>NW_026138111.1:0-4800000 GCF_025592945.1 Manacus candei | reverse complement strand
CTGGAAGGACTTGGCATGCAGTGAGCTGTAAGGTTTGGTATGTGTGATAACCAAGATCAAAGTTACCTTTTGCTTGCAGGTCTGTCCATTGTGGACAGAGCCAGGTTAATCACCAGGCTGGTTTATGCAGGTGAGGAGGAAAAGGGATTATGACCACCAGTAGCACAAAGTGGTGAAGGAACCAAAGAAGGTGACTTAAAGCTGTAAAATGTCATTGGTGCCACCAGGTGGACTGAACAGAATGGCTGCCAGGGAGAGGTTTGGCATGAACAATTCTGTAAGCAGCAGAGGAGCAAGAGAATGGCATTGAGTTAGTTCAGAACAGGAGAGTCTCTATAGGTGAAGCAAACAGCCAGAATCGATTAATCAGACTTCAAACTTGAAGAGGAGGAGGAAGCCCATGTGTTTGCCTGTAAGTCTTTGGGGGTTTTCCAGAGTTTTTCCTCCTACAGAGCTGTATGTTCTGGTTTTTGTTGCAGGATATGTTCTTAGGCCTCAAAGTCACAACAGGTCTTACCTCTTTCAATCTGTGAAACTTCATCTAACACCCATTTGCATGTAGCAATAACTGCTTTCGGCTAAAACTGTGTCTTCTAGGTAAGTATTAAGAGCTGAACCATTCAGCACTCTCTCTGACAGTTTGCTGTAAGAGATAATACCCACGTTGGATCCGAGTTCTGTTTCTTGTCTGAAACATGAAAAAGGCTTTGCTCAAGGCAGTAGTTGCTCACTGTCTTCCTGTTCTATTTGAGAGAGCTCTCTCACAACTATCCTATGCAGTGCTTGGGAAAGAGTGGCTGGAAAGCAAGGTGAAAAGGAACCTGGAAGTGCTGCTTGACAGCAGCTGAACATGATCCAGCAGTGTGCCCAGGTGGGCAAGAAGGCCAGTGGCATCCTGGCCTGTATCAAAAATAGTGTGGCCAGCAGGACCAGGGAAGAGATTGTGCCCCTGTACTCAGCACTGGTGAGGCCACACCTTGAATTCTGTGTTCAGTTTTGAGCCCCTCACAACAAGAAAGACATTGAGGTGCTGGAGCAAGACTAGAGAAGGGCAACAGAGCTGGTGAAGGGTGTGGAGCACAAGTCTTATGAGGAGCTGCTAAGTTGTTTAGACTGGAGAAAAGGAAGCTTGTGGGTGACCTTATCACGCTCTACAACTTCCTGAAAGGAGGTTGTAGCCAGGTGGGGTTCGGCCTCCTCTCCCAGTCAGCTACTGACAGGACAAGAAGACATAGCCTCAAGCTGCACCAAGGGAGATTCGAGTTGGACATCAGGAAGAATTTCTTCATGGAAAGGGTCGTTAAGCATTGGAATGGGTTGTCCAGGGTGGCGGTGGAGTCACCGTCCCTGGAAGTGTTCAAGAAATGACTGGATATGGCACTTCGTGACATGGTCTAGTTGACAAAATGGTGTTCAGTCAAAGGTTGGACACAGTGATCTTGGAGGTCTTTTCCAACCTTAATGATTCTATGATTCTTGGGAAACAAATATATTTTTCCTTGGAGGTACTTACACCCTGTGAGCAAATCATCTCTCTTTTCTTTCTGATAAAGCTAACCATAACAATCTCTTTAAACTTGGTATTATTAGGCCTATTTTCCAGACTCTAATCATATTTGAAGGGGTTTTTGACAGCCATCTGAATTTTATCAGTGTCTGTTTTTTGTTCAGTGTTTGCCCTAGGACTATTCACATGTATTTGATGAATTTATGGAGGGAAAGCCCCTTCTCAGCTTCCCCTCTCCTAGACTGAAGAAGCTGAGCTCCCATCTTCCAAAGTAGACTTTTACACTCCTCCATCCTGCACCCAGTCAACACAAAAATCCCCTTTCTCAACCAGGAGTAACGAGAAACACACACATACATATTATTCATCATCTTTCTCCCATGTCAGTGGTTTTTCTTACAGAAGTTCTGGGGTTTTGGGGTTTGTTTTGTTTTATTTTCAGGAGCTGCTAAATATTAACTTTTGTGCTTCTGGGCCATATAATTATTTCCCAGTCTGAACTTTATAGTGTTCTCTCTGTCTTTGACAGTAAATAAGTTCTAGAATATTCAAGGAGTGTCTTTTTCAGTCGTTCCCTTGTTGTCCATATCTGCTACCTGGTATACAGTGATAACCAGCAATCCAAGTGTGCTGCCTGTGCCAGCAAGCCCTGCTGGCACTTCAGACGGATGTGCTCGAGAATGAATGGGACGGAAAAGGGTTCTGCGGGGACCTGAGAAACCCCTCTTCAGTTGTTATTTGTAGCTAAATAGAGACACATCCTTATCTCCAAAAGAATACCTCATAATCATATTTATTCTCTCTCTTAGAAACCAAAAACTAATTCTTGCTGTTTAGATCTGGTTAGTCACTGAAAGAGGGATCATTTGCTCTAGGACTGAAAACCTTAAGTCACCTCAGAAGTCTAAGGATATGAGCCCAATGCTCCTCACAGACATGAAGAAACCTCTTTCTTAGGGATCAGCAATGGCACACAATATCCAAAAAGACTGAAAAATACAAGGAAGTTTATTTGTTGCAGTAGTTTTTTTCCAGCCCTATGCATTTGAAGGCAGTAAACTTGTTCTTCAGGGAATTAATGCCATGGGATGTGGCTATTGGATAGTCAAGGTCATTTTGAAATGTATTTGTACCAATTGAAGCACACTAAAGCATCCATGGTGCAAAGTTGACATTATGTAGTGTGACTTCACAGAGTGCACACATAAAGGAATCAGTTTAACTTTTGGCCTCCCTGCATTTAACTGACTGGTAGCTACTTACTCAAACAACAAGAGCATCAGCAATGAAACGATTTCTGTGTTCAACTGGATTTCACTGAAGTGAAAATGAAAAGTCCTGACAAAGAAAGGGGAGAGACAAGATCTTGTTTTACCATTTTGTTGACTTTCCTCTTCTAAATAAAAAGAATAAATTGTAATTAATATCATAAATCAATTTTTGAAGTGAATACCTCTCTAAGTATTAACAATAGACAAAAAAAATCTTATTAAAGAAATAGGGAGATGGCATCTTATATGACTCAAAGTCTCAGACTCCTGTTGAAAATTGATGTCTAAAGAGTCATGCTCAGCAAGCAAAAGGGCACAATTCTGCACCTGTACTTTCAAATGTCCTATAGTATGAGTTTGAAAGAACCCCTGCTGTGCAACATCTAGGCTCGGAGCAAGACTAGGCGCTGAGATCAATACAGACACTCAGAACCCTGCAATACTGATAGGCCATTACAGCAATTCTAAAATCAATGGAGTATTTAACAAGGTGCTAATATAATTCCATTGAGACCAAGATAGTGAGTCAGCCAAACATGCTTGTGACAAATTTTTGCAGAAGTATTTTCAGTTACTGCCTATTTTTGAGAAAAGGATAAACAGCAGTCTTCTTTGTGCATGGCATCCAAAACAACTCCATATGCCCAGCCTGCCCCCACTATGCAGCCCACATGGTGGTTGTACTAGGTGGTGTGCTTGAACCAGCCCAGCTGCTAAGACAGTCCTATCTAGCCACTCACTACCTATACCCAGCACCCAGTGTTATTGTTCTAATACACTGACAGGAGATGTACCACAGATAAAAAAAGCAATGCTCAGAACAACCTCTTCAGCTGCAGCCAATTATTTAAACTCCTGTAGAGCAACCTATATAGGATATTCCTCAAAGGTCACTTATAACTTAATGTAGGCCAGTAAACTACTCCTTCTTAACATCTAGTACATGGAGCAGATGCTATGACAGCAATATTGATGGAAAATTCTTTGTCTGCATGGAAGTGTGTGATCTGCAACTGCAGAAAAGGGATGAGGGAACAGGAATGACATTGCTATAATCAGTCACCTCGTTCATCCAGTCTCAGCTAGTGACTAGATACCAAAGGCATCGCTCTCTACAACAAAGGCAGTATAAAAGGCCCCTCATTCTGTCCATCCTCCCTCACTGCAATTTTCTGCACCCAGTTGTGCAGGCATCTTTTGGGAAAATATTCTAAAGTGGAACAGTCAAATTACTGTGTTTTTAAAAACAAAAACAACAACCACAAAAAAAAAGACAACTATCACCCAAAAGCAATTAACCTTGATCCTATTGCGCAAGTGGTTTGGATCACGGTCAACAGGCAATTGTGTAAGTGAGAGTAATTGCAAGTGGGGTGTGAAAAGGCTTGCATCAGAAGAGAAAATCTACATGGAACTATGACCTGAAAAAGCATGAGATAATCATCGTCTCAGTCCCAGAGACCTCAATTCTGGAGAGTTCATGAATCTGTCCTCTCTTCTACCCTGTTCAGCTGCTAAAAGAAGTTGTTGGAAGAAGCCTCTACCATACAAATTTAGATGCAAGCAGTGGACCAGGGAAACCTTTGATTCACATATAAGAATCTTTATTAAAGTTTCCTGACCTATGGAAACTGTTGCTCCAAAGATTTTTTTATGATATGGTATTTGCACACAGGAATTTGAGACTGCAGAGAGAAAAGAAAGATGAATTAAAAAAAAAAAAAAAAAAAAAAGGTAAAATTGGGGAGTCACTCAAAAAAGTAGATGCCACTTGCCATTGTTACTTCACACTTCTTATGTCAAGAATCATAGAATGGTTTGGGTTGGACAGGACCTTAAAGATCATTTAATTCCAACCCCTTGCCATGGGCAGAAACACCTCCCACTAGATCAGGTTACTCAGAGCCCCATCCAACCTTGTCTTGAACACCTTCAGGAGTGGGGCATCTACAGCCTCTCTGGGCAACCTGTTTCAGTGCCTCACCACCTCCGCAGTAATTAATTTCTTCCTAAAATCTAATCTAAACCTGTCATCTTTCGGTTTAAGGCCATTCCCCCTCATCCTATCACTAAGAACTGAGAGTAAAGCAGCTGGGTAAAAGCTTAAAGTGCTTGGGCTCCAAACCTCCCTTCCAGTCAATATCTGGAGCTGTGGGATTGAACATAGCTTGGCTAGAGGGAGATTTCCTTCTTTTTCACTTCTTCATCTTGCTTTCCTCCTCTCCTTTCTCCCTGATCGTAGTCCCTTTTATCTGTTCCCTGAATTTTGCCAGTTTCATTTGAGATGTTTTAAATTTACTATTCCAGCAATTTTTTAACTTATTTCGAGTTCTTCTAGAAACATTTGATTCAGAGCTTGGTCTTGTGAATGCTAGATCCAGCACAAAGTAAACAGTGCATTGCTAGGAACCACAGAAGGGGTGGTGGATACCATCACATTTAAATTGTGGCTGCATGAAGCCATTCACTGGGTACCTAAACTCAGGTTCTTTTCAGGTGAGGTTCTCAAGTAATTTTCAATGGGATATCATGCTGCAGTCAGTAGTCATTCAAGGTAGTATTGAATGGTGGTCAAATTCTTTGGGTATTGATTTCAAGAATCTGGAATTATCTCCTGCCTGGCAATAGTTAGACACACTTCTGAAAAACAAGCTCTTTTCGCTTGGCTGCCAGTACTAAGTTAGCATATTCTTAATTCTTGGTATAAAGTATTTCTTTAAGACTGTTTTTTATAATATGTATCCATCTACAATTATAAATCAAATAGCTTTACAATCAAAAGACAGTCAGCCTTTTTTATCTTATGAAGGCTTGTGTGAAATTGGAGCCTTGCTGTGGGGTTTTTTACATAATTTTTCAATTCACAAATCCCTCTTAATTAAAATCTACAACAGCTTTTTATAAAAAGAGCACAAATTCATCAAAACAAGTAACAGCCCAAATTGTCACTGAATTGTTGCATCTGTGTTTCCTTGTCACCAAGTTAGAGATCTGGAAAGTAATGCAGAGGTGTAGATGACTTTTCATCACTGGTGTCACTACAGACTCCCAGCCCTCTTCCACCTCTTCTCCTTCAGGACAGCAGAATCAGTGGTTCCTTTGGAGCATGAGTGAGTGCCATTTGCAGCTCACTGATAACATCTTTCTACTAAAATATTGTTTTACCTGGTCTTTACCAATAAAAGTGCTTGTGCCTGCATTAATACACCCCTTCTCTTCTCCCCAGCCCTATGAATTGTCTGTCAATGTCATTTCTACTCACACTGAAGAATACATAATCCACTTCCTAGGACAACAAGTTATCTTTTTCTTTCCTATCATAATACTACTTAATTTCAGAGCAAATTCATTTTTATTCTGTCATAGGCTCCAACCTTCTCATATTTGTCTGCATCATAGTATAGTGCAGTAAGCCTATGATAAAATATGAAATTTTTTTGGGGCTGCAGAAAAAATCATGTGTACTGTAAGCTGAAGTAATTGGGTGATCCTACTGGGACATTCTCATTGTCCCTGAAGGATTTGAAGCGGCAGGTGTTTAGGTGTGATGCATCCTCTCATGCCTGTGCTGCCTAACAGCATGAAGGCAAATCCAAAGCTTCCGAAAGCCTGTAAAACTCTGATAATCCTGCTAAGATTTATTGCAATGGTTCAAGAAAGAGATACAAGTGAGTCCTACGATCAGATAAAAAAAAAAGAAAAAAGAAACTCTTTTTTTTAAAGATAAGCAAGCCCACTCGGAAGGAAGGAAGCCTGTAATTCACCTTAAGTACTATCCAAGGAGAAACTAATTCCTTTCAGATGCAGGGTCAAGTTTTATGTGGAGTCATCTTGACCTGTAATCAGTTTGGCTATGAATAAACATATGTACTCTAAGGAACCATGGAGCAAAGGTAAAATATGATTACTAACAAATCTAGTCTAACTCTCTTGGAGGTCTGTGGAAAGGCTGCCATTGATTTTGATGGGATTTGGATGTAATTCTGTCATTCAACACAGGTGCTTTTATTCAGGACATTTTGGTTCTCCCAGTGCCAGAAAAAAATGCAGCCCACCTTATCATCAGAAGAAACCAGAAAAGCATGATACTTCTGAAAATTAAGCCAGCAAATCTTTTAGAAAGAAGATGTATTACCTCCAAATCAGTCCTTCTCTGCTGGTGATGAACACCAGTTCAAGTGCTGGCTTAAATTGGAAAAGGGTTTTCAGCACAGCTGGAAAAAGTAAGCAGAGGTTTTGTGGAGCTGGAGGTTGCTACTTTTGTCCTTCCATGAGTGGCACTTTTTTTAACATATGAATTCTGGGGTGCTCATTGATGACAGCCATCACTACCCAGTGGATCCACTTTCTAAAGTGGAGGGAATGAAAATACATGATTGCACTTCGCAATGGTCAGTGCACTAACAAAAGAGTTCCCTATTTCAGTGATTTCTATAACTACCAACAAAACGTCCCAAATAGCCATTTCTCATAGACACATCAGCTATAAAACTGAATTCATTTCATGGCTCTGAGATCCAGGGGCTAAGTTCTTCCTGGTGCATGACAAACAGGGCCATAAAAAGATTTAACTCATATTTCTAATTGTTAGAGCTTTGGAAAAGATGAAAAGAAAAAAGAAAAAATAATTTTCCATTACTTGAAGTATTTGAATTTCAACTTCTGACTGGAACAGAAGTTAGAGGGAAGTTGCAGGGCCTTTGAGGGGAGGCTAGAAGCAGCTGTTTAAATCAGATTGAATAAGATAGTCATACTGATTTGCTCTGACCATAACATCATTGGACAGTAGATCAATGGTTGAGCATAACTTTGGCACTCTATATAGCCTGTTGATAATTTGCTGTTATAAAAAATTTGTGTCAGAAAACAGTCTGGAAATGAAAGTAAAATTCCTTGTGGAAAAAAGTCAATATCAATGATTCTTTCCATTGAGTAGAAGGAAGGACCCCACAGACTCTCATCAGTCAGACTGGATTCTATTGAAATATTTGTGTTTTTCAGCTGGCTTATCCTCAGCCCCCAACAGGACAGACTCCTTGGGGCTGTATCCCAGCCATCAGTCCTTACATACCATTTGAGGCATGCATCCTGGGGAGGCAGGGATGATGGGGATCCCCTGGCACAGCAGCCCAGGTGTCAGGTCCCACCTGGGCCACCTGATACAGTGTGTCAACTCAGTGCAATGCCAGCTCCTAGTGGCACTGACACCCCCTGTCATCCTTCCCTCTTTCCAGCTGCATGTCAGACACTTCCTGACTTGCACTGGCCTCTGAGGACCATTATTTCTCTAGGCATTTAGGTTGGCTAAGTAGGAGCCCATTCTTCTGTCCTTAGGATAATCATCCAAAAATGATGGAGCCTTGCAATTTTGCCTGTTACTCTGAAATTGCTCTTAGGACAGGGTAGGAAAAGCGAAAAGCAAATTTGTGTACCAAATTCAAGGAGAGTAACTCCACTGCCCGTGGAAACAGTTGGACAGAAATGAAGGGAAATGAAGCATTCCTCACACACGACTGCTCCATCAGCATGGTCCAGCTGAGAAGTTGCCAGCCACCCCCAACCCTTCTGTTGAGGACACTTTCATCCAGCCTCATGTCCTCCTTTTGTACTCTTGAAAGAGGATGGGAATAGAGGGCATCCTGGTTTCTTTTGCAACCCAGCTCCACCTCTGGGTGTAACTCAGATTCAGAACTCCTTCAGATTTTTTCTTTATTACCTCAAGAAGAAGTATCTCTACCTCCCTCACACAAAGTTATTGCCTGTTACAACCACTTTGCACAGGTAAAGCCTAGTGCTACTCTCAGCTGGCCATTGCTGACTGGAAACCACTGTGCCCAGTTAAACCTTAGTAGGGTATATCATAAGGACTTGTTCACAGATGTTATGCAAAGGAAGGAATAAACTTTTTCACATGCAAACTTAAAGTTCTTCATATACATCCACCTTATTAGCTGTATTTATTAGAATGTCACAACCAGACTGATGTATGTGGTTCATTAGCAACAGTCAGTTTAGATAGGGTGGTAATCACCTCTGAGATAGCAATGAATTGAGGATTGTCACATCAACCTCTCTCCTACAAGCTTGACTTTAAAGGCTCACTTTGAACACAATCAACTGAAGGTTTTAAGGTAACTGGGAATACTTTGAAACCCATGTGCTTTCAGATCACTGGAACTAAACATTGCAATATTTCGCTGGCACATTTTTAACTTTTTCACTTGAGGCTTTTGTCACAGTTCTGAATATAGGTTTTCAAAATATCAAAAACATGATAGCAGGATGGCAGTTAAATTTTCTGGACTCTGAAAGCAGACACTCACAGGCTGGGTTTTCTAGGAAGCACCTTTCAGACTACACATGGGTGTAAGAGGTGCATCTAACTCAAGGCATGGAAGTAAATCTGTAGCCAAGCTGTTTCAAGCAGTTGAGAGAAGAAAAACTTTCAGTCATCAAGGCTGGGACATTACAGTGTTTGGTTTTCACAAGGTACAGTAAAACCTGAATTGTTTCCCCTGAAAAATTATATTTACAGTCTGTTGAGATGAAGTAATGTACTTTAATTCATGAAATTTAGAAGAGCTGAAGGGTTACTTTTTAAATAGCATTCTGTGTTTTTACTGCAGACTGTAAGACACAACAGTAAATGTAGTCCCTCTCCAGAGCCTGAAAGCTGAAGTG
This sequence comes from Manacus candei, assembly GCF_025592945.1. NCBI lineage: Eukaryota > Metazoa > Chordata > Aves > Passeriformes > Pipridae > Manacus > Manacus candei. Next base: position 4,790,541 of record NW_026138111.1, on the reverse strand, counting down.
GCAGTGCTGACATACAAAATAGTGAATAATACAATTAAAGTAGTCTGCTCTTCTTCTAATATGAGCTCGGAGATGTCAGTGCTAGTACTCTTCAGAGTAATAACATTGTGCATTATTAAAGACAAGATTTCAACAGCTGTTTAATGTTAATACAAGACCCCTGAACACATTCTGAGAGGCTGCACGTTGGTCCAATATAGGCACTGCAATTTTAACTTGTAGTACAATTACTGCCTTTTCTTGCACTCTGAAAGTTTATTTCCTGTTTTGTCAGGCAATCATTAATCTTAAAAAGAAAAATAAAATTGAATGTTCAGAAAAACTAGCCCCAGTTCTCTCCATATCCCTATCTGAGGAAAAAAGAAGTTACTTTAGAGGCAGCTAAACCTCTGCCCCCTTCCTTGAGCCTTGGCATTCATGCCTCATCTTACTCATCTTCATTTTGCCTTGAGTAGAATTCACTGTTACTGTTTTTCAAGACCAAGCAATACTGGCAGCAGATGTGATTCGTAAAGAGCCTCATGCAGGATCTGAGTTTAAATTCTAGCTGTTCACACACTGTGTGCTAGCATATGTTATAAGCAACTATAAATTGTGTGCAGATGTGTTCCGGAATTCCAGTGAAGCCAAGCTAACTACATTGAATAACAACTCATGTGCTTTGTAATTATACATAATGAATGTGTTTTCATATAACAGAGTCCATCTCTGTGGCAAGATTTATCCACTGGCTTTGGAAGCAAGAAATAAGAAATATGGTGTGAATTTTTAAACAGGATTTTTAATACAAGATGTGCAAACCAAAGAGAGGAGACTGATTTCTGGGGAACGTTTCATGTAAGAGATTCTGATTAAATGGGCACACAACCCAGGACTTTAAAAAAAGGATTTGTTTATAACACATTTTTAAAGTCTAAAGACAAAAAACATTTACATATAAGTAAAAAGAGAAAGTATGTAAAGATTGCCCTAGTTGTAAAAGCAAAGTGCCAATGAACAGGAAATAGAGGGAAGCACAATAAAGAAATGGGGGGGCAGGGAGAGTGCAGCCTGTAGGGAGAGAGAGGTCAGTCTAACAGTCAGGAAGAGCAGGGACATGAGCATCCTTAAGGTATCTCATACATATCCTCTGCCATACTCTTGTGTGAAACTGATGATTTTCACCAAGAGAAGATTAACAGCTTTCTCTCTGTAAATTAGCGTTTGGACAATAAATGCTGGGAATACTGACCACCTCTGTTTGTTGCAGGGATAGGGCAGTTCCTTGTCACTGAAAATCATTGGGAAGAAATGAAACCCTCCAACACCATCTTTTTAGTGTTAGTGACTGAGGTTCTGACCAGGACATGTAGCAAGTCATACCAGCTACATATGTTCTTTTCAAGACTTTTCACATATTTATACATTTTTGGCAAACAAAGAACTTAGCATTCATTGGTTCCAAGTTACACAATTCTCTTCATTAATTAGTATTCTATCTTCTACTGGTTATTGATCTCTTGTCCTTAATGTTAATTTGGTCCACATTCTTTGGTCCTCTTCTCATTCTTCCTCAGAGAATCTCCAGTTTTCTGGGGTAATGTCTTTGTTAATCTCCTCTGCATCTTCTGGTTACTCCCAACATGTAAATTTTAAGATCCCAGATATCCAATTTTAAACCCCTTCAGGCTTTGTTTACTGAAGCTTATGAGGTCTAGCCCAGCAAAACCGAAAGCCTCAGTTATTTAAGGACCAAATCAACAAGAAAAAGTCCATGAAGAGAAACCGAGCCACCCACTGGCAAAAATGGACAAACCCATGACCATCTAAAATAATCAATTAAAAAGTTACTTGAAACCGTTAAAAAAAAATTAGGAAAGTTATATCATTTCCAACACCCTCCTTGCTAATGTACCAGCTGTGCCCTATCCATGGGTCCAACAGAACAGCAGCACTTCTTTTCTTGTCTTCTGACTAGTGGCAAACACCAAGCAGATACAGACAGCCTGCCTGGAAGAAATAACTCTTTTCTTTTAGCTGTGTGGACAAAGCAGCAGAGGAAAAAGAAAGGCCTGAACACAGTCTCAAAACATGAGCATAGGTTAGCTACCAGCTGGTAGAAGAGCACACCTCTGTGTCCTCTCCCATGCAGAGTCCTCAGGAAAAGCATCTCAGTATGTGTTTTAAGCTAATCTAAATCAAGGTTGCTCTGGTCCCACTATCCTGCCCATTTCCAGCTTTTTATCCCCTTCTCCTGTGTGACTTTGGCACAAGCTCTTATTTGATTGCATAGTGCAGTGGTTCACAGAGCTGGAAAAACTCAAAACTTGCCATGAAATTAAATTACCAGCTTTCAGCCAGGTAAGTTCCCTGGATGGGATCCATGTGAAGTCAAGATGGCATCAAGAAAGATGCCAGGGATAATGCAAGAGTGGGAATGGAGATGTGCAGTCCTGGTCCACAGGGAAAGTGCAGGTTACAAGTTACCCAGTCCTAGATTACCTTCAGCTCCCGTGGAAGCACACTTTGATGCCTTTCAGAAAATATCACAAGCTTCTTTGCAAACACATAGATACAATTTTGTCCCTTCTGGCTAAGAGAGAGAGAGAGACCTTTTCTTATATAGTAAGACATTTCGTGGTTCCTCTTCCCCAGGTTGCTTTCCTGATGGAAAGACAGTTTGTAGGTTTAATGAGAGTACTCCCCAAGTAGACAGTAGTAGCAAATCATTAGTGAACTGCATCAGCTCTGGCAGAGCCACAGCTTTCAAGATTCATCCTGCATTTGAAGGTGATTTGCTACATCAAAGCTGAAAAAATATATTAATAAGGGAAAGGAAAAAAACTCCATTAAAATTTGATTATATCTTGCATTTTTGTTATCCAGCTTACCTTTTAGTATAAATTTTCTTTCTAATACACATTCCAGTGCATTTCTCCGTACACATAGTATTTGCATCATTTGGCAGAGAACATGAAAACCTAAATGATGATCAGACTGTGCTGGAGAGGGTCTGTTAACAGAAAACACAGGCAGTTAAATCACATCATATTAAATCAGCAACATTCTTAACCCTGAAGCATGGCATATTATTTATGGACTATTTACTCTTGACTCTTTGGACTCCTTATATCTCGGGAGCCTGATTAGCTACATATTTGATGGTTATGTTTTCTCCTCTCAGGTTATGTTTTCTCCTCTCAAACTCCTTGGATTAATCCATCCAGGTCATTTTGCTGACCCACTTTGTTCAGACTTGTGATACTGCTTGGTACCCTGAGAGTCTACCTGACAATGTTGATATAGCTTAACACTGGCTGGTCTCCAGCCATTCTCTGCCACAAACAAGAAGATGAATACTCCTATCCCTTATCTGGGAGGAACAGCCACAGTTGTACTTCCTAGCTCAATTTTAACTGTATATTTCTGAAAGATTACGTGCTTTATACAAATTCAAAGTGAATCTTTTGAAAACATATCTATGGAAATCATGTAAAAGCACAGAAGAACTAATACTAGGAAGGGCCATGGCTCAAAAATCCCAGGTAACACTAGCTTGTCTGCCTACAGGCTGTAACAGTCAGTGAGCAACATAGATTTCTGCTATTTTATTGTTCTATTTCCTATTTTTGCGTTGAAAGTTATACTCTTTTCTTGAGACTTCTATTAGGGCAGACTATATTAGACTGCATTATTTACAAATGTTTGCTGATTTTCTGGAAGAACTGCTCTGAATTACATGACATTATGCCATATAATGATTGTAAGATGGTAAAGATGCTACCACTTAAGCAGTTTTTAGGCCAGGATAAACTGCAGTAGAGGAAGAGGACTTGGTGATAAGTTATGACTGGAAGAATTTTTGCAAGGGATGGCATTTCATCTGAGTGTCTTGAACTTCATCTTAATAGCATGTCATAGAATTGGGCAATTGATTTCAGTGGTAATGTGCAGGACTTCATAAAGGGCCTGCCACCAGCTTTCAGACTAGAGTCACTATGGTAGGCCTGGTATCAAGTACACAGCATACAGGGCAACTTGGTAAGAAAGTAAAATATGGTAAGAAGGAAAATATGAAGGTAGTGTGTCATACATATAACCAGAATAACCCTGACCTCAACAACAACAACAACCAAAGAGCTGTTGTTACTGGCTCTAGCCATTTTAATAATTTTAGAAGAAAAACGGCACAAGAGAAGTTGCTCCATTCCAAAGGATATGTGCTGCTACAGCAAAGAGCAGCTAACTACATTGTTAAACGTTAAGACTGAACATGCTCCACTGCATTCCCAACACAGCATTCCCTACTTAACAGATAAGGAGTTAGTTTGGTGATTAAATTATTTCCATCACATGCTCTCCTCTTTCAGCTATGCTGGTTGTCCTTTTGTTGTTTTATTGACCCTATTTTCCAGGCCATTGGATTTCCAAACAGCAGTCTTCAGAAGCATTATCCCGTTAAGGAAACAATCAGTTTGCAGATTTTAACGTATCTGAGGCCTTACTGGTATCTGGTTGCATTTCTTCATCTGTCAGTTTGTTTCAGGAGGTTTTGCATGCTTTTGCTGCCATTTTAATGGATTGCTTTGATTTATTAGGAGAAGCACTGTCGTGGTTGCCAAATCCAATGCCCAAGTACTAGACCACCTTTTGCTGATATGCAATAATGCAGCTCCAGATGCAGCTCCCCAGATTTCAGAGGCAGGGAGAGAACAGCTTGGAAATTTTTGCTAGGGGGCATGATTGTCATGGCTCAAGACAAGTAAGTTCAAACTTGAAAAGGTGACATAAGCACCATAGCAGAACTTTCAGAGGTCAGTCGTGTCTCTGTAAGGACTTTGGCATGGTCTCCCTGCTGCAGCAGGGAGACAGTGTTGCCTTGTGCAAAAAATCAGGCAGGAGTGTGACTTTGCTTTTTTCCTTCATTATACCATTGGCCAATATCTGCCCTTGTAACCAAGAAGCCATAGAAGATTTAATTGGGATTCATCCCTACACAATGCACGTGTGCTTTTTGTCTCCTTCCGTTTCAATATTGAACCAAGTTGCAGAGACGAAATCTGGCCCCGTGGTATTACTCAAGGTGAACAGCTGAAGCATTCAGATAGTCATTCTCTGAATGAGCTTGCAGAGGCTAAGTAGCTAGATTAGAAGAGTACAGGTGGGAGAGCGATAAATCCCATGATCAGAGGTATTTACAACAAGCTATGAGGCTCTGCTTTGTGCTGTTTGTTGCTTTAGGCTGGGATTTTTAAATCCCAGTCTTTGTTGTTTTCCCAGCTTTGTTTGCTCAAGGCAAAGTGATTGTCAAATACCTCACACAGAGGCCCCTAATTCTGAGTGGGACAGCCCATAATATACAACTTTAATGAGACACAATACTAGTATGCAGAAATATGTGATTCCAGTCTTACTGCTGCTGGTATTTTACCATATGGTTGATGTTTTCAGTATGCTATTTTCCTATAGTTTCAGCCCATATGGCAAAGCATAGCATGATGTACCCTAAAGGCCACATTTTGCCAGATTTGCTCCCCTGCTGATGTGTCCTGTCAGACCTGACCAGCCCCCAAACAGCCACAGAAACCGAGCACTGGGTTTTCCTGGTTCTGAAGGCATCATCATGGCTAGTTAAGCAAATTTCTTTTGACTGACCTGACTGAGGAGAAGTGAGTAATTTCTGAAGCCTGGCTTGTAATGTAACTATCCCTGTCTGGCATAAGCTTTTGGACTGCGGCTATTTTTACAATTCTCATGTTGTAGCTACAGACTAGATTGCTACAGTCGGCTGTTGTATGCTCAGAAGTAAAGGGTTACTGCTGAGGAGCCGAATGCTGAGTGCGGCTTAGGCTCTGCAATTGTAGGATAGATGCGCCCTCCCGTGTACCAGCTCCGAAGTGTTTGCAGAGCCAAAGCATTCGGACCTCAAGGCACCTCTCTAGAGACTTCAAGATTCTTTTTTTTTTTAAACAAAATTTTGTCTCTCCAAAACTCTCTTTCAATCTTCCAGAATTTATTAATAAAATTTTTCATTTAAAAGAAATGCAGAAGCTTAGACTTGCAAAACAGCAGTAAAAATAGTGGGGCTGGGTCCCCCCTCACCTCTTTTTTCTGCTTATGTAAAGAACCAAAGTCAGAAGAAACAAATGAAGAAACACTCCCCAAGAGTTTTTGCTACTCCCAAGATTGGTCTGATAAGATTTTGTACATCCACCTTTCATAAAATCAGTTCAACTCCTATCAAATAGAGGGGTAAAGAAAGAAATGTTTCAAGGTAACAGTCACTTTGCATGAACTTCTTTTAAGGAGTGTAGCACCAGACGCATATTTTAATTTCAGGGAACCACCAGAGTTTAGCTAGAGCCGCTGAGAAACTTTTTAATTTTTACTTACTTTGATTCTGACACCATCATCGCTGTATCAATTCACCACAAAACATTGAATCAAAATAGTGCCCATCATATCTGTGTCCAGCAATGGAAATTACCGTGTTTTTTGTGTCTGTGTTTTTTCCTAAAATATGAGAGCTTATTAGTAAATTGTAAGGTGTCCATATTACAGAGTTCTAATACAGGAGTCTCTAACTGCCCAGGGGAGTTTCTTTGTTGACAAGGAAAAGGTGCTGAAGATAATTCTATTTCAAATGGTGGAAGAGTTATGTCAGCTATTTCTTTATATTTTCCCTCAGCAATGGCATGGAGTGGAAAGGGGAGGTATTCCCATTGTCCATTTTTGTGTAGTTGACTAGTCCATCTCAGTTCTTGGCACATCTCTTCCCCAGTAACTGAGAGCAGGACATAGGCTGGAGGCTGTCTCTGTATCTTTGTCTATCCATGGTCCCTGGAAGCAACTTAAAGAGATCCTCTGAGTAATGTAGGCAGTAAGCTAGCTGTTTAAAATTGGGTACTGTGAATAATACCTTTTTGGGTGACAATAGAGCTGCTTCAAAAATATGCTTTGCCTTCCCTCCTCCTTGCTACTGCTATCCAAGGCAATCAAATGGTTGGTATCATCATTCAGTATTGGATTGCTTTCCTTTCAGTGGATTATCCAGTCAGATTAATTTTTGTCTATTCTTCTTTTCCTTTTCTTTCTTCTACAAAAAAGGAGTGGTATTTCTATCTTTAGGTAGTTTTCAAGCTATTTCTCTTCATCTCCTATTGTAGGTAGGGAAATTCCAGATGTATTTTGTTTCCATTGATCTATTTTGCCTAGTCACCATAAATTTCAACCTTTTTCCTCTGCTGCATTTGTTCCATCCAGTTGTCTTAACTGGCAGTTTCTTTAATAGTCCTTGTTCACATATGAGAATTTCATAGCTCTGAGCTACTTTATTTCTCTAGAGAGAAAATTAATTTGCACTTTAAACATAAGCAACACTTAGTCTACATTCAGGCACTGGCAGCTTTTATGTTGTGGGTTGCCTCAGATCTATCAGGTTTGTTGTTGGGTTTTTTACCCCAATTTTTTTCTTTCCTTTTATAAAAAAGAATTTTGTTACTGGAACCTGGTTTCAGAACCTGAAATTACACTTTCTTTCACTCAGGTCAACCAAGGAAGAAACCTACCAATTGCTTCTGAAGTTAAAATCACTTCCTTTTCAACAAACCTGAAGCTGATGCTGTATCACTTTCTCATTCTGTAGCTCCTGTAAGTATGCCTTAAAAGCCAGGGGAAAAAAAGCTTATAAACATGACTATATAAAAGTGGAGATTGACATTTGTACTATTGCTAAATTCTCAAATGTATTTAATGTACACAATATAAAGTTATCACATAATATGTCAGACTAGGAAGGGACCAAAATTGGATTTGACAAAAAATCCAAGAGTACACATAAATGTTTTTCCAGAGTTGTTCTTTTGAACTGAATTTAAAACATAGCTGGTAGTATTTACTATCTCCAAGACATTGTCCAAGACTACATGCTGGGATGCAGGATTCCAAAACTATGCTGTTTCAAACCCAACTTCTATTTGTTGTAGCCATATTAATCCATAGATATAATCTGCAGGTACCTTGGATGAGTTCCACAGTATGTTGGTGCCTATTCCCTCTAACCTCCATCCATTTCTGGTATCTCCTAAGTTAGATGAAAGTTGGTTTTGTCCTACCTGTTAGAAAGGAGTCTAACAAAATCTATATAAAGAGCTCAGAGTAGTATAAGGAATGAAAGCAATAATTCAGAATTAAAAGATGTGTCCTCATGATGTTCCTGCTCAATAAAACTTGATATATTTTCCCCTAGATCTACTTGATAATTTGAAATTAATAGAGTAACACTGCTGTCTTACAGAAACTTTCTACATCAGTACTTCACAAGCAGGTGGTGTAAAATACTATCAGTATATGCAAGTAGTAAGACAAAAGATTAATGTTATTCAGCTAAGGAGCAACGATTTAAAGTGGGCTAGTTGGGCTGTGATACAGAGATGGGTCTAGCTAAAGAGAGGACAACATGGAAACTTGCCATTTCTTAAACCCTGTTTGCCTTTTCTCCTGACATGGTAAAAAAATACAACTCCATTCATAAAAATGAATGCAAGGTTTAGAAAAGCTTTGAGAACTAGTCTAACCTCTGATATGCAAACACTATGCAGCACCTCCTATATGCAATTACTTTTCAGATAGCTGTTGGATTCACACTAAACTTCAGGAATAGCCTCCGATTTTTCCATTGCTAGTAGTGTTGTTTAATATTGGTGTACTTGAACAAACAGTTTAGTTTCACAACGATGAAGTTATTTTGTTTATTCCATGGATTGATAACACGTTACTGATGGGTTAGTCATTTTGAAGGTTTGTTTGTTTTTGTTTTATTAAAGAACACATTCAGTCAGGACGCAGTCAGGCCATTTTTTTGCTGACATGCTGTTTCTGTGTTCCAGAGAAACATGCAGGTATATGAAGTGAATGTAGTTTCACAATAATTTGTGGATTGGGAATCTGGTCAGAGAAGCAGGGCCTCCTCTGGACATGTCTCAGGTCCCCACTCCCTGTCAGAAATCACCATCCTAGCCAACACAACCTGTAGTGCTCTGCATAGTCCATTCTGTGAGGTAGGATCTTTATATTCCTCACTGTAGGGAAAACCGATTATATAGTTTGGATGTGACTTAAATAGGAAGAGTAAACCCGACTATTACTATTACTTTTGGTTAGACAGAATGGGAATTTGTGCCCTATACATTTTACTTAGCAGCCTATAATGTTTATTGACATAACAAGTGGTAGGAAGAAGATCCCAGTGCAAAGATTCCATTTTAAATGAAGTAATTTGTCAACATTTCCTTTCCCACTCATTTCAATTTGCATGCAAAGATACCAAGTTTTATCTCTGGCTATGCTACAGGGCTATAGTTTATTCACAGCAGGAAAGAGAGCAAATATAAACAGCTAGCTAATGGGCTGAACCACTATCTAGCTGGAGCTGAACTTTAGGCTGATGTCACTGTACAGTAGCTGCCACAAACAAGTCAATGTGTCCTGCAAATTATAGCTTATTTGGGCCATGTGAATATAAAACTTGAAATTCAAGTGTGCATTTCAAAAATGCATCAGAGAGAGTTTGTGATTCTAATTTGTGTACAGAAACGCTGTTTCAAATTGCAGTTGCTGTCAGCCACTTCAAAACATGAAACAGACAATGCTGACACTGAGTTACAGGCTTGTCCTCTGGGCCCCTTCAGTGCCAGTGGGGAGAGAGAGAAGCTTTTTTGGTGTCACTCAGAATCATCGAACAGTCTGGGAGGGAAGGGACTTCAAAGATCACAGATCACAGAATGTGCTGAGTTGGAAAGGACCCACAAAGATCACTGAGTCCAACTCTTAGCCCTGCACAGGACCATCCCCAAGAGTCACACCATGTGCCTGATTGTTTAGTTCCAAGCCCCCTGTCATGAGCAGTGACACCTTCCACTAGACCAGATTGCTCAATGCCCCATCCAAAGCTTCCAGGGAGGGGGCCTCCACAGCTTCTCTGGGCAAACTGTTCCAGTGCCTGACCAACCTCACAGTAAAGAATTTCTTAATATTTTTAACCTAATTTCCTCTTGTTCAGTTTGAACCCATTGCTCCTCGTTCCTAAAGAGTCTCTCTCCAGCTTCCTCCCTTCAGATACTGGAAGATATCTTCTCTTCTCCAGGATGAACAGTCCAAACTCTCAGAGTGTCTTCATAGCAAAGGTACTCCAGTCCCCTTAAAAACTTTGTGGCCCTCTTCTGGACTGGCTCCAAAAGTACCATGTCCTTCTTATGTTGGGGGCACCAGAACTTGGTTCTGGCACTTGGCACAGTTCAGGGGTCTATTCAGAGGCAGGGGTGATGGCACCTGGAAGGACCTGTTTCTCTCCATTGACTACAAAAGGAGTGTGAGCAAAGCTCAGATGTAGATGTCTCCATTTCTGACATACTGTAAGACTGGGGAGATAATTACTTACACAAATATAACTAAGTGACTACTTAACCAACACTAAGCCTTATGTCATCCCTGTCAGGACCAATATTTTGTGTTTACTACCTTTCATGGGGAATACTTATTGGATTTGGGTGTCCTTTGCTGGCCACTAGTGCTTTTAACTTAAATTGATATGAAAATTGAATAATATTATATACAAAATATATTATTTTCAGAGCATTTCCACAATGAATACAAGTTTCCTAAACCAAACAGCTACCCTTAGATGAAGAAAGATGGGATTTTTTCTTATTATTCTTTTGTGTCTTATAGAAACAATATTAGTAAGCATAATTTGAATTATTTGCAATAACTACTACAACCCAGAGCACGACCGTGCACATATAGCAAGGTAAGACTGGCCCTTACCATCAAAATACTTACATAAAGTTTCATGAGTAGCCACTGTACTGAGAATGTAGTGGCTGCTTCACCTGAATCTGTGTGTGTATTTGATGTCCTGTATTTGATCACAGTGATGGAGAGAAAAGTACTTCTTTTTCAAACTTATATGACATTTTCCACTGATGCAATAATGGTAAAATATCTGGAAAAAAACCATAGCAATGAAAACTTTTCTTTACTGATATGCCAAGTTTATTCATTTCTGCATGCAAAAGCTGAATTATTTGTTTTCATGAGGCAACTTATTCTATAGGGTTGCAGGAAATACTTGATGTCTTAGGAAAAAGTTTTACTTCATCAAGTTGGTATAGGACTAAATTTCTTTCTCCAGCTTATTGTTAACTACAGTCTAAAAGTGCTTCTACAAGCATGGCTTTGAGCTGGAGTTACAGATCTATTTTTAGACCAAAAGCCACGAAAAACTACCAAGTCTGTTGAGCTGCCTTGGCTGTTTGAATGACATCTTGTGAGTAAGATAGCCACCTAACTATTGATAAGCCTGGGTATCTCGTTACTTCCTGTGAGCTGTCATGACAGCTGCGTATTTTGTATTTCTGCTGCTGCTGGAAGAGTGAACAGAATTGATCAAATGGGCTGGTAGAAGGAACTCTTCACTGGAAATCTCAGATCTTTCTGGAGGAAGATAGAAATATATGAAAATACATAAGCTGAATTTCAAAAAAAGCTCTGTGTGAAAGACTGCATCCTGAGTTTGAGGATGAAGTTGTCCAAATACCCCAAGAGGTGCATTTTCTCCTTTCTGGAAATCAGAAAGTAATGGGAATAAAACTCCTCTATTCTCCCTGTTTGGTTTTGATTTTGGGTTTTATTTTTCTATCACTCTAAAATTCAGAATGTTCTTCTTTCCATGAGGAGATTCTCTGCGTAGGCCCATGTAAGTGATGATTGGAGAAGAAATTTCTGGAATAAAGTGGTTTGGATCCCCAAATCCAGATCTCACAGAAGTGAAATCTCAGTTGAGAAGGATACATTAACATGAAAATCAGAGAACTACGTATACTAAATCTTGATTAGTCTGATAACAAAGGCAGACTAACAGACATTGCAGTACACTTCTGCTAGAAATTTTGGCCATTTCTGACTTACATTTCTGGATGATTCTGTATTAGGAACAAAATTAATATCTGTACTGTAGTTCAGACTTTTACGCTTCTGCCTTGAGCATGGTTTTCAAGCATCTCTGTACATACTGGTTTCAATTTCAAACTTTAATTTTCTCTGATGTGGAAGCTTGATCACAAGCACCAACATAGAAGACAAATTCAAACAACTATGCTTTACTCACTGTGCACATTAATTCTCCTCTGGAAGCTTGTAGGAAATTCTTTTGTCCAAAAAAAGCCCAAGTTTCAGAGCACCTGTCTCTGAGAGGCTTTCTGTAGCATCACATCTCTCCCAGCATCTCATTTCTGGCACATGTATTCGCTCTAATGTGGGCTACATACAGAAGACTTTGAAGTGCTAAAGGCTATCTGATACGGTGCCATTGCAATTTAATTATTTTTTCCAGTGCTGCCTCAGCTACAATAAGTTTAAGGAATTAGATGGGATGCAAGATTTTTGCTTTAACTTATAAAAATGCAAATGATCTGGAATTAAATTGCTCAGGAACTTCACTCTCCATCATACAGTGATAAGAAGCACTTGAGCTGCAGTTCTTTCCCACGGCACAGCAGCTTGCCTGAGTGATCGCTGGACTGGGAGCTTTTCCACCTCACCTCGTCTTCCCATCTCCAAAGAATTTAATGTGCTACAGAGCACTTACCTTCCTCTCCACTCTGTTTTCAAGGAGGAAGTGACCTGAAGAGCAGATCAGATTTCTGGAAAGTCCTTTCTGTTGTACTTCACATTTATATCCATGGAAAGTCCTCCATCTGCCCAGGATATCAGTTATCCAGGACTGCTTTTGCACAAGAAAATCAACAAATAGCTTTCAGCTTTGTCTGCCAGCACATACCTTGTCAGATCTTGGGCCTTTACTCCACCTTCTTGATCTCTTCTGCTTTTGAAAAAAATAATTTGAAAGATCTCCCATTGCTGATTTTATTCAGGATCTTCAGAAGATTATTTCAGATGAAGAAACACAAATTTCATTCAAGGTGAGAAACCAGCATGATTACAATTCATCGTCACTCAAGCACATAACACAAAGATTGGCTGTTGCATCCCTATCTCTCTTTTCCCCTGAATACTGTGTGGACTTTTAAAGAGAGAAGTTATTATTTTTGCCTTCCTTGTATATTTTCTCACCAGACACACTGGATTATTGGAAGTCTCCCACTAGTTTCTTTGACATAAGGGATCTCAGCTTCCTATACAGAACGTCTCTCCCTGACTGTTAATCTACTTAAGTTTCTAGATCTTATTGACACTATCACTCACTACCTGTTACTGTTTCCCCCCTATGAGCTGAAGTTTCCTCTTCTCCTGCATCTCAGAGCTGTAAACAATTCTGTACCTCCTCTATTTACTTTGCCCTGATTTGCTCCACCTTCTCTTCAGTTTAATTCTGCTATGGTATCAAATTCATCTGCTTTTTGCAGAAAATGCTCAGCACCTGTATGGACATGGTATATGCAGAGACACACCCTTGGAATTTGCTTGTATTACCGAGTTGCAAAACCTACTCTGGGAACAGAGTTGCAGATCTGTAGCTGAGAACCCAGGTTCTGTTAATGCATTTGCTTTTGTTACAAAGGCTTTTAAGACTGTAAAACAGAAACACACCAAACCCATGTTTTGATGTAGTATGCAATGTGCTTGATGAAAACAATAAACAAAAGCTTTCCACTCTATATAGCATTTCATAAATATGCGTTTATTTCCTCATCTTTCATCAGCTTTACAGTTTTAACCAGTGCCTCAGTGGTAATATTTGTCAGAAGCATACAATGGAACTTCAGATACTTCTATTCTGTAGTTCTGAAGTTAAAAACAAATTAACAGGCCTTTCCATAAGGAACTGCACCAAAAAATAATGCAACTAATTTCTTAAAACATATTACAGAGTTACATAAGATTTCAACTTACATTTCTATTCTACTCCATGTACTGTATTTACACAGTTAACTAATTTATTATTTACATTTTTCAAATTCTGTAGTAATAAATTTTTTTTATATTGTACATTCTAGTTTAAATTTTTATTACAGAAATTATTTAACACGCATTTTAGACACTGCAATTTCAATATTTCACATGAGTTCTAGGAGATTACTGCCTGGTTTCACTAATGATGTGTCAAGATGCCTCCTTCATAAGAAAATACATATTACAAAGGAATTTTATAATATTCAGAATCTTGAATTTTGAAAAAAGGAAGTACCTTGGATGTAATAATGATAATGTTTTTTCCTTTTCTATGCAGTACTTTGTTTGGAATGATATTTTTCCTGAGATGTAGAACTGTTAAGTGTAAGTCGTGGGTTTTTAATAAAAATTTGAGATTTTACATAAATGTTGGCCTTCTATTTACTGAAAGCTACTCCATCTGTATAGATATATAAATGTTATTTATATATCTTATTTTCCAGAAAAGTCTATATCTACATAAATAAACATTGCTATTATATTAGGAAACTTCCCACTATCCTTAAAAAGCAATGTGCTCAAGTACAATATTCAACTTCTGACACAGACACAACAGTAAATGTGACCTCTAATGGTAATACTTTCTTCCAAGGGAAGTAAGAGGTACCTGTTGAATTTGGAAGACATGGCAGACAACTTACGTGGACCCAGTGAAGGAAATTTTATATATCCAGTCCCAAAAATGTTATGCAGGAGCATCTGACACAGCAGACAACTTTGGGTCAACTTTCCATGTTACAAGTAACTACCTAAATAATGTCTTAATAGAAAAAAGTTAATTATAGAAAACCCTTACAACATTTAGTGCTGTGTGTCTTCTCTCATTACAATAATAGGCATTTATATTAACAAATCATTGTAGAGACTAAGTTTAAAGCAAATGGTCATAAATTTCATGTTTCTTTTATTCTGTTATTGGTAGATACTGTTAGGCACAATATGACATTCTTTGTAAACATAAATTTTGATACATTAGACCATGAACTGAAGTTACAGAAAACAGTATACAGACACTCAAGAAGCACAGATCCACTACACACTCCAGGTACAAATGCAGCCATCCAGGAGGCCCGACCTTGCATCTACTGCAACTGAAACCACCAGCTGACACCAGTAGAAAAGAAATGCATCCTAGTGACCAAGTATGCCTACTTCTGAAATAATTCATTTTTTTTCTCTTCTACCAAAACCTTTGTATATTTTTAAAATATAGGTCTCATAATCGCATGTTGGTAAAAATGTATTTTACTTTATTTACCTTGAGACACCTAATTATTATAAAGTCAGTGTCAAGAACTAAGGCCCCTAAAGCAAGTAACGTAACTAATACATTTAGAAAGCTTTCTTCAAAATAGGTATCTACATATTTTTAAGAAGTTGAAAATAATCTTCCAATAACAAGTCATAAGACAAAATCTCTTGAAGGTTTTTTATTTCCCAAACTTAAAAGTGCACTACATTTTTGTGCAACGTTGTGCAACTCAAGAACCAAACTGAATAATAAGTCTGAACTTCTAGTATATTGCTTATTGCACCTCTCACCCTTAATAACCTATAAGTGTATGGTAGGCACAAATTAATATGAGTTATTTACATCCAACAGAGCAAAGTCAGAATTCTTATCATAAAATACTTCTTGAAAAAAAAAATAGTGCACTTAAATTATGTAAGTTCTAAGAAATTATTCAGTATTCCATGGTTATATGAAGAAACATTAATTTTAATCTATAAATTCATAGAGGATTTTTGTTCTGCTAATGATCTGAGTATATAGTTACTGTTAATGTTATTGGGAACTAGCTTCTCACTTCCTCCAAATATTCAGGGAAAAAAGGTATTAAATTATTTAACAAATAAGCTTTGGAAAGATATAATAATTTTCCTTTTCTAATGTGCTAGAAATGGAGAATAAGGCAACAACTGAGATAAAAATACGTCTTGCTTTGTAAACCAAGCTTCTTAATACATTTCTTAAAAGTGAACTTTCACGCTGAAAAATTGAAAGGCATTGAAAGAAAAACGTTAATTACTTTGACAAGACCATGCCTTCTATTTAATTCAGTATTTTATAACACTCCAAAACATATTGAGAGGGATTTATTTTATTGTAATAGATGAGTCTTCAGTTTTAAGTAACTCCTTTGTATGGCTAAAAAGCTTCTACAGCATCCTTCAAGACTGAGAAATATTCACCAATTTCCATTGCATGCTTCTATATTCTTATATTATTGAAGTATTATAACCTAATTCCATTGAAAACCAACAGAGATGTGCTAATATCACTGTCTTCTGAGTTATAGTAGACCTCAAAACACAGGCCTTGCTGTCTCTTATGGTCTTTACGATCACAAAAAGTTCTTTTGTTCTACTCAAACTAAACATAAATTAGATACACAGACTGCAATTCTCCTATTTAGAGAAGGGAGAAAAAGAAGAAAATTACGTGATAAGACTTCTGAACTTATTTTCTGAGCAAAAAAATTCACTTTTAAGTTTATTCAGTGCTTGATATCCTGCTTTGTCCATTTCTTTGGTATTCTGTTCTCATTCTGCAAATTCTAACAGAATTTTAATGGTCATCTTACTTCAAACGAAAGAGCAATGAGCTGAAAGCACAACCAGAACAACAGATGCCTTAATATTGCAGAACATGATGGATTTAATGATTTCTCTCTCTTTATAGTCATTTCTTGTAATGATTGGGGGCATCTGCAAAAGCAAACTTCAGTCTGTAGGCCTCTGCTAGGAGTACACTGATGTCTTCATTTCCCCATCGTCCTGTGGGTAAATTTTGTAAAAATATCAATAACTCCTAGATGGAGAAAAAAAAAAAAAGAAATTAATATATTTTTTCAAGCAGCAAGTAGTGTAATAGAAATATATTACTTATACAATGATTATTTATAAGCAATAACTCATGCAGTACCTCTGCATCCCAAACAAACCTGAGATCCCATTAGTGTGATTTTCCTGTAACTTTTACAGATACTTGCTATTTGACCCTTCAGTTCAGAAACTTGCTATTAATTGTAGCCACACTATGGTTATTTGCTAGATAATTTTTTTTTAGAAAAATAATCCATCTGTGTTGTTGCCTATCCAAATTATTGTTATGCTCCAGGGCATGGAGTTATACAATTGGATATATTTTCAAAATTATGGATGCTTGCTAAGTCTGGGACTTCCTCACAGTGATGCAAAGATAAGATACTTCTCTATTTATACATGAAAAATTATGAAATAAATTATTGTTTCAGTCAGTTGCAGTCAACTCCCACTTCAATTCTTAGCCCTGGTTTCCCACTCTTTGCTCGTTTCTTGTCCCAAAATATTTTCCTGTGGGTCAGTTCTTCCTCTCTCTTGTATTAGGTTTAGGCAAAATTCACTTCCAAGCAGCCTAAACCCAAAAACAGAGGTAACAAGGAGCTCACTGGGACAGTGCCTGTATGTTCAGTTCTGATGAACATACACCAGAATCCACCATGATCCAGAGCTGCACAAAGCTTCAAATACTCATGATATGCTGAAACCTGCCAGCCCTGAGAGGCCTCTTTGGAATATCAACTACCACAAATTCTCTCCTGGGTTCATGCAAATGACAATTTTTATAAGGCTCATAATTTGACCAAACTCAGGAAGTTAGTTTGTTCTTTTTAAAAAAATGGTGATTCAAAAAGTCACAAACCCTCAAGTGTGATGCAAAAGCCACTCCAGATTAAATTTGAAGTCCATGTTTTAAACTTCCCAAAGAACAGACCACCCAGAGAACTCCTGTCTTATGCTCTTAATTGTTTTGATAATCTGTGGCAAAGCAGCAAAAGGGAAGTTTTGGGTGAATCAAAACAAAATAAATGCGGATTTTTATGATGGGAGGTATAAGGCAATCTTAGGAGTAAATGCAGTTGTTAAGCATGCTTGTATCTTCTGTGTGCTCTATTTTTGCAGAAAAAACAGACAATTTGTGTACATTTGTATACATGCATATGTATTTGTGAGGATATGCATATGTATATTTATGCATGAATATGTTTGGTAAGGTTTATTCTAAAGATCAGAAATAAGTAAGCAGGAATGCAATTAAAACTACAGCCATTATCTTGCTATAAATCAGAATCCTGCAGTATCATGTACAAGTACCCAGGGAAATTATTCTTCATAAGAGTCTTATTTTCCTTGTTCCCTCTTCTCCCTCCTCTGCACCTGCTTTCATAGAAGACAGCTGCAGGAGCCCTTAGCAAGGATTCAGTGATTTTAGAAAACAGCGAGGAGCAGATATTAACATCAAATGATTTTTTTGTGTTTGTGAGAAAATTATTTTGAGGTTTGGTCTTGCTATACTGGTTCTTGTAATGTGAAAAGAAAAAGGATAGAAGTTGAGCAGTACCCTATATTTAATTATGAATAATAAGTAGTAATACAATACTTAGCATGAGAATGTCTATATTACACTTGAGAGAACATATTTTTAATAAAGTATTGTATAACTGTCAAAATCCCACTCTTTTTTCTTTTATTTCTATGTACTTATTTGACAATTACACTGATAACTGTAATTAATAAATTAGCCATGCAAAGCAGGAAAGTTGCGTGGAGGGATGATAAATGCCTACCTCCCTGAAAGTTCTTTTCTCCTTTTACATAAGTAACTTTCAAGCAGCTCTATAACACAGCCATTAATTCAGCGAGCTTTGTGAAATTGCCTGTTTGCAGTCTCAAGATTTCTCTGGGTCAGACTTCTGGTGCAAACTGCTATAAATGATTCATATTGCTGGAGCAGTGCTTTGGTTTTCCTTTGGGCTACTAGTCAAATTAATTTGGCCCAAACCAATCCTCCAGCTGCTGGAGAACCCTGAGCCTTCTACCAGACCTGAGTCCTTGTACTTTGTAGAACATCATCTCACTGGTGACACAGCCCTCACCTGCCTGCACAGAAGGTACTACTAAGCTACTCAACAGCTATGGAAGGAAAGCTGAAATGCTTGAGAATGAGACTAGAATGCAAGAACCTATGTTGCTTACACATTTGGTCCACTACACTGATTGTTTCTCTGGCAACTGTACATGTTTTTCAAACCAGTAAATGCTGCTACATATTTGTGCAACACAGATAATTCTTGTAGATGAATGAATTCTGTTCATAAATTCAGTTTTGCCAGTAAGGTAATCACACTGGATATGCATATAAAAGAATTATTACAAAAATACGGTTTATTTTCTTAAAACCAACATAGCGGTTGATTTTTCAATCATCTGACTGCTCAATGACTAAAAAACAACTAAAATAACAGTCACTCATATTAATTTTGTTACATTTACTTCTCCAAAGCAGCAAAGGTACATTATCTTACTGAACAAACCATGTTTTCTATAATAAGTTCACAATTATAAAGGTTTGTTTGGAAAGGATGCATGGAAAAACACATAAAACACATTTTTCTCCTAGGAGACACAACATAACAGCAGGAGAAATCAGGTGCTTCAGGCTTACAGCTGGAAAACCAGAAGCATTTAACCTTATGCTCTTCACTGAACGTGCAAAGGCTATAGCTTCAATATCCACATCATATGAATTTCACCTGCAGCTCAAATCCGAAATAGGACTAGTTTAATACTTTTACCATTAATTTCAAATTATTAAGAATTTTCATCAGAATTGAATATATAAATAAATGACAGAGTAATCCATTGACTGTCCAAGTGCATTTCTGTTTGACTGGGCATTTTTCTACTGTCACCAAGGCAAAAGATCAAACTATAAGACTGATATTGACTAGAGAATATGTGTTATAAATCCACATGAAGTAACTGGCCAAAAATATACTACTTGTGTGATTGTCTAAAGATAAGGTTTATTCTCCTGTGATCTATTACAGAGCTTTAAAACTTGCTCAGATAGAAATAAAACTTATATCTTGTTAAAAATAAAGTAAAACTTGGCAAAAACCTTACTAAAGAAAATTTGATATTTTTTGAAATAAGAAAACTTTATTTTCTATAACTGCTAAAGACAATCATGCTGCATTTACGGCTGTTTGAGTATGGCACATTTTTTGGAAACAAGGAAACTTCCACAAACAAACAAACACAAACCACCAAACAAACAATCTTCAGATTTGAAGAAACATACAGACATCAACTACTTATTATTGACACGACCACATGACAAGCTTGTCTAAAACTGCTCAATTCAGCATTTTACACTTAAAAAGAGCAAAGATTACTACAGGTGACTGGAGCCTACTGATTTATTTTTAGTTATTATTCTTACTTTTTCACCAACAGATAAAGCAGGAACTACTAGATTGCATGTGCAAATAAGGTATCCATGCCAAGTGCTTAAATTAATTTTCTTATCCACATCAGAATTAAAATATGAGACACTCTGAAATATGATGAATCATAATATGAATTAGTATTTATCATTAAAAACTCATTGGTGATAAACTGCCTGGTCTATTTCAGAACAAGAAAAGTGAGTCTGAAAAGTGGTATTTGCAAAATATTCCTGAAAGAATTCTATTTTCTCCTTAATTTAAATGATATTGTGATGCCACCTGGCTGAGGAATCAGGGCAGCCAGTACATATCAAAGCTAGGGTTTCCAAAATCCCAGTCCAATGTTTGTTTATATTTTGGCTCTATCAACAAAAAAATATGCTCAAAATTATATCCTTTGTATTTGGAGGATGGAGGGCCCTGGTTTCTTGGATTCTTACTGAGCGGAATAGCTGGATTAATCTCTTGAACTAGGGCACAGCTGCACAGTCCAGCCTGCCAGCACAACTTCAGCTCAGTCTGTATGTCCTGCTTGCCCTCTCATGCCATACCCTGGAAAGGCATCTCCAACCTCCCTCCCCTCCTTGACAGTCAAGCAGTGGTAGATTTTCTCCTGCCCGGGGAAGTCACAGGTATCTGAGGTATGTACAAGCAGCAGGTAATTCCTCATCTATGGAATAACTTTGTTAAATTAAAAAAACCAACCAACAAACCAACCAACACAACCACCCCACTCCTACTTTTAATTCATGGTTACTTTACCCCTGTTAAAACTTAAAGAAAAATGAGAGTGTTTTCAAAGTGGTAAAAACCTGAACATTGTAGAGAATGGGAGAGCAGTCTGATTACCTTCTTGCCTCAGTCTTGACTGACCACATCTGCTCTGAAATATTACAAGTCACCATGTTCAGGAGCAACAGTTGGGTGAAGAAGCACTACCCATAGCAGAGGAGGATCAAACTACCATGCACACTTGCTCCTGCGCCCCATCAAGCACAAGAAAAGTGAAAACATTTTAAGCACGGTGTCACTAACGTGGTTAGGGGGCTGCAGTTGATGTTACAGCAGGAGTGTGAGAAAACTGAGAGATTTTTTAGTGGGGAGAAGAGAAGGCTAAGGTAGGATCTAAGAGCAGTTCTCCACTACAATACAGTGAGGGTTAGAAAGAAGAAAGAGAGGCCAAGAGGCAAGAGTAACAAGTTGAAGCTAACTTGTTATAAGGAAGAAATCCTTTGCAGTGAGGGTGCTTGAGTAGCTTGCCAGAGAAACCTAGAATCTGTCCACTGAGATTTTCACAACTCGCCTGGGCAAGACCCTGAACAGGCTGCTCGAGCTCTGATGCCCGCCTGGCTTGCAGCAGCAGATTGCACTGCGGACCTCCCTTCCACACGGAAATTTTCCAGTCCCTTAATTTTTAAAGGACATGGGCTTAATTAGAAAAGAAGTCCAAAAGCACAACAAAAAACCACTAAATATTTACTCATTTGGACCATTTCAAGAAACAATAAAGGTATGTTTGCTAATAAGTAGAAGTATGTATTTTTTATTTGGAATTAAAGAATATAGCAGGCTGGTGTAGCAGAGTTGCTGGATCAGACTATGAATAAATTAAAAATACATCAAACTAACTTTTTAATATGGTAAAAGATCTGGATGTAAACTATACACTATATATTTAAAGCACAGTTTTTAAATAATTCTTCAGCACATTTGAACCAAACAAAAACCTCTTCTTTTATAGAATTTCACTCATTGTATTTCTGTTACTTTTACTGCACTTGAATTTACATGATACTTTACATACGTGTGTTTGTAAAACACATTAAAATATGCTAAAACATTTTATATATGGCATGCTCAACTATAAGGTAGACAATAAAGTATTTTTAAACACTTAGAAGCAGTTGCGGAGAATCTAATTTTAAAGTAAATGTACTTTCAAAATGTAATTTTCCTTTGACAATTAACATGTATTCTAGAACTATCCTATTCACCATGTAGTCAAGACAAGACAGTGGTAAACATGCTGGAAGTGCTGTGGTATAAAAGCACCTTTAGCCATATGAGAAATTAAAGTATGAGATCTATGTTTTAAACACCACAACAGGAAGATCTAGGAGTAGTACTGCCTGTTAAGCAATGGCTCTTATCAGAGCCAGATTTATTCTTGAGGGAAAAAAATGTTATCCCACAAGATCCAATACACACATCTAAAATATGACCAGACTACCACATAGCTCAAAAAGGTGATTTCCAAAGCCCTTATCAATCACTATATTCCTTATTTTCCTCTAAAATCAAAAAGGTCAAGGTCTGCTCCTTGTAAACGAAATCAAAACTGAATGCTAGCAAAACTTCACAAAATACATTTTAATGATTATTACAAAGTTATCACCCTCTTTCTCCTCATTGAGATTGCAACTCAGTGAAATCTCAGTCTATTAAAACAATCTTTAGAAACCCCAAACCCAGAAGCAAAGAAAGAAAATTTTATCGAGTTTCGAAATCTGGTTCATTAGTAAATCTCCTTAGAGTCTGAAGTCTGCTATAAACCCTTTAATCAATAGAGGTTTTAGTATAAGATTGGGCAATAATACTGGTTATTTGGCAATGGCTATCTGTAGTTATGCTATTTATTGTCATCTCTACTCTGTGGATCTTGAAGGAAGGAATATCAAAACCAATTATAGAACAAATAACTTTGATAGTTAATAAAACATAACATTATTCTAATGAGTAGAACATGAGGGTATCTTCTGTGATAATCAAAGTAATATATTTACTTTGAAAATTCAGTTCAGACTTTTTGTCTGTGTGAATTAGGTCAAAGTTCAACTGCAGGTGTTTTTTTTTTAATAGAACATACTTAACAGATCATAAAAACCAGTAATAGTGTTTTTATTTCTAGATAATATAAAATGGCAATAATTAAAGTTAAAATTAAACTTGAACATACCGAGGACATTAATAGAGTTAGTTTTTAATGTCAAAACCGAGAACCGGTCTATTAATTTAACATATAAAGGCAGTCCTAAAATGCAGTATTTTTCTCTGAGAGTTGTTAAGCCTTCCTGCTGCTAACTGCAATGTAATTATAGTCTGAGTACTTCTGGTCTACCACAGTCCTATTTTGTACTGATAGGCAGAACCTGCAATCTTACTATATTCTATGAGCATAAACTTTTCAATATTATACTTTAGAACTACATATAAGTAAATGAAAGGTAAATTAAATTTATATATAATCTTTCATTATTTCATAAGGAATTGCTAACAACTATATTTTTAACAGGAGCTATATCTGTTTACACATTACGCAGACATATAAAACACTGCAAAATTTATGCTGGTAATTTGATTAAATGGCTCCTTTACGGCAGTTATTTGTACCTTCAAAAGTTGTGCTTGAAATTCTAGAACTTAGCACCTACTTTTTAAAGAACTAATGAGTTGAAATTCCACTAAAATTTATTTAGAATAATTACTGAGACAAGCTAAAGAGAAAATCAATTATTGTCAGAAAAAAAAGTATATTTATCTTTTTAGATAATATAAAAGAGAAACAAACCAAATCCATCACATATGATGCATGATTTTATGGGAAATTGCACAATATTGTGCTAAATATGAACAGTGCAGGAAAATGATTCAAAATTTTTTTTGCAACCAGATGTAACTGTGCAGGTAAAAGAAATCCTTAATATGGGAATTCTTTAATTCCTTTCCCATTTCCTTTATAACATTCTTTTTCACGATTCCATTTGGGATTGTTAAGTGTGAAAGGAAAGAGTTAAATGGATGGTTAGGGTGAAGAGTGCATCTTGGTTCCCTTCCCCCACGCTATGAAGCCGACAGACAGATGTGCAGAGCTACAGTGTGGCTCACCCTGTAAGAGCTGCAGTGACCAGGCTGGTAATGTGCTGTGCTGTGTTATCCTCTCATCCTCTTCCCAGATATTCAGGACGAAGGATACCTGCTGCTCTGGGACTCAGCCAAGCTCAGTCCAAATCCTCCCCCTTCAAGCTGCTATCAAAGCAGTAACAACCACACTGGCTGTGACACCAAGGCACAGGTCCAGGGCACGCTGAAGAGCCCAGCTGACCTTGTTCAGCTGTCTTAGAGCTGCTTATCCCTTCTCTCTGCCCCTCGCTGTTGATACCATAGTGCACCAAATGAATAGGGCTCTACCTCTGAGACAAGTTCTCTTTTCTTTCTTGAGTACTGTTTCTCCTCTTTCAGTGTGCTCAGCAATATTCCCTGTGCTGCTGCCACTTCTTACTTCTCCAGCTGTCCTAACCTGCTACATGGAGTTGCAAATAATGAGCTGTACTTCTGGAGTACTGTGCATCTTATTAGTTACCTATGTCTTGGAGTCAGAGAAAACATTTCTTTCCTGTTGGGTACAGTTGTAATTGAGAATACTAAGATTTCAAAATCTAATAATAAGAAAATCTAATAAAATAAGAATACTATGATTTCAAAATCTAATATTAAAGAGATAGCAGGAATAGGTCACCTACTGCAGCTTAAGAAATTTTTCCTGCAGATACAGGTTAAGAGGCGTTAGTGGACCTGGATCCTTCAGTGGTATAGCTGACTGTCTGCACTGTTTCCTGAGCATGGAAAGCTATGTCCCCCCTCATTCAGTGTAGGCAGATATGGTTGACAACACAGAACAGTCCATTTTGGATACTGGATGCAACAATGCCCTCCTTGTTCTGGTAACTTCGAAGACTATGGATGAACCTAAACTTTGATAAGCACAAGATGGGGAAATCTTGGTTTATCTCTTCCAAGTAGCAGGACTGTTGAAGCCTGCACTGGACACAGTCTGAAGGATTTAGGAGACAGATGTTCTTGGCCAGTCTCAAATCAGTGTCACTGAAGAAATCCCACCTTGAATGGGAAAGTTCACATCCTGTCCATGACAGTTTAGATGAATAAAAACAAAAAAACCCTTCCTTTACTGTGCATTACTTAAATTATGCATCTGGAACTTCTTGAAAGAGTTATTAATAATTTCAATCAGTCTTATACATTTTAATTTTGACCTTTCCCTCATACACCATGAAATCTCAACCAACAGACCACAGCATACAGAACTAGGAACAGTAGGAATCTAACTACAGAGCAAAAATGTTATTCAGAATTCAAGCTAGACTTGTTGCATCTTAAAATGAATACTTAAAAAAAAATCTAAATAGTTTAAAGGTTAATTCCTTTTGCTAACAGCTAACATAGTATAACAAGTATATATTTTTTTATCCTTTGATTCAAATATATATATTCTTCAATTCAAATATACATATTCATTTCAACTGATCAATCTCTCATTAATCTTATTAAAACAAAAAGAAGTATGCTATTCTTATAATTAATTTCATATTCCTAACAACAACTTCATAGAAGCATACCTTAACATCCTGAAAATGAAAGCTTATGGAAAGTTGATGGTTCTATCATTTCCCTTTCATGTTTTTCTTTTCATGACTATTGAAGAAGATTCCTCGACTCAGCATACTAAACCAGCAATTAAAGTCGTGTTTCATCCACTATGGATCTCTTACACAAGTCATTAGCAACCTTAATTGCTAATCATAAAATATGTGGTTCTAAAGGACTACGTCAGAGAAGCTGTGCTCACTTAGCTGAAGAGAAGATTTACGTCTTCATTTACAAGAGTATGAAAATATATAAATTAATATGATTAAAAAGTACATTGTAAGACCACATCTTAGCTGGTGTTATAGGTAGTCTTAGGTCCTTGCTCTCAAATGTAAACAAAACCAAACTCACAAGTAATCTCCATGCCTACAATAAGAAACAAATTTGCATGCTAGATCTTTTTCTTAACTAAACTTACTATCCACACGTTATTATCTCAACTGTGTAAAAGGTTAAGGAGTTAAAATCAAAGCAAGCATTGCCACAGAATCTAGAAGATTCCGTTCAACTCCATAAACAAACATCTTATTTTTGTAATACCTTTTTATGCTAAACTGTCTCAAAATGCTTCAAAATTACATGTATGTGAAATAGAAGTTAAGGTACTGATACAGAATATTCAATACTCAAGAAAGAAGACATCTTTCAAAAAGTACCCAGGTCAGGGCAGTTCCAAGCACAAGAACAGGATGGGAGGAGAATGGATTGAGAGCAGCCCTGGGGAGAAAGACTTGGGGGCGTTTGTAGGCAAAAAGCTCAACATACACTTGCACAAAAAGTGGCAACGTGTGCTTGTAGCACAGAAAGCCAAATATATCATGGGCTGCACCAAAAGAAAGGTGGCCAGCAGGTTAAAGGAAGGTCATTCTGCCGCTCTACTCTGTTCTCCTGAGACCTCCTCTGGAGCAGTGCCTCCAGGTCTGGAGTTTTCAGCACAGGAAGGATACAGACTTGTTGGGATGAGTCCAGGGGAGAGCCACTAAGTTGGTCACAGGGCTAGAGCACCTCTCCTATGATGACAGGCTGAGAGAGTTGGGGTTGTTCAGTTTGCAGAAGAGAAGGCTCTGGAGAAAACTTAGAGCACCTTCTAGTACATCAAGGGGGCTACAAGACATCTGGAGAGGGACTTTTTACAAGGGCATGTAGTAATAGAACAAGGGGGAATGACCTAAACCTGAAGGAGGTTTAGATTAGATATTCAGAAGAAATTCTTTACTGTGAAGGTGGTGAGGCACTGGAACAGGTTGCCAAGAGAAGTTGTGGATGCCCTATCCCTGGAAGTGTTCAAGGTCAGGATGGATGGGGCTCTAGTGGAAAGTTCCCTGCCCATGGCAGGGGGCATAGAGCTAGATGATCTTTAAGGTCCCATCCAAAACCATTCGATGATTCTAAGATACTTGAACACTTATCTAAATTCATACTTAAACCAGACAAACAAAACCAGTCTGAGGTCCTTTCTCACATTTAAACTAGAAAAAACAGAGCTTCCATTTTACATATCTCATATGAAAACTGAATATCCCAGGAAGCATCCAGAAAGGTTTCACAGTACTCCAGTTGCTACAGCTCAGAGCAGAATGGCCCCGAACCACTGTGATTATCATTTTTTGCCATATTGTTTTATTAAATATTGTTGTATTGATGGTATTTGGAGATATGTGTACTTCTTATGAACCAAAATATAAATTATAACAATAATTTAAAAAGCCCAGGTATATCACTTGCCATTAGTTCCATGTAAAACACAACAAACAAACAAAAACAGATGCAACTATCCAGAGCATAAAATAGTCATGAAGATCAGTTGTCATTCTATTAAAAGAAAATCCAAACAAAACCCATCCAAACATAGAATGTACTGAACCAATTAAGACTGCATCTATTACAGCAGAATGTAATTTCTGAAATGACTTGCCAATGAGTAAGTTACTGCATTTTATCTATTTTTTTCTGTAGTCAAGCAAGACCAAAATATTTGTACAGCAGATTCCAAGGGAAAATTTACAATTCTGCCTCTCCATAAAGTCCATATGCTACCCACTCTTCTTGGTTTGGTTTTCCTGACCATAATCTGGCAATGCATTTTAAACGGAACAGTTTTTACAGCTACAAATTCGCACATATTTCATTTCCTTATCTACAACGACTTAGATTTTAACACTGTGGTATGAATAGCTAAAAGCTCAGCAAAAAAAAAAAAAAACTAAAAAGAAAATCATAAAATACCAATTGAATATAATGAACCAGAAGGACAAGAGTGTACAAAAATTTTATGTATTTTGGACTTAAACTAATTAGTATGTTTTTCCAAAAAGGTATTTCACACTGTAAAACTGTCTGTGTAAAATCTCATCTTGTTTTACAGAAACCATCTATTAAGGATGGCTGATGCAAAATTGCCTGTATATGTAAGCTAAATAGTATTGTCTCAGATATAAAACTTTTACAACCAACAAACAGTCCACAATGCAGTGGGGCTACTTAAACTAGTGTATTTTTAGAAGTAAAACAAGTAGTCCTAAACACAATTCAAATTGAATACTGTCGGTATCACAGGGATATAGGATTGAAAGAGGCCATTTCCATTACATTGCTCAATCACCACCACATCAAGCCATATATTGGTGCTTTGTTCTGGATAATAAACAACCAATCCCCACTTGCCATGTCAAAGCCCCGTAAAGCTTTTGTGCACCTCTACAGTCTTAAGGACAACAATACAGAGAACAAACGACTTGCCAGTGGAAGAGAAGAGCCAAAGCACCTTCATGAAGATATTCCAGCTAAAGGAAAGGACAGATAAAGAACCTGCCCAAGCCTTAGGTCTCTACATTGGCAGGGAATCTGACAACTGAAAATTTCCAAGTTAACCTGAGAAGCCTTGCAAAAATCAATAAGAAGTAATCAAAAAATTCTTTAATCTCTGAGGAGAACACCACCGTTCACATTAAGAAATCCTTTAAGCTTCCTTGGTGAGCACAGCACACAGGTACAAGAGCACAAGACGGGATCACGCAAGCTGTACGAGTTTTCCCAACATACAAAACCAACAACATCCCCACAGATTTCTATCCACTTCTTGATTCCTTAAGAGAAAAATATATGATATAGATTGCTTCATTCAGAGAGAAATTCCAAAAGTGCATTCATAGACAATCAGACTGAAGCATCAATTCGAATTAACACAATATAATTCAATTTCACGCTATTATGAAAATATTCTAAAACAGAATTAATACCATGCAAGAAACACGATTAACAACTATGCTAAAGACATCTTTTAATTTGTTTGGGGACAACAAAAAACCCAAACCAGGATTAATCTTAGTGTATCACACAATAACATAAATTTATTGAGCTTTGTCAGAAAATATATACTGCTCTTTACTTCCTGACATTTTACATAGAAAGTGCTTCCCTTTATCTAGTGGTTTATAAATCTAAGTGAAATAATTTATATACTTTTGATCTTTTACCAAAATTATGTTATGACTTAAATCTTTACCCTCATTAAAAAGCAATACAAATGCATTCAGGAAGATAATCATATTCCCTCTCAAGCTTTTTGCTTCACAAGGTTAAATAAGCAACATTCTTTTAATACTCTCTGCTAGGACCAGCTTTTCATTTCCCAGTTTACTGCTGTTAAACACAATTCTAAAGAAATTACATAAAACCCAAACACATAATTCTCATGCAAGTCCCAGAGAGATGCCATTTTTCAAAAGCACACAGACAAAGAATATATTACTGGGACCACAGGAAAATAATAACTCTAAACGGAAGCCCTGAGGTATGCACAAATATCCTAAGGCCCTGGACTTCTAAGACAATTAAAATACCATCACATTTTCTTTATATAATATTTAATTGTCTTACGTATCATTATACTGACAAAACCAGAAATCTACAACTTAACTTTGACCAGTCAGAATTTGAGATCAAATTTCTATATAAGATGATAAATACCTCTATGTTCATAGAAACTATGAGTTCGCAAACCAACAGCTGAATGCAGGGTTTATTCTTTGCTTATCTATGAAAGAACAGCCTCCAGACACGAACATGAGAGAACTAAATGTCTTTTCTGTACAGTGGGTGACTTAGTTAATCTTTTCTGACTGCTCATTTTCAAGATTTCCAAAATTAAACTCCTAAAAACGCTTAGGCCATGAGTACCTCTTCTTGGCAATCCTGGTCCACACACGTAAGGAAATAACACGTTTACACTTTAAAACTTCAAAAGAATCTGCATGTTGAAAGCAATTGACTCTGTCATGGTATCAATACCAACAGAGCAGTTTGGCAGAGGAACACTGACAATTGCACAGCAGCTCCCAATCAGTCATCCAAGATCAAGCAAGCCAAAGTCCTTAATTCTCCCACTACATAAGGACAAATATTACTAATACCAGGGAAAATCAATACAGAGGGAGAAATCCTGTTTTCATAACAACAGTTTTATCATGTGACAATTAGTATTACATAAACTAAATATGAATAATACTTTGCAGTATTTCTCCCTGGTGTTGGGTTCTTACACCCACTGGGTTTTGTAAAAATTCAAATTGCACTAAGAAAAGGTTTGTTGCCTTCAGAGATTCAGAGAAAAGCCTCCAAAAATCTGTCTGAAGGGGTTATCCAAAGAATCAAAACCACACATAAACCAAATGGGCTTTAAGGACAACATTATACTCAAATTCATTTTCTTCGGAGAATTGGACTTTCGACAAAATTATTTCTTTTATAATTAATAAAATGCCATTGTTTTTAAATAAATGAATGTGATCAAAAGGTGTTAAGGGTATAGTCAAAACTGTACCAACAATTCTAATGGATAAACACTTCAAGTGATGCATTATGGGGTATAACATAAGTGTTTGATGGTCTGGTTACCGATGGTGATGACATCCCTCATCTCTTCCTTAGCAGGCAGATGAGAGGAAGAATTCCTGTATTTATCACAATAATCTCCTAGAAAGGAAACTATAGCACAGCTTGGAAGATGTGGTCTTTTCTCACAGAAGAAAGTAAAGATGTCAGCTCCATGAAATATATCTTTCAGAGGTATATTACTGCTGGTAATTTCAGTTCGCTTTAATAGGTTTGCCTGTGAGCTGGCAACTACAAAGCAGCTCCATCCTATGCTCCGTCATCTTTTCTCAGGGATGGCAATATTTAAGAAAGGATTTGGTAGAGAACAACAGCTATTAAGGATTTCAGGTGCCCCTGTTTAACCTGCTGACCTATGCGGATCAGCACCTGAAACTAAGCAAGATGTGTAAGAATTGTGAGGAAAAAAAAGTTAACACAAAGCTTTAGTGAATCAGCTCCTGAGGAGTGGATGCAACTACTGTAATTTGCTCAGCTAACAGCAAGAAAAGAAGCTACTGTGAAGAAAATGAATTAGGATGGGATAAATGGGAGCTCTTACTATATTTGCAAAGGGATATCTAATGCAAAAAAACACTACAGAGAGCAAATGAGCTGTCATTTGCAAAGACTTCACTCTTTATGGCAATTGAAAGAGCTAACTAGGAGGCTGCAACAGTAATAGTAAATCTGCTATAATGGTATTTCTGGAAAAAAATTAAATCTGAGTTGTTTACAAGTAGATGACAAAACAATAGGCATTTCAGTTCTTGTTATTCTTACTGTCTTTTAGTTGCAATAAGACAATTTTGTTGTAAGATAGCAAAATCTACATGCACCAGCATTTAGGAAACCATAAGAGAGAACAGAAAATTGATAGAAAGAAAATTAATCCTTCTCCATCTGCTTGTCTCAAAGAAGGGCATATGTCATTTCATCCTATTATTCAGCTCATACTCCAAAAGCTTCTAGGTCCTCTTTGTTCTCTTATCAGTAGTTTTGATTGAGTTTGGTTGTCAAGTGTACAGGCTCCTGTGATTTTAGTCTTCTCCAGGGTTACACACTGATAAGGCCAATAACTGACATCGTTATGCAGCAGTTTCTGCTGAAGAAATAACATGGAAAGAAAACAGTTTTCTTTGTAGAGAGATGTCTTCAGTGACAGCTCTGAATTACTAAAAGCCCTGCCAGTGCATTTAGTTTAGCAGGTCACTTAAATTGCTCACGACAAACAAGAATTCTTTCTTTGTTCAAGAACATACTTTTATATTGAAATGGAGAAAATGCAGAAATTTCTTCACGGTATTTACTGAAAATAAATAAAAATACTTGTTGATGAGAGAAAAATACCTTACAGGAATTAGAAAATGTTTTTTCTAGAAACTTACAGGACAATAAAATCAGATTTTCATTGTGTGGAAGATTTGATTTATAACTTGGATACTACCAGTAGCTCTGTGAAGTACAAGCCATAAAGAAAGGCTTACAGGAAATCTCTCCAGATTATACACACTCGGCATCACATCCTTCCCTTCTTTTAGCAGGAGTCAGACCAAACACAACTCTTGACAACACATGAAGACTGGGGGGGACCCCAATTCTACAATGTGTCCCTCCCAGCCTGCTAAATGCACTGCTGGATCTGGAAGGAGTTTAGTCCCAGCATCCTCAGAGCTGTAGAGCTTTGAACAGAAAATATACATATATTTCTTTTTACTTCATACAGGCTTCCACAACAAGGAAGGACACAACTCATAGGCAGAACAAAATGAACCTGCTTCTAGAGTTCAATTATGTTATCATACATGGTGACAAAAATTCAAAATAATACGGAGAAAAAGCAGCGAGTACTCAACAACTATTGACCCTTTTTAAAGCAAACAGTGTTTTTCCTCTGCTACTAGGCTTTACAGAGAATCACAATTTTAGACATCTTTTACCACAGCGGTGTTGTGCTAACACTGTGTTCTTCTCAGCTGGTAAGGATAACTAAAAATTACTAGACACCAGAATGTTTAGGAGGCATTTGTGTAAAGGTAAAAACATTATGCATGTTTTAGAATGATGATTGTTATTTCAAAATTATACTCTAAGGCCAAATCATTGTCTAATTGTTTCAGCAACTGTGAGAGCCTCAGATGTCTTCTGTACCTATATATGATAGCAACCATGTATGTCAGTGGCAGTA
This sequence comes from Manacus candei, assembly GCF_025592945.1. NCBI lineage: Eukaryota > Metazoa > Chordata > Aves > Passeriformes > Pipridae > Manacus > Manacus candei. The sequence goes on along the minus strand of NW_026138111.1, from coordinate 4,757,811 downwards.
TTATTTGTCAGAGACACAACACAAATTTGGGGCTGGTTCCTAGAGTCACAGATGATACTGCCAGGAAAGATCATTACTTATCCTGGTCTGACCTCTTGTGTGGATAATAGGAACTAAATCTAAACATTTTTTTTTTTTAAATTCCAGGAAAAACATCAATTTGAAATCTTTAAGAGCTGCAGAAATTCATACCTTACTTTGTTAGTGTCTTGGGATTTTTCTCATATCAAATTCCTCAATATTAATCAATTCACTGATTGGTTTTCTTTTTGACAAATTAAATATTTCTAATACTTCAGTCATTCTCTCTGAGTCCTCTCTATGTCTTTGACTTAAGATATCAAAACTGGATGCAATATTGCCAAAAAAAGAAAACCAACAAAAGGCAAAATAAGCTCTTAGGTTCATTAATTCAAGGATCCAATCACTCCCAGGTGTCACAGCATCACTCTGGAAGCTCACATCAAGAGAGTTGTCAGCATGGCCAATCCCATGGATCTCTTTCAGAGCCACACATCTCAGGGTACAGTCTCACACTCCAGAGGTATAACCTATTCCAATTCTCCTTTATTTGCAAAAATTTTTTATTTGACTATATCAAAATACAGCTTGCCTGAAGAGGTCAACTGAACAAGTGAGTCAAGATTTGTTTATGTAACTGCTCTGTTCTCCTCACTTTGTCAGAATGGTAAATCTGTGTCATCCACATGTTTTCATTATCCGCTATTTTGTTAGTGGAAATGCTGAATAGCATCATGCCAGTCACTGACTTCCACAGATGCTCACCAGATAAACCTCCTCTGGAACACAACTAACAAAAAAAATATTTTTTTAGTCTTCCTGGTACAATGTTGTGTTATATTTCTGTTGATACTGTTAAAAGCTATTTAAATGTACAGAAAAAAATAAACCACAGCATGAAATTATTATTTTGCACACTTGCATCTATCAATGTCAGTTCCCTTTTCAAAAGTAAAGACAGAAATGAAGCTGTTAGGAATGATCCTGGGGAGAAAAAAATGTTTCATATGATCTTAACTGATAGTAAAGAAATTGGATAAGTAAATAGATTAATAATTATTAGAGAGATATTAAGTATAGGTGATAGAATTTAATACTTATAATTAAAACTGTACCTTTACTATCTTCATGAACATATTATTTTCTTCCCACAGTGTCTTCTGAGATAGATTAACAAAAATTGTCACAGATACAGGAAGCACTTACATGTTACAAGATTGCCAGTAAAATCCATAGAGGAAAATTAACAGAATTATTTTTGCCGATAATATTAATAACTCTTATTACTATTGTTAGCTGGACACACTGTGGTCACTGTAAAACCACAGTCTCTTTACATTACTGTCCTCTGATATGTTGGAGCTTCCCTATTTACAGTCTTCCAGAAAACTAGAAAAAGCTTTGGATACTCTACCCACAAAGAGAACAAGCCCATTAATAGCAAGAGTTGTGATACAGTTGTAGATATATTAACAAAGATTAATTGAGTATTCAAAATCTGCATGGAGGCAAAAATAAATATCCAAGACTATCCAAATAGCCAAAAATATCCAAAATAATTTTAATTGAATTTCTTTCTTAAGAAACATAAATAAAGGCAATAAAATGACAATTTTTTTCATTACAGTTTCACATGCATGACCTACAGTGTCTCACTTACTGGTGAGTGATCATGCTGCCACAAGGGAAACGATAACACACTTGGCAAGACTGAGATAGGACTGAAGGCTGAAACAGCATCCTTTCAGTCCCAGTGAAGCATAAAGTCAGGCTACTTATGGTGACTTCAACCCTAATGCTACCTCATTTACTTTCTAACATTCTGTTGAGATAGCAAAGTTGCAGTAAGGATTTGGAAAGCCACAACAGTCCACTGCTGATTCACGCTGTTACTACATTATATTTATGCTGCTATCATACTATTTTATGATGGGAGACTCCATTTTGGTCAGAAACAAAGCAGATGGTGAACTACATGTTAAGAGGAAACAACACTTGCTTGCCTGTACTAAAATATATAAACTCTACATATATTGGGTGAAATTAATTCTAGTGATAAAGAACCATTACAAGTTTCAGATATAGTCACACAGAACTCTATTTCAATGATTATACATACAGGTGTGTTTTGCCAAATAAGAGATTTAGCTGTTACTCACATGAGGGTAAATAGAGTTGCTAAAGATGCACTGTAAGAAGAACTACAAAAATCCAAACCACAGTATTCCTGAAGATATAAAGAACACACATGGCTAAATACAGACTCTTTGGATGAAAGAAAAATAAAAACTCTCATTACAGTCTCAATATAACTGTTGTCCTCACGTGATTAATAGCTAAATCTTTTATTTGGCAAAACACGCCTGTATGTTTGTATAATCATTGAAATAGAGTTTGCGTGACTATATCTGAAATTGTAATGGTTCTTTATCACTAGAATTAATTTCACCTGATATATGTAGACTTTATATATATACAAGCAAGCACGTGTGAAGCTTCAAGTACTGCTCTTCAGCTCAGGAATAAGTTGTTATCCATCATTAAATATCTTATGTGTGAATGCTTTAGGATCACATCAGAATATCTGGACCCAAAAATTAGAGTTTCCGTAACACTGTTCAAGAAGAAACCTCCTTTAAAACAGCAATGATTACACTACATGCAGTCCAAGTCAGTCTCATTTATTCAAAATTTGCATTTGCTATTCATTTTTGTTGCTACATCTGGGCCTATTTATTGGGTGGCAGTTCATTCTGCAAGGACAAGTCTCAACAAAAACAATCACAGAAGAGACATACAGCCATATTAAATATTTTCCTGCAATTAAAACAACAACATTAATGAAAATTTAAAAAAGCACTTCATCTAGCACAAATTTCACCAGGTAATCTCCATTAAATATTGAGAATTAATTCCTGGGGCATATAGGAATAGCTGACCAATTACACCATAAGGTTAATGGGTTCAATCTAATTACATTCAAAATATGCAATTTTCAGGGAGTATAACGAAATAAAGACTTTTGTAAACTGCAGAACTTTGCAGATATGCAACACTAGGTAGTCAGCTTTACAAGACGGAAGAGTTACGATCCTAGTGTTTTTATGGTACCCAGAGTTCAAGACAAATTATTACTGTGTCATTATTACTGGAATGATCTCTGAAGCTCTACTTTCAGGTAACTCTCCACGTCCTCTCTGTTTTGTAATCTTTCCTATTTCCTTCTTCAAGAAATTCTGATTCTGAAGAAACTGGTCCCTTGGTCAGGAACCAAGTGATATGTTGGTAATATCCTTTTTTCAGGTTGCTCTGCTAGTTAGTCACTATGCAAAATGGGTAGTAATTGAAAGGTTCAAAACCAATCAATTATTGGCAAGAATATACAGAACACATAGTATGATTTTACAGAATAACTGTAAGTAAAATAAAAATGCATTCTAGGTTACACTCAGTTACAGTAAAAGGCTAAAATTCATTACTAACCAAGAGTTAAAGTTATCTTCCTATTACAATCAGAAGGATACATTTCCCACAGAAAAAAAAAAAAAAAAAAAACCAAAACAAAAAACACAAACAAACTGTATTCAAATCTGTGACACTAAATTCCTTAAACTCAAATAATAAGAACAGAGTTGCAAATAAAGGCAAGGGCTTGGGATTCTCTTGAGAGCCAAATAACTGTCCCAAAGAAGGAAGGCTTGCTAAAGGAGCAGACATTTCTTCCATGAAAACATTCAGAATGTAAAGGGATCTTTACAATATGAACTGTATAAAGACTATGGTCCACAGTTTTTCTCCACATGACAGCAAGTTTTACAAGTGGAAGTATGTTCAGTGTCTCTTTCCCTCTATTAAGCAGTCTCCACTGGATTTGCCCCTGGATGCTGCAGAGCTTCCATCCCTCCTCCTTACTGGCAACATCTCTGGTAACAATCACTGCAAGAAACAGGACTCAGGCTTTCAGGAGACATTCAAATCTTCAAGGAAGTCTTTACAGAATATTTAATATTCGGACCATTAAATGTAGGATTTCTGTCAGTGCCATGTTCCTTAGTAATTAGTGGAGTGAAATAAATATTTGCAGAGGGTAGGGCGAGATCAGAAGTGACTGATTCGCACTTATGTCTTTCCACTGACTGCAAATGTAATTTAAAAGTGACTTTATTTTTAATTTAGACCTGACTCACAGGATTCACTTTCTTTCATTAAACCTTAAGCCTAGGTATATAATGTAACACATTTTCAATCTCACTGGTCTCTGTAACATGAATCATATCTACATATAGTATTTGTACTCAACCACGCACCTGGTTAACACCTTTTTTGTTACTTAGAAGATTAATATTGAAAAATAAGGAAGACATATTAGCTAATATCACACAGAATTGATTTAGAAAATAGAAACGACTGCTCACATTGTCATATAGTTGCTTTGTTTTGGTTTTTTTGAAGGACACAGAGAAACATTAGAGCTAGAACTCTGTCCTACTAATATATGGTATAATGAACTCAATTGTCAAATACACTAAATCTGTTACTAAAAATTTTGTTCTGCATGAAAGAAGGGGTAGAAGTTAATGAATTGCAGTGTATTGTATCCAAGAACAAATCTGCACTTTCAGTGCTTACATTTGAAATTTTTAATTTGATGTATCATCTAAAATTGCAACATAATCCCTATCACAAAAGCCAACTATTCATATAGGAACTAATCTGGAACTAACTGAAGAAAAATCTGATGAAATCCAATGTTTGAAATGGCATGAATATTCACATGGAAGAAAACAGAATATTCAAGATTATAAATTACTATATCCCTTTTTGAAGATTTTTGTTTCAAACAGTAAACAAATGTAAAAGTATTACACATTGATACTTGCGTGTAATGAGTCAAAATATGTCTCCAAACTATTCTGACAAGAAACATAAGTTCTTAAGACCTTTGCTCTTCAAGCATACTGCCATCTACTTACAAGCTGGTAATCACTGCAAAACACTTCTTACATCTTACACATTTCCTCTAGAAAGAGCCACTGCAGCTTTTACAGTTACCTTGTTCCCTTTTAGATGCTCTCACCTAATGTGCTGAGGTAGAAGGTACTTGCTACCATGTCCCATTACCTTGATTTTCAGATTTGTTAAACTCCTGAGTAATAAATGACTTGGTAAAAGCCATGTGCCTTGGAATTACACTTAAAAAAGGTTAGAGTAAAAATGAAAATAAAGTTACTAAATCTCAACACTCATAACAAAGATTACAGTTATAAACACTTATAAAATATGAAGAAATTGAGAAAATATATTTATCCTACTTATATCAATATTGAAAGCTAAAGACTCTTGTCCTATTTCTTATCACCAAAGTTTTCAGCTTCCTACTTTTCATGCCGCATTCCAAATAAAAGTTCTACTGATAAAGTATCTTGACCCTGTGGAGCTAGTCTCCTTCAGGAGGGATTTTGAAAATGTCTTCCTGTTTTGGCAAACCTATTTCATTACAAAAAAAATACAGACAGATTTTCCAAGATAACTCATGGCTGTAGTAATTAGGTATTCCAGGAGTTGGTTTTGCTCAACTGCTTTGGAGAGAGCAGGGCTTTGTTTCACCAACTCCTGTGATTTCTTTGATAGTATTAGACTAGTTCATATCACAAAGTAACTTGTGAGTTTCAGCAGCAAATACATATATTTAAGCTACTTGCAATTCAATACCATTGTACTGTAACTTGCAATTTTACTATGTGCAACAGTTCCAAATGTCTTGAGGAGTAAGTATGACTTCTGGGAGAGAACTAGATGGAAAGAGGGCAACAGAAACAGGTGCAGATTCCAAATTCAGATATTACAAAATTTATCTGTGTTACTGTAATCTATTAAATATTTTTAAAGTGCCAGGCATGAGCATTATTACTATAGACTCTTGGCCTATAAACTCAAGCAAAAGAAAGAAAAAGAGGTGAATTTAGGTGTAAAAATATGCACATGGTTAGCTGTATGAAATGTAAATAAAAGTGGGGTTCTTTTGTTTGTTGCTATTTTTTTAATGATTTTCATTCTCAGCTTTGCACATTAAAGCCAAGCTTTGAGAAAAAACTACGTATAAAATAGGAAAAATAGGCCTACGATCTCATCAAAAGAGAAAGGAAAGCCACACTGAAACTTCAGAGATAAGTAAGGGTAGTGTTAGGATTTTTATTTCCTTTTCCATCCTTCTTAGGTCATTTTTAGTGTACTACATAAACTGGTCAGAATCTTCCAGTAACCTTCTACACAGAGGGCAAGTCCACCTCCTGGTACAAGGCAAGCACCATTAGTTTCTCCAAGTTAAAAGAAGGATGACATACAGTTTATCTTTTATATTTCAGTTGAATATTAAAATTTTGCAATAATAAGTTCTGTGGGACAAAACTTATATTTCTAAGACTGCATGTCAAAACATCTCCATGTTTTCTTAACAATATACTCACATGTGAAGTCAAGATATTCATGATAATCAAAATATGCTGAAGTTTTTGACAAAGTTGAGGAGGGTTGTTAAAAGATCAGTTAACCTTTTTCCAGTCACATCATTCTCTGTTCATTAAGCACTTTGCGTGCAAAAATAAAGTCAGTACTTTTATTATTGTAAATTGGCTCTTCAGAACATAAATGATTCAACAATGTTGAATCCCAGATGTCTGCTACCAGTACTCAGAGATTAAGGAGCAATCTCACTTTAGATTGCTAGCTATGATGTTCAAAGTCTAAAACAGCAGATTCCAGTTTCTTGCCAAAACATGACAATATATTGAATGTCTTCCAAAAGTGCTCACAGCAGGGAATAAAATCACAGCAATGTTAAAAGACAAGCTCTTTAAAGTTAGAAAGATTTCCATGTTCACTCTCCTTAATTCTTTACAGGTTTTAGTATATTCACAGAAAAGACCCGCTTAGGTTCCATACACAGAAAAGTGAGGGTGCAGGGTCCAGAACCACAAAATCATCTACTCATAAAGCTCACAGTGAAGGAGGGCAAACACTCCTCTTAATCAAAAAACTAATCCTTTCAGAAACATTTTTTTTCCTTTCATTTAGAAACATTTATTTTTCCTGCAGTAGCAATGGAAATTAAATTTCTAGCAAAGTACACATCAAGAAGCTAAATTAAAATATATTTGTTAGTTACGCCTCATATAATATGAACGGAGAACTCCTGGACTTTCATGCAGAAAAAGTAACTATTTAAAAATTTACATCATAAACTAGGTACAAAATCACAAAAGATTAATGAAACCTGTATTACTGTAGTTCAGTGTAAAAAGATAGAAAAATATCACATTTCTGATATCTGATATGTTTCTAGAGTAGATAATTGCTAGGAAGGATATTAATATTAAACTTTTTAAATGAAAGTCTGTTACTTATATACACAGCAGTATGAATTGGTCTTCTAAGCATCTAGTTACTCAGTATATATCTAAATTTTAATAATTTTAATAATGCACAATTGTGTATGCATTTACTTTGGTAATGAGGTCATTAAGGTTTGCTTCCTAGTACATATCTAAAATAATAATTAAACAATAATTATTTAAAATATTATATAAATCAGAATAAAGCACAGTCACTATTCTGAAGATTTTATGGCTCAAGTATAAAACGAGACAACAAATTCACAGAAAAGTAAAAAGAAGCAACAAAAAGCTATTCAATGTGACTGTGCTATTAACAGATTCAAGTCTACATGTGAAATCTATTCTGGGCATTGCAAAAAACCCAGAACTTAACAGAAGGATTTAAAGAAAAGTAACTGAATACGTGCATTAGGTGCTCCATTTAAGTAAGGTGGTCGGTCACCTGGGAGACAGCACAGATACTTTCTTGAGAGCTCAAGTGCGTGATGAGGCTCTCTCATCACTGGCTGATAAACTGGTAGTCAGCACCTCAACACTGAATCTGAGATGACATGCAAGGTGTCAGTGTAAGTCCATTAAACGCCTTAAAAGACAAAGTGTCTAAGTTTTCCTTAGTGCTATAAAGGAAAGGGAGCTAAGGGAGATGCAAAGCAAGAAAGTAAGAAAAAATGGTGGACTGAAAAATGATCTTTGCAACTTCTTTGCAATCTGGGTGAATGTAATTGAAGTAAAAATGCACTTGTCAAAGAAAAGGACACTGCAGTAATAAAGATGTGAGTTGATGACAGCACGGGTGAAAATGTCTGTTAGACAGACAGAAAAGCCTATATCTTAGAATCATGAATAAGAAAAGACAGATTCCTTACCACAGCATATTGAATATATTTTTACAGCTCAGCTATGTCAACAAAATGATAACTTACTTTAACTAGAAATTTGGACTAAATCTAACAAATAAATCAGTATTAGTCTAAGTATTACTTACTTAATATGAGTTACTATTATCTTATATTCAATTCGACAGCTGAATCTGTCCCTGAAGTCCTGTATCCTTACAAATCTCTCAGGTATCTTGTACGTGACACCATTAAACTCAGCAGTCATATTTTCTATTGATATTTTAATTCTAAATATGCTCAAAATTGTGTTTGAATATTTTATCACTTAAAAGCATCAACCATTCACATCTCTCAAGAATTCAGGAAAATTTTGGAACTATGGCTGTAAGTAGGAAAATGAATAAAAGTAAATCAAAGTCTAAGACATGCTGATGAGTAGAAAGGTTTTCATTACTTGCATGTTTAATTACTTAAGCTTAGATAGTAGAAACTAAATGAATTTCACATTTTTCATTCACAAGACATACTTTATCACATTTTAAAAAATTGTATTTTTATCTATATTAAACTTACTGTCTTTTTTCTTTTTTTTTTAATCTGATACTAATATGGAACCAGTACATTAACACAGAACATTTATACCATCAACAGAAACATCATAAACCAAGTATGACCTGTGTGATTCTATAAAACATCACACTGGTTACAAAGGAAAATCTGAGGCAGGATCAAAAGGTCTTCCATTTACTGTCTGAACATTTTGTTCCCTGCTCCCTTACATGTGAAGTATAAATTGCTAATCTGAAGTATGAACAGAGCTACAGAACTACCCAAACTAGCTCTCTGTACCTGGGTTTGTAGGGTACCCTGTCAAGGTAAAGAAGACTCTTCCTAGAAGTAAGAACTGTGAGAGTATAACAAGCTCTAATGAAAACTAAAAAACTCTCATACTTTTCAATAATATTAATCTTTGATTACATGATAACATGTAGGTTTAGTGTCACTGCTATCAAAAAGTGACACTGTGGAATTTGAAAATTACATGTAATAATTTTTGCCCTCATTACATAGCATTGCATCACACAGCTCATTGCATTAAGTAGCAAATTCCAAAATGGGATCAAAGCTTACTAGAAAGATTAAGCAGCAGGAAATGCAAGCAACTATAAACTCCTAGGAAAACAAAACCATTTGACATTTCCCACCTCCCCATCTTCCTAAAATCAGATGTTTTTGCTTGGGGTACTGGAGTTTGATATAGTTGCTCTCTGTTGTCCACTGTATTTTACAATAGTCAGGTAGGAACAATTTATAAGGATGTGGAATGGAGAAGTGGTGTGGAATCTTCTCTGAAAAGCCAAGGGGTCCCAGTTTTCATCAGGCAGAAATGTGGGACAACTTCTACACGTAACACACATCGCTTGACATTATATATAGAGCATCACCTTGCTCCTCACTTGTCCTTGGTAAAACTTACATTAACCTGCAGATCTCACGTTTCAGATGAGATCTACACTGATATCTTATACTTAACCAGATAGCAGTGAGAGCAATAACTTGCTCAAATTATTCAAAGATGACAACTTCTATCATGACTTATCACCTTACAATGAAAACATGATTTTTTATGTTATTTGAAACAGGAAAAATATGTCAGAGAATCAACAAATTTTTATATGCTTGTGTTGCAAGTCTATATATACACCTGTTTAGATATATACATGTACATCTATAATATATACATATAATATAGATACATGACTATTTGAACATTGGAGGCCTGAGTTGGAACCTTTATTTCTTCCTCTATTTCCCTCACCAAAACTTACTTCTGTTGACATCTTAATATTTTTTTCTACAGATACAAACCAAATACCAAGAAATTTTCAGGTCGTATCACTCTATAATATGAGTCCAGTCAGCCTAACTTCTTTCACTGAAGAATTTCTTTCTCTGCTACACAACAATACACAAAAAAGCCCCCAAAGCAAGAATGACATACACATGGTGTCTGTAATAAGGAACTATTATTATTGAGGGACAAAAATTTGGTACATAAGTCAATTAATCTGTTCATATGAGGAAGAATGAACTTCATACTTTTACTGATTGCTTAGTTGCAGCAAGACACACTTATGAGAATGCTCTTAAAATATTTGTTTCTAAAGACTATTTTCTACCACTGTCCTGTCTGTAACGTTACTGCTAATATACTTCATCAAATAATAGGAATAAAAGTATTGCATAACCAAGTCCTTTAAAACTGGTCTTTGATTCAAAACCTGATCAGTGTCTCATCTGGCATACCGCCATGTCTGATGTTCTGGGGAAATTATTCTGACTTAAAATTCCTGTGAGGTTTGTAATTCTACTGAAAGAGGTCAAATAGACATGTAAAAGAAGAGCAGGAGTTTTCACAGCTAGTAGTAAAGAACCTGGCCCTCTGACTGACAATTAGGAGAGACCTCCTTTATTCCTGTCATACGCAGAAAAACAAATACAACACACACAATGTGCAAGAGAAATTACTGGATGTATATGATTCTTGATACAGTTTATGGTATAAAAATCTTCTGTACAAAATGTACTATAGCTATGACTTCTCAATAATGTGAATTCAGTGCAATAGTACTCCAACAGCATACACTGAACTTCCCAATTTTCCAATGTAGTTTAAGTGCTTATTACTTGAGCTACTACTTTGAAGACTAGGCAATGATCTACAGCTATTATTAACAAAGCAGAAGAATAATGGATTTTATTCTTGCCTGTGGGACAGAAGTATCATTTAGAGAATTGATAACACTTTAGTTTAGTCATTTTAAAAGGTCATGTTACACAATAAAGAAGGCCAAGCCGTTTAGTGATAACATATGATAGTGATAAAACTAGCACTGGTCTACAGATCCTCAAAATCACTAACTGCATTTCTATATTGTAAGCAAGCTAAAGCAGTCTGATAAATGTATTCCAAGTGTGTTCCTGATTTTTATACTTTAGAGTCTAGTTTACATAGCCTATAAAGAAATTAAACCAAAAAGAAATACCTTAATTATTAAATAAGTAAACAAATCTGAATGCATGTCAGGAGAACAAATCTTCATAGTACTATACTGTGGGATTATTTACTTAAAACATAGTTGCAATAGATTCAGTAGCGAGGGGAAAATTATACTTTTTGGTGCAGGAAAACAACAGGAAAAATTTAACAGGAAGGATTAACAATGAACAATTGGAGCTGAGAGGCATGGATATCAACATTAAAGTTGTTTTTGATAAAATACCCTAAATTGAGAAAATCTGATAGCGTTAGCAGGTAGTATAAATTAAAGCTGTTATGTTGTGCCCTTAGGGATTAATTTATTGAGAAGATAGGCAACAACAACTAAAGTACTCTGAATAAATCATTTTATGAAGAAAGATAAACTAGATTGAAGTGATGCACAAATTTGCACAATGGTTCATTTGTACAGGGCCGCAGAGTTCAGTCAGATGGAGAGAAAATAAGCTGGTAATGGGCCATTTCCCCAGGGTAGGCAATGGTGGGGGCTTCACAGCACGGGTTGTTTACATTCAGCCTCCAAACAAGACTTTAAAGCCTTTCAGGCATTGAACGCATTATCATAAGATAAAATCCAATATAAACATTTCTATGAAAGTGAACTGTCACCAGTTCACAAAAATAACTGAACTTCTACAGATGTATGCAAATGATCTGCCTACCTCGCATATTCAAATCCTCTTCTAAGCAACTTCCTGATATGCTCTTTGCTGGAAAAATGTAAGGTTTCGAAGTGTAAGGGCCTGAAGTCCTTTTACTTCCTACTGAAAAACAGTCTCCTTATTTTAAGAGACTGCTTGCCCAGTTTATTTGAAAGAATGAACATGACCTTGTTAGAGAAAGTTGTTATAGATGAGAAATTATAAATAAATACTTCAGTGATGCATTTAAGATTAAAAAAAATCCAGTTACCTTTTCAGAAAATCTCTTTGTGAAATATCAAGGTAACAGCACCTCCAGAAATCATCTTCTCAAAGTCTGCCTCAGTTAAAACAAGATATTTTTTCCCCGGAGTGGACAAAGAAAATAGATCTCCTACAGCTTACAGTAAATCACTTCACGCCCAAGAGTTTCAGAGCAACTCTAACTAACAGTAAGACATTGTCAGTCTTGTTGCAATTGCTACTATTTGTCTTAAATTCATCCCCAAGTAATGTTAGGAAGGTAAATCTAAGAAATACCACCCTGTGCTTGAAAAAATATTCCCCCTCACTTACCTGAAAATCTTTCTCTTCCAGGATCTCTTTCCTCCACCTGACAAGGAAGGCAGCACAGACGTACAAATGGAAGTGAGAAAAACCCTCTGGTTCAGACTAGAAAAAATAAAAATATATCATCCATTCAATACACAAATAATAATACTTTTGATCACCATATACTCCAAGGGTATTTTTATGACATTCACTACTAACTACAAATGTCAGCTATATCTGTCTCTCTTAGTATCACAAACATGCTTGCATTTCATCTATGCCAAATCTATTAATAGCTATTATCTATAACAGGTATGGAGGTGAGGTATGCATCCATTTCTCACACTTAAATTCATTCTTTACTGATGTGTTTTCCATTTCTGGTGTTACCCATTAGTTTATATATAGCATGAAATATTGTACTGTCCAGCTCAACACTGTGACATGAACATAATGCTTCATCTCCATTATTAGAAGCAAACTCTATTACCAGTAGTAGCTTTTGAACTATAAATTCTGCTACAGGGAATTATTAAGCATTTTAAAAATAAACAACTTGCTCTATATTTTCACTAAAGGAAAAAATCTATTCATTGTAACATGAAACATTTACAATTTACTTTTGCATTCAGATCTGCAGCCTTCAGTTTAGTTCCAGTCAGTAGAATCTGTCACTTTATAAAATTTCCTCTAGAAATTAGTATTTTATAAGTATACCTAAGAGTCCAGAAATACTTGTGATCCTATTTTTAAAAGACATCACTAAGTTTTCTCATACTACCAAATCAATCTTAGCTTTTATTTTCTATACCACTGAGAACTGAAAAAATAATTATGATATTAAATTATCAATGTGATGACTGAACTAGTGCTATGTAAAATCTCATTTAAAAATTTAAAAATAATAATTATAACATTAAACTACATAATCTGGCAAATGTAGAGATATTTAAATGCTGATATCTATATAATTTACAAGATTAATTATAGCGCTTCTAAAATATAGCAAGTTTTTTCATATTCTCTGCTGGCATTTCAAAACTGCAGTTTACTCTTTAGAAAAATAGAGTATTCTGATCAAGTATAGTGAACAGAAACAACTTCTTATGTAAAGCATAACACCTATAAAATATCTATTTTATGGCTATTTAACCAAGAAGAACACGGTATTTAAAATATGTGCTAAAACTTCCCTGCTATCGTAAGGGGAGAAGGAAAAGTATTCCCCTGCTACTTTTCCTTCTTCTCTACCCTTACCTGATAAAAGAGCAGTGTACTACTTGTTAACAGCTACGGAAACTACAGATCATCTGGTCCACCAAAGTGGTCAGAATTAAGAAAAGAAATAATGCCAATTATTTGGAGGCAAGATTTAAGTTTAAAAGTGTGCTTGGAACTGAAAATAAGAATTAGCTAATTTTGGAAGCAGAGAAGATATATTTGGGTTATAAAATCCTGTGATACGTTTCCTACTCTAGGAAAACACTCATTGTAAAATGCCAAGAGAGAGAAAGCATATGGTAATTTTAACTAAACTTCTCCCTAGAGTTTGTCTTAACCAGAAAAATCAAAGTAAAGTCCAATTAACAATACTGAACTTAGCATTTTACAGAATCATGTACTCAGTACCGTTCTACTGAAAAATCCATGTCTTTTACTTCAGTGTTGACATTTCTCTTGGGATGGAAAGTTAATATATATAAAAGCACAGAATAGTATCTCAAGAAGACATACTTGTAAGCCAAGTGCTGCTTCCACTTATCATGTCAGACAATAATGTGACAATATTTAAATAATCTAACACAACTCTGAAAAATGCAAGGGGCTAATTCTAAGAAAACAAATCTCCTCCTACCATACTGTGTAAATAATTTCACAGAACAGGAGGTATTTCTTTTAAATTCAGCCTTTGATAATATTTTATAAACTTTCATCTCTAAAATGAGAAAAATATTTTAAAATTTTAAAAGTTAAGTATAAAAACAGTACTTGTGGTCTGTTTTTCTCAGCCTGAACTGCAACCTCTTTCGCACTTTTAACATGAATTTTAAAAATGTCCTTTAATGTAGTAGCCTTTAATCATACATGAAGTTTCTATTATTTTGGGATATACAACATAATCTCATAAGTGACCACCGTTCTTCAAATTTGGAAGGAAACAGGGAAGTAACATCTAATGAAAACAGACCGTGTTTAAGTCCACAGTCTGTACAAGAAAACATCAACACACTTTCCAGAAGCCCACTCTGAAGTGTGAGCTGTCACCAGTGAAGACTTTCTGACAGAGCAAGAACCAGCCCAGTTCACCATTACGTGATGAACTGTGATCTGTGTGAACTACAGATCTACTTCAAAGAACGAGTAACTGAAAATCACAGCACCAGCCTGAGCATTTGTAATCAAACAGAAAAGCAGGGAAGAAGAGAAATGATGGTTGTGGGATGAAGGCAAACAAAGCTGGATTGAGATTGCTGAACAGATGAACTAAAGTACAGAATTACTGCAGAGGGTAGATAAGAAAAAGTAAGACCATTTTTGCAGATGAAGAAGCAGAAAGACTGAATAGCCTGTAGGTAGAAAAATTTCACTTCAAATAACAATTGTTAATCAGGATATTTGAGGTATTGGATTATATGTTACCCCACCTAAATATAATAAAGGTATAGACTGCTTTAATTACATGATATAAGCAAGAAAGAGAGAACTGAGAGGAACTTGGTTTTATAATAATATATCCTAATTCTCCTTACACCTCCTACCCCTCCAACATTACATAATTTCTTGAAAAGCACATGGGAGAAGGAGACAGGTTTAAATAAATCTATCTGAAAGCAGCATTTTAACTTTGAAAGTCAATTTACAGTAGCTGTTGACAAAATTGTTTATTTTGCTCTCTCTTATAGTGACTCGCAAAACCATATCGCATAGGTAGTCAAATTAGATCATCAAAGTACTCTCTTTTTCTTATAATAAACTAAGATTCTAATTTTAAACCTAAGAATTCATTCTATTATCAATTAATAAATAAAATTCTCCCATAAAAGGTCAAGATAAATAGCTTAAAAAACAATTAAAAGCAAAAATGCCCAGAACTGCAATTCTGAAAATTGAACATTTTTCTAAGGAACTAGAGAAAAATTATCAGGAATTATATAAGAACAAGTACTTTGTCTTGTGATTTTTTTGTTCAACTTTTTTTTTTCCACCAATGCAATTTTCTTCAGCTTTTTAAAATGAAACCAAATAGGTTTAAATATGTAATTCATTAGAGAAAAAATGCATATCCCCTACAGATTTAAAAATTCATCACGTTTCAGAGATAAGTCTAGGTACAAAGTACTTCCAATGGATAGTTTTAGACAGTTTTAGAAATTGAGTAAAACAGCTAATGCATAATTGCCTTTTCTAACACCTGCTACCTATTATACTTTTCCATTTGTAGCTTTTGGAGTTACAAACAGTTTGATCTCTAAATGTACAGAAATGCAGACTACCAGCTAAAACCTATTTAAAATCAAGTATAAACAATGACCTTGATTTAAATATTTTAGTAGAAGATCTCAAGACAGATGTACAACCTTCCAGAAGACTTATTCTGAACATATTACAGACAATTCAGAGCACATTATCTAAGAACCATCTGTCATTATCAATAAAAATCATTTAGATTGTTAACATCACAAATATCTCATTGCCCAGCAAATGCTGTATCTCCTCTGCAGCTGAAATGAAAGGCATACTTTATATTGCACTTCCCAAACTTCTTGAATTACACAATCACTGAAAGAATGCAAATTTTGTTGTATGACTAGACTGATTATTGTCTAGTCAGTGATTAGTCTAAGCTGCCTCCCACATCCTGGATAATATAAGATTTAGGGAGGGTAACACCTCATGCTATTATATTTGTTGATAAAGTAAATACAATACATGATTATTATTTAAGTACTCGGCATTATTAAAGCTATGAAGTTTTGCCAGGGTTAGGTATTAAACCACCACATTTCACACTCAATGTCTCAGACACAGGGACTTCCAAACACTCAATGATTACGTACAAATAAAGCAACTTTAAGCATCTTTATTTCTACTGCATTAGAGAGAGCAGATAGTAGAGATGAAAAGAGATTTAAATATTTTTGTCCAAATTATACAAGCAATCTATGACAGAAAAAGAGAAAGAAGCCAGCACATGAACATCAGGGAAAGTGGAATATGTTTTGCCTTTTCAATCAGCCAGGACCTTTGACTTCCTAGGCACAGACTCAGTGCACTGCCAAAACTGAGACTTGAAGTTCCAATCTGAGAAGAAACGCACCATGACCACAGAGAGGTCCATCACAGTAACTAGCCTGCCGCCAGGAATGATCAACAGCAGATGATTAAGAGCATAGGAGAGCAAGCATATAGCAGTACCTCTCCAGAATACACTTCCAATTTTCAAAGATTTCATGCTCACATAGATGTTAATGGATTCGTGTTCACTTGTTTTCCTAAATCTTTTTGCAACTCTAAGCTTTTTGGTAAATCACTAAGTCCCGTGGCAAAGAATTCCAGAACACGAGCACAGGCTACATATCATGTCTGTTTTAAACCTAAGACCTGCTAATTTCATTCAAAATAGTTCACTGAAAGAGTATGAACAATTGATTCCTGTTCACTTTCTTCAGTCCATTCATATTTCCTTCTCTTTTGTGGACTAGAATTTTTTTGTCTATTCCACTGTCCTTCATGTACCAGTTCCACCATCTTTGCTCAGCCTTCTTAAGCATCCTTTCCTGCAATTTTCTGATTTTGAAATAAGGTCCAAACTATATATAGCATGTAAGTTGCAGAAAGAACATTACTCTTGTAGAATTATGCTACTTTTTTCTCCTTTTCTTTCCCAGTAATTCCTAGCCTTTGGGTTTTGTTTTTTTTCTTTTTCCATTCTTGACTGTTACTTGAGCTCATATTTTCCTCTTGCTCTTGAGTGTAGAAAGCTACCTTGAAGCCCATAGTTATACTAGTAAAGCTTGGATTTGTCCAAACACACAATACCACTTTATATCTCTCCACATGAAATTTCACCTGTTATTTATGCCTGATTGTTAACAGCAACACGACTCATTGCTGTCCACCTCTCACCGTTACTACTCTTAGTAACACGGTGTTGTCAGCAAACTTTGCTGTCTCACTTGCTCCTGTATCCCTTTTTAATCTCTTCAGTAGAAAGGTCTTAAGCCTCATGACAAATCCTAAAAGAATGAAACTTTTGAATAAAAGAATAAAAATTTTGAAACTTGTCTGCTTGTTCTTACCACCTGTTTTCTATCTTTCAGGCAATTATTCAAGGGCATTCCCTTGAATTCCACAGCTGTGTTTCTTCTTTAATAACCTTTAGTGAAGAACCTTCTTCACTGTTTTCAGCAATCTCAATATTCTACATCAACATGTTCACTGGTTCTTAAAGCTTTGTGAGGTGTGATTTCTCACCACAAAAATCATGATAACACTTTCTTAGAATGACATATTTAGTTATGTTGAAAGAACATTACAATTAAGCTTAGAGAACACTGAATTGAAGTCAACCTAATCTTGTCATTCTAAAAGATCTTGGAATAGTTTGAGGACTGCAGCAATTTCTATTGTACACAGCAACCCACCAACTCACGTAGGATCATAACCTTCTCCTGCCTGTCAGGTTTATAGTCAGTTATATAATGAAATTTTGATTATTCAGTAGTGCTAAAATCTATATTTTAGTCATTATACATGTTAAAAAGCTTTTCACAGTTATATGTAAAAATAGCTATTAAACCACTTATATTTGCTGAGTGTGCACATTTTGGATTGTCTTCTGTCATTACTTTTGCTTCACTATGACTATTCCCAAGAAGATGATCCTAAAAGCAATAAGTGATCAAGAGCACTTGTCTAAACTTAATCTAATCTCACAATAAACACAGCAATGAAATTAGATCTTTTATGTTTAAAAAAAAAAACAAAACCAAAATACACCTTCACTTATAGGTAAGGTCTACAAGTAGCTGCTTATAATGCAAACATCCATCAATTAACATGAAAATTTATGGGTTGGTTTGATCTTTGCATTAAAAAAAATCTGATCCAAACACATTTCGTAGCACTTCAAAATCTGTAACGGAAAGTAACATTTCCAGGTCATATCAGTAAACTAGAAGTACCTGTCACAGCCAAAACACAATGCAAAAATTATTATTTCAATCCTTAGAGCTCACTAAGTCCCTCATAGAAGAGCTGTTTTAAAAAAATCTTTACAAGAACTGTGTTCACATTTCCTATTTCTGCTAGGCATGTTCAAAAATTATTTATTTTACAATGTTCTACTACATTTGGTAAATTTATGCTGAAAAAGAGGTGAAGATCAGTTTTCATAACAATTTAGTAATTGGCCCCTCTGATTTAGCCAACACCAACTTGGCAACAGTTCCTAAAAGATGACTCGTGACATAAATCTCTACTGTGAAATCCCAGCCATGAAGAACATAGACCATTGCTGGAATTTTTTTGGATCAATATCTTGCCCTGTTAGAATGCTCCATATGGCACGCAAAATTCATGTTAAGAATATTAATCAATATCAAATATAAATGGATGATAGTGATAATTTACCTGATTTATCTACTCTCCAACTGTTTAGTTTTAAGGAGCATCTTTCATATAAATCTCCACATTACCTTGTATTTTGAGAATGGAGTTTAAATTACTCCCCTCTTCACTTGCTAATATGCTCAATTCAAATACAATTCAAAATGTCAAGTGGGTATTTGACTTTTTTTTCTACCTTTTCCAGAATAAACTGGGATGTGTTTGTGGAGAAGGAAATCAATGTTTCTCATTTGGTTCATTTAAAGAATTCACCACGAAGTTTCTAAAGAGTTCAGTCATGACTAGGATGTCAAGCAGATTCTCACTCAATGAGGTACCTTCACATCCAATACAGAAATGTGATTTTCCTTTACAGTTATTTTTCTCCTCATGCATGCTGGTTTATTACCTTCGCACACAGGAATGTTGCTTGATCTTAGCAAATGAACGGAGCTTCTTATGCAACTCCCCTACTGTCCTTTCTTGCACAATTGGGTATTTACAGAAGAAAGTGGAGTAAGGCAGTCTTCTTGGAGAATGCCTTCGATATAAATGCAAGAAGATGCTGCACTGCACACAAAGCGAACACTTTGCAACACTTATTTCCAAAACTACTTTGAAAAGAACCCAGACAGACACAGAAGCATTATGCCTAGTAAAACGATCAAAAAGCATAACGATTTCTTCTCTCTAATTTCCCATGTTAATAAGCCTCTTTGTATCTGCAGTGAAGAGTGACCATGAGTTGTTCTTTGTACTTACTGGAGAAACTATTACTTAATCTGCTGCTTTGAACTTCTACAAAGCAAAGGCAAACGACTTTCATTTCACCTACTAGTTATGACTATGATGAACATAGCAAAACCACAGACATGGTAACATGAGCATGAATTCTGCCAGTGATAGATCAATCGCTGCCATTTTAGATAACAACAAACAACATAATGCTGAGGGATGATATATAAACCCCAAATCTATTATACATATTTATGGTTTCTCTAGTAGAAAAAAAATTACTTTCTGCAAAGTTTACTTCTATGTTTTTAAGATCTGAAACTCCAAACTTGTTTGGTGACCAGAACAGAAGAACCAGCAGCAAGAACTAATGGAAATCCTTCAGGCTGGTTTCAGTGCATTAAAAAGTAACAGCCACATAACATTATAAGCCCTCATCAATAACAATAGATAATTCACACTGTTTAGGTTTTAGAGAATAGTTGATTACTTACAGCTATACTTTCTTTCATTCACCACAGCTGATGTATTAGAGAACAAAGTATTTCGGTTAGAGCCATTAATATGGTTCCTAATTATCTTACCAAACCATGATGCAGTGCAATGACTCAAAGCAGCGAATCTCTATGTAATTAACAGTGAACATCACTATACCCTTTACTTCCTCTAACAGCATGAAACACAACCATACAATTAATTTTGTATCTTGAATGCACATAAAGTTGAAGCCCACACTTATCTACACTCCTTAGTTCCAAATATTTTCCTCAGGAAAAGGCTTAGGCAGTCAGATCATACGAGTTGTTAAGAGGTTATGAGAAGACACCACCACCAACAGCCTTTTCAAAAACTTCCACATGCTAGAAAAGTCTAACCCCCTAGCTATTTCCCAGAAAATTAACTTTTCATCTTCAATTTACTGAGATTCCTCCACCTAAAGCTAAAATCCCTCTTGCACGCATGAAGTTATGGAAGTACCAACTGAGTTCTTACGGAAAGGCGGAGGAGCAGTAAGGTGAGGATAAACCCAAAAGTGACTGACTGGTTGCCTCTCAGACACAGGTGAAGTTGAAGGAAACACTTTCTAAAAGCTGCAGGCTATTTCTTTTTTAATAGGTTACAGGGTAGATTTGATTGAAAAGCTCCAGACAAAATATTTTCAAAGGTATGCACATTTCGGATACCAAAATTTATATCTAATCTTTGTTTCATCATTCAATGACAGAAAGAAGCAAAGGCTTCTTTTATTTTAAGCTAGGTTTAAAGTTAGGCTTCAATTATTCAGACATGATTATCCAGCTGGAAAGAAATTTGTTTTGAAGTTTCCTTCTAATTAAGACCCTATTAATTCTATCTGAAACCACTAAACTAATTTGAACTTAAACATTTAAATTCCATCTCAAGTAGTGACTTGATGCCAATTAGTTGGCTAAAAATGTGGTGGAAAAACAAGGGAAGCTGTGTTACATCAAAATCAACACTGCTTTTATTTTCAGAATTCTACTTAAAAGATACGATTTAACTTACAAAGCACAAACTAAATCCAGATCATTAGCAAAAATATGCTGCAACTGATTTAAATCTGAAGTACTTTGCTGTAAGGCAAAATATTTTTACATAAATGTTAACCTGCTTTAAGCAGACTACTGATTTGAAATAGGGACAGGCACAATTGATTAAAAAAGAACATGGCAACTTTTCCACCTGTGAGGAGAACTTCAGCATATCATGTGAATCAAAACCAGGTCATACTTCCTCAGTAACCTGCTTTCAAAAGGCAATTAAGCAGTATGACTAATATTTACTAAAATAATTACCTATTTCACCCTTTGAATTTCTAAATTATTTACCTCATGTATCATTTTAATTATTTTTACAGTTCATTCCCAGAGAACCTTGATGCCGAGAAATTAATTAATGGGCACAATAGAAGAACTGTCAGCATTGTTTAAATATAATTTCAGTACTAGCCTCATTTACATGTATCCCTTTATTCTAAGCAGTGGTACTGTTGAATTTTTTGTATGAAATTGTTAGTTCATTAAAAAGAACACAATGCTATCCTTTTCTGCAGATATTCATTGATTATCACATTTGCTGAAATACATGCTCAAGACAATCATTAGAGCTTTTAGCCCATGGATTTCAAATTATAATTGTTTGATTATTTGGCTTTAGTTTTATCATATTATTAGCTTTAATAAAAGTTATTAAATTAATACTTCAAAGCAGACCTATGAAAAGTGTTAGCTCACCATTTCACAACTGAAATAAAAAAAAAAAATTGAATAACTGTACATGTATATATCACATATTTATACTGAAAGACTAAATCAAAAGCCAAGTAACAGTATTTAAAAATAATGGTTGCTTATTCCAACTTCTTATCAAATAACAAGAATATGCTTACTGACACACTGCCAACACGTAATTCAAAGACATCCTCTCATTAAGTGTGTTTTAAGCCACATACATCACTTCCAGATAGGGAGGTTCTCGTGCCCTTCTGGACAAAAGTTGATAGTTTGGGTGCAATTAACTCTTATACAAAATATTACTGGTCATTTGATTAAAGCATATTAAACAATCCAACAAAGATACTACTGAATTCTTGTTCAGCAAATAGAAACTCTAAAATCCTCAAATTCCCACTTCTGTAAATTGAGGGAATGACATCAATATAATGTTTAAAAGTTTTGTGAAGATTTCTTATTAGATTCTTAACATAAAATGACATCTATACCAAAACTTGTATGGTCTAAGAAAAAACTATTTTCTTATTAATATTAACAACAAATAAATTTTCAAGCAAATTATTCCAACTATTTTTTCTTTCTTTCAAAAAACATACCGTTAGCGCTGAGAATGAAGAAATATGTGTATCACATTCAGTCATATGTTTTCTAATAGGTGGGCTTGTTGACTAAGATGGTAAATGGGAATACCAAGAAGGTATTTAGTAATCAGCATGAACCATTGCCTTCCTTTCCTGTTTTCCAAGTTAATCTTTACAGGCTTAGTCACAACAGAGTCAAGTTCATGACACAGAGTCAAGAACATCATCTAACTTTCTGGCACAGCCACTACAAAGATACTAAAGACTCACATCACTGGCTGTTTCCATCCCCTTCTCTCATCATTAAACCACATTACATTCTACAAACTAGAAACAAGTAACAAGATCCCTAACTTCTGATCACCAGTATCTGATTTTTGATCAGCCTGTTGAGGCTGGGAATAGTTGGGACTGGTATTTTCCTCCATTTGCTGGCTGGCAAAAATCTTATTCACGAAAATACCGCTTCCTTGGAGAGCAAGACTATCTGAATCAGTCACTACCTAAGGATGGAACTTTGCCTGAATGTTCAATCTTGCTTCATGATGAAGATCTAATTACACCAAGCTTTTTGTGATCATATAACTGCTTACAACATTCCTTGAACTGCATGCTTCACATTTCATTCCGTTTCTATTAAAACATACTAATAATGACACAGAAGCTAAAGTAGGCAGTTGCTGAATGCAGCAACATCTTGTCTGATTAAAAGAGAAGAAAAAACACATCTGAAAACATAATTCAGCTGCTCTTCAGCTACGTCCAGCACAGAGGCTCTACAGCAGTGATTGTGCAAAACTGCAGGTTTATAAAAGGGCTGATGTCAAAAGCAACTGAAAAGGCAATGGCATTACTCATTCCAAGTATCTGAAAATTGCTAGTCATTCAATATCACAGCTGGAAATGTTAATAATGCACGAATTTTAATTAAATTCATTAAATACTTGATAGCTATTGCCAGGAGCTTGATCTTATCTGGATGAATAAGACTAGCTGCTTCTTTTGTTAATACAAAAGACTTCCCAAGCTAATCCAAAAAATACTCTTCACCAATACTCTTCCCCATCCACCAACTGGTTAGCACAAAAAGAATTAATAGTGATGATCAGGTGCAGCTTTGCTGAACTCTGATCAGAATGAGAGTACATACAATTGCCTTTATTAGCTTTAGCAAAAATATTTCCTGTGAATAACACTACAGTTCTGAAGATGCTAAATGTCTCCATGGATGCCACACCCTGCCCAGTAGTTAAATATCTTTCAGGACACTGAATCAAGGTAAGCTCTTTGATTTGAATCTTCTTAAGATGCTGGCAATCAACAGCAGAACGATCAAAATAAAGTCTGCACTAAGAATAATAATTCACACCAGACCATTGATTGAAGACAGCAGCATGAAACAAAAGACTCGTGGGAATGGCAACACCCACAGAGTTGCAATCTGCTTTATCAGGGTTCTCCAGAGGTTACCTTTGATGCTACTATTCTTACCTTGGAAAACTGAAAGTTCTGTCTTGACCCTGAACAGCCCTGAGCAATTATGAGATTATTACAATAGTAACACACTCATACTTCTCTCCATCTCAGGTGCATCATACAGTAAGCACCAATGCTTTCCTAGCAGCTGTTTAGTTAGAAAAGATTCTACAAGAATATCCATTAGCAGAGTAAATGAAAAAAAAGTGGCAGAATGTGAGGCAAATTTTAAGATATTATCATCTGCATACAACTGTATTAATTCTAACATCACCAATAATGCACTGGGGTTTTTTTCTGGAAAACTTTACTCCATCACAGATACAGCACAGGTGAGTAACTTGAAAAGACCTTGCTCTACAACAGCTTTTTCCACAGACAGCCTGAGGTAACTTGCTCTGCTTCATGTTTTGCCCATTTGACATGCCATCACCCTTCTGTGAAGTTTAAGTTACTCAAATCTATTATTGCTGTCAATAAACATGACTTGCTGTTTTCTTTCCATCAGTTTTTGTGAGCAACTCTCCACTAATACGTGTTGACATTTAAATAACTGAGTCTTCAGTACCAGGAGCTTGAGACAGATGACAAAGCAAGCCAGATTGCCCTAATCACTACCTCCAGTCTTAAGCAGCTCAAGATAGTAAGAGAGCTTTGATCCAAAGAAAAGCTTTCTGGCAGAGTTTTTTGACAACACAGAATCTTCAGCTGAAATTCACAGTTAACATCTACTACAGTACTTCTGCAAACTCCTTAATCAAAAGCTATTGACCAAATAATTTAAAAGCACAATACTAGTCCCACTGAAACAACCTGGACACTGCATACTGCATTAGATTCCTAAGCATCTCTCTAAATTTCAGAAGCATTTTACAATTTATTTTATTCAAGCCTTTAAAAGAGTGCTTACTGCGGTTATAAGTGACTCTTACTGGATTTATTTTCTACTATTATAAAATTAAAAAAAATATACTTACATACAATTTTTTTTCAAATCTCTTTTATTAAGTTGTAACAGGCAACAAAAAGACAATCATAAAAAAATCATGCTGCCAGGCTTCAAGATGAATTTTATCAACAAAATGAATATGAAAGGAACAAATATGTAGCACAATAACAATTCAGCCTCTAGAAAATTACAACAGAAACTAAACAAATATTATCTACCCAAATTGTGAACTAAAATATTTATCTATTATAAGATGTACCATCAATACGTAAATGCATCTGTCCTTCAGCTTTATAATATTTTTCAAATTAATTAAACCAATTTTTCCTACATGATTTTGCTTACAGCAATGAACACTGAAGACCGTGAACTTTTAGACTTTAAAATCTGACTAAAATATATTCCAAAATGGTGGGAAAAAGGATGTAAAGCTGTATGTTCAAGCATAAATTTAAGTCAATGCCAATGTTTTAATATCTTGGAAATAATTTAACCTGCAAATACAACTTCATTTGGCTACAAGATTTTTGACACAGCTTACTCATCCTCATCTACTTTGTGTATGTAGTGATTCCTTGATTCCCAAACACCCTAAATCAATATCAAAATGGCAAAGGATATAGGAAAATTAAATAAAATAGACTAGATTTAATGCAATTCGATACCTTGCAAAAAAAAAGCAAGCAGAGATTTTATGATGATGAGTACTGACCACCTAATACCATTTTGGAAAACTGTTTTCTATACACCTTGTTTTTCAGGGTAGCATTAAAAACTTACTGGTTTGAAATCTCTGCTCTTACAGAACAGTTCTGTGGAAAGATGAAGCTCATCACATACTGACAACATCTGTAGCTCACTCCAAACCAAACAGAGGCAGTACAGTGCTAACAGTTGGAAGAAATGTGCTCTAAACAAGCACCGTGCAACACGAGCTGCAAAATGAAGTAATCGGCTCACATGAAGTTATACTGAGAGTTTATACACTGAAAAGACTCCCAGAGCCATGCAGAAACTGCTTGTCCAGGCGCAGGGATAGGAACAGCGGGGACCAAAAAGCAACTGATTCCAGAAGTTTTACAATTCTCAGGACTAGTGATGAGCTACTGACCATGGATCCTGGCCACTTTTCAAGAATCTGCATTTGCCATGTAACTTTCAGACAGCAAGGACTCTATCAGGAACATTTCTAGAGCTGTTTATTTTTCAGGTTACCTCACTATAGCATGGACAGCCTTTGAAGGCTGTGAAAAGTCACTGCATCCCTGGGCACTTAAATTATAAACCAAATTAATAATCATTTCTGAAAAGTGACAAGGTGCTGCTACTATGGAAACAGGTGCCTACAAGGAACTGCAGAGTTCTGTTTCCACAATGGGTACAGGACCAGAGACAAAAAGAAAAAAAAAAGTCATAGCCCAGTTAGAATAAGAGACACAAAGAATACATGCGTAATGAAACAAGACTCAATACCAGAGAGGAAGGGGATCTACAAGTCAGAAAACCAAAAACCTCTTTACCATATATCTAATTTACATAGTAGGTATTCAAAGATAATATTAATAATCACACTTAAAAAAAATACTGTAATCATACAAAATTTAGTCTGCACTTAAATATTTAACTTTAAAAAGTGATACAGTGTCATGAAGCAAAACATATTTCAAATTGTATTTTATGAAAAACCCAACAATTTTTTTTAAAGTTCTTAATTATGAAAATGTTTTATTAAGAAGCAGGTGTTGGCTTGTTTCAAAATTAACCAAGAGCACATCACCTCCAGAAAAACAATTTTTTTCTTAAATACTAAAATGAAGTTAAAACATACCTAAGAGTCAACTTTCCTCTGTCTGTAATTTAAGCTTTAAAAAAGTATCATTAATGAAAGTTGTTTATACCTCTCAGAAAGGACAGATTGATTTGTTTTCCCACTAACACACTGCTTTTCCACAGGTTTGACAAATTACTATGAACAAGAAAAGAATCCCATTAGAAAGAAGAAAAACCTGTTTTTTAACAAACAGGAAGACTATTAGAACTTAAAGCCTCAATCATGAAAATGCTACTATTAGTTTTGTGGAACATTCACAACGTATAAGAACGTTTTTCAGCAGCATGAGAATTTATTAAAGAATAATCAGAAGATACGTTCTTTTTTGAGCTGATTTGTATTTAATAATTTATACAAAACTTTCAAAAAAATCTGATCTCCTTTTACAGAAAGCAAAGAAAACAGTACATGATGTCACCCGGAAATTTTCATCCATAACTTTTTGCAAAAGAGAAAAATAATTGACTATATTTAAATGAAAAAGGAGGAAAGCCCAGGTATTTCAAGTGTTATCTCTATTGCCCTATCTACTAGGCCATGTTTTCTCTCCAAAATATTCATTTCTGCCTAGAACACAAAAAACCTGCTGTATAGCTTTTTATATCTATTTAGCTTATTCAAAGTATTATTACTATTTCCTAAGTCACTACATAAAACTTGCATTTTCAATACTATTTATTGTGTTTCATAAAAGTTCCATTAGAAACAAATTCAGAGCAAATATAAGTTGGAGGCATCATTTCCATTTATTACTTTTCATAATGCCTTTTTCATTCAGAGGTATCAACACAATCTACAGAATTATTGCCATTGTTCTCAAAGACAGATAAAGGACAAAAAAACCACAGCATGTAATTACTCTAATCTTTTAAAAACAATGGAATACATATTAAAGGTTATACAATACAATGTACAGTAATCATATGTATATTTATGATGATCCAGTTTAAGAGTATTGTAAAAGATTATTATACATCTTCAGTTTGTGTGGGTTATACTCCTTTTCAAAAACAGGCACCAGGAGGTCAGGATGATGTCTGTACAGGAAAAGTGAGATCCTTTAGGAGCTTCCCTTCAGAACAACTGAGGAAGGAAAGTTCCAGGGACCACAGTGAAGATTAGAAGAAAAATTACAGCAAAGAACTGGGGGCCTGCACCAACCAGAGCTAGAAAGACTGATGAGAGGATCAGGAAGCAAACAGAGTCTGATGAAATGAATCCTGTAGAGGCCAGAGAGGGCTCTCAAGTGATTGCTAGGATTCAGAAAGTGATTTCTGAATGACACAGCTACTGCAGTGTTTTGGTTTGGACTGCAAGCATTCTTTTGAAATACATTCTCACTTTCAGTCATGTACTGAATCACATTTCTCTCCATAGATCCATTCCTATTGCATTATACTGTTTGCCAGTGTGGACACTCAAAGACAGCAATCGAACCCAAAAGCAAACCCATCCTACAAAGATGCATTGCATAAATGTAGAGTTGCCTACAAACTCCTCTTACTTCTGCTCTCCCATAATAGAAAGAATTTTATGACTAGTAAAGTAAATAATTTTTTTAACTTCTACTTAATAAAAGACAACCTTTAAACAATTCAAAAAACCATTTTGGAATGCTTTCAAGTGAAAGAGTTAGCCCATCTCAAAGCTCAGGCCAACCTAACTTTCTACTGGGCATCCAGGATCTTGTCAGAGGTAGTAGTACATGTAGTTAAGAACTGTCCTCTTGCACTTGAAAGTCTGCTTGCAAAGTTTTTTTAATCTCATATTCCACATTACTTATAAGCACAACATTTGATGTCATATTTTTCCATACACTCCCTCTCTGCAGGAAAAAACAATCAGACACAAAGCATTTTGTTTCAAAAACGTTCAGCCAAACTAAATCACAGTAGAGCCTTTGACTTTATCTCAGTCATCTGCTTCATTTATAAGCAAAGAATGTTCCATGTACTGCAATAAATTCAAAGCCTTCAATCTGTCTCCTGTCATAAGAAAAACAAGAACGTTGCAGTGCAAAAGATGGGAAAAACTGTGAATTTCCATTAATTCCTGAAGTGTCCAAACACCTTTTGATTCCAGACTAAAGCAGAATATCATGCCCAATTTCCTCAATTCTGATATTCAGAAATAGAGAACTAATACAGTCACAGCTTCAATTACCATTTAAAAATGAAGATTTCTCAGATCTTGGTAAACATTTATCACATAATTCTTAGCACTCTGAAGTAAAAATGGACACCACCATCTTCCCTCCAAGAAAGGAAAGCATAGCTAATTCAGAATTATTAACACATGCTCTCTTTCATTATTCACTCTAAGAAAGTATGGACATGCACAATTGCTAGTCCAACCTCCAGCAGTAATAGTATTCATCAGTAATCTTCTTGTGAGCCTTTACAATGGCCCTACTACTTGACTTCAATCAGCTGTAAAGCTCTTTTATTCTGTTATCACATCAGTGTGAGGGAATGAATGCCAAGGATTGAATGCCCTCCTAAAGGAGCGCAGTCATGCTGATAGAATAGCAATGAGCTTCATCTGACACTGCTCAACACGTTCTTTCACACTCTCACTCTGGCAGAGGAATGCATGCATGACAGAAATAAATATCTGTTGAGTGGGAATGCTAAGAAACATATCTACAGAATAATATACTAAATAGAGCATATCACAGTTTAATAAAAAGAGCTGGAAGTTGATAAAAAGGATGCAATTAATGGACAACTGGCAGCAGTTGTGTTCCATTTGTCAGAAGAAAAGGATGAGCAGAATAATTATTCTACTAGTGAGGAAGATTCAGAATTTCAACATAGAACGACTCTTCTATTAACACTCAATTCTCCTTACGCACTTTTTATTTTTGCTGATGCAGGGACCTAAGAATAGATTTGTCCCTGCTCATTTTAACAAAGTGAAGAAAACAAGAGGTCAGATCAAAAAATCATGATTGTTGATATTTTAAGTAGAATCTATCTCCTTCCCATAGAGTTTAGTGTTGTGCACATTGTTTTAGCCAAAACAAGGGGTTTGGCCTGATACAAAATCTGTACAAGTATGTAAAAGTATGCCCCCAGAATCTAGACTATCAACAAAGCTATCAGACAACTCAGGAAGGAAACTGAACCATCATTCATAACTTAATATTGCTTTTAGGATTAACTCAGAGTTTTTTACTTTTACTTGTGTCATTTCAAATACATCATCAACACTCCACCATGAAAGTAAGTTATGCTTTAGCAGGAAAAATAAAAAGTGCATTTTTCAAGCTCAAATATATGGGTGGATTTTCAGTAATAAATATATTATAAAATGCTTTCCAAAAATTTATATTTCAATAGCTAGTTATGATAAAGTCCATTTTCTGACCAGTAGCAGTGTTGCTCCTCCAGAAAGATTATTTCTACTAAATATTTTTAAAATATTTCAATCAAAACTTGTTTTCATCATATGGAAAAACATACAGAACACATCTTGTGAATATCAAATACGGCGGCTGAAAGGAGGAAAGACATCAGAAAGTTTGGCAAATAAAATGATGCAAATAACCTAAGAAAAAATTCTTTTTTAGGACATTCTCTTTTACATCAATACTAGGCTGCAAGTCCATTAATTCTGTAAATCTTATACATCATAATCACAAAACCAGTGGGTTTATGCTTCTATTTCCTGACAGTCACTAAGACATTCTGATTTTCTCCCATCAGTTAAATGTTTATACTAAAAAGAAACAATTTTCCTTGTATGTGGCCTTATTTAAATTCCTGTGCTGCTCCATAAAGGATGAAGAGGAAGGAGGGTGCTATAGACTGCAAAATGCCTTTGTGTTCAACCAGAAGCAGATCATTTCAATAGTGCACTACACTCCACAGTCCATTGTAGAGTGAACAGGAACACAGTGAATCTCTGCTGTGAAGTATGCCAGCATCAACTCCAGCTTGGAGGAACAGGGGACAGTATCTGTGCCTCTTCTCAGGAATAAGGTGTAGATGTGGCAAGTGAAGGGGCTTCTGAACACTGTTTTGAGAACATGAACTGACATCTCGGCGTAGTGGGGACGCAATAAAACTTAATAAGTGACTCAACTGATCACATTTTCTTGAGGAACTGCACCGATCCAGTGACATAAACAGCAACCTTCCCAGTAGAAATGTGTTAAATACTTTCTCGCACCTCTCAATCATGCTTGTAAAAAGATCAAAACCCAGGATGGAGTTCTACAAAACACCTTCACCGGTGAAAGCATATGGCTAAAACTGCATCTGCAGTGGTGCTAGACCTTAGTACATCATATTTTGGTGACACCCTTTCCCAGTAATGTAAGGAGGAGAAGGCATCAACAGAAATCAGTTAACATTATTCCAAAGAACTGGGCTGCACCAAAGGTAGATTGTAACAAGACACTTGCTTGATGAGCTAAAGACCTCTCAAGGTTGTTAACACATGTTTTTATACATTAATGGATTTATGGGCATCCGTTTCAGGATTAGGTATGAGATTAGGCTTGCTTTAGTACAGGTATGCATGCTTCCACATATGCTCGTCTTCACACTTCCAAGAACTCTTTCTAAATATGAAGAGTTTTCTGATTCAGGATTTATTTGCACTTCTGAAAACAATGAAGCAGAATAAGGGCAAGACAGAGAAAAAAAAAATTACTGCATTGGTGAGTAAAAACATCTAATGAAGATTTACCTCTACAAAGTCTACTTTTCTACTGATACTAGCAGAATTTTTGGAAATGACACAAGGAAAAAATATTTATAGCAACAAGCTGATTAATCTGAAAAAAAGCTAAGGTGATAAAATGCATAGAGTAGCTTAAATCATACAAATATGCACTCAAACAGATCTAAAATAAAGCAGATACTCAGTACATTTTAATACGAAAATGAGTAATTGCTAAATTCCTCATTAAAAAGTCCTTTGCAAGACTTATTTACTAGAATAAAAGTACCTGCAACATTACTCTAACTGTGCATAATTTTCTGTTAATTATCTACATTTAGCAATATGATGGAAAACCTAATAATGTGGTATTTAGTACTTATATAAAGGAACAAACTAGCAGAAAAACTAACTCAGAATGGTTTTAAATGACGCAAAAAGATAAAAGAATTTCCTTAGCTTCCCTTGATTTTCCAAACAGTTATTTGAAGCATCAAAGCATGCTAACACAACTGTTTTATTTAGAAATCTTAAAAACAAGACAACATGTTTCTCCTACACTGTTCTCCCCACTCCATCCCTGCTCCCCTGCTGAAGGAATAACATTAGGTTTTGTCAGTGTTGTTAAACAATATAAATGTCTTGTAAGTAGTGGAAAGTTATCATGTTTCAAGTTAAAGAAATATTTATTTCCAAGTATATGCATTCCTGGCATATAGAACTGATATTGCGAAGAACAAAATGCTTCTGATATGAAGAATGTGGAACTAAATAAGATAAATAATGAAAAACTGGATTATTGGAAACATTGGATATCAAAATGGATGCTTCCCTGACACCAGGAAAAGGAAGCAGTAAAGACAGAAGGAGATGAACAAAAAGCAGGCCTTGTCTCTGTGAGCAATATTAACACATGAAGGAAGCCACTTTGTACTTTAAGTTTATTAACACAAGAAGGTCTACCTATCACAATCCCATTAAAAATAAGAGTTTTTACGAATAATTGTTTAAAGGCTTTCTTGGCTTATGTAGAAGACAAAGATATTCTTTTCCTATGATACAAATCAGATTTTATGTAAAATACTTGTATCAATTTTTTTCTTTACACTTCTCTTTTCTCATTTATTTGTCAGCAAATCAAGCAACCTGCTGAACTGGATTGAATGAAGAGGACAGCTCTCCTCTCAGTTCTCTTCATATCTGGAGACCAAACAGGGAAGTTAAATTTTCCTTCTGTGTTATATTGCCAAGTGCTCAAACAAAATGTACATGGAAGGAATAGCAGAAAATATATTTGAAAAATAAAGTATGACACATTCAAGAATATTGCTTTTAAACAAAACAAATTTACATAGAAAACAAACGTACTGACATCTAACAAATCAACATGTTACTTTTTTTCTATTTAAATACATAAATTAGTAGAAAAATTAATTATCGATATTGTAAGCTAAAAAAATTGTGAAGGAAGAAGTGCTGTCTAATTTTGCATGTTGACTTTGCATTTCTTAGACCCTAAATGAAAAATAAAACATTCCAACCACAACGTGGTCATGAAAAAACATAGTGTCCTTGTAGAAAAAAGACATTCTTCTATCACGTGGAGTTTGTAAAAAATTGTTAAAAATAATATCTTCTTCAACCTTTCTAACCTAAACATCTTGTATTATGTGGAAAATATCCAAATGTTATCAACAGAGCTTCAGTGTCCCAGTATGGCTACTCTAAAAGAACCCAGGTTGAATACCTTGTGTTTGACAGCAAGGGAAAATTCAAGGAAGGGTAAGTTTTAGGTAACTTACTCCCATCCTCTGGCATCTTAGCACAGAGATATCTCAAACCAGATACTGGAATCTGCTTCAATTCCTAATGATAGATTTTTCTCCCACAAGTTTGCTCAGTCACTTTCTGAATCCCCATAACATTCAGGACCCACAGAGTGTTATGGTAAAGAAATCAACAATTAAACTGTGTGCTGTGTAAAGAACTGTCTTAGGTTTAGACCTGACACCTATTTTTAAATGTGACTTTTCCCTATGTCACATGTACTTTGTACACCTGTGATGCATTATCCTCCCAACCTTTCTTCCTCCAGGCTAAGGAGTCTTCGAAGGAGCATTTTCACTCATTCTGGGCTTCCTGACCCTGTTCCATAGGAACACCACAGATTTATATAACAGCAATTTTAGGGTCTCTTTCATTCTCCATTCTAATACTTTCATAGAAGTATTATGACCTCCAGTCCTTGTTCCTAAGTGGCAATGCACAGCTCGTGGTTAAAGATTATGTAGCAAAACATAATTTCCTTTTTCTCCCCAGATCTTTCCATGACACTTAGCATTTACATGAATGGGAATTTCACATGCCATTGTGTCACTGTCACTTCATCTCAGGTCTTTCTGCTTTTCTAGGTTCATAAGTTCAGTTCTACGCTTATTCTGAACATACTGTTACCAGCTGCAGGCTTTCCTATCCTGTTATTCACCTTCCTTTCCTGATCACTTGTGATGATACTAAATAATGACATGTTCAAAATTAAATATGTAACGTTTACATAATGCATGTACAAATAGCACACATAGGAAAAATACACAGACATCTGCAGTGCTTTCTGTTCCTCAACCTAAAAACTGTATTTTGATCTGAAAACTTTCTATTTGTTATACTACCAGATACCATTTGTTCAGATATGAAATAAAGGAAAATCTGTTTATTTCAACTTCATCTACTGTGCATTTGAAAGTTAACTGAATGACCTTTTATATTTTTAATCAACAGAGTGAGCACCTTCACAGTGAAAAAAGAATATTGTTATATCAAAATATATCTTTCCACTAATACCTCCCAGAGGCTTGCAGTCTTCTCTGAATTGATAACTACTCAACAACTGTATTATGTCAAAATTGATAACAAAAAAAAAGGTTCACCAAACTATCCTGAAATGCGTTTAGTTGAGTTTTTTTAAACCTTGTAATCTGCTCACCAACAGTAATATTTCTGTGCAACTTATCTCCAATTTCACAGTTTAATAATAAAGCACCACAACTATTAATGTTTCCTCTCTGCTCAGTCTCTGAAGTAAGAAGGCAACAGAAAGTAACGACAGAGTTAAAATAACAATGTATATCTGAAGTATACTAGGATAAAATGACACTTAGACATCTTTTTCTTTTATCTTTTAATTTTTCCACTTCATTGAAATCCTCAATCCAGCTGCGATAATTTTTTTCAATGTAAGTAGATTTACCAATTAAAAATAAATCTAGTTACAGTTTCCTGAATTTTAATACCAAAAATATCTAACAAAAGATGACACCAGACTTGAGGACTTTCAGAAACATAGCAAGAAGACATTTTAAATACTCAGACATAGTTCTGCTGTAGTTAATCTTTAAACATAACTATCTGAGACATATAAGTGCTGTTACTATTTCTAGTTGCTTCCAGATGACAAAGTTTTCTGAAATCCTTACCAAACTCCTCTAAAAAAAAAAAATCTCAGTTTTAGTCAGTGGGGAAAAAAACATCACATCAAAATTAGAAATAAACCTCTTATGATGAATCTCTTTTTTAAAATATGTATTAATCTGCAGGTTAAAAGAACATCACACAGGAAGATAACGTGGGCTTTGTATGAATCATTACTAATCAGCTATCCCCAAAGAGGAAAGTATCTTTGATTGAAATGCTATATTAAAAAGTCTAGAATCTATGTACTTTAGTTCTTTATAAAGTATCAGTATATTTTAATTACTGTTGATGAGCAATTGGCATCGGTTTTCCTGTTCATTACTCACAGTTGTGTATCAGCTTGACAGTTAAATCTTTGTTAATATCCTCATTTCTAAATCTTTTGAGTGTGATCAATGCTTACTTTCTGCTAAGAAAATGGCATAAACCACAAATTCAGACGTTTAATGGATTTATGAAGAAGAATATTGTGAGAAGGACTATTCTGACAGTTTGATTAACACAATCAGTTTCAACAACATATGCCATCCTTAAAAATACAGGTACTGCAACTTCCTTAGTGGATGCTACTGCATTTAAATTGAAAAGCTTTCACAGTTTTCCAATGGTAATTTCCATGGAAAACAAACTGAAACACACTGAATGGCATTTGATGATGGCATTTATAAACACATACTTCTCACAAAAGTATAAGTCAAAAAGAAATGAAGCATAGTTACCTGTGTGTTTGCTTCTGAAGATGTAATTATATTTTAAAAATGTACATGAAATCTGTAACTACTTTGCATATAGGGAAAACAACATGACAATTTTTGAAATTATTGAGCTAAACAGAAAAAGATTACTAAGACACAAATTGAAAAATTTATAAAAGGCAGGTCCTGCTTGACTAATCTGAGCTCTTTCTATGACAAGGCGACTTGTTGGGCTGATTTATGGTTGCACAAATAAATGATGAATTTTATGTTGTATAATGATACCCAATGATTCTACCATGATACAGTAATGTCAGATCATCTAGATACGTCAGCTTTTCTTAACCAAGCACAAATAGCCTGAAATGGATATTGTAGAAATGTGCGCGGCTTCTACATTTTTTCAGCAGATGTTGAAGATGCACTGAGTAACCTTAGCTACAGACTAAGAATAATTCAACAGTCTGTAGTGATCTCTGTATAATAAAGTGCCTACTTAATCCAGGACTATATGAGATGGATCAAATAGGGTTACCTGAAAGCTTATGTTTGCATTTACCTTAGCAAGTAACTGAAAGCAATAGGAGATGATGGGAAGATCAAAGCAAGTTGGGCTGAGGTTTCTACAGGATATTGCCTATAAGCACTACAAGTACAAACCTGTGTAACCAGCTGCATGGCTATTAACACCACATTGTTCAAAAAAGCTGGAAGTTCTCATTTCCATGGCTGTAAAAATATATCTTTAAAACAACAGCTTAATGGTTCTAGAGAGAAAAAAACATTTTTAATTTCAAGGGGAAGAGGGAAAAAAAACGGAAAATATGAAAGCTGCAGTTAGAGGACTTGGAAACAAAGGCAGAAAGGTTGGTGAATTGTCAGTGCTGACTAAGACAGTGAAGAAATAAAAGCTAGCCTGGGTGAAATTAAAGCATTGTGAAGTTCTGCAAGTGGAATGAAATCACAGTAATCAACTAAATACAAGTGTACTTTATTAGTCTGCTAAAAGGGCTGAAGTATCCTTAGTGTTATAATATTCAACCTTTCAAAATAATAGTAGCTAAATTCAGCACACTATAAACATCAGAAAAAAGGGTATTGTTCAACTTCAAATTACCAGTTTTGGAGTGTTCAACCAGAGGCACTTAAGAGAAAAAAAAAGTATGATTTTTTTAACTCATTTCACAAGTTACCTTCAAATTAAGTTCCCAAAGGCATTTTTTGCAACCTCTGTCAGCATACATGAATGAGAAACTTGTGCCATTTGCAAAACACAATTCAACTTCTATCTGATTGTATGAACTCTGTATTTCTCAAACATCAGGGTTAATACAAACTGAGAAAGCTATATAAGGCACATAATTCTTTTCTACAATAAACTTTTTTATTAAATAAAAATCAAGTACTATTTTTCCCTCTCTACTGCGGAAACACACAATTCCAGAATTTAACCCACATACCTCTAGCCTGAATAGAAACTTATCTTCCTTCAGTTACCACCAGTCATGGCTTTCAAAAACAAAGGCAGATGTGGAGTCACCATCTCTCAAAGATGTTTCCCACAACAGCTATTTTCACATGGTAAACTCTTTCATTGTTCACAAAGTCACAACAGTATCGCAGCACAGTAATGATGCTCAAGTTGTGACTCAGGGATTATCCTTAGTCTTGAGTGAGCATTTTAGAGAAATTTGATTTTTAGCTTCACTGAAAGATATTACTACCGTGTGGAGCACTACTGAAGACAACTGAGTTGCCTGAAATGAATCTTACCCACTGACTCCCATGTACAAGTTTGGTAACTGCTTTATTAAATACACAGTGAAAATGGATTATTGTAGCCAAAAAAGTTGAATATAGAAATGAGTGTTTGTTCATAGACATATGTTTACAAATAGACAAATAGACTAGACAAAATTTAAAACAGAAGACAGACGTATCAAATTAATTCACTAATTTAAAATATGTGGGTATTATTAGTAATAACTGATTTGTATACTTAATCAGAATAACCAGTAGAACAATGACATATTTCACCAATTGTACTTTAATGTTATATACTCTGTTCAGAGATCTGAATAGTCAGGACAACTTACTTTGTGAACCAGTGCCCACCTAAAGATTCCTATGTTGAAATTTTTTGTTGTTTCAAAATTAATCTTAATAGTTAGAGGTGGCAAACATTCAGTGGAATAACGCTTATTAAAGACAGTTCAGAGGGCAGCTGAAATCAGATTTAATTTGAAAAGCACTGTCCATTTCTGATGCCACATTAGGCATCACTTTAGAATCTCTTCATATTCACCTACATACTGCAGCATGTGTATCATTATTTCAGTTTCACACTATAATTAATTCCAACCAAGCACAGAACAGCCAAAATTTAGCACAGATTTATATACACTTTGAAATAGTTGGGAGTTTTTTGATCAGTCATTCCCAAACCACTGCTGGGAGAAAAGAAACTAAATTGGGATAACCACATGAATACTTACGAAGAAAAATGGCAAGAAAATGAAGGAACTGAATGATGGAAGATCTGAGTAATGACAGAAGAAGAAAATTAAGTATTCTGTGTGATTTAAAGGGATTCATATTATTCCTATTAGACAAAAGTTCAAAACAAGAATAAGTATTGAGCTTTTTGAAATTCTGTGAGAGGAAAGTATAGCACAGATTGTCTGGAAAATGTAAGAGAAAAATCTGTTTAACAAAAAAATCCTATGCTGTATCTACTACAAAAAGTTACAAAATAAGAGAAGCAAGAGCTTTATTCAGGAAAAGAGGAATTCTTGGTATCAGTAATTGTCATCAGCTATCTAGGGAGAACTGTCATACAGATGCTCTGAAATGCATATCTTAACTAAGGAAGACAGGTCAGGGGGAAAAAAAAGTAGATATGCAAATCATCAGCACAAGCTGACAGCGAAGTTGTAAGAAAGTCTCAGATCACCCATGAATAGGATGGAGAAGGAAAAGTGAAAAAGAACCAAGAACCCCTGTGAGACTGGAAGAAAGGGCAGAACTGCTCTCAAAATAGACAGTCAAGGACAATGCAAGTGGCAGAGTAAAGCACAAAACTGTCATGTATCAGGAAAACAAGAAAGGCCAGAATATTAAAGAAGTAGTGATCATTACTAGGAGCTAAAGCTCTGGAGAGACAAAAGAAGATAAGATTCTTAATATTTCATGTAGTTCTAATGAAGTTATGCATTCCAGAAACAAACAGTAATTATATCAATTTCACAATTTCTGCTACTATAAAGAAGTTATTTTTACTGGATTTTACTGGACTTGTTGAAACGTAGTTTGCCCTTTCTCCCCCCTCCCCGCCCCTCCAAGGTTGTGTCTGAATTTAGGTATTATGTCTTATACAATGACAAAGACTTAAAATTATCTTGAAAGCTAAACAGATTTTCTGTGCAGGCTGTGTTAGCTATGGATGCTTTAATAAATTTGAAACAAGGAACCAGAGAACTGTACAATGTTAGAACTTATTTACATTTGTTCAGGTTTTACAACAACAAGATATCAGAAAGAAAAGGAAAAAATCAAATGGAAGTCATGGTTTAGTTGTTAGCATTCACCTCTATGAACACCAATAACCAACCAACAGGAGGTTCAGAAAACAGAACTAAAGACACTCCCATTTAAAATACTAAAGTAAAAAACTTGAAACTGTAGTGTAGCCTTAATGCAGTAATTTAGTCTTAATAATGTAATGTAGTAATGTAGTCTTAAGACATGTCAGTAAAGCTGATGAGAGGAAGGAGTAGCTCCATCCTGCATTGCAGGGGTGCCCTGCAAAGTTCCTATTGTGCTCCAGCTCCTTCTCCTGGGAATTGTGACTTACACACTGACTCCACAGACCTGCTCACAACCTACACTGGGGAGTCCCTGCATCCATGACACAAACAGGAGCAAAACCAGAATGCAATAGTATTGTGTACACTAACTCTCATGTTTAAAGAACAGTAGGGGTATAAGAAGAAAACCCATAATCAGTAAGATCCAAGAAGTTTCAGATAAGAAAGCTTGTAATGCAGTGTTCCCCTTGTTTCTTTCTTTTTTTTCTTTTCTTTTTTTTTTAAGAGTACCTAAAGGCAGAAAAAGTGAAACAACCAAGCATAACTTACACTGGATGAATTTTAACTGAACATCCTACAAAGACAGTGGCAATTATTTTACTATATTGTATTAAATAACGCTTACAATACATCTGATTTTTTTTCAGTAGTGGTTAAGATCTAATAACAACAATCTATTTTTAAAGTAATGAAGGAAGCTTACTCTCCTTTCCTTACTATAAGAGAAAACCATGTGTTTGTAAAAGCCATGCAGCTGAGAGCAGTCAGTAGCTTGGATCTGAGCTGCTTCATGCATCGTCAAAGGTATTTTTTATCAACAGTGAACCAGTTTGCCATAAACAACTGCCCCAAAGACAAACTTACAGTTATCTATTACTACAGCCATCCTTTGGCTACAGAATTTTTATTGTGCACAGTTAAAATTAGGAAATCTTTTTGACTTTTGCATACTAGTTTTAGATTACTGTATTGGCAGTTCAT
Source organism: Manacus candei (assembly GCF_025592945.1). Lineage (NCBI taxonomy): Eukaryota > Metazoa > Chordata > Aves > Passeriformes > Pipridae > Manacus > Manacus candei. The sequence continues at coordinate 4,717,465 of NW_026138111.1, read as the reverse complement.
AATGAAATTTAATAACTGAAAATAGCATATTACACAGACAGTAGAGCAATATTCTTAAGATAAAACAGGAATAACTGAAGTAAAACACGTTACAACATTTAGAATACTGTATGTAAAGAATGACCTACTTTTCAGAAGCACTGGTTTATGCAGATCCGTGTGACAAAGACTACAGAAGTAACAGAATTAAATATCTGGTAGTGATACTTCGGAAGATGGTCATTCAGAGGACTCAAGTCCTGAGAGAATACCTACTCAATCAATAGAAAGCATGGAGTACCATTTTCAGAGAACAACCATACACTCGAGAGCAGTTGAAACAATAGTCAAAGGAGATTGAAATCTGACACTAACCTAGCCTACTTCACTAAACATCTGGGATAACTATAAAGCATATTAACAAAGTAAAAGTGTACAAAGTTTTTTTAATGAGGTTTTACTATTTCTTTCTTATACTAAGTATATTTCTCCCTTTAATGCCATTTTATTAACAAAGTACCCTGAACATAAAATCAATTAATCTAGAAAGTGACGTCCTATTTGCATAAGGAGCACTAACAAAGGAGTTTCCTCATTGAAGAGCCATCAAAGAAACTCTTTTTTTAGAGGAATAGGAAAATAAATTTGTAAATAGATCTTAATGAACATGTGGAGTAATTTATTTGTTATCTAATAGAAATTCATTTAATGCCACATTGAACTCAATAAAATCACAGAATCACAGAATAGGTAAGGTTGGAAGGGACCACAGTGGGTCACCTGGTCCAACTGCTCTCCTCAAGGAGGGTCATCTGAGAGCACACAGCACAGGATTGCATCCAGAAGGTTCTTGAATTTCTCCAGTGAGGGAGACTCCACAACCTCCCTGGGCAATCTGTTCCAGCGTGTGCTCACCCACATAGTAAAGAAGTTCTTCCTCATGTTCAGGTGGAACTTCCTGTGCATCAGTTTCTGCCCATTACCTCTTTTCCTATTGCTTTGCAATACTGAGAAAAGCCTGGCTCCATGCGCTGGTACCTTCCTTTCCAATACTTGCAGACGTTGATGAGGTCCCCTCTCAATTGTCTCTTCTCAAGGCTGAACAGGCCCAGTTCCCTCAGCTTTTCTTCCTAAGAGAGATGCTCCAGACTCTTAATCATTTTCATAGCCCCCCACTGGACCCACTCCAGGAGCTCCACATGTCTTGTACTGAGGAGCCCAGAAGTGGACACAGTACTCCAGGTGCAGCCTCACTAGGGTTGAGTAGATGGGCAGGATCACCTCCCTCAACCTGCTGGCAATGTTCTTCCTAATGCAGCCCAGGATACCATTGGTCTTCTTGGCCACAAGAACATTGGACACGGACAACTTGTTGTCCACCAGGACCCCCAGGTCCTGCTCCACAAAGCTGCTTTCCAGCAGGTCAGCCCCCAGCCTGTCCTGGTGCATAAATGTCTTCTATTTGAATGGTGCTGAGTAACACTTCACCTCTACACCAGCATTCTTGCTCTGACAATTAGCTGATTTGCCTATAATGTGAGGCAGTTGGGCCAAATTCTTTTGTTCGCATCTCCACATCAAGAGGAGATGTGGCTATGCAAAATCCTCTCCACGTATGCAGACTTCCTCCAGAATGGAAAAAGGAAATAAACCATGTACAAAGACAGCTTTATGAAAAACTTCCTAACAATGGAGTTCCATAGTTGCTTTAGGAAAAATAAGCTTAGGCTCACCACCTTCCATGTACTTAGGTGATTTCATTTATGCCACCATAAAGAGTTACACAGTCATATAAGGAGACAGATCATTAAACTCATCTAGATGAAAATTTACCCAACAGAAAATCATACCATCTGAAAGCAACAGTGAAATTACTACAAAGACAGACAGTCCAGCATGCCAGGAAACCTCTGACAGCTCATTCATCAGAAAGACATTCACCTTTGCCATTCTAGATGATTCAGCACATTGTGGGGCAGGAAAGCATGAGATCAGTGAAGGAAAGTTGCAGTAATGAACAACAGCATATGTGGAAGCAAAGGCAAAAAATGTGTTAGTGATTGCTTCATTTAGATGTCTCAAGTACAAAATGAGGACAAATACCTTTCAGACACATGCAAGAAAACCCTTTTTAAAAAGTATGTGATATATTCTCAGTTCCTCACTTCCCAGTCTGCATAGGCAAAACAGAAGTGAAGTAGCTACTCTTAATACACACTCATTTAACTTATGTCTAACATAAATCACTTAAGTTGGAAAGGACCTCCCAAGATCCTAATAATCTGCTGAAGAAGAGTCACCTAGACAGGGTTGTCTGCAACCATGTCCAGCTGGCATCTGAATATCTCCAAGGATGGAAACCCCATAAATTAGGTAACCTATGGCAGTGTTTCATGACCTTCACAGGACAAAAAAGTGTTTTGTTGTGTTCACATAGAATTCTATGTGTTTCAATTTGTGTCCACTATTTCTTGTCCTCTCACCGGGCACTGCTGAGAACTTTTAAAAATACAAACATAATCCAGAGACTAAGGGAATACATGGGGAATAGAGATACTAATTTTAAAAATACCTTTGAAATTACAGAAAAGTGTTAGGGAAGTCTGATGTGTATCCAAAAGATGCACAAAATTAAAGAGCATATGGATGTGAGAAAGGTAATCTTCCTTTCTGTCTTCTTGTATAGCAACACAATTCTCTTTCAGACTTCGGTCTTTAAGAACAATATCAATTTTAATAAAGCCTTACTCTAGAAACACCGACTACATTGAAGTAGCTAACGAGCAAAACAAACTATTTTCTAGACTGTATCTAGCATCCTACATTCATTCATCAAGACCCTGATCAGTAAAGCACTTAAGAGTACATGCTTAAATAACGAAATTCATGGGTTGCTCTATGGAAGTCAATGAGATCATTCACATTCTTCAAGCTAAGCATAAGAGAAGTACTTTCATCCTCTCTGCATTCACAATCAACTTCCATTTAATCACAGAAAAATTAACATCTATTTGAACAGTACTGGAAGCTGCCTTTAAGAACTCGAACCTAGAAAAACCTACAGGCTTTCCTATGCATACCACTGAGTTTTGGTTTTGTACAGTTTTTGCATGTCTAAATACCTTCCTCCTAGGAGAGCAGGGGTACACAACTTTTTCCTTCTTTCATTTTCTACACCGAATCTTTCCTGATGTCAATGAATGCTACTAAAGAAAACCAGACAAAAACTGGCAATACATGAACATATTTGGAATCCACACTTACTTATATCAAAACAGTTGATCTAGTGATAAAGAATGTCATGTCATTAAAAGCCCTTTACAATATTATGAAAGGAATTTTAACACACTTTTCACAGAAACTCAGAGAGCTTCCATTTTGAGACAAAGACTTCTAAATTTAAGTGTCTACAAGCATGCTGCGTACTTAAGCTACACAGGTAATAAAGATGTAGTGAGTATCTTCAATGCAGCCTAAAAAGGGATTCAGCTGACCAGCCACTCCAAACGATCAATCTCATAAATCACTGTAAATCTCTCTCTAGGCTCCTCTGTGTTTATTTATTAGTTGAAGCTCAGATACCTAACACAGCAATGAACACACACAAACTTACAGTAAGACACCTATGTTTTTGCATTTTTATCTCAAACTGAACCCCACCCTGGTAAGCCTCCAGATAGGAAGGCCAGAGACTAGGAACTTGAACTAGTCCTAGATATGTCAGACCTCTAAATACAGAAATTCCCATGGATTGGCAAGAAATATGCAAACCCATTCAAAGGCATGCATTTGTGCTAGATAACAATTTCAACTTTTATGGGGAGTCATATTTAAGCATCTCACAGAGGCAGCTACAGTCAGTTTTATAATTGCTAGTGTAAGTGCTAGTGTAACTGCAGATCATAGTTTGGAATCTGAATGGGAATACTGCTCTGTCCAAGAACGTGGTCCGATGCAAAATCAGAACCCCCTTAGTCTGCTTTCACTAAGAATTTGGGAACCCTGTCTCTCCATAAGAAACTACAAAATAAACAGGAACAACTAACAAACTAGACTTAGATGATCAACAAAAGGGTACAAATAGTACATACACATCATTATAATTCTACAAATACCATTTGGCTTTTTTCTGTTCTAGGAGAAAACCTCAGATTGATATTCATATATCAATGTGAATGAGTGTATTTTAGTGTCACACCGAAAAGCTGAATTATTCCTTAAGAAACTTGGGTTTTCTCCATTGTGCACATAATCCTTAGGCATGTTAAAGACTCTACATAAAGTTATATATATATATATACAGTTAAAAGATAAAGCAGTGTGGTTCTTTTTTGGACTAACACTCTTACCTTCTTTTCTTTGAGTTTTCCATTATTCCAGATTGCAGTTAGTACAGAATAAACAATAAGAGGTCATTGACTTCAGTGCTATACCACTGAAATATAATTGCCTGCCACAATAAATTCCTAATGAGCACAACTCTTGACAGTGGAAGGTTGCCCAGGCAACAAAGTTATCTCGGAAGGTAACTATCCATGTGGTAGAAGGTGATGACAGTGAGTTTCCTGACAAAGATTTGAAGTGTATAAAAACTTTTCAATTGCTCAAGTTGAATGGAAGCTTTATGTAGCAGGAGCGTATTGACACAAGAGAAAATACTTGCTGAATACAAAAGGATCAAGAATCTTCCAAAGGAATGCAGTTAGAATAAGGATGTTATATTAAAACAAGAACATGTTTAGATTGCCAGTGTTGCAATCTTTTCACAACTTCCTATGGTTTCAAATAACTAAATTTGATTTAAATCATACTTTCACATTTACTTCTAAAGAGAACAATATGAAAAGGTGTTCTTGAATTACAGTGAAAGAAGGCAAGATCAAGTTTGGGCTCAGTAGACAGTAGGATGGTGAATTCCAGCTCCCAGGAAAGAAGCTAAAAAAAACTCCCAAGAGAAAACAAGAGGTGGAAGAACCAAAGGGAGAGGCATGACCTGAGTACAGGCTCCAGAGTATGCTGTTGCTTTTTAATCCAGGAGCTGGTTTCTCTTACAGTATATGGCAGGTGGACAAGAAGTGTCACTACCAAGCGATACAGTATTTCTAACTTTATTTCCTAAGAAAATCAAACTTTTATGTTCACATTTTACATCTGTCAGGAAAGGTTATATCCCCCTATGTCTGCCTCCTCTACTCCCCCACATTTAACCTACTGGCCAGTTTCAGTCAAAATGACAAATGCCTAGAAATCTGAAAGACATGATCCTACCCACATGTTAGTAATTGGATATTAAATATTCAGATATCCAGACACTTCTAACAAGGTCACTAAGCAGGATTCTAAAAGTAAATTATTGTCAAACAAGAGAGAAAGTGTCCATGAATTAAAAGAACAAAATTAACAGAATAGGGTCCGTGTTGCTCACTAGAATACCAGGTGGTCTTGAAAAAGATTAGTTTGGTAGAGACACAAAATTATTCAGGATAGCTTTTACTGGTAAAAAATAAAGTTGGCCGTAAAAAAGTCACAGAAAGCTGTTGTGTCACTGAACCATATACCTTCCCCATTCTTCTGTTCTCACTCTAAATGTTTGGTTTTGTCCACTTAATCTAGTTCAAGGATCTTTATGGTCCAAACCACGCTTTCTATTAAAAAAAAAACAACAAAAAAACCAGACCACTGGAACAGTGAGAGTTCTTAGGCTCTCTATATTCCTGGCCATGGAAAATTAAATCTGCTTTCAGTAGGTGTATTTTGAGTCTCTTGTCTCAGATGGCTTAAGGCTTTGATTGAGACCAGAGCAGTAATAATGTCTTTCTTTTATAGATTCTACAGTGTCTGTTGAGAAATGCACTCCAGTTTCAACTTTAATTGATTTTTTTTTTAAATGAGTACTAAACACAAGACAACTACTGGAAAACAGATTTAAATCATCCTCATGTTCAGGGAATGAAAATTTCTGACTGAGTCTATATAAAAAAATAGAAACATAGGAAAAAAACTATAAGTGTGCATTTTTGCACACTTCTTAAATTCCAATGACTCATGACCAGACAAAAATGATTATTCTGTATAATACTTTTTCCCCCTCTTTATCTCTTTCTTTTTGTTTGTTTGTTTGGGGTGGGGGAAGGGGGAGTAAGAGGTAGTCATGTTAATTTCTGTAAGCAAACTTTTAATAATTCCTTGGAGTTGCACATCTACTTTTCCATCTGGATAAAGAGAAACCCTTGCTTCTGGCAAGGAACAAATATAAAACTAACTTGCATTTTGTAAGTCCATAGAAATATGTTAAACACTCATATCTCATGAATAATTCAGCTGTCATGCTACTTCATTTTACCAATCCTTTATGTCAAAAAGGATGATAAAATATAAGATAAAAAGATAAGATATAATAAAAGATAAAACTGAGGTTCTACATTACACTATTTTGTTTTGTGGAATCTTTCACACTTGACAAAGCTAAAGGTATTTCTGTTTACAATGGTTGAAGAATATAACATCCCCTATTAGATTTCTTGCCTTTACTCATTTTACATCGATCTTTCAAATCCAACAACACAGGTTCATCCATAGCTAGACCCTCTGAAAAACTTCTTTAAAATATATTTTTAAACAATCTTTTGGCCTATATTAGGCTTTACAGTTAAGAATACAAATCAGATGATACAATCAACTGAACAAATTCCATCTCTAAAGAGTTTTGCATTCAAAAAGCAGCACTGCTGATACAGTTGCAAATTATTAAGTAAGAAATCACATGCAGTGGAATCGCTTAGTGACAAGCTATTTGTGTAAAAATCTATAATGCTTTACACTTCAGCAAAAACTTTTCCCAAATTTTACTGGCTCTTTCTTGCAGGTTAACTGCATTTATTATCCATATTATCAGGGTGATAAGATCCATATTATAGGTTGATAATAAGTTCAGTATCAGTACAACTGAAACCTAATTAGCAATTTGAGGAATTGCTTGAGATTGTTCAGAAAAAAGGTTGATAATAGAGGTGTCTACATTAAGATATTCTTAGTGGTTTTAAATACACTATTAGACAAGAAATGCATACACTACAGTCTACTAAATAATGAAACCTAGAAAACAGCACAGATCTGCTGCACCTGCTGAGTCAAAACACAGAATTATTCCTTAAGCTTGTTTAATATACAAAAATAGTCCCACTCTAGGTGTAAGAATTAAATTTAGATATTTAGGTATAAGAAACCTTCATTTAAAAGATATACTTGGAAATCCCATGTAAATATTTAAGTATTAAGCTTTTAAATACTCCAGAGAACTACTGCCATATAGCAGAATTTGTTAAAAGTCATAATTAAATCATCAGAAAAACCTGTTATTGATAAAGATCCCATTGAAGTGTACCTTGGGAGGTGCCTATGGACCAGTAATGAGAAAGGGTTCCCTTCAGCATGGCAATAGTTTGCAAAATTAGCCACAGACTTGGTTTTCAAAGGAAGTTTCTCAAGTTATCATAGAATCATAACTCACAGATGAGCTCAAAGTGAAGCTTTGGGAAAAAACATCATTTTTTTGGGCACTTATGGCTGGTTAGTTGGATTAAGGAAGTGCTCTTACATGATTTTAACACACAGATAAAGCTAATGATCAAGTATTAAGTAATAGCATGTAAAAAACCTTCAAGACTCAGAAATAGTCCAGCAATAGCGACAAAATTATTCAAAAGGAGATAAACTAGCTACAGTGAAACATTTAAATAGTTCGATCTTTCGATTTATCAGAAAAGTCTTATACAGAATAAATATTTTCCAGTGGAATAAAATGTCAGGTAATAACAGATATTACAGTGAATAACAGATACTATAATGAGACAAAGGAGGCAAAAGGACCCCAGATGGAAGCAACAGCCATTAAAGTGTATGAAACTAAATGGACATTACTACATAATGAACAAATATAAAGACACTGATATTTAAAGATGTTACATCTCTTTATGAGACAAATTATGAGTTAGCCTCATGTTTATTAACTAATTCAGTTGAAAATCCTTATGGAATTTAAAATCTTTTTTAATTTTTTCTTGTTTTTTTTTTCCCATTAACTTCAACAACAAAGTTGGTAGATAAGGATATATAGTTCAAACACATAGTTAGAAACTGCAACCAGAAGCTACTGGAACATGGAGTAATAGAACTAAGAACAGATAAACCGTTTTTCTCCAATATCAACTCTTTCTCTTGACAGTCAGGAAAGAAATTATTGAGGAAAAATAATTACTGCAACCAGAGGTCAGTAATATAAAGAGTTTTGTCTGGACAAACAATAGAAGACAAGAAGACATGACAATGGGATGGATGTTGAAAACTGAAGACTGAAAGCTAGTATTGGATTGAGTAGTTAAACAGATGGGCAATAAGAAGCCTGGCACTCACAGTCGATGGAGGGCATTGATTAAGCACAATTCAATGTTTTGCTTCTCTGAAGAGACAAAAGGGAATATTGACATTAACTCTGAGTGAGTATTCATTTTAGTACTATAAACTATCATGACATTAAGTGTTTGGTTTTGAAGGGCAAGAAGACTGAAGACATCATATGTTTCTCAGTAGCAGTGATCATTAAAGGTTTTTTCTCTTATTGTGATGATTTTCAGATGACATTATTGCAAATGTTCAAGAAAAACCACTCACAAAGACACTGGGATGTCCAAAACACATTACCAGAGTTATGGAGGTTTAAAAAAGTACTTACTTGGTATGTGTCCCATAACCTGATGGTACACCGCAAAGGAACTTCTCTCATCAGCAAGTTATTCATCCAACGGAAAGCAAACTGCAAGTATTTCACCTCATGCTGATCCAAGTGCCTATGAACTTGTTCTGAAGACAGAATAAACAGGTATTTTACTGCAACTTTTCTGAAGTCTTAAGTATTAAATGCACTGTCTAAAACAATAAAATACTCCTCCAACCTCAAGCAAATAAAACGTGGTGGTGCATGCAAGTTCTTGCAACTGAATGAAAATACTCAAAATATAAACTAGTTAACCATTACACTGGACTGATTTTTCTGCCTCTAGATGGCTGGTCTGAGTTGCGCTATCTTAAGAAAACATTAATGTCAGAGCTTACAATATATTCCAAAAATATATAATGTGAAATGATTAGGTACATATATCCTCATTAATTTCTTAGGCTACAAATTATTTGAGGCAAGACTACAAGAGACAAGGTGGCCTCCTAAAATAATGGTCTCCAAAAATAAAGTGTTGGTAATAAAAAGACAATATTAAATTAAGAAGTCAAAGAAATATAAGGAAAGAATATATAAAGGTTGCCTTCACTTGAGACCAAAAAAAAAAAAAGTGAGACTAATGTGTAGGAAATATAGTGAGAAAACCAATTTGTAGCTTAAATAATTTCTTAGTATAACAAATAAATGCAAATAAAGCCAGTACAAACCAATGGTTTCTAAAACAGTACTTATAAACACTGTTTATTGTTTATTGTAGCACATTTACTATTTGAAAGCTGTGATAATCACTTGCATGGGTTATTGCTAGAGCTAATAGAACTAATCTACTACATGGCTTGTCTATATTTAGCAGAATTTTCTTCAAAAAGGATCACAGACACTCTTTTAACAGGCTTTAGTTAACAAGCTCAAGTATGACACTAGCATGGTCATACTTACGTGGTGTCAATGACAAATACTGCGGAAATGCTAACGTCTTGTTTTGGACAAATTTATGACAAGAAGTCTTTGTTAATGCCTAAATAAGACATTCCTACTGTCTTTCTGTATACAAATACATTCTTGGGAGATTTTTTCTACCCAGATCATCCTTCATCCTCATTCAAAAAGGTGTATTATCAGCTAAAACAATGAGTAAATGCTCATCTTCCAAATTTCACATTTCTCAGAAAGATCTAAAAAGGCACTAAAATACTAAATTAATTTAAAAAATAATCCTGAGAGTATGGTAACACTATTACAGGAAACACTACCTAAAAATTAAGGTAACAGAAGCGATACTAAATTATAATATAGACTGAAGCTGTTCAATGTTTTTATTCCCCTCAAGATGCATTTTGTGGCTATATGAAAGCGTCAGCCAATATAATATAGTTGTTTCAATGTGGAAACAAGAAGTAAAAATCTTCTAGATTTTGAAAACAACCAACAATTAGGTTTTTAAAAAATAAGACATCACAACATATTACTCCAAAGGTCCATTTATCACAATATCCCATCTTCACTTATAATTGAAAACAAATATCCACAAAAATGTATAAAGCATCGGTATTTCTCCATGGCATATGTCAGCCTCCATCTATCTATGGCTAAAGCAATTCCTAGCAGACCTGGTACCTATGTTGCTGAAGGCAGTCCCTTCCATAACATAAATATAGACAAATATATAAAACTATATGCACACCTTAGAAACATCAGTTACCTGTCCTGGGAACCTTTTTTTTCATAGCTATATATAAAAATATGTGAATCTTTAAATTATTCATTTCATTTCCATGTATAACACTAACCGGCTAATTAGATGCTTCTGCTGTACAAGAGACTGAACTTCTGCTTTGGGATGTGAAATGGTAGGGAATGATGGTGGAGGAGTAATGATCTTGTGCTCTTCTAAGTGATCTCATCAAGTCCCTCTCCTTCTCTGTCATTATGTGTACAGGAAAAGTACTACAGCTTTATCACTGTATATTGTGCCTACATATTGTCAATATTTCTAAAATTAAATGAGAATTTTGTGATGGATTTTCCACTACCCATAACAGCCTCAGCCTTCCAGAGTCAAGGTCTTGTGACTAATCTTCTTCCTTTCTCTACAAACCTAATAGCCTCCCATCACCTTTACATCTTTCTTTCCCAGGATTTCTGCAAAAGTCATTAGCTGCCCTAGCTGGCAGAGAGACAAAAGCCAATATCAAGGATCGTTCTCAGCTCTCACTGTGCAAGTGCAACAAGGATCAAGCCAGCACTCCAAATGTGACAGTGAACTGTGGGGCTTGCTCTGTAGCCCTTCCTCAGCAGCAATCTGGGTCACACTTTTTTTGGTTGGTTTTTGGTTGGTTGGTTGGTTGGTTTGTTTTTCAAATAAGCAACAAATGAGCTTTACAAAAGTCTTGCAATTCTGCACAATGGAGAAGTTTCTCCTTCTGGAAAATGATGATGAAGGAAGTACTCAAGCTTGAAAAGTTATTAGAAAGAGAAGACAAATGTGATAACCATATATGTTCTGCAACCTTAGAGATATAAGTTTAAAAATTAAGCAAGGCAGTTTATGTGTAAAAGACCACATTTTGAAGACAGTAGAAGTTTCAAAAGCCTCTGTATTTTCATTTTCCACACAAAGGTTTTCATGCCTCTAACTCCTAAACAGTTACAAGAGTTCAGTTGGAAGGGATCTACAATGATCACCCAGTCCAAGTGCCTGACCACTTCAGGGCTACCCAAAAGTTAAAACATTTTGTTAAGGGCACTGTTGAAAGGCCTCTTAAACACTGACAGGCTTGAGGCATAGATCACATCTCTAGGAAGCCTGTTCTAGCATTTGAGCACCCTCTCGTTAAATAAATACTTCCTAATGTTGAGTCTGAATCTCCCCTAGTGCAGTTTTGAATGATTCCCACGCCTTCTCTCACTGGATCCCAAGGAGAAGAGCTCAGCACCTCCCTCTCCATTTCCCTTGCTCAGGAAGCTATAGAGGAAAGTAAGGTCACCTTTCAGCCTCCTCTTCTCCAAACTAGACAAGACCAAAGTCCTCAGCTGCTCCTCACAGGACATGCCTTCCAGCCCTATCACCAGATTTCTTGCCCTCCTCTGAATACATTCAAGAATTTTCACATCTGTCTTAAATTGTGGGGCCCAGAACTGCACACAGTGCTCAAGGTGACACTGCACCATCACTGAACACTGTGGGATAATTAATCCTTTTGACCAGCTGGTGATGCTGTGTTTGATGCACCCCAGGATGGGGTTTGCCCTCATGGTTGCCAGGGCACACTGCTGGTTCCTATTGAGCTGCTGCCAACCAGAACTCCAGATCCCTTTTTGCAGGGCTGGTCTCCAGCCACTCCTCTCCCAGTCTATACTTACGGTCAGCGTGACTTTATCACGCATGCAGAACTTGTCATATGTTCTTGGTAAATTTTCAAATTTTGAATAAATCATTGATGACTGCCCAGTGCTCCCATTTAACAGGATCCCTCTGCAAGGCATCTTATCCCTCAAGAGACACAACAGCACCTCCCAGTATAGTATCATCAGCAAACTTGCTAATGATGCGTTCAACTCCTGTATCTGGATCACTGATAGAAATACTGAAGAGATGTGGCCTTAGAATTGAACCTTGAAGGACACCACTGGTAAATGATTGCCAGACAGATGTAGCCTAATTCACTGCAACCTTTTGAGGACTATCCTCTGCCAGTTCTCAGCCCAGTGCACCATTATTAGGTCACTTATTCAGGACAAATACTAAATTACTACAGTGTGTCTGCCTTTGCTCCAGGCAAATTTAGCTGCAAGTTAAATACATTGAAGTGAGATACTATGTTAAATCCATTTTTTTAATGTCACATTTAGATACCTATATTGCAGACTACTATAATTAGATAATCCACTACATCAAGCAGGATGCAAAAAAGTCAGTTTTATTTCTAAGTGAAGTTACTAACTCAAAAATATTTTTGTTCTTCACACAGCAGAAATAAATTTCATTTGGTTGCTTGCAGCCACTGAAAGTAAGTAATGAAGAACAATAAATTGTGCCAGTTGTGATATTTCAGCTACAGTTGTTAATGGGAATAATGAATTTCTTGAAGGTTGCTTTCTAGTCTAAGCAATCTGAAAAATGGATTACTAAATTCTGTGCATTACAGTCAATTGATGTAAGACTGGAATAGAAGATGCACTGAGTAAAGAAGCTAATTCTTCCTACTTTGTAAGTAATTGTGAGTAGAGGCTAATTTGCTGATAAAGGTAATTTGGAGCAACATAATCTAAATCTAAATTTTCCATTTCAATGAAAATAAGTATGTATGAGCAATGAACAAGAAAATATATCATTACTGTCATCTTTAAGACTTCAAGTATTTTATATAAACTACTTCCACTTAAGTTTCTGATAGAAAAATTATTTTACAATTAAAAAATTAATTCTTTAATCAAAATTCATAGAATCAGAGAATCATAGAATCAGCTGGGTTGGAAGGGACCTTCGAGATCATCAAGTCCAACCCTTGATCCACTACCGCTGCGGACTAGACCATGGCACTGAGTGCCACATCCAGTCTCTTTTTAAAAATCTCCAGGGACGGAGAATCCACTACTTCCCTGGGCAGCCCATTCCAATGTCTTGTCTTATTTATTCTAAATAAATAAGAATTATATTTAATAAGTTCCCCGATACTTTCAATAAATCTATACATAAAGTTTGGGTGAAGGAAGTCTTCTGATTAAGGATAAAATACATTATACAGATGCATTCCAAAGTAGCATACTGGCAAAAATAGGTAACTTGTAGATAAAATCCCTTTTTAATAACTATTCATATTTTTATTAAATACACTTATTGAGCCACCTTAAACAGATGCTCCTCAAGCCAGAAGGGCCTATACACATAAAATATTTATTCTTCGTGTTCAAAGTCAGCTTCTCAGGCTGATTTCAAAATTAAAACTATATGTGACTACAGAATCACAAACTAAATGGTTAAGGACAGAAATAACCTGTACTAAAGCATGACTTGACTGCTGTCCTGACTGGGAGATGGTGTTAGAACCAGTCCCCAGGCAAGCTTACACATAAGCAAAGAGGAAGTGCAAAATAATATAAAATTATGCACAAACTGCCAAATTGCAGTGGTACGGCATGGTGCCACCACATCTATCTGTATAATTTATCACTTCAGAACATTAGCCTTTTGATGTTCACCTTTACTGAAAGATTCCTATTGACCCTAGCAATCTCTTCTGATGTTTGACTTTGACCTAGTTTTGAAATTTTGAATATTACTTAAGGTTCATTTTTTTACTCATATTTCATACCCTGAGCAGTTCATTTTTAATGTCATTTTATCAATATTGTGTACTTGTAAATATAAAAAGTACTATTTCTTAAAAGTTATCCAAAATACAGTTAACCTAAGAATCTCTGGCAAAGAGGCCTTTTAGTTCAACAAAAGGAAGAAAAGTGAGTATTTCTCATGAAGAGCAACACAATTCTTCTTAAAAAGCACACAGTAGCTAGAAGAGTAAGTGCTCTGACACCATACCAAACTTAACAGTAAAATAATGAGCCATCCTTTGCCACAGAAGCTTATTGGCACTGCTATTTACATGCACAATTATTTTTGTGCATTGATCCTTAGAAAACATGCAAAAGAAACACATTAGCACTCCTGTTTTTCATGGAATCATATAATCATTTAGGCTGGGAAAGACCTGTTAGATCTTGATACTAAACCATTAACTTAACATAGCAAAGCCCACCACTAAACCATGTCCCTAAGGGCCACTTCTATACATCTTTTAAATAACTCCAGGGATGGTGGTTCGAACACTTCCCTGAGCAGGCTGTTCCACGCCTTGATAATCCTTCTGGTGAAGAAATTGTTCCTAATATCCAATCTAAACCTCTCCCAGCACAATTTTCTCTTATCCTGTCACTTGTTATTTGCGAGAACTGACTGACCCCCACCTGGCTACCACCTCCTTTCAGACAGTTTTCCAGAGTGATAAGATCTCACCCGAGCCTCCTTTTCTCCAGACTAAACACCCCCAGCTCCCTCAGCCACTCCTCATAAAATTTGTGTTCCAGACCCTTTACCAGCAACATTATCCTTCTCTGGACATGCTCCAGCACCAAAATGTCTTTCTTGTCATGAGGGACCCAAAACTGAGCACAGGAATTGAGGTGCAGCTTCATTAGTGCTGAGTACAGGGAGGCAATCACTGCCCTGGTCCTGCTGGTCACAGTTTCTGATACAGGCCACGATGCCATTGGCCTTCTTGGCCACCTGGGCACACTGCTGACTCATGTTCGGCCGGTTGTCAATCAGCACTCTCAGGTCCTTTTCCCCCAGGTAGCTTTCCAGCCACTCTGTCCTAAACCTAGAGCGTTTCATGGGAATTTTGTGACCCAGGTGCAGGACCCTGCCCCTTGCCTTGTTGAATCTCACACAACTGGCCTTGGTCCATTGATCCAGCTTGTCCAGATCCCTCTGCAGTGTCTTCCTACCCTCCAGAAGATCAACAGTCCCACCTGACTTGGTGCAATCTGACTGAGGTTCCCACATAATGAACTTGCAGTCCAAAAGAAAGAACCTTGTCACCAGTCAATGACATTTGAGTACTCTACCCGCTGAAAGCTAATTTTTAATTGAATTCTCTCTCCTTCTGAATAATTTCTGTATTGTTCAAAGCCAGGATGCTTATGGGAGACAAAGGTAAGGGTATGGAGTAAAATCTCAACACCAGTGGTTGCCAGATGCAGATTAAGACTTACAACCCCCAATGTGAATTAATGAAATTCTGAACAAAACTAATTCTTGTCAAGATTAGAGCTTAGCAATGACTTAGTAGTGGTTACGTATATTAATTTTTATTAATATAAATTAATAACAAAAAGCATTTTTGACGACTGAAGATGACATTCTAAATATCATAAACATGCACCTCAAGACAAGATCTCATTATGATAGACAATTCTGCTTCAAGTAATAGTAGAGATTCACGTAAAATATTTACATGCTGATTATATCTTTTTCCAGAGTTAGTTTGCTTTTTGTAATGGGATAAAACTGTCCACTGTAAAAAATGACAATAAAAGCATTTTAAAAAATATACATTGAAAAGTCCTAAAAAGTGAAAATATGACTGGCAGAAACCCAGAAATACTACCAAATTATATCCTCCTCATGGCCTACAATTTAAACATAATGATCCATTTGAATTTAGCTCACTAAATGTACTGAGAATGAATGAAATCGCTGAGAAGTATTTTCATCATACACAAAAGATATGGTCGATACTCCAATACTGAAAAGCGCAAGATGCTGATACCAAAGCAAAAGAAGAAAATACTAGAGGAAGGAAGGAGGGAAGGCCTAGTTGCCTCAAATGAAAGTAGCAATTCATAAGAGGGTTTATGTCTAACACTTTTTAAATTTTGAATCATATTAAACATCTTTTTTCATCCTTTTTTTCCTTTTTTTAATTTGCCATGAAAACAGCAAGTTTTGGCTATTTAAAAAGTGCTTACAGCAGTCAGGAATTTACAAACGATTTTACAGTCAGTCTCAACCCTTGCTAAGATCTCTGAACTCTGTAATAGCATACAAATATAATCTCCATGGTAAAACATAAAAATATGATTTAAAAGATATATTAATTAATTATAATGCCCAGTGAACAGCACTTACAAGTGCATGAAAGTATAATACAGTAATTACAACCATAAAATCAGATATAAAATAACTACTAGTGAGCTAAATAAAATAGCTTTATTAAAATGAAAAAGAGCTTTATGGTGCAAATTAATTAAAACAATTATGGAATGCTTACAAGATTTTTAATCACTTCAGCACCAAGCTGACATATAAAGATGGACCAACAGAAAAGGTCCTTATTAATCACTCATTTTCAATAGCAGCAGTAAGGTCTAAATAAATTCTATGTCCATTTCCAATTCAAAATGCTTTCACATGGTTGAGAATACCAGTTTTGCAACTCTTACAATTAGAGCTCTTTTTTCCAGATACTTCAACACTATCCTAATTCAAAGTTATTGGTGTCACAAAAAATGTTTTACAATATAATTAAACATGAACATAATTTTGCACATACAATTATGCATTCTTTAACCATCAACCAAAAAATCATTAGCATGATTGAATACTTAACAAAGATACATCAAACGTCACCTATTACCACAGTTTTATTATCAGTTCATTGTATGGTCACTCAAGATTCCAATTAAAAAACAAATTAATTAATCTATATCTATCACGTATACTGAACAGATCACTTGTTCTGACAGTTCTTATTAAAGAACAGTAAACCATTTAATAGGAATATGTATTAGTATTGGTTGATATTTTGCCTTTTTGAGACCCAGATTTTCTTTTTTAAAAAAGCAAAACAGTTTTCTCTGCAGTTTAAAAAGTTCAATCACCAGAGAAACTGAATGTCCTTCAGAAACTATGAAAGTATTAAAACTACTCAGTAGGTATCTCTAAGCACTCTTTGGCTTAACTCGTCATATGAAATTAAGTTCTGAGTAGAACTGGGAAACATCTGTGTTCGAAGCATTGGACAGTTCTAAGGGAATAGGCAGCTTTATCTCTTGGGACAAGAACCTGCTGAATGCCAAACATCCACACAATGCTCAGAGAAGAAACTGTAAGAAACCCAAGTGAACTCTGGACATTTGAAACTTTAGTACCCCAGAAAGAACACACAATTCTTAAAACTCAGAAGTTATAAAGGATAATTCCACCGCTACTAATATTCTAATGAAGGATGTTTTATAAACCTCTCCAATTAAATAAGAAACCATAATATTATACATAAATATTAAGAATTTTATAAACTAACCTTTTAGATGTATCTATAGCAAATATTTCAAAGCATGAGAAGTACACAGAATGGCTAAATAAAAATGAAAAATTTTTAACTGACTGCATTTCATTAGGAACTTGATCTGCACATATTTACACACAACACGTAACTATTTACCAGAGAGTCATATTTAAAATCCTTATGCAAATAGCAAAACTATGCAAAATATAAATTTAAGACCACAGTATGAAAATACTTTATTAAAAGCCCTTATTTGTGGCATTATCTACAGAACTTAAGACAACTGGCCAACCAAGACATTTGTAATCCAAGATAAAAATAAGAAGTAAAGTATGACTAGTGGATCATTTTTTTTAAAAGGTGAAAGAGCGTTTTAACTGCATTTAGGTATAAGTAAAATATTACCCCAAACAATACTATGTAGTATTTTTTAAAAGTCATTATTTGAAATAATCCAAATATAACAACTTCAATCTGGCACTAAAAATACCTCCCTCTTAAAAAAAAGTGTAACTTTTTTAATAACATTAAAATGGAAACAAACTAGATATTGTCCCAATTAAAATATCATATGTAAGAATAGCTGTCATCCAAAACAGATGACCAGAAGATGCATTCCCAGTGGAAACAGTAAAAATTCTGAAATATTACTGAAACTTGGAAAAATGTAGTTGAATTCTAGATAAACTTCCTTATGGGAAAGTCGAAATGCAGCACTCTTTTTATGTTCTTGGGTATTTTTCCATCACTTCCATTTTCAAGAAAAGAGGAAAGCTATATACAGCAACAGTAAGCTCTTTTTTCTTTTTATTTTTAATAATTTTCTGCATTTTTATTTTTCCCTGACTTGTTACTAAGAGTGTGGGTCAATTCCACAAAACGATTGGTGATTTCTGGTGAAAGAATCTGGAACAGTAATAGCACAGAATTTCTTTAACTACGAGAAAAAATAAGATCAGGTTGTGCAGAACAAAAATGCAAACCCTAGGCCAAGCTGTTCTATAAAAGATGCAGAAAAAAAATCTTTTCAAACTTATCCTCACACAAGATGCAGAATACTTATACTAAGTTGAGTCACCAATACTGCCTTTATAGTTTTTTGCAACACTAGTAAGAAGCCAACATAAATAAAAAATGTTTAACATTACAGTAGGATGGTCTTTTTCATAGAACTGCCTTCTAGCTAATTTTAGAGAATGCTACACGATTTTAACATCTTTTACCAATGTTTGTGGAAACCCAAGACTACTTTTATCTATGACTGCTCAGACTTCTACCTCAAGCTCTAATGTAATTACCAGATGTCTTATAGTAAACTGAAGAAATTGAGACTCTCTCAAGCATGAAACCAGCCAAATGCTGAGCACCTGGAATTCTGGAAACACAAATCCTGAATCAATTTTGGCATCCCTATACCATGTCTCTTTGCTTTAAAATCTAAATGAAGCAAAAGTAGAAGACAGCATGCCATGTGAGCATGACCTTTTATAAACCATGAGAAATGGTTCATGATTTACAGCAGAAAAGCTCTACTGGCATTACAGGAAACAGAATTAGTTATAACAGATTTCTTACATTATTGAGCTACCTATTGACCCTCCCTCTCAGTTTTTTTGTATAACTCCTACAAAAATCTGAATTATGATGACAAGGAGACTGAAAAATGTTTTATCTAGAAATTCCATTTCATCTATAACAATGATAATTAAAAAACAAAAAAATTCCATTAAACACAATTCATCAAAATTGTTTTCTGGAGTTTAAGCAAAATGAGATTGTGATTAAATTAAGAGAGTATTTTGGCTATTTGAAGTCTTCTGCAATGTTCTGCAGTGCATACACAAGGACAGTTACTTTGAGGGGAGTTGTGATCCGTAATGCTGGGTTAACGAAGTTTGCTTGAATCACTAACATAATGCATTAGCAAAAGCATCACTTTCCATACACTGGTAATCCATTACTACTAGAAAATAATCTGTATGAGCTTCATCCACTCACACAGCCACTTACTACATCAAGATCCTCTTCACCATGCAGTTGCCCAGCATCAAGAAAATAATGTGACAGTAACAACAGGAACATTATTTTTTTCCACAGTAACCTTAATTAGCACTTAGGATATGTACAGATAATATAGATTGTGAGTTTGTTTTTTTTTAAAAGCCACTGAATTCATACAAACCATACATTCCCCTTTAACTACAGTATAGCAGACCCAGTATAAAAGACAAAAGCAAATAGAAATGAAGACTAAAGCACAACAACATGTAATTTAACCAAATTGTCATGATGCCACCATTTTAAAAGCCAACAAGTTCAGGAACTCTTACCTCAGGCATCCAAAAGTTTATGACAGCAGTACACATCTGTCATTCTCTAATTAACAACTAAAACTTTATTTTAATCTTGCATGTACTTTGGTGAGTTTTTCTTGCAAAAGAAAGTAACTGAGTGGACAGTCTTGTAGACAAAAAGAAACAGCCCTAAGGATATTGAAAGTATCTTTTACTATCCAAAACTTTTAACTGAACCCCCTCTATTATAAAGGTTGTGATCAGTAGGACAAAGTCCAGTTGACAACTACTTACTAATGGCATCCCTTGGGAGTCAGCGCTGGGGTCAATACTGTGCAACATCTTTATTAAAAACTAATGATAGCATAGAGTGGACTGTTTGTGGATGTTACCAAACTGGGAAGAGTGGCTGACATGTTGAAAGTGAGAGCTACTATTTGAAGGGACCTTGGCAGGCTGAAGGAATGGCTGATAGGAACCATCTGAGGTTCAGGACAGGACATGTCCTCTATCTGGGATGAAATAGTCTCATTCAACAAGCACTGACCAGGCACAACTTGACGGAAAGCAGTGCTGCCAAGGATTTGGGGATCCTGCTGGACAACAGGCTGTACCTGGGACAAAAGCATCCTCGCAGAAAGACCAAATGTATGTTGGCTTTCTAAGCAAGAGAGAAGCCAACAGGTCAGGAGAACTAATTCTTCCTCTGTATTCGCCACTTAGGAAACCATGTCTGTAGCATTACATCCAGTTCTGCAACACTGGCATTCATGAGCAATGGGGGCACAGGGAGTTGAAGCATCTTACACATGAAAGGAGGCTGACAGAACTGGGTTTGTTCAGTCTTAAAAAGAAGTCTATGAACAGCTACAACTACCTAGTGGGAGCATGTAGAGAATGTGGAGCCAGATTCTTCTCAGAGGTACACTGAGATAAAATAAAAGGCAGTGAACCTAAGTTCCATTTAAAAAAAAAATTATTTATTTATTTTAAAAAAAAATCACAATGGAAGTAGTTAAACTTCCAACAGCCTTACTCGAAGAAGCTGCACAATCTGCATCCCAGAATCACTCAAAACCCAACAGGGCAAGACTCTACACAGCTCGATCTAAGTTGACCCTGTCCCCTTAGACAGAGATCAAGAGAGGCAAGGGCAGAAGTTTGGAACACTGATTTCCGGAGGCCCCATATAACCTAAAGAATTATAAATTTCCATAATGTCAATTACATTAACTACTTGCTTCTTTTCCTAAGAGCAATGATACCTTTTTAAAATACTTACTAATTTCTACAAAGGAAAAACATCTAATGAAATTTCCACCATTCTGAAGCATTGTAATCCCATTACTTTTTAAAATAGTTTCCCTTAACATCTCCTCTACATATGCTACAGGTATGCCATATAGACAAGCTGCAAAATACACCTCCTAGAGGATGATAAATTCTTTAAAGTAAGGATTTGGCTTTGCTTTCTCCAATTATACTGCTCAAAACATCCTCTACTACTCAACCATGGAAATCATCTGGCATTAAAAGTAATCTGAGATTTTACTTTGCAAGTATTAAGGACAGTAGGAAAAATCAACATTAGCTAGCAAACACTCATAATGTCTACTGAAAGCTACGAAAATTATAAAGACCCCACAGAATTATTTTAAATTAGATAAAAATTGGGAACCTCATTTTAATTTCAGTTACAAAGAATGATCAAAGGACAGTATAAGAAAACAGAACTATTTGCTATAACTATCTGCCTTATTTTTTTTAAAGTGTGAAATCTTAAAAATAATGCCTCCTAAACCTACAGAAGTTATTTAACTATATCCCCAAAGCACTGAAAGTACAAATAAGACTTCAGCATTTCCTTCTTCCTTAAAAAACCAAACAATAATATATTGTATTATACTAAATATTTTTATTAAATCAAAAAATAAAGTGGATTATCAGAATGCTATTTTTAATTTTAAAACCTTGGTTAAACAATTTGTTTATATAAATATTCATTGACCAAGTTAAGAAAGTCTATTTATAGGCCTTATAATTATACACTTTATTTAATATATAATTTAATATATAATCATTTGCTTCTATAAGTGAAATGTAAACACCAATATCGATGCAAACCTAAAATGACATATAAAAAGTCACATTACAAGCAGTTAGCTTATTTTTAAAGTACTTAAATACACTGATTTAAAGATATTTTTAATATAAATATTTGGCTACCTAATATATAGAAATATCCCCTTTTATTTTTCATATTAATTTGCATTTTATAAAATGTATCTACATCAAGAATTTTTGCATACATTTGAATGTATAGTGTAATATTACAAAAACATTGTTCTCCTGCCCTTAGTTTTTGATCATTAAAAATACTTTAACAACCTAGAAAAGTACGAAGACCATTATCAAATATTTAGGATGTACATATGAGCAGGCAAAATCTCCTATGGTAAGCACTGGCCCAAAAAAACTTCACAGTATGTGTAACAAAAAGATGGAATTAATGTTTCCAAGAAGATTATCAAATATTAAGCTACACAAGGAATATTTTTTCTAAGCCATCACTGACAGGCTAGTGTTGCCTGGTTCTGCTTGGCAACACTTTGTTAATACTGTGTTCATTAATTTAACAAACTATCAGGAGAGTATGTTTAGAATGGGCAAGCATTATCTCTTGCATTTCATTTAATTAAACTCTGTTCTAGCAATATGACAGTCAGCATTTCATGAAGGGAATTATTTTAAGGATGAAGGTGGAAAATATTTCAAAGTGCCCTGCAACAACATGAAAGCATAATCTAAAATTACCCCTGCACATACTGTAATTTATCTATAAAATTAAAGATGTTATTTCTAGAGTTCATAATTAATTGGATTCCACAGAGAAATTATTCAGGCATTCCAGATAGTAAAATGATGCACAGAGGCACAAAACATAGTGCCAAAGGACAACCATAAACAACCACTGTGACTTGCATGAATTACAACAATCGTTGAGACTTAATGTGAAATGAATACTGGCTGCCTTTTGTATGTGGTCATTACTCTGCTGCAAAGAAATTGTCATTGAATTTTGATTATATTGCCTTTATAAAAAGTAATGAAAGTGGCTCACGCTCTAGAGGCTTTCTTTTAAATGACACACGACAGTGATCCGCAAAGGCCAGTGTGCAACAAACTAATGATGACACCTCACCTGAGGAAGGCAATGTTACCCCACCACTGCAGGTGACTGCAGTGAAGTTGGCTTGTCTTCTGGCAAACATTTTAACTAAACACTTTCAATGAAACATCAGTCAGAAATAAGCTTAGCCATCAAGACTTACCATCAATCCGACTAACAAGTTCTTCCAACATTTTCACTTTCTTCTGAATTCCTGGTTGTGCAAATGTGTAGTTATCCTAAGGAACAGAACATATGCAAGTCATTAGTTGTAGAAAAGACAAAAAATTTCTTTTCTTTCAATTACTTATCTAAATCCATGCATTTTTCTACGGTTTCCTATAGTGTTTCTGTTTTCCTTCTACATTTCCTAGGTCTGCTTCTACAGTAAAATAGTAAATCATCACAATATATAGTCCTGCGATTCCCCATCTCTAACAGTATATATCCTATAGCTATGCCTGCAACAACTGCTCTCTACTTGCTGATCTACTGAAGTTACAGCTTTATTGCACAAGTCCAAGTAGGTTTGAAAGGCTCTCATCTTATATGCCAAAATGTGCCATGTTAGAGTTTTCTTAAGGTGATTTTTTTCTCATAAATTTACAATTCTAACACAAATAATGTAGGAAACATGAAAATTTAGACCATAATCAGAGACAGGAAAATAATTTGATCTTTAGAAGTGTGGAATAATAACTTCAAGAAGCATAAGAAATCAAAAGTCGGTTTTAATGTAGTCAAAACTGTTCTGAACCAAGATTACAGTTAAAGTCATGCATCCAAATCTAACACACAACCTATATAGCTAAAATGGAGTTATATTTGCATTTATTTGTTTAAATGTATTAACTCTAAGTGGATTTTTAATTTTTGGATTGCAGCTCTACAATATAGACTAGAGTTTGAAATAATGAGAACAAGACAGGTATCTCTGCTTGAACCCCAAAGTAATCGATCTTTTTAAATTATTACATTATTTAAATATAAAGCAATGTTTCTGAATATTTAACTGAGAATCCCTTCATTCAACTCATTTTGTTACGTTTTTGCTGTGGTTCTTGAGACATTTAAGAAAAGAAAATTACCCATATATATTTTAAAAGAAAGTTGCTATGCAGAGGTTTTTTTGAGTAACCACTTCTTACAGAGTGGTAAATGAGGGTAAAGGATTTTTCATCTCAACCACTATTGTTTGAGTAATTCCTTTATCAATTGGAGAGATGAGTAACTATCCAAAAGTCAGACCAAAAAGATTTTCACTGACATTGAAATATTAATTTTTCTTGACTTGATTTCAAATTTCAACTTGGTAAAGTAAAAGGCATGATTATCAGTTCATTTTTATGTATCCTGACACATTTTTCTATTAAAAAAAAAAAGCCTTATTGACTTTCTTGACTGTATTTACATGATTTTTCTTTTGATTTGTTTTATGAAACTGAATTGTAATTTAATCTTCAAATTCTATAAAACTAGCATGAACTATGAAGTCTAAAAGTTCTCAAGGCAAAATGATACGCTAATAATTGTTAGTTACAGTGCATCAGCCAACAAGTTATTCACAGTATCAAAAAGTCTATCACTGCTCTCATCACTTGTAACTGACCACAGTAGTAGCTATTTTAAAAACCATAGTAAAATTTTCTACTGGCCTAGCAGTAGCCCTTTCACAGTAATTAATATCAGAAATTAAAGTATAAACCAAAACAGCGTGGATGAGGAAGCAAGAATAATTCTCTGAATTTTTGAATTTTCCACAAGAATCACCAAGTAAAATAGGCATCCATTTCATCTTGTTGGTGTTGTTTCTCACACAGAATATAAGCATCCTCTGTAGTGCAATAAAGCACCAAAACTGAAAGAACAGAAAGACTCACACAGAATTCAAATCTATTATAACCCCATTATGGGAACAAAGAAACTATCCCATGCACTGGAAAACTGCCTTTTCCAAGGCAGACACACTCAGGTATAATATCCAGGACACAGCATCTTTAGGTAATCATTATAATTTTCTTCACAGAACCTACTCTAACAACAAAAACTGTGTTAATTTTTTTTTTCCATATGCTGTTCTATTTATTTAAAGAAAGTTAACTGGTGTTTCTAGAAGTAGTATTGCACTCAAAGTACAGCAACATGGAACTCAATTATTTCCTCTGTAACAGATCCTCTGTAAAAGTATCTTCACATATTTAACACTGAAAGTCAACACAGAGTTAAAACACCAGTGCTTCGATCATTACTGTCTCCCCAGAGAGTGCAACTCCCAACTGTGATCTATGAATCTGAAACTGTTTTCTCTCTCAAAGCCTAATTTACTCCACACACACCTGGAAATGCAACCCAAAACTGCCATCTTGATTTGAAAACAGGCAAGTTTGCTTTTCACTACATTTGATCTTTTGCTTATTTATTTTTCTGTTCATTATTTCAGCTGCAAATGAACACAGCTGGGAGTCACTCTTCTATTTGTGCTGACTCATCTAACTGGAAAGGGCTTTCTTGGCTCCTCCAGTTCTCTCTTCTAATTAAACTATGTTCTACATATTCCCTCCTATGACACTTGTAGTTGACTTTCTGAAGTTTGTGAAATTGTGAGAAGGACTTTGTAAACATAAAAGGTATTCCATTATCTACTATCCTTGCCCCTTTTGTTCTTATAGGTGGAGAAAAAAGCTAGTAATGCAGTTATAGAAAAAACATGTTAAACTCAGGAAATTCATGAACTATTGCTCAGGGCAACATCAAAGTACAATGGCTAAGATTTTAATTCCTCTATCATTCAATTTAATTGGCGATACCAGCTTTGAAATTTGACTCAACTTTTCCCCCAACTCTTCTATCTCCTCCTTGCCAAGAGCTGCAGGGGAATGGAGAACACATGGTCAGTTCACAACACTTCATCTCTGCTGCTCCCAATGAGCCATACATCCTGCCAGAAAGCCTGCTCCTGTGAGGGCTCCTCTCCACAGGCTGCATTTCCACCAAGGCACCTCCCCCTGCTTCAGCGTGGGGTCCTCCACAGGGGCTGCAGGTGGATCTCTGCTCCACGATGGACCTCCATGGGCTGCAGGGGCACAGCTACCTCACCACGGTCTTCATCAGGGGCTGCAGGGTGCTGCTCTGGTGCCTGAAGCATCTCCTCCCCCCTCCTTCTTCACTGCCCTGGGTGTCTGAAAGGCTATTTCCGCTCATATTTTCTCACTCCTCTCTCATCACTGCACAGTGGTTTTTACCCTTTCTTAAATACATTACCACAGAGGCACCACCATCATCACCAGCTTTGGTCCATCTGGGAGGTGGTTGAAACTGGTTCTGTGTCACACAGGGCCTCTTTCACAGAAGACACCACTATAGCTCCCCTGCTACAAAAACCTTGCCACATAAGTTCTCTGCTAACTTTCACAGAAAAAAAAAAAGTCTAGCATTTAACTCTCCTACCTATTCCCCCTCACAGTTGTGGGTCCTCTTTGCATTACTCATTCTACATATTTTTGTTGTATTTCCTCATTTATTCCTTGTGTAACTTTGACCATCGTTATTAAGCAAAAGACAAAGTCTTAAAAATGTCATAAGTAACTGAGAACAGAATTGTCTTGCCTCAACAGATCTGTAGCAGAGAGTTCACACAAAATATCTGTTATTTCTAAACACTGTTCTTGACACTTTCCAGTAAGCATTCACATATGACAAAGTATGCATAAGTACACAACAGAATCCATGATAAATATAAAAAATTCATGCACTGGTGTGCAATATCTAAATTCCTTGATGTTCTGCTCAGATGGCTTCCAACACACTTTCAGGGAACTATGCTAATCTACTACAGCTGAGTGGTTATAATATCTAGTTCAGACTCTGACACATAATTAGTTTCACCTTACAATACAGAAGGTTAAGACTTTATAATGTCACAAGAGATCAAAACTTGCTTCAGCTTCAAATTTTTGTGTTAGTAATCTGTACTTATTCTGTATAACCACCCCACTGTCCCGTACCTACAACTAGATCTGGCAGGACTTCTTCTCAAAACATAGTCATTATAATTTAAAATAAAATACTAAAATCACAGACTTCACTAAACATTATTAAAAGTATTAGGTAACTTCTTACATTTTTTAAGGGTAGAGAAACTCTAAATGGAAGAAACTTGAAAAAATGCACAGGACAAATTTAACCGGGACTATCCTCCTATACTCACAAAAAGAGAGCAGGGGGAAGAGGGTGGAAAGAGGGGAGAAGAGAGGGAGTGAGAGAGGAAGGGAGGGAGATGTTACAGGTGTTAGCTTTTTCTTTAAATAGGTGATGATGGGATAACTTTAAAAGAAGAAAAAAGCTGAAGAGGAAAGGAAAACAATCTTTTATGTCATCATGAAGGAGAAACAGAACCAGCCAAACTAAAAGAAAAACCATTGTCAATAATTTGACATAATGAATGCAGCCAAGCAGAGGTATAGGCACAATGCTTCTCCATCTTTTCAGGTCACACACACTGTTCACCAACAATGTAGTGATGAAAATATCAGCATCATTTATAGAAGCAAGTGGAAAGTTTTGACACGAAGTCTTCACGTGTTGTTTGTTCATTTTTAAAAAGGTTTTATGAATCAGAACAGAACTTTTAAATATAAAGCATACATTAAGCATCATAGGGACACACAGACATCGATGTCTATTTTCTCTACTGATGTAAATTTAAGAATTCTTATACACCAATTTAGGTATGTTCAAGTATAGTATCACATGAACAAATGACAACTGAAAGAAATAAAGCTTTCTTTCTTATCTCATTATGTCAGAAAGTGATCTTAGGAATTTTATTTTTTTAACTCATTTAAGTACTTCATTCATATATTTCTGAATTCTATAAGCAAAATCCTATTTAAAATCTCAGTTCACCCTGCTCTCAAAGTTATGTGAAAAGGTAGGGGGAGGAGGGAGGGAACATGACACTAGTTGATGATAGGCAGCACATATAATAACACTATCAATGCTAGGCACAGTTTAGCCAAAATGTTTCTTGAAGATCGAGATTATAATGTAAATTCACTCTTAAATACAGTTCAGGAGGAAGAGAGTGTGCATGCACAAGAACAAACACAAGTGTGCTGGACTATGCTGTTAGCACATATTCCATTGCATGTTCTGTAATTACTCCAAGATACTTCCTTTAAAAGAAAAGCTCTTTCTACCTTTGTAATTATTAAGCCTGACTTTTGAAAATGTAAAATTACCTAAGTACTAAGAAAGAGATTTACAAAGCATTGCAGCTCAATTTTTTTTAAATGCAAAACAGTATCTTACTTATTCCTACATAAAAGGATGAAAAAAAGCAACAGCTTATTAAAAGGTAGGTACTGATTCTCAAGTTAGAATAGTATCCACAGAACCAAAGATCCAACCTTCTACTGGGTTGTGCAGTCAAACCTAGTTTCATACAAGTGGATTTATTATAAATTACAGAAACTGTTCAAGTAGCAATAACAGAAGTGCTCAAGGTATATTTTTGGATTCTGGCATAGGCCAGACAACAGTTCAAATCTGGATAAGACCTAGGAATAATAAATATGGACACCTACAATCCCAAAAACTGATGCTGTAAATTTTAGGTAGAAGATAAAATATTTGTATGCTGAAGCATACTGATAGCACAGTATATATCATCTATAGATTACAAACAGATTTGTTGACTTCCTGAAAATTTTGCTCTCAGCGACAGGCTAGGGAACTGCATTATTAGCTTCCAAAGAGACACAGGTTCTTTAAGAGCTTCTGATGACACCTGCTCTTAAGAAAAACTACAGCATGCAGCATAAATCCTACCGCTACCCTCAATTTTCTATTACCTGAAGTACCAACCAAAGCTTATCATTACAAACTTAAAACTGGCTACTGGGCCAAACAAAAGAACCACCTTGGCTTCTCCCTTTTAAGAGCAGCCAGCAGCAAATTACTGTAGGGGATGGTAGGAGCAAAAAAAGCCTGCAGTGATGTATTTGCAGCGTTCCTTCAGTTTCCAGTTTGCAGTGCTGAGACTTCCCTAACTCAGAGTGGTATCTTCATAACTAAAGTTGAAGATTTTTTGTCAACAAAACTTCAATTTTTTTCAGATTCTAAACCCATGTAAAATGTTTTTCATCCTTTGACAAGTAGCCCAGCAGCTTAGCTACTCAATTACTCTTTTTTTAAGACTATCACTCAGCAGAAGTACAAGATACTATCTAGGTCTTGCATCAGACACGACAGAAAGCAACTACTCCCTATACACCTTCTTCATGCAGTTCATCATTTTAAAAACTTGTATTACATTCCTCCACTTAACTAAGTCATCCAAGTTGGAGAACATAATCCATCACCCAGAAACTGTTCCACTTATTTGCTCCATTATTATTTTTTTGACTTTGAAGCCATCCTTTCAAAATGAGACAGGCAAAAGGGATTAGAACAGCATAGAGCATACTGAGCACAAGCTGATTTTAGGTTTTAAAAGTAGCAAAGTGATGTTTACTCTCAAGAACTACTTATATAAACCCTTCTCCTCCCTATGTGATAACAGGTAATGTTTCTACCATATATGCTTAGCTTTTTTATGAACTTCTGGTAAAAAGGACTTTATCAAAATGCACTTTGGAAATACAATTAAACCATACAGTTGTTCACAGGCTCACTGATTCCTTCCAAAAGCTGTCAGGTTTGTGCTGCTTTACAGGAGTTATAGAAAATCTTAAATAATATAGTTTTTATCTTTTCACCATTAATTCTGCTTATTCTACACTTTCTCCAAACTTCCCTGATGCATGTGTCTAATTGTCTGTGCTCTCCTGAATTCCCTTCAAATCATTTTGAAAATCTAATGTCATATCTAACCCATTCCATTCCATCTAGTACAAAAGCAGTTTTGAGCATTGGCCTTCTTGTTTACCCATTACCAGAGACCTAATAGGAGAAAATCACAGATACATACTAAACTGAGCAGAGTTAGCAGTTGACCCTGAAATTCTTACTAGGCATCCTGATGCACAGCATCCTAGTGATGCATTCAGTCTTCTCAAACTGATGGGGAGGAACATAAGTCCTCCAGTGACTAAGCAAGCTACTAGAAACCTCTTTAATTGAGAAAGGTAAAACTTGCTTACAGAAAAGTTTCTAAACTCTTGCTCTTCTTTGAACCTTCTTTTCCTTCACTGAAAGTTTAAAACACCATAAAGCAGTATTTGCTCCAAGAGATTATTAAGAGAAATAGAATCAGATATCTGAGCACGAATACAAAAAGAATTCTGGACAGAAGCACCTACTGTGGCCAAGTTTATGTGTCAGAAGACTTGAGTCTCATATATGACATACAGATAGAGTAACGGAAAAATACCACTTAGGAGTATCATTTGATAAGTGATTACTAAAAATGGTGAAGTTGTCCATTTCTCATCAGAAGAAAAGCCATTCTAGAATGCTGAGCAAGCACAAATCCCTGCCTTGATTATAGAACCTATTTCTCATGAAATTTCTCATGTTCATGACTTTCCAAAAAGCTGTTATTTTTATAAGTGTTTCAGAACACAATTCTAATCAAGCAAACCATTGTTTTTCCTTGGAATAGTCACATCTTCAGGACAAAACTCACCATGTTTTGTCACTCTCAAGATCCAACTTGGACAAGACACTAGCATAAAACGAACAATGTGGATTTCTGGAAACTACTAAGCACTTATCACCATAGAGAAGTTCTGACTCACAGATGGAGTTACACCAATAGTAGCTGCAGGGACAGACACAGACCATGAATATGCAGTAGAAGCGTTGAAGAGAACAACACACACAAATAACTGCTGCTAGCATTTCTGACAATCCCTGACAAGGTTTCCACATTTCTCAAGAATACATTTCTGACTGGCATTAGAATTTGTTTATACAGGAAGTGGAGCATGACTGTAGTACTGTCTTTCAGTTATATAATGTTAGCAGAGACTCTGAAGACTGCTTGTCAGATAGTTATATCATATATCCCATTTTCCCTGAACACACCACATTTGCTGTGCTATATTCAGCTGAGAAAGTCGGGATGAAAAACTACTTTCTCCATTCAGCTAATGAAAAGGTACAAAGAAAGCTATACTTGACCTATTTTTCCATTAAAATAAACCTTTGGAAGGTCCTATAAATAATTATTTCTGCATGTACTTCTCAACATTTGAAATGCATGTTCATGTTATTTATCGGTTCCAGCAGATCTCTGAAAGGCTTTTCAAGCAGCATTCCATCCATCCATCATCCAGACTTCAGGCACACCTTAGCAACAACTTTCCATAACTCAGGAGTGAGAAAGAGCTTTGCAGGATTCCCTGCAAATATCATAAATCTTGCTATTTGATCAGCCATAGAAACAGATAATATATACCTCAGCATACTCCAGTCCCTGGGAATGAATTATCTCCCTTTTATTCTAAAAATTACCAAGCCATGATAAATAATGATATTAATATTTTAATTCTATTTTTATACATCTGGTTAGATAATTATGCAATGCATATATTTATTCTTTGGTT
Organism: Manacus candei; assembly: GCF_025592945.1. Lineage (NCBI taxonomy): Eukaryota > Metazoa > Chordata > Aves > Passeriformes > Pipridae > Manacus > Manacus candei. The sequence continues at coordinate 4,685,891 of NW_026138111.1, read as the reverse complement.
ATTTTATTACCATTACACTCAAACTTAAAATGAAGAGTTATACTCTATTTTATACATGAACATTATATTTTCAGGTGGCACAGATCAATGTGAACTTTTTCCTTGAATATTAACGAGACTCTATTGAGAAAAGTGTTATAAAGGATGATTTAGTAATTAAAAAAAAAGTTAATTACAATGGATATATGGGAACATCTAGTTAATTAAATGGAAAAAATACTCATGGGATAATTTTAGTTTTCCCATATGCACAGCCACAGGTGAAAATGCAAAAATGCTCATGCATCATCTACTGTTTGCAAGTGTTCTAAAGACAACCAGCTTTATCGCGAGCATAGAAGATATATTTTGCATATGGCCACACACATCCTCAGAAACGGGGTTTTATAAATCCACATAAATCAGCACACCTTGCAAGAGAACACAGGCTGGAGACAAGTTCTGTGGAAAAGAAGCTGAAGTCTCAACAGACAGCAAGATCAGAATGAGTCAGTGGCAAGTCCTGGCAGCAAAACTGGGCAGCAGCCTCCTGGCCCAGTGGATGAAAGGATTATCCCCACTCAGCACTCACTGTGAAATCAGAGAGGTTGGCAGAGAGCTCTGGAGGCCATCTAAGTCCAAGCCCTGCCCAAAGCAGAGTCACTTGGAGCAAGCTGCTCAAGGCCATGTGGATCAGGTTTTGAACTCCAAGGATAAGGACTCTACAACCTCTCTGACCAAACAGTTCCAGAGTTCAATCGCCTATACTGTGCAGATTTTCCTCGTAATGCTTAAAAATAATGTTGTGGTTTGAGCTGTCTCATCCCTGTGGGGGGGCTGGAAGTGGTTGGTCCCAAGTGAGTTTCCGATCAGGGGACAATCAGAGCTGCGTTTCATCCCTTTGAAATTAGGATATTATAACAGCCAGAAGGAAGTTGTTGGCAGTGAGAGAGAGGGATTCAGAAGCCATGAGGTGAGAGGAGAGAGGCTTGAAGGCCCCTTGCCGGGGGCCAGGCCCTCTTTCCTCCCCCGGTTGGGCTGCGGGGGAGCCTGGGACAGTATTATAACTGGACCATGTGCCTGTGGTCAAAGGCTAGGGGTATTTTCCCCCCCACTGCCCAGGAGAGGCAGTGGCATAGACTTGAGAGGCCAGTCAGGAGGTTGGAGCTAGCCCCCCCCGGCAGGCATTGGAGCCGAGCCAGAGACGGGTCAAGGGGTGGCCCAGGAGCTGCAGAAGCAGCGGAGATCATGAAGAGCTGGAAGAATTCCAGGCAGAGGATGAGAGAAAAACTTCAAGCAGTCTCACTGCTACCCCCCCACACAATGGCAGAGGAGGGAGTGACCTGGAGCTGCGACTGAAAAATGGAGACAGGCCAAGGGGCTCGGATGTGCCCTCGTGGGTTTGGACAAGGGCAGCCAAAAACTGAAAGACAAGGAATGCAGGGGGGGGAATGACCCCCCTTGCCACGTGAAGTCAAGCTGCACCAGCTGAAACAGAGAGAAGCCAAACCAAGCAGGCTTTTTCTGAGTAAGGACTTTTGGTGAAAGCCATCTGGGGTATATAAAAGACTGAGCAAGACAGAAACCCTGCAACCTGGAGAGGCAAGAGTGGACATTTTACTCTCTGGGAAGAACCTTCACAAACCAGGGGGGAAAGGACTCAAAAGCTGACTCCCTGTAATCATGATGAAGACCTGGTAAAACAAATGTTCCTTTGCAATCCAGGAAGAGACCTCAGCAGAGGCCAAGGAGCTGGTGGGGGTGCAAAAGATGCCTTCCTTGATACCCCAATGAGAGAGACTTTAGCTATCGTCCTGAAGAGTTCTTCTGGATTGATGTGGAAGGACCCCAGGGGTGGTAGAGATTGTATTAATACTGTGTATTTGTTTGATTTCTAGTTTCTATAGTTTTTATTCTGTTAGTAATAAACTTTGATATCATTCCCCATGCTGAACTGTGCCTGTCTAAAAACTTCTCTTCCACATTAAAACAAATTGTGAGGGAGCTCCGAAATTGGACTTTTGTGGTGTATTCTAGGACCATATCCAGAATACCACATCCAGTTTTAGGGACCTCAATGCAAGAAAAATGTGAATAAACTGGAGCAAGAACAAAAGGTCACCAAGATGCTCGGAGGTATGGAGCACATGCTCTGTGAGAGGCTAGGTTGTTCAACCTAGAGAAAGGGAGGCTTTAGAAGCACTTAGTAGCAGCCTGATAAAACCTATATTATCAAGACAACACAGCTCCATTTTTAATAGTGGTGTATAGGGAGAAGATAAGAGACAAGCAGCATAAACAAACAAAAAAAGTTCCATCTGGCTATCAGGAAGAAACTTCAACATAGGGACAAGCAAACATTGGAACAGGTTAACTCCCAGAGACTGTGCAGTCTCCATCCTTGGAGGTTTCAGGACCCAAATGGACAAAGCCCTGAGAAACTTGATCTGACCTCACAGCTGACCCTGCTTTGAGTCGAAGGTTGGGTAGAGGTCTGTTCCTACCAGAATTATCCTATGTTCTTATGATTTTATAATCCTATGTTCTTATAATTTTAGAAGTTCTCATTTATTTCCTTAAAACAAGTAAGAAAATATTGGAATGAGGACAAAAAATAAAGACAAAATTTAGAGCACAGAATCATGACGCACTGAAAAGGAAAACCATTACAGAATATCCAAAATTGATGACAGTATATGCAGCTACAGATTACAAGATTAACTGACAGTTTAGAGAGAGACAAATTTATATTAAAAAATCTCCTAGTATTTCTATTAAATCAACTTTTAAAATCTCAATCAAATTGTGATTGTTGCAAAGCAGTTTAAATTTAGTAGTAGAATGGCTAAGGCTTAAGTAAAAGGGTAAGGCCTAGAAAGCAACACATTACAGTAGTGAGTTAAGCAGCAGCCTTGTTCGTGGGAATAGAATGTACTGAAGAAGTAGAAACAATAATCAAAAGATTTAGTCAAGCATGTACGTAACGATTTGTACCTTAGATGTGGTAAGGGTCTGTTAAACAGTTTCTAGGGGGGTAGGACAACTTAAGCAGATTTATGATTAAAGTAGATGATTGTTAATTGTTATAAACTACTGCACCTGGGTTGCTATAGAAACTGTAATTGTTTTAGCCGTGAGAATACATGTAAACTTGTTTGTGTATAAAAGTTGAACTGAGAACGAGGGTCGTCGGAATCCTGACTTGGGGCGTTAGCCCGCAGGTTCCCGGGGCCCCGAATAAAGCACCCATAAACCGGCACTCTGTTGGTTTGTGTCTTTGTTTACGGGCAACAGTTTTGGCGACCCAGATGGGACTCCGGGGGTAGCTGGGCGGCTCACGAGCTGATCTACTCCATGCCGGCAACCAGGTGATTTCTGGGGAGACATTGACCCGTGCCCGACCCGCGCCCGCCGGACAACCCTCTAGGTAAGCCCGAAGGTGCTTTATTCTTTTAGGTTTGTTGGTTGGGAGCCTGCCTATAAGACGGGATAGTGAGTGTCCCGCTGGGTTGGGCTAAAGGTACCTTGGTTGGGAAGCCTAGGCGCTGGTCGTAAGACGCGGCGAAAGCTGCGCAGTACCAGCACTCGCCTCTCAGAGGGAGAATCGGCGAGTTGGTTTTGGTTTTGGTTTTGTTCTGGTTTATATTGTTGTGTTATCGTGCTGGTCGTTAAAAGTATTGTTTTGTGTTGTTGTGTTATTGTGAATTTGATGAATTTAGATTGTGGTGTGTGTGTGAGCTAGTAGCAAGCATGATGTCATTTAAAACCTTTAGAGCACTATCCTGCACAGAAAAAGATATCCCTAGCAATTCTCCGCTTGGTTGCTTGTTAAAACATTGGAAGGAAGGAAATTTTGGACAAGAGTTAAGCAAGAAACAGTTGATTGATTATTGTAATAATGTATGGCCTCAATATGAAACAGGAGGAATGCTGTGGCCCAGAAATGGATCACTGACTCTGGAAATTATAACCCCTTTGATGCGATATTTACGAGAGAATGAGAAGTGGGATGAAATACCATATCTGGATTTGTTTTATTATTTAGAACAAAACACTGAATGGCAAAAGGAATGTGGTATCTTAGTGTTGAAAGAACTGGAACTGGAGGATGATAAATGTAAGAAATGTCAAGAGCGGAGTATAAAGATATTGAAAGGATTGGATGATAAACATGAGCAGAAAATACGGTTTTCAGAACCAAAGGAGGATGTGTCTTTGTTAGTCTCCCCCGGAGTAACTCCAAGTGCGCCCCCGAGAAATAGTCTCCCTTCACGTGCAAGGGCACAATCACACACCATGCCCCCGTTAGAATCATCCTCGGATGAGGAAGAAACAGGGGGGTGGGAATGTGACAGAACTCCTCTAGCAGAACGGACTCGGAGAGGGCGAAGGGAGAGGGAAAGAAGACGGGGAGGGGGGAGGGAGACAGACGTTTCGCTCTCACCCCCTAGATTGATGGCTCCCTTGCGAGAAGCGGTTGGAGCAGGCAGGGGAAAAATCATGATAAAAGTTCCTTTTTCGCCTAATGATTTACTAATTTGGAAACAGTCAGCTGGGACATATAGAGAAAATCCTGAGCGGGTGGCTCGTGTTATAAAAATGGTTATAAAAACACAAGACCCGGACTGGAATGATTTACAGGTATTAATAGATACAATTTTAGATTCAACAGAAAAAGAAATGGTATTAAAGGTGATGGTGGAGAGAGCAAAGGAAAGGATTCGTACCCTGCCTCGGGCAGCGCGGGGGACGGTAAATGATTTTGTACCGCGGGAGGATCCCGATTGGGACGCTAATAACCCCGCAGATTATAAAAAGTTAAAAATTTACCAGGAATTATTGGTAGAGGGAATACGATGTGGCATTCCAAAAACGTTGAATTGGTCTAAGTTATATTCAGTAATGCAAGATAAGACTGAGTCCCCTTCTGCCTTTTTAGAAAGGCTAAAGGAAACAGCTAGGAGGTATACAGATTTAGAAGTGGAAGACGAGTCTGGAAAATTACAATTAGCATTGATCTTTATGGGACAATCACAAGAATATATTAGAAAGAAATTTCAAAAACTGGAAGGGAGAGAAACAAGAGATTTAGAGAAATTGTTAGAAGTGGCTTGGAAAGCATACAACAATCGGGAAAAGGAAAGTACTAAGAAACAACAAGCGAGCTTGTTGGCGCTTTTACAAGCTTCAGGAGAGAACAATGGGGCCGGTGGCCATAGAGGAAGAAGTCGTGGTAATAGGGGAAGGGGAGGAATGGGTAGAGGATTTAACAATCAGTCGGGATTTGGAAATCAATACGGGGGAGGACGTGGTAGAATAGGACCAAATCAGTGTGCTCTTTGTAAAGGACAAGGACATTGGAAAAACGAATGCCCATTAAATGCTGGAAATGGAATGAATCCTTGGAATCCTCAAAGCTTTGTGAATCCACAAAACCCTGTTGGTATGGGCACGCCACAGGGTGTCGCCCAAGCATTTATGTTAGGGAGTTGTGGAAGACAGAGTCGGCTAGATTCAGACTTAAAGGTTGTTTTGGAAGTAGAGGGGGAGCCGACGGAATTTAGAATAGATACTGGAGCTAGTTTTTCGGCAATGAATAAATTGATGGGGCCATTAAGTGATTCAACCGTACAAGTAGTGGGAGTTTCAGGACAGATAGAGGAAAGAACATTTCTGCGACCTCTAGATATCAAATTTAAGGGAAGAGAATTAGATCATCAATTTCTGTACATGCCTAACAGTCCTGAATGTTTATTAGGAAGGGATTTGCTTTCAGCCTTGCAAGCTAAAATTATATTTGAAAAAGGGAGAGTCAAGATAGAAATTCCAGAAGAAAATTTAGCAAAAATTTTTGTTGTGAAAGAAGTGGAAAAGGAAGAAATACCCCAAGAGATTGAACAGGCTGTTGTACCCTGGGTGTGGGAGACCGGGGTTCCTGGGAAATCTAAAGCAGCCACCCCAGTTAGAATAGAATTAAAAGAAGGAGCACAACCTGTCAGAGTTAGGCAATACCCAATTAGTTTAGAAGCAAGAAAGGGAATAGCCCCTATGATTTCACAGTTCCTAACTCTAGGAATATTACAAGAATGTGAATCAGAATTTAACACCCCCATATTTCCGATAAAAAAAACCAAATGGAAAATATAGATTAGTACAAGATTTGAGAGCAGTAAATCTTATTACAAAAGATATTCACCCGGTTGTAGCAAATCCTTATACCTTGCTAACATCTGTGTCTGAGAAGTTTCAGTGGTTTACTGTGGTTGATTTGAAAGATGCTTTCTTCTGCATACCACTGGCATGAGAAAGTTGGAAAATCTTTGCCTTTGAATGGGAAAGTCCGGAGACAGGACGAAAGAGACAGCTCGCTTGGACTCGATTACCACAAGGATTCAAATGCTCACCCACGATATTTGGTAATCAGTTAGCAAAGGAACTAGAGGAATGGAAGACTACTCAGGTAAAAGAATCTCCTTTTTCATATATAATACTGCAATATGTAGATGACATTTTCTTAGGAGCTACAGAACAGGGACTTTGTCGTCAGTTAACTATTGAACTGTTAAACATGCTGGGCCAAGCAGGCTACCGAGTCTCAAAAGAAAAAGCACAACTAGTAAAACGGAAAGTTATCTATCTGGGATGTGAAATTTCCCAAGGAGTCCGGCGCCTGGGAACAAATAGAATTCAAGCAATATGTGCTATACCTGTGCCTAGAAATAATCAAGAACTGAGATCTTTTCTAGGAATGGTCGGATGGTGCAGGCTGTGGATTCCTAACTTCAGACTGACTGCTCGACCACTGTATGAAGCAGCAAAGGAGTCCAAGCTAACCTGGGGGACAGAGCAAGAAAAAGCATTCCAGGAACTGAAGAAAGCCCTCCAGGAAGCACCTGCCCTGGGACTACCGGACCCAACCAAGGAATTTCAGCTCTATGTTTGTGAGAGACAGCGAATGGCCTTAGGAGTCCTCACTCAGCGTCTAGGATCCTGGAAGAGACCGGTTGGGTACTTCTCCAAACGGCTAGACGCAGTAAGTGGGGGATGGCCGGGGTGTCTCAGAGCTGTGGCAGCGACGGTCATTTTAATACAGGAAGCGCGCAAATTGACTCTGGGAAAACACATGATAGTGTACGTGCCCCACATGGTCATAGCAGTTCTAGAGCAAAAAGGGGGGCATTGGCTCTCCTCCAGCCGCATGTTGCAATACCAGGCTTTGTTGAGAGAACAAGATGATGTTGAACTGAAAATTACTAACCATCTCAACCCAGCAGAATTCCTTAGGTCTACACAGGAAGAAGGCACCCTGGAACATGACTGTGTAGAGACCATTGAACAAGTCTACGCGAGCAGAAGAGACTTGAAGGATGAACCACTGACAGATCCTGACTGGGAGCTGTACACCGACGGATCTAGCTTTGTGGAAAATGGCACCAGGTATGCTGGGTATGCAGTAGTCACTTTACAACAAGTGATAGAAGCGACTGCACTACCCCAGGTACATCTGCACAAAAAGCCGAAATATGGGCATTGGTGAGAGCTTTAATATTAAGCCAAGGAAGGAGAGTTAACATATGGACTGACTCCAAATATGCTTTTGGGGTAGTTCATGTTCACGGAGCACTCTGGAAGGAGAGAGGACTTCTTACTTCTCAGGGGACAACGATTAAACATCGGGAAGAAATTTTACAATTGCTAGAGGCAATACATAAGCCCTCAGCAGTGGCAATAATGCATGTCAGAGGACACCAGGCTGATCCAGGACGAGAGTTTCAGGGAAATCGATACGCTGACCAAGCAGCCAGGAGGGCTGCGAGAAAGGTATGGACTCAAATGGTTCTTTTACCAACCCGGAATAATCCAGCAATAGCATTCATGGAAGAGAAACCACATTATTCACCTGAAGATGAGAAACTAGCTGTGATGATGGAAGCGAAGAAAAATATCAGGGGGTGGTATATCACTCCTATGAGACAGGTAATTTTATCAGTCAGAATAATGAAAGCAGTGCTTGAAATGGAACACAACAAGTGCCACTGGGGTGCAGAAGCACTAGTGAAATTCTTGAAAAACGAAATTTTCTCAAACCAGATGTTAACACTAGCTAAAAGGGTGAATGCAACGTGTCCTATGTGTATAAAGAATAATCCAGTAGTCAGGAAGCAAGTACAAATGGGAAAACTACAAGTAGGACAGTTACCAGGAGACTATTGGCAAGTAGATTTTTCTGAGTTGCCTAAGGCCCAAACTTTTAAATATCTGCTAGTGTATGTTTGTACCTTCTCAGGGTGGCCAGAAGCTTTTCCATGCAGGACCAATCAGGCAAAAGAAGTAGTGAAAACCCTTCTGAAGGAAATCATCCCAAGATTTGGAGTTCCCCTAGGGTTGTCCTCTGATCGAGGACCGCACTTTACAGCAGGGATAGTCCGAGATGTGTCAGCTGTATTAGGGATAACATGGAATCTCCATACACCATGGAGACCGCAGTCTAGTGGACAATTAGAAAGAATGAATCAGACATTAAAAGGTCAATTGAAGAAGATCTGTCAGGAAGCCAAAATCCAGTGGCCCCAAGCAGTACCCCTCGCTCTGCTGAGAGTTAGGATTAAACCAAGGGAAAGAATAGGAGTAAGTCCATACGAAATATTGTATGGCAAGCCCTATCATGCGGCTACTTACCAAGGGGATCCTCATGTAGTGGGTGATCAGGCAGTATTTAACTATGTGTTATCTTTGAATAAGACCCTCACAGCCCTCAGAGGAGCGCTGCAGTGGAATCGGCCTCTGCCCCTGGAGAATCCGGTTCATGACATTTCTCCAGGAGACCAAGTCTATGTGAAAAACTGGTCAGTGGAACCATTAAAGGGAACATGGGACGGTCCTCGCCAGGTGATAATGACCACTTATACGGCGGTGAAAGTCGAGGGAATCGACAATTGGATCCATTACACCCGAGTCAAGAAGGTTCCAGTCTCATGGTCGGTAGAACCTCTCTCACCTACGAAGATGGTATTTCGAGCCAACAATTGAAGATTGTGGTATTCCTGGGGTTGATAAGTTTAGCAGAGACCACCGTGAGAATTGAAACCCCAGATCCTTATTTGTTTGTACCAGAACACACTGATGTAAACTTAACTTGTCTGTTTTCAGATGACCAGGGAGCTGAATTAAGAGATGTCCACGTCAAGTGGAAACGGAGGGATCAAGATCGAATCATAACAGAAGGAGTGACAACAGTTTGGGATGCGACACAACAAAAGGGTTATACCGTCCTGCAGGTACCTGAGGTGTCTAAAACCGTAGAAGGGACATACATGTGTGTAGTTTGGATTCAAAGGAGTTTTGATTATGGGTATGTAGAAATACACATGATAAACACAACTCGGGAAATAATGACTAAGGTACAAGTTATACCCCCCAGGAAAACTCGACATGTGAGAGATCTGCAGATTCCGAATAGAGAAATAGAACAGGAAAATTTAATTGTGGGCCTAATTCGAGATTTTGGGAAAGTACAAAACGTTACTAAAATTACTGCATGTCTCCCTATGCCTCATGCAGCAGGAGACCCAATTCCATGGGGAATAATTCCAGTGCCAGAAATACCCAAAATGTTTAAGAATATTACAAGGAATTGCAAATTTGTAACCATCACATGGAGCGAAACGGTAGATGTATGTTTATTAAGTGACAAAATGATGAAGAAGCAATGTGAACAGATGCCGGGATATTTCCGATGGGTAGTAATTGGGACATGGGTAACAAGTGAAACAATTAATGAATTAAAAGGATACTGTTTAGTTACAAATTCAACACACCCATGCTCTAAAGTTCCGGCTTCAGTAAAACGAGAAAAACAAGAAGAGGTCTGTCAAAATATTACCAGTTCTACAACCATGGAAGAATGGCAAACAATTTGGGGACCCAGCCTGCTAGAGACATATAGTTATATTGGAAAGGTACAGTGGTGCATTCACTGGAAGGGGAAAAAGAATCAAACTTATTCTACAGGAAATAGAGGGAATCATAATTGGAGGACAGAAACCTAGTATGGGTCATGGGACATGGTCAATGGACCACCCACATGCCACTAGACGGTCCGGTTGTACCTGTCACACTAGGGATACCTACTCTTTGTCCACTCTGGAGAAAAGAGAAGTTAACACCAGCAGAGATGCGATCACGGGAGAAAAGAGAAGTTAGTAATGACATTAATGACCTGGAACTAACAGATTGGCATGAGCCATCAGCAGGAGTTAAATTCGGATGGGCACTAGAATCTTTGTTTGCCCCAATTTCAACATATCGAAATAGAGAAATATTGTTCAAACTGATGAGCCAGACCGAAAGGTTAGCAGCAGTCACTAAGAAAGGATTTAAAGATCTAAATTTACAATTACAAGCCACCTCTAGAATGACCATACAAAACCGCATGGCATTAGACCTGATATTACTCAAAGAACATGGAGTTTGCGGTTACCTGCATGCAAAGGATGAGCATTGTTGTGTACACATCCCAAATGTCACTCAAGAAGTAGAGAAAGATATTAATCAATTAGAACAAATTGATGAGAATGTTCATAAACTGCAGAAAGAAGCGGAACACAATTGGATAGGACAATTATTCAGCTCCCTAGGTCTCCATGTGTCAGGATGGATATCTTCTGTTATCCAGTACGGAATATTGATTGTAATAATTGTTGTCATAGCCATAACTGTTTACAAGTGTCTTTTAGGAATGATTGTAAAAGAAGGTCAACATACGAGACGAATCATGAAAGCTATAACAAGAAAAGAAGTAATCTCACCGCAAAATGGATCACCTCCTATCCATCAAGAACTGCAACCTGAAGATTGCTGTATTTGAGCATCCTTGCAAGCAAAGCCTGAAGAATGCTCAAAAGGGGGGACTGTTGCAAAGCAGTTTAAATTTAGTAGTAGAATGGCTAAGGCTTAAGTAAAAGGGTAAGGCCTAGAAAGCAACACATTACAGTAGTGAGTTAAGCAGCAGCCTTGTTCGTGGGAATAGAATGTACTGAAGAAGTAGAAACAATAATCAAAAGATTTAGTCAAGCATGTACGTAACGATTTGTACCTTAGATGTGGTAAGGGTCTGTTAAACAGTTTCTAGGGGGGTAGGACAACTTAAGCAGATTTATGATTAAAGTAGATGATTGTTAATTGTTATAAACTACTGCACCTGGGTTGCTATAGAAACTGTAATTGTTTTAGCCGTGAGAATACATGTAAACTTGTTTGTGTATAAAAGTTGAACTGAGAACGAGGGTCGTCGGAATCCTGACTTGGGGCGTTAGCCCGCAGGTTCCCGGGGCCCCGAATAAAGCACCCATAAACCGGCACTCTGTTGGTTTGTGTCTTTGTTTACGGGCAACATGATGAGACACAAGTGCAGTCACTTAGGAACCTATAACTAGAGACAACCAACACAGAAAGAAGGTGTAAAGTAATCTGAAAACACAAAATAGTTTAAACTATCATGCAATATCAAACATTGAGTCATGGAAAAGTTCTGCAAAACTCTTTAACTGGAGCCAAAGACATAGAAACTCCCTGATCACAAAAAACTAGCACAAGTAAATCTGCTAAAGCTACATATGATTTGATCAAGTTTTTTATTTCTTCTCTCGGCTAAGAACTGTATACGTCAGGAAGTGACTGTCCTGATTCTCAATTCTCTTATCCTTTATTCCATAGGTCTCTGTGGTTCAAAGATGTGTTCTTATAATAAATATACACAGAGTCACATCAGATACATAAGGGAGGGAAGTGAGATGAGTGAGGAATGGAGAAATAAGAGATACCATGTGTAGCAAAACTTGAGCAAGAAATACATATCTCTTAATAACACCTTTGACAATTCTGGAATCAAGAAAACAAGACAGTCGAGATGGGCTGGAAAGATAAATGAGTTTTCTGTTAAGAATAATAAAGGGATACAAATACAATCATTCTTCCATTACACTCTTATACACTGAAAAGACAAACACGCAAAAAAATGTATGTAGTTCATATTAGTCAAAAATTTCACAAGATGACCCTAACTGATATCAAAACACACTCTTTAAACTTATCCACTACTGGTAGGGCAACATCAAATGGAAGCTTATATTGAAGAATAAAAAAGATGGAAACATTCTGCAGAGATTCTTTGATTGCTGTTATTACCATGTCACATATTTCTCTACTCTAAAATCCCTGTACAGTTTATTCAGACATCTCAGACCACACTATCACTAGTCGCACATGAGTCTCTTACACCATATTTTCAGAGAAAAATGACTGTGCATCCAGAATGCAAGTCAGCTAGAGCCATAGCATCATACAATGAATCCACCTGGAATCTTTAAAGTTCATCTAGTCCAAACCTCTTGCCATGGACAGGGATAGTTTCAGCTGAATCAGGTTGCTTAAAGCCACATCAGACCTGACCTTGAACACCCTTCCAGAAAGGAGATATCCACAACTCCTTTGGGTTCCCTCATCGTAAAAAATTTACTCTTTATGTCCAGTCTAAATCTACTCTCTTTCAGTTTGAAATGTCACCCCTTATCCTAACACTACAAGCCCTGGCAAAAAGTCTCTCTCCAGCTTTCTTAAAAGCCCCCTTTAAGTACTGAAAGGTTATAATAACGTCTTCCCAGAGCCTTCTCTTCTCCAGACTAAACAACCCCAACTTCCTCAGCCTTTCTCATAGGAGAGGTGCTCCAGCCCTCTGATCATCTTTATGGTCCTCCTCTGGACCCATTTCAACAGGTTCACATTTGTGTTGTCCTGGGGATCCCTGAAATGGATGCAGCACTCTGCATCCAGAGTAGGTCAGGTCTCACAAGAGCAGAACAGAAGGGGAGAATCAGCTCCCTTGACCTACTGGCCAGTCTAATGCAGCCCAGGGTACATTTGGCTGACTGGGCTGCAAGTGCACACTGCTGGTCATGTCCAATTTCTTGTCCACCAATATCCCCAAGTCCTTCTCTGCAGGGTTAGTTTTCCCAGCTATCTCAACCTGCAACTACATGACTGTTCTACCTGGCAAGTAAAGTGGTATCATCACAGAAAAGAAAAGAAACAAAACAAGAGAAGGAGAGAAGAAAAACAAGAAACCCTTCCATTTCAGCAGCACTCTGCAGTTGCACTGAATTAACTGTAACACCATTAGTCACACCACTAGCATAATCCTTCAAGCCTGCTTTTGACAGATGAGTGCATCCTTGAATACATCCAGTACCATTCCATTTATGTAACAGCTTAAATTTTCATTGATGCAGTTTAATTCCATTACAATTAGTTTCCATATTTTGCTTATCAGTATTTGATGGTTTTGTATGAAAACAGAATTTTAAGGACAAATGACCTAATCTCTAAACCTCCATTCCTAGGAAAAAAATTGAGCAGCAGGCCAGTGACGGACAATGTTCCAGAAACAGGTAAAACAGTTGGAGGGCTTTCATTTCTTTACCTGGTTTTCTTCCTTTCCAGTAGTTTCCAATTTCTCACTTTTTTTTTCTTTGTAACTTTTCACATATTTTTAATGTGATCAAGTATTTTAAAATTTAGTAGTTCTGAGACATTGAAATAAGGAAAAGAGCATTTTTTACAGGAGTCGACATGAGAAAATGACTATGCATTTCAACAGCACTACACAAAACATTAAGCTATTTGACTTTTAACCAGGAGAAATACACTTAATATACCTTCAAAAAAGTGAAAGACTTCCGTTGTTGACTCAATTTCACAGCAATTTTGTCAAACATGAACTCTGTTATAAGTTTCAATTCACAATGTGCCTTAGCCAATATGCCTTAATCAATGAAACATTCATATTAAACTATTAGTCACAGGAAAGAATGTTGTAGGTACTTCTTCATAAACTTATATGCCCACGAATGCAAACATGTACACACAAATCCACCATTATCAGACTGTAAGTTGCTGCATTTAACAGAAAATTGTGCCTGCATTTATAGCTTCTCCACATAGAAAAAAATCAAACAGTGACACAGCGTAAGTATAAAGTTGTAAATTGATATTTTAAAAATATGAAGATAATTTCAGGAACTATTAAGACAGCAATCACCTATAGACTGCTATATTAATGACTTAAAAATTAATAAGTAGGCCAGCTTTTCATCACCTCAGTGAGATCTTGAGCAAACATTCTTCATGCTTGGTAACTGAGGTACAAAACATGCCTTTAGAACTGGAGATTTCAACTATGCTCTAGAATATCATACCACAATGAAACATGCAGACATTTTGATGAAAAGAAGTTTCATGATTATTTTTTTCCTTTTCCTTTCTTTCCTTTCTATGCCAAACTAGCAGTACATTTCTCCAATGGGAAAATCAACTTCTCCCTTGTTTTTCATAGATGTACTCTTTCTCAACAACCTTAAAGTTGTTCAAAGCCATGACATTAATTGGTTAACTCCACTACTTACAGACAGGAAAAACCAATTTACCTGAATGCCATCAAGTAACTTGCTCATGCACCAGTAACTGTCAGCTTCTATGTTCTGCAGCACTTCTTCAGCCAGAATGGAAACATCAAAATTTTCCACTTCTTCTTCTTCTGTTTCAGCAAAAGAGAGAGAAAGACAAGTCAATGAAGTGCACAGAATAAATAAAGCAAGGATGAGGAAAATAATTGAAAACAAAGACAGCCACCACTTATCTTCTAGTCAGAAACTTCAATGCACATTTACTTTAACAGGGACTAAATGAATCATTTATTGCTCAACTGTGTCATCTAATGGTTTTAAATGTTAATGAATACTTAATTTCTTGCAGACTGTGAAAATCTCAAATCATGCCTGGTTAACCAGAATTAATATATAATAAATTACTTTATTCTAAACATTTCACACCTGAAAGAAGACCAGAAGCACTTTGAGAGCCCTCAAGCTATATATGAACAATCTCTGAAGATGACTATGTTTGCATCAATGCACAGAAAGTGGAAATATGTTGCCAGTTTAGAAAACCACTGAAATTTATTCAGAAAGCAGACTACAACTTTTCAAGAAGGATTTGTTTTTCAGGCAAGCATTTGGAATTAGAAGGAAATTACATAAAAGGAAACAGATTCCCATCCTCCACCCCCAAAAAACACATGATTCTCAACACTGGAAAAGCACAGAACCCAATGACGTATGGATTCCTGGAAATTGTCTTTCACACAAGCATGTTAAAAGAAATTCACATTTCAAGATGAACCAAAACTTTACCACCTAAGCTACATTGTCTTTTTAAAGCACAGCATCTGAATTAACCCATTTTGAAAAGAACACAGAATGTGTGCTGTGTTGCCACCTAACTCCCAAAGCTCCCATGCAGCTCCAGAAGAGAGTTAACATGAACCGTGAATGCTCTGAGTAAATGCTGTAGCTTCGTTCTTGCAGCAGCTCACAGGTTCTTACTGTATCAAGATGAGTATCAAAGAAGCATTTGTCTCAGCCTTGGTTTATTCTCAAGGAGAGGGACGTGCAGAAGAGAGAGGTGTTTAATTCTCCCCAAATAGTGCATAATACACCATTATATATACTCCATTATACAACTGCAAGGTAGCATAGAATACCAAGAATATATAGTATCTTAAAACTCCTCTATTACCTATCTTATAACTTTTCAGTATGTAATTACAGATGCCTAAGTACATCCTTAGGTTATCACATTTGATTATCCTACCTTAAAGCACTTATTTGTCAATTGACATTACATACGTTTTAAAATAATTTTAACATACCAGTGATTTTACCACTAGTAATAGACACCACCAGCAAGGTGTTACCACCTTGTTTGCATTGCTGTCTGTATGTGGGTGTGCACCTTCTAAAGGATCACTGGGGTTGGATTGTGAAATATTAATGGCTGTAGGACAGGAAGATTAGGTTGTATTAATAAAGCATTAGTTAAGATATTTACTTACCAGGGAAATCTGGTAAATAAAACAGGGGATTGCAGCAGAGACTCCATAAAATAACAGCACAGGATGAACTCAGAGGTGGCAGGGTTGTAAACAATATACCAGTAGTCATTTACTGGTTGTTAAAGGAATGCCACCTTTGCATTGGAGTGCAGTTTCACAAACCCAGACAAACGAGTATTCAACATATTTCAAATCCCCTGTATAATAAACTCAGATATAACACTGCCTTGCAAAACAATGAAAAGTGAGCAGCAGACCGCAACAGTAATTTTTTTTACAGAAAATCCTCTTGTGAGGTGGAAGAAAATCCTTCCCTAATGTTAGCAGAATATTCCTCCCAGTAAAAAGGAGGCAGATCCCCCACAATGGACAGCAAATTCTATCAATGCTTCTTGGAAAATGGGGGTAACATAGGAAGTAAGTGGAGATGACACTCCCCTTTCTGCTCAGGTCCCATCATTTACTCTATTAGACTCTTCTCATTAAAGACAGTTTCTAGAACAAACTTGGCTTCATTTCACTCAGTAAACCTAATCCCTGCACAAAAAAACATATTAAGAGAAGAGCCCAGCACAACATAAAAGTATTTTCACGGTAAAGATGCTTGAATACAATGGAGATAACAAGAAAGGATTAAAGGAAGGCAAACAGGTCGCATCAGTAGAAGAACTGAAACATCTATCAATGAAGAAATAGACTGGACAAGTAGATAAGGTGATGCATATTTGGCAATATTAATCCAAATTGAAATGCCAGTTTTTCAGCTAAAAAAAATACAAAAGAAAGGTCCCTGAAAGTCCAGAAAAAGTAACAAAGAAACATCAACATGTACCTTTACTAAGTTCCCTAACAGAAAAATTACAAGAGCTAGAGAAAGACAGAAAATTAGTAGACTTAACATGGACAAAAATAGGTTGATTTAAGATGATAAGTTTCATATGAACCTGTAAAAAATATCAAGTCTTTATCTATCTATCTATCTCCAACCTGATGTACCTTGAGAATTTTAAACAAGAAAACCCCACAATTTTCAGAACAGAAGCCTTTTTTAACAGTTCATAAATTAAAATTAAGGATGAAGATTCACGTGAATTTAGAAAAGAAAAACTTTTCCAGAAAGAAAAGAAAATTAATGATGTATCCTCTACAGTAGAAACAAATTCTTTGGTACATCTTATACATGTTAACTCACAAAAAAAGTCTTACAGTTATACAGTTTATTAGATATTCATAAACCAGTGCCCCAGTGAAAAAAAAAAACCTCATGAATACTTTTAATTTTCATTTTAATATTTTAAACGGAAAAAAAAGAAGTAATCCATTCCATCTCTGCTTCACTATGTCCATAGAAAAAACAATAAATGAATCAGAGTTCCTCATATTTACATAAAACACAAACGTATACTGAACTTCCCTTTGAATGAAGCAGTCTTCAGGCCCTCCTCCACTAAACATTTGCTGAAAGAATGAGATCACAACTATTTAGATAATGTGTTCCTTTGCAAATTTCCTGCCTTGGAGCATCTTTTCTTTTCATGATACTGCTATCATATTTCTGAACAAAAAGGAAGCTATAAACCGTAGCACAACACAATAAATCTTCTACAGGTGGGTGTGAAAAGATAATAAAATAAGACTTTTTATCTTCTCTTTCTCATCTTTCTTATCTTACCTCCTTTTTTGTCCTCTTACAAAATCTACAATTTCACACTATATTCTCACAGCAGGATTTAAACCAATAAAAAAGCTGAAGATACACATAACCTTTGAAGGTGGGGCATCTTCACCTCCCCTCACAGCCAACACAAAAGAACAAGTTTAGTTCGTGGTTAGTCTTCGCGAACGAAGATTTGGGAAGGGCTCTACCCACATTTGCTACAAGCACGCTGGTAGCTAAAAAGGCCAGTGTGAGATAGACGAGTCCGGTTGCAAAAGGCACAGCAGAAAGACTCCTTAGGTGATATCGACAAGACACGATTCTTTCTGCATTGTCTTTTCTCCTCGAGAGTGATCCTGCGTGCGTTCTCAAAGGACGCAGCAGCGTTATAGATGGTGTGTCTCCAGGCCTCCCGACTGGAGGCCAGAGTCGATCAATGATGATGATAATGACAGAAGAACAAGTAGTGTTGGAGTATTACCTGACTTGTTCTAAACTAGTAACCTAAAATAAATCAGATTAACTACATCCAAAAAAAAAAAATCTTGTTTCTCAGTATTAGCTATAATTTGGTCTTAAGAGGATTGTCTCAGAATGCAGACCTCTAAAATGTGGGAGTATAAAATTAGTGAAATAAAACACCCATCAAAAGATTTTCCATTCTGCGACTGAACTACCTGCAACAAGCAGTCAGAAAACCACAGCAGTTTGCAAAGTTAGGCTGAATGAAGCAACCTGGACAGCAAAGACACTCCAGCAATAATATTCTGGAAAAACTAGATTCTGACTGTTCTAGTATAGGTGGATCATCAAATTCGAATGATCAATTTTTTTTTCCCCAGAACCTACAATATAACTTTCAATACAATACAATACAATATCTTTCAATGGTTCCAATTACTGTCCATCACAGGTATGTTCCCCAAGCACAAAGAGAATGTCAGGACAGGCCCTTCTGAAAAGAGTACAGGTCTGACATATATTCACTGCTCTAAGTAAAATTCTTATTATTCCACTGGGAACAACAACAAAAAATTAAGAGATGGAAAGGCAACCATTATTGAGTTCTCTCTGCTCTAGTTTGGATGACTTTATAAAGCAACAGTTACAGAAAGCATTTAAAATATCCAGTTCTTTCACTAAAAGAATCCATAGTCCCCAATTATAATGTCATAGAACCACAAGCTCAGCCATTACAGAAATAAAAATAGCACTTTTTGGAAGTACTCATCCAGGCATCTTGTTCTGTCTCTTCCTTCTGAAGAGACATCTGAGAACAACATTATGCTCTTCTGTGGCTTAAATGGACTGATCTCTAGCATTTTCATAAGCCTCTTAAATGCAAAATAAATATTCAATATTTTTATATGTTCTTTAAATATATAAGCTACTTCTAGCCTAATTTTCAATCCCATTGTGCTTCCAATGCATCACTAAGTCATCTCTTCTAAAGTCAGATAAAAAAGTTTTGAAATTAAAAGAAATCTAATTAAATGTGTAAGACAACTCGATTGTACTTTAATTATACCCTAGTAGCATTTACCGTATGTAAAACAACCGTGTCAAACTTCAGCTTAAAACTCAGTAACCAAATCTTCCAAAGAAAAAGTCTAATTACTTCAAGCTATATTAAAATATATGTTCATTAAATCAGCTAAGTAGTATATTTTTGGATATGTTATATTAACTGGTACTTTTTGATTTAAATGTGGTGTATGCTGAACAAAGACCTACACTGTGGAAGCATCCAGGCACTATCCTAATAAAGATGGTACAGCATCACAAAAGCAAAGTCACAAACATGCAAGTCCTCAGTGATGTGCAATGGTTTCTGCTGCACCAATTCACCTTAATTTGCTACACTTCACTGAGGAAGTTCAAAGCTGACATTAAATATCCAAGTGACCCTTTTCCACACTACAGCTGAAATTGAAAAGGCCATCCATTTTAATGATAAGCTCCAATTAAAGAACATTTAACTGGCAGAATGCTATGTAAAATTATAATTTACATATTTAACATTTACTCATTTATTTCAGTAGGCACATAGTGCAAAATGCTTCTTTTCCATGCGGTTTTAAGGGGGAAAAGCAATCAAGCTCCATGTTGCTCTCTTTCTTTTTTTTCTTTTTTTTTTTTCCTTGTTCAGATGAAGAAATAAACACACTAGAAAAGTTTAGAAAAGAAAGAGTAGAAGGGATTTCAGGAAAAACAACAGAAGAAACAAAAATAACCATCCCAAAAGTACACGAGATATTATTTGTGCTTGACAACATAACTGCAATTTCTGGTTTTAAATAACTTTACATTTATTTTCAATGAGTGAAATCTGAATAGACAGTAATATCTGAATAGACATTAGTATAAAATTAATAAAAGAATATGGACACAAATAGAAGGCCAGTGGGTGCATGTATCAATATCTGGGGGAAAAAAGATCACTGTACCAATTACAGTCTTACAGAAACATTTCTCATTTTCTTCAGTTTCCTGTGGAGATCTTTATCATGTTATCTATGTAACTGTAAAAGACAGCAAAATAGTTGCCTGGAGGAAAACTGTTGTAGGATGGAGTCTATGACATGCTGATCTGAATATGTGTATTGCTGTAAGCATGGTATTAGCTGTTCTTTACTCATTCCCAGGGTATGCTTCTGAAACTTCCCACAGTGAAAAAAGAGTAACTTTTTCTAAACAGCTTTAACTGGATCCATTTCCAAAGGCAGACATATAAGGATAAAATGAAAAAAAAATTAAAAAAAAAATATTACTTACAGCTACTTACAGATTTAGTTTTCCAATGACAGTAGAAAATATACATACTAAATAACTTGCCTCCATTAAAAATAGATTTTAAAACAAGATTAAGCTTAACTGATGATTTTGGTGGAAGGTGTTCAAAATATCAAAATTAAGTTCATATTTGAACTCTGCCTTTTATATGTAATTGATTTCTTCTAAAGAATGCTGGACTTAGACCTTTTCAGTACAGATTATGCATAAAAACATCTGCCATCACAGACAGATGGAATTACACAATGCAAATTTTTGCATTAAAGAACTGAAAAAATTTTATTTCAGAGAGAATTTTATTTATGAAGAAATCATGCCCTGAAATAAAATACTGAAAATGTATGACATTACTAGAATGGGTTAATGATATTGCTACAATAACTAGTAGCCCTCTCAATGCATCCAAATAGCAATCTGTCCAACTGCATTCAAATGCAACCAACAAAAAGGTAACCTGCATTTAGAACTTCTCTTAACTCTGTTGCCAACACCAAAACTCAGTCTTTATAAAGCGGGAAAAAACGAAAAATGTAACTTGATAGTTTTAGTACTCTATTACACTAAGCAAGCTCATACAAAAGATATCTCTATTAAATAAAGCATACATTCTCTCAAAGGAAACCCATTTTTAATGAAACAGACATTTAATTGTGTTATTAATGTTTTAATTTCAGCTTTTTATCTTGAAATGGTTTCTCAACACTCAGAATCAGCAAAACTCAGATGAATATGAATCCACTGGAGTAGGAGGTAGGGAACAAAATGGATGGTGGTACAAGAAAGACCCCAGTGCTGAAGCCCAAAAGAGACTGTAAGATCACCAATAAATTATGACTGTTCTTTACATACACCTAATATATATAAAACAATACAAAGAAACATTAGATCAGTTAATTATCTGAACATTTTAAATTATTTTTTTTTAGCAATAATTTGTGTAAATTTATTTCTCATCTAATGTATAAAAAGTATTACCGTATACTTCAAGTCCAAATTATATAGCTCTTGCAGTGGTGCAAGAAAACCATTCTGACCACACATGCACAGGCAATTGTCTGTATAAAGTTTACTCTGCTGTGATCTACCTCAGATGTTGTATCTTTAGATAGACCAAATCTAAAAGTTGTCACCCAAGCATACAAACTACAAAAACACACATATATGGTTGCATGTAGAGGTGCACAGTAATATTTCCACAACTAGAAGATCTTACATATTCCACTTCAAACTCAGTTTTCAAAAAGCTTTATGAAACAGCTATTCAGTCACTGCTTAACTAAGGCAATGTTTTTCTGAGGAGATCATGACATAATAGAGCATTTAAATGTAAATTCTTTCGGTAACAGTTACCTAATTAAATACGTACAAAACCACATCAATATCTCTCATTGAAAAGGTCCTAATTACATATTAATCTGATAGAAATAGCTTCTGAGCTGTTAAGGATTAATCACCAAAGTAAAACCTTCCCTTTCTCTGTGGTACTACAGTCACAAAGGTATAATTAAAAAAAAAAAAAATTAAAAATAACTTAATCATCTCATCTGTCCAGGCTTAGGTAAATATGACCTTAGTGCATTTCAAATATTCCCCTATAACCAGTCATGTTCTCACATTCACGATGTATTGATGACTTGTCTGTTTTAACACTGTTAATAATCTTACATTTGCTTTCAGTTGATCCGCTACAATCTCCTTAAGATGCAATAGGAAGCAAGACGAATCTCTTTATATATCAATATAAGAATGATTATACTTTATTAATTCTCTAAGTAATTTTACTGCACATGGCAACCTCCTCTGACCTGGAGAGCAAGGTAAACCATCATGTCCAAAACCACCATAAACTTGATAACTCGGACTGAATTTCTATGTTCATCAGAATTAACGTATGACCCTGCAAGTACTCTCAATTTGCTCTATTACAAAACAGTAAATATTTCATATACTTTTTCTCTAATTCCAGATGCTGTGTGAAAGTAATCAGTAAATCATTCAGAGACTTCCTTTAGTGGGCCTACATGATTGCCAGTAAGATTTTTCTACTCAGGCTTTTTCTTGACTAGATTTTAACAGCAAATATCTTTTTTTCCTCCACACTAAATAATCCAGACTTTGCCCCTTAATTTGTATGCATAACCCATTGCAAATATCTATACAGAAACAGGTCTGTTTTTAAGGATAATAAATTTATTTGAAAAATGTAAATTCTCAGCTCATGATGCAAATTAAACAAAAGAGATCAGTTCCTCATAGGCTGCAGACTGAGATTACTGCTCCACAAGTCAGACATGAGGAAGATGAAAAATATCTTTATGACTTCAAAATTTCTACAACTATAGCAGGGTACAAAGGAGAATTAAGTAAACCTGGTGGCACCAATAGGTCTTTGACCCATAGGACTTGCATAATGCCAAATACAAGACTGGCAACCTCTTACAGGGGTGAGAAATGTGGCAAGTAAACCTGGCAGTTTACCACTGCAATAAGGAGTATGAGCCACATCCTTGGACATGACATTATTGTGAAACAGGAGCCTTCAAAGTTTATAAGATGGCAGCTCTTCTTAAAAATGTATCTGAGCAATAATCTAGACCACAATGCCCAGCACAAATTCTTCTCAGAGTATTCACCTCAATAGGTTAGCTGCTGTCAACCAAAACTGCTTGCCAGGGAGAAGTGGTGCATGTGATACCAAATTACAGGACTCATAATTAGCAACCAGAATGCATGATAAGCACAAGATCCTGATGACTATTTTCTTAGAATGCCTGCTAAGAGAATTTCCTGAGAAATCCAAAAGGTGCTTACAGAACCGGAAATGAAAGATTAAAGGTTGAACATGTCTCCCACATTGCATTTTAATTATCTAGTTTGAGCTTATCATTTAATTTTTTAAAGCATCAAGTCTATGTATGCACATACACACAAACACACCAACACAAAACATCCAAGTATGGGATAAAAGCAAACCAAAGAGTGGTCAAACAAGTTTAAAGTAAACCTCAGGAACACAGGCCTTCCCTGTGCTAAGGGACAGGTTTGATTAGAGGGCTATTTAGGGACCATCACTCTAGCACTGGAAACGCCTTCAAAAAGAATCTATAAATTAATTTCAATTTAAATCTGTAAATTTAAAAAATAACTATTTATTGGGGAGGGAAAAAACCCAAATGCACTAAAAGTTACAATGTATTTAAAAGATAAAAAACCAGTCTATGTATCTGCATATGCAAGGGTGACTTTTAAATGTATTGAAAATTAATATTTCTTACCTGAAATTAGAGAAAAAAAGGAAAAGCAAAAAAAGAATTTGTCTTGCACATAATTACTTAGAAGGCTGGCAAAGAGATTCATTTGAGCAATCCCATAAACAGCAATATGTTTAATGCAATACCTGGATAACAGAAAGGCCAAAGATTCAACTCTAACTTAGACAAATATAAAATTATACAAATTATCCAGGAACTTCTATGTAAATATAAAAGGTTCTAAAAATTCAGAAATTTAATTTTTTTTGTGACAGAAGACTGAAAAATTTGCCACTGTCAAGTAAGCTCAGCATCCACTTACATATGATCATAACTCTATATAAATTCACTCACTCATGAAGCAATATTTACTTTAATCTATTAATGTAATTTAATGGCACAACTAGTAAGTTCTCAAGTTAAAATGGGCAGCAGAGGAAATAACTGTTCTTCAGTGATATACGCACAAGTCTATGACAGTGGCAGTTTGCTGCAAATCCACGCTTTGTAATATCAGTCAAATTTCTTATTCAAAATTATATGCTTCCTTATTTTGTAATCTCCCACATCATTCACAGCTAACAAGAAAGAAATCCATTTTACAGACTTCTTGCCTTATTTACAACAGAATTTAAGTACCATCCATTATTTCCACATTTTAGCACAAACTGCAAATACTGAATTTGAAGAAGCATATTGGAGGAGAATGCACTCTGCAGGCAACACTACTTCTTATGTTGCTTAATTGTTAAGTGCATTCCTTAACTAGCTTAATCTGCTGTGATTTAAAATTTCCTAATGAAACTATAACATATGCTTCTGAGGCAAAAAAGCCGCAAGGTTTGCTTTATTCATGAAGTTCAAACCTATTTCTTCATTCTGTATAGGTATTTATTGTTAAGATAAAGAAATAATCAAACCTCTAGGAAAAAAACCCCTGCTCTATCTATTCTAAAGTAATAGAATAGTCTCTTCAATTTTCTTCCAGAATGTTACTTTAAGAAAGGTAGTTGCCTTTAAAATACAGCCATACTGCACTACAGTAAAATTTTATCTCATAATTTACTAAAGATGGAACTTGTAAATCAGTTCACAAATATCTTTGATGAGAACACAATTCATAAGTCAATTTGTTTTAATGTATTGGGTTTTGTCAAAATGAATGTGCTATAAAAACATTACATCCTTTCTGCTACTTTGAAATAATGCAATGAAAACCTACAGAAGAAAAACTGTTTTGCAAAAAACCTTTCTTTTTCCTATTTTGATTATTGTGCTTAAGTACCTAATTTTTCACTTCTGCTTTATGAACTTGTTTTCCACAGTCTAAAATCAAAAGTATCAAATTTCTCAAATAAAAGACAAGCAAAATATCCCCATGTCGATGAAAACCCCAATGACTTTATTATTACTGATTTAAAAAGGCTTGCATTTAAACTACAAGCAAAGTCAATTCTTAAAGTTTCAGCAAACAAATTTCTCACAAATCTATTTGTATTGGTTTGAAACTTATAAAGCATTACTAACTAACCGAATATCTCATTGAAAAGAAGACATAAAAAATTTGCCTACAATTGCCTACCTAATCTGAAAATCTCTTCTTAGATCATCAGATGCTACTGATCTATGCAACAGGATTTGAATGTTAATGTTCCTGGCATTTGTACAGCATGTTGTCATTGCTTAAGCAAGTCTCTCTCTTTTAGCTTTTCTTCCTGTGAGTTACTTCATAATAAACACACAAAGTTGTGATATTTGGCTGTCAAAAGCCACCTTTAATGGCATAAAAGCCATTAAATTAATTTCCCAGTCTGCTGGAAAGCATGCTTGAGAAGATTTATATCTGAAAGTATAACCACCTCTGTGCCACTTCACCATAGAATGATGATCATTAATTACAACTATATGGAGACCACGGGGAGAGGGATACGAATGCAGAAGCCAAAACTAAAATAAGCTGCTCTCTTTGGAATACATATCTCTCCCATAGCTACATTAATTGTAATTAACTTTCTCCTTCACAATTCTTTCATTTTTATACTGAAGAAATCTTTTGATTTCTCTTCAATATAATTTTACTGCTCCTACTTATTGAAGATATTGTTTTCCATTTATTCCCATGACCCAACATTTCCAGTCTGTAGTTTCAAATAAAATACTTTGCACTAACCTTTCATGACTTCCTCACAGTACAAGCCTATTATTTCTTAATTGCCTTCAAAAATAAGACAATATAAACCACAAAAAATATTTCAAACTTCAGAAATTCATTGTTTTTTACACTATTATAAAATTAATTTATTGTTTAAATTCTGAGAGTGTGCATTAAACATCTTGAAAAAACACATCTTCCTTAGACAGATACATTTAAAAATTTAGAAACACACACACACAGAGATGCAAAACAAACTTTAAAAGTAGATAATTAAAATCCACATCACCCTGCACTAAAACAGGACTTTCATTAACAGATTTTTTTTTTTATATACATGGGGAACAAAACTTCTTTTTCCTCAAGTACTTTTTGGTATGGTTTAGAGAAAAAAACCAAACAAACTTGAATAATACAAAAATACTGTGATTAAATGGACAAATCAGAGTTAGCTGAAAGCATCAAACATTTCAAAACAATAGAAAGGCTACAACTGACTTATTTATTCAGATTACTCATGACAAAACTTTTGAGCTTATTTTTTCTTATGAAAATGTAAAATAATATTTAATATAGAGTACAGTTAGATACTAGTTGAGAATAAAATCCATACTTGAGCTCTAAACTACCTGAGCTACTTGAATTAGAACACAAGCAAGATCGTGGATCTCCATCTCAAGAACAGTAAAGACTTACAGAATGGTCTGGGTTGGAAGGGACCTTAAAGATCAGCTAGTTCCAATCCCTGTGCCTTGGGCAGGGACACCTTCCACTAGACCAGGTTGTTAAAAGCCCCATCCAACCTGACTTTGAACACTTCCAGGGATGGGGCATCCATAGCTCTCTGGGCAGCCTGTGCCAGGGTCTCACCACCCTCACAGTAAACACTGCTTTAAAAGATAAATAAAATTAAAAAATACAATATAATAAATAAAATAATCACATAGCCAATGGATCAATTGCTATAACCTTACAGACTTTCTTGGAGGGAACAAAAATGCCTGGCTGTAGTAAAATGATGTGGAATAAACTTTCAGGAAAAACAGATAGCAGAGACAACCTGTAGGCCAAGAAGCAAATCTACTCACCAGTCAGTAGAAATAAAAGAAAAACTACTATAATTATGCTACCTCAGCATTTTTAGAACTTGTGCATTTACCCACAATATAAAATTAATATAATTTAATTAAACTAATCAAGCTTAAAGGTCTTGAAGACTACTTCTAGTAAAATACAGAAGGTAAGTTGGTAAGTAACTCAAACTGGAAGACTCTCCAAGTTAAAGAGAGTATAACAAGCAAAAAAAAAGAGCAAGGCAGAGTTCATAGGATGAATGTGCATCTTATCATGCCAACTGATTTATAAGGGAGAACAAAAGACAAGTTTACAGACAAAAAATTTGCTTTCATGGTCTTTAAACAGATATTATCATAGTACAGAAACATTAATTTGATTTTGTTAGAAACCTCTGATTAGTCCTATTTAATCTTAGAATTTTTTTATTAATTTAGAGATTTCTTCTATGCATCTCCTATAGCAAAAATTCAAAAGAATTCCTCTGATTTTGTCCATAAGACAGGATCTGGAAAGTTTCTTCACAAGAAACATCTAAGAAAAAATTCCATATAGCTCCCCTGCTATGAACTGACATTTCATAGGTTCCATCACACCTCTCTCTGTCAGACTTGTTGACTCTTTGATAGAGTTCCTGGCACTGACATGATTGAAGAAATTTTTATTAGTAACTTTCAAGTCTCTACTTGGTTTTTCCTCTAATGTGTAAAACCATGACAGTCATCTAAAAGAAGCTGGGCTTTACACAGGTTTGAACCTCCTGGCTGCTTTTCAAAAAAGTATTCACACTACAGCTTTACTAAAGAACAAATAAATGGAGGCTGAGCCATACACTGTAGTATACTGATCAATATTCTCAAGACACACTTCTTTGATATGACACAGAAGCATTCAAAGATTTAAAACAAAAACTCCAACAAAATAAGCAAACAAACAAAAAACCACAAAGAAACCACCAACAAACAAAAAAAAAATCCAAATACCCCAACCCAAAACCTCAAACTCCATCTACAGATGCCTCCACTTGCAATAACATGGAGAGAGCAGAACAAATAACAAGAAGCTGTAAGTTTAAAGAAATGTAACCCAATTATTTTTGTTCTAACAGCAATAAGAAATTTTGGTAACATTACGAAGAGTAGGATGATGATTGTAATCTTATGCCTACAGACATAGTCCAAAAAAAATTAACTGGCAATTGCCGTTTTTTCAGCTACTATCTTACATTAACAAAGAAAAACATCAAAAATTTTCATTTAATTATCTACTTCATAAGAAAGTCAGTCATATACAGCAACATTTTTAAGAAAAGAACATTCAATTCAAACAGTGCTACCTTGAAGTAATTACTACCAGGCATGAGAAATTGTTAGGTCTGATAAATCCTCTTTCTAACACTTATTTTAATCTTTGAGATAGTAGGTGTTTGTTTCTTCAATAGCTGCTCTTAAAGCTTTTCTCTGCAGTCAATCTTTCTTAATCCCTCTGGATACTTTATTTAAAGCTTGTCAGTCACAGATCAAAAAATGCAGCAACTATTGCTTACTACACTTTCAATGAAAATACTGCAGCATGATAATTAGATATGATACTGCTTTGAAACACTTATTTAGGAAGGTTAAAGTGACAACTTTGGGACTCAGAGCACAGTAACTTAATATGTAGAAGCTATTCTTAAAAGGAAGAGCATCTTCTAATATGACAAGTCTGAACAACTCAGATATTTTCTTCTTAAGTATGGAAAAGTTCTTTCCTTTATTAAAAGTCTAACAAAAATAATGCTGACATCTGGAAAAAAAAAAAGGATTTTTTTTGTTTTAATTTTTTTTTTAAATGTATTTTCCCCTCTCTTCTCCCAAAGAAAGGGAAAGTTACCTTTTAATATAACACAGTTTTCCCGTGAAGGTATGTTAAAAAAAAAATCATTTAACTTTTATATTGAAAATACCTGAGTAACCTCTAATGCAGTCTTTATTACAGATGCACCACTAACTTTTCTGTTCCTCTTATTACCACATTGTATTTGACTCAAAACAACAAGAGTTAGGAATAGCTTTTAAAAAAGGTGAAAGCATCTTTCTTTTTACACTCTCTTATTTATAAAATTGGACCAATTGTATCAGATACACAAATCAGGGAGATTACACCAAAGAACTGTTCTTAGACAAACATGATTTCAATTTAAGGCATTATGAAAGTATAAGCACAAAAGAGTAAAGCAAATGTTTTACAAAGGAAAAAGAAAAAAAACTGAAACATGTACTACTCTTAGTAATCAAACAGAAGCTCATGAGAAAAATTTTTAATCAAACTATCATCTTGAATTATATCTTGCCCACAAAAGTATGTTGAATATGCAACAGTTCAGAACTATAAAACCTAAAGACAGCATTACCTGAAAATTGTTTGAATAATAAAAAGAATACCATACTTAGGCTATAAATAGTAACATTATAAAGCAATGCAATGGTCCTATTGAGATTTAGTAAAGCCTACTGTGTAGAAAGCAAACTATTTCCAATGATGTGTAAACACTGACAGGGAAGCTTCATAAAACTAGCAGATGAACACAACTGTGACAGCTGTTCTTTCTCCCTTTTCATCCAAACTTGAATTTCGATTTTGACTGAAGTATGAAAATATAAATGCAAGAGAGAAGTTAAGTTAATAATAGAACTGGAGTCTTATCACTTTTCAAAAGGTTGGAGGTTTGGGTTTTTTCCCTTCCGTAAGCTTTATGACTGAGAACACTCAGTGTTGGCTTTGTGAGCTGAGTTTTGACAACTCCGGTAACTCTACTAACATACAAAATTGCACAAACTTTTAAGTTTTACACCAACATGACAATAGTTGTGTTAATCACTTGTTAATAACTTTTTTAATGACTTTTTTCATGCAAAACTATTCCTTACATACTGAGTTTTTTCATTCAGTATTAATATTCAAGAATCTATGCTTTAGTTACATAGATTGCCCTTTCTTTGAAGATAATTTAAAAATTTTAAAAATGAAAAGGACTAATACACCTTAAAAGTTATGACGTTGGGGTTTTTTTTGTTTTGTTCTAAACAGGCACCCATAAAACACTACAATACCATTAACTCAAAATACTGATTTTCTCTCATATAGAAAGCTAAAAATAACACGCAATTAAGCAGTTGGATATACTTAAGATAATCATGTCTCTTTTTTTGACAGCTATTGTTAACAACATCCAGAGAATTTTAACTTTAATTAGACTTATTCCACTACAAACAGACAGGAACATTTTTTAAAATTATCCACAAAAACAGTTTTAGTTAAAATACATTAACTTTTCCCTGAAAGGTAGTGAAGCTGAGGTACATCCTACTTTGTCAACTAATACATCTTTATGATTGATTCAAGCTTGAAATATGTGCCAGTCCATAAAACCAAGACTTTTGATTTTGCAATTTGTGTGGCTAACTGAATAGATTGTAAAGAACCTAATTTGTTTCAATAGAGGTCATGAAGATGACTAGAGATAGTTTTTCCATCGCATCAGAATGATACAACTTTGAGCCTTTTGATTATAAAGAACTACAAAACTACTTAAAAAGAAATTAAGATTACAGAAAACATGACAGAAGTAACATAAAAAAAATCCACATATGATAAGCAAAGAAAGGGGGCAAAGCCCAAGTCTATAGGATGCAACAATGCATGTAACATTTCGGATGAACTGTTCGAATTAGCTTGAAAATCTGACAGTATATTAAAGAGAGAAATAAAAATTGAAACAGAGAACGATTGATTTTGTAAAACAGCACTGTCTATAATAAATCAAGGCCCTTCAAGACAGTACTAAGAATAAAAATACTAGAAAAGCAGGTTGCCATACCCTGTATCTGTCTGTTGAGATACTTTTCTGAGTGCTCCCTAACTTGCTAAGCAAAAAATAAGTGGAATTCACAAATTCTTATCATGAGCATGCAGTTTA
Source organism: Manacus candei (assembly GCF_025592945.1). Lineage (NCBI taxonomy): Eukaryota > Metazoa > Chordata > Aves > Passeriformes > Pipridae > Manacus > Manacus candei. The sequence goes on along the minus strand of NW_026138111.1, from coordinate 4,655,078 downwards.
ATAACATAGCTAAAGCAGTCTCAGTGCTACCTGGCATTAAACAGAGACCTCGCTTCCCCCTTCTTCCCTAACATGCTCCTATCCCCACATCCCTACTCTGATCCTCAAGATGAGTGCAGAAGGTTAAATTATTCAGTATATTATGGGTTTAGTTTCCAGCCAATTTAACTGAACTGATCCACTGTGCCAGAGAAAAGCCAATGCTGACCAAAAAGAGAAGACAGGAATGCATGTTTCAGGTTGGGAAAGAGAAAACAAAGCTACCCATTCTGATGGCAGAAAGCCCTGATTTAGCTGTGTGATCTAAGCATATGGCAAGCAAACCCTTTTCTGTTCAACTAAACATAATCTGGAATTACTCAAAGATGCAGCTCCACTGTGAAATTTAAGGAACAGTGAAAGGAATGGGCAGGGTACCCCACAGTAACCTCTTGAAACAACAAACGGGATCTGGAAGATGAATTCTACAGCATGTAAGAATCTAGTTCACATTGTTCCAAGTTCTCATTGGGAATCAAATATATCAAGGAGTAAAATATATGTAGCAATATACTATTACCCAACTACATACAGTTACTTGTAAATATACACTCAGCTGCTACTTATTAACACCTTCTCAAGGTATATTCCAAAAAATGTCAGAATTGGGTTGGTGCAATTACCTAAAAATTCACTAATTAAGTAAGTAAATCATCTCATTTTGATCAAAGTAGACAGAGAGTGCTTATGCAAACAGATCCACTTGTGTGTATTTGATACTAAATGCCACCACTAACGTCCAGTAGGTTAAGCAACTAGGGAAAAACAGCAGGGAATAAACTCTATCACTACCAAGCTACCCACAAACTGCATATCTGGGTAAAGCTCAACTACATTCATTAGGACTTTTATACTATTATAACTAGGTAATATATTTTATACTATTATAACTAGGTAAAAAAATAATCCTTAAATGAAATAGTTATATAGCTCTAATCCAGAACAAAGGGTCACTACAGAATTAGTCAAACTGCAACTAGAAAATTAATACTCCAACAAGTCATGCTGAAAGATAAAGATGAATTTGTCCAGATAAATAATTAAAATAAATATCCAAACACAAAAATAAAAGGATCAAAAGATTAAAGGTAATTTATAGTTCACTAGTCCCCTATTAATCAGTTCTCTTCATTACACAAGTTCTGTCAACATATTTGCCCTTCTTCATCCTCTCTTATTCCCTAACCCTTCATAAACTAATCATGAGATGTCCTCTTAATACTATCTACATGTTCCTCAGTTCTGTTTGGAATGCCTTCAAATATTCTGCTTTACTAACCAACCCTCGACACAGCAGTATATCACGGAGTACACGGCTAGTTGACAAACAATTCAAACAATTCACTGCTAGTTTTCACATGGATTTTCCTACTTGTTTAAAGTGAATAAAAGAATGTAAAATAGTAAGATTTCTTTACCCAATTCAGCATGAAAAATTATATTACATATTTATAAAGACAATTGCTGAGATATTGTGAATAATTAATTTTTTCTTAAGTGAGACATACAAAACCAAATTAACAATTTAAAAATATAATCTCTCTAAGTGCTTAAAAAAAGTGCTTTCTAATGCACTAAAATTTAGGTCTATATTATTTTTGTCTTTGTTTCCATGTAATTTACCTGAAGGAACTTTGGGGTTTTTTTTCAAAAACTACAATTCCAAAATATTTAAATGAATGAAAAAAATTTCTAGCTGGTTTCCCACTGCAGTCAAAATCAGTCCTGCCATAGAGCACAGAAGCCTGGTACAGAAGTACCAAGTCCTCTGTGGATGGGCTCAAAACTTGTGGACCTTCTTCACCTTTCCCATGGTACAAAGTGGGAACTATCAATGTGTAAAACCAAATTCAAATGCTGTTTATCTTACCCATCCCAGTCCTCCCTCTCTTCAGCTCCTCTGCAGCACTTACAAAATACTTTCACTGTCCACAGATTGGCACAGCAACAGGGGGTGAGGGGGGAGGCATATTCATAGAAATTGAAAAAGTGAACAGTGGCTACTTCAAAGCAAGCTAAGATAATGCTGAACAATTTGTGTGTCATGTTATGGTTATATATACATCTATGTGTACATATAGTAAGTGTTCCATAACTCATGAAAGCAAGCAAGGAGTGCTTCAAAGAGAACTGAGAGGTAAGTAAAAGTTTCAGGTCACCAAGTAGCTCAGGTATATTGCAGCTCTTTTTCAGAGGAAAGCATATGATGTTTTCTAGACATATGTAGAAGATGTAATTGGCTTTTCAGTACTTTCAAGTCTTGAATTCCAAAGTTTTCTGTAACCTTTCTTCATTCTCTGCCCACCCAAATCACACAGCTAACAATATTCCATTTAATTATCAAAGAATATTTCACACAATATTGCTCATGTTCATGATACAACTTCACTGATGTCATGAGTATTACTATAAAAAGTTATGGAAATTACTAAGAATCAGCACCAAAATACATCTTTGTATATGGAAATTACATTACTGGCAATTTGCATTAAGGAGAAAAAATTTAATGTGATCAAAATGGAATTCGTGGTATGGAATTTTCATATGACAGAAAAGTGATTTAAATTACTTTGAATAGTTTTTCACACAAGTTTTACAATGGTTCTAAAAAACATTTGTTTTCTTAATACTTTCATAACTTGCAGGAAAACGTTAAAATGTCAGTTATGTTTCACGTCCCTGCTTTTAGGTAAATTTAATTTGTGTAAATTTCATAAATAACTTCAAGCAAATGTGTAAATAAAAACATTTTAATACAATATTGTGCAAAAACTCATATTTATTTAAACAAAGAAAAACATTAAAACAGTAGAAGTTTGTTACTGAAGTTTAATGACAAAATTCAAAGAAAAGTTCAGGAGCATACAACAATTGCAAATAAAATCTTTTCATCTATCTCAAGCTGAAAAATTCCCCACATTCCTGAGCACTCAGTCCTCAGAGATTTTCCAGAATTTCTTTCCTGGTAAATCAGAAGACAGCAAAACTTGAAGGGCCTGGGAGAAGCAGAAGCACCCAGTTAATACAGTTATAGTTCCTTGTTCAACTTCCACTTTATAAAAACAATCTGTTGTTCCTTCAGTTTCATTCAGTCTCTTTTAAGTTGGATAACTACAAATACGTTCCATCTTTTCCACTTTATCTCCTCAAAACCTCAATGCATGGGTCTTATTCATAATTCTCCAAGGACTAGTGAATTGGTGGAAAGGTCTAGGTGTTCAGACAGCAGGATTAATATTATCTCAAATTAATTTACATACTGAAGCAATCAAGGCTTCAGCTTCGTCTTCTGAAGGAAAGGAAATAATGCATGCTAAACAAAATTTTACCCTAGAACCCTCCAAGTATGAAGAAAAGCAGTTCTCTAGAGTCAGTGGGTTAATATTCTTTGTTCTCTGGGTTATATCATTCAGAAATTCAATTTTATGTACATTCTAAACAGATCTACTTATTGCACAAAAATTACAACTCTCCTCAAGAAAAAAATAATCTCTGCTTAATTGACAATTTTTTCATATTTTATAAACAAACACTGAGGAATTACCTCAGATACTGCCATGATAAAATGCTCTGAAACTTCACTCCAATTATATAATAACAATTTTAGATACAGCAAACTGTGGAAAAAATAATTTTAAATATAATTATTTTAAATATAATTAATCTGTTGAAAAAGAAGGAAAGAAGGCAAAAATGAAACTGCATACTGGTTTATAGGGACAAGAAGACTTTCTGTAACACGTGAGAGGAAATAGAAAGAACTGTAAGCAAGGGAGTTATAGATAGATGAAGGCTTTTTCAAGACCAAAGAGCCTTTCTTTACTCATAGTAATACTGGTCTGGGAACAAATCCCACCCCAATCCCACTAGGATTTGGGCCTGGATTAATTATTCCATGAAGTCATGGAAGTATCAATTTAAAAAACACTAGGTAACAGAAGTTTCATTTAATGCCTTCTATGAAAGGATTTAAGATCACATGAAAAAATACTTACAAGAGTAAGACCTCTCTTTTCAAAGTTTTCAGTTCATGAGTTCTTGTAAGCATCATCAAGCTCCTCTACTTCAAGGAGACTGCAGACAATATCTCAATCGCCATTCCAGTCTTCAGCAGCCTCATTTTTCTTGGCATTCTTTATCCGACATAAAACTATGAATTGCTACAATCGTGTTCATTTTCTGCCCTGGACTTCCTACTAACTCCTAATGTGCTCTTGATCCAACGCTGCTAAGGGGTCTCAAAGTTATTTCATACAGCCATTCCACTTATCAATGGCCTGACATGCATCCTTATTATGGTCGTGTTTCTCTTGAGCGTTCATCTCTCTGGATAGTGAATAAATCCAGGTCCTCTCTGGGGTTTTAGATTTACACACAAGGCCCAGTGAATTACTGAAATGACAATTACAGCGAAGTGTAGCTAACTCTGTGAGCAAGAAACCACGAGCAACTCTGCAGCACAACCTAATACTTGGAAACAATGTAGATCAACGGGAATTCAGGGCAAGAGGACGGTGTACAAAGAGCACAACATGTGGCAACTTGAAATAGGACTTGCAGTCCAGTGCAAAATTTCTTGTTCATTAAGGCTGTGAACAGTGACAAGTCACATGGCACATCTTATTAACAAAAACACCTCTGGTGCATCCACAGGGATGAGATTCATTTTGACATAAACTAATATGCTGCAAACACACAGAGCTTTTAGGAAAACTTCCCTGACAGTAATTAGCATTTGTTCTGACAACACGTTAGTTACACCACTGCTATGTCATCCAGGAGGTTAGAAGCGAGCACAAAATAGTTTTCCTGCACTTGTAGTGTTTGAAATTCTAAAGAAGCTGTTATAATATGGCAGGAAAAAGATCTATAGCATTTTTCATACGGGGAAAAATTAAAAAAAATAGTGTTGAGATCAACATACAGAATCTTTTGGTATAAGAAATCCAAGGTTTAAATTCCTCCTTCTCCTAATTTAGACCAGAAATTCAAAACTGAAATTACTGTATTCCAGTAGGGGCCACTGTTTATCCCCTTTGAAAGTTTCCTTAATTGCCATTTTGCCTTTCCTGGCTTGGTTTGACAACCAAATTTTATCTTGCTGAAAATGTTACAGCATTCTGCTTTTATTGCAGAGTGGGGAACTAATGAGACATTACCAGATTACACTTTCATCATACTTACACTGATGGAAAGGTTGAAAGTATGCCCTCAGCACTTAACATATTCAGTTCCTACATTCAGTCACTCAATCTATTCTCCACGTGTGAACCTATGTGTAAAAATCAGGTACCTCAATCCACGCTAAGCCATAAGGACTTCAGTCCTTATATACAGACCCACAAAACCTATTTTATGGCATTCAGATTTGAATGAGAAGTAAATTAACACTTTCACCCATGTCATTTGTATCTTCAAAAGCTCTGTAACAACACTGTTCCAAAAAGTTTGTAGACTTCTTTAGCAGAGCAGAAAGCCTCCCATCACTAGAATAAATATGTCACACATTTGATATGCAAGATTAAGGATTAAGGGTTCTCTCAGTTGTCATAAAGCCAAAATAAATACGGTTTTCCTCCCACCAAAATATTTGACAAAACTGCAGCTGTGTTTAAACACTACAAGGATATACCATCAGATGATCTAATCAGCACAACCATTAGAGGCACTGTCAACCATTAGAATTTATTATTAATCTTTAATAATTTTTTAGGACCTCTTTTTTTTTAATTATAGACAGAACCTAAAATAAAAGGCATTATCACTTTCAACTGTACAAATTAGGACCCAAGTGACTTTGAACTGCAACAAAAAGGTTTCAGTTAAATTGAGAAAGAAAATACAAAATCAAGTTAAAAGATAGCTATAAATAAAGCACTTTAATGTAAAAACCAATATTCACTTAAAATCAAGAAATGGGATCTAGAGTAAAAACACAAGTACATACAGAGTATCACTAGAGTAAATATTAAATATATTAGCAGTTTAAACATTTTTGCTAGGACATTTCTGCAGTTCTGCAATTATTTCTATCTAAATTACTAAACCACAGTTTACAGTCTGATTTTTGATTCCTATAATTTTATTACAAAACTCAGGATTTTTGAGGTACTTCATAAATTTCAAGTCCCCATTTCAACTTTAAATAAAATACATTCTCTTATTCATTCTAACTTGAATGCATCACTCAGTGGAACTTGAATATATTAGATTCAAATCAAAAGGCTATTTAAAGACAAATCTTTGAAAGTTTATATATGCCCCTGAGGGGAAATAACTGCTGTTGGCAGTTAGTCAGGACCACTGCTATATTAAAAGAAATACCTTCATTTTGCTATTTTTCTTATGACATAGATATTAGCTTTTAAATGAGCTTTCAGAATGCAGTTTTCTGAGTTTCATAGACTTTCGGTGGCAGAATATCTTCTCTAGTTGAAAGTTTTTGAGTTTTGTCTTTCTTCACTGAACACTTGCTGGAACAGCTATGCTCTCTGATACAAAAACACTGACAAACTGCAAATACATTAACAATCACCAGGGCCTCCAAATGTAAGTTGGTGGTAAAGACAAACTTATTTACCATATTAATTAAATGGCCTATTTAACATGGAATATCAATTCTCTAATCACATCTCATTTGAACTTCTTATTTCAATTAGCAACCCTAAAGTCTACTAGAGACCCCACTGCTCTAGGATCATTAAGAACATTTTCATTATCTGTCAAATGAGGGAGTAAAAGGCAGAAACTGCAAATACTCTCAGGAGTGGGCCTCTACCATACTTAAGAGATGATTAGGGAGAAAGCAGCAGTAGTTCTCACTGGTTGCTTAGCAATGAAATGTCCCCGTATGAAACAAGAAATGAACAAAGCAACAGAGGTGTTGCCATGCAAATGAGTAAATGGATAGTCCATCATCCACTCAAGGATAATCTGTCCTTCATTAAAACCAATCAATCTGGATTAATCTGGATACCAATGTGTATCTTGCATAGAGAAGGCAGGAAGAATGCACTGAAGTAGGTAGACAATGCACTTCTAAAGTTTACATACACAACACTTACATTCTCACTGTATGTGTGTATGACAAACAGAAGTACAAGGAAAACAGTTTTAATTCAAACCAGATTAACGCTGTCATTTTTACTCTTAAATCTTACCTCTTATATCCATAGTTATAACTGAGCTATTATTCAACTATTAACAATTAGTCATTCTCTTAATGTTTATAACAATTTAAATACTAATCTATAAATTTAAGATTTAACCCACATCTGAGCTGATTAAGTTTTCAAAAATAAACTCACACATAAAGCCACAAACAACACAAATAGAGCTGTTGACACTATTGTTGTTACTAATGTCATAAGCCCCAGAAGAGGTAAGCTTTTAACCAGGGAAATTTGATTACTGTTATCTTAAATTTCAGAGCCTAATTCCATGATTTTTTCAGCCATAGATGCACTTTTAATAGGTTCTTTTTATTTTAATTTTCCCTCAAGGTTTCCTTGTTCCTTGGGTTATTTTTCTTGTTTTGGTATGGGGTTTGTTCTGGGGTTTTTTTGGGCCGCTATTGTTGGATTTCTTGGTTTGCTTTTTTGTTTTGCTGCTGTTGTCTGGTTCATAGGTACAATTTAAAGTTTTCACAAAAAACACGAACAGGAGAGAAAGAAACACAGAATAAAACTACCTATGAAGAAAAATGCACCATGAGTGGTGAATACTTTTAAAGTACAAATCAATATGACTCCTGAACTCCACTGACTACTTAAAATCTGATTGCTTCTCAGTATATATTTAAACAGAACAATACAGATTTATAATTTTAAAAATTATTATAAAATTCGTATATCAAATTATGCTTTGATTAGCTCATCCAAACCATCAGTCAGATTAAAATGAAAATTATGTTTCAAAACCAATATCAATTCATAATTTGGTATTAAGATAAATCTTACCTATATATTCACAAACGAAGACCACAAAAAAAGGAGTAACAAGATCATTTATGCCCTGAACATATCCACTGGCTGGATGGCGTATTGCCCAGATAAACAAAATTCTTTCAAAGATCTGAAAAAGAGTTAAAGAAACCATCAGATAATTTAACAAGCGACGACCTCATTTTAAACAAGACACTTGAAAATTATCATAGAATCATACAACATGCTGAGTTAGAAGGGACCCATCAGGATCACTGAGTACAACTCCTGGACCTGTGTAGTTCATCCCAAGAATCACACCACATGCCTGAGAAGCAAATGCTTCTTGAACTCAGACAGGCTTTGTGCTGTGACCACTTCCCTGGTGACCCTGTTCCTTTCACCCTCTGGGGGAAAAACCTTTTTCTGATACCCAACCTAAGCTTTCCCCAGTACAGCTTCATGCCATTACCTCGAGTCCTGCCACTGGTCACAAGAGTGAAGAGATCAGTACCTGCCCTGCCACTGCCCTCCATGCTGATGTTGAAGACCTCATTGCAGACAAATTTAATATCATAGAGCTACTAGTATAAAAAAACATACAAAAGCATAAATGAACACTGGTATTCATGACTAACTTCCACTGCTATGTAAGCTTCTCAGTTCTTCAAAAGAGAGCATTTTCAGGGTATTAGCACATGTTAAAATCAACCTAGTATATAATTCAGTTACAGTACCTACTGCAAAGTAGCCCTTATTCACTGGAGCTTTTCCAATAATATAAAATTCCTCTTTCCTCAAGAAAAAGAAATATTACATGATCTTCCCATGATTTTTCACCTTTTTGAAAGAAGTATTCTATTAATGCAGTATTCTGTTTATTCGTAACAGAAAGAAGTACTTGACATAGTTTAGATTTTTTAATAACATGCCTATAAAAAGAGATTCCATAACAGCTAAGCTTGCCTAATACTGCAGTGTGGAGTTTTACACTTAAGAAGTGTGTATACTGGTTAATAAAAAATGTGAAACAAGCAGAAAATGTAGAAATTATGCAACTGCCTGCCATATCACAGAACCTCACCTCCTCAGCTCTGTAAACTGCAGTTTGCTTAGGATCTGCAAAAGCTCATAAATCCACAACATATCTCAGCATGAGGAGACTGGAGAGTAGGAAAATCACAGAACTTTCCTCTGACTCAATTTAGGTCTGTGACATTCTGTATTTCCTCTCAATTATTTGCTTCTGAACATGCTACTTGCCTTTGAAAGGCTGCAAATAAGCAGAAGAGGGAAAGTTGCTACGTGCCTTGTCCTAACTACAGGTACTCAATCAAGTATGCATAATTTTCTGAAACAAAAGAATGTTTGCTCATTCTTGAGAGCACAAACAACATCGCTTTTCTGATCAGGCCTCAATACTAACAAAAAAGGAGCCATTTTCAAAGGACCTCAAGGGTTGTGTAGTTTGCTGCAACCTCAGAAATCAATGAATGCTCAGGCTTCAAGAAAGCCTGTAAAGACCTTCTCTGAAAGGACACAATAGGGAGAGGAAGCTTATTTATGAAGTCAGTATTATTAATATTCAATCTCACTTCAAGTTTTTGTTAGATTGAGAAGCTATTTTAATTCAATTTTAAATAAAATCTTATTGTTTAGTTTAAAAGTCCTCTTGCAGTTATTTTTAAGTAAGGAAAGGTGCTTGAAAGTCCCATTACAGGCTTCCACACAATTTACCTGATACTGAAACATATTTGCACCTTTTGCTTTGAAAACAAGTCCCAAATATCAATATCGACACCTACTCTTTCCCCACAGGTTTTCCTTTGAGAATCAACTGTCTTCCAGGTTTTATGTTTCCCTGGCTGAAAATTCATAGAACAAGGGAGACAGTCAACAACAAAAAGTACAAAAAGTTTTGGTGAGCACTGAAAAACAAGCTGTAACGCAGCTCACGTCTGATCCATTACAACTACAATTAAGATTCAGTATTTGCTCAGCATGATTTCAGAAATTAGTCAGAAAGGGAGATACTCATTAGCAAATTCTCCATAGAAGCCTCTCGTTTCCATTAGCCAAGATGCTTATTTCTTTAGCTACAAATTCTTGGTGCTAGTCCTGTCACCTCATGTTTTTTAACATGCACTGCATACTAATCCAAAAAATACCAGTCTCTGCCCATCAAGCAATAGCCTGTGGGGTTTCACTGTCTAACAATAACTGTATAAAGATTTTACACCCTGCAATTTACACCTTACTTTTACATTTTACCTAATTATACCCTTATGAAATTGCAGTTATATCCTAATTTTTACTATTACTGGAAAACTGCAAATATAGCTAGGTTAGTTACCTCACAGCCACCCCAACTGCTTCTGGCAGTTGCCACTTCTAGTTTCACTAACAGCAGTTCTCAGTATTATCAGTTATCAGTCTGTTTCACTTCAAAAAAAGGACATGTTCAACATACTGCAAATACAAATAACTTTCTTGAAAAACAAACAGCAGATACAGGTGACTAGAGAAACCTATTTAAATAGCAATTACTGAATGCAGAACGGTGTTATGTACTAGGCTAAATAAAAAACTCCTGGTGTGATGGGGTTACAAAATATGCACAGTTAAAAAAAAAAAAAGACAAACAAATCCCCACAGTAATTCAGTAAGAACTATCAAAATACCCACTGTAAAAATTATAAAAATTGTGTTTTTTCATGAAGCCATTTCTAAAGTCAAACAACCCACAAATTTGTACCACCAACCTTTTGTTTCCTCAGAATCTGACAATATATGCAGTTTACACTGCAGATTGAGAGCCCTATGGATTTTAAAACATTTTTAAAATCCAGGTATGGAAACTAAGGGAAGTGGGGGCCTATTTGGGTTTGCTGGGGGTGGGGGGTGGTTAATATTATTGAGCAGGAAGCATCACTGATGGCACATCAGCTTTAATATCCCTAAATGCACCTAATCAGAAATCCAACAAATACACACTGAAAAAGTGTTTTCAATTTCCTACCCATTTTCATAAGGTTTCATTTACTGTTCTGAATTGAAAAAAATGAGCACTGAAAACTTGAACAGCAGACTGATTTAAGTTTCTATACAGCACTCATCACTGTGCTCAAATAGGATTCATTAAAAAGGTCACTTTCCCAAAAGCTTCCCTTCTCGATTTCCAAATCAGCAACAGAAACTGGAATTATTTTTCTGCTATGAACCACTACATCTCATGAAATGTCATTACCAACCTATTATTCTCTTTTGAATTTAACGCTCATTCACAATTACAGCAAGAATTATATTCACATACATAAAGAGAAGAAGCCATCAGCTTAAATGCAGGTTTTGAATTTCTTGTGAGTTTTGCACACAGGGTAACCCTTTGAAACCTGTCTTTGACCCATAATTTAATTTCCTTCTCTTCTTTATAGCCCTTGCCATCTCACCTTAAAAAAGGGGAAATGACTGTTGCCCACCTGAGACCAGCACCATCTTCCCTCTCCCTAGAAGGGAGTCAGTTCTGGGAACAACACAAGGTCCCTATCTAGATAAGCCCCTGGGAATAGGGTGGGATCTCCTGCGAGGCTAAGGGATTCAGCAGTGCTGTGGCAGGTGTCCAGAAACCCAGAAAGCAAGGGAAAGAAACAATGGAGAAGATGGATGCTATGACCCTTTCAGCATCTTCTGTACAATGGCACCAAGCAAGTTGGGCTTTGGATCAAAGAGAGCACAAAGACATATGCAAGCCCATCCTCACAGTAGCCCACACATTCAGTCAGATCAGTGGAGCTCCAAAATGAAGAACCTGCAACTCTGTAACATTCAGGATATTAATAGATCTGTAAAAATTAAATCAGATCTCTATCACTTCTTTATAACTCAAATACTTCCTAGATTTCCCCTTATCCTACTGCCATCCACCCTTTTCATAGTTTTCTGTACTTCAAGACCACTCACTCCCAGCTATAAGAATCTTATTAAAATAGACTTTTGATTTACACTTTCTTTTTTATTAATCAACTGTTCAATCTCACTCCTCCAAGCCTTCTATCATTTTTGCATCCATTTCCTTACTACTTGCAGGGGAAGAAGAAAGGTGTTGGAGCAGGGAAGATGGATGGGATAGGGTATGGACAGGGATTGGGGGGAGAGTGATTGTGATGTGGTTTCTTTAAACATTCTTTTTAAACATGAAAGCAGCAGCACTCCAGTTGTACAATGCCTTAATCTACTTTATAGGGATCAATTATGGCTGTTACGTGGCTCAATTTACTAAACCTTCAAACTGAGAAGGGTAAGTACAACCTGCAAGTAGGGATATCGAGCTGTATTCAACAAACTAATTTAAGGAGCTGTATACATACACTGTTAGCATAGGAAGAGAACTCAATGCCACTTGCAAGTACAATCACAATTTCTAGAAAGCATGGATTTAAAACACATTTATTTTAAGGCAGTGTTTAAGATGCACATATCCAATGAAGTATTAGAAAAATATTCCTTTGGACAAGTTCAACAAATAACTAGAAATGAAAAAAAGTCTAATTTTATGAAAAAAAAAATCTGCAAATGAGATCTCAGTAAATAATATTAAATGAATATACTACTTGAGCATTGTTACCTGCCAAAAGACAATTAAAAGCAAAAAAGACCTTAATAATTTCACATTTAATGATCCCACAAAGCTGACTGAAACTGCTTTCCATACTCAAACTTTACTAAATAATATTTGGCATTGAGGAACTATTGATATATTCAATTTTACTTAGAAGGAAGTTACTCAGACACAGTATTTCCTTTTTTAGTTATTCCCAAGCAAAACAAGTAGTGTTTAATTCTACTAGTCTATTCTACTAGTGTCTACTAGTTCTGTCAGCATTTTCAGATTAAATATAATTCAGCTATACAAAAAAAATCTTCAACTGTGACTGCTTGTAAAAAATACTGCACTACTATCTTTTTCACAGTAATATATTCTCTGAGTTCTCAAATAAATTTTTAAGTTCTAAGTTAATCATTCAACCAAAAAGGGATTCAAGCTCTTCCGTAACTAATTCTTTTCAATGTCTTATTATAGGATGTTTCCACAATACACTAAATATTTAAGAAAAATACACATTTCATATGTTGGAAAACCTTAATGAGATCTTCTTTAATTATCAATACAAGTTTACTCTAACATTTCTAACTGTAGTATGGAAAAAGTAGATATCCATTGTAAATACAAAGTAGTGTTCCTAAAAACTATTATCAAGTTCACATATAGACTAAAGAAACACATTACCCATCTCTTAAGACCAGTCATATATTTTGTCTCATGCATAATCAAAGGAGCAAAAGACAAAACCAGTCCAAGAACCTACAGCTTTCTATCTGACAGTCTCATCATTTTACTAAATAACACTTTATCTCAAACTATTCTCTAATGAGAATTTGATATCTTGGTATCATTTTTATTAAGGTACTTCTCATCCAAACATTTTGGTTAAAAGAAAGGATATTAAGCACATTCTGTGAAGATGTTTACCTGGAGCATTCTTCTTCCAGTGACCATCTTATAATGAAATAATATTCACCTTCAATATCACTTATTGGCTCATTTCTAGCTAAACACTGACACTGATCTTATTTATTTCTTTAAGTTTATCTTACTGGTATTGTTTCCTTCTCATCCCTTGATTTTACTTACATTACTCCTTGATTCACTCCTAGAAAAGCTCAGGTAAAACACCAATGTGTAGGAAAGCACAATATTTATACTATTTTCTCTCAAAACACCGCACTAGGCTATTTCTTCAAACCAATTTCTCCAACAAGTGTGGAAGAGCATTTCCATTATACAACTAATTGCAATAATGGAAAAACAAATGAAAGCTAGTTCTGCATTTAATTTCTCAGAATGACCTATCAGAAGATGTTTTATTGGGCTCTATAATGGTACAAACAGAAGCTACACAGAAGTACATTTGAAGGTCTAACTAGAACCATTAGAAAGGAGAATAAATTGAAGAATTAGAAGAAATGATTGAAAGAGGATGATCCACATCATCTATACCATTTATGACCCATATACTTTAAAATGAAAAGTCCCCATGAGATTCAATTACCCTACAATATAGGCCAATTTGACTAACATATCATTAAGCATGTATTTAATCATATTATTATATATATACATTAATCATATAATTACAACAGCAGGAAAACAATTTAAATAGTGTACTCAGCATACAAAACTTAGAAGGAAGTAAAATCAGGCAATGCACTCATGCTACAAATTCAAAAAAGAGAATTTCCCAAATGGAACACTCTATGATGAGAACTTCCAGGCCTTGAATAATTTTGACAAATGCACGGAACCATGGGACTATGCCCTGCATTACTTCAAAAACACAGCATTAACAAAATATATAAAAAGAAAAAAAAGGAAAAAAAAAAACCTCAAAGGCACAAGACCAAAGAAAAAACTGACAGATTCGATACAGGAAATTAATGAGATGCCTTTGCTTTTACTACTCATATTTACACTGCTATTCTTAGCCTATACTTATATATCCTCATTTGTTTCAGGTAGTTCTGAAGTCAAAATAGCAAGTACCGTCAAATTAATTATTAATCAAACTGTGATATCAGATTCATTAATAAAATGTTCTCTAACCAAAAAAAAAGTCTTTAGATATCATTCTTACCTCTGTTACTTTGGGCTGAAGTCTTAAAACTTCAGGACTCATGCGTGGGATATCTATATGGATCTAATTAGACAAAGAGGAATACTGTAAAAGGAACCAACAGCACACTTTCTGAACAACACAGTACTTAAAGTAATTCTGTTATTTTACAGTATTAGTTATAATCCTGTTGTATCATTATTTTTGGAATTTTTACTGTATTTCAAAACATACATCCAAAGCTTTAAGTCATTGTTAATCTATCAAAGAGGCAAAAGAAAAAAACATATACATTTGTATTCACATTTTAGGATCCTTACATCACAATTTTTTGCAAATTAGGGGCATATTGACAATGCTAATTACCTCAGGGTAATTACAAGTAAGCACATACTACTACTTCTATAACCTCATGTTCAGCTGCCACTGTCATAGAATCATAGAATCTTCTAGGTTGGAAAGACCTGTAAGATCATCAAGTCCAAGCGTTCAAAGGTAAAAACAGAGTTTAACACCTATTTTAATATATTTGACAATCAAGAAGAGAGCACAAAAATACTAGGATTTCTAAATTTTTATTCCAAACTTCACAAAGGAGTTTTATGCAACAATCCTAAAGTGATAATTTTGGGCTCCATACACAAGTACCTTATGTTAGTGATGCTACATATTTCTTGCTACTAAAGATCAGGCTTGAAGATGAAAGAAAGATCTCAGCCTCCTCTTTGGGAAGGTTAAAGTAGTATTGTTTGGTCTATACTTAATGTTACAAATTATTCATTTCAATACCAAACTTGAAGATAACTTATCTGCTTATCTGGGTGGGGATAACAGTTTGACACCCCTATGTTTATTGCACATCATACACAGTTTCAACTTCCTAAGCAAAAGTATGGAGCCAGTAAAAAACAGTCACTGTTGTACTTTCCCTGTCTATCCTCACTCATTTGAAGGAAGGTCTGAGCATGAGACTAAAGATTTGAAAACACTACTAATCTTAAACAAAAAAACACGGCATCACTAAAGCTGACATAAAGAGAAACCCACTATTTCGAATTTCAGAATAAACTACTCCATATTTTTGCTTCTGAGATTTAGAAAAATTATTAGAGAGTTGTCTATCCAGCAAGTTTAAAGAAACAGAGAAAAGCAGTAGCAAACGTCAAAAATAATCTCTTTGGGTTCTTTAGGAGTGTTCTGCAGGTAAAAGTCACTTCAATGGGTGTTCTACCTGTCTGTAGGTATCTTGGTGATTTTCATCATTTCTGGAATCATAGTATTGTTCAACAAATGCAAAATACTCTTTGCGTTTTCTTTGTAAAGTGCTTTCTCTTCGGTCCACATTTGCAGGAAGATAGCCCTGAAAAAAAACAGTGACATGAGGAGGATATTACTCTTTGCCTTGCATACAAAAAGCACTGCTGGCTTTTGATCACATGCGACATAATTAACTGACGTAGTGCCACATAGTCCTACACAGATCTGAATAATCCTTCAATAAACCATTTTTCTTATCAGTCCTACTGGTACAAAAGTTCAGATACAAATACCACATAGAATCACTAAAATGATGTTGACTTCCAGAGAGAAAAGTTCAAATAAATAAGTTCAGGTAAACATAATGCCATATGAGTTCTTTAATTTCTATGTGGCCAGTACCAGAGCAGGTCTATTAAATTTTTAAACAAAATGCATATTAGCTCAGTTGCCTTCAAATAGGAATTATATACATTAGCAAATAAGTTTAAAACATGGTTAAACTTGTAACACAATGAAGTATTAATTCAAAAGCTTTAAAAACATTCTAGTTACATTATCTCACTGTTTCCAGTGAGAAAAAAAAACAATTTCAAGCTTTCATTTCATCTCAGCAGGTTACTAAAAGTTTCATCACAGAAAATAATCAACAGTTAGTGGGTTCTTAGTTGTAAGAACACTTGATGTGTTTCCTTAGTTGTTTCCCAATAGCAATTTATAAATATTATCTTATTTTGCACATGGTATGGGCATACAAAGGAAGTTATGTTAATAGATCTGCAAGATCACACATTGTTGCATTAAGTATAGAATAGATCCGAATGGTTCTTCATTGAAGTAATTCATATATATATTTGAAAATCCCAATCTTTCTCCCCCCCAAAAAATTTAAAAATTCATTCTTATTTTCTTCTTTAGTCCAGTTTGATCATCATCTGTAGTATCTCAGTCTACTTTTAATTTAAAAAACAAGCTTAGGATACTACTTCAGGATTTTACAAAATGTAAATGTTATTGAATGTGCAGCTTATATATAAAGTACACTTATTAGAAACATTATTATTCATGTAAATGGCTACTATTTGTGAATATTCCTGAATATTCACAAATAGTTAAAACTTTCCTGTAAGTAACTTGCTTTCAAATGGTCAACACCGACATCCCACACCACTGCAAAAAAGAAAGCCAATTCAAATTTAACCTACATGGCCATCCTAAATAAATACTTTGTATAAGATTCATTTTAAAGATGGATGGCTTCGAAAGAGATCTGGATATCCAAGACAATATAAGAAAAATCTAATTATTTACTAGTCAAGTCAAATTAAAATATTTCTTGCCAAGAATCCATAAGTTCCCCTTCCACAATAATAGCTTTCGCTATACTAATAATAATTAGTAAAATACAGAAATCAAACTTATGTCAGGTTTAAGTTTCATTAACAAAAATAACCTTCATAACATCAAAAAAATCCTATACTAGAAGTGCAGCAACATTTGCGCTCATACAACGAGCCACAGCCATCACAGGTAACTAATAAAAGAGCAGATCATGTTGACTGTCATCACACAGCACGTACAGGACAACCAGTGGATGAGTCCCAGTCAGCACGGATTTAGGAAGGGCAGGTCCTGCACTGGAAAAGGCTGCCCAGGGAAGTGGTTGAGTCACCATCCCTGGAGGTATTTAAAAGACATGCAGATCTGGCCCTTAGGGACATGGTTTAATGTTGGATTTGGCAGTGCTGAGTTCATGGTTGGAATCAATGACCTTAAAGGTCCTTTCCAACCTAAAAAATTCTATGATTTTATATTAAAGGCAGTTAAAATGTTATTCCTGCATACTTTAATTTCTGAGCTAATAATAACAACAGAGTAGGTGCAAACCATACTACTTTCCAGATAACTTAAGAGGTAATTGCTTTTGCAAAACCATATCTTTTAAGATATACTGGCTTGTGTCTGGTTCCAGGTACTTTAAACCGCATCACCTTCATTTTTGCCTCAAGACTCTATCTGACATTTAATATCCTGTCCCAATCTTTTGTATTAAGTTAGATATTGAATTCTGATGCCTGTTTATTCTCAACAGTTGTGGGAGAGGGGTTTTCCCTGTAGGATATCTTAGTTGGTTGCATTAGAAAAGAATTCATTTGTGAGATCAGATGTGATTGTTTGAAGGACCCTGATACTTTCTCACTCAGTCTTTTTGCCATTATTCAGTTTCAAAGACTGAACTAACCTTTCAATTCGACATGTTGTGTTTGCTGTTCAGTTTACAAATTAGGTTTTATTTTTAACAGTTGGAAAGGCTTGCAACATATCATCAGTGAATAAACTCATGGAGAGTTTAATCCATTTATTCATTAATTTCCTCCAAAGGCTTTTGCAAACGTATCTTTAGTTTTGTTACTCAAAAGAGAAGTGAGCCTGGATAGTTCTGCTTGCTGTTTAGGTACAGTGAACTTAGCATTTTTGCTATATTTTAAAAACAAATCATGCAATTTTTATATATACTGTTACCAGCAGATATGCATAACATTAACAGATCCTATTATACTGATTTTCATATGCTTTCCTTTAAAAAATATATTCATCAAACATGTTAACATTATTAACCTGCTGGGTATGTAATAAATATCTCAGCTGATCGATTTCTTAAATAATTTTTAAAATTCCAATTTCCATGCTGATTCTACAAACAAGACAAATACCATCTGCCTCAGATACTACCAATTCCCTGAAAAAGTCTTAAGTTTGGGCTTTTTAAATAAGACTTTTGAATAATTCCAACACAAACATATCCAGCCTTAACTTAGCTCTAAACTATACTTTGGTTTCTTCAGTTTTCTGTCCTTTTTTTAGCATTGCAACCGATCTTTAATCAAAATGTCGCTTTTGATTTTTAAGAACACTTATTTCCCCAGGAGCTCCCAGAGCACTGTATGGAATCACAGAAAGGCTTGGGCTGGAAGGGACCTTAAAGATCATCTAGTTCCAACTCCCCCTGCCACAAGCAGGGACACTTTCACTAAACAAGGTTGCTCATAGTTCCATCCCACCAGGCCTTAAACACTTCCAGGGATTATCACACTACTCCTCACCTGGGACACACATTAATAATAGCTCAGTATTAGGTTACCATTAGAAAAAAGCATGGTGAAGCTTAGGACCACAAAAATTGAAAGCACTTTTTCTTCCCCACTTGGGAAAGAAGATGAAAAAGATGTTGCCTTACAGCATAGAAAAGTAATGATTACTAAATGACTCATCTTTGGGTTTCCAAAATATATCACATGAGGACCAAGTAACAGATAAGAAATCACGGTAAGACTTTCTTAGAAAAGCTGAGAACTTTCAAAGTATTGCCATTTGGAGGTACAAACAAACCAACCAATTAACCAAAGTCTTGTAAGCCTCTTATTAAAAAAGAAAAAATCCACTTAATTCTTAAAGTACAAAAAAAGTAACCTGAAGACAGTTTTTTTGCAGAGGTATGACAAGACAGATCAAGTTAAGAATTGAACTGAAATAGATCCTGAACCGGAGTGGTTAAAGCAACAGAACGATGAACTCTACACTTAAGAACTCCTCTAGACCAGGAATCTGAGGAATACTAAAATAAAGTCAACTTAAGGAATTAAATCGAAGCTCATGGAAAGCCCATATTCTTACTAGAGAGCAAGAAGAGCTAGTTTACTTTATGTAATAGTTATATTTTTAAAATTTGCATAATTCTTACTCTCTAAATCTCAGTGTCAGTCTTCTGATTCAGAACTTAAACTATTCTTATGCTTTAGCTTACTGTGTTTCAAAGTCAAGTTTGAGCTAGCCATATTTTTTTTAATTTGAAGTATTTTAAAAGAGGCATCCTAAACTTCAAGAGAAAAAAAAATGCCCTTTTCATAACCAAAATCTCACAGACAACTTTGGAAACAGAACTAAAATACACTGTAAGCTCCATGTTTAATTTCAATTACAGTAGGATATTTGAATATCCACCATTAAGCTGCATCTGCATTTAGTGCTAGAAGGAACTAAGCTGCAAATTTAGTAGAACTCATCAGCAAGAGAGACTCTTTCAGTCACTGGAAATCAGTGTCAATCTGAAGTAAATACTTTGCATTCCCTACGGAATTATTCTATAAAAAGCAAAGCAGTTTAAGTCTACTCTCTGAAAAATTCAGTAGTGTTAAACTGGTGTGTGTATAATTCAGAATTTTAAACAGTTCTTAAATGCATGAAGATTTGCTGAGAAAGTGTCTTTCATAACCTCTGGAGAGTAGACAGAATAAGAGTTCTGTTTCTTTTTAATACAAACATCTTTGCAAGCCTTCTCCCAACCACAGGCAGACAAACAACAGCTAAAATGCACAACTGTTTGCCATCAAAAGTACTATAGCTTAAAAGGAAGACATGAAAAATACTTCTATGAGGAAAACACTGTATTTTTGCAGGAGAACCATTTTAATTAGAGAGTAAACACTGAGATTAAAAAAATCCTGTTCTCTAACACCAAACCCAGTTAATCACAGATTCCCACAAGCTTCTCTCCAATGCCCAACCAAAGCACCTCTGTGTGCTGCTCCACAGTATTTCAAGCTACTACCAAGTTACTACTACCTACTCTCAAGCTACTGCCATTGCAAAATCCTCTGGCCATTGGGCAAAGTTCAGAGAGCTCAGCCAGTCAAAGATTCACATTACAAAAACGTGATTAGCTTTTTAATTAGGTTGTCTCTCTGAACTGACTCACAGGTCTGACATCAAGAGAACCAATGCCACAACTTAATTGACCACAGCAGTTCCGACTTGTTCATCCTAAGCCACTATAGAAAAATCAGCCAAAAAACCTACAGATCCTATCAGAGCTTTTCCTCAGTACATTGTTAATCCTTTCTTGCAGTTGCTTTAATGTGAAGTCCGAATGAAGCCTTTCGTAGGACACTGATAGGCTTCGTTTCCTCTACTGTGTGCCTATTCTCAAGAAAACCATAAGAATGTTCTTGTCTTTGAACTCTCCACCACTCCATCAGAACTGGTTGAAAGAGGCCTCTGTTATCACACAAGCCTTTCTTTCATAGAAAGCCAGGTTGAAAAATAAAGATATACAGCTGACATGATTTACTACTAATTCTCATCCCCCTCCTTTCAATTTGATAGGATAAGCCTGAAACTGAGCAAAAGAACATAACTTCCATTACAATTCAGCAACAGGGCACAATGTTTTCAACTATCACTAATGGATTATAACTCAAGCAAAATTATTTGCAATGCTTGAAAAAGCTATTATTACTAAATGCAAAGGAAGAATTAAAAAGAAATACAACTTACTGAAAGAAGCTTCCACGCAATTGGACGAACCTGTTTGGGAATGCCAGACCAACTCAATTTTCGCAATTCATCTATTAAAAGAGAAATGTTTTATGAGAACCAAGGAATCTATTAATTAATATACACAGATATATTCAAATTAGCACAAAGGTTGTAACAACAATGATCATGTCTTCTTACAAAATCCAATGAAATCAGAAATATAGGGCAATCCTAATGACAATAAAATACTGGATAACTGCTATCCATAGGGATACCTCTGATAATTGGTACTGAGTGTGATAAGGTAACTTTCTGGAGTATTTCTCAGCATTAATTTTTAGTGTACATGCCTTACATTGTCTCCCTCAGCAACTTACTATATAAATGTATTATTCTCCCACTGTTTTTTGAGATACATATGAAGGGTACACACACATAAAGCAGTTGTAATACATTAGAGTATATACAAAATATAAGGAGCAGCAGCATATGCTTTCAAAAATATTAAAAGGTTCACAGTACTTCTGTACACTATGCATGGATGAAGGAAGCATGAAAGCATGCTCATACACATAACCCCAGGAAACGTGGTGGTATCACAATAAATTTCTCACTTATTCTTCATCTCAAGGAGTTGAGAGACACTGGAAGAATACAGGATGACCAAAGGATCAGTAATATTAGAAAAATATGACACTACTAGAGTTCATTGTGAACCAAAGTCTCAAAGAAACAATGAAAGCAGAACTTGTGCAGACTATAAACACAGATTAAGAGACAAACTGAACAGTAAGTCACAGGCTGGCACAACAAATATACTTCATCATGAGTATGTTGTCACTGCAAATACAAGGATTCAACAGGAAAAAGACTCCAGCTGTGATGATCAAGCACAAGACGCCCAACAGGGACCCCCTGACAGCACCCAGTCACATAATTTTACCTTTTTTCCCATTATTTGATCTTCTTTTCCCACTACACTTCTACTTCCTTTTCTCTGTCCCAATTTAACAAACCACTCCAATTACTTCTTGCCTGATGGTCCCAGCTTTGCTGCAGCTATACCCAACTTTGCTATTTCTGAAATGATTACCTTCGCACCACTGGTCTTGTAACATTGCACTTTCCAAAGTGGCCCCCGTGGCCACTCTCCACACAATGGCACTGTTTGGGTATTTCTCACATAATTCCCCCTTTACTACTCGTGCAATCCCATAAGGTGCTATCTACAACTTCTGACAGCTTCTCACACTGTGGTTTGTTATGTACAGCAATTTCTCACATCATCTCTAGTAGTTCTGCACACCCCAGGGAGTTTGCTCGGCCTCCGAGCAGCTTTGGTATTTGCTTGCAGTCCCACCATATCTGCAACAAGCTTCAATTCCAGCCATGATTTGATGTCAAGCAAATCCCCATGATACCAAGCACTAAATCATAAGTAACAGTATCACTGGTTATATTCTTCTAAGAGCCAAAAAGGCAGGAATCGAACAGAAGAAGTAAAGGCAAAGTAAACATATAATATAAACAAAAGTAGAAAAATGGTATTTTGTATAGTTTATGAACAAAAACAACAAAAAAAGAGAATGTCTGCTGTAAGTAAACACATCTACAAATTATTTATGTATTTCTACTCCATCCCAGAACACGATAGTTAGCTCCAGTTGGTTTAATAACAATGAAGGCCCCAAGTCTTTGAGAGCAAGTGATCTCCAACTGTGCATCATCCTGCTCTACTCCTCCTTGTGCAGTATTTATGAACAGGTGTGCTTTACTGGATCTGATCTATTTGTGTCACTGGTAGTCTGGCTGAAAGGAAACCGATCTTGTGCGTTAGTTTATTACTTTCTCAAGCAATCATTTGGGTAAAGTTTCAAGTTTTGGCTACTGTTACACACAACCGTACCATTTACAAACTATGTAATTAGTATATGCAGAAAATAGAAAATAAGTTGCAACTCAAAAACTACTTTTATTATTTTCTATTAACATCAATTGTTCATTCTCAACTCTACACCCCACCAAACTCACTCTAATTTTTAACCTTTCTGAGGTTTTTTTCTCCTCCCTTAACGAAATAGCAATCTATGCACAAACACGGGTACCAAGCTTTAAAAGCAGGCCACGTAAAGAGAAGGGGAAAAAAAAAAGCATGAAACAAGAAAACATGCAAATCTACTGTCACAATCAGAAATGTGGAGCATGTGATTAAATCAGTAACAAATCATCTAGTACAAAAATTCTACTTACTCCTAAGTAACTCATTTAAGGCCAAACACAAGAAGTACACAGACAAATTGGAATACAGCTTATTCCAGTAAAGCTTTCTATCCTGTGGTGCTGCTGAGATTTCCTTCTATGTTCATAACCAAGCAAAGACAGTTTTGACAATGACAATTTAAATTATGGCACCATTGCAAATGAAATCTCTGCTTTGCATTTAAGCTAAATATAAAGAACTGCTTGTAGGACTTGCTTGAGCTAAGGATTCATTCTTTGAAATTTAAAGAGAATGGAGAAATAATGTTGTATTTCTGCAAGTTTCAAGAGAAATGAATTTACCCTTCTGATGTTATTCTGCAACGAACATACATTTCCTTTAGTTAGGGATAGCTTGGGCTGGCATGTAATTTCAAACAATAACACACATATCCTATGGGACCGGGTTTCAAAGGACCCTTGTTTCTGGAAGGAAATCTCAGCACTGGACATGAAAGTAGAAACCAACGACAAAACATCTTCCTATTACAACATAGCACTTACTTGAAACAGGTCCTCTAATTATCCATAACGCGGGATTCGGGAGCGAATACATCCCTACATTCTTCTATGCTAAACACAAATATTTATATTCCTCTGCCATTGCCTTATCCTCTCTGAGTGCTCTTTTAACACCGAGATTGTCTGCTGGACCTACAGAATCTTTGGCAATGTTCCTTCTCCCAAAATATTGGAGAAAAAGCATTTAAAGCTTAGTTTTATATGTTTTCAAAGTTGTTTCTCAAACTCTCTTTTAGAAATGCTTCCACGCATTTGGCCTGACAGGGTTTACATTCTGCTCTACTCTCCTTATTTCACATAGAACTTTACCTTTGGACTGTATTTAATAACCTATTGTATTTGATAACCTCCTCTGCTCTGTTGTCATGTCATCCAGGATGAACTTTCCAGGTCTGAGCTTTCTCAAGGCTTTTGTTTCTGGTTTTGCTTTTGTTAAGTGGTGCAGTAATTGCTTTCAGGACAGAAACTGTTAGACGGACATATGATTGCACATTTGAGAATTAAGAATCTAGAATTAAGTAAATTCTATCACAAACCATTAGCCCTGGGTATGTGATAATTCTACTTCTTCACACTGACTGATGCCCTAAATCACAGACCTCAGTGATCCTTCCAGTATCTCAGACTATTCCAAAAAATCACACAAAATTCTGGTTCTAACTTTTCACTACAGTGAGCTCAACTAGCATTTTGCCAGTGACAAAAAGCACACAATAAAATTGAAAGAGGTTGTGCAAAAATTCTTATCAGGTGCAGTAGCAAACCTCAAAAGCACAGTCTGACCCTTGCATGTCACTGTTGTTAAAGCATCACTTCATGTTATGCTTTCCTCTGATGGTTCATCACCAAAACAAGAGGAAAGAAAACAAGAAACCCTGTCCTTTCCAACAACAATTACAAAAGTAGGGTAAAAGTCATGCCTAGAAGACTTAGTCTAACATTGCTATAGTAAAAATTAAAAATTATTCTGGTGATAAGAGAGAGAAAAAATATTAAAGCATATACACAGAGTACCACTTTAGATATACCCAAAAGACTGTCAGTGAAGCTAAATTCTAATAATGCTGTTAAAATACATTAATCACACGTACATTTTATTTGACATACAGAGCTAACTTTTATAGAAAGTGTATCTATTACTGTTTTTAAAGTGGACTTTATTCTTAGAAATGACCTACCAGGTGACTTCATAAAACTCAAATGATAACCCCAAAATTGAAATACTTGCATTCCAGTTCTCAGGTTACATATAAGACATAGTGTTAAACAAAAAAAGAGCTGGGATTAAATCATTCTGACATTTTTATCTCATAATTAAAATACTAAATTCATAGAATAGTTTAGGTTGGAAGGGACCTTTAAAGGCCATCTAGCTCAGCAGCCCTGCAATTAGCAGGGACATATTCAACTAGATCAGGTTGCCCAGAGCTCCTGACCTTGAATGCTTCCAGGGATGGGACATTCACAACTTCTCTGGGTAACCTGTTCCACCACCCTCACTGTAAAAAATTTCTTTCTTATATCTAGTCTGAATCTACCCTCTTTCAGTTTAAATCATCACCCCTTGTCATACCAAAACAGACTGAAAAAAATTCTGTCCCTATCTTTATTATATGCTCCCTTGAAAGGCCACATCTCCCCAGTGCCTTCTCTTCTCCAGGCTGAACAATTCAGGCTCTCTCAGTCTGCCTTCATAAGAGAGGTGGTCTAGCTCAATGATCATCTTCATGGCCCTCTGGACTCACTCCAACAGGTCCACGTCTCTTTTTTTCTGAGGACTCCAGAGCTGGATGCAGTACTTCAGGTGGGGTCGCACCAAAGTGGAGTAGAGGGGGAAAAGGGGAGAATCACCTCCCTCAACCGGCTGGCCATGCTGCCTTTGATGCAGCCCAGGGCACATTTGGCTTTCTTATCTGGTCAGCCTCTCATCCACCAGTACCTGCTCCCTGTCCCTCTCCCTGGTTTACTGCCCAAATCCCTTCATCCCCCAGTCTGTATTGATATTGAGGGTTGCGCCAACCAAGGTGCAGGACCGTTCACTTGCCTTTGTTGAACCTGATAACATTCCCATGATCCTACTCCTCCAACTTGGACAAGTCCCTCTGTATGGCATCCCATCCCTTAGGAGTGTCAACCACACCACTCAGCTCGGTGTCATCTGCAAATCTGCTGAGGGTGCACCTGATCCCATGGAATATGTCACTGATGAAGACATTGAATAGCACCGGTCTCAGTGCAGACCTGAGGGACACCACTCATCACTGATCTCTATCTGGACATTGAGTCACTGGCCACTACTTTCTGGGTGTGATCATTCAACCAGGAGTCCACCTCTCTCCAATTTATAGAAGGTTTTTGTGGGGCATCATGTCAAAGGTTTTAGAAAAGTTTAAATACATGACATCTGCAGCCTTCTGTTGTCTACTGATGTAATCACTCCATTGTAGAAAGCCATAAGATTGCTCAGGAAGGGCTTGCCCTGGGTGCACCCATGCTAGCTGTCCCAAATCACCTCACTGTCCTGCATGTGCCTTCACAGAGCTTCTAGGAGGGTCTGTTCCATGATCTGCCCAGGCACAGAGGTGAGTTTGACAGATTGG
Organism: Manacus candei; assembly: GCF_025592945.1. NCBI lineage: Eukaryota > Metazoa > Chordata > Aves > Passeriformes > Pipridae > Manacus > Manacus candei. The sequence continues at coordinate 4,628,492 of NW_026138111.1, read as the reverse complement.
TAGTTCCCAGGGTCCTCCTTTCTACTCTTTTTAAAAATTGGTGCAATGTTTCCCTTTTTCCAGTTACCAGGGTCTGCCATGACTTTTCAAATATCATTGGAGAGTGGTTTGGCAATGACATCAGTCAATTCCCTCAGGACTAGAATATACCTCATCAGGTCCCATAGACTTATGTATCTTCAGGTTCCCCAGGTGGACAGAACACAAGCCTAGGCAATAGCACAGGTTTGAGGAAGAATGGCTGGAAAGCTGCCTGGCTGACAGCCAGCTGAACATGAGCCAGCAGTGTGCCCAGGCAGCCAAGAAGGTCAGTGGCATCCTGGCTTGTATCAGCAATAGTGTGGCCAGCAGCACCAGGCAAGCGATAGTCCCTCTGTACTCGGCACTGGTGAGGCTGCACCTGAAATCCCATGTTTAGTTCTGGGCCCCTCACAACAACAAAGTCGTTGAAGTGTTGGAGCAGGTCCAGAGAAGGCAACAGAGCTTGTTAAGGGTCTGGAGCACAAGTCTTATCAGGAGCAGCTGAGGGAGCTGGGAGTGTTGAGCCTGGAGAAAAGGAGGGTTGGGGGGGGGGAGGCGGGGACCTTATCGCTCTCTATAAGTACCTGACAGGAGGTTGTAGCCAGGTGGGCATCAGTCTCTTCTCCCAAGTAATAGGGCAAGAGGAAAAGGCCTCGAGTTGTACCATGGAAAGTTTAGATTGGATATGAGGAGAATTTTCTTCACCAAAAGGGTTGTCAAGCACTGGGACATGCTGTCCAGGGAAGCGGTTGAATCATCATCCTTGGACATATTTAAAAGAAATGCAGATGTCACGCTTGGGGACATGGTTTAATGGTGGAGTTGAACTCAATGATCTTAAAGATCTTTTTCAACTTATATGATTCTATGATTTTCTTGCAGTATGAGGCACTTTGCTCCTCCAGTCCCTGTCTTGCAGTCCATCCACTCAGGAAGTGTGGGAAGAGAGGTTGCCAGTGAAGACCAAGCCAGAAATTCTGTTGAGTACCTCAGTCTCCTCCTCATCTGGCAAGACCGGTTTGCCAGTCTTGTTCATAAGGGGGGGTTCACTTTCTTTGACTTTTCTGAGTAACATAGCTGTAGAAGCCCTTTTTTTGCATTTCTTGCCAAGTCCAGCCATGCTTTGGCCTTCCAGACCTCCACCTTACACAACACGGCAGTATTCCTATACTCTTCCCAGGATACCTGCCCCTGCTTCCACTGTCTAAGTTCTAGCCTGTAAGCTGCGATAATATCACAATTTTTTATCCAATTTTCTTTAGCTTTTCTTTCAAACACCTCATTTTTCCTTTTTCCTCCCATGTTTCCTACTGAATATTTAACTTTCCCACCAAGAAGTGCTAAGTACATGCACATTTTACAGTACCTTGCAATAGAAAATCCATTTGAGGCTGAATTTTCTCCACATAACACGATAAAAACTTTTTTTTTTAAGTTTCACATTGAGCCAATATATAGCACACAGCATGCTCAAGGGAACAAAGAGTTAGAAGTTAATTTGTTTAGAGCACAAGAGCTACAAAAACATATGAAAAGCCTGGCAGAAATCAGGAGCTTAAGAGCAGGTAAGTCCACAAAGATGTCACATAAAGAAAAAACTATTTGAATACACCTCTAAAAACCTTCTGTCCAAGAAACAGAAGCAAATGAGACTTGATACAAGATTGTTAGAAAACAGGTACAATATTCTGTTATAAAACAGCCTTAACATGATAAGAATCCGGACAAGATGTAAGCTCACACAACATCCAGTGCTCAATCCTTCCTGGCAACCAAGAAAGTTGCTGCCTGAGTGTCAGGCCTTAAGAGCTGCCACCAGCCCCATGTGGCTCCTGCTGTCAGAGAAGTTCAAAACCTGGAACCCATCTCAGAGCTTCAAAGAGACTGAAGAGTTCTCACTTACATCCACAGATGTCAGATCTTCACAAAGAGGAGGCAGAGAGAGAGAAGCAGACTGGAAAACAAAGCACTACTTTTCTAACTTCTGTCAGTTTTCTACATGAGGAATCTGTTCTCTTCAACCTGTCCCACCAGTACGTTTTCATTTCCTTCCTCATCTGAAAATTTTTTGCCTTCCTCCCCTTAATATGTGTCATTATTCCCATGGATTCACAAAATTAAAGGATGAATGTCAGCTAATGGAAAGAGATGCCAAAAATAACTTGTTTATTTGAGAGTTTTGTTTGGGGCTATTTATTTGTTTGCTTTGTTGTTTGCGGTTTTTTTAATACTCACAGCATCTATACTCACAATGTCATGGACACATCTTTTTTTTCCCAAATTAGACCTTGGCTATTAGACTGTTCAATTTTGGTTTTTAATAAAGGCAAATAGGAAAGAATGAAATTAGAGGAAAATAAGGAACAAATCTAAAGGTACCACACTTCTGCTCTGTAGGGTACAAATAGACTCCAACCACACAGTAAGTTTATTAACTTCTATTGCATAGAATGCAGCAGCATGGAAGTACAGATGAGAAAGTTTCACACTTGGAAACTGCTGTGTTGTAAAAACGCACTTGACTATGTATGCCTACCTCACAGTTTGCAATGCTTTAAACTGAGGTGTCAGAAAAAATTCATCCTCAACCAAGACATTAAGAATAGCAAGGAAATGTGCTTGTACTTATATTTGAAACTTGACCTCTATTGATTACCTAATTAATCATTAAACTATTTGTCAGTGGTTGAAGTATTACATTCTCCCTAGTTAAAGTATAATTTTAATTTATTGTTATTAGAGTAATTCCTTCCCTTGTAGATTTCCCAAGGAATTAGACATCCCAGTTATGAGCTGGAGAACATGCTCCCAAGCACAGGATTTCTACAAAAAAGTTTTAATAACACCTACAAATCATACACACACTTTCAATCAAAATAGCACTGCAAAAATATCTTCACTTCACTACAACTAATATTTTCTTAAAATTCCAGAAAAATTATTTTGAAAATGGGCAGTTGTAAAACATTCTAATTACAGACATGACCACTTGTTAAAAATGTGAGCACAGAACAAGTTGAAATTAGGCAGATCCAAAAACAGTATTTGTAAAATCCTGTCTACGAACTCTGTCCCAGACTGAAAGGATACTTTCTGAAGAAACAGCTTGAACCTCAATTGTTACTCTGTCTTTCAGTTGTCTTATTATTTGATATAATACTGTGACCAATGAGTATGAAAATCTGTACAAATCCCCCTAGATTTTAGACAAAAAGTAACTCAATTTGCTTGCACTAGCCAACTATCACTTCTGCTAAGGAGACAGTAGTTACTTTTCACAGAAACATTGTTTGGTTCGGATATCTTATTATGAAGGCATAATGTGGTAGGAAATTGCTTCAAATTGATACAATTAATTTAATTTTGGAAAAATTTCTTTTATCTAGTTTACTACAATACATTTAGATATACATTTCCTCTCTGAAGAAAAAAAAGTTTAAAGAAATTATTCTAACAGAAATCTTAGGGCAGTATCCTTTTACTGCAGTAGATTTAAAGATTCTTCATATTTCATAAATATTTCATGGGGCATTTTACAAAGAAAACATTAATTTACCAGCCTTTTAACCCCACGAGCAATTACTAGAGCTATTAACCACTACGCCTAAAATACATTAGGGCAAACAACCAAGTCTACAAGTATTTTTCTTGGAACTACAAGCTTATAATTCTACCCATTACAAATAAATAAAAAATATGTCAAGAAATATTAGAGGAGTTCAAAATTTCTCTGTATGTATTATTCATTTGTGATACAGCTGTTATTTCATTGAGATCACTGTAAATGGCTACACGAAGTGATGGCCTGCATGAACAACTCCACGACAGATGTGATAAACTAGATTTACATGTTTTATGTTCCTATAACATAAATTCCCTGGATATTTTAACTATACAAAGCTGGAAAATTCTTTCAAGAGCACAGATGCACAGAACTGCAGCTCCCCCAACAGCATGTTATAATACAGGCAGCACATACAGAAAATAGCTTTAATAGAGGGCTTGTTATTACTATGGCAACCACAGCAACTGGTTTTCAAAATGAATAATAGCTCTGTTAGGCACTTCATTAATTTATTTTTTTTTTTAAATCAAACACTGCCTTTAATCTTCTCAATGGAACAAAGCATTACTCTGAATGCATGTAGAAACAGGAAATAAAGTCCAATCCACTCTTGTAAAAAGAGGGGAAGATCCTTTTCAGAACCTTTGGTAGAAAAGAACAGAAAAGTACATCTTGTCTGTTATTTCACATCGAAAGTCAGAGAAGCATAAATAGATGAGGTTGGTGTTAGAAGGTAAAGAAAAGCAAGTGAACATAAGATTATAAACACTAAGGCAAAAGGAAGATTAATAAAACTGCTAAGAAAGACCTACAAGTGAAACCAACGATGGAAATGATGGTAAGTAATGGAGAATAACTATGCCAGCAGAAGATGTTAAGTGGCATTATAGTTTTTCACAGTTCTCCCAAAACATTCGATGTCTGTGCATCATAAACTGTAATGCCATTCAAACAGTCTCTAACAAACTTTCAAAGTAAAACTAAGGGAAAAGCTTTTAAACCCTATTCTGAATGTTTTTTAAAAAATTGTAGCTCTTACTGTTTTAATTATGAGTCTTTACTCCAGTGGTTGCACTGGGAACATCATTTCAGTTCAGCTATACCTTAGGTTCTATTATATCAAATTCCTGTAAAAGGCAAGCCCATAACCTCTAATCCATACAAGTTTCTGTCAGTTAACTGCAAACATGCAAACGTCTCCAGAGCAGTTGGTCATTATGGCTGAAATACAGTGATCATGCTTGAAAAGACACATAGAACTAATGTCACATCACATGAAGCAGCAGCAGGACACACATTCACTTTATACTATATATCAACAAACTGAAAGAAGAATAAGCACTAACATGATCAACTACAAGCAGTTCCAGGTTGCAAGGGGCAATAAAGTTCTAAATTATACAGGTGAACTAGGAGCATAGAGATAAATCACTGTGTAGCTCAGTGCAGATAAATTAATGAAGTTGGGAACAAAATTAAGTGTAATTCAATTAATGCATTTTGTAAAGTTACTGAAACTTTTCACCAGCATCAGTTTGGCAAGCAATTTTAAAGGACATAGCAGATTGTTGTTACAGAACACTGTATTTATGAGCCCTAAATTAAAGGTAATTACTTTGTTAAATCAGGTGTAATATAAAACTAGAATGCATGTGAGCACAAATAGGAAAATCCTACTTTTCAAGTTGCTGCAACAATACAGATGACCACTGTGATGAGAAGTTTTCTTTCTGAATTTAATTTCTAGAGAACCATCCTAGAATTCTTTTATTATAGTACACACAGGCAACTAGTTATTGTTAGAGATAATCTGAGATAACACCATTTTTAATTCCTGTAAAACTATGTAATTATTTTCTGCCATCAGATTAATCAAGAATTTGGCTATTCTTTACATGTTCTGTAAGACTTCACAGCAATCTACTAATTGCATAGCAAAGAACTATCTAAGAGAGCACAAGGCTCAGCAGCTACTGGTACTCTATGAAATCTCTTTTTTGAGATTTCGTTACAATAAGGAAAAGAAATAGATGAGGTTTAAAAAATGCAATGAAAAGTGCTGTTGAATGTGAACATAAGACACAGTAATATCAATAAATTTAAGATGGGAACACCTTACCATTTTCATGGGTGCTTTTACAGGGCCTTCTATTATTTTAATCAAAGTAGTATGCTAAAACTTCCATATGTTATTTTGTTCAACTTGTGAACATGACTACTCTACTTCATGACTAAGTAGAAAGGTGGCCTTAACAAGCAAAACAGCTTTACAACTTAAGAAATTAGTTGGTTTGACTCTAAAAAAAGTGATATACATGTTTTATGTTGCATAACAGTAGCATTACAACACTGTGAAGCTTTATTAAATCAGAAAAACACAGTACACCAAGCTCACTGTTGGTTGTTGCTTGTTTCTGACATCCAATTACATACTCATTAAACATGTAGTGTAAAAAAAACCAGAAAATTAGTTGATTTTAAGATAAAGAAGGAATTAAGGAAGTGCTTAATAGGTTAATTTTTAAATCGATCTTAAAACACCCATCATACAACTGCTATGCTGAGGCTGCAACTATGTGATAACTTATTTGTTTTTGTCATCTGATTTTATAAACATAGTCTGTTAACACGGTTTACACATGTAAACAGCTCCCCAAAATATTGTGCAAGACTACTTAAAAGCACAAGTTTAACAAATTTAATAGAATTGAACTTTAATTGGAAATCTGACAGACACAGAAGTACTGTTCCTCTAATATGTACAAAGTGCCTGTTGAAGGAAAGAAATTTCTTCCCAGAGACACTCTCCCTATGCTGCTTTGTTACGGTTCCATCCCCTCCTCTTAAAGCAACCAATTGTTCGCAAAAGATTCTGCAATCTCCCCTTCACTCAGTGACAGAAGCTCCACTGCAAGGAAGGACAAGGCATGAAATTAAGTAAGTCTATATCTTGACTGCAAGTCAAGCATAAGCACAGGCTGATTGCACAAAACAACTGCTGCAAATTGTTCCTTCTGAATAACCTGGCATGCAGTACCAGGAGTGGGAGGCTACACAGACACACAGACCCTGCAGCCCACTCTGCAGCTGTCTACTAAAACCAGCAATACTACCAACAGTCCTATCCTGCTTCCTGAATTTGCATTCAGTACACCTCAATGTGAGCTAATTGACAGGGGTCAGTCCTCAAGTCCCTCACCAACCAAAACTGCTTGTTACAACAGGCTCCTTCCACCAGCCCACATTTCTTGCAGTAACATGCTTCTACTTTTTTAGCAATTTTCATTCTATAACTTTAACTTTATGAGACTATCTCCCCATGCTTTGCATTATACTACTACTTGAAGGTAAATTGTTAGGGCCATTGAATACCTCTCTCTTGCAGCACAAAACATATACCTAGAAGTAACATTTCTATAGGAATAGGGTTTTTTTCATACAGCTAACTGCTCTTGAGATCCAATTCACATTATTCGTCCCCATTTATAACATAGGTAATAAGATAGCAATAGTAAAATAAGAAGTGCCAAATGGAAGTAAGGCATGTTATTTGCACATATTTATCATACAAACAACAAAACTGCCTGCAGGACAGAGAAGTGTCTTGGGAGGTCTTAAAGAAAGACTCAAAACAATTACTAGGGCAATTATAAATTATAAGCATGAGTTGATTAGTTCAGCTCTACAAAATACTAAAAATTAATTAAGGGCACTTTTGAGCCATGGAAATAGGTTCTTTATTCATAAATAAGAGTAAAATAACCTAAAAATTAATTATTTTATATTCTGAGAATTCTGAGGTGTTTTTTTCAATTCCTTTCCTAGTTCATGTTCTCAGATAATGCCTCGCTCTAATAACCATTTGTGTATGTAAGTACCTGCTGGATAAAACTGTACATTGAAACTTTGAGAATGACTCTGTCATTATATATTTATGTAATATTTCCCAGTGGATTCATATCCCAATTACAGTCTATACCTGGTATATTATTTGATGGGGTTGATAGAACCTACCTATTTCTACAAGTTCACAACACCCAATCTGTGGACTAAACCCAACTTCAAAATCTGTTGGTGGCTAAAATAATCTTCACTTTCAAATTTATACACATAGTCTCCCGTTTTGAGAGTTTTCTTGTGAAAGAACACATTCTTTCACAACTTTTAGTTGACATACAAGACTAATATTGTATTTTACACTGTCTTTATAGGATAATGATTATTCAAATGGGACTGAACGGATTTCAAGGTCATTTGTATTACTTTGAGTTCATGGTTAAAGCTGATTTCTTACGTTATAATAAGTGAAAAGTCTTGAGTTGAAAATGTGCATGACATGGCTACAGTTCCACAGATTAACTTTATTTTATATTGCTTTGAAAGGACTTGTCACATAATCTATTCCAACAATATACAAAACTATATCAAGGAAACGAAGACAAAAGAAATATTTTACTTCTCTTACTTTTAAGCAAAACAAATACTAATACTTGCAGAAATGAACAGAAATATTTGCAAAAATGTCTCCAAGTCTTACTAATTCAATTCATCATGACAAACAAAACCCAACTCTTTCTGGATCTAACACAACACAGACCCACGAACACCACAACATCACACACACACAAACAGAATAAGCCAGCTGCAACAGAATAGCTATCTGACCCCATATTATCCAGTACAAATTTTAGCTTGGAGCCTGTTGCCTAGTTCTACCTTAGTCCATTTTCAGTATTGCTCTGAAGAAAACCAGGAAAAATAAAAAACACTCCAACAAGAAATGAAAAAACCACCACACATAATGCACAACAGTTTCCCAGTCTACTGTTGTCATTATAAATCAAGAATTCTTCTTAAATACAGTCTTCATTGTAGCACAGAGCCAAACTAAGCATCTTCCAAAAATGCATACATTTAAAATGCATATACATATTTGCATGTATACATGCATAGACACTTTCCCTAATATATACCAATATTGTAGTCCAAGCACTACTATCATATATGATCTACTCCTAATAGCTTCATATTCAAGAGTTCGCATGCCATCAATAAAATTTATTTCTTTCACTAAGAAAAATCATTATATATATACATATATATATATATACATATATACACATATATATATATGCAGGCTACTGGATATATTCCAGATACAAAAGTAAAGTTATTTGCATCAAAAATATCAAAACCAGGTTTCAAATTCTACTCACACACCTTCAAATTCTGTACTGATTGCTTTGCACAGCAAAAGAAAGAACAAGCTTCCTAAAAACAGACCTAGAAAAGGCATTATTTAGTGATTTGTACAGGAAATAATACTGAGAGCTTACTAAATATTTTTCACATTTTAATATCAAGCAAATGTACTCAAATTTCATATCCTATATTTCAGTGTGAGATTTATAAAAGTTCAATAGGGAAAAAAAACAAACAAACCCAGTCTGTTTAAACAACTTGCCATCAGCAGGGTGATTGCACTCCTACTAAGAGTGAAAATTTTCTTGCAAAATTATTTTACTTTAATCCATAAATCTGATTTACCAGGAAAGCATTCCCAACTAATTAGACAGTACAAGCAAAATGGATATTTTTAAATTAAACTCTGCCTTCTGACTTTGTAACCTTACGTAACAAAGATTTTTACCATTATAACATTCTTAAAAACTATGAGTTTTCATCTTAGTCACTGTCACATAACTCATAACATCTGTTAGATCAAAGGGAGAAAAAGTGATATTTGATTATCATTTTTGAGTTTATGAAAAATATGTAATGTTTCAACACCTCACTTTATTCACAGTTGCATTTCATAAGAATGTCCTATAACTCACTGAAGTGCTAAGTCTCATCCAGTTCAGATTATTTCCACAGTTGTATTTTGCTAGCATCAGTCTCACAATAAGACACAGCACAAAAAGAAAAAAAAAAGCCACAACTTGGACTATATTACACTGGAGAAGTACCATGACAACTACCGAGCAGGAGACACCAATTCAAGACCTGCAAACATGCAATTTCTACTTCCTTCTGTAGTAGATATCCTGCAGATATCTTCCAGAATGGTCTACCTCAAAGACATTTTCTGTATTAATTATTTTGCCATAAACTTCTCCTTCTAATCACAAAGTTCTCCAAATGCAGTGCACTAATTCTACTTACTCCAGATTTTCACTTGGGATACAAAGCCATTTGATTCTGTGATACCCTCTCAGCACTTGTATTGACTATTCAGCAGCTAAAATCCAGTGCACAAAGGGAACAGTCAAGTTATCTGACAATACATTTGTTTTCACATTAGCATGTTGTCAGCACTCACAGATGAGACACAGAACTACTGTATCAGCCCGCAAACATGAAGAATGCTCACTGAGTAGAGAAGCAGCAATACTTACACGCCTCATCGTCTCTCACATTTCTATTTATTTCTAAGCATGAAGATCACTCTTTCACTCCATGCTGTTCCATTATCAGGTATTAACAATACACACAGCTAATTACACTTTGGGGTTTTTTCTCCAGAGATTAGTCTAGTAGGAAGAAATAATTTGAGAAAGAACAAGAAGCCATCGAACACCCTACATATTAGAAGGATGTACACAAATCACTTATTAAAGTGTGAATACTAGATGTTTTCAATTTTATTCTATCTTTCTTTTGCCAGATCAATTCTAAATGTTGAAAGGATTAGATCCTAACCAAACTGTCAGACAGACAACACATCAAACAGGAGAATTCTATAGCTTAAGAACAATTCAGATGTATTTCATAGCTCCTATAAGAAACACTCACCAAGATCTGTATTGGGGCCAGCAAGCAGCTGCTTAAATTTGTCCAATCGGGATGCTTCTCTTTCAGTTAATGCAGGAGTAACTGAGGTGTTGTAGTCTCCCATTCCACTCACCAAGGGAGGTGTGGACGTTTGTGGAAGTGACTGTGATCTCTGCATGGAAGAATTTTCACTTGCATTATCTGAGGGGAAAAAGAAGCAGCTAGCAGTTAGCCTCAGCTAGTAAGAAGGCTACTGATCACTTGAATTCTGTTTTTGAAAAATGCAAATTCAAGTACAGCATAAGTTTGGACTTCAAATTACTTTGATATAGCAGAAGTAGCATTCCTCTTTCAAGCAGCATTCCACAATTAAAACACATCAATGAGAGATCGTACTAACATCAAGGCTAATGGGTTTCTAAAATGTCTGTGTTACCAAAAGCTGCTCATATTCCTCTTGCCATTCTTTAAAAAAACAAACTGAGAAAAAAAACAAACTGAGAAATCACTGCAATTGGTTACTTTAAAGCTTATACATAAGCCACAGACCAGATCACAGAGTGAATTTCCCAGTCCACATGCATGATTTTCTCCAATTTTTTAATATATTTTATATGGTACTACTTTAATAAGAATTTTTCACATTAGCATTACTATTAATTGCATACATCTTGGTGCATCCAACCAATAAAATACATTCAGTAGTGGAAGTTCCTTCCAAAACTAAAGATTTATTAAGGCTGAAAACAAAGGAAGTTTAATTATTCTTGCCTCACACATGTACTTCTCACACACATACATTACGGTTTAGTATGGCATGCAGTCTCTCCCTCAGACAAATCAATGTTAATAAACAGTATTCTCCTGTGGTATTAAGAAAATGTTGGGAAGTGGCTATTGTTTTACAGGGTAAATATTATAGCTGTCTTCGTTTAACTTTCAACATCTTTTTCACTTTTTAATATACCTGATGCACTCGCTGTATGACCTTCACTGACTGATTTAACAAGCCTATTATCACCACATGCAGCTGAAGTCAGCTGTGCAAATTCCTCTTGTTTTTCTTCCTGTAGATGTTCTTCCTGAAATTTATGCTGTTCTTGTAGCTTGCTGTGATTCTGAATTACTTTGTGAGCTGTTTCCATGACCACTTCTGTATTTAAGTTTTCAGCAGCTATTGCTAACAGTTCATCATCATCATCCCCAAGATCCCAGGCATCACTTGTGTTACTTTCAAATTCTTGGAAGGTGCTGACTTTCTTCAGTTTCACTGGAGTTGTAGGAGGCTTTGAACCTGGTTTTACCAAGCTGTTCAAAAACAAATAAACAATATTTAGAAAACTAGTAATGAAACTATGGATAGGACTAAAAAGCAAAATACATACTTGATACTATATAGGTAGAAAATATTTATCTCCCTCCACTCATGTTACTGCTACATCCATCCATGATAAAACACAGCTGAAGAAGTCTGAGAACAAAGGCTGTAAAAACTGACTCCTCTTTGAATAGAAGCTGAACAAATCTTTCCTTCCCTTGTGCTAAGAAAACAAAAAAAAAAAAATAAGACCAACCCCCAAGTCAAATCAAATGAATACTACTAGAATAGTTTACAAAAGACACAGGACATATTGCACTGCTCTTGCTTCATAAATTTCTGTAGAGGTTTTATCCCTTTCAATGCAACCGCTGTATAACAGCACAGGAGCCATAATCAAGTCATGGTCTACTCCTAAGTCATCATAAGCAGTCATGCAATACAACCACTGTCATAAACAAATCAAGTCTCACCCTAAACTTATTAAATCTATCATTCCTCCCCATTCAGGCATGCCAGCGTGGATTTGTTTCAGAACTTTGCTCTTCCCACAGGCAAGATATCTCCTCTACTTACTAGTCTAAGTGGACCCTGATCAGCTCCTAATCTTTTGTCCCTCTATCAACGTGCAATGTGAGATATGAACCAATATCACTCCCTCGCCTGGCACTTGTTCTCACTGAAAATAATGCAGAGAAATTACATCTCCCTTCAGAATTCAGTGAATAAAGTATAAAATTCAGAAGGTTTCTTAGTCTGCTCTCAAAAAATAAAAAAGTTACTGCCAGTAGCTTTACTGCGCTTTCACGGAATGGGTCAGGTTGGAAGGGACCACAGTGGGTCATCTGGCCCAACCTCCCTGCTCAAGCAGGGTCATCCTGAACACATGGCATGGAACTGTGGCAATACCATTCTTGAGTATATTTCTGACCATCCCTGTCTTCCCACCTGAGCTAGTTTATTATTTTTTCTGGTACAATAAGGCAGGTAGAATTGCAACTCAGAAAAAGCTCTCACGGAGTCCTCATACAGTGTCAGAGAGTTTCTATTCCATGTTACAGGGAATATCTTCCCTAACAGGTGCTCTAACACTTACTCTTTTGCCCAACTTGTCATCACTGTCTAAAACAGCAAGGTCTTTCTCCAATTCTGCCATTTCAAGCAATAAGCTTCTAATTTTTGTTTCTCTTTATGAGTCTGTATTTTGAATTAATTAATCCCATTTCTTTTACTTCAGCCCTCAAAATCACACATTTCAACTTCCTTCAACTTTGTATTATCTGAAAATTAACCAGAATTTTTACTTCTTGCACCATTTTAAAACAGCTCTTAAAAAAAAGTCTAGTAGAAGCATAAGGTTCTTCCAAACGAATATTTGTCCTTATAACACTTTTCCTGTCCTTACCATAATTTCCCATGTATAGGGCATTTCAAATAAATACTAAAAGTTGGTAATCTGCATTAGTTAAGAGCTGAAGAGCTGATTTGCTGCTCCCAATGTGGTAAGCATCAGGAAGTCACAAAAGAGAAGTCAGAACAGGGAAGTCAAGAATATGACTAAAACTGAAAAAGTAAGATTAACAACAAACTTAATAGCCAACAGGGGAAAAAAAAAAAAGATATGACAAAATAACTGGAAATCCAAAATACCTGGAATATTTAAATAATAAATTAACTTACGTTCCATGCAATAATGGATCAAAAGGTGGATGCTGAGCTCCATACACATGTTGAATACTAAAGGAAAAGAAAGAAAGTTATCACGAAAGTAATAAATATTTGGAGGGTTTCTGTGTATTAAATAGTAAATAATAAACAGAACTGAAATGTTCCAACAGTTTTCCGTTTCAAAGAATTCCATATACCACCAAAAATAGTGAGGCTGCAATTGATGTGCATACTAAAATGTTACTTAAAAAAAAATCACAGATTTGCCAAATAGGAGCTCTTTGTGAGAGCTAAACTAACTTAATCTGTCTTATTTTTCTGACCAGGATTTAAAACAAGAAATAAGTTAAGTCTGCAATAAGAATCTACATTGCTTTAAAATTCTCTTCTCTGATTCATCATTTCTTCATTTGTCTCTTGCAAAAAAAATTAATTCTCAAAGAAATATCTGCAAAGATTTAATCTGCTGTGTACCCTTGTCACCCAAAATCCAAACAGACAATTTTTAACAACTACTAAAAGGATGACAAATTCAAAGAAAAATGCAAACGGTGCCATGTTAGAGAACAAAAGCCATAGAGGTATTAAAAAATGCTTTGAAACAAATAGGCTTCCAAAGATAGATTTATTCACTACAGCGTCTAACATTATAAAACAGCATGTTATTGTGTGAAAAACAAAACTCCCTACAAACTAAACGTTCATAATCTCCCAGTTATCAGCTATAAAATCATTTTTAACTAAAATACTCCACAGAAAATGCATCAAGATTTACATGTGGCAATTATTACTACAAAACTCTGATTGTAAGAGAAGCAAATCATATGCAACATTAGCATCTACCTAAACCTGTACCAAAAACCACATAAAAGAAGACAAACATGGTCTCCTGACAAATAAAGAACAATCTCCAGACCAGAAATATAAATAAGTCCAAACTGTAAACCTGAGATAGAACCAAGTCAAAAAAACTGTAGTCATAACAAACTTTAAGAAAGGCTTTGACTCACAGGACAGGGGCAGCATTAACACTAGTGAAATTAGCCCTGGCAGTGACTGAGACTGGTGTTTTATAAAAACTGTGATGATTTTTATGTGATTCCATGGGAAAAAAAAGTCAGTCCACCACCAGCCTTTGCACATGACTGTATTCCATACTCTTCACAGTCAAGTCTCTGTGCTTCTTGCTCTACCTTCACATGAGGCTCAAGTGTCACTGTCCACTTCCACACAGAATCTGCCTTTTCCTTACACTGCTCTATCAATACCCACAATGGAAATCTAAACAAATATAAAGCAACAACAATCCTCTCCATGCCATAAAAAAAAAACAAAAGAAAGAAAAATCAAAAGCACATTCTCCCCAGTGTCCTTGTTTTGCCACACGCCTACAGTTGCCTGCAAATTAACTGCAACTATTCATAAACACCGCGCAATGGAGAAGAGTCAAAAATGTTTTACCCTCAAGGGACTCAGCAAAGTTACAAAGTAAAAGGTTTAGAGGAACAGCAACGTTGGACTGAAAAAGTTAGTTTATAACTAGAGAAACAAAGCCACTTCCAGTCAGGGTCACTGAAAACATAGGAAGGTAAATGATGAGCAGGACAGCGTTGTTGAATTCAAGTAAATGGTACGAAGTGCAGAGAACCACAAATACACTTCATTCTCACAAAAAAGAACATAAAAAACTGTACTGTGAGAATAGTTTAGGGATAAGAGCAGAGAATGTTATCGCTTAACTATCATCTGAAATGCATTCCCAGTCTGATATAACGGTCAAGAGAGTTCAGAAGTCTTTAGGGGTGCATGCCCTGGAAAACTTTGAATGAGAGAATGTGCCTTTTAGTTCTTTGCAACGACACAACGACTGGTCTGCTGCTCACACTTCAGGAAGAAAGTCGAGAAACTGATGATATCTGGAAATATCCAGCAAAAACTAAAAGTTGTCTCTATGCCCATAAAATCCAGTTTCCTGCAAAGCATTTAAAAAACACCAAAACTTGTATCAAGTTTCAAAATATCCTGACTTGCACCGCTGCCGAAAGCCAAACACATTCTCCTACTCAAAATCTCCCGGCGAACCAACTCCCAGAATCACGCTGACTCTTTTAACCACGATGTCAGGCTAGGAGCGCACATTCAGAGAATTAGTTAGCAATTTCTGATATAAGCTATAACTAACCCTTACTGAGACCACCAGCATCTCCACCGGGCCCCCGGGGGTGCCCGCGCCGGGAGGCTCCGGGAGAGGAGCTCACAAGGCACCGCGTTCGAGCAGGGACCGACCGCACACGGTCCGTGCAGGGGGGACACACTGCGGGGTCCCGCTGAACTGGGTAGCAAGAACGCGGTGTTGTGGAGGCAGCGATGCCGGACTGCCGAGGCCGGGCAGCGCCGCCCCCCGCGGCCCGGCACCGCCGTCCCGGGCCCCGACCTTCCCGCGGCGCCGCTTACCTGCCCGGCACCTTCGCGCCGCTCCGCTTCCAGAACTGCTTCCTGCCCCCGTCGCTCGCCATGGCGGCGTCACCTCATCCCCGTCCGCGCCCGCGGCCCCGACCCGGCCCCGCTGCCTCAGGCTTCACTCCCCGCCATGGCCTTCCACGGGAGCGGCACTGAGCGCCGCCATCTTGGCACGCGAAAACAACGCTGCTCCTCATTCGCCCCCCGGAGCGGCCGGGAAGTTTAATCCAATCAGAAGTGAGATTGCTGCCGGGCGGGTCCGGCCGGGCCAATCGTAGCGAAGGAGCGCGGGGGGCGGGCGGTGGCGGCCCCGGCCCGGCCCCAGCTCCCGACTCGTACGTTTCCCCGCGCGGTTCCCGTGGTTCCAAAGCGTTCCCACGAGTCAGGTTTAACTTCGTGGCATTCTGAGTATGAATGTTTTTGGACTTTAATCCTTTTCGATTGAACCATACAGACTAATTCTTCAGCGTACTCCTTACAAAGAAATGCAAAACTCGCTACGTCCGTAGAAGGAAACTTTAATGGAAGACATCAGTTTATAACAAAATCCATCATATTTTTTTTCCACTTTACCTTTTACAATTATTTCCAATTATTGAGCCAGTTACTGGGTGGTGGCTTTAACCTTTCTCTGTTTTAAAGTTCTCCAATCATTGTACCCGCTTCATTTATGGCTTTGGGATGATACGAGGCTCAGAGGGTTTATTTGTCTGTAGATTTCTCAGCAATTCTGGTCCAAGGATACATCACTTCTGCCAACAAAATAGGTATGGGTTAATGTTTTTCTTTGGAGTATGGCTCCTGAGAAAACAGTGCTGAGTTACAGGGGTTTTCTGTTCTCTGTGGGATTTACTTTTGGGATTTTTACTTCTAAGAACTGAAAAAAATAAAATGTCTCATAGATCTTTCTAGATCACAGTCCACAGGTGAAAGCTGTAATTTCAATGATACTTATAGATAAATATGCTATGGGTAGTATCATCTATTTGTGTCCTTTAAATAGGATCCCTCTTAAAATTCTGAACCTCGGGTTTTATCAGCATTTAAGAAATACACAAGAAACATAAATGTAATATGATCTATGTCTATTAGCTAAAGTGAAGTGGAATCTGCAAAATCGTGAGTGGAACTTTGCTTGGTCGTAGCAAGATAAATTTAAATTAGGCCTGCTGCCGTTAGAATGAGGTACTTTGTTGTGACATTCTACCAGTAGTATTAATACGGATGTTAAAACTGTGTTTCAGTTCTTCCCATTTGTTCATTGTTGATATTTGTCAAAGGAAAATGTAGTTAGATTAAGTCTAGACAGCCCCAGCCATCTGTCATCCTTGTGACAGTTGACCTGGATTCTGAAGTGACGCCGTTTAACTTTTGTGTCAGTCTGGTGCAGCCACGTGGAACTTCATTTTAGCAGAGGAGGTTTTATTGAGTTATGTAATCAGATAAGTACAACCTTAACTTCATTATTAAGTTTTCATTATATTCAGTGTATATTGTGTTTAAGCTTTTATTGTGTTGCAGAATTTTGTACTGGAAGCAACTAACTGTTGCATTGGTTGTTCATGTGAATAAGTCTGAGCTGCAAATGGAGCTACTCTTGTGTCAAGAAGAACTGCAAGGGCATTTGTCTGCTACTGTGGAGGGCTGCTGCCAGTTTAGACCCGTGGGTTGGTCACATAGAGCTGGACTGGGCTCTCTCTGCTGTTTACTTTCTAGTAGGCAAGGACACTATTTCCATTCCCTTTCCATTAACTTTTATATTTTCTCCTTACCCCATGTTTTATTTTATCTCTTACACAAACCTGTGTTGCCAAGGTTCTGGAAATGCAAAGGATTTGGAGAGAGGAACCTTTCAAGACCTCATCGTGTAAGTTGGGTACAATTGTTTATGCCCATAACTCAAGGTGATCTGAGACCACAAAGAATGTGTCCTTGAAGAGGGCTTACAAAATAGTACTGACTGAGTATCACAAGAAGCAATACAGTACTTGGAAGGAGAATGTGGTCTGAACATGTATTTTAGCAGTGTTCCTGCTTAACTTTTCTGCTTACGGATATGTGACATGGGCAGCTGAGGCTGTGTACAGGTTCCACTGTTCCACTCCTGTTTGAGAAGGAGATCTGCCAGAGTCCAGGTGCTCTCAAGGAGCACAACAACGCTGCAGTCACTGCTGGGACTCACTGCAGCCGATGAGCACAGTCTTCAAGAGCATCCAAACACCCAGATCAGCTATTTCAAAGTCTGCACAACTGTATCAACTAAGCTCTGCCTTGCTCAGATGGCAGTAATTTTTCAGTTACCACTTGTATGGGAATTTTTGTTATTTCAGAGCAATAAGAAATATTAAAATGTCTGCTGTAGTATTTGTTCTGCTTCATGCTGTTTGTATGCAAGAATTTATAGTTAGGAGGAGGTCTGTTGCTAGTATGGTCAAATAATGTATTGAGCTACAGAGAGGTTTGTGGACATCTTTCTTTTTTTCTTTTCTCCCTTTTTTTAACTTTTTTTTTCCTTTTTCCTCTCCTTTTTTTTTTTTCTTGACCATTTTGCAGAATCAAGTAACTGTGCACAGTTGGTAAATATTATAGAAGATGCTCAGGAATTTTCTGTATGTTCTAAAATGTACAAATGTAGCCATGCTCTTGGCTGATCAGAAGTAGGAGTGTTGTAGCTTGCACTAGAAATGTTTTGAACAAAGTAGACACTGAGATGTTTGTTTAGTGTCATAACTGGTGGGCTGTGTGGACAGGTACCAATTTGCTTTTCAGCTCTGTTCTGAAAAGCTTCTGCTGGTACAGCTGTGCTGGTGTGGTTACACAGGTAGACTTTTCTGTGCAGGTACAGTGCATTTTGGGAAAAGAACTCTTTCTGATGATAGATGAGAAAGTATGGATTGATGCTAAACATAAGTAACTAAGCTGACAACAGCACTCCCCTGCTAATTTAGCTGCACTCAGACCGGGAGGATTTGCTGATAAAGTTGTGTAAGCTGGGGAGTGCTTTTTCCTGCTTATCCTTGCACTGCTGTGTCAGCAACACGCTGCAACATAGACGCAGCTGTGAAGGGGGGTTTAAACTCACCCTACAAACTGACAAGGCCACATTTCTCTAAATGCAATTTTTTTGTTTGCTTTAATCAATAAGGGAAAAAAAGTTAATTCAAATGAGACTTCTATGTTGAAGCATTATTTTCTGCACAGTTTTATCACCTTAACAAACTAGTGGAAGTGATTCTGAAAGTAGCACACAAGGCTTCCTACAGTGGCTGGTCACTGTTTCTGTCTGGTCCATGGTCATGCCTTTCTACTAAGCTATTTTATCCATGTACTTTATTGTAATGTCACAGAAGAAACAGTTCTTTAAAGTAAAACTGAGCAAATGGAGTGAAGTTGCAACCTAACCCAAAATCAGAACTCTGGTAGAATCAGAGGGAGGAAGACAACATTTATTTATCTTGGGTAGAAAACAATCCCAGAGTGTGCAGTACTTTGTTCTTGGACAAAAAGGTATGAGGCAGGATAAGATAAATGGGGTAAGCAATCACATAGAACCATGGAAGAAAGTGCAAAGGGATGTTAAAGAAGAGAGATAGGTATAGCTGGATTCAAAGATGTTAGACACGGTCCAGAAAATCACATAGTAACAAGACCTCTTTCAGGATAGTGCAATTTTTCTCCACAAAATTGGAGAGGAAAAAAGAGAGAAGGAATCAACATTAGAGAGTAATGGCCAGGAAGAGTCATCATTGAAGATAAGGCATCATCATAGCATTTTGTAGCTTTTTCTCTGTAAGTGGCCCTTCCTATTACACATGAATTGAAAAAGATTTTGAAAATAAAAGCAGATTGCCAAAATACATTTACAGTGGTAGTGCACATGTATGAAATCATGCACACTCACACTCTGTATTCAATATCAGTAAAAGAAGGCTGTGACACAGAGAAAGAAATAAGTAAATAGATAAATATGTGCTGGGTTTGAGTAAATGTCTTTGTCTTGTTTCTTCTTCTAGAAGACTGATAAATGTGGGTAGTTTTCAAAAGTTTTCAATCACTAAGATATTAGTGGCAGTGCTCATGTTTACATTTCATGCATTTTAGGTGAAGGTCTTTAGTTTTATTTTTGTCTTTGTCAACACAGCAACTGACATGGTCTGTTGGGCGTAGTCTGGAACAGCAATCCTTGTCCAAGAAGTGATTGTTCACCAGCAGACCAGTGTATGGAAATGCTTTTTCCAGGAGTCTGATGCAATATGTAGTTAAGGCTTAAATGACTCAGAGAAGGAAGGACGCTTTGTAAATGGAAGTACTGGGTAGAAGACAGGGAAGCTGGCAAAAGCAACAGATCCTCTTTCAAACATATTTCTAGTTCCTTGAAATTCCACCTTCCTGTACATACAGTGAAGGTTTAAACATAGCATTACAGCATGACAAAACTTCAAACACTAACAGAAATAAATCAATGCTTTTTTGGCTCTGAGCCATGATAATTCACTTCTGTTCATTGTTACATAGAAACGTACTTTCTTTAACTGATATAACTCATATGAGTTTCTGAATTTCACATTCAACTTGCTATCAGAGCAAGGTGAAAAGCAAAATCACTGGAGCATTAGTTTATATTTCCTGAAGCTAAAAGACCTTGAGATACTGGGAGAATTTTAAAGATGCCAGAAAACCTGCTTGGTACTGCAGCTTGATGAGGAAGTAGGCAATACCAGTTTTCTAAGGTCACTAGGAGTAGGCAGCTTCTTGGAACAGACACAGAACCACTTTTTTTTTTTTTTGGGGGGGGGGGGGGAAGTCACAACAAATAGCAAAGCTATTGCTTTATCTAAAAATTGGACATGGAATAGGGCAAAATGTAAAAGATGGATGTCTGGAGCTTTTCTGAATCTACAAGTTGTCTTTTTTTTTTTTTTTAAGAAATATCATCTGTAATGGACTGGAGTGCAAAACTAGTTTTGGGCATATAATATGAGAGTGAGTAGGACTCTCAGATCCTTTAGGTTTCTGTTTAAAACAGCCGTAGTCATCTTGCTATGTGCCTCACCTTTTTTTCTTTTTTTCACAGTTTGTATTATTTAATTTTTTTCAAGAAAGTACCTGAAACAAAGTGTCTTGTAACTCTAAGGAAGAATTCTACAGCAAATTTAGGTGCTTTGGTTCAACCACTCAGTTTTGGTCATTTTTATTTTAATGGACAACTTAACCTCAAATTTCATTAAAAACACCAGACAGAGAGAGAAGTATTTCTCAAAATTATTTGTTTTTTCATTATTTTAGTTCATTCTCTGGATGTTTCTTCTCCTGTTTGATCCACTGTTCTCAGAAGATGTATTCAGCATGGAGACATTACATTTGGCATGCCACTAGCATCGATCATGTCCTTGGCCTCTTCCTTTTTTCGGTCAAAAATGCTATTTAGAAGTGAATCTTTAACTCTTCCCGTGTAGGTAAGAAGAATGGAGACATGATGATACAGAGAAATTGCAATAGATTATCTTCAGTGGATATTTTCAGGTGTTAGAACGCATCAAGCTTTGTGTTAATTGCCACCTACAGTTTATCTTGAGAGCATACATTTGTTCTCTCATAATATTGATGACTGACTGCTGCAGGGTTTGGTTATTGGGTTTTGGGGCTTGGCTTTTTTCTTTAGTCTTACCTTTGACTATCCAGCTTCATCACGAGTGCTTTCATTGTTTTTCCTTGGATCTCTGTATCCAAGTCTACTGACATCTCTTTTCATGCCTCAAAGCCACTGTTAATGCATTTTCATGTCATTTGTATCTATTTAAGGGATGTTTTTTGTTGGTGTTTCTTGAGGATAGCAAAGCCTTTACTATGCTATTCAACCCCATTTATCTTTCAATTAATTTCTCTCTTCCATCCAAATGTATATTAGAAGGTAAATAAGTTTCCCCGTTTGCTTTTTAATCCATTTCAGTTTCTCTGCATAGCAGTGGAAATGTACACTTGAACTGAAAAAAGTCTTATTCACTTCTTTCTTAGTGTTCCACATATTTTCAGCATTGAAATCCTATTAATACAATTTCTGTAGAAGAGGATTAGTGGTACAGTGAGTTCAGGAAGTGTAAGATGAATGAAAAATACAGGATAGAATATAAATTTACAGCTGCCCTTGCAGTGTGTTGCATAGATATAATTTCCAGAAATATCTTCAGTATAATACATTGTAGTTATTATTATTCTTCAAGTCAAAGTGAATTGTATCAAAGTCACGTTTTCTTTTTCTGAGAGTTTGCTGCTTAAGAGCTAAGTCTATATCAGGTCTCATTAATTGCCCATTATTGAATTTTTATTGCTGTTTTTGTCATTTGTTTATGCTTTTGTTTGAATGAGAGCAAATGTAAACATGAGAAACAAGTATAATGAAGATATTGCAGTGGGAGTCCTAGTAACAGAATCTTTCCAGCATGACTTTCAGTGGAAAAGAGTTACTGAGTGCTCCTGGGGTAATGTTGGCTGAGCTGCCCATTTTACTAGTGAGAGTGTTGGGAAGGTTAAGGATTTAGCAACAGAGAGGCTGAGAGCTTTGTGAAAGAGACATAAGAAAAATTATTGTGCAAAGAAAATGGGAGTAACTCCTGGTATTGGGGCGAAAATACATGATAAAGGTAACAAAGTATTTTTTACATTTGCTTTTAAGTGTTGCTGCTTCTTGTCCAAGAGGTATATCCTGTTAGTGAATTGGATTTACAAAGTACTCATTAGCTGAAGATGATAAATGTTTTCCCATATTTAAGAATGTTTATGGAAATGGAAAAATAATCAAAACCTGCAGTTCTTTTTAGACCTTGTTACTTCTGAGAAATGGGTAGGAGTAGTACAAAGTTTTCAGCTAGGGGGAAAAAAGAAAACTCAGACTAAAAAGTGAGAATTAAGTATTTCACTATTCATATCACTTTCCCATATAACACAGCATGTAGCATCATATTATAAAGTAATGAAAGAAAGAACAGCTTAGCTTCTAAACCTTGAAATGAAAATTTGCAATTTTGCTTGAATGGTCTTGACAGTTGTTTCAAGACTGGCAATCTTAGTGCAAGGAATGAACTGAGAATACTGATGTAAAACAACCAGAGAATCTCTGAGTTTTGAAGAAAAAATGATAAGGCGATCACAAGCAGCTCCTCAGAAGTTAAAGCCATTTTAAATAGAAAGAGCTCAAAGGATTAATCTCTTCTACTGAAATCCTGAAGTATAGTGGTAATAATTCTAGTATGCATGGTCATTAAAATAAGATTTCACAAGTAGCCAGAGGAAATAAATCCATTATATATGTCATTTTTCAAAAATCTCTCTAACTCTGAAAATCAGCCACGGGCTGCAGAACAGGAACAATTTTGAAATACTAATGAAGTTTGAAAACTTATGTGTTTTCTCCTTTTTGGCTTTGTTTTGTGAGAGGAAAGACTTGCTCAAGAAGGTTGTCTCTTACACTAGACTAACTAATGTATCCAAGGGAAGAACAGATAGATTTCTACCAGACAAACCTTTGTATATTTTTTTAAATGCCCTTAAAGAAAAAATTTCTGTAATATTGAAAAATAAAATTTTGTAAGTACTGGAGGACAAAAATTTCAAATTCATAGCTCATTTCAAACTGGATTCTTGCTCGCACATTAATAATAATATAATTATTAATATTATTCATGTCTGTCTGATCCCATACTGTCTTTGTTGTCTATGATCTATATAAATTTGTATATGATACCCTTCTGTTTATACCAGTTCTCAGATAATGCTAGCCAACATTCTTAATAATGCTTTAAAAATTAAAAATCACCCGTGACAAAAATTAAGAGTTGCAAGTAATTATAATGGCAATCACTACTACAGAAGGTAGCAGAGCCATAACATGATTTAGTGATTGGAAATTAATACTAGAAAAAGTGGATATATTGTTGAAAACTATGTTGTGCTTTAGCTACAATTCACTGGTCTTGATTGAGGTTTTTACTGTGTGAAAAGTCTATGTTCCTTGTGCAGAAAATTAGAGGAGATGATCATAGCAGCCCTATGGGCTGCACAACCTATGAATTGCTCTCAAAGCTATTCCCTTTTGAATTTATTATTACTATTATTCAATTCTCTTTGGCTTGTACTACTTAAACTCTCAACAATATTACATTGTTTTAGACGTGGCATATGTATATATATGAATGCACATTAGATACAGATGCTTAATCTCATATAGAAATCAAATTAAAATGTGATTTTTTTTTTGAGTCTCGGCAAGAATAGTGGACTTTTCATGTTGGCGGCAAAGGAAATTTAATGGAACAAATTTATTTAAATTGCTGTGTCAAAAGTCTAAAAATGAGCTTTCCTATGTTTGTGTAATGAAGAAAGGAGGCCATCTCAGCATAGTCTTTAGTCCAGCTAAGATCTAAACTGCTGTCTGGAGGTATGTTCTGTCTCTCTTCACTGAGAGGGCAGGAGAGTTGGAGCCTTCTGCAACATGGCTCATGGAAGGGGGGCTTGTATCAGGGCCTTTTCCTTGAGAAAAAGTAACAGGCAATTTCTTCAGAGCTCTTAAATAATTATCCAGCTAAAGTGTGAACTTATGGGAGTAGCAAAGGGATAAATCACCACAGCAGCAGCTACATGCGTTTTTTATGATATCCCAATTTTCCCTCTCTTACACACAGCACAATACAAGAAAATATCCAATTTCTTTCATTGCTAATAGTTTGCAGTATGTTGAAAACCAGTAAAATTAATGAGAAAACTATTATGACAGAGAAATACCAGTCAGTTTTCATCTAGTGCTTAGAAATTATGGATCTAGGAGAAGGCTTTGAGTTTAGCCATGATGCTTTCCATAGCACCTTTGTTGTTTGGTAAACTTTCAGTATCTAACTTAGCTTGTATTTATAAGCCAGGTCAAAGCTTGAAGCTTATGTGCTTTTCTTTTCATCCACCTCAAAATGTGAAAGAAACATATATTTTAATCAATCCTTGTTTGCATTCAAGTTCTCCTTTCTTGAAGCCGTAGAACTATTCATCAGCACTCTGCATCTCGTTGCACTTTTCAGTGTGTTCAAGCATATCTGGAAAGAGGCTGAGATGTCCTTGGCTCTACTGGAAACATTATGTCATCATCTAAACAAGATGTTGTTATGCCAGGAAAGGATCAATACTCTGATGAGGACCTGCTGACTCAAAACTTCATTTTTATTTGATAAAGGACTACTTGGAACACTTTCCAAAGCATCTCTCATGGTATGAAGCTCTAGGGACTTGATTTGTCTCTCTGCCCAGGAAACTGAGTTGATTCATCTGTAAATATATGTCTGCCAACTTCAGATAATAAGAAAAAATGCACCTTCTGCATTTTTAAGCTTCACCCTTTCAGCCATTTCAACAGTATACTCTCTTTGTGAAGGAACTACTTCACATACCAACAATTAATTCAGTGGGAAAGAGAGGAAAACGTTTTAGCTTTTTTCCTGCTGCTGACACCAGACAAGTCTACCCTGGGGTCTGTATGACTGCACAGACCTGGCAGCACTTCACTGCACAGGGTGCAAGGGGTGGACACCCCCCAGGTGCTTGACTTTGAAAGGATACTATTCTGCAGTCCTTCCACCTGCCCCCAGGCTGGCTTCCCGGCCAGGCTGCTGTGCCAGTGCTGACAACTAAGTTTGCCTCAGTACCTCCAGCTGAGAGAAACCAGAGCTGCATGACTCTGGGTCAGTTTGTGGTGAAAGGACATCTAGAGCTAAAGGGCTCTCTGCTGAAAAAAGCTCAGCTCTCTTCTGAGAAACAAACCTTGGAAGAGATTAGTGTTGCTCAGATTGCCATACCAGTATTGTTTTGGATAATATCACTAGTATAAAATAATCAAGGATTATGTAACTGGTTAGTGAAATGGATTAAAAACCTTTTTGTAATCTTTTTGCAATCTTTTTGCATCCTCTTCATGCAGTCAGAGATGGCTTTAGCTAAAAGGGGATATGGTAGTCTTGTGGCTTCCTATGACCTCCTGTCATTTGAGGGGAAAACACTACCTTGCTAGACATTGCAGCATCCTTTAACCCTGCTCTTGACTCATTTAATCATTCTGTTGGCTCAAGTCCCAAATAACCCAGTTTGAGGCTTTAGATGACCAAAGACAAAGAATTATTTTGTGAAGGCCTTTTCTTTTTATATTGAAGATATATAATGACTCCAGTAACCTTAAGAAATACGGAAGAGGGAAAAAAGGAGAACTCAACATCTTTTCACTTTTTACATTGTCTGTTTATACTAAGGTTGATAGAAACTCAGTACCTAGTGCAGTTTTGAATGAATTTGAGTTGTTTAACAGAGAGAAGATGCTCATTGGTGTTATCAGAGTAAACAGATATATTTGCCTTGACAGAAAGCATGTTTAACAATGTCTCCTCACTTCTATCGTACTTGTTCAGGCCCAATTTGTCAAAAATGCTCCCATGTTCTTCTTTGTGTTCTGAGGTGCTGAAAATCTTGAAGAATTCGTTTCCATTCTAGCTCCATTTAGCTGATATATAGTACCACCAAAACACTGATTTTAACATCGGGCTTGTAAGAGCTTCAGAATTATTGACAAAAACATTGCTCATTTTCTTCAAACCTAACCAATGCAGAACCTACTTTTTGTACAGAAACAATGTGATTCTCTGCATCTGCAAGGCATGAGCAGCCAGAATACTTATTTTACCTTAAAAGAATTGCTCAGTGTTTGTTTGCTCTTTTGTTTCTTTCAACAGTGAATCCATATTATCTTTTCCTCTGGCAGAAGAAATAGGCAAGGAACTTTATCAGTGCTCTTGTGGAAAGCCTTTCACAGCATCCATCAGCTCCTGCAAACTTCAGTGGGATTGTTCATCTCTTTGATACCAAGGAAAAACGATCAATATCAGAGAGATCTATTGTAAACCTAGGAGTCCTGGAGAAATCAGCCAGCAATAGGCATCTGTGGTTCTCTGAATGTTTATTCTTTCACGCGGTCTTTTTTTCTGTTGCCACCTGCTCATCCAACCTGCATTGTTATTGATTTTTCTCTGGCAGGTAGGCCTCAGTATCCACATATACAATACCTGGGAGAACTGAACCTAGGTGGTAAGGTTTCATGCTGCTCTGAGAAAACCTGACTTTTATAAAGAGCCTAGATACAGATATTATGAATTCTAAGGGCTGTAACCTTGAAGAAAGACATTTTTCTCAGAAATAATCTGAGAACTTTTATAACATCCACAAGAAAGAAGAGCTTTGTGTGCTTTTGAGAGGACTATTCTTTACGACTTGGTCCTTTCTGTTAGAAATTTCTACTTCATCTGTCCTCTATTACATAACAAACTGAACTTGTATCATTATTGTGTAAGCAGCTCTCACTACCATTTTATACAGGATCAATGGTTTTTCTCATTCAAGCAGGCAAAAATAAAAATTTGTCTTAGTATTCCTCATATAAAAGTATCATCAAAGCCCACTGTCTTGGTTTCAGTTTTCTGTTGACCAAGTATTGGCCTTTAAATGTTCAATATTTCCTGTCAAGGGAAGCACGTAGATCAGGATTGTCTTACCACTTCCAGAGGGGGATTCAGGGAATGCTTTTCTTGCCACCAGCATTTCCATCCTGTACACCACAGTAAACAGAGTTCGGCATTTACTGATAATACCTCTCTGAGAAAGAGCAAGCAGTTTCCTCTGAGGTTGGTATTAATATCTCATTAAGTGATTATGGTAAGAGGTCTTCCTGGAGTCTGCCAGTAAAACAGCTGTTGGAGTAGATGTGTTGATACTGCTCAGTACTGTAATGTTGTGGTAATCTCAGTCTTGAGGATCCAGTCAAGCATCATTTGCAGCATGTCCAGATGTCAGTCAGATGAAGATCAAAGAGTTCTGGTGTGACGTTTGAACCTGGCCTTTTTCATGCCAGCGTGACCACTTGGCTGGTAATGTGAATCTGCATTTTTGGAACCTACCTACTTTGATAATCATCATCATCATGGCTAGGCTTCACAAACGAAGATTTGGGAAGGGCTGTACCCACATTTGTTACAAGCACACTGGTGGCTAAAAAGGCCAATACGAGACAGGCACGTCCGGTTGCAAAAGGCACAGCAGAAAGACTCCTTAGGTGGTATATTCTGCAAGGCACGATTCTTTCTGCATTGTCTTTTCTCCTCAAGAGTGATCCTGCGTGCTTTCTCAAAAGCATCAGCAGCGTTATAGATGGTGTGTCTCCAGGCCTCCCGATTGGAGGCCAGAGTAGACCAGTTATGTTGATCAATATGGCCAAGGCTGAGATGTTGTTTCAGGGAGTCCTTGTATCTTCTCTTTGGGGCTCCTCTCTGGCGGCAGCCGGTGGCGAGTTCACCATAAAGCAAGAACTTTGATAATAGCATTAGTGTATATATAGATGGATGATTGGATGGGGATTTCTGCTTGAGATGAGTAAAAATTTCTGCTTGTTTTTTTATCTATTTTTAAGGTGGTTTTTTTGTCAGTTCATACCTTCCCTTTACACACTTTCCAGAGATTTAGCAAAAGAATATTGATTTAAAAAAGAATTCTTCCTAATTCCAGTGCTGTGATACCATGCCCATACAAACCCATAAAAAGCTGCTTGAGCAGCCATAGTAAAAACTGTGCCAAATACATTCAGCTGTTTACTTTCGAGCTAAGAAGTGCTGCAGGGATCTTGGCATATGGCCCCCACTATTTGAAATCTGAGGAAATTCCCACTGGGCCTGAGACCAAACACTTTCTTGCAGCCATTTGGTGGGCTTTTACTACTGTGGTGTTTTAAAAGGCTGTGATGGTTAGCAGCCTCTCACTGCTCAGGAATCCAGCTGAGCTGCCTTGCACAGTGCTGCTCAGTCTGCCTTGGTTGCAAACACAATTCAGCCACTCCCAGCTGTGTTCTGCCTACTTACAGCAATGATTAGTTTCTTCCCAAGGCTTCAATATAAAAGTGATCTGCACTGAGTGATGTGCAATGCTTCTGTTTTCTTTACCATGTTTTTTAATATTAAACCTGTGAATTATTGTTTTTTTCACATTAGAATTTTCCGAAAAAAACATTCCTTATATTCCTGGTTTTATTGTGGTGGCCCTACAAAAGCAGGCTGAAAACAAACCTGTAACTGAAAATTAGGGTGTTTTTTTTACATAAGAGGCAGACTTAGATCTCTTTAAACAGTGCTTACTGCTTATTGATTAATATATAATTCATACATATTAATAAAAAGTTTTTGATAAAGTGTGAGCAAAAACTGCTTTCCTTCCTTATCATTCATTTTTCACCAATTTGGTGTTTCTAATGTATGTTTATTCTAAGCAGGAATCAGGGCATTAGAGGGGTTAACACATGGTGAAGGGTAGAAAAGTTGATTGTAAACTACAGAGTCAGTAGGCCCAGCACTTTCTACACTTGTTTAAAATAATTATGGGTGCCAAAGCATCCCCATGGCTTCTCATTGCAACTGCACTGCTGCAGTTCAGACTGGTGCCCAATTATGAGAGGGCAATTTCACTGCAGCCTGAGAAAAGAAGGATAATGATTAAAACCCATTCATGTGGAATGTCCTAGAATATTGTAATAAAGAAGGTTTTTGTAATTGAAACATGTTCCAACAAGCCTTGAAACTATTCTTAAAGTTGCATCATTTTGCATCAAAGAGCAAAATCTTATAATCTGTTGAACAACCATTGATTTGATGAAAGCTTTTGGCCAACCAGAAATGAGCTTGATTTTGAAGCACAATGGAAGGACCTGGCTGTTTGAGGGAGCTTCCCTTGGGCATTGTAAAGGTCAACAAAATTCCAAGCCAATCATTTCCCTCACAACAAATAGCAGCAAATGAGATTCCACCTTAGGGATTTACTGCATTGTGTGTATTATTTTGTGCATTTGTGCTATGTGCTGCTCTAAAACAATCAACAGCATTTACTCCTGAACTATTCCATGCACCAAAATCTCATGCAGGATTTGATCATTCACTAGTAGGCTGCTCTAAACAAGATGATTAGTTTACAGTCTGATTTTCTACTTCTACTATCAGTTTTCAAATATTGATGACTCCAAGAAAAACAAAAGGTTACATACTAAAAAGGAAAATGCATTATGCCTTCCAAATTAATTGGGAGAAATAAAGTTGAAACTTGACTGCAAGAGCAGTTTAGCAATTGCATCAGCATGAAATAGCTTCTTCACCAAATCAAAGAGACACAGCCCTTCTGTGCTTACCGTGCTTCTGTATGAGTCCAAGATTTTGAGAAGAAAATGCATTTACACATAGATTTCTGATCAATAGAAAATTCTGTGTGCCTGCTGTTAATGAAATAATATGATACCTTTTAGAGTTTAGCTGGATCAATTGAATGTTTATTGAGTCGTTAATAATGATGTCCCAGCAGCACTGGGTAGTAGGTGTGGTTTGGATAGACTGTACAGAAATGACCAAGTGCTTCCCATGCAGTCAGCTGGAGCATGTGAAAAGGAGGATGAATGGTATGATACCCTAGAAGCATCTTTGACTGAAAATGCTCTGGCAGCTAGTGCTTCTGTATTCCTAAACCGAAAACAGGTGTCGTCTGCACGGGGTTAAAAGTAGCTATAGATGTTAGTGTGGTAACACTTGCCCCCTTACAGCAACATCTTTGACTCCGAGACCGTGATAATGATGAACATGATTCTGATTTCACAGAACTGCCATTTCACTACCTGTCCATTAAATCTTTCAATAAAAAATAGCTATGAAAGTGATGCCTTAAGCCCCTAATGTTTTTTTTATTTTTCTAATATTTGTAAGAATTGTAAGTTTTATAAGTAAGTTTTAAAAGCAGCAACCTTCCCCCCCCCTTGTACCTTGTTCCTTTCCCTCTCTCTAGCACCCTTGTTTATACATTCCTTAACCCTCTTACCCCATTCTATCCTTCCTATATCACTCATAGCCCCAAATCTAATAGAAATGTTTAGTCTTTTGTCAAGGCAAGGCCTAGACAGTTGACAGAACAGCATATCTGGGCCTAAACCACAGAATAGGTCAGAAATTAGGAAACTATGTACCCTTTGTGCTCTGATGATGCTGAAGATGGGAGGAAGGAGGGGTCCCAAAATGCACCCAGACTCATTTTAAGGGGGCAGACCCGGGGCGGACCAGAGGAAAAGCCACAGGGTGGACACATCTGGGATTGGATGGATGGCATTATAAAATGTAACCTCTCAGGCACGGCCTGCGCGCGCGTCCTGTAACATCTTGTCTTGGCAGAATAAACCCTTTCTTATCTCACCCCTAATTAACTGCTCCTGGAGATTTTTTCAGCACCAAAATACACCGGCAACAAAAGGAATCAGAGAGTCTATACTATTTATATAAAGTGTGGTAGAAGATCGTTTTTAGAAGCAGCCAAATAAGCAGTATGCGTTGTATTATTGGTAGATTGGGCAAGAACAAATAATGAGGAAAGTTACACAGCCAAACACTGATGCTTTAGAGGGTGTCTCTAGATTCAATTCCAGATGGGCAAATACAAGATTTACTTAAGCCTGATAATAACTTCACCATTATGAAACTGTTTCAAACCGGGATATTTTAATTTGGTGGTTAACAAGAGATTTCTACGTTAGCTTCTGTCTTTTAAGGTTACTGAGATATCAGCTTAAGGTCATTATAATTCAACCATCACTTTTCTTGAAAACCGTTTGGGTTTTTGAATACTTGAACTGTATCAGGAACTGAAAACGCATGAAATTATGGAAGATCCATGTCCATCAACTCTGATTTTTCCCAACCCTTTTTTTTCCAGGTACCCATGAAGATTTGGAGCCTTAAGTGACATACAAAGGCAAGTAAAGGCAGGAGAGGTGCATTTTTAAAAAAGATAATGTTTTCTAAACTATGGAAACTATTGCACCAAGAAGTGAAGCTGACAAAACTAGATAAATGGTCCGGCCTTGTGGACCTGGGCCAAATCTAAGTTTTGAATGTGAAGTATAACGAAGTCTACTTGAGCAATGGGGTTCAGAGCATAATGCAGTTTTGGAGCAAATACCTTGATCATCTCCATTTAGTGTCTTTTAGTTCAGTTCTGAGGACAGTTGTGGTACCCATGAAACAGATTCTGTTTGGAAGGAAACCAAATCAAGTGCTGCAGTGCTTATCAGGAGCATTCCTAGCTTGATGGTGGACTATACCACTGAAAGGTCTTCCAGTTTGTGCCTATCACTTTTCCTTGAACCACCTGTGTTGAACCACCTGCAAAATGGAGATTTCTGAACAGGGAAAGAAGCTGGCATCTAAATGAGGGGGAGCCTCTCAAGACTCATATAATGGATATATAAGGAGTCTTAGCACCTCACACTTTGATATGCTGATTGCACTTCTAGTAGAGGACAAAATGTGTATAAATAATTAAAAGTTCCCTTGGCTGAGACATTAATCTTGAGATTTAGGTGACAAAACTCTTGAGGTCTCCCTGCTAGAGAGTGTTATCAGACGTGAGGCATGACATTCTGCTGCTCAAACCTAGGCATTTAATGCTATTCTAAATGTAGAGTAGCTGTAGAGTACCCACCCCAGCCACCAGCTGCTGCTGCAGAGCATGTGAGTCCTTTCTGAGACCCTATGTCATATCTGCCTGTCCCAGACAGGCATTTTGGCTACCCAGCGGCCTCCCAATTGGCATTAGGCCCTTTGCTTCAGGTAGCTGGATCGCAGTTGGGTTCAGCACACATGTATGTGCTAAACAAAAACAAACAAAAAAAAATGAAAAAACCCTGTAGCTTTGAACAGTGAACTCCACAAGTCAGACGAGATTAGAGATCCAATGGCTTCTGTGGCTTGGGTCCAAACTCAGTGTTTTAGTGTCTTTCCAGGAAGTGGGAGAGGGATAGGGAGTGATGGTGAGGACTCGCATTTTAAGTCTGCTTTCCCACATGTGTTTATGCCTTTCCATAATTCATACATTTGAAAGTAATTTCAGAGGCAACACTAACACTCTCATTAGGCTGTATCTCACTTTCTGTGAAGCAAGCATGATTTATTCTCATATATCACACTCTCTGTACAGCTAAATAGATTACCAGAGAGTTGAACACAGAAAGGAGAAATTTAAGATTTTTAGGATTAGCAAATTAGGTTTCAAGATAAGAAGTCTATCTGCATTATACTTTCATTACTCAGAAGTTTAAAGGAGTGGGTGAGGTGTTAACATCATTATTACCCAGAGAATTTGGAGGTTCAGGTAAATGTTTTTTCACCTGGCTATACATGCACATCTGCACCCATACCAACACACTTTGTAGTGTCTTGATAGAGTGAAAGAAATTGATATCTTTCTTCATTTTTATTTTGTCATTACTCATGTTGCTTTTTGTCTGATAAAAAGATCCCTGAGATCCAAGATTCCAGAGAGCCATGCCATTGATTCAAGATAGGAATCGCTTATCTGTTTTAATCTGCCTTCATGCTGTGTTGCTGTCGACACTGCTATGTATGTTTCTCTAATCAACCGCATGCAACATCACTTGTCTTCTGAAACACTGCAATGTAAGTACAGGGGTCTGTGCTGGTAAAAACAGGCAGATGGGGGGGTTTATCTCCTCCTATTCTTGTCCTGTTTGTAGCTGGGTACTATCAGCTTCTATTAAGTCTATAGTTGCATTTCTAATTTTTACTGAGACAGTCTGTAGCACACTTCCCCATTTCTCTCTCCCCACTTCATGTTCTATCCCACAGTGTTTCATAATGCTTCCTTCGAAGACCAGAACGATTTGTGATGTTGAGATTATTAACCATATGTTACAGTGAGTAAGTCACACATGCTTTCTCAGTAGCCCATGATTGCTGGTTATGAAAGACACACATAGCATTACATTAGCTGCTGTCCTAAGAATTCTAGTCACAGCCTCATAATTTTCTAAAAAAAAAAAAAAAAGCAAGAGGAATATGTTGTACAAGTCTAATTAGACTGAATATTTATTTCAATTTAATACTACTTCTATACAATACTCTATGCAATACTTCCATACAATAATACTACTTCTAATACAATACTAATATAATTGCTCTTCTGGCCCTTTATGGGTTTATCGTGTGCCCATCCCACTGTGACAGAGGAGGAAGTTTCTCACAACTAAATCTAGTATGAATGTTTTATTAGTTCAAGTCTCATTATTGCATTTCCTTTTCTAATCAAGACAAAGAATCTGCTGTTAAAAATATAATCTCTTTTCCTACTTATAGATACAACCATAAAAGCAATCAGTTTGAATGGTTCCTTTGCACTCAGGCTCTTTTTTGAAACATCGATTACTCCTAATTGTCATTTCTCATCCACAGTGGTTTAGAATTATGTCTT
The DNA here is from genome assembly GCF_025592945.1 of Manacus candei. Lineage (NCBI taxonomy): Eukaryota > Metazoa > Chordata > Aves > Passeriformes > Pipridae > Manacus > Manacus candei. The sequence continues at coordinate 4,594,326 of NW_026138111.1, read as the reverse complement.
TCAGAGTCACAATTTTCACAAAACTGTGCACGTTAAACTGTCTGGAGATAGTTTTGAGATGATTGATTTTTCAAAGCATTGCACTGAAGTCTGATTCATAGTTCTGACTAAATGAGCTGATTGACTAAAACCCTGTACGATCTCTTGAAAATGTATCCCTTTCATCAAAATCTACAGTTTCTATGAATTGTATTTAGAATGACATGTATACTAGTCAGCTCTAAATATGTTTCTGAGAAAATGGTGTGCTCCAAATTAGTCAGCCATTGCCACCTGGTAAGACAAGAAGATTATAAATGTTTATTAGGTTACTCTTCAATCTTTGAATTTTCTTTTCAGTATATTCATAACTATCAGCAAGATGATTGTCATCCCTTTGAACAGCTATGAAGACAGATACAGCAAAGTTCCTTAAATATATTTGTTTGCTAGAATTAAATATTTAACTTCAGTTTTGAGATGAACCTCTTAGTTCACCATTGCTCTCTTTTTTGCTGTGTCTGATTTTATAATATGTTCTTAGCTTTCCATTTAAATTTAATACCAGAAAATCAAAAAGAGAGGATGGCAGTTCAAGTCAACATGTATGCTGAGATGTCAAAAGGCATATGCATAAATAACTCTGCTTTGTGGATTTTATGCAAAGTATTGGCATGCATTTGTGTTCTAGTATCACTGATTCAAACAACTTCATACCAGCTGTCATCATCTCTACTGCAGCAGTGAGCTGAAAAACAATCAAAGTGAAAATTACTCTATTCAGACAAACTGCTTCAATCCATTTTTTATCTGATTGTTCAGAACCTTGGTCTTAAAAAGACAATTTCACTTGCATTTCTGAGTATTTACCTTATGTTTATATTGTATTTTTAAAATAGTGTATTAGTCACAGAAAGTAACATTGCTAGTTAAATCACATGAATTAACCAGTTTCAAGGAGAAATTTCACTGTTATTTAAAGACAAAGAACCCCTTCCTTCTTTTACCTTAAATCCACAAATGCAACTCTGAAAGAATCTACAGCCAAAATCTTTATCTCTACAAAGGTAGTAATTATTAAAATATAAATTTGTGCACCTGTGAACTGTCCAATTATATAGTGAATCAATAACAAGACTGATGAAACGGTGCCCAAAGATTGGTAAGACTGAGAAAACCTGTATTATTTTTTGTTTCATGTACTCCTATATTTTCTGAATAAATTTGTTCTGATAAAGGTATTGTGTAGGTTTGCTGTTTTCTGCTGAAACTGAAATAGTGAAACAGTTTAAATGAAAATATGAAACTATAAATCTGGAGTAAAAATCACGAATTTTTCAAAATTGACTTTCATCAAAGTTAACTCTGTGATCTAATGCTACTTAATTTCAAAATTACAGTATTCGCAAGAAAGATAAGCTTAATGTGTCAAATATTTTTAGTTTAGGCAAATGTCTGCCCTTCTGAGCATCCTTCTTCCTCATATAGTAACTCTGCTATCTTGTAAATAGTGGCTGTGTCTTAGAATCTGTCTTGCTCCTTTAAGAAGACAGACCTCTTTAACCAATTATTTGTAATCTTGGTAATGAAAAAAGCATGAACCTGTGAATACCAGTCAAAAGTACATGTCTTGCAAGAAGGTTGGTGTGAACATTTGTGTTTCATAGTATATTTGATAGGTGATAAGTTCAAAAAGAGAAAAATTGTTGAAAGTGTTGAAGAACCTTCCAAATGTTGAATAGGAAGTGGGAGGATTTTTTTAGTAACTGGTGATTAGGCATTTCACTAACTTCTGAGTGAGCTCAGTTTACCTGTGATCACAGGAATGATTACGTTTTAAGTCAGAGATGATGCATCAGTGTCATTTCTTTGGTGATAAGAAAAAAAAATGAAAATTATTTAAAATAATAATATGAGTTAGTTTATGTTTCATCTAATTCAGTCTGTATCAACTAAAGTTTTAATCCTGGCAGCTATAGTCAGGAACTTCACAGATACATTCGAATGTCTGTGTTGTTTATGATTTTTCAAGTTCTTAACACTGGAAGGCTACAGATATGTCCACTGATACTTGGAAATGAAGATGTGATTTGATTGTTGTGGATGACATTGCTGCTCATATAATTTTTTTAATTTTATTCAATTTTAGTATATTAAGATGATAAAGACCAGAAGTGGTGCACACAGAGATGCTTCCGTGGTTGTCTAAGTACTAGGTACTGTTTTTATCTGTTAGATTAATTATTCCAGCTAAGCATATTTTAGATAATAGTTGGTCTGGAGTGTCATAATACATAATGGGGATGTGCTTATTTGCTTATGTTAATAATCTGATTATCTGTATTTCTGTTTACTTCCTGTGTCGTCAATAAGGCTGTCCAGAACTGAAGGACGTAAATAATATTTCTCAGTGTGAGATTGTTTTATTTTCAAAATATTTCGTTAGCTGATTATTTGTCCATGGAACCTGGTGAGACGCATCCATGGATCCTGAGGAAACTGGCAGAGGAAGTATCTAAATGACTATCCTTCGTGTTTGAGAATTTGTGGCACTTTGGTGAAGTTCCCACTGACTGGAAAAGAGGAAAAATAATCTCCTGTTTTAAAAAAGCCAAAAAAGGAAGACCTGGGGTACTACAGGCTGTCAGACTTCTGTGCCCTGCAAGATCATGAAGTGGATCCTCCTGGAAACTGTGCTAAGGCAAGTGGAAAATAAGGAGGTGATTGGGGACAGCCACGAGATTGCTCAAGGCCCCATCAACCTGGCCGTAAGCACTCCCAGGCAGAGGACATCCAATAATTCTCTGGGCAACCTGTGCCTGGCCTCACCACCTTCAGAGTAGAGAATTTCTTCCTAATACTCAATCCGAAAATACCACTTTTCAGTTTAAAACCATTCCCCCTTGTCCTATCACTGTAAAAAGTCCCTCTTCAGCTTTCTTGTAGGACACCTTTAGGTACTGGAAGGCTGCTGTAAGGTCTCCCCGGATGCTCCTGTTCTCCATGCTGAACAACCCCAACTCTATCAGTCTGTCTAGTAGGGGACATACTCCATCTCTTCAATCATCTTCATGGCCCTCCTCTGGACCCATTCTAACAGGTCCATGTCCTGCCTGTGCTTGGGGCCTCAGAGCTGGATGCAGTGCTCCAGGTGGGGTCTCACGAGAGCAGAGCAGAGGGGCAGAATCACCTCCCTTGACCCGCTGGACACCGTTCTTTTGATGCAGTCCAGAACACGTTTGGCTTTCTGGGCTGCAACTGCATATTGTCGGGTCACATCCAGCCTCTTATCCGCCAGCACCCCCAAGTCCTTCTCCTCAGGGCTGCTCCCAATCCATTCTTTGCCCACAGTTGTGCTTGGGATTGCCCTGACCCACATGCAGGACCTTGCACTTGGCCTTGTTCAACATCGTGAAGTCTATCAAAGCATCCCAATGGATGGCACCCCTTCCCTCCAGCGTGTTGATCGCAGCACACAGGTCAGTGCCATTGGGAAACTTGCTGAGGGTGCACTCGATCCCACTGTCAGTGTTGCTGACAAAGGTGTTAAATAGTGCCGGTCCCGATAGCAACCCCTGAGGATTGTCACTTGTCACTTCTAAAGACTGGGACATCAAGTTGTTGACCGCAAATCTTTGCATGAGACCATCTAGTTAGTTCCTTATTCACCAAGTGGTCCATCCATGAAATCCATGTCTCTCCAGTTCAGAGCCAAGGATGTTATGCAGGTCAGGGTCAAATGCTTTGCACAATTTAGGTAAATTGCATCAGTTGCTCCTCCCTTACCCACCAACACTATCACCTCACCACAGAAAGCCACTAAATTTGTCAGGAACAATTTGCCCATCTTGGCTGTCCCCAGTCACCTCCTTTTTTTCCACTTGCAGGGCACAGAAGTCAGACTGACAGCCTGTAGTACCCCAGGTCTTCCTTTTTTGATGTTTTAAAAGGAGATTATGTTTCCTCTTTTCCAGTCAGTGGGAACTTTATCAAACTGCCACAACTTCTCAAACACGAAGGATAGTCATTTAGATACTTCCTCTGCCAGTTCCCTCAGGACCCATGGATGGATCTCATCAGGTTCCATGGACTTATGCACCTTCAGGTTCCTCAGATGGTCTTGAACCTGAGCTCTGCCTCTTCAGTTATCCTTGCCTACAAGCACTGCAGGGAAATACCAACTTTACCTATTCAAGCCTTCTTACCAGAGCAGAGCAAAGATGTCTTCTATAGCCCCTTACACATCCTGTACCATACAAGGCCATTAAGAAGATAACAAATCTCAAGTTCCTGTACATGTCTCTTAAAATAGGAAAGAAGTTCAGTGGTTCTTGGCCTTTTCAACTAATTACAACAATTTCTCAACTTTAGAACAAAGTTGCACACTGCCAGAGAGCATCATCATTCTGTCAGACAGGGACTTTTTGATTTCATTGGTTTTTAAAAGGATTCAGTTATTTGAGAGGGGAGTCTTAGAGCTCCTCCAGGACTCCGGTTGAGACTAATAATTAAAACAGGGAAAAGGACCTAAACAAAGAAATACAAATCAATAGTTCTGTGTATATCTGTAGGTGGGAGCCACAGCTATAACAGCTTGAAACAAATAACACTCATTATTTTTCACAGTGATAGGCAGTTTATGCAGAGAATACACAGGTAGGTAGGAGCTCTGGAAGAAAAAAGAATTCTGTAAATTTCCGTGGATCAGGAACAGCATGTAACATTTTCTTTTGCAAGAAAACAAAGTATCTCTGGATTCATTCCCACACCCTGCAATATATCAACAACTTTCTCTCAAATACCTTTCGGCTCAATTGAATAAAGGGCTGCAATCATCGGTTTTGACAAGCCTTTAAAATTGCTCTTTTTTTTTCCCCAGATCATTTCCAACAATAAATGCAATTTAAATTTTTATGATGAAAGTATAAAAATGCTTTAAAATAGCTCAGGTATTTTTCTAGAGAAGGTGATGTCATTCTTTCCATCAGTAGAGAATATTTTATTCATGCCTTAATCTTTGTTTGCTGATACGTAGAAAAGGAATTGGAACATTAGCAGTATTTTGATATTTAAAATTAATTATTTTCCTCTGTTCTATTATCTTTGCCAGTTAGTTTTCATTTTCCAAAAGTATTTCAATTGCCAAATTTGGCCTTTGGGCGTGTTTACACTGTTCTAATGGGGCTTGTGTGTGTGTACTTGAGAAAAGTATTTGATTCATGAGTAAGTACTTCATTTTGCCTGACATGAACTGAGATAAAATTTTTTTATAATTCCCAGCAGTTGTCTAAAAACCTTCTTGGGGCATTTTTCTGTGGAAGAAAAGCAATACTTCATAGTTATCTATGGGTAGTAATAATAATAATAACATATATATGTATGTATGTATGTATATATAATAAAAGTCCTTTCTAGATTTTGTTTCCAGTTTTAAATTCCTGAGCAATGAGATTAAAGTTTCACTTCTGCATTACTTGTCATTTGGACAAGACCCAGCTGGCTCTTACATACCTATTCAAGGGACAATATCAGGAATACATTCACTGATCTTGAACTGCCTTCTCTTCCCTCAGTGAGACTGAGCACAATTGCAGATGTTCTTTGGGACATGGAGGAGTCCTTGAGCCTGGAGCCATCTCCTTGGAAGCACAGGGCATTGCAGCTGAAGGGCTCCATCACATGTCTGTGACCAGCTGTGTTTTCCAGAGTTCCTGATACAAATCTGCGATTCCTTCTAAGCATCCAACACAGAACTGAGTAGAGTGGCAAAAATATGGTGGAATATGATTCTTCTTTGGTCTCCAGCACACTTGTGTGGGTATTATCCAGCTTTCACTTTGGTTAAGATATTTTACATGTTTTCACTCACTGAGAGACTCACTCTCTCAGATAAGGTTGTATACACAGTACTTTATACTTCTACCAAAATACTACAAGAGCATGTTTGATTTTCCCCATGGAAAATAAATTAGTTGCAGGATCCTAATGAAGAGATTTGGAAGAATGATAGCTCAAGTTTGTAATGATTTAAATCAATATTTTGGTAATGCAGGGCATGCTGAACAATACCTCTCTGCTCCTGTTGATTAAAAAGACATACCTGCTCAAAAGTGTTCCTTAATTGACTGCCTGCAGTATCATGTATTGATCCTGTTCAGTATAACATAGAGCTGCTAGAGGTAAGTACTTTTTATATAGATATCAGAATCATAGAACAGTTTTCTGCCATGGGCAGGGACACCTTCCACTACACCAGGTTGCTCAAAGCCCCATCCAACCTGGCTGTGAACAGTTCAAGGGATGGGGCATCCACAACTTCTCTGACCAACCTGTTCCAGTGTCTCACCACTCCAGGTGGACTCTCACAAGAGCAGACTCAAGGTGGAGAAATATCTCCCAGGGTGAAGTGTGCTGGCCACGCTTCTTTTGATGCAGCCCAGGATACAGTTGGCTTTCTGGGCTGCGGGACTGCATTGTCAGGTCATGTCCAATTTTTCATCCACCAGTACCCTCAAGTCCTTCTCTGCAGGGCTGCTCCCAATCTCTTTGTCCCCCATCCTGTACTGATATTGGTGATTGGCTTGATCCAGGCGTGGGATCTTCCACTTTTCCTTGTTGAACTTCATGAGGTTTGCATGGCCCACTCCTCAAGGCTGTCAAGGTCCCTCTGGATGGCATCACTTCCCTCAAGAGTAACAGCTGCCCCGCTGTCACTTGAGATGAATGACCCACTATAAAATCAGACACTGAGAAGAGAAATTTGCCTTTAAACATTATGTTGTTTGCTAGATAGGTAGTAAATGGATCATAGCAATAACCCTTGTAAGTTGTGTTACCTTGCTGCATTCTTCCCATTTGACATTGTGAATCGTACTTGTTACACAACGTATTATTGTTCCCAAGTTAACTGCAACTGCAACCTTTCCTGTGGCCTCTCTGGACCTGTGAATAAAGTGAGGTGCTTCTACAACCATGTAATTTCTCAGGGTGGAGCCCTGTGAGGGGACATCTTTAGCACTAAGATTTTAGGCTAAAAATCCTGCAGTTTACTGGCATCACTGCATCTGCAGTTATGTCCCCTCGGTGGTAATTAAAGGCTTAGGTAATAAGTAGTAAGACAACAAGTGACACGTGTGTGCTTTGGTCTACCAAATCACCCATCATTTAGAAATTCTTTCTCTGTTAGAATCAGGAAAGAAAAACATACAGTACTAAAAAAAAAAAAAAATTGCATTGGCTCAAATTTGACCTTTACTTTCTAGGGACACATGCACATGTTGATATTCAGGGAACTACCAGAGAGTAACAGAGCAGACCCAACACAGCACTGCTAAGAATTCCTGGAAGACATTCCTGTAGTAGCATGAAGGATCCCAAATCATGGGTTCCAAGAGAGATATGGAGTTCCTGGAGCAGGTCCAGTGGAAGGTAACAAAGTTGATTAAGGGACTGGGGCATCTCTCTTATAAAGAGAAGCTGGGGAAGATGGGCCTGTTCAGTCTTGAGAAGAGACAAATGAGAGGTGACTTCATCAATGTCTGTAAGTATCTGAAGGGAAGGTGTCAAGAGCATGGAGCCAGGCTTTTCTTAGTGGTGCCAAGCAACAGGACAAGAGGCAATGGGGCAGAAACTGAGGCACAGAAAGTTCCACCTGAATATGAGGAAGAACTTCTTTACTGTCAAACTGAGCACACAGTGGAACAGATTGCCCAGAGAGGTTATGGGAGTCTGCCTCACTTGAGATATTTGAGAACCATCTGGACACAATCCTGTGCAATGTGCTCTAGGAGGACCCTGCTTGAGCAGGGAGGTTGGACCAGATTCCCCACTGTGATCCCTTCCAACCTTACGCATTCTGTGATTCTGTGACCAAAACACTGTTACACTAAAACATTGTGCAAGGACGAAATAAGTGTTTTTCTCTTATCTAAACAAATAAGAAATGTGGATGGGGAATGCCATTCCTGCTAGTATAGCAGTATAGTTGCTCTGTAGGCTTCTAAAATACCAGAGAATATTTTATTAGTTTTGTGTTTTACAGTTGAAGACTTTACCTTTAGCTAAGCCAAAAAGAGTTGTCAAAATAATAATAAAAGGAAACCATAACAGGCAAGAGTGGCAAAAAGAATGAACTTTTTACTTCTTCAGCTAACATGGATCACAGTGTAAGAATATTGATTCTAGTCATTGTGCGCTCTAAAAGATTAAATCTACTTTGCCCAGTGGATAAATGATAAATAAGTACCCCAGTGTAATATTTTTAAGACTACGGCTTTGTATTAGTGATCCATTAGGTCTTGGAGGATGTCTGAAGGGGTCAGCAGCGAAAGTCTCTGTTGCACCATGAGTACCACAGAGCTATCTTGGCTTGCAGAAATACAAATAATGGAAATTAAATGTGCTAGTTATGATATGACACAAAACAAAAGGGATGTTCCTGGCCCAGGGATCTTACCATCCAAGTATAAGAGGGACAATAAGAGATGATGCAGGTGGGAAAATGCAAAGAACCAGTGAGACGTTAATGACTGCTCAGCACTGCATTTGGCAGACCAATGTTCACAATGGACTTTTAAGCCTCAGCATAAAGAGCTCTATAGGTGTTTGTGGAGGGACAGATTAAAAAATATAAACAACAAAACAACTGATAGAAACAAAGTATTCCTTGAAATTGTGAAAGTGTGGCATATCTAGGTATGTTCAACAAAAAGTTGGCAACATCGTGTCTTTCAAGGCCAGAGGAAAGCATGTTTGAATGACTGAGATAGATGGTAACAAGTATTTGTTGCACTGGGAGACTGTCTTGAACATGTAACTTCGATGGCAATGCCTAGCTCATTTGTTTTCAGAAAATGAAATCACAAAATAACATAATGGATTAGGTTGGAAGGGACTTTAAAGATCATCTAGTTCAAATCCCCCTGCCATGGGCAAACATCTACCACTAGACCAGGTTACTCAGAGCCCCATCCAACCTGGCCTTGAACACTTCAGAGATCAGCAACGTCAGCTTCTCTGGGCAACCTGTTGGAGTGTCTCACCTGCCTCACAGTAAAGAATTTCTTCTGAGTATCTAATCTAAACCTCGCCTCTTTCAATTTATAGCCATTTCCCTTTGTTCTATTGCTACATGCCCTTGTAAACTGTGAGTGAAATGTGAGTACATTACAAGGGTCAGAGCAAAGCCGAAGTGCAGAAGCTTTTTCAGCATGCACTGGCTCTGAGCAAAACCAGCTGGAGTGTCTCTGTATCATCCTCATGTAGCAGAGAGCTGGCCCAAGCAGGACCCATGTAAGAACAGACCAGAGGTGTTTTCCACTACACTCTATAGGAAATATTCACATTTGGAGTAAGGTTGGAGGTGGAGCTACTGCTGCTCTGTCTGTTCTGTGTTTTGATAGGATACTGATGGTTATAATGAGAAGGTTAAGGAACACCACAGAGGAAAGACAGCAAAGAATTAAGAGCTTAATTATAGTGAATTACTGTTGCTATCTCTAAGGTCAACCCAAAATGTTTTTATGTAAAGGAAAGTTTGGTTACAGCATCACAGAATATACCAAGTTGAAAGGGACCCACAAGGATCATTGAGTCCAATTCCCGTCCCTGCACAGGACCATCCCCAAGAGTCACACCGCGTACCTGATATTGTCCAGATGCTTCTTGAACTGTCAGGCTTGGTGCTGTGACCAGTTCCCTGGGGAGCCTGTTCCAGTGCCAAACTACCCTCTGGGTGAAGAACCTTTTTCTAATATCCAACCTAAACCTCCCGACACAACTTCAGGCCATTCCCTCGGGTCCTGTCACTGTTCACCACAGAGAAGAGATCAGTGGCTGCCCCTCCTCTTCCCCTAACGAGGAAGTTGTAGACTGCAAGGAGGTCTGCCCTCAGTCTCCTCTTCTCCAGGCTGAACAGACCGAGTGACCTCCAGACATTTGTGGATAGATGTACTCATTGCATTTTCACTGTCTAAAGGGAAAGAGAGACAAGTCCATCGACACCAGGATGGGTGCAAAAAAACCCACGAAAGCAATTCAACCCCGTCACGGTGTCAGCCCCGGTGTCTCCGCACGGAGCCCGGCCCGGGGGCTCCGCCGCGGGTCGCAGAGCACGTGTCTGTCGCCAGCGGGGCGAGGAGACAAAGCAGGGCGGGCCCTCCGCCACCCCTGCGCCCGCAGCCCGGGCAGCCCGGCCTCACTGCCCCGGCCTGACGTGCCAGTGGCCCCGGCCCCGGCCTGCCCCGGCGCCGGGAGCCGCCGTGCCGGGAGCCGGGCCCCGCCCCGCAGCGCTGTCGTAGCGCTGACGCCGCGGCCGCCCCGCCCGGGCCAGCCGGGTAGCGGCGGGCCGGGGGCGCCGTTAGGTGCTGGGCTCCCCCGCCGCGCCGCCCGCGCCGCCGGGCCATGCGGTAGCGGCTGCGGCGGGCCGGGCTCTCGGCGGCCATGGAGCGGCTCCCCGGCGGCCGCCGGCCCCGGCTGGTGTCCTCGCTGGGGCTGGGGCGGCGCTCCTGGGAGGTCACCTTAGACGAGGAGCGGGGGCGGCTGGCCTGGCGCGACCCCCGCCCGCCGCGCCGCGCCGGCGGTGAGTGGGGCGGGCAGGGGCCGGGAGCGCACCGGGAGCGCACCTGCCGCGGCCTGCGGCGTGCCGGGGCCCCCGAGGGGCCGCCTGCCCTCGGCGGGGGGAAGGGCGTCCGCGGCGTCCCCGGCGGCTGCGGGCGCGGGTGCCGGCGGGGGCGGCCTGCGGGCAGTGCTGACGCGGGTCCCGCGGCGCGGGGCGCGCTGAGCATCCGGAGCGCTCTGCCGGCGTGAGCGCTTCCTGCGCTCGACTTTGCGGCGCCTCTGGGATTCAGAGTTCGGCGGTGACAGGCGGAGAGTGCCCCTGTCCCACGCGGGGCCGAACCGGGCGCTCGGAGCGGGGAGACGGGCCGGGACTGTGCCCGGCAACAGCCGCCTGTGCTGAGCGAATCTGCCGCTGAATCGGGCTGTGCCTTCCGAAACAAAGCCGAAAGCGGCTCACGCTGAGCCGCAGCCCCTGCGAGCGTGTCCCGGAGCAACCCGTCCGAGCATCTGTGTTTCGGACGGCACAGGGGGACACCTGTCCCTGCGGCGCGCTGAGCAAAGCACAGATTTGTGCGGCTGAACCCCACTTGGCGCTGCGAGTAGGTCGAAGCGTGTAGTTTGTAATGTAGTTAAATTAGTCCTAGCAGGACATAATAGACTTACAGAACCTTAAAAGCAGTTTTGGTTTTTTTTACTTACATGACTTACGGTTAAAAAGCACTTTCATGCAGTGTTTCAGGCGAATACTGTTGTTTTTTTTTTTTAAGTGAGCTTTTTTTGCAACTTTTCGCTTTCTAAAGGACTCAATGAAAAAATTTCAAAGTTTAACTTTTGCAATTTACTGCTTTGAAAAGATTTAGTATAGGCTAATAGTTCATAACGTGGTAACAAAGCTGTTTATAGTTTCCCTTGTTAGAATGATTCCAATGTACAAAACTACCAGTGCGAGAAGTTACTGCTGGAACTCCCCCCAAAAAATTCAGGTTAACTTCTGAAAATGTCTGCATATCAAGCTTTCTATGTACTTTAAATGGTATTTTTTCCAGGGTCTTTGACTTTGGGGTTTTTATAGAGTAATTATTCCCATTGTTAATATAGCCTTATTAACATGGCATGTGAACATCTGAAAATGTGTAATGTCTTTTTTTTCATAGCAGCTGCTGTAGTAGAGTTGAAAACTTCTGTCATCTTCATTTTAGAGGCTGGAGGAACTGAGACAGAGAGAAAGTAATAATAGAAAGGCAGACTAGAAGTTTTATCTGAGAAACATTTGAATATAGATGCTTCCAGTCCCAGGCAAGTCTCCAAACTTAAATAGTTCTTCCCTTCTTACCATGTATCTTTGTTAAATATTTTTCTGATTTTATCATAATATCTTATTGGCCGGAGGCTTTTCTCAAGAAGGTGAGGGAAAAAGGAGAAGGAGGACTCAAGAAGAATTTTAAGAATTTGGTGTTACAGTTTACGTTATTGAGAATTGGTCATGTTTAGTTAAGTACAACCCTTCTTATTCATAATGTAAAAATAGACTTTGTTATGCTTCATCTGCTATTGTGTGAATAGTTTGACATAATCTACTTTTTATCAGCAGTACTGATGAAAAAAGTATTTGAAAATTCATGACCTTTCTTCAGGTGTTCAGCTAAATGAACGTAAGGCTTTAAAGACAAATTGATTCTTTAATTCTGCTGAGTTAAATATCTTGATGTGAAAAATAAGCTGTATACTTTTCAAAATGAAATAAAATTAGTCTAGAGAAAGGTACCTCACTCTTAAATTTAAAATACAAAGTTCCAAAGACTTTTGGGATAATTACTTCCAGTAGGTAAAGTAGCCCCTCCTTTGGAGATAATTCAGTTGAATTGTGTAATGTCCTTCTAAAAATGCCTTTGCAAAGTTACTAGTTGACTGATCTGTAGGACAGAGCAAGTTCAAGGGGAGCTACATTCTGCTGTATGATGCCTTCATTTAGACAAAGCAAGAGTCCCACAGAATCACACCAGCTCTCTCACTAGCACTCTCAAGTTTACAGCTGCTTACAGCTGTGAGTTTTTACAACTTTTTAAGTTGTAAGTTTTCATGACTTAGGCCAAACCAAGTATGAACCTGTCCCAAAGCATGTTCCCAATGGATGCCAGAATGCTGGGAATGGTGGAAGGAGAGTGGGACATAGTAAACTAGACTCTTTCTGAGGCAGTTTCCGAAGCAGTACCCAGCTGGAGATTCCTCAGGAGGCAAGTGTGGTTACTGAGTGTGCCTGCTGTCCTGTAGCGTAGCTGTTTACAAAATTTTGGAAAACTGGATGTGAAATCAGAAGTCAGATGATGGGAGAAGAAAAAGAAATGCCTAAGTGTTCTCGAGGCACAGGTACAATTTATGTAGAGAACAATACAATAGATAATGTACCTTCTCAACTCCCTGATTAATTCATGTCTTGCCTGTGCTTGTGCTTTAATACCATCACAGTCTTGTATTGCTGCCCTGTTGACTCTAAACTCTTTTAAGACCTGGGATGATTCATTGTGTTCTCTTCAATTATTTTGGAAATATGAGCAGCATACATGACAGTATATAAATAAACTTAATAATATGGAAGATGGTTAGTTAGAAGCATATAATTTCAGAGGAGTTGCTTGACCAAGATTGGTATCTTTCTACCATTTAGCCTTTGACTACGTGACTATTGTGCATTGTGTCTAAATACAGACTAAATTATGCAGTATAAAAGTGCTATATTTCTTGTTTAATAGGTAGTTATTACAGTGAAGCAGTTGTCTTCAAACTGTAAAAAATCAAGACTGCTTATTTTCTGAGCATTTATTATTGTCTTGAGTTTAGCTATATAATTAAATATTGTTTGGTATATATTTTTTCAAGGTTTTCAGACTTTGACAGGTACGGAACTAGGGCTATAGTTAGATGTATTGTAGAAGTGTTGAAATATTTACCTTTCCGTGTGGCATCCAAATCAAGAACAGGTAGGAAGCAACAGAGACTTTGTCCTGTTGTCCAGGAAAATACAGTTTAACAGAATATGGGGAGATTCTTATGTTTTGTCATCTCTGTATAATGATATTTACATATATATATTTAAATCCCATTCTGTCAAATGGCAGAAGAAAGAAGCATTAATTCAGGAGAATTATTTTTAATGCTATCATTGAGAAGATACCAACAGTAGCAAAAACACTAAATGTTTGTTCAAGTTATGGTACATTTTTAAAACCTAAATTCCTAAATACAGTTTATTTTCTACTGTTAGACCTTGTTTATCTTCATCACAGTTTCAAGTTCTGTCTTCAGTGGGAAGCGGTTCCCATTTCCTGTTCTTTGATGGTTAGACGTGTTTGAACTTGGACAGAAAAGTTTTACCTGAAAATTTTCATGTGTTTCTCTGTTACTTTTAGTTACACATCTTTATTCCTAGGCATGCCTTCATCTTCAAATGTTCTGAAGAACATTATTTTTCAACCTTGTGACATTTCTCTGTGAGGTTTAGTTGTTAATCATAAACAATGTATGCAAAGCTGGTCAGATAAATTATTCTATTATTTCCTCATGTTGATGGCACAATCAGGTTTTTCTCAAGTAACACATGATAAAACTTTTTGTACCAAATTCACAGCAGATTATATATTGTCCATATATTCTTACAGGTATTGTAGAAGCATTGGCTACGATTTTATCATGCCTAGTAGTAGGGCATTACAAATGTAAAATGAAATTCTCCTGTCATTTTTCTGGGATTTTTTTTTTTATTTCTGAATTAGAAACATGAAGGGGATGACCAAACTAGACCCTGAGCTGTACACATTCACTTACTGTGTGTACTGTCTTTTAACCTTTGCATTTCTCCCTTCAGAATTCTCCTCCAGGTGTCTTTTCCAAAACGACTGCCTGAGGAAGCCTCAGTATTAGTTGTTCACAAGACTGATGCCACTATGATGTGGATTCTAAAGAATGCTCAGTTTGGTTAACACCATACCGAGACAGCAGAGGGTGGGCCTGCTTGGAAATAAGGTCTGTCCAGCGCCTGCCACTGTAGTGTGTTGTCACATCCTTAGTCAAGGTCATTTTTCATCAGTCATTCCCAGTTGGCAAAGGGCATGTGTAGAAATGGGATCCATGTTTTTCTATACACAATTCCGCAACTACATGAGCAGGTAGGATATGGGGAATAATTGCTCTAGCAGCTATTGTTTCTTTGGAATGTGTTATCTGGAAGATACATTATTCAAATATAGATGCACACTATTTTAAACAATACCTGGTTTTTAGCATACACCTCTGGTGGGTTTTTTTTCTCCCCTTAAGGTGAATAAGGGCATCTTATTGCCTGCTTTATCACTTTTTCACTCAATGCAGTTGAGTTGAAAAGATTTAATTTGGAAATAAAAGAAAGACAATGGGAAGACATTCAATAGTACGATGTAAATATGCAAATTGACCCAAGTTCAAATTGCTGTGCTTTGATTCAGATTCTTATGATGTGAAGCAGCAATGTGATCATAGTAGAAACTGATCTATCTGTTTACAAAGTACTTGAAGATTTACTTTAAAATAAAAGAAGCCAATTTCCTTATACGTGGCTGTATATAATGAAATCATGGTCTTTGGATGTTTCTGTGACTCTTCCACAGTTTTGAATTAAATCATTTACTCATGATGCCTTTTTTCTTCCCCCTCCCTTAGGATTTGAATTGTCTGTAATTCTGTTCAATATCCCACCTTCTCTTATTCTGATGTTTATTAAACACAGCTTTCTGTACTGCATGATTGCTATAATGCAGTGTACCTTTTGATAGAAAACATTCCTGTTTCCTTGCTTTTAGGTGAAGGCAAAGCTTAAACCTTAACACTTAACCCTTCATGTGGTCTCTTAACAGCAAATTAGTTTTCAGAGTGACTGAAAAAATACTTTTTCTTTAAATCTACATCCTAGCTTTTTACTTGTTTATTTTTAAGTCACGAGAACATACTAATAGTTTAAATTAATTCTGAATGCTCCTGCATCCATGGGCCTCAGATGAATTTTAAGAATAAACCAAATGCTGTGATCAGCAATGATTTTATACTTGTTCACGTCTGTGTTGCTTTGAGCTAACACATTTCTGAGGGAGGAATTTGGCTTGTAGGACGTGTAGTTGGCAGTGATGAATGATCAAGTCTTGACTGAGGTTCTGAGTGAGTTTGCTTATAAACTTGGGAAGCGTTCTGTGGGAGTGGCAGACAGCAATGACGCACCAAAAAGCCTTTCTTAACACAGAAAAACACACTTCACAACTTCTGGCTACATTTTGCACAGAGAAGGCCCACTGTTAGTGTGCCTACCTTGGATGTTTTTCTGTGGTTTTTTCCCCCTGTCCCACTTGCTTGATGTAAGGGAAAAGTACTGTGCATCTAACTCAGTATATTGCTGATTTTTCAGTTTGCTCTTAGGAAGAATGTCTGTTAAGATTAAGAGCACTGTGACCCAGAATGAGTAATGACCAGCACAACCAGTGTGTTGAGAAGATTGTCACCTGTTCATTGTGTGTTTTGTTTGAGGCTTTTTGTTTGATTTTGTTGGTTTTGGTTTTGATTTTTTGTATTTTTTTTTTGCCATGCCCCTTCATCCTGCTTTTCTGGATGGTCAACTCCTTGTCTCTAGTATGCTAGACCTTGAACAAGGTGAGGCATGAAAACATAAATATGTGAAGATTTTTGAGACTAAGCTTAAGAAAATTGATAAGTTTTTCAGTGTTTCTGAACTCAAAATGCAGTCTCTTGAATCTAGATGTGTGTGTTGAAAACATCACAGTATTTTGCCTGGAATTGTATGCTCATTAGTACATATGTCAACCTTGTTGAACTCTCAAAAGAGGGTGGGATAGACCTTCTACTTATTTTTATAGGGTGGGGTTTGGTGACTAAATGGCAGATGAGGGCATTGTGTTTATAAGGACAGGACTGTGCTGCTTGTACTGAAGGTCTCTGATTCCTTCACATTCTTCCTTCTGGGGAAAAGGGAGAAGGGTAGAACTAAGTAGTTGGTTTGCTATGTGATTAAACAATGTTGCATGTAACAGCAAGTTCAATGGTGATAATCATATTTGGACTGATACAAATTCTTGAATTCTATTAAAACACAAGTGTCACTGCATTTGGTTTTGTTTTTGTAAGCTATAGGAAATGTTCTGAATAATGCATTTTGTTTAAGAAAGCTTTGCATTTTTCTGGCCTTCTGCAATTACTGTGATCAGTAGCATGTGGTTTTGACTGCCTTAAGATTGGAGATTGCTCTCAGGGCAGTGGACTTTCTTGATGCTTTTCTGGGGCTAAGTAGTACTGAGGGGTATAATCAGCAGAGTTGGTATTCATAGAACAAAAACTTCTCAGACTTCCACCAAACCCAAAGATACACAGAGGGAAGGTGGGATCACTGTGCTTCACCTTTTGTTTGGTGGGGTTTTTTTCCCTCTTTTTCAGGAATCTGTTTTTTCAGATATGTAACTCTGGTGCGTTTAGATAAAAAAAAAGTACATATGTAACTGAAGTATTTACTCTTTGCTTCTTTTGCCACATCTATGAAGAGATTTGCTGGAAAATCAAAACTTCCAGTCATGCAATTGTCAGAAGGAGAACACACCTGAAGAATTAGGAGAGCTTAGAAGTGGTTTTAAGGTCTAGGATTTTAATATAAGCTATGTAATATGTGCTAAAATACATACTCCGAAGAAATGCTTTCAGTGATACACATTTGGAAGTACTTTTAAATCCATTATCTATCTGTGCAGCTGAACAGCTTTATTATATAAAAAAATGTCTAATAAAACAATGACTTCAGTTGCTACTTTCAGTTGCTAAGAAATATCCACTAAGAGAACTGTTTCCCAAAATGTTCATTAGAGCATTGTCATTTAAATTTTGATCTAAATGTGGTTTATAAGTTTTGTAGCCTATCTTTGAGCAGTAACAAAATAGATTGCCACTTGAATGCAACCTTCATAAATGCAACAAGCTTTCTTTCATATTTTGACATACGGATCAGTGACATAGCCAGTAGTAAAATGAGAAGTAAAAGCAGTTTTAGAAAACAAAGAATAAAGGATGTGTTTCCTTTCCTTTATTGTTCTGTCTCTGTTTGGCATTTCGTTTCCCTTGGATAAATGTATAGGTGAATAATTGTATTGAGATTCCTTAGCAGATCTTATATCTGTTAGGAAGACAAAATAACTATTACTATCCAATAGTAGATACTTGATATAGTTTTACATGTGCATATGTATGATATACATATCGTACATCTCAGAGTTCATCTCTTCTGCTGGATCTTTATAAAGACATTCTGTGACTGCTGCACTTCCCTATCATACCTTTTGTATGGGAAATGCAATTATTATAAGCTGAAAATTGTTTTTAAGTAGCTGAAACATTCAAATACAGCCAAATTCCTTAAAGACCTCAGTGTAAAGTTTGAAGGCTACATTTCCTTTGAGTCATGCAAAAAATCTCTGAGAAGACAAAATCACTAAATGAGCATAAATCATGTCAAATGCTAAAACACCTGTAAAGGGGGGGGAAAAACCCTTGTGTGAATAGTCCACAGTTTGTCAATAGATGTGACAATAGGTAATGACTCTATTGACTAAAACAGCTGAATAGGACGGGCAAGAAATAATAAAGTTGAACTAGTGGCAATGAATTGTACTCATCACTGTGAAAAGGTCAGGAAAACTTTGCTGATTTTTCATTCCTAGCTTCTACCATTGTACTTCTGCAAAGCAGAGGAAAATGAAGTGTAGGATAAACCCCACTAACAATGGGTTGTCTGTATTTTATGTGTTTATTATCTCTTTATATCTCAGTATTGTTCTCTATATATGATAGAAACAAGTATATTATAATTGTTATATAAGAGATTACTTACATATTATCATAATAATATGTCTTTTTTACATGTGTTTATATACAGTGAGCACTTGCTTGTGCAGAAATAAAAAGCATGCATTTTCAGTTCCACTCTGTTCTTGAGATGAGGTGAAAGTGGAGCAGTGTTGAAATCAGTAATGAAAATGAGGGAAAACCCTCAATTTGACAGGAGTTAAGAAGTCTGAGAAGGTGTCTAGGAACTATAAGAGAAAACAGAGTGAGGGTGAAAGAAATTCTTTCATAGTCTAAGAGCAAGAGGCCTTCAATTCTGAAAAACAAGGGTTTTGAAGTTGATACCAGGGCAATATATTTAACACTACATAAACATAACATCTAGAATTTTCTTCTTAGTAGATCTGAAAGTTTAAAAGCTTGGTGGGATTTAGAACCTTAAGAATTCATATGAATGCCCCTCTTTCATAAGCCAGCTACTTACTTGTGAATAACAAATAGTCTCTGTAGTCTCTGCACTAGATTTAGTTGCACATTTGTTGAAATAGCTTGTGCTATTCACTGTCAAATATCTGGACGAGACCTCATTGAAGGGGAAATTGAATTACTCTGAATTCAGTGTTGCTGGATTTTGGCTTCATGCAGAAATATTTTTACACATAAAATACCTAATTTTCTGAGAAATTAGGGGTACCTCAGAGGTGGTTATGGATTATGTTCTTTGACTAAAGGCAAAAGAAAATTGAAAATATTCAGCTAATTCCTAATTATGCTCTCGGTTGTGCTTATTGAGCAGCTGCTCTAATCATATGCCTATATCATATTAGGTCTAGAAATAATCATTTGGGTGCTGTTTGAAGATGTTAATGTGTAAGATCTTGTGTTCCCACAGAAAACTGTTTTGTACCAATCTCCGAGATCATTTCTGTAGAAGAAACTGAACTTAACAAGAAACAGCGTAACATTGGCAAATGGCAAAAGATGACAAAGCTACATGCTTTCACAGGTAAGGCAAATAACAATGCTTGTGCTAGTTACTTTGCTGAAGGTACTTTAAGGCAGACTCAAAATGAATCCTCAGATTAATTTTTTTTAACAGAAATGTTATGTTTAAAAATACCCAATGAAACAACCCCTCCCCCTCAAGGCAAAAAAAAAAGAAAGACCAAAATAAATACAAGCAAAAGCACCACAAAAACAAACAAAAGAACTCCCCAAAATCCGTCAGTTTACATTTAAAGGTCCTTATTTTGGAAAATAAAACACTTCCTTTAAGAAAATGTACTGGTTTTAGTTATTAATTGAAGTTCAAACTAATATCTTGTGTTTCTGCTGCTGAATGACTCTGCAGCAGGACACTTGCTTTCTATTACTTGACTAGAAAATCAAGAGAGCCTGAAAAAATGAGTCTTGAATGTTTGGGCTTTTTTAAATTATCCCTAACCATCACAATGTGTACATGAGAAGGTTCTTTGTATTATTGACTGCATTTTTTAAAACAAAGTGCTTGAAATAAATGTCTGCTTGTGTTGGGAAAAGAGTGGTGACTTCTGTGCTGCAAAGATGGGGCAAATGTGATGGCTCCCATGCCAAAATTTTATGTTGTAGAGTACTTTCCTCACATTTAGTCCTCCAGTAAGAGTAACTGGAGATACTGTAGATAAAAAGGTAAGTCTTTTTCTCAAATTTCAGCTTTATGAAATTAAATTCACCCTCTTGGTTACATGAGAGCTGATGTCAGTCTGGTTTATCTTCTTAAGCTTGTGGCATTTTATATTATGTAGATATTGCAGACTTTAAGACAGATAAAATATTATATAAGCTCGGTGAACTTTTGTATAGGTATGGCTATAATAAGTTTATGAAAAATGGTTTGTATTTGCTTTAAAAAGAAGTCTATGTTTGGGTCTCTGCTATAAGGTAATGACCTCAGCAAGTGTTTTCATTTATGTTTTCATTTGGACTTTTTATGAATGTCCTGTTCACACTCTGAATGCTTCTGTCATTTGCCGAAGTGTTTAGTGGAGATTAATTGCCACTTTTTTCCAAAGGTTGATATTTTGGTTATCTTTCTGAAATGCATTTGTCATTTCATGGAACTGTCTTATTATGCCTCTTTGTTTTTTTTTTTCCCTTTCTTTTTTTTTTAAATTTAAATAGTATATTATGTGAAGAAAGCCCGAAATCACCGCTGGCGGTGCAGTGATGTGACTTTTTGGTGTGTTGATGAGCACTTATGTAATCAGTGGATACAGGCGCTGAAAGAATTACTTGAAATGCAGAGTAAGTTTGAATAAACTGTGAACATTTGCACTATCATTTTGCAGGCTTGTACATCAATCAGTGTAATTTTGATATATCTGCTTTTTTGAACTCAAAAATCGAGGGAGTTAAGAGTTGAAGTGTCTCCTTATCACTGCTTTTCTGTTTTGCACATTCACTAGGTTGTACTGAGTGTTTAATAGAACTATAGGTGTCATATAATTTTGCCCAGATATATATTATTTTCACGACATAGGGACACATTACAAGCTTAGCAGAGGCTTTGGAGAAAGTAAAGGGCAGATGTAAACTGCAGGGATTTGAGGACAAAGACTGTAGCAATTGTAAGATTTATGGGTGGCTTTTTGTGTGTGTTTCACCTTTCCAGACTCTCTCATCAACAAAATGTGCCTTATGTGGTAAGAGTTCCCATTAATCATTTCTGAGACTCTTGGACATCTACTTCTTGAAAGTTAAAAGTAGTTTTGCAGGAGTTATTCCTGAAAGAGGTACCTTGATAGATGTCAGTGGGTGGCAGGAGCAGAGTAACTCCATGGCAGAAAGGACGTCAAGGATGGCCATAGCACAGGTGGTGCCCATGCTAACCAGGGTGCAGTCCCACTGTATCTGAACAGGGTGGGAAGAACAGGGATGGGGATAAAATCAGGTCTGATTTACAGCCCAGGTGAGATAAAGTAATTGGGTCCACCCAGGGAGGCCAGAGCAGAGCAGCTGGAGCTGGAGACAGGACTGGAGATGAGCTACCTACAGCATAGGTCTGAGGTCCATCTGAAATACAGAGCTGGAGAAGGGACTGGGTGCAAGTACACCTACAATGTAACTCAAGAAAGTACTTAAGGTTCACAGAATAAAAGTGGATATTTAAGAAAAACTGTTATGAACAGGCAACGGGAAGATTCTTTTTAGTATTTTTGTTTTATATATGTTACACAAGGTATCTGTCTTTTTCAAAAAATGAGGTTTGTGCACCCATTCAGTACACCTGTGAGAAATGTGGCCTAAGCAGTCAGCTCCATTTGAGTGCAATTGTTCGTTTTATTGGTAAAAAACTATTTCAGAAAAGGGAACAACTTCTCAGAGAGGGTGAATAGTGCCTTGAGCTTGTGGCAGATTTAAACTGTTCAAAATGTCTAGCTTGGGTGGACTTGTTGTAAAAGCATTCTGATCTAACAATTCTAATATAACTTTCCTTTTAAAATAATAATAATTTAGAATGCCATCTGAGGAAGTATACATGTTATAAGTTTTTTTCTGTTCCGTAAAAAAGGAAGGTTCTCTAGGTGCAGCAAGCATTACTATTTTGTATATCTGTTAATACAGAAGTGTAGTAATTGTTTTCATTGCCATTACCAATGTAAATCCATAAATAAATGGGAAAACTCGAGGTAGTAATATCAAAGGTGTTTCGGGAAGGGGAAGGGGTTACACTGTAAGGCAAGCACTTGCTGTGCAGCACGTAATTTTGTGAGGTATTCTTATTGTGACTTGATTACAGAAAGGAAATGCACTTTAAATATGTTATTAAAGCTGGAAGGTAGTTGAAATAATGTAAAAGTATTTCTACGTTTGCTTCACTTACAAGTGCCTTTCCTATTGCTATCCTTCTAGCCTTGTGTGCTGGGATACCAATTAATTAGTTTTACTAATATGATGGGAAGGTACTGCAAGAATGATGCATAAGAATGTAAGATATGCATTCAGGAGAAATGATTCTGAATTTTGCCTCTTGCTGTCTTATTAATAATTGTTCAGTACTGTCAGTATCCTCAGTATAATAAAGAGGACAGATGAAGCAGGATTTTATAGCTCTTTGTTAAAAGAATTACAAGAGTTAATAAAAAGTTCTAAGTCTTTTATGCTGTGACCACTTTGATATTAATAGGTTTGGTTTTGTATGGCTTGTTGAATTTTTGTTTTGTGTACAAAATCAGTATACTGTAATATTTTTCCTTACTGCAGAGTCTAGACCAAAGCAGTTGCTTGTGTATATTAATCCCTATGGAGGAAAAAGACAAGGGAAAAGGATTTATGAACAGAAAGTTGCTCCACTCTTCAGTCTGGCTTCTATATCCACTGATGTTGTTAGTGAGTAATTAATGTTTTAGTTTCTTAATAAACACAAGATGAACCCTTTAAAACATCCTTGAGTAGCTAAAGTTCTTTCTGTTACCTTTTCTTACTAAGGAAATGAAACAAAGTGGTAGAGAATGTTTCCTGATTAAAGCATAGGTAGCCAAATAATTGCAACCTTATATCAACTTTTTACTAAACTAAAACTTCTGTTGCTTCTGAGCTATTTGAGCTCTTAATCTATAAAATACTGCCTTTCTTCTCTTTTTCAGTTTCGCAGGTAAAACCGAATGTTCATTTGCACAATTTTTAATAAAATATTTTTTCCATATGTACTGCAGTGCATGCCTCTTTCAATTCCTTCCCTGGCAAAATCTTTCAAAACACATTTTATGGACAGGCTGTTTTATGGCCACATTGGTAATAGAATCATGGTTATTAATGAATTAATTTTTATAATTGTATATTATAAATTATTTTATGACATTATTTTTAACAGTAAATTTTAATGTGTTTCTTTCTTCACAGTAACTGAACATGCTAATCATGCTAAGGACAATTTATTTGAAGTTAATATTTATAAATATGATGGGTAAGTAACTTCATTTGCCTTTTTTAATTCTTTTAAAGCTGATATGTTGTGTAATCTGCCTGTTCTTTAATTTAAAATGGTAGCCTTCATTGCTGATACATTTATTGCCTCAACTGAAAGTCCTGGGGTGTGTTCCTTTCTGTAGGAGATCCCCATTTAGGAGTATCAAAAGAAAATTAAACTCTTTCTGTAAACTTGTTCAATATACAATATATTCAACCATAATATA
The DNA here is from genome assembly GCF_025592945.1 of Manacus candei. Lineage (NCBI taxonomy): Eukaryota > Metazoa > Chordata > Aves > Passeriformes > Pipridae > Manacus > Manacus candei. Next base: position 4,570,753 of record NW_026138111.1, on the reverse strand, counting down.
ACAATGTTGACATGAGATTTGTGTTCAAAAGATGAATGTAAGATTAATTCTGCTTAGTTGAGCGTTCTGTGATAGCTCAAAAACTACCCTGAAATGCTTTGTAATCTTGACATACACAGGAGTTCAGAACACTGCACTGGTGGCATTCAGCCTGTGTGTAAAAGAACATGGACTGTTTAGAAATATTTCAGGTAGTTCCTCTTGCTCTGTGTGTCTGTTAAATAATGGCTACATCATTTGGCTTTATTTGCATTTGTTCTGTTGTGGAGTTACTGTTTTAAAAGAAGAGCTGACTGAATGGTTATCTTGCATTCCATTATTAAATCTGCTGTAAAAGCAGAATATTTTAATAAATAAGCTAGTAATTTCAGTTTCCAGTTAATAACATGAAATAAGTTACATGTCTGGAAAATCATGAAAGTATGTGCAGAACCTATGCGGATAAACTCTCATAACTACAGTATTTTAAAATAGTATCTTATGCCTGCTGATAGGTACATTTAAACTGGTAAGTTGCAAAAATAAAATACATTCTGTCTTTTCCCAGTAGTTTTGCTACGGGAGCAGATCTATATGCATTGTATATATCAAGTAAGGGCATGATGTTCCCAGACCTCACCTGCTTTAAAATGAGTTGACTTTAAATAGTTTTGTCTATACTGGGATTTTTCTTAATTTTTCAGAACTGCAGGGAGGGGAGACCTTGATCCTATAAAAAAACTAGTTAGTTAAGGTTTTCCCTTTTCATTTGACTTATGATTTGAGATAAGTATGCTGATGGTTGGTGAAATTCCAGTACAGAGCAGAAAGGGAGGCAGATGAGCCTCTGTCCACTACTAGCAAGTTGTTTTTTTAAAACGATTGGCAGTGACCAATTGCAGTGGTATCTGAAGTGGTTTTGACAGATTGAAGGTCTTGTATTGTAGAATTTTTAAATTTTTTTCTTTGGTGGGGTTTTTTGGTTTTCTATCTCTAACATGACAAGATAAACTAATAGGCCAGAGAACTGCATCTTTTTGGAATCTTATGATTCTTCTATTCTCAGACTGGGCCTGAATGGCATTTGGCTTGGGAACTGCAACCTGGCTGATTTTTGTCCATCATGTACAAGTCTTTCTCTGTGGTCAACAGTCATGTTAGGAAGAAGATCTTGTACTAAAACTACTTTTTAAATAACAGGTCATGTGGTCAACTGGAATATTTAAAAAAAAGGTTTAACCACATAAACATGTGTGTTTCTTCAAGTTTGGCTGACTTTGCTTACATACAGGAAAAGATTCTTTGTATTCCTACATGTAATTGTCATTGAGCTGTCCTCTTAGATTGGTTCTCATAAGTGGCTTCCCCTTCATTCAGTGATGAATTTCTGCATTTAATCTCCAGATTCCCTGTTAGGCAAACCCATACATGGAATTCTGCAACTAAACATAGGATTCTTAATGATAATCACTTCACTTGTTTTCAGATGTTTTTACTTGAGGCAGCTTATTTAAAATTCTTGCACGTGTTTCCTGTTTGTTCTTCCTAGTTTGCCTTATAAGAATTTCTTACATTGAATGTACTGACCTATTAGCTCAGTGACAGAACAGCTTCTCTCTAAGCACAGTTACTCATTTTGGTTACTATATAGCAGACAGTTGTACATCATTGTGAGGAACAATCAGAGCATGCTGTAATATTGTGTAGGTAAAAGCTATGTTTAAAATAAGTGAAATGAATCACTGTGGTTCCTAATCCTGTTGCACAAGCCTTTGTAGAACTGTTTCTGGCTGGGGTTTTTTCCTAGTTTTTGAATTAGTTCACAGAATGGTTGAGATTAAAAGGGACCATACATCTTTTAAAACTCATTTGTCTTGTGGACTAGCTTCTCCTGAAGTACTCTAGCATATGTCTTTTACTGTTATCATCTCTCCAAAAAGTGAAATGCTAGTCTATTAGTAAAATAAAACCAAAAAATAAAAAGGTATCTCTTTCGGATTTTCTTCACTAGGAGCCTTCACACATGCAGTTTGCACATGTGTGACTTGTACATTGGTCATCTGATATTTGCAATGCATTTGGTCATGCTATTATTGCATATGTGAAGTTCTTTATCTATCATTATTTACCCTTGATAGGTATAGACATTCACAGAATTGTCACCTCTGAGCCTGGATATACTATTTGTTCTAGAAGGTGATCACAGGGCTGGAGCACCTTTGCTATGAAGACAGGTTGAGAGAGCTGGAGTTGTTCAGCCTGGAAAAGGGAAGGGCTCTGGGGAGATCTTAGAGTGCCTTCCAGTACCTATAGGGGGCTTACAAGAAGGCTGGAGAGGCACATTTCACAGGGGCATGTAGTGATAGGACAAAGGGTAATTGGTTTTAAACTGAAGGAGGGCAGGTTTAGATTAGGTATAAGGAAAAAATTCTTTACTTTTGATGGTTGTGAGGCACTGGTATAGGTTGCCCAGAGAAGTTGTGGAAGCCCCATCCCTGGAAGTGTTCAAGGCCAGGTTGGATGGGGCTTTGAGCAAATTACCCTGAGACAACATTATCCTTGTACTGACCTGGAAATTTTTGGCCACTTAACCTCTTTTTTTTGAGTCTGCAGAGAAATATAAGACAAGCTAAAGTTGAGGAATAATGGATATTATATAATTATCTAATAGGCTATTGGAAGAGAAAAAAAATTATAAAAATGGAAAACAAATAACCTTTTATGCCTCCTCTCCCGGTCTCCTAGGTGTTGACTTAGAGTTGGACACCGTATGAATTTAAGAATGTCCTCCCCACTCATGAGAAAAAATGACTGTTTTGTTCAAGCTTTCCTTCAGCTGAAAATACAACAATAATTACATTTAAATCATGTATACTTAAAAATTAGATAAATTAACTTGTCCTATGAAATAAACACTCATTCTGCAATATCTGTTGCTGATAATATAAAAGAGTATTAGTTTATGAGTTGGAAATTATTGCTATAGGTGACAGTAGACATTCCTAAACTTGTATGCTAGGGACCACATATATAACTTTGGGTTTCTCATGTGTTCCTTTAAAGTGTATTTAAATTAGTTTTTCAGTTAAAGAATGTTGATGCTTTTAGAGTTCAGGGTCTGCATTTGATTATTGTTCATGAAATGTATAGTGCTGTAAAATAGTCTTTTACTTCCTAGTATTTGCTTGGCTGTGGACTCTCTGCTGAGCTTTAACATATTGAGGATCTGTGTAGCTGCTGCACCAGCTCTGACCTGAATTAAATTTGCAAAACAAAGTTTTGTATCTGGTAACATTCAGAACTCTGTTTCATTATGAATGGTTATGTAGATATACATGACTTCTGCCTGTTTGATGAGCTCTCAGCATGTTCAAAAGAGCATGCAGGCATGCACTTCTGCTTTTTGACTTTCATATAATGTACCTCCCTATTGTGTAAAATATACTTTTGCCAGAAGTGGCAAATATTAACTTTTCCCTTTTTGGTAAGGGTACCCTATTTCCATTTTGTGTACTTAAAAAGCTGTATGTACAGTCCTGTTCAGTGTTTTATTTGTATAGTGAATTTCCACTGATATTTGTCTGTCTGCACACAGCAGTAGAGGATAAAGATTTTTGTAGGTTGCATTCCAGCATTTTTTCCTAACGTTACAGATACATCTAGGTGCATTTGCAGTTGTGTAGCTTGAATTTTTTTTTTCTGCTTTTTGTTAATTGCCAATTGACTGTGGGCTACTATATTCTGTAAAGATGGAGGAGGAGAATAGAACAAGTATTTTTGATGTGCCCAGTGCATGCCCTAAGTAGAACACTTGCCGTGTTGTTTATTGACTGTTAGTGTGCATTCTAATTTGTGTTTCCTGGCAGTGTTGTTTGTGTTGGTGGGGACGGCATGTTCAGTGAAGTGATGCATGGTCTCGTTGGAAGAATTCAGAAGGACTCTGGCATAGACCAAAATAATCCCAAAGCATCGTTAGTCCAGTGCAATATAAGGATTGGCATAATTCCTGCTGGTAAGAAAGGGTTAACTTTCAGTTTAATTTATTCATTAATTCTTGACATTTTTTCTTACTCATAACTTCTTGAATTTAGGCCTAAATGTAAGATCTGAGCAATGATATTCCATAAAGGCACCTAACTAAAGCTGTTTGTATCCAGATATAATTACTGATCACATGCAGTTTTATTTAGGCAGAGTATTTTGTAAAGGAAATAAAATCTTGATGTGTAACTTCAGAATTAATTTACTACTTCTTTTTTTGTGGCTTATTGTGTGTTAATGTGAGCTAAAATGTCAACAGTAGTACTCTTCTGAACACATTAATGAGTGGAATTTACTGAACAGATAAACCTGATAAATATTTTTCCAGTTCAAAATGCTCCACAAATTTAGTTAGAATTGTATAAGAACCTCCCACTGGTCTGGCAAACTCCAAACAAATGCTAAGATTTCTTCTCTCTCTTTTTCTCCATTTGTTATCACAGCAAGTATAGGGCAACTACAGCTGAGGAACAGTTTTGTTTCCAGACCAAGTTGCAGTTTCTGCCCATTTTCAGAGGTGCTATACATTCACAGTTCTCCATGTCAGCCACTTTTTCAGGCCATCCTGGCTACTGTCATTTGAGAGAACTCATTCTTCAAACTAAGGTCTTTAGTGATTTTATTACTGTTATTTTTATCGACAATGAAGGTGCTCTTTGGATCAGTTTTGCTATTTTACATCTAGTGTTCCAGGTGTTACTTCACCCTGCCCATTTGGTCCTCAAAGGTTCCTTCAAAAGGGGACTTACAAGATGACTCTCTCTTCCTAGACTGAGTGTTGCATCTATTTAACAACAACTCTTTATCTGTAATTTTGAGGTCTCTGTAGAGAGACAGATGGACAGTTCAGTGTTTCTACGTTGTTCTCTTTTTCTTGTCTGATGCTTGAGTTTTGAAATAAAGAACCGGGATGTGAAATAAACATTGTGAGCTTCTGATTAGAATTAAAATAAAGTTTTCTGAGAAAATTTAGCACAGGTTGTAAAAATACACCAAATGAAGTAAGTGTGGCTTTAGGTGACTAATGTTACGCTCCTTACATCTTTGTGAAGAATGTATCCAAATCCAAATGATTTGAATTGTTGCTTGGAAGAAGCTTAATCTTTTCTGCTTGCAGTACAATAAATGTTAGTTATCTAAAAGTTGCAATGTGAATATCCCCTTATGGTTTTGCACTCTCCTTGTTAGCTAGCACAGAATTACTGTATTTAAGTATATCCTGATTTTATTTGTTAAAGCTTTGTATTAAAGTCAGTTTCTGTAACAAAATTCACAAGAAGAGAATTTGAAGTGTTCTTTTCTTCCTTTTCCTTATTTGGGAAAATTTCTTGAACTAAAGATTTTTTGCTTACATGATTATTTTCAGAAGATTTTGCCTTCTGTTGATAATGTGACCATAAAAAGATACAATTGAAAAAACAGAACCTCAATATTAAGAGTTATTTCTTTATCCTTAGGAAATACTAACCTTGCTTTTTCAACAATTTCTTAATGCATTTTTTTCCAATTACACCCAAAAAGTATGAGATTCACTGATGTTTTAATTTTGTTAACAGGTATCAAGTCACTTTCTTCTCTTACACATTTTAATGTTTCATTTGTTGTGTTTTTCCATTGTACGCTTTTGCTATTTGAAGGTATACTGTATGTTCTGTTCCTTGAACTAACATGAGGTACAGCCTTGTAGTCAGTGCTATAATTCAAATATTTTCTCCAAGTCATTATTCAAATCCCTCAAAAATTATTTATAGTGGTGTAGAAGGAAGCTGGTCTTAAAGTTTTATTAATTCATTTTTTGGAAGAGGATAATAAATATCTTGATCTGCTTGTATATTGTGCAATATTTAGAATGATCCATTACTGTATATATGGGGAGGTGCTTATTTACTGAAAAAAGTAGTCAAATCGCTGAACAAATCTTAACCCTTTCTTAACACATCTAGACATTAAAGACTTTAAACTGAGTATGAAAGCATCAAGAGTTGTTTTTTTGTTTTGATTTTTTTTCAGCTCTTGGTGAAGCTGTTCTTGGTTCATCTTTGCTTGATATAATGGAGTTCTAGCCATGTATTGACCCCAACAGATACCTTAGTTCCATCACTGGTGCAAGAAGTCTGTTCCAAAAATAAGTGAAATTCTTGAAAAGACTTTTTTTTTTAAACTAAACTGATAGTCCTGAAATACAGTACGCCAAAAGTAATAACGAAATATAAATTATCCATCTAGAAAAACTTAATCCATTATGTTCTTTCTAGGTTTTTATAACCCACCTTTATTTAAAAATCCTAAGAGCTCATTAACAGATATTGAAAACAAACATTATCCATAGTTTAGAGATTAAGATCTAAAGCTTTGTGTGTCTTCTGATACATGGAGATAGTTTACTCAGTGATTTTTTTATGCTCTATGGAACATTTTTATGAAATAGCTTGTGTTTTTATTGATATGAATAAAAGGCTTCTACTCAAATGGCAGTTTTAACTTCTGAATTTCTCTCAGTTGCAGCCATTCTTCAGATCTGCCAGTGGCAATTGACTGATTGCCCTTGTAAACGGATTTGCTGTTAAGAGTACTTAGAGGTTACAGCACACCTATGAAAACCTCTGTTTGGTTATTTCTTCCTCCCAGCCTTAAAAGCTAGTTATGTCTTCTAGCCTTAAGAGCATGTTCAGCCATGGAGTCTCACTGCATTCAAAGTAGTAGTATGTCTCCATAGAATTTAAAAACTGAGAATAATTTCTGTTACAGCATGTAACACTGAGGTTTCGTCCAAATGTTTTAGTATTGCAACTATACCCTCTGGAGTAAGCCAAAGTAATTCGTTGTTCTTATTAAACTTGGCACAGAATAGGAGGACAAAACTGTCAATTGCTGTCAGAGGACTCTTTAGTTAAAAAGAACTTACTAGATTAAATACTCTAATGATCTCAGCAGGTAGAAAAAAACCATCCCACTTTATTCTGTGCTGTGACATAATAGTATTTATTCCAAAATAATACAAAATAATATTATAATACATTTATTCCAAAACCCAAATCTGCGACCTACCCTGGGGATAGGGGAAAAATTCTTCCCAACAGTAGAGAAGATTGAATAAAGTGTAGACATGAGTTAATAACTACAGTGATTTTAGGCTCCCAGTGTGTCCAGATCACTCTCATTTTTTTTCGTGGTCAACTCTAATGTTTGAGGTCAATCCTAATGTCTAGGACTGAAGCATGCAGTATGATTATAATCTGCATGTTGATGTGTAACTGTAGAAGTTAAGAATGCTAAAGATGGCACAGGCTTCCTGTGTGAAAGGAGTGTAGAAAAATGGTGGAGGATCATTCACAAACTTAAAAAACAGATTCAAGTCAAATAATGAAGCATGACTGGACTCATATTGCTGTCATGTAGAGTGTAAAAATTCTCTTGAAAAATGTGCTATAGCATAGCAATAAAAGCTATCTTTTTTTTTTAAATTACTCCAAGTAATATGTCCACAACCTTCTCAGTTACATTTGTAATATTTAATGATCTTTACTGTTTAGTTAGCATCTCATTTCATAGGTCAGTGTATCTTTGAAATCTGAAATGTAATGTTTTATGCTCCTCCTTCAGCATTTTAAATCCATTATACATCTTGAAATGGCAGTCTTAGAACTAAATACTGCATTTAATGTAGTGGGCCTGCTGTGGAGACAATTAAGTCAAGATTACCTATTCTTGTGATATTCCTCCTTGTGATTAATTAAAAGGAAGGATTTCTTTGATAATTTTTAAATCACTAAATGTATTTATATAAAAAATTTCATTTTTCGTATTTGGGGAGGGAAAGAACATAGAAGAAATTGCCTGTATAACAACTAATACCTTCTAATAATAAACAGACTTCAAGGAAAATGTATAAAGTCTGGTAAAGATTCCAAATAATTATACTTTAACAAAAACAAGTTGATGTGCCCTCTGCATACTTCACAGAATCACAGAATGTGCTGAGTTGGAAGGGATCCACAAGGATCATCGAGTCCAACTCCTGGCCCGGCACAGGACCATCCCCAAGAGTCATGCCATGTGCCTGAGAGTATCATCCAAATGCTGCTTGAACTCTGTCAGGTTTGGTCAGGCTTCATGTTTTCAGTAAGCTCCTAACACCAAAATATCTGGCATGAGAACTTTCTTTAGCTCGGAGAATTCAGATATTCCGCTATCTACATGTGGTGGCAAGGTGCCACCATCATTGAAATGTACCAGCCCTATGCAAGACAGTTATTGTACTAGAGTAGCAGCTGGAAGCCAAGCAGAGTAATCTGCAGCACTTGAACACTGCTGGATGGTGGCATTTTAGGTGATGGAGTTAATCTCCTTAGGGTGAGTTTCAGTTTGAACTTGAGACTCAAATTTTCATGTTTGCATTTGGTGTCTGCAAGTGAGATAGACATCTAAACTCATGTTACAGCCAGGGGGCTTCTGATCAATATGGTCAGTAGAGCCTGTTGATCTGCTATTGCATCTGCCTGTCATATGCAGATGTCTTGCTTCCTAAGGCCCTCCCTGTGAGGCCTCTGTGTGAATCAAGCTTAAGCTGCCATCAGCTCTTCCTGACAAGATGTCCTTGACCAGAATGGAAGCTTTGACATATTTATTGTCTGCTGTGTTACATGCACACATACAGCTATGTATAAGTGTCTTAACCTGACACTTAATCATTTCCTTGCATGCTGAATTTCTTCTCTACCAGCACACCAATGCAAAAATTAGTTTCTATACCGAAGATGCTTTTTTAAGTGAATTAAGGCCCAGTTAGCAAGCAGTCCAACTACTTTCTTCACATTTGCGTGTAGTTCTGTGCAACTCATAAAAACCTCTTTTATTTTCCATCACTCAGGCTGTTGCCATTAAAAATCCCCAAAGAAAAACTGGCAGAGCATGACAGAGTTTTTCTGTTGGTTTAACCAGAGCATAAAACAGCCACTGCCTAACACTAGTCAAGAGTCACGTTCTGTGAAAACTTCTTGCCCAAACTGTGTGCTCTGGCAATCCTAAACTATTAATCAAGGAATATTATTCAAGCTGTATTTGCATTCTAATCCTGTTTTTCATATTAGACATATACTGATGAAATAAGCTGGATTTTGGTGGGGTTTGTGTGTGCATCTCTTCTGAGTGCTGTTTCGGCATCTGTTAAGACCCACCTAATGGTCTAGAATTCTTGTTTGGATAAAAAGTATTCAAAAAGATTCAAATCCTTAGTCATCATGAACATTTTTGTGACCTTTAAACTAGTTCATTAGGTTCATGCTAGGTGTGATGTTATGTTCTCTTGGCAGGTATATAAGGAATGCCATAATTACCTCCATGTAAGTGTGTCACTGGTTTTGTTGCTCCATACTACAAGCTCTGAGAGAGAAAAAAAACATTTACTGTTTACTGATAGTCCTCTGTCATGTCTGAGGCAGAGGGATGATTTGACACTTGGTAAAAAGTGTTGATGTCTTCCCCAGTCTCCCATTTTAGAGTCTCAGAATTAATTTAAGACTTCAGTTTTAATTTTAGCCTTTCCTTGCTTGTTAATGAATAGAAATGAAAATAAGTTCTATGTAATTGCCAAACAGATGAATCACTTTTTAATGACTACAGAAAATCACAGGGAGATAAGCTTCTGGTGTTGAAATGTAGCTTTCATGAATTACCCTCTTCTCCTCCCACCTGTAGTGTAATACTACTTGAAAGCTCTGTTTACATCAAGACAAATGTGATTAAGGTAATTCTAGGAGCAGAATGCACACAGGTCTGGAATAAATGAGAAAGGTTGGATGAAGTGTTAGGCTTATACATTCAGCAGTAAAAGTTCTGGTCAGATCTCTCAGTGGCTAATTTTTTTGTTTGTTTTTCTTTTCGAAAGTAATGAGAATTTTATTTCTGCCTAATTGAAATTCACGAGTTAGGAGGCAAAATGAAACTGAAAAACTTGGCAGTAAAATATAGCTTCAGTTTCCAAATACTACTTAATATTTTTTGCTATAAAACTCTAAATGTGACATGAGATCATCATCTGTGTACCTTGTCTATTACGGTATTGAGTGAAATTGGAGTCCTGTTTTCTGTGCAATGGCATATGCCTGTATTAGTACACTTGCACCATCTTGAACCTCAGCCTTGTAGCAAGAGATTTATTTAGTCACACTGTTTCTTTTGTTCTGCAGTTTTGTTATATTTAAATTCTCTTTAGTTGGCTCATGGAGCTGCTTCTTGTTCACTGTGGCAGATTTCTGCATAGTGTTTACTTGGTAGAAGCTTTGTTGTGCCATTTATAGGCAGGGGAAGTGTTGTCCATTTTCTGAGAAGTGAATTGGAAGGAAAAGGATTGTCTTTGCTCCTATTGACTGCATATACCCTGTTTTTTAAGTGAAAAAGGAACCAAAAGTGGCTTTTAAATAGTGATTGCTCATTCCTCCAGTTTTAGTTTCTGTTTCAATTTGATCAGGCCTCAGAAATTAAGTACTCTGTATCTGAGCTGCTCTTCAGCTAGTGTATTGGTAGCAAATCTGACAACATGAATGTGGACAAAGTAAGTTTTTCTTTGCAGATATCTGTCCTTGACTTTGATGGAATTCAATTTCATGAAAGTGATGGGAGAAAATATAAGACAAATTTGGAGTTACATGCTGCAACAAATATGCTTCTGTATGTCTGGAACTGACTTCCAAGTCCCTGCTTCAGAGTAGAAACCAGATCCCTGTGTTAGGCTCTTGTTTTTTATAGTGCTCAGGGAGAATTGTCCATTTCTAAACAGCACACAGGTGAAACTTAAAGCTTCCCCCCTTTCTTCTTGTAGGTATTTTGCATCAAGACTGTAAAGGTACATCTCTATCCATTTTGCTCCCCTATCTAGAAACTAATTCCTGAAAGCAAGTATTTACTAATTTTCAAATAATAGAACTGGGCAGAAGTTTCTGGTTTAAGACTGAAGGAGGAGAGGATGTTGACATCCTGGAATTTAGATCAGTACCACAAAAAACAGGAGACCAGTCAACCTCTCTTCTTTTCATGAGATCTCAATGAGCAAGAAATCATAAGCAAAGGAGAATCAGTGTATGCCTGCCTTAATTAATATAAAAGCTATAATATAATCCTGAAATATTCCATATATATTAACTTACTTCCCTTCACTAACTGCTATATATTTATTGCTTATATTGTGAAAATGTTTGTTATTTGTATGGAGAGAGATAAATTGTACTCATTTGGGAGAAAATGTTACAACTTAAATAATAATATTTGTATCTTTGTTCTGTAAAATAGAAAGGGACAAACCAAAGGAACGTAATGCTTTTATTTTGGAGGACCATGCCCATAATACTTGTTTTGCAAATATACAAACTGATCTCTAGTTTTTTGTTTTTCAGGATCAACAGATTGCATATGCTATTCAACTGTTGGCATTTCTGATCCAGTAACATCAGCTCTTCATATTATTGTCGGTGGGTGGTCCCAGTTTGCTGTTTTGTTATGAAAATGATGAAAATAGCCCAAAATACTAATTTCATTTATTTCTTTCTATATGTGTGTGAAATGTAGTTTGAACATAATGGCTGAGTTGAAATATGAAGTTTTTGTCTAGGATTTAAGTCCCCAATGTGGAATACAGGAGGTTAAAAATTAATTACTTTCTTTATAGTAACTCATTGTTTTCAAGGGATTATAACATTGTGAAACTTTGTCTGGTGCTAAAGTTTTCCTGCATTATGGCATTCTTTTGAAAATAGTAAAATGCATTAAGCAGTATCATTTGTTGGACTGTATCTCTCTAGATATGTATTTCTGTCTTAGAGAAAGCTATTCAAGTGCATGTGTAGTATTTTGACCTGGTTGTCCAGTTGTCCTGTGCAATTCAGTGTTCCCATGCCAAGTTAGAAGTATGGCTTCTGCTGACTGGAATTAGCTGATAATTCCCATTTTTTGCAGTCTGTAAGTCATATATTTCAGGAGCAACTAGGGAAGAAAACTGATCTTCAAATAATGCTCTTTGAGTGTGTTATTATAAGCAGGAATGCTTACATTGCCACTCTCAAAGTCCCCTGGTAATGGAATCCCTCAACTGCACAGGGGCTAAAAGAGACAGCTTGGCAAATTCAGTGCATTGTGATTTGTGATGTCCATCCTGTCTGCCATATACTGAAGAAACATGGTGACCTAGTTCTTAATACTGAATTTGAAAAGTTATGCAGGGTGGTATTCAGTTTTAATGATGATCCATAAGCATAAAGGAGAGAATTTCCAAATGGCAATTAGTTCATTATCACTTGTTAGTGGGTCTTTCACAGTTGCAGTTTTAGGTTCTGGTGTTGCCAAGGTTTACAATTGTGCTTCTCTAACTGGCTAACTCTGCCCAGCATCTGTAGAGTTTAGGCCATTGGATTAGGATTGGAGCGAGAGTGCCTTTAGTATCATACTATCATAGTATTTTAGTTATTAAGTCACAGAATCACAGAATGGGTCAGGTTGAAAGGGACCACAGCAGATCATCTGATCACAGTGGATCATCTGGTCCAACCTCCCTGCAAAAGAAAAAAAAAAAAAAAATCAAATAAGCAAAGCAACAACACCCCCTCCACTGCCCTCTACCCCCCCCCCCCGCCCCAGCACCCACCACTCCAAGGCTTACACTATGAGGACATCAGAGAAGTGGTGTACTCTTTGTTTGTAGGGACTTTCAGGATTGGATAATCCCTGAGTGACCAGATCTGACCTCGTAGCTGAACCTACTTTGAGTGGGAGGTTTGATGAGAAACCTCCTAAGGCCCCTTCTAGCTTGAATTATCCTCTGATAGTATGACATATAGGTTTAAGTAGTATCCAGTAGATGTACAGAAGATACTGCATCGATCTGCTCAGGGAAAGGGTTGCCAAGCACTGATATAGAGTGCCCATGGAAGTGGCTGAGTCGTCATCCCTGGAGGTCTTCAGAAGATGTGTAGATATGCCACTTAGAGACATGGTTTAGTGGTGGACTTGGCGGTCCTGGGTTAACTAAGTTGTACTTGATGATCCTAAAGGTCTTTTCCAATCTAAATAGTTCTATTGCTCTATCCCCTCCTACTGCTACAGGGTAAATGAGTGTAAATTCTTCATTATATATTTTTAGCATACTAAGCCCTTTCTTCTCACTTAATACTTTTTAAAGTATGAAATTAAATTAGTATTAATTTAAAAATTGTTTTTCCTTTTCTGCACTAATAAGAAAAACATGCATATGTGACACATATATTATGACAAATACAACATATATTTTTATTTTTAAAGATTTTGCAATGCTAAATTTACTATCACGTTTGCAGTTGCAAATAAAATGTGAATAGAACCTTGCACTTATAATCTTCATAGGTGACTGTCAACCTCTGGATGTCTCTTCTGTACATCACAACAACATGTTTTTGAAATACTCTGTATCCTTGCTGGGTTATGGTTTTTATGGAGATATATTAAAAGATAGTGAAAAGAAGCGGTGGATGGGTCCAATGAGATACGACTACTCAGGTAACTTGTGTAATTGTTATTTTGCCAGCATGTAAACATATTGGAGCAGTTAATTTATTCTCTCCAAACCAACCTTCTCTGAAGCTGTTAAACATCAGAAACAGGCTGAACCTGATTTTAAACTCATTTTAGTACCAAGTACATTGGATCACATCATATAAAGCTCTGTAACTTTGGGGTTAACATTGACAGTGGGCTCATTAAAGTTGTGTTGAATATGTGCCACCTAGTGATAACTGCCTAAAAAGTAGTTAGTTACTTCTCTGTCCTAATCATTTGGACTTTCATTTTAGTCACTTAGAGGGAAATAGACACTCCTCTGTCTTAGACATTCAGCTGATGGAATGAATTTTTAATTTTGCCCTTCATCTAGCACTGATTATAGAGAGATGAGTGATTTAGCCTTGTTAGCTAATATTTGGATAAATCCTGTGCTAGTGGAAATTATTTTTTGCCTTCTTTGATTTATCTTGTGTTATTGAAAGAAGATGCATGAGGAGAATTTTAGTGTAGGCCAGTTTTAAGATTCAGCAGTGGCTACATTTTTTTAGTTGGCTTTTAAAGATGTCAAATGAAGTAATGGCACTTTGGGCAAATGTTAAAAAGTTGGGGTGGTGGTGTGGTATTTCCTTGTTCTTTACAGTCTAAAAGAACATATGACAAAGAGCTCTGAATTTGAGGAGGGCAACTATTGTTTTGCAGTCCTTAGAAAAGGAAAGAAAGGAGCAATCAAGGAATGTATGCAGAGATGTTTGCAATGTGGATTTATAATACACTTCGTAATACCTTTTTTGTTTTAGGCTTCAAGACTTTTCTTTCTCATCATTATTATGAAGGAACAATTGCTTATCAACCCGCAAAACATACACTGGGATCTCCACGAGATAAAGATAGTTGCAGAACAGGGTAGGCTAATGTTTAGCTCTGGATATTTGGCGTGAACTATTTTAAAAGGTCTGTCCATAAACAGAGGTCACTGAAGTGTTGTTTTTAATATCAAAATACTTGCTCTGAAAGAGACAAGCTTATAAAAAAAGTACTGACTCATTAAAAAGAACACACTTTATCAGGTCATTAAACAAAAGTATAATAAAATTTTGTTAGCTGGTTCTCCTCCTCCCTCAAATTTAAGTGAATCAAAATATAACAGCACAGGACCCGGTTACAAGATGCTGAGGGTACTATGCTGTGTTAAGAAATTAAGTCTGAATGCCCCATAGCTTCTACAAATGGAAATAATAATTCAAAAGTTCTCAAGTGTTCATATTGTAATTGGATCTGGCAATTTTAGTAATTGTTTTAGTACCATGATAACATCTGGCATGGCTTGTCCTGAGGACAAGTCCTCTCAGGAATCAGCCTATTTATACAAGTACTATGATGCTGTATATTCTGTGTGATGTTCTTCACTTGTTTCTTCAGTCAGGGGGCCTACCTTAATCTTTCAGTGTTCCATCATTTCTCTTTGCTTTCACCTGCTTGAAGTTATGCACTAGTATTTCTTCTTCTTCTTTATATATGAATTTAGCTATCAGAGATAAAGTAGTTGTCACGGCAGCCAACAGCACAGCAGGATACAGGGGAGCCAGAAACTTTGTCCAGAAATGACATGGAACCTGATGAGACTGCTGTGCTAGTGCTGTGACATGCTACAGATCACAGTCTCTAGTATTAGCTGGAGCAACTATCCTGATCCATCAGATGGAGGGGAAGCTCCAGATGGAGAAAGCTGTCATCCAGATGTCAGTAAGGGAATAAAGAGTGCCTGGTGCCTTGCAGGGGATTTTATACATGGTAGAGTTTAAAATCCTGAGAGAAGTAAGCAAGACAAAAACTAGAACTGCAGCCCCGAACTTTAGGAGAGCAGATTTTGGTTTGTTTGAGAATCTTGGTAAGATTTTATGGGAGACTGCCCTAGAGGACAAAGAGGCGAGGCACACAAGAGTTAGTTGGTACCTTCTCAAAGCACAAGAATAATCCATTCTGATATGCAGAAACTTGAATAGGAAAGCAATGTGATGAGCAACGAGCTGAGTAGTAAAGAGAGGGTGAAAGTGGAATGGGTTACTTTGGAAGAACACAAAAGACATTGCTTAAACATGCAGAAATGAAATTGAGAAAGCCAAAGCTCAGGTGGAGTTGAAATCAGGGAGGGATATGAAGGGATTATTTAAGTATATCAAGTATACCAATTATAACAGAAGGGTAAAGGAATTATGGACCTGCTACTTAGTGGTGTGAGGAACACAGTGATAAGATATATGGAAAAGGCTGCAAAGTTACTCCTTTACCCCACTTTTCACTGATGTAGTCTGCTCCAAGGCCATACAGGTCCACGGATGAAGGGGAGACAGTGGATACATACCTTGACTTCAGCAAGGCTTTAGCAAGACCTTTGATCCTGTTTCCTGTAGTATTCTTAAAACAAAATTGATGAGGTGTGGACTAGATAAGTGAGTAGGGTGATAAACTGACTAGACTACTAGAAAAGCTGTGAATACCAAGTCCTGCTGACAGGCAGTTATTAATGGTGTCCCTTGGGGATCAGTACTGGGGCTAATACTGTGCAATGTCTTTATTAATGACTGGGACAGTTTCAGAAAGTGTGCTCTCAGCAGTTTTGTGGATGACACCAGATTGGGAGGAGTGGTTTATGTTGAAAGTCAGGGCTGCTGTTCCAAGGGACCTTGGTGGGCTGAAGAAATGTCTGATAGGAACCTCCTGAAATTCAGGAGACACCTGTACCTGGGGTGGAATAGTCCCATGCAGCAGTATTGACTGGGCACTGACTGGCTGGTAGGCAGCTCTGCCTAAAAGAACTTTGGGATCCTGGTGGCCAGCAGCTGTACCTGAGTTAGCAGCATGTCCTCGCAGCAAGGAAAGCCAGCCTTTTAATGAGTTTTCTAAGCAAAAGAGAAGTCAACAAGTGAGGAGTGATTCTTCCCCTGCCCTCAGCACTTTTGAGATGGACTTTTTTCTAGTATGTCACTGTCTTTCACTGTTACAGCAGTTAAATATTGGAACAATGTGCCCAGAGGTCTGTGGACTTTATCCTTGTAGATCGTCAAAACTTGACTAAGACACTGACCACCTTGATCTTATAAGACCAACTTTTAGCAGAGGTTTGGATCACATCAGAGGTCCCTTCCAACCTATGCAGTCTTATGGCTCTCTGCTGCTGTTATCTCTGACATCCAGTAATCTTCAGCACTGTACCTAAGTACCTGCACTGCCTGCAGGGTTATGGTGATTCATGCCACATCAGGGTTGTCAGTGCTGTACTTCATCTTGTGATGGGGGGATGGGTAAAGCAAAAAAGGTGAAATGAATAATAGTGGGTTTTTTCAGGAACTGAATGGTATTTCTGTTCACAGATGTTACATTTGCAAGAAAAGTGAACAACAGCTGGCAGAACAGCAGAAGGATTGTGGATTAAAACATGAAGGTAATTTGTCATAAAAAGTAAAATGCTTATTTTTTTTTCAGAATATATCAGTTCAAGTGTGTTTGTATTTTGTTTTTTAAACATTTTGAATTACTAGATAATCCATTGTTTCTTTAAGGAAAATGCATGTAGGTAAGTGTCATCGTCCTCCTGTACTCAGCACTGGTGAGGCCACACCTCAAATCTAATGTTCAGTTTTGGGGCCCTCACTACAAGAAAGACATTGAGGTACTGGAGTGTGTCTGGAGAAGGGAACAGAGCTGGCGAAGAGTCTGAAGCACAAGTCTGATGAGGAACAGCTGAGGGAACTGGGGTTGTTTAGCCTGGAGAAAAGGAAATGGCCTCAAGTTGCACAAGGGGAGGTTTAGATTGGATATTATGAAAAGTTTCTTCACAGAAAGAATTGTCAAGCATTGGAAAAGGCAGCCCAGGGAAGTGGTGGAATCACCATCCCTGGAAGCGTTCAGAAGTAGCATGGGTGTGGATTAGGGGTGAACACAGTGGTGCTGAGTTGACAGTTGGGCTTGATGATCTTAGAGGTCTTTTCCAACCTAAATGATTCTATGATGCTATGATTCTAAGTATGTGAAAAACATGTGAGGTGACTCCTCCACCCAAACCTCAGAAAATTCTGATAAAATTACACTAATTACTTGTCTATTTCAATGTGTTTCTTTTCTTTAGCAAAAGTAGGACTCTCTTCTTTTTGTGAGAAGGACTGAACTGATAAACTGTGAGGTGGTATAGAGGGATAAGGATAAGGTTCATTAAGATAACTTTTAGAATAAATCAGGATTTAAAATTTGTGCTTGTTAAAGTCACCCTATTTATTTAATATAACTGAGGTAGTGAACTTGGACAACTAATAACTTATCTAGTGGACTTACGTATTTCTGTACAACATCCCACCGATACTCAGTGTAAATGATAAATGAGATTTCTCTCTTCTTTGTCTAGTTATGCTATCCTTGTTGCTTTTTTGCCCCCATTCCAACCCCTGTGCACACCTCTGTGAATCTTTTTTTTTAATGGGCATAATTTTTCTTTCCTTTTGTTAAAACAGCTCTTAATATATTGAATTCTGTGCAGTCATCCTCCTAGTTGTATATCTTTATGTCTGGCTGCTGCATCCTAATGGGAAGAACTGATATTGATACACTTGTGACCTTGCTAGAGAAAGATATATAGATTCAGTTGGTTGAGTTTTGCCTCCAGCCTTGGCTTATCATCTTGGATAAACCTCTCTTAAATAGTAGGCAGGCTTCCTGTGGATGCTTGTTTTTGCTTTTACTCTCTTTTTTTTTTTTCTTCTTTCAGAGCCCAGTGACACAAAAATTTGGTCCTTGGGCCTTAGGACCTAGACTGTCTCATAATTATTGTTATTTTGCACTGTATTTGTGCCAGGTTCTAGACATCTAGACATCTTTTTTGGTTCTAGACTCAAAAAAGTATATCATTATATTGTGGAGATTGATTGGTAGCATAAAGACTTCTGTGCCAACTTGAATTCTTGTTACATGTGTCTATATATAGTGCTTTCATCCCAATTACTGCTATCAGATTTTTGATGCAGTCAAGGGATGGCCAAATTGATATATTTCTTGAGTTGTTTTAATCTATGCCCAGATTCAGCTAAAGAAATTGCTTTACATAATATAAGTAATTGGTATGAATAATAATATAAATATGATAGTAATTTTTTGGTAGGAAAAAAAAAAATTTTCTTCTTGAGAAATAACTGTAGTTAAAAAATGCCAACCATTTTTCTTTTGTTTCTGGGGGGTTTGATTTTTTTTATGTTTGGGTGGGTTGTTTTGCTTGTTTGGTTGATTGTTTTTTAAATTCGCGATTTTGTTACCTTTCATCCAGCAAAGGAGCTACTAGAAAACTACAAGTTAGTGGGCAATCAAGACTGCTTTAGCCAACATTGCACATGATATTAAGCAGCTGATTATGTAGGATATTGTTTACTTAGATTCATATTACTGCTGGTAGCTGGCTTTCTTTGCAGTCCAGTCTCCATGCAGTAGTGGTAAGCAAACAATACAATCAGCTACTCTTGATTTGCAATAAAAAGGATTTTAAATGTCCACCTCAGATAAGCTTTTTACTCAGGAGGGTATATTAGCTGATTCTTTCATTGTGCTTACTTGGTTTGTGTATGATTCAGTTAAGTTCAGATGGCTGTCACTGAACATATTTCCTTGTATTGTGCAGAAGTGTGTGTGCATGTGCTAAGTAAATGTTGGATGTTAGTACTTTATGCTGATTTCAGCAACTTGGAGCATATGTACACAATAGGCAGTTGAAATGAGTGCCATTTATGCAGTCCCTGCTTATGATTGCACTATTGTAGGAAAGATAGTTTGAGCAAGTAATTTGTGCTGTTACAGCGATGCACCCCACAGAAATGAAAACAGTTGGTCACTGAAAATATGACAAATACCCTGATTTTGTTCTTACTTGAACAGTGTAGAGTTTTTTTGAGTAACATGCTGAAATTTATACTGAACGGTGTTTTTCCAGCAGGTGAAAACCATCTATTACAGTAACATATATAAGCATTCTACTCTAAGTAGACCTTAAGGGAGACAATTATTACAGTGAGCGTACTTCAAAACTTAATATATATCTAGACACACAACTAAATTACTAGTGCTTCTCAGATAAACAACAAACGGATTTATCAGTAAAGTGCGTTGTTTTCGTTTTGTTGTTTGTGTATCAGAAAATGCCTGTTGTTTCCAGTTCCAGTAGTTTCTTATGTTCTGTTCACTTACCTTCATCTCACAGCAGGGTCTTGTCATTTACCTGCAGCCTGAAGAAAGTCATTCTGTAGTCTAACATTTAAGTCTTTCTCATCTCTCTTAAGATACATGTTTTGAATCTGATTGATACTATTTGTTTTGGTAATGTCCTGTTTGAAAGCAACATAAAAAGATCAGCAGTAAAGCAAGCAATACTAAAAACCACTGTGGCAAATGATGTTTAAAATGTTGAATTTAAAAGTTGCCTTTTTTTTTTTTTTTTTTTGCTATTTCTGATTTGTTTCTCAGGAGATAGAGAGGATAGTCTAGATGGGAAAAAGAATAAAATTTTCTGTTTTCAAGTTGACAAGTCTATTGTCATATTATAATCTTACTCTCTTTTTCCTGGAATTCTGTTTTTCTTGGTTCTGTTACTGAAGAGTTGGTAATAAGAAGTTTCAATGAATAAAAATTCCAGGAAGCGAGAGAAGTTCAAAGAGTGAAGACCAACTATAGAATACTTTGCAAACAATTTTTTTCTTCTTTTTTTTTTTTCTGATGTATGAAGCTTGGAACAGTCAATTCAAAATGAATGCATAGTAGACTTCAGGTTCAAAATAACCTAGACAATTGTAATAATATCCTCTAAAGTAAATGTGAAGTTCCTAAAACTGAGACAGTAAAGAATACCAGAATTTCAGGACATGGAATATATAGCATAAATATCATCTATAGTCCCATCAAAAAAGTGCCTTGAAAATCACTGTAAGTTCCCCACATGTGGGGAACTGAATAATGTTAGATTTCCAAGTCCGTACCAGTTCATATGCCTCAAAACCTCTACCTTGTTTAGAAAGGGAGAAAGCAACTTTCTCTGTTAGTATGTGAAAAATATATTTCTTTTTCAAATGTAGTTTATTATAGATATTCATTGACAGTATGTGAATATGCCTAGTAAAAACTTTAGGTTGCCAATAATGATCGCTTTTTAGTGTTCTTGTGAATAAATCAACTGACAACCTGTATCCATATCGTTATTGATGTGTTTCAGAAGGTGAAGAAGAGTGGAAGGTTATTAAAGGGAAATTTCTAGCCATCAATGCAGTAAATATGAGCTGTGCCTGTCCACGAAGTCCAAAAGGTCTTTCACCAGCAGCTCATTTGGCAGACGGTTCAGCAGATCTCATTCTAGTTCGTAAATGCTCCAGATTTGATTTTCTACGGTATCTTGTCAGACATACAAACCAAGATGATCAGGTGTGTATTCCCTTTGACAGTGAATTCTACAGAGTCCATCTAGGTTGTAAATATTGATATTCTTATATGACAAAAGTATCATCTACTAAGCAGGTTTGTTTGGTTGGTTTTTAAAGTTTATACTTTTTGGGTGACATAATCTTAGCATGTGTATCATTAAAAAAAAGGCAGTCCAAAACATTTTACCCAAGTCAAGTCTTTGGCCGTGGCATTCTAACAAAATTCCATTTTTGCCAATTGAATTTGGGTTTGTAACATTTTCTGTGTATTTGCTGTTTGGACAATATTTCAAGTTATCACAAAAAACTACTCACAGCATGAAAAACTACTCACAGCATGACATAGCTGAGGTAGATGAGATAAGGAATAATAAATCACTTCTATAAACTATATAAAAATGTGATTTAGAAGAATGTTACCAGAACTGCAGTTTCATTGTAAACTGCAGGCTTTTAGCAGAATTTTACTACATATATGTGACCAGTCTACAAACTGTATGCATTCAGCTTCAAAATTATTCCTTGCGTATGTTGTAGCTGTCAGAAGGGAAGATTCATCACTGCTTTGGATTGTTGTATCTGTTGAAACCAGAGCTATGGCTGTGAATACACACATTTAATATTTGTCACAACCTGGTGTCATTAACATGTTCTGGAAATTAACTGAACAATGGACTAATGACATATCTAGTGCATAGAAGCAATAACAAATCTCACATGTTCATGATGCTCCGTAGAAGAATTAGTGTGTATGTACATATATACCTTCTTCCTGCTGTTCTCAGTCTCCTCTTCTTCCCTTCTCTCATTCTCACTCATTGTTCCCTTGATATTTGTGACTATTTGAAGCCATCCCTGGCTATCTTTTAAAATGGCTATAACATTTATCAAGGGACTACATTCTGCTTGGGCTTGAGACGTGAGAGCATGTTGAGGTGAATGCAACCATGGATGCCAGCTTTTGCACCTGAGCTTTTTGGACAAGCACAGTGCTCAGTGAGCCTCAAATCCATGGACCACTGGTTCCAAGTGTGGAGTTTGACATCTTCACAGTTTGTCTATGGTTAAAAGCTGAGGGAAGGTCCCTCCAACTCTACTTTTTCTGATTGTCACTATGGCCATTCCCTTTCCAATGCTTCAGGTTTCTCTCTGAGTTATGCTGGTTTTGCAGTTTAGATTAAATGCAGGATTGTACATATGTCCTTATGTCAGGTTAGCATCCACCATAATAGTATCCTTTTTGGACACTTAAGGAAATATGAAAGGAAAAAGGTGACTGTATGTCAGTACAGACTGGCTTACGGGTAAACTGTTTCTTGTTCACTTTTACTTTGTTGCCATCCCCTTCCCATAGGCACACACAGACATACTCCATTGCCTTTTCTAAATGACCTGTCTCTATTCATTACAGCTTACTAAATATTTAAGTCCATATCAGTTAAGTTGCTTTCAGGGCAGGTGGAGGAACCCTCTAATTTGATTGTCCCTTTAATTTATGAGTCTTGTTTTAAAGCGTTTGTACAATATTGTAGTGTAAATCTGCAGCCTCTGTTATAAATCTTTTAATTGACCTGCTTTTTCTAGCTGAATTAACTAGTTAAAATTATTTTTATTTTGTTGGAATTTAATAATATTACTCTCTATTCTTATTTTCATATACCCCCAGCTCTGTGATTTGATCACGCTGCCATGGAATTCTCACCTTCTGGGCATTGTTTCAAGTGCAAAGACAGAAGACTTTCATAAAAGCCCATGTATCTTAAGGACTGTACTTGAACAGGTCCTTAGGATGGTGCAGAGATACAATCTAAACCTTTTTGACTTTGATACCATGTTATAGTATTTCTGATAGGTTATTTTAAATATTTTTTATACTCCATTTACTTGTAATCTCAGAACCTGTTACCTGGTTATCTGTAAAGTGGCAGTATTGCAGCTGCTTGAGGAGGACCATCGAGAAGTAGGGTTCCATTTTGGCTTTACTGTCTTTCAATTGTGCAGTTATTCAAAAACAAAAATCACTCTATGCCTCAGGTAACCTTCTCTGGAAAACTGGAGTGGACAGACTTTTCTTGAATACAAAATGCTGCATGCTGAGTTGCTTTACACATCAAGTGTATTTCACTGTAATTGCCTGACTTGCTTTATTTTATTTTTTTTTGTAGTTTGACTTCCCATTTGTAGATGTTTATCGGGTGAAGAGTTTTCAATTTACATCAAAACTTTCAGAAGACAATGAAAGCAATGTCATGGACATAGGAAAGAAACGTTTTGGTCAGTTCTGCAGAGATCATCCAGCCTGTTGCTGTAATATTGTTAATAGCACCTGGAATTGTGATGGAGAAACTCTGGATAGCTCAGCAATTGAAGTGAGGTAAGCTTTGATTTTTCTCTGTATATAGCAGAACACATTAAGCCTTCTCACTGATTTTAGAAATGCTCATAAAGACATCCATAAAAGGTGCCTGTGCATAGCAAATTTGAGTCTTATGATAATAAACTTTAATTTTTTTGTTACCTTTCCAAAGCATACTGCAACCACATATGTTGTAAATGATCAGTCTGAGTGAGATAGATGACCCTGCCTTTGAAGTCATACTTACTAACTTAGGAACTGATATTATGTGCTTGAAGTGCTTGAAGTGAAGGTGGTGTTGGGAGGATTCTTTTTGAATTCGTGGAGTGCCTCATTAATCTGAGCAATAGCTTTTCCTATTAAGCTTAAGTAAGCATCTTTGTCTTACAGAAATACTGACTATCCTCAGTGTTTTTTGACACACAGCAAAAATATATCTTTATATATCCAGTCTTTGCATATGATGAAAGAATTCTGCAACTGTGCACGTAATTAAATTAGAAGAGAATTTTGTGAAATTTGAAGGGGTTTTTTTTGTTTGGATTAGTTTGGGCTGCTTGTTTTTGTTTGTTGTTTTTAGAATAAAGGGAACCAAACCCATAATATTTACATGCACGTGTGTTCCATTAAAACATAATCACTTAGCAGTTCAAAAGTGACTTTTATAAATAATGTGTATGGTAAAAGATAAGCTCATCTAAGTTCCCATAGAACTTTTTGTGTGGACAAGAGTAGTAAATGAGGATACATGAAGGGGAGGATTGCATCAAGAATGGAAGTGTGGTTTCTGTAGTCTGGAGTAAGAAACTTTGTCCAACTGCTTGAAATGAATGGATTATTTGAATTAAATAATTAGAATGAAATATGTAGTAACCTATTTATTTGTTACTAATTGATTTCCATATTTTTCAGGGTTCACTGCCAGTTAATGAAACTATTTGCAAGAGGAATCGAGGAAAACTGTAAAGATGAAGCTGCCTACAGTCAGAATAGTGCTGAACAATTACTATAGACATTGTTCCTCCAGTGGGGAGAAGAAAAAATAAAAACTCAAGGAAATTGAGTAAATATGCATTTTAGTCAAATTGACAAGTATTTTAAACTTCTAGATTTTTTTTTTTATGGCTTCAGTATAATTTTAGACATCTTACTGCATTGTGTCATTTTTTTAAAAACCATTGTAATCATTAAAATATATCTGGGAGCAAGTTAATCTAAGTTATGTTAGAAAAGAGAGGATTACCCTATATCTATGTATTCATGATGACTGATAAATTCTCTGTGCTTTTCTAGAGAGCTAATTTAGCAATTGTGTTGCAATAATATCTAAGTGTTATAAAACATTGGACTTTCCATTGGCATCACGACAAGATATTTTCAGTGTTTGAGAAGATGTTTTCTGCTGGGAGTGATATATCGTTGCATGTGGCTTAAATGCTGGACAACAGTGTTGTCACTTGTATCCTGTTTTTTTTATTAATATCTTTCATTTTGTAATTCTGACAATACCTTGCAACTTATCAATGCAATTCAAACACACATTCCTGGCTTTAAGTAATAACAATAACAGTGTGCAAATACTTTGAAAAATAAAAGCACAACTGCATACAGGTCACACCTCATCCTATATATTCTCTTTATGAAGGCTTCCTTGCATCATGCTTTTTGGGGTTATAAAGGGTTTTAAGACTGTTTGGATGATACCAAATACCACACAGTGATCTTGCAAGCAACTTGCAGTAATACTTATATAATATCAGGAAGGCACAGGCAAAGGAAAACATAAATAACTTCTCAAACACCAGCAAGTTTTATTTTTTTTTAAATATCTAACATTAACATATGAAAAGCTTCCCACTTCAATACACAATTCTTTGGACATTCTACTCCATATGTTAAAATGTCTTTGCAAAATAAGGTGTTGAAATGTAAAGTCTAGAAATATGATTTGATGATGGAAAGTCTTTGAAATAGTGTTTATTTAACTAAATATGAAACAAAATAATTTGTTTTGTGAAGTCAAGGGAAGAAACTGGCATCTGATAAATAACGAATTCACTGTGCTAATTTGTTTTTATTACAAAAAACATTAGACTGTCATACAGAGCTATGAAGTGATTATTTAAATTATGTATGGTTTTGTGTATTGTGGCACATACATGTTTTGTGTTTAAGCTTGGGGCTAAATTTTGCTCGTCTTATACAGGCTTATTCCTGTTTGAGGATCAGAGGTTAGCCCCTGTTCTCTTCTTTTTTTTTTTGTTTTAAGTGTTCTTTAAAGTTCTCTTTAAAACTTACTAGATCTGTGGGTTTTTTGCATCTGAACAGCTAATGATTCTGTATTCATATATATTTATTGTTACTTCTGTCATCCAGTTTGTATTAGTTTCATGTTTCTCATATATTTGGTCTGTGTAAGCCATAGTGATTGGTCATTTTATTACTGAAGCACTTGAAAACTGTTATAAATGGCAGGCTATTTTTTTCTATTGAAGTTATTTACATTCCAGTTTTGTGTAATATCAAAATCGTGTGCTATATCTTTGCTACAAGTATTATTCATACTGCTCTATATGACAAAAAGCATTTGCAAATTATATTTGCCTCAAGTACAATCATACAAAGTCTAGGATCTGTTTTTTGTTATATAGTATTTCAGGGAAATACTTGAATACTTTCCAAAACTACTGCTCTTTACTTTCCATATTAATGCAATGAGTTGAAATGCTGATTCATCCATTGTTTTTCAGACATTTAACACAGGTGTTATGTATACTGTATTTTTAAAGCCATGTTTAATAAATGAAATAGTACTTTTAAACTAAGAACCCCATTGAAAATGAAATCTTGCCATTCTACAAATGTAAATATTTTTTAAGGTGTCATTTGTTAAAAAATTTCTACAGTTATTGTGGTTTATCCATGAATATTATGAGAGAACCCAGACTTCAAGTTACAGTAATTCTTGTGCAGGATATGATGGTGCACGCTCAGGTTACCAACAGTGAGGATGTTTATGAGGCATTGCAGCTTTCCCAGGGCACATTCTCATATCTGAGGAGTCAATACAAACCAGCCCTTTCCATTAGTTTACTAGCAAATCATGAGACCCTTACTTGAAAAATGGAGATTTAATCTTATAGTGAATGTATGCTGAAATGCTTTGAATATTTTAATATCTGAAACTGAGTGCTTCATGCTTCCAAAGAACACCATACTGAAGATCCCCTTTCTGAGAAAAAGCCACCAGAAAACAAGGAGAAAATATCATTCTGTAGTATGGTAAAGAAGTGTGAAGTAAATAATAAAGGTATTGCGACATAATCAAATTTAAAAGTCTTAGGTAATAGAAAAGCTGCATAGTTGCATTTGAATGATTCTATTTGTAGCATATTAAACTAGCAAAGCACCATATGTGAGTTGTATGACGTGTCCAGTTTATTTTTAAGAAAAGAGCTGTGTAAGTAATGTCTGCTTACATTTTAATTCTAGGGTGTTTTTTTCTCTGAATGTAGTCTCAGTATGGAAATTATGTATAGGAAAACCAACTTTGATTTTTCTTTTTTCCCAATCTTGCTGGCTTCAAGATTAGAAAATGTGTTGTTTTATGATGCTAGGGCATTTCATTGAAAAAATAAAACAGCATTGTACAATAATACAGTGGTTTTCTTCTTTTCACAACTTGATTTGAAAAAGATACTTCACTTTGACAGAAATCTGGCAGTAGAGTGCTCAGTGTAACCAACGTGGGCAGATCAAACCAGGTGGAGCAATTCATAGCCTTCTGTTTGGGTTGACCACACCTTTGTGGCAATTGTGAGTGTGAACTAACACTAAGAGTGAAGGAAAGCGACTAGTGAAGCAGGACTTGGGCTAAAACTAAGCAACTCTACCAAGCTAAACTAAAGATGGAAAGGGGGAAAAGGAACTTAGATATAATGCAGGTATTTAGAGTTATTATTGTGGAAAAATCTAAACTGCTAAAAGTGAAAGGAAACTGCTGTTCTAAGAAGCATGAAATATGTATTATACTATAAATAGTATGTAGTAGTTTAGAATTTTGTTGCAATACTTACTACGGAAGTAAAACATGTTCATTGTAGATAAACAATGGGCACAGAAGGCAAACATGTTTTTCAGCACTGTAGAGATTTCTGGTTTTGAAGTTTACTGGCTTTACATGGCAAGGTTTTGGTAGCCAGGGGGGCTGCAAGGGTGGCTCCTGGAAGAAGACAGCAGAAGCTGCCCCCGTGTCAGAGTCAGTTCCCCAGCCAGCTCCAAGATGGACCTGCAACTGGCCAAAGCTGAGCTGATGGATGGCATTGCTAGCACATCTATGATAGCACATTTAAGAAAGGTAAAAAACGCTGCTCAGCAGTTGTGATAGGAGTGAGGGGAAAATAAACATCCTGCAGACACCAAGGTCAGTGAAGAAGGGGGAGGAGGTGCTCCAGGCACCAGAGTAGATTCCCCTGCAGCCTATGGTGAAGACCATGGTGAGGCAGCTGTGCCCCTGCAGCCCATGGAGGTCCATGGGAAGCAGAGATCCACCTGCAGCCCATGGAGGGACCACACAAGAGCAGGTGGTTGTGCCCTGAGAGAAGTTGCAGCCCATGGAGAGCCCATGCTGGAGCAAGTTTCCTGGCAGGAACTGCAGCCACAGAGAGGATATTTCTGGTGGGAACTGTGGCCCATGGGGGACCCTTCCCTCCTCAGGAAGGAGGAAGAAGTGGGTGAGATAAAGTGTTATGGACTCACTAGAAACCCCCATTTCCGATTCCCCTGCACTGCTCAAGGTGGGGGAGGCGGTAGAAGAGTCAGGAATAAAGTTGAGGAAAAGAGGAAGATGGGGGGGGAGGTGATGGGTTGTTTTGTTTCTATTTCTGTCTTACTCTGGTATTAATTATCAATCAATTAAATTAATCTTCTTCAGGTTGACTTTGTTTTGCTCCTGGCTGTAACTGCTGAGGGACCTCCCTGTCCTCAGCTTGACCCATGAGCTTTTCATCATTTCTCACCATAGTCCTGAGAGTGGTGTGGAATCAGAAATTTCTACAAACATGTTGGTCTTGCAATTCAAGTATTAGAATAATGGAATCTTAGACCTTAAAGACCATCAAGCCTAACTCTTAATCCAGCACTGCCAAGTCCACCACTAAACCATGTCCCTAAGCCCATATCTAGAGATCTTTTAAATACCTCCAACCACTTCCTTGGGCAGCCTGTTCCAAGGCTTGACATCCCTTTCCATGAAGAAGTTTGTCCTAAAATAGAAACTTGTATTGGAAGGGACTTGAAAGATTATTTTGAAGTTTGAGGCCACTTCATCTATTTCCTCTTGTCCTGTTGCTTATTACATGGAAGAAGAGACTGACCCCCAGCTGGTTACAACCTTCTTTCAGGTATTCATAGAGAGCAATAAGGTCTCCCCTGAGCCTCTTTTTCTCCAGGCTAAACAACCCCAGCTTCCTCAGCTGCTTCTCACCAGACTTGTGCTCTGACTCTTCACCAGCTCCATTGCCATTCTCTGGGTATGCTCCAGCACCTCAATGTCCTTCCTCTAGCGAGGGGCCCAGAACTAAACACAGAATTAATTTTCCTAGAACTCCTACCTTAATTCCTATGAAGTAAATAAGTAGTAGGAATTCATCATTTTTATTTGCATTAGTGACATTGCTCTTATTTCAAATTTTCAACAGGAGAGTTAAGTAATATAGTAGATTCTAACTGGTGTTTAAGTTGCAGTAAATAATTCTCTCCAGAATTAAACAACAGTCTTCCCAGACTTCTGTCTTACCCACTGCCATGCACATGATGTACATCTAGCAAAGGCTTATGCATATTCTTAATTAATGAGTGACTAGTCCCATTAATTAGAACTGGGTGGGGCATTCCTTCTTCAGTCATGCCTTTCAAATCCTCTGCAATGAGAGGATTAACAATTTTTTTATTCAATTTCCTACTGTTTATAAATGATTACTAATATGTACCTACCAAAATTGCCAATGAGGTTGTCTTCAAAAAATGTTTGCTCCTTTAAGACTCTTACATGTCTTAAAGACATGTTGCTATTGCATGCTATTGCAATAGCATGCTCTTGCTATTTCACCAAAGGTGCAATTTTCTGCCTTATTTCATAGGAATCCTCCAACAATAAATAAAATTAATATATTTTAATTTTTTTTTTTTAGTATTTCAATAGTGTAGAACAGGAAAATATAAGGGGAAAAATAATTATTCATACAGGAAAAATACTGAAAGAATAACAGAATTGATGCAAATTAAAAAATAAAAATTCTGGAAGGTATGAAAGAGAACAACTGTAAAACAAATACTAAAAAGAAGAATTAGGGAAAACAAAATACAGATTTTTTTCGCATTTATTTTGCTGGAAAGCATTGCCCTAGTATGTATGCTTTAACTGCGCAGTAAAGCTAGCGCTAAAGGTTTGAGTAGATTGCTAGAAGTTTGACTATTTACAATTGATAGAGAGAATAAAAGCTTTATCACTGTTGTAAAGACACATTACTAAAAAAATGCTGAGTAACTCTCTGTATTTCCACTCACAAACTTTACCATAATAGCAGCATTGACAGAACAGCTGTTAAAGGAGAATTGTAAAAGCGGCTTCATGGTTTCCTGTAGCAATGTGCAACGTTATGAATGACTGTTCAATTTAGTCCGCCAAATATAATTTTTCATGTTAATATTTAGCAGTTGTATTTTAGCAGAGGGGAGATTGGACAGCAAGAAAAAATGCTAGATGAGGGTTTCAATGCTGCTGAAATTGAGGTGGTGGGATAGCAACTCACCCCAGCTAAGTCTGCCCCATAGACCTTGTAACATCAGGGAAAGTCCCCACAGAAAATGCTTCCCTACAGAAATACCTGTGCAGTTCCTGGTGCATATTTGTGCAACCCGTTCTTCTGAGCCTTCGGTGATGTATACTCTGCAAAGTAGATTAGCCACCAGAATGGATTGCTTAAAGATTTGTAGTTAGAAACCCTTGGTTACTCACTTAATTGCATCTCCCTTGCTGTATTTACAGGTGGGCACATTCCCCCATTGCTTTTGGGGGAATTCCCTCCCTGGGCTATTTGTTTCCTCTCAGTCTTCTGTTCTTTGCCTAAACAGTACTGCTGTTCAGACAGAGAAGGAAAAAACCCCACAATATTCAAGCACCTATTGATATCAAGAAAAACTGCTTGAGGCTGATTTTTGTTTACCACCAAAGAAGGGACTTTCTAGAAGAGAGCTGGTGGCTCTGAAAAAGGAATGAGTATCTGCATAAAGTCTTGAATCAAATCAGACACTGTTAGTTCCTAAATACCGTGTTTTCACATAATGCTGTCTAAAGCTCTAATAGATGCATTTGAAGCAGATATCTCCCCTCAGCAATATCTCTCAGATAAATAACTACTCTGAGGATTACTTTGCTAGTAGATGCTGCCCTGTCCCTACTCCAAAAATCAACCCAGTAAGTAGCTCTCAGATGGTTGGAGACTCTCATTTCCATTATGTCTTATAGTGTTTGAATTTTCTAGGGAAAACAGGTAAAACCTGAACACCTGGGTATTGCTGTGGTTGCAATTTTCTAGTAAAGGTTTCAGAAAATCCTAAACACTTTGGTAGCAGGGTCGGGAAAGAGTAAACACAGGCATATTCTCTCACCAGAACAGCAGATAGTACTATCCTCTGTCGGTAGGCAAACCTTTGAGCTAACAGAAGAATTTGTACTTTTTCCTGCGTAAAAGAGTTTACAAACTCTTGGAGGAAGGTGAGGTGGGGAGGAAGCACAGGTTTGCTGTCACCTGTGCTCAGAGGAGTCCATCTTGAAACTGGTGTGGTAAGAACACCAGGCAGTAGTGCTCCCTCTGGATGGACTGGTGCAGAAGAGCAATCCAGTGAGCAGGAATATCCAAAGATCAGTGGCTGTGCGACTCAGCAACCCCAACTTAACTGCCAATTTAACCAAATACTGCGCAGGTTTGGGACTGAAGGCCATTACTGTGTGCTGTGCCTTCATTTGTTGGAGGAAATTTCACTGGTCTTGGGTAAATCTGTCCTGTAACACTGCTATGAGAAAGCACAGCAGGAATTTATTAGCAAAGTAGACTCTGTTCAGTGTTTTCATTGCAGCTGAAAAAGAAGAAAAAGGCAATGAAAGGGTTGTTGATTCACCCTGCCCTTACTTGAAGGAACCTGACATAATACACCTTACATTGTACATGCAAAGGGAGTGTGAGGCTACAGCTGCTTGGATTGATTTCTACCAGGGATTCTGATTTCTACCTTCCAACAAAGGCTACTGAGATATCAGAACTCTGTTCTCCACTTACAATGGGTGAGGGCTAAAGGAAAGAATGTTATTGCCATTTAAAAGCACAAATAGCTGTATTTGAATTCCCTTCAGTTCCAGGACACAGCATACATCCTGCAGTGATGACAGC
The DNA here is from genome assembly GCF_025592945.1 of Manacus candei. NCBI lineage: Eukaryota > Metazoa > Chordata > Aves > Passeriformes > Pipridae > Manacus > Manacus candei. Next base: position 4,538,957 of record NW_026138111.1, on the reverse strand, counting down.
CAGAACTTTCTATGGAGTGGAAAATGCCTTCCTATGCTCTTAATGAAAGATTGTGGTGAAAGGAACTACAGTTACTGTGGTTTTAGTGTTTTTCCTGAAGCCAGTAGGAATGCATCTCTGCTGTCTTCAGAAACACTGGGAAACTCACATCAGGCCACAGTGACCCCTGCAGTGCCCTTTCTACTGACATTGACTGATGCCTTAGACAGTACCAACAGGCTAATGGTCCATGTGAAGGTGTAATCAAAGATATCCATAAGGAAATGAGGTTGCCACTATCTTTGAGCTACTACCACAGACATTTTAGTGGATGAGTAGGCATTGTTGATGACTGTGAAGTTGTTGTCTCTCATACATGTTGAAATGTGTGCTGGAAACCCTGGTCTGTTCCAGGAAAAAGAGGTGGATATCTCCATGGCTGTGCAGCCAATACAGGTGAGCAGGGGTGACCTGTAGTCCTCAGGAGCACTGATGTGGAACATGCTTGGCAAAGGACCTTGGGTTAGGATGTGAATTGATGGCTCTGACACAAGCCACGTTCTACCTCTAGAATGCAGAAGTGACACGGGGAGCAACACATAAAACAGATGAAACAACTTATACAAAATAGAAGAGATGGTAGAGATTGTGAAGGACCAGGAATCAGAATGGAAAAAATTTCAGAAGTGGAAAAAGATGTACAGCGATTGAAAGGACTTTATGATACAGACTTTACAGTTATTATGTATATACACATTGTATGCTTCCCCAGAATTTGTATCTCCTGGGCATGTTCAGGCTTGTCCACTTCCCTGCTTTCCTGCGGATTGGCTGGAGAAGCTGCAGAGAAGAGACAGCCTCCATTTGCCCCTTCTTTCCCCGGCTCCTCCCACGTTCCTCCCTCTTTCACCTGTGCCCCTATCCTGATTTGCTCCCCCGTTTGTCTGTCTCATGCCCCACCCTATGTTCTGGTCCTTTCCCTGCCTGAACTGATGAAGAATCCTGCGCACGCCTCAAAAAAGGATTCTACCTGCACCCCACCTTGTGTCCATGGCCCCATCCCCCTTTCGGACCGCGGCAAGAGATGGTGTTAAAAATATCTGAAATGGACTTGCTGCCTGTGAACTGCTGTGCAACAGAGTTGCAGGGGCTGAACATATTTGTGCCTGTGAATATTTGGGAGCAATTTGACATGATGAAATAATTGTGACAATGGTGTATTTATTTTCCAGGCCTCTTCATACAGGTTCACAAGAGGACATGTTTGGATTCTTGGATGTACACCGAGACTTGTAAATAATATCAAATACTTTGCTGTAACCTCATTTTTCTCTGTTCGAGACCCTGTCATGATCTTTTTATTCCATCTTGGCTGACACTGCTGACAGTGGTGTCAGTACAGAGAAGGCTCACTAGCACTGAGCAACGTGAAACATCTGTGAGTGGCACAGATGTCACCGACTGGCCTGCCTTGGTAGAGCTGTATCAGAGGAAAAAGGTTCAGCGTGTGTTGAGTCTAAAGGATAACCCTTGAAAATGACACATCTAGAGAAAATTTGCCTTTGGGTAGAAGCAGATTATTTTGCATACAAATATGAGCAGATGGAGACAGCAGAGATAACTGCCTATTGTTCTCCCATGTGCATTGATTGAGTCTCTGAACTCCAATAGTTACCATATCAGAAATATTGCCACTAGCTTTCAATAAGGAAAGAAATATAGCTTTGTTTTGCTTTTGGAGTCTTTGTATCACAAGTCAGTGCCTATAATCCAAGAAAAGAGAAGATTATTTTTCAGTAAAACCTCAAACAGTGCCTTTAGATGCAGTTATATGCATCACTTGTTTCTCCATATGCTAAGATACAGTGGAGAGTTCTAAAGTTTAAATAATTTTATGATAATAAACTCTCTGGTACACTGTTTAACAATTCTGCATGTTAACATAAATACTTTTTAATCTACCTTACTGCAATGACTGCTATTCAATGCTTTAATTCTGACCTGATCCTGCAGCTCCCTCTACTGAAAATTAGTTCTCTTGAAAATAACTCCACATTTCAAAACACAGTAGTCATTTTTAAGGTAGTCTGGCAAATCCATTTCCTATGGCTCCCTACAGATGAGATCTGCAGTAACGTGCTTCAGTTAAAATTACATGTCACTTCGCATCAGTGATTTCTACTTTTAATTTTCCTTACAGGATTCAGTGTGATCAAACAATGAGAGATGCTGCATAGTTGTTTTTTGTCCCAAACAACTGAACAACTTGAGCACTGTCTTCATTACAAAAAGGACAGAAACATAGGTCAAATAGGGGAAAAGTATAATTGTAAATTTTAGCATCTGGGACCCTTAGATCCTTGTTCATGTACCTTCTTTCTCAGCTCAGGAGAATTTGCCTGTGTTGCAAGTATGTTGGGCACACTATTAAAGGTGGCTTAAATATCTGTTTCAACCAGGTCTCAGGTAGTTCTAATTCTCAGAGTGTGAACGAGTGTCATAAATAGAGAAAATAAGCTTCCATATCTGTTAAGCAGATAGCCTGAAAAGACAGACCGTGTCATCTATCAGTTTCAGTCACTGCCAGACGGTGCATGGGAGGCGGGGGGCTAACCCTACTGGATCTGGTGTGAGTTTTCCTCTCACTGCCAGTTCCTGGCTCTCAGGCTCAGCCCTGTTTTCTCCTTTCATGGCCACAGCAGCATTTCTGAGTGCTTCCAGTCTCCCCAGGCTTTTCCTCTTTCACACTGCTGTCTTGACATTTTACTATTTCCATTGTTTTCTTTTACGGGCCCCATCTGGAGTTCAAGTATGGTACCATGGAGTACTGGCCTGATAATACTGCTCTCTATTCCTTTGGTCTACTTTCCTCCACCTTTGGCACTCCTTCAAGTCTGGCTGCCTGCTGCACCAGAACAAAGGCTATCGAGCTCTTTTCTATGTTATTTCTCTCCTGGAACTTTTCTGTTTGATGCTGTGATGCAGACATACATCTGAAACAAGGGACTTGCACGTCTCTGAGAAGAGATGTTTGGCATCTGGACATGTCTTTGGGCCCCAAGGCTTTTACCTTACAGTATATCCAAGCCATATGATCAGCTTTGGGTTTGTCGCTTTGTGAGTGGTTTTCTTTCTGAGCATTTGAAAATTCTCTAAAACTCTTTTTATGAAGGTGAAATATTGATGTATAATAAAAGAATGACAATAGCAGTAGGAAATTATTATTTGTTAGGTATAATTCAATTGCAAATAAGTGCATGTTCCCCAAGGGAGCTTTTAAAAGCTGAGTATCACTGACATGAGGCTATGTAATGTCACCATTGGGGTAAGGCACTGCCATATTCTTCTTTTATACTTCTTTTCTGTCTAAAAGACTAGGTAAAAAAGGCACGTCACTAGGAACCGTGAGCTTTTCTTATTTATTTCTACATTAAAAGGGATCTCCAAGGAAACAGAACTACTTTGTGGCACTGCTAAGGTGTTTGTTACCTCTCTTAACCTTCCAACAGCCATCTTTATTGAAGGCTTTTAAAAAATAATCATTTCCTTAGCATGTAAAGTATGAACAACATAAATGTCAATATTTATGCTCTATGTATTTTCTTCTGTATAGCAGAGCCATGATATATGTGTAAGAGCAATTTTGCAGAAAATAGGATGGAGTGACTTCAGTGCAAATGTTCCTTGCATTTCTTGCTATGAGCTGGCTTGTTTACAATAGGATCCATAATTCACACAACACTTGATTGAAGTGTATCCTAATGTTTGTAACTGGATTTTCTCAGAAACCATAAGCTGGAAAATGGCTGTTCCTACGGCCTAAAGGACTGTGTAGTTTGTGCTACATGTGGATGTCTTTTAATTCAGGAGTATTAAGATCCCTGAGGCCTGTAGTGAAAAATGGTAAGAGGACACAATGCTATCGAAAAGGTAGCAGGAGAAGTACCAAGCCCCAGGGGGAGCAGTGGGGGAATGATAGAGAACCGAAAAAAGCATAAGCTGAAGCCAGACCTCTGCATCTTGATGTATCCGAGGTTGGGTTGCAAGCTCAGCCAGTGGCATGTTGATTACAAAATCCAAACTGACTGTGCTTTGGAGTCTTTGGCATGTGACCATTCCTCTTCAACAGCCTTACATAAACATTTTGAAATTCAGTTGCTCTTCAACAGAGCCTTTGGCATTAAGTACCTTGTTGAACACCACAGGGTTTCCTCCGCTTCTAAAGGGCAAAGGGACAAGACACAAGTGGCAAGTCACTGTGTCCTCAGCTGACGGAAGTCAGGTCTTTTGACCTTTAATAGGGCCACGTCAGTTTACCAGAGACAAAGATCTGCTGCTCTGCTTAGCTGATATATATCTGCTTAATCCAAGCACATATCAGGACAGATTGCACCAAAAATTTGAACAGACTTTGTACCCATAGTGTGACCTCTGATCTTGTGCTCTGTCAGCTCTAGCAAAGAAGTAACTTTTTATTCTACTTCAGTGTACTTGTAACCAGAGGAACTAGACTAATAGGAGTGTTAGGTTCATTTCCAGCTGGATTTCAAGTAAGGCAAATTTGCATTTTCTATTGAAAACACAAGGCCATATAAACAGAGGAGAGAAGACGACAGTCTATTGACATTATGTAAAGGCAGCATATCAGTTTAAAGGGTTCTGTTTGCCTAGAAGAGTGTGAAGAAGACTATTTAATTACCTGTCTAGGGTTGACAAAGATAAACACCCTGTTATTATTCTATGTATTTGCTTGTAACTCAATTAAGGATGTGTACTTAATTGTATCACCAATATGAAGAAATAAGTGTTAAGGTGTTTGAAAGCTAGAGGAAATGAGATGTCCCTCAAGAAACATGAAAGGTCAGGGAGTAGAGAAAGCAAGGAAGCATAAAATTATGGCATTGGTATTCAACTAAGATCAGAAGTGAAGGGCTGTGTTATCTGAATTTCCAATTGTAAGGTTGAATTGAGGAGTTAACAGAAAAAGCAGAGCGACACAGCACAGCAGCATGAACTAAATCAAACATGTCTAGTTATTCTGACAGTGGTAAAGGAGAGCTTATGTTCTCGAGTTATTTCAGTAACATTGAATCATCCCTGACATATCTACAATATTTGCTGTCTTCTGTGTAAAACACTCTTGAATGATAACATTTAATGCATGGCACTAAGTGATCAGCCTTAGTGTTTCATTTTTCTGTTTCCCCACATTAATTTTGCCATTAAAAATACAGAAACAATCAAGGAGATGAGTTTGGGTTGTTTTTTATAAAAATTTAAGATTATTGAATGCGGTTGTCTCATCATCTCCCTACCCATTCCTTTTAATGTGCTTACTCTTTAACATGGATTATGATCGCATATATCATATAAGCCAAATTCATCTAGCTTCACCTTCACCTGATGCATATTAGCCTTATCATTTTTCATAGCAAACACAGAGGAACAGAATGTATTGCCCTACAAAGGTGCACTCTGTAATCCTGCCCCTCAGAAACTGGCTGTTCCTGCCAGCATCACCACAGCAGGGTGATCCCAGACCACCAGCACCAAGGTGGTGAGAGGAGGGGTGATATCATACAACAGCAAAGCACAGCCACAGGTTGGCCCTGTTGTATGGCCCCACAGCAGGACAGACAATGCCAGGTGATGCCCCATAATTGCACCCAGAGCTGCTGGTTTTGGAGCAGACTCAGAAGAGTAAGTCATTCAGTGACTTCTTGCTGTTTCTGACTCTTTCTATGGAATCAAGTGTTCTCATTGGTGCAAGTCTGAGGAGGGCAGAAAGCAGGCAGGGGACATCACTTGGCCATTTCAGGTTGGAGATGGCACTTTTGGGATGCTCCAACTGCAGAGAACTGAGGGAAAGAATTTTCCCTGCTTCTCCCCTGCCATTACAATGTCTCCATTTAATCTTCCTTTTGACACACCTAACAATATAAACATGTTCTTTGCAACCCCAGGGGACTTTCCCAGATGCAATTTATCATTGAAATAGTTTGATTAAAATAATTTTGCTCTTTGTAATTTTTTTCTTAAATTACTTCTGCACTTTCAGAGGAAAATGTAGGGGGTTTTAATCAATCTGACATCTGATTGTTTTGAGTTTTCTTTACAGTATTTGACACAGCTGACACCACTGTTCTTATCATAAATATCTGCCACATTAGTTTAAAACTGTGATTAAAGCTGCTCTGCATGCTGCTGGCAAGGCAGCTGGACCTGCACGAATTACGATAATAATCAGAGAAGCTCCTTCCTGAGAAGAGTGCTGTTTCTGTAGCCGTGTCAGACAAGTGCTGCCTTTTAAGAATGATTGCTCTGCTCTAAATGACATTTTTGGTTTTCTCTTAGAAAAGTAAGTTATTTATTTTCCTGTGATTTTAACTAAAGAACACTATCATCCCTAGAGAACAATTTTGTTTTTCAGCACTGGAGCAATTACTTTCAGCTGCATCAAGTGCCTGAAGTATAGAAGTCTGTGTTTTCATGGGTTTGAAAAATGCCTGTTCTTAAGGACTCCTAAGCTAGTTTGTCTGTGGCCCTCACCAGTCCCACAATCTCAGCAGAGGATAGCTGTGTATCACCTGGCCAACACTCCCATTGTGAGAAACGCTGCCATTTGTGAGGAAATACATAAGCAGGAGATGGTTTTACTCAAAGTTGAAGCAGGAGATGAATGTACATGGTTATAATGCCATCACTAAGACAGCAGAACTTTGTCTGGAAATGTTGTTTTCATATAGGACAATAACCAGAGTCATAGAATTGCCCAGGTTGGAAAGGATCTCGAAAGACCATCTCATCCAACCATTTGTGTGAGAGGGAGCTTGGATGACATTACCTCACATCCTAACCAACTGCATCCTGAGAACCTCTGACAACGGGGACTTTACCGCATCCCTGAGGAGGTTGTTCCAGTGAGTGATTGTTCCCACTGAAAAAATTTCTTTCTTACATTGAGATAAATCTTTCCTTCTGCAACTTGTACCTGTTACCCCTTCTCTACTCCATGTGCCTCCTTGGGAAGAGAGAGGAGGACCTCCATCCTTTTTGTAGCCACCCTTTAAGTACTGGAATACTGTGAGAAGGTCCACCCTGGCCTCCTCTTCCCTGGGAACTAAAAACCTAACTCCTTCAGTCATTCCTCAAAGGGCAGATTCTCCAGTTCTTTGGTCATCTTCATAGCCTTCCTTGGGACCTTCTCCAGTTTTTCCATGTCTGTCCTGAATTATGGGGACCAGAAGTGAACATGGTACTCCAGGTATGGCCTGACAAGTGCTGGGGGAAGTCACAGACACCAGAGGAGGGCACCAGATGGGGAAATTACAAACTCAGCAGGGACTAAAAAGTTTCTGTCTTGCACAGGGGCAAGATACCACTGATTGACAGCAGCTTGTCTCTCTGAGAGACAACATCTCCCATCTCCCACCTCTGCCTAATTTCTACCAGCCAGCTTCCCCTACATTTGGGGAGGCTCCACCTACCACCATGCTGGCAGGACTCCAGCATGTCTGGGAGAGCCCTTGCAGCTTCTAAGCAGAGAGTGATAGCATCAGCTTCCCTCCCAGCAGCTAGCACAGAGCACGAGCACAGAGCAAGGAGGTAAGCAATGAGACCTTTGGTGACCAAGTTGAGTGTGGCCATGGCCAGGTAGCATGTATATATATTCTTGAATGAAACTAGTCCCTGATGCTGAAGCAAGTAGAGCAGGGCCACAGGGGTGAAGGCGAGATGCCTTGTCAATGGCAGAGTGTACACCTGCCCTGATGTTTAATTACTGACCTGGATCAGCATCATCGTATTGATGAAAATTCCACTGAGGGAAAGTCCTAAAAGTGCAACTTATAAGAGCAAAACATGTATATACACAGATCAATCCATAACTCACAATAACCAGAGACATTTGGACATTCAATTCTTGCCACACTGAATAATTAATATATTCTTTGTTCTAGAAGTAAGTAATGTACAGGAAATATATGATCCATAAAATGGTATTAAATGCGTAAGACCATGCTATTGCCATCCTCTCATGCCAACAGCTGAGGGGGGGGGAAGCAACAACTCCCAAAACCAGAACGGTAAACAATGACAAAACAAAAATAATGATACTTCTAATCTGGGTCATTTTTCAGTTTTTACAGGTTTCAGACAAAACACACAGTCACCAGCTAGAGTCAACATTCATGGTTTATAAATACATTTGTTATAAATACATTTGTTGCTGTGTCCTTCCATCCTTTAGTGGTATGACACTCCAGTTCGAGCCTTCCAGTGCCACAGAGCCTGCCCAGTGCTCAGGCCCAGACAGAGTCCCCAGCACTGGAGTTTGCAGCTCTTGCCAGAGCAGCTGCTTTGTTTGAGTCTTGTACTCAGCTAAAATCTCAGTTATTGTCCCAGTCTGTTTAGGTCACTTGGATTAGAAAGTATTGGAGACAAAAGCCCAGCAAATTATTTTGGGCAAATAAAGTCAATTAGATTGATGTAAATAAGGTGGCTGACTGTGCTGAGAGGGATCCATTGCACTGGGGAAAGCACTAAGGCTGTGGGGCAGCACAATGGTTTATGGTCTGGTGGGGATGGCCAGGGAAGGGTGGTGACCTGGGCTGGGGAGCAGGAGAAGTTGTACCTGGAGACACACATGGCAGGAGAGACAAGGCAGGTCTTGAAAGCAAGTTGCCACACTTGGCCTGGTGCATTTATCACTAGTTCCTGCTCAGAGGACCAAAGAAGCAGGCTTGGGCATTGCAGGAAGCTGTGTGGTTGCTAAATCCTCTGACTTTCATCTGCAATCCAGTTTTCAGGTCTCATGGACAAAGTCTGCTTCAAAAACGTCAGGTCAAGCAGAACACGTGCATTATGCAGTGCCTTTGCAATGGCCTTTAGACAGGCTGTCAGCAGAATTGCTGTCACCACCTCTCCTGAGACATCTGTGAAACCTACTGTAGCTATTCTGGCCGCTGGCTCTTTTCTGTGCATGCCCAGGCTGATGACTAGTACTGGTTAGTGCGTGGTCTCTGAGGGAATTTGTGAACGTGCTCTGCAAATACATCAAGTAACTAATTTGTTAGCATACCCTCCAGTATGAGGCCAAAATTAGACCATGAGCTCCTTCATATTCTGTTAACCTGAGGCTGAGGGATGGAAAGGACTGGTGAGCCAGCCCCATGGTGCTGTTTCCACCTTTGGACACTATGACAGCAATGGCCAACTACTGTGACCAGCAGTACCACACACACACACCCAAATTCCTGCTCATGACTCCTGCCCTGTGGCAGTCAGTCCCAGGACACTGTCACTGACTCAGTCTGAGTGACAGTGGCAACTGCTTCTCCTCTGTTAGCTCCTTCCACATGTACCGTCTCGGCCCTTGGCTCCTCACCTTCTCCAATCTCTCTGACACGGCACCCACTGCTTCCTGGGGATGTGTGCAGGGAACACAAGCTGACCATCTCCCATGAATTCTGTCCAGGAGGAATCCACTGGTTGTGCTGGTTGCTTGTTTGTGTGTCTGGAAAGGCAAAAGCATGGGAGCTTCTGTCAAATGGGGACAAAGATCCAGTGTGGTCTGTAATGGCAGAATATTTCATGATATAGCATGGGTGGGGGAAGGCTTGGTAGTTATGCAGCTGGGTTGGGGTATGAAGTTTCTAGGTGACTCTGATGCATCTGGGGATGCTGCCAAGGAGAACCTCTGCCTCCCTGGGCTCTTCTGTGGTGAATACCTGTGAGGAGTACGAAGCCGAGTAGACGAAACTCTTTGTTTCCTCCATAACCTCCAAATATCCTATATATTTTCCTCCTTCTCTTGTCTTCAACTTACTCCAGGAGAGTTAAAGTCCACAGTGCGCACATGTTCCCTTCAAAAGACATGGGAAGCTTGAAAACACAGAAATTGCAACATGGATGAAGGACAAGAACCCAGTAAACCCAAACTGGAACATGTTCATTGGGGACTACTTGCCTCTCCAGAGACTTGTGCTGGAGTAGCACTTGTGGTGGGAAGGCAGCTTGTCAGCTAGCCCCATTCCTTAATCAGGCTTTCCAAGAGATGGATAACTGTGACACAGCTTTCAGGTCTGTAGCCAGCCCCTCCTCCATCCATGCTGTGCACCTCCACTGCCCACTGGGCACTTGTGGCAGGAAGGAGCAGGTCTGTGCGTCAGAATGGGACAGGCAGAGAATGAGAGTGCTGGGTGATGGATGGCATGTCTGGCAGTCATCTCTCGGGCATGAAGGTGTGAGCTAGCAAATGAGCCTAAAGGGTGCTGAGCTGCTTGAAATGAGCGCCTAGACATCTGGGGGGTTGTTAGCAATCCAGGGGAATTAGATCTGCTGTCTGGGGCAATTGCATCATTACTCAGTGTAGGTTCATACCCACAGGGGGAAGTTCACTCTTTGGGAGTCTAAACTAGGGCAGATGAAACTCAAGCACTGGGCCTACAGATAATTAATAGTGCTCTCCATACATTTAGGCCATTTTTCCCTTTGCTTTTTATTCCAGAGAAGACACTTTATTATTTCATTAATTTGCTTGCATTACTTAAAAAGTAATTAATGTACAGGGTAGACTGCTTGTGATATTTCTTCACTGCCGATATGGCTTGATGAAATGGCTATGAAAGCTTGCCCATAGCTTGGAGAGCAACATGAGTCTGAATGACGGTGCTGCCTGCCCCAGCCATACCATAGGAAGCTGCCAGCATCTGCCTGGCACGTACCTATCCTGAGGCCATAGTCTGCCCTTAAAAGGAACATAGCAGAATTATATTCTCTCAAAAATATTACAAATATCAATGGGCTTTCATTGGTTCTGTGAGTTCATATAAATCAGAAAAATAATTCTATTTCCAATACATTCTACCATGTCTTGAGGGGACTGCACCAGTTGAAGGCAAAAGGGTCAGGACTTTACTCCTTGTTTTAGGGTATGTTATTTCAGCTCATCAATTTTCATTACTTTGTTTCTGCTCTTAAAAAACATTTCATGTGGGTATTTTGACCTCAAAACCCAGCAATCAGTATTACTCCCTGAAGTGTCATGGGAGGGGTGAAGGGCTGCTGTTTTCTCTGGTTATTATGGGAGTTTACTACTTAACTACAGTTTGTGTCTGGCTAATGCACATTGTCTCCACAGCCATTACTTTCAAAGTATTTTTTTAATTTGTTCCCCTTCCTTAAAACATGTGCTTAAAGGTTTCTCTTTATGCTTTCTGTCTCCCATGGAATGTAAAGGCTTGTTCCCAAAATAAAGTCAAGCTCCTCATTGGTCATAGACTGCACTGGTCTACAGGTGTCCAGCTGTGGTCTGTTTTGTGTAAGAACCATAATTTAAACTAGTCAAGAAAACAGGGAAATGCCTCATCACTCTTTTTTTTTTCTTTCTAAATACTTTCAAGTGACAGGCCATGGAACAAAGCAATTATAAAATGACACAGTATTACAATAACAAAGAAACAAATATTTATAATTAATTAAAGGTAACAAAGGAAGGATTAGAATCTAAAACAAGAGCTGAGATGCTGTTTGCAGCAGCTGTATGTGATGCACTGCTCCTCTCTCAGCGTGAGACCTTCAGAGCGTGCTGGGGTGTGGATTGCGAGTGCCCCTTGCTGTGGTGCACTCTGGGAGGGGGAAATTAAATATGTTGTCAGACACAATTAAAAACTGCAAATGTTTATCCTTCTTAATTAGACTGTAGAACACTTATTGCCAGCCTCCCCCAATGCTTACTGTTGAAAGCAAATTATTCTGAGAGCTTTTTTAATGTAACCGTCTCACAACTTGCTGAAATTTTTACCTCTTCAGTAAGGCTGGTGGCTTGAGACTGACCAATAGATTCTATCCATGGAAGAAGGCTCACACAGAGTTTAAAACTGGACAACTAGCAAAAGTATTTCAAAGTGAGCAATGACCTTGAGCTGGTTTCAATCTATGCATTCCTTCTCAGTGATTGGGAACATCCCCCATTGTGACAGTGAGCATATTATAGAGACTGGTAATGGGAATCACACTGGCGATTAATTGAACTGTGGCTATATTCTGGTACATGCAGTTTACATTAGTATTATGTTTTCAGTATATTTTGTATCACTGATAAATCAGAAATCCTGTATAACACCTTCAAATGACCTTTGACATTAAGCCTCACACCCTTCACCCATATCATATGCAAAAGAAGATGGTCAGAGAGTACCAGACTCCAACACGACTGTTTAATAAGACCATTTTGGAATTATGTTGTTCATAAATTTACATGTCTTTGAGTTTTGTCAGATAGTTTCTCATCAGAGAAACTTATTTAAACGCTAGCAGCAATGACAACTGGCAACTCTAATTACACTTGACAGAGTACAAGACAGTCTTTTTTCTTCCTACCAGATGCTTCCACTGCTGCGTGCTCCCTCATCTACTAATTCCTGCCCCCGGTAGAACTTATTAAGACACGCACCTGTCATTTGGTGTATCACAAATATCTGGCAAGACACGTAAAGTGTAGCAACGTGTAGCAGAAGTGCCAGTGTAAACAGCCTCCCTCTGTCATAGAAGACTACCTTCAGAGGCGAGGAGTGGTGTGGGATAAATGCTTGTCACCAAGATGAAGTGATGGATAGGCAGCGGAGGCAGTCAGGGGGTTGCATCCGAATAGGTATCAGGGTGCATCCCTGCCCACACACTTCAGGGCTGATGTGCTCTTGTGATCCTCAGACAGTCATGTCTGTGCCTTCACCGCTCAGGTGTTCTCGCAGACTCATGCTTGATTAAGTAGCGGAGGCAGACGGGATGATCTGATGACTGCTGCAGTATGACACCACAAGGTAGACTGGCTTGATGTTTCTGTTCCAGATAAATCACAGCATAACAATCTGTCAGCATATACAGATATAGTCTCCCATTTTTCTTCATTAATGTATGAATTTTTCTTTAATATCACATTAGTTTGCCTTCAATGTATAGAATAAACTGACCTAATTTTTGCTGCCAGACACAGGGAGGGCAGAACAAAAAGGTGTTCTGTGGGAGAAGAAAACACATCATTGACACATGCAGATCTTTAGATCAAATTTGTCCAGTGCTGTGTGCATATAAATCCACTGCAATCTATCTGGGGAACAAACACACGTGCTGATGGGAGAGGCAAAATTCCTTTACCTTCATTCCTTCTTCCTAATACACCTACCCCAAACCATATTCACAATGCAAAAATTTAAATTGGACTTCAGAGCATTATGGGCTGCTGTTTGTTCTGCTTTATAGAGAATGGGAATTTGGGAAGCCTAATTCAGCTATTTTGTGCCTTCTGAGGAAGGAACATCAGTACATCTTCTCTTATTTATATGCTGCAGACAAAACTCAGGAGGTTCCTGATTGTTGTGAGTACTAACCCAGACCATGAGAAACAACCAATCAACAAGAAAGTAAAAAACAACCTACTTAGAAAGTTTTGGAGAGATCTTGGGTAGTCTAGAGGGTATATTTTTTATATCTTTCCATCTCAAGAAGAAAGAGCTTTTATGATTACTAGTCCAGATATTTTGAGCCAAGAAGTAGCTGTAACATTTCAAAAATAGGTTTTATATGTTAAAAAATAATTCAAACTTTAAGGGTCAGATATCTCAAAATCTTCTAGAATTGGAAGACTGGGAATTTTTCCTTTTCATTGGCATAAAGGTTTCTATTTCTAGCCATATCCAATATGGTATATATGGGGCATTAAAGCTCTGACATTTCTAGGTAAAGAAAATTTGTCACTGTTGTAACACTGATTCTTACCTTTCTAATAGCTCACATAGGTGTCATTTTAGGAGAAGTTCTGTGTCTGAAATAAGAAGGAGGAAATATTAGCTATAGGGAGCTGTTCCTATTTGGGGACTGTTGAAGTAAAAGCTAAGTGATCAGGTTTGAGAAGCAAATAAAGTGGTTAAAGGTGTATGATAAATTCAAATATAAGGTACCACTGTAATTCAACACCCCATCTCAAAATATGCCACTATATATCAGCAGTCAGAGATCAGTGTGTGAGCTCTTTTGACTGAGTATCAAGGGACTGGGAGAGGCGGCAAACACAAAACTTTAACAGGGGACAGTTATGGGCAGATTGGTCTAGGGCAGTTGAGTGGAAGGTCTTGCTTCCCCATATCTGTGTCCCTCCCCTCAGGTCTCACTCCATGATGCTGAAAACTCACGGGGTGCAGAACCAGGTTGTGCCAGTGCTTCGCCTGTCTCATCACCTCACCAGTCCCTGGGAACTCAGCAAAAAAACAGTCTGGAGTTCCACAACACCCTCTTTCTCCCTCCAGCCATTTCACTAATTTTTACTAATAGTCTCATCAGTCAGGAAGGGTTTGAGTAACTATTAACAGCTGTGCCAAAAGAGTTTCCCTGGCTCAGGACTGCATGAGGCTGGACAACAAAATCTGTCCCAAATGACACCCAAGAGAGCTCAATTGCTGTATTGATTATTTGTTTACCCTGCTAGCACATGCTTCCGCTGTGGAGGTGAGGAAGAAAATACAGATGGGCTGTCTTATGCACCAGCTGATGCAGATTCCCAGTGACAGTCGGGATGAAATAGGAGAAATTATTTTTTTTGTGATAGCTTTTATTTTGAGTGCTAAATGCATACAGAATGCATCTAGGTTTTTAACTTTGGGTAATTAGATTACTAAGTTGCTATGATACCAAAAAGTAGACAACTATAAGTATATATAAATATATTCTATAGATATATAAAAATATATATTATATGTATAAGTGAGTATATAATATTGAACAGTCATTCCTCTGGACTTTTTGCACATGTAAATACAACCCAGCCCCCAGAGTCTTTACTTTATCTACATGAACATACTGCTTTTGATGATAATGTACTCACTAGTTTGTTCTCCCACTGGTTTACATTTCCTATAGCTAGTTTTTCAAACACAAAATGGCATCATAGAGCTTAGGCAATTATTTCCAACGTCTGGGCATATTTATCAAGTGGAATCAAGTATTGATCATCTGTAGAGAAGGTCTCAGCATTCCCTCACATTATCCAGCTGGCCAGCTGGAGGGGAAGTGTATTTTTATCAGTGAATTGAAAGTTTCACTTGTATTATTGTTTTTAGACAAAACTCATCACACTCTGTTGTTCCAGGTTTGTAACAAAAACCAGTCAAATTGCCTGCTTTTCTCAACTGCTGCCATTGACTTATTTGGCTGTTCTGTTTCAAATTTGGCACATCATGTTTGTATAATGCTTAGATCAAAAGAGTTAGTGTGAAAGGAGATAATTGCTTTGTATGACAAAGATTATTTGAAGATTCTAAGATTAAGTACTTAATACATTTTCTGTTCATTTTTTAAATGCATGTCAGCTAACTCAGTCAGGCCTAAACATCACTTGCCAGGAGAATCCTTCTACTTTCAAAGATGAAAACTTCCTGCTCAGCATGATTTGCAGGCCCAGCATCACACCACTGTAAAGAGCCAGTGCTGGCTCCGCTCTTCAGCCTTCGCTGCTGAGGTCCTTAATGCCAGAGGGTTTTAAAGAATTGTGAAATCACTGCAGACTCGTGCCACTCTAATACAGCAAATGTGTATTGCTACTTCTGCTTTACAGATGAGAGACACAAAACCAGAGGGCAATAGGAAATTAACCCCTTACTGGATAACCTGTGGGGAAACCATGAGTCTGTCTCCTGATCTCCTTACTCTGTGACTTAACCACAGATCCATCATTACCATGTATTTCAAGGATGTGTTTGTATTATTACTACTACTTGTAATACCACTATTCCAGCAGATGCCCTGTTTAACTGATAGAAGAAAGCATTATGTCTCCAATTTCGCCCCCACCCCCTATCCCCCTGTCCTTCACAATGCAAAGGACTTTTTGGGTGAAAAAAGCTATCTAAGAGGTGTAACCAGCTCCTTGGGCCATTCACCAGAACAAACCTTCATTTCTGTAATGTGCACTCCATGTGATAACTCATCACATATTTTCACTGAAAAACCTGTGCAGCAGACTTTCAGGAATGGAGCATAAAAAGCACAGAGAATTCATGGAAAACTAAAACAACATTTTTATACCGATTTCCTCACATTTGTTGTTTGTTTTGTGCATATGTAATCCATGTTATGAGGGGAGTTCCTAAGAACAAACTAGAACCTCAACAGAGCACCTTACAGCTGGAAGGTGTCCAGCAGCCACAAAGTACCAGATGAGCCGGGGTCCAGGTCCTCAGCAGCTCTCAGGCACTGCTCCTCATGGCAGTATGAGGACTGTGCTGCCACCACTCAACCTTGGCCGAGGTGCACGGGCTTCACTTACAGACGATTTATCACATTCACTCAATTACCTAATGTTTAAGCAACAGAGTCGTCATTTTTGCACAGTAGATCTCTGGCTATGTCTTCCTTTTCCCGCTGGAGAGCAGGGTGCTGCGCAGGAGCAGTGGTGGGTGCTGCACCTGCAGCAAGGGCGCAGCCAAACAGGTCACAACCGGAGGGACTGCACGAACCAAAAGCTAGAGATACACTGTGAGACACTTCTATATTCTCCATCCATTACCTTATCACGTGATGTGTCCAGTCTGCTTTTAAATCATTTCAGAGATGTGACTTCTAACACCTTTTCAAGGGAAGCTATTTCACACTCGATTAGACATCCTTGTTAAAATTTTGGCTGGATAGTCAACTCAAATCTCCATTTGCTCACTTTCTTACCTCTATATGCAATTATACCCCCAAGAAGTGCTCTAAACAATCTCCTAATGCCTCCTTGTTTGTATTTTTCTAACACATGTAAATAGTTATACCAGTTTTGGACACCATGTGGGGGCATCCTAAAATATTTAGCTCCTTGGCTGTTTCTCCATGGATCACTCCTATTGCCCTTATGTTAGGCATTTTATCCTTAAAGTTCTTTATAATTTGTCACCATATTCCCAGGTAGACTGGTGCCCAGGCCTGCGTGCAAGCTGTAATTCGTACAACAAAGATTTCATATTCATAATGCTTCTAGGCTGCACATAGTTTTAAATTCTGCTCAGTGTCCTACTTTCACCAGTAATTGTATCTCTTTTTTTTCCTACCTTATACAGAAAGAGAAGTGAGCAGCTTTTCAGTTTAATTAGTTTGGTTTCTGACAGCTTAAATATACAAAACTGTAAAGAACTGCAAGGTTAAAAGATTTTCCTGGGGTCTGTAGAACAGCAAAGAAAAATAAACATATTTTACTTATAAAACAGAAGCAACACTATAAGGGATATTAAAATATTTTCCTCCCTTTGTTTTCCCAAAGCATAGAACTGCTTTTAGGAACATGTGTTTGTCACACTCACTCCTAAAATAAACTACACATAAACATATTCATAGCACTATCCAGATATTTTTCATGACAACTTGACAGTCAGATGTCACAGACAAGATGCTGTCTGTTGGTACTCAGAACATTTGGTGTCACTGCATGGCAGGAGCTCTCTCTGCATAACAAAATGAGTAAGGTCTCTATAGGTGCTATTTCTAATGTTTTGGTAAGAAAATTCTTTCTGGGGATCAATAAATGACACTTTTTATTTGAAAAAAAATATGTGCACGAATTGATAACAATACTTGATTTCAGTTTCCTAATAGGCCTATTCTTAGTGTGAAAAACTGTATGGAAATTTTGGAAATGTACATAATTGTGCTAAAAGTGAGCACACCAATACCCTATGGACTTCAGGATGGTTTAGAGCAGTCAAGATGAAAATAACCTGGGATGATTCTCTGTAATTATTAATAAGAAAAACTATTCTGAATATATAAAATATTAATGTTATTAATAACAATAATTTGGATTAAATTATGCAGAAACTCAAGTCAAGACCTTGCTAAAAACCAGTCAAACAAGTAAAACAAACAGCCAAACAGTCAAACAAGCCAAGACATGCTAAAAAAAAATACAAAATCATTGTCATATACCTATCACAGGATCACCCGGACTCTCCAATTTTTCACAATAAAGGAAGCTATTTTTTCCCTTTAGGTGAGAATCATTTATGAAGTGCTCTAAGCACAGCTGGTATCATATCCATCTTCTCCCCTCATTCAGTACAGTCAGATAAAAAATATGAACAAGCATGTGAGGAAAAAATATATGAAAACCATAGATCATATCTTTTTATGAATAGCATGGTAGAATCCAACTTTTGAAAGGCATCAATTTATTACCTTTTCCTACTGTACTATCACTTGAGGATATTTTCACCTCTGAACTTTTCAGCAAAATTTTACTCTCCTCAAAATTTATTTCCTGGTGTCTAATTTCCATCTTGCTGCTGATTGACATTCTAAAATCTAAAACACTGCCTGCAAAATGCAGCTCACTTAGAGCTACTGATCTGTATTAACAGATTAGTCTTCCCTCTTTCACCCAAGCTCTTCTACCTCAGAATGTGGCTGGGCACAGAGGAAGGCTGAAGTTTCCTTCAGCCATGTGCTGCACAATGGGAGCTGGATGGAGGTCACACTGTGGTCTGAGCTGCTTCTGTGAGAGAGTGAGCAGGGACTGCAATTTCAGAGGATGGTCTGATTAAAGCAGATAAGCCTTTCATCTCTGTTTGAATACTTGTTTTTAGACTGCAGTGCACTAGGCTGCTCTGGAAAGGATCTGGACAACAGAGACCCAAGCGCCTTTAAGGCAGGAGATGAATTTAAAGAAGAAAAGAAGACTTAAATTTTTTATTCTTTCAAATGGAGCCTTTGAGGTTTTTTTGGTTTGGTTTGGTTTGTTTTTTTTTTTTTGAAAGGAGGGGGGGAAATATTGATATGGGACCGTAACTCATAAGATAAAGAAGAGATTCACAGAAGCCATGTTTTCGAGGTTTGTTATTAAACAAACCCAGTGACAACTCTTCCCTTTGCATGATGTCTCATACCTGCTTACAAACTGCCAGAACTTGTACATGAGAAGGCAAACACCTCTTCTGAATGGGGTTTACCTGGAGGCTTTCTTCTGGGTGTTTCTTTTGAGTACTTTTGAATGTCAAAAGGAACTTGTTAATGAGAATCATCCTTAATGTGTAGCAATCATAGACAGAAGGCTACAGGCACCTCCTGATGTAGTGGTGGCAGCAACAGCAATGCAATGCCACCATTTTTCCTAAGTGATGTGGTGTAAGGCTGGATTCTGGTGTTCCTTGATACTTGGGTTGGCTAATTTGAATGGGATAAAAATTCAGCCATTCCCACAGATGGATGATATTGAAGCACTTTTTTTCCCCATGGAAATTCCTTATGTCATATTTGAGTGAATTTACTTTGGCAAAATTTCTGCTTTCTTGTGCTTTCTGTAAACTTTCCAGTTATTAAATCTGATGCAGGTGTTCACAGACAGGACATTTCAATACTAGTTTTGTTTTATCCCAGGTCTTATATCTTACTCAGCAGTGTCAAACTCAAAAGCCTTCCCACAGTGCATGAAGCAATTTCATCACTATCTATCTGTCACATTTGCTCTGTCCATCTTTCTCCAGAGACAGATGTTTGCAGTACAGCCTGTGATACTGCTGCAGACACAGCACATCCCTGCCACTGATGGGTTGTGCTGGCTGGCAGTGACAAGTGCTGGCCAGGGCCCAGGGAATGGGTATCCCTTCCCTGACCACTGGGAGGAAGAGACCTTCTGTCAGCATCTCAGCACTTCACTTCCACATCCCCAGATGAATCCAAATGTCACTGAATCTTAGATATTAGCTACCAGTTGGCAGCAATGTTTTCATAAACAGACCTATAGGCTGGGTGGTTCAGAAAGAGCATCATGGTCATCAGTGAACAAATCCCTCAAAAAAGTGCATCAATTACAATTAAAAACTGCTTAAAATAACATTTAAAATGTCCAGATAGTTAGAATAGATGGAAATGTTCTCCTCTGATAAGTCTGTGAGTATTTGACCGTTTGCATTTTGTGCACAGTAAGAATGAAAATAACCTGAATATTGTCTTAAGTGGTGAAAAAGGTGAACATATAGGTGAGAACTAAGATGAAACTGCTCTACTGTGAAGATTTTGTCTAATATTTATTCTTTCCAATACTGCTTTCCTAATATTTACCATAGAAAAATTAGCATTAGAGAAATGCTTTGTGATCCACTGAGATGGACACTCAGAAAATAATAACCATTAATTCAGAAAATGAATTAGCCTGTAATTCATTACAACTTCTCAACTCTAGATAGTTAAGAAGACTCTATACTCTCAGCCCCCCCCCCTTTTTTTTTCTCCTTAGTTTTCATTAAAGTCACTTCTATTTCCCTTTAAAACCTTCAAGTTGTGTGGATGCTTTATGTACAGAGCTCCTTGTGTAACCCCAAATGGCCAGAAGCTCTCCTGTAATTAGCTCTGCTAGTGTGACTGTGCATTTTAATTTGAATACTTGACTGATTTTCCTCCTCTGCTGAGAGGTGGCCTTCATACACACTTATTGCAGATACAGAGAAAAAAAAATTAAAACATTTCCTAATTGTGTTTTCTTTTTACTTTAGAGTTTTGGATTTAAATTGGTTACCAGGTTTTAAGAAACCTCGAAGTATTCTGTGTTTGAGTTCCAGTGTTTAACACTGCCATGAGACCAAGGAATGAATACATCAGGGAAAAAGGGAGCCCTCTTTTTGCCAGTTTTCCCAGTCTAGATCAGTTTTCTGGATTCTGTCAAGGGACTGTGCTGGTGACAGCCATTAACATACGCACACCTGATGTCATTAGTGTTTGGCAGGTGTGCAGTTCCTCTTCAGTGGTCACAGTGTTGATAACCCTGAGACTGGTGTGCTTCCCACAGCAGTCCATGGGAGTCCGGAGCTGCTAACAAGGAACAAGGTCCAGGTCTCATGAAACGTACCATATATTTCAAACCTACACACCATGCAAAGTTGCTGAGAGAAATCAGCATCAGTGGGTGGGCAGGGCCATACATTTTAATGTAAATTTACTCTCTCACAGAGTTTATGGCAGTGATCATGAAAGATGGAGTAGAACTAGGTTGCCAGCAACCTTTTACCTCCCAGCAGGTAACATGAAGCTAACACACATTTAAACAGTTTCTCCTTCTGGAACTACAGTTGCTTGGAGAGATAGGTGCAAATATGCTTGACAGATAATGCTGTCAACACTGGCAAGCAGGGCTGCACTGAGCTGGAAGAGCAAAGTTCTGGAGCCAGTAGCCCCTGTGAAGTCATGGGGCTGGAATAAAGCTTGAATAGTCCAAGCTGTGCTTTACTGGTAGCTTAACATCTTCAAAAAGTAACCTCCCTGTGCTTCAGAAAGGTAGCTGCTGTGGGTTAAAGTGCTGTCAGGCCCTGTAGAAGGGGTGATGGTGTCCCCCATGGCAGTGAGAGCTAGACTGGGTACACACTGACTACCCAGAGTGTGGAGCAGTCCATGTTACTGACACCCAGCGCAGCCAGTGGTGCGATGCAGCAGAGGAAAAGGCTTCTCAAGGCTTTGCCAACCATTCTCCTTTGTATCCACCAGCCCTTGCCAAGCCCATGTTTGGCTTTGAGAATGTGACAGCCACTTGATGTCAAAGGCCAAGGAAGCCACTGTGGGTTTGGCCATCTTCTGAGAAAGGAGAATCAGAACTGTACATGTGAAATGTAAAATCTTCCTTACTCGGCCAGCTGCCCTCTGACCTGCTTACAGAGCGTCACAGGAGCACGGACTAGGTAGCTAACGGTGCCTAATCCAGTAGCCTTTGGGCTACTTTCCATACTTTGAGTATGGAATATCTCCCCATTGTAGAGCTCTTGTAGTCATGCCTTTTGTCTCTGCTAAACCCTGAGCTGCCAAGTGCCCCCCCATGCTTAGCAGCAGCGTGCTGTGACTCTGCCTGTACTCCACCCTGCAGGGGAACAAACTACTGTGATTTAGGAAACCATGATCCCTATGCTGGATCTGACATGTGGCAAAGCAATAAAGTCCTTCCTTCTCATTATTGACATCCATGGGGTTGTCACACAGGTCCAGCCCATTACCAAACATATGTCTTTGAGTGCATGCAGACACAAACATCAAGAAAATAGCTTTCAGCTCAACCTGGATCCTCTCCCCAGGAATGTGATAATCCTGATTAGTTGATACTATGGACAGACTTCACTTACTTGTCAAACAAGCTCTGCTGCTTGATGAAATGAACAAATCCACTTCCAGCCTCAGAGGGAAGTTTAACTTGCTTTTTCTTTATATTAAGCCTGCACTGCCTCAAACTTCTACTGAAGTGTCAGCAGGTACATTCCAAAAATTACATCTGTAAAAATTACTGCCTTCCCCTCCTGCTATTCTCTGTTCATCCATGTAGAATCTATTTCTGAAAAATAAAGTTATCTGCTAATAATGGTGATCTAATCTTTATTCTGAGATTTGACAATCTGCAGGGCTGTCTCTAACAGCCTGGGCAAAGTGATTACCACTCAGTAAAATACCAAAACTTGGGGCAGATCCACACTTTGTCCAGCTATTTTCCTCGAGGTTACTCAACTAAAGCAAAGATTTGTGCTGTGGGATTGTCCGGTCATGTAGCAAAATATCCTAGATTTTTTCTCATAGTACTGTAAAAATTAGTTGCATAATATGCTGAAAATCTCAAACCTGTCTTTATTTGAAGGGTTGTGTCCACTTTTCACTTCTTCTTCTGTTGGTGACACCTTAATAAAATTTACAGCAAACATCAGCCTTGGCCAGCAACCAAGCCCCACGCAGCCGCTCGCTCACTGCTCCTCCAGCAGCATGTGGAGAGAATGGGATAAGTCGGAAAACTCATTGGCTGGGATAATGACAGTTTAATGGGACAGAAAAGGAATAAAATAATAACAATGATAAAAGAATTCAAATATACAAAACAAGTGATGCTCAGTGCAATTGCTAATCACTTGCTGACTGATGCCCAGACAGTTCCTCAGCAGTGGCCCCTGGCCAACTTCCCCCAGCTTCATATGCTGAGCATGACGCCACATGGTATGGAATATCCCTTGGATCATCTAGGGTCAGCTGTCCTGCCTCTGTTCCTTCACAACTTCTTGTGCCCCTTCAACCTTCTCTCTGGCAGGGTAGGAGAAGCTAAAAAGTACTTGACTTAGTATAAACACTACTTAGCAACAGCTAAAACATCAGTGTGTTATCAACATTAATCTCATACCAAAACCAAAACACAGCCCTGTACCAGCTACTAGCAAGAAAATGAACTCTATCCCAGCCAAAAGCAGGACACCATCCTTCAGCGAGACCATTCGGCTTTAGAATATATTTCACCCCAATTAAATGCCCTTCACCTGGTTCCTGCAGGAGACATTCCACTCTGAACACTCCTCAGCACTGCTCTGCCCCTCTCTTCTCAGGGAGGCTTGCAATACTGCTTTCCATGCTATTATGTTAGAAATCTCTCAGTAGAAACAAAAATTCCTCATCAGGTTTGTTAAACTAGGAAAAGGGGTGGTAAGCACACAGATGTGGGAAGGTGTGATGCATTCCTGCATCCTCCCAGCCCAGGATGTGCCCAGTACCGGCTTTCCTGGCTAACCAAACTGCTGTGTTGGCACTCAGAGGTCCCCTCTGCACTGGGACCATGGTTATCTCCTGGGGGTCTGGACTGGGAAACCTTTTTTCTGGGCATAGCACTGAGCTGCTCTGTGTTTCACAAGTCCCACTACTGTAACAGGGATGAGAAACTCATTTTTTAAGAGGTCAAATTTCTTTGTAGTTTTGTTTTGGTTTTTTTTCCATCAAATAAAAATTACATCTCCATTCTAAATGAAACAGAAATGCAGTAAATATTTTTTTTTATTAATAAGTATAAATCTAGGTGTGATATTGTGTGCTTAGAGATTTCTGTTCTAGAGTGTTTTCCAGCTCTATGCAAATTTTGGTTTATAAATTTGTTTAGTTTCTGTTAAATTCTGCAGTTTTATTTTACCAAGACAGTCCAAAAATTTTTCAGAATGAGGTCTATTTATATGTTTCTACTATCAATAAACTATTTAATGATATATGTCAGATGGTACAAAGAGATGATCACTTCAATAACTAAATTTTCCAAAGAAGGCTATCCTACACTACTCCTGCATGACACCTTAAAACAGTTTTTAAGAGGGAAATTTATGATGATTTGAAAAGACTAAAACATTGTATTGTAGGAAAGGTAAATCGATCTGTCTTTCAATTCACTTAATGCTATGAAACTCTATAGTTCTCTTCATTTCTGCTTCTTAAAATATCAGGCAGTAAGAAAAGCGAGAAATAAATGGCTGCTGTTTAAGAAATTATGACTTTACTGAGGCTTCAGTTCTCCCCAGGGGCTGCTCAATATGTAAAGCCAAAGTCAGTGGCTCAAGGAGGGTCTTGGCACCCGGTACATCATCCTGCCAGCAACAGGCAGGGCTCGACAGACACTGGCACCAACACCACCTGAGCCTGAAGGCAGGAGGCAGAGCTGGACCAAGAGCACGTAAAGCCAAGAGGGATGTCTGGAGCCAAACCTGCAGCTGGAGAACTGCAGCACAGACTGCAGGATCAACTGAGGCTGAGAACATAGAAAACAAGCCTGCAAGTAGGTTGTCTGTCTGGTCACCCATCATCTCACAAAATACAGCAGATCCAGACTGGAGGTATGAGGTCCTTTGGATACAGAATGAAAACCCCATCAGTACAGCAGCTGCAGTCAGCAAAAGAAATTTAGCGATGGTATTTTATAGTGCAGTGCAGAAAATAAAAACTATTTTTCCCCCAAAGATGGATATATTGCAATCTTCCTTTACTAGATATGTACTGCAGCTTGGATAAAGTTTATCAGAGGGCTGAACTGCTTAGTGAAACAGGATATGCACCAGTTTAAAGAAAACTATTTTCAGACATTTATGGGGATGATAGCTATCTGTGAAAAAATGGAACAGTAGCAAAATACACTAATCTGAATGGATCCCACTTTCCTATATGTATTGAGAATGTATCTGAGATTACTTGAAAAATCCTTAAAAATTGTTTGGGTGTTGTGCTTTCAATAAACGCAGAACTTTTTCTTCACTGATTTGTGTTCATCATATCCTGGATAAGAAAGTTAATGCTGTTTTTGCTGATTTGTGTAGTCCAATTTTAAATTCAAACCACACATACAAACCCATCTTTTTTAATAGAAAGTTTTAACTAAAATCAGGCAACAAAGACTTCATCTCCTGTGACTGAATATATGAAAGTTATATCCATAGCAGTCTATTATTTTCCCAGAGATAAAGTACTATGTTGTACTCGTCCTCCTGTCACAGAATCACAGAATGATTGAGGTTGGAAGGAACCTCTGATCAAGCTCAAGGAGAACCACCTACAGCAGATTGCCCAGACTCATGGCCAGAGGGCTTTTGAATATCTCCAAGAATGGCGATTGCACAACCTCCCCGAGTAGCCTGTGCCGGTATTTGGTCACTCCCACAGTGAAATGGTGTTTCCTGATGTTCAGAGGGGGCCTCCTGGGTTTCACTTTCTGCCCATTGCCTCTGGTTCTGTCACTGGGCACCACTGAGAAGAGCCCTGCTCTGTCCTTTCTGCACCTCCAGATATTTATATACACGGATGAGATCCCCATGAGCCTCTTCTTCTCCAGGCTGAACAGCCACAACTCTCAGACTTTCCTCACAGGAGGGATGCTGTAGCCCCAGCATCATCTTTGTGCCCTCCATTGGACTCTCCTCTATGTCCATGTCTCTCTTGTATTGGGAAGCCCAGAACTAGACATAGGACTCCAAGTGTGGCCTCAATAGTGTTGAATAAAGCAGAAGGATCACCCTCTTCAGTCTGCTGGCAATACTTTGCCAAATGCAGCCCAGGATCCTGTTAGCCTTCTTTGCAGTGGGGGCATCTTGCTGACTCATCTTGAGCTTGGTGTCCACCAAGACCCACAGGTTCTTTTCTGCCAAGCTGCTTTCCAGCTGGGTGGTCCTGGCATGTAGTGGTGCCTGGAGTTGTTCCTCTTCAGGTGCAGGACTTTTAGCCTTCTTGTTGATCTTGATGAGGTTCAAACCAGCCCATGTCGCCAACCTGTTGAGGTCTCTCTGGGTGGCAGCACATTCCTCTGACACATCAGCCACTCCCAGTTTTGTGTCATCAGCAAACTTGCTGACAGTACACTTTATCCTGTCATCCAAATCATGAGTGGAATTGTGAACAGGGTAGGATGCACTACTGACCTTGGGGGTACACCACAAGTGAGTGACCTCCAGCTGCACTTCATGCCCCCAATCACTATTTCTGGGCATTGCCAAACAGCCAGTTTTCAACCCACCTCACTGTCTGCTCATCCAGCCCATACCATCAGCTTCCTTATGAGGATCTTGCGGCTGTGCTCAAAGACTTACTGAAGTTCAGGCAAATATCCACTGCTCTCCCATCATTTACCAGGACAGTCACTTAATCACAGAAGGTTATCAAATCGGCCAAGCATGACTTCCCCTTGGAAAATCCATTCTGACTGCTCCCGCTGTCATTGGAGATGTTTGTCTCACATCTCCTTATGCGTATGAGTCTGGCACCCGTGTCTTTGCATACATTCTTATTGCGACAGTATATACCACTAACATGAAATTTTCTGCTCGTCTTTTACTGCTGATGATATTGTGTATTTCTTCTCATTTTCTTTATGTTGTCTTCATTTGTGGTGGCCTTCCCAGTTCCTATTCAGCATTTCTCGTATCTCTTTTATGTACCCAGCTACTTCAGAAAGAACACTGTTCATATTCAGCACATTTAAGGCACTACAGCAATGTTGCAATAAAGACTAATCCAGTTAATGAAATGGATCTTAGATTGAATTACAACTGCCCAAGTATTAATGAATTTGTTGTACCAGTACACCACAGGATAGGTACAGATCTCCTTTCAAAGTGCCCACTTATGGGGCTGGCATTTACAGCCAGATGACAACCGCAGTTTATAAACTCATAACCAACACCCTGGCTCTTAAATTTCACTATGGCTTTCCATGTAGCTTATTGCTGTACAGTTTCTGTATTTCGCTTTCATTGTTCCCTCCCTGCTTTTTTTTCCAGACTGAATCTCATTTTATTGCCTACTTATACCTCTAAATTCTGCAGGTCTCTTTTTATTATTTTGCCATCTATCCTGGGTTTTGCAACACCTTACTATTTAGTATGATCTGTAAATTTAATTACTGTCATGTTTGCCAAAAACCATAAGGACCCAAGTCAATTATATGGCCAAAAAAAGAAAAAAAGAAAGCCTTTATTATGCTATAAATGCTCTGCTAAAAATCCAACTCAAAAAAGAAATATTATACATTTCTTGGCCTTCACAGAAGTAATTGCAAAGGGACCTAGATGTTTTACCCGTATCATTTGTGTAACTTAAAAAAAAATTAAAATGTGTTATTACCAAAGTAAATATTAAAGAGATGAAAAATAGCAACTTAATTCCCTTCTATGCAACTAAAATAAGACAAGCATTCATAGTCCACACTTTGCGATGACTTATAAATTAAACTTACCACAGTATTACTAAAGCAGAATTGCCTCAAATTGGTTCACATATTAAGGGCAAATGCAGACAACCAATTAATGATTGATTTTATTTAGTGTCTGTTTTTTAATTATTATTTTTCTTTTTTAGTATTTCCAGCATGTGTTATGTATATAGCGCAATTGTCTAATGCCTCAACAACATTTGAGCCAAGTCTGTAATTCTATGTCATTATTATCTCTGAGCTATTATGAAACTGGTAGGAATTAGAGCAGAGCAACCTCCATCATTTGACCAGGAACAACAGCAATTACAATTTGGTCTCTGACTGAGGCTAGAACAGATAAATTGGGCTAGATAATTATTACCATTTCTCAAATTCATCATTAGCTGTAACTGCATTTCTAATGCAGAAGACCAGATTATTGGGCCTGACCATGATAGCTGCTCCTGACTTATGCTACAGCAACATTACTAAACTCACTACTCTTTAATTAGGCCTCTTGTTCTTAAAGAGCACCACCTGAGATACACTAATAGGTATTAACTTTTACAAAGTAATTCAAGACTTTGAAAACCCATTTTCAATGTTCAGCCTGAATACATGATTCTCATACTGTTCTCCATTGCAAGGGAAGACAAAATCCCCTTTTCAAGTAAAACATATGCAGTATGTAATTTGGTTAATGAAAGTGCATAAATTAAGATGTGCAATTTAGTAAGTTATGAATGTGCCTTACCCCAATAACATCAATGTCTTGCCCATAAATTCAGAGTGCATGCAAATTTCTCCATGGAAAAGTTGATTTTATATCCTTGGTTTAACTATAATTAGGATTTATTTCCTCAGCTGATTTTGCCTGTAACTATATTCCAAACCCCAGCATCTTATTGACAGAAAGATGCAAAGTTATAGGTGAGAGAGAAGACCAGCCAAGTGTTATGAGCTCAGGGAACTGGCGAACTGTCTTGGAAGCCTGAGCCCCTACAGCTGCTCATGTCAATGTCTGTCTGTCCTTCAAGGACTGTTGGACAGGATGTAAGCAAACCCACTTGCCTAGGATGTAAAATATATGACTTAAGTGGCTTTATCCAGTTGCCCAAACACAGGTATTCAGTGCCATGTAAAAAGCCCAAGGGTTTAGGTATCACTCATACAGGGCCCATGGGGATGACACAAGACCCCCTTGTGATTTGTGCTCCTCTATGGAGGCAGCTGGATGGTCTAATGGGGACACCCAAAGGTACCATAAAGGGGGGTTGATGGCTGCACATAAAGCTTTCCGCAGTGCTCCAGACATCACGATGGCTGCAAAGTTTCAGAGCACTCAGGCACATCATTTTACACCTTTGGTAAATGTTTTTATCTACTTTTTTAGAAAGACATAACTGACACAGACATAGAATTAGCAAATTGTCCTAATCAATACAAGCGCCTACTATCAGCTTAAAAACCGCTAAGTGTTAATTATGAGACACCACAAACACATCACTCAGGCAGCTCCTCAGCAGAAGTTCCTGTGCTCCACTCAGCTCCCAGCCCACACTCCCTCCCTCTCTTCTCTGCTCCCTCCCTCCATCTCACCTCTCAGTTGGTAAAATTGCTTTTGTGAGACATTTATCATTCCACAGTTTCAAGTGTTTCACTTGAAGTTCTGCCCTTCAAACTCTCGAATGAAGTGACAGCTAATTTCTGCTCTCACCCACCTGGGTACTACGTAAACGGTGCTTCTCACTACAAAAGTACTTGAGGAGATTTCTCATGGACTTTGACTTGTGTATGTTTATTAGCCTCCCATGGAAGGCAGTACAGATGTTGGCACCTGGGGAAACAGATTACCTAGGATGTGTGAGGGGGAAACTGTATAGAAAACTACAGCACAGTGTCCTCCAGGAAAGGAGATACTTTGTGGGAAATATGAAGTGAAATGGTATAGATGAGAGAGAGAGAGAGGGAGACACAGTGAAACCCATTAAAAACATGAACTGACTTATCATACACTGTCTTTCTGGAAGTATTCATATGCCATGACGATAGGCATGATGATCAAGGTAGGTCACAGAAAGTTGTAAACTAAGCTCAGTCTTTCTTCAGGTGCAACATGCTCTGGAGGGTCCTGGAGGGCTCTGGTGTGCTCAGAAGCTTGAGGAGCACCTGGGGATGGGCAACGGCCAGAGGCTGTGTGAGACCTGCCAACAGGTATTCACAGAGCACAAAATCAAGCCTATTTCTATCCTTCATAGACAGGCACAAGACACATGAGAGACAATAGAAAAACTGGTGTGTTACAGAGTGGTCTGATGAAAATGCTGCGGCTGTCACTCAAATGTCTCCTCTGTGCTCAGAGACCCGCTGGCTGTGGTGAGTGGTTGTGCTGAGCTGCTTCCATGTATGGGTTGCAGGAAAACTTCAGCATAAGCTGTGTTTTCAGAAATTAGCATCTAGGTGTAGCATGGGCAGAGCCACAGAAATGTTCTGTGACTTGCCCAGTTCTTCAGTTCTAACATGTAGAAGTTAGATGAGGTTTTGAAAGCCTCAGCCCTCCCTGCCACCTGTTGAGAAAATAAAAATGATTGCAAATGATTTATGCATTGAGAGAGCTAACTTGCTTGGTTTTATAGATAACAATATTTTAGCTATTCTAATTTTAAGTGGTAATTAGGCAGCTGGACCAGATCAGTGTTGGAGTACAAACACCTGCTTATGTGTTTCCAGCTGTTCTCCCCTGGAACTATTAACAAATACGTTGCATAGACATTTTGCAGGCATTTCAAGATCACCACCATTTTCTTTCTCATTTCTGAAGAACAGGTTGTGCTCTAGAGCTTTCTAGGGAAAGCTGGGGCAATGATAGCATTTAAGAATTCACCACCCTTTCATTCTTTTATATAATCACTTTTCACACCTGAAGGAAACATAGCATGAAAAGGAGACAGAGGTAGTAGATAATGAAACGACAGCTTAATTCAAATGGATGAAGGCAGTTTATTCATTTCTAAATGAGAGAAGATGCCAAAAGTCTGCTGTAAATCTGAATGTCAAAATTGCTCAGAGCTCAGTCTACCTCCACAGCAGCAGCAAGCCTTATGTGCAGCTTTCTGGTGCTTACAACACTATTCACAAATATTTCTAAACAAAGGTTGCAGTTACCTATTATCCTGGTTATTCCAGAAGTGCTCAGGGGCTGGCTGAAAGCAGAGCCCTGTTGTGCCAGGCTTTGAGCAAACAAAGCCACGGACACAGCCACTGCCTCACTGGCTTGGCTTCGCTATTGTTTTGCTGAAATGCAATTTAAAATGTGATGCAATGCTCCTG
Source organism: Manacus candei (assembly GCF_025592945.1). Taxonomy (NCBI): domain Eukaryota; kingdom Metazoa; phylum Chordata; class Aves; order Passeriformes; family Pipridae; genus Manacus; species Manacus candei. Next base: position 4,508,182 of record NW_026138111.1, on the reverse strand, counting down.
GCTATTAAAAAGAGGAGAAAATACTGTGTCTTGATTTGTGCCAGTTTGTTAGATGGGTTTAGGGCAAGCAAATACAAATGAAGCTACATATTTTTGCATATTTAGGACAAATGTTTAGTTAAAACCAGTAACTGATGTAAGACACACCATTCATTTGAGGTTAGAAGCACTTATTCGAAGAGCTTCAAGTGGGGAAGTGAGGGAGGTGTTGGGGAGGGATGGTGATGTGCCTGAATGACTCACCATTTTTTCTGCCCCAGGGAGACCTCTCGAACATCTCAAGTGAAATCCCTGCAAGTCATTTCTTCACTGAAATACAAATATTTTTCTACTCTTCTTTTGCACTGGGACCAGTTGTCCTGGTACTGAAGGAGAACAACATCAGTGTGGCTAGATCCCACCTCTCTGACAAGCCTCCCAGAAGTGTCCCAGCAATGCATCTTTCAGAGATGGTCCCGTGTTTCCCTGAAACCAACAATCCTACGTGCTAGCATGACCATGAGCATTGTATTTAAGAATTCTAGAATATGCTAAGATATATTTAAGAATATCTAGAATGCTAGAATATGAATATGAGCAGTAAAGATCAGGTTCATGGCCACCTTCAGAACCTGAATACATCTATGGGACCTGATAAATTGCATCCTAGAGTCCTGAGGGAACTGGCTGATGTAGTTGCCAAACCATTCTTCGTGGTATTTGAAAAGTCATGGCAGTCAAGTGAAGTCCCAGGTGACTGGAAGAGGGGAAACATTTTACCCATTTTTAAAAAGGGTGGAAAGGAGGACCCTGGAAACTATTGACCTGTCAGCCTCACATCTGTACCTGGGAAGATCATGGAAAAGATCCTCCTAGAAGCTCTACTAAGGCACATGGAGGACAGGGAGGTGATTTGGGACAGCCAGCACAGCTTCACCTGTGCAAGTGGTGAAGTCCTGCCTGACCAATCTAACGACCTTCTATGAGAGAGTCCACATCAGTGGACAAAGGAAGGGCTACAGATGTCATTTATCGGGACTTCTGTAAAGCCTTTGGCATGGTCTCCCATGACATCATTTTCTCTACATTGAAAAGAGATGGACTTGATGAGTGGACTATTAGATGCATAAGAAACTGGTTGGATGGTCACATCCAGAGGGCATTTGTCAATGGCTCAGTGTACCAATGGACATCAGTGACAAGTGGTGTCTCTCAGCGGGTTCTGTACCGAGACCAGTGTTATTTAATATCTTCATTAATGACATAGACAAAGGGATTGAGTGCACCCTCAGCAAATTTGCAGATGACACCAAGCTGAGTGGTGTGGTTGACACACCTGAAGAATGGGATGCCATTGAGAAGGAGCTGGACAAGTGCAAGAAATGGGCCCATGGGAATCTCATGAGGTTTAATAAGACCAAGTCCAAGGTGCTACACCTGGGTCAGGACAACCCCTGGTATCAATACAGGCTGGGGGATGGACAGATCAAGAGCAGCCCTGCCAAGGGGACCTGGGGGAGCTGGAAGATGAGAGGCTGGACATGAGCCAGCAGTGTGAGCTCACAGACCAGAAAGCCAAACGTGTCCTGGGCTGCATCAAAAGAAGGGTGGCCAGCAGGGTGAGGGGAGGGATTCTGCCCCTCTGCTCTGCTTTGGTGAGGCCCCATCTGGAGCACTGCATCCAGCTCTGAGGTCCCAAGCATAGGAAGGACATAGATCTGTTGGAGTGAGTCCAGAGGAGGCCACCAAGATGATAGGAGGGATGGAGCACCTCTCCTATGAAGAAAGGCTGAAAGGATTGGGTTTGTTCAGCCTGGAAAAGAAAAGGCTTAACAGTGACCTAACTGTGCCCTTCCTGTACCTGAAGGGAGCCTACAGGAAGGATGGAGAGGGATTTCTTACAAGAGCATGTAGTAACAGGACAAGGTGGAATGGATTCAAACTGAAAGAGCGTAGGTTTAGATTCAGTATTAGGAAAAAATAGTTTACTGTGAAGGTGGCGAGGTACTGGCATGGGTTGCCCAGAGAAACTGTGGATGGCCCATCCCTGCAAGTGCTCAGGGCCAGGCTGGATGGTGCTCTGAGAAACCTGGTCTAGTGAAAGGTAGAATCCATATCCAGGACAGAAAGTTTCTCTTGGTTTGGACGGCAGGGCACCAGAACGGTGTGCCTGTGATGGCTCAGTCACAGCTGTTCCAAGCCATGGAGAAATCATTTACTCTTCTCTGTGCCATAGGCAAGAACAAGGCTTGAGATGACCAGAGAGGCAATTTTTAGGATGACAAAACTCACTGCAAATCATCACTTTTCATTACTTCTTAAAATATCTGCCAATGACACAATATCACGATACAGCTTCTTAAAATCTCTACCATGCAATTTCTGGCACAACGGTGACCCTGGCAAGTTTCTCAGACAGCAGGATTTTGTTCAATATCTCTCTGCTGTGTATCAGTTTGTCATGAAATGTTGAGCATGTGTTGTTTAATGTCAGACAGAAGCACAGCTTGGCTACTGCTTATTCTCCTTCACCATTTCCCTTCTCATCAAAGCCTGCTCATTTCCTGAGCAAGTGTTCATTTCATCTGTGTGCTTGCAGTAAGCACTGATCAAAATCTACCCATTCTAACAGAACCTCTTGAGAAAAACCAACACAATTACAATTTTATGACTAATGAATTTAAAATTACCCCAGGAGAAGTTGCTGGCAACATCAAAAGGAAAACCATGATGTATGATGACTTTCTGTTTACCTGCCTTTGCAAAGCATGTTGGGATACATCCTCTAGCAGAGATATCATCTCCTTTGGGATTATGGAGGAAACATACTAAACACTCACTTCAGATTTAATAGAGAAGGAAGCTTTTCCCAGGTAGCAGATCTCATATATATAAAGTACTTGTCTGTAGCCACCAGAAGCAATGATTTCTGTACTTGTGAGATTTCTGTATGTTTTAATTCCTTCAGCACAAGGAAAAGTGAAAATGTTTTGGCTTTGCAAGATCCAGGAATACAGGCTTCTGTGCCACTGGTGAAAGATGAGTTCTAAATATAACCCTCGCAGAACTAGAGAGGGATATCATGACAAGCAAAGATTTTTGTTTTCTAATAACAAATGGCAGCTGGATTAAGACATCGGGTCACCCATGCCTGGAGCATTTACTCAAGTCTTTCATTTCCTAAAGTTCAACTGGCAGCAAGGACCTCTGTTTATTTTGATGTCTTTGGTATTAATCCTTGTGGTATGGAATAAATATTCTTTTTAAAAATGCAGTTCAAACTATTCATCTACCAAAAATATTCAGTTCTGATAGTCTGCAAAGTATTCAAAGTGTCTTGGAGTCATGTGGCAAATTATCTTCCAAAAACATCTGTGCTTAAATTGCCCACTAAGGTAACACACACTGCTTCCTATCAACAACTTCTGCAAATTGCTTTCTTGCACTAAGAAACCAAAATCACAGAAATGCCAGTTATTCCATGAAAGACAGTGAAAACACATTTTGGAAAATGACATTTAGGTAATAGAGCTTTATTTATCATTGTGAAAAAAATATCAGTTAATCAACACCAGAAGTACCAATTTCTATCCTCCATTTAGGTGAAATTTCAGCTGCCTAACTCATTATCAGCTTTCAGCAATGCCTGCTCATCAGTTGCAGTCGCATTAGACAAAATACAATGCATCCGACATGGCAGTAATTAAATCATACTCTGGGGAAGAGATAACAGTGAATTATAAGATATCGTGAGAAGTGATAATAATTACTCCATAAGACCTCTATTTTATTAGGGCTTAAATACTTTTAAGACTTTTTAGAAAATATTTAATTTGAAAAAAAAGCTGCTAAAGATAAAAGTAAACAAAACCTAAATGCTGTTAATCTTAACCATCACACACATCTCTGGCACTATTGCACCTCTTTTGCTTTATCTTTAGCCCCAAAGTGCTTTAGCTTGTCTCTGCAGGCCATTGGATTATTCACCAAAATTGAAGCAGACGCATGACTATTTAATTGATTGTGGCTGAATAGCTCTTGTGCAGATGAGAAGCTTGACCAAGGCCAAGAACACTGAGCCAAAGGGAGAAGTTCCACCAGGGAATGGATTGAGGAGCCCAATATCTAGAAAGGGGATCTAAAGTACAGACAGCAATAAAGAGCTAAGAAAATCCAGAGTTTGGGAGATGGAATCAGAGGCCAAACTTGACATTTCTTAATAAAATTTAAGTGACTGTAATGTGCAAAAAGATGAGACTTGTCTTGAGTCTCAGCTCCACTGAACAGCACTGGATCTCTAGGATCTGCATCTGCATTCAGGATACCAGTAGGAATTATGGGTCTCATCCTGCTCTGATAGTGTTAGTTATTTGGGAGTTTCATTTCCTCTTGGTTTCTTTCAAATCAACAGTAAATGCCTAAGGTAATCTGAAAATTAGATAAGACATTCCTACTCATGTAATTTACTCAGTGTTCTAATATAAAGCAACTACACTGGATTCATATTATTATTTGATATTTTATACAAAATGTAAAATGAATGTGAAAGAAAAAATACATGTGTCTTCTGACTATGTTTATTGGAATGAACTCAAGAAGCTCAGATCTTAATATGCCTCATTTGGTCTTTTTCACAGAGTCTTTTTGTGCTAAAGAAATCGGACTTGTCTATTTCAAAGATCTAGAGCCCTTAACACATTTCCCACCTTTTCTTTCCCTGGTACAATGGGCAATTTGTGACATGAACCACACAACTCCTGGATAAACACTTTGTGACCCTGGTGATTCACTACCACTGACTCTGTCAGCTTAGTTTAAAATCACTTCAATTAGCATTTCAGTGTGAGATGATTCCCCTTACATGGTAAACTCTGATGCAAATAATATATTTTGCTCTTCTGCTGGGTCATCACTTACCCTGAATAAATGTCCTTGTACACTTTGATTATCCATCAGACCCTCTAATTCTTTGGTTGTTCAAAGGTAAAAAAGGGTAAAACCGAGTTAGCACAGATAATCCCAAAAATGTGTAAGAAGTGTTTCTCCAATTGTTTGCTTTCCAGCTTTATGAAGTAATGTCTTTCTGTGTGACTTTTCACACATAATTTAAGTGCATTTTCAACCTGTAAAGACCTGTTAATTCAAAACTATACCATCTTCTTATGAGGAATCGAACTCACCTAACCCTCTTCTATAACAAATACAAATAGAAAGAAACTTAAAATGAAAGAAAATATAGTAGAGTCCAAACATGGTTGAATACTGGGTATTAAATTAACAAAAATTCCATACCCTGACTTTTTTTTTTTTTTTAAGAATATGAAAGAAATACAGCAGACTTTCTTCTGAGGTTCTCCTCAGGAGACAAGCATTTTATAAATCACATTCCCCTGATGATACAGCAGCATTTCACAGTGCCAGCAGTGAGGATGTATCTGGCTTATTAATATGGCATGATAATAGGTAAGTTCTAAAATGAGCACACCATTGTGTAGGTGTAACTCTGTGCAACATACCAGCACCTATAGTGACAGCACTGACTATGCCATGAACTGCAACGTTAGCCAAGTAATGGACATCCAACAGGTGGGGGCCAAAGTAGAGGCAGCACCTGTCACAACCGAGGTGTTAGCTGTGGGAAAAAATCCCTGCTTTCAATTTAAGAAAACGGCAAAAAATACCTGCAGGACAAGGAAAGTGCAGCAAGAAGTTCTTTATTGCAGCGCTGGGTGCAATCCCAAGTCCCATGGCATGGAGAAGCACACCACCATTTGAAAAACGCGCTCTTTTTGTACCCTCTTGGTTAAATAAGCTGTTAAATATTCAGCAGGTAATAGGTATTTTAACTTAAAAGGTAATTTTTCAAAATCAGGAGGGGGTATTACCCTCCCTCCTGATTGATTGATGACAAACCCCTCTGTACATGTACAGGGGGGTCTCTCTGCACACAAAGGCCGGCCATGTGGCCAAGGTATATTTTTCCATTTTTATATTTTCCCTATCCCGACAGCAACATTTCCCTGACGTCAGGCCCAGATAGGGCCTTTCACCTTACAGCCTCCATGAGGCACCCAAAAAAACCTTGGAATTAAATGAAAGAAAAGAAAATTCCACCACCCTCTGTTTTCCACTAAATTCATTTTGCTTATAATAAAACCAGATTATTTATTTCTCATATCAGCCAAATGCTGTCTTACCTCCACAGTCAGTGTTTTGATGCCAACTGTGGATCTATGTGGACTAGAAGCCCTTAGGCTCTTCTTAGCTCTACAGCTACACCAGGCAGTTTTCTGATAACTCTGAGGAGAGACACACATCTAACACTGTCGGTAATATAGAACCATGCATACTCATGCTGGGTGCTGTGGACACTCCTGGAATGTACTTCTCTCAAAGGGTCCTCCACTGCCAGCTAAAAAGTATTTACTTTTTTTTTTTTAAAGTAGTGATGCTGTTCTCTAGGCTCATGCATGATTCCAAACTGCTGTAACTGCACTAGATGTTAGGCCATCAAAACGCATTTGCAGCTGAAGAGATGGTCATTGGTTGGCCCACACAGAGAATAATGAAGTATTTTAAATTCTGAGGAGATGAACAAATTTTTTTTCACTTCTTAAACACACATTAGAAAAGAACCAGGAAAAGATGGGCATAGCAAAGACTGGGTGGTTCATACACAGGTATGCACAGATGCTGAGGTTTGTTCCTCACATTTCTTGGACATGTTCATTTAATGACTGTTTAGAAGCACAAGTATCAAAATGCAAAGAGAAATCATTTGCTTGAATATTTTTGACTCAGGAAACTTCAAAAGAAAACCTGATCAAAGCAGCACAGATAAATGTCTGTAATATTACCCTGACTGATCTCTTTCTGAATTGCCAACATACACATTACGTGCTATCTGAGCGCACCCTTCTGCCTTAAGTAGATCTAATATATATTCGTACATACTTTCAGATTGTCAAATCTGATTTTTCCCTACTCTTTCTTCATTAAATTCATACTTTCCCCTAACTGATACTGAGTTGCATTCACTGTTCTGGGAAGTTCTCCAGATCAGAAGGACTGGGGACTGAATGGACTGCTGACTGCATTTCTTGCAGCAGATCACATTTGCCCCAGTGCCCACCCTGCACACTCTACAGGAATGGATTCATCATTCAACTATTCAAATGTGGCAGGAAGAAGACCTCATTCAAACATTTAAGTCCTAACTGGAATTTCTACTCAGGACCTTTATATTTTGAGAGGGGTTATGGATGACACATGCGTTAACACATTTATCTTTTTTTGGATATGAGGCATCAGGTAGCAACACTGATGTGGGGTGGGTGTGAATTTTCACTTGCAAATGAAATCTCTGCCGTTTATTGCCAGTGACTCCATATCACTGATTCATGTTTTCCCTATTTTCGAATCTTCTTTTAATTTTTAAATGCCAGTCTATCTGAATTCTCAGTCCCACTTCTGTCCAGTTCTCTACTTTTACAGCTCTTCCTTTTTCCCATTTTATATTAACTCTGGTAGCAGCTGTGGTTCAAAGCTGTGGTGGTTATCCAGCACAGGCCTGTTGTCCGAGACAGCTGGGCAGGTTCCTCAGTGCTAGGTTGCAGCTCTGGCCCACAGCTCAGTGGAGAGTACAAGCTACTTTGTTTTCTCATCCCTCTGCAATGCTCTAACAAATAAAGCTGGGCTTCCAAATGGGAACCTGTTTGTGATGTTGAGAAGCAGAAGAAAACCCAAGCCCAAGCATATGAATCACATCTGCTTTTACCCCAGCAATGAGCAGCAGGTTGGAAAGGGGACTGCCACGATGCATTCAGCAGATTTAACACATGAAGGGAAGCTCAGGTTTCTCCTTCATAAGCAAGATCAGCCATGGCTTTCCATACCCTCCTCCGGAGTGCATGGAAATAGCATCTCTTCCCCCTCCTCCCCAGAGCAAGGTGCCAAAATGTCTCTTTGAATCCCTGTTGCCAGCCAAGCTGTGCCAGCAAGTGTCGCTGTCGACACTGCTTTGCACCTGGGCAGCCTCACAGGCAGGGCACTTCCCCAGCATGCCTGGGGCTTTGGTGGGCCCCTTGAATCTCACCTCCCTTGGTAAGGGGTCAGAAAGTTCATCTGAGCATTTGTTCCACACGTGACCCAAGCTTTGTCCTCTACATTTGTGCCTGTACCCATCTCCCTTCATCAAAAACAAAATGAACATCGCCAGAAAGGCTCTTGTGTTCAGGTGGCTATAGTGGCTGGTTCTGGGATATGTGGATTGTCAGTCAAAAGCTAACAAGGTTTGTTGGCCAAATCATGTCTTATTTAGTGAATTTCTGGGCTAAATGTTCTTTCTATGGTTGCAGGCCAGCTTGGGTATGGCATTGGGTTCTGCCCTTGCCTGTTCATCCGTGTGAGAGCAAGGACTGCACCTTTCTGCCAGATCAGTGGCAGGTCTGCCATTCCCATCCCCAGAGGGAAGCTCTGCCTTCCGTGAAGCACTGAGAATTTGAGCCCAGTCCCCAGCTGAACTCAGGGGTGTGCTGGGCTATTCTTGTCAGCATCAGCCTTGTTTTACTTGGAAAATGAACATTAGATAAAAAGAAAACCTGAACACCTTATCTTCCAAGTCTCACTGTTTACCTTAGGTTCAAATTTTGGGTTTTAATCATCTCCCACATAAGATAAGTCTCAGTCAGGTAGAAGCAGTAACTTTTTATTTCTGTTGCAAAGTTGCTGGAACACTTTCAGGAGATGGAAAATTGTGACAGCCAGGGCTAGCCCCTGTGCAGGGGTCAGCTGGAGGCAGCAGGTTGCTGTGGGACCTGTGCAAACAGAGGAGCACAGCCCCTGGCTGGGGACAGGACAAACCTGTACCCAGCCTGTGACCTTCATGTGATCCTGGGGTTCTTTATTTTGCTGTTCTGCAATGGAGTTTTCCTAGCCATAAAATGAGGATAAATGACATTTTTGCAGATGTCCAGCTACACATGCATAAACAGCAGTCAGCACTCTTGGCCCTCCCCTGCACTTCATTAATACGTATTTTAAAGGTGGCATTAACATTTGTTTACTGCCTCACTCCCACTCTCCAACACTTTCGTGGCCCATCTTCAATATAACATTTCTCAAAATCATCTTTCTTAAAGAACACTCCTTGCTTTTCAGGGAAGCACAGACAGGTTTGTGGGTTGCTGCAGTCACTCTCATCCCCACGTTCCCCACATCCCCCACATCCCCTCAGTTCCCCACACCACCAACTGCTTGTTCATATGGGGCCATACCAACTGAGCGCATTTGTTCAAATCTCTAAGCTCCCAACGAGGGCTATTTATCAAGCCTACAAGATTCAAAACTGCAAGACCCTGAATTTCATAGTCATTTGCAACGTCAGAAGCTGCTAATGGCCCATAAAATTTAGCAACTTCTCCATAAGCTGCTGGTTAATGAAAAATCGGTTAAATAGTTCACAGATCAGCTGGCACGGTGCCCTCAGATTCAGGGGATGCTCTCCCTGGCAAAGGTTACATTAACTGAGCTGGGGAAGCAGAGAGAGGAATTGGGGCATTTTGCCAGAGGCTGTGCCTTTTCCTGGGTGGGATGAGGGCAAAGAACCCCTACCCCAGCCATGCAGGATGGGACCCCTTCAGTCATACTGCTGAGCACTCCCAGGCACTGCCCCAGTGCAGGTGTCCAAGCTGCCGCTGCCGTGATTAAAGTCAGGTTGCATGATAGGGGAGGAGTTCAATTTAGTGAGGCAGTTTTGTAGAGATGGATGCACACTATAATAGAATCCCTATTCTGATTTTGAACTGAAACCACAAGGCAGAGCTGAGTTTCCCCTCTCTGGGGCAGCTGCACACTGAGCAATGGGCAGTCCCTGCCTGCACACTCCTGCAGCTCTTTGGGTTATGGGGGCTGAGCAAAAGGACATCACAGCACTTAGATGGCCTCCCACAGAGCCTATTTTGCCTTGTGTTGCCCCTGCTGCTGTTGCTGCTGTTGTTGCCTCTCACAACTGTGGCTGTACCTTGGGCTAGTTTCACATGATGCACTCGCTGTCTGGTGTTGGGGAGCAGAACTCTGGCTGCAGCACAGAGCAAGGATTTGGCACTCCTACCGAGGAAGCAGTTTGATGTCAGCACAAATTAACGCTGCTCACCATACTGACATTGCAAGGCCTCAGCTGTCAATGCTGGCATTTATGATGCTGTGTATTTTAACTAATTAGGCACTCACAGCCCAGCCGGTGCAACCCATCCATCTTACAAACACTGGATGTTTTTGCACTGGCATATGCTACAATAATGAGAATCAATGTTGCTAATGACTTTGCAGAGCCCATTTTTCAGTCACCTTTGCAAATCCACATTATGCTGGGAACACAGAGGAGAAAACACTAGCTTTAAAACGTCAAAGGTGCATTTCTGCAGGACAAACCCTAGACTTAGCTTGCTCTGGCATGGGCAGAGCACTGTGGCAGAGGAACTGCTCCCACCAAAGCAGACATGCAACTCTGAGAAAGCAATTCCGATTGCAGGCACTAGAACAGATGAGATTTCTGAGGTTAGAGACCTTAAACATGTTTGACTGAATTTTCTCACAGTCAGTCTTTCTTTTCTCTGGGCGAGCTTTCAGGTTTTCACTGTTAGTGAGTAGCTGCCCGTTTTTCTCACTCCAATCTGCAAGTTAAATCTTTTTCCTTTCCCTGGTGGGGGAGCAGACTTGGGGCCAGCCTATTGGGTGGTGAGAATGCTGGCTACCTTTCAGCATTAGGGGCTTGGAAAAGCATCAGCTGCCTGCAGCAGTCAAGGGAAGAGAATTCCTTCCATCGCCTTCTAAAGTGCCATCCCCTCCTCAAGAGATTTACCAGATGTTCTGATTAAGGCAGTTCAATTGCAGTGTTTAAAAGCCTTTTCCACCTGCTCCCCTCAAGCTCCTCTCTGCGGGCAAGAGTAGATCTAATTAAAAATTCCCTCCTGCTGTGAGAACTCCTCCCTCACCTTTCCAGAAACCGGGGTTGTACAGACACCCCTTGGGACTGCTCTGCAGAGGCTAACTTCTTTCCCTTTTGTTTTTCCTCCCCTGCAGTGGAAATCAAAATTTAGGGGACTTAAACCTGGGCAGCACAGAAGAGAACAACTCCTTCCCAAAGCTCTCTCTCCAGCACTGACCCCTGGCCCTGCCTTGGATAGTACCTGTTCTAGGTCTTTTCATCAGTCACCACCCCCTGGAAATGCTCTCAGGGAGAAGTCTGCAACCCCACAATCCTTCCCCACCCAGTGTGCAGCCTGACTCGCCAGAGTGGAAACTTCATGGCAGTCCCCAGCTCACAGCAAAGCCCCCCACTCTGGTGGTGGGGTCTTCAGAGACCAGGATCTCACTCTAGCTGGCTCCTTTGGGGCTGATGCTGAGGGGAGGGACCAGGCTCTGTGGAGGGCACAAAAATGTAGCATGAGAGCAAGGGAAAGAGATAACCTAGGTGCAAAATTGGCTGGTACAAAACTCAGACTACTCTTGCACTCGTAGGGGCTTCCCTGCTCTGGTACTGTCAGGAAGAAGAGCTCTGGCCCTTCCCTCTTGCAGAGCCCCAGGGCTCTGATGGACAAATAAAGAGATATAAAGGGTACTACCTCTCTTGCTGAAATAAATGGGTATTTACCCTGAGTCAGAGCATACAGGGAGACCACTCTATAAAGCCCTTCATGCCCATCAGTACCTTTAGTCACATACTCCAACAGAAATTAGACATAGGTTTGCTTTACACTTGGCCTGGAGATCCTGGCTCTTTGCCTCTGAGGGTCCCTGTGGCACAGAGGGGGATCTGGCAGGATCAGTAAAATGCCACCCTTGGCCTTGAGCCCCGCTACCTCCCCAACCCACAGCCAAGTAGCCCCTCACCTCCACTCACATCTGCTGGTGCCTTCTCACTAGCTGAGTCTCCATTTCTATTTCTCTTGACAGGCAGACTTCCCTGAGCTGCCCACCAGCTGCTGGAACAGCCTCACCTCTCCTTGAAAAGGCCAAGATAGAAAATCTTCTTAAGCAAATCCTCTGCTGATAAGTGCTATTCAGATGATAGGATTAATATTTTCCCTATTTTGGAGGCACTCAAGCGTGCAGGTGAATATATGCCCATTTAGCATGTTTTTGAGCAGTAAATATGCTTTCCCCCTCCAAAGGGCTCTCTGCCTTTTAACCCTCCCTGGATGACTAGATGCAAGCCTGGGATTTTACTGTCACAGGACTCAGCGGAGCCAATCCCCATAGTAACGGGGCATCCACGCATGAATCCAGAACTGCAGCAGGTCCGAGCACTGCAGTGTTCAGTCTAGGCACATAGATATCAGGGTATACACATGCATAAATGGATACATATACAACTAATCTGTGCTTACTCAGCCAGTACAGGATGTGCCCAAGACAGATAAATGCTGGTAAGAATGCAACCCCCTTGATGTGCAGAGCTTGCACACATGCTGTGTCCAGAAACCATAAAAATGGCTGAGGAATCGGACACTGCTCCTTCAAACATGCCTATCACAGCCCTAAAACGATCAGAGGATGATTTCCCAAGTTCTGTTGTTCAAACAGTTTATATTTGTATATTTTCCTCAAAAAACAAAATCCTTTAAAATGGGACCTGCTGTAGTGTTACCATTAATTTTCCTGGAAGGGTTACAAAACTGTGCAGCTAGCACCACTTACTGGCAAAGCTACAGACACAGGCGTTCAACAATTTTACTTCGCAAGCTTCTTGTGCAGAAATGCAGAACACAAATCTTAGTGATAGTGTTTGAATAAAAAAACAAATGTAGGATGTGATTTCTCCCTTTCCTTGCTAAAAAAACACAGAAAATTGACATTCTTTTCTAAAAAAGCCTCCAGATAGCTTCCAGTAACCACAGTCCTTGCAATATAGAGCTATAAATTTTGACTCAATTCATATCTTTGCATGCGGATAACACATCTGCTTTCAGTCCTATCTCTACAGCAATGGGCAAAAGTCAGTGGCCAGTTTGGCAGCAAGGGAGGTGGGTCTGCATCTTTTCTTTTGGTACTTCAGACGAGTGGTGTGTGTCACTCAGATGCATATATATATTTTATATATTTGTGTGTTTGTTCATCTGCCACAGATATGGGTGGGCAACTGTGTTCATCATTTTTAAAATCCCAAGACAAAAGAACCCTATTTTTAAACCCTTAAGGAAACCAACCCCATTTTGAGACATCCTCCTCCCCCAAACTCTTCCTTGTGATTGATAAGCTGACGAGTGGCTTCACAGTCCCACTTGTGGGGCAGCTGCCTTCAAAATTATTAATGCTTCTTTAATCATGGCCAACAGTTTCTGCTTCTTAACAGAGGGTCTTTACAGCCACCCTCTAAGCTGTCTCCTCCTTCAGTAGCTGTGATTTATTTGGGAAACAAAGCATCAGTTCAAAGGCACTGCAGTGACTTCAATGCAAAGGTCTGTCCCTCTGTTGCACTTGTCTGCTTCTCTGGTTTTGCTTTACAAACCCCTTTTCTTCCACCCTATGCTGTCTGTATTAGACTCATTTATTTAAATTCAGAAAAAGAGAGTAATAGAAAGGAAAAAGGTTAAAGCTTCTGGAAAGCTTTTGCTTAGGACAGAACTTTTCCCAGTTTTGTAATCTTTTAGGCAGCAGCTGTACATGTTGTTTTAGACCAACATCCATAAAGGTGGTCCACAGCCACCTGCTCTCCAGCCTGGCTGGACCTCCGCACCCTGATTATGCCCACTCCACAGGGCATTAGTCACAGTGCAAGTGCATTACTTTTGTTCTCTAACTGGAAAGGGATTTTAGGTGCCTATTCTCCAATAAATGTGAAAAAGTCACATTTTAGAGCTTTGTCATTTAGAAGAATCATCTTGAAAAAGAAGATTCATTAATTAGTTACACTGGCAGTTTCTTTAATTAGGCGTTGCTGAGTAGCTTCAGTCTTTGTGATCTTTAGCATTCCTAGCTTGTTATACTTTATTTACATATTTTTTTGGACACGTACGTAATTTCTAATTAACACTGTAGAGTCTACTCCAGTTATTGCAAGATTTCACGTACAGCAGATCTTTAGACATGCTTTCTGGATATATGCTGAATTTAAATTATTCCTTTAATCAGACCAGAAAACCTGCATCCTTGTATTGGGGTACAAGAACACTCACCAGAGACATCCAGGGGAAGGTAATCTAGTTTCCAGGAGGTTTCAGTATGGGAGCAAATGAAAGGCACTTACAAAATGAAACCTTTCAAAAGACATTTCTGTCAGGAATTTTAAAAAGAGAATTTGCCTGCAGGGAAATCCTCTGACAGCAGGCTGTCAAAGGCACATCCCACCAGGGTGGTCTGCAGGAGAGAGTTGAACAGCACAGATTGTGTTGGGATTTCAGGAGACTCAGGCAAGTGCAGTGTTTCTTAAAGGAAGCAGAAGCTTTGTATCCTAATGGAAGAGCAAGCATTCATATATCAGATGTAAGCCACAGCCCTTGAATAATAAATTTTAGCAAGGCCATACATGAGAAAATAGGAGTGCTTCTCTACTTTTGTGGCATACCCCTGTACTGAATGCAGCAGCACTTTAAAGAAAGGATCTTCTTTTCTTCAAGCTGGGACCCTCTTCTGTACCAGTTTGGCCATGTGCATTTTTTTTAATGCCTCCACCTTTATATCCAGTTTCTGTCTATCCAATTTCTGTTTTTAGAGGCAGCAGAGAGGATATTTTGTAAGGGACAATACTGTAGAGACAGAGAAGTTGTACAGAGGACAAGAATATCATGTCTCCTTCCTGTCTAGCTTATCTGATCCTACCAAAACTCTGTTTTATTCTTGCTAGGTTACTCTGATCTATCAGCCCCAGTGTTATCCATCAGTGTAGTACTCTCTGGTCTTTACACTTATTGGTAATGGTGATCAATATACAACAATCACAGCATCTTTCTGAAAACTCTGTGCTGTCTGTTTCTCAAGATTTGCTCCCACGGCTTTCTGCAGATTTAACCTTTTCTTTCATAGGTGTTTATCTCCCCCAAAGATAACATTTGAACTTATACCTTACAGTGGTCAGGTACTGCCCTTACACTAACAGATAATCGTATTAAAAAAATGGGTGCATATTTCTGTGCCACTTCCACAGCTTACACCACCCCAATTCATAAATGCATTATAAAACCTGATGAACAGCCTCAGCAAAAGCACTTTCCCTTATCCCCAGAACTAAAAGAAGGAATGTGATTAAGGTGTGCACTTGATAAATCCTGCCTGGACATTCATGCAGAACAGAGCTGGAAGGTCTGGACCTGGCAATCTCCTCACTGCTGAAAGAAACGAGGTCCTGATTAGCCCGGGGAGGTAAGAGACAGTGTGACACACCCCCCTTCAGGTTACTGAGGTGAGTCAGCACCACTAGCACCACTGGGGTTGCAGTACTCAACAATTAATCATGCTGAGGCTGTTCTCCCTCTGTCTTGTTCACCATAAAATATAGCTCTTTACTGCAACAAATCTTTTAAATTCTGTAAAAAAAAATAAACTTAGGCTTCTCACATATACACAGAACTGCACCTGGCAGTCCCTTGGCTGAAAAGAAAACAGTGGCTTAGCATAGGAGTGCTGTGGGGAAGGGGCCATCCTTTTATCTTAGTCTTTCTGCATTGTCCTGCGTTGGGAAGCCTGGTCTGTGACTGCAATGATAACACAAATATGTAAATAATGGTGACAGGAGCAATAAGAATATTTCTTGTCTCTGGTACATGGGGACACCAGGGTTTGGCAGCTGATGGAGTGCTTCTCCAGCTTGGGTTGGCACTGTGAAACCAAAGCAAGGTCCTGTTTGAATCAGATAGATCTGTTCTCAGAAACTGCAAAATCGGGGGTGACAAAGACTGAATGTTACCGTCGAGTGCTTGTGCTCAGCAATCTCCTGTCTCTAGGAGGAGGCAAGTGCTGGACTTGGATTTAATTTGTTCACTGCAGTGAAAAGTTTTCACATACTTAAAGTCTTTGGAGGAACAGGGTGCAGATTTGTGCCTTTTCATGTCCTTCACAATGGAGAAAGGAGTGCTGCATCTTCTGTACTTTCTGGAGGCACACATCACATCCTGTAAGAGACTTCATCTGATAAAAGACAAAGGCTGGAGGAAGAAGGGCAAATCACTGATGATCAGCCTGATTGCCCCTGTGCTGCAATGTCTAGCTCTGCAGTAGGACAGCAGGTGTTGATTTTAGCAGAGCTTTCAACATTCTGCACCGTAGATGGTAACCTTGCAGCCAGGTAAGAAGGGTATGGACTAGATGGATGGACAAGAAGGGACATAAAAATTGGCCAGACTATTGAGCTTAAAGGACAGTGGCTTTTGTTTCAGTGTCTACCCAGGAGCCAGTCGCAGGTAGTGCTCCTTGGGGATTGATCCTGGGGCTGGTGCTCTGTGATGACCTGACTGCTGGGAGGGAATGTACTCTCAGCAAGGTAACACTGAATTAGGGGATAGGTGGGTAGGCTGGAGGATGGGGAGGACATTCAGAGCAGCCTCAACAAGCTGGAAGAGTATACATGTGGACTAACTGGAAGAAGTCCAGCATGGGCTACTGAGGGGGTTAAGGGTCAGGAGATGTGATGTATGAGAGAAGTCTGAGGAAACAGGCTTAGCTGAGCCTTGAGAAAAGCAGAGCAAATGGGGCTTCACTGCTGTTCTCCCCCACCTGAAGTGGAAGTGCTGGCTTCCAGTACCAGAGGGCTGACTGGCTGGCTGGCTGGCTTCCAGTACCACAAATCCAGGCTCTTTCCAGTGATACACAGTCAACTAGGAAAGGTTGCAGCATGGGGAATGACAGATTGTCACAAGGAAAAAAATATTTACAGTAAGAATGGTAACACACCAGAAAAGGATGTTCAAACTGATTTGGAGTCTCCATTTGTGGCGATGCTCAAAGGTCAGCTGGGCAAGGCCCTGAGCAACCTGCTCTCCTTTGGCACTTGCCCCACTCTGAGACATCCAGAGGTTCCTTCCAGCCTAAATCATTCTATGATTTTTATGAACTGATTTCCCCTTCTCATAAGAAATAATTACTTAATCAAATGATAGATCCAGCTTGTTGCATCTCAGTATTGGAGGTACTTCACTGGGTGACATCAACCTAAAAGAGTTCAGTGGTTGTACAACCACGCTTTCACACAACTTCATCTTAGAGTAAAGAGTACCACTCTATCTTTGTCACCTGTAAGTGCCACTAAACATAAACCTGCGTAAAAATGATACATAGCAGTGACTCTCAGAAGATGGCTTCTACCCGTAAAATCCCTACATGACATATTGTCACAATAGTTATATATGAAGACAATAGTAAGCCTTTTTTCAGACTGATAAACTACACTGGTTGTCCTGCAAAGCTGAAGTATTATTCAGTTTGTTATCAGCATCCTACAATCTTGGGAAAACTCAGCTGATACTAAATATGTCATACTGCAATATATAAAGCTCCCTAGCCTGTCTTTACATTATAGTGTTCGTAACTGTCAGTGAAGGAGAAGATCACTAGAAAAATTAACTAGCTGTATCAAGATGAGAGGCATTATTTTAACATGGAGATAGTTGCATATTTTAGAGCATACTCTGTCTAACAGAGAATTGCTCAGTGGAAGGGCTTTTCTGATCGCAGGAGCCCAGACCTCAGCAAGCAGTGTGGCTGCCCAGATCTGCACTAGCTGGCTCCTTCAGTGACACAGCACTGCCTACTGGTTTTCCTTAAGGAACATGAAGTCACTGACATAGGGTCAAATTGCTTCAAGTGAAGATGTGGTTGAACTACAACTGTCTGCAGGAATCCCGTTTCTCTGACATTTATTTTCTTAAAAGGGTTTCCCTTGATTGCTTGTTCCTCTGTAGTGAAAGAAGAGATCTTCTTTCCCACCCAGGGGAATGTGGTTCTCTAGGAGGAGTGGGTTTTCTCCCCGCAAATCCTGTGGCAAAGCAAATTCTTCGCAGTTCCATAGAGACCAGTTTAAGGGCTATTGTTCTGCAGAAAGAGACCCAGTCCGTTTTCCTCAAAGGGCAAGAGCATCTCTCCCAGAGATTTGTTAAAGCTACCTGTAAAATAAACATGACTTTAAATTGTCAGTACCAGGTACTAAATCAAGAAAGATGACAGCCATTGCTAGGAAAAGTGATTTTACAGTCTATGAAAATATTGTCTGTATCAGGAAACAGAATGTGTTGCTTAATTATTGTGCTCTCACCTCCCTGCTTGTACCACTGCCAGCTGCTTGCTGCACCCAGCCCAGTGTCCTGCTGTGACCACTGTGCCTCCTCTGCCATGGCCTGAAACATCATCACACTTTCAAAATAGGGATGCAGGATGACAGGGTAGTTGCTCTTGTTAAAGTGTTCCGGGATGCCTGTTGTGTGTGATAGGAGAGAGGGTGAACACAAGTGCAGTTGTTGCCATAGGGGCACAGTGATGAATTCACGTGCTGCTATAAACATCTCAGGCACCTGGGGCAAGTGTGAGAGGTGGCTTCAAGGGGAAGAATGCATTTACTGTCTGAAATGCAGTATAAAGCAATATGGTCAGAGAAGTTAGTGCTCTAATCACATTACTGTGTGTTAGAGCTGCTGGGGAGTTATTTAAAATGACTCGAGATTGCAGATGAGAAAAGAAGTTCTGGCAGAATAGCCTGAGGAAGAGACTGTGTGTCATGGCTGTCAACCTTCTCCTCTTATACCAGGTGAAAAATAGAAAAAAAAAAAAACTGAAATAAGCACAGCCTCCAGGAGCATCACCTGCAGGACAGATGTGACTCAGGTGCCACCACCTTTGTGGTGACCAGCCACCTTCACCCTCCCCTGTGCTGTCGGGACCGCAGGGCTGTGAGAGGCAGAGATTGGCAGGAGCTGCTGATGGCTGGAAACCCCTCGGCCTCCAGACTCTGGTGCCTGAACAATATGGATACAGAAGGGGCAACTCCCTAGGGTACACTCTATCACATTATGGAAAAGGACCAGGTTTTCCAGGTCCCAGTCTGCTGTACCTGTGACCTAGGGAAGACTTTCAGAGGTTCCTCTGGGCCCTGGTTGCACTGTTTCTGAAGTAGAGGTGACAGTATTTTTGACAGATGATGCTAAATATCTGTGCAAGTGTAACAGCTTGGAGATAGTCAGATGGGAGGGGAAAGAAAGATGTTATTTTTACTAGACTTCAATTCCACTGCGAAGACCTTATAAAACAGGCACTAGGAAAGTAAGATCAAGAATATTTGCTTTCTAGATGTTACCTTGCAGAGTAATTTTACTTCCTACCAGTGCTGACAACCCTAAATATTTACTAGCCAAGGATGACCAACTGGGAGTGCCCTAAACCAGTCAGGAGATTTGGAGTGCTCCTGCTTGTTCCCTTGAGCAGCTGAAGGCACATGCAATCCTGTATTTTTCTTCTGACATGACAGGATTGGTAAATCATTTGCAAATTATTTAGCAATTATTATTTACTAATAGAATTTCAGAACTCCAAACACATACACAAAAGAGGGTGTAGCACCACCTCAGGTTGCTCTAGTGTTTAAATAACATGTGAATTAACAGAAGACTAAAGCATCCCTTACCCTACCCCATTAAAAAAACAAAACCACCATACCATACAATACTAAAAAAAAAAATATATGTTACTTTTCATGCTCTATGGTCTTTCTGGCTCTGCAAGGGCATCAGGGTGTGGCCCACCTGAATGAGCAGGAGGCCCTGAGTTATGCTTGTATAATGTGCTATTTCTGGAAGTGCATTTTTATCCATTCTACAGTACTCTCAGTGCATAGTTTATTTCTTTCAAGCTGTGTAAATCCCCAATGGTTGTGAAAACAGAGGAGAGACTAGAATTATTTATACACAGAGATATTGTTAGGAGCAAAATTAATGAGAACAACATTATGGGTAGGAAAGCTGAGACTGAAGGAGTACTTCCTGCCACGGGGATCTGATTTCATTGTTCATCTCCTAGAGGGACTCTTCCGATGTGAGCACTGGCAACTTCATCCCTCAAGACAATGAAAATGAAACCAGACATGAGAAACCCTGGAAATGTACTTTTTACACAATGTGTCCCTCCTGCTGGGAAATGATATCTAAGCCTCCTGGGGACAACTACCCCAATGCCCTATAGCAGTGGCAGGGATGACCCATATGCCTGCTCTGCACCTGCCTGCAGCCCTGGTGGGAGACCAGATGAGATGGGAGAGAAGTTGGCATTCAGAGATAACCACAGCCAGTCAGTGCATCACCAGGCAGGCTGAGACATCAAGTCACCGTGGGTACATTTTTCAGATTGAAAACTGCCCATTGGTTGCTTCCCAAGAAAGCTGTATTCCCCATGAGACCCCTAGTATTCAAGGACACTTCTCAGCTTGAAGGGGGTTATTTCAATTCCACTGTGATGTTTGTGGCTACTAGAAAGCAGGAGAATAAATAGAGTATGGTGAAGTACATTTTTCCTAGTAACTCAGAAATATCGATGAACTAGTTTAGGGTCTACAGAATCCCAAAGAAAAGGCAACAGATGGAAAGACAGACTATTGCTTTTCATAGAAATTCATATGAAAGGGGGTTTGCCAGACCTTTAAAAATTGTGAACTGTAAAGAAAAAAAAATAATACTGAAGGTATAGGTCTCCTATACTTCCATACAAACTCATAATGCATTCGTGAACAAGTCAAATAGGTTACCATCAGGGCAATCCCATGGTCTTTTCCCAATATTCATAGCCAGCATACTCTGAAACAGATTTCTAAGCTTTTCTCCTGCAAAGTCAGCCTCTGCTCTTTACAACCAGCTATCGTCCCTGTCCTTCAAGTGCTGATTCAGTTGCAGTAAGCAGGAAGGTTATTTCAGCTCAATTGCTGGCAGGACAGCAGGTTTCTGGGAAGTGGCTGAGCTCTGGGTTGTGCTATCGATTCACCTTAACATCAGGCACCTGCACCGGGCACTGCTCCTTGACGCGCAGGGATGTGGTGCCCTGCAGAGGACAGGCCACCTGACATTGCCACTCTCTGCAACCACCAACCTTGACGTGACATGCGAAGCCTTTAATTTCTGATTAGTGTGTACTCATATGCACACCATCATTTGCACTTTTAAGAAGACGCCATCAAATACTGGGAAGCACTTCTGCAGCTGGGTAATTGAATTCAGAGCAACCCATTCCTGAATGGAAAATTAATAACTTGGCAACCTCAGATTTTGTTTTTATTAACTCTTAACTAACACTCAAGAAACAATCTTCTTGACTTTTATGAAGTAAAGAAACCTCTTAGAACTTGTAAGAATTATATCACTTGTGCATCTTCCCAGTTCATATGCATATCACACTTATGTCCATATTTCATATCCAGCATATTTGTCCTAGAAATGTCCTAAAACACCTGCCTTTAGGATGAATAATACCACTCACAGGGAGCGCTGTTTGCAGAAAGCACACACACCATCCAGCCTGGATAATTTCAACATAGGCTGCCCATATAGAAGCTCACACAAAAATAAGTTGAGAATCATGTTGCATTAACGGGTGCAGTGGGCAAATATGCCTGGGTTGCCATTAACACAGTAACTGTGTTGCCAGTGCTGTCACTAATGCAGAAGTAGGGAAGTCGCTCTCCATCATAACATCTTTTCAACATCTCAGATGAGCAATGTGTGTGTGAAAAAAAAAAGCCAAAATCCTCCCAGCTCTTACCTCAGAAGAAAGTTCATGGAAACTTAAGGAGTTTTCTACTGGAAAAATTGTTTAAAGCTCTTATCTCAGCATTCAGATAGGTCCTACAGTCATGCTAAGCATCCTTTTTTTGTCTATTCTGAGTTGGTGTAGTAAAGATACATGGCAAATAAGTAGAAATATGTATAAAGGTAGTAAAAAAATAAATGGCTTGATTCGCTGCCTTGGAATTTATTCCCAACATTTATAGCAAACTGAATAATCAAGTGAGTAAAGCTGTACTTCAGACTCAGTATAAATTCAGCACTAATCTGATTATAGAAATAATTCTTTTTCGGGGGAGGTAATATGTTGACTGAGATATAAAACCTGAATATACTGAAAAACAGAAACATAGCACAAGAAAGCATATATCTGTGCTACAGATTAATTACAGGGAAGCACATAACACAAAAAACCCACTTTCCCTTTCTGATAAAAACCAAACAAACATGCAAACTGAGCGTGAAATGGGAGTAATACTCTTCGTCCAAGAAGCATCACAGCAGGAACTCCAGAGAGAGTGATTGACGTGGTTGTCTTCACTAAGCGATCTCACAGCCAGGGATGCCCTGTGCCCATCACCCCACTGCAGCAAGATTGCCCCTTATGGCTTCAGCAATGATAAAGGAGAACTGTGCCAAACTCAGCAGTTTTTGTTTGTAGGATTTTATCTCTTTTAGATTTGGGATTTTCGATGGTTTGGGTTTTTTTGACTGCTGTTTTAAGAAACCTCAGACATCATGCAAAAGTGCCTTCAGGGACATGGATTTGGGTCAGTATTAGCTGGGGTGAAAACCACAGGGTTAAGATCAGTAAGGGGAGAGATGTCACTTTTCTCAATTGGGCAACTTCCATCCTGGTGTGAATGGTGCTCTTTGGCTTTGGGCACAAAGTCAGACCCTGCTGGTGGCCTTCAGCTTAGAGTATGAAACCAGACCACACCGGATGCCTTTTCTGCAGATCCCACACTGCCTTGTGGGCAAGCAGGTCCACATGTTCGGGAGGATGTCACTTCTCCAGCTGCACATGCATCCCTCCCAAAAGCTTCTGACTCAAGATTTTTGTTCATCACCTCACACTCGGTCTCTGAACAGCTTTGGGCAGCAGCAGCACCCTCACAGTTTGAACCTGCCATTGTCATAGGTTGGGCAGTGAAAGAAAGAAACAGGAACAGCTTTGAAAATGTCAGCATGGATGAACCATGCCTTCTGGTCATGTGGGCAAAAGAACAAGCCCACTTCCTGGAACCCTTTATTTAATGCTTCCTTCAACCTTATACTTACTGCATTTTCTATCAATTTAAGCATACATATAAATACTCTGTTTACCCTTCATCACAGTTATTTTCAGCTGCTCCAGTGTTGTGAATCAAAAAGCCCTGTTTGTAGGCTAGGAGTTGCTACACTGGTGAGGGGGTGTGTAAGAAAAGTCCAATCCAGGAGAGCTCAGCAAGGTATGGTGTGACTCATACTGTTGTGTTACCTCTGTACAGAGCACAGCTCAACTCTGATGTACTCTGGAAAAAAGTCCTCAGACACCTACCAAGAGTGCATCACAGACAAAAGACTGGGAAGCGTGGAAATCAAATCAGGAGGAGGAGAGCTCAGAGCTGATAGGCAGGCAGCCAAGCTGATGGCAGCATATAAACCTGAACCCAGTAAGATGTTGATAGGCATGGAGCAATCTCCAGAGAAACTAAAATGGTTGGGTGGATGGCAGCATCTTTTTGAGAGTCCCAGTCTCACTACTGATAGTTTTGCAGCCCAGAAAAACAGGAGAAGGTGATACAATAGACTGCATTCATTAAAGCATTTCTGTATCTGCTCTGCATTTTTCAGATCTCGAGGAAATCTCTGTCAGGGAAATCTGAGACTTTTGGAAAGTATATCTCATATAATGGTGGAAAAGAGGCTGCAATTTCACAGTAAGGCAGAATCTGATGATCTTGTATTAAATGCTATTTAACTTAAATTATCTCATTAAATGCTCTTATTATTATTACCCATTTTTGAGCAGCTGCAGATATCTGGGGCACTGCTGCAGCGTTCCCCAGGAAGAACTCAGTGATGCAGAAAACCTGTGTATATTTTTAGTGTAATATCTCTTAATGACACATTTACTCTGGTCCTTGAGTATAGGATCACAGCACATGAACCTGACTTGTTTGCCTGCTTGCTTACTTCCTTCCATCTCATCCTGTACCTGGCTGGCAGGGATCAGGAACTGACTCTGGTCACAGACCCTCTTCAGAAACATGATCCACAGCTGTTGGGAATCCATATTACCCAAAATAATCACCCACAGCATGACTTTACATTTAGACTTCTGCATACCTGTCAAGGAAGCAAATTATAGTTTATCCCAAATTCAAATGCTATCTAAAACTTTGAGGGGTGTCTACATTAAATAAACACCCCTGTGTTTTAATGACACCTAACAAACAGTATAGGAGTCATTCATTAAACATTCATGTAAAATGCTTTCCTATACGTAACTGAATAACCTAAAGGCTATTTAGGTAGTACTTAACTAACTTTCAGTTTTGTTATCTTCCCAATACAAAATCAGTGTCCATTCATGACTAGGAACCATATAGGGGCTTATTTTAAACTCTCAGTGTTTTCTTATGTCTTTTATATTACTTGGAATTTCTCTGTTGTGAATGGGATTAAACTACACCTGAACTGTGCAAGGAAATACACTTCAACAAAAATATGAATGTTTCACTGTAAAAAAGATTAAAACCTCTTTGGAGCCAGGTAGCATCTGCCCAGGGCCCCAGTTTATTCTGCCTCATACCTGCTCACCCAAAGCACAGACTAAAAGAGCAAACTGGGAAGCACTGAACTGCTGCAGCAGGGATGAGCCCCCCTTGGGAGGGGCAATTGGGCCATCACCCTTCTTTTCACAAGCTGCAGTGCACCACGGGACTTGGTGAGTTTGCAGAGCACCTGCAGGAAGGATGCAGATGAAATTTGTGATTTATATCTGTTGCCTTTAGTCCTGCTTTGGGTTTGCTCCCCACGAAAATCCCTGTCCCAGGCCTTGCTCTTATCCCATTGGAGTGCTCAGCAAGGTGATGGCAGCACATCATCTGGTGTTTTGCAGGCCTCCCTGATGTGGTTTGCTGGGCGAGCAGGAGAGGTCATAGGGCAGTGAAATCCAGCCTGGCATCTCTTGAAGTCGGCTCCCAAGGGAAGGATGAGGATATTTCTTCCACAATTCTCCAGAAGTGGTCACTAATTCAGAGTCAAAACCAGACCTCACCTGTAAGGGACATGGCTGTTCAGTCCTCAAAAATCAGATGCCAGCAGGAGCCAAAGATGGAAAGTGAGCTGAGCCCCACTGCATGTTGGAAAGAAAGTTTCAGTGTCTTGAAGGGACCTGTCTTCCAATTGATGGTTTGCTGCACCTTCAGAAACCTACATAAGTGTTTCCAGTGCTTGTCAAAGCGTGGGAGGCAGCTCTTCTCCCACGTAGTTGTGCCCTCTTGCCCATCAAACCACCTCACAAGCTCTGGTATATGCAAGAGATGCAAGGGTTCTCTTGATAAGATTATTTATATTTCTTTATAAAGAGGTCAGAAAAGTGAAAAAACAACAGCTACAAAAGTCCCATGACAGTAAGATAAGCAATTCATCACATTATGCTTTTTTATACCACTCTGCAATAGCGCCACAAAGAGGAAAGATAAAAAAAGCAGTTCCTATAATTCAGGTGTTAATAGCCCATGTCCAGAAAGGGTAAAAAGAGTGAGAATAATATTGCCAGAGCCCAGACATGAAAGGTCAAGGCAGATCAAGTTGCTGGCAATCATCAAACACAAAGAAGCACTGTAGAAATTTGTATTTAAAGAAGGAGAAAACAACAATAAAGAATTTTAATGAAAAACAGGTGAGCATTTAGTTTCCCTGAATGAAAAGTGCTTTTCAAATGTGTTTGTCCTCAGATAAAAGGAAGAGAGAGAGCAAAGAAGTTGTGTCCCTACAAAACACCAGCAGAGCTCAGAGCACAATATTGGCTCCTGGGATGGACTCTGAAACTAAGCAGGATGGGGGGCTGAATCCTGCCTCCTTTCTCGTCTTTACCTGCACCTTTTGCTCACATTCTTTTTTTGATAAGTCCTAGGAAGTATCAGTGGAGAAAAACAGAAGGATGCAAACTTGCTGCTAAGTCATCAGGACAACCTCTGCTCCTCTCATCTTTTGCGACCTGATTTTGCAGCGCTGTGTCCAAAGCATCAGCATTGCTATTCATCTCACAGCTGCGCTTCAGAACTTTCACCTGCAAATGGGATTACAAATGCAATCATTAGTACAGATTCCTCAAGAAGCTTTCACAGTATTACAATTAGATTTCCCTTTCTAGCAGCATCTAAATCAATATGATATGATTAGTTACTCTCGTGGATTACATGCTGCTGTACAAAACCTTCACACACAGAAATCTGAGTAATTTAATCAGGCGGTAATGGATTCTGGGAATGCTCCCACTGTCTAGAAACTTAAAATCATTCTGCCTCTGTAATAATTTGCCATTATGCACCTGAAGCTAAATTGCTTGACATACCTGACAGTGGACAGCAGTGATTAAAACAGGTCACATTTCATCAACCAAAGTGGCAGCTCTCTCTGAATTCACTTCAAAAACTGAATATGAGGGAGGAAAAAAATAATCATCTTTAGTTGCTTTTTCTGGGCTATAACTTAAGTTTTAAGCTGTCCCTTTAAATACGTCTATATATGTATTTTTGTGTGTGTGTGAGAAAGACAGAATGTAAGTACTGTTCATTTCTCATCATTTTAGTCAAGGCAAGAGGAATATATGAACTAATGCTCCTGGGGAAATGCAGCAGACCAAGGCAGAAATGAGCAAGTAATTTTATTTCTCTGAAGGTGCTCAGCACTGCTGAGCAAGATATCGGGAAGCAGGAAGCTTTCTGGAAGCGTCTTGAAAGCAAAGAGTCCTTGGCTGCCATTGTCAGCAGCTCACAGGAGAGAGCAGTGCTGTGTTACAGAACCTGAGCTGCTGATAGCTGCTTTTTGGGGAAAGATTTGCACCTCATGTTTCCCCAGCTTGGGTAAACAGATCAGCTCTGCACCTCTGAGCTGCAGCAGCTGTCTTCTGCAACCATCCTGGGATTGCAAACAGCCCTGAAAAACAAACTGCTGTGCTTGGCACTGCAAAGGCGGCTGACAGTGGTGCAGGGAAAACACACAGACCCACGCATGGAGGAACAGCTACAGCTTCATTTGAAAAATTTGGCCTGCATGTTTCTAGGCAGAAAATACTCAGAAATATGCTGCTGTTCATCTCTTATCCTACCAGTGTGCAACAACTTATACCTAAGAAATACAAGACTTTATATTACTGTTGAGGACATTCCTTTTTCTCACAGCACAGTTGCATTGAAATAGCCCTGACCCATGGTGCCTGGGGACTCCTGCTTTTGAGGAGGATTTTTCTTCTGGTAAATTGATATTTCAAATAGCCAGCTGGCAAGAAAAGAAAGAAAAATAGCTATCCATGAAAACTTTCCTAAGCAATAATTGCCAGTGAACTCTGGCCTCATTATAAAACTCTGCATAGCTTGACATAAAAAAAGCCCCTGATGCACATACACTTTTCACCTCTGTATTCCCCATAATAGTCTTGGTTATGTTACCTGTTCAGATATGCTAACCAGTGGCAGTGTTAATCTACATCTCTTTTAGGGTATGGTGTGGTCTGTGTGCCAAGCCAGGTGTGGTGTGTGCCAGGGTTCTCCTGTGCCTGGAGACACTCCGGCACCAGCAGCGCTACACTGCCAAAACCCCACTGGCACGACCAGGCATTTTAGTCCCTCTGACAAGCAATTGTTAGACAAATCTCTTATTAATTCCTTACTGGAGGTGCTGAAGAAAATCTGTGGAGGTCATTAACCAAAAGAATTGGTGGCAGAGTCATTTGGGCAGGGGGAGGCGGGTGGAGCCAGCCTTGGCCACCTGCCCACTGATCCTCTGCAGCCCACAGCCCACCACAGAAAGAAAGGGCTGACATTTAATGCAGGCTGGAAATTGAACCACCGCATTACTATTAATAAACAATAAAGCTATTAAGGTATATTAAAGCTTGGCAATGAACTTGTCAAAAAGGATGATCTATAAATCAATATAAACAGCAGTGACAGGCAGTAATTGAATTCCAGTGGTCCCTCAGCACATGCTAGATATGAAGGGACATGACACACTGAAAATATAGTAGGAAAGCTGAAAAATTGATAGCATTAACGTTCTCCTGGTGAAACGTGGCATCACTTTAGTCCTTAATGGGGGTCAAACTGTGAATACGTATTGACTTCTTCTTTTAAAACGAAAACGGCTACATAAATCTGAGACTTCCCAAGTTAGAAATGGCTGCTCAAAAAGTTCACAGCCACTCTAGATGTGGTTACCACAGAGCAGCAGACAGAGCCCTCCTCCAATGGGTTCATTAGCAGGACTTCTTGCTTTACTTGGGTAGGAAGAAGGATGGGTTTTGTGCAATCCATAAAGCCTCTGAAGTTGATTCATCCATTTTTATCTTCCATAAAGGACCAGCAAAAGCCCATCGGGTAGGAGAAGTTAATGCTAGCATGCTGCCAGGCTCGGGTGGCTACATATCTTTCAAATTCAGATATAACAAGCCAGACCTCAAATATCAGCAAAGGATGAGACAATCAGAACGGAAAGAAATTGGTGAAGTCGCAGCAAGCCTTTTAATGGAGATTCAAGTGACAGCAAATAAATCATGACAGCTTCTGTGGATGAAACCAGGGCCTCATTCTTTATTTTCTCTTGATGTGCTCCACTCAGTGAAGCCTTTCTTAGTCGATTTTCACAATAGAGCCCTATGCCACTGGAGTTCAGAAAATGCTGAAATGGAGGGTTCGGACATGTTATTGAGGGTTATTTTGTCTGTGCCACCACACTTACGGGCAGAGAGTGCCTGTGATCTAAAATCATGGGGGATATTTGCATTTCAAGGGTATCTCTGGGCACAGAGAGGGAAAGCTAGAAAAGAAGTATATAAATGAGTGTCCATGTATCAAGTGATGACCTGCTGATAAGGTCCCAAATGGTGAATAGCAGCATAGCTGGGAGAGAGGGTGGTCACCAGTGCAGAATCACTGCAATAGCCAAAGAGCAGCTGGTGTGTCTGGTTTGGCCATAGCCACTAGGCTAAAACTGCTGTTTAATATGGATAAAGTTCCTATTTAAGAAGAGATAAAACCTCCTTAGGACCACTCTGCGCCATTGTGTCTTGAATACAACCCATATTTGAAAGAGAGACAGGTGAAGGGGGGCATTTTCTGGGAGTTTTGACACAAAAATTAAAATTAAAATGGAAAAAAACTGTAAGGAACAAATGAAGGAGGCAACGTTTTTTCCTTTTAAATGTAATTTACTCTTTGAGGTCAGCCAAGACTCATCTGACCTATTTGATGTGCATTCTACCTTCACATTTGCTGAGCATGTACTGATGTAACATGAAAGGTTAAGGGAGCCCGTGATAAAAAGTCTAAAATCTTTAGAGACGATCTGTAGAAATGCAAGACATGCATCATCCATACCTTGCATGGAGAGTGGTGAAGCAGGTCTCAAAGGAGCAATTTTGCCTGTGGCAAATGTTAGGGTAACAGTATCCAGCATCCCTGTCAACTCCCATGCACCATTTCCCCCCATTCCATCCTAAACTTATCCATTAGGAGCTGTGTGTTACCTTTCTGTGCCTTTAAACCTGCAGGAGCTGGGAAGCATGATGTATAATAATAGTATTGGCTTTAATCAACAGGACAGTGCTGACACATTGCCCACTGAAATAGATGAACTTGCCCTGACTTTTCCCTGCATTTGCATCATTCTTAATTTTTCTTATATGAAGGTTTTTTACTGCCATTTAAGAGGTGAGAATTTAGTCAACTGAATACAGTGCTGATTAGCTCAGTATTATAATTGTGCTTCATGGACACCTACAGCTTGTATGTCACAGCTCTCCAAATTCCCATTATACTATTAATCTAGGTTTTATGGTACTTCAGAACTGAAGTATCAAAAAACCATGATGTAAGTGGAAAAAATCACAGTGACGATTTACCAAAGAGCTCATATGGGTTATTATGAAAACAACAAAAAAACAAAACAAGGGAGCCTGTTTGCAAAATTCAGTCTGATGACCTGCAAGAATAAGGGGAAAACAGATACGACATGGCAATAGCTGGCTTTCTAACACTGCCTACAGCATGTCACCATACTGGATTCAGGGTTTGCACTTGCTCTTCAGTGCAGATGGAAGAAATCCAGCCCTCTCCATTCAGATTTCCTTTCTCCAGCACCCATGGGGGAAGAAAAGCAGCTTGCTGTGATTGTATTTATATACTATTCACATTTCCATTTGTTGGTTTCTCAGTCACAATGCTCAGAGAAGGGTTTTGTACCATAAGAGAAACCTCTACTCCCCAAATACTTACACCCTCGGGGAGGTTAGAACATAAGCATCTCAGTCACTGCTGTATTTGGAGTATCGTTCTTGTGAGCATTCAGCCCAGCACAATTGCACTGTTTTGCTCAAATAAAACAGTTGCATTCAAACCTGCTCTGCAGAGTAGGGAGCAGAGAACTGCTCCACTGACCTTGCACTGCTGTGCACAAGCTCCCTGTCTGAGTTCTCTCCACAGCTCTCCATGCCTGGGGCCAGGAAAGGGGCACTGTAGAAAGAAAAATGGCTTAAGATGAAGTGACCGACATTCAAATTAAGGCTTACAAGGAAGCATAATAAATCTATCTGTGCTTCATCTGCACTTGGAACAAAACCAGGAAACAAGTTATTTTTTACGGGAATGCACCACCTCATTCTCGTATGAAATAATCATCTCCTTGCAGGGTACTAAAAAGGGGTTTCCCTGGGGAATCTTGGTAGGGAGGAAGCCACTAGGAACCATTCCAAAAGCTGTAATTCCCTATGCAGACCAAAAACTTTCCTCTTCCATCAGCTCTAACCCAAATCCTAACCCATTTCTGACCCTTACTCTACATCCATCCCTAATCCTAACCCTTCTCTAGTCCCAACCCTAGATGAAAAGAAAAACTGCATTTTGTTTTCTAATGGAGTCTGGGAGAACTCAACCCATGTTTAGGGTCAGGGCTGAAAGAAAGAAATGCCAGTACTTTCATGGCAGTGAGGCTGGAATGGGGTTGCAAAAGGGAAGCAGAGGCTTCAGAGATGGTAGCTTTGAGAAGTACTTTGTACAGGTAATGGCTAGAGGAAAGCTGTCAGTGGTTCGGCCAGAGGAAAACTTTCCATGGTTCAGCCCCGGTAGGTTTAGGGTTAAAATTAGGTTTAGGGTTAAGAGAACAATAAAGTTCAGAGCTTTATTTGCAGTGGGGCTGGAAAAGAGCAGCAAAAAGAGATCAAAAGCTGCAGCAGCAAAATATTTCAAGTTCATCTGTCACACTGATCCTCACCAGCTACTAATGAGTGACACACTGCTTAGATGCACCTCTGCACCCACTGATGCCTCCTGACAGAGGAAAACACCTCCCAGGGGCCAGGTGCTCTTTCTCCAGCACTGGCCAATACTCAAAGCACTGAGATTCAGAAACAAAGGTAGTTTTCTTTCAATATTGTTTAAGGATTGATTATACAAGAGCTGTATTCTCTGTAATTCCTGGCCAGTAGCCAGCGCTAGTTATGGCTCCTGAGTCACACCGTTGTCTTGAAAATGCAATACTCAAAAAAGATGCTGTGCTCAAAGTGCCTAAAATGGAGCCTGACAGAAATAAAATAGATGCTACCCAGACACAGACTATGCTGAAGCACATTTCTGGTTATCCCTAGCCTTGTTATTTTTCACTTGTTTAAGAAAAGCAGTGTTGGGTGTCACTGGTCTCTGGAGGCTGCTGAACCAGAGCCTGCTACTGCTCACCTATGAGATGGCCCAGGTGCAGAGGAGTGGTATAAGGCTGCTTTCACCATCTGCATGGCTGCTCCTGCATATCAAAGACCTACTGACAAAAGCAGGATATTTGACTCCTGCCAGCAGAAAACACTTGCAATCTTATTGTTCCCTGGACATGTGGACAAATGACTATTTACTGTGAACTGCAGACTCATTGTAAGAAATTAAATGCCTTTGGTGGTTATGAATGTAAAAACACATCTCTTCTTAAGATGAGACTCACAGATTCCAGAAATTGCTCCCTGCTTTACATTTTGCATGAGTAGCCAATTCTGATCTTGAAAAACATCCAGCTTGAAGAGTGCCCTTCCCTTCCTCTCCATGATTGCTGGGCTAGGAACAGGGAAAGCAAGCTGAGTCCAACTGTGGCAAAACCCTTGGAAGGATGTCCAAAGCCATCTTTTTGATTACATAATGTCTCTGCAAGCCCTTTGCCATTAAAATATGATTAAAAGCAGTGGCCAGGAGGAGTTCACCTTTAGGAAATGACACTTACAAGAAATCACTTCCCAAACAGATAGTTGCCTCCCTGAGATGAAGAAAAGGCTTGATGGATGAGAAGGCAATATTAAAACGTCTCCTTTCATAAGAAAACAGAATGAGAGCAATCATCAGAATTTATCAGCCAGAGAGGAATAGAGTGGGGTTTTTGGCACTAAAGGGACCCAATACACTAAATCAAAACCAGAACACAGGCTCACAAAAGAAAGAGACAGATGTCTCTACCATATAAATACTACAAAAATGAACTTTCTGGAATGGGGGTCCTATTTAAGCACACACTATAGTGACATCTGAGAAAGACATAACTAAACAAAGCAGATCATGAAGTTTGTATCGGCACTTAAACTGCAGCAATTTTTGAAGGGTAATGGCCCATCTGCCAAACCTGCTTGGGGTTATGGTTTTGATATTTTGGATCTACTTCTTTGCAAAACCCCAATAATCTCCCCGTAATACCCGAATCAACACCCGTGTATTTGCACATCACCCATTTTTAATTCATTCAACCCAAAATGTAGTCTAGGCTCATCAAAAGGCAACAGGGGCTTCCTGGTGAAAACAGGAGTCATCTCCGGTTCAGAGTGAACTGTGTCTCAGGAAACTACTGCTATATCCATAGCACATCCCAATGCACAGCAATGATGTCATGCCACCGCAATCTCAGAAAATAACCTGAGAAAATAACCCTGAGACTGTCAGGCAGGATGCCTGCTTGGATCAGCCTCACCACTTCCCTGCCTTGTGTGCAGGCAGTTGGGATGGGGCAGCCCTTCAAACCACTCACTGCTCTCTTGAGTTAAAATACATTGCAGTCTCCACAGTGAGCTCCCCAGGAAGGCAGTTAGAATGTGGTTCCTTGTTAATACATGTAGTATTCCCTTCACTGCTATATATAAGCCTACACAGAGGAGCTTCAAAGTTTGGACACTTCAGTTTGCTGGGGGTAAATATCCATACTATGTTTTGAAGTTCCTCATCCTCATTTTCTAAGGTTAGTGTCTTTGGACATGGCTCTTCCTGGAGGGTTTTAACACCTCTCTTTTGATTATATGCCAAATAAAAAAGCACGACCGTAAACTTTCTGTTATGAAGATAAATTGAGTCTTCAATCAAACCAGACTTGAGCCCAAACATAACTTTTACATGGCTGCTGAATGTAAACTATAAATCATGACTTCAGTTTCCTAATGGATACAGACTATATGGGGCTTCCATGGATGTAGAGGGGCAGAAAGGAATAATGCAAATGCCAAGGCTTTGCAACAGCTACCTGGGTGAAATGCATAGAGAAAGAATGGTTTAGTAGATCTTCAAGTTAGAATAAGCTCTGAGAGCACGCAGACATCCTTGGGGGAGGTCAAATACAAACCTACTTGAGGATGGGTGAGCTGGCATCATAGCTGTCTACATTAACCTCAACCCTGGCACTCATTAGACTTTTTCCCACTCCCTGGAAAAGCCGTCTGCAACTAGCATCAGGCCTGACCTACTTCTGCCTGCTCAGCTGCAAATTTCAGTTATCATGATTGGATCTTTTCCATGCTGGGTTTCTTCCAGCAAAATGTCAGACTTTTCTTCCTTGCTCTCCAGAGGCATTGAATAAGCCCAAGGTCCCAAGATGTGTTCCTCTGATCTGGGGAGAAGAGGGAGGGATGAGCTGTGGTGCAGGAGGGCACCCAGCATGCTGCAGCTCTTAGGTGCCTGTGTGCTCATGGCATCAAATAAGTGGCACTGGTGGAAGGAGTTACGTTTGCAAGGCATGGCTTGCACATCTGGGTGAAGACAGACTGCTTTTCACAGGCAAGGAATGGGTTTGTAAAGAGACATGAAAAGAGACTTCTCACATTCGTTCAGTGAGAAGTATTATACAAATGTCATCTGTGTTGAACTCATTTTGTGATCTGAAGGCTGAGAGGAGCAGGAGTGAACAGATAAGGTCATCAGCTAACTCAAGTAAAAAATCTTAGTGCTGCAGCTCAAAGGCACTATTTTGTTTTTTACTGCTGAGCTCTGCCTTCTGAGTAAGAATACTCAGGGACAGCTAGTGGAATACAAAAATTTTTGTCCCTCAGCTCTTCTAAGGGTACATGTCACCTCTTTGTCCCAGCCATTAGGAATTAGGCTGCAATTGATACAGTCATTTGGGGACTTAGGGTAAGCTAATGAATTAATTAGTTTTAGAAGTTTGCACTTAATCTCTGTGACTTCGCCATTAATTATTTCTTAACAGGATTTCTTTTTTTTCCCCTCTACAGTCATACAAATTGACCATCAAATTTAAATGGAGCAGTAACATTACGTCCTAGCCAGAAGTAAGGAAAATCTTTCAACTGCTTGTCTCAAAGATACAGAAATAGCTATACCACCTATTAGGAATTTTCCTACTAATACATAACACAGAAGAGAAAAAAAAGCCCTGGTCCTAAGTGAAATTCCATAACTGAAAAATTCCAACAAGATACAGCTTCTCAGCCCTTTATTGTCATGTTTCCATAATGCAAGTAGGAATACAAGTGCAGGCCCTTAACAGTGTGCATTTTGGTGCTATGCTGTGTGTAGTGCAGAAGACTGTAAATGTGTGGATTTGGGGTGTGTTTCAATATATAGGTTCTAGTATCAATATATACAGATCCTAGTATTTATCCTAATTCTTTTCAGTTTTGTATCATAATATGTTCATTAAATCAACACATGCAGATGGCAGATCTGGTCTTAGTTTGATGAAGTAGTTGAAAAAGAAGGATTATTCCTCTTTGAAAATTATAGGGATTTGCTTTATGATTTTGAGACTTCTTTATGTTGCAGGAAAATTCACTACAGCCTGGTTTTTACACAATTCCATTCAAGAAGGTTAAGAGATGAAAAAATTGCTCATTTGGACAATAGACACAATGTAGATTTTTTAGTGCATGGTAGTCTTGGGAAAGCTTCTGCAGAGGCCACTTCTGCAAAAACAGCAAATTCATTCAGATTTGACAGACAAACTACATTTGAGTAACAAAATTACACACTGTATGCACACAAATCCTTGATTGCATCATTGATCAGTGGACCACTTCAACTCCTATAGCTATGTATAAAAGGGCTGAATAATTTTATGGTCAGCAATAATAGCATTTTTACCTTTGCAAATAAAGGAAACTTGGGTCAAGCAGAAATATGATTGCCACAGGCACTAAAAAGAAACGAGCATACATATATATGGGTAGCATTGTGTACTCAACCAGGTCCATAATGCTCTGATGAATACATAATCAAATTTTCTGCTAATATTCAATTTCACATTCATTTCCTTCAGGTGAGATCTGCTCTGCTGGATCCCAGGGGCGGGTGAAGGCACTGACACTCTAAGCAGCTAGATCCCAGAGCTGGGTGAAGATTGCAGGCCATTTAAGGCCATTTAAGGCACAAATTTATTGATTAAGACACTTCTCTGTCTCCACTTGGCTTTTGTAGAAAACAAAGCTACTCCAGAGTGGGATGCAGGACACCTAACACTGCCCTTCTCCAAGGATGTCGGGAACTATGCGAGGTCTGAGGGTCTTCCACCTACCCCTCCTGTCCTCTTCTCAACAGGACACAAGGCTCAAGTGATGGTCCTATTTGGTATATCAGTCTTGTTCTGTGGGAAGTGGGAAGTCCTGGCTTCTTGGCTCTGTCATATTGACGAGATCAAAGCATTGGTCAGTAATATGTCCTAAATAGCAAATACCTGTTATAAGGACTGTCCAGGTATATTAGACAGTTTTTTAATGAGGCATTAGCACACACTAAAAAGTCTCTAAAATATACACTGGGAATGTCTTAGGTGGACCTGATTCTGTCTTGGCAAGAGAGAAGGACTGGGTAATGCCTCAGGTGTCAGTCTGGACTCCCACACCCTATTTCTAAGTGTGGGATTCAGTTCATAGATCATGTCAGCTGAGTAACTGAGTCCTGACTCCTCAGCCTGGACCTCAGTGGAGCCATCCAGCCCTGTATCCCTCTTTCCTAATTTGCCTTCGTTGCCTGCCAGTGATGTTCTCTAAAGATGCGTTTGAAGGAGCAGAAATGTATGGTGAGTTGCTGCAAACTGACCTGGAAGACACTGCACTTGGCACACCTTGTAGGGGGCCTAATTTTTCAGTGATGCTCATACAGGCAGCAGGGCTCACTTGGACCTCAGGGAGACTGGAGAATCTTCCCCCCACAACAGAATGCCCAGGAGTATAGCACAGGATGGAAACACATGAGATATTTCTCTCTGACAGTATTAACTCTGATAATAATGTCTCCAGCCCAAGAGAGAATATATTTCTTTTTCCCAGACTGAAATAAAAAGTTAGCATTTTGAGAGCTTTGCATACATTACAGGAATTATTTATACTGCACCACAAACACTGTCATGCTGCACAGGGCCTCTGCAGTGCTTTGGATGTATGTGTCTATAAATCAGACGCTCCAGAAAGGGAAAGAGGGTGTTCTCTCTGTCAATGCTGCACGGTTCACTGGGTGGGAGGCATGGTCCACTGGGTGACAGCAGCATAGCTGTGTGGTTGAGAGCTACCTGTGGGAACTGGAGTTTGCAACTCCTGCGATGGGGCCTCAAGGACAGCATCCCCAGGCATTCAGCAGCAGCTTCTTCAGCAGCTTTTGCCATTTTTAACAATGTCCCTCCCCAAACAGGCTATTTTATCTTTTCCCTGCTGTTCCAGCTGCAGCCAGCACGCTCCAGTGAAGCCAATGGAAAAATATATACTGGTTTCCTCTGCACTCCTGTGCTTGGAACTCTACCAGGACAAGGGAGCAGATCCATATGCTCCCTCCAACGTGCCCAGGGAATACCGGCCCAGAGACTGTAATTGAACCTTATCAAGGGTTATATAGGAGCTGAACTTTAAACTGACATTTCTCCCCTATCTTGCTTAAACTGACATTTCTTCTCTGTCTTGCTCCAACAGTCATGGAAAGGCACAGCAGAGTAGCTGGTGGCTCCCTTGGCATGGGCTAGGTCCCTACAGTGTAAATCATCTATTTCTTTTCCTAAGAGGACAGCAGGAGGCTACTAGTTTAAGTGACTTGAGTTAGTTGCTCACGTGCAGAAAGAATTAATTTGCAGTGGCTGTAAAGCAGCAGGACAGCCAGGTGCAATCATGAATCTCGGCAGCTCTTCATATTTATATTAGGCCCTTTGCAGCTGCTCTAGAGGCGCCTCACTAACTCTGAACTTTGCCTGAATACCAAGTGACTGTGGCTACATGCAGAGCACTGTCCCCCCCTTTCAAGAACACACACATAGCAAAAAAAGATAAAATAATCAAAGGAAGTGGTTGGAAACTTTTTCAGTTTGGAGAAAAAGAGGGGTAAGTGATTTTTCTCCAACAAGAGCAGTGTGAGAGGATGGAATAGCCTAGATCAGGTCTCTTCTGCAGTCAAGTCAGGGCTGTCACATATCAAGGACCAGGACAGCCCTGTTTGTAACCCCCCAGGAGCTGGGAAGCTTGTTTTTAATCCAGTATTAGAAGTAGATAGCTATGTATTTATGTCTGTATGCATATACAGTGTATGTCAATGAAACACACCAACAGAAAAACATGTGCATGGACCTGCGAATGCACCTTTGCTAAGCAAGAGTGTGGTGATGGAACACCAACTGCATGAATTTATATAGTTTGGATCCAGCCTCTCTGCATAACTCTGTCAGTTTGGACTACTAGCATAAGTTAGGCTGCCTGGATTAAGTGATTCATGCCCTTTTCCCTAAATGGCTGGCCAAATTTTGTGCCAAGGCTTATGTGATTGGGGTTATGGACCACACTTGTGCACCTTCAGCTGTGCTTGTGTTCCAGTACCTTCTAGGTACATATGGGCTACAGGTGGCTTTAATGAATCCTTGAATCTTTTGATTCTTGTTTTTCTTCATCCTTGTGCTATGTGGTAGCACACATGGATGTGAAGGAGTCCTCCAGGCACTTAGGCACTTGGCCCACATGTAGCTGGAGGACTTAGTGGATGAGTTGACCTTTCCCTCACTTGAAATCCATCTCCTGATTACAAGTGGTTAAAAAGTTTGCACTGTAGCATTTTGACAGGATGTATCATTTTCATTAAAAGTTTCATAAGGAGATTTGGCAGGAAAGGGACGTTTTTTAAAATTAAACATGTATTAGCCCCTGATTTGGTACATGAGACGTGAGCCTCTGCTTGGCAGCATCTACAGTGAAAAGCTAAATGTCTAGAGCAAGGTGATCAGCACAGACCTCCTCTGGGAGGGAGGACTCCAGCTCTCAACACACACCGGCACCATGCTACCATCACTAATACACCTCACATTTTGGTGTGCAACAGAATCCAGAAAACCTTAAAATGATGGTAAAATGAGACTAATGGCCTCTGGTTAAATGTACCCTGACAGTGAACTCTCTGTCCTTCCTCATGTTGCAGCATGGCCTCATGGGGACCAAGCTCTAGGCCAGAGGAGATCTGCAGCCATCTGCCCCATTCCAAAGCATTCAAGTGGTGCAGCTGCACTTTTCAACATGTCTAAAGTGGTCTGGGGAAGGAGCCACAGGCTGTAAGCTGTTAGCAGAGAGGGATGGATGCCTGGACACAGGACCAAGCAGCATGAGGCAGATTGAAGAGGGTCCATATGTGTAAGTTTATCTAAGACTCAGAAAAGCTAAAGAAAAGTTCAGTGTCACCAAGTCAGACAGAGCAGCAGCCAACATGATTGAAAAGCAAGCAAGAAATATATAGAGTAGCTGCCTATTCTGTGCCCTGGAGACACACTGCCAACCTGTCTGGCCTTGGCCAGGAGCCTGCAGAGATGCCAGGTGCAAGCTTTATCACTCTCACTCCTTTACTCTCTGTATTCTCATTTACAGTACTTAACTAAATGCTCTGTGTCAACATGCTGGTGCATTTCCTCACTCACATACACTTGTTGGGTGTGCTTTATATCAAAAAACTTATGCTCCTATGAATGAATATAAGACAGTCAGTCATGCTACAGCTTTGTCTCTCCAACATCCAGCACATGCATCTTCCCCTGTTGCTAAAATGATATTCAAATATGATACAGAACTGAAGGATCACATTTCATTTGAGTGAAAGACACAATTTCTTTATACCATAGCCTCAAGGAACCTATATTCTCCAAGACTATCCCACCCATTAGCATTATACCCAGCCCTCTCTTCTTCTTCTAAACCTCCATCTATTTTATTCAGTGTTTTAGGGCATCTCTGAAATTTTCTGAATAAATTTTCTTAATAAAGGGTAAAATAAACCTCAACAGCCTACAGAAATCTGGAATTTCACTTAACTGATGTAAAGAGAAAAGGAAACAAAGTGTGAGTGTTTTGATTTTTGGCCTCAAATTGTTGCTGCAGCTCAAATCCCCTGCTTAACTAACTCCTGTCATCTGTACTTTTCAGCTCC
The DNA here is from genome assembly GCF_025592945.1 of Manacus candei. Classification (NCBI taxonomy): domain Eukaryota; kingdom Metazoa; phylum Chordata; class Aves; order Passeriformes; family Pipridae; genus Manacus; species Manacus candei. The sequence continues at coordinate 4,468,557 of NW_026138111.1, read as the reverse complement.
ACCTGTGCAATCATTTGCAGAAACATTATTAGCTGTTTGATTTTTTTCCCCTAGTTTGCTTCCATAGCAACATCCATCAGGGAGAGAACAGCAGGAGCATATGGGGAAGTTATAAAGCACATTTTCTACAAGAAAAGGAGGCCAAAGCATTTAACAGACAGCACTTAGGTTTCCCTTAGTAACTGAAAATCCAAAATAACTCTCTTGTTTCAGTATGTCCTAGTATTAATTAGGCTGCTTAATGATGTAGCAGTGCAGGTTGGAGGTAACACTTGGGTTGTCTTTAATTAATCAAGGTTCTGGAACATTTCTTTGAGATTTAAGCTTATTGCCAAAACATATTCTTGTTACATTTTTGTGTGCGCATATTTTACAAGCAAGGCTTGGAGCTGTTAGACAGCCTTTGACATGCTAAATATTGTGGAAAAATTTTTGCATAAGGTTCCAAAGAGAAATGCTAGAGCTGAAAATTATCTATTTGAATAGTTTGAAATCTGTCACCGAGGAATAGCTAGAAGCTGTCAGGTCAATTTTAGAATAAGTATATAAAAAAATAAAAGCATATCTCCTGCATAGCCATTCTCTCCTTGCCAGTAGCAACCCATGTACACTGGTATTTTATTAATGAAAACTGTACTGGTGCTCCTCTTTAGTTTAAAACACAGACCCTGAAGCTCAATATGAAAACTCTAAGAGTTGATAGGCCTTTTTAGTAAATCAAATATTCCACTAATCTCTTTATTAGATCCATGTTTCTGCCAATATGTGCTTGAAATGGAGATGCTGATGTTTTGGGGGATGTTGTAAACTGCATAGGCATAAACCTGACGGGGGACTGATGAGACTGCAGTATAGGGTCTTGGTGGAGATTGAATTACTGGCGTCCAGACAAACACGCTGGAAGATGTTGCACCAAGCAGAGGTGCACCCTGCTGGCAGGCTGTTATTTGTCCCCAGTGTGTCTGGTAGCCTGAAAGGGTGGCCAGTGCTGGATGTAGGAGGAGGCACACCACAATCCTCCTGAAGACACCCAGAAACATTGTGAAATGCAGGTACAGTTTCATCTTTCTTCTTTCCATCCTTCCCTATTGATTCCTTGCTTGCTTTCTTCTCATATCCAAATTGTTCCCTGCTTCACATATGCTACTTCAGCCTCTCCCACTTTTGTGTTCCCATCTCCTGTTGTTTTTCCTCTGTGGCATCTTCTCTACCTGGTCCATTTGGTCACTGCTGTCCATATCTGCCATCCTCACAATGAGTTCTGCCTCACCCAATCTCCCTGACAATGCAACAGCCCTTTCTGCAACCAGTTTAACAATTATCTCTTACACCTGCCAACTGAACACTTCTGCCCCTTTCCAGCTCTGTACATCCTCACCTCCTCTGACACTTCCTCATCCCTGGCATTTGGTCTCCACCTGAGTGTAATTGTTTCCATCACCCCAATGCCACCTTCTCACCTTCGGCAGCTCTTTTGCCACCCAGCCTGCTCTCCCTATGTCCCTTCACCTGGTAAGGGCAGAACAGGAAGAAGAGCAAGAGATGTCTTGCACTACAGCAGAGGGGAGTAAAATCTGCTCACATTTCCAGCATATCTGGAAACCTTCTGCCACCCATCACATACTCAGTGCCACTTTGACAAATCTGGGCCAGCTCCCGGTGATCTGTCCTGCTGCCTTCATCAGATGTGCAACCAGAACAGGCTGCTGCACCAGGATCCTTAATATCCCACTAAAAATCAAAATTTGCCAAGTAGTTCAACCTGGCCATGGACAACTATAGAGGAGTATCAGTTGCCTGAGGCCTCTGGCTGAACTGAACAGACTCAGAGTTACTTGGGTATTTGGAGTTCCAGACAGCTGCCCACTGCTGAAGGTTACCCTTTATTTGTGAAAAGTTTTGCATTTTAAAACAGGCAAACATGACTTTGTCCTCTTTATACTCTCAAGTCCCAGGCTGCAAGGATTTACTGTATAGCAACAAACTCTGCTGTGTTGTAAACCTGTAAAAATAACCCACTTTCCAATCCACAACCACAAGTGAAACAGTGAGGAACACAAACAGGTAACTGCACTGACTGTGACTCAGCCAGATACAAATTTTTGGCATTTTTGGGGGTTGCTGGTGTCCTTAAAAAATAAATCCACCCCCTCCCCACCCTCAGTTTTGAAGGAAGAGCTCATTTTCTGCCATGTGTTGCTTGGGTTTAAAGTTGAACCTCTAAGTAACTACATATGCAAAGACTAGTCCCACCTAATAGGAGAAAGGTTGAGGTTGCCTAGAGGATGAACCCTATCAACTGGTCCTCTGATATTACAGCAGATCTCTCAAAATCAGTTTCTATTAAGGATGGCATAGGCAAAATCTATCTGCCTAGAAGTTATCAAACACAAAATAAACAGGAAACAGTAGTTCTCTCCCTTTATTTAAAAAGCACCTGCTACATCAACTAAGTTATAACGCAGATAGAACACGAAAAATTAGAGCTGGCAGAGGATAAATTGGAGAAACAATATTTCAGTTGGTTCTCCTGCAGGAGCAACTCTTGTCAGACTAACCATGAGGACAGATAGAGCCAGGTTCTCTACCCTCCCCAGCTTTCAGAGGCAGCTCTGCTCGCAAATCCCAGCCAAAGACTGCTGTTGGCCAAGCTTTAGCAAAAACAAAGCCAGCACAGTGCTGAGCAGCCAAGAGCAGGGAGGCTGAGACAGCCGAGGCTGGGTAACATGGCAGTAGGCAGGAGTCCTCTGTGTGTCTGAAGGTGCCAGGTGGAGGGGAGAAAACAAATTGGGTTTGTTCCAAATAAGACCCTGAAATTTCATTGCTCCAAGGGGGTTGCAGCCAGCATCTTCTAGTTCCTACCTCTGCTAGTGGGTATTTTTTTATTTTTTAATGTGAGCAATATGCCTCATATATATATGTATATATATATAGTAAATGCCAGTTAAGGTTTTTGTTAATAATAGATCCCTTGGGGTGGATTAGAGTGAAATAACACTAAGCAACGGGTGTTTATAAATATATGTATGTCAGGTTTATTTCAGAACAATTTGGTTGCAATGGGAAGGAGGTATGTAGCCATTTTGCTTATTATCTTTAGAAATACAGCAATATAAAAGCATTAAAAGAACACTTAAGAAAATGTATAGGGAAAAGAAAGAAAGAGAAAGACAGGATAAGAGTAGAAAGGTATCACCCCCCATGGATCCACGAATGACACTTGATTGTTGCAATTTCAATGTCCCTGAGTCAAGGTGATGGTTGCAGGTTTGATCCATTGGGAATGGGGGAAGCCCATGAAACAGAAAGGTCAATGGAGTAGTACACGTTCAAGTTCAGGTGGGAACGCCCAGGTACCTCCCTTGGGGGGAAAGGACATTTACACTGTTTGAAGTAACGCTGGGATTCACACGCAGTCCTCTGGTGGAAGGCCTCAGAAATGAGTCTGGGGGTGCTTTGGGGGTCTTTGATGGTTTATGACACCTTCTAAGACATGGCAGCTGCCTCTCACGTCCGTGTGGTTGAGCCAGTTATACCCCATCATTACAGACCCTTGTCTGGCTCACAACTCAGCTCATAGCCTCTGGTGATAGGTACACACTCTGCTCCTGGGCTGTTCCTTTGCACATCATCAGCAAAGCACCTGCTGCTTTGGCAAATGGCTGTTTGTTCGAGTCATTTACCATTAACATTTCAGTCTCTCACAAGGGATCCTTAGCAACCTGAGGGATACTAGTCCCAGGAGGCAAAGGAAGGACTGGGAGGAAAAAGGATGCAGTTAGAAGACAAGACTCAATTCCCTCCTTGACTCTAGAGAATGCGTTATAAGAAAGTTGAGTCAAGAAACAAGGGAGACAAGTGTCAGATGACTGCTTGTGCTTTAGGTGAAAAAAGGCAGGGAGGGCAGGAGATTAAGGCCAAAGAAGAATCTGCAAGGTGGGTGAGTCCTCAGCAGTGGCAGAGTGAGGGGTCAGATAAGTGGGGCTGGGGACTTCTGCATGGTAAGCACTGGGGGTGGGGATGAGGTCAGATTTAAACCCTCTGGATTTAAAGGACATCAATACTGGTAAGATAACTATGTGGTGTGCATGTTGTTGTCAATTAAAAAAAAAGAGAAAGAATTGTGGAAAAGAAGTACTTGCTTTACTCCCACAAATGAGTACAAAACCCTCAAATGTTAACTTTGTAATGCAGCTCAACCTCTGTGACCATTGTAAATCCCCTCAGACACACTATTTTTAATATTTTAAATAACTCTGCAAGGATTAAATAAGGATTTGGTGCTTTTATTCTCCAACGGATAACAACGTGAGGCTCTCTCCCATGTTCATTACTGCATTCACTTCCTTTCCTCTCTGTGTATGTGACAGCGATGTTTTCTATTCCCCTGCTCTGAAAATTAGCCTCCCCAAATACTGACATGCTTAACAGCTGTTGTTCCTCAATTTGCACAAAAATGGAGTATTATTCCATAATGCCGCATAATTTGCCAACTCTTACACCTCCGCAGTCCTGAAATCTTTTCCTCTGCATCAGAAGGTATTTGCATACCTTAGGTCATATCTAGCCTCTTTATGAAAACCAAATGCAAACTGTGTGTGTTTGTTTCGTAATGCATCAGCAATCTCAAATTTCTGTTATCTGAGCTAGATGCAAACAACCCTTTCAACCATGGACCCTGTCAGAGTGCCTCAGATAGCAGCTCTGCCTGAAGCATCAGTCCCCCCACTGCTGCTTGGTAAATTCAGAGAGAAATTTTGGGATTTGCCCCTGAGGAAAAGTGCCCAGTGAATGCCATGTGTTCAGACATCAGAGCAGCACAGTCATACAAGCATGCAACACCTGCCACAGTGGTGTCACCACAGCTGTAGGTGTTTGACTCCAAGCAGAAGTCCAGGACAGCACCATGACCACAGGCAACGTCCTCCATCCCCAGCACCCACAACCCAGGGTGTGGCTGCTGTTTTGTGGATGATGCTGCAGCTGGGAGGACTGGGCTGGTTTGGAAGAGAGCAGCTGCTCATAGTCTTTGGCTGAGGACTGGAGCTGTGCATAAATCCCCACCTACTCAGCATTTAGAGGTGTGGACCCCATTCCTGGCCACATCAAAGCTACCTGCACCTTATGGTATACCAAAATCATGTGTTTAAGCTTCACAGGTAGTAAAATGTTACTGGAAATCCTTGATTTGGTCTGACCACATCTTAGGAAGGGATTTGGAGAAAGGTGCAGCTTCAATGAGCTGCCCAGGGAGCACGAATGTGCATAAACAGTCTGCCAAGCCACATCCATAGCCAGGAGACAGAGGCAAAGGGTGCAGAGGCATGGGATAGGAGGAGAGGACACCACTTGGATGCCACAATATAATGCTGGGCCTCTGCTTGCAGCCCAAGATCTTTCATGCAACACGAGCACTCTTGGCAGTCTTACCATCAGAGAAATCCAGGCAGGATCTTCAGGTGTCAGAACTTCCTCTCATGTTTTCACAAAGGAGGTCTCGTCTTATTGACTTATGTTGTATCTAAGGAAGATTCTTGCACCATCTCAAGCCACTTCAGCTCATCCTGTAGGGGTGTCTGGCTCCAGCCCTGTCCATGGCTCACAGATAGGACCTGCTGCTGCCACCTCCCAGCTCTGCTTGCCTGTTAAAGGGCTGTGGGCCAGTGCCCAGACGTGACAGCATGGCCCACACCAGGGTCCCTCACAGCTCGACCCCTCACAGAGCAGCGCTCTCGCTCCCCACAGATCCTCAGAACCCAATGTACTTGAACACTTCACAAGCAGCTACAAGAGTGCAGTTTTTAACCCTCTTCTTTCTACAAAACCAGATTAAAATACTGTTCATTGCCCTCCAGTTGTCACAGAATGTTGGACTGTGACCACCTCTATCTCCTTGCCGTTAACCAGCTGCTTGGTCTAGTCTCTTGCTTGGTTTTGGGGCACTGCAGCCCACCAAGAGGCAATGAGAGGGATGTGGGGCAGCAAAGGATCCCTCATCTCGCATGATAATCATGTCCCACCATGCCATCTCTGGGTTGAGGTGTTTCCTTGCACCTGGCAGAAGAGCTGAGCACTGCCTGTCCCACATATAGGAGACAATGTGGATGTGGTAAGAGATAAAAATAGTCTCATGCAGCTCAACCAACTTCATTTTTCAGTCTTTGAGAAGTGTCAGAATTGAATTTCCAGATACACCACTCCACTGTGATGAGAGATGTAATGCTTCAAGAACATATTTTCTTTCTTGTTCAGATGCAGAAAAAAATTCCCAAGAACAACTATTCTCATGGGATTTTGCCCAGAATTGGTAGAAATCTCAAGCAAACCATTCGTTTTGTAATATCTCTGACTTTCCTGTTCAAAAATCTAATGAGGATATTTTCCAGGACAGTTGAACTTAAAGCTGAGCACTGCCTAGGTTAGTTCTCAAATCCAAGTGAGACCACATAAATTTTTTTTTTTCCCCTCCTTCTTAATAATGACTTGGGCTACTGAAAGAGAGCAGTGCTCCCTCCTCTAGTGTCACTGCGTGATGCTGTGCTATCAGGAGATTTAGGCACAAGTGAACTCAAACCAGCTGCAGGGTAAGCACAGCATAAGGCTGTTTCCCTGGTCACACACGGTGGGAAAGGGGCAGTTCAGAAGTTGGCATCCGTTGTTCAGTCCTGATTTTTTGCAGCTCCACTGCCTCACCGTGATTATACACAGCTGGTAAAAAGCAGCACACTGGCCACCATTGCTCTGCAGTGGCAGGAGGGCACAGAGAGCCTGGTATCTGTGACTGCTTTGACCAAGCTGCCTCACAGTCACATACCTCTGGCCTCAGCTTCCTGTCTGGGTGTCACTGCAGCTCCACTATGGCATTCTTCAAAAGCAAAATCAACAAAAGCATCACCACCAGGTATTTCAATATTTTAAGTTATCCCATCACTGGATTCACCACCACTACATGGCAGAAATAAGACACTGGGATTTGCTTATATTTGTGCAGAGTCTGCAGTGTGGGATTGTCCTGCAGGACTGAATCGTCTCTCCCAACCATCTGTGGCGCATGGGGTGCTGGGGTACCATCACACACACAAAGATGTGTAAGCAGGATCTGGAGCTGGTAGCGTGTATTGGCTCTAACAGGAAATGTTATTTTGGAGAGAAAAGAAGGAAAAAAAAGGAGAGAGAGAAAAAAGGAAAAGGGAGAGCGCATAAGACCTTTTGCAGTACAGTAACAAATGGCTTGGAGACTGTGATGAGTAAAATGTCTTGGGAAAAAATAATTGGAAAGGGAAGACCAGGGTGTAGAAAAGCACAAGGAAGAGAAAGGGACAGACTGCAGGAGAAAAGGAAAACGAACAGATCTGATTATAATCTGTGGCTGAGAAACCCATCCTGTCCTGGCTTGGTGCCTGTGAAAGTCCTTGCAATGTGGACTAATATATTCAGAAGCAAGAGACAGGGATGAGAGAGAAAGAAGGAAACACTGGATTTTATAAATTTTGTCTTCCATACATAACCTAAGGAGAGCTTCATGAGACAGGGAGAAGACTCCCAGGAATTAACACTCCCCTGCATCTCCCACTGCCAAAACAGCATCTGAAATTGCCTCCTGTAGTCCCAGTAAGCTCTGTTGCAAAATAACCAGGCACAAATGCAGCTTGTCCCAGCCATGGCTACGAGGAAGAATTTGAGGTTTAGCACTCCAAAATCCGATTCCTTCAGACAGACTTTCTGTTCACCATGGTGCAAAATTCCCCATGGGCAGCTCTCCATCCTCCCCCTGTAGATTATGTGGACTCCAGATCAGGACCTGCTTCTCAGAAGGGACCTGTACAGTATGTACAGTGCCAAGGGCTTTCGTTGTTATTAGGATCCTCTGTGTAAAGTGTGGTTACATTAAGGAAGAATAATGGCATCACACTTACAGACAAAATCCAATTTTAGCAAAAGTAATGACTCTCAGTTGGGCAGAAGAGCAGTATCAGATCACTGTTGCTCGTTGACACAGACTGACAGGGCATCCCCCTTTTGGTGCTCACCAGAGCCCAAAGGTTACAGAGAAGTTTAAAAGCTCTGCCTGCAGCCTCCACCTGCAATCAGTACTTTTATCTCAGACATCTTGTCTCTGTGCCATTTGCTAAAGCTGTCAGGTAATCACAGCTGTTTTTGTTCTCCCAACAAATTTCATGGCTACAAGGCTTCAAAATGAAACAGCCAGGCAATGAGGTGTTTCTCTGGAGAAGACATGTCTTGACTAAACAGTTTAAGAGTTTTACTAACAGTAGAAGTATAATGGGTTGTCTAGCTGACCAGTCCAAAGCCCACTCCAGTTCAACAGAAATACCAAACTATTATCCTATGCAAAAAAAAAAAAAAAAAAAAGGAGACAGAAATCTCATAGAGGGCATCAGAGGTAAGAGATCAGACCCATAAAAACTTTAGGGCACCAAAGCTGCTGCGAAATTCTACAGAACATAGATCCTTACAGTGCAATCTGGAGAAAAAATTTCCCCAGTTCTTTTGCCAGAGCAGGTGAAAAATGCAGAATAGCTTCAGGTAGGATGTAGAGCACTTCAACACCTTACTGGATGGATCTGACTCTGCTGTCAGCTGTACCTAGAAGTCACAAAATGAGAAGCATGAGATGAGATCAACTGGCAGGAATTGTTTCTGTAGTCTTCTCTTAAATCTCTGAGCAGGTCTAGTCCTTTCTTGGCCTCTTCCACTGGCCCAGGGAGCTTGACATGGGGAAATAAGAATGTCTTTCTTGCCTCCTCAAGCCAGAATGTTTTAGCTAGAGCTATCAACCAGATGAGAAGCCAACAGCATTTGAGGAAGTTCTCCCTGTGGTGCTGTATTTTGGATATGATGGAGTCTGGTTTTCAACCTTGAGGTCTTTAAAAGACAATTTCCTGCATGAAGGCAGTTGGCAAAAGTGACAACCTGGGAAAAGATTGGATGCTCATTCATGGCCATGGAAATGCCTGAAGGGTAGAGGGCTGTATCCAAACTAGTCTCACTGAGGCTCCTTTCATATTGACCATGAGAAAGAGACAGGTTTAGGAAAGAGTGGCATTTGAATCTTTCTAGATGTGCCTTACATGTCTGGCCATTCAAGTGTCTGTGTGGTCAGATCATTCGTGCCTGGCATGTATAAAGCTTTAAACAGTGATTTGATTTCCTGCTTTTTCCTATGGCTGTAAATCAGGAGTTTCTCCAACAGTCTTCTGAGAGTCACTTGACTCAGTCAGAGGGGTTAATCAGACCCTGTAGCTAGGATCTTGTTAAAAAGGAAGGTGTAAGGAAATACAAGATCAGAGTTGTGCTCATGTTTATCTTGGTAAGATTTGTCCTGACAGGAAAAGCCAGGTTTAAAATATAGTAGAAGCAAACAAACTGAAAAACATTTAGGAAAAAATCCCAATATATTACTTGTACTTGATGTATTTTAAATGTCTGAGTAATGAACTGGCACCTGGCTCAGATGGAAACAAAAGAGGAAAAGGTCTCACACAGGGGGAGTGGGGAAGGAATAATCCTGATACACATGTTGGTCTGAATGTAAACCTACTTCACACTCCTGTAGGTTAACATACCCTCTATGCAAACATCATTACTCTGAAAGGGGTTTATTTATGTTCATATAAAGGGACAACTTCTGTTGCCCAGAAAAGATGAAAAAAGAATTAAACCAGATCTGACACAGACTGCTGAAAATAGCAAGAATAGAGAACACAAGGCAGTCTTGCCTTGATAATTTTGCTTTTTCATTACAAGCCATTACCCCTACCTTCCCTGAGATGCACATGCTGCATACACAGAATGGCTGTGTATGGCCATGGGTTTGAGGGTAGGATCCTAGGAGCTGGGAAGAAGCAATGGATAACCAATAAAGAAAAAACATAACCACTTGTGCATAAAATCTTCATCTCACTGCTAGGCAATTTTATCATCAAAAAGAATACACACAGCTCATCCTTACAGTGCCTCTGTAACTCAAGAGCAGGGATTAGGAAAAAAGGAGTAATCCACTAGATAAATGTTTACTTCTTTTTCTCTCCAGTAACCCCTGTGGCCCCAGGCAGTGGGGAGCCCCTTCTGATAGGTAGTGTAAATGGTGCTTCCCTCTCTCCTGCCAGCAGCTCAGAGAGGTTCAGCGCTATCTGCCTGCGCAGGTAGCAGCCTGTTTGATATAACTGCTCCCCACTGCACAAAGTGGCCAGGTGCTGTGACAGCTCGTTGGAGTTCTCCAAGTCACTCCGGCAAGGTTTTTCTACCATTATCCTCTCACAGCCCTCGGGGATATGATTTATTCATGTAGCATCACTGAAGGCATCTTTCTACGGCATATGGAGTTAAAGTGTCCTCTTCACAGAGCTGCCTGGGGACAACTGTGGAATTTGTACAGACAATCCCACTAGGTAGTCAATCTTGTAAAAGCACTGATATTACAAAGTAAATACAAGTGATCTATTTGTTTAAGGTTATTACTGTGACCGACAGGGTATTAAAACAATCTTTCTACTGACAAAAGATATCAGGCCTGCACTCCTATTTGATGTTTCTAGGCAGGCTTTTCTTCTTTCTTTCTCAGCTGCCGAGCTTTGGGGTGTTCATCAAACTTGACTGATATGGAGATCGGAGTGCACCACGCAACCAGCCCATTGAAATTCAATTCAGATATGGGCTTAAATTATATAAAAAAAAAAACTTAGCTAGTAATAACACTTTGATGTGCAGATGCATGCAAGTTTTAACTTCTACTTTCTTCTGAAACAAATCTGCTTCAAGTCATGCTATTTGATTCATATTTTATCTTTTCATACATCCAAAGCAAGAATATTAAACATTGCCCTCTGCGGTCAAGAATCTTACAGTGGGTGATGTATGAAGGCTTCCATTTCATCCTTTTATTGAGGCTGTATATGGACACTTCCCCACGACACAAATATACTGCCCAACATTCAGAGCAAAAAGGTCAGTCACTTTATATCTGGCTCCTTTTCAGAAACATACCATTTCTTTTGGAACTGGAAATTTCAGCTAGGGAAGGACATCATTGTCCTAAACGCATTTTATATTCTGGCAGCAGACAGACCCTCTCTGGATACAGAGCACCCAGACAGGCTCCCCTCTGCTCTGCACTGTGCAAACCATGCCTCATTCTCCTGTCCACTCTCTATTCTGAAGCACACGGTCCTATACAAGTCCACAGTTTGCTTATTTATCTATTTTTGCTTTTATTTATGTTCGACTTGTAAAGTCCAATAATGCTGTAACATCTCCGATCTGCTGTACTAAACCCAAACCCTCATCCACCCCAGGAAGAGGCACAACCATTCATTGTCCCATACCCATGCCAGCCTCATTTTCCTCCTTGGGATCTGCCAGGATCCAACAGCAGGTACATCACTGTTGCTCTCACAGTCCCCAAGCATAGCACTGACCCTAAACTTATCGGAACAATAATTCACTATCACCTGACTATAATCCACATGCCCATGTGAGAATCAAGCTTCATTCTAATTTTATGGCTCTGGCAGGATCCTGTAAATAACATCAAGTTTCTACTTCTCTACTTCTAGCCCTTAGCCCCACTTCTAGAATTTAAACCCAGGCCAGCAATAGCTCTGTGCCCCTCGGATCAAACATGAAGGATTCCTTCATACTGGCACCTACCTTGTTCCTAGCATGATAGCTCTCACAGGATTCAGGAATAAACATAGCTTACCACTAATGCTAACCCAAACCACGTCTTTAATTCTAAAGGTTTTGGGGTTTGGTCAGAATTAATATGCCAGCATAAGGAAGGGACTGAAGAGCTAGATTTATGCTTCACACCTTCAAGGTCTGAGATGGAGACCTGTGGCCACAGGAGTGCTGGTTTCCTGCTTAGCATCACCTAATAAATAAATACACAAGGACCTTTGCCAGCCCACAGGAGCCTTACAGAGATGCCAATGCACAACCCAAAACCCTTCTCAGACTCCTTAATTCCTGGCTTTTAATATTACCTCAGCTGTAAGACAGACAACCCATGAGACGATGCATCACCAGGGAACCAGCCCTCATTTTGACCTGTCAAGATCTCTAGATATCAGTCCCAGCTCTTTGGTGTCCCCAGCCATGTAAAGGCCATGTCTGAGACAGCCAACTTCATCCTCTACCCAGCTAGGGACTGTGCTAACAAGTAAACAACATAGTCCATCCCATATCCTGGCATTGTTTAGTTTACTGGTATAGATACAGCCAGAAATATGGTAATAAATATAACCATGCAGGCCACAAGAGCAGAAACCACATTCTTTATCCCACTACATCTCTGTCTTAACTTTAATGCCATAAAGAACAGCTTTTCTAGATAAAATACAAGTCATTTAACCCTTAAGCACCAGTCTTAGAATCATAGACTCATAGAAAGGTTAGGGTCGCTCTCCTTTGGAATGAACATATACTGGATGTTTTTTTTGGAGAAAATGATCCAGCATTGGATAAGGATTCAATAAGGATTCAGGATTGTGCAACTCTGTGTTGGTTAGCTATGGTTAAGTGTTAGTAAACTAGGATTAAGGCTCAGCTTTCAGTTCAGGCTATGAATGGGGAACACAGGACTTTTTTCTCCTGGCTTCAAGAACGCTTACTGACCCTGAGATTAGCTCAGTTGGTTAAAACTTGGTGATATTAACACTAAGGTCACAGGTTCAATCCCCTGAATAGGCCATTCACTTAAAAGTTGGACTCAATGATCCTTGTGGGTCCCTTCCAACTCAGAATAATCTGTGATGCTGTATTCGGACTGAGAGAGGCTCCAGTGAAGAATTCAGTGTTTTATGTACTTACAGCCTTAACCACACCAAATGGTTAAACTTCGTGTTAGGTTTTCGACAGAGGGAAAAATCTCTGCTGCAGGCAGAAGGAAACAACTAAACAGGTCAGGCTGATGTGGGAACTAACAGTGGTGGGACAGATGGCCTCTGTTTAAGGATAAAGGAGAAGCAGTTCCCTCAGTCTGATTGCAAACCTGCAGTGACTGCAGGCAGGAATGAAGGCCAGTATGAAACAAGTCCATTAGATCAGAGCTATTTCTAAGCTTGGTACTACATGTTGAGTGGCAATCATAAAAAAAAATAAGTTAGTTTTAAGTCCCTGATTTCTAAACCTTATCCCATATCTCTCTATCTCATCCTCTAATAGATAGGATGGTGTGACCAGCCCTAAAGGAATCAGTCATCCCAGTGGATACTGCTCCTCACCTCAGCAAACAGGCCTTGCAGGACACACAAATAGCACAAGCATTTCACTCCTAGGAGTCTCATATTTCTAACATGATTCACTATAATGTGCATGATGTTAGTGACATCAAACACAACTAAAGCCTACAGACTTTGCAGGACTCCTTCCAGTCCTAATTATCCAGCACTGGATTTCCAAGAACCTGAAGAAATCCTAACCCAGTAGCAGCAGCATCTCTAGTTCAGTGAACTGTAACATACAGTCTGTTGAGACCAGTCCTCCTCAGAGACTCTGGTGGCAGAAAGAATCCCTAATTTTTTAACACTCGGCTTCCCATGCCTCACTGAACCATGTAGAACTATGTGGTATATGATATGTACCTCAGGATATGACCTTGAGCAATGTGATGTAGTTAATTTTGTAATTGCCCCTACTTTGATAGTATGGTTGAGACAGATGCCCCCAGACAACCCTACCAGCCTTAACTCTGTGAGCCTGCACATAAACTCACCTGGCACAAGCCTCTCACCTAAATTTGTAATAGCAGCCAAGGAATCAAATTATGCTGCCCTTTATCTACCTGCCCCCTTCCTGGCAGTGTTCAAGGCCAGGTTGGATGGAACTTTGAGCAATCTGGTCTAGTGGAAGGTGTCCATGCCCATGGTTGGGACTGGATGATCTTTATGGTCACTTCAAACCCAAACAATTTTGTGATTCTATAATTCTGTGATACCTGACCATAATGTCAATGTTGTTGAGTCCTATCTGGACCAGGCCTGTAGTTTTTCCTAGTATTTCCCCAGGCTGACATTTGAATTCTGTGGGCTCTGAAAGATGCCCAGTAAATTTCTATATCCACGTGACAAAAGAAAGACAAGCCCTTTTTTGCTTTCATGTTATAACCTCTTCATTTACTTTTTTCTAGAGTTTTCTGAAGTCCTTGCCTGTATGCTTCTGGCATACAGGGGTCTTCTGACTGGCTGTGTTCAAGCTTTCCTCCTGGGCTCAGTCCATCCCCCATATCTTTTTCACTACTCATAGAGTAGTGACCATTCTCCTCTGTCCAGCCTTGAGTGTGATGGTTCCCTGTCCTTTGCCATTGCATGTGCTATGTTCCTCTAAGACACACTGCTGCTCTCTGCTTCAGCTCCCTCACTCAAGATACAGAACTGTATACTACTGGCTTTACCCTTGTGCCTGTCCTTTTTGAGAAGATCAAGGCTTTAATTTTTTCCCAAAGTCATCATCTTCTTTTCTTGAGAGTAAGGAGAACCTTCATGGCTTTGTAAAAACAAATAACAATTACAGCATTAATGTGGCATTTGAATAACCAGGCAAAAAATTTGGCAGTTAGAAGTCAACTCTAATGTAATAATCAAGTAAGATTGGAATGTCTCTGATTTAATTTGCTCTCTTGATGCTGCACCTTTTAATGGAGGAAGATTTTCCCCCTCAGAGCAAAATCAGCTCCCGCTTCTACTAAAATTCAGCCTGGTGCAGAGCTGGGTCGCTGTGTCCTTCTCAGCTCCATTGGAATGGGGACTTACACGGTGCCTGTGTTGAGGACCCACGGACATGGTATGTGGGAAAGCCCAGGAAGTATTCAGGGTTCCTGCGCTCCAGTGTGTCCCCAAGCACTGCTCATTGAAAAGTAGCAATGGGGACGGGGGGACCTAAGTGCATCTTTGTCCCAGCAGTTCAGTTCTTTCATCCTCTGCAGCATCATCCCTCACTTATGCCTAAATGTACAAAATCTAAGTTGGTCAGTGGCAGGTAACTAACCTGCCAGCCTCTCATTCCAAGCAGCTGTGGTTCAGGTTAAATTTCCTGCCAAGTCTTAACTGTAATTTAAACTTCCTACACTATTTAAGCTGAGCAACCTGAACTTCAGATCTCTTGAGCATTAGTAAAACAGTTATGAGAAAAATCAGGATAAAAGGTTAAGCCCATAAAAATATGCAACTCATTTATAAAAATAATTCCATCAGGTTTTCACAGACTAAGAAGACAAAGGTACTAATTTCTGCATTTGTAATAACCTTGGGACTGCCACTGGTAAAAGTCACCAGAGTAGTCACTCCTTGGGAATTGGTTGCCCTAAACTTTTCAAAATCTGTAACTAGCCCACAGGCTTTGCAGCACAGCGTCAGTGTGGCATTTTCTACTTCAGAGCCAGAGAACCAGCTTGGGAGACCAAGAGATATTCTTGGCCACCTCTTGGAACTCACCTCCTCCTACGAGGCTCAGAACATGACCCTCTCCCAGCAGGATGAGCCACGTTCACCACCTGGAGATGCTCTTTGCAGTCTCACAAAGTCCTTCTTTCCCCTGATCATGCACAGTGCCACCTGTGGGAGATTCTTCAGAGAAATGTCTTCTGTCAGCTGGCATGACTCAGTTTATACCCCCTGCAACTGGGGGCACCACTGGGGCTGGCTCAGATACAGGCACTTGCCATTGTGGACAACCTCAGTAGGGTAGAAGGAAGCTGTTCTTGTCTCTCTCCCCTCTTGGTGGGGAGAACACAGGCTGCCAGTGTTATGAGGTGAAATTAATGAAACACAGTTAAAATATTCCACAGTCATTCATTTTAAGAGTAGCTTTGTTATTAGCAGCTCCCTTTTGGGCTGAGATTGTGAAAAAGCTGATGTGTTTGTTAGCTGCCCAGCAGATATACAAAACCAGTGTGGTGTAGAGACAACTTTGAAGTTCTATTAAAAACCCAGATCTTTTGCTACTGCTGTAAAATACTATGGAAAAAATGTTTATGTAGTTCCTCAGGAGCTCAGAAATAATTTTAAAATAAATCAGCTTAAAATAAACCCAATAATTCCTTGTTATACGTGCTACTATATTCATCCTCATATAAGCAGCTTTTCTCACTAAGCATTAGCTTGTATTTGCGTATCAATTCTGGAAAGCCTGGTTTCTTTCCATCTAGCAGACTTTAAAGCCTTTTCCTCTGCAGTGTTTGCTGGACAGTCAGGTAAATACAAGGCAAGCACCCTTCTAGCTCATTTCTGCTGATTACCCTGCTCTGCCTTGGCTTTTCTCCCTGCTTGTTCTGCAGGCCTAGCCTTTTCTGGGAGCTGCCATCGTTTCACAAAGCAGCACAGTATGAAGAAGTTTTTTCAAAAAGTTTCCTTTCGTGGAGAAAAAGGATGCTATACAGGTTTTGCTCATGGTGTGTGATGTTAGTCCAGAAGCAGCCCTGGGGTTGGCCTCAAATGTGCAGTCCAGGGTCTTTACTTAGAAGTATACAAATTTACCTAAAAATCTATGTTGCTACGAGCAGTGACAACCACTTCAACAAAACCCAGCATTGGGGGCTTCTTGCCTGTTTTATGTCTTGGTCACACACTACAACCCCTCTGAACTCCAAGCTCTTTAACTTAGTTTTACTCTGATATAACTAACTTCTATGGCTTGTCCAACTTCTTATCCAGTCTTAGTTGTCACAAACTATATTTTAATAGAAATCACCTCTCAAACTAATAGCTTAATGGAAGGGAAAATTGCTCTCTCCCCCACAGTGTGTCCAGGGAGAAGAGGGCAGGTGCCCATCACCTGCAGCCTCGCAGCCACTGCAAGTGAGGAGTCATCAGATGGGACCAAACTGTGGCTGCTGCCAGTGGGAGATTGAGCAGGTCCCAAAAAAACAACACCTCGTTCAAACCACCATAATTTCATACAAGATAGCTCACCATAGGCTGGCAATCCTCTTAGATGCATTTTTTTTTCCTATTTGCATTAAAAATGAGAGCAGAAGCAGTGGAGTGCTTCAAGCATAAGCATATACTGTGGGAATAGAAGTAGCAGTAATAGCAGTTAGCCCTTATGTACCGGCTTTTCATCTGCAGATTTCAAAGCACTGCCACAAAAGGACATTACTGTTGTTCTCAATGTTCTCTGAAAGAAGGGATGTGACCAAGTTCACCAACATGTCCCACCAGTCTCCCGTGACTGCCAGCTCTCATGCTGTCCTCCCCACCACTAGTCCTGGTGTGCTTGACTTGTACTGGGTTTTTTCTCACCATCCCCCTTCCTCAGGAAAGGGCCAGCGCTAAGCAGATGGGAACAACCTCTGTGTGGGAGCTGCTGCCAGGGATCCCATGCTGAGTGGTATGGGGAAAGGGCTCTCTCCAGGCAAGGGCATCATCTCAGCCTCTCAAGGTGGGCAGCCTGAAGAGCTCTTTCTCTATCCCTGCTGTTAAAAAAGGAAACAGGCAATTAGTGCAGTGCTGATAAAACACATCTCCAAGTTTGTTTGTTTGTTTTTTAAATAAATGCACAGTATGCATACATAAAGGAAAGGCATAGGGGAAAGAGAGTAACCCAGCCTCTTTTTTCTATATGGGGAGCGAGGGATACTCTCAGAGACATGCATTTATCTCTTCAGCAACCACATACCTTGTGGGCTGTTTAAACACTGCCAGGAGAGGGGCAGTCATATTGCAGTGAGTTTTGTACCTGCCTGCAGGTCTCTCACACAGACAGATTCCTTAAAGATGTTTCAAGACAGTGAAAGGCTGGAGAGCTGATGCTCAAAAACATTTTAAGGTGAGCTGTAGTACTGAATGAGCAAAGAGCAGCAGGGAGCCCCTGGCAGCTGCAGAAGAATATGTTCTTTACAGGGCAAAAATGCATCTTCTGCGTTTTGTCCTCGTGCACTGTGAACGCTGAACAACACCAGCATTTCCATGGAGATGGAGACATTGCATATTGTTGAGGCAAGGATGTGAATTTAAAACAGAAATATGACTGATCTCCAATTGTGGCTCAGGAGGCAAGGCACTGTTATGTTAAAAAGTGTGTTTTCCAGCCCTCTGCCATGCCCATGGAGGGCTCCCACTCTTAACTCCTTCAGTTCCAAACCCAATAAGCATCACAACAGTGAACAGCCTGCTGTTCATCTCAAATTCTTCAGAGATAGCAAGGTACTTGTCTGTCTGATCACTCAGCCCCAATTTTTTCATGATAAATCATTTCCATGCCAATATGGCAGAAAGTGCACCACCTGCAAGCTATTAGAAAGCTTCAGTACGCCCAGGGAGTGAGAGTAGAGGCTCAGCATCCCAAAGGATAAAACCATCGGATTTTGGATTTGCAGAAGAATATATCATGAGTGGTTAACAAAAAAATATGTATTTTTATTAAGATATATATGTGTCAGTCTTCCATTAAGTGCCAGAAAATGCGAGGAATACATGTTATTCAAGCCAAATAAGTATTTGAGGCAAACACTTTCTCCTTTTACATCTCCTGTCTGCAAATCGAAACCTAAACTGTACTTGAAACCAGGAGGAAGCAGAAAGACCGAGGAAGGTGGATTGGCAGGTGGTTTCAGTTACTTCTAGCTGAAGGAGCTCTCTCCTCACACAAGGTCTTTTAAGATTTTTTTGAGTGGGCAACCTCAGAAATATTTAAAACAAGGTGTATTGTACCCCTGCAGAAAAAAATCTTGGTGTACCACTGTGGGGGTGCAAGCAGCCTTGCAAAAGCCCTCACCTAAGTGGGCACAGAGCAGTTACCAGGAAAGCACGTGGGTGTGATGCTTGGGACAGAGAAGTGGAGGCAGAGAAGGTGGTCATCTCTACAGAAATAAGACAGAGTAGTCCCTGCAAGAAGTCACTGAAGGTTTCTGATTCAGCAGGGAGCTGATGTGTTTGTAAAACCTGTCACAAGAACTTTAGCATGGCGGGAGGCAGGGAGGAGTCTCTGCTCCCTGCCCAGGAAAAGCAGGCTCTCTGCTTCCCTGGAAGTCTGACTGGGGAAAGGATCCTCTGCTGCCAGTGCACTTCAGCTCCACAGCTCCACCTGTCACCCAGGACAGGGTCTCCAAGACCAGGGGTCCACCAAGGAACTGGCACTGCCAGGAGAACCAAAAGCAGGGAAGACTATGAAGTCTTTCATTTATTCGCA
Source organism: Manacus candei (assembly GCF_025592945.1). Lineage (NCBI taxonomy): Eukaryota > Metazoa > Chordata > Aves > Passeriformes > Pipridae > Manacus > Manacus candei. The sequence continues at coordinate 4,449,411 of NW_026138111.1, read as the reverse complement.
AAGAGCTGAATGCCCTGTGAATGTCATCATGAAATTACTTTCTTTTATTTAGGACTAGAGTTGAAGGGAGTGGAAGGGAGAATTGGCAGCATAACCCCATGTGCTGCATTTCTGTATATGATAAGTAAAGAAAGTCTAGCCCAGCAATCTTTGGGGCTCAGTATCCTTTGGTCCTCTCAGAGAGGCACATTTGAAGCGCTACCAGCCTTTCCTGACACTCAGATCACATCAGCTTTCCCAAGCCACTGCCTTATGCTCTCTAGGATGCCCAGCTGCACAGGTTTGTCCCTGTTTCCCCTGTCTGGTTGCAGGTGTAAGATGTCACATCATCAATTGCATGGTGGCAGGACAAATGCTTGTCTTTCAATGTTCTTCAGACACCAGAGAAAAAGAAGCATTTTACATATTCTTGATTAGACAAATGGTCCACTGAAAACAATATTCATTAAAATTCCATATACATAAGAATCATTAAAACACAGAGCTGGCTTGTCCACATATACAAATTTCCCAGAATTAAATCATGGATTTTTAACAGTTAATGATGTTAGAAAAAACAGTTGGTCATGGCAACAAACCATCAAAAAAGTACTGCAGGCCTGAAATTCACTGTAAAACCTATTGCTTGCTTCCTGGGTTGTTTTTTTTTCAATCTACCCACAATGTCTGGAAACCACAGACTGAAAATTTCTTATCATTGTTGTAAATAAACACAGTGTGTGGGAGGGAGAGAACAGAAAAGCACCAGGCTGTTATTTGACAGGAGATTTTTGGAAGAGCAGGGATCAAGATGGACAAACAGTTTGTGCCAGGAAGAGGCACAAGGCTACAGGGAACTCTCTGCTCATGGAGTCAGTTTTTGCCATCTCAGCAGGCATGTAGTATGACCTTCATAAACTGATCTAGATCCACCTTAAAGTTATTAAGATAAATACATTTCCTCTGCTAAGATACTAGGACACTATTCTTACAATTTTTATTCTTATTATTCTAATAGGCTGGGATCCTTCTGGCAACTTCCAGCCTATGTTTAGACCAGTTTATATTCCACACCCAAATTGCCCTTCAGATCAAATATTCCTGAGGACCATTCCCTGAACATTGTATTTGCCATGAGGATATCCCTTTTCCGTCCATGTTTTACCAGGTTAAAACATAGACCTTTTGCTGCCTTCTTGAATGGCAGCTTTTCCTTTCCACAAGCAACTGTAATAAAAACTGGGGTTTACAGGCATCTCTTCTGTACACTGGTTATCAGACCGATATGTTTGCCGTCCGTAGGATGGGTATGAACTTGAAGGTGGTCTAGGAGGTCAGTGCTACCAGGGGCTTGAAGGACTTTGATGCTTGAGGTAGACAGTGATTTACCATCCCATTCTTTTTGGCAAAAACAGTTAAGTTCCCTGATGACATTCTTAGACACAGCAAAGGAAATGCTTAAAAAGGACAGCCACCTTTGTGACTGTGGGACAGGATGGGCTGAAAGCACAAGTTCCACCACTGAGCTCCCTGCCACCATTCGTGGCTGAGGGCTCTCCCATTTTATGCCTCCCAGGTCGCTGACTAGCTTGGCCTTCATGCAAACAAAGTTTATGTGCACCACTGAGAGATATTCTATCTCAGTGAGGATTTGGATGTGACAAAAGGATTCAACATAACACAAGTTTCAGAGCAAGCGACAGGAGTATTAAAATCCAAGCAGAGTATAAACATACAAGGTTAGCATCATCAAAATGAAATTACCTTCTCCTTATTGTTCTTTATAGACTGCATATTGACCATGAAAGTGAACTGCTTTCTGTAGCATGTTCAATTGACTTTGGAAAACTTCCTTAAATCAAATTGGAAATGTTTTGAGATTTCTCAGGAGAATAAATGAGAAATAAATAGCAAAGCAGCATTTTGCTGAAGTGTCTAGTCACCAGTCATCATTAGATCTGACAGACAGAACAAGATGTTTAGAAAACTCATTGAATATGGTCTGTTATCTAGCTATGTATCAAGGCTTTTATCTGACATACCTCTGGTCTTCTTTATATAAAAAGAACTCCGTGGTATTTGCAACAAAAATATCTGTTTATCCTAAGGACCTTGTTGTCTACAGTATGTTTCTTCTGAGCACTATACAATTTATTTCATGGCAACATAGTTCTCTGTTTTAATATTGCTGTGAAAAATTAGGAAGGTTGCAGTTTGTCTGGTGAAGGGCAGACAAAAATCTGCTCTTATTTATGCTTGAATAAATCTAAAACAACTGTTGACTTAAGCTGCTCATCTAGATACCCACTGCTGTACCAAAGGAGAAACTCATCCACAGAATGCTCATTTTTTTCCATCACGACTGTCCCTGCATGGCTGAGCCCAGGGTCCTGATGGATAATGTACAAAGACTGTGAAAAAGTCATTTTCCTCCAGCCTAGATATTCAGCCTTGCTCTGACCCTGGCTCCAGCCTTTTTCTGCTGTGTTAGAGACTCAGAATCTTCAGAAACCTCTTCCCTGGGTAGGGGCTTACAGGCCATGACCAAGGCACTTAAGCATCGTCTGGATAAATTATACTGAGCTCCTGGCATATTCTAAGCTTTTCTAGACTTCAAATCATCCTTGCAGTACTTCTCTGTATCCCTTCCAATTTATCAGCATACTCTTTAAATTAGGGATCCAAGAAGTGGTCAGTTTGTTCCAGTAAAGCTCTCGCTAATGCCTCACAGAGTGATAATTTCCCTTCCTGCCTCTCATCAGTATTTTCTTCCCATGCAGCCATGGATTACTTTAGCACTTTAGCCACTTGACTAGTCTGGGATCCCATCAGCAGCCAGCTATCCACCGTGAAACCATTTCTTGGTCATTGCTTGCTGAAATACAGTCCTGAGTCTTGTCACTGGTACCTGCATAAAAATATTCCAGCTATGCAGTTCCATCTCCAGCAATTCGGCTCACCATTAAAAGGCACATTACTCAAGGGAGTCCAAGCTGCTGTGCCACTAGATAGCTCTGAAGGGCTGCCCTTTATCTCCCTCCCCCACACAAACTTTTTGCAGTCAGGTCCACTGGGGTGTATTTGCACCTTGGCTGCAGGGAGTGTTGATGAGAGCAGGACCATGAGCAGGCACCTTGTGGAATCCCAGTAGGCACACTCCATTGGGAGACTGGTTTCTTGCATATAATTACTTTCTGAGGTCTGTCCATAAGCTGATTTCTGAGCCTTTTGATAGGCTTGTATTGCTTTGTGTAAAGAAATGGTTATTTTTTTTCAGCAGAATTTCATCCATTATCAAATGAAATGCCTTACAGTGTCGAGTTTGGCAATGCTGTTAGTTTTATCAGTCAAAATACGTCTCAAAGAAAAAGCAATATCAAGTTCAACAGCAATTCTGCTCTGTGCTCATTTGCTTATACACACAAAAAACGATCAATCTGCAAAACCTCGGCAAATAAGAAAATATATTCAGTTATTTAAATTTTCAAAGAGAAATCTTTTGTTCATCCACTTTGCAATATTCCTGAAAACAAAAGCTTTTTACTCCTTCCTGATATTCAGCAGCTCCCATAAAGTCTGAGACAGCCAATTTCACTCTCAAGCCATTTAAAGCAGATGGATTATAGTCATGCACAAAACTCTCTAATGAATAAGTAAAACTACAGTTACTTATTATATTATATAATAGCCATTTGTAAGGAACTGATCATTGAAGCAGTTGAAGTCTTCAGCTTCTCTCTGCCTTGCTTTATTTAATTGCCTTTGTCTGACTGGGTTTTGCTGGGCATTTACTGCCATCCAGTGCTTCCCTGAGATATTACTCCACCATCCACTATTAAAAGCTAACACAAAGCAAGAATATTTGTCTCTTAACGAACTTGCTGGTCTCATTTGGAGAAGCACTACAGGTATGTTACAGCAATAAGCCAGCACATCGCTCTGCTGCAGCAGTGTATTGAAATGTTGTGGTACCTGACCATGCTGACGCTTCAACCTGATGGGACTCTGGTTGTCAAACCCTGTGGGCAGGACTCTGTCCAGCATTGGAAAGGGACGATTTGAGCTGCTGTCTCATGGATATCAAAGAGAAGGTGTTTCATGATAAGAAATTTAAGTAATAGTTTTCTCTGGTTTTAAGATGTTAATATTTTGTGGGGTTTTTTTGTGGTTTGTTGTTTTTTTTTTTAATTCACTGCACACAATTTGCTTTTGCGTTTTGTAGCCTGCAAGTGTTCAGACTGTGTGCTGGTTCTGCTTGCCTGAAAGATAAAGCTCAATCCCTGAAAAGCATCCATCTTACTGGAATGATTTTAAATTTTTTTTTTATTTTGATTTTTTGGACAAAACCCACACTTCATAAGACCTGCTTATGCTTATGCAATGTGTAATAAAGTTAAAATAGTAAAGATTTTAATTCTACAATGTCCAAGTTTTTCATATTTTCATAAAATGTCGAGTGAGGTTTATAATGAACAGTCCATGTAGTAAAAAAACCAATTGTATTTCAATATTGTGCTCATTTTAATAAGACAAAACATCTTAATATTGCAAGGAATAAACTGTCTAGGGCTTCAGAAAGACCAAAAGTATTACTTGAGATCTCATGAGGAGATGGAGAGAAGATGGACCAAGTAAAATGAGAAGTTTAGGGCAGTGAGCTGGGGAGTCAGGCTCAACCCTGATCCTGGCCAAGTCATTCAGATCATGTTTTGGAAGCTCTGTACACATTCCTTGTTTTGGTTGGGTATGAGATACCTAAATGTACCCAGATATTTTATTTGTACCAGCAAGTGGCATTTTCCTTGTTACAATGATATAATACATTGTGGTAAAAATGTAGTTAAGGAGAAATATATGTTTGTGTATTCATAGTGATTTCTATTTTGCTTTGTATGGTTATTTAAGAACTTGTAGGATTAACCATTATTTTTATTGTGTGGGAGATCAAACACCGGAAAGACTGCCCAGAGAGGTTGTAGAGTCTTCACCCTTGGCTAACTGGACATGGCCTGAGTAATATGCTGTGACTGACCCTGCTTGGAGAAAGGGATGGACTAGACAGTCTTCTGAGGTGCTTCCAGCTTCAGCAATTTGTGGTTGTGTGGTACAATATATAGTTTTGTCCTGAAACAAAAGGTTATGTCGACATAGGAAAATATTGTACACCAACAATAAAGTCATGAACAGTTTAATTATGGTCATAAGCTTTTCTCTTTCTGTTGAGATAATGAATCTCTAATGACACAGCAACTCATAAGAGCATTTAGGAATATCATGTAATTTTATTTCCAATATATTAAAATGTTCAAGTAGATGCTTAAATATCGAAATAACCCTACTGCGATCAATATTCAGATTTAGATAAAGCATGTGTTAAATGAACACATAAACTTTACCTCTTTTAACACATTCATTGCTCTGGTATCTGTATTCCAGACCACAGACCTGGCTAGTACAGGACAAAAGGAAAGCTATATGGATACTAGAAGTTAATGTGTGCCCACTTGAGGTAGAAGTGAACTGGGAAACTGAGAGCCCCAAAAAGGGAAAACCTGGCCCAGAAAACACTTTCTGATATAACCATTAATTCCCCAATGTAAAACTTCTAGCACATGCAGTTGAGCTACTCCATATATCCCAGCCAAGTTTGGCCTTAGACTGAAAACATTGAGGATTTTTTCTTCTACAACCATGTTTAACCGTAGAGGTGGCATATGTGAAACATCTCAGCTATCCTTATCCAGTTATCCTGACCATCCTGTCCTTGCCCAGTACAGCACCCCAGTGGTCACTCCATCCCTAGTACACACGCCCAAGCAGGCATAGCACTCCCTGAATACCAAAGCCTTCATCTCCCCTTACCATAAATCCACCTTACATATACATCACCCCCAGCTTTCCCTTTCTTCCTGAGTAGAAGAAAAAAGCCTTGACAGTGCTCAGTTGCACGATAGGACAAGGATGGTTTTGAACTAAAAGAGAAGAAATTTTTTATGTTGAGAGTGGTGAAGCACTGGAACAGGTTTCCCAGAGGGGTGGTAGATGTTCCATCTCTGGAAATATTCTAGGACAGGTTGGATGGGGCTCTGAGCAACTTGATCTATTTGCAGGTGTTGTTGCAGGAGGGTTGAACTAGATGGTCTTTAAAGGTCCCTTCTAACCCAAACTATTCTGGGGTTCTATGATTCTGTGATGTGAATGCTCACATCACTGCAAGCACCTGAGCAGCAGTGTTGTACTGCTCTTTGCTTAGTTGCTGTCCCCCAGAAGCAGGAGGCTACAAGGAACTGCTAAATGCAATGATTCAGTATTAGATTTTGTGCTGCAGTGTTATATTTTATTTTAAAATAAGGTCAACTAAAAATCTTTGCCTCAGTTTATGACTTAGAGAATTTCAACAGAATGCCTAAAAAAAGTATTTTCCCCATTATCATTGTTTCTAATTTTGCGTTTCTTATGCAGTTGCAATTCAAAGACGTTTAATCTAATTCACTTCGTTTTATAATTTATTCCAAATCCAGATGATTTTACACCTTTCAAATGCCTCAAACAGTGATGGCATGGAAATGCAGTTCCTATCCCAAGGACTTCCATCTTCATTGAAAGCCAAACACCAAAATCACGGTTTGTCCCAAATGGAAGTACTGAGATCCAAGTAAGCTCTGATACTGCTCTACCCACAGCTCTAAATGGAAAACTGACCATTTTTAAGCTTATTTAAAAAATACTGAAAAGAATCTATAACACACTGAATGCTGAAATCACAGTGAACCACAAAAAAATAGGTTTGCTTTTGACATGTCAAAAGAATGGGTTTGTTTTTTCCCACAGGTGTCTGTAAAATTGGGAGAGACTTCTTTGACCTTAACTTTACAAGATCATTTCATAAGACATTTCTTTGAAGTTTTATTTAACCAATTCCTAGATGTCTGCACTATCGGTGTCTCAGCTCCCTATTTCACCATGGCTTAGTCTGTTATACATATTCTGAGATTTGTATGCAACCAACCTGTTTTCATGCTTAGTTTCTTCTCCTAACATCTCTGAAGAACTCTTGACATTATAGATCTGCTGACATGAAAATACTAGAGGCTATGAGGCTATTCCTTCGATGTCCCTTCACACCAAGTTTCTTCAGGAGCAATTCATCATGTTACCCAGATTTTAAATTTTCTTTGGTTCATGCTTTCCTCATGTTTTTAGAAACTCTGTGAATCATGTCAATCCCTCTCCCTGCATTTTGATTTTGTTTCTGGATCTGAAATGAGCACTGGCAGGTAAACATGTGATGGATGCTGCACAGCCTTGGCAGACCTGGGCATTAAAACAAGTGAAGGAAAGGGAAAGAAAACTTGCTTTGAGTTTAGCCATTTGCATGCTTCCTCTGTGATTGTACCCAGAAATCTCTTTAGTCATTTCACAGTGCCTAATTTGGCATAAATCCCACCAAACCTAAAGATATCAATTGGGCCCTGTCTAATGAGAGAGTAATCTAGGAGTCAACACAGCTTCTGGAGGTAACATAGCACAGGTATTTTCACTACACAGAAATGTAGTGGGTTGTATGAGTCTCCTTTTTAAGATGGGAATTTGGTGCCATTACCAAACAGGTTTATAATCCATCAGGAGTTTTACATCAAAAGGATGGTTTGATTCAGCATTGCTGTGTCATGAGAGATGTAATTCCACCAAAGAGAGGATCCTTGGGCCCTCAGACCTTCGTGTGTTCCCAGGAGGCTTGACAAGAATCCGCAAGAGGTTGGGTTGAGAGAAAGCAAAGTAGGTTGCTGTCAAATTGGCATTCCTTCTCTGAGATTTTTGTCTATGAGTTCGCAAAGCCTGAAGACTAAGGGAGAAATGGGAGCAAAGGGAACTTAAACTCATAGCCCCATGGACTACAGCTTTGGGAACAGGTATGTGCTATAGATCGCAGCTTGAAGCAAAAACATCTAGATGCTTCCAAATTAGATAGTGGTTTTGAACAATTTGTTCAGATTTTTATGTGCATTCATGTGAATATTCCAGCTTGCATCAGGACTAAACAACAAATGTTGAAGAACTCATTTTTCCCCCAGGATGAAAAACCTAATTTCTACTTGGCTGTAGAAAATAAACAATCTGCAGTAGCTTAGAGGCTTAATTAAAAGACAACTATACCTGTGGTAAAAACTGGCAAACATCGACTTTTTAATAGATTCTATCAGCAATTAAAAAAAAAAAAAAAAAAAAAGACAAAAACCCAAAACCAAAACTCAAAGATATTTGACTTTGCAGTGTAAAGAGAAAAGCAATTCTGAAGAGCAGCCAGGCTTTGGTACACTAAGACTTAGACAAGCACTTATGTGATGCACAGGATAGAAAAAGTTACCTTAACAAGATGCATTTTATAGAGCTGTATGTTTTTACCACCAGGTTGCAACTAAGAGCTCATGAAAAACAGAAATAGAAGTGCTTTGGAGATGGTGGAAACAAAATTTATTGCCACCGTTGGTCGAATGGCAAAGGGATCTGAGGCAGTTCCCCAGCACTTGCTGTGCAGACTGGGAGCTGCTGTGCAGTGAGGCAGCTGGACACCTTGTGGGAAATACAGTAACACTCAGCAGATTTTTAAGAAATTACACTAAAGCCTGCAAAGTTTAATTTTTTTTTAAAGGAACATTTATTGTGAACCTTCTAAGAAAGGCCCTTGCTTGCTCAACGGCTGGCTCACAACTGAAATGAAAACCATCACTGCAGAGCTGAATGGGATTCAGCTGTCCTCAATACACATTCCAATAAGAAAAAGTAATTAATAGCCTTGAACAGGATAGCAGATGAACAGAAAACAGTTCTTGCAAAACTCTCACCCTTGCTGCTGCTCTAAAACACATTCCAGCACTCATCCCACTTGTGTGAATGGTTTCTAAATAGCCCATTTGTTTAAAACTCCATTTGTGCTGTGCTGAATCTCCATCCTAGACAGAGAGCCACAGTTCACATTAATAGTAGTGCTGCAGCTAGAGATCCCCTGCAAGCACAGAGCTCCTTGCTGCTACATTCTGGCTTGCCATGAAGTTCATTCCACACTGATTCATTACTAGAGAGAAGATACAATTGCAAATTCTTTCAGTCTTGCTGGCTTGTTCATCTGTTAGTCAAATAAACAGAGAGGAAGTTGGTTAATTTGGTAACAGGAAAGCTTTCCTCACTGAAACATCACAGGCAATAAATAACCATTCAGTTTGTTCTCCATGTCTGTGACAGAGAATTCATCTGGTGTTATGTTTAAATTAAGAAAAATGTATATATAGTTCATTTGTACTGAAGTCATATGGGGGACACCTAAGGTGTTTGCAAAGAAACATCATAATGGAAAATAAAATGCACACAGTTTATAAACAACTTTAATCCTTTTTCTTCTTTCTTTTGGACAAGCTCATTACAGAAGGAAAACTGAATTTCTGCAGTAGCTGCCTTTGCTCACAGGCCTCTGATGAGCAATCAGCACTGTGCACTGAAGCATGAACCCTATATGCGTACAGAAATTCACAGTTCAACAAATTCCCCAGATCAACCTGGAGACGGAACAACAACAGAATTAGATGTGTTATTATGGATAGTGACCCAACAGGTTCATTTTTCACCTTTCCTTTACCTTACATTTGCCTGCAACGAGAATGACAATCTGAGTCTGCCTTCACTCAGTCCCTCCTGTGATGAAGTGTTTGATGAAATTTCTGCAGGCCAAAGATATTATGGTTTTCTTTTTAATTTTGATGTTGTTTTTCTTAGATTTCTATTCACACAGAAGCCACATATGGATGGAGGAGATAAAGGAAAACGTCATGTTGCACAGGCTTTGAATTAAAATAACGTCCTTGCATCGTGTAGCAAAACACATAAAAGATCCTGCATTTCATCCACTTTTCCAAGAGGAATTACTTGGTCATTTTATCTTTGCCAGTGAAAGTAGCAACAATTTCAGAGTGGAACAGGTGGGATGATTTTAGTATATCTTGTTGTCTAGAAAGCAAACTTCTCATCCAAATACACCTCTTCCCCACAAGCCTACCACTGTGTCCCTGGTTATGGTGATTTCCAAATGGCAGCTCCAGATCCTCTGTGCTGCACGAGCCACAGCAACAGGCATCTCCATGACACTGACAAGTGGGAGCCAAAACACCGGTGTGTGTCTCTAGGCTCCCAGTGCAGAAGACAGCACTCTAGTTCATAAGGATCATCAGCATTTTGCTGGTGTAGGCAGATATTGGTATTAAATTATAAGGATTTATTAGGCTCAGCATTTTTAGTGTATCTTGACTTCCCTTCTTCAAACCAGTCCGCAAGGCTTGCAAAGACACGAACTTCTGAGACACTTGGGGACACTCATGCTCTTAGGGTTGTGGAAAGCAAACTTAAAATCCATTGTAGTTTTTTTGAAAAGATCCATTCATTTAATATATGGCAAAGTATATCACACATATGTATATTCTGAGACATCATAAGGAAAGGGTGGCAGTCTCAATTTTGGGTTTACTAACATTTTGGATTCACTTCAAGCATCTTTCCTACAGAAGGTGGACCCAGGAGAAAGTCTCGCATTAACGAGGCAGTGCTGGGCCATGATTACACCAGGAGGGTTTTTCAGGAACATGCTGCCCACTCCCAGCTTTTCGAAGCCAGTTTTCTGGAGAGGGACTTCTCACTACACATCACATGCTGCTAACCAGGCTGTCAGCACTGCATGTACATGAACAACTAACACATTTGCCCCTAGGTAAAAGGAAGAAGGTCAGGCAAAAATATCATAAAATCAATATCTACCTCTTTTATTTTATTTTTACCATTTATTATAGTTGGAATCAGTGGCAGACAGACCCTAAAGCCAGGTACTAGGACAAAATTATTTTCAGTTTTGCCTCCTGCCCTGCAAAGGCTGCTGTAAGCAGCAGCCTCTTGCCTCTGAAACTAGAGTTTCCTCACTTGTTAGGTGACTCAGGATATAACAAGATCCCTATTTTCAGAAGTGAAAAAGAATTTGGCCTTGAACAGCAGGTGATATTTTTGAATTTTAACTCTATTTTTTTTCTTAACAGGGAAATTAGAGGAGCTTTTAATTTTCCAGGAGCCTCATAAAAATACTCATAGTCACTTTACTAATTCCTATCTGTCATATCTGGTATTTTGGACTCCTCTCACTCATACTCCCCAAACCAGAGTAACATCGGTGGCACCAGCAGCATAGTCTGCCACTTCACCTATTTTACTTTTTTACCTTAATTTTTCCCCTTCTCCCTCCCTCCAGTTGGTCAATACTTTTAAGATTTTTGGTTACTAAAATATCCTTTATGTAATACAGATTTCATTAAACAAGATATTTTGGAGCCATATCACTGTTGTATGACCTTATTGGGGATGGATTTTTAACGGACCCAGTTTGCAGGGAAATGGCACTGCAGGGTGCCCCCATCCCTGGATCTGACCTTGCCACTGCCCAAGGGCTGACGTCGCCTTCCTGTGCCAACTGTGTCTCTCTGGTATGGCATCCGTTATCCTTTGTCCTCATACAAGGCCTGTCAGCAGGGTGGGAGTATCCTTCCAAATGCTGGAGGGCATCACAACTCCTGCTGGCATCTATAACCAAAACTTCCCTGCACAATGATACTTATGGATAAGAAGCAAATTTATTTTATTCACCAAAGGGTTAAATACATAATCATACTTTGAATCAGTCTCCAAAAGACTAAAAGAAATGTAAATGTGCCTGGACAGCCCCAACTTCCCCCACTGGTGCTGTTTGAAGGCTCCTTTCCTGCTTCTGCCCTAGCTACCTGCCCAGTGGGCCATCCTCCATACCCTCCTCCATAGCCACTGGCCCTGTGGAGCTCACCAGCTGCTTTGCATGCCAGCATTAGTGATACCTTTCATCCATTTAAAGTCCTCTAGCTAAAGCATGTGTCCTGACAGGCAGAGAGGTACCCTATTGTGGGTGCTGGGGTTTTCTTCCTGCCTGTTCCCCTTCAGCATGGCAATTGAGGTCTCCTTCAGCCCTCTTCAGAGCCACCAGATAACTTCCTAATCCAAAGCTACTGGCCCCCAGGCACAGCATCACCTCTGCAGTTCTGCAGTTGAAGTGCTGATGGTGGTGGCTCATGGAATCTCAACACCCAGCTTTATGGCTGTGAGGACTTGAGGGCCCAAAAAGTTTGAGATCCAGGTTAACATCTTCAGAGGTTTCCCTTCCCTGGTACCACCGCCAAAGTACCAGATTCCTCACAGAGCACAAGTCTCATGTTGCACCAGCGATGGAGGGTGTCCCTGAAGGTATTTTAATTAGTTCAGGCTGGCTTATTCTACCATAGGGGATCACAAAAGCTCAGTAGCTTTATCATCACAGAGCTTTGAGCTGATGCATTTGATAGCAGCTTGCATCAGTTCTGTTTGCCATTAAATCAGTAGCAGTCCATAAAAATTGAAAATAAATCAGGCTACTAGTCCCCAGACTTTGGTCATTTCCTAATCTCATGGAACACACCAAAATAGCTATACTAATGACATTGTTATGAATCTGGTTTTCTTGTTCATCATTACCATTTTAAAGTGGCTTAAATGGACTAACAATCACCATAGCAACAAAGCAGCAGTCAGGAGGAGTACTATCAAGAGAATTTGTTGTCTTAAAAGGGAATATGGGTTTTTTACATCTTTTCAATGAAACCTTTTTTTTTTTTCTGACTTTGAACCAGATAAGAGACCTGAAATAACCAGGAAGAAAATATGAACATTCTCATAAAAGCACTGAATACCCCCAAATCTACACTTCTTATTTATTGACGCAAAATTAAAGGGGCATGAATAGAGAAGCAAGTAAGAATTAGTTCATCAGGAAGTATTTAAGTATGCATTGGGGTAAAAAATGCATTCCAGTAGCAAAGAAGGCAATGTTGTACCTGAGAAAGCAAATAACAGGTCTGCAAGAAGACCACAGTGTCTTGCTGTACCTCAGGCTTCAGGGATTTTTTTTATAATAATTTTTCCTGCTTCTGCCTCCACCTTCCATTCTTAAACACTCACAGACCCTTAAAATTACTTGTCACGGTAGACAGCACAGTCTAACATGGTTATTTTAGTTGTTTCTTAGATACTGGCAGCCACAGTTAATTATATTAGAGAAGAGATGTAATTTATTTTTTTTTTTGCCCTGACAGCCAAAGCACAAGGCAGGAGTACCCTATGGAGTTTGGAGCCCAGGAGTGAGCTGTGGGTGGAGGACGGCTGGGGAAGCAGTAACCAGTTACCCCCACACATACTGACCCGCCCTGGGCTGATCAAATTACCTATTAAAGACAACAGACATCGCACTCTTGAAGGCAAAGACCTTTTCCCAGATATTTCCTGTCTGTTTTACCTTGTTGGAGCCTGAGGAAGCTATACACGTCCTGCTGGAGCTAAGGCCTCTCCATCCCTCCCCACCATGCCCACGGCTGCCAGACTGCTGCATCAGGAGGTGTGAGAAAGTACATTACTTTGGCCTTTAGCCTTCACCTTGTACAAAATCATTTCAGTATTACAGAGCACTTGGATTAACCACATTTCTTCTCTTCTAGGATTGTGCAAATACAATTTTCTTTTTATAAAAGGCTTAGGTTCCTGCCAAAAACTTGCATCTCAATGCCATCACTATGTATGGGGACCTTTTCCAAGACCTGCACACTGGTCTGTAGCCAGATGCCATTTTCACCTCATTGCTGATGAGCATTAGAAACTGCTGATGAGCAGTACACTTACTCCAAGTCCCTTCATCATTAAATACTAGCAGATGGAACCAGTTGCAGACTTCCCCTAGCCATGCTCCAAGCTCAGGTAGGATGCAGGTTGTCTTCAACCGTGAGCTGAATGCAGAAGGACCCACCAGGAGAGAGCTCAGAGGAAAACACATTGATTAAAAAAGCACCCCATAGATCTGAGAGGTTCCCAGTTGAGCAGTGCTCTGGGGGATGGAGTTGCTTTTCCTAAAGAGAGCATCAGAAACAACATCTGAAAAACACACTGCAAGGGCTTCCCTATAAGTTGGTTAAAAGTCTCATTCAGCAAAAGAATTAACAAATGGAAAGGGCTTCTAGGTCACCTTAGGCACATCAAAAGCAAGAAGAAATGGAGACCAAGAGTCCCTGAGCCCTGTCTGGCCCAGCATAGCATGTGTCCCCTGGCTCTGCCAGAGGTGGTTCTGATCTACAAATTTAGGTTTCAAAAGGAGAGACTGGGTAGTTCCTGCACTTCAGGAACTACACAAAACAGTATAAAACCAGACAGAAAGCTAACCTAATAAGAGAGGATAAATTATGTGGGACAGGCAAGACCCTCCTCTGTAATGGTGTCCCTTTCTCCTCACTATGGCTGCTCTCATCACCTTGACACAAGGCACAGTGCAAGCAGTACAGTCCTTCCCACACAGAGCTTGATGATTAAAACATATTGGACACCATAAAATGTGGAACAATGGGTGGAAATGAAGATAACAGCCTAAACAAGAACACTGTTTTGCTAAAAGAAAATTCAGGCTTTGTCTGAAATATTTCTGGCTATAGATGCAGGAGAGGAGAGCAGGACCTCTTCCGCCTCTGCCCACCCATCAGTGCCAACACATCCACTGCCAGAGGCACAAAGCCCAGGCATTTCTGTGGTGAGGGGTGATGACCCTCCTGGCCAAGAGAACAGAGCGGTGACTTGTACCCAGCCAGGAGCTGCAGAGGGACAGTGCCTTGCTCCAATTGCTCTCTGTGCTGGGAGAGTATGGGAGCTGCTGCATTCCACCTGCCCCTGCAGCTGTGTGGTAGCCAGGAGCTCAGGGCAGGCACTTCTGAGCAGCTGCCAAGGCCAGCAGAGCAGCACAGACTGGGCTTGGAAGGGGCATCAAGCTGACGGTCACTGTGAGGGTCCTCCTGGCCAAAATGTTTCAGCAGATCTGTCAATTTGGACAACTGCAGGGCTCGGTACCCACCATAAGAGCTTTAGAGCGCCTATATTTGGGATTTAATACCTCTTGGAGATCCAGCTTTGCCAGAAATCAGAAGTCTGAGTAAGTTTGTCACCCCCGTGTCCCCCTGTCACAGTGTGAGGCAACTCCTGCCACATGCTCAGGTCTTCTCTCATCAGCTAACCTGTCCCTGAGTAACCTGGCACAACTGCCGAAATGACACTCCTGAAAGCAGGGGAAAAGTGTCTCTCATCAGGGCTTTCTTGACAGTAATAAAGAAAACCAGTACCCTAATTCCTAAAAACAAGAACAAAGACTTAGAAGTAACTGAAACCTGGCACCTATATCTTGATAATATATTCTCCATCAAAACTGTTAGCAGCAAGGAGGATTATAATACGGTGCTATAAAGTATCTCAGCCCTAGAATAACATAAATAGGTTATAAAGGATCTAGTGTGATGTGTTTCTATGTGGAGCTTACAGGTCAGGTTCCCAGAGCTGTCACAGGACCCCCTCAACCTCAGCAACACTGAGAGACAAGCCAACCTAACATTCCCCCCTCTGGTCTGGTGCTGCTGGGCTCCATGACTCAGACAGCTGATGCTTTCAAAAAGCAAGGGAAAAAAATCATAAAGACAGAGATAAATACAGCAAATGCTGGGATCTCTGGCATCAGCCCCAGGACACAGATCTGGGTGTTTAAGTGTGAGACAGTGTTTTCTTTGCAGGCTAAGGATATGGGTCTAACAGGAGCAGGATACCCCACATCTAATGTGAGTTACTCCTATCTCGGTTTTAAAAACATGAAATGTTAGAAATTGTGTATACCCGCAAAAAATTCTCACTTGGGTGTTTTTTGACAGGGAGCTGGGAAGCCTGAGCTTTCTCCTGGCAGCTTCTGCTGCTGGTACACCCTGTGGCACATTTTACGAGTCAAGGATAAGATCTTTTGCAAAGATTCAGGACACCAGCACCTTCCTTTTCACATGGGCTCACAACTCAATCCTGTCTCTACTTGCATTTTATACCACCTGAGCAGTGCCACCACCTACCAAGCCATGCAGTGGCCTTTGGCCCCTGTGGGAGCATGAGGTGGCTGGAAGCAGCTTTGGGAGCTGAAATGGGAGAGCTGCAGGAGCATGATGGCTGGACAGGGGCTAAGGACCTGGAAAAAGAGAGTCAACCTTCCTGCAAATGTTATCTGTAAGTTTTTGGCCTGTTTGTCAGTGCACACAGCTACATGTCCACAGGCACACATGCAGAAAGAAGGTAAAACTGAAGAGGTAACATGGATTAAAAAACCCAAATCAAAACAAAACCTTCTTTTCTTTAAAATTTTACATCATCCAAGACCCTTACTCATGATTTTTAGGAGAAGAACATACCACACCACAGATAACATGTCTTCTGCTTCTTCTGCATAGGGCCGCTGAGACAGTCATCCCCACTTCACTCCTGCTTCCAAGAGGGATAAGTCCAACCCAGCACAGCCCTCGAGATAACATGCTCAAACAGAAAGCCCACAACCTCTCCTGGCTGTGCTTCCTGCCTTCTCTCAAACCATCTCTGCTCTGATTGCAATGGCCCCAAAATTTGATGAACAATTTCCACCCCCTCACCCTTTTTTTTTTTTTTGGCCAGCTCTGTTTGAAATTTTGAGAGGAGGAGCTGGGCTAAAGTCAGTGCTTGAAGGAAGTGGATTTAGAAGATTAAACATACCTCCAACAGCAGCATTCCAACTCTTTAAATATTTGCACCATCAGGTTTTGTGCAGAGTTAACATGCACACATGGACATTCATTTTAGCTCAGGTTTTTTTGATTATTCTGTAACATTATATACTCAGGACCAGCTTTTAATGTTTATCCAAGTTATATTCAAAAGTTACCTCTGAAATCTGATAGACATTGCAAAACTGAAAAGGGGAACACAGAGGCAACTGAATATGTCAGCTCCCTTATGGCCACCAAAACGATACCTGGGCTGCAGACCCAAAGGCAGATAAGACAGCCAGTAACAGCTTCCTCTGCTTTCTGCAAAGGGGGACATGCACTGCTCTTCTCACTGCTCTCATGTCCTCTGCTGAGTTCCTGCCATTTTAGGAAGGTGTGGTGAGCCCTAGCATCTGCATAAGGTAGGTGGCAGGAGGCAGGGAGCTCTTAGTTTGGCATGAAACCATAGTTACCCTAAAATGTTTGCTTGAGCAGAGGCCAGAGTTCAAGTTTTTCAAGGTGTTCATCCAGTTGGACCTGGAGACAGCACATCTGTAGAAGTAGGTGCTAACAGGCTCCTGTCATCTCCAAGTTAGGAGATGCACAGAAAGTCTTCACTAAGCCGTCAGGAATATAAAACAATAAAACTACTCAAATAGTAGAAATAAATCTCAAGCATGCATTAGTAGAGTAGCAAGTCCAATCTGTTTGCCGAGGTCATATATGATCTTTTCCTATTTTCCCCAGAAGTCACCAAATACAACTGGTATTTGTCACACAGTGACCTTGCGTGATGACCAAAGTGGTCATATTTGAAAATAGCTGTATTAGGGCAATAGAATAAATCCACATTCTTCATACAGACATTCTTTATACACCTTTTGGCATATTTAAAAGCAGAGTCTCGATGTATTTACACATCTTTGAAGACAGCACCTCCCCTCCTTTTCCAAAAGCCCTTATAATCCCTGCTCAGCCACAGATGGTGTAAGGAGCACCCACAGCTATCACAAGTCCAGTTTTGGACTCAAAGCTACCTGTCTCCCACATCCCATCTGTCTTCCCTTCACCATTTCAGTCCTGCACCACCTAGATAAAGTTCAGGGCTTAACTCCCCTCCACTGTGCTTTGCTTTCCTTGGACAGTGCCCAGTGCCATTCATCTTACAGTAGGATTTGAGCACGGACACAGCTGCCACTACTCTATGAGCTATGCACTGAGAGGTGCTTATTTTAGTAAGTCATAGGGGTCAACACATCATGAGAACAATGGGAAGCTCCACCTATGAGCAGCAAGATGGCTTTCTAAGGCATGTCCCCTGTCAGCTGAGTGCTGTGAGTAATGATGACATCCTGTGTAGCTTTCCTAGAGCATGTCCACTAACCAACACCATTGATACACTTCTTGCAAGCATTCAAAGCACAGGGTATTGCAAGAAAAACCCATCTGAAACACAGGAAAGCATTGCATTAAGAGAGTAAAGAAAAGTAAATGTTACCATTATATATATATACATACATACATACATATATATATATACACACACACTCCACAAGAAATGTCTAATGGAGGTTGCTGTTAGTTCACACTCCAGGACCCAACCTCAGTTTTTCCCAAATAACATCTAGAAGATTTAATATTTTTCTCTGACCTGTTTTTTTGCTAAGAGTTTCTTTTGGCTCCAAATACTTCTACAGATTCCGTTTCTGCAAATGTATAGAACTGCATGATATTTCTAAGGATTGTTAGGTTTAGAAACAACTTGTGACTCACATTCCTGTTGTGTGGCTGGTTAACGACATTTCTGATCAGAGGACACAATTTTTCACAAACAAAAACCAACATTGAATACAGTTGCTTTGTTTGCAGACTTTATACTAGGAGCAGTCCTTCCCAAATATTTATCTGACCTAAAAAAACTAGGGAGAGAATTTTCAGAAGTTCTTACTGACTTAGCCATGAGAGGTTAAAACTGTATGCCCTGTGCTAAAGAGACTAGCATGGAGATGCCTGAGCAAATACCAGCTCAGCTTCCCAAACACCATTTTGCAGCGGGCAGCCACATCTAACTTACTCCTCAGAAAATACATATTTTGCTCTACAAAGGCTTGCACCAGTAAAACTGGCTTTGCCAAGAAGAAATTGTCTGCTTTAAAGAGTTCACTCAACAGAAGCATCTTCTCCCTCGGTCATGCAGATCATCAGGAGCAAAGACATGACAAATTAAATAGAGAAAATGGAAGCCACTGAGTAATCCAAATCAGCAGAGGCAGCAATTTAGCTCCAATTTATACAAAATGGAAGATATAACAAGTGGAGGCAGCTTTAGTGAACTTGTGACACATTCATCAGGACATGGTCAGTCAGTATTTCTAAATAATCAGGACTGAAAGTCTAAGAGGTTATTTTTGTCAGAGGAAGAAAGCTGGAACAACGCTGAAGCAGAAAAACACAGGTAAGAGGAAACCATGGAAAAGTTATCAATTCAAAACTTCAGTAGTCAGAGATAGTAAAGCAGAAATTTGGGCAATTTGGGAATGAAAAAAAAAGGAGCAACTTTCCCTTTGGACATAATTCAGCTTGAACTTTCAATTAGACTATAAGGTTAAAGCCAGCCACAAATTACTAAGCAAAGTGAGGATGAAGAGAAATTTCTGGTTTAGGCATGCATGTGCTAGTATACCCATTCACATGAGACCATCCAGAGATGAAATAAAGGGCAGGGCATAAGAAAAGGGATGCAGTAGGTTAAATGGGCCAAGTGGTTTTTGAAGAAGGTTTTTATATGTACATGAGAAGAAGCAAAGAAGAAAAAAAACCCATATATAGAGAACTAGTAGAGAGTGAAACATAAGGCAGAAGCTATGGAATAAACAAATTTGGTGTTTTATAGGAAAGCATAGTGAAAAAGGAAGACTGAAGGAGATTGTTATCCACATGCAACTATTTTTCATGGAAATCAGCAAAGATGGGACTTCAGTAGAGGATGCAAAAGCAGCAATTTTGCCTAATGCTTATCTCAATTAGACTGTGAAGCTCACAAGGCACAGAGAAATGCCAGCTATTTAAACACAGTAAAAGGTATTTAGCGTCCCCTCCTCTCTCTCTACCTCCCAACCAAATCCAACCTGACAGCATCAGTTCAGGCTAAATATTATATCAAAGACATGTTCACAACAACTACATCCTTCAAGCACTGCATGAAGCCCATCTAACTTCTAGAGCATCCACAGCTCAGTGAGGACATTCTTGCTGCAAGGGACTGATCCCTTTGCAATGTCCCAGCTTCTCTAAGGCAGAAAATTAACTTCTCACATTTTTAGTACTTTTTAAATAAAAACATTTAAAAGTCTAAGATGAGCAAATAATTCATATATAAGACATTTGGTTTATATTAAAACAGTCTAAAAAGAGGAATTTAGGGAATCCAGGGATTCAGCAGAGGAACTCAGACTTAACTCAAAAATTATTTGAAAGTAACAGCAAAAAAACCCCTCAGCTTCTCCAAACTGAACGCTTTAATTGTTCTTTACCATTAATGCAGTTACTACATAAGGCCATGCCATGCTCATGTGCATTAAGCCAGCGTGTGTGGGTGGCACTGCAAACCACCAGAAAGGAGCTTGCCGGGCATTAGAGGCTTGTAATCATTAGACTCCAGATAGAGCAGGAAAACAGCTCATTCAACTCAATTCTATAATTTTCATGGGCTGCTAAAGTGACCTTGAAAAAGCAAGCACTGTTTTCAGGTAGACTGTGTTTTCCCCCACAAGTGCCATGGAGTCTACAGCCAAAACCAGACTTCCAGGCTCCACATGCTCCTTTCACGAGCCGTCAGGCAGGCAGGATTGAATCCAATCTTTGTGAGTACTGCTGTAGATGCAACTCATCTTGTACAAATCTTTAATGAAAAATGCTTTAAAGCAATACAAGAGGGAAGTTAAGTATTCTCTGAACGAGTTAAGTATTGTCACAACAAGCGCCATTATATCACCAGAGGCATTGCTGCCACCATGAGAAAACTAAATATTGAAATAAATGGAGCAGCACAGACTCACAACTGGAGGATCCATCCCAGGCTGATCTATTTCAGCCCAGCAAAACACAGACAGGAGTACTGAAGAGACAAACAAACAGGTCTGGATTAGATGACCAGGCAGCTCACTCCTGGTGTTACCTTCCTAACTGCAGACAAAGGCCTGAGAACACAGTGAAAGCCAGTGCTGGGCAGGGAGCATCCCTGGCACACACCATGGATCAGGGTGACAGATTACACAGAAGCACAGCCATGGGCTCAGCAGTGCAGTGTGGGCTGGTGTGACCGGAGAGCTGAAGGGACTGTGGATGCTGCAGAACAGCCACTCGTGGTTATGGAATGCTTCTGCTGAGCACACCTGAAACCTCTGGAGTGGAAAAGGGCTTATCCTCACCTCCAGTGCCCACCTGTAGCACAGTGTGCAGTTACCTGTTTCGTGGTGGAGCTCTGGCAAATATCAGTCTGTACTCCTCTGAACAGTCTCATGTCATCCATGCCCTCCTGCAGTGGCAGCATCTTAGAACTCACTGGTCCCCTCCTTTTTTTTAAATTAACCATATAACTACAAAGTGACAGACTTACAGAAAAGATCTAATCAAAAATATACATACACTCTACAATACAGTTACAGGATTATTTAAAATAAAACACTTGTTCCTTGTTCCTTCAAAAGCAGTGAGGAACCAAACCCAC
The DNA here is from genome assembly GCF_025592945.1 of Manacus candei. NCBI lineage: Eukaryota > Metazoa > Chordata > Aves > Passeriformes > Pipridae > Manacus > Manacus candei. The sequence goes on along the minus strand of NW_026138111.1, from coordinate 4,428,033 downwards.
CTGCTTCCCCCACCAGTGATGGACCTGTGGCTATGAATCTGCCAAAAAGCACTAACTCACCTCATTGCAAGAAATCAGGTGTAGTTTTGAAAGATAAGTAATGAAAGTTTGCAAGAGGCATTAGCACAAAGCATTTTTAGGTTTATTTAAATAAAAATTATAATTTATACAAGACTTTTTAAACAAACAAGATTTTCTTAAAAAATGTACAGGGCAAATAATTTCATTATTTCAATTATCCATACAGTATAAGTCTTTTGTCAAACAAAAGTTACACTGATAATGAATTATTTACAATTTCAAAATATAGACTCAAACCTCAGACATAAAAATTTTAACATCCATTATATTTCAATGATTAGTAGAAATTAAACATCTGCCAAAATGTACAGAGTTCAATAAAAACTAACAATGTTTTTAAACAGGTTTAAGTAGCCAAAAAAAAAGTACATCCTTTCATCTCTTCATGGTTGGGTAAAATCCCTTTTCTCTTTGTCTGCAGAACAAGGGTAGGGTTTTGCTGCTGGCATCCTGTGTGATGTTGCTACTAATAAATAGTTTGTTTTATTCAATCTTGCCTCACAAAAGCTACAGTGCACAGAAAGGCATGATTTCATATTTCAGCTTGTTCAGCCTTTTGAATTTAAGTGGTCACTGATAATTAAAGCAGTCAGTTTTCATCTCCCTTTTTTTATTGTCTTTAAAAGGGACTCAAACTAACCAGTGAACTTCTTTTAGAAGTTAAATCCAATTACGTGTGAATGATCCAGACATCTACAGACATCAACAGAACTGCAAATATAAACAGCAATCAGACAGACAGAATGACAAGAACATCACTTTCTGCTATTTAGAAGCACTTTACATTAAGTGTTCCAACCCAGCCTGTTACTGTAGAACACCAGGCTGTACTGCAAAACTAGACAGGAAGATTGGAATTTAAGGTGAGGACTTCAGTGTAATTGTACAAGTCAAGTACATATTTACTCGCTGCCCGTCCTCTCCTGCCCTCCAAACCTGGGAGGGTGTAGCAGCAGGAAAAGCATGAGTAAACACACTAAGGGTACCTTCTGGCATCTTTGAAGTCACATACACCACAGTTATGCAGCAGGAACCCAGATAATGTAAAGTGAAATTTGCAAAATATGTACACAGATGTTTGTCAATTATATTACAACTCTATTAAAAAAAAGAGAAATCCAGTCTGTTTCCTATACATTAGAGTGAATCAATGTTGCATTGCAGTTTGCACTAGGTTTACTGCTTTAAGAATCACTAACTTTTAAGTTCACACTGTTAAAAGTGTGGACTCATTTCAAACATCAGAAAATAAATTTTAAGAGCATATTGTACACATGAGGCATTTCAGTCTGGGAAAAAGATAATGATATCTTTTCTCTGAAGCCTAGATATGGTTAATTGTCCTGGCACCATCAGTATAGATCCTATAGCTCCTTCAGGAACCAGAATCTAGGACAACCTTGTTTACAAGGGTCAACCAGTGAGGAGGAGGGTGGGAGGGGGAGGAGGTAATAAGTACGAGTCAACTGATTTCCTACTGAAACTGCTGTTGTGATCAGAGTGAAGGTATAAATTACACTTGAAAAATGATACAAAAATAAGAAAAAGAGCATGCTCTCTGTAAAAAATATAGTTTTCTGTTTGTTCAAAAAAAAAAGGATAATCTTAAAACACACCCAAGGGATTTTTTTCTTAAGACAAAATGAATGGATCTGATTAAGATTTATATAACATTAAGCCATTTTAATGCCTATTTGTTAGCCAAACGTACTATTCAAGGAAGATTCTAGAAAGGAAAGCCAAATTATAATACACAGAAATTACAAAAAAGAGACTAACTGATTTTAAAGTAGGTTTGAAGAGAAAAATTTAAGATGAAGAATATTTACTTAAACATATAGCCTGAATGTGTGAAGTGATGAAAGCATAAACTGTCAAGCCACATCCACTTTAGATGGTGGCAAAATGGATTTCCCACCTGCTTCACTTACATTTTAAGTTTCCAGGTCCCGAGTTACAGCATACCTAAGGTGGTGTTAGAAACACACCCCTTTTTCAGGTCATTTGAAGACATGTTCAAGTGCTACTCTAAAGGGAGAACTCAAAAATTACATCTTAGCCATTACAGTGGCCTCCCCCCCACCATTCTTGCTTACATTTCCACCCAGGGCACAGAGTTTTACCCTATAAGTGTTTCACTTTATGATACTCAATCAAATCATGGTATTCAGCAATATTTCTTCATATTAAGTTTATATTGAGTTCTCATATCATACCTCTTCACGGTCAGAGTAAAGAAAGGTTTGTACATGTTGACTGCCACCTTCTTCATTACTGCTGCATTTGTTGACACACTTTAATTTAAAACTGTGCTAAGACTTAAACACCCTTTGGGTTTTGTTACCTCTCTCCCCCCCTTCATTTTACCTCTTTCCCTATAAATAAAGAAAATTCTTGTTTAAAAAAAAAAAACAGAGAAAAAAAATCCATGAAATTAAGTCCCATTTTTACACAAGAATTTGCATCTCCATTGTAATTTTTTTTTACAGCCATTCATATAATGTCTGGAGAATCCATACTGCTCAATTGAAAAGACATAGCAAAGGAAAAGACACACTGGAAGGCCTGGCATAACTCCTACTGTGCTTTCATGAAAATGCAAATAAAATTCTAAGCCTCTCAGATGGGTGCCATTATATAGAGTATAAAAGCTTTCTAATATTAAAGACAAAGGTCATTATGTGCTTTGCTGCTAGATAGGCCTGAGAGAGTTCAGAGGAGCACAGCCTTCCTGTTTTACCTGGTAGTTGGGTTTAATTGTTACTAAAATTTAATTCTGCAAGGGGGAAGACAGCAGCATATCAATGCTCCTCAAATTATGCTTTGAGAGGAACTAGTGCTTTCAGTTGCTATATTATAGTGGTTTTTCTCATTACAAGGTAACCCAAGAGAAAAGCCAAATTTAAAAAAGTCATGTCTCAGTTTAGTTTAATTACTCCCACCTCCCCCAACACAAAAAGCCTGCAAGTCTTTAATGCATTAACGTACAAACGCCTTGTACATACAACATGTACAACAGCTGAGCCCTTCTATGACAAGTATCTACAGAAATACAAATATATGATGCCTAACATTTTAGGAACAACATTTTCGTGCCTTCTTTTATAAAAAGTATCTGCCTGCCTTCCTTCCTCTTACTTTAGTTTATTAGGAAAGGAAGATGTAGTTACAAACTTTCTACTCCAATTCACTGTACAAGTAATTGAAACACCTGTATGCAGGAAAAATTGAACCTAACCAAACCAGTAAAATATCCTTCTGTGACACAAAAATTAGCAAGGAGGAGTTATTTTAAGTGCAGTTGTAAATATGAAAATACTGAAATGCCAATACTTCCTTGGTGTTGCTATCAGTTTTAATAAAGAACCCAATTCAAAACTGAGCTGAAGAGAGACTTCAGGCTGCTGCATCCATTATTCTCACATCACAGGGAAAAACAACGAAGATAAAGGGACAAATTAGTGATATCAGTGGAGTTAAAGGGATCATTCTGTTTCACTTCATTACGTAGTCAGATCTCCAAGTATCTTCCCAGCTTTTAATGTCAGTAAATAAACATTAAAAGTGCTTAATGTGCAAGGCTAATAGTGATGATAGCACTTTCACTGTTTTGTTTCATTTTGGTTTTGTTTTTTTTTTACAAAAACCTTAAAAACAAACATGAAGGCATATATAAAATACACTTGATTTATGTAACAGACAGAATATAAACCACCAGACAAGAAAAATTATTGCAAAATAGATGAGGATGTTCATTTTTTTCCACTACCAAGTTGTAAAATAGGAAAGTTTCCTTTAGTTCTTCTAAGATAAGATACTAGCTCTCATTGCTGGATGTTGCAGATGTTATTTTCACATACTGGCTGAGAATTGTCTCAAAAGCTTCATCTCTGTGTACCATGGCACCAAAAATCAAAGGCTAAACAACAGAAAAAAAAACACATCATGTTAGTGTAGAAAGAAAACTGTTTCTCCAGGTATAGTCTTGGCCAGGTCAATAGGAACAGATTAATTGCACTAGAACTGCATTGACAAAGTCATAAGATTACTTTTCTCTACTAAATCCTTGGTTATATGGCAGAGTTTCTAATATTTTCCACTTTTTTATATTCTTCCTAAACTAACCATGGCATAAAATACATCTGGACTGAATATGAGGAATGGAGAACATTGTAACCCACTTTCGTCTCCATCCCCTTGGTGCATGATGTTTTCCTGATTGACCTCTGCCTTCATTAAAGTTCTAAAAATCTTTATCAGTGCCTCTTCATTTTCACTCATAGAATATTTATTTAGGTAGATGAACATTTTCAACCTCCTAATTGTGAAGTACTTCTCAATATCAAACAACAAGCCGAAAAACTCGTACAACAGTCATGTGACTTGGTAAAAAGTTATTTGTAAGTGATTAATTTAAAATAGGGTTCAGACAGATGCTAAGAGATGCTTCAGTTGCCCAAAAGGTATTTGAGGCTTACAGAATCTTAAATCTTATGGTACTAAAGACTGAAACAGGAAACCTTTATCTGAGAGTCAGGCCCTTCCACTCCAAAGCCTCCTCATCCACAGATACTATCAAGCCATAACCTTTTTGTTTCAGACTGTGCAGCAGAGCAGCCCCCACGTTCCTCAAGAAGGATGATGGGGAGAATCTTTCTGAAGTGTTATAGTAAGATAGTCCAGATGCAGTAGAACAAGTTGAATGTCTAATTCATTAAAGTTCTGAAGACAAACATACTGAATAATAGACAAGTGAATTTAAGACAAACAAACAGAAAAAGCCAAATGCTGCTATAAGTGGACAAAAACCCCTTTATGCTGGTGCTAGCCAGAGAAGGAAGAAAAGAAGGGTATGAAGTCAAACAGAGCAATACTGACACAGCCAGCTACTTACTTTTTGTGTAGATGGTGTTGATACAGCAATACCCATCCCTGATCCTGGGAGAACAGAGAGTACTTTATACTAAAAAGAAAAAAATCACAAAAGATACCTTACTTACTGAACAATTGCAAAAGATGCTGTGGAGGTTACATAGCTCATCACTGATATGTCTTCCCAATATTCACACAGAGGAGGAGATCCCCAAATCAGACCTTTGTTTCCCACCTCCGAATAAAAGCAGGTACAGCACATGTTTATGCTTGGCTGCACAATCCCTGTCTCACCTTTGTTAAAAAAACCTGAACAGACACAAAAGGACTTTTATGGCCATACAGACCAACCAACAAACGAGCCAGCATTACCTCAACTATGATGTCTGAAATCCATTAATATGGATTATTAATTCCAATAGGAATGCTCGATTTGAGTGTAAGTTGTCTGCTTTATAGACATGTGATATAAATAGAAGGAATTAATTTGGAAATCTGGAGGTACTTAACACAGTAGCAGACACCAGGCTGTGTTTCTTTGCTCAACACGATTTAATCTGTGGCACTCACGGCCACAAGATGTAGCAGAAAGCAGGTGTGTTTAAGATGAAGACAAGTGAGGAAGGATGACACTGTACTTGCCGTGCTTCCAGCTATCCATTTTGTGCCTGTGTTACTGATGGGTCCCAACTAGATAAACCAGTCTGGCTATTCTAATGATCTGCCTTTCTTCACTGACAACAATCCTTCCTTCCTCTGAGGCACCTACTTTTAAGATGGTGCATCTACCGATATCCACACCCAAAATAAAGTTAGTATTACACTATTCCTGCTAATAATAAATCTTATTAAAGCATATGCAGCAGCTCTAGTCAACACTGGAGTTAATAAACAACACAACTTTAATCTTTAATGCAGGAGTGTAAGGGTTTAGTAAACTACTTTGTCTTCATGCTCATAGTGAGTTTGCTCGTGGTGAGTCTGAATGGCTAAACAAGCAGTTCCAGGAAGAATTACATTTTACTTATAAAAATTATCCATGGCATGCTTTTTCAAAATAATAAGGAAAAATGCAAAACATGACTAGCTGAACAGAAAACCATTTTTCTCCCCTATTTGCAACACCAACCAGACATACCTTCTGGATATCTGTTATATCCGTTAGCTTTATAACCTTATTTTTTTTAGATGAGCCAGATTTTGAGCTTTCAAAGCACAAGTAACTGAAAAAGAGAAAAGAAAATGTTCATTAAGTTACAGTATTCTAAAACAAATTTCTCAAATATTCCTCTTGTCTCTTCTGAAGTTTGAAATCTCACAGGTTAAAATCAGCTTCAAAACCAAAGAAAGAGGCACACAATTTGCAGTTCAGTTATGGTTTGTAATTTAGAGAAAACATTTATAAATTCTAGCAACTGACTGATCAGTCTGAAAGCCCAGAACATATGGTAGGCATACACACACCCAAAAATTCTTGTATTTATATTATTGCATTTAATGGTTAAACCTGACATGCATTTTAAAGACACAGGAGGGATATATATCCTTAAACAGTTGAAATACCAAATCTCCAAAAGCTTATAAATCTTTTACCACCCTAAAAGAAGATTAATGAAAAACACTGTGTTAGTTTCACGGTATTGTGATGCACACAAAAGCTCAGATTTATAAATGCTGGAGAGTGGTCTCCATCACTAGGTGACATTGCATACAGATGAGCTTTACTTCCTTTCATTACACTCCAAAGGAATTTCAGCACAAGACCCAAACAGTAATGACCATAGTTATTCAGCCCTGGGAGGCTGGAAGGTAGTAAGGATTAAAAAAAAACCCTAAAAGCAAACAAAAAGAACCTCACTCAAAAAACAGAAACAAAAAATGAAAACAAAACCCAAACCAACCAACCAACCAACTGGAAAAAAAAAAAAAAAACTCGCCACAAAAAACACCCATAAAAATCAAGTACTGGATTTGAAACCAAGGCTTGATTTTCAGTTTTCTTTTTGTTGCATGTCATTTCAAGGAAGCTATATATTCAGCTTGCTTTAAAATCCAAAAACTAAGACTATTTGCTGTTGATCACAACTTTCAAAGTACACTTAGCTTTTAGGTTTGTTTTCTAGTATATATATAGTTAGCATGTTATCCACATTAAGAGCTCCAGTTACTAACAACTATCTATACAGAGCTACTCTGCATTCCTATGCAGGCCTTCCCAAGGCAAAATCACTTTTGTTAAGCGTTGCCATATACCAGATTCAGTTCTCCCTATGATGCTTTTTTGAGGTTATAAACCACCTCGAAATGGCATGTTTGTTTCAAAACATTGTTAAAGGATCACTTTTAGATTCAAATTCTTTAATGTCTTGCATTTCCCTCCTAAAAAATGTGTGGAGTGCAATGACTCACTTTTCTGTGACATAAAGAATTCCATGTCTGATGTAGTCTGTAGGCATCTTCTTATCTCTGTTAATCAAGCAACAGCGCCAGCCATTTTCAGACGCTGAAAAAATCATAACAAGAATTCTTAGTTTAAGAAAAAGAAAGATAGACAGGCACTACCCCCAACAGTTTCCTTATAAAACAGAAAACAATGAATATTAAACTTTAGATACCTAAAACTAAAAGTGCTTAGAAAGAAAAGCCTAAATAAGGTGTTTTAGACATCATAACATCTGTTTTAACACTGGTTTTAAAAACCCAAAACAAAAACCACCCACACAATTATTCCCTTTAACTTGACTATTGGATTTGCATAACCACAAAAGGCACATCAGGCTGTGCACTTTTTCAAAGAGCAAGGATGTGGAATGAAAGCAGCTGTCTCCATTCATCCTAATTTAAAGCAAGACTTTTTAATCAAAAGCTTACACCTACGCAAGGCACAGAAAGGGAATTCAACTTTAAACTATCCTTGGCTTTTTACAAAATATTGGCCTTCCTGTGGCATCATACCTGTCAAAGGACGTTCATTCTCTGACAGGTTAAAAACTTCATGGAAATTCCCCTTCTTGGTGGTATGCAAACGACTTGTGTCTTCATCTTTGCTTATTCCGGTTGGGGCGCTTGAGCCCACGTAGATTCTGGATCCTGTTGTTTGAATCTGCAGAAAAAGAATCACGATTCCAAAATCTGAGCATCAATATTTAAGCTATACTCTTAAAAATAATTTGGCTAACTATTCTTTAAAAAAAAAAAAAATCTACAGTGCAACAATTTTCATTAATTATTTCAATAAAGTTAACTTTGGACTACTGCATTATACTGTTGCTATAACACCAATCTCTAATACAGCACCTGAACATAACCTTTCAAAGTGCTGCCCTTTGATGGACACCCTTTGCAGGGGTGAAGTACGTGGTGCTAAACACACCTACCTTAAAATACCATTTTTCTACAGTAAAGGCTATATCTGATTAGATACAGCTAAGTCACTGCACACAGCTCCAACGATTATAACTAGCAGGACTACTACTGGCTTGTCTTCAAGAGTTAGACAAAATATTACTGCACAAAAGAAGTTTAGAAAGAAAAAAGAGCAAAAAAAAAGCCACACAAAACTGCATAAGCTCATTATAAATACAAATGCTGAAATTGAAAGGAAGTTTTCCACGCTATGATCCATACCTTTTCATGCCCTGACAGCTGGCAGGAAAAGAAACAAACAACACAAATGTGACAGTGACAAAAGAAAAAAAGTAAAATCTATATAACAGTATAATACATAGAATAAAACATGAACTGAGTGACACTGCAAGATCTTGCTCACAAACCAAGAGACTACACACAATGAATGCAATTAAAAAAAGAGTTATCCGTGATTAGAGCACACCAGTTAAATTTATTCAAGGTTGCATTACAGCCATTGATCTTTCCCTTGCTTTGAAGTTACACTGAATTTTGAGTGTTGACATATGAACTAAAATCTGAATGGCTGTCAGCATCCTTGTGGGGAAAATAGGAAGCACTGAGTTCCCAAAACCAAAGTACTTGAGTAAAATCTACTTTTAAATAGAGCTCCTGAAGCACTGGAGACTGCCCTAGCAACAAGCCTTGCTTCTGGAAGGACAGCAGGCAGTTTCTTTTGGAAAGCTTGCCTGCATTTGCTTTTTCATCTTGGTGGGGCACCACATGTTTCCAAAAGCTAGCTTTTGTCATTGATGCATTAGCAGTTCTGTTCTTAGCCCTAACATACACATGCAATTAAACAACTGGAAAACCGGCAACATGGAAGCTCAGGACTAAGCTCTTCCTCTGTGAAGGCCCAATGCTGTTGAAGGCCAACCAGCCTCCAGCTGTTTTTTTTTTTTTTGCACTAAGTTGGCAGCCCTTGACACTTTGCAGGATTTAGAGCTAACAAAAGAAATCCGAAGCAAATGAAAAATGTGTACTGCAATTGCTAACTAGAAACCAGACTAACAAAACAGGCACAGCAGAGGGTTTTTGTCATCCACCTTTTAGGGTACAATGATGCCTTGGGAAAAAAATAAAGTAAGTGGCTGATGGTAACTGCAATACTGCCTCAGGTATTGCTCTTCTGCAGTGCTCTTAGCAGTGATCAAGTCCCTGGAACCAAGGAAAATAACAGCTTCTCCAACAATCTGTGTATAAGTACGGATGAGAAGAACTTTTTGAAATCCTTCTTAGACAAGTTATTTGGCTGCACATGCACATAGCCAGGTGAAGCTCCATGGCCCAAAACAAAAAAAGATCAGGGCAAGAGGTCTAATGTTTTTTGCGCTGGAATAAGGGCTATTCCTGTTCTTTGCTACACTGCTTCATACCTACCTGTTATACAAAGAGATTAAAAAAAGGAGTTTAGACTTCAGCACCACATCCCATCTGGTGGTTGAAAATGTGAGAAAGTTCTGCCCTTACTTCCAGTCCTGCCTAACACATGCAAACGTTTCCTCTAACCACTCAGGCTTGAGACAACCTATGGTCAATTACTAAGCGAAAAGCATTGCACCCAACTTGGATAAGCCTTAAATCTAACTGGAAGTGATCGGATTTGTAATGCTGAAGAGTCCTGGTTGTCTAAAAATGTCACCAACAACCTGGAGGTAGGAATACCTGGAGGTATTCCATTTCACTTGATCTGTCATCAGCTTTTGACATACAGCCTTTACTGATCAGATATTGTTGTCAGGACTGTTCTCTAAGGACATGGGGTCAGAGTAGTGGTACAGGCAATGAATAATGCATTGTGTTTAAGTTTACAGTGTCTTGTATGCTGTTTGATGATAAGAAGCAAAGCCAATGTACACATGCTGGTACTACATGCGTTTGGGCTCTGTCTTCTATGAAAAAAATGAAAAGCCCATCTGATTTTTACCTTTTTGTACAAAAATTTATTTTTCATACTATGAGGTTTGCAGAAATCTCTCAAGGGGTGTAAAATTACTGAGATCAAGTTAATGTTTTCAAAGATATTTGGATGCCTTCCAGGCAGAGAAGCCAAGGCCACCAAGCCAGACATGACATTACAAAATCCCTGGTCTACTTGTCAAAACTTAAGCCATGAAGAAAACCCAGAAGGAATAATTACTCTCTAAGCTTATGGATTCAAGTTTAGCAATTCAGAACCTTTCCCCCTCTAGGGCAGATTAGAGAGACCCATCAAGAAGCTGTCACAACCACCACAATCTGTGACAAACAACCTGTAAGCTCAAGAAGCACAGAAACTTTTAAGGCCATCTTCTGCAAGCAAGAGAAATACAGGCCATGGATGGCTTCATCTAAGTGTTCATTTACTTTTCTCACCCCTTGGAAACAGGAGCAAAAGATTCACTCTCTGTCTTCTCATCCCTTGGAAAATAGGAGCAAAAGATTCACTCTGTCATAGACTGTCCTTCTCTTCCACTTCCTTCTGAAATACTCAGATTATGCTCCAGTTATTTTACCACCAACTGCTCCATCACTCCCAGAACCCAAGACTTCTTCATCACAACAACTGAGGGTTCATGTGCTTTTATCCCTTTTGCTCTCCAGTTGTGTACCCAGCCTGAATTATTGCTCAGTGCTGCACATTTCAGACAATACTCTGATACTCCATGAATGCAATCAGATATTGTGCTAAGAGGCATTAAGCAAATGCTAAAATGGGAATTAGACTGAAGATTTATTACAACTACTTTAATTTTTAAACTAATAAACATTGACAAATTCAGGGACAAGGAAATGCATGACTAGTTTTTCAGTTATCATGTCAGGCTCCAAAACAATTTACCAAGATGCACAAAATACAACACTTGAGATTTAACTATGACATTTTAACAAAAAGAAAATGTACTGTTGGAGTACCAACATGGTGAGAAGTCCTTTATCACCACTATGCTAAAAAGTCACCTAATAAAAATAACTGTAAGACATAACACCTAAATCTGTAAACTACTTTACTACCTCTGCTAATGCTTATCCCATTAGTAAGGCACATATTATAATCAAGCCTTTTTTTATTTTTTTTAACTAACTGTTCTTCAATTTACCTAAGCATCTAAATTTCCACTGAAAAGGAATGTCTAAGTATAGAGGTGGATGCATAAACACTAGATTTTGATAATAAAATCACACAGAATGTATGTTAGAGAAATTGATATGAATACAGAAGATGTTATATTTCTGTGTTTAGCTTCATATGATTCACAGTGTATATATATATATATATATATACACAGATATATATATGCACAAACATTTTGATAATTGAATCTTTTCATACAACAGAACTCATAGAAAAACTGTGAATCTTGAAAATAATAAAAAAATAGAACTAACATTGATTGTTAGGATTTAATTAAGCTTATCTTTAATGTGCTCTAGTCACTGGAGAAAAGGGAAGGGGAGAAAGGGATCTGATTTTCAGATGTTGGGAACAGAGGGACAAAAAGATTTATTACCCTTACCCGTCTCGACACTGTAGCATTAGATCTTTCTTTGAGCTGAGGATCTGTCAGGAGACTTATCCAGATGATATACGGAGTATCATACTTAGCTCTTAGTCTGGGGCATCGTTTGAAGATAAAATCAACAAGGAAAAACTTTGTTCCAACATAGAGTCCTGAAAAAAATTCACTTCAGTATGCATGTTGGAAGGGCATTAAGAACATCACTGTTTTAATAATGTTTTAACAAGTTAATGAATGAAACCAAATTCTGCATCTTCAATCATGGTGTTAAACCATTCCCTTGGTTTTATATTTTGATTCTTCTTCTAATGACAGAAAATTATTTTTCTTTTCCTCCCTGCCCAGATTACTTCCTCCCCATTCTCAGTTCTTTTAAAGCACTTATATAGCTGCTATTATGCAGAAGAACATTAAAACAACCCAAACATATGTTCTAGAACCAGTCTGAAAACACGATATACTTCCAAAACAGAAAACAGACCAAAGCATTCAACTCTGCAGCTCCTGCAAGAATTTAAATGGCAACAGAGGGCTCTCACGTACTACATAAAAGTCTACCTTCCAGTCCCTCCTCTTATCTTATCCAAGTTATTTCCTTGCATTCTGCCAGATTAAAAAGGGCTTAAAATACTCTCTCAAAACTTTACTGAGTGCAATTCAGATCTCCTGAGAGTCAGAGTAAAAAAATAATTCCTCATACATCTAATTCAACTGCCACATTAAGCAAACCTACATTTATGTTCAAGCTAACACAATTTGAAGTTCAGTGTCACTAAAAGTAATACTCATTTTATTATATCATTACTTAAATGAAGAAAAAAAAAAAGGGAGGTTCTTGGTTCACAGTACAGGGTTTCATACCTTAGAAAAATGATGGTCTCATGCTGTAGTGAGAACCCTCCTTTCCCAACTCCCAGTTGAGACTAATTACCTGCCACTTCACCCACAGTTCGTTTTGTCCAGCCTATCCACCAAGTTTTACAAGTATTCCCATTAACTTTTCCATTCCAACTTACCCTATCATCTTCAGGCCTTCTGTGTCTTGCCACATATTTACAAAGATATATGAGCAAAATATAGGACTTTCCAGAAGCCTTATATCTGACAGTCTGAAGAGCTCTGCTAACAGCTCATCATAAACTTCTCCTCAAGAAGCAAAAGCATTAACCAGTCCTTTTCTATTATATACAGAGATGGTTTTTGAAACTCTCATGACAAATGATGCCAAGTACAACGAAGATACTTTAAAACACTGTGTTATTTATTAATGAAGGTTTTCTTTCTTAAACTCTAAAATTCTCCATCTAAAGATCATGTAAATTTTAACGCGTTAAATCTAGACTGTAACAGGTCAATTATTTATTGTGTTTACCCAATCCAAGGCCAAGAATCCTGTACGGCAAAAAGCAGGATGCAATAAAAGCTGCCCACAGAGCAACATAGAGCTTCTGTGTTATTTCTGGCTGGACCCACATAAACAAGCTGCACAAAAAAAAAAAGAAACAAAATTTTATTACCAGTGTTCCAAATACTGGTCCAGTCTTGTTTTAAAGGGAAAAAATACTCATGTCAGATAACTTACTTTTTAAATTTTTCCAGTATGTCTGCCATCTTGCCAAAAAGGTTCTGCATAAGAAGCAAGAGAATTAAAACTAAGTCCTGCATTGTTTTGGGTGGTTTTGTCCACATAATGGAAACCAACAGTTATCTTACTCTGTTGGTAAGCAATTTCCAGAAGTGGGGTTTTTTTAACTAATTTTTAGCCATTATATACTTCACAATTGAGGAAATACAAAACTGAATAGCAATACTCAATGACTTCTATCTAATTTAACATCTTGTTCTGGACCTTGTAATTGATAGTTAGAAGTGAAGAAACTATTTGATCCCACTGTCACAACGGGAACATATCTACATTACTGCAAATACAGCTGCCAATCTAAGAGCTCAGAACTTCTGCTATTAGGTAACAAAATGGGAAATTTCTTCACACATTTTGAGCACTGAAACTTGGGAAAGTGGTTACTGAGTTCATCAAAAGGACTATTTGCTTCCTAGTAGCCAGCCATATCAGGTTTTTATAATAAGCCCATGGAGTTACTTGATTCCATATAATTCCAACAACTATTGATGCAAACTGACCACTGCTTAGGACTAAGAGAAACCTTCTCTGACCGATCCTTGCTGTCAGAGCACTTGAAAATTTCCCTCTCCCAATAAATTTCCATAAACATATGCACTGCCACCAGCAGAAGGCAGGAGCTGAGCATACGCAGCTGGCAAGGGAAAGGTAAACCCTGTTCAACAGCAGCACATCATTTGACATGGCACAAGGCTGCAGTTTAACTGGGTGGTGCAGTCACTCAGCTGCTATCTCATCAAACTGATGAAGTCAGGAGAAAACCTTCCTTCAGCCTCTCCCACACAAGCAGATTTCAGGGCTTGAAGGGGGTGGAGTTTTTAAAAACATGCTATTTTAGAGATGCAGTGCAAACTGTTGAATTAACACCTAAACAGACAGTAGCCTTCAGCTAAATCTTGAAGGAATAGAGCCTCCTACATCAGTTTTGTGACTAGCAGATTTGGGATAAGGACCCACCCTCCAGTACATTGGTAAATTCACCATCCAATCTACCTTATCAGAAACTTATATGAATATATAAGGAAGAAAACTGTGAAAGCTCCAGAGTTCACTCAGAGATGTGACCAGAGAACCTCAACCAGTTCTCTGAAGCATCATGCCACTTCAGAAGCTCCAGGAATCTTAACAAGATCTCCATTGCTCATAGGTAAAAAAGATGCCTATGCAAGAAAAGTATTTCTGAGTGTTTTCACATGCTGCATAACAACATCCTTTGACCACTTGGACTATGAACCTCCTTGTTTCTAAGGGAGCAGCCAGAGAGATTGGAGAGCAGCACAGTACCTGCGCCTTCTGAGCCACGTCTAGAACAAGCTGAAACTTTTCAGACACAGTCAGGTCCTCTTTTGCATGTTCCTTAGGCAAGAAAGAGACAATCCATTAATTTTCGGCTCAGATGAAACGTATTTTACAAAACTTCTCAAAACAAGGTGATCCCTCAACATTCTTGGCAACAGTCCTCTCCCTTTAAATAGTCTCTAAATTTACCAACATCCTCTCTTGTTTCAGATCTACTTTCTATGTCTTTCATTGCTAGTTATCTTTAGACCTTATTGCTCTCTACAGCTACCTGAAAGGAGGTGGTAGCAACATGGGGGTCAGTCTCATCTCCAAGGCAACAAGTGACAGGTCAAGAGGAAACGGCCTTAACTTGTGCCAGGGGAGGTTTAGACTGGATATTCGGAGAAATTTGTTCACGAAAAGGGTTGTCCAGCCTTGAAATAGGCAGCTCAGGGAAGTGGAGTCACCACCCTAAAGGTATTTTATGTGTCACTTAGGGACATGGACCAGAACTCATTGATGGACCTTGCAATGTTAGGTTAACGGTTGGACTTGATCTTAAAGAAAACTGAATGCAAGGCTTCTTGAAGATCCCACAGGACCTAACTTGTCCCAAACTGATATCTTAAGATTCATTGCATAAACGTATTTCAGGTTTTGAGTATTTTAAGGTGAAGCACCTGATTCTAAGAGTGCTGTTAGTAAAGACTTCTAAATTACAAAAAGAAAAAAAAAAAGTAATGTCTTTACTTGCGCCTCACTCTTCCTTTCACAAATACCCCACACGAATGCAGAGGAAGGTTTAAAGGTGCAATTTTTTTCATAGGTGTACAGGCCACGCTGATCAAAGACCTACCATGGGTTCAGAAACTTCAGGCACAATGCTCCACTGTATTCTCCAACCCCTAGAAATTATGGAAACAGTTAAAGAGAGCAAGAACTTCTCCACCTGCCAACATGAATTATTTGTAAAGGGTTAAAAAGTAGTTTTCTGCAACAAGGACTTATAGCCTAAAAGTTAATATATAATCCCCAAATTAAGAAAGAACCCACAACATGACAAAAGCACAAGTGGCCAACAACAGCCAGCCTTAAAAATATTAGCTAAGTAGATACTGCACAGAAATACTGCTTGTGGGTTTTACAACAAAAGTTAATGCTGGACACAGAATAAATGATTAGGAATATTTTTTCTTTTTTTTTTATGTTAACAAAATTACATCAACTTATTCAGGAGCCTTGTTCCTACCAGTAATTCTCAGGGAAATGGTAAGTATCAATTAAGAAGTCAGAAACTTATTTTAACATATTCACATTAAGGTACTCTGCACCATTTTAAGGGGGAAAACACCATCACCATAAAGTAGCATTTTAAAAAGATTGTCTTAATATAGAAAACATACATTACAAAAAAGTCTTCATTTTTAAAAGAGACTGAATTTACAAATGGAAGACACTTTGGATAAAGCATGCCAAGAGCTACGGAAAAAGGCAAAACTGCAATTTTAGGTGAAAATTCTGTCCAGGGAAAAGCAGCTGACTTCAATATTTAAGGTGATGTTCCCCAAGTACTCTAAATGCCGCAGAATTTTATTTTAGAATTTTAGTGTGCTGAGGGCACACTAAAATTTTTTTATTTGAGAGCATGCAACATTATTTATGATGACACAAGTCACAGGATACAAAGACAATTCCCTATAATAGTAAAAGATTTTAGAAACTGAGCAATGACACTAAGGATATTAGAGTTTGAATTTCTCTTTGTTAGACATAACCCACAACATTAGAAAAGGTAACAGTTTACAACTCAACACAAGAACAATAAGACATCTTTCAAGAAAAGCATTACAAGAGAATAAGCTAGTATTTAAGTAAATACCTGGCTATGAGGTAATTTAGGGATAACCTCAAAATCGCTAAAAATAAGAACATAGGAATGGCCCAGCCATGCCATACAGCATTCATGTAAATCTGCAGATTAAGAAGAAAAAACAAAGACAGATGTGGATTACAAACTGAGGTACAGTGAGTTGCATGAAATACCATTTCCCACTATGCTGAAGGGCTCAGAATCATGCAACTAATTTTAAAAAAATTAATAAATTTTAGCCCCCATGACTGACAACAGCCCTGTACTTATCAATGTAAGTTAAAACTGAAAATGAGCCAGATCTCCGGAGATTACACCTAACTAGTTTTCAGCTGCCTGAGAGAGAGTATTGAGTATTTGCAACACTACAATTACATGAAGGGGTAGGAGGAAAAAAAAAGAAGTAAACTTTAAAGTCTGTGAATCTGCTACATGATCATGATATGGTCACTAATGGTATAGAAGAAGAGTTATAATGATTAGCCCCATACTGGGCAACAGGATAAACTCTTGCTCTAGTATTTCAAGTAAATAAATTCCAGATATCTACCAAGTCTAAAAAGATTGGAGGAAAACAGGTTTTATTTTACATAACAAGTACAAACACAAAGGTATTCTGTTCCCTTCCCAGCTTCTGAAAATAGAGACTACAGTCTCTCTGTGAGAGATGATACGGTTTTTATGGATAACCCCAAAATGAAACATTGCTCTGGCTCCCAGGTCCAGAGCTTTCAAAAAAAAAAAAAAAAAAAAAAAAAAAAAAAAAAAAAAAAAAAAAAATCAGCTGAAGTTTCTTCTTTTGGCTTTTATCTGAAAAATGGGTTTACCAAGAGAGGCAAGAGGAAAATCAGTAGATTAAGAGAAGGGACAGACACAGGGCACTGGGACAGGGAAGTCTCCACCTCAATATTCCTTCAGTTGTGCCATGTAAAATAGCATAGGCTCTATAACTTACAGGAAGGGATCATTTAATGAAAAAGTGTGTGACATTTTCACCAGACAGGCTCATTCAGCTACGACTACTAGTAATTCCTTTGATAGAACAATATTTCATATACACTATGACCAAAAGAATTTAGATCATTTAATTAACATTCAGAAGGAAAAGAAATCAAAACTCCACTAAATACTTATGTCTCTTTGAGACATCCAAACCCCCTTAGATAGCATGGGAATGCTTGAATTTAGCTCACAGATCTGATATTTGCACATGAAATGATACTGAAATCAAGGCATTTTGCCTCTCCTCACTATGATCCTAACAAGTGGCAAAGAGCACTGATGAGGAACGATAGCTTCTCATCAAACAACCACTATCAGCATTTCAGCCCTAGGCAACAAGAGACTTTGCAGAGGCTGAAGTTACCACCAAATTACTAGGACTGGGAGACAAAAAACAAGAGAACAATGCCCAGATCATTTTAAGTTATTTTATGACAAAGCTATGCTACAAGAAACCCAGGATACACAATTTAAATGGTTTTGAAATATAACTAAAGTGACAACTACTGGTATTTTGTGTTAAATGAAATTACACTATTTGATTTGACTTGAACTGTAGCACAACCCCTACTCAGATATGGCATTTTCAATGAATTTCAGCAAATAATAGATTTTTTAAAGTACTTAGTACTCCCAGAAGAATAGGATAACTTACAATAAAGGCAATAGCAGAAGTGTAGATAGAATACCAGTCTGATAAGGCAGAAAGATTCTTCACAAAATTAGTAACAGGTTTGGCACCTCTCTCTAAAGAGAAGCAGAGAAAAAACAGAACTGTTAGAATTAGCTGGCAGTAGTTAAATCACTTGTAAATGACAAACAACTAAATTAGAAAATTATTAAGAATATTCAAGACATGTAATGACAAAAGGCTTATCCAAATAAAGAAAAATTAAATCCATCAATGTAACTGAGAAATTAGTTAAAGAATGCATTTCCAAAAACTAAAGTATTATCCAAGACAAAAGTTATGTATAGACTCTTAACACATACTATAGACAAAGAAAAAAAGAAAACAACATCCTTTACAAGGGTACCCTGGATGCTAAAAGCAGTCTGTTCTGAGACCTGTCCATACTACCCCAAAGACCTCTGCACAGGTCAGCTCATCCCACTGTAAAACAATGTACATCAGCCTGACTGCATCGCAAGCCACCAAGGAACAACTCAAAATTACAGAATCATTTAGGTAGGAAAAGACCTTTAAGATTATCATTGCATCCAACCATTAACCCAGCACTGCCAAGTCCACCACTAAGCCATGTCCCTAAACAATCTGTAGAGCCTTCCTGCCCACCAGCAGATCAACGCTCCTACTCAACTTGGTGTCACCTGTAACCTGAGGGAGCACTCAATTCTCTTGTCCAGGTCATTGATAAAGATATTAAACAGGACTGGCCCCAATCCCAAGCCCTAGGGAACACCACTACTGACCAGCCTCCAATTGTATGCAGCACCATTCATCACCACTCTCTGGGCTCAGCCACCCAGCCAGGTTTCTACCCAGCAAAGCATACACCTGTCCAAGCTATGAGCAGCCAGTTCCTCCACGAGAATTCTGTGGGAAATGGTGTCAAAGGCTTTATTATAGTCTAGGTAGACAACTGTGGTGGGGGGAAACAGTTTCCCCCCTGCAGTTATAAAATGGTAAAACCCCAGGGGGTGGTGACTCTTGAAGTTTTGAGGTTTTACCCAATGAGCACTTCTGCAAAATATAAACATATCACAAGCAGAGCGGAAGAGAAGGTAGTGGTAGTTGTTGTTGAAGTTGTTCTGAAGCCACCAGCTGAAGGGGCAAGAGCCCCTCTGGGGGGGCCCTGGCTGGGGTCATAGAAACTCAGAAGCAGTGTTAAACTGGACTGAGGTCTGTGACTTTTTTCTCCACCGTGAGCAGCAGAAGCGGCGGCAAAAACAACTCTGGCTGGAGACAATGGCAGAGAGCCAACTGATAAGAACTGAAGAAGCAGCAAACAGCATGCAGCCAAGGAAGACACAGAGTTGTCTGAGAGAGCCCAGAAAGAGAGCCAGCAGCAGAGAGAGTAGACCTAAGCTCTACAGACAGAGTTTTTGGGGTAAGAACTGAACCAAAAGACCACAAGCTCCTTGGAGACCCCTCACTTCCTAGAAGGGAGGGGTGAAGTGCTACTGCACTGCAGAAAAGAGCTGAAAAGCTCCAAGAAAGAATGCGGAGGGGGTGACCTTGGCCCCCCCCGTTGCTTGAGACAGAGCACAGAGCTCTGCAAAGGGGACTTGAATCCCCTGAAGATACAGACCGTCACGAAGACCCCTGTGCTTCGTGGTACGACGTGGTGACGCGACCATTGTCTGGGTGAACGCAGCCCACGGAAGATAAGACCCTCGCTTGAGGACGAGTGGCCGAGGGGCTTGGATACCCCCTCGTGTGTACTGGCAGAGATCCAGCTACAGCTGCTGCATGAGAAGAGGACAGATGCCTGCTGCCCTAGAGACATTGCTGCTCTGAGAGTAGAAAGGGATCTTTTCCTACTTCCCTCCTGGACTTTTATTTGGAGGGGAGAAGATATTTGATCCATTGTAAATACTTTTATGTCATGGTAGAGATAGCTAAGATTGTATATAATGTATTGTAGTATTTATTTTGTACAGTCATCATAATATATATTCCCTTCCCCCATTTTGAGTCTCGTGTGGTGTCTGGGTTGAGATGTGGGAGGGGGACTTGGACTAGGGAATTGGGTTTTGGAGCTCTCAAACCATGACAACAACATCCACAGCCCTTCCCTCCCTTGCTGCTGCTTCAGCTATCTTAAAGCCAGGCTAAATCTGTGTTGGCTATGTTTCTGCAGGACTCTATCCATTAGTAGCACTTTGCTGCTTACTCTTTCCAAGCCAAGCAACACAGCACATCACTGCTTCTGAAGAAGTCTGTCTCCCACCTCTGCAGACCTTTGTTCTTGTCGTCACTGTATGGGAGACTGACTTGTGCTGTGAGAGGCCCACAGACAGATGCACACAGCCAGCAACAGCAAGAGGGGCTCTTTCTCAGCTCCCTAAAACCCACTAGTCCTTTACTCTCTTCCTCTAAGCTCTTTTACCACTTAGACAAACTAGCTAGGGACACAAGGAAACAGAAGAGGGCTGCTGCAAGACGACCTTTGCTTTCTTTATTGGAACACACTAGTTTTGCCTTCCCTGCTGAGCAGAGTGACAACTCCTCTTGCACAAGGAGCCCCAGAAGCCCTCACCCTCATTTGCAGTAGAACTCACACTGGAGGAGGTCATGGACTTAAGCACTGCTTCCATCTGCTCTGCTCCAGCACACTAAACAAAACCCATAGTGGAAACTGCTGGTGACAACAAGGTTCTGGAGAGCTCTGACTGATCATCAGGCACCTCGGACAACAGGGATCTAGATTTTATGGCTCACCTAGTGGAAGTTAATAACCACTCAAAGCTTAAGTTTAATACAGGTTTTTGAAAGGTATTCTGAAGGCAATGCACATATACCACTGAGAACAAGTCACAAGTATTCTCCCAAATAAAACTACAACCAATACCAGTATTAAGGAGAAAAAAACTGACCTTACATGGAGATTACAGACCCTTATTTCAACTCTACCTTCCTCTCTACAATAATTTACCAATTTGGAACATGTATCAACATATTTTTTTTTCAGGCTAGCAATTCTTTGAAAAACAAAACTTTTGGAGGGCTTAACTGCTTTGCTTAACCTGCCATCTTGCATCCTCCACCTTCCAAAAAAAAATTTATCAGCAATCCAAGAGAAAGACATGCAAGACACACTCAGGGTATGCACTGTCCGAGACCCACTTCTTTGAAAGTAAAAGTTGATAAACCAGCAAGTAAACTACAAGCAGCTAAGACATAAGCAAATGAACACTCTTACTTCTGCCAGTGAACAAATACCCTATTCTCACTCATTGCATGTTTACACATTTTAATTAACATTATATATTTGGTTCAGAGATAGATACCCTATGTAATTCAATATTAAACAGAATCACAGCTTCTATCCCTAGTCCTCTAAGTTACTTTGCACTCCAAACACTAATTCAAGATTCCAGAACCTTTTCTGCTTATGAACTAGTAGAAGCATTTCAAAACGCTGTATTTTAAAAAGCAGCAATCCTGCCAATAGGGTTACTAAGAACTACTGTTATTTCTAGACAATAAAACAGTGCTAAGTACTTACTTAATCTTCTCAAATTTTCAGTCAACCTGAAAAATAACAGATAAAAGCAATGTGTTAAATAGGTAACCAGTGCACAGTTGTGTACATTTGATCCCTGAAATACTCCTTACAGTTATAAATTATATGTGCATAAAGCTTCACTCTTGCCTGTTAAAAATTGTGTTTCTAGTAACTAATACAGTCCATCTTGCATCAGACCAAAAACTGAAGTGTAAAAGCACTCCAGCCTACAACTTGGTGCACAGTTTTTGGGAGGCATATGAAGGAACCTAGTAAATAATATAAATCTTATTTCACCTCAGACAGCAGAAAAACTTAATTTCATGTATTGTCCAAAGCATTCACAAAATTTTTGAGATGGTTCTGTGCTTTCAGTTTTATTACTTGTTATGCAAACACTTGCTCAAACTGTGTAAGAAGTTGCAAAATAAAATTAAGTGATGAAGAAAATCAACTTGCAAAGAAGCCAATAATTTCTCAAAATCACGTTGGGGATTTACCTTCTAGCACTTAGTGGTTCTTCTGTCTCCACTGTACTCTCTTCTGGTTGAAATCTGAAGTCCTCAACATACTCCCCAAATTTGTCACCGAGCCACTTCTGGAGTCTTGAAGAGACCGTGTTACTTTGCTTATCTATAAAAAAGAAGTTGCAAGTATTAGGATAATGCTAGGAGACCTCTTTATCCAATGCCTGCTCCTGTTCCCACACACGATGCTTCGCTGGGAAGCAGACTTTGTACAGATTTCCTGTCCTTCACTAAAGGTGACTCCTGTATTGCTCACAGGACAGTACATGGAAGAGTCTTATTACCAGAAGTACAGAGAGTAAAACATCCTAAGAAACAATAATTTTTAGCAAACACCGTAAAAACATTTTCTAGTTAAGAGGTTTCTGTAAACAAAAGACTGATGTAAATCTCAGTGCTCCTGTTGTGCTGAGGGGTGACCTTGAGAAAAGCAAGTCCAAAGCAAAGCACCCCTGAGCAGAAAGCTGGACAACCACCTTGCAGCCACGTGAATTTGACAGGAAAGGGAAGCTCAAGCAAGATTCTGCAAGAGGCATTTTTACTACCACTTTCCAACCACTTATAGTCTGTAAAGATTGTGTGTGTGTGTGTCTCTATATATCTATACAAATAAAACATTTATATAGAAGTAAAATAATTTCTTTTTATAAAGTCAGGCTTCAGAAATTATGCTGCATATCCTACTTTCTATATATGGAACATATACGTACCATACTACCTGGAAAGTCTCATACAGCAAAATAATGAAGCAATGCACACTTTCTGTATGTTGGTTTCAGTGGAAAAATATAATATAATATATGGGTATATGGAAAAAATATAAGGGTAAAAACCTTTGGACAGAGCAAGTGAGAACAAAATCACCTGTAACTCACAAAACTGTTGTCTAGAAGGAACAGATAGACTATTCTTTGGAAATGTAGTTCAATACAAAGTTGCAAAAAGGACATAAATTATTCCAGGTAAATTCAGTACAGAACTCCATAAAATTAAGAGGTAGGAAAGATTAACCAGCCAACTACAACAGCCAAAATGACGCTTTTAAGCTCATGAGAAAAAGCAACTGGTGCTCAGAAAATAGAATCAAATTATTTATTAATGAATGACAATGATATCTAGAAAAACAAGGAATATTGTGACAGTTTACAGCTGTTGTCCATTTGGAATAATACTTTCATTGGAATACTTCCATTGGAAAATAAAAATATGAAGTATCTTCCCACATGCTAATACTTCAGAAAGTACTGAGAAAGAAATTTTGAGTGTACGAGACTAAAAAACAGCAGGCTGTAGTTCACATAACAGAAAGCATTGACATTACAGGAGTACAGGAGGAGCAATTTCAAATTTAGTACACAGATTTAAAAGCCTTAAGTCTCAATCAGGAGGTGTGGGGAGGAAAGCTTAAGGCTACTGAAAGACTGAGAATCTAACTGTTGCCTTCGTTCTTTCAGAAATCACTACATTATTGATTTCATAATAAGCATCAGCTTGAGGAATGCAGATGACAGTGCAGATGTCCACAAATGCTCTGACCAAGCTTACCTGTTCCATTGGTTTGCACTGGTGGCTTTGCAGGTTGCTGAGCTGCAGGCACCTCTTCCGTCCTACAAAGAAAAAACAGAAACAGTGTGAAATGTTAAAGAAGAAGAATTTATTCCCTTTTAGGTAAAGGAAGCACTAGAACCTCTATGGTTTCCATAGCTGAGATTATAAAATCACAACAAGAAAAAAACCAAACATACACCCTTTCACAAGGTTCAAAACATTCATTGCACTTAGGACCCAGGGAAATACCATCCACTGGAAGGAGAGGTGGGGTTTAGCCATTTCATGTCACCAACAGCTCAATTTCATCTTACAACTACTAAACCATCTAGTATCAAATTCGTTGCATTAGTTTGTATGGTATATTCATTGCAATGCCTGCCAGGAAAACTTCAGAGCCACGATTCTTCTCACAGTAATAAATTAAAAGGGATTCCGTATCACAAGTTGATAGCCACAGCAGTAGAGCAAAACCACAGTTTAATGCATAAATCTTGAATTCTGCTGCCATTACTACAGTCAAACACCACTCAACTTCACAAGAGGAATAGGTGTCAAGAATGATTTAAAATGTTATAAGCTCTAAAAATGCAGAGATACCAACTGATTTAACAATATCTTTAAAAATTTCCAAAATCGAAATAACAGCTTGAAAAACTGAGACAAAAATGTTCTAAAACTATATGTCAAGTAGCAGGCATCATTGGTCTCACCTTTCAAAATGAGTCAAGAATAATATTCTCATCCATTAAAAGTGAACAGATTTTTGAAAACACAAATGCTTTTGCCATTCTGCACATGTGCAAGGCTTCAAATTATATTTGCACTATCCAGAGCCTCCAACTGCCAACCTGTCTTGAGATTACTTCAGGCTTCAGTCCCAAAGTCTTCAGCCATCCATGTACAGCCATCCTACAGAAAGATTTTTCTAATGAAGCAGCAGCTTTGACAACACAACACCAGCCACAGCAAGCTTCACTTGACAGGGAGTTGTATGATTGAAAACATTACTGCTTGAAATTTCATTATCACTCATTTATCAGATAATATAGGTACTTTCAAATGTTCCCTTCATCTTTTGCTTCTCAGGAAGGGAATCAAGCGAAACATGGTCAAAAAACCAAAGAGTGGGAAGAGAGATCCCGCTGCATTGGGCAGACTGCAGAAATATAGACATACAGTTCTCTCTCCTGCTGAAGGACATTAGGAAAACATCTCACTGTTCTGTCTGCACATGGAAAAGGCCGTTACTAATATGTGCTGTCTCAACATCACCATACATCAATGGGTATGATGGAGAAACCTCAGAACTAATTACCTCCCTTCCTTCTTAACCATTCCTCAGATTTAATGAGCTTACAACATCCTTGTTCATTTCTAAAAAGAACATTTAGAAATAATTTACTGATTTATGAATTATAACAGGACATTTTAACTGCTTAGATGATGAATTCAAATGATTCCTGCTTTTAAAGACACTTGTTTTCATGACTCTTCAGGACTTTTCCCCAGCATACTCCCCAGAGTATTTGCAGCAACTCTTCTTTTCAAAAGCCACCTGAAATTCCACCAATTTTTTCTAGCTCAACTTTAACTTTGGTTTCTGTGCCATTTCCCCTCAGTTTCTATACAAACCTTGGGTTCATCACCTAAAAACTCCTCCTCTCCCTGCTTCTTCTCCTATACCCTTGCATCTCCTCCATTTCAAGCTCTCAGAAAATAGACAGCAATAAACATGATCAAATTTGCACCAACTATTATAGAGCACTGTCTTGTTTTCCTCTATCAGCACATTAGATGGTTACACCATATAGTTGAGTGTTTTCATCTGCAATCTGTCACTGTCACTGGGTTTCACTGAAGCTGAAGACATATTTAGGTGGAAAGGAGGCAGTCACTCACAAGCAGGTTCACACAAGCAGGAGCCAGTAACTCAACCCACTGCAGTCATGTGAAGGCACCAGGGTGGTGTCACACCTGAACAACTCCTGTGACAGAGCCAAGACAGGATCCCACCACTGGCAGCTGTCAGACTCTTCAAACTGGGTGTTCCTTTGACATGCTGGGATGTATTTTCAGAAGCAGCACAGTGTCATTACTCCCCATGTTTCTTGGGTAAAAAAATCTCATCAAGAAGCAGTTCTGGATAGCAGCCTTACTGGGCTACATCAGGAGCACGACAGTTGGCTTTGGCCCTTCTTGATGCTTTTGTTTCATTTTTTTGGCAATGTCTTACCTGCCATCTGCCTGTTACTCCTTCCCTATGAAGAACCTGACCTTTACGAATCATCAGGTTAATGACAGCTCATTACTGTACCTGTGAATCAGGTTATAATTAGCCACTTAAGACAGATCTGGGCCAGGAACCTCAGAATTCATTGTTTAGGCTTGCACACCTACTGGGAAGTTCAATCCCAAAACCAGGTCACATCAAACCACGGGTTCATCAAGACCACTGAGAGGGGAGAAATCATCTTTGCTACAGTTTCTGCACCACTCTTCATGCCAGAGACCAGTTAAAAGGCTGAAAAACACAAAGAGTCCCCAGAACAATGCTATGTTCCTATGTGGGCTTCCTAACTGCAGCCTGCACCAAAGAAAACAAGCTGCATTACTTCCTCTTGGAGCACACTTTTCACACAGAAAAAGGGTTTAACTGGTAACACCAACACATCCCCAACCTGAAGCGAGGTCATGTTTAGACAACCAGAGATTGTACCCATTTAAAGCACAAGCTGATTAAAAGAGGTAAGAGGAATCTCAGTCTGCGGAGGAAACAAACACAAATGTACCTTTTTTTTTGTTTCCCTTTTTTTTTCTTCAATATACTGAAGTCAGGGAAACATGAATATTGATAAATATTAGAGTTGTTCATGACCAGTACACATGTACCACTCAAAAACAACCAGCACATACTGTGCAGTGTCCACTCACTGCTGCCCCAGAGAACATCACCAAAGTGTTATTTTTGTAGCTGCAAGTATGACACAAAAGTTAAGGGAGTCTTGACACTGAAGGTCATTTATCTTAAAAAACCATTTTTGGTTTGTGCATATTAGGCCCTGAACACAGCTGCGAGTTGAGATGTATGCAAATCAACAGACTCCCTCCAACAACTGGGTGAAGACTAGAATTGCTGCACACAACAGGTCCAGTCACTGCCAGGATGTTCTCAGACATATTTAAAGCAATTTTGCTACAGGCTAACTCCAAGCTCACAAGCAACCAACCATCAATCTTTCAAAAGCTCTTGTGGAAGCCAGTCAAGGTTGTTATATATTTCCTACTGTTCAAAGCAACCTGAATGTGTGTGCACGTACATCAAAAGCACATTCCAACCTCATACATGCAAAAATAAGCATAAATTAGGTATTTTCACAGCCTAGTTTAAAGATATATCATTCAGGTAAGCACAGTTTCTTAACCTGAAGAGCTCTTAAAAAACCAAGTTAAATAATTTTCATGGTTTGCATCTTCTTCCCATTAAATACACCAAGCACTTCAGAAGCCTTTGCCATTCTCATCCACAATGAAGGAACAGTGTCTTATGCAGAAGCATTGTCTATTTAGTCCTTGTAAAAATAATTCACAATGATACTAATAAAAATGTTTGCATGAGTCACAGCCTGCTGGTAGGTGTTGTTGCAAAACTTGTTATTTTTTCTTCCTCTGTGATTCTAGCTCACCAATTGTAATATATAGCAGCAATAGCTGACACATTTCAGATTATTTATGCACTTCTCTACCAGTAAAATGTCATAAGCTTCAGCTGCCATTCCAAATGGGGAGATGTCCTGAAGTGCATCTATGGAAAACTTTAACTGAGGCCACCACGTTTCTGAATACTGACACGCACAGACAATAAACACCATGACAAACAAAACCACTAAAAATCCTCTTCTTCCACTCCTCTCTGTGCACAACTCAATGAAAGAAGCCCATGTTCTTCACTAGTAAAAAAAAAAAAAATAGATTGTGAGCTTGTTGTTTTCTCTTTGCAAACATTTTGCATCATGTTTTATATTGCTACTTGTATTGATCTGCTTCACAAATACTTTTACAACTGCAACTTTTAAAATTATTTCTTTCTTCTTACATCACAGCATGGTTTTGTTTTCATTTCACTTCTGTAAGCAGAAAGAAAAGCACATGCAAATATGTTTATATACTATCGTTGTTTAACCCCAGTCTCCAACTAAGTACCATACAGCTTCTCACTCTCCCTGCCAGGGGATATATGAATATCTATTTTAAAATTGTGTAAAGAATTACCTGAGAAGCAGGGTGAATTTGGTTTTGTTGACATAAGCAGAGAGAACTTTCTGCCATTACTTTGCTTAATAAAATTAAGTTTCCATAAGGCATAAATTTGGCCTATTACTTATTTGATTATGTCAACATTTCACCTGTAGTCCTAATAAAAGTATTTTAAAATGTCCACAATGAAGTGTAAAAAGATAGTAAGCAGTGAAGAAGAATTTCACACAATGAAGCACAAGTTAATGAAAAATCATAGACAAACCAATTTTTCTCATCCTGAGTAGGAACTGAAAAATTTTCAAAGTCTTATTTTGTTGTACCTTACATATCCTGCCTGTCCCAAAAAGGTTGAAATATTAGTAAGACTAGTTAAAGACTCAGGTAAGAGGGATAATTGGCTGAATGTAATCCGCAAGTGCAATACCCAAGCTAACAGGACTAGTGTAATCCTCAGGATATCTAAATGGGAACACAACACTCAGGAAGTAGCGTCATCCTACCTTAATTTAGCAATGACACGCCTGCTAGAGATTTACTATTGTCCACAATCCAACAAAGCACAGATGTTGCCATTAACTCTGATAAACAAAGATCTTCCATCTCTCTTCTCTGTAAAACGTGTACTCACAAGCTGCAGTGGGCCAGATCAGACTCTGAGCCACCCTCATTACTCTGAAACAGGACAGAAGGATGCAGAGGAAGATGGCTCCTCATCCTCCTCCAGGATTCCCAGCAATGAGGAGATCACTCTCCCCCTTCTCTATGCACGATATAGAGCCCAGGCATACCTGTTCTGGGGAGAAAGCCAAAGGCCCATGCAAGCGTTAAAGACAAGCCTGTGGAATTTGCACCTCAAGCAAGACAGTATCCATAGTTGCCATTTCCATGTACCAATATACTCACTGCTTTCTACTGCTGTTAGGGAGCTAGCAGATACTCTCAGCAAGAGGACGGGTCCAAGTTTCTCCTCTTCAGCTGTCCACTCAACCAGGCAACATCAACCTACATACACAGCCAGACCAACCATCATAGGTAATAAAAATGCACTCTCACATCCCAGATGTAAGAGCAACTCTAGGTCACTAAAAAAAGCCCAGGTCAGAGCACTCTGGACCACCTTCCTGCTTCATGGTCATGGTGCTGCCTTGGGAACCAGACTCCTCCACAAGGACCTTCCAGAGCCCCTTCTAAGCACATGACTTGGCAGCACAGGTCAAAACTACACACAGACCAACCTTGCATGGAACTAGTGATTTTGGAAAACCATTGATGTGAAAAATGACCTAAAAAAAAAATCACACTCTTCATCTTAGGACAAAATGGCTGAAGAATGGCAGCTGAATTGATGAAAGGGATGGAGTACTCTTAAGGAGACAGTGGAAAAGCTGGAAATCTTCAGTCTGGACAGAAGTGTAAGTGAAGAAAGGCCTGATCAAGGGTGGCAAATAAACAGACGCTGAACAGTTATTCACCAAATCTCACAATTCTGTAACCATGGGGCACTTATTGAAACCACTAAGAAATCTGTTTAAAAGGAAAGAAAAAAAATTGTGTCTTTAGAGTCAAGGGGACTTGTATTGTCTCCATAGCTTCCAGTGGTAGACAGCTCCAGCACTTTCAATGTTATTAAATAAATTCACGGATAACAGGCCTGTAAACAGAGACTGAAGTGAAAGGCAGCAATGTACCTTCTGATACCCTTAAATACAGTGATTGTGGAGGTTTACGAGGAGCAGCTGAGGCACCTGGGTCATTTAGCCTGCAGAAAAGGGCGCTCAGGGGAGACCTCATTGTTGTCTACAACTACCTGAAAGGGGGTTTGTAGCCAGGTGTGGGTTAGTCTCTTCTCCCAAGTAACAAGCAACAGGACAAGAGGAAACAGCTTCAAGTTGCGCTAGGGAGTTTTAGATTTGATATTAGGAAAAATTTCTTCACCAGATGAGCTGTCAAGCACTGGAACAGGCTGCCCATGGAAGTGCTTGAGTCACCATCATATTTTAAAACGTGTAGATATGGCACTTAGGGACATAATTTAGAGGTGGACTTGGCAGTACTGGGTTAATGGATGGACTTGATCTTAAAGGTCATTTCCAAACTAAACGATTCTATAGGAGCAGGAAGAAATTGACCACAGAAAGCAACTAGACTCATGTTTCCTATAAATGGCTCTGATTTCCATTGCTACAGAATACCAATGGACACAGACTGCTGACCTGAGCAGAAAGGCATTGGACACAAACTGCTGGCCTGAGCTGAAAGGCATTTTTACACTCAGAATGGAGTGCAGAAAAAAGCAGAAGACCGGGAAGAGTTTGTATGGCATTGGGAAACCTCATATTCAAGCCAAAAGTTTTTCTTTTTTGCTCTTGCTTGTCACCTCTACGTAACTGCCTTATAGCGTGTGATTATGAACTCAGCCCACACTATCTCCCAGTGATAGAAGTTGGCAGTGAACCACAGATCCTGCTGCTCAGCCAAGTAATCTTGGCTACTGCTGAGGAAGATAACACAGGCACCTAGGTATGCAAGTGGTCTAGAGCAACAAGACCACCAAGCAACTGCTATGGTCTTAAGATCCAAGGTCTGTGCAGCTAGGCAGACTAAGGAGAGACGTCAAACACAATGCTTTGCATCATCAAGATGGATGTCTTCAAGGCTGAAAGGGACTAGAGGCATAGGGAGGCATGTTTCCACTTGTCATTGCAGTGGCAAGGAAGGCTCAAACTCCAGTCACTCCCACACATTTAATGCTGTGGTACTGGGATTTCTGCTGTTGCTAGAACAGGAGTAACAAGGACTGGGCAGTCTGGAAAAGACACAGGTTTTGAAAAGTCAAAGCACATGCAATAGCATGACAAAAGCTCTGGCTTTCAGTAGTTCCAACTGGGTAAGATCCCAGAAGGAGAGCATCAGAAAAGGTGAAATGAAGAATATCTCAACTAGAAAAGTGTCACAGCACTTCTGTAGCTATAGAAATATGTATGGTAACTCATATGTACATGGTGTTAATGATGTACAGGAAAACATAGGCACCATCTCTCTCTGTGAGCTATTGTTTTAAGAGCACCTAGGCTGGAAACATATGCTTTTACCAGAACTTCTCATAGACAGTCAGAGATCTCAAGTGGCTTTCAGCTTTACAGTGAAGATATTTCTCTTACCTTATTTTAGGTGCTTCATTGATTTTTTGTTCTAGTTCTATTCTCCTCTGCCGTTCCTTTTCTAGTTCCTGCCTTAATGTTTCAGTGCTTGTTTCTTCTCTCAGCTTCCTGAGCTCCTCCTCTGTTAATTAAAGGAGAAGATAAAGATTTAGTTACCCTGAAGTATTTCTGTAAGAAATTTAAAATCTAATTATGACAGATTAAGTGTGGGGGATTTTTTTAATCTGTACTATACCAAATATGTTCACCAGAAAAAAACAAGTAATCAAGGGCTAGACAGACTTCATAAAAAGCACACAGCTGTATGATATACAAAATATTTAGTTACAATTATTAAGCAAGGGAAAAAACAACTCTGAAGTTTTCTTTTCAAGACGTAAAATAAGCCCATGGTACAAACTATCTATTTAAATACAACATGACATACTCTTCATTCCCCAAAGAAATAATCAGCAGGAAAGGCTGTCTATTGCTAAATCCAGTGGCCATAACAAGAAAAAAAAGTATCTGATTTTTTCCCTCATGTCTTTGGGTAGGAAAACACAATAAATTCACATGAAGTAATATGATGCCATACTGGACTGACTGTCCACACATATTGTCACAAGCTTTATTTTCTGTATACAAATATGACCGTCAGCATTTATAAAATTAGGCACTTGAAAAGCGTCTGCAGGGCTGAGCCCTTTCTTTTTGTGCTAAAAAGAGCAACCTAATTATTTTGCTGTTGTGAAAATTTCCCAGAGAAAGGCTGGTGAAGGGACCTGAACGCAAGTCCTATGAGGAGAGGCTGAGGGAGCTGGGGTTGTTTAGCCTGGAAAAGAGGAGGAGATGAGGGGAGACCTCATCACTCTCTACAACTCCCTGACAGGAGGTCGTAGCTAGGTGGGGGTTGGTCTCTTCTCCCAGGCAGCTCTCAGTAAGACAAGAGGGCATAGTCTTAAGCTCCACCAGAGGAGGTTTAGGTTGGATATTAGGAAGAAATTCTTTACAGAGAGGGTAATCAGACATTGGAATGGGCTGCCCAAGGAGGTGGTGGATTCACTGTCCCTGAAGGTTTTCAAGATGAGACTGGATGTGGCACTTAGTGCCATGGTCTAGTAACCACAGCGGTGTTGGATCAAGGGTTGGACTTGATGATCTCAGAGGTCTTTTCCAACCCAGCTGATTCTGTGATTCTGTGAACCCCTGCCTGTCAGTTTCTGGCACCCTTGTAATTTTATCTAAGTCAGATGGTCCCATTATGGGCCTGAGCATCTTACAGTTTTAAGAAGGGGTTATGAAACAAAGAACTAAGTTTAACTTTTTACCCTCTTCTGAGGTTACACTGTGCCCTATAAATTTCAATGTAATAATTAGATATATAAACATACACACACATACACACTCACAACTTCTTTCACAAGAAGTTAGCATCAGCTATGTATAAGGTTTTTTTGTGTCTAATTAGCCTTGCTTTTTTGTCACTGGCAGAGTCCTTGTTCATGACCTTATTTAACCCTAGCGCTAAAACGGGGTCACTATTATTGATAACTTTTCCCAAACAGGTATACAAGAAACATGAAAAACCGAAGAGTGTTCTCTGGGCTGTTTTTTTAGCTCAATCTCAACAATAAATAGTAGAGCAGTGGGTGTATTTCAAGCTTACAACAAAGCAGAAGAGAAAATACTTCACTGCAGACACAGGGGTTCAGGCTTTACGTTGTTTTACAAAATTGGTATACTATGTTATAACCTCCAGCAACCTCTTCTATTTCTTTTCACATATTGCCTTGTAAGTCTTTGATAATCAGATGATTTTGATATCTGAGCCTCTCTGACTCCAATCATTATGCATCTTGAGAAG
Source organism: Manacus candei (assembly GCF_025592945.1). NCBI lineage: Eukaryota > Metazoa > Chordata > Aves > Passeriformes > Pipridae > Manacus > Manacus candei. The sequence goes on along the minus strand of NW_026138111.1, from coordinate 4,394,842 downwards.
GTCTGAAGCCATAATGCAAATGTACAGAGGAAATTACACACTCTCCCTCCTCTGCAGGAGGCCCTGGGGTAGTATGTCCAATCACTTTATCCGCTGTGCAAGTTAGCTGGTGGGAGATTATCTGCACTCCTGCAGCAATAAGACCTTTAGAGCACAGAATTAGGAGAAATGGGAAAAAGATACATGAATCCAGAGGACAACACGATGGCTTCCACTGTGAAGCTACAGCCTGAACTCCACCAAAGAGAAAGGAGTGCTGTCATTCATCTCCCCACTGACGGATGGTTACCGATCCTGGGAAGAAGAGCTGGAGCACAAAAGCAACTAAAACTGAGAATCCCCAAGAGTACAGTAGGGAAATGTCACTGTTGCAGCAGGTATTGTCTCTCCTGTAAATAAATGGAAAGATATGGACATAAGGGCAGACTTACACATGGAGCTGTTCCTAATTACGTGTCCACAAGGAATTTTAAATCCAACAAGAAAACTAAGTTTATAATTAGTTTACCCTACTTTCAAGGGCTTGCCTTGTTCCAGAACACGGGCCTGCACACAGCTGAGGGGAAACATCTGTTGCACTTCAAACGCACTCAAGCTTGTGCAATATCATGAAGATATCACAGAACGTTCCAAAGTTTGACAGGGATGTTATCTTCTCAAGACCATTAAAGGAAAAAAATTCTCCATTAAGCACATTTATTTTTTTTTAAGAGGAAGTGACTATGCATTTTGTGTATATAAGAAAACCACAAGCAGTATAAATTAACTTGAAATGTCCTTGAAAGTTTACTCAGATCTTCCAGCTTCCCTAATTCCAGTTGTTCCGACTGCTCTACATCTTGTACTACTAAAACCAAAACAAAACCCCCAGAAATTCAACCACTAAGAAGATAAGCAGTGCCAAAGATTCTTTAAGGAAAGAGGCAGAGTTAAAGGGTTCACAATGAATGAGGCAGAACTCCTATAAAACAAAACAAAACAAAAAAAAATGCAACATCCCATCATTACGGTTTGTCACAGCTTCACACTTCAGAGCATTTCCTAACTTTCCCATACATGACTGCAATTCAAATCCATCCCACTGCAACTGCTCTAGCCCATTTATGTCCTTAAAGTAGTATTTGTTGCTACTTTGGCAGCAGTGTGGTCAGGCACCATAAAACTTCCGTGTTTGGTTAGTTAAATACTCTTAACTCTGCTAAGCAACAGAAGGGGAAGGGGGTGAAGTTCTTCCTTGCTCTCTCCCCTGAAATAATCTACCATTTGGCCAAGCTGAGCTGTACTTTCAAAGGATATTTCTCTATCCCTATGGGGTCCTCTTGCAGAATGAGTGAAGTTGGCTACAAAGAGCAGAGGTCATAGACCCCTGAGAAGAATCCCTAAGAACATTTCACCACGGTATCTATCTACTGAGCTTTACAGATGAGTATCCTTCTTGATGACGAGAAAGGAGTGCTGCTTGGATTTCATCTTCAGACAGTCAAAATTCAAACATCCTCCCCCCTCAGCACATGCACAAAGGGGTAAAACATAAAAGGTCACGCTTCAGCTTCAAGATTAATCAGCTTCCATAATTTCCCTCCCAGGCATATCAATCACAGCTCACTATCTTCTGCTGGGCAAGAAATGTTAAAATACTGCAAGAGTCTCAGTGTATGTCTTAGCTGGACACGCAGGTGAAGCAAGCAGCCATAAAGGTGACCTGGTTAGAAGTGGAAAATTACTAGCAGAAGAAAGTGTCTTCTGAAATACTGACAGAGAAAATGCTGGCAAGGCTGGGAACTAGGCCTGGGAACCAGAAGCATTGTCAAGAAGTGCAGCTGGCCTCTCTGAAGTACACAGCCGGGTACCTAGAAACCAGAGATACCACTGAAAGGCATGAAAATAAGGAACTGTAATAGCAACTTATCATCTGAAAAGGTGAAAAATAGTCTGAAAAAAAGGGAAAACATCCTGGGAAAGTAAGACTTTGTAAATGCCATTAGCTGTTCTATCTGCAAGAGCAAGAAAAGTCTAGAAAAATAAAAATTGGCACAAGAGAACAGAAAACATCAGCATCTATTGGCTATTCTGAGTGAAAGGCAGAAATTATCAGCAGCTATTGGCTGCTGAAGTGATGGTGTCCTATACATCTCTATTTCTCTATTATATAAATATGGTTTAATTTTTATTCAAAATGAAGCTTCTCTCTCCAAGAACTTCCCATGCTATGTGCACTATCCCTTTCCTAAAGGGGCTGAACTCTCCACACAAACTTTCTAAGAGATCTTGGACCTTTGCTGAAAAGGGTTTGGTTTGTCATCCCATACCTCGGATGGTTTGGCCCATATAAGGGGCCAAATATGGACCAATTAGCTTGATACTGGTATTAATGTAAACATATGCATATGTGTATGTAAAGTAATCCATCATAATTACATTTTCTGCTGTACTACTGAAAAGTTTGCTTCATTAGTGATCATTTTGTAGTAACCTGCAATAGTATACACCTACGTGGTTGCTATTGCTATACACCTACTATTGATTGCTGCCAATAATTTATAACAGCTTGCTCTCTATATATATTTATTTCATTCATATATATATTCACTTTATAAATCATAGGTATAGTTGCTAGGGGTGATTTTTGTGGTATTTGTGGCAATCTGTAATATTAAGTAGAGAAATTTTAAGTAAAAAGCCTCCGTGTCTTTGAGTATTACAGAAGCCTACCAACCTACAGTCATAACCTCTATATACCTACACATTGAGTAACCCTTTAGGCTGTGACAGCAGGGCTGTGACCCTGAAAAAAATGTTTTAAAAGCTCTCTAGAAAAGTCAACTTGTGTAGAAAAGCAGGACAATATCTGGATGCTATTGCACTTCTAAAAATGAGCTATAGATGTCTGTGAGACAAGGCAACAATGGTGTTCCAATGACATTAATCCAAGTATTATTGCACTGTAAACCCTAGGAGAACTGAGCCCATAGTAAAGAACGTCATCAGCCATGCATCTCACAGGTTACCAGAAAGTTTATCTATTTCATTTTTTCTACAGCATTTTATCCTCTATGAGGTCTAATGTAACTGTCACACCTGAACACTTAAGTATTCGACCACTCAAATTCAAAGATTAACATTCCAAAAAGGTTAGTTGATACAATGGAACTGCTACAAGATGAGCTACCAAGTGCTGCACCATTGTCTGGCATCAGCCACTAGAGCAATTGAAAAATTTCAGTTTGCTCCTCAGAATACACAAACTTGTAAAAAATGTTCTGACAAAAAGCACTTCAACACCAAAGTATTTAGTTCTGGTGAGACCGAACAGACTCTGAGTAGTATTTAGATAAGAAGGACGATACATGAGGCTGGGAAGGCATGACAGAAGGTTGGATTTCTAATTCCAATACTGCATATGCAGCAAAGCGGATGCTTCCCTTAATCCCAGGATTGAAGGTAGATTAGGGAGTTTCCTCGTAGCTGTTTTACATAACAACATTCCTTCCTAGGCCTACAGGTACACTGCAAAACCTCCCTCTGGGACAAAGTGATCAAAAATTTCTTTCAGAGTACAACTACAGACTGTCAACCTGCTGTTTCTAGCTACCAAATCAGTTTAGTGTTAAATCTAAGGAGACCAATTTGAAAACTAGAAATGCCAAAAAGCATACATGCTCCCCATCATACTTACATGAGGAAACACCAGTACTTAACAAGACAAAAGTAACCCTTCTACGTCTATGTTAATCATGGTAAATCTCTCTACAACCCTTTGAACATTACCAGAGTACACATTATTTAATTGGTACTAAACACACTAAATTCCAATCACACATCTTCAAACTGGATCTCATCAGCCACACTAATGAAGCCAGAATTGTCTCCAGCGCAGGCAGTTTCTACCGCTACCAGACTCCTAATCCCTACATAAAGCTAATATTTACTTGTCCCAAGTAAACCAACTATATGACATTACTAACAAGATGTTAGGAGTCTTAACAACATATCTATTTTCATCATCATAGATACTGAAGAGCTTTCAGTCTTCACCTTAAAAACCAGCAGGAAATGGCAGTCCTGTAAAAGACATGAAATTACTTCACCATTTAAGATAAAGCGAAGATATACAGAGAATGAGGTCTGACCAACAAGCAGTGATGGAGGAAGGACCCACAACAAAATTCCCTAGCCTGCTTTTTTCCTGCTTACAGTTACTTTGCAATTTATATATACTCCTCTGAAGACACGTTCACAATTTGCAGCTAAAACTGGATACAGCTTAATTGTACTATTTGTTACCTGTTCTTCTTCTAATCCATGACTGTCCTTCTCCAGGGCATATGTCTTTCCACCAGCGACTCAAGAACCACAGAGACTGCCAAAAGTTATCACAAATCTACCCAAAAGGCTTCAAATAAAACATTAGCCTTCGATCCCAGACATTGAAAGATATTTTACTTCTTTGCATGCCAGATGCTTGGGGAAGAAAAGTACTTCTTTAAGTTATCGCTCTAACAGCTCCACTTTATTAGCTGCCATTTCTTCTTTAAGTCACCACTTAAATTCATGTCCTCTTTCATGCTTGGACTTCAGTGCTTCAATTGGGAAGCACAAAGCTCACCTCCTTAGGAGTACTAGTCTTGGCGCTTTAAGAAGAACTGAAAAATGTGCCTTGTAAACCTCCAGACTCCAGGTTGACTGTCTAACCCCCTCCTTTGTCTTCTGTGATTAGGTGGTTGCTTCTGAAATGGATACCAGCATTCTTATTCTACAGAGCTCTTCCAGAGGTGGACAACAAGCAGTCTGGAAGAACTCTTCCTTGTTTTGGGGGTTTTTTTTTGCATTTGTGAACACCTTGCTTTGTCAATTTAATGGTTTTCCCTTGCGGTCAGGCCTCTTGCTTGAATCTTGCATGAATCTTTCATCCAGAAAACAAGGCAAAAAGATTTTCTAATAAGAATATTGGTGTCACAGAAAGCCAAAAAGCAGAGAAAATCATTAAAGATTAAGAATATTTATTGAGTTCATATCCTTCCCTCCTCTCTCCTGTGTTTTCTATAGGGATTTTGGTAGAGTGGAGAAGTGAAACAATCAAATATAAATCCCGTATTTTCACTATGACTGTTCTCCAGCTAAGTCTGCACATATCAAAACAAAGAAGTGATCTGTCATGCCCAATGACTTAAAAAACTTCAACACAGGTTTGGCAGTTAAACAATCTCTTTTTACTTTGTTTTGTTTCCATCATTCTTTTGTTCTTCTCTTTGGTCTTTCAAAGGCAGAGCTCCTGCTCCAGTACTTACAATAAGCATATCTTTTGAGGACCAGTTTTGAGTCTCTTTGCATACGCCTACAGGGCAGGGAGCAGCGTGGGCTCTTGCTATGCAGATAGGAAATAAGCCAACTCCAATCCAGAGGCAGTGGAGGCAAGGCTGAGTGAACCAACAACCTGCCTCTCAGTGCAATTAATATCCCCTGGTACTATTCTCCTCACCTGAATAGCAGAGTCTCATATGAAGTGTTCTTCTCTTTTGTGAGATGAAGGAGACTGATTTACAAAGCACCTCATATTTGACAGTCTTCCTCAGTGCAAACTGCTCTAGTCTCTCTCGCCATTCTCATTATGTCCTACTTGGAGTGGGTGATGTTAGAAAAAACTAAGATGTCATTGCTATGGTTTGTACAAAACAGTTATGCTAAATACCAATTAGTAACTTTACATACAGTGCTTTCAGTGGAGCTTTATTGTGTTATAAGTGGCACAGACAGGATCATTTCCCCTTCATTATGGAAAGATTTTAAATTATGCTTCCTGAAAATATAGTGTAGTGAGACAGATCCTCTTCTCAAAACACCAAGTGGGAAGTTTTCTATTGCTAGATACACTTATAAAGTCAGTTTAAAAGTCATGAAAAGTACTGCTGTTATATGAATTTCCAGAAATTTCAGGGAATAAAAGTGCCAGAAGAGTTGCAGAATCCATCTAAAATGAAGGGAGCTGCAAAAATATTGTCATTATTGCAAGAATGGTTTTCACTCACTGGTTTTGGCAGAAGTGAAACAGTCTACAAATGTTGAAATAATGTCTGGCTTAGAAAGAGCAGCAGGCTCTTCCAAGGCTTTTGTGTTACTAAGCTGAGCAGGGAAAGGCAAGTTCCACATGGGGCTCCCAAACTCTCCATCCCAGTTACACAACAGGCAGAGGAACAACAGTGTTGACCATTGCCCTGCCTGGATTTTCACACCCTCTCTGCAATTCAGGAAGGGCATGAGCTGGGCATGCAAAAAAGGCAGAAGCAAGAGCACAGCCCACCTACATAACGCAGTGAGTAGGTGGCATCTGTTCAAGCCTCTGGAGGAGCTCAAACAATACATCTCTCTCAGCACAGTGCTGCAATTTTGGTTCATCAGTCCCAAAGATGGTGTGACAATATGAGATCCTCCAGCTTTCTGGCATCTTCATGTACAGCATCATCATGTACATGTCCATGTATGTGCTTTGTCCAATGACTTGAGCACATTGCACAAGTCAGGACTAGAACAAGGACCAGTCCAGGACTCCAGCCTGCTGCTGCACTGGGCTGGAGTCGCATCTTTTCCCTATCCTCTGTTCTCAGAAATATCGTGCTCTTGGAAGCCAAGTCGAGAGCAAGCAAGAGCCCAACCCATCTCCTCCACCAGTCAGAACAGAGTCCTTGCAGATTAGAAAGGAAGGTCTGAATGTTCCTTAGTCTATATTGAGGCTTCTTAAACCCCAGAGAAGTGCTCTAACCTGCTCATAACTGCCTCGTCCAACGTTCCCAATGTTTCCAGGAAAATGAGGCCAGAGTTTTGGAGGTTTGTGGGTTTTTTTTGTCCAGGAAGGCTAGAAATGAACTCAATATACACAGTGTGTCATGTAAGCATCTCCGGGTATAAGCAATACCTTTCCTACACCTCTTAGGAAACTTTCTGTAGGTTTTGAGAAGTCTCCCAGTCAGAAGTCAGATCTAGAAAAACTTTAAAACTTGTTACTACAAAGCAAGTGAGAGCAGCTCTATAGCAAAGCCTGAACTCACATCTTTCTACTGTGTCTTTTCTGGGTGCCCAGGCAAAATACTTAAGAAGATTCCCCACCAGTCACCATACACAAACCACAGTCCTCATCAGAGAAGCTCCACAATCTCAAGGGGCACATGCAGATCTCCTAGAGACATCTTTTTACTGCCTGACAGTCCAGGATTTTAAACTGAAAGAAGCTTAGGGGAAGGAGCAAAGGATGTGAGAAACCCAGGGTAAGCTCCACTGCTACAGCAGCCTCAGTGCTCACCAGCATCAGCAAGCTTGGAGCCCAAGCTGCAGCATCAGGATCCCTTGGCCAGGGTTGACCATGTAGCAAGCAGCAGCTACTATGGCCCAGAGCTGGTATTTGGGTGTCTCAGATATACACAGCAGCTGCTTACTCTCTCGCCAGGGTCTTCACCTGCCCTAGATTCTGCTTCAGCTCTAGATTCTACTTCCAGATTTCTAAACTTATGGTTCAGATTAAAGGCTGCCAGGTCAGTAAGAAGACAGTAGAACCAATGCAGTGAATCTGTTCTTCTGCTCTTCTCTCTCTCTGCTACTGCAGCTGGTGTTTGACCCTTATGTCAAGAGAAATTACACCAAAGGTATTCTAACACAGTTGGTAATTGGACTCTGACTCAGCTTCATAGTCAATTTGTTGCATACAATTACTGGGGACGTGCAGAACTGGACTTTTCAGTGTAGGTCTTCTGTTGGTTACAACCATCACCACACACTTTGCCTTCAAGATTTAACACTTTCTGACATCCCAGATCTGCCTGAGAATCATGTATGTTTTTCTAGAGCTCTACTTCCATGTAGTCACTATTTTGCTAGGTTGTTCTTCCTTCAAAGAATCATCAGGTCATTTATATCAGAAAGAACGAGCCAGAGAAAACACTGTGGAGTTAGTCACATAAACAGTTCAAAAAGGCACATGAGGATGAAGACTGTGCTGGAGCAGAATTTCAATGGGAAAGCAGCATAATCACAAGTTATTTTGTAATGCTAGTATAAAAATCATAACTGAAACCAGCGGTTTGGTAAGCCCCTGAAGACTCCTGCCACACTCTGCTGTACCAAGTGGAATGCAAAACCCTTGTGGGAGAGGACTTTATTTCCTCCTAGAGCTCTTCACCCTCATGTAGTGTTTCTTTGATTTACTGAGTCATGACTAACCCTCTTCTCTAACAGTCACCTGGTTTGTTTACTCTCATATGCTGCTGCTACCACCAACTCCTCTTCTCTGAGCTGCTAAATTTAGCACTGCAAAAGGCTTGAACATCTTTGACCAAGAATTAGCTAATACTTCATGTAAACCACAGGATGCATGTGTGCTTACAAAGCACCTTGCGGCACCACGATCAGAGTGCTGATATCTCCAAAACTGCCCTCTATAAGCAGGCACAGGAAGCAACAGGAAGAAAAGCAGAGTGTTTACCTCTATGAGGTGCAAACCCAGAAAGATCGTGGGTTTGCATAATTTTTGTCTTGCAAATGCAAGAGCAGCAAGCATGATTTTATTTCTTGTTTAGATACAACTAGGTTTTGAAATGGAAACACTAAAACCACAACTGATCTTAGCAAAACTGTCCTGGGTCAGTAGTTGCCTTCCCAAACTGAATCCTCAACTAGCCCAAGGCAGTGTTCATGTGCATTTAAAACTAGGTTATAACAACACAAAATCCTTTAGAAATGAATTATTCTGATTGTCACAGCTCCAAGAAAAAGCTTTATCCATCCACGTGCACTTAAAACTCTAGCAGACTAAGCTCTCTGCACTTTTCATTCAGCTGGTGTTCAAGCCCTTTTCTGCAGGAATCCTCAACACCGCAGACCCAACAAACACAGTTTTCAGGATTCCTGTAATAAGGCTCAGAAGAAGCCATTATATCACAGAGATTAAGACCATTCCCACACAGACAGAAAAAGCAACTTGGCTGGAAGAGTCAGATGATCACTCCTTCTTGCTTAAGACATCATCCAAGATCCCTTCCTCTGCCTGCCTCATCCTCCTCTCAGTTTGCAGCTTAAACTCCTTGCATTTCCAGTACATTTTATTTGCATTTACAGCTATGCACATGCTAAGCAATTCCTCTCCATCTTCATATCTTTGGATGTTTAGATTATCTCTTTGCTAAAGAAAAGATTCATCTGGCATCTTAAATGAAGATATTTTCCCTTTACAGACAACAGCTTGTCTCCAGTACCTGTTTGACCCAGATTTCCTCTGCAGCTTGTAGAGGCTACAGTTAGGTTTGGGATGTGTTTCACTGAGTATACTACTCAGCCAAACTGCACCTATTACTTGTGCCTACTAATGGCTGAATAGAGTTTAAAGAAGACTAGTGCTTTGCTCTTCTTTATCCAGGCACCTGCAACTACAGACCCAGGCTGACTTGTAGCTGTGTAATGTACATTATGCATAATGTTTAGCTGAGAGGAAATCTCCTTAAACCTCCTGGCTAATGGCACAATAATACAAACAAAAGTACAAAAGAGGCAAAAATGTCAGAATCAAACTGATAACAATTAGAAACTCAACACATTAAAAAGAAAATCCATGAAACTTTTAAGTATTTCCCTCACTTACTAGCAGTTGCTTTGATTTTTGCACATCTAGCTGGAGGAAATGGAGTTAAGTGGATGTGGTAAACGGTTTATGAAAAAACACAATTATAGCCAGACGTCCTTAAAGAATTCCATACCTAAAAATAGTATGGAAATAGTGCAGAGCAACTAGCCTTCTTAAAAAACATCTACTGCAGAGAAACTAGCTTTCTTAAAAAGCACCAACTGCAGCTATAGGATTTTAAAAAAATAATGATCAGGCTTTCTTCCAAGGAAAATTGAAGTAAACAAACTGCACATTTCAAGAATATTTTTCTGCATACCATTAGTTCATTTTTGGGAAGAAAACAATAATGAAGCACTTCTAGTATTAAAAAAGTGCAAAACACAAACTCAAAGAGAAGGAAAAAGAAAGGAGAACGCAGGAGCCATACCCAAAAAGAGAACTGCTACTTCACTCCAACTGACAAACACAGTGACCTATTTCAGCCTAAAATTTTGAATGGAGTGTAGGGGAATAAAGAGTAAGCTTTACCTCACTTATTTCCCCACCAGTTTTCAGTACAGAGTTACAACGAACTTGCCAAGAGAAATCCATAATTTCAGCTACAGCAAACCTCAGGCTTTGGTGAAGAGCTCTTGACCTAGCAGTAAGGGCTGGAGACATCCAGAGCTGACTCAATCCACCCAGCTAAACTATCCCATCAGCCTGAACCTCCAACCATCTGCTCAACATGAAAGGGTGATCTTCATTACCCTTTACCTTGGAGTTTGCTACAAAGGTCTGTGGAAAAGAAAAAGGATTCAGTGAGAAGTGGTAACATAGTTTATCAGAAGGTTTTGAAATTACAGCAAGAACCTGAAGATTACAAACGTTCACAAAAATAACATTCAGTTACTGTAAGAACATGCTAAGAAAGGAGAATGGATTCACCAGCAATGGAGGTGCCCTGGGAACCCTATTTTATATCAAAAAGCATGTCCTAGTTCAAACCAGAAATCAGTTCTGGTAGGTCCTACTGTTTCTGTTACACACTAGATTACATCAGGAAACCATACATGTTCCATCTAGTTTAAAAACAGTTGGATAACAGGAGCATAAGCAATATATCATCTTTGCAATGGAAGAAGTACATGGTAACTCTGAAGTTAAATATTCAAGTAAAGTACTGAAACTAATGAGGCAAGTCAAACAGATCTTTCAGTTTTTGCCTGATATTCCAACCGTGATACCTCTTCCAGCTATCTGTGGAAGCTGATAGTAGCTTGTTATAAATTCTTTCCCAGTTTCCTTTATCAGACCTCCCTCCCATACATGGTGGGGGGGAACATATCGAAGAAATATTGCCAAATGAAAAACAAGTTAGGGAAATTAATGGCAAATCCTTGAGAACATGCTGAAGATAAAACACAAGTCTTGTTGCTGGATTATAGAAATTGAATAGAATCCATAGGCTTGTTATTCCTACCCCTTAGAAAATACCTGACAAGCTTTGAACACATAAAAACACCCTCATACTCTGAAGTTAAAACCAAAACATTAAAATGACCGTTTTGGGAAGCAACTGACCAAGAATTCTCATTGATTTATTACAGAGATCTCTACTTCTACTAAGTCACAGGAATGCTTGTCTTCCATTTTTCCGTTTTTAACTATCCTGTCTTAAAAGTCAGCAGTTCAGACCTCCTGAGATTAAATCCCCAAAATCTTGTGGCTGCCTCTAGCCATGAATGACTCATATACATTTTTTCTCATATACACAAATACACGTATATATACAAGTAAACCCAAACAAGTAACACCTGAAATCTACAGACACTCTTCTCTGTATTTCTTACATCACTTACTAGTAATCCTTATACTGTTAAGAGACATGTGTTTTAAGACATATTATTTGTTGAAACAGCTGCCAAGGAAATGCACTGGTTGCCCCTTCAGAAATCTCTTCTTATGAATTACTACTAGAAAAAAAACTCCACCTATTCCAAGCACATTAAGGTTGACTTAGTTCTAAGATAACCTGCAGATGTCAACATCAAGATTTCAACTAAGCAGCTTTAATCATGTAGTGAGGTATGCTGTGAGAAATGCAATGAAAAAAAAATATCCAAGTGACCCAGAAACCCTGAGAATGCTTTTAAGGTCTTCCTAGGGAAACATCAGCCCACGTGCTGATGTTTTATTTTATGTGCTATCCGCACATTAGCACACCTCAAAATTCTGATGCCAACTTCTACAGCTTAGAGAAACCTTATTTCAGCAAGCTTAAGCCATTCCTTTTCCACAGAGTATTTTATACTTACGTAAAAAGTGTTTTTCCAGTAAGGCTATTTCCAGGTGACCTTTGATCTCACTCAGTCTGTCAGACTCTGTTCTGTTAAAATCCGGGACTCCTGAAGCCATGATGATGGTCCCTGGACCAGCCTATAAGAAAGCCAGAACATATTCACAGCTCAGAAGCACTTTTTTTTTTCATTCAAATACATCAACTTATTTCTGGGGCAGTAAAGAAACAACCATGTGAGAAACATGCAAGTATCGACAACTCTGCATGCCTCTCTCAGCATTAAATTACCAAAACAAATGAATGAAAGCTAATCAAATGCATGGTATCTCTCCCATGTGAGTTTACAGAATACATTTCTACAGACCTCAGGGAGTTACAGAAAACTAAGATTTCCCACCACCACCACCACCCTTACAAGTTCTGCTGCATCATCATTTAAGCCTTACTTCTGCTGATTTAAAAGGCATATTTATACTATCCCTCTCTTCTTCCCATTAAATGAACAGTCAATGCAACACACTTTACCTATAAAATTGTGAAGCTATCAAAAGTAATACTTTCCTAGATAACTGCTGAGCTATTAGAAAATACATATTTTATATTTTAATATCCATTTATAGAATGTGTAATTCTGAAGACCACAGGTTCTCAGCAAGGAAGGGTTCCCCACTCCCTCCATCTCCCCCACAGCCCTGTTACTGCAGAAGGATGTTGCTGGTGCCCAGGAGCTCATCCTGGCAGGCTAGGAGAGGTGGGAGTCAGGAGACTGTGTGTCTTGACAGATTTACCAGCACCCCTCAAGTGAACTCAGCACTGGAAATACTGCAGAAAGCAGGAATTAAAGAGCAAATTGATTAATTTGCAAGAGCAGTGACAACCACCACCTCCATGAAGTGAGCACAGAAAAACCCCAAGCCCACACAGCACAAGGCAGGTGATGCCATCTTTCTCTCATTAAGTGGGCATTTTCAAACAGCAGGGAAAAGGGCAGGTGAGGGCATCTCCTGAGTAATGGTTGTTCAGCACTTGTGTGCAGTCCCCACAAGGTACAAAAAGTCTGTCAATGAGAATTACAGGAGCTTCTTCAACCACTAATACTCAAAATCAAAGTGATAGATTACAGAAGGCTACATCTCAGAACAAAGACAGAAAGGGATTTATTTACCCATTATAATCACTCCCCCACTCCTTGTTTGAACCTTGAAAACATATAGGAACTGTACTGCTTTCAAACACCAGCTTGCTTACATTTAACCACACCACCTAAATTACATATATATATATATATATAAACTCAAGTAATCTATAGGAGAGTTAATTAAAAGACATCTTCTATGTTTTAGGAAAAATGTGCAGAAAGCTTACTGACAACAAAGTACTTTCACTGTTGGGAATGCTTTGCGCTTCTAAGATAAATCAGTGTGGAAATATCTAATAAACATCTGTTTTCTTGCTTGAGCTGAACAGATGTTGAGTTTAAGCCTCAGAATTTGTCTATACAGGCAAATTAGCACTCTGTAGGCAGCTACTGCCCAGCATTTACCTGGTATCAACTCCCCACTTGGGCATGCTCAATACAGTGCCAAGCAGAGATGCTATTTCCAGTGCCAAAAGCAGCACCCACCCACACAGCAGTCAGTCAGCGCTGCTGGCCACGATGAGGAGCAGAAGCTGTTAGCTCAGCAGCAGCCCAGGCTGCTTCCCATTTTGGAGCCAGCACGAACCATGTCATAGCAGAGGCAGACAGACCGCAAGCAATCCTCACACGGAAAGCTGCAGCACAGCATCCTCCTCCCCATGCTCCACATTTCCCATTCACCTCTGCCTTTAGCCAGAGAGGTGCAACAGCTCCAGACACTGCTGAAGAGTAACAGAGCCTGTTTTCAGATGAGCATGTCAGTTAACCTCTGTGTTGATTTCTTATCTATAGAACTGGGTTGTATTTATTTACACTGCAAGGTTTAGTGCTATCACTTGCCAGACACTTGGAGAGCCCCAAGGAGGATGGTGTGGCTGAAGTCGAACAGCAGCACCCTTACAAGACACTCCACAGGCAGGCACAAGGAAAGCGAGGGAGGAGAGAAAGAAGAAACAGGCTAAAAAATATCTCAGCATATCCAAATTTTCATCCTCATTGAAGATACTCAAGATATTTCACCCAAAGTTGTGCTACATTTCAGAAATCCATCTGGAGAACCAACTCTGCTTTTCCTTCTTCAGAGATGTTAAGTCATTAATTAAAGCCCAGCACACCTTGACTGTGCCTCTTAGAAGAAAGGAAAGAGCAAGAGGTGAATAGCACTCAGGAGAGTGATATCAGTTAACATGACTCATTCTGAAAGTTTTCAAATGTGTTTATCTGCTTAAGCATTAGATTTTCAAGCAGCCTGACATCCGTTGATAGGTTAAAAATCAGGAGGTACAGATCTTCAAACTAAGTACAAAAGGTTAGAATGACCTTGTAACGTAGAGAGAAAAAGAGGAAAAAAAATCCACTAAATTACAACATAAGGTTGCTTGCTAAGAATACTAGGAGCAAGATCATGTAATTATCATGTAACAATAATATAGTTCAACCAGAGTAGTAAGATACACAGTAACACAAGTTTGGTGGTAAATAAAGCACCAATTTCCAAAACTGGCATCACCATAATATTTTATGAATACTGTTTAGAAGTGTTCAGAAAACTAAGCACACCCAGGACAGCGATATGAGAGATATTTAAGTAGATGTTTCTTTTTGTCTCAGAAGTTTTTTCCCCACACCAACACACCTAAGATGACAAGAAATAAAGTCTCTACATTTGCTGAAGGTCTACTGCCTACGTCTGAATTCAAAAAGCCCTTCTGTCTGAAGTTAGCATAACTGACTCAATTCACAAGTTAACAAAATCCTTGTATTAATTCCAGCCTTATCTGGGTAAAGGTTTCTCCTATCTGTTGCCTCTGTAGGACAGCACTGGGACTCAGGCTGAAACAACTACACTGTACTGTACAGATGTCCTTTCTAGTTTCTGATTCACAGGAAAAGCCTTGAAGGTTTCTGCAGGTTTCTGCTTTTTCTTCTTCCTCTCTAGCTTTGACAGTATTTGACACAGGAGCCCTCTTAAAATGCTGGCAATTGCTATTACTTAGCCAAGACCATGCACAAGGCCTGGCAGTGCCCAGGAAGCCAGAGAAATGCCTGAGGTAAGTGTGGAGTCAGAGACAGAGGGGTTAAAGGAACATTTCTGATGATGACAGACTGTCTGTAACCCATTATCAGAGTTCAGGGCTGCTGCTCCAAGCCACACCCAGCTCCGGATCTAAATTCACATCTCCTCACCAATGTTTTTCAAACCATCTGCAGTTTAGGCTTTTCATAAAGCACTTCCCAGCCCAAGAGTTCTCTACCTTCCCTCTCCAAACTCCCTTTATCCTGTGAGCCCTGGGATTTTGTTCTGTGTGCTGAGCACCGACACCACTGCCACTGTACAGCCACAGAAAGAGTCTAAGTCACTTCTTAACCAAGCAGATGTGGATCTGTCCTCTCCATCTCCAGCACAGCAAGTTTCAGCATCATACAGAAATAAAAATGGCCAACTCTCTCCTAATTTTCTTCCACAACATCGTATGTACGTGGATGACTTTTCTCTAGGAAGATATAACAAAACAGTTGTCTCATTTTCAAGTTTGTAATTAGCCTGGAGAGGAACAGTTCTCAAACACAGAGGAAAAGGAGCAATAAGGACAAGTCATGGTAACCCCAGGGGCATAACCATCCACCCAAGTCACTCCTCAGGGCCCCGAAAGTGGCTGGAACACAACACAGGGAAGAGGTAGTTTGAAATACAGAATCTTAGCTTGCATTCACAGCTTGTCTTGAGTTTCTCAACTCACACTTCATGTGCATTTTCTTACTTCAAATTATGAAAGAGTTCCCCATGAATGCTGCATTTACCTGCTGTAAGAAAAGGGAAAACTCAACAACACTGTTTAAGAGTGAAGGCATCTGCATGAATAGTTAATGCTAAGTAGCTATTCTTGGAAGCCTGCCCATATTGGAAGTCTCCTAAAACACAGCTATATTCTACATAAATTTTAAAAAATCTAGTGCTAGTCAGTTTTAGAGACTTGAACATCTTAACTGTAATGTTGGCATCATGCTTCATACCTCCCAAGCATCATGCTTTATAACTTACAATCACTGTAAATGAGGTGACTGATGCAGCAGCATTTAAGTTTTAACTGACATGTCAGGAAAAGCCAAGCTGTACTGCAATTAAATTAATGTTTTCTGTACCACAATAACTCAGATTTAATCCTAGCATACTGGCAGGGAACTTGCGTTAAGTAGATTAGATTGCTTTCAGTACAACATGCCAGGTACAAGAGAGATTTGACTTGTAATTCTCACTGCCTCCACAGGTTTAGACACAATTTGTTCTTTTACTCCTCTGCAAATGGGATGGTATCTCCTCTGCACCACGTTCATTCATATACCTGTGCATAGAACTGAACCTTTTCTCCGCTTTCGTAAAAATGGGACATGGTGGCACTGAATGAAGGGGACTTTAATTACTAAGAAAGTAACATTATCTCAATTTCCAATGTCACAACAAGTCAAATGCTAATATGTTCACGATTAGGAAGTAAGAATGGACCAAGTTACTGCCTCTACCTATTTTGCACTTCTGGTGTTTCTACATACCTACAGTGTTGAATGTTCTTGCTTTAAAAAACCAAACAATCACCTACGGTAAAGAGGGAAGGGAGGAAGAAACCCAGGAAGCCATTCAAGAACTAAAAGAGATGTTTAGCAAAGAGTTAAATTTGTTAACCAACATTGCTGTCTTGGCAATGATCTGATCACAGTGCCCAAATACTCACAGAGATCTAAGAAAGTATCTGCTATCCAAAGCATTATCTGGTAGTTGGGGCACTTAAATGAGAGGGGGGAAAGTACCCACACAAGCTAGCAGCCAGCATGTAAGCTGAGTCCAAACTAATTCAAATTTGGAGTAAGACACTTTTTGAACAGAAGAAATCACTGAGAAGAATTGAAAGGAAAATATAAATCCTTCCAGACCCAGGGCCCTCCTATCTGGAGCTGTGTGCTTTATCCAAACACAGATTAGGATGTTTATTATTGAACTAAATAGGTAAAGCTCACAGTTTTAAGATAAAGAATATGAGATCACCTCATCTGGTCATCTTTTCTGTCTTTTCACAGTGTAAATTTTGCACGTGTAACTTCAGTAAGATACGTTGGGACTAAGTGCCACTGCTGTATCTGTGGCCTGAGACTGAACATTCACTTCACTTGCAGGAGGTGCACAACAGAGGATGATGCTCTTCTTGGCAGATGATCAGGGCTCTGCAATCACAAGCTTTTATGACAGGGTTTTTTTCTCTAAAAGATCCATTTGGGTTGAGTTCCTGCATATGCTTGTCAGGTTCAGATACATACCTAAAGAAGAGGCACCTAATGTGCACATTTCTAAGTGCACTGCAAACCCACGAGGCAAAGAAGGACCCTTCATTCATATGACTGCACTGTACTGTTCTAATAGACAGAGATCTTTCTTTAATGACTCCATAACGATTAATACACCAGACAGGGGCAGGGAAGTAGAGGGGCAGAGATGAAGCCTTTATCAAGGGAATGGTTGACAGATGCAGATAAGGGGACCAGGACTTTAATTTTGCATGCATATGTTCAGTTATAAGCCACCAATTTCCAAATCACAAATTCTGTACTCAGATTTCAACAGAAACAATGAAGCAACAAAAGTGGAAGCACAGTACAGCTCACATTTATCTGAAAAGATATGCAGTCTAACTGCAATTTACGCAGTTTTGCATTAGCTTTTGTGTGCTTTCAACATTTCCCTAAGGTATTAAACAGGAAGAAACCAATAAGACGTGGTCTTCTTATGATCAGTGCAATAGAACTATAATACTACGTTGCTAACAGAACCTTTAAAAGAAAACAAATCTGTATACATGCAATTTAAGATTTGAGTTTTAGATACTGAAAATTAAAACCAATTCAGGTACAATTCAATCGTATCATCTCAATAAGAGAGACATAATTCAGAATTGCCCTGTTCACGTGATCTCAACCAGTATTTTAATACTGATTTAAATACATAAGCATTACTTTCTTTATTTTTGGCACCTCTGCAGCACAGGGGATTATTTCTTCTCCCTTCATTTTACAGATGGACAGTTCCCAGATGTCTGTGAGGCCAACTGCTAATCCCTCAAACTTCCCATCTGAAATTTATCCCTGAACGTCAGACCTCTTTGCTCATACCAATTTGCTTATTTCTCTCATATCTGTAACACAGCTGTTGCTCTTAGGCTGTTACTCCACTGCATTTGGAGTTCCCAAATATCAGGAGTGGGGAAAAACAAGTTTGATGCTGTTGCTGCTTTCCTCTCTCCCTTTCTCCCTGTTTTTTAAAGAACTGTACTCAACTGTATCCCAAGGACTTAGATCACAACAGCCTACTACAGTATGTAAATTAACCAGAAAGCAAAGTGTTTCTCTTCAAATTCCCTTCTCAGCACACAGAGCTCAACATTTTGAGAAATCAGAGACTATCACTGCAGATGTGTAGCCATAAGGCTTTTATAACTATTCAAAACTGTAGGTTTTACCTTGCTGTTCCCTCCTTACCATCCTGAAGCTACTATTCCCCTGAAGAAATATAGAAGATAGTATCTAGAGTTTAAGTAATCTTTCTGTAGCCTCTAGCTCTGCCATCCAGATACTTCTGTTTAGATACAAAGGGCATCTAATATATACCCACATATAAACATAATGCCTTAAGTTTAATGAAAAAAGTATTTACCTATAAAAACCTCAGAAAATAAAACGTTAGAAGGGCAGTAGCAGAGATTACTCCCAGTATACACAATACTTACATCTTAACGAATGACAGATGTCTTCAGTAGACTAAATGACATTTAACAGACTTACTTGTCTCAGATGCTTGAGGATTTGCATACAACAGACTTTCTGTGACCAAAACATGCTCTGTCATTACCACTTGTTTGTTCCATGACCACAGGAAAAACATTCTGGCAAAAAGGCTCTTTATAACCAGAATTGTATGTGGTACCATAGAAGCCCACTTAAATTTAAAAAAGCTAATATATACAGAAAAAGCTGCCAATCTCAAAGCAGATACATAAGCATATATGATTTGAAGTCTTTTAGTTTAGAATTTGCTGTGAGCAAGCCCTGTGCTCTTAGAAATGAGCCTTCAGACAACAGTCTGATCACATTTTGGGGACAGAAACTGCACAGTACATTTCCAAATAGGGTGATATAAATTCTGACTTCCAAGTCACATTCTAGAATACAGTTAAATAGACAAATCTGAATTTAGATTGTAGCATTCCAAGCTCAAGGATCCTTAGCCATTTTTTTAACAGTTAAAGCAGGATTTTATTTTACTTTTTAACCAGTATTTAACTCTTCCTGAAACAGTGTCTTTTAAAAAGGTAGGTCTGTTTGGGTGCTCCCACTTACAAGCACCAAAAAGTTTAGTTTAAACCTGCTGCATAGGTTTAAACCAACTCAATAGCATGGAAGCATTACTGGGTACAACACTGCAGTGGAGAACAATGTGGTGTGACCCTGCCATGAAGCCAACAGAAGCCTTATCCGTACAGTCCTGGACAGTGCCATTTAAGCAGATCTGAGCTCCTAAGACTGAAAAGTTGCCTTTCCTTTTCATGTGTTCAATCATAATTCAACAAAACAAATAAAACCAGAGAACATTCAGAAGCACACCCAAGGTTATCAAACCTGTCAACCCACAATATCTAAAATAAAAAGTAGGTACAGGGAACTGTAAGACTAAGAAATTAATTTATCCTTCCACAAAATGGAAGACTATTACTGGAAGGTTGTTTCCTAGTCCAGAAATTCTCAACTGTTAAATCCAAAATATAAGGATAAAGAATTAATAATTTCTGTTATTTTCTGCCTCAGGACTATAAAACGTCATATAACAATACTTAAATCAAGTACTTACAGGGTCTCTCAGCTCTTCATTGTCTCGAGCTGACGTCCGAGGTATTTTCACCGGAATTTCATCTCCACATTCAGTGTCTGAAGCATTTGGAGACTCTGCTAAATCAAGTAACTCATCTCTCTTGTGACCTCTGAACCTTATTTTGTCCAACTTCTTTAGCATGTTCAGCACTGCACTTTTCTGCTTTACCTTAACATGACGGTTGGAGTCTCTGCAAGATCAAGACATCGAGAGTATTTTAGAAAGCTTGCAATAAACCTAAATAAAGACATTCTCATCATTAACTACTCCCAACCATCTTTCAAGGGCCTTTCTGCCAGTGGATGAAAAACGTGGTGCAGCTTAGCTTTTTAATAGGCATTTTTTTCCACAGTGTAACAGATGCATGGTTTGTTTTTCAGTAGTTGATGATTTACCCTCTTCCCAGACCATTATGGCCTCTTTCTCCTGGCTATTTTTAAAGCAAGCCAGAATAGGCACAAGGTAACAACCTGCACTCCAAAATTTAGGAAGTCAGTTCCTAATAGGTCACATGAAACAAAAATAGTTTAGTTGGTAAGTCCACATTCTTGAACTTGGGATGTTTCTAATCAAAGACATGAAAATCCACTCAGCTTCACAAACAATCTTTAAATTCCCAGACAAACTGGAGCGAAATAGTAAAGATGCTATGATATCTCCCTACTGCTTCAGGCTAAGAAAACAAAGTAGCAAGGGTTTACTGAAGAAAGCCACTAGACAGATCCATGCAGAAGATCCCACCAAATGCTAGAGACTTTTAAAACAGACTATGAACATTCAAATGCATTGCCAAAATCCTTCAAATTACCACAACTGAAAATCTTGTATATCCCTTGCTAGATTTTTATTACTCTTTGAGGTGCAAGCGAGAATCACTTTATTAGTGATGTTTTCGCAATTTTTTAGGACTAGTAGGATGGTTAAAATTTTACTGTAAGAGAAACACCACAGTCAGTATTTTTGCAGGTGCCACAACATCCAGAGGAATGAGAAATGCCCAGGACATTTCACTTCCAGTGACAGTATTTGACGTGAGCAATTCTTAAATTCTAAATCTTAAATACTACTGGGGGAAGCATTTTGCTTTTTAAAAGACAATAGAAGAAAGCTTAATTTATGTACGTAAACTCATTGTAATGATAGCTTTCCAAGACACTGCACTGTATAATTTCTGATTTAAACCAGACCTGCCAAACTGGTCCCATTCAATGAATCACGCTCGGTACTAAAGGTCCCAAGCTCCATCTTTAAAAAGAAAAAAAACCCAACAGTTAGTTCCTTTTTCCTGCCACTTCAGCAATCTAACACTCTGACCATTTATAACAAATCAGCCACAATTTTCTCTCCTACAAACACTGTTCCTCAGCTCACAGAGTTCCATTTGGAGAATGATTCAATGCTCTAATAAATGGATTTTTAAAAATTTTGAGGCACTTGTTCCTGTTACTACCCTTTTGTCCTCTGTGGTCAACACTACCATCCTCTTCATTAAAAGTCATGTTTTGCTTCATGGCACATCATCCCAGGCACTGGTGTGAGATGAAAAAGCAAAGGCAGATTCAGACACACGTCACTTCAGGAATATAAAGAGCAAAATAGAAGAGCCTTTCGCTACCACAGCCTTTGCACCTGAGGCAATTCTCACCTCCTTACACAAACCTCTTTTCAACAGAGCTCTTCAACTTTCCTTATGAATTCTCTGCTTACCCTAACACTTTGGCAGTGACTATTCACACCAAGTTCAAACTGGATCATTCACTTCAAAATCTGCCTGAGTTTGCACCTCTGCCAAGGTTTATTAGCACCCTTCAATTAAATACAGAAGTTTTAAACTAATACAAATCCCCTACAGTATAGCTCGCCAAAAAAACCCATAAAATTCTTCCTTTATCAGAGATGCTTAAAGTTGCAGCCCTGTGTTTAATCTATCACTTAGAGAGAATCACTTGTGGTAACTCACACCAAGGTTATTTTCTATGAACAGCTTTTCTTTGAAGTTCTTTTGCTTGTCAAAGCTAAGTTTAAAATAGAAACACTTCTTGCTCATTCATTGACTATTTGATGAAGAAACATTTCAGCTATCACATCCAGAAATATCTCTAGGCCCTTCTATTAATAGCAACTAGGGAACAAATCGTATTAGGGAAGTTCAAACCTCTGATAAGCACTGGTACAACTGTATTGCTCTCCTGCCCATTGCAATGATCTCCATCTACATTCAACCAGTTTTACACACCATGTAAGAGACCTACAGCAAAGCAGCTGCAAACCAAACCCTGTCTGTTCATCATCCATACTGCCACTGTTAACAATACAGCTACACAAAGAAATAATAAAGCATGGTACAGTGTTATTCCTTTTCTGGTTGGCACCCATCAGCCCATACCAACATGAAGGACGAGTATGCATCCCATGCCCTCTCCATCCCTCTTAAGGATGGAGCCATTACTCAAGGCTGCAGATAAGCATTGCTGTCCTGGATAGAATCAGGAGTCCTTGGCATTCTCCTGTTAAAATCACATTTATCTATCACTCCTCAAAGCCAAGAGCTGGATCTGGACATCTTCTTATAGCCTGGCATATACAGCACTTCAATGGATGTTTCAAGATCCAAATTCAGTTTTCTTTCCCCTTAGCATAGATTCACATTCACTTATCATACAAAAGAAATGAGAAATGTCAGAAACATCTTGAGACAGCAATCTCCCATCCTTCCCATCAAGCTTTGAATCAAGAATGAAAAACGCACGAGGTCAGTGGAAAAGCCCATCGAGATAACTGCCTGGAATAGACACCATCTGGGAAATTAAAATCATACGCTCCAGTCTCATCCTAGGATAGTTCATACATTTCAGCCCTAGGTCACAGAATAACCTGGCCAACAGATTACCCATGAACACATTTATGGCATTTTTTACTCACAAAACTGAGGTACTTACCCTTATGTGTGTTACCACACAGCCTTTTGGAAATGCAAACCTTTCTTTAAATCACTCCACTGAACGGAGTCAGCTTAATTCTGAGGCTAGCAAAACAGAGATGCCATGAGGGTAAATATTTTTAAAGGATTATTCAGTAGGTTGACCATTAAAAGAGGAAATAGTAAAGAATCACATTCCAAGGCACTTTTAAAGCGCTTTATATAACAAAGCTGTTACATAAAAATATCTTCTCTGTTAAAATTTAAAAATAATAAGATCGTTTTGTCTAAAAATTGTTTTGTATGTACCAGGCTCCTAAATTACTTACAGTTACATTACATGAACCTAAGCAAAAAAGTAAGCTTGCCAATAAGCTCCTATAGAAACTCATTATCTGGCCTCCAGCCAAATGCTGGATCTAAAACAGACTCTTTTTTGTCAGCAGCCTGTTCTTGCAACTAGCAACTTTTTTTTAGATAAAGATCAATAAATATGGCGACATTTCAGCAGTTTCAGGCTCCCTAGGTAAAATGAATCTTGGAGATTCTGTATTCCAAGTGACTTGAGTCAAATTTAGATAAGCTTGAGGAAGCTTTTATAAAACGAAAGACGAGAATCTGATTTAGAATTAGATTTATTGTAAAATATAGTAACTAAATACCACAACGCTTGCTTCACCATCATAGCCATTCATCCCTCACCTTCTCCCATCTCTCCATCCTGACTCATCCCTACCCAAACACCCCTTCTGGACTCAGCTGGTTCAGCTGTAAGTTTCAGGTTGTTTCTAGTAACTCCCCATACCCACAGCATCAAAACCACCCTGTAGTTTTGCACATGTGGAGCTCAGAGTGCAAAGGCAGACCCACATCTCCCGCTGCTTTCAAACTAACTACTGAAAAATATTACAAAATTCTAATAAAAATATGAGTATTTTAACTCCATGTGTTTTCGACTGTCATTTCCCAACACTTTCATACATGTGACAATAATTGTTCTCACTACAATACAGCAAACAAGCTATAAGTGAGAATTAAGACTGCTATCATGCTTGCAAATCAACTTGGGCAAAATAAAATCCAATCCATGCCCCCCAATCAAGCTTATTTCTGCATACAAACACCCTACCATTAATGCAAGCAACGGAAGACATTCCCCACACTCAATGCTACAACAGAAAGTGCTGCAGAGCACAGTAAGGCAGGCGCTGACTCTGCAAGAGTGATTTACAGCCAACTTAGTTACAACTCACCCAGATCTAATAATAGTAGCAGGTCCTCAATCATAATACAGTAAAGATATCTTACATTAACATGCTTACAAACCAGGCTATTCAGGCATCCAGATTTTTAAGAAACCAGCTTGCTTGCCTCTTGTTTTACTAGTAGATGTCAAACCAGCAAAATTAAGCAGCAGCCTGTAAAAATGATCCCAAAGTCCTAAACCATAAAAAAAACCCCTAGGAAACAGTTTATGTATACAGGGTTTGATTAGCCCTATAGGTCTATATTTTCCACACTCAAAAAACCCTCAAACTAAAATAATCTTTAAAGATATTTTTTATTTACCATTAATATCTAGTTGCTAAAGCAAATCCTTCAAGCCTGAAGTTTTATTCCTTTTACAGAGGGACAAGGAAGAGATGACTCTATTTGGACCTAATATGTGACCCCTCAATTAACTCCCAAATAACTGTCAGATGTTCATTTTAAATGAAATGAAACCCAAAAACCCAAACCAACATACACACATTCCAAATTTATACTAAGAACAGAAAAATCAAGTTTTCCCAAACTTTCACATAAAAATCATACGGAGATCTACAACAGCTTTTTCTGCCTATTTTAGAGAGAGGCTTCAGTAAGGAGACAACAAGCTTCCAGGGAATGAGTCATCCCACCTGTGCAGTCTGGAGGCACTTGGTTATGAGGCTTTTTCCTATGGACAACCTCTCCACCCCTTCAAGTCACTGCTCCCCCATGCTCTGCTCTTGCATGAACGTGGAAGAGGTTGGGATGCACAAGGGAAAAGGGAACTCAGGGAAGGGCGGCACCCAGTGTACCACTATGTCTAAAATCTGCCTTAACTCACCCCAGTCTCCTACTCTCAAACCCTAATGGCTTGTGGGTTTTGGTTTTCTGTTGTTGCATTTAGTTTTCACACATGAATACACTGAATCAGAGCATGTGGCCTGGTAGACCAGGCAGAGCTTGAACAGCTAAATTTTCATGTGCACTTTGTTAGATAAAGGGCTCTGCTTCCCAACACGGGGTTCAGTTTTCCTTAGCTGTTAACAAAACACAAACCTGCTATTAACAAAACACAAACCTGCTACACAAAGTCAAACAGTATTGCCCCAGCAAGTGTTAGTCTGAAGCCTGCGGGAAAAACAAACATAAAAAAACCCACTAAAACATCATAGATGAATTTCATCCCAGGTCAAAAAGACCCTACAAGACTATGACACAGTATAGTAACCTTCAAAGCACCCATGTTCTTTTTGCTAGAAAAACAGCTTTTCAGAAAGCTGAATATGACGCTGCAAATCTAACATTTCCCTCATATCTCCTTCATATTCTCCTTTCAATGTGAAAATATGTTTCTGCAGAAGTCCAAGGTCAGAGCCCTGGTATCCAAGAAAAGCCAGGCTGTGTGTGGACAAACAAATACAGACATAGTTGCCAACACAGGGATGTTTTGGTCTTATCATGAGGGAACGGTGTGCAAATTGAGGCAGTGGAAGGTATCAGGATTACATGAGGAATTCATTACTTCTACACTCCTGCATATTATCCTAGCATCTGACAGGAGAGCAGGAACCCAACAAGACACACCCAATCCATCCACATACCAACTAATACTGAAAACAAAGCTTGGCATGTTTTTTTCTGGATGTCAGACTAAAACTGGAAGCCGCAGTGAGTGCATCTAAGTCTACAATAGATTCACAGTCCAGCTCTATATACTGCTCTGTGCAAAAAGTTCCCTCTTGCTACGTGATTTTTTCCCCCCAATTTCTCATGTTAATGAACAGAATCTCATTTCAAGTCACTGTCTGAACATTTTGTACTTATTAATATTTAAGAAACTCACCAGAGAAAGATCAATTGACTGCACTTGAGAGCTCCTTGTCTGCCAGCTTTTCAGAGAATCACATGATGGGTCAGGCTGGAAGGGATCACAGTGGGTCATCTGGGCCAACCTCCCTACTCAAGCAAGGTTATCCTAGAGCACAGGATAAAAGAAGAAAAGCACACTTTTCTTCTCCCTGTGCACACACTTCTCCCAAATTGCTCTCCAGAAGGCTCACGTGTGTGAAAAAAGCTAAACCTTAACCATAGCATCTCTCCTTGAACAACAGGAAGTGGTTTCATAAAGGTGAAGTTGGCACCTTTCAAGAAAACTTTACATTAAGCTCAACTCAACAAGTCGTTCAGCACACAGAAGGGTCACAAACCTTGCTCAATGCAGCTTGTTCATGAGCAGCACCCACATGAGATCATCCAGGACAATGCAACATTTTAAATTCTCTATAGAGGATGATGTCATCATTTCTCATTGGAAACCAAGGTACAGCAATACTTTGGGTCAAACACCCAGATGGATTGGCCAAGAGCAGCTTACAAACACTTTGTGAATGTTACAAGCATTGCACAAGTGCCCTCAATATCTGACATCAACAAACACGCAAACAAAACTTCAGAGCTGAGCTCTCCCCATGCTCAACACAACAGGTTCATCCCGAAATACTAGTCACTACCTCAGAGTCACAGTCTGGTAAAGTCTTCTTCCAGTAACATCACTTTTGGCTTCAGGACCATAATATACCCAGAACAGACTTCTTGCTGGTTTTGAGGAACACCTACTAAAAGCTCCTTTCAGGGTCAGGAGTCCTTAGGAATCTAGAGACAGGCTAGACAAAATAGGGATAGGTTAGGGGGATAGATTCTGTTGGGGTTTTTTCTCATGAGAGACAAAGTTATTAGTTAGGTTACCTATTAAGAAACATTATGTTTAGTAATTAAGGTTTATTTTTCCTTTAAACTTAAAGGGAGTTGAACAAAAGAAAAAAAAAATCCCACCAGAATCACTTCTACTTTATTCCTCTGCTGGCAGAAGCGACACTCGATTAATGTGGGTTGGGAAGCAGCAGGAAGTTGTGCTTTGGTGTTGTAGGCTTAATTAGATGCAGTTATTAATTAAGCATCAACTCTGAAACAATTTAAATTGTCCACTGGCTGGGGGAGGAGAGGAGGAAGAAAAAAGTGGAAAGCTATGTAACATGAGCTATGGTACAACACAGGGACTGGAGACAGAAGTTCAACATACTGATCTCAACTGCCACTGGTGAGGTTGTCACAGCAACCATAATGCAGCTTCATGAATATGCATTACGCTAAAATCTATTTTTTTCCCCCCAAAGAGACTAACGTGTCGTTCAGCTCACAACATGATGCTGCCTGGGAGACAAATCCGAGTTGCACAATAGAAGTGACTTGTCTTCAAAACCTTCAGCTTGACTGCTGCAAACAGAAAGGGTTTGGGGAAGAGGGGAGACACAGAGCACAGTGGCATGGGGTTGTAGGGCTCTCTTCCATACCTGCTTCAGACAGAGGGCACTTTAGACATATTTAGCAAACATTTTAAGGCAAACGTTCCCAAAATGCGCTGTTCCATCCCCGCAAAGTTGCAGACTGTGCAAAGCATCAGCCTTAACCCCTCAAGGACCTAAAGACCAGCCCTCCAGTCAGACATAGGCAGTGGCATCAGTGGCCCTACACAGAAGGATGGAGAAAGAAAGAGGAGTTGCTGCTCAGTACCCAAGCCAGCCAAAACTGGAGGCCTTGGCTTGACCACCACCGGAAAATTGTGAGTGGAGGGGGTAACAACAAAAAATCCCAAACCACACATGTATCTATCCAGGTCACACAGCAGCAGAAACAAAGGGCAGTAACTGTTTCCACTGAATAGCTGTGGGAGTTGTACTTCGCACTTAGCTCCCCACTTAAGGTAACACCTCTTCCGCAAACTCATAGCCACCCTACGCACCTCTGTCTCTCATCTGTCGCTCATCATGAACCTAAAATTAGCAAGCTTTGTTAAATTAATTTGTCTGTAAATTGGAAATGTTAACTCCCAAAGAAGGAAGATAAAGCTAATTTTTCCTCAAGACATGCGTGTGGGAGAAAATAAAAGCCACACCAAAAACTCTGCATGAAAAAGACTGCCTGCAGAGGAGGGAGGAGTCACCAGTTCAAGCCATGACAGATATTCTGTGAAAGGGGTAGCATGTAATGATAGTAATAAAAGCCTATCGCAGTGGAGGTGAACCCCTCCCTTCCTAGTCACCCACTGGGTCCTCCTTTGCTGCCCTCATCCTCCCTGCTGTGTACCCATCCCAATTCCAGAGGAGCCCAGCCAACCCTGAAGCTGACTTGATCACAGGCTGACACCAAAGGGAGTAACCCCATTCACTTCTGCCATAGCCTTTATGTCACTTGACCATTCATGCAGTTTATCAGCTCACTGCTGATGCAACTAATTTTTGTGTTTGTTTTCTGGCAAGGTCAGTCTAATCAGAGCAGACAACAATGCAGTCTCACTTGGGGTGGCACAAGCTATTAGAGCTGTCGTGACTCTCACAGAAAACATTTGTGGTGGTGGGCAGAGGAAGAAAGCATCCCTTTACAGCGACCACCTGCACTTAAATGAGGTGAAAAGACTTCAAAGTCTCACCGTAAAGACATTGGTTACAAAGCTACCATAAGGCACATTTCAGACACTGGAGACCAGAACTTCAGTCCCTACTCTGAAAGACAGGGGAAGAGTTTGTCACAGCTTGGCATTGACAAAAGCTTTTTTTCTGCTTCCTTGCTCTGAATTTTGTCTACTAGTCAAGGATAGAGCTGAGGGTGAATACAGGAAGATGAACATCACCAGCTCAGCAAGAGCCTCTGCATACAAGAAGGCTCAGGCAGCTCAGGTTTGGATGGGCTTCAAACAGGTAAAAAGCTGGGGCACAGAGGAAGTGCTGCCCTAAGCAAGCACCACAATTCTGCCTATAAAAACAAAGACGAAGGGGTGACAGACGGGAGAGAAGGACAGGACACAACTAACAGAGGGTGAGATGAGGGTCTTTTCCAACCTAGTTGATTCTGTGAAAATTAGGCTATCACTGCATTTATCTCTCTTCCACTGTTCAAATGGAAAATGTAGGAAGCCTAGCTTGACAAAGCACTCAGAATAAAATTGGCCTTTTACAACCTACTTTAAAGTAAATATTTAAAGTCAGAAGAACATATACTGGCATAGAACATCTTATTCAGACTAACAGGTTTATTACAGAAGGTAATCACTAACTGTTTAGAAAGTGTGAGTCCTGCCAGCCCTGAAGAGTTTTAATTCTATCCCTTCAAGTAAAAAAAGGGTAAGTTATTGAGATGTTTGATGCTAAGTTTTTCATTACCTCAACTGCATGTTCATCATCTTCAGATAGTAACTACAGATAAATCAGAGAATGGAGGTACTGCTAAGAAAAAGTGACACTGTGGAGATGAGCCGTAATCCAGGCTTAGAAAAAGTCATTTGAGAACAACCTTCCAAGGTCTACAAAGAATGGCTTGGACCTAGCAGCTGTTTCAATGAGAGGACTCTAGGAAGCAGGCATCTGTTCAGGGTGTCTCATCGTACCTCGCTCAGCAACCTTTGAAAACAGAATAAAGGTACATTGCGTTGCCCAGTTTTGAAGAATGACTATGAATTCCTTTTTGTTGTGTTTATAAACAAAGAGGTACCCATTTGAAGCAGGACGCAGGCCACAGTTAATGACTGCAGCCTGACAAATCTCTGCTGTGCGTGCACCTCCACTGAGCACAGCTGAGAGCACACAACCCAGTGCTGATGAGAAGCCTGTCTGAGCCCTCACCAACATCTGGACCTCACATAGGCAACTTGCACGTTTGAGTAACACTTTCCATGTGCCACAGTGCCAAGCTCCCTCTGCGTTACAGTTTCACTTATGGCTAGACCATACAGCAGGAATCACTATCAGGCAAAGACCACAGACCTACAACTGCTGTGCTACATATACAATGTAAATAATTCCCTTACCTTTTTGTTCACTAAGCAACCACAGGGTAGGGTTCATGCTCTCCAAATTGTTCAGCTAGCAGGGCACCTCACTGAGAACAAGATTAACAACCAGAGTAGAGCAAGATGGTCTATTTTGAAGGGCTTCCCTCAATTTAGGGAGACAATTTAGCAGAAGCCAGTATTAGAACTTTGTGAGTATCCACTTAACATGAAACCATCCGGATGCAAGTTTTCAGAGTAAGATTCCCAGGATGCAGTGATTTTGTGTACAACACTTTGTAACTCGCATCTGCGAGTTTTAACTATTCTACTGCTGATCTGAGAATTCATTAAGCCTCTGAAATGTCTATATTGCAAAAAAATCTCCTCTCATGGGTAAATAAGTTGAACATTGCTGTTCCGTGAAGAACTACAAAGCTACAGCTAGCACATGCCAATTACAACCACCATTATAAATCCTATATACTGGCCTTGAGCTTACAAAGAATGTGTGTAATCCCCAAATCACATACACTGCCATCCAAGAAGCAGAGTTGCTGCTCATTCTGTTCCTTCTCCCTTTCTCCCAACAAAAACCTGAAAACACTTCTGAAGTTGGTGTTACAGGCACAGAAGAGAGAGCAGGAAAGTAAAAAAGCCACTCTGTAGATTATGCAAGTTTGCAGTGTTAGAATTACTCATCATGTCAACTCCTATATGAAGAGGTATGAAATATTGTGTAAAAACTTACATAAATAATGTGTAAAAGGACACGACACTATACACAAAGGAAGGAGTTATATGAGTAAGTTAAATGAAAAAGTAACAGAGAAACAGCAAGTTCCATACAGTAAGTCTGGCTTCAGGCATCAGCTTAATTTCTGGTACTCTCTGTACTACACAGCCGCTTGTAAAAGCCATGTAAACTATTCCTTGAAATCTTATCACAGAGTAAAAAACTGAAGGTCAAGTTCCCACCAGACTGACAGAAACATGAACAGCAGCTCTGCTGGAAAGCAGCACTCTGGAAAAGCCTCCTTCATCTCACCCACACAGCCTGTCAAAAGATGAGAGAGATAATTTACTCCACGTAGAAGAGTTTGGAAATAGCAGAAGTTGCGTGACACAGGCAAGCACCAAACTTGGCCTCTAAGTATTGCAGACCCCTCCTCCACTTCTTGAGAGTGCATCCCTTTGCATAAGTTCAACTGCACTTGTTGGTACATCTGCTATAAAAAGAAGTAAATCACTGTACCCAAAGGTAGTTTGGATATCTGACCTGCAATTACTTGTTTGAATAATTAACATAGTGAAATGGCAGGCTCTGGATTGAAAGGCCCTGCTGTTCAAGGTAATCTCCCTTACAGGAGCAAAGCCCTACACTGTCACATTTCAAACTGCATCATTCCCACAGTAGGCAGAATATCTGCTCTTTGTCACCGTGCTTACAGTAGTAACCTAAATTAAAGAAACAACAACAAAACAAAACAAACAACAAAAAAACAAACCTCAAGTTGATATAGCCACACTAGGCAG
Organism: Manacus candei; assembly: GCF_025592945.1. NCBI lineage: Eukaryota > Metazoa > Chordata > Aves > Passeriformes > Pipridae > Manacus > Manacus candei. Next base: position 4,363,375 of record NW_026138111.1, on the reverse strand, counting down.
CAGAGGGTACAATCCTGTGAGAAACTGGAGGAGCCCTCATGAATATAATCACAATCCTGCAAATTAACTCTTTTGTTTAGTAAACTGCTTGGGTTTTCTGCTATAACTGCAAATCTTTCCTCTCTCATGTTGATTTTAACATGCTTTGGACAGCAAAACTCAGTGGAAATCTTTGCTATTAAATCTGATTCTTCCAAGAAGCACATGTAGTGTGGGCATCTCCTCCACGGTCTTTCCCAATAACCTCTGTACATAGCATCAACTGCTGTAAAAAAAGCCAGTTTTGGTGATACTGCTGATTGCTCTAAGTAGAAGACTGAAGACAGACACCAGTTCAGCCCAGGAAAAGGCTGCTGTACATGCTTTGCAGCAGTTACAGCTAAAATAGGTAACTAGTGGAGAAGTATGAAGGTGAGGCTGAGCAGAGTGCATTCCTTCACCCCACCAGCAGATACAGTCAGGAACAACTGAGTGTCAGGAAGTAGAACAACCACAGAATGAATGATGGAGCCTGTGAGTCAGACACTTGTAGGGAAATACAGGAGGGAAATTTAAAAAAAAGAATTAGTTAAGCTTCCCATGCATTCTTGTATTTTCTCCCACATTTTATGAGTTTACTAAACCAATTTTATTTTGCAAACAAAACTGAAGTAACTCATGACTCAAGATACTGAACACTGCTGCAAATGAGCTCTGGCCAGGAATTGTGACCCACTCATCACACACATACAGGGCAGCTCAGCTCTCCACATTCAGCAGTTCAGTACATGTGGCTGCACAGATAGCTGACAGAGGAATGGGAAGGAGACATGGAGATTTGCATCCACATTCTATGAGCAATTTTGAGGCTTCCTTAGGGAATGAATAGAGTTGAGGAAAACTAAAGAAAAAATTCCATCATTTTAAGAAAACACAGAAATTAAGCATTACATAAATCTGTAGGGAAGATACAAAGCCTATTCCTAGCAAGTAAACAAGCCAGCTGAGGCTATCACCATAAGCTTGCCCAGTTCTTACTAATTTGATCATATGTGTGAAAAATTAACATTTTAATAGTGCTTGTTAGTCCTATTGCTTGTTAGCAATAGTCCTGTTGCTTCATTAACTGCAGATGAGAAAAAGTTATACACAGGAGTTAACAACTACATTTCTGAAGCTGCTTGAAACAACTGGAACAAGATTATCTTAGAGTAAGTCTTTAAATAAAGCAGGGCATACTAACTAACCCAGTTCCCGTCCTCTGCCAAGGGGGAGCCTGCTGTTGGTATCATCACCAGAGTACAGACATGTTCTAAGTAGCATTTCTCCTAAGAAAAGTCAACTCCTCTCTTGATAGAGCTATATTAGTATGGTTTCCACCATGTTTCAACATGAAATTTACTGGACACATGGAAAAGGGAAAAAAACAACCCACAACTCTGTTAGTTTGGTTTTTTTGACCCCAAACATGGGGTAACCTATGAATCCAACAGTATTTGCACTTCATGGATCAGCTCTTTGCTTTATTAACCAAAACTGTACAAGCACCCTGATTTACCATATTTTTGCCTACACTATAACAACAAAAAAAGTATTTTCTTGTCTCAAAATGTCACAAATACACTGTGAAGCCTGTCAGGCTGCTAAGATGATCCAAACCCAATGACAGCAAAGAGCAACCTGATACATGGCTGAGACTTCGGACTCAAAATAGATTTAATTAGCACAAAGATATCAAGAGAGAGTTTAGTAACAAAGTGAAGAAACCAAGGGAGAAGAAATAAGATTCTATCAGCCATCATTTTAATCAGACCAAACAAGAGCCAGCTACAGGATGGCATTTACGTCTGCCTCTAAGGCTGGGATGAGGGCCAGAATTACACTACTTGAGCTGATTTATTTATGCCATGCTGACACTTCAGTTGGCAATGATAAAGGTCCAAAGGTCAAAGTACTTTAAGGCAGAGATCCATGTAGACCACAGTGTATCTTTCCAAGCAGCTACGGTTGGGATGGGGAAGAAAGGAGAAGGGAGCATTAGTCCTCGCGCACACCCACTTGCCACCACAAAACCACTTCACAGCTGTGCCCATTTCAAAGCTTCTGAAGTTCACAAAGGAAATTTCTGGAGAGATCCCACCTTTCATCATCCAACCACTCCTAAGAAATGGTGTGTTTTTCCAAGTCAAAGCCAGAGAGAAGGCAGTGGTGCCTCACAGAGAAACTGAGGCCACATCACCAGCTGAAGCCCAGAGATCACTCACAGACCACACCTCTTGAAAACTCCCTAAAGAATCTGGGGAAAGGAGTAAAAACGGAGGCAGAGAGCGACATTTTTGGCACTTCTGTCAGTTTGCTAACAAGGATTTCTTCCAGCTCTAACTTATTCCCAATTACTTCAATAATATTCACATATTTAAATCTTGGAATTTTAAAACCTAAACCATAGATTTCACTTTTCAAGAAGGAGTCTGGCTCAAATTCAGGTTTGGGATATCAAGCCTTTTGTTTACACTACACAAATGTTTTAACAGGTAAAGTCTCTCAAAGTCACAGAAACTGGGAATTCCAAGACTTTTTGCATTAATGTCAGAAGCATACTGAAGACTGCGGAATATTATGGAACCATCAGCTAGCACTGAACTCCCACTAACCTCTGATTTGTTTACATAATTGGCATAGAAGGTAAAAAAAAAAAAAAAGAAAAAGAAAAAGAAAAAATTATACCACATTATTCTTGAATATTTCAGAGATTTCAAGAGCAAAAAGTGCCCAAAAGCAAACTACAAAGCATCAAATTTGGCAAAGGAAAAAAAAAATGAAAGAGGACATCTTTGGATTTCTTTGTTGTAGGCATCTGGAGCCTCCATCCAGTTGCAGATCTAGGCAGGCTGACTCAACTTGAGCAGGGATTTGGATGGCTGTAAATGGGAGTCTGTTCTAAGCAAGACCTAAGTCATGGAAGTTGACTTGACAAGAAACAGGGACAGGCTGTCTTTTGGGTGACAAGAAAAGCTGTAAATACACAATGAAGGGACAGTTCCTCTCCTAATGATATTCCTGCCAAGCCCTTCTATTTATTGGACAATACAAAAGCTTCAGAAACTAAACAGCAGTTAATCAAGGACTGTACTGGCTTTTAATTGCTGCACTCAGCCCTGATGCACCACAGCATAACAAGGGCATCAGGCTTTTCAACAGATGTACCGCAACAAGCAGAATAAAAACCACTCCCTACTAAAACCTCTCCATCAGAAGAGGCAGCCACACAACCTAGAGACATGAAAACATGTTTTTCTGAACTAGAAGACTGTTTTCCAGTAAGTAGGAAGATTTCTGAGTGCCTAGGAATCACAACAGACAGTGGGATCAGAAAGCTGGGTCTGATTTGTATATAACCAGCACTAAGAAAATTGACCATGAGTTCACATATGTATGGGGAAAAAAAGTCTTTGGATTTGGTATACAGTTAACAAGGCTACAGAAAAGGTCAGACCACTTCATACTGGTGTTCTTACACAAGGGTACATACTGGACAGTATTCACATTGCTAGTTATGACTGCATTTTTCAAAAGAACTTTTACTTTAGGATTTGAATCTACTAGTTAGTCTTTATTTAAAAAGAAAAAAGTTATTTCAAATTATTATTAAGAAAGAAAATCTGCATGCTTGTAGCTAATCTACATCAAGAGTGGTGTCTGGTGCTTCCTTCACAGTTCAGAAACATCAGACATGCATCTGCTTCCTAAACACAGTTTCTCATCTCTCATTTCAGATAATGAGCAATCTGTGGTCAGACAGCCATCTTCAAGGTCCAACCGCTTCCTACCGTTTCCTCTAAGTACATATGCCTTTAACTGACTTTTCTGCTGACTTTTACAAAAATGCAGTCTTAGCTTCATGGCAATTTAATCAATGATTAAAAAAAAACCTAGAAAACACCCAGTGTATGTAACTACCAACATTTGGTTCTCCTGGACCCTTAGAAAAGAGAAGAAAAAGTAAACAAAGCAAACAGACACTCTTTTTTCTGTCAGTCCATGTAGAGTTTCCAAAAACTCACCTAACACAATTGTTCAACAGTTAAATATACACAACATTTTTGTTCAGTGAGTGAGGTCTGCTCTCAGATATGATATTAGCTCTCAGATATGATGAACTTTCAGCCAGCTGAGAGGAAAGCCTTCTTCAGGGTAAAATAAACAGATGTACTTTGCTTCAGACAATAAGGAATGCAAACTGCATGGAAAGATTTTCCATGATTTAACAAAGACAATAAATTGTCATCAACAGCAGACTAATGAGTCACAGGCAACAGCTTAATACTTAAAGCTTATTGCTCAACAAAAGAATACTTATGCAATTTCAAAGTATTAATAACAAAACACATAATGAGTTTTGAATACAACCCATAGTCTCAAACCTGGATAGCCATATGCATCCAAGTGAAATCAGAAGCAGACACTGGACACAAGCCAGGCTAGCATTCCACCAGGAAAACTGGACTGAAAATTGCTGGACATTGTTTTTTGTTCAAAAAGCATTTACTGTCCCTGCTCTGCTTTAACAGAGGCCTGTGAAGGCCAGAGAGCTTCATTGGGCAAATTCAAACTGCTAAGCAAAGTGAGCTCCACATTCCTCCTGTAAAATATTCCAAGAAACAGTATTTGTGCTTCATTTGATTTCAATGTGTTGTCATAAAGGGATAAGTGATCCAGCGTTACTGGAAATCTTTGTTGGCAGAGCCCTCAAATTGGGGAGCAGTTGCTACTGGAAGAAACAGGAAAGATGAAGAAGTATCTTTACAAAAAGTGTATTTCCTGTAAAAATATTTGCTAATACAGTTTTCTGGGGAAGTCAGAACTATCCCACTTTTGGTTGGTTATTCCCATTAGTGAAAGTAAAAAGAAGAGCTGTTGAATGCAGTCCCATAAGCAACTCCTTCAGGAAGGGAAGGCCAAGACCCTTTCATAAGCATCAAAAGTTTTTGTATTCAGAACATTTCTCTTTAACAGGACAGAACTAGCTCCAGATAATCTGGAACAGACCACAGTCCTCACTTCTGCAGTGTTTTCCAAACTCTTGACATTAGTTTTAATTACTGCAAGTTTCCAGGAAGCTCTTACATCTGAAGAAAACCTTGCAAGCACAGCATGCTCTAGCAGCTGGCAGTTAGTTCTCTTAAAGATCAACATGTCCAGCCACACTCTTTGTGGTTTGTTGGGAAGGACATTCCTCACTGCACAAGTGCAGGTGATCTCACAGAGCTGCTGAGACCATGCAGGATTTTACACAAAAGCAAACCACATTTTCATACAAAAAGTGATCTCAACACTTGGAGGTACCTTTTGGGTCACTTTGTAGCCTTTAAAAGGAGTGTAAAGATCTTGAATAAAAGCATTGCAGAAGTACAAAACTGTATAAAGTTAATCTAACTGGAATAACACCTACAAGTGGTTTAATGCTGTGAAAAGTCAGACTACATAAAGAGTGTATTTATACAGATGTTACGTTTTCCTACTCCTTCCAGTGACATGATCCTTGCAGGGTGGTGCAAAATTTAGTATTCTACAGAGATGGTTTTTACTACTGTCTGATGATTGCAGTCCAAAGTCACCTTAATATTAGTTCCATGAGGATGCTTGGGACGTTTTGCTGCTCTCAGGTTCCACGCTTCACGGCTACCTTTGCTCCACACAAACAGGATGGCAGCTGCTGGGAATCAAACCTCTTGGATACATGCAGCAAGAGGAAGCAACCAGGATCTTCAAGGATGATATATTCAGGCAACTCCTTCAGCGTTACTCTCTGTCTCACAAGGGAAAAGGTGATCAAGAGGAAAGATGAAGTAAGCCCCTAACACTAAAATGAGTTCAGAGATAGGATCATGGATTACAGATCATCTTGCAGCTTGATTTGAATCAGGTAGCCAAAGCCACATTCATTGAGGGCCATATAACTGCACGGAACTTCAGAGAGCATTTCATCTTTGGGTGCTTAACGTGCTATTTTTTTTCCTGTTGCAATGTGGTACCTTGTTGCAGTAGTTGTGCATCTTACAAAATGCTCAGAGCCCAGGCTACTGTTACCTTCACTCCCAGAATGGGGTTATAGATATTTTCAGACTGGTCTCTTCTCTACTGCTCAGATCCCTAAGACTTGAAATGGACATGCCACTCTCTCCAGACAACCCAGAAAGCATAAACTCATCCAGTTCCTGGAAACACATTACTCCTGGAACAAAACCTGGTAATTATAATGGTAGTGTCCAAAATCTACTACTGGGAGTGGTCCCACTACTACAGAAGTGTCTAGGGAAACAGTGTGTACCCAAAGCACACAACTGTACAGCTCCCTGGGCTCTGATCTGGAGCAAATTACAGTAAATTACAGAGTTTAGACACCCTCTTCAGTCCTAACATAACTAGGCAGGACCCTGAAGCTGTACAACTACAGACATCACCTGGCTCTACCAAAACCAAGATGGAAAAAAAGATATCTCTATCTCATCAGGCTTATAAGGCAGCAGTATGGACTATGCGTGGCCTTCAGACCACTTTTTTTAAGAGATCCTTCTCCAGATGCTTCTCATTTCCCCATCCCTATGGCTGTGACACTGTTTTAAAACTGCTGATGGTTAAAAATCCACACACCTCTCTGCAGCCCTGCTACGTTTCCTCAGGAATTACAACATGCTGTTAACCTTGAGAAGTGCAGCAAGTTATTTTAGGGCACAGTTACTGTGCACACCTGGGAATGCAAAGAAGAGATCCAGAGAGAAGGAAAGAAAAACACGCAAATCACTTCCCAAGTGTAGAAGGAATGTGGAGCCTCAGGTAGTAAAATAAATGGTGAGAAGCTGGAGGACTTCTTTCTGAAGGTACCTCGAGAGCTTAAATTCCCTTTGGGAGTCCTCTTTTTCATATACATTTCTAACTTGAAGAAGCCACTTTTCAAAATTTAAGCTAACAATAAACTTCAGGTTATGAATTAAACCCTTTGAGCACCTAAAGATGCTTGTGTATCCTTCATTAAAAAACCTGGTACTAATTTTCAGTCTCTGAGAATTAGTTGGTTTCCAAACCAGTGAATTTGATGTGTTCTGTACATAAGTAACCTGATACCTGAAATAAATATTGAAGGAACAAGTGGTTTTTACAACATGGTAAAATGCCAAACATTAGTAATGCCAGATACCAATACAAACTGCTGATAGTCCTGTCAAGAGGTCTGATAAAACAGTTTTAGCAGCTGGAAATTAATTGCACTCAGTCACTAATTGCATACATCAGGCCAGCATGAAGTGTACGGTTTTGTTCTTTCTAATTAAGGTAAGTATAGACCTCTCATGTTGTACAGTTACTCTTGTGGGGTACTGTGAAAATTCGAAAAGTGTCTATTAACCATTGTATTTGGACATAGATAGGCAAGCAACTGCCAATTGCTTTTTCCACATGATTTTGCCATATTCTTCAAGAACCTCCAAAAAAAGTCTTAATCAACTACACATACCTACATATGCAGGAGGGGACACTCAATGGTCAAGAAATGAGAGCGTCCTCTGCCGTGGAGTTTGATGCAAAACCCAAGGATAAAATGACATTTTGTGCCTTATGCCTTTTTCTTGTTCTCCTCTCTCCCTCCTGTCCATGACCAGTGTTAGCAGCATTACACTAACAGCTTTATTCTGCACGTGAAAATGTTGACCTAAAATTTAAAACCCCTGTTTATGAATTCTGTATTTAACATCAACTACAGTATTACCCGTATATGCATACAAAACAGATGTGGTAAAACAAGGAAGCATCCAAACATCACTCCGTTTAGTCTATAGACAGATGCTCACCTTCAGGATCCTCACAAGGGAAACACAGTAACGCATAAAGTGCCCACCGAGCAGGCTGGTCGGCCCCAATGGAGTGCACTGGAAGGCTGCTGGAGAACCAAACACACAGCAAGGATGTGCCCTCACAAACGTAAGCAAGCATCCATTGTAAGCTGCAAGGAGCTCTGTTTCAGACAGCAGTCTGTATCAACACACAGCAGAAACACTCCATGTGACTCAGCATCCAATGATTACACTTATTAGGCATGTGTCGCCAGCAAACCTAGCCACAAATCCCTTAATCACAGGTCAAAAGAGTTGTCAAAGCCTGCACTGATGGGATCAGGAAAACACTGAAGTGTTTGGGGCTTTTAAACAAGGAACATCAGCTCCTGCAGAAGAGCAAAAGCACTCAGAGAAGCTGCATCAGTGATTTACAGCACCAAAGTGACCTCTTGGACCTGCATCCTAAAAAAACGTAACACAATTTACTTTAGAAGTTTCTTATTTTTAAAGCATACTGAGAAATGTGATGCCACAGCTGGAGTAATGTGCCCAGTTCTGGGGCCCCCACTACAAGACATACATGGACATACTGGAGACAGTCTAACAAAGGGATCAGAGCATGTCTCCTGTCTCGCTGAGAGAGTTGGGACAGTTCAGCCCAGAGAAGAGAAGGCTCAAGGGGAGAATGTTATAACCATATATAAACACCTGAAGGGAGGGTGCAGAAAGGACAGAGCCAGGCTCTTTTCAGTCATGCCCAGTGACAGGAGCAGAGGTAACAGGCACAAACTGAAACACAGAAGTTCCGTCTGAGCATCAGGAAACACTTTTTCACTGTGAGGGTGACTGAGCACTGGCACAGGCTGCCCACAGAGGTTGTGGAGTCTCCATCCTTGGAGATACTCAAAAGCCATCTGGACTTGTCCCTGGGCAACCTGCTTTAGATGGCCCAGCTTGAGCAGGGGGTTGGACCAGGTACCTTCAGAGGTCCCTTCCAATCTCAACTATTCTGAGATTCTGTGAAATAAAAAGACTAGTTCTCTTCAGCTACTGATGAGAGGTCTAGAACAAGTTCTTAAACAATGCATCAAACTTCCTGTAACGTGTATCCAGAACAGATCAAGTGTTCTTCACGGGCTATCACAAAAAACTTTCTGCATTAACAGGGGATTTGCAACTAAATGGAATTTCAATTTCTATTAAGATGCAGATGTAGCTTTTAAACTTAGAGACAATTTTAAGTATTCTCAAGACAAGTTTAGAAAATACTACCAGTGAGGTTTTTTTCCTCATTAACACAGGCAAATATTAAACACATATGGAGACCCAAGAAGCAAATAGAAAGGATTTTTCAAATGCAACTGAACAAGTTGGGAATCTTTACCTTCCATGATTCTCAGAAGCAAAAAACCTGCATTATAAATCATTCAAGCATCTTTGAAAATCTGGTCTTATAAGCCATGGAATTAAATTTACTGCTACCAGTGCATTCACCAGGAGAAAGGATTGGGTGGTAAAGAGAAAAGGGGAAAACCAGCAAGAGCACTCCCAGCCACAAGTACAGTATTTCTGGTTTGCATTTGATGACTGCTCTTTCAGTTTAGTCAAGGTAAGAAGATCTACTGTGCAAACAAAAACGTACTATTAAGGTGAAGAAAAAACATCCAGAACTTACTCTCTGTGAAGACTGCAGAGCCTGTTAATATTTATGAAGTCTGAAGTAGCTTCAAAGACTCCTTACTTCATTTTCTTATGTCATAACAAAAAGCAGCACTAACTCATTAAATTTCAAGGTGAGTTCACCAATAAACTGTTTTAGTAAATCCTGAGCTCCAAGGAAAAGGCCTAACTTCCTTGTTTTGTGTGTGTGTTCCCCGTAGCAATGACAATGGCCAAAAGATGTGAAGAGAAAACCTGTATTTGTTAAGAAACTTGAAAGACCAGAACACATAAAACCACAAAGCACCCAACACTATGGTCAATCCACTACATTTGATGTCTATATTTCTGTGCACAGATTAATTCATGGATTAACCTGCCAGGTTGAGGGCAGAGGGCAGAGAAAGAATCTGTTTTGAAAGACCCTGATTAAGCACTTACTGTCAAAAGCTTTCCCTCTGATCAAACTCTCTGTCATAAAAATAACCCATTAGAGAAAGTGATCTCTCCTCCCAGCACGGATGCTGCCATGCAGATATTATTTAGCTGAGAAAAATCTATGTAGGAAAGAAACAGAAACAGTGTACAGGATAAAGGCAGAAAACTGTGTACTTTATTTGGGCCTGACACAGTCAGGTTTGGACAAGAGAGCCTTCAATTAGAGATGGCAGAATTCTCTGCACATAATACTGGAGTATTTTGGTAATAGCCAGCACTTTGGAGACTTCAAAATCAGAGGGTATCACTGCTAAGCCTGATAAATACTGGGGTAAGGAGAGGGAAGAAGAGACCGTGACCAGCCACTGAATAGCTACATAGCTTTAACCCAAAAAATTCAGTTGAGTTATATGTAGCCCTTGACTCAAGCATTCCTGAACAGTATTTATTATCCACACTTGTGAATAAAAAACAAAACATCAGGAAATGTGATCTATTACACTTCAAATAAAAAAAATATTCCCTGTAAAACTGTTAATGGGACCATATGTTACACAAAACACAGACTCGTATCTTCAAGAATCCCTATGGATTTGGTGCTAATGCAGCCAAAATACAAAACGTAACTTTTCAGCAGGCAAAATGAGGAGAAACAGGGTCTTTGTTATTCTTCCAACAATCTGTCATCGCTTTCGGGGTTAAAAAGTTAATGCTTCTCCCTAGATTTGAAGTGGCCTTTTTAAGGATTGAATGCTCCAGTATTAGAATTATGCTGAAGACTATGTAGTATCACATGTATCCACAATGTTTCATACCCCAGATGTGTACCCCACCTTCAACAGCAGCAGTGATCACTTCTCAGACACTGCAAAGGTTCCGTTACCAAAATAAAATAATCCAGCTGGGGTTTTTTTCCCAGGTTTCAAACAATACTGAATCTCTTTGGTATGCTATATTGCCTCAGCCATTCACTCTAATAATAAACTTCTGTTCCTATAAGCTTTGAATATCACACACTGGGAAGAGAAGGCATAAGACCAGGGAATAGCTTCTGCATCTGTAAACCACAAGGAATTAGTTTCCAGCCAGGAAGACAGCAGGGCTGCCAGTCAGCCCCCTGATTTTGCCTTCTCAATTGTGAACTCCCTTCTACCAGTCTCTCTGAAACCACGTCCCACAGAAAAGCAGAGCCAGGACAGGCTTTTCCCAGCTGCTGCCCTTAATTCCTCCCACCCCTACAGGCGCTGACGTCAGGTCACCAGGCCACAGCGATGATGTTCACAAGGCATCAGGCAGGAGGTCAAAGCCTGACTGATGCCTTCACTCGGAGCAGAAGCCATACCATGCCAAGGAGTGGCACATACACATCCAAACAACAGCAGGCTACCCCACGCCGCTTGACAGTCAACTCCTGACCAAGGACATGCTGAGCAGATCAGGTCACAACAGTGCCACAGTTAAACGAGAAAAAAATAAACCAAACCCATCAGTCTGATACTTTAGCTCAGGTTAGTCCCACCCACTACCAGACAAAACCAGCTCCAAAGGGCTTACCTGCAGAGCAGGAAGCACGACATGGTTCATCTTCAGTTCAGTCTGGCATCTCAGCCCAAAATTGCCTTTATTAGGGCAGAGGGATGAGCCAAAAATTCTTGTGGCCACCATAAGAGAAACAGTGAAACATAACTTGGGCTTTCATGGAACTTTGCATAATTTGGTGTCATAAGACCACCAATTTTATATTTTATCCATTTCAGAGCTAGTATCTTAAATGTCAGCTTCAGAAGAACACAGACTAGGACTAAAAAAAGCCCTCCCCTTCTGAATAACTAGATATGGTATTTGACAACTAAATATGATATTAAAAAAAATAAAAAGTTAACTGAGGAATGAAACTATTTATCACATGTTAAAAGCTAAGGCAGGATGCTGTCAGAGCACGGGGACCTGAAGCCCTAGGTCTTTATTAAATATTTCCTCTCCCCACCCACATCTCAACCGCCACTGGAAATGTGATACCCAAAAACTTGTCCATCATTCATTCCACATTCACACAAGCTTAACAGTACCACATCTACTCAATCTGAAACGCTCCAGCAATGAAGCACAACATAAAAACATGACAAAAAGCTGTCATTTCCCATTCACCCCATACGTGCTTTTAAGCTTAGCAACGACCCACAGAAGCATGCAGGAGGTCCACAAAATAAGTGCACATCTATTGACCTGACTGTCGAACAGCCATTTACCACGGCTCTGCCATCCTCTCAGTCTCCTTGAAAGTAAGCTCTCCAGCAGCATTTCTCTGGTCCTACTCCAACACTCCCGTGCCTCATTTGCTCCACATTAAGAGGCATCCAGATACTGCATGCTCTGAGGGATCAGTACATTGCCGGCTGCTATTTAACATGTGGTTAGCCCCTAACTCAGCTAGGCTCAGCTACCTCTCATGAAACAAACCCTACAACATAACCTGCTTTCCCAGCTCTTACTGCCAAATGGGATGCCAAATGGGATGCCAAATAGGATGACACCCAGCGCTAACCCGGCCGGCAGCAGCAGGAGGTAAAGGAGGGGGCGACGCAGCTCGCACCGCTTCCCCCTCGCCAAGGGAGATCCCCGCACGCAGCCGTAGGAAACACCGCCGTGCCCAGAGCGAGTGGCGCGGCACCGCGGGGACAGGGACCAGCAGCCACCACACGGTCCCCAGGACAACAACTGGGGAGCCCACCTGGGACGGGCTGCGTGTGCACACAGGGATGTGGCCTTTACCGGGTTCTCCGCCGCCCCGCGCGCTGTGTTAACTACAGCCGGTGGCGGCGATGCCACCGCCTGTCCCCGCAGCCCAGGGCAGCTGCTCCGTGCCGGAGGGGCGCGGGGAGGAGAGCAGGGCCGCTCCTCCGCCCGGGAAGCAGGGAGAGAGGCAGCCGGACACTCCCTGCGCCCACGAGGACAATCTCCCGATTCCAGCAAAGGCCTGGAGAGCTGGGCCACCGGCCGAGACCTCCAGTGGCTCCCCCGCAGCGCCCCAGTCCGCCCCCTCCCCGCCGGACCCGGGTGAGCCGAACAAAAGGCATACAAAGGACCAACGGACAGCAACCCCCTCCCGAGGGACCCGGTCCGGGGGCGGCCAGAGGCAGCGCCCCGCAGGAGCCCTGCTCCGGAGCGAGGGGGCGCGTCCGCCCCCCAGCCCGCGGGGCAAGCAGGTCCCGCTGCCCGGCCCGGGGACCTGCGCCCGGCTGATACAGAAAGGAGCGAACAAACAAACAAAAAAATTACTATTATCGTTATTATTACTATAATTATTATTATTATTCCCCCGAGGCGGCCGGTGCGGCACTCACCCTGCTCGGAAATCGGAGCAAACTCTCATTCACGCTCCCCGCCGTGCCCAGGCCGCCGGAGCCAGGCGACGCCCCGAGAGCCGCCGGTCGCTGAGCCGGGCCGGGCCGGGCCGCGCGCCGCCGGGGCCGGGCGCGCCCGCTCCGCTCCGCCCGGACAAAGCGCGGCGCCGCTGCGGGCGAGGCGGCAGCAGGTGCCCGTCCGTCCGCGCCGCCGCGGCCGTTCCGAGCGCCCGCGCAGCCGCCGCCGCCGCAGCGCCCGAGCCGCTCGCCGGGGCCGCGCCGCGCGCCCGCCCCGCCCCCGGCGGCCTCGCGGCGGGAGCCCGCAGAGGCGGGGGCGGGCGGGGCCGCGGGCGGGCGGTGGGCGGTGCGGCCCGGCCCGGCCCGCAGCGGCGGCGGCGACGCAGAGCGAGGCGCCTCGCCGGTCGCAGCCTGGTGGGGACTGGCGGCGGAGGCGGGTCCCCGGTGCCGCGGCCCGCCCGGCGCGGCGCCCGCCGGCTCTGCGCGGAGCGGCAGCGAGAGGTCCCGCAGCCCCGCGCCGCGCCCGGTGCGCACCTGCCCGGAGCTCGCCTGCGGAGGAGTCCAGACGCCCAGCAGGCAAGACCCTCCCCACTGCGCTGGCCGCCTGCGGTGCGGCAGCGGCGGGCACCGCAGTGCCCGCAGCGGGGCTGTGCTGCCCGAGCATGCGAGCTGCTGTGCCGCGATGCGGTGTGCGGGCAGCGCTGCCCCGCCGTGTGCCAGACCCTGAGCACCGCAGAGTCAGGGGCTCCGTCGTGCTCCGCGCTTGGCGAGTGCACGGACACGGTCTCAGCCTTGGCGGTGCTTTGCTGCGAGCGTAGGCATCGTTTGGCCGGAGCTCGCTGCGCTCTGGTGAAACAGGGGCTGAAGGCGAAGCCCGTGCCCGAGCCGAGGCACGGCGGTGGCAGGGCTGGGGCTGCAGCCCAGCACAACCCAGCCTGGGCACCAGCCCTGGGACGCTCTGGCACCGGTTACAGTGAGCCGGTGGTGCCCACGGGCTGGGGTGGCCATCTGCAGCTTGAATGCACCTGGAGCCCTGGCCTTCAGGGAAGGAAGGGATCATCCTATATACAGACCCCCCTGTGTCAACACTACGTGCGCTTGTTAATTATTTAGTAAGCGTATAGGGCTGTACGCCATTGCTCATGCACTGTTTGTTGTGTTTTGTGCTGCTTGTCGTTAACCCTTGGTCTCTTTTTCATAGCTTAAGAAATACAGGGAGTATATGCCCTAAGAAACCCTTTTATTTCTCACTCCTCTCACGTCCAGTCTTCTGGGTCCAGTGATGCAGGGGCTGCCTAACGGAGTGGCTGCTGTGCAGCATAAGCAGTATTATACAATATACAATTTCGTAATAAATTTGTCTGCCTCAGCGTGTACCTCTAGCATAATGGAGATGAGCTGTGGTTTGCTGCATGGCATCCTCCAGTGAGCCCCTGGAGAGGGTGGCCCTGACTCTGCTGCTTACCTCTAGCAGATTTGTCTATTTGCAGGGTGGTGACATTTTGTGCTCACCAGTATCCTCGTATTTCATCTCGTGCCCTTCATGTGCTGGCTTTGTAACTCTTTAATTTTTGAGATCAAGAATTCATGAATCAAAAGATGGGGGAGTGGGGAGGCTGAGTCAGATTGTGAAAAAGGAAAGCCAAGTGAGAGTGTGCAATTGCATATCACATTTACAAACATGGTTTCATTCATTCATCTCCAAATGTTGCTCCTGTTACTACTAATAAAGCTCTGGTTTCTCAGACCGGAGCTGCCCTGGGAACACTGATTTTCATGGGATTTTTACTTTATAGCCTCAATAGTATTTGTGTTACAGTATATTATTTTCCCAATTATGTTTTCATTACATTGAACATGTTAATATCAGAAAGAATTTGATAATATGAATGTGCTTCCCACACACTCCCTGTCGTTCCTATTATTCGATGTGCAAAGGAGTGACAGATTATATACCAGCAGCAATTTGTTTCCCTCCATACCAGTAAGATTTCCTAATTATGAAAACAAAAAAGCTTTTTCCCTGAGCATGCACCCCTGTTTGCTTCCTCTTTCTTTCTTCGTCTTGCTAATGATAGGCAACTCCATCATGGTGATTTTGGAGCTGCTGGAAATCTAGCTTTGTCTACTGAAATATTTCTACGGAAACCTTTATAGGCAAAGGGAGCCAGAGAGCAAGTCTGCTTTAAGCATAATGGTGTCTGGAGTTTTCTTCTCTGGCTGGGAGGTGTAACTGTGGAGTGTACAGTAATTAATTTAATCCAATGTTGAGAGAGAAAGAGGAAGAATGATTGTATCAGGAAAAAATAAGAGTCTTTTTAAAGTATCAGATGTAAAATTGAAGCAGCCATTTCAATGACCTTTGTGATTTCTATTTCAGACAAAAGGCAGCAACCTAGTACAAGGGTATCGTTTGTCTTCTCCCAACCTCATCCTTTGTTCTCCTTGGGTTTAGCCTGTCACTTCCTAGGGTTTGGCTCTGTCCCTTGTTGGGACAGCAGCACTTCTCACCCGTGACTCTCAGAAGTGCTGTACCAGCAGGTGATTTTTTTTTCTAGTACTCATTTCACATCTTCTCTGCTATGCAGTCTTTTTTTCTTCTTATGACCCTCTGAGTCTCTCTGTGTCTTATTTATGCTTCAGTATTTCTGCCTTGCCAAACATTGCGCTAGTTACTTTACCTTCCCCCTCTCTCTGCTTTTTGTCCACTCATGGCTTTTCTCTCATTTTTTTTCCCTTTCATATATCTTCTTCTTACATCTTTTTTTCCCCCCTCTCTTTCTTTCTTTTTATATCCTCTCCTGCTATCTCCTTTCTGACATCCCACTTCCATCCACTGTCTTACTCTACCTTCCTCTTGACATTTTCTCTCCACCCTGTTCCTTTTGTTATTGTCCTTTTCATCCCTTGCATTTACATATATATGTAAAATAATAATGTAATAAATATGTATACTAATATATTACATATATATGTGTATACATATACCTGTACTCTGCTCCATGTCTTCCATTCTCCAGCTGAAACAAAGAAATTACTTATGCTGGAAGTCTGACTGTATTGCATCCCTTTCTCAGCACCTGAAATACACTGCTCCTACCCATCCTCCAACACATATATTGGGTAGACTGAAGAATTAAGTGTGTGGGAAACGTTCCTAAATTCAGAAGTGTACTTAGGAAAGCATCTTGCTCAGGCTGCACTGTGAACAGAACAGTTGTTGTGCTCCCACTGGCAATACCAGAGGAGGACTGTAAGTCCCTTGAATTCAAGGACCTAATGACATTTCTCAATTTCAGGGTTTTTTTAATGAAAATATTATAATGTTAGATAAGGGACACTACCATCTCTTTGAACTATGCCTTGGATCTTGGACTGACCCAAAATAAGACCTCACAAAATGCTTTTCTTTTTTTTCTCCCCAATTGTTTTGTTTTATACATTCATTAAGCCACTTTTCTGCAGTTATTGGGAGAGAAATGCTTCTTCCTTATCAGTTCTAAGCTCTGCCTCTGAAAAGGGCTCTGTATGGGGTGAGACTGGAATCTTGGCTTTTCAGCTTCCCCTTTCTTTGGAGCCAAAGGGAGAGGAGAGAGCTATGACTGCAGGATCATATTCATTGGGTGGGAGATGGAAGAATAGATACATAAACCAAAAATACTACATTAACCTCAGAGGGTGGGGGGTGGAGTTGTTTAATAATTATTCCCCTTGACTATCACTGACTACAAGCACCATCATTGAGGATCCAGGGCAAATGTTAAATTTTGTTATTTAAATAAGAATCTTCATTTTTAAAAAGTCATTTAATAATTAAACTAATTTTTTTTGTCATTCAGAGAGCATACTACTGACTGACTGGAATGAAAACAGCTCTATCCCACGGACTCCACCTCTGCTTTCTGGCAGCTTACCTGACTCATAAAGAGAGTGGGGGGTTTTATGTGCCACCTACATCAACGCAACATTTTCCTTTGTGGTGAGAGTTAATCACCACCCCTGTCATATTATTTCACCCTATTGAAGTGGGGATTCTTTACCTTTCAAACCAGCCTTAAAACTTAGGGTGAGGTTTTTTTCTGAATTTGCACCATTGCAGATGGGGTGTGTTGAAGAGGAAACTGTGAAGTTTTAGCCATGGTGGTCGGAGATTTAAGGGGGCAAAGTTTTGCTTATATTTGTCAGAAAAACTAGGCATGCTTTGGGCACATAAAATCTCTCTTTATAACCTGTTTGTATAACCTGTGTCTCTTGTGGGCAGAGAGATCATATGTAGTAGACCGATATTTGTCAAGCAGAAAAAATTACATGAAAGAAAACTGGAAGGTAGGAATGAGAACAAAACACAGAAATGGCAATACAATGGATGCAGTGTGTGTAGAAGGCAGTGGAGGAAGGGAGAGGAGGAACAGAAAGTGCACCTCCTGGAAGGCTATTGGGAGTTACAAGAGAACATGAGTTACCCTTCCTCCTGGAAAGTGTGAGGAAGCTTAGACAGAAAAGCATGTGACTTTTTGCAGAAGGAATTCTTGAAACGAGGGAGAGGAAGGAACTGCTGTGGAGCTCAGCACTTACCTACTGTGAAGGAGAACCAGGGAAATCATTTGGTAAGAGTCTCCTCATTTCTCTGTCACAAAGGCAGGTAGAATCAAGGAACAGGAAGGAAAGGGGAAGACCAAAAGGACAGAAGTTAACCATTGGCAGATGTCAGTGAAGGAAGGGTAGAGAAAGGAAGCTGCTGCCGTGTTGGCAGAAAGTTTCCAGGTCCTCTGTGGGACCTGGAAATTGACAGAGAAATAAGGGGTGTGCCACACGACAGGAGACGGGGAGCATCCTGTCAGGAATGAGCTGTCTGACCATACATCATATAAATATAGGTTATTTCCATTCTTGATGTGTTTCAGTCTTAAAATGCACCACAGATACAGCACCTCTGCCTTGAAGATATAGAAGCTGTAGCTGTCTCAACCTTCCTGTAACCGCCTCCTCCTTCTCACATACCAGAATTAACCCCATATTATCTCCTCTCCTGCACTGTGGGTCCTCAGCCTGGCTCCAATCATCCTTCTTATCGATTGCACCTGCTTCATGACTGGGGCACAACTCAAGATGAGGACTTAGCAGTCATCTGCAAAGATGTGCTTCTCAAAGCAGAGGCACTAATGAGCTCTGTGAAGGAAGCATGCTGGGAGAGGCACCAGCAGGGAGAAAGAAGAGCAAAAAGAGAGCCTATCATCTGAGAAAGAAACAGACTTAGGAGACTATAGGAGACTCTAGGATTATTGCAGTGGGGAGACTAAAGGCATGGAAGCCTCAGGAGGAAAGTGAATGTGGGAGGATGGAGCCATGGATGGTTAAAAATAACAGTATGGTACTCCACTGATATTTTAAACCTGCTGCCTTTGAAAACCCTTCTGAGTTTTGAAAAGCAAACCTTACATTTAATTGTTCTAATTGGTACTGACCATCCAGGACCGCTGGCATTTTGGGCCAGTCATTTTGTCCAGCAACCCCCATTTTCTTCACTCCAGGTCTAATGGTTGCAACCAAGTCTTCAGCAGATTGCTCTTTGTACCCTGCCTGATGTAAATATCAATGTATCCCCAATTATGTTTTCATTTCTCTGAAAGGGAAATGGCATTTGTGAGTAGCACACTAACTCCATGTGATAATGATGCTATCACAAATTAGAGGTAAATTAAAGCACCATTCACAATCAATTTGTACAATGTGGAATTTGGACCTGGATTAATTCAGACCTGAAAGCCATTTTTTTTTTTATGTTTCTGAACAACTGCCAGCTTTTCAAGCCTGTGGCTGTTCCAAGTAATGCATTAGTCTCTGTACAAATAACACATGTGAGATGGGACCAAGTGGTAGCAAACCTGCTGGGGCTTTGAACCTCCTGGCACTTGTAATGGGTGTGAGAAAATCAAGGGAGGAACAATAAATAAAAGAATAAAGAAAAGAGAAGTAGAAAGTGAAGGACATCTGTGCATTTTGATAACAATTCTTCAGTAACACAGCAACATAGAATGGAAATACATTGTCTGGTTAATGCAAAGCAGTTATTTGCTATGCCAGAGCCATCTCCTAGAAATCTTTTTTTTTATTTTTAAATTAAGTTTTGTCTTTTAACCATGAAAGGTATCAGTTTCTTCATCATCTTTCTCCCCTCCTCCCTTGCCTTTATCTTCCCACTTCCGAGTAAGGATATAAATAATGTTCCCTCTCATTTCCAGTGTAAATTTATTCATGAACATTTTAAAATGGCTTATTGTCAGTTCTTGTTCCAGAGTTTACTTTTACCTTCAATAACTCTTGTGTCCTTAGTGCTCACTCCTGTCTATTTCTGGAGAAAAGTCAGCTTGCCTTTCCAGGGAAGCTTTGCCGTGCTGTCCCAGCCACACTTCACTCCTCTCCTTGCATCTGGCAGGCTCTCCATTTTCCTGCTTCCTACAGAAGATGACCTCTAACACTCAGAGCACTCTCTGCCTGTGGTAATGTGATCTCGTGACAGCAGCAGAAAAAGGTGTCAGCAGTCCTGTATCATGTTTCCAATCCAGTCTTTGGATGATGATAGGTCTGGGGAAGGACATTTATCTTTGTTTCTCTGCAGGCTCCAGTAATAGTCACACATCTCTATTTTACACTAAAATTGCTTTTACAATGCCAAATTAATTATTAATACATATATTACAATATTTTCAGTATTCTGTAGCAATGAAATCAGACACTGTGCCACTTGCTGCCCTTTGGCTTGTGGCATGGCATGCAGTCCTTTTGAATGTACCTGTGTGGTACCCCCACCTCCTGTGTTTACACTCTGTGTTCCTAGGCACCCAGGCTTTATAGCCACGATAAAGCAGCTTTCACATATTCCTGACTTTTTGGTAATTGCGTGACTTCTGCTATTTTTTCTTACATGATTTTCTGGACTTGCTGAAATGTGAGTAATGTAACTGGAAAGTGATGATTGAAGTGAGAGACTCTTTTTGAGGGAATGTTGGTCATGATTGATTAGCACTGCACACATCACGTCCTCAAGTGGCACTTTCTCCCCATGTAGGGGGAGATCTGGTGATATTGCCCCTGTCTGTTGAGCAGACATGCATTAGACCTGTGTATATCCCATGAAGGTTGTTAAAAAGCTTTGCTGGGTTTATTTCACCCATGCCATTGAGAATACATGGTAACACCTACATTGTGATGTACCTACCACATCACTCAAAAGCCTTAATGCCCTTAGTCTGATCTTCAGTCCAATTTGGGCACATAGCTTTCCACTTCATCATGGGTTTATATCAGAACATATTATTCCCAGTCAATATAGTTTGGCCAGAGTACAGATTTTGGGGTACTATCTGAGCTTTTGTTTCTTTTTGCTACATAAATGATCTGTGGCATTGGAAAAGGTCACAGAAACCTATTAAAACCTGGATATGAGGTGTGTGGGAGGAAGAGGTGCCACACATATCTGCATTGGTTTCAACACAACTCCTACTTTAACTTGGAAGCAGCTATCATCTGGGGCAGCTTCTTCTCCCTCTCCCACCCACTCTCCCCTTATGGCCTGCAGGTGCTGGGCTGTAGCTTCTCTCATATTTTTGCCTGAATGGCTGAATTAGCGCATTTTTCAGCACTGATGAAGATGGTCTAGAATTTTGATAATTCTCCATTACTTCATAAAATGCATAAAAATAGTTTGCTTAAAGGCCATAGCAGTTCTTTAGGCTTATTATCATTAGTAGTTTAGAGACCATGGTTCCATTTTAGAAGGAGTTCTTTAGATATAGCAGACTAAGTGATTTTGTGCTCTTCTGCTTTTCCAGAGGAATTGAAATGATGTGGTTAAAGATCAAGTGATTTTCATTTCTTATATGGCACAGAGCAATTTATTTGAAATCTGCACTTTTTATTTTCAATAGCATAGGGTGTAATGGAATAAGTAAAGCACCTTTCTTTTGTTAGTCACTTATGATTTTTGTTCTCACACCCATCTCCAATTGTCTTTGCAAACCACCAAGAAGTTATGTAGAGCTTGTGATGCTTCTGAGTAGTGGAGCTGCTGTGATGTCTTGCTGCTTCTGCCCAGCAGGATTGGTCCAGATCGGTTGTAGCTCAGCTGCCTGTACATGGTCAGCAGGCTCTGACCTCTCCCTGCCTTCTGAGTGACTTTGCTGAGTTAGTCTAGGGACAGGAGCTAAACCCCACACCCAGACACAGAGTTGTGACAGGTTGATCCCCTGCGGGTCCAGCTGAGTTGAAGTGGGATAAGAATGGAACAGAAGCCTTTTGCTTCAGAAAAGAATTTGTGGCAGGAGCAGCAAATCCTGATGACTCTGAAACTTGAAGAGGAAGCTTGTGCTGAAGTTTATGTTGTATAAGGTTCTGACTTATTGATAAAACCCTAGGAAGGAAGTGAGCCTGGTTGTGTTCTCTGTTGGACTGTGTTAGTGCTGAAGACTTTCTGAGGATGTTTGTGATAATACAGAATCACAGAACATTCTGAGTAGGAAGGGACCCACAAGGATCATCAAGGTCCAGCTCCTACAGGTTTCTCTGAAACCCTGGCACTCTGTGTGAAGGTTGCCTGGAGTGTAATTGTAGCAGATGAACTGGGTGAACTCTCATAAACATTTAACAGGTATTGATCTAGAGAAAATATAATTTTGCATTTATTAGATGCTGTTGGTCAAGCGTGTAGATCAGAGATATCCCAAATCAGGTAGATAATGAGTGCTCTTATAAAGAGCAGATAATAAAGCTTTTTTAAGTACTCATTAACAGTAACAAAACCTTGATAAAACATTGTCTGATTTTTATAAAGTACTGAGCCTCCTGGATTCCAATGGAAATCAATGTTGGCTGTTGGTGCTAAGCATCTCTAAACATTGTATTTGTGGTTTTAGACCCAGGTTAAATCCCCATTGACTTCAGACACTCTTTTAATCAGCCTAAGGACTGAATATTTAGCCTTCTGACAATCATTCTTCTTGCAACATTGTCTCTCTGTTGCTCTGCTTCACTCATGGGTAAGATTTTATTTTCCTTAAGAATTCAGTGTATCTTCTCTGCAGAGAGCTCAAATCTAGGGTCCTACTCCTTACTTTGTACATAAGCATCTCTGATTGATACCCCCCACAGCCCTGAGAAGTACTTACAACTTGGACAGAAGTAGCACAAGAAATGACAGCTCTTTCTGGTGTTTAAAAATGTGTTTTCTAAAAATAATAAATGGGAATTATAGAAAAGAAGAGAAAATATTATTGTAGGGAGTAGCCTGTACTGAACTCCCAGGTAATGGGTTAACACAAGCAAGATAAGGATCAGTCAAAGAGTTAGGACACCAGTGTATGGCACTGCTCTTTTCTGCTTGTATTTGTTCTAAAGAAATTTAAAGATTTCTTTGAACATAGTGTGTCTATGTCAGGGACTGAATTTGTAGCATTTCTTTCTATGTAAAGGAGTAAGGGACATCTTCGGTTTAAACCTTTTTTCGTGGTCTTATATGCAAGCAGGAACCTCTTCACTAGAACACTGCATATGTGTATCCCAGGTTAAAAGTTAGCCATTTAAATGATAACTTTATCATTCATATCATATACAATGTAGCAGAGCATGTGGAAGTGGGGATAGGGCCTTATTATTGGTACTGGATTACCTGGAAGGAGACCTAGGATCCCAAAACTGTCATCTGTGCCCCTCCATCATTGGAATTGGGCATTTCAGAACAGTTTACCTTATTCTAGGAAATTCTCTTCTTTCCTTCAAAGCAAATATTACCTCATGATCACATGCTAGACAACATAGCAAGAGAAAAATTCTTTCCAGTCCAAAATATGACTATCAGTTTTTGCACATGAGGCATCATCCCTAAATTCTCATGGCGACTCATCACACTTCTGATCTGCTTCAGTACCTAAGGCAGAGCTTGGTACCAAATAATCACGAAATATTGCTTATTTTCTCAACTATTACTATATAATTATACCTGTCAGATGAGCAAATTCTTGTTTAATAACTTCCAGGTAGATGGCTACACATTATATGAGGGAGGGGATTTGCAGTTTGCAGAAATATGCTGTTCTAATAACAGTCATTTGTAATTTGTAAACTGTATTTACCAGATCTTATGAGCATTTCAGAGCAGATGAATCTGTTGGAAAGCCTTTTCCTTTTGGTGGAAACATTTCCTAATTAATTGCCCTTCTTTGTGTTTCAGAGAAATTAAAAAAAAAAAAAAGCATCAGCCAATTTCACTTTACATTTCTTGGCATGTAGGAATAAAGCCAAGTGTTCTTTCTTTTATACAGTAGGAGAAACTAAGGAAAGGGATAATAATTGAACAGAATGAACTGGACATTTCTACTGAAGGGACAGGTGCCCACTGGCTCTCATTTACTCTAGCAAAGATTAAAATAGAACATCAGAAGATTAGCAAATACCAGAACATCAGATGCCCAAAAGATGAGAGCTTGAGATTTTCCTACAAATGTTTAATTTTCCACCAAAACAAAATAACAAAGTGTTCATTTTAGAAATGTATCTTTTATGGTTGATTAGGAAATTACAGTAAGGGAACAGCCTGGTGGGGATGGGAATTTACAGTGGATGCCCCAGAGCTCATCACAGCAAGGACAGCTTTCAAAAGGACAAAGAAAGAAAGAAAATCCAAGTGCTTTTTCTGCCCCTGCATGAGGACAGGTCCAGAAGGCCAGCTAATAGTCAGGCATGCACACCGCTGTCACCAGCTTGGCATTGGTCCTACAGACTCAGCAGCAAGGCAAAAAATGAACAAAAATTCTGCAGGAGCTTCCCTGCCTGTCTCTCTCCAACTGTATGTCAGGCCTAAGGAAAACAGAGACAGCATGGGATTTCTCAGCAGGGCTCCTTTCCATTTCAGATCTGAGACTGTGGTGATTTGTATCTTTGAATATGTTTTTCTGTTCGTTTTCCTTTTAAGAATGCTGAAGAAAGGGGTGTCAACACAAAGGAAGATGTATGTGTCACTCCATACTGCTCTGGTTTCTGGCAGCAGTCGGGCTGCTGCTTGGAACTGGCTGGAAAAATTGCTGTCACTGGTTTTGTTGTTGGTTTTCTGAGGAAAGAAAAAAATGCCGGCACTGATAACTGATTGACTCAGAGCATACAAAGCCATAAAGTAAAAATGTGCCCAAAGATTTTCCTCAAAAACCTGAAACCTTCCAAATGTCACCATGATGCTTCAGAGTGCCTTCTCTTGCATGGCCATACCCTGTGTCCCAGGGACCTCAGTGGCTTGGATCTGGAAATGAGCATCACCTCCCCTCCTTAGGCATCCTTATGGAAGTCTCTGGCTGCAGTATCCCATGAGAAACTCCCATCAAGAGAACACAGCCCATAAAACATGTTCTGCCCATCTTCAGTCTCCAAGTCACAGAAATTATGAGGTTGGGGGTGCCTCTGGCAAACATCTTGTACAGTCCATGCTCAGAGCAGGGTTAGTGACTGTGAGTTGCTCAGAGCCACATCCAATTGGATTTTGAGTATCTCCAAAGATTGATATCCTGCAACCTCTCTGAGCAACCTGTGCCAGTGCTTGGTCAACCTCACAGTAGAGAAGTCAATCATGATGGCAGCACTTCCTAACACAAAACCTAACAACTCCAGATTCTTCCTCTCTCCCTCTCTCTTTCTTTGGTTTTGTTGTTTTTTGGTTTTGGGGGGGGGTTGATATTTTTTTTTAAGGGAAAAGAAAGAGATGCAACTATTTTCATAAAAAGAAACCATTTTTTTTAAAGATCACTTAGTGTTTTCCTCAACAAACTCTCCACATGGACACTTTGGGAATAATTCCACTACTTCTGTCTTCATACCAGAGCAGCACCTGCCTCTGGGTTGTGTTACACCGTTGACAGAAGGGTTGATGACACCACTGATCATTTGTAACATTATTTATTTATTACCTGTTAAGTGCATTCAGGCTCTTTGTGGTAGACACTGCCCAAATAAATCAAAAGGAATACAATCTGTTTTCAAAGTAGGTGTTATTTACCTGTTAAACAGTCAGCTGCAAAGAAATGGGTAGAGAGAAGCAAGGAAACCAAAGCTTTTGTGCTAATTTCTGAACTTCAGCGTCACTGTGGCCACACATGGGAGAAGAGTAAGATCCTGGCTGTGCTGCCCAAGGGTGGGTGTTAGTCAGTCAAATGGACAGAGATGTCCTGTAGGTGTGACCTTTCCTGGAGTCATATGAAATCACTCTGGTGACTGTTGGGCACTATATTCATTTTTAAAAGCTGCAGTACAAGTGCACTTAAGAATTAATGCATATTTTAGAAGGACATACTTTTTAAAAAGCCTAAGAAGTAGTCGTTTGCATTTTTCAGTTGTGGTGTTTTTGTCAGGAAATGAGCTTAAAAGAAAAAGAAGCATGTGCACAGTTATCCCTTCTCTTGGAAAAATGCCTTTCCATTGAAAAGACATATTTTCAAGTCTACAAACAGAGCAGTAGGGGATTTCTTTTCTCAGTAGGGCTTCCCAAATAGAGGAAAAAAGGAAGAAAATTTGTGATTTCGCCAGAGGAAGAAAATGTGATGTTTAAGGGGGCAGGTGTCAGAGTTTTGAAGGCTGTCCAGAACTTTTGGGGCAGTCCAGCACTAGCCCTTCCAAATACCACCACTGAGAAGAATGCATGGGGAATTTAAGAAAGGGGATGAGGTGGCATGGTGAAACACTTTGCCCGTGAAAATCATGTCTTTGGAGAAGAAACTGCTTTGCTGGAGCAGAAACTCAGCGCTAAGGACACTGATGCCAGCTTTGGCTTCTAGACAGGAGGGTGTTTTGGAGGGCTGTGGTGAAGGCCTTGCCTCCCTGCTCCCTGGCATCCCGAGCAATGCCAATCTGCCCTTGCAGCTGGGTGTACCCCCACTTCAAGTGCTCAGCATTGCCCCTTGCCCAGTGCCCACCAGACCATGAGGCTGCCAGAGCCCAGCACTGGTGCCTCATGGCACGGAGCAGCCAGCAGTGCAGGAGGCATCATCTCACATACTGATTTGGAGCCACAGAAGTTTCTTGCATGATTTGGAAGCAGGAGCTGGTATCCACTGAGATGTGGGCACATGAATCCAGCCTTGGTATCAAAGATGTCTACTCCCATAGGGAGCAACCAGGAACTTTGCATAGATTGGTTGCAACAGTGCTGCTGCATCTAGTTTTAAATGCAAATGCAGGCAACAGTGGAGAAACCAGGTGTCTCACTCCTTCCCAAGAAGGAGAGGCAGGGCTGAGCATGCAGCCGTTGCTTTGGCACAGGCTCCATTTAGGTCCCTCTCTGATACTCTTGAGTATGCAGACCATATGTTACATCCCAGCTTTCTCTCTCCTGTTTATTTCTATCCATTTTCCTGTATGCCATCAGCTCTGAAACTCTTTTTTCTCTACTAGTCTCTCTTGGCCAGCAGACTATAATTCCTAGGTCATCTTCAAAGGGGACACAGAGCAGTAAAACCCAAGCCCTGGGGTGATGCTGGAAGCTTACCAGGTTGCAACACGGTTATTCCCTTGACCCACGTAGTAAAGCACATGTAAATTTGTAGTGTAGTGGAGGCACACAGTTTTTTGATGGTTTACATACTGCCTTTTTGTTACTGCACTTCTGGATGAAAGCAGTCAGCTGCAGATCATGGCTCTGCAGGTTGTGGCCTAATGAAGAAAAACTCAGAGGGAGGATCAGGCACGTTTGGTGTAAATTGTCCAGTGAAGACCTGCTCACTCAAAAGCAGAAAGAACCAAATAGCAGGAAACAATTCTTTCTGTCAACATGTAGCCCCAAATCACTTTGATGTTTGACTACTATCCACATTTCTGGTTTTTTTCCAGGTGATTCCTGACACCACCTCTAAGCTTTTCTACTCTCTGATATTTTTTGCTAGCTAATATGAATAATGAGAGATTTCTATAGCTCAGCTAGCTGGCTTAAAAGTGTATTAATTTTGTGTTCCACTGGAATACATGGTGTCAAACAACAGCCACAGAAATGCAAGTACCCTCAAAATAAACTTCTACCTACATGCAAAGAGAAAAGGTTTTATTAGAGATTGTAATAACCACATAAAATTATTTTGACCAGTTTCTTATAAAGGTGGCTTCACTGATACCTTGGAACAGTCTTCCAGGAAGATTTAATTTAATCCATACTGCAGTCAGTGTTTTCTTTGGAACTACAATATTTTTCTCAGAAAGATGTTCACCCTCCATCTCATATTTACTAAGTAGACGCCAACTAGACCTGTGTTCAGTGATATTGACAAGGCCAGTGTTATAGGGATTTAAACAGAGAACAACAGAAAGCCATACACAAACCAGAGCAGTTCTTGCTGGCAGTTCAAAAATGCTTGCACAGGATCATGGGGTATTTGTCTCAGATTCAGAGCTATTCCTTGTCTCTGACTCAGACTCTCTCATCTTTCAATACAATTATTCTGTAGAAGATCAAAAAAGAATTCCTTTTTTTTCATGTTTTCTCCAAGCAGCTCCGACACCCAGCGAAAGATTTCTCAGGATGCCAGAGCCAGCAAAGTCAACCTCAGCCCCCAAAAAGGGCTCCAAGAAAGCTGTGACAAAGACCCAGAAGAAGGGCGATAAGAAGCGGCACAAAAGCAGGAAAGAGAGCTACTCCATCTATGTCTACAAGGTGCTGAAGCAGGTTCATCCTGACACTGGCATCTCCTCCAAGGCCATGGGCATCATGAACTCCTTCGTCAATGACATCTTTGAGCGCATTGCTGGAGAAGCCTCCCGCCTGGCCCATTACAACAAGCGCTCTACCATCACCTCCCGGGAGATCCAGACAGCCGTGCGCCTGCTGCTCCCAGGAGAGCTGGCCAAGCATGCTGTCTCTGAAGGCACCAAGGCTGTCACCAAGTACACGAGCTCCAAGTAGCCAGACATCACCTCTGCAGCGGGACCATCAAACACCAGGCCCTCCATGCAAGCACGGGTAAGGAGCCATGGTCTGGATAAATGTCACAGCTATTATCCACAGCAATTTGCAGCCTTGGGATGGGCATGAAAAGCTACCCAGTGGAAGAGGAGACAGTGATCTGGATGTCAGCTGATTTTCATAGTCTGTTCAGGACGTGGAAAGGATTTGTCAAGGCTCATGGAGGAGGCTCTTGCTTTCACATCTCATTCAAAGAACTGACCAACCATACTGTATCCAATCTCCTCTGTGCTTAGCAAACACGCATGTTTGGCACTGGCAGGGGAGACTGGCAGTGGCAGACACCATCCCTGAAGTCTTCCTGTTTGACTGCTTTCTCACAGTCATCTGATATGGGCACTGAGGAGTCAGCACTGGCATCTTCTCTCATAGCCTGGATCCCTCCTGATGTGCAGTGGCTCAGCCCACCCTGTGCTGGCAGAAGCAACAGCTACCAGGCACACATTGATTCAACAGCTATCTGTGCTTGACAGCCTGTTTTAAAGAGCAAACCTGGCAGGCAGGCAGATGCCCAAGTTGATACTAAGTGCTAATCCTCCTCATTGCTCCCGATGGATGAGCCATGGAGCAGGCTGAGGGTGCTGGCGCTGCCTACACCTTGTGCCAAGGTGGAGAGTTGGACAAAGCGAGATGTTGGGACTGGGTCACCACCTTTCCTGGCTGCTGCTTTGCCTGCTTTAGGACTTGCTTTGGTGTGCAAGACTTTGCTAATTCTGCTGCTTTTTACAGACTTTTCCTGCCTTGACGCTGCCTGGGCACTCCCACCGTAAGTGTGGGTGAGAAGGGGTGGGACCCATGAGTGTCCCCTCTCCTGTGAGCTCTAGGCTGGTACAGGACAAACATTAGAGAAGTGTTGGGAGGGGACTGAGGATTTGGGAAGGCATCTGGTATGGGAGCAGAGGTGGGTAATGCATTCTGGGGGGGAAAGAGGCTGGCTCCCTGCAGAGATCACTGCAGGCAGCTCACCTGGCCCTGCCTTCCCTGCTTTGTTCAGCAGTTAGAAAGCAAAACCAAAAACTGGGGCTGGGTGGATGTATAGGGACACTTTCCTGCATCCCAGATATTTTAAAGATTACTCCCCACATCTTCTCAAAATCCACAGTAAGGTGAGCAATAATAGAATCTTGTTAAAAGCCATAGAGATTAGTGGAGGCATATCCTGGTTACAGGTTTATCTTGCCCAGACTGCTGGATAGCAGAAGAGCATGTGTAGCACTGGTGTGAAGTTGAAACTTCCCACTCAAAACACAAAATTAGCCAACATTAAAAAAAAAATCAAAGTCTCTGGTAGGCAGTAATGCTCAGATAAAAAATATGCATGTCTAAAATAACAACAGTTTTCTGCAAATTATTCTGTAAATAAAAGGAGCAGCAAAGGCACAGGATCCAGAACTAAGTGCAGAGTCTCCCTAAACTCCAAGACCTTGTTTTTAATCAAAAAGTAAATTCATACTCCAAAATAGCAGCCTTGCAGTACATCTCTAACTTTCCCCTGCATTTATCTCTATCGTGTTTCTTTATGCTTTGAGAGTGATTGGAACCTTTAAAAAATTTAGATTGCTTTTGGAGCTGTAGGACTCTGCCTCTCCAGAAGATTCAGTTATTCCTTGGTTTTATAATAACATTGCAGTCATTTTTCAGTTGGTCTGAGGAGAGGACTGCATAGACCTGCTCAACCAAGAGCACCTCAGAAACCCAAGAGCAGCCTGAAAGTGTGATCTCTGTGCAGGAGTGAAGGTCAAGTTGTTTATGGGCTGCTCCCAGCCCCCTGCATTGGTTTGAACACCCCACACCTGAAAAGGGACTTTCCTACCACACTCTACTCAGTGATAACACGCAGCTGTGTTTCATAGCCTAATGCCAGCAGGAATATCTGCTGATATCTCTCAGAAAGAACAGCACCTGGTTAGCTGGCTGCCAGGACCCACAAGGAGCTGCTCCCAGCAGCAGCACCTGTACTCAGCAGTATTGGTAACCTGGGCCACTTGGCCAGGACACTTTGGAGGTGACAGCTTACTACTTACTTTTGTTTTCCAATCAAAGAGTCAAAATCAGATGCCAGAGATTAAAATGTACCTGCAGTGAGCCTAAAGCCACCATCCTTGGCCATCAGAAATCCAGACAGTGGATGATGCATAAGGGGAATATAGGGAGTGAAGGGCTGGTTGACATTGCTGGAGCTTTCTTCTTCTGTCCCTACGAGCTGCAGGTCAGAATTAATCCCCCTGGGGAGTCATCTTGAAGGTAGAAATTCGAAGTGGAATAAACTTACTCCAGCCTAAGCAATGTGTGCGAGCCAGGACACACATCTCCTAGGATTACTTGGCATAGCCTCTAAACCCTCACTCTTTTGAGCAGAGCAGAGTCCTGCTTCAGTCTCCACAAGCTGCAAGAAATCAGGAAAATAAAATGAGATGTCAGTCCTCCAGGGTCACCTGGGTGGCTCGAGGAGCCAGGAATGAGGCTGGTCTTTTGGGCAAGAGCTGCTCACCCTATACACCTACTCACAGTACTGGTCCCATTTGCTTCTGCCATTGTTGCCACTCTCCATTTTTGGAGCTTGTTTCAGAGAGAAGAGAGACAGTGATTTAAGGCTACAAAAATACCTGAAGACTTAAAGAGGATTTTTATATTGTCTAAAGCTGAGTGACTGAGACTGATCACATCCATCCATTTATAGTTTAGGTTGTCCTTGCACACATCATTTTCTCTTTAGTCTCTCTTTGTAGTTTTTTTTACTCGCCCCTGACAATGTGAAGCACAGGATTGAGGAACTGATCCATGTTAAAATGAAAAAGTTTTTTTTCTCTTCTTGAAAGATTTGTTTTAACCCAGTTCTGGTGGCTGCTCTGTTCTGTCACTGTTGTACAGACACTTGTGCCAGTGAAAGGAAGGGATGATCCAGGAAAGGCAAGGCTGGTATAAGCTAGGACTGACACAGAAAGCAGTTGGGAAGTTAATGGCCCTAGTGTCAAGGGAAAATGAAGAAAGGAAATCTGAGTCTCCTGCAGTGGTTGAGTTAGCAGCAAAGATGAGGCTTTTAAATATGCCACTATGGGTGTTACCCATGCAGTGTCCCACGAGCAGTTTCTCTTGCAGTCCCGATGCTGGAAATCAGGTACATCCCATTTCTGCAGATCCCAGAGGACTCAAGTGTTTCACAAGTGAAAGGGAGCAGGTTGGGAAGGGGACTCTGCTCCCATGCAGCCACCCAGCTGTAGCAGTTGGAGGCTCCTTGTTCAGGCAAACCTGCAAGGCAGCCTGCCCTTCCCGCAGCTGCCTGCTGCTGTACGGGAGCACACTCACAGCAGTTTAACAGGAATTATTTTGAATGTGATGAGCTTGGACTGAGCCTTAATATTAGAGGAAACAGAAGGTGGTCTAAAAGTTCAAGGATCAATTGTCCACTAAGTAATCTGAGGTGTGACATACTTCACAGTTCCCTGATAAGGAGATTGGCTACAGAAGAGGGGTTCTACACTCCAGGATCCATGCTTTTAAAATAATGCATATTTCCAGATCTGGAATTGATAAAATTGTTTAAAACTGGAGATAATATACCAAGCCCCACTGTCCCTATCTGATTCCTACTGCAGTCCCAGGAGTATCTCTAGGCCACTCCTGTGTTTTGTGAGTTAAAAAAGTAAATCAACTACAGATTGAAAGTTGGAAAGGAAGATGAAAAATGTAATACAGCCTTGCTATTAACCTCATATTAACCCCAAGGACATCACAGCACTGAGTTATTTATTTTTGTGTACAAAAGAAATAAAACAAGCTGCTATAGATCTACATCTGATTTTCCACCCTGCTTCGCTAGAAGGGCTTAAAGTCCACCTGCTCTTCACAGCACAGCTCAACCTACAGAGGAATTGAGTGGCCACCTGCATGGAGGTTTGCTCCTGCTCAGGACAGACAGGTTTTTATTCAAGCATGGTGAAAACAGGCATAAAAACAAGTGGGGAGGAAAGTGCTTGTCCTGGACACCACTGTGTGTCCTAGGGAGGGACACTACAGAGCCCTGCCCAGCAGAGCTGTGTGGCTGTGCACCCTTCTGCTCTGGTGACAGGCATCCATGCAGATAGCTCCATGTCCTGACCACCCCTGGAGCAGAGCTTGGCATGGTCTCTGAGCAGCCCTGAGCATTTGTCCCATCATAGCATTTCCTGACGGTTTACATCCAGATCAAATTGTTTACAGGGAAAGGAAAGAATGTGAACTAAATCATAGAAATTATTTGCTGACAGAGTTTTGAGAGCTCCCTGGGACCAGTACCTGGGGAGTAATCTTTCATGCTTACTTCATGCATCGTGTCTTGTGGGCTTATGTACAGTTTTTCTGACAGTAAGTGTTACATCAAGTATGATCCATGTTATATTGCTGCTGGTTTATGACCTATCTTAGTGCTAATTACCTGTTTTCTGTTAAATGTATAAATAAAATATAAATGCCAACCTGTTGGAAATCAATGAGACCCAGCTGTCAGGGTGTCTTTGCTTCCTTATTACCTTTGCTACCTTATTACCAAGGTCCCCCCAGGTCCTGCATTTCTCCTTCTCCATGGTATTTCCTTCAGACCCAGAGTGACAGCAACCACCCTTCCAACAGAAATGGAGCCCAGCTGGTCCTGGCAGAGGGTCAGTGAAAAACCAGAGGAGCCCTGCACTGAAAAGATGTCACAGGCTGCCACTGTGAGTCCTCATGGGGCATCCCTCACCCCAAACACAGGTGCAACATAAACATCTTTTTTTCTCAAGGCCTTCCAGTGAGCTTGCCCCAGACAGAGCTGAGCCTGCAACCTGTCCTTGCCACACTCCTTGTGTGCTTGGGGAGTGCTCTCCCTGGCACCCATCACTTAACCCCTGGGTGAGAACAGTTTTGACTTGCACAGACTGAACACTGTGATTGGAGAAGTGTTTTATGCACATTCAGAATTTCTGTTCATCCGAATCAACAATTGCTCCCCTAGAAACATCTTTCCTTGGGCTATGAGAAGTTTATAGGCAACAAACATGGAATAAGATGTAGTGTCTGAAAAATCCAGGATGAAAAATACCTTCCCTTTAAAGAATGATTGCTAAATACGTTCCAGTGAAACACTCACCTGCTGGACATCAGCATCATAATGCACTCGTGGAGTGGGAAATGAATATGCTGTGCTAGACATTGTTTGCTGGAGAAACAAGCTAAGACTTGAGATATGCCATATGATAGAAATTAGAGCTAAAAATATTTGTAGTCTTTCTAAAGACAGACTCACAAGCTTAGCATAATTGGGAAAATCAGTATTTGGAGAAAAAAACCTTGTAACTAAATCATCTGAAGTATTTATTTCCAAAGAAATAAATTATGCTGCCTCTAATACTGATTTTCATTTTGATATCCCTTTGCAGACACCCACAAAGCACTTTCATAACAGAGCTGACTCCTGGGTCTCAGGAAGACCCAAACCAGGTTACAAAAGGTAAAGCATAACCTATGGTCATGCTTCTTCTGGATATTGGGAGAACTCAGGAACATCAGAAGAAACTATGAGGACGAGGTTTAAAATAAGAGGAGCAACCCTTCAGGCAACAAGAGGTCCACTATTGAGCTTTTGCCAGCGGATGTTAGAGATGCTAGAATTTGGTTCAAGGACAAGCTACTGGGAGAAAAATCCTTTAAGACTTGCTAAACACATATAAACTATGCTGAAAATTATTATAGACTGAGAGAATACGAAGAGGAAGTTACTGTGTGTGTCTGTCTTATTCCTACAGTCTTTCTTGCCTATTCTGTCATGGCCACTACTGGAAACAAGATTTTGGGTTGGATGCACCAAAGGGCTGGTCCAGGTTGTCTGCATACACTCAAATGCAGTCTACCTTGTGCTATGCATGAACTGTGAAGAGTTTCAGGCAGTTTTCTTAGGCCTCTGGAGCTTAGAATAAAGCATAAAAAAAAGCTTTTTACCTCCCTTTTCTATGTGACTTCTGCAGTTGCATTGATGGTTATGTGGATGCTGTTAGCCTGGCTTACATAAAAGATATAGAAATGTTTTATTTCTAAAATAGTTAGGGTTAATAAACAGAGATGGTGTGAGAATGAGGAATGGAGCTTCTGTTTTCTCATATAATGGAAAGCTGTTCTCAGAAACATTTCTTATTTTCTCCCTTGAAGCAGTTGATTTTAAAAAAAAAGTACACAATTTTCTGCATTTTAATGTCCATAATGCAAATTCCCCCCCCCAAAAAAAAAATCTGTTACAGCAATTCATTCAGAAAAAAGATTCTTACAGATTTATCTGTCTTCTAATGACAGAAGAATATCCTAATAGTAATAGCAATGGGAAGATTGGTGGGAGTGGGGAAGGAATGGCAATGGCTGCATGTGAGGCACCAGAAGGAACCAAAGGCAGGAGACTGTAAGTGGATGCTACAGGAGTGACAGATGCTGATAGGACCTCGATGAAAAGCTCACCAAGATGCCAGCACACGCAGAGCATGCTGCTGCTCTGGACACAGGAAATGAAGGGCTGGGAGTAAATCCTGGTAACTCCCAGAGGTGGAGCAGGATGGACAGTGTGTGGCTGTGTACCCTTCTGCTCTGGTGACAGGCATCCATGCAGATAGCTCCATGTCCTGACCGCCCCTGGAGCAGAGCTTGGCATGGCCTCTGAGCTTCTACCAGAAGCTAAAGGGTACAAACGGCACATCCAGTGCTAGTACAGGTCACCAATCTAAGAAAAACACAGGAAATTTGATGCAGGCATGAGGGCACTGTCCCTCATCCTCAGAGTCATTGCAAAGATGGACACACACATCTTGGTGCATGTTGGTCAGGCAGCTTGGATACATCCATCTCGTGAGTATGCAGGTATGATAATATGAGCGTGATTGAGTCAAATCAGTCCTGGTTTAAAGTGAAGTCACCTGCCTATGAGGGGACAAAGTCACTCTCCTAGAGGGACTTGCGTTGAGTTTGCTACATTGTGGCTGCTCATCAATCCTTCTGGTACATCCAGTGTTAGGGCAGGAAATCTCTCATCTTCTGGGCACCACTCCCCTTTATGGGCCATAGAACCTCCTCCTGAGCAGGTGTGGAAAACATTCTTTATACAAAGTACATCCGTATTTACCAAGACTCAGAAAAATGTCCAGCACAATTTTTTAAATAAACTAGGAGATGTTTCTGACCTAACCTGCCCTGTAGGGTAGGATACATCCTGGTGAATACCAGGCCTGCCTCTGAAAAATACAGCTTCAGATGGGAGAGCCACGAGTGCTGTTGATATAAGCACTCAGTCTCCAATCTTTGCCTGAGACTGCCTGCAAAAAACAACAAAGGAGCAAATGTAAGTGCACCATGTTGGATTTCATTAAAGTGAAGGAAATGTGAGGGTACTGCAATTTACCATCTTTTTTTCCTAGGCTTTTTGTTTCTTTGGAGTGCTGCAGTATTCAGGGGCTCACAGGCAGCCTGGTCTTACAGGCACTGATAGAAACAGGCTATAGAACTGGCCCATCCCAATAAAACGTGCCCTTGCATAAAGCTTTCTGAGGCATGACTAAGTTCTAGCAAAGTGGGAAGCCTATGACAGCAAGGACTGCCTGAGCATGTTGAGAGGAAGATGGCTGCTTTTGTTGGGAGGTTACTTTTTTGGGATGAACATTTATCCCACAGCTAATTTATCCTGTCATCAAGGTAATAAAAAGTTGTATCTGAGTATAGACTTCAGAGATGCAGCATCCTCCCCTCTATTCCACAACACCCTGCAATGCCACATCCACATGTACTCACATTAAGTCCATGCTGCTCCCATACTGACTTGCACTCTGTCCCAGGTCTAGAGCCAAACAACTGCAGCTTTAAGTGGAAAACTCCGTGGTAGAACAAAAGAAGAAAATTCAGATTCATTCCTTAGTGCCTTTTGCAGCCTGTTATAGTGAAAGGACTGAGACACCTCTCCCTGCAGCTAATCTTGGCTAACAAAAGCTGTTTCCGTGGGGTCCACCAGCACCACTGGCCACTTAGCAGAAGAGAGCCAGAGCTCTTTTTAGGCCGGATGATTCAGCACAAAGAAGCCTTTATAGCTCAGCAGCAGGCATCTCGCGCCTCTTCTCATCACGCCTCTTCTCAGGTTTTAAATACAAGGGGACAAAAGTTCTTACAAACCCCTGATTCTGTCAATTCCCTGAACATATGCCTGTAATACTCTTTCTGGCATTTAAGTATCTTTAAATGGAAAATATAGAGCTCTTAGGAATCACGGGACATTGCATTCACCCATCTCCCCTTCGGAACCAGCATCTTCCCCAGCATAAGCTAATCAGGTAATCACCACCTGCATTACTAGGGCAGGACACTGAACACCACAGAGCAGCAGCAGCAGAGAGCCCGATGCAAACAGCTATGTGCCATGAAGGATGAGCAGGAGGTCCTCTGTGCCAAAGGGTAGGTATCACAGCAACCAAAAGGTCAGCCATATTTTAAGGGGATTAGAAATACATAGATGTCAAGGAGAATTTTAATAAAAAAAGACTAAATAGGTGCAAGTTTGCAAGCAACAGTAGCTCTCTGCTTTATAGGAAAGTTATACTAAACACAAAGGAACAGCAGGAAGAAGTCTTATCCTGCCCTGCCAGCTGCTGTGGGGCTTACAGCATCCTCAGAAACAGCCCATTTCTGCTGGTCCAGGCAAGGAGTCTCCCTGAGATTGAAGGCAGAACAGAAATCATGCCCTAAGTGCCCTATTCACATGAATGAATAGTCAGTTCAGACTGTTCAGAAAGGAATACTCAAATTTTGGAAGTTTTTCCTTTTTTTTTGTTTGGTTTTAGTTTTGGTGGTGGTGGGTTTTGTTTGTTTGATTTGTTTTGTTTTGCTAGTTTACCATTTGGATCTCATTCTTCAGGTTTTCTTCAGGGCTTAACCTGGCTGTGGATAACTTTGACACCCAGCTACACACCTGTCAAGGTAAGCAGGCAACAGCTCTGAAAGTGACTTGGAAAAATGTAAAGGCAACCTACATATTGGCAGCTTTGCTTTTGGGCGCAAAGATGCCAAAGAATCTGTGCCTATACAGGGCTTAACAACTTTGTACTGATACTTAACCCTGATATTTTTCCAGTCTGTCTCTATCAAGCTGTCTTAGGAAATGCAAGAGCATGTAGCCACGGCTTGCTGGCTTAATGCTACAGCTCAGGAAAAAAAAATTAACAAAAAGTACCCTGATTTCTTTCCTCCATCTGTTTGACAGAGCGGGAAAGGAGACTTTAAACAAGACACTTACCTGTTCAGAGAAGCAGAGGAAATGCTGGCTGCAGCGAACTACTTCCTAGCACATGACCCCTCACCCTGCCATTACTCCTATTCCTAACCTGGGGCATGCCTTCCTACCCCTGCTGCTGAGGCTGGGCTGCTATAGGAAAAAAGAAATCAGGGAAAATACATGAAGGAAGAAGCAAGCATTTCTGAAGCAAAGGATGACAGATCAGTACCCTAGAAAGTGTTTGCTTTTATAACCTAAATGATTAATGAAAAAGTGTATGTACCTTGGAGCAGGAATCCATTCCCCAGTGAATGCCATATCCTCCAGGCTCACCTGGACATCAAGTGCATTTTCACTTTCTAATATTTCTGGACTTTTGGACAAGGGGTCTGCTTAGGACAGGGCCAAGGGTGAGGACTCCTCAGAAATTAGACACAGCAGTACTATTATTTAAATCTCCCACACATCTCTTTAACACAGCTAAGTGACTGCACATAGGTGGAAATCCAACCTCTGCTTCTCATTCTAGTTTCAAAACAGCTCTTCTAAGCTGGGTCTGACAATCCAAGCACTAGCAATAGTAGCATCTGTTGTTGTTGTTATCAACCTTCATAAAAGGTCTTTTGCCTGTCCTTGAAGGCAGTTCAGCAGTGAAACTGTTTCCAGCCCTCAAAATAGTGTTGTCTCCATTTCTTGGTTATGTCACTTACCTGCACTTGTCAGATGATGACCCAGAAGAGGTAGCAGCCATATCAGTCTTCTCAGTCCCCTAGAGTCAGCCAGGTATAAGGTTTGACTGAGTACTGTAAAAGATTTATTGGAAGACGTGGCTGAGCTCACATCTCTGATCATTTGTGGGATTTCATGGCACAGCACATGTCAGGTTGTGTTTCACTGTGCAGGGCTGCCATTCTCCTGTGCTGGCATCTCCCTGGCTCTGCCACTGAGCCCTCACAATCAAGATTTAAGATGTGGACATGCACAGTCTAAACCATAGTATGTGTTATATACTATGTGCCTTGCTAGAGGCTCAGTTGCTGTGCTCAGTAAGCTCCAGTGAGAGATGCTACTTGGATTCTCAGGTTATAATTAACTGAGAGTTCGTTAAGAATTTAAATTCTTTTTAACTAGGTGGAGAAAGTCTTTTTTCATCATCATTTGAGATTTAGTTCTCTCCTTCAAGTCAGCCAGATAAGGTACTTCCACCAGGGTGCTGAGTCACACAACTGAAGATGGTACCACCTTGTCCTTGCAGAAATGGATGTGATATAATCTGGGTTTCAAACCCTGAGCTGAAACAGCTCCTGTGACGTACTGACAAGCTGAGTCACTGAGACAACCACAGGAAGAGAGGCCTTGGACACAACAAACACACTCTCCTGCAATCCAGTCCAAAGCCCTGACCCTGAAGGGCAACACACACAGAGCTCCTTCCAGCAGCTCCTGTATGAGCTTAAACCTGCTTGCTGACAGTTATTTTCATTCTTGTAGATAAACTGTGGATATGGCAGAGCAGTATTTGGTATAAATCAGTTCACTGAAACTCAGCCAACTTGTGTCAGGGCTGAAATATAACTGAAAAGATTAAGTCTTCCATCCCAATTATTTTATTTTTATTCTGGCAGTGCTAAAATAATTCAAATGAGAGCAGGTCTTGACAGCAAAGAAAACAGATTTTCTTCCAGGGAGACTGCTCACAGGCACATGACAGGCTGGCAGGATGGCAAGGACCAGTGAGGAGGAGCGCCAAGGGACCCTGCCAGGCACCAGGGCAGCAGC
The DNA here is from genome assembly GCF_025592945.1 of Manacus candei. Lineage (NCBI taxonomy): Eukaryota > Metazoa > Chordata > Aves > Passeriformes > Pipridae > Manacus > Manacus candei. The sequence goes on along the minus strand of NW_026138111.1, from coordinate 4,324,090 downwards.
AGGCGAGGGCCTGGCCCTGCCCTGCCCTGCCCCTCATCAACACTTTGCAATCTGCTCAGTCTTCAGCAGGTCCCAGCAGTGCACCACTGGACATGTGCACCAAGCTCATGGTGAGAGGCTGTGACACCACCATGTGCAGCCATTTGTAGATGACTTTGGATAGTGGGACATTTATGCCCAATGCTTTGGTTTACTTGGCATAGAAAATGGCAGTTTTCTAGGCAAAACTAGCCCTATAGGATGTTGTCCAAGACTTCTACTCCCATATTTTGCAGCCTGCCACAGCAGCAGGCTTCAGGGAGGACCCAGAAGGCAGGAGGTGATGGCTGTTTCTGTTCACCAAGAAAGCCAGAGGGACTGTGGGTCTAAGCCTGGCGATCTCTCACTTAGCCTTTACAGATAGTCCTCTCTGATTTAACACTGACAATCCCAGCATGCCATGGAAGTTTCCAGAGAAGACCTGGGTGACAGCCTCTATTTTGTTCTATCTGTCTGTAATTGCTTCCAGACACAGGCATGGCATTCCTTGTTGCAGTCTGTTCAGTCAGCATAAAACAACAGTTCCAATATCTTCTTAGGTCCTACCTATATCCCACAGTTTTTCAGCTTCTACAGACAAGCACTGGCCTCATTTGGGCCTATGTCAGGCTCAAAATCCTTTCTGAAACGTTTCCTCTTTCTTCTGCTCCTCACTGCAGGTGGCTTTGGCTAGCTCTTCCCTAACAGGCAAAGAGGCATTTCCTCTCTCTCTGAGCTCCTATCTCCAGAGAAGATTAAAGTTGAAGAAATGAGACTTTTGTCCATCTCAAAGCTCCACCATCACAAAGTACAGGTGAAAAGGCCTGAAATCATTGTGCCACCACAATGGAGGAGGTAACTGTTTATGGTGGAGTTGAGGGGGGAGCTGTAGTCCCCACACATGCTGGCAGTTCCAAAAACCCAGCATAGATGAAGTAACATCATTTTGCTTTACTCAGCTCTGTCTGGATGACTGGTATCTGATGTGCTGGCATCTCTCCTCAATGGAGTTGAGCAATTTCCTTTCTGCAAGCCAGCTGACCTGCACTGGGATGAAGTGACCTATACCCCGGGAGTGAACACTTCCCTCATTTTACAATGGAAGGGGCCTGAAAACCTTCCTTGAAGATCAATATCTGAAGTTAGGTAGGGCTATAGTAGATAAGATGTGGCAGAGGGGGAATACAGATCCTCAAAGGGCCCATCCAGCAGTGTCTGGTGGCTGTGCATCCCCCAGGATGTCACGTTCCTGACCCTCCCACCAGCTGTCATATGTAGGCTATTAACTGTTTGCCATGGTAAACTGCCAGGCTGAGATGCTGAACAGCATCTGATCCAGCTCAGCATGCTAGAGGCTTGCACAGATATGTTGTTTCCACAGACCCGATGCTCACAGGGACATAGCCCAGCCAAAAGCCCTTCCAGAGCTACAGCCCTTCCAGGCTTCCATTTATGATCTTGGCATGTTTAAAGGCAGAAACTCTGCCTGAATCACCTCTCAGCAGGATTTATCTGAAAACAGGATGTCAGGGACTCGAGTCATGCCCTCTTGGGCAAGTGGAGAGCCTTTTGAGAAGATCATGCCTGCGGCTCTGCTCTTACTCACCCGCTCAGCCGGCACAGCTGCCTTGCCTTCCCCACAGAAAGCCTTTCTACTGAAAGGAAAAACTCAGGACTTGTTTCAAAATCCAATAGAGAGCAAGATAAAACCATCTGTGGGGGAAAAAAAGAAGAAATAGAGTGTGCAAGTTTTGCAAACAGCTTTTGCAGGCACCTGGCATCAGTTGCAGCTTCTGCCAGAAGTTTTTTGCCATTCCCATACCTGTCCTGGAAGAGGTTGTCTCTCTACTGTCTGGAGAATGTGGGTATGGGCAGGAACTTGAGAACAGTCTTAGACTTCAGGAGCTTCACCTGCTTACTGCATAGGGCTGGCACCACAAGGAAATCACTAAGCCACCTAGCTGTGTTTGTCTTGCACTGAGCCATGGCAGGAACAGCATGAAGCTGGGCCAACAGCTTCTCACAGACTCAGCTCATACCTAGTGTTAGTGGTCATGGAATGGCCTACACACATCCTTTCATCTTTTGGTTAGAAAATTTTCCTTCCTCTCACCCTGCTTCCTGTAAGAAAAGGGTTAAGAAGAGCATAGGTACCTGAAGCTTATGGAGAGTGGTTAAATATCATCACAGACTGACAAATATTGTATTCAGCCATCCCCGATCTCCCTCCATTGTTTCTTCTGCCTAGCAGCACTGGTCAAACCCACCATGCTCATATCTCCCATGGGCATATTCTGCAGCAGATTTGATTCCATTGTGAGGTGGGTATTAGCTTCACCCAGTGCCATAATTTTGAAGGTGGAACCACAGGTTCTCTCCTCTACCCATGATGTGGAGATGTCCCAAGGCAGGCAGACCTGGGCACTCACACAGAGGCAGCAGGAGGATTAGGGACAGTTATTTGAAGCCTGTGTCAGTTTTCTGATGCTGAAGGAGCTTGGATCTATCTAGCAAAGCACGGTGTATTCCTCAGGCAACAGATCACACTGTATTTAAATTCCAGGGATCTGGGTTCCTTTGACGCTTCTTGCAAGTCATATGAAATACTTTGCAACTTATTTTATAAGGTACTTGTGGGAACAGAATCTGACATGCTGCATCTCTCTCCGAAACTATCATGATCCTACTACAGTAGAAGTTCGGAGGATTAGTAGCACTTAATTACACAGTTCTTCAAGAAGTATAAATCTTTATAAACAGGTTGGAAGAGCCACAAGTTAATGACAAATATTTGTTCTCTTTAATTGTGTGTACCAAGGGAGGAGAGCCCAGTTCCCTTCAGCTTTCCTCCTCCATCACTCTGACATCTTCAACACCACCTGCTCTTACAGCAAAATGGGCACAGAAATAAAATCCATGCTGATTTTTGGACTGGGCAACACAGGCTTGTAATGTGAGAACATGCACTTTATTTATAAGTACCAATGAGGATCTTAGGCACACCTTGTTGCAGATGGAGTGAGGCACTTCACTCGTAACAAAGAAGTTTTATTGCTATAAATTTTTCTTGATATAAAACAGCAATTTAACAAAGTTTGATAGTAAATGTGACAATTGTTTAACAAGATTTGATGGCAAGGTACACTTGATTATTTGCAGCATAGAGGACAAAAACAGTCAAAGAGACTCTTCTGTTGAGTCATGAGGTTCAGAAAGGACTCTCTTGTCTTCTAAGCTTCTATTTTGAGGGGAGTTTTCATGTGGCTGGATCCAGACTTGGTCAATGATTTATGTCTAAAGGATTATGTGCACAATCAATCTTTTTTATCACTTACCTGAAATTTCAAAGTTTCAGAAAAGCTAAAAAAAAAAAATCTGATCCTTCCTCCAGTCTACCTTTTCTGTACATCACTCTTACTCTACCACCCTTACTCCAGGACCCCATCCCTCACAAACCTTATTGCTGAAATTCCCTGGGAGCCAGGACCAACCTCACCAGCTCCCACTGCTTCACTTCACTCCTCAGCTGTCAAGGACCTTGAGAACTCTCCTCTGCCTCCTAGACTCTCCCAAAAATGGCTTCTACTCATCAGCAGCTCTTGCTCCTTGTCCTCCTCCTCATCATCATGTGTTCACCCCTCTCCTTCATCTGTGAAGACAGATTAGGCCTGTATCTTCTTTGATCAAAGCCTAAAAGTGCTGGATCGTCCTACCCTTCTCTGGTTTGTTCCTGTTAAGTAATCAGAGAAAAAAGAAGTTTTTGGTCTTCTTGTGTAGCTCTCAGATTAAGAAAAAACAGTTTCAGCAGAGTAAATCACTGTTGTAACACATCACAGTGAGGACACTGGAAGGACTGACCCTGGTCTCACCCTACAAGACATGGTCAGAGTGATCATCAGCAAATGGAATAAGATGTATTTAAAGGCACAGCCCCAGGGCTTCCGACCGAAACACCGTGGTTCAGAGAAGTGACCAGATGTCAGTAAGTGCCAGACCCCATGCTCTCAGGGACCTGTGGTGGCAGGGAAATGATGTGAAAAGAAACCCAGAAACTGCTTTTCAATAGCAGTGTCATCCTGAGTGCCACCAGCGTGCTGTCAAACCTTGTACATTTCCCAGTGCTGCCTGCTGTGTTGGCTGGCAGGAAGGGTGTTGTGTAGCCACACTGGAACCTCCCACAGCAGCACCTGGCTGGCGTAGTCACATCTCCATGACCCACATCCCCATCCCAGGTTGTCCTACAGCACCCTTCAGACATGAGACTGGGTTTGTCATTTACATCCTCTAGGTTTGGGGGGGGGAATTGTGGTTTGAGTTTTTGTTTTGCTGCTTCTTTTGGGTTTTGGTTGGGGTTTTTTGTTGTTTTGGGGGTTTTTTTGACTGGTGAACAAGCAGTTCTTTATGCTGAAACTATTGGGGAGAACTGAGCATCTACAGACCTGCTCCACCAAGACAGACATGAATTATGAGTACTCTCGTTTGAGCTTATACATGCATAGTCTGTGGTGTAATGGGGTCCTGATCCACATGAGGGGCTTCAGTGAGCTGCTGCAACGTAAATGATAATAGTCACAGCTGCTTTATAAGATTCAGAAAAGATTTATATCTTTGAAAGACCAAGATTGGTGCTGCTCCTCTACGGAAAATAAAAAATACGGAAAAAAAAATTTTGTCCTCAGTTGTCCATTGACTTACATTTGTTTATGTTTCTGCTCTGTGTAAGTAAAACTGATCAAAACTCATGAAAACACCATGAATACAACATAGATACTGTTGTGCATATTTAATGTTTAATACCTTTGAGTATTGGCATTAGTATTTGGCCTCTTTTTAATGACTCTTTTTGCAAGGCCAGACTTGAAAAATCTATGATTTAGAAAACACTTAACAGATAAATTATTACATTTTCCTACCAAAAAAAAAAAAAAAAAAAAGAAAAGGAAAAGAAAAAATGGAACTCTTTCTAAAGAATTTCACTGGATGCTCTTTGAGAGACCGGTTACTCTACTGCTCTACTGTTGTTACCATTGTCTTAGAAGGTAGAGTAACTCTACCATTATTAATTTTTCATATGTTAGGTAGAAAGGGATAATTATAGTGTGCTTCATACTGATTGTCTGCAACAGCTTTCTAATTAACTAATTGACTATAGAGCTAAGAAGATTCAAAATTAATTTTTATATTTGAATTTGGCCAGACCTATTTTAAGAACCATGAAGACAGATTGGTCAGAAGCTTTCTTTTGATGTCAATCAGATCACTATTTTGGAAATAGTTGTATTATCACCAGGGTAGCTGTTTTGCAATGGCTTTTGCCTCTACCTGGTGGCTGGAAGATGAATTGCATGATTCCCAGTTTTTCTTTGGTGGGAGGCAGGCAGTATTTTTGGATAAGAATATATGTATAAACACAAAAAGCACTCTAAGCTGTTCCTACCCAGGGACTCCACTTTTTTTCCCTATTCCACAGTCGCCACAAGAAACTATTGGAAAGGACTGGTCATGTGGATATGTGAATATGATATATTCATCACAGTTAGCGTCAGCAGTCATGACTCACATATCTGTATGATTTCTTCGAAAGCATCAGCAAGCTGGTGTCAACAGATGAGCAAAATCCAACAGATACAATCAATTCGATTTTCAAAAGACATTGGAGAAATCCTTCAACAGCAGCTTGTAAAGTAGCTGCCACGGATTAAGAGGGAACATCTTCATGTGAGCAAGCAATTGGCAAAAAACAGGAATACACCAGCATTATTCACAGGGAAGGAGAATCCCAGCTGGAGTCCTACACTGACATATGCTGCAACTGCTCTGAGCAACCAGTTTCTATAAAATCTGCAAAAGAAGGTGAATAATAGACCTTCTGGGACAATGGGTGAAGTCGGTCAACTGTACGCAGCTGTCCAAAGTAATAAGGATGAAAGTTAGTTCAGCAGTTGCAGAAGGGTTTCAGAATACACAGAAATTGGACAGTAAAATGAAAGGTGAAATTTGCAGATAATAGATAGAGAAGTTTAAGTCAAACCTCTTAGCAAACCCAATTCTAACTTCTAAAATGCAGAGATAAAACCTGAACAAACTATTGCAAATCAAAACATGATGCACAGTTCTGAGCCTCCATTTCAAGGCAAGTATAATGTGAAAATCAGTTACAGAAAAAAATTTGCAGCCATTAAACTGGAAAATAAATAACTGAGGGGGGACTGTGATGGCTGTCAATAAAGTTTTGAGCAGGATGAAGAAAGGGAGCAGAGTGCATTGTCTGAGCGTGTTTGAGACCCCAAGCAGGTGGCAGACTCTGCAGGGAAGGTTTCTCACACAACATGTGCTGAAGCTTCACAGCAGTTTGTGGGAGGATGCCAAAGTTTACACGGTTCAGAAAACAATCAGCCAAATTTATGGAAGAAAAATCCATTTGGCACTATTAAAAACAAAGGTGCTATTTCTGGATAGGAAGTCTTTGGACCACAAATAGTTGCAGTCTGAAAGCACTTTCATGAAGCACCAGCACCTGCATGTCATCTCCTTTCACTCTGCCTGCAGGGCCTGTTACTGGCCACTGCCAGAGACAGGGTAACCAGCCAGGAAGCCCTTTGGTCTGTCTGTTCTTGGCTTTTATCTATCACTCATATCTAGTACCTAACACATTTGAGGAAAAACATCAAAGGCTACCAGGCATTTGCTGGAGCACATATTATCTCCCACTAGATGACATTTCAAATCTGAGCAGGAGCTGTTTATCTACAGGCTCTATAATAGGAATGGAGACAGCTAGCCAGAAAAGCCTCAACTAAATGTGAAAGAAGGCTAAAATCTTTTCCATTATTACGTCCATAGCGTACAACAAGTGCTACACTGAGAAACTGCAACAAATTCCCATAATATGTGTACTTAAGAAGCCTGTATAGCATGCAAATCTTACCTTAATTCTGGAATACTCTTGGGAGCTGCAGACATGGTCTTCACTGCGTGGCCAGCCTCTGGCAGCACCAAGAGAAAGAGGACAAGTCTGTATGGTTTTTAGATAAGCTGATGGGCATTAAATAAACCCTTGCAATGACACTGCTACTTATGGCAATACAGATGCAATCCAACCCAAGCAAGGAAACTGGGTTCAGACCTGCAGGCAGACATCATGGCAGCTGTGGCTACCACATCCCAGCATACCTCAATTAGCAAAACTGTCAACAGATAATACAAAGATCTAAATGAACACCACTAGTTCATTTAGAACTGTGCATCTGATGTGCCATCTGCTTCTGATGAACCACTGCAGTGCTGCAAGCTCTTGCCCCAAAGCAGTCCCAATTGCAGGATTCAGATTCCAGGGGAGAGAGAAAACCACAGAAAAATGCTTGATTAGGAGCCATGTTTCTTGGATCACTCTACCATCATATCTGCACATTCAAAGGAAACCTCTGTATCTAGGTTATGAAATATGGGCGCAGGGCTGATACTGGGTGCCTCTTCTGGCACTTCCAGGTTTCACTAGGTCGGCGTTGCAGGTGGATGGGAATGGTTTGGCACAGGTTGACTACAACCATCATGAGAGGTTCAGTACCAGGTAGGAAGCCTGCCAAGCTGTGAGATTATTGTGATTTTCCACTTTGCAGCCACTTTCCACTGCAGCATTATATCTCATTAAGCCCTAAGAGAGATTAGTTTCAAATGGGGTCAGAAGAGAGGGAATGCTAACTGGTGATGCCTGCTGGCAGTCCCATCCCTCTCCTCTGTTCCACCTCAGTAATTTTCCTCACTCTATCTTCCTTGCCATGTTTTATGCTGCTCTTTTTCTACTGTTCACTGTCCTGTTTTGAACCACATAATAGTTGAGGTTGGAAGGGACCTCTGGAGGTATCTGGTCCAAGCCTTGCTCAAAAAGGGCCATCTACAGCTGTTTACCCAGGCCCATGGCCAGACAGCCTTTGAGTATCTCCAGGGATGGTGACTCCACAACCTCCACGGGCAGTCTGTGGCAGTGGTCATTCACTCTCACAGTGAAAATGTTGGGGGTTTTTTATGTTCAGAGGGAACCTCCTGTTTCAGTTTGCGCCCATTGCCTCTGGTCCTGTCACTGGGCATCACTGAGAAGAGCCCAGCTCCATCCTGCTCCCTCCCTTCAGGTATCTGTATACACTGATGAGATCCCTCTGAGCTTTCTCTTCTCCAGGCTGAACAGTCCCAACTCTCTCAGCCTTTCTTCATAGGAGAGATGCTTCAGCCCTTTCATCATCTCCATGGCCCTTCACTGTATGTCCATAACTCTCTTGTACTGGGGAGTGCAGAACTGGACCCAGCACTCCTGGTGTGGGCTCCCCAGTGCTGAGCAGAGGGGAAGGATCCCCTCCATCCACCTCCTGGCAATACTTTGCCTAGTGCAGCCCAGGAGGACACTAATAGCTTGCTTTGCAGTGAGAGCACATCATTGGCCCAGTAATCCTGCCCCTGAGGCAGATCCTGTGCACAGTAGGCCAAATTCCACTTTCAGTTATTCCCATTACTTAAGAGAATTTTCTGGATCAGAATGAATTTGGGTCCATTAGCTAGGTCAGTATAACAGGGCAGGTAGAGAAGTAGAGATTTTACTTCCAACATTCATGGCAGACACATTCAGTATTGTGGCTTGGACAAAAAGTCTTGCATAACCTCATCCAAACCAAATTGTCATTCACCAGAAGTAGCAGTGAAAATGAGGCAAAGAGACACTCTGCAAAGTAATGAGCATAAAACCTGATGAAGAGCACATCCCTCCACTGCACAGAACCAGGAGAACAATGTTGCAGAGATGAGAGATATTTCATTGAATGTACCCTAATAGCCACCAAGTTCCTACCCAATGCATTAGCAAGGTTGGCCCCTTCTGTGTTTTAGAAAAATCTGCCTTGGGGATGAACAAACCATCTGATTGAAAGCTACAGCATATGAAAAAGGCAAGGCCTTTCCAAGAGAGCCTTGCCTCCATCCATACAGTGGGTGGAGATCATGGATTAGGACAGGAAGCAATCTTGGTTATATTATAGTAAAACACAGGTACAGGGCAATATGCCTTCAGCACCCCTACTATTCACACATCTCTGGCATCTGCAGAGTGTATATAACATGCAGTTGGGTAAGAAAGCCAAGAGAGAATATGAGAATTGCTTCTTCCAAACAGGAAGACAAAAGGCTTCCCTGCATCCCCTTTCCTAAGAAGCAAACCATTAGCATCCAGTGATATGTGCCCATGAGAAGTCCAGCATCCCAGCACTATGGTCCCATGGACCCAGGACTCTTCTCTGCCCTGGGCTGTGCTGACAGCATGATTTGTTGGTTAGAATTTTCAGAATAAGCTAATTTTGACAAACTTTTTCATCAGTGATAAGTGTGGGAATACTTTTATTTCCAAGTCTCTCAGCATCCTCGTAGTTCAGAAAATATTTCATTTTTTGCACTATTGGGGAGAAATGGAGATCAGCACTTTCTAATGTTAGAGCATGTTTCTCCCACGGTCTGCAAAACTCAAGAACACCCTGCATTTCTCTAACATGACACAGCAGAAGGTGCAACTAGCTGTAGAGACAGCAGCTAGGGTTGATGCTGCTATGGTTAGAGATATTCCCAGAGGATTTTTTTCACCTGAAAATGTTTTTGTGCCCCGAGGACAATAAAATCATCAAGATGACATTTATAGCTGTAGCTCAGGTCTGGAATCATAGATTCATAGAATCAATAATGTTGGAAGAGACCTTTTAGACCATCAAGTCTAACTGCCAACCCAGCACTACCACTGTAACCCCTAAACTACCGAACTACCAAGGAGAAGCAGGCAGGGTGGTCATGGTGCTGTTTGGCTCTGCAGAGCCCCTGTGGAACCATTGCTGTGGCATGAGTGCTGGTGGGATTTGAAACCAAAGACACTCTGTGGAAACCACCTTGTATGATTCTTGTTCGTTTGAGGATTGTGAGACCCATGTCTGTTGGTACAGGGAAAATCAGCCTGGCAGCAGCAGCAGAGAGAGAGTATATGCCTGACAGCCTAATGGGCTTCCCATTTCCCAGCCTGTGTAACCAGCAATTATTTTTGTCCCTTTTCCTGAATACAGCTTTCAGACTAGAATATCTGAAGATAAGGGTGTTCTTGGGAATGCCAGATAGAACAAGAAATAACCCGTGGCTGTACCTGAGCAGGAAAGTGGGTCCCTCATATTGACATGGCACATCCTCCCACAGCCACTGTGGTGCTGCCAGTGAGGCTGCTGTGTGCTGAGGGGCTCCAGTTGCTGCAAATAGGCTCCACCAATTTTACTTAAAAAGCAGAATTTGGACTGTTTCCCAGATTATAATTACCTCTATTTAAATATAATGATAGTTACGCTACCTAACAGAGACCTCAGCACACAAAGCTGACAAGTGATGACAACTAAAGTCATTAAGAGTGCAAACGCTCTTCCTCTCTTTTATGAAACAACATTGAGTGATCTCTGAAGAAATCCAGCAACCAGAGATGTACTCTGGTAATTAGTAGTGAGCCTGGTGAAAGCTGCTGGAGAGGCAAGACAACGATTTTCCCCAGAAGAGCCTTGGTGTTCAGTAGCTAGCAGAGCAGCAGAAAAGCAAACATTCAAAATACTGGATTTTGAAAATGCAATATGTTCTGTCTTTCGCTTTGTTTAGACTGGGAAATAAATCAGGGCAGGGGCCATTCTTTGGCACTGAGGCCTTGTCTTGCTCCCAGAGAACAGCTCTTCTACCTTTCCCAACACACACAAGGAAACCCCAACAAAATTTCTCACTGGACCTAGTCCGAAGGGCTGTGCTAAGCACAGCCTGGCATGGGCTGACCAAGGGAGTGAGCTGGCACAGGGTAAAGCTCAGCCTGGGAGCACAACAGTGGTGCAATGCACCAGTCCTGCACAGCACTTGGACCTGAACCCTCTGAGTGTTTGCAGGATGACATGGTGTCTCTGTGTACCCATCCCAGAGCCAGAGAGAGCCTAAACTGGGGCCCATCACAGTCTTAATGAGGCTTTTTAAAATAGTTTGGTGTGCTGGTTTAAAAGTTAACCAGCAGGGGGAATGAACCCAACTCAAAGGAGAGATTATAAGTCAGAATAACAATTTATTAAAATAATACAGTAAGTACAATAATACAAACAAACAATTGGTCTCAACCCACAAAAACCCAAATGTGTAACCCAGTACCCTGGGGCCTGAACAAAGTGGTGTTCCTTGGGCCCTGTTTGAGTCCAAAGTAAAGGGAGAGGGGAAGAACCTGCTGGTGGGAGAGCTGCTGCAGTCTGGCCAGAACTGGTGATCGCAGTCCAGTGGTGGTCTAAGTCTGGTTGAGAGCGATGAGATGCAGCCGTCCTCTGGATCCCACGAGTGGGTTCAAAAATGTTCCAAAACTCCAAGATTATATATCCTCCAGTTCAGGCAGGAATGCTTGGTACTCCCCTCAGGGCAGGGAGTTCACAAAGGGTGTGAGGACAGAAACATCCTTCTATCTCACAGGCCTCTTAACACCTAGTTTATAGCCTGAGGAGTCAGGCTCTATGGGCAGAGGGTGCGAATAGTCTATTGACAACAATAGTCTAGTTTCTGGGAAATGACATGGAAGGCTATAGAATACAGTTTTGGGTTACACCCACCATGCTCTATGGGCAGAGGGTGCGAATAGTCTATTGACAACAATAGTCTAGTTTCTGGGAAATGACATGGAAGGCTATAGAATACAGTTTTGGGTTACACCCACCATGCTCTATGGGCAGAGGGTGCGAATGGTCTATTGACAACAATAGTCTAGTTTCTGGGAAATGACATGGAAGGCTATAGAATACAGTTTTGGGTTACACCCACCATGATGAACTGATCTCAGCTGTCCTAACTAGGACATTATCCACCCCTTATTCTATGCCATCCATGTCATGCCCAAATTAACCCCCTTTAAAAACTATATCCCTTTAAAACTATATACATCTATCTATCTATCTATATATATATATATATACAATGAAACATTACAGACCATTCTCACTCAAAATTAGGTCCCCTTGTGGTACACAACGTGTCTCCCCATCTTTTTGCATTACCCACCACGTGGAACCAGGTCCCTGAGCAAAAACAATCCCTCGGATGGGTTTGCCTTTGCTTGAGGTGGGACTAATCCAAACAGTCTTCCCTAACATTCCTCTCATATGTACCACGGGGACTTTATCTCCATCTACAGTATGCAAAAGTTCTGATTGGGCAGGGCCAGCTCGATTGATGGAACCTCGGGTGTTGACCAACCAGGTGGCCTTTGCTAAATGCAGCTCCCAGTGTTTGAGAGTCTCCCCACACAGTGCCTTCAGAGTGGTTTTCAGCAGTCCGTTGCACCGCTCAACTTTTCCAGCAGCTGGTGCATGGTAGGGGATATGATACACCCACTCAATGCCGTGCTCTTTGGCCCAGGTGTCTATAAGGCCATTCTTGAAATGGGTCCCATTATCAGACTCAATTCTCTCCGGGGTGCCGTGTCGCCACAGGACTTGTTTTTCAAGGCCCAGGATGGTATTCCGGGCAGTGGCATGAGGCACGGGGTATGTCTCCAACCATCCAGTGCTTCCTTCTACCATGGTCAGTACGTAGTGCTTGCCTTGGCGGGTTTTGGGGAGCGTGATGTAGTCAACTTGCCAGGCTTCCCCATACCTGTACTTTGACCACCGTCCACCATACCATAGAGGCTTCACCCGCTTGGCCTGCTTGATGGCAGCACATGTCTCACAGTCATGGATGACCTGTGAGACAATGTCCTTGGTTAAGTCCACCCCTCGGTCACGAGCCCATCTGTATGTTGCATCTCTCCCCTGGTGACCGGAGGCGTCATGGGCCCATCGAGCCAGAAATAATTCTCCTTTGTGCTGCCAATCCAGATCTACCTGAGAGACTTTAATCCTGGCAGCTCGGTCCGCCTGCTCGTTGTTACAATGCTCCTCATTAGCCCGTTTCTTGCCTACATGAGCGTCTACGTGACGGACCTTCACACTCAGCTTCTCTACCCGGCCAGCGATGTCCTGCCACATCTCCGCCGCCCAGATGGGTTTCCCTTGGCGCTGCCAGTTGGCCTTTTTCCATCGCTCCAGCCATCCCCACAGAGCATTGGCCACCATCCATGAGTCAGTGTAGAGATAGAGTCTTGGCCACTTCTCTCGTTCAGCTATATCCAAAGCCAACTGAACGGCTTTAAGCTCTGCAAACTGACTTGACCCACCTTGTCCTTCAGTCGCTTCTGCAACTCGCCATGTGGGACTCCATACAGCTGCCTTCCATTTTCGGTTTGTCCCTACAATGCGGCAGGAGCCATCCGTGAAGAGCACATATCGCCTTTCATCTGCGGGTAGTTTGTCATATGGTGGGGCCTCCTCAGCCCGTGTCACCTTCTCCTCCTCTTCTTCAGAGGATAGTCCGAAACTCTCACCTTCGGGCCAATTGGTGATAATTTCCAGAATCCCAGGGCGATTAGGATTCCCTATCCGGGTTCGCTGCGTGATCAGAGCCATCCACTTACTCCATGTGGCATCGGTGGCATGATGTGTGGAAGGAACTCTTCCCTTGAACATCCAGCCCAGCACTGGTAGTCGGGGTGCCAGGAGGAGCTGCGCTTCGGTGCCGATTACTTCTGAGGCAGCTCGAACTCCTTCATAGGCAGCCAGGATCTCTTTCTCAGTTGGTGTATAGCTGGCTTCAGATCCTTTGTATCCCCAACTCCAGAATCCTAGCGGTCGTCCTCGGGTCTCCCCAGGCACTTTCTGCCAGAGGCTCCAAGAAGGGCCATTCTCCCCGGCTGCGGTGTAGAGCACGTTCTTCACGTCCTGTCCTGTCCTTACTGGCCCAAGGGCTACCGCATGGGCAATCTCCTGTTTAATTTGTTCAAAGGCTTGTTGTTGTTCGGGGCCCCACTGGAAATCATTTTTCTTCCGTGTCACAAGGTAGAGAGGGCTTACAATCTGACTATACTCGGGGATATGCATCCTCCAAAAGCCCACAGCGCCTAGGAAAGCCTGTGTTTCCTTCTTGCTGGTTGGTGGGGACATGGCTGCTATTTTGTTAATCACCTCCATTGGAATTAGACGGCGTCCATCTTGCCACTTCACTCCTAGGAACTGAATTTCCTGAGCAGGTCCCTTGACCTTACTCCGTTTAATGGCAAAACCGGCTCTTAGGAGAATCTGGATTATCTTCTCTCCTTTCTCGAAGACTTCGCCCGCTGTGTTCCCCCATACAATGATGTCATCAATGTACTGTAGGTGCTCTGGAGCCTCACCCTTTTCCAGTGCAGTCTGGATCAGCCCATGGCAAATGCTGGGACTGTGTTTCCACCCCTGAGGCAGTCGATTCCAGGTGTACTGCACACCTCTCCAAGTGAAAGCAAATTGTGGCCTGCACTCCGCTGCCAAAGGAATGGAGAAAAAGGCATTGGCTATGTCAATGGTGGCATACCACTTGGCTTCCTTGGACTCCAGCTCGTACTGGAGCTCCAGCATGTCCGGCACAGCAGCACTCAGGGGTGGTGTGACTTCATTGAGTCCACGGTAATCCACCGTCAGCCTCCACTCTCCGCTGGACTTACGCACTGGCCATATAGGGCTATTAAAGGGTGAGCGAGTCTTGCTGACCACCCCCTGGGTCTCCAGTTCACGGATCATCTTTTGTATAGGGGTCACAGAGTCTCGGTCGGTGCGGTATTGCCGACGGTGCACTGTTGCTGTGGCTATCGGTACCAATTGTTCTTCAACCTTCAGTAGTCCCACAGCAGAGGGGTCCTCTGAGAGACCAGGCAAGGTGTTCAACTGTCTGATTTCCTCCGTCTCCACAGCAGCTATGCCAAAAGCCCAACGAAGTCCTTTTGGGTCTTTGAAATACCCACTCCTCAGGTAATCTATGCCAAGGATACACGGGGCCTCTGGACCAGTCACGATGGGGTGTCTGTGCCATTCCTTCCCAGTCAGGCTCACTTCAGCTTCCAGTACAGTCAGCTGTTGGGATCCCCCTGTCACCCCAGAAATAGAGATGGATTCTGCCCCTACGTATCTTGATGGCATTAATGTACATTGTGCGCCAGTGTCCACTAAAGCCTTATATCTTTGTGGCTCTGATGTGCCAGGCCACCGAATCCACACAGTCCAATAGACTCGATTGTCCCTCTCCTCTACCTGGCTAGAGGCAGGGCACCCCTAGTCCTGGTCATGGTACTCATTGTGCTCTTCTTGTGGGTATGACCTGGAGGTCCCTTCGAGAGGATCAGACGTATCATCATTCCTGTACCGTCTGGACTCTTGCCCACGAGAGACTGGAGCAACGTTTACCCTTGAAGAGTTCTTTATGGTATTTGTTCCTCTTTTCAGTTCACGTACCCGGGCTGCTAAGGAAGAGGTGGGTTTCCCATCCCACTTCCTCATATCTTCTCCATGCTCACGGAGGTAAAACCATAGATCGCTACGTGGAGTGTACCTTCTCTCCTTAGCTGGGGGACGCTGGCTCCTGATAGCAGAGACTCTTGTTCGTCCTGGCGAGATATGGAAAATCCCTTCCTTAATTTCTTCTCTTAGCTTCTGGTGTCCCTCTTCAATTTTCTCTTCTAGGCTTCGGACGTGTTCAGCCAGTTTGGTTTCCACAAATGAGACGTGGGCTCGTAATGGGGCGGTGACAGTGTCTTCATAAATCCTGAGTTTGCTAACCAATGCTCCCACCTTGTCCTCTCCCTCCCTCCATTGCAGCGTTGCTAAGTAGCGGGAATACATTTCTGGCCCGAGTCGTGCAAACTTTAACCACATTTGGGAGGTGCACTGTACGCCATCTGGACTCTTAGGGAATCTTTCATCCTCTGAAAAGATTATCTCCAGTACAGCTAACTCCCTTAAGCACCGGATACCTTGTTCCATCGTGTTCCACTGTCCTTGCTGTACGTGGAGGTCCTCCTTGCAAAGGTATCTCTCCCTCACACTGGACAACAGTCGCCGCCAGAGGCTGAGAGTTTTCTGCCTCCTTCCAATCCCCTGATCAATGACTACATCTCGAGACAGGGATCCCAGCTGTCTGGCTTCACTCCCATCTAGGATCGTATCGTTAGCTGCGGCATCCCAGATTCGGAGCAGCCAGGTCAGAATGGACTCGTTCGCCTGTCGTGTGAACTCTCTCCGGAGCTCACGTAGCTCACCCAGGGACAGGGACCGAGTGATTATTTCTGGCTCTGTCTCCTCCGGTGGATGTGAAGGTCCCGCCTCTTCGTCATCATTTGCTATGCGAACTGATTTAGTCTTTGATTTCCTTTTCTGGACAGGGGCGACTGCTATTGGTTTTGCTTGTTCTTCTGGCTCCTCGATGGTTTGTGTGGACACGGTGCTGGTTGGTTCATTTCTTTCTCCCTCTGACTCAGCTGTGGTTTGGGTGGACGTGGTGTCTGCGGATTTGGTCCTTCTCTCCTCCCCCTGACAGTGCTGTATCATGTCAAGCAGTGCCCGGTAGGCAGTGGCCAGGGCCCAGCAGGTTGCTGTGAGCTGGCCATCTCTGGAGCTGCCAGAGCATTTTTCCTTCACCAGTCTTATCATGCTAACAGGATCCTGCAGTTGTTCAGGGGTGAATTTCCAGATCATTGGAGGAGAAAACTTTTCCAAATACTGGCTGATGTCCTCCCACTTCCCGTGCCACTCAGCATTATCTGCTCCCAGGGCAGGTGTCCAACCAACCTCCCTAAAAGGCACTTTTCTGACCCTAAACATGGTGTACACAGTACAGAGCAGACAGAGCAACACTAACAATAACATTATGCTGTCCTTAACATCAAAAGGGAACTCAATATTTTCAAAAACTGTTTTAGCAGGTCTGAAGGGGAAGAAGGAGGTGGGAGGCTGGAAACCATCCACCCCTGTTCCCCCAAAAAGCTGGGTACGATTTTTAATGAGGCCCCAGAGGTAGCAACCCAAACCAGGACAGGCAAACAGGACTGAATACACATTTACAATGAAACTCATTGCTTCTGATGTTAGAATGACATAAACATAATATACTAATAAAGCAATTTGGATCCCTCTCCCTGGTCTTAAAGAGAGCATCAAAACAGGCAAATAATACGCCATCTGTGGAAATATGAACAGGCTCAAATACAACATCCATGTGAGTGCATCAAACAACATGGTGATCAGGGAGTTTCTATATTCAAATAGACAAATGCTTCAAATGAAATTGTGATTCTGACTTCTCTCTCTCTGCCCCACGTTGGGTGCCAAAATGTGCTGGTTTAAAAGTTAACCAGCAGGGGGAATGAACCCAACTCAAAGGAGAGATTATAAGTCAGAATAACAATTTATTAAAATAATACAGTAAGTACAATAATACAAACAAACAATTGGTCTCAACCCACAAAAACCCAAATGTGTAACCCAGTACCCTGGGGCCTGAACAAAGTGGTGTTCCTTGGGCCCTGTTTGAGTCCAAAGTAAAGGGAGAGGGGAAGAACCTGCTGGTGGGAGAGCTGCTGCAGTCTGGCCAGAACTGGTGATCGCAGTCCAGTGGTGGTCTAAGTCTGGTTGAGAGCGATGAGATGCAGCCGTCCTCTGGATCCCACGAGTGGGTTCAAAAATGTTCCAAAACTCCAAGATTATATATCCTCCAGTTCAGGCAGGAATGCCTGGTACTCCCCTCAGGGCAGGGAGTTCACAAAGGGTGTGAGGACAGAAACATCCTTCTATCTCACAGGCCTCTTAACACCTAGTTTATAGCCTGAGGAGTCAGGCTCTATGGGCAGAGGGTGCGAATAGTCTATTGACAACAATAGTCTAGTTTCTGGGAAATGACATGGAAGGCTATAGAATACAGTTTTGGGTTACACCCACCATGCTCTATGGGCAGAGGGTGCGAATGGTCTATTGACAACAATAGTCTAGTTTCTGGGAAATGACATGGAAGGCTATAGAATACAGTTTTGGGTTACACCCACCATGATGAACTGATCTCAGCTGTCCTAACTAGGACATTTGGTATATTGGGTTTTCAAACACTTTCTATTTTTCCACATTCAGAGGTGCCAAGCTGATGAACACTTAGAAATATGCTATAAAATGCATCTGTGAGAAAAAAAAATTACTAGTCCTAGACCTCTTGAAAAAAGATGAAAAGATTGTGGTGTACAGTGTGTATCTTTCCATCAAACTCTCAGTATGAAAAAAACTAAGAAAGGGGAGGAAATAATGACAGCCATAATACCTCACATGCAAAAAATACAGTGACTAAGAGAGATGCTACTTCACCTTCTTTTGCTTGGACTGCCAAAAAGCCTCAAACTCTACCGTTATCTGAACAACCTGTTACACTGACTTCATATTCCCCCGTTAAGCATTTCAGTTAAAATCTGTGTTTTTCCAACAGGTCAACTAATCCCCTGCCTGCAAGTGTTTCATTAGAGCTGTGTGCTTCCTCCCATAGGAGTCTGAAATACCTTGTCTTTGAATGTAATTGAATTTCTAGAAAAGGAACAGCTTAGACCAAACTCACAGCGTTTTTGCTTTCACTACACCTTTATGCCCATCCATCAGAAGCTCTTTGAATACTCTTTGATTAGCAGTTGAAAGATTTTCCCTCAATGCTTTTCCTCTGCAAATGTTGTTGTGTCCAAGGAGCCCATGGCAAGCCCATGAGAAACAGGCTACAAGGCCCTACTGCCAGGAAGGAGCTGAACAGAAAGGTGACTGGGTGCACAGATGTTACAAAAATAGCCAGGACTGTTGAATCCAATGACATCAAATCCAATCAGCTTCTGAAGAAGAATCTCTTGGTCCTGAGAGAGAGGGCAATATAATGGCAAATGATGCTTGGTGCTGATAAGGACAAAGTAATGGTGATTGGAAGAGAAAGCCTAATCCTGTCTCCATGTAAACCATAAAAGATTCAGAAACTATTAGTTCATTGCAGAAAAAAAAATATTTTGTGGTATTAAAATCCCTGGAAAACAATGTTTCAATATGAAATGGGTGTCTAAAGAGTAGAGAGTGTGAAGGAATTACTAGGGGAGAAATTGGAGCAGGCCGGATTCTAATATCATGTTGCAAACACCCCAATGTAGTCACCAAGGAGCAGTTATTGATGGTGCTACAAGAACATTATCCCCATACTCCCATGTAAATGCAGAGCATGCCTACCTCGTGAACGTACTCTGCAGTCCTGCAGAAGACTTCTCCACAGCCAGAAACATTATCAGTACTTGAACTCTGCTACTTAATCTGCTAATCCTCTGAGTCATCTCCTTGCTCCTCCCGGTTCTTGTAGCACCATCAGTAACTGCTCCCTGGTGACTACATTGGGGTGTTTGCAACATGTTAGAATCCAGCCCACTCCAATCATTTAGTCAAACTAGAGTGTCTACTAAGCTAGTATTTCCATTTTGTACTTTCTCCTTATTACTTAGTCCCCTAATCCCCTGAAAAAATAACAGGAACTGGCAAAGCATGAAACCTATCCTACTGCACCTTTATTTTGATGGGCTGACAGCAAACCTTCAGGAAACTCTTGGGCAAAGCCACAAGAGCAGATTTTTTTTTTTTTGTACATCATAAGGTGAGACTATACATCACAAGGTGAGATCCTGTGAAAGGGCAAGTCCTGTAAAACAAACAGTAAAAGATAATTTCAAGGTTTTTTCTTCACTCAGTACCTCTGTTAATGTATAGTAGAGATATGAAAAGTAAAGAAAATCATATGAATCTATAGACCTTGGCTTTCCACTCTGCTTACTTGAACTGGATCATTAGTCTCACATTTTTCATACTAGTTTGTTACAGTGTGTGTTACAGAGCTTGTTATTTTGTAAAACTACATTTCTGATGCATTAAGTCTCTCCATCACTTTTCTCATAAATAACAATCAAGCCATATTCAGCTTTTATTTGCTCTTGGCCACCGTGCAATTTTTGGGCATGAAATTTGCTCTTCTATTGGTTTGTCTATTTGCATGTTGTAACTAGTGGAGCCTTTAGCTAACTTAAGTGAGGAGGGAAAAAAATATCCAAACCAATTTAGAGTGAGGAAATTCACAGGCAGTGTTTGAGTAGGGTGGAGCTGAGCTCCTAAGGGTAAATAATAAATGGATGGTATGAAATCTAAGGAAATAAACAAGTTCCAACACTGAATCGCTGCTGTCTCCACTGAGGATTTTAAAAGAAGCAACAATATGATTTGCTACAACAAAATCACAGAGAGCTCTAAATTGTTTCTTCTCTTTCTGAAAAGAGGAGCTACATACAGCCAAGAAACCTCGAACATAATTCCTGCAATAAGGTTCCCAGCATTTTGAAACCCATTCTTGGCTTAAAGAATATGAATGTTAGCAATAAAAGTATTTTCTGAAATGCTTCCAACCCCATGTGGTTCCTGCAATAGGTGGAGGATCAAATTTCACTTTATGGAGCTTGAACTAATTCTTCTATTCCTAAAATAAACTCAAATGAAATGTAGAAAAATAAATTACTTTTGCTTATTTGACCTTTCTTGGGCTGGACATAGAACAGGTTCGTATGGGGACTGAAAGTCCAAACACCTGTTCACAGAGCAACTTATCATGCTTCCTTTCTGTAATGATTGGAGAAGGTGTTTAAAATCTTGGACTAATCCAATTTAAATTCACTAGAATGATACTCTCAGCTCCTGTCCTCAGACTAGTTTGCACATTGTAGCGAGATGAGGTCTCCTGTGGGGGTTTTGGGCAGATGAAGGTCCTCTCTGTTGTGCCCTTCCCCAGAGATCCAGGGGTGACTCAGCTGGTGGCAGCCCAGGGCTCCCATCTGCCTCCTGCCATGGGCAGGGGGAACCTTCAAAAGTGAGGAATTTCTCTTAGTTTGCCCTTTTCTTTTTTAATTAGGCTTTGTCTGATATCAAGAAAGACTGATCTCTGCTGATGGGCAGTCCCAGACAATGAAGAGGCTCGGCCTTGGGGGTGGGATGTAAGAGCAATCAGCACAGGTAGTCTAAAAACTAGCAAGTTGTTTGTTATTTGATTTTGGTTTGGGTTTTGGGTTTTTTTGGGGGGGGGTTGGGTTTGGGTTTTTTTTTTCATGTCTAATATACTATCAGTTTATTTGAAATCATGGGTAATAAACAATGTTTCCCTCCAAAACCTAATGTTCACTTCTAATATGTGGCACGAAACATACATTTTCTTTCCAGACGCTAGAAAATAGGAAGACTGAGGAATAAAGTATGGTTTGAAGGCTGCTTTACTGCTGTGTGTTGTGGTTTCTCAGGTTATTTGCTCAAACCATTACTTCAGCAGGAATAGATCACTGGTGCCTTTGTGAAGTAAATACATGCAGTTATGAATATGTGTTACATGTATCAATTTATGTTAACCCTATGTACATAGAGATCTTGTACAAGATACAGTTTGTGTTACACGGGTGCCTAAATTTGAGGATACACTTTCTCCTTCTCTCTCTAAGCAAGGGTCTGGTTGGAGGGGTGGGGCACACATTGCATATCACCTTTCTGCATATAGTTCACAATTCCAATGACAAAAAATTTTCACCATTCTTATTCTTACCAAAAAAAAAAAACCAAACAAAACACCAAAACCAAAACCA
The DNA here is from genome assembly GCF_025592945.1 of Manacus candei. NCBI lineage: Eukaryota > Metazoa > Chordata > Aves > Passeriformes > Pipridae > Manacus > Manacus candei. The sequence continues at coordinate 4,302,483 of NW_026138111.1, read as the reverse complement.
ACCAAACAAAAAACCACAACTATTTGTAACACAGTGTTACCGAATGTGAATTTTTAAGTCTTTCCTCAAAGTACTGGTGTGCCGAGATGAGCAAAGCTCTGTATCCTTCCATAGAACCACCTCCTCCACAGGGACGGATTTTACACTGAATCACTTTATTCCCAACCTTAAAAATATTATTGAATCTAGGTGCAGGCAACCCCAGCTTGGCATTTGTCTTCCTCTGGGCTGTGGATCTCTCAGCAGAGTTCCAGTTAAGGAATGATTCTTGATCTCTCCCCTGATCTGGTAAACTTCATGTTTTAAGAAAATCCCTTACAGTTAAATTATTATTTTTTTTTTAAGCTGAGCACTGAATGGACCTGGGCAACAGCACTATCGTTTTTTGGTTTAGCTTCTCAGTTCTGTTTTAAATTCACTTTGTAAAGAAACTTGACATATTTCTCTCCTGGACAAGTTGAAACAGAGTATTTTTTGAACTGTGAAATGAGTATGTCATCAATTGGTTCTAAGGAAACAAGGGGTCAGGCAAAACCTCACCCACTGCATTTTTTATGGATGTTGCTCATCATGGTGATGTCAGTGTGATTTCTTTTATAGAAAGGGGCAGCTTATATCAGAAAATCTGCAGAATCAGATGCAAAGGGAGCATCTGATTTTCTTAGAAGGATCGGCCTTCACTAAAAACTTGCCAGTTAAAACAAGAGAAAGATGTAATTCTGTTTTTTCTCCCAACCTTGAGTTGCCTTTACCAAATGTTCTGTTTCACTATTGCCTTCTCCAACTCTTCTGGACACACAGAAGCAGCAACAGAAACAGATCCCACCAGCTCTGACTTCTGATCTAGCACCAACCCCCATTTCTTTATGAAGTGATCTGGGAACAGGCATGAGACATTTCACCACTGAAAATTATTTGAGTTGCCAACGTGTTAAATAAGCCATTCTTCTCGCTAGGGCAACAAGTCAGGGTTCAATACGGTATTCACCATTTGGCATTTGAAATCTATTTTTTTGGTAAAATGACAAATGGTGTAATGCATGTGAGGAACAATAGGGATTATACATTTAATGAAAAAACAGGGAAACATAGCACAAGACAAAATTAACTGAAAACAGAAGGCAAGTCATACAAACAGGGAAAACATGGAGGATTTTGTCTAATCATGCATTTAACTAGTTTATACAGAAGCTTTTACAATATCTTCTCAACTCATAGGTGTTGTCTCTTATTGCAATAAAATGGAAAGAAAAAAGTTTAAATTGTCTTTTCTTGCAGATCTATTTTATCTAATAAACCCTCTTGAAACATGTACTTGGATCTCACTTTTGGAAAGCCAAAAAAAAATTGTTTTATAATAAGAGCTTATTTTTCAAATCCTGGGCATTAAGCATGGCAGCAAGAAAATGTAGAGTGAAACAAGAAAAGTGTGGACTTAAAGTAGGGTTTTCTTATGCAGATCCCACATTATATCGAGTGAGTTGCTTGGTTTCTGGAGTATAAAGCAGATCACTACCACCACTCAAACTTGATAAAAGGAAGGTTATGTTTAATTTTTTTAACTTATTTCTTTCCTCTTTCTTTTCATGAGTGATCATTTTCATCAGAAGATTTGAAAAGCCAAGTAAGCCACTAAATTCCATTTAAAAAATCTCTAATTGAGTAAAGTTGAATCAGCTAAACATCTTCCAAAACTCCAATTTATAAAGCTCTTTTTCCTCCTGACAGACATACTGGCAATAATCCAGGTGGTTGGTTGTTTTTTTTTTCCTTTCCCGTGAAATAATGCAGTTCCAGGGATGACAGCCGATGAAAGAATCTGTTTTGTTCATAGTCTTGTAAGTGCTGAAGAGCCTGAACTGACAGTAACAGATTGCTCTAAAAGTTGCCTCCCAGCTCCTACAAGTAACAAAGTTTTGCAAAATCCCAGTCGGCAACCCTGGGCTCCTCATTGCTCGCCATCCCTGGTTTTCTTCCTACGTAAAGCTCTTGTACACGGGATCTCTGTAGATTAGCATCGGTCTTTGCCACCGACGGTAGGTAAGGTGAGCACCGAAAGCGGGTTTTCCGCATCATCTCCCGCGGCCTTGGCCCAGGAGCACGGGATGCGTTGCCCGCGCCCTTCTCGCCGCACCCGCCAGGGGCCACTGCAGCCGCGGGGATGCGGACGCAGCTCGGGCGCATCGCTGCGGTGCTGATATCGTCCAGGGAAGAGCAGCACGACATCAAGTACTGAGCATAAATTCGTAGAATTGACATTATAATCACCAGTGCAACATTTTCACGCGGGGGTAGGCTTTGCTTCTTCCCACAGAAGTTTGCATCCTGTTTATCGTTATCTGCAATTGCCCCAAAGAAATCTTTAACTCAAGGCTCCAGATCCTACCGACTGCTTTGCGTGGTTCAGAACAAGGCGTGAGCGCGGCAGCAGATCCTGCGTCAGGGTACCAGCAGCCCCACCTCAGGCCCCCACATGATGCTCACTTTGCCCTGGAAAATAATGTCACTTCCCTCCTCCGCCCTCCATAGCGAGAATTTAAGTAAGTTAAAATAAAATTCGGTTTAACTTTGTTCTGGACGACGGGTCGGAGACGACAGGTGGCTGCTGCGTGGGGAAGCGGCCGCGAGTCGCCGCCCGCGCCTTCCCGCGGCTCCCGTCCCGCGGAGCGCCGTTCGCGGGGGGCAGCGGGGCCGCCGAGGCGATACCTGCTCCGCCGGGGCGGGCGGCTCCCCCGGCCGCCGAGAGGCGCCGGGCGGCGGGGCGGGAGCCCCGCGGGGCCGAACTCGGCCCGGCCCCCGCAGCCGCCGCCCGGGAGGGGCCGGGCGGGGCCGGCAGGAAACCCCGCCCCGGGCAGCGCCCGCCGCGCTCCGCGCAGCCTGCGCTGCTCAGCGGAGCCGAGCTGAGCCGGGAGGCTGAAGCGGGACGGGACGGGACAGGACGGGAAGGGACGGGACGGACGAGGCGCGGTGGCTCTGCCGTGTCGCGCAGCCACGCGGGCCCGCGCAGCTCGGCGGCCGGCCCCGCCGCGGGGGGGACCGCGGTGTTTGATTTTCTTTTTTCCTTTTTGGCGAAGGAGAGGAGCAGCAGGTTTATGCTAATCGCTCTCTGGGGAGCGGCGGCGGGAGGAGGAGGAGGAGAGGAGCCATTTTGAACTCACTTCAAAGTTTAAGGTGGAAAAGTTGGAGCTCTCCAGCCCGCTGCCCACGGACCGGGACGGGGCGCGGGGCTCGGGGCCGGTGGTGCCCGGGCGGCGAGGGCGGCGGGGGGGCCAGGGCGGCGGCTGATGGATGCGGGCGGGCGGGCGACCCGGCGGGTGGATGGATTGTGCGGCAGCCCGCTGCCCGGCCCCGCTGCCCGCTGAGCTCCGGAGATGCCGCGGCTGCTGTCCGCCGCCGCCTGCGTGTCCTGGGCCGCGTTGCTCTGCGCCCTGGCGTCAGCGGGCGGCGGGGACCCGCGGCCGCCCCGCGCCGCCCCGCCGCTCCACCTGCCCGCGGGGGCCGCGAGGCGTCCCGCCGCCGCCGAGCCTCCGGCGCTGCCGCCCGCCGGGCGCCTGAGGGCGGCGGGGACCGCGCCGCGCCGCGCTCCGCCCGCCGAGCCCCGCGGGCCCCGCGGCGGCAGCGGCCCCTGCCCGCGCCCCGCCCGGCACCGGGCGGCCGACGAGCCCCGCGGGACCGCCGCCGGCTGCGCCCCGCTGCCGGGCGAGGAGGGCGGCGGGCGGCGGGGAGCGCGGCGGGTGCGGAGCCTTAACAGCCCCCCGCAGTTCCAGCTGCCCAGCTACCAGGTCTCCATCCCCGAGAACGAGCCGGCCGGCACGGCGGTCATCGTGCTGCGGGCCCAGGACCCCGACGAGGGGGAAGCCGGCAGGCTGGCGTACTCCATGGAGGCGCTCTTTGACGAGCGCTCCAACGACTACTTCTCCATCGACACCGAGACAGGCAGTGTGGTCACTGCCCGCAGCCTGGACCGGGAGACGAAAGACACCCACGTGCTGAAGGTGACCGCCTCCGACCACGGTTCCCCGCGTCGCCGCTCGGCCACCACCTACCTGACAGTGACCGTGAGTGACACCAATGACCACGAACCAGTGTTTGAGCAGCCTGAGTACCGGGAAAGCATCCGAGAGAACCTGGAGGTGGGTTACGAGGTGCTGACTATTCGCGCCACCGATGGTGATGCCCCAGCCAACGCCAACATGCTTTACCGCCTGCTGGAGCCAGGAGCTGGTGATGGGGTCTTTGAGATTGACCCACGCTCCGGGGTTGTGAGGACTCGAGCCCCAGTGGACCGTGAGGAGGTCTCTGAGTACCACCTGGTGGTGGAAGCCAATGACCAGGGCAAGGATCCAGGACCACGCAGTGCCACAGCTATGGTGCACATCACTGTAGAGGATGAGAATGACAACTACCCTCAGTTCAGTGAGAAGCGCTACCTGGTCCAGGTGCCAGAGGATGCCCCAGTGAACAGCCAGATACTGCAGGTACAGGCCACAGATCGGGACCGGGGCAGCAATGCCCAGGTGCACTATAGCATTGTGAGTGGCAACCTGAAAGGCCAGTTCTATATTCACTCTTTCTCTGGCGCCATTGACCTGATCAACCCTCTGGATTACGAGACTATTCGGGAGTACACACTCCGTATCAAAGCCCAGGATGGGGGCAGACCTCCTTTGATTAACTCCAGTGGCATGGTGTCAGTGCAGGTTGTGGACGTAAATGACAATGCCCCCATCTTTGTGAGCACTCCATTCCAGGCTACAGTGCTGGAGAATGTTCCGCTGGGCTACTCAGTGCTGCACATCCAGGCTGTGGATGCTGACTCTGGAGAGAATGCCCGCTTGGAGTACAAACTCATAGAGATGGCACCATCCACCGGAGGTGCCCCCATAGCAGGTGACTCTGCGTTCCCTTTTCAAATCAACAACAGCACAGGGTGGATCACTGTGGCTGCAGAGCTGGACCGAGAGACTGTGGAGAACTATCACTTTGGGGTGGAGGCCAGGGACCATGGCATACCAGTCATGACTTCCTCAGCCAGTGTGTCCATCACTGTCCTGGATGTGAATGACAACAACCCCACCTTCACGGAAAAGGTGTATCACCTCAGACTGAACGAGGATGCAGCTGTGGGCAGCAGTGTCTTGACCCTGACAGCAGTGGACAGAGACGTTAACAGCGTTGTAACTTACCAGATCACCAGTGGCAACACCAGAAACCGTTTTGCCATCACCAGTCAGAGTGGAGGGGGGCTGATCACATTGGCCTTGCCCCTGGATTACAAGCAAGAAAGGCAGTATGTGCTCACAGTCACTGCCTCTGATGGCACTCGCTTTGACACTGTCCAGGTCTTCATCAATGTCACAGATGCCAACACACACCGCCCAGTCTTCCAGAGCTCCCACTACACAGTGAGTGTCAGCGAGGACAAGCCCATTGGCACCTCCATTGTCACCATCAGTGCCACTGATGAAGACACGGGGGAGAACGCAAGAATCACTTATATTTTGGACGATAACATCCCCCAGTTCCGCATTGACCCTGACACAGGCACTATCACCACCTTGATGGAGCTGGACTATGAGGACCAGGCCTCCTACACGTTGGCCATTACAGCCCATGACAATGGCATCCCACAGAAATCAGACACCACGTACGTTGAGATCCTCATCTTGGATGCCAATGACAATGCACCTCGCTTCCTGCGCGACCGCTACCAAGGCTCGGTTTTTGAGGATGTGCCACTCTCCACCAGTGTCCTGCAGCTGTCTGCCACCGACCGTGACTCAGGCCTCAATGGACGTCTCCTCTACACATTCCAAGGTGGTGACGATGGAGATGGAGACTTCTACATTGAACCCACTTCTGGAGTGATACGCACGCTGCGCAAGCTGGACCGTGAGAACGTGGCTGTCTACAGCCTGCGGGCCTTTGCTGTGGACAGGGGCAGCCCACCACTGAAAGCCTCTGTGGATATCCAGGTGACTGTGCTGGACATCAACGACAACCCCCCTGTCTTTGAGAAGGATGAATTTGACATCTTTGTGGAGGAGAACAGCCCTGTGGGCTCTATTGTAGCACGGATCAGTGCAGCTGATCCTGACGAGGGGACCAATGCTCAAATCATGTACCAGATTGTAGAGGGGAACATCCCTGAGGTCTTCCAACTGGACTTGCTCAATGGAGACCTCACAGCCCTAATGGACCTGGATTACGAGAGCCGGACAGAGTACGTTATTGTGGTGCAGGCCACTTCAGCCCCTCTTGTGAGCCGAGCAACAGTGCACATCCGCCTCCTGGACCAGAATGATAACCCACCCATGCTGCAGGACTTCCAGATCCTCTTCAATAACTATGTGACCAACAAGTCCAACAGCTTTCCCTCTGGTGTGATTGGCAAGATCCCAGCTCATGATCCCGATGTGTCTGACAGCTTGGCTTACACCTTTGTGCAAGGCAATGAATTAAACTTGCTCCTTTTGGACTCTGCCACTGGGGAACTCAAACTCAGTCGCGATCTGGACAACAACAGACCCCTGGAAGCCCTTATGAAAGTGTCAGTCTCAGGTAAGCAAGTGTTTGAGCATGTTATTCTGCTTGTCAGACCAGTATGGGGGCATGGGCAGAAATAACCCACTTGCAGATTAGTGTGCAGCTTTTGGTTTCCTGAAGCAGCAGTTAATATGTGAAAGTTTTGGAGGGGAACCACAAAAATGTATCTAGCCCATGTGCTGTGGATTGAAGTGGCGCATTGAAGTTGTTTAGTAAACATGGATCACAAGGGTAAATAAATAAAAGTGTGCGTGGCAGGGTACATACTCCCTCAGCTGAGGGGGTACCATGGCTGCAGCTTTTCTGATGTGGTTCCATAAAGGTAGTAAATGATGTAACTTGCAGAGATGTAGGGAATACCATCTCTAATGCCATCTCCCCTCCCTCTTTTCTTGCACCTAAAAAAAAAGTTGACATTTGATATGTTTGCTTTTTCAGCAACAAAACACATTTACTCCCTTGTGTGTACCCGGAGGTTTGGCTGGAAGATCCTTAGACCTCGGGCCAGATCTGGTGTGGCCTGGATGGATCTGACATTGGTGGAGCTGTGCTAGTTTGCATTGCTGGCCCGCACTCCTATGGGAAATGGCAGCTCTGAAAGCAATGAGTTATGGCTGTGTGATAGCTGTGTAACATGGCTAATTGCACTGGAGTTGTTTTAGTGGCACTAGGGGCAGATACTGGCCAAATGCAGCCCCAAAATCAGGGCTGTTGCGGGGAGGGAGAGGAGGGGACAGGGAGCGATACTGTGCTGTTAATTTTGTTGAAGAATTTGTGTTTCTGTGTGTATGAAGATTGTTTGGTATCATCCAGTATATACTTTTATCTGAGCATATGCTCTTAGGATATTATTCCTTTTCTGCTCAGTTGCTTGTTTATCATGGAATTACTTTTTATGCCTCTAATTGTGGCATCAATCATGCAATGAGTAATTTCCTCTGCAGGTGACACTCTATAAAGTTTACTGTGGACTTGATCCCATATTTCTGTTGACTTTCAAAGGTTTAACCAGATACGTTCCTTGCTGCCTCTCTCTGCAAACTAAAACTAATATTTGTGTTATTTTTGGAAAGAAAAAAAAAGCTCAAAGTACTAGGTAGATAACGTGACACTTGGGGAAATGCTTCTTTTTGGATGGTTCTATTTAGAAAAATAATAATCAAACTGTGGCATAATCCCAGCAGTGCTTGTTTTACTGTAAGTAGCCACAGCGTGCAGCAAGGCCTCGGAAGAGTGAACTGCACTCTCCCTTGTGCTTACAGGCTTGAGGTCCTTTTTGCTTCAGAAAAATAAAACTGATTTTGACTGAGCTGACTGATTTTGCTGCATTGTATCTCCTGACAAGCCACTTCTGGTTCTTCCAAAATGCTGGGGGGCAGCTTATGTGGTAAGGTAGCTCATAAATGCCTTTTCTACGTTCTGTGAGGACTTGCAGGAAAAATAGACATTAGGCTTGTGACCTTGAAGAAAAACATTTGGATTAAGGTGCAGGTGATTGCGTGGTCACTGTCTGTTTGAACCAGTAGCTCTTTATCTAGCAGCAGAAGATAAGAATTCATCTTGGAGCACAAAGCTTGGAGAAGTTGTTTCATTAGATGAGGTGAAGCATATGTTTAGAACAGAAAACTAGGTGACATGAACTGTTCCTTTCTCAGTGTAATAATATATGCAATTGAAGTGGGTGAAGTCTCAGGTAGGAATGAAGAGCTGTTTTCTTATGCAGAAGATTGGTAATTCCAGCATAATTTTCATGTTTTGTGCAAGTGTGAACTTTGAAACTCTACTGTGATGTTCATCGAAATGGTACTGTCTGCTGTGTGTCTTGAGATATTTTTAAGGTTAAAAGCTTTTTATGGCTAAGATTTTAAAATAACTTTGACAAACACTGAACTACATTTGACCTTTTTTTTGGAGAAGTTTGCCGTGTGGAAATTGAAGGGGCAGGGTTTGGCGTTGTGTGATTAGTCCATGAAAGTCTCACCTGTCTGCTTTCTCTGGTTTATCTGATGCAGTTTAAAAAAAAAAAAAAGAGACAGAGAAGAAGCTCAGACAGAAGTACTCCACAGGGTTATCTCTAAGTGTTGCAAAACACCTGCAAATCATCTGCCAAACTGACCTACCAGTTAACTGAAAAAAATGTGTCTATGCAGTAGCCATTAACCTCTCAACCCAGACAAACACAAAGTCCTCCCCTACTCACAGCTGCTCTTAGGTCAGGGAAGGACTAGAACTCTTTATGAACTTGGGGAATTTGATCTGTATATGAGTCGGAAGTAACACTGGTGCTATAAAAATCTTACTTCCAACTAGCGATGTGTGGTGCTGCAGAAGCAGGTGAATGTGTGCAGTGCTACACAATTGAATTTGAGACACCAATACGTGGCTAAATCCAGCAGTCTTTCATTTGACTTGGGGATTATTCAAATAAGCATGTCCTTCTGCATATAAACAAAATTTAAGAATCATGAAGACCAAGCAAATGGAGCTAATAGGCTTCATAAAACCATCAGAAGTTTCGTGTCAGCACTGTCAGAAGTTCCATGGGATGGTGGGCTGCTGGGGCAGGCTCGAGGTGTGTGTGGCTCTGCCCTTGCCCTGGTGCTGCAGTACCCGTTGGGATACCTGTCGGCTGTGCCCCCACAGCCAGTCAGGAAACAACCTAGGCGGAGGAGGGAGGAGTGTGGGTGGTGTGTATATTAGCATTTTGCTTTGGGTTGGGAAGGAGCTTTTGAAGTGTCTCTTTTGAAGTGAATTTCTCTGAGTGTCTGTGCAGAGCTGTCTGAGTGAAAAAACCGGACCCTTTTTGCATGAAAGTAATCCACAGGTGCTCCAATCGTTCCTTAAAAAGGCACATTCTCGTTTTTCTGGTGTACCTTCAAGGCCTTCCTACAGAAAGGCAGAGCTTGACCTTATATTCCCATGCCTGCACATTGTGTCATTGTTATTGTTTCAACAGCTGGGGTGAAATCTGGACCCTACTGAAATCCTGCCCTTGCTTTCCAAGATCTTACTCTGGGCTTTAAAACAGGTGGTTGAGAGTCAATCAGTCTGCGATTTCTTAGTGTTATTAATAAATACGTGGCGTAAACTGACAGGATGGTTAAATACGATTACTTGTTGTTCACGAGAATGTTAAGTTGGGATTTATCTGATCAAAAATGAGTAAAACATTGCTCAAGTCACATTACATTTGCTTGTGCAAATTATACTGCAGTACCCGCCAGGGCTGGGATAGAGGCTGGTAGGAACCTCAGCTTTGCACAAATGTTGCACAAGTTTTCCTGGGTATCACATTGCAAACGCTGCTGGCACCTGCTTGGCTGTGCTGCCACAAGTAGTCCCACTTATCATCAGTGACAGCTCAGTGGGATACAATAGATGTGTGTGCAAACTCCTCTGGGAACCCAGCCTAAATCAACAGTGCAGACAAAGCCCAACCTGACTGGATGCTACACCTTTTGAGTGGTCCAGATAAATGTAAAATATCATTATGCAACATACAATATACAATTTTGGGAAGGTAGTGCACCTCAGACAGTGAGGGATAGACATCCAAGCATTTTTGAGGGCTTGCAAGCTCGAGTATGGTCTTTTACATTTCTTTAGCTTTTAATCTCCAGTGGCATTCAGTGAAGTTATTGACTATCAGCAAATAGAAATTAACATAGAGGTCGTTTGTGTTGCAATCAACTTTGGGAATTTTTACTCAGAGCTTGGTAAAGGATCTTCATTATTATTCTAATTTAAAAGTCATTATGCTAATGATCCTGAATCTCCAGGTCTGTGCCTTCTCCATACAAATGTAACAGATGATGCAATACTTTGGTGCAGCCCTTCTGATGAAGGTGAGGCCACAGGTGTGCCTGAGATACAAGGCACTAGGGAGATTACTTAATGTTTGTGAAGATTTGAGATTAAAGGGAAAAAGGAAAATTGAGTGGAAAGGCATCTTTGTAAGCACAGGGGCATCTCTGGCCACTCAGGATGTGGGCCGGGCACCTTGGCAGCGTCAGGGTGCACCCTAGCCTTGTGCCCCTGCCTTTGGGCATCAGGGCAGATGATGCTTTGGGGGGCAGATCTGCAGGGTGGCTGGTTCTTTTGGGAGTGGTACGTCTGGCTGCCTCTGAGGACTTCCTTTTAGGACCAGCAAGGGTCAGTTAGCACCCAAACTGCTCTTCATGGCTTCCTTCCCAGGGAAACACCTTCCTGCAGGCAGCTGTGGTAGGGATCCCCGTGGGTTATACAATTAGGAGATGATAAAAATGGATGGGTGGATAATCCTCACTTCCCTCCTTCCTGGTACAAGGAGGTGTTTCAGCCTGTCCCGTAGCTGCAGGGCTTTTGCACACTGGCATTCCTGGGGACCTTGGGCACTTGCACTTTGCTCATGCATCCCATGCTACAGCGAGGGGAGAGAAAGCAGTGGCTCAAAGGCTACAGAGGCTTGGGAAAAAATGATGAGGGACCTGTTTAGAAAGATGGCATGATACGGCAAGCTGCAGGATTGTATCCCCAGTCCTTATGTGACGTGTTAAGTGGGGCAGAAGTGAAGGATGACTGATAATAGCTAGTAGCAGTGATTTTGAACATTAGCATTTATTTTCCTAAAATAGCAAATCAAGAGTAGTGACTATCATTTAAACTCAGGGTAGCTCCTGGATCTGCAGTGGCTACCTGTATCCTTTATTACATCCATAAAAGTTCTGTATTCTAATCTGTTCTATAGGCAAGACGCATTTTAGATGTGTGTCCCTCCAGCCTGCTGGAATGTGACTTTCCCTTTCTAGCTGGATGATCTGTTCCAGCTGATAAAAAGCTGTGACAGCCTTGTTGCTTTCCTATGGGTTTCTTTCCGCTTCATCCCTGGATTTCATAGGAGTGGTGTATTTTTGTTTCAAAAAACAGGAAAAATCTATGGCAATGAGGAGAAAATATTTAGTGGACGGCTGACTGACAAAGTAATTTTTTTACTGAGATAAAACATATCTTCTGTCTGTAAATAAATAAAACATTGATACTTTTCTCAGCAATTTCTGGGAAAGAGAGAGACAAGGGTAGCAAGGAGAAGGTATAAGAAAAATGAGACTGGAGATGGGAGAGGGAGAAAGTTCTTTACTTGATAACAAATCTCACAAGAAAGAAATTAAATGTAGAGAAGTATGATGGTGGGATTACCTGGAAAACTTTTTTCCCGATTTTTCAAATTATTTACAAATGTGGAGATAGTTGTAATAACCATCTTTTTAATTGGATTAGTAATTGTTTTATATTTTTGATTAGTTTTTCAGCTTCAGGGTGTATTAAAGAATTGATTTCCTTGCTGTATTCCCTTGTGATTTGCTTTCCTCTTAGAAGTGGGACTCTTAGAAGTCACCAAAGTATTCTTACTTCTGACCTGCACTTGCAGGTTGAGAAGAATCCTCTCTTCTTCTGTTTTTCTGGTCACATGTTTCCTTGCAGTTCAGAATTGATTTAGGCTGGGGTTGCAGAACCTGCTGCAAACTGCCAAATACAGAATAAACATTGAATTGTTGTCAAGGTAATGGCAAAAGAACCCTTTGTTTAGAATACAGGAAGTTTTCTAAGTTTCGCTGTTAGGATGATAGTGAGCCTGCAGTAGAAGTAGTGGTGGGGAAAGTAGGTGATGTAATGCAGGGGGATTTTATACTTCATTACCTCCAACATCCAAAGCGCTACCTGAGGAAGTGGCTGGCTACTGATAAAGCTTATCATTTTATATTTGATCATTGAATAGTCCATTTTCCTTCAGTATATATACTTAATACCTTGGAATTCCCTTCCGTTGTTGACTCCCATCTGTGAGCTGAATGGATTTTCTAAGACATCCCACAACTGAGGAATGTAATGTTAGGTTTTGAAGTATAACATTAGGTGAAGGTAGATACTGTGCTCACTGCTCTTCTGTACGGTGATTGAGAGACACTTAGCAGATGCTTGGATGGGAACCCAGGCATCCTCACATTTCCACCAGTCTGGTCAGAGCATCTTGGTAAAAGCATCTTGGCATCCTGGGATCTCCCAGCATCTCCAAGGAAGTTTTGGAGTGACTCATCCATGATCTTCTGCCTCCTTCTTGGAGTGTGCAGCAGGTCTGTCAGACACCCCTGCAGCTCATAGGTTGTCTCCAGTGTTTGAGCTGGCTGGGTGCTCAGGGTACATCGGCCCAGGAGCACGTTAGAGCATGCCACACCTAAGGCAGCTGTTCCAGTTCAACCAGATGTGTAGCTGCTACATACATTGGCATAGTTGAGCTCACTTTCATCTGGTTATTTTGAGTACAGGCAGCAATGAGCTGTAGAGTACATATGAGTAGTGCAGGTTCAACTTGCGATACCACTGGGCCACTCAATTCCCTCGTGGGTCAGGTGACACTGATACAAAGACCCTGGAAATGTGACTGCTCTGAAAGTTGGGGCAGAAAACAAGCAAATATGAAGCAGAAACCTCTTCAAACCTATATGCAAATACCTTTACAATATTTAGCAGCGTAGGCAACTCTAGCTGTAATGCTCATGCATGGAGAATGAGTAAGGGAAAGATCAAATGTCAAGGTACAAGATCTGTGCTCTCCATCCCTGCACCCTCTCTTTTGTAAGCCCTAGGAGGACAAACTCACTGTGTTTGTGTGCTTGAGGTAACATCACAACTTACCTGCTTACCTCAGTATTACCTAAGTTGCAGGATTTGGGCAATGTCTCTCTTGACTTCCTTTGGGATTTCCAAAAATATCTATGGGAAGTCTTTAGGAAATGTGGGAGGGTTAGAAGACCTGAAGGTATTCAGATCAGATCTAATGACAGTCTTTGGCAATCTTCCATGTTACAGTTTTTCTGTCCTGATTTTTGTGGGAATTATGACGTTTTTAGGTAAAATAGTACTCCCAACTACTCTGACATCTACTTTGCCATTTAAGAAATAAGCATGGTGGTGCTGTCTTTTCTGAATGATAGGCTTTCTTGTTGTCTGCTCCTTCTTTTAAGACTATTTGGACAAAAGATTGCATAAATCAAAGTACAGAGTAAGTTGATGTGGTGCTCAGTTCTTCAAAGCTTTGTTCACAGTGGTTGTCCATTTGAAACAAAGAACATCTCAAACCTAATTAAATTCAGTTTTGCCAGTTTGTATTTCTGTGACAAATGACAGTATTATTATTTCCCCCACCCCAGTGGAACTCTTTTTTCCAGTGTTGAAAAACACTGAACTATTTATAGATGTAACACAAGTTTCCAAAAGGGGCAGGATGTAATCTTTATGGAAAATTTTGAGATTTGGTGAGATTTGCCTAACACATTTTTTTTTCTTTTTTTAATTTGTAAGACCTGGGTGCATACACTTACCATAAGAATGAATTGCAATGTATTGATTTCGTTGGATTGAAACAGCATTATCAAAGGTACAGCTTGGCTCTTTTGGTCAGATTTTTTTATCGCCTACCATGATCATCTCCCTACATCTCTTCAAATGTAAGCTGCAACCATGACTGGTTGATGAGCAGGAGGGCTGTTGACTGAAAATGTCCATCTCACCCCACTGATTAAAGAGGGAACATAAGTGACTGACTTGGGCTGATTTCCTTGTTGTTAGGTGGCTGAAGTTCAGTGGGATGAACCCACCCTGAATGTGTGTTCCAGAACGGAAGGGTTTGTTTCCTTTTGTAGGGTTGATTGGATTTATTTCTGTTACAGCAAACTACCTGTAGTAACAGGCTTAGCAGACTAGATAGGAAAGATGGGGGAGGCTATAATTTGCCAACAGGAAAATGTTTTGCCATGAATAATATTAGGATATACTTTAAATATTGTCAAGAGTTTGAGTGAATCATAGGGAAAAGTATGCTTTTATGAGGATTTGGCATTCAGCAAAGAAATAAAATTTTAAAATACTTCAGAAAGATGATCTTCACACTTGAAAAAGAAGCACTTAGACAGAAACATAGGATTTGCTGTAAAGAAAAACTTTCAGACTTTGTTTCAACAAGTCGTTAATGCTGCTAAGCTGTAACCACCTTCGTATTTATTCCAGTGTTTACACTTGCCAAGCACAAAAAAAGCAAATAAATGAAACTGTAAACCTGTAATAAATCCTCAGGGGACCACATAATAAACATAGACTTGTTATGCTTATCAAATACAAAGGAAAGTATTCTGTTTTCAACACCATTGCCCAACGTGTGATAGATGCTACATTCCATCAGGTCTCCAGCACTTTTGGAAATGATGCAGAGGGTCAAAATATTTCAGTGCTTTTTGAAGGAGGGAGAAGAGTCCATTGATAGCAACCACTGTCAACACGGCATCTCCTGCCTACCATGAAGTCTGTGGGCTAGGTCCAGTTTCAGGAAGAAGCAAAAGCTTCTGGACCCCACCAAAAGGGGCAAAGCAGGGACTATGTTACGAGATTTGAGTGTCATAGACATGATGACCAGCACCTAGCAGTCTCTCTTTGCTGTTAAATCCCAAGGGGCTGTTGAATTTGGAAGCAAGTGTACTCAAGGTGATTCTCTGTAGCTGCCATGCCACCAGAGCACACATCACGAGTACAAAGAACTGTTGGGTTGGTTGGGTTTGCTCTTTCCTTTCACTAGCTACAGGTCAGACTCCTTTGGCCCTACTCAAAACTGATGTTAGCAAGTCATTGAACTTATTGCATTGAATTCCTGTCGTAGCACTTGTGGACTTTCCAGAAACCAGCCCAGCCCCTCATTTATTTGTGTGCTTGCAGCAGTGTTTGTGCTGGCTCTATTTCTAAAGGAGGCCCTCGAACATCCAAGCTGTGATTTTTATTTTTAAAATTTATTTAGTTACCTGCATTTAGTTTAAGTCACCTAAAAGCTGTCCCACACCAGTGCATTACTTGCTTTAGCAGAGCATGATTGCCAGCCTCCAGACACTTTGGGTGCTGCTCAGCATGACTAGGGAGAGGCATTTGGCACCTTTCACAACTTAGGTCTCCCTTATAGGTGCCTGTTCCCTGCGGCTGTATCCTGTTTTAGGCAGTTAAGTGTCCTATAAAGTGGGAATACTTGAAATACCATCCCTCTACAGCTTGGGCACTTCACTCAGCATAGTGATCAGGACACTCAGCAAGGGCAGAGATGGGCTGGGCTCCAGCCCTTGATGTCAGACCTCTCACTGTGCTATACATTAAAGAGGAGTCGAATAAGGTTCAGAAGGTGGTGTGGGACTCAGGTTTCCCATCTCTTTGGTAAGTGTCATAAGCCACAGAGTCAGGCTCACACTTACAGGGCACTGGAGAGGCGGCTTTCTGGCTCTTGTTCATGTACATGAGCACCTCCATTTCGGTCAAGCAGCAGTATGGGCAGTCTGCCCCTCAACTGCTGGATGCTGCTTAGGCCATAATAAAAGCTGGATCACGAACCGTTCAGGCCATGTCAGGACTAAGTCAGTACTGGTTGTAGCCAGGAACTCAATTCTTCTCCCCTGAGAACTCAAAGGTAAAATAAACAAGAACCCTGGGAATTTCCATGGAGTACTTTCCTATTGATTAGAGATGATTTTTTTTGTATTCTGGCTTTAACTATTTGTAAAAATGTTCTGCTTTTATGTGGAGTGGCCCCCAGATGGGCTAAAGGGTCAGTTATGGAATGATTCATGGGTTTGGGCTTAAATTACGCTGCTAAATATTCAGAATTCAACCCATCTTCGCCTACTGTTTAATCCTCTTTCTCACTGCAGTTTGCCATGATGATAGACTTGCTGGTAATTATCAACATGTTGCTGCCTGTTGCTTGGATCCGGTGGCTTTTCCCGCAATGTGCCTGCAGATGCTATAGATGGCCAACACTGCCCTAACACATGTAGTAAAGGTCTCTTGGCAGCAATGACTGGGTTGAACTACCCCATCAGTTGACTCAGTTTCCCTTCTCAGGGGGTGTATTTCTGGTGCTGGCCTCCTTTTACTGACGCAGTGTAATTTAGCAATGTGTGCTCTGCATGGTGAGCTCTCCATCTGGCAGATAATTGCCTGCTAGTTTAAATCCCATCTTAACTTCAGTTTCTTGAGATCATGAACCTGCTGGTGCCTTCTGGGTGGTTTTGCAGGGTGTTTGCAGAAGGATTTGTTACCAGCTAAAGAGAAGAGTTTTTTGGAATGTCAGGTAAGACAGGTTAACTTTTAGGTCCTGCTTACTAAGCTACCTGACATTATTCTGCATTGAGTTTGGCAGTCTAACACCTGGGTTTGTTGACCAAGCTGCTGACAGTAGGCACTGGTTGTTTGCACTGGTTATGCAGAGTGGAAACCGGGGGTATATTTTAGGACCTGGTGGATGCTAAAAGCTTGTTACAGAAAACATGCTGGTGTTCCTCTTTCCTTCTTCCTTATTTTCTTCTCTCCCTTTGGATCCCACTGGATCTGTCTGCCTTGTGCGGTTGTGCAGCAAGGTGCCACATCTGCACAGTTTGCCTGCTACAAGTTTGTACAGGGCTGTGCAGAGCAGAGATCTTGTTGGGCTGTCTTGTAATACCTGCTGTAAATAATTAGGATAACCACCAGGCATCGACTGAGCGACTGCTCTGAGAGATATCCAGACAGCAGTGCTGGGGTCTGCGCCAGGCCCGGCCGATGGTGCCTGCGGCAGGCACTGGGAGCCGGCTGGCAGCTGCCCACCAGGCACAGTGCTTGCTGATGCTGTGGCAGCAGCCTTTCTCACTGCCTTCCCTCTTGCATTTGCAGAGGCAGGGCAGATTTCTCATCCACCTCTCACCCTCTTCTGACCACTGTACTGTTACTTGCTATTAGGTGGGTACATTGGTGCAGGGCAAGGGCGGGGTCCATCCCTCCCAGGGATGCCCCATGAGATGCTCCCAGTGAACCAGCGTGTTGCCCACTCAGCCCTTGTGCTCTCAGTGGCAGTTCTGGGGGTGGGACATCACTGGTGATGGCTGCTGGTTGCAGCTTCCAGAGGTTTTAGAGCCACAATCCTTTGCCCCTCTCCTTGTACAGGGTCTGGAGAGCCACGGCATGAGGTGGTGACAGTCCCACAGAGCTGACCAGCACAAGCAGTCACAGGACAACTGTGTCCAGCTACAGATTGCAGGGCATACTACACACTGAGTGCCAGTGCTTGTTGTCTTTGCAGTCTGTGGGAGCAACACCTGTGTCCTGAACTAGGAATTTGGCACAGTCTGGGTATTGATGGTGGCTGAATTTTTATTTTTTTTTTTTGCTATCCCTTGTTACAAGTTGCTGTTGCCTTTACTGGCTTGCTCTTTTGAGCCTCAGCTCCCGTATGGCTCAGCTAATAGCAGTGTCTGGGACTTTATTCAGCTTTAAGAGGCTTTAAACTAAGAAATTCCTTTTTACTACTAACAGCATTGATGGACATGACTGATTAATGGCAATAAACTCAGGTGAGAACTGAAAGACAAGGACATTTTTTCTGTTCTATGGACATGTTTGTTTTGTATGACTGAGTTTTATGAACTTTTGTACAGTCTGCTTTTAAACTATGTCCCTTGCCAAGTGGTTGGGGATTTCTTAAGCTGAGATGACTGATTCACTTCTTTATCTCAGCCAACCTGCACCAGACTGGGCTGAAGCTGAGGTGCTGAGATGATGGGATAAAATTCTTCACACCCCTTCTGGCAGTTGAGTATCCATCCCTTTTTTTCCCCTAGGGCAAATCCTCCAGGAGAGGCCCTTTCTCCTGCTCTGAGGTGGTGTCATTGACTCCCTGGGTTTTTGCTCCGTTTCTCTTTGATCAGTCTGTAGCTGTTAAAAGATTCCATTGCTCTTTTCAAGGCCTAAAGGGAAAGTAAAGTGACAACTTTGATGGCCAGTTTGAAAGCTTTGTCAGTCTGGAAAGCTTCCCATGGGGTAAACAACTTTACTTTCCCTCTACAAATCCCATACTGATCATAGAGGGTGGCATTTTACTGGTTTAATGCTGCATACATTTGGGATATGGTGTGTTTTCAGGTATTTAAATGAAGTTATATAAGTGCCTAATAAGAAAAGACTAATTAAATTTTGTTCCTGTGATGAAACCAAACTTTAAAGAAATC
The DNA here is from genome assembly GCF_025592945.1 of Manacus candei. Lineage (NCBI taxonomy): Eukaryota > Metazoa > Chordata > Aves > Passeriformes > Pipridae > Manacus > Manacus candei. The sequence goes on along the minus strand of NW_026138111.1, from coordinate 4,283,890 downwards.
AGGCTGAGATTTCAGCAGTTGTGAAATTCACAGTGTTGTTCTTTGCACTGTAGAGCCTTTGTTTTTACTGCTGTAGTCATATTACATGACATTGCCTAATACCCGGCAAGGCGTATTCTTGGCTCATTCAGCAGGTAAGACTCCCAGAGGGTCACTGAATCTGTCCCTGTATTCTACAGAGAGCTCAATCTGATGATTTTACAGCCACGTATCTTCATTTGCATTTCCAGTGCTTCTTCCTTTTTGCAGTAATTTTCTCTTTTACTCTATCGTGGTTATCCAAACCAGGCCTCTGAGTAGTTTTGTGACCAGTGTCATCCCTTCCTGCATCCCACCTGTGGCAGTCAGCAGCTAATTAGCTGGTGGTCTATCCTGGGGATGGGTTTTTCGCTGTTGAACCCCTGGTCCATTCTCATGATGCAGTGGGAGAGGCCATCGGGTGTAGGCACCTTGGTCATGGGGCTTCCAGCTATGCAAGCAAATGAGAAGCTGATCTGTTAGAGCTTCAGGGTAATTTAATCCCTTTTGGAAAGAACTATCATTAATAATCCCACACTAAGAAACCACCACTCTTTCTGTTCTTTATTAGACATAATTTTCCATTTCTGTTCTTAGGCATTTTGTAGCATTTAATTTTCTCTGTGATAATTTATGAGTCACAAAATCTCTTGGAACAGGTTAGCTTCCATGTGATGGCATTTCAGCACCTCTTGCTTTTCCTTTGGTTGGATCCCGTGTTGCTGCTTGTTTGGAGGCACTGCTGCTACTTCTCTGAAGTTACCTGGGTGTGATGTGCCAGGATCACACTGCCCTCTCTTTGGAGATGGGCCTTCCACCAACTGAAGTAGTACTGAAAGTGCTTTTTAAATATTTGGATGGAAAATTACTCTGTTTTCTGAAAATACGCTATTTAGGCGACTTAATTTTCTTGCCTACCCACTGTCTGTGTGTTTGAGTTGGTTCAGAAAGATGAAAGCAACAGACCAGCCAAAAAATGCATTGATGCATGGGGCTTCCACTGCAGAGATTAATAAGTGAGATGGGTTCTTTAAATAAAGTGAAGTATTACATGCTGTTGTACAAGGCACTGCAAATATCTCATCTCTGTACAATTCTGATAGTTCCTAGTCAAGAAAAGTTCATGTATATTGTAAAGAGGACAAATTGGGGAACAGAGAATTTGTTTTACTGGAGATATTATTTATGGTAGAAGATTACATCTTTCATATCGTGAAATGAAAGCCAAGGATGACTATGATTGCTACCTACCTCCCTGAAGTACTTATGGAAAACAGGAGCAGGGCAGTTTAAAGGAACAAATCTGTAAGTGAACATACTCAATGTTTAGGTGGGATGTTAGAGGGCAGTTTGAAACCTTCAGGGAATCAAATTTCTGGGACGACCTCTCTGTGAAGGGATCCAAAGAAGTGTAACTCAGTTTAAAATGAATCTTGATAAATTAATAAGTTGGATAGTTTATAAGTAGTATTATGTATATACAACACCTTTCCTTGAATAGAAAATTGAACTTGCTGGTGGGATAATTGTTTCCTGTCGTATTTTTGCTACAGAAATTAAACACATATATTAACAAACTGTAAGTGCAATTAGCCCTTTGAACTGCCTGAGCTTGTGTAAGTTGCTGTGTGTTGGTTGCAGCATTGCTATCTTCTCCTAAACTTGGTATCAAAAGAAGGTAAAAAATCCACAAAGTAAGGGGTTCAACAGATAAATGAATGGGGCTGGCAGTTATTCACAAAAGTCACAAACTGCAAGTTGCAGCTAATCTGAGCCAATCTCGCTTCTGGCTGTTACAGCCCTTTGCTTCCCATCAACTGTATGACCTTGTGCTGGGCTGTTTCCATGCACCAAGTTTCTAAAAGCCAATCTGCCATTAAAAAAAAAAAACAACCAAAACCAAACTTCTGACTTAGCATGGAGAACCATCAAATGAGTATCAGAGATAGTGCAAGGGAGGATGAAAGTTGACAAAAAGCCAAACTAACAATAAAAACAAGCAGACAAAAAAGTTCTGACTTAGTGGGAAGAAACAGATCAGTGCAGTATAAGATGAGTTCCAGTGCAGAGGAGGAGGAAGGCTGTGATAGCCAACCCTTAATTTAGCTTAGAGCTGCTGTGCATTTCCAGCCAAAGCCTAAAGAAAAATACTAATTTTTTTTTTTGGGGGGGGGGTTGAGTAGAATTTTTTTATCTTGTGCTGGAGCAGTTCAGCACATGCTTGGACAGGCACGAGGGATGGTGTAAAAGAGGAACCAGTAGTTAGGGGGGGTTAGGCTCTGCCCTTGGTTTGGTGGGTTCTCTGCTGCTTCTTCTTGGAGGAGATATTATATAATTTTGGCCATGCTTGTTGTCCCTTGTGGAAGGTAGAAAGTTTCTAGAAAGTCCTTTTAACTTATGAAGAGATTGTACTGTCCCTCCCTCAAGCCTGTGTAACCACATGGACTCAAATTAAGTGAAAAATTTGTTCCAGTGCTCTGTGTGCAATACTCAGCACCCCATGTAGGCAAGAGTGTCAGCACTCACCACTCTATTCTGTGGGTACAAAACTCCCAGCTTTCATTTGCATGAAGTTCCGCCATCTAAAAGTTCTACAGCTTGAACCGGCCACAGATTTTGTAATGCAAAATGCAGCTGTATTTTACCAACATCAAAATCTTAGGAGATTCCATAAACATATTTAAAAACACCTGGTCTTGAAAACACACAGAGCACAAGAAAAATAGTAATAAATGGATGCAAAAACAAACAACTTAATATTTTTTCCCTGTTGGTGCTGCCTTTCTAGGTTTATTAATTCAAAAGATTAACAAATTTCAGTTAAAAAAAGGTAACAAATTCTCTGATAATAAAAGTTTTGTAGTGAGAAAGTGTACATATTTATGAGCTCTGGCTCAGTCCTTTGAATTATCTAAGCACTACTGTAACTGATAAGTGAATGCTGATAACCCTGTTAATATTTCAAGGACTCTTCGCAGCTACAGGGGAGCAGCTGGGAACTATCACATTCCTTTGCATTGCAGGACAGGTTTTTTATTTGCTATCCTAATGGTGTTATATACATACAGGATTTTTTTTGAGCTCAGTTCACCTTGTCTTGCAGCAGCTCCTTGGCACACAGCCTCATGGGCTCTTTAAGATGCTTCTTACAGCAGCTAGGCTCATTGCTTGCCCTGGTGTGGCTGGGATTTGGATTGCAAATTCCTGATCTGAACAAAGAGGAGGAACAGAATAGCCTGGTCTCCGGCCTCTCTCACACTTTAGGAAACTTTGCTGGCTTCAGAGGATTGTACTTGTAACTCTGGCTACACTTCAAAAAAAAAAAAAAGGCTTATATCTTTGCAAAGATGGGTGTAGCCCCACCAATAGGCATGTTGCTAGAAGAGGGAAAAGAGAGGTGGCTCTGAGAAGGCTGCTGGGACTTCAAGCACCATTTTATCTAGAGCTACCTTGAGCTTTGTCCACACTTGTTCTCTTTTTCTCTTCCCCCCCCTCCTTTGTTTGCTCAGAACCACGGGGTTAAGAATATGTGTTTTTAGAAGAGACAGAGGATGGGAAAACAATGGATGAGGACAAACTGTGTGTGAAGGATGTATCCACATGTGTTCCCTCACCAGGTCGTTGGCTGCATCCAAGGGCTGTGCAATCTGAGAAGCAGCTACCTGTAATTGATTTCACGAGACAGTATCAACTGGGTAGGATTTGGCCTGTGCTGGCTTGTGTTCATGAAGGAACAGAGGAGAGAGTCAAACTAAACAGGGTGACTCATGAGCATCAGGCTCATGCAATGGTTTGTGTGAATAAAAATGCTCAGAGTTGGGAAATGGGCTGTCATGGTTGTGAAATCATTATCTCCCTTCGGTTTGCTGCTCTTTGGAGACACTGGAGAAGACCCATGAAGTCCCTGTCAGCCACAGTCAGAGGAAAGGGTGGCTGTGTGTGGCTGACACCTAATTGCCCAGGGGCTCTGGACAAGGACAACCATGTTACTACAAGGCAACCGCTGACACTAAGCTTGTGTACTTGCACGTGGGGCTCCCTTTTTGCCATCACCGTCATTAAAGTTGACCAGATAAACTCAAACCAGTCGTTTGTGTGGAAACCTTTACAGAGGACTTTGTGCAATAGGCCGCCCTCTGGGCTAAGTGACCTGTGATTATTCAGCGTTTTTGTTGAGTGTGGCAACTACTTCCCTGAAGCCAGGCTTGTGCAGTGCAATGAGGAAAGGCACTGCTTTCCTGTCTCTTGGACTGTGTTTTGATTTGACACCATCCTCCCTCTTACTCCTCTCTGGCATTCCTTTGTTAAAGATACTCACCACACTGGGATTTCCACCTCTCTTGAGGCATAAAGTCCCAGTTCTGTGTCTTAATGGACTGGGAGGAGCCAGGTGGAGGCAGGGAGAATGTGGCCAGATGAACAGCAGGATTACTTTGTCCCAAACCCTGGGACCAATCAGAAGAAATACAGTCAGAGAACCTGGTTTGATCTGTAGATGAGAGCTCTTGTGGGTGCAGAGCGGGGGTGGTGGCTGGGAGCTGTGCTGGGCGGGAAGGAGCCCCAGGGCTCCCTCACACTGATCTCTGCAGACGGGGAACAGCCTCATGAAAGCATGGTCTTGAATATAATATGCACAAAACGAGCCTCTGGGAAAAGCTGGTGCTCACCAGAGAAGTTTTTTGGGTGTATCCTGCTCTGTGAGTGAATTAAAATTTCTGTGAGATACAACACACCCTTTTTGGGTGAGTTTGTTAGTCACGAAGTACACTGACTTCCTTCTGTTTCAGGGGAAGTGAGTCTGGAGGAGAGGCAGGTAAACAGTGAAAGAGGATCTCCTGGCACGGCTCATTTTAGGGATAGGAGGCTGCCCAGGGACTGGGACTTGGCTGGGCTGCCCAGCCAGTGCCATGCATATAGGTAATTAACATATATCCTCCAATTAAACTAAGTGGCCCTTTTATTGATGTGTGAGATCAATGAGCCCAACTGCCATGCAGATAGCAAAAGAGAGTCTGGATGATTTTAACCACTGCTTTGCATGTTTAAGTAATTTAAAGTTGGAGAAGACCTGCCCTGTTAGTATTTACAGAGGCTCATTAAACAAGACAGGTATGCTTGCCTGCCCCACAGGTTAAATGGCAGAGCCTGGCTGGGCTGGAACGACTCCTTCTGCTCAGTCCCATCCCAGTGAGGCCAGGTCCATCCCTGCAAGCAAGCCAGCTCAGCAGGGCACTGCTGCACCTGCCAAAAACTGCAGCAGGTCCAGGGCTAATGCTGCTGCATTATGTGGCAGTGTTATGTATGTAGTTACATGTGTGTGTGGTGCCTTGTTTTATTTAGTGCCATAAGCATCGCCTCTCAGACCTGCTGAATTCTATGAGGCCAAAGGGATGTCCAAGCTAATATCCCCACTCTAGCTCTGCTTAGCAACGAATATTAAGGAAAGTGTGTGAGAAACAGGACAAGTACAGACTGGTCCTTCCCTCCTTGTACTGTCCCAACTCGCAGCAGGCAGATGTTTAGGGGCTTTTGGGGCTACAGGTTTCCCCCGATCATGGTGTTGACTCACCGTGGGGCAAGTCAGTGCCACAATCCATGGCCCCCTAATCTCTCGATTTGTTTAATCCCTCTTTGCAGTTGCTGCTTTCCCCAATGCCTGATCACAGTCCCCACCATTCAGATGCACACACTTGCAGAAATTGTTCTCTATTAAAACATGTTGCCTGATCAACTCCCTGGGTGATCTTTAGTTTTTATATTGCTATTTGTTTCCCTTCTTGTGATTTTATATTTCCTTGTCATGCTTCCCCTTAGCCATCTGTCTTCACATCCAACAAGAAGCGGTCCTAGTCTTGTAATATACTGTGAAGATGATTTCTCCAGATGTGCCTGACTTGCCCAGGAGGTTGTAAACTAAAGCATCCCACTGTATATGGGTGTATTTATGCCCAAACCTTTTCCAGGGAAAAGGCAAGTTACAGAGGTGGTAACTGTCTGCAATGTTCTCACATGCTTTGAGCTTTTTTTTTTACCCTGCAAAAAAATTACTGTGTTTACATTGTTCTTTAAAACTCCTTTACAAAACTTGCGAAACTTTGGACATAGAAACATTGTCATTCCCTGATAACTGCTGCTGGTGGCTGCTGCTTGAGGGGCAGTGAAGTGCCCAATCTAATTTTTTGTTACTCTCTTTGCTCATGCCTGTAGCTGAGCTGTTTTGGATACAGCTAATACCTGTTTCAATACACAAACAGTAGCTATATTGCCTTCCCACTCAGGTCAGAGCAAAGCTTAGTCATATATTTCAGAGAAGAATAAAGAACCAGGTGCAGCAAATGTATTTTTACATTTTTATTTGTATTTGTTGGCAGAATTTTAGCCTGCATATTGTCAACACAAAAGCAGGCAGCAGAGCTGTGCAGAGCAGCGTTTGCTCCCCTCCCCTGCAGTTAATACAGAATAGCCGGGACCTGGGCTTCTTGTCAGAATTAAGATGTTTATCCCCATTTGGCTCTTGATTACATTTGGGCCTGTCTCTAGATAATTGCTGGTTGTGGAAACAACCGGGAGAGGGTGGGAGAGATACCCATGATGTCAGGGTCTCTGCTCACCTTAAGGCAGAGTGTGTATATCACACCTGCTGAATCATAGAATCATAGAGTCATAGAATCAGCCAGGTTGGAAGGGACCTCTGAGATCATCAATCCAACCCTTGATCCACTACCACCGTGGTTACTAGACCATGGCACTAAGTGCCACATCCAGTCTCATCTTAAAAACCTCCAGGGATGGAGAATCCACCACTTCCCTGGGCAGCCCATTCCAATGTCTATTACCCTCTCTGTAAAGAATTTCTTCCTAATATCCAACCTCAACCTCCCCTGGCAGAGCTTAAGACTGTGCCCTCTTGTCTTACTGAGAGCTGCCTGGGAGAAGAGACCAACCCCCACCTGGCTACAACCTCCTTTCAGGGAGTTGTAGAGAGTGATGAGGTCTCTCCTGAGCCTCCTCTTCTCCAGGCTGAACAACCCCAGCTCCCTCAGCCTCTCCTCACAGGACTTGTGCTCGAGCTGACTCCTGCCCTGCGGCCGCAGGGAGCAGGGACTATTGTGGCTTTCATCCCGAGGGAGGAGCTTGACTCAAGCTAAACGTTTCACCCTGTTTGCCAGCTTATTTAGTTGTTTATGTATCTCAATACTTTTGCTATTATAACCACATTAATTGTGAGCACATCTAAACTTGATACTTTAATTGCTATATGAATTGCCTTTGAATCGCTAAGGAAAATCCCTTTATTTTCCTTTAACAATGCTGTCTATCTGGTCAAGATTTTGCTTTGGGGTGGGACAGGTGTATCTGCCTGTTTTCTTAGACCCCTTGCTCAGATCTTTGTGATAGAAAGATCTATCTTTCTGTCTATGTGTAAGTGCATATGGCCAATTTTCTTTTTTTTAACAAGAACTCTTTCTGCTAAAATCAGTACACACTGAATTTTTTTTACTAAGTCAAAATCAGCTCAAGAAATAAGTTTTCTGTAGGATTCAGAAAAAACCCAAAGCAATGAGAATATTATCTGGATGGCATATGGAGTTTAGGGCTTTAGGAGCTTCACGGTGCTGTGGGAGAGGCTTTCCTGGAAGTCCTGTCACCAGCCTGTTGAAGAACAATTTTACCCAAAACAGGAGCTCAGAGCTTGCCAACAACATTGGACGTGTTTTAGTTTTAGGTGTTGGATTTAAATTTGTCTCTATTTACTAATTTAAAAAAAAAAAGGAAAAAATGAAAAGCAGAAAATCTTAAGCAGCATTGTTCAGAGGACATCAAAAGCAAAGTGTTTACTGTTTTTCTTGTGTTTATGTTTTTAGGGCATAGAGTCTTGATCTTGGTCCCTCTTTGGATTATAAATCACTATAATAAAATGAAAAAAACCCAGCAACTCTGCTTTACTTTGCACACAAGTGGGATACAGCATTTGCTTTATTTAATTTTCTCAAGTTTTCCATATGTTTTTGACTCTACTTTTAGACTTAACTGGAATCATACTGGTGGTGTCTCAGACACAGATGATTGAGCAGGGAATTATTAACCCAGCATAAGAGCTAACATGAGGATTACTGGAAAGTTCCTGCCTGTGTCAGCTTTAAGTGAACTGTGTTACTGCAAAAGCTGCAGAAAGTTCAAATTACTTGAGATCGTGCCAGAGGACTGTCAGTGGTCTTTTGTTAGAGGCTGACCACCTCAGGCAGGGCTCACAAAGGGAGCCTATTTTGTTTAAACTGAGCAGGGCTAGTTCTGTGCTCCAGAGTTACAGCCTAGCTACCTTTCCCTACATCAGCATCTCGGATATTAAAACTGATTGTCAGCATCCCTCCAAAAGGCTCCAGGAGGAAACCTGGCAGTTCTCTGATTTAAGTCTTACCAGCTTTAATGGGAACTTACTGCAAAGCTCCTGTAGCCTTGTGAACTACCTTTGCTTTTGCTTGAATCATAAAACTTGGTTTTGACCAAATTCTGCTGGCTGACCCCCCCATGTTGCTGGCTGGCACCTGGGTCATGGCTGCTGAACTGGACATCCATCTCTGCTGAGGCTGAGCCCTGCCAGATTGATATTTCACTGAAATAGAGCAGTACTCTGAAGCCTGAGCAGTCTAGATGAGGCTCTGTGTCTTTTCCTGAGTAGTGCAAAGTTGTGATGGAGGCATCTGCAAGGTCCCGTGTGTGGTTGAGATCTGGGTAACAGTTCTCCACAGCCATCAGTTCCCTTCTCACTGTTGCTGAGAGATGTCCTCTCCATTGCACATTCCTCCTCTGTACAGCTGGCATTGCTCTGAGAGATCTCAGATGTGGCACTGCTATAATTCTTCTGGAGCACAAGAGCCTGAAATGTCATCAGTCACATTGAAGGACTGAGGGTCTTCAGTGCATTGGGGCCAACCCTTTCTTATCAAATCGAACAAGAGTTTGGAGTCTGGACAGCTCGTTTCTCATGTTGTCATTTAAAGCATCCACTACTGAATAACTGATGTCCTTGATTCCAATATCTGCAACATCTGGATTTTAGATTGTTTCAGGAGGAACTTGTCTAGGTTGCCAAACCCCTGGAGACAGAGGAAGCAGAGATATCAGCAGAACCAGGAACTGTTCTCCACTGTTAGCTCCTGGAGAGGCTGAGATTGCCCTTCAGAAAACTGGAAGATGTTGAAACCTCTTTGTACTATTGTACCTTACGGTGGGAAATGTCTAAGTGGTGCCTGTAAGAGGCCAGTTAAAGGGCAGAGCGGTGGGGACTGTAGGGATTTCCATCAGTTCCCCAGCTGCTCCCACATACCAAAGCCACACATTGCCAGCAGCTGCCCTGAGTATATGACAACAGCTTTCTCATGTGTTCCTGGAGGACACTGAGAGGACCAGCTGCATACCTTGTTGCTGGTGGAGCTTGGTGTTCTGCCAGTAGAGTATCCTGACAGAAGTCATAACAGAAGAAATAACCTGGTTGCTGGCACTATGTCAGCAAACATCACGACTTTCAGCTTCTCTTGCCTTTTCACCTCTTTTCTGGATTGATTGACCTGTGTCTTTGGCTTTAGCCTGGGAGGTGTTGCCTTCTGGGATGATTTTTTCTGTCACTGTCAGCAGATTGGTGAGGCTGAGCCTGACTGTCTGCACCTGTGCCTCTGTTGACTTTGATGGATGCATGAGTTTGTCAATGTTCAAGCTACTCCCAGCTTGGCCAGCATCTGTCCTGGAGGACTAGACAAGGACCAGCCTTTGTCTTAGCTGAGAGACAATGTCATCTATGTACAGAAGCTATAGATAGCCCAGAGCTAAATGTATGCTCACATAGCTCTGCTGCCCTCGGAGGAAGAGGCTGCATTTTGGGAAAGGAATTTATCGCTCTCAAGGAGAGAAGTGTTGCATATCCTGCCCGCTCCCAGAGGTCCTCACCAGAGGTCCTTTTTGCTCAGTCAGGGGGGCTGTGGACACACAGCCTTAACTGGGTGTTGTGTCTTGAAGCGAGATCTGGCTTCCTGTCCCTTTACTGATGTAATTTTTCTGACAAAGCTTATTTTCATCAGCCAAATGTATAGGCATTCATTAATGCTTTCTAAAAAAAAATCCTCAGATCCCTTGGCTGAACATTTCAGAGCTTAACTTCTTTTTCTCTAATGATAGAACGGCAGAGACATGAGTATTACCATTTACTTGGTGGCTGGACCTCTGAGAGGTCTATAAATATCTTCATATTGCTACATTTGTCATGTTTACTGTGTGCCTCTGTGTGACCATATCTCAATATATCACTGCCACTATATTTGAGGTAAAAATATTGAGAGACCCACTGTTGTTCCAGTATTTTAGCCCATAAATAGTGGCCATAGCATGAGACAAGATCTTGTATTAGTTTGACCCTTTTAATGGTTTTCTGAAGCAGCAGATCCAAGTGAGACAAAGGCACAGATATGCAGGTTTATGTGGATTCTTACGTTAACAGAGGTGTTTCCCCAACTGCTTTAATTGTTGTAGGGTTTTTTGCAACATCTCTTTCTCTTATAACATATGTGCTGCTTCTAGAAGAGGAGGCTCAATACAGTAGTTGTACTCTTAGCAAGTCAAAGGCTACCCTGCAGGACTCTATTCTACTCAGGCGTGTCTAACATAAAATTAGCTCCTTTCTTTTAACTACTGTATATTGTATAACATAGTATTGTTATTGTAGAACACTGAAGTGCTCTTCTTTTGTGTGCTTTACCTGCACGTGTGAAGAACACCACCGTGTTAAAGGGGAACAATTCTTGCAACACTTTGTTCGGGCCATCAGCTGCAGTGCAGGCGGTTGCTGGGTGTGTGTGTAGCCTTTCGATCCCTCAGATTCAATAGCAACAGCTGCTAAGGCTTTTGTGCTGGCTATGATTACAAAACTGCTCTCTGCCTGTTCCTTCCCGTGCCGATCTGCCACCCCTGCAGCAGGCTGCGTGCGAGCTCTGGGTAGCGTGATCATTTGTACAGGATGAGTATCCAAAATCCTCATTTCGCGCTCCAGCATCTGCCACTGATTTACTGTGATTTACTGTTTCAGCTGCGCCACGTAACCTGTATTGATTTATTTCCATTTGAAAGTAGTAACAGGTCAGAAATCAGAGCAGAAAATGCGCTTGCTGGAACCTGAGTGGGTTCAAATCGTTGCTGAAAGGGAAAACAGGGCAGCCCCATAGCTACAAACCATCCCGCGGGAATGCAGAGCCCTTACGGGGACTGAGCTAATGTGCCTCTGAATTGACACCGGGTTAGAACTGCACTGTGAATATTGAAGAGTCTCTTTCATAGTATTCCCCATGAGGTAATTCTTATGGAATAACATCAAATCATTGATGAAAGGGAAAAAACCCTTTATCTGCTTATTCTAGAGAGAGATGGCAATATAGTACTAGAAATGCTCTGTAAATACAAATGGCGAGAAATGGATGCATTTGATTTTGTTGATGGAGATGTAGCAATGACTTGGCAGATAAAGACTGACAAATGTTAAAAAATCCTTATTGTGGATTGAAATAAAATGCAAATTTGAAGAGGTATGTAGTATTCTTGTTATCTGTCCCTATGCAATTCATCTTTATAGGTTTACAAACTCATGAGGTACCAAACCTGTTAGATCCCAGAACACCCATGTTTTACACAAATGATGCTTATAGATGATTGGTTTGGCCTCTTTTTTTTTTCCTTATTCTCTCTATTGTCTCCCTTCATAGAAGCAATCTTTTGGCCAGCTATAATGTAAAATTCCTGATTCTTTTCAAAAACTCATGTTTGCCAAAATGGTAACCTCATAGATTATTTTCTTGTCAGTAAGGCTTTTAACCACAGTTTTGGCAGAGCCTTAAAACATGCCCTTTCTCAGGAAAGAGTTGTCTGGGCTAGAAAAGCATTGGCATTAAAAAGAGGTTGTCATAGTGATTGAAACCTCCTCATAGACATTCCTTAGGAAAAGTAGGCTGCAAGATGCACCTTTGTAGTCCCTTTTTTAAGTAAGGGACCCTTTAAATTGAAGAGCCTATTTCATTGTCTAAATGCAGATTTCTGTCACTTGTAAAACAATAGGACTCTGGAGTACTGTTTGTGTATCAATGCTTCTTTTAATTACTTTCTACAAGAAATGGCTCAATGGGAATTAAGTTCCAATTTCTTACTATTGCAAGGCACCAGGTTTTTAGGTCTAAACCAGGATCACAGCTTGGCTCCCTAGATTAACAGGAAAAGATTTGAGGAAGACACTCGAACTGAGCTCTGAATGACCTGCTCTGAGCAGGCTTGAAAAGCACAGCCTGGGAAATCCTTCCTCGTAGAAGTTTGGTCTTTTGTTTTTATAGAGAGATGTAATTATTTATTTGAATCAGTATTATGTCGGTGCTATATTTCTGTTTACCAAAATAAGATGAGGAGGCACATGTTTCTAGGAAAGGGTCTTTGCTATAAAAAGTGAAGAGAAATGTATGCTGGATAATCTGGAAAAAGATTGGAAGATAATTAAATTAGGAATAAAATATGGACAGGAGGTGGGATGAGGTTGTAGAAGTCTCTTGGCAATTGTATCTTTAAGTGCTTGGAGTGTCCGGATGTGCTTTATTCCATACACCTACTTTCAATTCCTTCATAACACATGCACATGCAAGGACTATTAATTAGATGAAAGCTAAACTTGTGGCTAACCCAGAGCCATCTGTTAGAAACCCACTTTTTTACCTGGCTGCTCAATAAGAAAGGTCTAATCCTGAGATGTTTGGAGACAGTGGCAGAATGAGAGGTGTTGATGTGAGCTGCACTGGATTTCAATGCCTACTCTGCAACAAAATTAACCCCAAATTCCAATCCTGTTGGGATTAAAGGAAGAGACAAAGCAAGAGACCTTTAGGAAGATCTTGTTATTTCTGGAAGTACCCAAAGCCCTGCTGGGAACCAGGCCTAATGAGAACCTATTATTGTTCTTATTGTTGTCTCTGAAGTCAAAGGGACTTCTGCAATCGACTTGAAAGGAGCAGGACCTGGGAGCCATTTATTTTACTTTCATCCCCTGCATGAGAGTTCATCAGTTCCAAAGTAGTGACTTCAGGGTTTGTGAGTATGGGAAAATCCATCTAAGTGAGAAACAGGGGCTGTTTTTTTGTATTGCATCAGGATGTCTGGGGAGTTTGGCAAAGCTGCAGTGTAGTTTAAATCTGGTTTACCATGGGTGCATCTAGGTTAGCATTTTAGATCAGATCATAAGTGTGCTTTTGAAGCAGATCTGCTGATCATTTCCACTTGCTCCACTTCGATGTGCTCAGTGCTGTCGCCTGGGAGTGCATGAACTGGGCTCCTCCCAGATGAAACTTGTCCAGAGCCTGCACTGTAAACACTGTCAGCCAGTCCTCAGGACAGAGCCAGGGCAGGCGAGACCAGGAAACCCTGAAATACGCACAGAGAGGTTGTCAGCCCCTGCTCTTTCACCTCACAGATCCTATTGCACTGCCCTGTCTACAGCATGTGCCTGTGGTGCCTCAGCAGCCTGGAAGGGAATATGTGCACCACCTCGAGTTACCGGCTTGTCCATCCTTGCCTGGATGTCAGACTGTAGCCTGACAGGATCTCATCAGGTGAGGGAAATCCACAGGAGAGTCACCAAGCTTGCAAGATAGCAGGAGACAAGTTTTGTCGTTTCAGCACACAGCCATGCTTAGACTGGTTTCTACCTTTTCTTGCTCTTGGGATGCTGCAGCAGGTGCTGGGTTACTACTCTCACAGAAAAGTTTTTCTTTTCACATAAGCAGCTGATTTTAAATGTTTAAGAAATAGTAGGCTAATTGAAATGTGTTTGGTAACAGATTTTTAAAGCAGCATAACATGGTTGGCCTTGATATTACACTTGGCAAAGTAGTTGCTACAGATGAACTGACAGTTGAAACAATGTTTTGAACAATTTTTTTGTCTGCCCTTTCTTCGCGAAAGCCCTGAAGTTAAGGAGGACCAAAATCTGGATCCAGTTCAGAGTTCTTCTTGCATGTTATTCTCCACGTGAGAACATGCTGAAAATGCTCATTCAAAAATCGTTTAGGAAGAATAATAAAGGCATTTGGCAAAATTTGCTTTAATACTCCCTTTATGATGGCTCCCACCAGCTACAGGTCTCTCTCCAGATGCCGCTTTAGCTTGAAGACTTCCCTGGTCCCCCTTCCCTGGAGCTGGTTTCACACTGCAGTCTCATTCCGTGTTCCCGGCCGGCCGCGTTAGGGACCTGTGGGAGCGCTGGGTGCAGCCATTGTCCCCGAGTTACTCATCAACCGGAGGGGCCAGGGGGCTCGGGGAGGGGGTGTGTGGGGGGTGCCCCGTTACTGTGGTTACCGGCAGCATCGCGCTCCGCTTGTAAATGCGATCTTTGACCGCAGCCACTGCTCTGGAGGAATTTTCACAGCTCCCAGAGAAGACAAAACTCTGGGAGTCGGGATGTAAAGGTTATCTGATACAAGGCGGATGAAGTGGAGGCTTGTTCTTCATGAAAGCAAATCCCTCTGCCTCACAGTGAGGGAAACGTTGGGAAGATTTTGAAGTTTCAGGCATATTCCCTTGCAGCTGTGGTCTTGTTAAATTTGTTTTCTCTAGCTCTGGTACAAGGGTCATGCACAGTGGTAGGAGTTTGGCCGTTGGCCATTTGCAGAGGTATAAGGTCACTCAAAATTGTTCTTGCAGTTGTGTGTTCGCAGCAAGAAAATTTTAATGAGTCTTTCATCGGTAGCAGCCAGATTGTATCTGCTCCAGGGTATCACTCATCTGGCCCCAGTAGAATTAACGTATTGAATGCCCTGAGCTACAGGCTGAACTTGAAGAAAAGGAGCTCAAGTCTTTGTCTGGTAGTCACAGCAACAAAACCACAGATGAACTGTAAGGTTCTCCAGGATCTGACAATAAACATGCTTTAGCCTGAAAGGTTGCAATCACCTGCCTGTAGGAGGTTGTTCTTAGTCAGGACTTTTTTCTTAACTGTTTGAAAAAGATGTGTCACTGAGTAACAGAAATTGGGGCCAGAGCACTGGAGACATGATAATATTACTTCATTTACTGTTATACTTTGTCTTATATTCACTGTTACATTACATTAGTAACTGTATTTTTCAGAGGAATTTGTATCCATAGACCATATGTATCTATTCTGTATCACATTGTCCAATGTTGAATTCAAGGCGTGAGTTTAACCAGGGGAAGGGGCTGGTGCTGCACTGGTTGAAAGGGAAGTGGAAGAGGTGCAGATGCTGGGATTGTCCCCCTTGCTGTCACTCTGCCCTCCTCCGATGTGGTTCAGACACTCCAAGCTCTGCTCAGGGTTTTAAGAGCAGTCCTTTCTTCTTCCCATGTGTATGGAAGGGTCCAGGTCTTCTCTGCCTCTATTCTTTGAGTGCTTAAATGGAAAATACACCAGCACCTATGCAGTTAATGAAAACACAAGAAATTGTTGCCTGCCTGAGTTTAAAATCTGTGTGATGGCTCTGAGCAGATTCTCAGCCCTTACAGTGGAAAGATGGCAGCTTGTTGCCAACAGTGGAGGCCTTGCCCCTAGGCCAAAGGGACAAGAAAGGTTGACAGTGGCACACTGTGTTGGCTCTTGGTCTCAGGCACGGGGTGTACAGCCAGTCTCTTTTGGATGGCATCAGGAAGGAAACCAAAGGAATTAATGCAGTTAAACCTGCATCCAGTTTTTTCTCAGTTCCCTTTTTGCTATTGTGGGAAGCTCCCAAAGTGAGTATAATTCAGCAGGGCCCAACAATGAGCTTTTGAAGATGCTCTCCTTGTGCCACTTCAGGAGCTGCAGACAGAGCTTGAGGGGTGCTGTGAGGAGAGGTGTCCCAAGGCAAGTGTGTGGATTAAGGCAGTCAGAGTGGTGTAGCAGGTGGAGGCTGTGTGCCTCTGTGGGATCACAGCCCCAGAAGGAGATGATAGGCCAGATACAGTTTCACTGGGCCTTGTACTGTGGCATAAAGGGTTCTTTTCTAGTCCAGCCAAGAATTCCATTAGCCTTTTCTTTTCCCAAACAACCTGTCTCCTATCCATTGGCAGTATGTTTTGGTTACCTTGCATCATATAATGTGTCTTATGTGGTTTAGCTCTAAAATGCATCTCTTTACATTTGCTCACATTACAATGGATGCCATCACTTTGCTACAACCAGCTCCCACTAGCCTAAGTCACACAGAGTGTCCTGCTGACTCCATAGGTCTGTTCCCTCTGGGGAAGTGAGAAGGATTTGGCTGCTAGTATGACCACAGCCTGCCCAACATAGTCTGTGTGTCTTGGGGCATTAAACATATTGAAGAGATTTGAGTAGTCTGGGGTGTGAAGCCTTAGAGCCTGCGAAATTGCAGTGTTATGACATTGTGAGGTGTTTAACTTTACAGGAAATCTTTTGCTCCTGTCTTGTAATTTTCGAACAACTGTCACATTTGTAAAAACAGAAATCTCCTATCTCTTCCACTTGAATACTCTGAGAAAGAAACTCTTCTCCTGTGTTGTAAATGTTCCAATGCTGTCTGTGTGTCCTCTCTAGTTCCTGTAATGTCACATCGCTTTGGACTAGGAATTTCAGAACAGTTATTCATTACTTTGCTTCCATTACTTTCCACTTTAGCGGAAAGAGCACCCAAAATATCCTAGTTTTATACCATCAAAATGAAAATAGTAGATATTGGGCAATATCACTCTAATGTTAGTAACTTTGTCTGCATTAGAGAAAATCTGTCCTATGGAAAAAATTTTATCTGCGTGTAAAACTATCTCAAAACTGTTTATACTCTTGCTGAGTTATGTGAGTGGTCCTTGTGCTAACAGAGGTAAATACCAGTGTAATTGCATTTTTTGGTGGAGCTCTTTCAGTTTTCCTGTAGATACCAGCAGCTTATACCCACTTCTGCCATTACCCATCATTGCAGAAAGCAGACTCTCCAGTGCTGACTCTCAAAATAAATTGGTCTGAGAAACTGTTGGCAAATAAACTATTGCAATTACACGATTTAGAATGGTGATAATGAGGATAAATTTGCACAGATATTTGGCATGATTCATCATGGCTGTCAACCACGTTTGTTTTTTCTACCCAAAATACTAGAATACTTGTAATTTGGTTGCAAGTGGTAGGACAGTTTTCAGGTATAAACAGGTCAGTTCTCTGTATAGCACAGAGACAATGAAGCTTATTACAATAATTTTCAGCTCTAAAAACTCTGTCATAAAAACTCATAAACATCTCTTTGGGCACTGAGACCACAAATTCTTCCCCTGGGTGAGCTATCCTCCCTACCTTGAACAGTTTCATTAACTTCACTCTAACTGCCTGGGGAGGAAGAGGTTTGCAAGACCAGGTAAACAGTTTGACTTCCTTTCCTATGTGGTGCTAGATTTCATTGTAACAAGCTGACTTTTACCATTTTCAATTAATTCTTAAGAGGACAGACTGTTTTTGGTAAGCAATCTAGACCCTGTTGTCTGTCTTCTTTTTGTATGAATTTTTCCTGCCTGGGGATTTTGTAACATTTTCCTCTGTTGAGATCTTTTCTTATAAGAATCATTATTTTGGTGATAGCTGTACACTTGCTGTGATTTGCATACTTAAAGTGCTGAAGTTGCTTGTACAGTAATACCATTAGGCTTCCAACGTCTCACGTGTTTGTCTCCCTGTCGGATTAACTGTTCTTGCTATGCCACCAGGAACATCTGTCAATCTTTTCTACACTGTCTGGCAGCTTCATTAAGGATCTCAAATGCATGTAAACACCTTGGGGCTGGGGCTGTCCGTGACTTTTCTCTTGGCCAGTCTGGTATGTTTAGGCAGTGCTGCACCAGCTATGGTTTTAAGTCATAGACATAGATAGTATGAGAGTACTCATAAAAAGCAGAAAATTCATGGTCTCATTTTGAAAGGTTTGGGTACAGGCCTCTCCCACAAAGGTCATTAGATGGGGAGAACTTGGACTTTTCCATGTCAAGCCTTTAATCTCCAGAATGTCCAGGTTTTGTTCTGTACTGCAGTTTACTGGTGGAAAGGTATTTGAGGTCCTGGTAATTTTATTTGTTTATTTAGATGGCGTTTTTTTGTGTGATCTCTTGAGGGAATCAAGGAGTTCTTTGGTGTTCCTTGATTTTATTTTATACCTGCATCACAGGTTGTTAGACAGATTAGAGGCACAATTTGCTCTTGGTGCACGCACTTCAAGTGACATTTGCAGTGGTGACATGAAAAAGAGAGGAAACAAATGTAGTAGACTTATCATCTTTCTTAGGGTACAATTACTTTTTCAAAGGTGCATTGATGGAATATGCCTTCTAATCAGGAGATTCCTCAAGGAGAGGGTAAGACCTTCACTGCACTGGTAGGAAGACAGAAGAATGAGGTTCACAGTCAGTGGGGCTTTGGCTGCAGAGTGGATGTGGAGTAGGATGCACCAAGCTGTGCATTAGGCAGATCTACTGTGAAATACAAGGTCTCTCTCCCTTCCTTTCTGAAGTGTGGTTTGTCCTTTTTTGGAATGCAGCTTCCTTGGGCTGAGCATAATTCAAATAATCTGTGATTGATAGCTGTTATCAGTGCTTCTCTTTTTCAGATACAGTTCAGGGATGGTGTGAAGAGAGAGCAACCAGGAGCCAGGTCTGCCCTATCTGGAGTGGATCTTTTCCATTTTTCTGTGGAACTTGTGCTTCAGAAATGAGGCAAAAACTTTTTTAGTGGATAAGTTATGTGTTTTTTTTCTCCCAAATTAGATGCGAAGTGAGGTGAATTTGTTATTCTTTTCACTATGGAAAGTATGCCATGTTTTCTGGCTTGGCTCAAACAATTCACTTCAGTTACTCAAGTCACAGGATCAAGAAGATGAGGGAGTTCTATAATCCTCTTGCAAATTTGCTGAGGTCAGTAGAGTTTTCCTACCTGAGCCCTTTGAGCTCACCTAACAGAAAATATGGGGGCCTTATCTTGACTATGATTTCCCTCAGGGTAGGTGACATTCACTAGTTAACTGCAGAATAAAACAAGATTCTCCCTCCCATGTATTCAGATCCCCAGTATTCTCCTAAACTTCCTTTCTGTGCTTCTGCTGATATTGCCAGGGCTAACATAGCTCTTGCTAACTGAATTCCTAGTGCACCCTTGTGGGGCTTCTTTCTTTACCATTGGATATGGATGGGATCTAGGAGCAGGATCCTTCTGTATACCCAAATACAGAAGACAAAGGACTGCAGCTGTAGCTCACAGAGAGTTTGGTTTGTTGTTTTACTGTAGCTTTAGTTCAATCTGTTTTCCGTGGTGTGCAGATGGCCCAGTTCTGAATAGTGTTCAGGCTTGCATTTCCTCTATGTATTTTTCTGTATAAATTGTCTCTCCGTATTTATTTGTGAATGTATTAATATCTATTTCTCTTTTAAATGATTTAAAACTTTTTTTAAGGCAATGACATAAACTATGGTATTATTAAAAGAACAACCATGTTGCCTTGTTCTTATATTTAACCCAAATTATGGTAAGCAGAGAGTGATTTAGTAGGGCTTTGAGGGTGTAATGAGTGCATTAGAAGGCTTAAAAAGTCAGATTGTGAATCAAATCCTGACTCATGCACAAGAAGTTTTGACTTGCTGTGTTAGTCTGTTGGATTCCACACAGTCAACAAATTCATGAAGCATATGAATTATTGGCCTTTCAGCATCTCCCTTATCCTTTTTTAGGTAAAAAGTTGTTTTCATTCTAAGTATGGATATTTCATATTATAAAATCGTTTTGGTAATTGTAGACTCCTGGTTTGCATTTTCCTGTCCTTTCTTGGCAAAATTGATGCTCAGATTTCTAGGAGGTTTTCATTGGCAGAAATCACTGTCCAACCTCAAAGGGCTGTGGGTGCCTCCGGCACAAAGGCTGTGCATCTCCTCCTCCCTCTGAGCTGCTCTTTGCCCATCCAGCAGTCATGTCATGGTCAGGATGACAAAACAGGTTCCTTAGGCAGAGAAGAGTACCAGAGGCAACATTAGCACTTTTTTTATGATGTGAAACTCTTGCAAGCAAGCACACTTACTGGTTTTCTGAATGCGCTGACACCTGGAGCCCTGTGATTTCACAGGTATCAGTTTTTAAGTTTTTGGGTTAAAAAACCCAAGACATTTTAATGAGCAAACGTTTAATTGCTTTAATACAAGATTTCCCAACCTGCTGCAATTTCATTTTAAAATGATGTGTTATTATGAGAAAGCCACACTCTAACAGTTGTGCTGCATTTTAATAGAGTCCTGGGGCCTAATTCTGCCATGGTTGCATTAAACAATACTTTGTTCCAATGGCCAGTATGGCAATTACCAGGTGTACATTACTGCACACCATGAGTAAGCATGTGATTTAATTATCTCATGGGAGATTCTCATTGATGTAAAAACAAATATTGACCCTTCCAAAATCTAATACCTGAAGTTTAGCAAACCTGGATACAGCGATTTTCTATCTGAATGCCAAGAGTATTCATTAAATTTCTGGAACTCACAGTACAAATGTGGTGGGAAGGGTTGGTCACAGCTCTAGAATTGTGGTATGGGCTGGAACCTGCACTGTTCCAGGGAATGGGAATTTTTCCTTTGACTTGGTGAAGAGCAAGATAAAGATCAGTTTGCTGTGCTCTGAGGGACCAGTTAAACAACTCTGGTGTTGGTCACGTTCTCACGGTAAGCTTATGGACTAAATGTGCTACTACTTCAACAAATAAATGCCTCTAAATTAACACTGATAAATTAACTAACCTAATCCTTTGCTGTAAATAATGTCTGTTCTGTGGCGTATTTTAGCATGTTGGGATCTGAAGAGATTTGTAACAGAAGAGCAGAGTATGCACTCCAATGAGGGAGAGCAGCTGTCTGTAAGCACACCTTACTTTGGGGATCTTAACTGGGCATTAATCAGTATGGACTTTATTAGCAAAATTCTCCTTTCAAGCCTGTTTACATATAATGCATTAAGCAGCTTTTATCAGATTTTCTTTCAGAGGGAGTGACAAGAATCTCTGATGACAAAACTCACGTCAGTGTGTTGTGTTTGCAGGCAGCTTGAAGGAGGGAGTTACATGCTGTAGTTACATGCTGTACACTCATTACTCATGGGCTTTTCTTAAATTTTTTTGGTTGTTCTTCATTGAGTGTCTTGGGTTTTTTGTTTGAAAGATGTATTTCTGCCCCGTATATTTCTCTGTTGTTTGTCGCTATAAAGTTGTAGAGCTGGATTCTCAATTTCTGACTCTGAAGGTGCATCTTCTTGTATGATGATTTTGAAGTTGCAGGCCAGGGGAACGGGAGATCTTGGTGTGTGCTCCCCTGCACTGGCTCTGACCAGGATGCTACTCTGTGGTCTGGGTGTAGCCTTGGTGGTGCAGTTACACTGGCCTCAGGTCAGGAGAGCCACAAAAAGCAAACCTGGGAGAGAGGAGATGAATGGGAATTATCAGGTGAAGGTTTTGTCCTGGGAGGGGAGAGTGCTCTCTCCTTACAAAATAACAAATCACATGTGGTTTGCTTCCTTAATGTAACTCATTTGGTGCACTGAAAAGATTCAGAGCAACAGGATCAGCCTCCAACATCTAACAATTTATCTTCTAATAATTTAAGTATTGGTTGCATGGGGTGTGGAATCAGGATCTGCCTCCTTATCTCACTGAGTCCCTTCTGGTTTGCAGTCTAAGCGGGGCTGCCTGACTTGCGTTCTCCACTTGACTGTTGCAGCCAGAGTTGTAGCACATGCCATGGTGAGGAAAGGGTGCCTGGAAATGCTATGGCAGGATGTGAGCCCATGAAGGGCTCGGACAGCCATTAGGTTTCCAACATTAGAGTCACCTTTGCTTCCCAAGTCACATCCTGAGGGTTACACAGTGTATTGTTTTGTTCATTGGCTGAAAATTTGTCCATGGTCTGTTTATTCATAAATACTAGCTCAGTAATTTTGTTTAATTCTTGACAAATAGTTACCTGCAGCACTGTAGACCATTAATGCCTATAGAGGCTATGCCCCTTTGAGTAGCATTTTTATTGGGATCTTACCTTGGTCTTCAGAGAAAAACAGAGGAAAACCGTACTCATAATTAACTATATAACATCTACTCAGATGATTTACTGCCGGACTTGCAGACGTGATTGGATTCATTCACTATGTTGGTATGTTTGCTTTGCAGTATATATTACCAAATTCGTATGTAAGGTTGTATTCTGTAAGAAATACAGTAGACACCAAATCTACTGTACCTTCTGTATAGTGCAGCTGTCATATAAAAGATTCATTCCTTGTGCCACAGAAATATCTCAGGTGGTTCTTGTTCCCAAAAGGGAAACAGATTTTTTATATCATTACTTTTGCACTCTCCAAAGTATTGGGTGAGGACTCTGTGTCAGGCAGTGTTGAAAAGTAGAAGAGTAAAAGATAACAGAAAGACAAAAATATGCTCTCCTTCACAGCAGGAATCCCTCTCTGTTAAAGCAAACAAAGAAAGAAGTAATCTATAAATTCCCTTTTTAAACTTCTATCTATTGAAATAGGATTATTTGAACAACATAATAGAGGAAGTTATGTAAAAACTTTAATGGTGTGCCATGTACTGCTTTCAATTATTAATAGAGAACTCTTTCATCAGTTGTATTTTGCTGTTTTGATGAATAAGTGTTTTCATCTGAAGATGATGAGTGAAAACTATGAAAGACTCTGTGCAACACGTCAGTGGCAGATGGATGGCCTGGGGCGGCTCCGGGCAGCTCATCAAGTAGGTGCCCGTTTCTTTTCTCCTGCGGTGCCGGTGGGAGCTGCTTGGAGGGAAAACTCTGCTTGACTTCTCATGCTAGGGACGATCTTGCTGCTTTGAAGAGTATGACAGTAAAAGAGCTTCGAGTAGCAGCTTGATCATACAAGCCTTGCTTACTTAATCGTATTTGTCTGCTTAGACCAAGACCAGGGGCAATTGTAGAGCTTCTGTGAGAAGTAACTCTTAGCAGGGTGGACCTGAGTTGACTTCTCTGGCATGGGCCCTGGCTTGTCACAGTTTAGGCCTTGCGGTGAAATTCCTAAGAGGTGTGAAGGTTTCTAGGACCAGAAGAGTAGATTAACAGAGAAGTGTTTAATATGGAGATTTACGAACTTTCCATGTCACATATGTAGATAGACATTTAGAAACTGAAATGGCCACACAGGGGATGTGTTACACAGTTACAGCCATGTATCAATCTCCCAGCTGTGGCACATGGGACAATGTAACTGTCCCCTTTGGTCCCCAGTCATTGTCTTCAACTCAAAATATTAGCCCTCTGTTTTTTTCTTTTTGTGCTGCTTTTATAAACCTTTGGGCAGGAGCAATGCATTCTTGGCATTGTTAGGTGTTTTGGGGGAATGCAATTCCATGCATTCTTGGCTTTGGGAAGTGATCAGGCAGAAAGGTGTGAGCTAACATCTGATGATTTATCATTGTTTCACCAGAAAAGGGACACAAGACCTTACACAACTACTGGCTGTATAAGCCTGGAAAGTTCTTATACATGGAGTTGTTTAAGCCCAAAATAGGAATATTGACAGCCTTGCATACTGGAGAGGTGTACTCCTGTTTAAACCCACTGGCATTATACACTTGCATGTTAATTTAGATAATGCAATAATAGAAAAAAGTGTGCAAAGGAGAGATTTAATTTCAGAAAAAATATTAAGACTGTGAAGGCTTAATATGTCAAAATGGGGGGTACTTTTTTCAGTTTGGGAGGTCTTTATCTTTGTGTTCATAACAATGGTCTTCTCCAACCTAGGATTTAAGTTCATTGATGTGCTGTCTTGGTGAATGAAGAACTTCCTTTCTGTGCTACTGAAAGAAAAAAAACAGCATACTTGACTGAGATTGCCCTTGTATTAGATCCAAAATCAGTTACTCAACAACTGATTGTATGTTCTTGAGTTATTAATAGCAGAAACCTTGCATTTAAGCCCCTGTTTTATTCCATTGCATACATTGTGTAGTAGAAATTGGCTAATCTAAATACAGTAATTGTAAAAGGAATACGTCAAGTACTGTCTCAACTTCACTCTCTTTCAGAAAGCACTGGCAAATTGGATAGGCAGTAAATTGTTTTAATTCACCTATGAATTCTGTAAGAATTATCAACAAAGTCATCACACTTCCAGGTTTTCTTGGACAAGTCTCCTTTCTCTTCCCAGCAGTTTTGTCCAAGCAGAAAAACAGGACTTTGCCTATATAAAAGCACATTATGTTGGGCCCTCAGAAAGTACTTTAGCTGTGTGAAAATTTTGCCTTAGGAGTTGTTTGATAATTAGGCTAATTAAATGCAAGCACTAGGGCAGATGTGCTAAAGGTATTTATGGAAGTTTTTTCTTGGTATAAACAGAAGAGGAGCTATTTAAAAGGATGAAAGCTTTATTTTGTGTCTTTCAGGCCTGAACCAGAACTGTAAGTAGCATGACTGCTACTTTGGCTTTAAAGATAACAATGCTGTGAAGACTTGTCTGTTTTTAGGTACACAGTTTTCTGGGTGATAGTCTTTTGAAGTTTGTGATGGGCTACTTTGTACAAACACATGCATGAAGTGTTTCCAGCCCTGGGTCATGATAAAGCCTCTTTAAAAGAAATCAAGTAGTGTATTTTGTTCTGGTTCACAACAGTGGTATTGAATAACATAGTGAAAACCTGTGCTGCTTAATCAATTGAGAGAGAAACAGCAGTCTGGCCCTGGAGAGAGAGTTGTGATGTACAGAGCCTTGAAAAGGTGAGGTCCCAGGGTCTTTGGGTTTATATTCTGAAAGAAATACAGTACATTTTCTTTTATAGACAAGTCAGTCTAATTCTGACTTCCTTCAAACAAGAACCATGGGCAGAGTCAGGAACTGGCTCTGAAGCAAAGCAGTCTCCGAAGGTGGGGGGTGAGAACTGAGGGAGTGGGAGGGAAAGGAGAAGGCTATTTTTTGCGGGAAGCTGCTGGTGTTGGACACTCCTACTTAAACTGAAAAGTTTTTCTATCTTGACTGCCCTGGAGTTCTCTCCTAGCCCTCCTGGGTGAGAAATACCTGGTGTCCTGGATCTGGCAAAATGTCTACCTCTTAAGGTGTAAAGATTCTTGTTTACAGCTTTATTAAGAGAGGGAATATGTAAAAGAGGAGAGTGGGAAGGGAGGAATACGTGATGGATCTTGGGGAACTTGCTTGACAGCATGTGATGGACACAGGAATCAAACTCACTGCTTGAAAGATATGACTGTCATTCATTATCTGTGTTTTTTCTCAATCCATATGTGTGTATGTATATCTATCTGTGTGTGTGTATGTCTATGTAATATATAGTCATATATTGGAATTTTATGTGACAATGCAACTTGCAGTTCTGTAAAGAGAGTGTAGAGTGAGAAATTGCTTAGTAGCATTCGAAATAGATGGAAAATAGTGAAACAAATTACTTCATTTTTAAAAAATCCTCACTGAAAACCCCCCAACAAACACAAAATCCCATTTTGGAATGGGAGGAAGTGAAAATGAAAAAGTATCATATTCAGCATCTGCAACTGGAAATGGTTCACCTTCAAGTCTGAAAGTGAAAACTTAAAATGAAGGAGTTGGGGAAAAAGAAAAAAAAAATCATAAATCCAGAAACATTCAATTTTAGAAATTTGAGCTTTAATGCTTTAAGAAAGGTGAAAGCATTTGTCTTTTTCTTAAGTATATATACATGTGTCTTTTTTCAGTCAAGAGTACTGTAAACCTCATCAGAAGCACTGGAATTGCTTCATGTTGGCATCTGTGAATGTGAGAATGGTATTTGGCTTGTGGTCTTAATGTTTTAGCTCCTCAGCAGAACTCAAATCCTCAGATGAAACATACTGATATTTTCCTGTGAAAGTGTGAATTCACAAGGGAAAAACAATGAATGTGTGGAACAGTATCATTAAAGTTGAAAGCTAGAAGGAAATTGTGCAAAGTCCTAAAACACAGGCACTTAGGCTCAGATCTGCTTCCATTTTAGCGAGTGCCAGAACTCCTATTGTTTTCCTTGGGAGCTGGATTAAGACTTTTATTGATATCATGCCAGTTTGAATTCCTTCACTTATTTTTGATCTTGACAATCACTTTTTCCATTGCAGTTCCATTAAAGATTTAAAACAGTATAATAAAACTCAGTGAAAAAATATCTTAATGCACTTAAATTGTTGTGCAAATGGATACAAATTAAAACTCATTCATGTAATTACAATTCTCTCTTTACACCAAACAATAGAATCTAAACTTTATTCTTTTCGCTTGCTAATCAATTTTTAGTTCATTGTCTGTTTTTTTTTTCAGGGGTTTATAGAGTATCAAAGTAATTGAAAATAATTGGTCTTTAAGTTGTTTTACAGTCAGTACTTGGATAATTAAAAATGAAACAGATTATGCATGTTGTGTTTTAATAGAACAATTAATTATTATTCAGTGGCTTTTATTCAGTGGCCTCTATGGAGTATTCCTGGCAGCGCTCAGCCTCAAAGCGACAGAGACCAGTCCAGAACACAGAACTGGCCTCTGTATTTTGGCAGCAACTGAAATTGCTATTAGGGAATCTCCACAAGGAAATAGAAATAAAAGGACTGAAATAATCCAGGAGAAACTGCTACAGTAGAGATTTGGGAGTAGGGGCAATGAGAGGCTGCAGGTGTCAGAGGGTGCTGGATCAGCTACATCTCTTCTTCATTCACTTTGGCATTTTTTCTAAGACTGCAATAGAGGTGTCTATTTTGGGATCTTATGTAGATCTAAATAAATAGTTCTTTGACAGTCCATGTCAATGTAGTAAATTCTGTCACAAGTGACCTCAGTATGACAATCTTCCAAATTATTTACATAATTCTGAACAATTGTAAACTTGGTTTTAAAGACTATTGGCTCAGAATTTGCCTGTAGAAATAAATGGAGGTGCTGTAGGCTTTCAGTGTGCAATTTTGCTGTCATTCAGACTGATCATGATTTATTATTGTTTATATGATTTTTATATGAATTTGAAGACATGATAGCCAAGATATGGTTTGAAGAAAATTGATATATTGCATCTAAAATGTTTCGGGTGAAGAACCAAAGTCTTTTCTCCCATTTTGGTTTTGAGCCTCCATAATGTGAGTTCTTTTGCCTCGAGCCTTTGCTTACGATAGCCGTAGGAGCATTGCTGTACTGTTTTACCACTTCATACAGCAAATATTACAGACAATTAAAGATAGTTTGAAAAACACCTTTTTTTTCAGATTTGAAGGAGCTTTTGTGAATAGACCAGCCTCCTGTCCACAATATGCAATGCAACTTTCACCAAGCAATAGGGCCTGACCTGAACAAGAGAAGTTCTGCAAGCTGCAACTGTTTTGGGACATTTCCACCACTTATCTACATGATCAGGCAGTTGAGGTGGTGCATACAGATACTGAGTAAAAGCAGTATGGTAAGAGGCATTGTTCCCTCTTCTGTACACAAGGACACACAAGCATTAGATGCAGAGTCTTAAGTCAGTCCCAGTGGCCTATTGCTCCCTGTGAAGCTCAGGTCAAGGCATATGCTGGTTAATGAAGCAGGCATGTATGGCCTCCAAAAGTTTTCACTGTCCTTGTGACAGGGCAGGTTTTTAATAGGGATAATGTGGGGCTAGGGAGCTTGTCACGTTTATTCACTGCTGGCTCCGTGCTGGCTATTAGGGAGCATGAGCATGTTACTGTATCTTCCCTGTGTGGCTGGACCAGGAAAAGAAGTATATGTTAGATAAACCCAGTTAATGGACATATTAGAGACACCTTATACCTAGGTTTTTCCCCTTCTTTTCATATATTTCATTCTACATACATTTCAAAAGGAATGAGCATTGCCAAAAGGAACAAGCACCATGCAGGGACGATGAAACCTGAATTTGGCAACCTGCAGCCTGCCAAGGGCTGGGAACCAGGGGGTGCAGCCTTCATGGGGCGCCAGACAGGGTAGGCTAGACCACATGCAAATCCTGATTTGAACTGTAAAAGCACTTTTGTGATGGGTCTTGCTGGGATGGGTGTTCCAGATCATTCTCATATGCCCAGGGTGCATGTAATACTGTTTCAGCATTTGAGACTCATAGAACTGTTAGCTTTACTGCTGGAATCAGGAATGCCAAGTTCTCGCTTCAGTAGCAGTCCTGTAAGCCTCATCAAAATCAATGGAGTTATATCAGGCTGGCATCTTTGGGGGTGTGGAGAGTGATGTTTTAGCTTCCTGACACACTTCAAATACACAGATGAAAAAGGACTAGTTTCTTTTGCCTTGCTACAAACCAAGCAGCTCTTCTCCAAATGGATTTGAGTGTGTTTTGGTGGCCTGAGTCTTTCATCCATTGTACATGAAGCATGGTGTGAAGCTGCTCTGCTCGAGCTCTAGTGCTTCCTTGATTTGCAACAGTTCTGTACAGGTGCTCACAGCTGGATGGGCTTGCCTGGAATGTGCATTGAACCTATGTGGTTTTGTTCTTCAGGGTCTTCTAACACTCCACCCAAAAGTTGCTGATAAAATTGTCCTTTCTCTGCAGATTTATGAAGATTTCTCAGCTCTGATTTTGAGTAAATTTACATTATTTCATGGCATGTGGTAACAAATCTGAAGTGTTGCGCTGCATTAGGGTGACTTCTGCATCTGTGGCTGGAGGTGCAGCTCCTGATAGATCTCCCTTTAGGGCAGCAAAAAGTACTGCCCAGAACTATGTACCCAGCCCCAAACAGCATTACTGAATTTCTCTAAAAGCTTCATTTTTAAAAAATTGTTATACACACACGTACACAAAAATCTCTGTCAGTTCTGACTGCGGTGGGTTTAAGGGCTATGCAAAGGGATTTCACTGAGAAAGGGATGCTGGAAAGGAAAGTGTGATCCATCACGGTGCAGCTGCAAGGACATTAGCAGAGCCATTGCCGGCGGCTTTCTACTTTCTTCTTTCAAAGGAGACACACATACTTTCTGTGACTATTTTGGAGTGTTACCTGCCTAAAAAAATCCCTTGATTCCGTATACTCTCTGAGAGGCCTCTCAGGTGGGTGAACACAAGCTTAGTAGAACAGAAGAGCTCAAACAGTAATCAGGTGGTTGTTTGAATAGTAATACTTTTTTATCCTTTTCTTCACAAAAGGCTTCGTGAAGGTGTGGATTACTTGTTAACAGCTGAAGTCAAGTAGTGATAGGGGAATCCTTTTTCTCTGTTTACAAAACATAATGCAAGAAAGCTGTGTTTTTGAAATAGTCTCTGCAAGGGCTGTTAAAACAAATGTCTCCACCCTTCACAAATAAAGGCTTTACTGGAAAGGTCGTTTACCCAGGTATAGAGCAGAGAAAAGGAAATAAAGCTGGTAAAAATACCCAGTTCACCATGGAAATGAGAATCCTGGCCGTTCTTCCCTCTGTGTTTGCAGACATATCTCTAGTAACTCCATGAGCTCTGCAGAGCTGAGCATGGAGGAGGGAGAGAAAAGCTTTGGGGGACCAGTCTGCACATCACCTCCCAAACCAGTGCATTTCTGAATTTGAGGTTTGAGAAGAGGCTAATGCCATTTGGGTCCTCTAAGAGCTCCTTAGCATGGATTGCTCATGGGGGACTCAGTTCCTGAAGGCTGATGCTTGCTATTTCTGAAGATTAATGCTTGGCTATAGCTCACTCATGCCCTGGAGATACCTGTTCCTGTGCTAGTTAGTCAGTAGTCTTATATTTTGTGTGTATTAGCTACTGCTTTCCAAAAAACTAGAGGTGAACCACAAACAGGTTGCAACAAGACCCTTTAAAATGCTGAGAGCTTAGAATGCAGCAAGTGGGATTTTCACGTTTGGGTAAAAAAAAATCTTATAAATCTTTCTTCCCTAAATTTTTAATGGACGTTTTGTGTGTGTGTATATCTTTGTAGGAATAAAAATTTACTTGAGGAGATTTAGAAGTATAAATTCAACTGTAAATTGAATTGGGAAGGAACTCCCAACTCAAGAGGGAGAATGAGACTCCTCTCCAGCATTTGGGGACACTGGTACAGAGGACAAGTTAGCAAAGTTTATTGCTGGAATGTAAAGGAGCTGAGCAGCCCAGGCAGGAAGCATTGAAGGCAGGGAGTGAACAGCACTTTAGGAATGCAGTGTACCTCTTAACAATAATTAACTGCATATTCTGGATTAGATGAAAAAGCTGCAAGTGCCTAATTTCTTTTTTAAATCTTTTTTACATGTTATAGTAAATGGTAGAATTATGGTGATCATCCACATAAGCTGGGGTGGCAAATGAAATGACCTTTATACAGGAAAGGGTGTTACATTGCTGTTCCCATCTTCAGCTAAAATATGTCCAGCTCAGCTTTCTATTGTTTAAATTGCTTAATTATTATGTTCTATGAAGGTATTATTTTACTCAACTTACTATTCCTTAATTTGTAAGATAAACTTGAATTTGGTGCCAAAAAGTCAGTTCATGAATATTTTTTAGTTTTTAGTTGTTTAACTTTGCTTTTAAGAAGTCTTTCAATGACCAACATTTTGCAGTCTAACTCTGCTAATTCTCTGTGTCCTGTAAAATAAGTCTGCATTGAATAAAATAAGGAATAAGAAGCATAGGGTAATGATCAATAGAACTTATCAGGAGCAGGATGCCACTGGCTTGCCCAGACCTAAATACTACTGATCATTGGGTCTGCAGCATGTTGCCCCTTGCAGAAGCAGCTTCTCCAAGAACTTGCTTAGTTTCTCTTGGCAAAGGTATTCTCTGATGCAAGAAGAAAGAACATCCCCGGGTGCCAGCCTTGAAAGGCTGCAGACCCCTGAGCTAACCAGCATTGGTCTAGTGGAGACAGATTGATGTGCTTCTCCCAGCATGTTTTAAAATATTGGTAAAACCTTCTAACTGCTAGTCTATACAAGTTAACCAGCTGAATTCTCTCCCTCTTCAGTGCCCTAGGAAGGCGTGCTCTGGAGCTTTACCTGAGCTCGGCTGTTTGCTCTGCTTTGGAGAAATCCAGCAAGATCAGATGATAGACATTCTTTCTCACAAACGTATTCATTTTTCCATACTCCTCCTTGAATGAGCTTGTGCCAAAAGTCGCTGAGCTGTTCGGAAGGCTCCGGAAGCCAGTAATTTGCTCACTTCACAAAAGCTACCAATTTTTTTGTATAGTTCTTACCATCTAAAGGCAAATATAATTAAGAAATTTAGTCAGTATACAAATAGGTCATGGATCATCTAATAAACTGCAATTGTTGACATTTATGGAGGCTTTTTCTCCCAAACATTGTTTATGGAAGGCAACTGGCAAAAGCAACAAGACAAAAACTGCTGTAGGCTCCTTTTCTGGGCAGCACTCAGCCTCCAGCTCCTCCTCCCTCTCTCCCCGGCATATCTTTTGAAGCTCCCTTTTAGTATTTTCATGTATGTACATGTGCTACTCTTCAAGTGGTGCAGTAGTTGATTTTCTGGTACTGAGAGCTGTGGGTTGTTAATTGCTGGGTAGAGTCTGTCCTTGAAGCAGCCAGTAAATTTACCATCAGGTTTTTCTTATTTCGGTTTACTGTGGGTTGCATCCCATTCTTGTACCAGAATCATCTACTCCAGTCAGAGGCAGCTGATCTGAACTGAAAACCTGTTGCTGGAGGCAAAATGCATATTCTCTCTTCATTATCCACACCAGCCTGGTCTGCCTTCAGTTTTTCTCCTGTGGTCTTGTATGCTCATGTATGGTTAGTTGGATTCAGGAGGAGGAAAATAAGGGTCAGTCAAGGAATGACCTGGACCTGAGCTTCTCAAAAACTGGCAGTGTTGTGTTGCGAAGTTGTGCTTCGGCACCATTGGTAAGGAGGCAAGGACAGGACTAAACAGAGAGGAAGCTGCATCCTTGTGGAGATCTTTAAGGAACAATAGCATCTTTCATACTTCACATCTATAAAACACATGAATCAACTCACCTGAGGCAAGAGAAGTCAGGAGCAGCTGACATCAACTGCCAGGAGCTGAGCTGCTCATTCTTTGGGAGTTAGCACATTTTCCGACTGACACAGTCTGCACTCTAGAGGCTGGTCCCTCCTTCCCCTGCCAATATGAGCTGGGGGCAGATGTTTCATATACTACTTCTGTTGTGTCAGCCAGCTCACTGCTCCCATAGAGCCCACCATGCAGGAGCACGGTGAGAGGCCCAGGTGGATGCTCCTTTTGCTGGATGTAACGCTGGGTAAGAGGTTCTGTGCCGTGCCCTTGGTGGCATCCTCACTGGGAGTGGTACCCTGCACCGCACAAGGTGTTGAGGACAGTCATGGCATGGGGACAGCCCTGCTCTCCCTTGTGATGGGAAGCTGGGTATCAGTGTGCAGGGCTTGGCTTTTTCGAATGGTCTGTGTGCAGTTCCACAGTTGTGTCTGAGAGGCCAACTTTTTGCCCCCAAAATTTCCATAGTTGAAGTTCTAGTGCAAAAGGTGACCAAGAGTGACCAAGCTGGGATTGAACCTTTCTGTGAGAAAACCCCTTGGTGCAAAATCCTCCCCCTTCCTGCACTGCATGAGTCAGTGTTTCAGCCATGAATAAAAGCCAGAGAGAAGCCAAGTTAAACTCATTTAATTTTTTTTCTTTTTGTCAGGACACTCAACCTGGTGTGAAAGACTCATATTAGTAGGATTATTCTCTTGTCAGATGGAAGCTAGAGATAGTAGTCCCAGATATGCATGCCTGGTTTGAAGGCCTGATTATCTTGTTCATGTCACTTCTTGGCCTCTTATCAAAGGAAGTTTCACGCACATCACCTTCCAGCTCCTCACTCTCAGCTCTGCAAGGAGGAGTACACTTAAACAATTTCCAGCTTGTAAGCCGATGTTTGTAGTTTTTTTCCTCTGGGGCAGTAGTGTCAAGAAGAACAGGCTCCTGAGCATGTCCTGTGGAGGGAGGATGGAAGAAGGTTTCTCATGGTTGAGGATGATAAATGAGGACGGGGGTGCCGTGACACAGCAGGAGGGTTACAGCACAATGTATTGCTGAGTACGAGGTGCCTGTTGCATGGAGCCTTTTGCATGGCTGGGACTTGATTTTAAATAATTGTTAAATACCCTTTATTGGTAAAATGGAGCTTAAAATCTGAAAGAGTTCTCAGAGAAGAGACCTTAGGGACAATTCAGAATTAGTATAAATATTCACTTTTTAAAAAGCAACTATTATTTCACTTTTATCAATATGTCATTAGATTAACTAGGAATTCTGGTATTTCTGGTTTTATTTACATAAACCACTTTTTATAGCAAAGGTATCAAGAAGAGAAACTAAGTGTTTCCTGCTTGCAAAATACCCAAACATCATTTGGTGCCTGTCATGGTGTCACCAGGCTAAACACAAGCATATGTCCTGAAAGCAGCCCGAATATAATAAATTCAGGAACTTCCATCTCTGTCATTCACTGGAAGGGAAAGCTTCTCCTTTCCCAAGGCTTGTTGACTAGGGGCTGTTTAATTGAGCTGGACAAACTGGTACTTGGGGGCCAGGCAGCACAGAGGAAGCTGCTAGAGGATGAATGGCCCTGGCTGTGGGGCTGGCTGCTGGCTTGACTGGGAAACCTGTGCCCCAGCTTGAAATGTTGAATGCGTGTCCTCAGGGTGACTTCAAGAAGTGCTGAGAGCCAAGCCCACATGCTGCACCACAACAGGCAGTGAGAGAGGGAGGAATTGAAGGAGGGGAGTGACAGTTAAAGTAAATAGGTGTGGTGCTCCCAGTTAGGTTGGCACAGGCAGCACTTGTGAACCCAACACTCTGTGGCCGTCTCTCTGGTCCAGGTGGACTTGAAGTTACTTCTGTGATTCAAATAAAAACACTCTCAAGATATTCAACTTTTATCATGTATCATTACAATCAGTAACTAGTCTATATTAAGGAAAAGTGCAACCAGTGAAGTTTGTGTTGGGTTAAATTAGCTTCTCTCACATCTGAATCCTGCAGATAGAAGTATCACTAGAATTAAAGATTTACTCGTCGTATTTGGCAAATCACTTTTAAATATGCTGGCAGCTGTGTTTGTTCATTACTAGCACTAAACTACCATGTGTTGCATTACCAGCTAGTTGTTGCTTTAATGTGTAAGTCCTCTCAAGTCTCTTGTCTTATAATTAGAGTCTACTATTTCTGTGTCACAAAAGTGTTCTATAGCTCTGCTAGCAGAAAATAAAGATATTTTTGTTACCATGTGTCAAAACACATATTGTGTTAAAATTCCCTACCTCTTTACATGGTGTGAAAAGCCAAGCAAGTTTATATTATGCTGTGATCTCTTCCTGAAGTCTAACTTCAGTTTCCTCTTATAGCTGTTATGGCTTTCGTCCCATTTATTCACTCCTGTAATGTTTCACTTCCTTATTCTTCTTCATTATCATATGGTTATTTGTTAGTGATGTCTAGCATTGCATCACCCACCCCTCTGCCTCTATCTCTATTCTCCCTCTCCATTGCCAGTCTGAGAATCATTGTTCTCTGTTTAGTGATGTTGCCTAGGTCACAAATTGCATCATTTATTAACATTTTTGCATAGCTCGCTTCTTTCCCATACCCTTTACATTGTGTCTGTGTGTACATCAATGTAGCTGTCACCAAGCACTTATATTTCACATTTTTAATTAGTATTTTGACTTTTCAGGGTTTCTTTAAACCATAAAAAGTGCCAACAGAGAGTTGGCTTTGCAGAGACACATATTCAGCCATTCCCCCAGGCCTGCAGAAAACCCAGGTTACATAGACCTGAGAGGTATGCCTGTGTTAGGAAGATGTTTACATGCTGGGGGGTTGTCAGCAGTAGCAGTGGAAGAAACCACCAGCTATCAGTGTACAGTGTGTGGCTTAGCCTCTTGTAATGTGTATTGTGGCATGCAATTGAGAAGTGAGAATGTATATTTACAGAGTAAGAAAAATAATTATATTTTCTTTTACACTATGTGCTGGAGCCAGTAATGAGACCTCTGAGCCAAGTGCCTCCTCTGGTTTTTTGCACTTATCTTGAAGCTCTTCTGAATTGTCAGCTGTGAACACAGGGAGGTTAGCACCCTCTTTGCTTAAGACCATTTAATCTTAGTACTAACCTTTCATCACAGAAAGCACCCGTGAGTCCTGCCAATGCAGGTTCATTTCTGTGGCACTCCTGCATCCCTTAGCTGCTGTGCTCTGTCTCTGCTGACCTGCAGTGGGTACCAGAGCAGTTGCAGAGAGGGCTTCCTCTTGGCTTTTCTAGTCTCACATTTCTATCATGATCCTATTAAGCACTGACTTCCCTGCTGCCCATCTCATCAGTTTTCACTTGAAAATACTGACTCAGAAAATTCCCCTGTATTCCTGAGGTGATCTTCCCTCCATATGTTTCTTGTATTAATCCCATCCTAAACTCCCAGAAGGCAACATCACATCCCATTCTCTTTGTTACAGACCACAGGTTTTGGCTCTTCAGCATGAAATACCAGTCACAGTGACTAATATCATCTCTCTGTCTCCAGGCTGTGGCTCATGTTTGCTTCTTGACTGTGAGCTTGGAGAGTTTTGGGTTACATGTGTCTTTTTCCACACATTGGTCTCTGCGGGAGCTGCAGCTCAGTCAGTCTGAGCAGTCCCTAAGCTCACAAAGTAAATTCTCCATGAACATATGCCCTTGGACCACAAATCCTTTTCTGCAGAGACACCTTAGCTCTGTTACTGTTATCTTCTTGTATTTTAGAAGCCTGCTGAGACCCAGAGGCAGATGCATGAACAGAGAACAGACAGACCTTGGGGATGAGAAAAGAGAGGGTAAAAGTTTGTCAGTCTCACTCAGGGTGAGGGGTGGTGGAAGGGCAAGGCCCACAGTCAGCCATGTACATTTACATCTATGTTTGCAGTTGTCCACATCAACATGTGAAGAAGGAATCAGTGACTGCAGGCACTTGCACCTGCTGGCACCTGTCATCACAGGCAGGGAGTTCCCCATAGGTGCTTCAGAAGAGAGAAATTTATAGTGAGAAAAGAAGGGAAGACTTCGTGGTCACTGGGAAGTGGAAGAAGGGACAGACACTGAGGGGAGATGAAGTGTAGGGCAAATCTGATACTGGGAGAGGGAGTCCTGCTGTGATGGCAGAGCAGTGGGAAGTGCCAATGAATCACGAGTAAAGGCTGCAGTTACCTTAATGGCCTGGAAATCTTGATGTGCCATGCCTACAGCAAAATGTGAGCTCTCCAGTAGTATTCCTTAGCTCATGAGGATCCTATGAGCCACCACATTACTGCTTTGAGGACTATATTTGCTTTTGTTGGTGAGCCAACTCTCCTTTCTTTCCCATCTCCTTTGAGCTCTGAGGGAGGACTTTCTACAGTTCCTAGTTTTCTTCTTTGAAAGCTCTGTAGGTCTCTCTGCATCTGCTCCAACAGAAGTATCTTCTCCAGGACGGAGCTGATAGGACCTGAGCCTGCAGTAGTACTACCAAACAAAAAATAATATGTAGTTACCCTTGAATGGTCAATTTTCATATCTGCATTCATGGGTTTCCCCTGCTTATGCTTTTCTGCCCCACTTCTTTACTGACTGTTGACAATTTACATTTGAAGTAGTTGGCTTCAGTATTAGTAAATGTTTTGTGACATTTTGGGATGCCAAACTGGGACCCGTTCACCTCCTCAAACGTGCATCTGCCTCTCTGCCCTGCTGTGCAAGTCTAGCAGCTGAGTAGAGAGGGATTATCCTCTCTAGACAGGGCTTTCAGAAACCGACTTTAATTAAAGGTGCAGGATGGAGCTCAGTGATCACCTCCGATTACTGGTGCAAATGCTTTAAGAAGAGAAATTAGAGCAATGGCGTATTAAGAGGTGGGTTCTAAGGTCTTAGTATCTCAAGCAGTTCAGTCTTTTTAAAGTGATTTGCCCAGATTCTGCCTCCTGGTACCTGTGTGCAAATCAAGAATAACTCCAGTACACCAAAGGTGTTGCAGGGCAGGGTGATTACTTTGCTCCTTTGAGTAGAGCTGTTTTGAACTCTATGCTGCTGAATGCATTACTCTTTAGTTGGAAAGAAGAGAGGGAAGCATCATATTTATTTTACGGTGATAAATGGTAATAGAGGAATATTCTGTTTCATGTTCTTATGACCTTGTTGTTGCCACGTTATTTCTTTCAACATTTCTCAGCTTCTGCTGGTGACTTGGGATTTCAGTTTGCTATTTTCTAGGACAGTGTAATTATTCAAAATCACCCCTTACAGAGGACTGCACAGCATGCACCAAGTGAGATTAGTACTTTAAAGTAATTACAAAACCATCATTACTTGATTGGCAAGTTAAAACAGTTATGAAAGAGAGGTACAAGATGCACTCAGAGACCTAAGGAGCCCCTCTGTACTTCCATGATCTTCAGAGCATCCTGTGCTTCCCAGATGACTCAGTCCATAAAATGCAGCAGATTTTAAATGTTGCTGTATATTAAGAAATTGTAATATCCTGTCTATTGGCCTTGAGTAGTGTCTGGGTATCAGTCATGGACCTGTATAAAAAACCCCTAAATTCTGGTTATGAGTGTGGATGTAAAGGAAAAAAGGTGTATTTAGTAGGTAATATTAAATGTTTCCTCTTTTTGGGTGCTGACTTTACTTTAACCACCTGTTACAGCATTTTCTGAAGCCTCAGGTTACTGCTGTAGAAACAACATGCAGGAGATGGCTTGAGCCAACTGAGCAAGTGAGTTGAGAGAGGTCATTTTACAGAGCTTGAGCTGTTTTAAGGAGCACAGGAGCCTGGTGCCACAGCACAATTTCCTGTTCACAAGAGCTCTTTCAAAGACAAATGTGAAAGGATGTGGAAGGATTTAGCCATTAAACACGGAGCCGGCAGCAAGTCCTGAAGCAAGAGCATGGAGTTAGATTTCCATAACAGGAGACTGTGAAATGTCTTCTTTGTCTGAAAAAGACACAAAGACAAATTGGTAATTTTTTTCAGGTCTAGAATATTTTATTTTGAGCTTGAACTTTCTTTGAAATTTTGCTGCTTTTTGTTTTGCTTTTAATTTTTTTTTCTACTTTTAATTTTACATCCGTCTTTAATTAGGAGATTGTTCTTTTTTTTTTAATGGAATCAAAGTAGAAGATAAGTTTTTCATCTGGGGAAGCACTTTTACTTTAATGAAATTAGAGAAAGATTTCATGAAGGCACAAGTCTGGCCGAGCACACCCCACCCTGCAGGCTTGATGCCCATGAATGGTTCCCCCCCACAGAATTCACTGTTGGAGTTAGCTTCTGCATAGTAACTCATCCATGTGAGCTGTCCTCTTCCACATCCTTGTAGCTACAAATGCAGCAGTTTGTTTTGCCTAGGAAGAAAGGAAAAAAAAATAGAGGAGTAAAAGCCAGCTTCTCTGGGGCAATTCTCTGCTCTTCTGGGGGTACTGGCGGAAGAATTGCATCCATCTCTTGTTAGCAGCCACTGGAGTCAGCCTGAGATGGAGATCAAGAGTCTCCACAATTTCCTAAGGTTTCTGGTAGAAGTGTTTTTCTCCCCTTGATGCTTTCTGCAGACATTGCAGCCAGCTGTCATGATACTTCTGTGTGCATCTTGCTCTGTGTTTCCTGACATGAGGAATGACATCCATGTGACAAATTGTGGAGCCAGGTTGGGTGACAGCTGGGTATCACTGCTGGTTACCACGCTGCCCCCAGCCCTCCTGCCTGTGCTCCCTCTGACCTGGAGCATGCTGAAGCCCTCCCTTGCCCAGCATATGTTTACATGAATTTTACTGTCCTTTCCACTAACATTGGCCTCTGCTGATCTGCTGCTTCCTGTGCAGCAGCCCTATAAACCTCTACTGATCCGGGTTATGGCTGCTTTGCCTTTCTCCCCATCACCAGCTGTCACATCAAAAGAGAAATAGTTCCTTCCATGCAAATACGTAACCTCTAGTTCCCTTTCACATGAGCCCACCTTAAAGCAGCCAGCACTGTGAGGTCCTACAGCTGTGGACCATCATGGGTAGGATTTGGCTATCTTAGGAACCCACTTCGAGTATCAGTGGGTTTCTTGCAGGCTGGGAGGCAGAGGGGGGTTTCTGGTAGGCCCTGTGGAGAAAAGGAGTGGGTCTTCTCACGTGGAATGTTTGCAGGGGTCATTAATGCAGTACAGTGACTGCAGGTGCTAAAACTGGGTGTTCTGTCAGCATTTAGGAAGATCTTTCATGAAGATGCTCAGCACTGGCCAAGTACAGAAATATCAACCTAGATCTGAACAAGGCTAAAGAAGTTTTTGAAAACTGAGGAAATTTTAGAAAATACCTAAAATACATTTTTCTTCTGCGAGCTGATGGTGATGACCTCAGAGCTCAGGTGATGAAAAAGTTTGCTCTGGACACTCAAACACAAATGCTTTCCACTAAACTCCAGCAACAGTCTGAGCTCTTGGGAAATGACTCGACAGTATGAAGCATCCTGCAGGAATTCAGATAAACTCTTTGAAGGGAAAAATGGTGATTTACAAACGTGCTTTTCACAGCATGTAGTATAAAATTCTAAAAAGGATGTTTTAAAAATAAAATTAGTATTTATATTCTCTCAGGAATAACATTTATCCCATGTTGTGTGCGTACAAATGGAGGACACGGGTTTGGTACCTTTTATAGAAAGGTGATAGGACAAACCTCTACTACTGCCTGGTGGGATCTCATCCTTCTGACTCAGTGGTTTCTTGGGAAGCTGCACCCTCTTGGAGTTGTACCGAAGTACACTCTTGGAGATTGGGCTGAAGGCTTCATGTCCAGCAGTCCTGTAATGCTCAGGCTCTGCTGATATCAGTGGGATTATAGGCATAAGGATTCCTAGAATGAAGATTTTCATGTTTTACCAGAGGGATTTACATTTTAAGGCTCAACATTAACGGTGACAGTTTTTGATGATATTTTGCATGGGCTCAGTATTTTATATTTTTCCATAAAATATAATCAAAACAATGAAAAATAATGCCTTTAAAGATATTAATAGCAATCTACTGCTACTGTAATGAAGGAGATACATATATTCATTAGACTTTGTAGAACATGCAAACAATCTTGGGAAAACTCAATGCACAATGACACTTTTTTTCCCCACTGGTAGTTTACTCCATGCTAGTAAAAGAATGCTTTTTACAGGGCACCATTAAGGTCATCATATGTCCAGCTTTCATTGGATGTGCCCTCTTTTACACCTGGAAATTCTGTTTGGGTTGAAAGAGAAAGCTTTGCTACAGGTGTTAAGATGTCCAGTGATCTGATAGGAGCATTAGTTTGAATGGGATGCCTGGAAATAGTGGATAAATTGTCACTGCACCAGGAAAACTTTGTGTTGTGCATGATGTAGGTAGCACAGGGAGTTGTCTTCCCCTGCTCTGTGGAGGGCATGTGCCTACTGGATCTTAGTGTGCTCCTGTAGTAATGCTCTGCTTGCTGCTGAATACCCTGATCTCACCAAATACAACTTCCCTGGATTGTCTGAAGCCTTGGCAGAATAGGGAGGAAAGAACCATCACCCAGAAGAGAAAGACACAGTCATCCTGCCCTTGGCCAGAAGATTGTGACTGCTTGGCTGGAACTAGCCTGG
Organism: Manacus candei; assembly: GCF_025592945.1. Taxonomy (NCBI): domain Eukaryota; kingdom Metazoa; phylum Chordata; class Aves; order Passeriformes; family Pipridae; genus Manacus; species Manacus candei. Next base: position 4,243,266 of record NW_026138111.1, on the reverse strand, counting down.
CATACTCCTGGTAATGCCCTGCTAATGTTGCAGTAAGATCAAGGATATATCAAGAGCATGAGTTTTTGCTCTGTTATCCATTATAGTAAATTCCTTTAAAGAGAATCTTTTGCTTATAGAAATCGTTGGATAGTCTTACATTAGTCCTAGAATGCAAAATACCCGTTTCACTCAAGGTCTGTGTCTTACAAAGTGTCTGGCAGAAAATCTTATCTAATTCTTAAAGAAGTGAATCATGTAGTTATGACTCCATTTCTACAGTTCAGCTGAATAGAAATCCTTAGATAGGCATTTGAGATTACAGTATCGTTTCTGAAGATCAGTGTAGTTTCTGTGTTTCACCAGTGTCTCCGAGTCACTGATGTTACCCACTTTTGTCTGTCATAACTTGACCTGCACTTTCTCTCCATCAGCTTCCCGAGATGACGTGCGGCGATAGGAGTCAAGCTCTTGCATTCTCCTGGTTTTGTCTGCGGGGCTGCTTTTATCTTTGGGAAAGTTTTGGAGAGAAAATACCCACTGCAGGTTAAGGACTATAGAAACAGGAAACAAGTGCTTTGTCCTTTTTGATTCGTGTCCAGCACACTAGTTTTAACGGCAGGGATCCAAGAATAATCTCAGTTGACCATGCGGCCAAAACCACCATGATCTCATTGCCAGTGGCCAGCGACGCATAGATGGTGAGCTAATCAAAGGAGGGGTTTGTTTTTGCATTGCGTTTTTAAAAGATTGTGTAGGTTGCCTATCAACAGAGAGTCTGGACAAGGTACATAGCATTTTTCCTATAAATGTTCCCAGTGCCTGATGAGTCTTTCCCCAAACTACAAAAGTTTGGTAAGGATGGTTTTACCTGTTTGTTTTGTCTTCTGTTCTTACTTCCTTAATCACATGATGCAAGGAATTTTTTTTCATTTCCATTTCTTATTTGGTTATATTTATTTCCTCAAGTTTCTGATTTGCTTATTTGCTTCTTACTCTGCTGAAGTCAACAGACCTCAGTTAACAGAAAAGACCAGCTAAAAACTGGTCAGCTGAAAAATCTAGTAAGGAAAAAGAAAACCTATTCCCTTTTTAACCAAAAATGAAGGAAAACATTATATTTTGTTGAAGATAATATTTTCATTCTGGGGATTTCTAGTGGAGTCAAGCTAGTTGTAAGTCTAAATTCCTCAGGCTGTGGGGAATGGGTGTATTTTTTGTCAGATTCCAGCAGATAGACTGTAATGCTCCCCATCACTTCTCTTGAATTTTATCTAGTTCTTATTAAAAAGGCTTAAACATTAATTGAGTTTGAGAGAGGAAAAGAGAAAAGAGAGAGTTTAAATGGCTCTGAAACCTTTCCTTTCAGACATGTGCTGCAAGTGGGACATCTGTGCCCGTCATTGTTTCCATCAAAAAATATGATGAGAACTGAAGCAGCATGAGAGTGTTACCTTGCTTGTGTGGGTCCCTCATGCTGGAGCCTGTTTGAGTCTCCTGGGGCAGAAAAAGTAGCTGAACCAACTTTTCCTGTGCCTGGTGCATGTGGAAGCTGACACATAGCCATTGCTGCTTGTCCTGTCCTGGAGGGATAGCCCTCTGTTTTTACCTTGTATTAATTTGCAAATGGTCTTATGATGACAGAAACCACAGAAAACAAACAAAAAAAGGTACACATGCCTAAGAACCCTCTTATTTCCCAAGCTGGGCTTCGGCAGAGCACCGCAGCTGATAATTAACTGTTTTGAAAGCTTGTCTGTAAACAGAAATACATCAGAAAAACATGACCGTTGTCTGTCTTTCATTGTTCCCTCTTTTGTTTTCCACTCAAGATAGCAAACCTGAACTCCATCCAGCAGGAAGTGTCCCTGTGATTTCACTGTGGGTCACAGCAAGGAGCAGAGCATATCTCCAGGCAAAAGGAACATGGGAATATGAAGACATTAAGAATAATAAACCTGGTGGATTTCATTTTGCTGATGCTGCTTTGAAAAGATACCTTTGAGGTTACTAATATGCGGTATGGGTGCAAACACTGAGGCAGAGAAGCTATTTCCTTATCACTGCTCCCAGTTTTGAAACTGCCAGGCCCTCACCCCAGTTGTTGCTACCCCACCCTTGCCATCCCCAAAATAGCTTTCATCCATTCCCACTTCGAAACTGCAAAGAGAGAGAGATTTGAGTGGAGCTCTGGCTTGCCTGGGGAAGTTCTCGCTTTAATCAGACCCAGTGAGTAAAAATGTTTGCAGGGGATGTGTATCTATGAGGAGAATGGAGGCTTTTATGGTGACCCATTGGTTGTCCCCCTGGCAGCACAGCCAGGCACCCCACACAGGGGCTCTCCCTTTTGAAGTGGGTAAGTGACGCAAAAGTGTATCTGAGGGTAAACACGCTGCTCTTATCTTATTCTGTATATCTTACACGCCATTTACTTCAGGATTAATGCTGGAGCATCCTGTGACTGCAGTTCAGTTTGTCTGGTGCTTTCCCAGATCTTTAAGAAACCTCTTTCAAATCCTGTATACCACTGGTTACAGCTGGGGAGGTAGAGATGCCCATGAGTAGCCCTTTGGCTGTAGGTGAGTGGGTGACTGGGCTGCTCGTGCCTGGGCTTTGTGCCCCCCAGTGCTGGTTGGCAGCTCTGCCTGCCCCTTCCAAGCCACTGCGGCCACCGCCGCGGGGCACTGCGAGATGTGGCTGCAAGGAGAGCCTTCTGCTGGGAAAGTATCTTTTAGCTAAGGACATTTAGCTATGCATTTAATTAGAATTAAAATGTTGATTATATTAAACCCCTCTCCCTTTAAAGTTCAGAGAAGCTTGAAAATTATTGCAGTAATTAGGCAATAGTTTTGATTATATATGAAACAAGATCAAGCTTTATGGGAGGTGGCAGAGCCCCCAGCAAGTCAGTCTGTGGCTCTATCTGGTGTAGTGATCTGGAGTGGAGTTTTTCATCTGAACAGGTCCGATGAGTGCTGTAAGATGCACAGTTTCCACGGACATTAGCATTAAATGGAAATCCTCATCTTCAGCTGGAGTTTGGAACCTGCATCGCAGCTGGCATGCTGGCCATGGAGCAGCAGTGGGATGGGCTCCTGGGCTGTGCACCCCACCAACGGCTGGTGTGGCCAGGAGCTGGGCAGGGTGTGCTGCTGGAGATGGCAGCAGGGAGTCAAACACAGCCGCCATCCCAGGGCTGGCTCAGCCTCGCTGTCGAGCTGGGCCAGGCAGGGGAGTCTGGCCGGTCCTTGCTAACAAGGCAAAACAGCTGAGGTACAGGGAAGTGCAGAGCCCAGAAGGAAAATCACTTTGCATTTTAGCTAGAAGGAAAATCTCGGCAGTTAAATAGGCTGTAAGGAGGTGGCTGTTAGCGTGCTCACGCTAACAACCCACACATCATAGTTCCCTCTAAGTATCCATCATCCTTTCTGCTTGTGCTTTCTGCTCAGGACAGGGACTTGTTTCCTTGCTCTCCTGGTTGCTGCTGCATCCCTGTCAGCTTCCCCTGCCCACATCTCATCCCCCACAGCAGTTATAGCCCATGAGCATTAGGTACCTGAAGAGCAAGAAGTGATGCTGTGGGAGGGTGTTCAAGGAAGTTAAGTGTATCTTCTGCCTCACTGCAGTTAGAATTCAAGTGTGTTTATTCCTGCCAGCAGATCCAACTTGTGTTACCTCCCACCTTCCGGAAATGTTCCCCCAGACTAGTGTTATCAACCCAATTAACATTTCAAATTTCTCAGCTTGCAGGTGCTGGTTTCAGAAAAGCAATCTTGTACAATGTTGAGCAATCCAGTTGGCATCAATTTGTTCTTAATCCCCTGTTCAAGCTGCAGACTGAAATATGCTTTTTTTCTTTTCAGTGTTGTGTACAAAGTAAATAATCCTGAACAGCACAGCAACATTAAAGATAATGATGCCAAAATTGGTTTGTTTTTTCTCTTATGCACGTTGGGAATGTACAGTTGCTTTATGCACAATTTCTCCTCCTGCAGTTTGGGGTTTTTTTAGCTGTCTGATTTAGCTGGTACTGCTGTGGCTGCTGGCAAGGGGACTGTGGGGTGGGAGCTGCCATGAGCTGCAAGCCCCAAGTCGCACTTTACCCAGGTGTCCCAGATATCCATCTCTGTCAGGTTGAACAGATGACTCATCTTGCAAAAATAAGTACATTAAAGTTTGACTTGAAATGTTTAAGAGTGTCTGCAGCTTGTGAGCAGGATAGGTGTTTTTGCCTGGAAGTGTCTGGACAGACTTGTTGGGATCCGTTGCTTGCACCGACCCTGACATCAATTCACAAGTGAGGATGTGGCTAATGCTTGCCAGGGGCTGTACAGCAATACAGCACAAACCACGACCTAGGTACATACCCTGTGTGCTGGCTGGGCTGGGGCAGACCCTGAGATGCTCTGAACTGCCGCAGTGGCAGCAGGAGGGTGCTGGAGGCAGTGTGGTTAATGCTGCTTTAAAGAGAGCTAGTTGCTGGCACAGTCATACGTTGGCATTCATTCTGCCAGTGTGGACTACTGCTTGTCCTCCATCAATCCTCCAGCCTTGGTTTAGTTAATCCCAGATACCTTCTTTTCCCAAAAAGACACATCTCACCCAGGACATTCCCCTTCCTTGTAGCTCAATCAGGGCTGAGTATGCCAAGGTACTTGCAAACATCATGTGGCTCAGCTGCCTCCTGTTTTACCTCACCCTGTGATCTAAAATACCCCCATAACACCAGGTAACATGTCTTTCTCTTCCCTCTTCCTGTGACCATTCCAAACCCTCTCTTCTCCAAAGGATACTGGGCAACGTTGGCCAGTGTTTTCAAAACTGAGCATCTGCAGAATGGGGGCTTCAGCTGCTCATCCTTCCTGGAAATTGAGAGCAAGGGTTTGACATCAAGGTACAGATTCAGATACCTGATTTTAGGAAAACCCTTGCAACACAGGAGGTGCAGTCCATGTGACATGTGTCTGGTATCCACATGCTTGCCCTGCTCATCCCTCGTCTTTTGCTTTCTGCTCTTGCTCTCTTTATTTTTCAACCTTGAGCCATTTCCTTGGCAGACTGTTGTTGTTTGGGGCTGCGGGGTCAGGAGTGAAGCTCTGTGTGAGTGTGCTGGCAATGACTCAGAGAATTGGGCTTTAGGCCCAATTTTGGCAGGGAGTGAAGCCCACTGAAGTCAATGGGAATCTTCCTGTTGGCATAATGGGCTTTGGAGCAGACCTGGGGTTCAACATTCTTCAGAGCAGTGGTTCCAGTGTGAACCTTTGGCACTGTGATAGATAATTATTTTTATATATTGCTTCCAAAGCCCACAACTTGTGTTGGCAGTCAGTGCTCCTAAATGTGGGGAGCTGACTGGCAGCCTGAAACAAAGGGACGAGATCAGTAACATAAGTTTCATGTGACCAAAGGGAATCATCTCCATGTTGTTTCATCCACCTTGACATACAGAACTGCTCATCAGCGGTGTTTTTGATCCCAAGGAAAGGGAGACTTTGACAGAATTCACTAGTGCCTATCTAAGAAGAGACAGGATGTTATACAAATAAGTTTACTTTTTTACAAAGGGAAGAGATGGAGAGTATTTCTCATGGATGTTATTTTTCTGGTTTTGCGTTATTTAAAGTCACTTTTCTCAAGCAAAAGAGACATTTGCACTTTGATCTATTCCTACCTCAAAACAGAGATTACTTAGGGATGTGGAGAGCACATTTGCTATTGGCCATCCCTCTGGTCTTTTGTAAAGCTAAAGCCAAAACCAGCCCCTGCTTCTTTTTCCAAGGTGCCTTGAGTGCACACACAAACTGAGGTCACATACACAGTTTCTGTCCTTCTTCTAGCAGCTTCTCTAGTGGGGTATTTGTAAATTATGCCTATTTTCCTCTTCCATTCTGGTAATGTTTTCTTGCTGTTTTGGCAAGCAGTCTTACTTAGTTTTCCACTTGCCATTTTCTGTGCAGTTAATTTTCTTTCAGGTTATTTTCTGTGCACTATAAGCTCCTGAACTTTTCCATAACATAGAAGATATTGTAAGGACTTTTTCTTATGGATGCTCATAGACTTCTTATTTCTACTGATAGAAGTGAAGCTTTGTAGTACCTACAGCAATGGTTTGGAAGGGATAATATTAACACCCTAAGTTTGTGCATTTTTAAATTGTCTCCATGGTGGTGGGAGCACAGAGCAAGGAAGGGGACTCAGCCCTCCAATGCTTGCAGACTTTCTTAGGCAAACTAAAGCTTAAGGCAGGACTATGTGTCTCACTCTTATTGATATCTGCTGATTTTTTACTGCTATTTGCTCAGCAGGAAGTGTGGGTTGGGTGCCAGATCTGCAAAATCCATTTCTGTGGCTTGGTGCTACTAATGTGCTAATGACGCCCAAGCAGTGGAGAGGACACTAAAAGCATGGCATCCTCCTCAGTAATTCCAGGCTTAGTGCTGGATTAGGTGTGTATTAACTTCCATATCTAAAGACATGGCTGGAAGCAAATGGGGGATGGAGGTTTGATCATTCCAAGCCACGTTACCAAGCAATGACTGCTACCCATGCCCGTGGCGGCTTCTTACGAACTGGGAAGAGCAAGAGGTTGTTTGAACCTATGGAGTGTCCTTATTCTATGTTTTGCTAGCTAAGGAGTTTGGATGGCTGTCAACAACACTGGCATCTGTTATTTCCAGATGTGTTATCAAACAGGGTTAGAATGGGTTTGGGTTGCTATATCTGTGAAAGAAAGCTCTGATGATAAAGTATTTATATAAAATATGTAGCTTTCAAAATTAGCCTTAAGACCTTAGTAAGTAATAAGCTAAAAGAGTATTAATTATTTTATTTCTGCAAGCCTAAAAAAAAACCCGAAAGAACCTTTTTTGGTCAGGTGCTGCCCTTGCCAAATATGCATTTCAGTTAAACTTTGCTGTGTTTACATTTCTAGATAATAAAATTCTTTGGTTTATGGACTGCCAGAAGATAGAAAGCTGAGATTAAAGTCTCAGATTTGATAAGGTTTGTTGTAAAGTAAAGGTAATAATGAAACAATGCTTATTTAGTCAATTCTCTAGTTATTTATGTATTTTATAGAGATTCAAGCTTCTGTCAGCCTTGCTGTCTTCTCTTTTCTTTGTAATGCATCAGGGTACATGTTTGCTACTAAATCTTTTCATCAGTTTGATGGAGGATGAAGATGAGTAATTCTCTTTTTAAGGATTGTATTCAGCAATGACAGTAACACAAAAGACAACAGTCTACTTTGATTTCCACCTTCTGGAGATTCCTTTTGTGGAAAGTATACATAAAATAATATTGCCAGGATAAAAACTCAGGGTGCAGGGACCACATTTGTGATCAAAACATTTTTGGTGTAGTCACCTGGCTGTCCAGAATAGTCTTTTTTTGTTTACTGGTCTGTGAGACTTTAAGAGTCTTATTTTCATCTTTCCACCTTGTTTTTCATAAACCTGGCTGCAACAGCTTTTAAAAGAACCTTTTATGATTTCTTTAAGACATTATGTTGCCTTCATTACCCTAGTGTCTTAGCATTTCATTGTCTGCACCCACTACTTCACAGTGTACATGTGAGTGCCATTATCCCTGTCTAATGGAAGAAAAACTCAAGGACAAATTGACAAAAGCTGTTGGTACAAGGGCTTAGGAGCCAAGCCCATAAAAAGGACTGGTTGAATCCTGTCTTTCTCCTTGTTCTGTCCTGTGTTTCCCTTTTCTCAGGTGGCTTGGGCTGCTAAGATCAAGGCTGTCTGCTCAAATCACTCTTAGCAAGATGCCTGCACATCCCATCTGCCAATATGATCTGAGTGTTTAGAACTCCTTCAGGAAGATTCTTGCATCCAGCCAGTTTGCTGAAGCCCAGCAGATGATGTCTGTGAGAACTGGTGACAGCCAAGCCTTGTGTATATGTGCATTCATCTGTGTGAAGGTCTGCTCCAAAGAGTAAAGTGTAGCTAGAGTTTCTCCTGAGTAGCTTGCTTGAAGGGTGTTTCACATCCCTAACTGAAACCATCTTGTACCTGCCAAAACAATGGTAGGGCCTTTTGAAAGCTGTATCATAAGACCTCTGAAAACTCAGATCGTTAGAGCCTTTTTAGCAGAACAACAGATTGGTTGTGCATGTATATTGGGTAGCTGCATATGGTAGGCATCTCAGACAGTGGAGGCCATGAAGTAGTACCACTCCATAGAATAGTACTTCTTAGTGTTATTTTTCTGACTTTTCTGGCAGTAAACATTTTAAACATTCATGGAATATTTCACTTGTAAATTTCCAAACACATACATTATTGGGTACTTAAGGCTTAATTCAATTCCCAGTAAAGAAAAAAAATTCCACTTTCTTTATTGCACTTGTTCCAACCCTCAAAGCGAATGTTGTCTGTTGAAAGTAGAATAGATACTAAGTTGGTCCCATAAAACCACAGATTGTTTCAACTTTCCTTGAGTTTCTGAATGAATAGATGATCAGATCCCGTGATGCTGCTCTCAGCCTCGCTGGTGATGTGAAAGAGGCGCTTGTCCAGCCGGCTGTATAGCTGCGCTGTTCTTTTGTTGCCTATAGTACACATGCTCAACTCCTTTTTACTCTCTTTTTATCTTAATGCTCTGCAACAGGGCTGCACAAAGCCAAACTGGCTTTTAAAACACAACTTCATTTTGCAGCTATACGTCTGTGCCCAGTTTTCTTTTGTCCTGCCTGTGGAACAAGGAGGTTGTGTGGTATCTGACACCAGGCTTTTTCCAGTGATTTATTAACTGTGTCAGAATAGCTGTTGTGAATGCTGGGAAGCTCTCGCATATTGTGACAGTTGATATTGATTATGACAGTTTGTAGACTCTAGTGCGTTGTCCAACAGTGGATCGTATTTTGTCTTCTTACTATACATACCATGGACTATAGATCATAGTGTTTGCTTTAAAAAAGGACCCATTGTCCAGAATTCTTGCTGGTATGAGAGAACTTCTGTGGTGTATTGTGCAACAAATAGCAAAATAGTTCAGGCACCCTATGGGACAGACAGGCAAATATCAATTGCTTACTAAAAAAAAAAATTAAATAGTTTGTTCTGCTTCTGGCCTTTGGGGGAATGAGCTGTGCAATTGACAGAGGTGGGTAAACTAGTCTGAGGATGTCATTTATGAAAATACTGGTGTCCCGTGTTGTCTGTTGGCCAGAAATCCACATACCGTGCAGGAGGAGGTTGCAATGAGGATTGTGGCTACGGATCATTTTTAGAGGTTGCTTTGGGTCTTGATGGATGCTGAGACTACACATTTCTAAAATGAGTCTGAAGAAGAGAAGATAAAGATTTCTGCAGACTTGGGAGAAAGTGAAAGCTGGTGCGTGAGCTTCTGTGAGGGGAACATAGAATCATAAAATTGTTTACTTTGGAAAAGACTGTTAAGATCATGAAGTCCAACCGTTATCCCAGCACTGCCAAGTCCACCACTAAATCATGTCCCTAAGGGCCACGTCTGCACATCTTTTAAATATGAAGGTGACTCTACTACTTCCCTGGGCAACCTGTTCCAATGCCGGACCACCCTTATGGTGAAGAAATTTTTACTAATGCCCAGTTTAAGCCTCCCCTGGCTCAGCCTGAGGCCATTTCCTCGTCTTCTCACTTGTTACCTGGGAGAAGTCAGATGGATCACCCCAAACAATGACCTCTCCTGACTGGCTTTAACCAGGCAGTAGTTAAAGTAGCACACAAGAGAAAAGTTTTTTTCTATTTGCCTAAAAGCTGCTTCATTGTGGAAAAAAGTCAATTGTAAAAGCTGAGCTTTTACAGACAACCTGTTCAGGAGGAGGGAGTCAAAAGCTGTTTGGTTAATGTAATTTACAATATTGCTACTGTAATTCTGGAGGAAAAATCTTCCAACAATACATTTCTTTTTAAAACAAAACATCTCTTGAGGTAGTGACAGTGAATACGAAAGAAACCATTCTTATTTTTCTGTTCTGTTTCTGCATGATGATAGTGGGTCATAAACTCACACTTCGAAATAAGAAACCTTAGCAAAATGACCTTTAGCAGTTTATGCTATTACATTTTTGATCTCATAATGGCTTTAGATTGATTCAAATGCAGTTCCTGCTGCAACTTTACATTGATGTGATTAAAAATCCATTTCTGCATGTATCTTGTAGTTGAATTGAAATAAATGTAATAGGAGGTTACTTGTGTAATGATTATTTCAGGGATACTTCGGGATAAGACTATGGCACTGAGCTGGGACCTAGGGGAACTAGATTTGGTTCTTAACCCCACTGTGGGACTGATACTGGCCACTCAAACCAATTTCTCTCTCTCATGAGATGAACTCATCCTCATTTCTGGTTGTTTATTTACACAGTGAGGTCTTCCAGAAGGAACATTTCCTATGAGAAGCCAGTCTAGATCTCTCCTGGGATTTCTAGAAGCTGCTCTAATACTAACCAATTTTCTGTAATGCGATCTGTATTTTAATGAGTCCTTAATGTTAGTAAGGAGACAGATTTAAACTAAGTGGTATGATTTCAGTGATGATGCAACTTCCCATTCCATGCTCGCATTGAACTTAATTCAAGTTAATTCTAGCACTCACTGTGTCACAATTATGTTCTGTAATGATAGAATGCTCTAGACTTTATACCTTACAGCACTACCGTAAGCCTCAGGGTGTACTAAGATTTTACAGCAGCATCTCTCAGTCCAGTGTATGTATTAGTGCTATATTTATATAATTAGGGGTTTTATTGCAGAACAGCCACAGCAATATAAGAAATGCTTTAAAGCAATGGAAGAGTTTTTAAATGCCTGCTTTTCACTGCAGGCACATTTTATTTAATTTTTTTTTCCTGATATTCATAAAATATTTTGAAGAAACTAGGTGTGAAGAATGAAGAAGTTCTGGTGTTCAAATGTGACGACTTGTTTCCTTAGATGACTTGTATCTGAAACTCTGATCACAGTTCTCTGTCTGTGCATAGTTCTGGCTCCTTAAGCCTGAGACCACACCTGGAGAAGATAATTTTGGTATTGTGCTGTAAAAAGTGACAGCTTCCCAGCACCAGTTGTAGACGAGCAGTCACTATCATGAAAGGCCCCTTCCTCTTGGCTTCCCCTTGGCCACATGGGGCTCTCAGACTGTTTCCTCACTAGTCCTTGCTACTTGTTTGCTTGGGATCTTCTCCAGATGTTCTGGCCTCTTCAAGATGTCTTGGATCCTTTGAGTTGCAATCCTTAAGAGGTTTAATTTTGTTTTCCTGAGTAAAGACATTGGTAATCACTGCAGAAGGCAGATACATTTCCCTCTCCCATCCTAGTTCCCTGAACTGCCTTGCAGGTCTGTTTTATTTTCAGGAGATCGTGGGAGCCTCCTTGTCCATAGGTTGAAGCCTGCTCTCTGACATCACTGTTATCTTTCCCTCTTCCCTTCAGATGGTGTCCACAGTGTCACAGCGGTCTGCACTCTACGTGTCACCATCATCACAGATGACATGCTCACCAACAGCATCACAGTGCGGCTGGAGAACATGTCCCAGGAGAGGTTCCTTTCTCCACTCCTGTCCCTGTTTGTGGAAGGGGTGGCAACTGTGCTCTCCACTGCCAAGGACGGCATCTTTGTTTTCAATATCCAAAATGACACGGACGTCAGCTCCAATATCCTAAATGTGACTTTCTCAGCCTTGCTCCCTGGTGGCATTCGAAACAAGTTCTTCCCCTCCGAGGACCTGCAGGAGCAGATCTACCTCAACAGGACCCTGCTGACCATGATTTCCACGCAGAGGGTGCTGCCCTTCGACGACAACATCTGCCTGCGCGAGCCCTGTGAGAATTACATGAAGTGTGTCTCTGTCCTGAAGTTTGACAGCTCAGCCCCGTTCATCAGCTCCAACACCGTCCTGTTCCGCCCCATCCACCCCATCAACGGGCTGCGGTGCCGATGCCCCCCGGGCTTCACGGGGGACTACTGTGAGACGGAAATTGACCTCTGCTACTCCAACCCTTGCGGGAGCAATGGGCTTTGTCGAAGCCGAGAAGGGGGCTACACTTGTGAATGCTATGAGGACTACACTGGTATGTGTTTATCTTATCTTTGACCCATGATTTATATGTTAGACCATCATCCAGGCCAGCTCTGTGTCAAGCTGAAATTGCTGACATTCTTAGTCAAAGGGAGAAAAACTCCTGGCATTGCCTTCTAGTCAGGAGAAGGCTTGTGAGTGTCACACATCACTTAGGGTACGTCCCATATCTCTGTGTGTGCATGGTGGTAGGAACTGTGCCTTGCTCCAGGTCACGCAGAGGGACTGCCAGCTGCTGAAGTGATTTGCACTTTTTGAATTTCTGCTCAAAATGTGTTATGAAAATTTATTTCTTCTGTCTGGAAGGAAAAAGATGGGACATATCCCCTGGTTCCTGGTCTTGCATGCCTTCAAGGCCCCTCTGCAGTCCCCGCATACCAGGATATAGTAGGGGTGCACAGCCTCTGTAGGAGGTCCTCAACCCTTGGTCATCAGCCAGCATAGAGCATTAGGATTGATCTTGTTCCCAAAAAGCTGCAATAATACACACTTAGGGGAAATACTGCAAGTCAGGTCTGGTTTGTAAATGTCCAGATAAAACTCCAGAAGGACGGAGGTGCTTCCAGGCCTGTCTCCAGCAGCCTGCTGAGGAATGTACTTTGCCTCATCGTGGACTTGACAGCTAATAAAGATCAAAGTGCTGCTTCTCAGATACTCCTGAGAAATTACGAAAGAATATTAGCTGAATGTTTTCTGCTGCTTCAGTAAAGTCAGTGGGGTTATTTATGTAAATTACACGTGCATTTAAGCATTCTGCACTGACGTGCTGCCGGCTGTAATTTACGCTGACAGCTCAGCAATGTCTGCTGTGACCCCTGCAAACAAGGGGTGAAGCAGAGGGGGGCTGGTTCCCAACACTGCGTCTCACTGCTGAAGTTATAAAAAATTGAAACCATAAATTATTTAAGTCTCGATGGAAAAAAAAAAAATCTAGATGATGTGGATCCAGCCCTCCAGGTAGAAGGGTTTTCCTTCATTTTCTGTGGCTTTTTTCCCAGGACTGTAATCAAAATTGTGACTGTGGGAGAAGAGACATGGCAGAAAGGGAACTGGGCTTTCCCCAGGAAGGGGGACAGGAGATACTCCCTGAAATATGTGCAGAGCTTAGGGCAGCAGGACCTTCCTAAGAAGATGCAGACAAATTTTTTGTCCAATGGGAGAAACCCTGAGTAGAGCTGTGAGATGGTTGGGATATTTGGTATTCGTTGAGGAGTAATTTTCCTGCCAGGCTGCTCATGAATGACTTCCACAGTCAAATACATTATAAAGTCCATTATCCATTAATACACAATACATACAATATCGGGCATCACAAAACAGATTTTATGATCAGTTGATTTCATTAAAAATGTTTACATAATATTATGCTGTAAATAGGAATGCTTAGAAGTAGGAAGTTTCATTAAACAAAGATATGCATATAAATGGAGTTAATTCATCCATGTCCGAGGTTTTGGAATGACATGCATTCCACCACATTTTGAAAGTCTCTTGCTAGAAATCTTCAGAAAAAAGGCTAAATATACTTTCAAAATGAAAGAGAATAAGCTTGTATTAATAATTGATGAACATGTTTAATACTTAATGCTGTAGTCAGAACAGACACAGTACATATTTATAAGAGAAGCACCATAATATTCATATACAAAGAAAGATTTGATCTGTAACTGTATTTTCAGTGCATAGTTGTTGAGTTAAAAATTAACTATCCTGCTGCCAGGATATTAAAAGTGATCAGAAGTTAAGGAGTGAGCTTATACCTTTCCTGTCTTTAGGTTTCAAAGTTAACTGCACTTCAGTGAAACACCTTCTTTGGAAGGACAGTTTGATCACATTCATGTTGGGCAGGGAAAAACACATCCAACTATGATCAAGAGGGCTCTGGAACCTTTTCCCATAAATTGATACAAACATTATTGAATATTTCTGTTTTATTGCTGAATGAATGCAGTAGAAATTTCGTATCTGCTCTATGATTTGTTTATGTTACATTAGTGCCTTTAGGTTCCATGTTGCATGACAATGTTTTACCTGTCAAACCTGACACGTTTACCCACGTATGGTGGCCATTTTGGTTGATTTTCATCCGCTTTACAGAACAAGACTGAAAATGTTATCAACAAGTAGTCAACTACTAGAAATATTCTATGAAGATGCATTATTGAATTTTGTCCCAATCGCTTTTAAGAATTATTATTTTGCCTATGATTTTAATCCTTTCTTTAAATATGTCCATATCCATTTTCAAGTCCAGTTTATTAATGATAATACTGTGTTTTCAGCTTGTATGTAAATATATTGTTTACAGCAATCCAGATTTTATGTCTATTTGATATGTAAATAGCACAGGTTGGCTTCAATAGCAGCAGTGTATATTGGTTCATGAAATGCAGTGATCATAAACTGGAATGAGCAGAAAGTTACTAAGTCTGAAGGTTGGAACCTTCTGGTATTACTGAAATGTGATCATGGTACTAACTCAGTGCAGTAACATCTCAGTATAAAGTACTTACGAATCTTTGAATTAATTGCAAAAGATGAAATATGAATGGTAATAATGAATGACATGCGTCCTTCTCTGGGAGCTCTCACGTTTCCATTTCTCAATTAAGAGCCTACGTAGAAAAATAATTATAAGAAAATACTAAGATCTGTCATCTATCTGGGGAGATAGGCTGTAATTCAATGAGAAATCACTACACAATCATAACCCTGTACTGAATCTATCTGACTGGTGACCTGCTAAAAATATAGCGTTTATTTCCTCTAGAAGGTAATTTTGTCCTGTCTTAATAGAGTGGAATTTCCCCCCATTTTTCCACCCTGCTTTGAAGCACTCCATTTGTTTTGATGTAATTGTTAGTCATTTATACATGATGAAAGTTTCTCTGTCTTCAGGAGTCTTCTGTTACGGGCACAGAGGTAAACTGAGCTTCTACAAGGTATTTCTGAAACCTGATTACTGGCTAGGTTAGGGTGATTTGGAATTCACTTCCTGTGATGTAAGGAGGTGAGTGAAGAAGTACATATATTTTTAATCGTATTTTTTCAGACTAGCAACCCCTTGAACTTCTTTTCTTTATATAAAAAAAAGTGTAGAGAAGTAAATATTGTACACACTAACAGTTGTGCCATTGGTGGCAGAGAACTGTGTGCGTAGCTAAAGGGTTAAAGGATGTAATTTAAGTTAACCAAACAAATATAATGAACTGTGTAAAGCCTGTATATTTTTTCTAGCTTTATTTCATGTACCTTTGAGTGCTGCAGAAGCAGCTGAGGTGAGCTATAGGTGAAGGCTTGGACAGAGGTGGAATTATCTGTACTGCCCAAAGGGCAACCCCATGAAGAGTAAATGCATCATGTCATCCACACCAGTTTTGGAGGCATGGATGCCACAGCAGTTCCTGAATGAGGTGTACTTCCAGCTCCATCCTGGTGCCTATGTGACCACTGTGGCCATAAGTCACCACCTTCTTGGGTATGAATTCCCACAATTCCTGCCCTGACCTGGGTGCCTCCTTCCATTGCTTGGTCCTCCTGCATCACTATGCCCTCAGTCCTTCTGCTCAGCAGACACCAAGACTACTCTCCTCTATGGACATGCTCCCGAAGAGTAAAATTTAATTGACACAGAATAAAAGCACTCTAATGCAAAAAAAAAAAAAAAAAAAAAAAAAACCAACAACCCCTGAAATAAGGAAGAGATTTAATGTTCCCACAGTTCTCCTCTGTTCTCATATCACATTGTCTCTGCCTCCTTTGCTACATAACCCCTAGCAAGGAGTAGTTTGTAGGGGGAAAAAGATCATCGGAGAATTTCCCATATCCTCTGCACCTCTCCTTGGATTTCACTTCAGAGAGGGGAGAAATCTTAAGTGGCTGTAAATCTTCTAGTAATCAAATACAGCAATTAGAGATCTTTTATGTGTTATACTTTTTTTCATCCTAATTTGTATCTGTGATACCATATTGACATGAGGAATCATGACATCTAATGTGGCTTCTGTGAATTCTGACTTTGTGTCATGAGAAGGTAATTATAGCTGGTTTCATAGCGTCGTGCCAGAAGTTCCTATTAATATTGCTTAGTAAATGCTCAGTGTTTGGCTCTTGCAAACATACAGCATAGCAGTACATGTGAAGATATGCTTCTGTGTTATCTTTACTTATATCCATTCTTCAGATAGTGATTTCCCAGCTCGGTCTGATACCAGATTCTCATTTTTCAGGCCAGAGAGATTTATTTGGGGGAATTTAGGCTTTCAAGTAGAGAAGTCTGGCAGCCAGGGTAGTCATAATGAGTATTTTATCTTGGGCAAGAAAGTCTGAAATTCCACTCTCAGTTGCACTTCTGCAACTCCTCTGAAGCAGTGGGATCACAGGTGTGTAACAGCCAAATCCTGTACAGCAGATCTAAATTTGATTCCTACAGGTACCTTACTGTATCTTTAACTCCTTGTTTAGCTTATGAAAGGCCATGGTTTTGTGACAGCAAGGCTGAACAAAAGTTATCCCTACAGGGTTGTGGGGCTTTGCCAGCACTTTCAAGCTGCTGTGACCAAGTTTGTCTTTAATAGAAAACACCAAATAAGGAGTTTTGTCGTTCACAAACATTCCCATGAATGTAAGGACATTGTCCATGGCATGTGACAGCTTCATGGGTCATGAGTGATATCTCATTCAAATGTTAAGGCAACACAGTGAAGGTTCTGAAATGTTTTGTGTCACTGCTGCCTTAACAGTGTCCTTTAGTCTAGGTCTTCAAAGTCATGCTACTGGATTCCAGGTGCTTTTGTATAATAAAGAGATGAAACCTAGGCAAGGTCTAATTCTCTAAAAAAATATATATTTGGTTTCAAGGGTTTAAATATAGTTACAGTTATTAGGGTGCTGGGTGATTTGCAGTATTTCCAGAATTTAAACTCTTAACATTTTTTAATGAAGCTTTTCTGCTGATTTTGGGTGCAGAAGAAGTAGAAGAGTGCTGACTATCAATCTTTTAATAACTTTTGTTGTTTCTCAGTGCCTCAGAGGAGAATACCTGGTTGCCTTACCTTGCAGTTTCTGTATGGTATTACTGAGAGAAAGCTTGTGGAGGGTGGTTGCATCCCAGTGAAGGTCTGTACAGCATTGAAGGTATCATTAGTGTTATTTAATATCTTCACCAATGACATAGACAAAGGGATCGAGTGCACCCTTCACGCGTTTGCAGATGACACTAAGCTGAGTGGTGTGGTTGACACACCTGAAGGACAGGATGCCATCAGAGGGACCTGGACAAACTTGAGAAATGGGCCAGTGGGAATCTCATGAGGTTTAATAAGACCAAGGTGCTGCACCTGGGTCAGGACAACCCCTGGTATCAATACAAGCTGGGGGATGGACAGATCAAGAGCAGCCTCGCCAAGACTTGGGGGTGCTGGTGGATGAGAGGCTGGACATGACCCAGTAATATGCACCTGCAGCCCAAAAAGCCAGACTGGGCTACATCAAAAGAAGGGTGACCAGCAGTGTGAGGAAGAGGATTCTGCCCCTCTGCTCTGCTCTGGTGAGACCCCACCTGGAGCACTGCATCCAGCTCTGAGGTTCCAAGTCAGGAAGGACATCAACCTGTTGGAGCAAGTCCAGAGGAAGGTCACCAAGACAATTACAGGGATGGAGCACCTATCATACGAGGAAAGGCTGAGAGAATTTGCATTGTTCATCCTGGAGAAGAGAAGGCTTCAGGGTGGCCAAATTGCAGCCTTCCAGTACCTGAAGGGAGCCTACAAGAAAGGTAGAGAGAGACTGTTTACAAGGACATATAGAGATAGGACAAGGGGAAGTGGTTTCAAAATGAAAGAAGGTAGGTTTAGATTAGATGTTAGGAAGACATTCTTTACTGTGAGTGTGATGAGACACTGAAATTGATTGCCTGGAAAAGCTGTGGATGCCCCATCCCTGGAAATGTTTAAGGCCAGATTGGATGGGGCTTTGAGCAACCAGGTCTAGTGAAAAGTGTCTCTGTCCACGGCAGGAGGGTTAAAACTGGATGACCTTTAAGGTCCCTTCCAACCCAGACCATTATAAGAGTTTCTCTTTTTATGAACTTTACCACTCAGCTATGTACTATGAGATGTTGTGTCTCATAAGTCTTACTCTCTGTGCTTTGAAGTTTCCACACCAAAGAGCAATGATCCCCAGATGTCATCTCATGAGCTGACTTCATGTCTGTACTTATAGGGAACCCATACAACCTTTTCATTGCAATTAGCCATGGATAATAAGTCTTCCATTGGCTATTGGGCAGTGCGTGCTGCATTTAAAGAGCACAGCAGTCAACTGTGGTATTACTTTCCTTTCTCTCCTTTTAGAACCACGTCCATTTTTTGTCTTGAGTTCCTGAAAATAAGTATTATTTTTGGATATTTAGATTAAGAGGTATTACCTGGCAAAATTCTTGCTTTTGAGTCCATATATATGTTGTCAGAGAATGGTGATGTCTGATCATTGCAAGCTGTACCTGTACAAAACACTTCAAATCTAAGGACTGCTGTGGACTCTGTAGAAGTTGCTAACAAGTTTGAGTCACCGCTTTGAGCAAGGGGGTGCTGTCCCCTTCACCAAAGAGATGGGAAACTGAGGCACAGCATCTTCATCTCTTCCAGGTCACATAGAAGCAGTTGGTGGCAAGTCTAGAGCGGCTGAGGAAGGGCCATTCCTGGGCTACCCATGGCTGGAAACATGGGGGAGATCCCTGTGAAAGACATGTCTTTCCTGACATGGATTCTCAGCAGAAGTCTGCATGCCCACTCAGCTGCTGTGCTTAACTCTCAGATTTGCTGTGCATATTAAAACAGGTCCTTGCTTACTTTTAAGGCAAGGCTTGCTGTTAATGCTTTCAGGGATGGGGCCGGCACAGCACAGCCTTATGGCTGGACCCAAATGTTGCTGGGCTGGACCAGTACGACTGCATGACTGCTTGCTCCGGAAGATAACTGAAACAATAAAAACAGTAAAAAATTTCAGACAAATGCTGAAGTCTATTATTGTCATGTTTCTGTTGATTATATTCCCATCCATGTCTGTCACCAAGTCACAGGAGTTGAATGTTGCAAATCTGTAGTTTATATCAGATGCACAGGACTCACTTAAAGAGGTCTGCCATTTCAATAGGTGGATTTTTATCTGAAGGATTTGTCCTTCAATTAGTCTTCAACCTACGCTCACTTGTCAGGATGCAAAAAGCCTTTCCTAATTGGATTACTGTGGTATATTTGTTGACAGTTTAGTTCTCAAATGGAGTACATGGCCTACAGTCTTCACAGCAATCTGCTATGCTTTTTCTTAAACCCAGGCAAAGAGTTTTATAACATTACCTTCATCCTGATGTGCATAAATTAGGTACTGTTTAAAGTTCTACAGTTTTCCCATCACATACAAACCCTCCCTTGCCCCTAACCCCAAGATGCTGCATGTGGGATGATCTTTGATTCAGCTGATCTTATGCAAGTGCTGGGGGTTCAAATGGCTCTTCTGGAGCCTCATGTCTTATCCTCCTTGCCCACAGAAATATTTGCACTGATCAAAGTCCTTTGCTGTCACGTGGAAACCTAGCTACAGACTTAATGTTGTGTTTGTTCTTTTTAATTAGTTTCAGAATTATTTGACAAGAGTCTTGTTCTTCCCAGGTACTCCTGCAGTGGAGGCATGATGGGTGCTTTGTAGAAGCAAGCAGCAGATCACACGCCCATGTAATCAGTTAGCCCTGGCTTCAGAAGCTACCTTAGTAATTAGTCTCCAATATACTTATGAATTCAGCTCTTCCAAACAGTTCAGGATCTAGGAAATCCTCCTTACTGATTACAGTTTATCTTCTTTTGCTTCTCCATAAGACAGCTGTGAGGCTGGCTGCTGCGTCTCTGCATTTAGCCACTCCCCTCATTTGTTACCTGAAGAGTTTATCACTGATGATTTTACAGTTTCTGTCCCCGATGTTGATAATTTAAAAATCAAAATCAAAATTAAAATTTAAAAAAATTAAAAGTAGCATGTAGCTGAAATTCAGTATCCAGATAACTTGGGCAGTAACCTGATTCAGGATGGTTCCATGCTTACAGTTATATTTTTACACCTACTTGCTACTAATGCCCTTGGTGTCTGTGAGATCACGTTACAGTATGGAGAGGAGGCAGGTTCTTGGTTTTGGGCTGTACCACATGAAGTCAAGGCTTGCAGACATGAGAAGTCTTATGAATATGAGTTTATCAGTTAGTGGTGTTCCATGGGAGAGAGAGATGTAGTGAGCTCCTCAGGTTTCCTTTTGGCATCCAGCGGACTGGGCTAAATTTAGGATTCCCTTTGTTCTAGCATATGTGAGATTTCTTTTATGATCTTTAACCTGTTGTACATATATTTCTTTTTGAATGATACTACTCTGTCAGTTGTAAGCAGATTTTTGTATCTTGACTTGTTCTCCTGGTTTTATATTGGTGGGATTTCTGTTACCACACCTGAATGGGAATCACAATTCTCCCAGGCCTTTTGAAAATCTTTGTTATAACACATTTGCTTATCATCACTGGTATAACTAAAAAAAAACGTGGAAAGTGAAGTGTAATTAAACAAAGTGGAGGTATTTGATATTGTAATTTTATAGGTACATGTAAAACCCTCCTCACTGACATAGCTAGATTCCCACAATGTGAACATTGCAGAACATTGGTCTGACAGAAACTACATGCATGGAGGTTTGTTTTAATTAAAATATTTTAAATAGCAGGTTATTAAACAACAGCAAATTTCTCTGTGACCATAGTTTACAATTGTGTTTTATTAATTTAGCCAAGTTGAGCCTTGTGTAACAAAAGATTTGGGTTTTTTTTCCTCATCATTTAATGTCAAAAAGGTTAGCTGGATTAAACTTTAAGCTGCACAAGTGCATTCTCATTATCCAAACATACACTTGCTAAATGTCAAAACAACCCATATATTAGACTATACTTTAAGTGGTATTGTTTTTTCTCACTGAAAACAAATCAGATAAGGAAAAAGGAGAAGAGACAGGGGGATAAAAACCCAACAACTTGCCTTTAAGTTATTTGTGCAGAAGATAAAATCATAATGAGATAGTATTTTTTCCAGGATGCCTCATGTTCTGGAAAGTCCCTCACAGTGTTCACAGCAGATCAGAGGAGAAGACCAAAAACAAAGAAATTCCAGGACATCTGGAATTAAATATTTTAGATCTTACAAAACAAAAAAGAAATTTAACTTCCAAGAACTGATGTAATGGGGCTCATTTTCTCCTGGCTGTAAATAAAAAACTGGGAAACAAAACTGGAAAGGAGTAAGACTGAATCATGAAAAACATATTTGGTTTATATATATATATATATATATATATTTATAATTCCCAAGTTAAACATTTTTATTTTCATCAGTGGATAAACAAAGGAAAGCATCAGGAAGGATGGTTGGGTGCAGAGATGAGGGTATCAGGATGATATCCTATTAGGGAGGAAAAAAGCATAAAGTAGTTTCTTGTGTCTCTGTTCTTTGTGTTAGGATGATTGAAAGTTTCGACAGTTGAGCACCAGACTGAGGCACTTGGCCTTGAACATCAAGATAATTACAGTTCTGCAATACAGTTGTGCAGAGCATGGTGGGAACCACAACTTCATTGTTGTTGCAAATGCTCTTTTGTTTAGAGCATCATGGTTCAGTGCCTGCATCACAGCCCTGCTCTTCCTGGGGCAGGTTTTGTTCTGTGACCAGCACTGTACGGTGCCCCCGAATCGCAGCTTCCTGAGCAGTCACCAGTCTCAATTTTCAGTTTCTAAAAATCAAGATGAAGATACTTCAGTCTGTCTCCCAAATTCCCCTCGTGAAGCATATGAGACCTTTTATACAGCATTTTCATATAGTATAATTAAAAAACATATTTTAATTAGGCAGTCTGGCCACTCAGCTTCAAAGGGTCAGCACACTGATGTGCATATTGTAAGAAACATGAAGATGAGTGTCTTATATTAATAAATAAACACATTCTAGGTGATACAATAAAGTATAATAACTCTAACAAGATGGTAATCATTTAAAGTTACTTTAAAATTGAACAGTATTTTATAAAAGGGCTGAATTTTAATCTACTTAATTATCATAAGCAGAATTAAGTATGAGATGTGGAAGCTGGCTGGATTAATTTTTGCTTAGTCCATCTAAAAATACTTTTTAAGAAAGTAACTTTTGAACTTCCATCTATTCTGTAGATTTGAAAAATACATCAATTTTGATATTTTCTGTGCTAGTTGTGTGTGACATTACAATTCCTTTTTCAGGACTCATTAACAAAAAGTCAGTTTCCCTGATTAAGTTGCTTTTTGTTTTCAGTTTGTGTTCCCGATGTGTGTATGAAATATTTTTGAGGCTACCAAAACATAAAATTATGAAATTATCTTTTTAACCCTAATCTTTTTAATTTTACAAGCAAAGGGAGTTTTTGGATTTTTTTTTCAAAATTTTCCTTCAATGTATAACAATGGAAATTTGATGAGCATCCAATAATTTTGCAAGTACTGTCTACTCCATCATGCTAAACCTCTGAACTACGATCCACAGTAAAGACAGTTACACAGTGCTTTCAAGTGTACCTTTCTTTTAAGATAATATTTCTCATATAAAATGAAAATACAGAGCTCTGAACTCCTAGCTTCCCAACAGGTAATTACAATAGTAGATTTACTTTAAGCATGGTTTTCTGTTGCATTATTAATATTTTATGGCTTCTCTTCAGTTATTCTCACTAATTGGCCATTATGCTTCTTTCCACCAGAGCTTCTGGGACCACCTAGGATGTTAAGGGGCATGGTTTGATTTGAGGTCTGCCTGATTCTAAATGCCATCATTTTTACCATAGTGTTGGATTACACAGAAAATGGGAGAGTGAGATTTTCCTGTGGAAACTTCTGATTTGTGGAAAACACAAAATACAGGCTCTCACCAGCCTTCCTGTAATGGAGATGTGCAGAGTTAGCTGCTTGAGCAGTCAGTCCTAGCAGGCTACTGGGGACAAGGGCAGATGGCTTCTTCTGTGTTTTGTCTCTTCTTGTGAGCTGAAACACCATGTCTGTAACTACGTGGAGAAAATTAAGTGGAATCTTACTGAAATAAGGGCTGAACTCTCCTAAAGAAAGCAGCAATGTTCACCCTTGAAAGGGAGACACTGATCTCCTTTTCTGCCTATTCTTCAGCCTTTATCTTTCTTCCTTTTTCTGAGGGCAGTTATTTGCAGATGTGTTCCCTTTTTCAACTGCTTTGAGATATTAACTTCCTCAAAAATAAGTGCTAGAGCTTTCCTCTTCCCTACCAATTTGGACACTGGGAGTTGCAACCCTTTAGTGTTTTCTGTGGAAAGCAGCTTAGGGAAACCAGGCTGAAAGTGAGTAGGAAGCCTGATGGTGCCTGAAAGCACGTCTGGTTTTCCAGCTCCTGAGTTCTGTTGGTAAATGATGTTACTGCAGACACAGCCCCACCACAGCCACCACACCTTGCTTGCTTTCCTCATTCACATAAATCATTTAATATGTTTTGAAAAGCCCAGTGTGAGGCCAAAATAGCCTGTGGAACAACAGCCTTGGGGAGTTAACGGTGCCACTGGTGGCATTTGGTACCCAGTAAAAATTGCAATTCAATGTATGAAATAGTCTTTTTTGTCATCTGAGCAGAGGCACACCGAGTCTGAGTCCCCTTTTTCTATCTCACTGCTGCCCATGGAAGGAGGTGAGAACTAAGCATGGCAGCTGGTTCCCATGCTGAAGTGCCTGCAGGTGTTTAGGAATGCAAATACAAACCGGCCTGCAAAGGCTGTCCTGAAGGGAACATGTCCTGCCAGCCACAGTGGCTGCTCCAGCCTTCTGTTTCCTCCATGTGCCCCTCCTCGATTAACACTCCTGGAGAGGAATCAAGGAGCATAGAGAGCAGAGAAAGCAAAATACAATATCAGATGTATATCTAGTAAAGGTAGAGGGTGATTGTGTCTCTTAAAAATGAAAGGAGGGAGGGATATTCCTCTGAAAATGAATGTAACTGTGTGCTTTGTTCTTACACCTCCAGCTTTCTCACTGGTTTTAAGATGGGATTATTAGGAAGAGATTTATTTCAAGTAAGACATAATGCAAATTGCAGACACAATGGCATAATCTAGTTTGATTTTTATCTTTGACATCAACAATAATGTTATCCCTCTGATAAATGCATCCAGAGATAATGCTTAGGCTTTTTTTGAAGGGCACTGCTTCATCACGATATCTTACCACAAATCAGTGCAATTTGCATTATGATAAATTGTCTTACAATTTATCCAGATAGATCAATATAAACTGGAAATTTTGGTGCATTTCTTTTTTCTCTTGTGTAGATTTGTACTGTATTTAGTCCTGGGTGAGAGGCAGAACCTAGAAAGGTCCCTAAAGCTTTACCTTACAGGTCAAACGCCGAAGGAGATAACGCCTTGCAAGGGCCCTGAACATTACAACAAATGGTTCAATAATTTAGAGAGCTTAGAGGCAGTTGTCAAGTCAGCCAAGAGTAAAGATTAAGACATTACAAAATTACCTGTTGGACCCCAAGAGAAAAATTTGTTGTTAAGTAGCTGTGGCAGGCTGAAAGCATGGATGCTAAAGGTTCTTTCCAACTGAAACAATTCTGTGATTCTGGTTTTTTTCTCATCCTCCACCATATCTAAAGAATTCCAAAAAAGTGCTTTTCTTCAGCATTTCCTCAGAAACCTAGGGGTAATTAGGTCTGGTGTGGGGAGCAAGAAACCAGGCACATTGTGTGCACCTCTACCTGCTGGCCTAAGGCAGGAGACCAGTGCTCAGATTTCATGCAGAGATGGCCCTTCATGGGTTTGCCATTGAGCGTGCACCCCAGTTCTGCAAAACAACCAGTTGGGGCTATTTTTGGAGGTGTTGGCACAAATCTATGGGCTGTAAAGTCATGAGTTACCTCTTTTCTTTCCCAAATCATAAAGCAGACTTCAAAATAGAGTGTTTCTTAAATGGAAAATATTTTATTGTGATGTTATCTCTTTTCTTTTTCAAATCAAAACGTGGGCTTCAGAATGGAGTGTTTTCTTAAAATGAGAATTTTTTATTGTGGCTTCTGCCTCCTTGCTCCTCAGGGTGCTACAAGGAAAAAAATCACAATACTTCTGATAAATCTTGGTAGTACTTAATGGTGCTCTCACCATTCCTGACCTCACTGATGGAAGGTGAAAGGTGAGTTATCTGGTGCAGACGGAGTGGAAACTTAATGACTGAGAATTTTTAATCCTTAAGAAAAAAGAGAAAACAGGCGTTCAAGACTTAGTTGTGGCTTTTGTTTATGCTCTGTTCCTGCTGGAAACTGCATAGGAGTATGAGGTCCAGTGACAATGCATATATCGTCTTGAGAACATGCTCATAATTTCTGGAATCCACAGACTAATTCATTTCTCCAACAGATGTGCCCCAAATATCACTAATCCTCCTCAGTATTGTTTCTTTTCTCCCCCTCAATTATTCCTTCTCATTTAAATGCAAAACCACAAAACAACCCAAATCCCAGTTCATCAGTCCATCCATCCATCCACCCTTCTCTGCAGGGTGTCTTTTGTTTTGCTTTGTTTTGTGACCAGGGAAGGGGAGGACGCTGCATGTAGAATCCTGGGCCTGGTTTTGGGCTGGCAAAGGGCCAGGCACTGTTTCAGTGGGTGCTTTGCCTGTTCAGTGCATCAGTGGGCACAGCCCAAAGCAGCTTGAGGTGGAGACCTGAGCTTTCCCCTCTCTTGCTTTTGTAAAATACAGTTTAGCTTGGTCTCTAGTGGGGAAGGATCAGGAGGTAGGATGGGGTCCTGGCCTCTCCCTTGCCTGTTTGGCCCATGGGACTTTTCATTGTGGTCCTCCTTCTCTTCCCATGAGCTTGCAGGACTTCAGAGCAGCCGAGGTGCAGATGCTGTCCCCGAGGACCCTGGTGGGAAGAAGAACTGTGAAAGGTCAAGTAGCATTATCCTGTTGGGGTGGGAGTGGGAATGGGAGCTCCCTCAGAGCAGACAGTTCTAGTTGTGTGTTTTGGGGTGGAATTTGACCACCAAGAGTTCTCACGTGCCTTGGGGCCAACAGATGCCACCCACAGCTTCAGAAGCAAATAAAAGAAAATAAAAAGCCTCTCATGTTCATTCTTTTGAAGCATCTCATGATTAAAGATCTTATGACCCTTATTTAACTGAGTCTCATGATTTTTGGGAATCTGATTTGTGAGTTATCAGGGATGCCTGGGGGCAACTTTATGGAAGAAGCACAAGGAAGGGAGAAGAGTGATTGTACAGGAGAGGTATGAGGTATATATATGTATACACGGAAGACCATGAAAGACCACTGATAATTCTGCACACTTTTTTCCTACCAGCTCAGAGCTTACTGCTTATGCCCATGGAAAAAATAAAACTAGATCCAGAGAAAAAGGGTAATTTCCTGAGTATCTTATTATAGGATCATTGTCTATCACCTCAGAGAGCTACTTGGCAAGCTATATATATAATGTGAGAGGAATGTTTTTGCTGTTACTTTGCTTAGTGTTTTAAATTCAGGTTACTCTCTTGCAAATACATCTTATTAAATCTGGAATGGTTAGCAACTGAAATTGCTCAGGACAGCTGTCATTGCAAGTCAGCAGGATTTATTTCTAAACAGTGTGAGTGTGTATGTGTGGTGTATAATTATATGTGTATTTATGTGTTATTTTACATTAACCTGTTTCTCATCATAAGCCTTTATAGGGCAGAAAGCAGCAAAGGGAGCAGAAAGCAAAAAAAATTAGGCAGACCCCAAAATGGACCCTAAGCTGGTGTTTCTCCCTGTAAGAGGATTTGGGCTAATTTTAATTAACCTAGATCAGTCCCAAATCTAAAAACATAAATGAACAGGTAGGTAAAAGGAAAAACCAAAGTGTATTTTCAAATGTAAGGTTTAATAGCAGCGTAATGCAGAAAGCTCATGAAGTCATGACCGTCAGTGTCAGCATTGAGTCTGCACAACCTCTCTGAGGTGACAGGAGTAGTTTGGTTATTGATTTCTAAGGGACTCAGATTTACTTTTGTTATTCAAATAACCGTTCTGAGTCACTTGCGTAAAATAGTACATGAATATAGTTGCCTTCTAATTAATCTTGGTTACTAGTACACCAGTGCCTTCTAACTTCTATTTGTTCTATTTGTTGTTTGATCCAGCTTCTCCTTCATTCAGAATGACTTGGCTGATTTCTGGGTAACTGCTCTCTAGTTTCTCTCATAAAACCAGCAGATGTTTGTTTGTTTTTTTGTTTGTTTGTTTGTTTGTTTAGCATTTCATTGGTAAGTGGAATTTGCTGGGAGGTAAGGCTGACCTCTCAATAGGTTCTGAGTGTAGGCTCATGCACCACAGAGCCACTGAAGTAATGAATTTCCCTTTATGGGCAAAATCCAATGTTAATTTGATTATTTGACTTGCCCCTGTGCTTTAGGCAAATTTTCCTGCAGTATATCCATGCACAGTCAGTGGAGAGAAGTGGGTATCTACTGAAGGTTTTGATCCACCTAAGTGGATCATTGAGCCACTAGTCTCACACATGAGCTGTCTAAAATAAGTTAAAGCTGTATTTCCATAACAGTTAAACCTTTCTAAGACCATTCCTTCATTCTTATTCCTGGGTGCATGGTCCTGCCTCCTTCCCATGTGCCTGCTGAGCTATTCATCCTATCAATCCTAGGAGGGACCTAATCAGAAGATCACTAACCCTTCAGTAAAGAAATGAATAGTGTTTTGCCATCTTAGCTCTACAGATCAGTCAACTGCAGGATTACAGGAATGCTAGCACAAGGGAGAGGGAGGAAACTGCAGCGTGCTTGGGGAAAGGAGGGGACTATGGTAACTCCCACTCAGTCTAAACTATGGTGAAACAACCCCTAAAGCAGGTGTGTTGGATCCCAGCCTCTTTATCTCTTGTCCCAGTAGAGATTTCCAGGCTGATTCTGCAGCTAATTTGTTTTTAACAACCTTCTTATTACTTAGTGCACTGATTACTTTAGTGCCAATTGTCATGTAAGGTAGTAGTGGTTTAGTTACTAGAGAAAAAGTAGTATTGATTTTCCCATAATATATACAAGATAGCAAATACATTTTTAATGATAGTTAGTTCTTTATTAGGGCAATGGGTCAATGGAAATTCTTTGAAGAATTTAGTTGTCCTGTTTCTTGTTTCTCCTTTTGCCTTAATTATTGTTGATTTTCCTTTCTACTTTAAAATATATAATTTTAGGTGGGCTGCTTAAATCAGCTTCTCAAAATGCTTTCCATTCTGGTAAAGCAACTACAAACATAGAGATTAATATGTTAATATAGATTAATATGTGTCTGGGAGCAAATGGTAGGATGAAGAAAAGGAGAAAAGAATCAGTTCAAGTAAAACAACTACAGATAGTGCATGAAAAATTAACATGTGTGCAGGGAAACTGAAAAAAAAAAGAAACAAGCATCAGAGCAGGTCTGCTACTTCATGTAAATATGTATTTAATGTAGTGTTTCAGTTGAAAACAATTAGAGAATAGTGCAAAATTTTGAGAACTAGTCCCTAAACTGGGATATTGGGAAAACATACTGCAGAAAATTGATCTGTAGAGTAATTATGTATTTATTTGGATGCCATCATATTGTTTTCAGCAAGCTTTCAAACGTTATACATTGTTGTTGTAAGGTCAAGCAACTCACCAGCTAAACCACAGGCAGATTTCTTGAAAGCCCACCTCACTGATGCACACCAGTGCTGTTTGAAACCCATAATGTTCAGCTCACAAGGCATTTGCAATTGTGAGATTATTTTCTCATTTTTTAAGATAGTTTTTGTTTCTTTTCACTTTTTTATCACCATTTATTGTTTGTTAGTTAAACTCTCTTTACTTTACTTGGAATAGGTCAGAGGGAGACCAAATCTTCTAGCCAAACTTTGGCTTTGCATGTTCTTGTTATTTTGCACCTGATGTCGTGGTGTCCTTACTTACATAAAGTTAATAACAGAAATTTTATGATTAACATCTTTGTAAAGTTAGTCCTAAAATCAAAGAGGATAGGTATGTATTAAAAACAGGATGTTTGCGAGTAGGACACATTGTCAAAAGCAAGTACCGCGTTGTGATCTCAAGGGCTTTAAAACTAGGAAGCACTACATAAAGGGCTGCGGAAAAGCCACAGGACTCAT
Organism: Manacus candei; assembly: GCF_025592945.1. Classification (NCBI taxonomy): domain Eukaryota; kingdom Metazoa; phylum Chordata; class Aves; order Passeriformes; family Pipridae; genus Manacus; species Manacus candei. Next base: position 4,213,961 of record NW_026138111.1, on the reverse strand, counting down.
AGCTTTAAGAGTCATCAATATTGATTGGGAGCCTATAAGATCAGCTACTGTTGTGTAACAGTAAATCATTTTCTGGCAAGGGCTGGAACTTTTTCAAAGCCCAGGAATCTGCCAGCAGATAACAGGCAGCCATGGCCCGTGTTATCTGACAGTGCTTGCTTTAGCTTTAGCAGCTGGAGGGGTGAAGCTTCACATCTCCTGCTTGGATTTCACAGAGATGTGATATGTAACTCGTTTGGTCAGTGATTTCTAAAATCCAGGCCAGTGTGAAAAATGAAATTATATTAGCCAAAGAAATGAGAGGCAAAGGGGAGGTTCATGGACTGGGTGAGGGCTGAGCCACACCAGCATTGCCAGCATCACAGACTGACCCCAGGCTGTGTGCAACGGCTATTTGGGCTGTGCTTTTATCACCCTCGCCCCTCCAGACCCTCACTGCCCAGCAGCTCTCCCTCTTCTGTGCTATTTTTTCCTCCTGGACTGTAAGACATCCATTCTGATGGTGCATCCCAACCCTCTGACCTTCTGCTGCAAGGAGACACACAAGCGCTTTTCATTCCCAAAGGCTGGCTGATGCAGTTCCCTTCCTTTTCTGCTCCTTAAGTAGCTCTTCCCTTAGGGCCTTCTGACACCAGCTCCAGACAGCAACCAGCTCTTCCTTCAAGTTCGTGCAGGCTTTGGTTCAAGTTTTGAGGATGATTTTCAGGCTGTGCCTCAAAGCTCCTGCAAGGCAGAGCTATGGGACGGGAATGTGTCTGGGAGGAGGTGGCCACCCTTGGAAGTGACAAACCCAAGAGCAACACAAAGGTGCCTTCTGTTGCCAATCCTGGTCAAAGTCTTGCTTCAAATTCTTGCTCAGATGGCTACTTCATAAAGGCAAAAATGTTCAGTTTCTAAGTCTTTCTGGGCACTTTTGGAAAAAAGGGTAATTAAGGATTTATCAGGTTTTTTGGTAACCTTTGTGCCTTGAAGCACAGTGATGCCTTGGATGTACTGTAGAGATTTAAAAACCACGATTTTAATACATTTTGGTAAATACACATAAAATATGAAAATTTAACATCAAAGAATATGCATCAAATGCAGTTCTCATTTACATTACAGACTAAAGAGAATTCAGAATAATTTTAGTAACTGGGACATCAGTGATGCTATAGCTGAATGAATATAGCATAAAGGATCTTATTTAAAGTTGAAGTATATTCTTTTAAATTACTTCTTTAAATATCGTAATAAAAAGCTGTAATAAACATAATTCAATAGAATGTTTCTGTAAGCTTTCTTTTCTCTTAAATAGTTTTACGCCTATATAGGTATCTAAACAAATGGTCTATACATTATTTTTATATCACAGGATTAATACAGAGCCATCAATGACTTCCAACTTAGGCTTTTATATTTCACCTCTGTATTGCCATGGCATTTCCACAGCATGCTGCAATGCCAGGAATTTCTCCTTTTAGCGCACTCCTTTTTCTCTCTGTGTATTCAAGCCTGCATGTTATTTGCTTTTACAAAATAAATCATTCTGTTCTCAGAAAACCTTGAAGATTACATTCTTCTATGAGTTGGAGAGTTATTTCACAAAATATCCTACTACTTTTTTAAAGCAACAAACCTGTGTTTAGTCTTTCTATAGGAATTTGCATTTTTCCATTTTTTTGAGAGTTTTCGTACGCAAGATATGTGTGTAAGGAGGATTGGCTGCACTTATGCAGTGGATCATCAGCAAGTGCTTTCTGTAGTGTCCTTTAGAGCATCTGATGTGTGTGTGTGCTTTGTGTGGCATATCCAATACACTGAGGGAATTTTCTGTCTTGGATGATGTATACGATTTTTTTTCCAAAAGAAACACATTGTAGAGCATTTAAAGTATTAAGGAGGGTGTATTCACATAATCTTGCCTGATACTTACAGCTGATAAATCATAGAGTCACAGAATATTCTGAGTTGGAAGGGACCGCAAGGATCATCGAGTCCAGCTCTTAAGTGAATGGCCTGTATGGGGATCGAACCGTGACCTTGGTGTTATTAGCACCATGCTCTAACCAACTGGAAACAGGAAGATATTTATCAAGTGATTTTCACAGCATTTCATGTAAAATGTTAAAGTGAGAATATGGGAACATCAGTGCTGAATCAGAAAAGCTCTAAGCACAGACTGGAAGTTGAATTCAAGGCTGTATGGTTTATAACTTCAGAGTAATGTGCAGAGCAGGTCCATCCTCTGGAGCAGAGCCCAACCTGGATGGGGCGTGCATTTGTCTGGCTGCTGATCATAGCAGTCTTGGTTTGCTCTGCATTCTACCAGCTTAAATCATACCTGTCTGAGAGGCACCTGATGCTGATGTGAGAAGAAGAAAGGCAGCAAAGCTGGAGGACCAAAACAGTCAGGCTCCCCAGCTCACCTTGTCTCAGAGGTCACTACCTCTGGGGCAGTGGCTAAACCAGCTGCAAGCCATCACAGTTAACAGCCTGGAACAGAAAAGTGGTGCAGATCCAGGTCTGGATGCAGCAGTACTGCTGGCTGCAGCCTGCCGCCCAGTGTGGGACGCTTTGGCGTGGGAACCCGTGGGAGCAGGGCTGTGGGGGTGGCAACTGGAGCAAAACTTTCCGTTTAAATTTGCCTTTGTTTGTGAGTCACTGCCCACAGCTCCTGCTGCTTTTACTTTCCTGCAGGAATGCATTTTCACGGTTTTAACTGTGCTTGAATCAATCACAGAAGCAGAACCATAGAATGGTTGGGGTTGGAAGGGGCCTCTGGAGATCATCTAGTCCAACCCCCTGCTAGAGCAGGTTCACCTAGAACAGGGTGCACAGAACTGTGTCCAGATGGGTTTTGAATATCTTCAGAGGAGACTCCACAGTGTCTCTGGGCAGCCTGTTCCAGTGCTTTGTCACCCTCAAAGGAAGAAGGTTTTTCCTTATACTCAGATAGAACTTTCTGTGTTTCAGTCTCTGCCCATTGCCCCTTGTCCCGTTGATGGACAACACTGGAAAGAGCCTGTCCCAATGTAATTGTATAATCTGGTAGGGAATAATCATGCAAATGTTGAACTGTTGGAAATGCATTCCTTCAGCTGGCTGTGCTGAGTAGTTTTGCTCTACATTTGTTTGTCAGACACTGTTACTGGGTGAAATTCAACTATATATGCCACCTCCAGTTTCTCTGAACAGTTTTACTTGCAGGATGTGAACGTGCTTTATACCTTAGGAAGACACATGCCAAAACATAAATGTTAACTAATTAACTCACGTAGAGGGTTTAGCTTTCTGTACAATGATTAATTCAGCAGCTGCTTTTGTCCCAACTGCAGCATATTTTTTAAGTGAATATCCTCTGTGCATTACTTTTTTTAAATTGTGATTAATTCTCAGATTTTGGGCAAACACAGGATAAAAAGCCACAGCATACATACAAAGCAAGACACCTCATTCTTTAGTATTGCATTTAACACATCTTAATACATACTTTTAAGATTAATAAAGACAAAGCATTTAAGGGGGAAACAACTTCAGCAAGTGGCACACAGAATCCATAACTGTTGTGGAAAGTTAATATGCCCATCCCCAAAGGGTTCAGAAAATGGCCTTCATCTTCAGGATGCATGTGTGGGAAAAGGTAGAAGCAATCTATATGCTGTCTGTATTCTGCTTATTCTTGGTTTAAATGTTTGGAGAGCTTTATCATGAGGTCAGCTATACCCTGCCTCTGCCGTGAGCAGCAAAGCCAAATTCATTGAATATGAAGGTACAAACATTGATCTGTTTACACAATTTTCAACCATAGTGAAACTATTTACACATATTTTGGTTGACAGGGAATGTGTAGGTTTTTTAACCTCTTCCATAAAGAACTGATTGTCACCAGCTTTATATTTGTCACCCAGTTTGGAAGCAGCCAAGGAATCTGAAAACCAAACCAATGTTGTTGGATATTTGCAAGAGGATTGCTTGGCAAATCATATCCTGCACACCCCTGAAAATTCATGCTTGAAAGAGGATGTGGCATCCTTACCCCCCATCAATGACGGTCTTGTACCTCAGTTTCAGAGGGGGTCGGTGCAGCAGTTTGGAAGCAGCTTAACCTGTAGCAGAACCACTTGGATAGCTGAATGTCACAACTTGTTGCTGGGGTGAGGTGTCACCTTCCCTGATGTTTTTCTCTCCTCTTGCAGGAGAGTACTGTGAGGTGAACGCGCGCTCGGGCCGCTGTGCTCCAGGGGTGTGTAAGAACGGAGGAACCTGCGTGAACCTGCTGATTGGGGGCTTCAAGTGCGAGTGCCCCCCGGGCGAGTATGAGCGGCCCTACTGCGAGATGACCACCAGGAGCTTCCCCCCACAGTCCTTTATCACCTTCAAGGGGCTGCGGCAGCGCTTCCACTTCACCGTCTCCCTCATGTAAGTCCCAACAGGGAAGGGTTCTGTGGCTGGTGGCTTCTCATTTGAGCTTGGGGCTGTTTGTTACACACTGCCACCCACCAAAGGCCTACCTGTGAAGGTCATTTGGGGCATTTCTGACAGCGACTCCTGTGAGCAGGGCACGGGCATGTTATTTGAAAGCATTTGATTTCTACCCTGCTGAGGATGCTGCTGAGTTGCTTTCCCTGTTGTAACTCACAACTTTCCCCATTGTAACTCAGCTCTATGGAGCAGGGAGAGGGGACATGAGGACTCTCTGGCCAGCTTTCAGCAGCCCTCAGCTGCAGAAATGCTGAGGTGTGTGTTGGGTTTGACACTTTTCCTAGTTGGGCCTGTGGCCTCCTGATCTTCAGACTGGCTGCAGAACCAAACCATTTGTACTGCTTGCTTCAGAGTGCTCTTCTCATCTTCTGTTTCCCAGCCTGTGAGAGGACCTGGGCGTGTCAGGTCACGGCTGAGCACAGGCTAGTCCTCCTCAGCTCCTTGCTCTCGGTTGGTTCCCAGCCTTGGGCTTGTGACAACCCCCACTGATTCAGCTCCTCGCCTTGCTCCTCCTGACCTTCACACCCAAGTCCTGCTTCTGGTCCCATCCTGGCTGCCAGGCACAAGAAGTCTCATCCCCGTCCCATCTGCCCTGTACACCCATGTTGAGCAGTCTTCTTCTGGCCTGTTTGTCACTTTTCCCCTGAGGGCGCTCAGGGAGGCAAGGGGTAGCAATGATACCAGCCACACTGCATGGACTAGGGTTCTCCCTCCCCTCTTCTGGAGAAGACTTCTTGGGTCAGGCATAGGGCTTGCCTGGTGTGGAGCCAGAGCTCCAGGTGCACACATGCCTCTTCTCTGGGGAGGGGGTGTGTTTGCAGCTTTCCCATGGTTTAGCTGGTCAGGATTGACCTTTGGTTTTCCCTAACAGTTGACTGTGAGTAAACAGCACGAAATGTGTTAGTCCTGACCCCAAAGGGCAGGGCTGGGGATTTGTTAAGAGGTACAACAGCAGCTGCAAGGACAGATGTGTTTGTGTGTCTGTCCAGAGAAAGTAAAGTGCTCAGGGAGGACACCTTCAGGTATGTGTCCCATCCAGCACCCAGTCGTTTTACATCTGTTTTACATCTGTCAGGCCACTTCTTTCCAGCATATTTTTCAGTTCTGTCCTTTAGCATAGTTTACTTTCCTGAACTAAGATGCCAGAGAGACTCCCCATGTAATGCTTCTTTTAATACAGGTAAGTAATTCCCTATTCCTGGAAGCATTCAAGGCCAGGTTGGATGGGACTTTGAGTAACCGGGTCTAGTGGAAGGTGTCCCTGCCCAAGGACACCTGGTTGAAACTAGATGGTCTTTAAGGTCCCTTCCAACCCAAACCATTCTATCATTTTATGATTCTATCATTTTATCTTTTTTCTGCCTTAATCCTAAAACCTGAAACTTTATGGAATCTTGATATTTTGGTTAAATCAGAAAGCACAGACATGGTTTGCACATGAGCCAAGGTAAGGGAGAATTGTGCCCATGAAGATTGTTTTAGAGCATCAGAGCTAAGTACACGGAAAAACTTAGCAAAAAAACAGAGCAAAAGGCTCTGTTGGACTTGTCAGACTGTACAGTGAGTGCAAACAAAGGAGCGGTCTGGGCTAGCTGCCAGCATGAATTGCCTCCACTACCCTTGACTTGTCCCCTCAGCCATGAGGTGTCATTTTTCAGGCTTTCAGGAAGAGATCTTTGATGTTTAGGGTACTTCAAGTTAAAGTGACTCAAATGCTCTGTTATTGAGCAATAGCAAACTACTGTACCAAGATAGGGCTTACACCAGGGTTTCTTCACCGCCTTTAGAACCACGATGGCATATTTAGTCACGAGGTAAACACCACTTAGTCCACCGAATATGATTATAAGAAGTCTAGACCATCATGGAGTTTATCCCACACTGTCTAGAATAGCAACCCATTTAGCTTTACATACCAGAAGTTCACTTTTATTTACACTTGTTATCTCTTTGGCTTTTATTATCATTCAGTGCAAGTGGAAAACGTTATGTGAGGATAAGCAAGAATTAGCAGTTTGACTAGATGATGATTTGTCTATATATATTTTGTGATTTGGGAACACTGGTAAAATCCCAAGGTGTCTGTCTTCCCTCAGCCTTAACTGACTCATGACCCATTTCTGGCAAAGAGCAGGATGTTTGCATTGTTCAGTCTCATAACTAAAATGTGATTTTTTTTAAAGTATTTATGTAACTGACCAGGCATGTCTTTCTGCTCCCAACATTGTACATTTTCCTTGCTTAATTCCAACACTTACTACTCCTTCTCTCCAAGAGACACTGTCAGTTGGGACGTTTTCTCATTATTTATTCAAAATTCTCTAAGGAAGTATGTTTTGTTTCCTATATCATGAGATTAAAAATATCCCTTCTATTAAAAAACAGTATCTTTCCCACAGTTAGTGATAACCAAACAAGTTCAAAGGCAGTAGTGCTTTAACTATGAGTATGATACAAAAGATGGAACTGACCAAGGAGTAAAGAAATATACAAAATAGCATAATAATTGAATAGTTTAACAAATAGTAGTTTCATACTTAAAATTATGATAGAGAATTGTAATCGTATGAGAAAAATATGTTCAAACAGAACTAAGGTTCCTGTTTTTGCTAATCAGATTAAATCTTTCTGCCCACTGAAGAAACATATTACTCCCAATTATAAGAATAATATTATTCCCATTTCCTTTGCTAATATATATTCTGGATAGCTCTGGTCAAAATATTTTGATGAAGCAGTTATCCCTGGAAAAATATAGTCTTGGGAAATGTTTTACAGGAACTGTATTCCTTTGGATGAAATGTTTGATGGTGAAAAGTGAAAACTAAATCCATGTTTTGATAATACTGAAGTATTTCAATGGTATTGTCATAATTAATTTAGTTTGCCTTCTACTTGTATAATATTATTCTGTATTATGTTAAACAAATTTAGAAATAAACATGTATAGCAAAACCGATTAAAAGTAATCAAAACAGTCATATAATATTTTGATGGACTATAACACATATTCTTTGAAATTTGTATTTTACTGGAAATGTCAAAATTTTGACTTCTGTTTTCTGAACCAGAACAATTAATTGTCCTTCAAAGATATTAAAAAATCCATAAATAAAATTTCCCATTTCCATGTAGCTCAAATTCTGAAAGGTCTCTACTCAGTGTGATCCACAACATACACATCTGACAAACAACTTTTGTTAAAAAATATTCTTTGGTTTTGAAACCAAATACCGCTTCTTTCACATTCTCTGAATGCAGGTTTTGTTGCATCACATGAGAGTCTTGCTAGTAGATGGGACATGACAGGTATAAGAACAATTTCTTCTGTCCATGGAAGACAGTTTTCATTAGCTGTGCTCAGCATTTGATTCATTAGTAGGAAAAGTGGGTTAATTTAAATCAGGCATATTTCCTGAAGTTCAAGATACAAAATCAGATTACACTGCCATTGGGAAACACAAGAAATTCCCATGGTTTCTCTCTTTTTCTCTCTTTATCTAATATTAATCTTTGTAAAAATGTTTATGTAAAGTGTAATAATATTTTTTGCATTTCTAAGTAGATGAAAGCTGTGTGCAACTCTCCAGAGATATTAGGATTCAATTAAAAATTATAAAATACGACATGGAGAAATTTGCAAAAAATGTTCTGTGTTGACAAAAAACTCCCAAACAGGCTTTATTAAAAGTGGAGTGTGCCCTTTTTCTACAAGATAGGTGTGAAATATAAAACCAAACCCCACCTATTTGTGCTGATTTAGTGGAATCATTTAAGTGTTTATTTTCCCTCCTCCAATTGGCTGACCTGTTAATTGATGAACCCTGATTGTCTACATGGTGTTATTAAAGTAACTCTTATCTTTCTTTTCCCTTGCCTCCCCATCAGGTTTTTTTTAATCAGTTGATGACTCTCCTTGTACCCTGTAGACAGCAAGCAGTCAGCAAGTATCCCCCCTTTGATGTGAAAATGCTTTCTAGCTTTCGGATTGTTTGCAGAGTGTAGTAAGTGCTACTGTTTGTCAAGGGTCAGATACCGACGCTGCATCTTGTGTCTGCCTAATTTTAGCCCTTGTGAGGGTCAGCATCCATAGCAGATCTCTGAAGAGTAGATTTCTCTAATTTCCATCTTGCTTGCCTTGTTGATTGTGAAAAAGTAGACTTATCCCGTTGCTGACTCCTCAGTTTTACAATTTTCTGTCTGAAGAGATATTCAAAGGCTCGTTTATCTGCTGAACACAATGCCACCTTTCTCCTGGGTGACTTGACCGTCGGTCTTTAATCCATAAGCCGTTAAGCATGAACTAACCGCACGTCTCTGTGTTCTAGGTTTGCAACCAGGGAGAGGAACGCTCTCCTCCTCTACAATGGGCGTTTCAATGAGAAGCATGACTTCATTGCCTTGGAGATCATTGAGGAGCAGATCCAGCTCACCTTCTCTGCAGGTGAGGTCTTGCTTGAGTCGAGCGTTTCTGCCTGTGGTCAGGAGATCCTCTCAAGCCATTTGGAAATGCACTTCAGTGATTTTATATGGCTGTTTGCTGCCTCATTAATTTACTGGCTGATATTGCACAGTGAGCAACTGATGCCAGGTGTTGTAAAGTACTCCAGATTGTAGCGGTTTGTGGTGGGTACATTTGCTGTTGTAGGCAGGAGCTTGTCAACATATCAGTTATAAAAGCCAGAGTTTATGACTACTATAAAAGATTGGCACTAGCCTGAATGTTGGCCTCCAAGCTAATGTTTGCTTAAATGAGACTTCGTTTTATCACAGTGTGATAAATGTTGTGTGTTTATGCATTTTTATACTACACCATCAATGAAACATAGGTGCATAAATGTTATCTAAAGAGTCCACACGAGCCAAAGGAAAAGCTAGCAAAAGTGAAAACTGCCTGCCATTCATTAGGGATTGCTGAGGAGTACTGCTGTCACTGGAATGCATTTCTGCACTGCAGAAACACCTCCTCTTGGAAGAAATCATAAACAACAACGAATTTAGAACTTAGCTGCCCACTCATTGCTGTGGTGGACTAGGAAACAAGAAATGGAGGCTTTGGCATTCGCTGTGTTTATGCACTAGGACTAACAGTGTCTTCCAGTGCTTGTAGGAGAAGAGAGAGGGGAAGGCCAACAAGCAAAGCTCAGGGTGGCACATATCCCTGAGCCATAGCCTTCTCCCAAGGTAGACATTTCCTCCAGAAAACCAGCCCTGGCAGTAGCCAAGTTCTTCCTGACAAAAGTGTGATCAGAGCAAACCCTGACCACTCCAGCCTCAACAGAGGGTTGCTTCTCAAGTTAAAAAGCCCAAGTTTCATCCAAAACTTCATGCCCAGCTGTGCTAATTGCCATGACAAGGGATCTCAGGGGAAGCTGGTATCATGCTGCTGTGCAGTGTGGTCAAAGCTCATTGAAGCCATCAGGAATCACTCCTAGGATGGCAGTAGGTTGAAGTCCCTCTCAGTGGACCTCTGGCATTCCTGCTTCAGCCCAAAAGCAGACCTGTGCATTCAGTGGCCAGGCTTTGATGACTTTATGAAAGCTCAGCAGTGCAGACAACCTCTAGTTGTCACAGGTTTAGGGTAGTTTTCCATTGAGACAGAAACAAATATCTGAGAAGGGCTGTTGTCCTGTAAGTCAAGTGGAGTAAGATATAGATGTAAGTGAGATGTTTGTGCCTCTGTACTGGCACATAATTCAGGAAATAATCCTGCTATTTCCCACTATCTGTATTCAGGATAGACGTGTGGGCTCAAGTCAATTCCTGTTTTATTTTTGTGGAATGTGAGATATTGCAAGCAGTAAAGCCATAGAAGCGAAGGCGCAGTCCATGCTGGTGTTGCAAACTCACTAACAGTGTTGGCTGCTTCCCTCAGACCCCATGGTGAATCCTGTGTGACCCCACTGATTTACCAGTGATGCTTAAGTGCATACTTGGGCCCTTTGGGTTGAAGGTATCTGGTTTCATTTCCCCTTTATTACCTTGGAGTTGTCCAAATTAGATTTTAAGGCAGGTTTTTGAATGGATTAGTGTAATGAAATAACATGCTGCAGTCAGAGAGATGTGCTTTCTTCTGTCGCTCTGCTCCACCTGTCTAAACTTGAACCAAATTGCTTGGAAGGTACCCTGAGGATGAATGGGGAAAAAAATAAATTCTACTTGCACTTATATGCATTTAAATGCAGAGCAACTCCTTTAAAATATATGAAACTAAATTTAGATTTGCACTGCTGCACCTGCAAACAGGTCTGGTCCTGTATGTTACAAATGGTATTTTCTTTGGAAGGAGAATGGCTTATGTTTTATAGTTTTAAGTGGCTTTTAACGAACAGTACAAGTTTTGGACACCTGATCTGACTGTTTTACCTGTCGCAACAACTTCTTCTCAGAAAACAAAGCAAAAGGATTGCAGAACGGTGAACTTCCTTATGCAGAAACTTGATAGCTGAATAAAAAGCCTGATTATTAGCACAGATTTTTTATCACTAAATGACAAAATCCATCACAGCAGGATGTCATACATGCTAAGCTGAAAATGTGTTGTTTAAATAAAAGAAATATATAAGATGGGGGTTAAAGGAGAGTAGGGGATGCAGGAGTAATACTTCACACAGGTATTTGTTGCAAATAGAGAGAAAGTATATTTTAAGCTCAACAATACTATGAACTTTGTTAGCTTACTGTTAAAAAAAAAACAAACACCAAAAAACAAAACAAAACAAAACAAAAAAACACCAAAGAAAGAGAAAGGAAAAAAAAAGTCAAAAGTTAGCAATCCTTTCTCTGTGCCAGGCCTATTATGTACTTTCGACATGAATGTTTATTTTGCTGCTACCTCGAAACAGATATGCCTGGTTACTGAGCTGGCTCTGCTGACTCAGTCCTGTCTTAAAAGCTTCAGCTTTCCAATTGCAAAGACTTGCTTTCAAATTTAAATACTGAAAGGCTGCCAATAATTTCATTAATCACTGGTAAAATTTTGCTGGGACCAAGGTTACCATGGGTTTTATATTAGAGTACTTTTGGATTTCACTTTTGCAGCTCTGTGAAGGAGTAGGCTTCCCTTCCTTGACAAAAGATCCCATCACAATGCTCATCATATTAAAAAAAAACTGCTTTTGGCAGAAATGCAAAAAAATTCATGCACATTTTTTCCTCATTCCTCATTTCCTCCTATATTTTTTATCAATAGCTGTATTTACCTACTGTGCTCTGCAGAAGCATGATAAAAAATAACATCATTCACCCAAATGTGCCAGAAGCTGGTATTTGTGCACTAGAATAACTCTGTGAAATTGGGGATGTTTACTGTCTCGCAGGACAAAACCCTAAATTCCTCCATGATGAAGCAAGGTGGCTGCACCCTGCACCCAACGAGAGTCTCTCCATGTTTCTTGCAGTGATGGTGACTTATTTTTAACTTCTTCCTGTTTTTCCAGGGGAGACAACTACTACAGTGGCACCGCTCATTCTGGGAGGGGTCAGTGATGGGCAGTGGCACTCGGTTCAGGTGCAGTACTACAATAAGGTAAGACTAATTGTGTTGGTGATAATTGTATTAGTTGTAAAGTAATGGAGGCATGGGTCATCTAGCCCTGAGTTGATGTATGCAGGTGACCTGAATTTTATTTATTTAACCAGGCATATTGGTACAGCTCTGCACGAATTATACTGGTCTTGCTCACTTTGCCTGAGACAAAAAGCCCCTCAAGGGCTTTTGACCTAGTATGTCCTTTTCAGAAGTACTACCAGGGGAACCCTCAGGTACTTGGAACTATTTTAGTTTTGAGTTCTTTAAACCCTCACAAGTGTCAGTGTATCTAAAACAACTGCTTCACTGATTTGATCTTGTTAAAGAATTGTGCTATGCTGGAGCCTTCAGAGTAGTTAACTACAAACCACTACTGTAGAATTTTCTGAAGCAAAGCAAAATTCTTCCCTGTAGCTGTCCTTTCTTCAGTAAAATAACACGTTTAGCTTGCACTAGCTTCTCTGTTTTGGAAAATGTGGTTATATAATGGTTGACACCTTTCGGTTGTAAAGCACTGTCTTACTAAGTAATTTTTTTGTCTGCTATATAAAAAGATACACAATAGAAATGCAAAAAGTGTTGTTACATGCAGTCCATGGCACTCAGAGGTGGGCTTCAGGGTCCCTGTCCCACAGCTGCACCCGTGGTCACTGTCAAGAGCAGGTTCAGTCTGACTGAACCAAAAGGATTGCAGGGTCTCTGTGCAAAGCAGCCATTCCATGATGAACCAGAAAACAGGCTTTTAGGGTGTATGGTGTCACTATTTGCAGATAGATGTCAGAGCTCTTCAATAATCTTTAACAAAAATTACAGGATTCGTTTAGTGACTGAGAAGTGTTGCTTTTAAGTTTGACATGATAGCATTATGGGGGATCACATAAGGAAATAGAGGAGCATTGTTGGCTGTTAAAAAGGAAACAGGATACCGGTGTAGGAAGCTGAATGGAAGATGAAGGATTAATATGATCAGCAAGTTCTTTATTTCCCAGCGTTGCATCCTTTCATCACAGTTTGTGTGGCAGTTTGAACGAGAGGATTAAAATTTTCTTTTGACTCCTACATAGGGTCTCCTAGCCTAAGGATATTTTATTGAGGAAATAAAATCCTTTTTTATTACTTTCTTATTTTAAAACTTACTTTGTAAGTTTTATGCTTAATATACTTAATATTCTCTGTACTCTCTTGAGCCCAAAGAAATAGAAGGGAAACTTGGTGTGTTTCCATGTGGACATTGTGAGGCTCTTCCTTACAGTCTGCAATATGCTGTATTTCCTTGTCTGTGTATTTCTTAGTGGATCACTTCAGCAGAATGAACGGCACTTGCTGAGGCAGTGGAGGGACACTCCAGCTTTCAGTCTCCTGGGCACAGCTGCAGAGACAGCCACTGGAACAGCTCACTGAAGTGCCACTGAGCAGATAAGGGGCCTGAGCAGCCTCATGTCACTCTTTAAAAGGCAAAGAGATCTGGCACAGATGTTAAAAATAAACCCCTGCCTCATTTTCAGGGCTTGTTGTGGTTCAAACAGACTGGTGGGTGAACCATGTTAGTAGCTGGTGTTTTCTCATTGTTAACACGTGCTCCCTGTCACCATTTTCTTCTTCTGCCCCAGTTTTTCAAAGCAAAATGAGCCAGTCTCCATTGAATGGGAGGAAACTCTGGGCAGAGAGGGAGAGCAGAGGGAAACACCAGGAAACACCTCTGACTTAGCTGCCTTTGCCACTCACATGACATGAAAGTGATGAAAAGCAGGGTCACTGTGTGGAAAGCAGCACTGTGCCCTTTGCTGTCTGTGTGAGAGACCGAGGTCATCACCTTCCCCTTAGCAGTATTTATTCCAGAATGGTTAAATTTGGGCTGGAGAGGGGAGCTCACAATATTGAGTAAATGGCACAAGATATTCTAACCAGTATGTATTTAGCAGGCTCTCAGGACTTCCCAGCATAGCTGAGAATTGCATATGTTGCACCAGCTTTCCAGTAGTGAAAGAAGGAGTGGGTGCCACAGGGCAGTGGCAGCTGGAGGCAGCTCTGCAGTCCTGCCCACCGGGCTGCCCCCGCACCCTGCCCCAGGGTTAAGCCTTCTCCTAGGCTGGTATTTGTTTGTAAAGCAGTTTCTTGGCTACTTCATGTTTTAACAAAGCTCGAAGTAAAGTTCTTGTGAGGAGGTTGAAAAGACAGAGGTAATTTGGGGATTTGAGTTGTGCCAAGATAAATGGGATGCTGTGTCTAAACTTGATGCAGCTGAGATGTTTGAATAACAGTGTACCAAAATCTCATGAGTTTGCTTAAATTATACACGCATATTATTTTGCAAGTACTGCATCCTTCCGCTCTTTCCAAAATCCTACCACAGTGTCAGGTCATCATCCTGTCACTACTCAGCCCCTTTGCTCTGCTCAGACACTGTGCAGCCTTCCTGAGCAGGCAGAGCTCCCCTGAGTTCTCTCCCTCTTCCCTGCCTCCAGCTCATGTTTGATCCCCACTTCCAGCCCCTTCTGGACTCTCCTCCCTCCTGTCTGCCTGTCTCTCTCTGTCATGCTTTTGCAGCAGCATCCCATCCCTGGCAGCGGGGCCACAGGGGCTACCTCCACCAGTATCCTTGTGGGGTTCCTTGCCCCTTCTTCCATTCTGCTGTTTGCCTGGGAAGCTTCTGGTCTTTGCTCCTTTTTAGACATCTCTTCCCAATATTGTCCATGGGAAATGCATAATCATCATCCCACATACCCATAGAGATCCATTTTATTCATTTGTCTGTCTTGCACAAAAAAGCCCTTAAGGAGTTATTTATTCCTGTGTTTTCTTACCCCTCAGTTATGTTGAGTTTCATCTCTCTCTATCTGCCTTTTGCTCCATCAGCAGGTTTTCTTTATTTAATAAATATGATTACTTTGTCTATCCATTCATCAGTCCCTTCTTGTGTCACTTCTGTGCTTATTTTGCACAGTGAAAGCCATACAGACTTTTTGAACTTTTATTATTATTCACAGTCCTACAGCTGAGTGCTGCCAGGCTGCTTCTCCTGCTACTGGGGTTATTACAGCTGTACCTGTCCTCTTCCTACCCACCACTGTGTCCTTGGGCAGTGACAGGTTTCTTCAAGGTGGACCTTTTCCTCCTGCCTTAGAAAGTGAGACGTGGTAGTGCGGGTTGAAATAAAAGGCAATTCAAAAATTTCCTGTTGTGCTCACAGCAAGCGTTTGGGATCAGGTACTCCCTTAGCTTCATCCTTCTTTCTTAGTTCCTTTATTTGTAAAGCTTCTTTAAAGTATCTTATTTAAAACTAAGCTAGAAACCCTTCAGTTTATTTTCTTCTTTCTGCATTTGTATAGCATCTAGCAAGAAAAAAAAAAGGGTTCCATCTTTGGATCTTTCAGATAATGTAATTCACCTATGGAGTATTAGATTTCATCACAGCCCAGGTTAATTTTTCATCTTTAGTTTTTGAGGAGAATGGCTAACAGGCTTTGATACATAATCTAAATCACTTCAGTCCAAAGCAAATTTTTGTAGATGATTTTTCACAGCTCTGAAAGCTGTTCCTGCAACCTGAGTTGATCACGGTCAGATATGAGCAATGATCGAGTGGATTTGGCACCTGCAGCTCCATGGACAACATTTGACTGATCATCTAGGAGTGCATTACTTGGATGCAGGGGGCAGCTCTGGTGGGAAACTTCAGCAGCAGCTGTTTTCTTCATGCACACAGTTCTACAGCATCCTGGTGATGTGCGAAGTCACCCTGTGCCAATTCGGTTTGGTAATAACCATAATGAAACAAGAACTAAGTATAGAAGTGACTCCTGTAAATTATTTTCTGTACTCAGCTCAGAAGTGATGTGCTTGGTAATGTTTATCTTTAGTGTTGTTGAAAAATGTCGGTTTAGAATTAATGCATATCATGGAGGTCCCCTGTTGCTCAGGGACAACCATTGTAGCCTCATCGGTAAAAGGTGAGTCCAGAGCCAGCTTTGGTTTACTGTGTTTGCAGAGAGGCATTAAACCAGTTTGCTGTCAGCTCAAGTATTTGATACATTCTTACAAATCCTGGTATGTGCCAGCACTGTAAA
The DNA here is from genome assembly GCF_025592945.1 of Manacus candei. Classification (NCBI taxonomy): domain Eukaryota; kingdom Metazoa; phylum Chordata; class Aves; order Passeriformes; family Pipridae; genus Manacus; species Manacus candei. The sequence continues at coordinate 4,197,899 of NW_026138111.1, read as the reverse complement.
ACATTGCAGTAAGGAAACTGATTCTGGCAGAGGAGGCAGGAAAGCAATGTCATGTCATTTACTGTGTAGTGATGGCAATGGATGCTCCCTACATTGGAGGAGACAATCTGACACACTTGGTTTCAGTGGAAGTGCCTAAGGGAAGCACATGAAGCTTGTACTAAGTGTTGGCTCTATTGAATTTCTGGAAGGGAAAACACCAAGAGGGAAGAATTGGAAGTTATAAGAGAGCAGAAGTGAACTAGGAGTGTTTTATAATCATTCTCTAATTCATAGAATCATAGAATCAAACGGGTTGGAAAAGACCTCCAAGATCATCAAGTCCAACCCTTGATCCAACACCGCTGTGGTTACTAGACCATGGCACTAAGTGCTACATCCAGTCTCATCTTAAAAACCTCCAGGGACAGTGAATCCACCACCTCCCTGAGCAGCCCATTCCAATGTCTGATTACTCTCTCTGTAAAAAATTTCTTCCTAATATCCAACCTAAACTTCACCTGTCAGAGCTTAAGACTGTGCCCTCTTGTCCTACTGCTGCTTGCCTGGGAGAAGAGACCAACCCCCACCTGGCTACAACCTCCTTTCAGGGAGTTGTAGAGAGTGATGAGGTCTCTCCTGAGCCTCCTCTTCTCCAGGCTGAACAACCCCAGCTCCCTCAGCTTCTCCTCATAGGACTTCAGTTATATATTAGAAGTCTGTCAGCTTCCCAGTAGCAAATTATCAGTTTACCTGTTACTTGCTATTATAGATATTTGCTGTCAGCATGGGGAAGACAGGGAGGAAAGCATTCACTGACCTTGATAGCTCAAACACATTACTTTCTGGGATCCTGATCTTGCAACCATTAAAATCAATGGGAGGTACTGAATTAAAGGTGACCTGCGTGTGACCTGCTTTCTGAAGAGGTGTGTATATATATATATATACATTGATAAGAAATTTAGGGGAAATGGGATTTTAAAAATTATTTTGGAAGGAAACGTGAGGGAAGGTCTAGATTTCAGCCTGACAAATAAAACTGATAAAAAGTAGTAGAAACAACCTGCGGCTTGTTCACAGGATAGCTGACGTGATAACAATGTGAGTTGCCCTATTTGCCTCCTAAATGTACTTCCTTTCCACACAATGAGAATATAGCCAGCCTCTGATGGAGTTTGATCCTCATCCTTTGGCTCTCCTGAGCCTGCCAGCATGAGTGGCGGTAGGTTTAGCCATACTTGTTTGGAATAGGAGCAAAACCATGTTTGATGGTAATGACGCTCAGTATCAATGATATCACATGAATTATTTGTCATTCATTGTGCATACAGGGTCATGATGATTGTAGGCAGTGCTTGGGACAGAAGACTTTACTGAGCCCAGTAGTGAGTAATGTTTTTAATTAAGTGAAAACTTCAAGCCATTCTCCCAAACTTCTGATAGAAATGCAATTTTGTTCAGAATTTGAGATATACCATCAAACTTATGTTAATGTTTTACCTGACTCATTACCTCAGGGTAGAATTCATCATTTGGCACAACATAAAAATGTTTTGCGTATGGACATGTTCCTTTAATTATAGAGGGCATGTACATGTATATTTATGTGCTCCTTATCTTATGTGTTACTTATACATATATGACATCAAAGTTGCTTAAGGACGTTACTGTTCTGTAGGCAGAAGGTCCTTCTGCATCTGCTTAAGGGAGCATAGGATAATTTTACCTCAGTGACAGAAAACCTGAGAAGAGCAGAGAGAAACAAGCTGTCACTGAGTGTCTGATGTGCAGTGCAGTAATTTCTGGGGATTTGGATGAACAAAGCCTTGAATGACTCACAGAATGACTCACAAAAGTAACAACTGAAAGACCAGGCAGTATGTGTGCGTGAGAACGTCTTCCATGGTCAAGAGGTATAAAATGATGGGAGAGTATCTCCACTGTACTGTTCTCTTGAGCCTGCAGTCTCCCAGGATGAGATATTCAGGACAAATATTACTCTTTTTCCATAACTGGGATAAGGTTTCTTCTCATATCTGGTAATCAACAGTAAGCTGCTGTTCTTTCACACCTTCCTTGCATGTCTTCAGACTGAAGAGCGCCATGGTTGTTGTTTCAGATACTTGACTGTCTTAGGAGTAGCCCACTCTTTCAGGGGTTCCATCCCTGTGCACTTCCCACCCAGCAGAACCCAGATCTGCATTTAGCCTGAAGACAACTGCTGCAGAAAACAGGCAAATTCTTCTGTTAGAGATAAACTTGAAAGAAATGAGGGCTGCTTAGTGTTGATCTTTGGTGTGTTGTGAATTCAAAGCACAGGAGGTGCATTGCTCTCATAGACTCATTTATGCATTCAAAAATCTCCTGCCTGTGGTGAGTGGTGGTTTCTCTTGAGTTAACTGGCCTTCATCTGGGGCAAGCTGTGGCTTGAGTATCACTGAAGACTGAGCTAATACTGTAGAGATTTAGCTCTCAGCCCACTCATGCACTAGAATTTACCAGTACCTTCCCTTCCCAGGGAGTTTTATCCCTCATCCACTGGCTGAAAGCTGTTTCCAGGTGCCAAAACACCCTCTATTTCAGTGCCAAGTCCCGCACTGTAATTTATTTTCCATACCTCAGGTGCCTGCTGCAGCTCTCCCCTTGTGCTTGCTCCGCCGGCGGGTGAGTGGGTGGAAAGGCGGCTTTCTCCCTTACCTGTGGGTTCCTCTGCCAAAACTGATCCTGAAGAGTTATTTGCCCATGCCCATACAGCTGTGCTATGGTGCCAGCACACCTTATTTTTTGAAGCCTGCATCCACAAATCCTCCATACTGTGGATCACTAGTAGTGCCCACAGAGTGGTTGTTGATGCCAGGGGTAGCAATATGTCTGGGCAAAAACAATGAACTCCATACCTGGGACACCTCAGTGAGCCCCATTTGGTCATGTGATCTGAGTGGTGGCTCTCTAGCACTGGTGGACAGAGCTCGTGTGCCTTGCTGTGCTCCAGACAGAGCTACGGGCAGCTGAGGGTCTTGATGATGTGGGTTTGGGACTACTGTCAGCTCAAGTGGGATGAAGCTGTTTGCAACAGAGCTGTTTGAACAGATCCCATCTGCACTTCCTTGGGACTCGAGATGAAAGGTAAGGAAGGGCAGGGTCCTGGAGGAAAAGTCAGGAAGAAAAAGCAACCCCAGGCCAGGTCAGGGCTTCACTTGATGCTGTTCCTGTAGCTAGTCAGGTAATATGGTGGACAGAAAGAGGAATGTCATATGGAAGCTCTGTGAATATAAATGTCCAAAGAGGCATAAATTGAGAGTATACCTGAAGATAGTATCTGTCAGTGCTCTTACTGTTAAAATAAAACAAAAAACATCTGCAGGTCTGTTCTGAACTCCATGCACACTCTTCATCTCCATGTGCAATTTTTGTCATGCCCAAGTGTACTGGTTTTGGCTGGGGTAGAGTGGACTTTCTTCACAGGAGCTAATATGGGCTATGTTTTGGATTTGTGCTGAAAGTAGTGTTGATAAGACAGCGATGTTTTCATTACTGCTGAGAAGTGCTTGCACTACCTCGCCTTTTCTGCTCCTCAGGCTGCCCCACCTGATGGAGGCTGGAGGTGCACAAGGAGTTGGGAGGGGACGCAGCTGACTCCAGCTGACCACAGGGGTATCCCATGACAGAAGGGAAGAAGAGGGAAGGGGTGGGTGTTCACAGTGGTGGCATTTGTCTTCCCAAGTCAGTGTTACTCATGATGGAACTCTGCTTTCCTGTGTGCACAGCTTTTACCTGTTAAATTGTCTTTATCTCAACCCACAAGTTTTCTCACTTTTACCCTTCCGATTCTGTCTCCCATCCTGTTGTGGGGAAAGTGAGCAAGCAACTGTCTGTTCTCCAGGCTTAGCTGCTTGCTGGGGTTAAACCATAACACTAAGCAAGAAATAAGCACTTTGCAATAGGCCTGTTGTTCAGCAGCTTCAGGATACAGACTGTCTACAATGGGCAGGAGAAAAGACCTCGAGATAAAAAATGCAATGTTTTCCTGACAAGCTTGGATATGTAAATGGAAGGTTGTTGGATTTTGAGTTTGTTGAGTGTTTGTATTTTGGGATCAGGGAGGAGGAGCATCCCCCCATTTTCTAAATTAGGAAGAAAAATCAGCCAGTTTCTTTGCTTGACTTTTTTGCACAGACACCTTCCAGATCCCTAGTCCAATGGCAGCTTCTGATGTAGCAAAAGGAAAAGGGTGGATAAATGTACAAACTTAACAGACAGCCCGATGAACCCATTGAGCTCCCAAGGGAGATGTGAGCATGGAAGCAGCAGCCTCAGGAAGCAGGAACTAGGAGTGTGCAGCAGCCAGCAGGGCCCACCAGCAGGTGTAGAGGGGCAGTACACTGCAACAAGGGTGGCACAAATTCACCTTAGATGTGTCGTGTCCTGCTGGAGCATGCCTGGTTCATATGAGCACCTGCCTCAGCTGACTGCATAGCAGGCATAAGCTCTTGGGTTCAGTCTTGTACAATCTCTGCATTTTCTCATACTCTTACGTGCATTATGACTGCCGCTCATTAGCAGAATTACCTTTAAGATTATGTTTATAGCAAATTCTAACATTCGTCACTGCCTTTGTTTTACCAGAGCCTCTGTTTTGATTCTGGGAGCTTGTGTCACACAACTGCCTTACGGTGACCAGAGCCAGAGCATGACTGAAAGACTTGAGGAGGCATACACAAAACTTCCCTTTTAAAAACTCAGATCCACTCCTGTTCTCCCACCCAAGACCCAGCTGGGACCATATTTTATATGGCCACGAGTCACTGGGGTAGTGACAGATACCCCTAAAAAATTAGGGTGAACTGGTGCAATTGTGTGCAACTGGAAGCTTGGTGGCTTCAATCCAAGGGCACAAGCACAAATGGCACAGGCAGTCGCCGGCAGTGGGAGTGGTGCTGGTCAGTGTTGGAGAGGTTAATGTAGCACTTTGTTTTGAATAGGGTGGGATGAGCACAGCAACCTCTGACGGTCTGCTGCAGAGACAAGCACAAACCCTGCTGGCTACAGCACACGTGCCCCTGTACCAGGTGCCTATGGAGCTGACAGATACGTTATCTCATTTCCTTCTGAAAACACAGACCCTCTCTGATGATGGCAAGTTCATCTATTATGGAAATATATTCTGTATTCAGGACTGACAATTGATTTTACCACTTGGCCTTGGAAAAAAAGGCAGATATCAACGTTGTAGTGAAACTCAGACTGTGACAACTGTGCCAAAAGACATGCGTGACACTGGTAATTGCTTTCTTTCCTATAAAAGGAACTAATTCTTGTTAGAAGTTCTGGGTTCTCATCACCCTGTTCCCCCAGGACCAACAGGCAAACAGGAGCATCATGCAGTGGGCTCAGCACAGGCTTCCCTGTACCACCCTATAGGGATCCCTGTGCTGCCCCTCAAGTGGAAAGTTCCCATTCCAGTACAAACGCCTTGTTTGCTCAGCTCTTGGTCTCCCTGCTGAGCCTGCCAAGGAAGCTGCCAGTGCTGTGGGTGACTTATGAGGCAGGCACATGCCTGTAGCTGAATAGGGATTGCCAGTTCCTTGGAGAAGCGCCACATAGCTGCCACCAGCTAGGCATAACTTCTAGTCATTGGACACGGGGTGAAAGACACTGCCCTCATGTATCCAGGACACCACCTAGTATCGTTTACTTCTTAATCTGAACAGTCAAGAAAAGTGGTTGGCAATTAAATTCTTAGATGGGTATTAGGTATTACCCCTTTTTCTGGGGAGCACCTCTCACACCAGAGCAGGGTTGCCCCAGCTGAGTATTGAGTTTTGTAACTTGGTTGGAAAAGACAGACCCCAAGAGAAGTCAAATAACTGGAAATGCAATTAGTAATAAAGGCTGGGTATGACTTGTGCAAATGTCTATCACTGGTGACATCTGAGCAGATGTAATTGTGATCTCAGGGAGAATTTATGAAGTTAATCCTCATGGTGGCTTCCAGACTAATTTGTTAAGGGATTGAGGGAGATTTTCTAAATAAACAATGCACTTGTTGAAGATTATGGTAATGCCACTGTTGATCAGATGTGGGCCCTGCCAGAGTTTGGATTTTGCTGGCTCAGATTGACTTGCTGTGTTTACAGCATCTGTGATCAACACAGACCTGCTCCAGCATTGCTTGGCATTGTGTGATAAAGAAAAACGCAGAAGGGTAATTGCAACTGTCAAACAAACACTGGGGGTAGGGAGGTACTGGAAATACTGGAGACGTCGTTCAATTAGGAGCAACCTACTTCTCTGAGCATATTTTTCCAGGAAGAAATAGAATTTTGTGGCATTTCCAAACCTAAATTCATAATATTTCTAAAAAATGCCAATATAGCTTTTAAAGGCTCTCTCAAATGCGTAAGGCAGAAAGCATGTTACAATTTAGTGCTTCCTCTTAAAACAAACCACATATTCTTACTTAAGATTTAGCAATATTTCTTCAAATTTTATAATTTCTGTATCACCTATTTCATGGTGAATATTTAATATTTAATAGTGGAATGTACTGCAAGGGTCTAGAGGCCAGTGGTGTTACAGCAAGGAGGAGGTTGTGGATAGTGCTAACTTCCAACAGAGCACGGATGGTAGACTTCACCACATTGTCAATTTGTGCTGGATGCCTTTCCTTCTACGGCAGTTTCATGAGATCAAAAGTTCTGCCATAGCTTAAGCATAAGGAAAGGTTGCAGGACACCAGAAACACAGGGAGCATAACCACAGCCAGTTCATTAGGTCTAGTTTTGAGGACTTAGCTATACTTACCTGTGTAAGTGCAGGACCTCTTCTTCACAAAGAAAGTTACCAGGGTCTCCTCAGTTATACAAGGAAGGAAAGCAATTCAAGGGAAAAAGTCACTTCCTTTGTTAGCCACAACCAAAATTTTAAGTAACATCCTGAGAGACAGGCATGTTTAATTTACTTTTCAACTCAAAATGTCAAGGAATTTTGACTGAATTTTGACTTGGATTACCAAGATGGTTAGCCAGAAGGAGGTTATGGTAGTTTTTTCATAACTTTCTTACAAGAACAGAAATTACTGTATCAGCAGAGTATTGTGCTTTTTTGGTGAGCAGGCTTGTATACTGGTCAAGCATGTGGTAGGTAGTGCTGGAGGCACATGTGCAAGATGAGGGTATGGGGAATTTGTAGCTATGCATTTGTATTACTTATCTATACTATGTATTTTTGGTGCTAGTGGGCATGGCCATTAAAAAAACCTAGCAATTAAAATTACAAGCAGCTAGAGCAAAGGAAAGAAATTATATTTTTCATTGCATATGAGCATTTTACATTTAAAGTTCAAAATGTTTTTCTAGTCAAACACATAAAATATGTTCCTTGTGTCTGAATACAAAAGATGTAATTTCCCACATGTTCAGAACTCAATTTTTAAAATGCCATGAGAAAAGGTAATCTCAGAAAAAATAGTTCAGTTTATGAGTAATTTCCTGGCTTTCTGGCTGATGATTCAGAGACTCACATCCTTGCTGAGGTCAAATTCATCCTATATATTCATCATATATATAATATGCAATATCATTAATAGTGAAGGTGTATCATCTTCATGATAATATGCCCACAGTTCTGATAGTCTCACTGTTCCTTGAAATCTTTAAATCAAGTCAGTATTTCCCTTTCTAAAGGAAAATTTTTGCTTGGATGCAAGTCATGTTATTAAGCAGGACTCACTAGGTGATGTTCTGTGGTTATATAAAGCAAAAGACTGATTAGATGAGAACTTGAGTCCCATCCTGAAAATGTGGCAGAATCCTGCTCACCTCAAACTCCCACCTGTAATATTGAAGTTGGGAAGCCTAGAGCTTAGAGCAGGAGAAAGAAATGTTGCTGCACATTTTCCCTGTTTGTAGACTCTTCCATGGCATATACCACTCCCTCAGTGGGACTTTGGTCTGGCCTGTGATGACCATTTACATTCCTAACATCTCCTGAAAAGCACTGAAGGACTGCCTGGCTAATATTTACTTTTTCTTGGTCTTGAATGTGGTTGCAGAGCCCTTGCAGGTGTTAGCGGGTGTAAGGGGGTGGGAGGTGGGCAGCTGATCTGCCCTTGCAGAACAGGCACACGTGAGCCTGGACTTTAAAAGCCCCTCCCTGCAATTCTACCGATATTTATTCATGTGGATTTCAATTAGTAATAATTGGTTTTGTTGTTTTTTGTTTCGTTATTTTTTTTCCCTGGTACAGGGTAAGTGCAAAGTGATTGATATCTGGGAAAGGAAATCAGGATTTGGCTGTGGAGCGACATTCCATTGTCTTGACACGAAATAACAAATAACTCGACTCTAAATCTGTGTCTCGGGAAATTAAAGTGTAAAGCAGTGAAAGTCATTTGGAGGTCATTGAGATGTAAAGTGTGACCTGCTCCCCAGGCCTGAGTAGCTCAGCTCTCAGTGACAGCTTTGAGAAATCTCTCAGGCGACTGGGGAAGAGAGGGCAAGCTCGTACCCAGTGCCTGGCTCTTTCTCTCCCCCGCCCGCTTTTGGAAGTGTTGTTCTCACAGAGTTTGCAAACACCACCTGAAAACACTAGTCGTTGTGGTGGTGATTTTATATGCAAACACGAACAGTAACTTTTCAGAAACCACCCACAGGGTTTTCACTCTGCCAGTGACAGTAGGGACCATGTCTTGTCAAAACCAGCCTGAGCCCCTACTCTTTTGGAAGCCTCATCTTTGGCAAGGCGGCTCAGTACTTACTCCTCTCACTCCTGGGTTTTAAAAGGCTTAACTTGTATACCTATTTACAGCAATTACTGCCACTCTACATCTGTGCCCACCCCACACCTGAACTGAGTGTCAGCTGTGTGGCTTTCTTCCTGGTGTGGGGCTCTCAGGTCACCCTGGGGAACCTGGCACCCAGTGGTGCTCCTTGAGCCCATGTTTGCTCAAGCCATCTGACACCTCTGCACTGCAAAAATCTGCAGATGTAATGGCATCTCCCAAAATGGTGATTTTCAGCTCTTTCTGAAGGCTGAGGAGGTGCAAGGGACCTCCATGAGATTTGGCAGACTCTGAGTGACCCTTGACTCACCTTAAGGCCATGAGGACAGTGCTTGAAGGCTACACTGTGTAGCCCAGCCTGGCAAGGGCTTCTGCAAAGCCAGTGGAGTCATTGAAATGGCACCTCAGGTATTTGGCGCAAGTTCTTTGAAGTGCACTCTTATCTCCATTTAATCATGCAGTAAATCTACAGTAGCTTGCTGATTTCCAGTAACTTTTCAGGTATTATGCATCTGTCTGTGCAGCGAGAGGAAGCAGCACTTTGCAATCACCTGGTCATGCAAGGCTCTGTGTACCAGGAGACCCTTGCATAGATCCAGCCACGGAGTCAGGGGAGAGCCCATGGAAAAGTGTAGGATTCCTTGATTTTATAGACTGAAATGTGACTCCATTATCCACATTAAGCAGCAGTTTGCTTGGCAATCTGTCACCAGGGATGTGTCCAGGAAGGAGTTAGTTGCTGTGCATAAGTGTCAAGGTGTGCTATATCTAGGTATTTCTTGGACTCTGAGAGCAACAACACTCACATCCTGGATGCAAAATTATTTTGCAAAATGTACAAGATTTATATAAAGCCAAAAATATTTGAGAAGGGTACTTTGGAAGGTAGATAGGGACAAATGGCAAAGAGAGAAGGGTTTGCTGAAGTGGGAGAGGGCAGCATGTGAAGGAGAACAAGGATATTCTTCCAGTATCCTTCTCATGCTCTTATTTCCCAGTTCTCCAAGGATGCTGGAAGAACATCCTTGTTGGTGGAAGGGGGGGGAAGCAGCAAAATAAACTGAAAAAGGGTTCACAGGGCAGGAGAGGTAAGGGGGAAGGCACCCCTGACAGATCAGGGGCAGATCAGAAGGGAGTAGAGGACTGCAGAACGTGGACCAGGGCACCCTAACCATGGTTAGTGGTGTCTCCCACAGGGAAAGCTGAATGTTGTCTTGAGGAGTGGGCATGGTCTCTTTACAGGCAAAACAGGTCCTTGTTGTGTCACTGATTCAACATCAAAGAGCTGAGAAGCATCTGGGAATACACATTTGAGGATAAAATTTCAATTTGCAGACAGGGAAAACTCTTTCTTCCCATCAGCACTACAGCAGCCCTTGACATAAGTAGTCAAATCGTAGAATATACCCCTTGTAGTAGTTGGATGATGTTTGTGTAGATACTGGTCACAGTGTGGAGGCAAGGAGCACATCTGGACACTGTGTCTGTGTGACAGTGGCTTTTCACAGCCTCGCTGCCATTGACCACATGTTGGGACAGGAGGACTGCTCCCCATCTGTGCCCTAGCACTGAACAAGCAGCAGCAATTCAGGCCAGTGCCATTCACTGGTGCCAGATCTCATAGCTGTGCCTAAAACCTCCTGCTTTGAATATCAAAGTTTAGCCTCTGGATGCAGGCCTGAAGGAGATAACAAATGAGGCCAGTAAAACTCGCTTGACTTTGTGGCCCAGCCCGGATCCTGACGATTGGTGTTGCAGGGCGTTTCTCTAGGAAAAGGAACTGGTCTGGTGGCTTTTCAGGATTTGCATTTTTGATTCACTGATGGGAAGCTTTCTTTTTGGTTTTCCTTTTCACTGTCACAGGTTCTCATGTTTCTGTACAGACTTGAGCCAAGTTTGTATAAAGAAATGCCATTAAAATATTCAGTGAATAAAGGGGATACAAGCATCAAAGAAGTAAAGGGGTTTATGTGAAATGATTTGTCCTGCCTTTCCCTGGTGACTGATCGGCATGTGTAAAAGATTCGCTGTTCTTCACACCGCCTATTTTAAAGGTGCTTTGGCAATCTGTAGGAGAAAACTCTAAAAAACAAGGATTAACATTAGTGGTTCGTCTAATCTGGCGTAATTTGCAGTTTCCCGATTGATCAGAGTGGTCTGCAAGTCCACTCTAAGCTTCTCCGGCATTTCCTGGTCTCTCCCCCGGGATTGCAAGCACGGTGCTTTCCCTGTTTATTTTTTTTCCTGTTTATTTATTTATTTCCCTTGCGGGGGGGCCGGGCTCAGGCAGCTTGCCCGGGGAGACCGCCGCCGCCGTGGGCCCTTAATGAGCTTTTTGACCACTGAAGCAGCACAGCATCGCCTGGGAATCGGAGGGGGTTTCTCCCTTCGCCGCGTCAGATCGCAGGGCAGGGGCCGGCGGGTTAACGAAGGAGCCGGGGCGGCTGGCGGGCTGCCTAATGAGCGCCGGGGAACCGGGCAGGGGGGACCCCGGCGGCGGACGGAGCCCCGGCAACAGCCTCCAGCGGGACCCGATGCCAGTTGCTCCATTTTTTCCCATTATTACTGTAGCTGGAAGCATTAGAAAACGAAGAGCCCCATAGGGTATGATTATGAGGCATTTTCCACCCAGCACTTTTGGGGGTGGTCGGTTCTGGAACCGGCACGTTAACAATGCAGAGGAGAGCTTTTTTGGTATTAAAAAAATAACTAGGAAACAGATTCTTTTTAACCTTTAACCACTCCAAACAGCCAATAAATCATTAGCTACTGATTAACAAAAACAGAAGGGTAACTTATTGTCTGGTAAGTAAACTCTTGGAATCAGTGAAAGGCTGGCACTGGCTTCAGGATTGCTTTTCTTCTTACACATTTGCACTTATTAAAAAGACAAATAAGCCAAGCTCTGCATATTAAGCTATGCCATGCAAAGCATTTTGCTAAAACACTAACTTTCTAGAATGGATAGATTTTTAATGTATTTGCTGAGCTAAGCAAATGCATTATTTACTCTCTTCAGCATCCTGTCTGTCCCCCAAAACCGGGTCTCCTCGTGCCAAGCATAACGAGGTAGGTTGTGTCTCATCTGCAAGCGTTCCCAGTTTGTGTTCTCTAGGTCTTGGCCATACTTACAGTCTGCTGCTGAATCGTCTCCTCAGCTCCTTCAAAAGACTTAATGGGGTGACTAAAGCAGGCGGAAGACCTCCTAGCCGAGATCTGGGCTGGAGAGCACAGCTTTCAATTCAGTCTGAGTTCAGGAAATATCCATGATGTTGGAACGCTCTCTCCCATGGCCAACCAAAACCACTCTCCCTCTTTCTATCTGTGAGAAAAGTCAAGTGGCAATTTTTTATCTATGAATGGAAGTTGGAAAAAAGCGTTCTGGTAGAAGAAAAGTTTGTGAGACTTTTGGAAAAGACTATTATCTTGCAGATTAACTGATAGAAGGGTGAGATGCAGGAATCTGAGTGTCAGCACTGCTGCTGATTGACTAAATAAACATTTGCATTTTGGAGTATTACTATTACATGTACAGTATCTAGTCTGGTTTAATTCAAAATAAGTCTACCAAAGATTGGACTATTTGCTTAAACCTCTCCAACAATTTTGCATCCTGACTTTTGGAAACAATAGAATATATAATGTAAAACAGTTAAGTATTTAAGACAAACTTTCCATTGTCCGTTAATCTATACGTCTGTCCATTCACAGTGCATTATTAGACCATCTGTGTCTTTAATAAGTAACTGTGTAGGCTCTCACAGTTTAAATATTTACTTTAACATAATAGAGAATCCACATGAAACTGAGATACATGAGAATATCCATGTCCGATGTCTTAAGTGGAATGGGAGTGGATTTTTGTAGTAGATTTGCAAACTATAAACAGATGTGTTTTGATGACCTTCTCTCCTTTATCTGGTCTTCATTTATAAAACACAAGTTCACAGATTAAGCTTCTCAGGGTTTTTCAGGCGCCTGAGAAAATCTACATGTGTTCCTTGCTGAAGTTGTGGCGAGAAGTCCAAACATTGCTCTGTACTTGGTTTTCATGAAAATCAGATTTGGCATTGCTGGTGAAATAACTCCACAGTGGCATTCTCTCACTGCAGCCTGAGAAAGTCACCACAGGTGGCCAAAGGGACTTCCATGTCCCTTTATAGCTTGAGGAGGTCACTCCTCCACGTCACTGCTGAGGACAGCAGATGAGTCTCACTGTTATCTCCACTATGGTCAGAATGGGACCTGCACTTTTCAAAAGACAGCCTGGAAGACTGTCATTCCTGTAGGTGCAGTCTGCCTGTGACTCTGTCTGGGCAAGGATGAATGTCGTGGGTTAGACATGAAATTGGAGATTGTCACTCATAGATTAGAACCACTAATCTCCTTCATGAAAGTTCAGTGAGGCAAAGGTAAGATTTGCCTTTTTAGGTACTTTTTTGGCAATTTTAGGTACTAATTGCCGTAATTTCAGGAACATAATTGTGCTTCATCTTGTTTTACAGATAGAGAAAAAAGTAGGTGGCTTCTGCTCTCACACGTTGATCCTGAGACAGGGCTGCTTCTTTCTCTTCTCCAAGGGACTGTATGTGATTATAACAAGAAAACACAAGAGTTGGTATAACAAACAAAATGAATTTCAATATGGGGTGCACAGAATGTTTGAGGAGTCACTACCTAATGGTGATAAAACAATGCAACACTCAGGGCTGCTTTTTATTCCTTTTCTTTTGAGTCCAGGAATAATCTACTTCTTTCATAGTTTGTTTAAGGGAGACCAAGTTCTCCCTCTGGCACTGCTTGGTACCTCATCTTGCTACTCAATTTTACAGCATGTGGTCTTTGAAGTTTGAATCCCAACCTCTTTCTGAACAAGCACTAACTGAAAAGGCAGCCTTTAGCGTTAGGTAGCAAAAGATAAATTTTCAGCCCCATGAGCAGGAACTCAGTTACATGACTTGCATTACCATTAATGGGGGTCATGCTGGTAAATTCCTGTACACCACATTGCACATTTACTCATGAGTGCAGAATTGGCACAGCTAATGAAACTTGCCTTTCGTCTAGCGTGGTGTTTCAGGAGATGAGTCTGACAGGCAGAAAGGACTGCTAAGTACCCAGATGAAAGTCTGGCTTTTAACTCCTTGAACATATTTCCAGAAAATAATAGTGTGAACTAATGCTGGTTAGTATTAGCTGTTCCTACTGTTAGGGATCAATCTTGCTCCAATAGGACTTCATCAAGGCAAAGATCATGCCTGAAATGTAAATCTGTGTGCTGACACTTAGTGGTAATTCACTTTCTTGTGCATTTTCCAAGTAGTGCTTGCTGTTACTTATTTTTTTTCAAACATAAACCAGTCCTCTGCTGATACCAGCTTCTATAATCATAAACAAATTAAGTTATTTTTTATAATTTTCATCCCTGCTACTCTCCCAAAGATGATTCCTCCTATGGATGAGCATCACCTGGTGATTTCCAGCCTACGTTACTCATGGGCATCTCATATCCCTTTGTTCTTTTACTGTGTCCATTGTAGTGATAGCATCTTCTCATATCCAAACCCCTTACTCAGCCTTTACTTTACTACACTAAACACGCCAAGTCCTTTTTGCCTGTTTGGTAGGGTAAGCTTTGCATTGCTCTGGCTGCTATTCTGTGCACTTGGCGTAGTTGGAAGGTATTTTTAATAAATGAATTCAGAATTGCCCACAATATTCTATCCTACTCAGTGTCATGAAATTTCCCTAATATACATCTCTACAACAACCCAGTGTTGCATTTTAATCTCACCATGATCCCTAATTGTTTTGTAATCAACTAGTAGGGGTTTTTTTCTTATTTTTCACCATTTAGTGCTGATTGTCTCTGAGTCTGCAAGAGGAATTCTTTACATTAGATCCCAAGTTTCATGTTGTGGGATTAATTCTCTTTCTTGCATGCACCTGTTCAAAATCATTCTTTTTTTAATGCATAATGCTCTAAATATTCTTTACATCACCAGCAACCTATATTTAGTATTAATCAAAATATTAAATGAAGAAAATCTATTTAATGGTTCAATTCTGAAGGAGCTCCTAACTTAGGCTTCCTCTGTTCCACTCTTTTATTTATTTCACGTTATTTCAGTTATAAAGTATTCCCTATGCTAGCTGTTGAGAAGACGAGTAGTGTAGTACTTGCCACATATTTTGAGTCCTTGTCCCATTAAATGACTCAGAAAATATCTCTTTCTTTTCCCAACATATTCTTCCATTTTGGTAAAAAGCCTGTTCCATCAAATGAGCCTTTAATGTGGTCAGAAAATTGGTATGTGTTTGAACTAAGTATGGCCTGAACTACCAATACATTTCTTTTTGTTCACTGAAATATTCCCTTTCTTCTTCATCACCTTATGATTCTGTGTGGTCATCAGAGCTGAAGAGATCTGCACTGCAATGAACAGTCAACATCTAGAGAAACACTTTGCAGTTTCTATGTTAAAGTAGAAAAAAAAAATCAATTTTCCACTGCAGCTAGTGACTGTGAAGGAGCAGCTGCAAACTGCTGAGTCTCATCAGGTTGCAATCGTGATTAACATTGGGCAGATCCCCCCTGCTGCGAGAATAAATACCCCGCCTTTGTCAAGGCTCCCATGTAAGAAACAATAGATTATTTCAGTGAAGCACAAGAACATAAATGTTAATCGAATCATTCCTTCGAATGAATAGAAGTAGCACCCAGAATGTAAACATTTTAATTTTGGAAGGGAAGGTCTGTCTGCCTGTCGGTTGGTTAATTTTCTATGTGTTTTTTCATTTACTTTGAAAAGCTGCTCACTAACATTGCCATCATTGCATACAATAACATTTTCAGCACTGCAAATACATATGCTTCCTGTCTTTCCAAGCTAGGCAGTGGCAAAGTCCAGGGAGTATCGGAAAAAATAAAATCAGCTTTAATATCACTCAAGAGAGGTCAAAACCTTTTACTGAATAACTGCCAAACTATGTGATCACATTAGTTCTTGGTGAAGGAAATGGAACATACTTTCCAACTGGAATCGACACCAGGAAACGCATTTTTAAAATGTTTTTATACATTGGGATAATTACCCTTAAAAATAAATCTGTCTCTCTTTACAGATGATGAAAGTGTTTTTAAGTATTTTAACAAATTTGTGTGTGTATAAGCGAAACAAAAAGAAGTGGTTTATCCCCTTACTGCTTCCTTGCTTGCTGTGCAAATACGGAATTTCAGAACACAGTTGAGCAATATGTGTTTTAAAGCGAGCATACAGGAAACTACAGTGTGATGCCCAGACATCTTCATTTTCATGTGGTTACAACTATTGTTGATCAACACATCATAAAAATATGTTTTGGCTTTCAGTTGTGCTGTGTGTCTGGTCAGATCCTGCGGACTTCTGATACCTGTGGGGTATCAGTTTGCCCACAGAGGAACAGCAGCAAAGCCAGTTGAGTTCAGCTCATTGCTTCTCTTGTACCCATAATGTCCTCAGAGATCCTGCACCAGTAGTAGATGAGAACTCCTTAACTCTATATGAACACTGAACTTGGAAAAGGTTTTCTTCTAGAATTTACTAGTTCTTCACCGAGGCTGCTATGCAACTTTTATATGTGCACCCTTTTTTAACAGTCATAATGCACTTCTTCCCTGGACAGATCTGTCTCTTGAGTTTCTACACAGCAGATATCATCTCCTGCCAGTCATGCTGGGATACATCTTGTCAGTTACAAAATTAGTGGAGATGAAGAATGTGTTTGTGGTGGAAGAGCAGAAGTTTGATGTTTGGGATTGAATTCCTGGTGGTCCCATAGGCTTTCCTGTCTGTTGAGATCACTGAATTTCCCCAGGTGTTGGTAGGTGCTGAAGTGGGGAGAACAACAACTGACAGCAAGTGCTTGGCAGAGTGAGCCAGAAACAGTGAAGATGTGAAGCTGAGTGTGATAATTCTGGTTTTGTGGCCTGTGTTCACCAGGGCATATTGTGATTGGGTGGGTAGGAGTTTCCTGCTGCCTGGGAGAAACCAGAGATGAGGGAAAGCCACAGTTTTTATTGTCTCTCTAAAACACACCTTTTTCCCATCTTCCATACTGCACCTGCAGTCATTCTGTGTGCCTGGACCAAAGCATCTGCATGAGCAAACATATTTCTATCCATTTTTTTGATTGTCCAGCTCCACAGGTCACTGTCTCTATTCTCCTGTAACCCAGAAACTGGGAACTTCTCAGAAAGCTCAGCAATGGGCAGTGGTATTTTGTGCACTCCATCCTGTAGCTGGAACAATCAGGCTTCAGCTAAGCTCCCTCCCATTCATCAGACAACCTCTCACTACAGCCTTTATAAGGGCCTGAACTCAGTTTCTGGCAGTCCTGACAGAGTACACCCATCAGAGAAAATTTGATTTAAGCCTTTAGCCTCACTTATAATATTTACATCATTTTAGGGTTTTCATTCTAATATTACATCATTTTAGGGTTTTCATTCACTTGAGGTGGAAGAGGTGCAAAGTGAAGACAGTTTAGTAGACTTTACTATGCAGAAGTGAGAAAATACCTCTTTGGGGTTTTTCCTTGCCTAAATGTTATAGGATAGCTTAACTTCTACTGTCCTCTTTACATAGTCTACTTTTGTCCCTTTTGGGGGGGTAGTAAGAAGTATGTTGTCGAGCTGACTGAACCAGCGTTTAAATCCCATGTGTATGTAGCACTATATGACATGTGCCATTTATTTTTTGAAGCCAAACATTGGCCGATTAGGAATTCCCCATGGGCCTTCTGGAGAGAAAGTGGCTGTGGTGACTGTGGACGACTGTGACACAGCAGTGGCTGTGCGCTTCGGGAGCCTCATTGGAAACTACACCTGTGCAGCCCAGGGGACTCAGACCGGCTCAAAAAAGTAAGGATTCCTTATATTTTTGTTTTCCACTCATTCTCTTCTTCCAGTGGAGAGTCAACAGGATGCAATTAACCACCAAGCACTAAGCAATTAACCAGTAAGTTCGAAAAGCAGATATGATTTAACAAGAAAAAGTAGCGAGGTTTAGTTTGGGAGGTGGAATTTGTTGGAGGCTACTGCAAGGGTCAATACACCAAATTCCTTCTAAAATTAATAATCAAAACCAAGAAAAAAAATACCTGAAGGTCATTGCATCTGCTTGGTGTGAAAATGTAGATAGAAGGGCAAATAAAATGTCAGACTTTATTAATGAAGGAGATGGCTGAAGAGCTTATTACTTTCATCATTTAAGTTAAAAGTCCTATCTTGAAAAAGAAATAAAGGAGGTACAGAAAAGGCCATTGAAAATCATTAGGTGTGAAAAAAGGTCTCCTGAGAGGAAAAGACCAAAAAACATTAGTACTTTTGAGTTTAAAGAGAAGATGAACAGCAAGCAACATAGAGGGGATATAAAGTAATGAGTGATAGCAGAAAGACCATTGGTGCTCTAATCCCAAAAGAAGGGCACACCATTAAAATTGGGATTAATTCAAACTGACCAGATGATACACTTCTCACACAGTGTGGTATCATTTAGTAGAACCTGCATCCACTAAATGTAATTAAGACTAAGATTTTCAGAGGCTTTTAAAAGGGTTGGCACTATATAATAATAATTAAGTCATTATATAAAAATGTACAGCATCTCAGCCTTTGTGCTGAGCAGCATAAGCCAGTCCCTACATGACTGGGATCAGAAACAAGCATCCTGTGGCTGCACATTTTTCCATAATTTTCACTTTCTTCTTCATATTGGCCACTATTAGGGACAGGTCACTGGATTCTCTATGCATATAACAGCTCCTAAGTTAAAAGTTGGTGTTTCTGGAAGTGCTCGTGTAGCAGAGGGAGGTGCATGGCAACACGGATAGAATAAACAGCTCAAACGTGCTTATGGAAGCAGCAATATAGAGAACAAAACAAACCAAACTATTTGCAAGAAATTATGAGCAATTCTTTTTTCTTCAGATCTTTGGACCTAACTGGTCCGCTCCTCCTTGGTGGTGTCCCAAACTTGCCTGAAGATTTCCCGGTGCACAACAGGCAGTTTATTGGCTGCATGAGGAACCTCTCCATCGACAGCAAGCCCATCGACATGGCCAGTTTCATTGCCAATAATGGCACTCTGCCAGGTATGAGCGACTAGCACCCCAAAAATCAACACAAGAAAGGTCTCTGCCACAGCTGTGTGTGTAGCCAGGCTTAGGGTGTTGAAGGGGCCAGCACTGGGAGGAACCCCAGGAAGGGGCAGGAGACAGAGGGGTCTGAAATGATGCTTGTCCCCCTGTTAGCACCGCTGAGGGCAAAGCAGCCAAGTGGCACGGTTGCTGGGAATTATGCTGCCACCGTGCCACTGGCATGGCTGCATCCAGACCTCATTTGTTTGAGCAAGGTGCAGTCCTTGCCTGTGCCAGAGAGGCACACAATAGCCTGTGGCACAGGGCACACTTCCAGGATTAGGCAGCACACAGGAAAGGACTGGGCTTGTTTAGACCTTCTGCATTGCTAGGAGTTTCACCCAGGAATTTACTGCTAAATGAACTTTTCTTCTATTTTTTTAGCTACCTTTCAAATGTCATCTTACTCTGAAAGCCAGTGGGATTAGTTCATGAAAAAAGACAGCACTTTTAATGACTTTTTAATAAATTGTCTTTGTTCTGTAAACAAAATTCTGAAATTCCCCAAATCTGAAACCTGCTTCATGAGGCAGCCTGTTGGAGGTTCTGATTTGGTTTCCAGCCTTGGATCCCTGATCAGGATTAGTTTTGGTGGTTAGGTGTACAGAATGTTGTCATCATCCTAAAACTGGCTCTTACACACAAAAATGGCAAGTCTCTTCTGTCCATGCTGCTGAAGGTCTGTGTAAGAGCTAAATTGCAGTTCTGAAGTATGTTTTGTTGATCGTGCATTAAGAAGGGAGTCGTAGCATACACTTTTGATAGATTTGTCTCTATGAATTTGACATACGATCAACGCACATGAAATTTGCCATCCACATTTTACTTCACTGACTTCAAAAAAAGAAAGCAAAGAACCCAAACTTATGTTGTGACTTTACATAAAAACTCAAATACAGTCATTTAGAGCCTTTTTCTTGTTAAAACCTTGCAAAGTAGTGGTTTTCCTGAATTTCAGGCTGTGCAGCGCAGAGGAACTATTGTGAAACCAACTGGTGCCAGAACGGAGGCACGTGCATCAACAAGTGGAACATGTACATCTGTGAGTGCCCCGTACGCTACGGAGGGAAAAACTGTGAGCAAGGTAGGATGCAAAGACCTCTTCATACACTGTCATGTGTGCATGTTTCATTACCTGTCATTAATATCTCATAGCATGTGTGTCAAACTGTCATGCTTAAGGGTAACAGAAGATTGCAGTTGAGACTAAAAGTCACCCGTTATCTATCTGAAATAATTTTGGAGATCACTTACGTAGTAGATGACATGCTGTCATGAATAACAGCAGCTTTCATTGATTTACTTACATAAGCAAAGTCATTCCAAAGAACTTGGCAGTATTCAGTAATTTGTTTATAGTAAAATGCCTGATCCTAAGCCCCTTTAAATCAGTGGAAAGAATCCCGCTGACTTTATTGAGCTTTGACTCAACCCAGGGATCAGTGTGCAGTTTTAATCACCACTTTCTTGGCAGGAAGGCATTCTCTGCTAAGTATGAGCACTTTCAGTTTTACTGAGTTTTTCTTTGATTGAACACAATGTGCGTATATGTGTAAAACCTCATTAATAAAGGATAAGGAAGGAGCAGCAGGTGAGTTTTATAAGGTGTGAACTACTTGCAGTTTCTTCCCTAGAAGCAAGGGGTCATCTCTGTGGGAAGTCCCATGGGGTTGGTGCCGTAATGTGGCTGTTCCTTTGGAGTCTTCCTGGAGGGTTCCAGAAAGGAAAACCTGCTTATACTAGGCATGGCTTTCCTAGAAACAGAAGGCCAAATTCTGGCTCCTGATGCAGATGTGGTAGGTCTTTGCTTCCCTTATCCCCTGTGACACTTAGCCCAGAATAATTTGTGTTGTGATCAAGGATTTTGTTCTTTTGATGTATCTACCCCAAACCAGATATTCTGGATTACTCTCAGCAGAGTGTGGACCCTGGAATTGCAGCTGAGCTGCACGCACCACAGGAATTTGCAAACCCCTTTAGCACAATATGCCTCAGCCTGGGCCAGATCTAGGTGTTGGCAGCTGCTCTCCCCTTACCTGAGAAGCAGCAGCTCAGGAGGAGAGGACACATGGTTAAGTTTTTGTCTTGGAAATAAGGGTTTGTAGAGTGAGGAACAGGAAAAAGGACTGACAGGATGGAGACCTCTTCCTATATTCCACCTCATACAGAGCCCAGAGCTGCTATTACTGCCTCTAGTGAGGTACCTGCTTTCTGTAGCAGCTCCTCAAGTATTCTGAGCTTCACAGATTTGTATGAAGATCTAATTTTCGCATGTGTCTCATCCCAAGTATCTTTGTTGGTGAAATTCTGGTGTTTTTGTCATGACCAGCTGGTCTCTGTGGTACAAACCCATGCTGATGTATCCTGAGGGAGTGCCAGGGCCCAGCTCTGCTATAACCTGTGCTGGTGTAAATGGGGAGTAGTGCTATCACATGGAAAGACTATCCTTCCCTCTGTCTTTATCTTAGTTTTCAAGTGGAAATTCAGAATTTGACCAAACGTGTGTTTTATTTGTCATTTTCTTATCCCAAATTCAAGACCAAACCATAAAGTTTGAGACTTAGAAAATCACCTCAGAACTGCCCTGTGTACATCACTGGAAACTCATTATAAGTTCAGGTAATAGAAGTGATGACAGTCACATCAGCACTGCCTCCCTCGTGCCAGCAGTCACCTCTGCCTCCAGCACTGTGATTCCTGCATGTCCCCTTTGACACTCTCAAGCCCCAGATTCTTGCTGATGCCTCAATTTCTGTTTTTTTTTCTGAAGTTTGAGGGCAGCAGGCTGCTTGCTTCTTTGATGATATTTATAGGCCAGAGTGTCCCTATGGAAAAATTGCGAGCCAAGAAAGAAATTAATTTTTCTGGAATGTGACCAAAGATTTCAGGAGCCTGAAGTTAAAATCAGGAGGAATCACAGATATGCAATACTCCTGGCTTTCAGGTTGCTCAGTTGAATACTCAGCTATGATCATAGCAGCATTAGCTATAATTGGGCAGCTATTTTTAAAAAAGTCTTAGGTAGAATATTTACATTCTTGTGTAGGAGTGTTTGGCTGCTGCATTTCTTCAATCCCTTTGGCAGTGCAGGATCTGCTTCAGGCTCACAGACGACAAAGACTTTGGCAGGTTACCAATCCACCTTTTTTGATTTCCTGCTTTTCAGAAATTCTGGTTTGCACTAGTGAGGATGGGGTGTTTTAACCTCACCATCCTCCTAGGACCTGCTAACTCACCTTCTAGTAGCTTCCATCTCCCTCTGCTGACATATAGAAGGGAGATAAAATTAAGAAAAAATAAGTTTCACCTTTGTTGTAATTTAATTCTTTTAAAATATCAGGTATTGCAATGCTGTGAAGAAGATCTAGCAGCTGTGTCTGACTCTTGGATGGCCAATGTCATTGCACTAGCCTTGGGCTGACCACCACAGGTCTGCACATAAACATAAGCTTTCGCATGTCCTACACCCAAACTGCAGGTGATGTCCCATGGGATGTTGGCAGCAGGTTTCCCAGGCCCTCTGTCTCCACAGGGCATGGTCCTCGTGTCTTTCTGATAGCCTGTCAAATGTAGTAGTCTTTTAAAAGGGTACGTAGATACACAGGCAGTACTTCAAAGTGACAAACCCTGAGAACACAATTAGTTTTCATCCCTGCATCGCTGATGGCAGGGAGATGCTGTGCTGGGAAGCGTGTGTGCTCGCCTCTGTGGTGACAGGGGTGGTTAGGTCACATCTGGGTACACTGGATGTGGCCACCAGCCCCTCCATGGTCCCAGGCGTGGTCCCAGGCATGAGGAAGGGCTGGGGGAAAGAGGGAGGTCAGAGCAGGCTGACAGATGGATTTCTATTTTAACAGCAGGGGAAGGTGCACCCTGGCCCCAGGGAAGGGAAGAGAGTTGGGAGGAGGTGTGGGAAGAGAATGGTATTTGCAAGTACAGAAAGTCACCACCGGTGAGAAAAGAAGGAAGGTGGCTAATTACCATGCCGGTCCAGTTCTCCCAGGAGCAAAGCCAAAACACTTCCAAACAGCATTCCCAGCCTCCAGCAGGTGGGAAGCCCACAAGGTTTGCATCCTGGCTCTGCTCTCCAGAGGCAGATGGACTTAAAAGTCTCAGCAACTGTCTAGAAAACCAGCAGCAAAGTTGGTAGTTGAGGTCATTGTGAAGGTAGAGGAGGGTAGAGGAGGAAGGAGAAGGCTGACTTTTGCAGAAGGAGGAAATAATGCTGCTCAACACCATTGTCCTGGTTACTTTTACATTGAGGTGGGCTCATGAATTGTGCCCTCACCCAGACGACCAGAATTTAAGCACTGTGTTCAAGTTTTAAGCAAGCTGAGGACATCTATATCTGGTGACAAACTTCTTTGAATTGCTGTCTGGTTTTCAAGAGCAGGCTACACTGCAGTTGTTACACCACATGCTCTCGCTGGCATTCATGAAGGACTGAGTATGAATGCAAAAGGGAGATCGCAGCCTGGAGCAGGAGGGAGAAGGACTGTCCTTTGGGGCTGCCTGCACTTAGCCTGGTGTGGGGTGGTTGGGTAACCACCTCTTAGAGAAGGGCAAGTCAGTTTTCACTTCTGGCTTGGCTAGTGATAGCCCATTAGTCCCTGACATCTTGTTTCTCACAAATAGGGAGATAAAGGACTTGCACTTTTCCTCCAACCCCTTCACTCTAGTCCCCACCCCAGCCTTTCCTTTTAGAGACACCAGCAAGGCAGACATATCAGAATTTGGGGCATGGGTTTATTCCTCAAAAAAATAAACCTTCATATCAACTTTATTCCATTTTCTGCTATGGTGTCATCCCTCCACCTTTTTCTAAGGACTTGCCATCTCATAGTAGTGCACATGCATTTGTATATACATGATCTGTCCTAGTACAAAAAAAAAGTGTCAGAAGTGTCAGTAGATTATGGTAGTGTGGAGCAGAAGGGGGAAGACTGTTAAGCCCTGTTGTCTCACTGACCATCTACATGGACTCAGCACATGACAAAATAAAAGGCCGGAGACTAATCTAGGAGTTGTACCCAGTCTCTGAGGTCTGCTTCCACTGGCAAAAAGCTGCCATGAATATCACCAACATGCCCACAAATAAGGATGTCAGGCAGGGGCTGACTGCAAATCCTTCTACAAGGTGCCATGCATGATGGAGGTGTCATATGAGGTGCTGCAAATAGCACAGAGCTCCCATGGCTTAGTTTGTTGTAATCAGTGGGATCAACTAATCCATGGTACTGTAGCTCCTGTTACCTAAGGTAACAACTTTAAAAGTCCAATGGGTGGGTGTTCCCCTATTTTCCATCAGCAAAGTACTTTCCATTGAAGGCTGTCATCAGTGTCTCCCTGTAGGAGCTGTGTTCTTGCAAGGTTAGAGAGGAGGGCAACTCTTCAGCTGTCAGCTCGAGATATTTAAGTCAGATGATTTAGACAATTCCACACAAGCTTTCTTGCTGTGAAAGGGCTATGTAGCAGGGACAGCTAAATAATCAGGCCCTGGAGTATTCGTAATTAATTCATATTTCCTGTTGCATCTCAGCCTTTTCCTGTGTTAAATCTGTTAATTAGAAGAAGGTAATCAAGGGTATGTTGAAAATATCTGTGGCAACTGTTGCCTTCATACTTCCTGCTCTGTCCACCCACTCATCAGCAGAATTGTATCAGCAGAGATCTTGAGTTTACCTTTCTAGGAACAGCTCTCACCTTGGTAATGCCACAGCAGTGTGGAGGTGCTGCTTTTCAGCACAGGCAAGATGCCTACCCCACAACAAGGGAAGGTTGTGAATTTCCAGTATTGTCAACTGCTTCACAGTAACTCCCCTAGACTGGCTCTTAATCCATAGTAGATTAAATATAGCTCAGCGGAAGAGGGACTAGCTACCTTGTGTTATCACTGCAACAGACAATCATTTTTGCTCTTAACCTTTGTCCTGAAGGATATCAACTGTTTCTCTTCCGTATTTTGATTTACAGCAATGCCTTCTCCTCAGCGTTTCAGTGGTGAAAGCGTTATCATTTGGAGTGACCTTGACATTACCATCTCTGTGCCATGGTACATTGGGTTGATGTTCAGAACCCGGAAAGTCAATGGCATGCTAATGCAAGCCAATGCTGGGGCTGCATCCAAGATCAACATTCAGGTAAAAATGTGGCTGCCTTTGGTTAGAAAAGAATTCATTCTTCCCCATCAGTGGATATGACCAGATGAACTGCATAGCTTCATGCACACAGCTGAATGCACATCAATAAAAACATATTATTACTTTAGCATTTTACAAAGATCAAAAGATGAATGATCAAAATATCATAAAAATCGTATTCATTGGTTTAATATTATTTTTTTAACCAGAGGTAGTAGTATGCCTTAATATAGATGCAAAAAATACATCTATTGTTTTGGGGTCTTTTTGTCCATAAGGTAAGTTGGAGTCTGAACGCCGAAAGTTACACTAGGAGTTCTTGCAAGCATTCGTCTTGTATTTACTCTTTGGTCTTTTTTTCCTTTTTTGGGTTGTCTTAGGAGATGTTATTATCATACCCTCTCCTTCCAATGCATCCAGTCCAATACAAAAGACTTTTTTTTTTCCCCCAAAGATACTGAACAACTACGTGCAGTTTGAAGTGTACAGTGGCCTGAGCCAGGTTGCTAGTTTGACAATGAGCCAGTCACGAGTCAGTGATGGGGAGTGGCATCATTTATTGATAGAGCTGAAGAGTGCTAAAGATGGTAAAGATCTCAAGTACCTCGCTGTCATGTCCTTGGACTACGGGATGTACCAGGTAAGACAGCATCATAACTTTGCAGCTAAGCACTGCAGAAATGTTTTTAGGAGAAAGTAGGATAAAAATACTTATGCTGTGAGATATTTTCTGTGGTGATTTGTGTCTAATGAATGATATTAATTTATTAAGCCTAATGATAAGATATCTTATGAAGAAGTCCTTAAAAAGACACATTCCAATGCCTGCCTCCTTACTGCTTTTTTAGTTTTTCTGTAATCTACTGTCAGCTACTGCTTGACTCCATCACTACAGAAAGCAGGCTGGCTGTGTCACAGAGGATGATAGTGCTTCTTATTGTCTGTCCTTTTCCTCAACAGAGCACTGTACAGATTGGAAATCAACTACCTGGACTGAAAATGAAAAGCATCATTGTGGGAGGTGTATCTGGAGACCAAGTCTCTGTTCAACAGGGATTTTATGGATGTATGCAGGTATGAAATGAAAAGTGTAGCAATAGATTTTGAACTTGTGAGAAAATACCCAGGTGAAAATGTGGGGGTTTCTTTTTCATCCATGCTCAAACATTTCTGTTTCCTTCATAATCTAAGAATCAAAATAGTAAAGTCTACCCACTTTTCCAGGTACAAGTCTGATCACACAGGGGAAAAACATCTGAAAAAAAAAATCTGGGTTTGACTCATCAGATGATGTTTCTTTAAATGTAGCCTCATCAATTAAAGGGAGTAGTGAAACACATAGTACTGTACTCTGAACGAAGACTCTAATTTAAAAATAATTGTCTTTTGTTGCCAGGGAGTAAGAATGGGAGAGACATCTACAAACATAGCGACACTCAACATGAAACAGGCTACCAAGATCAACGTAAAGGAGGGTTGCGAGGTGGATAACCCTTGTGATTCCAACCCGTGTCCCCAGCACAGCTACTGCAGTGATGACTGGGACAGCTACTCCTGTGTCTGTGACCCAGGTAACCTGGTGACCATCCCATGCACTCATCCAGGAGATGGATCACACCTTCATGCACTCATCAGAAGCAGTGCAGCAGCAGAAGCATGCCTGCAAAGTGTTCATCTTCTGATTCTTCCTTTTCCAGTCAGTATTATCTTTCTCACTCTTACCCATTGCACCTTGAAACTGCAGTCATGGGCTAAGGATCTAGGCAACGTGTCCACCAAACAAAGACAGTCTCTGGTCCAAAGGACTCCTGTGCACCTCCCCTTTTCTTTTCTCTGTTTTTTTTTTTTTTTTTTTTTTTTTTGTTTTGGTTTGGTTTGGGTTTTTTTGTTTTTTTGTTTTTGTTTTTTTTTGGTTTTTTTTGTTTGTTTGTTTGTTTTTGGTTTTTTTTTTTTACTTTTTATTTTCTTTCCCAGCCTTTTCTGCTGTTAAATTTCAGTCTCTCACTCTGCATCCTAATCAAGATACTTTGAATGTTTTCTCTGTTTTGGTGCATGGAGCCAGCACATGCTGTCAGTACCCAGCACAGTCACCTCCCCTACACGCAGCAAAAGAATACAAAACTATTTGTAGCACATGCCCTGAATATAAAACTGGGAACCAAAGGCACAAGGGTGCCTCAAGCATGGTAACAGACTGTCAAAAAGAATGGCCCATTATCATTTTGGCTGTACTATTTTCCCATTTTGAGAAGGAAAAGAGTACCTTATTTCTGATAGTATCTTAGGGGGAATCTACTGATTATTGTAGATGTGTTATTAGTGTATAAGCTTAAGATAGACAGTCTTTTGTAGACATGCAAATCGTAAATTACAATGGTTGATCTAATTTTATGACCTTGTCTCCCCAGGGTACTTTGGGAGAGATTGTGTTGATGTATGTAACTTGAACCCATGTGAGCATGTCTCCACATGTGTGCACAAACCCAGCTCATCCCATGGCTACACCTGTGAATGTGGACAAAGCTACTATGGACAGTACTGTGAAAGCAAGTAAGAGAATTATTTTGTTCTTGGTTTCTCGATCCTTCCAGGTAGTTCTTCTTCTGAGGCAGCAGTCCTCTCACTTCCTTTTCCACTTTGGTTAACTTTCCTGTTACCATTTGAGTGTTCGTAGTGGATGGTATTTGCAGGCTCCCTGCCTTTTGGCATTCCTGAGCTCTTCCCAGAAACCAGACAAACTTCCATATTACTCAGGAGCCACTTTTCTTCATCAGCAGCTCAGGGGCTAAACCATTTGTGTTGTGTTAGACAGCACTGCATCTCACCTGTGCCTTGTGGTGGACCTTGCCCGAGTTTGCTCTGCATCTCTCCTGCAGCTCCCCCAGCACATAGAGCAATGCACCAGTTTGGTGGCCCATAGCCAGATAAAATCGCTTTGCAGTTTGGGTCCGGTCCCTGGACTGGCAAAAAGCCATCTCCTCTGGACAGTCTGGGAGCCTGTGTCTGTTGCTTTGTTGGAGAAACGTGCAGATTCCCTCGTCAGCAGCTTCCTGGCCTCAGATAAGCATTCAGCAACCAGTCTTATCCCAGAGGCGGCACTTTGATTCACTGTAATATGGGCCATTCATGATGTGCAAATGAAGTGCATTTGTCTGCCTGTTTAGGAATAGCTCATGTGATGTTTCCTTCGCTTTGAAAACTGCAGGCTTCTTCCTCTGCCTTTTGTTGTATGGGCTTGCAAATGTTGGCCTTGCAGTTGCCAGATTTGTCTTTCATTCCTCTGGATTAGAGACACAGAGACATTGTCCCCTGTCATTATCTGCTGACATCGTGTCAAGTGCAGCAGTGTGGTTTTCATATTCTAAAGCATAGAAGTACAAACCTGGTAATTACTGTAAACAAAATTGGTAGTGGTCTTCAAAACAGATGGGAAATAGCTTTTCTTTCCTAAAATGAGCAGGAAGGGGATTTCTTGTGTATTACACTGATCACAGTCTCAGCAGTGTTGTCATCTAGGCTGTTGCTTGACAAAGACTTCCAGCTATTAGAGACCCAGGTCATTGCCTCTGGCCCTTTCCAGGGGTCTCTTGCCAGCACTAGTGTTGGGGCATCTATGGGATAACCAGCTCAGAAGCTTACCCAGAATAAACAGTACCAGTGAAAATGAGGGTTATCCTTTGGCTGGGGTGGCTTTTGGCTTGCTGCATAACTTTCAATGAGCTGTGCTGCTGCACTCATAGTTGGAATCACGGGCTTTGATTCATAGTCTGGATCAAAGCTGCCACCCTTCCCTCTTCCATGTCTCCAGCCACATGTGTCCTCTGCCTCCCCTGTGGCAGACCAGGGCTTTTCAGACCCTGCAGTGAGCTGTCTGAGAAAGCCAGGTTGGCTGAAAGTAGTGGCTTTTCTTTATAAGGTGAGTTTGCAACCAGCTTTGCACCTGAGATGGTGTCCCTGTAGGCTGGACAAGAAGCCCTGCCACCCACAGCAGGGCTGGGGCAGGAATCTGTGGGGATGGGGAGTGGAATATAAAATGTTGGGCAGCTGTATCCCAGGGCAGTTTGTGGTGGTAGGTAAACCATGCACTTGTAAATATTTAGAGAAATGTTCCCTCTAGGGTTTCATAGCACTGATATTCTAAATTTTCTTGTATTGCAGTGTATATGCATTTATATATGTATTGATTGTTGGCTGAGATACATTAGTCTACATAAGCTGATGAAGTTGAGTGCAGATTTGGCCCCAAGTTCTTTTTTTTCATGTGTTTTAAAAGGAAACTTAAAATAACTTTCAATTTGATTTTCTTTTGTAGGATCGACCTGCCTTGTCCCAGAGGTTGGTGGGGAAATCCCATCTGTGGCCCATGTAATTGTGAGACCAGTAAAGGGTTTGATTCTGATTGCAATAAGACCAATGGAGAATGCCACTGCAAGGTAAGCAAAAGAAACCAGCCTTAAGTCAAAAGTTCTTTAGTTTAAAAAGTAACTGTATTGCTAATAACTACAGGTGAGTACCTGAGACAAAGTACACACAGTTGTGCTTTGTATCATATATATATATATGTGTGTGTGTGTGTGTGTGCACTGTGGAGTTAATCATTACCCAAAACATTTTGCTGGCACCACCCTTCTCAAAATCATAGCATGAAGCTCTTATCTTGCTTGTGTTTGGAAAACCGAACTGAGAGGATGAAAGCCTGGCTCTGATCTCTGAAGTGCAGCCCTGTTTATCGGGTGAGATCAGACAGGGGGGCAGAGGAGTGCCAGTGGTATTTTGTGTATCACAAGTGAGTAATAGTCATGAAACAGCTCAGGGCAGCTGGGTGAAGCTCCCCCCTGTGCAATGGCCAGCCAAAGGCCTAGCAGCTGGACAGAGGTAAAGAATACGAAAGGCACCACCTCTGACGAGTTTAAAGGGAATTTCCATGGGCAGTCAGGGACAGATGGGGGACATGGGAGTGGAGGCGCCTCTGTCGTGGAGGTTTTACAAAGGACTTCTCACAATAGGTTTTACAATAGTCTTGAATGACATCAGAGGAGCTGGGCCTGTGCAGACTAGTGGCTGTGAATCTAGCCCCCTGCTCCTGTCCAAAATGCCAGCAGGATACACGGCAACTGTTGCATTAGATGGAGTCAGTGGGGTGCCAGCTCCATGCTCTTGTGCAATCATGTAGTGCCTCAGATCAAAAGCATGTACAGATCCAATTTGAATATGTGATCATTGCTTCCTCTACACCCTCTACGTGAAACACAAATGGACAGTGCAAGAACCTTCCTTACTGGCTTGTTCATGCCATATAGGAGTGGAATTGCAAAGCAGAGAAAACTGTAAATCCTTCAAGAATATGTTTAGCGGGCACTGGCAGCAAGTGCTCAAGAAATAACATGGGCCCTCTGCCCCCACTGCAAATGGCAGTGCAAACCTGGGGTCTCTATGACACAGGGCAGCCCCAGCACTCAGCTCTGCCTCTCTGGCTTACCTGGGCTAACACAGCACACTGCCCAGAGCTATTACATTTTCTGATAGTAGTAATGTCATTTCTATCTGTGCTTTACAAAATTAGCCCTTTTATGATGCACATACTGTTAGAGCAGGATTTCAGAAACGTTGGTAATTTGGAATGTACCAGTCAAATACCTTGTGTCTATCATTGTGTTTTTTCTAGGCAAATTACTACAGGCCCCAGAACAGTGACACCTGCTACCCCTGCGACTGCTTCCCGTCTGGCTCCCACACGCGTGCCTGTGACATGGAGACGGGACAGTGTCCTTGCAAACCTGGTGTCATAGGGCGTCAGTGCAACCGCTGCGACAACCCCTTTGCAGAAGTCACCGTGAGGGGCTGTGAAGGTACCTCCTGTCCAGCATGTGCTGCTGATCAGCTGGGCTGCAGCTGCAGGATCAGAGCTTCTGACAGTGGGCAAGTGGGGGGACACAACGGTGGCCGTGCAGCTGTATTGTGGGGTGCATGTGAACCCAGAAGGATGGCTTCAGCAGAGGCAATGGGAGCTGCAGCAGCCTAAGCATACACCCCTCCTCTTAATTCTGTGCCAGTGTGTCTCATGGGGGCTGGGGAAAAGCAAAAAAATTCTAATCTTTTTAATTTTCTTCAAATGGAAATATAGCAAGCTGGGACAGAGCAGGCAGTGAGCAAAACATGTGGAGGGCAAAACACTAATACCAATTTGTCTTTAAACCTGAGTTCATCTGCCAGTGAGGTGCTGTATTGCTGAGCTGCAGATGAACAGGTGGGTGAGAGCCCTTGCACCTTCTGCCCACAGAGTGTGTGCCGTGCACCTCGTGCACTCTGCCTTTCTTCCCTGTCTTGCCCATCCTGCCTTTCCTCTCACCCACCCACTCACCCTCCTCCTGTGATCAGCACAAAGCTGCTGCAGCAGCCATCGCCACAGTGCGTGGGTGAAATGAAGGAGAAATGTTTTCCCACAACAAAGAAGCAAGCAGAGATAGACAGAGCCAAAATCCAGAGCCCCATAATCATCCTGAGCTCTCCTCTCCCTGTACATGTCTGCCCACTCTGCTGGATAAGGAGCAGCTGAGAGGTTACATCTTGGAAGGCACTGCAGAGGACAGGTATCCTGAAAGGGCTTAGGAATTACAGGAGGGTCCTTTAGATAGGTTGAAATATCTTCTTGTTGTGATTTTTGTCTTGTCAGAAAAATTGCATCATTTCTTTTTCTGCTTTCAGTAATTTATAATGGCTGTCCCAAAGCTTTCGAGGCTGGTATATGGTGGCCACAGACCAAGTTTGGCCAGCCAGCTGCTGTGCCATGTCCTAAAGGATCAGTGGGTAAGTTCCCTGGGTAATTCATTAACTACTTTATCTACATGCCTGTTTAAAGGCGGGGAAGAGAAAAAAATGTGTACATAAGGAATGGCATTAATTAATTTGGTCTAGAACTGCAGCACAGCTCATGCATATCATGAGCAGAAAAGTTTACCTAGCTGAAACCAAAGAATTGTTAAAATACATTTGGAACAAGAGCAATAAATAAATACAAAAGTGCAGCAAATAAACATGTACAAAAAACAGAAAATCTCTATTTTCCAAAAAGCACAGTCCAATGTTCTATTTTCTGTTTCTCAAGCAATTCTTGCACATGTAAGTTTTAGTTTATAGTGACTTGTAAATGTTCTTTTGCAATACAGCTCCTCTGGGCAAAGATAAAGTGTGGAAAATCACTTATGTGATGACTGCTTTACTAGCGTTGCAGGCTACTAAAGCTAAGAGTTACAAGAGAACTCATGTTTTTCCACCCAACATCTTTTCTCTAATTCATAAGTGAGATGCTGAAAAACAACCTTTTATAAAGCATGCGAGTTGTGTTGTTTTGTACAACAGGCAAATGACAACCTGCTTTTATATATATATTCCTAAAAACATGTATCAGATTTTTGAAAACAGAGTTTTCAATCTTTTCTGAAGGCTGTTCTGTGAAAAATGAAACCTCTATCTTGCTTCTGAGCCTGGTAACTCTCTGCTGTGAGTGCTTTTTAAGCTCAGTGAGTTATAAATAGCTATCTGACTGCCCCAAATATTACTGGGGGGAGGCCACTGCCTGTAGGTGTGCAGAAGATTTGTTGTCATGCAAGCTCATGTTCTGAAGATTTTAGGAGATAGAATTGATTTATTTTTTTTAAGGTGAAGAATATTTACATTGTTAAGCACTATAAAGTTGAATTAAAATAAGCTTTCTGTACTGTTCTTGTGGTTGACCTTGGTGTCTCTTCTAGAAAATAGGCTAGTGGGCAAGGCTATAGGAATTTATAGAAGTTGCACGTTTTAAGTAAATTTTACAGAACATTCAAAAAAAGTAAGCTTTATAATAATGAGTATTCAGACAAAGAACCTAAAGCTTAATTGTATTCACCTAATCATGGAATAGAAATAATATAATTAAATACAGTAAAAATAATTATATTTTGTATTTAGATATTGGTAATTAAATACCTTAGACACATGCAGTATGTTATGTGCTAATTAACTAGCACAAATGTAAATTTTGAATCTGTAACTTGCAATTCACAATGACGGATCCACAGCCAAGAATCACATTTCAAAATTATTTGACAAGCAGTACAAAGTATAGTAGGCTACATTAAACAGTAAGCTGCTCACAGTCCATTTACAAGTGGCAAAAAGGCAACTATGCCTGTTGGCTGAAGTGTTTAGCACATGCAGCATGTGGAGGTGCTGGCATGTGTTGACATGAGGACAGCATTTATCCAGAAGGTTTTCCTATACAGGCTATTGCACAGAAATCTGAGCAGGGATTGGTTTTCAAGAGTACTTAGGAAGTGCAGAGTCCTTCTCATATTTGGTATAAATAAATGAATTAATTTGAGAACATTAGGGCAATGAGGCTGAGAACTGAGTTGGCAGAGCTGGAAGCTTGCCTGACTTTTCTCTGAAGCCTGGGGAAAGTGTTTCATGAAGATTAGTAGTCTTTAACTTTTCTCTGACAGGGATCTCCAGTTTGGAAATTGAAATACATATGAAATCTGAAAACTTAGGATAGCTGAAATCTATGAGTATTTACCTAGCACAATTCAGAACATTATTTGCCATTGATGCTTTGTTTCCTGCAGGAAACGCTGTTCGCCATTGTAACATTGAGAAGGGCTGGTTGCCTCCTGAGCTTTTCAACTGCACCACCAACACTTTTGTGGATCTAAAAATCATGGTAAGCTGTGTTGTCTTTCCCGTCATTTTTTAAAAGATCATCGGTTCGGACTCCAGTTTGATGTCACTGCACTCAATCTTTTGACTGAGTCTTTGAACCCCCTCATTTTCCATCAGGACCCTTGCGCTTTACTGGCTTTCAGTTACATTTGCCCTTGAGTTTTGTTGCCAACCCTTTCTCAAGACAAACAAAATTTTGACCAAACAACTCCCATGTGCCAAAAATCTCTAAATTATGATTGTCTTTGTAACTAGAATGAAAAAAAAAAAGATACATCATTGGGTTTTTTCGTCCTTCCTGTCTTTGATTCAGAATGAGAAGTTACACCGCAATGAGACTAAGTTGGATGGGGACAAAACCATACGGATCGTGAGAGCGCTGCACAATGCCACCAAATACACACACAGCTTGTATGGCAACGACGTGAGAACATCTTACCAGATGATGATCCGAGTCCTCCAGTATGAGAGCCAGCAGCAAGGCTTTGACTTGGCAGCCACAAGAGATGTGGAATTCAATGAGGTAAGAGAGATACTGTATATTGTGCTGAGCCCTTACAGTTTGTCTTAAAAGATAGTTGGCAATGGATAATTAAATTTGTCTTTCACCAAGGTGCACCAAATATCATGTAATTGCTTAATCTGTTTCACAGATAAGCCAGTCTTCTCAATTTGGAATGGAAGGTTGGTTATTCATGTGTATATGCACGTGTATGTGTGTGTAATACAAATAAAATGGACAGAGCTCCTCTAATAAATACTATCATAGTAACAGCCAAAAGCAAAATTCCCCATATTAAAAAAAAATCAAGTTCATGTGTTATTCCTGACTAAAATAGTTTTGTGTACTATATTCAGTTTTATTGTAAAACGTGCCTAATGTGATCATGTTCATTTAAATGTGCAGTGAACTAAGTCTGAGCCAGTTACCGAGTCTGAAGGTTTCCTCTAATTCAGTTTGAAAACACTTGAGTCGTGAGCTGGTACACTGAAAGACATTCCATGTCATATTGATATTTTAAGGCACATACTAAAATCCATGCCAGAGAGCTTCTGCTGGCCAGAGCATTCACAAAAGGCCCAGTTATTACCAAAGACCTGCTAATACTAGTGAGCAGGTCACTGTTAACAGTACTCCATGAGGACCAGCTGGGTCAGGCAGACTTTGGGGTGAACTTGGAGACCCTGTGCAAGGCAAGCTTCACCAGAAGAGGATGTCACTGAGGACATAGGAGCAGGAGGAAATGTGGCTGAGAAAGTTCCTCTGTGTCTTGGGCTGTAGAGTCCACAGAGAGTGGAGAACTTCTGAAATGTTTTACATTTGAGATGCACCAGATTTTGACATTTTGAGAGATTCTGTTTTTCCTTTCTTGTGGGCTGGGAACTGGATGAATTCCCCCATTCAGATCTTGAGAAGGAACTTCGTTTTCAGCATATGTTGTTAAACAAAAATAAGAATAAGCAAAAAAAGAAATGGTTTGGAAACCTCGGTTTAATTTATTGTTCTCTGCATTTGGCACTGAAATTCATACAGATGATGTTTTCAAGAACTCCCTAAATATTTTAGGATAGGTCAGGAATTTGAAAACTAATGGATACAGCTCATGAGAAAAAGGAGGTAACAGCCTAGGCTGAAGGAGCACAGGGGGAGGAGGAATTTATTTTTTTATAGTCTCAAGTAGAAACCTGAAAAATAGATAATAAAAAAACATAAATAATATTCACAAATATGGAGGAGGCCTGGTACCAAGTACTGCGTGTGTCTCCTGCATTCCTGGGAACCATATCATGCTTCTCACCCTAGGTTAAGGTGTCATACTGGCAGTCTCTTTTAGCCTCATTGAGCCTGAGGGTCTCTTTGCATATTCTTCTAAAAAAGGGCAGAAGGGGGAGGTCCTCAGAAAGAACTTACTTTTTAATATCATTTGTAAGCAACATAAAAATGGGGAGACAGTAACATGATTTAAGTTTTCCTATGTATTTTCAAATTTGTCTGTGCAAGTTAATACTTTTGTAATTTTTCACCATATAAGTTGTCTTTGTTATCCAGGAAACAACAAAGTGAAAGAAAAAATTAAAGAGAAAGTGATATTGCTGTCTCTGGCTTTCTTTTGTTTTTTGGAAAAAAACGTTATTTTGATTTCTCTGGGGGAGTTCTTCAGTGTACCTACTAAAAGCTGTGCTTTTTGTGTTTCTTATCTCTCTGAGACAAAGAAAACATGGTTAGGTTTTCCTTCTGCATTTTCTTGCTAGATTTCCTGTCATTAAGGGGAAAGTAGGCAGTTCTCTTACAGCCTCCAATTTTGGCTTACTTTGCTTATAAAAAGTTGGGGGGGATTTGTTTAAGTAACAAAAAAACCTGAGGGTGAGTAACTGGTGTGCATATTTTCATACGGCTGCAGTAAAACATGCCTGCATTAAAATATTTCACTATACACTCACCTAAGGTGGTAATGCCAATCAGTTTCAATATTCTTCACTTGAAACCCAGCACTTTGTTTGCTTCATAATTTAGGCTTGTACTTTATTTCTCAGAATATTATCAAAGTGGGCAGTGCTTTACTGGACCGCAGCAACAAGGAGCACTGGGAGCAAATTCAGCGAACGGAGGGTGGCACCGCTCACCTGCTCAGGCACTATGAGGAATATTTCAACAACGTGGCCCAGAACATGAAGAAAACCTACCTAAGACCTTTTGTAATTGTTGCCACTAATATGAGTGAGTATCTGTGCTGAAAACTGCCATTTTGTATTAGTTTTAAAAATGTGCTGAATAGAGATGCTAGTTATTTGTTTTAGTAGTACCCCCTGAGAAAAATCATTGCATTCATTTCAAGTCCATTGAGCCTTTATCCATATCTCTCAGTTGCCATGTGGGCCTCCTGGGAGATGCCTGCTCTATTTTCCCTCTGGGCCATATTCCTTCCATGCCCCATGTGGCATTTGTTGCAGTCGCAGTAGTGTAGAGATAGTAGGAAATACTAAGTTTGTATGTAAAGGGAATGCCTTTTGGGACCAGATAGTATAGTTGAATGTAGTAAATCCAAGTTTTTGAAAAAACCACACCGCCTCCACCTGAAGAATTACTGCAGAACAAAATAAACAACCCAACTATTGATCACATTGCATATTACTGATGTGATTAGCATAGGAATGGACTGCACAGGGAGGTAGTGGAGTCACCGTCCCTGGAGGTGCTCAAGAAATGGCTGGACATGGCACTTAGTGCTATGGTCTAATTGACAGTATGATGATCAGTCAAAGGATGGACTCGATCTTAGAGGTCTTTTCACGTGCCTTCCTAGCCTGGAACATATCCAAAAAGCCATCTTCTGTAGAAATTCCTGTGCTGAAAGGTATTTTCTTGGAATCACCCATCCAGGTGTTCAACTACCCTCCCAGTCTTGCAAAACCCATAATCAGAGCAAAATCCTTGGGATCCAAAATATCCAGAATGTGTCTAAACTGAGAAAGAAACATCAGGCATACCAAGACACCTTTGGCACCTTTCACAGGGAATGTCTCCTCTGAGAGGCAAATAGCATTTCCTCCACTTGTAGAACTGTAATATATTCCATAGGTGTCCCTGCTGTACATGTGTGAGTGAAGCACAACAACCATAGCTGGTCAGCCTCTTCTCTATTTAATTTTCTTCCTGGGTACCAACAATCTGAGCTGATCAGGTGTTGGTGATAGCCCTGCTTTGAACAGGAGGTGAGATAGAGCTGGGTGACCTTCAGAGGTTGCTCCCAAGCAGCATTGCTCCATGGTTTTTCTTTCAGAGGTGCTCTAAACTATTATCAACCTGAACTCATATTTAGCTTTTCAAGCTGTTGCTTTTATTTCAGACCTGAAGAAGGGCTTATGTGCCCAAAAGTTTGTCTTATTTTCCCAGCTACACCCATTGCCTACAAACCTTGTCCTGAGAATGCTTCATGTTCCACAGTCACAGCAGCATAAAACCAAAAGCACAAGACAGTCAAGCTACAAAAGTTGTAACGTCCTGCGTCAGCTTTGGGGGGGACAGCCAAACTAAACCAAACTGAAACATTTTGATTTCTGCTTAATAAACCAAAACTGAAATACATTTTGATTCGGGACTATAAGAATCAAAATATTTTTATCTTCACGCTCAGAAAAAAAAAGTATGCTCAGCATTTTAACCCACTTGAACTGAGATGAAAACAAACCCCAGAATTTCTTGCAGGCTGTAAATCATGATTTTTTAATTGACCAGCTCTTTCTGTGTAAAAAGGTGTGAGCTTGGGAGGGGTGAGGCAACTCTGGCCTGAAAGGGGTCTGTTTTCTTTCGGACAGTTTTTCCAGGTGAACATGGTGTTAATAGAGTTTCCTAATGTCTCATCTGGGAGTTATTTAGAGACTGGTAAAGGAATGGGAATTTGCAGATCTTAACTTGGATATTTCTTCATACAGAAACTTGCAGTGGATCACAGCTTTTGGTGTAAGGTTACCCCCAGGACTTGCAGCTTTTCACTTTCATTAGAACATGTAAATTGGCACTCAGTGACTTCTCTTAAATGGGAAAGTTAAAGCCAACTCAGCTGCTTTTAAATATTTTGGCAGTTAGACAACAGGCAGAGATGATGAGGTGAGCTAGGGAGAAACTGCTGGTGTGAGGGAAGGAGAACTGGAGGACTAAGGAGTAATCCCAGGTAAAGTACAGGTTATTTTCTTTGCTTAGCTGACTTTACACTATAACAGATGTAGAAGAAGTGTGCTTTTGAAGCAGCAGGTTTAGTCTTCCTATTAAGAAGCAAGTCTAATATTGGAACATGCAGCACACACTGGAGCAAGCCAGCAGCACACGGAGAAGCTCTGTGGAGCAGGAGCATGCACTGAACAGCAGCCAGGAAAAGGCCCTTGTGAAACCACAAAGTCAGCTGCTACTGGAGAAGTACCAGCTAAGTGATCTAGCTAGAGGTGGATATTAGGAAAAATTTCTTCACTGAAAGGGTGGTCAGCCATTGAAACAGGCTGCCCAGAGAATTCACCATCCCTGGAGGTATCTAAAAGACATGTAGATCTGGCCCTCAGGGACATGGTTTAGTGCTGAACTTGCCAGTGCTGGGTTAACAGCTGGACTCCATGATCTTAGAGGTCTTTTCCAACCTAAGCAATTCTATGATTCTTTATTTCCAGTGCTTGCAGTAGTGTTCTTCTAGTATGAGATACTGTCTTGTGAATTCCTTTCCACTGTGAAATACATGTATAATTTGATAAATGTAACATAGTGCTGACACATAAGCTTTTAGTTGTCATATAAGGTATTAATTGAAAGAAATTAAATTTTACTTTGTATTTTGGAGTTAAATTTCTTTTCTGCATTGTGCAGATATTTTGACCTTTTAATCATGTTTCATTGTGTTGCAATATCATATTTGAAAGCATTGAAGTTAATTTTATGGGAAACTTTTCCCCCCCACACACAGTTATTGCTGTTGACATCTTCGACAAGTCTAATTTCACGGGAGCTAGAATACCACGATTTCATGAGATTAAAGAAGATTACCCAAAAGATCTGGAGTCATCTGTTGTCTTCCCTGATACTTTGTTCAGACCTTCAGACAGGAAAGGTAAAACTCTTCTGCTGCCATTCGGAGAGCAATTATAACTAGTTCCCAAAGAGCATGATTTATCCTCACAAAGCAGAGTGGTACTGGGGTGAGAGCAGGGTGACCGTCTGCACAAGCAAACATTATTTAGGGATGGAGCAGCTGTGCATACTTGTGAGGCATTTTGCTTGCCGGCAGCAATGGGAGCATGGGGGGCTGTGTAACTGGCTGTACCTGTCTGTCAGGTCTCGCTTGCAGCCCCTCCAACAGCCCTGTCAAAGTGGGAGAAATGCTCTGCCTCTGTTCCCACCAGGATAGGATGGGATGGCTGCCCAGAGCCTGTAGGCCCACAGCTGCCTTCCTCCAGTCACTGCAGAGATGGAGGGAGGTGGTGTGAGAGATGGAGAATCCAAATCTGGGAGCAGAGACATTATCAGAACTAGACAACAAATCACAGTCTTAAACTGGCTGATTAGGGAAAATATGTGGGGAAGTACCTGCTTCCCAGTGTCTCTGGAGTACCTTGATATTGCTGAGAAGCACCACAAGTTTCCTTGGGCAAGAGAAGAGAGAGAGAGTAACTCAAAGTGCAATACACATACTATGTCTGAATATCCTCTGTGTGGGGAAATAGTAACACTTGTGAAAATAATACATGCTAAGCTCATACAGCTTTATGACTTTTTGCTCATAAACAGGGCATCTGTTTGTATGACTTGTATCTTTTCTGTAAGAAAAAAGGAAATGTGACTTTTAAAAGATACTGTCAAAACTTAAAGCTCATTATATGACAGAATTAGCAGGGAGAAATCCTATGTGACTAGTTGGTGTGTTCATAACACTGGTTCTGCCATATATAAAGGTATATGCAATTTAATAGCATGTATATTGTTTTAATGTTCTCCTTAAGTTATGCATGGGGTATTTATACACTTATGAATCTCTTAGCTTAGAAATTGCTTATTTTCTAGCTAGACTAAATGGTTTTTTGTGGTTCAGTGGTTGATTATCAGCTATATAACTATGAAATGTGCTAAAATTTTATTAAAAATGTCAAATATAACATTAAGAGCATGCTGAGCCTAGAGTTATAACAACAGTAACATCTCTGTATCTTTACAAAGCAAAATTACCAGTTTAAATGGTAGCTCTGAAGCTGTGTGAAAAGAATTTAATATTTGTGTTAATTCCGTAGCAGTGCCTACAATGAAGCCTTCAAATCAAAAAATATCCTCTAAGTTAAGCAGTGGTGCGTTCAACCCTGAAAGTGCTTTTGCAAAGAGAAAGAAGCGACATCCAGAGGACTCAACACATCATACTGTTGCCATGGTCGTTATATACCGATCCCTGGGGCACCTCCTGCCTGAAAACTATGATCCTGACCGAAGGAGCTTGAGGTAAACTTCAGAGCTGTTTGTGAATTGTACAGATCTCTTCTTCTACTTCCTCTGAGTGTGTGGAGGAGACAGAGCTGCTTTTATACTGACCGTCATGTCAGTGTAATGTCATCAGTGCTGCAGTTGTCACCGCAGTACTGTCTCTTGTCCTCTTCTGGCACACTGTAGGAGAATAACCATGTCAGAAGTGCCAGCAGCTTTTGGTCTGTGTGGAAGGCTGATGGTGCATCTACTTTTCTTTCTGAGTGGAAGTGACTGGAAACCTTTTATTTGGAGAACCTGGCGAGTCAGCGCTTTGCATTTTCATGTTTCAATCACTGTGCAATTTTTCTCCTTGTGCAGATTGCCAAATCGCCCAATTATTAACACACCTGTGGTGAGCACAGCCATTCACAGTGACGGGGAGTTTCCTCCCAATCTGGTGGAAAAGCCCATCATAGTGGAGTACACCATGCTGGAAACAGAGGAGAGAACAAAGCCTGTCTGTGTCTTCTGGAATCATTCCATCACGTATGTCTTCTGCTTGCTTTAGAGCTATGAGTGACAACTGTCTCAGTAGCAGAGAAGCCCTGCCTAGGAAGATAATTCTGGAGGAAAACACTTTTTAGTCTGTTTATTCAACTGGCAACTGTTTTCTGGTGAAATAGAGCCATGTATTTCCCACCAACCTGAGAAAAATGAAAATAATTATCCTCAAACAAAGGATTAGCCATGCAGTTTCTAACAAACACAATGCTGTCGTGACTTTCTGCAGGGTTCAGTTTCACCCAGCAATAATAAATCTCACAATTTCCTTGTATTTGCGCATGCTTTTTGCTCACAGATGTATATGTGGATAGGCATAGTCTGACTCCAGTGTTTGCATTTGTGGCTTGTCTGAGGTCTTTAAATCAGGATCTCCAGGAGATGATTCAGCTCTTACGTGGACTGAATCTTCTCCTGTTACATTCCAATGACTATGGACAGAGCATATGGCAAACAGGCACTCTCCTTGATGCCTCAGCCAGGGGCAGTGCAAAAAATTACAAAACTAAATCTTCATTTTGGTAAAAAGGAGGACTGAGATTTTGCAGATAAAATTATGTGAGTAAAGATTATAAATTTCTGAATCTCAAATGTTTGTATCAAAAGTCAATGCAAAGACAGTTGCACTGATAAGAAGCAACTTTTCATTTCATCAGCTATTGAGGATTTACTTTAATTTGTTTTAGTGAAAAAATTGGAGGGAGAGGAAATACCTTCTTTGGGACCTCTGACCTCTTCCATTTGATGGGAAGCAATTGTAATACATAAGCAGAATATAAGGAGAGAGTACTTGACTCTCTAGGAGGCAAGTGTTAGGAAGAAGATGAAATACTCTGAAAATGGCTCATTTAAGTCTTTTGTATTGAGTGAAGTTCAAGATAAAGACATATTTTTCTTGAAAATGAGAAAAATTATAATAACTATAGCAGTGTGTGCTGATGTTTTGTTGGGTTTATGGCATTGTGGAAACAGCACAGTCCTATTGGAGATATTTTAGGAGCATGGATAAAACAAAAGGAAATGTGTTGAGAAGTAACCATGTGATCTGCATGTTATGCTTGCACAATATTGTTACTGTTACATATATATTGCAATTTCCAGCTACGAACTCAGGTATTTAGTGAGAAGATGACATGGTCTGCCCAGGGTAAGGGGAGTAGCTTGTTACTTGTTTCCTAGTAACCCAAAAACTATGGAAAAATCCATTACAAGGCAATATCCTGTGCTGGAAATAAAAGCGCAAACTAACCTAGGTCAAAGGCTTCAGGAGATTATGTCATTGAAAGGATCGAAGAGGCAACACAAATCTCTTGTATTTGCAATAATAAACTACTCCATTTGCCTGCGTGTGAAGTAGGCAAATGTATTTGCTTGTATACACAGATGATTCTGTCGATTATGAGGGAATGGCAAGTCCTTTTTCATGAATTTTTAAACATTGTATGGGCTTGAATAACTCATTAGCTCTAAAGTGATTCATCTGTTAGCTATTTGCTGGCAACATCAATGGCATTGTTATCTGTGTTACGTCTTCCTACAGCCACAGTTGAAAAGCAGCTCTTACTCTGCATGTAATGAAAGAGATTTTAGAAAGCGAGTACTTTCCAAGAGAAAGTGATATTAAAATTGTGTAACAAATACTTTATTGCTGAATGAAAAAGAGGTCCTGTCTGATCTAATTAAAAGCTTTTTCAGTAACTACAAGAGTATTTTTATTACTCATTAACTTCAAAATAGAATAATTAATATTGATATAAAATAATTTACAAAGTCACTTGGAGTTAACCAAAACTGCACAGGGAAGAATTGTTGACACAAGAGAGCTCTTTATATGAAGTATTATTTATTAGAAAAAGTTTTAACCTTTTCTTGTCTACTTTTCAGAGGAACACTATAACGATATCATATTACTACCGAAACATATTTCACATAAGAGCTGTGCAAACAGTGTCTAGATCTGGGAAGTAGAGATGGTTCAAAAACATGTATCTCTCTGTGGTTTTAGTATTTCTAACATTGTTACAGCCATTTTTTTCTGTGCAATCTCCTCCCCATATTACTTGTGCGGTCACTGATCCAAAAGCAAATTTTTACAATTTTTTTCCTTTTAAAGTCAAACCAGGTTGTTCTAAAACCACAAAATTTGGCCATGAATGCCAGCTGTCTTATCAGAAACTACTTCAGCTGAAAATTTTTTAAGTTGATTATACTCTTTCAGGCAGGTGACAGCTATAAATATTTCTGTCTTGGTACTTACAGTCCTGTCTGGTTGCATAGCTGAAGCTCCCACAGAGAGCAGTAGCAGCAGGAGGCAAGGGGAGATCAGAGGATGGCTCTCAGAAATATTTTTTTTCCCCATAGGATTGGCGGGACAGGTGCCTGGTCCTCCAGAGGATGTGAGCTGTTTTCCAGAAACCAGAGCCATATCGCTTGCCAGTGCAACCATATAACCAGCTTTGCTGTCCTGATGGACATTTCCAAACGAGAGGTGGGTGAAATCATACTCAGGATTTTTGAGGCTTTTGGTTTGCAAGGGCTTTCATTCAGAGCTTGAGCTTTGAGGGTGACTCAGACAATTGTCAGCAGATCCATCCCATGCAGTGTGACAGGAGTGTGTTTGCCTGTCCCTGACAGCACCTGCCATTGAATCTGCTGAAAGGAACTTCCCACCTGGTCAGTGCTGCCCATACACACTCCACATGTTGAGTGACTAAAGAGGTGGCATCACCCACTCCTTTTGGTCCTAAAGTAAATCTATATGTTGGCTCAGTAGTAATGAAAACACTGACATTCCAAGTAGTAGATTTGATTGGAGAAAAAGGAAGGAAAAACTCCAAGAGAGCCTATCAATCTGTCTTTCTACAGAATGGAGAGGTGCTTCCTCTGAAGATCGTCACTTACACAACTGTATCCATCTCGCTGGCGGCTTTGCTGATCACCTTCATTCTGCTGGTCCTGATCCGCACACTACGTTCCAATTTGCACAGTATCCACAAAAACCTGGTGGCTGCCCTTTTCTTCTCTGAGCTTGTCTTTCTTA
Source organism: Manacus candei (assembly GCF_025592945.1). Lineage (NCBI taxonomy): Eukaryota > Metazoa > Chordata > Aves > Passeriformes > Pipridae > Manacus > Manacus candei. Next base: position 4,153,581 of record NW_026138111.1, on the reverse strand, counting down.
TTGGTATCAACCAGACTGAGAACCCGGTAAGAGTTACTCTGTCCTTATTGCTAGAGTTGTTGTCAAGTTTTAAATTGCAACTTTTACCTGCTCCCATCTGTTTCACTTTCTTTTCTTTTTCCCTCTCTTTGGCTTCAACAGTAATTTGAAAAAAATAAGATTTTTAATCTATTCTAGCAATGGCAGGCGATAGGACTGTATCTTATTTTCAGAGAATACATGACAGCAGCCCTGTTGAAGGCTTATCCTAGGAACTGAACCCTGAATACTGATTTCTTCCTTCCTTTCTGTCAGCGTATTTTCTGTCTCACTTTGTTCAGTAGGAGGCTCTCCAGTTTCTCCCGCCACAGGTACCTTACAAGCCCAAATGGCTTTTGGTGTTGACTGGTAGGTTGACAACTATGTGTTTCTGGGCAGGTGCCAATATGCATGTTGCACACCCAATGGCTGTTCTGGAGAAGCCACTTGCCAGGCATGGGACAGCTTGCTACATCCAAGATTCAGTAGGAAACCTGTCGCTTCGCTTTGTGCCTTCCAGCCACAGTAATTATTGGCTTCAACCCATCATATCTGTTGACAAAGCTTAGTGCAGGCACCTCCAGCTTTGTGCATGTCAAGAAAGACAAGATATGAATGGACTGAGATATATACACTATACATGAAGTGTGTATGTTCTGTACTTGGCACCTGATTGCTATCTCAACCATATGGCATTTTGCATGGTATTGCTGCTAATTCTTAGTAACATCCATCCCAAAAGTCATGGCTGCCATGCAGACAGGTAGGAGACAAGTAGGCAAAGGTTCCAGCACTGCACAGTCACCTGTACCAAACAGGCAGTATGCAGATGGGAGGTGACATGCAATGAAAACATGTCCATAACAGATAGGAAGAATATTCAAAATGTTAACTGTAGGGATGATCTGAACACTGTGAAGAAAATTTGTCATATAGAAATCCACTACTGTACATGTTTCAATCCAAATTTTGAGAGGGAAATACAATCTTGAGATGAAAACAAACAAAATCTTGCTGATTCCATATTGTCCAAGCAGCAGAAATGGGAGAATATACCTGCATTCAATGAGTATCATCATCACCATCATGGTAAAGACACCACGGTGCCTGACAACACAGTTTCGCTTGCTGTATAACTTAATCATAAAGTGTCACTCTGGCTTCTAATATCCATTTGAGCTATAACATACATTTTAGAAAGTATCTGACCTTGACTAATTTCAGCTTCCAGTAACCGAGTGCTGACAAGACCTTTTCCTAGTAAACTTATGAACACTCTTCTAAAAATTGTCTTGCCAGGAAGCCTCTGTTTAATAGTATTTCTTTTGGAAAACTATATAAAATTAAGCTGCTTAATTTCTTCAATCTCAAAGATTCAGGTTACTCTGTTGCTTTTTTTTCTGGGCTTCTTCTCCCACTTTAGCTTTTGAAAAATTGCGAATGCAAAACTGGATGAAGCTTTCCAGCTGGTTTTGTTACTTCTAGTCCCATATTCCAATATTCCCCTATGCCAGGAGCTCAGGTCCCTTATCTGCTGCTATGGGGAGATCTTCTGCAGTGAGCTGCCCTCTGGGATATGGTCTTATATCATGTGAGAACTCGTGTTGTCTTTGTTTTAATATATGCGAGTTTGCATATTAAAATAACTTTGTTCAAAGGAACTCACCTTGCCAATTGATCCACAGCACTTCATGTAACTTGACCTTCCCCATGCCTTGCTGAGCACACCACTCATTTTTCACTGCATTTCACTAGCAAGGAGGTTATACTCTTTCAGTTCTCCGACATGAATACCAAGGGGTCAGGGACCAAGCCCACATCCCTACAGAATTTTGCCAGAAATTATGCAGTAAGTGATGGCTCCTCATTTCCAGATTCTTTCACAGTATCATGAGGCACCAAGCAAAGGTTTATAAAAGTAGTAAAACAGTTCATTACATCAATACCATAAATCCTAATGACTGTACTTGGTGAGATTGTTCTCTTTTGATCCTTCTCATTTTCCTACTTTGGGGCTCATGAAGTGATCATGTCCTGTACTGTTACCAGGACTCAGTGAAACACCCCAAACTTTTAACCCACTTACAAAGACCTTTAAGTTACAGCAGAAAGCTGCTCCTTACAGCCTACCCAGTCAATTTGAGAAAGTAGGAGGGCTGTAAGCCATGTCTGCTTGAGACAATTATTCATCTGTCTGTATGGAATGAGAGTTGTCTAACGAGTCATGCACTGTTGAACATAAAGAGGTAAAGAATGCTGGAGCACAAATAATGCCGTACTGCTTGGCACCCAGCCTGATTTTTATGGGTTTCTGTAAATTAACAGTCACATTTCTGGGCGAGGTTTTAATCTTTCCCTGGACTATTGATAGAAAGTGATTTATTTGCTTTCTTTTTTCTTACCTGGAAAAGGTAATGTTCAGGGCAGCACTCTACTAATGTGCATGTGAGAGTAGGAACAAAAAAAGCACTGCTTACACAGAGGGAAGAAAGATAGTTTATTTGGTGAGCTACATTTTCAATAACACTTGGTGTTATAATAAAGCTGATGCAATAAGTGAATCCAGAAAGTTGGTGGTCTTTGTATGATTCTTTTACCCAGCAAAGTTAAACATGGAAACGTACGTTTCTGAGCATTATACCATGAAAAACCACTAAAAAGTTACGTCAAAGTCTGAAAGCAGGGTCAGTGCTGCACAGGAACAGAAGGTTCCAAAACACAATGTAAAACTTCTTAAACAAAAATTGAAAGGTTGCATAGAGTGCTCTTAATTCAAGCTTATCAACAGATCCTTGGCAATATCCTTTGCTTTGCTGCTGAAAGAAGAAAGTTAATTGCGAGATTTCAATTCAGGTGTTGTATGCTTGTGGTCATTCCTGTTTTCACCCATCAAACTGTTAAGTTGGGAGAGAAAACTGGTTAGCAGATATTACAGAAATGCAAGTCTTTGAAGGTCAGAGGTTTCAAGGTGGCTATTTGATCACAAAGATGAGTTCAGCTACCAGTTTGCCCACTGTAGCTGTTACTCCTAGTTGCACTGAGGACCTGGTCTCTTTGGTTTCAGCAGGTCCTTTATTTTTGCTGTTCTCAGCCTGGCAGAGCTTAGTGGTGCACTTTGTGCTACTGATGTAGGATAAGAAAACAAGACCAAACCTAGGACTGGAAGTTCCAGGTCCTTGTGTTCATAGCTGAAGACGTGAACTACCCAGCCAGCACTACCTTGTTTTCTCTTTGTCCTCATGGCTTCTGTGCTTGACTGCAAGTAGCACAGCCTCAAACAGAGGGTAGAGCCGAGCATTTCTGGACCCAGGTTATCCTACAGCCTGGTGGTTAGGGTGGTTTTCTGTGGTGAATGAGAAGAGGGTTAACTCCCTTACTCAAACCAGGTAGAGCCTAGAAGCCACTCTCCCACTTTGTAGTCAAATATTCTGATTTTGACATTAGGTGAAAGATTGGTCTGCAAGATAGGTGGTGATCTACTTCTGGCTGCATCTTTTAGTCTGGTGATAATGGCCAGGCATCCTCCATGACTTGTTGAAGTATAGATGTGCAAGGTCTGCAGGGTGAAGGGCAGAGCTGCAAGGACAAAAGCAATGGCCACTGCCTTACCCCATGGATGCATCCCTGTTTTTGCTTCTCAATATTTTTTTTTAAAAAAGAGTCCCAGAAGAGGAGATGTAGATGGAAGAGATTTTTTCAGACCTGTGACACAGACACACAGGGGCAAAACAGTCTGCTGATCTTATGCTGGATTATAAGGTCCTGTCAAATTTTGCCTATTTGTGACATTTCATTTCACTGATGAGAAATTTCCTCAAAGAAAGGATGGATTTCTTCTACAGATCATCCATTGCTCACGTTCAGCACATTCACTTTTCCTTGCCTGAAGCTTCATAGATTTCCTGAGAAAGAAAGACTTTCTCAGGGACAGGTCCTAAACTGAAAGCCTAAAATCTTCTCACACCTCCTCTCCACCTCTACCAAATAAAAGAAGACTTGCTTTGTACTTTTTGATTTACTAATAAAACAAAAAAACATGGTCTACTTTAAAACAAAACAAAACTGTACCAAAATAGCATACTTCCTTGGACAGAGATCTTTCTCTCTTGAAAGGATGTAGTATGAGAAAAACCCATAGAATGGCCCTTGATATGGCAGTGGGAGACACTGAGTCAGTGCAGGGCTGAGGGTGGCTGTTCTCAGAAGTAATTTATTGATTTAACATTGAGACTGGTTTAGCTGATGCAGTTAAACATGCCGTGGTTGAATTCGCTGTAGTGGCATTGTGCAGGTGAGACTCCTACCCCAGGCAGGGCAGAGGGTCTGCAGCCTCCAGAGGAGCATCCTCACCTCATACTCTGCACCAGAAGAAAGAGCCAGGAGCTCTCCCAGCACTGCCTGTCCTGCAAGCAGAAGGAATCCCGTCAGAGTGGCTCAAATCTTCACCTTTGCAGCACTCATGCACAGTGAAATTAGCCACAGAATATGGAGAGCAAGTGCACTAACTGAAAGTGTGTTGGGTTGATAGGTTGAAGCTGAACCAGCCTCAGGTGACATAATTTATTTACTTAAAAAAAAAAAGGTTTCACAGTATGAATAGCTTTTCTTAAACTCTGAAAAACATAATTAATGGCAGTATATTTGTTCTGCCAGAATCTTTTTATTAGACTTGCCATTAGCTGCACAGGGGAACCGGTGACTCACCAGGTTGTGATTCAAAAGAGCAACTCTAATTTCCCTGCCCTTTCCCTTCTACAGTTCGTGTGTACTGTGATTGCCATCCTCCTGCACTATTTCTACATGAGCACCTTTGCATGGATGTTTGTGGAGCAGCTTCACATCTACCGGATGCTGACTGAAGTGAGGAACATCAACTTCGGGCACATGCGGTTCTACTACGTAGTTGGTTGGGGCATTCCTGCCATCATAACAGGTACCCTTAACCACGCTAAAACAGCTTTGTTTCCCTGCCATCTTTACAGGATAAACCCAGGGAAGTTACTCCATCCAAGACAGTTATGGGTGTTTGTCTGAATCAGTGCAACAAGAAGTCATGTCTAGCAGAAGTAAGCCTGAATTTGGCAGATCTGTGTACCAAATGTCTGTTGCCCCAGTTGAAATGATACTGATGGTTATGCAGTAACAAAAACATATATGCACCCTGGTTACATCAGGACTTGATAACAATACTTAGAAATAATGCTATTTTTATTCTAACAACTTGCCAGTAGCTTTCAGCAATTTTTCTTCCCTGTGCTGGTAACTTCAGATGCGGACACGTGGTTTCTCAGGGAGGTAACTGAAGTGGCTTCAGAAGCAATGCTGTCCACAGGACATTACTGTCCATCAGTGGACATTCCCACTGTCTACCCTCAAACAGCAGTAAATACTCCCTGAAGGAATTTCAGCGGTTCCGTTTTATTTGGCAGAAAAACAAGCTGGGAATACTCAAGCAGCTTTTTACACCATTTCAGACACAAAGGCTATAAGTTCCAGTTGAGGAAAAGTAATGAAAAACTGGAGGCAGTAATTTTTCAAACCGATCCAGGGTGATCCACAGGAGCACATCCGTCTCCGCCTTCACCATGCCTATTTTTGCCATCAGACATTTCCAGTGCTACCCCAAGCACACGGTGTTGTGTTAATTCAGGAAGACAGCTCCTCAGGAAGTGTGCTTCATGGAACAGTTGGAGTGGGTTTTTTTGGTTCAACTATTTCATTATGTATCTGTTGCCATATGGGAAATTGGATCACAGGCAGACAGTCAACTTTTATCCAATTACTTTTAGTTTTACGGATAATAACATACTGTCAGCAATGGCAGAGGTTTAGATGTCTTTGAAATCAAACAAATAACTATCAGTCATATACACTTGCAAAAATATTGTGGAACAAGTTAGACTTAAAAATACATATTAGGGGGTTTTTTTCTGTATGATTTAAGGAAGTGTAATACCAAAACACAGCGTAGGCTGGTACAGGTTAATTCTCTCTCCAGAGAGCTGGTAAGTTTTTCCATCTCTTCCTATGCCTAAGTAATTTCTACTTTTATCAATTTATCTGAAAAACAGTAGAAAGCACAACCCAGAAGGCTCCACCAGTCTAGACGTATCCCGAACATTTTAAATAGGAATTGTCCTTGAAATTCTGAAACATTTCAGACCTACGTGACTTTCATCAGTACATACAGGACTACTGCAGTATATTCTGAAACACTGAAGTGTAATCAGATATTGTGCAGCATCATTCCTGGTGGAAAAGAAGAATCATTAAGTAGCAAAAACTATTTGCATTTCAGAACACGTAGCCCTTCAGAAGAATTTTGTCAGAAGGATTTTCTGTTTCAGGTTTGGTTTCTGTCCTGAAATTTAAATTAATTCAGAACTTCTCAACAACAGTCTTATGCAATCTAAATATCACAAGCATACCATTTTTACATTTTTCTACTTAGATATTGCTCTCTGTGATATAGAACTATTTTGCACTTTTAAAAATATGAGTTATGATTCCAGGTTGTGTCCTGTAATTTAATCTCTGAATCTACTGAATTTGCGGTTCCATTTAAATGAAAAGTCAGATCCCTGTTACTGAGGAAGTCAGAGGATTTTCTGAAATGAAGGATAAAGAGAAAACTAAGCCTTTAATTTGCCCTTCCAGGCTTATAAATCATCTGAAGAGAAAATTATTTCATCATAAATAGCACAATGTGGGATTTCTTGCCTCTGGATAACTTTGTTACTGTACCTATTTTAAATAAGCTTCTTTATAAATTTTAATTTCTAAACAGTAAAAAGGTTCCAGCTTCATAACACAAATCTTAAACATGATTTAAATTACTTTATGAGAGAAGGATTGTATATTTTCCTTAATAGTGGAATAGTCTAGATATGTGAAGGAATTTTAGTCTTGGGACATGCAGAGGACTTTTTTGCTGTATTTGAAAGGTAATTACCATTTCATCTTTATTATCTGTTTTGTTTATTTATTTTTTTCTGGTTTTTATGCTCAAACCGACATTCATTTTGAGCTGGGACATAGTGGTCCTATGGCATCTGTGATGGGAACAGGCTCCTTGCAGAAGGGAACTTTGACCTTTAAAGGAGGGTAAAACTTAGTAAAATCTTTACATAGGGAACACTCCAACAGGGAAGAACCACATTTAATCACAGCATTGAAATGCAAATTGCCATGAACGAAAGTAGAATGGAAGTTGGGAGAAAACTTACAGCCATCAAAAGAGTGTGGATCTGGAATATTCCTCCATGGGGAGCAATATTGGAACATTTTAAATTTACTTTAAGTTTGCTCATTTCAAAGTGTAGTTTGATCCATCTAGGAGAGAGATTTTATGACTTCCTTGCCTCGGGAGCAAAGGGCTGTATTTGGCACCCAGCAATACCCCCCAGTTCTGCCCATCTTCGTGGCAGCACACTAACTGGTTGACATATGTGTGCAGTAACTGCTTTGCCATGGAAACTGCAGTGCTCATGTTAAAACTGGTTCTTACTTAGCCCTAAAACCAATATCCCTCTGAAACTGGCATTTTTCAAATCCTAGGCAAAGCAGTGAGTCAGGAGAGAGGTGAGGCTGACCCACAGTTGCCTGAGTCACACATGGCTGCTAAGCCCACAGGAGCTCAGAAGGGTTGAAACATGTCCCTCTGGCAGCACCTCCTCACAGGATGGTCCCCATAGGACTCCTGGTCATAGGAGACCAGCCACAGTTCCTGCAAACATCAGTGAGATATCAGTCTGCTAAGGACAGCCAGGCAGCAGCATTTAATTGATGTACCAAAATGTTTCGCTGTATGACATTGCTTTGGCTTATTTCTGCCTTTGAATAAAGTGTTATTTCACATGTTGTTGACTGCAGTAAAATTTGAACCATGTACCCGAAGACTGCAGTTTGCCCCCTTTGTTAGGGAAATTTAGGGTAGGATTTTGAGAGTGAAAAATTTTGCTGTCTGCCAATTACTCTTAGAGCCAGAGTCAAACTGTAGTTTAAAGTCCCATTAATGGAGAAATCCAGTCCTGGGAAACAGACTGTATCCACAGAATTACATCTGTATAAAATACTTTATGGTCCCTTAATCATTTATGGCTAATTCTTTCTGGATGGCAACTGCTGAAGGGGGTGGTGGAAGGGCCAATGGGAGCAGGGATGGAGACTGGTCCTATCTTATTCCACATTTCAGTGAAAACAGATCCAATATCCACTGCTTTGCCAAATAGCCAGTTTAGTTTTCATAGACCATAGGCCTGTACCAGATGTGAATATTGGCCGTGGGCCAGCTTTATGCAGCAAGAGTGAAACACAGCCACCTCTCCCTTTTTCAGTGTCTTTTCATCAAAGCACACAGGCTTCAATTCAAAAAAAGACTATTATTAATGCACATGAATCCTCCTTGTGGAGAACAGCACTGCTGTCAGCCCTGACTGCTCTTGAGTCAGGACATACGCTCAACGCAGTAGGTGCCCCCAGTGCCCAGACAACATGCTGCAGCCACTTGCCATATGTCACTGGCCACAGGCCTCACAGGGATCAGTTTCTGTGTCTTGAAGACCTCTGCAGACAGGGTACACCTGTCTCAAAATGGTAAAAGGATCTTTGCGCAGGAGCTAGTAGGCCTCATTAAAAGAGATTTAAACTAGATTTTAAGGGAGAAAGGGATAAAACCAGGCTCACTAAAGGTGAGCCTGAGGACAGCATGCCAGTATTTGAAGGCTGGTGTGCTAGTGAGGTCCTTTCGTCTGCCAACTCAATGAAGGTAGGGAATGGAGATCCATGTGGCAGCAAAGACACAAGTGTTAGTGATGTGTTAGAAACCATGGGAACAATCATGTATGTTAGGGGGTGTTTTGACTGTCTAGAGCTTGATGTTGGTGACAGAAGAGTTGAGCGTTAATGAGTAAGAATCAGTGGGAAGGACAACAAGGCAGATATTGAGGTGTGAATCTGTTATAGACCATCCAACCAGGATGAAGAGGCAGAGGAAGTATTCTATAAGCAGCTGGAAGAAGTCTCACTATCACTAGTCCTTGTTCCTGTGGGGGACTTCAACTTAACAGATGTCTGCTGGAAATACAATACAGCAGAGGAAAGAGTCCAGGAGGTTGCTGAAGTGTGTGGGAAAGAACTTCCTAATGCAGCTAATGAGCAAGCCAACCAGGGGAAAATCCCTACTGGACCTGTTCTTTGTGAACATAGAAGAACTGGTGGGTGATGTGTTGGTTGGAGTCCATCATGGGCACAGTGGTCACAAGATGACAGAGTTTTCAATTCTCATAGAAGCAAGGGTGGGATTCAGCAGAACTTCCACCTTGCACTTCCAGAGGGCTGACTTTGGCCTCTTTTGGGGCCTGACTCACAGAGTCCCTTGGGAAGCAGTCATGAAGGGCAGAGGAGTCCAGGAAGGCTGGGCATTCCTCAAGCAGGAAATCTTAAAGGTGCAGGAGCAGGCCATCCTCATGTGGCAAAAGACAAGCCAGTGAGGAAGGCCATCCTGGCTGAACAGGGAGCTTTTGCTGGGACTTGGGGGAAAAAACGGAAGAAGGGGCAGGCAACTCAGGAGCACTACCAAGGATGTTGTGATCATTCCCCTGTACTTGGCACTGCTGAGGCCACACCTCAAGTCCTCTGTTCAGTTCTGGGCCCCTCACTCCAAGAAAGACATTGAGGTGCTGGAGTGAGTCCAGAGAAGGACAATGGAGCTGGTGAGTGGTCTGGAGCACAGCTCTTATGAGGAGCAGCTGAGGGGGCTGAGGTTGTTTAGGCGGGGGAAAAGGAGGCTCAGGGCAGACGTTATCTTAGAGGTCTTTTCCAACCTAAACGATTATATGGTTGTATGATTTTGCAGGTCAAAGGCAGAAGTCCCATTTCATCACCATATGGGGGAGGTGTAGGTCACCAAATCAGGCAGCACTGTAAATCAGCAGGTGAAGGTTGGATTCATAGAATCCCTTGGAATTGTCCAGGTTTTGAAAAATAAAACAATAAAAGGTGTGGTTTTAACTCAGTTGCCTTGGGGTGTTAGCAAACTCCATTTCAAACAGTGCTGAAAGCAAGGTGAAGTACCTGGAATGGCAGTTCAAAATGAATCACACCTGAGCTCAAGCAGTTAACTCCCGCGTGTTCCCAGATTCCTTTGTCTCTGGTGTTATTTTAGTGACAGCAAACTCACAGCAGTTAAGAATGCACTTTTTTTTTCATAACATAGACATCTACTCAGTTATGATTCATGTCATTCTGCTGCACAGGCTTATTGAAATTCCTCAACATGTCATTCACCCTCAAGGCTCATACTGTGTGAGTATGGCTATAAAACTGTGCTGAAACAGAATTAATTTGGGACTTGCATTTGTTGTCATTTTTATGCAGCTGAACTTTGTTCTAGTAGGCAAAACTCATAGTATCATTTGATATAGAGTGAACAGCATAAAAGTTTAATATTTGGTTAATTAATTTTATTATTTGCCTTGATTTTGCCTTCCCAGACTGTCCTATTGAACAAATTTTTCCACAAAAATTTTGTTTCTTTGAAAATATGCCTGGTTTTGCCATGATCATTTTGTTTATTTGAAAATATTCTTGGTTATAAGCACCACCTTTCTGATGTACTTTTCCCCCCCATTTTGTAACCCAGGGCTTGCTGTTGGTCTGGATCCACAAGGCTACGGGAACCCTGATTTCTGCTGGTTGTCTGTTCATGACACCCTTATCTGGAGTTTCGCTGGGCCCATCATAATGGTTGTCATTGTAAGTAGGGTGAAGGTGGCATCCAGAGCTGTCTCTTCTTTTCTGCTACCTTTTCTTTTATGTTTTGTCAAACAATAGTCATAAGGCAAAGCAGCTATGTTCTTTACATTTGAAGCAGATGTACTGGAGCTTGTGTTTTTTGTTTAAAGAGATAGGACATGAGCTAAGCTCCTGGAAGTCAGAGGGCTGCCTGTTAGTACAAAGATTGCTTGTGGAACAATGGCTGTATGGCCAGAAAACAATTTATTTTTTCCCATTTGCTTTGTTCCATGTTAGAAGGGTTTGTCTATGAGCTTATAAAACAAATCAACAAAATGAGCTATAACAAGTCTCTTCAACCAGAAGTCCTAAAGGAATATTAAATATTTTCAATTTCAGGAATTTAAAAGAATGGGCTGGTGTTTAACTTCTCCCTTAAAACTTCTCCCTTAAAGTAACACTAGAAGATAAACATGCAGTTCTGTTCTCCTCATTTCAAAAACTGTGAAGTAGACCTGGAAGCAGTGTAGGTTAGGATCCCAACTCATCAGAGACATGGGACAGCCCCTACTGGAAGACCAACTAAGTGGACTAAGAGCTTTAAGCCTAGAAAAGAGAAGGCTACAGAGAAGCGGGGAAGGAGGACCCTATAACAGTGTATTGGTCTGGAGAAAATTACTATGGACCCAACCATTCAGAGTCTTTTCCAACACAAGCACTAGCAGGAGGTGGCAGATTCAGAACAAACAGGACAAGCTGCATCATTTCTCTATGGCACATTAAGTAAGAAACTCCTGGAAACAGGTGGTAGTAAAGCTCTGCACAGTTTTTGAAAGTGTTTGATGGGACAAATTCTCAGCATTGATATTCACTATGAGTAAATAAGTACAAATGAACCACCAGCCTCGTACATCCCAGCTGTGGAAATCAGTGGAGACTGGAGGATTTTTCAGGGGAATTACCACTGTACGTTTTCTCTGTTAGAAAATATTCTTGAAGTCTGATTTGACCCAACTGAAATGAGATGCTGGGTTGATTGGAATCTGGTCTGGACAAGGACAGCATTTCTTGAGTTTTTATCTTTCACTCAAGCATCCTTGCATAGGGCTGTCTTACTAAATTTCATCCAGATCAAGTCCTAGATTGTCCTTGACTATGTTACTTTGAAACAAGGAGAATCTTGTAATTTAGAGAATTTAAGCTGAAGGGAAAATATTCTTGACACCATAAACCATTTTAGGATAAAAATTGCATTGTTTTTGAAAATAGGGATCTAACAAATGTACAGAAAGAATCCATGCTGTTATTTCAATTTTCCTTTCAGATAAACACTGTCATCTTTATACTAGCAATGAAAGCATCGTGCAGACGAAGACAACGTTCATTTGAAAAAACTGGAGTTGTGTAAGTTTGAGTTCAAAAACCTGTAGAAGTAGTTCTGGCCAGAAATATTAAAGTGACAGAATTGCATAAAAGCAAGTTTGGAGTGGGAAATAAAGGTTTTTTGGGGAGACAGTGTTGATAGAGGCAATTGGAGCTGCTTCACCAGCACCTACTCATGGGATTCCCTTGAAGGCCCTGTAAAATCTCCACCATGGTGCTCTGCACCACCAAGTGTAGGCAGAAGAAGGGAAGAGAAGGGAAAGATCTGGTCTCCAGATGGTATCATTACAGTCCTTCCAGGTCTTTCATCATACTCCCTACTGCACTGTCACTTCACCTCTGCCCATGGCATGCCCAGGTAGACATAGTTCTGGGTCTTCCTGTGCTTAGCCGTGGCTCAGAAAGGTCTCCCCTGTCATATGTCTGGGTTACCAGCTATGTCATGGCAGAGACCCACTGAAGTTCCTGTGCTGAGGGCCAGCCTCCCTGCATCCCACTCCCCATGGGATGAGCAGAAAGCCTCACTAGCTGCAACCTGCTGCCCTCCTGAGCTCCTGTAACAGCCTGTTCCCATTAACGTCTGTTTCGCCCAAAGTTCAGAATTTACCTGTGAACTCAAATGTGATTAGTGGCAAGTCAACCCCTCACCTTTTTTTTTTCCAAATAAAGTGTGAGATTTCAAAAGGCTGCTTCTAGTTCTTTTTTCAGCCCTGGCTGTAAGGTGCTGTGTACACACTGACATGCCTTTTCCAGCTCCAGTGTCCCTGGAGCTGGAGGCCTTGTGGTTCTCTGAGCTCTAACACTAACTCTAAACATAATGAACACTAGAATCTGAGGGGGAGTTCCCCCCCAGCAACATGGGCCCAGTTAATAAAAGTGTGGAAGGAGCAGTGTTGGTGCAGTGCCATGCTCTCCTTGGCCTGCCTGTTCTGGTCCCAGTGTACCTAGAGCTGTAGGCTTTGTGGTTCTCTGAACTTTAATCCTAATAGCGGCTTGGGGCTGAGGATGAGGTCCAAATCTCCCTAAACCAGTGGAGTATAGTTGCTACTTAATGGCAGCAATTTTACTCATAATATAAAACTTTGGCACTAAAATTGTGTCAGTCTTTTGAAAGTATCTGTGAAAATTCACCTGAGTGCCCTTGATCTAAAACCTTGGGCAGTAATGTTGAGAAGGTATGTGAGAGTGAACTTGACAAAAAGAAATGAGATGGAGATGGCCATTTACTGCCCAGATCTCTTCCTTGGAGTCAACAAGGCTAAACAGCATGGCTTTAGAAACAATCTGGTTTGTTTGAAGAAAATCTTGGAAAGGGACTTGGAAAGAAATCACCCTTTTTTATCTGAATATGCTAATTCATAGGGTAGTGCCATGAGAGAGCTGGGAACTGGGAGATTGTGAACACTGCTCTAATTTTCCCGAAGGGCCTTTCCCGTTGCCAAGTCATTGGACTCCCCCACTATCCCTGGGGAGAAGCTGGGCTGTTTTCTTGTATCCCAACACACTGCAAGTGGCAATCTGTGTTTGCTTTACAGCTCTGGGCTGCGAACAGCATTCCTGCTCCTGCTGCTTATCAGTGCCACATGGCTGCTGGGGTTGATGGCAGTCAACAGCGACGTCATGACATTTCACTATCTCTTTGCCATTTTCAGCTGCCTCCAGGTAAGTTGGATGGCATTTTTTTTGTGGCACACCTTCATGAGTGCACTGCTGCACCCAGACCTCCAAAGACCTGCTCCACATGAGCCAATTTAAGAAAAACAGAAAGCCCAAGTACCTTTTATGCTCTCTTTTCTCAGAGAGGGCTCTTTTCACCAAAACCAGAACTTTAAGTAATTGCATCTCTCACATTTAGTCATTCTAAAGGTAAGTGCACTACTATAGTAACCCGTTTCAGATAAATAACAGAAGGCAATTATACCTCTGTCTCTCTAGAGAAAAAGTCTTTGTTACTATCTTCTGTGTGCTTATTCTTAACAGTTGTTCTGTTGCTACCGCAAACCAGAGACTTTTATTTCAGCCAGAGTGGATGACTCCAAGTTCAAGGCTTTCACAAATTAGGTTACCGTTAAAAGAAATGAGTCAAATAATGATTTTCAAGTCGAGTTCCTTGTATTAGGGTTTTACTGGGTTGCCTGTCCTAGTTTTTGCACACCTGTTGACTAAAGATGCAGAAAATAGTTATTTGTAGGAGACCTGACATGGAAATAATCATGAAACTTCATGTTGGTCACAATTTGAATGTGACCAAGGATGGCAGTAGCTGTCCTAGCAAGTGCCTGCAGTATTAAAACAGCTACTGCTAGCAGGACAGTCTTGTCAGCTGCAGCACAACAGCCATAAACTGCAGCCAAAGAGAAAAAGAAATCGCATGGGTCTCCTTTGGAGATGACTGTCGATGCCCTGGAAGCACAGCAGCTAGGCCAGTCTGGAGCAAGGTTATTTTGCCACTGCAGCTGGTGTGCTCTGAAACAAATGCACCTACTCAGGCTGTAAAACCAGACTTCCACGAGTCTAAAATAAAATAAAATTAAATTTAAACCTCATGAGAGGGAGGAAGGTCAGCAGCTGGAATTCTCCAAACTTGCCCAGAGAAGCACAGTGGTATGTGGCATTTCACATCATTGTCTTCTTTGAACTTGTATTTTTAAAGAGACATTTATGTGAATTTTATTAATGAATAATCCCCAAGTGCTAGTGCCAGTTAAGATCACAGTTGATTGAATGTTTAGAAAGCGAGATTGAAGTTTAAAGTTACTCTAAGTCAATTGCTTTGGCTGAAATCATGAAATTCAGGCTTCTTGTGATGTTGGTACAGCTGCAACTTCATGAGGATTGGCTTTTCTATCCTGTATGTCCAACCAAAGTTGATAACAATTTGGCAGCTGCATTAATTCCCTCAGAGCAAATACCTCTGAAGGCACACACATGTGCCCCCTGCTCCCAGTGAAAGCTGTTAATGTGTGTTTCTGAGAGCCAACAACTGCCCAGCCATGGGGGTTTTAGTGGTTTTTCCACTGGGAGGTATTGCTTAACCAAGGAATTTAGGCTGCAGAAGTTGGGACCTCTCTGCCACCAGTATCTCTTCACATCTCTCAAGGCTTTCTGAAGTTCTTTTAGCCAACAGTATTAAGGGCACCTTTCACAGAAGTTCTTCATTTTCAGAGGTTTTCACTAAAGGCTATGATCTTTTTCATGTGCTGCTATTCATTTTGTCTCATCATCTGTGTAAAATCTCCAGAATCTCAAGTTCAAACTCCCTGCAATGTCTTCCAGTGACACACTGAGGTTTGCATTGGATATTCTAAGAAAGTTTCTTCCCAAATCAAGCTCTGCTCTGTAAATCCTGGAGAGACACATCTTTATGTATATTTTACCAGGCCTTTTATGCACATTTGAACTTGGAAGCAAATGATGAAGGATTCCTGGGAGATTGATCATTGTCATTTCAGTCAAAAAATAGTTACTGCTTTTGAGATACAGAATCATGGACTACGAACTAGAATTCGGGGGTTATTTCAAAATGGCTGTTCTCTAATATCCATATTTGCAGTTTGGTAGTAGTGAATCATTTACATTTATTCTTTATTTCTCTACAATTATCCAGGGGCTGTTCATTTTCTTCTTCCACTGCGTATTTAACAAAGAAGTCAGAAAGCACTTGAAGAACACTTTAACTGGAAAGAAACCTCTTCCAGATGATTCCACTGCAACAAGAGCTACATTATTAACTGTAAGAAAAAAGCTCAGGGAAAAAAAACATCCTCTTGCTGGTAGAAGTTACCTCAAATAAACTTATAGGTGGCTTGTCTGTAATAAGGTGAACTGTTTGATTGCTTTCAGTGATTTGTACAGAGATTACTGATGGCCTCTCTCAAAAGTTTTTACTATTTTAATTAAAACTTTTGAAAGAAAATAATTCATTTCCTCAGCAACAAGAACCATTTGGTTCCTTTGAAACTTTATACATTTGTGGGTAACGTGAGCTTCTGGAGGGATCATTCACTATTGCTTTATGTCTTTTTTTTTTCCTTCAGCGATCTCTGAACTGTAACAACACATATATAGAAGAGCCAAATATGTATCGCACAACTATTGGGGAATCCACTGTCTCCCTAGAAAGCACCGTCAGGTCAGCCAAGAGCCACAATAGCTACCTTGCTTATATTCTCAGGTAATCAGGTGGCAGGTGCATGGCTTCCAGGTGCTTGCCTTTCCCTTTTCATTGCTCTTGTGGAAACCAGAAATGTGGTTCAAATGCTACTTGGTTTATGTCTTAACAGTTCTGTTTTGTGTGACTGTCATTTTCTTTTGTGCATTTTCTGTTTCATCTTCGGTGCCGAGTTCCAACAGCGCAGTGGTTAACATAATAGTTAGGCCGTGCTGCTTGCCTCTTAAAATTCAGACATGTCTCAAGGAGTGCAGTTTAGCTCATTAACTTGGGCTTTTTCGGAATGTGATTCATGTGGCCGAAGGCAGGCAGCTGCATTAGGGTAACCTCTGTCTTGCTGCAAGGTGACCACGTGGGCAGTCAGGCAGAGGCTGGCATCCACTGCAGCTGTCTGCGTTTGACCGGATGAATTTCATCTGCATGTCTGCCTTGTTGTTAAGAACAGTAAAGTGACCGAGAAAGTTGTCCTCTGTTTTTCTTCTCAAAGGGATGAGGCTGCTCATAAACTCAGTGGATCCTCAAGTCAAGCAAGGGCTGGTCAAACTGAAGCAGATTCCTCCATTTTTCATAGGAATCCATCAAAATCCAATGGTAAGAATTATTTCTTAATGCTTTGACCCATTTGTGTACCTTCTCCTTCTCAGCATTTTCTTCAAAGTCTTCTGTAACAAGAACAATAGTTAGTCTGCCTTGGATGTGTCTCATTCTCGTTATGATCTTGGCATAACAAGCTATGCAATGGCTGCCTGACAAGGAATTCTGGAATGGAAATATCATACATCTGCTTCTTGTGATGGTTCGGTTTTCATCTGATAGCTGTCACAGCTGTTGACAGTTTATGGCATCCCCTTTCTTTCTCACAAATTACATGCCATTGCTCTTGATTTTTAGTTGGAGAACTTCTAATATTTGAGACCTTAAGGCAATATCCTCCTTCACTGCTCTGTGGTTTGTACAAGAAAATGAGAAATACCTCTTGTCTGACTTCCTTTCATTTTGGTCTTGCCATTAAATTTTGTTGGCTTGTAGCCATTTTTAAATTAAGTGCATTTCAGATTCTTGATATTTTTAAGTACCTTTGTTTGCCTGTATGTTGTAATGATATATCCTATAGAGTTACTGTTCTGCATATTGAATAGGGAAAAATGTGTCCCCACTCTACTCTGCACCTCCTGTACACATAAAAGGTCCTGCCAGCTAGCTGAGCCGAGTGGTTGTGCTTCCCATGATTACTTAGGTGGATGCTGCAGTCCTTCTGAATTAATCCTATATATACTTATGGAAGTAAGAACTCATCCCTGGCATGGTCTGAAACAGATGCCTGTCTTTTCTTTCTCCTAGTGCATTTGTCAGATAGATTTGTTCAACTCCTGTTCACACTTTCATCACTGTGTTTCCCCTTTCTGCATTTGTAGACCACGATTCGGACTCCGACAGCGAACTGTCCCTCGATGAACACAGCAGCTCTTATGCCTCCTCCCATTCATCAGACAGCGAGGAAGATGGACTTGAGACAGAGAAAAAGTGGAACACATCTACTTCCAAAAATAATGAACGTGGCCCACTCCACAGCACACCCAAAGGTACTCCCCATGTGAGGGGAAAGTGGTGATGCTATAAAATAGCTTTAGATTAGATAGGAGAAATTTGCCAGACTACCATACAGCTGAAGCAGTATCTCTACCTCTGTGCCTTGCTTCAGCAGAGATCCATGTTAGAGACCTTTCTTCTTCCCAAAGGCTTGTTCACAGGGGTGACTGAGTTTTGAATGCTGAGTGCCCTCAGGCAGAGTGGGCTTTGCAGATAGGTCCCCACAGCCCTTGGACATGGCAGTATCCAGCCAGCAAAATCTCATATGAAGAAGAGGAGAAAGAAGCTGCTTGTTTTGAGGGCAGGGGTAGGAAATACCTGCCTGTCCTCATGCAATGCAGGCATGTGTGTTCAGTGGTGTTGGGGAGGTCCTGGACCTAAAGAGTTAGAGATCATGTGGCAGGATTCAGGCATTTCTAAGCATAGTCGGTCCTGTCCTAATGAAAGGCAGCTTTGAATGACAAATATCCAGGCTGTGTGCTGAGGCTCTACACAGGTACAGCACAAGGTGCCTTGGGTGCCCCCCAGCCTTAAGAAACCAGCCTTCCCAAGGAGGGATCTCTAACCCTGGAGAGATGAGAGGGCAAGTTTGCCTCATCTTCTCCATAATGGAGCAAGCAACCTTGCTCTGGGAAGGGTTTGGACATCCTGCCATGCTACTCGTTGTGTTTTCAGAGGTTTAACGCACCCTGGGGGCGGTGCAGTCCGGCAAGGACCATCTGAAGGATTGCTCTGGTTTGACACACAGCTCCTCCCCTGCTACAGGGAATGGGACTGGTCAGAAAGCAGTTGAGAGAACATATCAAAAGTGTTTTTCGAGCTAGTGTTTTTTTGCATTGCAGTTGATACCCTCCCCAATCATGTGAAACCCTATTGGCCCACAGAGTGTGTAACAGCCAGCGATGGCGAGGACCCCGGCGGGAAGCCGAAACTCAAAGTAGAGACCAAGGTCAACGTAGAGCTTCACAGGGAAAACCAGGTGAACCATAACAACGAAACACCACAGGACAAGGAGAACGAAGGGCAGCAGAAGGAGAACAGACCTCTGTCCCACCAGAATAACCAGCAGCCGGAGCAGAGGAAAGGTAGCGCAGCCAACCTAGCTTCACAGTCGGACTGGGAGACGGGGGGGTTGATGAGCATTAATTAGTTCATAAGGTAGCTCTGTCAGGGAAGAATACTTTCCAAAGGGCTCCAACCTATGTAACCAGGTATGCCATGGAAAGGTAGTAAGTAGTTGCTGAAGTCTAATCTTCTGGGTTAGGAGTAAAGTGACAAATTAGGAATCTTAGTAAGAAATATAAAATGTTATTTCTTGGTTCTGCTCAGCTTGATAAATGAAATTACTGATACATGTAAAAATTTTCATTATTCCCTCTTTTCCGTAACAGGCATCTTGAAAAATAAAGTTACCTACCCTCCCCCACTGGTGGATAAGAATTTAAAGAATCGTTTGCGGGAAAAGCTGTCGGATTACAACCAGACCACGATCTCATCCAGGACTACTTCCCTGGGGACAAATGATGGGGTCCGCTCTCCTTCAGACTCGGGTGTGACAGTAAAAAATGCTCGGAGGGAGCAGTCTCGAGACCAGCTCAATGGTATGGCCATGAACCTCCACGTGGGAACAGGACATGCTGACACCTCAGACTCAGAGTAAGTGCCACATCAGGATGCCCTGGCCAACCTGCCACGACTGGTCTCTCCCTTTGCCTTCCTACCCCAGATGCCCGCATGAGCAAAAATTTCATCTGGTGATTGGACCAGAGTCCTTCACCGTAACTGTCTTGATGGTTTGTCCATACCATGTCCCCAAGCCATGGTGTTTCACTGATGACAAGGCTAAAACAGGTATCACAGGCAAGGTACTGTGACAGACACGTGCTACTGGTCACCCTGGCATGCTCTGAATTGGCAAGCTGATGTGTTACTGGCACACTGTGGACAAGAGCAGCCTAGCTCTGCCTTGTTACCTTGCCACGGGAGTTTGGCAGGGAAAGTCACTAGGCTGGGGACAGCATGGAATGGGTGTCCATCTGGGCAGACGGAAACCATTAATGGGGCAGGAGATCCCAAGGCTGGAGAGAAAGTCAAGCTACTGATCCTAAATTACCAGGTGTGTGATTCCCACCTGCTGCATGGCAATTAGTGTGTGAATTTGCCATTGTAAACTAAATCAAATATTAACAAAAGGCTGAGCAAGCTCTCAGCCAAAGGGAATTCTTAGAAACCTCATTACTCATCATAATTCTTGCATTTATAATTAAAACAATGTCCATATGTAAAGTCTGTGCAAGCATTTTATGCATATAATTTCATTTTTTATTAACACAAATAGTAGTCTCATCCTTTCATCAAACCAAGAGAGTATTTCTTACCCAGCTTTAACTCTGGCACTGTCCCACCATGCTTTAGACACCCATGTTGTCTGGTGCACAGACCGTTCCCAGCTCACTATAAAAGCAGATCTTTGGATTGCTGGGAACTGGCTGATGAAATAGATCCTGGTTAGCTGGGAAACAGAGATGTCTTTAACAAGCCATAACTACTTGCTGCTACCAGGTACTACAGTCATTACTGAAGAATAATCAGCCAACTTGTACTAAGCAACTATATTATCTCCTCACCTTTTGCATAATAGAAAACTCTGCTGTTGGCAGCAGATCGCATGAATCTGTCTGAAACACCAGGTTTGTAACAGCTTGTAACATTTGTGTGTGAACCTTGCATCCTCACTGTTAGCCAAACACAAGCCCTCCGTAGAACTTCCTCTAAAGCTTGTTTCTCTTGTGTACTCCTGGAACTGTTTCTCCCAGCTGGTCTTCCCTTGGAGGGCAGCATCCCCCTTGCAAGCACTGGATTGCCAAGGCATGGTAACTTCACAGAGCATGAGCCCTTACTGAAAAGGATTAGGTAGTTTTGGATGGGGTGGTTTGCCTGTGCCTGTTTAACCCTAAGCCTGCATGATTACTTCTTCTCACTAACAGGGGCAGTAATGAAACTTCAATTTGAACCATCAGGAAACTGTGATCACCTCTGCATGGCTCCGGACTCCTCGCTGCAGGGTCGCCGCCTTCCCACCTCGGATTTCATCAGAGTGGCCACGTGGTGAGGAGGGTGAAGTGGGCACTGATTCCCACACGGTTTCATGTGATGGCACACTCCTGACCACTCACAGTGGGGACACGGTGCCCAGATGCACTTGCAGTAAGGTTGCTGTGTGGTACGCTCCTCACGGCATGAACGTGTTCCGAAAACACATGGAAATGGCCACAGGGATGCACTGTGATGGACAGATACCTATTTGCAGTACAGACTGTGCTGCAGGGTTTGCTTATTACAGGGAAGAACCAAGGAAAAACATGTTATTATCATAGTGGACCTACAATAAGTCAATCCATCAGCCTGAAGACAAGCACTAGATGTCTCTGGTGGAGTTTTGATGGCTGCAGTGTGAACCCTTCAGCTTGCTGGGCTCTAGGGAGGAATATCCCAACAAGTGTCCTTTGGTTTCTATGCCAGCATCTCTGTCCACCCCCTATGGACACATTGTCTTAAGAAAAAAGAAATCTTTTATATATATATAAAAAGTGTAGATACTTTTATATATTTTGTATGGTGTTGCTAAAGAAAAAGTTTCTTTGTATATTTTACATTTATACTGATCTTCTTAATTTGATAATAGGAAATCAATGAAAAAGAGCGTTTGATATTTTTTATATGAACATTGCACAATTTTACTTGAATTTGGCATTTGGTAAAGTAATTGAGGTTTGCATGGAAGCCACCTTCAGACACAGTGCAGTTTTCAAAATAATACAGTAAAGATTACATCAAAATCCATGACTGTAATTTATAAGTTTTGCTGACAGATTTTGGAACACTTTAAGGGTACAGTATGTTTCTTTCATAACCTCTTCTAAAACCCACAAGACTTTGTTTTTTCATTTTTTGGTGTTTTGACCCCTTCTCTGAAGTGCATTGAAATGTTCAGGAACTGAACTTCAGGGCTAAAAAGAAGTCATAACTTTGTGTAAGATTTCAACACAGTCCTGTCCAGAAGAAGTCAAATCGGTATTTCCCTTACCAAGAACAAGAAAATAAGTGGTCTGATTGTATGATAGGTTTTGACTTTGGTCTGGCTCTGAACCAAACCAGCACTCTGCATGTCCTAAGAAGAGGGCCCTCCTCCCACTGGGAAAGTTCTGCCTCAGGTGCAGTATTTTATTTTATTGTGTTTTAATTTTTTTCCCACTGGATTCAGCACATTGCTAATCAAAGCAGAAATATAAGTCTTTAAAGATGTCCAGGTTTCACTGCCCAGCTCTTTGACAAAGCCCTGGCCTTCTTGGTGTTTCAGAAAGCACATGGAAGCCTTAAGGTTTCATGTTTCCCACAAAATGTGCTGAGTTCACAAGTATAGGAAAGTTAAGTGTGACTTATCTGCTGTCTTCACCTTCCTGCAATGTGAACAAGTAAAGGAAAAACAAGATGTGAAAAAGTTTGCATCCAGCTGGGGCAGAGCTCAGCCAGTGGCTCCCTGTGGTGGGAATATGTGACTCCAAGGATGGCAATGGTGTGGCTGTGACCTGCTCTCTGACAACAAGGCTTTCAGGAGCTCCTTGCTTGCCATAGCAGCCCTTTTGGGAAAATACTGGCTGTTGTTTGTACAAATGTGTGTGAAAGGGAAAAAACAGAAAATCAGGCTAAATTAAATGCAAGAGTTGAGGGAAAGATGAAAAACTATATGCTGTAATCTTAATTTCATTATATTCCTATGCATTTCCAAAAGTATCAAGGAGGCCTTTGGAAGGGGAGAGGGAGGAAGGATGTTGTTCCTTTAAAAATTATGCAACATATTGCGTGACATTTTCTGACAGAGAAAAAATTTGAATGTTTTAAAGGTCTGGCACTTGGCTGTGTGCTCAGGCATTGTGTATAACCCATGCTAGTTGTTTTTACATCTGTGTATGTATATTTTGTCCCAGTGAGATGTAGGTAGTTTTTATTTTGATCAGAATTGTTGCAGTAAATGAGGGTCAGTTGTATTAATTACAAAAAAATTAAAACCTATTTTTATGACTTTTTAAAAGCTTTATGGCAGATTAGACACTGGAGGTTGTTGTTTTGTTTTTTTTTTAACAAATGTATATTTATTAATGTTCAGAACACTGGAATTGCAGCACAGATGAAAGGAGAATTTACAATAAATTAAGAATTTTTTTGAACTTGTATTCATCCTCTGGTGGTTTAAGTGCAGTGCATAATGCTCAGAGTCCAAATGGCATTTCCCGGGGTTTAGAAAGTAATGGGAGTGAGGAACATATGGGTACCCCTCACTCTCACTGAGGAAGCAGAGGCTATAAAGCATCAACGAGCCAACACACACAGCTCCTCCAACCCTTCTAGCCCAGTGGTTTGTTCCCTGTGCTGGCACAGGGTACCACTGCATGCATTGCATTTCAGTCCAAACCTGTGGCATTTTTCAGACATGGGAAATGGTCCATTGAAGAGAAATACCCTCTGCTAACCCGGAGCAAAGCAGATCACCAGGAAAGCACCAGGTTTAGAAAAGGAGGTTGGAGAGCAGCTAGAGGGGGTGAGGCAGCCAGCCAGCCCAGCCCAATGACAGCCTGCAGTGACAAGGGCCTTTCTGGACTCCCTTGGCTACATTCTTGGCTCTTCCAAGCCAGCTGAGGCCAAGCCGTGGTCTTGCTCAGTCAATACTTTTCAGGCTGTTGTGCAAGTCTTCATTCATGCATCTCTCAAGACACAGCAGTGACCTGCACATGTCTGCCAGCTTTCTGGAAATAAAAGTATTTGTCAGTATCAACTGGCCAGTGTGAAGTCAGGTGGAGAGTGCCTGGCTACTGTCATGATTTAGGGGCAAAATCAAAGACAGGATCTTCAGTTTGCAAGCAGCTCTGCTAAAACTTGCCACTAAACAAACTCAAGTAATTAGCCCCGAGGGAAACTGGTCTAAATTTTACTGTGCAAGTGCATTTTTTGGCAGAACACTAATACTTGAGTTTTTTCTCAAGTATTAGTTCACTTTTCTGTTGAAAAGCAGAAATAAGCCTCAGGCTTTCACATAAGCAGGATAGTTAAGGGACAGACCAGCCTGTGATCCTGTCTCCAGTAGCGACCCACAGCAGATGTTTAGGAAAAGAGGATTATCAGCCGCATGTTACATGGCAAGTTGGCCCCAGCAGGGTCCACATACCCCAGCACGCTGCAGCTCAGGGCTCCCCAGAGGGAGGAGTTGTGCTTGTCTGCAGCAACACATTTCTTTCCCTCATATGTCTATCATGTTGCATTTTGGACCCATGTAAACTTCTAGTACACGGTGAGTTGTCTGACTCAGTCACAAGCAGCAAGAAAAAGTTCTTCCTCATCTTCAGCTTCGTTCCTGTCCCCTACAATGGACAACTTCACTGCTTGCAGCAGGAGGCAGTAAGCAATCATTTCTCAGTCACCTTCTCCAGGTCAAAGAGGGAGGAAGGCTCTGTTCTAGAGCACTTGGGTTGTCTCTTTCCACCTGAACAACTTGGATCTCTGTCACTGCTCCTTGTGCAGAAACACTGCTGTACCTTCTACCCTTCCTTCTTGCTCTTCTTCAACCCATTACCAGGTCTGATGTAACCTTTTTGGCAGTGGCAGAGAGAGAGAAGAGACTGGAGCAGCCCACAAAATGCAAGCAGTAGGCCTACCAACACCAAAAAAAAAAAAAAAAAGGAGAAAATAATTAAAAAGATTCT
The DNA here is from genome assembly GCF_025592945.1 of Manacus candei. Classification (NCBI taxonomy): domain Eukaryota; kingdom Metazoa; phylum Chordata; class Aves; order Passeriformes; family Pipridae; genus Manacus; species Manacus candei. The sequence continues at coordinate 4,128,927 of NW_026138111.1, read as the reverse complement.
CCATTTCATTAACTTTTCCTGTCCTGATCTTTACAGTGGCATTTGGCCTAAGCAAATTTTAAGAAAAAAAGCTCAGAAGATATGGACCAGTGGCAGCAGCATGGCATGGTAAGACTGCAATAACATAATCAGTCATGTAGCCCAGCCCCTCCAACAACTCAAGTTCAAACATACTCAGCGATTTGTCTAAAACAGTCTTAAAAATCCTATATGATAATTCCAGTACATGCGCCAATAGCCTGTAGTAGCATTTCCTAGGATGATGAGTTAGTTTGTCCATGTCCTTACCATGCTTAGCCAAACAGCTTGCTCAGCTGTAGAGGATGCTCCTGCCAAAGTCTAGGAGGATCACAGAAAAGGAGATCCACAGCAGTGCTGGTGAGGTGTTATCATTGTCCACACACTGACACCACCTGTAGCGCCAGGACCAGCCTAGGATGCGTTTGGGCCCCACAGCCTCTTCTGCAGAGGTTTTGCCCTGCCTTTATGCTCCTGTTTGCACATATACAACTCACTTCTCCTCCCTAAAAGAAGCGATTGGTACTGGACTCATTTTCTATTTTAGTCTCTTGATTTTTGGATCCATCCTCCAGTTTCTCATACTCGTTTTGGATTTTTGTTCTGTCCATGAGTATGCCTGGAGGCAGCATCTGCAGCCTTTACAATCTACCTTTCGTTTCATCATTCAAACCATGAATGAAAATACGAAATGAAACTAAGCCCAAGAGGGCTTTTGTAACACTTCCCTTCTTGCCAAGCAAGATTTGCACCTACCTCATATCAATTAATGTCAGCCCACACTGACTGCGTTTTGCATGTGAGAACAGAGTGGGGGGCAGCATCAAACCATTTACTGAAGACACGTCCCATCTGCTGTTGCTGCTTCTTTATACACCATGCCAGGTGCTGTATTAAAGAAAATTAGATTAATTGGAAGTGTGTATGGCAAAGAGACCATGTTAATTCACTATTGTCTTCTAAATACTTCAAAGCATTTGTAAGTGCCCCCAGGAGCCCCCTGGAGCTCTGTACTGGGCTTGGTCAGACATCTGCTGCTGCCATCCCTTTGCTCAAAGACCTCTGTGAATGGAGTATCCACTCCTTCAAACTCAAAAAGTTTACATACCCTGAACATATTGTCTTTATTTGAAGGGAGGCACTGACTGATTTCTCTCTGGACCATACTTCTTGAGGGTGCTGTGAGACCCCAGCCTCTGCACTGGGTCAGGAGACACCATAGAGGTGGAGCAGAACTGAAACGTACCTTAGGGAGAGAACTCTGCTTAAGGTGAGAGGTGCTCTGTCTCTCTGACAGCTGCTGTGTGTCCCAGGGCCATCCTTGGCCAAAATGTGGGACTGCCCCTGCCCAGCAAGATCTAAGCCTTCTGGAACCCATCCTGACATCCACAAACCTGTCATTTTACATCAGATCCACCCATGAAACAGAAATGAACCCTGAGCTCCAGCCTTCCAGGTGCTGCCATTCTCTTTTATTAAAAATAGTTGCAGTGTGTCCACTTAGGTGCTTTCCAGTATTAGTTTCTTACAAGTTGGGTTCCCCCTTCCCACCCTCCCCCCAAATAAAACAGTTTGAAAAAATATCAACCCCTTGGGCTAATGTGTAGGAAAACCTCTTGCTTCATTTCTATAGGTATTACTATATCAATAAATACTAATAGTACATTAAGTGCCCTTCAGTTTAAAAGCCACAACTGAAACCTTTCAAACTTGTAATAGATCAATCACACAGTTTTACTATATATAGCCAACTTGCTAACAGCCATGGAGCTGACTGGTGTGACAGGACCTATGGAGTCCTTTGTGTACTCTTAAAGAGGAGAGAGAAATAAAAATGTGTGAACAATAGAAAAACCCACCTTAAGTAAATAGATTAAAATTAAAACTACCTTTAATTCAGCACCAGTCAGAAGTCCACCAGATGCCACATGGTTAGTTATCTATACCAGTCTTTTTTATGTTTATAATCCATCCCTCTTTGATGTTTATAGTTTCACACAAATCCTCATTCAGTGTAACAAAGCTGTACCAGACCCACTGAGTTTGCTTTACCAACAAGCAGGAGCTGCAGCAAGGCTGGGGACGAAGCCTTTGAGATTAACAGATTGCCAAAGAGAGCTGTGCTAGTACTCATCCTTTTTTTTAGATCCAAATTTCACTGAAGTCCTTCAAATAAGAGAAGAAATGTTCCATCATCGGTTCTCACTCAGTCTCTCCTCCTGTGTTGTGGTGGGCACAGCCCAGGATTTTCCTGCTGTGCTTGTGTTCATCAGCCCTGGAAGACACAGGAGACTGGGAGGCAGGAGAGGGAATCTCTACATGGGAGAGGAAAACATGGGGCATCTTCCCTCCTCCCAAGGACATGGGTGAGCCCTTTTATGTTCTGACCAAATTTCATTGAAAACAAAACAGAACCAGATGCACAGAGGGATGAAACAGCTGGCTCCCATGAAGTCAGTGCTACATACCTCTTGAGTGTCTTTGTCTTTCCTACCCAGGGACTTCTTAAAGAAAAGGAAGAATTCACCATTTGTCTAGGAGTCCAACTTGAAGGTTTTTGAGACAACCAGCCAGAACTGCTGGGTAAGATCTGCCACCAATACTGCTTGCAGACTGCATCCACCTCACAGCAACCCCAGAGACAAACCCAGGAGCCCTGCAGGAATACAAAGCACCAGAGGAATTTCTGTCATGAGCCCCCACAGCACTTCTGGAGAAATCCAACAGAGTAGTCAGGTCACTTTTAATGAATCTTCTTACTGGAAGTAGGTCTTCTGTTGCTTTTCCCCACAGGGACTGATGTGCCGTAATTACAAGACTGGTGTTTTCCTGGGAGCATCCTCAAAAGATGATGCTATTGAATGGGAATAGTGCCACTGAATTATCAAAGCCCAGAGTGTGGCAGCCCCTTGGAAAAACATTTCTCCAGGTAGGGTCTGTTTAAGAGGTATCTCTCCATGTATTTCATTGCTTCTAGGACCTTAAAACTTGCAGAGTGAGTTGGAAGTTCTTTTATATTGAAGAAATTACTCTATATGCTGGAAAACTACATAGACTAAGGAGTCCATTAGCTTTTTGCATTCTCAAGTCTCTCTAGCTGATGCTATACCTTTAGTAATATGCAAGACATCTCAGAAAGGAAAAATATCCCAGAGATTCAGCAAACCAAACCCAAAAGTTAGTGTTCATCAGAACCCTCACACATTCCAATAAGTGTAAGAATCTGATGCTGGTTCTCCAAAGAAAAAATAATACATCTCCCTTTTGCCTCCAGTCATTCAAGAGCCAGAGAATGTTTAAGAGTGACCAGGAAAGCTAATGACCAGCACAGCCCAGTGCAGGAGAAGGAGGGCAGGCAGGACCTGAACTGTGTCAGTGTAAAAAGTGTGTGTTTTCCCTGCTGCTGGGGCTGTCACTTGCCTGACCAGTACCACGGTTGCTGCCCAGCCCGATGGGAGTTTGGCTCTTAAGAGGTGCTGCTCTTCAGTTGGCTCATCAGTGTGCTGAAATGACTGCAGCTTTGTCCCTGCAGTGAGCAAAACCACCGAGGGGCAATACTTTCAAGGTCATGACTCAGAAAAAGTCTAAAAAAACCAGGAAAAAGTCACAGTTATGGATGTGTTAATTGCCCTTCCTATGGTCACCCTCTCCCAGCAATGTTATCCACGGTTGGGAGGGATGAATGTGATATCCTGGTGCCTCTTGGTGCTGAATCTGGAAATGGCACCTCACTTCCCTGCATCATCAGTGCGTGCCATGTTCCTGTGATTATTGCATTTATCATAGATAATTTCATTTTGCTCAATTCATTAAAGCACGTAAATACATATAAATGCAGAGGAAGTGTTTTTAAAATTCTATTCATAACCTATGCATGGTTGCCAGTATGTTCCTCATCAGTGGGACATCCTCTTTACCTAGTCACCATCGTCTCCCAGCTGTGCATGCTACAACGATGCTCATAACACAACCATTTTCCAGTCCAGAAGGCCAGGAACTACTCCCTCACCCATTTTTCTCCTTTTCTCGCATGGAACACGCAAGAATTTGCTTTGACATTTGCTTACCTGTTTGGTTTTGGGGGTGTTTTTGGCCTTGGTAGTAGTCAGGGCTATTGGCCTTTCTTTGCTTGAGAAATTAAACAATCAGGATTTGTTTAAAGAATCAGCATCTAAGGCATTCCAAGAAATATTCAGCTGCAACCTGACTTTCTCTGATCCGTGCTTATCCTCACTGGCAGATCAGTTGGCTCCAGCTCCTCAGCCCACACACAATGTTTTCACTGTAGCCTCACTCCACATGAGCTGTTCCCTTGAACAGTCTCTTGCCTTCAGAAACTTCTTCCTGGCTTCCAGCTCACCAGACCTCCAGAGGTGCTCTTTAGTATCAGGACCAGCAGGCAGGAGATGGAAGGGCTTCATCCTGCTAGAAAAAAAAATTCACTGAAAGAATGGTTAGGCATTGGAACAAGTTGCCTAGGGAGGTGGCAGAGTCATCATCTCTGGAAGTGTTCAAGAGGCGTCTGGATGTGGCACTTGGGGATATGGTTTAGGGGAGATTATGGTGGTGCAGCGTTGACAGTTGGACTAGATGATCTTGAAGGTCTCTTCCAACCTTGATGATTCTGTGATTCTGTGATCTCTGGTGGCAGTTCCCACCGAGACTGGCTCACAGCTGTGGCAACACCTCAGCCTTTTCTTTTCTTTGGACAGTACCAGAAATGTGACTGATAAGAGAGTCACGTGCTTATGGAGAGCAGCCAGGAAACTCACTTTGCTGTGCACTCTCCGTATCATATGCTCCATCTTCTGAAGGGGATCCAGCTGGCAGAAGGCATGGCTGCAAAGCAGACAGCGTTACATGCTCCCATGGCCTGACCCGAGGCTGTTTGGTGGCACTGAGATCCCCCTTAAGCTCATTCTACTGTCCCTGGCTGCAGAATTGTTCCACGTAAAGAAGGGGGAGCAGAGACCCTCGCTGGACATTCCTGTGCTGAAGTCTCCAAGCTGAAAGGTTCTTTTGGAGAAAGAGAGATTTGAAAATTGTGGTTTGGAAACAAAGGTGGAAGGGGAAGTGGTATCCTAAACTCCAAAACAGCATGACCCTGATGTTCCACTCCAGGCAGCAAAAGCTGCACTGAGAATCTTCACTCGAGTCCCATTTCATTGCCTGCAGGGGCAAGTCTGCACAGGAGGCTGCATGCACTCATCTCCCAGCTTCTAGAGAGAGCTCAGTCTTGACCATAGGGATGAATTGAAATATATATATATATATATAAAAAAGTATGAATTTAAATGTTGCATCCAAAAAATGGTTACTTTTTTGCTTGTAAGTATGCTGATAAGATAGTTCTATTCTAAAAAGGGGGGGAGCTTTATAAAAACAACATGAGTTTTGTTCCCTGTGGTTTGCAGCTAAAGCACATGAACATTTGATTTTGAAGTGGGAGGATGAAAGATTCTCTAAAAGCCTAAAAGCCAATCCGAACATAGAGAGCCAATGCTTTTACTGCTGGACTGTAAATACTGTGCTGCCATAGTGTGAATGAGAACCTCCACCATGCCTGTGCAACATCTCAACGCTCCAAAGATCCTATTCAGGCGAAAATAGAACAGAACAGAGAACAGGCCTGCTCCCCTTGCGTGGGCACAGCCCTGTCCTCCAGCTCTGTAGCACCAGCCGGGGCAGGAATATTGCCAAGAAGCAGCAAAGTTAGGAATGCAATTAAGTTTTACACAAGCACTTCTGGAATAAAACTGCACTTGGAGTGCAATTTCTCAGCCATTATACATTCAGCAATGCAGGTTTCAAACATATTCACAGGGCACAACAGAGATTTCAATTCAGTCCCAGTCTTAGCTCACACAAGTCATGGTTTTTCAGTTACATGATCCTAATCTTGTTATCATGTTCTCTGCTTTGGAAGGGAAAAATCCTTTTCTGAGTAGTCATTCATGTGAGTCTTTGAAACCAAATATTTCGAGACCTGAAGAGCTTAATGCTAACTTTAAAGTGAAATAACCTGCTTGCAATTTGTTGCCAAAATGGCAGAAAAATGACAAAAAAATTGAAAAGCCAGTGAATTTTAAAAAGCATGTTGATGATAACCTTCTGTAATAAATTTTAAAAAAAAATCACCTTCCAATCAGACTGCTCTTACCCAGTTCAAACCTAAGCTTGGCCAAAGTCCAGCCTTGGCAAAGGCTGTGTGAGTGATAGTGTCAGTGATGGTTCCTTGTAGGAAGCATGGCTGCCTGACCCCAGCACCAACCTCTGCTCTCACCTCACTCTTTTACTTCCCTGTTTCCAAGTTGTTATAGCTGTGCCCGTGTGCATTTTCACAACCATTTTGGGTCAGGCCAGGGCAGGCTGCAAGCCCTGGGGCAAGCTGGAGCATGGGGTTTGGGCACTGCTCTCAGCACTACTGCACACTGGTTTTGGGAAGACTGGTGTTACAGAAACAACACACTTGTTACTATCACAACAGAAATGGTGATGGTGCTGCTCATCTTGAAGGTAACAGCCAGCTCCACCAGTAGAAATGTGCCTCTATAGGCTGCTCTGCCAGATGCCCCTGAGAAACTGTGTACCCATGCAGGACAGAATGAAATTCCCCTGACCAAAGACCCTACGTATGAGATCTCATGCAGGAGGTCAGTAGTTGAGACCCTTATCCAGGAGAAGCACATGGGATGGAAAGAGAAATTTACCAAGCCCTCTGAACAGTACAAGTTGTTTGGAAATGCTGGTTTAAACATGCAAGTGTTGTGTTGCTGGACGTGTGCAACCTGTTGTGAAACATCCCATGCAAGAAGCTATTTGCAATTTGATTTTCACAAATGCCCACTAATTCCTAGCTCCCAGCAGTATGATGAGGTTCACTGGGAGCAACAGCAGCAATTGATTCATGATGTCAAAGGTCTTTGCTTATCACCACAGCAAGAGGCTGTGCTGCACAGAAGCTGAGAAGAAGCCTCCACCCTTCTCAGACAATGAGTCTGTACTGACCAAACAGTGCCTATACTCACCTCTACCTCAGATGAGGATTCTTCAGCAGAACCATGACATTCAGCTCTGATGATAAAAATCAAAGTCCCTGAGCCTTAAAAGTGAATGGAGACCATTGCTAGAGAGGTTTCTACTGAAGAGCAGCATGTTAATTTATGAATTTCCAGATTAGCCATCCTGGATTGCTACTGTATCCAATGTAAAGGATGTTTAAACAAAATGAGGGAAGCAGAGCATATGTAAAAAGTCTCTGTCCTGCAGGATTTGTAGCAGATGTTCATTGCATCCCATGCCAGCTATGCTACAAGAAGGACATGGCTACCCTTTCCTGCTATGAGACACTGGTTCAGTGGCTCTCAGCAAACCTGGGATCTTGTTGCCAGAACTCCTAAATTCACCATAACAGTATTAAAAGCACTAAAAAATACTGCACCGACTGTGCCTGAGGCCAAGCAAGCGCCCTGAATCCACTGGGCTTGGGATGCACCAGACACTGTATCAGCAATTCAGCAGCAAAGCCATCCCAGGGATAATATACCAGGAAATCTTGTCCTCAGAATGGGATTTATAAGAAAAGAGTCCATCTGATAAAAAGAAAATAGAAAAAAAAAAGAAAGAGCTGAAGAATAGTGACAAAAGTCTTTTTTGTCCTCAAACGTTATGGAAACACATTCAGGCTGCAGGGAACACATTCTCCTGCATAAAAGAACCATCCTTGGAGTGAGCTGCCTTCTCAGTGTCCTCATAGCAAGCAGCTCTTCACCCAGGCAGTACAGCAGAGCTCAAACCACTCAGCAGCTCCACCCAGCACTGAAGCAATGCTCAAGCCCAGAAAACCACAAGTAACTACTGAGCCTATAAGGCAGGATGAACATTTTCTTGAAAAAAATAGCAAATTTATCAAAATTACTGGGTGATTTTGTTGTTGTTCTCAAAGCATTTGTAAAGCCTATCCAAATCCAACAAGTAGGTTTTTTTGCCTAGAAAACATTTTCAGACCAGGTTCAGAGGACTGTTTAAGAGTAACTGAGTTTAACCCAGGGGTGATGGGAACCAGTTGTATGGATCTTAGTTCCTTCAGCCTGCACAGAGTTGGGTACCACAGTGTCTCCAGGCTGACATGTTTCGGTGGGTTTGGGCACGCCCAGAAGCAGACAGTTTTAGGCAGCTCTGAGAACTAATCTTGCAGATTAATAAATCCAGGAGTCACAGGTGGCTATGTCCTTTTTCATGTCCTCACAGTTGAACATATCTCTACCAAAGCAGATTGTGAGATAACATAGTAGTATAAACCACACTAGTATAACACAAAACACTTGTTAAGATTTTAATTGGGACATTTGCGGCAAAACTCAGGTGAGGACAACATGGAGCATTAACTCCTTAAGTAATTAATTCTACATTTTGCAATGTAACCACATAAAACCACATAAAAGTCATGACCAGGACCCATAACAACTAACCTAATACAAATCAGGAGTTCACATGAAGCATAAATTGTCCTTACTGTTAACCTGCACATGGATGGACAGTAGATCTAAAGACAGACTTTAAATTTAATTGATTTTAGCACCAGTGAAAAAGGATGGTTTTCCCCTCTCAAGTAGATCTACTGTAATGCCAAGTAAGATTTTAACTGTCTAGGTTTTTCCCATAGGGCTCCCTGAACTGTATTTAACTTTGCCAGATCAGGAGGTAGACACTGAAAAGTCTTCTCTCCCTTTTACTTTTCTTAGCAGAGGAAACAAAAGGAATTCTTAGAAGACACCAAGACAAAAGAAAAGGATGTACGTGTAATCCAAGCCTTCAGATCTGCTGAAAAGATCTATTCATGCTACAGCTTTCCTACTGCCCAGAGTGGATGTAAATCTCAAAATTCTACATGCATCTGGAAAGTCCTGCTCCTGCAGAGCTGTAGTTTGGAGACAGTTAGGAATTCATTTTTGTTGACTTGCTGTAATAAAGTTTTATTATAAGCTTAGGGTGTCCTCAATATGCACCCAATCCTTATAAACATAATTTGGTGGGGTATTCAGCTCTTCCTAAATTTGAGATACGGCAAGATCTAGTTATTATCAGGTCTATATTAAGCTAAATACACAGCAAGGAAATTCCTACGAATTTGCATTTTTCTGAAGCACAGCAATGCACTCTTTTCTCCAGGGGACAAACCAAACAGCCTCAGCCCTCAGCAGTTAGCAGTCAGTTGTGTGAAAACATTTAACATTCCAGACTGTTTTCAAGTCCCTAAGATTTGTAATTCTGATTTCTGTAAATGTGGGAAACCACTACTTAATACAGTTTAAGAATCCACAGCATTTTTTATAAAACTATATAAAATTAAAGATAAATATCTCTTGCTTGCAGTTAATTCAAAATGCTGAATTTGAACACCTTTCACTCCTTTTCCTCAGTACAAAGCACAGATACATTTAGTGTAAAACAACATACGTACTTTACTAGAGATAGGTACCTTTAAATAAGGGGGAAAAAAAGGCATTTCATTTCCACATAAGAGATATTTATGATTTCAGACGTGATTTTTATCTTAAAATTCTTGCATGTGTAACTACTATTACAGTTAACAATTTAAGACATCCCTTGATATGTATTAACATAAATAGCACCACACAGTCCAGCAAAATGGCACTGCACTGGCTTTAGTTTTAAACTCATTCAGTGCTAACAGTCGAGCTGGGACTCTACGGTCAACTGGCCTTAAGAACATAGAGATCAACAGGAGCCACATTTATTACAGTTTTTATTATTCTCAGGCAGCAAATTCTTCAAAGTCCTTCAATAAACAATGCCACGTGTTACGTTGCTGGTTCTATTTTGTCAATCTCCTCCTTCTTTGGATTTTCCCCTCGGTTTTTGCCCTGTTGCATGGTATACACAGATGGGCCCAACCTCAGGATCTTCCCACTGCCCAGGCACTCGTCACCCTTGTAGAACACGGCAAACTAGGAGACAAACACAGGGAGAATCTTTTCAGCAGCTGCAAACAGCATGGTGACCAACTCAAGGCTCTGCAAGACCTGCTGAATAGTGAGCACATTCATTTATTCTGACTAAATCTTAAAAAAAACCCAAAACACACAAAATAGTATTAAATAATAAATTAATTACTCCAGCTAATAAAAAAGCTACTCTGTTTTATTAGCCAGATCAGCTAAAACACAAAAAAGGACAGAAAACTACTTCTAATAACTTACCTGTCCAGGCGTGAGAGCTCTTGTTGGCTTCACTAGCGTTACCCACACACTCCCATCTTGGTTTAGAGTCAGGACACAAGGCACTAGGCAGAAAATGACCAAACACCTGACAGTTAATCCCTATGTTCACATTAAAAAACCTTCATAACTAGGCTAAACAGACCTAAGTCAAGATACCATTTTATAAGACACTACAGAAAGACAAGCCAAAACATTTCAACAACTTCTGCAAAACTGCATTAACACAACACCAGAGTTTAACAAATCAAGCAAAAGAAAAAATAAAACAAGGTTTGATTACCCAGTGCCATCTGGTGCCGAAACCTGAAATGACATTCCATCATCTTCTCTCTAACAAGCTCTGCTGGAGGTTCCTCTGCTATCCAGTGCACTCGGTTTGTCCGCAGGAGGTCTCTGTACAGAGCAGGGTGGTCTCTTGATGGTGCCTTAAAACATGTTTATTTAATGCTGATGTTTTTGCCAGAGTGTATAACTTGTAAAGCATGAAATATAGAGGAAGCATCAAGCCATATCAAAATGAAGGCAAAATAAGTAAGAAAGCAAGCATTTATTATCACTTAAAGTAGGCTAAAGTAAGCCCGAATTATTTGTCAGTCTTTTGCATTTCAAAGTCGTCACTTCTTGTATTCTTTTCCCTCCAACCATGTTTCTGCCTTCTTCAGGTTGTGTTCAGAAGTCTAATGTCCTCCTTTCTCCTATCTCAACAAGATGCTACCTCTCTCTTCTCCAGTTTTCCAAATGAACACATCCCCAACAACAGTGTTGCACACATGCAACCTTACTGTAGGGCATAACAAAATTTTCTTAGTGTTCCTATCTGTTTCTTCTCAATTCTCATTTGTTTATGGTCTCCCACCACCACTGGCACATCAACAAGTAGCAGAACACCTTCACTATAATCACATCAGTATCAAATAAGAATAACAACTGCATGAACAGCAAGAAACACTAACAATGCTAGCAAGCTGCAGAACTCCAAGTCATCTCATATGATTAGCCATTAACACACCAATTATCTGCAGTATTATATATATTCTGCCTGAGTTTTCAAAATGGTAAAACTGTATTACTGGCTACTAATTCTTCTACTAGAAAAACAAAGCAGCAATACATAAACAAAGATATTACACCTTTTATAAACCCTATTATAACAACTTTTATAATTTTATAAAAGTTATTATCATACTAACTATGACAAAACCCTCATGCTTTACAGTAGAAAATAAGAGCTCAGTAGACCAGCTGATTCTTTTCAGTATTTGCCCTTTGTTTGGAAAAGTTCTATGACAAAATCTAAACCAATTTGCTACTCAAGAAAAGCCCCTTTGGATAAGATGTTTCATGTCGGCTGATGCTACACTAGTTGGTTCTTGTTTCCTCCAAGAGAAAAGCCAAGAATTCTGCCCAGCTTAGGATCACATTCCATACAGCAGCAGACACAAAATTGCTTGCATTAGTCATTTGCAACACCAGTGTTTTAACTCACCACATAGACATCTCTAGTGCTGACATCTTTGTCTACAACAAACCAAGCTTCCTGGAGGCCTGCCAGCCGAGCCCTCTGGCCTATTGTGTACAGGAACCAACCTAAGGAAAGATGAAAATGGAAAGCTGCTAGCAACTTTTAATCTTTTACTTTCAGAAAAATAATACTAAAATCATTTTCCCCAAACTTTACCACTAAACAAAGAATAACAAACCAAGCTGTCTTAGAGAAGTGGGCCAATTATGAACTAAACTAACATCTACTTGAAAGTTTTCATCCGCACCTGAAGCACATGATTTCACACTAGTCCATTTCAACTATGGCATTCATAGTTTTATAAAATAAAAGCATTTATTTCAGTTTCAGTTTGTGGTTTTGCTACCATTCAGTCTTGCCAGTTTCCCTTACTTTTATGTACCAGTGCAACATCCTACTACCATAAATTACTTGGGAGAGGAGCTTGGTTATGGCAGCTCAAACTGAGGACAGCAAAGGAAGGACACACAGGAGAAAAGGAAAGTTAAGCTGCCCATGTGTGGTGATGTCCTGCTGAGCATCACTGAGGTTCATGGTGCATTTTTTCTGCAAAGTTTAGGTACTAAACAACCTGGAAGTACAGTCATTTTGAAAGAATTAAGTGAACAATGGTCTCTTGGTATTAAAATAACAATCAGTATCAACAGAGCAACTCTAACAATTACCATTTATTTTCTTGCAACATGGAATAATCAATCAATAATCAGTTGTAGTTTAAAGCTCTATATAGTGTAAAGCAAGTTTCCACAATTTAACAAAAACTTGGGGAAAACCTGCAGACTTCTCTGGAATTTCACAAAATTGGTGCCTCTAAATATAAGCAGTATTGTTCCATTTACCTAAAAGCAAGTTATTAAGGTGGGTTAGCCAATTACCTTTGTGTGTTCCCATCACCTTCTTATCTTCAATGGAAACAAAGTTACCTGGTTGAGGTTCCAAATACTACCAAAGAGGAAGAGATAAGTCACAAGATGGCCCACGAAAACCTCACAGTATATTCTAGGTTCCATCACTACATTCTCTTGAAGCTGAAAAATAGCTTTTCAAGAAGCAAACTCTGCCCAAGCAACTTTTCCTTGATGCTGCTCTAGAGAGAAAAGTAGGAAGAGCAATCCTTTTAAGAAATAATTTTAGGCTTCACTTTGCCATTCTCACACATGCCAGAGGACAACAGGACTCAGCCATTTGCCCCACTCACATCCCAACAATTTGTCAGAGCCTGGCACACAAAGAAGTGCATGTTCACTCCTTTTGCTACAGAAAGTGAGTGACTGACTGCTGGTGGAGAGGCATGATACTTCTACAAGCTGTTGGTGTGAGCTTCTGCCTAGGCCTGGCACTTCAAAGGGAGTTGGGACATCACTACGCATTGTGGGCCACAAACTGCTGCGGATTTTTTATAAAAACTGAACACCAGAACAAAACAAAGATTGTCACAGATTTAGTGCTGCTCACCTCAAGAAGGAAATTTTCAAAGTTTCTTTCACCAATGAAACAGACTCCCATACTCTGAAAAGGAAACATAGAATTGAATCCATAAAAGCAGAGAAAAACATCTGAAATAATACCTACTAATAATTGCTTGAAAAAAAACTTTCAAAAACAAATAGGTTTTCCTTTTCCTTTCAGTTACTGCCTACATTCTTCAAATACCCATTTACAGAGGATAAATATAAACATGAAAAGCAATCAAGACAGCATCAGCAATACAACTACTGCCTCCACTACATTTTTTAAGATCAACTCATGAGGTGTTATTTCTCAGAGAAACATAACTTTTTTTTGTTAAAAGTAACTGTGGAAAAACAGGATGATCCAATTTCTAAAGACATACCAAAAAACAATTATAGTGAGGAAGCCTTTAAAAGATATGAAGAGTAAAGACCAAAGGCTTCTCCACTGCTGTGACAGAGGATGCTTTCCTTCAGGCTCACAGCATCCTACACATTCACCTTCACCTTAGTTCTTCTGAGGTACAATAGCAGACAAAACATCTGCAAGCTAAAATACACAACTAACCACAAACTCATAAAAGTACTTTTAAGGAAGTAGACAGCAAAGAAAAATGTTTCCCAACCTATTCTATTACGGTGCTCAGAAGCAGACAAGTTGTCACAGATCAAAGTTCAAAAAGTTCAGGAAAGTCTGATTTAGAGAGAAATACAAATCAAAAGAGTTTAAGTGTTACCATGCCTCTTTTTTCTTTAGCACATGATGAAGGTCATGTTCTGCTGCTATCTTCTTTACAAAACTTTTTGTTAAATCCCCTAAAGGGAAAATGGTTTTCCTCAAAGCATCCTGTGAGATCTGACTTAGAAAGAAGGTCTGGTCCTTAAAGAGGTCAGCCCCTTGAAGGAGTTTCACAGCTGCAAAGTGAAACACATAAAGCATCTCAACATAACTACCATTAATAGCTCAACTTCCTTTAGTATTTTGACAAACAACATTTTAGTTTTATTATTTCCAAATATATGTTAAAGACAGTATTTTACTAGTTTTTCAAAATCTAACTGAAAATGTTTGGGTATTTTCTCACCACTAAAAAGATCTAGAAATATTCAGATTCTGTACTGTGCAGAATCTTACAAAGTCTTACACTGTCTCATCTATTGCAAGAGTGCATATGTCACTGGAAAGGACATCAACAACACAAAAAAATGAAAACAATTTTCACATTTTATGTGAAAGACAGAATGAAGATTAAAATACCTTAGAGTATACTGTTCCTCAAAAACACACTGTTTTGCCCTGAAATCTCCCTGATATAAATCAGTGATTTGAACAATCAGTGGAGTTATTCTCAACGCTGAGAGTTTGACTTTTTTCTTTGAAACAGATGCAATCTTCTGATTGCCCTGATCAAACAAAATCAGAGTTTTTCAGTCACGTTCTGTCCACTCCCTTTAAAAACAAACAGCTCTGCTGTTGTACAAACACTACTTATGTGTTTCTTGATTCAAATGAACACAAACCACAGGCCAATAGTTCAGTCACAACCAGTAATACAAAATCTCAGTAGAAAGCCAAAGAAGACTGTTTAGAATATCACAAAATACTACAACTGTGAATCATAGTCTGCCACATGTATAGTTGGTTCACACGTATAGTTGTATATGTTGGTTCTGCTGGGGCCATTTCAACTTTCCAGAAATAAAATTAAAACAAAGAAAAAAATAAACTTCTTTAAGTCCAGAACAAACAAATCAAAGTGGGGAACCTGTAACGCAAAAACATCACCATGGCAGCTTTGCATAGTGATAGTTTGCAAGGTTCTTTCCCTTTGGGTATGGCATGCTTCTCACTATAGATCAGACATTCATCTAGCTCTTTAAACAGAAAATGTAATACTTGACAAGTCAGGGTCATTTTCAGTTATGTAAATATGCTCTTTTGCACAACCAACCTTCTACAAAGGCTGGGGTTTAACTGGTTATCATTTTGTGTAAGGTAACAAACATCCTTGATTCTGTGACATCAAATATAGTTTAAATTTCTTCTTTGTATCTAGGACAAAACATGAAATGAAGACACCACTTACTATTCCTAACTTCAAAACGGTTTCTGAAAAGCCTCTGTGGTCTTTTAACATGTTTCTGTTGAAACACTTCCTCATCCTCTAAGGAGGTCCTAGCATAATGCCCAGTAGCAATTGCATCTGCTCCTATCAAGGAAAACACAAGCCAAACAAAATACAAAGGCATGTACTTGAAATTCACAGTTCAAAACAGGATTGCAAACATCCAGTAAGAAAGGCAGAAAGCAATGAAAGATGAAAACCTATAGAGGAGTCTTACATTGACAATAGTCGTACTCCTGCTATTTAAATAATGTAAACTATTCACCAGCATGCCAGTACTTGTGCTTCTGTGCTTTAAGGACCACCTAAGAATGTAAAACTTAATGGTCAGGTCAATGCACGTCCCTGAATTAAATCTGTTCCTACACATGAGCAACCTAATCCAGTGGAAGATGTCCCTGCCTAGGGCACGGGGATTGGACTAGATGACCTTTAAAGGTCCCTTCCAACCTGAACCATGCTATGATTCTATTTGTAAAATCAAACCTGAACCAAATTACTCTGCAATTATTGAAATACTGCCGCAGAGATAAGTGAGTTAGGCATGCACACAAACTCATGTTTTTCCCCACTTTTTAAAGAATTTGTATCCTGTAAGCATTTCCAGGGCACACACTCTGTACTGACATACTTCAAAATTCCTTACCAAGGTTATCCATAGCATAATTGAGAAAGTAGTTGAACTTGATGTGCTTGTTACACACAATATCAGGATTAGGTGTCCTTCCCAATTCATACTCTTTTAAGAGGTCACTGTAAAACAAAGATTCAAAGTCTATCAACATCATTAACATGCACAATACTATCTGAGACTGGATGATCTGTTTAAACATGAGAAGCTGAGTTCTCATAATACTAAGCATTTTATGTCAGAAATAAAATACCTGTTAGATTTTAACCTGCAAAAAAACAATGCTTGGAAGATTTTCTCCAAAGTGCGCTGAGAACAGGGTCAAATGATCATTTATAATCCTGTAACCTTGCTTTATTAAATTAATACTCCCTCAGGGCAGACATGGCTGCCCACTGTGCATATCCTACTCATCTCTTATGAAATATTTACTTTTAGAATTAAATGACCCTATTTAATTCTTCAAAGGGCAATGTGGTGCAGTACACACCAGGAGTTACTGTGTCACAGTGGAACAGACAGTAACTTCATCTGCAATAATGTCATCATAACTAATTAGTCATGGGCCTTAATTTTACATACTTTTTCCTGACCTTTTTCTTTCCTTCTAGAAATTCAAAGTTTCTCAAAGTTATGTTGCAGTTTTACACTGTTGCATAATTAAAGTACTTAGCATTACTTGCTTGAAAACATTGAAATAATAACTAATGCAACTAAACCAGCATACAGCAATGCCCTGAGATACCAAAAGGTCTAATCATTGCATTATTTTGCTTGTCCTCAGTAGCCAGTGAAGTCAAGAGGAAATGAGGGCACAGACTGGATTTAAAAGAACAACAGCAATCCTAGTATTCAGTTTTACTTTTCACCACCTGGAATAGAATCAATTGCTTCTTCCTTACCATGTTATACATTACATCAATAAATAGGAAATAAAGTAATGTGTCCTTTATTTTGTCTAACTCCTTATTCAGAAGTTCTGAATTCGACAACTCATACTAATAATTAAATCACCTGGGTCTACCCAGACCTGCCTCCCTCTTGTTGGCTCAGCACCACACTCTTACGGTACACTGGAAGTTTTATATAGGGCTCAACATAAAGCCAGGTTCACATTAGTTCAGAGCTTCTAGTAAAGCACAGAACTAGGGAAAGGGCAATGGAGGATGCCTACTGGATCTCTCTCTGATGTAAAGATCTGAAAAAGGCTTTGCACAAACCATGGAAAAGACAAGACCTGGAATAGTTCTCGTGATAAAAGCTGTTTTATGATGATTAACCCCTTAAAGAGAGATCCAGAGGAGTAAGTTTAAGGTCATTGATGACAGTAAAGAAAAAAGGATTCTGAAACAAAGAAAGACATTTGTAACAGAATGTTTGGAAACACTGTATTAATAAATGGTGAGAAGCAAAAGCAAAGCTGAACTTCTGTGGACTTTGGTTCATTTATGGACACCCCACACACCTCAAGAAGCTTGATAACACTTATTCATTCTCTCACACCGAAAGGGAAAAATTGAGTGAACTTTCTCAGAACAAGGCTGTCCTGCTATTTTCTTCAGACTGCCCAAAGGTTTGGTGCTCAGCTTGATGTCATTTCAACATGCAGTAGAAGTAGCAGGTTATTCCTCAGTAATAACAGTACTACTTAAAGGGGAACGATGAAGATCAGGGAACGACTTCTATGTACTTATGTTCAGTGCATAAAGATCAATTATGCTGTTATACTAATGTGTCCCTTCTTATCCTTTCCCCCACGAAAAACTCTCAGCCTTTCCAATGCAGAACTTCCCTTAAAGTGCAACAAATTCACAGAAAATCTGAGCACTCCCTTTAGAGTTTAAACAATTTCAAATTTGTCATAGTTTAAAGAAGAAAGGCTAGCTCATGATCGTTTTGTGGTAAACTGGATTCAGTACATATTATGTAAAATGCACTGCCTAAGTTACGCACACAGACAATAATAAATAATAGCACCCTATTAAATGGGGTTTTTTCAGGTTGCAATTAGTTTGGGCCAGTACATGGGTAACTGAAGACATGAGCTGCAACAAACCAATTGCTTGCTACACACGCACAACTAGGGAGAAATCCTCTACTGATTTAAAAAATAACATACTAAAACTAGGATATAAATTCTGACCTAAATACAAATCAGAGAGAAAATAATTCCTCCAATATTTAACAGGTTTCAGGACTTCCTCTTAGCACTGACAATACTGCAATGCATTGCCATTGCCCATTATCTGTCCATTCTTGCTTTTCACCATAACACAGTACCACATTAAAATACTGAAATACCATCTATTGTAAATGTGTTTCTACCTGAATACTTCATTCCAGTATTCCTTCACGTAGGAAACCTGGTGAAATGGAATATCGAGCTTCTGGCAAACCCGGTAAGCATCCTCGCAATCTCTGTCAACGGAGCAAGCTCCCTGTTCATCCAGGGGGTCCCAGTTCTTCATAAACACGCCTGTCACCTGGTAGCCTATGAAACGAAGGTAAGAATCACTTAAAAAGTTAAATTCTTACAGCCTGGACCCAAAACCTGTGTTTTCCAAGACTTTCTTGACTAACTGCTTCCTTCAGAAGACGCGATTAGCCTGTGCTAAGCAAACATCCTACTAAGCTTTACAGTATAGTTATTGTATGGCCGTGTTCTTTCCTGTAGCTAACAGCTAACTTAAAACCAAGCTCTTCTGGCAGTCTAACAGGATGATATGTCGTATTAGCACCCGGCTCCCCGCGGTGCCCTGCCCGAGACGAGGACCGGCCCAGAGGGGCCGGGGAGGGGAAGCGAGGCCCCCACAGCGCGGCGGGAGAGAGCCGGAGCCGGGGCTCTCCCACCCCCGGACGCCCCGCACCTCGGCGGCGCAGCAGCAGCGCGGCCACGGCGCTGTCCACGCCGCCGGACACGGCGCAGGCCACGCGTCGCCCCGCGGCCGCCGCCAGCATCTCCCCCGCCGCCGCCGCCGTTTCCGCCCGGCCGGGCCCGCCCCGACACCGCCGCGCGGGGAACGCGCCTGCGCGCTGGGCGGGGCGGGCTCAGGCACCGCCGTGCCCTCACCGGCGGCGGCAGCGCGAGCGCGGGCCTTGGGTGCCCGCACGGCGAGGGAGGAACGTACCCAATGCCGGGGGTTTTCCCGTCCGCTCCTTCGCTCAGTGGAAAAAGCCGAAGAGCTCTCTGGCCCACAACCCGCCCCGCATCAGGCCAACCGGAACCCTCACACACACGCTCCCACTGCCCCTGAGCCCCAGGACCCAGCACGCTGAATTGGATAAAGGAAGACCCAGAAGAAAATATTACATCTCTCTTTGACTGCTTCATGTCCATTATCACTGCATAAGCCAAACTTCATTGCAGCTGGCTACAGCCAGTACTACAGAGCAGCTCTACCACCATTCATCTGCACAGGCAGACCCGTGCTAACCACACTCCTGCTGTTTGAGCAACTGATTCGTACCCTGAAGATTGGAATTTGGCTCTTATATGAAGACACATCAGCGTGTTAACTCAGTGTTTGAACCCCTGTGAAGAGTTGGGTTGGTCCAGAGAGGTGGTGAACCCCAGAAGTATTCAGCCAGCCAAGCGACCCCCTTGCTACCCAAGTTTCAGCTGGCAGAGGACTCACGGCATTCGTAAATTATCATGGCCACACTCAAAAACAGGATTTACGGCTGCTGTCCACGAAACCATACATACACAAAAATGTAGTTCTCAATGGGTACAGAGTGCTTGACTCCCCTGCAAGTCCTTGACATTTAGGGCATAAACCCATTTAACTCTTCTCAAAAAATAAATCACATCACTTATTTTAAAAAATTGTGGTTTTTTTCTTACTTCTCCCTCTGATTCAGTTTAGAAATAGGCAACTAAACTAATTTCTCCCCTCCATTTAAAGACTTGTTCAATTATTGCTTTTAACTGCACAGCACTGTCTCAAATAGTTTTAATAAATGCTCCAGTTGAAAAAGCTGTCTTGCTCATCACAGAAGGAAAGCAAGAATAACCAAAGCAAGTATACAAATTCCATATTTTTATGGTTCCTATTTGGCAGGAGCAGGTAAGCATGGTTGTTTCATCTAAGAATCTTCAGCATCTCACCCAAGGCCTTCATTGAGAGTGGAGTGTGACACTGCAGGAGCCCCTGAACAGGCAGATGTCTCAAGGGAGGCAACGCCTTCAGATAAAACCAAGGCAGACAACTTTTTCAGCATCAAAATGTTTGACGAACTCCTCTGAACACCTCTTCCTATTTAAATCCTTTGTCTCCAATTTCCACCACTTCTTGAATTAATACCAACAACTGGTATTAATTGTCAAGAGACTTCCATCTCCTGACAATCTTTCATAAATATATTAAAGCTAGTATATACACAGCAGAAGTCTCTAGTCTGCAAGACAGGCTTGTCACTTAAACATTTATGAGATACTACTGTGTGCATTTTCATTTCTATTCACTTCCCTGTATGTAAAGTCTCCAGCTGTGGCACATTCAAGTAAGAAAGTATTTTTCTGTTCTTTTCAGAGTGCGAAAGTTTGTCTAACCTGCAACTATTAAGACTAAACCATTTGGCAGTAACATGCTGTTACTTTCTCCTTTGCATCACAAATTCAGGTGGTGCTGTTGATTTATTTCACTGGTATTCAATAATGAAATGTTTGTTTTCAAACTTGCTACACCACTCTGAAGTCCACTAGGCTTTACCTACACATTAACATTTGTTAGTGAAACACTACAATTGAAGTCTGTAATAAAACACTGCTATTTTGTACAACAGTTTGGTAAACAACTCATTTATTTTAAATTAAAACTTCATTGTACGTAGGAGATAAGGAATCAAAGGACAATTGGTAGGAAATAGACAGGTTTCCAATATTTTGCCTTAGAGCAACATAGTTTAAATATACACATTGCAGCACATCCATGAACAAAATCATTATCAGACTCTATCATGACTACTGGAATTCTACTGTGTTAATGCAGTTCATCAGATAATCTATAGCCATCTTCAAAAAAAACTGTATGAATGAAGAGTAACACCTAAGTAAAGATCACAGTTGCCAAGAATTCTTCATTTCAGTTCAAGTTCAGAACTTGAGTAGAGGGGAATCCAGATTTTCTTTGTTTACATCAGGACTCAGAGTGATAAGAGGCGAACTCAAATCAATTAACTGAAAGAAAAACAATAACATTTAGCTAGTGTAGTCAGTTTTTGTACATGGCTACCAGCAGCTATAATATCTATTAACAGTCTTCTTGGGCACTTTTTTTTTGTTTAGGGTTCCTATTGGAATTGCTATTCAGAATACAAGCACAACAATACAAGCACGACACTCAAGCTTTTATGTTCAGGTTTTTAAACATAAGCTCATTCCTAGGCAAGCACAAGGTTCTCACAAGGTGGTTATTGCCCATACTCACCTTAAAAGCCTAAAGACTTTTCTGAGTTTCACTGCTGTGCATATTCAAGTGACATTGCCATCCAAGTCAGGGCAGAGCACTTGTGAACTCCTCTGAACATGCCCCCAGAAGTCAGACTTCTGCGAGCCTCTTCTTTTGACATACTTTGAAGGACTTGACATTAAATTGATCCAAATTACATCTATTGTCAAAGACCACATCCTCATAGTTACCACTATTCATCTCACAATATCTAAAGGCATCTACCTTCAAGCCACTAATGTACAAAACACACTCGCCCAGAAATGCTTGTGAAATTTAGAGTAGACTCCAACAGACATCTTCCAAATGAAGAGGGGATTAGGAGAGGAGCTAAACAGTAGGGACAACCTTTCTTTTTTGATTAAAATGAGCTGCTGCCAAGAACTGAAGATGTGCAAAAAGAGAGAAACAACAGTAAGCATGTCCACTCTCCTGAAGACAACATTCACTTTCTGCTTCAGAACAGTTTAATTCTATAACAACTGCTTTAAGTGGTAAGTTCTTTCTACATCCTCCTCCTTTTCCTATTTGCAGATTGCTCACTGAGCTCTACTTAGGACACATTGTTTGATTTTAAACATGCTCTTTACTTAGAACACCTTAGATGTATATCATGTTGAACTAATATTAAATAGTTCCTACAGTATTGTGGAGCTGCTCTGCCGACAAGGGTATGCAGCCAGCTGACATTTTTCTGCTAACATATTTGCACCCGAAGATTTATTCACATCTTACCTTTATCTGCCCAGAGAATACAGGCTTATTCACTTCAGGAGTGTTGGAAAGGTCAATCAGAGGTCTACTTTCACATTCAAAAGTGCATGAGAGAGATTTGTCTACTCCAATGTCTACCAGTAAGGCCTTTAAAAGAAAAAATAGTTCAGGTTTTCCACTCTATTCACCATGCTTCCTCCATAAACATTGAGGCAGTCAATTTAGCTTATACAGATGTAATAATCACAGGACAGACTTCATTTACAGCTTGGTTGTTTTTCATGCAGGATTGTTTGCACACAGTGCAAAAACCTTAGCTCTTGCTCTGCCAGCAATGGGGAAAATGCAGTGAGACAAAGAAAAAGAGCTCATTGGGGCATAAATCTGATTTTAAGTGAAAAATTGTTTTAACTCAAATTTAAAACAGAAGATTAATAACTCTTAATATTTAAATGACTTAACTCCAATTATTGTGCAATGTTATTTAGCCATATAAACTGTTATGTAGAGCTTCACATTTCAGTTATGCTTTTGTCCAGTGTAACTACCCTATACATGTACTGAGCAATTCTCTAACATACTTTGTGTCACCAAGCTAACCAGGAGTATACTAATGCAATAACATCAAGTAATTAATCTACAGATTATTCTACACCTGAGTACTTGTAAATCAATAACCACTTTGACAGTTTAATATTTCAGAACTACCAGTTCATGCCCTTCTCCTTAATGCCTGTGGAGTGCCAACTTTCAACATGAAGCCAGTACATTCCTGAGAGAGGGGAAAAGTGTTCACTGGAAGAATTACTTAACACTTACCTAAGTTGACTGCTATGTGGACTTTGGGGTTTAATTCTCCCTCGCTGTATGCAGATTTGCACTCCTGTTAGGAGACTGAATATAGCTACAGCAGTGTTTTGGGTTATTGGGATTTTTTATCCCCAAAAGGGTTTTACAGCTGCAACAGGATCTGCCCGGTTACACTGTGTTTCTAATCAAATCCACAAGGATTTCACAGCACTTTTTCCAACGTGGAAATTTAATACAAAATCTGCAAGTATTTGACTTTTCAGCTTTGAGATGGAAACATAGTGGAAACACTGAACATATGTTCAGTGCTAAAAATAGGCACTAGAGGGTGCACACAGTTACAGCTAATCCGTTTTAACTTCATGTGTACCAAAGTGGGTTTTCTACTTGAAAATAATAGTTCAAATAATTTGGTTTCAAGCAGTTAACTTAGTTTTGTAGAAAAATGTATTGTCATTTACCTCAGGTTGTTTCTCTTCAACCAGCTGATTTTGTACTTCAGGTTCTTTTAATTCGCTTTCTACTACTTCTGTAGCAGATTTTTCTGGTGAGAAGGTAAGAGCAAGAGGTAACACAGGTGGAGGAGATACATCATCTTCTTCAGAAGATATCTGTGTCTTACTCTCTTCTTTCTGTTTAGAACTAGGGAAAAAGAACATCAGCAATAGTTGAGTTCTTTAATCAACATGAATTACTTAAGCCAACGCCCTCATCTCATTTTCTCCTTTTTTTAACCACAAGTTTTAATCATCAAAAAGATTTCCATATTTCAGCCAATAGAATGCTAGTTACCTGCAAAATACAAAATATTTCATGCTGCAATAAATGTATAGCCTACCCATGCAAAAGAAGAAGAGTTAATGACTTCAGGCTGATGAAGAATTTAATCTTAATTGACATATCCATGCAGCCTAAACTTCACACATGCAGTCATTGATATTGCATATCACTGAGCAACCCCTTTCAGCCCCTGCTTGAAAGGAAGTACTGACACCAGCTGGAAGACCAGAGGCTGTAATCTAATTAGTATGATAAAGTCAATGTAGACAGAGTAATTGTTTTCTTGAGAGAAAAGACTATTTGGGACATTTGGCCTAAGTAACATAACACAGTTTTCTAGCCATGAATCATTCCTGCTTTAATACAGTTCCTCTGCAGCAGCCAGAGAACAAGCCTGCACGCACCAAATCTGCTTTCAGACAGAGCATCAGATACGAGTTTTAGTTGTTCCCTAGCTCAAAAAATACAAATAAATTCCTATTAAAATTATAATTCTTTAATGTTAGATATTGACTCACCTTAGTAAGGCTTATAGCATTTTACTAGTCACAAGATATAAATTTTTATTAGGCCTATACAGCATCTATGCTCAAATGCTTCATTATAAACATTTAGCAGAGGTCCTTGAAACCCAAGAGTCATCGTTAAAATTAATTTAGAGGCAGTGTGCCTACAATAGTCATTTAATATATGAGGGATTCTGAATTACCCAGCTGCAAGTGTCTTTTTGGTAGAAAAGCTGGAACTTCGGTGAAGAGATGCAGCATGTGAAGAAAATGCCATTCTTGGTGCAGTCTTAGGGGTCACTGCTGGGAATCCTGAGGTCCGGCGGACAGGTGTAGGTAAGCCAGATGGTTTCAGACTGGCAGGAGTCATGGAGGCAGGCCTCTCAGGAAAACAAAAATTCTGAAAGACCTTATCTTCTGAGGCTTTCATAGGAGTGCTGACTGCCATGGCACTAGAAAAAGAACACGCATTAGCCAAAACCTTCTAGAAACAGTTGGAATAAAACTATTCCTCCAAACAATAGAAATCTATTTCCCTTCCGTCAGTAACGAACAGCAATCAGCTTAAAGGTGATAATCACAGCATAGTAAGGGCTTTACTTTTTAGAACTCTTCCATGAATGACTCTAGTCTATTTAGCACTGCTAAGAAAACTGTCGGAGAGGGTTGTTTGGTTTAGTTGTGGGGTTTAGTTTGTTTTAAATCAGTTCCAATAGGCACTAACACATCTAACCTGGAGGGTCTCAAGAATTGACAATGAAGTTGAAACTTTTAAAGACTGTTGCAACACCCAACCATGTTGCATTCTAAGAATTATGCCCCAGTGAATTTAGTTTTCAGTTAAGCCCTACCTTCCAGGTGTACCACAAAATGTTAATCCAAGAGATGATGTTGCTTTTGGTGCCAATTTGTTTGGTGTTGCATCTAAAGAGAAAAGTTTTGTTAACTGCTATCAGATTCATATTTATTTCTTTTATAAAAAAATACGTTTCAGTTAAAATACTAATTCCTTCTAAAAGGTGGACAGAAGTGTAATGAAACAAATAACAAGCATTCAAGGTGGCATTTTCTTTTAATAAGCAAGTTAGAAGAGAGGTCACATAAAGTATGTGCTTACCTTGAGTCTTCACAGGAACCTTAGTTTGACTTGTGGAAACAGACAAAAGTCCAGCCTTGAGCTTTGGACATAGGCTTCCTTTTGCTGCACTTCCATCTTTATTCTGCTGACATAGCTGCTGCAGACTGGGAACAGAGCTCGGTCTCTGAATTCCACTGCCTGCAGCCTCAGATGATGTTGCAGAAGATGAAGACTTAGCCAAGGTTACAGCACTAGATATTTTGGGAGTACTAGCTGATCTCACTTGCTTCCTGGATTTCTCAGTATTGGCAGCCTGCAGAGATGACACTCTGGTAGGTCTGACAAGGGCCAGCCTGCTTGTACTAGAGCCACTCGCACTAACTTTTGATGACATGCTTGATTTTCCTGAAATAGAAAGTTAAGTTGTACTTCTGAATCATCGCTTATCGCTAAGTTTTTGACTAAGTGGAATAATTACATTCACACAGGAAAGAAAAATGGCAATTTACAGCATTTAAATTTATGTTCAAACAACCTAAGTTTATGGGAACACAAACAACTACTGAAAATTTACTCCCCAAATTTTCCCGCAATTTTATTTTGAAGTCTTCTCCCCAAATTCCTGAATTACTGCAATCAAGTGAAAGAATATTCACAGAATGACAATACAGCTTGCAGATTCAAGTTACACTTCCAGCACTCTCTCCCAGCATAGCTGACTCTGTTCCCTTAAGCAGCCTTTCAAGAAAGTAGTAGTTTGAGTTACAGTGAGTAATGCCATAGGCTAAACTACCCCACAAGGGTTTTTTCCAGTTTTCTGTACAGTTCGTACTTTTGAGTCTGTAGGTTACTTTCATTAATAGGATGAATCCTGACAGTTATATTACATAAAATAGTTCTTATTAAGCTTTTAGTAATATATTATTATTCTCCCAGAAGCAAAGTACAAAACACAAATTTGCTGTAACTTGGTATCTTGAGAGATGTACAAGAATTGTGATGCTTACAACCTGTCAGTACTTTTAGGAGACTATTTTCCTGATCTTTTGAGACTTACTGAAAGGGTCAAATTGATGGCCTCATTATAGTATTAGCTTCTTGGCTGTATTCACTTTATCTCCCCAAAAGTGTTTTTTCCAATCTGCTTGAGTAAAGCTTATCCTTTTATTAGGCCTACAGAAACTTGCTTCCCCCTTCCTTCCAAATTTCAGTTGTTTTGGTGTTGTTTGGTTATTTTTTTCCCTTTAATACCAGTTAGACAAGCTGAGAGCATTCAGAAGCTCATGTTCTTGGTTATAATAGAGAAGATTATGTATAAAATTTTCTGAGCTTACTTTTCTAGCTGTGTCAGACCCTCACATGTAGGCATCAGGCTTTCATCAATCTAGTTTTTACAAATTATAGATGTCTTTAGTCCACAGGGATTCACAGGGCTAGCGTAGAAAATGTTATTCTCCATTCAAAACATTTCTCACTGCTCTTATATATTGGACACCATTAAAACATTCCCAAACCCACATGCTTAACTACTTCAAAATTGATTTGTGGCACAAATCTGTAGTAGGAATTATTACCTTTTTTTACTATGGGAGAAATGGGTAAGCTTGAATTCAGACTTGAATTCACGCTGGAAAGTGATGACAAAGATGATGATGTAGTCCTTCTTGTGAGACCACTGGCAACACCAGGAAGTTTCAGATATGTCATCTTCCTTAAGCCAGGCTGAATCAAAGAACATAGCTTATTCAAAAGCAAAAAACCATCTATTTAACACATTATTTTGCCATTACTTTTCTTGGTATTATAAAATTTTTCATTTGTGAATTTTAGAGGAGCTCCCTACTCAGATACAGTTTAAAAAGCGAGTTTTCTTAAAAACAGATCATTGTATCTGGATTATTATACAGACCTAGAACATCAGATCTCTTTTTATTCCTGCCAGAAATTGAGTATAGACTTAAAGGGATTAAAGAATAAAAGGAGTCAGCCCAGGTGGAAGTATATGCTGGGCACCAACCAGCTGGAAAACAACTTTGCAGACAAGGCCCTTGGGAGTGCTAGTGGACAAGTTGAACATGAGCCAGCAATGCACCCTTGCAGCAGACAACACTGACAGTATTGTGGGCTGCACAAAGGAGAAGCGTTGCCAGCAGGTGAATGGAGGTGATCCTGCCCTCTGCTCAGCACTGGGAAGTTCACACCTGAAGATCTATGTCCGGTTCCAGGCTCCCCCATATGAGAGATTTGGAGCTACTGAAAGAGTCCAACAAAGGGCCACTAAGATGATTAAAGGACTGGAACTGGAGCACCTCTCATCTGAGGAAGGCTGAGAACTGGGACTGCTCAGCTTGGAGAAGGCTCAATGCGGATCTCAATATATAAAAATATCTGCACGGCCAGTGTCCCAGTGGTGCCCAGTGACAGGACTAGAGACAATGTGCAGAGTGGAATGCAGGAGGTTTTACCTCTGATCATCAAGAAATAATTTTTTTACTGCCAAGCACTGGCACAGGCTGCCCTGAGAGGCTGCCAAGACTCCATGCTTGGAGATATTCAAAAGCTGTCTGGTCCTGGACAAATGACTCCAGGTGGTCCTGCTTAAGCAGAGTGTTGGACCAGATGACCTCAACAGGTCCCTTCCTTCCAGCCTCGATCATTCTGTGATTCAGTGAAGTGGCATGCAGCCTTAAAGTAGGCACCTAAAGCTTCAAAACAACTGACAGCTGTAGGTATACTACCTTCATACAAGTTATGGCAACCTTTTCATATGGTATAGTTAACTACACACATCAAAAACTTTGTGTCTTACAGAAAACTGTTGATCACTTACCTGCAAGCTAGTACTTTAAAAATAAAGGCAACTCATGTTAATCCAACACATTTACAGTTGCTCTTAAGTACATTTCCCTGTGTTGCAGGGTTAGAGCACATACTCAAGAATGGTAATTATAAAGCATAGATTACTTTTCTTTAAAACCATTTTACGCAACAGTATAGCTTTAAATTAAATTAGAAAGTAAACTATATTAATTTTTCTTTCTATCAGAATATTACAGAAGTTATTTTCATATTAAGAATACTTGTCATTACCTTACTTAGTGCAGGAAGGGCTTTTGTGTCTTGCACTGAGGAACTGCCACTGAATGAGGACTCGAAGACATCTGAAGCAACACTAGATTTATCAGAAATTAGATCTTCAGATGATCCCTTGCTGCTCAAGTCTCTTTTTGTAGAAATACTAGTATTTTTTCCTGATTTGAGCTGCAAATTTCAATGCAACATTTTAAAAGCTACTATTGTTTCTAGAAACCACACACACACATTGATTTTGTTAAGAAACAAAGACAATCATCATTGAAGAAGCCCCTGAACCCAGTGAAGTCCTTGGTGTTTAGACAAATACAGTGTGAAGTTAGTCTAGTGAGTGTATTTGCTAAGTACCAGAACATGTTTGAACCAAGATATTGGACAGTTCTGCAACAATTCATGAGCACAAATCTCATATAATCATGTTCACCCACATCCTGTTCCATACTGTAACAGCTGTTCCTTACAACAATATTAGAGTCTCTGTTTAATATTCCTCTGCTTTACTCTGGCTTCCAAGGGATGAACATTACAATGGTAGACTGCATCATGCAGACTGTTCCAAGAGTGGGGTACAATTTGGCTTGTTAAAGCATTAAGACTGTGCCTTTTCTTATAGCGCCCACAATCAAGAAGAGATTTATACCACAAAGGAATCAAAGGGTCCCCTAGTTTCTATAGCTGATGGTTCTTAATAAGCCAATTAGAATACATTTGCATTTGGTCACATAGCCATATATGTGGTTATATGTAAGTATAATACCAGTAATCAGTGCTTTTCATGATTGAGACAAGTTGTGGGCAGAACTAGACCTAAAAGATTTCCCTGTCCTATCTAAATAATTGTGGGGTTTCCCATCCCTGCCTCACCTCCATTGACAAGGGTTAACAGCAAATAAAGCTATTTTTACACAGTCAGAGTAAAATTCAGTGTAAAATGAAGTATACATTAAGTGTAACAGTGCAGTAATTTTACCAGGAACAAAGCAGTGTTAGAAGCCAGTTAGAACAGAACCCAGGAATTACAATATTCACAAAACCAGAATACAACAGAAATTTGGCTGCAGATGCTCTACATTGTCATAATAAACAAGCTAGTTGGCTACTATACCAGCATCTGCCCTACTTTTCCTTTTTTTATATGTTTCCTGCCTAAGGACCTTATGAGGTAGAGAAGCATCAGAAGATTAAAATTCACTTTTGAAGACTGTAGATTAAACATTCCTAAAACACATAAAGGCCACGTTTAAAGAAAACATTGCCCAAAAGCTGACTTTACCTTTTCAACAGTCAACAAATTGCTTCTTCCAAGAGTACACGAAGGTCTTGCCATTGTCAGTTTGCCAGTTGCCTTTATATTTGTTTCCTCAGATTTCTGTTCTTGTGTCAGAGGCAAATTGGCGATTTTCGTAGGAGACACACAAATTTTAGCAGGGCTTCTGTTTGGAGGAATGGGAAGAGCATGTATTTTGCCATCTGACAAAAGCTTATTTGATGCCTTCTGAAAACAAGGTGGCAGCAGACATGCTGGGCTATCCTGCACATTGTATGTCTCCCGTTTAACAGCTCTGGGACTTTTTTCTATCCTTTTGTTTCTCAGTATTTTCAGCTTTGACTCTGAGTCCTCCACAAATGTTTCTATAATCTTATTTTTCTGTTCTTCTGATTGGCTTGTGTTAGTCTCTTCATTCTTGCTTCCAGTCTTTATTTGCTGTGCCAACAAATGAGCTTCTTTGAAAATTTCCACAAATTTCTCTTCTTGAAGTGGGCTCCACGTGAGTTTATCATCAAAAGCAGGCACGCTCTTGTTTGCTTCCATACAAGCAGCAATACATCTTTCTTTGTGTCCCACAGCTCCAACAAAAACCTCATCTTCATTTCCACTACAAAGAAAAATAACTTAGCCTGGCATCTTTCATGTGTCCATTTTGAAGGTTTTTAAGGCAAATATACTTTTACTTACCTTGTTGAAGAGAGTGAAAGGTCAAAATCAAACTTTTCATCACTCAGAAGAGGAAAGTCTGAAACTATAACACGGATTTTGTCACATTTTTTGCAATAAAAATAGTTGCATTATGCTTTGACAATTTGGTGAAGTTGATGTTCAATGGCAAAAAAAAAAAAAATTTAGCTACCAAGTTTAAAAAATTAAAACATGTTTTAGGTCCAGGAAATTTAAGGTACTGTTGTGCATATTGCAGAATCCATTAGGTTGGCAAAGATCTCTGAGATCATCAAGTCCAGCCTATGACCAATCACCACCACATCAACTAGACCATGGCACTGAGCACCACATCCACTCTTTCCTTAAACACCTCCAGGGACAGTGACGCCACCACCTCCTTGGACATCCCATTCTAATGTCTAATCAACCTTTCTGTGAAGAAATTCTTTCTAACAACCAATCTAAACATCTCCTGCCACAGCTGGAGACTGTGTCCTCTGGTCCCATTGCTGTTTGCTTAGGGGAAGAGGCTGACCTCCACCTGGCTACACCCTCCTGTCAGGGAGTTGTAGAGAGCAATAAGTTCACCCCACTGCAGAATATGACAATTGTGAGATGCCCAATTACCATGAAATAGCTCAATGCTAATTTCTAAGCATCCATAATAGGAAGATGGACTGTATCGTATCAGTAGCCTCCAATCAAGATAAGTGAGAATATATAATCTACAGCTATGTGACAATGCAGTTGTCCCATCAGTCAGTTCTTTTCTGGTTCAGGCCATCACAGGACAGTAGCAGGAGCCAGTGAGAAAGATTAGTTTTCTTGTTAGTTATTATATACCCCACATATTAATTGAATCAGCAGCAGACAGATAAAGAAGAGGGAGGAGCTCAGATGAGATATACAGAAGAAAGGCTGATGACATCAGTCACTGATACACAAGCTCTAGGAGCCATGCTCCACAAGCTCCTCAGGAGGCTTCTACCTCTGAGACTGCCAACAGCTGCCCATCCAAGGAAACAAGTACACAGAACATGACACAAAGCAGATACAGGATGTCTACTGATATAATAAGGTATAAACCAGGTAGAGAATGTTCTCCACCTACCATTGCTCATGCAGTACAGTTTTTCTTCAGTCACATAACTCGCACACACTGACGTTTCTTTTCCTTCCTCCATTGTGTCTGGAAAATACAGAATTAGCCATGCAATATGTTAAATAAAAAAACCCAAACAAAACCAACAGGGTCATGGACTTTGATGATACTGCCAAATTAGCGAGGGGGTAAGCAATCCCTTTGAAAACTGTCATATTTAGGGACTGCCACACAGAATAGTTAGGGTTGGAAGGGACCTCTGGAGATCACCCCGTCCAACCCCCCCTGCCAAGGTAGGGTCACGTGGAGCGTATTACACAGGAACGCGTCCACGTAGGTTTGGAATGTCTCCGGAGAGATTCCGCGACCTCCCCGGGCAGCATGTTCCGGTACTCTGCCAC
Organism: Manacus candei; assembly: GCF_025592945.1. NCBI lineage: Eukaryota > Metazoa > Chordata > Aves > Passeriformes > Pipridae > Manacus > Manacus candei. The sequence continues at coordinate 4,097,062 of NW_026138111.1, read as the reverse complement.
CCTCGACGTAAAGTTCTCCCTCGTGTTGAGGTGAAACTTCTTGTGTCTCAGTTTATGGCCACTGCTCCTCACCTTGTCGCTGAGGACCACCGAAAAGGTCGTTTATGGGACGTCACACAGCTCACAGTCCCGCCAACCTCCCACCGCCCCACCTCAGGCGAGCTCGCACGGGTCGCCCCTTCCCCGACCGCAACGGCGCCTCGACCGCCAAACGTCGGGGAAGAGCCTCTAGAATCGCCCCCAGCCCGCGGCGCTGAGGAAGCAGCGGGGCCGCCCTCCCACACTCACCGCTCCCACCAGGGCCGCTGCGCGCCCGCCCGGCCGTTTGAAATGGCGCCCCGCTCACGTGGCGCGTCCCGCGCGCCCTCATTGGCAGGTTCGAAGGATACACGAGCCCTCCCGGTGCATTCTGGGGCCTGTAGTTGGCAGGGTCTCCCCAACGGCCGCCCGGCCCGCGCCCTCTCCAGTGGTCCGGCCGCGCCGTGTCACCCCCTGCCTGGCCGGCTCGTCAGCCGTGGGGGTGGCAGCAGCCTCAGGAGAGGTGTGGGTGTTACTGAGAGTCTCGGCTTCAGTGCCATGCCAGGGAGCGGGGTGACTCCAGGCGCAGCCGCCGTGCTGGCTGCGGGGGAGCCCGCGGGCCAATTCCTTTGGTTTCCTCCACGGCTTTGTGATTGTCCTAGTAACTTAACTTCGCCAAAAATTAAGTTAAGGGGAGGTTCAAGTTGGACATCAGGAGGAATTTCTTCACAGAAAGGGTAGTCAAACATTGGAATGGTCTGGCTGGTGGGGTGGTGGAGTCACCACCCCAGGAGGTGTTCAAGGGAAGGCTGGACACAGCGCTTATTGCCATAGTCTAGTTGACAAGATGGTGATCAGTCAAAGCTTGAACCCTATCGTTTCAGAGGTCTTTTCCAAACCAATGGATCTTGTGATTCTGTAAAGGGAATATATACCTAATCCTAAAGTGGCATAAGGAACAGCAAGATCCCTGGATGTTGGTCCTGGCTACTGCCAGTTAATATGGGCTGACTGATAGAATAGTTTTAAAAGTAGACCTGTGTTAGTAGAAAACACCACCGTTCACAGTTCTTCTCACATTTAGTGCTGCACAGTGCTTATGGTTTTCTCCTAATAACGCATGGCCTCAGAAATTGTGTTCCAGTGATGTATTCTGTTCTAAGTATTTTGGGATGACTAAATCACTGGGCTGGAATTTATCAGCTGAATAAGAATAGTTTATAATAACCTGCAGATTTTCATATGCATAAGATATTCCATAACCCTTTCTCCACTTGGTTACTTGTATTTTTTTTTATCTTTCATGGAGCCCTGCAGGATCCATTTGTAACTTGAGTATAAAGCAAGTATCTTATGTATTGGCTAATATGCATAGTAAATGGCATGGATAGATAGGCTGTTGGGCTGAATATTAACATGATCACCTCCCACCTCTTCTCCCTCCACATCACCCCAGGGGTTCCTCCTGGCTGGCAGTGGTCAGTTGCACAGGCAACTGTCAGGCTTAGCTGCTTGTAAAGAAAGGCCAAACCTCATGATTACAGAATTTCTGTCTTCCAGCTTTTTATTTCAGGATTTTCTCTTTGGTGTTTTTCTCATTAGTCCTTGAATTGCTATTATTGATGTAACAATTTCAATCCCACTTTTTTACTGTTCTTCTCTTGCATTGCTTTAGCCTATATAATGTCTCAGTAATAGCTCAACAGCAAGTTTTTTTCAGTAAGTTGAGCAAGGGTCTGTGGCTGTGTTAATAACACTGGCCTGTGCACATTAGAAAGGAAAATTTTCCACAAAGAAAATTATGATAGAAGAATAAAAGTTGGGAGATTTCAAGAGTGCATTATGTGATCAAAAATCAACACTCTCACACTTCTGAAATGAGGCTTGTACATACCTCCCTTTGCTTGCTTCAGCTGAAAAGTGAAAGCCATCAGTAAGATCTAGAAAACCAAGATGAAACTGATGGGGAAAAGGGCAAATATGTTGTAAGTGCTACTTATCTTAAGACAGAGTAAAAGAAATGTATCAAGAAAGCTAAATACATACAGGGAAAACTCAGTGCATCTACCACCCTGTATATGTTACTTAAGAAAACAGAATCCAAAAGTTGTAACTGCCTATATTCTCAGGATCGGGTCTGAAAAAGCTAGAACTGATTCAAGTCAGTAATTCTTTACTGATGTCCAAACTTCTTCCTCCAAGTCATTGTAATATTTATATTTTTCTATATTTATTATATAACTAATAATTTAGAACGATTCTATGTCCTCAGTAGCTCCACTGGTTCAAGTGGCACAGTTTCGCTCACACGGGTGAACAAGCTCAGTCTTAATTTTCTGGAGTGTAAAGTGATTTCCCAAGACATGTTTTGAAATTGCTAACTGTTTTAATAAAACTAAAGGAACCAGTTTTATTCATACAGAAATATAAATGCTATGTGAAGGAAAGGCAAAAGCCTTTAGAAATGCACCAGAACTACAATTTTAGATTTGTCTTAATAGCAATTCTATGTGACAATAAGCTGAAAGTAACATTTAAATGAGAAATGTGGTTATTTTAAATTTTTTTTATAGTTTAAAGATGATAAAAAAAGTGTTTTGGGAAAGAAGGGCTTTGACCTGTCTTCCCAAAGTGCAAATTGAAGTGTGTTTGTTCACAAGCCCTACAAATAATTACGGGACCACTGGATTTAAGACCACCATTAACCCATCTGATCATGCCACACCCAGCTATTGGGCACAGCCTCTTGTTAATGGCTTTAGGTGGTCAGGGAATAATAGGATGTATATGACTGTTAATAACCCTAAATGTCAAAATGGTTTTTTTGTGCTAATATATTGCTTATTGACTGCTTATTGAATGTGATCGTGTTATAAGTCAATAGTTTATAAAGAAGGCACCTACTTTTTCATAAAAGTGTTTGAATATTAGAGCATATGTAAGTGAGAGTGGCTTCAAATTTCACTCCAGCCAAGTTAAACCAAATTGCAGTTGTAGAAAGGAACTAAGTTTTACCCCAAAACAGCCTGTGATCTAATAGAAAATAATTTCCAGCAGCAGCACCCTCCATCTGTGCCTTACTTGTGGTGTTATGAATTTGGCAACACCTCAGCAGTGAGCTACTGTTTATAAGAAGAGATCCCAGCAGCTAAAAGAAGCCAGTCATTGGGATGACTCACTACTTGCCTTGTGAACTGCTCAAGGGAATTTCTTGAAGAACTATGTCAAAAATCAGCTCTAGAAACCATTAATTTGAGATCTTTCATTGACACATAACAAGTGCTCCCAGATTATTGTTGGTTAAGTTCGTGGGCTTGGAAGGAAGATTCTTTTTGTCTGTACTGAGTGAAGATTTTCCCCTTTTGTGCAAGGCAACAAGAGGATAGAAAAGGCTTTTTTCCTCTCTGCAAGAAGAAATCTGACGCAGTGTGAACCCAATCAAGGCACCATGAACGCCTGCAGGAGGTAAGCTGCACATACTGCATTCCCCTCAGGTAGGAACAGAAAAGCAAACGACTGGCAAATTATTCCTCTCATGGTCTTCACATGATGCTCCAGATGATCGTGAGCTGTGTTATTTGATTTGCAGCTATACAAGCCAAATTGTTCTCATACAAGTGTTAAATGTCTATTTCTAATTCTGCAATTACTTTATGTAAAATCTCAACTGCAGAACTTCTGTTTTATTGATGAATTCCCTTTTGCATTTCCTACTCTTTTATTTTTAACAAATCAGCTTTGACAGCTCTCTTCCAAGCATGCATAAGTATGTAATTTCTGGCTTAAAGTTCTTTTTTATTCATAGACTGTATCTCCACTAACATTTGTGGTAACCCCTACTCTTCTGCAGTAATAACAGCAGGAACATGTATGAACCAGAGCTGTAATACATCTAATACTTCTCAGACCCCTCCCTAAGCTATAGGATCACAAATTAATTCATCTCCTTTTAGCATTCCAGTTCAGATGGAATTGTGAATATTAAGCCTTTTTTTCTCTTAAAAAAAAAAAAAGAGAAAGAAGGCAGCAGGAACAAGGACTTAGCACTGGGGCTTAACAGGCAATTTTCAGTGGAAATAACAATAACTGGAGGTCTGTTGCCACAGGCTAACACTTCTAGCTTCAAACCATTTGGGAAAGGTGGCAAAGCAATGTCAAATGTTACTCCAGAGAATCCTGCGGATATGCTTTGTGTAGTTATTCCTGATTGGTATCTTTGGCTAATGAATACCTTGACACAGACTGCAGAGAAGTCCCCTCTGAAAAGCAAAGATAGAAAAACACATCAGAGCAGGATGGGAAGCTCAAATAGCACATGCTGTGCTTATTACCATGGATGAAAGCTTTGGAAACTGGTAATTTTTTATTTGAATCCTGCCACTTTCATAATATTGCAAAATGAAAGGGTATGTTTTTTCTCATACAATGATCTGCATCAACAGTGAAGAGTAAGAGCACTGTGTCCTCTAACAAGCCCCTACCCAGTCTCTGCCTGTCAGTGGGAGAGAAATACCAAATGGCTGGTAAATGTTTTGCATTTCCAATTATGGAAATTATTTTATTAGCCTCATACAATTTGAAGAGCGCTTTCCCAAATCTAGTCAACAATACAATGCACACTCTGGATTTCATTACAAACACTGTTGAACTGTTAATAAAAAAGAATAATTTTTAATCTCAATCTTGCTTTCTTTTATATCAGGATACATTCTCTCCGTGCTCACAGGCAGAAAAACAATGGGAACAAAAGTGAGAACTTGCACAGCACCTCTGGGTTCAAGCACCAGCGAGGAGATGATCTTGTTACAGTCCATACCCTTTACACAGTGATCATCGTGATCCTTCTAATGGCACTTTGGGGAGCCTGGTCAAGAAAGAATTCATCCTTATAGAAGCAATTTAGCAGCTTTCTTTGTCAAGTATTTAAATAAGTAATTGTGTCGATTACTCATACCCAAGAAGTACAAATAATGGTCTCCATGTATTTCAATTTACTTGAAACTGCTTAAATGGCTGCTACTTGTGGAAGTGAATTTAACAGACCATGATTTGTGAATGACAGATACCTGTTTGGCCTCTACGTGTGTATATTACCCTCAGCACGTATATGAAACTTTGAAGCACAATATTCTAGAAAGAAGAGTTCAACTTCTGTTTTATCGGTCAACATTTTGTATGTCCACCCCAGCTTTCCATTTTTGAGCTTAAAATGTGGAGTCTCTACCTCTGCCAAGATTGCCTGTCCCAATCCATGGTAAAATATACACCACAAGCAGGAAAATAATCTGCCATGTCATGACAACATAAGAAAAAAAAATCAATAAAACCAGCTGTCCTGCAGGCAAAGAAGGGTCTCTGAACATGTGAAATTCATCTACGTCGCTGAAGAGACTTTATACAGGACTTGCATCCACATATTTTTAATTTATAGTAATGACTTTGTAAACTCAGGAATAAAACCATGAAATAAGCTGTATTTGTAAGCATCCTTTGTCACAGAACCAGCTGGCTCAGTCTTCACTCTTGTATATATTTGTCCTGGTTTAAAAGTTAACCAGCAGGGGGAATGAACCCAACTCAAAGGAGAGATTATAAGTCAGAATAACAATTTATTAAAATAATACAGTAAGTACAATAATACAAACAAACAATTGGTCTCAACCCACAAAAAACCAAATGTATGACCCAGTACCCTGGGGCCTGAACAAAGTGGTGTTCCTTGGGCCCTGTTTGAGTCCAAAGTAAAGGGAGAGGGGAAGAACCTGCTGGTGGGAGAGCTGCTGCAGTCTGGCCAGAACTGGTGATCGCAGTCCAGTGGTGGTCTAAGTCTGGTTGAGAGCGATGAGATGCAGCCTTCCTCTGGATCCCACGAGTGGGTTGAAAAATGTTCCAAAACTCCAAGATTATATATCCTCCAGTTCAGGCAGGAATGTTCAGTGCTCCCCTCAGGGCGGGGAGTTTCACAAAGGGTGTGAGGACAGAAACATCCTCCTATCTCACAGGCCTCTTAACACCTAGTTTATAGCCTGAGGAGTCAGGCTCTATGGGCAGAAGGTGCGAATAGTCTATTGACAACAATAGTCTAGTTTCTGGGAAATGACATGGAAGGCTATAGAATACAGTTTTGGGTTACACCCACCATGATGAACTGATCTCAGCTGTCCTAACTAGGACAATATTTAATTTATCTTCAACCATTGCTTCCTTTTCCATAATTCATTAATGTCTCATGGTAGCACCAGCCTCAACATACACCAGCCTATTCTTGATGTGAGGTATTCCATACTCCCACTTTTTCAGGGAAGAGGAAGTAACCCCACTCAGACAACCTGCAAGCTTTCTGGAAGTACAGCCAGTTAGCAGTCTCTGTTAAACTCTTTGTTAGGTGTATGGTTGTCTACACCAGATGAGCACAAGTTAATGGACATGCAGTTCTGAGGGGCAGTGAGTGCTGGGGACAATAGTTCAAGCCTTGGGAGTTAAACTCAGCTTAAACCCCAAATTTTAGCACTACCTAAACTAATAAACAAACAGTATGCCTCCCAAAAAAAAATCCTGTAAGACATTTTGAATACTCACATAGATACACATCTGTAATTATGTAGTACCTGTAGAGAACACAAGTACCATGTACCCCATTTTGATATCCACCCATAGCAGCAGGGGTACATAAACTGAAATGCCTCTGAGAAGACCTCCACGGCATAGCTCCAGGAGTGTGTACAAAGCAGAGTGTAGCACCAGAGACACCCATGCCTGCTCTCAGCAGGTGGGTGTAGGCGCTGAAATTGGTGATCCCCCATTGATGCTGCACTCTGCCAATGCTACCAATGTTGCTCTACTTGGGTGTGCTGCTGGATACCATCCTGGAAGGGAGGATAACCATCTCCATCATGACAGGTAGGAAGGTCTTCCGTGAGTATGGAACCACATTCCTGCTTTATGCCCAGGGGTATACCTGCTCTGTGATGGACAGGCCAGCAGTGGGACATCTGTCACATATACTTGGGCTGAAAGCTTTTAACTCAAGCAGCAACAGTCTGCTGGCTTTACCACGTGTTCCAAAGTCATTGTAAAGGATGGTGGTGTAACATCTGTTTCTTGTTTGCCTTGTCTCCTCTTCCCCTTCATCCTCTCTCCCACAAGAAACTCATGTATTGCAAAGCCTTCAAGCAGGAAAGTGAATTTTGTGGTGGACAAGGTTTTAGGCATTGAACTTAGAAGTACATACTGCTGGTTTTCCTCAGCTTTTGTCATATATGCAATACTGAAAAGGCAGCAGAGGCAAAAAAACCCCCAAATTCCAAAAACCACCCCACCTAGGAAAAAAAAAAGCTAGAACTGACCACACATCATAATTTTGGATTTGTTGTATTTATAAATCCTGCAGATATAATTCTACCTTTGAAGCCCTGCAGATCTAGATAAAGTATTGAAAATACTTCAGCTTCCTCTTTCACCTTGTGATAGTGGAGATCAGGTATGAAAGTTCAGAGGAGACAGCAGCAGAACATTAAATGTTTTGAAAAACCTATCTTTTTTTCTTAAACTTTTGCTTTGCTGGAAAACTGCCTTGGCTGATTTAACAGTAACATTAGAGATTCAAATTTACTAATTTTTAGTGTGTTCAGAAATACAAAAGTAACTTTGCAGGGTCAACAAAATCTACGTTTATTACCAGTTTTTGTAAATAACTGGTTAACCTGAATAATGCAACTAGGACTAGGGGTAACCTATGGTCTTGCAGGGCACAGTCTTCATTGCTAACAGACCCAAATCATCTGCCTGAGTTCTACTTTGGAGGCTTCAGTTCCCAAAATAATTTCCTGTAAATCCACCCATGAAAATACCTCATTTGGGTCTCACAGTAAATCAAAATTTTCCAAATTACTTTATGTCAACAGTAACAAACTCTTTAATGTTTCTGCAGCAGTGAAGCAGACTAATGAGAAGTAGAAACTGTAACCCCAACTTCACAACTTGTGTGTCAAAAGTTTTATGCAGTCATCATTGTATTACTATTTCTCCTGTATTAAAGACACTGGACAGATGTTTTACACATGTTCAAAAAAGGCTGTGGTTTAAGCAAAGCTGTCTGCTGTTATTTTAAGCTACCAAAAACATTGTAGTTCAGCCAGTAAATCTTATGATATGTTCCATGTACCAACTGGACTGTCAGAAAAGGAAAACAAGTATTTTATTTTCCATGGTCATTCTCACATCCTGATGTTACACACATCTTTTTTTAAAAGACGCAAGCCCTTCCAAGCTCCATTTTTTACTACTGCCTCACATTTCCCTTTAGAGAGGATGATGCATTCTGTAAAACCATCTTTAAAGCAAGAAGTCAGCACAGCGATTTCTCCCAAATCCTTTCTTTTGATAAATCTTGGAATTCCTTTGGTACTTGGGAACTAAATTTGCCATTGGTCTGGTTGGTAAGAAAAAGATGGTATTTGTACTCTTGGGTTTAAACTGAGGGAAGACTTAACCAAAATCAAAATGCAAAACACAAGCTAGGGATTTCCATAATTAATACAGAAACACAGACAAAAGTAGGTCTATATGTCAGTTCACTGGTCTGTTTACTGTATTGGACAACATTTCAACACCTTTTGTGGCAGTAGTATCCTTAAAAGAGTATCATCCATCAGGTGTACCGAAAAAACAAATCGGGGAGGGTTAATAAAAATTATTTAGAATGTTTGAATCCTGTCTGGCAAAACATTGTTGATAAAAGAGAAAAGTAAGTAGAGATTTCCAATCCTTCTGTTTATGTTCAGCTTAGAGCACTGGCAATTTTCCCTTGTCAAGAAAAAGGACAGAAATACCAACGGCAAATTCTGCTTTGCATGGCGGAATTGCTCTCTGTGCTTAGAACACAGATAAGATTACTAAGCTTGGTATCCAAGCTTGGTTAAAGATCAGATGTCATCAAACTACTCAGTGCTACTCCACTTTCTCTGAAATGCAAGATGAACTGCAATGAAGTGTTTTTACACCTTAAAAAGTCCTTTTTCCTTTTAAAAAATGTATTTCCACATTTTCATAAGACATCTTTTGTTGACATTCTGCAAACAACACTATCCAATAAGGTGCTGATTTTTTCTTCTTGCGGAGTAACTTTGTATATCTGCAGAAAAAAAAAGAACAAGAAAAACAGAAAAGCTGTATAAGGAAGGAAAAAATTATCACATAGCTTCTAAAAATATATACATACATGAAAAATTTTCCCCTCTCCGCCATTCTTACATTGGAAATTCCTATCTTCTTGTGACTGCAAGACAAAGTCGGGACTGAGGAACCAAGCAAATTCTGAAACTGCAAGACTAAGGAAATCAAGAAACTGAATGAGAGCAGCACTTGTGGTTGCACATGTTAAATGCTATGATCTGTCCAATTTTATTCATGTGTCTCCTATCATTACTTTGATGGACACAATCAAGATGATTTAAATTACTTGAATTTTATCATGTAGAACACACATGCTCCAAGATACCTATCTAATCTGTTAAGAGCACATATGCCCTAAGACAGCTCCTAACAGCTAATCAGCACGTTTTTATTTTAGCCACCCATACTGGGGCTATTTATGTGCCTAAGATTATGAAACTGTTCAGGACTGAAATTTTTAATTAAACAGATATTTGACTGAGAAAACAGGAAGCAAAAGTGCCTGAATGGTAGGCAGCAATCTGGAATTGATTTTTATGACAATGATAATAATTTGAAGACTTAAACTTTGTGATGTTGAAGTGTGACAATTAGAACTTGTTTCAACTAAAAAAATTTAAGAAATAACTAATCAAGGTTCACTGGAAACTAAAGAAATACAGATCCTAAGCTAAAGAAATACAGATCCTAAGTTAATTATGTCCATTGATATTTAATCAAACAATTAAATAAACTATCCCTTTTCTCTTCTCTTTTGGCTACATACCTTTTTAACTCTGGCAGTGTCTGTTAGGTGGGGGAGCTCATCTAGAGAAACCTGTTGGCCTTCCACTTGTGATGCTATATCTTCCAGATTTACAGTTTTGTAGCTATCCAGCAGAACAATGAGTACTGCTGTGTCACTGTCTGAAATGCCAAACTTTTTAAATGCATCTGAAATCTGAGAAAAGATAAAAAACATAAAAATATTATGAGTCACTTTCTTGCTACATATAAGCAATCTTTTTAGTTACTGGGTCAAACACACCAAGAGTATAACTTGACAAATGTTTTACATTAATGCAATTCTGACAAGCTACAAACAATAACAGCATATTAGTGTTATTAAAAATAACAGTAACTTCTATTACTAGGCAGGTAAACTCTGAATTTTAGTTTGGCTGTGTGGATCTTAGTAAGCTCTAGCAAAAAAAAAAAGAAATGTATTCAGTAAATCTTACATTGTTGTTTGGTGAAAGGTTGAAAATAATTTCTGCATAGAGAGTTCTGGTCTTCATTTTATCTATCTGTTGTAGATGTACTGCTTTGTTGGCTGCCACGAGAATTTGAAAAGGATCTACAATCTGTAAAATAGAACAGAAACCATTACACATAAATTTAACATACTGTTTATGAAAATCTGAAAAAACTCCTGACCACTTAATTTTGATTGCCTAAGTCTGCAGTCATAGAAGTGAACAAAACAGCATCCTCCTCATTATTTTAGTAATTCTTGCTCTTCTGAAGTCAATGTGTTTATTTCCTGCATGAGGTAATACTTGTCATAAAAATAAAGATTACCCTCTCTCAATCAGGTTACTGAAATCTTCTGAAAAAAGAACCACGTTAATGAATCTTTTGTCAATAAATTGCCAATTACTTTTCCCCCTTCCCCTAACTACTGCTTTACTAATTCTAACAAAAAAAAAAAACTAGATTCTGAAACTAGTTATGGGTTTAAATGAGGAAAAAAGGGTCTAAATAGTACATATTTGACAGCATGAAGCAAGTAGATTTAAATAGCTCCACCAAGTAGGATGTGAAATTACTCAAGGCCATTGATTTAGTAGGATGTAAAATTAATTGTTTTGGCCAATCCTGCCATGGCTCTTTGTTTTACACAGACGAACCCTTACGCTGTAGGACACAATAATGAAATCAAAGAAGGGTGTTTGAGCAGAGCGTGGAGGAAATGTAACGCAAATAAAGTCGTGTGACAGCGACTACAAGCACAGGTCGTTTTTCCCTGAGCTCCCACGAGGATTTCCACGCAAACAGGACGGCACAAAGGCTCACTCACCATCGCAGGGTTTATCAGTGCTCCTTCGAGGGATCCTTCCATGGCTTTTTTCCGTAGAGCAGCGGCATTTTTCACGTGTCGGAAGAGAAGCAGCGTGACGTTGTAGTTAGGGAACAGCTCCAGCTGGTGCGTCCGCTCCATCCTGGGGACACGGAGAGGCGCCCGCTTGTCCCGCCGAAAACACGGCTCTACCAACCCCCAGGCATTCCGACCGGGGGTTTCAGCTCTTCCCACAGAGAACCCCCACGCGTGCGGGCCAGAGGCGGCCGCACCCCCCGCGCCCCTTCCCGCCCGGCAGCTGCCGCGGACGGGACGCGCCGGCTCCTCCCGCCGTCCCTCCCCGGAAGGGCGGCCTTTCCCGGCCGGCGCGGCGGCGGCATGGAGCGCTCCGAGGCCTACGGCTTCTCCGGGGCCATGAGCGGCGCCTTCCTGCTGTCCTGCCTGCTCTTCGCGGCCATCAGCCGCCGCCAGCGCGGGCCCTACATGGACGAGGTGTTCCACGTCCCGCAGGCGCAGGCCTATTGCCACGGCCGCTTCCTGCAGGTCAGGATCCTCACAGCATCCCTGCCGCAGCAGCGTAGCTGTCGCTCGGAGTCGGGGATGTCTGAGCGCAGGGACTCGCCTGCCGTCCTTGTTGCCCGAACGCTCGTTTTGTCCCTTGGTGGGGCAGCAGCGCCAGGGCACACAGCGTTCAAAACCTTCGGTGTAATAATGCCAGAAGTCCGCGGAACAGCCGGGCTGGCAGAGCGGGCCGTGGCGCGGGTGGTGTGCCCGAACCATCGCGCGTCTCTGGCCCCTTTTGTGGGAGCTGCTCCGTAACCCTCTCTGTCTCTCTGTCTCTCTCTCTCTGTGTCTGTCTCACTCTCTCTCGGCCGTGCAGTGGGACCCCATGATCACCACGCTACCCGGCCTGTACCTGGTCTCGGTGGGAGTAGTGAAGCCCGCGGCGTGGCTCCTCGGATGGACCGGGAGCGTGGTGTGCTCTGTGGGAATGCTCAGGTTTATCAACCTCCTCTTCAGCGCTGGGAACTTCTATTTACTGTATTTGCTTCTGTTCAAGATCCATCAGAAGAATAAGGTATGGTCAAAGTAAAATAGTTTTATGCAGTTGTACAAGCAACTTTGATGTATATGTCCCCTTCACTACATACTATATACGTGAGCTGTCCTCAGTTTTATATGACTGTAAGTGCTGCCACCAGTTTGGCCAAGGAAGCCCATTCCTTTTCTCTAAATTTTTTTTTAATTTCTATTTTTCTCACTCTTGGTGCAATCCTCTAAAAATTTACTCTTGCACATAACTATAAGGAGTCCTGTGGAGAGAAAAGTTAGTTAGTATGGGTACAGACTTAATATCCAAATGTCTGATTGCTCATCTAGTTGGAATTGCTTAAGACTCTTCATAAACCTTCAACTGCAGAATCCTGCAGCCCTGTGGGCTATGTTTAAACTAAGATCAGTTCTTTAGAACGATACCAGGTTTGATGTCAGTATTTAGAAATGGAGAATAATTCAAGTTGCAAAAAAATGGAGAATGATTGAGGATGGAATGGACCTTAGGAAGGCCACGCTCTACCCCAGCAAAGGCCAGTCTTGAGATCAGGTAGGTTGCTCAGGACTGGAGCCTGGAAGACTCTCCATGAATGAGTGCACAACCTCTCTGGGCAATCTGCTTCATGACTGACTGGCCTCACGGCGAAAAAGATTGTCCGTAATTCCAGTCTGAACTTCTCATTTCAGTTTATCAGGGCACAAAATTGGACGTGGTATTCTAGGTGCAACCTAACAAGTAGAGTAAAGAGGGATAATAACTTCTCTTGATCTACTCTTGTTAATGAAGTCCAGGAGACTGTTGCTCTTCCTTAGTGCCAGGGTGTGCTGCCACCTCATGTTCACCTTGCTATCTGTGAAGACCCTCAGGTCCCTTTCCTCAGAGCAGCAGCCCCTCATTGTGGGGATTTATTCCTTTTCAGCTGCAGGCATTTGGATTCGTCGTTGTTGAATTTTGTAATATTTTTGTTGCCCCATTTGTCCAGCCTGTTGAGGTCAATCTGCATGGCACCTCTGCTCTTTAGCAAATTGCTTGGTCCCACCCAAGTGGGACACAATAGTGTCAACTACAGACTTGATGACAGTGTACATTTGCTGCCTTCTAGTCATAGGCATTAAACAGGACAGGTCCCAGTATAGATTCTGTGATACTCCGATTGTTACTGTCCTTTGGGTACAGTGGGATAGTTATTAACTGTCTAGCTGTCCACACATCCAGACCATAACAGTTCAACTTGGATACAAAAATGCTGTATATTTAAGGTTCTAGAGAATACACCACTGCAGTAGGTAAATTGTTTCAGTGGTTAACGGTCTATTCAAAAATCTTTAACTTTAGTAAAGTTATTTAGTGTTTGACTTTTAACTTTAAAAACACTTTATTCTATAAAGAAAATTTCTTTTGATGTATTTTCTTACAGGAGCATCTTCATGTTTAAGCACATCCAGTCTACAGAATTGGATCAGATCCAATAAATTGTTTCCATTTTCAGAACACTTAATTTTATACTTGGAAGTGGAAATATAAATGTAGAAAAAGGGTTTATGACAGTAGGCTAAGCATTGGGAAATGTAGTGGTATTTTTGACACTTCTTTGAGCTCAACATTTTATCTGTTCCTCTTTTCTGTAAGGTGGTAAGTGGCTGTTTCACCCCACGCTGCATCATTCAGAGACATCATGCAAAATTTTTTAATGTTGTGATTTATGTTGCATCATGTTGTGAGTGGGATAATTGGGAGGAGTTTTTAACTGCATGGTCTTCTGTCTTTTTTAAAGTTTTTTTTCTAACTCTTGAATTATAATGAGGATAAACAATAAAAGCTTCACTGTAAGAAACTTGGAGCTGGCCACTCATGTACTGGGTTCAAAAGAGGTGATAGTAGAGGCATAGAACGGTGCTGTCTCACAGATAAGCAGAATCCGATGATGAGATTGCAGGGGCATAAAACATTGATTTTATTTCCTTTTGCCCATTAGTGTAGCTCTTTCATCCTAGGTATGGGACCAGTTATGCTCCCACCGTGATTTTAATGCCACAAATATGTGCACACCTGACATATGAAAGAAGTTGGTGTATTTTTGTTGCCATGTTTTTAACTCACCTGCAGTAATGTTCTGTACTTTCACTTGGATTGAAGTGTAGTCCAATACTATATTAACATAACAGGAGGTTAACAAAACAGTATTTGTGCAGTAATGGAACCAAAGAGCATAGGAGATATTATATTGTGTTAACAGAATTCTCAAGAATGATACAAATTTTCTTCTAATTTGTTATTTTGTTTTGTCTGACATTGACTAACCATATTTTTCTGCTTCTTCTCTAGGCTGTGTCTGGCTTCCAGAGAATCTTGTCTACATTAATTCTTGCAATGTTTCCTACCCTTTACTTTTTTACATTCCTTTATTATACTGATCCAGGTTCAGTATTTTTTACTCTCTTTGCCTATTTAATGTGCCTTTATGGTAACCATAAAACATCAGCTCTCCTGGGATTTTGTGGCTTCATGTTTCGTCAGACAAATATTGTGTGGACAGTTTTTTGTGCTGGAAATGTTGTGGCAGAAAAGCTAAATGAAGCCTGGAAGACTGAATTACAGAAGAAGAAAGATGAAAAGATTTCTTCCAAGAAAGGATCATTTTCAGATTTGACCAGAATATTGCAGTTTCTTATTAAATATCTCATATCACCTAAAAACTTAGTTACACTTACTGCTTTAACTTGGCCGTACATCATATTAGTAACTGTCTTCTTTGGTTTTGTTATCATCAATGGTGGAATAGTTGTTGGTGACAGAAGTAGCCATGAAGCGTGTTTGCACTTTCCTCAGCTGTTTTATTTTCTGTCCTTTACTGTTTTTTTTTCATTCCCTCATTTATTGACCCCTACTAAAATCAGGAAATTCGTTCTGTCATTGCGAAAGCACCCCGTGCAGTACAGCTTAATCACCATCATCTCTTTATTCCTGATCTGGAAATTTACCTATGTTCATAAGTATTTACTAGCAGATAACAGACATTACACATTTTATGTCTGGAGAAAAGTGTTCCAAAGACACGAGCTTGTAAAATATGTATTGGTTCCATTCTATATATTTGCTGGCTGGACTTTTACTGATACACTAAAATCAAAATCGATATTCTGGATCTTAATGTATTTTGTGTGTTTATTAGCAGTCACAGTTCCTCAAAAATTGCTAGAATTTCGTTACTTTATTTTGCCATTCTTAATATATAGGCTCAATACTCCATTTCCATCTATGTATAGACAACTTCTGGAGCTGGCTTTTTATATTGTAGTAAATGCTGTAACTTTTTATCTTTTTCTAAACAGAACATTCCGGTGGGAAAACAGTGATGAAATACAGAGGTTTATGTGGTAACTTTTTTTTTTTGAATACTTTTACAGGTAGGAAAACCCAGTTCTATTTCAGGACTGGACTCTGAAGTGAAACAGTATGTTTTGCATCATGCGAGGGCTAATTTTCCCAGTTGGAATCGGGGAAGTAAACTCTTTGCTTATATTCTTGCAGCTGAATGCGAGATCTGGTATGTTATAATGTGAAGATACTCTATACATTGAATTTATGAGAATTAACAAATTGAATATGAGGAGAACTGTGAGAACACCTTTCTGTAATAGATGTAAAATGAGGGAGATGTTTACAATCATTTTTCATTGTAATAAAATATTATATAACATGCCTTTGAAGGTATGACAGTTTATAAGTATGTTTCAGAGGTTTCCTTTTGAAAAAAAGGATTTCAAGCATTGTGTTTATTTATCCGTGTGCATATTTATTCTTTGGATCAGGCCACTTCCTTCTAGGTTTCCTAATGGTCACGGTATGAACCACTACTAAAATACAATGTTTTCAAAACCTCCTACATCCCAGTGAATTTTCATTACTTTTTTGTCAGTAAATGCTTACTTTATTTTTGCAAACAGAATGTAGGCTCTTAAATCATTTGAGTTTTTGAACATTTTATTTCAAACTGATATTTATAAAACACAGCGGAGGCTGTGTGCATGTACTTTCTTCGGGGAATAAATGTTACTGTACAACAAAAGGTAAATTGCAGTTGGTAATGTGACCTATTAGAAGCAGAGTCATTTACATATGTCAGACGAGTGGTTCCACAGTGGATTACAGCCCAGTGAATACTCTCTTAAATAATCAGGCTCCTATGTCCTGTGGTTGTGTACTCAGAAGTTTGTACTGAAATTGGCTCTGAGTGAACTCCCAGGTTGAGCTGAGTGTTTCAAAGATCTTTGATGTGTAATCTTCAAGAAATACTAATGGCATTACTGAATTATTCTTTGAAATGTTTTCCATATTTATATATATCTAATGGGACTTGGGTGTATATATTTTGTTTTACAAAGGTAAAATACAATGTGTGTATCTCTCTATATATCTCTCTATATATATTTAAAAGCATCTAGTGTGCATTATCATCAGAATAAATGAAGGCTGTAATGGTTCCTGTCAGTAAATAACTTTATTAAGACTCAAAAATATTTGATTACTAAAATATGTGGCAGGGGAGGGTGGTGTCCAAAACTTCAGGTACTGTGTAGCCTCTATAAATTCATTATTTTCCTGTAATGAAAATACTGCAGCCAAATCTATGCAAGCATACCAGATTATTGCCACTGAAGTCACTCTGAAATGGGATTGTTTCTCAGAAGGTCAGTACTGGGGAGTTATGGACTTGGATCAGTACTGTTATTCTTTTCTTTTACAATATGCAGATCAATGTCCTGGCTCAATTCCTTCCCTGTACTAACACTATGATGAATGTGGTGAACTGAGATTATCCTGTCCAATGTCTTTGCAACCTTGTTTCTCCTAAGGAAACCCTAAAGCCACTCTTCAATGAGTAGGTGTGTTTGTATTGAATTTGTTTGCCAGCTTACTGTTTGCTTCTTACCAGCCTGGTAATTTGTTGCCAATGTGTGTACCATAGGGAAAGCCATTTTCACTCACTCCCTATTTGCTTCATGAAGTTGAGGGGACAACCTGAAATGGGTTGCTTTTCAAGAATCCAGTGTGGTTCTTGCAGTGTCCAGGATATTTTCTTGTGATTTTAGTATGATGGATTGGGAGGGGAAGTCTTGTGTGCCTTCTGCTTCCAATTTTGGTTTTGGATACCATAAAAAAAAAAATCCTAAGCAACGTTAAGAGCATTTGCCTCATAAGTACGACTTCATTTGTGCCCTGAAATACTACTACTGAGTTGGAATGGTAACGTGGGAAGTGTGGGGGTCTGGCTAGCATTCTGAATTGTATTCTAGATCCAGAGTCTTTTTCTGGCTTTATGTAGAGGAGCAGGTGTTCATTCCCTTGGCAAAAAAAATTTCCTTGCAAAAATTCCTGTGCGTAAAGTCCACAGGTATTTTGTCCAGGATGTCTGTTGCTACTTTTTCTGAATGCCTTTACTCCTCAACACTGGTAAGAGATTGTTCACACTTCCTACTTTTGACAGAGATAGCAGCTATGTTTCAGGTGAAAAGAACTGGGTTTAAATATTTGCAATTTTAAAGCATTTCTTTTGTAGAGAAAAGTGAATGCAAAAAGTCCACCAAAATTTAGAGCACAATACCTTTCTAATGAGCTCCACATCACAAGACATTAGAAAAATTACATACAGAGAGATGTCTGTGACCTGTTGGGGCTTTTTAACCAATATTAGAAGATGGGATAATATTTTATCATGAGATTTATTACTATACTTAATTTAGAAATACAATTATTCTTAATTTATTTTGCTAATTAAAAAGCAGGCTGAGTTGATATAAGTTTAATTAAAAAGGAATGTCCATGAATTACTGAAGTATGAAAGGAGAGTATAGAATAAAACTATGTTCTCACTTTTGCTGATGAGCCTCAGAGTGTTTGCAGGTAATATTCAGTGTTAGCCAATTCAGTCCAGAAATCAAGGTGGTTGTATCGTGATTACTCATAAAGAAAGGTGTCCAAATTCCATCAGTATCTCCTAGGACTTTGTTTAAATCCACTGAAAAATGAATTTTAATATTTTGCTCCTGAAATATTTCCATTGTAGTTATTTGTAAATTATTAGCTGTTTTCCTTAAAGACAGACAGAAAGGACTCTGTTTATCCTGGTTTAAGTTGCCAAGGTCTTCTAGATTCAATAGAACCATAATTGCTTACTTTAGGTTAATTCCTTAGCAGGTGTCATTTGGCAATGAAATGTCTTACAACAGCATTAAAATGATCATTTCTTGTAAATATTATTAGTCAGTTATTCATTTAGAATAAAATCACACTAATTTGTTGAAATATCCAAGGTAAAAACAAATAGCATAGCAAACATTTCCATAATGGCTGTTTAAAGGATCAGGTTAGGTTTTTCTCAGAAAGAAAGAAGATTATTTTTCAATAACTGTGGGAATAATAAAAACAGCTGAACAGTCACAGCATGACTGAATTGTTTTAAGGTGGGGAAAAAAAGACAAATAGTTGGACAATTTTTTCTTTTAGTTATAAATAGGTTATTATTCGGGAAGATAGGAAGTTTGATAATAGTTTATGCCGTGAACTGTATTTTCTGCTATTGGTGAGCATTCTGTATTTCATTCCTTTTAAGTTCTTTGACAACACATGTTCACGTTCAAAATTAGCAGGAATTTTATACCATAAGCAATACTGAAAGATTTTTTAATCTGTTAATTTTCTAGAGCGTTGATAGATGGATTACTTCTGTTAAAAAGTAGGGGAAGAGTATTTAATAGTCTCTGAGGAGAGTTGGTTTTTGTCCTGTTAATACAGCTCTGATGGGTGTTGTTTTTCACAAGGTGGCAGTCCTGTGCTGTCTCGTTGGGGTGACCAGCTGCTTAGTGCAATGCTGCTTGAAATCATAACTTCAGGGTTTCCAGCAACACTCTTTCTGAGAACTAGGAAACTTCAAGATCTCTCATGGCTGGTTGCTTGTTTTAGTAACTGGTTTACCTATAATATCCTTGGGTTTTTTAAATATATATTGTATGTTAAGTTTTAGTAGAACAAGTTTTGCTCATCTTTAAATTGTCTTATTTTGACATTTTTTTCTGTTTGTTAAACTTTCAGGTCTGGTGTGAGAGAGCAAAATGAAACTTGAAAGCTTACTGTTGAAAAGGTGTCATTGTTTTAAACAGTGTAGTTCCTCAGGAAGTTAGCAGATTTCCTTTTGCTGCTTTATTATTAAATTTCATAGCATTCTTACTTTCTTCACGTATTCATTCTATTTATTGCTGTCTAAAAAGAAAAAAATGGAGGACAAATTGAGAAAAGCAAAGTAATTATGCTTTTGAGACTCACATATGATGATTTTCTGAAATATTCACTCTTCTTAGTTGGATGATGCACATATGAAATATAAATGCTCAAGTGTGTGTTGGCCCTGTAGTAGTCGACATACTGCATTTTAAATGCATCATCTAGTTTTGTGTAATGAAAAATTGTAAAGCCCAGTCTGTGAAAATTACTGCTTCCAGTTATCTCAAACTCTTTGTCTATATTCACCATCCTAATTTTTTTTCCTAAAAAACTTTGCTTTCCTTACTAATCCCTTCTTATATAGGACATGCTTTTTACTTTCAATCCAGTGACATCTGTATGTCAGCTGAGGCATGTTTTATAGAAAAACATCCTTCTTAAAGTATGCTTTAGATGGATATGCAGGTATTTGGTTTTGCTAACAAACATCATTTAGCAAACAAAAATAATCTCTCCATGAGACAGAAATGCTACTCTACATAGCCACGTGTAGCTAAAATGCCCTTTATTTGCCAGTTTTTGTGCTTAATCTCAAAATATGCTCAGGA
This sequence comes from Manacus candei, assembly GCF_025592945.1. Lineage (NCBI taxonomy): Eukaryota > Metazoa > Chordata > Aves > Passeriformes > Pipridae > Manacus > Manacus candei. The sequence continues at coordinate 4,076,928 of NW_026138111.1, read as the reverse complement.
CCTCAGGCTGTTCCTTCAGCTTCAGGGATAATTGGGATACAAGGAACAGGAAACGAGGAAAAAGATTTGTACAGATCATTGTCATTGCAGTGCTGCCATAACTAGGAGTGTGCAAGGCTACCAGGAGCAGAAATGAGTGGGTACTTTGGGGGGTTAGAGGGAACCACTGTATTTGGCAGTGCACTGTGACTTGCTAAAGTATACGGTGATAGAAGAGAGTTGCTTGTCATACCTGAGTGGGATTGTCTTCTCCATATGGAAGGAGAAACTTTTTGTTGCTCAAGCTGGGAGCCGATCACTGGGAGATGGACCTTGCTGAAATTTGAAAGCTAAATGGCTCCTTGAAAGATGTTTTAGCACTTTACTGTGTGTCTGTAAATAACAACTGTTCTTGCTGCATTCAGGAAATGTGAGCTTACTTGAAATAGAGCTGTGTGTCACAAATAGGGAAGGTGTTGCTTTCATTTTCATAGAATCATAGAATCATTAAAGTTGGAAAAAAATCCTAGGACTACTGAGTCCAACTGTCAACCCAGTTCCACCTTGTTCACCAACTAAACCATATCCCCAACTGTCACATTCGTGTGCTTTCTGAACACTTTGAGGGATGGTGATTCCACCACTTCCCTGGGCAGCCTGTTCCAAACCCTGGCCACCCTTTCTGTGAAGAAATTTTTCCTAATATCCCATCTAAACCTCCCCTGGTGTTACTTCAGGCCATTTCCTCTGGTCCTGTCACTTGTTACCTGGGAGAAGAGACCAACCCTGCTCTGGCTACAACCTTTCAGAGAGACCACTTGCAGAGACCATTTCAGATCTATAAGTTTAATATATGTAAATCACACATTTTCCTGCATTCCCATCAAATCCCAAACTAAGCATTGCCTGACTTATTTTCAGATTGTCAGTTGTCCGGATACTCCAGTGGTTTTATAAAACAACAATAGATATATCTTAAAAAATAAACATTGTTAAAGCAATGTTTCCCACAGGCTTTATATCCTGGTTTTAAGTAGATGAATATCCTGTGCATTTAATTCAAATTGGTTTGAACTCCTATTAATAATAGCAGTGTATGCCTTTTCAAAGATGTAATTGCAAGGGTTTGTGTCCTCAGCTACCTTCACATCTTCTGTAATGAGATTACATTTCCACATTTTTTTATCAACCCTCCTAAAGTATTGTTGTAGAAACAATCTTGTGAAAATGCAATGGAAAATGAATAGTTATGGTGATTATTGTTGCCAAGGGTCTAATTTTAGGACACTTCTTCAGACCTTCAAATTTAATACACGTAAATCATGCTGCGTTTTCCTATGTTCCCATCAGATCTCAAACAAAGCATTGGCTAGCTGAGTTGAAATTTAAATGACAAGATTCAGAAGAGCAAAGGAGTCACAGTTGGAACATCACCAATTTCAGCGATAGCGCTTCACCCTCTGGGTCAGTGCTGATCAAATGGCACCACATTGTTAGTGGGTGGGAGTAAGCACAGCATAACCACAGTCCTGGGGAAGGCAGCAAGGGTGTTTTGTACCTCGTGTTCTCTGTTGCATGTAGGATTCCTTACTAGCTACTCTGTGCATTCCTGTCCTTCTCATTACTGAGAGGATTATTTTGCATTAGTAGCCCATTGAGATAGTTGTAAAAGTGGGAATTCATCCGCCAGGCTTCTAGTGTGATCTACTTGCTACTGCACAGCCTGTTCAGGCACGGTACTTGTGAGCTGGGGAAGACTCTCATCCAAGATTCAGGCCAGAATGACCCGTGTTTGAGCTGATTTTCCTAGCAACCACTCTGCTAGCTACATTTGGAAAGTTTTGGCCCAATCCATTGTGTTAACTTGCTTTAAAGTTTCAAGAAGTCCTCCAGCTCCCAGGGAAATAACCAGGAGCATGTCAAAGAAAAAGGAATTTATTTGCTGTCTATAGTAAAGAGTTGTATGTATCCTTACTAAGACTATATTGGGGCACATTTGGTACAATAACAGTGAGTTTTGTTCCCTGAATTATTACTAGGATGGAATTTTCTGTCTTCTTTTCTGAAACAGGGAAGAAGACTAGTTTTCTCAAAACCAAAAGGAAATTAGGTGGTTGATAGTTTTCTTAAGAATTAAGAAGAAATTCTATTTGGGATTTTGGAAACATCTGTTGTCTGAGAGAAGCTTTAAGTTTACCTTCAAGATAGATAATAGTAATTTCCCTTCTCCCTTCTATACTGGTTATAAAATACACACTGCTTAAATTTTGAGGGGTGGAGGAGGAAGTAGCATTACAATGGCCTGATCTGGCTGTTTGCCTGACAGGAAGCGACAAAAATTATCTAAGAATTTCCGTGAGGATGGGATTAGTTTCCACATTATGTAAGTGAATCCTGTAGAGTTTAATATTTTAAAGCTGAAAGGGAGCACATCTTCTGAAAATGCACTCTATTTAAAGCCATAAAGTAGTGATGAATTTGCCATTTCATTGGACAAGCTTTTACAGAGATTAATTACTTCTACTCCTAGGAAACTTTTCTCTCTAGTTACGAGCTTTTTGCTACATCTGTGCACAGACAGTTCTCCCCATTTTCCTCTTCTGTGTGTGCACTTACACACCATTTATGATGCACTTGCACACCATTTATATATGCAGATCACAACACAACAGCCTCCTAACCTACTGACCTACAGACCTCTAGATTGGCTTTTTCTGGCTTTATTTTCAGCATATGAAAAAGTATGATTGTTATAATTGAAGACTGCACAATAACTTTTTAGCTCTTCTTTTTTTATAAGAAAGAAATGTCATCTGCCTAGACCTGTGCACCCTTCTCTGTTTAGCCAAAACAAACTCTGTGGCAACCTTGTATGTATGGATGTCCTTACTTTGAAGAGCATCCTGGCTACTTTGTATGTGAAGCATTAATTTTTTGACTTCTAAAGTCAAGCTAATGGAAAAATCAGTCCAAAATAAATATAATAACAATTCCTATAACAACCATTTTCATCTTTGTCAGTGAAGTGGCTGGAGATATACAAGACAGTTTGTAGTGGTAAACATGGAGAATCAAGCAGAGTTAGGGCATGTGAAGTTTCAGTTTGGCTGAGTAGTTTATGATTTAGCTGTTTTCTGTAGAGGTCCTTGAAGTTAAATGCTTATGGAGGTAAATTTAGTTGTTTGACTATTATCTTGGTCTGTAAAGCCAGGGCTAACTAAAGTAACTTGCTGTTGTATTGAGAGTTTGGTTGTGTTTGCCTTGAGATTTCTTAGTGAGGTTTGAGCACAACAAATTTCCTTCTCTGTCTGGTTAGAAATAAAGTATTCAGACTATGAGAATTGGCTGGCTCTGGGAGGAGGCCTGCTTTTGGCTCTGGGAGGAGGCCTGCTTTTCTTATCCTCAGACTGCCAAAACCAAATTGCAGTTGCCCTGATGGGGCTCTATGTATTCTCTAACACATGGAATTGCTCCACTTGAGAGCTAGAGGGCCTTAGGCATTGTTTTAAAAAAACTATCATATTGTCTAACTTTGCAGGAAACCTTTGATTTCAAAAACCAAATCACCACCACCAATTGGTGGGCTCATTCCTCTTGCTCTTCCAAATCCTAGATTTATAGGTAAGACTTCGTTGTGAATAGAGTCTTTCTGGAAAACAAATGTCAATCCTACTAGCAATTAAGGCTTCTGTAAATCTTAGTATACAATTATAGCAAAGATCAGTTAAAGTTGTTTGTGACTGAATCTGAGTCAAAGATGTTAAATACCTGCAAAGATTCTACCTTGCTATTTAAGTCACTCACAGTAGAATACGTGATGCTCTTGAATTTTCTTGCCCATCAATTTGTCAGAGAATAAGCAAGCAAGAAAAGCCTTTAAAGGTAGTTCTAACATCTTGATAGACTGCAGTTACTTGGCAAAAAAACTAGCATGTCAAAATCAGCTTGTAGTCTCTTTAGTAAAGAGCTTTGAAAGATCTATGGTGGATTTTTTGCTGTGATGGATCCTTTATCATGATAAATGTTCTTCAGCTCTTTGTGTGTTTGCTTTCACAATGTAAGATCCTATTCCCTGAACTTGGCTTTATTGGCTCTTAGATAAAAAATTGGTTTGGAGGTCTTTTTTAAGTTAAAGAAGTGTATGCATTAACGTAAGTCCTAAGAAGTACTTGGTCCAAATGGATCTATAGTCTGCAGTCAAAATGCAAACAATATGGTATGTATTGACAAAATACATTCAATACTTTATTTCTCTGGCATAATGTAGGCAGGATAATTTAGTATCAGATTTAATCTTCCAAGTTACTCTGCAAGTGTATGCATATTGACAATTCCTTTGGTCCTTCCAAGGCAAAGTTGAAGAAGGTAATTACAATCCAAGTCTCTTTTCCATTCCAATACACTAATTTAATTGAAACTGTAGTACGTACAACTTCATGAGATGGGTCTTTTTTCATTTCAATACTGCATTCTCCAAGGATGCTATTTAGAGGATCTAAATCAACAGGAACTACATGCTAAAGAAATAATAATGCCCTCTTGAAGTGCTTCAGCTGCATGCTCTCAGTCTTACAGCCTGAAAGAACAGGCATAAGCACCGTAAGGACTTGGTATATTCACTAGAATGCATAATGTTAAAAAATAAAATAAAACTCAGCAGTGGCTATTTTTTTTTTCAAAACTACCATTTGATATTTACAACAATGGAACAATACAAGGAAATTCAAAGCTGAAAAGATTTTTTGCAACAGATTTTCTGTTGTCAGCTTATATAAGGTAGAAAGCAGCTGTGTACCAAGTCTGAAAAGGTGGATCTAGTTGTGCAGGTGGTCATTTGCATTTTTATCCTAAATACATTTATAAATCTGATGTTTTTCTTTGAACCTTCGCTAAGACTTCTGTATTTTGATAACAAATAAAAGAACAAACTGAGGGGTGTTCCTGGTGGGTTGCATGGAGAATAAAGATAAAAAGTAATGCCGTGTGCATTTGTAGGGAGCTTAAGTCAGGAATAAATTCCATGGTCATGGTACCTCAGCCTCTGCTTTCATCCCTCTCTAGGGTGGATTAACACATTCCTTCCACCATATACTGTACCTCTTGCTTGGCTGTTCTTCCTTTTGTGCCACCCTCTCTTCTTCATGTGAGCACGTGACACAGACTGTCCACAGTTCTGACTGCCTTCATCCCAGCCGCCCTGGCATGCTGAGACTGTTTCTTTGTCTCGTTCTTTCTGCCGGAAAACAAGACTCAATGCTCATATGGGCAAGGATTTCAAGAGATCTAAATGTAGGCTGTACTTATCATCAGCTTGATGGGATGGGATCAAAAAGACTGCCCTGGGAAAAGAAAGACTGTGTGATAATCTTACCCTGGCTGTCAGAAGCAAAATTTGCAGTGTGGGAGTTTTGCTTGTCTTGATTTTCCTAGCTGTATTAGGGCCTCTCCAGGTGATTGATCTTTTATAGCTGGAGTGAGCTAACAGCCCTTTTGTCTTGTCCTGAGATAATGGTTACAAAGCATCTGAGCTCAGCAGGCTGTGTTGCTCCACCTTCAAGAAGCACTAAAGACAGGCATAAAACTACATGTCGGTTGTTAGCCCAGCCTGGCTTCCTCCTGTGAGATGTTGCAGTATCAGCATTTGCTCAGCCTGGGAATGGATTTTTACACAACCCAAAAGCCAAAGGTTGCTTTTTGATGTTTCCTGAACTTATAAACTATTTGGCTCTTGTTTGAGTTAATATAAATTGTGTCACAAATTCACCTATGGAACATGTTTTCAAAGGCACAAATGCAGATCTGCACTTAAATCTTATGATTCAGGCTCCAAAAATCCTGAGATTGTACAATCAAAAGGAAGGGACAATTTCTGTTATGTTTTCTTAATTTCTTGTAGTCAAAGGTACACTAAGTGTAGTTTTGGATAGGGAAAATGGATAGGGAAAACTGAAGTATCCAAGTTCACTTTGTAGCGCTCTTGCTTTGTTCTGTACTTTTTGTCAGGTGGTTTCCCATTGAATGTAGTGGAGAGTGGGTTAGATAATATATAAAAGAATATTTTTTACTTGACATGTGACTACTGAATAATATTCACTTTTCACTGTTTTCCATGTGTCCATGTAAAAGACCAAAAGACCTTAGACTGGTTTCTGCTGGTGAGACAGGTTCTCTGGTAGCCCATGATACTTGATGTCCTTCCAAATGCATGAGAGTAGCTGATGTGGTCAAGTGGCACTTGTGAATGGCTTTTTCCTTTAATTTCAAATAATTTTCTTCTTTTGGCATTTTATCTGTGATGTTAGACAAACTGGTGTAATTGGGTTTCCTCTTATTCGATAAGGATGTTTGTCCAATTTTGTATGTGTTGCCTTTATTTTTTCCCTGAATCTTATGGCAACTAGGCTTTTTTATAAACAGAAGATGAACTAATTACATAGAACCAGTCTTGGTCTCTCATTCTATAATTTATTTATTTTGCAATACTTAAAAATTGCTTTGGATAAATATATTCCCAATCCACATAACCCAAAAAAGAATTACAACCAGTGTTTTTTGAGGGAAATGTACTGGATAGTCTCCTTTCTTTGTAAGTTTTAAAAAAATACACATCTTCATGGAAGGAAAAACAATAAACTGAAGATTAATCTTTTATCATTAATGATAAAGAAATTTTGCTTTAAAATAGAGTTCTAAAAATTAACCTTTGCATTTTGGCTTCAATCATAAAGCACAATTTGAATTAATTCCCCTCTTGAACAGTAAGAGTCAATATACTCTAATTCCTACTGTTACTATTAAACCTTCCCTTTATTGTTAAATTAAAAAAAATAATTTGCAAATAAAACATAAATAAAAATATATTTTCTGGAGAAAGAAAAACCCGAAGTGGGTAACCGAAGAGGAGAAGCCTGAGTACTATGTATTTATCAACAGCAGTCTTTCAGTTTCCAAATTTTTAGTAAGATGACTGCCTCCTTCTCTCTGAAGAGCTTCTTCACAGGAGTGAGCAGTGGTGCCATGATGGTGCTCAAGAAGTCAAGGCAACTTTGCAATACTTTTTGTATTTCTTGAAGAGTTGAGCTCCCAACAGCTTTTGCTTTCCTGGCGATATGCCCAACTTGCTCCCTTTTCTTCACAGGAACTTAAAATAATTGCTGACAGTTTTAAACCTGAGAGCAGGTAGGTGACCTACTGATGAAAGCCACAGGGCTGAGAGCTCCTGATTCAAACAATGACATTTTTCGTTCTTCACCTCACCTATTACTGTACAACATGGATAATAAGGAAAAAGCTGAGACCTTAGCACCGACTGTCATTTCAATTTTTCAGTTCATTGCAAATAGGACTGTGTTGCTCTTAAATACCCAGCATTTCCTGAGCAGCTTACTATTAGAAACTTACTGGATTTGATTTATAGCATCTCTCTAACACAAAGCATTTCTGCCTCAAAAAGTAATCACTTTCTGTCCAAAAGAAAATAAAATACTGGTATGTTTGTAATTAGGTATTGCTTAAGCAGAACATCTTGAAAGATGTTCCTTTATGAAGCTGTTGCTTATTTCTTTTTTCCCTCTCTTGGAGAGTATGAGATTTCCATTACAACTGGCACATGTTGTAATAAGTCATATCTGCTCTACAAGTATCTATGCTAACCATAAACATGACCCAAAGCATATTAGTCAGCCAGAAAGAAGCACTTGTCAAATAAAGCTTGTCTGCAGGAGGACAGAAGATGTTTATTGGAATTCAGTTAGTGTCAGGAGTGGTCCCTGCTACCACTGCCATTGCTCCTCCAAAGGCATATTAATTAAAGAAGATGCAAAGAAAATAAGTCTGTAATGTTCTTGTGGTCAGAATCCAGGGAGAGGTAAGAGATGATGACTTGTTTTCAAAAGCTTTTGTTTATTTTTGTTTTTAAATATATTGTTCAATAGATACCGGGTTCCTTGGAATTAATCTGAAAGGGTATTTTATCTTTCTCCTTTCTCTTTGTATGGAAAGTCAGAGTCGACCTTCCTGATAAATATCCTTTCAAATCCCCATCCGTAGGATTCATGAATAAAATTTTACATCCCAACACTGACGAAGCATCAGGAACTGTATGTCGAGATGTAATCAATCAAACCTGGACAACTCTCTATGATCTCACCAACATTTTCGAGTCGTTTCCGTTCCAGTTCCTCCTTTATTACTGTAGAAGCGCAGTAGATAAGGATATCTAATGTGTATGTCTCAAACAGCAATAGACGGATGTGTGCTTCTACTAGAATATAAAGGACTAACTTATACCAGATTCCATGCCAAGTGTGTAATTTACTAATAAAACTCTGTAAGTTTTGTGGATCCTCTGACTTTTGTTGTTCCTGTTCAACTGAGCATCTACAAATGTCAGGTGTTCCCTTCTCCTTAGGAGTGGGATGTCACATGATATTAGACATATCAATGTATCAGGAGCTATTCCAAATATGTCCATCTCTCACAAATAATTATGACTATGCAGCTCAGGGAAAAAGAGCTTTCTGATCCTAATGGATTTCAAACAAAAGAGTATACCCTTACTCAAACTTTGGTTACTAAAATCACTCAGATTTTGATCCATTGGACCAGAGACGAATTATTGTAATTGAAACTGATAGTGACAACTGATAGTGAAACTGGTAGTGACACTGTGATCAGCAAAGTCCTAGAGTTTCACCATTGGCGTTATGAGCATCCATTAGAATCACTTTGCTGAAGCCTCACCTGTAAGGATTCAAAGAAAATGAGTGTATCAGACTCAAACCTGATATGTTGACCCTTAAATCTAGTACCAATCATAGTACAAACATAAACTATTTGCTATAATTAAAAAATAATGGTATTTTCATTCTTGTTTATCTTCCAAAACTATAACTTCTCTTTACTATAGTGTATGCTAAACTTTGCCAAAGTATCCTTTTTCTGCAGAACACACCTTCCCCAAAATAATAAAAAAAATTGTCCTCAGCATCAGGATCCCAAAGGAAGAATTGGGTAACTCTAAAAATTGTATTTCTAATATAAAATAACAAATACTTGCAAGAAATATGAATTCACATATGCGTGCTGCCCAGTAACTGAGTCTATATATATATATATATATATATATACAGTAAATAAGCCTGACTGGGTTAGAAGATTGCAAAGTTATCAATGACTCTGGTACGTCTGCAGATTGATTCACTATTTTAGTAGCAAAACCTGTAATTGATTTTGGGGGAAGAGAGACAGATAGTCTTTGTGTGGGAGATTAACATTATAGTAAGTAGTACTTTGGATCTTCTATTTTAATCATCCACAAAACAGTGAAAAATTACCCTGTGTTATAGTGTGTCATCATCTCTAAAACACTTAAAAACCACATTCCCAGAGTTATTTTTAAAAGCATGAAGTGGAGGAAAATATCATGTTTGATGAGAATGGGTAATTAAGGTCAGGAGTTTATCAGGGAGACCTGATTTTTTATCTCCATTTCCTCATCTTTGTAATAAGGATGAAGAGAGGAGTTTGCTTTCATTTTATTATTCTTGCTAGCAAGCATTTATCTGCTGAGTACCCTGGTTTCCCATCAGGTGCAGGAAGTGCAACCCATTGCCACTGTACTGGGGCTCCTGCCCTGGGGGTGTCTCCTGCGAGGACCTGACTGGGATGGGGGAAGGCACTGTCCTCTCCTCTGGCATGAACTGACAGTCCCTCCTGGCCTTCATCCCACTACTCTGAGGACCATGTTGGCTTTGCTGCATGGAGACACAGGAACAATGCGAAGCCTTTCCTGGAGCAGGATTTCTGGGTGAAAGAGGGAGAGCAGAGAAGGTGTCCTTTTAAATTACTTCCCCTTGCCAGTGTGTCTGTTGTCCATAGGTCTTGCCAAAATGAGCTTCAAATAGAATCAGACTGCACCTGGGATAGGGCAACCCCAGATGTCTGTACAGACGGGAGAATGAGATGCTGGAAAGCAGTGCTATGGAAAGCGATCTCAGGGATGACAAGCTGAATATGATTCAGCAGTGCTCTGGCAGCCAGGAGGGCCAACCATGTCCTTGGGGGCATCAGGCACAGCATCGCCAGCTGGTCGAGGGAGGGGATTGTCCCGCTCTGCTCTGCACTGGTGCAACCTCACCTTGAATATTGTGGCAGTTTTGGGCACCACAGTATAAGAAAGATACTAAGCTGTTAGAGAGTGTCCAAAGGAGAGCAACAAAGATGGTGAAGGGCCTTGAGGGGAAGCCATATGAGGAGTGGCTCAGGTCACTCAGTCTATTCAGCCTGGAGAAGAGGAGACTGAGGGGAGACCTCACTGCAGTTACAAATTCCTTGTGAAGAGAAGAGGAGGGACAGGCACTGATCTCTTCTCTGTGGTGAGCAGTGACAGGACCCAGGGGAGTGGCCTGAAGTTGTGTCAGGGGAGGTTTAGGTTGGATATCAGAAAAAGGTATTTCACCCAGAGGGTGGTTGAGTGCTGGAACAGGCTCCCCAGGGAAGCAGTCACAGCACCAAGCCTGGCAGAGTTCAAGAAGCATTTGGATGATACTCCATACATGGTGTGACTCTTGAGGATGGTGCTGTGCAGGGCTAAGAGTTGGACTCGATGATCCTTATGGGTCCCTTCCAACTCAGCACATCCTGTGATCCCGTGAAATAAGTCTGTGTTGATGTTGGCACTTGAGCCACTTTGAGAAGGTTGTTCGCTGAGAAGGGAGAAGTGCAGCCACGACCCCAAATGCTGGCTTGAAACTATGATGATAGAAGTAAAGTGACAGGAAAAATAGGTCAGGAAGAACATGTAGCTGGGAAAATAAGTCAAGACCTTGTCTTAGTCTATAACACAGTTGGAGGGGTTTCACACTCTCTGTCTTGAAGGTCCCAAGTCAGGGAAGGAGGTGGAAAGCTGGTCTTGGTGGGATCGGTGTGGCCACTGGCAGCAGGTGAGCTCTCCTCAGGGGCATTTGGGGCACTCAGGTCAGTGAGTGCATTTCTGGATTATTAGAAAATCTAAAAGTTTTTTACTGTAACAGTTTGATGAAAAAGAGGAGAAAGGTATTGTGAAGGGCAGTCTGAATTTGAAAATGACAATCTTTCTCCTGCAAGCCTAAGAAATCACATCAGCTTTGACCAGGCACTTAGTTACCCTTCTTTAAATGAACTCCAACAGATTCCGTGTTTTTGAAGGTGTACCCAAATATACATTTATGTATGTACATATATAAATATACATATATATATGTGTGTGTGTATATATATATATATATACACCCTATACAAATATAGGTTTTTTTTCTAAGACCACCTATATGGGTCACTGTGAACTTTTGGTTGCCCTTATTCTAGTGGTAGTATGTGTCACCCAATTTTGATGCTCATCTGAATGCTCTTGACAAGATCCGTACTACAAGGCTGGCCAAAAGCCACTCATCCTGCTCTTGGTTTGCTCTAGTTGAGCCTGTGGTTGCAAATCTAAAATAAGTACTTTGAAACCAGCTTTTCTTTGATCTATAGTGAAGTGCATCTCTTCCAGTTAGAGTCAAAGACTGCATGTCATCTTGTAAGACACAAACAAATTGAAGGGTGGCATCAGATTTCTAAGTAATATGGGGGAAGGAAGGCTGAATATACCAACAGGCCATCTGTATTATTCTAGTAAGGTCTTCCATTAAGAAGACCAGAAGAACTTATTTCTGCTGATGTTAGTACTTGGTGTTGTTTATTTGCATGCAGCAGCCGCAGTATTGTAGAGCCATCTGCTTACAAATCACAGTTTTTAACATGGATTTAATCACTCAACTCAAGACTGCCATAACAAACTATTTATGTCTTTGTGTCTGACAGAAATGCGTGCCCCTTCCATTCCCTCACATTCCCTCCCTTCTTGCTCAGCATCTCTTCCTAAGAGCTTGTTCTACTAAAAATGTTTTAAAGCAGATCACTTAGTGCTTGACTTGTGGACTTGGAGCAAGGTGTTTGCTCCTGAAAGGATGTCATTTTTCACTGGCAGCTGTCAGGTTTACCAGATCCTTCTGAAGTGCGGTTTCTGAGCTGACTCAGTATTCTGGCATTGCAGATCTTGCAGAGCACACAGCTACAGTGCTGGTGTTTCACCCTGCTCATTTAGTGCTTTCAAAACCTGTATGTGCTACATTTTTCACGTTTCTCTGCGTAGCTGCACTTGGTGCATATTCTTACAAATATCTAGCTGCCTCTGGATGTACAAGAGGAGAGTCATGGCAATTACTGCATTCTGATCCCTATGGTGAATTTTCTCCCAAAGAGCCACAGGTGCTTGGACCACTTGGGGCTCTCACTGACAATGTGAGGAGCTGCTGGCTTCACATCCCACACTCTACTTGTTCCAAGGTTTTCTGAATTTCTTTTTTACAAGTACTTTTTAGACTACCCAGTGGGCATCTAACACTACAAGCATGTTTCTGTGAAAAGAAAAGGATTCCTTTTAGCATGTTTGTAGAGAATGCGAAGATTTCATGAACTTTATACTGTGTGCCTTGTGATAAAACAAATTCAAAAAACTGTCTATGTGATCTGTCCAAGAAATCTTAAAATTATATCTGGATTTAGTTCTGGAACATGCAACAAGGTGGAATAGTTTAACTGGATTTGACCCATTGTCCTAAAAGTGCCACTGACAATAAGCTTTTTGATGGTAGGTCCTTTCTTTGTATTGATTTTCCTCCTCTCTTTTTATTTTCCTTTGCCTTTAATTTCCTTCTCTTTTATCGAAACTCTGAAAGCATTTTTTTGTTGAAATAGGTAATGAACAGATTACCAGGGAGATGTGTCTTAACACTCAGATGGAATCATCTAGTCCAAGGGCAGTCTAGTCTGGCTGTCTCTAAAACCTGCTTTAGATCTCTTGATATTAGTAGTATTAGAGTTTAGTCACACCTGCATTTAAATTATGTTAACAGTAATACTACTGTACAGCTCTTTTACCATAGCTATCACACCTCTTAACATGTGGAACGTCTCTGCAATTTAATGAAAAGCAAGTTTGAAGTCTCAACAATCATCATTCTCTGAGAATATGAAATATTTTGTCAGAAATTTTGTTTTTCAGCTCAGCCTATGACAAGAGACTTCCAAACTCCCTTCTGTGTTTCTCTTGACACTAATTGCTGGTGAGTACAGTGGGATTTGTGCAATGTCTGTGGTGTGATGGCACTGAATCACCAATCTGGCTGATTGGGTGAGCAGTGACATTGGCTTGGAGGCAAAATGCACCAGTGTTTTCACAGACACAAGCCAAAATGGCATTCAGTCAAACAACTCATTAAAAAGAAAAAAAAAAAAGAGAGAGAGAGAAAGCAAAGAAAAACTGCAGGTGGAATGAAGCATAATGCAAAAAGTAAGACGTCCATATTTCTGGGCTCACCCAGTCTAGCAAGTATTACTCATTTGCGGCAGAATCCATGTAGAAGCTGAGTAGGTGAAAAGACCAGAAAATATATACTGTGCATGTCAGTGTTTGCACCATTCAGTGTTGTTCCACTACGACAGACATGGTAATGGGCTGTATTATTTATGTCCTCCATAGCCCTGCTCCCAGCAAAACAAATGCCAGCCTTGGGTAATTGGAATATTTGTACTGTAGGTCCTTGCTAAGGATATAATGGGAGTTTAGTGTTTTACTGAATATTTGAGCTTTTGAGCACAGAATTTCTTTAAACATTTTACAGTAAAAATAATTGTTTTCTTATGCCTCAGGCCATTAGTTAGTTTTTTTTAAAAAATCTTCTCTCTAGATTAATTTATTTAACATTGGACAAAACATGGGAAATGTCACCAAGAAAAATATCTGGTAATTAAATCAGTGATTTCATTGTATGAAGAATCCTCTGCTTTCTCTGCTGTTTATTAATGTTTTTCTTCTCTAAGCTTTGGCTTCTCCCAGAGTCATTGTCAATGTCTTGAGAAACTATTTTGGAGCAGAAGGACTGGCCTGCCTGGGCTGTCTGGTCTCTTCTCAAAAGCCACAGAAGCAATGTGTGGCTTTCAAGTCTTGTTGTTTTTCCAGGTAGGAAATGGCTTAGGATTAGTAAGTGTTATACACCTCTGGAAAAGCAACAGACAAAAAATCCTTCTTAAATAGACTAACAAACAAAGAAAAAACCAAACAGCTTACAGGGATGAATAAAGCCTGGGGACCACTTTCTGTGAGCAGACAGACTTCTAACTCAGATGCTACAAAGGACTCTCTTGTTTGAACTATGAGAGAAATGGATCAAACAGCACAGCCAGAAGGAAGAAAAGAAACAGTGGAGCACATGGAAGATCAGATTTAGGAAAGAACAAAATTGTGATGATGCATCAATGAAAAGTAGTAACTTAAAAAGGGATCAGCTGGTGAAGGAAAATAGAAGTAACCAGATAGCATCACTGCAAAATCCTCCATAAGCCTGTATGCTTTTTTATGTCCTGGACATAAGGAAGAGCACTGCTAACTGTGTGGTAAAGGCAGAAGATTATGTTTTCTTTTCCATTTTTATAATCTTGAGGTGACAGGCAGGGTCTTCAAGAAAGTGCCACAGTCCCAAGGGCACTCATGTCCCTGCCTGCCCTGGCCACAGACTGGGACCCAATTTCAGCACAGCCCAGGGCCACCAGTCCCTCCCTGTCAGGGACTGCTCTCCAGCATTGCCACAGCCCTGCCTGAACAAGAAAATGTTTTGGGGTTTTTTTCTGGTTCACTGACTGAATTGCACAACTCCTCTAGGCTTTGAGAGGGTCAGGATGTGGCCCATGGCATAGTTCCAGTCATCTACTCTGTGGTGTAACAGGTGATCAATTTAGCCCAAAACTAATGAAGTTTTTTGAACATCTTTTTTCCATAATGCATTCTTATTTTTTAAAAAGATGTTCTCTTGAAACAGACACAGCCTCTAACATTTATCAGATATGTTTTTCCAGTTAATCTTCAGCCTATAACATTGCCAATACTCTCAAAGATGATCCAATATATATTAGTTGTCTTTTTGCTATGCCATGGTAGAAGAGTTTTGTAATCTTTCCTGTATACCCAAAAGGGATATGTTTTTCACTGCTGATTGAAATGGTCCCTGAATGCCAGAAATGCACTCATCAGCATTTCAAGTGATGTATTTATCTGAAGTAGTTTCCTTCTGATAATTTGATGAATGGAAAGTACAGCTTTCTAATCGCTGTAAATCAAGACAAGAATTTTTGGAGAACATTTATAAAAGCAATATTGGGGTCAGATATGGTTCCTAGTTCCTTGTTCCTTTAGCCTTGGTCCTAGTGGATGTTCTATTTTCTTGTGATGTTGCCATCTTACAGCAGCACATTCAAATCCAACATCAACTTATTACAGTTCACTACTCAGCAGAAGATACAGCTGTGATGCTTGTGTGAAGAATATGGCCATTTAATTCAGCTGGCTTCAGCACACAGGGACCTGCGTCAAGATTACATGAAGGCACAAATCTCTCAAAGCTTTTACCACTAAATTGTCAGCAAGATGTTTCTGGTTTGGGTTTTTTTTTTTTTGTTGGTTTGTTTTGAGGTTTCTTTGCCACCGGGAGCCAGTTATTTGAGCAAACTTCAGTCTTTCTCCTTCCCCATGCTCTCAATGTTTTGCTTCCTCTCCCCCACTTTGCTTCTGCTCTGCTACATTTCAAAAAGCAGCTTCTAGCATTCCCCACAGACTCTATTATCCTAAAAGGAGGAAAATAAACATTTCATCTAAGATATTTGATAGGTGGAGATAGATCTGTGAACTTATTTAAAGTTTCCAGCAAAAAAGAAAATGCTTTGGATGGATAATGAGCAATTGAAGACAGTAATCTTAGAATATTAAGCTAGAAATCTGAATTTACAGCCCAGCTTTCTGTAGACAAAGTTACTGAGATATGTGGGTTGATTTTATTCACTCCCAAAAAACTCCAAGAGATAAAAGCAAAAAGTAAGTGCCATCAATTATTCCAGGAATTTTTTCATTTAAAATGACATAAAAACCCAAGGAGGCCCCAGCAACTACTGATAAACTAAACTGTACTTAGAAAATGTTACAGTACTCTTGTGATGCTGAAAAACCTTGGAATGATTAACTGCTCAGAGACTTTTGTATCTTTAAGCAGCAAGGTATTTGTTTATTCAACGTTGGGAACAAGCCAGCTCGCGCTGGACAAACTTGTTCGAAGGTATCACACAAAATCGGGGGTTTTATACAGTTTTCATACATGATTTTTATACATATTCATATGATTGCAACATCTATCTGTACATATTGATAACAGGTGGAGTCTAGGTGGAGCTTAGGGCGGTGCTTCTTTTGGCACTCAGTTTTGGGGGTACATCTGGCCTTCGGCCTCAAGTCAAGGGTCTTCTTCTCATCTTTCTTCTGTGACCTCTCTACCTTTTTATTGTTCTTGTCCCAGTTACTGAAGCTTGGACAAAGCCTTGGCTCTAGGCCTGTTTCTCCTATTCAAATGTCTACCTTATCCTACCTTATCCTAATTTATTAACCCTAGGCTTAGTGAATACTGC
This sequence comes from Manacus candei, assembly GCF_025592945.1. NCBI lineage: Eukaryota > Metazoa > Chordata > Aves > Passeriformes > Pipridae > Manacus > Manacus candei. Next base: position 4,060,416 of record NW_026138111.1, on the reverse strand, counting down.
TTCTAGTATTATTCTACATTTTTGATCCAGTGAACAGAACAGAATGATTCTTAGCAGCACAGGCAAAGTAGATGTTAGGGGGGGCTTTCTAACCAGGCCCAGATATCTCAGTTAACTCTTTTAGGCCTGACCCTCATTTCACTCATTAGTTGCTTTGTCAAACTAGATTTCAAGTTGCCAGGAAAGATAGCTGTTACCTTTCCCACATACTCTGCTGTGCTTTTATGTGCTGAAAACGAAAGGAATCCTAACGTTTTTCTTGATTAGAAGGAGCTCCAATAACAGCACTGTAGAGAAATTGGAGGAGCCCTCTGAATTGATGCTTTTTGTTATGAATTCTTCTGTCTCCAATATAGTCCTGTGCTAAAATTATGCCTTTTTTTTTCACCACCAACTCAACCATGGGCAGAATGCCGTATACACAGCCTGTCTGTCGGTGAGGCACGTCTGTGCTGGGCTTTCTTGTGTAGCATTTCGATGCTGCCTTGCCACAGGCTGCTGGATTCAGCTGTGCTACCAGCCCAAGGGTTTACATTTCTCTCGCTGCCTCTGCCAGTTCTCCTGGACTCTCCCACAGCAGATCGGAGAAAGATGGTTGCCTGTACCCCTTCATGGTCAGTGGCAGGTGGGACCTCAGGGCACGTTGGACTTGCGGTGCCTGCTGACCCATCAGCCTCTCCAGCCCACCTCTGTGTACATGCAATGTCGCATCATCTGAATGGGCCTTTTGCACTTCAGGATACAACCTCTTCCAAAAAATGCAACCATTTCCTGTTAGAGACCAGGGCAAGAACTGAGCAACCCCACTGGTGCCATTAACGCTTCTAGTTAGCAAAGGATGCCACCACGATGGGTCTGCCACCATGAGCTGGCACACCACCAGCTCCTATCCTACCTCCCCCCAGCAACCACAGCAGCACTGGTGACTGCGTCAAACTAGGGATGCCAGAAGGCATATTTAGTTAGAAAAGCATCTGGCAACTCACTAGAAACATTCGTGTACAAGAAAAAGCATTGTTTACTGCTGCAAATCCTTCTGGAGGTCTGCACTCCTGCTGTGCAGTGACAGTTCTGTCATGAGCCTGGAAATAATTTGTGGTGCTATTTTTGGTAATGTCCAATTGTCTTATTATGCCAAGATTAAATGGGATAACAGTTGCAGTAATTAAAAATGAAAAAGTGACAGTTATTTTTGGCCCAAATAGTTACTATTAACTGACACGGTAGATGGGCTTTTAAAGCCAAAAATACATGCAACAGCAGTCAGAATAGCTGTTATTTCCCTGCTGTTTGTGAAAGGCTTATGAATCATGATCTGCACCCAGCCAATAGCATACCTTTATTTCAGATGCTATTTAAATTACACTTAATTTAAATGAAGAGGTGGAACTAAAGAAATATCTTAATGTTCTTTGCAGGCTTTGTCTGGCATCAAAAATGAGATGACTGTGTATCTTGATTTCCAGAAACTGATTAATAAACAGGAAATGTACCCCATGTTGACCTATAAAAAGACTGTTGAATTATTCTGCATATTTAAAGGTAAATGAAATCTATACAAATACACCATTTGCTTACTTTATTTCCAAAACTCGCACTCGTTTTTGTCTTATTTGCTGTTCAAAAAAAAATCAGAGAAACAAGCTGTGAAGAGCAGGTGAATACTAACCAAGAAACAGAAAACAAGAAATAATGATGCCTAGCACTGCTCATATTAAAACAAAATCACAGCCAGGGTGCTGTTTTATTCCTAGTTAGCCCCTGGACTCATTTTTGTATTAGGATCTGATCACAGTCCTTCATTGGTAAGATAAGATTTTCAGAGATGAGCACACTGTCAGTATTCAACATATAGTAAGTAAAAAAATCTGCTCTTTCTTGTGGTACACAGAGCTGCTATGTCTCTTTGTTTGTTTATGATCTAACAGAACCTGGAAGACATTCGGATATTTTGGTAGATCATGTGCTTGCCAGTTGAGTATCTTACAATCTGCTTTATCAGTGTTTACTCAGATACTTACCTATCCACACTAACAACATTGCATACATATGCACATTTATATATATAAAATATTTGTAATTATGTACCTCTCTATATATGCACACATATATAGTTAAATATTTTACAACATTAAAAGGAATTGAAAACTTAAAAACTAATAAAAAATTTAACATTTAAAACTTAATAACTTAAATATGTTAGACTTTAAACACAATTATTTAGAATGCATATTATTTATATGTAGGCAGTATTTATATGTAGGTAGAAAATGAAATATCCTCAGACTCATCCTCTGCCTTTGATGCCAACTGATTGGCATAAAGATGAGCACTGTCTCTCCATCAGCCATGTTCCTTAACCTGCTGTCCTGCTCCCTGACACTTTTTTGGGCTATTTTGCCATCTCTTTCCTGGCCAACCTTCTTAAATCCTACAGGAAATGCTTCCTGGAGGCAAAGTGAATAAGATTGATTCCCACTACACTTGTGTTCTTTCCAATGCTGTCTGTGGAATCTGCAACCTCAAATGCCCCGGGTCTCGTTGCATGCAGTGTTCATGGGGCTGAGCTATAGCAACATGAGTGTGGCTGGCAGCAGCACGACTCTGACATTATTTCAGAGCCTTTGAACTGAAAAAACCACATACACTAAAGAATAATGATATTTTAGGTTCATTTTAATTTACTTAAAATCAAGTTAAATTCATCAGGATCAGCCCCAGTATTGATGAGGTCTAAATGTGGTTACTAGTTGGTAAAACAGGTAGGCAATGACCAATAACTTTAACTTTTGCCTTAATCCTCCATTGGAAGAATGGATAGCCACTACTATACAGTGCTATTCCTGCACCCAGACAGATACTATGAATGTCTCACAGGGTATAATAGCCCTTAAACTTCTCCTGGTTTCCTTAAGCCACCTTAAAAAAGTTACAAAAATGTGTGGTGAAAACCACTTCAGAATTTATAACTGCAATGTCAGAGTTAATTTGTATTCCCACAAGATCAGTACTGAGACTGTACTTGTTTTGGTTGTTAATATTATGTGGAAGAAACCAGTCCCTTCTTATCAACCCATCGTTTCCATAGGCTTGTATTAACATATATCAGTAGTAACTGCTCCATATTTTTTCTCACTTAAAATGAGAACAGTAGGATTTGATTCTACTTCTTACATACTCCTAAATACAACCCTAGAAATAAAAATAATTTAAAAAACTCACAACTGTTAAGGCATATCCTATGACTAGGAACATTCCTTAGCTATAAGGACTGGACTGAGAACTGCGTATCTCTGAGTTCATTTGCACTAGACTCACTGCAAGCCTTAGATAACTTATTAGCTTTAAAAAAAGTAATCATGATATTAATTTATCTCCTTCTTCTATAATGTCAGGTAAAGTATTTTGGCAAGCATCACTTATAACTAGAATTATTCTCCCCTGGGTAGATCCAAATGACTTCTCTTCATCCAAATATGTCTTGCCTGTGTGCACAGAGATGCTCAGGCTATCTTCCAACTTAAATCAATATTATGATCAACACTGAATCAAATTAAAGCATATTTGCTTGGCATTTCAGATGATTAAGTAATGATCTTTCCCAACTCCAGCAAGACACCAGGGAGTTGCAGAAGACAGCTGGGTAGACTGCAGAGCCCCTCCCCAGAGCTGTTGGGGTCATTTCATCTTGCATTCAAGCGCAGTGGGTGATACCCATTTTGACTCTCAGAGGACCAGCTGAGTCGGATGAAAGCCTCCCTGGCACTGGCACGGAGAGTGTTGCAGCACTGCAGATTTCTCCTTGGGCACAGATGCAGGCAGGCAACAGAAGTTTATTGCAGTGCCTTTGCAGTCTCTTCTGAGGGAGATCTGCTGCAGACGAAGCCCTTGACATCCCTGGTCATCCTCTGTTCTCGCATCTCCACTGGGGTACAGAAGCTGCTTCTCTTCCTGCAGCAACTTCTTCCTCTGCCCATTTCTTGACAGAGCTGCTTGGCTTAATTTTAAATATTTATTGGATATCTGGCCTAATGCCCACTACTTGGAAAGTGTCTTATATGATGTGTATAAAAGCAAAGGCCAACTTTTTCTGCAAGAGGCTGACCTACAAAAAAGCAATCTCCAACTGCTCGTTGCTGGGAACACACATCTGTGCCATTCCCCTGGGAGTGTCTTTTCTGTGGTGCTTTATTTTAGTGAGGTGTATCCTTCAGAACCTGTAGAGTAGCTCTGTCAATTAGCTTCGAAAAGTAGACAGTAAGTGAGAATTTGTTCTTGATGAATTTTATATCTGGACTGAACACTTGTGACACAAGAACAAATATTTGATGCCTCCTTCAGGACCACTTGGAGAAACCCAGTTAGAAAGTTTGCATAGAAATCAATCACTTCCAATTCCACATAAACACTCACACAAATTCTGTGCTCTACAAAATCAGGGGAGTGAGCATATTTGTTACCATTACTTACACACGTGGTGCTCTGCCTGATTCTTTGAGCCAGAGCAATAGCTTCCATCTCAAAATGCAGATCACGCACCACAGATTTTATTTATGGCCTTTATCCCCACTTCCTTGCAAACAGCAGGGCTGGACGAACAAAATGTTAAGAAGAAGCATCAGAAATCTCTGGAAGGCTTAGGAGAGCAGCTAGAGTCTTTTATGTGGAAATCCTTTCACAACTAGGTTTCTGCATTTTAATACTACTTATTTAAAAGTGTCTGAAGTCCATTTTTCAGGTCTAAGTGGTTGGAGTAGGTTATTGTACAGCTGTACTAGCAGCATACTCTAAGCAAGTCCCAAAGTGTATGCAGCAAAAGGCAGTAGGGAGGCATTTCAGTGTCATATGCTGAAGGACTGCCTGGCACCTAACATTTTATCTCTGCTATCTGTCCCATACTCTATAGTTCACCTTCAATAAACACCTTATGGTGAAGAAAAAAGTGGCCCTGATAATTTAAACAGTCAAAGCTTGATTTTCTACCATTTTGTATGGTTTGTGATGATTTATGGCTGTCTAGAAGGAGAGCAAAGTTGCTCTGAAATGTGACTTTTCTTGATCAGTTTTGTTTCCCCGGTGTAGAACATAAATCACTGCATAATCTACAAGGCGAGCTCTCCAAGCAGACTTGTCCTCTCTTTCTGCCATTCTGTTTAGAGCCCATTTCACAGTTTAAGCTGTGAATTAAATCAGGGTCAGGACTGCTGGAGAAGGTGGATGTCTTGGGGAGCTGAACCATAATCGTGTTCTGCAGGCTGTCCCCAGCTCCTGGTGTACACACAGCACTTTGCCAGCCACTCAAAGGGGCCACACATTCAGCTGCTTGTGCCCCCTGAGAGCACAAATTGTTTTTTGAAGACATCTGTGTCTCTAGACATTGCCTACATAGCTTTTCTTACAATTATAGATCTGTAATTATGTACTTAATGATGACACCCCCTCTGTCTGATGATAAATATATTTTTCCATAATAGCACTTAAGCACTACATATTTACTAATCAAAGAGATTCATTCGCACTGCAAGTGAAGAATTACAAAATAATTATACCATACCTTTAATTATACCATAAATAATCTGGATCATTTCCCAAGAAAGTATATTAGAGCTCTGGTAAGGCACTTAGGCTGGGTGCCTGCGATGGTCCACCTCTCACACTTACTGTGCCAGTGTAAGAAATCCAAAGTTTTAAGTTTTCATTACTACTGCCTCTAGAGTAACTGCAGTGCACTGAAAATAGATGTACAACTCAGGAAAATGAATCATTAAAAGGGATTGAGTTGAATTGTGCCTGGCAGATGTTGTCACAAACATTGCTGAAATACTTAAACACTCCTTCCAGCAAGTGACGATGGGATGCTTGGCAGCAAAATTATGCCATAGCTAGAGAAGTAATGCTTTTCATGCTAATGCAAGGAGGGCTTCATGAGCAACCTCGTGGAGCTCTACTGCACAGTTATGAGTGTGGGGAGAGGTGGCGGGTCCACTGAGCCCCTAGAAGTTGACGAGCTTAAAATATTGGATGGTATAAGGCCATTCCCATGAGAACATTGAAGTCAATTACCGTTCCCATAACCAGAACAGCCTTGAAAAGCCGGGAGTTGACTGGAAAGATGATAAGCAGGATGGAATGTGCAAGGGCAGAGATGTTGGCTGTGTTTCATGGTGCAGGTGTTAGTGCTATGGTGTTTTGTAGAAATTATGTTTACAGAAAATGTGTGGGAAAATGTGGGTTAGCTGCCTCAATAAAGCAGGCTGCTGCACTTATGCAGCAGACAGCTCTTGTCTCAACTCTGTGTGTGTGTGTGTCTGCTTTTTCTATAGACCAAACCTAACCGATACGATAGATACCCCATGACATATGAGGATGCTCCTTCCTTATCTGTTGGATAGCTCTTGGCCAAGGCTACATCATCCTACCCATAGTGATTCCACACCTTAGCCCTGGAAACAAGAAGTTGCAAGCAGAAGGATGAAGAGGCCAGTCTGGCCTGAGCTGTTCTTCATCCCCAGGGCTCTGTGGGCAGCCCTCCCTACTCACCCAGGGAGCGGGTGCATGGGGCTCATCTGCTTCTCTGATATAGCAGGGGCTTGATAGGCTTACTTTTTAGCCACACAAACCTGAGTGGACCAGAGAAGGAGGAAATTCTGGACAGCAGTCAAGCACTGGGTTGTTTAAGATGTACAATTCCCTGAAACTAAGGTTTTGAAAAACATGGTAATTTTCTGTGTCGTTCCTGCTGGAGACATGGGTCAAGCCCAGAAGTGATTCGGCAAGTATTATGTTTTGCATGATCTGCAATGGCTGTTTTGCATTGCCTCCTTGAGTGCAGATATTTTTGTTAAGAAGACTTCGGCAAACTTGCAGGGTGTCTGACACATGGTTGTGAGTTTGATTGAACCTTATCTTCTGTGAGTTCATTTTGGTGTTTAAATATGGCAAGTCTACACCAGACTCTTCCTCATGTTACACATGGTAGACATCCAGCCATCTTCCTGTGATCCAGGGAAAGCAGACTGATGGGCAATTCCTCTCATGTGATGCAAAAGTCTTTTTTTTTTCCCCCCAGTAATGTTTCCCCAAATAAGACTAGTGTATGAAGATATGAGTCCTTACTGGCAGGAAAACCTCTTGGTTGAGGCTCATTTTAACTTCTGCAGGAAAAGGGCCTTATCAGATTCCTCAACAATTGGACATAGAATGCAGTCTCTCAGCTTATCTTGGATCTGAATAAGATCCACGCTAATGCTGATGGCTTCAAAGCTCATAGCACCTAAACATACTTTGACAGATGATTTTTTTCAGTGTGTAATTAAAAAGAGTACATCCTGGCAGAGGAGTTTATCAGTTCTAGCCTAGCTAATGAGCTTAGTCTTCTTTCTGTACTGAAGTTACACAAGAGTGTAACTGAAGGAGGCGTATTGATCGAATGTAGTTTCAGCTCTGAGCACTGAGAAGCTTGCTTCAGTCTCATATGTGGAGGTTTCCTCACCTGCTCCAGAGTCTGCCTGAAGACCAGGCTGTTTGCTGCTCTCAGTTCAGCTGTAAGCACCTGGTGATCTACAGCAGGCTGGTGGGTTAGCTAGGGAAGTAGTAAGTGATCAGACTACTTGAAACATTTTTACTCACATCATGCATGCATGAGGGGGAACTGGCCTCCCAACTGACCATCTGTCTTATGACAGATATTCTTTGTGGCTGAATCTCCCTATGTTTGTGTCACTTCAAAGATGCAATTGTTCATGCTATGATATCAGTCATTCCTTCTACCTCTGGGCTAGTAAGCTTCCTGAGGACTTGGAAAGACTCCTCATTTGGGATTTTTTATTTTAGCAATTCAGAGTGTGGACAACCTACTGTGTAGTATTTTACACTACTAATTTCATGCATTTCTATTGCACAAATGGTAAGAGACTTTCTATAGCACATCATCTCTAAGAAGTGTTATCGATGCTTCACAAATCCTTTGCACTTTGTTTTTCCTTCTGATGAAAGCCTGTTCTGTTTCCTGGGTTATGAATCCCTGCAGAACCTCTCTTAGTAACTCCCTAAAGCTTTCTTCCTTCTCAGAGTTATTGCTTCTGTGCTCTTTTTACATAACACCATTCAAAAGCAGTTTTTTTTCTGCATGAGCACACATGTTTATAGTTCCTCTGAAGCTGTGTCCCATCACCCTCCTCCATGCTTTCACCAGCATCCACCATCACGGCATCACTTTTTGAAAGCTCTGTGGCACTTGGCATCTTGTGGCCAAATGAGATGGGTCTCTGGGCTCCCTGTAGATGCACATGGCTGATTGCCACAGCTGGTGGGGCACATCTCTGGGTAAACCCAAGTCCCCTGAGTAAACCCATATCTAATGGGGCAACCAAGGCCTGTCATCAGTAAAGTAGCATTTGGTTTCTCTCTTCTTGCTTATGGCACATCTTGCATGAAGCCTCTTCTGAAGGTGAGAAGGAGAAATTGTGGCATCCTGAAAGCAATTTTAGAAGAATAAGAAAATGAGAGAATGCAAATGGCTCTTTCATCCTACTGCCGAGTACACATTAACCTCGTTTAAAAATGCAAGTACTGGATATGTCATGTATGCTAATATGGTTTTGCTTTTTAACTGAGAGCCCTTCGTTCCTTGTAAAGCTGTTGAAGGATTGGTTGGTGTCTTGAGTCTAAGAAACCCATCTATTTATGTTAAAAGATTGAAAAGTTCCTCTCATTATTGGAGCTCTGCAACTGAGTTCCCCAGAGGACAAATGAATCAGAGAGCATTTGTGTTTTCCTGAACATAACAAATAACAAAGCTTTCAGGATACAGCTTTTTTTTTTCCAGGAATGAAGCCGTATTTTTAATAATTTTACTCAAGAAAATGCATGAAGGTGTTTGAGATTTTAGTCACTCCTGAAGGAATCTCTAGCTCTTCGGAGGACTGGAACACAATGAAATATCCTGGGAAATATCCCGGTTTCAGGAAAACTGGTGCTGGTTGCTGTTACCAGCACAAAAAGAGCACTAAAGCATTGTTCCTGTGTCCTATGTAAAAGCATGTGAAGTTTTGATTTGCAATTCAGAGTCCTCACTAATTGATATCAATTGATAATACTACATTTTCATTTCCATGTGAGGGTGAATTTGAGATTCTTTACATTGTTATAGGAAAACTGACATCCCTGTTTTTCAATTGCACCATAATTTGCTTTTGATGGTATTCACCAGTATTTGAAGTACAGCTCCAAATTCCTGGTCCTTCTTGCCCAACACTTGAGAAGAGGCAAGTTCTCCCTATCAAGAGCCATAGCACAACATGTGGCTGCTGGCACCAGGAGGAACAAACCCCGCCACAGGGAGGAGAAGGACACATCAGGGCTGGAGACCCACAGGCCAACCTGGTGGAGACCACATATTAGCCAAGCCTGCAAACACTTCAGAGCAGGAGCTGTTGTTTCATGACTTGCATTAAGCCTAAAATCTAATTACTGCTGAACAAAGAGAACTAATGATAACAATTGTACTCCTGTGCTGATACCTTTATGCTTCTCTTTGCATTGTGTTGCACCATAGACCTTACCCTGATTTTAAACCACAAATCCTGATTATTACAGTGCACAGAGAGGAATTATACCCTCCTACATAGTCTATGCTGCAAACAGGGTGACTGCCCGAGGTGCCTCGGTAATGGCATTGTGCAACACACAAATGCCTTTAATCATCCCTGCGCTGCTGGTGTCTTGTTTAGACTACTTAAAATAACGTACCCAAATTATGAATTTTTGCATAAGAAACGATGTGTGTTTCAAAACACAATGAGACACATTCTGCACAAAGGCTGGTTGAGAAGTGGGAGCAAGCCTCTGCCCGAGAGGCAATTCAGTGGAGAACGTGCATTGTCTTTAACACTGCAATTAAACTAAAACATTGTCCTTGAAAATAAAAAGATTTGCAGTGTGGCCACTGCTGTGGGAAGCTTTTGATGAAATATTTAGGACAGCACTTTCTGAATGCAACTAATTTTCAGGAAGCATATCAAAGTTTTATAGGGGCACTAATTTAATCATGGATGATGAATTATTTTATTTTTATGTTGGGCTTTAACAAGGGTGGATGAATGTGAGGTGGCTCAGTGAGTCTGTGTGTGCCGAGGGCCGCCTGAGTCACAGCTTTTGGAGAGCTGTTTCCCTCCAGCTGAGCACATCGTGTCAGCCTTAACAGGGCTCTGAGACCTCACGCTGGCTTCACAGCTGAACCCAAATGCAGGGAAACCTGCCAATTACGAGGGAACTTCACATCCAGTGGCACAGCCTTTGATTAAACCCTCATTAACCACCTCTACCCTGCTCCTGGCCTAGTCTCTCCAGACAGAGGCAAATAATGTTGAGATGGAAAAAAAAAAAGGAAAGAAGGAGTGTGTTTCTGTGAAGCACTGGTTGTCCGTTTTGTGTTTCTAGGTTGTCCTCACACTCTCCAAACCAGCTCAGCTGTGGTGAGAACTGCAGTGGTGGAAGTTTACAGGGTCAGGCCAAGGTGCAGGAGCAGCACAGCTGATGCTGACACCCCCCACTGCTCCTATGCTTTCATTGCTCTGCTGCAAAAGATCTGCTCCTCCAACCTAATCTAAAAGTTCAGGAAAGTAGAAAAAGTTGTTGTGTGAAATTGCAAGAGAGACAGAGTGATGTAGTGCGATGTGCATATCAAGCCATTTAGAAAACAGTACAGTGGACCAAATTTCTTCTGATGAGATGAAGACTACAGAGAAAATTCAAGCATTTCTCCATCCAGTGAACAATGACAATTTAATCGTCATCCAATGTGAGTCGCTGGACCTCAACATAAGCCTGTCCCCCAAACCTGAGCCCCAGGGCTGCCTGTGCTGCACAGCTGCATGGCAGTGGGGGCACAGAGGTAGCAAACCCCTGTGCTCTTTCTTCTGATCCCCTTCAGCAGGTGGAACACTGTTTTTGCAGCAGAAACATTAACCAGGAGATGCAAGCAGGCATCAGCATTGCACAGGGCAGGATGAAGCTGGTCTCCCTCCCACTCTGCCTTGCTCAAGGTCAGCCACTGTGGCGTGGAGTGCAAAGTGAGGCTGCTCCACAAGGGTTATGCAAGGAGAGCATGGGAGACAAGGGAGACCAGCATGGGAGACATCCTACTCGGACCACTGGTGATGACCACTGGGCCTGCTTGAACTGGGAAAGGGCACAAAACACCAGTATGGTGCTGGGAAGGGAAGGGGTCAATGAGTTGCATCAGCTCTGGTGTCACAGGGCTGCCAAGGAGATGAGTGGTGGCTCTTTTACATGCCATGAGTTTTCAGTGCTGCCTCAGTTGTTCTGGGAACACAAATATTTTTCTGTTGCTCCAGCACTGAATCAGTTACAGCATCCAGCAGCTGTGCGGGTGTGTTTTGACCAAAGAGACACCACTTGATGTCAGCATAAAGTAACTCATTATCAATCTATTCACCCAAATGCATATTTAGGATCTTCAGAAATTATCACCATTGTATTAAGATAAATGTTTAAAGCTTTGCAGTTAATTAATATGCACAGATCAATATGCAGCCCAGACTCAGTCTTCAGGTACTGAGAAAGTCTCTGATATAATAAAGCTAAAAACAGAGTGACAGGAACATATTACCTCGCCAGATGGCACAGTTTGTTAAAACAAACCAACGCATTTCTAAAAGAGTGTTCTAATCGCCACTTCAAACAAATTTTAATTTAAAATGGAGAGACATTTACATAAAAAGAGTTCAGAAGTTCACTGTTAGACAAGAGCAGTTCTGGTTTAAGGCAACATAGAAGGTGGGAAAACATAGGCTAAATAAAAACAATCTCAGTGATGGAATTTCAAGCATAACTGTTGTTTGTGAGGAAATTAGATTGTTTTGGAAAACAAACTTTCCTCTGGAAGGTGACAGCCAGTACAGTCTGTGTTCGAAATTCATCAGCAAAACTGCGGTACAGAGTTGTGCAAATAACAATTAATCTGATGGGAAACCAAAACTTTTCTTTTAGAGGATTGAGTCCTTTAAGAATTTTTTTAAACATTAGGTCATTCTTGAAATGAAAATGCTGTTCTCTAATGAAATTCTGAATATGCTGGAAAAAAAATTAGAATAACCAGAACATATTTTTAAGGTTTTAGTCTCATTAAACCAATTGCTCTCTGAAAAAAAGAATTAGCATGTCTTCATGAATTCACTATATGATGTAAAAAAAAGTTCCTGTATCTTTGGATGTCATGGAAGTAGGTAACAAGTTCAAAGATGGATGTAGGTGGCTTGTCTGATTCACCCTTGCAGTGTTCGATCCAACCCTTGGGTTTGTTTTTTTTTCCCACTAATCTAAGATCAGATTAAAGCGATGTGGGTGCCTAAATCTTTATTGATGTCAGACCTAGGAAGGATGACCAGACATCAGCACCATGCTCCAAGGCTCTCCATGCCTCTGTCAGGAGGCACAGTTGCCTATGCTACCTCCTCCAGGTCCCCTGAGAGCAACAGCACCTGCTCAGCTGGGGGCTGAAACCCCATTCCCGCAGCATCTTCTACAGCCTTGCCCACAGCTTGGTGGTTCTCCAACAGAGAAATGGAGACGACAACAGAGAGAATGTCTTTTCTTCCAAAAAGGCAGTTGTGATGCTGTCAGCTGACAATGTGAAGGATGTGGGATGTCTGTTTTCCAGCCTCCCCAGAGTCTGCTGGGGTGTCACTTCTGTTCATCTCTGATCCTTTGGCTTGCTGTGTGCACAGAGCTTGCCTCTGACACGTTCTCTTTCTGTTCTCACACAAAAGGTAAGAAACTCCTTTTTGCCTCATCTTTTTTTTATTTCTTTCTGCCATTTCCTTTGTTAGGTCTCCCTTGCTCCGTCTTTCTGCTGCCCATCTCTTAGAGCAAGAGCTGTCTTGACTGTTTCTGACATGCTTTTGATTTTCATGGAAGACCTTTATCACCTTCATATTACAGAAAAGAACATGAGTAAGTGTTTTCTACTGTGCTGCTGAGAGGTAGACCACATGAGACAGTTAAGAGACATTTTAATGCAAAAGCCTTTTTCACTGCATATGAATTACAATATTTTTATGTTCTCCATGAAGAAACGATGCACAGAAGGGTAATTCAGAAAGCTGACATTACAGTCCTGTTGCCTTCCTTATGGAAAGGCACAGCTCCAAAGGGAAAACTGTAGTGACCAGGAGTCAAAAGAGCTTGACCAATCTCTACATCCAGCAACAGAAGTTGCAATGGGAAAAGATTATTGGTAGAACTTTTAACCTCATTGACAGAGGTCTTGCAGAGCAGATCTGAGCTTTGCTCTTTATTGCTTGATTAGTTCCTGACATGAAATATAAAATACATTAACAGTCTTGATGACTGGGACTGGAAACAGTCAGAAATTCAGAGATAAATTGTATTTTGCAGGTGAGCAAGGTGTTGCTACTTACTGAATAGCACAGGTAACTTTTTACTGCAGCTCACCTCTAGGACCTCCTCTGTCCCCAGCAACTCAGCATCTTGGCTGTACAGCATCCACTTTTCATTTTTTGATGTGTCTTACATATTCTTTTTTCTTAAATATTTAGATTCAGAATCAGCACATCCATATGCTGACCACACTTTGCTTCTTTGAGAATTTATGCTCAGAGATCATTATTTTTGACCTGGACAACAGGCAGATATCCCAAACATCTGGAGTTCCTGGGTCTCATGAAACTCATCTATTTTGAAAGACAGTGAAAGAAAAAGAAAAACCTAAACCAAAGCAAGTAGTAAATGGTGAGTGCAAAGGCAGCTCACCAGTTCTCCTCTCAGCGTCCTCTTAGTCTGCTCACAATGGCTGGACAAGCTGTACCTGTTTAAATAAAACATGGACAAGTATTCACAGTCCAGTGTATCCAATACATTAATTTTCTCATATTCTCAGTAGTTCTTAGGACCATCACAAGTTAAAAAACACCTACATAATAAGTGCGCTTTAAAAGCAGATAGAGTTTAAAAACATTTCCTTCTTTCTCTCTTTTTCTACACTCTGCACAAAAAAACCCTTAAGTCAGAAAAAAAATCAGAAAATAAATGAGCAAAAATGTGAGATAAGGTAATAAGTGTATTCGGGAGCTCAGAATTATTTCAGAGAGCTGCTTTCCACTCCTATCAAATGCATTATGTATAAGTTTTAAGTCAATATGTTTTGCTAACACTGTGTTAAGCTAGAGAGCTGCCTGCTACCCCTTGTAGCTAGATGCCAGGTAAATAAACAACCCACCAGCTTAAGCAAATTAAGTAAATAGTGTTTGTGGGCAGGTAGTTTTGTTTAGCATGTGGTATATAAATGTTTATTAATGCTGTTAACTTTGGGAAATGTTGAGGTAAAGACAGAGATTATAGCAAATGTACAGATTAAAACAGAATCATTTGTCAAAAACAAATATGCATATAAGCAAATAGTAAACAACTAGGTGAGTTCATTGAAGCCAAATACTCCCATTTAATAAATGAAATGCTTCATTAATCCTCCCTGACAGAAGTAATGCTTGGAATGGAGAACAGATCCAAAAGGAAATATTTATTCAAGTCACGTTCTGTGAGTGTTCCCTGGCAGCCCAGGCAGGAGCTGCAGCTGCTCCTGCTGCGGCTGGGCAAGGACGGGTGTTATGGAGGCAGCCCCTTGCTGCCCTCACTCCTGCAGCTTCCACCTGCTGTCAAAATGTTTGGGGATGACAACGAAGCAGTTGGAGGAGCTATCAGTTGTGTGGGTTGCTGTGATCAATGGCTGTCTTAGAGATGATCCTGGTCCCTGTGTGCTCTGCACCAACTGTGGTCCAGCTGCCAAAAATGTGGCATGACAGAGTTGTCCCCATGCTGTGTCCTACATTGACAGTAAGACACCCACTTACCACTGTGGCACTTGCTTTGAGGGTTACCCAGAAGCAAAGTACATGGTGGTGGCAACTCCCCATACTTCAAGCAAGCCCTCCAGGCATTGGGTGCCTTTCTGCAGGAGCACTCAGAGCTCTGTGATCAGCTGCATACCTCAGCTTTACCCTAAAATGATATGTTTCTGTTTCTCAGGCTTAGGTCTTGAGACATAGGTTGCCAATGCAGTTGAATTAATCTTCTCTGAGATCTAAGCACAATGAAGGTGACAGGCATAGGGTGGTATTTTGAAAGAAATCCACCCACATGCAGCACCTTTGCCTGAAGGTCCATCTCATAGCCTGAGCCTCAACTGCAGCACTTCTCTAGTGTTTGCTGTCCATGTCCAGCTCAGTAGCAGTGCCTAGGAGCAATATCCTCCTTTTTCTTTAGTAAACAACTTTACACAACATTGATTTGGCCTCAGCAACTTGGGCCTCTTGGCTTCCCTAGAGCAATGCAACATCCCTGGTTGTCTAAAGCAATGCCTGCACACCATCTGGCACAGGCTAAGGCATGGCTTGTCACCATCATCACTGTAATGCTTTCCCATAGAACTGCTCATCAGCTTCCCAGTCTCTGTGCCTCAAGCTGCTTCATGTATCCACCAGATGAGTTAGAGGACCAGGACAAAGAGCACAGATAGTGGCCATGCTCAACTGAGGCAGTCCATGGCAGCTATGAAAGAACTCATCTCTGAAGCAAATTGTAGACAGGGTTTGCCTAGGAACGAGGGCCATCACAGACCTCACTAAGGTGTTCTATGAAGTTTTCTTTACCAACAAGAGTTGGTATTCTGGAGCCAAGGTCCCACCAGCTGAACAGGGATGAAATCCTGCTGCAAATTCTTCCTAAGATCAGAGACAAGAGACACAGGTCTCTCTCTCTTCTGTCTGGCCCTTGTCATGGTATTTTGTCTTCAAGATCATTGTCCCTCTGTGAAGTTAGTTTGAAAGTGAGCAGATGGTCTGGTAGCATCTGGGGTGGGGAAATGACCTGCATAAGCCCTGCATTAGGAAAATCAAGCTTAAAATAAACAGGCTCAAAGCCAAGATACTCCTTTGCACACACCTCTTCCTCAGGGCAGAGGAGGAAAGCGCAGAGATGTGCCAGTCACTTGCTTCATGTATTTCTGGAAGGAGATTAGATACTGCAATGAGAACAACAAAGTAAGAACTTGAACTAAATATTTATGTCCTCTACCTTTCCTGGGAGATGAGCCGAGGGAGCACTGTAAGGAGAGATCTGGATGAGAAGAGGCCACACCCCTTCCATTTCCTCAGCATGGAAAGCATGGAGTGTTTCTGTGTTGAAGATGCCAGATCCACAATGAGTTGCTCTCCTGAACATGGGAAACTTTAGTAGCAAAAATGCCTAAAAACTGTGGATCAAGAAGTACCGGACTATTAGCTGAAAAATGGATCAGAGTAAATTGTTTCCAGGAGACAACTCAACTGAGTATCACAGGAAAAACATTTTTAAAAAGTAAAGTGTAGAAAGAAAGAGTGTTTGAAAGACAGCTGTAATCCAGGTAGTGTATCCTTGGGAGAAGATGGGGAGAGGGAGATAAGAGCTGTGGCCATTCTGGGGACAAGAGAGACCAAATGAACCCCCACCTCATCCTACCGAGCAACTGTCAAGCTCCTGCCCATGGTATGGTGTGTGTTATCGTGTCCCAAAGCAAACATGGAAATACCAGGTAAATGCTTTTCTTTTTTGGTTGAAGGGAGCTTTGATAGGTTTGCTGACTTCTTACATATTTTGTACAGGGAAGTGAAGAGTAACACCGATCCCACTGGAAACCTTCGTGCCAGAAGTTGAATTTGCAGTACGTGAGAGCTAACACTGGATGTTAACTCAGTAGCTGGGTGTTAACCTCAGCTTGCAGGTTTTTTGTGTATGTTGAAATAAACCTTGAGATGGTCAGTGTTGCAGGAACTGAGCTGCACCGGGTCCCTCTGAATCTGGCAGCTACATTTTTTACCTTGTGCTGCAACATACAAAGAGAATTTGCTTTGCCCTCTGATGTTTATCTTAATTTTACATGTGTTCACAGCCTATAGGAGGAAACAACAAATTGAGAAAATATTTATTTTCACAAAAGCCAAGAGACTGTTGCAGCAGACAACCAGACAAACACAGTACAAGTGCCAAAGCCTGAGCTTTTCTACATGCTGTGCCATCTACATGTTTGCTTTTACCTGTCTAAAGGGTAATAGGAAATTCAGTCAATATGCTGCCATAATCACTGCAGCTTCTCTGCACAAGGATTACCTGTTGCATCCCATTTCAAGTTTTTGGAACACCATCCAAAAGGGAGGCTAAAATCATCAACCACATTTCATTTAGCCCTGCCAACTTAATCTAAACAAATTGAAAAATTACCTACCTGTTACACTTTGAGGCATATAGCAGAAAATAACTCTTAATACCTGCTTATGTTCACAGGAGAAAGATTTATTTCTGATCTCAGAGCTTGAGTAGCAGAGGTAAATAGAACCACCTGTAAACCATTATCTGTCATGCCCCACTGCCCCATGTGAAAAAACATGCACATGCTTTGCCTAAAGGGGAGTTGGTCTAGTAAATGATCAGGAAAATGGAATGTTTTCTCTCAACAAGCAGCAAATGAAGAGGAGGTGCTGCATCTGAAATGATGCTACCTTTTTAACCTGAAAGTTCCCAGTTTTTGATAAAAGGCCATGAGTCTAGCATGTACTTTCTCTCCTGTGGTGCAAAATGAGCCACTTTACCCTTCTTACTTCAAGAGGGATTTTGGTGGTGAAGCAAACTGACCTATTGTACAAATTATTTGAAATGGCTCTGCACTGATGAATAGCCAGAAGGGAGAAGGGCTCAGTATAGTAGCGTGGCTAATTGTCTTTTTACTTAATTGTCATCTGTTTATTTAAGGCTGAGGGTTTTTTTTGTTTGTTTTTTATTTAATAATTTATTTTAGTTCCATGATATGATATATTTCATGGAAATCCATGAAAAAGTGGACCTAAAAATATTTGCTTGTAATACCATATTATTTGGGTCCATGGTTTTTCTACCAGCAACCTACAGCATGATCTCTAATCATGTGCCAAGGTTCCCTGGTCTGTGGCATCCTAGGTCTCCTAGACAAACACAACACAGTGTATGCTGCCTTAAGGCATTTCTTTATTTCCACTGTGAGTTTAGTTTAGTTTCCTAAGGAAACAAAACCAGCTGACTATGACCTTTATCTTTCTCTCTCCTCTTTTCTCACAATTCCTAAGCCCACTTACTGCTTTAGCCTCCATGACACAGAGACCTAAAAGCCTCAAAGGTCAATTTTCCGTATGGATTCTGTGCAAGCTGGTAGGCTGGTGTTTACAGAGCCTTTTAAAAAAGGCCTTTTAGTGCTTCCACCGAAGAAAGAGCTCAGAAAACTCTGGTATTATCCATTGCTTGTCAGCTACTAGATAACCAAAGAGTAAGTGTGAGGCCCCAGCACCTGCATGTATTGTGTCCCACCAAGTGAGAATGTTATAGAGGACAAGAGAGGAGTGGAGGTTATGTAAGGAACGAGGGTGTTCAGGGGACAAAGGACTTGTATTAGTAGAAAAATATTTCCTACTGGTTTGGCTGCCCACAAATCTGCTTTTTAGGATATTTTTTAATTTTCTCTCTTCCTTCTCTGAGTCCCTGCAGGTAGCAGTTGGTCCTTGGAAGATGTGATGACAAGGAGAAAGCTCTTCAGTACCTATAGAGAATGTAAAACTGAAAATACACCTCCTAGGGTCTCACCCAGAGCTGAAAGGAATCATAAAAGTACTGTTTCCTCATCCACGCTGGCTACTGGAAATAGAGCACCAGTACAGGATCTTGCCCTGGAAGTCTATAAGGATATGGAAAAGAATAAACCCTAAGGGGGGAGGTCAGGAATGCTCAGTGTCTGGGAGCTCTGTGATTTTCCATGGCAGAATGGTCTGTGTAGTCAGCACATGGTTTCACAGAAAGCTCCTCCTGAGGGACTGACAGGATGCTGGATGGGAAAGACGAGGTGTTGTTGTTGGCATATCGCCATACCTTGGTGATGCCATCAGTAGCTCTCCATCACTCAATAGCCCTTGTGTTCTCCCCCAGGCCACACGAGTCCATTAGCAGAATGTCTGGCATTTGTTGCCACACACCTTTCTTTTTTTCTGGCTTATATATAAGCCCTCATGGCCTTGACAGTGGTGTGACACATAAGCAAGTTATATAAAAACTCTCCAGGTGCATTTTCACAGATCACAAGTCCCCAATCCGATATTTGAAGTATGGCTGGGTTCAGCACTGGGTCAGTTCTCCTTTGAGAGGATTACATTTTATGATGACATGGTACCAATGCCTTTCTGCTGTCTCTCTAAACAAGAATCTACATATTTCTTGTTTGAATGCTTTGTTTTTATTAGGAGATAGAAAAAAGCAAGACCCAAGGAGGTCTCAGCACATGGGAACTGGGCACGTGCCTCCTCCATCATGTTGTGCTGCCAGATCATAGAGGAGGAATTCAGGCACTGCAGTTGTGTGACTCTGTTCACCCCTAATTCCCCTGCCAACTTTAAAATCTGGTTCTTTAATGTGGTATACAGTGAAATAACCTTTGTACTATGTGGATTATTTCAAACACCTTAAGACGTTTTGAGATATTTTCCACAATAAACTTGCGTGTAGGTGGTAAAGCAAAGCCCGGTCTGAATATGCTGAAGACTAGTCTGATCCTGTTTTCCCAAATCTTCGTCCGCGAAGCCCAGCCATGATGATGAGTCTGATGCTGTCAGTTTTCAGTGCTGTTTGGGCTATGTAACTAGCATAGAAAAAAGAATAATTGAGAAATGTTCCAGAGTGGGGTTGGGAAATGTTGATGCTCGGCTGGACCCTCAGACTCCCTAAAACTGCCTCTGAGCTTTTGAGGCTGCTGGACCACAGACCAAAAGAACCACTGAAACAAAGCTCCTTATTAAGATGTATTTGTTTACTCAGGTATCTCTATAAAACATTAGAACAAAAAGCATGTACATAATTCATTCCCAGGTGCATTTGGGATGTGGGGTCCTGCTGAAGCAATATCAGCAACACATGAACTGAACCCCTCCACATCCCTGTCTGGTAGAGCAGGAGCAGATTTGATCCCTGGCAATGGCAAGCTGGTATGTGAATTTTACAGGTGCATGATAATAAATTGATCTCAGTCATTTCTCACCAGTTTTTCCCCAAACCAAAAGTGTTTTAATTATTTGAGTGTCAAGCAATCAAATGCTGTACCTCAGACACAGCTATTCCAGGAGATAATTAGAAGCACAGAGCAGCAAACAATGTACCAGAGAAACCATCATCGCAGCGTGATCCGCAGGATAACTTTAGTAACGCAAGCATTTCTTTGGTGGATGACTCATGGAAGGAAGCAGGGGCTGGAGCTGCTGAAAAAAGAGCCTGCTCCATGGGAACATGAGCGAAGGTCAAGGATCGACTGTGTAAAACCAACTTTTTGTTTGATGTTAATAATCTTAAGGAAATGGATGGAGTGAGAGCAAATGTCAGCTCCGGTAATGACTATGTAACTCTGGGACTGTATAGAAAAGGAATAGCCCAGTTCATATGTTGCTGGTGGAAATAATGGGGAGAGGTGAGCTGAGAATTCAAACCTTGCTTTAATGTTTTCTTTTGAGTTTCTCTGCGAATTTGGATTTATCAAAGGGACAGGAAGCAATTTTTGATATTTAACTCACTGTCTATATAACATATATATAGTATATATGCATTTTTGACCGTTGTTTTTTGTCTGTACAACAGCTTCCCAAAGCTGTACAAGAAACATCATCTCACTGACTGATACTGTCACTTATTACATTTTAAAAAATAAAAATATATAATATTTTTTAGTTAAAACCCAACTGTCATAACATTTAATTAAAAATATGACCATGTTAGAATAATGTATGTATTAAATAAGAATATGTGTTCAATTGTTAAATTTTACACACATCCCTCAGACCCATCTTACACATATTTTTTCAGTTGTTATTTTCACAATATCTTCTTTCAATAACAGATTGTCCAAGCCTTGTTCCTTCTGTCTCTTGCCAAAATAGCAGCAAATTTAATTTTGTTTCTGTCCCAAATTGTGGCACAGCTGGCAGTTTGTAAGCCCAACAGACTGCTGTACATTTGTGACTGTGCTTCTTCCCTCCAGAAGAGGGGTGCCAGCTCTAAATTCAGAGGACAGATCACATTCTGGCAGAAAATCAGAGTATTAGGGGAGAAGAACGTGACATGTCATTCTGTTGGAGTTATTTTGAATTTGTGGCATTTATTCTTAAATGGAGGCTTGTTGGTTTTTCAAACTATGATACACTTCTGCCTTGCACTGATGAAGGGAATATTGGTTCTGTGGCCAACCTGCTCTACTGCTTTGCTGTCCTGTTTTGGAAAGATTTTCTGATACCAAACTCAAACGCTACTTCCTCAGGCAGGTCCATGTCCGCTTGTCCCACTCATAACAAACAGGAAGATCTCAACTGGGAAGTCTCCAAACTGAAGGCAACTGGGGGCTGGAGTGTTTGGGGAAAGTATTTTTTATATGCTTGTTTTGTTTTCTTCCTTCCTCAGACATTCACTTCGGTGCTGTAAGAGATATGATCTTGGGAGGCAAGATTTTGGTCTGATGCAGTACAGATATTTTTAGAACAAAAAATCCAGTTTGTTGCGTTCTTCTTCACAACAGCCTTTTCTGTCCTCGAGGAGTGTTACTAATGCTCCCTTCCTGCAGTCTACACAATTCCATTTTTTTCGATTTTCCTTCACAGTACAGAACCTAAGACCTCTTATCTCCATCCTCTTAACTCCTTGTCCCCCTTCCTGGGGGCATTTTGCTCACAACTGGACACAGGACTACAGCAGGGTCACTGGCAACACTGGGGACCATGGAGGGTTAATCCTTATGTCCTGCAGGCCAAGTTGTCTGTTCACCCCCACAGAGTGTGTGCCCTTCTCCACAGTGGGTCAGCAAAACTGATTCATGCTGCTCTCTGATTCACCCCAGACCCTACTCTGCAGAGCTGTTACCCAGACACTTGTTCTCCATCCTGTAGCTGTGCAGCTCGCTATCCCCACCTCAGTGAAGGGACATGCATCTTTACAAGGATGTACATGAGTGCAACTGGTGCCAAACCACCTGAACTCTCAACAACCCATGGGGACTTGTGCAGACAGGAAGGGTGGGTAGGGAAAGGATACAGAAAGATAAAATGAGTGTGTTCCTTAAATTCAAAACTTGTTTGCGGGTCTCTCAGCATGCAATAAAGTCTTTGTTTATAGTTTTGGAACTTGTTCATTCTTTTGTTATTCTGTGTTTTTAATTTGACCCCACTTTGCAAACCCAGTTTTTCTCACACCAGTTGTGGATGCTGCAAAACAAGCTTTGAATTAATATATCTCCTGGATTCAAATATTGAAACCATGATGAGGACTTCTAAGAAAAAATACAAAAATATATGGGAAATCAACTAGGTGATTAAGGTTAATACCAGACTTAACCTTCATTTTAGCTGCAATATTTTTAAATGAAAGGGTTGAAATATGCATGTCCTTTCTATCAAAAAGTGTAAAACTGTGCTCCTACTCTTTGTCAGTGCTCAAGGATATGGAAGCAAAGTGTGCTTGAGACTCTAGGGAGGAGACATTTTTGTACCAGTAGTAAGGCACGTGACAAAAATAACAGGTTTGGCTGTTGGGACTGAAGGAATCTCAAAATGATAAAATGTTTACCTTGGAAAGACTGGAACAGTGGTCCTGCAGCCAGCTTGCACCATGTACATTATTTGAGTTGCCTGGTTCTCAGTTTAGGCCAATCAATGTGAATATTTTTTGTGCTCTCTACCACTCAGCATCATTTCTCTGTATCTTTACAATATGATCTGCTTGACCCTAGCCAAAGAGCTTAGGGGAGGGACAGGACTGGATGAAAAAATATTTTTTTTTCAACAATTTTAGACACTTCTGAAGATATTTACAAAGATCACGTTTTCTACTATGTGTTCTGCAAGCCTTGAAGCAAACCTCTTTACAGCTCTTCTCTTTCTCTATAATCTCTCATTTGTATTACTTCCATCATGTTTCCTGAAATAAAAATGACATGAAAATGAGTTTGAATTTTCACCCATGTTCTTCTTCCTACACTTGTGAGAGGTTCTAAGAATATTTGAAGATAATTTTAAATGTTCTTCAAAAAAGCAGAGCTTTTATTATCTCAGTCTACTGTTAGATGCCATGGGAAATCCTTAGAAATGTAGTGAAACATAACACATAAAACCCAGTGAGCCAGAGTAAGCCATCATCTAATCAAATGAGTAGATTCATAACGACAGAACACCATTAAAATGCAGACAGAAAACTTCTCAGTACTCTTATTCTGCATTTCTTTTTGTTACTTTAGGTCTTCACTTAGGGAGTAATGGAAGCAAGTTGAATAATGAATACAGTTAATACAATCTCAAGGAGTTTTCCTTCCAAGATTTCTTTCTCTTGAGCTGAACTGAAGGTCAAATAACTTCAGTATGGTAGGAAGCACTAAGATGGTCATTTTTAGACACTTTTATTGAGTACAATTTAATGGTGACAAGGAATAATAATGGATACGGAGACATGAGATATTTTAGAGCTTTATTTTGCTTACAACATAGAAGGAGAACAATGCATTTCAGTTCCCTGGGCAAATGAAAATAAATAATCACTTTCCCAGTGTTACGTGGTGTGGTGAATAGCTCAAATCAGAAGTATAGACAACCACGTTTTCCTTAACGGGTTTATCCCACTGATGAATGAAGACGAGTTAAATGATACAGTTTCTCCCCATTAACAGGGTAATCATGGATTATTACTGAATATAACCAATGAAGATTTCCATATATCTAGACCCTGGTGTGGAACCGTGCCCTGGGCTGGACATCTTGTTTCCCTGTACTGGGGAGTGATTCTGCAGAGTATGAGTGCAAATCAGCAAAAACACTGGCCAAGGAAACCTGCAGTGTCACAATGGCAGTGCACACCCAGACCAAAGAGGTGCTTATATATTTTTTAATACACGTACACACAAGCATTACATTATGTATGCATACAACAGTTACAACTAATGACTAAAACTAGCAGCTAGAACTACAAGGTAAAAGTTAAAGATTACAGAATCACAAAATGGGTAAGGTTGGAAGGGACAATAGTGGGTCATCTGGTCCAACCTCCCTGCTCAAGCAGAGTCATCCTAGAGCACATTGCACAGGATTGCTTTCAGGCAATTCTTGAATGTCTCCAGTGAGGGAGACTCCACAGCCTCTCTGGACAATCTGTTGCAGTGCATGCTCACCCACACAGTAAAGAAGTTCTTTCTCATATTCAGGTGGAATTTCCCGTACATCAGTTTCTGCAAATCCTCTTGGCACCCTCCATTCAGATACTTACATATATTGATTATTTCTCCATCACATTTTCTTCTATGCCTTCATCTGGACAAGGCAATGCTCTGCTGTGGCTGTGAACGAGCATGGCCAAGGGTTCATAAACTGGGACACATGGGCTTGCTCTCACAAAGTTCATGAAAGGAGGAAGCAGGAGGAGGCTTGTTGCTGGCACTGGAACTGTTGAACCACCGAGGCAGGGTTTGTGAGGAATGGAAAGGAGGCAACAAAAGCTTAATTTGCAACCAGAATGAACATTATTGCAAATCGGGAAGGAGATAATTCAACATGAATGGATGTGATGTTGTCTCTATATCTCCAAATCTATATGACCAAGAACCAAGGGAATACCATGTCACACCACCTGGACACCATTATTTCAAAAAACCTGTCATCTTTATGGTTAGTGCAAATTCATTACGTTTTTCACTTCCTTTTTTACACCGTGACTAAAGCGAGTAATATATTACATTTCTCTCTCAAATTATCCTGCACTTTGTACCTGATTTTCCCTCATATCTGTGTGTTCAAATTCCATTCTTATCATTTAAGAACTGTTCAAGCCTTGGAAAGCTTCTCTCCATTACTCACTCCTTCAGCAGATGTTCATATTTACCACTCTGTTGACCTTGTGTTAGCATATTTACCACTGTGTAAACAGTTTGTACTCTGCTCAGACTGTGAAGTCTATTTTGGCCAATATTTTAGCAAAGACATAGTGTATGTGCCTACTAATCAGTATACCAGAGAAATCTGCATATTAAAAAAATGGATGAGAAATACAAAGCATCGTAAAGACAACACAATTAAATAGCTTTTCAGTGATCTTATACAGACAGCATGCTGAAATATACAGAGCTGGATACTGGGTCACATGTCTAGGGAGCTGCATACAAGAATAGCACAAGCATATAAGGAGAAAATTAGAAAGCCAATGCATAAAATGTCATACTACTAACAAGGGACATGAAAGGTAACAAGAAATACTCTAAATTTAGATTAATAGTGAGAGAATTATAAAAGAAAGAGTTGGTCTTCTACTCAGAGGGAGAAAAAGCTATTTATAAATGATATTGAGAACACTGAAGCATTTTGTTTCTTTTTTGCCTCAGCATTCACTGGAAGACTGGTGAGAAAGGGTATGAATTCAGGTTAGAAGAGAAAAACAGCTGAGAGAACAAATCGATAAGTTGATTGTCTCCTGAAAAATTCTCAAGAGCTAATGAAATTCCACAGGGAATCTTGAAAACCATATGAAATAAATCTGACAGCAATTAGAGGCTAATCATGGAAAATGGGAGGATGGGTAAGGTTAAGAGCCTGCTAGTCTTTATAGTGGGGAATAGGATGAATTGCAAGCTTGTCAGTTTACCTTTTCCTCTCAAAATGGAAAGAAAGAATCCAACTGTCAGTAAAGACCCAGAAGATAATGAAGGATAAGTAACAGCTATTGGGAATTTGTCAGGAACATAAAATTTTTAACAAAGATCATTTCCATTTATACACTAGCACAATGGGCTATGCGGGCTACGGGGAGGAGGTCAACACCATGTTTCAGAAAGGCTGTGACACAGAGCACCTGTTTCTGCAGATTGATGAGCTGGCTGCAGGACTGTGATCCATGCTCCATGGCCAATGCAGACACACCGTTCATGGTTTCCACGAGCACCTCTCCTAGGCTCCATATAACTCAACAGCTCTGCCGATGACTCGGATGATAAACTAAGAACTAGGTTTGTTCAATTTTCAAATAGCAGAAAGCTGGGAAGGGTCATGAGTGTACTGGGGGATGGGGTGAGGTCTGAAAACACTCCTAATTGAACAAATCATCTTGCCAAAACTAGATGTGTTTTCTGTAATATCTTATTGCTGACTGGAGTGGCCTTTCTGAAAGGCCAAGCAATGAACTTGCACTGAAGGCAAAGATGTCCTTGTTGGGTCCTGCTGAACTCCTTGTGGCCTTGGCACGTGGCTCATGGACAAGGTGGTCTCAGCACCTTGCCTTCTCCACTCCTGTCTGGGGAGCTGCCAGCCTGGCTGACACCAGGACATCAGCTCCCTGATCAGCCACATGACACGCATGTCACTTTGCTCCCTAATCTCTGCCCATAGTGATCTGGTGAGCACCCTTGGTGAGGAAACCTGGACACACAGGAGAAGCATCCTCTCCATGGAACACTTCAGTCACCTCTCCAGCTGATCTGCAGGAAACAGAGATTTTCACCTCCAGCAACACAGTCAGCATGGAACAAGAAATGTGCATGGTCAAAATCAAGCACGATGTCCTGCTCAAAACTCACTTTGCTGCACAGGAGGTCCTGTGGATGGGGCAGGTCCAGGCAGCCCCGCATGTTCCCCAGCCAGCCTGCTGCCATGGGAATAGCATCAGCATTGGGACTCAGTGGAGCCCAAAAAGCATCTTAAAATGAAGATTTAAGTTAATTTAATAATGAGTTTTACTTGGGCTTAGAGTTGCGTATGATCTCCATGTTTTACAGGGACATTTATTGTTGTTTCCTGTGCTGAGGGGCAGCTTTGTGTCTGGACAAGCAACTGCTCAGGTCCATGGTGCAAGGGTGCACTCTGAGACCTGGTGTGCTGCTGCAAAACTGCTGCTGCCAGGAGCTAGCGGGAGTAAAACTGGGCTCTGCTCCACCTGTCAATCTGCTTCCTGCTCTCATAAATTTCTTAGGAAAATGAAACCAGTCAAAAATTTCCAACTTGCCCTAGAAAAAACTTTCTAAATATGATTCAAATATTGAAAGATTTCAATATTAAGTTGTCTTGAAGTGATTTTTTTTTTAATCTTCCTCTATTGACCTAAAAAATCAGTCATTTAGACAACCCTGCTCTGTGCAAGAAGGATAAAGCTTATCACAGAACCAAACACAATTTTTCAGGAGCTGTTGGAAAGGGGAAAAGACCATACTGATCACACTGCTTGCTGACAAAAATTCAGAACACGCTTCTCTGACCTGTCTTCCTCTCAGGATAAGCGTAGTGCATATGCAAATAACCGTAATAACTGCCATCAACAAGCAAATGGAAAATAAACAATTCAACCAACTAAACTAACAACTTAAACTGAAGCATCCCTCTCTCCATGGGAAAAGATAAAAGAACGAGTGACTGACAGCATGTTGGGCACCTCACCTTGCTCCTTGCTCCATCACGGTTAAATTCTGGAGCAGTAATGGCACTTTTGTTGCCATTTCCCCATTAGCAGTGGTCTTCCCTAAGGCAGTATCTCATGGTATCCCCTGGTCACAAAGCACAGTGGTGCCAGCACAACCATATCCTCTTTGGCAACATGGATGAGGAGAAGACCAGCTCATCTCTCTCTGCTTTGCTGTGAACCCAGAGAGCCCAGCACCATGGAGTGCCAGGGCAGAGCGGCAGCATCGCTGCATATGCAGTGCCCAGCTCTGGATGTGGGCTCTGGGTGAACATGCCCCATGTTCATCACTATTTCTGTTCAGAATAAAATTTATTGCCTTCATCCTTTTATTCACAAACCACAGTTTTATTAAAGGTAATTTTGAGCACTTGGTTAAAAATCCATGTCTGTGCTTAGTCTGTATTAAGGGGTGGCTTCTACTGATAGCCATCCTTACTGAAAACACTGCACAGTAGTGTCCACTGATAGGGCTGCAGGCATGGAGGTCCTCCACCATCCCACAAAAAAAAAATTCACTTTATGCAAAGACGCTAGTAATAGCCTTTCTAAACTCTCAGAGTTACATAAATATTTGCAATTTCTCCATCTTTTTCATCTGAAACCCCCAGGTTGGAATTTGATACTGAAGGACCTATACCTGTTCCTGCTGTTCCCAAAAATAAGTCTGTGTGCTAAATATATCCCACAAGCTGAAGGAAACTTGTCAATATGCATTTAAAATGGAAGTCTGATATTGAACAACAAAGAGAGGGGCCTGCAGTATCTGACCTGTGACTAAACAGTGTACTAAACACTTAATCAAGATATGTTAAAATAAGAATCCACAGCTTGCAGTTAGTTTTTACTGAGTCAAGAGAGACTATTGCTTATGGGTTTTTCTGCATGGAGGATTCCAGTTTTCTCAGAAATTTGCCTCTCTCACCATCTGAGCTCTTGAAAATTTTTTTTTCTTCCAGTAATTTTAAAATGTAATTACAAAAATGAAAATGCTAACAGATTTCAAACCACTTCAGGACATTTTGCCTACTAGAAACATGTTGACTTTTTAAACAAATTACTTACTTTCCCTGTAATTAATTTTAAAACATTCATTTTTGCACTGACAGATGTCAATCAGCTATTCTGCAGCTGTCTTGGGATTCCTGAGCTTGACCTTAATAAATAATACAATGTTTTCTTAATTTGAAGAGTAACATATGCTTTTCTTCTTCCCCACTGAAGTGGATCCATGCATGTTTCCTGCAGCCAATGTGCTTGCTAGGGCAGCATATGCCTTTCGCACAATATGATTCCGTTTATGTGGGCAAATAGGCCACACCATTAACAACTAAATATTTTCAGGACTTTACATTTAACAAGATAAAAATTATTGTCTATCCCCTTTCCCCTTATGTGGTGGGGAATGTAAACTGAACTTAGAGTCTATGTTTCTTAGAGTCCTCTTTGGCCACAGAGGTGCTGCCATTAACAGCTGATGGCTTTCACCCAGTGTGTGCAAATCCTTATGGGCAGCACTGGGAGATGTGGCTGGGAGACCAACCCAGCCATGTCCTCAGGAGCAGAGGGTCATGCAGACGTACTGCCAGCTTTTGGGCTGCTTCTGGTGGATCCCCTCAGTGAGACCCTTTTCTCCTTGGATGTATATACTGTGGCTTTTGTCCACATTAAGCACCCACCAGCCTCCTGGGTGCAGACCAAGGAACACAGACCACTGGTGATGCCAGCATATGCTGGTGGCTTTGTCTGAATGCTGAGTGTCCTGAGTTCATTGGTTTTGTGGATTTATCAGCTCTGCCAGTCTCCAGAGCCCAGTAGTCCTTGGGAAATCTCCACAGACTTGCCCTCCTTGTCTGCTCTTTAGCCTCATGTTTTCTGGTTCTAATTTCTACACAAATGTTCACAGATGCTTACAGAGCCCATTCATCCAAACTCATACCAAGGGAACCTTTATAGAATCTAGTGCCTTTTGTATATGCTACTTTGAGGGCAAAGTAGCAAACAAAGGAGATAGGCCTGAGTTTGTAGTAGACACCCAGGAGTCAAAGCAGCAGGGTGCAAGTTTTTGCTTATCTCTCCTGCCATCACTGCTTGGTGCTTCACCTCCTCCTTGGCATAACATTTTCTGTTTGTAAGCCCTGTCTTAGTCATGTGGGAGACTCATTGGTCTGGAGAAGCAGTTGTCTTGTTGGAATGCATTGCAATCTACAGGTGTCCTATTGTGAAAAGGTGTTTTATAACACAGTGTGTTCTTGAGAGGTTCCCACAAAAGGCTCTCCCTCAGGGACAACAAACAACAGCTCTGGATGCAAAATACATGGGATTTGCCTCAGAGACAACAAACTGCATCTACAGATGCAAAATGCATGGGATTTACCTCAGACATGGGCTGAATTGGAAGTTTCCCAACAGGACAGAATTGCTGCCATAATCGGCAGTTTAACATCAGTTCATTGGACAGCCAGGTGTGAAATACTGGTGTTGGACTTTTTAGGTTTTTGCTCCCAAGGGATTTGCTTTGGTCTCGAGTATTGGAGGACATTTTCACAGAGGCTTTTGAGGAAGTTTTAAAATTCCTAATAACAACACCACACACAAAAGTCCATCCCTCGTTGTGGTGACGAAGATACAAGTCATGGGGAGGAGGAGCACAGAAACCCACACCAACATTGAAGCACATGAAACTGCATTCAGCTGGCTCCTCACTTTCCCTTGCAGGGAAAAGGTTTTGGCACCAAAGGAAGACATTACTGATTGGTGAAAGGCAAGATCTGCTTGCAGTTCTGGTTCCCAGTCCCCTGTACTGAAATCACTGGGCACAATATGTGGGTCAGTGGCCTGGATTGTTGTCCGCTCCCATCACTGGGAAACATCCACTTAAGGCAGGTGGAGAAACAGCTATAATTTTGTTGAAATTAAGTTTGCTTGTTTTTTTTTCATTCAAGGTAGGATTAGACCATCCAGATTTTCTTGTTCTGCCAGTGAGAAATTTTCTTGGAAAATATTGCTAGGGGAGACTCTGGATTTATTGTAAGCAATGTATTAATCAGCAACAAATATGAATAATTAGTTTGCTGAACAAATCATATATGTCTTTACAGGCAACAAAATTGCTGGTAGAAATAAAACAGCATAAAAATGTATGAAAGACCTAATGGAAAAGAATGAGTACTTTAATAAAGCAGAGGTTTACTGCATTCAGGAAGTATTTATATTATTAGACATTAGTAAAGATGGGCTGTATTGCTTGGTTTAATTCTTCTTCAGTTAACTAAAAGAGTCAAAGTGGAATACTGAAAGTTGAAAGTGAGATACTGAAGGCTTATGATACCTGTGAAAGTCTGAAGCCAGACTGACGGTTTGCAGGGAGGAGGCCTTCCCTCTGCTTTCCTGCAGCATCAGAAAACTTATCCTCCTTCTTTTTTTTTATTTTTAACACCCCCTCTGCAGCTCCTACAGTGATTAAATTCCACACAATTCTGAGGGATTGTAACAATGCTGTGAGAATAACAACAATCAGTATATCAAAAATGTGCTATGGAGTACTTGGAGGTAGATCCAGGACCTGAGCCAGAAAAGGACCATTATATCTTAGCTGTTAGATACATTTCCCTTTACAGTAAATAACCCCCTAAGCATTCTAGGACTTAAAAACTCTGGGTATAACTTTTCAGTGTGTCTGCAGTAACACCAGACCCCAAACAATTGTACCAACTAAAGCAATTTGCAATTGAGAACAGCCACCAGCACATAAGCTGTGATTCTAGCATCAAATAAATATTTTCTCATGCTCGTTATGCCCACCAGGCTTGCAAGAAACCTAGCCATAAAGGAAAATAAGCTGATGCTGTTGTTTTTACTAGGAGCAGGAGGGACTGAAGGCGAGAGAGCAGGGACTGGGGAATCAGATCCAAACCATTTTTGCGTGCCAGGTGAGCAGGGTGGGTGTTGCCCCAAGCTCTGATGCTCAGCTAACAGCTCTCAAGGAGGGCTAGGTCACTTTCAGGTTACTGTGTTTCTTGTTCCCACAGTTTCCTTGGAGAAAGTTTCATGCTCCAACGCAGCTGTGTGACTCTGACCAGGAGCCTGACCTCCCCACCTGCTCCTTATGCTTTGTGTTTCCCCAAGGATGTGCATACAGCCCTGCTAATCACATATATCTCACTGGTGGTAGAGATTTTGTGGCCATCACAGGCTCTCATTTAACCCGGTTAAAAATCAGCAGATGACCATATTATTTGCAGGTCAAAGAGGCTTTTTGGCAGCACTGGGAGTGCTACCCAGAGAGCAGCTGCGAGATGGGGAAGGCAGAATCATCAGCCAAATGTCAGACTTCACATCTAAGGTGATTTGGTACTTCCCTGAAACTAGCACGCTCTGGCTTTGAGGGAAGGATCAGGAAGTGGCAATTTTTTTTAAATAACAAACTATTTTTGAAAGAGATCTTCTGTAAAGAGTGAATGCAGCCAATGGTGTCAACGGGATCTAGGAAACATTGACAGGCATAGTTCCAGCTATGAGTATGGAAAGATTCAAACGGCAAACTCCTTCCTGGGAAGCTCTTGTACCCCATTTTGTGCTTTAGCAACAGTTAGGCGCATCTGATTCATGATCTGACTTTAATCCCAGTGATGGCTTAGAGGCTCTATAGATTTCTTTGTTACTGGTGGCTGCTGTCACAGGAGATGTGGATGTGACATTGTTCATTAGCCTGTACAATGGCTGATGGTGTGATGCTGCATCTCAGTTGCTGAGCTTGGGCATGGAGCACCTTGATCATTATTTAGCTCTGGAGAGACTTGAAGAGCTGCTGTAGGTGTTTTTCCTCCATTTTCTAGCTTCCACCTTGATGGAACATTCAGATTTGTGTCTCATTACCCAACATTTCTGTTGCTGCTGAGATAGTGGAGGGCTTTGGAGGGAAATTGCAGAATGTTGTGAGTACTGAAGCCTTCTTTTCTGTCACTCAGACTCCTCAGTTTCCCTGTTCTACCGCTGTTCTCTAGTCAAGGTGGTGATGACAGTGCTAAGAAAAAGAGGTCTATGGTAATGGAAAGGGTTGGGAATTGCAGCAGTAGTGAAGACAAAAACATTCCAGTTTTGTCTTTTCTTTTGCTATCTTAAGTGATACCACGGTTCACTGGCATGGATTTAACTGCATTTTATCCCTTATAGCTGGTCATATATCTAGATATAAGAAACAATGGAGGAATGAAATCCTGAAGTGCCTGCATAAGGAGTCTCCAGCGTAACAGAAATACAGAAAAATTGTTCATGCTTTAAATTAAATTTGGAAATTTGGTCCACCCCTGTCTTTTATTTCCCAAGATAATAATTGCACAGTACAACTGAGCTTTTGCCAGAATCCAGTTTTTAATCATCATTGACAAGTTAATAATTTCCCCAATTTTAGGATCCTGCACAGTATGCCTCCCTTTCATGGCGGCCTCCTCTCCCAGCCTCTGCTGCAGTGTCTCAGTTTGGAGGAGGCACTGCTGCCGGTGAGTCAGCGCACAGCAGGTACTCCTCTGTCAGGAAGAGTGGCTCTCCCCCACTCAGTATTCAGGTTCTCAGTGAAAGGAAATGTCTTCAGTGGAAGGCTGAAATAAGACATTTTCTTATTCTAATGAAAAAACAGGTGTCCTATTCCCCAGGTGAGAGGCAAGTCCAGTAACCGTAGAGGTGGTACTGGCATCCCAAAGGCCATCTTCTAGATGTGCCTTTTCTAGCTGCTTTTCTTTTTTTTCCTGAATTCTATCTTGGATGTGAGCCTGAGAGAAGAGTACCTGTTCAAAAACAAGGCCAGAGCCAAGATGCTGACCTGTGATACCACCATAGCTGAGTTGCACAAGAGGAGAGTTGGATGAGACTGTGAGGCCGTGGCTCATCCACATCACCTCTGTCCCCTTTGCCCATGCTGTGCCACCACTGCTGCCTCAGCCTTCAGAAAGCAGATAGGAGAGGAGCTCTGGATAAAGCCGGTGATGGACTGCAAAAACAGAGGCAGAAGGGAAGTGCCTCAGCCACAGAGGGAGGATGAGGAACTGAGAGTGACTTTGTCAAGAGTACTGCATGAACTACCTAAATGCAAACCAGGACCAAGAAATCACAACAGATATTTTTTCCCGTGTGTCACGATTTAACCCCAGCCAGCAACCAAGCACCATACAGCCACTCACTTACTCCCCCCTAAAAAAGGCTTTATCAATGTACACCTTAGGGAGCAAAGATAGTAGTTGCCTACCATGAAAGGGATGAATGATGGAAATGACCCTTTGGTAATCTAAAACCTCTAGAAAATCAAGGTGTCTCCCCGTGGATAATGAAACAGAAAGAGTCTGTCCACAATTTAGAGGAATCCTTTGGGCCTCCAAGGTATGAGTATGCTCAGGAGAAACAAATTAGAATATCACACCAGCCCTCAACCAAATGCAGCAGGCGAAGAGATAGCAAGAGAATGTAAGAAAGGTCATTGAGCAGTGAGTTCAGGGAGGCTCCCTTTCTGCTCCACATTTGGGGAATTTTTAAGAACTATGGAGGAAAACTATTGAGAGAACTAGCTCCAAAGAGTTTTGCAGCTTTATCATTTCAGGTCAAAAAACCCCCAGGAAACTAACATTGTCTCTTAAATCTTTAAGATGTCAGTAAATAAATGATGTGATTTTCAGAACTGTAAAAATCTCATTTTTTCTGCTGACTTCAGCTGGTGCACTGGATGCTCAGCACTTCTGGAAATAATATCATTTGTTTGCCAAGCCATGGGAAGAAAAGCTGAGCAGGCCGACTTGAAGTTCTTGTTCTTGCAAATATGAATATGAAGCAGGATATAAAAATACAAACTGAATATGAATTGAATTGGAATGTGAAACTTAGTAGTCTTCCCTCAGGAACATCATTCTTTGGAAAAAGAGAAAAATGCACATAAAGACAAATTGGTAAACACCACAGGAAAGGAGGAAGGATGGAACTTGCTTGGCATTATCATTATTTCCTGTCTTGGAGCTGGTCTGCCTCTGCCTTCACTTAGTGGTATTTGTTGTAGTTCTGCATTGAACTAATTGCTTCCAGCCCTGGGGGCTGTCATGGAAATGTAGGCAGTGCTAATGCCTTGACTGTTAATTAACATGATAGCAAAGTGGTTGAGGAAGGGAATAAAATGTCAAACAGTGGAAAAAAACGAATATGAAAAATGCTGGATTCTGGTGCGTGAGAAGGGCAGGAGCAGGCTGGCACTGCTGCCGGAGGAGAGGGGCTTCTCGGCGGAGCTCGGACTGTCCTTGCCCCCTGCAGCCACGTGTCAGCCTCCACCAGCCTGCTCTGCACAGCACGGGTGACATTCTGAGGGTACTGCACAACTCTTGGTCTCTGTGACGTGTTTTTATCAAGAGTTGCAGTTAATAGATAAAAAAATTAAGCAATGAGTACATGCAGATATGATGCGTATAACGTGGAAGGGGTTATGAAAGTGTTTCACTCAACTTGACTTTTTCTGCATGATTTTTTCTTCTGTAATATTCCATAGGAAAACAAAATCCCTTGGTCAGTTAACCTGAAATAGTCTTGATTAATTTCCCTTCCACTGCAGTGTCCCAGTAATTGGGAAAACTTGAAATGGGACATGAGAGAAGTAACCCCATGGCATGCTGATGCCAAAAGGTAGTAAAAAGAATGTGAGATCCCAAAATATGTTTTATCTAACCTGATACCCACTGGGAGAGCCAGAGACTAGTGTCTGATGAAATGAAAACCTTTTGTCCTGGCCAACATAAAATTAAGTTCAGGAATGGTTGATACATTGATTTCTCAGTTCTAATTTGGAATGAAAAAAGCGTCAAAATGACAGGCTCTCTACAACACAAAAATATGATGACAATATTTTGGTCATTTCTTCAAAAGATTGGTGTTTTCTTTTTTTCTGAGCAGTAATTCACACATTTTAATTCAAACATTCTGATAGAAAAGTGTTTATATAGATATTAATTCTAAGAAGAGACTTCCTACTACAGACCACCGCTCAGAGTCCCTTTGTTGTATAGTTTGCCTAGCAAAGCATTTCATCATGCAGAAGGGAGAAATGCCTAAATATACTTTCTGATGAAAAGAGAGAAAAATAAGATTCAGAGGCTGAACAAGATGTCAACACTATGGGGGAAAAGAAGTCATCAAAAAGCTGCTGAAGAAGAATCGCAGACAATACAGTTGAAATGATCTGTGATGAACTTCTACGTAGTTTTCTCATTACTGCACTGAAAAAAACTTTACAAAGGGAGGCTGATATCAGTGTTTCAGGCAAGGAAAGTAAAGTGGAGGATGGTGACTCTCTGTCTCACCGTGTGAGCCAAGAGCAGAGCCCAGGCTTGTCAGGCACAACTGAATGTACCTTTTACAAGACTGGGTCCTTTTCTTCTGTGACATGACATGAAGCCTAGAGTGGCTTTTCTCTCTGGATCCTGACACAAGACATGAGTCAGAATGATGAAAAACAATGATCCATCATATGGACTTCTTTTGTAAATCAAGCTATGCATTGCATTAATATTTCTGCAAACCTGTTTGGCAATGCATTGTGAAGCCTTGACATATGCCTAAGAGATAAAACACACAAGCTGTGGACTCCATGTTCCTTGTCCTGAAGTACTATCCACAGTGATATATTGTGAGCTGCTGAGTTACCTGTGAGATCACTGGGCTCTAAATGCCAAAACACCAGCATATCCCACCACTTCCAGCCGTCGTCAAGGGAAGAAGGATTTAATGAATTTGAGAACTGGATGCAATAATACTGTGAATTTAGGGACAGGAGGGACCACTGTGATGTTAGTTGACCTAATTGTTAATTGACACAATTTCACTCAGTATCAGCAATGCATAAAAGTACTGCTCTTGCTCCACAGCTGATCACCATCAGGCCACTAACTTGCAGCTGAATGGAAGGGCATCTTTGGGAATAAGGCTGCTTAGCACTGTGTTCAAAGATGCTGTGCTGATCTGTTTCCAGAACTTAATGAATTTTCAGTTTTTTGAAATCTTAATTCTCAGTCTTGTTTAAACTGTGGTTTCTTCTTACCAACCTCCAGATGCAGGTGAGCCTGTGAAATACACTCTCATTTCTATGCTCTGTAATACAGTGTAAGGTGCTTAGCCCAGAACTACATCATGTGAAACATTGCTGTAATTTCTAAAAAATTATATTTATGTGTATCTGCCTATTTTCTCTTTTGGCCATTTATGTAGAATTATGCTGAAAGTGCCTTCCTGAAAGGTACTAACCATTTTTTTAGTATGTGTGTCAACAGATCAGCTCCTGCCTCACACTTTCCCTTGAGGACCTCATAGAGAGCGGCTGCAACAGCCAGGCTGAGTGTTGGGGCAGTTCTAGACATCTGCTTTGTAAGCAGGGAATTGAAGATGCTTCACTTTGCATAACCTTTGCCTTATGGTCAGAAATGCTTTTTTTTTTTTTTTTTTTGGAAGCCAGACATGGTTGTTCTTCTGTGACACTGTTCATATTTAAACCTCCCACTCAGGAATATATTTGGGTTTATTTTAGTGAGCATATTGTTAACAGAAGTTGCTCAGTAACAACCAACTTTCACATCCAGCTATGCTTTCTTTATTTCTCAATGCCATGGGATTTCACATGATGTGTATTTTCATGGGATTAGTATCAATGTGATTTTCTATATCCCTAGTGTATCTCAGCTCATTATCACATTTACCCAACCCTATTACCCCATTTCATATCTAACTTTCTAAATTCCTTAGCTTGTTTAGACTTCCCTCAACACTGGCTTTCTTTCTATTTAAGAACATTTGCACCCTGGCTTGAACAACAAGATACACCAGACGAAACATCCTTCAAAACCCAGACTTTGGATGAGCTCCAAGGATTGGATGTGCTGTGACAAGGAGGAAGATGAGGAAGAGGGCGTCCCAGAGCCACATGTCCCAATTTCCAGAGGGATGTGCCAGGGGGAGGATCTGGGGGGGAATAAATCTGGGATTGGATGGGATCATACCTTAAATTGTGGTTTAAGTTATGATAACCTGGACATGTGCGCACGTCTCTGTACCCTCATGGTGGAATGCCTTCTATTAAAACTACTCTATTATCCTATCTCCATAAAAGAGTATGACGTAATAAACACCTGAAGAAAAGTACCAAGATCAGTGCTTACAAAGCCATAGTGCTGTCTACTCTCTTATATGGTTCCGAATCATGGGTCATCTACCGCCACCACCTGCGACTCCTAGAACGCTTCCATCAACGCTGCCTCCGTACAATCCTAAACATCCACTGGTCAGATTATGTGACCAATACATCTGTTCTAGAGCAAGCAGCAGTCACAAGTATAGAGGCCATGTTGCTGAGAACACAGCTGCGATGGGCAGGACACGTCTCCAGGATGAAGGACCACCGCCTCCCTAAGATCTTGCTTTATGGTGAACTTGCCACTGGTTGCCGCATGAGTGGAGCCCCAAAGAAAAGATACAAGGACTCCCTGAAACAACATCTCAGCCTTGGCCATATTGATCATCATAACTGGTCTACTCTGGCCTCCAATTTGGAGGCCTAGAGACACACCATCTATAACGCTGCTGCTTCAAGAACGCCCACAGGATCACTCTCGAGGAGAAAAGACAACGCAGAAAGAACCATACGTTGTAGAATATACCACCTAAGGAGTCTTTCTGCTGTGCCTTTTGCAATGGACATGTCTATCTTGTGGCCTTTTTAGCCACCAGCGTGCTTGTAATAAATGTGGATAGAGCCTTTCCCAAATCTTCGTTCGCAAGCCCAGCCATGATTATCCTATCTCTATAATAATTGCCTGGTAAGTCTATTGTCTGGCTCCCTCGTGATTCTTTCAGGCAACAGTTTTTGGCTTTCATTCATTTTGTAAGAATGTCTCTTGCCTTCTACTCAGAAGAGGTATCCATTTGTGTATCACCATATTCTCACTCCCAGAACATGGAAGAATTCTCCTGCTATTTAGAAGCCAACTCAAATGTAATGGCTCTTATACCTCCATGCTAATATCTATCTGCTAGATCAGCTTATGATGTACCTACTGTAAAAAGCAAGCTGAATGCTGTGCCCTAGAATCAGACTGTCACTAATTGGTTTTGTATTTGTTTGCTATGATTACATTTTCCTCATTTCCAGTATCTGTTTTGAAACACAATATTAGTTCATTTATTTCCTGTGTCACAAACCAATCTCATGGTGAACATTGCTTTGCAAGTGTATTGACATAGTATTTCTCATGAGAGCTTTGTCCTGCTGTTATCTTTGTGCTATTTTTTTTAATGGTAGAAGTGTTACCCTTTTATAAAGTAAGTTGCTTTGATTGCAAATAGAAGAATTTGCCCCTTGTGCTGAATATATTTGCATTTTATTGTGACTGTTGTCCTCTTGTTTATGGCTTCTGGACCTAGCTGTGTGTTCACCCTGGGCTCTGTCTTTGTTTCTCCTTAGGTGCACATCTGCACTGCTGCTGTCTGATGTCTCGGGAATCACATCATAGCTTTCCTTCTGTAATGTTTCAAGTCAAGTCCCTTTCTGACAGTGCCTTGCTGATTTGTAATGCCCAAAGTACTCTCAGTTCTAGTTAGTCCATGTGGTAACATAGCTCAAACTTTGTGTGTCCTTTACTATCCTTGCTTTGGCTCCCCAAGGGCTGTGTACTGGGGAAACTGTGGGAGTGCAGGGACTTAAATGGGATTTTTAAAAATTAATATGAGGAGCCTCACTGCCTCTTCCGATGCTTAAGTAACTTTTGAAATCTGTCCTCTGACATTAGTTCTTCTCATTTAAGTGTTTTTGAGAATGTAGTTATTGCACACACAAGGATTTTAATCTGCGAAGTTTCTCTCCTGTGCCTCTCACAAGCTTTGAAAGCTCACAGTCATCTTCTCAGCGGCTCTGCCACCTGCAGCTTTGCACTAAGCAGTTCAGAGCATCCTGTTGTTCCCTTTTTATCTGAAGGCTGACCTTATTCCGGAGTAGCAGAGAGAAGAAGTGACACACAACGAGATCGTTGGACACTTCCCTCAAGCACCATCCATCTTGCTCCGTTCAAGTTTTAGCACTTGGTCTCAGGGAAATCTTATCCTTCAAGACTACAAGGGATCATCTTTATTATCTGTAATGCTCTTCACACACAGCCACGGGATTTCAATAAAGAGTTTCTGCACCTGCTCTGTGTCTTTCTTTGCAGTAGAAAATATCTAGACAGATACTAACTTTTGATTTAAAGCTTTCTGCTGAATGGGATGTTGCTGTGTTTCTAGGTATATGTTTCCAGTGGCTAATTATTTTCACCTAAAGATTTACACATGGTGTCTTGCCTGAGGACACAGCAATGCTTCCAGAGGAAACTTCTGACGCAGAGGCCAAGAACAAGGCACAGGCAGAGGTGACGGATCTTTTTGCTCTAGGGATGACGCTGGTCCTTGGCCCTTTCACTCTGATCATTGTTTTTATTGAGCGGGGGAAAATTCTTCTAGTGTCCCAACACACTCCGTTTGAAGGTGTAATGGTTTGGTCTAGGCCTCTTCCCGGCAACCAGGTCAAAACTAAGGACATATCATATCCCAGTATTCCATTCTATTTCTTTATGTAAACAGACATATAAGTAGAAGGGGAGAGAAGGTTGAGCTCTTCTTCTCTTTCAGTGTACTTGGAGAAAGCAGCCCTTCCTGTGGCTCCTCCAGCCGTGGGGGTGTGGGCCTGTGGTTTGTCGAGAGGCTACTGCCTTCTTTCCGAGTTCAAGAGGGAGATGCGGTGACTGAGAGGTTTCTGTTTTTCTCAAGGAAAGTACTGAGATTTTGTTTTGCTAGTTCTTTATTGTCTGTGTGGTTTTGGGTTTTTTTTCTTTTTCTTCTTTTTGTGGGTGTTTGGGGTTCTCTTTTTATGAGTATATAGTATTATAACTGTACATAAATGTAATATATGTAAATATATATGTATATATATATTGCATTAGTTCTGTTATTTCGGTTCTCTTGGGGTTTTTTCCTTCCCCTTGGTTTGAGGGGGGGAAGTTTTTGCTATGATGTTGGGGACTTGGCAGGGAGTCAGCTCCAAACTGCCACAGAAGGTCTTCCCTGGAAGCAGGAATTCATGCCACCCCCTCAGAAGGTACCTTGATCCCTCCATGGATTTGACCAAAGCCAGTGTTCTCCCCCTCTGGAGATTTACAACCATGGGCAGAAGCTCCATGTCTTTCCTTTCATCACTTTCAGCAGCTGCTCCGATAGATTTTGCTCAAGGGGAATATAAAGCAACTGAGGAGAAAAAGTCTCCAAGTCCATGTAGACAAAGAGCATGTTCTTCCTTAACCTTACAACATACAATTTTTAAAACTGAACTTTTTTAAGCTCTTATCAATACACTTTTTAAAAAAATTTAGTTATTCTTGAAAACATTTCATGTAGCCTTTTGAAAGCACTGAACCCAAGATTCAGCCAAGCATAAATCGTGGTGATCCACCAAGTGAATTTGGGCTGCCAGAAGGTGTAAGGAGCTCTGTACAACTCTCCTGTGCTCATCAGACTTTCTCAGGAACACATCCAATGTTTTGGGCATATTTTTGCATTTCAAAGTTATTAATAAAGATATGGAATAGCAATAGCCTAGGCACTATTCATCTGGGAGGCCATGAACCATGTGTACCTCAAGCTACAGAGAGGAGATGGTGGCTTTTGAGGATCTGGATGGTCAGGATTATGTTTCAATTAACAAGTGAGACAGTGACAGAGCAGGCGCTGCATCTACATGTGCACATCTCTTTCTATGCTGGGAAAGTTGCTGTGCCCATCTCAGAAGTGTGCTTCTGCCAGGGTGGAGAGCAGAAACTGTTGCAGGACATGCATGCTCCAAAGTTGGAAAGTCCAAAAAAGAAAAATGGGCTGAATGTTGCCATTCTTCTTCAACTTGTAGAGCAAAATGTGCAGGTGACAGTGAAAGTGTTCCATAGCTGGGTAGTCCTTGCTGTAAAATTCAGTATGGGATTGTCCAGTCAGTCTCAGCTGAGTGTCCAGTGAGACCCAGGATGGCTGCTGGCTCTGACACTGTCTGCAACTCTCTGCTTCTGCTTTCTGATTCCAGCACTCACCTGACCTGTCCTTCTAGACCTCAGCAAGAAATGACAAAATCACCATATGACACATATTGTCAGGTGGGGATTTGGGATGGAGGCTGCTTCAGCACCACATGAATGAGTGAGCCTCCCATGTCAGAGCGTGTTTCTTAGTTTAGATGTAACAGGCTACAGTTGCTCCAGATGTTTATCCCTGAGCCTCTGTGCTCACTAGAAAGCCATTTGCTTTACTGCTTGTTCTTTGATGCCCTCCTGTGACTTTCTGCGGGTGACTGATGGCACCACAGGGGCACCAGTGGGTAAGGAGGAGTTGTGTCATGAAGGGAAACATTTACACAGCGTGAGCAGGCAAGCAACATAAATTGCTTTAGAAACATCACTGCTGGTGCTAAGCTACAGAGCTTGGCCCACATGTCATGCTTGTATCACAGACGTATTGCCCAAATGATTTTGGAATCAAGGTCTTTGAATGTGTCTCACCTCAATCAATGCACCTTAGGGACTAAAAATTCACTCATGTTATTACTAAATTCTGTTAATTTTAGTAATGGGTCTTAGTACCGAGGTCCCACTTGCTAGCCACTGAAGCAAGAGGTGATGATTTTCTTTTCAAAGTGAAAGGATGTGGTAGGACTCCTAAATAAACCTCCTCAATCACTACTAGAAGTGGGACCATGACAGTGGTCAGATGTTCACCGTTACATTGGTTTATGATAACAACAGTCTCTGCCTGTTGTTATCTTGCTGCACTTTCAGACAGGTTAATAACAAACCTACAGAGCAAGCCTTGGAGAGAAAGAAATGACATTTTATTATTGTTATTAATTATTTTCATTATGATAGCTTCTAGCAGTGGAGGCACAGAATGGGTCCCTGCTGGGGAAAGCACTCTGCAGGCACAGTGGAAAGGCAATCCCTGCTCCAAGCAGAGTAAACATTAAGCAAAAAGATTATGAGAGCAGAGACTAGGTCTCAGTGTCATAAAGCTCTTATTTCTTTCTGCAAGAGTGAAAACATGAAAATCAAAGATTATTGCCTGACAGATGTTTCCATAAAGCAATAAAACAAGCAGGGAGAAAAGCAGTCTTGCATGAAGACAATAATTTCCCTTTGGATGCTCAACTGCTGCTTCACTGGGAAGTTTTCCATGTCCTGCTCCACCCCCCTGAATAGTACCATTCTTTGTGAGCAATTTCTTGAAGCCAATGAGGGAAAACCATGAGACAAGAAAACCTTTGGAGTGAGAAATCTCCACAACACAACTCTTCAACCCTGTGCATTCTCTGCAACCTCCTCTGCCTCTTGTGGGGAAACTGCTCACAAAGGACTGTTTCAATACTCAACAAAAATAACTTCTCCATGTTCTCTGCAAAGCCATGTGTCAAAACTACTCCAGGTATTTTACTAATGGCACAGTGCCCATGTGCAGTGTAATGTTGGGTCCAAAACAAGCTCTTAGCCCCTCCATACCAGCAACAACACTTATATAAGGGTGAGTAATGCCCTAAACAGCTAAAGCTCTCTGGTGCTATTTTCTACTCAATACCAGTACATGTGAGCTAGGGTCTGGTTTCGGAGTTGAAACTGCTTATTTCATCCCCCAGCATTTCTGTGGCCAGTAGGGAAAAGGCAGTAATGCAAATTTCTCTTTTGTGGTATAAACTGAGGAAAGCTTCATTTAGTAATGTCCATGTATTATTGAAACATTTATCACTTTGGTCTTTCTCAGAACTGGTTCTCATCAATTTATGATGTGCCTTACATTTTGCCACCTACATTTTCTTACTTTTGGTAAATCTTTTAAATGCAACCTGAAAAGTTAAAATACCAGTCGCAAGCTACTTTACATGTCCCTGGGTGTTCGAACGACTCTGCTGATCAGGATTGGGAAAATCGTATCTGAAAACCCCAATCCCTCTCTTCTGATGGTGCTGATCCCAATTCCACCACCCTCCCTCTCCACCAGGACACCCAGCCACAGATCAGGCACTGAAATAAGACCTGAGGGATGTGGAAAGAAAACAGTTTTGGGTATCTCCCTCTGTCTCCTCTGACCACCTTGGCAACCAGGCAGTAGACAGCACTGTCTGGGGCACATGAGGTTTGGAGCCAGCCAGCATCTGACTGCACGGCTGTGGTGAACGACTGCAGCAGTGGGACCTCCTGCCTGGATAGGGGGTTGAGATGTGTGGCAAGTGCTGCGAGCTGCTCCTCTGGCTCTGATATCGGAGTCTGGATGGTCTGAAAAAGCCTGACTGGACCCTGGCCAGAAGAAGCTCCTCAGCCACCCTCCTTCACCCCCTGTGGTTGACCAGCTGCTTCCAGATACCATGAGGGCAGTGAACACCTAGAAAGTCAGTGAGGAAGGATGGTGTTTCTCCCTGCCCCTCAATGAACACTGCTGGCATGGGGACAGCTGGGGTGTGGCATGCTTCTCATGTCCATCACCCCAACAGGTCTCACTCTGCACCAAATTCCAGATTTGAAGATTTAAGAGCTGCTACCCCCCATCAGGAAGGAGTTGGTTCTTTACAATGTATGTTTTATTTATAGATTAACATTAGCATTTGCAAGAGGAATGACTTGGGCTCTGAGTTATCACTTCCTATTAACCTGAAATTATTGAGTGTCTGAAATTCATGAGGAAACTTAGTGAGCAAAAGGTATAAGAAAAATGTTCCTCTCCTTCCTTGAAACACAGAGAATAAACAACCTCCTCCCTTTGGAGAGCTGTGCACAGAAATGTCAAACAAAAATGTCGGCAACTGTCTTTTAAACAAGCATTATCCATTTTCCACCTCGTATATGTACAGCTCTTAATATATATTGCATAAC
This sequence comes from Manacus candei, assembly GCF_025592945.1. NCBI lineage: Eukaryota > Metazoa > Chordata > Aves > Passeriformes > Pipridae > Manacus > Manacus candei. Next base: position 4,015,930 of record NW_026138111.1, on the reverse strand, counting down.
ATGTACATTATCAGATTCCTATTTGCCATTAATAAATTATTTATATTGCACAAAAGGGCAGATCCTGCAGTGCTCTGTTGTGCTTTACTGCCCTTTGTCCTATGAATGTGTTCCCTCCAGCAACAACACAGCAGCCTTGGGGTTTTGTTTGAACAGGTTTCGAGAGATCTGATCAAAAAAATAAGTACCCTTTCAGCTACACAGTGCTGGGCATGGGGATGAGAGAGGCTGAATGGCTCCTTTGCCCCACTGCTGTGGGGCCAGCCCCATTCCCATCCTCAACAGTGGAGTTCCGTAGTGGCTTGCAGGTTGCTTGGGCCATAGGGCAAGGCTCATCATGCCAAGTTTAGACACTTACAATTTAGACATCTTCTTAATCTGACTGCCAAGGTCCCTCCTTCATCCTGCCTGGGTGCCAGCTGCCCCACACAGAGATGGCTGAACAGTCAATAAACAGACGGGCTGAGCTGCTCTCCCATCTTTCTCAGTGATAACAGGGAGAGCTCCACTGACTAGCTCATGAGATAATGTTTAACTTCTTTTTAGGTGTATAATTGATCCAGCATGAAGCTTAGGTTGTGAGGAGGATGGCAGTCCTCATACCTCCAGGGTAGACCCTGCAACCTGTAATTTCACAGAAGGCCCCTTGCTGCCCTTGAGCCCAGATACTGGGGCAAGGCAAAGGAAAGAAGCTTACTCTCATCTTATAAACGCTACATCTGAAATGCAATATTTTTAGTGCCTCATTTTCAAGCATTCTTCCTCTTCATTCAGCCAAATCAGGAATAATCACTTGCATTTATATAGCAACTTTTAGGCAGAAGTCTAAAGTGCTTTACAGATCCAAGATGGCTCTTTACATTGCTTTTTATTTAATCCTCCTTATGCTCTGGATAGGGACAATCTGGTATCAATCAATTCTTTCTGCGCTTATGAACTTTCATGATCTCTGACTGACAACTTTAATAATCATCTTTATGAAGCCTAGGCAGCATCCAGAACAGCACCTAAATGGACCCCAGGAGCTGTAATTAAAATTAAGCCGCCCATGGGTTGCTTTGATTACAACAGGGCAGGCCAGCTTAACCTTCAATTTATGCTGACTTGAAAGATGGCTCATACGGAGAACCTGTTTGCCAGACATAGATTTGAATTAATTATGCTGATTCTCTGGTTTTATTTTACTATTTGATTAGGCTTACAAATGAAATCACAGTCCCATCCTTCACAGGGGCTTTGGTGTGAATGCCAAGTCCCAGCAGCCCACTGTGGGGTACCTGTAGGCTTTCTATCTGTTCTCCAGGACAAGGGATGTGTTTGGGCATCTGTGGGAGGTGGTGGCCAGTCACGCACCCACTGCTGAGCTATTGCTGGCAGCAAACACAAAGCTCCTAATTTGATCTCAGAACTGATGGACTGCAAATGTGTACTCAGCATGAGCAACCCTGGCAAAGCCCAGCTCAGCCTGATCCACTCATTCCTCCTGCTTCTTACAAACTGAGCAGGTTTTCAGACATTCCTTGTCTTTCAGCTGCATAGAATAGGCTGTTAATTAGCAGCAACAGTATCTGAAAAAATAATCAGAAAATATGATTTCTTAGGTAAGGTACTTCTGTGTACCACAATACAGCTTCACATAGGGCATTTTGCATAAGTTAAACCAGGTGTCTCACATGTTGTGTAGCTTGAAAAGCCAGACCTGAAACGTGGTGGATGCGTTTCAGCAAGGCTATAATTTTGTTATAGTCACTTTCCGAAAATGTCAAAACAGAGATGTGAAACCTCCCCATCAACAAATTTACCAAACCCACAGGTATCAGTCGAGCAGCATGTAGCATTGATTTTTATGAAACTTCTTGAGTTAACTTAATAATTGTATTTTTCTTTCATTTTCTGCGGAGGTCAATAACTACAACGATCCCAGTGGAGGCAGAAAACTGGAATGCTTTATTGGACTCACAAGTTCATATTTAAAGGGTTTAGGATCTACGTATTCAACACGGGGTTGTAACTATTACAATTAATTACAAACGGGGGGGGGGGGGGGGGGGAAGGGGGGTTCAGGGAATGACATAAGGGAAAAACCCGGGTTAACAAACTTGGGGTTGTTTCATCAAAGGGGAAACCCTATTTTATCTTGGGGGAATTACAAGGGAAAAAAGGTATTCAGGTTTGCAGAATGCACAGGATCCAGGGAACACAAAGGGAGAGATAAAACACAAAAGGTTTTCTGCACAAGTTTGATGAGATCAGGGTATGGTCTCTCTGGCTTGGGCAGGGCATGTGATAACATCATGCAAGGAGTCTTTTCACATTCTGCTGGAGAAGGCAGGAAGAATCCACAGGGATGAGGTCAAAGAAAAAGGGGTTTTCCCAGCTTCCATAGCCCATGACTTTTTGCAAAGACCACTCAAATATCTCTCTGCAGATACTGTATTTTGGAATCCAACAATTTTCTTTTCTAAAAGCCTTTATCATCACCAACTGAACTACAGTCTCCCTTATACAGTATTGCTTTCCCACAGCTTGGCAAAGTACATGGAGCTAGGGGATTTCTTCAAATACCTGGTTGTCCTCTGTGCCATGGTTTAGCCCCAGCTGACAATTCAGTCCCATGCTGCTACTCACTCACTCCTCCACAGTGGCATGGAGGAGAGAATCAGAAGGGTAGAAGTGAGAAAACTTGTGGGTTGAGATAAAGACAGTTCAATGGATAAAGGAAAGCTGAACACACAAGCAAAGCAAAACAACGAATTAATTCACCACTTCCCATGGGCAGGAAGACATTCAGTCATTTCCAGGAAAGTGGGGCTCCATCATGCATAGCAGTGACCTGGAAAGACAAACACCATCATTCTGACTGCTCTCCTCCTCTTCCTTCTTCTTCCTCCAGCTTTATATGCCAAGCATGATACCATATGATCGGGAATATCCCCTGGGTCAGTTGGGGTCAGCTGTCCTGGCTGTGTCCCCTCCTTGTGCACCCCCAGCCTCCTCACTGGTGGGGTAAGGGGCAGAAAAGGCCTTGACTGTGTAAATTCAGCAGTGGCTAAAACATCCCTGAATTGTCAGCACTGTTTCCAGCACAACTGCACAGTATACCAGCTATTGTGAAAAAATTAGCTATACTTCAGCCAAAGCAACCACACTGACAAAATATTATCCTTTTACAGCAGCAAAGACATTCCATGTACTTTTTCTGCATCTGTGGTAGACCTAGACTGTGTTTTTCATAGGCATCTTTTAATGCAGTACAGATAAAATAAAGCTACTATGCTCTTTTATCGGTAAGCACGGCACAAAACAGGCTTGAAGTCTCTTGATGCTTCTCATTAGTTCATGAACAGATGTGTGGGTTGAGATCATAAAATACTAGACTGGAGTGACTGCCAGTGCCCAAGACCATGTGTATGTTGTTCCTATCACTGTTGATCCCTGGGATACTGCTGTCCCCAGCTGCCTAACTCTGGCTTGCCAGGGACTGGCTTGCCAGGGCAAAGCAGGTACTTTGCACCTCTTTGTGAGGCAGTATCCAGGTGTCCTGACTTGAGGAACCAGAGGAGAAATTCTTATCTCTCCTTGCATCTGCAAAGTGGCGGCTGTCAGAGATGGATCCCTCTTGAGGTTAAGGGCATCCTGTGAGCATCCCACAGCACCAGCCCAAGGTCTACAGTACTCCTGTAGAGGATAGGAAGTATTGGCCGGGTCCCAGCTTATTCTTTGCACGCAATTTTTAAAGTTTCCCCTTAAACTAAAGGCTTTTTAAAACAGTGCTCTTGCAAGTTGAGGTGGTTGATCTGATAATTCCTGCTGCTCTCCTGCTGAACTGAGGATGTCCTTATAGAAAATTACTTCCCATCTTTTGTAAGGTTTTTGGTCCAGCACCCAAGCAGCTTCTTCAAACACAACCTTAAACACAGCAGAGCGGTGAGTGTTTTGGTACGAAGGCTTTGGAGAGTTTAAGCCCAAAATTCCTCTCCCGTCAACTTCAGGCACTCAACTCTTGCAGCGAGAGCCACAGGGCTGCAGTTGGAGTACGTCTTACTCTGAAAAGAGAATCAGGACTTTGCCAGGTATTTGGATTATCCTGTACTGTGTTCCCAATATTTTAGGAAGGCTTTATATATGGGGCCTGAGCTTTATTTCTTCATTTCCACAGATTATTAAACTGTCAGTCTTCATATTGCTGGTGAAATCCTATTAAAAAGTTTCAAATTATCATTACAAATTGAATCTTCTCCCATGTGTCTCATGTACTGTGAATTAAAGCCAGAAGGATTGGTATAGTAATTAGTCCTTGAAATAATTTTATCTGCAGTGCTTTGATGCCTTTTAATATTTGGTGAGTTAATGACAGAGCTCTTCCTAGCAGCTTTTCTGTCTCTGCATTTTTGTGATGCCATTTGAAATGGGAATTGGTTTAACTGGGAAAGGCCTGGGTACAATCATCTGCAGTAGGTGAGGAATGCCTTTGGATGATGACTATGAAGATAAGGAAAGGAGAAGGGCCAGGCTTTGCCTTGCTTTCAGAGACCCTTGCAACCTGCCAAGCCTGCCTTCCCTATGCCCTTCAACAGCAAGGGAGGAGCCCAGAGCTTGCCTTTGCCTTACATCTACATGACCTACATGACCTCCCAAAGATGTTTCTCAGTGACTGGGTACAATCCTGCATCTTCTGGGATCATGTTACCTGCATATGTCACCCTTCTGCTAAGTTCTGACCTATGTCAGCCTGGACCATGTCTCATTTCCAGGGCAGCTTCTCAAAAACATCCCCTTCAGTGCTGACTTGACCTGTAGAAATCTCAGCCACCAAATCAGGCCTAGTCAATGAACAACAAATTTCAAAGAAAGGCTTAAACAAGCAAGGCTGTGAAGGGAGGAGGAGAAGGAAGAACCACGGCTACACAAATTTTGGAAGCATGAATTTTCCCCAGTGACAAACCTATCATTAGTAGCTAGCTGCTAGTGTTTCTGGAGGTAGGCAGACTCTAACCCCTCTTGTGGGGGTTCTGCTTTAATCCCAGTCTTGTGATGGCTCAGGGAAGGTGGGAAACTGGTTTAGAAGCTTCACAGGCATGATGGTTGGAAAGCCCTTCTGGAGGCATCCAGGCCATCCTTGAGGACAAGTGGGACAAAGCACAGTCAGGCCCATCAATCTTCCATCTACCCGAATCTTGAAGATCTCCATAGATGGGGCTTCCACAGCCCCCATGGGCAGCCTCTCCATCACTGATCTGATGAAGAGTGCAGCCTTACCATGGGTGACATGCCAGGCAGCAAGGCTTGGTGTGTCCTCTCCCACCAGCACCACTTCTGCCACTGCCATGGGGGATTTTGCTCCTCTGCTTTGAATACAGAGAGTTGGGTTTGACTGCTAAAGCTGTTCTGCACTGCTACTGGGAGGCAGTGCTCTTGGAGGCTCAGCTCTTGGAGGTGGTACAGGGATACTGCCTTTTTTCCCTCTGGATGTCAGGAGAAGGTAAGGCTGCAGTTGTTACCATTAAGGATGTGAATATATCTTTGCACAGGCAGGTTAAGTTTTAGTTTACCTCCTGCTGTGTCAGTGAAATGTTAGGAAGATAAAGTGCATTATGAAGCACCACATAGAGCCCAGGTAGATGGGAGAGGTCAGTCAATAGTTCAAGTCCACTTGAAATCTTTTAAGTTTCATTTTATAATTCAAATTAATATGGTCATTTTCATGGCTGCTTGTATTATGCTATTGCTTTCTTCCTAAAGTTCTTTCAGCATCATCAGTGTGCAGTTGATAGGCTGCTGTTAACTGCTAAGGGACAGATTATTATGTGTAATGGCCCTTAGACAAAGAAAGCGGGAGAACCGAACCAAACAGAATTAAGTCAATTGGCTTCAAGTAACAGATTTCGGTACCCAAAGAAAGATAATAAATAATAGTTCGTGAAAAAAACACTTCAAAACGCTAAATAGTTCAGGAGAATTGTCAGTTCCTTGTGCCAAATGATGTTATGATACAATTCTACCAGCATGTAGTCACACGGCAAATTGTAGCAGGAGACCGATGTGGATTATTTCAGCTCTTCAGTAAACTCATACAAAAAATAAGTACAGAGAAAATGGGCATGAGGTCAAGTGAGCAAGGACGAATATCAAAGGACAGCATGTGCTGGAAGGGAGAAAATCAAATTCAAGAGAAAAAGAAATAAAGAATAGCAAACCCCACAATCTGTGGAGTCATTACTGGAAAGAGAAATATCAGAGGACACATTGGTTCACTACTCACTGCAGAAGAAAAGCTAATGGCAAGCGGTACTGAGGAGACAGAATGCCTTTTTTGAGAGTTTTCACAAGAGGCTCCAGTAGTGATCAAACAGCTAATGTAACAAAGGGGAAATGATACAAATTCAGGCTAAAAGGAAAGAACAGGAAAGTGAAAGATGTTAGAAAGTACAGAAATACATAAAATATTTTCAAATTATTGAAGCCTGATGGAATTTGAAAGTTGGATACTCTCCAAGGATACTTCAAGAACTGCATATACAATTTCAGAGTAGAAGTGAGGAACCAAGAAACTCCATAAAAGAAAATTGTATCTCTCACTAAGAAAAGACAGAAGAAGGGTCTAGTAAAATGCACATAATTTGACTTATTTCTGAGTCCCAGAAGAAGCACTGAAACAAACAAACATCCTATTTTTAAATGCTTCAAATATATCAAATATACAAGTAATAGCCCCTGTAAATTTGTCATACACTAATTGTGTGTATTGATGTGTTTGATACCATCTTACATGGGGTTTTCAGTAGTGAGCTAGATGGATAACACCTAGAAAATGCTGAGAGTGAGCACAGTCCTTCTGGTCAAAGGAAAGGAATTTGAAAGGGCCAGTGGAACTTGACAAATCAACAAATGGTTACAGGACTGGTGCCACAGGCAGGGGTTTGGTTACTTAGACAGTGGTCCAACTTTGAGAAACTTGAACTACTGTGAGCTGATGGTGCCTGAAGGGCAGTACAAAGGAATTCCAGCCATTCCAGCCAGTGAGTTGCCTTAATTTGGGGCCCAACTTAACTACCTCTTTGCAAATCCACCCACCAAGGGGGATAAACAAGCAGAGTTAGAGGGGGATGCCTGCAGGGTTGTGATCTTATTGGCATCGTCATGGAATCGGCATGTCATGGAATGGCTCCTGTGGTTGGAGTGTTGTAATGGAAGCATAGAGGCTCCTTAGGAAGAACAGGCAGGAGAGATGAGGGGAGGGTGTTACCCTCTATGTCAATGACCATCTGTCTGGGCAGATAGGGATGTTCTCACACTCAAAAGTCCTGATCTTCATGGGGGACTTCAACCATCCTGATATCTGTAGGAAGGACAACACAGCAATGCATATCCAGAAGGTTCCTGGACCTCTTCTCCTTCTCCAAATTATAGAGTAGCCAACAAGGAGAGCTGCTATGCCGGACCTTGTTCTAACCAACAGAGAGGCTGGTGGAGCATATGAAGCTCAAGGGCAGCCTGGGCTGTAGTGACCATGAAGTGGAAGAGTTTGAGATCCTTGGGACAGTGAAGAGGGTGCACAGCAAGCTCAATACCCTGGACTTCAGCAGAGTAGATTTGGCCTATTCAGGAATCTGTTTGGTAGAGTGTCAGGGGATAAAGCCCTAGAGGGAAGAGGGATACAGGAAAGATGGTTAATATTCAAGAATTTACTCCAGACACCTCTCCTGCCATGTGGAGTGGGTATTACCAAGATATCAGCAAGTGCTTGTGGCAGCTCTTTGATTTCTTCCACTGCTGATGTGGAAGCAACTTCAAAGGGTCCAGGCCAGTTCCCTGTTTGTACTCCCTCAGCACCTGCATCCATGGGTACTCCAGGAGGGATCCCTCTGCCCTGATCTCAGCTGTGGCAGCTCTCCCACTCCCTACCCCAGCAGTACTTCTCCTCTTTGGTGTGGGGACCAGCATGATCATGGTTGTAGGCAACCTGACCAGTTTTGTTCCTGGAGACACTAAAGAAGTAGACAAACAAAATATAACCAGTCCAATGTGGATGTAGGTGAGACTGAGACAAAAGCTGTTGCAGGGCATATAGGAATTAATTCAGGTAATTGTCAAACACCGTCAATAAAATGATGGAGATAAAAATGGTTTACATGCATCCTGCATAACAGGTCTTAACAATCTGGCCTTTTCTTCCTGGTTCATTTTTAAGAGACATACAAGGAATTTTAATCCTAGTTAGGGTACTGAACAGTGTCCTTCAATTGATTCTAATTATCATAAACACTGTCAATGTTTTCCAAGTTTCAGTACTCAGATGCAGTGAGCAAAGCCTGCTCCAGAAAAAATCAGAAAATCAGACTGAACAATGTGAAAATTAATTCATGATTGCTGTCAAGGAACTTGGATATAATAAAGGAGGAAGAAAGTGTTTCTTGTAAACCTAATATTAAAACATTGTTCCTTTCTGTTCTTCTGCAAAGAACATTTTAATGGGACTCTGGAGGTGAAAAATGCATTAAAAACAATTATCTCTGTAATTGCTATCTTGCTTCTCTTGACCTCAGAACGCACAATCTTGCACTCACTGTTGGGGAATTATTCCTGCAGATGCCTAGGTAAATGGGGTCAAATATGTGAGACATTTAAGATTAGCGGATAATAGGAAAGTAGAGTGATCAGAGGCTACAGGTACATTTTTACTTGTAGAGGAATTGTGCAGAGGTTGAACTCCCAGCATTTCTCACCCCATCACCCTGAGCACTCACACAATCACTGTGTCTCTGGCACTGAACAGCGGATATTGAGGCTATCTGATTGCAGCTGTACTCTGAACTACTTCCAAACACTGCATTATTTACGATTGCAATTGAGCACACACAAGCAACTGAGGCTGGTTCCCACCTACTGGTACCTGGCACTCAGCCCAAAAAAACCTGACAATGGCCTTTGTGTTAGATGATGAACCTCGCCACAGATTTGCTGTGCAAGCTGCCAATTTCCAATGGGAGATATATTAAAACAACAAAGACAAAAGCTTAATCCCACCCTTTTAAATATGACTAGATTAATATTTGTGGCAATTGAATTACTGAATTAGGATTCAGGATTCATTCTTCAAACTGTGCTGTTGGAGAAGGGCTCCCCAGTACTCTCATGGAAATCATCCAGTTGAGTTAAATGAAAGCTGGTAGCAGGACTTCTTGGAAACCTAACCCTTTTCTGCTTTTGCACTGAAAAGTAGGGAAGTATCATCTCATTTCTTTTATTTCAGTTCTTCTGGCAGGATGGCTCTCGATGCTCAGCCACCTCAGCACTGGTGGCTGCATCCCTGTTGCCTTGCCAGCTGCAGCAAGGTGAGGGAGAGCCAATGCTTGTGCAACTGCTCTGTGCACCCTGAACGTGTAAGGGCAGATATGGCTCTGGTTCTGTCCACTCAGCTGGAGCTGTCACAGCATCACTGACACACCTGACACAAGTGTCATGGGGCTGGAGGCAGCTGAGGGCAGTTCAGTACTACATGGCTGTTGGAAGGATGCAAACGCTCAGATGCTCTGACCTAGAAGTTGCCATGAGCTATCCCCATCACAGCTGCTATTTTTAATCATTTTAACCATTGCAAAGAATTCAACAAGAGGGGCTAAGGTACTCATTAGCTGTCCCTGGCCCATGGTGCTCAACTGGAGAATCTGATGATGAAAAGCCTTTTTTTTCCCATTATAAAAATGGGTGTCAGGCACCGAGCTGCCATAAGTGGCCCAGGGAATCTCTTCCCACACCTTTTGCATAAGACAAATAGTATTTCTAGATCTTTTTGACTGCAAGGCAAGTATGGAGAGTACTCTGAAAAATATACCACTCTCCCCCTTAATTTGCAGAGACCCAGAAGCACCAGCTTGCGGCATATCCACCAGCCTGGGACAGTGTCTACCACATTTACCTGAATGGAACACTAAATGTCATGTCTGGCCACGTCACAAGGAGCTGACCTGAGAAGGCTGGAGAGGGTGTCCTGTTTCTTTCTTGGAGGTAAGAGTATTAAGCTATACCTAATGTGCTAGGACAGACAGGGCTGAATGCCCTGGAGAGAATTAAAGCCCATCACAAACAGGGAATCAGGGACCATACAGGGAAAGAGGGACTCTTGGACTCTACTTTTGACTTAAACTGAGAGGAGATGACTGAAAACAGCATGTGAGTCAGGGTTTATCTATAGGTATGACAGCTACCTGCAAGTAGCTCTATACTAATAAGTGTGTCAGCTTGACATGACGCAGTTACAGCAATCTCCTCTTCCATGTAGACAAGAGAAACTGCAAAGGAAATGATCTGCCTCTACAAGATAAACTTGTAAGAATCTCTTTACAGGAATTGAGTGTAGACTCTTTAGAGAAAAACTCCTGCTGGCTCCTCCTCAGAAGGAGAAATGACCTGACCTCCCAGCAATGCCTGTGCTGCCTCCAGCTGAATCTCTAGCTCCCAGGCAGAAGAGAATTAGATGGCCAAAGTTACAATTCGTGGGTCATGTTGGCAGTGAAGCTGCTCTTGGATGGTGTCAACTGAGTTTGCCAGAGATACGAAATGTGTATTTGAGATCAGTGGGTACTAGCAGGTTTATTGGGTTGGTCTCACTCCTGAGAGCTTTAAGGATATATTATTTTATTTCTGGTTGCACTTTCAATGCCTCTTGCTTCCAGAAATGGTTTTTCTTTCTCTCTGCCTTGCAGTGTATTAGTCAGAATCCTTTTCAGAGGCTCCTTTATACATTGAAATTGGTTTTAGAAGCAGGCACCTTGCCAGTTATTTTTCTCCCATTTTCTTGGGAAAGGATCAGACATTCATTGTCCTTGTATTTGTAACCATGGTAAAATATCTTACCTTATCTTTTCTGGTGCTTATGTGGTAACACTGCTGTTTTCTCCTGGAAGTATGTCAAGTTGCCTCCCCAAGCTTTTAAGTCTATTAACATTTTCATAGGTACTTTTCCTACAGATATATATGAGTTGAACTACACAATCTTCTCAGCAGATTTTGGGCATTGTGTTTTGTAATGACATAAGTTCTGTGCTTACATGATCAAGGCTGGAGATCAGTGATTTTTCTTGGTAGATATAAAAGAGAAAGGAGAAATAATATTCTCCTGCCCAAGAAATGTGAATACCTCCAAGCAACGCTAAATCCCTGGGGCCTATCTGCTGCAGAGAAACACACTGTATTTTCTCCAGAGATGTGCCAATCAAAAAGGAGAACTTTTTGGTGCTGAAAAATAACAGCAAAGTATAGAAAAATAGGAAAGTATAGGTATGTGGAAATTATGTGAAAGAATAAAGTATTGTATGAGGAAAACAAAGACTGTAAGAAGAAGTGTAAATGTTCTTGATATATTACCAGGCAATGAGGACTAAAAGAAAATATATTGGAGGGGTATTGCAAACTACTACCTCCTGTATTAAACAATTATCTTCTATTAAGATCTTCAACACAGCAAATTTTCTTGCTTAAGCCTGTGACCCCACTCAATTTCAATTGACTAAACACAACTAAATCAGTTTAGGACATCTTTAAAAATGACCTGAAAGGGAAAGAAGCCACACCAGTTCTGCTTCATTACCAAGTAAGCACCCTTTTCTTAACATCACACAGAAGGGTATAATACTTCCTGTTGGCTTTTTATTTTTTGGTTTTTCTTTGTTCTTTGGGAATTTCTAATTGATTTTCACAGGGTATTTTTGTACTTTTAGGTGTGTACATTTATAATCAGATCATACAAGTAATTTCTCTGCGAGACTGGAGAGCAAATGTGTTGGTAATACAAAGAAAGTGACATTTGAACAACTGAGAGAGGTAGAAGCTTTTAGTTAAACTATTTTAAAAGGTTTGACTTTGTTTTCAGGGTTTACTACCTCCAGCTTCCCACAGTGCTGTTTGTATCAGCAACAGTGTGGCCAGCAGGACAAGCACAGGGATCATTCACCTGTGCTGGGCACTGGTGAGGATGCACCTCGAATCCTGTGCTCTGTTCTGGGCCCCCTCACTACAAGAAAGACGTTGAGGTGCTGAAGCATGTCTGGAGAAGGGCAATGGAGCTGATGAAGGGACTGAAGCACAAGTCTGACTAGGAGCAGCTGAGGCATCTGGGGGTGTTTAGCCTGGAGACAAGGGGGCTCAGGGGAGACCTTACCACGCTCTACAACTAGCCAGGCGGGTGTTGGTGTCTTCTCTCGGGTAACAAGTACTAGGACAAGAGGAAATGGTCCTAAGTTGTGCCACGGGAGTTTTAGATAGAACATTAGGAAAAATATCTTCACTGAAAGGATTATCAAGTGCTGGAACAGGCTGCCCAAGGAAGTGGTGGAGTCACCATACCTGGAGATATTTAAGAGAGATATCGATGTGGCCCTTAGGGACATGGTTTAGATATGGGCTTGTCAGTTCTGGGGTAGTGGTTGAACTTGATCTTAAAGGTCTTTTCCAACTTAAACAATTCTATGATTCTGTTGTATTGCTGTCTGCAGGCAGAGGTAGAGCCCAGTGAGCTGGACTATGAAAAGATCCAGCATTGCAGGCAAGCACAGCATCTCACTTTGTCCTGGGCCCTTCACCCCGCAACATAGCCCACATCCTCATGCACCTGCAGGGAAGGTTCAAGCCTCTTACATTATTGGGATGGTTGGTTTAAGATTCACTATTTTTAACTAAAATTGAGGATGAAAGAGAATGACATGAGCTGTCTTGGTAGGGATGAAAGACCCAGAGCTGTCAGAGGGCAACCATAGTCTACATTGTAAATACTCACATCTGAACTGGTCTTCCTTTATAGTCACCAGAGAGAAACAGGCACAGCCTGTGTGAACACTCCATTCTAATGAAGCTGCCTGAAATAGTCCAACTGAGTCACACCCTATAAGAGTCCATTTCTCACTCTTCACTAGAAAGGGAGCTCTGGGTGATGGACTCATCTATAGATATTTGCACCACAGACATCTAACATTAGGGCAGATGAATCCTTTGATTCCTCTGTAGCTGGCTTCAGTTCCAACACCTCCTGCCTCTATGTGTATTTTTTCCTGTCTTCAGAAGTACTGTATGACTTATAAGCTTCTTTGGGAAAGAACAAATAAAATTGATCAAAAATGAACCATGCCCTCTTGATACAGCAAATAGATTTGGATGAAATGAGATGAGATGAAAACCTGTCAGTATTTAAAGCCCTTGTAAATGGATAATTTTGGCACAGTTGTGCTAGTCTACAGCCTGTCTGCTGCTGTTGAGTTCAGAAGTGGCCTCTTTCTCCTTTTATAGCAGACATTGATTTCTACCATGGTACAGACATGCAAATTTCTTTGCCAGAGAAATTGATCTTTGGAGGTGTGCAGGGTCCAGAAAACCTATTGACTGCTCTGAAAATTGAGGTCACTCAAGTTGTAGCCAAAACAGGCTCCCAGAAGCAGTGTTCAGAGCTCTCCCAGCAGTTTTCCTTTCCCTGGATGTTTGAGTCTAATGAACATTCAAGCTGGTGTTAATGATCTTCTAAAAGTGTTCATGCTCTGAATATCCCAGCCAGCAACAACTCTTTAAAGAGGTAGGCAGTGACCCAATACAACAGAACATCCTATTCATACAAGCACTTTCTTATGTTTAATTTCCTTCCACAGTGAGTTGGCTTTCATGTTTGTCCAGAAGGACATTAGTTTTGGTGATTCTCCATCAGCTCTGAGCTCTTTTCTCCTTGGATGTTGGACTGTTGGTACAACCAGTTTGGCATGATGGGACCAAAAGCTGAGAGAGAGAACAAAATATATGGTATGTGATCCAAGGTCTTTAGAAAACAACTTCACAGTTATTTTACTAAGAAGTGGTCTGTGGTCCTTGGTCCATTACAATCAGAAGGAAATCTTGTAGGGCTTTGGGATCCCAGAGGAGAAATTAAAACAGATTCAATCAGTAAAGGACAGCTTAAGAGTTGAAGGAAAAGCCACGTTTTCCATGGCTAACCACAAGCATGAAAATTGTGTTCACAATTGACTGGTGGCACAAAGGTAGGACAGGAATAGATCATTTAGCACAACTGGTGGAACCTGGCAAAATCCAGATTTAAGCAAAAAAAAAAAAAAAGTCCAAGGTTAATAGAGTCTTTAAACTAAAAGATCCCCATCCTTGGTGCCAATGGCAGACAGTGGGGCCCTGTTGTAACTGAGTGTTTTAGGTCACTCAAAGAATTACCAGCAAGGGTATTGGCAAAGCAGGTTTAATATAAAAGGGAAAGCGTAACAAAGTGTGTTGGCAAGGTTCACTCTACTACTTACTAGATGGCTAAAGCACACAGAGAAAAATCAGACTAAAATAAAAAAATCAATCAGTCTAAAACAAAAATCAATCTAAAATGATCTACATGGAGGCTGAGGATGGGAAAAGGGTAAGGATGGGAAAGGGTAAGGATGAAAAGGAAGGAGGGAAAACCTCCTGCTGAGTCACAAAGTTCAGAGTGGACCTCCTTGCCAAACTTTGCCATGGACTTGACCAGTGGTTCAGGCATAAAGGTTTTAACAACACTTAAACTTCATTACATTTTATTGATAGCCTAACTTAAACAATTTAACAAAAGATTCTGTGGAATTTACTATAAGTACAACAGTAACTCACTTATAGGCCTAACTTACTTATGAATCTAACATACTTAACAATCTAAGAGAGCAACATTCACAGTACATTTGCTACAGTGTATTCACACTTGCATGCACACAGACCTGAAGGAGTTTATTCAAGGTGAAAAATCCCCTGTGAAAAATCCCTCTTGCATTCAGTGAAATACACGTTAGATGCCTTGCCTCTTCTCAATGGGCAATGGGTAGAGCCTCAAGGAGTGGGGGTATCAGCTCAATAATCACTTTTCAACAACAGTCCTCCAAGTATGGTAAACTTGAGAATTCACTGGCTCTGAGAAGTGTCCCACTCAGGGGTACATTGCTGGTTACACACCACTGCAGTCCAGGAGAGCTCAAAGGGTCTCACTTAAGACCGCTATTTATAGAGTTGCAAGAGAGCTGGCTTTAGTCACAGTAATTTTCCATCCTGGCTGCAATTTGGGTTGGTAACTCTCTTTGAAAGGTCAATAACAAAACTGTTGTTCCATTTGGGTTGTTATTCAGACTAGAAAAATTAGTTCCTAAGGCTGTTTGTGAAAACCAGGAGCCTGTTTGACAGATCTAGTTTCTGGGAGAAGACAGTGCTTCTGACAAGCTCAAGACCAGCTTAGCCCAGGTGCCGAGGCGTAAGGAGCATTTCTGAGGTCGTAGTGTGGCTCGAGTGTGGGGGGTGGTTGTGCCACCACAGGCCAGAAGGACCATTTTCTTCTCCTGCATGAATGGCCATGTGCTTTGGTGAGTGGGCAAAGCAGGCATCACCCTGCTGGGGATAGTGGGGCTCACAGGCTGCAGGCAAAGTCTTGGTAGCACTTTGGGAGCAGTGAGCGGCAAAGATTTATTGCCTAGCCTATAAGGCCTATTTTCTGTTATCAGTTTTAATTTGGACAGGGCTTGCATTGTGCTCTTTCACTGTATCATCCTGTCCTTTGGGGAGAAGGCTCACAGAAGCACCTGATTTATCTTCCCTCTAGCACTTATTGCTTTGTGCTTACTGCTGCATCCCCTTCTGTGTCTTAACTAAAGCCTAATACATCCAACCTTCTTGGTCCCTTCACACAGCAGTCCCAAGATGCTGCTAATGAGAACAAATTATATTTTGGCATTAAACTTTTTGAGATCCAGGGGGACGCCTAAGGTACGAGAATCTAGAAGACATGTACCATCAATTTGTGCAATGACATTAAAATGGGACTCTAGTGACTGGAAGCTGATCCTGGATAAATTTAAGCTAGCAGGAAAACAAGGACTTTCAACATCATAATTCATCAGTTAATTGGCTGGGTTGGGATGATGAAATATACTGTGTATATTAAAGATCAGATGTCCCCTTTTGGAGGAGTGAAATGCTTGAATTTCTTTTCTGATCTTTAAATCTATGTGGGAATTCTCTTTTACTGGCTTCTTTCCCCCCCGGGTTTGCATACTTTGGAAGTTATTTCTTCTAGTGGAAACACCAATTATCACATGGAAGTCCACAGGGAAGTACTATGGTGTAGGCCATGCTAAGGGGAACACCAGACAGTTGGTATCTCTCTCACAGACTTGTAGGACAAGTTTTGAGTCTATGCTATTCTCTGTATCCTTCCTGCTGTTCTGTTTGCATTTTAACCTCTGAGTATCCTGGGTAAGATTCCTACTTCATGGCCTGGGTAAGCTAGAGCTGATATGTTGCATTTCAGCAACAGCAAGGGCTCTAGGGAGTGTGTGATGTCTACAGACACATGGATCAGGTAGCTGCTTTTGAAGGTCCATCTTCATGTCCAGATGCTAAAACACATGTGACCCTGCTTGCCCTATGTGCTGCCAAACCTCAGTGCTGCTAAACCTCAGTGCTGCTGATCCAGGAGTCACCCAGCACCTCGGGCATAGAGACAGATAGGATCCCTCGATTGCAGTGGGTTTGTGCCTCACCTACTCAGAGGATGTGTGTTTGTTGACATCCCTGGATATCAACATCTGGTATTTGGTGTGCTCTTGTTGGAAAAGCAGGGAGGTGAAGCAGCGGGGTCTGGTACCACACTCTACCACATCCCCCACATATATCAGAGCAGCAGTATTGTCCTTTTCCAGACTAGGGAAAGTATCTGCTCCCAAATACTCTTCTGTGCTCTGTTTCTTGGCAGTGTCTCTGGCAGGGAAGATGGTTTGGAGAAGAAATCACATGAACCTGTAGCAGGTCCAGCTGATGGATATTTCTCATGTGCTCCACCAAAGGAATCCTCCTTAAGACAAAGGATTTGCCCTCTGCAAGCCAGAAAGTGCCTGAACTCACTGTCAGAGTGAGCTCAACCAGCATTTGGAAAGCTCTGGCCCTGAGCTGAAACCAGTATTGAGTGTCAGGATTTCAGAAGGCCATGGCTGTACTTGAGAAGAGTGATGGAGCACCATTTCTTCATGTAAAGATTTTTAATCTGTCTTTTGAAAAATATAGCACACTTCAGCCTGCACCTGTTGAGGATGTCTTAGGTACCATTATAGGAATTTTCCTGACCTGGGTTACATACAGATCAGGAAGTCTCTTTACTATGACAATAATATCTCTTATAGCAACTCCTGGCAGACAATTCTATGGGTGGAAAGAAGACAAGAAAAGGCACCTTGCTTCATCTGGAGGTTTGGCAAAAATCCTCTGGTAACTACTATTGGTACAGTCACCACTGCAGCCAGGAGCTGGGAAGGCTTCCCACTAATGCACAGACACCGCTCTCCAAGGCAGCCAAGCAGAGCAATGTGTCCTTTCAGTGTCTAATATCACTGGTGAATAAAAGATAACTCCTAAGTCCTTCCTAGTTGTTGGTGACATTAAACCTGGCCCAGCCCATAAGGCTCAGCAAATGAGCCAAGAACCAGCTGTCACCTGAAATATATGGTAATGGCCAAGGGCAGCAAACAAAGTACAGTGTCTCACCTGACACCTTTGTGCTCCTGGATGACTCCTGATTCTCTAGACAGAGCTGTTGAGTCTTGTTCACCAGCAAGACATTGGAAATTCAATATGGTTTATTACCATCTGTCTGTTGTCTATTACGGCATTTATAACCAAGGGAAAGGCCAATTTTTCTGTGAAAGTAAATCTACGCCATGGAACAGAAGAAAAAGCTTGTTTTGACTTGTAATCTGAGCAAACCTGACAAGATGGGAACAGAAAAGTGAAAGAACAAAAGGCCATTTTTATAGTATTTTTTTAAAAAAATAAATAGCAAAGCTGAAGTAAGGCAGCCGAAATGTTCAAAGTGTTGCTGCTAGAGCACTTTCCTCTCAGTATTTTTCCAAAGTCACCTTCTAAATAACTAATGCAAGTATCACCTCTGTAATCATGTCAAAAACACTTGGCTGTTTGCTTTCAAGCACTCTGGATTTACAGAAAAAGACTAGTGTATATGAAATTCATTCTCAAAACAGTTAAAAATAATCTAGCTCAGTCTAGGGATTCAGGATTTCCAGTGAAACCCACTGAACAAGGCAGTAAGGTGCAACTAGCCCTGACATATCTGCTGCATCTCATATCCTTCACCTCAGTATACAAGTACTTCCACTTTTCAACATTTGTACACCCCAGACTGGCTATCTTGACATGCTTTTGATCCCAATTAAAACTCGAAAGTATACATGATAATATATGTGAATTTGCCATACCTGATGCAAAAGGTAATACTGAATTTCTACCTGAGGCATTCACTGGATGAAATGCAGTTTTAGTACAGTAGAGAAGATGCCCATGAGATTTGAACGTGGTCTTTGAAGCCAGCAAGCTGGTCCCACTTGAGTGCTTAAGTTACCCAGTCCTTAGTTAACAGCTTATGACAGGGACTGCAAGAACCCGAGAGTCACCAGAGGTCCATGATCTCTAGCTGTGACACATCAAGATTGGCACACACTCGGCTTTCCCAGCTGCAGCCAAAGAGACATTCACCACTGAAGCTTGCTCCAGAAAGTTATAAAGTTATTATCTCAAAACCATCACCACCCCACGCCTCATGCATATCACGGTGGTGTCAGCGCCGCATTTGACAGGCTTGGCTACCCTGTGAAGAGTTGCCAGGGGAGGGAATTCTGATGAATGTATCCCATTAAGGTTTCTTATATCTGGCTGATATACATGGAGCAGTCTCCATGTATTGCCCTGTTCAATGCTTCTCCTTGCTTTCTTAGTCACTGTCAAGCAGGTTTTCTCAAGAGCACAGAAAAGAGATCAGGAACAGATCCCTTCCCCAGACTGGAAATTGGGGTTGCTGCTGCTGTGGCACATGCAAAGTATGCAGTCGTGCTCTCCACCCTAAATCTTCCTCTTGCAGCAGGAGGGCAAGGCACTAGAAGTGCTGTGGCGCAGATGGAACCTCAGTGGCACTGGCTGTCATGCAGTCTACACAGGTGAGAAACCTGTGTGAGCAGCCATGGTGAGATATCCATCTAAGCCCTGGTCTGCCTCGGCATCAGCCTGCTCTTAGTGGGGATTGCCCCTCTGCCCTTTTCTCCTGACAGTGAGGTAAGCAGAAGGCAGGCAGTGAGGTACAGTGCTCCCCTTGCTGCTCCCAGCTCCTATGAAGAAGAGTCTGTGTGGCACGTGGCCCTCACTGCTACCCAGCAGAGACAACTGCAAGTCCAAGTTTAAGAGCAGAAGCTTTGCAGCCTCTATGGGTGAAAAATCAAACAGAGTAGACTAAATAGATTACGCTAATTAGGAGATACAATATCCAGAGAAGAACAAGACAGTACTTTCTTTGGGGGACATTACTTGTTGCCCAGGTGAAAAATGAAATTTTCCCAATGGATCTGTCCTGGCTAATGTCCTTGCAGATATGCTTTGGAATAAATTATGCAAAGTCATTGGTTTGGGTATGTATCTGATCAGTTATCCCACATCCTCCAAGACATTTCCTATTTAATTTCATTCATTAAAAGAATGAACAAAAAATACACTTAGTAATTGAAAGGAAAACTAATGCTGTTTTCCCAGCACTTGGGAACATGGGATGCTGTCTTGCATCCAGCTAAGTGAGAGCTAAGTCTTCTCATGTAACCACAGTTGCAAGAGGTTTTGTTCTGCACTCCTCTGTCCAGGAGGCTGCCATGGCTACCTTCAAATTCATCACTGTCCAATGTGATTCATGGCATTACTGGTGCAGACCGGGATTCAGCCCCTCTCAGTGCTGCAGTTGCTGAGAACTGTATCAAAATGGCAACTGCCGGTGCCAGTGACATCTGCCACCACTCGTGCTTAAAAATGGAACAGCAGGACCTGAGAGCAGGGCAGGCATGAGCACTGGAGTTTGGGAATGAAACAGCACTATCAGGAGTAGGGCAAAGAGCTTACTGGTGCATCCAAGCCTATTTAACACTTCTGGGTGAGTGGCAATGCAGTATATTGCAAGCAGATAAAAACTACTGAGATCTTTGGTTTGTAAGTTTTAGTGCTGGAAATCACATTGCACTTGCCACAAACAAATGCTACACTAAGGGACAAATTAGGCTGAAATCCAAATTACTTTTATGCTGCCTCCTGAACTTCTCGAAATATTAGAAAATCAGACTTGGCCCTGTCAAATCATCCCTGTGGAAGAAGAGTAGAAGGATGTTGCTGCTGGCAGTCCCACTGTCAGGCTGTGAAAATGCTAAGGTCTCCTCTCTTCTCTCCTGCTGCCCAAACTGCTGGGCTCCTGGCCTCCTGGAGCCCCCAGACCTCTGCCCACACCAGTTGCCCTGGGTGCCTGGGGGTGCCACGGCACTGGAGACCCATCCTCAGCCTGAGCCACCAGCCCCCAGCCACCTGGCCCTCGTGTAAATTGCTGTTCACAGAAATGATGTGCCTTCCCCTTTGGGCTTGGTTTTTCCTTGTGCAGAATCTTCCCAATTAGTGATGGCTTTTTGGCTGTTTAGTAGATCAGTCCCATGCTTATGTATGAAAATTTTCTTCAGCCTGTTTGTTCCGCATCCAAGTGTTTAATCAGCGATTATGCTTAAGGGTAGTCTGTGTTTTTATTATCTGCTTAATCAGATGAAAGAACGCTCTTTTATTTTTTTTTTATTTATTCTTAATTAAGAAAATGCCAAGACATTGCATAAGAGGAGTGCAGCCTTGTACCTCCTAGGCAGGAGCAATGCTGTCAGGGGAAATATCTTGCACACAATCTTCCTTTCAAATCTGGTTATAAAAAGTAGTGGCACTGACTTTTATCAATTTGATAAAAACCAACTGCCGACTTACTGAACCCTTCACCAACCCTGGACAACTGAAAACACACTTACTAGAACAGTTTATCCCTGTTTATTTTTATAAATAAGTATATAAAGTATAATCAAATAAAGTAATATATGTATTTAATACACAAACACCTCTTTTCTTTGATTCCAGTGAAGCATGAATATGCTGAAAAAGAGAAAAAATAAAAAAAAAATAAAATATATGGTTAATTGAAATTTCAAATCCCCTTGAACAAGTCCCTGCTCTTCCCAAGACATCTGCTTCTCAGCCAGGGGTCTTCTGCTCTTGCAGGAGCAGCACATACCTGGTTGCAAACCAGGCTCCAGGAGAAGGACCCTGTGTTACAGCAGTTTCCCCACCACTGGTTTTAGGTCACTGACAACTCATCAGTTTTTTCCCTTTAATACATTTTTCACAGCTTTCCAGCTCCAGTTCAGCTGCTGCAGCACAAATTTCTTGCTCTCAGGAGGCGGAGACAGAGCTGCGGGGTCCAGGAGGTCAGAGACGCCTCTCAGGACAAGCTTTGAAACAAATTTCTGTGATGTCACTGTTTATGCCCCCTTATCTCCTGGGCTGTCTGTGCCCACTGCCAGAGCAAGACCTGCCCCATTCACCTGGCTAGTGGGGCTCTCCCAGCCACCCAGCCCACAGGTCTTGAGACATCAACTTTTCTGCTTCTGCCAGATGGATATTGGAGGAAACAAATGTGTTCTCAAAGATAGTGCCTCCCTGTGTGGCTCTGAACAGCCGTGTGTCACTCATGCTCCTGCTGAGTCTGGCTTTAGGTACAGCTGGCTGCTCTGGGTAAAGAGGGCTATTATTTCTTCCCAGAACAGACTGTCCATATGATAGACATACAAAATGATTCAAGCTCCAAAAAACCTCCAAAACCCAGGAGAAGAACCAACCCTTATGGCCAGGGCAGAGGCAGCACAAGGCTGTACTGGCCAAATGGGAGTCCAGCAGGAGGTCACTGCCAGCCCTGCTCCCCTCATCCAGAGCCCACCACGCCCCACTGAGGCTTGCTCCCTTGGGCACCTGCATGTGGGGCTGAGGTGGATGACCATGATGCACCAGTGGGGTGGCTGTCACTGCAATGTTCCCACACCCCAGCCCCATGGGCAGGAGAAGGTTCTAGACAAGCCATGAGGTCAAGGGGTGAAAGCCATAGTAGGAGGAAAGAGAGCAGAGTAAGGTGCCCCTATTCTGAGTCTCTGCTGAAGCTCTCCTTTGAGGTTAAACACAGCACAGAAACTTAAAACAAGCAGGTGGGAGAGTTTTCAAATCATGCAGAGACTTTGCCCTCTTCCTCAGCTCTTGTGAGATCTGCTGTGGGAGTGTGGGCACAGGCACGAGCCAGCAGGGAAGGCAAAACAGCACATGCCCAAACCCCTGCTCTTTGACTCCTAATGAAATTCATGCAAATTTTAGATTGAGATGTCTGGAGCTTCCTCCACCTGTCACTGGCTTATTTCTAACAGAAGCCACAATGAGGCACCTGGAGGACAGGATCATTTCGTTTTCATTACAGTAATCGCAATTTAGATGCTCTGTAATGTAATAGGAGCGAGAAGGGAACAGAACTGGAAGAGCTTGCCGGTTTGTCAGGTCTGATGAGCTTCAGCACAGAGGGCAGGCAGGCCCTGTCCTACCATGTTAGGAACACAGCTTTGCAGTCCTATCTTGCAATAAAACCTGCCTGCTGTTGTTCTTGGGGGTTGACCATGCTGGCCTGAGGCACAACCACCCAGCATCCGAGTGCCCTGACTGCCCCTCTGCACCTCTCAGAGCACGCAGCAGCTGAGCACACAGCAAAAGCCAGCACCTTCTGGAGACAAAAGCAGCTATTTCAGCTCCTACTAACTCATCTGGGCCTTTCCCATGGCCCTTGGTCTCCTGCATATGTGCCCAGTGTGGCCAGAACACCCTGCAGTGCTGAAGCCAGAGTACAGAGGCATGTTGGCCCTTGGGGAGCAGGCATGGAGAGCACTGCCTTCAGGCTGGGAAATCTTACCTAGAGACCGTCAACACAGAGTTTGGTGCACCTGCTTATATATTTTAAGCACAGACTTGCCTGCAGCTGCCTCTGCAAAGCAAAGCCCCTGGTGCCCTATGTTGGCCAGAGAGCATTCACTGGACTTCCTATGCATCTGAGCAGGGCTGGTGCTCCTCCGCTAGGCAGGAACTGCAGCAGCATGTGCCTAACATACAGCACAGAGCTCAGCCAAGCTGCACCCTCACCGACTCCTGCTCTGAAAACCAAAAAGTCCCTTTTACTGATTGAAAGACCAGAGAATAGGGCCTGGCCCTTCCTCCCCTGGAGCAGCTGTTAGTGCACCATGAATGCAGGACAACTCTGTTGCTTTACTCTTTTGTCATGGGTGGGTATTTTCCCCTTGCTTCTCGAAGCTTTCTTTGATTCACTGATACTCCTGCTGCTCCAGGATGGCCTTACAGGGAGTTTTCTGTGAGAAAACCCATGGAAACAAAGATTATAAATGGTTGACTTGTACCTTGTTTGCTGTGATGCACCTGTGAGAGTCCTCAGACCCGAGCACTGTCCTGCCCCTCCCAAAGCAAAGCTGGGGCTGTGTGCTGCCCAGGTCACCAGCTGCAGAGTCCTGCCAGCTCAGGATGCCCAGGATACGCATACTGGGAGAGAAATGCTGTTCTTAAGTTGCCACCCAGCTTCTGGGACATGACTTGGCAGATATGCTTGGATGCAGCGTTGTGCTGGCTGGTGTCCGAGCTCATTTAGCACCTCGTGATCTACCCCTGCCTGAGCAGCATCTGGCTCTGCAAATGCTTCCATCGCTGTGGGGAAACCACGGGCAAGCAGGGAAGAGGGACTCCTGCCCCGTGCCCTGTGATGCAGCACTTCTGTGGCACCAAGAGCTCAACATTCATTTCACGTGGTCCCTTTCCATCAGTCCCAGACAGCTGGTGGGAGGGGGTGCCTGTGGGGGTCTACCCACCTAGCATAGGGTAAGGGTAAATGCCCACGTAGAGCTAATGGGAGGGAGCTCACCTCTGCAGTACGGGCTTGGGGATGGAAGAGAAGATAGGAAAAGGAGGGAGAGGAGGGGAGTACCTGCCCACAAAGTACAGCAATAGTTTAAATATGCACTTTTCCCTATTTCAGTCTAATGAGTTTTAAATAAAGCAACCATGGTTTTGCCATTGTGAAAAAGAGTTTTTGGAAGCCTGGTACTTCCTTACAATGACAGGTAAAAGACAGATCTATTGATAATGACACAGTGCATACACGAATGAGCATTTATAATCCTTCTGTACTGTGAAATACCTAACAGTGACAAAAAAACCCACGCTAACACCATGGGTGTGTGCTAAAACATATATTTCTTTTCTTGCTAATTCTTCCAGGGCAGTGGGAAATGTTGCAGTGTAGCTGACAACATCTCTCTAGTAATGAAATGCTGCGATTCAATGGTTTTCCACACTCACAGTGGCATTGCCTGCCTCCTGTTTGTATTCCTCCAAGAGGCTTAGCAAGATGAGAAAAGCTACTTCAGAAGCAACTGTGGTGTGTCTGCAATTGACCTGTGAGTTTGGGGCTTTATCTGCTCTAACACCTCTTCCTATGCTGGAGGGCATTTAGCAACAGGTAAATAGTTAATTTCATTAGCGGATCTGACTCCTTCACAGTGTGAGTTCGACTGATTGAGTCACACAAGTAAAATGCTAAAAAGGAGTTTTATTCTAAGCTTTTTGTCAGGCTAGCAAAGTGGTATTTGCTGAGATTTATATAGGTCCGAGCTATAGAAAGGTGACAAGTTTTGAGGAGGTCTAGATGGGAGAAAATGACATGACTCATGTTTAAAACCAGTGGAGTTTCTTTTATCAAATACTTATCAGGGTTGCAACAAAAGTGAGTGTCTGAAATTCCAACTGGAGGAGCAAACCATGAACTCAACATAAGGTCAGTGGGGAAGAGCATTATTAACTGACAGCTTACATTGTAAAGTAATGCCTCCACACCAAGGAGGCATTTATCTCTGAATTTTAACATGATGAACATGCAAAGCACAGATTTAAGGGCATCTGATAATGTTAATCCAATTATGGTTTTATTCCAGCATCCCTTAAATGCTTCTTCAATTCTTTTATCCAGAGACTTAATTGTCTATTATGAGTAAGTGAATCAGAGATACGAGGCAAATACCAGTTCTCGTTACTGAAGTTATGAATCCTGAGGACCCAATGGTATATTCTGTGGCCTTCCCTGTAAAAGGAATTGTAGGGAATATTTCTGGGTTCTATTGGGTTTTGGTTGGTAATGATAGCTGATGGAGTTCATCCAGCCAAGGTGTCATGACTATAGAATTGACTGTACTTAATTATCAGCGTGACAGTTTTACTGCTGCTCCAACACCTTGTTGCAGTTATGTTTAGAAACCTCAGGTGTGCAGACAGGGACTCCTATCTTGCTGTCCA
Organism: Manacus candei; assembly: GCF_025592945.1. NCBI lineage: Eukaryota > Metazoa > Chordata > Aves > Passeriformes > Pipridae > Manacus > Manacus candei. The sequence goes on along the minus strand of NW_026138111.1, from coordinate 3,990,649 downwards.
CTTATACCAACTCTCTTGGGATGTCTTGCTTTTCACCTGACCTTCACCATCCCGGTGTGACCACCATGAGACTTTTCCCTCCTCGTAGCCTTTGGTCACACACAGGGGTTGGTCATCTCATCTGCCCACTGAAGAGAAGTCTCCTAAGAGTCTCTCTCCTCACCAGCCTGTTGAGTCCATTGCTTTGGAAACGGGTGACTGGAAGCACACATGTATTTCAGACAAGATCTCACCAGGGCCCTCTTCAGCCCTCCTGATGCCTTCCTACCCACCCACCCACTCAGCCCTCCTGATGCCTTCCTACCCACCCACCCACTCCAGTCCTCCTCTCCCAATGTATTATCCTTGCCTCTATCTTAATTAGGTCACCTACATTTGCAGGACTCACAGAGGTGCTTCAGGAGGATATTTAACTATTCAACGTATTATTTCCCTGCTCAGAGGGAGGCCGCACAATTAGGCCATCCTTAGCAATTCTCCAGACTGCTAAGGAGAGAGATTTAGAGAGAATTGTTCAGAACAGTTTCTAAGACAGAGATGATGTAATTTCCCTGAGATGCACTAGAAGTGGCCTCCAGTTAGTTTGGGAGGTTTGCCTATCCACCCATATAAGCCATTCTTGCTGCCAAAGATGATAACATCATCCGTCATCTCCGACCTTTGAGAATACAGCACCCCTTGCACAAGCACAGAGTTTATTACATTCCTTCTGGTAATCTGAATATGAAACATACCCAAGTGCTTTAATTTTTTCCTCACAGGTTAAAAAACATCTTTTTTTCTCTACCAGACTCTTTCAAAATTGTCAGCGCCCTAAAGTGTGGCCCTGTAGACCAGACACAGTGCCAAGCTCAGGCTTCAGAATGGTTTAACCTGGAGCAGTGATTACCTCCCTCCCCCTGTGAACACAACCGCTGTTAGCATCTTCCAGGCTGAACTTTGCTTTTTATGCAGCATTGTCACAATTTGATTCATATTCTGTTTGCAACCCAGCTGTAATCTGCAGATTATTAAGTCCCAAACTGTTGCTTATCCAGGTATTTTTCATTTTCATTTCATTTGTGCTTATTTATTTCCCTCCTGAATGCAGTATTTTCCACTTTTTTTTTTCCACAGCAGCTTATCTTACTGACTCCTGACCTCCCTTCCAACTAACCACTTTTTAATTTATTCAGGCCTCCCAGCCTGCAGTCCTGGTGAGCTGATACTTTTGTTCGCTTTATAAATGTAGCCTCTACCCCTTTGTTAATTACATTAATGACAATATTTGCCTGAAACAGCCATGACAGGCTCCTGCTGGGCTCCCCTCCTTTCCTCCAGATTTGATTACCTACTGATATTTTCCATTCCCTCCTGCTCAGAAAAACCATCAACCAGGGCTGTGTGGTCGCTCCTGTTCTTTCAGGGGCTTTCTGCCAGTACCAGTGGAAGCATTTAATCTTCTCCACAGAGAAGTTCACCAGTCTGTAGTAGCCCTGTGTTCATGGAAACTAGCCAATTCTCTTCTCTCTGAATTCTCTCTTGCTGATGATTGCATCCTGATGGCCCACTCAGTTGAAGACACAGCAGTTCAGCACTAATCACTTTGCACATTCAGTCAATTGCTTTGATTTCATGACCAGCCTGAAGCAAAGCAAATTACAGAGCTGCCTGTGGCAGGGGGACACACAGGCCACCCAGTTATTATGACAATCATGTTTCTCTCAAGGATGGGCAGAATTTTTGCTCCCTGGGGAACAGAGCAATGCAGAAGTGATGAAATTGCTCAGTGCACAGGCACAGTCTGCTGTGGCTTGGGAAGGCTGTCCCACCACCAGAGGCATATACTGCACCATGAACCACACTGCATGATTGCAGGACAGGTGTCTCACAGCAGTTGTACACCTTCTGCAGGATGGGATATCTATAAGGATACTCAGTCACTTCAATGCCTTCAACGGTTTGCAAAATAAAATCATCAAATAATAATTCCAATGATGAAATTAATTATTGTCATGTTTGGCTGTAGGCACATGCACCCAAATGTACTCTATAAATAGTACTCTATACCCTTTGGTTAGACGGCCAGCTTGAAAATACCAATCATCTACAGTCACTTGCACTCTCATGGTAATTCACAATACTAGCTGGAAATAAAACCTGAAATCATACCCTACCAACCCAGTGGCAAAGAAACAATAATACACTGTGCAGCACTGAAGAAAATGTGTACTAGTGCCATAAGCCAGTTTGAAAGAGAGAGTATATTTCACATAAAAATGTGAGCAGTAGGAAACAGTAACCAAACTGTTTGGGAACAGACATGGTCTATTCTTCCTGAAAGTATTTCTGCTGCGATGGCTTCAACCTGCTTCCCCACACAGTCATCCAGTAGGGCCTGTCCTGATGTCACACAGTGACCCTTGCTCTGGTAGTTCACTGTGGTCATCAAAGAGCTGGAGATGACCTCTGGCACAGAGACCAACCCCACAGAAACCTTCCCAGATCATCTGCCCAAATTGTTCCAGCAGTCCTCGGTGCCCCAAAAGTCCTCTGAGCTTTTCCAGTTGACCCATAGGATATTTAAAGTCTCAAAACTGGATGTGGAACACTAGCCAAAGTCTTAATATTTCAGGTGGCCTATGTTCAAAACTTCCACTTAGACACCTTCCCCTCAGTATCTATTTTGGGATCCCCTATAACCTCAGACACTGTTCTGCAGAGTTGCTGTAATTGTGTGGTAGGTTTTAGTTACTTTAGTACTTTTACCTATTTGCCCTGATTGAATTTGCTCCTCTTTCAAGTATTTTTTCTAATTCATAACTTTGAAGTTTGAGTCCCATCTGTGGAACTGATTAAACTATCTGCAGTTGATATAATCCATTAACTTAATAACCCTATTTTATAAATGGCTTCATCAATGGAAATGATTGAGTAATACCAAAAGCAATACAGGTCCCTAAGGAACATCAATTGTTCTATTTTCAAGTTTGATGATGAAACAATGATAGCATTTTTCTGAACAACTTTATAGTATTTCATAACATTTCAAATGAGGCTGTTATCTTCTGTTTTGCTTTTAAAATGTTGTGTTAGAGCAGTGCTTTCTCTGTTTTATCCTGAAGCTCATTTTATTGCTTTTCAATAAAATTGTTTTAAAACTGTACATTAGTAATAATTTTTTATTGATAGATGTAAACCCAAGCCTCATTTATTTTTAATTTACTATTTAATTCAAGGATTATCCCTCTTCCGTGAAGCTTGAAGGAAAAAGACATTGAGTATTTCAGTTTTCCCTAATTTACTAAATGCACATCATTTTGTGTGTAATTGATTTAACTTCCCTTTCTAGTAGAGGTTTCACTAGGCTTTAGCAGTCAATTTTTTTTGTGGTTTTCTGTCCTTTTTCACACATGTCTGTGCTCTTACATTTATGCATAGATACATATTTTCCCTGTCTATTCTTGTTGATTTTTCTGTTTAAAGAATTTATGGTACAGTTATAATGCCCTCTTATTATAATCTCTGGTTTCCCATTGCATTGGCATAATTTGTCATTATGTGTCCTTTTATTAGTTCTCAGAGATGATAATAATTTATCATTCTGTCTGTTTCAGCCATTTTATAAAGTATTCTGGAGTGCATTTTATCTACTTAGGTAAGACATTCCAGCTTCTCAAACTTTTCAGAGAATACTGCTCTCCTGAAACCAGCTCCTCTCCTTCACACACCTACCTGGGGGGAACACAAAACAAACCTTTTTGTATAGAGAAGTGAACTGATTTGAAGTCCATGTAAATTCTATTGTATAGCTTTGCATCTTTGCCTAAAATTAAAAAATTGTATTTTGTAACCAGGATCAAACCCCTTTCTTCTTTCAGATTAGCAAAATTCTCCTCACTAGTCTGAATCAAACCTAAAGTAGTCACTCTTGCATTATATCCTCCATGAGTTGTTAAGTTAGTTTTGAGGCTAATCTTTAGATTAATAAAAGGTGCTGCCTAAATGAGAACTAATAAATTACTCTAAACTGAATGAAAGAAGTTTGTATTTTGGTCTTTGAGTCAAAAACTGTTAAATATGTGGGTCACTGGGAATCAATACAAGTATCAGCACAAGATTTGTCTAACCAAATGAAACAACAGAAACATAGCATTACTTCAGTTTTTTCTAAAGCGCCAACACTATAAGTGCAGAAACTAATTCAGAAGATGGAAGGAGAACACCACCACCAATAAGTAGATTTAAACTTACTCTTTATGATGCACTTTCATCAAAATTTGTAGTTGCCAAGTATCAAATTTCATTCATGCAACATCAATCCACTAAGAAATACATATTCTGGAGAGAAAATTAAAGTCCATATTTATGTAAAAACTGTTTTGAAATAAAAATAAAACAAGATCTTTATTTTACAAAAAAAAAATTATTTTTTTTACTAACAGAATAATTATTTGGAAAATGTAATTTCCCACATGAAATAGTTAAAGGAAGTTAAATATATTTAAAAATGGAAGATTCTGCATTTACATAGTTATATGTCATTAATATTGAAGATATGCTTTCTGGCAAAAAACTTCTCATGCTTAAAAAATGCACCTTAGTTTTATACTGTACATTACAACATTCAGTAGTAAGAAACAGAAGTAGTAAACAGGTCATATGCAAAGAAAAAAAGTTACATATACAAGACAGTTACAACTGTGACACAAAAAAATTAAAATGTTCAGTTTTAACAGTATTTGAAGGCAATTCAAAATCATTTCAGGAATTCTGTGAAATTTAAGGCCATTAGTTCTAAATAAAACGTATCTGACACAAACTCACAAAACTGTGTATTTTGTACAAAATATACATGCAAAACCATTTTATAATTATATATGAACAGGCATATACTAAAATTTTTTGGGTAGTTCTGTACACAAAATTGTGCACAAAGCAACATAGTTGTGCAATTTTTAAACCAGTTAATTAACATTATCATTCATGCACCCTGAATGAAAATGTGATTAAATGACAATATTAAACCCAAGTATTAAGAGTCAGCATCCCTTTGAACGGGTAATCTAGACAAAAAAAGGTTATGATTTTAAATTTTTAAAGTTTAAAATGGTCCATTATAAAACATCTGCTGTAATCACTTCAAAAGACATTTCTGATGCAAAATTTCTAGTGCTTTAAGGGATGCATGATATGATTGAATGAGCTCGATGACTCAACTATAATACTCTGATAGTTCTGAATTGAGGTAATTTTCTTTAATTAATTAAAGCAAGTAACTATTCTAATTTGTTTCAGTAGCTAGTTTAAAAATCTGTAAACTTAGATAAACTTAGAAATTGGAGAATCTCTGAAAAAATACACACACCTCCCCCTCAGAGTTTGGAGTTAGTTACAAGTCATATGCAATTATATTATTCACATTTCAGGAGTTTATTCTGAAGCTGTAAGATGAATGGATTACTGAGCACTGACTGAAGCAATTCAGTTACTTGAAAACACATAGATATATTTGTCCTTTTCTTAGCTTTCATTTGTATTTGTCTGGACAAACATTCAAAGAGATATTGCTTCTCTTGTTATCTTGTGACAAACTATTGCAAGCTAGAAGACATGTGAATCAATATTCCAAACTTTTATTCTTAAGAATAGTTATAAAAGTACTGAAATTTAAAAATAGTAACATGTAAACATTGATACAGAGTAATAGCATTCCTATACATTTATATACACACAGTATTCAGAGAGGACACTATCTTCTGAGTTGAAAACCTGACTTGTGCTTTCCCCCTCCAATAAATACATCAAAAAAGTAGGATGCTTTGTAAAAAAAAAAAAAAAAAAAAGAAAAAAGGACTCAGATCATCAACATTTTACTCTTCGCATTTAAAAGCTTTCCAGTTGCTATGCAACTATAGGAGAATTTTGGTATGTAAAGAGAATTTTTCTAGCTCCAAAAAATTATCAGAAGCTACTGCTGCATCCAGAGACTTGTGATAAATGCTTCAGAGCAGTCATATCTGAGTCTGTAACACGTGAATTGGAGGTGTGTAGGGTGGTGGTGCAGGTAATGGCTTTATTCCTCTGACTCTCATGTAGGACAGAAACTGCTCCGGAATTTCAGCCAAAACATCTTTAGCAAGTCTTGCCATGCTTAACACGTGGTTACCACTTCTGTCAATGTAATCTCGGAATGGCACAAACTACAAAACAAAACAGATCATTAACAGATCATTCACTCAGATCATTATGCAAACAGAATACATCTTACAACCTAAAAATAAAGTTTTATCGAGGGAACTGAGAGATAACCCAAATATATCAATGAAACCTGTCTTGGGCAATCTGAGTGAGCCATGGCTTATGTGAAGAGGTTCACCCACAGTGAAAGCATAACGCTGTTTCTACCACAAGACAGATTTTAAAAAATTGAAATACAATGAATATATATGTAAAATATATCATATAAACCACAACATATGTACATATAAAACAGGTAAGGTAGCATATTAATGTACTCTGTCTCTCAACCCTTTTCATACAAAAAGGTACTTTTGTATCAGAAAACTATCCTTAGCTTACATTCCCTGCTCCTGGGGCTCTCCTACCAGGCTACCTCCCCTCTGGCACTTTGTGAATAGATTTTTTGCCCTCTGAAGTGAACAAAACAGAAAGGATGGCTTTATATTTTTGACCATTTTGCATTACACCTGGTACAACTATGAACCACCCGAACACTTTTAATATTATACTAACAGATGCATAAAGAATCTAAGCAAAAAGGATTGGATTCAAACAGGAACTTTTTATGTGATACTCAGATCTGCAACACCTAAACCAGTTAGCTACCCAGCTCTGGCTGGGATTTCATAATACTTTATGAGATGCTTGTGCTACTGGCATAGAAAAAAGAAACAACCCAGGCTCCTAGATTTTTATTCATAACAGAGAGCACACAGCAAAGCAGTGGGTTAAGTTTGCTAATAGATTATGCCAAAGGAAAGCCTGATTTGAAATTCTGCTTCTTGATCAGATTCTGGAGGCTATCTCAGGGTAACAGCTGGATGACAAAATAATTGGGATTCAGTGTCCCAAACCAATTCTGGTGCTGATATGCCAGGCTATGCTATGGTGCCCTTCTGCTCTCTCATCCCTCAAAAAACCCAAAACAAACAAACCAACAAGTAAATTGTCCCTATTTGTTTGCTAGTTGTTGTACTCCAGGATAAAACTAGAACTGATTGTTAAGTCAGACCCACAGATATTTCATCACCTGTCTCAACTCTCAAATCTTTTGCCCATTATACCAACCACACAAATTATGCTTTCTTGGATGCACAGCAACCACAGCCACAGACTAAGTTCCATTTTTCTTAAAAGCATTGAAGTTTTCAAAATTTAGGGGTTACAGTGTTACAGTGAGTTACAGTAAAAGTTTAACCTACACTTAATTTCTGAGATCCTGAGAGTTTCCCAGAAAAGACAGAAATATAAGAAATCTAGTAAATATATTAAACAAAGAAAAAAACACCAACAACCTCTTAGAAAAAAAAAAAAAGGGTAAAAACATCCAAACTCAAAGTCAACATTTCAGGAATAATGAACTTAAATAACTTTTACAACAACTTTGGAAAGCACTTCTCACCCTTGACTTATGGAAGCCATCTAGGCATCAATCTCCTACTAAAAGATGTTTAGAATTCAAGCAAGAAACTATTCTCTGCATAACTTTCCTGAAAAGGATCTCAAGCTGCCAGAAAAAAAGGCTTCCAGACTTCGTATTTTAACTATGTTACATTAAACTGAAATAAAATTAAGTGTAACCAGCTACTGATTAGGGCATGCTCCCAGGAAGCAGTATATCTGCAGTTTCTCTGAAGATAATGACTCAGTTGCAAGATTGTTGAAGCTAGAAGTGCCCTCACAGAGGTCTTTTAGTCCAACCTTGCTGCTCAAGCAGAGCCAGCGAGCACAGGCTGCCGCAGCCAGCAAGACTAAAAGAGTAGTACTCCAGACAGAAGCATCCTTCATTTCTTCAGTGGGTTGTGTCCAAGAGCGTATCAGGCATAAGGGCAGAAGAACAGGCAAAAAGGAACCTAATTTTAGGGTATTAAGCCAGGAAGCAAGATATCTGCAGTCCCATAATTAGCTGTCTAAACCATTTCTGTGTTTACTCAGTAACTTCTCAAAATACAAGAGGACAAGCTTCAATACTGTGACATTTACTAGAACTGACTACTTCATTTCATAAAAAACCTCTATCGGTTTTCAAAAGCCAGCCCAGAACTGCCCTGTTTCAAGTGGTTGTTCCTTCTTAAACTCTTGTTAACTTTCCTGTAAGAATACACCTGACTGTCCCCAGAATCATGGAGTTTGAAGAATAACGAAACAAAACAAAACAAGCATCTCTGTAGCCTTCTGGTTTACACGTTCAGTCAGGATGGAATCAGCTTGGCGTTCATTTCCCCCTCATGTTATTCATTTTCTAATGCAATGTCTGTCTTATGTAAAAAGCACATGCAGTCTGAGTTAAAGAACAAAATGTGTCCCATCCCAAGAGCTCACCTTACCCATTAGTCTGCAGACATGAAATCTCACACCACTGTTCTGTAGCAAAGTGAGGCTATTTCAACAGTGTAATTGTTGACATGCAATTATACAATGTAGATGGCCTGATTTAGTTCTCCCTCCCTCCTCGGTAGATAGATGTTGGAGGAGCTGGAGAAACTATGGACAGATAACCAAACATGGAGATGCACAAGGACAGCAAACATGTAGAAGAAGTAGAGATGGCAAAGGAATAGAATGAAAGATCAAAGGGAAACCAAAGGGAAACTGAAGGAAGGTCAACTGCTTTTTCTATAGTTTAAGGGTTTAAATAAAAAGGCTAATATGCAAAATTTTCAAGACAAACAACAGGTACATTACTACAAGTATTCTCCTAAAATGTCTTAAACAGCAAAAGTACAACATAAAGGAGCAGAAACGAAATAAACTGAGGAAGAATTGGTATACATGAAGTAGGGTCCTTGGGGTATGTATATATACTAGTGAGGAAGGAATAGTGAAGGATGTGTCTTTAAATGAATTGCAGTCAGTAGTAAATATAAGAGATGTAGTGACTCGCTGTGAACAGGCAAATTTTTCCTTTACTAATTTAATCATAATATTTGACAATACTGTTAGAATTAATAGTTAATTTCGCTAGCTAATTTTAATTAACTTAATACACAAAAAAGATAACACTTTTTTATATTTGAGCTGTTAGTTTTATGAAGGCAAGTCAGTTTTATCCTGCTAGATATAAAATAAGGTCATACCAAACTTAAAGGGTTTGACATTATCCCTTTTTATTTATTTAGCTAGCCTATGAAGTATTTGTTAGTATTTAGACAGAAAAAGAGCTCAAAATAATACTGCCTTCAGGTAATTCAGTATGGCTTGGGGCAACATTCTGATTTAAATATGTTAATACTAAATAAATGTTTTATTACATTTCTGACACGCAATGAATTCTAAAGAAATACCAAAGGGTATTCATTCTAATTTTTAAATTTATTTTTCAGTGGAAATTAGTATATCTCTGATGCAAAGCCTTTTCACAAATCTTGCTTAAAACACTTTAAGAACTCTATTAATTTATGCTCTTTGAATGTAAAACCTGCAGATTTTGGGACACTGTTTCTTGGGAAAATTATGTTGCTTATATTTAAATGCATTTAAACATAAGTGCAATGCATTCCAGAGATACCTGAATTAGCTTCAAAAAAATCTGACAAGGCACAGGCTTTGCAGAAATACTAGTTCGGGGTCCATTCCACATATTGCTCTGTTGAAAGCTGTGACATATGCAGCATAACAGATTAGACAGCCCCTCTCCATCCCGATATGGACTACTAAGGAACACTACAAAGGCTTTGACAAAATGAGAAACATTCTTTCTTGTCTCCTGTTCAGCTGTCCTACATCATCCCTACTTTTATAATTACCTTTTTGACAACACTAATTAAAAAAGACAGCATGTTTTACTCTTCTAAGAGTTTTGTATGTCGTTTTCCCATCACTTGTTATCTCTGTATGTTGTAAAATGAAAAAAGTCTCTTTTTCAACTATTAGAGTTCAGGAATCCATGACTTTCTTTAATGTATAAGAGTTTGAGGGTAATTTAACTGTTGTCATCTTATTCTCATTTCTGATCCCCATTTAGAAAAAACAAGAGGGGAAATTTTAATGTAGTGTTCATTGCTCTGAGAATCTTTAAGACTGGAGAAAAAATCTCATAATTTTAGTTTCCATATATTTATGTACATTTATTTCCTATTCTAATAGAAGCAAATTATAAAATCAGCAGTCATACATGTTTTGAACACCTCCTTGGATTGAAATATTGTATCCACTGTCAGTCATCAATCAATCCTTAAACATTCACATATCAGTATTTGTAACATTAAATATTTTGAAGTTTCAGTTCCTGCAGGTGTCAATGAAAACAAATATACATATTCCAAGGTTCATCAGCTGCAGTCTGACCTTAATCATCATGCAATACAAGCTGTTCATGTAGCTCAGTTATTCTCTCTCTATGCATATGCTACTAAACAACAACATAAAAACCCAACCTGTCTTGAAGAGAAGTGAAAATAAATAAGAGGAAAAATAAGCGAATACTGTTTGACAAACAGGAGGAATAAAGGGAGAAGAAGAAATGGCTGATTTATGGTGAGGTTTGAATCTAAGGATGCCTGTGAGTGTTTATTAAGAGGCATTTGGATAATGTCCTGTTTTAGTCAGTCCTGTAGTGGCCAGGTAGTTGCACTAGATGTCTGTTGTAGGTCCCTTCCAACTAAAATACTCTATTTTATAAATTTATTCAGCCACTTTCAGGAAAATAAAATGCCTTCCATAAAAGATTTAGACAGATACCATTCTTTTTACAGATACCACGTTTCTCCAAATTTTCAGTACCTAACTCTTCTCCCACAGATGTATAACACTAAGACTTTATAACAGTGTCTTGCCAGTTAGGGGTCATTTCCTAATGAATGCAGATCCACTACTGTGTGTTACACAAAGGCTTAGAGGTATCGCAGAGAGGTTCTGAGTTTGTTATGAAAACTTCAAGATAAAGTATGTCTGTGCTAAGGTAAAATGAGAGGCAGGAATACAGTTAGAAACAAGAATTCAAACCAAACAGGAACAGTAAAATATATTAGTTCATATTTTCTCTCCCACCTGTACAATGTCTCTTTCTGCAAATTTTCCTCTTGAAGAAATTCTGACTACATCTCCATCCAGTTCTTCCATAGCTACAAAAAAAAAAAATGAATCTATGAGTTCAGGTACACAACAAAAGAGTCTTACGGAGAAAAAGTTCAGACAATGTACACTTTAGGGCACCAAAACCAACAACTGTTATTTAGGTAACTCTTTAAGGTCATTTGAACCATAAAATACCTCATGTTTTGTAGCTATTTTGCACTTTTCCATGGTGATAATACATACTTTTTGTCTTTATTGTCATCTTCAGAACAAAACAGATCATGCTTAAAGTCCCTATCCTTCCAGCTCTCAAACCAGCAAGTATATCTGTTTTTGTAAGGCTATATTTATACTTTCATAGGTGGAGAAGAATTCATCAGCAGCTATTGTTACAGAAGCTATGACAGGATGCAGCACAAAGAGGTAGTAAGTCACATTCATACTGAAAAGGCAGTATCTGCTAATGCATAGGAATGAGGAGCGCTTACAAAAATTTCTTAAATTTATCGGGTAATTTTTCTTGTATCTTCTGAGCAGGATCCAGGAAAACTCTCATATTTTCCAGATACCTGGAAGCTATTCTAGGTAGAAAGGCATAGCCACCCTCTGGTAAGTGTAGAGATGGATGGATTTGGGATCTCAGATTATTGCTCAGACATTGGATCTGCAATTCTACAGAGCTTCTTTCAGTGTATGCTACGAAAATCAAAGCCTTGCATCACTGAGCTTCTTGGGGGGTTACAAACTGGGCTGAATTCACCAAAACCAGCATTTCAAAACCTAGTTCTTCTGAAGCAAGAACTAGAAAGCAAAAATGACATTATCAGGACCCAAATTCAAAGTAAGTGATAGCATATTTGTTCAAAGAAAAAAACTATTAGGTCTGTAGAGCATGATGCCCAATGATGCTGTTGCAAAAACGTGTTCAAACTAGGAGATTGAACAAGTATATAAAGGAGATTCACTCAAAATTTCCAAAACAGATATAAAATACATGCTGTTCAGAAAATCAAACCTAAAAACAGTATTCAGAGAAGTATCCTACTTGCCTAGTCTGTTCTTAACGTTCTTTAGGAAGCCACCCATAGCCATGTTAGATACAGAACACTGGGCAAAACAGTCCCCTGAGGTGACCTATTACAATCATCCTCACATCCTTAAGTAAAGCTCTGCCAAATGTATGTGTCATCTACCTGAGGCCCTGTGGTAGCCCCCAGGGACTGAGAGATCTAAGGAACAGTGATATCATATCTGAAGAGGAGTAGCTTAGTCTCTCTACAGCAGAACTGAAGCTTCAGTGACACCTGAATTTTAAGACAGTCTGCCTGAACATAAACCCTCCTGCAGACACACTTCTTCAGCACCTACATCAGACATGGAGTCCATTGTTTTTTCCAGAAGGAATTTCTTGGGCACTGCAGGACTACAGACTTGGCATACACTTAATGGGTGAATCTCACTGAGGCAGCACACTCAAGGATTGTGGATCCAAACATGGAAACTGTATCCTGCAGTACAAATATAATTCCAGCTTCAGAAAAGCGGTGGGGATGACGCCCCAAGAACATGTCCTGACTGAGTTAAGGAGAGCCTGGGCAAACCCAAGGACTAGACAAACAGTAGAAAAGGGAAAAGGCAAAGGAGGGTGAGAGAAAAGTAAGTAACACAGGACTAAATTTGGGAATTCTCAGGAGTAAAAATTAAGTTTACCAATTTCTGTCATATGCATTTATGAATATAAACTATATTTTCTCACTGAGTGTGGCATACAATCATCTGAAGTGTAAGTGTCCACCTCAACAATTTCTTCAAGGAATAAGATATTTAAAACTATCACTAATATACCACTTGCCCCAAAAGCATTAAGAAAGTCAACTCCCAATAATTTTTTTTATTTTTTCCTCTTTTTTTCATACTTTTAGAATATTTGTAGGAGAATTAACATGTCAAGTCATTAGTCAACATTAAACATCTGTGGCAGTAGTACTAAGTATACTTAATGTACAACAGAAGGCATACTGTCTAACCAGAAGTACTAGAATTAAAAAGAAAGGATTTAGGACCTCGAGGAACAGACATACACAGAATGTCTACACTTCACAGTGCAGTGATATATATGATGGCACTTAATAAATTAGTACACATAATGGAAGCAGCTTAGTTATTGCAATAATGAATGGTATTCTGGAATATCATATGAAAGAATATGTAAATAACCTGGTAATTTCTCTCCTGCCTTAATATTCTTTCAATGCTGCTACACAGTAAGACTCAATCCTCTTACCAAATTAAACCCCAGATCACCTCAAATGTATCTATTTTTTTCTCAAAATTTTATTACTGCAGTAAGATCAGTATTTCCAGCCTTCACAAGGCATCCAAATATCCGTGTTGAAGAAATTCAACATTACTTGATTATACTTAATTACTGCATTGGGGTTTTTTTCAGCTGATCTTCTGGAGCTCTGTAAATGCTGAGCCTCCATATGGTTATGTGACTTGAACAGAGAGCCTGAGGGGCTACACAGCTCCACATGGTAGCTTGTAATCACACTGAGTTATCAATCAATCCAGCTGGAAATGTCAACAGAGCATATTGCTTGTTTCATATTATGTTCTTCTAAAGAACAATATTTGAAAAGCTGCATATTACTAAAATGTAAGCAAATACAAGAAAAAAAAAATCTAGAAAGAACACTAGAACACTTACCATCAAACTCTGCTGGTCCTACCCCCACTATAATTATGGACATTGGAAGCTTTGAAGCCTTCAAAAGATGAAGAAAAAAAGGTTTAATGCATTATATAACCTCTGCCAATAATATGAGAACAATCTGAATAAAAAACATGCATAAGTTATGTTTCAAAGAGCAATTTTTTTTCCCCTAAAAGGCTCAGGGGTGTAAACTGTCTGCTTAAGTGATACAAAGCATCTTGGATAAAGATAGAAAGGCAGATGATTATTTTAATTTATCTTTTCATTACCAACTCTTTGAATCATGTAGGGTGCTAATTAAACAGAACAAACTATGTTCTGGTTTAATACTAATATGACAACTAAGAGGACAAATTTATGTGGGAAACTTTTGTAAACTGATGATTGCAAATATGTACCTAGTGATAGTCTGACATTTATTTAAATGTACTTTGCTGTTTCTTGGTATTACACAGATGCTTGGTACTATGGGATACTATTTTTTACATTGACTTGACGCCAATTTTAAAAAGGAAATAACTAATCTATTTGAGCAATATGCATCTTATATTTATATCATTAATGAAATTTTATTCAAGTTAGTCATCCATGTCACAAAGCAAACAAGATATCAAACTGGCTTATGGTAAGATTTTCAATTTTATTTATTTTTTTTCATTCAATGAAACAAGTCAAAGATGGTATCTGGCTTTCCCTGAATAAACTCTCTATAAAACCTTTAAAATTATGAAGACAGTGTTATAAATATTAGACTCTCCTGCCCTGACAGTAGCACCAGTTTACAGAAATAATCTGAAACTGCCTCTGATGAAGAGAGTAACAAATAAAAAAAACATCCACCAAATGTCAGGGTTGACAACTATTGCTTACTGAGTTATTCTGATGAACCATGAAATGTCTACAGTCATTTTAAACATTAAACAGGAGTACACACTGGCCAAAAAAATCAGAGACGTACACCTTCTGATCTCTTAGAACAGAACACCTCCTGTTTTTCAGGTGTTTTCTAGAATCTTATTTCTTGATTGTAAAGAAAACATCCTTTAAAGAGATTCCTACTCACACAGACACAGATTTATGTGATACAATGATATATGAAACAGTAAGTGGCAAGGACAGCATTAAGACAAAGAGTTAAACTCTTGCAAATAAACTTAAGTGTTGGCATTTCCTGAATGACAGCATAACCTTTAAACAGTTTGGTAATACAGAATGTGTCTGACATATATGCTGTAATGAGAAAGATGCCTAAAAGCACAATTAGTGTTAAAAATTGAAATATATTCTTTTTGAGTTTTATACACATCAAGTTGCATTGAACATGATTGCCCTTTTTAGTATTCTGGATATTATTAAGGCAGAAAAACTGCTATTGAATAGCATTTAATTAGTTCTGTCATGGTATACCGTGCTCACATTTCAGGAAGTATGCAGAAAAATGAAGGTATCTTCATAAAAAGTAAAGACAGCAAATATTCCCAAACTTCCAGTTATTCCAACCTACAACATACCTGCTGTATTTCCAGACAGTTGTAGACTAATAGCTATTATTCCTGGAAATGAACTATTACTGGAAACAAGGTTTTTCTGTACGTCTTAGTGGTAAATGAATTAATCTTACAAGATATCAGTCAACCACACTTGCTGCTCTCTTATGGACTTCAAATGGGGGGGGTGAAGCAAGAGCTGCTCTTTTTTCTCCACTGAGCCTTTTTGTCACCTAAAAGCAGCTTATCTAAAAGAAACTACATTTCAAACTTGTGGGCTGGACTAGAGAACAAACATCCAAGCTAAAAGCTTGTTTATCCCCTCTAGAAGTGAGAGTCACTTTATCCTCCTTTAATACTGGAAGGTGGAAGATAGAGGAAGTAAAGTGGTGCCTTTGAACATAGTTACAGCTTTGGGTGTAAAAACTCACCAGGTGGGCTGGTAAGTTTATTAGTAAGGTCAGAGTCCTTACTAATACACAGATTTTGCTCCCCAGTGAAAGACCAAACACTGTGGCAGTATTTTCACATGCACTCTACTAACTGGAATGGTATCGAATCTCTGCAGGAGGTAGTGAAGGTGGGTCTTCAGAAATATGCCACCTAATTCTACACTGTTCACTTTGACATGATGTTTAATTACTGTAATGTAAGCTTTTCACTCACCACTTTGCTATTAACTAGATCCGCTGTGCTATGTTAAAATCTATTGGTGGAGATCTTTTCCAACCCTGTCTAAAAGTGTTTCTGTGTGTACTTGCATCTGAAATTTTCCAGGGCCAAAAGCAAAACGGAACCTGTTCATGATACAGAATATTACTTATATACATGGCAGTTTTGAAGAGAAAAATATTGAAAATAATGAAGAAATTGAGAAACAATTAAGAATTTTCTGAATTCTAAGGGGCTATTTAGAGGGAAATCAGATGACTGGTATGCTTGTCATTTGGGATCAGAAAGCTGGGGACAGTCTTCAAAAAGCGTGAGGATCAAAGCTGTCTGCAATTACAAGAATGATAAAGAACAGTTCACTGTGCAAAACCGCATGGCAGGATGTGCCTGAGAAAGCAAGAGGCAAGAAGTAGATGGGGAAAATCATACAAATATATAGTGCTAGAGAGAAGAGCATAATTTCCCACAGAATACTATCTATTTAGGCTGAGGTTCAATTTTTGCTTTCTTTTTGTCTTTATGCATAACAAACTTTTGCTGTTTGGTAAAGATGGTTAATTACGGCGCAAATATAGTGCCTGACATATTAATAGATTTACTTTATTGCCTAAAATATGAATTCCTAGAAACATAATTCTTTTAAATTTCAACATTTTGAGCAAAACTTACATTCACTATGGATTCTTTTGTCTGAGCCATATCAGAAATAACTCCATCTGTAATAATCAGAAGAACAAAATACTGGGAGCCATCTTTTACTGAAGCAGCATATCTAAGGGGAAAAAAAGCAACATTATAGTCATAAACAAAAGCCCTTAATAAAAGGAATTAATATAAGTTGTATTTTTAAAATTTGACTACTACATAATGCAGTGAATTTCAAAAGTAAAGACATTCATAACTATGGTTGATATTCTACTTTTAAATGAAGGCATTGAAAAAACACAGCTAATACAATATTGATATTGATAATCCACATCTGTTGTATCAGTGAAAAATGGGAATTGCTTCACTACCGAGAGGATCATGGGCAGAATGTCCTTTATAGAATCATGAGTCGTTAGAAAGTCTTAGTTGTTTAACAGTTATTACCTCTGGGGAACATAGCTTGGTATGAAGGGCATACACTAATATTGAACAGTTGGATTTATAGCATGAATAAAATTTATCAGGAATTAGCAGATTGTGGGGTTTTGTTGGTTTTTGGTTGGTTGGTTGGTTGGTTTGGTTTTTTTGTCTTAGAAAACCAGGTTACTTATTGTTGACCACACTTGCAGATTTACACATTTATGTGCACATTTGTACAATGGTTGAACATGAAAACCTGCAACCCTGGCTTAGATATTCATCTCTTTGCACCACCCACCTTTCAACACTCAAGCTTCTCCCTGTGCTGTACATGAATGAAAGATAAAATACATCAACTGCCATTCCCACCTCAGCTAAGGGACCCAAGAAGTCCCTGTTCTATGAAAACGAGCAGCTCTTGAATATTTGGAAAGTCTCAAAAGAGAGCCCATAGCAGCCACACTGAGCTCTGTGGCCTGCAGGTCAAAAACTAATACCTCAGTTCATTTATCTTTCAAATCCAAAGGGTCAAAGAGTCCTGTATAATTAGAAGCTTTTTTTGTGTGAAGCTGGCTGCTCCACATGACAATGGCCACTATAGTTCCTACTTTTATGAAGGCTCTTGGTACTGTGAAGAAGTCAAATAGCAGAAGTTTGTCATAAAAAAAGCAATGAGTAGTGTGGAGAGCAGTAAAAGAAAAAATCAATTGCCACTACTATTGAATACTATTGCATACATGGTCAAATACATAATATGACTCTCAAAGAACTAGTTTTTTTGGTCGCTGAACATGAAAGGCGTGGGTCACTGAACAGGATATGATCTAATGATGGTCATGATGACTGCATATGCCCAGAAAATGCAGCAAGTAGTGCTGATAAATACGATGCTGTAACCACAACATTTATAGAGTTTGGAGGAAGTTACAACTCAGAGAAAGCCATCACCTTCCTCACTTGTCCTCCCCGAAATACAGATGGGTAGAGAAGCCACAGAGACAGTGAACCTGCTGAATATCATCTGTTTGCAGGTTGGCTGTAGGGACTGATAGTTAAATATCAAGATTAGAAAGACCTAGTGTGGAATACATTTTCACCACAATGCATAGACTTCTTTTATCTCATTTTTCCACAATGCTTATAATCTTCAATCATGATTGCAATGACAAGGGACGATGGGAGAGTAAAATAAAAATTTATTATCCTTTCTGAGCACTTAATACTGTCTACATACCTACACTGAAGAAATGGAACAGAAATTTGGTTATTTTAAATTTTCCACAGACTAAAATGTTCAGAAGTCTTTTACAAGAAAGATCTTGTATGTGGAAGGGAGATGAGAGAAGAAACTAAGTTGCATCTAGTGTAGTTTAAATAATTCTGTAACTGGGGGAAGGATAATAAACTCATTATCTGTTTAATGAGCTTCTCATTAAACTCTCTGAAGAGTTCTGAGATCACAACAGGACAGTAATATCTGACATTGTTTCCAGAGATTTCATCAGAGTCAGAGGCATATTTTTAAGTGGGAGGGATGCACGAAGAAGAAATTTCTTTGAGACTGAAGATAGGTTCAAAGAGTAACTGCAGGCCGGTACCACATCTATGGGAGTCAACAGAATTGAACCTTAAAGGAAAAAAATGTTACTGAAAACTGGACTGATATATAGATTGTATTAAGGATGATCATGCAGTAGAAGTCCTTGTGGAGACACTTAGCTTTCCCACTATGGTGTAGTGTGATTTGCTACCAGGAGGAGTTCCCAAAGCTTGCAACAACTTGATATTTTAACAAAAGTTCAGTGGAAGGACTACAAATGCTGCTGGACAGGTTCCTGTTACTCTGCAGAAGTTGACAAACATTCCTGAGAAACAACTGGGGAGAAAAGGAACTGAATTTATGCCAATGCTTTGGTAACACTAGATCAGAAATTTCAATTTTTGCAAGAAGTAGGAGGCTGGAGGTTAATTGCCAAGTTCTGAGCCAGACACCTCAGCTGATATGACCAGCTCTGAAGAAGAAGAAAAAGCCAGAAAAGTTGATGGGTTAGATTTTCAGATAACATGGCTAATGCAGATGCCAAATGCCACATATATGGAAAACTGCTACTGGAGAGATCATGTCAAAGGTGATTAAAGGTGATAGCTACTTGCGAATGACAAGCAATTTAATATGCATGTACATAATTTTAATGGGATGATCCGAAGATGAAATAACTAATCCTAATGAAAAACCACTGAAATCAGCTATCTAACCATCCACAGAAAATTCTTTGCACCACAGAATTTACAAATTATTTTTTTACTAGTCTGTAGAATTAACAACTGCAAAACCAGATAGTAAATAAATAGCTACAACAATTAGCTGTTTTGCAAGCTTATAAATAAAACATTAACAGTACAATTATTTACGCAGCCCTACTGCCTTATTTTGTAAACATTAGTTCTTTCTCTGTGTCTATAAATAAAATCAAATCTGTTCAGGTAGTTACTCGGCTAAATCATCTAAGCCACATCACTTTCCTATATAAATTCATGGAGGTATTATACTGTCGAGATCTTGATCTCAAGATTCTAAGCCAAGATCTTATCTGCCAACATAAGGCAACATTATCCTTCTTAAGAAACTTCTATAACACAAGAAGGGTTTTACTTTCAGAAGTTAGATGAGGTGTTGCATAATACAGCACCACTGCTCCCCAATGGTGACTGCTGTACTATTGCCTTAAAAGTACTGCTACCAGCTGGGAATTGTTGGCACAGAGACCTTGAAGATTTTGTTGACGGTTTGGACATTTTGAGATTAGAGGAACTATGTATGCCTAAAAAAACTTAGATTTTTAACTTTTTTTGATAGATTCTTGCATTTTCTGTGAGGCAATAACTCTGTGCTCTAAAAGACAAAAAACAAACATGACAGAATGATCTCAAAAATTTTCTTTCATTATGATTTCTGCTAAGATCAACTGGATCACTTCTATTTCTTTTTAAACAGCCATGGAATTCTGCATAGCATGTGGTCTTCAAACCTACTCAACAATACGAGTTAACCACGTTCAACTGAATAAACAACTGTAAATACTTTTTTTCAGTGTTTTGCATCATGCAACTGTCAGGCTTTTATATGCTTTTATAGGACAGTAAGAAGTTTCTGCAAATTACCTGTGGTGATGCTTACCTGGCTACATGATTAATTACAGGAGCAAAGTTTGTTGGTCCATAAAGCTGTACAGATTTTAGACTCCTGTAATATGCCTCCATTACACCATCAATTCCATGGCAGTATGGATTTTGAGGGTTTCCATTCTAATGAAAATAAGAGATTACTGAACGTAATTATGAAGTAAAAATTATGTAGGCTAATGAATACTACCCAGTGTGCATTCTTAAAAGGCAAAGACCTAAGCATTCTAGGATCTATTCAGAGAGTTCACTACAAATGCCCAGTGTAAGTGCCACGCCTGCTTGTGAGTGCTAACTATCTAGGGAAGGTGGTTCTAGCAGCCTCATGTTACATGCAGTCTGAATCACTGGGACTGGTTCCTAGACATAAATAGCATCTTAAGTGTAATTAAACACTCTTGCATACACACAACATTAACAGGCATTTTCCTGTGCGGATTTAAGGTATGAATTACAGGTCAGATGTAAAACTAGAATCATGTTTAGGAGCACAGTTCAGGTTCAATGCTTTCTTATTTAAAAATGTGAATAAGCAGAAATGGTAGCCATACCCTAATGTTCATACACTATGAGAATGTAAGGTAAACTATAAATTCCTCATTGTTTTGGTACAATATTTCTGCACTGGAAAAATTATTTTTGACCTAGTATAAGCAGAAGAAGACAGGAATTTTCTCATTAAGAGCCCACAAAATGGCTGTACTGTAAATTCTTAAGGTAGGCATTTTACTATCGATCTCCATAATGACTCTATAATGAGGATACCTATTTACAGGTGTCAATACAAACCTGTAAGCTACATTCCAGATTTATGACCCATGCCAGACTAGACAAATGATCTATGTAAGGCTTCAAAATCTTTCAAATCACCTTACTCTCCTTCAAGTGCCAACATCTCACTGGTTTAGTGTGCCACTATCTCAGTCTGAGGCAGAGTGTACCTGCCTCAGAATCTAGAAAACCAAAGTAGATTTTTCATGGAATTGGTCTAGAACATTAAAAGAGAGAGCTGAAAACACTGCTTAGCATTACATTGGTGATACCTATATATGTTTACATATGGAGGAAGGAAATATATATATATTGTGTATACATATATAATATGTATGTGGTGTTTTTTCCTCTGTAAAAGCACCACAACAGCACATAAATTGACTAAATCAATTTTAGAAACACCCTTAGAACTGAAATATGTATCAATATATTTGAACTTGCTACACAAAGTCCAAAAAAAGTCAGTGATTTAAATGAGTATCTGCAATTGCACCTGTTTTAAATTCCTATGTGGAAAACCTTTCCTTGAGGTAAGATATGGCATTGTTTTCTAGTACAGGCTGACAGAAGAAATATACACCTACAGTTACCAATCTTCTGCCATGTCTTTGCTGCTATCTTATGAAAACTCACCTGATACACCTACATTTGCTGTAATTCTGACAACTTTGTCCTACTCTGAGAAGAACAAAAACCTCCAAATAAGCAAGTAGATAAAATATCCACACTAATCACAAGTATCAGTTATACCAGATCAATCTTTCTGGCAAATCCTGGTAAGATTTTAGGTTTGCAATTTAACTGACACATGGATCAATCTCAGATTTGTTCTTGTCACCTCAGCTAACAGTCCACTTAGCTATCCCTATGTCTCTAAACTAGCAGCCTGTCAAAGATAAAGAGATGCCAGAAAACAAGGTAGAGCAATAACAACGATAATGAAATATTATCTTGGCTCATGATTTGTTCGCTTCTTAAGATAGATTAGCTTCAATCTGAAGTCTTTCGAGTGTCTGTTTCTCATGCTGCTACAGCTGAGGTTAAAGATAATTACTTTTCTTTATTACCATTTTTGGCCTACAGGGAGTTCTTGACTCTGGATTTCTCTCAGTAACTTCACTATGATGAAAAATTCTGAAACAACTGCTTAGAGTTAGCACAGAATAATTATCACAATCTCTGTTCTTTACTTGTCCAGTGACTGCTCAAGAGTACAGCCTTAACTCCCAAAAATTTGTTGTAGTAAAGAAATTCTAACAACATATAAATATTTATTTACTTACCAGTGCAAATTCATGTGATACCCTTCCATCAGGAGGCAGCCTAGCTCCAAAACCTAGAGCTGGGAACATTTTATCACTATCATAGTCCTGAATTATTTCACCAACAGCTTTCAGTGCCATGCCATAAGCATTCAGCTGATAGGGATTCATGTAGTGCAGTGAAGTCGGCTGTGAAGGGTTACCTGTTGAAGCAAGGATCAGATTTACTTTTAAATTGAATCACTTAAGAATTTTCTCTCTTAAAAAAGGTAAGTTGTATCAGGTAAAAATGCAGTTTTCTGAATACATTTTAATAGTAGTCGTTTTTCAGTAGTTCTGAATACATTTTAACAGTAGTAGCTGTGTTTCAGCATGGAAAGGGTAGCAAGAAACTTGTAGATTTGTGTCATTTATAACATGATATACACTTTTAAGATGAAATTTACTAAAGTATTATGACTTTCTGAAAGCAGCTTTGGAAGAGGATCACAATTTATCTCTGCTTCACCCCACTTCAGCCTCACTCCACCTGAAATTCTTTTCTTTTGTCCATCTCAATGGCATCCTATAAGTTTTCTCTCAGTAGTTATAAAGAAACAGAAAAATAATAATCAGAAAGTACACAAATACTTGCAAACAGCTCCTACTTATTCAATTTCATATGTAGCTTTTCCAACTTCTATATATTTTGTTTGCCCCGCTTTTCTAGATGGGAATTGGCCTCTAGTCTATTGCTCAGCAAAATGGAATCCTGAGTCCAGGTGGTGCCAGCTGAATACTGATACAGACACAAACACACACAAAAGTACACTTAAAACTGATGACAGCACAAACATATACAAGACGTTTATTTTTATTCTTACCATTTGAGGCTGTGAAATCAATAGCGACTGTGAAATTGATTTGGGTTCTGTAGAAAAAGCAAACACAAGTCTTATTAACAGTTGTACTATTATGTAGGAAAATAAACAAGAGATGGGAACATCATTTGTGGACAAACTATAGGCCACTGACTTTCTAACACAGGAAATAAACACTGAAAATACTCTTATATAAGGTTCCAGCCAAGGGTTACCCAACACTATTTTATTAACACACTGAAAACAGTTACCTGACTCCATCCTTCCTTTTTTCATTTTTTATGAAAATTTCTAAATCACTAATAAGATAATTAACTTCCATATGATTTAACTCATGTGCATTCAGATTAAACATCAACAATCTGACACCTGTCCTTGCAGTAGTGGTTTTACTGTTCAAATAACTTGATGTGCCCAGAGAAAATACTATTTATTTCACTGAAAGCTGTGTATGAAAAAAGATTCACACAGAATCACCTTATCATACTGATCAAGGCTAACACAAATTAAGTTGCATTATGGGTGGACTCTGTCTCCAAAATTAAGCAAAAGCCTACCAGTGCCCACAGTATCAAGAAGAGTCCTCGGAACACTGGAATCCCGAAATACGTCTCAAAATGCTGTGACCTCAATACAGACTTCAACAACAACAAAAAATAAAGCCAGTGAAAACTGCTTCAGTCTCTGAAAAGTTCAGAGGCCTGAGCTTTATGAGAGAAGTTTTCTGCTAGTACTTCTGCATCCTACTTTATGCAGTTTCACAAAAAAAAAATTTTAATGGCATGACAAGTCAGATTTTGTTTTATATGTACTCACATGTCAGACCCCGTGGCTTCCTAATCACAATGTCCTTCTGCACTGTCAGTTAGACGTAAGGAGAAAGATTTAGGAAGCACATGTCAACTAGTTTTCTACCACAATCAATATACTGTGCAGAAAAGTTGTCTTCCTCAGGTAAGAAAAATTTAGGAAAAACAACAAAAAAGTCTAGTATAACATAATAATAACTATAATAATTAAGAGCTATAGTTATTAATACAACTATTATTATCATAACACTAATAAAAACTATGCCTAAATTTATGCTTAGAGTCATGATTGGCATTGCCAAGAAAAACTGCTTTTGGGCTATTATCTCCCTGTACTGAAATTTTAAGAGCTTCAGTGTGGTGCAGTGTTTGAAGAGTAAAACAAGACTACTCCAAGCACTACATGTCAGGTACATCAAGTACAGAAATCCTTCAGCATGCTGAAGAATGCGTCACTGTGAATTTAGTTGGTATAGAAAGACATGATCTACTTCATCAGTGGACAGGTCATTTTACCCTATATTCCACGAGAAATGAAGCAAGTATCTTAAAAGGAACAGTATTCCTTGCCTCACAACCACAGAGCAACCATTTTGTTTGGTTTTTTTGAGAGCAAAGTGAAACCTATCGTCTTTCAATAGCAGCTCCATCAGCACTGATATGTATAAGGGAACAAATTAAGCTTGAATGTAGCTTTTGACCAGGCTTGATAGCATTTGTAATGATTACGGGTTTTTAAACAGTACATTGGAAAGAAACATGGATTTTCTCCCATGGCTTCAGAATGACAACCAGCTGGTCTGTAAGCAGGAGGGAGCAGCTGAAGGTCTGAGGATCACTTACTGTGCAGAACTCTGCAACAGGGCTAATGGAGTAACTCACACTACCAAGAGGCTCCATTCTCCCCAAGGCATTTAAGTCCCTAGCAACAGTTACTTTACAATTTCCCCTTTGCAGATGCTTGTTTGGCCAAATGCCATATCAACATACAAAAGATTTTTAAGATAAAGTCTCCACAAGATTTTCCTCTTACATAGTCTTATTACTCCTTAATATTCTCCCAGAAATACATGGCAAAGTCTCCAAAATACAAAGCTATGGCAGCCCTTGCTGTGTGACCATTTCTCATGCCAGGTCTCTTCTGAACATCAAATATGCATCCCATTATGTTATATGGTGTACTCTCTGGATTAAACAGCTGTCATGAAAGGAGTTCTGAGTTTCCATCAATGATTCAAGACAGTTCAGGTAAAAATGCATGTCCAAAGCCTTTTGAATCCAAACAATGCATGGGTATTCATTTCCAAAAACCTGGATGAAGGTAAGGCTTTAAACATGATGGGAGGAAAATACTTTCTCTTATCTTCCACTATGCTGGGACAGAAGAAATGACAATATTTTTGAGCTGCAAAAAGATTCAGCTCCTGAATTTTGTTGATTTACAAATGCCTAGCTCACTTCCTATTCTAGTAAGTCAAACAGGCCAGAAACTTCTGCACAGAAATATCTTTTCTGTCCACTAAATCTTGGAGCTTTGTGGCTCCTGGTGTCTCTTTCTCTTCTAGGCAAAAAAAAGAGCAGACTATAAATTAGGTTTGACAGTCATTCCTTAAATTCAATTGCATTTCTTTTCAAGGCTGTATCCCTTACATTCCTGAGCTTATTCATATATTTGGAGGTGTTTTGATAGGAATATGTTATTAACTGCTAAGTGGCAGGAGAAATATGATTTTGAAATATACATTATTTTTAGCACAATGTACCTATTTTAAATGTGGGAAGGTCACTGTAGCAAAATACGTGAGTAAGTATCAAAATGTAAGGAAAGCCTGCTATTAAGATGGCACCACTTGATGTAACATTCAGATGCAAAAGAGACATTCACCTCTTTCCCACCATACTGCTATAAAATCCAGTCGTATGTAATAAAACAAAATAAGAATTTATGGACAAACTTCTATTTCATTCTCCAAAGTTCTTTAAGAAAACAACTGTCATATTGATGATACTGATAATGGAATACCCCAATTAAACAGATGCAGACTCGAAACATAAATGAAATCAATACTGTACTCCCAATTTGTTACAATTAAAGCTGTCAAGGTTTCCACTAAATCAGTATTAATTCTAGACACCTCAAATCAATTACAGTAAAAGTTCTGAACATGAAGTGTTTCATAAGCATCCACTTACGTAAGAGCAAATATTGTGTCTATTGCAGAATCAGCATTTTCTAACTAAATGGAAGAAAACCAGGGAACTAAAAAAACAATTTTGGAGGATATACTTGATGGGAAAACAGACTGAATAATGACAAAATCTTCTCTTCCCTCTTCCTTCAAAATCTGTCAACTGGACTGCAACTGATACACAGTAATATTAAATCAGACAAACAAAAGAAGGGAGAAGCCAAGAAAATAACTGACTCTGAGTCTCCTTGTCATGTTTACATAACTGCATATATTGCAGAAAGAAAGGTAAGATTTTATACAAGTATTTTTATAGTTTTCACTGAGATGTACATAGAAATAGTAGTATGAATCACCAAAGAAGATTCTGTATAAGATAAATAAATGATAAGTATTACTGCTCATACTTCTAAACACAGAGCATTCTACTGAATTATATTCATTTTTTGTAAAAAGAGTGGAAAAAAGCTTAAGTGGAATTTCTCTGGCCGATCAGTCTTTATCAATACCAATTCCAACATTTTAAGTGAGGTTCCATAAAGTCAGTAGCTATCTACAGGCTCTATGTAGGAAAGTACAGCCTCTAAAATGAGGAAACAATACTCCTTCCAGATACCACTTAGAGCGATCATATGTGAAGCACATAAAAAAATTATTAGTGAACTATAATGAGACTGTGAAAACAAGAAAGGTTTGATGCCAATCACGTACCCGCCTTTAATATAGTCAAGGAATGAAACTTCTGTTTCAATTAGGAAGGAAAGCAATGTCACCTGAAAGCAAATAAAAGAGAGTCAGACATGAATTATTGTGTGTTTCCCAGTTGAACAAGTAGAGACATAAGCACAATGTTTTCGGAGTTTTGTCCTTAAGATGTAATTTCCTACAGTGTTAGGGGAAAAAAGAAGATTAAAAAAGATATTAAATAATTTCAATAGGTAGTTCTTGAAAGGGAATTCTACTACAGTTGCCTTTTTGATTTTTTTAATAAGGAAAGGAAAGCAATGGAAGATTGTATTCCAGAGCAGGCTACCACATACATATTTTCTGATCACTGTGTACTACATCTACAAATGAATATTAGAGGTTAAATGAAAATGCACCTATTTTATGAGCACTTCAACACTGTTTAAAGAACTCAATTACAATCATTTATGTAATTACTCATCTTGCATTAAAAGTGGCATTGAGTATTGATGCAAGCCAAGGATGCAAAAATCTAGTAAATTACACGCATATATGAAACATATATAAAAATTTTAAGTTTATATATATATAAATACAAAGATAAGAAATTTCTTCAGTTACAGCGTTTATCACTCAGAAATTATATAGATTCAAAACACAGAGATCCATCTAAAGGTGTTGCTGGCATTTTCAGCAATTGAGTCACAGAAGTGTAATCTCTAGTGAAAAAGATCCATCATTTAAGATCTTCATATCCTGTGCAGTATTTATGAAACAAAAATTCAAATTATTTTAATTTTATTTACAGAGTGACACAAAACTCTCTCACAGTGTAAGTCCAGCAGTCAGGCAATGAAAACTGCTTAAGTAACTACTCAAAGGAAATCCACTGATAATGATACAAGGAATAGAAATGAGATGGAAGTTTGTCACCAAATTTGATTTACCTCCACATGCAGCAAAATATAAACATTTAAAATACTTCTATGTTGTAAACTTAGACTCAGAATGAGATTTTGTCTTCTATCCTACTTCCTTTGCCACAGGTCCTCTGATTTTTAGGGACTAGCAAAGTTTAAAATGATCTAGTTGAGAACAGAAGACCAGGACAAAGTTCGACCAGGCTATCAGTAACACAGACTTGCATATAAGACTGAAATTTCTATGCATTTTCCCACTGGGCACAGTAATATTAACAGTTCATCTGTTCTTATTAATTTAAGCAAATGTTTTCAGTGTATCTGATGTTAAAAGGTAAAAAATGGAAAGAAAACAACTCCCAAAGTGGCCAAAGGGTTTACTTCCAAATAGAAAATGACTACCAACGTGTCAAGTTTTATCCAGTGAATTTTTAAGTTTATTACTAGGCTTTACTTGAAACTAATCCTGCATTCTGAAACATTTCTCCTTAATATGCAATTTGTCTGTCTCAATTTAAAATGACCCCATAAATAATAACAAGTTGAGATGTGTACTGTATGTAAAGCAGCAGTAAGATAGCAGTCAGTGATCTGTATCCACTTTAAGCTCTCCAGTAGTTCACTTCCTATTAGTGAGAATGATAGTCTTGGTGCCTGGCCTGAAAATTTAGAAATCTGTGGGATGAAGAATATCTTGGGTGAATAACGAGGAGAAGAAAAACAAAACTGCAGGCAAACACGAAAGGAAGTGACCATTTGGAGAAGCATAAGGGAAGCCTGAAGGACTAGTAGAAGTAAGGGTAAATGAGGACAAAAATCACTTGATAAAGAAAAAGACCAACAGAAGAGAACACTGGAAGAGAAGGACAAAGGAAAGAAAATTGCTAACAATTGTTTATTGGAAATTTTGATGTAATCAGAAGAAAAGAATAACAAGATTTTTTCTGTTCAAACATGGGTAAAATATGTTCTTTCAAACAGAGACAGATACATGTGAAGATGTTAAAATATCTTAAATCAAAATTAACTAAAAAATTGAACATGAAATAACATTTTTTGCCCTTTTGTACCCTAAGCCAGATTTCATACCTACAATTTTGAGTACACTTTTAGCGTTGGTTGAAAATAATCACTTTACATAAGTTTTTAACTCACTAATTTAGCATAAAAGAACTTTATTTTAACATGATAGGTTTTAGTAAAAGGAATATGCTAAAAAAAACGAATTAGATACTGCATGGTAAATTTTAATGGGCAAGCTGTTTCTGCCTATTTTTTACAATTTAAAGCAGAGATGGAAAATCAAGTATTTATTTTCCTACTGATGAACAGACCTACACAAGAACATGAGAATGTCAAAACATTCCTTCAAGGCTATGGTTCTGTGCAGAAGTAGCCCTACTGACTTCAGTGGAACTATTCATGTGGAAGAAACCCACATGCTGGATGTGTTTTCAAAAAACATATATCTGATTAGGTTTTTCAACATACAAATCTTCAATTTTTATCTTCTTTTTTTTTTTTGTAAATTGTGTTCTGAATATCACGGATACCAGGAAGTGGAAGATGAGAAAGTGCTGAAGGGAAATATTTGCTTTGCTAGCAAATAGTTCATAAACATGAGAACAGAACATGCAATACAAACAAAAGGACAATAAACTCTCATCCCAAACAATACTAACAGATCTTTCAACATATATTTAAAAAAAAAAACTGTTGCCATTAGCAACTTAAGAGCACACTTGGACACATTTTTTATCAGACTCTTCAAATTAAAAAAAAAAAACAAACCTGAAAATAAATGCTGTATACCACTAAATAGTTATTGTGGCATTCACAAAAGGTTCTATTCTAATCCTGTTGAATTACAAGTCAGCTACACTGTTTCAAGCAAAAAGAAAAGTATCCAGTAACATAAAATATATTTACTTACTGTTCCAGAATTAACGTACTTTTTCTTTTTTCCTTTTTTCTTTGGATTTATTACCTAGAAACACAGATACAAACATCAAAGCAGTGGGATCTAACATAAAGATAAGTGTTTACAATATTTTCAAAGCAGAACGTAGTCTATTTTCAGTGGATTCTCAGTGTATTTTTACATAAGATTGCATTACTTATGCATCTCGATGCTGGGATATATGGATGTTGAAAACCAGCAAATTTATTTTCACAGTACCTGTCAGGTAAGTCCGTGCTGGTGTTCACATTTGACAAATAAGGGACTGGGGCAAGAGAGGTGAGGATGTTCATTATATCTGAGTGCTCAAACACTTTGAATTTTCACAAGATTCTGCATTTTTCTGCATTCCTCATTCCAGGGTTTCAGTGTCCTGTGTCACTACTTTGTCATTTCACAATGCACCTCTTCACAATCCAGTTAATCTATTTCCATCTTCTCATCAGTATTATCTGAGAAACATGTGAGCTGTTCTACTCCCAGTTTCTATATCTGATGCAATGACAGATCTGCTGACAGGAAGAGCCATTGGGGGCACAGATCATACTGTGTCATAAGTCATTTCATGAAAATGGCAAAGACCACCTGACTGTGGAGTTGTGGGGGCTCAATGCACTCCCCATACACAAGAATCTTCATAGAACTGGACTACAAAGCATTAAACAGTTTTCTTGAATGTCTGGAACCTACACCTATAAAATTTCTCATTGTAGCCAACAATAAAAATTGTATTCCTTATGAGTACCTATCCATTCAAAGGCAAGTCTCAGACAATTTCATTACATACACATTAAAATGTACTCCTGCATTTTTCAGAAATGCACATGGAATTAGAAGTAAAACATTATTTTGGTAATTAGGTGGCTCAACTGTATAACTAGGAAACTTAAATCCTTGTGGCTTACTGCCAAGTTTTACTGTAAACTACTCGCAGATGTTCTGCAACTGATAAGGAATTAGAACATTCCCCATTGAAATGTTAGTCACTTATCTGCTGTAAAATACTTAAACTATTTTGCCTGAAAATGGAAAAAATAGAAATACATGTCTTCCAAAAATTCTCACCTCTTAACCAAAACGAAATTACATTTAAAGATCCTACTCCTTGCACAACACAGAAAAGCTGTGAAACGTAAGGCAGGAACAGATAACTATCATTTGAGGTCTTCCCAAAAATGCTAAACGAGTGACTCTTTCTTTCCCTCCAGTATGGCACACTGTTATACAGTAAGTATTCTTCAAAGTTTTTACTCCCTTACATGCATATAAGCCCTTTAACACTTAAAAAATCCCAAGTAACTCCTCCCCTCAATTTAACAGTGCTTTGACTGGCAAGCAATGGATTATATCTGTGTTATTAAACAATGCAGTAACTCTTGTTGAACCAAAACCTTAGCCAGAAAGTGAGTCCTGCTGACAATTGTCTGGAAGAGGGAAATGAAGGTAACAGACTGTCTGTCTGCCCTATGGCAGTTCATTCACTGCTCTCCAGAATTCAATGGTCAGGCCTGAATTAGCAGCATATTGCTTGCCAGCAGTCATTAAATGCCAAAAAGGAGATTCATCTGAACTTTCTGCTTCAGGTAACTTGACAACTGGTTTCTTAATAATTGCAAGGAACTACACTAGAGCTTTGAGTGAAATATATGGGAAAAAAGGCATCTACTTGGGAGCAAAGATGAATTAAACAACAGCTTGTTTCTCTCCTATAATTCTAGGTACTCTAGTTGTTATAATATTGATGTATTTTTTCAAATTTCAAATAACTTTATAAATTAAACAACATTTTTTAGCCTCTGAAAGTCTTACACCCCTGCAGGAACCTAGGAAGCTACATGAAATCTTACCTATTAAAAAAAGTTCAACTAAGAAGAGCTTGCTCTAGCAGATTCTTTCTAATCTGAAAATATGGGACACTAAAACACAAACTTCTCTACCTGCCTTGGGTCAGTTTGTAAATGCAAAACATTTTAAAAAGAATTTGTTCAGTCTCTTTTATTCTGATACTGTATGGACTAATCAAGTAGAAGCAGTACATGGAGGACTGCAATGTAGGGAGGCAAACATAAGATGCTCAGGAAATGTATGCTGATGCTGGGAGTATGATATTGATCCCATATTTAAGAAACTGAAAAATTACTTAAGATGTTATGGCAGAATGTTCATAGTAGGGTAGGAGTCACAACACAAGAGGACATTTCCACTGCATACAGTAGTCTGTGTTGCGACACTATCCATAGGAAACTTCTGTAAATTACAGTAACTCTGGGGTTGATCTTGGATCTAAATAAGAAAAAAACCCCATGTCTTTGTCCTGCTCTGCACAGCAGCACCTTTGCTCATCTTTAAAACAAAATTGCAGCACACAATTGGAGCACCCTCCTTCCCTTCCTCCCATTAGTGCTTAACTAAACCATTTGTCAACCATTATGAAAGCTGACAAAACAACTAGGTTTAATGACAGTAATATGAGACCAATTAAAGGATAGCTTAAGGAATGACAAAGATCTGCACACTATACAGAAAAAAACATGCTACAGCCACATAGGCTTGTCTTCTCATTATTGGCAAGAATATTTTTCCATTGTTTTCAATGTTTTCCACTGTTGTTTTCTCATTCATTTCCTGAAAGAGAGCAAATACTTACAGTACTTACCTCATACACGTTGAACTGAGATTGCCCTCTGGACAGCTCTCTGTAACTTGTTGTGAATTCTCCAATGAAATCATGGCTGTATAAAAAAAGAGGGTTTCAAATACATAGCATTTAGTAATTTAAACATGTATTTTAACTATTTATGAAAAAGAGAAGCACGGCCAATATGAACCGACATCCAAGAAAGAAGCAATGGCAACAGATAAGATTTGCTTAAAAATCTCTATTTCTCCCTCTGTTGTGTGTTCATTCTATCAGTAATACAAATGTAGAGGTGGAAAGTATTAGATTAAATCTTCTTGACAGCTTTTGGTCATTGCTGCACAATGAGGACTATGTTGTATATCAGTGATTGACCCCAAAGTAAGCTTTCAGATTCTTACAGAATCTGAAAAAACAGAGTGGGCTGCCAAAGACTATCACCATTTCCTCACTGGCCGACCACTGGCACTACAGACTCTGAACTATGTGTGAGACCACGTGAGAGAAGGGGATTCCAAAAAAAAGTAACTTAAACCAGAAAAGATCAGCCCTACCAATTTGTGTAACATGACATTTGAATGGTACCCAAATTTAAGGGAAAGACCCAAAACTTATTTCCCATCTGTGAGGAGAAAAGCAATCCACTGAGGTTACTCAGCTTATGGTATTAGACAACACTGGAAAGCAGATCTTAACCTAATAGTAAAGCAGTGGCTATCAAACTTCTTTCTAAATTCTACTCCTGCTCCAAGAATACATTTGGCACTCCTGTACTGTCATCCACATTTTGAAAACTGCTTTGTCAACTCTTAAACAGGGGCTGGCATGCTGCCAAGGACCCACTGTGAGCAGAGTGGCCAGAGGGAGTGTAGTGGATGAAGCATTGCTGAGAAAGGCCAGACTGGGGTCAGGGAACTGGGGCACAGAAATCACAAGGTTTGTGTGCCAGAAGTGACTGATCTGCGAGTTCATGTCTCAGGTACCTGGAGTGGAAGCAAATGCAGGGGTGAGTACCTAAAGTCAGCTACACACCTTCCAGCAGTCATAGAATCATACAATCAACTGGATTGGAAAAGACCTCTGAGACCATCAAGTCCAACCCTTGATCCAACACTGCTGTGGTTACTAGACCATGGCACTAAGTGCCACATCCAGTCTCATCTTAAAAACCTCCAGGGATGGTTACTCCACCAACTCCCTGGGTAGCCCATTCCAATGTCTGATTACTCTCTCTGTAAAAAATTTCTTCCTAATATTCAACCTAAACCTCCTCTGGCACAGTTTAAGACCATGCCCTCTTGTCCTACTGCTGATTGCCTGGGAGAAGAGACCAACCCCCACCTGCCTACAACCTCCTTTCAGGGAGTTGTAGAGAGTGATGAGAAGCCAGGCTCCAGGCTAAACAGCCCAAGTTCCCTCAGACACTCCTGACAGGACTTGTGCTTGAGTCCCTTCACCAGCCTTGTTGTTCTTCTCTGGACCTGCTCCAGCACCTCAATATCCTTCCTGAACTGAGGGGCCCAAACCTGGACATAGTACTCGAGATGTGGCCTCACCAGTGCTGAGTACAGGGGAAGAGTCACTTCCCTGGTCCTGCTGGCCACACTGTTCCTGATCCAGGCCAGGATGCCATTGGCCTTCTTGGCCACCTGGGCACACTGCTGGCTCCTGTTCAGCTTCCTCTCAAAGTCACCAGACCTTTTCCCATTCTCCACTCTGCCCAGCTGAACTTTGCTCACTGCTGCTCCAAATTTTCCCAGCTGTACCCTAGCAAGGCATTGTATTTCCTCTACATGCTGCCTTCACATCTGGAGAGATATGAAACTAACTTTTTTACTTTCCCTCCAATGGTAAACTACAATAGGAAGTCAAAGTTTTATGACTTTGTGACTTGTAAAACTTGTTTTTTTAAGAAATGCAGCGCACTTCTAATTAAGCTATAAATATTAACAGCAAATTTAAATAAATCTGAATGTTGCAAGAAGAGGAAAAATGGAAACAATCCACAACAACGTGAAATTTCTTTCACTTTGTTCATAAAGAAATGAAATTAAATGAACAAAATCACACCTCAAATATAAATCTCATTTTCTGAAATCAGCATGAATCACAAAATATGGAAATCAAACAACTGAAAGGTCCAGTCATCATGCTAATGCACACGAAATAAGCAAAGCATTCTGTAAGTAAGTTTGTGAAATACTGTATGGTGAAGATATTCCTGATCAGTCAGTTTCAGAATGGACCACCTGCCATGAAACACTCCCCTTTCGGTTTGGAGATAAGGAAATTGCTTCCAAGACAGACAAAGACTTTTCTTAAGAAACATATTTTGATGAAATGCTCTCCAGACTGCAATGCTATCTAACCAGGGAACAGAGGAAGCCATCCATACATGCTATGGTACTTGAGTTTTATGTGGCCTGGAGCACATAAGGTGTATTTAACCTCGGGTAGCCATGGTACTGGACAAAAATGCATGTTGGTTAAACCGGAACCTTTCCCTTTTGTAACAGTTCTAACCTTATATTTTCAAGAGAGCTTGTATATTTCGAAGGCAGAAGTTCAAACAATAGCTTAATGACTACCTACAAACATGCTGTAGCAAACAGGAAACATAAGCAATTCTAGACAGGACTGTCTCTGGGGAGCCAAAAAAATCAATACTGCTTAAAAGTCATTGCTTCTTTAATTCTAAGAGACACCGGAAAGTCTCCTTTCCTCGTGGTTATATGCAAACACTGACAAGACCTGGGCTAGAAAGACATAATTCCTCTGAAATAATCACATTAAAAAGGTATGAGCATATAAAAGCAGTATCAGAGTACTCTGCACTTAAAAGATCATCAACTTGGATCTTAACACTCGGTATTCAGATGGATGTGTGCCCCTTCCCTAGGCTGGCTCTGAAGGATGAGTGCCTGTTGGGCAAAATTTGCCTTTGCCAGATGTATAACTCAAAGAAAAACGAGGCACTGATGCCTCCCAATATCAATGATCACACTTCACCAAGTGGATCTCCTTATTAGTCTCTGGATTGAGAATCCAAAATAGTTATTCTCTTTGTCCTCCTAACACCAAATAATCCTAGATAGACAGACTTTTGTCCATGAATGGTATATCAGAACACTGAACCAAAGACTCTCAGAACACAAAAGTATTGCTTGTAGCCCATCTCCCTAAATCTTCCACTTTTAGCCCTATGTTTTGAAGTGCTGAAAATCACTTTCAAACTTGTATTAACTTTGAATTTTTTAATTATCTAAAGGGAAAAAAATAGAGGAAAGGACAATCATAATCAGAAATATGTCAATGAGTAAGGGAAAAATGCAATAATTTAAAAATCAACCATCTAGTTGGAGAAGGAGAATGAAAAGGGAGGACAAAAAATAAGGTGAAAGAGCCTAGAATCTGAGATTTAAAATCTCTCCTGCAGTGTTGAGATTCTCAGATGAATGGTTCAGTGGCCCCAGGTTAGCACAGCAATATTTACAGCTTTAAAACTCGAGAAAAACCACTTCTTGTACGTAACAACCATATCAAGACTATGAAATGGCTTTTGCACCATGTATGCTAAGGAATATTTTTTTCTGAAGTTAAGTGAAAAGGCCTTCAGAGAGAAATAAAAACATCAGAGTATAGATGATGTGAAGTTGCACGTTATCTTATTTTTTCCTTCTGTTATACCTGTCTGCAAGTACTTCACTGATAAGGACACTCAAAAAAACCCATGACTGTTTCACGCAAGTGGGTTTGTCCAAAGTAACAAAACTACCTTTTGTGACTTCTTACGGCATCAAATATTTTGGGTTTTGTCACAGCTCTTAGTGACAATAAAAGGTATCAATTAGAACAAGTGGTCCACATTTTGACAATTTTTGAGCAAAAATTGGTTTGAGACAAAAAAACTTTTAATATTTAATAGTGTTAATGTTACAAAGAGCCTGTATTACTTTCAGTCAAGAAATTCTAAGTGATGTTTGAAAATAAATGAGTTATTTGATAATGATATTACATGATGACAATTACTGTTAAGAATGTAATTTAGGAACATGACAGTAAGAAGCTCAACCCAAAGCAACGTGGTACCTCTTTTTTCAAAACACAGATAACACAGAACGGGGAAAAGGGAAAAAAACTCATTAGTCAAGAAGACTCTGGAAGTCAGAATCAGGTCAAGACAAGATTCAGAAATCAAGTATATACACAGTAATGTTTCCTTCCTGATTGCAGAACAGCCTGCAAAATTCAGTATAATTTGCTTTGCTATCTAGAGAGCAGGCAATCTTTCAAAGGTTGTCCCTGCCCAGTCTGCACATTTTTGGGGCAAACAGATTCAGCATAGTGAGGTGATCAGTTAGTATAACAACTGTTTCTAGAAAGAGTCCATCAAAAATGGAAATTAATATAAACTGAGTAACAGCAGACTTGTACAAAAAATTGTTGGAGTAGTTCTTGAATGGGATTCATTTCAGATACACCTGGCAATGAAAAGTTAAATTAGGCCTTTAGGTTCTCACTATGATCACTAGCAAGTGATAAGCACCACCAGCTGCCAACTCATTCCAGGTAGGATGGATTCAATCAGACCATTTTCCCCTGTAAGCTACTGAAGTAGCTTAAATGATTAGTTCAATCTACTTGTCTGATTTTTACATTGTCTGAAGTTACATGAGATGAGTGCTGTCTCATCTTTCAGAGGAATTTAACATATAGGATGTCAGTGTTCTGCCTGCTTCTAAATTGAAAAAAGACAGAAAGTAAAAAGCCAAAAAAATTCATACAATTAGAATAAAAAGGAACACACGTAAATAGTATCCTTCACATTTTGTTTTTATAGATATTAATTTTATAGGTATTCAAATTGTGATATGAACAAAAGCAGATAATCTTTCGAACTGTTTGAGAGTGGAGAGGCTAATGATTGCCTAAAATCCACAGCATGTTGAAGATTTCACTCAGAATTGCAGTCACACTGTATTATTTGTCAGATTTCTTCCTTTTCTTCTTAACTTTACCAATTTTGGAAAAAATGGGACAGCATATGGGGCTTGATATCTTGAAAAAATATAATCCTTATTTTTAATTAACTTGGCAATATAATTAACTTTTCATTGTTAGTTTATTTTCAAAAAATATTGTAGCTTATACACAAAAGTACAAATATATCAAATTTTCAAGGATTTGGCAAATATCAGTGAGGAAAGGACGTTAATAGAAATTCTAACAGGGATGCAGTGATTTTTTGTATATGCCTTTGTTAATTTAAATACACTTATTTTAATTGACAGAATATGTTATTTTTCCTCTCCAGGGAACATCTGATTAAGAAGGACGAATTTGCACTAGTAGGTATTTATAGAGGGCAAACATGTGATAAGAATGCTTATAAATCAACAGGCTTCATGACGGAAGAAAAAAGACAAAATCATAATTTGAGAAAGCTAAATATGCTTTTGGATCTTGTCAGCAAGGAAATGAAAGGTAGCACAGGATAAATTTGCCTGTTATGGTTAAAAGATCCATTGCCACAGAAGCACAATACCATTATCTATAATACTAGAAGTAAATTGCATTAGTAGTATTAAAGACATTACTGTAAAATAAATAATATTATAAATGAAAATGCACGTGCATATCCATATATTTTAAAATATAAATTAAGATTAATAGGAAATAATTAAGATAGACCAACTTAAAGGTAAATAGAAATCAACATATTATTATACTACTCTTAGTTCTAGCACCATGATTTAAGAGTTTCTAACCAAAGTATTAAGATACAAGCTCAGACATTTTTAAAAGAATAGGAGGTATCAATACAGTGTGTTAAAAAGTAATTCTACCTTGTTTATCAGAATAAAGGCAATTTGAAAGGCTAATTTCTTCAGAAAAATATGTACAGTCAGTACAGAATAATAGCAGATATCCCTCCAGAATTTAGTAACAGAAAATCCAGGGATATTCCACTGTCCTCTTTCCAGCAACTTAGTTATATAAAACCCAGGTCTTCCAACTCTAGAGTTTATAACAACATTTTGATAAAGATGGACATTGAAATGAACATTCAAACAGAATGTGAAATTAAGACAATTAATAGGTGGCTTCTACATTGCAATATCTAGGCAACCATGAAGTAGCAATTGCAGGCACATGCATTTCATCATACTTGAAAAGCAACAGTTTATAAAGCAGTGTTTTAAGTAAAAGAAAGTAGATTATAAAACAGATGATGCCTCTCTTCATACAGGTACATTAACTGGTAACATAATGAGAGTCACAAAACTGATTTTACAGATCATAAAGCATTCCATCTTGCTTGTTCCATGGAAAAATATATACACACAGCATGTTTGAAATAGGCATCAGTATTTACCACAACTGGAAAATAAAAAATAACTGTATCACAGCAGAACTCTTTTCGTAACACCTGTACCCCTAAATATTGGTAAACAACATTCCCTAATCCTGTTCTGGACACTAAATATTTACACTTTTTAAAATGTGCATAAGTATGCACAGATAACCCTAAAGTTTAACAACAGAACTAATGTCTTACCTTCCATCTCTATCCCAGTCATACACTTCTACTTTAATTGTCCTGAAAATAAAAAAATAAATCAGCAACAGGACCTTATTAAAACATATGTTAAAATGTACCCACATTGCCTTTAAGTTTAATGGCATATGGATGCATCAGTTGTGCCAAATCCAGAAAGCAGAATTTTTCAGTCATTTCTCATAGGGCAGCAAATAGCCAATCACTCAGGTTATGCAACACATCTTCATAAATTACTAATAAAATACAGTCGAAACTAAGGAAACACATTGGAAGTTTAGCCAATATATTTTGCTTGCTGATGCTCTGAATTTTCTGTTTTTTTAATAAATGATTCTTTAAAACTTAAAGTATTATCACAGTTCTTAAAAACACATTTTGTCTGTTTCCTTATGAGTAATGTGAACCTCTGAGGACAGCTCTAACTATTCTTGCTTCAGGGATGACTGGGAAACAGACAAAATGTAGAAAACAAAAATTTTCCATGTAAAGGTTCAATCTTACTTTACATAATTAGCTGAAGGTTTACTGTGATATATACTTATCTAAGGACATTACTCCCACCTTTTCAACGCAGAAAGAATCGTGCCTTGCAGAATACACCATCTAAGGAGTCTTTCTGCTGTGCCTTTTGCAACCGGATATGTCTGTCTCGTATTGGCCTTTTTAGCCACCAACACACTTGCAACAAACATGGGTAGAGCCCTTCCCAAATCTTCGTTCACAAAGCCTAGCCATGACTCCCACTTTTTACATCTATCACAGCACCTGGAGCACCAAAATATGATCTATAGAACTATTATTATCTGAAAGAGACTTTTGAGGTTTGTGTTTTTATGTATTACCACGTTGATCATAGGAACATAATCTCTACCTTTAGAAAGAAAAGTTTTCAAATTAAAAAAACAAACTTTGGATGCTTTCTCTGGACTATCAGCAGATACTAATTTGAATTAATCTGACAGCTAATGAGTATTTCTTAATTTGAAACATGATTGTTGTAGGTGGGATTAGGAAGTTTCATGGAGCCTTTATTCACAAGAACATTATGTTCAAAGCATACAAAGCAGAATCAACATGGGACAATGTATCAACAGATACACAACAGTTTGAGGAGTGCTATTATGCTTTTTAATTCTCTTTTGGAATGCTGGAGTTATTCTAATATACCTCCGCCAAAATATCATTTTTAATTATTATGAAAACTGTTTTTCTTTAGTATGACAAATAGTGCAGTGTCCAGAGACTAGCTTCATGAGTACTATTTTGCCTATGCATTATGCACATAAACCTAACCTCAAGTTAAAAATTCTATCTGATTAGAATGTACTTATTATGAAATTGCTGCATTTTATTGAACCTAATTGAGAGAGTAACCAACAAGGCCATTCTTAAGAAGTCTAAAAATATCCATCGTTACTCAACTAATTTCCCTGTTACAACTGGTAAAATATTGATTAAAAACATGGTATTACCATTCAAAGATGGATCTTTTTGCATGGGATCACTGAAAACTTCAAATCTGGAGATGATTACCTTCTGTGTTTCCCATCTGCTCACCTACGTATTTTAAAGGCTTTCATTTATTAGCATTCTCTGACATTACAATGTCACTCAAGGAAGACAGACCATCATTCTTTCTCACTGAAATATTATTAAAAAATACTTGTGCACACTAGTCACAGTGGCCATTCTTTAAATTAGTCTTTTCTTTCTGTTTCTAAATCACACCATATGGAGCAAAGAATTTTTTCCAGAAATCACCGCTAGCATTTCCTACAGATTTAACATATTTGCTTTATTTGTCCTAATTCTTTAACATGACAAATGGTTTTGAACACCTATTATCCTTTCAAAATGTTGATTAAATAACACCAGGAACTGAAGTGTATAGAAAAGATCATATATAAAAGAATACATGAGTTAGGGGTGAAAAAAAGAAAGCTTAAGCTATAGCTTACCGGTCATAATCTCCATTACACAATGCTCTGACAGATATCTTGAATGCCTGCCACACTGGATTTAATGTATTTTTTACAACTTCTGTTTTGTGGCAGATTGTAAAACTGTAAGTAAAAAAAGAATATATATTGCATTTATTTACTTCT
The DNA here is from genome assembly GCF_025592945.1 of Manacus candei. NCBI lineage: Eukaryota > Metazoa > Chordata > Aves > Passeriformes > Pipridae > Manacus > Manacus candei. Next base: position 3,949,519 of record NW_026138111.1, on the reverse strand, counting down.
TTTGTGTCATCTAACATGGAATCAAAAGAGCCGTAATCTGTAATAATTCATACAATGTCCATATAAAATTTAAGATAAGAAAAAAAGAAACACAGTGAAATCATGAAGGGCATACTGAAGAGGACAGACTCATTTGAGAGAGATTACAGAGTAGAGTGCTAAACAACTCTAAACCTAAAATGTTTTTACCCAAAACTTCAACAAGAATTAAAACCAGTCAGTGAGTTATTTCAGGCAAGAGCAGTCTCCATCCCAATTGCTTAAACAGACCTTGTACAGCCAGGAATCAGTCACAGACCCAGAAAGAAAGTGTCTTGTAAGGATCTGACTCTTGCTTAGCAGATTAAGAAACTGAGCCAAGGGAGTGATGGCTTTTGGATTCTTATTCCCTATTTTATGTCCAAGATTTTTTTAACCAGGGCTGTCTCAGGTAAAACATATAAGCTTCTGTGAGATCCCATGATCACCTTCTCTCAGGTGAAATACAGTGAAGTGGTTTAATGCATTCTGCTTTCTCTAAATGACGCAAAATTGAAATTCATCTTTTAAACTCGCATCTTGGGGACTGAATTGTTCAAAACAAAACAGGAGGCAAGGTCACTGGTGAAATCACTACTGGTGAAATTCCTCATACAATTGCAACTAAAGTTGTCCTTTGGGGGAATATCCTCCTCACATTCCAAAGGCCTATGTTTTTATCCTGGCTATGATTCAGAAGACATGCCTGATGATAAGAAACAGAAAAGGAAGCATCCCTCTGCCACAGGTGCAGAATTACTGTCCCAACCCCCTGCTGTTTTCAGGAGACCAATGAAGAATCAGCAGCTCAACATTCACCTTTTGGAATGAAAGTGGAGAACCATGGCATGCAAGGCCAAGAGAAATTGCATATACCAGTACTTCCAGAAAAGTTCCACCACTGACCTTAATACCACTCACAAAGGAGCCATAACTCCTCGAGGCTTGCAACTTAAGATATTCAGTATTTATTTATGAAACTGTTCCTAAAATCTGCCTCCGAGAGGAAAGGTGCAGGGAACAGACACACATACCCATATATAGGTTTACGTAAACAACATAAGCTTTTGGTTTGGGGTGAGGTGAGGACTTTCAGTTTCCAGGAAAACTTAACCTGCCAGTAGAGACCCACATAGGCACTGTGTTGACCAGTGCATGTCAAGTCTTAGCAGTAGAACAGAAGAGATTAGTCTACTTTAACAAATTAAACCATGAATGTAGCAATCAGTCATTTGTAAAAAATAAAAAAACCTTTTTTAGGGTACTTTTGAATTCCATTTCTTAGAACACTGTTAAAAAGTTAAAAGACATTTCCAAATTTGCAGTATAAAATGTTTTTATCAAACAAAATTTCTAAGCATTAATGTGTTTTGCATCTACAATTTTCTTGGAGAATTCTATTTAATTTAAAGGCATACTACATCTTAGGAAAAGTAACACTATTTAGCTATTTTATTACAATTAAATTGTTTAAAGTTTAGCAGCAAAATACTTAAAAGGTACCTACCTGCCATCTTCATTGCTTCGAAGAAATACAAGGAAAGGATCAGATTTCCCGAAGAAGTCCTTCTTGTCTAGTTTGTTTGCACAAAATTGCATTAAAACTGAATCCTGAAATGGGTAATACAGAAAAATTACATACAGCATGCAGTTTACTATTCCAAAAAAACCCCTAAAAATCATTGACCAAACTATGCAAATAGAAAACAAAATAAATGAGGGTATCTGTCTTCTAGATGATCTCTAAATATTTACATTCGTGCAATGTCCTCATAGTGCAGTTTGAATGTCTGGAATCAAGAATTCCTTTGTAGGGGGCTGCAGAGAAAGAGTAATTTTCTATGCTAAATGCTTCTGGATTTTTCCAGTATTTTCTAATATTCAATGTTGTGTTCTGAGGGAAGACACACAGGCAAGAAAAGCATATTAGAATTAATTTTAAAAACTCCAGGAGACACAACTCATTCCTTCAGTGGTTTAAACCTATTGTCTGCTCCTGCTGTATGTAAAGCAAATGGCTTAGCAGCTTGCTACTAAAGAGTCCAGAACCTTCAAGAAAATGAGCCTGGATGGAAGGTTACCAAATATGCCCATTCTGACAACAAATAAGGAGAAAAGTTTCTTTGCTGTGGTCAGGCAAACTGACAATCTCACATGGTCACCTCCTTGGGCAAAGTCAAGAATGCAAAAAGGATTATAAATGCCAAGATAAACCTGCAGACTCACCAGCTGGGCCTGCTGGAAGACTGTGTTCCATAAACAGGTCTGCAGGTGTAACATCAGCAAGAGGATGACTAGGGAAAATGTGGCTCACCACTGAGTGGGGCATGGGACCAGGTGACAAAGGACATTGCAAACTCCATGTTTCTCATAGCTTTCTGTGCCTTGGTCTTTACTGCTAAGATCTGCCTTCAAGAATCTTGGAAACCTGAGACCCAGACCTGAGAAAGTCTAGAACAAGGATAACTTGCCTTTGGTAGAGGAAGACCAGGCAAGAGAACATTTAAACAGACTAGACATACAGAAGACAGTGGGACTTGACAGGAAGCACCTGAGAGTGCTGGTGGAGCTGTTTAATGTCACTGTGGGGCCACCTTCAGTTATCTTTGTAAAGTAATGATTTTCAGGGGAAGTTCTTCTGTCTTTGAGAAAGGACAAGAGGATCCAGGTCAGTTTTAACTCAATCCCTGAGAAGACAATACAGCAAGTAATCCTGGAAAACATTTCCAAACACATGAAAGACGATAAGCTGGCTAAGAGACATCAGCATGGATTTACAAAGGGGAAAATTCATGCCTGATCAACTGGAAGCCTTCGTTCATGAAGTGAGGGGAAACTAGTGGATATTGTTTTTTCATGACCTTAGCATGGCCTTAGACACTGTCTCCCACAAAATCCTTGTTCACAAACTAATGAATTACAGACTAGAAAACTGTCAGGAATGGGCCAAGAATGCTGAATATCTGCATCAATGACCTGGATGATGGGACATGCCAGATCCTCAGCAAGTTTGTAAACAACACAAAACTAGAAGCAGCAGTTTATACAACAGATGGTTGTGCTCCCATTCAGAAGCATCTGTACAAGCTGGAAAAACTAACCAACATGAACCTCATGGAGCTCAACAGAGGGAAGTGCCAAGTACTGCACTTGGAGGGGAATAACCCCGTACACCTGCACAGGCTGCAAGGCCAACCAGCTGGCAAGCAGCACTACAGAAGAGGACCAGGGGGTCTTGGTGAACATCAAGTTGACCAGTGTGCCCTTAGCAGCAAAGAAGGCCAACAGCTTCCTGGGCTACCTTAGGAAGAGTGCTGACAAAAAGTTGAAGGAAGTGACTCAACACAGGTGAGGCCACTCCTGGAGCACTGTTCTAGGCTCCTCAGTACAAGAAAGACATGAACATACTGAAGCAATTCCAGCAAATGGGTCACTAAAATGATTAAGGGATTGGACCATCTCTCATCTGAGGAGAGTTGGAATTATATAGCCTGGAAAAGAGAAGGCTCAGGGGGATCTTATGAATTTATATAAATACCTCATGGGAGAGAGTAAACAGACTCTGCCTAGTGGTATCCAGTGGAAGAACAAGTGGCAATAGGTACACAGTTGAAATGAAAGAAATGCCATTTAAATACAAAGAAAAGCCTTTCTACTGTGAGTATGGCAAAACACTGAAACAGAGAGATTGTAGAGCTGGCTTGGACTTAAAACCCAGCTGCACAGAGCCCTGAGTAACCTGCTCTAAGAAGAGCAGGAGGGTTGGGCTAGACAATCTCCCAAGGTCTTTTCCAACCTCAGCAATTCAGTGATTACAAAACTCTTTGCCATTCTGAACATGAGCTATAAAAGTTTGACTAAAGTATAAAAACCCAGAAGATCAGATAAGAATTAATCCAAATAATAAATAAACTTAGGTAGGAAAATATCACAGACAAAGTATGTGACACCTGGTGAGAGGCTGTGAGAGAGCGAGTACATGAAAGAGCATGACAGAGAATGCAAAAGAGAGCGAGAGACTGAATATCAACTTCTGCTTCTTTCTGCTTCTTCCACCTAAAATTAAGAGCAACTTCTACGAAAAAGGTATCCTAACTTCTACATAAATCACAGAATGCAAATTTATACATTACACCATTGACAATCCAGTGTAGCATAAATCACAAAATAATTTCCATTTTGGTTTTGAAAAAGTGACGAACACACTTACTCGGCAACAGCCTAGTTCCTCTGCTGTTACTATGACTGTTCCACATTTCTTCCCAGGAATTCCCCTGCAAGAAAATACAACTACATCACCTCAGTTCCTTAATATCATGTATGAAAGTCACAACTGACACAGCACAAGGTAAGCTTTTAAGTCACAAAGCTGATGGCACAAAATAAAGTTTCCCTTTTCTGCCACTTGTGTCCCATTGATGTTTCATTTAGAGATGACTCTACAACTGATTTGTGAAAAGCATCCGTTTGCAAATTTTCATTAAACAAAATACCTAAAATATATTTAAAACTATACACGAGGCTTATTTTACAACATTTATTCTGAAATGTCTGAAATCTCTGGAAAGGGTTACACATCAGGGTTTTTGAGGTAATAATGAGGCAAATTTGTATTGTATAACCACTGTCAACTCCAACACTCAGTGCCAGTGACCTGACACTCAGATATAGAAAATGTGCCATTCTAAGTGTGACCGGGCTGGAAACTGAACAAATATATAAAACAAAAAGCAAAGAACATCTACATTTCAGTGGGTCCTACTGGTTTGAAAGTTCAGAACCTGTAGGTTCTCTACAGTGATCACCTCTTTTCAGAGACTATTTGAGCAGGCAAATAATTTGACTGTTAGAGGAACAGAACAGACAATCACTATCAAATGAAAGGTTTTCAACAATACCTGCATGTCTCTAGAAAAGACACAGTCTTGAGGAGTAATTACTGTCTCCTTAGAACAAATGATTCCACAACTGAGACACCATATCTGCAGCACCTAGAGAAGTTTGAAAGGACACTCTGAAGGCTACTTGGGCTTTCACAAGGACTGAAAGGAGAACCTTTACAGAGTTGGTGAAAGACTCAGAGAAAGATGACAATTTATGTGGGAATTCAAACCTGAGAGGTTAAAAAGAGCACTCAGTTTTGCAATGAGGCAGAGGATGGAACATGTTTCAGATCATTCAAAATTTTACAGCCTTACCCCTGAATTTACAGAGCCTAGCCCTCTGGCAGTCGCACACGCAGATAAAAGGATAGGAAGTCCCAGTTCCAGGATTCAGATGGTTTTTCTATCAATTATGTCCACAGCAAGATGACAGGAGAAAGAACTTCCCAAAATAGGCCAGTTGGCTCCAGTACAGACTCATTAGCATGCAGTGGCACTCAGACGTGAATAACTAGCATAGAATGCTCATTAAGCTTTGCAATGGCTCTGCCTCCTCATTAAAGGGAATCCCTACAGGAATGCACTTAGTAGATCCTGAAAAAGACATTGCTCAGAGTTATAAATGTGGCTAGCATCTTCTCTCTAGGAAGACAGAACATGAAAATATCTAATTCTGGATAACGTCTGAGCAGGGGACACTCTCTTGAGAGAAAAATGAAACATAATTTCTGGAAGTAGATGTATCTGCACATTATCCTTTCATGGTAATACAACTGCAGTATGCAAGGCCACTCAGAGTAAATCTTACATATGGAGTTTGTCTTGAGAAGGCATTTAATGAACCTAGTAACCCAACAGGTAAACAGAGCAAACATTCCTCTTAAAATATCAGATTCTCCATTTCACTTGCTTTGAATTTACTAGATTTATTTTCCAGGAGAAATTATGCAAAGCAAATGTTCACCTCTGCACCTGGCCAGTCTGTTAAAGTGCAACACTAAAGTACATCCTTGAACAAAAATACTTATAGTCACAGAGATAACAGGCTACCACACTACAATACTGGGAATAAGAGTCTTCTGTGACAGACTGTATTGAATTCAAAGTCCTTAATGGTGTCAGAAACAGAGAGAGAGGTTGAGGAGACATCCTCATACCTGCTAAGAACAAATACTGCCAGGTTCACACAAAGAGGCGTGATCCACCGGTGCTTGTAATACCAATGAAAGTGCAACTCTTGCACATCATGAAGGCAAAGAAGAAAAACATGCATTGTGTATCTTCACTTTGGTACTTGCCATGAAGACTAGTGCAAGGTATGTTGCAGCCTGCCTGACAGATCACTGCAATTGTGACCCTCTAGGCTTGAGATGTTTTACCTTAAATTTTATGAAGGACAGGACTATCCTTTCATGGTATACTACCTAAGGGAACTTTTCAATCTGACTTGGAATTGGACAGCTCACGGCAGCCATGGAATCCTGAATTGTATACGAGTTTTGTAACTGTCCAAAGTAGACAGATCTGAAGAATAAGCTTCAAGTCTTCCCAATTTTCATTTCAAAAGAATGTCAGAGTTTATTTGAATGCCAGTCAGAGAATGGAATCCAAGCTTCTCAAGCTGATTAATTAAAAAAGTGCCACTTCTGTAGGGTAGCTGACTGGGACTAAGACAGCACCAAGCACTCTATTCTGTGTACATCCATTGACAGAGAACAGAAAAGGCAAAATGTTAATGAACTTTAGAAACAGGGTGAAAAGAAAAGGTTTTCTTATTTCAACTCAAAGATCATAAAGAGCATTCATGTTATGTGAACACAGACTTGACTTTGTAGAGAGAACAGTAAATTCAAAGCAGTAAATATCCCTAAGGAGGGAAGACATGCACTATCATCAATTGAATTCTTGTTGTTTGAATATTAAGAGACATTAAACACACACCTATAAGCAAACAATCCTAAAATGCAATGCAATTGTTGAATGAATAAATTCAGACAGAAACGTCTCCTAGACCCCAACGTATTCAAGACCTCCGAGAGCCCAGAGTGAACAGTCAACCAGGCAGAGTTGTTTAGCCACTGCACTGCCAAAAGCAGCAATGTCAAAAAAGCACTATTGACAAAATAAAATCTGAATGCTGTGAAGAACTGATAACTAGTCATAAACAGTTGCTCATTAACTGCACCACATACAAAAAAAGGAAGCTATATTTCAAAATCTTTCAGGGCGACAACTGGTTTTGGTTCATTTAGTAACTGCCATATAACAGAGTATCAGAAGTCAGACCTGAACAATGCTTGTTTACCCAAGAGAAAATGTATTACGCAGGCCAACACAACTGTGAAATAAGACCTTTTTTCCACAGAATTTTCACTGATATCTTTTCCATTCTCACAGCTAATTTCAAACTTTAAACTTCATCTGTTGCTCATTTCAGACTTCACTTAGCCTGTACCAAGCCATAATGAACTGCCAAATGGATGATTTTTAATCTACATGTTTCTGATAAAATTTCTGAAATTTATTTAAAAAAAATGTGTAGTGTGCCGAATAATTTAGAACTTTGAGGGCAGAGCTACAAAGACCTTCAAGAAGTCAGTAAGATTCATTTTAAACTTAGGATGGGTGCCTTCAAAGTCAGCAGCTTTGTCTAAACAAGTCACCACAAGCTTCCAGTAGAATCAACTGACAGCTAGTCAAACCAGTCCATGGGGTTGTGACAGTGCAGTTTGCTGTGGCACTTAGCACAAGTTAGGCCTAGACAGTGAAAAGTCAGTAAACTTTGTTTTAGTAGAAGTAAACAAAATAGTGCCAATCAACGAGATGCTGTTTCTGTGCTCCAGTAGAAGTCAAACTATGCAGCCAACCTGCTCTCCATCAAGAACTGAAAACACACCAGAACAAGTAGTGAGTGTGTGTTGCCACCCCATGGTGCTGAGGCTCTGTGTCTGCTGGGACAGCCCTGCAGCTGGGCAGGGGCTACTTCCCTAATTGTGTTACTGGAGTTCCCCTGCCTGCCTGTGATTCTTTGAGGGTGTGGAGGTGGGATTCAGTGAGCTGATGACTTTCCTGGGATGGGTCTGGAAGTACCCAGGGCAAGGTATTACTTGAGCTCCCCCACCTGCTATTGGGACAGTTTTCTCCCTTGTTTGCAGACAAGCTTTTTGATGACACAACCTAACACACCTTTTCTATTATATTACTGTACTGTACAGATTCTCAAGGCTATTTCCTGGACAGCTTTATCCAGAATGGGATTAAGAGGAAAATCATAAAATACTGTTGTATAATAACCACAATATTTGCTAAGTAAATAACTTTGTATGATTGTATTAGAAATCTGGTAATCTGATCAGCTAATTCTTCACTGTGTCTTTGTGCAAGTTTTTTTTGCAGGAACTACATTAAAATTACGAGTTTCCTACTGTTTCGCATAATCTACTAAACAGTAATTTAGCAATCATAATATTGATGCAGTAAATTTTAGAGTTTATTTGGGTTATTTTGGGGGGGTTGTTGGAGTTTTTTGTTGTTTTGTTTTAGTATTAAGTTTTCTACAATATTTATTTTATTGCAGACTTGTGATTAGTCACAGAAACTGAAGGACATCTTAAAAGTTAAAGTTCATCTGCAAACTGTATGACAACAGAAAGTAATGCGGTTTTAGGGTATCTTTCTCTAGGTAGTTTTTTAGGTTATTTAAGGAAGTGATACACTGAAGTAGTATTACTTCTGCCATATATTATGTGATTGTGTGAATAACTGTGTTTTTAAATCTAAATAGTGTTTTTAAGAGTTTTCTGAATTATACTGCAGATACTGAAACTTGCCTCATCTGTAGAATTGAAGAATTTATTTACCCTTAAAAGGAAGTCGTTCCCAGTGTCAATGAGCACAGAGAAGGGAAATAATAAGGAATATAGAGTGATATTAATAAAATTGTTTATGTATAGGACAATTAAGTTCTTGATATGAAAACAACTAATGTAAAAAGTTTTGGTGTAGTCCTTGGGGAGAGAGGGTGAGGAGGGCAAGAGAAGTTGCAGAGGGAGCAAGGACTAGGGACTTGGCATAAAGGCAGTGATCAGGTGTCTGAATTATATTTGGAAGCTCTCAAAATTCAGAAAAAAATGCACTTATGTCCAAACTCAATTCTGAATATTAAAGACAACATAAATCATATTGCTAAAAGAAGTTGCAGCAGTAATGATCACAGCACTAAACTGGGTTTGCAGGGCCAGGTTTTGGTAGTGGATGGGCTGCAGAGGTGGCTTCTGTAAGAAGCTGCCAGAGGTTTCCTCCGTGTTCAGCAGAGCCAATGCCAGACGGCTCCAGGATGGACCTGCTGCGGCCAAGTCTGAGCCCATCAGCAATGGTAGTAGCTCCTCTGGCTTAACATATATAGGGAGCGGAGGACAAAAAGCCCTGTGCAACACCAGCAGCACTCAGAACAGAGACATAAGAATATGTGACAGAACCAACCCTGCAGACAACAAGAAGGAGGAAGAGGAGTTGTGCTCCAGGCACAACTCCCTCTGTTGTGGTGCAGATGATGATGAGACAGACTGGCACCCTGCAGCCCCAGGTACACTGTGGAGCAGAGATCCACCTGCAGTTCATGGAGGACCACATGCTGGAGCAGGTGGATGTCCAAAGGAGGCTGTAACTATTTATTCTCTCTTAAAAGTCATGTTTGTCAATTCTGTATATCAAGATACCTCACAGCAAAAAAAAAACCAAAACCCATCTCAACACTAACCCCAATTCTCACCTCAGGAAGCAATATGTATTCATCTAACATTCAAGAATGACATACTTACACAATTGATTTTTCCAGTCTGCTCCCCTGTGATCCAACTATTTCTCCCAGTGTACAAAACATTTGTCCCAAAAAATCCTGCAAAACAGTAACATAAAAACTCAAGATTTATATTTCATGCTGAAAGAAATTTGGTTTCCCATTTATCGAGGCTGTTCACTACTGAAGAGCACATTCAGCTGAACACCAGATCTTACTAATAATAATTATGCAATAATGAATTACAGACTCACTACTACATATTTGACATAACACTGGGTTACATTTACAGAAGTAATTCTAATGCACTACGTTTATTGTTTTTATATTGCCTTTTTCACCAACAAAAATAAAGCCAAAATGGAAACAAAATTAAAAAACATTTAAAAACATGATTATTTCTATTCCTCCTTTAACTGGAGCATTTTAATAAATTTCTCTTTTATGAAGAGATTCTACACTGATTTTATGAATTATGTTGGCAGAAATTCAAACCTGTGTATCATTTGTACAAGCAACCTGGATTTACAATTATACACATGCATTGGTTTAATGACAGGCTTTACGTCCATGCTTTATAAGTTTAACTATACCACTAAAAATCAGCTAATTTTCATATTATATCTCCCTGTAATGTAAGTGATATAAAAATATGAAGGGAATTTTCAAACTGCATGTATTGAAAAAAAATTATTCTACAGTTCCAATCTTTATCTTGCAAGTGAAAAGAGCTTGCTTGCTCGCTCTGTTCTTCCCAGTGTCACTGCCAGTAGTGGTAACAGTAGCTTGTGAGATTTGTTCCCAAACAGTAATGAGAATGGAGACACTCTAATTCCTATAAAGCAAACCATAAGTTTGTGATACTGTGTATAGCAGCAAATATCTGTACAAGCAATTCGGAATCTCCTTTCACTCCAGGCCTTTCATTCCCATCTCTCAACTGTGTCAGTTATGACTCCATATAGCAAATTGGATCTGGGAACTAATCCCACTGAAGAGGGAAATAACCCTTCAAAAAATAAATCTTTGAACTATGTCCTTTGACTGATCTGACACTGCAACACTCTTTCCATAAAGATTAAATAATTTAAAATGGCTAAAATTCATCTGAAAATACTCATCTCCTAGTTCATTTTTAAAATCATCAGGCCTTTATCTCAACTCATGAACCTTTCATTATATTTTCTCTCTCCTGCCCAGCAGAGGAGGAGAGCAATAAGGTGGCTTTGGTGGACACCTGGCATTCAAGCCAGACTCAAACCACCACAATACTCTAGCCTTCAATTCCTATTCCAGTAATCACACAACAAAATCTAGTGTATATATTTGAAGATATATTTTTTGCACTTTCATAATGACTAACTTATGTCTTATCCTTTTTCTTAAAATTTAAATATGAGGGGTTTATATGAAGAAGTATGTTTCAGGGTAAAAATAGAAAATAATTCAGAAAAACTAGTTACTACAGAAATGTAAATAAACTTGGGCAGAAGCCCAGGATCAGACTTTATCCTGGCTGAAGACAGTTAGGGAAGACTTCTATTTTCTGCATCCTCCTAGCCAGCATTGCAGTTATTCAGATCACCTTTCCATGATGACAGAGACAGAAAACAGTTTTCCAGGGGCTTTAAATCTTTACAGGGAGGATCTACCTGAAGATCAGTGGTCTTATCTTTTCACTGTGAAGCACACACAGACAGCATTCCTTCCATTATTTTCTTTTCCTTTGTTCCAGATTCTCAAAGGTTCCCTTGCCAAAGCCTTCCTATATTTATTTTAAAAAATTCACTAATTCACTGAGAAGCCTCTGAATTCTACTCTTGCATCTCTAAATTTTGAAGCTACTATTTAATCACTACCCTTACCAATACCGAGGCACAGTCAAAACATGCTTCAATTTTTAGGACCCAAAGAAGTATCAACAAAATGTGTCATATCACATATCTGAAAAGGTATACATGTGTGCTTAAATATGCACTTTACTGGAGAAACATCCCTTTTAAATTATATTCTTAAGCATTATCTGTGTTATTAGCCACAGCACAATCACTGCATTTGTCTCTATGCATCTGGCATTACATACAGGCAAAATAAAGTAAATGTATTTAGGAAATGTAAGCATTTCAGCACAAGGAAGAAGGAAGTATAATAGCAAGGAACAACTTACATGCTTTGACAGGTTAGGACTCTTCGAGTCAACATCATAGCTTAAAAAAAAAAAAGAAAATGTATATTAGAGTTGCCAGTTGAAAGATCTGAGAACAATTATGTAAAGAAACACATTTAGATGCATAGTGGCATTTATTTAAGAATTTTTTGTACAATATTTTATTTCTGGACAGTTTGTCCATATCTCTTTTGTTGGCAATGCTGCAAGAATATTTTAATATTTTGACATCCTTAGCTTTCTAACTATTTTCTAAAAGTAGTAATTATGAGTATAACTGTACTTTGACTAGTTAACACCTGCCAATTGGTGTGACCAATGACGAATAACGTAATAATGACCAATAATTTGTTATTGGTTATTATTACGTTACACATTTATTTCTGAGGAAGCAATGCTAAATCGATCAGGTTTATTAAGGTAATTTATTCCATGTCAATAGATACCATCTCTTTTCAAGTTAAGTTTATGCTGGACAAAACTTTATACGCTTACAGAGCCTGCATTAGAGTCAAAGATTGTTAACTTACAAATCAAATCGCAGATTCTCTCTTTCTTCAAAGAAGTAGTCCATTATAAATTTTCTTACAAAATCTGGATTTAAAGTATTATCAATTACCTCTGTTCTTCCAAACTGTAAAAGAAAAGTATAAGTTTAAGCCAAACACTATAATGAAGTATAATTAAGTAGACAGGCAATACCAGCAATATGTGAGATATGTGAGAGCCCAGAAAAAATTCTCTTAGATGTCATGGAAGAAAACGACATGAATAGATCAGTTATCTGTGGATGAAGATAGAGTGGCAGACCTCATATTTCAATACAGAGATTGGTACACACCCTGAATCGTACGACCTAAACTTTATATATAAACATCAGCTCCCAAAGCCAATCAAAATCCACAAAAATTTGTCAAAGAAAGTCAGTAACATAAAAATCTACTCTTTCTGTAAAAAAATCCACCAAAACCACCAAAACCAACAGCAAGAAAAAGCTTGCATATGTTGCCTATTTCAGACAGCTTTAAATATTATGGAACATGGTCCTTCAATTAGAAGTGTATAATTTTTGCACTGTCCAGTTCCTATTTCACCTCAATTCAGCTCTCTCCATCTCTCCTCTGAGTTTTTGGCAAACTGCCTTTTCTTTCTTGTTGTTTATAGGAAGAATCTCAGCTCTCATCAAGCTGAAAATATTTTAATTTAAAAAACCCACCAATTTTGATTGACTTCAGCTTATATACATTACAGATATAAATGACTGATCATAAAATATCACTGTGATAATTCTGTTCTTGTTTTAGCTATTCTTTCAAGATACTCAGAAAACAAAACAAAAAAAGAAGAGTTATTATTGAAATGACCACTTCATTTTGTCCTACACATTGAACATATCAACAAACATTTGAATATAGCCTATGGAAAAGCTTTTTGACAGTCTGCTGAAAGATCATCATTAAGGAATCCTCAAAACTGCAATTTAAAACTAAAGACTTGTGAATGACTCGAAACTACCAACCTCTTCATCAAAAGGACTCGACTAAATCAATAAACACAGATAAAGAAAGAATAAACCTTATTGTAACTAAAGATTTTTGAGACATATTTCCCAAAAATATTTTCACATGACAGATGTGAATCTAACCACTATAACCTGCATAGAGCCTCACAGTCTCCAAAGGAGTCTCCCTATCCCAGCCATTACATAATTTATGTGGTATGAAAGGACAGAGCATACTCCACTCTTTCATCCTCTCAAAAGAAAGAAACTTCCTTTCGTTCCTTGATTCTTATTAAAATAAATGCTGAAGAACTCCAGCCATATTATTTGTGAGCTTTAAAGAAACTCCATTACTGTCAGCAACTCTTATCCTCCTTTGAATGACTGTGCATTCAAACTGCAGGGGATTGAATCCAAAAAAGCAAAACACCCACCCAAAGGTCTCACGTACAATAAAATGTTCCACAAAAGTTAACACATCTTCAAAACACAGCTCTATAAAGTCTCAGGAAGAGGAAAAATTCTTGCAAGTGACACACTAGTGATTTGCATCTTTGCAGAGTGTGCTTGAATGCTGTCAGGTACCTTCACTTTCACTACACGGTGAGATGCTCAGTTGGGACAGTGTCATTAAGAGATCTCCATATTCTAGCAGTTCCCATCAAAGACAGAAGCAAAACCATCTTTCCAATGAACGATTCCATCTCCGAGTAAAAAGGTAAATAATATTTAGCATATAGTGTCAATTAGCATACTCCTTTGCCAAGACTTTACATCATTTCTTAAAACCTAGGTGGAATGATTCCCTGATCTCATTGGAACTTTGACACCCTCTGCAAGAAGGCTTATGACTATGTCCTAAGGCACAAATTGTTTAGAAAGCAAGTTTACTCATTAGCAATTGCTATTTCTTCATCTCTCCTAAGCCGAAGCAATAGCTATGGAAGGGGGAACATTATATGGAAACAGGAAGGAGAAATCTCAAGAAGCTCTCCAGATTGATGAAGATACTGGATATTCAAAATAAAATCCCTGAGTCTCTTGAGAACTAGCACAGGATGAACACAATCCTGAAAACAGATCAGAACACGAACAAATAGTTTGATCCTTTGAATAGTTTGTTTTGGATTAAAAAAAAGTCAGTCTCTTGAGAAATGGTTCTGGGTATTCCCCTAAATGTTGGGATAAAGTTGACAGTCAGAGTCTTGTAAAAACCATTCTCTTGAGCCAACACTGGCCACTGACTATTATGGCCAAGTAATAATCAATGACAAATGATAACAGGAGTATAAAGTTGGCATTTCTATGGGAATAAGTATGGCTGGAATAGTTGCCTGGACTAAAGGGCTTTTCTTTCCCCTCTGAATGGCAGTGTTCAAATTTTATGCACACTCAAATTTCCCAGGTCAAATAAGTCTCAGTGTTTATAAATAAAATCTTCCCCTGTCAGCTGCATGTTTTATAACATTCAATAATACTGGTGCCAAGAAAAACTGAAAGCTGAATGGCTGATAAAATGAAATATATAGCAATACCTACGCATTTAGTACTGTTTGAAGGTATGCACTAAAAGTGAGAAGCCTCACTCTGACACAAACCAGTAAACAGCAGCTCATCAGACACAAGAAATAAAAACAGTAGGTCACGAGGACCATTCATTTGGCAGTTCTGAACTGGAATATATCCCACCTGTGTAATTTTCTCCCTCAAATGTCCTGTTTCTTCCATTTGCCCTCTTACAGCAAACTGTCTAAATTCTCTCAAAGAGAATCAGCTGCATAAAGAGGGGATTTACCCCTAGTAATGAAATCTCACCTACACTCATCTACTTTAGAAGCAAATGACTCTGGGCCTTCAAAAGAGGATGACTGCATTCTAACTGGCAAAGCCATCATAGGCACAGCAAGTAGGCAAAGCACTTGCATTAAGTTGTGGTAGTCTCTCACACCAAGTCCAACAGAATAAGACACACATATGCAGAGATATCCATGAAAATATCTCCAAGCCTGTGCCGATTCAGCAAATTGGCCTGGGAAGCTCCTTAATCACTAGGTAGGAAAAGTTACTGCGGTTCTGTGAATACTCAGATTAGGACATGCTTGAAGGAGAGTAACAGGATCATGTGGGACCTACACAAAGCAACAAAGAACCCAGGTAGCTGCAGTTTAAGAAAGTTTTTCTTCTCCCAAAGTCATCATCTGAGGTAGAAACAGACACTCACCTCAAACAAAAAACGCCACCTTATTTCTACAGCCTTACAGAATCTCCCACAAAGATCAACAAAGATAAACTTGAAGTCCTGTAGTGCTACTGGGGACTGAGTGGTGGGGTATGAGCTGTGCAGAAAGGTGCTGCCATCAAAGTTTAACAACATATTGCATTGTATTAAGGTCAGCACAGCCTGCAGATGAAAGGCAACAATTATCTCCCTCTATTCAATGCATGTAGAGCCCTCACCATAAAAATGGGTACGGTTTGGGGTTCTAACTACAACTGAATCAACAGACTGGAGGCAGTTCAATTAAATGGACCTTAAAAAAATAAAATAAAAATACACCCACAAACAATCAGCAGGCTGAAGCATATGACTTGAAAAGCCAATGGAGCTCAGTTAGTCCAGACTGGAGAAAAGGTTTAGATGAGATCTGTTTCCACTACCATCCTCTACTACTTAAATAGCATTTAGGTAGCATAAAAGAGCCAGGCAGTTCACAGAGAGCACAACAGAAGGACAAGTTGCAATAGTCAAAAGTTGCAACAAAGGAAATTATGAAGGGATACAGGGAAACACTCTTCCAGAATGAGTGATTAAGCACTGGAATGAGTTGAGCAGTCTCTGTCATTACAGAATTTCAAACCTTAGCTGGGAAAGGCCCTGAGCAACCTGGCCTGACTTTGGAGACAGCTTTGCATGAATCAGGAGGACGAACCAGACACAGCAGATGAATAGGAGGCTGGATAACACAAAGGTCCCTTTCACCTAAATTATTCCATGATTATGTCATATTTCGTATATGGTGGGTTTAAGTTTTATAGATCCATTAGAAACAGAACTATGTATGAATTCATAGGAAAAGTTACTTCAAAAGAAAAAAATTATAAAATGGCATCAGTTGGTTTTTTTAAATAATATAACATCCTAAATATATAAGTACTTTTCCTCCCTTCAAATCTGTACTTTTTCAATAGACAATATTTCACTTTACACTACAACCATGTTACCCTTGGGAAATCTTTCAGACCTCATTTACAATTCATTACAGAAGTACATCAGTAACAGAAGATAAATATGCAATGTGCTGATGATCATATTACACTGAGATGAGAAAAGGCCTAACTGAATACCCATTACACTGCCACCTTTATCTTTCATCAGTTACACTTAGATTGTTACAAAACTCAAGAGAGACTGAATTTAGTGGCACTAACTTTTATTTAAATTATTTTAAATTACTCTTTTGTTTTTTAATTGAGGTTTCAGGTTTTTTGTCTGTTTACTTTTTTCCAAGGGCTACACAAATGATTCCTTCACATATGGTTAGACTCCACGATCTTAAAGGTCTTTTCCAACTTAAACCATTCTATGGTTCTATGACTAAACCACTGTAACTAATTACTTAACTGACAAATTACTAAGAGAATTTACCTTGTTGATGACATCAAAATGCTGGTCTCTAAAAATCACCAGTCTACACTTTTCAGCTAAATTAAGCACTTTTTAAAATCTGTTTTCCCCATTAACTATAGTCTTTTTTAAGCAGAACAGGTTACTTCTATAATCCAGTCACTTATGACTAATAACATAGCTACTAATTAATTAGTTCTCCACATGGCCTAGTTTCCCCACTAGCAGTTGTGCCAAGCTAAAATCTTAATATGGCCAAGAAGCAAATACCTTCAGAAATTTCATTCAGGAGATAACAGAATTAATGTAACTATTTAAAGGAAAAAAAATGTTCAAATAAGAAAATCAAGAACAGAACTTTATTCTAGATTTCCTGAGATGAAGGGTCTTTGTCATCTCATATTTGCAAGCTCTCCTAGTAGACAGGGATTTTTAAAATTTATTTAGTCATTTTAATTTTAGAGCATCTCAATCTAGTGATCCAGTCTAAGAGGATGTGAAGTTAATGGAAAATCATAATCTTCATTTTAATATCTTTTGAACCTTTCTGTAACTTAGGTAGAAATGTTTTGCATTATGAAATTTATGTTCTTAGTATTGATAGTTATAGTTGATGACAATTATCCTTAGTTCAGTCTTTCATTAGGAAAATAATTTGAGCCTAAGTTTTTCAGTGTAGTATACATTATTTGATCTTTTAATAATTCATTGGTTTTATGTCTGGTCTTTTGATTTTAAAACATCTTTTTTGAAAGGTGAAAAGTCAGAACCAAGTATTCTGTTACAATTCTAGGAAACTAAAGAACTGAAAAATGCTTTAAACGATCACTTGATTCTTTTTAAAATTCTTTAGGAAGCTCCAGGTAACACTTTCTATTGAAATCACTGAACAAAACGGATACAAATGCTCAACAACAGATAATCCTCAGAGTTTGTAATCTAGCTTTACTACATGTGAACAAAACAACTAAGAAACTTAAATAGTGGCAAAGGAAATGCAGTACCAATAAAATGAGCCTGTTAATAACAATGATTAATAGTCTCAAATAATCAGAATTACAGAGACTCCAAGGAGGCAAGGATTTCACAATTGCCAACCCCACACTAAAAAAAGCATAGTCATAACATGTTCTACAGTGGTTTTGTCCTAAAGAAAGAATAATGTTTTTAATACATAAAATCATACTAATTGCCAGAAAACCCACGACATTCCTCTAACATGCATGCAGGCACTCATATGAAATCTGTACACTGCATGAACATATGATGTAATGCTTTTTAAGTGATGGCTGTACAACCATAAGTATATAAAAACTAGAAAAGATAACTCTTTTTATTGTGCTTTGGTTTTTTTCCGCTGTTTTGTTTGAAAGAAAACAGGACTTCCTTGAAAAGATAATGTTCTTTAATTCCAACTGTCTTAATTCCATCAGACAGCTGGTTCTTTCAAGAAATCTGCCAGAGAAAGCTTTCCAGTGAACTGAATATCATACAACAGCAAAATTTGTTTTCTTTTGAACTGGGACAGTATAGGCTTCTTCTGTTGCTTCCTTGTATTGAAAATTGTTCTACTAATCTGTTCAAACTACATTTCTATTTATGTTTGCCTATTCCTAGACATGTTTGTCTGCTAAAGAAGATACAAGCTGTTGTTCCAACAAAACTTCAACAGTACTCTAAACCCCCAAAAATCTAAATCCCAATCCTTTGTTACTTTCATTAGATAGCCTTCAAAATCTACAAAGGAGATTCAAAAGCATGTTTTATTATGGTTCAAGTGGTAATCAAATTGCTGGATGCTGCAGTGAAATGTTCAACCACTACACACATGAGGAAGCATCTATTTTGAACGAAATGAGTCAGATTATCATAGAATTTAGGATATTAGGAAATTTTTTTTCATCAAAAGGGTGGTCAGGCATCGGAACAGGTTGCTCAGAAAGGAATGGAAACACCTGAAAGTGTTCAAAATGTGGCACTTGGGGAAATAGATTAGTGGTGAACTTGGCAGTGCTGGGTTATAAATTAGGCTCAACGATCTTGGAGGTGTTTTCCAACCCTAATAATCCTATGATTCTATGACAAGGACCAGTGAGAAAACAGATTTCCAACAGGTATAGAAATTTAATTTGCATCCAATGCACTCCTACAGTAGATGGACCAGAGGTTCAGAGCATCGCTCCATAGGCAATACATTAACACTTTCCATTGTTGGACACTGCCAGTAAAATGGCAGTTGATTATTTTACAGTGTCTATTATTTACTTAACATTCACCTTTTAAGTGCTCCCTCTTGTTTTCAGGACTAATGTGCTCTTCAAATTGAAGAACTTCAGATTCTTTCACTATATTATTTCACAAAAGCACAGAATATGGTGAGTTGGAAGGGACCCACAGAGATCATCGAGTCCAGCTCCTGGCCCTGCACAGAACCATCCTCAAGAGTCACATCATGTGCCTGAGAGTATCATCCAAACACTTCTTGAACTCTGTCAGGCTTGGTGCTGTGACCACTTCCTTGGAGAGCCTGTTCCAATGTCCAACCATCCTCTGGGTGAAGGACCTTTTTCTGATATCCAGCCTAAACCTCCCCTGACACAACTTCAGGCCGTTCCCTTGGGTCTTGTCACTGGTCACCACAGAGAAGAGATCAGTGCCTGCTCCTCCTCTTCCTCTCAATAAGGTTTCTGTAGGTAACAGTAACTTATACTTAGTCATATTTCAAATGTGTCCTCAAAAAGTAAGGGGAAATAAAATTTGAAAACCAAAGCTCAGATTCTGATGATGTGTTTGTTACATATTATACTAATTGAAATACCTAATGATTGCACTGTAAGTGAAAAGAGAATTTTTTTTAAAAAACAACACCCTACTACATTGAGAACAAAACACTTTAATTTTCTGCTGAGGTTTTTGGTGTGCAATAATAATACCAGGTTAAAACACTGGAATTTGTGCCACAGATAAACAGGAGTCAGCTCCCAGAAAACATCTACCCTTCATTAAATGAAGGGTTTGATTTAACTATTATATTGGATCCACCTGCATAGCTTAGCTGAAGGGAAAAAAAAGCACACTGCTAGAACAGAGTGTCAGGGAAATTATGACGATTATGAAATGATTTGTTGTATTCATGATCCCCAAGCATTTTCTACAGTGTTCAAAATAAAGTAATTAGGCAAAAGAAGGAAGAAAACTATGCATAAAAAGACACAGAACAGAAACAACATAAAGTATGTTGCCATGACTTAACATCATTCTTTAATGTCTATACATATCATCAGGAGCTTATTATTTGTCTCAGTTTTGTATTCTCCAAACAGTTCCAGGTGAATTCCCCCTATACAAGCTAGCAAAGTATTAAATGAGTTTTCAAATGCAACAAAATGAACTCATAGCCAGAATTAGAGCATTCATCATTGCAGGCAGAAAAAGCACAAAAATAAAGATACAAGATTACCCATCTAATACATGTATCAACTGATCTTCTACCTACCACCTTATTTATTTTTTACCACTGGTATAAATACAATACACCACAACATATAAAATGCAACCTTGACTCAGCCCCTCTATAATGCCAACCTTTCAATTTTGACTGTCATAACTGCTACTAGGAATGGATTCTACTAACTGAACTTTACATGTGATATAGTCAAAAGGGTAGGCTTTTGATCATCACTTGGAGGCATTTCTAAAGAATGATTCATCTGATCTAATGCAGACATCTAAATTAGGTCTGATGAACTGACCTCAGGATGTTATCTGTTTCCACTAACTATAAAAAGTCAACTGAATTGTAAATACTTATACCCGGACCTTCCTGATAGACTAGACAGAGATAATTATGGTTTAAAAGAAAAAAAAAAAGTAAGATTTTCTAGCAACTGCAATGTTAAAAGTCTGTTTCAATGCCTGTAGTTCCTAAACTGTCATATGATATACCATAACCACATACCAAAATGCATCCCGCAGCCAAGATACTATCTAAAAGTTCAAAGATGCAATACAACAAATAGCACTGAATGCTGCTCTGTTCAGGTGGGTTTGCATTGGTCAAGGAGATAAAACTGCAGCAGACAACAGAAAGCTGTAAGGTGGTGACACACATTACAAACTTGCATCTGTTAAAATCAAAAGCAGACAGAATCTTTTCAATCACCTCAAAACAAGCACATGAAATATTTTCTAGGTAAGGTGACAATATTATAATTTTACCATCAAGACAATTATAATATTAGAAATGGTAAGTACTTATTTTAACAGTTACACAAGACAAGTAAGAAAATTCCTCAGAGTTACAGATGCACCTTAGACAATAATAAAAGCCAAAATTCTGACAAAATCCTCTTAACCCTGGACCAGAAGAGGACCTGAGTGCTTTAGTGATCTAGGCTTGACTACCAAACTCACCAAGCCACCCAGACATCTGAATGTCTGAAGACTCCTCTGTTTTCAGAGTTTGCTGTCCAAACATTTAGAACTCTGTGTATGTCCACTACATTTGCCAATTTAATTAAGATCAGTGAAATCCCATGTAGAATCCCTGAACTGACATTTCTTCACACAAATCATCAGAGGAGTGCAATCCAATACATATACTGAGAGGATGCCTAGTCCCAAGTTAAGAACAACAGAGTAGCAATTTAACTTAAAACTACAAGTAAAATAGGTAGAATGTTTCACGTATTAAACAGTTAAATGAGCTCTTTCCCCAAGCACAAGACAATTTCAATTCCCTCTTCTTGACAAAACATCCACCATGTTTCAGCAAAGCAGAAAATATACTTCTCTGGTCAACTGGCAAGGACACCAAATATAAAAGAAGAGGTCTGTTTTCTGTGTCCCTGGCCACCTCTCACTGGAATTTTTACAATATAATCACATAAAATATCAGTTTTGAAAACAACAATATCAGACCTACTCTCTTTTACAGGGAAAAACAGTAAGATAGTATATTCCACTCTTGGCTCTAAAAACACAGAGCCACACAGCAATCCACCTGTAATGAAGAACAGTTCCAGCAATCCTCTCTGTAAAGCAGGTAAATAGTGCATTTTATCAGTAGAAAGATGACTACCCTTCCCCCAGTGCTGTCAACTCTTTCAAAGAATAACATGAAAGGAGAAAAATTAGATGACTAAGTACCAGGAGAGAGTTCCAGGCTATGCATGTTGATCTGCTGCAGATATCCAACTCAGAGGTACTTGATTTAGTATCTTAAGACCTGTCTCTCCAATGTTTACACTGATAGGTTAAGAAGACATAGTCCAAGCAATGCATAACATTCTCTCTTCTTTGTTGCCTGACGTTTACTCTATTCAGCAGCATGTAACTTCTCTGAAACACTACACAGAAAAAGCAGATCTTTACCACAACTACAGGTTAGTTTTTCTGGCACTGACCACCACCACAATTGAGTCCTTCCATAGATTTTGTACTGTTTGAGTGTCTTCCTCTTTTGATATCCACAAACCTTATCCAGATTGATAGCTAAGTCTGATTTAATTTATCTCAAGGAGACTGTGAAATGGGAAACTCATGTATTTTCTCTAATTTTGTTTTCCCTTTTGATGGAAATATGTGACACAGATATGGAAATTGAGATTAACAGGACTATATTTTAAGTGTTTGCTGGTACACAGGACTCCCATAGGACTCACATTGCTTAGCATGGAATTCAAGAGGCTATGACATGCCCTCTTCTGCTAGGACAAAACAACAGCCTTAAGTATACTCAAAAAGTTTATAGATCTATGGACACGTATCTTACCTCTCGCCATTCTTTGTTTCCAATTGCTTGTGTGTACAAAACACAGACTGTGAAAAGAAAAAAAGAAGTTTGGTCATTTTCAGATTTTAACATATCCTTAAATTAAGTGAACTAATTCTGTAGTCTCTTGTGCTGTTGAAATTAGTAACTAGGACAATCAAATATGTTTTCCCTCAGTGTTAAGTATGTCTAACCAGATTGGAGACAATATGGTCTAGCTGTCGAAGAAACGAGCAAATAAATGGCAGTGGTTCTAAAATGGGAGGCAGCACTTATGGTTGACCCCCAGCAAAGTACTTGACAATCTTCAGCAGTAAAACTGGATAAAAGCAGGTCTTCTATAAGTGTGGATGGTCAGGCAATTCTAGATAATCTAATGCATAATTACCCTAAAATATGCTTCCTTCAAGAGAGAAGAGCATTAAATTAAAAACAAATGAGGACTCAATCGAAAAAAGACAAGGGAAATAAAAGTTGGAAAAGGAAAATAAATTACTTCTCAGGTTTTCTTCCTTAGTTCTGCTTCAAATTATTTATATAAAAGTATCTTGCATATACATACTTTATTTTTTTAAACTAAAACCTAATAAAAAATTGAATCAATTGAGCTTTTGACCTAAGCTGTTTTTGAAAGACCAAGCAGAACAAACCCACAGGTGTCACTCATCTGTATTTCTAGTACAGCACCCACTACAAATTTATCTGCAGTTTTCATCACAGGGGACTGGTGACAGGTACAGGTCTTTTAAACACTATTATAAGTACAGATCATTTGCACTAAAGGAGCACTAGAAACTTTAATTTCTACAGTCTTGATCTAGTTGCAACTACCATAACCAAATTTTTACCTGAAACTCTTCTACAACCTCTTTCTAAACAATGGAAATACAGATATTTGAACGCTTTTTTTCCTCAACAAATTATTTTCCTGTGCCAATCATTATTTTTTTAAAAGAAAGTTAAAAATAATACTGGTTTAGGTTGTAGCCTTGAACAACAAAGGTAGAGGTCTGGTTTTGTTTGCAATGAAGTGAGAATCATCAACAGACCAAGGTAGAAATGAAGTCAAGCTTCAAACTACATTTTCTTCTTACTTGAAAAGTATTTGGTCTGCACTAAAAAAAAAATCCCCTTAGGCAGTAGCAAATAAGAGGAGGAACAGAAAAATGCAATTTCAATATTTTAGCTCACATAGAAGTTAAAAGTTAACACTTTTTTTTTTAAAATGTCTAGTAGATGAAAAAAGCTTTTACATAAAAAAAAAATATTCTCTGGAGATGTCTGTCTTTCTCCATTTACTCTAAATAAACCCTTGGCAATCATGTGCTCAGCTTTGGTTACTGCTTATGGTAGACTGAACCCAAACCAAAAAGACTATTTTTACAGCACACTGTGGAGCAGACTGCTGAAGTACATTACATGATGAATGAAGTGAAATGGGAAAATGTGAGAAAACAATGAAATGGAAGCTGTGAAATCAGCTACAGGAAGTTCTGAAGGTTACTGAAATTCTGACTAACCTTTACATCTAGAATTGTAGAATCATAGAATATCCTGATCTGGAAGGGACCCACAGAGATCAAAGTTCAACTCCTGGCCCTACACAGGACAGTCCCAAGAGTCACACCATGTGCCTGAGAGTGTTGTCCAAATGCTTTTTGAACTCTGTCAGGCTTGGTGCTGTGACCACTTCCCTGGGGAGCCTGTTCCAGTGCCCACTCTCTGGGTGAAGAACCTTTTCCTAATATTCAACCTAAACCTCCCCTAACAAAACCTCAGGCTGTTCCCTTTGGTCCTGTCACTGGTCATCACAGAGAAGAGATCGGTGTCTGCACCACATCTTCCCCTCCTGAGGGTGTTGCAGAATGCAGTGAGGTCTCCCCTCAGACTCCTTCAGACCGAACAGACCAAGTCACCTCAGTCACTCCTCATATGGCTTCTCCTCTAGACCCTTCACCATCTTCACAGCCCAGTCTAGTAAGACCTATGTCAAGGTAACACTGGGAGAAGAAGAAAATAAAAAAGAAAAAAATATTCTCTGGACACACCCCTACTGCTAACATGTAGGTTCTCAAACATTCCTTACACTTTCCCCAGTGGAAACATTTTTTTAAACTAATGTTACCAGTTCTGCAGTAATGAATATTTTCCAATTTTCAGCAGTGGTTTCCAAGAATGCAAATGTCTTACCAACTGCAAAAGCAGAGAGAATTGTGAATTTTATCCATTTTGCCAAGGGCTTACATCTAAATTTTCAGTTAGAAATTTCTCATACCTATAATCCCAGCTGAGAATAAAACAGAAGAGGAAAGGTCACTATTTACAGATAATATGCACTTTCATTATTCAGATACTTGTACAATTCAGATCTTTCTTGAACATAAGTATTTTTCACTACTGATTAGCTGCTTTATTTTTTGTACTGCATCCTGCCCTGTGTATCAGTGTTAATACAGTAAACTAAGTAAAACCTGCGCATTGCAGCAAGAACAAAAATATTAAAAAATTAGAGATTTAATACTGAGGAGAAGAAAGAAACAACACAACTGTAAAATATCCACTACCATGAAATAAAAAAAAAAAGAAATATTCTGGCACTACTTTATCTCCCTAGTTTGTGAAGCCAAATAAAAGAACAGCTGTGAGCAACAACTGTTACATCCACACCGCCCATCTCAGTTTTCGCAAACGTAACAAAACATCTATCCCATTTGAAGGAAGACTTATCTACAATAAAGCTGACCTTTTCCCCATGCTGCCACAATCTTTTTATGGTACTAGTTTTAGCAGGGCTCACCATTACTCTTCACTGACCAGTTTCTACACCTTCTAGGCAGAGCTTCCCTAAGGTGTTTTTGTCCCAGCTGCCACAAGATTCTTCTCATTGTCAGTGTCTTCCATGGGGAGGTCCCCTGGAGGAAGAGTTTTTATGTCTTCAGTCTTTCATATCAGATCCTTCTTATGCCTAGACTCAGGCATCACAGGGTTCCCAAAGAGGACATTCCATCCTGACTACAGCGCTGCCACCACAGCTACACAGGGGCTCAGCTTGGCTAACCAGAGCATGGGAAGAAAACAATTCTGCCTAACTGTCATTAGACAGAAGAAATATGCCAAAATCATTAATCTGTATCTCCTTCGCAGGTCTTATCCCTGCCTCATCAGGGAAGCACTACTGTACCTCAATTCTCTACAAGAAAGTAACAAAAAAACCTACCCCCATAGGTTTTTTTCAAAAATATTCCTAGAAAAAACACTCTCCAAACTGGAAGAGCCGAATGGTCCAAATGCTACAATAAATCAGTATATATGACTTGGTTTGACTTCACTGAGCAGAAAGAATTGTCAGTAAGAAGCTTCAGTATTGTTTAAAATACTTCCTGGACAAGGGCTATCCAAGTCTGTCCCATCTGTATCTAACATCTCTACTCTACAGTTATTTCTGTAACTTGCCTCTAGGGAAGCAAAGTGACAGATTCCTCTTGGCATGAATATTCTAGATTGCAGGGAAGTGGTCAGAACTGGAATAAATACTGAGCAGCAATCACAGTATCAAAAAAAGGCCAAGTAAAAGCTCCGAAGAAAACCACAGAAATCAGACTTCCCTTTCTAATTTCAGGAGAAGGCTGTTTATGTTGATATGGAAGTCAGCTATATTCATGTGTGTCCCACTGAGAAAAAGACCAAGAAAATAAAATGGGATTTTCACTATCAGTATGATCCTTAGATAACTGTGTGAGAGTATGAAAGGCATACTAGAATTGGCCTAAGCAAATCCAATGAGACCTCAACATGCAGAGTGACTCTACATGGTTCTATCTCATATGAGATCTAACAGTTGCACACTCAGTGGCTCTAAAAGTGGATCTTGTGAAAGTGGCCAGATGCTGGGTTTGACACCTTTTTAGCTACAGGATGAAGTTACTGTATATACAGAGCAGCCTAAGAATGGCCTTTGTTCGAGCAAAGAGACGTCGAGGAAAGTTATCCTGCCTTACTTCCAACTCTACACAAGAACAGCATGGATAAGCAATGTTATGATACTTTAAAAATATTTCCATATACTCTGAATCCATTAAAAAAAATATCACTAGTTTACTTCTCAGAAATATTTTAAAGATAGATATTAAGATTTCTCTAGGTTTTCCTGCCACTTTGTTTCCTTGTGTCCCTTCCCCAGCATGGGTCACCCACTAGCCACAATCATCTGGGTTTGCTCACCTGCTCTGGTTTGGGCTCTGTACAGGCTACAGAGATGTACTGCCTTTTGCATGGAGCATCTCTTTCCAAGAATGCATCTCCAGCAGTGCATCTTTGGAAGTGCAGCTCTGGCAATATCTTCAACGGCTGTGTCTCTAACTGCTGACCCTTTTTTACTAAAATATGTTTGAGCAGGGGGCACTGTGTGCTCCCCTGGCTGGTAGAAGTTCTGGCAGGCAACCGCTACTCACATGGTTTTCAGAGCTGACTGAAGCCAGCTGTGACAGTCACAGGGTGGCTCATGGCCTTCTCAACACAGGTCACATTGCAGTCCCCTGCTACTCAAACCCCGCAGTTTATGACTAATACAGTTCCTGTCTGATAAGAACTTGAAGCACTTGCCCTTAATAATATTTGAGCTTAAAAACTAGACACCTTATCGCTTCTGTTCAAAGGTATCTTGATTCAACGTAAGAGACCTCCGAAATCAGTCAGGGCAATAGGTCACTGAGCACTCTTCAAAACAACTTAACCTACACAACAGGGTCTTTTTTAGCCAATTAAAAATTTTTAGTAATACGCAAAACACTCAATTCTGCTTCTGCATGATCTCCCTACACCAGAGGCATGGTAGTGCCTATGCCTCCTCTTAAAAAAAAGAAAGTTTTATAGATTAGAAATGTCAAAGGTAGTCCTAACTTCCTGAAGCTTTTCCCATCAAAAGGGTATTGTGGAGTATCTCTCAATAAATTTTTGTTAAAGAATGTAAACACATACTCTCACAGAAGTACTCAAATGGAGTCACACTGTCACATGACTCAATATTCAAGTATATCCCATCAGGACATGGTTGCATGTCCAGACACTTGATAGAAGTATATGTGTCCTGGGTTATTTCCAATGCCAGTAAGCACAATACATGGTAAACTAAGGAAGAAAAGCTCAGGTTTAAAAAAAGAAAATTAACTTACAGATAATAGCAAATGGAGAGTCGTAGGGGAGACAACATGACACAAGACACCATAATCTAAGGACCAGCCTATTAACACTACAGAAGTACTTTGATTAAACACTATCAGGAAAAAAAAGGAATTTTTTTGTGGTCTCATGTCCTTGATAGAAGTTTTAGAAAGTGTCCAGTACAGGAAGACAGTCACAGATTTTTTCATAGGCAGGAAACCTTTCGGTCACATTTCAACACAACTTATGGGGAAAGCATGTGTCACTATCTTAAAAATCTGAAAACATTAATTCATAAATCATCATACCACTCTTGATCAGGAAAGGTTGTGTTTCCTACAGATGAATTAACTTAATTTCACTTTTCAGCATCTGATTCTAAGGTCAGTGGACACCATGTGTCAGAGACTGAAATGGTTTATGATTTATGCATCCCAGGAGTTTGCAGTCTTTGACTTTTGCCCTAAAAAGGCAAGGAGATACCTCAGATGGGTAGTTGGGCCCATCCCTCCAGTGCTAAGCCCTAAAAAGGCAAGAAGATACCTCAGATGGGCTAAACCCTAAAAAGGCAAGAATATACCTCAGATGGGCTAAGCCCTAAAAAGGCAAGAAGACACCTCAGGTGGGCAATTGGGCCCATCCCTCCCTCCAGTGCTAAGCCCTAAAAAGGCAAACAACTCCTCATCCCAGGGAGGTGCAAAAGCATGCTGAGGGTATATAAACTGACTGGTGACTTTGGGATTTTGGGAGTTCTCCTTCTTCCCCACCGCCTGCGAATCAAGACCGTCACTCTCAAGCATCGCTGGATCCAGTGGGCGGTGACTTTTTTCTTTTGCACTCTCAGTTTCTCTTTTCCCTTACTCTCATCCTGTTTTTCCTCTCCCCTAAACAGTTTATCCCCCCCAAAAAGTTATCTCTATGTTGCATTGTTTTATGACAACACTCAAAACACTAGCATACTTGTTGATACAAAATTGTTAAAATAAACTTTGTTTTCAGACAATGATTATTTAGCGTCATTTCACTTCAATCCACCCCAAGGGAATTATTGATAAAAACCTGAGTTAGCCCCCACCCTTTTCCTGGGGCGGGTCGTAACACTATGTACTAGCAGCAACAAGCACTTCTTATTTATTTAGAATTTTGCTTAATAGCTTTGAAAAAGATCTGGAACAACAGATACTAAAAAAAGAAAGAACGACTCAACTTTCCTGCATTTATTAATTTTATGAAACTTTAGGTTGACTGCTAAATAAGGGACTATTTAGCTCAGGAAAGCAATATTAAATGCAATCTTTAAAATTGCAGTTCACATAAATGATGTGTAACTTATTTAAGTGTAACTTAATTACTCTACGTAATTGTCACAAAGACAATGTGCACCTAACTGATGCTGAAGAAAATCACCCATCTAATTTTTAATCCATTTTTTTGCACATTTGCAACACATAATGAGAAGAAATGATAAAATGCTATATACTTACTTGGATCAGATTTAGAAAACGTATCTCTGTCCAAAAGATTTCTACAAAAAAAAAAAAAAGACAAAAATAATCTTATGAATTAAAAATTCTGAAATATGTAAATCAGATACCAGTGTATATATATTTTTAACAGTTTTAATCAAGAGTCAGCTTAGTTTTCTGCTCTCCTAATATGCAAGACTTACTCAAAGTCAGTCAGCACTAACACTTGAATCTTCTTACATTTCATTTTATTATGCATTTTGGACTTGAGTAAAATGTGGCTCATTTACTCCAATACCATGTACTCCAATACCATGAAGTGAAAAGCAGCCACAAGCACAATTATATATAAGATGAACATCAAGAACAAAAATACCTTTAAATCACAAATATGTATCAGAGATTAACTTGCTAGTTGAACCCAAAAACTTTAGACTATACTTAAAATAATGTCTATGAGATTTCAGAGCCATCAGGAAATATCTGTAAGAATCTGTCATGGATGAGAACTAAAGCAGACATGGGACACAACAAAATAAGGAATTTTCTAATTACCTACAGAATACCTAGGAATAAGTAGTAAGAATTAATTTCTTTGTTATGCAGTGCAGTCCCAATATTGTAGCCACACTTCAGCCAACTGAGAATCATACACAGATAAGCAGACTCAAATTAACAGTAAGTCTAAAGAATCAGGACTGAACAGAAAACCAGTCTTAAAACAGTTACCAACATTTCATCATTCAAAAAATAAAAATTTAGAATAATTAAACTTAAAAAAATATCTTGACAGACTAGAAAAATGTTCTGAAACCAGGATGCTATTGAATAGGGATAAGAAAGAGCTATTAAACTTAGCAAGGTAGTTAGGTATTAAACTTAACAGTAAAGTGCAGCATAGCTACATGTAGTAGATATATAGCAGTTCTGTCAAAAATGGTTCTAGACATCACAGTTGACCACAAACTGAACGCAAGTAAGGGGTTTTTTACCTTTGGGGAAAAGGTAAACTGGAATATACGAACAAAAATGCCACTTTAGACTAATTGTCTGGTTTTCATAATATTGGTAAACACTCAAGTCAAGCAATAGTATTTTGGACACTCCAGTTTCTTGCAATCTAAGACAGACATGGAGCCTCTGGAGCTCAGCAAAAGCAGAAATAATCAGAAGTATTTAGACTACATCTATGAGAAAAACACTGTTGCAAATTGAAACTGACCTTGATGTAGACAGAGCACAAAGGAACACCTTTAATCCTAAATTGAATCTTCTGTACCGCAGGCACAGAAGTTGAACTTTATTCCGTTGCTTTACCGCCTTTCATTGTTAAAGGTGGTCAGATATGATGGGAAATCTCCACTGTCTTCAAGAACATGTAAGGTAGTTACAATTTCTACTAAGTCCTTTGCTTGTACCCCAGAGCAAGAGGAAGGATTAAATAACCAGTTTACTTCGCTTACAACTTATTATCTTTAATAATTAGTAGAGCCTCTTCAAAGGTCACCATTTATTACTCTCATTCAGATCTAAATCACATTATTTTTTGTGCTACTGAACAGTGTTGAAAAGTGTATTAATATTTTGTTCAATATAGGTGTTCTAAGTGGTCCACTCAGACTTCAACAAGGAAAAGATACTGTATTACAAAGTTAGGTATTGGCAAGTTCACATTTCAGAACAAGCAGTATGAACAAAAGATAGCTTTAAATGAATATTGGATGGATCTGTTTTATTTAATTTAGCCAAAGTAGCACTAGCATTAAAATTATTACTTGTGAATGAACCTGAATTCTGCATGCACTCATTCTTCAGAACTTCTGTGATCTATTTAGAAGTGTGATTTTCATATATGCAAACAATTATACTAAGAGAAACTGTATTCTACCTTAACAAATATTAACAAACCCAGGAAAATCAGCAAA
Source organism: Manacus candei (assembly GCF_025592945.1). NCBI lineage: Eukaryota > Metazoa > Chordata > Aves > Passeriformes > Pipridae > Manacus > Manacus candei. The sequence continues at coordinate 3,918,203 of NW_026138111.1, read as the reverse complement.
TTCAAATCAGTATTTGACAAAAATCACTACAAACTGCTTTAAAGGACAGTACAGGAAGTTCTGTAATATCAGAATTACCAATCCAAAATGAAAATTGCCTCCTATGCCTCTATGTATCTACCTAGATACACCATTAATAAATGGTACATAGAATTGGATTATCTGAAAATGAATTGCTATAAAACATCAAAATTAGAGTTATATGAAAGAAATAGTACATTAAGGTTTGGGATAGGCCTCTCATATTCACCACTGGAATTCCAAACAATTTTAATTCCTCTGCATAATGACTATGCAGTGACTTAATAATTGGTATGTTAAGTGTTTGCCACCGCAAATTAAAATTAAGTCATCTTAATCATTCTTATAAGAAGATAAGGTGCTTTGAGTTCTTTAGATATTTCCTACTCTTATTGTGTTCCTTTTTAAGTTTTTTCCCTGTTTTCCAATGCACATACTAACATAAAGACTGGCCTGGTACTGTAAAGCTCAGTCTATCCTGATACTTTTATTCCAGCAGTTGCAAAAAGCAGCCACCATGGGAACAGCAGAAAAACAAGGTAAGAATCTGTAATACTTCTGAGAATGTTCCTGGTCTTCAACCATTAGCTGCTATTAAGTACTTCTTGAATTAAGAACATTTCTACATAAACAGTATCCTTGAAAGGATTGCAAGGGTAGAGATACCAAAGTTTAATGCTGTAATTCAGGTCAGTGTCATCAGTTCACAGGTTTGAACTAATACAGCTTGCAATATCCTCAATTCAACCCTTCACACATTTTCCCATAAATAAACAATGTCTTCAGCAAAGTTTGCAGACATGCCTGATCATCCAAAACATTAGTAGCCAACCAAAATAGTAACATAAGAACTTAGCAAGCTGTTGAAGCAGTGCAGCCAATTTCAAAAGGAACTTAAAAGATCAGTGCCAATGGGAAAAAAACTCTAACCAATCAACCAAAAAAAAAACCAAAAAAAAAAACAAGAAAAAGTGTGATTTGTCCACTAAATCACCTAACAACTCAAGAGGCTGCTCAATTTCATTTGTGCATTTTCATTTTAAGGGGATAACAGTCAAAGTGCTCCTTTAAATATGCAAAAACTGCATGGTACATAAGCACAGGACAATCTAAACTCACAAGAAATGGTAACAGCAAAATAAGAAAGAAGATCAGATATACTTCTAGAGCTGTAGTAGTCTTCATACTCTTAATTTTCAATGGCACTTTCTGTATAGGCTGAGCGATAGAGTGTAGTTTTTCCATTTTCCCTGAGAAAAGCATTCTCTTTAGAAGTACACTGGTTTGTTTCAGGAAAGCTCATACACTCAGAAACCAGAAATATCTGAAACAACTTCTTCTTTTTCCTAATCAAAGTATCAAGAGAAACAGACCTGCATTTTGACTGAACATGGTGAGTACTTTTTTTTCCTACATCCATTAAACCTTTAAGATAAAGAATGCAAAAAGAAAAGGAATTGCTATCAATTATGGGGGGGGGGGGAAGACACATGTTTTTATCTGGAGAAACATGCACATCAAACACCCACAGCAAAGAAATGTATCGGAATATCTGTGCAGAAAGCATTATTCTATCAACACAGATCCTGAAGGAATTCATTCTGCACCTGCCCATTCTGGAGTGCAACCAAAATAGTTGCAACAGCATAGATGACTAAGGGGAAAAAATTAATAGGAGCCATGGCAATAACACCTACTTGGTCTAAAGTGGAAAGCACAAGACAGATTAGAAATGCTGCAATAATTTTTTTTCTGTATAATGAGAGCAATATCCCCGGAGGGGGGAAAGAAAAAAGGTAATCAGTAAATAAGATAAGTTAAAACATATTTAGCTATGCTTCACAGAGTCACACTGTTCACACAGTTTCATGAATGTAATAAAAATCTATCAAAATAACAGTTTCTGTCCAGTGCTTCAGAAAGTTTTTTAGAACAGAGTGTTTCACTTGGAAGGAAACTATAACAATCATCCAGTCCAACTGCCTGACCAACTCAGGGCTGACCAAAAGCTGAAATGTGTTGTTAATGGCCCTGTCCAAATGCCTCTTCAACACAGACATCGATCACATCTCTGGGAAGTCTGTTCCAGTGTTCGACCACCCTCCCAGTAAATAAATGTTTCCAAATGCCAAGTGTCCTGTACTATGTTAATCTAAACAACTATACATATAAATCATGTACTTCAAGATTCGCTGATCCAGTTAGCAGTGGCAGCTAACCAGACATCATCACAGTCTATGTTGCTTCACATCATCTCATGTACTCTATGTGTTATACGTATGTTGTTAGACATACACTAGAAAGTAGCATTTACTCATCTTGTTCACATACACTTTACTTCAAATTTTACTTCATTTTAATGATCAATATCTGAACTGCCCTCTCTGTAAGTTTTTTGTTTTAATTTAACCCAACTGCTAAGCAAAAGTAAATCCAATTCCCCCTTCAGAAATGACAGAAATCTTGCACAGTAATACAGAACTAAGTAGCTTAAAATCTGCTTCTCTACTTTAAGAACAAAAAATCTGTGTTGACTGGAAAAATACTTATTTGTACATTGCTTTCAACAACTCTGAAATCCTTAATGATAAATACGTAGTTTACTTCAAATTAATTTGTCAGAATCTCTCTGCGCGTTACACTTTTATGTTTCTCTTCATCTCTAGATTACATCTAAGTGCATGCAAAGATTCTTAGGCTGGGAAATAAAGCACTCAGCAGTCTGCAAACACAGAAGTTAGTTACCTGTGCAAAGTTATTTTTAATTTTTAGAAAATACACATTTTCAATGTGTTTTATTCTCATATGAGTATATAGTACTTCTCTCATACTTGTATCAGTCCATGGGAAAAGAAATAGTGCTTAGTTCATTAAATAAATGCATTTCTGTTTCCCTTATTCAATAAAGGGCCCATGCCCCTTTTTCAAGGAAGATCCTGAAAAAAAAAGAAGCGTCTCCTCACTTTTTACTGTGCAGAATAGTAGCCATTGTACTACTAATTGTAACATTAACCTAGTAGTCACTGACCCTTAGTTCTAAGTGATATTATTGAACTTGCCAGGGTCAAGGTAAGATGACACATGATCCAAAGAGACCTTCACTTGAGTGAAGAGCCCACTTGACTTCCTGCAGAGTAATTTCACAAGCAACTTTCAGCTGTAGTGCCAGTTTAAGTAGTCACCCTTCCCCAGCTATTTATTCTCTGCTTTTGTATTCTGTCAGAGTATAAAGCAAGCTATTAGCCTTCAGATCTCTAGATTCAAAACACCCTGGACTTAAAAATAGATCAGACAACTTCTCGGAATTTTACCTTCTTGTCAAAATAACCAGTTCTCTTAGAATAGGCTCACAGGTGAGAAAACAGTGGCCCTACTTAATAAGAGGCAATTAGGATGACCTCTGTCTTTCTGTTCAGATTGTCTTCATTCTTTGGGGCACTAGAAGTACCAGAAAGAAAACAAACATCTCTGATATACAACCTTAAGAAAACATCCATAATACCTCTTCATAACCCTTGGAGAAGTAATTCACTCTTCTTGTTCAAAGAAGACAAAGAAATGATTTTCAGCCTCCCACTAACTTTCATTGTCAAGTTAAACATATATTGATTCAGAAGCCGTAAGGGAAAAAAAGAGGGAGAAGCAATAAGAAGGATTAGACTAGCAGTTCCTCCATGAGTTTTATGACAACCCACAGAAAGCTTTCTCTGCCTAGACGTATGCAAACAATTTTAGGATGAAACCTCAACTGATGACTACTCCTGGTGTTAAAAACAAACAAACAAACAAAACAAAAACAAAAGAATTGCCAAGTTTATTCACCTTAACATAGCAACGGTTTTGCAGGAATTCTGTTGAAACAGACAGGAAGTAGTGGATTATGAAAATACACTTTTGCAGATGAAGCAGACCTGAACACAATCGTGAACTATTCCTGTTTAAATAATAAAAGTCCATTTAGGAATATCACAAACTGGTGGAACTCTGCTTCAGTACCAACCAAATTATTATTTGAGACCAACAGAATGAACCATCCATATTTATGTTGCTAAGTCTTGGCAGGTAAACAGCCTCTGGCTCTGAGCTACTGGTGATGTATCCTGGGGGATAGCCCTAAGGACTGCCAGTGTCAAAACAGCTATTCAATCTAGTGTCAACTCACCAGCCCTTTCCAGTTACTTTCATCCAGACCATCCAAATCCATAGATATGCTGCTTCATTTGAGTTCAGATTTTTTTTAGGACTGTATTGTTGCATTAATGATTTATATGTTTTTATACATACAGATTGGTTTTGCACAGTTTTTCTGAAACAATTCTTTAAAAGGTATACATCAAAGAAATAACTTACAAAGCAAATGAAATAGAAAATGAAATAAAATTTAGCTATGTTAATTTAGCTATGTAAGTGTGACTTTGCAAAATGTAAAACTGCTTAAAAGTTTCTGCCCAAACTGTGGGCAATTAAGATAAAATAGCTTAGAGAATAGGGAAGGCTTTTTAGCACATAGAGAGGGGTGGGGAACCTGAAACTGTTTGAAATGCTAAAACTTTATGTAACTACTCTATAATAGTAAGAATAGGAGGTAAAACTAAGTGTCTATTTAGATAAGACAGACTGCAAAAAGAGTGTGTATATAGATAATTTTAAACTTGCTACTTTCAAACTGTATAAAAAGCTATGGTATTTCTTTGCTCAGTGGAGTGCACTGGGGAAAACATCTGCCCCTTTGCATTCCCCGGCCATAATAAAAGTGCTTTTCAGATTATTCAAAGGTTTCTTTGAATCAAAATATGTACCATCAATGTAATATTCATCCTTTCTCTGTTATTGCAGGACTGTTAGTGGTGAACCACTGCTCAGATGGACAGAGAAGGAAGGAAAATGATGAAAATAATGCTACCACGGAAAATCTTCATAAAAATACACTTAAAGTCACTGCACACTTGCTTGTATCTGGTCCATTTCCTGCTGTCAGGCTTCCCTTTATCCCTTCTGAAGCCTAAGACTGTTGGCTTCAGCTGTGGGAGGGTGTTACAGTAAGCCACCCATCAGTGTCCCACATCCTGTCCAGGGAGAAGCATGAAGTTTACAGTGGTGGCAGGGGCAGAGCAGATGGTCTCAGAAGGAGAATGATGTTCATGGCTTCTTCCTCCCTGCTCCGAGGACTCCCACATGAGCTAACATGTTCTTACTTCATCCACCTGCAACTCCATTTCACATCCACATTTACTGTACACTCTATGCAGTGTGTATAACATCTGCTTGAGACTTGCTCTTTCAGCTCTTTTGGATTTGTCTAGTTCCCAGTCTTCACCTCCTTAATAACCACTGGTAACCTCTTTACCGCACTAGTGGTCCCCAGTAGGGGGGGCATTCCAACCCCCCTCTTTTCACCCTCTGCTCCCACACCCAGCATAATGTGTCCCCACTTGCAAGGCCTCTGCTATCACACCATGACAACAGTCCTCTGTATTATATCATTCTGTGAGAGTCACAAATACACCATTACACACAGAACAATTACTTGCTACTACTATCTGTATAAAGAAACATGGTTATACCACACAATTACACAAGGACAAGCCAAGTGAAACTAAGGAGTAGCCACCCAGTTGCTAGAAAAAATCCACTGGGTTTGGGTTTGCAGCTAAGCAAAACCAAACAAAGCTCCTTGTCGACAAAGACAAGTTTAGACAAAACCTGACAAGTCCTGAGACTTGCACAGTTACTGTGAAACCTGGGGCCTGTGTGAAAGATTGGAATGTTAAAGGTTAATGACTCTAACAATTAGATTTGCAAAAGTAGTAGGGTGCTTTGCTGAGGCCAGGTTTGCACCCCCTGTCAAAGGGGAGAAGGAGAGCTTTTGTGTGTGTGGTGGTGCAACCTCTGGTCTGCATAACAGCCGAGGTGCAGAGGGGGTGTATTCCCACCACCAGAGGACAACCACACAAACACACCTTTGTTTAGTGACAAGATGGTTTTTGAGCCAGATAAGGGAAAAGACCAAAGGGCCCGTAAGTGGCAGATCCTGCAGGTGGGATAATGCTTTTAGTCAAGCCAATGTCCTCACTCCTGATAAGGCTCAGCTGTAAAATTCCCACCGGGGGGAGGTATTGGGACATTCACATATAAGTCTGAAGGTATTCATCCCTTCTGATAAAGCACAACTGGCTCAACTATGTAGGCATGAAAAACAGTGGTCATGTCTTAGATGGTGTCACAAACCATCGAAGACCCCGAATCACCCCCAGACTCATTTCTGGGGCCTTCCACCAGAGGACTGTGCATGATTCACAGCCTTGCGTTAGACTTTGTAAAACTCTCTCCCCAGGAGAGGTACCTGGACTTTCCCACCCGAACCTGAACATATATTACCCCATTGAACTTTTGGTTTCAAGGGCTTCTCCACCCCCAACAGATCAAGACTGCGCCCATCACCTCAACTGAGGGACATCAAAATTGCGATCATCAGGTATCATTGCTGGATCCACAGGTGGTGATACCTTTCTTCTCCACTATCTATTCTTTTTTCTTTTCCTTATATATTTTCTTAAGCGATATTTTTATACTTTTATACTGTTATATTTCTCTAGATAATAACCAAAATGACTACATACCTCCTTTCCATTGCAACCAGTTTGTTCTAAAATAAACCTGCCATATATGAATTACCTGCCACTGGTCATTCAGTGTCTTTTCACTCTAATCTGCCCCAAGGGATCTACTAACAAGAACCTCAGTTACCCCATCTCAGGGTCAGGTCATAACAGCCTGCCCCAACAATCCCAAGACTGAATTTACAGGGCAAAAGATCTGCCTTAAACTCTAGAAGTCACATGGCTTCATGCTTAAATTTCAAACAATATAGACACATAGGTGAAAACCAAACCATGGAGTCTATCAGAAGTGTATCTCCATGACTATTTTGAAGGACAACGTCACCCCTTTATATTTTTTCTCACGATACAGTAATTTTTCTCAGCTGAAGCAAGCTGGTTGTCTAGGCAGTTTCATTTCAAAGAAAAAACATGGAAGATCAACCTTCTGTTGCCAGTCACATAACCACTCCATGGACTTTTAATCCAATCTGGAAGCACATACACAAAGAAAGCAGGAAAATAAAAAACAGGTTTATAATCAGGATTAATTTTATATTCTGTATTTTCTACCATACAGAGTTACAAGCTCAATAATTTGTTATGATTGTTATGATTTTATCTTTTTTTTAATCATTGTGTCTTTCTGTGACAGGGACTTTCAATGAACTATTAATATTTCAGGAAAAAAAAGCAGAAGGTAAGTATCCTGGCTGGAGAGATATGATCTTGCCAGAAATCAATGCCCAGGACAAACAAAGATATAATTAAACATACTTTTAGGTACTGCAACTACTAGGAAGTGGCTGGTTAAAACTTTCAGACTGCCAAAGAAAAGGGAAAGCAAAAATTCTGAAGTAGTATGCTTTATTCCTCTGTGCAAGAAACTTGAAATTAAATTATCTTAATTACTGAGAATAAGGGTTGCTTAATTCCATTCAGCTCATTCATTCATGTTAGATTTCCGTACAAATTGTGAAGCAGCATAGAATTGATCCAAAACAGGCATGGACAACCAATTGTATTTCTGATGAATTAACCATGATAAGAAGTTTATGGTGCCTTTATGCACATTATGCCTAGTGTGGGAATACAGTGTAGACCCTATCCAGTATAAACCAGAACAATATGGACACACCGCCTGACTGAGCATAAAGCCTTTCAGAGTGGTAGCAAACTTCTGAATTAGCAAAGTGACCCTGTACTGTGTCAATATTTTATGACACTGTTACCATCTTTCAGATAATCATGTCATCTCTGATGCACTACTGGAAGTCATAATATTATAAAACTCAGCTTCACTTTCCTATAGATATTAAAAAAATTGCTCTCAAGAAAATAATTCTGATTCATAACTTCTCATTCAGTAAGTAAATAAACATTAATATGTAAATTAAAACTCTTCGCCTTTTTTCAAACATAAGGTTTCAGAATGGCTGTGGCTTAATCAGGTACTACAAGAAAAAAACTATGTTGGTCCACACAGTAACCATGATGAGAAGAAATCATCATTATATAAATCATAACAAAAAATAAAAAAACTTGAGCCCACTGAACTTCACTGAACTTTAAGTTCACACACAGCACAAACATCACGATACGTGATATCCACCATCTACTTGTGTTCTCAGCACTAAATGCACTAGTTCAGTCAACACATAGTAACTGCACTCATACTAGGGAAGATAGGAACGGAATATGAAGTTTTTCCAAGATTTAACTAGATTGGAATCGGTGAAGAACATCACCAGAGGGAAAACAGGATGACAGGTACATGGCCTGAAGCTTACCTGAAACTCACATAGGAGCACAAACTTACACACACAGCCGGTAAGAGAAGATTCAAGTCTAGGCACAGGCCCAAAATCAGTATCCAGTGCAAACACCCCTCTAGAGGAAGAGGAATCTTTGGGCTGGAAAACAATAATGAAGAAAAAGAGCCTATATCCTCTCTTCCATACTGACTGGAGGGAAAAGGTCTTGGTCCTTCACCACATGATAACTGTGCAAAATTATGCCAGGTTGAAACTAATAAAGATTACATGGCAGGTGACAGTAAGATTTTCATCAAACCACGGATGTCCTTCAGGGCATACAACAAAGGGAGCAACAGGGCACAGAAGGAGATGGCTACTAGAACAATTGATCCAGACAATAGTGGACTACTTCCAACACCAGATGATCCTCTGGGATGATACATGGAAGTTTTTCTGCCATATTAGATCTGGCTCTTGAGCCAAAGACTACAAATTCCTGATAAACTACATCTTACAGAGTCAGAAAAGAATTGTGAACTTTTTATTTGGTAGGCACTGAGTAGTAATAGCTAGAATTAAATTAATTTCTTGCTTTTTCTAGCATTTGTAAAATTACAGCCAATGCTGGTGTTCAATAAGCTATGGGAATGATATCAAAAGCTTTTAGTCATAACAAAATCGCAGAAAGAATATCACCTGATATTAAAAAATTTCCTGGATTTTACAATTTTGATAGACAATTTTGCATCCCATAAGATGCACATTTCCTAAAGGCTACCTGATGTTCCCCTGAAGCTAAACCAGGCTGGCTTGCAGAATAAGAAGTAGTGCAATTCCATCTGCATAATTCTGAACCTGGCTACTTTGATAACATTGGCAGCATGAGCATGCAGGGCAGATTAACTCGGGAAGCGCTGACAGACTACACAGAATTAAAAGCTAAGTGAATAGAAGCTCTACCCTTATGAATAAGACATACAGAAAGAAGAAGACATGAAAGAACATTGCCCAGAGTCCCAAGTTTATTTTGTGGCACAAACAGCCTGCAGTGCTTCATCGACCACCATACACCACCTATACAAACTAGAAGAACTTCCCTCATCTCCTATAATGAAAACAAGAAAAAAAAAAGAAGAAGAAAAAGCTAAGAAGAAGTAATAGTTATCAGCTAATAATTATTGATGTTAATTTGTGACCAAATTGGTTCTACAGTTCTTTGGTTATCAAGGAAAAGAAATGTCATGACCCAAACTGTTATAAAAACACTTCTCTCCAGGTATTTGGGAATACACAACTGCTAATTATTAAAGAATTTTCAGCATTCTCTGAACTTTGCAGTTTGCTCTTGCAGTCTTTCACAATTTAATTTAACACTACATTTCACAAGCTTTAGCCAGTGAATGTCTTTACAGATGAATCACAAACATGTGCTAATCAGTAATCTCTGCCCCAATGTCATTCTTTTTACACTCCGTTTTGAAGCACAATTTTGTAATCAAAAGCTGTCATCCAGCACATAGAGAAGGAAGGAATCACCATGGAAATTCCCATCCTCCTACCCTTGACATCAAGACATATCAGGGAGACTCTATTTCTTAAACAAGAAAAAAAAAAGGCAGTTTTAACAACAGACATGTATTTTGATGATATCTACAGAGAAATTAACAGTGTAAACTATACACTGAAATTAGTTACAAGTGAAGTCAGAATTGATTGACTATGTCCTATAACTACATTTCTTTGTAACTACCTGATGGATTCTCAAATCACTGTAAAACACTGCAGGTATATAAAAAGAATACCTGGAATGAAAGGTACACCCAGAATAAGGGAACTAGATCAAAGCCAGCATAAGAGTTCTGACATCTGTAAGTGTGACAGGTTATTTGAAGAAGCTAAAAGTAACACTAAAGGTCCTGGATTGCTTTTACACATAGCGGCACACCTTTCACTGGACCAGGGTTGGCGCCCGTGAACTTTGCAGAGACAACCAGTAAGTACATCAGGCTGTTCATATGACAGCCTAGTGACTGTTTCAGTATTAGAAATTCAATCTTACTCTATTTCTCATTGCTTCAGCCTTCTTTTGAAACGCACCCTTGATTAAACATCAAATCATACTTTATTTACTAAGGAAAGAGAGGGAGTGGTCTGACAATTCAAGTTTAGAGCGCTGCTGTTCTGTCCTAGTAGAAGTACTACTAACAGCAGCAACTCTCGGACAGCTACATTAGGAAATGATGCAACGGACTGTAGCGGAAACTTTGTCTCATTTCCCAGCAGCAAACAACACTAACAGTTCAAATTTTCCGCTAGAAGCTGCCAATTCTGCTGGTGAAAGGAACCGCCGCCCTGCAATTACTAGGGAATACTTGAGAAGTTGCGAATGTGAACGAAGATAAAAGCCCACAGATAAAATTATTTTTAGACCTCTAATAGGAAATTCTATGCGCTATGTGGGAGAAACCACGATTTCTGAAATACCAATAAACAAATGTCGAGGAACAAACCCGCGTATACTAGATTTGGCGTTACGGGGTGGCATTTTCGTAATTTCTCGGCACCAGCGTTACGATAAAATGTGACGAAGCAACAGAACACGCCCGCTTCCGTAACAGTTTTGCAAGAGCGCCTCGAAGAACTTACGACAGGATTTCTCCAGACGGGAGTTCTCCGTCCCCACCGCGGCACTTGGGACAGCTCCAGAAGTTAAAATACCTGCCGGAGAACGCTCTCTGCGCGCTCCTCGCCGCCACTCCCGCTCCCCCGTGCCGGCAGCGGCGCGGGCGGGATGCGGGGCGGCAGCAGCTGCTGCCCGTCTCGGCAGAGCCCGAAACCGCTGCGGGAGCGGGCGCTTCGCCCCGGGGTCCGCCGGCAGCTCCCTGCGGCGGGCACGCCCGGTGAGGGACAGCGGACTGCAGCGGGCTGGCAGCCGGCCCCGGGCTGCTCCCAGGCTCTGCCCAAGGCTGCGCTGACAGCTCGGCAGGGCAAGAGGGAAAGCGCCTCGCACAGCGCCGGGCGTGCGGAGGGCGTCCCGCGCTGCCCCTTCTTCTCCCCGCTCCGCTAACACCGCCGGGGCGAGGGGCGCCCTGCCCGGCGCACCGCGGGCACCTGCCCGCCCGCCCGTCCGCCCCCTCCGACGCCGCGGGGCGAGCGAGCCGCCGCCGTACCTGCAGGACACGGAGAGCTCCACCTTGGTGGCCGGGATGCTGGAGCTGAGCACGTTAAAATCCCCCACGGAAGCCATCTTCGGCAGCCCACCGCTCCTGCCCGGCTTCTGCTGCCCCGCCGGCTTCTCCAGCCCGAACATGGGGCAGCGCGGCGCGGGCGGGAAGGAGGGACGGAGAGAAGAGGCGGCGCCAAGCGGCTTCCACAGCGCGGCGCCGCCGCCCGCGTCGCGGAGCCCGTGAGCGCGGAGCCCCGTGAGCGCGGAGCCCCGGCCCGCAGCGCCCCGCACCGACCCGCACCGCCCCGCACCCGCGGGCTGCGGCCGCCGGCGGGAGCGGCGGAGCGGGAGAGGGGCGCTGACGTCACCGCGAGCGGGAGCCGCGCGTGACCGCGCCGGGCGCGGGGAGCCCGACGGGCGAAGCTCGGGCACGGAGCGGAGCCCCGCGGGGGGAAAACCGGCACCAAAGGGTGCGGGGCGGGGAAGGACCCCGGTGGAGGCAGAGCCAGGGAAGGTGCGCCTCCCTCGTCTCTTCCCCTTTGGCCCCTGTACGGAAACTCCCGTCCCGTCCCGTCCCGTCCCGTCCCGCCGGCTGTCCGGGGAATCCCCTCCTCCTGCGTTTGTGAGTGAGCGGGTCCGCACGCGGGATGCAGCGGCTGCGGACAGTGCGGGAGGGCCGCGCCCCGGCCGGTGACGTCCCGAACTTCAGCGCCCTGCGGCGAGGCGGGTTAATTCTCCCGAGGCCGGGACGGCAAACGCGCCCAGGCAGGAACGCGCGGGGAGTTTGCGGGGACCGACGGCGCGACACGGACGGGGCTGCGGGGCGGGCCCTCCGCCCCCAGGGGGCGCGACCGAGCGGCCCCGCGGGGCGGGCGGGGCGGGGCGGGGCGGGGCGATGCTCCGCCGGGAGTCACCGGGAAAGGGAAACACCTCCGTGCGGATGGCCCTCGGAAAGCCAACAGCCGCTACAGTTGCAAAGACTGGAGGGAAAAGAGGTGGGTTTGGTTTGGTTACTTTGTGCATTGAGACATGAGAAACGGGAATTTCACTCTATCGTACCCGTGTAGGCCCTTTCCTTTTTTTTTCAAGACCACCAGTTCAGTTGCCCTGAGTCTGTTCATAATGATTCACAATAGTCGCAACAGCTCCATCATCTTATATGTCATGTATTTAATTTGCATCCATTAGAATGGCATCACAGAATGAACGAGGCTGGAAAAGACCTCTGAGATCGAGTCCAACCTTTGACCCAACACCACCTCATCTACTAGACCATGGCACTAAGTGCCACATCCAGTCTCTTCTTAAACACCTCCAGGGATGGTGACTCCACCACATCCCTGGGCAGCCCATTCCAATGCCCAAATCTCAGCAGCCCCCAATATTCATTTTTCATCATAGCAATTTGGAGAGAGATGGAAGCTCTGCCATCGCCATGCCACAGGTGGGAAGGTAAGGCACAGGCAAATTAAATGCCATATCTGTAGTCACACAATATGTAGGACAGGTCAAAGATCATACAGTATAACCCCAAATCATGTACTGAAGTCCTCTACTCCTCTGTCTGTTAATAGTTTTACATGTAGAAATAAAGAAGTTTAATGTGTTTATTTGTAAAAGACAAATGTGACTCCAAAGGCACAAACATTATCTGAATACATCCATTTTGAATTTCATTTCTAGATTTTTGTTGCTATAATTCAAGTTCAATGCATGATCCTAGGTAGTACAACAAAATAATGATGGTGAGAGAATCCAAATGTTGACACCTGGTTAGCTCCTAGCCAAGGGAAGGAGCAGCAGTGGGAATTCAGAAGACAGTAATGTGTTCTTCAGTACAGGATAGATACTCCCTGTGTGCAGCACACATCTGAAACAAAGCTCCAGTGGCAGAAACTCAAGGAAGAGATCACTGATATTTTTATTCAGAAACTTCTGACCACACCCCACTTCTAATCTTCTGGCTCTTTGTTGTCAGAAATTTATCACCTGAATCTCTTTTCTTTATTTTCCTTCTCTTGTCCAGTTGCTAAACACAAAGCAATTTCTCATCAGGTATTTCTGAGGTATTTCCTCTTAAACCAGTCTGTCTGAAGTTTTCAGTACAGCCAAGAAACAACATACCTTCACAAATATTCTAGGTATGTCTTCAGGGAACCAAACCAGTAAGCCTACAGCTGAAATTGCTAAAAACAAAGAAACAAACAAACAAAACCACAAAAAACCCCAAAGACGAATTTAGTTCACTATTGTCTTTGTCCATACAGCAGTGTGAAGGAATGGGTGAAGGACCACTGGTGTCTTGAGAGGCTAATGCCAAGTACAAACAAGCTACAAAAAACCTAAAGAACAATTATTAAGAAAAAATTTATATAGTACATCACTATATATAACTGTTATAGTACTATAGGTGTGAGTAACTTAAAAGTATATCGTGTAAGTGTGATATGATCTTATATTATGCCCTACTAATCCACTTTACTTTTGGTTTGGTGGGGGTGTGTTTTGATCATTTTTTATATTATCCAATCTTAGTGCCTTATTCTACTTAGAAAAATGGAAATAATTGGTTATGGATGATTCCATAAATAAAGCATCCTATGAAAATAATGGAGGAGTTAAGGAAATTCAAATCTTCAGTATTGCTGGGGAGATATCTATCTTCTGTCATCATGGTTATAAAGGCACAGCTATTTTGTCTTCTATTGTTTTGCCTTTGAGTAAGTACACAGTTCTCATGCACTGAGTGATTTATATGGGAAAGAAAGAAACTAAAAACTAAATCAAGTGGTAGACAAAAGATGTGCACCAATGGGGCTAAATATGCAATATTATAATTCCACAGAGGCACCTTGTATTTTCTCATTCTTAAATGGCACTGAGGTGCAGGGACTGGAATAATACCCAGTTATTAGGACAGAGGCAGTTTTAGTATCTGGAATTTATGTGTAAAATACCTATCAGACTACAGTGCAAAAGAAACACCAGGGCTGTGTGTGATATATGCTAAGCTGACATTTGAATGACATCAGTGAATCTGTGAAAATTTTGCAGTGGAAAGCAGGACATATTTTCTTTGCTTTCTTTTGTGATTGTTACTTTATTATTGTTAGCTGTTGCTAATTATCAGATACCTACATAACTTGTTTCAACATCTGCAACCTAACTTAAGGAATGAGAGATAGACTTGCAGTAATTATAGCATAAACTAAGAACAAACTAGAGAATCCAGAATAGCTGTAATGCGTAACACCGAATGATTACTTTAAAACATCACTGCTTCCAGGTTTCAGGAGTATAATTGAAGCCAAATGCCACAGGATGCAAACATTGATTACTCCCCTCCACCCCCTCAGCTCTCTGCCTTGCAGATCATTATTAGACATCTCAAGAAAAGAAGTTTTATGATTAAATCTTTGCACTCCTGAAAAAAAATAAAATAAAAAAACTGCACACAGAAAACCAACACCAACTAATCTGTAGGAAGTCAAGGAACTGGAAATGACATCTTTTCTTTTGTAGATGTGATAGAGTATGTGGAGTGAGCTTAGAAATGAGCTTCAGCATTATTGGAACAAAACAACTGTGACTATGACACAACAGCATTTTCATGATAATGGCACACTTACTGAGTCTGAATTTGTAATGAACATACCATATTCTCTGGTTCTTCTTCAAATATTTGTTCAATAATTCTCTTAAGTAACATCCACTAAACATCATATTTTTATCCTGGCTGCTACCAAACAGTTTCTTTCAAGAGCCTGAAGAATGGAATGAACTCAGCCATAGCTTGGTCCTTTCTGATAGCTGAACATAGTACTGAAACAATCCTAATGCACACTACAGTTTGAAAATTGTTATATCATTCGTTGTTGCCTTTGATTACTATACTTAACTTCCTTCTTCTTTACTACTGCTGATTGTTTCAATTCACTGAACAAAGACAAGAAATTTAGTATTTGCTAGGATAAGTGGAACCATCATTACTGGAATCATCAACAAGCACTGTGTCTAATACTGACCACAGGCTTTAAAAACCATGTGTGCTACAACATGCAGATGGATATGTTTAGTCCCTTTATTCTTCTAGTGTGAATTATCTCCTGTAGCTCCATGATTTTGTAATCTTTCAAAACACAGAAATACTGATGAACTTCTATTTTTGTGACAGTAAAGTGTAAAGGAGGTGTCAGACTCAGAGGTTAGACATAAAGAAAATGTCTCTACTCCTTCAAGGTTTTCACTTTAAATACTAGTTTTTCAAGGGCTTATGTCTGCAGCCTCACAGGTGTCAGTAAAAAGTGTCTTGGCCTTCTATGTTTAAATGCCTTTGAAACCTATCCTCACTGTCTGCATGAGAAAAGAGTGCCTTGTCACCATGGCATAAGCATGAGGAAGGTTAGTGAGTCATCAGCTAATAATTTCACCATTTCTGTACCATGAAAAAATTAGTAATGCGTTTGTATACCTCTCTACTGATTCCATGCAGAATAAACTTACAAATTATATATACCACTTCCCTTCTTCAAAGACACAAAGGACAGCTATCCAACAAATATTCTCGTCTCACTATATTATATTTATCTACACCAGATTTGGCTGTGCTATGTATCAAAGCATCTTAAGCACTAGGTAAGTTTCCTGGATTATTTCAAATTTTCTTCCAGTTAGATCCAGGCCAGAGGAGAGAGATCAGCAACACAACCATATCCTAAGGTAAGTGTCCTTCCATAGGATCAGCATAGCCATTCCACATTAAGTAGCATCAGCTCCTGATACAGTTGTCAGTTTGTTCAAGAGCTCTTCAAAATGGCAAAGACCCCTGAAACACCCTCAGAGTCATCCAGGAGGTGTCATGGAATCCATTTCACATCTTAAACACAGCACTGCATAGTAAGGTCTCTACAACTATGAACAGAGGAATTTCATTTATGGACAGGCTGCCAGAAAAATGTAAGGATGCATTTAAAGCAGTTTTTCTAGAAAGACAATTCATGATCAGCTCATGGCAGCAAATTTCAGGTGCTGCTAAAGGGTGCTTAGTATGGCAGAAGGGATGGTAACAAGAAAATTGTCTGCATACAATTTATCTCAGAAATTCTAAAAATGTTATTTTAAATGAACATAAGATCAGATAGCCCCAAAATGAAACCTCAGCATGTTCGTCACAAGGTCAGCTGAACACTTAAGGAAAGTATTTTATTCCCAGAAGAGGAAGAGGAGAATCTACTTCTTCCTCTTCAGTCAATTCCCATTCTTTGGACTACTCTTGATGATTGAAATTATTTTTTCCTTCTCTACCATGCCCACTCTCCTCTAGGCTTTTCATATTTCTAAGAAATACCAGCTGATTTGCAGAAAATATTTGACTGTTACCAATTTTTTAGGAATAATATACTCCACAGTTTCTCTACTTAATCTCTACCCATATATTTTCCCTCAGTATGCTTCCAGAATATTCATAAAATCACTGCCACCATTAGCAACACATTTTTGGAGACCAAGTCTTCATATGTAAAAGTTGCTTTCTGAATTGGCTAATGAAGAAGAAATTGGCATATTTAGCCTCTACAGCTAATAGGTATATTATGCAGTTGTTTTCTTCATGGCAACTGAAGTCAAACTCAGTTCTTTTAGGAAAAAATCATTACAGCAATTCTGAACCCAACAGCAGCAACACCCAAGGTCCTACATTTGAACCATCCTTCTCCATCCCTGAGGTTGTGGCTTTCATTACTCATGCATATGACTTCATGTATTTCCTGATAACATTGAGGAGACATCAGGTCACACTGTTTCAGGCATGGAAGAAATCAGTAACTCTGCCAAAATAGGCACAGATTTAATCTTTAAGAGTAGAGTCCAACACAGATTTCGTGAGGGAGCACCAATTGCTGATCTATTACCTACCTGTAAATATTCAGACAAATGTGTACATGGTGAGGGTGATGACATGGACTAATCTGGGTAGATATTGGATCTACTGCCTGTCAAATAGTCACAAACTTGAACTCACATAAATATATAATCTGTATGATATATCAGATTCACTTATCATTTCAGCTTCCCAGAAGGATCCCAGTGAAGTCAGGGTAACACTATGTATTCTAAATAGCCAGCAAGAAGCAAACACAAACTTTTCTGTATATTGCTTTTAAGCAATTTCTTTCATGAATCTCTCACTGTAAGCCAAGATAGTAGAATTTCAAAAAAGCTGTCACTATATGTGCCCATACCATGTCTATGGCTTCCTAATTCTGAAAAAAATGAGGGTGTTTGTGTATTCCTTCAAAGATCAATGAAATCCAAGCATGTTGCCAGGTCCCTCCATGTACTATTTTTCACGCAGTCAGGCTTACAGTGAAGCTCTGTCCTAAATTAATTTTGAAAGCTGTGTTTGATTTACTTTATTTGCTTCTTGATTATTTTTTACCCAAGATTGTACTTGTTTTGTGGAAGAAACCAACAAATGCCCTTCGGGCAAAAAGAGAACATGGTTCTATTTTTATAGAGGAAAAACTTCATGACTCCTTAAGACTCTCTGTCATATTTGATAATCCACTGTTAGACACGGAACCAGAAAGTGCAACCTCTCCCACAAACTGGGGTCCTATTGTCTGGGTTATAGAAAGTGAAGGAATTGTGTCTGGAAAGATTTCACAATACTGAGAGGATATAAAATATTCTGTTTCCCAGCTGAAAGACTTTCTTGAGAGGGTAACAGATCCTACCAGTACTATCTGTGATGTTGATTTGGCTTCCACAATTGATTTTATGTCTCCACCTACAAGGACTCAAGTAACGATAGCTGAAATACTAGGAATATCATTAAACACCTCCACTCTCACAATTATCAATCATTATTCCTCGATAGGAGCTTCAAGGTCAGATGCTCAGTCTGGTGAAGCAGACTTTAATCCGTTAAATCACTTTGGCTTTCACCTCTAGCAAGGGCCTCTAGCAGTAGGGGCTTTTTGTTCTGATACTCAAAGAAAGTTTATAATCTTAGTGTAAAGGTAATTTTCTGACCTACTCAGTATGGTTGGGTTCTATAGAGCCCATAGTTTCCTCCCATTGTGCAGACACCAGGTTTTTGGGCAGGGAAGGAGCTGTGCAGTGGTCTGGGTTGCTCTGCCCCTCAGTGTGTGGGGTGGAAGCCTGGCTATCGCCTACACAGCTGGGAGATCTCTGCAGCAAAAGGGGGTCCTTGTACACAAGATATTTTGTGTACAAGAAATACAATTACTGCAGGGCATGGTCTTCTTTTTCTGCCCATTTATCAGAAGCAAGATCCAAAGTGAATACACCAACTCTCTGAGAAGCTGATTTTAATCACTCATGACTCATTTATATATATGAATTAAATTTTCCAACTTTACATCATTTATTTTGATTGCATTTTATAATGACAGTTACCAAACACTATTTTTTGATATAGTTTGATTTTGCCTTATTAATGAACTACCAAAAAGGCAGTGTGACTTATAGGAATGACATTTAGCAAGTCATTAAAATATCTAGAGAAGAAATGAGAATTTCAGAGAGTTGTTTCTTTTCTTTTCATGGAAACAGAGAAGAACCTCTGATGGGAAAGTGAATTCTTACTTCTTTTTCGATCCTCATTTATTCCCTCATTCATGAATCTTACTTTTATTTCCATGACATTAAAATATGTTAAACAAACAGTTGACAGCATGTGGATTGTCTTTTGGGAACACTGTCCATTGGATTTTCTTCATTTCATGGCAACATTCAAGCAATTAAGGTTTTAATGAGGCTGAAAATTTGTAGCCCAAATAATGTAATGAATTTGACTGTCTTCCAGAACAACTGTGGCACTAATGCAGGAACGCATTTAACCATATGCTTGAATTCATAACTGTGTTGTTGGGCAGCAGCTGTCTCCCTCTTAAGTGAGGTGTAAAGCTCACACTGAACATTTGCTGAGTTTAGTGGATTTATTGCACTACTGCTTTGCCTGTGTGAGAAGTACAATATTGCCATTTGCTCACATGTCACAATCTGCTGTCTCAGTGTACTAACTCATATCTACAAATTACTCAAATGAGACCTGATCCATTACTTATTTTCAGTTTTAAAATACCACTTGGAATTGCACAATGTCTCTCAAAGTGGAGGTAAATTAGATTCTGTTATTAACAGAATATGAAAAATTAAACTGTATCAGCACCACAGACTTAGCTGTGCTGATGGCTGTCAGGACCTATAATTCTGTATCTGTGGTAAATGAGAACCTTTATTTTCTCTTCTTTTCAGAAAGGTTTTGCATCCCGATAAAAATAGTAGTTTTTTTCCTAAAGTAACTTCATACACATTATTTATCCAACTACAGAATAAACATTCATCTCCAAAAATAAAGAACTAATTAGTCTGGGGCAATTGCCAGATACCAGCAGCATACATTCCCAAATCACAGTAGCAAGAATTCTGTGAAATGATTCAACTATTTAGGTAACCACAGAACAGTTGTGTTAAAGGTTTCTTCTGCAAAAAACAGATGCTGGCTAGCTGCCAGCACAAACAGCGTTTTTCATAACCGAGAAAGTAACTTCATAAATACTTTTTTGTATGTGTGTAAAAAAGAAAAGTAAAAAGAAAACAAACCACCAAAGAATACTAAAACAAATGTAAAGAAAAAGTAAGTGACAGATTTGAAAATTATCACATGGGCTGCATTCTGGATTTTTCTCAGAGGTAAACACAAACCTCCTTGAAATAAAAAAATAAAATAAAATAATTATTTGAATAGTGTTTCCCCATTTCATATTTATATATTTGATTTTAACTATAAACATACAAAAAATTAAATTTGCTAGTTCAGTAGCTTTAAAAATGGTAAGTTAATCTTACTTTGCATGACTAAGAGAAAAATTAGAAAAAAAATTATTCTTGAACATATTGGTTTTTAAACAGCCTAGGCCAAATTCATCCATATAGGAACTCAACAGAACTGAAATGAACAATGAACTAATTAACCCTCTTGAATTTAACAGATAATTCAGTACAAATTAATATTATCCTTTAAATATTAACTTTAGATCCTTAATCATTTACAGTTTTGGTGTATCTTTTCATAGTGATATAATTAGCATAGCTATGCTGAGTTATATAGTAATTTTAGGAGAAGTTTGATTGCAAAATATATTTTTAGTCCAGTTTGTGTGTTTCCCAAGAAACATAAATAACCCTTTAAAAGGCCAAGGCAGTAAAAAATTGTGTACTTTAAAAAGTTTCCCCTTTTTAAAAGCTTTTCAAAAAATATTATACATGCTTCAATATTAATCTATAGAGAGAACAAGCTTGGGCTCCTAACACAAGGGTAAATTCCTTACACATAATTGCTAATTCTACATAATTGCTACACATAATACTAATCCTAACACTCAGTCCAGTTTTAGTCTTGCAGCATTCTTAATTCCAAAAACCAGCCCTAATTCAATACAGAATAAAATTTCTCTGCTACCTGGCACCTTGTAGAAGAAGACTCCCAACTCAAGTGTTCTCCTTGGTGCCACTCAGATATCAACAACTGGATCATGTACTATGTGTCAGAAAGAGTGACTCTCAGCTATAGCTGGGAACTCAGCATTCTTTTTGCAGCTTCATCAGTAATCTTGAGTTTACCTTCTGCAAGACTGTCTTTTACCTCGGCTTAGTATTGGCTGAGAAGCCACTCACACCATCAAAGTTTGATATGGCAAGGAAATTTTAGAAGTCATGCATCAAAACCTACTTTATCATCCCTTTTTAAATTAAAAACATGTTTTACATAGTTATTCTATGGTTCTAACATCTCTATTCAGTCTTGTCTTAATAGTCCTTCCAGGTAGTTGCACCTTAATGATGCAAATTAGTTATTCATTATTATCTAAAGCTTAGTTTTATCCAGCTTTTTAAACTCACTAGCTTTCATTTTACTTATTACTGTAGATGTTTGTCAAACTATAAATCTAATATGAACCTTAATTACAGCTTTGCATCACAAGGCCATCTCAGCATGGCAGCTAACTCAGCAGGAAAAGCACAGTTTCACAGTATCCAAAATGTGGAAACCTACTGGGTTTTATTAAAGAATGGTGGGATCGCTGAGATTGAAAGTGACCTTCATGTTTCATCCAGTCCTCCTGCTCTGAGCGTGGCCAACTTCAAAGCAAAGTGAAGTTGCTCTGAGCCTTGTTCAGCTGGGGTTTAAAACTCTCCAAGGCAGGGATGGTGCAGCTTCACCAGGTGGCCCTCTCCAGCATCTAACCATCTGTAAAATTTTGCCCTATATCCAGTTCAGATTTTCCTTGCTGCAGCTTGTGACTGTTGCCTGTTGTCCCTTCTGTAGTGCACCTCAGAAGCAACTCTCACGGATATCATAAGATAGCTCCACTCAGGTAATAGAAGGCAGCAGTCAGACTCATCCCTCTCATCTCCAGGCTACACAAGGAGAGCTGCCTCTGCTCTTCTTGCTTGTTATATTCTAATCATCAGCTTCCTAATCATCTTAATGATCTTGCACTGATGTGCCTCTGCACTTGACTGTCTTAATAGCAAGGATCTCAATGCTATTCACAGATGTGATCTGGGGGAAAAAATCGTGTTGGCTCTGCTATTGCAACTCCAGGTGTTGTTAACCTTTGTGGTGCCCAGGGTGACCTCTCTGCTTATTCATTTTCAGCTTGTTGTCTGCCAAGATCTTTGCTGCAGAGCTGCTGTCCAGCTCCTCAGATCCCCTCCTTCACCCGTGTCTGGGCACATCCACCCAAAGCACAGGGCTGTGCATTGGTCTGCATTGAAATGCCTGAGGCTCCTGTTGGCCTGGCATGGGAGCCTTTCTCAAACAGCAAAGCAACGTGATAAAAATCTTTATTGCTTATTCTCTCAAACCTGATCAGTTGTTTTGTTGGGGTTTTTTGTGTCTGGTGATAGCTTTTCACAGCACAACATAAAGAAATAAAAACTAGTCACAGTATAAAAATTAGCTCAATTTGTTCTTTTTAACTAAATAATTATTTTTTATCTCATTCATTCAGAAGTCCAAACCATAGGCAGAATGTAATGGTCTTAATATCAGCCTTGGCGCAACTTTCCAAGCACTCCGGGAACTTAATATACTAAAAGAGTCTCTGAGGTTGTAGAAACCAAGCCATAACCACCTTCTGCACCATGTCTGCACCATGGCCCTTGGTTTTCCTAAAAAGTAAATACAGCATAAGGATCCGTTTGAATTACTCTCCAAAACTTAGATATATATTTCACTACACAGTGAATCTTTGCACTTTACATCTGCCCTATTCTTTATATTGTCTGAAGCTGAATTTCTAATATTACACTTTTAGTACCCTTTGAAAAGCTCTCTCAAAATATGCTGTGCCTTTTATAGTTGCTTTCCAAAATAAGCTTCGTACCGACATTTGCTATCTAAATCGAATTAATTAAATTGAATCTTCTTTTGTAGTAAAGGAAGAGAGATAGGGTGAGAAATGCAAATACTAACACATATCACTTCTCCATCAAAGGCTTTTTTTCCCAGTGTGCTTTCTGAGAAATTGTATCTGCAATGCAAATGAAAAATAGTAGAAGTAGTTCTACTAAACAAATAGGAGATACACGTTTCTTTAATTCTCTTTTTTTTGATGTTTAAAACATTTCTAAATATCCTTTCCCCTTTGCAGAGAGAGGCCTTTGAAAAATAAATATCTCATTTTAGGGCTGCAGAATTGTTCAGATTTTAATTAATTGTGTCCTATTTCTTTAATCCTTTTTCTTTCTTTATGTCAATGGAATGCATATGCTTACAATCACAGAGAAAGAAATACTTTCATGATCTATTTGTCATATTGAGGAATAGATTAGATATGTAAAAAAGGTGTTGCAATAAGAGGGACAGTTTCTATTTTATAGACATAATTTTTACTGCACTTTAGAATTCCAGAAGTTATATAGCTAAATAAGTGGAATTATGACTACAGAAAAGAATTATATCTTTTAAAAATTATTTGCTTAGAAGAAAATAAAGTTAAAATTAATAGAATTAAACTGTGATGTGGTGATTGTTTACATTGCCACTGCTCCATACCATGGTTATTACATGAAAGTGAATTTTCAGACCAATGTTACACTCAAAATCCTGTTACAGGCAGGAAAGAAAACACACCTTATATGGGAAGCCAAGAATTTATTGTTAGTCTAATGAAAATCTTAAGACTAATTACCATACAACAGGCAGTTATTAAGATTAGTCTAGTCAGAACAGTTCTACATGCCACAGTACAAATTATCAGATTAATGCAGAATGACATTAGCAATGGAGCCAAAACTGTTGTACAAAGCCTTCCTACTATCTAGCTCTATCATTGGGCTCTGCCTTAGGATTTTGTGTTTGGTTCTGTGTTTGATGGCATCAGTATTGCCTGAGAAGAAGAGAGTTTCATTATGCCATCAGCATCTCATGCCCTTTTTCAGGAGCAGTGTGATGTTATTGATGGAGTTTCTTCTACTTCTTTGCTGGAAGGAGGTGTATGATATTGATGGTTTCTTCCTCCCTGCTATAAGAACCCTCACCTGGGGCTGTTTTTCAAACCTGCTCTTGCGAGCTCTCACTTTATTGGTCTGCAACTCCATTTTACATTCAAATTTACTGTATATGGTAAGATTTGCTTTTTCAGCTCTCTTGGATTTGCCCAGGTCTCAGTCTTCACTTCTTTACCAGCTACTGGTGACCTTCTTACAACACTGGGGTCCCCAGCAGGTGGGCATCCCAAGACCCTCTTTTCACCTGCTCCCACGCCTGGCATCACATCTCCTCATTTGCAAGGCCTTTGCTATCACACCATGACGATGCTCCTCTGCACTACACCATTCTGTGAGGGTCACAAATACCTCATTATATGCAGAATAACTACTTGCTACTACTATCCGTAGAAAAATTCTAATTATCTGTCTTTTCCAGGTGTCTGCATGTATATATGTTCCATTTAAGAAGTGTGAACCTCTAACATAGGCTTTAAAATTCTTAGAAGAAGAATCCTATAATATAGGCACTTCAGGATGTAACTGGTAGGTACCAAAGTCCTTTTCTGGACTTGGTGCTTCAAATTCTGCCCTGGCCAAAATAATGCAATAAATGTGAAACAACTAGATCACAACAGAGAGCTGAAGAATAGTTGGCATAGAGTTATTATTAGTAGTTCTCTGAATTCTCTTTGTGCTCTGCACTGTCTTAACACTGGAATTGTTCCTGCCTCAAAGAGATTAAATTAGGCTAAGGTTCAACATGTGGATTTTAAAGATAACTGCAGAAGACGGGCAACAGAGAGCACATAGAAAACAAATAATGGCAGATAATTACTTCTATTGATAAAATCTGTGAATGGAGACAATGTAATGTAATACATCTAGCTTTTACTAAAGGATTTGATATAATTTCTCACCAAATGATGTGTTGATTAAAAATTAGCACTATACAAAATGAATGCAGCACATGCTAAAAAGATTATGACTCAGAAAGTATTTCTAGAGAGTATTTATTATGATGTGTTGCAGGATCAGTTCTAAGCCATGTATTTATCCTTTACTGGGAAACTTCAGAGATGAAGCATGATGGAGACCATTAATAATGAAAAAAAGTAGTTCTATCAAGTGATTGGAATTTCATGGTAAACTGGATTCCCTGGAATAATGGTGCAGTGTAGTTCAATGCAAACACATAGAGATGATTCACCTAATATACAAAGCTCTATTTTAGAGAGCAGTGTGTTGAACATGGAAGTGGAGACAAGATGGATAGCAGCTGTAAACAGTTTATAGTGCTGTAGAATAGGAGATGAGTTGTAGTCCTTACCCCAAGCACAGATGGGCCACAAGCAGCAGATATTGTTTCCAAGGGACCTTTGGAAATACAGAACAGGAGTCTGAGTGTCAGCCTGAAACTCAGGGGAATTAAATCAATGCACCTAAACAAGGAAAATTTTTCCCCATTGACGTAAAATATTTTGCACACATGAGTTTAAATAATAGAAACTTTTAAGGGATTGGGCGCAAAACAATTTACAGCAGGTAAAACTACCCTCCCTTGGAGCATACTGGCTGCAGAACCCTCCTCCTTTAGTCATCCCCCACACGTCATCATATAATCCACCTAATCAGGAATCAAGCTGTTGTCCCAAAAGAGAGAGCTTGGCTGGTGCTGTATCATCTCACTATGTCACCACTCTGTGTTGGTATGGAGAAGCCAGAAAGGACCCTGTGCTTTAGGCTGAAGTTTGCAACTGCATTTGGCTGCTCACCACCCCTGTGCCCGCTGGGCTGGCTTGCAGCTGCCTCTGTCAGCTATGGTCTCTGCCAGTTGTCCCCATCAGCTGTGTTTGCTGCCTGCAAGCTGCTCTGCAGGCAGAGCGGCTGCTCGGCTCTCTCAGCTGCAGGCTGCTCGGATGTTTTGCTGGATTATTTCACATAGCAGTGCCTGAGGTGTTTCAGCTCTTAGGGAGGGTTCAGTGATGTGCAGGAATGCGATGTGCCAAAGTCTTTGGCACAGAAAGGAAAGTCCCTAAATACTGTCTCTCAAAGATTGCTTCAGTCACTCTCTCCTTGAGATTTCTTTGTTAACTCTTCCTGCTTCAGCAATTTACTGTAAATTTGTCCAGGCTTTTCCCATCCCTATACCTTAGCTGATTTTAACAAAAATGCTGTCAATATTACAAAATACCTATGAAATTTAAATATGTTAAGGCCTTACATGTTGTCTGCTGAAGTCAGCAGTTCCCATTGTCCTACAAGTGTCCAGAGTGGGTACGCCCTACACCACAGCCTGCTGCTCCAAGGAAAGTCCACTGGTCTCTGAACAGCTTAGGCTTACCTGAGCAGAAAAAGGCCTAGAAGGTAAAGTGTCCCTGTACTTGCATGTAACACAATAAACAGCCTTGTAAAATAATGCTTCAGATTGTGGTGGGGTTTTGAGAGGTTTTTTTGGATAGACTATATCTCTGCAAGAAATAGTCCTGGTTCCTTGGTTTTCCTACAGTTTCAACTACACAGTTCAAACATCCAGCTTTTCCTGTCTGTAGTATTTGCTGCAGTACTGAAGCAACAGGGAAAGAGCAAACTTGTTAGGCAACATCAGTAAGACCGATCACTTGCCTATTTTTGTCTGGTTGTCAAAGCAAGATTAAGGAACAAGTTATCCCACAAACCATTACACAAACCATTACACAAACCTTTAATCAGTACCCTACAGTGCTCTTATAGATCACTTGGCTGAGCCAAACCAATTAGATGGGCACTGCTGTCATACGTACAAGATGCAAATATTTCCCAAATTTCATGCTTAAACTATTAGCCTTGGTCTTCACTCTTTCAGAACAATTGTATTTAAAAACTCCATTTCAAAGAAATTTAAAAAAACAGAGATGACACTAAAACTAGTGTAAGGGATTATATGCTGGGTTCCCCAAACCAGACAAGGCTGGAAGAAGAATCACAGTTTGAATGGTGAAGAGTAAAAGCTCTAAAACCAATGCTGTGTGACCAGCTGGCCTATTCTCAGCAGTGCTAGTAGGAAAACCATAGCCCATTTTCCTGGCTCATAAGTCCATCCTTACCCACAGTTATTGTGTCCCTTCCTATCTGTAGACAAAACCTTTATAGGTTATAGTGTGAGTAGCATAAACTATTTCATCCTTGTGATTGTTTTTGCAGTGTTTTAGTTAACATTTTTCTGCAGCACAATACATTTCATGCTGAAGGACAGCATATGGAAGATGTGGGCCTCTTACCTGCTGTACAAAGCTGGCTTGCCTGGGAACTTCTGGGCATCAGTTCCTGGGAAGCAAAGGACAATCTCAAGAAGGAGCACTCCTTTCTATACTTATATGGGCATTCATCTAGGGAAAAAAATATCCCAGTGAGATTTGCTATCCAGTTCCAACCTGGTGCCTGAGGACCTGAATAGCTGCAATTTAGAAGCAGTTGAAACTCCATGGATGAAAATCATCTCGTATTAAAGTCTACAGAGTAGGTGTGCATATGGGGATAGGTGTCTGCTGTCCTGTTATGATCAGTGAGACCTAGCAAATGCTAGCAGTGGGATCCAGGGTGGGACAGACCCAGCCAGAAGAAGGAGCTTGACAATGGGTGAGATACTGTGGAGGTGCCATTGTCTGTGCTGGTGGCAAGGGGCACCTCCACTCATATCCAAAGCTGGGCTGCAAATATCTACATTTAAACAGGAGGAATCTCACTCCATCTTTTTTATTTCCTGTGTTCAGTAAGACCAAAGAAAATAGAGCGTGTACTAATAATCCTGTAGCAAATTCTAGCCACAAATGGTACAAAACAAATAGCATTAAGAAAAGGAACTGTAATAGGTTTGACTTGTTAAACATATTCAAGCATTGGCTGCATAGGAACAAACATATAAAACTCATTGTAATTGTGTCAGTGATAATAACAACTATACTGTCTCTAAATTAGCATCTTCTATTTTCTAGAGGTGGAAAATGAAGAAACCATGAAGAAAGCATTTGCACTTTAGGGGTGGATTTTGAGATCTACTTATAATAAGATAATTATTGCTTTTTAAGGTTGAGGAGAAGATATGCTTATTATGCTTAATAATGGCTCTATTAAGAACACAGAGCCAAATAAATAAATAAAGAAAGAAAGAAAGAGAGGGGGATAGAAAGAGAGAGAGAGAAAGAGAGAGAGAAAGAGAGAAAGAAAGACTTATAATAAATGCAAAAATAGAATTATCTGGTAAATGTACACGAAAGAAGGTTCATCCACATACAAAAGAACTTTTAAAGACATAAGAGTAATTTTTAAATTGTTGCTTCATGGTTTGAAACTCCCCTTAGATGCTGAAAGGCAGGAAGCATGTTTTTCAGATAGGCAAACAGACTCTTGGCATCTCACTGGAAACACTGTTTTAACTTCCATTGCTTTCCAGCTGCCTATAAATTCCAGACATTTTAAGGTAGAGTTTCTCAAATGCCTTCTCCTTTTCTAGCCTCTAGACCTCTATAATCACATGAAACAAATTAAGAAATAATGAAATGCTGAGTAGTTTGTGCACTATATTATTTTCTTTTATGTGTTACTAAGAGAATTGTTTCTTTTCTGCCATAAAGTACAGTAGTTCCAGCTGTTTGATCTAAAAACACATCAGTGTTTGAAACTGTTCTTTTGTCTTTATCAACTTGGCAAGGGCTCAGAACAGCTTCCCCTTCAGACTTTGCCCATGAAAGGAAAAAGAGAAGAACATTGCTTGTATCTTCAAAATTATTGTGTAAAGTTTTATATATATGTACATATGCATATATATAGATTCTGTAATTGCCATGCTTTTTATCTCAGCTTTTTCACATTTATTCCCCAGAAAGCATAATCAGGTGGTGAAAAAAACTGATCAACACCCTTTCAAAGAGCAGAGAAGAGTGTTGCTTTCCTTTTTGCTTCCTCTGAATTTCTATTGAAATTTCTATATTTTATCTGGGTTTAATTTTTTTTAATATACTAGCACTTTATAGACTTTTATGGATGATTGAAAAACTATCGTGGCATCATGGTCTACCAAAGAAGTGTTACAAATCTATGATCTGAGCACTTGATATAGAGGGAAAATGCCCCCAAATGCTGTTATTACTGTTCGGAGAAAACACTGGGACCAACATTTAAAGGACAGACAGTCCTCAGACAGACCTAGAATGGGAAACCATGGCAGGATTGAGAAGTACTTCATCATTCACCATCATGTATGGATAAAGAGAGGATCTGGAGAAGGCAGCTAGCAAGGGAGAGGGTATTTCTCATAACAGTTTTGGTAATGGTTATTCAAAAATGACAGATGTCCTATTAAGTAAACAGAGATGTTTGGCAGGCACAATGTAGTCTAATCACTCATGAAAATGAATGGTCAACTAGGAGTGATATCTGGGGGGACAGCATGGAGTAAAGGGCCAAAGAAGAGAAAGGGTAGAATATCGAGCAGCTTTCCTGATGAGAGCAAACCTTCCAGGTTTCAGCAGTATCCTGAAACACCGAGCTCTGCAGTGCTTTGCAATCCTTGGTTGATCATGAGGTATCATAAGTGAGAAGTAGATGGTATTTCACAGCACTTTTCTGGATAAGAGGGAGGTCCTTTGTGCCTCAAATAATCCCTGTATCTGCAGGAGTTTGTCCAAGGTCAGCAGCACATTTAGTTTCTGAACACCCCCACCCTCCCATACATCCGTGTGTTTATATGGGGGAGAGGGAAGGAAAAGGTGGAAGGAAGCAGAGTAGTCCTTCTGAGCTATCAGCAAGAGCACAAAAAGTTTTTATTGTATCTCACATGTGCTGGACTCTGGTCACACCAAAAACTGAGGTAGGGCTGCTATCAAGTTCTTGTGAAGCACAGGTGAAGCAGCATGAGCCAAGAAGGAGTGGATAGAGCAGAAAATTTACTCAGCAGGAAACTGGGTTGCTCTGTGCCAATGAACCTATCATTTCTTTTCTTTGCAAACAACATCCCAAAATGTTTTTGGCAAATCCCTGAAGCTCCACTATATTTGAGCACAAGCTACAACTGCAACAGTCTCCTGAGCAAAGTTCAGTGAACAGAAAGGACACACAACTCTCATTCCTTTAGGATTCTTTTTTCCACTTGGGTCTTTCCATGTGCTGCAACTCTGCAACAACCTT
This sequence comes from Manacus candei, assembly GCF_025592945.1. Classification (NCBI taxonomy): domain Eukaryota; kingdom Metazoa; phylum Chordata; class Aves; order Passeriformes; family Pipridae; genus Manacus; species Manacus candei. Next base: position 3,887,973 of record NW_026138111.1, on the reverse strand, counting down.
TAGAGAGTGTGTAGTTGCTACAAGGTCTACACAATCCCTTCTGGGTCACTAGGAAAAGCCTCACCATCTGTCTCAGGCATGGAACTGCTCAGAATAGCTCCCAGGCTTTGCTCCTGCTATCCAGGCACCTCTCCCTGCCTCTGCACTTTCAGGGCTTCTCCAGTTGACTGCATTGCTCCCAGGGACGGGCACTTTCCTGCCCTCCTTCGTGGCTTTCACCGTGTGCTCAGTGTAGCAGTCAGGAGAGCATTGCTAGAGCTTATATATGCAGCATTCTGCATCTGTGCTAGTTTTAATCCCTATAGTTTGTTAATCCCTAAAGAGAGAGCCCAGTTTTGTCAGCACATCCTCTGGCAGCTCCATTTCCCCCTTGTGATGGAAATGTGCCCCACAAGGGAAAGCCCTGGCAGTCTCCTTCCCTCTGAGCCCAGTGTGCCCATCTCACCTTCATTTCATAATCTTCCACAGGAGCATTTGCATTTTATGCATTTGCAGTGAGCACAGTGACAAGTCTCCCAGCCAAGGTCTCTGCAAGTCACTGTTGGGGCTCCAGCCACCTGCCCCACAGACCCAGGAGCAGGGAAGTCAAGGAGCCACTTCACAGCCCAGGTCATGGATCCTGGTGGGTGCCTGTATTAGGGGGTATCCCAGGGTAGGTTGCATTCTGGCTTGCATCACGGTGCTGAGCGTTGACACCTGACTGCACCCCCAGTCACATTACCCCAGACCTCAGGAGCAACTGGCATTCACTGCATGTCACATCACCTTTCCTTGTCATACAAGGAGCTGCTTGGTTTTTGCAAGCCTGCCCCTGGGCAAGGGGTGAGGGCCAGAAAATGGGTCACTGCCCCCCACAGCCAGGCACCAGCTCTGCTGTAGGGTTCTCCTGTTCTCTACCTCATGCTCGTCATAGAGCAAGTAATATTTTTCTTCTTTTTCTAGACCTGTTGGCAACCTGAGTGGCAAATAGTCCCTGCATGAGAATGGCAGTAATTGCTTTCACTTTCAAGGAGATTTCAGTTCCACCTGGTGACAAGAAAAAGTAATTATCAGAACCTTCACTAGAATTTAAACATTCAAAATATATTACATATCAACATATACCAAAAATCCAATTATATCAATGACATTTTATGATCTTTTTAAATATGTGGAGACCTCAAAAGCACTGACTTATCACAGAAATCTACATATGTTTTGCAAAAAACCCTACAAAACATCCTTTCATTATTCATAATTGTGACCCCAAGAGGGACTGCTGTGATCAGTTGGCATACAAAGACTAGGGATACAGTTCCAAAAGCTTCCCGAATTAGTGAGCAAGAGTATTTCTTTTAGAAAAGCAACTACTCATTTAAGAATTCCTACTGCAGGAGAATTCACCAGAGTTCTTGACAAGCTGTTCTTACAGTTAAAACATCAGTTTTTGAATTTGTCTTATTTCATTAACAGACACCAAATCTTACCTTTGCTAGTTTAAAGAGCTTCTGCCACCTTATTTCTGCCCCCACAGGTACACTGAGATTCTCATATGACTGAGCCTTCTCTTGGCCATTAGAGACAGGCTGAGCTCATTGGTGCATTTCCTAGAAAATGCATTTTTTCTAGTCCTTCAGACATTTTTGTGTTTTTTCTTTGTAGCAAGCTGCTTTTTTTAAAGTATATTCCAGAGATTTCTGACACCAGAATGGGACAGTGTTCTAGCAGGATGGTACCAGTACAGCAAACATAAATTATAGCATCTTTGCCTTTACTTGTCTGTATATCTGAGATTGCTTTACCTCCTCTTTGATTAAACCTTTCATTGGAAACACTTGCTGAGGTCCAACAAGGTCCCAAATCTCCTCCAGTGTCTCCTTTGCTATAGCAGAGTCACATCTTCTTTTGTCTCCTCTTTGCTCCAAGACATGCAATACTACATTGGGCCATATCAGAATGGATTTTTCATGTCCAGCTTACTGAGCGTAGAAGAGCCCTCTGTGCATGTCCCCTTCATTTAATTGTGCTACTTCTACCAGTGCAGCTGATTTGGGCATAATCTTTTAATGTTATACAAAATCAACATGAACCTTTCACAAGAATGGACAGTGAGATCACTGGAGCTTAAACCTAAAATCACCGATTTTAGATGAAAAAAATTGAAGTGTACGTGGAGTAGCATGGAGAATATTTACTTTTCCTTTCTCTGCAGAAGTGAAGCCTAATGGCATATGCTTAGGGGTCAGTGCAGCTTGACTGGTGAATTTCTGTGTTCTCTTTATGGCTTTGTAAGGCAGGAGCCTAGAATCAACAGGGTTTTGAAATGCAAAGTAAGATTTTCCCCTTTACATTTCAACTCCTTCAGGTTCTGAAGAACTCAGCTGGAGAGTTTTATGGCTAACAAAGGCAGGATGGAGAAAGCAGCTGACTACTGATGCTTTTAAATCCCAGCCTGAGAAGTTCTCTCTCCACTGAAAATCTGTATCTGTAATAAATTTAATCCACACCAGTACCTGGAGAAGTTAATGTTAAATCTATTCTAACCTTAAAAGACAGTAAAATATTTGTCTGTAAATTCTTGGATTCACCTCATATCACTTGCAACACACGATCAGTATTTTTTGTTGAAGTTGAAGTTGTTATCCTTTTCTCAAAAACAAAACCAAAAAAACCAACCAACCAAACAGAAAACCAACCAAAAAAAAAAAAAAGAAAGAAATTATTGGGATGGGAAGGAACAAGCAGTGTAACTGGAACTTCAAGAAAGTGTAAATGATCCAAAATTACACCCGCAGCTCAATGCTCAGAGAGGATAAATAGCCAGACACACACATGCACACACAAACTCCAATTTTCTTTGATGTCCCTAATACAAATGCTGACCAAGGGCTGTCTTGCTTACTTTTTCGAAATAAATATGTGAAATCAGAGCCCAAGGCAGATGTATTTACTGACTAGCGATTTCCTGTTGTGTTCACTGAAGCTACAAGCCACAAGATAACAAGAAAGGAATAAAATCCAAGTTGTAATACAAGCCTGAACAGTGTATTGATGCCAGTAGGAGTGTATTTTTATGCTCTTATATTATTAAGATCTATTTGAAAGTGCTAGGTTAGTCACTGATTTCACAGAAAACCTGTGAGCACTGGCTAACTCCGCATGGTTACACAGCCAAGGGCTCTTTATAGAGGTGACATCTCTGTTCTACAGCCACATCTGTGCTCCAGCTTCCATATCAGTCTCCTTTTTCACCATTTGTTAGCAAATTCACCACCTCCCCTCTCCCACTGCTGCTTTTACCCACCCTGGGAGGCACATTAGAGGCAAACTGTCTTTACCCTTTGAAAACAACCCAAACCCAAACAGTGTATGCTGTGCAGAATATGGTCCCGCTGAGAACGTTTCCAAATATCTCCACCCATGATGAGACAGAACGTTCAGGATGATTTCTTCTATGCTATGTTGAACACATCAGTTTATGGTAATACTCATTAACTACCATTGAAAATTTCATTTGAAGAATACTGAGTTACAAATACTACATAAGAAAAGACAAGTTATCAGGTCCATAAGCAATGTTTTAATGACTAAATGGACTTTTTACATTAAAATCAAAGTGAGACCAATATCTGAGGGGCAAGGATGCTCAACACAAGTTGAGTCTGTGTGTTCTGACCGTTCTAGTAAAACCTAATGTTCAGTTCCTGAGTAAGTGGAGCAGAAATCCGCAGAGTCAGTTTCTGTGGAAAAAAGGAGACACAAAATAATGAACAACTTTATGTCAATGTAAAAAAAGACCAGCTCAAAACAGAGACTAAGAAGTGAAACTTGAGTTTAGACCTTCGTGATTCTCTTAGCATATCTGGTAGGTGAGTCTGACTTGATGGCAGTATGCATCTTTCTACTGCTGCATCCAATTCAACATTCCTTTTAGAAATTCAGGAACAGTTTAAAATTAATTAATAACACAAATTAAATATGAAATTATAAATACAATACCTGTCCCACTCTTTCTGTGTTCAATGTTAAATTTAATGTATTTTGTGCTACTCATGTAATTTCCATTTTCAGTACTTCACCAATTTTACCTTTAGGTTTCAGAATTAATAATGTCTTAAAATGCATGATATCCATTCACACCTCTTAGCTATTTCTTTGCCAGCCCACAAATTCATGTTAACATTAACAGTCTATGCTTACTTAGATCACTTCTTCAAAATATCTAATATTTTCATCTTTCATCATAAACAGTTCTCTACCACTACTTAGTAAGTTGGAATTCCACTTCTTGAATAATTTGCCTTTTATTCAAATACAGCTAAAAATCCAGAACAAAGTATTCCAACCCCATCCAAAACTAACCCAAAAGTGCCAGGCAGCCAGAAAGGCTACTCCATACTGTGATTCTACATGGACATTGGGAGCTATGGATGTAGGGAACCTCTCTGCACTTCCCAGCAGAGGATGCAAGTGTAATAAAAAGAACCTTCCTATACCCAGGTCGTTTTGTTGTCAGCACAAGCCTGGTCAACAGACATGCCCTTCCAACATCCCTGCTGCGGTTACTGTACAGTTCCTTAGGGCATGATTCTCCAGGGGGAAGAAAAGATAACAGACTCCTAATAATAGGATGATTCTGTGATATTGCAAATGTCAGATCAGGGTAGCGCTGCATGAATCTGAGAGAAAGAAGTGGAATATTACTAAGCAACCTGTTTCTATTTATATACAAATAAATATGGCTTGATAAGCACTTATGCACTGCTATTAGGTAAATTTGCTTTCTGTAAAGCAAAAACAATATGGTAGAAGTTACTTTCTACTATATCCCTTCAAACAGTGTGGTCTCTGCTTGTTAAGTTATTATACAGTATGTAATCTCATTAAGCCTGTAAGAAAGTAGCAGATTTGCCCTTTACATTTTCTTTTATTAATTACATGAGTTGTACGTTTTCAAGATCTAAACTCAAGCTGCTAGTGCTTTTCTATTTTTTATTAGAGGGTCAAACATGAGAGGATTATAGGTACTGGCATTACAACATCTGTATAGGGGTGGTGGGAGAGGTTTGACTGCATCTTGTAGAATTGGGAGAAAAATATATTTAGCAGGTATAAAAATTGTAATTTTTGTGCAGTTTTAGACCCCCACTACAGCGGCTGAGTAGAGTTTATTTTCTTCTGGCATTTGAAGTACATCTTAAGTCACTAAGATCATATTTTTCTCTTAAATCAAATTTTAAATAATACTTTTGTGACAAGCTTTTTAGTTTTTTTTAAATCAGCTTTCTATGTGATGCTGTTAGTGTGCAGTTATCTTCTGGATTTCCATGATTGGTGCCTTCAAGCACATCTCAATGGAATGTTTTCTTTACCCTGCCACATTTATGTTGCTTTCAGCTTTCTTAGAGGCAGTTTGGCTGTTAAACAATTTCTTCCCTTGAGGCAATACTGATTACACTTATTTATGACATCGTCTCTGAAAGTGAGATTTTTACAATTCTCCAAGGCAGAAATTTATTCTCAGCAATTTTCTCCCTTTACAGATTCCTTCAATAAAATAAATGTTAGTACCAGGTGTGTATAATAGGGATCACTCTGGTTACAAATTAAATTTAAATCATTGAGCCAAGTGGGTAGGGTGACCTAAGATGTGACATCCACTACTTGTTGCTTCAATTATCTTTCATTAACAATGAGTTAGTGGCACCTTACAGTGTTAATACCAGGAACTCCCTAGATGCAGACCAGTGCTGAGATGTGAGGACCACATCTCATACAAAGTGTGCACAACCCACTTCAGCTGGTGACAGATATGGGACAAGTGACCAGAGGAAAGGAAGTTTACTCAGTGTTGCTCCTTTTGTCCATACTCCTGTGAAAAAGAAAACTGGGACCACAGAAACTGTTGCAACTTAGGGGTTTATTAAGGATGTTCCGTCCATCCCCTCTGGAATGTCTCCTTGTTGGTGCCAAAGGGGCATTGCACAAGTAAGTCATGCATTTTGGTCTGGAACACTGAGGCTGGGCACTTTAAGATGCTGAAACTATATGTCCTTGGAAGATAGGGAGATACTCCTTAGAGCCAATTACACAGGAATAATTTTTGGACACTAAGTAATTGTGAAAAAGATCTACACCACTTCAGCAGTGGACAAAAAACTTTTACAAGTGTTCTCATTTTATCAGAATTATAAGAATGCCCATAAAACTGCTAACATTGCTCCCAGTTTATGGAGCTGTATCTTCTTTTCAGTATTTCATTAGTTTAAAAATTTGTATAAGTGGCAGATATTAAGTAAAAGAGAGCATATGTGTAATAGCAAAGATTAAAGTTTCCTAAAAAAGCTCTTGCTTTTGCTTTTTTTTCCTCCTCTAAATCTCGGACTGTTGTATCAAGAATTATGTCTGATTATATTGGAAATATGGAGGGGTGTGGATGAGAAATTGTTCCTCTTCTTCACTGCCTTCATCCCCTTCAATGTTCTTCACCCTCCTTTCCTTAAGTTTTTTCTTAACTACTCAGTTCAGCACTTACCCCACTCATCTCAAAAGAGAAAGCATCTCCATGGATAGATCTTCCATTCAGAGTAACAGCTTGAGGTCTCAATTTCAGGCCAAGAATTGTAATTTTGTTGTACTTCAGAGTGTCAGCTCCTCGGTAGCCATTTTTCAGTATTTCTGTCTTCAGGTTTCCCTGGAAAAAGACACAGAGAACACTTTGGGACCACGACAACTCTTTAGATGTGACTTACTGCACACTATTACAAGATCTCATCCTTGTCAGTGAACATACAGAATGTCTTCCAATGTACACATTGAAGTCCAAGATTGTAAAGGAAGAAACAACAGTCGTATTAATTTGCACATAAGAAAGGTTTCATATATGATTATAAATTAAGAGAATAAGAAAAAAAATAGTGTTTACAGCATTCATTTGGAATCTTCTTGGACATGTTTTTCTACTTGTAATCAATGTAAATTTTGTTCTTGTACCCATTACAGAGTACAGTCGCATATGCAAAGCCAAAATCCAGATACAGAGATTCAATTAGTGACCTTAAGGCAGATTTAATTAACATCCAAAACTAACTGCTTTAAAACATTAGCATCTTCCACAAACATCAGTTGCTAGATATTTTGCCCCTATTTTAAGGGAGCATGTTATATATGTCCCAGCTTTAAAGAGACTGAAGGAAGACTGTATGTCCACAGAGTTTTGTTTGTTGTACTTCTTATTTACTACACATTCCATATTTAGGGGTGTACCAAGAGGACATACAACGTCATTAAACTAATTCATTTGGATCACCAGTGACAGTAATTTCCCATACATGCAATGAAGAGGAATCATCACATTTGTTATGTGATCAAAGTTGTTAAGGAAATAAAGATGAATTACACTGCTCAGGAAATGATGGATTGCTATGCAATCATGATTTTTTAAAAATATGCCAAGGAGAAACCCATGATGGAACCTTTTGCATAAATTACCCTATGTTATTTCGGTGGTGCGTGGTAGGAGGGGAGCAGAAGCTAGATCATGGTATTTGTAAGTTAGGTCTGTGCTTAGATTGCTTATTTCAGGCATCCACACTAAAAATAAGTGCAAATCCCCAGCACACTGATTTAAACTGCCTAAACAAGGAACGTTGGCTATTTTTCAGCAAATGGGGAGAGGCCTCTAAAAGCCTCTGGAGAATTTGTCAGAATACCTATATGTGCTGTCTTCTCCCTACTGGCAGAGCTCCAGCACAGAGGGAGGCTCAGTATAGAGAGACCACCTCCCTACAGTGGTTTATTGCTGTCTCAGGTGTGGCTAAGCAGGAGAGCTAGCACAGAGCCAGTACGCACAGCGTGATGTTGAACTCAGCGATCACAACTGTATTAACAAGGCTACCCTCAAACTCTGAGGCCCTGAGATACAACTCTTCAACAGACACTCTTCTCTGACTGGAGAACTGGAGGTCTTGGAGGGACAGGGAGGTGATGGTCCAGGGGAATGAGTGATCCTCTCCTCCCCAAGCATCGAGTGGTTAAAGCAATTTCCCAGAAAGTTCCTGAGTTCTTCGCTGAGGGAGGAAACATATGGATATCACTCAAAGCCCCATAAATGGAAAGCAAAATGAAGTCCTGGAACTGAGGCCAGAAGCCAGGACTTCTGTACTCTGAGCAGCAGGGTCATGATTTTTCTTTCTTACTGTCTAGTTCTGGTGGGCTTCATATAAAGGGGCACTTTGGCTTAGGTCACTTAGTCACTATGCATGTCAAAAGGGAGTTGTAAAGCGAATTAAAATGACAACAGCAGAGAGACAGCACCAGAGAGCAGAAGCTCGAATCATTCCCCGAGACTTAAGTGCTTTGCGCAAGCCTTTAATTCTTTATGCTTCTGGGTTGTTTAAATGAAAATATAAATTAGAGGGTCTAATCCTGTAGCCATTACTTGTACAACACTCTGTGCTGGGTTCAGAATAAATGTTGCAATGTCAGACCTTATTAGCAAATCTCTCAAGGAACAAAACTTTTGTGTTCTCTTAAAGCTACGTGTGATTAAATTATTCATCCACATTTTTTTTAAGAATATAGAAATGTGCAAAAAATACCAAGACTTTCATACATTTTTCATACTTCTACAATTTGCTATTTGAGATGGACTGTTTTCTTTATAAACACATAATAAAAAATCGACATTAAAGATTATTGGAATGCAGATAGGGAATTCAGTCATGGATTTACAGGCAGAAGTCAAATATGAACAATGAGAAATGGAAGTGCCAGAGAATCAACAATCTAATTTGCACAGTTCAGAATTTAATATAAAACTGGATATTGTTTTTCTGTAGCCTTTCTGCAATAAATTACTACACACAACTACAGAAAACCAAAGTGATTTTTCTTCCTTTTGCTGTTGAAATATCCTTTTTTTCTAAGAAGAAGGATTTTTTTCCTCAGTAAATCAAGAAGGAAATAAGTTAAAAATTAAAATAAAGTCTACACGTGTGGTATTGGTTCCAGGAAAATATCTCACAAATATACCAGGCTACATAATAAAACCCATTGGTTTGCCCTGGCTTGCTCTTGCTTCTGGAAGACAAACCTTCTAAGACCAATATCACAACAGGGTTAACAAGTTTTTATTCTTTTGAATAGTTTTCTGTAGACTACTTTGGGGCTTTTAGGAATACATGGCATGGAAATCATAGAATCATTTAGGTGGAAAATGCTTTTAAGGTTGTCAAGTCCAACTATTAACCCAGCCCTGCCAAATTCACCACTAAATCATATCCTTAAGGGTAAATCTACACATCTCTTAAAATCCACCTCCAGGAATGGTGACTCCACCACATCCCTGGGTAGCCTGTTCTAGGGCTTGATAACCCTTTCAATGAAGAAATTTTTCCTAATATCCAATCTAAACCTCCCCTGATGCAACTTGAGGCCTCTGGTCCTATCATTTGTTACTTGGGAGAAGAAACCAACACCCATCTCTCTACAACCTCCTTTCAGGTAATTGTAGAAAGTAATAAGGTCTCCCCTGAGCCATCTTTTATCCAGGCCAAGCATCCTCAGCTCCCTCGTAAGACCTGTGCTCCAGATCCTTCACCAGCTCCATTGCCCTTCTCTGGACACAGGATTTGAGGTGTGGCCTCACCAGTGCTGAGTAGAGGGGAACTATCACTGCCCTGGTCCTGTTTCTGATACAAATCAGGATGCCATTGACCTTCATGGCCACTTGGGCAAATTACTGGCTCATGTTTAGACAGCTGGGGACCAAACCATGCCATAGTCTACATACAATATTCTATTTCTTACCAAATGCTAGAACTGCAGATGAAATATGATCTGTATAGATTATTGAAGTAGGTTCAGGATTTTTTACAATAACTCCAACAACTTACTATCATATACCTAATGAGCTTATGGTAGATTTATTTTATAGTATTTTTCTGCATTGAAATCTGTTGGGTTTTTCTATCAGGCTTTCTCAGGACATGTCTATGCAGAAGTGAGAGCTGTGTGAAAGGCATCAGTGCACTGACCCTGAGCTAATCTATTCCCATGCTGCACTGCATGGAGCATCTGATCAGCACACTGGGTTGCCAGTAACATACTGAGTCACTCCACAGGAGACCAACCATGGGAGCTGTCTCTGTGCTGTCAGACAAGCAAATGAAAGCTAAAGAATTGAGACTACATAATTCTCTGCACCACAAAACAAAAATTTCAAGTGATCAAAGATAAAAAGTTGCTGGGATATCCTGAATAGAGGAATGTAGCCCTCTCCCACCCATCCCACTGAAAGTATTCAGCAGGAGGAAGGCAAGGAAAAGGTCCCTCATACCCAGAAGCTGCAACTAAGGAAAAAAAGAAAGCTGAAAAAGTGGATTTTCAGATTTGCGTCACAGGAGGGACATTAATGATGTGTCTCACTGTGATACTCAGTGAAGCAAACACAATACTGCAGCATCCTAGTTGGACTATTTTGTATCTAGCTGTAAATGAAAGCATTAGGTAGTTTACCAGGTTTAAAGGCTGAGCTAGAGGAAAAAAGCTTTCAAGAGAAAAGTTAGACATCAGCAGCTTACAATGGCTACACTAAAATACAGCTACTTACTTTGCTGAATGTATATTTAGCCAAGAAGTAGTTCTCGTTTTCAATGGTATCTGTTAAAACACAAAGCAAGGAGGATAGGTATCAAAACATGTAGCAAAATCCATAAGCAGTTCACAATAATCATAGCAAGTGGATAAAGTCACACTAAGATGATTTGTGGGCTATTTAATCTCTTTCTCTAGTCTTAGGTTGATCTCAGAGGAACAAAACGAGAGATTGCCCTCTCTAGCAGACCAGTTGTTCCCAGTGTCACGCCTTTCTCATATCAAAATGCTAACTTCAAGACCAATCTGCTTTTCACCTTTGTAATGTTCAACTTGGAGTCAGTTCTCCAGCTTTTTCTAGCAGGAGCCAGTGCCATTATACTGCTGAAAAGGCAGCCTGAGGACAGGCTGTGGTGGTTGTGGCTGGTGCCTGTTCTGGTAGAATGTACCCTCCACGGATGAACAGAGGGATCTTGCTCAGTGGGGCAGACACAGTAGAATAGTTCTTCTTCCAGGCACTTGGCACTTTAAGACCCTACCACAAAAATTAATGCAGTTAAAAAGAAGGCAATCCAGGCTCTATACATATATACCACTAAAAAAAGAGAACAAGGTGTACATTTTCATCTCGATCACATCAGTGAAAAAACATACTAAAATGTGGATTTCAGGAGTATTATTCCAGTTTCTTTTTTAACATGAAAGAGGATCTAGTCTTTGCAATTATGCATATGCATGAGATAGAAGCATCATGAATGAAAGACAGCAAATGGTCTTTAAAAATGGTATCATTATTCCATATGCTGTAGAATAAAAACCTCTCATCAAGAGACTGAGCAAAAAGAAAAAGAAACTTTTGCTTCCTCTTTTTATACATGTGGAGTCTGTCACACTTCAATTTAAGGTAAGTGATTCATAATCATTTGGGAATGTAAACTGTGGATTTTCTTCTCTTGTAAGGACAATTCTTACAATTCTTCCCCTTTCAAAAAGTAATTACAGCATTCAGTGCGTGAAACTTGTGTGTGTCGACAACCTGCATCAACCCTTTCTGGTTTAATGCCTCAAAAGCAGGTGCAGGCAAGACTAATGTACGGAGTAAATAACAGGAAGGCTTTGCTCTTGCCCTCTGTAAATGATAATTATAATTTATGGCAAGTACCCAACCTTGGTTTTGGATAAGCACCATGTGTATGGCAAGTACAAATTGCTGGGAGATGAGCAATGCTAATGCTGATAGACAGGGCAAGGGACACTGGGGCTGCTGTCCCTGTGCCCAGCCCAGCAAGAGGCTTCAGAGGGAAGCACAACAAGGAGAGTTGAATTAAATGCTCAACTTTGCAGCGTCACAGTCTTATGAAAAGAGAAAAAGGGAAAGGGTTGGATGAACATCCATCTGAGGACATCAGACAAATGCTGAAAATGACCAAACACCTTTAAAAATAATGCTCTGAGAGCATTTCTGTACTGCCTGCTCCTCTGCCAGGATCTCTCAGGGTAGTTAACAACAGACTGATGATCCTGGGCTCACATTTCTGAAAGCTCTTAGCATCAGCCTAACTGCTCCTGTTGAAGCCAATGCTGGTCTTATCCTGCAGATTACAGCAGAGTAGTTAGGTTGAACTGAACACTTTTGGAAGTGCAATCCTGGGGATGGTGTTCAAAAGGTCAAGGCTCGTAGTCCCTGAAAGTAGAAGATACTGGAATTTTCCACAGAGCAGATTGTTCTGCATCTCTTGGAAGCATCTTCTGGAGGGAAACCTCACCTTGCTCTCAAAATATGCCTTCTGTCAAAAGTGATGCATGTGCAAAAGTGTGTGCACAGAAGGGTTTGTGGTGAGTTCTCAGGAGTGTAGCTCAGGTTTCTGCCTGTTTCTATGCAGGAAAGTGTATCAGTACAAGAATTAAAACTGGGGGAGGGGGAAGAAAGAAGTCTTGGCACTTTCATGCATTTCTAGGCTGCTCTTGAAAATTTAGTTCTATGTGTCTTAGACCTTTACAGACCAAAAATAGAAAATAAAATGTTACTGAAAGCTGTGTAATTTACTCTCCCAGCTAGCCTGGTGTAGACTTTTTGTTCCCTAGTTTTCTTTAACACAGATGCTAAGGTAAAAACACTGGTGAACATTGATAAAAGTTATTTTGCTGGAATTGTACCATTTTAAATTATTTTTTAAAATGTAAGAAAATTAATCTTAAAAATACATACGGTACAGTAGTCAAACCATTCTGCATCAGGGAAGTATACATCCACAGATCTTGCTCCCTGTAATTGTTATAAAGAGATTAAAAGATTAAAGTCTTTTCTCTTTTTGCATTTCTGATATTACATTAGCTTTATTGCATTTGTGCATGGAGAGATGTATGCTGAATATTCTAATAACATCAAATCTTGGATATTAGGGCTGAGTTATTGTCATAGCAGTGGACTAGTGCTGGCTAATCTATAACACCAAAGAGACAAGCTTATGCTATTTGGGGGTTTTTACTGCCATTCCATGGGATGAGTCAATGTTACATGATTATTTCATTCTAGTACACAGCTCTGTGTCTTGCAAATGTAACTGGCCTAGATGCACTCTAACATCTGGGCAACCCCAGTGAGGTCTATGGCAGCCTTTGCAAGACAGGACTTCACATGTGAAGTGGGAGGACACCACTGGTCAGTGCCTCTTGCACCCCTCTTATTGCAGAAACAGGCAGAGTAAGGTCTAGCAAGGAGGATACACGGATATTTCCCTTGTAAACCATTTAAAGTTGCAGATAAGTAATAATAAATAATAAATGTGCTGCTAATTGCACAATTGCTGTACTTTGTTTTACAGCATGCGTTGTATCATATCGCTGCAGGGATGAAATCACGCTAAAGGCACTTTGAATCAATAATTCCAGGAACAGTTGGAATCAAAACATACTTCCATTTTTGTCACAAATTGCTTATTCTCACAAACAGATTAATTTTGATTCTCAGTGTAGATGTCTGACTCCTTGCAGGATTATGATTTAGCCCCAAGGATTACCCAAGGGAGCAAGTGGAGTAAGAAAAGTAAAGGTGGAGAAGAGTCAAGGCATAGTTATCATTTTATATTTCAGGGTATTTATATATATGAAAATGCCCATAAAATCAAGATGCCTCCCTCTCCATCTTTTCTTTGTATTATTATGACAACCCTGGGTATTCTGATCTGCGGAAAAGTGTGTAACCACCATCTCAATCATGATGATTTCAAGGCCAGGTTGGATGGGGCATTGAGTAACCTGATATAGGGGGAGTTGTCCCCACCCGTGGTAGGGGGGTTGGGACTAAATCATCTTTAAGGTCCCTTCCAACCCAAACCATTCTATGACTCTATGATTTCATGAGCCTTGCCTTTTTGACTCCCTAAAAAACAAAACAGTGTGTAAGGCAGTTCCTCATTTTAATTTTCATGGATGTCTCACTTGCTGTCACCCTAGGACTCAAGGAACAAAGGGTAAACTGTCTCCGACCCATCTTCTCCACACAAGCAAATGCCATGCTGCAGTTTGATGCAGTCACTACTGGCCTGCAATGCCACAGCGAAGGGCTTACAGCTCACCTCTGACTCTGCCCTGCTATGTGGCACAGCCCTGGCTGCCACCTCTCACACTGCAAGACCCAGCAATGTGTTGCCTTCAGAGTTCTGCTTCCCTCATCAGGCCACAGGCACCTGGCCTTCCTTTTGTGCTGCAGTCCTCCAAAAAACATTAGGATCTCCTTATCTAGGCCCCCTATCATTTTATACGTCCTTATAATTTTCCCTTTCATTCACTTCTTTGCAGGAAGCCTCCCCTGGTTTGTCACTTGCTCTTCATGGGAAGGTTTCTCTCACAGTCTTCATCATCTTACTGGTCTGAGACCCTGTGAAATCTCATTACTCATCAGCTATTAGAAACCTGTGGGAGTCTGAAGATGAAAGACTGACAAATGAAGTGCCTTAGTGGAGTCAGAATGGTTTTAGATGCAGGAATAAGAATTTCATTTTAAACTCACAGAGGCAAAAGGGTTGGTTAAAAAAGGTGACTAACAGTGGCTGGTTTATATGTTTGAACATCAGCAACATCTAGAAATACATCAGATATTCCGGCAGCACGCTGATTGCTAACAGTGCCAGGATGCATCACCTGCAAATACTTAGATGTGCTCAGACATACCTTTCTTGTGCTGTCAGCAATCAGCAGTGAGCAAGGAGAGAAACCCACCCTTGCCAAGCAACGTGAGCCTTGACCACAGCGCTGTGCCCAGCTGCTTTTTAAGTGCTGCTTTTTAAAACCTGTCCTGTTAGCAGCTAACATTATCATTACCATTTCTGTAATGACTGCATTTGCCTGTGATGCTGGGAAACTCCTACCACAGCCCTTCAGTTCCAAAACACTGTGGGTGAGCAGTAATATGGAAACTGGTTTGCTTGAATATCTGTGTGTTTCTTCCTAGCTCAACAATTACTGCTCTGTGTGTGTCCTTGGAGGCTGCTGCCAGCACAATAACAGGAGCACGTGAGGGGCAGAATCCAGGCTCTTTATATCCGTTCGTCGCTTGGAGTAGCACAGAAAGGCTGTGCCCTCACTTTCATCCTCCCACTTCAAGTACTGGGAAGCTCTGTATTTACTGTCTGTGCTGCTCAGAAATGTGTTCTGTAAGCTTTGACAGTGGAGGGAAGAAAGGAATAGATATGAGCAAACATGCTCTGAATGTCACCCAATGCCCTAAGCGCAGTTCATTTCTTTTATTCCAGTATGATGGCATTTTTTAATTAAAGTACTTGCCTCATCAAGAACAGGAGCAATCATAAAGGCAGGTCCCCAAAGGAAGGCAGTATCTATTCCATGAGTCTGCTGATCAGAGGTAAATCCATGTTGAAAGTGAAATACACAATATCGATTCACATTTTGATAGAACTTGTCAAATATTTTGATATTACTCACTGTGACAAGAATTCTGCTTCCTCAAGATATCCTTCAACACCACCAAATATTTTTGCTGATTGAGGGAACGCCAAAAGCTGGGCAGAGATTCAGAAATTACAGTAGCACCTATCTAGCTGACTTCTTTTTAGAGCAGCAACAGCGAGTAAACAAACTTAATTTCTGTCCAGTGAGCCAAGTCTTCATTGCAGGAGCCTATGAGCAGGATAGGGGCCAGGACCAGGAGATGGAACACAGATGAAAAACACTCCACTCTATGATCTAAAGCATTTGTGAAAATCCTTGGATCTGGCTTCCCACACCTTTCACAGATTTACATTTGAAATCTTTCACAAGACAAACACAAAGCAACATTTATACATAGTGTTCTTTTTAGCTGCCTCTCTAGAATGGATTAGAAACCTATGGAATTCAGTCCATTTTATTCAATGCACTAAGATTGTTTTGGATCCTGATCGTGTCCTCCATAGTGCTCAGAGTCCCGTTCACCTGGCAACATCTGCCTTCTCTTGGGAAGAAATCACTATTCCACCATATATCAGCTAATGAAAATATTGAACAGCATCTGGCAAAGAGGAGAGATCTTCCCCATCTCAGGAACCTCCACTCATCTGGCATAAAATCCTTGAGAATTTAAAATGGCTTTCAAGAATTTGTAAATCCATACCTGAGGAAATTACTAGTAGATTCTAGTTATCTTATAAGAATATCGGATGAAGTGTGTCTGCAATCCTCCTAAAATCAAGTTACCTTGTACCTCCTGACTTCTGCCTCTCCTCTGCCCCCTTTCCCATCCAACAGCCCTGCTGCCTTGTCAGAGATGGCAATTGGTTTGGTTTTCATTCATTTTTGACAAATTCACACTGGCTATTGCATATTTACATATTATTCTCTAAGGACATATAAATTCTTTGTTTAAAAATGTATTTACTGCATCTGTTTAACTGACTTTGCAGCTGCCCCTGTTTAAAGCCAGATTTCTGTTGTAAGCTGGCCAGAGCAGAGTCACTCAGTGTCGGTGCCCTGCTCTGACACCCTGCCTGCTCAGGGCATAGGCACACACTGCACCCAGCCCAGACTTACAGAAATTTCCCCAAAACGAGCAAAGATAACTCGGCAATAAAAAGACACCTACTGAGTGTTCAGACTTCTAAAATGTTTCAAGCTTAGGGGAGTATGTGGAACTTATGAAAAGTTGTTCTTGAAGGCAAGCCTTGGGCTCTGTCTGAAAGAAACCTCAGCTTATTCAGAGGTTCTTTTTCTGTCCAGAACAGTAGCTCTTTTGGACACTTCCATCCCGGTTGCTATTGCATTTTCACATAATACTTTGTAAATATTTAAAGCAGGTTATGGCTTTTGATTAATTACCTTGTTGTAAAGATTTTGAAATATGAAACATTAGTTTTTGTTGTCATCTTAATAGCTTCTCTGTATTTTCAATTCCACTGTAATAAACTTGTAATACTAATTCAATATGCTTTGTTGTGGGAGATTTCAGGAAAAAAAGCTGATCAAGAAATTATGACAAAAGAGAAGTTGATTATATTTGTATATAGAAACAAGTGTCAGCGTCTAACAGAAGTAGTTTCTCTTGCAATTCTAGCAACCACAAGCAGAAATTCACAAACAAATGAACTTTCCTATTTTGAAAAGATAAGCCATTAAACCATGTCTCTGATCTATGAAAGGTCCTTAATTCCCTCTACATGCTTCCTCTGGTTAGATGCTGGCCTCTCTCCTGTTGTATTTTTCCCCTGCTTAGCCATTAAACAGAACTTTCCTTTCCACTAATGGATTACCACCTTATGGTCTTTTTGGACAGCTGAGATGCTGACGCCTCTGTTTCACAGACTGAAAGCCTCAGAGGCACCTAATATGCTTGTAAGAATCTACTGGGATGTTGTTCTTGTTTATTATTTGAAACAAGCCCCTCAATGTTTGAAATGGAATGAAAAATCTGAAATGACCACATGAAACACCTATTGTTTGGAGTCAGTCTGCCCAGGCACAATTGTTTTCATGGTGAGAGTTGTGAACTCATAAGAGCTCCACCCAAAAAACAGGAGTTTTTTTAGCTCTCCTTTGTATTTTTTACAAGTAAGAGAAAGGTTTGTTGCAAACTTCCATCCTCCATACACTGAAAATTCTATTTCAGCTCTCTCTTTCTCAATGCCCCACATTTCTCCTCCTGTTAGCATCTGGGTCGCTTTCTCTATTTAAGTAGACCCACTACTAAAAGAATTAATATTAATTAGAAATAATAAGAAATACTCATTAAGTAATAATAGTAAATAGACTTCAATAATAGTAAGAAACACTTTTAAGCCATTTTGGGATCTAGCTATGGCAACATTAGCAAGTGATGGGGCTACTAAGATGTCACTGGGATGGGACCTGGGGAGTGAAACAGTTTGTGTTGGTCTCCTGCTGCCTACACTTACATGTATTTTAGAGGTTTTATTTCCTAGTAATCCCGTTCTGGTCCCACTGACTAAACTACCATCAGTGGCTGGAGTGCACCCCTTGGCTCAGTTTCATTCAACATAAGCCTCTACTAGGGCATCTGAGACTGCTCTACAGTTCAAATCAAAGCAAATTTGGAAATTTGCTAATGTAGATGTGGCCCAAATAGAGTATAGGTATGCTGGTAATGGTCAGAAAGGCAGCTTTAATGACACCAAAATAATTAGCAGAGATTAGCTAATATTAATGCCAAAATTAACTTGGGCATTTCCAATATTAACACAAATCTCATTATGCAAAAAATAGAGCTAAAATAAATAACATATAGCCCTTTGTAAGATATGAGTACCTATAGAATTCTCCTTAATGTTACCTAGTAAAACAACACTGCAGAGTAGAAAGGGAAAGGATACTGCTTTTAAAATTTATCAGTTAACCAGTATGCTGAGTAAGCATATCTTTTCCATGGTTGAATGGTCTGCACTTTAGTGTAATCTCAGTTTAATTTGCAAAAAATGCCTTACCCTTTAACCAGAATGTTTTTAACCTAAAGGGAAAAAGAACATTAAACAGTCCACAGCGTAGCCTACACCAATGAAACTAAATGGTGCAGAGCTTTGGGCAGTAGCCTTTCATATGTGTTATTTGCACTCCTTTTGCTCAAGTCTTTGCATAAAGCATTCTGAAGTAGAAAATTTACCAAAAGCAGGTAAAAAACTAATTAAAAGATGAGGAAAGGGAAACTAAACCTCAGTTGGATTCCTGCTTCTTCCAAATAGAAAAAATGAGTTGTTCCAAAAATCTGAGTCTAATTTTCTGAGAGGGTTTTCAGTCTGTATTTATTAATCTCAGTTTTGCACCTGCTTCTACACTCAAACATCTCTGTTTTCTCCGTGCAATTTGTGGACACAGATGTGGGTTTCATAGATAGCTTGCAGATGCAAGTGCTAAATTAGAAAAAAACAAATGCTGTGGATGATTGGACTCTCTGTATGAGGCCTTTTGGCATTCTGGACGAGAATACAGATTTCATCTATTTCATTCAAACACAGAAAATACAGGTATGTGATTCCTATTTTTGAAATAAAAAAGAACTACATATTTGCCTAAGACTAGAAATTTTCAGAATTCTTCTTTCTTAGATTTTCTGTTTTCCCCCCACTAGAAACAAATATAGGTTCTATTTTAATGGAAATTCATTGCATACATTAAGAGTTACCTTTGTGCATATAATTTGATTAATTGCTCGACTGCTCTTTTAAGAGAGAGCATGCAATAACAATACTGTGATGATTCTCGTACAGATGTCAACTGTTTTATACATACATATATGTAATAGCTCAAATAATTTTGTGAAAAAATTATGATAAAAAAGAGAGACTCCAAACTCACTCGTGCATCAGTGACCCCACCACTGTGTTTCCGTGCACGTGAGACTCGTAGAACAAGGTGTACAAGTATGGCAGCAGTGAGTATCTGATCTGAAGGGCAGCACGAGATATCCCGGCAAACTCATCTCCGAACACCGCTGGGTCTTGTTCCTGTTAAGTACAAGCTTTGATTGGTACTGAGCATTGAAAGTATGGTCTGCAAATTCAAAAGAGAACTCGTGTGCAACATGGGGAGAGCTGTGGCTGACATGATGCTACGAAAGCGAGTGTTTAAATAAGAAAAAGCACTGATTTGCAAACTGGAAGATGTATTAAGGACAACATCCACTATTACCATATATCCATTATGCTTGTATAAATTTTTCAACTTGAAAAACTCCAGTGAGTTCAAAGAGATCAGACCCCACCACAGTGGGGTATGTGAGCCCTCTGCAACCACACTGAACCTTGTGGTGGGAGAGGAGCTGGGGTTTCATGTCTGTGCTCGGGAACAGACACCCTGTCTCTAGAAATTAGTTTATCCTGAAGATGCAAGCCCTCTGGGACAATGAAGGTGAAACACAGGAAAAAGGGAAGACCGATAATCTGCAAATCAAAGTCAAAAGCCTAATTATGTTGGCCAGATACATAAAGGTAAATCTATTTAAAAAAGCAAACTCATGGCCCTGCTGAAGCCAACAAGAGTGATCACACTGTGTGCAGTGGGGAAAACATTTCATCCATTCAAAGAAACTTGATTTCTCCTCCTGTGCCCACCATTTTAGGATGACAGGACACATCAGCAGTGGCCCTCGTCTCCTCCCTGCCAGCGATGCTCTCCTATGAGAAAGGGCATGCACTGGGTCCCACCGTCAAGAGGGCAGGTTCAAACATTGTCTGTATTCATTGGCTGGTTTTGATCTTACTCCAAGGCAACCTTGACTCTCCCCCCGGAATGGGATGCAGAGTGTGCAGCCCAGGGCAGTGCTGATACAGGAAGTAGTTACATCTCCTTTAACTCCCCCTTCCGACCTTCTCCAGTGCTAAACAGCCAGCTAATGAGTCACACGGCTACCTTCCTCCTTCACAAAATTTTTCCCATAGTACTCAGTTTTCTCATTAAAATTGAAGACTATATGACAAATTCCAAGGATAATGAAACATAAAAGGAACAGAAGTAACAAAGCTTTTTATATTATATAGTGCTTTTCAGACAAGAAAAGTATTAATTAAACTGTTTGAAATCCCCAGTGAATTAGGCAAAGGGGATATTTAAGATTTTATTTTAACAATAATTTTATGCTAATTAAACTCAATATTTTAGTAAAATTTCACCATTATTATGTTTGCATCAGAATTAGTCACTAATAATACTCCCTGCTGGCTCTGAGCTCCAGAGCATCTATCTGTTATTTCAAAAATTGCACTATATTTTTACCAGTGTTCTGACGCTGTATGAATATTGCCTAATTTCACAAAAACAGTCGGACTTCCTAGGTGATGCTCAGTGAACCAAAATACCTGTTTGTCTCTTTCAGTGAACACAATGCTTTAAATGGATTTAAGTAATCCAGTAAAACCAAATGTATCTCTGAATTGCAGCTCCCATCATATAGAGCCATTGCTCTCTTACTGTTTATTAAATTGTACATATGTGATTAATACCCACTCGCCCAGGTCAGACCCCCTTTGGATGCTCAAAGAGCCAAGCAACCATATAAATAATATATAGGTACCTCTAACTTTAGTGAAGAGGTAAATAGAAAATATTTATCAACAGCTAACACCCCCCAGACATTTGTTCTCCTACAAAGAAATACCTCAGCATATCTCAGGGATCTACAGGCTAATTCCTGACTCTCTTATCAATAGTACTATAGCTTATTATTCCTGCATTTGCCCAATTGCTGAATATCCATCATACTTTCATGCAGAGACAAAAGTCTGTCTGGGGTTGTAAATGTTGCAAAATTTTGATGATGCAACTTCAAAGAAACTGAAGGTTAGCAAATAAACTGAGTTCCAGCATTGCACAGACCAGTTTACAGAAGGAAAAAAGCCCCAAACATTTATTGAACCAGCAGAACCATTTCATCACGGTTGCAGGTAAACACAGCATATCTACAAAGGCTGCAAGACCTTCAAAGTTCATAGCTAGAAACAACCTGATACTTCTTTCTGTCTGCAACAAGTCTTTAAAGGACTTTATGATGTTGAAGCCAGGGCACGGGTCTGGATTGAGACTGCACTTTTTCATCCATCTCATAGGCTCTTTGGCCTTTTTGGTCTTGGCTGCCTCTTGGCTGATAATGCTGTCACTATTGGTGCCTCTCCTTGGAGTTTTCACATGTTTGTAACATGCTTTTAAACAGCAAGGATAGCGTATAATGATCTCTCTCCCCTTCCTGCAATACTTGTTATAATTACAGAAGTACAGAAACAAAAATTGAAGCAATAGAGGGAGTAGGAATATATGCTGGCTCTCACTGGCTTTTAAATAAAACTTGGGCTTCAGTAGGTAGAAAATAGAGCAGATGAATTTTACCAACAGCATGAGAAGAGCAGCATTTCTATATTATCTTTAGATTATGAATGGGAAAAATTTACACTTCCCTGTGTAATTCCCCCTCTCAATGCAGCACTCCTTTTCACCCACTGCTCCAGTTTACCCAAGAATGGCAGGTTAATTCCTGAGAAAGTAACACAAATCACTGCCAACATAACTGTAATCATAAGACTATAGCTTTATGTAACTTTGCTTACTTACGCTGTTTCCCTCTGCATTGTGATTTCTGGAAAATGGGTAGAAAGAGCCAAGCTGCATCCAGCTCAGGCAGAGTTCATAGGTAGTGTTATAGTTAAACCAACAGATATCAGCACCAATCTAAAGAGAAATAAAATCGTGTTTATTATTGTGACTGAGGCCCAAAAATGCGGAACTACAGAAATTTGCTGAGAAAGATAATTTATGGAAAGTAAAACCTATTTCTAAGTACTTGATAAAAGTGCTCCATAATGATAATATTTCTGTGACTGAGATTGTACTCACTCCTAGAGCACTAAGATCACTGTGGAAGATCTGACCATATTTCAATAACTCTACAGATTCTCCATCCCAGCTTGCAAAACCAGAAATGTATGAAGGGACCTCAAACACAGAACATGATAACAACATAATACAAAGGGATCGCTTTTGGATGGCATGTAGTGACTCAGTCTGAATCTTGCAGAGCTATTTCTGTTTCCCTTCAGCAGCCAGGACTGATGACATTTAGCCTTTTCTAATCTGCAGCTCCTGACGCAGTGGAGGCCGTTACCACTGGTCACCTCAAGCGGCTTATTTCAGAAAACGTTTGAGTTAATTTGAAGTGATATCGTGTATGAGCCAGCAACTGCCTGAAGGATGCCAGACTTACATAGGGAATGCCAAAGAGGTTGAATTCCAGGATTCCAATGATTGACCGGCGCAGGTCCTTCCACTGAGAGAAGTTGTCACCCAGCCAGTGAGCCCCATGCTTCCCACTGCCAGCAAATGTAGACCGACTCAAGACAAAATGCTCGCTTTCCAGTGGCCTGCTGGACAACACTGCAAAGAAATGCAACAAGGTCATTAAAAATAAGACTGGCAACCAAAAAAATTGTATGATCAACCCGAGCATGCAGGCACAATTTTATCACAAGGGATGTTATTCAAGAAACAATTATTACTGTGATCCCAAGTCACATGAAAATGTGGCTGCAAAACTGCAAATAAAGGAAAGTTTTGCTCAGTGGTCAAAGTAAAAAAACTATTGTCTATCTGATTCACAAAACAATTTGTCTCAGTTATTTTTAGTCTTCCTAAATAATAATGTGTGTTTAATTTATTCTCAGCAGTGTCTCAAACTGAAAAATTGAAACATAATTTCCTTTCTGTATTAGTACATTTAATTTAGTGTCCTGTGGGTTCCCAAAAAACAGTACAATATGTATTTTTCTCAATGTAGGATTTATTTAGAGATTTTTATAGGCAAATAAAGTTTTAATATTCTGGAATTAAAAGCAAAAAAACCCACAAAAAATATCAAAATTATATCCAAACATCTTATTAAAAAGAAATAATCAATATAGAAAACAAACATGTAATCATTCAAAATGTCATCCCCATCCTCTGCTTTCCTGTCGTGGTTTGATATATGAGGTTTCATTACAGAATCAGTGGTACAATGAATTTTTCCTTGCTTTTTGAAAATAATTTTACTGCATCACCAGAAAATCAATGAAGTGCAATAAGTCATATTAACAGATCTATTAAAAAATTCCTCAACATAGGGTCATCTCTGTACGTAATTACATATTGCAATATTATATATTGCAGGAACTCAAATTCAACTCTGCTTAAATACAATTTGGATAACAAAATTTAGATTCCCTGGGAAATCCTAGCATGAAATATTAATCATGTTGTTCACCATCCACTTCCTTCTCCCTTTTCTTAATGAGATTTGTTCAAGAGCTCTTTCATCCGTAATTGTAATGTCCCAGTATTTGCTATTGGGTCTGTAATGGCAGGGAGACTTCAAAGTGCTTCAACACTTGTTTCTGAAGCAAAAAACCAAACAGCTCTCATGGAAGACTAAACATATTAACCTTAGGGACCATATGCAGCAAGAGGTACAATTCTTGAACCTCACTGGACCTGCTGGTTCTGGTTTGCAGGTGCACTGCTGGGCCCAACAACTGCACAAGACTCCACGTGCTTTGTACAAATGGCATTTTAGAGCCATTTCATGGATGTCTTGAGTAAGAGTGCTCTTCCTCTGGCTGTTTTTAGCTCCATTTGCAAATACAGGTGCTAATGAGGACAATACTAGATCAACTCAACTATGATTCAGAGCTCCATAAACAATTTGCAACAAGTAATTTATTGAATAATTTCAGTCTTTCGCAAACCATTGATGAACATGTCCTAATGTTGTCAAATGTATTTGTTGATTTAAATTATTTACAGAATATCGTGTGCAAATAACTCTTGGCATTAAGCTATGCACAAACTGATTGCTGCTAGTTTATGTATTCAAATTCAAATCATTTGACATGGGGCAGATGACACATTTCCTATTCTCTGTCTGCCTTAGAATAATTCTTAGAATTGGTTTTTTATACGATTATGAAGTTGTCATTCATTTTCAGAGAATATCCTGCAATTGATGCTGGTTGCTAAATATTCCTGTCAGTAATTTAATTTAGTATATTATTTGTGAAGAGCAAATGCAGAAAGAGTATAAAACCAGCCTTGAAAAGAAATGTGTTTGAGAAAACCAAATGAATATGTATGAAAAATACTTCACCAAAGTTTCCCAGCTTTGCAGCAAATCCAACCTCTGCATATGCTTTTGACGGTATTCTCCAGCCTTGAAGGACTCTCTACATTTGAGCAAAATATGTTTCTTTTGTAAAGAGCCCTGGAAGCAAGTGCTGCAGGAAAGGGGAAGGTTCACAGCCACAGGGGAGGCTGTGAGGAGCTGTGCAGCAGTAACTGTCCCAATGGCATTAGTCTGGAATAGCGCAGCTGGGACAGTGTGTGCACTGAAGGGACTGGGGCAAGTGTGCCTGCACATGGAGCTTTTCTTGCTGAATTCACAGGGTTTGTCTCAGGCAATTGCCTTTGCTGGCACAGAGACTGAATAAAGCTAAAAAAACAGCTCAAGAAGATAGGAAATCTGAAGGCCCTATTCACAGTACTACCAAGACAGTGTATGGTTATGTGAACTCCAGTGTGCAGAGAGCAAATCCTGGTGGAGAGACCAGTGCTGGGAGGACCTCTTCTGACACTGGGGCATAGGGGGCCAAAAACGATGCTAAGAGGTCCAGGGTTTGAGGGCTTTCTGCTCCTTCTCTCAAAAGCTGGACTGTGCTTCAGCCAAGCCCACAAGAGCTGG
Organism: Manacus candei; assembly: GCF_025592945.1. NCBI lineage: Eukaryota > Metazoa > Chordata > Aves > Passeriformes > Pipridae > Manacus > Manacus candei. The sequence continues at coordinate 3,862,700 of NW_026138111.1, read as the reverse complement.
CAAACCACTTCTGGCTTTTACCCGCTGCTTCCTTTCCCCTGGGCTTGGCATATAAAATACAAATGCATCAACACCGTAATTAGGCTCACTTAGCCGTGTCCTCTGGATGCTATCACAATCCAACTGCTGAAAATGAGTGCTAAATGCTGAAACTGGCCAGCATATGGACCCCTGCTTTGCACTTCCATTGTGGTATTAAGTTGCTCCGTGTTTTAGCTCAATGCCTGCTGGAAAAGGCATGATTTGCCCATTTGATTTAATCCAACAAGTAGCTTTCCACTGTCATTCCAGCTTCACAGCAACAGTCTGTCTGTGTAAGCTGGTTTTGAATGCTTCCCAGCTGCAAAATGAGTTTTACAGTAGCTGACAGCAACTGTGCTGCAATGCAGCTCTGCCCTCCTGAACTGAGTCCCAAGCCAAACTGCAAAACACTGCCTGCCAGGAACCAGAGGCAGCCCCAGAAACAGCTGGGAGAGCTGAACAGTTCAGATTCTTCATTGACAGTGACAGAAACTCCTCTGCCACAACAACGAAGGGACAGAAAAATTGCCCTGGGATCACACAAAGCTGCCTCTGCAGCTGCTCATGAGATGCTCTAACAGAGGATAAGAACATCTTGCTGTAGATACACTAAAGCAGCAGCTGAAAAGTTAGGCCCTGATTTAGCTAAGAAAAGTAAAATTAGAATATATTCTGTTTCTTCTTCCGAGATTCTCTTTTTTTGAAACCTCCTACAAAATGATGAACAGTAAAATGAAACAATGTTTCTTATTAGATACTATTACAGATTTCCCGGGTAACATCAGCAGTTTTTCAAATGTGTTTCAATCACATGAATCTGACTAGAAATACTTAGAAAACTCACTTGAAAGTTGGTTCTGTCTGTGACCAGCCAAAGAGAGAGTGTGTGTTATAATGCTCTCCGAGGTAAGTCTTGGAGTCGGGACACAATGTCTTTTGAGACAGAGAACGATCCGAAATGCCTGAGAATGATACAAAACACTGTAAAATCACATATATCATAATTCAAATCTCTTCACATTTCTACACATTTTGGGGTGAAAACATGAAAGGATTTGGGAAGAGGAAAAGCTCAGTTGCTTGACCTGCACTGACATGAGGTTAGCATGTAACCATGAATACCTGATGCAGACAGACACGTGTCCTCAGAGGGGGGGAGAGGACTGATAATTCCTTTCAAATTCTATGTTAAATAATTCAAAACATCTGGACAGGTATCATGTGTTTAGTAAGCAATAGTCAGAAAGAAAAATTTTGCATTGCCTAATTAAGAATACACCTACACATTATTTACACAGTGAGAAATTTTACTTAATAGTAAAAACGTTGCTAGGGAAAAAAATAAAATCACTGAAAACCAAACAGAAATTCAGATGTCCAGGGAACCTGTATGGTTGTGTGAAATCCTAAAACCTCAGTGTTTGTATCACTCAGCTGCAGATGCAGGTTGGTACCACAGTTCTGCCCTATCACAGCAAAATTCACACCTAAACTCAGCTCTGGCTCACCCCTTGCCCTGAGGCACTTAGGACTGGAAGGCAGCAGGACTAATGGCACTGCCTCAAGAGCAGGGAGGGTCGGAGGTGGGCAGGGGAGGAAAAAGCACGAGGTGCAGCAGTCTGCAGGCTGTTGGTGGCTATGGCCTGATAGGCTGCACAGAAGAGAACCAGGACAGATTATAGCAGGTATATTCACACGTGGATGGACTATCCAGTAACTCTGTCTATCAGCAGGAGACAGAGGTTGTAGAAACTTTTTGCCTTCAGTAATAGTCAGGGATAGGCCTGATGACACTGGCACAGCTGCAGCTGACTCAAAGGTAAGCAAAATGAGGCATAAATTGGCTGCACAGATGCTGCCTGGTCTTTGATCCCATATTAAGGAGATGGTGGCAAAGCCTATTTGGTGCAAAAAATTTTTTATCCTCTGCAGGTAACTGCCATGAAAATGCCACATGAAGCTCAGCAGGAATCGGGCAGGTCAGGTGTTTAGTTTATACAATGTATTTATTTTCAAAGATGGAGTTGAACCTGTTATAAAATTCTCTCAAAAAAAGGTAGATTTTAAAATATTCTTCCTTTGCACACTAATTAGGTGCATGCACTATTGTAAATATTTCTCCATGAACAAGCAATTTCCCTGCTTAATTGCACTTCCTGCATGTTTGCAGTTCATTACTACTGTGCATTTCTCTGTACATGAAACCACCTTAGCCTCTGCTCTGCTGTGCCACCACAGCTAGAATCCTTGTGTTTGGATCTTTAGACAAAAGACTCCAGTGTGGCTGATCTACATCAGACATAACTTAATTTATAGGCAATTTTCAAGTAACTTTGACTGATACGTATTTGAAGAGGACACTAAGGTTCTGAGGAAAGTCACACAATGTCCCAGTGGCACTTGATTATTAGCCCCATAAAATTAAGGTGGGATAGAAAAGAAAATGCTGCCTCATGGATCATAGTTTCATTCTTCATTCCTATTCAGAGTATTTTGTATTCTGCCTCAGTAATACTGATTATTTTACAATTGCATATTAATCTTCAGTATAAAGTGTTTTATAGAAAATTGATTTGAAGGACATCTGTTTTTAGAAATTCAAACCATGGTTACATGTAATCATGGTTATAAAATTTAGATGAGGTTGAAGGCTACACTGACAAAAAGCCAGAGGGACTGAGATAGGGACTTGCATAGATGAAATCACCTAGACAATGGTGAGCCTCCAAAACTCTGCTAGCCCCAGGAAGGTCCTAATGTCTTGTTGGACTAAGCCACTTGGGTCCCATCTCATATCTACACCAGTTGAGGGCTTGGACAGATAAGAGCATGGACAGAGTTGGCATTAAGTGAAATATAAAAGAAAGCCCTTAAACACTGGTTCAAAACAAAGGGATAAAAAGGGATAAAAGCAAAGGATAAAAGGATCTCCGATATTTTGGCCATTTTCTCCAAAGCCTCACATCTTTTTTCACAGCTCTGAAGGCTGACAAAAAATGAAGGTAACTTAAGGCAAAGATGGAAATGTCTCATCAGTTCCTCAGCTTTGGTCAAGATCCACAGGGCCGGTATGCAGTGGTTTCCATACAGAGAGAGCAAACACCAAAACCATAATTAAAAGCTCTGCTTCTGCTTTCAAAAATTTACAATCTCTTTATAGTATTTTGTCATGATTTTGTTATGTTTATGCTTCTCTTATATTCAGAGTGAAAAGAATTGAGATTTAATAAAGAAAGTTAAGAATCACAGAATATGATGAGTTGGAAGGGACCCACAAGGATCATCAAGTCCAGCTTTTAGCCCTGCACAGGACCATCCCCAAGAGTCACACCATGTGCCTGAGAGTATCATCCAAACTCTGTCAGGCTTGGTGCTGTGACCACTTCCCTGGGGAGCCTGTTCCACTACTCAACCATGACGGTACAAAAGCCCGAAGGGAAAAAGGGAACATTTCCAATATTTCACTGTCAATAACTCATTTATGTATCAACTTCCTGCTGCATATTAACATTGCTTAGGCAGCCGGGCTTTCCTGGGGAAATGTTGGCTGGATTAACTGCCAGGACCACTGGTACTAATTGTAAGTACTCATGGCTTCCTGGGGAAGAATGAGTATATCATTAACTCAGCTCTTGGAACAGGTTTTCCCATTCCTGTAACTCTCCTGTAGGCTTGGACAGTTTTAAACTTATTTTTAGCCCATTTCTAGTAACATAGCGAAAATTTCTTTCCTAAGAGAAAGGCAATGTATTGAATTAAGGAACCAAGGAGATCCCCTCTTCCTTGTCATGGTTTGTGAAGAAGGCAAAGACTGCCCATCTCTGAGATTAGCAGTGGTGATGGTAAAGCAGAAGGGTTACTCCTCCCATAAATCTGTGGCTGAGCTATAGTATATAGGTATCTTGCCCTTTTTTTTTTTTGATGCTGACCAGTTGCTCAGAGAATGGCAGGAAAGGTCATTTTTCTAGTCCTGTTACAAGGCAGACCCAGGGACAGACAAAAGTGGTTGATTTTTGATACTCCATCAAAGCTGAGCCACTGGAGTCTTGAACAGATGTGTAACTGAACACATGGAACAGACAAGGAAAGATGTAAAATGAGAGGATGGATTTTTTTTTTCCCAAAAAAAAAAGAAAAACAACAAGGAAATTTTACTTACTAGGAATGTAAGGAGGGTTATTGATTTCATTATCAGCACATCCAGGATATTGGCCTCTTAAGAAATTGGATGGTTCATTCATATTCTTTAATAATGAGAGCGAGACACATGCTAAAAGCCTCATTTTCTTTTTTTAAAGAAGGGAGGGCAGATATAATGAGACATACAATCCAGATCCCATCATAGTCAAGGACATCCTTAAACTCCAGACACAGCTGGGTCCACCACTCCACTGTCCTGGGGTTGGTGTAGTCAGGAAACACGGAATCTCCAGGAGGCCAGGCCTAGGGGTCACAGGTGTAAATCCTGGTTATTTTCCCATTTCTGTTGCAGAGCTGTTGTATCATTTTGAAGCAGCACTAGACCAAATGCATCAGAAAATTAAAAAGCTCACCTGCCCAACAGCAGGAGTTACACCATCAGAGTTGTTCACCCAGACTCCCATTTCCTGGTCAAGATCATAAGGTTTGTAAGTGTCTGGTTCCTCATCCTTGGTTATGAAAGGGTCCTGAAAACAGCAATTACACTCCCATCATTGAAATCCCAGAGGTAACAATTACTCTTCTATATGTATATTTTAGAAAAATTTGGATTATGTTCTTAGTGCAGATTGTGAAAATATTGGAAGAAAATAGGATTAAAATTTAGTAAGAGTTGAAAGCACATACTAATTTAGAAAAAGTCATTAAAGATATGTCATGAGTATTTCTTGTATAAGGCAAAAGCAATGTAAAAATATTAAATACCCTCATGTTTATTTTTTATGAGGCATTCGATTTTCAAATTAGTTTAGAGAGGCATTAGATTTTACAGCCCCCATACCAAGGTCTCTGCTATGGGTGGATCCTATGCTGGGCATTCCCACACCTGGACACCTCTGGGGTTCCTCCAGGGCAATCCCTATACCAGCTGCCTCAGCATCAACAGCTCAATGCTGGAATAACTAAAACTTTTCAAGGGGCTTGAAACCTCAAAAGGACCCCTTTAGCTCTCCATTCAGAACCAATGTTGGACAAGGGTGTTTTATGCCGGTCTGATGCAGAGTAACCCAATTCACATGTGGGGCATTATGCCTCTGTTCTCCCCAGGCATCACAACCATAGCATTTTAGACTCCATAGCTCGTCCTTGCTGCCCCTCTCACTGCTTGGGGGGATCACCACCTCCTATTGCTGTCAGTGGCATTGACACCAACAACTTCTCTGCCTCAGGATGGCCACCAGTAGCCACAAAGCTCATCGAAAGGGAGACTGATTGGCTTCTGGGGATGAGGGAGGCCCACCATGCCGGTAAGTAATAAAGTTATCAATGCTTTGAGATGCCAGTGAATGAAGAGATACTATTCAACTCTGCTCAGCAGTCAGCTGCAACTAAAAGGAGATAAGTGCACTTTGCAATATGTCACTAATTGTGAGCAGCTATTTCCTTTTTGTAATTTAGAACAGATGAAGATTGCAGCCATTTTAGAAGGGAATTCTTTACTTTTTTCTTAGAAAATGTTATTCCCTCAGGTTCTGCTTTAGGCAAAACCTTTCAGTTAGGAAACACCATAGAGAAAAACACTGAAACAATTCTTCCATTCACTTATAGCTTGTGCAATAATTTAAGTGAATTTTAATTAAGATGTGATAAAAGTCTAACTAATGAACTTCTTAGAAAACAAAAAATATCAGATCCCAAATGCTAAGTATCTCTAAAGGTATGTTTTAAAGCTCATTTAAATACCTGAATTAATTGCCTGATTTACTTATAAGTCCTCTGATAACTATAGCCCTGGTGAGGGAATTATATTCTTCCACGCTTCAAAAACAAAAGCTACAGCTAAATCCCTACTTAAAGTGTAAAGTTCTGTTCAACTATCTAGCTCCAGTGTCACCTTCATAAGGAGTATAGGTGTCCATTACATTTTTAACTTATTTAATAGTTCAACTTTGGAAAAGAGAAAACTGTCCATCTGCAATACTTATGTTATAAATGTAGAAAAGATGCCTCTCAAGGGACTTGAAGGCTAGAAGAAGTGAGCTGAATTAGTTACTCCTAATCCAAACTTCTGGTTTCCTTCAACTGAAAGGTTATTCCAGAGCACAAATCTAATATATTATGCAGGTTTAGTATTGTCCTAAAGAGACAAAAACCCCTCCATGCATTCAAGGGTTGTTTGTGAGGGAAGAGGTTCATGCCTGTTAAATCTTCCATAATTCATCTTTTTAGCAGCTCTTGGGAAGGAGGTGCTGAGCATCCTTAACTCCAACTGACTGCTTAAAGACCTGGGAGCACACAGCGCTTATCCAGTCCGATGCACTTCCACCTATGGCCCCAGTCATAGACTTTGATGCACATTCATAAATACTCATCTCTGGAAATCTTAGCCTCTACAGCTCACAGAGCTTGACTCTAAAACATTAAAGCTATCAAGCATTATTTTGAATCATAAGCATGTTGCTACTGACTTGTATTTTGTCACTCATGTCATTCCTAGCTCTTTCTATTTTTAGTGTGATTTAATAGAAGGTATACAAGGTCTTTCATTAAGGCTCCTCTTCAGTAATAATGTTTATAATTTTTCACTGTAGTCATTGTTACTTTTAGAACTTTTTTTTGTTGTTTCTAAAGAATATATTTGCTCTGACACAGCAAAGCATGCACATTATTTAGCACAATAATGATGGCCAAGCACTGACACTCTTAGTCAAAATTTCCCTTAAATTGAGATGGCCTCTGAAGGAGGTCAGGAGAGAGAAGTGCTGAAGGGCTGCACTTAGAGGCTGCAGTGATGGAGCCATGCTACTATCAAGGTGACCACAATCACTGAGGGCTCCCAGCACTGGGGACTGGACCTCCTGATTGTGAGGCACCAGCCACCCCAGTGATGGTGGAACAACTGAGTTCAGGGTCCCATCCTCAGAGTGGTCACCTGTGTTAATACTGCTGGCTGTCAGGATCTGCACTCCCAAATCCATTTAGCAAAGGTTTTACATGACACTAAGTGGCTGCAGTCAGAGCTCATTTCCTGAAATCATCTTGAGGAAGGCAACAATCTGCTATACTTTGGAAACTCACCCATTACTGTCATTACCTAAAGGGAATCTAAAAGTAAATTGTTCTTTCGGTATCAAACTGGATTACGCTTACCTTGATTGCAACTAGCTTGGCTTTGCTAACACTTGGAAATGAAACCCTTCATACTGTTCCAGCTCCTGACTCAACTTAGGGAATCACTAAAGAATGCTAACAGAGTTTGATGGGATGTCAGCAACTGTAGTAAAGTGAAAATAGAAGACTTCAGTACTGGTGTAACCTATACTTCACATTAGCTTTTAAATAATGGTAAGAATAAACTGGCTCAGCTTTTGTTCTTTCTTCACAAGCTTAACTAAAGAACTAGAACAAAAGACAGTCCTTAGTTATAGGTTAGTGGAAGGAGGAAAGAAGGGTTTCCTATCTGGATTCCCATTAGCTCATTGCATGACTTAAGAGTAGTTGTTATATTCCTTGCATCTGTCTAACAGCTGAATTTATATAGTAATACTTCCTGCACTGATGTAGAATGCGCCACCTGAGAAACTGAAAAGGCTTTAGAAATGTTATTGACGTTAAATTCACAAGTAAGAAGATAATGTAGCTCACCCACTAAATCACAACTGCTTGCCTGTAGCTTCTTACCCAGTAGCAAGTGCAAAACAACTGGAAACATCCTGGCATTGATGAAAAAGAGGTGACTGCCATGTATTTATTGAAGGGCAAGACTGCATGGGAAGAGCTACCCCAAACTCCTGGTATTTTGCTCATACATTAATGTTTTGCAAACTTTTTTGAGATAAACCAATAAACAGGCAGGTGGTAATTAATGTCACATCTCTAAGAGATGAGATAATTTTTAGAGCAGTGTTGAGGATACAAGGAGCCTAAACTGCCTAACAGAAAGAGCACTTAATCCTGACAGCACATGTGCTCGCTTACTGCTTGGTTATTTCCAATGATGTATCCAGTTAATGTGGGACTATTTTTGTCTTAAAGTTGCTCTCCATCAGAGTGACTTACTAATCTCTTACTGTATAAACTCTGTGCCTTGGCTCTCCACTGATGGAAACTGATTTCACTGCTGCATCCTGGAGCTTCTCATGATTTGCAGTTGCAGAAGAAATGGAACCTTCAGGCTGCTATTTCCTTTATCAACATGTAATTGATCAGTTGGGCTGCATGGTTTTGTTTGAGATTCATAGCAGCAAATGGAATTATAGTACAACAAAGTGAAGATTAGCAAATAATAAATACAGAGAAAGTACTTTTAAATAAACTATCAAAAAACTCCCAGTTAAAAAGAAAACACTCATCTGTGGTGCTGACTAGTCCATCCCCAGTCATATGCTAAACTTTACAACAAATTGTGGAGGGAAAAATAAGGACAAGGAGGCATTTCTGCCTGAATCTATCTACGTGACAAGATAATGTGATTTTTAGATGAGGAAACTGCAGTGGCTCTTGCTTATCTTGACTCCAGTACACCAGCACAAATGAAAAAGGAACTGTACTACAATTTAGGACTCTGCTGTTCAGTCTCTCTACCCACAAGCCTTTGACAGGACACCCTGGACAAGATGAGGAATGTGACCCTTATTTTAAAAGGACTGGAGCAACTTAGGGCCAAACATTGGTGGCCTGTCTGTTATGATTCAGTTGGATTAACTGGGCTCCTTACAAGCACGAGCCACCAATACAATGTAGGTAAATGTGATGCAGGGCTTTGGTATAGGAGACAACTTTTAGGAGAAAGAAGGAAATAGTGTTCTGTTTCCATAGTGTTCTTCTAACACTGTGGGGCATCATCAGGAACACTGGGGAAATTGAGTTATCTGCTATTCAAGCAAATGCATTCAAACTGGGAACATGTGAGGGAGAGCTACTATAAGAAGATCTGAAGACCTCACCCTATAGAAAGAGCATAAGATACTTCCGTTTGTTTAGCCTAGGAAAAAAAAGGCTGAGGCAGAATATACTAGTTCAAATCAGTGTATCAAGAAAGAAAATAGAAGGGTGAGAGACTAGTGGTTTGAGATAAATAGTACCCAAATGAAAGGTGTGAACTGACCATTCAGGCAGAAAACAGATGACTACAATTACAGCAAAAGGTCCTGAGAGGGACTCTGTGGGATTGCCTCCTTCTCCTCACACTGTGGCTGTGGGTCAGCTCAGCCTGAGCCATCCCTGATGCATCTGTCAGACCTGTTCAAAGCACATGCCTGGGGAGGGACCCTGGCCATGGCAGCTGGCTTCCTGCTCAGCTCCCTTTGCAGACAGGCAGCCTTACCCTAATGTCTACCTTAAATCTGTCCTGCTGCAGTTTAAAGTGTTTTTCTTCTTATCCTGTCCCCAGTGGTTCCGGAGAACAAATTGCATCCTGCGCTGGGGAGTGCAGCCCTCCCGGTGCTGCACTGCTGGGGGACCCTGGAGAGCAAGATCTTGTGAATCTATCAAGGGATTATTTCATTTCCTATTTCATTTAAATCTGTGTATAAATTTCAATTTAATTGGTCTCCAGTTCCCTTGCCACCATTGGCACTCACTTAGCTATTGTGACAGAGAGTCATTTTGGCACAAGGACATGTATGGGGATGTGATGGAGCCAATAGCAAATTTTGTTGGATAAATTAACTGGGGAAGATGGAAAGCTCCAATTTTCATTTCTGTCCAAGTTAATTCATTTGGCCATATGTCAATTTTGGTTAGACGTTCAACATACATTTTCCACAATTCTTCATGCAAATAACCATCTCTTACAGTAATTTAGATAAAATGTAAGTACAAAACAACATGAATTGTAGTTACTAGCTTCCAGAGTGATTAGAAGTAGACTTTTTCCCCTATTCAGCTGTTTTTGTATGTGTCTTAAATTCATTTATTCATTTTCAGGGAAAGAATTGTATGAAAGCAATCCTATGTCAACTCAGCCCCGAACAGAGGCAAAATTTCTCATAACTGAGTGGGAAAAAGTGACAGAGTTAATGTTTTGGTATAGAGATGGTGCTGCTACACAGATATCCAATAAATGCAACCTTTTGAAAGATGAAATCTGTGAGAAATTGTTCTTGAGCAACAAATTCGTCAACAAATGACAAAAATGGAAAATCTGCTACAATAGTATATGTGTGTATATAGGTATATACCTAGTATATGTGTATATACCTAGGTACTGCTGTGAAGACTACGCTGTAAATAGTTCTTACAAATGGAGAAAAAATTAGTAAAATTGTTAATTTACCAGAATCACAATATTGTGCATTCCTTTCTTCTTCAGCTCCTGGATGTACTCTGGCAGACCAGCAAAATTCACTTTATCATAGGTAAAGTCCAGGTGACGTTCCATGTAGTCAATATCAAGATGTTGGACATCCTAAACAATTTTAGAGGAAATATTACATGAATACTTCATCCATCTCTGGAGTTCTCAGAACATGGAAGACATTTATCTGTTGGAGCAATCCAGAGGAGGACCACAAAAATGATCAGACAGCTGGAGCACCTCTCTTATGAGGACAGGCTGAGAGAGCTGAGGTTGTTCATCCTGGAGAAGAGAAGGCTCCAAGGAGACCTTACGGTAGCCTTTCAATACTTAAAGGGGGCTTACAAGAAAGACAGGGTCAGATTTTTATGTAGGGCCTGTTCTCCTGATAGGAGAAGGGGTGATGGTTTTAAACCAAAAAAGAGTAGATTCAGACTACACATAAGGAAGGAATTCTTTACAGTGAGGGTGGTAAAACACTGGATCAGGTTGCCCAGAGAGATGGTAGATGTCTTGATCCTGGAAACATTCAAGGTTAAATTGGATGGGCAACCTGGTTTAGTTCAAGATGTTCCTGCTCATTGCAGGGCAGCTGGACTAGATGGCCTTCAATGGAAGTATTTGATACAGAAATTGGAGTGTATGCAACTCTATTTCTAAAAGGCAACTAACGTATGAAATGAAACCTTAGAGACTGGCTGTAACAATTATACAAACTTACACGGTAGAAATGGACAAAATGAAAATGTAGAAGTCCTAGTTTAGCAACTATTTTGCAGTGATCTGCATCAGAAGTTCCATTACGTATTTTTAAAATGCTAGCATCTCATACTGCATAATAGCAAATCCACAGCAGAATCACCTGCTATGCAGCCAAAAGCAGCACTTAAACCTCATGTTAAAAGCCCACTTTAAATGTTCTTTTAAGCATTACAGGGAAAAGAGCTACGTATGATTATGAACATCTTTTTATTCTACAATTCTTCTTGTAGGATAATTATTTTTCCTCTATTATAATTTTATTCACTCACTTCAGAATGTAAAATTAGCATACGCAGTGAAAAATTCATACTCACATACGGGATATCATAGCGGTGCATGCGATCGACAGTTTGCTTTAAAACATCAAGGCTGCCATAGCCCCAGCGGGAGAGCTGAAATCCCAGAGACCAGTAGGCTGGCATGTGAGGGCGTCCAATGGCCTACAGCAGGAATGAGGAATACAAAAATGCAAGAGGTGAGATGAGAAGTTATTCTGAAACACCAGGAGAGGCTTCCAGATCATTTAAGCCACAGAGATCATGGCACAGGCATTATACACCCATTAAATACCCTTTCCTGTCTTCGAGTAACTCTCAGTACAGTATGCTTGGCTCCAAAAAAGTGCTTCTCCTGGTGGATCCTTGCCCTTCACAGAGGCTCCAAGCAATACCCACACTGAGCATCAATTCTAAGAACAGTGGAAGACACAGTCTATAAAACCCAGGCTAATGTTAAATGAGAGTTTTGCTGAGGTCTCAGCCTCTGCACAGTAGCAGGTACCTTCACTTACAGGGCGCATGCCAGCAGAAATCCAGCGTGGATCCTCATGCCACCTGACCCCCGCCAAGTTCACAAACCCCTTGGTCAACAGCAGACAAATCTCCAACAATATACAGAAACATCAGCTTTGCAAAGTTCTCTTCCCACATACAGCTGAACTAACTCATCAAGAGTCTGATGTTTATTTGAGTTCTCTGAAGTTTTAATTATATTTACACACCAACCTGATGAAATTCGGTTACTTATGGCTGACTGCTCTTACTGCTGGACCACAGCCTTGCGTTGCCAGGCATTGAAAACACTCTTCAAGGTGAGAGTTACTGTTTGGTCCTGAAATTCTCAACTGAAACACAAGGTAATGAGTTAAATATGATTTTATAAATATTTGATTTCCACGGTCTGAATGTAATCCATCTGTAAATGGCATGAGGAAACTCAATTGAGAGCACAGAGAAGCAAGGCATCCTGCTCTGCTTCCCCCGGTGAGAGCTGCTGTGGTAACCTGGGACGAGCAGCGGGCAACCATGATGTGTCTGTTCTACAAATAAACTGAAATCTGGCATTGCATCATTAGTACACACTAGTGTTTTCTGGGAGACATCTCTTGAAATCCTTACTTCAGTTAAATCCCATGAAACTAACCTTTGTTTTGTATTTCTAACACCTTTGCAGGCAATAAGTGAAAAATAAGTAGCTAGTAAGCACCCATGACTCATCAATCAGTTGCAGATATTGTCCCCCTTTGGCTAAATAACCATTCCTCCCTTATTTCCTCGTAGATCTCCACAGTTAAGCAATTATACTAAGAATTGAAAAACAAAAAAACTTGTGTATTGGCAGCTAAACCTCATCTACTTTAAATAAATAAAACAAGGCACCTCTGGCACTCTGTGTCTATTGCATTGCTAAGCTCTCTGGGGATATATTGCATGAAGTCACACCTTCCTATGGGGTTTTCTCCAGGAAGCCTGACCTGGGAAAGCAAAGCTGAACTTGAAATTGCTCTAAAATACATCACGGATGCTAGAGCTGGTGGGATGTACAAAGTGCATCAGACACAAAAACCGCTGTGGGAGAGAGGCAGAGAATAGTCAAGGATGTTTTAATGCACTTGAGCTGGGGAACGCACAGGGCAAAATGCTTCCAAACAAGAAAGGCTTGTGAATGCACAGTCAAACTTGAGCACTAAACATTACAGCTTTGGCTACAGTGTGCTTTGGCTAGTTGGAATGCTGCTATCTAACCTAAGAAAAAACAGGAGGAGGCCAGAACAACTGGTGAGGTTAATGCTTTGAGTCTCTCCAGGAGGGATGATCAGCACAACTGCCCCCTACTTGTCCCATTCCAACAGACTTAACTCTCTTCACCTTCCTGAACACCTGCTTCTCCTTCAGTTCAGCTAGAGGCTGGGTTCTGCAGAGGAAGCAAGAGCAGCCATCAGCAGCATGTTCCTGCTGCAGTGGTACCCAGCCTTTGCTGAACACTGCTGTGCCCTTGCAGGAGAGGCCGCAGACAGAGAAAGATGGTCCCTACCATGCAGGGGGAGGCTGATGGGCAGACACACACCATTGTTACTCTGGTGCTCTCTCATCTGGTTGCACGTGTCATTAGTTTTTTCCATTAGCTCCATTTTTTGGTTAGTTTTGTGATCACCCAGACCATCTTTCAAGCTCTGCTGGGGTCTTCTGTGGAGAGCTGAATGGGCCATGATGGTTCAGGATAATCTCCCAGACGCCCTGTGAGCCAGCACCAAGGTGTCTAACCCATCATGGCAAGCCTCAGGGCAAGAACTCTGCTTCTCTCTCACATCCACACTCACCATGTTAAGGATAAATTCACCTGGGGAGGCAGCAGTTTGTTTTAGACCAGCAAAGGTTGCAAGATGAGCTCTGTGAACCCCACTCCTTTGTGATCACTTTGTGATCCTAAAGCATATGCATATTTTGCCCTTGCTTTCTCTTCTGTAACCAGAGAGTGACCTCTACAAACAAGGTTAAAAAGAGAGATCAAAACAAAAGAACTCCTTAATGAAATAAAATGCTTTGTGTGCAGGCTTCTCTCCTTGGACAAGAGGAAGAGGGAAAAGCAAATGATAAATATTAATCCTGCGGCTAAATGTAGAGCCCTGTGCCCTGGCAGGATGTCTGCATGGATTCTGCTGCCTCTCCCCATGCAGGCTGGGAAATGGGAAAGGGGTAACCAGCCCAGGCAGAGGAAGTGGGAATTGCTGGGCAGCCCTGCTCTGAGTCCTGTGACACTCTGGATCACTCCTGGCTAGGGAGTCAGAGACATCAACAATACAATGTAGTTCAAGAGTTGGATGGTGATTTGCTTCTTCCCCCATGTCCTATCAAGCACCCAGGTGGACTCCAGCAGGGCCAGAGGTGGAGCTGTGGCCACTGCCGTGTGACAGAGCCCTTCCCAAAGGGCACAGCCCCAGCACAGGGGTTTGCTGAGGTTCAGCTGCTCACCCTTGTGGGATGGTGCTGTGTCACTGGGGACCACAGAGTGAGATGGTATTTTGTGATAGCACTGCTTTAGGAGTTTGGGGTTACAGCTGAACCAACAGAAAAGTATCCACCTTGCAAGTAAAATACTAAGCTTTTAAAGCAATTCATTATGGGTTCACCAGGTTGGTGCATCCATGGTGAGCTTAATTGAAACCAGCAGAACATTTGAAGAGGAAGGATGAAAACAGGGCAGCTGGGAAAACAAATGTTCTTTTTTCTAATTATGCTGCGGACTCTCTCTAATGGATCCCCCTGAAGCTTCCTGATAAAGTAACTGACATATGGTACCTACTCACAGATGGATCAGCAGAGGCAGGAATGCAATTTTGCAAACCTGAAAACTCAAGTTTGGATTTGATATATATTTAGGATCTAGTTAATTCATATAGATTGCATTCTGCATACAAATGATCATAAAGTGCAGAAGGCAGAGAAAGCCTGCTTGGCAAAATTGACTCCCATAGAATCAGAAAAGGTAAACGGGGTATGGCAAGGGAACTGAGGGAGGAAAATGCAGAAACAGCAAACATATGGGTTATCCAAACTGAGAAAAAACCAGCAAAGATAGGGTAGTGCAGAAGCAGTAAAAAAAGATTCTATTTTCTGTTCCAGAATTCCTTCTGCACTTGTTTCTTAAATAACTCCTGATTTTGTTTAATAAATTCACTGTTAGTCTTTCCATGTTTACATAACTTGGCATTATGTGTATTTTTTCACTTTTTTCAGATGCACCTGAGAATTGATGTATCTAGGAGGTATCCTGGAAGTGTTTTACAGTAAGAACAAATTTCAGTGGAAACATGTATATCTAACAGCTAAAATCTGTGTCTATGGAGCAGGTGACATGTATTCACTCTCCCTGTGTTGGTTTATTGGACAAATCAAATTATTAATATGAGCATCAATGATATAAACTAGGTTATAAATCATATAGAGTAAATCAGGATCCTATTCTGTTAACATTGTCATCAAAGACTTTGATGAGAGAGACAAGGCTGCAGAGTTATGCCCTATATATCAGAGGCTGGAGAGAGAGAGAGATTCTTTCCCATGCTAACAAAAGAGCTGAGATGCCCAGCAATCCAGGTACAGGGACTTAACATGAAAGACTGCTAATCTTGCCCCCTAGCTAGCCAAACAAAATGTCTCTCGAAGCTTAATATTTGCTTAAACTCCCTTTCTTCACAGAGGAGTTGTAGGAGGAAACTATAAAACCCCAAGTGGACTAATGCTCTGCATTTAGACACAGAAATAGTGTGTTTGGATAGTCACACAATGGCTAAATTTCACAAGTGCTCCTATGGCCCAGGTTTCTGTATCCACCTCATCCCCTCTGGCTAAGGCAAGTGGGTGAGTGCTGTGGTCACCAGTCAGGCAGAAGGCAACCTTCACTCAAAGTCTATGTACAAAAGCTGAGCTTTCTTTTAGGAGAGCAAGAAGAAAGGCCCTGCAGCTGCTGAACAATTCAGAAGATGGTCACAACCTCAGGAACCTAAAAATTTTAAGGACTTTCAATGCCACGGCCTTCAAACCTTGTTCTTTGCTGCACAAAACACTTATCAGTTGCTTATTCTTTCTCGGGAGACCCATGAATTCAGCTGTGAGACTCCCACTGAATCATCTGTGATAAACTCTAGGTACAAGCAGATTTCTCATGTTACCTCTCCAAGAGGAGACTGGACTAGGGACCTTCCGAGGTCCCTTACACCCGTAACTACCCTACACTTCTGTTAGGAGGGAGCAAACCAGGAATTATCTCTGAAAACAGCATTAGGAGACATGCAGTATGCTCACTTAAAGCTTGTTATCAGATAATTTGTGATAAAATAACAAATTTAAAGCCTTCACTCCACCAAGAGCTATTAGATGGCCATTTGTTGAACCCTAACTTTCCTAAGTGTCTTGTTATGGAGCTCATACACTACTGCTATGCACTGTTGGTCTGTTCTGAAAGGCCACCAGTGGTCTTGGCAGTGGCAGTCTGGTATCAGGTGTGACTAGAGAGCCTTAGCCAGGTTCAGCTCAATGACTGAGCTCTTTAACTTGTTCCTGCTTTCCCCTCCCTCCTGTAAACTGAGATGTTTGTCATTAAAAGTGAGATTTGTGTTATATACCTATCCTGTATACCGGACCTCTTCTGCAGAGGGAGAAAAATGTGATCACTGTCGTATATATATATATATATATATATATACATATATATATATATGTACAGGACCATCTTGGATGTGCCAGAACCAATGCTCCTCACAGCCAGGCTCAGGGACAAGAGGGAGCAGAAGAATCAGGCTGGAGACTTCTCCTTCCCATGGCACTATGCCCAGCACTCACCCTACAGCTGCTGTCACTGCTCTATCACTGTGGTGCCACTGGCAGGATGCATCTTACAGCTCACCTCTGCTCCACACAAGACATAGCAGAGGGACAGAGCCACCAGCATTTAGCCCTCTGCTCCCTTCCCACACCTTGCCTCGCTCTTGGAGTCCATTTAAAGCACATTATCCTGGGCCAGGCTGCCACCTGTCCTCACTCCAAGGATGCACAGAGACACTGGTGGCCCTAACAGGGCAGCTGCAATCAACCATGATCGGCACACAGGGAGCTCTGGGCCCAGTGGCTCTGGGCAAGAGTCCATGGTCCACCTCTGGGTGCTGGGGGCAACCTGGAGAGGTGCACAGGGACACCTTGCGTACTCCAGAGACCCAATAAAGAGCTTTGTTACAAAGCTGTCCTAACTCACTGGTTTGGAGACAGCCACATGAAAGCACAGAGCAGAGCTAAGCTCCTAAATCTCTCACAGAAACAAGCAGGGTGGAGGCCAGAAGGGTTGCTCAGATATTGAAGTGTCACTGAAAGCAACAGCCCAAAACTTTCGAGAAAGATGTGGAGCACTTTGCTCTGGACACACCTCCCTTGCTCTCAACAGCCATGCACCACCTGGCACCTGGCCACCCTGCCATCCTGGGGACATCCTGGAGAGATACAATGGGTGGTCCCTGCAAAAAGCAGTGATTTGGGGCAGATGCTTGCACAAGTGGGAAGTGGGTGTCATTCCCCCAGGAAGCTCATTGCAGCAGTGCAGCCTGGTCCCACCAGGGTCCCTGGCAGCCAGGAGTTCCCAAAACAACAATTCCCAGAGGAGACCCATGCAGACAGCTGAGAGACCGGAGAGCTGAGCTGTGCCTTGCAGACATCAGTCACACTCCTTCTTTCCACCCCTTCTCCTTCCCTGTAGCATGACAATGACTGCACAGGAAAGTCCTCTCAGCGTGACAGAAAATACAATTGAAAAATAAAGTCTTTTCTCTCTCCTTCACCTTCCCACAGATCTTGTACATAAAAGCCAAATCATTACCCTAGAGACTAATACTATGGTAATTGTAACATTTGCGACCTTGGAATGTCAGGATGTTTACTGAAGAACTTATTATTTCACTGTGAAATTACTAACATGCATTCCTTAAGATTCCCTAGAGAGCTCAGCACAAGCTCAAAGAATACAGAACAGGAGATTTTTTGGTCCTGCATGTGACATGTCTCATTAGGAGACGCCCACTGCTCTCCTTTACCTTGTTTTCTTTCTCCAGCTCCATTTCCAGACACAGGGGTGGAAAGTGAGCTGCCACTACCCATCAGTTGGGGAGTGAGAACTCTCTCATTTTATTTTCAGCTGCTGACCACCTGCTAAGCCACAGAAATGCTGCTTTCAAACACCAGCAAAAGACTTTGAAAAGAAACAGGGATGGCTCTAATCTCCATTGCACTGCTGCACTAACTCCCCTGAAATAGGGATCAAAGCTGCAGCCCGGGGGAGAGTTGCTTTACTTATTTTTCCTTTTTTTTTTTTTTTTCTGGTTTTATTACCCATGTGTAAGTTAAAAACCTGTTTACTTGGTGGTCTGTGGCAATGGGATCAGAGGTGGTGTATGCTGGTTTTGCTTGGGATAAAGTTAATTTTCTTCATAGTAGTTGGTATGGGGCTGTGTTTTGGATTTGTGCTGAAAACAGTGATGACAATTCAAGGATTTTTTTTCCCACCTCACCAGGTGAGGAGGCTGGGGGTGCACAAGTTGTTGGGAGGGGACACAGTGGGAACAGCTGACCCCAACTGATCCAAGGGATATTCCAGACCATACGGCATCATATTCAGCATATAAAGTTGGGGGAAGAAGAAGAGAGAGTGAGAACACTTGGAGTGATGGTTTTTGTCTTTCCCAGTAACAGTTACGTATTCAGCCCCATTTCCTGGGGATGGCTGAACACTTGCCTGCCCATGGGAAGTGGTGAATGAATTCCTTGCTTTGCCTTGCTTGCGTGCATGGCTTTTGCTTTACCCATTAAACTGCCTTCATCTCAACCCACGAATTTTCTCACTTTTACCCTTCCAATTCTCTCCCCCATCCCACTGAGGGGGTGGGAGCGAGCAGCTGAGGTGCTGGCCAGGGTTAAACCATGACAGGTGACTGGTGGGGACAATGTGCAGAGGGAGCTGAAAACTTACAAGCAACAGAACAGCTGCTCCTGCTCTGGGACATGGAGGGGCACCATCAGCCTCCCACCTCTCTGGGAGGCACAACCTGAACCTCTGCCTGGAAAAGGAAGGTCTTACAGAACCCACCACCCTAGGGAGGTTCCAGCCTTCCCAAAACAGCAGCATGAACAAGTCTTATCCCTTACATCACCAAAACAGAAACCAGCAATACTTTCCTTCTCTGCTGAATACTCTTTTTCCCTTAGTCTGAACCACAGTATTTCTGTTCCCATTTCAGGCACTTTAAAAGAAGGCAATCAGAGGATATGGAGGCTTTAAAAAGCCAGGAAAGACAAAAGATTTGCTAAAAATCAGAGCTCAGGCCCCTTTGAGGAGTGTTGCAGGGGAGGGCAAAGCACATGCACATCTCACTGTGAGCTCTGAGTGCCCAGCTCTGGGATGCTCTACCATAGGCTGCTTAGCACTTCAGTTGCAGCCTAATCCTTAAGGTCTGCACACATGACCCCTCCTTCTCACAGTAGCATGCCCCTTCTCAGCTTTGCTCCACATGCTTTAAATTTGACACTGATTTCTTTATGTACAGAGCCTGGGTCTGAGGTGGCAATTTTCTGTGCAAAGGCCCAGTTAACGCAGCACCTGGCATTTGGTGATGAGAGAAAACGTTATCTGCTACTTTTTTTTTTGCGCAGTCCTCACTAGGTAAGAATTGCATGTACATTTCCAAAACAGCTATCTGCATGTGTAGTCTCGGTTCTCTGGAAAACATTGGGCAATTGGAAAGAAAGTACTTACACTCTGTGAGACAGCAGTAAATGTACTGTTCCACATCTATACTCTCCAATGCAATTACATGGGTTTTCATTACTAAAATACGCTGATGGCTCCAAAATCAACAGGCAATTCCACTGGCAAATAAAGGCTTAAAGCCTTTAAAGTCCATCCAACACCTCTGAAATCCAGCAGATGTAAAGTTCCCAAACATTCCCATCTGTGTTCTGCCTAGTTTTTCTCCATCTACAGTGTCAATATACAGTCATGGTCATACAGCAAAGACTGAAATTATGACAGCCAAGAGAAGAGTAAGCTTAAACAGATTCTTTTCGAATCATTGCATCCCTTTAATGCACTCCTGAACCCCACTCTGACATACTGCAGGAAAGGCTACAGATGTGCACTGAACACCCAGCCAAGCCTGCAACACTCAGACTGCTCACAGATGCTTGAGCATATGCCAGTCTTCTCATGGATCTGAAGTTACAGCTTTGTACAAACAGATCATGACAATGCTCTGGCTGCACTACCTAATACTACCAGATCCTGATGGGACTTTGTTACAAGGCACTGCCCCATGTGCCCTATGCACTTTTCTACTAACCTCAGTGTATTACTGAATGACATTTTCGGGGGTGGGTCCCAGGAAGAGATAGAAGTCGAAGATCCCCCCAATAGTGCAGACAGTCAAAGATGGGTTTGGAGACAGAGTAACATCTAAAAGAGAAAAAAATAGGTTCTCAGTACAAACCAGCTCTGCACTATACATGGGAATGGGTCAAGAACGGATCAGGGGAGGTTGAGACTTGACATAAGGAAGCATTTCTTTACCAAGAGGGTGGTCAAACACTGGACCAGGCTTCCTAAAGATGTGGTTGATGCTCCAACACTGTCAGTGTTTAAGAGGCATTCAAACTGGCATTATGCAGCAATAAATCACAGAATCCCACAGAGAGGAGATTGCATAGATCCATTTGTCTAAATTTCATTTATATAAAAAGGATCAACAAACTTGTGTTTAGGGTTCCTCTATGCTATTTTAATCTTCTTATTGGAAGCCACTGCTTGCCAGGGGAAACTGATTTTATAGACTGCGTGAAGATTCCCCTTTTCTGAAATTATACCACTAGATTAATAAAGTAAGGTGACCATGGCAACTTACAAAACTATTCTGCACATATAGAATATAGGACTAACTTAAATTGATTTGATTTATGTTATTTGATTTTAGTTATGCTAATCTCAGAGGAAATTTCCTACACCTTCTTCTTTCCCTCTATGTATATCTATATTCAAAAAAAAGTTTAGCATATATTTTCTCTGAAAATACCTTACCTTGTTAAACAGTCATTCTAAAGAAACCCTTTTGAAAACTCTAGAGTAATTCCTGGAAGCTTAGTTAGGGAACAGTCACTCATATTTGCATCACATTGAAAAAGCAATCACTAAAGCAGTTTTATATACTTATTGATCTTTCTATATGCAGTCCATATAGGAAATCCATATATCTTTTTACCTTGTGCATTGGAGTTCAGAAGGAGAACACCGTGGGCATTGGAGTCAGGTTCTACACACATGTAGAAAGGGTGAACTCCATAGAGGTTGGCAAATGACTGAAACGTAAATGGCAGATGACGTATGGCTTGACTTTGCTATTTTTCATAGTTTTTGTCAGGTAGCTACATATCCATAGACAAGGAAATTCATTCATAGTTAAGACTTGTTTTGAAAGGTGGCGGATTTTTTCATCTAAACTGGTGTGAAGTTAAATTAATAGAAAAGAGTTATTTTTAATGCTTTGTCACAATGGCACTTTTTAGTTTTTCTGAGTTAAACCTTTTATATTCTGCCAAATCCTCCAAAATGTCATGGGTAAGAATCACTTGCTAGTTAAAACAGACTCATCAACCACTGATTCCAGTTTAGCCAAATATCTAATGAGTCCTGCTGAAGTCCAGCTTGTTTGGATGAACAGGGCATGAAATTCAATGCTTTTCTGAACCAGAATCTTGGCACACAAAATAGTTTTTCTGAAAACTGCACTGTGAGAAAGTTTCTGACGAAAGGTTTCAAAGTACCCTCAAAATGACTCATGGCTTTGTAATTTAATTAAAACTGATGATATCTGCAAAACTTGTGAGGTTCCATGCTTGCCACCTCCTTTTGGTGATACAAGCTCGGACAAAGTGCTGCGTAAACTGAATTACCGTTGGTGCCTGATCCCTGGCATACATGCCATAGGTACTGAAGTCCATGTTGTGTTTGAAGGTTGGGTGCTCATGTTCACCAAATCCATACACAGAAGTGGATGGCACAGTAGTGGTGATCTGAAGGAACTGGTTGGAGAAAAACAGGTCAACCAGGGGACTGTCCCACCTGTGACAAACAGGGAGACATGATTAGTTTGCTTATCTTTGGTACGTATAATTTTAAATTCATGCCTGGTTAGTTTTACTTTTTATGTCTTTTGGAGAATAACAATATTAAAAAACCATTAAATTCTATGCATGCCTCTGAAATGCTTAACCTAACATACATTAAATTCATCTTGTGATGGTTCAGATATCTCATCTACTTATTCAAAAAATGCATCAATATAATTTTGAAAAAGAACAACTAAAATAACAGAAGACACTATCTATAAATCTATTACCAAAATAAGTGGTTGCTTGTGATATTTCTATGACAACCAACGGTAACGGCTAAAAATTGTTGTTACACAGTGGAGTTCAGAATTCTTAATGAGAAAAACAGACATTTACTTTTTATCAGCTTTTAGTTTTTAATGTTTTTCTGTATCAGGACCTGAATACCTCATGTTATCCCTAACTTCATGCAGGTGCCTAAGGTAGGAGCATAGCTTCCTCCAGGGTCTGCTTGAACAAGATGTTTTTATTGTGATGACTCTCTCCTGCTTCTCTCACTAGCTTAATGCCTTTATTTCTATTGACTCATCTGTGGACACAGGCTCACATTTTAATTAGGTGTTACATTCCGTTTCCTATCTCTAGTGATATGATAAGCTGCGAGCTAGATGGGGGACAAAATAGTCAAGCTGTGGAGAAGTGTTTTATTAATGGTCCTGTGTATGCCACGAGTACCACATTTAAGTAGTACCCTCCCAAGCCTTGTTTAACCACGAATTTCTAACAGCTAATTAAAATAAATGAGCCCAAACCATGGAGCATAGAAGTGGCATAACTCTCCTTTTAATGGTCTTCTGTCAATGATTTTGACAAAATTAAATGGGTGATCAAACTGACTGGTAAATCAGAGAAGAGGAAGGTGGGCTGTGTCGGTGGGGAGCAGGGCTACCCCCATGAGGGGAGCACTCCCTGATGAGTGGTTTGCCACCCATGCCACCAGTACCCTTGCTTGGGGACAAGTCCCTGCTGCTGGGAGGACTGGGAGGGCACAACTGCTCCCACTACACTGGCCTACTCCCCCAGTGAGGAAGCAAGGACAGCCACTCACTGGGACGCTCAAGACACTCTTTTGCCTCTCCAAGCAAAAAGCAGGCACAATCTATCCCTAGATTGTCCCAGACAAATCTGAAGTCAAGCACACAAATCCAAAGTCAAGTACACATACTGAAGGGTCCACGTATGTTTTTAAAAGTCTATTTGGCCTTTCTTACAAGCAGGAAAAATAAGAATTTTATTTAGCTCTTGATTTTTTTTTTTTTTTTCAGCAGGAACCGCTCCCTCCTTCCCTTCCTTCCATCAGCTTCTCCACCTACACGCAGCACCAAATAAGATTGTTTTCTTTTAGGAGGGCTATGGACACAAAATATCCCTGAAAATTAGATCCAGCCCTTGGCAAACAGAGGCCTTTCTGCAAGAGGCTGCTGCTGTGTTGGAACAGGGGTGGGCTCTGGAGCTATATTCCTGTCCAAAGGAGAGCTGTCACACAGCTCTGCCCTGTGCCAAGGCAGGAATGGTCACTGCTCTGAGCAGACCACAGGGTTATGCAAAAAGCAAAGGCTGCCAGAGGGGAAATGCTTTGGGAAGAGCTTAAATATCTGTCCTAACTCATTGAGCACTCTCCATGATGTCTGTTCAGAGGACATGAGGCTTTGTACATTTGTAGTATCCACATTACAGCACTGACATTTCTCATCATGAGAGCAATTAGTGTTACCATGGCATTAAAGTACTCCTTCAGCTCAGCAGCTCCCCTCCCTAACCAGTAGAATCACTGGGGTGGTGCAAACCACAATCCTAAGAACAAACTCTCTGCCCCACCATATCTTTATATGTCATGGAGACACTCTTTTATGACTCATGCGTTGCTTCAGGCAACTGTCACGTACCCAACTTCTGCATGACATTGCCAAAACAGTGCCCTGCTCTGCACCCCTCCATCACTCAGCTCTCCGAGGGCTGCCACCCCCACCAGTGCAGCTCCCCATGTGGTGTCACCAGCCATTGCTCCCCAGCAACCTCCTCTTTCCTTAGACCTCCATGCACCAGCACGGCTATGCACTAAATATAGCATTAACCAGGACATAAAAAGGCTGGTAATGACTCTCTCTTTTTTTCTGGGCATCATTATGTTATCTCCATCCAGAGGACAGCATGGTCAGGTTTTCCCCTGGCACCTCTCTCTGCCTCCGCTCCCAAGCAGCTTCCAGAGTCCTTTTGCTCTGCAGTGCACTGTGGTAGGCTGTTGTGTTACTTTATGTGTTTGCTGGTGTGGTGTTGGCAAAGAGTGATCATTTAAATGAAAACACTATGTCTGTCATTCCTTAAACATTTGGATACAATAAACAAAAATATTCTATTTCTCCCACCTCCCCTCCTGCTGGTTTAAACCAGACAGAAGGAACAAAACAGGAGAGAGCATGAAATGACATCCTGTGTGCAGGAATTTGCGTGGTTCTCCTCCAAGAGTCCTATGAACCATAACACTGCTCTAATGGACAACAGAAGGGATCTAAAAAAAGTCTAAAAATACAACTGAACAGTCATTCACTGTCAAAAATTCAACCCCTACCAGCAGTTAGACATGGCAAAGCCTGAGAGGACAAGAATCCTTCTCTTTGCACAAGAAGTAATAGGTGCACACATGTTCACTGCTGAAAGTCTTAACCTGTTAGTGTGTCTGTTAGTGAGGACACTCCTGCCCATGAAAATACAAACTGGCCTCTTTAACATCTGTCTGGTCTGTTGCCTGCAAACAGTCAGCTGAGGCCTGTCCAGGGAGTCTGACTGATGAAAGTTAACATTTTCTTCCAAACACTGTGCACTACACTCAAGAGGAAATCTCTCTCATTTTTAACCTCTTATCAGGAAAAAAAGAATGATTCAGATTGAAAAGATTGTGTAAAAATTAACATTTTTGGCCAGCAAGGGAACTAGTCTCATATCCAGCAGTCAACCCACTGGCCACCAGGATGAAACATAACTGCAGCAGACCAAGGAAGTAGTATTAAAGGAAAGTGGGTAGGCAGATAGATAAAACATCCTGTTCATGTTGTAGTTTATGACTGACATTGTCACAATGTTAGAGGGGCATGACTTTTAGTCAGGCAGTACAAAATGGTTTTCAGGAGTGCAATCATCAATCCTTTGTAATATGAACCGGACATGAGGATTTACCTGGTTGAACAACCTTGCTCTGTTGAGGTTTGTTGAGACCAATAAAAGCAATGTGTACAATGGCTCAAAGCACTGACTCACCTGCTGTGAGCAAGCAGCTGGTGGCATTTCTAAAAGTGGTCTTACAAAACCTCCAGAATTAGGAGACTTGAGACACTGAATTCTGGTTTTGGTTGGAGTTAATTTTCTTCATAGTAGCTGGTGTGGGGCTGTGTTTTGGATTTGTGCTGGAAACTGTTGATAATTCAGGGATGTTTTAGATATTCCTGAGCAGTGCTTAACAGAGTCAAGGCCTTTGCTGCCCCTCATGCTGCCCACCAGTGAGTAGGCTGGGGGAGTGCAAATAGCTGGGAGGGAACACAGCTGGGACAGCTGACCTCAGCTGACTCCAGGGATACTCCACACCATATGGCTTCATGCTGAGCAATAAAACTAGGTTGGCTGGCAGACTGCTGCTCAGGGACTGACTGGGCATCAATCTGCTGGTGGTAAGCAATTGTTTTCATTTGCATCACTTTTCTTTCTTGGTTTTTATTTTTCTCTCTGTTATTTTCCTTTTAATTCATTATTATTATTATTGTTGTTGCATTTGCTGTTATTATAATCATAATTATCATTATAATTATTATCATTATTATATTTTCTTTCCATTATTAAACTGTTCTTATCTCAACCCATGAGTTTTCTCACTTATACTCTTCCAATTCTCTCCATCTTTTGGAGGGGCAGTGAGCCAGCAGCTGCGTGGTGCTTAGTTGCCAGCTGGGGTTAAACCATAACACACTGTTTCACAACATCTGTATTCCTTATTAGCTGTGATTCTTGGGACACCACTGGACTGCAGAAGGCACACCAAGAATGAATTTTTACTTGCATATCTTACTTTGAAGGTGATTTATCAAATAGGTGGAGAAAGTCAGCATGAGTAACCAACAGATTTTCCATAAACATGACATTTTTTTAAAAAAGAACGGCAGGGTATATTTACAGCTATTGACACAGTTCTGCTCTACTTCTACTGTATTCATTGTTGTGATATCAGGATGTCCTATAAGTGGCTGGATATATAATGCTTTATTTCTCTTCTGAAAAACACTTGGATAAGTGATAGCCCTACAATACTTCTTGCCTATGTAACATAAATCTTAATGATTAGATGACTAAAATAATAGCTCTTACAAACTAGGAACAAACCCAAGCTACCCATGATGCATACAATTTGCTCCTGTGGCCTTCAGCAAAACTGCAGTTTAAGACAATAGCTTTATAAATCATTCTAATAGCCTTGCCTATGTAAAAATGTCTTCATGGTAAGTGGTGTCTGTGCTTACTATCACAATCAATAAAAAAGGCAGCTGAACTCTGCAGCAGCCTTTTTGGAAATTAGGGAAAATCTTGATTAGATTTTGGTTATTTGTGCCATATATTCCCAAATGATAGCAAACAAGGTATTCCAAACTCTTAATAGAGAGAAAGTAGCCCATATCTGGTTTGGAAAAAAATGGTCTGCCTTCCATTATTTGTATGACATCATGAAGGAAAAGTCAGGATATTAAAGTGGAGAATCAAATCAGTAGTTCGTCCCTCTGCAGCCTGTCTCCAACAATGGCCCAGGCCTGATATCACAAAGGAAGGCATAAGATGTCACTCAGAGCCAGTCTTGCAATAATCTGCTTATGGAGGAAGTTTCTGGCTGTTTTCATAGGATTAAATGATGTTGTGAAACATGGAGTCAAAAATAGTTTGGGTTGTTTTGCTTTTTTTCCCTACAGATGATGTTTTATTGTGCGTGAATGTGTATCCTGCTAAGCCTCCCATGTCAGTGCTGCCCTGGGGCAACGAGTCCCACAGAGTAATCACACACTGCAAAACGATTTGTTATTTATCACTGTCTTAGGGCAAACAGTTCCCAGTCTTTCACTCTCTGTTCTTGAGGAAGTGTATGCTTTCTCGAAGCCTTCATGCTCACTCTTGATACTACCTCCTCCAGTGGTTGCTGTTGTTAGTGTGGCAGGAGCAGGAAGGACAATAGCACTTAACCTGAGTGCATGTGCTACAAAACAACACAGAGGTTGTTTAGTTCTCTCTCTGCCTTACTACAACACAGTATTTTCTCTCCTGTTTTTACTACTGTAAACAATAAACCTGGCTGACAATAGGAGAGTTTCCTGTTAGAGCTGCGAGATCAACTAGGATATTGTGAGCAAGGATTTGCTAAACTAAAGCAATCTCTTGACAAAGCGTTTTGCCATTGATCACACCAATTTACCAAAACAGTTATTTTCCAAGTATGATGGGAGTGGGGAGGGGCTCCCTGCAGCCTTTGCTGTCCCACAAAGATGTTAGTTTGGGAGCCTCACCTCTGGGACAGGAGACTGAGTCCCCAGTCCCTGTCTCTCATGGTTCAGAACTGTTACTTGCAACCTTAAATCAGATTCAGGTTTCTGGTTTTCCCCAGAAAAAAACAGAAATACCTGACATTGGATGGGAGTGGGAGCTTTGTCTGCCCCTGAGTCTCATCTGAGCCTCTTAGCACCTCTTCATCCCCATGGCTTTGGAGAGCTACTAGCACAGAAAAGGATGTTCCCTGGCTACCAGTGAAACAGCAGGAGCATTGGAGAGGGTAAAGAAGAGGAGTAGGAGCAGGGGGGGTGGGATGGGACAGAGAACAGCAGTGGGAGAGAAGGAAAAAGGTGAGAAGGAGGCATTACTGGGAGCAGAAAGGGAGACAGCCCAAGAGGTCCTGGTTCTGGAAGCCCCCAGCAGCACCTGGATCATCTCCCTACCTGACCCTGTCTAATTCTCACCCCATGCAGGTGAAGCAGTGGCTGTCACTTGATTATCTTGGAGCAAGCTGAAAATATAGCAGGACTTGGCCTTTTATTCTTGCTCCTGGCTCTGCATGAGGTTTGCAATCAGCTGTTAATGTCTCTCCCCTCACATAATTTATTCCTCTCTCCTGTTATTGTGATTACAAGGAGCTCTAAGTTTGTCCTGCCCTCCTTGGGTAGCTCAGCTATGGCAAAGTCTCCTCATGTGCAGCAAGTAAAGCACATTCAGGAATACTAAAAAGCCTTCTCTGCCTCTTCCCTTTAGCATTTCCAATGTGGAATTAAATCATTCCTCACGAGGAGGAGGCTTTGTGTACATGAGTGGTAGAGCAGAGATGGGGTTTTCTATCAAGCTGACAGACAGGAGCCTGCCATCAGCTACCCCAGTGCTTCAAATCCTTCGGCACAAAGACAGGGATGTCAGGACAGACTGTACCATGGAAAGGGGAGTAGGGAAATACAGACGTGGACTTTGAAAGCACAGCCCAAACCCATGTTTCTACTTGGGACAGACTGCTCTGTCCCCAGGTGGACTGTCATCTGGGCCAGAGCACACTGGGGATCATGAGGGAATTTAGGCTTTTCTGGGGGGTTCATCATCCAGCAGTGTGGAGTTGCTAGCAAGGGATAAGCAGCATCACATAAAACAGATATCTGAGGATTTGGGATTGCTTTAGGATGAGAAAGAGTTCCTCAGGGATGTTAAAAGGTCCAGCAGAGCACTCCTACCTGACTTGGTGCAGACACAAATTATTATCCACTCACACCTGGGGAGTGCAACTGCAGCACCTGTTAAGAGGCTTTATTTGCCCACATCAAATCAACTGTTCTAAGCAGTATTTGTGTGCATATGATTGATTCAGCTGTTCATTGAGACAGCAAGGCCATGGCCATTCACATCTTAAAATAGCAGGCTGAAGTCTTTCCAGGTGTTAGGCAATTGCCTGTTTCTCAGGGGCACTTGCCCTAACCTGGTGTGGCCACAGAGACCACCAGCTGTGCATCTTGGTGCCTGGCCCAGGCAGGCTGGGTGCCCTGCAGCACCAACTCTGGAGGGAGCCCAGAGGAAAAGATTTGGGTTTTAGCATACAAACCTGCCTTTGGGCAGGTTGAAGTAACATGAAAATGTACTTAACATGCCATATGCCACCAGTGCTCCTCTGCACCCAGCCAGCCAAGTGCAGCCACTGATGGCGATGCTCCTATAACGCTGCTTGCTGAGGGTTCATCCTCCACAGTGAAGCAAATGCAGCCAGCCACGGCTTTTAGGCCAGAATATATAACCTGCTTTCCTGTTTTGAAAGGTTTCCATCTGCACAGCACTTCTAGTGGCTAAGGAGGTTGCAAATCCCTCTAAGATAGGCTGTGGAGCTATCCCTGAGCACTTGCATTCCCTCACTCTGACAGGATGGACAGGCAAGCAAATGAAAGGAAAGCATTTTTGCTACTCAGACAGGGAATATAACTCTAAATATGATTCAGCTGCGAGGGGAATGGTTCCCTGACAGGATCCTTCAGTCTATAGTATTTGCTGTGCCATTTCACATGAAATAAAAATTCCCAGCAACATATATATGGAAAATCCTGTGTCTCTCCTGAAGAGAATCTTTTGGTAGCAGCCCTGCTATTGCTTGCAGGATAAAGCCTATTAACTGTGCATTGTATTCATCCGCAATTTCCTCTTTTGGGGGTCATCTGGCTTTCAGGAGCACTCTTTTAGCTGCCTGAAGGCAGTGTATGATTTTCCATGGGGATGTTTGAGAGCGGAGCATTGCTGCCAAGTGCTGCACAGATGCTGCTAACCAAGGCTGCCCTCTGCCTCCCCAGGCTCTGCAGCACAGCACTGCTGCACCCCACACCTGTGCCACTGCTGAGCCCTGGCTTTGGGGGGCAAGGGGTGCCCCACTGCCAGGGCTATGGAAGAGGCTTCCCTGGGCCCATGGCAGGCCAGTGAATGTGCCCCCCTGGAAACCTGCTCAGTGGGGACCAACTTGTGCTCCTCTGCCTCTTGCATTCACCTCTTTCATCAGCATTCCAATTAATAAGCCTTTACAGAAACCTCTTATTATGAGGAGAAGAAAACTGGGCCTTTAACATTAGTTCACTGTTTACACAGAACTGTTAAGTCTAATGAGAAATTAAATTATTTGTGTTATTGGAGTAATGCATAACACATTCCTTTACAATAGCTTGCAAAAGGAAAACTTTACAGAATTGACTATGTCATGTATAAGGAGATGCCATGAGACTGTAACTTAAAAGGATGGTCAGCTCATTAAAAACCCAGCATGGCAGTTCCATCTGCAGACCGTTCTAGAGGCTGTATTGTCTTATTTACATCACTCATGTTAAGCCATCCTTACACTGCTCGTTGTACCATTCCCAAAAGCAGCTGGCAGGAGTGCACCTTGACTGGGACTCTCTTCCTAAGTAGCATTACACACTATAGATATGTTGATGGAAGGGGATATTATGGCACCTGTTGACATTTGTCAGTGAGGGGAGCTTTTGCTGAAGTTAAACTTACAGTACCAACTTGAGAATACAAATGATATTTTTGCAGAGGGACAATGCCATTCACTGACATCAGTGGAAGTTAGAGGCTTATGGCCTCTGTGGCTTTGAGGTTTAGTTACCTAGACTTGCCTATTGGAGAGAATCAGGAGATTTAAAGCTCAGCTCCTGAAACCTCAAATTTCAGAAATCATAGTTCAGTGCTTTGATGAGTTGAGTCTACCAGCTTCCCAAGCCATGATATTGTAGCCTTAAAAGTTATTTGACTTGTTATTTGCTTTTTATACATATATGTAGATGATTGTTATACAGGCACATACTCCTATTAATAATGAATGTCCTTCAGGGACAAGGCATAAATCTGCATTTATAACACATCCAGTTTGCTTTTGACCCATTTGTCTCACAGACCCAAGCACTAGGGTGTGAGGAAACAGTGCTTGCCCCATGACACCTAATTTCTACAAAAAGCAACATGAATCACCTCTAGTACTCACAGCACAGTGCCAGTGCTTTTCCTCTTGACTGTGAAGTGCGTGGAGTCCTCCGAGAATTCCACCTCATAGTTGGCTTCCTTGGCATTGACCCCGGGACCATCGATCTTGAGCGGGACTTCAAACCTCTGCTTGTTGGGGTCATAGAGCTAAAGCAAGGTGAGGAGGGAGCAGGTTAACTCACTACTCAGTGTGCACTGCTTTGGTTAAATTATTCCAACCCCTCAAATGCTCACCCTGAACCGGAGTCTATCCTTTGTCTGGAACTCCGCTTCCAAGACGATCGGGGAAATGTCATTTCCAAACAGGGACAAGAACTGGCGTTTGTTCAGTGTGACCCTGGAGTGGAAACACTGATCACTGGCTGAGACCACCCTGGGGAGAGCTGGGGGAACAACCCAGCTATTCTGTCAGCTCTTTCAAAATAAATCATTATTTCATTGTCAAGAGAAATTATCCCTGAGGTCAGCCTATGCTGTCCTTGATGTTAATGGATAAAGTAGGTGCCACCAAAGCAAGGAGACCGCAGAGTCTCCTGGGGCACAGCTACCAGGGTGGGAGGGACCAGCCTGTGCCCCTGCCTGACTTCCTCACCAGTGGTGTGGTGAGAGCACAGAGCCCCAGTTCCATGGCATATGCACAGGGAAACGTGCCCATTACCCTCCTTGTCACAAGCTGAGCGTGAGTATCGGAGCAGCCTGGGGAAGGTCTTCAGCGAGAGCCCCCAGGGCAGCAGCGGTGGGGCAGTGCCAGCCGGCAGCACCTGAGGAGCCACACACACTCACCTCCAGCCTTTGTCTGTCTTCTCAATGTTCCCAGCCCGGGAGTAGCCGTAGGGACTGTCCTCAGGGAAGAAGCACCAGGGAGCGTTGGGCACATCGGTGCTGCACCAGGTGCAGCCCCGCGCCTCGCAGGCCTCCTGGGATGCGCCCGGCTGGGGGTGGCAGTCGATGCGCTTCTTCACTGCAATGGCCCCAGGGCATCCTGGCTGGAGCCAAGGCACCCGCCTAGGGCTGGGCTCAGGGAAAAACAGTCAGAGCAGCAGAGAACCACGTTAAAAAAAAAAACCGCAACAATACAAACTTCTTCAGTTTGTTTGTTTTTTATGTGCTTTTTCCCCTGTTTTAGGGCCAACACCCATGGTCCCTTGGACTAAGATGGCAGCAGAGCAGCCTGCTCGTGACAGAGCAAGAGCAACAGCCACTTTCTTTTACAAGCTGAGGCAGTGGGTCTGTATTATTCAGCTCTCAAAGCTGCTTGTGCTCAGCTAAAGCACGACTTGCTTGAAATACGCATGGAAAGTTAAATAGCAGGGTAAGGAAGCTCCTGGTGAGGCGTGAGAGCAACTCTGCAGGCTGGCTGAACAGGAGGGATGCTTTGGCAAGGACTGCTATTGATATTAAAATGTTATATTTTCTGTTTATTTATTCTTGTGTTATACACAGAGGGTATCTATCTTTAGAGATAGAAATATGTGATATCAACATGTACTTGTATGATATAAATAGAAAATACTGATTATATATACGTTTGTATTGGGTTTCTTTTCTATATCATACGACTATGATATACACGTAGTATTAGTAGTTTGCGTTGATACAGTAGGGTTACAAGTAAAGGGGAGATGCCAGCAGTAAAAGAAAAGGCATATATTAGTCATTTGCAGAATCATCCTGAAAAAAAACCTTAGTAAGGTGCTAAATATTTTCTTTTTTACAGATGAAGGTCAAGTCCTGTAGTTCCTCTGCACATTGTGAGCCTCTCAAGAGCAGAGGGACCACAAGACCAGCTCTCTGCCATGCTGACAAACCATTGTTAGCAAATATTCTGAGAGCGAGCAGGCATACTTCAGGCAGCATACTTATTTTGATGCTAATTTATGTCATTTTAGTCATTACGGCAATATTTAAAGATTAAATCTACTTGAACAATAATTGCTCTTTGATATAAAATGACTAACACCTTTGCTTTAATTTTTCTTTCATGTGGACTGTTGTGTGCTTGAAAGCCTAAAACGTGATTGCTGATGCAGTCTGGGCTTCTCCATAGAATGAACTTTACAAGCAGATGTGCACAAGCAATAATTATACATACTGGAAAAATTTACAGAATAAATCTAGTAGATTCACTAGAGAATGCCATCATGCTGCAATGCCAGAGCTGATTTCCAAGTGGGGGATGAGAATGCTGAAAAGCAGGAGCTGAGTGCCATCTACATTTTTCTTTTGAGAAAACTCTCATCCTCCCTTCTATATGGGAACATCTGACACGCAGGTCTGATGCTCCCAGGATGCTCAGCAGAGCTCGCTACTCGCTGCCACAGCACCTCATATCCTCCTCTAAAGGCAGGAATTAACAGGAATTATCTGGCTGAAAACCTTTGCCAGCTGCTTGGCAGGCAGGACTGGCTTCCACTTCTGTTTTCTGGGGCAGAGAGTGATGTCCCACAGGCTGACTGCTCTCTGTCCAGTATTCACCCCTCATGATCTGTCACATAGGAAAGCTCTAAATTCTGATCCTCTTTTTCACCTAAAGCATAATAGGACTATGAGCATCCTTCTGCAATCCCTAAATTATTTCTTCTTGGAGCACAAAATAAACTAAACCCATAACATTTCATTTTACTTTGGGGTGTGTTTTTTAATGGGAGTCAAATGCAGCATCGGCGTTTTCATTGCTGAAATCAAAGAGTATGAGTGAACATAGTACAGCAGATTATTAATGTGGCATTCATTTTACATAGCATAGGTTTGTGGGAGACTTTTATGAACTCACTTGTATAGTAAAATACTTTCAAAATACTTCTTATGAAGGATATTGTGAATGCAAAACTAATTCAAGGGAAAAAATATTGCCCCAGCAGAAGCCAGAAAGTTTCTTTATGTTTTTTTTCCCCCCTATTAATGCAAAGTTTACATTTTCCAGGAAATTTTAAAAACAAACACTTGTAGGTATAAGCAGCTGAACAAGGCTGCAATCTCATTCATCTCTTGTTCCTGGATTTACTTCTATTGTAGTACAAATGTGGTAGTAGCAACTGGGAAGATGTAATTTTCCTTCCCTACTTTTTAAAATAATTTAAAAAATCTCTGCATCATTTTCACTGTATTTATGGCCCATGTCTGTAAACATACACAAGAGATGAAATCCAAACAAGCAGTTGAATATATAGAAACAGCTATGGTGACTTGCTGCTTTTCCACAATAATTTTCATGGGAACAGAAGCTAAAGCAAGGTAGTTGAAAAGATATACATGAAAAACTATCCTCATTGATTTTTAAAAACCTTGACTTCAATTTTGCAAAATTAAGATTAAAATTAAGGTATAAGGAAGGAATTAAAGTATTACCACATGGTTTTTAATTTAACAGCATTAGTCTTTATATTTTGGGTTCATCCATGTGTTTCAAAGGCATTTGCTTCAGGTTCCCTCCTCTAGCAACACAGTAATATGTATTCTCCCTTTATTAGACTCTGGACCAAATTAACCTCTGGTATGCTGGGGTAAAATCAGAGAAAACACACTAGGAAAGCAATGGGTCACTTTCAGGAGCTGAATGATCCCACTGAGTCCCGTGTGCCTGTGCTGGTGCCCAAGAGCTGAATACACTGTAGGACTGGGGTATGTTTCTAAACAAGCCAGCTCTATTGTCCTCCCACAGTCACCTCACGTGGAGTCAGTGCCATGCCTGTTATCTCCTTTTACATGGAATATGATCACCTCCTCTAATGGCTCTTTTGTGGCTACCCCATGTATATTTTGCTTTTGAAGCCTATGACAAAATACAAGTGCCATATATTTACCTGCGAGTACAATGGCCAAGAAACACAGGCTCCTCATCCTTGCCATGGTCGAAGGAGGACTTGTGCAGGCAGCCTGGAGCCTTTTATACAAGGCAGGGGCACAGTAAGCACTGTTTCCCATACACAATCAGAAACATTGCAAATATTTTCTCAATGTTCATAACTTTCATGAGATTAATTGTAACACATGACCTTGCCTGTATTTAAGAATATGACCTTGCCTGTATTCAAGAACGTGTCTAAGCAGATAAGATGTAGTCAGTAATTTGTCCACAAACTTTGCTCAACTTTTGAATTCCAGCTTCGAGAGAGAACATGATTTTCCCATGACTTCTTAGATAATTAATTTTTCAGAGACCACCGTCTTTTTTTTTTTTTGAAACAAGCATCTTCAGACAATGAGAGTCCAGTGCTTACCTTTTTCTCATTTCATATTATCTTTTATGTGGTTTTACAGCAAAAATTATGTTTGGAGAAAAACAGTCGAAGAATTCTCCATTAAAACAAGACACTTGATACTGTGACCTTTACAAAATGACATTTTTCTTCCAATTACTTGATGGCAAGAGCTTTCAGAGTAAAGCTGTTTTCTATGGTAAGACCTGGTTTAGTTGGAAAATACAATATTCATATGAATCTTAAACACACACTAAAAAAGCCCACAACTACTCAGAGTTTCCAGATGACAGACCCAAAACTAGGGATCACCACGCTGTTGCCATCATTTGTGTAGCTTGGCACAACACAATGGGTGGGTTTTACCTACTAGGCCAAGGGGAACAGGGACCCTCTACCAGGCACAAAAATGACTGCCACGTGAGTCTTGTGTGTAAATCCACTCTCCACTGGGACTTCTGCTCGAAGTTGTGATATAGACCCAAATCATTTGTGTGTACACCCTCTGAGTGCCCAAAAAGCATGATAGACAAACACTAACTGGTATTGCTGCTGTTTAACTAACTTATACATTGTTTCTTAACAATATATATCATTCATTACCCATTTCTGCCAAAACTTGGAATAAATTCACAAGCAAATCACAAGCAGTACTTTCATCTCCTTTCATGCTGAGCAGAGAAAGAAATAATTCCTCCAAGATCAGTAAGAGTCATCAAAACTTCTTTGTTTGACAGACTATACATAGTAAGGTAAGAAGTGTCATCTCACAGGAACAGGAACCAGCTGCTTCATTGTAAGTCTGTACAGTACTTAGTGTGAAGGAATCCCAGTAGGTTTCTCAGTACTATCAAAATACAACGAGAACACAGATGTGGGATACCAGAACAACCTATGGGCTATATTACTCATCAAGCTACTTTATTGCATTGTGTAAAATTGTGCTTTTTACATTGCAGACCTCTGCAAGGGAAGTGAATTTTTTATAAGGAAGTATGATGAAAAAGGCAAAAAAGTAGTTCACATTCACATCTTTATTTAAGTGTTACCTACACAAGCTATAATTTACAGACTGGTATTTCTGAAAAATAAAAACAAAACAACCAAAAAACCTCAATATCCAAACACTGTATCTGAATCTACATAAAACTTCAAAATTTGCAGAATTTACAAATTAATATTCAGAGCAGTTGGGTAAATTATACATCCTCCCTCAATATCCATGCTCCAAGAGCTTTAAAAGTCATACAGGCACAAGATAGGATATTTTCTTTATACAACCATCTATTTACATAGCTTTTTCCAATACACGTGGTTCAGTTCTCAAAGTAACTGCCAAGGTTTGCAAAACAGTGTATTTAAAATACATTTAGCAGCATATAAAATTAGATAAAAAGGAAAGACAATTTGCTTTAAAAAAAGAAAATGTGAGATGATAGAAACAAATCCATAAGAAAAATAGATTAAGATATATTTGTCATGACCTTAAGAACAGCTAGTCATTGCAGAACATAGGCAAAACACAAATAAAACATACCAATTTGTGAGTATTTGAGTTCTAGTCCTGAGCATAGAGATACACAGCTGCACAACTTTGGTCAACACAGATTATACGCTAACATTACACAAATCATATGGCATTTGCTGTTAGCAGGATACAGCCATGTCAGGTAGATGTATCATTAACAGCTTCTTCCCATCTATTATTCACTCCACCTTCCTAACAACAGTGTAAGTGACCTTTAGAATCTTGAAACTGCCTCTCATAATCACAGGTTGATTCCTGGGATGCCATCCTTCCCCTGCTACCCTAAAATGCAAAACAGCTGATCATACTTGTGAGTGAAATACAGCAGAGCGCTTTTGTTATATATTCCAGGTTATAATTTTGAGATGGTCATTAGAGAAGACTGAATTCCAGTTAATTTAAACTGCAAGTATTACATATGCACACAAATTCAGCCATAATATATAGAGATACATATGTGACTGTTGAGACACGAGCGTGTTACCAAGAGGTTATTAAATACAGTACATATTTTAAGGACAGCAGGTCTAGTAGAAGAGTTCACACATTGTCAGTTTGTTCCAATCATCAGTGTTTACCTAATAAACATGCAGCAAACTGCATAGAGTGCACCTCAAATTGATCAATATATTCATTTATACCCATAATTTCAATTACTGGCAAGATCTTCACTTGCATCTCCTGTGTCTGAGATCTGTCCGTCTATTATATTTCGAGCTTTCCAGATCCTCACAGTCCGGTCACTGGAAACCAAAACAAAGCAATATTAGTGCTAGTTAATCAAACTGGGGAAGGAGAGATACCGGAGAGGGGGGCAGGGGGAAGCTTCCTTAAAAGCTCGGGTGTCTTAATGAGAAAGGTATTGCTGGCAAAATAACATTTCTTTAATGGGTATGCAAGAGTTACTCCACCTCCAGGAGACTTTATAATCTAAGATGTCCAACATTTAAGATTCCCTAACCTTATCACAGCATTGGCTATTACTTTTAACCATCTAGGAAAGTATAAAGATTTATGTCTAAGGAAAGTAAAATCCTACTCTCCTACTACCTAATTTTCTAAAATACAAGCAATGGTAATAGGTTCAGGTAGACATCAGAGAAGAGCTTCCATCATGTAGCTATTTGCAACTCAGCAGACCACAGGCAAACAGCCAGTGTACTACAGACTTAGGGAGACAGACTCAATAGGACAGAACTAATTCCTGCCATTAAAAGAGTGTGAAATGTTACAACAGGTAATATCAAACCTGAAACAGGCTCCATTTACACAAGAGGTGTCAGTCCATTATAGGAAAAAGTAAAAAAAGCTCAGAACCACAAGACAACATGAAGTCCTAACTCCCTCCACAAAAAAAAAAACCAACAAACCCAAACACCTTTGTGAGGGGCTGGAAAGCATAAACCCATGAGCTGGTGTTTAGAAGCCCAGGAGAGGCAATCTGTAATTCTGTACTTTTGAAAACAATCACTATTTACACAATTTTAAAGTATGTGTAAGTGAAATATCACGTTGAATGTGTTACAGAGCTCTACTATCATAATTTAAAAGTAAAACAAATAGCAATTTATTCCATGAAAGGTAAGTTATGAATCTCATAAAAACTGAGTGACTAGCAACCCCCACAAAAGAAGCCAGCGGGCAGGGCAGACTTTGTGACAGTTTTAAGTGTTTTCTGACTTGTGCTTTCATTTCACTGTAAATTGCCAGAAATAGTCTAAGTTTTATAGACCTTAGGCACACTGTTAGAAGTGCCAAAAGGCTGTAATTTTCTTTTTTTATGGTAAAAATAGAATAAATTTCAGATGTATGTATGTTCTAAACTTATTAATAATCTTTAGGCAAACAGAGACATAAGCTTTGACATCTCTACCCCTATTAGTGCTTAAACATAAAAATGGACTACCAAAAAGGTCAACTTGGCAACTTTAAAATCCTGTTATGATTCTGAAAGATCTGCTTTTAATTCAGAAGGCCAGAAGCTTCCACAATTTGCTCTTTCTTGGTCAAGTCCCCTGAGGTTTCAGATCCTCAATTTGCTCACTTTTACTGAGGAAACAAATATTCAAATTAAAGTGTTTAAAGGACAGCAAGATGGCTTGCAAAGCTTCTGCTAATATGTC
This sequence comes from Manacus candei, assembly GCF_025592945.1. NCBI lineage: Eukaryota > Metazoa > Chordata > Aves > Passeriformes > Pipridae > Manacus > Manacus candei. The sequence continues at coordinate 3,823,635 of NW_026138111.1, read as the reverse complement.
AGCACTTAAAAACCAACCAACCAACAAACAACCACGTACCATGGCTTCTAGAAAAATCCACACAGGTCAGGAATGAGTCCCAACAGGACACAGACCAACTTACAGACAAGCTGATAAAGTTCCCAACTATTGCCAAATTCTCCCTGCCATCCTGTAGGTTAGTGGTCTCCAAACCTTTTTGATCATGGACCCCCCTACCACTAAAATTTTTTGAGCCCACGTTGCCATGTGTATTTATTAATTTATAAATTATATACATGTACTACTGAATACTGAATTTCTCCCAGCACCCCACTAGATCATGTTGTGCATCCCCTGGGTGCATGCACACCACTCTGGAGATGGCTGTGATAGATTGCTAGCTTTGAGGGGCATGGACTGGACAGTTCTCCTGATCCTTGCTATGAAGTGACATACACAACTGAAAATGTTCTAATGCATTTGCATGTACAGAATTCTAGCAGGAGTGATGGAAAAGAGAGATTCTTGGAGAATAACTCACTCTGCTGCTGTGAAAATCTGGCTGGAGTTGGTGCAGATGGCATTTATGGGGCTGTCGTGTCCCTTCATCTCCCCAATGGGTGCAAAGGTATCCACATTCCAGAGCTTGAGGATGCCTCCTCTGCAGCCGCTGAGCAGAACTGGAGCGCTAGGTATGAGACCAAGAGCACATACCCAGTCCTTATGAGCATTAGGAACTTGCTGAAAAAGAGAAGACAGGCAAGTCTCAAAAACTTCTGGAAGAACAAACAGAAAAGTATGCCCGACTCCTGTCCTGCAGCAGTTTTGCTACATGACTCTGGGTGTATCCCAGCCCTGTGGATCCTCCATCTTTAGAGTAAGGAGGGTGATAACTTCCATAAGGCTACTTCTATACCATGAGTTTGTTTCTTTTTTGTGAAATAGTACTGCAAAACAAGAAGAAAATCCAAAATATGACTGACCTAATGTGGAACAGAAATCAGTTTAGGATAATGATAAACCTGCATATTTTAAAATGCATATTTGAATGCATTTTCAAACATATGGTCTCTGTATATGTTTCAAGTCTGTCCATAAAACTGCTATAAAACACGTAAAAATAAAATCCAAAATACTGCTTAAAAATGTAACAGGAAGACAGAAACTGTTTCTGTATTTGCTATCTTCCTTTCTTCTCTCATTACACATTATAAATAGATTTTGTGATGTTGCACTTAACAAAATGCATTAATTCTTTATTGAGGAAGGGCAGTAGCATTTTACTTCCAATTCAGAAAGCAAAATGCTTCACAGACCGATTGAGAACAGCATCCTTTTGGTACCAATAGTAGGGAAGTAATAGCCCGAGTCTTCTGTCTTTTAGAGGGACCAAGAGGAGCTCTTCTGCAGTTCAGTTTGGTAGGAACTCCTTTACTTTGCTGCATTTCTCATATTATGGAGTACTCTCAGCCTTCTTGGATCATCTTAGTGTTTCATCTATAATATAGACTGTTACCACAACATTGATAGTCTTGTTCTGCAGCACTTCATGAAACTGGGAAGGGGAGAGGTTCTTACAAATCTTAGTTTTGTCACAGCAAGGTTTTGTGGTTTGGGATGTATAACACCAAATTGAAGTAAATGGTCTCTGAATTCTTTTGAATAGCATACTTGTTAAGTGATTTTCATCAATAACAGAAGATCAGATATGTTTAACCTGTATATGCCAAACTAGGACTTCTGATGCAACTTAGCATTTATACTGTAAAGCAACTAAGCTGTTTCAGGTTTTGGTTGCTTGGTAGATTAAGAAGAGTGATTAAGAAAGTAGATTAAGAACGTTCAACCTGTGACCTTGGAGATTTTGAAAACTCAGCTGGGCAAGGCCTTGAGAAAACAGATCTAACTACAAAGTTAGCCTTACTTGGACCAGCAGGTCAACTTCACACTGTGACCTCCAGGGCGTCCTTCCACCCTGAATTACCACATGATTAGCAAAAGTAACAGCACTTCCCTACATTTTCTAAAAATGATGGTGAATAAAAATTATTTATAGTTTGTCAAATGCTTTGGTCTTACCTCCTTGAAACATATACAGCATTTTATAGAAATAAAAAGGAAGAAGGAAGTGTGAGATAATTTTTATCAAGTTCTACTTTTAAAACCAACAGAACAAACAGGGGGACACCAAGTATATAAATTATGAAATGCACGTATACCACAAGGAAAATAAGAAAAGGAATATAATTAGTCCAATTTACATAGTACTTCACCCCTGGTTCCATATTCTGTCTGATGTTAAATTAATTGCAACAGCAAAAATGCATATTTGTAATATTTTAATGAGCCTAAAATGCAAGAGCAAAAACACTTCTTACAACTTTAATGAAGTCATTCTGAGAATACAAGATCTTTCCTGTTCCTGTGGTTTTGGTATAAGCTGCTTAGTACCTTTCTCTGGACAGAAAGATACGAGGGTAGATGTCCAAATATGGCCAAGATAAAATTGTCTGTAAAAAGCTGCATTTATGAATTCTTATTCTAACTGTGAAGTCTTCGTATTATTCTGAAAAGGAACTGGCACCCAATTGGACAATTTTGAAAGAAGGTCAAGAAAGTTTGTGTATTTATGGAATACTAAGTATGTCCATATTGAAATTTTCTTCTTAAAATGACCAGTCCATTACTTTTTCATGTTCCAAAACTTTAAAATTCTATTTGTTTCCTTGCTATCAGTCTGCATATTAAATGTAGATAAAAGACATGTTCCTCCTCACCCCCAAAATCATTAGATGATTGGTATCTAAACAGATTTTACAAAAACAGCACTCTTTTCTGGTATTTGTTTTTCTGCCTTCCAGTTCTCATAGTCTCAAGTTAAACAATCATATCTGTACCTCAACAACCTCTCATAGGACCTAAAAGAACAGACCAGCTTATATCAAGTAGCCAAAAATCAAAGTTCTTCATGCCAAACAAACTGCAAATCCCCTGGATTTGAGGTCCTTTTGCACCCCTCTCCCTTATTTTTTTGTTTGCATAAGAAAAAACATACAGCAAATGTGTTCTATCAGTAAACATTATTATGAATGTGTTGTATACATTACATAACATATGCATTGTATGCAAGATGAATGGAGATCTAAGGGGTAAGACTGGGTGGAGCGAGGTAGGTTATAAACCCTCTTCACAAGAAAATATTCTCTAGTCTGATCTAAAGCATTGGTTCTCATTAATGAGTTCCCAGTCCAAAATTTACTAATGATAAGGATGATATCCAATAGTTCCAGCCACTGATGAGGCAGTGCTGCCTTCATTCTGAAGTAGAAAAACAAACCCCACACACTCAGAGCTAAAATAGAAGAATAATCACTTCACCAGAATTTCCTGACGCTACATACACAGAAGAGAAAAGCAACTGCGTTCCTTGTGTAAAGATCAAGTACATTATTGATTTCTTTCCTAGTCAGTGCTCTATGCCTTCCCCATTAAAAACATTAGTGTCTACATGAATAGTCCTTGTATGAGCCTGAACACTTACACAGCCTGAAAACTGTTCTACAGCATGACTGTCGCAGTAGCTGCATGATTTTTTCCATTACCTGAAGAAGGTCTTTTTGAGACAAATCCCATTTCTTAATTCCATTATCTCTGGATCCACTAAAAAGGTTGTCACCCATAATAGCAAGTGCTTCAATGCCATCGTAATGAGGAGGTTCAAAATTGTGTGTAGGACTTACACTTCCAAGAGCCCCTTCAGTCACATCAAACATCTAAAATAAATAACATAGTATGTTATGTGAAATTTTCTGCCATCTAACGTGCTCGAAAGTCATGCAGCAGATAACTTCAGGGAAAAAACTTAGGAAGTCTTATTACAGACCACTGTATCACGATGTATATTTCACAGAATTATCTACCAGAACCACTCCTTTCTCTTTTTCCACCTCTTGTCTAAATCAGGAATGCTTCACTGACTTCAGAGAAGACTGCTCTGGGAAGAAATACTACTACTTGAATATGATACACACAGTAGCATCATACGAAGGGCCTCTATGTACACTGTGTGATGGACTAGAGAAACAAAGTTCATGAGTGAGTTTGGGAAACATGATTCATGCTGGGAGAATCGCACAGGCAGCTTCAGGAAGAAGCATTAATATATTTTTCTGGATAAGTTGTTTTGGTAAGGGTTACATTCCACTACATGCTGATGCTTTTTACAGACTAGACACACCCCTCTCCTGGCTTGTGCTCCAAGAATAGGGTCTTAGATTCTTTAAGTCAGGTTGTTTTAACAATTTAAGGCATAATCAATCCCATCAGGTCTTTGTCCCAAGAGCAGCAGTGCAAGCAATGCTGTTTCATTTTGCATTGTAGGGAGCCGGAACTCACCCATTGGGACTGAGCTGAAAAGGAACAGATGAGCCGTAACTTTTTAAACCACTACCTCTGTTTCACAAGCAAATGTCAGACTTCATCCCCTATTATTTGTTCTTTATTGGCCTTTTAGAATGAACAAGCTTGATAGTAAAAAAGGGAGAGCTGGTAGTGTAAAGTAATACCTTGTGAGTTAAAGGTATTTTAAAAGTTACTGCATTTAATTAACATGCATCATTTCAATTGTAACAAAAAATTCAACAATAAACCAGAAAAATCAGGCATTTAGACAGAGGTGACTAATATGACTGACTCAGAAGACAAGACCGTAGTTTTCAGTGGCAGGGGATGGCAGTATCCGTGGCCAGACCTACTATTCCCAGCAGACCTACCCATGCAGCGAATCATAGAATCATACCATGTTAAGGGGTTGGAAGGGACCTTAAAGATCATAAAGTCCCAAGACTGAACATTATTCATGATCCATGACTGGTGAAATAATTTCCATCTTGGCTATTACATTTCAAATATGGAGATGTAAGTCACTTTTGCTGAAGCCTCCATCCCATGCTAATGTGAAGAGTTAAAATAAATAAGCGAATACTAATGGTTTACCTTTATATAATGATCCTTTGAACCAGTGACAATAAGATCTTGTCCATTGGAAATTTGATCAACAGTAAGGCACATAACAGGACCCTGGTGACCAGTTAGCTTTCCTGTAGACTGAAATCTTCAAGGATAAGGGAAGAAATAAGGATTTGTTAATTTTTTATATATCCAATACAGTCTACCACACAGTTTCTGACAGAACAGATCTTTTTATTTTTCCCTACATCTTCACTACTCATCCTACATTTTACATATACTCTATTGTTCATATCCATAGGTAAATGTTAAATCTATGCTAAATGCAACAAAAACTTCTATTTATGTAAAATAAGAATTAAAAAATTTGAAAATAAAGACAAATCAGTCCCCTCCTAAGTATTTTCTGTATTTTGAATGCACTCTTTGGGTGCAGGTTCTGTTTGGAAAAGTGCTCTTACAGTGCAGCAATCATAGTCCCATATTACATTACATCTATTGGCTTTCATCATTTTATCAACAATTACTGGTCAGGATTCACACAGTCACCTTAAAACAGTGTGTTTTATAGTGCCTATCAAACAAAACCTTTTGTTTATCCAGTCATTTTTACTGAAACAATTCACCACAACCTTAACACATGAGAAAATCATTATCTCAGTGACCATCACAGCATGGATTAGTTGATCCATATTTTGACCACGTTTTGCCAGGTTATGGACACTACCATAAAGAAGAAACACTTCACTGACCATTTTGTATGCATGACTTTGCTTTCTATGCACATGTAACAACCTAAAGAACATTCTCTTCGGCTGGTGTTCAGTACCTTTTCAGGTCCCACATCCTCACTGAGTTTCCAGCAGCTGCATAGAGGAATGTGCCAGTTGGATTTAGTGCAATTTGGTTGATCTGGTTCTCTCCAGCTGGGATAGCAACTGTTCTGTTAGTACTTCCTGAACACACATCAGCAGGCATTGCTTGGCCTGAAGACCTGAGTACAGAGAGGAAGGAGAAAAAAAAAAAAGAAAAAACCCCTAAATACTACATTTTTTTCTCCACACTTTGTACACAGTTTAAAAACAAACCTATTTCACTGGGCAGAAAGGCTATAAGCCAATTACAAATACTGAACATTTGATAAAACACTATAGGCATGAATGCCAATTGCTTTTTGTTTCCATATATTACTGGTGCCCCATTACCGACTTAGCCTGAACACATAAAGATAGCTTCCATTCCCAACAGACAGTGTACTTAAATTACACTGTACTGCACTATTGAATAAATATAATAAAATGTACCTAAAATTAAGACTCATTTGAACTCTTGGCATCTGAGGTTCAGCATACTTACGTCAATGTCCGAATGCACTTAGCAGAATCTCTGATGTCCCACACCTTGATATAGGAGGTTGAGACTGTGAAGACCAGGCTAGTGTAGTTGCAATATTTAATAGAAACAACATTATTTGGATGACTACCTAGAGACATAATCTCTTGTCCAGTTACCAGATTCCAGACTTTACAGGTACGATCTAAATAAAGACAAAAAAAAAACAAAACAGAAAAATCCCATAGTTTTCCTAAACTCAGTTATTTAAAAAAAAAAAAAAGTACACGCATTCATACATTTTTCTCTGTTTATGTAGACATTGCAAAAAACAGTTAAATTAAAACAGGTCATAAAGAATACATATAGGCATCATCTATCACTATCAAAATTAAGCAAGGTTAATCATTAAATGTGCATTCAAGATCTGCATATGAGCTCCCATAGAATTTTAAAAGGGAAGTGAAAATACAGTTTACAGGCTGTAAGGTGTGGATGATGATAGACGGAGTTTTTAATTCAAGAATTCATCATCAAAAATGTAGTTCAGGAAGAGTTTTGAGGCTTAGTATGACAGAGTTCTGACTGCCACAACAAAACTACAGAGGTGAGAAGTGATCTAAACTCTTCAATATTTTAGGGACCTCTGAAAATTCCACTGTAAGTGCTTCAGTCACTGTTTTCATTCAGGAGCAAAGGAATTTAAGTGCTGCGACCTTTTATGTACTAAACTCCTAAATGAATAGAAGTCTTCAAGAAATTTACAACACTGACCATGAGCACAGAAAACTCTCCTTGTTGCACATCTGTATGACTCCATACATTTTAGACATACATTTATACTGAAATAAGTACTGGAAAGATGAAGAGAAAGCTTCATGTATAGACAACAGTTATAAGAGCATGAAGAAGGGAAGTATACCAAGACCTGTCAGCCCCTTTAAAAATACCAACTATCAAGACCAAGCCAAATATCTGCAATGCACAGAAGAGCTTATTGGAATTTCTGAATTTGGCACTGGCTGCAAGTATTATCTGATGTCAGTGAGCTGAGACTTTCTGCTTCAGCAACTATTTCAAAATATTTAACCTTATTTAATTTAACAGCTGTCTATACTCTTGAGTAGAAGTGTACTTTGCAAACTGCCCTCCGAAAATATATATAGGAAAAATTCTTCCATAAGTATGGGAAGCTAGAAAAAAAAGCAAATATTTGCAACATCTGCAAGCATCCATATATTAAAAAAAAAAATAAATCCCAAATCCAAAATTTTAGAATAAAAATCAAGATGTAAAATAAAATCTTTAAAAGTGCTTTTTTCTTCTCCTCACATAGACACCAAATTCAAAAATCTCAATAGAAATTAACTAGACAACATTTACAAAATCTAAATAAATGTCTTTTTGCACTTGTATACACTTGCCAAATGTTGAAATGTTGGCTTAAAACTTACAAGACCAAAGGTTCGCTCAAAGTGTGTGTCTTGGTATTTTTAACAGCCAGCAAACAGAATAGCCACAGAAACCATACCTGAATATTAGCAGTGGGGGTGGTGGAGGTGTTTTGTTTTGTGGGTTTTTGTTTGTTTGTTTGGGGGGGGGATTGTTTGATTTTTTGGGGGTTTTTTTGTTTGTTTGTTTTTTAGAAGGTTCTCTTCAAAACACTGCTTTTACCAGTTTGAAAAGTTCAGTGACTGCACTATCCAGTAAGGAATTTAGTGACTACTAAAAATCTGGGCTCTCCCACAACAGCCATACGGCTCTTACAACCACAAAGGACAGGCAACGAGATGCACAGAGGAAGCAGAAAATACCTTCAGATGAAGAAGATGGCTTGAAGAACCAACTATGACATGAGGACTCTATTCAATCTCTGTGCAGTACAGGCAAAACTATGCTAATTCACACCTCTACCCCTACCCTGAAGCTATTACCTTGCATTGCACATCATGTGTGCACACGTTAACATGATTGGTTCCATCGTATCATTCAACAAATGTTAATGTTACTTCTTTTTGTAGTTTTCCACTACAAATAAGCAGCCAAATACTACACACTGGAATTAAAAACCTGTAGATAACTACTGTAAATCCTTCTTCAGAAATGGACCCTTACAGTTTCCCAGTGTTTACAGCACTAAGCACAAACTGAGAATTTCACAACACACCAAGTTTGTCCAAGCAGCCTCTGTAGGCAGCAGAGGTTGCCTAACCTTTAGATCCAGTGAAGAGAAGATCATCAGTTGCATCAACACAAAGCACAGCCTTGGTATGTCCTTCAGCTGTATAGATACACTGAAGCGGGGATGATCGGATGCATTTTGAAGCAGGGAATGGGTTAATTATCCCCCTAAAATAAAAACAAAGAATGTGAGTTGGGTATAGTAACAGACAGATAAAACTAATTTACTTGCATGTAGGGAAAAAATTAATCTAGTTTTCTTACATGTGAGGGCAGAACAGCTGAATGCCTTTCATAAACTACGCAAGGATTTTTACTGTTTAGGTTCACCACCTGTCAACTCTGGACTACCACTTAAAGGAAATCACATACAAAAACAAACAAATGAAAAGACAAGATACTGAATGTTAGGTACATGGGAAATTCCGCATAATGCTGAAAATAAGAAGATGCTTAAAGCTTTAGGATGCCTAAGATCAACCATAAGACATCTAAGTCTAGACAGCACATCTGAAAAATGGAGCAAATGTAATGTACACTGTCAAATCCAAGCTCAGCATGCATTTCACATAACCTGCCTTCTACGTGCAGACCTGGAGAACTGCCGTAAACTTCTGTATCTGAGGAAGGTTCCCACTGCACCCCATACATGACAACACACTCATGCTCAAATGGCCAAAAAGAAATGTTGGAGTGCTGACACCCCAGAGCAATCTTCCTGGGGATTTGTAACTAGTTCTATGGTGATGCCAAAAGAGTAACTCAGCCTGAAAAGAAACCCTCACAGTTCATCACCAAACAAAATTATTAGCAGTCTAAAATCCCATGCATACAACTGCACACACACAGGGATCCCATTAATTTCTGTGAAGTGTAGAAAAGCCTCAAGGAGATGCCCAAAACATGCAACATAATGCTGCGACCTGGCCAGCTTGCAGTTAAGACTCTGTCATGCTCTTCTGGGATTACACACATAACTGTGAGGAAAGGGAACTAAGGGAACATAGCCCTATCTCACCAAAAAGAAGTGTCAGGTGCTTTAGGGAAATGTAAAAATTCCACAATATTGCCTAGAAGTTTCCTATAGAAAGGAAAAAATCCTTCATGATAAAAGTTAACTTTGTGACAACTCACTAGTTTATCTAGTACAGTCTTAGAAATTATTATTTTATACATTTTTACTGCTCAGGATATCTTCATATAATTAATTACTCTTTAACAATCCTTCCATAGATTTTGCTAATATTAATAGTGCCTTAAATTGTGAAACATTAACCTCCTCATTTTGGAAAGGCATTCATTCACCCTTCAATATGCACCTTTTTATGTTTTCAAGAAAACAGGAAAAATTTCCTATTTAATAATTTAGGTCTCTATGCTTTTGTTTTCTAGCACCACACAAAACTAACATGATTTTCTCTATAGTATTCCCTAGTGGACCATCTAAACTGAGTTACTGCTATTGCTGTCCTCACTCAGTCACTTCTGGGACAAGCCATGTAAAATAAGTGTCCTGGAGCTATTTATCTACCTATGTGCAGTGTTCTAAAATCTAAAGACAAAAAAAAAAAGCTACAAGTGCTACAATGACCAGACAAAGTCACATTATTAGCACTCTTCTGACTGCCCTCCTCTTGATAAACTAATTTTTCACTGAGTACCTAAGCCACAAGAACATGAGTGGGGATGTTCCTTTTATCTCTTAAGCCACTGTGCATTCTGTCAGAAAGGCATAATAAAAAAAGTACTCGTTTTTATTTGCACTGGGATTTAATTTTTAGTGATCAAAGCACACAATGGAAAAAGAAAAACAAAAAGAAAGAGAGAAGCAGATAAAACATAAGAAAATGTCAGCTTCTCTTTTTTTGAGGAAAATGAAGAGAGAAAGAATATGTCTAAGGAAACGTTTACATGATACTTCTCTTAAAATTAAAAAACCTGACATGCTCAACAGTGATTAAAAAAAAAAAACCACCCTAAAAAGGAGAGAGGGAGACATGCTTGACCAAAATCTCAGATTCTTAATGTCCTGGCAAAAGCAAAGAGAAACAATGCACAAGTAACAGGAAAAATCATGCAGCAAAATGAAATTTCTTAAGAACTGTAATAACTTCAGTGAGAGATGCCAAGAAAACAGAAAAGAGAAAGAGAGTACCTGTGTACCTCCGACAGAGAGGAATCACTTTCATCAGACCTACAATCAACAGTGGTGGAATTGTGAGGAGAAAGAATATAGGTATCAGCAAAGTAACGCCTCCATATGAGAAGAACAAACAACAGCATGGCCAACTCAGAAAAGCAATGCAAATCCACATACAGTATGCAGCATTGCTCAGGGTATATAGCAGGGTAGGGGGACAGAATAGTTATCTTAAAATATCACTCTCAGCAGTAAGGTACACTGGTAGACTGTTTCAGCTCCAGAAGCTGAGTAACACCAGCTGAGCCATTTCCTATTTCCCCAATATTTTCTTACAGAAGTAAAGGCAAAAAAGTAAAAGGAGAAGACGGATGCATAATTTAACCTCTGTAAGATACTGCTTGTTGAAATTATCAAAAGGAAAAAAAATTCAGAACATCAATGCCTGTTAAGTGTAGAAGAAATGTGTAAAATGTTAGTCATAGAGATATAAATATTAAATATGATAGCCCACTCAAATAAAAACAGCAATTTGCGAACAATCCTAAGTTCAAAATCCTTCACCTCTCATTTTTAAAAACGTTTAAGAATAAAAAAACAAGAAAACATACAAGACAATTCCCCAAGATATGAACATTTACAGTATGTCCTAAGACGTCCTTCATTTTCAACTCAAATCAAACAGATTCAGCAGTTTCAATTTAACTTCAAGGTCAGTTCAGAGAAAACAAAAAGGGTTAGGTGGAAGTTAGCAATAAGATAAAGGCAACATAGCTAAGATAAAGAAATTACAAGCACAGTTACTGAAAGTCTTGCAAGCCACTGCTTGGTATGTGGTGGCTATAGACCACTGAAAAAACCCAAGTTTTATAAAAAACCCAACAGTATAAACAGACAAGAGTAATTTCTTATTTTGCTACAGCTAGAACTAAAGGTTTCTTTCAAATTTGAGTTGTAGTTCATAAGCACTGCATGACACTTGTACCAGTAATGAAACCTGCAATAAAGATTCTAGTCAAGTGAAGTCCACTGCCATTTGGAGTAGGGCTCCTAACAGATGCCTAATATGAGGAAAATGAGTTCTACTTCTTCTAAACCAGATATGAATATCATCTACTCCTGCAGATCATCTCCTAAAGTCAGTCTGTTTGATAATTTGCATAATCTCTAAACAACTGTGTTCTAGGCATTTCAACATCCCATCCTCCAGGGTGCTGTTAGGACAGGGACGGCACTCTAAGCAACGCTGGAGTAACCGAATAACTGTTAAAAGCACTATTTTCTAAATTATCACCTAAAACCTACTTTCAAATGTAAACACACACAAATACACATGCATCTAAGAATTCTACCATTCTTTTCTATTTTGGGTTTAAAACTATAAATACCAGACATGGCCTAGAAAACAGGAAACAAGGTTCAGCAGGAAATTTCTTTTCTTGAATTTTTACAGTGATTCCATGGCAGTTTAAAATATTTTCTTTGAAAACTACTCAAAAACATGAGAAATATCTCCTCCTGTCTTGCAGAAGGGCAAAATTTCTACCAGACACTACACTGATAACTTGAGCACACTTTGCATTTCCCTGGTTGGGGGCTGAGGCTTCCCTTTGTGACTTACTTATCCTGCTGAACTGATGTGTTTCCCTGAGAAACAGTAAGACGACTAAAAACATTCATTTCATTACGGGGCCGGCTTGGTGGGGAAGTAGGAGGTGACAGACTAGCCTCTGGGGCTCCAGAATCTGAGCTACAAAAAAAAAAGAACATCTTCTTTAAGAGGTTATGAATGGTTAGAGAAGTTAAATGCAACATGCCTCAAACGTTAGATGCTCTTTTCTTAAGCAAATAAATAAAACTATAATACTAGCTACAGATATTTCCCAAAGAAGGCAATAAGCTTAAGACTGCAGAGTGCAAGGTGGCACAATGTTCAAAGTTCAAATGCTAAAAGTGAAAGCTCCAGGCAGAAAACATACAATATGTAAAATGAAGAAATTCTTATAAAGCTGCAGAGTCTTAGAGAAATTGATGACTTCAATTAAAAAAAAAAAAAATTATTTGCAAATGCTCCAAAGGACATTTTCTCAGGGCTCTGCTCCTGAGTTATTTTGTACAGAAAAGCAATCTGGGAATAAAACAAACAACCACACCACACACATGGTGAGCAATGAGTGCCAACACTGCCAACAATAAAACCTGTCCTAGATTTAAAGAAATAGAAAAATACAGATTATTTTTCAAGAAAATTCAAGGTTTAAAATACATCAGAGTAAATAAATTTGAAAGAATCTTACAGTTTTTGTTCTTTTGTCTTTGGCTTTTCCATTGTTTTCTCATAGGCTTTTCTCTTTGCTAAAGGTGAAGGCTCAGGTATTTTCTTCTCTGGTAGAGATGCCTGTCTGGAACTAAAGCAAGAGCAGTTGTTATCTTACTTTGAGGCCCTTTCACACAACTTGCTTTTCTTACATTACCTGTCATTCTCCCAGTAAGATTTCAAATCTTTGACCATGCTTAATTATTGCCTTTCTTGAATTTAAGGATTATAAACTTGTTCTCACATTTCAATATAAAAATATACCAAGTTTATTAACTTTCACAGTTGATCAACATATAGAGTCAGATACTGAATATACAAAGGAGATTTACTAACTCAAAAGAGAAGGACTAAAAGAAATACAGTGGAACATGCATCTCAAATTATGGTCATGGAAATTCTAAATTTCAGATTCCACATTTTCGTCTACAATAGACCATTTAGAGACAGGAAGAACAGAGAAATCAGATTGATTCTTATACATGAATGAAACTTTCCATTAATATGTTCGTGTTTCAATATAAGATTCAAAATTATGAAGAAAATGTACTTCCCATTGGCAACCTGACTATAATAACGCTGCTTTTCTTTGTCCCCCATTTTCCTTCTCCCTTGCTTTCCATCCCTCCTTTGCCTCTCTAGTTCTTACTCTGAAATAATTCCAGTTCACAGTCTCTGTGGTCTTTCTCCCAACCTTTTATTCCCTGATTAAAATTAACAAAAATATCAGGAGGGCAATATTAAAGCTGACACTCAAATGTCATCATTTCACCACAGTAAGCCAAAAAAAAAAAAAAGACAGACATCTGAATGGTTTCCATTCTTCTGAACTCCTATTTCTCAGTGGCTGAACAATCACAAAAGCAGTATTTGCCTTGGTTTATCCTAGTTTTGTGTGTTTAGAGTTTTTTCTATGAATATGAGGACCAGAAACACTCACTAAAAGAGACAAAGCAGATTCTGGAAGTGCTTTTGTTCCATAGAACTTCATTAAGCAGATAAAGTTCAGCTGGCAAGCCACATGCCTGACATAGTTGCTACCATCCTGTCTCAGAGCTCTACAGGTTCTGGATATGTACAGCTGCAACTTCTCTGCATGAGAAAAGCTGTATCAGTTTCCCTTGAGAGGAAATCTGTGCTATATAAAATCCACCTGGGGACTGAAATACAGAATAATATCCTTTACCAAGGAAAGCACAACAAAGAACAGCTACTTAAGTAGATGAAACTGCCTCCAGTGATCACAAACCCTAACTGGAATGTGAAGGACCTGTAGGACCTAGTGCCAAGAACTGCATGCCAACCCTAGAACTTCCCAGGGGTCTTCAAGTGACAGAAAAAGGAGGATAAGTGATAACCTGTCTGGTTTTGCACAAAAACCTAGCAGTTAAGTTACTAAAAAGGGGAGAAGGTGGGTTTAACTCTTCTCACGGCTGGAGAAGGGTATGCCTCTAGGCATACTCTTCAAAGGACATAAAAAAAAGGTGGAACAGGACACACTCCCTTCCTCTCTTTATGCTGGACCAGAATGCATTTGGGAATGCAAAAATCCTGAGGTAACAAGGCAAATCCTATGAATCAGGATGATCCTAGGTCTTTCAACAAGGATGACAAATGGGTTATAGTGTCTACTGCCAGGGTTGCCTATGTGTCCACTGTGCAGCTACTAGATTAAATAAACCAAACCAGAAACTGGAACCCAAGCTCCTCTTCCTCACACTGTAATCCTGCATATTCTAACATGCAACCAGCTTTCACTTGCTCACTACCTGCCCCTTGAGTCTTCCATCTTTGACTCCACAGTGGAACATCCTCAGAAGAGGGTATAAAGAGTATGATCATTTTATGAATTCTTTTTGAAAGCCTGGATAGGCAGGTATTATAAAAATTATTATAAAATATAAATATTTTGTAAAATATAAATATTTTCTAAAAAATTATAACAATTATCATTAAAAATTATAAAAATAAAAATTATTCAGCTGTCTTGCTGGAATGGAATTCCTAAGCATAGTTGTAAAGAACAGGTGCTCTGCTCTGCACTGGTGCAGCCTCACCTTGAATATTGTGTGCAGTTTTGGGGACCTCAATATAAGAAAAATATTAAGCTACTAGAAAGTGTCCAAAGGAGGGCAATGACGATGGTGAAGGTCCTTGAGGAGAAGCTGCATGAAGCCTGATAGAGTTCAAGAAGTGTTTGGACAATATATTGTAATATATTTTATTACAAGAGAGATGATAGCACCACAGGTCCATACGGGAAGGCCAGATGGCTCACAAAGACAAGCTTTCTTCAACTATGAGCAGTGACCAAGCAAAACCAGCAATACTGTATAAAGTACACGGACTTCTATTTTTGAAAAACCATCTACATTGCAGTGACAAAGTCACTGCAGACTGACTGTGGGAATTTTGGAGCACTTATATACTAAAACATGATCAATAAAAAATGAAAAAAGGTGAGGCCTACTGCTGATTGAATTGATTTATTGACAGCATCTAACTCCCAAATGTTTGCAGAACACAGTTTTGGGAAAATCCTGTTTTGCCTCATTGCTGGCTCACTCTCATACATGGATACATTCTAGAAAATGGAGTGAGGCAAAAGTTTGTATTACCTGAGTTTTGGATGCCAGGTCATAACACTTGACGTTACAGATGTTGAAGCTTCAAAAGTCTTTACGCATCTCACACTAACTGCTGAAACAAGTGGGTTTTTTCCACCTAACCTCACCCTCAAGAGCATTCTTCCCAAGCACATTCTACTTGTAAAGTGCACTGAAGCCATCAGCAAGGGTTAATAATTGCTGTCAGCAGTGTTTTACTGTTCTTGATTGCCACCTCAAGCACATGCCAGAAATACATAGTAAAAATAATACAAATTGCAAGTGTACATTAGATGGAGATTGCTGTAAAATATGCAAATAGGACAGATGAATATTGAAAGATGCCTAATTTCAGAACCTGTAACATGAAGATAGCTATGGGACACAGATTTCCATATCACTGAATGTGGCAAGCACATTCAATCTATATGAGTTTGTGCAATATAGGAGCTAGTACCTTAAAAAGCCAAGAAAAGGTCTCTAGCAGTGAATGGCTAATAATCAGCAGTGATATTGGTAGATATAAAAAGAACAGCAAGTGAGAAAAAAGAGTGCATGTGAGAGACACCTGCTGGCCCCAAAGTAAAAAGACAAAAATAATATTTTTAGTTCTATTACGAATCAAGTGATATTTGCAATTAGATTGTTCTGCAGGTAAGTGCAACCTGCAAACAGAAAGGATTTTTGAGGATTCATAATATTGACTATGTTTCTTTCAACTGTTCACTTGCATACACTATTGCTGCATGGACTTCTTCATTTTAAGCATAGTCCATACAAGACAATTCACAGAAAGGTTTTTCCTAATAGTTAGGACCATATAGAAATACTATGTTATATAAGTGTTTGGGTTGGGGTTTGGGGTGTGGGGTTTTGGTTTTTTTTAATCTCTCTTCTGTTTTAAGCAGATTATCCTACCTCTCTAGAATGTGCATTTCCCATAGCACTAATACAGTAAAGTATTCAAGGTATTAGATGGGGTTTTCCCCCTATGTAGAACAAGGTTACAGTAATTTTACAAAGCAACTTAACAAAACTTACATCTTCAGTAACAACCACAGTACTTACAACACTGTATTTATACCTTCTAGAGTGGTGATGGTAGAAAAGAAACAGCTTAGTCAGTATTATTTAGTAGGCTTCAAGTATATCAACCTCACTTGTAAAGTTAAAATAACAGATTACAAGAAATTGGCAACATGCATTTTTTAAAAGCAAAGGATAATTAGTACAGCATGGCCAAACTTACATGCTGCCTATCTTAGAAGGTAAGCCAGATGGTGGGGGTATAAACTCTCTGTCCCTAGCAGAAGTATCATTTGTGTCAGCAGTCATCCCGCTTTCTTGGGTTTCTGCAACTGATGCAAGAGAGCCAGCCGAAGGAGAGTCTGCAGCACTACTGTCAGAGACTAAATCACTGTTGGCTGCATACAGCAATTCCATCTGGGTAGTGGTCCTCCGGCGGGCCTGGAGACAAATAAAAACCAAACTGCCACTTAAACATGTGTCAGGAGTGCTATGTTTAAGCTTATCATTAGCTAGCAATTAGCATCCCCCTCAATAACTTGGCAACTGCCTTTGGAAACTAAATTTAGAAGCTCACCTCTACTCTTGGGCAATGATTTCAGAGGAGGCAAGTCAAATTCAATGGCATAAAACACTGATTTGCCTGTACATGTTAGGTGTGATTATACCGTGAAATTAATATCTACTCCTCGGGGAAAGGCCAGTGGGGAAGACAAAGATCCAGTCTGAACAGAGCCATTACAAAAATGACATGTTTATTTTGTGACATTTTCAGACAAAACTCACTCAGTTTAACTGCCCAAATAGCTTCACACCAATGAATGCTACCAATAATGCAACAGCCAACATAGATATTTTCCTCCAAAGCCAACTGCAGTTAGAAAAGTGGAGGCTAAGCTTCTATTTACTTTGCAAACTTGGCTTATGCTCCTGTGAGCACAGAAGCAAAACTGCAATCAGTGCACATTTCCAGTTCCCACTACCGTTAATATTAAACTGCAGCCAGCCTAGAGATATTCCTCCAATGTCAACTGTAATTAAGAGCCTGGAGGTCAAACTTTTATTTGTTTCATAAACAAGCAAATTGCAAACAATAAGCATGTTCACAGTTCCCACTGGCATTGACATTGAACTGTGGTCTAAGTAATACTAATCTGCAAAACTACACCAGTTTGGAGTGCACATACATAACTGGAAGACTACATCTCTTTCTGAAATTCTAAAAATTTAGCCCAAAAATATTGAAAAAGTTATTTTTAACATTGCTTCTCAGAGAGGAGTGTCACACAAAATCATATTGCACACAAATCAAATGAAGAATACATCAGTTCAACTTTTGCATCTCTTCGCTCTTGCTTTGCCCTAAAGACATTAGGAACATTGTCCAGAAGGTAATTATGAATTATTATAGAACCACAGAACCACTTAGAAGTCATTTAGATGAATTATTATCATCATTGTACATCCTACCTTGCTTTTGGGTTTGACTTCACCACAAAGCTTCAAAAGATCTGAAGATAATGAACTAAAAGAAAAAAATTGCATCACATTTAGAAAGGAGCCATATTTTTGCTGAATGTGTATTCTTATTCTTCTTTCTTTCTTTCTTTTTACTGAAATTGTGGGCAAAGTATAATGAAAACATGTCAGAGGTATTTTCTAACAGATGCGCAATGCATTACAAAAGAAGAAATTACAGTAATTTTTCTAGAATAAGATCCAGTTACCTGATAACAAAGATTCGCTCACCTTCCTTCTGTCCCAGGACTATGCAATGGGGCATCCTCATCAGTACTATCTTCCAAATTTTCTGGAAAATTTCCAAAAGAATAACGTTAATGTGTCCATCTACGTCAGGAGGTGAAGGCTGTAAGTGTTATACAAAACAGCTCAGACTATGTTGAATGTAGATGAATGGAGTACAAGAGACAGGGATTTTCAAAATATCTTGGCTATTTTCTATTCAGTCCCCATTGAATTTTCCTGGCATCTAAACTAATTTTTTTCACACAATCTCAATAAATCATACATCTAGGCACACTGTGCCAAATGTGGTCTTCTATCTATTGTAGCAGACAACAGAGATGATAGAAAAACAGAAATTCTAAAAGAAAATCTGTAAGAAAGCATATAAAGCAAATAAAACGAACTACAAAACAAGGACGAGATGAGAGGTAAATCAGTGGACAGTAAGGATGTCTGTTTCTCCTTTTTTTTTTTTAATCTTCTTGCTGCAAGACAGAATCAGCCTGGTTATAATAAAAAAGAAAATTGTATTTTTAACTAGCTAATGAGCTGAGGCTCAGCCTGAGCTTATACAAAGTGCCACCATTTGAGCTGACAAGAAGCAAACATTTTATTAGTATATAAGCATTTATGTTTCAAAAGAGGATGATGCTACCACTTACTACTATAGAACTGCTTCCTTAAAAGGGATTAAATGTAAATGGAAGCTGTTCAGTAGAAATATTCTTGAAGTAAAAATGTGTCACACCTGTCACAAAAGACAAAACCAGCATGCATGTCATACACTAACGCTGTCAAACATATGATTACCACGTCTGCATGCAAACAGTGCAAAACATAAGGCTGAGACGATGAGTCAAGGGCACATGTACAATCGATTCCGGACTGCTGGGAAAGCCAATCCCTTAACTTGCATATTATTCTAATAATACACTTTAAGCACAGTTTAAGGACATTGCTTGCAGAAGTGTGTTACGTATGTCCCTTATTTTTGAACATACTCCAGAAATTTGAAGGATTAAATAACCTTCCATTACATCTCCTCTTTACTATTAGAGACACTTTTAAGTCTCTACTTCATTTCTGCCAGAAAGCAGATACCATTTACAATGCATAGAACCAGTATATGTGTACCCCATATTAAAACATGTTTGTCCATGTATGTGTTTTAAGTGCAAGTTCATGCTGTGAGGCAAGGGAGGGAAGATACTTTTTTCAGCTGAATTCTGAGAAGGAATGAAGAAAAGAGAAGGAAAATACTGCCTGTTTGTGTATGCTGCATCTAAACATGTTTTCTGAAAAAGTCAAAACCATATATCAATCTAGACCCAACACCAACAATGCACTTCAGAGGTACTCAACTGCTGTATTAATCTTAGTAATGTAACCTTAATTATCAGAAATACAACAATATTATAAAGAAAGCAGGGTCACAGGAATAGCACTCTGGATTTTCTTTTTTTTTTGTTCCATCCTGGATTTGAGTCCAGATTAAACATTTTCAATACACATTATTATCATTATTATTATTATTAGTCTTCTGCAAAAGAGGGGATCTAGAGTACTGCTCCTTCTAGGAAGACAGAAGCAGCATCCATAAAATAAAGGCACTTTAAAAAAATATAGGTT
This sequence comes from Manacus candei, assembly GCF_025592945.1. Lineage (NCBI taxonomy): Eukaryota > Metazoa > Chordata > Aves > Passeriformes > Pipridae > Manacus > Manacus candei. The sequence continues at coordinate 3,803,729 of NW_026138111.1, read as the reverse complement.
TCTTGTTAGAATGATGTTACTTCATCTCCTTCTCATAAAGAACTTGCAATCTCTTTTTACAGGTAACTAAGGAGAAAGTGTGGAATGACCACAAAAGATGGGATTTTATTTGTAGGCTCACACTCATGTGACCTGACGTGTTTCTTCAGTTTGTCTGCAATTCAGCACAGGAAGACTGCCAAAGCCCCAAGATAGAAACCAGTCCACAGAATCAACACAAGGTAAGAGCAAGATTCTGCAAGAAGTCCTGAGTGAGAAGAGATGAAAGGAGCAATAAAGTTAGTAAAGGCAGTGCTGCTTGCAAGGAGCAGCAGGGATGACTGCTAGTAAACCAGTAATTGCAGAACAGTGGAGAACTTTTCTGATGATTTGTCCTTATCCTCATGCAGTGGCAACTGGACACTACCAGTACAATGCCATACATCAGCACAGTTCATCCAGAGGAAATGACATTTGACCAGCCCTCTTAAGATCTGCACATAGATGGTTATGAGTCACATCCATGAATGTCCATATGTCATAGGTGGGAAGGAAAAGCAGCTCCCACAACTCTTCAGGAAGGAGTCACTTCAGCAACACTCAAAAGTCAATGTCATGGTCATTTTAACTCTTCACAGGAGTCGACAGGACAGCGAATGGCAGCTAGTTCAACCACAAACAAGGTAGATGTGCACTGAAAACCCACTCAGGTCAAAATCTGAGTCTGTGATGTACTTTCCTGCAGACTAAACCCTTTCTTAGTTTACACTTGAGTGAAAGTGCACAACTACACTGAGGAATGTTCAAACTTTTTCAAGCCAAGTGTATTCAAATGGCTAAGAACTTTTGAAGGTACCAGATCTGAAAGTAAGCATCAAAACAGCGATTCACAAAACCCCTGGAAGTGCAACTCCTCTCTAGGGATGGGGCTGGCTGCATACTACCAGTGAGATGTCAGTCAGGCATCCTGGTGAAATTGGTCTCGGGATCTGCTGCCACCCACACTTCTACCTGTGTGAACTGTGTCAGGTTAACAGGGAGCCCCTGCAACAGAGTGCCAGCTAATCAGCTGGGAATCCCAGCGTCAAAGCCTCACTACAATGGCATGAACTCCCTGCAGCTCAAAAGGTTGGGTCACTAATGATCTACAGAACTATCGACAGTTGGAATTTCAACTTGGACCAAGGTTAGTATGGCACATTCAGCCATGGTGAAGTTTCCTTCCTATAGTGTTAGAACAATCCTGAGTGGTTTAGATATTTGAAAAGTCTTAGTTCATGCTTGCAAAGTGTTAAAAAGTTTCTTTAATGAGATATACTCTACACAAACTTTGATAATAGAGCTACTGTCCAGAGCTAAAGAAAATACAATGCTGTCTGGAGAAACATTGCTCCAACAGGAGCGAACATGCAGACACACTGAAGGTCTATTCTAAATGCACTATGAGATTACAAACCACTGATGTTCCTGAATAAATAACTGGCTGCATGCAGCAAGATTCCCTGACACAGATCTTCTGGTGTCACCTGACAGGAAGCTAGCAAAGTTCTCACCATCTCTAGATGATAAGCTATACACTTTCAGGTAGTTTTGAGCTTTTGAAATGTTTCAGATGCCTATGCAAACTAGCACAGGACAGCATAATGTGATTAAAAGCAGCATAAGACAATACAAAAGGAATTGAGACTGATACCAGGAATATTTTTTTCAAGTTTCAAACACAGCCAATTTTGTCGAGGGGAGAAAAATAAGCATAATTCCTTTGGGAATAACTTTAAAGCAACAACAACAAAAGACATCTCAAAATCAGTGAAGTCAGTAACTTAATCCCAATTGAAAAAGTGAGATATAATCCTGCATTCTGTATAATATTTACATTACAGAATGAGCTATCTGCATAAGGTTAACAATGACCTGCATGTTAAGAATTGCCTTTTTTTGGTCCTAAAAAGATGAGCAGAATTTGTCACAACTAGAGCAGTAGTATATCATGAAATAGTTTTATGTAGGTTGAACATACTTTAGGTTCATAAGCAGCAAGTTATAAATTTGAAATACAGTTCTGCTTACTGTCTTCACTTCTTATGTGGCAAATCTAACTACCACGAGGGCTACTACCACAAGTGCTAAGGACGGTTTCAGAAAGGAAGAAATGCTCTGTAAGCTCATGATAATGAGTACATTTACAAAATAGTTCATGCAAACTTCACACACACTCACAAATTCTAAGGTGCACCAGTTAGTGAACGTGAATGCATTAGTAACTCATGCAGCTGTACAGTACACAGAAAGCTAAACATACTTACCTAATGGTATGCTATCTAGGTCTGTGTAAATACAGCAACAAGGAAAAAAAAGCAACATTCCAATCAAAACATATCCATTTATAAAAAGAAATAAAACAAAAGTACCCAAATGTATTCTAAACTTCTCTTAGTATCATCTCATGAGAAGTAGAATAGATGCCGTAACAGATATAAAATGCTATGTTCAAAATCACTAGCATATGATGACTGAATAGCATTGAATATTTAGAATTTCACATTCACATGTTAAAACAATTCCATTTTGTAAATGCATTGTCTTCTGTAAAAATAACAAGCAGATCATTTGAATTTTAAAAAATCTCAATAGTAAAAAAACCTTAATTTCCTACATTTCATTGCTGAGAGGGTATACTTAAAAATGTCATCCATGCTCATCAATTGTGAAGTATATGGTGTTATAATACAGCATCTATTCAGAGAGGAAATAGTCTAGAACTCCCAGTACAGCATGCATGAAAGGCAAACATGACATGCAGCTGACTATTCAAAAAAAACAAGATGACAAAACTACCTTGCAAAGCATGACCCAGAAAAGCATCAAGTTCAGGATTTAATTCAGCTTTTTCTTTTAGCATATGAAACAGCAGTTGGTTTTGAGTAGCACTAGTAATTTCTGTCTGCTTAAGGCGTCCCTCAAGAACTTTGATCTGAGCTTCTTTTTGAGCTGCTTGGAGACCCTAGGAGAGAGAGAAAGAAAGAAAGAAAGATGGTAAATGTTTTGTCACAACTCTTTTTTTACAAAATGAGAACTGTCAAAACTTTTTAAAAACTGCAAGCACAAACAATGTGTATATTGCAGCCTTCTTTTAATATCCTAAAGATCAGGCATCAACTAAAGGTCTTTTTCTTTCTTTCTTCTTTTAAAGAGACTCATTAACCATTCAGTTAACTTGTATTCCTCAGACTGCCTTGCAAATATGCATCTAGTTGGATATGACTCCCAAGGGCAATTCAGAGCCTTGGCATTTATTTAAGAGTAGCAAGCATATGAAAAATCCATATTTTCACTTTTGTCAAATAAGTCCTTTCTTTAAAAAAATTATTACCATGATACTCTATGATAAAGAATGAGAGGGGAGTTGGAGGTGGGATGGGGTGGGACCCAGAACTGTAATCTTTCCTACACAATCACTCGATGAACTTTCAGCTTCTGATGAAAGATCTCATGGCCTAACTTATGACAGAATCCATTCTAAGGGAACTTCCCTAGACCCATGGATTAGTGGGAATTTTTCAGCTGTAGAAAACACAGCCAAAGAAATTTACAGAGAATGGTTTCCAAATAGATCTCCAAATTTCAAATTCCAAAAGAAACAGAAGAGAAAAATGAAGGTACAACACATCTCAAAGATTTGTAGGGCAACAGAGGCCTCTGAGTGCTAGCACTTGAGAAACAAGTGTAGCCCTATCAGTTTACATATTACATTCTGATTCAACTAAAACTGCATATCAATAGACACATTTTGCATATGAAAACAAACAACAGAATAGACAGCAGGCATGACCAATTTTGCAAAAAAAAACAAACACAGAACTTCAGTATTTCTACATGATACTTATTAAAAAGATGATGGAAACCTTCATATCATGGATCCTTCCATCATAATAAGCAAAAATTGTTAACAGTAAGTCAGAGGCACTTTTCTCATATTAACTCTGTTGTAAGATCCATTCAAACCCATCCAAGGGCTGAAAAAATATCAAAAGACTGAAATTTCCCGAAGCCAATGTGATTGTGGCAGTTTTTTTATCTTTTTTCTCCACAAACTTTTGTGATTACCTGCATAGTGATGAATCAAGAATGCAAAAAAAGAACAGAGAATTGGTCAGTGGGACTGATCAAAGATCATTTCAATACCCTTGAAATATTTCATTTGATTCAATGACACTGAGTACTGTTCTCCAGACAAAAACAAAAGCAGCAGCAAGAGAATATGATACATGTGTGCACAGGGCTATAAGCTGCCAAACACTCATTTTGAAAATATTACTCCCCAAGGTTTTCAGAAAAAGTCCCTATTGCTCTACTCAAAAGAGTCTGAGTAAAGTATGCCATGCATCAATATATAACTTAAGTTTTTAAAGCTTCATATTTTTACAAAAGCACCTGAGCCAGTCTTTTAAAAAGAGATCCTGAGCATTCTTTAGAAGTTTGTTTAAAAACACAGAAAGTGATTTATTTGATTACAAAAAGCTAGTGCTCTTATAGGAACAATACGTGATAACGAGTACAGTGAAGTTGGCTCTACTGCAGATTGAAAATCAGGCAACAAGTTGAAGGGGATGATAGATCTCAAGGGCCTTCACACTGACAACCAGCATGACTCAGTAGTGTTGACCAGCTTTGCTTTATTTAATGCATATTGGTCAGTCTTTATGTTGGCACAACTCTGCTCCTGGCACATTCCACAGTCCTGGCACAGGGGACTTAACACATTACCTTATTGATACCCATCGTGAGGAAGTGATCAAGCAAATATCGAGCTTCTGTCAAAGTACAAGCATTAATCACTGCTGTTACATCCAAGGTCTCTCCTTCTTCCTGTGGGTCAACGATAAAAACAGTCAGATTGTGAAAAAGTCCCAAGAATTATATTGATGCCAGCAGACTAGAAAGCATCAGATTTTGACATTTAAATGCTTTGCAATCTTAACTTGCATTACACTATTGACACTAGAACTCAGATATGAAAATTCAGTTATATAAACAGTCTTATTTTAAACTTCACACGAAAGCTTTCACCAATTTTCACTTCCTGGTTCAGTAATTACACAGACAAACCAAAAATAATTTTTAAGTGAGAACATTTTCAAGGCTAACACAGTTGTGTTTCTTATCCCCATTTTACCATTTTTGCATTAATTCTTGACTTACTTTTGCTTCCTCCATTTGCATAATATTTGCTTGGCAGTCAGAAATGCTGTCATTAATGTAGTCTATATTCGCAGTTACTGATTCCATCTCTTCATTTATGTTTTGGACATTTCTATCTGCTTCACTGCCACCATCTTTGATGAGTTTCTCCCTTTTCTTTGAGAGCTTTTCTCTTCTTTTTGTAAGTTCTTCACGTTGCTATTTTTCCGAAAGACATAATATAACATAAAAAGGAATTAGTAAGACCTTAGGGTATTTAAGTGCCTTTTTGTTTTGTTTTCATTATCACATATCATGAATTCTATGGGAAGAAGTTACACAGGTGAATATAGTAATGTATTTGCAGATGATCACATTAATGTGCTTTTTATTTCTTACTAGGCACAGCAATCCCATGGTTCAAATGCTTACTGGAGTCAAGAGTGTCTTCACTGCAATGGATTCCATGCCACTTTGCCAATGCCACCACAACAATTCATTTACAGCAGGCATGCTTGCACTGCTCTCTATTTAATATAGTGGTACAGCCAACAGTGCACAGTAGATTACCCACCGTAAGTAACCTGTTCATATCTGCCTCCATATTGGAAATAGTCATCCTCTGCATAATAATATCAGTCACTCTGCGTTCAAGTAACTGCCACTTCATCCTGGCTGCCTTTGAGGAGTAAACTCTGCTTGTCACTGCTTTCCGCTGATATTTCTTTCTGTGATAAATTCAAGAGAAACATACAGTTAAGTCTAAAGTAGTCCAGTTATAAATTTGAATATGGAAATGATCAGGCCAGAGTACTTTTCCCAGACAACTTTAAAATTTCACAGAGAATTTCTTGCAGTTTTTCATTGCACCAGACAGCTACCTCCATCCAGCCCTGAACTGTATTGCACCTTAATATGTTGCACTTGAAAAACAGGTATCATACACCACAGCATCTTTTATGACACACTGTTGAATTCAAATGCCACCTAGGAGTTATTCCCTACTTAAAAAGGAGATCTGCGCACAAATAAACCTAATACATTAAAATGCATTTTCCAACAAGTTTCTTTTGTACCTAAGAATGCTGCTGGCATTGGACCACCAAGGGCATTTTTCTTGAGGAGTAGATTAAAAAACCTCAAAATTTCAAAACCCAGTTTATGAGACTTGTCCTTTAATGCCATTTTATATTATTCTACATTGTCTTAAACCCAGAAAAGTAACATTGCTTTTGATAAAGCTAGAGTGCCCATTTTATGAGCACTACATGACAACAGTTTGACAAATAACAACTGCTGCAACATGTATCATCTAAACATTATCTGCCAGAAAATCCATGCAATTTTCAGTTCTCCTAAGAGAGTACTAAAGAGTTTGAATCCTTACCCTGTTCCATTTGTTGCAGTTACAGATAATGCTTGAACCCTAGCAACAGGAATTCTCATCTTCTGCTGTGCTGCTGTTCTGGAGCCATCGTGCTCGGCTGCTAAGCTGGAACTTGCTTCTTGCATTGAATGCTCGGGCAGACTCAGCTTTCGACTTACTTTCCCTGCCACTTTATCAGACAGAGGCCTTACTTGTCGACGAAGGGCCGTGACCTGAAACAGAGTGCAAAGGCATGGTTAACTCTTTCCAGAACTGTGTTCTAAGTTACAGCAATACAATAGCATTCTGTTTTCAAAGATTAATTGCTGTTTTACCACAATACCTCTTCAGTTTTGCGACGTAAGATCACTTCTTGATTTCTTTTCTGAGCTTCCAGAAGCTTGAGTTGATGCTGTGAAAAAATACAAGCAGCACATGATATTTTTCCATTATCTGCCACAAGGGTTGTATTGTATTAAAAACAGACATTTACACACGAATGCAAATCTGCAAAAGTGCTGTGACACGAAGCGGTCAAGTTACAATTGCTTCTTGTTCTTTCTAGTGAGAATGAAAGTTAGTGCTTCACTGTATCAGTTCTCTATCAGAAGAATACTTACATGCAAGCAAGGTGGTAGGAAGAATTTTGTGAAGACTCACTAATAAAATAACATTGATATACATATACAATAAGCACAACAGAAAATAGAAGGTTTATCACCTGAAGCTAGAAACTGAGTTATCATAGAAGTCAGAGCAAATTTTGTGCATTTTGGCTGGTGAAAATATACAGGCATATGCCTGCCTCAGTGTGTGTACACAGGGCGTGTGCCTGCAAACAGACGCACATCATAATGACAGATGCTTGTTCGAAGCGAAAGTTCTTTATCTGTCAAATCACCTCTCGTTTGCGTTGCTCCTTCTTAAGCTGTGCAATCTCTCTGTTTCTTCTAGATTCAGTCATTCTTGCTTTTTCCTGCTCTTCTTTCATTTGTTTCATCAAGCGAACCTGTAAAGAGGTCATCACTTAGAAAAGCTGTTCACACTGAAGTGCTGCTTCCTGCTCCCACTCATACAGAGTTTCTTCTTCAAATTGTCATTTTCCAGTATATTACATACTTTTAGCAATTTACCTCCTCCATCTAATGTGCCTTTTTCACTCAGTGCTGAATAACAGCTAATAAGCTGTGCAAGCTTCTGCATTTTTGATACCGTAATTTCTGTTCATTAAACCTAAAAGCTACCCCTCTCCTCCAAGAATAGCCTAGTCCTCATAACTTTTCTATTTTCAGACTTTCGAGCAGCTAACAGTTATCTGGGAGATGGGTACACAGGAGATTTCAACCCAATTTTCAGTAAACACTCATTGTACACTTCAATTTACTAATATATACCTTCGTTTTCTTCATCTCTGTCACCTCCTGCTGCAGTTTCTTGAGTTGCTTTTCATATTGAGACTGATTTTTAAGCAATCGTGCATGTTCCTTTTGTGCTGTTTGAAGCCTCTGCAGTTCTTTATTCATGGCTTGGAGTTTCTTTTCATATTCTGACTTGATTTTTTTTGCCTTTTCTTCTGAATAGGTCTCTACAGAACCTAGAACAAAATGGAATTCTTAATCTGCTTTTGTTCAGGATATCTTCACTTTGCCAGCCACAGCAGATGACTGTTTCCTCTGCTTTAGCATTATCAGCAATACCTTAAAAAAACCCTAATTTGTCTCTAGTTCCTTTCTCCTTCTCATTGTGTTGAACTTTCCACCTTGTATGCATTCTGGGATAAGAGATCAAGTATTAACACTTTCCTCTGATTTCTTTGCATTAGACAACAAATCTGAGCACCTGAAGACACAAATACACATCCTTGTTCACACATGTGTACAAGGGTATAACTACAGTCCTAAATGCCATCAAGCCAAGTATTCCTTTTCCGACACTGATCAAAAGGGAAAGTTGAAGGAGTAAGGGAACAGCAAAAGCTTATAAAGTATATAACTATAAAGCACATATAGTATATTTTAAAAAAGAAAAACAAAGTACTTTCCTCAGTACTCTACCAAAGTTCAGGTTTTTTGTGTCTTAGGACTCCTGAGTCACAGATGGTTTTTCATCTCAATACTATTATATATTCAAAAGGTTTGGGCAGTAGAACATCTCTGAAAGATCACTCTTCCTTGTTTTTATGCATATAAAAAGAGAGTGGGGAGTAGAAAGCAGGAAAATACCTTTCATTCAGGAACTATCTCAAGGATGACATTAAAATGAGAGCTCCTAGAAAACTAAAAATACCTATTCAACCAAATCAAATACCTGTCAGTAGCAGTATATTTCTAAAATTTTTTTCTCAAATTCTGGTAGAAACTAGAATAAGTAAAGAATGATACACTGGCATTATGGATATAAACCTATTTCTATTTTCTGCAATTTCTCATCACATTTGAAAAAGAAAACGAAGGAAGTAGCAAACAGTTCAACTTGAATAGCTTACACAAGATCAATTATTTTGTGCTTCTTACCAAGGTTTTGAAGAACCTGATCTCTTTCAAGCTGAGTGTCTCGAATTTTATGTTGTAGCATCATTAGTTTCTCTTCATACTGTTTTTTCAGTGTCTGCAATCTTCGCTGGCTGTTTTCTAGCTCATCTATCAGTTTCTGCTTAATGGCTATTTCACAGGTGATATTTGCCAAGTCAGCTTGATAATTTTCTGAAATAAAAAGACTTCTGTTAAGGTAACAGCAAGAATCACATGAATATAGATACTCCTTGCAATCTCAGAGTCATTTGCTGCCATGTAAATTGTGCATAGAAGAATTCTACACAAATTACAATGCAGCAAGCAAAACTCCTATTTGCAATTCTTGTTAAAGTCTCTTTCTTATACACTCTCAATCCTAGAACTGAGAAACAGGTAAGGAAAGATATCTCACACTGGATCACAGTGGCTCTTATGTTGTAATTTAAATCACAATAACAGCAACCTGTCCTTCCCCATACAAAAAGTTGCAAGATTTCAGTCATACCTGGGGCCTGGTGAATAACTGTCATTCCTAAACCCAGCAGGTTATAAAAGGAAAAACTGACTTCTGGCAGACTCCAAAGGGAGACTTTCCTTTCTCTAGATCTTAGAAAGATACAGCCAGGATTCTAAGAAGACAGGAACCATCTCAGTCATGGAAGTGAAATGGTGAAGGGAATGAGAAAAGCAGGAGGAAAAAGTAAGGAAAAAGGACTAACCAATATGACAAATTCATAAAAGTTGAATTAATTTCTTTAGCCAATTAGGTCCCTTTTTGTTTTAAGATTATGTGCTCTAGAATAAAGATATCAGTTAAGGATCATTCTTTTTCAGGTTCCCAATAATGGTTTATGTGACAAGAAGAAACCAACATTGGTTTGCCCATTTGCCCTGATTCACATGAGAGAATTGCTGATGATTCTGTTTCTGACTCTTGCTACACAAAAATGAGGAAGGCTGATGGACTTTTAGCCTTTCAAATAAAATTCTACCATTTCCAAATAAGCTGATAGGAGCTATCCCCTTGGTGATTAGTTCTGAGACATAAAAATAATCCAGTACTTAAACCTTACACTTTGGATATTTTAACCAAGGAAGAAATATGTTATCAAACACCTGATGTCCTCTGGTCAGTTTTAAAGCCAGTAACAGGGACACTTCATCAGCTATCTATTATGTGTTTTATCACATAACCAAAAAAATTATTCAATGGACAAAAAATTCACAGAGAATTATGGGCAGTTGGTTGACAACAGGCTATCTTGCCTACTAAAACCTGAGGTATGGCAGATATTATTTGTAAAATTCTACAGAATATTTCACTGACATCACCTTTTTCATCAGAGTCAGTATCTGATTCATCTGAACTTTCAACAACTTCCATGTCATCTTCATCCTCATCATCTTCCTCTTCTTCATCCTCGTGATCACTTACTTCCTGAATTTCCTCCTAAAAAACATACAAAGATGTTGAAGCACACCCAAGCCTTTTCCATTTCCCAATCCCTTGTGACTATCACTGCGAAGCCGCGGTTATTCACCTGATCCATTCCAAATTTCCTTTCTATAATCTTGTAAATCTTTAAACAGACAATAAACAAATAAACCAAACACTTCTAAGTACTTACTGCCTCCAATTCATTATTCTCTCTCTCCGAAGTGCCTTTTTCATCTCTCTTCTCCTGCTCATTATCTGTGTTATCCTCTTTAACACTAGTGGAAGAGGCAGACACAAAATATTCACAAACTGAAATGACATGTGCTTCCCATCCCCCAACCAATGTTTTAATTCCAAATAAAGATGAAAACAAAAGTGTAGTTAGAAAAAGATACAGGTGTTGGGCATGGGTAAAATACAACTTCCAAACTTCTGCAGATAATAAAATAATGCCTAATTACTCTTAATCTTGGCTTGCAAAGTAATAGCAATGATTTGCACATTGTTCAGCATACTGCACAACTGGGACAATTGTAATACCCATCTCCATATACTACAGCAGCACTCATTTTGCATGGAAGTTGCAGTGTACCCAGAGTAGCTTTTAGAAAACAAAGAAAGAACATTGTGTGCAAGTACAACATACATTACGGGTATTACTACCCTCTCAAGCTATAACAGAGCCTACTGTGCTTAGAATAGTCTGAAAATGTACGTATAAACCTTAAATAATATCCTAATTTATCATTCTGAAACTAACTACTCTTTTGATCAGAGTTATCTACTTGGACATCAAGGGAATGCTCAAAATAGGCATTGATGCAACAAAAAGGGTTTACAGCAGGGTTTTTTTTTTTGGTTTCGTTTTAAAGGTTTGGTGTATTAGCCATTACGGCAAGTTTTAACATTTTTAAGTGCACATGTAAGACATCACATGCAAATACAAAACAAAAAAACCAATGTCACTTTGCAAATTATCACAGACCAGATATCAGTCACTCTAGAGATACATGTGCACAACCCAAATCTCCAGTGGATGGGAAATCATGACAGAATAAGGCTACACGCATAGGGGGTAATAATGAAAAAATGTGGTTAGGATTGCATAATGTGGAATCCACCTCAACTAACTTCAGTTGCATAAAATTTTGGCAAGTCACATGCTGTCACTGATCAGGCACTGTAACTAGAAATGCACATCTTCCTCCACTGACACCAAAAGGAGCTCAGACTCGAGATCTAACTCTTGGACAAATCCAATACTCAGTGCAGTGAGAAGAAATATTCAGTACATTTGAGACACTACAATTTGTCAAGTGACACTTTTAAAACCACCCTTAAAACAGCTCAAATTTCAGAAGTGCCAGTTGAGTAACATAGTTCTTTTGTGCACCTATGATTTTTTTGTTATAATACTTTTTTAACCTGTTCAGTGCTAACTGGTTCCTTCAGCCCCACTTATTACAGTGATGAGCTGCACAAGGCAGAAAATTTTTGCTTGGACCCCAGAAGGCTGGGAATGCTGGAATTAAAAAGCCTAACCAGATTTGTACACAAAAAAATGCCAAATGGGAAACACTGAGCCAGACAATCTCATTTCCATAGATTCTCATCTCCCTCAGCAAAGAACATGTTATGTTTTATGTCGGTTGTTAAGACTAAGTAATGATGGATCTTAGCTGCAATCCTCATGCAGATTGAGGCAAATTCACAGTTTCCCTTCCACCTGCAGATAGCACAGAGCTCATCACTGCAGAGAATGTGTTCTGCCTAAGAAAGGGGAGAGACAAAAGGAAGTAGAGCCAGAAGCTCTCCCAGGCAGAACTGTATTGCTTAATGTGTGTAATACTAATCTGTGGATTCACATTGTCTGCATGAATTTTGGATCAAAGAAGACAGCAGAAAAATAAAAACTCCCTTACTTTCACTTTTAATCACAGTATATTTCTCTTTTTAGAGTCTTCAATTTAACTGCTTTCTATGATTTACTACTTTATCTACTGGTTTGGTTGAAACTGAATGAAAGGAATGATCGAGGCTTCAGTCACATGCTTTCAGAAACAAAAGAAGCAGACAACTGAGCTGTGAAGGTCCAAGACATTCTTGATCTCACATGCCAAAATTATTATTATTGTCATATACTGCCTGCTAGACATTTCATACTGTATGCGCTACTGCACCTTCCTCTTGCCTTTCATTCCATACAGGCCGTGCAAGAAAAGAGATTTACTTAATTCTACAGGAATTCCCAAAGGCACCACCTCCCCACAAAAGCTTGTTCAACGCTGCAATCCCAGAGTCAACCTCAATTCCACAACAGAGATTTCTTCCAGTTAGAACACTTGTTGAAAGTGAAAACACAAGAAAGAATTTTGAAAACCCAAATTAAAGACTCCTGAAGTACCTATGAATCTACCCAACTCCTTTTCATGTATGACAACCAGTTAATTGAAATGACAGGTAATTAAAAACCTGGGAAATATTCCAACCTTCTTTCTTCTTGACTGCTTTCCTCAAGTTTCTGTAGCCTTCAAAAGCACGAGGTACAGTATTGGAAGGCCAAGCCAATGAAGGACAAACCAGACAGTGAAAAGCAAAAGTGATAAGAAGGTAAAAAAATGATATATATGAGCTTGTGGAGTTTAAAATGAAATTTTAAAAGATACCATCAAGAGACAACAAGTAGTAAAAAGGCAATATATCTTGCACAGTTGGAAAGTAAACAGAAAACAAAGAAGCATTTGTAGATTAACTAATCCACCACTGTCAACAACTGTAAATTCAAGTTACACTAAGGAAGAAGTTTTAGACAATATATTTCACTTGGAGAATTCTTTCTAATCATGAATTTTAAAAATCTCCTAATTCTAGAAAAAGTTTTCTCCTCTTTTGCCACTTAAAACTGGCAGTTAAAATACTGAAAATTGCAAATACTGCCATTGACTTGAAGTTATAAATTCCCAGGAATATATAAGGAAAAAAAAATACACACTGATTTTATATATGCTGATAACATATTGTAATATAAAGTAGAAATAAGAAAAATTTTGTATTAATATTCTAAATAATATATTCTGAATATAACTCATAAAAAATCTTCAAACTGCATTCATGGTTTTTTGTTTGGGGTTTTGTTGTTTGTTTTTAAATACAAAGTAGAAAACTGCAGTTTGTTTTTCTGGGATTCAAAAAAATACATGCCAATCATTGCTTGTTATTTTTTAATAAATTAACGAAAAACATGCACCAGAAGCAATGAGATGGACAAAAATGTTAGTATTTCTCCCTGTACTTATTCCTCTTGAACGAATGTGGATGCATCAGTAAAGAAATGTCTGGATGACTTATGTAAGCAGAGAGGTGGTTTAAAATTCATCAACTACTGAAATTCCTCATGTTCCCATTACGAGAAAGTTTTGAGCAAGAGCTTTTGCTTCCTTTCCACCTTATAATGCCTCTCATCTTCCTTCCGTATCAGCTTGGAGCTAACACTCTGAACCCCATGTAATTTTATCACTCATGTAGCTTAATAAAGGTTGGGGAAGTCAAAAGACAACAGTCAGAGATGGTTACCAAGTATGTAAGGCTGACTAACAACTGAAAGGAATGTGGAAGGTTTGCTCTGGGTCTTCTGGTGAGTAGGTCACAGTGTGGGACACTCCAGTCAAGCATGTCAATTTTTCAGTAGCCAAAACATTACTGCCATGTAAACTGTTTCTGTTAAACTTTATGACAGATGCTTATTAAAGGCTACAGATATAGAGCAGTACATGCCTGCTGCTCATTCAGAAACTGGCTCTTAGATCTTCAGGCTACTTCACAACAATTTAGATAAGTTGCATGTATTTAAAATTATGCACCTTTTACTGTACTGATCTATAACCAGGAAACAAAAGATCAAGAAAGGTAGCAGATGGGGCAGAACTAGTAGCTAGGCTTACCAATCCCATTTTAATAGAAAAATGCTAGTTAGACAACTTCCAAAGAACAGCAACCCTAAAAAGAAATAGTACAGTAAAAGCAACTAAATGCCTGTAGAAGACAGAAGTAGAGCAAAGAATCCCTACCAAACTTCAGGGTAAATTGTGTCTGTGCAATACATTAACAAACTCAATGCCGATTCCTGAAATTTCAATAGAATAAAAATTCACAGTTATAAAACCTGAACACAGACACCGTATTTCACTAATTAGATAGAGGCACTCAGAAGTAACAAGCGTGACAACATATAATGCCTCAAATTCTAATATTTCTTAGCATCTAAGGAATTTTTCTCTCAACATATGCACCTCAGAAATTTATAATTATTTATTGCAAAGCAGTCTGCAGATAGGCCAGTATATAGATTCAAACCTCACCAGCACTTTGAAGATTATGATCCTATTCTACAGAATGCAAGACCCACTTTAAGACAGAGACTGGACCATCAAGAGATCTCTTCAAACTTAAATTTTTCTATGGTTCTCTAATTCTATACTGGTAGGATAGAAAACTGATAGCAAAAATAGTTTATGGTAAGTAGTCAATACTTCTGGATCAGACTACTTGGCTACCCCATCACAAGATGATTGTCCTGGTATGAGCAAGTTTGACTAGATGCAGAAATTTCTTTCAGAAAAAAAAAAACAAAAGAAAACAAAATGAACAACCATTTGTTTTACTTACTACTGTACGTATAGTATAATTTTCAAAAAAAAATTTTTTTTTAAATCATAATCTCTTACAATAAGAGATATTACTCAATGTATCTAGTAACCTTTATACAGACACAATCCTGTCTTCTATCTAATATTCAAGCCCCAACCTAAAACTTGAGGCTCTATCTAAGCATGTAGTTAAATGCATGCTTGATTTTAAAATGTGTTAAAACATACAAAATCAAAACTCTTTGTTCCTGCATTTATAGTTACAGGTCATACGAAGTGCTTGGCCTAAGAGAGGCCAGAACATTCTGCTGATTTTATTTAATACTTCCATCTTGCTCTCAAGTTCGTACAAACATGAGACAAAATCCATCAAAATCCCCATAAAAGTATAAGAGCTTCCTGAAAAATAATATGCAAATGAAGAATCGAATTGTTATTAAAATGAGTGTTCTCTACAAGTATCAGACATTTGTGTGGTGAATGGATTTATAGATACAGAACCTACTTTATACTTGGACTGTATTTCCAGTTTATACTGTTTTAGTTTTACTCTGAACTTGTAGAAGTCTGAAGGACCATTATAAAAAAGAGTAATAGATTAGAAGTATGGGGAAAATTCAGATAAAAGGGTGAGATTTTCAATGAAATCAAAGTCTCTGAGTACACAAACAAAGCCTTGTTGTATTAACTGCTGTCTGAACAGGCATTTATGTCATTGTCTATGAGGATTTTAGTAGATGAGAAGTTGGACAGCAAAACAGAGCAAAGCATGATGTTGCAGAGAATTAGGAAACCTCAAATTAAAAACATTCATAGAAGCAGAAGATAAAGCAAAAGAAGCCATTCCAAGAATCACCAAAAAATTCCCAGCTATTCAGAATACCTTTTCTTCAGAAAGCGGTTTCAATTTTGACAGAGTTGAAAAAAAGTTTATCATTTTTTTTAAAACTTCTGTTGAATTTCAAATGCATTAAAAAAAAATTTTAAAATATCAAAATCTATAGAGAGCACCTGTGCTTTTACCATTGTGCATAATTATATATAAAAATTCATTATAACAGAGACATTAATTCTACAAATATTGCATACTTCACTGGAAGAAAAGATGCAAAAGAAAAACATCTATAACTTCAATGCATAAAAGGGTTTGAAGGAACAGCAGTTTAGAGTCCAAACCCAGACAATAACAATAAATTAATATTTAAGTCTCAATCGTTAAAAAATACACCTCTTTACTAATAAAGAGAAAAGAAATAGCATTATAATTTGTACACCACCTCTTTTTCTTTTTCCTTTCTTTTTTTTTCAGCTTTTCTAGATCTTTCTTGGCTATATCTAGAATTTCCATTGTCTCTTTCTCTGAAGAAAGCATAGAAGCAGAAAATGCTGATGGTCCACCAAAATATGCGGCTCTTGATGAAGCTCTTGACAAGTTGCGTCGAAGATTTTCATTCACTGCTTCACTTTCTAATAATTTTGCTCTTAATAAAAAAAAAAAATTTAGACCATGAATTACAAGTATTGCCTATACATGAAATGTACACTCTTTATCATCTGTACCTTCAACACATTTTCTTTGGAATACATGAAAATACAAATGTCTGTATGAACATACACACATATATGTACACATACATATCTGCATATGGTATATGTATATACATGTTACATGAATGCCATACAAAAGCTCTAGCACTAAGTGGGGATAGGTCAGATAATTTTTTTGCATGATATGTGTCCAAGAAATAGATAAATAAAAATATCTAAAATATTTAGAGGGTTTTTTTAAATTTAAAATGAAAGCAGGGGCCTTTTTTAACATTAAATTACACATAATTTCTCAGTACTATAATTTATACACAAGGCTATAAAGTTATTAAATAATTGTTCCAAGTTTTGCTGTCCTTTGTGCAACAATATCAAGTCATCATCATTATTTAGGCAACATCTTAGTCTCATTTCTGTTGTCAGTTTCATCTTTAACATTTTACATTTTTGTAGCCAAGAGCAACACCAGATGGTCTTAGAAGCTGAAGGACCACTTTACTAAAGTAATCCCCACAGAGGAAAACAGGTGAAGCATTTACTTGCTAGCACTTCTAGTGTTTTGGGTTTATTTTTAATAAAAATTGTTCAAATATTTAGGCAAATACCTGAGATCTTCAATTTCCTTGATATAATTATGAATCATGT
Source organism: Manacus candei (assembly GCF_025592945.1). Classification (NCBI taxonomy): domain Eukaryota; kingdom Metazoa; phylum Chordata; class Aves; order Passeriformes; family Pipridae; genus Manacus; species Manacus candei. The sequence continues at coordinate 3,786,413 of NW_026138111.1, read as the reverse complement.
TGCTAATTTCTTCATTTCCTTCTCCTTTGAAGGACAGAGAGAAAGAGGTAATGAGGGGAAGAGAAAGATTAAGGAAGGATGGTACAATATAAATATCTGAATACAGCTACTAGGCACAAGGTACCAGCAAAGATAAACAGTAACATGGGTTACACATTAAGATCTTATCTGATTTGTATAATATCTTTCCTGCTTAAACTGAATTAAGTCTTTGGTTCCTCCGTCATATGATCATCATGTGATTACCATTAACCTTTTCTATTTCATTTGTTTGCCACATTAGCACATTTTAACAATGCATAAATCAAAAGTAACCTGACAAACCGTGCACAGAAAAAACAATGCAGTCATGGTAAGTCAATTGGTTGATTATTCTATGAGGTGACAAGCAAGTCAACATTCACCCATCTTTGTTTAGGTCCCCATCCAAAGCAAAATATGTAAGTTCATATGGGGCTAAGCATATAAATAATTCCTATCCAAAGGTATTATGTCATATCTCATGTTGCTCGTAGTCCTAAATGAATGGTCAAATCAGGGTACCCAACTACTAACAGAAATCTCCAGAAACAGAAGAAATAATCAGATGAAGGCCTATTCCTGCCAAAGCAGGTTTTACATTACTGATACAAAGGCATCACTTCATTCCAAGGGATCCATGAAGCAAGAGCATATACTGGATTAAAGTTCATGAACTTATGAAGCAGTTTACACACATCACACCCACAGCATACCTGTTCTGGCTAACACTTGGTTGGCCTGATCACTCATGAGCTGCGTTATTCTGGCTCTCAGTGCGTCGATAGTCTCTTGCATTGCTTTAATTCTAACACGCAGGTTGTTGTTTTCTGTTTGCAGCATCGCGTTTTCGTGAAACATGTCATTGATGCTTTCAACGCCTTCTTCATCTATAATCCTTTTACCCTTTAAGAAAGTAAAAGTATTTTATTACCAGTAAAGGGTTGACCTACATGTGACAAAATTTTAACTTAGTAAAGGCAATCCACAGATTATTTGAAATTCTAAATAGATGCTCAGAGCAAAAGATAATCTTCTCTCATAAAGTTCAGAACATTGATAAATGGATAGTTTTCAAAACATTGGTAGTTGGACAACACCTTAGCATTTGGGTCCTGTGTAACTCCATCTTAGTCTGAAATACAAGTTCTTGAAGAGGTTAAGAAATGAGAAGACAACTCTGTCAAATCAGGATACTATCTCAAGAATAACAAAGGAGTACAACACTCTTTGGTAACACTTATTGCAGAAACCATTATTTGTTTAAACTTTCAGGAAGAAATAAAACATTGTGTAGTATGAGTATTTTCCTTATATAAAACTTTATTTTTAAAACACATTGTTTTAGCTATCTAGTAAGTTTTCAAAAGCAATACACAGGAACTGTACACATTCACTTAACACAGCAGTCTAAGTTGTGGTCATTTTTGCTTTGGAGGTGATTGTTTCTCATTGTTGAACATGGCAAGGTCAATTTTTGCCTTTCAAAATGCAAACAGCATGCAGCATCTGTTAACATCATTGGCATTTACTGATGTATCTTTTCTTTGGGGACATAATCTAAGTTTTCTAAAAATATCTGGTAATCACTGGAATTAGAAGTGTTGTTTACATCAAGGTTGGTATTCAAACGTGTATGAAGTGGAAGTAGTCAACAGAAAAACAAGCTGTGAAATTATAAGCATTTTAAAGCAGAAGAAATCCTAAGAGGGCAAACTTACTGTTTTGTATTCCATGAGTTCCATCTGTAGCCGTGCAATCTCACTGCGCAAAGCATTTATTTGTTGACTAGCCCTATCCTGATTAACCATCACCTTGTTCTTGATGTTCCGTGCCCGATTGGCATACTTTAATGTGTTCAAGGTTTCCATGAAGTCTCGATCTGAAGGGCTTACACACGCTATCATGAGGGTTTGACTGGAAGTTAAAAAACACAAGTCAGCATTACACAAAGAAAATAGAGAGAAGCCAACAGGTCTTGAGGTAGAAGGTGAAACAAGAATAGCAACTTCGTAACATTTGTGAAAATATTTCTTGATCTAACTCACAGCAGACTGTGAACCACAAAGGTCAGCACTATTACATCTTGCATCACCCCAGTATAGTGTAGGAGATACTAGGTCATCAAGTGTTCCACACATTTGCCATCAGTCAGAAGGAGGCACAAAGAATATATACAAGTATCATTGAAAATATTCTGGGGTAGCATTTGCTATCTGTACATTTGGGCTGGTTTGGGCTGGGGTAGAGTATTTTCTTCACAGTAGCTAGTGCAGGCTATGTTTTGGATTTGTGCTGAAAACACCCAATATGTGTCCTTAATGCAGATATGTTTTAGTTACTGCTGAGCAGTTTCCAGAAATATTTTTCAAATTACACTCACTTTGCCTAATCCTACATAAACTGAGATTTAGGAACTTAAGATCAGCCTAAATTCCTACACAGTGATTTGGACCATGCCACCATCAGGACTGCCTATTGTAATTCCTGAGGTGCCTACCTACTTCATCTGCAGGTTGCCCAAATGCTCCTCTTGGGTGTCCATATATGCCTAATGTACCTATTGTCTATCTCAGGTGGGACAAAAGCAGAAAAAAAGCAGAACAATTTTTCATTCCAACCAAGTGGTTTCATCATCTAATAGGTCCCTTCTCACACTCCCTGGAGCATACTCACTTCACATTAGATGAGAACAGCCTAGGGGGGTCAGAACCAGAATTCTAGCTGCAGATCACTCTGAAGGTACATACATGGCCTAAATTCTCAACAGACAGGGCTAAACATCTGCATTTGATGGACTGAGTATGCCCCTCCAGGCTTTAAAGGAACCTGCTTCTCCATTGTATATCACAGCTTAGGTGAAGCATTAGGAAGAGTGCACTGTCTCCAGGGCAAATGAGCAATATCTACATCAGGCAGACTAGATTCTGATCTTCACTTTCTATAATTTTAGACTGCGATAAACAAATGAATCCCTGCAACCCTCTGTGAGGCAAACAGTTACCCTCACTGCACCCACTGGGAAACTAAACTAGAAAAAGTAACTAGCCTGAGACTAAAAAAACCATTCAGTTTCAGCAATTCTTCCTCAGCCCTTGGTGGTATCTTTGTGTCAGTCTCCAAACTGAGTTTAGTCCTCAAGACAAGAGTATGCAGGATTAAGAACAATTTTTTAATTCTGACATGAGGAATACTTCTGTTTCCAGTTGAGAATGAGCTTACATTTCTACACCCCAGAGGACTGGTTCTGCTATGTCTCCATCTTGAAAACTGAACAACTTGAACTCCACTTTCCTATCTGAATTGTGTAATGGATCAGGATTTCTTAAAGCTGTTCTACTCCCTTTATTTTACCACTTCTTTAAACTGCTCTCCCAGCTCCTGAAGTTATGAAAGTTCTTATCTTTCATATTATACACTATAAAATTCGTTTTAAAACACCAATGCTCTATATTCTTTATTGAATAATTCAAGAAACATTAATATTTAAATGCTGCTTCAGAACTGTTAGAGCATTATACTTAAAATGAGGATTATGCTGAGAATAGTACAGTGATACAATGCTTTTATCATTGTTAACTCAGGACTTATTACAGTCTAACCCAAATCACTACTAGTACATTTTTGATACATATTTTTAAAGAGAGAAACAGTAATCTGGACTGTAATACCTAGGGTGGAATTTGGAAGGCTGCAGAACAGGCTAAAAGAAATCTAAATATGATTCCCTGGAAGAAAAACTGCATATTTGTTAAAATTTAGCTTCTCACACATTTTGGTTGCCAAAGCAGGGATAAGAAACCATGCAAAATGTGTTTATGTGTGTGTGTGTGTGTATATATATATATATAAATATAAAAAACTCTCTTCCTCAACAGCAAAGTGCTGATTTGAGAAGTCTCACATACATAAAAAATAAGGGGAGGGGAGCATCCACGCATTTAACATCAGCCACAAAGAAACAGAAAGAAAATATACAACTATCATCAAAAATGTTCTGGGGTAGCATTTGCTATCTGTACATTTGTGCTGGTTTGGGCTGGGATAGACCTGATTTTCTTCATTGTAGCTGGTATGTGCTGTTTTGGACTTGTGCTGAAATCACCTACTGTGTGTCCTTAATGCAGATATGTTTCAGTTACTGCTGAGCAGTGCTTGGACACTTTTCACCAGCAAGGAGGCTGGGGATGCACAAGGAGTTGGAAGGGACACAGCCAGGACAGCTGACCCCAACTGACCCAAGGGATATTCCAGACCATACAGCATCATTCTCAGCTTATAAAGGTGGAGGAAGAGGGGGATATTCAGAGTGATAATGTTTGTCTTCCCAAGTCACCACTACACAGGCTGAAGCCCTAATTTCCTGGGGATGGTTGAATACCTGCCTGCCCCTGGGAAGTGGTGAGTGATTCTCTTGTTTGCTTTGCTTGCATACACGATTTTTGCTTTATCTAGTAAACTATCTCAAACCCTCAACTTTTACCCTTCCAATTTTCTCCCCCATCCCACCAGGGGTAGTGAGCAAGCAGCTGTGTGGAGCTTGGCTGGTGGCCGGGGTTAAACCCGACACCACCGTACACTAAACTCTGCAATTTCTCCTGAAGAACAGGAGGGGGAGCAGCGGAGCTGTAAAATAAAAAAATATTTTGGAGTCAAATAATGCTTCCACAAAGTGAGATTTTAGAAGTGGTTTGAAAAAATGCTCACTAGTTGGTGTATTTGACATAAAATTTAGTGAAGCAGAAGAGCTATGCTCTTGCTTTCTGTTGATTTTTTCATAATTCTTGAGTTTCTTTTGCCCTTATATATTTCTGAAAATTCTAGCCTTTATTTTACTTATTTTGTCTGGCTCTGCTTTTCCTCACACTGCAGTGCTTCAAGGTGTTATTAAAGTTCTCTCTCTGAAGACCAGAGCAACGATTTAAGAATTTCCTTCCACTTCTCCGTATTCCTTTGTGGAATGCTCAGAAAACTGCCTACCCTCCTAAATATAAGAGCCAGGCATATTGAATCACATAGAGCAATAAGAATACTTACCCTACCAAAATATACTCAGCTATGGTCGCTCTTCTATTTGGACATGTTAACATTACAGATACAAAATTTGTATTATTATTTATAAATTTGTCCATGCTTTCTTAGATAAAGCCCTCATAGGCCATAACTTCTCTTCATTGTATATATGGAGAATATATAAAGACAGGTTCATACCAACAACCCTGGTGATACGCTAATTTGTTTTATTAGGCTACAAACCAACATCAGATAACTGGACAGATACACCATGGCTTGAAATATATAACCTTTAAAGAGATGGCAGTGCCAGCGGCAAGCTGACTCCAAGTTCCTGGGCATGGCAGTCAGGGCAAACAATACACTTACAAAAAAAACAAAACAAAACCAAAGACCAAAATCACCCACAACTCTAAATCAGAAATTCATCGCAGCTTTAAAATATGCTGTAAACAAAATGTACCATTTATACTATCTACAATCTAAAGATGTCTTCATGGAAAGAACATGTCTGGAAATGTAAGTTCTAAGTACCTCAAAGCCTCATATCTAGTAAAATTATAACAGCACTGAAAAGAACAAAGCAAAAATCCTCTTTCAAAATCTTTTCCCCTTCATTGACAACATTTTTGTCACAACAGCAATTTATCTTCAGAACCTTCCTCCAGTGGTTATTTTTGTTGTTATTTAATGTTTATTTTACTTTCTGAAGATTATAAACTCGTTCATGCTCATTCACAATAAAATACATAAAGTGTTCCAATTTTCATACCTGTTTCCCCCAAGAGAGTCTTGAAGTAGCCTTGTAAGCTTTGAATCTCTGTATGGTACATGAGTTGCCTTCTTACTTTTATCTCCCAATGCACTTATTACATTGCCAAGTGCCAGCTATAAGACACCAAATCATGTAATGCAGAAGTCAGAATCAGTTCCTGAGTAGTTTTATTTCAAAAACAGTATAAACCAGGGTCAGCACATTGTGAGAAAATGAATATACTCATGGAAGTTAAGATAAAAATATTTCTGAAGATTTTTACATTTACAGTAGACATGTAGAAACTTCTGTGTTATCAACAGTGCATCAGATGACTTGCAGGCTAGTACCTGCAAATGCTAAGTGTTTAGCACAATTTTATGCACTGTCTATTGATATCTCAGTCACAAACTGAAGTTAGAAATACTTCATATCTAACAAACATTTACTTTTTATGATGATAAAAGTTGATCTCTATTTCTAGCAGGGGCTACAAATTAATTTTATCCATCTGCTTTATGCTACATTTAGAATAAAATATGGGGCATTTATATGAAAAAACCCAGAATATACTACCTCTACAGATATTAAATAAAAAATGTCTAAAGATGTAAGCATTTGAGGCTTGAAATTATGTAGTCCGGGACCATCCTGTTTCATTGCTAAGAGGGTCTAATTCATGTTTATAAACAAGCTAGCATTTGGTTGTGGAATTATTTTTAATGTGCAACTGCACACACTTCATTCATTTGCCAAACTGAAAAACATGGCTCCAGGTGGCGCCCTGTCCTGCCAGTTCTTGGACTGGGAATGGTCTGGCTGTGCCCAGCGGTTGGAGAACTGCAGGCACACCCCATGCTGTGGCTGCTTGCTTTTAAGGGTTTAAAGCACTCTCAGTCTGTTTCAGAAAACTGAGGGCTGGACTTCACTGTAAATTAAGTTTTGTGGCAATATAATATTTTTATCACACTGATTTTCACCTTCATGCATTTTGTATCCTATTTGTTAAGGATACGTCTGTGTCATCTAAATCACCAAATTCCTGTTGGCTTTGTGCTTATGTTAATGATGAAATTGAACTGAATTCTCTTTCTCTTCCATATAATATAAGCAGAATAACTACAGAAAATAACAACTGTCATGATGGCAAGAGAATCACTATGCAAGTTCTAATTACAGAATACCTCACTGGTACTGCACACTAGCCCACAGCAAAAGACATGTTTGCACATATAAAATAGACATGTATTTTGTGTCTTAAAAAGAGAATTGCACAGAGCCTCCACACAGCCAAACAGCTCAAAACAAAGGAATGAAATTATAATCTCTAATATCACTGATATCTATAATCACTGATAATCAACCAGCTCTACTTTTCAGTGCAGTTTAGTAAATCTTAAGTAAAACATTTATTACAGTTAATAAAAAACTACAGAGAGACAGTACATAGACAAGAAAAAAATAGTGATGCTATAAATTATAAATTTTATTCCTACTTCAAAGTGTTTTGCCTAGGGTTGTTTTACACTATGTTGTATATTTGTATAGTCTTACTAGTCCACAGTTGATGGAAATGCCTTCTTTTGCCCTTTCTCCTGTAGCTCCTGTTCGCTTTAACCTTTCAGATCCCGCCAGATCGACAAAATGAAACTTGGCAGTAAGAGTTTCATATTCATTCATCTCAGAAGATTCAGATATTATCCTGTTATCAGTGGCATTATCCTGAAGTAAAGGAGAACCCATAAGGCTTGGTAAGATCTTTCGTATTAACATTTGCAAAGTTCAATGAACAATTAATTACAAGACTACCTTCTTTGTCATGACCATCTCCTTATTCATTCTAACAACAGTATGTTTCAAAATATTATCTCCATGTTAATATATATACACTAACATTCTTGAAGACCCAGCTCTAGATGTATGTGAATACAAATTACTTTAAGTATGAGCTACCACTGTTTCTTCATGTAGAAATGGGGGGATACATACACTGAAGTATACAAGTCTGCAGCAAGGTGGGCAACAAACTTTGTTCCCCTCAGAAATGCAAGTCTTGCATCAATTGTCAAAGGAAACTGATTTAAAAAAAACAAAACCTTAATTACATTATTACCCCAAAAAATTACCAGAGCCACTTAGTTCATAAACCTGCCAAATAACTGAAAGATATTTTGATTTTATACCACTCTAAACCCCATCATCAGCTTTCCTGTGGCATGATTCTTCAACTCACTTTAGGAATTATTGTTTGAAGCCATTTTTAATGGCATTTTTCCTAGCAGTCAGTATTCCACTAGCACTTCTGATTTAACCAGAAAATAAGGACAGCAGGAGGAACACAGGAGGAAGAAAAGGTTCCTTTCTCTCTTCCACCTTCCTCCCCCAGGTAAGCTGTAATGACTGGCACTCCATGAGAGGCTCCAGGGAGTCTCCCCAGGAACACACTGCACTAGGGGCAGGTACCATAGCCTCAGCCTCTTTCCACTTCATGTCCCAAAGCACAGCAACAAAATTATCCTTTTTCATTAGATAATCCCGAACTTTTTTCCTGCCGATTAGTGTAGTTGTACCATATACGGTGGAGTTTTATTTTACTTTAAGTGTAGTTAGATTTGTTGTCAGGAAAGCAACAATAAGAAAAATCTTTAAATCACTCACTTCTTGACCTTTCTGGTAAGATATCCAATGCAGGGCAACTTCTACTAACTTGTCATGGTGTCACGTAATAAGCATGTAATGAGTGTATGGATTTATAACATACTCTCACAGCCCAAATAACAAGTTTTATTGTTAGTAAGGCAGTAAGGCAGATTGTTCTGGGTTTTGTATAAAAAAGAAAATCAAAACAAAACCACAAACCCTCAGGTATTCATTCTGTGGCAATGGCCTTGCTCAGCTAGCCCACGGCTCCCTTCACTACTGCAAGGGATAATGCAGGTCTCTGCAGACCAAACTATTCTCATGGTAGTGAAATATTTCATGCTTCTAAAGTGGTCTCCTTTAGCCACAGTTACAGAAGAGAACAGGAATTGTGCTACTTCCACAAGACCAGAAATCATTATTTCTGTTATTCTGATGTTTACCCAGACTCTCACTCCCAGCCCTCAAAGTAATGATTAATGCACCCTGTCACTCTCATTTATTTAGCAAGTGAAATGTACATCTAGAAACTTCTAAGAAGCATGGATTATGTGAAGAGAGCTCAAGGAGCAGCGTGACTGTGCTCTGCAGCCCTGGCTGCCTGCCAGCACCGGGCACCAGCCACTATGCACAGAAGGGACACAGCCAGCGCTGTCATCCGAGAACGAGAAACTGCGTTGCCCTGGTAACAAAGGTCTCCCAAAACTCTTGTCTGCAGAAACTTGAGCTACATCTACCCTGACCACCCAATAATAGCTTGTATTAATTTAGATTCTAGGAGTGTTCAGAGGCCAACATCAGGTCTATCCTCTACTCTCCTAAACTCCAGAGGGAAAGAAGAGGGTGCTGTCTTCACAGATTAAGGATATAGAAACACATAGCTCCAGGGAGTCAAATTATCTTGTGCATATCTTCCAAGTAAAGGAGAAACAAAATAGTTTGACATAAGGTAGAAGGTGGCTACCTATTCCTCTAACACAAGCCTCTGTAAGAAAAAAGGCAGAGCGAGGCAACAGTCCTGCAAGTGGCTCAGCTGATGTGGAAGGCTGCGAGTGCATCAGCACAAGGGACTGCTGTGCCAACAGCCTCCAGGAAATGAGGTTCCAAGATGACTTATCTCACTCTCCATAGACAGTTTTCAGCAAAAACCTCCAAGCAGACAGTGTCACCACACAGTGACTGAGGTGCCCTGTCTGGGCCCTGAGTGTGATGCCAGTTCCTCCCGAGTGGAGACAGCTGACCACACCACCAGATCCAGAGTTTCAGCATGGAAAGCAGGAAGAAGTGTTTTTAGCACATGTATAAAGCAGGTCTACATACCACAAAGGACCAGGAAGGGACCCTCATTTTGCCTGCAAATGATTATTTGTAGTATTAAAAAAAAAGGCAACCCCACCAAGAAGAACTGAAAATCCAGTTCACTGTTCCACATGCCAATGGGTAAAATGCAAGCTAGGCATTATTTAATATTTAAAAAATTTGTTACCTTAAGAATAATCAAGTCCCCCTGAAGGTACCATAGTTTTCAGTAATTTGGATTTATTCAGAACTTTCCTCTTTACAAGATACACAAAGAGCAACTAACTTCTACAGAACAGCACCATGTTCATTCATAATCTAAGTTTCAAGCTAAGCACATAGACTTAACAGAATACCTGCACCCCAAATATATATCTATTTAAAATAAATACACTAAGGCTTGGAATTTAATGCTTTTCCACTTGTGCCTTATTGGATATCAACAAAAAACTTACTCTGAAATATCCAAGCAGTTCAGTTAGCTGACTGCAAGTTTAAACCCACTAACTGCCAAGACACTTAAGTGTCTTAGTGCTTTCCCAATTAAAGACAAATTACATTTTAACTTTCTCGCTTGTGTATGTCGCAACAAAAGACCGTAGAAAATGCTAGAGGAAAATAGGCAGGTTCATGTAAGAGGCTGCAGTTTATGGTTGCCTCTGGCTAGAGGATGGTTACATATGCACAGATTAAATCAAATTATTATAATGCTTAGCAAATTCATCGAGCATTATGATGACTGTAGCATCCTTATTAAGCGCAATTCAAATAGCAGTGGTTGCCAAAATTTTCCCCATTTTGAAAAATGGCTACTAAAGGTAAGTTTAATAACAGAAAAAAAATACATACAGGATTAAATGCAGGACAGACTCTGGTTTGACATAAGTGTATAGTAAAGATAGCATGTGACCGTGAGCTCTGAACGTTCATCTGAGTGCTGGCGGTGGTTCGAGACAAAGCTCCCAGCTTCAAGCACTGCATCATCTAGAAAACAGACAAGAAGTACACTGCATTGCTTGCTGGTTAAAGAAAACGTGTTCCTATAACACTTATTGTTTCAGATATACAATTAAACTTTTTCTCTTTGCTATGAATTCAGTTCCTACAAGCCAAAAAAGCACAAAGATTCTTAAATAAGCAAACTAAAAGTATTTTCTGTGATTCCTGAAAGAAAACCCTTATATCTTTGTATGCCTCTTTTTACTGTCCCCTGGTAGTAACAAAGTTATCTTCATTGACCTGTAGCGACAGATGTATGGGGTTTGTACCTTTTATATAAAAACGTGGAGCACAGTAACATTTGTATTAGATTTGCAATGCATATGAAGAGCAGTTTATTTCATATCAGTCAGGAAAAGTAACATATATAAGATCTGGAAGATCAGATTTACTACATGGCCAAAACTTTCTCTCCCAGCAGAACTATATTATTAACAAAAGCCTATTCCTAGCTTTAAATGAATGTATCATGCACTTAATATCAGACACTTACCAGATTCAAGACTACAGAAATTAAGAAAATAAAAAATTTAGCTAGGTTTCACACTTAAATTGTCCAAGAGACAGATACTAGCAAGCATAACCTCTATTTTTAAATGCCCATCAAAACATAAAGACAACATTTTTAGAATGTATTTGGTATGCTACAGAGTAATTTATTTTCAATTATCACCTCTGATTCTCCATTCACAGTTCGGGTTGTAACACCCACTGTATAAATTCCTCCTGTTGAATCTTCATGTATTTTAATATTTGATTTTTTATTCTTTGCATCGATATCACGTGTGGTATCAAACAGATCAAGAATTTCTTCATTGTAAAGCTGAGGAGAAGGAAAAAAAAATATCACTTTAGGAAGGAATTCTTCTAAAGACTAACAAATCTGTGCATGGCACATACCAAAAGACATAAAAATCCAAATGTCTCAGCTCCCAAAAAAAGAGTGCTGTGAAACATCCAAACTTACAAGAACAACACATAACAAGAGCAGCTGTAAATTAAATGATCCGCACAACTTTCTATTATGCCACCCAAAGAAGCAGTAAATTCCTCCATGTTGCCAAATCTGAGGGGTAATTCTTCGGTGGGACTAGGGAAGAGAAGGCATTCGATGCCAGCAGAACTAGAGTGGCAGTGGTTTCTGTGGTAGGCACCTGCTGTCTTCAGATTTGACCTTGGGCTTTTCTTTTGTTGATTCAGTTGACTGCACCCTCCTCCAAACTCACTGCACTTGCTCTCCCTGTCATCACACCTTTCCTCATATCCTCTCTCACACCTTAATAATTCTACGTCTCTCTTTCGTTTAGATAAACTCTTCCTGCTCTCAAAGGAATTTGACGTAGAATAGTTTTTGTGCAAGCTGCTTCTTAAAAAACAACCAAGCAGCAGTCCAAAAATACTATGGCATAGTTTCTTGAGCAGGGCTTTTGTACTACATAAGAATGTTCTGAGTTTTACAAAAGGAGTTTAGATCCAATTGAAGATATTGGGGGAAAAACAAAGCACTATCCTGCTGAGAATCTCATGGCTCAGGTCTCTGCTGATGTACACTGAAACATTTCCAGTCTTTAATTTAGTTATACCAACTCACTTCAGCAGAGCTCAGGTCAGACTAATTCAATTCCTGATGAAAATCATTAGGTAAAAGTTAGAGAACCATCACAATAGATCTGTATTCACCCAGAGTACTTTCTCATACACTGAAAGTGACTTTCTCCTCTCACAAGCAAAAAGTCTTACCTGAGAAGAAAAGGCTCAGTGTTTGTGAATGTGATGCTTTTAATCCTTTACATATTGAAAAAGGAATTGTATTTAATTATTAAGCATGGAATTCAAAGCAGGAACCATCTTACCAATGTTTTATCTTGATGAGAGCAAACAAACTTATGCCACAGTTTAGAGATCCTGATAATGCACCTGCAATTGCATGGGACTGCATATGCCTATCTTTTGAAAAAGCAGGAAAGCAAGGAACTAAGGGAGGCAGACTGCAGCAAACTAAAGAAAGGCAAGAAAGTAGCAAACAAAAGCCACCGTTCCCTAGAGTTATCCAGCTGTAAGACTTCGAAGTTATTCCAAAATATAATCTTGCTTCAACTTGTTCAATCAGTAAATTATAGTTTATGCAATTCAGCTCTAATGGTAGATAGGATGGGAGGAAGAGGACACTTTCTGATACAAGAGTAGTGTATAATACCTAACTAATCAGAAAAAGCTCTTTCTGGGAAAGCTCTAATTTAACCTTAGTAGAACAAAAAAAAATCTACCAACAAAAATGACATTTTATTAAGGGAGAAAACTATTATATACATCATTTAACCTTTCTCTAAATTAGATAAGACAGGTTTCAGTATGCACATTTCATCTGAAATACGTGGTAACGACTGCAATTCTTCATACCATTCCCCCTGTAGCATTTAATTACTGCTCTGTATTTTGGGAGTCAGCCACATTTGTAATGTTATGTCAAAACTCATAATAAATTCAGAAACCACACTGGTTACTACTCCTTATGCTACTCATGTTGCAGCTGCCTAAGCAGAAGCAAAGCTGCAGCTCCCTGATGTGCAAACAGAGAGAAGAGCAGAGCATTCCCACAGCACGTTCTCAACCCAACTCAATGGCAAACATTAGTCAGAGCAACACAGAGTTCTGCTTAAGGTTAGCAGTGACAAACCTATACCAGTGCAAAACTACTGCCAGCTTGTTAATCTTTAGAACAGTCATAGGAACACATGACTAAAGGACTTAATTTACTTCAAAAGTAATAAGACCAACAGATTTTCTCTTTGGTAAAATAAAAATGGAGTTTTTCCACCCCTAAAGTAGATAAAATCGTAAATACTGAACTAAGCAATACAAATTTACACCTGCTCTTCCTTAAATTGATTCTTCCTGTCCATGTGCCTAAAGTATCAGATTTTGCAGCTTGGTAGTGAATGTAAATGTGTTACACCCAAATCAATCAATTTAAAAAGTAGTTTCATAGTCAGGAGACACAGCATAAAGACACAGCAAGACTTAAACCAACAGCTGCTGCAGGTCGGAAAGGTCACAGATGTTACAGCCTCTTTACCAGTAACTGTGTCTATAAGCAAACACAAGGGGAACAGTTTTGCCACAGCATTGACCAGGGTTTTCTCTGGGTCTAAGGAAAAAGGGCATAGTGACACAAAAGTGTCACTATTAGAATAGTGACCCAATCCTAAACTAATGGGAACTGCAGAAGGAAGTATTTTCATGCTAGATTTCTTCTTTGGCGAAAGAAATATAAGCCTCCTGAACAGATTTTGTAAGCTAAAGAAATCTATGGCAAAGTGGCAAAAGCAGGCAAAGCATGCTCACTATTCAAAGCCACAAAGTATAATTGAGGGGGTTTTTTATAGTTTCTTGCTTTAAGGTTTTGCAAAGAATTACAAACAAGCTTGAGCAACAGGCAACACAAACAAAGGCATGCTACGGAAAAGGATAAGTTCTGACTAACATAACTATTTCTGTGCTTCAAAATAATGCTATAAAGGGAAGTATGAAAATAACTGGAATAAGGATCTTTTTCATAAACTGAAGAGCTGAAGCAAATCCTATAAAATTTCCTTTTGAAAACTTGAAGATTAATTCAAAACATCTTGTAAGAAAAAAAATGTAAAAGAAGAAACCAGAAAAAATATTTAATTGGTGTTCTAAAAAACCCACAAAGTTACACCCAAAAACACAGATCATATTTACCTCTAAGAACTGTGCATTCACTTTAAAATCTGGAGGTGGAAGTCCTTGTTTAATAGCACCTTGCTTCTTTTCTTCAATACATCTGAAAAGGTGCTTAACAGCACGTGATATAATGCCTTGTTCCTCTTCTGTTATGTTGACATCAAATCCAGTGCCCATGGTGTATGTTTTGCCAGCACCTGTCTAATTTGAAAAAGGAGTAGTCACTAGAATGCATGAATAGCACCAAATCATCACAGAAATGCAGTTTGTGAACACTAATCAGTCTCTCATCTTTACAATATTAACACACACAACAATGGGTCATTTTGAAAAATGGATGAACAGCAGAATTTGGACCAACTCTACTGTTTATCCACAGATCACATACAAGAAGGGAGAGACCAGTTCAATCTTTCATAACCTTTCCCCTGGAAACTTCCCCTAAGCAGCTTTCATCAGCCTTGAGCTATCATCTCTGAGGTCAAAAGATGAGTTAATGTTTTCAACCAAGGCTGTTAATTAAAGCATGTATTTTGGAGGTAGAAGTGGTATTCGCAATTTTTTACTGAAATAGATCAAATTACTCCCTTAATTACCATGTCGGAATATCTCAGGTATTATATTCCCATTGTTCTCACTTTATACTGAAAGAATCTTCACTGGGAAATTAATTTAATTAAATGTGAAGTCCTATAGAAGACAAGGTAGTGTTGTGTTTTCACTTAATTAGTGGGTCAAGTCTAAGACAAAGATAGGATCACACAGCTGAACATAATCTGCTAAACTGGATCTGCAAACTGCTTTGTTTCACTAGGATTAGACTTCACTTAGCTAACTTGAGATGCGACATTCAACAGTGGTGAAAATTCAGCATGCAAGACCTAATTTTATGCAATTGATTCCTAAAGGAATATTCAGAAGACAGTAACACATTCTCTACAATGTGCTCAGCTTTGAGAAGTCAAATGTGTGCTAAGTGTACTAAGAGGGTGTGTTCTCTAAGAAAAGTTTTCTGACTTTGGAATCTGATCTCTACATTTTGCCCACAAACAAACAATGTGACCCAAAGTTCCACAGGATCTATTTTTAAAAAGCTCCTATTCCCAAAAAATGTGTGGAAATGCAGAGGGTTGGATAGTTATTCAGAAAAGAATCTCATTACAACATATCTCTAAATGTCAACTGATTAAGTCAATAATTTGTATTGCTGCATTGAGGTGAATGTAGGAAGTATATGGACTGAGACTATTTTCAGCATTACTATTACTTTCAGATCTACTGCCTATATATATATTCTGTGTTTTCACTGCCAGTTTACACAGAATCTATATAAAATCCTAATGAGTCTCCTACAGGATAACTCATTGAAAATAAATCCAAGATGCTAAAAAACAGATTCATGCACTTCAAAATTCAGAGAAAATCAGTTGCAAGAAACTATTTATTCCAAAATTAACACTTCAAAATAAAATTATAAAGCTTACCTGGCCATAAGCAAAGACAGTGGCATTATAGCCTTCAAAGCAGCCTTCAATCAGCTTTTCTATACACTGTATATAGATCTCTTCTTGCTGCGAGTCAATGTTAAAGACATAATCAAAAGTGAAGGCCTTATCTTTTCCCAAGAACACTTGAGGTTCACCAGGTGTGACAGATGTACAAATATGGCATCCTTCAATCTTCTCTTTGGCTAGCTGTGGTCTAATTCTGTTTTCGAAGAGATAAAAAGAACTATTAGAGATTCTCATCATCAAAAAGGAATATACAAACAATAAAAATAAGGGATGAGAAGAAGTCCTTACTGGCTGAAAAATCAGAATTTTTCACCAAGCCAGGAGGTTTCCAGTTGTCTGAGCCACAGAACTGACTGTATCAGAACACCAGTCATAAAACTACCCATGCAAATAACATTTTTTCTGAAGGTTCACCTACTTCAAGTTGACAACCTGCCTCAAACTCTTAATATTTCTGTATGTATACTATACATTACTGAAGAGTAACTTTCATAATTGGTTTCAAGTCAAGCTTTTTAGTTTTATCCTTCTTCTTCATGTTTTCACCATAAAAACAGAAATTTTAATGTTATAGGAGTTTTTTTTACAAGAAAGATAAATGTGAAAAAATACAGGATATTTTAAATAGCAATTTGGGAGCAGGGACCCACCAAAGCCTACATGTCATGTTAAATGAAAGCCTCCCTGCTATGAGAACTATGACAGCAAGGAGAAGGCTCACATTTCTTCTTTCCCTTTGACAGGAAAGGAGCTTTGTCACAGCCAGAATACTTTTGTGAAATGTTTGGTTTCAGTGAAGAAGCATATCTTCAGACAAAAAAAAAAAAAGAACAATATCTAACAAGTTCTAAAGGTAAGATTCCTCACTATCTTCCAATTGAGACAAATTTCAGCTTTTATTTCAGTTTGTTCTGTTTCTGACAAAATACTTTGTAGAATATAGCTACCTTGGACTTTGTATATCATTTTATTAATTCCTCTGCTTTCTTAACACTCTTGCAGTCTTGTCAAAATTGAATTCATGTACTGTCTCATGACTAATAATGACTGTGGAAGTTAGTGATTCAATTGGTTTAATGATTAACTATCAACAGGAAAACTCTGGCCTACATAACACATTATTCTAGCTGTAATTAACTAACAATTTGTTTACAAAACTACCTTTTTTTAAAGTATTTCCAAGTTCCCAAAGCAGCACAAAGAAAACCCCCCAAATCCCCCCAAGAAAAACCAAAAAAAAATCACACAAACAAACAAAAAAACCAAACACACAAAAAAAAACCCACCCCACATCAAATGTGTGTAAATGTGTGCAGGTTAAAAGACAGGACAAAGGCGGCTATGGTAAGGGTGATAAAACATCAGCAATACAGCTACATACAAACAAAATCATGAAATATTTTATATAGATTATCCATTTATATAAAGCTTTAAGTACCTATGTTTACTTCAGTGTGGCTACTTTTAGTTACACAGTATCAAAGATCTATGCAGAATATACTTTAAAAGCACATATTTATCTCATATTCCACATTTTAGAGTAGCTGTGCTGTCTTGAAGCAGATTCCCCAACATCTTCACTTATCACATGTTGGTTTGGATCACACAGCAGTTTCAGAGTGCACAATTTACACCCCGTTCAGAGGAAACTAAGCCAAAATGCTTGACTCCAAACACACAAAACTTGTTCCAAAATCTAATGGGAGCATAAGGGCCCAAAGCTACCTGCTGATCTACTGCGACCATGCCAACACTTGCTGATGCAGAGAGACCAAGTCTCCAACAGCTCTGAGTGGACTGCTGCAGACTAAATGAAATTACATCAGCACACGTACACTTTAGATCAAGTTAGAAATATCTTACTTAAAGGAAAAAAATCACAAAACATTATATATCCTCTTTTTATTGCAGATTCTGAATTTTTCATTCATCCAGGGATGTGCATTGCTGTCAGGAGTATTTTTCAGATTTTTTTATTCTAAGGGTTTCATTATATCCCAATGTGTGACACTAGAGATTAACCATAATTTATTTGTAAGGTTTTCCACACATTTAATTCCATTATGGAAAGTTCATTTATGATCAGGAGGTACCACCCTCGTCAGCATACCCTCTAGAGTGGAGCAGAAATCAAGTAAACCTTTGAAAAATTTCATTAAAGGAAAGATCATATCATGTGTAAAATAAAATTTGCATTTAAGGACACAAAGTGTGTAATATAGTCACAGACATTCTCTCTAATTACATCATTATCATAAGAGTTTTTTCTTTAAATGAAATAAGAATGTTAAAAGTAATTCAGGACTCCTCCAATAACAACAAACTTGATCCACTAGCACCTGTGAAGACTAAACACAAAATCTGATTAATATGTACAGAAGCTCGTAATACATTTACTTCCTTCTAAATTAAGGAACTTTTGGTAATAAAATAGCTTTTATTTCTAGGTAGAAAGTCTTCAAAGAGAAATTAATCATATACCTTTTCTAAAAGCATTCTACACAACTGGAAAGTTGAGCAAATAAAACACTGTAGCATGCTGTCTAAAACAATATTTAGAAAATGCCAACTCGGTAGGTTATTCTACTGTTTTCTTTTAATGCCGTGAAGTCAGTCAGAGGGTAAGCTTCTTTTTCAGACTAAGTACTCTTATTCTTTCACTAATCCAGTGCAGACAGTACAAAGGCCATCAATTGTCCTTACAAGAATAAATTCTGAGGGCTTTTAGAACTCCAGAGGTATGTCATTGTTTTACAGTGCAAGAAAGCCAAGGAAGACCTTTTCTAAAAATCTAGATGGAAAACACATTTCCAAAATCAAGCATTCCAGAAACCCAACTTTCCTCCACTTATGAAGGGCTTTTACCACTAACTTGCAGAATGAAGTTGACAACTTCAAAAAAAAAAATAAGTTTTTCTTCATATGTTTTTGTTCTGTGCTTACGAAAATTAATTAAGTTTCTACACTGAGGAACTGATTCAATTATGACAGGTGCCGAATAAATTTCTCCTTTCTCCTGCTAAGTAAAGGCTCAGAGTGACCACAAAGAGGAACAGCATGCCTAAAATATCAGTGATTTGCATGGTAATTATTACAGTGATGACAGCACTGTAAAGTGAGCAGTTTCGATGTCGCCCTGCAGAGACTTCCCATGAGAATCGTCCCAGCTAGGGCCCTGCCTTGCAGCCAGGCAGCACCTCCCAGAGCTCAGCTGCTACAAAACCCTGCACAACAGCAAGCCTATACATATCAGCCCAAGTAATCAGCCCACAGCAAAACACCATTCCAGAAAGCAGCTAAGCTGAAGGAAATCTGTGTCACTATTAGCAGCTTGTTATCGGCTCAGTTGCTTCCCCTGCGTTGTAACACAACATTCAGAGACCCAGCAGTGATGATGGTGTCCTTCCTCCCTAACTTACCACTAAATCTGAAGGCAGTGCTAAGACAAAAATACATTTTACTAGCACTTAGCACAAAGGAAAAACAAAGCAAGACTTGACACATCAGGGAAGCTTCAGCCCAAAGATAGCCCTTCTCCTTTTGTGATTACTCTTCCACAATGTCCCACTCTGCCATGTACTTGGGAGAGAGCAACCAGAGAGAAATCATGGCTGCATCAGGTTTGAAAGACACCTTCCCCAAGAAAGGATGTGCAGACAAGAGATTTTCATCACCTAACCTGAAGTCTGCTCAAGGGATACTTCATGCTCTGAAATCTACATAGCTCTCTTGATAAGTTTAGCACCAAGCTAATATGATGACCTTAAATGAGAAAGCAACAGATGCCTCCCCTTCAATCTGATTTCTGGCCACTTACGAGCAGTGTGAGTGGATTACCTGAACCTCATGGCTCTCGAAGTCTTACTGTTTGTATCGAAGGTGTGGCCCAGCAAATAAGTCCTCATGCAAGTCAGATTCTGCTCCAGCATTGGCTATAGGATCATTTCCTCCCCCTCCACCCCACAGTTCAATTGGGAAAGTGAGTTTTTCCTTCTGCTTACAGCCAAACCTTTTGCACTCTCATGCCTTAATATGGTCACTTCTGTCAGCAAAGCAGGCAGCACACACGCTTTAAAAATGTGAAAGAGTTCATTTTGGTCATCTCTCCTTGCCCAGCTTGCAGTCTGGCAGGCTGCCACAGAGATTTTTCTCCAAGACCAATTTGACTTCACCATTTTGTCTTCTACATGGCCCCACCTCACCGGTTTTTCAGGCTACTCACTTAATTGTATACTATCAGGTGTTTTCTACCTATTTCCAATCACATCTCCTTAGATGTGGCAACTTCCCAAACAACATTTTGCTTTACATCCTTCCCTCTCCTCTTCTCCAAAGCATGAACACACCCAATTCTTGTTTATGTGTAGTTTGCAGCACCTCCAGGCCACACACATGAAACTTAATCCCCTAAATCTCTCCTGCCTCAGCACACTGAGACAAGTTGTCAAATTAGGGAGTGCTAAACCAGCCAGCAGTTGCACAGTAATACACTGTATTGTACTGGAACTAATCCCTCAGTAGAACAGGGGCATAATGTCTCTGCTAAAAGTATTGTCAGCTAAAACAGATGCAGATAATATAGTTCAGGGACTACAGCCATCATCAGGTCAATACCCTGTGTTATGCAAGACATCAGACTTTACAGAATTGATTCCTGTTTAAACTAGATAATATCATAATATCTCTTTGAAAAGCATCTTCTCTTAGTTTATTTCTAGGGATGAAAAATTGTCCCAGTGATTTAAATATATATTATTTATATAAATAACTATCTGGATATATAAGGATATAGATATACATACACACATATCCCTTTTCAACTACTAAACAATTTTACCTCTGTGCCTGTTCATTTAAGAACCTCTCCAATACCTAATTCTAACCCAGCAATCTCCGCCCATCTATGATTAAGTCACCCCTTAATCTCGTTTCATACACTAAATGAGACCAGCAATATTTTAATTTTGCATCTCCATGTGAAGAACTGCAAATATTACTCTAACAAATGCTAATAATCAAAATGTTTACCACATGCCTTCTCGGAACCTCTACAGAATAGCAATAAGAACATGAGAACATCTAAGAGTGATCTAAAAAGGCAAAGCATCAAATTATTCTTGTTTTACAGAAAGAAAAGTGGAAAAAAACTAATCACAGGTTAATCTTTCAGATAGCAGTGACTATCCAGAAGCTGTGCATTGGAAAGGAAAGATTACTCTGAAGTCCCCCGTAAAGTTCTTTTTCATTAAAAAACTCCATGGGGAAAGGGTTGTTTTCACCCTGCTCAGAAAAGCATGAATTCAAACCACGTGTTGTGATGAGCAAGAAACAAGTTAACCTGTAAACCCAGGGCTCTTCAATGCTTCTCTTACTACACTAAGTCTATTAAATTTCACACAATTAAGTTTCACATGTGGGTATATGAAATATTAAATCCAGAAGCACCTTCTAAAATATTTACTGAAGCATAGCAGGCAATATAAACTGGGAAACAAACAAACAAATGCTGTCCAAAACCAAAAGAAAACACTTTCCTGCCCTTACTTCAGCATCAGAATTCCTTCACCCTTCTATTCCATTTATGTTCATCAAATGACTCCCATTAATCTCCCTTCACAGCAAGCAAGGAGTAAAGAAACTGAACAGATTTCATCTCTAAGACATCTGATATGCATAAACTTTTCAGTATTTTTGCTAGCACACAGTGGAATCTTGCTCTATAATTAGCAGCACCTCCAAAAGACACAGTGATAGCATCTGAATGCAATGAGCTTTAAGGATACAAGAGTGTCTGGCATATGACAAATCCCAGGTTTACCTTTTGTTAACATATCAAAAAGGGTGCAGAAACAAACCTCTAGGCTCCCACCAGCAACTATCACCCACAGAGAGTTTCTGTGCAGTGGTATCACTTAACGGTACAGTTCTGGTATCGATCACTGGTATTACACTTACTGGTATCAAGAAGTAAAAAGGACATGCAACTACAGATATACAAGTTACAGTGACCACACAAGACACAGCTCAGCAACTGAGCTGCGGCAACTGGCCAGCCAGCACATCACCAAGTCTTTTCCCCCTTCCATGGGTCAGCTCCCACCCTCGAATCTGCAAGAGGCACAGCCACACACCAGTCACCCAGCCAGGGCAAGACACTACCTTGCTGCAACTGTAACTCGATCACTCTTACATAAGATTTGGGCACCGCTCCCATCAGTGTTTCTCTAAAGCTGCCATGGTCTAGACTGAGCTCAGTCCTGCCAGCAGGTATGTGTGCCCAGAGCCCACAGAAGATAGGCAGAGTCCAGGCATTACTCGGCCTAAACTTACACCTCCTGGCAAGCACAAGTGAGGCAGATGTTTTGCACATCTACTAATTCTTGCCTTTAGATACCAAGAAACCTTCAGGTACGTAAAGTAGGTATCTTGATACAAGTTTGGTAACACCAGAGGATAAAACCTCC
This sequence comes from Manacus candei, assembly GCF_025592945.1. Classification (NCBI taxonomy): domain Eukaryota; kingdom Metazoa; phylum Chordata; class Aves; order Passeriformes; family Pipridae; genus Manacus; species Manacus candei. Next base: position 3,764,004 of record NW_026138111.1, on the reverse strand, counting down.
TGGATAGGTCTTGGACATAAAAAATGCAGTAAGGACTGTGGCAAAAGCTTAAGCAGGACCTACATGGTCCAGATTTTATTCCAAAGTCCTATTAAGTTATTTACAAAAAGGTATAGCGTTCCTTCAAACTATGAGTAGCCATGAAAACATGACCACTAAACCCTTAAGTTAAAACATCCAACAAAATCAGGCACTAAATGACCAAACGGGCTCTGATATTACATTTTCAATAGCTAACTTATTTTACTGCAAACAAAAAAAATTTTTCCTATTCAAAAATATATGCACAGAATATTTTGTTTCAGTGTTGCAGACTGTCACTTCCAGTTTGCACTTAATGAGAAGGCAGCAAATGGAAAACTGGAATTAAATTAAATTGAGGAAATATACCACTGTCATAATTAGATTTGTCCAGTTCCCCTCCTCTACGCTCAAACTCTACTTCTTCAGCTATTTTTTTTTTATTTTTACAGGCAAATTTAATTTCATAAAACAATTACCCTTTTCAGTAGCTTGTGTCTGGTCAGCTCATCTCCCCATTAGCTGTTCATGCTGGAGATGACATTTGCAGTGCCAGGATGAGGCAGTTCCACAGGCTGCTGCTCTCCCTTGGTTCCTGAAGTGCCATATAATAGCTGCATCTCCAGGCAGCCACTACAGCCAGCCAGGACACAGTTTAGCAGTATGATTCCAGATTAATTCTTGTGCAATTCTGTAACAGCCTAGCAGGCTGTGCAACACAGATGGCATCCTCACACTGACAGGGACAGTCCTGTGCTTTTGCCAAGAAAAGAAAACGCAAAGGGAAAACACCCAGGCCTGCTCTCTCAAGAATTCCTACTGCCCCACATGCTCCCTTCCTCACAACACCTCCCACAGGAGGGCTAACAGAACTTCCAGCAGATCTAGATGACCTCCAACATCTTTCTCCATAACATGAATGAATGCTTTTATCCAAAGCTCCTTCGTGTGGTTTCTCATGGAGTAGTTTACTCTCTAGTGAGCAAAGAAATCCACAGCTTTTGAGAACAATTTGACTTTTGAGAGAAAGAGAGAAGGGAGAACTGTGTTTCAGGATTTGTACTGGCCTTGTTTATTTCTAGTTCAAGACAAGGTCATCTGTGATGGAAAAGCAGTATTACCATAAGCTTCCACGTGCCTGCCAAGCACAGAATGGGCACACCTCCAAATCCAAGTGCAGTTTGAGTAGAACTAAACAGAAATGTTGTTTCCAATGCCAAAGGCAAACAGATTTTTTTAAATTGTCCTACTATGCTACTTGCCTTAGTTTTCTTATCAACATCTATTGTTATATGCCTCACCACTCTCAGAAAGCTAGAATAACAATCCAATATCTTAGATAAAATGAGATATAAGCAAATGCAGCAAAGTATAATTTATGAACTAAGACAAAGTATTTATTATTTATGAGCAAGAAATTAAACAGGGAGTTAAGCAAAAGTAAAGTTCTAAATTAATTTCATACCATATAGGAATGCAGGCACACCTCCATTGTGCCATGAAGTGGCAGAATAGAGACCTGAGTCACAGCAATCAGGGGTCAAACATGCTTCAGTGCTGAAAGGGTCAAACATACTCTGGGGCTGAAAGGGACTACAAACATCAGATCTCCATGTAGCTAATTAGCCTGAAGCAACAGCCTCTCCCCATCAAGGAGTATGAACAAGTAATTTTAGAGAGTAAGAAGCATAAATAAGCATTGCTGGTGCACAGTGGAACACAGTGCTCAGCTATACTACTAGTGTGGTCAGCATTAGCTCAAGGTCTGGACACCACGTTGCACAGTTTACATGAACATACACTGAAAAAATAGTCACTCACTGCCTACTTCTCCTGTAAGGATTAACCCTCAAAATATAATCCCTGGGAATATTTATCACCTTTAAAATAAGAGAACAAAAAGAAACTCCAGAATGTGCTAGCTTATTTCAATTTTTATTTTAAGAGGTAGCTTCTAGTCTTAGAAAACCCTACTTCCAACTTTTCATCTGCTTATACTTCTGGAAATCACCCCACAGCTGACAGAACAGCAGAGACATCCCAAACACCTGGTTCAGACACAAACAACAGGTTTCTTCCCCAGGTGGTCTGGGAAACCTAACATCTCCAAAGGCTCATCAGAAATCAAAGAAATGCCTTCTGAGCCAACACAGGAAATACACAACCAAGGGAAACTGCAACCAAAAAATTTACAACAAGGAAGCAGAACCACCCGTGGCTCTGGGTTTGGATGAGTGTTCCAAGTCACTAAAGCTGTAGGTTACCAGAGGATTCAACCAATCTGCAATTTGATGGCTGTGCTCCAGGTATATTTATATACCAAGTCAAATATCCAAAAAGCAAATGAAGGTCAGGAAGACTGCCTTAAACTGTGTATTAAATCTGTCTCTCTTACAGGAGTGCACTTGCTTTTTCTAAGTTAAAGCTTTCTGTTGAAAAATACGTTTTAGCTTTTATGACTAATAGGCTTATGCATAGAAATATGAAATACCATCTTCACTGGTAGTGTTTCACATCAAGCACTAGCACTGACAATAATAAAGACCAGTATAGATTACTATTATGAAAAATTTATGGCAATATTACCTGACAGTTACACAACTTATAGAGTGTAAAGGTCACAAATTCAAAAGAAAAGGGGAAAGAAAGGTCTTCTGGTGTGGCCCCAGATCAGTGTCTACAACTACTGTGCTCATGGATACTAAGAGGCCAATTAAGCCAGCAAGTATATCTTTCCGTGGGTAAGGATTCATGAAGAAAGCAACTCTATATACAAAAGAAAGAGCATGGCAACCTATATTTCTTTTGAAAATTATGGGTTTTTTTCCTCCAAAATGTAGGTTTAGCGCAAAAGTTAGCAGCTGTCATCATTCCTGCTCTGGGAAGCAGGAAGGAATGCTCTGGGAAGCACAGCTGTAAGGAGCAGCTGAGTCACGTTGCTTGAGAGAGCCTGGTATTAATTATGTAACAAGGGCAGTACTAGGAAAAGAAATACACTTGCTGTAGCATCTTTCTGCTCTTTGACTGAATGCTTAACAGAGTTTAAATGTGCTACACAAATATCATTATAAGTACCCTAAGAATTAAAAAAAAAGTTTAAGGAAGGCTTGTTGAAGAGTGCACAGCCCAGCAGCCTAGTAATGAGTCATGATAACAAGTGCTGCCAGTATCTTAGAGACAGACACTTTGCTTCCAGAAATTTTAGTGTCAGAATTCAGCTGACAATGTAATGCACTGTCAAAAATAATGTGGTGAATGTAGCCTATCCTACCACCCAAAACAATGCAGTCACTGCTGCTTTATCAAGCTATAGAATAACATTCATTTAGGTGCAATGGAAAAAGGGGAAGGAACAACAACAACAAACCACAAAACCACAGTCTGAGTACCTCGAAACATAAATTCAGTCACATTTAGAGTTCAAGGATTTTGAGGTAATTCAGGCACTTCTTGTAAACCAGGGACCAATAAGCCCAACACATCCAAACGCACCAAGCCTGTGAAAAGTACATCACTCAACAAAAATGTGGTTGATGTCAAATCTTTTTATAAAGCACACTTGTAACTACTGTTGTAATTAATTACCAGAGTCAAACTTTACTAAAAACACAATTCTGTGAGACAGCTGGTTTAAAAAAATATTGCCAGCAGCATCACTAGATCAACAAATGATCTAATAATGCCCATATAGTATTTTTAATTGAATGCACAGAAATGACAGTGGCTTTGTTTTAAAAGGTGAATATTCCTACTTGTAGAGCAATGACATTATTTTGTGAGTGTGCAAAACAGTTTAATTATTTATTTATTATGCAATTAAGTGACATATTTTATGAATAAATACATACTTTCAGGAACTTCCTCACATTACAGCTTATCAAGACCTTTAAGAAATCAGGGATAAGTACCACAAATATATTCAGAAATAAGCAAACAAAACAATGTTTATTCACTCCAAAAAAATATTTTATGAATAGGAGGGAAAAACAGATGTAATGCAAGATTATCCAGATGACCAAAAAACTGTCAGTCATGCCAACATTAGGCTTAATTCAATTTCTTCTTCAGTTAAATCTTCTTCAGTTAAACGTATGTCTGTTCTAGAAGTTCACTACATCTTCCAAACAGCCTGATTTTTAAAAATAGGTACTCTATTATTTTTAGACAAATTTAAAAGGGTTTCCTATGTCTGCAGCAAAGAACTCTTAATTATTGCCTCTGTAACCCAGATTTCCCTTTTCTTTTTAAACACCCACACATATTCACTTACGCTCCCAGCTCTTAGAGATATAGTCCAGAAATCACTACATGTTCATGTCAAGACTACTGTAGCTCTGAAAATTGTTTTAATTTCTTTCCTCTCCATACACAAACTTGATCTTCCCAGTTATATATTCTCAAGTTTAGAGCAGTAGGTTGCTTTATACCTCTGAACCACAGGTCCAACAATTACATTTCACCAACTCAAAACAAACACAATTACCAACATACTTATTATAGGTAAAGCTACAAGCCACTTCCCAAGTAATTACAGTAAAATAATACAACAAAAGGACAGGAGGGTCAGATCAGTTAAAAAAATCACAAGTTGTCATTAATCATTACTGAAATGACTGCTTATCTAACACTTCTAAAATAACCAGAGACTTCACAATAGGACAATACAATTAAAAACAGTGTTTCAATAATCTGCTCTGTATAGTGCCTTCACTCTCTTAAATTTCAGTGCAACATTCTTAGAACAAAAAATACTGTATGACTTTTCTGCCACTCCTTGTTAAAAAACAAAAACAACACAAAAAACCACACTGTATCCATAACACCCGATACACCAACTTCCAAAGCAAACTGCAGAAAATTTCTTCATATTTATTGTTGACTGTTTCTAATGAACAGAAGTTGCTCTGTTTCAAAACAGAAGGTAGACTGTTCAAGCAGTGACTGAAAGCTTTGAGCTGGCAAATCCCAGCTCTGGAATAAGGAAAAATAGAAATAGTACTTTATTTAGTACTGTCTGTTTTTAAACTTGCAAACCAGAAAGAAACAGTATCATCCACCTTCTTCAGTCCTTCTGGTTTGGCTACACAGTGTTACATGTTTTAAAAAAAAATTTTAATTCTTTTCTTCCTGTCTATTCATTCTATTTGCAAGGCTCTATATCATTGTCAGCATCAAACTTCAATGATAATTTTTCCATCTTTCCGTTCCTATGCAGTGACACTGTATTCAGCTGCAGGCTGAAGACCTGACCACCATGCTGCTCTTTATTGGCTTTAAAAGAAAAGCTCAAAAAGTTAGATAAAAGTCAGGACAATTCAGGAAACTATGCTAAGAAGTCAGTAGGTAGCATTTTCCCACACTGAGCCATGCTCCAAACTGATTGCTCAGTACGATGCCGGATGCTCTTTTGCTGAAAGTGATCATTTCAAGCAAATATAAATTGACAGTCCCCAAACTCACTCCCACCCTTCCTCCCTTCTTCAATCCTCAACGAAGCTGAGAAGTCTGCAAGTCTCTCGGTATTGATTCTAAAAACAATCCCTGAAGTTTCAACCAGGTGCAAAACTCGAGTTATCTACAAGCCATAATCTTTTCCTCAGCTAACTCAGGCTGACTTTCAGATGTGGTGGAGAAGGAACTGGAAGTTAGTGAGCAAGACAATATTAAGCATTTATATGGAATAGCAGTGGAAAGCTGCAATAAATGGAGCTTAAGTAACAGGAAGTCAAAAGAATGGAACTTATCACAGTTGACTGGTGAATAAGTTTGGAGTTGGTACTGCTATATCTGAGCCTCATTCAACATTGTCTGTGCAAGAAATCCAGTGGAATCTGGAACCTCACAGGAAAGCCAGTTTCCACACACAAATTCACAGCCCAAAGCTAGCAGACAGAGAGCTCTCCACTGCAACAACACTTGCAGCAGGGGCTGAGCTGTCGCCATTTCACTTGCTCATCCTTTCATCCAGTCCAGACGGCCTTACATGACACTACACAGGGACTGTGTAAGTGCAGGGTAGTAACTTCTCATCTTCAAATCTCTTCAATTACACACCTCCAGTTCTATGTCTGTAGCATACATAGATGTATTACCCTGAAGAAAGACAAGAAACCAGTACAATCAAAAGCTTTTTTAATAAAACAATTCTGGCAGAAAATTGGGAATTGGATTTAAAATGAAGACCTAAAACGTGCCTAAATGTGGATCCTGCATGGAAAAGAACTTTCTGGCTGAAGTCTTCTCTAAACATTTTCATATTCTACTAAATATATGTTGTGGGTTTCTGTGGCTAGGGTTTGGTAGTGGGGGATGGGCTACAGGGGTGGCTTCTGTTAGAAGCTGCTAGAAGCTTCCCCCGTCTGGTGGAGCCAATGCCAGCCGGCTCCAGGATGGGCTTCCTGCCGCTGGCCAAGGCTGAGCCAATTAGAAGCAACAGTAACGCCTCTGTGATAACATATTTAAGAACAGAAGGTTGTTACGCAGTGAAAAATTCTAGCCAGGGGAGAGCAGAGTGAGAATATGTGAACAACAAAGTAGACACCAAGGTCAGGGCAGAAGGAGGGGCAGGAGGTGCTCCAGGTGCCGGAGCTGCGGCCCCTGTGGCCTGTGGTGCAGACCATGGTGGAGCAGCTGTGCCCCTCCCATGGAGGACCATCAGGGTGCAGAGACCCACCTGCAGCCCATGGAGGAGCCCATGCTGGAGCAGGTGGATGCATGAAGGAGGCTGTGACCCTGTGGGAGGCCCAAGATGGAGCAGGGTCCTGCTGGAGACCTGTGGCCTGTGGAGAGAGGAGCCCACACTGGAGGAGGTTTTTCCCGGGTAGGACTTGTGGCCCCTGTAGGGGACCCACGTTGGTACAGCTCATTCGGGAAGGACTGCACCCCATGGAGGAGTGACCCACGGGACAGCAGTTCGGGAAGAGCTGCTGCCCTAGGGATGGACTCACACTGGAGAGGTCTATCAAGGACTGTCTCCTGTGGGAGGGACCCCATGGGAGCAGGGTAAGGACTCCTCTCTCTGAGCAGCGGCAGAAACAACAACTGACCATAACATCTCTGCATCGCTGGGGGGGGAGGAGGGAGAACATGGAAGGAAGGAGGGGTGGGGGGAAGGTGTTTTTACAATTATTTTACTCTTTTGCTCTGACCCTGTTAGTAATGAAATTCAATTCATATCCCCACTTTGAGTCTGTTTTGCCCATGATAGTGATCACTAAGCGACCTCTCCCAGCTGTTACCTCAACTCATGAATCCTTTGCTGTTTTTTATTTCCTCTGTCCATTTGCAGAGGGGAGTGAGCACAGCTTTAGTGAGTACCTGGCATCCAGCCAGGGTCAACCCACAACAGTATATTAATAACTGGAATTTTTCATCTCTTATTTGTTTGATCTAGAGAATGATATCTACAGTGGGCAAAAAAGCTGCAGGTACTTTGGCTTCTTCCACATTGCCTAGGGTATTAAATTTTCTCACTGCCAGTACAGAAGAACATCCTCTATGTAAAGAGGGAGAAATACACTAGAGAATGCCTTAAGTTGAAGAAAACTTTCAAAAACTGATTGACTGATGCTTAACCTGACTGCAGTTAAAGATATGATGCTTCCATATCACTTCTACTAGTTCTTCATTAAAACTATTCAAATAACTTACTGACTACAATACCCTACAATATATCATTGGAGACTTAAACCTAACAAAGTGAAAGTGCATGCTCTGCTACCTCGTCAGGAAAGTATGGGCTGATTTCATATTCTTCACTTTTGATAATCATCATCATCATGGCTGGGCTTCGCGAGGGAAGATTAAGGAAGGCTCTATCCACATTTGTTACAAGCACGCTGGTGGCTTATGAGGCCAATACAAGATAGACATAACCGACTGCAAAAGGCACAGCAGAAAGACTCCTTAGGTGGTATATTCTGCAAGACACAGTTCTTTCTGCGTTGTCTTTTCTCCTCGAGAGTGATCCTGCGTGCGTTCTCAAAGGAGACAGCTGCGTTATAGATGGTGTGTCTCCAGACCTCCTGATTTCAGGCCAGAGTAGACCAGTTATGTTGATCAATATGGCCAAGGCTGAGATGTTGTTTCAGGGAGTCCTTGTATCTTCTCTTCGGGGCTCCTCTCATGCGGCAGCCGGTGGCAAGTTCACCATAAAGCAAGATCTTGGGGAGGCGGTGGTCCTTCATCCTGGAGACGTGCCCTGCCCAGTGCAGCTGTGTTCTCAGCAACATGGCCTCTATACTTGTGACTGCTGCTTATTCTAGAACAGATGTATTGGTCACATAATCTGACCAGTGGATGTTTAGGATTGTACAGAGACAGCGTTGATGGAAGCGTTCTAGGACTCGCAGGTGGTGGCGGTAGATGACCCATGATTCTGAACCATATAAGAGAGCAGACAGCACTATGGCTCTGTAAACACTGATCTTGGTGCTTTTCTTCAAGTGTTTATTATGCCATACTCTTTTGTGGAGTTTTCCAAAAGCACTGTACGCCTTTGCTAACCTGTTGTCTCTCTCTCTGTCAATCTTACCATCCGAGGAGATGAGGCTACCTAGGTAATTAAACTGCTGGACTGATTTGAGCTCCGATTGGCCAATGGTGATATGGGGATGATGGGGGACTTCCTGAGGTGCAGGTTGATAGAGAACTTCTGTCTTCTTTAAGCTGACTTCCAGCCCAAAGAGCTCAGCAGCATCTGCAAAGCAGGATGTTAAACGCTGCAGGGCTGCTTCTGTGTGGGCAACAAGGGCGGCGCCATCAGCATAAAGCAGCTCCCAGACAAGATGGTTTAAGGTCTTGGTGTGGGCCTTCAGTCGCCTTAGGTTGAATAGACTTCCATCAGTACGGTATCGAATGTAGATACCGTCCTGATCATCGAGGTCTGCTGTGGCCCTTTGGAGCATCATGCTGAAAAGGACTGTGAATAGGGTAGGAGTGAAAACACAGCCTTGTTTCACGCCAGTCTTTATTAGAAAGGGCTCAGAAAGTGCATTGTCATATCTGACTTGGCCGTCCTGATCCTCGTTGAGAGAGATGATCATTTTGAGGAACTTGGGGGGACAACCTAAACGTTCCAAAATCTGCCCCAGACCTTTTCTGCTCACAGTATCAAAAGCCTTGGTGAGGTCGACAAAGGTTACATAGAGACCTTTGTTCTGTTCCCTACACTTCTCTTGCAGTTGTCTGAGAACAAATACCATGACTTTTGATAATATACAAAACAGAAAAGGCTGGTTTATTTTCTAACAGTTTAGCTTCCAACTCCAGGGCAGGTAGGAACTCCCTGTTGGCTAGGCTAAACAAACTGAGTGTGAAAATAGTCATTCTCCTGGTTAATAGGTACTGGCATGCAAACCTCACCGCGTTAGCAAGCTTATAGTTTGGAATTACCACTAATATTAATACCAGTATATTTCACCAAAACTTTAGCTCCAGGACAGAGCAGGTCCACGAAACAAGTGTACCCTGGTAACGCACCACAATGTAAACCGACAGGTGCACAGGACTCACAGCATAAATTCTGATAAAATCTAGAAAGAACTAGTTACTTCCTTACTACTTATACCTGCTTTAAACAACCATTATTTATGCTGGCCTAACAGCAAGGCTAAGCACCTTCTATTTCATGTCCTACCAGTAGGCTTAATTTCTCATTAGGTCTCAGGTTCCCTGATTACAAATCCAAACAGAACTCCAAAGCTATTAATGGAAAGTCACTTCAAAAAAAAAAAAAAAAAAAAATCATGAAGCAGGATAGCTCACACAAATTAAAAGCAACTGTCTCCATTTTACATCATAGGCAGGGGAGGCTTCATTTCTGGAACAGTCCTCCTCTGCTGTGCACAGCTGCTGGCCTGGGCACTGCCCTGCCAGTCTCCCTCAGTGCCAGTGCACAGAAAGCAGCAACACCTGATCCTGGGATCATTTCTGTCTGCTGAACACTCGGCTGCAGCTCCTTGGGGACATAGAGAAAAGTCTGTCCTGACAAGCTTCTTTAGGGTCAAAACCCTTTTCTTTGTCTTGACTCGATTAAATCAGCTCTTCTTGGCACCTGATACTTCTAAATCAGGCATTTCCCAGCTGCTCTCAGAAATCATCAATGCAAATTACCTGTGGTTTGTCTGTATCAGAGTTCATAGTCCCTCATGCACTGGAGGTAGCACAGATGCTTTCTAAACAAGTATTCATATATAAACTGTTTCAAATTGCCTTAGAAATTTAAGCTCATGGTAACTGTTTACAGATAAGGACTACAGTAAAACCATTTGAGATGGCTACAGTCCATGCCACAAAATTTATTAAACTTATCTCTTTCCTTGGAGCACTTAGTATCCAATGAGAGAAGAGCTCCTTTAGCTTAAATGAGACCTAACAGGACAGTGCATGAAGGGAGGTGCATACAAGGTTTTCCAGAAGCTAAGAAGGAACTTCACCAGGAAACAGAAAGCTACGAGTTCTCACGAAATAATGTGTTAATGGCATACTGGTAATGCCTCAAGGCCAGGGAGGGTATTACACTAAGGCTTATATAAAGTTTTCACAATGGGTCACGCATTTATTAAAAGCTATATAGAGACAGATATATCTATATATTAGTCCATAACTTTAAGGCTGTTTCAGACAGTTTTCCTCACCAGCACCACGAAGCCAGAAGACTGGATGTTAACACAAGCCACATACTCTGCATCACCAATTGCTATGAATCAGACAGCTGTCTCTCACACCTGTACTGACTTCCACTCCATGGCTGCACTCAGCTTCAACCACATACTACCTCCACTCTTACAGTAAACTTAAGAAGAAAAAAAAAGGCACAACAGAAAACCCCCATAATTCATCCACAACAAAGCTCTAGTGTTTTGGCCAACCTTGTTTCCATTTAAAGAATTTTCTTCAGCACTACAGACAACATCTGGGGGATGGAGAGAAGAGGTACAGGGCTGTTTATTCCAGCATATGCTACGGTAATATATTTAGAAAGAAAAAGGTTGAATATGTAGACAAAACTTCTCAAGCTAATTGGTGTTCTAAAGAAATTGCTGGCAAGTATTAAACATGGGCTTAAAAGGGTGTTAGTAGATCAATACTTTTTTCCCTAGAATTTCCAGATTTCTCCAAAACAGGTACTTCTAATTTTTTCTAATAGGGTCTGCTTTTACCATTTCAGTGTCAAAGGTAAAGAGAGAAAACAGTCTGCCCTGTTTTAAATGTTAATATTTTGCTAAGTCATGCTATAGAAAATGTTAATTTTATGATTTAAGTGTTTTCAACACTGAACCTGAAGAAAGGCTAATACAAGGAAGATAGCAATGAAGGTCTTAAAAAAATTTTTTTTTTAATAAAATCCTGTCAGGGTTGGGGTTTTATGGGGGGGGTTTCTTGTTTGTGTTGTTGGGGTTTTTTTTAAGAAATATGACAGATAAGCAGGTAGTAGCACCTTAAGATCCTCCCAGAAAAGTTTGTTTTCTCCCTAGTTTCAACTATAGACTTTGCTTGCCCATGCCTTATCAACAGACTTTTGTTTACACAGAAATACAGAACTTTGTCATCAAATGAAGTGCAACTGCAGTGCAGCCCTTGCCCTTACATAAGCCCTATCACATGAATAATTAGCAAGGCCCATAGGAAACTACAAATAGCTTATTTCCCAACTCTGCTTCCTAGAGTTAACCGTTTCTAGACCACTGAACAAAGAACCAGTGGCTGAAGAACGGAATCAAGGCAAATTGAAACCAGTGAAGTGAGAAAGACTCAGGACAGGGAGCAGGATTGCTTAGCACAAATTAAAGGACACCAGGACTGGTTTCACTTCAAACACAATCGTGTTTATAACTAAACACATAAATGGATTCTCAATCAAATCCAGCTGACTGGTGTTACACAATACGTCAGATCAGTGTCAGAACGAATAAAAAAACTGAACACAATCTCTTGTGTTTTTCCTGTATTACCCATCACCATCCTGATCTGGAGCTACCACATACAGTTTTCAGCTCAGAGTAACAAGACTTAAGCCCTCTGTTCCCAGGCAGCCATTGCAACGCATTAAGTTGTTTAATCTGCAGCAGCACTGTTGGCAGAAGGGCCTTGCAACAACAGCAAAAATGGAGTAACACAAAGACCCAGCAGCTGAAAAATAGTCTGGCAGTGACACTCCACCTAAAACTTGCTGACAGAAGAAACTGCTAGCTTCAGTACCTCTAGCAATTCTTGCTGGTACCGTGGCTTTTTTTTTTCCTTTAAAAAAAAAAAAAAGAAAAACAAAAAAGCAAAACAAAACAAACAAACAAAAGAAAGAAAACACCAAAAACACTGCAATGAAATCTGATAAGTGTAGTCCTTTCTTACCTATCCTAGCTAACAATTTAAACAAACTACACCAGCACTCAAGTGAGAAAAAAATAGCCAAAAATAGCTTTTCCTTTTAAAAAGACGAAAACTCTACACCCCACATAAGAGAGGTCGTTGTGTAGCTCTTCTGATTTTTGTTTGTTTTCACAAGCACACTGAACTGAGAAAGTCCAATATGCAATGCACACAATAAGAATATCCAGAAGGACTTACAGATTAGAAGAAAAGAAAAAAATCCCGGCTCTCTTTGAACCTTTCAGACTTCACAATAAAACTGAAAAGCCTACACCCCCTCATCATCCCTACCTACCTGTGAAGGAAGAAAGGTAGAACAAAACTTTTCAGCTATGTCCAAAGTAATTGAAGATATACCATACCTTTGTGCTCCAATTGTACCTAGATCAATAAGCAATAGGAGCCTTCCCATGGGGTCATTGTTACTCCAACACCAGAGCTGACCCTATAAACAGCAGCAGATGTCTACGTCTTTGTAGCTTAACCCTGTACTGAAGGCCAATACCTAAAACAAGTCACACAGATTATTTAATTATTTCCAATCTTGGAAGTGAGGGGGCCAGGGTCCCCTAACTAGGCATTTGCTCACACTGGCACACAGAAGCAAGGACACATACATAAGGTATATGGCAACACCCAGCCTTACATGTTAAAGTATATCCAGAGGATTCCCAGTACTGGTAACAGCTGCAGCAGAGAGAGACCCCTTGAACATGAAAGTATCTCCTACATTTTATTTTTTTATTACCACAATGTGAAAAAAAACATGATGCCAACTCAAGTAACTTGTGAGCAAAGGAGAGGACCTCACACACATTTGCTGTGCTGGAGTGACAATCCCCCTCTTTACTAAGGAGGTGGCAAAACAGGAGAGCAATTATCACTACAACAGTGCAGTAGATGACAAGCATTCTGCCCCACTGGATATTCCTTGGATAGACATATAGCCTAGCACAAAAGTTTAATCTTATGGTGAAAACTGCATGTATAAATTACAGAATACATACATAGAAAGAGCAGTCAGTTGTCCAGCTGGACCACAATTAGTCATATTTCCTTGACACATCTAGTAACATTTCCTAGCTACAATCTGAGAAAACAAAAGTATATAAATTCAAGAGAGACACATATGAGCTTTGAAGCATTTCATTCAGTCTACCAACACATTTCTCTCTTTTAAAAAGATTGAACTTCAACCAGACAACTCTTACAGATACTAGGCAGACATCCAACAATACAAAAAATGCAAACCAAGCTAAATGTTAACTTTGCCCAGTGCTCCACATCCATTTTTATGAATACACAAATCTAAAGAAATAAAGCAAGTTAACCCATTTGACAAAACAAGACAAAAACAGATAATGCACAAATTACAATTAATTTCCAAAGAGTCTTAAGAAACCACTCCAAGGTAAGTAACTGATGCTTTTGGGTTGTATTCACAAGATTATCACATGCTTCATGTGATGAACCACTGACTATTGTACGCATTTCTTTCTGCCATACAGAATCTACTGTCTGAACAAGCCAGAAGAACTGAAAGAATGAAACATGAACAGCAGGAGACAGAGAAAGAGACACGATTATTCTACAAGATGGCTGAGGAGAGCACATCTGAAAAGCAAAGAAACATTAAACAGTGATGGAGATTAATTATTCTTATTAGTCAGCTTGGTCAAAATAATAAGTAAGCTTGAACTGTGGCAAAGAAAACACAGGCAGAAGGTGAGCACCACATATTCCTGGGAGAAGAGGAAAGCAGACTTATCAATAACTGAATCACACTCCAAATGCCTTCACAGCAGCAACATCACATTTACGATGAAAGAGTCTTCAAAGCAAGTAGGGGAGGATCATATGAGGTGAATGTACAGAATTTGGAACAGAATTATAGATACCACACAAACAAACTAAAGCTGCCAGTACTTCACGTTGTGTATGCTTACAACACATTTCCTCCTAGTAGCAGCTGCATCACCAGCACTACTGGTCAGTCCCTCAAGAATCCCGTCTATCATCTTTGAACTTACATGGAGAAGAGACTGCACCTCCTTTGCTGAAGGTGTCCCCTGTATCTCGCTTTTCCAACAGATCATAGGCACAGAGTTCTTCAATATGTTCAGGGCTTTTAGGCCTTGTTTGCTCTCTCCCAATATAGAACAGAAGGTTACAAAGATAACAGGCCCAAGTTCTTATCTGAGGTTCACACTGGGAGGACAAGAGGCACTGATCATAAAACAAAGCACAAAATTTCCCAGCCTGGCATAAGGAAAAGAATTTGACCATCAAACATTAGGACAGTCAAGTACTGGTTGCCCAGAGACACCGGGGAAATTCCATCCTCAGAGGTTTTTCCAAGATCTAACTTGATAGAGCCCTGTGAAATCTCACCTGAATTTAGTTTTAGCCATGTTTTGAGTGGGAGGTTGGATCAGATGACCTCTTGAGGTCACTTCAAACTTGGATTAACCTAAGCTTACCCCTCCAAAGCCGTAAGGCTTTACTGTTCACGAGGACACCGTCACACCTCTGTGAACACACTCTGACATTTGAATGGGATCACTCGATTGTGCTGAATTCAGGTCCTGGCACTCAACATGCAGCTTCACAGACAATTGGGGTGGAAAAAACACTGAGAGGGTCAGAGTTTATTTACCCACTCTACCTTTCTGGACCAAGGCGCCATTAACTTGATCCAAAACGTTCCTGGCAGTTATCAGTTTGAACTGCTTTCAGAAGTCTCCCATATGGGCAATTCTGTATCTCCACAGGCTAATCATTCCAGGACATACATTCTTACAATAGGAAAATATTTTCTTCCTTTTACTTTTCTTACTGGAATTTAATTCTACTACTTTTTATAGATCTCACCTTGAGCATGAAGAACATTTTATTCCCTTCCACTCCATATTTGACTCTACGTATTTCAGTACAAGTCTCTTACCAATCTTCCCTCCTCATATCTCACTATGGAAGTGGTCGTGTTTTCTAGACAGTCATTTCCCTTCTCTTTTCAATCCCCCTCAGTTAGTCCACATTTTTCTTTAACAGGAGGACCCAAAACCTAACACTAGATATCAGCAGTACTGAACAAAGTGTATGGATTTCTTTGTACTTTCCATAAGGTCTCCAATTTCTATTACACTAATTTTCCTCTTTTGCTACAACACTGCTGTTTCATACTTAATATTTACACATTATTCATAATCACTTGAACACCTGCCTACAATAGCAGCAGACAGTGCACCAGCCCTTTGTGTTCAGTCAAGTAGCAACCAAGATGTAGGTCAACACCATTTTATGCAACACCATTTTCCTCTTCCCAAAGAGGCATCTCTGCACTCAGCAGTCAGAGTTCAAAAATTAACAGAAGCACTGCTTTTAGGGCTGCAAGCACAGAACCAAGCACTTTCATCTGAAGCTCTCAGCTGTACAATGTTTCTTGGAGGTCTTTTCCAGCCTTGACAATTCTATGATTCCTTTTTGGGGCCTACCAAAGTTTTATTTGTTGACATTTAGAGAACATGGGAAAAGTCCATCTGTTCCTAAAAGCTTTGCTAACAATGATAATGAAACAGATCTACAGCTATATTTTAAAATGCAGAGCCAAGGCAGTGGGTTGACCAGCCAATGCAGATCACTTTGAGGATTGTGTGGGGAAGAAAAAGAAACAAACAAAACAAACAAACAAAAAAAGACATCAACAAAAAATAAAACCAATGAACCAACCACCCAAACAAACAAACAAAAAAAAAAACAAACCAAAAAAACCCATCACACCATAACAACAATCCCAACAAAACCCTAAAGTCTGAAAGTCTGAAGCTTTTAGGAGTACAAAAAAAGAAAAAAGTACATTTAATTATACGGATGTTTAAATCCCAAATAGTTTACTTGCAAATACCAATTCAGCCCTATCTCACATCTCATTTTTAGAGTTTACTGAACACCAACCCACTTTTGCTGAACTCACAGTTCTGCAAATGAAGATCAGATTGGCAATTTTATTGTTCCTGAGTGATGGACTGACTGATCAGATTAGACAGAAGCATAAGCTGTGCTCTAAGTGATATAGATTGAACAGGTGGCCTCCTCTCTGATCTACTGCCTCTTCAAACACAAGTAAAATCCTTCTCTTTTTGATCACATCTAGAAAATATACATTCAGATATTTAATCGCCCTTAACCCAATATGAAAATATTTTTCTGGTTTTCAATGCATTTCAAACAGTTTGCTCACAACAACCTTTCCCAAATATACCAGTAATTCACACTCACAATATAATTTTAACTAGGAAAATACAGAAGTTTAAATGGTATCAACATCCCTAGCCTGCAAAGTAATGTGTATAGATAACACTTCTTAAAGAAAAATTCAAAAGGTATCACAGAGACAGAGTCTAAAAATAATTATTTCACATGTACTTAAAATTAAAGATCAGACTTCAAAAAGAATGTATTTCAGACTAGGGAGCAAAATAAACTTTACCTGGACAACTTATGCAGAGTGACAACTAAAGCAATGTTTGCTTAGCAGGTAAAAAAAAAAAAGAGCAGTCAGCTATTTCCTGGAGATCAAAGTGTTTGGTAGAGGCATAATTCCTTTTCCCCTTCATAAAAACAAGTGATGGGGAGAGGGAGAAACATATAGAATTTTTAATTGTAAGACTTTTCAGTGACTAACTCAGATGTTTTAGTAGCAGTTGCTTTTCTCATGATATTATTCCGTGTATTATTTATATCGTGTTTACTTTGATGCTACATCTTCGGCCTGAGGACCTTATCACATAATTCTAAGATGACAATAAACAAAGTGCCAGTGGACCATGGGGAGGTAAAAGCAGGAAAAGAACATTAAAAAAACCCAACTCACTACTTACACTCATACCCCTCTCATATTCTCATAAGGGTGGAGATGGGGACGCACAGAGATTGTGTCCTATGGCAGAATCAAGCACAAACTAAGAGGCACAGCTGCAGCTGGCAAATCAATACTACTGAGAGAGAGATTAACAACTCTAAGACCTTGGGATAATGAGCTACTTGGAATGACACAAAAGGTCTCGGGACTCATCTCTCAATTAGTCCCATGCCAAAGAAAAGAAATGTCCAACAAAATGAATGCTAAGGATTACTGACTTGGAAAAGCAAAGTTAATTAGAAAAGTAACTTCTCAATTTTCAGTATTTTGAATAAATTATATAAACACACATCTTACTTAAGTCAGTCTACCTTCGAATCACTTTATTCCAAGAAGTCTCACATGCAACCTCTCACCAAATGCTTCAAAGGAACCCAGATAAGCCACTTTCTCCATTCTACGCAATCCTAAGGGCTATATTGTACATGGGACATTTCTTAGCAATCCTGCCAGTGACCCCACAATTATGCAAGACTGTATTTCATTTTTTGCAATATATTTCTAGAAGATGTTCTTTTCTTTTGTGTTTTAACCTATTACTGATGATTTGCACAACTTCTTAAGCAACACTACTAACAAGTCCCATATTTAACACGGTCTCTTGACTGACATTAATGCTCCATGGCTATGTAGCTTTTCAGCTTAATATGTCTCCTTAAATTTGTCTTAGCAGTATTAAGCAAAAGACAACTAACATGATTATAAATGGAAGGAAAAAACAGTCAATGAAAAAATACACAGCTTAAAGACAGTAACTGAGGGATTGGACAATTGACTCAAGATGTGGAATACTTTTTTCCAAGGCTCCAGACGAGATTAGAACCAGTAAACAGAGAAGCCTCTTTGATCAAATTCTTCCATTATCAAAAGGGAACACAGAAGAAAAGATAAGTGTCAGACTTTGAGATGTCTCACAAAAGGGAAACATTTTCTGTCTCGTCCTATTACTGATAACGTTCCCTGTGTTCAGCTCTGGTAGCTGAACCCTAATGCTATAGCATGCTACAGTCTTTTAAGTCTTATTCACCTTGAAAATAATGTTTTAGTCATGTTTTTAAAGGATCAATTATGCTGAATGTAGATGAAAGTGAAAATAAGTATCCTTCAAAGTTACAGTGTACAAAGGAAAAGATTTCAAGAAACCTGGAGTATTTAAGAGCTAGTATGGAAAAATTATATCTAAAATGTCCTGCAAAGAGTTAGATACTTGCTAACCAACAGAACTATGCAGAGTTCCTACAGCAGCACAAATGCAAGAACCACTAAGACACTAAGATTTACCTAAACAACAAATCCTTTAATCCATTTTTAAAGCCAACAATGGAAGTGCACTATTCCATTTGAATGCATATAAATCATTGTGTATAATAGAACAATCATATAATAACCTTTTACTAGGGTCTTGTTGTTCTCAGTTTTCTGTGTTGAAGCTCCAGAGTAAACAAGCTGAAGGGATAAGTCATTCATTTTTGTTAAGCAGACTTAAAGATGTAAAGATGCTTAAAGGGTGCATTGTCCCAAACAGCAAGCCAAGCATTTGTCAGCTGATTTAAAAAGAAAAAAGTTCTTTACACAAAAATTAATTATTCCAGCAGTGGCCAACTTTGCCAAATCTGTTGAGGACACTAACTAGAATAAAGGACCAGATGGTACTCACTCCTTATTTCCATTCAGAGTCTATTCAGGAAATATTTTATGCTAATCAATCATAAGCTCTGAATAATCAGTTTTTCACATATTAAAATACCTGTTGAACATTTTGCTTCTCTATGCATCAAACTCAGTGTGACACTACCTTAAAATCTTTTTACTATTCTGCATTTGTATCTTGTTGCTATAGTAAACACATCAAACAAGACCATTTTTGAAAAATAAGGCAGCATTTCTCCCCGTAGTTATACAGGAGCAGATATATTTCACCAAGGAAAAGTGGAAATAAACACTGAAAACTACAAAAAAACCAAGGAAGGGTAGGAAGAAAATGAACAAAATTTAAAACAATTTAAGAGAAGAGAAAGAGCACAAGCAAAGAAAAAGGCACAGCTCATGCAGTTACTCTTGCTAGACTTGTTCAGATCAGGTTTGATTTCTAATTAAACTTCCTTGTTCACCAGGTCAAATGACACTTAACTTTGCACAAGTATTTTACATGGAAATAATATTAGCATAACAAAAAATTCTCTGCTCTGGCAGCCACAATACAGCAGAAAACTGAATATTTTCTTTAGGTACAAAAAAAAAAAGGCACCTAAAAACTTAAAATGGCTTTATTTCCCCATCACTAATCAGGCAACAGAACATTAAAGCAAGAATTGCAGCAGCCATCTCTGAGTGGGCAGCAAGGGCAATCTATAAAACACTTAAAGCAAATCAAGGGAAAGCAGAGGGAAGGATCCCTTGATCCCAAGCATAAGGGTCATTCAACTACTGTAGAAGAATTTACAGAAGTCACACAGTAAACCTGAAAATATGAAGCCTTGAGTTCAGTAATAAAGGCATGTCTAGACCAACAATATAAATCCTAACTTGTCACAGATCGTAAGTAGCAAAGACAACACTATTAAATGGAAATTGGTGACTAACTCAATGGATTTTCAAAGCAAAGTAAACTCCCGAGTCTTCTACAAACTTTGGGAAGTGGCAAGTTAAAAATATAATTCACCCGCAAGCATGAACAGACCACCCATGTACACCACTCACTGCTTTTTCTTCTTCCTAAATTCAAGACACAAGGCCCAAGTAGGATTTCTTTCCCCTCCATCAAAGAATGAGTTTGTGTTTACAACAGGACTGGTGGAAAGTTTATTTCCTAGAAAGTAAGATGACAGATTTCAGCCTACCCCAAGCAATATCAGTAACGGATGATCAAGCTAGATATTGTGAAACCAGAATTAATTCAGCAGCAGATGGTGCCGTGTCTTTTTTTCAGCTAAAATGCAAAACATACAGATGGAGTAAAGTTTCGGTGAAGGACAAGGGAATGTTTGTTTAAGTCAGGGAGTAAAGAAAAACACCAAAACTAACAAAAAGATATGCAACTCGAGCTTTCCAAAAACAAGATCTCTTTTGTAGTTTTCCCTTAACAGACTCTGGGCAAAAGACTTATTTTCCAACACCTTACTATTTAATACTGTTGATAATTTTCTTTTCTTTGATGGGGCATGCTTGCATACTTATAAACTGCTAAACTTTGTTAACACAGTTACTTTGAGATATTTTCCCCAAAAAACTGTCCCAGCTTCACATGACTACAGATAGGTAGTAATTACTGTCTATTAAAAGGAAAACTTTGGTTCATTTTAAGGAGCCAGTGGACAGTACTGTAGCCTACTGTTGTTGCTTATCTAGTTACAGAATGATTTATGAGAATGCTTAGCACTGTATCGGAAGTATGAAATGAGTATCTGCCCTCCAGAGCTTATAATATATACCACAGCATACATGTTCATTCATCTGACATTTGAGGAGCCATTCATGGAGGATAGCTTAAACACAGCTGTAACTGTTTGCAAAAGAGCAGCCCAAGAAAGAAAATCAATCTCAGCTGCCATCAAAGTGCCTTAAAACACACCTGTTAAAGACAGGTTCCTTCCACTCAGCTGCTTCCTTCCTAGTGTATTTAACAGTAGCTGGATCTAAGACATAGGAAAACTTCAGTATAAAAGCTATTAGAAGAAAATCCTTAAAAAGAAGAATGCAACTTTGAAAAGGTAGAGGGAGGCAAGACAACAATAAACAGCAGATTCCATATGGGGAGAAAAAAACCACACAGAAACTAACAAAGGAGAAAAAAAAACAACTATAGATGTCTAACTGATCACACAGTTCAAAAACTGGGGGTATGAAAAGAAATCCTGCATTCCCAGAACAAAGCTTTGCAGTGGAAAGCTAAGGCTACAAGTGATGAACATATCCCATTTGCCTAATCAAAAGTCAACACTATATCCTTATGTCCTGCCACAATCAGCTTGATTAGTTGCAAAAAACCTCTATTCCTAAATTGCACTAGTAATCAATATGTTTTTCTAGCATACTTCATCTCCCTTTTGGAACACCAGAAACAGAGGCTGGGTGGTTTCCATTCATCAGCTGCACCTGTTATTAAAAAAATTTAGCAGTAGTTCCATTACATTTTGCACACATAACTTCCACACTTGGCAAACGTCATTTCACCTTTGTGAAGCAGTGTCACAACATGTGGCAGGCACCCAGGGTGGGTATGAAAAGGGAACTTTTTAGACAATTCAAGGCAGTGGGTGGCTGGATCTCAGAGCCTCTCTACCCAAGTGAGCACAGTAGCAACACTCCCCTTCCTTGTTTGAGGGATGAAACACAAAGCACGCAAAGCAGTGAAGTACTCTTGCTAAAGTAGGGAAGAAGGCACATAGAGAGACTACCAAGGATGATGAAAAGAGGGAACTTTCACAACTGTTCTTTACTGATGTTAATTAAACATACTTGATTATAAAACATCATCCCCTAAAACTTCTCTCTCCCCTGGTTCTTTGTGTTCTGCCCATTAACACAGTTTCAGCTGGGCTCCATCTTTCACAAGAACACAATCAATGCCAAAGCTCTTCATTTCATCAGCTAGTATTTCGTGTCCTTTAATGTCCACTCCATCTGAGGTGTCACACAAGCATATTGAAGCAATCATCTCCTCTTGACTACTGGTCAGTTTTCACAGCTATTCATCTTTTCACATTGTACTTCATTATTTCTTCTTCTGTTTTAACACAGCATCTCAAACAAATCAACACTGAAGCTTATCATCTATACATCTGGCATCTCCACTGCCTCAAAGTGGATCAAGGCCATCTTTTGCCTTTGGAGGACTAGAAGGCAGTTTCCTTCAATGTCTACATTATTATCTGGATCCTGTTACGGAGAAGACATAACAGACATACTTCCATGCTTTATCAGATAGTAGAGCTCCATGCAAGGCTTCTGGTTAGCTCTATCCAAACATTATTGTTCTCCAAAAGTTCCCTTTTTCAGCATGTATCCAAAGGACTGAAATCCAACTGTCTTATCTTCTTAGATCAGCACCCCTAGGACATCCTAACCCTATGGCTCCAAGCCACATGGGGCAAGGACAGGCAGTAACTGTTGGAGCCATTTCAGTTCCTGAAACCCAGCTCAGGTCTAGTTGGTTAAAGGGTAAAAGCAAGTGCACCTTTGACTGCCGTGACCCATCCAGTCCCTTCCTCAGGTAGCACAAGGACTCTAAAACTCAGTAACAGACACAGACCACTGGCTGGTGGGGATCTAAATCTTAGGCGAGAACTTCGTCTACCCAACGTGCCAGCAGCCTACCTGCTGCATTTTCACTGCGGACATCACTGAAGTGGCAAGAGAGGCAAGAATCAGAAACTATAATCTACATCCTTTTGTGAACTTGAAACAGTTCCCTATGATGTTGATACTATTTCATAGCCTTGTCAAAAGTTACTTTTCATATGAAAAGACACTTGCAAAAGACAGTTATTTTAGATTTACGAAAAGGATATTTTTTCACATTTAAAAGAAAGAAAACAGTCATTTGATTAGATAACTATAGTGGGGGCTCTGTATCTGAAAGCAGACATTACACAGTCACACAGAGAGCAAAGTTCTTTGTTGAAGTTGCACACCATCATCAAAACTAAGCCCACATGTCTTTCAGTGGTGGGTGACAATAGAGAAAGAAATATTTTCTTAATTGGAGAATTTAACATTAGTTGCTGGATTATCTGCCAAGCTATTTTCAGCTTTCATGCTTCACTAAACCAGAGTATTTAGCTCATCAGTCACAAACCCATTATTACACTGAAGAAAATGGGGAGCAATTAGCATACAAGATGATAGCTTAAAGGTGGTGCTAATTGGAAAGAATGAAATATTTTTGAACCCTGTTGTATACAATTAGGTGAGATAATCAGGTTCTGGAAAAACAATTTGCTAATTTCAGATGTCTATTCTATAACCCATGTTTAAAGTTTAAGCAAATTCATCTTCATAGTAAACTCAGTGCAATCTACCTTTGCAGTATCTTGCAAACAAACACGAGGGTTGCAAACTAAAAGCTGGTCCAGCTGTAGAGCAAGCCTTGTTCAGGAAACATACATACAAAACACAACGACTAATTCATCACAACAGCGCAGATCATCACTGAACTAAGCTCAAGTTGCCAGAAAGAACTGAAGAACAAAACCAACAAGGAAACATAATGTAATATTCATAATGCATGGTACAGCATGGCACCCATACATAGTGAGCTGCAAAATCAGTTGAATTACAGGACTGTACAAAATACACAATCAGAAAAAAAATAAAACCATCTATAAAGAGCTACTGGTGGGAAAAAAAAATAATTGCGCATGCTTTTGTTCATGACTGCTAAACAGAGAGGGAGAAATCTTGTGCACGAATAGTTCATCTGCCAAAAGGAAGAAAGCAGACAGGAGGAAAGATGCAATTCTTTATTACTAGCAAACTGCACTCAGACACAAGATGTTAGACAATTATAGTGCAGAAATACACCTTGTAACATTAGAGATTTGTTATCAAGAGTTACAGCTGCATGATTTTAATTCACTTCTACAAATTGTTTGGCATATATTATTTCTAATCATCACACACAACTATAAAAATACTTCTACCAGTAGGTTTTTAATTCCAGGCTGCAACTACTTTCTGTATTTGTAAATTAACTTCTACATCACTATTTCTCTTGGCTCAGAACATATTTAATATTTTCTTCAAACAACAGAGCAGTCTGTAAACCTGTAACACACCCTGTTTTTAGGTTCACACCTATCTCATATTTTCCTTTTTAAAAATACAACTTAATTATGCTTTGGAATAATACCTCCCTGTACATCATGTGAAAAATGCTTCAACAGATACTACTCACAAAAGCATCTCTCTCCATAGAAAAATGCTACTGCAATCAGACTTTAATGACCAACTGCAGCATACTCCCCATGTTATCATGCAGGGGCGGTGTTCCTCTGTTTACTGAAAGCGTTATTGCACCGTTCCCCCTACACACGAGTACCAACCATAGCACACAGTAACATCACTTATTTCTACATCCTTCGGGGGGAAAAAAAAAAAAGAAAGAAAACAAAACCACCACTCTTTGGTCTTCCTGAACAACCCTTGAAGTCTCTAAGGTAAGATGTATGAAATGGTTCCAAAGACCCATTGGAAGAAACAGACTTTCCCCTAAAGTCTGATTTCTTGTGGTATAATATTCCAAGTGTGCCAGCATATAACATAAAGAAACTTTTTAAAAGTAAAGACATAAATCAACATTCAGTATCACAATTAAGCCCCAAATATTGACATACATATACATAAATAGACACAGATATATACACACACATATATGTTTCTCCTCATGTTTGAATCATGTAAAGACATCTTGAAAATTAAGGCATCTGTGTGCTAATCTGGAAGTTCTCCAAACAATAAAACAGTATTTTCACAAAGAAAACCGACAAGAGACAAGAGTTCTCCGAGGAACAGTAGATTTTTATCTCTGATTAAAGAGTAATTTGAATTAACTGATGTTTTAAAATTATTTAAGCTCCCCTCCCACTAAGACTTCTATGTATACCTATTCCTATGCATTGTGAGCAGCCCTATGGGAGTTCATCCCTCTAGTGTGTGAGGTTAGACACAACCTCCGCGGGATGAAAGCCTTTATCCTTCTAAAAATATCAGTCTGCCAGGATCCACTCCCGCAAAGCTCCGTGATGCAAACGGCATCGCTACAGTTCAAGGGCTGCCCAGCTTCCATGAGTAAGCACTAGCAACACCGAGCTATAATTACTCGGAATATTTTTAGGGTCACTGCTCAAAATTAGAGAGAAACGAGTGAGAAAGACCTCAGAATGGTGGCGGTCCTTCCCCCCGCTCCTCTGGCTGTTTCCCACTGCTGCGAGGAAAAAAAGAGCCTCAGCAGGAGCAGCCAAGGCGAGGCGACCCCTCTCTGCAGGGAAGATGTGCCTCGACGGTGTCACTGAGCGGGTGGGGAGCCCGCACCTCCGCGGGGGCACGGGCACAGTCACCCCCCGCCACCCGCACCCCGGCCCTCACCTGACCGCCACCCGCACCCCGGCCCTCACCTGACCGCCACCCGCACCCCGGCCCTCACCTGACCGCCACCCGCACCGAGCTCTCGTCCGGGCCGCCCGACATGGTGCCGCGGGCGAGGGGCGGCCGCGAGCCTTGCCGGGAGCGCTGCCGGGCCGCGGAGGAGGTGGGGGCACCGCTGCAGCTGCCCCCTCACCTCCTCCTTCTGCTCCGCCACCTCCTCTCTCCAGCCATTTTAGGTGACTGAATGAATAGGTGCGAGCCGCGGCAGTGCAGAGCGGTTCGCGCCGCTCCTCCTCCTCCCTCCCGGCCCGGCCCTCCCAGTCGCTGGGCGGGGAGCGCTGTCAGTCAGCCGCCGGCGGGCCGAGCCGCGGTCCCGGTCAGTGGCCGCCCGGGCGGGCGGCTCCGGCTCCTCCGCCCGCTGCAGCCGCAGTGCGTCAGCGGGCCCCGCCCCGGGCAACCGCCGCGGCGGGCGCGGGGGGCCCGGCGACACGCGGGCACACGGCCCTGCGCACACGCGCGGCCGCCGCCCCGCACGGGCCTCCCCCCCAGCTACACACACAGACACGCACACACAGACACGCACACACAGACACACACACACACACAGACACACACACAGTGCGGTCTCCGCACGCACCTGTTATTTGCACACGCACTCCTGGCATTTTTCTGCACACACGCACGGGTGGCGCTTGCCCACCGTGCGCACGCAGCCCTTCTTCTCACTCCTGCCCTCGCGTGTGGGCTCCACACGCGCCTCTGGCCCGCACACCCTCGCTGGCGGCTGTGGGCGCACATGGGGCCGATCGTGGTGCCCGGCTTACACGAGCCTGTTCGCCCACACGGACACACGTGTGGCACTTACACGCCTGCACTCAGCGCTCCCACACAACTGCACAGCTCGCCCACACGCAACTCTCCACTCGCACGGTCAACATGCGCGGCTCTCGCACAGCGCTGCACACAGCTTTCGAGGCCTCCTTCCTGGGAGAGAGCCCTTGCCAGGGCCGGGCCGTTTGCCCTTCCACATATTTCCCTCTCCTGGGCAGGAATGAGACCTCCTCATTCCTCCCCTGGCCTGTGCTGGCCCTGCCTGCAGGAGCACAGAGCTCTCCCACCTTCCTGGCTGTGCCGGCAGGTTTGTTTGCCCTGGCTGCTCGAGCCAGGCATCGCTGTTCTCACTTCGCTAATGAAATGCCTGGGTTTTAGCTGGAAACTGAGTGGGCGGATGACACTAATTTTTGATGCAAATAGTATCCCTCCCAGGAAACAAGCCCGTCTATTTTGCCCAAAACAATTCACATTCTTAGGGAAGATTTTCCATCAGAATAGGCCCGGATTTGAATTTGTAATGATATGCTAAAAGCCTTGCAGTTCAAGTTGTTTTGCTTCTGTTAGTAAAGGTTGTTCACGCCCAAGCCCCAGCCTTGGTCACAGATGGGCAGGTGAGATCTCCTGGGGCCTCTAACCATGCTCCTGAATCTTTCAAAAGTCTCTCTTTCTCAGCAGAAACCCACTGTATTATAGTAACTCTGCATGTTTCTCATAGTTATTCTCTGTCTTTTCTATTTTTCTCTATTTATTTAGAAATTGGATTGTTTCTAGAAAATGGCCTGCCTGGAAGTTGCTATACAAACTGATGATTTTCTGCTTTCTTCTGAATTACACAGCATCAGCACACAAATCTCCAACAACCTTTGCAAATACGGGGAACTTAAGCCACATATCATATTGCTGAGGTACACCGAGATAATATTTATCCAAAAGGCAGAAAAATGGAGATCCAGATAGCTCAGTATGAAATCACTGAGGGAATCTGATACAAGCAGAGCAAAGACTACATTTCCTTGGGCTTCTCAGCTCATTATTCTCTAATTTAATGCCATAGGCCAGATGCTTTGTTCCACCTTTTGCCTCAATGTATTATGGAATGGGCAAGATAAATAAAGAAAAAGCTCCTGCAGGTGAATTGTGTTGGCATTCATACAAAATAGCCTTGAAATGAAAGTGGCAGAAGTCTCATAGTTCAAGGGCATTTCCAGCTAGAAGGGACTGAACACTCGTGACTGCCTCATGCATCTGTGGGTCTTGTATTGAAAATACCCTGCAACCCACTCACAGTGAGTGGAATCCTATGGCATAATTAGGTTCTCAGAATTTAGTTGTACCAGATTTACAAATCAAGCTAACAATAAAACTTCAACAACTATGGAAAAGGTCGCTGTTTCTTATCCAAAAGTATCCAATGCATTTTTTTCAGCTGACACAGTTAGTTACAAGGTTAACGTAATAAGCATACTCAAGCCGAATTTATACCTTGGTTGTATCCTCCTGCATTTGTTTCTCACAGCATCTTTTTCTGGATGGGCCCCAATACAGCAAAGCTCATCCACATCACACTGCCCATGCCCATGAAATCCTGCTAAGTCAGTGTCTCCAGTTTGCCATAAGCTGTGCTGAAAACTCAGTGGGGAGTAACAGCCAAAGGACGCTCAAACCCAGGATCATACCCTAGATCTTTCCAGGGCCATTTCTTTTCTGGCCTCTGTATGCCCTTAGACATTTGCTTTTGCCTGACTACATCCAGACCTCTCTCTTCCACGTTGAAAATGAAGTTAGCAAATTAAAAAGTCTGGCAGAAGTCCTCCTGAGTTTAATGTTAGGTACATAGATGGGTTGGTATTCACAGATTTCAGACCTTAATGACAAGATTTGTTATCTACATTGGGCTTAAACAGGAAGTAATAAATTTTGGTGCTATAGTAAAACTATTCTATTCTAAGTTATGGTTATTTCAGTCCTACAGTATTACATATTTTCTATCTTAAATATTTCACTCCAATTCCAGACTCCTCTGAAATTGATATAGCAAGTGACATTTAGTTTCTTGCCATGTTTTATGCAAATTGCCTCATTTGCATCTCTTTAGATGTAAAGCAGATAAAAGACAAAGTTCCTGTTTCTTTAATAGCAAAGTTTTCTCTGTGTTCCCCATTTCCAGAAAGCATACAACCCCTCTGTCAAATGAGCTTTTCTTTTGGTTTTTCCGAACTTGTCCGGTATAAACAAGCAGTGTGCTATACTGTTAACTTGGCTGCACCAAGAAACTTAAATCTCCTGCTTTTCCTTTCTTATAACGTGAGTGGCCTCTGCCTTCCAACATCCTATTCATCTCCTTGTTTGATTAACTTGAATAAATAAGGGCACAATAACTCTTTTAAAAAGTTGTCCAAGTATGTAACTAAACTGCCAATGTCTTGTTTATCTTTATATATAAAGCTGTATAAGCTAAATGGTAACAGTTGCAGATTTGGGCAATCTCCCAGCTAATGAATGACGTTTTTCAAAAGGTCCCCTCTGCTCATACTCCTCAGTCAGCACATCTATAGGTAGGGCCTGCAGTAGAGCACCCTGTCTCTCCTGTGGCTCCAATACCACAAGGTAACAACCACCTCTGGTCACCTCCTGATCAACTGCAGATGTTCACAGAGAGGGGACAAACAGCAAGGCAGGGAAGCAGGGAGGGAGTTCACAGCTCTGGTCCCTGCTCTGTGCTTAGAAGAGGACTGCTAAGAACATCCCTCCCTGGCAGCTGTCCCTGATGACTGCTGTTACACTTTCACCGCCTCCATTCCCCTGCCATATGACTCAGCACCATGAGCTTCATTCACTGGGCAACCAAACAAAAACCTGTGTTTGGAAGGGTGAGTGCTCTGACTGACACACACACGCACACACTGCACAGATGGTGAAGCTGCCCATGGAGTTCCTTTAAGCATCAGAAGCTGCCTAAAATCACTGAGCTGTACACAACCTGAGAGAGCCAAGTGGACTCCACTCCAGAGTCAGAGCCCTGTGCTTTGACCTGTGTATGTTTGCAGACAAGTTGTGTTGGCTGTGGCTATGCTGTACCAGTTGGTTTTGAAATATCTAATTAAAATAGACCACTTAAAATAAAAGACTCCTCACTTCATTTTTTTTAACTGTGATAGTTTACCAGTGCTAAATAAGCCAATTTAGTCAAAGATTTGACTTGTTAGTTGCTTATTTCTTTGCCCTGTTAAATATATCATTTACTTGGGAGAAGAGATTCTTTTGAGTAATGGAGGTGACATTGTTTCATTAAGATGGGCAATAATATATTAATCACTAATTTTTGATTAATCTGTGTCAAATAAACTAATTGTTCCACGACTTCTAGAAGGCTTCAAGGAAAATTATGAGGTTTTGACAAGTTAAGCACCTGACCTGGGCACCTGCCCACCATTATGGGAGGCAGATATTCTTTCAGATACAGACAGTGGAACATGAAATATTCAAATGCTATGAAAGAACAATATTGATGTCTTGTTCTGAATGTCATTAAATCTCATTGTCTGCATAGTTCATGATGTTTCATCGAAATCACACACACAACATAATCAGCTAGCATACCATCATATTAGTGACCATTGTTTTCTTGAATGTATATATTAAATAAACTCTTTTTAGCCAAGCCACAATTTATTCAGTGATTTCTGGAATAACACACTGTGAAGCCTAAATGTATATACAAATATGATATAACATATACATTAAAATGAGGAAAAATTTATGTCATATTCATTCACATGATAGTTTGAAAAATTTAGATATTTTGGCTCATATAAGTGACCACAGGTTTTCTCTATAGCTTTTTGCTTGTCCATGTCTGTCCTATGAACTCTGTGACTTGATAACTCCTTGTATTCCAGTATCTTCTGACACAGAAAAGGTAACCAGACTCCTATGCAACTGGGTTTCATGAGCTGTTGCCTATGGAAATTAAGTCAGCAACATTCATGCTTCAGCAACAATCACTCCATTTTATCTAAGAAACATTAATATATACAGTGCTTCCAGGTTTCTACTTGGCAGTGAAACTTCTGTTTGCATTTTCTGTATGATGCCTTGAGCTTACAAGAAACCTAGGAGTTTCCATAATCTCTTAAAAGATCTTCACTACGAACAAAACTAAAAGCTGTTACATCTTGATTTTTAAGCAACTTTCTAGAAGCAGTTTTTTTCTTCTCTGACTGGCTTCTCATTTCAAACTACAGGTCTTGAAAAGCAGTCAAGCCTAAAAAGACATTTCAAATGCTTTCCATTTTCTTCCCATCACTCACTGAGACTTTTGATTAAATAACAATGAGGAAAGAGAAGTGTTAAGCTACTCTAAACCAGCAGGCTGAAATGTGGAACAGGGGAGCCTCTGCTTCCAATAACTGTGGAAAAGAAAGCAAGTTGCTGAAGGAAATCATCACTTGGCTCATGACAATATGGGGGGGAGTAACCTCAAAGTTGAGCAGGAAAAAAGGAGTATAAGGTGATGTTTATGTAATCAGAATAACACTAGATAGGGAAAGGAAACAGACTGGTTTAGTACAGATGTGTGTGGAGAGAAGGCAGAGAAACCAGAAAGCACAGCATGGAAAAGGAAGAGGGATCTCTGGAGTCAAAGCCAAGCAATGGCTCTGCAGGGTTGTTTCTGGAGCTGATCAGCACAAAAGGAAAAGTAGCATCAGACACCTCTGAAGTGAGAAGAAAGGAGGTGGGTTTTTTCCAGTACCTTCCAGAAAATGAATGAACTGTAGAGGAGAAAACACACAATAAAGGGGTCATATCTGGAGCTGAGCAGAGGATTCAATGTGAATACAGCTGCTAGCTACACTATTACACTTGATGAAGAAAGAAAAAATTTCGGTTTGTACCAATGCTTTTTACTCATGAAAATTTTACTGTATTTACTATATCATTGTTAACAAAGCAGTACCATTTTCTTCTGCTCCTGGCAGCCCAGAGTGGTTGTGTTATATGACAAAAATGTGCTTATACCCATAGATTTATTTATCTTTCTTCTGGGCCCAAGGACGGCTGTAGTTTGTACTACTGTAACTGCTATCTGCATTAATATGGTCATATCAGGGTAAATATTCTGATATGAATATATGCATTGTATTATATGCCATGTAACACACATATACATTAGATCCCCACTGAATAAACACTGCTAGACTAGAAGAAAACACATGAAAAAGAACAGGGCTAAACCACATCTCTGGAGAAAACTTCCCCTATGTGATCTTAATCAGACTCATGACTCAAATCAGTGGATATCACCAAGGATTAACATCCCTTTTATGTCACTGTGTTTTAGGAATTTGTTGGTTAACTGAAAGTTGAGATCAGTTGCTTTGCAGTAAAATCTTCCAAGTGCACCCTGGCAACTGGAACTCTCTTCAGGTATTAAAGGAACAATCTGAATAATGGAGATGAGGACAAAAAAACCAAAAGAAAGTAGCCTTTACAATAATGTAATTTAGTTTAATAATTTATGATAACACTATTCAGTAGAGTATGAAGAAGAAAATAGCTCAAGTCTTAGCAGGACAAGACCTTACTGGGTCTTTGTTAAATATCTCCTGAGATTAGCCACATCCTGTAGTTTTTTGCAAGGAACTTAATCCTGTGGGTCAGAATCTTGTCCTTCAACCTGATTCTTGGCCCTGATTCCCTAATGCCTTGAAATAAATCCAACATGATCAGGATGGCTGAGTTTTATGCTTTCTTCATGTTATTGCAAAGGACTACAAAATATCTCCAAAGTAACTGAGTAGTAGCCACCTGTTTTACAGATCTTAACCGAAGCTTGTATGGAGAAATTGAGGCAAGAGGGACACGTGAGTCACAGATGCCTGTAGAAGAAATGGTTGTCAAAAACTGTATTAGGGCTGACTCTTGTGCCTGTGCAAACACTATTAGACCACACCTTAATGAGATGAATTATTAATACAAAAGCTGCACGGAAAATTAATTTCTGCTGCCTCTCACCCAAACCAGCTGTTCAGACTTGAACGTGTCACAGTTGCACAACACAAATTTTGCCTTAAGGATACAGTTACCCAACACGATGGATTTTTCATAATGTCCCTCCCAAGAGTATCCTCATCCTTCCCCTGTCCTTCCCACTTCCCCCATCACCACCATGATTTCAGTTTTTGGTTCAGCCTCGTGTAAGGTACTGAATGATAGGAGTTCTGTATGTCTGTGGTGAGCACAGACAGCATTAACAGTTGCAAGGCAGCCTCCTCTGGGCAGCCTTGCCAATCTGCCCTACATAGGAGAGAAAAAAAATACTTTACATATTTACGTGACAAGCATCAAAACCCTAGCACATTTCAGATTAAATCAATATTAAGTTCCCCATCTCTGGTAAGATACCCAGATGAAATTAATTCCAATGAGGCCAGGAAATTTTCTGTTTCCTTACAGAGCCTGCTAATGACTACTAGCAGAGGTAAGTTGCTGACCTGTTCTTTGATTACTCTGTGTAAACACCTTATTTTCCTGTGCTGTTCTCCCAGGCTTCCTCCCACTTCTCTACATATTCACTAGACATGGTGTGCCTAAGACCCAGGTAGGAGTTCTTTGGCTTAGAGCTTGTTGTACAATTTTTTACAATGAAGTCCGATTTCCTAACTGGCATCCTTAGGCATTACCGCAATTAAAACAATAAATAGTAATAACAAAAAAATAAGGATGGAAGGTGGGTGAAGACATGGCTAATTATCTAGACAATACTTGGACCACAAGCCACAGGCAGCAAGGGAGCTTGGGGAAGAGCAAGTGGGTGGAGAGTCATCTGAACAACAGAGGGCTGGGCGGGTAAAGAATAGGTCTTGCAAGACAAAACTGAGAGTCTGTATTTTGATAGCATCATGGAATTTATAAATTAAGGGATGACAGCTGTAGATTAAACGTGGCACAGGTTGCTTTACACTCTCTGTGTGCAGCCTGGCTTGGCACTGTCACACAGACTCATGAAAAAAGATGGTTAGTTGAAATGGTGATATAACAAGCTGGGAGAACTGAGAAGCAGAAGTTCCCAAACAAGGTTTGCAGAAGGATCACGTGCTCTACCATGGCAGCAGCAGCCAGGGCCACAGTCCCAAGCTCTGCAGCAGGCTGCAACGTCACCCCCCCTTCCCACAAGAAAACTAGTACTTCCATCTCTGGGCTTGTCTACATGAAGGTGGAGAAGAAGTGTTCACTTATCCAGGTAGTAGCCATAGTTAAGCAACCATTTCTCACCTTCCCCTGGAAAAATGCAACAGACTGAGCCTTGTTTTCTTTAATATTTATTTGAATTCATTTTTGTACCACTTACTCTGTTCATATCACTTGGAAATACTTAGGCTAAAAGATGATACCACAGTGACAGGCTGAATCTTATTTAAATTTATATATATGGACAGGAAGCATACAGTTGCTCCTGAAATGAAAGAGCACTTCTTTGCACAGTGGGTAATGAACTTCCGGAATTCATTGCCACAGGAGGTTGGGAAAGCAGGCTATTAGCAGGCATAAAAAGGGATTAGACAAGATTTGTGAACAATGCCTCTATTAACAGATAATAAAAGGAACAGGCAGTACCAATGTCTGTGAACTTAGGAGACTGGACCGGAGGAAGAGGCCAGGTACACGTGCTCTTCCTAAACAGCATCTCCTGTTGTCACTCCCCAGGCTTTGCTCTCTGGATCTGCCTGCCCTGTCTCAGTCAATGTTTTGCTAGGAATATGGGGGACCTTGAAGGCACTGCTAGGGTCTTCTTCAACCAGGGCACATGGTCAGCACCCATGCAGCTACACCAGTGCCATCATGGGCAGCAATAGCACCTGCAGAACATTTCTTAATGTTCTGATGAGTTAAGCCATAGGTGGTGCTGCTCTCACCAAAGAGGCTGGCAAACAGCATGGTGGAGTTGGAAAGGAGTTATAAAGAACTGGCTTTAACAAACCATTCACCAAGGCTCAGGAAAATACAGATGGGGGAAGAAAAAAAATTATGTTAATACAGTATGAGTTTGATAATTGTTTGGGATAGCATCAAAGGGGCTCACTCTCCAAAAAGCACAGGAAAACATATAGTCAGGGGTGACACTGAAAGGAAGAGTGGATGTCAAACTAGCCATGACTTTGCAACTGTCTCTTTTTCCAGCTGAAGACTCTAACTCCATTTGATTAATCCTCTTGAGTACTTCTACTGCCTTTCTCTGGACTCTTCCATCTCTGATACCTCCAGCCTAAAATCAGAAGACTGGACTGGAGCTACACTCAAGATTATGCTGCCCCATGTATTCTTCCCCTAGCACAAGGATGTGCTCAGCTTTTCCTAGTTCTTTTGCAAGTCTTGAGTTATGTTTGTCTGTTTGACTGGCACTGAGCTGACATTTGTTATCCACCCTCTAACATCTTCTTCCTATATGGTAATAATGACATTTTTTTGTTTTGTTTACCCTGTAAAATAAAAGACCATTTTCTCCTCTGTTTTTGTGCCCTAATTTAATTTACCACTTGTTATCACTGAGTCATTCTGTATTAGAAGATTCTTCTAGACCTTTTTGTAACTATTGAAGTTATTTTTCCATTATCTGGCTTTTCATGGAAAATGTAGATCTTAGCAGATATTCTTATGAGGCTCTGCTAATCAAAACCTTCATTAATCTGAGGACATTTGTAGAAAAATAACGGGAATGAGAAAGACATATAATATGTGATAGACTGACACCAGGGAAAAGACTTAAAGTAAATTCCTATGTATGTGTGTGTATCCCTGGCTAACTAATAGCCACAGAGCACATAGCTAAAGAACAGAAATATATGAAAGGAATGAATGAAGCATGACTTATGGTGGGACACAGCTTGTGACTGAGAATACAAAAGTAAAGGGAACATAGAGGATCTCATGAATAAATTTCATTAAAGTGATCTACGTACATATCCAAGAAAATCTTTTTCGGGAAGCAAGAAATCTCTTACTGCTGGGGCGCTGCAAATAGTACTGGCAAAAAGAGGACCAGGAGCAACAGCAGTGAACACTCACAGAAATGTACTGCGTGACCTTATTTATGTCTCTAGGCTTATGGATGATGACTAATCAACACAATAAAGGATTCTTATTTGCTTTATGTTTTTGCTTTTGAGTTTTTTGTTCTTTGAGTGAAGTCCTACTGCAAAAAATGGGGCAGTGTCATGAAAAAACTCCACATTTCCCTCACAACTGAATAGTGATTTAGTAGAGAAAAGAGCACCACCTAGTGCTAAATGCTATTTGTTAATGCTGAGGTGTCTCCATATATTCTAATCTTCTGGATGTTTGATTTCAGTGTTTTCCTGCAGTTTATCCACCAAGAGAGGAATTAATCCTTAGCATCAGTGAGCATCCTGGCTCAATAAGAGTAGCTGGTTCATCAAGAGCTCAACATCCCTCAGAGTTTTGTGCACACTAAGGTAATGCCTTAGGCACCTAGTTAACATAATTATGGTTATTTATCTGATTAATTCAGGCCAAATTCTACTACCCTTACTCACACAGTGGAGTTATGTGCTCCACAGATAAGTTTCCCTGCTTTCAGTCGAGTGAAAGTTAATCAATACAGGACAGGCTTAAGAAACCAGAAGACCAAACTTCTAATGCTTGCACTTATAAAAAGAGGGGATTCATTGCATTTACTCTCTGATCCTGCATTCACATAAAACTTTCAAGATTTTCTTAGAAATGTGAAAGCTGTACACTTTTTGTTTGTTTGCCTGTTGTGGTTTTGTTTGTTTGTTTTATTTTATTGGGGTTTGGGTGGTTGGTTGGTTGAGTTGAAATATCCAGGAGGGAGGTCTGAAAAAAACACATTGCTTTACGTAACTGCTGCCTTCATTATCATGATGATAGATCATATGTAACCTTAATTATTTTTTTCAGCATTTATGGTTAAAATCCAGTACTGTTGGCTTTGTTTTCTTCTGATTATCAATCTACATTATGTTAGTGTTATTATTTTTGGTCTTCAAGGCCTTCTATTGTATATCACAGCATTGGGTTTTCTGTCATAATGTAATTAGAATTTCAAAAGAAGGTAAGAAACAGGTAAATCAACTTAGAATGATTCTGCATCAGCTATCGTTATGTATTATTTAAATAGCTCCAGACTTGAAGATACATGTAGCATCGGTTATGTGGGTTAATTTACATATGGACGTCTATAGTAAAATGCCATTTAAATGTGTTACTCCATCTAAATTTGTGATATTCAGTGACACTATGCTACCACGGCCAGATTAAATTTCTGTAATAATGGAGTTATTTCTTCTCTGCTTGAAATGATTCAGCATTCACCACCATTTCAACAGGAAGATGGTGAAACTGAGCTATTCAAATTCTTTCCACATCCTCTGATTTGCAAAACATGGTTTAGTCCACAGAGCTTTATATTTCTGCCCTTTATAGTCCTTCTAGTACACATATGCACAGGCCATTAAATAAGGGTGGTACAAAGTGTGTGTACTCATGAAACAGCCACGGTGCCTGTGTGTGGTATGTGGCTGGTGTGCATTAATGTTTCAAACACCACATGTCTGCAGGGCTCTAGTTCCCCTAAAGCTACAGGGGTGCAGACCATTACCATTGTAGCTGCAAAGGCTGCAGTCTGGGGACTGCTGGTGCCCACCTCTCCTAGAGACATGGCAGGATCATTCCTGGGTCCTGCTGGGCCTCCATGGATACCAACATGGAGTCTGATAGGGAAGCTTGATTCAGGGCATCTGTAGCCATGCTGGTTCCCCTTCCTACTGGGCAGGTCTCAGCTGCTTATTGGCAGAGAAGTAAAACTGCTCTGTATCTTCTGTTCTCTGGGTCTTGAGATTTAGAGTCTCACCTGCACCATGTACAGATTTCAGCAGACAAAGGGACTTTCTCCTCCCAGTCTTTTGAAAATACTTGTATACTATCATATGAAAGGCACACTTTTTATCTCAACCTCCCATGGCTCTGAAGTAAAAACATGATAGTGCATGGATACATGTTCATCTGATTATGGATACATAGGACTTACACCTGTAGCTGTTTGCATCAGTTTCTGATTCATGGGAACCACCAGCCTGGTATGTTGTGTCATATTCCAAGGATGCAGTGCTCCCTCCACAAGCACACACCCAAGATATGCAAAGGGACTTCCAAGAGCTGATCCTGCAATGATACAAGTGCTGTGCAGAGATGAACATCCACAGCTGGGCTGGGGGTTTGCTGAAGACACCATCCTGTCCTGGCGTGTCCAAGCAACACCAATGTCCATGTCTGCACTGCTTGCTGTGGGTCACCAGTGGATGTCATCGAGGCTCTTTAAGGGGCATAATTTTAAAATGAGGTTATGATGTAAAATACTTTGGAAAGGGCTGGCATTGGTTTTGCATCTTTTCTGTAGTAACAACTGTGGGGAGCATGGGAGAGTCTCTAGGGAGTGTTATCTCATTGCACGTGGGTTTAATTCTGTCATCATACTCAGCAATAGAACTTAACATCTATTCATAGCTACACTAGTGATGGGGTAATTAACTAATTAGTGGGGGCTAATTGTTAAAAATATGGTATTGCAACTGCAGTAAATTAAATAGCCTGTGTACTTCTAACAGAGTTATAAGTTTATGCTTTTTCTCCTCAGGAAACAAACTCCTGAGAAATTAAACCAAACCCACCAATTCAAAGCAAATTTATACTTTGCTATGAGTAAACCAAGAGCAATAAGAGACTCTGGCAACTGCATAAAGGTTTATGGCCTCATGGGAGGAGAAGAGTGTATAGCCATATGTTAATGACACCCAGAGGTAGGTAAGATCTTGCTGTCACCAAGGGCCTGCTGCTCTGCCCTCCCCAGTTTGGCACCTTGGCTTTTTGTTTTAGAAGGAAGCCAAGGTCACCAATCCTACCCTTCAAACTGAGTGGTGCTGGACTCCCTTTACAGCCATGCAAGGAGAGGGCAAGCCCTGCTGTGCTGTGCCTGGCAGCTGTTCAAGCCTCCTTCCCCCTGCTTGCTTCACACACAAGCCAGACATCTTGTCAGGGTCTAGGGAAGCAAGCCCCCACCTCTTAAAAAATATACCTGTGTTAATGCAATTTGGGAGGGTAAGTTTTCCTCTGGGAACCTCTGTCTTTTCCCATAACCTGACAGCATGGCCACATGTCCAGGAAAGTTCAGCAAAGGCGAGGCTAGTTGCAGGCAGAAAGCCAGAGTCCAGCTGTGCTATGATGATAGCTTTTGCAGAAGCAAACAAATGGCATCTATTTAAAAATGTTACAGACCAAAGGTTTTTTTTTCCCAGACTGTCTGTTTGTTCCTAGTTACGGTTTTGTTCTGTGTTTTCAGCGAGCATATAATTACCATGAATTATATAGCAGAACAGGGTGTGTATAAGACACACCTTGAGCAAGCAGGTTCTCATTGGCTTGAGCAATGACTTGAGAGGTGCTGTTTCCCAAGCACAGCTTCCAAACCCACAGTCTGGGAGGCCTCTGCAGAAAACTGTTTTGTTTTAGAACTTTAAAAAGTGACATATTGTACCTCCTGCATTGACAGGGCACTTCGTAGCTCTTGGATTAACTAACCATAGCCCCTCCTTATAGCAAACACGGAAACATTAAAGATCACGGATTAGAATTATATCCATGCAGATACAGATATTAACTGTCAATCATTTTTAACAGATGTCTAATAAATCCTTCTTTTCATATTTGAGCAGGGCAAAGTACACATGTTGCAAATTGAGAGCCATCACTATATTTCAGTTTAGTCCTAAGATTATTTACAGAGTCATAGAATAGTTTGGGTTGGAAGTGACCTTAAAGATTATCTAGTTCCAACCCTCCTGCCATGGACAGGGACACCTTGCACTAGATCAGGTTGCTCAGAGCCCCTTACCTGGTCTTGAACACTACCGGGGCACCAAGTTGAGACTGACTAATCTGTACTTCCTTGGGACTTCCTTTTTTCCCTTTTTAAAAATGATGATTATGTTTCTGCTTTTCCAGTCAGTGATAACTTGACTGGACTGTTACAGCTTCTCAAATATGGTGGATATTGGCTTACCCACTTCCTCCACCAGTTCCCTCAGGACCCACAGATGCATCTCATCAGGTCCCATGGACTTGCACAGCTTCAGATGACCTTAGATGGTGTCAAACCTGATCTTCTCGTAGTTCTTCGTTTTCCCAGTTCCTCTGACTTCCTCTTTGTTAGGATGCATCACTCTTGAGCTTGGAGGAAGTGACCGTTGAATATTAACCATCTTTCTTGGACCCCTCTTCCCTCCAAGGCTTTATCCTCTGACACTCTACCAAGCAGATCCCTGAATAGACCAGTCTGCTCTGCTGAAGTCCAGGGTATTGAGCTTACTGTGCACCCTCTTCACTAGTCCAAGGATCTCAAACTCTCCATTTCACGGTCACTACAGCCCAGGGTGACCCTGAGCTTCACATGCTCCACCAGCCCCTACTTGTTGGTAAGAACAAGGTCCATCATAGAACCTGTCTTTGTTGTCTTCTCTATCACTTAGAGGAGTTAACATGAAAGCATTCCAGGGATCTCCTGGATTACTATGCTCTGCTGTGTTGCCTCTCCAATATCAGGGTGGTTGAAGTCCCCCATGAAGACCAGGGCTTCTGAATGTGAGAACATCCCTATCTGCCCATGGAGGACCTCATATGCTCAGCCTTCCTGGCCAGGCAGCTGTCACAGACCCCCACTATAATGTTACCTGTGCCCGCCCTCCCTTTAGTTCTGACCCATGAGCTCTTAGTTGGCTCCACTTTCACCCTCAGACAGAACTCCAGTCACTCCAGTTGGTCATTGACACAGAGGATGACATACCCTCCTTGTTTCCCTGGTTGTTTTTCCTAAAGAATCTGTATCCTTCCATTCCAACACTCTAGCCACAGAAGCCATCCCAGGATGTAAGATCACAACCCTGCAGGCATGTGCTTGTCTCTAATTCCTTCTTGTTTATCCCCGGTGCTCTGTGCACTTGCATAGAGAGGCAGTGAAGTTGGGTCCCCATGAAGCTGCCTCACTGGCTGGAGTGTCTGGAATTTCTTTGTGCTGTTCTCCATGTGCTCTCCTGCTGACCTGTGATTGCTTTCCAGGCTCTGGGCATCTCCTGCTGTCCCCGGTAGGGGACATCAAACTGGTATGACTGGAAAGGACTGAGGTTGCCCTCCCCTGGCACCTTTACTTTAAAGCCCAGCTGGGCAAGCCCTTGAGCAAAGATGCTCTTTCCCTTCTCTGACAGATTGACCCCATCAGCTCCCAGGTTTCTCAAAGTGGGACCATGGTCTAAGTGGCCAAACCCTTGGCTGTGGCACCACTCCTGTAACCATTTGTAGAGTCACCAGTTTCGACTGGTCCTTTCAACACCCTTCCCTTTGACCAGGAGAACTGATAAAAAAACCTCTACTCCTCAGTCCCTTACTGCCTCTTCCAGGACTCTGTAATCCTTCTCAATACTCCTGTTATAGTAGTAACTTGATATACACTCTGTTACAGAAGCCTTCGATGAAGGATCCTGGAGGTGATTTTAAAATCATGACACTTAAAAACTAAGGTGAAGAGCAAATCATTGCCCTACATGCACGTGGATAGATGGAGCTCACCTGCCTGGAAATCAGTGCTGCTGCTCAAGCCAAAAGAAGAGGTAACTATCATTATAGGCACAGGACTAAAATCTATAGGGAATATATGTTGATATTTATCCTTCCTATTTACTTATTTCTACATAGACTTGCTCATTCTAATTCCCCAGTAGGTTGATTGAGCAGTGATTCAGAAATTTTTCTGAGAATTTGTTATGGGTACTATTTGTGCTCCTCACTGACAAAGCAAAATGCAGTAAATCCAACCTGCTACCTAAGCAGTGGTTAGCTCATGTAGTAGATGGTGGCAGCAGGACACAAAGAAGCCCCAGGGCTATATACAGAGTATTTCTAGTACTCTGAATTACTCTATTTACCTGGTGAAACAGTGACCACATTTTACTGCTGTGGGACAAAGTCCTACCTTGCTTCTCTTTTTGCTCAAGCATGAAGTACGTGATGTACATGCAGGCCAGGAAACATGTCCAACTGATCTGTGACATCCCTGCCACAAGATACCCAGTTGATACTCAGAAGAGACCAAGATCTTTCTATCCTTGGCAAGGTACTCCTTGATTGTACAGCAGATGAGTGGTGCTGGTGGCCTGTACTTTGCTGTGCACAGTGATAATTACCAGTGATAAATAAACCCTTCACATACCAAAGTCCAAGGCACGTTGTGAATAACTGGGGTTACAGCAAACTACCCCTATGGGTAAATTTTTATATAATTGTCCACTACAGGTATGTGTCCATACAGCTCCTGAACTGTCTTTCAAATTAAGCTAAACCATTCAAACATGGATCAAGTTGAATGTGGCAGCTCATTCACCTCACAAACCCACTAGAGACCCACAGAAAGTTTGGTCTGAAGTTAAATAAAAGCCAAAGGAACAGAAGTAATACTACTTTCAAGAGACAATTCCTACCTCCCCTTGGCCGGGCAGTGATGTGTGCAGCCATGCCATTAGAAAGACAAGATTTGTTATTAAAGCCTTTGTGCTGCCTTTTCCCTCCAGCCCCTAAGTTAGAAGGCAACAAGAATAATCAATGAGCTGTGCCTAAAGCCCATAAGCATGGAATCCATCTATCTACTCATAAACTCAATAGTCATCACTATCTAATTCACCATTTAGTCTTTAGTATAACTGCATGTATTTCTGTAGAATGCTCAATCAAGCATCCTTAATTATATAGACTTTTCTGTATATTTTCTAACTGAACTACTACTTGCAGTATTTCTTTTAACCTGTGGGTCATATTCTTTGAAATGAATCTGAACTTTAACCTATGTCACTGTCATCAACCACATACTGAGCTATCTACTATTACCCAACAAGTTTTTGGGCAGCAAATACTGTCATTTATGTACTATGATACAACCCCCTTTTTCGTTACACGTAAAATCTTATGAAATTCTTTTCTGGAAAGACTCAAATTTTCCTGGCTTGCTTCGGTTCAAAGGTATACACATGAAAGAAAAATAAAATGATCTTTTTGTTTTGTTTTGTTTTGTTAGATGACATAAAGATTTTTTTTTTTATTTTAGAGTTGTGCTATATCTTGTCCTTTTATCAAGAATTTCAAAGCTGTGATGTTTTCCATAAAGGCTAAACCACTGCACACCCACAGTTATGCAAGAGTAAAATCCTTTCAGATTAATAGGAAGGTATCCAGCACTCATATTCACAAAGCAAATAGGAAAATTTAGATTAGCCATATGCTGAAGGCTCAGAAATCAGAATTACTAAGATAACAACAATCCAGTATTTGTTGTTTTGTAAAATTATCACTATTTTTAAACAAAGTTGCTTGAGGTGTGGCACTGGCAAACATGAAAGTCTTCTCCATTCTTCTTCATGTAAGCATTAGAAATGTTTGAACTCTGCAGTTGGAAACAGATTGTGCAAGCCATCCCTAGCATGTAGAACCTAGTTTTGAAGCATGAAGAAACAGGTTTTGAATCACCAGGGAAATGGTACTGAAATACCTCTAGGTAAGAACAGGCGTGGAAACATTTCACCACATTCCGTAACTCG
The DNA here is from genome assembly GCF_025592945.1 of Manacus candei. Lineage (NCBI taxonomy): Eukaryota > Metazoa > Chordata > Aves > Passeriformes > Pipridae > Manacus > Manacus candei. The sequence continues at coordinate 3,721,101 of NW_026138111.1, read as the reverse complement.
CAGGTCCAGCTGTTTGTGGCACGTGTGGCAGCACTCCTCAGAAAAGCTATTTTCCACATTCATTTACACAATACATGTGGCATGCCTTGACAGCCATATCAAAGCAGTATCTACTGGATACAGGTAAAAACTATACAGAAAAGGCAGAAACACCATATTTTGCCCACATATTTCCCAGGCTGTAGCAATCAGCAGGTTAGGAACATTTCAATATTGCCATCATGTTCAGGACACATTTGATAAGCATCAGTAAACATACCTAACAATGTGCATGAGTGTAAGTCAGTGCTGGCAATATTGAGTGATGCTGCATCTGCATGAGACATATCAATAGCTTTTGTAAATCTTGATTATAGTGGAAATAAAGAGTAATTTCACATCCATGCGAGCTGGCAGGCGATCTACCAACAGCCTTCATGCACTGCTTTGTGTCCCACCCACAGAACAGTCACCCAGTTCAGCTATTTTCCTACTCTGGGGCCAGAGTCCCCTCCTCAGGGTGATGGAGGAGCTGGCTGCTCTGGGCACTCATGCCAGCATACGCCACACACAAAGCACTAGGTGGCCCTTGCAGTCTGTCCCTGGCCCCACATGCTCATCATGCATATCACTGGACCCAGTGAGTGGCCTGGCATGAGTGTCTTCCAGCATGACAGGAGGAGGCTGGAAGTGCTGGTGGTCAGACAGAGAAACTATAGCACGCCAGAAAGGCCTTTCCATGGTCATGGTTGGATGTGGCCAGAGGTTCCTGAAGGCATCTGGTGTCCCATAAGGACCAGGGGCTTAAAGATGTCCTACAAATGGGTTAAAAAAGCAGCATTTAGATTTTCTTGGGCCCATACAATGCTGGCTAACATCCTGTGATCCAGGGGTTGAAGGGAGCCTGACTATAATGATTTGCTAAAGGTGGGCAGCCACTCCCCTGGCTGTGGGCAGGCTCTTCTGGAGTGGGAATGAGGGCTCTCTGCAGTGGGAAGGGTGGTTTTTCAGCTGCTCCACATTACCCTTTCAGATGGTGAGGGATGGGTCCCTGGCTGGCAGTCTCATCCCACTGCTCTAACTGCAGAGCAGCTCCTTCGTGTCATTCTTGGTTGACTTCATGGCAGCCCTTGCACAATCCCTGGAAGTACTGCCAGGCATCTCTGTTTTGTGAACACCCTCAGAGCTCTTATGTACTCAGTTTGAAACAGACTTCAAAGATGCACTGCTTCTAGTCTTCAAAAGAAAGTTGCTACTGCCCCCAGAGGGGAAGCATTCCCTGGCTTCCCTCCTCCCTGGCTCTCCCTTTCCTCCACCGAATTGCGTTCTTTTCTCTCTTCTGAAATGCAGCTGCCCTTTCAGCCTCCAGCCTTTAACCTCACAGCATGAGTTAGGACTAATGTATTCCTCCTTCCCCACTCGTTTCCACCACGTCAGGGGCCTCTGGCAGAGAGGCAGGGTGCATTGGCAGGGTATCTTTGCCCAGAAGCCCTGCAGGACACTCTGGTATTGCTGCTGACTTCTGCCCCACTGGTTCACTGGGGCCAGGAGGACACGGTGTTCGGGGAAGCCAGGCTGACAGCTCTGTTTGCAATACAGAATGAACACTTAAGCTGGAACAGATGGGAGAACTAAGCTGTTTTCTCAACCTTTTTTATTACAAATCTCCTAACAGTTGGATTTCCCCCCGCCCTGGGAATTCCAGTTCCATGCAGGTAAGTAAAGGAGAAAAACACACAGATTTTTTTTTTAATAGAATAAAAAAAAAAGCAACCTATTTCTAGCTTCAGAGAATAAAGCCTGAAAATATGAACCACAGACAAAGCCAAATGCAAAGTGGTATCATGAGTGTATGTGCTGGCTGGGTACTGCCAGCGCTGTGTGGCAGCTCCCTGTCCTGGGGACTTTCACCAGCACCTCCTCTTGAGAAAGCCAGCCCAGGGTGTAAACAGTTATGCTGAAAACTCAGTGAATAAACAGAAGCACAAACACAAGAGGAAAAAAACCTAAAAATACATGACACCCCCTTTATTTTCACCATGGAAGGAGAGAGTTGGGAGCATGTCCCTCTCCCTGCTGTCTTCAAATTCTGTGTCGGTCTACAGACAGCATCAGTGATCTCTGCTGTCGAAACCTGTCTGAAAGTAAACTCTGAGAGTCTCAGATCTGCTCTCTCTGCAAGTCTTTCTGGGCTAACCTCTTCAAAGTGCAGGAGGGACACACCATCTGCAGGCAGGATCAGAGGAAGAGTGAATGAGATTTAATTAAGATGAGTTTGCCCTCCAGTCAGGTTGTTTAAAAATTTACTTTAGTTCTCCTACCCCTTCCATTAAACTCGCAAGCTAGAGGAAGCAATACACCCTGAAATATTGATTTTGTCTCTCAGATGGCAGTGACCTACATTTGTGGGTGCTCAGCCCATAAGCTGATGCCCAGGACTGTTGCTGTCCCACCACTCTGCACGCTGGAGGAATGATTAAGGTGCTGGTTTGGATTAGAGGCAGAGTTTGACATTAATCCTTTAATTTCTTTTAAATGCACCATGATTCATTATCTCAGGCAGGATCCCATATCAGGTACATTAAAAAAGCTTTGTGAAAGGCAAGCTGAGGTTGTTTGATCAAAGCTATGCCCTAGGCAACATGAGAGCACTTCCCAGCCTACTACAGCTGGTTTCTGTAAAGGCAGACAGCACCAGTTTGAGTGCTTGGACTGACTGGAAGAAAGCTTAGATGTGTTTAATTTTTTTTCTCCAATATTTTTTTGCCCCTCAGCTTATCAGTCATGTCAGTCCTAAACAACAAGGAATAAAATGGCCAAATTCAATTCATCTTTGATTTGCACCTGCAAAGCTTACATCATCTTCACTGAAGGCTTCCTAAGTGTGGCAGATGAGTACTCAGCTAGGAAAACATCAGCCTGGCAGAGACAAAGTCATGAAACTCTTGGGAAATGCTGCGGTTGCTGAGCCCTGCCCATAGCAGTGCTTCTCAGAATGCAGATCTGCTCCAATTAAGTAATGCAGCATGCAAACGATGGGCAAAAGAATTTGGGACGGAATTAAATATTCCATGGTGTATTGCATAGTCAGTCACTCCCAAGGACAGCTGAGAACCTTAAAATCATATTCATATAAAACAGACTTAGGTGCCTTCATACTGTTAAGGGTCATCAGTGTAGTCACTATTTTATGTGTTATACCCAAAAGTAATGATGATTTCTCAGCCAGTAAATAGCAAAAGGAGTCGCACATGTTATCAGAGGAACTTCCTCACTATCAATAATCTTTACAGGAAATTACTGTGAAAGGAGCAAGCCTGGCTCAGGAGCAAACTTTGGCAATGCTACGCTGATAGGAGACTGCAAATTCAGCAGTAATGTGGGTTCTTCCAAGTTCCTCTCTAGTAATCTAATCAGCATCATTAATTCAGGAAACCTTTCAAGAACAGCTCAGGATGCCTGGGGACTCTAAGCTTCATGGTCCAAACATTTGTCTTGTTCAGTTTCCCTTACATGCCCTCTGTTTCACCAGCAACAAGTTAGGCTCCTCTGCTCAACATGGTGTTCAAGTCAGCATCATGTTTCTTTCCTGCTAGAAGCCCATGAGACTGGAGTTCCAGCAGCACTTTCAAACAGGATTCCCGAGGCTTAGTATTACACGTGGGACAGGAAATTTGAGCCTGTAAGCCTGCACACAAAAGCTTCTGTATTTGTGTCTGAATCTGGTGCTCAGCCAACTGCAGGAGAAACTGATTGAGGTAAACGAAGCAAGACATCAGTGCTGAAGAGCTCTCCCAGGTCTGGAGTATTCCTGAATGCTTATGGGAGTGGATTTCTAGTGAAACTCACCTCCTAAGCTCTCCATGGCAGGCGACAGAGCTCTGTTCTCACACGAGCCATTGTGGGTGAGGACTCATCTTCAAGGGCAACAAAGCAAATAGTTTCTGCTCACACACACCTCATTCTTCAGGAGAGCATGCAGCCATGCCTCTTCTGCCTCCACCCACAAGAAATCCAAAGAAACTTGAAAAGATTGTGACAGATAGGATTAAAGCAAAAACCCGTATGGATTGTGGCCAGTCTAAGATCTGTTTGGCAGCTGAGTGCAGACAGCAGAGGACTTCTGCCCATGCTCTGGGCTGACACAGCAGGAGCCTGCTCTGATCCAGAGGCAGCTCAGCACTGCATTTCACGCATCGTGTTTTGCCTGGCACTGGGTAATGCAGGACACCTCCTGTGAGAAGAAGTAAGTGCCTTTCAGGGTGGGCAATGCTAATTAAATGTGCCTTCATGAGTGCCAGGGGAGGGCAGCTCAGGTCTGTCTGTACTTGCTTCCTACAAATGCAGGAAAAGAGTTGGAGAGACTGATCCTTCATGGCTCCACGTCTTCAGTCCTTTCCTCCCAAGCTCACAGTAGCTTTTCTGTGCAGCAGAGCTCAGCAGGCTGGCTGCGTTGTCCATGAAAGCACAGGGTGTGCAGTCCTGTTGACTCCAACAGCACTGAAGTTCCCACTTTCCTGCTGGCCAGGAGGGACTGGTTTGGCACTGCTTAAAACAAGCCATAGATGCCATCAAACAATGCCCTGTGCCAAACAGGCACTTTCTGCTGCAGTACTCCAGCGCCCATCAGAAGTAAAACCTGTCCTGGCTTCATTAGTCTGAATTTTTCTACTTCCAGCTTCTGTATCTCATTTATGCCTCTTGCAGCAGCATAAGGCTCTGAATTAGCGAAGTAAACACACATCTTCTTGCACAGCTTTAAACAAACTGAACCAAAAAGCTTGGAACGTGGCCTTACACTCACGGCAGGCTAGGCAGGTATTTGGTGATACAGCTCTACACCATGTCCTATGTAAGAACATGCTTCAGCACATCTGATCTGGTTTGTCTTTAAGGTGCTGCTGAGAACTCCTGACTCCCTTGGAATCTTTGACAGGCAGAATAGGAGTTAAAGTCAAGAGAGTGAGAAGATTGTTTTTGAGGAAATAATTCTTGGTTGGAGGGGAGGAGTTTGGAACGGTTGGAGCCCATGCCAATGCAATAACCTCAGGTTTCCCAGAGTCACTCAGAGGGGCAGAGAAGCAGGCACCTTGGTGGTGTCCCACACGGAGATGAGGGGCCCAGCCCTCAGTGGCACAGCTCTGTCCTTGCCCAGTGTCAGAGCAGGGCGAGTGGGTCACAGGAAATCGACAAAACCAGATCAGATTGAGTAAGGGAACATCCAGCAGGCTCATTATTTAGAAAGAGACATTTTTTAATATCTTTAAAACTAATGCTGCCACTGGAGTTTTTTTCCTGGTTGTTAATTAAACCCTCTGTCAGACAGAAGCCCATGACTTGAAAGAGGAATTGAACCTTCCTTCAGAAGTCTCTGGAAAGGAAGTGCAGTTGTTCTTCCAGACCGGATTGCCTTGCCTCTACTTTCATCTTGGCATGAAATACATCAATCACTTTTTTTCACCCATAATAATGCAAGCAAGAGTCCAATAAACAGAGTCCTCATCCTCTAATGCTCAGCAATGAGCCATATGGCACATACATAATGGAAAATGAGCAAGTAGTTGAATTCTCTGTAACATGATTACGGTATAAAAGACTGCAACAGCACCTCCTTGTATGCTCATTTTGCACTTTGAAGAAAATGGGGATTTTCAGAATTTTGCTTCTGTCACTGCCATTTCATACTGGCTATAAAGGGATTTTGGTTGAATAGCAGAGCTCAGACAAGGAATGTTATTATTTAAGAATGGATTATACTTATGTGTTACCTAGAAAAACTCCAAAGAACATTATGAAAGGCCTCTGATTAAAATTGTGGGCTAGGATTAAGCGTATTATTTGTTTTTCACAAGTATGAGCTGTGTAACTTTTAAACCACCCTAGCTTTGCAGGTATAAAGTGATGCTGGGAAGTGTTCACTCAGTGCAAGAATGTCTTATTATTGTGAGTAGACATTTAAGCAGAGCCCAGCTTTACCACTACCAGTTGTTGCACCTTAGTACCTTGGATTAGTACTCTGTCAGCTACTACTTTAGTTGTGCAGATATTATTTCTTAAGACTTTTCCTAAAAGTGTTTGCAGACTATCTATAAAAAAACCCGGACGTATTTGACAACATCCACCACCCCACTCCCTCTCTTCCACCACTTGCCATCAAAGGCACCAGCATGTGGATGGGAAGGAAGACCCAGCACAACCCATCTAATAAAGATAGAGATCTCCAAACACACCAGCACAGGAAACACCAACTGATAGAGAAATACCTCATAAACTTGATGTATTTATAGCACAGTGTGGCTGTAATTGAGGAGAAGAACATTTTAACTGAGAACAAGAATACTGGAATTATTGAATGCAATTTTTTTGGTTGCTTTAAATATTAAATAGGTTGAGTTTCCTTCAATATCTTGCTTATCATTTAAGGCAAGAATAATTTCTAATTCCCAAAGACCCAAATCTTTATGAAAAGCATTATGAATCTGATCTATTTGAAATTCAGCACTAAAACCCAACAAATATACTCTTTCAAAGACATTTCAACCTAAATAACTTTTTTGACAATTTTTAATGCTAAAATTGATCAATAAATGAACATTTTTCTTTTGTTGTTTGTGTTATCCTACAAATGCTGTGTCAGAGACAGCTTGTCTCTGTATGTTTGACAACAAGAGAAGTAATGTGCTATTGCACAATTACATTATGTCCAAGACATGTTTCATTATTCTCTTATTTCAACATCTGGCTTCTCCCATGGGCTCTCTTGGACTGGTTTTTCCCAGACTTCATCCCAGCCTAGTTTCTCACTGGGGGCTCAGCCCCAGGACCCAACTGGCTTCTCAGCCCTGCATCAGCCACCATCACAATCTCTTTCTCCCTTTCTTAATTACCTGTTTAAAATCAGATTGTTTAGACACATAGAACTTGCATTGAGTGGGTGAAGCATTTTTGAAATGTCACTGTTATCCTCTCATAGATGGTCTCACTTTCATGAGGTTAAAGACACTAATTTAAAAAATACAAAGCAGGTGCTGCAGAGTGAAACTACAATCAGAAATAAGCCATAGAGACACATGTAAGATGTTCTTCCAGATATTCCCCACTTACTAGAAAATTTCACGTGTGGGAAGTCTTTGAACATTTTTGCTCTGAATATTTCCTAAGTCCTTTTTGCTCCCATAATACGAGTCCTGCTGTTCCCTCTCTTCTCAGAATACTTAACCCTTGAGCACACAGGGACTATGGCTCAGGACTATGGCACTTAAAACACATGGCACCAGTCCTCTGATGGCCTGATCAGAAAGCAGGAATGCTCTACAAGGAGTGGACACCAAAACATTTCATGTCAAAAAAAGAGAAACTCAAGTGCAACCTGAGCTTTCAGCTCACCTCCTCCACTACAATAAAGCCTGTCTCCTCTTGGTCTAATGTATGTGGTCTACAGCCCACCCACAGACCCTCAAAAGTGAATTTCTGATGGCTTGTGCCCTGGACATTGCTCTCTGCCAGTCTCTGAGTGGGTGCAGTAGCTGGAAGGGAGGCACAGGGGACTGGCCTTCAGCTACCCTTAAGAATCTAGTTCTCAAGTGACCAGCATCACCATTGGCTCCCCAGCTGCATAATCCAGGTCCTGTGCCACCATGCAGTACCTCACCAACACCTACCACACAGCTGGGAAGGGGCCAGACACCAGCCAGCTCTGTCAAAGCAGCTAAGGACTCAACCGACGTCCTCATGCTCCCCAAGAAAAAACCCTCTCCTTTGCTAGGCCATCGTGGTCACTTGCTTGTTAATATTTGTGACATTGGTGCTTTATGCATAACTGTATCTTACAAAGACCACAATAACAACCCTTGGGACAGATGCTGCTGAGGACACCTGAAGTTGCACTACTGACACGGTCCTCTGGCTCACTGTTGGGTGCCCAGTCCCCCTGCGAACACACCAGCAAGGGGTGGCAGCTCTTGTCACCTTCCTGTCACAAATCAGGTACACACTGAAGTGGATGGGCATGAGACATGAGAAACCTCATAGCAGCCTTTGACACCAGCCTGATCTAGGAACACCTGTTTTAACTTGAAAACACACAACATCCACCCCAAGCTTTCCTGCTCCATCACAGAAACCAGGGATGGGAAAGGACTTACAGAGCACATGGAGGCAGGTCCTGACTGCTTTGTGAGTGACTCATAAGGAACACTGCAAACTCAAAGTAAATGCAATGTGTTTTATTTGAGGTTGGAATAAATTACAACTGTAAAGCATATTTTATTGCTTTATAAATCGTCTGCTCTTAAAAGGCATTAATATCAAACATAAACAAAACAAAGACATTTGATTAGCAGTTCAGTTCTCTTAAGCTTCACGAACAGCTCAGTAAGGGGATTTCTTTATACGATTGGCCCATAAATTTGACTTTGACATGCACTGTCACCATTCAGACATATTGAGGGGACTGCAGATGTATTCATTTGCTTTAGGGGATAATTTTTTAATGCAATTTTCTTTAAAATATCCCAGTGATTACCCAGTCCTTCATTGCCTACTCAAATACAAATCCCACTGCTTTCAAAAAGTCTTTTAAAAGACATGTGGGGTCTTCCGTCCTTGCAGAAGGAGGGCTTCCAAGTCCAAAGTAGGAATGACTCTGGTCCCAAAACTAAGTGAAAAACAAACTCCTCCCACTTTAAAATACTGAAATCCCATGCACAAAAAACGTGTCCTCCCATTCTGAAGATTCTTCCAAAAAATTCCTGCATTACCTGAATGAACTGATGTGGAAAATTCATATTTTTATTGTACAGTTACTCCTTGCCTGAGGCTGGTATGAATTTTGCTCAGCACCTGTACTCCTCTAGGATGCAGACCCAGGCAAGTCCAGTCTGCCCTGAGCCCTGGGGGGTGAGAGGGTGCTTATGGGGGCCAGGTGTGCTCAGCACTGTGCAGCATCCTGCCCTGAATGCACAGGTGCTATGACACAATGAGCGGGATCTGGCTAGCTCCAGCTAGATACAACAGGTAGAAAGAAGACCAAAAAGTCACTTCCTCGGCCTCCCAGGGAGTCACAGCTCCTGAATGACAGAAAGGGAATGAACAGTGATAAGCAGCTCTCATTCCACCACGGCATCCTGTCCCACTCTGACCCTCTTGCACTGCAAGGGTCACGTGTTCCCCGTGCCTCGGCTCCAGAACTGTCTCCCTGAGTTATTCCTGAGCAGGGAGCATGCACCTCTGCTCGGCTGGGTCCGAAGCAGCACAAAATGAGTTTGCCTATGCCCTGTAAAACTCTGAAGAAACAGAAACAGACACCCCAGTCTCAATTAGCCCTTGGAACAACAGAGAAAGTTCGCAGAAAATATCTCCAGGGCAGCTTCTCTTCCTGCCACAAAACTAGCTTTAAAAATAATGAGCCACCAGTACAGAAAATCCTTCTAAAACTGGTTCAGTATCACTCAGAAAGTTCCTATTTAGAGAAGTGTTTCTTCTCATACCAGCCTCTAATGTTCTTGCCATGCCTACAAGAATGTGAATAGTTGAGCGAGAGTCTAGAATATTTTACATTACATTACTAGATGGGAATTGTTAAGTCTATTTCTGGATTCAAGAAATATATGTCAAACTTCAAAGAAAACACTATTACATTGATCCTGGTATTATTTCAGTTTTCATCAAAATTTCATCAGTAACATATATATCTTTTGTATGTTTTATGCATAATCTCATTAAAAAAAAACATCAAAAAACTTTCTTCTACTAAACATGGTTTCCTCAGAAGATGTCTGCTTTATGCCATGAGGGATGGCCACTTTGATCTCTGCGAGGTGTACAGCAGATTTCAGATGCTGCATTGTCCATAATGGCTCCCAGCAAGTCAAGGGCCAGAGCAGAGCTTTGGTGGGATACCTGGAGCTGTACCAAACTGGGCCACTTCTTCATCACTTTTCAGTGTCCTACTCATTCAGGGAGTGGACAACCCTGGTTCAGCTCCTAGCCACATATTAAAGTGCTTAGTGTGTGGGGGGGAACAATAATGCCCCTTCCTCCACCTCAGGTCCTCCTGTGGAAAGGTGGCTGGTTTGAGCTAGCAGGATACGCAGCAGCTGGGACAAGGGCATGTGTATGGTGTGCGCCTGATTCACCACATCTTAGAGAAACATAACTCAAAAACGTGCAAGCTTTTTACACTCATCAGTCATCTCATTCATGCTCACTGAGAACAGATTCTTGGCTGACTTCTTTTTTTCCTTTGCAGCTCCAAATTTTGCTTTGAAGATGAGAGGGGAGAAAGTTCGCCTTCAGGGAGAGGGACAAGCAGAGACACTTGCAAATTAAAATGCCTGCACATGTCAGCCACCACAGCAGTGACCTCCAGTCTGTTCTTTAGTTTTTTTACACAACTTCTTGAACCTTAATTTTTCAGCCCTTTCAAAAGTTCCCAGGAGCATTCCTTTCTATGTCAGTGGGATGTCTCAGTGGGTGAAAATTACAGCAAAACTAAAGAAAGGAACAAACTGCTGTCACCAGGCTAAGTTACAGGGTTACATTCAAGCCACAGATTCTGGAGGGAGCAGACTTATTCCACTTTCTGGTGGAAGTGCCATACCAAACATGAAGCCGAGCACACAGTGAGAAGGAATATGGGCTAATTATTAGTGCACTGGACTAGGATTTGGCAGATGGAATTAATTCACCTTCCCCGTTTTCGTGAAGTAATCAGAAAAAGGAAACAGTTTCTATTAACTTCAGGATGCTCAAGCATTTCCATCTCAGCAAATGCCCCTAAAATATTTCTCCTCTCTTTAGCAGTGCTTAACAGCTTATGCACTGCCTTTCTCAGACTGAGAACAACAGACATAAATCTTCTAAGGAATCACACTTCTGGGAAAAAAAGAACCAACAAATTTCAGGATCGCTACATCTCAGCTAAGGCTCATTTACCCATCTGTAAAGCCTCTTACCACATCTGATCTTCACTCCCAAGCTGCCCTTCTGCCATGCACTTGCAGCCAGAGAGAGCAGGAGCTCTTAAATACATTCACATCTTTATTTCTAATTCTCCAGGTTTTGCCTCCATCAAGGCATGGAGGCCAGTACTGTCTCAGGCCGTTCTATTTAAGCACCTTTTGACTGACTGGGGACCATGTTCCTACTGACTGAAAAGCAGACAGGACAATCAGTGAGTGCATTTGAAAGCAAACCTGTTAATCAGTGCATTTGCTCACGGTGAGGGCAGTGTTCAGCCACTTCACCAAAATACGGCAGACATATTAATTAGTGGTTACAAAATGCTCTAACTTTTCACAGACCTTTGTAAATGCTGAGCATTTTAACAGGCAGGACAGTCGTGGCTGAGAATTCAGTCTATTGTTAGAAACTGACCTTTCTTTCTCCTACAGTCCTTCCTGTCATAAAGTGTCTCATGGAACAAACAAGTGTCTATGTTGTGATTATACCAATGGAGGAACAGAGATGGATGCTGGCTGGATCAGACACATGGATCTAAATGAATGATTTAGTCAAGCAAAAACTAAGTCACTTGATGCCAGGCCCAGTGCTCCATCCACACCACCAGAGGCTACTGAATAAGGGATATAAATAATCCCCCAAAGGAACTGATGTATCATGAAGGGCAAGGAGCCTCTGAAGCTATGTGCAGTGGCATAAAGTACAGCACGAGCACATTATATATTTAGCTCTATCCCTGTTTCTCCGTCACGGGGGCAGTGGGTTGCTCGGACAGTTGTCTTCTGATCAGCCTATTATGTTATTTCCTATAAAAATGCAGGTAAAGGTGTGTATACAATTCAGTAGTAGAACAGGAGTCTTGTTTCACATGGGCTGAATGTTTCTTATACCCAGATGAGATTTTTGCATGCATCTGCATACTCACCCAGATACTGCCTCTGCCGTGCTCCATGCCTGAGTTTCATGCCCAGTTGCTCTGCGTAGCAGGCATATCATATGCACAGTAACCTGGTACAAGAGCACATTCTGCAGGCCAAGTCTCAGGCAAAAATTCACCCACAAAACCTAAGTGTATTGGCCATTTCTTGCAGTGAATCGGGCTTTCACTAGGAATTAACATAAGCTGCAATGACTAATCTAATACTCTGTGCACTTGCTTATTTTCTTTTCACAGTTCAACCTCTTTCTTCCTTAATACTAAAATGCTAAAGTCTTACATAGCATTCAGAGCATTATTTTCTGCTGGCTGTGTTTCGCTATGCTCTAAGCCTCTATCACAATGCATGCAAAGGACAATGGCTGAATTTGTAATGCTTTTAACTAAAAAAATACTTTTAAAAACATAAACCATAAATTATTTATTCCTCTTTGTCCATTGTTTTAAGCACTGAGTCTTCTCCCAGGATTTTACACAGTTCATTCAGTCTCTGCTGCATTTTAGGAATTCCTGCAAGCTGGGATTCCAGTCTCTGTTTTTCCTCACTCAGTGATAAACGGATAGCGGTGTCCAACTGCTCGAAACGCCAGCCACCTTGTCCATCAAACTGCAGCAAGTGAGTGTGGTACTTCCTGCAGTAGAAATTAAAACATTAGTAACGGCTCAGGGAACAGATGGTCCATTTTTGCAAATAAATTTGGATGTCTGTCTCTTCTCAATGGTGCCTCTCAGGAATCTGAGAGGTGTTCAGTCCTGGATCACTGGGCAAGACCTTTTCTTCAATGACTCATCATCCCGGGACAGTCTTGCGTGAGGGATTTGGGTATTTCAAAGTCTGTCACCAGGGCCCCCCTAGGCCATCCAGTGAACTTCAGCAGTGGTGCCCGCTGTAAGCTCACTGTAGCACCGCTGTGGGCTCCCAGTGGGGCAGTCACTGCCATATGCCCATAGGGCTCACCGAGGCCCTCACCTGCAGTGGTGGTTCCCTCATCATCTGCTGTCTCTGGCCTAGGTGGTAGCCTCCCTCCTGGAAACACTGTCTGTGGCTACAGTTGCCTTCACTTCAACTCCATCAGATGCCTTTTTCTCCAGGGCCTTGAACAGCAGCGACAGACACGGTTTGCTTCTCCTCAGGAATGCTAGTCCCAGTTTATTTTATTTACCCCGCTTCCTGAGAGATGTCTTACCTCCTTAGTGGAAAATACAGTGAGGCAGGCACAGTGCACCTGCTGCTACTGATAAAACTTGAGTTTGTTCAAATTACACTTCAGTTTGTTCCCTGCATCTTATAAGGCTGGCTAAAGGCACCTTCAGTCCTAAAACATGGTTTGATTTGCAAGGGGCCAAAATAAAAAAGTCTGTGTAGGAGTCACAGATCTTTCAGTGAGTATCAGGGTGTGTGCACTGAAAATATTCAAAGGTCTATATGTGGAGTTTGTCAAGACCTGACAAGACATTTTTCAGGAGGTACAAGACCAAGAGCAGAGAGTTCCCTCAGAGCTGCTGGTATGACTGTGTAATTTATCACTATAAATTACAGAAGATGAAATGCATCATAAAACACTGATTATAAATCCCATCCAGGGAATGTGACAGTTTAATAAACTCAATGGTTTATGACGTGGGACTCAAAAAAGATTAATCTCCAGACTTACATTGAGCACTTCCTGCATATTATTCTTTGTGACCCCATCTATCCCTCTACTTTTGCCCCACCAAATCCCAAAAAATCAAGAAGCTAAGAGCTGACTGAGATGTCCAGTGTCTGTGGTCTAGGAAAGTTTTAATAAACATTTCGATTAAAAGAGCAAATATTTCCTGGTATAATCTTGAAGAGGAGAAAATAGCATGTGAACATGCTTTTTTTTACTCTGCAGTGCAGTCCCTGTGAAAGCATACATAAGTTAAAGGTGTGCTTATTTCTAAATACTCAGGATTTCTGTTTACTTCTCCAGAACCACACAAATCACCAGATTTCTGATCATTTCAGTAATACTGTGGAGATTACAAGAGCAATCCCAAGCCTTCCTGAATAGCACTAATACTAGGAAACAAGAAATATTGGTAAGAAACTGAACTCAAAAGACCTTTCTCAAAAGGTCTTTTGAATAACTTCCCTCTTATAATCATTTATGGATGAGATGCTCTCAAATACCTGTTTTCTTGAGCAGTGGTTTTAAAAAACCGGCAAACCTAAACAAGATGAAATATTTCTTTTCTTTATAAGCGTAATTTAAATTATTTTAAAACCAAAAGTCTATGTGAACATTTTTTTTCTATCAGAATACTCATTTTTTCTTAACATTTAGGTCTTGATTCAACAAAAACCATTTCCACTGTCATCACCTACACAGAGGAAGAAGGAATGCTAGGGAAACCATTCCTTTTCAGAGAAGCAAACACTGATACAATTTCTTTCCTTTGAGGCAACATACTAATAATGGATTTTTTTGTCATCAGTTTAAAAAAAGCAAACAGTCTGACAGCAGGATCTAGGAGTTCAGAACAAATAGTCTCTGCTAAAGTTATCTTATGCCTCCTTGGTCTCATTTTGCCCTTGGTCTCTTTTATACATTAACTACATTTATTTCCTTGCAGGGACTCTTCTATACTTAGTACTCCCTCCTAGAATGATGCTTCTCAGAATTCCAATATTTCTTATTTTACCAGATAACCATATTTGAAAGCTCACAAATGCTGCAGATAGAGAACATACAATTGAAGTTAAAAAGCCAGATGTATTACTCCTATGGAAGAACAAGGAATAATTTAACCACTTGGCAAGTTTCCCATCTTCTCCCCACACTGGTAAACTTCCCCAGGACACCTCAAGTATCTTGTCACCTTTACAGAACAACCTGGTTATATCTGTTGTGGCTGTGGTGTAGACTTATTAATTGCATCTCAGACACTTGCATGCTAATAACTGAAACACATTAAAAAAATAAGAGGGAGGAATAAACAAGTTTCAAAGAATTAAAAAAATCAATGCTAAATTAATTTAAATCACTATAGCTGTAGACAAGTTATCTTAGAAAGTGCAGTAGATACTGATTAAACAACTGCCCTAGTAGAAAGAGTAAAGGCCAATCCACTGCCTGTCAGAAAGCTAAAAGCAAGGACCATGATAAAGCCCCAGACATACTTACCAAAGAGAAGGTCTGTGTGTTATGGAAAGGAGGGATATCCCAGCAGCTTTTGCAGCCTGGAATATCGTTCCTTCGACGTCAATGCTTACAGCACTCGTACATTCATCCAGCAATGCATATTTCGGCCTTTCAAAAGCAGATGAAGAACATTACTCTTCTAGGTTTTGGACAGTATTCCCATGTATGATGTTTCATTGCAACAACAACAGAAAGGAGAGAGCTATTTTTGCCAGACAGCTGTCTCTCTTTACAGCTGGAAGCTGGCTAGCAACAACATAAACTTTCCATGCATTATTCAGGTGCAGAGACAACTTCCAGGAAAAATGGGGTTTATTTCCTGGTCCATCTGAGTACACAGTGATCTAAATATTATGTCCTAGTTTGACCTAGGCTTATTTTGTCCTATCAGCAAGTTGGGCAGTAGATACAGCTGACTCAGCAGCTTTCCGTGGACTGCCATGTGTGGACTGGGCTGTCTTTGTGTGCTTGCAGTCTCCAAAAACAAAAGGTTTTGGAGCTTGGCTATCAAACTCCAAGACCTTCTGCAACAGTCCATCAGATTTCTGCCACAATTGTAGGAGGGAAGGTGTTTGTGCCTGAGATGTTAAAGAAATTAATATCTCCAACAGGTAATGTTATGTTGCCAAAAGCAAAGCTTAAGAAACATTGCTCAAACTAAAGGCAAAGCTTGTATGAATAAACAACAAGGTTTATGCAGGCCCTATGCAGCTGTCTGGCAGTGTTGCATATTGCAGATTATAGCCTACTACAGCTCAAATTGTAACAGGAAACCTGCAAAACCCTTCCTCATTTTCAAACGCTACTTAAGGAATGAATCTTAACACTTACCTGTGGTAAAACATCCGAGCCATGCCCATCCTTTGTTTTTCTCCTCCTGATAAGACATCTTTCCAATCCATGATGGCATCCCAGCCTTTTAAAAGAAATGCAAACAAAATGAGTCAGGACCATGTAAGTTTATGAAGGAAATGCAGCTTCACTTGCAATATCTCATAAAGAGCAATTCCACTGCAGAAGAGATAGCTCAGGGTTCTGGATCACATCTTCTGAAATACCTCAATGCTTTTCCACTGGCCATCAACTGGAAAAATGTCCCTCATATCATGTAAATTTCGAAAGTGGAGTTTAACCTTTTGGTCATGTAGATATTGTCAAAAAACTTTACTTACCGTCTCTTTGAAAAAACTCTTTGACCTGTAACTAATAATTTTATTCTGTCATGTTTGTTTCTTGAAACAATTTGCTATTTTTTCTTTAAAGTTATCAGTGGAAATTTAAAAACAAATTAAAATAAACTAAAAAAAACCCCAAAGAGCAGTGCTGGACTGCATTCACCACAGTAGGCAAAGAAAACTGTCAGCAAACTCAACAGAAACACAGCTGCAGACACAGACAAGCAGCAAAACTGCACAGAGACAGGAGGATCTTCTATACAAATTTCCCACTACCTTGTATTTAGAAATAACCCACAACTGCTATAACAGGGGGTATCCTTATTTAATATTCTGCATGGCCTCTAACTGATGTATTTCTTTATCACTTTCAGATACATGCAATGGGAGCATCAGGCATTTTATCTGCAATTCTAGGGCAGACTGGTGTTCTGTGAGTACTCTGGCATGATTCATTCCCACTAATGAAAAACTTCAAATAACAAACTACCCTACTGAAAATAAGTCTTCAGTCAAACAATTCAGATGTATAGAGTAGCAAAATAAATGAGTTTTGAAAAGGGAGAGTATGGATGTAGCGAAAATCTGATAAGACATTTCTCTCAACAGATCATCTCATGAGACAAGCAGCTGGAGCAGGGCTGAGAAAGAGAACATTTTCCAAATCAGCCCAGAAACACTGTAACTAAAAAGTTAAAACCCCTTTTCTGCCACTGCCAAACTGAAAATAAACATTTGCCAGAAAAGACTATAAATAAGATAAAGCAAGGAGGATGGGCTGTGTCATGTCTGGTAACTGAATAAAGGTGAGACAAAAGGGGCTTGTGAAGGTGCAACAAGCTGGGGATTGTTCTGCCTGGGCTTGGGCTTGACAGGACTGAAAAAACCCTCAGTAAAGCAGGGGGCCTGTGTGACCAAAACCAGGAATTGATAACTTCAGACTGAATTTCAAGAATTTTCTCTATATCAAATTGGAAAATATAATGCAATTATTTTTAAATAAAATTGTATATAGTTAGATTTTAAAGCCAGGCATGCACACAGAAGGAAGACATCACCTGTAGTGATCCTATAGTTTTTCCCTATTTTCCTTCCATTCTTGTTTCAGGATCCCAGTAGATATCCTCCCAGGGGCACATCCAGTGCTTTCTATCAGCAGGCTCCAAGCAAAGATGGAGTTGTGTAGTGAATAACTGAATCACCATTTGGATATACTCTGGTAAAGGGAACAGATATACAGAGGCTGCTATTGCTGAGCAGTCCCGGTGCTGGGACACTTTGAGCTTCCAAAAAACACTGTAAAACACCTTTTGGCAAAGGGTTCTAGGAAGGGATGGGAACAGTCCTTCATGAAAGCCATAAAAACAACTATGCTTCTAAATACAACATTCAAGCTGCTTCTTATGTTCTGTTATTTTTAAGCTGAGAATACAGATGAGCTCCAGGGACCAGGATCTGAGCTTGGGTGTGGGTGGGTGTGCATGTGTGCACATGTGCCTGGGGAAGCAGTGCCTGTGTTCATACAGTTTCTTCCTGATCAGCTGGTTCTTAAAGGCTTATTAAAAGACAAAAAGGGAATGAAGTTCAAGAAGAATCACAGAATATGCTGAGTTGGAAGGGACGCATAAGGATCATTGAGTCCAACTCTCAGCCCTGCACATGACAATTCCCAAGAGTCACACCACGTGCCTTAGAGTGCATGGTGAGGCATGAAGAAGCATTCTCTTGTCAGCGAAATCATTCTATTATTTTCTCTAAAGGTGTAAGATTTACCCTCTTTTTACCAGGATACAATGGTCATCTCTGTGGTCACTTCAACTTACATTCTAACTGAACATGAGAGGTGCATCTCGTCTCTTCCTGCCTAGCTCCCTCCCTGAACTTTTCCATTTCCCACTTGGAATGCCTCAAACAACAGATAAGGAAGTGTGCATTTTTATATTACCCCTTTTGAAAATTATTTTCTAATGTCTGAACAATTTCCTCTGAACACTTAGGCATTGTAACTCACACTAAACAGACTCCCCACTGTGCATGAACAATAGTGCACCTACTTGTCTCCCGTTTCTTCCTGCTGACGTGGCATAGGTCAGTGAAGGTCATTAGCATTCTGGAAATATCAGCCAAGTCAGCAGCTTAGGTCACCCACAGCTACATCCACTTCCCAAAGGAAGAAATGAAATGGCTCGCCCATGAACCCAGCACAAACCTCTCAGTAGGTGCAAACACAATCCCAGCTTTCGGAGTCCAAATTCCTTGCCCAGCTTCTTGTTACACACAGCCCTGATGTAGATGTGATGAACACTGGATGTCACAGAAATGCCTTTTGCAGCCAGTAAGACAAAGAGCACATATAATGTGCTGGGGCACACTAACAGCAAGAGAAATACATACAGTTGTCTGCAGAAACCACTGATAGCCTCATGATAGCATCTCATTTTCTTGCATGGTTTCTTTTATAATTCCTTTAATCTCAGTTTTCTGAAGGAAAACACAAGCTATATTTCGCAACAAAAAAATGGTTACACCTGGGATCTGTAGCCCTCTGTATCTTTCATCCTTCTGAATACAAGCATTTCATGCAAGACAGAGCATTCAGCTGCCATGAAAAGATATGCTTAAAGTTTCCTTTTTCCAGATTTCCATTCCAGTGTGCCTTATCAGACATGGACTGGAGCATTATCTGACAGAAGAAAGGCTAACACAGCCAGAGAGTCCACCCCTGGTGAATTTTTGGGCATGGAAGCCTCTTGCACAGCTTATTTTCTGAGGACTTGTCCAAATGGAAGAGAGCCCGGGTGCTGTGCAGGATGAATATGCAGGGGCAACCCACAGTTGAGGAAGGAACAAAGAGACCATCAATTGTATGAACCCCAGCTCAGCGTGACACTGCAAGGATTTGTGTCTCTGAATTGCAGAGCCACTGGAAAAGCTGGCAGAGCTCTTCCAGAGTTCCTGCTGGTACCAGTAACAAAAGTAAATCCAGGGCTAAAACAATCAGATGAAAAAATGTCAAAGAGAGGAAATGGGCTTGTCTGTGTGTTTATATGTGGCCTAGCACAAAGGTTCCCTGGACAAGACCCAAAGATATGACAAATGTGCAAAATAATGAGGAATAATTATAATCTGGGGTGCTGAGAAACCATAAACAGGTTGAACTTGCTCAGTAATGTCATCAGCCCTAGCCAGACAGGCCCGGTCATGCGTTCACTGTGCTGCTACACGTACTCATGGCTCCGCTTGTGTCACAGGCTGTTGGCAGCCTAAGGCTGCATCACAACTGACACTTGCTAAATGTACACAGATTTTCAAAGCAGGCCAAAAGGAACCACCTTAGATATATCTACAGCACATCTCCATGATATTACCCCCGATTTCTGGACATGCTTTTTCACCACCCACGCTGAATACAACCTTCTTTGCTACCCACATTTTGTATGAAATTATGGTTCTGGTAGAGCTAGCAACTTTGCAAGTGTTGAGGGGGCACCTTACTGACAATATAAAGGTAAGTAACAAAACAGCATTCCTCTAATATCCAGCAGGTGAGAAAAACATTAGTGTGGGCCTCAGGAGGAAAGGAACTCTGCCTCCAGCAGCAAGGGGGGGTACTGTCAACAGCCACTGCACTGGGTTCTTCGAGGGCTTGGGCTCAGTGACATCCACAACAGTGGTGGTGGAGAAGGAGACTGTTGTTTTGCTGGATTTGATGTATTCTGTTGATACTAACTGAAAAAAGTTTCATGAGGGTAACACAGAAGCTAAATGCCAAAAACTGGGCTATTAATTCTTGTAACCATTCTATTTATTTCTAACTGGGTCAAACAGTATTGGTAGAAAAAGGAGAATTTCTGTCCTTGGCTGCAACAAGGACAACGTCAGGCTCTTGTTGGCTACCTTATATTTGGAATGTGGTGACCCTTGTACTGTGCAATGTGGAAGTAATTCAGCTAAAGACAATAAAATCACGCCAGAACAAATAATTTGAGTCAGAGTTGTGTACTTCTGGCTCCATCTGGCTTTTTCATAACTGCCCACAAAGAGCAGAACACAAAACTGCAAAGCATCAGATTATACACACATGACTTTCGTGGTCAATTAAAGTACAAGAGAGTCATGCCCTAAGGAGCCTGTTGCCTGGTTGAGCTTAATGCTGCAGGGGATAGGAGAAAAGGGAAGAGACAGAGGTAAGGCTCTGAGGGAGAAGAGAAATAAATATTGAAGAATTATATTAGATTTCTATAACTTAATGATTGACAGATAGTTCACTCCATTTTTAGAACAGTTAAGGAAATGGTTCAAAATAGCATCGACATATCCCATATATCCACATGGATCTGAGTAACTAAGAATGATTTCTTTTTTTTTTTTTAGATGTAGTACATTTTCCAAAAGTGTATATAATATATAAATAGAAATTTGCTGGGAATTTTTCAGCAAAAAATTTTTCTATTGTAAAATGCCAGTGTCTGTCAAGCATCAAAGCAGTTTGCTGAAAGGACAAAGGTGGTTTGGGGCAAATCCTTTGTTCTACAAGCTTTATATGGGATTTTTCACTATTTCACAAAGAATAAAGCTCCATTTTTAATAAAAATAATTTTAGGTTAAAAGTAATATTTTAAGTAAAAGAATAAAATAAAAACTGGCACTAGAAATATTAATCTGTGTATAAACAAAAAATTTCAATTGTTCACTTTCAACAAGTATTTCTCTGTCCCGCTAGTTCAAAAAAACCAGAATATGAGTCTTTGTTCCAGACCAGGGCAGCTTTAAAAAATATGTGAGCATATGAAACCTGAGTCATGTGACAAATCATATGTCAAGGCTTTCCTCTCTGCTCCTACCTTGGCACTTGTCTCCTGCAAATGCTCAAGGAGAAGAGGGAACAAGTAAGTATATTATGGTCCTAAAAACTTCTGGTATGTGGTAATCTCCCTTCTTGTTTTCCGGCTTTGCCCCTTTCTGTCACTTTAGATCACAAAGTATCTAAGACATGTTTTTTTCCAACATCTGTTTGTGCGAACTTTTGCACAGTGTGCCCCTACCCTGAGCTTCAGTAGAGCACCAGTGAACATTAACAGTGTCCTCCAGACTTTTTAATAGATTGTGTGTGTTGTGCATGTGCAGTCAGACAGGCAGAAGAGCAAAAATGGGGTCAGCAATAAGTACTTTCTTTGGCAGAGAAAGTAGAGTGAGACTGATCCAAACCTGGGGTTTCAGCTTGGCAATACAGAACAGTGACTCTGGCCAAGGCTCTTGTACGTAGCACAGTAACTGCCTCACCATCATTTACATGCTCCAGCTGCAGAGTAAGAAACCACAGTGATGAACATTCAGAGACTGCTGGGGCGATGGTTTTGGCTGCTGAGGGTTATGTGTTGTTCAGTGCATCTACAAGTACCAACACACAATGAATGCACACTCCACAGTAACTTCTTGCCACTGGCAGTTTAACTGCTCCTCCTTTTCCAGCTCCCTAACACTTCCACTTGTTCTTCTGCAATCTGGGCACTTCATCGACTGAAGCAAATGGCTCAGGAATACTAACAGGAATAATGTCAGTGCAGGGAGTAGAGGCCTTATCTGCAATTATTCCGATCACTGAGTTTAGATCTCTGCCCACTTTTTCAATTCTTGTGTCATAGGATCAGATCTGAATAAAAATATGAATCGGAATGATGGCAGATTCTTATTTTCTATTGCAACTCAAGGGCCAACAGTCATTATCACATTCTTAATAAAAAAGCATTAACCTATGGAAAGATGAGAGTCTAACAAAAGGATTGCAAGGTGAAGTATACAATTGTTGCTATAAACAATTACAACCCCCCACTCTAAAATGTGCAGAAAAGACACTGAAGTGTCCATTGCGTACTTCAAAAATAAAAGACACCTTCTGCCTTTTGAACAGAGTAACAGGCTGCAATCCAGAAATGGGAATTTAGACATTGCCTTGGGATTCCCAGTGGCTGAAGCACTACTCTCTATTGTCAGAATGATCCTGAGAGTAATCAAGCACATACATTACAAGGCAATGCACCCAAAGTACCTGCTCAAAAAGGAGTCTCGACAGCTAGCAGAGAGAAGCAGGGTACATTCAGCACTCGCAAATCAGCCCCTTAGAGTGGTTTAAAGATCTTTTTTCTTTTCTCTAAATGTTACCAACTTTGTCCTGTGTCTGTTTTAAAAGCATAATGAAGGGGAGGAAATTGAAACTAGAGATTAGTGGTTGGTAGGAACAGAAGGACAAAAATTATTGCTATGCTTGGGAAAAAAAAGCCATGAAATGCTCCAGTTACTTAGACACAAAAGAAAACTTTAACATCTTGATATTTATAGTGCCATTGTATTTACATTGTCCCCTACTCTGAGAAAAAACAATGCTGAGAACACATGGCAACTTAAATAGCAAGCAGTAGATGGCAACACTCTACTGTCAGCCAGTGTTGTTTGGTTATTTTTAACTTGCTCACTCTGCTGGGGTGGTATCTGACACTCCTTCTCATGGCACATACTCCTGGTGATCTCACAAACCAAGGAGGTGAAAGCAGATCTGACTCTCTCTTCATTCACACGCTTTCAAGTTTATGTAGTCAGTGACATTACAAGATATTAAGACAGGTTACATTTTCTAAGAAAATGATGGAAGGTCAGTGATCTTACAATACCAGGAAAAGACTGGCCATTACAAGAGAACAAGGATGTGATGTTCAGCTTGGGCATGGATTTACTGGGGAGGGGAGGAGAGGAGCACTCAGCCCTTCTACCTCCCTTAGCAGAAGTTAGCAACAACCACGTGGCTGTGCAGCTCCCAAAACCACAAAAGGCCTGGATCCAGTTTTGCCAGTTCAGTTAGTGAAGGTCAGTCACACTAAGATACACATGCGAGGAAAGGATTTTGTAAAGCTTTTTACAAATATATGCAATTTACCTCCTTCTCTTTGAACTATGTGGTACAGATGAACCATCTGCAGAATAGACTCCAGATCTTGGTCTTGGTAGCCTTTCTCATGCATGTCATCCACTGAGTCTGGATAGATGACTTGATCACGTAGCGTTCCAATCGACATGTAGGGCCTGAGAAAAAATACAGAGAAACTGGTAATGTGAGGCTGGCTTCCAGGGAGTACATCTTGCTGATGCTCTATGAGCAGAATATAATGCTTTAAACACCACGTTGCTAAAACTGGATTTATCCAGTGGATGCATTGTGCTTGAACACTTTTCTAACCTTACCCTAGGGACAATGTATCGTTTCCACAATAGTTGATTACTGGGTAGCAACAGGGGTAGTGCTAGCATGGAAACACAATGACAGATCAAGCAGAATAAATATCCACTTTATAGTCCATTCTGAATGCCTTCACCTGGAATCAGTGAAATTATGCTGTATTCAAGGTTTGATACTCTAAGAGATTTAGAAATTGATTTAAACACTCACATGTTAAAAACAAGTTGTAACAAAAACATTGCATCTCAAACTGGGAAAGAATTCCATGGTGCAGGAGACACCTGAGTCAGGCACTGAAAGATTCCTTTGCACATTACTATTCCAAAGTGCAGAATTGTGACCAGGCATAACTTAGCTGGCTCTAGAAGCCTGTGTAACACTTCTGAATTGCAAAATAGCATACATTAGGGAGGCTGATCACATTAAACCTCCCAGAACCAGCCTCCCTTTGCCAAGCACAAGGCTGTGCTGTATGTGAAGCAGCTTCTGAATCACCATGTTTCCAGACCAGGTAATACCATCTATCTTACTATCTGTCTCCAGTTTGAAGCCAGAGTTCTCAATGATGGTTGTGTCTCTGGAATGGCTATGGACAGTTCCACAGTGACATGAGCTGTGCCCAGCCCAGGCCCCAAAAGTCCTCCTAGTCTCAAATAAAGTAAGCTGAAAGAACAGCTTCACAGCTTTCTAAAAGATACCAGGCCATTCAGGCTAGGATAGCAAAGGCAAGCTAAGATACATCTATTTGACCATTTCTTTTTTTGCTCCTTTTCTAAGGATTTCTTGTGAAGGACAGATCTCCATCCTGTCCCACAGATACTGCTGATAGCTCTTGGAAGCTAGAAACACTCCAAGGACAGTCTGTGAGATTCTGAGTTTGGAAGGGAAGGCCAGAGCCAAAGAACAGAGCCTCCAGACTCTGTCTTGCTTTCTCTGCCAAGAGTTCCACTAACTCCCTCTGGGTTCATCAGCTAAAACAATGCTGGTCTTATTAAAGCTGTGGTGCCAGGGGATGATAGAGAGGAGCAAACAAAACTGGGCCAGCAATGAGGAGGCTTTAAGGCAGCTTGCTCTTGCCACCAAGAACTGCTTCCAACAACTTCACAGTGGACTGACAAGAGGTCACTTGTCTTCCCTAAAGTGCTCTGGACCTGTGTGGTGGGAAGGTCTCAGCCATGCAGAGGCTTTGCCTGGCAGAGATGTGTAATACCAGGGCAGATTTATTCCCTTCCCTCGGAGGGGTCTGCAGAAGGGGCAGATTTACCCATTGTTATTCTGAAGTCTCTACAATACACCACAGAGTAAGGTGAAGGAATTCACAACGCAACAAACGAAGAATTACGGAACTAAAGCTGCAAGATGAACTAAAAGTCAAATGCAAGCTGGTATCAACTGCAGTGGTTTTAGTGCTGCAAACATTCATGGTGAACTGTCTGTACCTGCCCATAGTTCAACTACTTTCACGACTAGCTGGGTGAGAGTGGGAAGGGCAGGGGTTCTGAACTGCTTGCAAATATTTGGTCATCTCCCTGTTGTGGCAAGCACCCACATGGAGCAAAACCAGAACCACAAGTCAAACACAAGCACTGCTGCTCCTCTTTGCTCACTGTTCTGCCCTCTGCTTATTGTGGGAAGAGTGTCGCTCTGGGCTGCTGCATGAATACTAGCACCAAGTGCAGTGAACCACTTACATTTATTGCGATATTGCAAAATTTCAACTCTAAATATTAAGTAACTTCATGAAGTAACAATATATTACATTTCTGTAGTGCTCTCCATCTATAATCCCAAAGGGTTTTACTTGTTGCATATGTAGAAATCACTTCACTTGCTCCAGACTGCTGCCACCTCTGGGACAGAAGACAGCACCTCCACCTGTACTCAGAAAGGTTTAAATCAAGGTTGTGGATAACACCGTGTAATTTAGGTGAAGCTGCAGGTAAGGGCAAGGAGGACAGAGTTATCATGTAATTTGTCTGGGGTTTTAATACCTTACTCTTGTGAAGTAGGATCCTGTAATGACTAGCAGCTCTGAGATTTAACCTATAGCACAATCAGGAAGGCAATGCTCAAAAGCACTGTGCCAGGACACTTGGTGCCATGCTGTTTACTGAGTCACCAGCACTGCTTCCTGGTACAGCTGGATTTTCCTTGTGGCCTCCCATCTAAACACGCCAGCACTACCAAGCATGCCTCTCCCCACCTAGTTTGTGAAAATTAAAGAAAAGCCCAGCCTGCAGTGGAGTTACAAATCCCATCAATTACTAACTAGCAGAGAAAAGAACGGCTTATGGTTACAGGTCTGCCCTGGGAGGTGGGAGAGTATGTTCTGCTTCCCCCATCCCATAGGAAGCCACTTGTGTCCCTGAGGGGACACTTCATCTTTCTTGGCATGAGATTTCTCATTCTGTGCTCCAAGTCTTGACAACAAAGAGAAGCACCTCTGTAGTTGGTTTATGTCATTCATTTAAGGGTGGGGATAGATTGCTACCTGGGGGGTCTTCTCCCTCAATGGGGGGTCACAGCCCAGACAACTTAGATAATTAACTTCTAAACTGCTAAAGTTAGATGAGATCTCAACTAACTCATACTTTCATAATCTCAGACTAAACCAGAATTCTCTAGCTGTCGCTTGAAGACAATAACCTCCTTACGTACCATGGGTGCCACAAAGTTAAATGCACTAAAACCTGTTAAACATCAGATGTTATTGTAATTGAGGTTACATGTGTATGGTAGACATTAAACAGTAAGAAGTATGGGTAACTGGATGCAGCAACAGTGAAATTTTGGTTTTGTCAGTAAGCTCCTTGTTAAAATACTGTTTTCATTAATTTTTTAGCAGTTCAAGCAACAAAAACAGTCTTTTTGTCCTAAAGTAATACTCGAGTTTAACTGAACTGAATTGATTTCTGATGGAGTTTTTCCTTTCAGCCACAATGTCTGGGTTCCAGTTTCAAAGAAAGCACTCTTACAGACTCCAAAAGCAACTCCTCTGCCATGCTGAGGTCATGTCTTTGACGGTAATAGCTCTGCAATGGTTTTCTTTCTTTCTCTGCTTTCTGAAAAAAGATTTCTATGCTGCTTTTGAGATACAGGATTTAAAATCAGTAATCCTTTTTTAAAGCTTTGGTATCAAACCTCCAGAAAGTTAAGAAAACTTACTCGTTCTTGCCCAGTTTTCTGGAATATCAAGGCATTTATTGGAAGAGACACTTTCAGTTCTCATAAACTGATGCCTTTTCAGTCAGTTTGATGCCTTTATTACATCACTAATTTTAGTTTGGTGCACTTAGCACTTCACCTTGTAGCATGGTAACTTCTTGTAATACTGCTAGAACTTCTTGTAGTTCTCCTAGAAACAAGGAATCATCCCTAGGGTTTACAGTTTCCCCCTTGCAGTGCAAGGGGGGAAGAAAGATGATATCAAGACATGCTGCAATCTGAAGCCTGTGGTATGGACAATTCCCCAGGGCCCTACTGATACATGACATTGTGTACAATGCTGGCAAAATAATAGAGAAATCATATGGGAGAAAGAACAAGTGTTGCCAATGATATGGTCTCTTTGTTGCAATTGCTTTGGGAAGGAAGAAGGGGGCACACGCTACAAAACCTAGTACAGTACATACCAGTCACTTGTCTTTCCAAACAGGACTTGTATGCTGGAGCTGTTAGGCACAGAGAAAAAGGTATAATGCAAATTCAAAGGACCTGTAGATACACAGGCACACGGTAGCCAGGCTCTACTAACATCTAGTAATGCTCTGATGTCTTGAAGAGCAGAGCACTTCACACTTTGGGTAGCAAGTTAAGGAAGATGACTTGCTTAGATGCCAAGAAATTTCTGCTCCAAAATCAGAACAAGCCATATCCACTTGAAATATTTACAAATACTTCCTGAATGTATTCAAAGGTGTTTTCATCTTCCATGCAAATAAACTGTGCTGACAGAAATTATAATCTGTTCTGACATCCACAATCTTATTTTAAAGAATTACAGCAACTAATCAATATGGATTTTAAGAGTCTCTGAAGCAATCTGAATGGTCAGAGTCTTAACTCCAAGCATCCTGGAATACGAAAGGGACCAAAAATAAACCTTAATTAAGTGTCTGGCATCAGAAGTTAAAGGATATTAGTCCAATGTAACTGCCCTAGGAACTGCTTCCAGGTACAGTCTAAAGCTCATCTCACCTTCCTTGGCACAGGCTGTAATTAACACTTCCTCCATGGAAGGTGAAGTCTAAAAACACGTGGCTCGTGATTCTGAGACCCATTTGCATGGTCCCAACTGAGCAATTCATACCCCATTTGCCATTCACTGTCCAAGTGTGTTTGCAGTAATGATTGCACTATTATTCTCATAGATATGCAAATTTATGTGGAAAGATTATGTGCAATGCAACTATAAACACTTGACTGACCCATTTTATAAGCTTCTGTTTCTGGCTGACAAGGTGCCTGTCTGATACATCCAAGTGGGAGAGAAAAAGGGGAACACTACACATGGGATTCTCCTTTTCAGATAAATTGCAGCTCGGATTTTCAAAGGAGATTGGGATGGCTTCGGAGTGCAATTCAGAGTGCTTGCTTTGACAACTAAAATAAAATGTATTCCAAATTTAGGCACCTCTATTTAAGAAGATGATACTGGAGTCCAAGCCCCAACCAGGGAAGTATCTTCCTTAGAAACTTGGAAGATCTTTAAAAGTCAGGCCTTGCACTGAAGAATTGCCAGTCCAGAAAGCCAAATGTTGTCTGATCCCCTGAAGGTCCAGCACAGCATAGAATATGAGAGCAACAGTTTTAAGTCCAGCACAAAACACCGCAGCTACTAGAGATGCAAGAGGAGGGGCTGTATGACAAGTTTACTGTTAGCAAATCTCTTCCAAGAACTGGTTACAGGCTAAGTTCTTCTCAGCTTGCAGGACATCAGATTGCTATTTTTCTAGGCTACCATCCTGGTTAAAGAGGAGTCAAAGGGAAGGCACCTTCTAATCTTCCCACTGAAGCAAAGAAACTACTGTTAAGAGGCAGGAACCACATGTCCAGAGAGAGTTATTGGAAAGAGCCTAATTATATACTATACCAGTCAGAGTCCTCAGCTGGAAGGAAGGAGATTTTAGTACCAATTTCTTTCTCCCAATGTTCTTTAATATAAAATGCAGCAACTATAGTAATCCTTCAGTAGCATTGTAAAAACGTATTAAAGGAGATTCTAATCTTATTTTGGTGCCTGCTCTCAGGAGAGGACTTGTTAGAGATAAATGGGTTTAACGTTTAGCTCTCTCTGTTTGGCACCTAAACTGCAGTAAGAGGCAGAAGATCAGACATACATTTATAACTGGAGATTCCTATAGGTTAACTCTAGGTGGCTCCCTTTACCTACTACATACATATTTTGGATCATTTTCCAAAAGCTCGAAATCTCTCCCTGATCATCTTGGGAATCCACACATTTTGAACATTCCACCTTGCTTGCAAGATCCTAATTTTTAGGAGCTGTTATACTTTGTCTGCAATCACCTCAGCAAAACTCCAGTTCTTGCAATGCTCCTGACTTAGATCAATGGTAAAAACTCCTGTTTTCAACAGCAGCAAAGCTTGATCAACAGTGATCAACAAATAGCCTCCACTAATTAAAATTGACTGAATTCTTAATAGTTCTTGGATGATATTAATAAAATAAACAGCAAAAAATATAATTGATGGCACCACCACTACAACTTAGAGAAAATAAAATGCCTTGAATGAATGTGAATTAAGTTCTTTTTAAGTATCCACTACTCTCAAACAGAAGGTGGTATCACCAAAAAGTTAAAAAATAATAAACAATATTTATCAAAATTTAAAAAACCACAGCAGGGTGAGTTTATTGCACTGTGTCTAGTTCAAGGGATTTTAGGGCCAGCTGAATTTTCAGCAACCCTTCTAAACATATAAATAGTTGATCATTCTTTAAAATAGCCTACATTGAACTTTGCTCTCCACTCATACAGAACTAGCCATGAGCATCCGCTAAATATTTCAGATAGATAGTCACCTGAGTAGAATGTAATCAGCTTATGGCCACTAACATAGTTAACAGGAAATTAAATGCACAGTATGAAAAGCTGAATTCTCAATGAATATAATTAGAATCTGATATCAAAGACTGAAAAAATCACACTAATCACACTGTGGCTTTTTTTGCAAAGAAGCTGTGCACATCTCTGCAAGAAAACAATCCGGGAGGAAATAATAAGCAAAGAGGTAAAATAAGCCTTTAAATTAAAGTGCTATTCATGCTCAGGTATCATCTCATCTCATGATTATTCACCATTACTAAAATCATGTACGATATTACTCGAACTGATCAGATGTCAAAATGTGTTTAAGGTGAACAATTCACATAATTATCGAGTTCAGCCTGTTTGTATCCTGTGACAAAACACACGTATAATTAAAATCAAACCCCAAACAAATTCTACAAAATACAAGCAGCATTCTGAAATAATTATACCTCTTGCAATGAATCATTCAAATCACAGAATCACAGAACGTGCCAAGTTGGAAGGGACCCACAAGGACCATTGAGTCCAACCCTTAGCCCTGCACAGGACCATCTGCAAGAGTCACACACCATGTGCCAAATGCTCCTTGAACTGTGTCAGCCTTGGTGCTGTCACCAAGGAAAAATACGCTCCTTTTCTTAAACATACAGTGTTTATGTATGTTTAAGCCCAGTCTTTTCATACCTCTGGCAGTATTGATGATAAAAGGATTATATGGATTAATGATCATAAAGACCAATGATCTGAAGAAAGAACTGTTCTGGAAAAGATTCTAGCCTGCCAGTCCCACCAGGCACACCCCAGCGTAAGAGGTGCTTCTGATTTTTATCACAGCAATGTAACACAATGACCAGGGCAGTTTCCCTCTTTTGGGAAGATCCCAAATTATTCATGGTTTTGTAGATGAGAAGTGACACCTTATTTCAAAGAGAAGAGGAAGTGCAGACAGTGAAACCTCTAGAGCAGAGGGTGCTTTTGCTCTGGGTTTCTACAATGCTTAGTTTCCCATGGCATAATTTTTCCATGTCTGCAATATGAATACACAAGTCGTACTAGAGCAATAGTTATGTCTGCAGTGAAACACCCTGCCAACAAATGAGAAGTCACACACTGCACTGACTTTCTTGTCTTAGCTGCTGTGAAACACTGCATTACACAGGACAGAACATGACAGAGACACACCACGTATTATATGGATACATGCTTATAAGCATTATTGGTATCAGACATGGCTCCACAAGGGAGCCGTAGTAATCTCTAGCTGAAACTAAAATTGATAGAATATAATTAATGCAAAATGTTAGGTGGATAAACAAGCCTGAAAAAGTCTTCCCTCTTGGGAAAGACACACTTCCATCTAAGCTAGGCAGGTGCGCACATGCTGAACTGCAGAAAAAACCCCACCTGCTATCTGTTGCCATGAGACCATGACATAATTAATGACTCAAGAACAATGAACTGAAAACCCAGAGTTCTGGGGACTACTCAGCATTGTTTGCAGAAGAGACTCATCTCACCTAGAAGTTACTCATACAAGTCTGAGTTAGTCCCAGGATCTCTTGGTAGTCAACGGTGTCCTCTAGTGAACTGGTCCTAGCACACAGGATGAACAGCTGCAGTGATCCCAATGGGAAGGCTGTGGTGTACTAAGGAGTCAGTGATCTACAGAACAGTTGACCTGAGTAGGCTTGTGCTATACTTAGCAGCACTGTGTTGGGTTGTGCTGCACATACAGCTTGGTCTTCATGCCTGTGTTATGCTGCACTTATCTCCTGGGTGCAGGATAAACTTTGTCAGCTAATCACCATGGAGGAGCAGGCAAGCAGCTCCCACTTGGCACGAGCAATTACACCACCCGTGCATCCTTGTCTTTATCTCGAAGCGAAGCAGCCATGTTCTCATGGTGACATCCTTTGGTTTGACAGTAGAAGTGACAAATAGTTTTGTTTACCTCTAAGAAAATCCTACCAGAGTCCTAAAGACCATAATGCTAAGGAACCTTAGCATGGATGGGACCAAGTGTAGCATGCTATGCTGTGACTAGAGATCTGTCTGATGCTGCAAAATGCTGGGTTCTTAGCATCTGATGGGATGCAAGTAGCACAGAGGCTGATGAAAGGACTGGAGCATCCCTCCTGTGAGGAAAGACTGGGAGATCGAGGACTCTTCAGTCTGGAGAAGAGAAGGCTCAAGGGGATCTTAGCACGTATATAAATACCTGAAGGGAGCAAAGAGGACAGAGCTGAGCTCTTCTCAGTGGTGCCCAGTGACAGCATCAGAGCTAATGGGCACAAACTGAAATAGGAGATGACATATGAGCATCTGGAGACAATTCCTCACTGTGAGTGTGATCAAGCACTAGAGCAAGTTTCCCAGAGAGGCTGGAGGGTCTCTATCCTTGAAGATATTCAAAAGCCATCTGACATGGTCTTAGGCAAAGAGCTTTAGGTGGCCCTGTTTGAGTACAGGGGTAGATCAGATGACCTTCAGAGGTCCCTCCCGACCTCAACATTCTGTAATTTTGTGATTATCTATGCTATCAACTTATTCCTTATCTCTAATAAAAGCTATTTTAATTAATGCCTTAGAGTATGTATACCTTTCTCACTGGCATGAACAATGGATGCTTTCATTGGTGCATTGCAACAGCAAATCACCTTCCAGAGGTAGACAGTTCACTCATGATAAAGCTCACACAAGAATGTCTAACTTTTAGCTGCCTAAATGAACAAAGACACATTCTGCCTTTGGTGTATGAGTTCATAGTTTATTGCTTTAACTTGCTGGGGGTAGGGGTTGAAGACCTCTATAAAAAAAATTACTAATGGCCTTTTCTCTGGAGGGTGGGAAGCTAGTAGTGAAAATGGATTTGTCTCCAAGAAATGCAGAACAGAAGCACTGTGCTGAATTGAACTCATATTTACCTTGGAAACCACAGTGAGTTGGAGGAGGGACAGAGGGTGAAATCGTCAGCCTGAAGGCAGGCAAACACAGAACTAGAACCTAAGAATGTGTCTGAGTGAGCAGACCATGGACAGGCTGGGAGAAGGCTGAATTACCTTGGAGCTGGGACACAGTTCTGGAGCCCAGGACACAGGGGCAGGCAAAAGGCAAAGCCTGTAGAGCATGAGAAGAACTACTATCTTCTCTTCAAGAGGAAGGTGTTGGCTATGTCTACTGTCTGGACTTTTAAAAGCATAGGGCACTGTAACTGAGTTTCTGGTTGAAAACTATAGTACAAAAGAGGAGAAAATACTTCTTCTCAGGGAACTTGATACACTTGTTATTAGAGCTTTCAGCTGTCTTTCTCTCACAAAAACCAACATCCTTTCAGCCTTTTCATATCAAGCTTTTTATGTCAGGCAGATTTTGTAGTTTGTGTTCCCTGGTGTTTCCCAGTATTATGTAACTAAATTGCTTCTCATAATTTGATATGCATAAGGCATTTGAAGCATGTTTTCTGAAATTCCTGGGTAAAGTATTATTGAAATAGTGAACACTTGCCATTCTGTACATCTGTCAAAGATCCTTTGTTATACAGTTGCAATGTAGGGCAGTTAAGGTGGAGGTAACTGCTCAAGCCAGACACAGTAATGCCATTTCTCTGCAAAAACTAGGTCATGTAAATGCAACCCCCAGATTACTCCCTAACACTGTTAAGTTACACAGAGTTCTCAGTTAACGTGTAGGTGAATTCATTCCCCAGACACTGCTATCAAAACTAAATTTTAAAGGCAAGGGAAGTTGTGGATGCCCCATCCCTGTAAATGTCCAGGGCCAGGCTGGATGGATCTTTGAGCAACCTGGTTTAATGGAAGGTGTCCCTGCCCATGGCAGGGGGGTGGAACTACATGACCTTTAAGGTCTCTTCCAACGCAAGGCATGCTATGATTCTCTGAGCTGTTTGCATCAGCAAAATTATCCTAACACAGATTAAATAGATTGCAATTGTTTTGTGGGATAGGTCCTATAAATACCAGCCATGTAGTCAGTTCCTATAATCTATTGATGCCTTTGTATTTATAAAATGCTTCTCAAGACTAATCTGACAATCTACTTTACAAAAAGTTCAAAGTTTACTTTTCCCAGCTTTTAAATTAAGTTCCATAAACAGTCTGGTACACACATGGATACCTCGAAAGGTTGTACAGGTAACATGTAACTATTGGTGCTGAATGAGGACTTTTCATACTCAATATTCTATCAAAAGGACCAAGTGGGGGTGGAGGCATTGCAAGCTCATGCTGGCAAGAACATGGTGTCCAAAATACATTATGAAACACAGAGCAGCTGATAGTAGAAAAATTCCTGCAACTTGTGTCCTCGTAGACAAAAATTCAGCTCTTCGGTAACATTGAGGAAAACATTTCAAAGACATAAATGGAGGAAGGTCTACATATTAGTGACATCCACTCTTGTGCAGGAGCCAAAACAAGCAATACTCAAAATGGGAGGGATAGTCCCTTATTTACAAAAATGGATTTCACCTTTTAGTTGCATGCACATTATGGTATTTAGTCAGACTTGCAGCTGACAACATTTTACATCACACCTCTGTGTATCTGTCACTTGGAAGGAATGCAATGAGTTTCTGAGTGGATCTTAATCTTCTGAATTATCAGGTTGTATGGATCACAAATAAAAGGGATTTGGCTTGCATTGAGTTAAATGATCATATTGTGCTTTAAGTGAGACATCTCCGTGAGTCTGGCATATGAAATCTATCCATCCATACAGAAGGTAGTAATAATAGCCCTTGCTTCAACTAAAAAAACCACCAGCAGATAAGAGATAATACTGAAATCTCTGCATCACATCAAGCCTGGACTTTCATGGTGAGTCAAACTTGTCACAAGAGTCTTCATTTGTAGCAAACAATGGTACTGGCTTCCGTGCTTCAGACAACTGCCCACTCAGAAATGCACTAGTCTCCATATGGAGTAAAAGTTGAGTGTGTATCAACACATCTCAATTTCTCACCCATGTTTAGTCCTCTTGGTACTTCCCATAGTCACAGCTTGCTCCAGACATGCCCCCAGTCTGAAGGGACTGAGGGACCAAAACCCCAGAGCATGCTGAAGTCCTTCACAAAAATGAGTTTAGCAGTAGCCCTTAAGATCAGTGTTGAATTTATGTAAATACATTTTAAATCCAAACTAAACCCCAATGCAGCAAGTTGACTTCAGTCTGGGATTTATGCAAGACTTTCCTTAATAAAAGAAAAGACTTGTAAACTGTTTTTTAATTAGCTAACTCTTGTGTCTGGCCAGTAAAGAAGACACTTGGCATTGCTCAAGAGGGAGTAGTAGCTAATCCATAAAATCTTTTCCCACCTCTGACTGTTAGCGCTGGTGAATTTTGTTCGCAATGTCCTACCAAGAAGTACTGTCATTACTTGTGACAGTCAGCACACAGACCTAACAATAAATGTTCAAACTTCACAGCTGTGAGTGAGCCTTCAGTGGAAATGGAGAGGTTTCGCAGTGATCCTGGCAGGCAAAGCTTCAGCCAGCCTACAGGGCAGCAAGGCAAGAACTTTACTGTTCTAGAGGAGGCAAGACAGGACTTCCTTCAATCAGAAAGGAGAAGTGCAAGCATTTCTATACGAATGCCAGAAAGATGCCCTGGCTGAGGGGAGAGCCTAACAGCCCTCTCACATGCAAGGCCACGAGCTGTCTTGAAATGATTTATCTCAAAAAAGAAAAAAGAAGATAAAAAGTAACAAGCAATTTGTTAAAGCAAATCTGTCAATAGTATGCAAACTGAAGTGTGCTGTGTTATGTTTTGTGTTAATGCTTCTCTACCACAGACCTTTTTCTCATCTGTCAGATAAGTGGTGAACTTTGGAAATAAACACATTGAAAAGGAGCACCATGAACTTGATAATAGCAAGTATTACAGATAGATCCAGTGTGCCAGGGAATGGGTATCTATACAGCATAACATGAACTGATGGAAAAGTATCAAAAGACCGAGTCAATGTGGTGGTGTACTGTCAGCAAAATGCTGAAGGACAGTGACAATCTCTAGTGCAGTGTTGGCATGTGTAGCCAAAGTACAGTTTAACTCCAGCTGACTCAATTAAAAGGATCATAGCTAAATGCAGAGCAGTATGAGTTGACAAGAAATTAGAATGTGTAAAATACAGCATAGCATAGAGAAATCTGAGCCAATCTAAATGAGATGAGGCAACAGAACTCCCATAGGCATATTTGCACAGCACTTCACTCAGGCCACTTCTGTAACATGCTAATGAGAAAGCAGTTTGATACAGAAGAACCATATATACATGTATTCCATATGCACAAGCTCTCTCATATAGGGTATCCGAAAGTGAAACACAACAATTTTGCAAGATTAAATTGTTTACATAATCAAGAACTGTCTTAGGATGACAGCACCACTACTACCTACCTCCATTATAAGATAACATTTGAATCATACTATAATCTTCACATTTTCATGTGCTTATAATGTCAAAATTACTTTTATTTTATCACTTTGCTATTTACATCACTTAGAACTGAAACATTCTTGCTTGGTTTTATCCACGTGATGAATATCCTTGGACTACCTCAGGCAAATCACATCAGACATTTGGATTACTCATGAGAGCTAAGGAGAGGAAATATATCTCTGTAGCTGATGCAATTTTGTTTAGTAGCCAAGGATATTTTTAGAATACAGAAGGAAAAATGCCAGACAGGAAAAGACTTGTAAAGGAACCCCAGACAAACACACCAGAAATAGAGCAGATAGATGTATGCAAAACCAAACAGTTTCCAAGGGCCAGATAAATCTTTAAACTGTTACCTTCCATGCTGTCCTAGCATTAATGAGAAGGCAGAAAGATATCGGTATATAAATTTTAAATGACAAGAACAAACTACATTTGATACTACTTCGTCTTTGGTTGCCTCCATTTTAACATCTGATAAGCCTGGTGTTGAAAGAAAGAAATGTTAAGAAACCTACTTGAATGAGCAATAGAAGAAGAGAGAGAATACAGAACTGGACCATCACTGTGACCGCTGACAAAGTGGGTTGGTCTTCTACTAGAATGGCACACAGAATAATAGAGAAACTACGCACGCTACTGAAGAAACACATCTCTCACAAAAATACCCAAATTACAGCAGAAGCAAAGTGGAGAGAAAAAACAGTGACAATAGATGAGGAGGAAGAAGTATGGATTAAGAATTAGTCCAGGCTCTACAAATGTGAAACAGTCCTCAAGAAAGACAGAAAAAAATGCTGATGGACATTTTAGATATGTGCTGTGCTAGGAAGACTTGAGAGTTGTGATAGAAGGTTATGGAACAAAGAAAGACTGCATGAGACATTCCTCCATGCAAATAAGACAATAAGACACAGTGGGCAGAAAATTATTAACAATTTATATCAATAACCCAGTGGTAATTAGAGCTTTACTGCAGCTTTACAGTGCAGAGATAGTGAGGAATATTCCTGTGGTGTTGTCAAGGTAACCTGCAAGTATGTAGGTGTGCAATTCTGCTGGTGTTTATATCAAATGATGGAGAACTAAGGAAATGAGAGCCAACATGTGCAGAATCTGCATTTCCTTAAACTGAAAAAGCTGAGGCTTTAAGTTGGAGAGCAAGTAACACTGGAGTAGGAGGAATTGTGTGCTAGAGCACACTAATTCCATGGAGATGGAGTCTCCTCCTATGTTTAAGACCAACAGAGGAGAAACATGGCACAGTCTGGAGAAATAAGCTACTTTCAGATGCACTGCTGATATGCTGTGAAAGGCTTGACTGTTTCATTAATTCCCCGAGTGCTACAGATACATCTTGTGGTTATATCTTTAGCATCAGCACCCATGTTAACCACTACATACTTCTGCTAATTATGCATTATTTAAAATTATGTTTCTGAATTTTGATTTGAATCATGATTCCTTACCAGCTAGAGTGCCACAAGCATTTCTTTTTTGATTCATGCTACCTTCTTGGCCAGTTTATTAAAGAGAAACACAAAGAGGTAGTTAACACAAACAAATTTTACTTTGCAAAGAAAAAGAGACACAAGTAAAAGAAGGGATAAGAACACACGTTCTGCCAGTTACTGAGGCTCCAATGAGATCTGACAACTTGTTGAGCTCTGACCAGTTCCTAGCACTGATCCAACAAGCTTATTCTGGCACCAAATGATGCTGGACTGCTTAAAGGCCCATCAAACCTCGCTCCTCTCTGGTCTCCCTCTCTTCTGCCCATCCTCCTCTTGTACAGGCCTGTCACAGACAGTGGTAGAACTGCTGAAATCCCTGGGCTTCTCTCACCCTGCCCCCCAAAAAGGGCAGTTTGTGCCATCAGCCTCCTCCAGAACTGTGACTGATTAAAGACAAATTCTGCAAGGCCTATATAAGGGGAGGAAAAAAAACCCTCACAGCGATTCACAGTAAAATGTAAAAAAATCACTGTAATGATGCTAAGCAATCTAAAAAACCCCAAAAAGATAGGAACTCTTAAGGCTCTGTTTTAAAGTGTACATACCACTAAGTAATGCTAACTACAAAGTCCTTGAAGCGCTGATGAAATTTCGAGTATACAATGAGCTAATTCACTTTTTAATAAATCATACTTTTGTGTGTAGCTTTTGATCTCAGCAAAGACACGTGATTTCCCACATACTTCTGGAATACTATGCTGGAACATTACAAACAGAGACGAAAAAATAACCTTTTCAGTGAGCTCCTATTTACTATGGAGTATTTTGTTACTCAGTAGTCACTGTATTCTCCACTATTCACATGAGCAGATGAGGCTTCCCACGCTTGACTCAAAAAGGGCTGATGCAGAATTAAACTCAGCCACAGGCATGCAGAAGTGAGCTCTTACCAGGCTCAGTGCTAACTGTCCACTCATGGAAAGCCACCTGCCATGCTCTCAGACCAGAGACATAATGTATACACTTAAACACAGTGATGTCATCCTAACTTGCTGCTCTGATGGACATCCACCAATTCAAGAGCTTTCTGCTACACCACAGTTTTCACCTACTACCCAAATGAAAGAGTGAGGTGGGCTGAAGCCAGGTTGACATCAACTACCAACTCCCAGATCCTGTCAGTCCAGAACATCTGCCAGACTGACAGGAACAATTTTCCCTGAAGTTATGCTGAAATATATACATCGTGAAATGTAGGCAGGACACTATATTTTTAATCTAGAATTCATAGGATTATGTCGAGAAAAAAATAAACAGAAGAGAATCCTGATCAAGCAGCAATTTGCACAGGGTTAATAAGCAAAATGGTTGCACCAGCAGGACCTTACAAAACAAGTTTCTTTAATTTGTGGACTTCAGAACAGTTCACAAACCACTACAGAAATTCTAAGTGTATACTAGAGCCAGGGACAGACAGAAAACTCCAACTGAATGTGTAATTTACTTAGGCCATAACTAAATGAACTGTTAAAACACTCAGAAGTAGATTCAAGGCAGAAAAAAATATGCTCCAAGTAATTCTTAGTGTCTCAGATATTCATCGAAGACTCTGTATGCCCAAAGAACAAATACAATGGGCAAAAAAGCAACTTGGGATCCTCAAGGACATCCAACAAACTGCTGTCATTTATAATTCCCTTCAGCCACATTCACCCACAAACCCCTACAAGACTCAGTTTCAGTCCCTTTCCAAATACAAGACATTGATGAGTGACAGGCCACATTTCTGAGCCACCAGAACCCACAGCAACACAGCTGAACTCCCCCAAAGTAGACTTCAGAATCTTCAGCAACAGTCAAGGCATAGCACTTCTGCAGAAGAGCCTTCTCTGTCACTCATTGTTGCCCCATTTCCCAGACACTGTTCTGTTCCCTAGGAAAGGGAATATCTCTGTACTGCCTAAAAATACTCCCAGAAGCACAGAGTTCACAAAGAGCGACAGAGCTGAGCTATGGCAATATCCCTTAGATGTCCCAAAGACACCACAGCAGCACCTTTCCCCTGCAGGATGCTATTAGGATGGACTGTATGTGAGTGATACTTATGCCAATCCCTACATAGCTTAGGTAACAGGGGGCTGCAAAGATGTTGGGTGAATTCTGGCCAAAACTTTGGAAATGTTTCAAAGAAGAGGTCTGCTGGACGAATTCCCCCAGCACTGCAAAGTTAGGGAAGCAGCTAACAAAGGAACATGCTTACGGAAATGAAAACCCAGCAGATGTGATTCAATCCCCTCAAACAGCACTTTGCCAAATCTGCCTGAATGCAAGAGGAGTTTGTTTGCATTCACAGAATAAAGGGAACATAAGTAAAGAGGAAGGGCTGTAGGCAAGCCAGCCATAGGTGTTGATATGAGTAGGGGCTGGGATCACACAGAGGATGGAAGTGGCTGAAACTCAAAATTTTCTGCAAGACAAAAATTCAGAATAGCTTTTCTTCTGTATGAGAATAAAACTGGTTTTAAGAATGTCCTGCACAATGGGTATTCTGAAATATTGTTTTGAAAAACATTTAATAAAGTATTTTCTTCCAAGTTCCTGATTAAAACCCTTGAGTGGATCAGAAAAATGACAATGACTAGTGATAAATTATAGAGATATTTGAGAAAATTATAGAGCAGTGTTCTTTGCTACCTTCACCGGCAGCAAGGAAAATCTACTAATCAGTTAATATTTTCCATTCAGCTTAGTAGCTTGTACTTTTTAAACAAGACTACAAACTGTACCATGAATACTTCTTTTGCCCACGGGAAGAAACAAACTACAAAAGTAAGAGATTCTGTGTTTGATTTTGCTTTTGCAAAACAATGTAGTTAGAAGTCTCTAAGGAGATATTCTAGAATCAATTGCATTAAAATATGCACTGAGAGTCAAACAGCATATCAGAATACAAAAGAAGCACAAAAAAGGCACACTCCTTAGTGAAATGAGCACATATTATTAAAAAGGCAATCTGCAGTTACTATTGGATTGGATTCTGGTCTTGTGGTGTGAAAGTTCTGAATATTATTTCAACACTTAGGAACCAAAATACTCATTTGTTTTGATCTTTGGTTTTAAAGTGAAATCAGAATTGAGATATGTGAGGTCTATTTCAAATTTCTTTCAGACTCTAGTCTGCTCCCATGATTCCAAACATCCAGAACATTAGCCATCAGCGAACATAGACTCTAACACAAATGTATGTGAGCTCTTTGCAGTGACTAACAATGCTTCATCACCAATAAGAAGGGATCTCTTTTCTTTTAAGCACACTCCATAGAGCTGAGGTTGTGCTTACAGCCTTTTAACTTGGCTGTACAGATCACAGATTAAAAGTAAGAGAAGCAGGGTCAAAATTCATGTAACTAGATAAAAGGCATCACCCTGAGCAAGACACATACCTTTGTGGTATATAAAACATGTGCTGCGGAGGGGGTTTGTAGAGAACTCCTTCATACACAGGCCACAAACCACTTAAAATTCTGAAGAGTGAACTCTTTCCACAGCCATTGGGTCCAGTGATTAAAAGATTCATCCCCTCCTCGACCTGTAAAGAGGAGGAAAACACAAAGATGTTACTATGCAATATATGTGTCACAAGACAGTCTAAGAGCCCTAAGAGGGAGTTACATGAGCATTTATATCAAATTATCAACCCATTTCATTGATTACCTGCACATATTCATGCAACTACACTGGAAACAGTGGCTTTAGATATAATATGTGGGCTGAGATAATGAAAATAATTTCTATTATGTCTGAGTGTCTCTATAAACTACACTGATTATTACAGTGTCAATTATTATTAATATTACAGTGTCAATACACCACAATCAGGATCAATTATTCTAATGCAGATTAGGTCCAACGGTGTTAACGGAGCACTGAGCAGCACTGTGCCTACCTCTGATATTAACTGCAGCAATGGGAGGCCTATCAAATTATTCAGAAAATTTACTTCATATTGCCTTTTCCCACTTAATTACCTGTGTTAGTTTGGCTATAATCCACTTTTTTTTACTCATTTGAATATTACCCTGAGTATATATGAGTGTATATTTATGCATAATCACAATGCTATTGTCTGTGCTTTACAGAAATATATTGACTGTTATATTTTCTTTGTTTCTGCCTCTTGAGCCAAATGAATAAATATAAATGTCTGTTTGACCATAAAGTTATGATTTTACAAATCTGAAATTCCTACACTGAAGTTATTGCAAGTTTTGCTATAGCTAGGACCCTTTTCACCTAGTTCCTAATTCCTACACCACAGAGGTGGCAAAAGGAACACTGCTTTAGCTAAATTAGAAGACCTGCTGGAATTGTTCATGTTAGTGTTCTGATAACTTCAGTTCTTTTTAAAAGTAGTAACACCTGCAATGGAATATCAGATCAGCATACATATGGGAGTAATTCAATAAAGGTCATTCATTAAAATTGTGAGCAGATAGCAAGAAGTATTTGAAATAGGTTTTCAAAAACAATAAAGGTTGTACTGAGTAAATACTCCCCAGCTGGACTTGTGAACAATGCTGTCAGCTGTTAGCCAGCACTGCTCTTTGTGGTGATCAAGTGAAACT
This sequence comes from Manacus candei, assembly GCF_025592945.1. Classification (NCBI taxonomy): domain Eukaryota; kingdom Metazoa; phylum Chordata; class Aves; order Passeriformes; family Pipridae; genus Manacus; species Manacus candei. Next base: position 3,679,058 of record NW_026138111.1, on the reverse strand, counting down.
ACAGACTTGATTTTTTCACTGTTGCTGTGAACTCAGACTTTTAAAGGAGCCTGTGTGAGTAAAGCATCCCAATTCCATTGAAGTTAACTAAAGATGGATGCATACTGCCATATTCACCTTTGAAAATCTCAGTTTGGTTTTTCACCTGGCAAAAGCACCAGAAATCCTCCCTTCTCTTTCTTTGAGCAGGATAAACTACATATGTCTGCCTCTATCAAGCTACTATGCCTACCTTTCTGGACTTTCCCTTTTATCCATATGCTCCTCCAAGTACTTAACATAAGGTATATGAATTCTGTGCTGTTTATGTTAATGTGATGGCAACAATCAGAAGATTCTTGCATATCATCTTACTTTGAAGTTCAGTCTGGAAACCACCACATCGCCATTCGGAGTAATAATAGGAACATTTTCACAAATAATTCCTTGATCAACATCAATTACTTTCCCTAAAAAAGAAAAAAAATAAAAATTAACAGTTTGCAAAGCCTTCCACTAAGCAGTGATTTGTGACAGTCTCTGTGCACGGCTGAGAAGTACAGACTGGTGCTTGAAACAGCTCTCTTATGTGCTCCAGTGGAAAATCTGAATAATAAATCTTAGCTAGTCAGAAAGACACTGTCAGTAGTAGCCAAGAATGTGCAATGAATCCTAAATTTGATCATAAACATAATGCACAGTAAGCATCACAAATACATGATGCGCTATAAAGACGTGTTCATTTAAATTCTACCTGTATTTACTATATTTTATTTGAAATAGCTGTTTAATACCAATCAATAAAAAAGTTCAAGCACAGCCTTAGCCATGGGCAGACCAGTGAACCTTCTTTTGAGGATTTAATTAGAAATCACTACCAGCCCTGAAAGTTGGAGCACATTTCAGTCTCCTCCAGCAACAAAAGCAAAAGAAAAAAAAGTTTAATGGCTTGCTTCCATCTCTTTTTGATGCCACAGACACTGCAAACGTGTCTTGTAAGTATTTGCAGAAGATCATGTAACATTTCCATCAGGTACATACACTTAGTATTTCGATTTCTGGCAAATTTAAATATGCAATCTCTATCAGACATTTGGATATGCTGTAACACAAGGACTTCGAAATAAATTCTCCTGGAAACAGTAAAAAAATGAAACTAATTCTAACTTCTCAGTCGCCTGTTAACAGACTTCTCTAACAGAACCTGACCCCTTGGGTTCCTAGACAAATATCAGAAATTACCTTTACAGAAAAGATGCAAAGGAAAGAGATTTCTCTTTGTATTAGAAAGCTGTTTATTTACAACTTAGACTACTGTGAACAAAGAAAATGTAAGTAATGCACAGCTGAGTTCATTGTAAAAGGCTCTGGTAGCGTTTCCTTCAGTTAAGGTTAGTTTTACATGTTCCATATAGAGGCTCTTTTTTCAATTGCTTGCAACTTTGTCAAACTATAACAACCTGGGCAAAAATTTCTGTGCCATGCAGCAGACCCAGAATTCTTTTTTTCCCATAATAAGTTTTACTTAAAACAGTTCTGTGGTGTCCAGTATGAGATTATGGGGAAAAAAAGTGTTTTGCTGTTAAAAGAAATTACTTGGATACAGTGGAGACACTGTAGTTAAAATAAATCTAGGATAAAATACAGTAAGCTAGTAAGCATTAAGTATACTTAATTCTCATTTCCTAATCCCAACTTCGCAGCATTTGATTGCAACTTTAGTATGCTTTTAAAGTATATTTATGTGTAATCAGAAATACAATTTGATAGTATTTGTACAAGATGTACAAAATCCTATTTAATTTTTTAAATTATGAATTATTAGATACACTATAAAGCAGAATTATTATCATGTTCATATTTTCACATTCTTACTGACAACAGTAAATACAAGGCACAAAACAGACATCGGTTAGTTACATAGACTTATACTGGATGTTTCCAAAGGAAATAAGTATTATATGTTCAGAGTCACTGGGGAAGCTGAATATTAAGATTTTTCTTTTCTAACAATGCAGACACGTGTACTTTTATCCACACACAAATCCACTATTCAGGGATTTCTGAAGTATCAAGACCAAAACAAAGGAGGAAAAACACTATTACAACAACAGGACTTGTCATAAAAAGTGTGGAGCCTGTGGCCTAGATTCATCTGGCCTAAATTCTTTTTAAATCCTTGTGCACAATGCTTGGTCTTGGCTAGCTGCCTCTGAGAGCTACAATCACTCAAGAACAAATGCTAGTCACCATGGCTTAGGAGGAATTCAGACTGGATGAAATGTAGTGGAATGAAATCTTGGGAAAAGGTTGCAGAGAAAAAAGGAGGGGGGTTTATGTATACTAGACCAAAAGGGAACATAAACAACATGCCTGCCTATCTGAATTGTATTTGGGATTCGTTTTATCTATCTAAAAAGAGTCCCCAAATTACTTTGTTGCTCCAGGAACTACAAACCTTTTCTCATGTACATGACAAAATGCAACAGTTATAAAATGCTATTTCTTTTAATGTCAGCCAAATATTACCAAGATCTACAAAATTAAGACATCAGCTATTTCCACACCTACCCACCATGCTGCATCAGACTGTTAGTTGTGAAGGACCTTGTCAGAGGACCTTTGAGAAATCTGAGCTGAAGGGCAGCACTGTTGAAATTACTGCAAGAAGTTATTTCATAAAGAGCCCTTTGGGGTCCTTAACTCTACTGAGGCTTAAGTTTCCAAAAGCCAAAGGGAGGGAATGAGGCTTTTCAACATCACAGAGGGAAGCAGCAGAAATGGTCAGTTGGGAAAGTGAGGATAAAGCCATTGCAAAAGCTGCCTTTAAGTACGACAGACAGAAGCTGGATGCAAGAGGCAGAGAGAGGCATCACATAATGGAGCATGGCAAGAAACAGATGTACACAGTAAATGCCCCAGGGACGGTGGAGACAGAAAGATAGTGGCACCAGAAAGATACAGGATAGGGACAGGAGGGAAAAGGTTTATGCAGATCATTTGAGAGGTGAGGACAAGGGTGAAGTTGTTTTTTCAGTTGAAGATTCCCGCTAAATTACGAAAAAATGAGCACGGGCTGAACTTTAATCATTGAAAACATAGTATTTTTGTCAAAAACTACTGAACCAATCTGTTCTTCCCCTCTGCCTCAAACAAAATAATGTGATGTTTGAAGATGAAAATGTTAGTCCCAGCTTTCTGAAAAAAATGAAGTGTCCAAGGGAAACAGGCACTGTCTGTGTAAGAATAATAATATCACCACCATCAATAATAGTATAGTTGAAATGCCTTTTTCATTTGAAGGTTTCACAGAAAAAAAATGAGTCATTTTGTGTATAAGAAAAGCAAACCTTAAGGACAGAATTACAAGCCAGCAGGAGGTTAAAATGAAAAGGTAACATGGCCTCTGTGGCATTTAGGCTGAGAGGTAGATTAGTTGTAGAAAAAAACTCTCTGTTCACTCCTGTCCCACTGCACCATGCCTCCCTCCCATCCCCTGGGAAACAGACACAAATATGAATTAATTACCTTTGATTTCTAAGGGTCCATCAATGTGTAACTCTGCTTTATCTTCATTCTTGCTGTTGTTTACAGACCCTTGAATAACAGCAGTTCTTTTGTAGATGCCTCTCTTCACCTCATCAAAGACTGAAAACATGTTGTAGACACGGGCAGTGTATCCTGCTAGCTCAGTGACCTGAGAAACAATAAATGCCTCATTTCAGTGATACTCCACAAATTCTACTAACCAAATGTTTGGTCAAAGATCAACAGGATCAACAAAGCGTCCTTCAACACCAATCCATTTTCATTCCTCAAGATTCTGTGCTAATCCATATGCCACTCATAGCTGCTACCAGCCAGCAGAAAGGACAGTTTGATTTCAGCCAATGTAAGCTATGATAGCTCCAATAAATGAAGAGGTTGCAGGGACTGATCTTTTTTGTGGATCAGTAGAGTCTTTAAGCAGCACAGAATAGCTACTAACATATCTGAAAACAGATAGCCTGTCATACAAGAGATAAACAAAATTTCTGCATTTTCCAGAAGAAATAAAGGTCCACAGAAGTGAGAAAAATGGCATCTATAATTATTTATGTTTATTTCCTTTTTTTCCTGAAACCTCCTGTGGGAAAAGTGTGCTTTTCTGTGTACAAGAGAAGCACCAGGGCATCCTAATTTAAAATACAGTACAAAACAGAAATTATTCTTCTGGCAACTGCATACTGCAGCACCAGAACTAAATCTGAGACCTTGGATTAGAACTGGGAGTTTCAAAGATGGTGAGGTCTCTTAAAAGGCTTTCTCAATTTTTTTTTGGTCCTTTTGTCACAATTTCCACCTGGTAAAGACAGAAACAACAGATCCCTGGACCTAGTAACTTACTATTCATGAGCAGCAACACCACCAAGAGCTCATAAAGAACTGCCTCCATCTGCTGGCAGCGAAGAATTAAACCCAGGCCTCTTATTATAAATTAGATGGATTTAAAAGGATTAATTTTATACTAAATTCATAGAGAAAAAGAAGAATAGCAACAAAATTAGATAAAGATTATAAAATCTTTAGCTTGCTGTGGTTAAGTACATACACTCCATGACTGAGATCACCTGTTACAGCATACATAATTCCCTATTTGTGCCAGACTCAGAAGTGAGTGCTAGTTCTGGCCACATGGCCATCACTCCATTGGAGGGTGATGGAAAGAATCCTGCATGTTACAAATGAAACTTGTACCAGCTGTGCTCCACAAGAAACATAACTTGTAGTAAGCTTCTAAACAATGACCCTACAGACTCACTTTGTCAAAACTCTAAATACTCCCACCTGAACAGTTGACTGCAAAGAAAAGTCGAGCCCTCCTCCTCTGCATGCTGAATTACATTGTCTTGAAGAAGGCTGCCCTGGTGGATCAGGTGGGCAAGAACTGGAACTGCACTACCACTTGAAGTGGGTTGAAGTACTCTGTCCTGTGGAAACTGCCCGAGTCATGAAACGGGAACGACAATGTGGTTAAAGCACTGCTGCATCTCTTGAAGAGAAGTGTAAATGTAAAAGTAAGATGGAAATTCATAGAATTGGTCTTGTTATAAAAAAGTGAGTTGGTTCAGTTCTTCTACTACATGGTGGATATTTTTGTTTCCAAAAAATAAACCCCCAGAGTTTCTAAGTCCTCATGTACATTATATAAATGACTTAAATGTTGAAAATACAATAGAAATTACATCAGTGTATAATAGGTTATCTGGTAGTATCTTTAGAGCAGAGGCCAAGCAGGGAAACAGCTAAAGGAGCATAGGTCAAAAATCATAGCCCATTAGAAGGATTCCTTCTGAAAACAGCACAGACTCTGGCTTTGTCAGAGTCTGTATCTGAAGGCACCAAACTACCCCACCTCCTCCAATTTACAAAGTTGTAGCTATTGTGGCTGGATTCCCAGTAACAAAATCCATAGTCTTTGATTAGCTGCCTAGTTAATGCATGCCTCCTCACACTGCACAGGGAAAAGGGGTTCCCACCAAAGGGCCAAGCAAACACCAATTAACGAATGCAGAACCAACACTGAGAAGGAAATGTTGAGGAGAATAACAGCACCGTCTCACTTTTCTTTGGCTTAACAGTTGGCACCTAGAGAAATCCCCAAGAGACCACAGATGAAAGCCCAACTTTACTGGAATTTGGGTAAGGATCTGAAACAATATCTCTAATCTTTCAGATGAATATCCTGTACTTCTAGAATATTTGCTGTCCCAAAGTGGATTTTTTCCTGCTAAAATTTCTCTACTTTGCAAAATTACTTACAACTTAACAGGTTCACAAGATACTGAAAACAGCCTCACCATTTATGTAGACAGGAAATAACTATTCAATTCTCCCTGTGTTTCATACAAAACATGATTGGAATAGGCTGCCTAGAGGTGGAGATGCCCCATCTCTGGAAGTACTCAAAGTCAGGTTGGACAGGGCTCTGAGCAACCTGACATAATTGAAGATGTCCCTGCTCATGGTGAGGGAGTTGGACTAGAAGACCTTTAAAGACCCTTCCAATCAAACTATTCTATGATTTTATGACACTTCCAAGAGAAGTGGAGGCAGACAGCCTGAACTCAGGTCTGTGCTCCAAACAGAAGAGGAATTTGAACCTTTATCACTCACATTCCAGGAACTTCTATCACTCTCTAATGGCACCTGAACACAAGTATTAAAACTTACAACCATGTGTTGCACCATACAGGCAGCTGTGTACTTTAGACTCTTCATTGATCAAACTACCAGTTCAAAGATCTCCATGGATTTCTTTGCAACAGAATCTGCCTTTAATTGTTTTTTAATATTTTTTAATAAAAAACTTTACAACTTTTTTTATATTTTAAATTAAACGTAAACTGTTTTACTTTTTTCTCTACTGTTTCACATATGACAGATGTACAGCACCTCTTTGTATGAAGACATAATCCTTTCAATAGCATCTGCTCCAGAGATCAGCAAGTTTCGTGATGTAGTAAAAGCTTCTGTTCTTTCACTAACCATTGCCTGTTTCTGGCCATCTTCCAACTCTAAAAGTAAAAAAAAAAAGTTTTCTGTTAAAATATTCTGCTTAAAATTATCTCTACAAATTAAATTACTATTAGAATGTGAGCTATTATAGAACAGTTTTTAAATTAAGAAAACCTTAGCTCTATAAAGACAATCTTTCAAAAAGAACTGGTGAAAGTAACTACTGTAGATAACTTGGTAACAAAGAATAAGTAGGAGCATATGGAATTCATCTTGTTATGCAAAACATCCTATTCTCTTATACTATGCACCAGGCATGGTTTAACTACACTGATGCAGCATTCCTCCTTAAGGTAAATGCAGAATTTACTGACGGCTGATTCCAGCACCCAGGCCAGCTCATCGAGGAGGAGTTGGGAGACCTCTACAAACCACTGCAACAGCTAATTTAGGGGTATTTGAAAAACTAAAATTATATAGAATTTGTGAACATTTCACAGTGCCAAAACACAAGCTTTTATATTATATATGATGTTACTTGAACTTTTTGTCCAAAACATTTTCCATATGGTTGGCCTGCTGCATTTGAAAGAACTGTGTTTTAACAAAGCAGACAGACTGTCTCTGTTTCATACAGAAACTAGCATTTCCATTTTCATCTTAATTTATGTAACTGATACATATATATACTTATTTTATAAACAAAGATAAATGTTTACTGTGCCTAGAGAAATCAAAGTCTTGCTTCCAAAAACAGTTACTCTGCAAAAACTGATGAGAGACTCAACATTTGGAACACCAATGATTTAACACAAGAAGAATGAGAAGTGTTATCAAGTGGGAATCTTGGCTTTCCCAGCTGATTTCTTCCCTGAAATATGTAACAAAATTAAAGATTTCAGTCAGAAATATTACTGTTAAAAAAGATCCTTTTTTCTTATTATTGAAGAATATTTTTTTTTTACTTTTTTTTCCCCTTGCTTTACAACTGTAGTCTCAAGTCTGGCCATGGTACCAGTTTTGTGCATATCCCTGACTCTGTTGATACATCCCAAAGTAGTAAGTCCACTACCTCTTCCTTCAGATGTGAACGAACTTGTATCTGATCTGCTGAGGCACAAAGCACTGTTTTCCCAGGCAGGTCAGTGGTAATTTCAGGTATGCCTGATTCTTTGAATACCTGTAATACCTCGAACTGGTCTTGACAGTGTTGTCAGTATTATGTCTGCCACCCACCATTATGTTATGCCTCAGGACTCCACAATAAAACCCATGTTTTATCAGTTTAGGTTGCTGGTGACAAATATTCTGCTTTACAACACGAGCCACTGCTGCGTCTTTCCTTTCTCCCACATTTGAAATGTATTTATCAAAAGAACAGTCATGGGTAACAGGAATGTTATTTAGTTTAGCATGAATACAAGTCCTTTTTTATTCATGCTCTAATACCAAGGAGATATTTACAACATGTGGTTAAACGCTCTTTTTCTCGATTGTACTCATTCCCATTCTAGCAGAAAGACTCTTATCACTTTTTCTGTTGTGCTGATAACCTTCACTGTGAGGTGAAATGCCTTTGTACAACCTCTTCTGTTTGGAACAAGACATCCTGATATTTTTGAAGCTGTTCCCAGGATGTCAGCCAGGGTCCTGATATAGTGCCCTCCTGAGCCACGTGATGGGCAGCAGCTCAGACAGCTGAACACCCAGCCGTGTATCGACACAACTGCAAGTGAGCTAAACCATGTGGGCACCGCCTCAAGTCATCCCACAGGTCACATCAAGCCTGTCCAGTGGGACAGTCCTGATTTGGAATATAACTACCAAGAAAAAAATATAACTACTGCACAGAAAAGAATTCACTCCTTTCTGATTAAATGTATCCAACTTGGAACTGATCCTTCTACAGACATCGTAGGATCTGTGTTTAAGGAATCCTGTGGAATTCCAATACATTCTGTGGTACTAATTGTGCACAAGGAAGCCTGTTGAACCAAATCACCCACTTGTCTTTCACTACTATTCCTTAATTACCTTTCTTTCTGTTCTCTCTCTCTTTTTTTAATTTATTTATCTTTTAAAAGCATCTGCAATAAAAACACTACTTGAGTTTTGTTTCACTTCCAGGAAAGTTGTGACAGGATGTCAAAAATTATACCATCCTAGTCTGGAATTTGAATTTCACCTTCTCTTTGCCCATAGAGTCAGGGAAAACCAGCGGTTCCTAACAGGTCAACAGTAAGAGAAAAATGACCTATAATTACCTTTGATTACACTGTGGTTTATGGAAGGAGGAGATAAGCACTCTAGGAAAGTTCATAGTATCATTTTGTAAATGGAGATGCTGCAAACATCAGCCTACCATCCCAAGAGTAGCTAGTGAAAAAGGATGGCAATTAACATCGTAATCTTGTGTGACACAAGGATCGTCTAAGTCCTGACTTCATACTGTTTATCAGGCTTACGCTCAAAGTTGAATCATTTGTGTTGCTCTTTCCTCAGCTGACTTGCTATGCTTGAAAGTTACACACAGGATAGGGATGTTGTAATAAAGTCTGTGAAAAATAAATCAATATGAGTGGCATTCAGGGGAAGTACAGTCTTTTGAGGACATAACTTTAAAGAAACATTTAGAAATTAAGAAAAAAATGTATTACCGCCATCTGCAAATCCCGTTGCAGTAATGATGGGCACAGCGACCATAATCATACCACAGCTACTCCAGACATACTTCATCAGGAACTGCTCTATCATGATGTACCATAAACGTTTGGACAAAATGAGATTCATTTGATCTGTCAAAGCTTTGTAGCTTTTTTGCAGCTGTTTCAATTCTACCTACAGTTAAAAAAATAAAACATTTATACAATGCAACAAAGATGCACATGTCATACAAGATACATTCACATATGCACCTGAAATAATCCAGCACCCAGAGCTGTGACTTCTGAATCACATCTGCTAGATGGTACTTTATTTTCACTCTACTGCAGTCTCCCAGCAAAAGTGCACAGCTTTACAGAAGTCAGTGCACCTGCTTCTTATTTACACCATCTTATTACACTATCTATCGTCCCTCGATAGAACATTGGCAGGTTTTCAACTCTTTTAAGATCTCTGATATATACAAGAACAACATAGAAGGCAGTCACAACAGCAGCTGATTCTAACAACCATAATAAGATTGATGCCACATCCTTCTAATAAAGCTGCAGCTGTAGAGTTTCACAGAAACCTGAAACTCATATTGGGCAGCGTTTGGGGATCAATTATCTCCAGTGACTTAAAGTTGCAGAGCTGATCCCTGAAATGCAAAGCTGCTTGTTTTTGCAAGAAGTCTGGGAGAAGAGAGAACTATCCCAAGAGGTTTAACAAGTCAAAGAGAGTTGCAAGTCAATACAGTATGTATTCAGCTCAAGCCCGGATATGTGGGAATTGAGAAAATGTTTAATTTAGCTACACTTAAAACATTATGATAGGTAGCTTTTGAGAATAATTGTGTCTACAAAAATAAACCATTTACCTTATATAATCATTGCTTGGACTCAGAGAGTAATACTTCAGGCTGGTTTCCAGCTTTCATTTTCACCTTACATGAAACAAGTTTTTTTTCCAATTGTGTTTGAAAGGTATTACAGCCAAAATCCACTTCTAATAAAAATATGAAGAGTTTCTTAATCAGGTGGCTTTAAAACAAGCTACTAGTTTATGTAACTATGATTGCAGAAGTACTGTACTTAAGCTATTTTAAGACTCTGATGACTACATCTTTGCTTAGCTATGTAAAAGAGTGTCAGAGGTTGTAGTGCGCTCTGAGCTATCACAGAGTTTTCCCCTAGACTTTCTGGTGTACCCTGTTTGCTATTTCTGCAGTATTAAACCTGGTAGCTCATACAAATGGGTGAGAAAAAAAAAAGCCTGGGAAAGTTAATCAGAATGGACTGGGTGGGGGAAAAACAATAATGGAGATAAATTTTCTAGAAAAGCATAAGATCCAGCTGCAAAACCGGAAGATTGCCAGAGCTCAAGGGAACTTGTGATCTGCTCCCCCCAGATACTGCTTGTGTGATGGCATTTTCCTAAGAAATGGGAAGTGCTAAGCTGTAAACAGGTTTAAATGTCAGAGGGACCCAAAGTGCTCAGGGAGGGCAGCAGGGAAAGTGTGGGTCTGCTCCGGCACTGTGGAAGTGACCACAACACCCTCCAATTTCTCTCCTACTTACCTTGTGCCCTCGGTAAAAAGCGATCTCTTCCACGTTGGCAATGATGCGTGAATGTATGAAGCGCAGGTAGCCCTTCCTGTGAGCCTCCTCGGCCACCAGCTTGCCAAACTTGGGCGAGCAGGCTTTGAGCACACGGGCCGTAGCGTAGACGACGAGCCCAGCCAGGACCGTGGGCCCAATGGGGTTGGCCCCCCGGGACCGCGCTGTGCGGATGAGGGTGTAGGAGGTGAGCACAACATCCAGGATGGGCTTGGTGAGGTTGGAGTAGAGGTGTGCCACAGACTGTGAGAACATCATGATGTCCTCGGTGAGAGACTGGTCGGGGTTGGCCAGCCGCCCGTCCATGCTGATCACTTTGTAGTAAGTCTGGTTGGCAAAGTAGGTCTCATAGGCGTGATCCACCAGGCGCGTGCGGAAGGCGAGGGCCAGCTTGCACTCCAGGTACCGTATGGTGCTGTTCACGAAAGTGGCTGGGATGGCAATCATCAGCCATTTGATTAACTTGAAGATAAAGCTCCTGGGCTGTTTTTCCACGATGCTCTTCACAATTTTCCCATCGAGGGCGGCCACATAGATAGAGAGGAAAGTCCTGGACACCAGAGCGAACGAGTGGAGGCAAAGCAAGCCCAGCTCGGCACTCACCAGCTTCGGGAAGAAGAGCTTGCGGAGTTCCAGCAGCTGCCTGAAGAATTCCGCGTCCACGGCCGGGGAGGCTCTGCCCCGGCCGCTGGCGCGGTGCGGCGCCGCCTGGCCCCCCTCATCCTGGGCGCCGCCTCTGCCGCCCGCCCGCTTCACGCGCCCGCGGATGATGGGGTAGAGGATCTTGAGCCCGTACGCCGCGGCCAGCAGGCACGCCGCCCTCTTCGCGGCGCCCGTCCTGCTCCACTGAACCCGCCGGGCCGCCGCATGCAGCATGTGGGCCATCCTGCCCGCCGGGGCACCGCTACGCGCCGCTCCTACCGCGGGCGGATCATGCCCAACGCGAAGGCCGGTCCCGCCGGGTCTTCATCGGGGCGCTGGGCCCGGCCGGCCGCCGGCCGCTCTGCCGCGACAGATGCCGAGTGAGCGCTGCCTCCCAGGGGCGACGGTGCCTTCAAAGCGCGGCGCGTTGCACAACGCGGCCCTGCGCGGCGCAGCCCGCCCCGCCGACCACCATTGGCTGCGCCGCGCGGGGCGGCACCGGCAGCGGCCCGGCTGCCCCGCACGGCCGCCGCGGCCGCACCGCTATAGCTCGGGGCGCGGCCGCACCAGCGCCGGTAGCGGCAGCAGCTTGAGTGCCCCGGAGCTCCGCCCTGCCCCGCGTTCGCGGCGGGTCTCCCGGCGCTTGGCTCCAGCCGCACCTCTGGTCCCCCGGCGCTCGGCCCTGCAGCGCTCCGGTTCGCCCCCGGCTGCGTCCGCCCTTTCCTTCCGCCTGCCCTGTAGAGCAGGCGCCGCCTCCGCCCCCGGCCCCGGCCGCGGCCTCGCCAGCGGCACGGGGGGAGGAGGGGACGGCGGCAGCGGGGAGAGCGCGGTCCCCGCGGCAGCCCCGGCGGGCAGCGCGTCACCCCCGGCGACCCCGAGCCTTCCCGGGGCGGGGAAGCTGAAGCGCCGTCGCGGGGGGGGCCCGGTGCGGGACTGACGCGGGCGAAGGCGGGCACAGCCGGAGCCGGTGGCCTCGGGCGGCCCCGGGTCGGAAATTGGTCGGGCGGCTCGGCGGCTCCGGGGCAGCGCCTGCACAATTCGCGTAATTTGTTTCCTGTCCGCTCGCCGAAAGGAAACCGGTATTGTGTTCTGGCAGCCCAAAACAACCCCGACCGAGTCGCACGGCCTCTACAGCAAAACCCGGCTAATTTCGCACAAAGGAATCAACCGTAAAGGCAGTCGTCTTGATGCTTTATTTTTTCTCTTTTCCTAATTTCTTATTTCTACTTCTTACCTTGTTTGGAAAAGGTGCTGTATTTGAAACTGCAGGGGGAGAATCAGAGTACTTAAAAAATACTTCAGGTTCTTTTACACCTTGAAAATGTAGTAGTAAGGGAGCTGTATAAGATGGTGTATGATAAAGCATTAGTTTAGGCTGTGTATATAAAAGCAGAATTTAAGAATGTGCTGAGCATATAGGAGTGCTGAGCAGCCCGGCCTTTCCCTAGAAATGGAGAGTAAGGCCACCTGTCTCTCGGTAACTCAGCAAATGCTAAGTCACTTTACTGTTATAAAGCAGCCCCCTTTAGTGGGAGCAGGGTGCAGTGATGATGTTTAGAGAGCAACAGAAGCTTCAGGATGAAGGAATGATATCTTTGATTTGAGAGCGAGCAAGCTTTGCTTTTAAAAATCAGACATCATTTATCTCAACATCCGGGTGCCTTCCAAAAAGTCCAATAAGCCAAGACCAGCAGGAAAAGACCAAGAAACATCTATTTCTCATTTCTTCCTAGGAGCTTGCACAAATTCTGTCTACAATGGGCTGAACAGTTACTTAGAGAAGATGTGGGGTAATTTTGGAGTTTATTGTATTTTTACCAGTGAGGACAGGCTAGAGATCTAGACAGAGACCTTTCTAGCCTTTTTTTTTTTTTTTTTGAATAACTCAAATAAAGCTAGAAAAATGTCAAAATCTGACCTAGTGCAGTTCAGCTAACTTTCAGTTAGGAGGTAGGCCTGATTTCACTGCAGGTTGTTTTGTCAGTAAGATAGGAAGGGTTTTCAGTGCACAGACACAAGATACACTGGCTAAGAAATTGCTTTACTTAGGCTTTGTTGTTTTTTTAATCATGATCTCCAACTGCATACTTCTCTTTCTGGCTTGTGTGTACCACAGCATACTCTAAGATTTTGCCAAACCACAGCTATTTGCAATATTCCATTACTCTAGCGTTTTCTTACAAAGGGGAAAGTTTACAGATCTCTTTTGGTTCTGCATGTCTGCTGACCTTTCGCTTTGCAAGATCCTGGACGACTGAAATTTCTGGTGGCTTGGTGGTTAGTGCAGACGTACACCCCACAGTCAGATCTGTGGGAACATTTAAGTGAAGCAAATCTGACCGTGCAGTGTTGCAGTCAATAAAAGGAATGTATTTCCTCCTTTTGAAAGCATGAAGAAAAGCCTAAACTGTTGTTTTAAATACTCTCTTTCTTCTGTTCTTGCTGCCTCAAGAGTTTTGCTCTGCCACAGTCCTGCTCAGTAGTCTGTGCACAAACTCCTCTTTGTGAAGCATGGCCTTAGGTGTTAGATTTTTATATTTTTTTAATGCTGAAGGCAGCAATTTTACTACATTTAGTCATAATAAAAGTTCACAATATTACTCGAAAAATAATTAATAAAGCTGCAGTAATATTGGTGCAGTGCTCAGTGAAGTTTGAGTAATTGAAGCTGTGAGATTGGAGGGGTGTTGATATTAGAACCAGAATGTTTGGGGGTTTATCCTCTCTAAAGGAAAAACACATTTGTTAGTGTCAAATGATTGTTTTTTAGTCATATGGTTAGTTTTCACCAAATGCATTAAAATAACTTGTGTGCAGGAACTAATAACTGAGGAGGAAAAAGAAATGGCAATACTGAGTATTAGAGTGACTAACGTCCATGAATGTTTGAATATGTAGGAACTAGAGTGTAATCATGGCAACTGATGCCTCTTTTTTCTCTTCTGTTTTATGCCCACTGGCTCCCACACCAGCACTTGGTCCTTGCACAACTGTGTGGTTGCAGTGGAGGTAGTGGAATTGGAATGTGAAGGCAATTACGCAAGAGATATCAATCAGTCCTACTCCATGATCATTTTTTGTATCTTTTGATTCAGTGTTTGAAAAAACAAAGCGTGCAACTTTTTAAGCAAAAGGCCATTTACCTGATGTTTTATATGATCCTAACAGAAGGTCCCATAGCCATTATGTCAGTGTGCAGTAAACCGGAATTTCCTCACTGCTTATGGAGTTATCCACTGTGCCATAAAGACATACAAAATAAAAAATAAAGATACTGAAAAATAGATATAAATTATGCATTTTAAATCATTACTATTTATGATCTTTAATATTTAGATATGCATAGGTCATGTATACAGTACATAGCAGCTTCTATGTGGATGAGTATGTGTAAAACATGTCATGAATCCACACAGTGCTTGTTGTTTTCAAATACTAATACTGAACTGTAAATAATGTCTAAAATATGATGTACTGTAATATGGTGAGCTGTGAGCATCTGTTATTTTCTTTAATTTTGAGCTGTATATTTTATCATAGTGGTGTGGGAATAGTAGGACTCAGCTTGAGCCAGATTCAAGAGAGGATGAACATACAAGCCATTAATCAAGTAAATACCTTACTCTGAAGTACTTCCAAATTTTCTGTTTACTTTAATGTCATCACTTACATAAGTACAGAAATACACCCACAGAAAGAGTTTGCAATGTCAAGGCACACCTATGACAAATTTGATGTTTTTATCAGAAAAGGGTGATAAGATACCCTGACATTTGATTTCAAGTTTGTATCAGCAGAAATTATCTGCTTATTCAGTCTAGTTTAGAGAAGCTATTGACTATATTCATATACCTCAGTAGAATATCCAGACACTGTAATTCCTTTAGGATCTGGAGATCTAAGCCAAGCAAGGAGCTTCAGGTTTAAAATCACAGATGTAGAAGCTTGTCGAAAAAGTGTCACTGGGGTGAGACTGGCCTGATCCTACCGAGCAGTTGATTCCAACTCTTTTGGTCCTAATGGGGCTGTAGGGTACCCAGAATAGCCA
Organism: Manacus candei; assembly: GCF_025592945.1. NCBI lineage: Eukaryota > Metazoa > Chordata > Aves > Passeriformes > Pipridae > Manacus > Manacus candei. The sequence continues at coordinate 3,663,629 of NW_026138111.1, read as the reverse complement.
GAGGTGTGTTATGGCAAGAGAGGAGAGAGGAAATAGGGAGATCCTACTCTGTTGTTTGGCTCCTGAGTGTAGACATCACAGAGATGGTGTAAATGGGGGGCATTCCCACACCAGGAGTCCTCTTTCCCTTACTCTGTCTTTAGGGAGATGCATACTTGCTGCTGTAAATTTGAACCCTGTATGACTTGTGGGTTCTGATAGTTTATCCATAAAGGATTTGAGTAATTTGACTGATGGGACATTCAATAGCAGACCAATCACAAACAATTCTGACTTCTGAGAACAGTGAGACTCTAGATAGAATACAGCTCTAGAAAGAAGTGTAAACAAGTTGTTTTCCCTTTACGAAGAGAGAGGGACAGGGAAAAGGCCAAGGATGGAGAAGATCAATGTCAGCTGTTCCAACCACAGTAAACTGCCAAGTTAGGATCTCAGACAAAGAATTACCATTTCAGTATTTACACTTAAATACTTAAAAACTTAAATATCTGTATTTTTTAGACATATTCCTCTTTCTTGTTAAGCTTATTTCTTATTTCATACAGGTAATTCAGCTGAATCAGTGTGTGTCTTTTTTATGCTTTCAGAAGTCTTGAATATGTTACATATGTTTTTCAGGTTTTACTTTGAGTTTCTTTCTGTTTAAGGTTTCTATTCTCAGCTCATCTGAAGAAAATGCTAATGCTACCTTATTAAACCTTTTCTCAAGTGCATTGTGAACACTTTAAATAAGCTATATGCCAAGTGCAATAGTACAGGTAAAAGTGGTAAAATCATGTAGCTGGTATCAGTTAGCAATGGTGCTGACTCTGCAAAAGTGCAGGCAGGAATAAATCCAGGAAAATAATCTCTTCTACTCCTACACCCCAAACACGGGATCTGCTGCCATCCTTTTGTCATACCTCAAGAATTTTTGAGGGTTTGCAGCTGGTATGACAACACAAAGATCATCTACTGTAGTTTATTTATTAACTCTTATTTGGGAGACTTCTAAATATTAAGAAGAAGCAAACTGGTTCAGACCAGTGCTCCATCCAGCACAGGAATCTGCCTCTAACAATAGCTCTAAGCAGATACCCAAGGAAGAAAAAGAATAGCAATTACATGTGATGCTGCCTCCCCTGCTACAGCTTCATACTCTCCCAACCTCTGACCCTTTTTAACTGTGAGAATTTTGTGAGTGAGAGGTTTTTCTGTTAAATATTCTACTCTTAAAAGTACTTGTCCAGTCTCTCTTGAAATAATGTAAACTCTTATACAAATAATAACGTCTGTGGCAAGCAATTCCTCAGATCTACCATATCATGTATGAAGAATCCCTCCTTTCATCTTGATTTTACCCTGACTCCCACAGGCTCCACTTTATGGCCACCTATGCCTGTTCTGGAAGAGGCATTCAGCAGTGGAGCTCACTCTTCCTCACTCTCTCCCACTCTCCTCTCACCCAGCAACTTTCCCATCTCAGGAGTTTGTCAACCTCTATTCCATATCAGCCCCCAGCCATTGACTACAGCGATACCAGAACTAAATATTCTCCTCCCTTTCTTTTGCATTTTAATAAATGGCAGGACTTTCCCTTTTATTTCATTGCTTCTTAGTTTTCTTAAAACCTTAAGTAACAGATGTTGTCAGCAGCCTTAATTAAATCCATCAAGACAACAGCAATCGCTCTTTTCTACATGTTTATGAGGCAGCAAATTCTGTCTGCAGAAGGTACACTATAGGTCAGCTTTTCACATGCTGACCTATATTATAGTTCCTGCAATTTTTTTATGCAGAAGTAAGCTTTCTGGATTGCCGCAGATTTATTATTTCTCAAAATTGTCACATTTGCTACCCTCTACTCTCTAAAACTACTCCAAAATCAAGTTATACATGGTCATAGTGCTTCATTATAGAACTCCAGTGAATACCATTTAGTCCTGGTGCTTTGCTAGTCTTTGTTCTGTCTTGGTTAAGATGATTTTGACTATCTGTTGTTATTTTCACTTTGGACTGATCCTCACTGAGTTCTCCAGAAAGGATTCCTGCATAAAGTTCTCCCCAGTTTCCTCATCAATGAGTACCGATGCAAGAAGACTAACTTATCTTTTCTGTAACATCCATGTCTCTTCTGAGCACTTACATTTTACCTTGGCCCTCAACTGGCCCCCTAGCAAGCTTTTGCTCCTAGTTGATGTGAAGAAGAGTGATTTAGTAGTTTGGTTCCTTTGCCTAGTTGTTTCCCAAATTCTTTTTGGCCTATGTAATTGTATTTTTGTGTTTCTCAGAGTTCATGTTCCTTACTGTTATCTTCTTTTGAATGCAGTATAGCTGTTTGCTGTGGTTCAGACTGTTTCTTTTTTCAAGTCTGGTATCCTTCAGCTTTTTCCTAGCACATTTAAAGATTTAATTCTTTTAGCTCCCTCTCCTAATTTGTTCTTAACAAGACTGACATTGTTTCCTTACTGGAATTTAGCACATCTGCAGAGGATTCTTTGGTCTTTTTTAATCTTTATAGAAATACTGTTTTCATAAAATGGGGTTTTCAGCACAAGATTCTGAAACAGATGTCGTGCGTTGTTCTCCATCAAGCCAAGGACTGCACCTAGTCTTGAGGGTTCATTCAGTGAAAAATTATTCCATCTAAATAACACGAGCTAAGAATGGCATCTGCTTCATATAGCAATGTGTCAACCTACTGTTGTCAGTGGTACTGTCCTGGCTGGTGGTTTGCCATGTAGATCGAATCCCGTGTTCTTCCCAGATGGGCATTGGATTTTGACCCAGGCAGATTAAGTGCTTCTCTCTGAGCTGACCAGTTTGCTATGTTTGGAAACTGTTTAGCCTCTCTACTATCTACTGTCTCTATACCCTTTTAAGGTGAATAGAGGAAGGGCCTTTCATTAAATTAGTTGAAAGAGAGGTCTGTCTTTCAAGAGGAGCTGCTTTTAAAAGGAGCAACTTTGTTTTTAAATCAAGTTTTGTCCTCTGTTTTAAACCTCCTCAGACTCTTATGACTTTGCAATATCACAACCATCTTTTAAAAAGAACTTTTTGGGGCAGAACAATCAACCAGGTTAGTGTAAAACACCACAGATAGTGTTGCTTTATTTCTTCATAAACTGATCTCTCAAGGAGGAAATGGACATAGATCACTTACATGCAACTCTGTAGACAAAGATTAAGCACTGCATTTGCCAAAGGAAAGCTTCCACTTGGAACAGTCAGGCTTCTTTTAGTTGTGCATTCCTAGTATTAGTTGTGCATTCCCTGATATTTAGGGACCTAAATAAGTGCATACTGATATTTAAAAGTACCAAAAATTCCTACCCTGGATAGAGATTCAAAAGCATTTCAGTTACTCTGCATCTTACTTATTAAACTTACTTACTTACTTAAAGCTGGATGCTTTGAGTTGCACAGTCAACACTTCAACACCAGCCTTCTGTAGAAATGCATTCTTACATCAGATAAATGGTACACTACTTTGAACTGCTTTGCTATGTCACTTGTATCTAGAGCTGATCTGATAATGAAGAAGCATATCAGAGAGGAAAACTCCAGTGATGGAGGTTGGAAAGCTGTTCTGAAGAAGATCCTGTATAATACTTTCTTAACAAAACAACATGAGAGGCAGTTATTCTGAAGGGTGGCTGTAAAAGTTAGAAAAAGGGGAAATCTTTAAACTTCAGTTTTTGACACATAGAGAAAGTCTCTTTCTTCTATACTTACTTCACTTCCCAGAAAATCAACTAAGCTCCATGAAGCTCATTCTCATGACCTTTTAAAAATTAACAATAATGACCTGCAATTCTTGAAAATTAAGATGTCACTCAGACATCCAAAACAATTATTTCAAACTTTTCAAATGTTGACAGCCAAGGCACAATATGCAGATACTGGAAATATAGTCATATACATCTCAGGTTTTATTTAATTGTTTACTTTGCCTTCCTCAAAAAAGAACCGATTCTTTATTTTATGGATGTTTGAAAGGTCTTTATCTGCAGAAAATAATTTGAGGAGAAGATTTCTTATGTTGAAAAATAATTAATTGAAGCTGCTGTGTCACTTTTCCAGGATTCTACAAATAACTGCTAACTTCCAGACTAAATAAATCAAACATAAAGAAAAGTGCACTTTTTTCTTTAAATCTAGACAATACTATAGAAAAGTAAGGGTAATGGTGATACAGAAAACATGATGTATTAGAAAAACAAAAGTAAAATGTATTTGAATATGTTAGGCATGAAACTTCATCTTAGACATAGTATGAACATGTGAAACATTTACATTAGATGGAACTGAAAATAAAAATTAATGTTTGAAGTGATGAAATTAGTTAAATTAACTTTCATTCTGTCATCTATCATATGAGCTGTAGAGGCACATAGACTTAAAATATAGATATTACTTATTGTGATGATTTTAATCTAACGTTGTTACAATAAACAATTATGCATACTATTCAGATTCTATAAACACCCTAATCAAATTAGAAGTATTACAAAGAAAAAAATCTTGGGTCATTTTTAATATTAGGCTCCTAATATCTACTCTGAGCATCCTTCCCACTGATGTACTAATGCTAAGCAAACTTTAGTACCCTGAGAAACATTAGGCTAAAGATAACTCAGTAAAGAAATGCCACAGGAAAAGATTCATGTAAAATTTGATGATTGTTTTGTAAATGGGTGCCTTCACTTGCTGAAACAATGGCAGGGAGTCACAGGGAAGGGAGCAAGTGGAGCTGTTTTGCTGCTAAGATGCCCTGGGAGCACAGGGAGCACCTGCAGCTCTGCATCTCTCCTGGAGGGTTTGTCACATTTGCACACAAAAGGTCATCAGACAGACCCAAGGGCAACAACACTTGCTAGTAGAAAATGCTCATTGATTCCCTTGTTGCCCCTAAGTTACCTGAGGAAGAGCGGGATGGGGAGGAAGGTGCTTCTCTCTTGCCTTAAAAGTATGGTGGTTGTAGCAAAGACAAGCTGGCCCTGAAAGACAAATCAGTTCACTTGGGACAGCAAGAGGTTTTTGCAAGGACCCCCCCTTGCAAAAGAGCAATGGCTTCTGGCAGCAGCCTGTATGGAAACATGGTGGGTAGAGGAGGAGCAGCAGCAACCAGAGTATCACTTCCTCCCCATCAGCTGCCTTGCTTGATTTCTGCATCCTTCCCCTTTGGCTGTCTGTCCCTGCACCACCCTTTCCTTCTCTGCCAGCCTGGGGACATGGAGAGCAGCTGCCCTGGTGCTCCCAGGGAGGAGGAGGCCCTGCAGGAGGGCCCTGTGGCCCTGCTGGGGGGCTGCAAACCATCTCTGTCGTGGCCATCGCCCCCACCTCCAGCCCTCCCTCCCTCCCTCCTCAGCAGCAGAAAATGAACTGGGTTGGTGGCAGTCGGTGAGTGAAACTCTTCCAAGGCTGACAGAAACAGCTCCGTGCTGTGTTGGTGTCCCCTCACAGGCTGGGCAGCGCTGTGGTTTGTGTGGTGGCACAGCCATCCCGCCCCAAGCAGGGCTGGCATGTTTAGGCCCAGTGTTTCTCCACAGGCAGGGGCTGGGTGAGGCCTTTCCTCACACCCTCAACGAACAGCAGTGGTTGCCATTTAGAGAAAAAGATGTACAGGTATTGAGATGCACTGAAATAGTAAAATACCACAAACTTAGATGTAATGTTAAAAAAAAAAATAAGATAACATAAAGTTTCTTTAGGTGCTGTGCCATCTGCCCATCTACTAGAAATGTAAACCCCACAGATTTTGCCAGCCACTGGGAAGCAGTGTTGCTAAACACAACTTTGTAATCTTCCTGACTCTATGCAGAATCAAACTAAAAGAATGGCTTACTCATCTGGAAGTCTTCCCAGCAAAATGGGATTTCTGAATATTGCCTCTGTGAAGCAGGGGGAAGGGAGAGCTTCAGTTTGAAAAAAAAAACAAAACCCCAAACCCAATGTTGTCCTAAATGCCTGTCTGTCATACCCTCTCTAAGAAAACACAGTGTGTAGGAGTATTGCACACACTTAGCAAATACAAATCAACCTGCTGCTTGCTGCTGCTGGTAGTATCTGTCAGGGTTCCTTAAGTGAGCCTGGGATTTGCATTTGAGGTGCCAGAAAAACTACCTATTACTAAGGCTTCTCCCCACTACGAGGGCAAATGTCATCTGCGCATGTTTAGAAAGTTTGTTCTAACCTTAAGAACAGAAAAAGAAAAAAAAGTCATTCCGAGGGGATATTCAATATTTCTAACCCTCACAAATGTCCTAATCTTACCGACCCAAGGAATGCAGCCGTGCTCACCCTGCTCATAGCAGTGACCATGACGTCCAATTTTGTGCACTATGTCCTGTAGGCAATCCATTTCAATGCATTTAAGGCTAAGTTTTACAAGTGAGATACATAGTTTAAGGTATAATTGTCTCCTAGGGTGCACAAACAACAGCACCTTGTAGTAACAAACTATTGTTCTTACCTTTTTTGTGGAAGGTTCGCAATATTCTGTACCAAAAAGGTAAAAGCTTGTATAGTGCTCCTTTGGGTTTTTTGCTGATATATTTTGGAACTATATTGCAGCATGACAAAGAAAATTAGGAGAAAATAATATATTGACAAATATTTCTTAAGTTTTAAGAAATTACAAATTGATGAAATGTTGCATTACCGGTCAAATGACTAAAAGCTTCTTCTGTTTTCCTTTTTCATGTTCAGTGTAGTAGCCTAATAGACAATGTGGTCCTGTCCTTAACTGAGTAAACCAAGATCAGTCAAGGTGACTTCAACAGAGATATATTGGCTTAACTACCTGAATATCCATTATAACATAACATGTAACATAACATAACATTAGCATAGCATAACAGAACACAGCACAACACAACATAGCATAGCATAACACAACATAACATATTTGTGTCCTAAATTCTCAATAACATTGATGAGCAATTCAAGCCGTGACTCAAGATTATACTTTTGCAATTAAAATAATAATTATTTGCATTTTTAGGAGCAGAATCATATTAAAACAGGAAAGGAGAAAGCAAAAGGTAAACAGTTTTAGCTACCTTGGATTTTATATTGTTATATAAATGCTTTAGTGGATTCACTTAGATAATACTTTCAAAGCATCTAGAGTGAGATTCAAAACAGTAACTTAACAGTTGAAATGTTTTTACCTGACTTTTAGAGCAAAAGTCTTGTGCTAGGTTTACTACACTGAATTCCAGCAGGAAGAGGAGGCAGCCGGAGAAGGGCATGAATGAATGAATGAATGAATGAATGAATGTGCCCAATTTAAGTTTTACTGAATTACTGCTGTTACCATATTACATTGGTATGTGCTGACACATGGGATTGTTTGAAGCCTCACAGTGACAACCACATGGTCAGCTGGCCTAACACATGCATACACAGCTATTCTTCTGGGCTGTATTAAAGGGTGTTAGGCTCATTGAAGTACTTTATTTGGCATTTGCAAAAGTAGGCCAGCTTATTTGTATTTTGAATCTGGAGAATCAAACTTATCCCTGGCAGAAGATGTTTCAAATAGCAAAGAGGAAGAAAACAGTAAGAGAAAATGGCTATAACTGCAGTAAGTGAAGTCAGTGTCCCAAGCAGGGAAGAAAGAGGCAGTACAGGGAAGCTCCACCACTGAAGCTGGTATCCCCAGTGCCCAGAGCAGGTGCATAGGCATACAGAGAAGTAGGAGAAACAGGCTGACTGTATGGAGACAATCACTGAAATAAAAACATTTACATAAGGGAATGCAGAACCAATCAGCAGCTTGTTGTCTTCATCACTTTCCCAGTCTCCTGGAGGCCTACGAGTTCTCAAAATATCTGTTTTCTCAGGGATTACTAGTCTAAACCACATAATTAATGTTAAAACTATGTAATTTGCTTCAGTGGAGGAGGGAAATAAGGAAAGGATCCAAGTCAGGATTGTTTTTAATAATGTAGCACTAAATTACTAAACAGAGTGGTAATTTTGTAATTGCTATTACACAATTATTAGTAATTTGGTAATTTAGAGGTGATGGGAAGAAAATATCTGGGACACTGAAGGGAAGTGGATACATCTTAGGGGTGTGGACCCCAAAGTAATATAAATTTTGAAGTGTTGATTTGTACACAGGTTGATTTTACTTCTTAACTGAAAAATAGATATTTTCCACAGATGAAATCAGCCTAGAAAGATAAAGATAATAATAAATTATACTGAAAATTAGTTACCAATGAACATGTTGGGTATATTGGTTACATGTAACCTGCATTCAGGAGAGGAATTACATTTCAGAAGAAAAGCCAGTGCTATTTTTTTCTCTTTTTGGCATAGCCTTCAATTTTCAATATCCGTCTTTCAGTTAGAAAAAATAAATCTTACTTGTTTTATTTTATTAATCTGCTATACTTGATGCTAATGATTTTAGGATCGTTATTAAGTCTCTACAAAATGACGTTTTTTATTTCCTAAATTTTCCAGAATTATCTGGTTGATATATTCAAAGTGTTAGTTGTATCTCTTCTTATTCCTTGCAACAAAAAGTCTTTCTGAAGTCTCAGTCATAGAGATTTGTCTTTTTTTTTTTGTCACAAGACTATTTTCTTTGTCAAGAAAGACAAATTTGGGGAACAATAAACTCTTTGTGTCATTATGGATGGCACATCTGGTATGTAATCTTGCTAGTTTATTTGCCTACTATCTTATAAGTTGCCTAAAAAGCCCAAGTTTAAATTTTTAAAGACTTCTTTCTTGCCACATTTATCTTTTATTTGAAAGAAATAGTTTTTAGTGATTATACATGAAGTATGAGAAATGAGTGTTTAAGGACTAAATTTTTGGCATCAAGATAACGGTGACTTATTCTGAATATGACCAAATTATACTTGCAGTCTTTTTCAAGGCCATAAAAAATAAATTGACTGCTAACAGGGTGTGAGAATGCAGAGGTACTTAATCATGTGCTTTTATTATTAGGAATTGTTCACTAAGTCTTGCTTGCTAATCTCAAAAGAAATATCTATCTATACTTCTAGTCTGTTGTTGAAGCTTTTGTCAAAAACTTATTATCTCCTTTAAAAATTTAAGGAATACTTTGAAAAAAAGAAACTTAAATCAAAAATGAAGCTTCTGGAAGTATCATCTCCTAAAAGTTCAGCAGTCAGTTTAGATCTTCTTAATCTCTATGTGGTTAACCAGATATCAACCAAAAAAGAGAACACCGGTGAGTTTTGAGTGACAGTGTTCTGACTTCTCAGAATCAGTTATTCTTAAGTATTACTGCTTTTATTTTCGTTCTTGTTCTTCCACTTGTAACTTAATACTCAGTGTTGTTTTATTTTTTAAATAAAAAAGGTGTAACTAAATACAAAACTTATGACTGAATAAAAAGTCAGGGCATAAGACGAATCAAATAACCTTGGCTACAGCCTACATCACCTTTAAAGTCTTGTACACTGTCCTGGTTCTGGCCAGGAAAGGGTTAATGTTTGCAACATACACTTATGCACCTTCCTCATTTTCTATTCATTAATTTTATCTTATATCGATTTCTTTTTCCCTTTGCTGTTGAATGGGTCCATTTGTAATCCACTTCCTTTTTCATTTGGGCATTTGGAATAATCTTGTCAGTTCTACCCAAATTATCTTTCTTAAAATCCATTATTAAACTTCTAAAGAAACATTACTGCAACTTCAGTCCTACTCTTTACCTGCAGATGGGGTACTGAGAGACATTGTTTAGTGGTGGACTTGGCAGTGCAGGGTTAATGGCTGGACTCAATGATCTTAAGGTCTTCTCAAACCTAAACAATTCTATGACTCTATGACTCTCATTTTCTGTGACATATTCATAAACCAGATTGTGGAAAATTTGTTGTCCTATGCTGAGGAAAAGTAGAAGATGACTGAGGAGGGCAACAGAGCCTGTCCATACACAACAGCTGACTGTGAATAATTTTATACTATCATGCCATTTAGAATAGAGTTTTTGCATTGTTAGTGAAAAAGAAAGAAAAACTATGGCTTTAAATGGATTAAGAAGTCTAAAACAACAGCTTTTGCACTCAAATGGAAATTCAAGAACCTCAAAAGTTTCTCCAAGCCCAGCTCTGACATACCGAATAATTTCATTGCAGAGAATGTGAGGAAACCAGTCCATGTGGATATCATTGAAAATGTAAAAAAACTTCCTGGGAGACACAACTTAGAGCTTCCCACATCACCACTACATACACAACATAAGTCAAACCTAGATGATCTCCAGAACAGGTACTTGTATAAAATAGGCAATAGTTATGCTAAAATGAAGTTCTGGAAAAGGTATTTCATGATGGTTTTATATTTGGAGTTTTAAGAAACCATATACATACCGTAGTAAACAGGGAGTTTCACAATCACTCCTGGCATTCCAATGATACTCTTACTGTAAGAGAGTAAATAAATAGATTCTGAATAAAACACTGCACATGAAGCTGAGAGATTTTTAAAAAAAAGGTGGTGTGTTTTTACTCATGTCAGGTACATACACTAGTTTTATCTTGAGAAGTGGGCTATTCAAACAACATTATCCACTTACACTGCTTTCCCATCCAGCTTCAGACCCTGACCTGACCAAATCACACACAGGCTGCTCTCAACTGCTTAAGAATCAGACCTTTGTAAGATGTGTGGAAAAATATTTCTAAATTATTTTGAAATTAATACTCAGAATACTTTAATCTTACAGATCTTGTATTTCATAGGCTGTTTTTGTTCATTTTACAAGGTTACAAAAGCAAGTACTGGAAAGCAGAAGGCAGCATCTCTCAGAGAAAGTAAAATACCAGCATAATGTAGGTTTATTTTTCCTATGATATGAAACTAAAATTGTTCAGCAATTGCTGTATTTTTAAGTGATTTTTAAAAGAGTGACCAAGTCTCATCGATACGGAAATATGTGAAGTCTTCCTCTTTAAGACTATTTTGATATATTATTTTGTAGTCACATTTTGTATTTGTTCCTGCGATTGCTTACATATTTCTGGAAGGATCATCTTGTTTTAGGCATTTTGCAAATTATTTCAGAATATCTGTGCTCTAAGCTAGTCATGAAGAACAGAGCTTATGGGAAAGGAACAGAGGCCAACAGCAGGTAAATTAAAAAAAGAACAGAAATGTGAAATGATGGAATGTGAGAAGCATAAACAAAAGTGAGTCTTTAAGAGGAACTTAAGTGCAAGTCGCAGAACCAATTCAGCAGATCATTTACCTATATACCTAGTGGTAAAAATGTATTTATATCCATGTCTCCACAGGATAACATTTGTGTGCATGCTTCAAATTAAATAGGTACTTATGTATTTCCCTGAAATAAGCCCTTATAGCCTTATGTTTTTTGTGAAAAAGTCGTATCATGACATTCAAATACACAAAAATTTTCTCTTCCTTGTGGCATATGTGCAGAGATGTAAAAGATATAGAAAGGCTTGATTACTTTACACTTTATGCTTAAATCAAAACAGTTTCTGATAAAATTCTCTTTGCCATGTTTTGTCTAGTTTTCACAAGTAACTGAATTACTGTATGTTGGCTCTAGTATGGAACAAGAAGACAACTGAGCAAGAGCTTTTATTGCTTGTTCATTGTCTTCTTAGGGTTTTCAGTCCTCTGACTGTACACAGCTTCCAGAAGAAAAGTTCAACACAAACCTAATGGGCGACATTTGGGAACAGACCTATGAAGAGAAGCTGCAAAAGCAGGTTTGGTTAACATTTTACTTCCACAGAATTATTTTAAACTAACTTTCTTTTGTTTTGTATATAGATAGAGTGTAATTGTGAAGATAATTATAAATGATCAACATCTCTTGTAGGCTGGTGGCAACGAATAGTCCATATATACAAATGTATTTGTTTTATTGTTCTGAAATAAGCTTAACTTGAGCTTAACACTGAGCTCTCAGCATTGCTGATATCTGCAGAAAGTCACATGCTGCTGGCTTTCTTTTGTTTCTGGCTTGTAAAATTGGTTAAAGAAAGCTGAAGTGTATTATAGTTGTAGATACAGCTTTCTTAAACATACAGTTGGTGTAACTGGGTGTCGTATGATCCCAGTTGATCCCATGACCTAATTTTTAATCTTGCAGTGTGAGTAACATAGTTCTTACAGTATTCTCAGTGCTCTAAAAGGATCGAGAAAAGCCTGCTCTTTAACTCATTACCTTTAAGTAACAATTGAGTTATTTGTTCTGATGCATGTTACTATTTTTTTTGGTTAACTTCAGGATTCTTGAAACAGTCATCCTTAGAAAAGTAATAGCAAATACAATATGCTTTATTTTTTAGAAAATGTATTATTAGTTGGAAATAATAAAACAAATTCTATGTGTATCATCAGTGGTATTATAAAGTCTTGAGGTAAGTGAGGAAGAAGTGCTTCAAAGTCTTCAGAAAGGAAGATGTTGGGTTGTTCAGAAAATGAGTAGGCAGAAACCCAGAGGAATCTGAAGAAAAAAGGAGCCCAAGAAAGATGCTTTCAAAACACAGGGACAGTCTACCTCAATGTGCAAGAGAATGTGTAGGTCCCAGAGGCCAGTTTGGCTGAATCAGGGAGCTCCTGACTGAGCTCAAATGCAAAGAAGTGTAGAAGGAGGGATGGGCAACCCAGGAAGAACACAGAAGCATGCCTTGATCTTGGAGGGGTGCCATTAGGATGGTCAGAGCTGAAAATCACAATGGGTGAGAAGGGCAGTAAGGAGGAATTCTCTAGATGCTTCATCAAAGAAAGAAAATGAAGGAAAGTGCTGAATAGAGTTGAGACATAGTGACAAAGGACATTGAAAAGTCTGAAGCACTCAAAACCTACTTTGCTTCAGGTTTTTCAGACAGGTTCTGCTCTCTGGCTATTCTTCAAGCTCAGTCGGGAGTTGGGGGAGAGTGGTGCAAAACGGTAGTGAAGGAACAGGTTAGAGAATCCATAGTAACCTGGACATAAAGAAATACATGAGACTGGACAGAGTCCATCCAAGTATATTGAGGGAGTTGGATGACATCACTGCAGGGCAGATATCTATCGTCTCTGTAAGACTGTGGTGATCAGGAAAGCTTCCCAGTGACAAGAAATGTGTTATGTTCATCTGCAAAAATGTAAGCATGATCTGGGGAAGTATCATCTCACCTTTGTCTCTGGAAGGATTAGGGAGCTAAGCTCCCAGAGACAGTTCCAAGGTACATGAAAAACAAGAAGGTATCTGGGAACAGCCATCAGTTTTTCCAAGGTCATACTGTGCCTGGTGGACTCAATTGCTTTCTGTGCCAAAATTAGTAGCTCAGTAAATTTGGGAGAACAGCAGGCATTATTTACCTACACTTGAGAAAGGCTTTTGACAAGGTTTCCCATGGGATCCTGGTAGCCAAAATGGGGAGGTATGAATCAGATAAATGGACAATAAGATGAATAAAAAACTGTCTGTTGCTATCATACTCAAAATAGTTGTCTGTTGGCTAAAGTCTACATGGCAACAGGTCAATAATCAGAGAATGGTTTGGGTTGGAAGGGACCTTAAAAATCACCTATTTCCAACCCCCCTGCCATGGGCAGAGACACCTTCCACTAGACCAGGTTGCTCAAAGACCCATCCTGGCCTTGAACACTTCCAGGGGTGGGCCATCCACAGCTTCTTTGGGCAACCTGTTTCTCATGACCTCACAGTAAAGAATTCTTTCTTAATATCTCATCTAAAACTACAGTCTTTCAGTTCAGACATTACACTTTGTTCTATCACTACATGCCCTTGTAAAAAGTCCGTCCCTGGCCCTCTTGTATTCCCTTTAGGCAGTGGAAAGTTGCTGTAAGTTCTCCCTAGAGACTTCTCCAGGCTGAACAACCCCAACTGTCTCAGTCTGTCTTCATAGGAGAGGTTCTGCAGCCCTCTGATCATCTCTCTGGCCCTCCTCTGGACCCACTCCAACAGGTTCACGTCCTTCTTCTGTTGGAGGCCCCAGGTCTGGATACAGTACTTCAAGTGGGGTCTCACAGGGGCAGAGTAGAGGGGCAGAATCACCTCCCTTGACGTGCTGCTACAATGAGCACACCCAGTAGTCAAAGGCAAGCGATTATTTCGCTCTGAGCAGCATATGTGAGAACACGTCTGAGATAGTGTCCAGTTTTGGGACCCCCCCAGTACAAGAGAGAAATGAGCAAAGTGTTGCAAGACCAATGAAGGGCCACATAAATTGTTAGGGGTTTGGAGCAGGTAGTGATTATGAAGAGAGTGAGCAAAGAGAGCTTTCATTGCCTGGGAAAGACCCGGATGTGGGGTGAACTAACCAGTGTCTTCTACAGTCCAAACAGAGCTACAGACAGGACAGAGCCAGAGGTACACAGAGAAATGGCAAGAGGTAGAAGGCACAAGTTTCAACAATGGAAATTCTGTTTGTACAGGATAAAAAATAACCACGAAACTGGCTAAGCACAAGAACAGGCCATGGAGCAGGTGGTTGTCCTGAACATTACTGAGCAATCTGGCCTTAGCTTGAAGCTGGCCCTGTTTTAAGCAGGTTGGACTAGATGACTCTTGGGGTCCCTTCCAGACAAAGTTTTTTGATTCTCTCATCTTCAGTGGAACTTCAGCTTGTTACAGTCTATCAAACTTGTTCATACTATGGGAGGATGGGGTGCTAAAAGGACATTTTGCATATTAACATTGATATGCAAAGGTGGAAAAGTATGAGTTATACAGAACTCGGGCTGTTAGCAGGTGTGGGCTTCCACTGTAAAGATAAAAAGAAGTAAAAATGGTGGGAAAACATGTATATTATTTGCAAACCCAAGTTTAAAGTTTTAAAGACTATAGCCATTATGTGTATTCAGAGTTTGATAGCTTCTACTGTTTTCTCAGCCAGGAAATAGTCCTGATCAAGACTCTTGGAATACTAAACCTCCAAGCCAGTGCATTTTCAGGAAGTCTGATACAGTGCTTCAGGAACTGTTTGAACCATTTCATAGGTAGGCAGTGATTTTACACTAAAGAGGGAAATAACAGTCAAGTTTAATTAAGAAAAATACTAAGATTATCTGAAACTTATTGCTACTTGTCTTTTTCACTGATTTTTGATGCTTTTCAAATAGAAATTGAAATGAAATGGAAAGACTAAACATACAAAGCTATTTCAATTTGCTGAAAGGCAGCAAAAGCTGAATTTTGGGTAGGCATTTGGAACCATGATCTATTTTTTCAATATCACAAACATGATAGTGTTACTAAATTCACCTTGAACGATAGCTCAGATTTGCTAAGCCACAAGGAGAGTGAAGCTGCCTCAGGTCTCATTAGTTCTGGTCACTGTTACAAGTGCTTTTCTGATGACCTTGATGCAGTAGCAGTTGAGCAACTCCACCTACTTGTTTATACTTGGGATTCCATGAACAAAGCATTTTCTTTCCTGCTCTTTCATATGTGATCCTACTATAACTCTTTTCCCCTATAATTTTTTCAATAATACTTTTATGGGAATATGCACTTTGTTTTTTAAAGAGTGGTTAGAACTCAAGAATATATTTCTTTTTGTATGTGCTGATTAAAAATATTTCTAATCATAGATGGTTTAGGGCCAGACTCATTTGTACTGAACATTTTATATAATTTTCTTTCCTGGGACTCTTCCCTTGGATCTAGGGGTTGTACACGGCTAATCTTTCTTTACTCCTTTTATTCTATGAGTCTGCCATCTGGTTGAAAGTTCCTGTCAGTGTCTAGCTTTGGCTGGATAGAGCCATAAAAAGACCATATAATATTTTGCTGTTCCTGAAGTACCTACAGCCTGTTTGCTTGGGGACTTAAGTGACTGATAATCTCACTGGTCACACGATAACCAGGCACATTAGCTTCCTCTCAGCCACCTTATCTTTCACTCTTCTTGTAGCTTCTCCTGGTTTTCTCCAGCAAAACCTAAAATGAGGATAGCATTCACCTTGCTGTATATCTGGGACAATTCCTCATTAATATCTTTACATTAAAGCCCTACATAACCTTATTGCACCTACACCTCCCCTTTCATTTCTCCCCCGGCCGTCAGGCCTGCACTCATCTGCTTATGGCACCTCCTGTTATCCTCTACCCATTTATGGCTCACTAAAAACATCTCCTTTCCAACTGTTCTTCAAATCCATTTCTTTCTTTATATTGTCCTTGTTTTGTTTTCATCCATTGTAGCCATAAATTCTTATACCTCAAGAGATGGCAGTTCTTTTGTGAAGGGAGTTTCTTTCACTGTGAAAAGTAGAGTGTAAATTTATACAATTGTTTAATGTAACATACTGATGATGTAATCAATGTGCGTAATTCTGTAATTCAGTAATTCTCAGTAATTCTGAGAGGTGTGGCATTAAATATTAACTAAAAATTTTATATGTCTTATTTTCTCATCTACTCTTAACTTTTACTTTGCATTAAAAAATGTTCAGCTGGAATTAAGAAGAACCCTCTGAATTGGTTCACAGAACAGTTTTACCTTCCTTTCTCCAGGAACAAAGTCTAGTGTGGTTAGCCTTTTAAAACTGTTCTGAGGAGGCTTCTGTAAGCAGAGGAAACTACTTCATTGAAGTACTGTAGAATCTTTATCCAGTTCCAAGTATTTGCTGAACAGAACACCACTGAAGTTTTCTGTACTACATTTCAGTTTTCAAGTTCCATTGACAGCATTGCTCAAAACATTTTAAAGAAAGGTCATTTTTTGAATGTCCTTCTTTGCCAATTCTCTGTGCTTCTGAAGACTCTTAACTTTTTGCTCAGAGTTTCTGAAAGGTCAGATCAGCAGATCCGGCCTGGAAAAAATACAGTGAAAATGTTAGATTAAGAGCTAAGTAAGTGAAAGCATGATAACCTTCAAGCCCCTGATGTTTGCATGATAACATCTTCAAAATCATTACTCTCAGAAGTGGGGTAGGGAAGTCTGGGCAAAATAAAATGTCTGACTGGCCACCTGACAGTGCAATAGAGGAGTTTTGTGCTGAATCAGGATTACTGATCTCAAGTACAAATGGAAGTCACTTGCTAGAGAGACCAGAAATAAAGCAGTACACAGAGCTTATTAGGCTTTTCAGTACCCAAGAGAACTGTAATCTTGAGGAACAAACTACTTTTATGAATAGAGGAAACTATCTTCCTCGTTTTTTCTTTTTTTTAATCCCCTCCCCAAAGTTGCTGCCTTTGGTCAGCTGGTGGAGCTGCAGTGACATACTGTGGCTGCTTTTATAAATCACACCCTGGAGGATGTGCTCCATGGCTTGGTATATTTGGAGATATTATGAAACAGACCCCCTTTTAAACCAATCTTACTATAAATTAAAAACTAAATACAATAGAATACATAATTTTTCAGGTGAAATAATGCTCATTTAGGACAAAAACAAGTGTGATGAGTAGTGAAGTCTTTGAGATTTTTATCAGCAAGTTATAAAGTGTTGTGTTAGCAGTCAGTATTTTGCTTCTTTGCATACTAAGCAAAATATTTTTTTTCTTTTCTACCCCCACTCCTCTTCACCCCCCACCCCCAGGCTAGACTCTATGAATTCTGCCAGGAAAAATCCAGTCATAATGACCAGTAACGAATCAGAAAACTGTGAGGGAATAAAAGCACCGGTATTTGATTTTGTGAAAGAAACTGCAGAACTGAAAGCTCCACAAGTTGGAAGTAGTTGTTCCTTTCTGGCACTGTT
Source organism: Manacus candei (assembly GCF_025592945.1). Lineage (NCBI taxonomy): Eukaryota > Metazoa > Chordata > Aves > Passeriformes > Pipridae > Manacus > Manacus candei. Next base: position 3,645,953 of record NW_026138111.1, on the reverse strand, counting down.
TGAAGATGAGAGCCAACCAATCCACAATAATCCTTCCACAAAGCATTTTAATCTTTTTGTTAACCAAAGCAGTACTGACATTTTTTTCATCCATTCTGACGTTAGAAATCAAATGACTGACAGAAATTATCCTTACAACACTGGAAAGGCTTATCCTGCAATCAATAAAAAAAAAAGTTCTGTAGACAGACACCTTGAAGGCATTTTCACAACTCCAGAACTCGTTTTTCTTAAAAGTAACAATGACTCAAGGGCAAGCTACCAGGAAACCAGTGGACTTCATAAAACCGACCTGCAGAACTTTAATGAGGGACAGCACTACTTCATACCCTGTGAAAAGAAAGAAAAACATGCAAACCTTGAAAAAATTGGTGCGTATCAAGATTTAAAGGACATGTGTTCTGGGTTTTATTCTCCTTTTAAAGACATATATTCTTATAACCACAAATGTATCTGCCCTGACTGAAAACATACCATGAATTTTCTGATTGCAATCACTTAATTTTAAATCCAATTATTTATTTTAAAAACTTGACAGAAAGCTTTGTTTTCAAATTGCATTTATTGTATTACATTTTAAAATCAAGGTTTACTTTTTTTTATTTTAGAGACATTTGCTTATCACCATGATCAGCAGATTAACTTAAAGGAGAATGTGCAGAATTATTCAAGAAAAAAAAGGTGAGTACCATGGAAATTATCAAACTATTAACTATTGATAACTGCAGAGACCTTGCTGAATTGGAGAAATCCTGCCAAGAGGACAGGAAGGTAAAATTCTAAACAGTATTACCGAGGAGTCAAGTTTTCCCAGTGAAAATAGTAGTGTATAATGTGAATAAACTTATGCACAGGTAAGCCCCTTATACCTTTGCTCATCTGCCTATAATAAGTACAGAGAAATACTGCTTCATGGGACAGTTTTGAGTTCCTGAAATTAAGATCTTGCTTTGGCTTGCCCCCTAAAAGACTCTGCCACATTCCACTGGCCACAGAGGAAATTAGTATCTTCCCTGGGCTAAAGTAAGCACATGTGAATGCCCCATATTTTACAAAAGACATGTTTTCAAAGGCTCCGATCCATAATATCTTCCATTTTACAAAACAGCACTATCTTCTGCCATCTCTCCAATTCCATTTTGCATTTCAACAGAAATGAAGTTTATGAAAAACAGATTCTTGGTGTAAAATCTCAGTTCAGAAATAAGTTCAGTCATATCAATAGTGGAAAGCATTTTATGGTTACTGAAGACAAAATAAAAGTTGAAGACAGAAAAGTCACAAGTGAGGACTTTAACTCAGAAAGAAAATAAAAATACAGGAGGGAAAAATCACTTACAAGAGAACTTTGTGTTTGCATTCCTCAGGGATGACGAGTCCATGAAAGAAACAGCCTGGAGACAGAACCAGCTCTTTGGATTTGAAGAGGTAACTTTTTAAAGAGACATATTTTTTGTCAAAGCTACTGTTTGCAACATTCGTTTGAGGCAGAGAAGGAATATCCACAACAGTTAGAAACTGAATATAACTTCACTGAATTAACTTCTGTGGAAGATTCTTTGCCATCATTGTTTATAAAAGGAGTTCAGAAAGAACTGCTTCTAGTGAAGTGGTTCAGACAGACAGCCCTTTCAGGCCCACAGTTCACGTGCTTTGATTCACACCTCAGCTGATGCCTGAAATACATTGTGTAAGTTACCCATCAACCCTTAGGATCAAATTCTGCAGGCAGTGCCCAGACATTATATGCAGGATGCTTCAGTATTGTAAAGGAGTTTTGTGCCAGTATACATATACTGGCACATAGTCTGTTAGATGTTTTGCCTGTAGAAGTCACCCAGGTACATATGGTTCTGCTCAGGGTACAAATACCTCTTAAAATAATTTGTGGTACAGTGCAGTGGCTCCTTTATGTAATATAGAAACTGAATGTTCCTCTTAACCCGAGGTGCTGATCCAGCTGAACCCTCACTATTAACACTTCATTATTTTTTACAGTTTACAATAGCACGAGAGAAAGAGTCTAAGTTTGGAACAAGTTCAAGTCTTCATGAGATGGAGAAAAGTTAGTACCATTTATATATTATTACTTTTTTTTTTCTCCACATGTGAAATTGAAGCAGTTACTTTTAAAGCCAGGGAGAATGATCTTTTTGGGATGTTACATTTGTTGAGGGCTTGTTTTTCTGATTCATACAGCACTGTGAAAAGACAAGTAGCATTACCAGGTAGCTAAGAACCATCTGTGTTTGCTTTTCCTTGAAGAGAGATTCTCTTCCATTAGACTATATGCTGTCATTCCACATGTGGACAGAGGGAGGGGAGTCAGCTCCCTCAGTAGCTGTAGCTGTAGGGTCAGCTGTGCTGGCTGCATTTCAGAGCAGAAGATCTCTCATGGGCCTCCAAGAAAAAAGCATGGAACTTGTATGGCAGCCAGTGTGCACATGGAGTCTGCTGTGTTCTCTCACAGCCCTTGCTCTGCAGAGTCCTTCTTGCTTTGGGTAGCACAGTTCTGCTGCTGGTGCAGCTGCTGATTAATAGCACAGCTGAAGCTTTGGGACACCTGTCTCACAACTTCTGCTAAGATATGTTTTCCTGAGAGGAGAAGAACTGGCTACTGCCTTAGATTGCCTAGATTGAACTTGCTAACATTTTATTCTTTGAACAGTATCTTAAAACTGCATCAGAAATAATAATGTTTAATTCTACATGCTGTACTTGAGAATTGGATATTTGGGGAGTTTCTGGTGAGTAGCCTTTCTTTTTCATCTATTTTTCAAGATATGGAGTCACCACTCAGCAACCAGTCTTACAGTTACTCTCCAAGGCAGACCGAGAGCTATTTGAGCTGTAGTCCTGACACAGTGAGTACACCCCACAACCTTTGAGGGTTGGCAGGGCTTCATTCAAATCACATCTCCATGCCTGAGGGCATCTAAGGGTGGATGTAGCTGGAATCTTACTTATGGTTTTGCCTTGTACAAGGCAAGTTCATGTGTGAGGAGGACAAGAAATTATTAGCTGTAAATTTTCCTAAGTAGTTTAACAGACGTGGTCTGTTCTGTTGATAATGCCTGGCCATGTGGAATTACAGTAGCATGACTGTGGGAAGATGCTCTTCCTTTGTGTATAGCTGCCTTACATTACATGCCTGTAAAGCAGAAGGATTTGACACACAGTGTTTTCAGCCATTGTTGAACACAAAAACATCATAGCGTGTGAGTATACATTGCACGTGAGTGTGAAGGTCTGCACTGGCACCGAAAGCCAGGAGTACATCCTTGGGAAAAGAATGAAATAAAACACTAACAACCTAAACCGACAGCTCTGGCCTTTCTGTTTATTTGACTAACTTAGTTATTAGTTAGTCGTTAACTTAGTCCTTAGTTATTGAACTATTTAAACAGTTGCAATTGCACAATTCTATTCAAACAGTGTCAAGAGGAAGACACAGCCAAAAAGACAGAATATCTGAATGAACAGTCCTTGAAGACACATGATGCCAACCTCTCAGCAAGCAGAGAGGCCCCCAAGAGCTTCCACACCAGAACTGTGCCTCTCCAGCCCAGCAGTAATTTGGCTAGAGAAGAAGCAAACATTCTTCAGGATAAAGGCTTAATTTTTTGCACCATAGAGGACAAAAATAAAAACCACGCTGCCCCATCCGAGGGCAGCTCATCACACCGAGCCCTCAAGAGAGAGCACGTCACTCGCAGCACCAGGTGTGATGTTTGGTCGCAGACTGAGCGCTCTGTGACAGAAGTAGAGAAGGCGGATGTGGCCACTCAGTGTGGCACCCTGCGGGTGTGCAGCTGTGGGGGCTCCCTGCCCGCAGCCCGCAGCCCAGTCGGGGTCCCTCCTCCCCGCACCGCCGGCACCGCGGGGAAAGAAGAACTGCCGGCGCAGGAGATCCCGCAGCCCGCGGGCGCCGGCAGCGCGGCCGGGACTGCTGCCCTTCCTTCTGAAGCCGAGTACCTGAGTTTGGCTGGCAAAAGGACTCTGGAGGTGCTGAACTACATTGATAAAATGAAGGAGAGAGATAAGCAGTGACCGACTAGAATGGCATGGGGGGAACACAGAAGTTTTGTTCTGTTCTCAATGTGTTTCATTCACTTGGCATGTTTTGATTTTTCTAGCCTGGTTGGACAAAAAATATTTTTGCTGTTTGTTTGCTTTAAACTATTAATACCTATGGATTTCTGTCTAACTACTGGTATCTCTAAATATGGGTTTCTACAAATATCCAACTGTTAACACATGATTTTACAATACCCTAGTAAATATAAGCATTAGGAATTAGATTGGCTTTCTCACCATATATCCATAGGATTCTGTAGTTTGGGATTGACTTTGCTTCTTTTAACGTAGTGGAAAGATGCTGTTTCACTTCAAAACATTTTTGATGTGAGTCTTAGTTCAGAGTTATTGTCTGGTTCTTATCCATTTTAACAGACAAACTCGCCTTTTCTGTGTGTTCATACTAAATACAAAAATGGAAAACAACAGAAAATGTACATCTGCACACATAGAATAGAATGTAATTTAAAAAGAACTAATTTATTATTTTAAAAAAATGCTGAGTTTTCCTTCCACAGCAGATCTATTGATAGGCTCTCTGGCTGTTAATACTAACAAATCTTTCATGTGTTTCTGTATTCTGTCTGCAAATTAAAAATTTGAACTACTTTCCTCTTCAGTATTTATGTGAAGTCACAAATCACAACAAAATAAAAGTTTCTGATAATATTGCTTCTGGGTTATAGTATTTCCTTCTAAAAGGTTCCTTGTCAAGGTAGTAGGGTGACTCATTCTGTCACTGACATCTACTTATAGATCCATACACCTTTACTTCTACAGAGATATCTCTCTCTGTATATCTCATAAAAATGTATGTATGTATGTATATGTATAAAAAACTGTGTGTGTGTATGCACTGGCATTATCCAGCTGGCTGTGTGCAGGGATCCTCTTCCTTACAAACTGGGCTTGGGCAAAAGCTGTGCTGGAGACTGTTCCCCAAACAGAGCATGAGATTTGCTTCTCTAAGATTAATATATTGTGCTTTCCTCTTGGAGTCTGCAGTTAAAAGATTCACTGCCCTTATTCCCACAATGTCATTTTTTTTTATTTCTATGTTTTGTAGAAGGGACGTGTCTCACCCAGCCTGGATGAGACTTGTCACCATCCTTTCTCCCTGCTCTCATCATCAAACTAGCGGTTGTGTTTGCTGCTGGGTTTTATTCTTGAAGCTAAGAGCCATTTTTACAAGAAGGTCTACATTGCTCAACAGCTTGAGGTTTATAGCTGTGCTATTTTAAAAATAGCACCTCAGATATTTCAGTGGATTTTTCTGTACTTAGAAGAACATAGCTTTGTCTTCTATATGTATAAATTGCATCCATGGGAAGTGGTTTGCATAGCCCAACTTCTGAAACATGTAACTATTGTTTAGGCAATTCACTGCCCACTTCCTAAGGTTTGACATAAGCAGATTTTCTTTTTAGGTTGCCTCAATTTAATGTCAAAGCAAACTCCCTAGTATTTACTTTTTAAGCTGCAATATTCATCTCCACAGGAGCTATAATTTATTTGAGTAACAGCTGTGATTTGCTGAAAGCTCAGCTGTTACAGTGGTTTCTAAGGCACAGTTGTTCACTCAGTGTGACAAAGCCAGTTGAGATTATGCCACACCAGCAATGGCCCATGCTGACTCAAATTAGGACATCTCTGCCTTCCCAGCAGTGTCCCAGTACGTACCTGCCAGCCTTTCCAGTGGTACCTGTCTGATGTCACAGCCTCCCCCATGGCTGACGCTGCTCCATCGCCCTTGGCCTGTCAGCCTCCTGCAATACACTCTGGCAGAGGCCAGTGGGTGGCACATTACAGCTAAAAGCTCCAGCACTGTGTGCTTTAGACTTGAGGGTTTTTATTATCCCAGCAGATGTAAAATTGCCTCATGGTCAGAGAGTTCTTTGGTGTTTGTGTTAGTGAGGTACTGAAGTGACCCAAACGGAAGTGAACTGCCATTAACCCACAATGGAAGTTACACTCCTGATTTCTCTGACAGTGGCATTTTTGCTGGGACTTCTAAATTGTGGTTTGTTTTACAGTGGAGTGAGCTACCCAAGTTCAGGCAGATACTCCTGATCTGCAGAACTGATCTGTGAGCAGACACACTCCCAGTCTGCTTCTGTGAACCTACAGGACAAAGAATGCAGGTTGGAACTGGGAAAAGAGAGCTGGTTGTACCATATGTGTGTGGGGTTTCAAATGCTCTTTATTGAGTTACCTCTCATATTTATCATCACTTAGAGCCTTTTCGTGGGTATTGCTTATTTTCACTTCAGCCACTAGCATAGAAGCTCCCACAATTTGTCTGGCTCCAGCCAGGTTCCAGCCTAGACTGCACCATTTCTCATTAAGGACTAAAATTCCGCTGCTCGAGCCAGACACACACCTCCTGACTGGCTGTATGTAAGAGCTGCACACATGTCTCTAGTGCAAAAATTCACCACTTGGGATATGTCAATCACCGTAGATAATCATGTTTCAAAGTCTTTGGATGAGACTGTATGAAATTCAACTACTTTACAATTTTTACCTGTAATTGCAAAGCAATCAGAAGAAGAAAACTATCTTTGTAACTGGTTTGTGTGCTGGCAATGATGACAAGTAAAGCAGTGTGCTCTTTTTAGCTACTAGAGAAGTATTTTAAAGTATTTATGTTACTATTATTGCATTAAAAGAGACTCCTGCTTTCTCCTTAGCTCAGCACCAGTCTCCCCCTCTGCTCAGGTGCTTTCTTTCCCCTGATTTTTTTGTTATTTCTGGGAAGAGCTGAGTTTGATTTAATAGGAAGTAGTAGCCTCAAATCATGCTTTCTTCAGCTAATAATTCAGCATCTGATGCTATTAATCCACCAATATTTGTAACCTACAGTAATGACTGTCATCTCACTATATACATTCAGGCACCACCAGCCTTCTCTGAGGCACCAGCATAGGCAGAGATGGTCCTTTTTCATCCACATTATTCTTCCTGGCAGTGTGCTAAGCCTCCAGGGAGGCCATGGAAATATACGTGTTGTTAACTGTGTTTGGTAAGCATCAATTGTAAGTAGAGTATTCTTGTTGAGGAGAAAGACAGAAGGGTACCTGTAATTATCCAAAAACCAGGAGCACTTTTTTATTAGTGGCACTCAAATGCTTCTAAATACAGATTGAAAGAAAGACTCTCTTACTGAAAGTGCTACCATAAGCTTCAGTCAGAATCAGTTTTAATATGCAGCTGGTAACTTTTTTTTCCCTCTGAAATCAACTCTAATTACAGTAACCTGCAAGGTAAGGTTTCTGGGCAAGCACCAACAGAAGTTTGTTTCATTAATGGGCAGTTTATTGCTGGATGTTATGCCAAGAGCCTCCACAGAGGCTTTGCAGAATTTCATGAAGGATTACAGGAAATGAGAGGCTTAAGTCTTCATACAAGTGATTGTTTCTCTGATAGAAACTGCTCGTGAATTGGCTTTTTAAGGGTTTTAGCAGATAGCAGATTGAGGAAGAATGAGGTTTCCTGGAAAAAATATTACCGACTCTCTGCATAAAGTGCCTAATCTGTCCCCACTAAAGCGAATCTCTCTGCAACACTTCTTCAGCCTCTTCTCACTGACAGCCTCTGGTGGGTTAGAGGTGACAGTCCCAGTCACCCAAATCAGGACTTGCTTCTCCAGGGCTGGTGATGTCGAACTCCAGCTAGGTCTCCTGACTCTGTGAGCTGAGCACCAAACGTTCACCCTCTCGCCCAGCCACACTGTGGTGACTCCACACCCTCGTGGTGCTTAGTCTGGGTGCCACAGCCCTCTGGATGTGAAAGCCAACGGGACCGTGCAGCATGCAGGTGGTGCAGAGGATGCTGATACATCAGATCTGTGTGAGGTGGTGGGGAATATAGGCCCAAGAGACAGAGGGTTGGTGAGTGAGTGAAGGTAAGGCAAGAGGCTGAAAGAGGCCCGTTTTATTATTTAATAGAGCTGAGAGAAAACATGTCCAAATCAACCATTTGAGCACATTTGCGGAGAGAAGGCTGTGATTTAGTGCCACTGGCCTGGCCCAAGGACACAGAGCTGTGGCTGATCACAGGACAAACCAATACATCATATTGCAGAAGATTTACTTTGTTCCCCGGGCTGGACTCATTACTGGGAAACAGGAGGCCTGTAAGGAGATTTGCTCTCCAGAGAAGCTGCATGCTTTCCAAACAGATGAATTTTTGGAGAACCCCAGACCAGCCGAAGCTGGCAGGGATCCCCAACCTTGCCCAGTGCAAGCACCACTGGGAGCAGAGCCAGCTGGAGCGGGATACTTTGGGCCATGGTCAGCTGCTATCACCAGACACCCAGGCTGGAGGAATAAGCCATGCCAGATAGGAGACCCCAGGGAAGCTGTGCCTGCTCACAGCAGCTGCTGCAGATGGCAGCAGCCACTGCCTGAGTGCTTTCTTCCCTGTGCTGTGAGCAAGGCAGGAGCCTGGGGCTGGAGGAAGGGGAGCTGTAGACATGTGAGGAGCGAGGCTGGGTGCTGCTGCCCTGCCCTGCTCCACCTTCTTGGACCACAGTTTCTGCCTCTTGTGCCTCTATTCACCCACATTTCCCTGCAGCAATGAAGAGCAGCAGTGTTGCACCCCAACACCAGCTCGTCCTTGACTGCCAAAGCCTCAGTGCCTTGTTCAACAGCCTTGGGGCTGCACTAACAACAGGCACTGATTGCTCTCCCACCAGGGACCAAGGGGGCCCCAATGCCCTCAGCATCTCCCTGTGAATCCCACCCACCAAAAGGGAACTTGACATATAGAGAGACTACAAAAGCTATCTCATCTGGTACCAGGCTGGGAGTGGCAGTCAGCTTTCACTCAGCTTACAAAATTTTTGGTTGCTCTTGATTTTTTATCCGTCATTTTTAGCAGCCCATGAGAGGAGAGCAGTGGGGACAACAAGCCTCAACTTAGTTCCAATATTGCAAGGGGAAGCTGCCTCTCCCTCAGCAACCCCAGCCAGTGTGGGGGTCTTGGGTATCCCAAGTACCAGGGAGAGCATGGGGGAAGCCACATAACGCCGGACTGACTCTGACTGCAGTCACATCTTGTGACAGTCCTACAGGGCACACTCACATCAGACATCTTGGACATGAAGGAGCTCCTTGGGAGCAGTCAGACAGGGTTTGATGCCATCTCCCCATGAATATATTAAAATAAGCATCAATTTCACAGCAACGCTTACTCTAAGGCACCACTTCCCAGTGGGGACCTGGCCACCTGCTGCAGGCCACAACTGCCACTTTAGGGATAGAGAAATCATTTGGCATTCGCAGGATGGCACGTTACCTGACTGCCAACAACCTCCCTTTGCAAGGACAGCTATGCTAAGTGACCCTGAATGAAGGCTTCAGGCAGAAAAACTGTACACAGGACTTGGTGACAGCTGGCTGGGGACATAGGGTCTCATCAGCCTCAGCTGTGGAAATGGCTTTGAGAAGAAAAAACTGCGGGGCTGGGAAGGCTGAAAATGCCACAGCACTGTCCAAGGGGACCAGAGACACGTGTACAACAGATCAGGTGGGGCAGCATCAGCCCTGAGCACTGTAATACAAACCCTCCCCCTAGTTTTGGGGAATGGCACTAAACCAAAAGCTGGTCAGCTGTGCTACAGCTGCCTGTTCAAAACCCACCCTTCATGCTTTGCCTGGTGGAGTCTGAACCAGCTCAGTCCATGCCTCTCTCCTCAGTTTTTTGCCATGCTGGGGCCTGTGTGACTCTGCTGGGATGTTGCTTCATGCTCCAGGAGGTTCACTGTGCTGCTCCCTCAGGGCACACACGGCCACTGCAGCATGGGGCTCCTGGTGGGGACCTCTTCCTCAGGAGACTGGGGACCCTTTCGTTAGGAATCTGGGGGCAATGATGAACCATGCCAGTAACACAAAATCAGGGACATTGTGAGGAGCAACACTGGCAGAGACTACAAACAAAAAACCAGGAATTGTGTCCATTTAAACAAAATGCACTGCAATGTCCTTAAGCATGAGGATGCCCTTTAAAGAAAGGGCAGGATGTGCCAGCAGAGTAGGGCTTGGCTCACCCTGTTCCTGTGCCTTGTCACCATGCATGGACCGGCAAATGCAGCCAGGAATAGAGAGCTGGCCATGGGAATCAAGGCTAATTCTCTCTATATATGTCTTCTTGATAGATTAAGCAGCAAACAAAGTGCAATGCAGCACCCAAGAAATGTAAAAAAAAACCAAACCAAAATTGAACACGAAGCCTATGAATATGAGTCCTGAAAAAAACCCCCACCTTTTAGAGAGAGATTTAGACCATTCAATCTGCTGCATCCTCAGCCCAGTGCCATCTTCTGACTTTGCTTCTCTCCACCCAGGACAGCTTGGCACTCCTGTCATCACATGGTGGCGTGGCAGAGGTAGTATGTCCCCACACTCACTTCACTAACCATCCTCCATACCTTATGCCCTGTTTCCTTCCTCCAGCCCCTCCTCAGGATTTGCTCCTTGCTCTTTCTGCCCATGTTGCCTTGGCAACCTGGTGCAGTCTCAGTTCCGCATATCACCTTGATTATGAAGTTCAGTTAATCCAACCCTCTCTGCCCTAAAACTGCTCATGTATCTCCATCTCCCTGATGGGCCCCCAAACCCTCACTGCTCCTTTAGGCATGGACCCTCCCCACCTCTTCAGCCCCCCTTCTCCACCCTTAATGGTATTTAAATAACTCTCTTTCCAATGGGGATGGATACATCCCCATTGGAATGTTTTTCTGAAAGTGGAGGGACTTTATTTTTCCTTCTCACACCTGAGCTCCCCCCAAGGGATGTGCTCCCAAGCTGCAGCTGTGCTGCAGCTTCTACACTCCTTACACCGTGCACAACTCCTGCACCCTTATGAGGATCTGTTTATTCAAATCCATCTTCTGAAGAATGATCCATAGAACACAGCTTGCTTGGAAGCCTTTCATTTCCCTGCCCCCTTTTCTACCTGCAATAAAATGCACCTAAGCCCCTTGCTGTGTGGTGACAGGGTTAATGTGTTAAAAGACTGCAGGCAGGTCATTTTGGATGTTTGATCCTCTTTCTTCCTTCTGTTGTACAATATACATTTTACTGCTCCATATAAGACACCCTGCTCTTCTTTTTGGCATTATGGAGTCTATTTGAACGTTCAAGGGATATCACAGTACCCAAAATCCGAGTGTGCTAGCTAAGGCAAAGGTCTCACATGTCAGAACAGATGGATCTTTGTATCCTCCTGAAATCCACACCCCAAAATCTCCTTTAAAAGTATTTAACCAAATTAAGCCCACACTTCCCTTGGGACTTTTCTGTCAAAATTAAGATGCAGAAAATACTTCTAGTAGTTCTGCGGTTAAATCTCAAAAGGCAAAAGCTTTCCAAACTTCAGGTCTATGCAGAGCTTCTCAGTTAATCACACACACACACACGTGCACACACACATGGGTACCAGGTAGGTCACACATATTAAACAAACAAGTGAAAACCTGCCATGGAGACCAGTTAACAAACAGCCCCAGGATGTGACTGGTGGAACTGCTTATGGCAAATGTGCATGACTGTTTCCCCACAGATTTCAGCCGGTTGCCTGACGGGTTGAATGTGTTAACCTCTCCATCAGGAAAAGAGTTGAGATGCCATTGATTCTGGGTCAAGTGAATGTGCTGGAAGTGAAACTGCAGCAGCTTGAAGCACCTGAGTGCGTTTGTACAGGGAGCTCTGACTGGAGGGACACCAGCTCAGGGGACGATCAGTGGCAGGTCTCTTTGACCAGCCCAGCACAACTCAGCAGGCAACCACCAAGATCAGAAAAAAAAGGAGAGTTACATTAAACTGAGACACTTAACTTTAAGTTCCCCACTTACTTCCTACAAACTGTAGCAGCCTTGAAAGCAAGAACTTCGTGCCACGCATAAAGCAAAAGCTGTGCGACACTGTATGGATGACTTCAGTTCAGATGCAGCACCACCCAACCCTGATATCTGCGGGGTCTGATCCTGAAAATGATCACAAAGGTTTGGAGCAAGTACTGTTACTGCCTGCAGTGCAGTTCTACAGATGGCAGAATGCATCTGGCAAAAATCAATCCATCAGTAGTTGTTTTGTGATAGTAACTAGTGCAGAGGGAAATGGGAGAAGGCAAAAAAATGGAGCATTTGACAGCAGAGCCACCAGATTTTCATTATCCCACAAAGCTGCCATGTGGTTTTGGTGACAAGTAATATCATCACCTTTATAAGCACTATCAGCCAGAAAGCTAAAACCAGAAGCTGTCAGAGCACAATGACAAGCTTCCTTGCTCACCTCCTGAAGATAAGCGCCGCCACAGATACTGAGCAGTCTCCTGCTGCCAGCATCTCCTCTTGGCTGTGATCTTTCTGCATCCTGGACCAAAAGGCTACACCTCTGTCAGAGCCAACTCTGGATCTCGCAAGGATTCAATCATGGTATCTGTGGCAGGTGGAGGTAACAGATCCAATTTCCACTTGGTCCAGTGGCTGCTGTTCCTCTGCTGCACTGGGGAGCACAGCCAGGGCAGCCCCCAGCACAGCATGGCCATGGTCATGCTGCTCTTGACTAATCATCCCACTGATTCTGAATAAAACACAAGGCTAGGACATTTCCCCATTAGAAAACAGCAATTTTTTTTGACTGCTCTTTTCCCAGTCAATTATCAAGTCTGATGGCATAAACTGCTGTCAGGAAACTGGTCTGTTTGGGCAGGGAACATCAAAAACCCAGAGGGGGTCATTGGGACAGTTGGCAGCTCTGCATAGCTGCATGCAGCTCTTCAAACAAATTCTCCAGAAAGGAAGGAACACTTACCTGGTGTACCCATTATCACAGAACTGCTCTCTGATTTGAAATACATCCTATTGAGATCATATTCAAAGTTATTCTTACCAGGTAAGCCCATAGCCTATTTGAGCTCATTTTGTTGAGCAATGCAATGCTGCAACTCTAAAAGGTGACCCAAATACCCAAACAAAGGAAACCTTGAGAAAGATTCTGTAATTAAGTATCTCACCTTTTATTTTGTTCATTTACACTTCTGGCACTGACAATTCTTTGAAGATATTTATTTTCATTAAAGCAATCAGAACAGAAGTCAATTAAATAATTTTACATCACTTAAGTTTCAGAAAATGTACAACACTTTCATACATTATAGGCTTGACTGGTTGGAAATGGAAATGGCACATGTTTGACATGGTTAAGAAATGACTTGGACAACTCAGCAATTAGTTTTGCCAAAACCTGTTTTGTACTGAATACCATAACACGTGCCCAGGGATTACAGTGTGCCTGATGGCACCACGTGCATGTTATTATTCAGCATGGAATTACTACTATCAGTTTAGTCTCCAATAATGTCTCAAATATTCTACATGGCATTTGTCACTAAAAGATCCGGTTAACCATTCTGTAGAGGAGTGAGATTCACAACGGAAAGCAGGGACATGACTCGTGCCACTTCCCAGCGATGTCCCGGACCGGCAGGACACTGAGCACATGGAGAATATCAAGCATGTGAATAATCCTATCAGTTCCATGGGGACTACTCAAACAGATGGTAGGAGTGCACTAGGCAGGGCCTGCAGTGTAACGCAGCATCTCAGCACCATGAAACCATCTCGTTTCAAACCTGCTGGGGATCCATGAAGTTTCTCCTGCAGAAGTCACGATGATGGTCATACATTCAGTCCTCCCAAAAGTCTGTGCAATGTTTAAGGCAGCAAGAGAAATTTGCCTTTATTTTAACACTTCAGAAACAGATGGTTCCTTTAGAAATAGGTGGATAATATTCATACTTAATCAGCACACTCCTTATTTATACAAATGCAATGAAAGGTCAAACCAAATTTTGACAAAATGTTTCTCAACAAAATCAAGGAATGTAACTGAACCAGAGTTGAAACTTTAAAATTACATGTGCCAGATCATTCACATGTAACATACTGTCTAGGGACAATGTGAAAAAGTGGGGATTTAGATGAAGTCTGTATTCTTGAGGCCTGACGCTCGTCAAACTTCCCCTGGCATGAGTGAGCTCTACTAAAGCCAATGAATGAGCACCTCTGATGAGAGGTGTGAGTAAGATTAAAAACATGCCGCTGGTTCACACTAACAGGTCATTGTGGCTAAAGTATATTCTCATATACAGAACTCTGCAACACTATTAACACCCATTTACAAAACACTACAGTGATGGTTATTGGCACATAAAAAACTCCTTCTCTATATGAAAACATACACAAAATAGATAAGAACTGCCATTTTTTTTCAGACTTTTAAAATCTATATATAGTTGCCTTTGAGGAGTTTTAAACCCCAGTATCACAAACAACAATATTTCTTTAACAATGTTCACCTAGAGTTTTACTGTGCTGACATTTGCAACACTGCCACAATCTAGACCACTTGTGGATTATGCTTAACTGTGCTGTACACAAGGTGATGAAGATCGATAGAAAACCACTAAGATTTTTGCACAAAAATATGACTTGTTAAAATCCAGAGAACAACTGAGTCACTTTATAGGCAGCAGCTACATGTAAGCTGTAAATGTTACCCGCAATAAAAACACATTTTGCCATAAAGCACATATTGTGGCATTATCTGCTTCTGGCCTGGTACACAAAGCTTGATTTTCTTCCCAATGCAGAGGAATGGGTTTGGTTAGCTTGACTCTCTCAGAAAAAAGTGCACACATATCTTACTCTTTAAAGTGCTCTGAAAAACTGTCTCTTCTACCTGGATTTCTACCCCGAGATCTCTCTATCCTGTGAAAACTCTGCCTCTTTGCAGTAGTGATGTTCAGCTAACAAAGCCTCTTCTGCAAGTACAAGCAAAATTTCAAGAAGACCATGTTAGAAGAGCACTGATGTTGAGAAGTAGAAAGCTGGGTATAAAGCTGAGAAGTGCAGGGTCTATCTTTTATTAGCCCACTCACTGTCTGTGGGACTGCAGCGAATACCCCCATGGCCTAAGGGAATACCCTTGCTCAGGGCCTGTAGCAGCCTCTGAAGTTCAAAACTTCTCCCCAGTGCTCAGCCTGAGTGACTAAAGAGGCAGAGGAGATTTCACCAAGGAAAAAAGTATCAGCTTTGCCAATTCCATTGCCATGTCCTCACCTCCATGTAGGTATGTGAGAGGAAAACTTGTGAGCTTCTTCCCCCTTAGCCTGACAGCCTGACCGATCCTATCCACAGGACCAAGCACAGTCCCTTGGCCTCACCATCCTTATCCCACATGGATAAACCACGACAAATGACTGCTCCTGTTGGCTACGTCACACCCATCTACTGAAATAAGACTTCGTGGGGCTTTTCATGCATCATTTCTTTCTTCTCCCCTCCCAACCCTAACTCCTGCATGAGTGAAATGTTGCATTTATCAATTCACGCAGAAACCAGTTGGCATTGGAACAATGGTCCTCGTGATGTACTCTTTCTTTTCCCAGGATTTCCGGGACAATTTCCGCCAGGGTTGTCACTGCAACTCACAAGGTAGCAACGCGACCTATCCAAGGTGCCTGCACAGCAGTGCAACTTCAGCCCTCCAAACAAGTCCTAGGCCTTGCTCTGACTCTACATCTATTTCCAAAACAGGTTTGGTTCTCTTGTTAAAAGATTATTTTGATCAATGAAGTGCCAAGGGGAAGAAACAAGTGGCAAATTACCTCACCCCCCCCCCCAATTTTTAATTTCAATGTGATGAACTAACTACTATATGTGACTTAAATTTAAAAATATTAAAAATGCATCAGGACTTGTTTCTTTTATACTTGTTAGCTCACACGTAGAGTTGGTAGATTAATCAGAATTAAAATATCTCAAATCGTTGTGTATAATCAATATGCCCAACTCTACCAGCAGTATTATTCTAGCACTCCTGATGCACCTGAATACCTGAATTGTGTGCAGTCCTTATGAAGAAACAATTTCACATCTTCTGCAGAAAGTTTTCAATAAAAGAATTTTGTGCTTAGACATATTATTTATGCTACTTCATAAATTAAAATCTTATAATAAGAAATTATTCAGTTACATTGTATTTTTATTCTTTTATCTGGAATGTTACTAAGTCTACCTTTAGCAAAAATCTCTTAAAACTTAAAATATGCATAAATATAAAAAATCTGCAAAATAGAAACATTTATCTAATTTTCTTAATAAACTGTAAATGTTCACAGATTCTAAAAATAAAACCCTAACTGTGTAAGACTAATTAGAAGTGTCTGATTTCACTTTTATTACACATGATGCTTGGTACTAGGTTCAGTGTTTCTGAAGTATGGAATGCTGTCTTGGTGTAAAGCAACCCTAAAAGGAAGACTTAAACCCAGCTCTCTGTGGGCACGAAAGGGGGAAAGACAATGAAGAAGTCAATGTATTTTGCACGTTTCAATTGTTATGCCTCATGAAAAAGGGCATGGGATACAAACCTGCAGAAAACTGTTTTCAGTAAGATCAAACTTGAGTGAAAAAGTGAGCCCAGTGCTGTGTAACTGAGCGCCACTTCTGAAAACGTCCATGAAACAAAGCTGGCAGAGAGAGACGGTCTTCTGCTGCTAAAAAGCCGCAGCACTGCCTGCAAAACAGAACAGGCTGACCTTGTGACTGCAATCTTTCCAGTGACTTTGCTTTAGCTATGCCCAGTAACTGCAGTGGTTTCCTCTCCCTGTGGGCACAAGTGCGAGGGCAGCACTGACTCGGGGCCACCACAGGGACGCCGGGTCCTGCCTCGCACCTGCTCCAGCAAAACACATCAAGCAAGGCAATGTTCACAGGTGTAAAGTGAGCATGGCCTCGTGCTTGTGAGGGGATCAGAACTGTAAGTCCCTATCCTCAAAAGCCAGTAAATAAATACCCACTTAAATACCCACTTAAACCTATCAACCACCTGAGCACAGGTTGGCTGTTATACACCTATTCACACACTGCTCTAGGTAACGAAACTGCCCCGAATAAGGGTCTTCAAACACATATTTTTTTGGCTTCAGAAAGAAACTAATTTGTCTTTAAAATGATTTTGTTCTTGTCTGTGCCAAGGATCCCTTTTTCTCTTTTCAGGTGCTGCACCTTCAGTGAAGGTTTCAGAGAGGTGACAGCCTAACGGAGCCATCCTGCTGCAGGGGCATTTGTAGATAGGTCTGAGGACCTGAGCATGTTCAATGGACAGGGCTGGAGATCTGAGCATTTTCAACAGCTGGTGCTTTCAAGCATAAAAATATTGTGCGCTTAAAAGGGAGGCAAGATGGAAGGTGTGAGAATCCAGCCCTCTCACCACACAGGAGACGTTCAAGGTCGAGTTGCTCTTTGCAATGATTCGTTTGAAATTCCCTTTGTCCACTGTTTTCCTCTTTTAGTCCCAGGCAAGTCACAGAAGGATGCTTTAAAATGTTTTCTTTCAAAAAATATTTCTTTGATTAACGAAGTAAAAAAGAAAATAAAACAAAATACACCCAATCCCTGAAGGTCAATAACTGTAGAGTAGGAACTCCCCCACAGAAGATTAGATAACATAAAGTCAGACTTCTTTACAACAACAAAAATTCATGTTATCCAATAAAAATAATCTAGTAACAAATGTCCAGGCTTGGTCTTGATAGTAATCCTACATTAAAAATATTTTTCAACCCAAGAAAACCCCACAAATCAAATCTATAAAAGCTAATGAACCCAATGACTTCTTTAATCTTTACACAAGGAAAAATAAATGTATTTTTACCAAATAAATGGGCGGCAGCCCACAGGCAGAGGAATTTTTTCCACATTCTTTCATGAAGCAAATGTTTCAAAGATAAGAATTTGAATTGTTGATGCTTTCAAACTCATATCTTTGATAACTTAAAGCAAGGAGGACAGGACAAGGAAAAAAATAAGATAATATTTTTATGTAGCTGTATAAAATTCAATTTGCCAAGGCAAGCAATCATGGCAGGCGAATAAAACACCATTCACATTTTCATTACCATGCTAAAAGCAGCCAAGTTGATTTTTGTGCCTGACATTTTCTTGACAAGTTTGCAATGCTTTGGTAAGGCAATTAATATGAGATACAGGCTTCTGCCCATTGCTAATATTTCTCTTTAGATCTAGCAAGACACCGGTTGACTAAGGACATTTGAAGGAAAAGTGTGCTGGGAGTCATCTGCTCTGCACATATGGAGATAAACTGAAGGCAATATTTATTCACAAGCAGAAGGCGTGGGAGGGATGACCACTGTGCATTTAGCAGCACAAACCCTCTCCCCTCCTTCTCTTTCCCTTAGCTAACAATATTTTATGTTCAAAACTAGGCACAAACCAGTATGTTCAAATGCAAAAAAGGAAAACAAACATAATTTTTTTCTAACTGACGCCTCTGTGTTGTACCTAGCAATATATACCAGTTCATTTGTATGTGTGGCCACATACTGAGCTCTGTTTTCCTGCTGTCAGTAGTTAATTTTGGCGGTTTCTCTCACAAACACAAACTCCTGACCATAGTGTGTACTCAAGAGCAGCAGTGGGTCGATAGCCCAGTGTAGCACGGACACGTGCCAGCCTCCTGAACCTCCATCCAGGTGAATATGGCTGTCTGCTTGTTACCTCAAATAAATAACAACGGGAATTCACTTAGGGTAAATTTGGGAAATGTTGCCTCTGATGGATAAAACAGATATTTGTATTTTCCCAATTGGTCAACCTTTTGAAATGGTTACTGTTACAGCAACTTATGCATTCATCCTTCGTTGTACTGCACAGCAGAGCTATGTCCTAGGTTGCAATGGGATGGGGATCTGACAGCTGTCAGCTGCTTTCTGATTAGTTACTCAATTACTTTATCTTGTCAGGACTAAAGATAAGGACAGCCCCTGACCATCTAGGATAGCCTTCTGTATTCATCTGGTACAGTGCACCCTACTAAATACCTGGGGACGGCGCAGCGTTGTGCACACTTGGTAAAGTCACATAACTGTGAAATTCAACCTCTTTTGGAAGCCATTGCTTTTAGTTATCAAGAAAACACTAGCATATTGAATTTCCTCCAAATGGAGCATTTTTGAACATGAAGGCATTTTTAACTGCACAGTAGAAAGGAGAACCAGACCAGAAGCAGGGCAGTGAGGTCATCAGAGAGCTGCTTTCCCCCCCAGAAGGCTTTTAAATGATTAAATACATCAGCAGCTGAAAATTATTCCACATCAGAAGCATCATTGTCAGAAAGATGGTAATTACTTCCCTTCACCCGAATATACTCGATATACCTCCCTTCATCAGAATCTGACATACCACATGTACATAGCCTGTTTTCAAACAAAGACTCAATTTCCTCTAGTTTTTTCCCTTTAGTCTCAGGAAGGCAGCCGTAGATGAAGATTAGTCCCAAGGCAGCAAACCCTGCGTAGAGGAAGAAGGCTCCTGCAACGTAAAACAATTGGCACAGTCAGTTACAGAGGTTCCCACCCGTTCTGTGTCTGAGCAGAGGGAGCGACAGAAGCAGGAGGTTGGGAATCAAAGAGTGTGTAAAAGCAAAGGCTGGAGGGACAGGATTATAACAACGAGCTGCAGGGCTGTGGGTGTAGAAGCAGGACACTTTATCGCACCATTCTGCAGCAAAGTAAATTAAAAAAGAAAATTTCAATTCATGCCAAAGATAATAATGCACATCCCTTCTGGGTAAGTCAGTCTGCTGTTAAAATAAACAGCAATTAGACAATCACATGCCCAAATAAAAAAATCATATGTGGAAGGTAAGAGCTTTCTTAGTTTATCTTGACAGTGAAGGACACATTAAGACAACTCCTCAAAATGAGAAACTCTAGCAAAAGAATGAGTCAGGATTAAAATAACGCTTGCAACTCTTACACCTAATTATAATTTAAAAGTCCTCTGTAGAGACAATTAATATTGAGAAAGAGCTCATTCCCGCCCACGATCCATTATACCTAGAGGGGCAGAGAAGGTACCAAAGGACCAACAAACATTTACCTGCCATGTGTTGCTAGACTGATGGCTCAAAGAAATAACAAGTAGAGCTGAAAGGCTCTGTACTAGTAATGATGTGAAGGTCACATCAGCTGCCTGGCAGCTTAATGTAATTTAAATGACTTGTGCTGGAGTGGCTGAGCAGTAACCTGACAAACACTCCACAGGCTCCCGCAGACAGGACTTAATCAACACCTATATTTCTGCAAGGACCATCTGAAATTGGCCTTGGATGCCACCACGAACGGAAAAACTGCAGATCCTGTGGGAATCAGCATATTTCACTAAGTCAGAAGTGGGATTTTTTCCAGCTTCTCTGTTTTAACCAAATGTCTAGGTTCTTGGTTAAGGACAGAAATAAATGTTTTTTATGAAATCTGGGCCAAAGTCTATAATCCAGGCAGGTTGTATCAGATCTCCAGTCTTACTGAACCACAGTGGGTTGAGAACACTGCATTCACAGCTGACATTTCATAGCAAAACCAACTGAGGGACCCAAAATCTGTAGAAAATCTCTGTGCCAGCGGCAGTACTACACATATGAACACATACTGTTACTTACCATAGTATGTCAGATATTCAGCTGTATGTAGAAACGTCAGTGACACGAGCACATTGAAAACCCAGTTGACTCCAGAAGAACATGCGTTTCCTGTACTTCTAGCCCAAAGTGGATAAATTTCAGAATTGACAGTCCAGGGCATAGGACCCATCCCTAAGAATTAGGGAAAAAAGATCAATCTCAGTCTAATGGCTAGACTCAAAAGTAAATTTGACATGTAGCCTCACTATTTGATATTTTACAATTGCATAACTTACATGTGAAAACAAATGTTTGCTTACCAGGTGCAAAGAAAATCAAGTACAAAATAAGGCCCAGCAGTGCTGTCCAAGAGTATGGAGTGGGGCAGAAATTATATGCCCAAAACAAATCTTCTTTTTTGAACACTGTTTCATTTGAACACCTGAAAAAGAAAAAAACTTCGTATTGAAGAACTTTAAGGAAATAGGTGACATCTCAATATAAACATAGCAAGTAATGTCTTAGGAAAAGCTGACAAATGTACAATTAAGATAAAAAAGCTTCATCCCTGTTAATTTATCAAGATCTTTGAGGAAAGTTTTAAATTCAGAAACATGTTTTTTTCTCAAGCCTGGTCTTACAAAGAATAATCAGCAAAACATTCCTGAATTTACACACTTGCCTTGAATTTACAGATTTATGTCCAACAACCAGTCTTTACTACACAAGTGGTGATACCAAAACCAACAAGACCATTCACATGAACATCACACAGTACAAAAAGAGCTGCAGCAGCAGGATTTTGAGCTAAAGATGCTGCATCCAGGGATTTAAGGTCAGATGGAAGTTAGTCCTTACAGCCTTGATGAACTAACTATCTGCTGCACACTTTGTGTGTAATCAGTAATGTCTATGGAGTGTGCCAAGGTCAAGTGAAGTTGTAAGGAAAGGAGGCATGTATTTTCTTTCCTACACATTTAAGAAAAAGGCAGCATTTCTAACTAACTACTCAAAAAAAAAAGTGTCTCTATTCCAAGGACCATGTGGAAATTACACATTTTGAGGAATAGGTATAAAATCAGGTATTTCCATCTGACTGCCAACAATATAATATATTTTAAAGGAATACTGGTGACTTGAGTTTTTGTTACAATTTTTTTTTAAATTAGCATTTTTTTAAAGAGACAAATCATAAATGCAACTAGAGAAACTTTTCAGCTGCCGCCACATCAATTGCTACAGATGAAAAACCATGTAGTTTTGGGAGAGAAGACTTAAGCAGACACTACTCTTTCATATGCAAACAATGTTATTTACTTGAAAAGAAGAAATCACACAGAGCTGAACATCTGCCTGGGTTATGATTTCCAGATCAGCTGGGCATTTATGTGAAGGATACGACTCTCTTGACAGTAGGGAAACCAGAATGAAGATGCCTGAAATGGGTGATATTCGGGCAACAGGTTGTGAGATGGTAGAGCAACAGACACCCTGAAATGCTTCAGAGGATCCATTACCATTGCAGTTGACTTTCAAGAGCAAATTCCAACAAAATACTTCTGCTCTAACTTTTCTGTTAGGAAACAACCAGCCAGCCCCAGGTTGAACAGGAATGTGCTAAGGACTGACGGCCAACCCACCACCACTCCTGGGGCAGAAATATTCCTTATGTCGTCATTGACGTATCAAAAGGACACCACTTAAAGCAGGATATCACTGTGAGGTCCCAGATCCAATTTCAGGACAGCTGGAAATCCAAAGATCAAATACACTTAAAGGAGAGACGTTAACCCAACAAATCGGATGTGCCTGTCTCGTACTGGCATTTTTAGCCACCAGCACGCTTGTAACAAACGTGGGCAGAGCCCTCCTCAAATCTTCGTTCGTGAAGCCCAGCCATGAACCCAACAAATACTGGAAAAATGCACATGTGAAAAGTGGGCAAACTCTAATGCTGTTTTAGTGGCAGTAAGCTGTAAGATTTGCAGGTCCACCTTGCACTTGAGCAGCACCTGACCAAGTGGAGAAATGTTGAGCCATGATGGGCTGACAGCAATGCAGCCAGTCCTGGTGTGCACCTTTCCACAGCTCTGCCTTGCTGAGCTCTCCTGGAAAGGCCATCTCATCCAGGGCATTGATTCACTTTCAGTCTTGATGTGAAAAACAAAGAGAAAACAGGTCAACTGAACATCTCTCTCAAAGATACATCCTTTGTGCCTGGATCCAGCAAGCTCATGGCCTCAGATGCTACCTGGCCACTGGAGCACCCATCAGCCTAAGACACCAGCAGCTTCTGTGACAGAGATTTTTCACCTTTTCTCAGCCAAAAGTACTGCTTCCCTCCTTGCTACTTCTTCATCTTGCTTCCAACTTCCTTCTTCTATCACTTTGCTCTTTCATGACTTAGCTCAGCATCTCTTTCTATGTTATGAGTGTGAGACATGGTTCATTCCCTGTTAGTGTCCACCCTGATGTTTCCCTACCACTATACATACTCCTCACTGCATTTGGGTTAAATCAGGCTTGTGCTGTGTCCCAGATACATGGCATACAGAAGACTGAACTGTGCTGGAGAAAAATCCATGTTTAAATTGTAAATTCCTTATGTGTTAAGGAAATGGTGTTTAAAAGATTAATTACTGAACACTCAGTGATCCCGTTGTGACCTCCTGCTCAGCCCTGCGTAGCTGCTCCCTCTGTGTCTGCCCCACTGCAAGATTAAAGGAGTGCTCAGTTTCACAGTTTTAACATCATCACTTCTGCTTCATTTGCTGTTACTCTAATTTCATTTGCAGGTGTTTGTACTGAATACAAGCTGATGAGCATTTTAAAACATCTTGATGCTGAGATGGGCTTCTCCATTCTGCCCAGGCAGATTGGCAGCTCCTCAGAGAGTGCTCACGCTTTCTCTCAAACACTACTGTAAACAAAGACATACTTGGTTTATTATCTTGCATCCATCTCCATGAGCACAAACCAACCTGCTGATTCATACAGACACAACTGCAGGCAGGTCAGCATGTTTCCCTCCCCTGCCATCTTCCAGGTGTGTCCTACTTTTGACAGAGTGGAACACAAATGATACAAGGGAAAAACAGATGTCTCCGAAGTCTCCTATGGCTGAAGCCACTCATCTATTCTCTGCTGTCTGCCCATAACTTAGAGGAAATTTTTTTGCAAGAAAGCAGATTCAGCGCAATGAAACAGGAAAAACAGCACTGGAGACTAGATTTAATAGAAACCTTGCAGTAATGAACTGTGCTTTGCTAGTCCTTCAGTAGTAAACCAGCAGGGTACACAGAATAAAAGCAAAGACATCTGCATTTTCCAGCATCTTGCAGTGCTGGATACGTTCAAAAATAACACTCCTTCAAGGCTGGAGATTTGTTCAAGCTCTGCTACTGTGCTAATTCTACTGCTATACTACTATTTCTACAAGATTTATTATTCTGCTGAAGAATATATTAATAATTAGTGTATAAAGTACTATCAGATAAAATTATGAATTTTGTCCTGCATGAAGGGAGCATATATGATGGAAGCAGATGAGCAACTACCCATCGCTTCATGAGCTTAAACACACAGAAGAAAATGATAGAATCATAGAATGGTGTGAGTTGTAAGGGACCTTAAAAATCTAGTTCCAATCCCCCTGCCACAGGCAGGGACACCTTCCACTAGGTTGCTCAAAGCTCCATCCAACCTGGCCTTGAACACTTCCCAGGATGCAGCAGCCACAACTTCTCTGGGCAATCTGTTCCAGGGCCTCACCACCCTTTATAGTAAGAAACTTCTTTCTAACAATGAATCCAAACCTACCTTCCTTCAGCTTAAGGTCATTCCCTCTTGTCCTTACATGATCTTGTAAAAAGTCCCTCTCCAGCTTTCTTGTAGGTCCTCTTTAGGCATTGGAAATCTGTCTACCATCTTCTTGGAGCCTTTTTTTTGTCCAGGCTAAACAACTCCAACTCTCTCAAGCCTGTCTTCATAGCAGAGGTACTCCAGCCTTCTGATCATCTTTGTGCCCTCCTCTGGACTTGCTCCAGCAGGTCCACATCTCTCTTGCACTGGGGGCCCTAGAGCTGGACACAGCCCTCCAAGTGGGATCTCATGAGAGTGGAGCAGAGGGGCAGAATCCCCTCTCTTGACCTGCTGGTCACACTTCTTTTGATGCAGCCCAGGACATGGTTGGCTTTCTGGGTTGTGACTGCACATTGCTAAGTCACATTGAGCTTCTTGTGAATCAACACCCCCCAGTCCTTGTCCTCAGGGCCGCTCTTGATCTTTTCTCTGCCCTGCCCGTATCTGTGCTTGGGATCGTCCCGACCCACATGCAGGACCTTGCACTTGGCTTTGTTTAACACATGGGCTCACCCCTAAAGCCTGTCAAGGTCCCTCTGGATGCCATTCCTTCTCTCCAGTGTGTCGACAGCACCACACAGCTTGGTGTTGTCAGCAAACTTGCTGAGGGAGCACTCCAGACCACTTCCCATGTTGCCAACAAAGATCTTAAACAGCATCAGTTCCAGTGCTGACCCCTACGGAATGTTACTTGTCACTGGTGTTCACTTGGTCATTAAGCTGGTGACTGCAATACTCTGAGTACAACCATTCAGCCAATTCCTGTAAACAGCTTACAAGTGTAATGATACAGTCGGGTACCAGTGCAAAGAATTTGAATATACAATATGCTGGGTAATACTCATTTTTTTGATAATCAATAAAAATTTTCCTCATACTTGACCCAATTTGGTTGTATAATAATTCTAAAGTGCAACACTGAGAACCACAGCACAGGAAATGGCTGTTCATGACAGAGCACAGGTACAAGACAGAGACCAATTTGATTTTTCTCTCCAATTTCCATTAATTTTTGCTTTGCTGTAGAGTGAGGACTGTGTAGCCCTAAAGATATGGCTTCTGTGAGAATTAAATGTTTCATTCTGAACAGTTCAAATAATTTTAATATGAAAGCTGTTGACTTCTCATTGTCTTTTAAGCCCTTCAGAAGCATCTTAAATGGATTTAGATCAAGTCTTAAAAGGTCAAAATTCAAATCAAGTCAGGCTAAGGAAATTACTTCTGAAGAAAATCACTAATGTGATCATTCATCTCCCTAAAATGCTTGTTAAAACACACATATTTCAAAATTACACATTCTGCTCTGAGATGAACTTTGACATCAGGTGCTGATGGCACTGAAAGATTTGAGAGCTACTTCACAGTTTCACTAATCCCTCATCTCTTTGTTCTGACAAGAGTAAAACTACTCAAGGACTGCTCTTATGCCAGACTTTTGTGCCTGGGTTATCAAGATGATGGTAATCTACAATTTGTCAACTTATTCTCCAGTGTAACACAAACATATTGGATTTAGAAAAAAACTCCTTTAAGGAGATTTTTAAAGTCTCCTGTGTACAGTGCTGACTTTTATATTATGCCAATCCACTGAACAATATAAATTTATGCCAAGTTTATTGACTCATGTTTTCATCTGAAGTCTGTCATGGAAAGAACAGAGGACCAAAGAGACATAATTTAGAGTAGCTGCTGTTTGGATTGAGGAAGGTTTCTGTAGAAGTGGGAACAACTTGTTCCTTTAGTTGTGGGAACAACTACAGTTATTTATCCACAAACACTTACTCATCTGGTGGAAGAATCTGGACCTTAACATTTGGGTTACGTCTCATAACTTCAAGCCCCAATTCTTCTGCTAAAGACATTTACTTGTCTGAACAAACCTCTATCTATCTTTAAATTACTTAGAGGACAGAATTTAGCAAGGTACCAGATGAACTGTATAATAACTTAGTGGTAGTCAGACATGTAACTAAGGAGAACTTTGGAAACCGCCTCTACCCTGTCCATCAAGTGGCCTCTCTAATCCACCCATATACACCTAAAATAGTTACATTAGCACAACCCATAGAAACTAGTGAAACCATAAGGTATAGATTCACTACAAATCAGCATATTCTGATTTAAAGAAAAATCCCTGCTTAAGTGCTTAATTTTTATATATACACATGGTAAGATGCTATCTAAAGTATCAAGTGAACTGCAACTCTTGACCTTAAGGCAATCAGATTAATTTAAACCTGACTAGTGTCTGAATCAATAATTCCTAAGCTTTTTCACAGTTCCCTAGATACTGCCTTCTGTGCCTCAGAAGCTCCATGCATCTCTGGAGAAGTTTGCATTTATCTCTCTGATTCTGTAGTTTACAAAGAGAAATAATTCATCCATTAAACCAGATGCTGCTAAAAATATGCAGATGAAGCTTCTTACACCAGATGATGGCATTGAAAAAAAAACCATACAAGAAACAAGAAAAGAACAAACAGATGCAGCCTTAAGAAACCATTCCCATAAAATGTCATGGGGTTCAGCTAGACATTGCTTAACCTTCATTGCATAAAAACACCAGCAGACTTTTGGACACTCATTGAAGCTTTTGCTATAGCTGGCAAAGAATTTTTAAAATATTAGCACATGATTCAAAAGCTTGGAAAAATAGTTTAGTTCACAGCAAGAACACAAATTGCACCTCAGCAGACGAAAAACAGTCTTTATCACGCTGATCCCCCCTGCTACAGGATCTATCTGTTATAACTACAGACTTGATGATCTAAAGGGTCTTTTCCAACCTAAGCGATTCCATGATTCTCATTCACATCAGAACACACAACTGCACGAGACTTAATACACTGTTCTGGTTTATGGCTGTTCCAGCCATCTGGTCACAGATGAACATCATTTTTTAATATTATTTATTTAGCTAAAAATCTTCAGAGAGTTTGAATTCAAATGTGCATTTTCCCAAGCTGAGAAATTTCATCTTTGCAACTGCATCTGAATTTGCCCAATAAATAGATTGCTGGAGCTGTTATTCAATCTGAACAAACTGACCAACAGACTGAAAACAGGAGCAATTTTTCCCCAAGACAAATAGTTCTCCAAAATTAATCACACCAAAGGGGTTCTCAGCTGTTTGCTGATATGGATATTTCAGTACTTTCGTAACCACATATTAGTGGATTCTGAAGGGTGGACACCTACACTAGTGCTTTCCAAGCCCTGCTTGGAAATGGCCACCTCCAGGCCATTGCCTACACTTTCCCATTTTGCTGTCACACCCCAAGTGTTTCAAGCTTCATTTTTCATCATATCTACAAAGAGGGGAGAGAGACAAATCTCTGCTACTGTCAGAACACCATCCAACAGGCTTCTCTCATCATCTTTCATGCACTCCTTACCTTGAGAAATGTACTCGAACAGGAAAATGAAGAGTAATGTTTATACCTAGTGTTAGAGCCCAACCATCTCAGATTTCACAACAGCTGACAGCACCCATTAGATATACACGTACACCAATCCCAGCTACAGCACATCTAAAAACTGGGAGCAGAAATAAGTATATACCTGTTTTTTTGTTATAGGAGACACAATTACCTTAATCACACTACACAGAGATTGACTTATTTTTCTTTCCAAGCTTTTTCCTACTCTTCCAAAGTATCAGATGTTAATAAAAATATCAGGAAACATCTGATGTCTCTGTGCTCTACAGAATGTCCTTTTCTAGTCCAAATTCTGATCCTGACTGGACACACTTGGTTTACCCCAGTATAAATTAAGATTAACTAGCAATAATTAAATTGTATGATTTCATAATAATAAATAATTCAAGTATTATATTAACAGTGCATAAACTTGTGAAAGGTCATACAACTATGAAACATAATCAACTGTTCACTTAACAAATACGTACAGAATTTTAATGACAGCAGTCATACGTACAGAATTTTAATGGGCAGAATTCAAATTAAAACCTGATCAAAATGCAAACTCTTAATTAGGTTTTAGCATAAGCATCTTAGCTGAATGTCACTGTCCCTGAAGCATTTCTGCCTATGATCATTTTAACTACATTTTAACTACTTCAATCACCAGATAACAGGCCACAGTTTCAAAACATGGTATTTTGTGTTTCTTTTCAACATTGGACACTTTCAGGTACAAAATTAGCTGTTCAGCTGAGGGAAAACAAATGAAGGAATATGGCTTATTTCTTTCATTTTTTAGTGAAATACATCAAAACTGCTCCGATTTTCAACAGACATGGAACAGAAGACAAAAAGAAAGGAACAGAAAGATCATAAATATTGTGGTTTAGTTTTGTTAAAAAAAATCTTTTTGCATTGTTTTCTGGGAAAGGATTTCAAAATATTTTTATGTATATATTTAAACAAAATTAGTACCTTATAAAAATAAATTCAATCAAATCCTCAAATATCTAAATATGTTACTTCACAAACTGAGTGCATAGAGGTCCCATCTGTATCCATTTATATCCAAATCTAAGACTATACTCAACAAACAGCTGGTAGAAGATAATTTGGTTAACACCAGCTAAGGGGCTGACAGGTTGAAATCGTAACTGTAAAAATGAGGTATTCTCCAGCTAAGAAGCCATGAAAAAAATGTGTTTATTATGTATACCCAGAAGACTACTTTAAGGTTTGTAACTATAAAATTCAGCAACACTGACAGCAGTGAACAGTAATTACAAGATGGAGAATCAAATACCAGTGTATACAATAAATAATCAAGAGTACAATCTGGTAATTATTTTTGGAGAGATTCTTCATGAAACTGAGTAAAGAGTTTAAAGGTACCACTTTTTAGTAGAGACAGTGATTTTTTTCCCAAATTAAAGTATGACTCACTTATTAGCTTGATATGTTGTTATTTAGTGGTAGAAAATATTTCTCAAAAATATCAGAGAAGGTTTCACTGAAACTAGACATCATGCAAGGTTAAAGTTACAGCAAGGTAATGTTAAAGGAGAAGCAAAGCCCACAACTGCTAAATGTTTTCATGAGAAGACACAGAATATATTTTTGCAACTTTAAAGATTATTCTGTGTATTTCCAAGCTAAAAAAGTGTATGCAAAAGCAGCAATGAAAGAGTGAATCATTTCAGGTAAGGCTCAGAAGGCAACAGCAGGCAATATAAGATTTCTGCACTTTCCCCCCTCTCAAGGACAAACTCCAGTGGTTTACAGACAAGTTAGATCTGTGTACTTTATAAGACCTTTTCCTGTTTTTTCATCTGCAGAATACAAACCCTGATCTCAAAAAATTAAAAATAACCACAGAGTGTATCACAAGAGCTAAACTATCTGACAGACCTTATTGAAATACTCTTAGTAAGCATATAAATCTTAGATTTGTCCCTTCAGCATATCCTGTTGCTAAAGTTTGTGCCTCTACAAGTGGTTGAGTCCAGTGGTGCACTGAAACTTCACCTCTCACCACAAAACTTTGTGCATGTCCTTGAACAACTTTACTAACCCTAAATCTTTCACCTTTTTTGTTCCTCTTTCAAGACAAATTTTACTATTTCTTGCAGCTTCCAAATACTGATGTGCATGAGAACTCCAACCACTTTATAAACGCTTTATAAAGAGGTGGGCTCCAGAGGAGTGCCCTCAGCAAGTCAGGAAGCCTCCCAGATTTCAGTGCTGTATTTAAAAAGTCTCATCCAATCCTTGCAAAAAGATCCAGTAAGAGATGGAGAAATAGTTCAGTCCTAATTCTCGTATTGAAAAATTTCAGTTAAATGCTGCAGTTCTCACTACTTCTTTCTTTCAAGTATTATCAACTCTTGAAGAACTTAAAAATGTTTAGAAATTCGAGTAAATATAATGGAGGTGATACTGCCCAGCATTTTGAAGCTTCTTCATGATCAATAGATACTTTAGTATGAAAGTAATATCAAAAAATACAAGAAAACCACTGCATTCTACCAGATGGAGTGGAAAACAGCCACGATGTGGTAGAGGGCAAGACCCACAACTTGGGTGCTACAACAGTATCATGTATTCACATGCAGGTCTGGATGGAGACATGATGTGTGTGATGGGGCTGTGGCTCAGTGATGTGACTTGCACGCACAGTGGCCACTGACATATGAGAATCACTGCTCCCACTGCCTTGGCAGCTGCCACAAAGCCTCCATTTAATCATGTTCAAAGCAATCAAGCACAGACTGAAAAGAAGCATCTCATGCTGCAGCATGGGCACAGGCACACGGCAAACCCTTGCAAGAAGTGACATCTGGGAATATTTAATTGCTTGAGGAATAGATGCCATGTCACAAATTTTAAACAACATGAGCACAAAGGTCTCTCCACACGACAACCAGCAAAAAGGTAGGGCAGAGGCAATCTGGAAACAGAATGAGTTATTATTTCTCTCCTGGCAGTCATCATGGTTGAGAAGGACGTGTGGACTTCCTGTGACCCCAGAATGTGCCTTAAAGATTGTTTAGTGGCTTTTCTGTGGTTATACAGAAATAACCACAGAACAGTAGCAGCAGTGAGCATGTGCATCCAGTCTGGTTTCATCCAGTCACTGCTGGCTTCCCTTATTTCTCTGAAAGGAGGGAGTGCACATTAATGATTTGGGCATTTCTTCTGACAGACAAACCTCTGGGGAATCTCAGTGATGAGTGCTAACTGGAAAGTGGCTATCAGTCAGCCTGGGGGCTCCTGGAGCTCACTTGTGCTGTACAAGGCTCTCCAGCAAAAAACCAGACAGATTTGGTCACTCTCTATTACTGCCTGCAGGCAAGGTAGGCTTCATTCTGTTTGAGCTCCTTCAGGACAAAAATGCATTGAAGTATTTTTTTTAAAGACAGACTGGCATTGAACATCTATGACAGACCAGCATACAAACTATTTCATTTGTGTTCAAACCCCTCTCTGTATCTCTGCACTCCTGGTCGTTGAACTGCAGTGGTTCTGCTGCTTCTGGGGTTTTTGGTGGAAGTCCTGGGTCATCCCTACTCTGACATGTTTAGGAGCTTATGCATGGAGCACCAGACTGCAATCAAATTACTGACAGAACTGGGGCAATCGAACTGAAGAATTTCTAGCTTCTCTTTCCAGATTTAAAAGCATTTAGTCTCTCTGATTGTATCTCCCTGCAGCATGAATACTCAGTAATTGAATTACTGAAATAAACTGTCTGAAGATTATGATGTCAAATGCAGCACTTTAAAATTTCATGCAGGTTTACCATAAAATAAATCTCTACCTGATGTTTAATCTCATTTGGTTTTTCACCTGTTTTAAATTTCATTTACTTAATAATTATAATTTCTAAAGTTCTTTTTGTTATAACAGGAATATCAACCAGCTGCCTAGTTATTGTAGAAGTATCCATTCTCCCAGGAGACAGCTCTTTCATGTGGTATATAAAGACAGATCATCTCAAGGAATACTGGTGGAAAGGGCCAAGTGTAGGGCTCAATTATAATAAGTATAATATTTTAATATTAATTAAAGAATTATTAACAGAACAGCATGCAAGAATTGCTGGCACGCCATAAGAAAGTTTATTCTATAAACCACAGGCAAAGACCAGCTGCAAAGGAACAAAATGGAGCATCTTTCACTCCATTAGCCAAGGAACTACAAGACAGCTCAAGGTCAAAATTTTAGACATCTGAAGTTGATTTAAACAAATTCCATCCAGACTTTCTATTACTTACACTCACAAGTAACCTTTATTGACACTTGTGCTGTTCACCATGTGTCAGTAGTAGTGTCAAAGGAATGTCATCAGCATCTCAAAAGCATCACTTGAGTTACAGTTGCCAAAAGTATTTCTAAGATCATGTTAAAAAAAGACCAAAGACATGGAAAGCAAGATTGTTGTTGTAACTTAGTATGAAAGTAACTTAGAAGAAATATTCACTGGAAGTTCACCCTCCAGATGAAATAAGCTCTGTCTCAGTGTTACAATCTTTTTTTTTTCCTTAATGCTTCCAAATACTTCAGAAAACAATAAAGAAAGAGAAAAAAAAAGTATTGCTTTTAATTACCCCAAAATTTTATACATACCAAGGTACTGTAAAACTGTACTTTCATGTTGAAAGTTGGTATATGAAGTTAAGGGAGAATGGCCAGATTTTATAGTTCAATTTAGAAAAGAAAAGCAAATCCCACCCAAACCCCAAAATCAAACCACATATGGTGACACAATTACAGCACAGCCCAAGTCAGACTCTGTGCCTGCAGGCACTGCTGAGGTTTTACAGTTAGTTTATTGCTTATTCCAGGCAGCAGACCCTGTGCCTCACACAGTCTGCCAAACCATCACTGTGCAGAAACAACTTTCCACAGAGCTGTTAAAACCTTAAAATCCCAATCAACCACATATTTCAATGGGAAGTGAAGAGAGAATAGAGTATCAATCCTTTGGAAATTTTTACTGAAATAAAAGGAAAGGAGTGGGGGGAAAAATTATTTTATGAATTTTCTTTTTTTGTTGAATCTGAGACAAAAAAACCCCATAAGGACAAGGAGTTTAAAATAGAGATCAATATTACATGGATTAGCATGTATTTTCAGCACTTGCCTGCTCCAATTAATTTCTAGTTATTGACACACATATAAAGTTTATGTTTCAATAGTTCTAGCAATAACATTTTGACCAACTTAACCTTCCATCTGAGTACTGAACTGTTACATTAATTTTCTGTAACAGCAATTTAGATACAAATATTACATTTTAACTACTGCCAGCAACTGTCTGCCATCACAACTGAAATCTAACCAGACTACATTTGAGATCTTGCATTCATTGTTTCAAATAGACGATGGAACAGTACCATTTAAAAAGAATTTTCCCTGATTCCAGTAGGTGGCAATAGCTCTGCCCTAAAAATCTCAGAGAAACTGGTGTTTCAGAAGGGGAATGAAGCACTGCATCCCTGTCAATCCCTGCTATACTGGGGAGGCTCTGAATTAAATCATCCAACAGAGCTATCCAAAGAATGACTCCTCTGCTGTCAGCCTTAAAATTCACTGGAAATCATTAATGTTGTAACTGAAAATACAGCCCCAAGGCTCTAAGACCACTTATAACAAGATAATTATTTCATGCTTGATTTGTGAGAGCGAGCACTTAGCACAGACTGTTACTCTGCTTTGATTTGTGCATGCAGGTGCAATACATATGCCAAATCTAACGAATTTCATAAAATATAGAAATGATAAGTGGAAACACTATCTCGAGTATATAAAATTTATGAAGATATGAAGATTGGGTACCAAAGACTTTATTGTTACATGCAACTCAAAGTCTGGGATCTGACAGTAGAACCCAGCAGAAATCAAATAAATCATCTACCTTCTATGGACTCTGACATCTAAAGTGTTTTACATAGACAAATGCTTTTTAACAGCAGTTATTTTGCCAAGACAATATGCTAAATGGGAATATAGATCATCTGAATCACAGGTCTCAAAAACTAAATAATCATGCAAAACCTCAAACTCAACTCATTATTATCTATGCAAAGCTAACGTGGCAGCTGTGGAAAGCTATGGGACAAAAGAAGGTCTATACATCCTACAAGCAAGAAGAAATGCCCAAAGTGCTGCTGTGGAGAAGTATGACCTGCCACCTAACAGACTGCCCATTTCCTGGTCTGTGCTAACCAACAAGCTGAATTAAAATAAGGTCACGACTTCAAATCAAATGAATCGATAATTCTAGCTCATTTTGTGCCGGTGAGAGATTGACATTACTGCCTCCATTCTCAAGGAAATGAACCACACATGCAGACAGACTGCACACACCATAATTTCTATGAATTAAACTCATCAAATGAATTGAACAGTCCTAATGTAGAAATGTGTTGATTTATTTTCCCTCAAAGAGAAAAAATACTCTAAAAACTTAATTCTTTAAGAAGGTAAGATACCATAATTTTACTGCATGTGATTATTGAAGAATTACTTATTAAGGAATAAAGTTATTAGGGATGCTGTTAAAGATACAAGCTGCTGTATGGAGGTCTGAGTTCAACCCTGTTGAAGGTTCTTTATCAATAAAACTTCCTAACCACATGCATCTTTCAAAAATATTTTCCACCCTCTAAACAGAGAACATTTCATTTTAGTGAATCCATTTCATAGCATAAAAGCCTAAAGGAATCTACTGAAACAGTTTTCACTGAAGATTTTTATTTAAATCCAAACTTTACAGTCTATAACTGAACAAATGTGGGAAAAAAACTATCAGAAGTTCTCCCCTCAGAAAAAAAATCCACATGCTCCCAAATATGAGTCAGTTCCCTTTGGTTTGGCTCCAAGGCAGAAGGGGAAATCCCCAGCAGTAGCTCCCTGCACGCTCACACTCTCCTCTGCCCCTCTCTCCCATCCCCTCAGACGAGCAGAGCGCCAGGGCCGGGCTCTGCCCTGGCTGCAAAATCGCCCCAGGAGAACCCCCTTGGTGAGGCACAGACATCTTTCAATCTGTCCCTGAAAAGATGAGCAGCTGAAGAAGCTAATTAGCAGCAGGCTCCTATGAGCAATTAAGACTCTCTAATGTACATTTCATAACAGAGAGAGTGAGAAAAGCTGCAGGAATTATCCACACACTGATAAGAGACTGACAATTCTCTCATACACATTGGCATTTTTCCCCTTCACTTTCCTATCTATCTCCTTTGTCAGCTTGAAGCAAACATGTTTTTTAAACAGGAAACAAAAGTATTTTCCTTCTAGTTCCCCTTCAGCTGACCAGAGAATGACTGAAATGAGTAGAAGCTTGCTTCTTCAACAGGATGTAAAGGCAAACTTTAAACACCATATTATCTTCTTCTTTGGACCACTTTTAAAATGAAGAGCACTGACTCAAACATTTTGCCATTTAAATAACACAGTTTTCACAGACACAAAACAGCATTTGAAAATGTTTTAGCCTCAGGGTCCACTTTAGCTTTTATATTCCAGTTACCTCAATGTTATAGCATCTGAAGTAGTTGTTGCAACCAGTAACCCAAATGGCTGTCAGCATCTGTCTCCTCACCATCCTCTACCAGAATAGTAACATGGAGTAAGATCCAGAAGCAGTGTTTAGCAGCAAAGTGCAATAAAAATGACCACAGGTAGAGAACAGATGTACAAATGATGTTTCAAACTAACCAGTCCTGCTTTAAAATCCTGTTTTTTGCTGGGCGTCCCTAACAAATAAATTCTGTCTTTAGCATGTAAACTAGGCATTTCACAGTCAGAATACATTCACTTCATAACAGGACTTATGAGGAGTATATTTGTCCTTCTTTTCAAGCATCCAGAATTTGACACTGGTTGAGTAGATGTACTGAGATAGAGCTATTAATAGTAATTCCTAAGTAATTATCCAAAAGGAATGTAAACAGTTTCAGTTTAGATTATCATGTTGCTCTGCTCATAATTTTAGACCTAAAATGCAGATACAATATTAAAATTGCACTTATTTTGCTACCTACTCCTGCATCACCAAAAACAGGGCCATCTATGATTAAGGACACAATATTTTGCATTACTTTATCCTTCTATTCTTCCTATTCACTTTTACAAGTTAGCAGAGATGGCATTAAAATATGCATAAGACAATTAGACATCTTTAAGTTTCTCTTCTACCTCCCTAGCTTTTATGCCACCAGTATATGCCACTATTAGCCTGTGATTATCCTGTCTAATAGCCTCCTCCCAGAAAAGACCTTGTGCCTTAGAGTTTAGGCTGACAAAGACCGTAATCAGTTTCAGATCTTTCTTTCATTTCTGTTCTTGCACACCTCACTAATACATATTAGATAGCATTGTGCTGAAGAACAGACTCCTAATCAAACAGGATGAATAGGACTGTGTCCTGCTGCTCCAGGTTTCCATACTTACTAGTCATGGGGAAGATAATCAGAATTTAATTCTATTTGAAACTGCATATATTTTGGTTTTCTTTCCTAAACAATACTGGAGCAAAGAGGGGCCATTCTATGTTCTGGTTCCTACTGAAGTGATGAATATTTCAATTTAGTCAACATTTAGCATATTGTCCATCAAGAGATTTCTCTAAGACTGCTGGTCATAATAAAAACTCTTCTGAGTTCTGCCAAAATACACGCAGATGTAAACATTCTATTGATCCTGCTACTTTCCTGAATCATTTACTCCCTCTACTACCTTTTTATTTGGCAAATGTGAGCACTGTAATTGTATGTATAATCTTCATCTATTGATCCAAAGACTTAATAAGAGAAATACTAGTTTCTCCTCTAATTGCTGCCAAATTAAGCAGCATTTTTCAATACAGATCCTTGTAAAAAGATTACAAATTACCTTTTCAGCAATAAAATCTTCTACCAATACTTCCTGCACGACAAAACAACTGAAGTCTACCAACAGACAGAGAAGTATTTAATTCTTGCAAGGTTGCTCTACTGTTAGTCTGTCCATGGTAACAGTAAAGGCCTGTAATGCCATTCTCCATTACGTACTGACAATAGATTCTCAGTCTTTAAATGTGTGAATATGCACATACATTCTTTTGGCATTAGTAAAGCAGTCACAGCAACTTTTACAAATGTACTTGTCACATTGCAAAAACATCTTTATAATGCTGTGACTAGCAAAACAAGTGTAATAAACTTATTTATGTCTGTCTTTATTTACAAGCAGGAAAAGCAATCTGACATTTCTGGAAAAATCTAATACTTTTTCTTACAAAGAAAAAGTATTCTAATAATTTTAACATGATCTATCTCATCTGCTATGCATTAGACAACAGGCAGCACTGCATGAATGTAAAGCTCCCCAGAATACTCCTGAGGCTGTGACAGATACTGGCATGTCCCCCGTTGGACATAAACCAGGCTGTTGTATGAGAATCCAGCTAATGAACTGCCATGACTTTATTTTTTTTAACCAGTGGAATCTAGTTAGCATCCAGGCTCAAATGCCAAAGTCATTAGGCACATTCCTGAGGTGAAAAACTATTCCGAATCTGGGAAACAGGGTTTGACTGCCTGCCTGACCTGCTTCCTGCCCAGGCAATTTAAACCCACTTTTCCCCAAAACAGGTTTCCAAGATACAGCTGAACTCCTTGGCAAACTGACAGATATGAGCAACAGGCACACAGTGACACATAGTAGCATTACTGAACATCTGTAAGCATGCCATTAATTTTACACAGAAGGAAGAAGCTCACAAGAGCACTGGCCAGAGGAAAACAAAGAGTTTTCCAAACACAGAGCTCTTCTTGCACTCTTGCCTTTGCACTGACTGCCCTGACAGAGGGGAATGATTCTTCATATTGACAAAAGCAGGATTCTCCATGAAGCATTAAACTCCTGTGGCAAGGAGATGTTCCTCTAACAAAGTTAATAAAAATGGCTGAAGAAAGCAAATCAGTCAGCTTCTCTCCCTTTATAGATTTCTGTTTCAAATCGTCCTTCTTCAGGGACTGTGGAGACCTGCCAGCTAATTTTGTGGACAGGATGGCTTCTAGGCTTGTCTCTGATCTCTAGATGATGTTATTATTTCTTCATAATTGTTTACTGTATAAAATCAACATCCTTCTCTCCTGAGGAAGATTGCTCAGAGTTACTCATGAGAGCCTTTCAGCTCACAGTTGTGGGCCTGCTGTCGTCTTGACAACACACTCATGTCAAGGTTAATGTCAAGTCAAGGCACTGTTAGTACCTCCTTTCCTTGAGCAGTTATTCTTTCAACTGTAAGGATATTAATGCAATTTAAAGTTTCTTGGCCAACCTTTAGGGTTATTCCAATTACACGGACAGAAGTTTCAAGGATTCTGAGAGTACTGTGGGAGTAATTGTAATTGTGCAGAAAAAACCCTAGATTTTGGGTTGTGCTCTGAAAGCAATCACCTCCACATTCCAACCTGGCTGAGAGAGTGACTCTGCCCATGATCTCTGTTGTGTCACCTGACCTTCCTCTTGGAACCTTCCCATTGCATCCCCATGTGTAAAAGTGAGATAATGTTTTTTATTAAGTTCACGGGGATTTTATAATTCAATGTTCATGAAGAGAACAGAACTGCAAGCCTTTCTGTGTTACTGCTAAGTGCAAAACTTCCCTAAATCTTGGAGAACAGAGTCCCAACACAGAACCCTCAGACCACATTCAGAGAGGAGACATAGTTCTTTTTGTTTTACTACAAAGTGAATAATTTAAGAATATTCTTGCTCACAGTCTTGAAATCATCCTTTAGGTGTCCCTGGGCAGAGCTGGAGACAGCAAAGTTTGTGTGTCAACAGCTGTTATGTTAACTGGTTCAGTAAGACCAAGGGCAGGAAAGCACCTGCCTGTGCCAGTGCCCTGGGCAAGACGTTCCTCTCTCTGTTATTCTAATGCCAGTCAGGCTTATGTAATTGCTTAAATAATAAAAAATAAATCTCTATTGCTTGTCTTGCATGTATGATCTTATAAGTGCACCCATTGCACATCACCCAGACTGCTTAGGGTCTGACTTGGAGTCGGTCAGATTTATTCTTACGCAGTCTCCCTCCCCCAGGGCCTCTGCCAGCCACTGAGATCCCCATATTCAAAAGCACCCAAACGCTATACTCCTCTTGAAAAATATGTGGATGCTTTAATTGTCTTCCTGGGTTTCTATGACAACCACAGCAACATAAACAGCCTTGCTGGCAGCCACAAGAGACTGAAATCTCTGCTCTCTTCCCTCCCCTCCCCAGAACTTCTCAATGTTCAGAACTTACCGCAACCAAATAAATACAATTAACAATAAACACAGAGGTGGTGTTGAGTACACCTGTCTGGCACTGGGGAAACATCTTGCAAATAAAAGTACATTACAGTATTTTATGATAACAGTCAAAACATTGCCTGCTATATCTGAAGTACCTTGGGACCAACTGTGAAAAACAGTGCAAAGCTATAAATTTATAAACAGGAGCTTTCTATGTAAGCTTGCATGGCTGCAGAGAGCTTCTCTGTTTGTTGGTGCCTCTAAGCACCACTCACCTTGCTCGTAGGTTACATATCAGGAATAGATAAGCCCCTGAGCAAGTGCAGTCAAGGTTCAGACAGCTGCAGAGCTGTGTGGGTGCACACACATTGTATGGTGCGACTGCAGGCATCTCTCCATGGCTGAAGCTCCCAGCCTTCCAGCAGGAAAATCATAAACAAAATGTGATCACAGCAGCAGAAATGCCCTGCACAGCACTATCAGCCCAAGTCCAGGAGAAGCTCGTTCTCTGAATTCCCACATCAGGCAGTATAGTGAGAGCTGCTGCTTCTGACAATGCTCAGACATCTGAGGTCCAACAAATTGCTCAGGTCTTTCTTCTCTCCTGAGCATCATTAATGGCAAAATAAATTTGCCATAAGAGACCAGCATAACTCTGGAGGTTTTAAGCCATTTAAACCCATCCATCTATTACTGAATGGCCTGAAGCCATCAGAACACACAGGACTTACAAAGAGGTTGCATGTAATAGTTATGGTTATCAGCTGTCCACAGGTCACAAAATCATCTTTCAAGTTATCGAACCACTTTCTGATGGTAAAAATGCCATGTGCTTTTAAAATAACTGCCCCTGTATGTCTAGTTTGTGACAAAGTAACTTTGTGAAAGGAAGGGCTGCCATTTCCTTCACCAGTGCTGTTAGTTTCTCTCAGGCACTTGTTCTCCCTATGCTGCCAGAGAAATCCAGGTGACTCCAGCTGCTCTGAGACACAAGTGGGGATGTAACTATGCTGTTTTCCCTGCAGCAATCTCCTTCCTTGGCAGGGAAATCTTATGGCTCTGTTTGACTGATTTTTCTTTAAAGCAGACTCAGGATTTGAGGAAATGGAGCTGTGGGGTGGTGTGTGAATGTGAACCCTTGGAAATCAAAACCTATGGCGATTCCTTCTGGGCTAGTATGCAGAAATACACGTGTCTGTGAGGATGAGGAGGAGAAGGAGCTGAGGAGGCAAAATGCTTCTCTCTTTCACAGGGCTTGGAAAGCACAGAAGGAGCCACCTGAGATAGAAATTAATTAAATAAGAACTAGAAATGGGGATGAATATTTGAAAAAAGAAATGTGGATATTTTACTGGTTTTCTGTCTTAAGGCAGGACTTTCCCTCCAGTGACAACCAATACAACAAGTTTAAAATAGTTTCATTTTCTCTTGCAAGATTTTAACCAGTGTCCTCATGCTACAAAATTCTTGCACAAAATGGAAATATTGCATTTTGCAATTTGGAAAGGAAATATTTCTTCTTACTTATCTAGTTTACCTCAATAGGCTGTATAGCAAAGAGTGCTATGTGAGAGTGAATCATGAATATGAAAGGACTGCTGACCCCCACATTTTCTATGTTATACAGTAACAATGCCTAATTAAATAAAGTTTGATTTTATCTATCAACTATTTATAACAAGTTTTTGTTTCCATGTATGTCTTCCTGCATGCTAGTATGACTTGGCCAATTACAAACACGTTACTTCAAACTACAGCATATAGGAAATGAATGTTTACTTGGAATACAAAGAGACATCTGTTACCTTACAAATATGAGAGTCTAAGTGCTGCAGAATATATTTGGATATCAGGCAGTATGCAAGGTATGTTGCATAATGCACCCTTGAAATTAGTCACAGAACAAATAAGTTGGATGACATTTTGTAGTATTCATTGTTATTTATTAACTGTAATAGCCCCAAAATGATCATAGTACTTTTAAATTTGGATGACAAAAAATGTAAGCTTCTCTTTTCTGCATCTGGAATGAATTAATAGGCATAAGATTTTAATGGTACTGAAATCAAAAGGAGGGCAATTTTAGAGTAATTTTAAATTAATGATTCTACAATTAGTAGGTATTTTCATACCTTTCACCTTTGTCCAATATGACTCACTGCCACTAAGGCACTTGGTTTTAACTCCTGAGAAATACATATGAAAGTTAAAAAAATTTTAAAAAACCAAAACCCAAACCACCAGACAAACCTTTGCCTATTTCCCAAGTATGTTCATGATGTGTGGGTGGCTGAAATGAGTTATGGGGAGGTATTTTTATCAGAAGTAATTACCTAATTCCTTTGTGGCTCTGAACCATTCTAAACTCTAATCCAAGCCCTAATCATTATTAAAGTATTCATAAAGCCTTTACAAGACAGTATTCCAACTCATAAAGCCATTCCTTAAGAATAGTCAGTACTTCAGAAAACTTGAAGATTGCTGTGACTTCACAGGGAATCTTTGTGCTGCTTAAGAAAGAGGTGTGATGTATTTTGCAGTTGCATTTTGACTTACCTATGAATGCCCGTGTTTTTACAGCCCAAGTGTAACATATGGCATGACAATGCTTTTAAACACAAAAACACAGAAATCTGTGGCCAAAACCCATGCTTCTGACAATTTGAACTTTTCAGACTTTGATCATTTTAGTTTATTCAGCTGAGCTGATTGGTTTCTTTAGTAGGCCGAGATTAAAAGTGTGGTTTAATTAAAGCATTTAAAAAGAAGATTAATTCAGAGAGCTTGAAGTATGTAACTAGTGAATATGCTACCTCAAAGGAACGAAAACATTAAGGAAAGGTAATTTACCTAATTGTTAGTGTACTTTTGCCATAATTCCTAAGTGACAGACTACACCAACCTGGCTGCACACATCAGGGTCAAGGTTTTTATTTAGAACAGTTAGAAAGTAATCACCCATTTTTGACTATGCCAAACTATTTTTTTCTTTCAGAACATCCTAAGAGTAACTTTTTATGTAAAAGCAAAGTTGTTATCAATAGCATAAAATGCACTCTCTGTAGAGCACAAGACCAAAAAATCTTGAAAAGTGACGTACCTGCCCCAAGCTGCTTTCATTGTAGAATCTTTATCAACAGGAATGCATGAGGACTCAACAACGCTTGATTTATTCAATTTGTAGCAGAGACCACAGTCTGGATCTAACATACATCCATTACAATAACTGAAAGAGAAAGAAATAAATACTTAAACAACACTTCGTTCATTTGCACATGTCAAAAACAACAGCATCTCCTAGTCAGTCTTGTAATGCAGGTATTTCAGTTGTCAGTGTTGAAGACAAGACAACAGAACTTCTAAAAAAACTATCACATATTGCTTTCACCTTCTTCTGTGACACATTTGGTGGTCCAATTGCAAATGTCCCTCGTCCCTGACGAGGGTCTAAGATAATTCACTCACAGAATGAACTTTAATTAAAAAAAGACAGATTGGGGTTGCAGAGGAAGAATCATCATAGAATGGTTGTGTTGGAAGTGACCTTAAAGATCATCTAGTTCCAACCCCACTGCCACTAGACCACGTTGTTCAGAGTCCTATCCAGCCTGGTCTTGAACACTTCCAGGGATGGGGCATCCACAACTTCTCTGGGCAACCTGCTCCAGGGACTCACCACCCTCACAGTAATGAATGTCTTCCTAATGTCTAATCTAAACCTGCGCTGCTTCAATTTGAAGCCATTCCCCCTTGTCCTATCATACATGATACCTGAAAACCAAACTAGAATTTGGGCATGTACAGATATGAGAGTCAGTCTGAGATCACAATACCATGTGTGTCCACGTGGAAACTCAGCACCCGAGTTCCCGTAACATTTGGTGGAAGGAGTCAATATGTCAATGGAGCCAATTCACATACAGGCATCTGGTGCCCAAAAATATCCCAACTGCCCTTTACCTGTCACTGCAGAGTGTACAGTGCTCTTGCAGATCATTTCCATGCATTGTACTTGCCAGCTCTGTGCAGATGTCTCTGATTTCCTTGGGAGTCTCAAAAGGCATGAGACGCCAACATTTAGGCAAAGTTTCCTCAATGCAGTCTTGTAAACTGTTCAAGTGACTAGAAGCAAAACCGTTCTCTAGATACCACTGGTTGCACTGACCACATCTCCATTGCCTCTACTGGGAGCCTGGACACCAAGGGCTCTACAGATATTTCCCTTAGGTGTCAGTCTGAAACCTGTCCCTGAGATCAAACTGAGTGGGATGTAGGTGTGTGAGCTACAACAGCATTCCAAAGCTCTCCACGCAGTGCAAGTTATCTGAAAGTTTCCAGTACAAGTTTCACCAGGTCTTGCAAACACTCACTCATTGCTCCTGTGATTAAACTATGCAGGCATTTATCTTCCTTGGAAGCCATCTCAGATTCAGACACACATTTTCATCTGTAAAGCCCCTGATATATTCTAAAGCAGAACTTTAGGAGTTAAAAAATAGGAGAATGAGCAACTGTAAAACATAGGATAAGTGTAGAAATCTGAAAATTAAAATTTAAATGTAACATCTGGAAATGTATAATTACAGTGACCAAAATAGCTTCAACATATACTCCTGTAATAACAAAATCAAGGAAATAATCTTTTCAGAGTGTGTATCTTTATCACAACAATGACTTTGTGAATGAAGAAATAATCTGCCTAATCTACTATACCATTATGAGATAAA
The DNA here is from genome assembly GCF_025592945.1 of Manacus candei. Taxonomy (NCBI): domain Eukaryota; kingdom Metazoa; phylum Chordata; class Aves; order Passeriformes; family Pipridae; genus Manacus; species Manacus candei. The sequence continues at coordinate 3,602,085 of NW_026138111.1, read as the reverse complement.
GTAAAAGTAACTGCATAACAAAGTCTCAAGAAACTAAAACAGTAAAGCAGATTATAAGGATTTAAAAAGTCTGAAAGTACATGCTTAAAATCTAGTCATTCAAATTCTTCTTACTATGATGTTTCTAAAAGAATTACAAGAAGGTCAATTTTATGGTAGGTGGTAAAAAGAGAGGGCTGGGACTATGTTAAAAAAGCGTATTCGTTTGTATTTTCCTACTTCTCCAAGTTTCAGAAACTTGTGCTCTTTGCTATTGTGTTCTTTCTAAACTATGAAATTACAGCAGAATTTCCATGTTGTCTACATTTAGAATATATATCTATTTTAAATATACCTTCCTCTTGCTTAACTGACACGTCAAATTTAAGTTTGAACAGCTTTTTTTTTTTTAATGAGGAAAGCTGCATTATATCAGCTCTTAACTGAGATACTAACTGCAGAAAATATTTTTACAATGGAGATGAAACAAAACTTTCAGATAAAAGTCAACCATATTATCTAACCGTAGTAAACATTTCTTCTCTTGCAAAGATAAATGAGAAAATTGTAATTCTGCAATTATCAATTTTCAAAGGGAAGGACAATCCCCATATTACAGCAGCAAGACTTAGTGAGACTTTTGTTACATCGGTATTAGTGCAGCAATGGGCAGACCAAGAGTTGACAGGAACAGAAGACAGCAGTTGAATAAAAACATTTTTATAAATCACAAATGTATTTAAGTATGCAATAACAATACTAAAAAAAATGTATAAAACTATAATATTTTCACATAGTGATAAGAATCTCATGATATCAAACAGGATATTGATATATGATTTTCAAATGTAGAATATCATCTACTCAAATGATGTTATCAAAGTACCTGTTAACAACCTGAATTTATAAAAAGCAGGGTGCCAGCACATCCAGCATGGCACCCTGGCATAGAAAGCAGTCGTTTCCAAATACTACATGCTATCAAGTGAAGAAGTGGATTTTTAAGTCAACTGTATGCAAATTATATTCAGTGTGAACGCCATGTGCAGAATTTAACAGATTAAATGGTCTTTAGGCAATAACTCTCTTCAGAATATTTCAGGATTCAAGGTTTCTCTAGATTTATTCTTTTTACATTTTACATTAAGCAGTCAAATACCAGAAACCAGCCAGAACATCAGCAAGGCACAGGAATGCAGAGACTGACAATGAGACTGACAATGAGACACAGCAATGATTGTCATCTTTATGGTGCTGCCAGCAGAGGACAGGATGGGGACTGGATACCTCAGCATTTTCCTTAGCGTCCTCAACAGAATCAATGCAGAGATGAAGCACAGAGCTGGGCTGTGCTCTGTCTGTTCTGTCCTGCTGGGCTCACTCTATGGATAATGCAACGTAACCTCATTTGGTGCTAGGCATCAGTAATCAGACAAGTAGGAAGCAGAAGATATCTTATTTATTTCTCCTTCCCATCCAGAAAAAAAATGAAGAGATTTGATTATTGATTCCAGTGTCTATATGGTTGTTACCTGATGGTTGTCAGCTGATCCTCCGGTTTTATTGGATATCATAGAATAATTTAGGTTGGAAAGGACCTTTAACATCAAAAATCTAACTGGTCTTCCTTTTGGCATTCGACATAATAAGGGATGCTGGATTTCATGTCATGCCAAATGTCAGAGGTTACAGTTTCTCATAAGAATTTAAATAATTTAAAATTATTATTTTCCACAGCTTTTCCAAAGCTTGCCTTTCAGATTGAACAGTTAAATAACTATTTACAGCCTTTACTTTAGGATTTCTCATCATTAACTATACAATGAGTTCATACAATCAGGCTCTGACTTTAGGTTTTAGGGACAAGACCAATTTATGTCAAAGGAAAAACAGAAATTCAATATACAAGACTTAAAGCCCTTTCAAATCTAACTCCCAGCAGATTTAGGGTAGGCTGTTCAAAACATTTAACATTCTTCTGTGCACTGTTTTATCACTGACAGAAAATTTTATGTTGTCTTTGATAAGATGAAGACCAATGTTTTTTCCTCCCAAATCCCAAAATATACACATTACAACTGTTTCATAACACAGTAAGGAAATCTGTGTCAGTTAATAAAGTCTAATGATCACAGAAGACACAGCATGAAATAAGCAAAGAAGACTTTTTTTCAGAGAAGCAATAAAAAACCAACCAAAGACATCTTGTGCTGGGGCTGTTTATTCTAGAAATAAAATATATAGTAGTTTCAGGCTTATGTCCTTATTCATGCCAGTCCCATTGCTGTTTGCTAAACAAAACTATTTAACCAATTTGAAACTGAGCACATATTCTGACATACCTGCTCATAGTAATGTAAATAATATAGGACATAGAATATATCAGGAAAAGAAATGCACAACATAAAACTTACTACAGAGCTCCTTTCTGTCCTCAAATGTACCTTCTTATCGACCCTACCCATATATATCCAAATATATGTCAGAGGATAAATCTACAAAAATACTGATAATTCTTCAAATCTACACCACAGATCAGTTATGGTCTCGAAAGCTCTATACAAGAATACTCCAGGATGTCTAGGTAGAAAAGGAAATTTGCATCCAATTATAAATGGGAGATATGTTTCCTTTACTTTATCATGAAATATTTATATTTGTGCTAAGTTTATGAGCCAGTGTCTTGAAAACAAGTTCACCTGTGAAGAGTCAGTTGAAAATTCCCAGGCAGGATGGTTCTCTACCAGACTGACAATTCAATATTGAATTACCTGAGAGAGATTATTTGATTTTGATGAAACCAGGCAGCATTACAGCAGAAAGGTTTTATAACGTCCTTGTTTCCTTCCCTGCTTACCAGCTGGGCTCCTAGGCAACCCAACATGAAGGCAAGTGTCTAGACTTCAGATGCTTCAGTCTGTGTAGCAGAATAACAACAACCAGGAATGTGAGGCTCCAGAAGTTCAAAGACACCCAGCTTCTTTGCATATCAGTGTGGCATGAACTCAACAGAACAAAAGTCTCAGCAGCTTGACCTTTCAGTTTATGGGGAACTGCCATGAAATGGGATTTCTGGGTTCCTGCTTCATCGTCACAGCATGTTTACTGAGAAGCTGATGGACTATTAGAATATATATCCCCAAATCTGCCATTCCTCCCTCTGATTCTGCCAACACAGTCAACATGTTCTCTTTATCTGACCAAACAGGAATAACTGACATCTAGAAAGGCAGACAGCACTAACTTTGAGGTCCCTCAATAGCAATTTCTTGCCAGCCTGAGCATCAGCAGCTTTCAGAATACTCTGCTCTGGAGCAGGCTGCCTGATTAACCGTTCCTTAGGTTAGAGGTTGATCACAAAGTTCACAGCACCATCCTCTTTCACAGAGATCTTACAGTGTGGGGATGAATTATTAATTGACTAGATGTGCACATTTTTCTTTATACCAAAACTACTATTTTCTTTCTTCCTAACGGTGTAGTTTACGAGCCTCCAGTACAGTCTCTAAAAATACTGAATAAAATCTCTGACCTGCCAAAGTGACCCTCCAGATGACAATAAAAGGTTCACAATTGCTTTTCCCCCACTGCTTATGTTTGGTTTGTCATTACATTTTGTGCTTTAAATTTGCAAAATAACCTTTGAAGTAATGACTTTCCTACAATTCTCAGCAGTCTCATAATGTGAGCTGCAAGTTGTACTTTGCCACTTTTTGTTGAGTGATTCAGCACTAAAAAGACCTCTGTCCACTACCCTTGCTCTGCAAGTGCCATTTCTTTTGTTGTCACACTATTTTGTCTTTTTCGAGATGAAACTCAGTTTCTGAATTATTCATTTCAAAACATTTAATTGATTTTAATTTTTGCCACATTTTAAAGAACTTACAACTCCGCCTTCTATGTTCTGTTATCCAATACAAAATGTATCAGTATCTTCCTATTGTCCGGTTACAGAAATGCAAACCAAACCTGATAATATATTGTGGACTGTGTAGCTCTTTGACAGAATGTAACACCTGACTGCATAATATTCTACTATGTGAGTAGCATGAACAGCCACTCAAGAGTATCAAAATGTCCCCAAATACAGACGTTTTCTGGGACAGACTCCTTCCACTTCTTTTGGATTCATCATTCACACCGAGCACACGCTGCACAAGCAGCCCAAGTATGTGAAGAAGGATTTATATGTGAAGATCTGATACATCCACAACATATAAGTTGGACCTGATGATCCTTAAGGGTCCCTTCCAACTTGAGATACTTATGCAGGACATTTTGTTCATGTCCTGTCTTCTCCAGAGAGTAAATTCTAGTGTCATGGGCTTGCTGAACACACTGCTCCTGCTCTGTATGATGCAAATATTCATATTCCTGAATAAGGTTTTACTCATAGAACTGCAGGAACAACAAAAACCATTTCAGGAAAGGCTCAATGTAGGGATGGTAGGATCTTGTAGTATCTACAGAGGATTAGCAAATCCCTCCCAGAGAGAACATAAGCAGAAAATCACTGCAGGCTGGAAGGAATGCCACTTTGACTGTCCCCTGCTTTCTACTCTTTCCAGCTTGCTGTTTGCTACAGTGGAAGCATGATCCTAGGCCAGGTGGATCTTTCATTCTGTCTAGCATGCCCTCAGATTTAATCTTTGCTCTCAAGATTGGTTATGCACATAGTCTTCTGCCTCCCTTAGCATGGAATGTAGTTGCTTTCCAGTTCCTTATAAAACAACAACAAACTTCCTTGCTTCTGTGCTTGTATTCTCCTGTTTAAAACCAGACAATGTCTCTTCCTCCAGCTCCAAATGAAAGAAAATGCCCAAGACACATGAGCTGAGTATCACTGGTCAGGACATGTCTACTCAATTGGACGCAGTAAATGGCAACTGATGAATCCAAACAGCCAAGGTATTAAATCCAACAAAAAAAATATAGGGACTTTTGGACAGATACTGCAGTATCAGCTCTGTTCACATGTCAGGATATTGATGCCTTCAGCCGCCTACAAAACTAGGAAACTTAGGGTTTTTTGGTAAATAGCTTACTTCATTTTTATACACAAGCTCATTTTGTGTTGAAAACTGCCTGATGCTTGTGTCTGACATCTTGTGCTGCTTGCACGTTTCACCCCGCCTCAGGCACAAAATCAAGCCCCTCTTTACAGTTCTGATGATTCCTGTGTTGTTTCCAAAAGTGAAGCACTAGATTTAGATTGAATATAACTGGACGAGAACATAGGGGATGCTTTAAGAAGTGAAAATGTGCGCTAACTGCCTGATACCACTTCCAGCTGTCATATCTGGGACACAGGAAATACAGTATTTAACCAAGAATGAGAAAAACCCACTTGGACTTCAAGAGCACTTTCCTGCTATTATAGGAGATCAAATGACAGTAAGGTCTACCAGCACTCTGTTGGGTGTATATCCACACGTGATACCACACATGTATCCACTCAGTGATGTCCATAAGGAAAAGCTCTAATTTATAATCACAGTACTTGTGTGCTGGCTGCAATTCTGTAATTTACCACACAGCTACTCCAACAGATCTAAATCACAGTTATGTTCAAGTATGATTAAGCTTTTCTCATCTTCAAATCAGGCTCCTACTCCATCTAGTCCACTGAGACTATTCCTTGGTGTCCTCCCTAGAGTTCCAGACCAGTACTGAATCCTTATCCTTCCTGATACACCAGCCACACAAAAACACATTAGCTTTCTTCCAATGTTCCTTAAACCTTCTTCACAAAGGCTCACATGCCTCAACTATGCCACATAATTTATATAACCTCAGAGCAACTGTTTTTGGCCTCTTGGTGTTTGCTACTTCTGCTTTAGATCTGGTGAGGACCCCGAAGGCTCACCTATTCTTCCCACCTGTCACAGTCCTATAAAGGAAATCACTCTTTACAAACCTTACCTAGTCCTTAGATCCTCATGGCTACACCAGTACTGCTATAACACCTTGGTATACTGTGTTGGAATACTGACACCTCACGAAAAGTGTCCTGATCTACTTGCTCACAGGAATCAGTTGTTTCTTGTCTTTGATGATATTTTTTTCTGAACTTATATAGCCCCTAGCATAAGAGCTTCCTGATTTATTCCTGGAACAGAGCAACACAGACAATAAGGAACAAATACATCTGACTTATATGTACCTTTATTTTGGATGTAATGGCAGTCTCTGTAGCATATTTTGTTTTTAAAACTACTCTTCCAAAGAGACCCTACACATAGATACTATACTAGCAGCTTCCAGGTAGATCAGACAGAAGCCTTGTTCAAACTTGATTAAAATCACCCTTGTGTGACTAAAACCTGCAGACCATGTAAGGTGTAACATCATCACTTTGGAAAACTAGAAAAAAATTCCCTAAGCATTGTTTCAGTTTTTGTTAAACAGCAAAGTCTTAGAAGTATTGGCAGAGATGTGAAGTGTTAGTAGGTTACTATATGAATAACAATGCCTTATTTCCTCGTAAGTGCAGAGTTTGAGTCAAAGTATGTGGAAATGTTAACAAGTTACAGGGATGGCATTGCACTCATAGATATTATAGTTCAGGTAAGTCACTTTTTAGATCTTTGTGTTTAAATTAAAGAGAGGACTTTTTCCTCACTCCCATTAAAGATGCTTACTACATGGACTGACATACTCCTTCCTATTCTTTATAATTTAAAATTAAATTACAAGTTTTGATTGATAGGAGCAACATGCCAGCAAAAAGAAAATTATTACCAAGCAATATAACCTTATATTATTCACTTAATATATTCCAAGACCATGTTGAGGTCACTTCAGAGTTCTACAACACAAACTATCAGAATTTTAATTACACTTCATAAGAGCTGGCAAAAGTATTCTCAAACATTTTTATCTCTTCGCATATTCATAATTTTTTTACCTTAATAGCCAAACCACATTACTATATTTATTATTGCAATTCTCAGTTGTCAGTAAGACCAGTAGCTCAAGTATTTTGGTATTAGAAACAGAAAATGAGACTCACACTTTAAAAGATACTGGTTCCATGATACAGTGACATTATGCAGAGTACCAACACTTAGTTTGCTGATAAATAACTCACTATCAATGAGTTATGTCAATAAAATAAAGCACAATAGCTAATACACTTACTATATGTATCCTAAGGCTATTAAATACAATAAAACCAGCTTCAGTTACTAGGTTAGCTGAGTTTTTCAGGACTGATCACAATTATATATTTTTGCTACATTCATAAAGAAAATACATATTTCTGTCCATTAGCTATCTTATAAAATGGCTGTGTTAGAGTACTAAATATTGGTGCCTCCATCTCGGTGGTGTGTATTTGTACAACAAGCTTAGGAACATTAACCACGTGAGGGTGACTAATTCAAAGATGAACAGCAGAGTCCTTGTGTGCCCAGCACAGCTGGCACCGCCTGTATTATTCTAATCAGCCTGAAGACAATGTGTTCAGGAAGGATCCTGAGAAACTTCTTGTGCACAGGTATTATTTCCTTAAGATATGAGTGTTAACCTAAGCTTAACACAATATTTACCATTTTCATACAGTAACTGAGAAGAAAAATTTTGCTTAAGCAGAGCAAGTTCACATTATGCCTTCTAGAGCTGACCAAGTGTCAAGAAGTGCAGTGAGAGAGACAGACACATGAATAAAAGGAGACAAAAGGACTAAGAATATAAGGCAGCAGGACAACAGTCATTTTACAGAAATGGCTCAATTTCCCAAACAGTCACACCACTGATTCTTTAAAGACTGAGAAAAGGTAGGAGGGTAACTAATGTCCTAATGCCCCAACCTCGACCCCCTTCCAGAACCAGGCAAGTTCCCAGTAAAAACAGGAACATGTTCATAGAGTTTTGGTAGTCAGAATAGGAATGGCTAGTTCATCTTTTCATTTCTAAGGTGATAAATTTTGGGATGGCATTGGTTTGTATTCTTAAATTTACCTCTGAGCTTCTCTGTGGCCTTGATGATATGTAACAGATCATGGCTGCTGAGGAGATTAAGATCAAACAAAGCAGGTGACCACACTGCAAATTATCTACACAACCTTACACAGCTGAGTGTGAAAATGAAGTTTGATTTAAGGATGGCACAGAGAGAGCATTCACTCTGCCCCTCCTCAGTGAGACACACACCCACTTCCACCTGTGAGAAGGCAAAACAGATTTCAGTGTTCAGAGTGTCCTGCTAAATTTGCATTATTTCTGTGATTCAAATTTTGTTTCACAGATTTATGGATTATTTTTTGTCTGTTTGACTATGATATTGTACATCCCTACACTAAATGAAAATATTTTGTTTGATATTCACAGCATATGTTACTGGTTTGTTTTCTGTAAACATGTACAAGTATCTTGTTACTCTGTTTGCATGGCACAGCTCTTTCAGAACACAGTGTTCAAGCCCTAGGTGCTTTTTTGAATTAGGACAATGACTATGCTCTTTATTTGCTAGTCTGTTCTATCTTCATTGTTATTCTAGCAGCAGGAATTAATCTGTGCAGAGGAATATGGATCTGAAGGAACAACAAGCAAACATACTGTTTGTAGTAGCTCCAAGGGTTTCTTAATGGACACCCCCATTTACTCAAACACAACAGATTTGCAAACATAAAAAGCATTTTTACTCTGAACAGTGTCAGTGAAACTTCTGTCAGCAAAATAACTGAAGTTTCCATAACTTATAAATACATTTTGGCAAAGACAAATGCAAATTATATTTAGGAAACACCTCCACACTCTGAAATGCCCAGGCTGCAAATAGGTTTATACCCTAAGGATAGCTCACCTCAGAGAAGCACTGTGTCACCATTAGATGAAGAAGACTGTGAGCTGCATTTGTGTAGGCACACATATTCAAAAGCAGTTACAGTGAGATGGCATTACTTGTCCATCTTCTGAAGTCCTGCTGCCTTTTGCTTTTCCCAAACTTTCTGAGACCTCTTGAAGGCTTGCAAGAGACAATGCTAAGCAATCTAAGACACCAACAGTTACAGTGGTGCAAGCTAAAATATAGGTTAAACAGCAAGAGACCACTGCCATTAAGTTACCTCCTTTTACTTTGACTGGATATCCTGTTTGTAACTCTCTGCAGTAACACTTGCTGCCCTAGGTGGAGGCTATCTATACAGTATTGTTCTTGGAGTAGCAAAGAAGATATGGAACACTGGCATTATTCAGAGTAGACTTTTACTTCCAAATCCTCTGGTTTGAGAATCTCTTTGATTCAACTCCATAATTGCCACAGGGAATACGTCCAGGGCCAAAAAGGAGGGAGAGGTGAGCCACACGGCATAAAATCCAGCCTTTAGCTTTCCTTTGGTTTGCAGACTCCATCTCTTCCTTCCAAGACCATGCATGTTATGCTGAACTTCTAACCCAAGTGGAACGGTGAAAATACCATCTACTTTCTCATGACTAAAACAATTTTAAAAATTTCCCTTCCACACAGTTAACTGAAGTCCTAGGCAAATCCTTCTCACATTCTTCTTTTAAGGAAATATTATTGCAAAAGGAGAGCATTTGGTAGCTCTTCCTCCTTTACATCTTTTAACCAGACTACTCACCATTTGTAGACATGCCCATCTCAAAAATTGCAAAATACTGCTGTATAGCTCCACAGTAAAAACCAAGTAAAAATACAGGATTTTGCATGTAGAAATCCTTATATCTGGTAGTATCTCATGTTGCAGTTATTAGTATCTATTTATACTCAACGAATACCTTCCATCCCCTCCCCAGATCCTTAGAATCTTTCATCTAAGACATTGCTCTAGCATAAGAAAAGCCATGAACCAGCCAACACTGCTAGGAATCTAAAGGTGTAGCTCTCCTTTCTTGGCATTTATTTCTATTACAAACACCTGTAAAACAGATTTTGAACATAAGTAAGAATTTCTTCAGCCGTTGAACTAGTCTTCTCTGAATAGGGAAATTTCTAGTCTGCCAGCTAACTGAACAAAAGAGCACCCACATGTGAATAAAACTCACAAAATACAGAGTATTACACATTCCTAAATCCCCAGAAGTAATGTTACTTGAAACTATGATTGCATATGGAAGTGCATCTTCTACCTACTATAGAAAAATAGGTCAAAAGCATCACATTTATTTTAATTATTAATTGGTATGTAATTAACTGAAGATTTATTTTTTTTTTCCGCTCAGGAAAACCACAGGCAAGAAACACACATTCTTGAAGAGTTTACAGCTGTTATGCATGACAAATGTACAAGCAGATGAATAACAGCAAGTATTTTTACAAATTCCTTGTGAAATATTCCTGACTTTGTGAACACTATGACTTGTAGCAAGTGTGATATATCACAGGAGGTAAATGTGGAATTTGCCACTTAACCATCTTATTTAGTCCAAGAAACTCCAAAGGATTATTCAGAGAATTTAATCAGGGTCTAATCTTCTCTACAGAGGGAAGTTAGGATTTAACCTTTAGCTATTTAGTTTAGTTCCTTGTGCCAGGCTTTGTGAATAACTGCCTATTACTCCACTAAGTTGTAAAACTCAATTAAATGGAAACAATCTTCAAGAAGATTGGATGAATGATCATGAAATCTCACCTGTATTTTGTGCAGGTAGAGTTTTGATGTGAAGGATCTGGTGGATTAAGTGTGATTCTTGGCGAGACCTGAGCTGATAGCAAAAATCCCGAAGCTAGGATAATGAGTGCTACAGCAGTACCTAAAAATACAGATAAAGAACAATGTGATACTTTTCTCTAGAGCACATGATATAATTCTCTACTGAACTGAACTCTGCTTGGAAAAGCAAGGCACTCCATCACTATGCACAAGGCATTCCCTAAGGAGTTGTGATGAGAACCTAAGAAAATACCCTTTGCGACATCCACATCTTGAATTAGGTTAAATGTTAAAGTCGAGTGCATCGAGTTTAATGTCCAGATATTAAATTAATAGGTTGACACTTCTGTAATATGTGAAATTGACAACTGCATGAATGAACAGATAATATTATTTTTGGTGTTTAAAACATTACTGTAAAGATAAAATTTAACAGCGACTTTGAAATCACCACACTTCTTCCCACTCTCACACCCAGACTTGCAGACTTTTCTGTAAAAAAGAAAATAGCATCAGCTTTTTTGTTGACTCTACTTCCCTTTGTGAAATGAGAGAAATTTGACATTTAATAAAAACACCATCAAAAAGTCCAACATCAATTTCTGATCTTGTTTCAAAGAGCAGACATAACATCTGCTAGGAAAAACTCTCTTTCCATCTGTTTGCTCCTGTCTCCCCCAACAAATTCCTTGTGCAAGAGCTGGGCAAAATGAGGAGAGGAAGATGACAAAAGAGGTTTGTATTTTGTGCAACAGGTCATTACTACAACACAACTCACAGTTTTCCTACCTTATTTGTCACACACACACAATATACTGCATCATTTTAATGAAAACTGACATACCTCACTACTCATGATACTACTGCAAGTGCTTCAAACTCAGACCTAATAAAACCTTTACATCCTGCTACTCAACGATGCATTGAGATCTACATTGTACAAAATACCCTGTATACCTATTTGAATACTCACTATTTATGTGGCATATTTTATTTGAGAGGTCATATACAACATGTATGGCCTGATCTAGTAATAGCAGTAGAAAATGAGTAATAACATTACTTGTGAGTTAGTGACTGATCGCGCAATGACGTTATTCTTACTGCATAAAACCAGACTCACGGACCACGGAAGCACATCCCAGCAGGAAGGTAGCACACATTTACAAGTGTGCAGTGATATAGCTTAATGACTAAGGGCAAATGAAAGACATTGTATTAAATTCCAAATACTTCTCATCATCTCTTTGCTCTGTATGTTAAAAGCATGTAAGTAATTTTCTCAGTAACGCATCTGTGTGAACCTTTAGAAATGCCATTACACTAAACCCCTCAACATGTCAGTCTGGTAATCTTTGAGAAATTATGCATTATCTGGTCTTTATTTTGAAGTTTAAACTATTTTTGCTGGGCGGAGAACAGAACGGATGTATTGGCAGTTTTGGGGGTGGGTTTGAATGTCTTTTTAAAGAGAAAAGCGAGATTTTCCCAGCTGGCAAACTCACCAAGTATGTGGAAACCTTTTCCTGAGAGATAAATAATATCTTAAGTACAAAGATGTGTAATATAATTATCCATGAATGTGCCTGTGCAGCAGTTATGGCCAACAGGAAGGAATGTGCATGAAGTGCAGAAGGCTGAATGACACATTTACCTGAACCGAGGCAACGAAGACATTAAACTCAAACTGTGTGTGGAAAAAGCACCTACTCACCGTAAGATATTTCAATTTATTCCATATTTGGCTTTGTACTGCTGTGGCCGGTAGGTACGCTAATAATACCAGTATTCTGGGCGGGTTGGATATTACACTAGATTTACTGTACTTTCAAAATGCCATAAACCAGACAGAAAATATCTTTAGACAGGGCTTACAATCTTACTCATATTCATTTTAAATATGCCTTGTCTGTCTTTCAAGTTAACCAAATACACTAACATTCACTTCCAGAACCTCTGTAAATGTCTTATTTCTTTGGAAAAGTACGCAATATGTAAACCTGGGGAAATGAAGTTTAATATGTTTTCATTCTGTGGGAAGTTGTGCTATGATGAACAAAAACAAACAATTATAGCACATCATTAGCTGAAATGGGAAAAAACCCAGAAATATCCTGAAGATATTTTAGATCCTCTCTGTTTTAGAAAGACACAGATTGTCCAATGCTCAAGTACCACCCTGCTTTCAAATCGACAAATTCTGAAGGGGAAAAAGAAAACCACAAATAAAATGGATAACATACTTGTCAAAATTCCTGCATGTTTCCCAATTAACAGCTTTGAAGAAAGAAGTTAACTGAAGAAAAAGAAGAAAGATAAAGAAATGATAACCAGTTATAAAATGAATGTGAAACTAAGATGAATTGGTAACTGCAGTAAAGAGAAAGAAAAATGTCATTTTTTTTTTTAGTAGCAGTTTACTATAATTTTCTTAACCCTATATGAAGGGCTCAATTTTTCAAAAGTTTCTAATATTTTGAAAATTATAAAGACACATTAAATGAAATGTAAAATAGCTCTTTCTCAAAGTTTTCATAAAGCAGGAAAAGCACATGAGTTTACAAAATGAAATTACAGTATATCGGCTTTTAATCAAAATATTAATGTTACTATCTCTCTTCTGGTTATTCTTGCAGGTTTTCCTCTAATAAACATCTAATAAATTAGCCTTTATCGATAAAACAAAACCCCACAGCTGTGCAGCAGTAGGCAAAAATAGTAGTTTTGTTTTCGTTTTGTGCAATGAGAGACTGGGGCATACCCAGCTTCCCCAAAGACCAGACAAACTGCCAGTAATAACTCAGTGTGAAAGTTAATGTCCTTGGAAATGCAAAGAAGAGCAGTAAAAAATATGTTTACCTCTTGAGAAAACTCAACATGGAAAACAAATCCATCAGCAGATTTAGTAATTATCATTCTATTACACAGCACTCTTGTTAAGGAAAACAGATCATATCCACCACTACCTAAATCAAAGTTTCAACTGTTGAATAAAAAAATTCTAAATGGTACAGAGAGATGACATATGCTTTCATTATTGTCATTATTTGTACTTTTCTTAAGGAGGGGCTGCATGATAAAAACCACAGGAAGCAATGCAGCACAGCTCAAGTGATGCTGCAGACCGAGCGCCAGCAACTGACCACAAAAGAAAGAAAATTTTTACAAAACAATTACTTTGTGTCCACACATCATTAGCAAATAATCCTTTAATGCATTGTTAATTCTATGTCTTATTTCTATATCCTACTTTGTTCCACGACTAATATGCTTTGTAAGAGACATTTATATCTACATTTCAAATGTACAGCCTTTGAATATGTTAAACAGAGCCAAAAAGCAAAGAGCTCTGATCATATGAAAAGTCCATGTGGGAATAACAGCTCTACAGCTGAGTCCAGATAAACTTCTGAGGGGCTAGCTTGACATTTGAGATTATTAGGGTCAAATCAATAAATAAATAAATACTCTGTTCCAACAGAGTACAAAGGAGAGGTGGCACCCAAGCACCAGAAGCGTCAGTGCAGGGCCTGGAGAAATCTGCTTCACAGAAAAACAAGAAAACAGACTGGTTGGAGGAATCAAAGAACTTATGGGGGAGAGGCATTTTAATAGATCTGCATGCAGACTGTGATAAAAGTATCAATTTGAGATTTTTGTTGATATCTTTTAAGACGTGAGTAATGTGCTTTTACAATCTCCTCTGTCATCACCTCATTTCTGAACTTGGATTGTGAAAAACACTTCAGGTTTCTTGACTCCAAATCAAAATTATAACCAAGCAAATACACATTTATTGCAACTTGGAACACCAAACTGCCTCCAAACTGCATGTTTCAATTTAAAGATCTGAGTAATTGTGTACCAAACGTATCTGTGTACCCAGACATGTCACTGGGTTGTCATTGTTCTGCCTATATAAACACATTCAAATACTCGAGTGTAGATTAACTCAACTGGAAGCTGGGAACTGCACATGGCAGCTGGTCCCACTCTGCTGTGTTGCACTAACTAGAAGTTTGGATCCTTGACAGCAACAACAGAACAAAATATGGAGACATTAAACCTTCCCAGCCAAACACTTCTGAACATTATTTCAAGAGGAGAAGGAACTGTTTCTCTTTTCGAAACCATGTTCTTGAAAATGTCTGAACCTTCCAGACATTCAGCCAGAGGCAGGCATCAGTCACAGATCACTTCAGCCAGAATGAGCCCATGATGCAGGAATAAACAGGGAATTAGCAGGTTCATGGCAGGACATACTAAACACAGGGTGGGTGCTTGCTCTGCATTTTCCTGCTTCCAAGAGAAGACTGTTGTGATGAGTTACGGTGTTTGAATATTTGGATAAAATGTACAAACCCAGAATTCTGCCCTTTAGTATCTCATACAGGAGATGAATTAAAATAACACTAATGTATGTAAGGTATTTACTGCATTGTATCTGAGGTAACTATGCAAAAACTGCATTGTTTTTTAAGAAGTGCTGCAATGGTTATGCAATATGCTTTCCCTGGTACTTCTTCATGAGATGGTTCTGAATTCCAGTTTATCCGCCAGGAATTACATAGGAGATTTAAAAAATAACCAGGAGTGAAGTTCCAAGCATTTGATTCCTTAAATTGGAAAAAAAAGCTAAAGCTAAATAAAAACATTGTTAAACATGGCTTGAAGGAGAAACTCACCTGAAAAAATAACATGCTGTCATTTTTAAATTAGCCTTTAACTGTGGTACTATACTACTAGTCTTGAAAGGCTGAATGATTTCAGGGAGAAGATGGCAACAACACTGTAATTTTAAAGAGGACTACTTTGAAAAAAATTGCTCTTGAAATTTTATTTTCCTTTTATTAATAATTATAAGGAAGATACTAAACACTAATGAAACACTCACCTGTTAAGCTACCAAGTGTAAGTTTCCGGCGACCCATTCTTTCAACAAGCCAGACTCCCACAAGAGTAAAAATGAAGTTTATAAATGCTGTCAGTGCAGCCAGCCAGATTGCAAGCCTGTCATCTTCCACTCCTGACATCTGCAGAATGGTAGCACTGTAGTACCTATGAGGGGAGGGAGAGACAAATACGAACACCATTTATTTCAATTTGGCTCATGTTATAGTTTCTGATTTTAAATTGAAAAAGATCATAACGAATATCAAGTGTGACCTCCTGCATAATGCAGCTGCAGACTGACATCCAATTATCCTGGGAAATCAGGCATAACCAAGGCATAACTCACACCTGACTGGTTTTGACCGGTGGACATCAACAGACGAACTGCTATTCTCTTGGTTGTTTGTATTTTCAATGGTCAGTCATACTCTGCTACAAATGGGGTTTGCATTTTTAATTTAAATTAATCTGGCTTTCAAATTCAGCCACTTTTTTGTGCTCTATCTATTTTTATGCCAATACATGGGATTTTAGCACTCAGTGTACTGTCTAGGGAAAGAGAGCTCAAAATCAAATAGATTTTCACTCCCGTTAAAGGTCATACGGAATTAATCTATGGCATCCAACATGTTGCAAGTGACACTTGCAACCTCCTGATTTTAGGTTTTGTAGTTTTATTTCAGTGCCACTGAAGCTCACGAAACCCTCTCTGTGGTATTACTTTTGTCTAACCAGAATGTGATTGCTCTGAAGTTCCTTAGCACCACGTTGCAGGGATGTGAATCTGCATCCAACAGGAGAATTTGACAGAATGTTCTACTTCTCTCTAAAAGGAATCAGTCCTCCCACATAAACAATAACTCATAAAAAATTCAACTGAAGAAAATGAAAAGGGAGGAGAAATGAAGCCTTCTACCATTTTTCACAGAGATCAAATGAACACAGATACTATGCCCATGTTCTCAGGGAGAGCTAAATAAACCCTCAAGAAAACACATGAGTACTTTTGTTCATGCTGTAGAAGCACGTTTCATCTTGTTCTATTAATTTATGCTGACTGAAATACTGAATATTCAAGCCCTCAAACACTCACAGCCAACAGGTTATCACACAGTAATAACCATCAAAAATGTCAAAGCTCACTTTTTTTCTTTTTTGGTCAAACTGCAGCTTGCTTTAATGTCCCCTTGTTGTCTTAATGTCCAGATGTGCCAGCCTCAGAAATTGTAGTGGTTCTTATTTTTCTATTGTAAACATAATCCGCTTTTTATTTCAAATCAATAATCCTTGATGTACAATATGCTCAGATGCCATTTAAGACACTACCAGCCATAAATGACAGTGCCTATGGCTGGATGTTACCCTCTCGCCTGTTGGCTAAGACAAGACATTTAGAGCCTCCCAGCTCCCTTCCTCAGCTCCTCTTCCCTAGGACAACTATTTGAGGTCATGCCTATGCAACCAACTTGTGGTGCAGCAGGAGAGGACCTCCACAGTGAAACTGTTCAGATGGAGGACCCCGTGTCTGTGTCCACGCAGGTTTGACTGCAACAC
This sequence comes from Manacus candei, assembly GCF_025592945.1. Lineage (NCBI taxonomy): Eukaryota > Metazoa > Chordata > Aves > Passeriformes > Pipridae > Manacus > Manacus candei. Next base: position 3,585,043 of record NW_026138111.1, on the reverse strand, counting down.
CTCATCTAGGCTCATCTCAGATGCACACTATGAGATCTCAGCAAGGGATCTTGCAGTATTCCTGAGGAGAGGAAGATTCATGAAGGACAGACATCAAAATGCCAACATTAATGTGTCCTCACTTCTTAAGGTGCTCTAAATTAAACTGCTAACTGCCTGTCAAAACTTACATCATGCCGCCCCGTTTTAGCAACCAAAATGATTCCGTCTCTGATCTCCCAATACACCTTCCTTTTTCTTCTTAAGGGTAGGAAAATAACAATAAATGTTAAGTCCTGGCCTGCTGACACGTACTATGAAACTCCCATTTACTTCCACCAGACAAGGCTTTGGGAAGCCATGTTTAACTCCACACATCCAAATCTTCTCAAAATCCAATTCTACAGGGAAGTCAGAAATTGCCAGTTGTCAGCAGCAATGTATAATGTACTATCTATACAGTCGAAAAAAGCAAAGAATAAAGAATCACATAAAAGCATGTCTACTTTGTCTGCCAGCAACATTCCTTCTGGTTGCTCATTGCACTCACAGGTTATATATCCTCAACTGGAAGCTTATTGTTTATCCATAAATAAACAATGTGTTCTAGTTTCTGAGGAAAACAAAGCAGAGAAATTCTGCAAATCCAAATGCCAAGCTACCAAAGCTTGAGTGCTGGGCAATGATGTTCACGGCATAGCAACCTAACTTCAAAAATTTAAAAGGGCACTTGCATAGATTATGATAACTACTAAATCAATTTGCTTATGTTCACTTATTTTAGTATTCCCATCTTTTATACCAACCTGTGTAGCCCTATCTGTATATTTAAATAACAAGACATCAGTCTTTTTAAGTTCCTCCTGACAAGGTAAAAAACCTATGTGGTAGAAAAAAGTTAGGTTGTGATATTATACAATCACAGTGAATACTGCAGGTCCTGCAGGGAACTGCAATTTCAGTGACAAATTTGTGCAGTCCTAGCTTATTTTCTAAAACATAACAAAAATTACAAAAGCACCTGTGTATCCTCGGAATTTTTAAGCAAGTACTGTATCTTAGAAAGCAAATAAATACAGGCAATTATAAAGCCACACAAATTAAGTGTGTTGGTGTATTGGGTCTGGTTGAGCTGGAGTTCATTTCCCCACAGTAACCCTCACAGTGCGGTGCTTTGCATTGGTAGCCAGAAGGGCGTTGATGACACACCGGTGTTTTGGCTACTGCTGGCAGGGCAGCACAGTGTCTGTGCTGTAACATTCCTTCCTCAGCTGAGGGCAAGACACTGGGAGGGGAGCCAAGCAGGTCAAAGCTGACCCAAACTGACCAAAGGGATGTTCCATGCCATGTGACGCCAGCTCAGATATAAAAGCTAAGGAAAGGAGTGGGAAGGCAGGCATTCATTGTCTCCAGTGGCTGCCTGCTGAGGAACCATTACACATGCTGAAGCCCTGCTTCTCAGGAGTGGCTGACCATCACTGCTCATGGGAAGTAGAAAATAAACCCTGCTATCTTTTGCTTTGCTTTTATGTGCACAAGCCTCCGCTTTGCTCCTGCTTTAATAAACTGCCTTATCCCAATCCATGAGTTGTTTTCCATCTTACTCTCTCCCCTGTCTGGCTGGGAAGGGGAGTGATAGAGCGATAGAGTGGCTGGGTGGGCACCTGGTGTCCAGCCAAGGTCAACCCACCACAGTTGGGTATATACAGAAAATCTTTAATACTGTTTGTTTCTGAGATGTAAAAATTATGAAGTTGTTCTATCAAGAGTTGGTATACATTAAAAAAAAACTGGAGACATTTCCACAAATTTAAGAATCCTCATACTAATCTTTTGATTATATACTGAAAATGCACAGTTAATGAAGGAAATTAAGCACTTGAAAACACTTTTCCCCCTCTTCTCTTTTAGAGTGAGGTGTTGGGGTTTTTTTGCAACAATATCCAGTGTTTAAAGAATAGGATAATTCCCACCCTTCAAGCAGGTGTTATAGACAATTCTGGATGCATCAGGTTCCCAGGTTACCTCCTTCAGCAACAGAGAAACAGCCCATCATGCCAGGCTTTGTAGCTCTCAGTCAAAAAAAAAAAAAAGCCCGTCAGTAAGGTGCTATCAGAGTTCTGAGTGCCCATTTTTCACAAGGGGCTGCTCCAGCCCATCTGTCATACCAAGTCCACTCCACCAGAGTTTCTAAGGATGTCAGCCTTTTTGAACAGACTTTGTAATTCTTGCGAAATTAATGAATAAATCTAAGGCTGCCTTTACAGAGAACTGAAAATTAATTTGTGTAATAGTACTGTTGTTACTAAATGTTTTTAATCTGCAGATGTACACACCGTAGTCTTTAGTTTGCAGCTTGAGCTCAACAATCATACTGTGTCTGGCATTTCTGAAAATTCAAAGACACTGAAGAAACAAGAAACACAAGCCAGGGAACTCCCACTGGTATTACCACTGCTGGAAAGAGGCCAGGCACATTGAGTAACTGCAGTTTACTGAAAGATGGACTATACAAGCTTGAGAACACCTAGAGCAAAGCAGGTTTGCAGACAGAGCAAGCTTGCTTCTGCCTGTCCCACACATCCACACCAATGTTAAGAAAGAGATTTAATCAAGAAAGTTTAAATTGACACTTTCATCACTAAGGTCCTGCAGAATTACCACGGCTTCACTGATGCATTAAACTCTGGCAACTCATCTGTGCAGATGAACCCACAGAAACAGCAGGAGAAAGCAAGAGCAGCATATGGGAAATTAGATGCCAAAGTACTGGAAATGAAAACAAAATAGGAAGAAGTTGATATATCTGGAAGGAGCCAAAGACAGCAGATGTTCCAGATGTGGAGGCTCTCTGACAGGAGGGATGCTATGGCGCTGCTAAGCACTGCATGAAGCCCAGGGAAGGGAAGTAGGCACAGCAGAAGGTACAGTAGAAGCAGTAAAGTAAAAATATCCCTTGGTTAGACTTGTTTGAAATAAAGACTGTGGAGCAATGTAGCGACCTTGGATCATATAATCAGTGTTGGATCATGTGGTTCAACTTCCCAACTTCAAGTTCTACACACAACAGTCAGAAGGAAGAGTTACGCTCTGCAGTTTCCACTGAGGAAGTTGCATTCAGAGCAACCATGGATGTCAGTCTGGAGACCTGGACATTTATTGAAACTCTGCTGTTTCTCTGCCTACATCTCTAATCATGTCTGCCTAATCTCTTACCTTGTTTTTTAATCCCACTGTTTAAGCAGCTAGATTGGCCCAGATGACCTTTAGAGGTCCCTTCCAACCTTAACCAGTCTGTGATTCTATGAAACACAAATTTGATCACCTCCTTTCTGAACTGCCATAATACAAAATAGTAATATTAACTGTAGCACTGATATTATGAAATACCTAAGCATAGACCTACTTTTCAAAGGGAATTGCTTTTGCTGGAAAAAACTTTGTGGATGCTGAATCTCCATTACCTATGGACAATGAAAATGGAAAGTCACAGCAAGGATAAGAACAAATCTTACCTTTGACATTAGAGAAGTTAATCACAAAAGCTGTAAAAATCCATTTAATCACTATGATTTAGCATCAGTCCCAGGACTATCATATTAGTCAGTTTAGAGCCTTTAGATTCCTTAAAAAATTAAAATCTTAAAACACCACCTGTTAACTTGAAAAAGGGAGAATCAAAGTATCTTAGCCACCCTCTGAAAGCCCATATAGTGACAGATGGGGCAAACCTGTCCAGTCAAACTAGTTCTGTCAGGTCTTGTGCCATCCTCACACTCTGTACTCTGACCCAACTTGATTGTAACTTTTTAGCTGTCTATTTGCTAACTTTTTAAAATAATGCAGCATCTTGTTTAAAATTGTATGACCTGATTCTTTCCCCTTTGGCACATATACCACCTTCCTTTAATTCATATTTTGAAAACTTATCTCATGATCTACGCTTGTGCCATACTGCAGACTGGCAGCACACAAACCAACTTTATTACCTTGTCTCAAGGTTCTCCTCTGCACAGAACTGTTTCAGTGTCAGTCCCTCTGGCAGGACACTCTGTTGTTCTCTAAAATTGTAATAGCTATTATGTTTCACAAATCACAAAAAGCCTGATTCCATCTTCTGCATTTAAAAATCACAGAGAATGTGACCAATGATATTTACACACACACACAGAAAAAGTATATTTAAATAAATAACTCCATGCTCCATTATCTACACATATAAGGGACTGTTGAACAACCTCAGCCACTGTCTGAAAGCCCATATAGTGACAGACATAAACACACACAAACTTTGTGGCAAATATCATTCTGTTAAACACAATTCATCTTGTTTTACTCCACCTGATGAATTGCTTCAGCAGGGCAGCAGAGAACACTTTGTCATATTTATTGTTATGTTCCAAGAGATTTTAACAATAATTTTAATGAATTATAAGATGCTGCTGTTTGTGCACATCAGCTGCACCTCTCACAGCAGAGACTAGATGTGCCTGTATGACAATGTACAAACAAAAATTCTTTTGTCCTCTATCCACTGGATGTCAATAAGACTCTTCCTGCTCATTAGTTCCTAAAGCAACTCAACTTCAGATATAAGACAGGTCTGTTTGGGCACACATACCTTTACTTTCAGGTTAAGAAGGCAAAATATCTAAGGAGTAGATCCTGAAATCTTACTGAAGCCTGCCAATTCATAGCAGACTCTGATGTTTTATAGGACTCCAATTTAAGATCAACAGTTGAATATTCTTTCCTGTACTTCTACTTTTGAAGTCCTGAGGAGCTCTCCAAGGAAAACACTGCTGTATCATCTCAAAATCTATAATGGATTTTTCAAAATCAGTGCCTGGGAGGCAACCTAAGGGACAGCCACTCTACACTTACCTACTGTAATTATGCCTCTAAATTCCCCATTTAGCAGTAATGATGGATTGTGTTATAAATGCTTTCAGCACAGAGTGAAATGACATCATGAATGACACATATCACAACTAGTATATTGTGATAATAAAAACAGTCAGCATGTAATACTCTTTGACAGATATATATATATATATATCTCCAATGGGTTCTCTGATTCAGCATGTTAACCATGTGCAAGGTACATGAAAAGGATTTAAGAATTACCACATAATTATGTCAAGATTTTTTTTTTCGTGTCCAAACAGACTAAACTCTATAGTTATTAAGCAACGTAAGTGCATCAGCTTGTCAGAGATTAAAAATACCTTAAAAGGATTAAGATCACCAAGATACACAAAGGAATTCACTTCCCTAAATTAATGGGTTACTGTCACACACCTTTTGGCTCATTTGAAAATGCTGTTGCAGTGTCTGCTGTGAGACTAGAGAAAAACTCCTATTCTTCTTTTCTTTACTTATTTGCTCTGCACTGGATACACCTTTGTCAACAGCCGAAGTGCTTTTCATGTTCAGTCATTTCACCTGTTTATGTGGGTCCTTCAGAGGTCTGACCTGAAACTATGGGGGAGGGAAATTGTTTTCTTGTTCATAATAGAAAAATGGTAAAATACAAAGAAGTGTTAGATCCAATAATTAGAAGAAAAGAAAAATTAGGCAGAAAAATAATACCAAACTTCTATATAAGTCTGCAACAAAGTGTGGAGAGTTAAACTGAAGAGTGTAAGGCAGAACTGGAAATTTAATGAAAGAACTGGAAGGAACAAAGTCTTTATCATTCTCTTCCCAAAACAGAGATGCAGTTTCCAGAACAGAACAAACAGGTTGGAGTCTGTAAGACCTGTATGTTTTGCACTGCAAAAAACCCACAAGTAATGTCAACTTTTTCACCTTGTCTTCAGTGTCTCTGCTCAATCTATAAGTGCCTAACTCTTCAACAAAACCTTTATGAAAGAAAATCACCACCATCTCTATTTTATAAAGTAAAGACCACTGAGGCTTTTGGGAAGAGGAGGAAGGCTGATGACTATTTGCAGTTGTCCACCAGTACGACCTGCAGCAGAATAATGACACTCCAGAGTCCCACTGCAGATAAGTGCTGTCTGCAAATTAATATATATAAAAGCAGGAAAAGAAAATCCCCCAGGTGTTTCACAAAACATACCTCGTTCAATTATTCATTTATTCTGACAATCTCAGTTTAATTTAAATTATGTTTAATATTCCTGGGTATTCTAGTGCCTGCCATAATGTGTCTGGGATCCTAAAAAATGAAATCAGTCCTCATTAAAATCAACAGACTTGCAAAATGTATGTACCATTAAAAAAAAAAAAATCAAGCTAGCCTATGTGTTTAAATCAAGCTCAGGGGCAAACGAGAGGAATATATACACAACAGTCTTACTGCAAGAGCCAGAAGTTAGCAAGTTTGGAGTAATGTGATCTTGAAAGGTCATGAAAAAAGTAGACCAGATATTAGGATGAAATTCTTTCCTGTGAGCATGCTAAGTCACTGAAACAGGTTGCCCAGAGAAGCTGTGGCTGCCCCATCCCCGGCAGTATCCAAGGCCAGGTTGGATGGGGCTTTGAGTAACCTGGTCTACTGGAAGGTATCCCTGCGAATGGCAGAGGGGTGGAATGAGATGATCTGTAAGGTCCCTTTCAACCCAAAGTATTCTATGACTCCATCCTTTTCAATTTTAGTTAGATGATGTTGCCTTAATAATTATTTTATTAATTAATCTTGCACAGTTTAACACTTTCAGAGCTCAATCCGCGAAAATTATTCAAATGAATCCTTCCTAAGAATGCATAAAATTTGTCTATAATAATGAATGTGTCACTGTAGTATCTTTTGATCATCAAGAAAAAATTAACATAGACATAATAAAGCCTTTGTGGCTACCAATCTTCATTTTTATTTAAGATTCTGACTGACTTTCTGTCCTAGTTAGGACAACTGAGATCAGTTCATCATGGTGGGTGTAACCCAAAACTGTATTCTATAGCCTTCCATGTCATTTCCCAGAAACTAGACTATTGTTGTCAATAGACTATTCGCACCCTCTGCCCATAGAGCCTGACTCCTCAGGCTATAAACTAGGTGTTAAGAGGCCTGTGAGATAGGAGGATGTTTCTGTCCTCACACCCTTTGTGAAACTCCCCACCCTGAGGGGAGTACCAAGCATTCCTGCCTGAACTGGAGGATATATAATCTTGGAGTTTTGGAACATTTTTCAACCCACTCGTGGGATCCAGAGGACGGCTGCATCTCATCGCTCTCAACCAGACTTAGACCACCACTGGACTGCGATCACCAGTTCTGGTCAGACTGCAGCACCTCTCCCACCAGCAGGTTCTTCCCCTCTCCCTTTACTTTGGACTCAAACAGGGCCCAAGGAACACCACTTTGTTCAGGCCCCAGGGTACTGGGTTATACATTTGGGTTTTTGTGGGTTGAGACCAATTGTTTGTTTGTATTATTGTACTTACTGTATTATTTTAATAAATTGTTATTCTGACTTATAATCTCTCCTTTGAGTTGAGTTCATTCCCCCTGCTGGTTAACTTTTAAACCAGCACACTTTCTAACGCATATTTCCTAAGAACTTTTAAATCTGTCTTGCCTATTTTGTAGAAACCAATAATTACCTGCTGAATGATTACCTCCTTTCTTCAGTCACTGAACTGGATGTTAGCGTCAATTTTAAAACTGAGAAAGTCTGCAACTGCCCCTCAACTCCCCTCCTGCTTGTCCCAATGTCATAATTATCAAAATCAAGTGGCCAGAGACAACATTGCTCTTAAGAATGGAGCAGCAAGACAGCTCAAAACCAACAGAAACTCCTCTACGGTCTTAACGGCTTTGGGTTTCTTTGGATCAGGTTTCAAATACTTGAGCACAATATCCCAGTCCCTCAAGAAGAGAAAGCATCAGGCCAGAGAACAGGTCACACTTCCGGAAAGGTAAGAACATACACAAAAGACAAAACTAAAACTACATGGAAGGCTACTGAGATGACCAACTGTCAAGGGAGACAGCAATGAAAAGAAATGGAAGAAGATGTAATCAACAGCAGACTCTGTTGCTGGGGACATGGGGTTGGACAAAGGACAGTAGAAATGAGAAAGCCAACAGTTAATGACTCAGTGAGGAAAAACTCATCTGCAAGGTAAGTGAGGTTGAGAAAGGCCCTGGCAAATGGTGCAGGATGGAAGCACCCACATACAGAACAACACAGCCCCTGCTGTGCCATAGCAGCCTCCAGCATTGCTTTGTTGTTAGGGAGGAGCTCTTAAAGTCACTGTGACAACCCTCACACATACACACAATGATGTTGGAATCAATGGTGGAAGCCTTCTTTAACAACGTTGCATTAAATATAAACTTTCTTCTCATTCTTAATTAGCCTTTTACAGCTCCAGAAACACACAAAAAATAATTAAAAAAGCTATTGGCACCAATCCCACAGTCATTCTGGGAAAACTCCACGATGAGCAATGAGGAACAACAGCAAGCATTATGTGCCTAGGAGCACACGGTAGCTGCAGTCACTGCCGGGCACAACGCCCTTACCAGTAACAATTTTAAGCATATGTCCCATGTAGGAAAAAAAACTGCTCTGAGAAATAGCTGGCACAAAAGTCTTCCCTGGGCTCAAGTGCACAGATGTACCCTTATTATCAAAAGTCATTTCAGGACTGTTTAAAAAACAAACCCAAAAGGGTAATTCTGGAGTGATACCAACTGAGCTCATTATTTGTGGTGGCAGATGAGATCCTTTTTTGGAGTACTAGTTTTGGCAAAAAATATCATAGGTTGACAACTTCAACTGACCATTTCAAATCTGCATTCAGGAATTCATAGTTTTAGATTTTTTTCTGGCACCAAATCCTAAGAAATGGCAGGTGTTCAGCATCTTTCAAATCCATGCCACTCACTTGTGGTGCTTTAATTGAGATTTCTAAATCCAATCTCAGGTTTTAATATTCATATAATCAAATATTACCCTCGTAATATATTTCAGACATACACTGCACATAGGTTAGATCTCAACAGACCTGTGTATTCTCCTTCCTTAGAAAACAAAAGTAATTGCACAGCAAACCTAAATGAGTGCAGTGTGAATGTTAATTCAGCAGTGTCTGCTTCTATCACACAGTCTTTTTTTGTTGTCTTTTGTCCCATCTGTTCCATCAGAATAAGGAAAAAATCATGGCAGATCCAAAACACTTCTTGCAGTGATATCACCAATGTAAACAGATTTTTCATTTCATTTTCAGGATGGGTAAAAGAACACAAGCAATGTTAACATAGCATATAAATAACAATCAAAAAACCAAAGGATTTAATTTCTGATGTTTGAATGATTAATCTACCCGAATGCAGCTTCTAGATGCTGCTTTCAAAATTTCCTCTTCACTCTCAACAGTAAAAATTGCCAGAAGAGCCTAGCTCTTTACCTCTTGCTTACTAAAAATTAATCTGCAAGAATCCCAACCACACATTTCTGCTCTTCTGCCAAAAAAACAAACAAAGCATCAATCTCAAACTCTGAATCTCTAATCTGAGAATCTCATTAGACTTTTCCTACCCACAGTGTTTCACTCTGTGACCTGACTGTGCTTTGTGGATACACTGTGCTTACAGCAAAGGTGAGATCTGCACTATAATTCCCAGTCCAAAAATTTTAATACAAAAACGTAACACCATCAGCTGTTAAGACCCAGAATAAGCTTTCAGTAGCAAATCTAGAGAAGAATCTGCAGAAGCTGAGCTTCTTTCAACAAGTGTGCCTCATGGTGCGCTGGGTACTGGAATCACCAAGCCCTACTGCACCTTAAAGCGACCCTTCTGACTGCTGTTGAGAAAGACCTACCCTAGGTTAGACACTGCATTCTATGCAAGAGGAGGCAGGTATTGTCCTGCTCCAGAGGGAGCTACCTCTCCCCTCGCCACCTCCTACAGCACAGTTTGCTAGTCCTCTGGACAGGCTGCTGACCTTTGTGAATTCCCTTCACAGACACACTATTCCATCCCTATTCTATTTGAAGACCTCTGAAATTTTATCTGAGGAAACTGAATTTACTCACTCCTCTGTGGACTAGCTTTTAGCTTGCACTTTCTTAATTGCTAAGTGGGTGCAACTACGTTTTGCCACTGCTGCAAAGTTTGTGACTCCCTCACCAGTTGTCATTCAGAAATGGGAATAAGAATTATTGTTACCCTTTGGAAACAATGAGAAAGTTGAAGCAGCTACGAAACAGACCTCTAGCAGAGGGCTACAATACATTTCTAATGTACTGTGAAAAATAACACCATTCTTAGAAAAGCACTGAATGGTTATTTTGGGAATGTATCACCACAGCCTGCACAATGGAAGCAACACAGTGTGTTGTGAATGTGCTACCTGTTGAAAGAGACAAACACATTTCTCTTTTCTACAATACAAAATGTAGCAATTAAGCACCACATCAGAATTATTAGAGCTATATAAAGCACTGTGAAGACTAATGTACCACAGAGCTAAGGGCTAATGTAATAAGAGTTAGATTCTCTACAGTGCAGAACAGTAGCCTTTTAATCTATGAACCATATGCTAGACAACAGATTTGTTTGATAATCTCTGAAGCGTGTTATATGCTGTGTACTTCTATTTGACAGGGAAATTCTGTTCTAACTTTATACAGACAATTTTAAAGTGTTCTTATATATGACATAACCACATAGGAGGGAACTTACTGCCACCATATGTTACATATAATATTTACATATACTTTGCATTTAAAAGTCAGTGAGGCTGCTAGAAAATACATATAAAACAAAGTTTAAGATAAAATTGCATGAAAATTTCTAACACAAAGTCAATAAACAGCTCAAAAGATCCTATGCTAGATATTTTTAAGACTCCCTTTTAAAACGACATTTTACCTTCTCTCTGAAATAAGTCACTGTTACTTGTGAATGCCTAGTAAAGGACAGATACAGAATAGTCTTTGTGTATTACTGCTTCAAGCAAATACTATCCCCACCCGTGGTCTCTCTTCCTGTGTTACCTTCGGGCAAAGATCGCTTTCATGTTTATCATTTCCTTGTTGGAACTAATTAAGCTGCCAAGTTTTAAATCCCTGGCAGCTTATACAATTCAGACCAATTATTCTATGTGCAAGGACAGCTTTACCAGATAGAATTATATTCTCTGTCCTTCAGAGTTCATCATGTGAGCTCAATGCAGAGATCCAAAATCTAAACTTTAATCTCAGTTCTATGAATTTGTAACCTTGGAGATGAAATATCATTTCTTCATATTTGTTTCTCCTCCGCAAAGCTTTAAATACCTTTTCCACGCTTCTCATGAGAAGATTTATATGTGGATAATACTTGAAAACAACTGGAAAAGAGAAGGAAAACAAAGGTAGGTGTTGATCAGTTCTCCTAATGCTCACCACAAGTACGCCATGGAGGTCTGAGTTACAGTTTAGGAATATGCTGAACGGGGGAAATGTCAAAAAGGGAGGAGATAAAGAGTCAGGTTGTTCTTCAGGGTTATGAAAATGAAATCCAGATCTTTCTCTTAAAGTGTTAAAAAGCTAAAAACGTCTTTTGCTACTTTTCAGACTGATAAGAAAGTGCTGTCAAGGTCATCTTCTCCATATGAGGATCCTCTTCTGCAAAATATGACTGGAGCAACTGGCTCTGCTTTGAAGATAACATGCAACAATCCTCAGCAAAATATTAGCACTGATGTGCTCAAGTGAGGAATACTTGAAAAACACTTCAAAAGGCTACAGTAACAGCATCAGCACTAAGCCTTGCACTTGGCAAACACTAATCACAAAAGCAAAGTGAATTAAAACTAAGGTATTCTTTTTTAATTAAAGAAATGGAGAGAAGGTATGAGGAAGAAAGATTACATTTTTTAGTTGTGTATTAATGACACAATTTAATGAAAAATTAATCTAATCGTAATCACAATACAGAATCTATTTTATATCCATCAATGTACTATCTTAGTGGAAATCAATTTAATGTACCAAACAGTAGCATCTTGGGTTATACAATTCTCAGCCAGGTACAGAACAAAAGGTCTCAGTGGGAGTTAAGCAGAATATGCTGCTGAAATAAAGATTTATTACACATCCTTTAGTACGATGACAGGGCCCTGAGATTTCCCATGTTACTTCTGCTTCACTATACCAGATGTATATTTACAACAGAACCAAGATTTACCGGTGCTGAAAATAAAATCTTTAAAATGCAGGTAGTCTGCTGCATATTATTGCAGGAAGTTACCCTCTTTGAGTTCTAACATCATTTTAAAACATGAAAGACCTGATTTTTGATAGTATCAAACTAGGTAAGAGTACCAGACAGGACACTGAAAGGATTAAGGCATATGAGAAGAGGCTGAGGGAGGTGGGTTTGCGTAGTCTGGAACACACTACAGGTGTTTTCCACAACTTAAGTCAGGCTACTAACAGAGCCAGTCTCAGTCACAATCATCACAAGTTCCAAGAAGTGAAATTCCACCTGAAAATAAGGGAAGAATCTTCTTCATCACAAACGTGGTTAAGCAGGGAGGCTTAAATTCATCCTTAGAGATTTTAAAATCTCAAATGGGTAAAGCCCTGAGTAACCCAATCTGTGAAGGCAGCTCAGATTGGATCAGCAAGGTGGACCAAATGATCTCTTAAGGTTCCTCCTCACTTACTCACTGGATGTCAACTCAGCAGTTAAAACATTTAAGAAATGTGAATACCATTTCTAACTTTCCTGAGATTTATCTAAAAGTAAAAATGAGAATGAAACTCCCAAATCAATCCTACACTACTGTGAGAAACCACAATGCAGTTCATAAAATCAGCTAAGCTCCACCTTGCATTATGTTCCATAACCACCCTCTTCCAGCAGTTAGGAACTGTCCTCTGATTTTGAGCTCACATTTATCACCAGTGGCAATGAATCCTAACATTATTTCAAATTTATTAGCAAAAGGAAACCTAAGGTATATAACAAGAATACTAAGTCAAGATTAATTAGTCTTTCCAGTACAATACATTTTTCCTCACAACCTTCTGTCACATCTTTGCTTAGATCTTTATTTATCTTACAGTTCTTGAGCAATATCATCTATTCTTGAACTAAAGATAAACTCAAAATTTTTCACATGAAAAAAATCAAAACTTTCCAGATAAATGAAGTTTTCCAGCAAAATCATATGCTTGTTCAAAGAATAAATATCTGGTTGTTCCACAGCTTGAGTTTATTTTGTTAAATCAATGCACTGGATCCTATTTATCCCATTTTACCTTATCCAATTATTCTTCACACTTAAATTAATTTTTCTTTAATTGCCTGCACTCCTTCTGTACTCAGTAATTTCTAACTGTAATCTCTTGAAAAAAGAGTTGTTTTGCTCTATATTTCTACACCACTTATCACAGCACTATCCTGTTCCACAAATAAGCCTTTAAAAGGCAATAGTAACACAAATACATTTTATTAGGCTTGAGGCTGACTACCACAAAATTGTCTGGTTTTCCCACCATTTAATGAAACATTTCTATGTTTTCCTGTATTCATAAGTCAATAGTAATGCTTGCTGTTAATGGATATAATGTCCTCTCTTTCTGAAACTTCCTATGATTCATATATTACTGGATTAGGGGAGAAAAAAGTACACTTTCAAGACATCTATGATACACTAGTTATTGCTATTTTTTCTTTTTTTTTTAACAATAGCAAGTATGTAAAATACAGCACAATGTATGCAGAGAGCCAGAGAAGTCAAACATTCAAATTCATTGAATCAGAAAGGAGGAAGAAAGTCCTATCACCACAGTGTGAGTAACAAAAACAAAGCTGACTACGCCATCACCTTATTCATGAGACAAATTGTGTTTTACACGGAAATTGTATTTTTACACATTTTTCAACACTCAAGCACACTCAGCAGGTAAAAACAAATGGCAACCAATACAAGGTTTGTTTAGAACAATCTTCTGGGGTTTATGTGAATAATGTAGTAAGTAAAAAACAGCATAAAATTGCCTGAGGCAAAGGTAATTCAGCTCTAGGAGATTCAGAAGAGTAATTACTCTACCTGTTTTTGAGTATAATCTAAGAAAATTAATGGCAAAAATGTATTATCAAAAATGCATAGAATAACTTTGATTTTTCTTATGGACTTTCTTTCTTTGATGATGATGGTGATGCCATATGCACTGCTTGTAGAATGCAATGTTTGTTAACTCCTTTTGGTTTATATTCAAAGTTCATCCAGTAGGTTCTACTGAACTGATGATCTGGTGAATACTTATCATTTCTGACTAGACAGGTTGCTTGGAAATCAGAATGAAAGTTGCATTAAGATAAAAGAATAGAACTGTATGAAAACTCAAGTGAGAATATGCATGAAATTCTGTTATCAGGTGCCTTACTAAGGTCTCTAGAGAAAGCCAGTCTTCTTGACAACTTTAATTCGAATCCTGTAACTGGGAATTTGCTCTAAAATGTCACATTGAAGAAAAATTTACTTCACATTTGAGAATTTCCATGACAGGTATCTAGAGAACTTAGGGGCATAAAAGAATTTGAACTGAAATATTTTAAAGAAGTAGGAATTACAGGGCAACAGGCGCCAGCTTTCACACAAAGTCAATTCTTCCCAAAGGTCCTTTCAGAAATAGCAACCTTAGCTAAAAATGGCATCTCAACCTGACAGTCTGCTGATGGAAGACAACTGCCTTCATGGCATGCAATATAGATGTTTACTGTTTCACAGACTATTCTGCATCAGGCAGTTGAGGACTGTGACTATGTATTCTCACTGCACAAGTTCTGTTGGTCTCCTAAGGAGGATTCCAGAAATAACACTGGAACGAAAGTCCTTTTCTTCTCAGAGTGGCCAAGATAAATTAATCCCAGAGGTGCAGGAACAGTGAAATCAAGAGAAGAAAATCCATCACATAAATGAAATTTCTATGAGTTTCATTGGCACAAAGGAAAGGTCTCCTTGCCTGAGGACATTCCAATCAGCAGTCCTGAGAGCAAGATTTCATTTACAAGAGGTGAATCAAAAACCAAATGGAAGATGGAGATCTACAAAAATATGAAGCAGCACTAGTTCACTGTGCAGACACACTTATTTTATGGGGCAAGGGAAGAGTAAAAATCTCCTCAAGCAAAGCTGTTCACAAATAGGCTTTTCCTCTTTCTGAGGGAAAAACCCTCACTGAAGGTAACCCACATAAATGCTGGGCAAATGTTCCCACATTTTGCACTGATTATTCTGGCCCTACTAACTTCCTCAGATATGGCATAAATGTTTGGAGCAAACTACTTATGAAACTATTTATTATGTACATGCACATAGTTAATATAATATTTATTTATTTAAGAGCTAACAGATTTATTTTATGAACTAGCATTCAAATAACATTTAATAAAATACAATCTTACTTGTTCTGAATATTTCCCATGCAGATATAACAGAAGTTAACAGATACATCAGCATACTAAAACTCCACTATTTATCTGAACTCTTGCTTGTGTTTCTGCCTGGTTTTTCCTCCTGACTGCTGCCTTTGTCTTCACTCTTCTTGGATTTTTATTTGGGCTTAATTCCATCCCAGGATCTATTCAATGCATCAAGAAAAACATCCAGGATCAACTTAAGTAAGCTGAGTTTAAGAGAGAGACATTGCTTGTCTCAAACCAAAGCTTGTTTGAGAATCCTTGTCAAGAGAAGAACAGTGTGTGCATATGCAGTAGCAAGACTCCACTACACATATTCACTGTTCCTCCTAAATTGTTTCTAATAAAATCACATACCCACAACAACATATTTTATTTCCATATTTTAATGTGCAGAGAAGTTAACACATTTCTTGAAATAAAATTCCCTCAACAGTTATCTCTTACTAACTTGCTATTTTATGTTCTAGTTCTACAGTACACATTCTTTTGCTTAAAATTTTACCTTTTCCTCTCAGTCTGACCTCAAGCCTCAGCCTTGGACTCTCCACACCCCTCTACAGCATGCAAAACTTGGTCTTGTTATTGTCATCTCCATGACCACTGGGGTTTCAGCAGACCCACGGCTCCTGACCAGGGAGAGCCTGGCATTCTTTGCAGAAGACAAATATTTCACTGTAAGATACAGCATGCTGCAATATAAAATACAAATATTCTGGGGTTAGAAAGTTAAGATAAGTTCTGATAATTATTGTACCCTCAAACAACAATGCTGACACTGCAACTGCCAGACTGTACTTTCACTAGCAAAGAAAGGGTGACACCTAACCATTTCTCATAAAGAATTAAAAATCTCAGCTTCATTTATTAAAAATGTTGTCATATATCATCAGTAAAGCTTATTTCTCTCATTGCAATAAATAGAAAGGATTACCTATGTGTTTGGGGGTTTTTCCTTTTAAATGGAAAGACTACCTTTGTTAGAGAAATGAGATGCTTATGGCCAGTGCAGAAGCTGTTGTCTGTGACATTCAGCAGTGCAAGACTACGACCTTCTTTCCGGAAGAAAAGCCTGGGTAAAAGACAGAGCAAGCTTTCCATAGGTGGGCATTAGGGGGAAGGGAGAAATCAGGTCATTAGATTCCACACTGAGATAAAAACAATTCCTTAGAAGAGAACTGTTGGCAAAATTACACTGTTAGAAGTAAAACATCACATAGCCTCATTCCTAAAGGTTGACTGCATTACTGAACTATCTGACTCTACCACTGGGAAGAACTCGGTGTGCTCAGTACTGTTCAAATACAGAACAATTAAATGACCTCTCCCAAAAGCTTGCTATATAAACACAAGGCAAAAACCCAAATGGATGCTAACAGATGGAGAGAGATGAGATAATGAGGAAGCACCACTAATCCCTGACTTGCGACCATGTCAGTACACTGACACCATGAACCTCTACCGCTCATGGAGATTCTGCTCTGTGAAGGCTGCCTTTTTTGAAAACTTGTATTGCAAAGAAAAAGGAAATTAAAGGTCAGTAACTTACAGCAGATAACACAGTTGAGATGCCTGGACTTGGGAAATACAAGATTGGTACTGCTGAGAATTTTCCTGCACAACTGCACAGTGTATCTACCTGCCAACTCTGCTCTTTAAGGAGAACAAACAAACTACAAAAAAAAAATCTGTTAAGCTCTTTACACCTAGCCCAGTGGCTACAGAAAGCTGCTCACAGGGACAGATCTAATCGGCAGAGCCCTGTGTGTTGAATAAGCCAAAGTTCAACACAGTGCTCTTAATCAAAACATGCTGGAGCTGCTGAATTCAGAGCAGCTGAATTCCATCGTGTTGGAAAGAAGCAAGCACCACTTCTCAACATCTCACAACAATTTTTATCAGCAATACTTCTGAGAGAAGCCAAAAGAATATGTGCTTTGTCCATGAATGCTGGAGATTTGGGCATTAACTCCTGAAGGTTGAGGCTGACATGCTGCTCTTGCTTTAGACTGTTGCCACCCCCTTACCAGACACAGTAACATTTTCTCCAGACATAAACCTTAAGCCAGCTGCCTTTTCATTCAAGTCCTTATCTCAGGTTGGCACTCAGAAATCTGAGTGACGTAACAGTCTGCATTTGATGGAAATAACTGTTGAGCTGGGAGTTGTCAACATTTATTATAAGCATAAAGAGTGCCTCATAACAGGAGACTAGAGACTATCAGGACTATTTTGAGAAGAAGCAAAAGTGTATGATACAAAGACAGTTTCTGAATAAGGAACACTGACAGAATGTTAGCTTTTGCTAGTCATGCTCTCATATGGGGAGGCATAGAAAACAATCAGAGACAATCTATGTGAAAAATACACTGAAAAAATCTTAAAGAATACTTATCTGGCAGAGCTGTCTATGTAGGTTGTAAAGTTCAAAAATGTCACAGTATTTAAAATACATTGAATAGTAGTATGTATACAGCAAATAACTGCCCTGTAGCATTAGAGTATGCCTCCCTTTATTGCTCTTCACAGATATCTGCAGATATGTCATGGAAGAAAGTTTCCTCAATAGCTGTGTCTCAGGAAAAACAAATGAATTACTGCGTAATTCACAGAAAAATTAGTTTACTTTGTTGGGTAAGTAATAAAGGTTACTCTTATTTGACACAATGCCCTTTCGTGGCTAAAATCAAGCCTTCTTTAACACTACTGGGGAAATCTGCTCCCACAGGTAAGGTGGCATCTCCTGAAGCAATAGTCCTGCTCTCCCAGTCAAGTCAGACTTCAAGCACAGTGGAAAGAAAACATGGGTTTAGAAGACTGCAGAGTCAAAACCCTTGAACAGCGATGGACAGATACATACTTGCCTTCTCACCACCTGATCACACACTGTCCAACCTTCTCCAAAAGCTAGTAAATCTATGCCCTTCATATCAGTCATCAGTGATTAGAGATGTCTGATTTCTCAATGAAGACCATGCCACACTACCATCAATAGGTTCAATTTGGCTAAGACATATTGTGGTCACTGAGAGTATTGTTTATTGTATCTAACACGTATTTTGTAAATTTTTATTTGGAAACACTGCAGGCAGCTAAACACACAAAACACCTTTATCAATATCAGTAATATATAACGTGGGAATTTTTTACATATTTGTTTCTACCCATATATTTCAGAAATAAAGCAAATCAACATACCCACCCAACTTGGTGTTGAGAACTTACTGAGGGTGCACTCAATCCCTCCATCTACATCAGTTGTTAGATTCATAACACATATAAACAACAGTTACTTATGCACACAATATAATTAGGTATTATTATCCTGAGAGGATTGCAAGGCGACTATCTCAGCACCTTCCCTCAAAAGCCTGGAAAAACCATACAGGTGCCTAAAGCTTAGGTGGGAAGTCTGTTATGGGGGAAAACCACAGGGGACAATGAAGCAGCAGCAGATTCAGTGCTATGTGTTGTTCTGCTTTACTGAGGAAAGCAAGTGAATTTTAGCATTATGTTTTGCTCCCATCTTCCCTCCTCTGCTCCTCTCTCCTCATAGTACCTCTAATTTCGCATAGGTAAAGATTCTCCTTACAGAGTTGTTTCTGCCTGGCCTTTGCCTTCTCCAAATACAGGTTTTTCTGGGTTTAGATACCTCTGTTCAGCTCAAGCAATACCAGGCAGCAGTGTACTTCTTCTGACTTTAATGCCAACATGAAAAAGCTGCTTCTTTAAAATATTGCACATAACCAAACACTCATTTAGACACAGAAAACAGCCGATACCTAAAATTTTTGAGAAAGCTTACTGACATGACAAAACAGCCAAGCCATGTCATATTGCTGTACTTAACCATTAATTAGCTTAATGAACACTGAAACCCCACCAGACAGAATGAAGTTGTGACTCAGAGCAGCAGATGTGATTCTGGTCTGAAACCTCTGGGGAGTGTCTGTGACAGTGACTGCAGCAGTCAGTCTGAAGAGCAGTACCACAGAGGAAGAAATTTTTGCCATGGAGGAAGAGATTAGTCCTTGAATGGCAGTTAATTCGTTCCAGACAGAGAATTTTGCTGTTAGGAAAGGAAAATGTCTTTTATGAAACCAGAATAAATCCCCAAACAAGTTCTCTATAGAGAGTATCTAGTTTAGAAAGATATTACAAACAATAGTTGCTTATAACCTCTTCATAACTATATTTACAGAGAATAAAAAGTAACAAGCTAATGCGCAGAGCCTAAGTCATGATTACAATAGAAATGTTAAACTATGTATGGCAAATATACTTCAATGCTTCTGTACATCATAGTTTATTTTGCAGTAAGCATGGAATCACTGTAAGATTATGTTGTCAGAAAAAGCCAAAAGTTGATTCACTGAAAAGATCAGCTTTGATACTGCAAGAGAAGATGAAAGACAGACCTTGGAGCTGCCCAAGCCAATGACAGTCATACAGCTTGAGCCACTCTGCATGACCCTGCACATACCACTCTGAACACTAAAAGACTCAGGGAGATCAAGAGGTTTACAGGAGCTGAACAATTTTCTTCCAAGCAAATAGCCCAAACGAGTCTCCTGTCTGAGTCAGAGACGCTCAAAAGTACGAAATTATATCACTGGGCGAATACTATTGTAATATGCACACTACAAACACACCACAGGAAGCTAAAACATGTCACTTAAGGGCAGTAAATTCCTGCCTAAGTTGGAAAATGTGCTTAAAGTTTCTTGCAAGCATATAGTGCAGTGTCTGAAAGTCCCTGTTAGAAGGACTGGAAGCAAGATAATGTGTTCTTTGCAGGAATCTCCTGGTTTCATTTGTCCCTCAGCTGAGTAAGTTTCAGGAATAACCTTCATTCAGAAAAACAAAAAAATATTTTCTTTTTCTACAGAGCAAGCAGAGCTTTTAGAGCAGCCTGCAAAAGAAATAAATTCATATAAAATCATCTTTTCTTTTACATAACTATTTGCTTCAGCATATCCTAACAGGACACAGCAGAAATGAGTACTCAAGTGTCACAGACAACCAAGGCCTACTTACCCAGTTTTCAAAAGGCAAAAACCTAGACATGGGTCTTAGATTCTGTTGAAAGCAAGGGCAAGCTTCTAACCATGGAATCAATTTCTTTTTCCAACAGTGGTCTTACAGCACATTTTAAAGCACTGTCCATCCAGCTAATGTGATTTTCTTCTCTCTTTCTGTACTTTCTTTTTTTAATTTCCCTCCCCAGCATCATCTAATCCCTCTGCCACATCAGCTGTTTCTAGTAGCATATTACACTATCAAGTGTTGTTTAGTTTCCCCATCCTGATATCCCAGTCCCTCCCCGGACTCTCCTCCTCACTGGCCTTACAGACAGTTCTTTCTCAGCGCACTGAGGAATTAAGAGTCTCAACGGTGATTTCTAATTTTCTTTCAATTTGGTGACTGTACTCCATTACCACACCTTCCATATGGCCTATTTTGACAACAGCAATCTCTTTGTTTTGCAAACTGCTCACAACAACAAATTCTGGATTAGCCTTTAGATGCCACCATATTTTATTCACGATCCATTTCTGGACTATTTTCATTTATGGTAAATCTTTGCATTGCATATAACCTTTCAACCTTTTTTTTGTGTGTGTCTCTCTCCACCTCTGTGGTACAAGGCACATTGACTAGCCTGTGGCAGCTTAACTCTTATTGACAGACTCCAAAGAATCCAATTTACAGAACCGGTTCCTATGCCCTTAAAGTAAAGGTGAGTAAACAGATCTAAAGGGCATCATATTTCTTACTCTGTGTTTGAATGGGATCAGTAATATATTCCACTGAGGTTGTTCATGTTGCTGTATCAGGCAGCATCTAACCAGGTGACCTTTTACACGTTAATTTTGTGTCTTTTCAAGATCGGTTACATTGTAAGCTTTGAATTGTTTCACATTTCTATATTCTTTGTTTTTCATTTAAGAAGAAGACAATTCCTTATTGCTAAGAATATAGTCCAATATTTGAATAATATGTGCCCTCTAGGTTTTCACAAGACAGCAAACCCATTACACAAACAAACCCCTCTCCCCTTACTACTCTCCTGTACCTTACAGAAAAAAAAATGAAACTGGTCATTGATTGGTATCTGATTTTCTGATAGGTCTCAAAATAAATGCTAGAGATAACAAAAATGTACAGTTCAACAGAATAATGCATATTAAACTTTAACAGTTGCATAAAAAAGGAATTTTTTACAAGATTATTAGAAATGTATAACACAAGAGAAACTGTTGAGACCAAATTGCGATTCAGGAGCTGTCTAGATAAATACTACATTAAAATAAGCAAACAAACCAGTATTGCTATTTAGGGAACTTCCTCCAGCAATCATTCAGGAATGATTTACAAACAGCATCACTGCTCTGACTTCGTTCCATTACTTGGCTTTACACACAAACAAACTGAAAGAGATGAATTTAAGTGACCTAACAGCTGCACTGTGCATATACTGGATCTAAGGCAAAGACATTTTCACACAATTCCTCCTGCATGGCCCTGCAGTGAAATTTAACACTAGACTGGTGACCTGAAAGTTATTACCAAGGCAACAGATAGAAATCCAACAGTGTTATGAATTCACTACAGGCAAAAGGCAGAGTAGAAACCAAATGCAGAAAAATTGGGAAAAATTTCTATTAAACATACGAATCCTTCAAAAACATCAAAAGAAATGTTAGAAAATACTGGTTCAAATAAACTCCTTCTTTAAATAAATTGTTTTTATGCTATCTCCAAAAAGACAGTCTTTCTTTAAATATGCTTTCACAGCCTGAAGAACTATAGGAACAGATTTTATCACCTACAATTAAGAAAATCACACTAAGGTAAAACAAAAAGTACAATCAGCAGGACTGTTAGTTGTTTTTCAACGTTTTAACATAAGTGTCCAACCTTCTGGCTGGTTTTCCACTGAAGATTACATTAATTTGTATGGAAAACTGGAGGCAAAATTGTGCACTTGTGCACATACTCCCTGCTGATCAGACTTCATTAAAAATAAAATATGTTCCAAATGAGAAGACAGACAGCAGGATTTCTTTTAAAATAACTTGGTATGTTAACTCCTATACAATTCTTTGTGTGTTTTTTTTAAAGGGTTATAAAAACAAACACTAATTTCCAAATGAAGATATTACAAGCATTTGTGTCAGTAACATTCAAGACAAAACTTAAAAAGAATTTCCCTCTGTGAAAGCATTACACTGAAAAATGCCAGTTTAATAAAGACATTTGACTTCGGGTTTTGTTGAGGTTTTTAATTTTTTTTTAATTGAAGTGTCAGCTAATACTCAGAAGAATCTTTTTTAATACAGCTGCAACATTTTAAAAATAACTAACCAAACCATCAAGCTGACCTTATAGTAGATAGGTCCAGACTGTGGCAAATCATTGCAGCTGTTATACCATGAGATTTACTTTTACTCATGCTATTCCATTCTTCAGTATATATTTTTTAAGCCAATAAACCAAGATAGAAGTCAAAAAAGACAATAGAATAAAAAATAGTTCACATGGTCATTCTTCAACTCATTGAGTTAAGGGTTCAAGTTTTGGAAAAAAAACTCAGCAAAAAACCACAAACAACACAAAACCTCCACAACAAAACAGGTGTTCAGCACCAGACAAATAAGGAAAACACTAATATTTAAAGATTTGTGAAATGGAAAAAAAATCTAGTGCTTCAAAACAGAATGAGTCTTAAATGCCCATTACAATACTTCATATCAGAACCCTGAACCTGCCTTCTCTGCACTTTCAGGTTTTTCTGTTCTTTATTTTTACACCTGATGAAAATTACAATGCAAATAAACATCCACTTCAATATCATTTAATGTGTTTGGCAGTCTAGGATTTTTTAAGTCTGCCAATGTTTTAGGTGGGAGTTGTGTTTGGTTTTGTTCTATTTTTTTAACAATAAATGGGTAGATTATGAGAATTATAAGAAGAGACGGAATATAAAATTTTAATTTAAAGGAAATTAGCCTTTACTTTTAAACTTACATTAATGTTCTATTATATGTCTACTAATTCCATCACAAAAACCCAATCAAATATGTTCTTTCTAATATTTTCTCTGTTGTAACAGTATGTTACATCTATATTCATTAGAAATCATGAGTGTTTCCTACTTCCCTTGAGACACTCAATCTAATATCCCTAAGCACTAAACTATGTTTTGATAATCATTTTAGATTTTATTCATTTCATCCCATTATATAATATCTTGAACTACTTCCCTGATCTTCCTGATACTCAAGGCTTCCAAACTTTCATATCTGAGTTATCTATCCTTTGATCTCCAATAGTTTGGACAAGGATGTACCTGTAACAGCTATCTTCCAAAAACTCTGGCTAGTTAGACTGACGAAGCAAGCAGCTTAAATAAGATGTACATTTTACAGCTTTGATCTAGTTAACAACATCATGATTCCCTGGTTTGTTTTGTCTGTTTTTTTTTTCTCTGGTTTGTTTTGTTGGGTTTTTTTAGTGACCTAAAGCTGTGATTTTCCTTTTCTATTTCAAAAGGAATAAGAACATGAAATGCACACAGAACTTGCATTAGAAGTGAGAAGCTTCAGTCTGAGAGGCAATCCTGAAGATTGATGTATGGCATTGTCCAAATAGCCCAAGCTGCAGTTTTTTGTTTGTTTGTTTTACAGCGAATTACAAATCCATACTTTTAAATTGACTCAGAAAAATTAACTTTTAAACTGGCCATCACACAAGGTCAGCAGAGCAGAAGAAAGCTTTTCTTTCTCTTCTCTTTTATTTTATTTTTAAGTAGAACCTTAGCATAGTGTGGGTTTAGTGTTAGCAATGCTGACACATGGGTGACTTGTTTTTAATACAGTCTCTTACTCATATCCTAAACACCCTCTCACAGTTATTTGAACTGATAAATTACAGCCTTTGGAGCTAAACCATTAATGCTGTTCAGGGTTTTGTAGGCCATCCAACAAGCACATACAAGAATATTTGTGAAAAACATTTCACTCTTTAAACAAAAGTTCTAAAGCATGGGAGGTATCTTTAAAACGATACATATCTTTAAAATCATACATAAACTTCAGCAGTATTGGAACTGAAAAATGTTCAGGTTTACTGAACTGCCTTCTTGTGCCTCAAGTGTTTGGCTTTACTTAATAGATACAGCTGTTGGCATCCTATCACCAACACATTTATGTTTCAGCCACTTCCTAGCAGATTTACTAAGGCACACTCCTCTTACCAGGTAGTATTGTCCTCTCACATCTGTATTTACCAATAACTGAGAAGAAGAAACAACACCAGAGCAGGGTTTGGAAAACTATGGTCATGTTCCCTGACCTGTACTGAGGGGAGATGAAGGCAAACAAAGAGGGAAAGAATTGACTCTGCTAAAATGGTCATTTCCCAGGTGCTGTAAATACTGCACATGGATCCTACTGACAGCATTTCAGGAAAGGGAGTTTAGCATTTCTGTTACCTACCCCACCAGCAGCCCAGCTGCTGACATGTGAATTGCTTCTGCCCAGCCTAAGATATTGTACTTTAAGAAACACTGTCACCTCCAAATTGGAGTTTGTTCTTAGCCACAGTTCCAAAGCTACCACTTCTCTCTATAGGCTGCATGACAATTTTCCAAACTTAAGTGAACAGTTTGAGGTTTGGGTTTTTTTAATACATTTTATTTTCAATGCACTCTTTACAAGAAACAAGCTCAGCTGTGAAAACAGAACACTGAAGTTGTTTACGTGATGAGTTTGCACACACTACTACCTAAAACATCTTGTGATAAAAAGGAAGGATAATATGTTAAAATGAAAGGTCACTTCTCCAAAAGATGTCATTGGAAGGATTTATGAAAACCTATAAAAACCCCAATGGATTATTATCTGAAAAACAAGTGGACATACGACACAGAGTTTCTTTTTGTTTTATTAAACATCCCCTACAGCCTAAGGGGAAAATGCATAATTTAAAGGAAATAGATAAATGGGACAGTTTACTCACAAAAAATATTGAAGGATAAAAACCTAATCAGGCAGCAGGCTTAATGTTATGGACTCACCAGAGAAAATCGGACTTGTCAATTACCAAATCTTCTCAATTATCCTGACAACATTACAAAGTTTGTATCTGGAAAAAACATTAATGTAATTGTCCCTCCTTCAGTCAGACTTAAAGCACAGTGGGGTATGAGAGTACTCAAGAACAACTCAGGTGACAAGTTACTGGCCATCCAAAAATAAATGCCACGTGGCATTCTGTTCTGCCCAATCTGGATTTATGTCTACAATAAAAGATACATTGTTCTTCAGTAACTGCTGTGCAACTTGGATGACATTTTAGCATTGTGTCAGCTTGGGGCTTGCTTTGTTTGTTGGGGGTTTGCTTGTTTGTTTTTTATGCTACTTTCCGGATTTTGTTTTAAAATACAGAGCCAGGGAACACAATAGAAACCTATACAACTTTAAAAATCAATGCTTGGGTACACCCCACAAGAAAAATATGAACCACCACTACTTTTTGCCAGTAGATCTGTTTACAGATCTCAACAACTATTTTCCAATATCCAAATCATCAGCCAATATTCCAGCAAAACCTCATGTCTATGACCAGCTTATTCATTATAAGTCTATCATAACTTGTAAATACATTCAGTCATTAATGATACATGATGCTGAAAGAGTAAACAGACTTGCTACTACTTGTGCTTTAATTCACAAAACAAGGTATTTATCCAATAATCTTCAACAAAAAAATTAATGGTTTATTTGCAGTCACTGTCCAATGTTATTGATTCAGCATTTAATTTTTTTAAAAACTGGAATTTAAAGGCAAGTTTCTCAATCTTGACTTTCACCATCCCTCTGGGGATTCAGCCGCACATCTACGTGGAGCAGAAACCCCAAGCTCTGCTCGGTCCTAAGGCTACAGTGAGGTGCACTCTGCCCCCTGCTCCTCCTGGGTTTCAGCTCTGCAATTGCTGCACAATAGACCTGGCGATTAAACCTGTCAGGAAATGTGCTTTGCTTCCATTAAACTCCTCTCTAGCCTCTATTAAACTCCAAAAGTATTCTGGCTTCTTTCCAGGTCTACTCCTGCTCTCTTTCATTCTCTCATTTACATTCAGTACGGTATTTGTTCACTTTTCATGTTAATTGTTTTCATATTCTTAACTTATCTTCAAACCTTCAATTTCCACTTGTTACATAACCTCTTCTTGTCCTCTTTTGTATTTTTCTTCTTTTATCCAGCTTTTTTCCTCTCTCATTATTCTAAGCTTTTTTCTTCTCCATATAGTACTTTCTTGCACTCCCTATTTCCTGCCAGTTGAAAAAAGATGTTTCTTTTTATCATCTCTTTTTTTTTTTTTCTCTTTTGTTTGCTTGCACAAATTAAAAAAGCAAGACAGTTAGAACTCAAAAGCATCTGTGGACCAAATCCAAACACCAATACATTTTATACGTGGATTCACTTAACTTTTAGGGGACGCAGGGATATCTTGGAAATAAAAAAACCCCTTCATTAAATAGGAATAACACATCATATACACCAGAGTAAAGAAGGTGTATATGAAATACTGAAGGCCATAAGCTCTCCCTGTTGACACATTATACCACTTTTCTATTGCAGAAAGCTTTTCTGACACAAGGTGAAAAGATAATGGCAAATTACTAAATCAGCATCACATCAAGCCCAGTGTTTCAACTGCAGAACAAAGCATTTTCTTTGGCTTTCATCAAGTCCACTTAAAGTTTTGTGAGAGTAATAATAACAAGATGATACAGCTGTCCCTTCAATCTTATCTAGATTTACAGTCTTGAGGGCACAAGCAGTCTGTGGGAACAGACAGCAAGCCTCCAAAAGAGCAGCAGAAACTCCAGCAAGGCCACACTACCTATGTCCAGTTCTGACACGACAATACTGAATTCCCTCCAGTTATGGCTATATTACTGACTAGTATTCAAGACAACTTGGGATTTTTTCCAAAAGTTTTCTTCTCCATTTTTGGGTTTTTTTACTGCAATGAGGTTGTGCAGTACCAGAAATGTTTTCAGAAGTCATAGTCCTGCAGGAACATGAGCATATAGATAAAACATGCAGGTACTCTAATGATGGTTTTCACCAAACAATCTGAAATAGTTAAATCCTTCAAACCCCCTCCTCCTCCCACACCCAAAATCAGAATTACTCCCTTCTTATATTTTTTTTTTCTTAAATAAGAAACTGATGGGAAAAATTAGTTTCAAGTTTTACCTTAAGATGGTCGTCTTCCCCCAAGTTTTGACTATGGGTGACTGTGCACTTGAAAATATCTGAACACCACTGTTCTAACAAAATTCTGGGATATATTACTATTATGAAGCTAATCTGTAGTAACTGCTCCTCTGGAATATAATCTCCTTCACAGGGCCTTTCCCAGTCTCCTGGCAGCCAGATTTGGGACTCCAAGCTTGAAACTGTGAGCTTCCATTTTCAAGATGAGAAAATACTGGAATGATAAGAAACTTAAAAGTTAAACCATTTCAGACCTGCTCACACCAGCGTGAGAGATGCTTGTCTAAAATTGTGTGACTTTATCTTTTACAGGTCAGTTAAGCTGGCAAGAGCCATAACAAAACCAAAGTATTTTTTCTACATCAGGCACTTTATCAAACAGCAGTGAATCCTTGTTCTTAGGGGGGAAAAAAAGGGAATCTAAGCAATAGGTCACTGAGCTTTATTCTTCTACTGACTAAATTTATCATGTTAGAATTTGTTCCTGTGAGAGTCACAATCTCCTTAGCCTATTTTTACATTTTGCTTCTCTTTTAGATCCACCTCCTCAATGCAGAGGTTGTTCCACATACCGTTCTCACCAATTCAGTAACATCCTGTTCGTGATGAGAGTTCCTGGTTCCCCACGGCTGGATGTTATGCACGTACATGGCTGATTCAATATGATATGAAACTATTTCTGTGCAAAAACTAGATCAGTTTATTGCACAATGAGAAGGACTGAGCACAGTCTTCAACAATTCTTACAGCAATTCTGGTTTTCCTCTCCCTATCCTCAAAAGAAATCCAACTACACATGGATTTCATCTCTCTCATTGGCTTCACTAATGATATCCAATTTTTAAGCAGAAAATTTATACCAGATTTCTCAACACCACCATGGAAGCTCTAGATTTTTGTTGTTGTCTCCATGTGTTTCTTGTAGATATTTTATTTGCTTTTTAGGATCTCTTCTACTACTGGGCACACTCAGTGACTATTTTTAGACTCCTGCAAAATTCTCAAACACCCATACTTTTTGATTCGACTTTTTCTTTCCTAAAATTTAAGCTACTCAGTAAAGCATATACAAACTGAGGAAGTATTAAATCATTCTACAATTGTGTTCTTCTTTATATTTTCATTTCTCTTTATGATTTGATTATGGGGGTTTAAATGAGTTTTCAGACACATACAAACTCACCCCAATGGCCTCACTTTCTTACAGTAAAATACAAGATTTAACAAATTCTTTTATATCAGAAATAGTGAAAAGTCTCAAGCCAGACTATTAGAATAAGTCAGGGCCCATCATGGATGCTGCCACATTAAGTGGTCATGGTATAGCAGAGTGCCATGGAAATACACAAGGAGAAAGGGGGCAACCAGAGGCTGAATTCTCTGCCAGGGAAAGCCAGGCAACAGCAAGTTGGGGTCATCAGCCTACTCTTCTGTGGCCTACAGAAAGGGATACCAGTAAACAAGAATTTATAGCAGCACCAAAGGTACAGTGAACACCAACCATTAAAACTTTTTCATTACTGTTTTTAGTAAACACGTTTGCAAAAGCCCTGAAATAAAGTCCACACAACCCCAGATCCTCCAACCATAACCAGTGCCTGCTTTCCTGCTGCAAGAGAACAGCAATCCCAGAATGACATAACTAAACACTATGAAGAAGAAAATAGTGCTTAGAGGTTCAATGCAATCTGACAGTTCCTTAAGGTACCATTTAATCAGAGCATTAGAAGGCAATCACCAATTTCTATGTAAGTAAACTATCAATAGACAGCTGCTTACTTGTATTTGAAAAATGTGCTTTCATGGGAGAATGTTTTTCTTGCACACCCAATAATGAAAAATTTAGTTAAACTGAATTATTAAAAAACACTGGATATTGCAAGTAGCTTACAATCCAGCCCTTTAACAACAGTGCCTTCATGTGTTTATTATAGGCATTTTATTATTTTAAAGCTAAGGTTCAACTACGTTTTATAGTTGTAATTCTGTCCTCCTACATATCCACAAGCAAATTTGGTCCATTTCAAATTATTTGTAAAGCCTCCTACATAGAAAGGAGTTTGAGATTTTAAAATATACTAAGTTTAAAATAAACAAAGTCAACCTACCAGTGTCATAAACCTTGTGAACTGTCTATTTTTTGTTCTAGCCTAATAAGGCATCCTAGAGTGGCAAGAACCAAATTGTGAGAATGACTGTCCTTGGCTAGAGGTTGTATGCATATCGTATTTCATAACATTTTAATAATGTTTATTATGTAAGTTTCCCTAATTAACTTCTAAACTTACTTCTACATTTGGCATCTGTAACATCCTGTGGCAATGAGTTCCAATATGTAATTATGTGTTCCATGAAAAATCACTTATTTTAAACCTACTGCTGGGTAAGAGCTAGGAGTCATCAAAAACGTGTCACCAGAAATGATGAATAATCATGATCTCCCCATCCTCTCCATAACATCAGCAGCTTCATATACCTCTTGCATTTCTTCTGACCTAATTTCTTTTCAAAGCTGCAGAGTCCTAATCAACCTGTACAGGCATCTCTTTCTCCACACATAACCTGGTTTATCCTTAATAAAAGAAAGGACATCTGCAACTGTTGGTACCATTTCCGATCGGTCATGGATGTCGTCAGGATGTTTGCATAGAACGATAATGCAACTTCAAGCCCTCTTTTTTGAATAGTAACAATTTAGACTGCCATGCATGTTAGTTAGCCAGTTCCCTCCTGCAAGCATTATTGTATAATATTGTATAGTTAATGCACTTGCCATTCTTCCCACAACTGTTCACAGATTTGAAGGATCTTAATATCGTGAATGGTGTATGAGTACAAGCTGATATTTTGTTGTTTAGCTCCTTTCACAGACTTATTAAAGCAGCAAAGATCTTCATATAGATCCCTGTAGGAGTCTACTCTTGGCTTGTGATAACTCATCTTCTATTCTCATTCTTTTTTTTCCTATCTTAAATAATTATCAACTAGAGAGGACTTCTCCCCTACTGTTGTGACTATCTGATTTCTTCAAGAAAGAAACTTTGCCAGAATTTGTGATGGACTAGGATGGTTAATTCATATGGGATATACAGTCCTAACATGACCATGAACTCACATCCAACTAAGCTACAATCTGTCTACAACAATCATGTTGGCTCTTTTTTGTTACTTTTTATTCTACGTGTACATGTTCATCTTCATATTTCTAAATGCATATCTTCCCATTTGACTACGAAGTGTTACTTAATTTTGATAAAGACTGAAATAAAACTTTCTAGGCTGTAGCTTCATGTAAATTATGCTACATTTCCAAATTCAGTGATTACGTATTCAGATTACTCCAGACCTGTTATTTTTCATTTTAATCAGTTTGATCTCAAAATTCTTCCCCAATACTTGAGTTTGAAACAGACCACCTGAGACATCTTAAGTAACCTCCAGTGAAAACAGCTCCATATATTCTATATAATTAACACAAATGCAAGAAGAATCTTTGTGAGATTTGGTGCTAAATATTTATCTTCTGCTCGTGTTCTCACAATATCTTGATTCCTACTGGGCCTGGAGACTACTAGAGGTCTCTTGTTTGTGATGTGACTGAAAAATTTCTCAAAGTTCTTTCTGTGCCTGTCTTCTGGTTTTCACACATAACTTACCAGTTTCACATCCAAGTGTTTCCTACATTTGGTTACAATCTCTGCTTTTTGAAGTCTCTTTACCTGTTAGAGATTTTCCTCCTTTGCAGTTCAATAATACTGAATTTGGGGTTTCTTTCTCTCCCTTATGACAGATGGCAGATGTTTAACATTTAATATGGTAGCACTTGACACCAGTAAAAGCCTTATCCTGTTAGCTGTTCCTTTTGACAATTTCCTAAGAAGCATGCTCCCTTAGGCACAGTTCTTTCCATAAGACGTTACAGGAACATATTTTACACTTCCTCTTAAAACAAAATGGCAAACATATTCATTATGGTTACTCTTGTAGGGCAGCCCAACAGTAATTTCATCTTAAACAAGGTCTTGTGCATTGCATGTTTGTCAAGAGCTACTACTCTTGTGAGCTGACAGCTTACCAGAAAACCCAGTGCATCATCCTTCACTTCCACATTTACTGAGTCTTCATACACATAACAGAACCATGTAATAACAGGAAATGGTTCTTCCCTCAGCATCTTACCTCCTATAGCACTTCACAGGAATGTTCCATCTCATTAACACAGCCAGTGTAACTCTCACCCTCTTTTGCTCTATTTGCACACAAATTCAAACCATAAATATACTTTCCTGTCTAGACAAACACAGTTTTGACCACAAACCATAACGCAGAAAAATGCATCTCCCAGAGTAGTTTGCATTCTTGTGTCTGCAT
Source organism: Manacus candei (assembly GCF_025592945.1). Taxonomy (NCBI): domain Eukaryota; kingdom Metazoa; phylum Chordata; class Aves; order Passeriformes; family Pipridae; genus Manacus; species Manacus candei. Next base: position 3,553,002 of record NW_026138111.1, on the reverse strand, counting down.
AAACGTTTGCCCTTATACTAACATCCTCTTGTACCAATTTTCTGCGATGTCAAATATGTCAACATCTGGATTTCCAACCAGAATTCCATCTCTCATGCTCAACTTTTCACATTTCAGATTTTGTCCAGAAGATCATCTGCAACTGCTACTGGTCTAATTGACTAATTCTAATTTTTTATAAAGAGAAGCAAGTAGGAAATACATACATGACGGTGTTAATCCCTGACAGTTGTTGAAACATCTGCAGACCACAACCCACAATTAAGGCTCTTCGAGTTGGAGGGTATGTTAGCATTCTGCAGATCACAGGTCCAGCTTAAAAAAAAACAAGACAACAACAAAAGAATACATAATAGTTCTTAAGTGATCACTATCAAGACAATGTTGCCAGGCATAGCAGGCTTTGCACCTTAGTTTCAAACGAACTTGAATTATTTCAATTATTTTTGAACAATTCAGTCATTTCAGTTCTGCTTTTCTGCACTGTACTACAAAGACAATTTTCAGGAAGCCCAAGCAAAAAAATGAAACAATTTTTGTACACAGTGTCTGCTACTGATGTCAAATGTACAGCTCTCCTATATCATACTAACAGATGGCACATCTGCTGCAACTGAATGTACTCAAGAGCTATCTCTGTTGTTTCCTTTCTGAAAGCTTCCACTGTTATTGAGAGGTTGTTTCAGAAATGCCATTAGTCACTGCTAAGATCTGGATTTTGGAGATGAAGTGTTCTCCCTAGTCCCTCAAAGACCCAATTTCCACAAAGCAGTTGCAAGTGTGGGTATTTGAAGGTATAGGATAGATCTATTCTCCACAGCTCTAGAGGCCTGCAGAGGGAGCAGAAATTACATTTTTTCCATACCTTTGGTAGCAATGGTATGAGGCTGCATTCAAAATGCAGAAAACAGTTTCTTAATGAAGAAAAAAACCCCAAATTTCTGGCTAACAAAGTTTTATTCTCTATTTAAAACTTTCAAAGTATCCTAGGGGAGAAAAAAAGTAGTACAGAAAGCTATGAAAGAATAGGAAAAAATTTAAAATCCCCAACTCTAGTATTTACATTAATTTCTTTCTGCACAGAGTAGTGCTTTTTCACCTGATGAAATATTTTATGTCTTACACATCTTACCACATCTGGCATACCCACTCAGAACATCTAATCACAATATGAATAGGTCAAAATTGCTGCCATCCAAAAAAAAAGGGAGGTGGAAAAGGATCTACGATTTTACATTTTCAAAGTCTTTCCTAAAACTACAGAAAATATTAAAAGTACTGGTTCAGTAAAAAACCCTACATGGGTTTGTTAGTGAAGAATCTACATGCAGAGTTCCAGCTTCAGAAAGCTGACAACCTTTGAACAGTTTCAAGAGTGGGACTCAAGCAAGGGGTTTAGATAATACTTTCTTCATTGAAAGATAATCAGACCTGCCTAAGAAAGATAATCAGACCTGCCTAAGAAAGATTTATTTTCATTTAAAATTATGGTATTTATAATTCATATCTCAATTGTATCATCATTTAACTTTGCTTCCTTAATATTAATAGCAGAATACAGCCTTATGTATTTTCTAGTTGATTTACAAGTAACGTTAATATTTGGACAGTACACAGTCCCACATGTCCTGCCATTTAGCCACACCATTACCTCAAAATGTCTTCAAGTAAAATCAAGTGACAGATAAATCTGATGACAGATAAATAGAGTCAATCCATAGATCTCATAAGATACTCTCAAGCAAGACACATGACATCACTGGGCAGACAATTACATCAAAGGGTTCCATAGTCAAATTGGCATTTCCTCGGTGGAAAAACCACAAAGCTGGCACTCACTGCTAGCTAGGAGCAGTCCAGAGATCAGACATACTCTGGGATTTCTCCTCAACTCCAAGCTTCACAAAGAAAAAAGATTTACTAACAAATGTACCTATGAACTTTAATTCACCAGTGACAGCTCTCAGGCTCTCATATTTGGCATCACACCTGAGCATGGAGGCTTTGGGCTTAAAAACCTTATCTGGCAACTGATTCTGCAGCATCTATTCTAAATCCAGGCTGTTGAGATCTTCTGTTCTTCATAAACTTCCTGTAAGGGCCTTAACTGAGTTCAAAATCTATCTTTATCCTCAAGGGACCTTTCAGCCAACCTACATCTTACAGTCCATCATCAATGGTCATGCTCATTGAATAAGCTGGAACTCTACAGCAGGGGCTGTCAGGAGAGTAGGCAGAAATGTCCTAAGGAACTGATGCAACTGATGTCCTGATCCGCTCATCTATTTTATGGAAGTTATATAAAATTCTGTTCACAATGACTCATTGTACAAAACAATTGGAAAGGAGACACTAAAATGAATAGCTAGAAATTAAAGCAGCTGTTCTCAGACAATGGTTTGCAACTCAGAGGGAGTCATGAAGTCTCAACAAAACTCCATTGCACAAATCAGTTTGTGCGCTTGAAGTGGGGCCCTGCAGAAATTTTGCAATAGAGCACATGCACTAAAGTTTGGACCTTTACCTTAGAATTTCACACTTTAAACATTTAGAACATTCAGTCAGCTAAGTTCAATAAGCACTTGGAATTTTTCAGACTTCTGATTAATTGTATCACAAAAATGATGATAAAAATTATCATACTCGCTCAAGTCAGCGTTTAAAAAGGTTCACTCCAAATCTGTACCATGGCAACTGCCACATATAAATAGGCATACACAAAATTAAAGGATTTTCTTTCATAAAATTCACAGCCTTCAGGTTTACAAACCAATAAATGGAATGAAAGAAATAAAAGAAACTGCTAATCTCTATATTAAAGGAGCATTACCAACTCAATGAAAAAGCCCAAAGGACTCTGACTGTGAGGTGAGTGGTTTTTAAAACAGAAAATGAGTGTGAAACTTCTTATTAAAATTATCTATCTCTGAAATTAACTATATTGTATTTGCATTTTCCTGTCATTAATCCTTCCATCCATATTGTTGAGTTCATATGTTACAATCTTCTTAAAAATAAACACCTCTAGGCAGAACATGGGTTTTAACTACAGAGAATGGGTCTAAAGTAAAAAATGAAAAACAAACCAAGTTTTCAGAATTAAATAAATTTTTCTTCTGAAAATCAGTCTTCTGAAAACCAAAACTGTACTTCAGTAGTTTCTGATAACCCTTAAATATGCCATTAGTTATGACAATACATTAAAATGGCACAAAACAATAAAATCATTGTCTTTAAAAAATGGAGCAACTTAGCTGCTCATAGAACTAGAGGACACAGATGATTTAAACATAAATCACAGGAAAAAAATTAAATATCTGGCAATTTTTACAAAGGAAAAAATAGATATTTGTCTCCAAAAAGTCCGATTTTTCTGGTTTGTGATACTTCTGTCTTAATTGCTGTTGTTTTTTTCCAGCTAGATTTAGACACATTCCTGCATCGGAACCACTTCATTTAACTTGAAAAAGCACCAAGATGTTTGTTTTCCTTCTTCTAATCTATGAATAAAAATTAAGTCAGAAGGATGAGACCTCCTAATGCCATGATTAATTCAATGAGACTAGATTTGGTTGGATTTTTTGTGCTGTGGTTTCAGATAACTCCTTTATCTGAAGTAAATTTCTTTAACACATAATTTTTACAAAAGTTCAAAACACGCTACAGCTTGCTCTAATGAGAGTCCAAAATGGCAGCATGAGATAAAGAGTAATGGAAAAACAAGCATACTGCTGCTGTAGAAGGTGACACTGCTTGAAGTGGTGATACTTGAAGTGGATTGCTGTGATCCAAGTGGATATTCCATAGCTTGATCCAAACTGTCTACCAAACTAGACATTCATCCTTATAAGCAAAAGGCAAAATATAGGATTTGGAAGTTTAGCTTCACATCCAAAAAAAACCTTATTAGATTACACTGAGCTAAACAGGGGAGGAGAAGCTGTTCTTGTCAAACCATTACTTCTGAAAGTGAGTGATGCTTTCCAAATATTACAATGTAATGCCAGTTTCCTATATTTTAGCTGTTATCCTTGTTATTAGGCATAACCCACAAATTAGGTTTGGACATTTCGAATCTCCTGGCAAAGGCACTTTGATTTTCCTCTGCCGATAAAATGAAGTGTATGGCAATCATAGGAGCTTGGGTGTGATCTACTGCCAATTAAAAGACAGAGATAATTTTCAAAGGCAACACAACAAAAGCTCTAGTTCTAAAAGGAGTTTATATAATGAAAGCAGAAGAATGGGTATTAATGACATCTTAGCATCTCCGTGTGAAAATGTACTGCATTCTTTTCCAGGGGAATAAAAATATTGTAGGATAAAATCCCACAGCAAATGCAGGCAGACATCTGGTGCTTGGAAATCTTGTGATTCCCCATCCCACAAATTATTAGAAGAATACCTAGCAAAATTTCACAGTCAGGAAACTATGGTTAGACACTGGGCTCTGCCAAAGTCATTTGCAGGTTCAAACATTTATTTGCCAGCTAATCTAGGTAACAGCTTGTAGCAACAGCCTAAAACTATGTAGGGATCCTGCCAGCATTTCGTGCTCTTGCTGTAGAGGGTTGTTTCCAAAAAAGCAGGCTTAGCCAAGCAACAAGACAGTCACTCATCAGTTTAGCATCAATTAAACTCAAGATTCAGACTTGTTTTCTGGACCTTTTCTTGTTCTAACATCAGTCAATACCCTCTCTTCCACCTAGATAAATCTTCAAGGAATTGATCTACAGTTAAAAATAAGGGACCAAAGAAAAGAAAGTTCGGTTTGCAATCTCAGTAACAGAGGACAAACATGGGAACCATTTCTGTTTTAACTTTCCTTACAAAATGACAGCTTTCTCTGCATCATCTGCAGAATCTTACTTCACCAAAGATTCCTCCTCTAAAGCACCTAGATATAGCTATTATTTTCTATGTATGAATGATATACTAAAGTAAAAACCCTTTTCTTCTCCTTGTCTATTACATGATTATTTTCTGAAAGTATCAACTTCATTCATTTTTCCTTTCTGTAAAATTTAACAAATCAAAAGGTAACTAGCTTTAAGATCAAAACTGCATTAACTATGCTGAAAAGATGCAAAATAATTTTACTTAAGTACCATGTTCTTTCCCACTGTCTTATATTGTTCCCAGTAATGTTGGAAGAACCACTCCCAGCATTAGAAGAAACTTCCTCCCTCATATAGTTCACTAATCCTTTGAGAAAGCTTGTTTGAGGTTTTTCAACTTTCTTCTTTACAGCGTGGTTCCCTATCAGCCAAGAAGGAGAAAAGATCATCAGCTTGCCTAATCATGAGTCTTAGTATTTTTCAGCTTTCCACAGCCAAAACCATCCACTGCTATGAGTACAGACTGGAAGAAGTACTCATTGGGAGCAGCCCTGCTGAGAAGGACTTGGGGGTTCTCCTGGATGAAAAGCTGGACACGAGCCAACAGTGTGTGCTCACAGCCCAGAAAACCACCTGTATCCTGGGCTGCATCAAAAGCAGTGTGGCCTTCAGATCAAGGGAAGTGATTCTGCCCCTCTTTGCCCTTGTGAGATCCCACCTGGAGTGTTGCATCCAGCTCTGGGGTTGCCAACACAAGACAGACGTGGAGTCCAGAGATGTTCAGATGTGCAAAGATGCTCAGAGGGCTGGAGCACTTCTCCTATGAAGGCTGAGAGACCTGGGGCTGTTCAGCCTGGAGAAGAGATGGCACTGGGGAGAGGTTATTGTAACCTTTTAGTACCTAAAGGGGGCTTATAAAAAAGATGGAGAGGGACTTTTTACATGAGCAGATAGTGATAGGACAAAGAGGAATGGTTTTAAACTAAAAGGGGAGAAATTTAGATTAGATATTAATTCATTGTGAGGATGGTGAGACACTGGAACAGGTTGCCCAGAGAAGCTGTGGATTTCCCATTCCTGGAAGTGTGCAAGGCCAGGTGGACGGGGCTTTGAGCAATCTGGTCTAAAGGAAGATTCCCTGCCCATGGCAGGGGGGTTCAAACTAAATGATCTTTAAGGTCCTTTTCAACTCAAACCATTCTATGATTCTATGCTAACAAGACAGGTTGCTTTAAAAGCAAATAAAAGCTAATTAGACATAACCACTTTGATTTTAGAGAATTAAATAGTGAAGGGAGATTTTCCATGCCTAGATGAACTGAAAGGGGTTTTTTGTTTGCTCAGAAAACCTCAATTTCAAATAAATGGTCTCTCCAAATGCTCTTTTTAATCCACACATTGAGAACAGAAACACTAATATAGATTTTTTTGTTTTGTTTTGACAGCAAGTTGAGTTGGTCCTCGGAAGTTCTGAAAACAAAGACATTTTCTTTTATCTGTAAAAGGAAAAAAAAATCTTTCCTTTGATACCACATTCTTTGATATAAAGCTCTGGTGACAGAAAATCTATATGACTGAGTACTTGCACAAAGGCAGCAGCAGTTAAGAACACCTTTGAATAGGACAAGAAGCAGTGGCAAGTAGGGAAGCAAAAAAAAAAACGGAGTGCATTTTGGCTCTGTGTGATAAGTTCTCTATAGAAAACAGAACCTACTGTAATGAAGTCCTTTAAAACTGAAAAAAACCATGACAAAACAGATAACAGAGAGAAGAGTGGCCAATGACATGATGCCAGTGGGAGTTGAGAGAAGTGGCCACAGTGACCAACGAGAACCTGGGCAGGTGGAGGAGGGATTCCAGTGTGGTACTGGCAGATCAGTGGAATGGGGGAACGAGTGAGAGGGAGATTTACCTCCTTCATTGATAGGAAAACTGAGGCAGGGACAGAGAAAAGCAAGGATCATATTGTGGTTTCCTTCTAGGTGTGGAAAAGTACCTTAGAGCAGACTTGTGCATACCTACTGCCTGAAAATCAACATTTCTTTTCACAGTCTGCTTCAGAACTGCCTTACATAGAAAACAGTTATGTGACCCTCACTTAAGGTTGGAGAAAGTAGAGGAGGAAAGATAAGATTATGTAGCTAGCATTACGCAGGCACAACCAAAATAAGCCAAGTGTTGTAACAGCCTGAAGAGCTTCCCACTCTGCTCCCATCAAGTAGTGAAGTGCAGAGCATTTAGCAATCTGGAATTAGAAAGCTTTTTTTCTTTCATTTTAAGTTGAGGAAAGATTCTAAACAGAAAACGGTAGTCAGGGCAGTTTCAGGAGTGCCATGTTGTGTGTGTGTGTGTGTTTGTATTGTTGTTGTTGCCATTATTCATCAATTAAAAGAGCACCTCAGAGTTTCCTCCAACCAAGTTAGTAGTTTAGTCTCAAGCTGATCTTCCCAGCTGTTAGTGCATTAATGTTATTATTAATTACTATTATTAAATAGATACTGTATTTTATTTCCTGGACAACACACTTCAAGCCTTACATTTTCTGCCATTTGTTTCTGCAAAAAATCTTAGTTTAGTGATATTATTTTCCCCCCTCTATTCCTTGTTTCCAAATGAAATATCTTCATTTCTGCCACAAGCCAGTAGTTTAACAGAACAAACAGATTTGTATTTCTTGCCCTTCAAAAGAATGAGACAAAGGAGGGAAGGGGAAAAAAGGAAAATTTAATAGAATTGAAAAAGGAGCCTGGAGGTCAATGAAAGTCACCACAGGAATTTATGAATACAATCTGTAGCACGTTCACTCTTTTTTTTTTTTAATTTATTCATAGAACGTTTAGCTTAGACCATTTCTCTAAAAATGTTTTAAAAAACCCTATTTATCTAAGGGGCTGAAAAACTCCTCTCACTTTTTAAAATTTGGATACCATTACCATAAGAGCTTCATTAAAAATAAAAGGAAAAAAGTTAAATTAGAGATGAGGTCCACATCTAAACAGGTTATAAAAACCTTCTTTGAAATCAATATCATTTTAGTACAGCTTAGCTGGATCCCAAAACTACCACAGAGAAAAAAAATAAAAAAGTCACTGCAGGTTAAAGTCAAACTATTTTAACTTTGGCTTCCTAAGAACAGGACAGCTCCATCAATGGATATATAGTCGACAGACAGCACAGCAAACCTAAAAATAATGTCTTATAGCTAAAAATAATAAGTCTTAAGAAACTGCTTCAACATTTTACTTTTTTTTTCAAGTGAAGCATTTGAACTTGAGTACCAGGCTGAGTTCCACTGAAGACAGAATGATGGATACACACTTAAATATTTCCCTGAACTGCAGCCTAAAATCATACCTTATCTAAAAGTACTAGCTAATTTACTACATTTTAGTATTAACCATTTTCTATCAGAAACACAAAGGGCTCTAAGGCAACCATTGCCACTCAATAACAGCATGTTTTTCAGCAGAGAGGGCCAAACACATCCTGGGAGCAGGGGCAGGAGCATTGCCAGCAGGTCAAGAAAGCGTTTCTTCCTCTGTACACAGCAGCTGTGAGCCCCACAGCTGGAGCAGCACACCACAGTGCTGCCTGAGTCTGGAGAAGAACCACCACGGTGGATGGGTCTGGAGCACATGACACACAAGCAGATGATCAGTCAACTGGAATTGTTCCACTTTAAAAGAGAAGGTAAAGGGAAAAGGCTCTGTTGTCTACAGACACCTGGTGGAGGGGCAAGGAGAAAATAGGGCTGGGCTCCTCAGAGGTGTGCAAGGGCAGGACAGAAGGCAATAGGTAAGTTGGAATGCAGAAAATTTGAGCCAGATATGAAGTCTGTTTATTTTGTATCATGGAAGTGGTCAAACACAGAAAGAGATCTGCAAACTGGTCATGGTCAAAACTTCACTGAAAAAGTTCCTGAGCAAACTGCTCTAATTTATTCTGCTTTGATTAGGAATTAAATTAGACAGCTTTCAGAGGTCATCCACAAGATTCTTACATGAAATGTACATCATTCTAAGATCTGTGATGGTACTAGTTATTACAACCAGTACTAATGAAAAAGTAAGTTTGGTACTTCACAGCATATGAAAAAAAAATCAACCTGAATATCTGGAATTAACAGACTATCACAACACTGCATGATAATGCACTTCATTCTACGTCTATTAAAATCTTATTGGCTTTTCAATACGAATTACTAGTACTATTTTCACAGTTATCGTAAACAACAGTGACTGAAAAGCAACCTTACATACAGGTCCTGTAAAACTCAGCCACCTCCATACCACCAACAGCTGATCCACCCCTTTTTGCAATTTCAGTACTAGGCTTCATTAATCAAGAACCTGTCAGTCACACTCGACTGGCAGCTAGTATCCTGAATTTATAACCTCTGCAAAGAATACAAATCAATATTGAAAACAGCAAGTGTAGAATACTAAATTGACAACTTCCTTAACTGGTATGAAATATGACAAAGCAATAAAGGAGAGATTATTTCATCCTTCCAATATATAAAAGGGGTTTATGAGATACATGGGGAGAGACATTTTACCAGGGTCTGTAGTGAAAGGACAAGAGCTAATGGTTTTAAACTAAAAGAGGGTGGATTAGTTTGGATATAAGAAATAAATTCTTTACTATCAGGGTGGTAAGGCACTGGAACAGGTTGCCCAGGAAAGCTGTGGATAACCCATCCCTGGAAGTGTTCAAAACCAGGTTGGACGGGGGTTTGAACAACCTAGCCAAGTAGAAGGTGTCCCTGCCTATAGCAGGAGGTTTGGAACTCTACCATCTCTAAAGGTTCCTTCCAACCCAAACCATTCTATGATTGTTAAGCACTGTACAGAGTTCTGGTCCCCTTTGCTTTCTCACCCTCATCTCAAAAAGAGGAATATTGTACAAATGGAGAAACATCGAGAAAAAGAACAAATTAATGGAATGGTTTCAACATACACCAGTACTCATACTTTTTTTTAATAGGCCCCTGGGTACTAAAATGCATATACAATGATATCATACTTCTGGATTAACAACACACTAATATTAACAGTCTGTTTAGTGTGATTCTGCCTTCATTAGCATACTAGGCTTCTGCTTTAGCTACAGATGAAGGTAACAAATCAAGTACACTATCCTTCAAGCTGGAGGAAAAAAAAAGATTAGGAGTCATGATTACAACAAAAATTTTGTAAAATTAGAAGGGGTACAATGAAGGTGAACAGAGAACATGGTTGTTTCAAGATTAGACAGGAAAAGGGACTGTATAAAATGTCAGATGGAAAACCAAAATCATAATTATGGTGCACCATGTGCTGGCCACTAGCAAGACAAAATGGCAATGAGACAGACTTTGCCTGACGCAGCAAAGTGTGAAAAATCCACAATGCAGTGGGTGTATGGTTTTTCTCTATGGTCTGTAAGACAGGAACAAAGAGCCAAAGTTTTGCTACTGCAGATTATATCTTGCTGGAGCAGTGACTCCAAATCAAACAGCTGCTTAAGTATTATTGCTGGCTGAACTAGTGATAATTTGCAATACAAACATGCAGAGAGCATGATAATATCTTGGTCAGTGATCCCAAAAAGAGAGAACTTCTTCACAAGAACTGAATAGTATGAAAAGGTGATGTTCATACAGTTTTCAAATCTTCCAGTTTCTGGAGGACTTCATACAGCCTACATGAATTTTTATGATCCAGTTGCCCTGACGTTTCAAATGTAAGAAAGTACTTCACAATAAACTATGCTTCTTCACAATTTTGCATCAGATATAAGCATTAGCATCAATAAAAAACCAGCATGGAAGCAGTTTACTTCTATTTGCACAAAGAAGAAAGCCTATGGATGATCAGATTAGTAACCTCTTTTTTGATTTATTCTATAATGCTGTCAGTGTTAGCAACCAAATTCCTCCAGCAAGATGCACAGACTGTTTTTAATGTATCTTCATCATGAAGTCTTATTGGTTTCCATGAATTAGAGAGAGATAGCCATTGCATAAACTTCAGAGAGCTCCTCAAGAGTAATTCTTGCTAGTGTCTTACAGTAAGTAGCTGGATCTATGTACAATTGTTTGGACAGGTGAAATACTTTTTGGCCATTGATTAATAGAAGAACATACTGTGGGCCTTGCTTTTATTAAATCTTTTTTTTTTTTTTAAATTTTTGAACCCATCACACAGATGTTCTATATCACCAGCTGTGACTAACCTGGTGAAAAAAAGCTCCTAGATAAAAAGAAATTTCAAAAAAAAATACTATAATGCCTCGCAAAACAACAGGCAAAAGGCATCTTCCCACATGGTGCTGGTTTTAGGGAAAATATAATCAATACTCCATACTGGACAGTTTGAGGTCTCTCATGTACTATGTAATAAATCTGCAAGCAAATCTGTAAGACAAACAGTCGAAGTGGAAAGCCTTCTCATCATTTTCAGCATAATGAAGATAGAATGGCATTGCCTAAATGCCATGTTAATTAGCAGTTTCCTTATAAAGATATTTTAAAAGGCAATTCTTTAAAAATGTTGAAAATCCAGCAGAGCATAAGATAACTCTTAATATCTTTCCCCACAGTAAATATGCACTACAAGATAGAAGCATGCAGGACAAGGGCCTTTTCATTGCTTCTCTGCATCCTCACAGATCTAGCAGAGAGAAAGGAAGATCATAAAGATTGTATTCAATTATTTAGAGACCTGAAACCCACTTTCCAAGAAGATATAGGAATTCTCAGACATTTCCTCAGACTTCCAGTGAAGCAGATTTTTATGATGTTTTTATACTCTAATCAAGTTAATCACTGTCTAAAAGGACACTATCTGAAGTCAAACATGATGCAAGACAAACTTCACATAGCACTGTTCAACATCCCAGTGCAACTATGTGGTTAGCAACTAGTGGCTACCAAATAGCATTCCAGTTTCCCCAGAAGCTTCTGGTTTTCCTAGATTTGAGGGCAAAACATACCACTAGCATAGCTAGAATTTCAGGTAACCTTTTTGGTTTCAGGGCAAATTGCAAATTTCCCACCCATGATCAGTCAGAAAGATTGCCTGTGGCACAGAAAGGGGAGAGAATTTTACCCAGACATGCACATCCTCTCTAATGCACAGCCCTACTTTCCAGAGGAAAAACAACTTGTTATGAAAAACAGATGTTTGAAGGATAAGCACTAAAGACAAGAGAAAAAATATAAAGTCCTACCTCCTGTTTAACAAAAAAAGAGAGGGGGCAATTACTTCATTTAGAATTGGTCAGGCTGCAGAGACTGATGAACCTGAAGGCATTGGCAAAACTGCTTCATACCATCAATGAGTTAAAACAGTCTGGTTGGCGTTGGGTTGGGTCAGGAAACGATGAAATTTAATTTTCAGTGTCAGATATAAGAAGCATCTGCGTCTTTCTATGGACACCAGGAGAATATTTTCCTGTTTCTCAGTAAAAGCATCATTGCCCAACTGTGCCTTCTGCCAGCTGTCACCAACCTCATCATCATGGCTGGGCTTCGCAAACAAAGATTTGGGAAGGGCACTACCCACGTTTGTTACAAGTGCGTTGGTGGCTAAAAAGGCCAATATGAGATAGGCACGTCCAGCTGCAAAAGGCACAGCAGAAAGACTCCTTAGGAGATATATTCAGCAAGGCACGATTCTTTCTGCATTGCCTTTTCTCCTCGGGAGCGATCCTGCGTGCTTTCTCAAAAGCATCAGCAGCATTAGTGTGTCTCCAGACCTACCGATCGGAGGCCAGAGTAGAAAGCAGGCTAAAAGGAAAATGTCTTGGGCAGGAAGTCCAGGTGAAAGTTGTAAACCAAAACAGAGGGAGTGCAAAGCTGGAAGAAAGTTGAGCTGTTTAGGTCACCTACATTTTAGGGTGGATTTCCAAACATCTCCATTTACTGACCTTGTATTTGCTGGCTTTCTCTGAGCCGCCACGTAGTCACTGAGAGAAATCACTACTGCTGATCATGCAGGCTCTGACACTAATCTGAGAAGCTAATTCAGTCCCATTCTTCACCTAAACACATCTTTCTTTGTACATTCTCCAGCTGTATACACATGTGTGCACTGTGCACCTAGAGAGGATGAAGACACAAGCAGACAAGCATCGAAGAAGGCACAAAGTAGACGTAAGAATGACTTGCCTTTCTACAGCACACAGAAAAAAAGGCAGATATAAAATCAAGTCTACAACAAAGAAATGAAACCCCTTTTGCTGAGTTCACACTGTCAGGCTGACTTTGGGGAACCAGACAAACAGAGTAAGTTTTCCATAGTGGACAGCACTAGGGCAACACATGCTAGACAATGATAATTTTTCATAGAAACACTGAGAGATAAGGAAAAAGAAAAATATGCCCACAATCACAAACTGATTTCTGCAAGTGTTTTGCCAGAGATAACTACCAGCCTACAAATGCGTTCAGGAATCATTGTTCATCAATTAACATTCATCTAAAGGGAATGGTACATGTTTAAGATTAAATATAGTAAAAATCGCAGAGTAAGGCTAAGATGCAGCAGCCATCTAACTTGATCTCTGCATCTGACACACTAAACTACAAGTAAGCTACAAGAAAAGTCTGGCAATTGCATGGTAACTTGGAGATCAATTCCACCACAGAGGAAAGTGGTTTCCTTAATGAAAGAAAATACCATGAAATCCTCCTATCCTTGGAGAAGTGCTAACTTGGATTAGCGTAAGGGGAGGATACACATAATCCCCCTGCCCAAACATGTTTTAGTTTAACAATATGCATGTACACTAAACTACACAATGTATTTTAACACAGAGGATCGCTCATTTGTGTAGATAATTCCTCTGAGCAATAGAAGTTTAGGAAGCAGTATGACTGTGTGCATCTCAGCAAGGAAGGCAGTGCAGTAGGCAGGGATCACCAGGTCAGTCGTTTGAAGCCGAGGTCCCTGGATGTACACGACATGTCACTTGTAGGTTTTATGTCTGACTAGATTTAGCCCAGTCCCCTAAGCAGAACATTGCCACAGGCTGGTAGAAGCTGCCCTGACACTCTATCATTGATTTAAACCTTCACATCTCCAAAACAGTCTGAGAACATTGAATGCATTCCTGTAGGAGACCTCTGGTTTACCTTCCCCTGAAGGAAGTTACACCATGGGCACTAACACACTCTGTGATCTGATCAAACAGGATGCGGGGGTGATGACGGGAGATAAGAGTCACTGCAGTGCTACACTGGTGTTTGGAGCCAAAATCCTAATGCAGATGCAGCCAATGAATCTTTACTGACAGCAGTTGCAATGATTCTGTACAAGCCACACTAGGAAAAAAGCAATTATAATCTGCTTGTATGAACTATCACGTTTTAATTAAAATTAATTTAGAAGAAATATGGGACAAAATTAATTCAGTATTTTGTAAAGTTAGCATGATGTATTCAATTGTGCAGCAGCTCCCTGGGGGTCTGAGTTTTATTCTTTTTCCTGTCTCTTTTTAATTCCCTACTTATTAGTAGTTTTGTAAGTTCAGCCTGAAACCTCAGAGTCACCTCAGGTCCTCCACCATGATTGTTGATAGCTTTTGACAAGAAACAGAAGACAAATTTTTTTCTGCAGAATAATTTTTTTCTCTAGAGAACTGTAAGGTCCTAATCCCTGTACTAGGGCTGTACATCTTTTTAAACAAGCTTAGTAAATAGTGATAGAAAATGTAGGGTTTGAGGGAGCAACAGGGGAAAAATAAAGTCAAGTTCTGAGAGCTGTTTATGTTCTTTATATTCTTTCATCCTGGATAGTCAGGGACAACCAACATCTAACCAGGAAAAAAATTTGTTTTTAATTTTAGGATAGATTCCTCAGAAGAGGTATGGCAAGACTGAATAAGTTGTCTTTTACTTTTTAAAATCTGTTCAAAGAAGTGTTTACCATGTTGCTGTTGGAAGTAATTGGAAACTAAAAGTATGCATTCAATGAGAAAAAACCCAAACAAATCTCTTCCACTGGGAACACATTTATGTATACATTATTGTTACAAAGCCAACAGTAATGTGAACACCGAAGAGATTAACATATCAATGTTACTGCAGTGTGTCTCCATAGTCCCAGCTCCATGGAAGACCACTACTTTAGTGCATTTTAAATTTAATAGCTTCAGATAGAAGCCTTCACTTCAAATTCAAATTATTTTACTTTCTCCCTCTCAGTGACAACACTAGCTTTCTTCAGTTTGACTTGCATATACCTTCTGATCATTTAAATACAAGTCTCAAGGCAGGTATCCCACCCTTGCAGTCCCCTGCAGCATCCCAGCTCACCTCCTCCTTTCCCAGCTGCACCCTGCAGATACCACTGGACATTTCACAGCACCTGACGCAGTCTCAGCTCCTGTGCACCTCATGCCTCCCTCTCAGCTGGTGCTTAGAAACACCCCAGCAAATGGGATTCTGTACTGGCTTTAGCTAATTATGACCTCAAATGACAGCAACTGACTGAAGATTATATTCTTTTAAGTTTTTTCATATTGCAAACCATCCTTTGCAGTATTAAAAAAATCCCACAACACTTCTAAGGAAGCTGAGCAAGATTTAACTGGGACAAAAGAAAGCAGAAGCCTGTGGTTGTGAGTCTAGCTATAATTTACTGACAGAAAAAAACCACCAAACTTCTCAAGAGGCAGTTTTGAAGAAAACAATTTTGAGCCACAAAAATACAACTGATGCTCCCGCCTTGGCTTGAAGTACATCAGGGCATTTACAGTCGGCACTTCCAGGTGCAGTGCAGACCTTCGAAGAGGAAATGCTGGCTCTTTCACTTCCAGACCAGAAACAGCAGCATCAACCAGCAGCTTGGGTCACTCTGTATTGGGGGCAGCAAGTGGCTGACAAGGTGATCCAGGTGACAGTGAAACCCATGTGATTGTGTTCCCATTGTGTTCCCCCTCATTTTGGAGGAACACAATACACTACATTCTAAACTTTAAAATAGCATGTGAAAATGGAAGTGGTCCAATATCACTTATAATTAAGGAAAAGCACACAAGTTTCCCATGAGAAATACTGAGGCTAGGCTGTAAGTCAACATCCACAACAGACAATGGGAGACTTATGAAAGATGTGGGATCCAGCAACATTTCTATCAGCAAGAAACACCTAAAATTCATAAAACCAACAACAGCCTCTACAAAAGAAGCTGAGAAGGCAGCAGTTTGTGGGAGAGGAATGGATCCAGACGCATAATCCCACACACATACCAGCAAAGGAGATCAGCACATGTTGCCCTTAATGGAAAAGGACACAGGAGAGTAGATCTGGCTCTGGCATCCGGAAGCTCTGCAGCTGAGTCAGGCGACTGCTCTTTCCTCTGTGCTTTCTACAGATGGCCTGCAGTGAAAGTGCCATCCTATGCTGCTGCCAAGCCAAGTGTTTACCTCAAAACCACCCAACAACCCTCTGCCATATGGCTCACTCACGTGTGCTCAAATCGTCCACCAGCTAAAGAGAAATAGTATTTTACAGATGAAGTCAGAACATCCAAAGATGTGATACATTATGCTATTTATGTGAGAAGAAAGGTTGAGTATTTTTTTACATTGATTCTTCCAGATAATTCACTCTGTAAACAAACCTGTGAGCATACAGGTAGAAGAAATTAAAGTAATGTCATCCCACTGTGCTACAATAAAAGAATTCAGATTTTAAACAAGTGACCTTCCTCAGTAAAGGACAGTAACTCAATTCTGTGATTGAGAAGAGCAGTATTTCACTTCACCATTCATGTCTGATAGATGGTATTGCAATGACATTGATTTAAAACAGGAGGCTTTTCTATTCTCAGTGGACAAAGACAATGATCACAAATGTCACCTATGTGATACGTTTCTGCTCAGGCCTCAGGTAGAGAGAACCTCTCAAAAGTGGCTGATTAGATGTAACGGTAGCAAAAACATATAGTTCTGTCTAGAAAAGAGACATCAACATTGAAGTAGCCATTTCAGACTGCTAGCCTGCCCTTTCTTTTGTACAAGGTCCTTTCTTTTGTACAAGGACACTGAAGCATCCTGACTCGTCAGCCCATGAAGCTCTGCTAATATGTTACTGTAGGAGAACACTCTCCCAACTCAGTATTTGATACTCAATTTCATTACATAAACCAGGTCTCAACACCTTTCTTAACACCACACTGTACTTACACCTTACTCCTCCCAAAGGCCAAATATTTGCTTTTTAATCTCGCAGTTTATCAATGACTAACTCCCTGTGACATTACACTACAAGGACCAACTGGAAAGATTGTATAGACTGCAAATTCCCCACAAACGCACTGTATAACTTGAACAAGAAAAGTCTTTGTACTAAAAACAATATAAATTATTCCAATCTCAAGCACTGTGATATAGATCTAACATCTGTGTACCCAATATCTTGCGTTATTTAACAAGGATGGAAAGAAATATTTAAGAAGATAATAAACCCATTAATCTGTCACTGAAACAGTGAATTCTGGCTGTTCACATTTGGTATATGATGGAAGGCAAGTCCCAAAGACATGGAGATACTAAAGAGCAAAAATCCAAAACGAATTACAGCATGACTGCAGCTTTTCAGTTAATAACAGTAGAACAGATTTTTTTTTATTATTTGCTTGCTCTTGCTTTCTCGAAGAGCACCACCATGATACCAGCAGTCTGGCACCAAAGAAAAAAGTAAAGTGAATAAATGCAAGACTTTTCAGAATGAACTATACAAATAATTCATTTACTTCTTGAAGCCCACTTCATATTTTATATACAAAGGAGGAAAAAAATCTATCTACTGTATTTTAAAAGTACTTTTCTTTCATTCAGTGGGCATATTAAATTTCAAGAATTGAAGAAAAGTAAATTTTATCTGTAAATGTATACAAATACGTACTCAGAACTAACATTTCGGTCATCTCTTCCAGATATACCAAAAAAGAGCATCCGATGGCCTTGCTTGTCCCAGAACTGATAAATCTTTCTGGACATGGATAGTCCAAAAAAGGTTTGAACAGAAAGATTCATTAAGTAACTTACTCTTATGAAGAGAAAAGAAAAACAGTGTCATTAAAACTACACTTTTAACAAGTGAGAAAGCACTTCCCTTCTTCCTTCTCTTTTTCAGTCTGGTTGTTCACACCTGATTACTGAGATTATCAGAATTACTGGGGTAACTTCAGCAGTGTCTTCTATAAGCCCAAGTTTTTCATTCCATTATAGCAACACCGTCCCAGCATGTGCCAAGTGCCCAGACTGATCTTTTGGAAAGTACATTTACTCAGGGTAGGATATTGCTGAGATGCACCACCACATCACTCAATTCACAAATGGTGCACTACACTAAATGGAAACTGTTTTACTGAAAATGTTACCTGATGGCATAAAGCTATCACAGAAAGCAGCAAACCACCAGCCTAAATGCAGAGGTGATCACTACTTCCCGCTAACAAATAGGCAAAGTTTAAGACATTGGTCCCAATGACTAATGCACAAGACGCTGTATCATTTTGGATGTGACATCCTTGGGAAACAAGCTATAAAAGAAAAGAAAATGCATTTAAGGTAGGCTGACATGACAGATACAAACCAAAAGCATGGGCAAATTTCAAGTTCTGATTTCCCTAAAGTACAGCAAAACCTGCAGTGGCGAGCAGCAAGGCTCAGTTCAATTTTTCTAAGCATGCCTTGCAGATACCAATTCATTAGCCATGGTTACTGAAACACTAGAAGAAACAAGCAGTACCTATCCTCATAAAGTATCACAAGAATTAAAGAAATCAAAAGCTAATGGTAGATCTCAAGAAGTAATAAAAACAGGTTAAAGAAATGAAGAAAACATGAACCACCTAAAGTGATAGAGTGACAAGCATTCCCCAGAGCTCATCATTCAGGAGGTCTGTACTTCAAACACGCATCAGGGATTAATTTGTGACTCATGTTTTGACTAGAAAGCCTTTTATACAAATTATGTTTCACCTTGGAACCAGTCAAGATGTAATGCATGTGGATTGTCTGTCTGTGTCTGTCTTTGGGGAGGCTTTGACCCAGTTAGCAAATGCAATTTTTGGCGATTGCTTCTTAAGTTTTTTCTTTGTCTTGTTTAGTATTAATTTTTAAAGAGACTGTAAGAATGTTACTGGGTCTTTGCATGGCAGCTCAGCTCACACACAGAGAGCACAGGAACAAGGTCCACTGACGGTGCTGGGTTTCTAAAATACTTGAGGAAAGCACTACAGCACTCTAAGCTTGTGAGAGAGTGTGAGTCAAGCACCAGGCTCCAAATAAAACAGTAACACCAGCTGAGGCAGGTGTCTGTGACAGCCCCTGTCCCACACTATCTGGTTGTTTCAGACCTGTGTGAGACCTACAAACCAGAGAGAAATCATCCCCACAGGTACCTAGAATCTGACCACAACATAGTGACTACTGGTCGTTGTTTCACCTGCATAGAAACTACTCAGCCTCCGAACAAGGATGTACAAGAGAATGTCACCCCAAATGAAGTGGGATTGTATTCAAGGACCAAGGTACTTAAGCCACGGAATAACAGCACGAACACTTGCTTAGTTTAGCAGAACCCATCTGGGTACATTTGATGTAAGTGTCAGTGCTAAGCCAGCTTTGTCAACATCCACGCTTGGAGCTTCTGAAGAGCTTCCACCCACAGCTGCCCCACGCCCACTGCCCTCCCCTCAAGGTGCACACACATGCACATGCACTTCAGCTTAGAAGTCTGAGAATGGTCTAATATTGGCAGGAGTATTTGTGGGAATCCCACTACAAGCCTCAGGCAACCCTTGGAAACTTCCTTTGGTGCAAACCCCTTGTCTGCTCCCTGTCTGTTCAGTAGGATTAGTAGGACTTTATTGCATTACAGATTTTGAAAATACAGTCACTCAGAAATCCAGAAGTGCATGCTTTTTATATAGAGGTATTTCCTAGTCATATTACAAACCAACAAATACTTTGCCCAAAGAAGACTGAAGAACTTTGTTAACAGGAGACAAATCCTACCAAAAAAATCAGTTCAAAAAAACCCCAGATTAGTTAATGTAAACTTTTGGAAAACTTAGTTATTACCTTAAAAAAACCCAACAAGTCTAAATGCACGAGAACACCTGAAAAGATGAAAAATACCTCAGATAAAAAGAAAAAAAAGCTTACAGAATGAAACACTTCTGTTCCATGCTGTAGTTAACCTGTAGTTAAAGCTTAAGTAAGCATAATGTGCTAAAAGTGTACATGTTACCAGAGTTTCATGGATAATAAATCCAAAATCCTCAGAAACTGGAAGTTTCTTGGGTATATATATCTTCTATGATACCTTACTTTGGTAAAATATCCTACATGCTCAAGTTCTACTCTTTCCTAGAATCTTGCTGTTGACTATTGCTAAATCAAGACTTGGCTAATGGGACTACATAGGCAAACATATAAACAGAATTACAGGCTATTTAACTACTTCATTTCCATAGAAATGTGATTGCTTCTCCTTGCTTCTGCATGTCCTTCTAATATTACCTCTGAATGCTCTTTAGTGCTACCAACACATGCATTATGTTAATTAAAAAACCTCAAATGTGCAACAGTCTACCTGCAGTCACTTGAGTCCCTGCATCATCTTTAGTAAATGAGACAAGAACAATTATCTAGCAACAGATTTATTACCATTAGAAGATGCCATGTAACAGTGAACAGTAAACGGTGTAGGCACATTTTATACGTGACAGACACCTACAGTATGTGAACTATATTGTGTCTCAGAAAAGTACTGTAGTCAAAGCACTTGATACCTTGAGTCTATTGTCAATTCTCTCAGAAATTAAATCACACCACAACAACTACTTTTTCTGTAAAATAACAAGCTGATCTCTCATCAATGAAGCCATGCAAGAACCACTAACTCTAGGCTATCCAGTACCTAGCAGAAGAGTTAGAAGAGGAACTAAAGCCTTTATTCCCAGTCCATTTTATACACCCCCTGTCCAAAACACTCCAAATGGAGGAAAACTGGAGAAAGTGGTTTGCTTGAGCTATTAAAGAGTTTGGTTCCATGCTGTGTTTCCCAACAGTTCACCAACACAGTGCAATTTTTAGAGTTCAGCAAGAAATGGTTTTTTTAAAAAAGAAGAAAGGGCACAACTATCTTGTTTTCAGGCTCACTACTAGCCCACAATTACAGGCTACTTTACCAAACACAAAAAGTTTGCTGATGTATTACCACAGCATTGGTTCAGTTGCTGTAGTAATAGATGTTCTGACACATTTTTACTAAGAAATATTACATAGGAAAAATATACACAGCCCTTACATGCTACACCCAGCATTATCTGCTCTGACTACACAGAAAAATGAATCACCTATAAAAACCCACACAGACACTCCCTAAAGACAAACAAGAGTCTATACGTCATGTAATTAAATCTTTTAAGTAAATAATTTGCAATTTTTTTCTCCCAATCAAACAAATACATTTTAAACCTTTTTGAATTAATTTAAACGTTAAATCCAAGTTTTAGGTAAAGTTTAGGTATAATGCATTACTACAACTCCAGCCCTAAAGGCGACTTCTATTATAAAAACAGTTTTGTCATTCAAGGCTTATGTTCTCAATGGAACTCAAATCGTAGATGATACTTTTCCCTTTGCAGCTACTTCAAATATTATAAGCTGCTACAAAAAATCCTGTAAAAAAACTACCGTGCTTATCACCATGGCAACAAAATATTACACTTTTGAGTATAGTATCATATAGGATTTACACAAAACTGATGAGCAGTTATCAATCTTTATGTTTTACAATTAGAACTCCCAAATTTTGTTTCATATAACATTAAGGTCTCAATACCATTATTACAAAATATAACAAAAATTGGTTCTAATACTGATTTCAGCATAAAACAATATTCAAATTTGCAAGAACATTAAGAACATACAGGGGAAATTTTATCACCAAATAAAATGAATACATTTAAGAAGAACCAGAGGAGGAAAAGAGGACTGTTTGAAATTATTCAAGTCATAATAAAAGAAATCTGCTTTCAAACTTCTGAGTTAAAATTAAACACTGCTCTTCAGATTCATTAGGTTCCAAAATACAGGTAGGAAAAGGTATATAACAGGTTTCACAGGCTCATTTTACTTTACTGAAGTTAGGGAAGGAAAGAAAAGAAGTTTATCAGCAGGGCAGAAGCGTGAGAGCTTTTTAAATCTAAATTTCAAAATAACTCTCAGTTGAATGTGAAAATCAGTTTCAGCTGATAAGAAGACAAAATTAGAAACTCAAAGCACATTAGAAGACTTTATTTTAAAATATTTTTGTGATGCAGCATCTCTTAACATACCCATTATAAACTGCAGTCTCATAAAATGCATTTACATCCATGAAAGACCTAGGAATATTTATCTGAATTCATGTTTCTAATGGACCTGCTTGCACCTGAACAGAGAATATCTTGGCCTCCACCAGTCACATTTGGGAAGAGTTGTCAAAGACAGCACTATACAGACCAGATGATATTTTGTATTTCGAGCCAGGCTCACACAGCACAATAGACAACAGACTGCAGATGGTAGGGGATGTTTCTCGGATGAGAACAGAACACTAAACTGAGCGACAACTTCTCAAATTTGTAAAATACAAAAAATTTGCCTCAAAATAACTAAATAACAAAAAAATAAATTCTATCTCCTCTATAATGCTGCTGAGTTACACTACAGTTGCATTGAAACACAGAACAAATGAAGCTACATTTAAAAATGTGTCTCTATCATTATGCAGCCTTGCATTACTTCTACACTTACAAAATCATTCATCAACCACAATTTGGTACCTCTACTGACAGATTTACATCATGTAAAACCAGCTGTTTTTCTCTGATAAAGCATTCAACGCCAACACCTTTTTTGGCTCCTGGCAGTTCAGATATCCAAGCCCATCCCTTAGGTCTTGATTCTTCCTGCGGGATGGGAACTGGAGCACTCAAACCCACCATCCCAGTACCACAAGCAGCAGTCAGCTGGCACAAACTGTATGTCTTTTCAAGGTATTTCATCTGTTGTCTTTGACACTGAGTACTTAACACCAATTATCTGAATTATTAAGGACAGTCAAGTGAGCACTCACTGTGATGAGGGAAATGAGTGTATATCTTGTAGATAATACAAGAATCTCTGTAGATAATACAAGAATCTCTGTAGATAATACAAGAATCTCTGTAGATAATACAAGAATCTCTAGAAATTTAGGTTAATATTTTCACATTAAATATTGTCAGGCTACAACCTTAAGAAAATCTTGGTTGTTGCTGCAAAAGAAGATTTAATGATATCTGACATTAATATCAACTGAAAGATCCTATTTCAACCTTGGACTAGTACCAAATATTCCTATCGTGCTAAATGAACATAAACAGTTTGGGTTCCTGTCAAGGTCTGTCCCTGTCAAGGTATGGCAAAAAATCAAAATGTGCGAGTGACCAAAAAGATACCATTTGGTTTCTACATGTGCACACACTGTGCTTAAATAACAAGTTGTGCCAGGGGAGGTTTAGGTTAGATATTAGAAAGAATTTCTTTACAGAGAGGGTGGTCAGACATTGGAATGGGTTGCCCAGGGAAGTAGTGGATTCTCCGTCCCTGGAGGTTTTTAAAAAGAGATTGGACGTGGCCCTTAGTGCCATGATATAGTAATTGGAGTTGGATCAGGGGTTGGACTTGATGATCTTGGAGGTCTTTTCCAACCCAATCTATTCTATGATTCTATGATTTTTAAAAAGAGACTGGATGTGGTACTCAGTGCCATGGTCTAGCAACTGCAGTAGTAGTGGATCAAGGGTTGGACTTGATGATCTCGGAGGTCCCTTCCAACCCAGCTGATTCTATGATTCTATGAAATTTTGGCTACAAAACATAATCTTATATATGAATTAGGCTGCCCATACTCCCCTTCTTAAAAAACCATAATTCCACAGAAAATCCTGGATTCTCTGTAGTCTATCTTGCTTATTTGGGGAAGATCTGGAGATCAAAAAGAGTAAACAGCTTGAATGAAATAAGTATGAGATACAGGGGCAGGATGATTAATTTGAGGCCACTCACTCAGGAATAGGTGGTATTTGGATATTCTATAACGTATTGTTCTTCTGGGAGTCTGCTTCAACGGAATGCGAAGCTCTGAACAATCCAATCTAGAGCAAAAGGGTGTCTCAGACCTCTTCCATTGTTATCCTGCACTTTAATTAGAGTAGGATAAACACTTCTGATTATGCTCCACCCCATTTAGTTGCAACTTATTATCCCCTACCCACCCCACCAATCCAGTGTTCTTCAGTAAATACTACTTTAATTTATCTTCTGTTACAAGACTCTTGTCTTGTCTCTTGAGTACTACTAAAAATAATCATCACTTAACAAACATTAAAAATTTAAAGTCCCAACAAATTACCAAAGATGCAAAGGTAATAAGAATCACTATTAACGTTTAAATCTAATTTATAACAACAAAATATTTGCATTGCATTTATATGCAGACTCCTGTTTTTGCTACATACAGTGAAAAAAAGGAATGAGAAATTAGAGGAGGGGGAATATATATATCAGAAAAAGCTTACAATTCAAAAATTTTAAAAATTAAGTATGCGTCAATATAGATTAATTTTTCTTTAATGAAAACCTTGTGGGTTTTTTGGCTATGAAATGAACTATTCTGCAACTGCCACCTTTATTTTAGACTAGCAATAGTCAGAACCACCTACATTTTCAAGTTGCTTTTATTGCCATAGAAACGTATGTTTGCTTTAACTAAAAAGGAAGTCTTTTGGCTCAGAGTCAATCATCCACTTTCTATGTCATACACTACAGTAGACATAATTTATTCATTTCTATATCTATATTTGCATACTCTTACGTGAGCTACATCCACCTCAGATACTATGAAAAATCACATGTGGTTTGTGTTATATAAGATATTTATACAACATTTATGTTTAAATGAAAAGAAAATAGTGCAATCTGCTCCATATAAACACAAAAGGACAGAATTACTTTAAAATTATTTATGCTCTTAAATCAATCCAATTTCAAGTGTACTTTTACTGACTTTTGCTTCAATAGCAATGTAATGTTTAGAGCAGTCATGCACCATTTTCTTAAATAATTGTAATTAAACCTTTCCATGTTCAGTAAGTAATGGGAAACAGATCAGAACACACGGAAGAAAACAGTATTTCTGCTCTCTTTAAAGCCACTGACCCCAAGGAGAATGCACATAAAAAACCTAAAGATGTTCAGAGCTAATAAAAACCCAAACATATTCATGCAGTTTTAGTAGCAGAAGAAAGATCTATACTATTTCTGTAAAGTACTAAAATACAAGTTCTACAAGGCAAAGAAGTGGCTGGAAGTCCTCACAGGCACCAGCTCACATGGGTTTGGGCACATGGACACCCCAGGACCACCAGTGGGCTCCCACCAGCCCCTGCCCACCATTGCAGACCAGCCAACAGAACAAGGTTGCTGTGTGACAGCAAAGATGCTTGTTTTGCAATCTACATTAAAAATAATGGGAAAAACAGTCATTTCACTAGAAAAGGCAGAATAAACATGCAAAATTTACAATTAAACATACTTTAGTAGTCACAAGCAATACAGTAACTTGAACTCTCGGCAGTTTCTCAGCAATTCTACAAGCTCCTTGCAGCAAAAGTGGAGAAAAATAACAATGTGTTAGGTTTACCAATGCTAAATTCTGGCCTGAAGCCCACTCTTTAAGGGAGGAATTGGATACTCACTAGGTATGGCAGGGAAATGCAGAAATTTTTCAAGCTCCCACAACATTTAGTTACAGAACACCTCTAAATATAAATCACAATCTTGAAAAAAAAATTATTTCTTCATTCTTAATTCACCATGGCTGCACTGAGAGATAACTTACTTTGACTAGATAACAACATTTTCCATAAGACTGCTGGTAAATATTTGAATATCCATAGACATTGAACTATACTGGCTTAGAAAGCATTATTTCTTATTCAACAGAAATAGTAATACTCAAGTATGTGCAGAATCACAATAAAAAAGTTCACAATCACCATTCTCCATAAATGCAGCAGTATTTACACAGAATCACAGAACATGCTGAGATGGAAGGGAACCATGAGGATCATCGAGTCCTCTGACTATTCACAATAAAAAACCCCATACACAAACTGACCATTACAGGAACAGTGGAGTGATCCTTTCCTCACAGGAAAAAGACATTTAACAGAATAGTGGTTTCCTGAGGGGGAAAAAAATAGTGCTGAAAATAACAAATGGCTTTTCGTGAAGGAATTGTTGATGGGAGGGTTTTTTAATTTGTTAGGGAGAAGTTGGTTTGGGTTTTTTCAGCAAAAGAAAAGCCTGAAAACAGGGCAGAAAGAGATCAGTCTTACTGAGCCTTTTAAAGTTTTCTTGTTTTGTTAATTGAACTAATCAGAGCTTTTTTTGTGCAGGTATTTCTAGAATATGATTGTTATGCTGTTTAATACTTGTGAAAGCCACAATTTCTAAAGAGTTTATAGTAAAATTTCAAGTTTGCAATGCATTTGCTACGCTTTCACATAGAAAAATTCCAAAGCACTTTAACACTTTCAAAACAAACATATCTAAAGAAACTGCAGTTTCCCCAGACAACTGACAAGAAGAAAGGAAGTCTAAATTAATGATGAAAATTATTCACTGTGACTTATTCATGCAGCATTAGTTATCTCACACACACAAACATTTCAGCCGTATAAATCCCCTCTACTCTACATGGACATTTTCCAGGAGACCAGTGGTATTTTAGAACACAAAATAGTGTAAAAAATTTCCTAAAAAGTACTTCACTTACAGAAAAACCACAAGAAAAGAGTAATCCCACAGACACAATCTTTCAGATGATAAAAGGAAAAGACAGTGCTCACCCTTCCTGTTCTTGAGTGAAATAACACAAGGTGAAAGCTCTTTCCTAGGGATTTGGCTCTACAGCAAGACTAGCACACTACTACACAGTTACTGTGCATCAAAATGCCTTAGGGGATACTATTAGAAAAAAAACCACAACCCATGACCAAAAAGCAAAGCAGAATTCTAACTTTTTCCTATCCAAAAAATTATGACTGAAACACAATTCTGAACCAGTTAATCACTTATAAAAACTAGTCAAACAGAATTAATGTAAAGAAATAAACTATTTCTTATCTCTTCAATAAAAGCACTAGACCAAAATACATATCTATTCAAATAGTCAACATGGAAGTACTACAACATTTCTCACTTATTTCTAACAACTTGCTTTCTTAACACACAGGGAAAGCTCAAAACTATTTGTGTAAGGGAGCATGGACAGTTTGGGAGACAAAGTAGCAACATACTCAGCAACAAAGGACTAACTTTTTTTTTTTTCCAAAATCCGTCTTAAGTCAAACAAAACCTCCACACATGGCAGCGTGCCGGTTATGACAGATGTCACATTGGTTGACAAGATTTACTGAAATGGTCAGTGTGTGAATACTTCAGATTAACTATCAGGTGGTGTGTAAGGACAGCTGCTTATTGTGAACTGAACCCTCAGGTTTGCTAGAAGAACGAAGTGTCTGGAAAGGAGGAGAGACAAAAAACCCCCAATGCCTTATTTTAAAAGGTAAGAGAAAAAGACGAGGATTGACAAAAAATAGGCAGGCAATACACTGGTGAAGGCCTTCAGAAAGAATAAAGCCTGACTAGACTGTAGGAAAAGAATATGGTCTTATGTAAAACAAGTAAGTGCAAACACTGTTTATAACCCATTTTCCTCTCTATTATCAAAATACTTCAATTTAAACAGGCTATATAAACACTGTGTTCATCTGACTACAGAATCAGAGAAAAACTACTGCTGTTGAAGAATTATTAACATCTGCTGGTTGGACCAAGTCCTGCCCTAGTGCAAAACCTGTCACATAGAAGGCTGCAGATGAAGAGTCAGCTCTGCACTGATGTGGTTCCTCTGTATTAATACAACACTGCAAAACAAGATTAATTAAAAAAAAAAAAGAAAACTTTTTTGATTTTATTGCTTATGCTGAAAAGGCTAAAATTGAACCAATAGGTGAAGATAGCTCAGCTACTTATCTGCAGCATTTACATGTAAATATTGTTATTAAAAACCTTAAATCCATTTTAGAATTTCTACTCATCTTCACAAGGTCAGAGAGCAAAGAAGCTACAAGATTATCTCCAATTTTTGCCACAGAACCTGCTCTTAGAGCTAACTCACAGAATCATATTACTAAGCTTAGCAAAGTGTTATAATTATTCCTCAGCAGTCTATAAAAAAATTTCCCCCATACCCATTAACATTTTCACACAACACTGTACATTTTGTCTGAATCCCTCTTGCATGTAAACAGGCAGCTCAAGTGCGAGCATTCAGCTTAGAATTGTGTATTCAGTGCAGATGCTGGATCCAGCAGGGAAATGATGAAGAACCAGGCCTTCCTTTCTTTTTCTTTTTTTTCTTTTCTAATTAACTGAGCTCTTGAATACCATTAGCAGCTCTAGAGGTACTGTAATTTTATAACTCCTTAAGAAAAAGTAGATCCACAATCTTGGATGAGAAACAAGTACATCAGTGTAACCACGTTAGAAGAAAATGAAGTCCCAAAGAGCAAATGCTCCTTGAAGGCAGTGTGTGCCCATCTCTTGCCCAAGACTATGCAGGAAATTTAAAATTGTATTTCCCATTTCTAACACAACTAAGCTACCACGCTGTAGGCACCCCCCTCAAACCAAGCCTGCTCTCCAGCACACTGACTCCAAGGCTCATAGTCTTGGTTTGGCCCACTCAAAGCAGAGTGGTGAGCCTGGTGAGCAAACCAGCAGCAACAAACCCTCAGGCCAAGATCTGGAAGAGGTTATCTCGCTGCCATCACTGGCAAGGCTGGTGCATGGCCAGATGCCTCAAGACATGCTAAGCCAAGTTAAATGTTGTAACTTTCCCTTGGGCAGACGTATTCTGCCCTTTCACTCCTATCCCAGCATTAAAATCCTACCATCAGCTTTTACCAACACAGGCTTCTCTCCCCCAGGCCCAGTTTGCTTCCATGGGCTCCCTTCCCCATGTAACACACCATGTATGTTATGGACAGTAAACAGGTGTCTCCCCCCTCTCATTGTCTCTCTCATTTCTGTACTGAGTAAGAAATGAGAATAGGTTTGCCTCCCAACAATGCAAAAATCACCTTCTTCAGCAATTTTTTTGTCTTTTTTTCCCCTTTTCATCTTTTCTGTTGCCTTTACTATTACTTACGTTATGCAAATTTTTGCATAACAAAATTTTTGTTGACCAAAAATATTCTCCCCAAACCCTTCAAGTTCACTTCTGCCAGGAATCTTTTGTCCAGCTTTCCCAAAATCTCATCATATGTCACACTATTTTTGGGGTTTTCCCCTGACTTACTGAGAAGAAACTACCGTAAATGCATAAAGTAAAAAATGCTGTTTAAAGTTTGTGCTATTATATAGAAGACTTTTAATAACAGGCCAACTATTATACAACTAAGCACTACTTCTGGAAAATCAAAAAAAATGTGTCTAACTTATTCCTTTCCAGAGTTGGACTGAGTTCTGAGAAGGCATGGAAATTGGGGGCAGAAGCCATTAGCTTCTAGAAACTCATCTAGTCCAAGTCAGTTGGTCTACCTTATTTAAATACAAAAAAAGTAGGTTTTGTGTTAAAATATATAGATACTTTTATATAAATTTGAAGTACTATAGCTATCCCTAACAGATAATAAACATGAAACAGAGATAATTACAATACCTGACAGCCAGCCAAAAATATCTAATTTTAGCTGTTCATATTAAGAAATAAAAATAAACTATTCTAGTTAAAATAGGAGGGGGGGAGAGCATAGAGATTTGTTTGTTTTTCAAGCACAAGTTACAAACTCCTATTCCCCTGGACATGAATAAAACATGCTATTTTTATTCATGGTCTCTATTTTAGACAGTTTTTGATTCAGAAAAACCACGATCTCTCATGAAAGGATGTCAATCACGAGTCTTCAAACTCTTCAAACACTTGTTCCACTCTGAAACCTATTTTTTTCACAAAACAGATACCTGTTCCTAAACAAAGCACAGGGAGCAGCTGAGTGTTCAGTGATGCACTAGTATTGGACTGCAATCCAATACTGCTTCCAGAGATGTAGTCCCACAATCAACCTCAGAAGAAGAGCGGCAGTTCTGAACTACCCAAAGATCAGCAAATTCAGCTTCAATCTGTGAATAATGTCATTTGGCTTAAAACAAAATCATTATGCTCAAATTTATTGAACTGATAAGAGATGAAGTCTTTTAAATTTTATTTTCCAGACTTGTAGGTCGAATTTTCTGTAGGCTTAAGAAGTTGTGAACTAATAAAAAGCTAATAACACTGTCAGTGGAAAGCTAAGTGTACTTCCAGAAATTTCATGGTAAATCTAAAGTGGGGGAAAAGAAACAAAACTGAAACAAACTGTCCCACCTTTCAGTGGGACTTCCTCTATGCTTAGAGGAAGTTTTACGAAGTTTTACTTTTCCTGCCCTTAAGGACTACCATACATGAAAGTCTGGACTTCAGGCAAAGAAGAGCTTGTTCCAAAACACACAGCTGAATCAGTCTAACAGGAAGAATGTGCCCTTCAGATAGGCAATTAACCACCATTTCCAGATAAACATTCATTTTATGTCAGTGCATTGAAAACCAAGGTGGAAGATTAAGGGATTCATAAGCCACTGAAGCAAGACTGATTCGAAACACCCTGCCAGGTAAACATGCTAACAGCAGGATTCTTGAAGTATAACCAGAGCTCTAAGATACTAGAAACAAACTATTATTTTTAAAATATAGCAGTCATATTTCTGTACAAGATAAAAAACAATAATTTTTTTTAGATATTATATTTCTGAAAAGTCATATTTGCAAGAATAAGTCAGCCTTTTAAAAGACTTTAAGGATGGAAGAGAACCAAAAATCTTATCTCTTTTTATCAATTGTTTTATACAGTAATTCATACTTTCAATACTCTTTGCCAAGTTTTGTAGAAAGCTTTTTCTTGTTATCAGATCATACATTGAATTTAATTAGTATATTTTCTCAAGATCAAATGTCTCCATGTTTTATTTGTCTGCATTGCATGAATTTTAAATTATCCAGAGGAGTACTTTTTTTTATGGGTTCAACTCAAAATAAATTCCAATGGAAACATGCACAGGAAGAATTTTTGTTCTTAAGGGAAAAGACAAATAATACTTTGATATGTAAAATTGCTAAAATACAGGAATGAAACTAAGACATTACTTTCAAGCACCTCTTGCATTGGCCACACTTTACAAAATCTAGAGACAAAACCCACCTGGAACTGACCCTGGCATTTGTTTTGCCAAGCAAGAATTTCAGGCCGACATCACTACCAATCATATTGAATTTGGGGATTTCTTCAACAAATCCTTTGTTTCCTTTTGCCCCAAAGTCTTCCATCTAATTTCATGGTTAGAGCTAACAAAAGCCACTTATTATCATAAAAGAAGAATTAACTTCAAATAAGGATTTTAGTGGAAGTGGAATCATTCAGAGATCTGCACAGTCCTACCAGAGCATCACAGTATTACCAAGTTTAATTAAATCAGATTCCAGCTGATGTTCAATAATAATAATAAGCATGTCTATCTCTTTTTCAACACCAAGCATGCTGGGCAATGGCCTTAGGATAAAAAGGACTCCCAGAAATGAGGGGAGAATTATGATTAAGAATGAAAACACTGCAAGCTTTTACCATCTCCGTGGAAAGATGCATATCAAATGGTTCCAGCCAAAGCCACAGCCAAGAATACTAACAAGTTAAAATATTACTTAAAAAGAAAAGGTGCAAGAAATAGAAATATACTGGAACCAGGAAGAACTGAGGGTCCATATCTTCTGCCTAATAATATAATATTTTAAGTGACAGTTAATTGGGTAAAATTATGAGCTGAAACCTAACAGCAATGAGGTGGTTACCTTTATATCATAACACATTTATCTCCAATGGGGAAATACAAACATAAAAAAGAAGACAGACTCACTGATCCAATAGGAAACATAGAAAAACAAGTTAAGTGAGTCAAGCCTACAGGAGTGAAAGAGTGGCATGAATACATTTTTATCAGTGTCACAAAAAAAGCCTGGCTATTACAAAAAAACCACATTAAAATAATGAAAACAAAAGAAGATGTCTAATCTAGAAGCAGTGCCCATTCTGGTACAGACACAGAATGGTAGGTTAAACAATATTACACTGTAATGATCGATTTTATAAACAGTTTGGTGAATTTCACAGAAGCAGCAGGTTCCACGCACCACTGAGCTCCAGCAGTTTTACACAGCCAGAATTAGTAAGCATAACATGTGCAAAGACATCTTCATGATCAGAAGTTGACATATGTACATGGATAACTACAAATAAAAGGCAAAGGTCCACAAACATAGCAGATAAGGTCAAGAATCTCAGCCTAATTCACGAGTTAGAGAAATGTGGGATAAATAGGGCTGGGGGAGATTACACTGCTCCCCTAGCGTAATTACGATTCACAGTTACACATCCTTCATCTACACAAAAATAAATGTCTAGTCTTAATGCAAATGATGTTCATTTCATCAAGATGCTAAGTTAGTACTGTACTCATCACTACTGATTTTGTGTGAAATACCATGTGCCCCAGCACATCAGAGCTCAGTACAGCTACATGGAGGGGTGTGAGGAAAAGCCATGCAATTTGCAGATGCTTTCACCCAGAAAGACAGTAAAAACTGACACCTTTCTATGATTTGCACTGATCATTATGGTATTGTCAAACATATGGGAAATTAATAATCTATTTAAAAAGTCTCCATTGAATGCTATAATGATTTCTTTCCAGTCAGAAATTACCACTATACTGGCAGCCAGTAAAAATTTTACAAAAAGTGTGGTAGATAACTTTAGTGTTATGCACAAATGACTACATTAAATTCATTCCCAAGTACTTGCTCTAGAATTAAAATTACAAATCCCACCCTTTAATTTGCTTAGGAGTACAAGCTACTTCATCTATACACATGGCCTGACAAATTTGGTGGACTTCTGTGATGGGGTTACAGCAGTGATGGATGAGGGAAGGGCAACAGAAGTCATCTACCTGGACATGTGCAAAGCATTTGACTCTGTCCCACACAACATCCTTGTCTCTAAACTGGAGAGACTTGATGGATAAACCACTTGGTGGATAAAAAAATTGGCTGGATGGTCACGCTCAAAGATTTGCGATCAATGGTTCGATGTCCAGGCAAAGTGATGAATGACAATCCTCAGGGGGCAGTCTTGGGACACCTTTGTCAGCAACACAGGCAGTGGGATCGAGTGCATCCTCAGCAAGTCTGCTGACTACACCAAGCTCTGTTGTGTGATCGAGACACTGGAGGGAAGGGATGGCATCCAGAGGGACCTTGACAGGTTTGAGAGATGGGTCTGTGTGAACCTCATGAAGTTCAACAAGACCAAGTGCAAGGTCCTGAACTTGGGTGTGGGCAATCTCAGGCACAAATACAGGCTGGATAGAAAATGGATTGAGAGCAGCCCTGAGAAGGACTTGGGGGTGCTGGTGGACAAAAAACTGGATATGAGCCAACAGTGCATGCTTGCAGCCCAGAAAATCAACAGTATCCTGGGTTGCATCAGAGATATGAACAGCAGGTCAAGAGAAGTGACTCTCCCTCTCTACTCTGCTCTTGTGAGACCCCACCTGGAGTACTGCATCCAGCTCTGAGGCCCACAGAGGATGTGGACCTGTTGAAATGAGTCCAGAGGAGGGTTACTAAGCTTTTCACATGGCTGGAGCACTTCTCCTACAAAGACAGACTGAAAGAGTTGGGGCTGTTCAGCCTAGAGAAGAGAAGACTCTGGAGAAACCTTAGAGCAGCAGCCTTCCAGTATGTAAAGTAAAGGGGGCTACAAGAAAGCTGCAGAGGGATTTTTTACAGGGGAATCTAAGGACAGAATAGGGGAGAATGGCCTTAAGCTGAAGGAGGACTGTTTAGATTATATATTGGGAAGAAATTCTTTACTCTGAGGGTGATGAGACACTGGAATAGGTTGTCCAGAGAGGTTGTGGTTGCCTCATCCCTGAAGTTGTTCAAGACCAGAGAGAATGGGGCTCTGAGTAGCCTGGTGTAGTAGAAGGTTCCCTGCTCTTGGAAGGGGGCTTGGAACTAGATGACCTTTAAGGTCCCTTCCAGCCCTAACCATTCTATGATTGTGTATTAAGCTCCTGTGCCAGTGCTTATCTGCACTGCTATGATTTGATTGCCTGTTTTTAACTAAAGTGCAGTACAGAACCTCTGCCTTAACTATACTAAAAACTACAATTCAGCAGCAGTGTGAGTCAGACATGTTTTGCTAGGAAGAGTTGTGCCAGAACACTCTACCAGCAATGTCTTTGATCCTTCTCTCAGCCACAAACCCCTTCTGACCATTTTATTCCATAAGGATTCAGAGCCTAAGTCACGGACTGGGGATCTGTGAGATCCACAGCATATTTGAAGGGGAAGGCCACTTTGCACATGTAAACTACTCTTTCCACAACTCTTAAGGAGCATTCTTTTCCTAAAATCTTCCTTATTAGTTCTTCTATCCTTGATTTTCCTGCCTCGTTTGTGCACTACGGTCCCACCATATGAGAGGGCAATGACATTAACAGATGCTGACTAGCTGGACTCGACCAAGATTTGACTTGTCTTGCAATGTTACTGGAGAATGCAACGTCCTCCCCTTCGCTTCTCAAAATGCAAGGTTACAAAACCAAAAGTCCCACTGTGAGTACAGAATAGAGCACAAAAAAGCAGTATCCACGACTGCCAGAAAAAATGTCATTTGCATAACCAGTCATGGGGAAAACGTTTGTCAAAAAGATACATTATTTTCCTGATACCAATCTGAAAATGCTAAAATATAAGCTGCTAAGCAGCATCAGCAGCACTGATTTGACTGAATGTATTAGAAAGGATAAAGAAATGTGAATCATTCACTTTACAGGTATCCCACTCCAGCTAAAGTTGGTTGCAGAAGGCATTTTTGTTATATTGAAGACAGAAGCTACTTGATGACCACGTGAAAAATGCAATGAACTTCTATGATTTTATGACACATTAAACCCAAACTTTAAGGTAGCTTAAACAACATACATGAAGTTTCCCTTTGATTCACTCTTCCGTGACAAGAACAGTTGGTGAAGCAGTTAGAAAAGGCATTACAGTTTTTTAGTGTGGGACTGAAGAATATGTTATGGCCACATTCTGTTACTCCCTTGCAGAAAAGGAGTCAAACGCAGGCTTAGCTTCACTTAGAAACTGATGCCCTAAGGAACTGGTAAAGATGTTTGTGTATCAATCAATGAAAAAGAACATCTGTTCTTTTCCAAGAAAGAAAAGGACAAGAAAGGAAAAGGTACTTTTACCTAAAAGAAAGCCAGATTATTTTCAATCTGCAAAGTCATCTCTCCTTGAATGTTACGTACACACTCTGTCAGCTTAGGGTCATTGCATTTTTTGTGAAACTGGAATGATGTTCACAATGTCTGACAGGAATTCCTACATTCATTTGTCATTGCTATTAACTAGTGTTTTAAAAACATTGTCTGCCACAAATAGGAGAAATGAATAAAAAAAGTATTAGAGCAATACATATAAAAAATTCCAAACAAACAAAAAAACCCTGCAACTAAAATATCCACAGCAAAATGAAATGCAAAGTCTTTGCAGAAGCACACATTTAAGTTGTGAATACCTGAAAACCTGGCAATGAAATCATGAACAGCAAGTTACTTTTGCACTACACTGAGGAGCTGGACAGCTCCTCAAGAAATGAAAGCAATTACAATTTAACACCACTTGTAAATACCACTTGTAATCCACAGAAACGTAAAAATGTATGTCTTGATGCTGACACACAACATATATAACAAAGAAGAACTTGGGTTAAATGAGATGAAGTGCAATTATGATGAAGTTATAATCAAAACCAAGAGTGACCATAGCTATCTAATGCCTGTCTGCTAAGCATTATAACAAACAGGACAGCATACACTTGTAACTACCATCATTTTTTTTAAATGCCCTTAGGTGACAACTCTGAAGTTGTCAATTACCTGAGAGGAAAACAACAATTCTCTGTAACCAAGCTTTCTCATAGGAATGTGATTGATTTAACCAAATTCCAGAAATAAAATCAGTCGTGGGGGAAGTTTGCAGGGGAAACCAAGAGACCCACACATCCAAGAAAACAACCTTATAATTAGTTGCCAGTCCAAGTTACAAATGTATAGAGGACTGATTTAAAAACCGAGTCAGTCCTACTACCAACACCACATTGGGTTCACAATTATGAAAAAGCATCATGGCAAAAGATTTAGAGAAACAAGGTCATACCCTATAGCCCAGTGATGGAAAAAAAGGGTCTGGGTGGGCCAAATGCCTGTTCCTTTTATTTCTACAAAGCACTAAAACACAGAACTGAACAGTCCAATCCCTAATTAGGATGGAGAACCTTAGCACAGGACTCTTAAGCCCAAGCTGTTCTATGAATATCCACTTCATCACTTTTTACCAAACTAGCCTCTATGAACTTCATTCTCCACTCCCCAAAGAACTCAGGAAAAAACAGTATCCAAAGCCTCAAAAACATAATGGGAGGGAAAAATCCAGCCCTGCTTCACACTAGTGATGAAAATTTTGAAAATCCTTTCAACTATGTGTCAAATAATTTTTTGCAGACATGTAATTATTTATTATAAGGTTCAAAGTCAAACTCGAGGCAATGAGAATAGGTATTATAAGATGTTGAATCCCAATGTACACAGATGCAAAGCAACTTCCATTTTTCTTTCCACCAGCTCTGAGAAGTTAGAGTATTTTCCTATCAATGATTAAGGAAGCAAGAATTAAGATGACTCTTACTTAAGAGCCTTACTTGAGATTCCCAAGTTAAAACTTTCAGCAGAAAGTAAAGGAAAAATATGTAGAGTGCAGAAATTTAATCAAATGGTAATCTTGTTTCATAAGTAAATAAAGTTTTGAGCAAATACGGTGTAAGGACACAAAACAGTGAAAAAAAGGATTTGATTTAGATGCCTTTTCTTTTGGCAGCAGATCAAAAGGACCTTCAGAAGTTGCCTTTACTGAAACAGAATCTCTGTATTACAGGCCTAGTTTTGTATATCTTTCAAAGGCTTCTTGACTAGAATACTGCCAACTAGGAAGGGGCCTCTGGATAATTCAGGCATTTACAATGCCTTCTGACCTCCCTAGTGTCTGCTTGGCCTTTTCCACTGATGAAAGAAACCAAACTTTATTTATTTATTTTCACTCTTCGAGATGTGCATTCCTAAACTGATTGTTTTTTTTAGTACAATGTCACATAACTGTAGGTAGTATAAACTTAGAATGCTATACAACTTTACTTTTTCCTCACTTAAGAAATCAGAACCTAATTTAAAACTACAGGATCATAGAAATACCTATTCATTTTTGAAGCTACCAGTACATGAAATACTTAAACAGCAAAACAGACAAGAAAAAGCAAAATATCAAGTTCCCACAGGCTACAGTTTCAACATTTCTTCTGATTTTTATCTCCTCATTGATAGGCAGAGAGGCCAGCAAACATTCAGCATACCTGCTCCGACTTCTTTTTCTTCTTCTTCAATGTTGTTTTTGATACTGTCGTACTCCTCATCGATTGCCTGGTTGCCACGCATTTGAGACAGAATTCTCCGTGCTCTCTGAGTCTGGCCTTTCTGAATGAGCCAGCGGGGACTTTCAGGAAGAAACAGGAATCCAAGAAACTGTATAACCGCTGGAATAGCCGACAGGCCCAGCATGTACCTGGAAATAAATAAGCAAATAAATAAATATCTATTATTTGCCTAAAAAAACATGCTATAAGAAGATTCAGTTACAGTTACTGAAACTGCAGTTTACAGATCAAATCCTCCTCTCTTCATATTCTTTCTCATTGTAAGTTAAGGGGGTAAGAATCATATATTCTGCAAGGTCATCGAAAATATGACCCTTTCTTTCATTTCCAGGAAATCTGATGGATATGTTGACTATTCTGCCACCACTGACTCTATGGCCACTGGTCCTGAGGACACTAAGTCAGACTAAATGAAAACCCTGAAATTTCACTAGTTTAGAAACTGATAAACCCTTCAGTGAACATAATCAGCAGAAAGAGAAAGCAAATGCACAGAGAAAAAATGGGTACTGTTGATGTCAAAAACGAGACTGAAATACTGCTAATTGTTTCACAGACATGTATAAAAAACAAACCCCAAAACCAGACAAAAAAAACAAATGCATAATTTGGTCAGTAATAGACGTGTGGTCATTTTATTTTTGAAAATTTCTGTCTATAAGCAAAAACACTGAAAAAAGATCATTTCACCAGCACAGCAATTTATACCAGATCTTTTAGAGAGTCTGCTTTTAAATCTTCAGATGCAATGTTAGGTTTTAAATCAAAACTGTATTTTAGATGCCCAGGGGGTTATTATTTACAGCCTTAAGGCTAGTTCTCTACTCATCAAAGACTTTCCACTAGTTGCAGAGTTATGTTTCCAAGAATCAGCACTGACACCTGTGACAACACCCAGGGATACCATTATTCAATCCTTTTAAAGTGAGGTAAAAGAGTGTGAAAGACAAGCATACTACCAATTTTCATGAGTGGTTCTGGTCTATACACTCCACGTTCTTATATTCCTTCAATAAAACTCTATAAAGATAACAAGAATTGTGGAACAATGTAAAATTTTGTTCTGCTTTTTAAATCTCACCTTCTCCCATTTACACTTCACTGAGATTTTTTTTCACTTCCATTAAAGAATTTAAACAGTGCTGGTGTCACCTGTACATTATTTCACATCAGGAGACAGAGCCACTAAAACACCTTGAGAAACCAGCCCCTCTGAATACCGAGGTAGCCTGTACTCAGGTTCACACCTCGAGATCAGTCAGGAGACTAAGGAGATTTGCTAATCTCTCCTCTATCTCCTCTCTTCATACCCTAGGATACATGTTTTCACACAGGTGAATCAGCAGTCTCTCACCCGGATGTTTTTACAAAGTATGCTATGAAATGAGATTGCTAATAGAGTAGGAAAGAAAGCACAACCATTACTGAAAACCTTGTTTTGGGGTAACGAACCAAATGTATTTGTTAAGTCCAAATGCATTTTGAGTGAAAATGGAAAAACACTTTCTTAGAGGCATTTGTGGATTTAACAAAGAAAAATGTGGGCAGTACAACATTTTGGAGAATGGTGAAAAGAACACCCAAAAGGCAATGCAAAGAGGACAGCCATCCCAGGACGATGTGCATGCCAGGCCAGCCTTCCCACTCCTAAGGTGAGTCTTCAAGTCCTTCTTAAAACCAGCCAAAATTTCCAAAAGTCTAGAAAGAACTCTGTGAGCAACTCCCTTATTTTGTAACACTTTAAGAATGGTATAATTCATCATCAGTTAAAAAAAGAGAAGGATAAGGAAGAAAATGAATTAAAAACATAAAGCTTGTGGAAGGCTTATTAGCTGAGTAGTCTTCAGCCAACATATCTTCACTAATGTTCTCATGCCTCATTCACTACTGTTCTCATTCATTAATGTCCTCATTTCTTCCTATGCTCTTCTCTCTCCACAAACATTTTGGTAACTGTATACAGAATTACCTTTACACATACAGTATTGAAGCTCACCAAATTGTATATTCAATATCTTCATTGGAGTGGCATTTAGAAAGCCTTTTCTGTTTCAAATGAAGAGTAAAACAAGCCCATAGAGATTAAGAACACCATTGCTGTATTCTGTCAAACTGGAAACCCTTTAGTCCCTTACATGCAGCAGAGCCTCCAGAACTAAGCAATTGGGTACCTGCAATCACCTTAGGAGGCAAAATCAATGGAGACTCCTGAAAGCTTGATCCAAGGCTGTTAAAGCTACCAGCTGGACTCTATTGGATTGTTTATCACAGGCAAGATAAAAAAGAAAGGTACAGAAAGTGCTCCCCCACTAAAGTCAGTTTCCAATACACAAACTTCTGGTCAAAGTTGAGGAGAAGGAGAAGCCAGAAGGAAAACACTGACAGTGTACATCCATTGCAAGTTCAAGAGCTGAAGCAATTTACAGATCAAGCCATTTTGATATAACCAATTTAAAGTAAAAGCAGGCAATTTTAGACATTTCATGCAGTGAGCCGGCTTCCAGAAATCTAATATAGTTCTTTCCTATACAGAGTACAAGACTTTGCGTTTGAAGCCAGATGTCTAGCAGACCTGAAAAAATCCAGCATGAAATTTAATAAGTCTGCTGTAACATTTCTTCTTCTCTGACATACTGCTGCAATACTATTAAGATGGCATTAGCAGGGTTTATAAAGCAAACCTGACATAAGGGTCAGGTTAAATATTTGTTTTCTTTGGTTTATTTTTAATTTAATATCCAGCATTTCCAAGAACAAGAGCCAAGAAAAAGTAAGGCTCCTTACTGGTTTTTTGCAGCACTCCAATACTTAGCCATTCAGTCACAAAGAGATACAGTAATTGCTGTAATTTTTCTTCTTATATGTAATGACTCACATTTGTAATGAATTCACATTTGTGAATTCTCTCTGTGAGTTTACTGGCCACTCTTTCCAGGCGAGAGACCATCTGTACTCTTCCCTGATCAGCCTTAGCTTGCAGTAAACTAGCTGAGGACAGACAGGTACACTGTCCCCAATAAACAACTCCAGCATTGCAGCTGAGAATACCTGGATACCTCATCACTGAGGTGGTAGCCTGTTTCTGCACAATGCATTGTCAACAGTTAGATGTCACTCAATTCAAAAAAGCAGTACTTGGCACATATATAAAACACAGCATTACTACCTTAGCAGAAGTTATTCAGCACGTGCCAGTAGGCTGCAGAAATAATTGCTCCTCTCCAGAGCCTGGAAAACTGGGACCATCAACATGAGAGAAAGCTACAAACCAGGAATAGCAATGGATGGCTAAGATGGTTGTGCAACTGGAGTGTGTGACATAAAAGAAGAGGCTGAAAGAACTGGGTTTGTGCAGCCCAGAAAAGAGATGATCAAGTGAAGATCTAATTGCATCTTTCGTAACTGAAAAGAAGCTCACATAGGAGACAGACTTTCTCAAATGTACCCTGTGAAAGGACAAGAGTCAACAGTCACAAGTTGCAACATGGAAAATTTAGATCGAAGATGGGGGAAAACAGTTCTTCACATTAAGAGTGACTGAATATCTAAGCAAGCTGTCTTGCAAAATGAGAACATCCATCATTGGAGATTTTCAAAGGTCAGCATCTCACACTGATCGGATTAAATACCCAAACTTCCACTCTTACTCAATCCACAGGTTCTAGGTTTTAATCATAATTTTAATTTTCTCAGTTCAGACAGATTAAAAGGCCTGAATTATAGCAGATTAGGATTTTTTAAGATCCAAACAGTAGAATAAGTTACACCAATGCAGATGTTCTTAGAACAGTTGTGCAGCATTTCAGTGGGTGTTTTCCAAAAAGATAAAATCTGCATTTGACAATGATTACTGCCTTCCACTCAATCTTCTATGTTAATTAAACATACTTACAAAGTAACATATCAAAAGATGGTAACTTCCTTGTGTCACTGCTTGATTTGGAAACACCTGATACATTCTATATCAAAACACTGGCTCTTTGACTGATCTTTTCCAAAGCAGCCTAGCAGTCTGCTTTTGAGCTAGAGAACCTATCTTAGTTTACCTGAACAACTAAACAAAAAACAATAACGCCAATACTTATCAGATATTTTGTTAGCTTGTACTTTTCTTCCAGTATGCTAGTATTTACCGAAATACACAGATTAAAACCACATCCTCACCTCCCAAATGTCAGGGCACTAATGGAGAAAAAAAAAGACATATCCTCAAAAGTTTCCTCCAGCTGAATCCCTGACCACTGAGGTAACCTAAACTCAAAAATCTGCCCGACCAGAAAGTACACAATGCCTCTAACAGTAACTGTGACTCAGAGCTTCATTTCTAAATAAATACCTTTGCTTGTCTGTTTCTGCCACCCAGCCACATGCACAGGGACTCATTATGTTAGCAAATTATTAAGACTAAGAGTTAATTTAAAATAATAAAGCAACCACTACATAACTGGCATCAAGGATCAAATAATTCAGTTTGTATTTCACTTAGAAATTCATTATTGCATGCCACTAACTTTTCTCAGAATTTAGCATATCTCTTTAACTGCAAAAAGGGATTTGCAAGTCTATTAAACTAAGTTGTTCTTTCAGTGAAGGATGTTTGTCGGCTCTCCATAAGTAGACATATGGCCAGAGAATGTAGCTGCATTATAATGAAAAGGTCATCAAAAATTTCATGTAAAATGCAAAATGCTATTTTCATTTGAGCTCTAGTATCCCAGAATGCACAAAGCAGAGCTAAAACTTAAAATTCAATTAAAATTAAACAAAATTGGCATGAAGTAACATTTTCCTTAAGGTCAAAATGTGATATCTTTTTACAAAAGAGATAAAGGAAACAATTATATGGACAAAAAGTAAAAATCTCAAACTTCTTGAATCTTCAGTCACACACAGATTAAGCCATAAATTCATTAAGAAAACATTAACTTTTTTTATGTGTATTTATTTATATACTATGAAAAGATCAGCTTCCAAGTTCTTCTATGTACTTGGTCCCAATTAAGTTGTTCCTAACTTAAACCTCAAACATCAGCACACCTAGAAGTCCCTATTCAACTTCATTAAAAGCCAGAAAACATAAACATATTATGTTTCAAGTTTTTGGGGATGGGGAGAGGATCCTTCAAATTAGAAAGTTCCAATAGCAAAATGATTCCAAGTTGTAGCAACAGAAATCTAAGGCCCTACAACAACATGCATCCCTTTCCCAAGAGTGTTTCAAAAGAAAAGCACATATAATTAAGCATGAATTTCC
This sequence comes from Manacus candei, assembly GCF_025592945.1. Lineage (NCBI taxonomy): Eukaryota > Metazoa > Chordata > Aves > Passeriformes > Pipridae > Manacus > Manacus candei. The sequence goes on along the minus strand of NW_026138111.1, from coordinate 3,510,097 downwards.
AAGAGTTGGAATCTAGAGTATAAGTTATTCCTCCTACACATTTCTGTTAATTGTTTTACTCAAGTCAGCTCTGCAAGTGAAATACCGAGCCACTGAAATTTGTCATCTCTCTCAAATGACACATCACTGCAAAGATAGCAGGTATAAGACTGCAGTCCAGAAACACTTAAGAGATGTCTACAGGAAGAACATAATATCCATAAAGTAGACTAAAAGAGATTCATATTATCCTGTAACATAAACTTTTAACTATAAAGTTATGCTACAATAGCCTTCCCTTCAATTCTGATTAGATTGCTACTGCTCAGATTAAGAATATTTGAAATTCACCTCTATTTTGCACATACAGCATCATACTTACTGGAAATTTGCCTTTTGAATAATCAGCATTTAATTATTCTAAATGCAAAAGGCAAGCTATTTTCATAAACATCATGACAATCATTCAAGCTTTTGATGCATATTTATTGCTCTTCCACTTTAAAGTTTAGTACAGTCATATGTGAATAATAAGCTTAAGTGAAAGCAGTATGGATCTATTTTGGCAAGAACTAATTATTAAAGTTCCATTCCACTATACAGTTTGACCACTTTATATGTAAACAAGAATTACTATAGCTGTCAACCAAAACAAGACTATGCCAGTTTTGCTTTTAGCAAGGAAGACTCACAAACCTCCACCCATCCTTCGCGAGGTAGCTGAAGAGTCCATCCACGACACTTGCAAAAAACTGCCCTCCAGTGATGAATAGAGTGTTAATGGTGACTAATCTGCCTCTTAGGTGCGGTGGGGCAACTTCTGCGATGTACACTGGCACAGTCATAGATGCTACACCTACAAGAATAAATTCAGTTACAGTTATAAAATTGAGAGAGACGCTACATTGCTTTTTCATCATAAAATACCATTTTGTGCTGGTTTGGGCTGAGGCAGAGAATCTTCTTCACAGTAGCTGGTATAGGGCTATGTTCTGGATTTGTGCTGGAAACTGTGTTGATAATTCGGGGATGTTTTTTTACTGAGCAGTGCTCGCACAGAGTCAAGGTCTTTTCTGCCTCACACCCCACTCCTCCAGCAAGGAGGATGGGGGTGCACAAGGAGCTGGGAGGGGACACAGCTATTTGTGCAAAAGACAGAAATGCCCACGAGGAACACACACAGGAGGACACACACACACAAACTGTAAAAACAGAGTTCAAGAGTATAAAGAGCAGAGCTGGGTGTGGCACATGCTTTGGTGGTCCAAATCCACCAACAAAGTTGCGCTCTCATTTAAAGCAAATTATATCCTTATTTCCTTAAAAGAACCTACAGTGACAACCAACAGCAATTTATTTTGTAGTTAAAACTTGAAGTACATCGGCAACACATGCTCAAAACACATTTCAGCTGAAGTCAGATGAGTTACAACTTGAGCACAGCGAGCACAGCCAAGCACCATCAGACACCAAAACTTCCAGCCTGGGACAGCTCCAATGAGTCCACATGGACTCACACCAGCACGGGCCAGTGCCACAGCCTCGGCAAGAAAAGGGGTCAACTAAAGGCATGTACATGACTTCTGAAGCACAACTACAGTTCCTGGCTCATGTCACAGTAGAAGGGCTTCATCTTAAAACAGTGGGGGCTTTGGCCAGCTCCCCACTGCCTGGCTCACTCACCAAACTAAGAGCACAAAACCATCTTTAGCAACAAGGTTAGCCTGACAGGACTGCTGGGAGCCTCCAAAAGCTCAAGCAAGGAATATATATTGTTTAATAATAAAATGGCATCAGAAGATCCTTTGTTGCGATAGGTAAACACTCACAGCAGCCTCTCAGCATGAGAACCCAGTTCCTGGCAGAGTCTCCCAGGACACACCAATGATGCCTCCTCCTCCTCCTATTGACTGAGCAACCCACACGGAATAAAAAACCCACATAAAAGTGTCAGGAAAAAAAAAAAAGCATTAAAAATTTATTCAACCACTTTTCAAAGCCAACCAGAAGGCACCATGGAAAGAAGCATTCAAATAGTCCTTTGCATGTTTGACAGAGAAGTAAATATTCAAGCACAACTCACTATTAGGGATATTTTTCTCGCACCTTTCATGTCAGTATTTGAACTAATGATAATCAAAGTGATGGAGACAGTGCACATACAAGGGAAAAGCCTTTACAGGAAAGCACAGGAGTGTGTCCATTTGCTGCAAAGAAAAGCCACTGAGAACCCATCCAAGGCAGTGGCTGCCACTGGGGCAGAGGGGAAGTGCCCTATGGCTGTGGCAGCCCTGGCCCAGGGAGACTGGGCTTTCCCAGTCACCACTCTGCCTTGGGTGTGCCACCCCACATGCCCATGCTCATTCCCCCGCTGCAGTGTGGCAGTGTGGCCATCTTCCCATATATCTTAACATACAGTCCTAAGAAGAATATCTTGAACGTGGGTAATGATGTAGTGAGGCTAACTTGAGAGGTAAAGATGGAAACATCTGCATGTGTTTTTCATTGTAAAGCAGTAGGAAACCAAAACCAATATATGCCCTGTAAAAAAGCTACTTTTCCCCCTCATTCAACTATTAATGAAGACTGATTTTACACAGAACCTGCAGAGAAATCTTGTTCAAAACATACCAGACAAAAACACTTCTCTGGTATCCAAAAAGTAGAGCCATGCCATTGACCAGATCATCAGCTATCACTAATGTTCAACACACATCATCAGCCCTGAGAACTACCAGCTAGAACCACTGGTAGCCACAGCTAACATGACACTTGCTACATACAAGGGAAACTAAAGCTTGCTGCATAACATAAGGGTAGTATGAAAGTTAACATGTCGGTGAACAGTCTTGAACAAGAGGCATGATGACAACAGATTTACTGTTTCTGCTGCATTCTTTCCACACAGTTAATGGTTACAGGAATAAGCAGAGAAAGGCGAAGTTTGCACATCTCAAGCCAGTGATACCAGCTATCCAGCTGGCATTAATACAATAGCTGAAATTATTTATTATCAAACCTGCAATGAACAGAACAATATTTGTTAGGGAAGCTTAAGGAGTTAAGAGTATTAGTTCAAAATCACACAGAATTGTTTAGATTGACAGGGACACTGGGAGATCATCTAGTCCAACTATTGTTCACGCACGGTCAGCTAGAGCAGGCCGTCCAGAACCATGCTCAGTTAGACCTTGACAATCTCCACATGTGGATCTCCAAGCAAAATGACTCTGCAATTCTGTGGCTTCCACACCAGCTTTCTCACCCTGAGACTTCTCACAGTGTTGCTGTCAGAAATAGCCTTTCTGGATTTCTATTTAGACCTTACTTCCTCTACTGTGCATCCCAAAACCTGTAGGTTCAAAACATCTAAGCAAAAGCCTCAATGCAGAAGACATGTTTGTTACATATTTTCAGTTATCATTTCAATGTCAAAACACATGCTTTTCTATTCTGAGTCCGAAGAGTGCAGCAGAAAGTTTCAGGAAACAGGAAGCAATTAGGAAAGCCTCCTCAGTTTATCTGACTGCCATCCAGCAAGCACTCACACACAAAAGCAAAGTTCTTTCTAAAAAAACCCAACATGAGTAAAAACGGCTATTATGAAACAGACCAAATGAAGGGGAAAAAATCCTATCACTTTAAGGAAACAATGCTTTAGATTCCATAGTGGTATTTACATTCCCGATTTGCTTTTAGTTGCCTTAGAATGCGTCAATGTTCTCCAGACTTTCCTCCTCTAATTTCAATTTAAGACACACTAGACCATAGGACAGTAAGTTCTTCTGAAAAGGTATAGTCGGAAGCAAGGCATTAAATGTTAGCCAAGTATCAAAATCTCTAAAATACATAACCAGTATTTGTTATGTGATTATTTTAATAGCTAGATATTAAAGAAATTTGAAAAAATTTGCTTTCCTAGGAAAACAAATATGGCTGCAATAGGATCTTTCCTTAATCTTTCATATGAGAATGCTTTCATTTACACTTTATAATATGTTCTCACTGTTAAACTGCTCCCACCAAATAAAAGATTCTTGCTGCAGGCAAGTATATTACTACCTAACTAATAAAGCTGATAAGTGACAAGACATTGGAAAGAAAATTAAAACAATTAACTGGAAATCTGTCAGAGGAGGTTGTGCACCACAGCTAGGAAATCTGAGACAAGAGAGCAGGCAAGTCCAGTCTCTCTTCACTTGAGTAACCAAGACATGAACATTTTGTCCTCATTAAAGGATATAGCTTAGAAAAAACATAACTGAAGGTTCCTTAAATTTAGACCAGAAGATGCATCTAACTATTATACAGGAAGCATTAAATCACACAATGGGTTGAAATCATCGTATTAAATGTTTTTTCACTTCTAAAATCACTTAGGAGACTAATTATTAAGGCTCCTCCGATAATCTGCAGATTTACCACTGGAAAGCAGAGACAAGACAGTACACAGCTCAATTTTAGGACAATCAATAGAATGCAGGTGTGAAAAGACATTTTTAGAATCACATTACCATCCAGAAAGGTATTTCCAGTATGTACATGTAAGCATCATAAAAAATTCATTAAGAAATTCAGGAATGAAGTCAGTAAACCTACTGACAGGAGAGATAAAATGGTCAATAAAGGACAACTCCTATGATAATTAGAATTAAAAATATATTTTAAGAAAGGAAATTAGGTAGCAAAACACAAGGACTAACAAAGGAATCAGAGTTCTTGTTTATAAAAAGCATTTGAGAATAAATGCTAGGGAGACGGAATAATTTTAAAGATTTTTTTTTTTTTGCAAGATCACATGGATATAAATGCACCCCTGTCCAGATCAGGACTTACACTACAGCTCCAGTCATGTCTCTAGCAGATAGGAGGGAAGGTGCATCACAAAAATAACAGATGAGCAAAAAAAGCTGGAGACAGGATATTAAATGAGATCCACTTCTACTCCTTGCATAATAAAAAAGCCCTAAGGTAGTAGGGATGTGTCAGTCATTTCCTTGGCATCAGCCAATAACCAGTGTCAGAAGCAGCAAAAACATAGGGAAAGATTCCTGACAAACTGTTGTTGTTGCTGTTCAGATTACTACCCAGAAGGTTCATAAACACAAGAGACAGGTGACAAAAATTGGGTAACTTTAAAAAAAAACCTCATGCATCTCAATTAGCTTTTCATATTTAGGAATAAAGAGGACTAATGGTGAACTAGAAGTGCTAAGGAAGCACATCGAGGAGCTGGTGTCTCTTTGCATTATGGTTCTGTCCCTCCTTCTGTCCAGCAGATGCTGGCCCTTTGCATTAACACCAGGTAAACCAGGGAATACTGTCAGCTAAAAGGATATCCACCTGCCTGGTGGGGTTTGTACCACTTGGCTCCCTTAAACAGTTCACAATGAGATCAAAAGACTGTACTGGCCCATAGGCAGGACTAGGTATGACAATGGAGTGGCATGAACTGCCAAAGGACTCCAGACTGTCCAGTTGGAAACCAAAATTAGGATATGAAATAATCAAAATAATCAGAAAAAAAAAAGTGAGGATATCTCTGTTCCTATTTGAGAGTAAAGCAATTCAGTCATTAATCTCTATTAACAACAAAGAACACACACAGCTCATTATAGAAATATGTAGTTAGGAGTTCCAAATGAAAAGGCAAAAATAAAAGTTGAAAAAGGTTTAGAATAGTCATGGGAATGAGGCATCCTTTACTAACACATAAAACTGTACTGAGGTACTTCACCAAGGCAAAATATTTCACATAGCTTAGAATGAATTTGTAAGAGCAAGTTTTCATCAAAATGTTAAACTTTAATGCTACCAACTTTAAAATTTTGTGGAGGCAACCTGATGAAGAAGCAAGTTTATGGCAAAGAGAATCAGGAATTAAATATTAGCAGAGGTTGCTATGCTACGAGAAAGTCTGAATGCAAAGTCAAGGTGAGTCTTTTGTGGGGGTGAGGAGGGAGTGTAATTAAATAGTAAATTCCAAAGGTGACAGGGGAAAACTAGCCAAGCCACAGCTGAACACCAGGCTAATGTTTTCTTCCAGCAACTTTGCACAAAATCTAATAAACTTCTTACACCCTGGATACTGGACATGCAATCTAAATTTAGTGCCTCGGAAACACAGTTGACCCCAGAAGTATGTCAGGTTATACAGACAAAGAGACTTTCATCAAGTATTTTCTTTCAGTTGTGTTCCCACAAAATTATACTCTAAGGTTTTTGCTTTACTCTGACAAAAACAGCTTTCTTGCCAATGGATAATTTTAGAACATTGCTCACATCTGACTAGTTAGTAACACTCAGGAGGATAAGGGTAACACACTGGTTAACTTTCTGAAAGAACTGAAAAAAGTTCTACAGTAATTGTATAGTCTTTACTGTGAGTCTACAGAAGAATCAATTTAAATAGTTTGTGGAGTAAAGAACATCCATCAAGAGAAAAGGGATACATTTTAACAGCTCCACAACATATTACAATTGTACTGCTCAACCTAAACAGAAATTAAGCCTTTTCATAGTCTCACAGAGTCCTTTTCTGCTGTTACAGTTAACACTTCAGCTTTCAGTAACGACAGTCAACTTAAGGGGATATTAGAGTGCCTTATGAAACATGTTAATAGGAAATACTTGAGAAAGCAGTGCATTTGAATGTTGTTCTACTACACTAACCACTTCCCTGGCAGATAAAGCTAAAATCTTCATTGAACAGCTTGTATTTGAGTGCAAACATCAGGGAAAGCTCAAGCCCCCTCTAATATCTAGGTTTCCCACTGTGGTGGTTTGAGACACCACAAAAATCCAAGATCCAATTTCCAGGCTTCCCCCACCCCTTCCCACAATTTTATCTCAACACCGAAGAGAAACTTTCAGGCAAGAGGCTTCTATAGGGGGAAAGGGGAAGTATATTTACATTTATTACATTTATAAATACCGTACAAGCTAAAAGCAACTATATATATAATATTACACACTTCTACCAGTCCTTTTAAGCTTTTCCCTCAATTCAGTCCAGGAAAAGCTCTTCAGGCTGATAGGTAAAGCAGTCTTTCTCTCGTGGGAGTGTTCAGGGAAAAGGGTTCACTCCCCCCACCAACCTCCAGCTGTTTGCTGAAGTCTTTTCTTCTTCACGAAGTCCAAGAAGGTAGCTCTGAGTCCTTTCTCCTTGGTTCCATGCCATCTCTGCTCTGTCATTCTCTCTCTCATACCTCGGTTCCATGCTGCTGTAGTTTAGTTCAGCTTATTACAGTACACGTCTTGGAATCTTCATTCCTCCTCCGAGTTTTCGGCTGTCCTCCATTTAAATCACTGCAAGGACATCCTCCGGGTCTTTCTCTGGTCCCTCTCCAATTTCACCTGGAGTTATCTCCCTGGCACCAGGCTGCATTCCGCCCGTCCACTTCGGCTCAGCTCCAATGCCGAGCTGAGCCTCCACTTGACAGTGGGAGGGAAAAGAAGAAGCCCCCTCCGCAGTCTAGCTGCAAAGGAGGGGGGGGGGAAGAGGGCTTGGCTCCTCTCTCCCACTTACCTTTAGGTGTTGTGAGTCCCTTCCCTCACAACACACACTCACTCCAATGCTGCCTCCAACCCTGGGTTAGCCAGGGCTGTGGGCCACAGGGCCCCCTTTCCCTCCAGAGGGGAAGAAAGGGGGCCCTGCCACCCCTGGGCCTTCTACACCCACACACCCACACAGCAGCAGACACAGCAGCAGCCAGACCAACCGACTGCCAACAACTTCCACCGGTTGTGTATATATGATTTTTTACAGGAGCGAACAAAACGGGCAGTGATTTGCCCTCCAGGGGAGACTGCCCTGGCACCCAAACACCTCTAGGCCCCCCAGCTCCCAGGGGGGCAATTTCAAACCATGACACCCACCCATTGCACATATCTAGTAAAGGCATTATCAGCAGTTTATAACTGGTTATTTTAAGTTATTTCAAGGATGACTGGCAGCACACTTTCCCTTTTAATCTCTCTCCCACATCAGATTAGTAGAAGTCCATTTCTTAGCAGTGGCACAACCGTACTTGGCTACAGCAGAGCCCTGAAATGCCCAAGGGCAGTGGGACAAACAGCTAGCACTAAGACCACATTGCTTTGTGAGAACATAAATCACAGTGATGGACAGATTTAGGTACATCTCTTCTAGAAAAGGGGTCAACATCAGCAGCCTTCATTTAAGTCTGGTATTTTATTGTAACGTTAAGCCATTGAATCATAGAGAGCTGGTTCATTATAGTTAAAGAACCTGTGCTGCTGAACATCTAATACACCAAGTAATTGCAGATCTTTATGTCCCTATCTAGTCACTAGCCCAAAACAGTGTGGCCAATATTGTAATTGATGCCAAAAAACCTATGTTACTATGTGGCATCCGATTGTGAAGGAGTCAAGGACCAGAACAATCTGGAGAAATATAAAGGAAGCTCCTCACTAGTTGATATTGTTTCAGATATATAGAACAATCATATCTTAATAAGACTGGATGAATAATTCTTTCTGTTGACCACGAGAAGGTTTTCTCACTCTTGTGTGTTATCAGTAAGGATCAAAACCACAAAACCCTTCTTTGCTTAAGAAAACCTCAAATTGTGTCCACTAGAAACAACCACAGCTGTCATACAGTAAATGCAACGCCCCAAAAAGTTAGCATTAGCCTTACGCAAAAGTAATTTCAAGTTTCAAGCTCTTCCTTGTTCAAAAGATACAGAATTAAATCCAGCTCATAAAAAACTTAAAAGGCCAACACAGAATACAATTCCTGTAAAATTAAAGTGCTGAGGCCTTTCTCTAGCATCTCCAGGACAGTATCTCAGAACAGCCTAAGGCAATCATATATCATAGTAAAGAGACATGAACATTCAAGAAAGCATAATCAAGGAGGGACTATTTATCACAATACTTATTTTCCTACACAGAAATTCTGTAAATCAAGGAATCTTTTTAATCTGGAAACGGGGGGTTACAAAATGGGAAAAAGTAAGTGAGCCATGACACTAGACAGAAGATAGACAAAACCCTGTACAGGTTAGAGTGTGAAGGTAAAGCCTAGTTTATTCAGTTTATTAAAAGAAAACATACCAAAAAATGCAGTAATCTTTAATAGCACACAGGCAGTAATTTAAAAAACACTACCCACAGCCAGGCAACCAAGCCATTCAGTCCTACTAAAATAACATCCCAATGCACAGGGAGATACAAAACATGCCACAATCTGTGGACACCGAAAGACTTAAGAAGGAGAGCTAGAGAAGAAAAATGCTTCTTCTCTGGGAAAACTGACAAACAGGAGAATTCTACATGAAAGCCAACTGAGAAAGTTTTTGAAGTCAGATGAAAGTAACAGTAACAGTAACAGCTACCTGTTAAGGAAAAAAGAAGGGTAGCTGTCATAGGTGACACCCTCCTGAGGGGATCAGAGTGTCTGATAGGCTGACCAGAGCCACCCCACAGGGAAGTCTTCTGTCTCCCTGCAGTGCAGGTAAGGGATGTCACTAGAAAACTCTTCAGTCTAGTATGGCACTTTGTTATCCGCTATTGATTCTTCAAGTCAGCAGCACAAGCTCACAAAGAGAAGTGGCAGATTCTGCACCTGGGATGGGGCAACCCTGGATGTGCATAGAGACTAGGGAATGAGACACTGGAGAGCAGCACTGAGGAGAGGGACCCAGAGGTTCTGGTTGATGGCAAGTTGAATATGAGTGAGCAGTGTCCTGGCAGCCAGGAGGGCCAACCATGTCCTTGGGGGCATCAGGCACAGCATCGCCAGCCAGTCAAGGGAGGGGATTGTCCCGCTCCACTCTACACTGGTGCAGCCTCACCTTGAATATTGTGGCAGTTTTAGGTGCCACAGTAAAAGAAAGATATTAAACTGTTATAGAGTGTCCAAAGGAGGACAACGAAGATGGTGAAGGGCCTTGAGGAGAAGCTGTATGAGGAGTGGCTGAGGGCACTTGGTCTGTTTAGCCTGGAGGAGAGGAGGCTGAGGGAAGACCTCATCACGGCCTATACCTTCCTCACAAAGAGAAGTGGAGGGGTAGGCACTGATCTTCTCTCTCTGGTGACCAGTGACAGGAGCTGAGGGAACAGTGTGAAGCTGAGTCAGGGAAGGTTTAGGTTTGATATTAGGAAAAGGTTCTTCACCCAGGGGATGGCTGGGCAGTGGAACAGGTTCCCCAGGGAAATGGTCACAGTACCAAGCCTGACAGAGTTCAAGAAGCCTATGAACAACACTCTCAGGCACATGGTGTGATTCTTGGGGTGACGTGTGCAGGACTAGGAGTTGGACTTAATTATCTTTGTGGGTCCAACTCAGTATATTCTATGATTCTAAGTGTTAGAACCACTTCAACAGCAGGGTCCTATTCAATTCAGCCTCAGTGTTGGTACTATATATAGAACAGCTCATTTGGAAAGAGAATATTTTTAAACAAATAATTTTTTTTATCCAAAGTTATTTTGAGGTTATTCAAGGCCACAGTAACAAGTCAAGAAAAAATTTATCTGGAGAGACAAAGTCAGAAGGAAAGAGTGGGATTTAATTAACTAGAGAAATGCAGAAATTTTGAAGCAAAGGTCTTTGCAAGTGTCTGAGCATATGAGAATGACTAGCACTATGCATGTCACATCATAGTTTACACCTCCCAGCAACCCAGAACTAGTTACCCGTATTCAGTCTTTCTTTATGGCTAGCATATGTTCCTATTAATCCAGGTTGTGAAGCACCCAGACAGACATCTCTCCACTCCCTAGTTCCTGAGTATCCCACTGAGTGTGCCACACTGGGAACCTGTGCCTGTCATTCACAGCTGTAGTTCCCATTTCAGAAAGGTACCAGAAATTGTGAAGAAATGCATTTTTTAATTGTTATAAGAATACAAGATTAGCAATCAGCCCTAGAAGTGAGTAAAATCTACCAAAAGCAACTAGTAAAAAGTCTTAATTTATTCTGTTTCTTAAATTAATTTCAAGACCAAGAACTATTCTGTAAACTTATAAGATGCAGATCTCACACTGTGAAAAACAGTCAAGATATTTATACCACTCAAAACAACCTTTATTTTTAACACATAACAAAAGCTTCTCACTTCAGAAAATAAGAGCATTTTTTATTTTCACTTGAAAATTATGAATACAATAGTAGTTTTCTTTATTACAGCTTGTATAAACACGTAACTCAAGTACTACTTAATCTACTTTAAGAGTGATGGTTTTAGTTTAAATAAATAGTAATTGAGATAAGCAGTGCTTTGCTGTAGACCTTTTTCAGCACATGCAGACTGTTCACTGTACAGGCTGCTCGCTTACACTTAGGAAAAACTCGCCACTGAATGTGGCCAAGGCCTGAGGCACCCCCAGCCACAGATAAGGAGCTGCTTCCCCATTCAGTGGCTCCTCCCCTTCCAGCAAGGGAGGAGATCAGGATGTGTATCCACATCCCTACTACCCCATTTGCCATTTGAGTCTTTTGATCTGGTGGCTGGCAAGGACTTGTGCTGCGGCACTGAGCAGCTGAAGGGTGGCAATCCGGCTCTTTCTGCTGACTTAGCCAAGCAAACAGCAATTTCCAGCAGGGAAGTATGGTTTTAAAATGACCCAGAAAGATTTGGCAGGGCTTATCCACACAACCATTCATATGTGCCAGAAAGCCATCATTACAAACAGCACACAGCCTTTACACAGTTAAAAAACCCAACAATCCCACATCGAAAAACCCAGAACAAGAGTTGAATGCTTCAAGGATTAGCAAGTATTTTCTGGGCAGAGAAATTTTATTTTCAGAGTAAAAGGGTAATGATTTGAAAGCTCCACATAAAACGGATATTCCTTTTTAACTTTAAACTTTTGCTTATAAACCATTTTCCCCCTAGTCCTACTACAGAGATGCTTTATCCAACTTACAATAATTCTAAGAGAACTGGTATCTGTGCAAACATGAACAAGCTTTGGAAGCCAAACTCTAGCTCAGTTAAGAGCATGCCTTCAGCTTATACCTGAAAGCCCTCTTCAACTAAGACATAAACTGATTTCAACTGTGCCTCTTTCTACAAGTGCAGTTATTAAAACAATGACACTGGCTAACTTCTCTGTAAACTGCTTTAGGTTTCATTGAGTTAACCAGAAGTCCAGCAACTGACTCTAAACATGAAGCTCCAGATGAAGATGAGCAGAAGAATGCATTTTCTTACCTACCCCTTGCAGTTAAAAATAAAAATTAGAAAGACTGATCTCATTGCAAACTTAGTATTTTAGAGAAAAAAAATAACATTGAATGAGTTTATTCACTATTCAGGAAAGCCATTCATAAAAATACTGTCTGTCTAGTTTATAATTCCCAGTAATTTCATGCTTGCCATGGGTAAATACATTGCAAACATCAACACAGAGAACTATATTTTTATATTAATTACTACATTTATTTATCCAGTTGTGCAAGAAACAGCATGATTTGTAGGAAGACATACCAGTTTTATGGTTTTATAACTATTGCTCTAAAAAATAAACAAAAGTCTTGTAAGCCTTTTACAGCCTAAGGCTTGATTTTAAAAACTAAGTTTCAATTATATCTTTATAACGCAAGTAGCACTCATGACAGTAATATAGCTGTGGTTATAATGAAAATATACAAGTCACAGTGATTGCTCAGTTTTCTTCTATACTAGCAGTTTCATACACAAACAAGCTTGTGCCTACAAACACAAGTGATCCATACAGAGATAATAAAACATCTTTTTGACCATATGGGAAAATATTTGCAGTAGTGGAGGTTGTGGGTGGTGGTAGAAATCAATATAGTACTTCTCCCTCAAGACACCTTCTGTGGCACACGTTTTGCATGCTAGGAAGAGTAAGGGTGTTCCCAGTGCACGTGGGTTAAGGCAACCTTGCTTTATGAAAAGCAGCTCAGCTTAAATGTCTAGCTTCCATGAATCCTACTCCTTATGATCTGGAGTTTCCCTGCTACCAATGCAATAACAGCTGATCGGTGCCAGTGCAATGCAGCTGTAATAAGAGAACATCACCTGGAGGAATCCCAGCTAAAGATCTCTCAAGTAAAGCGGTTACATCTCAGAGAGGGTTTTAACTATTACAACAAGGATCTTGCATTAGACTGTTCTTAGTCGAGGGATAAGCCAATTCTGAACTTGAGGTTGCACAGGTTTACTCATAGCAATGACTGCTCTCCTAGACTATCACAACTACAACTCAAGCCGTCAAGAGATACAAGGTTACTTTAAACTATTTTGGTGCATATTTACTTCCATCAGTGGCTCATGCCGACAAAAAGGACATGTTACAAGTGAAGAATGAAGCTGCTGCATTTGCGGGGGGGGGGGGGGGGGGGGGGGGGGGGAAAGCAAGACAGTAGTGTGTCAAGTGCCAAAGGAAAAAAAGGAACAGATCAACTGCTCCATTACCAACATCTAAAGGACAAAAAGCTGAGGAAGCCTCAGCTAACCAGGAGTAGGTGGATGCTGCAGGTGGGAAGAAATTACTGCTAAATTTCGTCAGGGAAATAGACTGCCAAAGAGCTTCCTGGGAAATGCTGCTCTCGTGACTTTCAGCTTTTGACAATCTGCAGTGCTCTAGAACTGCATTGTAATGGACAGTCACCTTCCAAACAACAGATGTGATTCTGGTAAGAGGGCTTTTTCAAACAGATGCAAGAACTGCAGGTCAGAGCACAGCCCCTGCAGCGGAGCTCTTTCCTGCCCTATTTTTCATTCTCCAGGCATGTTAGCAGGGGAGGATTCAGGCAGAGCTCCAGGTCAGCCCACAGTGAAAGCTGGGCAAACACCGTGATGTTCTCTTGTTAATTTATACAAGATCCTGGTAACTCTAGATAATCTAAAGATTAAAAGGAAATAAAGATGGGTATCTGAAGCGCCCTTCTGTAACTCACTGCACTGCACTGATTCTCCTACCCAGCAGTCTGCTCTGTTGCCCCTATTCAGTGAGAAAACTGAAAACAAGAAATTTTAAAAAAAATTAGGAGTTGAAAATTAAAAAAGCATATCTGACAGTCCTATTCCAATTAACACAGATGCAGCAAATATCCTTTTAAAGATAAAATCTGCTTTTCCTGTGACTTGCACCACACAAGTTGCAATAAATCAGTGTAACCTGCAAGATAACAAACCAGCCAATTAAATTCTCCACTGGTTCAGTTTCCTGTCCCCCAGCCTCTAAGTGACCCAGCTTTTCTGTACTTGAGGCACTGCTACTACAGAAAGTCTCCTATAAATTTAACTCCTTCATATCCGTCCCCACTAAGAAGTGGATTCCACCCCTAAAACTGAAAGGTTTACAGTTAAAAATGAAGCCACATCCTCCTTCGAAGTGACAAGACATTCTCATTTAAGATTCAAGCTTTAAGTGAAAAGATTCATGCACAAGCTACCACCAAGAAACACAACTAAATCCAAAATCTCTCTGAAATACAAACTTTGGAAGTTCTGCACTTACACACTAGCATTATTCCACTTCCACAGTGAAAAATTTATAAAGAAATTTCCCTATTTGAGGATAACTGAAAATCCAAAGATCAGAGCAGAGAAGGAGCTTTGAATGCTCACAGGACTCTTTCCAAAGAAACACTATGAAGTAATTAATGTCTCCCGTCTTGATTTTCCCTATATCACATTTCACCTGATGTTTTAATTAAAATTCATAAAGCAAGATTTAATTGAAACATCAATTATGTAAAACTCAGTTACATATAATTAAATTTTCAATGAAAAGTAAAAATAATTACTTTATTTACACTTTAAAAACATTTTTGGTCTACTTCCTCTTTCTTATTTCTCAAAACAAAAGGTAGGGACTACTGACAATACTCCAGGAGAGCAGCATCAGAAGGGAGAATTAATTACCCACTGAGGAAGAATCATTAAACTGAGCACTAATAAAGTAACTGTGAGTAGGAAAGGAACCAGTTGTGATAGCTTCTAATAAAGCACTAGGAACAGGCAATGAAGCACAAAACAGCTCATAGGTGACTGGATCTCTGAATTACTCACTACCCCCTCCTACCTGCCCAGTTAGTACCATTTATACTTGTGTGCAGTAAGAAAATAATAAAATCACAGTATTTTCCTCATAAAGTTTTACAATCCATTGCAAAACACACATGTGGATGACAGGCTTATATGCAGATGATGTTGGGAAGAAGTCTCTGCTCTACCAGAATGTTACTCTTCCTGCTACCAAAGATGACTTCCTTAAGAACAGAATCCCCCTCCCTAACACTTGTAACCTACCACAATACTATGACAGCTAGAAAAACTTCACACAGACTGTGCTTCCAATGCAGTGTGTGCCTCCGGCAATTTAAATGTCTATTGCTCATTATCTTCAGGTCTACCTTTCAAATACTGTCAAGTTCACATCCACATTCAACTGCTCACTCCGAGTTTACACTCTTCTCCTTGCTTAGTTCAAAGGACTTTTTAATTGCTAATACGTACAGACCATCTGAGTAGTGTTTCAATACACCATATCAGAAAATTCAAGCTTAGGTATAAATTACCAAAAGCATTTAGTGGCAAAGTCCTTTAACGATTCTTCTGCCAATTGCTTGTAAAGTACAGAATAGGCTCGTGGGAGTAACTGAACAATAAGCAGCCAGTGATACAGCATGTCAGATTACATTCTGGAAGTTAAGCCTACATTATTCCACTGAGATACATCTTCGAATGCTTTTAGAGGTGGGTTGATTTTAGGCAATTTTTCTGTGCAATGACAAGTATGTGACAATTTTTATATATATATATATATATATATATATATATATATATATATATATGTATCTATCAATGCATGGTTTGCACTTCCAGTTAAATAGAAGTACCTACAGTTACAAAGCCAAGTGGGAATTATGTAACAGCCATTAATTGTTATTTGTAACAAATAATTTACCTGCATTTCATTAAGATTTGACTGTTAGGCTTTCCAGAGATTTCTCTGACTGGTACCACCAATAGTACTGCATGTCTAAAGGCCAAACGCACAGCAAGGAGGGACAGAGGAGAGAAGAGATCTGACTGGAGGAAACTACCTAAGAAATTGAAAATCAGAATATGAAGTGCATTCAGAGCAACTGCAGTGTTGAACAGGTTATGACTGATAAAAATAAAGATTATTATTTGTTTTTAAATAAGTCTAAGAATACCTTTTGAAAATGCAAACATCAGTTACACCTTACAGAAGGAAAAATGGAGGCATAAAGTACGACAGTCACCTGAAGATCCAAATGCCAGAAAGTGACAAATTCAAGAATAATTGAGCTGGTTTTATGTTTACTAAGTAAAAGTGCATCAGACACTTGGGATCTCACGTTGTGCAAGTCAAGTCTTTCAACAGTACAACAGATATTTTCTTATTCATAGAATCACAGAATGGTTTGGGTTGGAAGAAACCTTATAGATTATGTATTTCCAACCCACCTGCCATGAGACAGGCAGGGACACCTTCCACTAGACCAGGTTACTCAGAGCCCCATCCAACCTGGCCTTGAACACCTCCAGGGATGGGACATCCACATCTTCTCTGGGCAACCTGTTCCAGTGCCTCACCACCCTCATTGCAGTACTTAAAGTCAGAAAGCCTTCTGAATGGCAAAATGAAACCACCACATGCATGTATTTAACTTATTTTAACATAGGAATTGTTGTAATTAAAGCTTGAGGCTGCAAAACTATATAACACAGAAAAACTTCATGTTATGGCAAGATGTGTTCAAGGCTACGTGTCTGTAGCTCTTTGTATCAGCTTGAAACAATATTCTTTTTCTTGCAATAGTGTCCTAATTGCTTCTAGAGCACACAAGCAAATTGTATGGGCTCCAGGACCTAGAACAGGCAATCCAATCTGGTATTTGCAGTGGTAAAAGCTACCATTATTTATAAAATAATGACTACAGACCCAGTAACAGGACAAATTTCCAGAGTATAAAACACACAGAGCAAGGGTGGAAGTGAAATGCAGCAGACCAGACGCTTCCTGGCATACTGTTGCTTCAGGGATGTACGTATTTTAGTGGCTGATAATCCATGACAAATAGAAATCCAAACCAAAGAACACTCAGAGCAACTGTGAAAAGCATACAGAGTAAACCTAACACTTCTCAAACTATTATTGCTTTAGGGATACGTGTATTTTAGTGCTGATAATGTAGGACAAACAGAAATCCAAATAAAGAGCCATGCATTGCTTCTGGATGATTCAGTGACACTGGGAACATATTTGTGCAAGACTGAGAAGCATACACACAGGCAGTTTTATGTTTTACTACAACTAGCTGAATCATTTACTTTAAGTAAGAAAGAGAGCATTGCTGTAGGCAAAATACCATAGAAGATAAATATAAGTATTAACAAATAAATAATATGATGTGTGTTATCTTCAAATATCAGTTTAAAAGTCTTCCAAACTTCCCTAGAAAATCTGCCTAAAGTTACATTTTGCAGTTGTAGCTCAGTATGATATTCAGATCTACCACCTCAGGCCTCTTGAAGCTCTCTCTCTTGCTCATTGCCACAGCACAGATGAAAACTAGTTACCCTGTGCAGGCATTAAAACATACAAATCCATATTATCTAAGTCAAGAAACATACATCCCTACTTGATAAAAATTTAACAAAAAAGAAAGGATTAAGCCAAGTACAGCATATTCCCACTGGATGAAAAAAAATAAAGCAGAAAGAATGGCCCCATACCTCAGTGAAGTTCTTCATACCTTCTGCTGTCCTCCAGAGCACAGCTGTGGAATCTGTTCCAAACACCCTAATCCTGAAAATCTGCACAACTGGTTCACAGTACCCTCTTGCACATCCACCTTCAATCTCATTTCTTCTCACCACAAAAATACAGTCAACTCCTAATTAAAATATCCACCAACATAATTTTATTTCATTATTCAATTCTTCCTGTGCATGCACACATACACAGACTTCTCCAGATGTTTGCATTCCTACTCCCCAATGTGGTTGTCTAGAAGGCCTGGATCAGACATTCCTTCTCACCAACATGGGTCAGGAAAGACAAGTACGGCAGATGAGTTATTGAGGTTCAAGTAGTGCTACTTTAGCACACACATTTCCAGTTCCTCCTTCTATGCAGCAGTGCAAGAACTGTAGTCTTCCTATAACACAGTCCAAATGAGCTTCTCTTGTAGGGGAAACTTGGGGATAATAAGCCATTGCAGCTAGATAAAATGAAAAACTGACTAGTCTGACTGTAGCAAAGTAGTTCACAAGAAGTCCTCATCACACTTAACAAGCACAGTTTCACTTCATGTATCCTGGAAAGAGTCTCTAGGAAGAAAAGCAGAATGAATTACCAAAGCTTGAGACAGGAGGCTAACAGGCAGGCCAACATCCAACCAGCAAGCTGCCAGAGGGATTTATGCCTCAACTACTCATCTAAAAGTCACACACACAAATCCATACTCAGGGATCAAAGATATAAGGGAGCATGTGACCAGGGGCAGAGGCTCTATTAAGTCAGCCAGAAACAGGTTAAGATTCTAGGTAAGGAACACCAGAAAACATGCACACAGTCCCTCAGAAATTTTACCACCACAGGGTGAATTATTGAGAATTAACTTCTGAATAGATTAAATGCAGCTATTCTAAACAGCAGGCTCAGATCTTGCTGAAGATCCAACTGGTATTACAGAGGAGAACAACCCTATTGGTCTTGAGCTATGAGGAAAAGCTATCTGAACACTCCTGGGTTACAAGATCAGAGCACTGTTTCCTTCTGTGCAAAGGAACACTCCACATCTAAGAGGATAATGATTAATAGCCCAGATAGTACTTAGGTGTCAGGCAAAGCAATTAAATTTGAATCAGGGAGAGGCTCTGCAGACTGATACAACAGACAGCTCTTGAATGAAGGGAAGGAGTAGGTGGGGACAGAGTAGGCAGATTCAAAGCCAAAACACAAACAGTATCTCTTCTTACTTTAAAGTCACCACCAGCAGACGCAAAGGAAAGTAAAATAACAGAGCATGAGGTAAAAAATATGCCTTGAAACTATAGCTTTTTCAGAAGATAATATTTTGTTTAACCTAGCTAGTAAATGTGCAGAGAGGGGTCAGGAGCTGAAGGGAAGCCCTGAACCTGCAGGACAGTAAGATGCACGGGGAAATCACATAGAGCATACATAGAGCATAGGTACAAACAACTATTTTGCCCAGCCCCAATAGGTACTATTTTACAAACAGTATCTTCTCGTCCAAGCTATCATAGAATTTAGTAAAGAATTTTAGAAAAGAATTTAGTACATTCCCACTCACTAAAAGAGTTGTCATTATTTGTGTAATGGTCTACTCAATGTGTGCCCACATTTCTGCTGCATGCACCAATGATTTTTTCCAGGAACATGCCAGTCAATCATTACAAGAGGAAGGATCTGTGCTTTATTACTCCTCTTACCCAAGAACTACATACAGCACAAAACCAGACCCAACTTTTTAACTCAAAATATTATCATAGTGATTGAATTCCTAGGCTAAGACGTCATGAATGCCTATGAATGCCATTTCGACTTTTCCACCTCTATCTTCAAGATCCTGAAATTGCACAGGTGGCTTTGGATTTCCATTCGTACCAAGCTGTTCCAATGTGAATTGGACTGGTGAGGTCAGCAGTGCTTATGATTAATGCAGGAGCGGGGAATCTATGAGGCAAAAGACTTAGCTGAACTCCATAGTGAATAAAACCAGACTTACCTTTTCCCCTCAGGCAGATTCCCCATTCCTGTGCTGCCATAGCTACTACTGACCTCAACAGTCCAATAACCAAGGACCTGTGAATAAACAAAAAAGGTCACTTATATGCCAATATTTGCCAAACTGCATGCTTAAAGCACACACAGCCTTGGATTTAACCAGTACTTCCTCCATGCTCACTGTGCTCTAGCTCATTCATTACCACACTGCCTTCCTCAGATTTTAGACTCTACATGATCCATCACAGCTACAACCAACAACCCTAAAAAAAAAAATTAACCAAATTAGAGAGCAAGTACTTAATGGCAAGTCCCTACGATTTTATCTCCTTAATATATGGATTATGTATTAATCTATGGGTTAAATAAAACCTCCTAGGTGGGCAGCTACAAATAGAAAAGTAAGTTCAAAATAACAGTTAGGCAGAGTAAGTCCTCATACAACCAGGAACAGCAAAAAATGCCATAAGAAGCAGAATTTCTTTCCTACTATCACATGCTGGACAAAAAGATTCCAAAGGAGTACTAGCATTGACTCGAGTTATCTGACTTTGGGATTCTAGTATACCATCCTCCATTAGCTATACCAGAACTTAGGCTCCCAGCTCTCACCGTTCCCAGTTAGATGTTCAAACAGGTAGCAAAAACATTCCCTGTCTTCAACACCTCATGTAGGCTCTG
The DNA here is from genome assembly GCF_025592945.1 of Manacus candei. Classification (NCBI taxonomy): domain Eukaryota; kingdom Metazoa; phylum Chordata; class Aves; order Passeriformes; family Pipridae; genus Manacus; species Manacus candei. The sequence continues at coordinate 3,489,700 of NW_026138111.1, read as the reverse complement.
TGCTTCTGTTATATTTCTAGGTTTCTGAAGTTGCTTTGGTCTCATTGTCATGGCTTTCATCACAATATATTTGGTTATCTACCATTTTTCCTATCAAAATCTCAGGAATAACTACTTTATTAAGTATATTTATTAGCTTCAATACACAGCTTTTGCTTCCAACTTTCTATAGGCATCTTTAAAATAGTAGTTTTCTGTTCCTTCCATAATTCCTGATAATTTTTGCAATTGAATGGTGGAATGTGAAGCCTATGGTACAACAGCAGAAGAAAAAATTGCAACAGGCTCAGAAGTTAATTGTCTTCAGTATGAGGATAATCTTCCTTAAAAAAATTACTGAATCCTGACTGCCCATCCATTTCTGAATGTGCAGCTGATGAGAGAGTAATTCAACAAATTTATTTTCTCCAGGTTAAGTACTGCAAGTTCCTCCAGGATTAAAGCTGTAAAAAACTAGTGGGCCATACTGCTTGAATTTTCACAATATTGGTTAAAAACCCCACAGAATCACAGATAACTACCAACTACTGTGGTACCATTACATGTTTTGGACAAGAATTAATGATAATTTTGGGGAGGAAATCAGAGGGATGGGAACAGGAGCAGCCCATTTCCACCAGCTGGAGGTTAAACTGCACCACAAGGCACGAGAACAGGATAGCACTAGTGCTCCTTCTCCCTTCTTCATCCTCTGGGCCCAGCAGTTCTGCTCTGGTACTGCACCAGGGAAAAGGAAGAATACTTGCAGACCTGTTCATCTCTTGCCCTCAGAAGTCGGACAGATGCCAAAGCAAGACCTGACTAAACTGTAAAAGGCAGTTCAGAGAAGGGCATGAATCAAGATTATTGCTATAGTTTTCAAATACTACCAATACCTAACTTTTTTTCTATTACAATAAATGTGATTGATGGCTTATGAATGATGGCACTGCTCTGACAGCAATGTATCAGCCCTAACAACATGAAGTCATTTAATGACACTTGCTAAGGTCACCTTCACGTTTTTATGACCATCAACTTGAAGGAAAAAAGACAGTCAGACAGGAACAACCAACAGGTTGGAGAACACAAAAAGAGCCAACATTCAACTCAACTCAAAAATCCTACATCCAACTATTCATTAGGGATGCAATCAGTTCAAGATGGATTTCAAATTCAAATTATTGGTGCCTTCGAGTAGGCCTAAGTTCAAAGTCCTTATCTGGTGAACCAAGAGTAGGAGTGCTAAAACTACAAAAACATACCTAGAAAATGATCAGAGGTTACCAAGCAAGGTAGCTTGTTCAAGGCTTTGTAGGGTTTCTATGCTGTTCTTGCACAGAACAAATATTTAAGTGAAAGAACAGAAAAGAACTTCTTATGAACAACCAAAAATTAAAACCCTTTTTCCATTGGCACATGCCAGCAATCACTTCAGTAAATGTTTCTCAGAGCAGTGCTCACCACAACATGTTCCCTATTTACAAGGCCACACACCTCACAGCATGGGCAGTACAACATGTGTAACCCCAGGCAGGCCCTTCTGCTCTTCCGACTTGGAATATATTCCCCTGTATTTCCAGAGTATGATACCACAGTAGAAGAGCTGTAGCTAAACACAAAGACATACCTAATATTTCCAGTTGTCAGAAAACAATCTTTTTCCAAAGTGATTATGTCCATAGACACATTAAAATCACAATTACTGGTTTTACTTCCCTTGCAAGGGAAACAACAGTGGAGAAAACCACATACATGAGGCTCCTGAACAAATGAAAAGGGAAACAAAAGGATTGTTACTTCTTGTTTCTGCAGGTTAGCCTGCAGAAACTCCCACTTCTGGGAAAAGGCTTGAAAACTCTTGCCACAGGGCTCCCACTTAAGGTACAGATTTCTAAAGCTATTTAATTTTGTCTAGACTATGAAAATATGTGCAATGCCAGGTGACTCTACTTTTAGATACACATTTTTGTTTACACAGCAGGTCCTCCATTTCTGGCATCTCCTATTATTGTGTCTGTTGTCTGTGGAGATTGACAACCACATCACTCCTGCCTCAAAGACAACAGAGTATGTCCTTGGCTGACTGTTCATTAGGTTAGAGAGCTCCTCAATGCTACCAGTTAGCATGAGGCTTGTGAAAATTCAGACCTCCCCAAAAACACAGTGTTGAAAAGAGACCAGAATTGGGGCCTGAAGCAATTGCCTCCCAGAGAAATCCCAATTCTCCCTGAAGACTGTTCAGCCTGTCAGCCCATGTGCTAAAAGCATCAGGTATCACTGGGGTTCTCCACACTGCCTGGAAATTTTTTTTTGCCTTGAAATAGTCCTGTCACTCAGGAGCAGAAGTAGAATTCACTTATTGCTGTAAAACACAAAGAATGAGCCCCAAGGTCGGTGCCAGGTGCTCCTGGAAAACATCAGCTCTATGAGGACCAAGGAGACTTTCAGATTAGCCACAGAAGACAAACCTCCTCCAGAGAGCTGCTCCCTTGCTGAACTACAGTGGAAAAATAAAGGAGGGGGGAAGAAAAGTTCAAGTACAGAAGCTGGGTTGACATATCCTGAATAGACACAACTGAAAGACCCATCTCCAGGGGATGGTGGGAAAGACCCCTGAAGGACAAGTAAAGAAAAAGCCTACAGTAAAAGGCTGAACATATCAATAAACATACACCTTTTTTTTTTTCTTTTTTTGTAATTCACACAACTACTTGTGTTTGAGCTCACTAACACATGGTCACACAAAGAGACAGCAGAACTTCAATGAAAGTCAACCCAGGAGCAACCACCAGGGCACACACACAGAGACGTCAAAAAAGAATGCGCTGTTTGAAGGGGAGGAACACGAGAAAGAAGTCTGTCCCCAGCTGCAGAAAGGCAGGCACCCTTGCTATTCAGTCCAATAAGAGATCAACCCAAGGCAGGAGTGGGAACACATTGGCTAACACCATGGCTGAAAGCATGTTGTGGCCTATCCACACCCAGATAGATCTGTGGGGAGCTCCAAGGTCACCATGTGGCATTTCATCCACACCAGCAGCATGTCTGTAAGGGACTTTTGAAGGAAGAATGGACAGACTGTCTGAGCCAAGAAACCCAACTTCAGTGACTTGCTATATAAACAGTCAAAATGAGAAACCAAGGACAAAAAATTCCCCTTCAGAACAGGCATTTTGAATAAAACCTTCATAAAACCAGTCTAAATCTGCCAACAAAACAGAGGAAGATCAGAAATCGAAAGAACAGGAATGTGTTTTTAACCCTTCATTTCTACAGTTAGCATATGCAAAACGTATTTTAGAAGAGTTTGAATTCAAGGTGCATCGTAAGACCTACAGAAAGAGAGTTTAGCTGAAGTAGTGAAATGGCTACACACTCATCCAAAGCCCTGTTACCATATTTTATACTATAATTAACAGCTGCTTCTCTTGATACTTGTTCACAGCCATAATCATTGCAAAAAGAAAACAAAGGTTTCTCTGCTCCCCTAATTTCCAGCAGTCACTGTTTTTAGGCTTTCAGCAGCTTCAGTGCAGACCCAGGCTCCTCCCAAGCTTCACATCAGAAAGCCTAAGAGTCCCAGGTGAATGATTTGCTGTCTTCAGCATCATGGTAAGTGGATGCCACTGGTCCCTTGTTTGAAAATAAACCCACATACGGTGTCCACATGAATTTTTCAAGTTAGGTAAGGAAACACCTGTGTTTAACACTGCAAGTTTCCTTCAAGTTGCCTTTTTAGCAGGAGTAAGGAGATCATAAAAATTTCATTTTTATGTCACATATGAAACGGATGCTTTTTATTTTTTCCAAAATAAACAAAAATACTTAAAATACAACAGGAACTACATTTTGATAGAACAGTTTGACCAAGTACAGGGAAAACTTTTTCACAAAATTCCCATGTTTTAGAGACATCATTTAGAAAAACAATTTCAAGTTTTATTAATTAAGATTTATTAATAACAATAAAGGAATTAGTGCTTGTCAACATGACAGCAAACTGAGCATAGCACCGCGTATATTGTCCAACGCACACAAAACTAGAGGAGACTTCAAAAGATACAGTTTTTCATCTTAAATTAATCCTGGTACCCTGCAAGATCACAGCTCCAGTCAGAAGCTAATGTATCCTTCCAGATGCTTTTGCACAAGAAGAGATTACGCTCTTAAGATACAGAGATTCAATCCTGCACACACACAGTAACGTCAGTAGCTTTAGGCCTTGGAAAGTTGGGTGAGCACCTCTGGGCAGAGACAGTAAAAGAGCTGATTCCAACAACCCAGCAATTTGTCTCTCCATTCCCCTCCATCCCTACTGCCAGCTTATATTAACAAACCACTGTCTCCAGCACAAAAAATAGCCTATGAAACTCTGGACTGAAAATTACAAGCATCTGTCAGAAGCAGCCCAGCATATTTGGCGGCTGAGGGTGACTCTAAAATGTACTGAGCTGTAAACTCCTTTGAAAAAACCTGATGGACACTCAGTTATGAAAACAGATTGAAGCTTTAGAGCTTTCCATGGGGAGTTAGGTAAGGGGAATGAGAAGATTAATCTGTTTTTCCAAGATAAAAATATGTATCACCTGAAAAAGCTCAGTAGTGTACAAAAAAAGTAATAATAAAACCCGGCACACGTATCCTCATCTTTCACAGGCAACAGGTCATACCAATTACTTTCTAATATTTTCACAGTGCATCTGGTAGTCCAGCTAATGTGGTGGACCTTTATTTTAACACTGGAAACATAATACAGAGCTGGTATTATATGATCCAAGTCCTTCGGTTAAATTTGGTTATTGCTGTATTTGCTATTGAACCTTACTGTCAGAAGAAGGCAGTCCCACCAGGGGAGCCCTGAACCATATGCCAGCGCTTTTCACTCCTGTCTAATTCTGCGTACAATCTTGTTTTCTCTGCTCAGAAAATGACCTACATATGTACTAAAAAGATGCTACCAGGAACACTACATATGTCACATTCAAATACAGCCTTTAAAAAAAACCCAACAAAACCTACAGACACTTTAAGCACAAAGCACTGAGCAGGAGGCTCACATTGTGAAGACATACCAAAGACAGGGGTCAAGGAGAAGATAAGGCACCTAACCAGGCAGGTGCCTTTTGCACTGCAGACCCAGTAACATGCACATACTGTAGTCCTAAGTAACTATGCTTGGGTAGCATGTCCATTAAGCAATGCCTAAGCCATACACTGAGCAAGAAAACAAAACACTGAAAAGCTGATCATTAATTGAGCACCATTTATTCTGCATGCCAAACAAGACAGGAGAATCTAATCATCCAGCTAATGATTGTTCATGTCTTTCAGTTCTGGCCTGACCTCAGGCCAAAAGGCCTCAGACCGAAGATGAGCCAAGTGAAGGACGTGGCTTTCCTGTCAAGCACACAAACTACAGCAGCCAACACAGGGCAAAACTATGCTGACCCTCAATCCTGTACCAAGTGTGGTTGGGCACCCTGCAGCAACAGGCTGAGGCCTTCAGCATTATCAGATGCAGAAGGTCCAATGACATTTTTTTCCTAGCTAAGCTCATACAAAGTGCTACCGAGCACATGCAATTCAATTTCTCATATGTCTGAATTTTGCTCACGTGTGCTGCAATGAATATCTGTCAAAATGCTGCATTCCTGACATCTGGCTCAGACAAAAAGAGTCAGGGACACCCTCAGGAAGGGGTAGGCAGGAGGGAATAATGGTTATAACCTTGCCCTTAAGCCATTTAGCCTGGAATTGTCATGAATTCAGAAATTCAGACCTGAAAAGATCTAAGGATATTCTAAGCACATGCTGAACACGTATCCCCTTGTTATGCATTGCCTATATTTTGTATTTACACGAGGGAAGGTGGGAGAGAAGGGGAACATATCTGTTTCCACCATAAAAATATATTCAGCATTTGCAATAAAAGAGGATTTGGGGTTGTCCTTGAGAGAAGGTCTTTATTTTCCAGAAACATCTCTTTCTATAATTGCTGAAAAGGACAGTTTTTCATCTCAAAACATCTCTACAGAAAACTGTAAGAAATGGACAAGACAGACAAATGAGAGATGTTCCTCATTTCAGCATACATCCTGTGGTTTTCATCCTTGAAAATTTAACTGTAGGCCTTTATAAATCACAGTCACAAGAAAAAAGGCCCTTTTCTCAAATGGACAAAATCAACACAGATCCACCCTGTACCAGCAAGGGCAGAGGGAAGTCCCATAGGTAACCACCACATCTGCTTTTACAGCACCACAGTACTGCCCATAACAGAGTAATTAATTTATTAAATGCAAGCAAACACATATTTCTGGAGTGGATCTCTTGATAGGCAATTTGCAGAGAGCTACAGGAAAGAGACCTCAAAAATGTATAAAATTATACACAGTCAAGAAGTTTTTACTGGTTTTCAGGTAGGAAAGCATTCATAACACCACACCACTGCACCCTCACATTTTAGCAGTTCACACTATCACGGAAATGTCATGTTACTAAGCAGACTTCTTTACATCAACATTAGGAAGTTCTGGGTCACTGTGGGCAGTAAAATGACAGTCAGAAGCCTCCAAGATATGAAAGAAAAAGTTCCAATTTCTAATGCCTTCATGAAATTATCCAGGCTCCCTCTAGTGGGGAATTCAATGTAGAGATTGTTGCAGTTTGCTATATGAGAACAGCCTTGAACCACTATGGGTTTTTTCTTCTGTAAAATAAACTGTTAGCATTGGACTCTGCAATTCCTAGAGTCTCTTGTGATGCTTCACTACAGCAATTCGAGGCAAAGCTCTGTTCCTGGTCATATATTCCATCACATAAAGAAGAGCAATCTTTGATTAAAAAAAAAAGGAGAAAACATCACAAAGGCACACAGTGTCTCTGTGCTCAGAGTCCTCAGAAAATATCTCAGTTCTTCAGCTCTCCAGAGCCCCAACAGAACCACCACCTCTGTCCCTGATGTGGACAGAGGCCAAAGAGAGACTGCTCTCCCCTGACCACAAAAGAGATCTACAGCTGCACAAAAGAACAACCCCTATCTCCCAATTTCCATTTCTGTGATTTATATATTAACTATATTAAGCCCCAAGTCTCGTATCTCTCCAACAATACCAGTGTCATTTATTTGCACCACTGTAAAACAATTCCAACATGTCTGTGTATGTCTCTACAAGACACACATACAGGGGAGTCAAGAAAACCATCCATCCCTTTCCTTTTTCTGCCCCCTCCTTGAAGTTGTCAATGTAACCAGTTATTGTCAAAGAACATGAGAAGCTTTACAAACACAAAAAGATGTCAAATTTGATATTTTTACTATCTACCACTAAATATATGCACTACATACTGCCATCAAAATTCCTGTTATGCCACTTCATAGTGAAATTCAGTATTCTTGTCTACTGAACTTTATAACAAATGTTATCAATATTCTGCAGTCTGAAGTCTTGATTAAACAAAAATAATACAGAGGTAGCATTTAAAAAATAAGAAAACTCACCCAACTTGGGATAGGTAAACTGCAACCTGAAGATGTCCCCTAATGTACAGGAAAACCAGCATGAGCCCTTTTGTAGACAGAGTCAATTTATTTCTGACAGCCCTCATTATGACTCACTAACTTTTTGCCTTAATAAAACCATGAATCGCATCACAGCAAGTGTGTCTATAACAAGCCGGAGGATTCAAATATTTATTCAATGGCTAAGAAACAGAACTTTGCTAACTAGAGGGGAAAAAAGTCTTAATTCTCAGTTTGTCCTCATGCTTTTACGTAGAAAGGGTTGCAAGATCACAATAACAAAGATTCATTTCTCTCTTCCTCCCCTTTTTTTTTTAATACCTACTATAGTCCCAGGATTCTGATTAACCTCATACAGCCCATCTTTGATGACAAGTATAATTCAGATTACTGCCTGACACGATGGCAGCTGAAGCTGAAGAGTAACCAAAATTTGGAGAATATTTAGGACATAGTTGGCACAGAAACCAATCTCATGTGTTGGAGGAAACAGCCGTCACTCCAAGTTCTTTGCAACAACTATAAAGTTTTACCCGAACCTACTGCTTTTGCAAGTTATGCAATGCATATAGGAAGGTAATCAAAGAGCAGCAATTCACGTTCAGGATGCCATTAATGAAATCCAAAGCCTTCCAAAGCAAGCGTCATCTCATTTAGACCAGAGAGATTACTACCTCATCTTGTCCCAGAAGCATTCCTTTAGCGCCCAAGTGCCCAAGCAAAGCTGACCAGTGAACCTGAAGGGAGGTCTTTACAGTTCGGAAAGATAGGCGTGATCTCCTCGTCGCCCCTAACTTCCCAGAACCCCCTCAAATGCAAAGCCTGCGGTGTGCGCTGCTGACACTGACAGACCACCAGAAAGATGAAAATGCAGAAAGGATGCGAGACTATTCTCCTCGTACAGAAATGGGACAACTCTCCCCAAAAAGGGTCAGGACTACACCACCTGTAAGTAAAATCGAGTAGGGCAAGCACACACACACCGCCCTCTCGCACACCTCGCCGCGATCGCCACCGGACCCCGCTCCGGACCCGGCTCAGCCAAGCGCTCCCCTCGCCAGCCCCCTCGCCCCGCACACCCCAGGGGCCACTTCGCCTTCTGCCCGCGGGCTGCCCCACAGCAAGAGTGGATTTCTGCCTCGGTTAAACCTGTCCCGGGGGAGCTCTGCCTCCGGCGGGGCAGGAGCCGGGTCCCCCCGGGGAGGGAGCCCGGCGGGGCGGCGCGGCACTCACCGATGCCCAGCCCCACCACCACGCGTCCCGCCAGCAGCGTCTCCTTGTCGCGGGCGGCAGCCAGCACGCCGGCCCCCGCCGTGAAGAGGCCGCTGGCCAGCAGGATGCAGGGCCGGCGGCCGCACAGCCCGTTCAGAACGCCGCCGGCCAGGGCGGACAGGGCGGCGGCGCCCACCGTGCCGGAGACGAGCAGCTCCTGCCACAGCGCGTCCAGGTTGAGCTCCCTCTTGAGGAGGAGCAGCGCCCCCGACACCACGCCGGTGTCGTAGCCGAAGAGGAAGCCCCCCAGGGCGGAGAAGACCGACACCACGTAGACGAAGCCGGGGGTCTCGTCCTGCTGGAACTGCCGCCGCGCCGCCCGCTCCAGCTCGCCGCCCGACGCCGCGCTGTTGAGGCTGGAGCAGGACTCGGCGGCGATGAGGCTCCGCTCGCCCGCCGCCGCCGCCGCGCCCGAGCCGGCGGACCCGTCCGCCTGCCGCCGCCGCTTCTCGCCCATCAGGTTGCTCAGGCTCCGCAGCGTGTACTCCACATTGTCGCTGGCCTTGCGGGACATGGGACGGCCGCGGCGGCTCCCGCCCCGGCCGGGGGAGGGCAGGGGGCTGAGGCGGGCGGCTGCCGGGCTGCTCTGACCACGGCGGCGGGGCTGCCGCTGCTGCCGGCGCTGCCTGTCCTCGGCGCGCCCGCCCCTCTCGGGCCGCGCTCAGACGGGTCGCATCATCCCCCCGCCGCCGGGCGGACTTGAGGGGAAGTTGCCGCCGCTCCCAGCGCCCGGGCGGAGCTGGAGGCGGAGGCGGGCGGGGACAGCGGCGAGCGCGGCCCGGCGGGCGCAGGGGGCGGGCCCGGCCCCCCCGCTCCGCTCGGTGCGCGGAACGGGGCAGGCGCGGCCAGAGCGCGTGCGCACCGAGCGCCCCGCCGCGCGCACTGGCGGGGGTGCGGACGGGCGGCGGGGCCGGCGGGGCGGGACGCGGGGAAGGGAGGAAGGAGGGAGGCAAGGAAATGCTGGGCGGGTGGGCGCCAGGCAAGCCCGGGGGCCGGTCCCTCACACTGGGGCAGGGATGCTCCTGCTGGCAGCCCCCGCCTGTGCCCAGTGGAAGGGGCCGCCCCCCGCGCGGTGCCGGCGCTGCCCGGTAAGCGCTGTCCAGGTGCTTAGCGCACGTAAAGATCGCAGTTAACTTACTAACTGGGTCGGTTTGAGCGGAGACAGCGTTCGACGTCCGCGTTTGCAATTTTCTGAAGTGCTGGGTGACATTTCCCCATTGACTCCCTCTCTGTAGATATTCAAAACCCACCTGGACGCGTTGCTGTGTAACCTGGTCTCGGTGACCCTACCTTGGCAGGGGTTGGACTAGATGATCTCCAGAGGTCCGTTCCAACCCTATCAATTCTGTGACAACCAAAAAAAAAAAAAAAAAAAAAAAGAAGGGGAAATTTCCAGCAGTTGTTCAGAAAGGAACGGTTTTGTTACCATACAGGAGCAGAGCTTGGAGCTTTTTCTCCTGTTTATGCTTGACGTAGAACACCACGTTTTGGTAATTCCATTTTCAAACATATTTGGGATTTTCACCAGGATGCTGAACCGTGGGGATGCTGTCAGTGGGGAGAGGTGCCCAGCTCTGCAGGGACCTGGGCAGTCTGTGCCATCTGTGCACACGGAAGGGCCTCCAGGTGCGATACAGACCTTGTGGAAAAAGCAGACACAGCACAATATTATCATTTGTGTTTCATTGTGTATATAATGGTACATATATGCCATTAAACAGGATTTTTCTTCTGACTTGACTGTCTTCTGTAAAGATCCTCATAATAAGGCCAGCCAGTAGCTGGAGAATTTTGGTGATTAATTGGATCAGTTATTCCCAGCCCACACCTTGTGAGCAGTACTAGTCATAGCCATGTGAATTTAAAAATTAGATGAGGGAGCAAAGTCCAACATGGCCAGCTGCACACAGCCTCTTTGGTGGTTTGCCTCTTCCTCAAAGCAAGCTGTGACATGCTAATACTGTGGTCCAGTTAATACCAACTCAATAATATAGTGAGCTGTAGTTACTGAAATGACTTACAATAACAATTGTCTATGTAGTTAATCCAGTTAGAGACAGATGTGGCAGTGCATTTCTAAATACAATAGGTTAGCTTCCATGTTTGAGCATGTGAGAAGCCTGAACTAGGTCAAAATTAAGTGCATTAACGTTCAGTTATTTTTAATCAAGGTTTGGGTAATATGGCACAGGGCATTCCTTATTCTGGCAAAGACCATTAGGGGCCAACCCAACATTAGAGCAAGAAGCTGTTCTAGGTTGTAGCATCAGGAATGAAGTTATGTTGTGCTACATGGAGCTGTCCCCTGAGGTCTGGCAGTTCTCCACAAGCACACTGGCTTACATTTCTACAGCACCATCAGGAGAAAAGCTGTAATCTTCCAGAATTCTCCAGCACAAGCACCACATTCAGTAGTTTTTTTATGTAAGCCCCAAATAAAAATGCAGGACACAGTGCATTACACAGAAAGCGTTCACACCAAATCCCTAGCCAGCTAGAAGGAATGCTTTCACAGAATATTGTCACAACAGCTGGCTGTCACAAAAACAACTTGTCTTTTTAACAGTCACCTCAGAAGCTGGAGGCATTCTGTGTGTTGCAGTTAATAGAGGCTCAAGAGAGCTAACAAAAAGCTTTTATTTTTTCCATTGCTGGCCCAACACAATCACAAACAGACATAATTTCTTATCAGATCAGGCTGTCAAGCTTACCTCTTAAAAGGATTCTGTGAAGAAATGCAACAAAAAGTTCAGCTCTGGGATGCACTACACTGAAGACTGACTTCATGAGGAAAAGAGAGGATTTGTTTGGTTTGTAGATTTTCATTATTGTGATAATTTTTCTGTAGTACTGGATTTCATGATAAGAGCTGACTTATAAACAATTTCACAGTAATGCAAAATGCAGTAGGTATGATTAGTAATCTAAGATGGGGAGTCAAATCCAAAGAAGGATTTAGGTGGATCTTAGGCATGATGTTATGCTTTCAAGAGATTAAATGTTTAATTGAAACACTGTTTAGATTCATAGCACTGCCTCATTCTCTCCTTTAAGGTGAGTTTGCACAGTTGTTTTTCAGGTAATACTGTGAACTAGATCAAAGAGCTAGTTCACCTTTAAGAAACTCAATTTTTTTGTGTTTCACAGAGAGCAGGAATAATTACAGGATTTTACTGGTTTTATGTTGTTGATACATGGCATACATCAGAAAATGTCTTCCAGGAAACTACTGAGACTTTGTACATGTGCCCAGAACTCTGCCAGACCTGAATTGCTAGGAGTAAGCTCCTGTCTCTTTGTTGGCACTCAGAAGCGGGTGGATGAGTGCCGAAATCTCCTGGGGACTTCAAACCAGCCAAGAGGCACAGAGAGATGCTGTAGGTCTGTTGTGTGATAGCCTGATGGTTGATAGCCTCACCCAGCAAGTGGGAGGCCACATTCACAGATTTGGTTCAGCCCAGGAGGATTGAAATCTTTCACCTCTCAAGAAGACTGTAGGTTAAATGGGGAAAAGATGGATTTTTAAAGGAAATTGTGTTGCGATGCAGACAAGAATGTAGGCGCCATGGGGCTAGACAGACAGCGAAGAAGAAAAGGATGTGACTCTGTGGCAAAAGAAGGTCCAGCCCTGACACTAGTGGTTATATTCTTCACATAAAACTGGCTGCACCAAAAAAAAAAAAAAGAGCAATACAAGGAGCAGATCTCCAAACCAAGAATTTTTCCCATCTCAGTGAGTGCTGTGGCTTTAGCCTCATGTGGGTTTTAGCAATACAGTGTGCAACCTCTTGTGTTTTTAGGCTCTAAAATAATTTTTTTTGTTACTGTTATAATGCCTTAAACTCTGTTAAGCAGCCTGCTCTGATAGTCAATTATTTTGCCACAAACAGAGTTGCTGTGTGAGTTGAGAAATACCACTGTGCTGGGCTGAGGGAAATTGCCTAGCTGAATATGCAAAAACAGATCAGCAAATACAGTTTATAATAGAAGCTGATATGATGTCTGAAACTTTGAAAAAGTAGTGATAGTAGTGACAGAACCTTTTCTTACAAGTTAAGTTTGCTTGCAGGTCTCAAGGTTCAGAAACCTTTTCTCTACACAGAATTAGACATTATCAGTGTGCCAAAGAATATGGTGGGGTACCACTTTATACAAAACATATTCTTTCTGCTGAGAAGAAACAAACACCAGTTTGTTGATTTTTCGTACATGTGTTGGTAATATAAGGTTGGGACTATAAGGACTACTCTAGTTTTTAAAAGAGAAAAAAAGGGTCTGAAAATAGGAGTTTAGAAACAATTTTAAATAAGCCATGTATTGCCATAAACCTTCCTTTTGTTCCAAAGTTCATCCTATTGCAACATTGTTTGGTCTCTTTGGAAAGAAGACACTTTCAGATACATTCCATAGTTTTCTGGTCCCCATTTAACATCCCTTCTCCATCCATTTTCTCTATCTTGACAGAGTTGTTGATTTATCTGAATGTACCTATCTCAGAGCTCTCAATACAGTTTTAGTTGTTTGTAATCCTTCCAGTGTTTGCTTTGGGTTCTCCTTTATATGTACAGATCCTGATTAGACCCTAGTCCAATACCTCAACAGAAGTCACCCTTCATATACATAATTTCTTCTCAATTGGATGCTGTTATGTGGGACTTTCATTCCAGGCTGTCCTAGTCTGCAACGTGACTTTCAGCCTATTATTTACCTTCTACTGCAGTTATGTGAAGCTGTAAACTGGGACATCACTATTGACCTCCTCTGTAAAATCTTTTCAAAATGAAAGTAACATCAGAATTTTTTAGCAAGGAACCTACCAGCATCATGCATTTAACCCTACTGGTCAAGTGTTAAGAGATAAATTGCTTAACAAGTAGAAATAGTTACCGTCTTAGCGCTGGAGAATGTGCCATGGTGGTGATTGCAAAAAGAAGCTGACAAGCTGTGGGATGATGCATTCCTTACCTGACAGGCAGAGCTCGCAGCAGTACAGCTAAGGTTACCTAAGACGTCACATCACAGGCTCTTTTAATCTCAGGTAACTTTACCAAAGTAGTCATTTGAGCTCACATTTTGCATAATTTCACTCTCTCTCATGCTAAATATCTGAATTCCAGCAAGCCCATTTCAGACCCATTGAAAATGCAATTGTAGAAAACACATGGGTTTTGAAGTTAAATTTTTCTCTCTATTTTTAAGATCTCCAGCTTTTTCATGCTTTAGAGCCGGGACTCGATTTTTGGCAGGAGAACAGTTCCTTTCTGCCTCTGGCTGTCAAAACGAAGATCTAATGAGATTTGACTGAAGCAGAGTCTTGGGTAGAGTCAGCAGCAACATGTGTGAGAACGTGCTGCTAAATCCAGTGTGCCCCGAGCAGGTCTGCAGCCATTAAACAGAGAGCTGTGCACTGACCTCTGTGCAAGTGTCCAGGGGTGAGAGTCAGGCAGCCCATTTAGATGCACTGCTTCAAAAATCAGGGCCCAACACTTGCTGAAAACCAGTGGCAGTGCAAAATGTGGGGTGAGAGGGGGGAAGCAGAGTTTTATTATTGTACAATTAGTATTTTTTACATTTGTGTACTTGCAAAGATGATTTGCTGGGTTACAATCCTTATCAAGTCATTATTAGCCTGTAAAAGTTATATTTACTTTAGTTATTACATGGCAGCATGAAAATCAAGGATTTGGCACACTAACTGCAAGATACCAGGGAAACACCGCTCTTCATACGCCGTATCTTCAAACAAGCATGTGCCAACACAGAGCTGTTTGTCTGTCTGCCAAACTGAAACCTCCTCAAGTGCTGCAGGTAAGCCCAGAAGAACAACAGGCCATCCCTCAGTCATTCCTGGGGTCAGAGTAATGCTCTCTTCCAATGAGCACCTAGCATCTGGTGTACATGGAAGACATATCCAGGAAGAAGAGAACTACATTCAAAACCATTAGTTTCAGTCCAAAGCCCTTTAATTCTATTGCTCACAAAACAGATCCGATTTATAGGAGTCCATTTTCCTAAAAGGTTAACAGTACTTCTAAACCAAATCCTTCTATGGATTATATAAGACCAGTACATCAGTTGTCTACCATTTAAGGAAATAAACCTGAAAAATAAATCAGAAAGGCTTTTAGGCTTATATATGACTGCAAACTATTCCCCATCCCTAGAAAAGTAGTGGTTGACTCAGCATGAATTCACTAATTTAAAAAATTTTACCTAATCAGTGCAAAATCTTTCCATCAAATAGAGTTCTAAGAAGTAGAAGCCATATGTTGAAAGCAGCAGGTTAAAAGCTGACTTTGCTGTCAGTCCTGACACTGCATTGCCCCTGGGCAGGACACTGCACAGAAGTGCTTTATCTGAGTTTACAAATGAAATGGGAAACTGCCCAGGAAGAATTCAGTAACTGACTCATTATTTGGTGATACCCTTTGGATCTGACAGATAGTGAATCCGTCGAAAGTTGTTTGGTGAATTTTTTCTGAGAGAGCTGTAAATGAGGGATAAGTAACTTTGAAAAGGAAATTGGGCCATGTGATTCCCTGTGCAAAGGCAAAATACATGCAGAGAGTGTCTAAAGTTGGCTGATACGTGCCGGGCATCATTCTGGCATGTGGAAGTTGAAAACTAGCACTTTTCATGGCTGGGAAAGAGGATGGAGAAGCAGCAAGCTGTGATTTTTTTTTGCCTCCTTGCTTATTTCTTTCTTCTATCTGTACTTGAAAAGTCCTATTTCCACCAATGTAAGGGGTTTTTTAATCTATTTTCTTCTACTGTGGTATTAAAAGCTGCTGCATTTTAAAATAGGTCTTCTGTGAAATGTTTTATGGAACTCTATCTAGAAATTTCAACCATTCCCTGACAAGCATCACACCAACCACAGTAATAATTTTAAATATAACATTAAACACTCATGAAAATTGCATTAATAGTGATTTTTTTATCCCTTCAAAGCAGTTAATATGAGTATGTGCTAATCCCTTGGGCAGGTTAATGCCGTCAGTAGGAAGTAGCTGATATTCATCACAAAGTAATACCACTGATTTTTAAAAAGCCTCTATACGTTCAGTGAGGACTCCGCTTACAATCTGACACTAACTACCACATGGCCCTGGATATATCTGAAAGGTGAAAGACTGGGAGTTAAACATGCAGGATATCTTTCTAGAGGCTTTCCAAGGTACCAGGCTGTTTTCACTGCTTCTCTCTACAGCTACAAATTATATGCCTATATAAGGCAGATTTGAGCCATTCCATTATTGCTTGCATTGACAGACAGGCATTCTTAGGCTTCCCTCAGGTGCCTGTACCGTGATGCACAATGCCTGTCAATCAGGAGGAGCAGCTGCACCATCAGGCACAGTCGCAGAGTCTCTGCCCTCAGGGACACACAGGCTCTGTGGTGTGGTGCACACAGCTGGCACATGGATGGATACACAGTATTTAGGAAGGACAGGTGAAGACATGGGGGCATCACACTTTACACTGAGAAGCTCCTTGACAAAGCAGTGTCCCAGTATCAAACTGGAGACAGGCCTGGTGGGAGTTTCTGGGTCAAGGAGCAACCTGGGGGATGCTGTGATAGATGAGTGCTACAGACTGTGGGCTATGAGAAGGCAGGGGCTGAAGCCTCCCACTTGGAGCCCCAGTCCTCACTGGGGATTTCAGCCACCTGCTTGTGCGCTGGAAGAACAACACAGCGTTGGGCAGACAGTCCAGGAGATTTTGAGAGTGGTGATATTTTCCTAATACAAATGCAAGAGCAGGCAGTCACGGCTGATGGCTTAATGCTGGCCTGGCTTTCTGCTGAGAAGCAGGGAAGAAGGGGTGAGAGGGGTCACAGAGCACTGCTTGGGCTGCAGCATCCATGAGGTGACAGATGCAGCAGAGAGCCAGGAAGGTGAGCCATGGAGTTGGGACTCTGGGTGAGCAGACTGACTTATTCAGGAAATAGCCTGTGGGAAGCAGCCATGAAGGGCCCCAGAAGAGCTAATTGGTTTTTAAAGAGGACTTACTGAGAGCTCGTGCATGAACTATACCCTTGTGCAGGAGCATAGGAAGCTTCAGCTGACAGCCTGTGTGGCTAGGCAAGGATCATCTTGAGGACCTACAATATGGACAGGGAATATGCAGAAGCAGGAGCAGGAGCAAAGAGCACTGCTCAGGCACTGAGGGGTAAAATCAGCGAGGCTATAGTCCAGCTGGAACTAAAATTAGTGAGGGATGTAAAGGGTACTAAGGTAAAAAGACACCTTGGCTTACAGGTATAACATGGGTCCACAAGTGGATGGGAAAGACAACACAGAACAGGTTGAAGAAATCAGCAGCTTTTTTTGTACTAGCTGTCACATATGAATCATGCTGTCTGGCCTTTGCACATATCAGCACAGGCTGGGAGGAGAAGGGCAGTGGGAGAGCAGCAGTTAGGGAGCACTGAGACATCTTGCATGCATTCAAACCCATAGAGTCAGGTGGTGGTCACTCCACAGCATCAATATTGCTGGCCAGTGTCATGGCAAGGTCACTGTCACCATCTACAGAAAGTTATGGCAAGCAGGAGAGGACCCTGATGACTGCAAGAAGGTTAATGTTACATATATTTTTAAAATAAAGACAAGAAGAAGGATAGAGAGAACTGTAGGTCAGCCTGAGTGATCTCCTAGGGAACAGGTAGTTCCTTGTTATTCCTGGAACATTTATCTGAGGGAGCACAGGGGCGCCCTGGATAAAAAGACAGCTTTGCCCACTGTGCAAGTGGTGTTTGTTCACCACCAAGAGTGCACGTGGCATGAGAAGTGCTGGGACCACAATGGAGGACTGTCTGAGACAGAGAACAACAACTGGTGCAGGCCCATTCATACTGCCTGCTGGGAATGGACCCAGGAGCAATCCATTCCCAGGTTTTGTGTCAGGTCCTGTTGGCTTTCTCCAAAACAGAAGCTGAAGTGATCTAAAATTTTGTACATTTACCTTTTATGGATCAGCACCCAAGTTCTCTCACTAGCACTACTTTATTCAGCAGAGCAAAAGAGCCTCTCTGCTGACTACATAGGCAGCTGTAGCTCCTGCCTCAGCACTTCTGCTTACATGCTTAAAGCAGATGGTGTGAATACCCACCTTGATATAGGCAGCTGGGCATGCTGCCTGTACTAAAGCATTTACTCCACAAAACAATGTCCCTGAGAGGTGTAGCCCCACATGTAATACAGACATAAATGTGAGGTCTTGGCTTACAGAAAGCAACATATGGTATTGTCAGTAGAGACTAAAGCAATATGCACTTTATGTATAATGTGTTAATATGAAATGTATGAGGTAAATGGATGGTGTATTCAGCCTCCTCTAAGACATTAGCAATGCAGTTTAGGATATGTGGAGCTTCTAGGTCTGACAGTGACATGTAGGTGACACTAAGTGTGCAGCTAACACAGAAATGGCAGGTACCTACTGTTAATCAATAGTACAGGTATCCTCAATATGTCCTAGGGGAACATAGCCAAAGAGGTCACAGGGAATTATGTAAGTGTAAGAGCTTGGGGAGATAACAGAACACATTAAGGACTGCATCTTGAGTTGTGCAATGACATTGGTATTTTTCACAAGACCATGAGACTGTAAACACATTAAGAAAGTGTGAAAGGTTTGGCTACACTGAAATATGTGTGCTTATGTAAGGGGGGTACTTTTGAATTAGATGATCAATGGAGCATAGAGGCGTGAGAAAGAAATCATATTAGGATGTGAAACCAGCTAGAATATGGTACAGTGTAACTTTATGGTGCAAGTTAATTGTAAAGTCCATTGTGCTTTTTAGCAAGTCAGCTTGATATCCCCTATTATCAGAGCTGAGTTCTTCCTTGGTTTTGCTACACATTGCAAGATAGATACATCTACCCTTGAAACACAATGGTAGAGGTCATACATAGGGGTGAGAAAGATGATGATGGGAGGAAGATTATGTGGGCAGGGGTCACTCTCCCCTTGCCCTACATGTAGGGCATGCGCAGACTGCTGCCATGAGGTAATGACTAGGCGGTGTTTGGCTGCCACTCAGGCATCACCTTATACTGCCTACTGGCCCTGCGTAGTGTAATGTGGAGCTGATAAAAATGGGCTGTCGGGACTGCTGAGTGGAGTGATACCCATCCTGCCACCGAGACCGTGTTGCTCCGCGGGGACGCCCGCTAAGCCTGGGTACCGACCAGCTGCTGCAGATACTGACAGCCCTGGCCTGTCTGTGTGGGTAAGCACAGTTTATTGATAGGAAGCAACTGAGAGAACAAACTTTTTAATATCCCTTTAATTCCCCTTTTATCATTGAATATTGTTACATAAATAAGTTGTTCATAGTATTTTTCCTTTAATTTCCCTTTTTACTAACCAATATCATGTTAGTAGTTATCCGTAATATTGTGTTAAGATCTCTTTTTGGTATCCCTTTAAACTCCCTTTTTACTAGTTAATATCATGTTATAAATGCTGTTTGTAGCATTTGGTTTTAAGGCCACACAATAATAAACATGTAATAAAGATATTTTGTGTGTTTGAATGTTTCTGGCACTTTATTCCGGACATGTACCCAAATGAACTGTTACAGCTTACTCTCAACGCTGAAGACTATTAAACTTACATTTTTGTTGCAATTCTGCAGCTGTATGCTAATCCTTATGATAACTTCTATTTCAGAGGGAAACACCTAATAAGTGGGAAATTAACTAGTCTATATTTTCCTAATAGTAAACAGGTGGAATATTTCTAAATGAACAAGAACTGTTCAAGGAACACATTTTGGTGAATATATTTACCACTGTTATCAAGAATACAGTTCTGTGAGCAATGGGGTGGTTATTGCTCAGGACCAATGGCAAATGAGGAAGTGTCATCATTGTATTGTTGTTTGTCTTACACTCAGCTCTCCAAAACTGGCATTTAGAGAAGTTTGCATTGATGGCACTAAGGTAGATAACATAAGAGTGAGAGAGAAGAAAAGAAAAAAAGAAACAGAAGAGGTTAAAAACAGCAGAGGAAAAAAAAATTGAAGTACAATAGGGGAAAGTCAGAATTGAAAAAATAAACAGGCCTGTGGGTTTTTGGAAACTTTAAAGTAGTGAAGATGGAAAAAAAGAGAGATGGGGAAAAAATGACATGTGAGTAAACAGGTGGAAATTTAAGTTTTAGACACCAATTCCAGATGAGTTGGGTTAGGTCAGGAGAATCAACCCACAGGCAGCAGCCTTTAAGGCAAAAAATACCCAACATCAATGGTATTTGAAGAAAAAGGAGTAAATAAGCAACTGTTTATGGCACAGTCCCTCCCTTTACTCCCTCTTGCTGTTGAGATGGATACTTCTGTAAAAGCCTAACAGTATTTGTTTATTTGTTTGTAATCTGATGGTGAAGCTGTGTGTCAAAGAGCTTCCAGGCTGGTGTTTGTTAAGAAAAACTTCTGCTGAAACACAGGACGGACCTTTACTAGTTTTTTTTGCAGGGGGAGGCAGTCCAGTTCGGTGTTTTTTAGACCTGCCTCCAAGCATCATCCCCACACCCAGGCCTACGTGTGATTTTCCAGTAGGAACTGTCCTAAACCTTCATGTGAGTTGTGCCCTTCGCAAGGCACAATTCAGCTGTTTGCTCTCTGGAGTTGTACCCTGGCCCTGTCTTTCTATGATGCAGGGACAAGAGGAACTGATGGGGTTCCCCTCTACTTGGAACCATCTTTCCCTAAACATCACCAGCCTTCACCGACTCAGAAAATAGCTTGCCTCAGGAAAAGCATTTATTAGTGCCGTGCCAGCTTGAGAGTTCAACCCATGCCTGAAGGCTGCAATTGCTGGAGGCTACAGGCTGGCCCAGTGCCCACGTACCTTCTTGCCTGGAGCCAACTTCTTGCCTGGAGCCAATGCAGAGCATACGGGAGCGGATCAGCTATCCCAGCAGCCATCTGTGGGTGACGACGTACATGCTCTTGCACCACCCCTTAATATGGGTTCAAGGTTCAGAGCCTATTGCACATGGGCAGCCCACCTGGTCCGTGCACATGCAGCAAATCCCTCTTTTCTGGGCATCCTACCTGCCCTTTCCAGCCCTTCCTTGCTGCTGGAAGAGGTTAGGGGACCAATAAATCAGGAAAAGCTTGTGTTATAGGCTATAAATCTGAGAGAGGAATTTTTCTTTCCCTGCTTTCCTGTAAGAGAAACAGAGTTTTGAATAGCGAAGGGGAAGGGAGGTAATTAGCCTTACAAAGGAATTAGATCACCAGACTGCATTCCTCGCTGATGGACCATCAGGGAGGCTGGGGAGAGAGGGGGGGCTGGCTGTGTTCTGAGGGGAGAGGGGTAGTTGGCTCTCGGAGGGAGAGGCATTTGGGGAGAGGGACTGGGATCTGGTTTTTTGGCTTCTCATCCTGGCCAGCTCGGACTGCTGGCTTCGACTTGCCTGGCTGTCCCACTCCCCGGATCTGCTGTGTTTCATCGGAGAGTTTGCGTGCCCGCGGGAGAGAAGGAAGGAGTTTTGAGACTCTGTCACCTGGGACAGTGGTGAGTCCCGTGGGAGTGGACTGCTTCCCTTCCTTTTTTCCTCCCACTGAGGGAAGGGTTCCCCATTTCCTTCTCGGCTCCTCCCGCAGTCCGGGACCGCTCCCTCCGGACCCCTCTCCCCGTGTGGTGACCGCCAGAGCCCAACAGCGCCCCCTGCTGGCCAGCACAGAGAACTGCAGGCTCTGCACCTTCAGCGACCCAACAGCGCCCCCTGCAGGCCACGGTTAGGACTGCGCTGAAGGACAGGGAAGTGTTCAGTCAGACCCTTTTTGTTTTTTTCCCTAGGATTACTGTCTAGTTTTTTTGTGTTCTGTTACTGTTTTTGCCAACATACATATATCTTTTAATAAAGGATTGTTATTTCTTCTGTTTTTTTCCACACTTCCTCGATTAAAGCCCCCTTAATTTTGAATTTACAATTGCTGAGAGAGAGGAGTTTGGTCTATCTTATAACTCATCCTCTTTAGCAAATATTCCAGTCTCCTCAGACTGAGACAGCTTGGATTTCTGCAACCACTGTCATTCACTATGGAAGTAGAAATGAAGCCAGGATGGGCTTGTTTCCCATGAAGACAGCTGCGAACTGGGCTCTGACTCCTCTGCAGGGATCAGCCTCCTCACTACAAACGCCTTCCCTCAACTACTGCTTCCTCCCAGCCAGATGCAATTTGGTCCCTGCAGACTGGGCTGTCTGATGCTCTCTACACAGAAATGACCTCTCTGACAATGCCGTTTCCCCTGTTCCTCCAAGCAGCACATTTTACACAAACCAGTGTGCTGACAAGTTCTGTTTGAACAGGAAATATTACTTCAGCATCATAATGATTTTCCATTTTCCTTAATAATCTTGTTGTGTATATTACATTGTGCTTTGGGGCCAGCAAAGCCTCAAAACACTGCTAGTTTTTTGAGCAAACAGCAGTTTTAAAAGACAGATACTGTCCTGAAAGGTTATAGTTTAGACAAAAACAGATACAGAAAATGGAGTTTGTAGTCATATTAGCTGAACTGTCCTCCTTATTCCCCACCAGGGAAGTAGAAGGGAAGGAAGATGGGCTGTGTGAGATGGATTATTTTTTTTACAGGCATGCTGATTCCTTAAATTCATTAATAAAAAAATGATCAGGGAAGAGAGGCAAAGCATTGAAGCACTGCAAATTATACTGGAACTTTCTGTAGTACTAATGCATCAGTGCCTATTATTTGAAATTTCTGCATCAGTTATTTGGGAATTATATGAAAGGACAAAAAAAATCATGTTTAGTCATTAAATTCTCATAACTGGTTCAGTAATAGGGTTCATCAACCTGGATCAAAGAAAGTATCTGAGACCTAGGATAAGAGAGGAGATGAGAGAATCTTCCTGGATATGGGAAATCTTCAACGAAAAGAGTTACTAGTGAAAGAAAATAAACCTTTTGAAATAGAACACTGATTTGTTTTAATGGGGGAGGACCTCAAATGAGCAATGTTCTTTCCTCACAGGTATTACCTTGTCTGTGGCCATCAAACCTCCCAGTGTCAGCCTCTTCCTGGTGGTGATCCTAGGATCACCACTCATTACTCAAGGCAAAGATGTTTGGGACTGGTACTCTAGGATGGGGCCTGCTTCTATGCCCTATTACACTGGATGTCCAGCTGGAAATCTTCTGGGTGATGATTCTAGGTGCTGAGATGCCTGTGTGGATACACTGCTATTCTCTGGGACCTTCTGTTCCCTCTCCCTTTCTGATGCAACATTAAGAACCAACAACCTGTTCTAGCTTTACTTTCTAATTGGTCACCTTTCTGCGTTGGACCATTGATTTAAGGTCTTTTCGTTGATGAAAGGGTTGAACTCTCCATTCTAGAGAGAATTTGACCAGCCCCTTGAGAAAACAAACGAGCTTATGAAAAGCACCAAAGCAGACCTGTTGCTCAGGAGCAAATACAAATGCCTGCTTGAGGCCACACTTTCTGGACTGGGGCATACTCACATCAGATGCATCTTATGAGCAGCTGAGAATCTCTTACAAGTCTTTGTTAAAATCTTTTTTTTTTTCTTCAACCATTTTTTCCCCCTAGAAGGTTTTGTCTCCTTTTAGACATCACAAAACAGACAGCTGATTTTAAATCCTCTTTTCTACCCAGCAATGATCATCTCCTGAGTCCAAAGCAAAGAGATAGCTGGTCCCAAAGAGATAGCTAGTCCTTGTCCCAAGAGTTAGCTGGTCCTTGTCCCAAGACTGTAAGAATTGGGTATTTGGTTACTGGCATGGTGAAATCAACATATTTCTTCTATCATTTTCTCCCTGGAAAAACATACTGACATTTTCAGGACAAATCCAGACTGAGACAAATGACAAACTGCAGTCTAACAAAGTTATAGCCATGTCTTATTAACAATGGGCATCACTGAACAGCTTTAACTGTTACTGGCATCTGAAGAAGTGAGAGTATGTCTGTGCCACATGCTGCAGCTTCAAACACATTATATCTGAACTAGAGCAGGGTACACCTTGCCACCTGAGCACAGAATCCTACTTGGGCTAATTTGTCATCCAGACAGAAGTTTCATTAATGTAGAACATCACACTAATGAAGCCATGTTGAAGAGGCAGCCCAGGTACCAGTGAATCCCTGAATATTTCATAGCATGTCTGCACTTTTTTGGCTTCCATTTTATTGGACTTCACGTAGGCCACTCAATACACTGCAACTTCATATAGGCAACATGAGATATCTTCTACTAATAAGCCTGGCCTGAAAATGATAACAGTTGGTCCTCAAATTTCCCTGTGCCAGGAGAGTAATTTATTAATTCCTTTTTATTCAGTTGTGAGGAATATTTTGTCCCCAAACTGTTTATATTTGATGAAACACAGTAAAACAGTTGCATAGTGGATTACATCTGTTGTAAGCAGTGGTGTTACTGCCACACCAGAGCTGTTTGCAACAGAAATTCATCCTGGGGACTGATCCTTTCAAAAATTCAACCAACAAGTCCCAATGGCTTCAAAAGATTCTACTTATATGTATAAATATGTAAGGTTCAGATTTGCTCATACTTGCTGTCCTGCAGGAAAAAACCTCAAGGCTTTTTCAAGGAAGCTTGTAAATGTTCAGAAATACACTTGGATACAATAATGGGCCAAATAAGATACTGCTTTAAAGGAAAGTATTAAGTTATTTCAAGCAAAACTAGAAATTAAGGCATTACATCTGAGAGAAAAGTTACAGCAACAGATCCTTGGGGAAGGGGAGATTGGACTGGAGTGGGACAGCAAGACAAGCACAGTCAGGAACATCACTGCCAAGGGTGCTGTCCCCCAGTACTTGAGACAGATAAGTAAAGCAGCTTGAGTGACAGTAACCACAGCCAGCCAAGGTCCATAGAGTCAATCCACCAGTTTAAATAGGAAAATCAAGTCAGCAAATCAGGGTCAGGATCAGGTCCAGTGAGGCAGTAACCAGGGCAGCCAAGAGTCACTGATGGTTAGAGAAGTTCATAATGATGATGCTGATCCAAGGTCATGCCAAGAGGTCAAGTGCAGAGTGAAAGGGGATGGACATGGCTGTGACAGCTCAGGCACAAACAAGGGCAGGGACCTGAGCTGAAATGCAGCTCCAGAGTGAAGGAGCTGCTACTCACAGCTTTCTCACACAACTCACCCAAACACAGTTAAGCTTAACCAAGGTTACACAGAGGCATGATGTGAGCACCAACTTTGAGCACAGGCAGACAACCCACAAGTGGTGAGTGTGCTCAAGGGCCTGACTTCAAAAAGAACAAGGTGAAAAAAAAATAACTGTGTGATTTATGCCCTACTTGTCATATATTCCCAAATATAGCTGCAAAAAGAACTACTCAAACATCCTTCAGATGGGACTCAAAGTGCCAGGACTGAGAGGGAAGGAAGCTGCAAGTAAAGTGGAGATAGTTTTTGTGATTAAAGTGCACATTCCTTTAGTTGCAGCATGTGGTAGGACCCTTCTGGCTTTCCCAAAGTCAGCTGATGAACATACCAAAGAGCTTCTCTAGGGTGCCCTGAATGCATTCTTGTTATGATCTGGCGTCTGAACTATACATTGCTCTAAAATCTATTGCTGAAGTTCATGTGACCAGTGGTTTGAAATTTACTACTACTTTTGATACTACACAAGACTATGTCTCAATGAAAGTCAATCTCTTTTGGGATTGGCTTTTCCTGAACAAAATGCTACAGGCCAAATATAAACTTAATTATCCTCCAGCATCCCAGGCTACTAAAACCAACACTGAAGTGTGTCAGCAGTTTTGCTAGCTAAGTTCCAGAAACTGTTTCATAAGGGATTTTGAATGTGTGAACTGCTATAGATCCTGTGTGCTACCATCCATTACATTCAAGGCTTGGGAAACAGCAACACCAATTTCAAGAGAAGTGGTTATGAAGTTTTGACTGTGAGAGGTAACATTTTTTCTGACTAATAATGTTGACACTAAAGTACTACTAATCCTCAACAACATTTTCCTTCTTGGTTCAATGTAAGAATGTGGTGCTACAGCTGCTATTTTGATATCAACATCTGTCCATGCCTTATGGCAATTCTGACTCTAAAAAGAAAACTAACCTAATGGATGCCAGATACTAGGATGAATGAAAAAGCATGAAAATCTGATTTTAAATTGCAGTATATGAAGAAAAAGTGTCAGATGATGTAATTAGCTAAAAGAAATGCCGTGAAATTCTGAAATGTTATTTACACATAATGAATTTGGAATGCAAAGCCTCAAGACTTTCAAGTCATGGAAGTTATGGAAGCCCTGTGCAGGTGTGGTGCACAAACTGAGCATTCTTAGTTACAGAATGCACAAATGCCAGAAGAGGCAACTCTGCCCTTTCAGGCTTCCTCACACAGAGCAGTTAGAGGACTTTGGGTGGAACACCATAATTTTTTTAGAAAGCTGACTAATCTCATTTTAAGTCCCTAGACAGTGCAGGTGTGCCAGCAAATTTGCCTCTCATGTAGAAATCTTCATCTGCTAGATTGCAGCTTCCAGCTGGAAACTTCACCTGCAAGCTATTTTATGCTTTTGTCTAAAACAGAGAAGTTTGTCACTTGTCATTCCCATCAGCATTTATACAACATCATCAATCCCTTTCAAAGATGAAGAGATCATACTTCTTAAATTTCATATTGAAAGATTTATTTTGCAGCTTCTTATTTCTTCTGGCTTTTATCGTGGGCAATGACACAGTTTTCAGTCAATATACACAGCTGTATTTCTTCATGTATAAATGTTTCTCCACTGCTTACATTTCTGTCTTAAGATGACACTGAAAACATGTTGGGAGTCAGTATAGCCAAGAAGTTGTGAATGGGTATGTACCTATAACAAAATTTTAAAATAATAAATAACTGGGAAGTAAGATAGTAAAAACATGAGGATCAAGCAGCCCTAAATAGGTGTTCTTGAGCATCTATCCAGCAGTTTGAATGTCTATTGAAGAAACAGAGTGTGCCCATGACATTGAATATCACACCATCATGCCAGTAAGAGGCACCTAACTGTAAAACTTCTTGTGTCCTTCACCATTTATAACAGTTGTTTTGAATGAGAAGACTAAAAAAGAACCAACAAGAGTTCAGGGGCAACATTTTTGTTATTAGGAATCAGCACTAAGATTTGAAGCCTTGAACCTCTACCATCACAACTGACAGCCTTCAAAACTAGCTGTGTTGGCTGGTTGTTAACACAGCAGTGCAGTATGGAGCTCTGGCTGCTCCCAGGGGCTGGGAGAGTGACAGCTCAAGATAGTGCCCAAAGGCAGGCAGGCAACAGAGGTAGGGCCTACTTGTAAGTTTGGCTTGGCTTTGGGGGTAAGAAGGATGTGCTACACCTATAATCTCTACCTTTGCCTTAAAGAAGACCCGTTCCACACTGTATCATTTTCCTTCACCTCATTTGGTACAGCTGCTGTGACTGGCAGGCTGGGCACAGGGGAAGCTGAGCACTTGCGAGACATGCAGCGCTCCTGTGCAGTTGCTAAAATTATCAAAGGGACCAAAAGAAACAGAATGGAAATAGCAATTAACATCTTATAGTTCCCCAAATGCTGATCAGCATCCTGTGTGAGGCAGAAGAGACACTCCTGAAGCCCAGTGCATCTCCCCTGCTGGACATCAAAACCCTGTTACAAACTGAAGCATTATGAGGGCTTCTAAAGGAAAGGCAGCAACAGCCCTTAGAACTTTTATCTCTTGTTGATACAGATATTCTCATCTTCACTCCTCTTCCTCCACTTTCCTTAATAAATGGTTTAAAACATTCAGTGTTTGAACATACAAAGCATTACATTTACACTGAAGTCACTAGGATTATCCTTTTGTCCAGCCAGAGCTTCAGCAAGGGCTTCCTGGTAACAAATTTTCAGACAGCAGAGAACTCTACCACAGGATACAAACAAAAGCACCTTCATGGTACATAAACCATCTTCCTAAAGAAGACTTTGCAGTGTGTTCAGAAGGCAGAGATCTGGCTCTTGCACACAAGCTGAGGGATCTATTTCAAATCATAGGA
Source organism: Manacus candei (assembly GCF_025592945.1). Lineage (NCBI taxonomy): Eukaryota > Metazoa > Chordata > Aves > Passeriformes > Pipridae > Manacus > Manacus candei. The sequence continues at coordinate 3,461,850 of NW_026138111.1, read as the reverse complement.
CTCCTGACCTGCTGATGTACAATCCCTTTTAAAGTAGGTAATTTCTAACTCACTATTTTGAATCTTATTTTGTCAAACAACTCAAAGAAGGTGATTTCACAGAGAAACAGCCTCTGTTTGGTTTGTGCTCTCTCCAGCTATTCAGAGCTAGCACTTTGCTGAACTTACAGTTTACATGCTTCTTAAACTTGCTCAGCTTCTTTTAGGCAGCTATTAGTGACAATTAGTCCTTGTCAGCCTCAGGCATAGACACAACACCTACCATGCATCCAGATGCTTCCTTGTGCCTTTGTAGGCATTTCTACCTCCCACAAGAGGCTGACAGACACAAACACTGCTCACATCACATACCTACAAAAATGCCTCCGGAGGAAAAATAGGCTCTCAAGTAACATGTTTGCAGTTTGTGAATAGTGAACTACACAAAGAGAAATATCAAATATAAAAGAAAAGCCATGTTTCTTCTCCCATTTTCAATTTAATTTTTCTTCAAGGGAAAACTTTACAAAGATTGCATTCTCTTAAGTATGTCCCATGAGATATGGATTGTCTATTTCACCCCAAAATTGTACACTGCCTCCTAATTGCCTCATCTTCTGAACATTGGGAGCCCAGAGAAATAGAGGCAATAATGTGCAACTCCCTCATGTCCCAGCCTCCTGGAAACGCAGGAAGACTACTGGTGAGAGAAGAGGATGTCCTGAAGGTCTTATAGGAGCCAGTCATTGATCCCCTACAGGCAAATGTCCTGTGGAGGTATTGCTGGTGACACAAGGAGCACACCAGCCAGGCATCTTCATCCCAGGGCTTCAGGGCCTGGGTCTCCCTCTGGATGCTCCTGTATGCTCCTCCATTGCAGTACACCTTCCAAGACCCAATACTGCCTGGTCTTTTGCCATTTGCTGTATTAATATGAGCATTTCTGTAGAGGGGACCCTGTGAAAGCAAAGGCTGGTTTGATGTGGGGTTGAAAATGTCTGTTCAAAGAAGGGTAAATGTTCTGATGAATGTTAACATAAGTACTATCCTCCCAACACAACCTAGCTCCATAAAGAAATTCCTAACACCCCATCCAGGTGTGCACAGACATCTGGGTAAGAAAAACAGACTTTTCTTCCTCAAGAGACATCTTTCTCTGTAACCACACGGAGGGTCACAGAGAAAGCTCCCCCCTCTCCAGTACATGCAGGAGTTAAGCTTTCCCATCCCCGTGAGCATAGCCATCACTGTGCACTGCTGGAGGGACAGCCAGTCTGGAGATCAGAATTGGAGCAAACTCCCATAGAGCCAATAGCTTCTTTAGCACCAGCTTGATTCCTCTTGAGAAGGAATACAATAGGGCAAAAGGCAGCATCTGGTAGCAGCTCATCCTTTAGTACATTCCTGTAAATGATAGCAAAGAGGGGCCCAGGAAACATCATTGGGAGTTTGATATTTATTTCATTTTTTTCTGACAAGAGGCAGGTATCAAGGATAGGTCTCTCTTTGAAGCAATCTGCTGTAGCATTTTAAATGCAGCCTGGGATCATGAGCTGCAGCCTGGTTAGTAGCTAGCAACTGGAAAGAGCACACTTTTAAATTTGCAGACATGTAGGTCTGTCAAACTGAGAAGAGCCATCACATCAATTCAGAAACTTAGAACTGAAAAATAGTAATGATGTTTTTGAGGTACTGCATGAGGCCCAGTACAGGCAACAGCTTCTGAATGTCCACCCTTAGAAGAAGTTGGAACCAAACCAGTGGGTTTTAAGATGCATTCAGACCCTCTTTTCCTGTCACATTTACATAGGATGAAATTTCACAGCATCAATGCCCACAATGAAACAAAGAATAACTTTTCAAATAACCACTTACTAAAAAGCAGTTCAAGCTTCCCCACTGCTGATGCCTCAGCCTGTTTCCCAAATTGGAAAAGACCATTCCCAGCATCTGCATCCATGCCTTCAACATGGGCAGAATTAGACCATGACAGGGAGTGGAAGAGAAAAAACAGAAAGGATCATTTGGCACAAAGAATCACAGGAACTCCTTATTCAGCTCTACTAAGAGTGATATTCTAGATTTGCAGTAATATAGATCTATGAAAAAGTTGCTTTTGTAAATAAAATATCCATAGCTATTTGTGGATAAGTGTTAATGAAAATCTTGCAGCAGTGACTGGGTATCTTTAGGTTTCAGTTTCTGGTCACGTAAACTATTTCAGCCTTACTAGTTGTTTCTCAAAATCTGACAGTCTCAAAAGTGATTGATATTAAAGTGAATTGCTAATGTGGAAAACAGCCTGTGATGCAAAGGAATTAAACATTTCATGAAAGAAAAATGTGGAAATCAAAATAAATGGTGGGATTGAATGTACAGTCAAATATTCATTGCCAGAAATAAGTCATTCCCTCCCTAACCAGCAGTATGGACAACAACCAGGCAAGAGCCACCACAAAGAGGATTCTGGGAGTCTTTCCCTGTACCTCTGTGACTGTCTAACATAGCCCTCAGGGGATCATCCTGGTCACTAACCTCTCTGTGGGGAAGGGTAGTCAGCCTCTGTCTGGCAGGAGTAAACCCTATTTGCAGCTTTTCAAAAGGAGCACGAGTTCACATACTGGAGTCAGAATCGTTTCCAGGGCATTTCAGGGAGCTGTGCTTATTTCATTTCTGGGAAGTATCATCAAGACCCGGACTGAAGATCAGGAAGATGCAAAAGGAAAATGGCTGGGACAGGGATTTGCACATTGCAGCACTGAACAGCCAATGATGCAGTTTGTCTTCTGTACCCAGATAGGCAGTAAAGTAAGACACAGGGCACCATTCTGCCTCTGTGTGAAACCTTGCCAAGCTCTCATCTCAAGCACAGATATTCTCCACATATCAGGAAGGAAACAGTAAAGGGAGGGAAGGAACACAGAAGGGCAACTAGAATGATGAAAACGAGAGCTCAGCTGCTTTGCAAGGAGAACTAAAAATGCTGAGGGGGCACACAAGTAAAGCTTACAAAGTCATGAAGCAGAGGAAAAGTTACACTCACAAGTTATCCACCAAATCCTTCAAATATCAGAACTATAGATCACTCACTGAAAATAGCGGGGGATCAGTTTAGAATGTATAAACTGCTTTTTATTCCATGGGTTGTACTGAACTTGTGGAATCTGTTGCCATGGAAAGCTGTAGAGGCAAAAGGTTAAAGCAGGTGTTGTACCAGATCCTTGTCCACAAAGAGTTGCTGAAGCAACAGATCAGGACTTTCCCCTCTAGCATCCCTCACACAATGAACGTGGGGAGTGCAAGTGGAATGGATGGCAGAAAGTAGCTAGATTTGTGTGTTGTCCCTAAAGAGCATTACCGATTGCCACCATCAGAGACTGGTCTGACCCCAAAAGGCATTTCTTGCACTCTTGGAAACCCAATGAGATTTCCATCAGGCTTGACTGATTCCTGCCCAGCATCCAATAATAGCATTTGTTTTACAAAACACTACTTTTTGGGGGGTTAGTACCTGAGAAAATACTGTATTAGGGCAGATAGCAAGTCCTCAAATAGTTGTTTGTGGCTTTCTTAAACTCAACAGTTTGCTGCATCAGTTTCTCTTTTACCTGTTGTTTAAGAAAGTGGCTGGCATGAACTTTCAACCAAGTCTACTTCTTTTGGGCTTTAAGCTAAGACCTAACTTAGACACAAGGTGAACCTTACCTTCTCGGTCCTATGCCATGAAATTGTTCTTCCATGAGTCCTTTCGTCATCCAGTAGGGTTTGGGTTGAGTTTATTTTTTGTTATTTTTAAATTCTTTCTCTCACTCCTGTTTTTAGTAGTTGTTTGTCCTTTTCCAGCCTTGGTAGCCCCAGGTTCCAGGCTTGTCAAGCCCAAATAACTAGGCTGTCTGTACCACTACAGAAGCTCCTTTACCTTTTCCTTTCCATATGATCCTGTCATGATGCTTTTTCACAGCCCTCTCCCAGCTATGTCTGCCTGGCTGAACCACAGGCTATGGCCAGAAGCTACTATTACTGTTCCAGATCAGGTGCTCCTTTGCCTCAGCAGCTTAGTTTAGCCAAATGCAACCATATTTGCAACTTTATAAGGACAGCTCATGTTCTGATGCATGTTCCTTTGTGCCCAGAGATTTGCTTGTCTTCTTAATTGAATTTAGAGCCAGAGAAATATGTTTATAAACAATGTAATGTGTTATAAATATATTTTATATTGAACTGAATTTGTATTTCACTCTCTGGTAATGTTTATTAAACACTAATTTTATAAATATCATAAACCACACATGACATAAAAAGTAATAAAAATAGAGAGAAAGGAAAGTTAATATCTCAAATAAAATGTAAAGAAACACAATGCATATCCTTAATTCCATCTTATTATTTATTTCAAACTGCCCAAGAAGTCAACCCCAAATTGCCTACACTATTAGTTATTACTGGAAAAGTTGTCTTCTATTGTAACTATGGTGGGCACATCTGCAAACCCAGATTTGGAATGAATTTTAATAATCAGTCCTGAAAGAAAGTGAGCTTAGTCACTCTCAGGGCTACTTGCAAATATGGAGATTAAACATGGCATTTATTAAAGAAGTGTAGGGTTTTTTTCCTTTAAGCTCAGTGTCACAAGGAAAGTTTAATTCTACAGTTGACTTGTCTCAACAGAACATTATTAAAATTTCATAGTACATGAACCAAGAGATGGACTCAAGTCCTGACAGAGTAATGCTTGGTGTGAAAAGCAGTCAGGTTCTTAATAATATGGAGCCCCATGTGCTTTCCATAGTATGAAACCAACCATGTAAGTGCTTCAACTTCCACAGGTTTTTTTGGTAATAACATTCTGTTAATCCAATCATTTTATATTTACACAGTACAATACTATTTGTCAGATATTAGAAACTGGCTTTGAGAAACTGGCTTTTAATTGGGATTTTACTTTAATCACATGACATTTAAGAATAAAAGATGTGAAATAGTAATTTAAAGCAGCAGATGTGGCCATGCAGGAAAGCAAACCCTTTTTAAAAACCTAGCTGCCTAGTAAGAGCGTGGTCAGCTCTTCAGAAGTTTAAGCTAAAACAGCAAACTCAAGAAACCCAAAAACCCATCTTTCATTACCTACTTTAATGCACAGTCATAGTCTGAGCTAGTTTAAGTGCACAGGAATTATCCATGCAGCATAAATCTTTTCCATTTCATTCCAGAACCGATCAGTAAATGGAAAAAAAAATCATTTTCTAATCAAGACTGCAAGATGATTCCAAATCAGGTTTCACACTTCTGATATACCAATTGATGCGGGTAACGTTTAGCATAAGATAGCTCTTAGATTTTCACTTGCAGTTGTTTAATAGGTTTTCTTCTGCCACTGACAGATATTTTAGATTACTTTAATTTTAAGCCTTCAGCATATGCTATTAAGAAAGAAGTCTGACAGCAGAGTAGCAAAGAAAAGATATGACGACGTTATGTTACACGTTAATGGAGATAGGTCTGAGGTCACAGCTTATTTTGTGCTCTCGTGCCCCTCAATGCAATGGTTCAGGAACACTGAAAGTAGAAAAACTGAAAGAAAAGAATATGGAATATGAAATGCAGGTCATGGTAGGATAATTCTTCTGGGTTTTTTCTCACCTTCATAACTGTTTCAGCCATTTTGATGCCAGTTCTCCATCTATTACAGAACAGATGCAATTCACTGAGAGAATAAGGGCTATATGCTGCCAGTTAAGATGGAAGAAAAGGCCACAAGAGCCATTCTTCCATGGCTGTAAATCACAGGGCTTTGATATGAACTGTACAAGTCCTATCAAACATATACCAGAAACCGTCTGTGTATGAAAGGAAACAGAATGAAGAAAGGAAAAAAAGTACCAGAACCTAAATTTCAGTGATCTCAATTACATTTTCATTTTAAAATTTCCTCTCATATGTCCAGTCAAACTATTTTGTAATACTAGAACAGAGCGCTAAAAATGGATAGTTTTCTGTCTACAATCAGTGGGTGACAATATGAATATTGAATATCTAATTGGATTGTTCAAGATAACCTCTACATCAGCAAAAATAATTGTCTGTGATTAATCTAAGTCTGAGGAATAACAACAGCTGCACTCCAAGTTCTAACAATACAATTCATTTAACAGATTTACAATCTGTTGATAACACCTGGACCTAAGAGCAACAACCAAAAATCAATGTGACTATTAATGATTTGAATTTGACCTGACAAGAATAGTATCTACGTGGCATTCAACAGACTATTAGTTAAATCATGCAATCAAAAATTACCCAAAAGAAATAGTGTTTCAGAATATGTTGTGTTAATGCATTGTAAACATCTTGCTGTTCTCTGTCCGACAAGTCCTGTGCGAAAGTACAGGCTTCAATATCTGTATGCAAGTAAAAATCCATCAGGTGATATATTTTGAATATCCCTGTACCAGACCTTAAATTGAGAGCAAAACACCTCAAGTGGAAAGGTGTAGCTTTTCTTTTAATACTTAATCCATCATTCTCTACGTGACATATGCAACATCTCCACAAGTACTGGAGACTTTCACAACAGAAGGTTGATTTTTTACTTTATTTCCATGCACTTAATCAAAAGTCCCACCTGAGAACAGATTCACCAGAAACATTTCACGTGGCAATAGGAGCCAGAAAAAAAGCTGCACAAATGCAAATAGGGCTGAGTGAAGCAGATACCCAAATTTAGGAATCTTGTAATTTTATCTACTTGGAAGTGGTTGCTTTTACAACAGTCAGCATTCAACCGCAATTCAAACAGAAAGACTATAAATATATTTAGAGTGGTGACAGCTTCAGATTCAACAGATACAGGAATTCAATGTCTGTTTGAGATATATGGTTGCAATTTCAGCTGTGATTGTTGATGCAGATAAGACTATTGCAAGCCAAATATCATCTTACAAAAATTACGTTCAAAAGAGTTCATAAATATCTCAGTTCACTCACCCAAATTGAATTATATCCTCTATGCAAATAGTGCAGTTAGTAATGATGAAGATGCTTTCATCAGCTCACTGCTAAGGCAGTATACTTCTGTGCTCTCCATCACTTTACAATCTGCCTTTTAATCCTAACAGGACAAATAATGCTTGGCTGATAGGTAAAGGAATTAGCAAAGGAATTAATTTAAGAAACCACAGATTAACAATTGTCATCTGAAATCTTCCTAGTTTTGTGTTGGTACAAATTGTGTAGATGTGTACCAGAACTCCACTTGTCTACTGATTGAATGAGATTAAAGACCTTCTGTTACAAAGTGAGAGCTTCCTTTCATTAACAGGATACTAAGGAGGAAGCTGACAATATACTCTGCAATGTCCAGTACAGATAGGCTGCAGATTTAGTGTTATTTTAATCCTCCCTACACAAAACCACTCCATATGCATATGCACTCTGAAACATGTCTGGCTGGGAGCCCCCAGCTATCAGTATTCAGAGGGGTACAACATATTCTGCAGGATAATTCATATGACAGTTCTTGCAAGAAGTAACTTTGCAACAGCTCAGAAGGACTTTCAGTTTTCTTTCTCCTTTTTTAATCAAGTGATGGTGTTGTGGTTTAACCCTGGCCAGCAACCGAACTCCACACAGCTGCCTGCTCACTCCACACCAGTGGGATGGAGGAGGGAATCAGAAAAGTAGAAGTGAGAAAACTCGTGGGACTATTTAATGGGTAAAGTAAAAGCCATGCACACAAGCAAAGCAAAACAAGGAATTCATTCACCACCTCCTATGGGCAGGCAGGTGTTCAGTCATCCAGCCAGGAGAGCACAGCCCCATCACACTTAATGGTACTTAATGGTTACTGGGGAACACAAATGCCATTACTTCAAACGTCCCCCCTTTCCTTCTTTCTCTAGCTTTATATGCTGAGCATGACACCATATGGGATGGAATATCCCTTGGGTCAGTTGGGACCAGCTGTAACAGTTGTGTCCTCTCCCAACTTCTTGTGCACCTCCAGCCTCCACACTGGTGGGGTGGTATGAGAAGCAGAAGAGGTCTTGATTTTGTGTACACAGCAGTAACAAAAACATCTCTGTGTTATCAACCTTGTTTTCAGCACAAATCTAAAACACAGCCCCATACTAACTGCTATGAAGAAAAATAACTCTACCCCAGCCAAAACCAGCATAAATTGAAAATACAGAATTACTTTCCAAAATAGAAAACCTCAGAAAAAGTAATTACAGTTGATCTGAAAACACTGTAAATCAAAAGATTAAGAAGAATCTTTTCTCAAGTTTTCTTCACTGTCCTGGTGAATTCAGATTAAGAAACAAAACCTCTTGCCTATCAGACAGTCAACTCTTCTATCCATAATAAATATGTTGTTTCATTATAAAGTAGCTTGGCAAGTAAAGGAATCCTACTTTGGCACATGTTGCCCTAAACACTACCAATCAGACAGACATGTCTCAAAGACAAAGACTTTTAATGCACCATCCCTGCAGTAACTTGAAAAGTAGATGCTTTCTCTTCTTGCTGAGTTTGGTTCCAGGACTGGATAATCCTGCTCAACTTTGGGCTCCTTTCAAAGACTAGGAGGGACTCAGTGCCTCTCAAGGATAGAAAAAGAGGTATCATTCAAAGACTAAGGCTTAAATTCCCATTCTTTATCTCCCTACATAAGCAATGTTTTATCATAGCAACTTAGAAGGCTTCTAGGTAGGTGCAATGCTTCTTCAGCAGCAAGAAAGATCACGGGCTCTGAAAACAGGCAGCCTGTTTTAGTGCTGTAAGCATGGTCCTTGCAGTGTACAAGCTATCCAAGTGGTCTGTGAGACCAATCTTGCAGTGTACAAGCTATCCAAGTAGTCTGTGAGACCAATCTTCTAATGATCTGAAATATGATGAAAGTCAATCTTCACCCCATGCACTCCTTCAGCACCAGGTGCTGCATCACTTGACAGCTGGTATCCCACTCATTAGTGTGATCTGCTATTGTCCTAATGAGTCCACTCACTTGTCAAGATCCCTGGATCCTCTGTTATCTCAAGCATTTAATCATTGCATGCTATTTAAAACTGCTCTCTCAAGTAGAAAATCATGACTCAAGATGATTAATTCACAAGGGAAATGTTTGAGTGGTACATTTAATTACCTAGACATTCTCAATTTATATCTATAGGGAGATAAAACCATAGTCAACACTTCCAAGAAATGAAAACTTTTCCTGGGTTTGTTTTTTTTCCTTTCAGCTGATTTCAATTGCCAAAACATTCCAGTTTTCCCAAAGCTGGATAGTTCCAGCACACTGTCAGCCAAAGTACCCACTACAATGCCAGTTTTTTTGATCAAACTCAAGAATAATTCAGCTGACACATCAAGATTTTCACCAGCTTAAAGCTGAATGTTACTTCACTAAAACATGATTTTGCATCAGAGAGCAATTGCTGCTGCCTTTTGTCAATAGTGTGATTTTAACATGAGCAAAGTCAGTAACTACCTGTCCCCTATTGACACAGAACAAGTAGAACTTTCCAAACTGAATTCGCTGCTATGCTTCAACTCTGTCATAGAAATTTTTAATATCCTTCATAGAATCATAGAATGGATTGGGTTGGAAGGTTCCCCCTTCTGTTGTGGACGGGGGCACCCTTCACTAGACCACGTTGCTCAGAGCTTTGTCCAGCCTAGCCTTGAATAGTTCCAGGGACGCGTCATTGTATTGGGTTTGCTTGGCCAGGTTTTGGTAGTGGGGAGCATTACAAGGGTGGCTTCTGTGACAAGCTGCTGGAAGCTTCTCCCATGTTCAGAAGAGCCAATGCCAGCCAGTTTCAGGATGGACCTACTGCTGGCCAAGGCTGAGCCAATCAGGAATGACAGTAACGTCTCTGTGATAACATATTTAAGGAAAAAAATGTTACTGTGCAGATGAAAACTGCAGCCAGAGAAGAGCAGAGTGAGAACATGTGAACAACCACGTAGACATCAATGGTCATGTGGAGGAAGGTGGTTCAAAGCACCCCTGCATCATATTCCAACAGCTTGGTAGCATTATATTACCCACAAATGGATACAGCAACTGCAGACATGGCATCCTCCTGGCTCTGAAATGTTGAAGAAATTGGGTACTTCCATATCCCCACAGACCAGCACCTCAGCTCTCAGGGGTAGCCCAAGAGATCAGTCCTCTCCTGCCCCGGTCAGAGGGAAAGGAAGCCTCAAGCACCGGCCACATGGTGAACTCTGGTTCTTTCTGTGTGACCAGGGGGAAGACATGAGGAAGTGGGATGGTGAACCCACCTCTGAGCTGGAAGCCCGGGTAAGTGAACTGAGAGGGAAGAGAGCTGTTGAGAAGGGGTCACCCAAGAAGGCTGTCCATGTAGTTGCCTCAGAGACACAAGAAAGCAATGGGCGACCTCTCAGACATAAAAGGACTGAAATCAACTCCTTTTTATCCTGGTGAGGGGACCTCTGGTCTGGCATCACGAAGGTCAGATGGTGAATACTCTGACCAGGAACAGGAATAGAGAATCCCTGCCTTCAGGCAGGAGGAGGAAAGAGATAACTGGGCATACTGGACTGTGTGGATTCGATGGCCTGGCACATCAGATCCACAGAGGTACAGAGCTTTGTAGACACTGGTGCACAGTGTACACTGATGTCATTAAGACACAGGAGTGCAGAACCCTTCTGGATGTCTGGAGTGATAGGGGGTTGCCAAGAATTGCCTGTACTAGAGGCTGAAGTGAGTTTAACAGAGGACTGTAGTAGAGGCAAGGACCCAAACTGCATTGGAGGACACTATGGCTAAGATAGGGACTCAAATCACAACTATAGTCATTGCCCCAGCAGTGAAAAAAAAATAAATTGATAAGGCAAGCTACAGGTCCATATCAGTGATTAGTAAGGGAGGAAGAAGAGGAAGAAGGAGAATCAGGAGATGAGATCAAAAAGCTGGTCCTTCAACAAAGAAATTGAAAGGAGTGAGACAAATCAAACAGGAAACTAAAGTTAGTTGGTCCCTGACCTCATCAGAACTTGGAGACTTGTGGAAAGATTACATCTGCCAGCCAGGTGAACGGATTCCTACCTGGCTGCTTCGATGCTGGGATAATGGGGCTGATAGTCAGCAATTGGAAGGTCATGGAGCCCAACAGCTGGGATCTCTTGCCAGAGATCAGGACACTGAAAGAAGAATTGGGAAAGAAGGAGCAATTTGGAGTCTCTGGAGATGGCTCCTCTCAATTGTGAGGGCAAGATATCCATTTAAGGAAGATCTTATGAACTCCCCAGGAAAGTGGACCAATGCAGACAAAGGTATCCAGTACTTGAGAGAATTAGCAGTGCTGGAAATTGTTTATAGTAATCTAAGAAGTGATAACACCCCTAAAGATCTAGAGGATGTCCCTTGCACAATGGCTATCGGAGGAGAGAGAGGTGGGAGGGAGGTGTTTTAAAGATTTATTTCATTTCTCATTCTCCTGCTCTGATTCTGTTAATAATAAATTTAATTAATATCCCCACTTTGAGTCTATTTTGCCTGTGATGGTGATCAGCGAGTGATCTCTGCGTTACATTTTCTCTTTTCTGTCCAGTTGCAGAGGGGAGTGAGAGAGTGGCTTCAGTGGGTACCCAGTATCCCACAGCTTCTCTGGGCAACCTGTTCCAGTGCCTTGCCACCCTCACAGTAAAGAATTTCTTCCTAGTATCTAGTCTAAACCTACTCTCAGTTTCAAGCCATTCCCCCTTGTCCTGTCACTACATGCCCTTGTAAAAATTCCCTCTCCATCTTTCTCCATCCTTCAGGTACTGGAAGGTCACAATTAGGTGACCCCCCTAAGCCTTCTCTTTTCCAGGATGAACAAACCTCTATATTTATATACAGTAGGGTAAATATTAATGTTATGCTCCTTCAAAAGTACTGCTTAGCAGTTATATGTCTTTGCTATAGTAAAATTTTGCTTTGCAAATGAATTCAGAGCTTAGGAAGAATAATATAAAGTAGGTTAGAAGAATTCCCTCTCAGTTTGATTTAATAGCATACAAAGCTTAGGCTCTAACCACAGTTAGCTATTATCCTTTAGAGTATACATTTGGTTTGAAAATATAAGATAAACAGAAAATAATTACACATGCTGATGGGCAATTTTAAACAGTTTTATCATGAAAATTCACAGGTTTATGCAGCTCTACAAGTTGTCTTGTCTGACTCTAATAAACCAAAGATGCAACTGTTTTCCCCTGCAGCAGTATCACAAACAAGTACTCTAAAATCTGTTCATAGAAGACAGACATAAAAAGGAACAAGGAATAGCTCTTAAGGGGAAGCTTTCCAATCATTTTCCAATTAAAATCCTAGTTCGGAATGTAGATAATGAGAACACTAAGGCAAGCGCTTAATTACTTTTTATTTCTGTGAAAATTGCAAGGTATTTTCAGTGTAACTGTTATATCTCCTCTACAATATTATTCCAAAGGCACTAGGAGGAGCTCTAATTGTTCCCCAAAAGAGACTAATTACCAGCTAATAGCTATTAAAGTAGGCTCAGTTTACTGGGTTTGTTAATGCAGATTTTGCGTAAAAGGTTCAAAATACATCCATAGCACAGAAACACAAGTTTATTACTGGAGTTAAAAAAGACCTCCTACAGAACAAATGTTATCAATGTTTCTTGTTACTGTAGTCTCTCTCTCTACATATTTATCTATCTATATATCTGTTCACACTGTTCATCCTGTACACATACATTGTGTGTTCCCATCAGAAGTTGAGTGGTGATGGCTACAGGTGACTTGGCCTCCCAGGCTCATAACACATGCCTGAGTGGATACATAATGATGCACATATATTATATACAATTTTTTTTGTTTATTTTCAACAACACTATGTTGACCAGAGGTAAAAGGCAACACTTTGTAGAAACCCAGTTTGAGATAGGCATTTTAATAATGTCTTTAACTCATTAGACATGCATATTTAAGCTGGATGTGGTTAGGTACCAAAAACTGCATTACAGTTACCATAAGTTGTTACCTCTACACAGCCACAAACACCTCCTGTGGTTAGCAGTTTCCTCCTTGCAGCCCAAACATCACCATCCAGACCACATCTACGGTGTCATGTCCACACTGCACTTGCAGTGCTTAGTATCCATTCTATGATCTCAGGTGTCTTCATCTCACCTGTGCACTTCCTTAGTACAACACATGCATTGCATGCACCATTTGCCTGCTCGTGTCACAGAAACAGACACCTAAAGGAGGGCTCCTACCTGTGTGCAGCACTCTCTGCAATGACATCTGCACTCACCTTGACCAGTGTATGCATTTGTCAACTGACCACATTATGGCAAACCTTAAGGGACTGGGTGAATACCAACAGCCCCAATCCTGAGTGCATCCGCTTCCCCAAATATGCAGAGGTTTTGCAGTAGTCCCCAGGATAGTTTCCTAAAGGAAATTACTACAATTTCAAATTGAAAGGTCAGCACCATGAAGTGAAGAGCCATTTGTACACAACTCAAATGCTGAAAGAGGCGGTTGTCACAAGTACAAAAAAAAGGTTTCAGAGGTCCAGTTCCAGATGTAATTTGTACCTCAAAGATTAAAAACTCTGCAGCTGGCACTAGTAACAGTCCGGCAGCCATGAAAGCTGAACAGAATCCTGACAGTCCTGTGGAGATGATATTTCCACCTACATTCAGAGGCAGAAGGTATTGCTACACAGATCTGTGTTTAAGGAAACTGAATTTTAAAAAAACAGCCGTGGCGGCTGTTATAGACAAGGCTGAGAGATCAGTGAGGCCAACATCTGCCCATGCAGCTTGAAGAGGTCAGCCCAGTCAATAACCCTAATTCTGAAAAAGAATCTCCTCTCCAGCTGTTGTAGCACCCATTTTGGGAATTTACAGCACAGATCCAATCACCTCTACCTCAAAAGATGGGCTCTAAGACATCCCATCCTGTACTGAGTGTAAGAGAATCTTACAAGTGCAATGAAATGCCAACATCAGGGCATTTCAATGGCTGTATCATTCCAAGTGTATCCATTCAAAAGCCCAAGACAAACATTTTCTTTCTTCAGTCCAGCTGATGATCACTAAATGCTACTCCCTCAACAATGTGGTTTTCCTGCATTCTACCTTCATCTTGACATCAGGTATCTCACCTCTGCATCTCCCTTCAGTATCCAGCAGGAATCTTCTCATGCATGAGTGACTTGGATGTTTCGTCCAATTCTGTGTTATCTCTACGTTTTTCTAATCTGCCACTTCTTTGGCTAGATAAGGCTACAGAGAGACTGTGGCTTCTGCTTCCACTCAGCTTGAGCATCTTGATCATGCTCAACATTCCCCCAAATAAAGAGGAAAAATAAAGCTGCTAACATGCCACCTTGTCATACATCAAGGCAACATTCTCCTCCTCCTTTGCTACAAGTCCTTGAAGTAGTTAACTTGACAAATATCTACAAATTCAACTTTAACTATATTCAGTAGACACTACTCCAACCCACATTGTTCCAATAATTCTGAAAATATATGTGCAGAAGAAGTTAGTCCTCTTAGGCAAGTAAGCCTTTCTTTACATACCTTGGAGTCAGTGGATATACTTGACAGTCCTTACAGCCTACTGATTTCACATTTGCAGATCTGTTTTTGCAGCATCTGGAAGAACATGGCCATTGCCAGAAGTCAGGAGCTAGTACATGTCAATGAGTGATGCAAATTTTTATTTTGTCAGCTGAATTGTTATCTATGGTAGCACACAGTGAGGAAGCAGAGAAAGGGTACTTCCCTAAAGAAATATTTCAGATGTTTTGGATGCTTGTGACACTGAGCAAGAGCTGGAGAGAGGGAATTAGAATCACTTTGTGGTGTCAGAGCTGTCACATAAAACTGAATTTCAGGCAGGGGAATTTAGGAATGGGAAAGATAAAATGAGCTGTTTGTAGGCAGGTCAAAGGATAACACTCAGAATATCAACAGTATGAAACTGTAGAAAATGACAGCCTTTGCCTCCATCTGTCCAAACAGATTTCTGTGCTGAGTTTGGTTTTGGCAGGGAATAAAGAGCTTAGACAGGGACTCTAGTATTAAAACCTTTTCTCTTAAGTCCAGAGCTGCACTTGAAGTCTGTTGATGAGGATAGCCTTTCCCTCCAGTGTCATTGCACCACCCTTTGAAGCCAAAACTTGTTGCAGCTGGCAGTAACACAGTGCACACATACAAATAAAGCTAAAAAGGACAAAGGAATGAGTTTTCTATGTTGACTACCCATGTCTTCAGTAACGTCCAGGGACTCTACCTGGTGAATTATTGAGTGGTTTGATGCTGTTTATTGACTTCAATAGCAATTTTAGCACTAGCATCACACTTATCAACTCCAACTTGAGCTGCTCAGTATCAGCTTGACTTGTTACATGTCAGTTATTTTCAAGCACTAGCAATAATCTCACACTACTTAGACTTGCTTCAGTGTTGCTTCTTTCCTCCTTCAATTTACCAGCAGAACTGCTTCCGGACTTCCATTTTAGATATTGGCTGGCCCAAACATCATGGCTTCTGTTCCTAAAAACCAATTAGATTCCACAGCATCATCACTGCAGGTTTTATTCTGATGTCTGGTGTGCAATATGGCACAAAGATGGCAGCACAAATGTTGCCAAATGTAACACCATAGAAGGTTTACATGAGTGCTACAAGGGTATGAATTACATAAAATATCTTTAAGAACAGCATAAAAGACAAAGTCTTCAAAATAGTCATCACAGCCTTGTAGGTGTCCTACCCAGGCCTCTCATGAACAATTTCATGTATCACTAAGTTCAATCTATGTAATGATGTAACTTTTTATTGATCTGCAGGGGGAAAAAAATTGGATTTTCAGACTATTTCATACTATGCATTAAGTATCAGCTGAATTTTGTCATTGACTGGCTTACGTTCATCAGTCTGCACTACACACAGCTGCCACAAAATCATACTTGCTGAAAAGTTATGTAATTAGATTCTGTTCAAGCACTGCTGGTATTCTGGGTATCTTCACATCATCCTTTTCTTTTGTACAGTAGATAAAAACATTAAATAATTTCAAACAAGTGATTGAGCATTTATTTAGTATAAAACCATTGTTTTTCTATTTTTCCAGATTGTCGTGCCCTCTCTCATGTCACCAAGCTGTTAGCTTTTTCAATTTTGCATTGGGGTCTCCATAATAATATTTGTTCCATGCTGACATTGAAGTGCCAGGCCCTGAGACAGGCCAGAATTGACTTACAGATGAATCCTGTGCTGTCCCTACTTGATATAGAAAAATGGGTGAACCTTATACATAGCTTAGTTAGACTGCTTGTGCTAAATATGAACCTTACACATAGATTAGCTAGACTGCTTATGCTAAGCATTATTATGCCAAACCATATATTTAAGGAACCTTTTGCTAAATGTTATCTGTTAAACTGGATGCTTAAGAAATTGTGGTATACTCTTGTGACTGTCTGCAAGATATTTTAAGGACCTTTAGGAACCTTGCCCAACCGAGACCTGGGTTGTGGCCAAACCCTGGTCTTGGGTAGTTGGGAAGACTGTCACCAGATGTTTTCCCATAACAAAATATACAAGTCATTCTGACTTGCCAATACAGCCCTATAAAAGCTGGACCCCCTCACAGCAAAGATGGAGACCTCACCTATGAGTGGACACACCGTGTAGGACTTCCCAGTTACCGGGAGTGGTTCTCCAAACCTTCACTGTGATCGGGGCTCCCCAGCAAATGAAGTGGTCTGGATGATGGTAATGTATTAATGGGGTAACTGGTGATGTATCTTTCTTAATCACTGTTCTTTGCTTGTATAGTAATGATTAGATGCGTTACCCTGCTTAGTTTGTTTGTTGCCAAAACGGTGCGTGTGCTAAGCTTATTGCCATATTAAATGCATTATTTTGGTTTTGTGTTGTCTTAATACTGCTAGTAAAGTAAGACCCTTCCCTCTGTTCCTGTCTGTGTCTTCTCTATCGCCCATCAGTTAGTAAAATAGACATTAATACAAATGTTTTCTAGTTTGGAAAGGAAGAATTCAATGAGTTTTCAAAATATAGATAGAGACTGGGATATGCAGTTGAATGAAGTCTGTGTGAGGAAAACAGGACAAAATAAAAGTATCCTTTTTTGATTCAGCAAGAGGCAGTGCCCACCCATCACTGCCCAAGAATTTAGCTGCTCTAGGATCTGCCTCTTAGACATCCACAAAATTAATTACTTCTCCAGTGAGATATACCATTGCTGGATATACCATTGCTGCCTCTGCTAAAAGTTATGTCCATTGTGTCTGAATCACACAATGCATCTGCATCGGCTTTGTACCTGTGTGTGCTCATGAGCTGAGATAGTCCTTCACAGGCTACATATCATGCAGTTCTTATTCCCATACCTCCACAGGAACAAGACTCTCACATAGTTACCATCATTATATCGCCACTAGTCAGATATCAAAAGCCACATAGTCATTTCTAGCTTTATGCAAGCATTTGGAATCAATCCATTCAGCTGACTGTCGTCCTTAACCAGCTATTAGCTCTGGAGAAGGTGCAAGAAGCAGAACATGTCCATATCAAGCCATTAGCAAACTACAAAGCTACCTGATACTGTGTATACTATTCTTGCATAGGCAGGCAATTAACGTCAGTAGGAGAAAGTTTGAAAGCTTTCCATAAATAACACCAATGCTCCAGGAAGCAAGGATCAGAAAGTAAGTGCTCAAATGCATGTTCTGAATTCAACCACAAATACATTTCACCTTAACAGAGACGGAAGCCTTTGTACTGCTAGTACAAACTTCAGTCTTTTGTACCGATAGACTTTTACACCCACTTCTACCCCAGTGCATAGAGATCATTGATATTATTGACATTTCACATCCAAAAGGTGTTTTAGGCTTAGCCAGCTATACTCCAAATATCTCCTCACCCCTTCAAAACAGTGGGGAGTGACTTAGTCAATAAGCAAAAGGTATGGAGTTTTGTGAAAGAAAGGATCACAAAATCAACAATATGGGGCTTAGGCATGGTCACATCCAGCACTTACAGTAAGGCAAAGCAGTTCCTGCAAAGCACCATTATGGAGAAATTCCCACAACCCTTTTTAGTAAGTCAACATGCTGGGGTGCCTCACTGAAGTGCTTCTATGCTGATGCACACAGTAGGGGAAAAATGCAAAGAGTTATAGATCTGCGTGCAGTTACTGGCCTGTCACAATGGTGGGATACATGCTCCGTAGGAAGAAGAAGCTGACTGAGCACTGGCACAGGTTGCCTGGAGGGGTGGTAGAATCTCCCTCTTTGGATACACAGTCATAGTGCTGGGCAACCAGCCCTAAGTGGCCCTGCTTGAGCAAGGTGGGTGTACCAGATGACCTCTAGAGGTCCCTTCCAACCTCAACTATTTTGCGATATTTTTTGCTTCCCCCTCAGCTTAACTGAGCTATTGGGACTTTTTCTCATTGTGGTGATACCTTTCTTTTCCTCAGCTGCACAGACACTTTGGGGCAAATTTCTCCCCAGTATTTGCTCAGCAAAGCCACAAGTATCAGATTATGGCATCACACAAATGAGTAAGAACAGATCTGCCTGATGGTAAGGTTTGATCTGAGCAGTGCAAGCTTCAGCATTGCTTCCAGGAATTATTGTCTCAGGGACTTCCTGAGTCAGAAGCGAATCTTTGTACTTAACAGTCATTGACATATTTCTCTTCTATGAATTAATCCAATCACTTTTGGAACACATTAAATCTTTAGCATCCACAATGTCCTGTGATGTTCCACAGCTGAATAGCATGTTATGATGAATTATATTTTCCATTTGGGTTGAACCTACCATCAGCTATGTGGCTTTGACACCCACTAATTCTTGAACAGAATGAGGATGCAAGAAGTTCCCTATTCAGTTTGTGCCATTCACAGCTTTATACAGGCATAACCCAGACCAGTTCTCTCTTTGAGATTGAAGAGCCTGGATAAAGATTCAGCAAACTGTTCCTCATATAGGAATCATTCCATTCCTTGATCAGAAAATCAGCCACCTATTAGATTGAACATTTCCAGTGTAACTATGTTCTTTTTGAGATTAGAAGACCAATTATAAAATGTTCAAGATGTCAGTACACCATAGATTTATACAGCAATATATCCATTTAGTGATGAACAGTTCAAGAAAGAAAAGAGCACAAGAAGAGGATGTTGCTGAGAGAGGATGATGTTAATTGCATCTAAGCTTCACAATGGAACATGATGGCTTTAGAGCTGTGAATAAGCCTGGGAAATGCAACATTTCTACACAAGGCAGTGAAAAGGACTCTTAGGACAGAAACAGCAGCTGCAAAGAGAGGAATAAGTAGCATCCAGAAAATTTGTTTTAACCATTCATGAGATAAGTCACAGCCACAGTGTTGATGTTCAAGACCATACAAACAAAAGTTACAGCTGAAATATTCAATGACTTTTCAACTGTTTGTACAACAAAATGTGAACATGTGAACAAAGACCAAGTGAACTTTTGGTCCTCCATGTAGAAAAAAAAATGTATTACAGTCCTATTTCATCAGCAAATATAACAAACAGGAGACCAAGAAACTTTATTCCTCAGTTACTTATTTTCAGAAGAACCCAGAGAGACTTCAGATTTTTAGGAAGACCTAAACATCCTTGACTCTACCACAGCACACAGGCACGTGCCATTTACAAAAATGCTGGCTACTCCAGTGTGTAGCAGTACTGTGTTTGCTTAAAATTTGGCAACCACTCAAAATTTCCTTATTCTGACTCCAGAAGAATAGGTCTTCTCATAAAATTTCCACATTTCTTGTATTTTCAGATTGCTACCTTCATCAGCTCTATGCTTCCACTGTCTGCCAGAGCAACTGAAGCCTGTAAAATATCATGTTAGCATGGAATAGCAGGAGTCACTGGACTTTCCCGGTAACTATCTCCAAAACAAGCTCATATTATTCAAAGATGTATTCATCAGCAGGAAATGCAGACCTGACAGCAAACACATGGTGCATGAAGCTTTTCCAAATAAACAATGATTTTAATTTGCTAAAGATAGCTCAACATATTGTGGCAATATCAGGAAGCAATACTCACTCTGATTATTTTCAGTAACATCTGTAAGCAATGTGCACACTGAGCATTTTTGCCCTAATGAAAACTTTCAGGTCTAACACAAGAAGTAAAATAGAAACTGAAGATCTCAAAACAGAACCCTCAGGTTCACCTCTGATGTTTACAGAGGAAGTGAAAAAACAATGCAAGATTGAACAATAAACACAAGGCCAAATAGAGGGATTATTGCAGTGAGTGTAGTGAGGCTGATAAATGAGGATAAATTCAATGAACTTTTTTGTTAACCCTCTCTGCACTAAGAGGATAATACGGATATGCTAACATGGGATGTTTAAGTTTCATTCATGAATTTTTCAATAAGTAAATAAAAAAGAAGGAACAATAATAATTTTGCCATCAAAAACAGACTTTACATATTTTTTTAAAATTCCTAAAGAAAAGGAAACTGACAGAAACAATGATAATGTCAGACCATTGTGATCATAAATATTTTATTAAACTCTTCTTGCAGTCCTAGCCTTGTAAAACCTTGTACTTGAATATTGCTATTTAAATCCAATCACTTCAGTTTTTGTCATCCTTTGGCCAGTATCAGAGTAAATCACTGCCTGCAGGTAGTTTTGGATTATGATGTACCTGAAACAAGGTATATTTCATCCAGAAGTGTTTGTAAATAGTTTATCTGGGATTAGTTCTGTAAAATCAATCTGAATTTTAAGAATTTACTTAAGATTTTGACAGGAAAATGAGCAAGATTTACACGTTCCATGATCCAGATCTGGATCTGTAGTTAATGTTCCACTACAAATATTCTGTCCTATATACTTAATTTTAAAAAAATTCCATTTTTGGTGGAACGATGAGAAAGATAGCTAATTACAGTTTCTTAAATTAAACTAGCTCTGCAACAGATATTTTGGAGGAGTTGGCTATGATACATAATGCTTCACAGTCTCTCTTTATGACTCTGTCCAAAGTCAAAATCTGATTAATTGCACAGTAAAAACCTTGAACAATCTCCAGACAAACAGAAAATACAATATGCCAAAATTGGTTGAATCCAAAATCTTTCAGTGCACATATTTCAAAATAGCTCAAAGCACAATTTTTTACCAATAAAAAGACTAAATCAAATTATAATTGATCAAATAAGGACAAGACTTATTTACAGCCATTTACAACCACTGTGATCAAATGCAGAAAAGTAAAGCTATAATAGCAATACGGGGGATTTAGACTTTATTTCAGTGGGGCAAGCAATACAGTCACATGAAGAAATGTATTCGTAATAAGAGTGAAATCATTTTAGCTAATGAGTATTAAAATTAACTCTCAGCTTCAAAGACTTCTTAATCATGGCCAATACATTGACATAGTACCTTCTATCCACTGTTTTGTGGGAAAAGGTTAGCAAAATGCAACAGCAAGAAGCTGCACAAAACAAGGCTTTAATATGATGCATGTCAAAAAATGAACCAAAAATGAATAACCTAAAGATGGTGCAATACGTTTGGAAACTCTGACAGACTGCAAAGCAATGCCATTCAGCAAGACTGGACCAAGATATTGTTGCCTGGCTGCTGACCCTGCAATTTGGGTGACTAGGTGAAAACTTCAGAGAACTGAGAAGCGATACTAAGTCTTTGAGTATAACATCAGCAGACATTAAGACTTTCTGAAATCTGTCAGCCACTAACATACATTAAGTCCATGTGAAAGAGGCTTTTTTTTCCAGTGATTTTCATAAATATCCTAGTAGCTTTTAAAACTTCAATTATTTTTGCTTCACTGATACTTCAAAAAGAGTTCTGGCAATAATAATTTTTACTAATCATCTAGGTCCAAAATCTTTACTTATGCTCATTCTTACAGAATCACAGAATATGCTGAGTTGGAAGGGACCCATAAGGATCAACGAGTTCAACCCTTAGCCCTCCCCAGAACCATCCCCAAAAGTCACACCATGTGCCTGAGACTATTGTCCAAATGCTTCTTGAACTCTGTCAGCCTTGTGACCACTTCTCTGGGGAGCCTGTTCCAGTGCCCAACCACTGCCCAAAAGGTGAAGAACTTCTTTGTAATATCCAGCCTAAACCTCCCCTGACACAACTTCAGGCCATTCCCTCAGGTCCTGTCACTGGTCACCACAGAGAAGAGATCAGTGCCTGTCCCTCTTCTCCTCACAAAGAATTTGTAACTGCAATGAGGTCTCCCCTCAGTCTCCTCTTCTCCAGGCTGAACAGACCAAGTACCCTCAGCCCCTCCTCATACGGCTTCCCCTCAAGGCCCTTCACCATCTTTGTTGCCCTCCTTTGGAGACTCTCTAACAGCTTAATATCTTTCTTATATTGAGGTTACCCAGATTGTCATGAAACAAAAGAATCCAAAAGCACATGGGTTGGACACAAGCCCTTACTGTGCATGACTGCTGAGAGATCAGAAATGAAATGTAAATAATTAATGAAAGCCTGAGAATTTTTAATCTACAACTAAGGAATGAGATTATCCAGCTGTGAGTTTGGGACTGACCTCTTTTAATAGAATGGATATATTTGAGATTTGGGCTTTGCAAATGAGCCATAACTAAGGAAAAGAAACTTCTGCTGTGAGAGGAGAGGATTATGGTGATTTGGCTGCTGTTCATGAGATCCTCTCCAGCGCTGCACAATTTTTGGGGGGACTAAATTATTCTGGGATGAAAAAATGAGTTATTATTCTGAGAGTATTTATAAAGGTTGATTTTATGGAAAGTACAACTGCTGGCCAATATATTGACAACACAGGAACTTCTGGAATACTCTTGCAGTCTCCAAATACTTACTCCTGTCATTATACCCTCAACTCATGCATCTAAATATGAACTAATTTTAGCTTGATAATAGACACGGGGGGACAGTATTCATCAAAAGGTTGAGACCATACATCAACAATAAGTTACACTTCACTGATTACAAAAAGTTAAAAAAAGAAATTGAAAGTCTTATTGTAGAGTATATTTGCAGGAACCAAATGTCACTTTTTATCATAGAGGAAGGAGGATGTCAGACTTCCTTAAAGTGTTAAACACCAGTTATCGAATGCACAACTAGAAATTCTTCAAGGAAATCACCATGCTTTGAATAGTAACAGAAGTTCATAGGTCTTTTCTATAAGACTCTCTCATACAGCAGACAAAACCAGCTCAAATAATACTGTTAAAAAGTACTTGTGACTGAGAAATTAAGTTTGTGTCATGTGGGACTGCTGGCTGACTAGCCAAGTGAAAGCAATGCTGCATTCTTCTATTCCAATACACACCCTCTGTAACCAGTGTTGTTTAAAGATATTGTCTACATCAGAACTGTGGCTGAGTCTTCAAGCAATTCAGAGAAATTTGCCAGGCAGCCTACAGATGGATTTCACGTTCATTAAGGAAAGAAAGAAAGAAAAAAAGAAGACAAGAAAATAGATCAAATACAGACTTGCTATTTCAGGGCAGGGGGGCAGGAAGGAATAGTTCTACTTTCCTCTTACTTTTTAGGAAGAGAAAAGAAAAATAACTACAAGGTACTTTGTCACTCATAGTCTTATTCACAATGAGTAAGACACATGAAATTCTCACAGGAACAGTTGCAAACTTTCTGAACCAGCAGCAGTGAGTGTTGCTTTGCGCACAATTTCAAAACTCGCAATGTACCACCAACCAATTAAACCATTCTCCCCTAGGAAACAGCAAAAGTGCTTTACAGGCTGTGTCTATGCTAGAAAATAATCCTAAAAAGCAAGTCTGGGAGTAGCCAGACACTTTATCTGCATATTAAATACCCCAGCAATTCAAGTGGCTCAGTCTAGAATGAAACTTCAGAGTGATTGGGGTAAGATACTAGCAGGGATTGCTTTTCAGAGGTTGTATGGAGAAGATCTTGCTAATATCACATCACCTTACTTGCCACAGTCCACCACTTGCCTGTGCCAATAGTCTTGAGGCTTCCTGAGCTCAGACACATCTCAATACTATATCCTAAGGCACCCTATATTCCACCTTCCCGTCTTGCTGTAGAGTCACTAACCTAGCAGATTGCAAAGGGCCTTACCCATTATTTTGGGGCAGAGCCTGTCTTTGCAGCCATAGCAGGGGAATACCAGAGCCCAGTGTTACAGCCTATACCAGCATCACAGAGAATAAAATGAATAGTAAGCTACTAACACAACAGGGAGGATGTTCAGATGCCTTTCCCTGCTATGATGAGCTGCTTCAGCTGCATGCAGATGCAGAAGCACTTGACTGCATGTTCAGTCATCTAAGACCAGGTCTCTACTACTATGGAAACTAAGTACTGGAAAGGGTGATGTGGCCTCTATGTCAGGCCCTCAACTTGACCATGCTCCTAGCAGAATCCCATCCTTCCAGTCAGGCCTGCCTCCCTTTCCTCTATGCAAAGCCTCTCAGCTTCCACAGCGCCAAACTTCTTTGGTCCTGACACCTCTTTATTGGCCCTCCCCACATATCATGTGAGCAGTGGCTTGGGGACACTCATTCCTGAGGCATCACAGTGTTCAGGTGGACACAGCCTTGACCAACACATATGAAGGCCTCATTTTCTTTTCTGTTTAAGAATTCAGCTGAGACAAAGTTTATTTAAATTAATATTTTTCCATAGTAAACATCTGGCTCATATTGTTTTCCTATAAAGACATAGCTACATAAGAGCCACTCATGTATTTCAAATAAATGTTTCGTTCTCTGTGATCCTGCAGGGCCCATTGCATAGTTCCCCTCTAGCAGGTCCTACCAGGAGTTAGTGGACAGGCTTACTAGTGCTGTAGGTAACCAGCCCCTGATATGAATTAAAGTGCTATTCAGCTGAAGTGAATGCCAAGTGAATTCTGAGAGAGGCTTAATTACACTGGTGATACTGAGTGAAACAATAGGGACCTTGTACTCAGTACTCAACAGAGTGCAAGAGAAAGAAATAAAATTGCACTCTTTCATTTCCAGAGTTGGAATATCACCCACTGATGTGGTAGGAAGCCTGCCAGAAAGCCAACCACTGCCAGTATTGATAACACCAAGATAAATGCCCATTAGTGCAAGCAGCTGTGCTACTGGAAGCACTCGGTGCTGCACTCTTGGTGCCAAAGGCTCTGTTGTCTTTCTCATGAGCATTTGATACACACGTCTTCTTTGGAAAGAGGCAAAAACATGGAGGACTTGGCACACTTGTGGTGAACATTAACTAAGATATTTGACTGACTTTGTTGTGGCTTGTGGTTTTTATCTTACTACTAAGATAAGAACAGCCAGCGTAAATAGACTTGATGTCACCACAAGCAGTACAGGGACTACATGAGTGTGCTATGTTTACATGCTCAGTGTCAGTGACAGCACGCTATCACATTATACTGCTCACACAGCAATGCATTTACTGAAGTGATTTAAGTAGTTTTCTGCCAACTGCAATGTAATTTCAACACTACAGTCAGTTACACACAGTCAATGGAATTGTACCATTAGGAAGTTTATATAACACAATGCTTTTCAAATCAGGTTAATAATGCTATATCACAGTATTTGACAGTGCCATTATAATTTTTTTGTCAGCATTGTGGAATACCCAAGACAATCACTAGTGGGAGCAGCAACAGGGATGGCAGGCACCTGGCCAAGGTGCAAGAGGGAGGGGACTGGTGTTACAGCCAGACGTGGCAGCAGGGCTTGACCTTCTTGCCACATGGAGGCCCTGGCACGAGTCCTGTCTTGGGGCAGGCACCCCTCGTGCCTCCAGAGGACCACAGGAAACAAACCTGCCAAAGTCAAGCCAGAAATGTCTTAGGGAATAAGAGGAGTTCTCTGAGGGACAGGAACAGGAGTAGAGAACAAAGACTGGAGAGACTGAGAAGCTGGACTGAGAATATAAGGAGTCTATCATTGAAGAAAAGAGAGATGCTAAGTTATGCTTTGAAAATTATGGACTGGGGTTAAACCAGAGGGATATTCCCTTCCACTCCTGTTATTTGCTTCACCCTTGATTTCTATCACCCTTCTATTGGTGATAGAAATTAAGAATTATTGTGAAAATAGAATAACAGTATTGCTTGATACTAGCAGCATACTGTTATACAAAGCCTTGCAAAAAATAATTAATGCATTTGATACAGTAGGTAATTTGTTGAAATATTCATGTACAGTAAAATTTATTGGGTCTAAAACTGTTCCAAATATCAAGAGAGAAAATATCAACCAGAAGCTCCTTGAAGTGACAAGAGACGAGTTTGAAGCACTTAAACACTAAGCTTCCAAAGGAAATTAATGAACACTACTCTTACTACCTTAACAAAGGAAATAAAGAGGATAGGCCTTACCACTGTCATTGCTGACAAAGGCTAAACCAATTTCAGTCAATACTTTAAGAAAAGTACTTGACTAATTAAGAGCATTACCAACTAGTACTCCTTTATTTTACTTTGAGAATGTTAGTAGATTGAACTTTTTTTCCAGTTTGAAAAGGCAAAAAATAGATAAGCAACTAATTTAGAGAGATATCCTCTTGGTAAATGGAATGGGAAGTTTTACACTATTTCAGTGGTAAGCTAGGACCTGCTATGTGATAGCTTAACTTTTACATTTCAGTTACTTGATACAGCACCAAAATGCTTGGACAGGTATAGGAACACTGACTGTCTAATTATCAATCATTTTAGCTCCTTGCAAATCCAGTGAGTGCTCCTTTGAACAATTGCTATATTTAAACTAATGAAATGGGCTGTTGTAAAGAATCATAGAAGCAAAGAATGGCTTGGGTTGGAAGGGACCTTAAAGATCATTTAATTCCAACCCCACTGGCCATGGGTAGGGACACCTTCCACTAGATCAGGTTGCTCAGAACCCCATTCAACCTGGCCTTGAACACTTCCAGGGATGGGGCATCCACAGCTTCTCTGGGCAACCTGTTCCAGTGCCTCACCACCCTCACAGTAAAGAATTTCTTCCTAATATCTAATCTAAACCTACTCTCAGTTTGAAGCCATTCTCCCTTGTCCTGGCACTACATGCCCTTGTGAAAAGTCCCTCTCCATCTTTCTTGTAGGCTCCCTTCAGGTACTGGAAAGCTGCAGTTGGGTCATTCTAAAGCCTTCTCTTCTTTCATGTAAAAAAAATTACTTTGATTTATAGCTAGTGCAAAAACACCTACTGGACAACAATGTATCCTCTGGAAGAACTAAAAACAGATCTATTAAACCTAAAAATATTTGTAGAAATTAGAAAGCTCATATTTTATAATCACAGGCCAACCCAATAAGATATTTTTTCTATAAACTGACAAAGTAAATACTGAAGTAATATGAATAACTGTCTATATAAGGGCCAAGAATCTTCTTCCTTACTAAAACCAGTGTATTCAATCGACCAATAACTGAACAGACAGAGAGGGGGAAAATTACGTTGCTGGATTATGATTTAATGTGGTGCCACATTCTTAAATTCTGCTTCAGGGATTTACACTCATTTGCATCCCTATCTTTATTTGTACTCTTTATAAAAGCTGACGACAGATAGACGTTATGGTACAATAAAAGAGACCCATAAAAATCAAATTAAAAAAGACAGACAAAACTCTAGACACAGGCAAAATGCATCATACTTGGCCCTGTAAACCCACCGGTGCTGTATAGTATTAGCTCTAGTTATTAAGAAAGAAGTGAAATAATCCCAAGATGAGCAGTGCTACTCAGGTCAGACACACTGTTGGCATCTATCTGGTGAGCAAAGCCACTTCTGCAGGCATTGTAGTGTACATGGGATTGTCTACACTATAAGAAAGCAGCGTAAGTAAAGGTAGTACCTTCTAGCAGACCAAACGTTATGAAGCTGACCATATTGCATAAACCAACAGCCCTATTATATCCTATTATATCCAGGGTCCATATATTTCAGCCACTCTGAAAGTGCTGATTCCTTCTTACTCATTTTCATGCGCTCGGTGCTGTTTTATCTCAGCCACAGGGATCTCCTTTTTAAGCCTACATCACCTTGCTAGTTATCATGGCCAAGTGCTACATCCCCACAGATCAGCTGCTTCCTCTGGATCAGGTGGCCCTTAATCCTCCTCCTCCCAGCTCTCTTTAACATAACCTTGAAACCAGTGAACGAGAAATTTAGGCTTTATGTTGCACCTCCTGAGAAACCAGCAACAAGTCCCACTTACTAATTTTCCAGTTGTGTTTTTTTATTTAAAGGTCTGATCAGCTTTAGGAAAGCAAAATTCCAGCTCTTCAAGGAGCTAGTCAAGATGATCCCCAGGGAAACTGTCTTCAGGGACATGGCAAATTTTTAAGGACATCTCCCATGGAGCACAAGAGTCAGGGATCCTCAGGGACAAGAAACTGGGCAGGGAAGGCAAGAGACCAGCATGTCTGAATCAGGACCTGCTGGTCAAACTAAAGGGCAAGAAGCATATGCGCAGGCAACAAAAGCAAGGACAGGTAACCTGGGAAGAATATAGGGACACAGTCTAGTTGCATAGGGATAGGGTGAGGAACACCAAGGTGAAGCTGGAGCTGAATTTGGCAAGGGATGCAAAGAATAACAAGAAGGGGTTCTACAGATATGTATGTTAGCCAGAGAAAGAAGATCAAAGAAGGTGTATCCTCTGATAAGCAAGGCTGGCAAACTGGCTAGCAGATGAGGAGAAGGCTCAGTCTTCAATGGCAACCTCTCTTCCCACATCTCTTAAGTGCATGGACTGTAAAAGGAGGACTGGGGAAGCAAAGTGCTTCTCACTGTAAGTGAAGATCAGGTTCATGACCACCTGAGGAATCTGATTGTACCTAAGACTGTACCTGATCATTGTATCTGATGAGATACATTCCAGAATCCTAAGGAATTGGCTGATAGTTGCCTGTGATACTTGAAAAGTCATGGGAGGCAGGTGAAGTTCTAGCTACTGGAAAAAGGGAACATATCTATCTTTAAAAAGAGTAGAAAGGAGGACCCTGGGAATTACCAAGCTCTCAGCCTCATCTCTGTGTTGGGAAGATCACGGAACAGATTCACCTAGAAGCTAAGGCACATGCACAACGGGAAGGTGATTCAGGACAGCACAGCTTCACCAAGGGCGAGTCCTGCCTGACCAGCCCAGTGGCCTTCTGTGATGGAGCGACTATATCAGTGGACAACGGAAGGCTACAGACGATTCCCATGAGGCCTTTGAGATGATCCTCCATGACATCCTGGGTTGTAGGAGTCGGGTTTCAGGAAGGGTGCCGAACAGCACCCTGGGAGATGTAGTTTCCCAAGTACTCTATCACATGGACAGTGAGATACCCATGGTGATTGGTTGTTAAGGTCACGTGGTGTGACGTGTTAACCCTTATATAAGCTGTCGTCTCGTTTGAATAAAGAGGATTTGGCAGTGAACCCCCAAGCTAGCTGCGTCTGTATGGTTTATTTACTTATTATGTTAATAAGCTATACTGGGTGGACTGTTGGTGGATAAGGAATTGGTTGGACCGTCACATCCAAAAGGTAGTGGTGAAGGGCTCAGTGTCCTGATGGACATCAGTGACAAGTGGTGTCCCTCAGCGGGTTCTGTACCGAGACCAGTGTTATCTAATATCTTCATTAATCACATAGACAAAGGGATTGAGTGCACCCTCAGCAAATGTGCAGATGACACCAAGCTGAGTGGTGTGGTTGACACACCTGAAGAATGGGATGCCATTGAGAAGGAGCTGGACAAGTGCAAGAAATGGGCCCATGGGAATCTCATGAGGTTTAATAAGACCAAGTCCAAGGTGCTACACCTGGGTCAGGACAACCCCTGGTATCAATACAGGCTGGGGGATGGACAGATCAAGAGCAGCCCTGCCAAGGGGACTTGGGGATGCTGGAGGATGAGAGGCTGGACATGAGCCAGCAGTGTGAGCTCACAGGCCAGAAAGCCAAACGTGTCCTGGGCTGCATAAAAGAAGGGTGGCCAGCAGGGTGAGGGAGGGGATTCTTCCCCTCTGCTCCACTCTGGTGAGACCCCCACTTGGAGCACTGCATCCAGCTTTAGGGTCCCCAGCACAGGAAGGACATCAACCTGTTGGAGCAAGTTGAGAGAAGGGCCGCGAAGATGATTAGAGGGATGGAACACCTCTTCTAAAAGAACTGAGATTGTTCAGCCTGAAGAAGTTAAGGCTCCAGGGTGACCTAACTGCAGCTTTCCAGTACCTGAAGGGAGCCTACAAGAAAGATGGAGAGGGACTTTTCACAAGGGCATGTAGTGCCAGGACAAGGGGGAATGGCTTCAAACTGAGAGTAGGTTTAGATTAGATATTAGGAAGAAATTCTTTACTGTGAGGGTGGTGAGGCACTGGAACAGGTTGCCCAGAGAAGCTGTGGATGCCCCATCCCTGGAAGTGTGCAAGCTGGATAGGGCTCTGAGCAACCTGGTCTAGTGGAAGGTGTCCCTAACCATGGCCAGGAGAGCTGGGACTAGGTGATATTCAGGGTCCTTTTCAACCCAAACCTTTCTATGATTCTATGAAGTGAAAGCTTTGTCCCTTTAACAGAAGCTGTTTAATCAGCTGGATACTGGCAGAAAACATCCTGAACATCATCTTCAGTTTCTAATTTGGAACCACAAAGTGCATCATCAGCTGTTCAGCAGGAAAGAGCTGAAAACTTACTTGGGCTTTAAACTACCCATTTGCTCTGTTAACATATAGACGTATGGCAAAGCAGTGCACCCCAAAGGATGATGAGAGGGGAAAAGCAGGCAGAAAGAAGACGAATTTCAGGAAAGATAAAGGGAAAGAACTCCAGGGACAGGTTTTCTTTTGAGCAAATCCAAGTCTTCTCTGGCCTTCCCTAAGAAAAACATAGTTTCAAGCAGCCTTAGTTTAACTTAGAGGGTCCACAGAACCAAAGGATACCTGGACTGTATACTACTGTATTAGAAGCATACCCACCACTAGGTGTCAGCCCAATTTAAGATACGTACAAATTTCTTTAAATAAAATCTCACTTTCGTTATACTTTAATCTTTTAACTATATAATGGAAATCTTCATGCATATTTATATAACACATGTACATTTATAACACTCAAGCTGACTTTAAGGAACATATCTAATGACAATTTCAGAAAAGCATGTCAAAAACCTTTTTGAAGCTGAAGTAGTACACCTGCTTTCACAAAGCTACATTTCATAGAATCATGTAATCATTTACATTGGAAAAATACTTTAAAACCATCGAGTCCAACCATTAACCCAGCCCTGCCAAGTCCACCACTAAACCATATCCCTAAAGGCTACATCTACATGTCTTTTAAATACCTCAAGGGAGCTCCACCACTTCCCTGGGTAGCCTGTTCCAGGGCTTGACAACCCTTTCAGTGAAGAAATTTTCCCTAATATCCAATCTAAACCTCTCCTTGCACAGCTTGAGGATATTTACTCTTGTCCTATCACTTGTTACCTGGGAGAAGAGACCGACCTCCACCTGGCTACAATCTCCTTTCAGGTAGTTGTACAGAGTGATAAGGTGTCCCCTGAGCCTCCCTTCCTTCAGGCTAAACACCTCCAGTTCCCTCAGCTGCTCCTCATCAGACTTGTGCTCCAGACCCTTCACCATCTCCATGGCCCTTCTCTGGACATGCTCCAGCACCTCATTGTCTTTCTTGTAGTGAGGGGCCCAGAACTGAACACAAAATTTGAGGTGTGGCCTCACCAGTGCCCAGTACAAGGGGATGATCACTGCCCTGGTCCTGCTGGCCACTTGCTGATATAGGCCAGGATGCCACTGGCCTTCTTGTCCACCTGGGCACAGTGCTGGCTCATGTTCAGCTGTCTGTTGACCAGGACACCCAGGTCCTTTCCCCCTGAACAGCTTTCCAGCCCCTCTACCCCAAGCCTTCCATGGGGCTATTGATATCCAAGTGCAGGACCCGGCACTTGACCTTGTGGAACCTCACACAATTGGCTTTGGCCAGCTTCCTCTGCAGAGCATTCCTATTGTCCAGCAGATCAACATTCCCACTTTGGCACCAGCTTGTTGCAAACTGACTGAGGATGCACTCGATTCCCTCATCTATCATTGATAAAGATATTAAACAGGACTAGCCCCGGTAGAGAGCCATAGGGAACCCTACTAGTGACAAGCCACCAGCTGAATGTAGCATTCACCACTACTCTCTGGGCCTGGCCATTCAGCCAGTTTTCTACCCAGCAAAGAGATGCCTGTCTGAGTCCATCCGTTTGGGGGTTGTGAAGATTATGCACCTTCATGTACAGAGAACAGTGAACAAGCTCTGGCCTATGGACAGTACTTCATCTTTTTGAAATTTAAAGCCCTGACAGTTAAAACATGAGTTGAAAAGGTTAAGATAGAATATCTGCTCTGCCAGTGTTTTCTGAAGCAATGAATCCATTAACACCACAGAGCCCCTGCTGGTTACGAGATAAAAGCAGATGGACAATTTATCAGCATTTTGTCCAGGAGAGAATCAAATAACTGTCATATCACTTCTGAACAGGCTCTGCCTGAGCACTTTCTGTCATTCAACTTAATACTACCCACTCTCCAACTGCAGGGTTAAAACAGACACAGTGGGGATATAACACAGGAAAAAAAAAATTCAAGGTATTATGCCTTCAGTCATAAATATGCACGGGATCTTCAAAGCAGACTTCAAAAACAAAAAAGGTGTTTATGAAGTCTCCTATAATTAAATTTTCATTCTCCTCTCTAGGGAAAGTATGATGACACAAAACTGAATGTGGAAAAATGGACCTGACTGACATTTCTTTCTGTCAGAAAGAGCTTGCAAAGAAGAGTCCTCAGACAATACCTAACACAGCATTTGAAGGCTCATCAGGTGATGTAAAGCACTGCAAATAAAACAATGGGAGAGCGGGAAGAGGGGGAAAACAACAACAAAAAAACCCCAAACCAACAACAAAAAAACCCACTCAGAACAATCCCCCCAAAAAACCCCAAACTCATTCCCACCCACCCATCCCTGCAAAACAAAACAGAAAGAAAATCCAAAAAGAGTCTCCCCCAAAAAAGCCCTACAGAACTAGAAATGGTCCAGGGAAAAGAACTCTTCCAGAAAAACACCTTCCTTTCCAGCAATGCAGAAACAACAACCTACAATCTTTCCTTGCACACAGCCTCCCTCTCCTGTCAAAAAGATGAAGCTTCAGTTCTGAAATAGGCTTGTATTACACTGCGACACACAGTCCTTTCACAGCTGACCCAGAGTCCCTTTCTGCTTCCTGATATCTCACCTTATCAGCATCCTAAAACATTCAAATCAGTGTCAACACCAAAGCTAGGAATGATGAAGAACTTAGGGAAATGCTACACAATTGATAGCAAAAGCCAATCAGAGATGGCTGATATCAAGGACAGACTGAATTAAAACACGAAGTAGAAAATTTTATTTCAAATATGATAACGGATGTAGCCAAGAGGGGGAGAAGGGCCCAAGACAAGAAAATGATTTTCAGAAGAGACATCAGAGATGACCAAGAACAAAAGGCAAAAATGGCCCCTTTACAGTCCCAAACAATCTGGAGCTCCAAGTGGGATTTCATTTCTAAACCTAATCCTAGGAATGGGATGAGCCTCATTGCCAGACGTGGGCATAACCCGGACAAAAAAATTTCTTGTGAGGCTTCAGGTGTGTCTTCTAGAAGCTTGCCCTTTCCTTTGGAGTCCCCTTTGCAGCCTTACTCCCACAGAAGCTCTAGGATTTACCCTTCTACTAACCCTAGGGATGGGCACAGAGCTTTAAGCCATGTTCTCAGAGGTGTAAAGCTGTTGGCAGCCCAAGCCTTCCCTTGACAGTTCTCTTCAGCCCACACCACGTGTAACTTGAGGCTTTGCTCTGCTCCTAACCCTAGCCCTTCTCTCAGCCTCAACTCTCAGACTCCAGCTCTGACTTAGACCAAGTAGGTCTTAGGAAAGAGGTCTTTTAGCAGCCTAAACCTTCTGTTGGTGCTCTCTTTGCACAAATAGTCGAAATGAAGCCCTAGACTTTGTCCCTCTCCTAATTGTGTGCTATGAACAGACATAAAGGTGGTCTAGTTAGGAGGAAAGGAAAGTTACTAAACAAAAGAAAATGTCTGCTGAAAAATACTGACAGAGAAATGCCAGCCAGCCTGGGAAACAAGAACCAGCTGCTCTGCAAGGAGACCTGAGCCAGGAGCCAAGTGTGAGGCAGGCAGCAGTGACCTCCCCAGTAAGAACAAGGCAATTCAGTGCCAGAATGGCATCCAGAGACAGATCTGGGCCGATATTGTCCAGTAATCACACAGTAAGTCCACAGTGGTGAGGCAGGTCCAAGGCCAAGCCAGGAAGCCAACTGCAGGCCCAGGTCAGGACTAAGGAGCTCTCCTACACAGCTGTAATGCAGAAGATGCAGGGGCCAGCAGTAAAGGCTCAGCTTAAAAGTAGGTCCTAAGGGAAAGCTTCAAAGTGCTTTTCTGATGGGGCACTGGAGATCTCACAGATGTAGAACAGCTGAGCAGGACAAAATTGCTGAGAAATTGGGATGGTCAGGAAGATAATACTAAGTGACTGTACATGTTAGTACACACATACTCCTGAGCAGAAAAAAGTCTGGGGGATTTTTAAGTCAAATAAATACATAACTCAAGCCCATCTTTTCCCTTATGAACATTACTTGAGTGTTAAAGATGTCAGGAAGGTAGGTGAGGCAATAAACTTTTGTAAGCATTGTTTATATATTGTGTGGTCACTTTCCCAGCAGAATTATAGCCCACTGTGCAGTTAAAACAGGCACATGAATATGCAGTCCTAACTGCAGAACAATGTGCAGGTCTGGGAAATATTTACAGAGGCACAAGGCTTTGGCTATTACAAAATTGGGATTTTTTTTTTCCACTAGCATCAATGCAAGTTCTAGGTGAAAAAGCTTCACCTGTGTAAAGACTGGAAGTGCGCAATGTCCTATGAGCAGATCTGGCACAAAAATCCAACACCAGTGCATCATGTATGTGATCAAAGACTGAGAAGGAACACAGGGCTCCCTGTTCTATGACAAGATCTATACAGAAATGCATTGGTGTATACCAAATTACATTTTTGCTGGGTGGTCAAGCATGGCAATGGGCTGTCCAGAAAGCCTTTAGTCCATGGAGATATTCAAAACCCAACTGGACACGGGCCTGAGCAACCTGCATTTAGTGACCCTGCCCTGAGCAAGAGTTGGACTGGGCAGCCTCTGGAATTCCTTGCCAACCTCAGCTCTTCTGTGATTTTGAGATTTATTATTCTTGAATACTGACTTTGTGATGAAATAACAAATGTTGAAGTCTGAAATAGGTGTATAAAACTCAATGGTCAACAAGAAAGCACTTCCAGATCCATTTTACATAGAGATAAAACTTAAGCTTAGTCACAAAATAGAAATCACAATGCCACATTGTCTGGTTAGATATATGGGAATTAGCTGTAACAACTAAAAAAACATGGACGCAATATTAGTTAAATGTTAGTAAAAACATACAGCCTTCATAATAATTTCTTTTTTTCTTTGAGGTTATGCAAACTTAAAAAAACGGAAGTAAAATTAACAGTTCAACTGTCACAAGAGGTCAGGTCACAACAGTCACAGATCTGTTGAATATATCAATATGAGCAATTGTGTTTACTTTGCTGACTGCCCCATAAATTGCACCAAAATCAATTTAGAATGAAGATCAGCAACAGAAGGGCAGTCTATTTCTCACCACCACCAACTCACAGTCCTGTCTGGACAAAGCCAGAAGCAACCTGCTGACAACTGCACACAGAAGTTCTGTTCTGTGTACTCCAATATGATGTGAAACAAAAGATGAAAATCTTATTATCACCAACTGGTTTAAAATGACAATCTAATTTGGAATTTTGCCCATCCACTAATCATACAGTCATGTGCACTGTAGATTTTACTACCATTTATTACTGAGAAATGCAAAAGTGCCTGATTAACTATTGTATTAGCTCTTCAGAAATTCTGTCATCTAACACAAGCATACTGACAGATGTCAGGAATCTCAGCATTAAGAATTCCAAATTCGACAAACAAAAGCTTGTCATGTGTGGTCTGCAGCTGAACAGAAGGGAAGATACTTCAGATTGGAAGGGATGTTTCTAAGTCTCCAGTCCAAGCAGACTCCAGATTGACTGCTCCAGGCAGTCAGCTCTGAGGTTAGGCCAGCTTCATCTGGGCTTTATCCAGCCAAGTTGTCAAAGCATCCAAAGACACAGACCTAACAACCTCTCCAGGCAACCTGCTGTACTGCCTGACTTGTCTCAGTGAAACACTCATTCCTTATATCCAGTCTGAACCTCTCCTTTCAGTTTATGCCTGCTGGCCTTCATTCTCCTACCATGTACCACCTACATCTCCTGGCTTCACCTCCTCAAAGGTACTGGAGGTTGCTCTTAGGTTCCCCCCACAGTTCCCTTTTTTGGGTGCAGACATTCCTTCAGTCTCTCCTCACTGGGCAGGTCCTCCTAGTCCACGGCTGGAGGAATTGCTGGCCCAATGCTGAAAACAGATTTCACTTAGATTGACATCCTCAGTAACTTTCTACTGTGTGTTCATAACCCACCTGTAACACAGAGAACTACTTCACACTGTAAAGGTACGACAACCAAATAGTAAGAGGATCCAAACAAACATCAGTTTCTATTACAGATATAAAAGGCAGAAGATAAATAGATTATGTGGAAGCAGGCATATGCAATCAGCAGAAAATAAAGAGCTTGTTTAACCACATTTGTAAAGAGCAGGAGTAAAAACAAACAAAGACAAATTACTTGCTTATGCAGACAAGAGCTTCTTGCCCTCATGCCTTTAAAATTTTTGCTTCTGGACATCACAAAAAGGAGACTTGATATTTTTGGCATTGCACTTTGCCATTTGGGACTCTGGGGTAATTCTTCCTTATTCCTAACCTATAACCCCCAAAATATCTGAGAGGACATTTTGCTATGTTTCAACCAAGTTTGTGTTGCTCACAAGCACCGTGTAATGGGAATTTTCTTTACTATGAGCAAGCTACCAGTTGAAAATGAAACACTGAAACTCCTAAGCTTTGTTTGGATCTGTGACCCTACTATATGCACCATTTTCTAGGGGAAAAACAAGCTTAGTCTGGGAAAAATTCCTCATGAATGTTAAGTATAGTTAATGCTTAATAGACACCTAGTGGTAGTCTCAAGTAAGATTAAGAAAACTTTAATGTTGCATTCTCAGTAGTTAAACCCAGCCATAAGACTCATAAAAAAGATATTGTAGATAGTTAAAGTTGCTGTCTCTTCACTGAAGGCAAAATGAAAGAAAACTGAAGGTCAAGGAAGAATGGAATTGGCTACCTGGGAATAAAACTGTGTAGCTTCCAAAAGGCTGAAGAGCAGCTCATCATGACAATGCTTTATAGAAGAAAAGGAAGTAAAACAGTATCACTTCGATTAAAATTTATTGGGACTCCCACTTGCATAGGTACAGTCAGAACCAAAAGTGTGAGGCCAAATCCATATCACACATAATCGGCTTCAGAAAGGGTCAGTTCACCATATCGACAGGTTATTGAATATGTGTAACTAGTCGCCTACCATAAGCATACAAGGCTAGTACATGCAGACAGTTTCATCAACACTACCTCTTTTCTCTCAGAGAGGAATACCATAGGAAAACATGGGAACTATCATTCCCTCTGGATCTGATGGCAAAGGACCACGATCATACATAACTCGTACAAACACTAAGTAAAGGTAAAATGGTATCAAGATCAAGCCTATGAATTTGTTTGCAAGATTATTAGGCTACTGTTTATGAATATGCTGAGCAGGACACTGTCCCTTCCTGGTCCTACAGCTGAGGACAGTAAGGAGGCACAGTTTAAACCAGATGTCAGACGGTCCCATGATCTGCAGTCCCTCATCCCATAGCCCATATACTGACTCATTATCCCCATGCTCTCATGTCCAGGCAGCACCAATGAACGTTTTGAAGGTTTTCTGAATTCTTACCCCCATCAACTACTACATAGAGATAAAAGAAAGTTCAGTTACAGCAGACCCAAACCTATCATTTCATTCACTTAGGAAGTTTCTGTATGGTCAATGTCTTCTCCATTTATGCATGACATTATGCTAATTTCAAGAAAGTATAACAATATGCATTATGCATTGGATAATGAGGCCATGGAAATTGTTCTATCAAGCCAGAAGACTGGCTGATCTGGAATTATAGCCTGTGGCCAACAAGAAATGCTTCAGAGAAAAGAATAAAAAACCTTGAGTGAGACTGGAAAAACTGATTAAAAGTTCATTCCTCAAAGCACATATCTTTAGCTCTGGAAATTTTTTTGAGTATCCTGTGCTCCTTTAACTCTGCTAAACACTTGTACTGTAAGGCAATGAGTCCTATTGCCCCATTAGGATATTGTGAAGTCATTGTTCCCTTTTCATTCATATCACATACCTTGACTTTCAGTGTAGGGCTAGAGTAATGGCTGTGCTTAAGCAAATGAAAATAGGTAACATGCAGAGAAATAAGAATGTCCTGCGGGAACTGTTGTGAGGCAAAAACACAGTCCACACTGTTGAAAAAAGTGATAGGAGATCAGAAAAAGGAATCAGAGTCGCTTCTAAGCATGAGTGGGTACCAAGCAACACAAACTTATGCAAAGAAAAATAATCGTTCAATGTTAACAAACAGGTAACAGTGAATACTACTACAATATGGAATTATAAATATATTTGCTTGTAGATTTGAGACTGAACGCAGAAGTCTTTGTATAACCTCGTCTTTGCTAGCACTCATAGAGGTTTTTTTGATCTACACTTTACTCTGTCATAACTCTTCCCAAAAGTGTGACTCCAATAAACACACCATCATAGTAAGAAAATTCCTTGCTGCTTTTATAAGGGAGATGCTGTGTTAATACTTAAGACACTGCCACCGTCCATGCCTAAGCCACACCCCAAACCACACTGACTCAGTGAACAAAATACACAGATGATTCTGGCCACCATTTTCGCTTCAATGTAGATGTTTAATATTTTTATTCAGGTATCAGACTGACCTTAGGGAACACATTGTCCTCTTCAGGGGAGCTCATCTCCAATTCCTTCTTTCTCTACCAGATCATTGTAACGTGCACATCAGTTCTAGGGTGCTTACTTGAGGGCACAGTCATCAGTCTCCTGTGAAAGGCTGCAGCTCTCAGAATGAGATGATGCACACAAGTCACAATCCCAACAAGCACTTTGCATCCAACCACATTAGAGGTGCAGCCGCACTACCGCTTGCTCCAGTTCTCCAAAGGTGTCATGGACTGCTGCAAATCTCACCACACCTTCCTAATACATCAGATACAACAAATGTGGCCAAGAACCAACATTTGTTCACACAACTGCAAAATATTAGTGACATAACCCAGATGAAACAGCAACCAGAAATCATCTGCAGGAACCATAACTTTACGTATAGCCAATGACCCATGTAGACCTCTGCACAAACTAGAATATTCTTGAAGGTGGTTTTAATGTGTCCAAAACCAGCTATTTTGTGTTCTAGGAAAAAGCTGAACTAATTAAGGACTAATTAGCATTTCCTGAGCAATAAGTTAGACCAAAACCTTGTCATTTGTGAAAGTTCTAATAAATTTTTTAAGACAAGGATTTGTTTGTTTTTTTGTTTTTTTGTTTTTTTTAACACAGCACAAAATTCAGGTCACACCAAAGCAAAACTGCTAAGAGTAACAAAACCCACTGGAATGTTTGCTTAAAGTTAGTAATCCTCACATCAACTATATGACACAAACTGTAACACAATACTAAAGCCAGTAAATCCAGTGTCAAATTCAGTGTCAAAGAACTTCAACTACACGTGTCCCTAGCTGTAAATTACTAGAGTGCACTAAACATTTATTCATGAAAAGGAGGTTTTAGATTGATTTTTTAAGTCTATTCTTAAGTCTCATTTAAGTGTAAAATCAAAGTTAGCTTCACTAGAAGCAGAATTCATCTTCTGTATCTGTGGTACCACTTCCGCAAAGCTTTATACATCAGCATGATGGGGAAAAAATACTCTTATATTCCACACCAGAGAGATAACTCCCATTTTGGGGAAACAGTTCTGTGGCCTTAGTGATGCAACTTTCTGTTAGCCTTCTTTGAGTGCTATATGTTTTCCTGATATACTACATATTTATATCTATATACTACTACATATTTATAGATACTGCAAGATAACTCAAATTCATTCAGTTAGCAACTCCATTTTTCAAGACTTAGGGTACACAACTGCTATCACTGCTTCTGCTGACTCCTATGAAATGTTAGCTCCAGCAAATCACAAAGTCTTTGAGCCATTGCAAGGAGATGTATTGACAAGTCAGTCTACAGTGAAAACCAAGCACCAGTTAGAGATGGAGTGGCCCTTTGTTGGTCTTAATGGTTAGACAGGACATTCACACTCACAGACGGAGCATTAGAAAGAGTGCAGAAATATATGGAACTTCCAGAGCAGAAAAATATTAAAGAGGTGCTACAGAGGTAAAGGGCTTTGCCCTTTTCCCATATTCTGATGAGAAAGACATTCAGACAATCACACTTTACTATGAGAGCTCAACCCTTCTGCCAAGACATCAAGACACCACCACTCAGTCTATAACCCCTAATCACTTCTACAGATAGGAATGATATCTTCACCAGATTTTTCCAGGAAAGTCCAAGAAAACTGTACGATATAGATGCTTACCAAGACTACCTTGTTCTTTCCACTTTCCTCTGATTTAATTAATGCACTGCAGAAGTGCATTAATTCCCAGATTCATAGAGACTTATCAGAATTTGGCATCCTCTCCAACCAGTCTCCAGGGAACTACCACCTGCAGAGGAATGAAGCTTGGGAGACACATTACAAGTCTGGGGCTTGAGACTCCCGATCTCAAGTAGCTGCTTCCTTCATTTTTTCAGACACCTCAGAAACACTAGCACAATTTTTTGTTCTTTACCAACACAAGCGGAAAGAGGAGGAAACATTAACCCAGGCCTCAAATTGTCTAGCTCAGGAATCTACCATTTCAACGAATTATTTACTTGAGGAGCTACAAATGGTCCAAGACAGCATGCCAGCTGTCTACAGCACCATGGAACAAGCTGGGAGACTGCAATTACACAACATTTATTATAAAGGTGGGTAGAAGACAAACTGATGATTTCAGACATCTGTGGTTTCAGGCAGGAGTAACAGGGTAGAAGCCAAAAAGGACCGTGTTTGACTGACTCTGGCTGGCCACCAGGTTACCACCAAAGCTGTTCTATCATTCCCCTCCTCAGCTGGACAGGAAAGAGGAAGCATAACAAAAGGCTTGTGGATCAAGATAAGGGCAGGGAAAGATCACTCAGCAATCACCATCACAGGCCAAACAAACTCAACTTGGGTAAACTAATTTATTGCCAAACAGATTAGGGGAATGACAAATTATAATGAAACCTTAAAACCCCTTTACCTCACCCCTTGAGCCTTCTTCCATGGCTCAACTTCACTCCCTCCCACAGGGTGCAGTCCTTCAGGAACAGACTGCTCCAGCACAGATCCCCTGTGGGGTCACAAGTCCTGCCAGCAAACCTGCTGCAGCATGGGCTCCTCTCTCCACAGGTCCTGACAGAAGCCTGACCCTGCATGGGCTTCTCATAGCATCACAGCCTTCTTCAGGAATCTTCCTGCTCTGGCATGGGATCTTCCCTGGGCTGCAGGGGGACAGCCTGCCTCATTATGGGGTCTTCCCTGGGCTGCAGGGGGACAGCCTGCCTCATTATGGGGTCTTCCCTGGGCTGCAGGGGGACAGCCTGCCTCATTATGGGGTCTTCCCTGGGCTGCAGGGGGACAGCCTGCCTCATTATGGGGTCTTCCCTGGGCTGCAGGGGGACAGCCTGCCTCCCCATGCGGTCTTCCCTGGGCTGCAGGAAAATCTCTGCTCTGGTGCCTAGAGCACTTCCTCACGGGTCCTCTGCACTGACCTCGGTGCCTGCAGAAGACAGGGTACGTTCCTGTCACATATTCTCACTCCTCTCTTCCAGCCTGCTATTGTGCAGACTTTAGGAAGAATACATCAAGCATATGTGAAGCAATGAACGTACGCAGGGAGAGAACCACCTCGATTCCAAGCAGCAATCCCTCAAATCTCAGCCTATCGATACCGCCAACAGTCCGGACGCTTTCATAGAGGGTATGTGCAGTGCTGGGCGGACCCCGGGGTCCGGCTCGGCAGCTCTATTGGGCCGCTGTCTCGTCAGTCACCGGGCAGGGGGAGCTGTCGGCGGGTCTGTTCTGTTTGCCGGGCGCTTGCGCGATTCCCGCGGGCGTTTCCCGGGGGGCGCGCTGTGCCCGCGGGGCCGGCCCTGGGCCGCTGCCGTGTCCATGGAGCGGCGCCGTGGGAGGGGCCGGAGGCCGCGGCAGGGGCGGCTCGGCGGGGCCGGGTGACGGCACTGCGGGACTGCAGCGCGGGACAGGCCCGCACCGCCCAGCCCAGCCCAGCCCAGCCCAGCCCAGCCCAGCCCAGCCCCGCCGCGTCTCCGCGGACCGGCGGATGGGGTGAGGGCAGCGGCTCGGCCATGGCCAGCAGCGGCCCCGAGGAGGGGGAGGCGGTGGCAGGGGAGGAACAAGCCCTGAGGAAGCTGGTCGTCCGGCTCCAGAACGTCCAGGAGAGGAAGCGGCTGGAGACTCTGGTGCAGACCCTGAGCGACCTGCTGGAGCTGGCGGCCCGGCAGAGCGGTGAGCGCCCTGCCCTGCCCTGCCCTGCCCTGCCCGGCCCCGCCGAGAGCCGCCCGCCCGCCGCTGGTCGCTAACGCGGTCTGTCTGTGTGTCTGTCTGTCCCCCACAGCTCCCCGGCTCTTCAGCGGCAAAAACGTCCACGTGCCCGTGCTGCTGGTGGTGGATCTGTACCCGGGAGCGGCGGGCGTGCAGCAGGTCAGGACCGGGCAGGGCGAGGGCCGGGGCCGCTCCGCGGGATGCGCCGAGCGCTGCGGCCCCTTCCCGGGATGGAAGTTGTTGTTCCGCTTGTTGATTTCTCCTTAACTTGCTTTCTCATGGGCCGCTTCGTGAAGTGTTGTGATCTGTAGAAGGGCGCTGTCACCGCTGGCATTTAAAGGGACCAAGTACTCCAGGTCTTTGCAGACGCCACTTGGCTGCGTCTCTGTTTGAACGGCAAAA
The DNA here is from genome assembly GCF_025592945.1 of Manacus candei. NCBI lineage: Eukaryota > Metazoa > Chordata > Aves > Passeriformes > Pipridae > Manacus > Manacus candei. The sequence continues at coordinate 3,418,556 of NW_026138111.1, read as the reverse complement.
GGAGGCGAAGTAGGAAATAAAAATTAAGCGATGTGAATACTGTGTGCTGTAGGGTTCTGAATTACCAAGAATGTTATCTAATATAATTTTGACGTGTCAATATTGAATTTTGCCATGGTTAGACAAAGTTCCGAAAAGCAGAATTTTACAATATGTATTCATATACGTGCAGCCCTATCCTAGAGACTTGTACTATCACAGCTTTTTAAAGGGAGGAGGGAATCTTTTAGCTAAGAGTAGGTTCTGCAATTTAAGGTTCTGCCTGCTCCTGTAACTCAGCACTGGCCCATTTGGATTAGGTGTGGCACTTGCACGATTTGATGTTGTACTTACGGTACAGCTGCCAAACTCGTCATACAAAACAGCTCCATCCTAGCAAGCATTTATTAAATTTCTGACTATGATATGCTTAGAGGATGTTTATAAACTCCAGGCTTCTTTAGAACTCATTTTCTTTTTATTATTAAGCCCATTCGTATGGTAACAGTGTTTTTTAACATGTTTTGTTTTTTCAATTCACCTAGAAGGCAAAACATAAATTACATTGCAAATGCCTCTTAAATAGAAGTATATTTTAAGGGGGTTTGTGTTTTGTTGTTTTGGAGGTTTTTTGTTTGGGTTTTTTTTTGTCTGTTTTAGCTAAAGGTCAAAAGCTCAAAATTCAAATTAAAATATAAAACTGTGTTTGTGTAGTGATTAATCTGGAATAACAGTGATTTGAGGTTTTCTTTTAAGACTAAATATTTGTGCAGTGTTTGGAATTTTTACTTATTTTACTATTCAATTGTCAGGTTGTTAAGAAATACAGAAAAATGAATCAGCAGTTATTTTCAAGATAAAGCATATTACATATATATAACAATTTACAAAACCTCTGCCCAGAAGTTTAGACTAGGAAGTAAAACATATGAAATCCAACCACACCAAGCAGTAGGTGTGAAATGACAGCACAAGACTCTCAGAATTGCATAAGGAAGATAGTGATTGTTTAATTTACATTTTAACTGTGCTGAAATACCTCATTCCAAATTAATGCATTTAAAATTTATTATAATCTTCTATCTGCCTACATTTGCAGTCAAACAGTGTTTCAGTTTAGAAGTTCTGGAGCTCCTTTGTATTACTTGTCTTGTACTGGAGTATGAAATTCATAGCCAGTGCAAAGCTCAAATCCTGTTCCTCATAAAATGTCTTAGGCAACTCTTCCTTCACATTCAGTTCTGCTATTTACAAACATTCACAATATGTTAGCAGAGCTCTGTCTTGTTGCTTCATTCACTGTTATTTGTTTACAGTCTTTGTGAATACACAATTCTCACTTTACAGCAGTGATGAAGTAATGAGGTCCTGATTACAGTGAAGTCTCTTTGCACTACCAATGAATTTTCATTGAATAAATGAATTAAACAACCTCTTTTGCTTTCAGCATTGTAAAAAAATTGTCTCACATAAGAGAATAAAGGCAGTAAGAGACACACCTGAAGTGAGAATTTTCTTTACCTACCCTCCTTAACTAGTGACAAAGCATAAGGTGGTGCTGCTGCTCCACTGACTTGTACAAAGTAGGTTTCCATAGTAGATCAATATTACAAGTACTGGTGCAAGTCAGACTGCAGGCATAAACCCTGCAAGCTTCTTCAGAGGTAGGAAGGTACCAGTCTGGAAGGTCAGTGGTGCTCGAAAGTAAAATAGGCGTCCTTAAGTAAATATGGTTGTTTTCTGCAGTTGCTTTGGCAATGACTGGAGCAGCTTAGAAACTCTACAGCAAAATAAGAGTACACTTGAGTAAAGAGCAGTCAGCAGAGCTTTATTGTCTCACATAGAAGAGGTGACCTAATGTAGTATAAATTCATTGCGTGCTAGAAACAGAAGGGGTTTGATTTAAAAATAAAGAGTTTCAGTGCTGCCACCAACTGTTTCTGTGGGACCTGTTTGAGTGTTTATAAGGACATCTTTATTTACTTTTCCCCCCTTCCCTGTAACCTTCAGGATTTCTATTATTTAAAAGACTCTGACTTTCTTACATAGTTATTGAACAGCTAATAAGTTCTCTGTTATCTCAGGTTGTGATTGTAATATTGAAAAATAGACTACGTATCAGCAGGGCAGATGTTTCCATTGGTCTTCTCTAGATCCACCATTTTTATAGTTGTCAATAGTTGTGAGTCCTAACAATCCAAATAAAAATGTTCAATGGGAATATGAATTTCATTAGAAACAGTTTTAATACAAAAAGGAATCTTCTAAAGTTATTAAGCAAGTTTTCATCAGATTATGTATTTTATAAGAACAGTTAGGATGTCCAGAAGTGGGACTTCTAAAAAGAAATCTTTTCTAAGAAATACGCAGTTTGTGAATTAATAGTCACCTCTACAATGTTTCTGAGATTTGTACCTGACTGACTGTCACTGATAGACTTTTATCTTGGGGAGGACTGATGCTTGGCAAGACTATTTGTTGTACCTACATTTAGTCAGGGCTCAGTTATGCAGACTAGCCCAGTCATCCTGACTGTCCATAGTACATGATTTGTAGCTCATGTAGAGCAAGCCAGCTTGCTTTCCAAGGAAGCAAAGAGCATGGAAATTGGCTTGTGGTGAAGATCAATCTGTAGGCATTAAGATTGTAATTTGGCTCTGCAAATCTGAACTCAAGCAGAAACAAAACTACTGCAGATAGCATGAGCATAGCCCGTGTAAACAAGTACGTAAAAGACAGAAGCAGAATTCTGATTCCCAGGGAGCTACATCAGCTTTTTTCTACTCTCCAAAGCTGTCAGCTGTCTAGATTGAAGCCTCTGCTGTTCCTTTGGGTGACTCTACACTACCAAACCTGTAATTCCATGTCTCTAGTCTTACTGATTGCAGGGTTAGGGATCATGCACTTTCTGTGAACTTCACTGTTAAACTCTTTGAAGGTAGCCATTTACATTCCTGTTGTTGGCTGTCCCATCTTGACTCCTTTGCTTTACATAACTCTTCTGTGGAAAACTGATCCAGTTACACATATAGTTTTTGTGCCATACTTATCTTCTGTTTTGACCCTATTCTTAAAGTACACAGGCCTGCTTCCACCTTTTTATTTATTTATTTATATGATCAAGGAAGCTTTTATTCTTTATTATAATTCCTCTTTGTAAAATCTGCTTCGTCCTGGCTTTTGACATTTCACTACTTCTCTTTCAATACAGAGCAGATTTCTTGCTCATCAGTTAATTATTTGCACAGATTTTGCTTACTGTGTCCTCACTGCAGCCCATTTGATCATATCAGCCTGTAGGCATTCATAAGACAGCAGCTTTCTCCAATACAGAAGATCAGAGAGGAACATTTTTAGGTTTGGCATTATTTACAGATGTTTGAAAGTCAAAGAATTTGCATAGAATGAAACATGTAGTTATTAGGAACAAATATATTGGGATTAGTATTATTTCATTCCTTATGAACTCAAAATTTCCACTGCCTTCATTACATTTTGAAAGCACACAGTATTGATGATTGATAGCAAGCATATGAAATATGTGCTATTGTTTATGTATCTCATCCCTATTTAAAACATTGAACACCTTTAAAAACCTATACTTTATCCTTATAATTTGCAATTAAATGGCAAATTCTTATGGAAACACACATTCTTCAATAAAGGTGGACTTGCAATAGTGCAGAGCTTTTTCCTAGCCTGTGATGATGTACTGTGGATTCCATCATGTTTTTCTGTCTGTCAGTATCTCATATAACTGTGTGCCCTTTATCCTCAGGCAGTGCTGAAGCAGATTGAAAGTGGTGTGTTCCTACAAGCAATGCATTCAGAATCATCTTATATGTTTTACCTCCATCTTTTAACTTTTCATGCCGTTTGTCTTGTCTTGTGTCAATTAATTTTCCTGTAGTGATTTAACTAGGTAACTTTTCAAAACAGCTGTCTTCCAAAAGTCAAGAATATTAGAAGATAATGTATAAATTCCAAGCAGAGAATTCTAAAATAACTGCATTTTCGTTTTACAGATGGGCTGGTCACTTCTTTGTAAATTAATAGAAATTTGTCCAAGCACTCTACAGAACCTAGCTCCTAAGGATGTTGGGAAGGACTGGGAAGTCCTGAGTGTCCACCAGTAAGTATTTTGTATGCAAAGAGTCTGTCAGAATGCTTGATTATTGTGGCAGCATATATATATGCAATGAAATGTATTTATATATAGTTATTACATCAACTTCTTTTTTTGTGAGTTTCTTCAGCCTTCAGAATGGGAAAGTCACTCAAGCAGGGACCTTATCTGTGTATATAAATACTTGATGGACAAAGTAAAGGAGACTGTGCCAGGCTTTTCTTAGTGCCACTCAGTGATAGAATGAGAAGCAATGGGACCAAATTGAAATACATAAAATTCCACTTAAACATAAAAAAACACCCCAAGCAACCTTTTTGACAGATGCAGTATTGCCTGGATGGTTGTGTGTGTTCTTTCCAAATGTGAGGAATTGTATCCACAAGCCTAAAGTAATGTAAATCAAGAAGAGGAGGTTTTGTCACACCTAATATTATTGTTTAAAAATCAAGTATTTAAACTGATTGCCTGAACTACCTGTGAAGTCAGTGGACATCATAACCTTCGCAAGGGATGGTTTGTTCCATCTTTTTGGTGAGTTATCCTGGAGAAAATTGTGGTTTGGACTTGCTCTTCTCTGTCCTTTAACTGTCAAGGGAAGCCTAAGCAAGTGGTTTCTGGATGTTTGTGGTTAGATGGGATGAAAACCCACATAGTTTAGCTGAGTGGTTGTCCAATAGCACAAATGCTGATTGTAGGTGTAGGTACGATACAAATGGGGGTTAATTTGGGCCTTGGTTTGATGTTCTCTTCTTAGACAGATTGCTTCCTTCAGGGCTGATAATGACAGCAAGCTGCAGCCTTATAACCAAGTGAACATACCTCTCTAGTCTTCACCAGACCCTTCCTTGGATAGGATAGCATGAAGATGCATTTTGGCTTCTTGGGGTTTTGTTTATTTGTTTGTTTTCTGGTGGCTAGAATACATGGTTGGTAAGGGAATGAACTCCCTTGAAAGATGTGTTGGCAGTTTTTGTTGGAAAGTAAAAGCCATTTGGGTTGCTTTTCATGAGCAAGAAATAACTGAGCTGAAGCTGTACAAGCTAGTTATAATTTCTTTGAGAGCTTAAAGGCTTGTTAATTGACTGAAAGTTGTTCTGAAAGCTGGAGATATTGCTGTTCATTCTCAGGTCCCAGAAAAATTTTGAGGGCTGATCTTTCCCAAAGCCTCTTCAGAGCCTGCACAGTGCGTGTGGTTGAACAAAGCATCCATTTCAAACTTCACTGAAGATCTGATGATAGTATTGCTGTACACAATACCTTCCCACTACCAGTTTTTGCCAACTGTGTATCCCTGTCTGACATGTTGACAGTTTTACATGCTGTGGAGAAACTTAGTGGGGGAGTGGGCTCAGACATTTTTGTCAGTGCCAAAGGCAGAGCAAGCCAGCTAAATTATATCTCATGTTCCCAGTGCATGGATTGGACCAGAACTGTAGTGAAACAACACCACAAAGAATATGTGCTGTTTGCAGCAAGGCAGGAAACAGTTGTGATAGAGAACAAAAGGTCATTTTTTTTTCATGAAATTTTACCTTTCGTGTGTGTGACTGTTTTAGGAGAATAGAAATTTTAAGCTAGAAGAACTGTTTCTTTCTTGTGTCTCAGCTATGATCATTGCAGTCATGTTTACAAACAGTAGTTTGCTATTGGTTTAGGTGTTCTTGACAGACAATGCGATAAATAATTAAATAGTTGCTGTCACTTGAAGAGAAAGGAAGGAAATTCCTTTTAGTGTATTTGCATCTTTTCTACAAGTTTAAAGAGACTTCCTGTTTTGTAATCTCTTATGTTAAACTCTCATACAGTAGAAGAGTTTAGAAAATTTTACATCCTCCTTCTTGGTTATACTTGAAATGGGAGGGTATATGCAGGGAATTTTCTAAAGATAAAGGATGTTATATCTCCCATCAGATTTTGCCTTTTGTGTCTCCTTTGGTCATCATAACTACCACACTAGTGCTACAACAGAGGAGAGAGAAACTAGCAACATCATAGTATGAAGGGAAAACAGTGATACATTCATTCCAGCTTATAAAATTAGACTTCAACAAGACAAACAACATCATTGCCAGAGTTGGGGAGTGAAATTAGAATGAAACTTTAAGTACTGTTTATGCTCTTCAAGACAGATCAAGATTATGAACTGAAGTATCACGAAGTACTGCACAATCCATTTTTATTAAATATGATATATACAATGACTCACATTTGAAGTTTATTAATATTGCAGTTCTCTAAAATAATGAAAAGTAAAAAAAAAAGTTTCTTTAGGTGGGTTTTTTGTGTATGTGTGTGTAAATTATCCATTTCTATTTAGTTTTTAATTATACAGTCTCTTTTTTTCCCTTCTTTTGAGATATGCTTCATTCAGTGTGAAAGCTAATCTCACTGTTACTCTTGTAACATTAAAATTTTTTTGAAAAAGTATTAACTTTGCTTTTAAATTTTTATTTATTGAAGAGGTGTTACAGATTTTTGGTCACTGTTTTACAGGTGGTAGTTTGAGCAAAATATGTTAAAATATCGACTGAATTTTAGGTGCCCAGTTTGATACATGCCCTGACTTTTGCAGTACTTGGCATTGTTTGTCTCTCTCTGTTTAACAAGTCAGCTGTGGTTGGCTGTGCTGCAGCATTTCTGAGGTTTATGTTCGTGGGTCTCAGGCTGGGCCACACAGAAAGCAAGGCGTGTGAAATCAGCAGTGCAGGAAATGTTTCTTTTTAGTGATTTGTCCAGCATCGTGTAAATGCTGTTTGGTTGGATCCTTAGGTAAGGTAGAGTTCTCCAAGATGCTGTTCAAGTTCTTTAACTGGGAAACTGCTACTTCTCTTCCAACAAATCCATGATTGTTCACTGTAACTGAGCTCTTGCTACAAACAGAGCAGTGCCCTACTGTCCACAGCCCAGTGCTCTGTAGAATAACCACCTCCTGGATGACACTTGTCCACTGTAGAATTAATATATAACTAGCTGAAAATGAAAATAAATTTGATAAATTATACAGAATTATTTTAATGAAGTATGATCATAGTTAAAATTTCAACATTATTTCATTGCTAACTTGAAAAAAATATAAATCGAAATAAAAGTTTTTTTAAAAAATTAATTGAGAGCTTTTTAAGCTTTTGCTAATTTCTGTAATTATTTCTGGATTTATGTAAATGTTAGATTAAAAAATTGTATATGTTAATATTTCTTTAACCATAACTCTTTTTCCCCCCCCTTTTTTTTTGTTTTTAATTTTTAGGCAGATTCTTAAAATGCTTACAATCCACAAAGGAAATACAAATCTTGCTGTAATAGGACTAAAAGCGTTAAATCTACTCCTCACGTCAGGTATTGTGTGTTTTACTTTCCTAGTTTGCCTAAGCCTTTAAAACACAGAGCTGTGATATAAAGTGTGTGACATGTCAGACCAGAATTTCCTCTGTGTTTTATTCCATGAAATCGCTTGTCATTTGTACTTGTATACAAAATACAAAGTACTGTTTTGCACCATTTTTACCCAGTTAAGTGTGATTGCAAGGCTGAGAAGAACATGACCGATTCATTATGTGAACTTGTTATTAGCATAGACACAAATACTTGCTGTTAACTACTTAAGTAAAATAAGTAAGAGCTTTTTCTTACCAAAGTACACATTTGGTGACATTCTGACTTGCTTCCTTTAGCACTGGCTACTACTTTTGAAAACAGTAAGTTATCTCTGACTTTTCTGTTTTTCTGCTCTGCAGAGAGAGACCCAATCTTACCATTCTTGATCTTCTGTTGTAATTAAAGAGACAACCTAAGGGAGAGATTCTGCTCATTTTATTCAAGCGAGCATATAATATTATGTGATACAGGTCTTGTTATAAAGCATTACAATAATTAATAATAATAATAATAGCAAAATCTGGCTATTGATGAGTTAACTGTAGTCTTTTAATTGTGAGATATTGAAAAGGGTCTGGCTGCAGCTGAAACACTGAAGCAGGCATTATGCATTCTGTTGTTACTGCTGTAGCTTGAAAATTGTCATGAAATGGATCTTTTTGCCTACATGTGCTATGGAGTTAATATTTTTTCAAAATTTTTTTAGTATTATAAGAGCAATAGTGAGTTTGGCTTTCCAGTTTCGGCCAACAAAGAGGGTGAGAGGGTGAGAATGATACAGATGGACTAATTTCATGGTTCACTGTAGTTGACAGGCACATTTCAAATCCCGTATTGTTTTCCTCACAGTGCAGTCCTGCCCCCTTTCTTCCATCAGCTTTGCTTAGTGAAACTTCTTAGCTGCAAAAGAGGGGGGGGTCGATGGGTTAATTTTCTACCAGTTTAGAGAGGTGAACTGGCTCATTGAAGAGTCAGAGAAGTACCAAAGCAGTGCAAGGTGGGAGCAAGAGTGGAGAGGGAAAACTGTCTTTTTGACAGTAAAGTTTTAGAACATCAGTTCTGTTGTAAAATACTGCCTTAAAAGATAACTTTGTTATGGGTTATACAAACTTGGATTTGAACAGGTGAATTTTAAGGACAATATTACAGAATTTTAGATTTTAATGGTTAAGTACAGTGCTTCAATGGAAGTTGAGAACTAGTCAGTGCAACATGTCATCTCTTCTGCTATTCAGACATAATTGCTTTCCTGCTCTTGGAAGAAGAGGTGGATGTCTTTTCCTTGGTATTTAATGCCATGCACACCTTCCCTAAAAATGAAGAGGTCCAGCAACATGGATGTAAAGCATTACACAAACTTTTTGAGAAAGGTATTTATATCTTGTAGTTTATCAAGTTAGAAAAATGTATGGATTGGGAGGGGATGGCAAATGTTGAAATGCACTAAATGAATTTTTGCATTCCAAATTGGTTTGTGTATTATGTCTGTTCTTTAAATGAGTTAGCACAAAACAGACTTTCCAAGCAATATCACAAATTTGCTAAATTAGAGCAATGAATATATCATCTTTTTAAAAAATCAAAATGTGTCTTTATTTCTTACTCTAGATTTAACTGAAAAGAGAGGATTCAACATAGTTCAGTAACACTGGGATAAAGAGTAGTGACATTTGGTTTTAATTCTCAAAACCAAGATTTAAAACAGGATTGAGTATTTAAAGACTGGTAAATTTTAGTAACGTGAACAGTTCTAAAATCAAGCAAAATATTTGTACTTTAAAAAATACTTGGTTCTGCTTTTGATCATGACAATGCTAAAAGATTGTGTATCCTTATGATATTCCTCTGTTTATTCTGAAAAATGAAGGCACCATGTATTGAATTTCTGCAAAATTCTCAGGAACTGTGTGTGTAATGGCCAGCAGTCCCCTTGTATTGTCTGAATTGAGTTTCTTGTTTCAAAACAGTGAGAAATGCCATCACTTGGTGTACTCCTTTGTTTCAAAGATAGTCTCCAGTCCTTCAGATTGGTTCCTTTTGGCGCCATTTTATATTGCTTTTTCTAAGTTTTTCTCCCACACGTGTGTGCTTGGAATTATCTTCAGCGTTCCTTCCCCTCTTCCACTTTCCCTAAACACTTTCGTCCTGCTGTATTTTCTCTTCAGCCTCCATAAAAGGCTGAATGTGTTAGATTTTCTGTGCCTGTTTCTTGTAAGTGCCTGATTTTTACAGATCTGCCTGGTCTTTTCTACCTCTGTGACACCTTGTCACAGTGTAATGTGGATATTTGCCTAGCCTTAGCTTGAACCAGACTCAGAAAATGATCCTGCTTATGAAATTTAAAAGGTGCTCTTTCTCAGCCTGGGTCAGTTCCCTTATCTGGCTCATTGCACAGCCATGCAGTTATGTCAGTGTGAATAACAGGGGCCAGGAATGGAAAAACCTGAAGCCATTAAAGTAACATACTACTGAAGCATGGCTGAAGTCTTTATGGGAAGAAGTCCATTAACAAAAAAAATTTGAGAAATTAAATAAAATCGTGGAGTATGAAAAATGACATTCCATCAATTTTTTTTCACTGTATGCTTAGCTTTTCCCTCACTTACATACTGTCTTGGTTTGGAATATCTGATGTTCGTTCCAGGAAAAAAGGTAGAAGATTTTTTCTAAAGTACTGATTCACAGGATAGCATTTAAAAGTCAGGACTCAGTTATATGAAGTGTAGGCTATAAAGTAGCTCACTTTTTAGTAAAAGGAATTGTGGAAGATGGTGTGTATGGAGAGTACCTTACTTTTGGTGAAACGCAAAAAATAAATATAAGGAAACTTGATAAAAACAATTGTCTTTTCTCCTTAATCATTTCCTCTTATTTCCTCAAAACACACTGTATCTCTTGTTTTTCAATTTAGTTCCAGAAGAGCAGCTGACTGAATTTGTGGAAAGCAAAGATCATATGATCATACTGAAAGTATTTAAAGAGTTTCCAGAGAAAGAAGAGGTGATTCTTCCTGCACTTTATTCATTACATTCCTTAGCTGGTCCACGTAAGTATATTATTAGAAGTTATTTTCAATTCCTCATCTCCCAGAGCAGGCATCAGCTCACATTGTCTGTGCTTGTAAACAGTAATCTTTGTGTGATTGTAAAAAATCAGTGAGAACTGGTTGGGAGTTGCCAAACAAGTCACTTTTCTGTTTTCTTTGGGAAATACTTTTTTTTCCATGGGATGTTTTTTACATTTAGCCATTGATACAGATATCTCTCATATACTTTCTTCTGCCTGGAGTAAGTAGTAACAGAGATGCTTATCACGACTGTAGAGACTGAAGTTCAAGATCCTGCCCTGTCATCTTTAATACTTGAAAAGTAAGATATATTTATTGACAAAATAAATCTTCAGTGAGTTTGGGTAGCAGGTAAAGAACACTTTTGGCAAAGTCTGTTCCACAAGGGGAAAATTGCCTGGGCAAATTCAATGACCAGGCCTGGGAAAAGATGTCTGAGCTCAGACACCTGCTCTAATCATTCAGTGGTGGCTGCAATGTCAAGCATTGGTAGCACTATGCACATGATAGTCTTAAAGTGTCCTCAGGTGTTGTGCAGTAAGACTGGAAGAAAATGTCTTTGTTATGTTTTGCCTCTGATAACAGCAGTCCCTGTTCTGGGCAAAATTGGATCCTGAGAAGTGTACTTGATTTGCGTCAGTTTGTTAACAGCAATTTGATCTTGTTGACACAGAGGCAGTTTTTGTCAGCTTCCTGCTGGTAGTCACAGTTTTGAGAAGCATAGAGCAGAGTTCTCCATGTCTTTCATGAGGTACATAATATTGTGCCTCCTGCAAATGTTTTGCCTTACAAAGCCTTGCTCATACATCCTGTCTGGCTTTGTAGCAACTGTCTTGGCCCTGTGGATGCCACTAAACAAGAACCACATTTCATCAGACCCACATTTCATCAGACTCCAAGATAATTAGTTTCTGTTTCTCAAACTTCTTGCCGTTCCAATCTGTGTTTAAAAAGTTAGGTATTCCGTGAGTTAGAAATAATTTTACCCTAGCCCAGAAGTTATTGTTGTTTTCTGGGAAAGAAGATGCCAGATTTTAAGTGCTTTTCAAAACAGTAAATAAAAGTAACAAGAGAAGGGCATGAAAAAGACCTCTGTAAAGTAGGTATTTAGTACTCTCATTTCTAATATGAAAGATTGAAAATAGCCAGAGAAACAAAGACAGCTTGCACATGAATGTGCAAAGCAAACATTCATACTCTTGGTTTGTGGCATCCCACAAAAACTCAACAAAATATATTTCTTTAAGGCCACAATGGAGAAGTTAATTCACTGTAAGTAAACACTTTAACTTATCCAGTAGTAAAACGTCTCCCCACACCCTGAAGTTCCAAATGAGTACCTCACTATGCCTTCTTTCACTACTACATACATAAACTTTGTCCCAGCTTACATGCCTTGAGAAATTGAAGGGTAAGAGTTTGTTCCAGTATGGTACAAGAACTCTTTTAAATCTTAGTAGCCTCGATGGCATGAGAAAATTTCTTTGCTGCTGACTGTCCTCCAAAATCTGTAGTGGAGTGATGGGTGACAGAATGTTAGCCATCTAAATGATAGGCACAGGGAGCCAACCAGGCTTCTCCTCTTTTTACTAGGGAGAAAGAGGCACCTCAAGAGGACATTTACCTAACCCTAAACAGGCTGTATGTTACAGTTGGGATGATACACCATACAGAGTGCTCAGATCTTTTCATCACTTACTGAGAGAACCTAAATGACCACGTTCTGGTGGTTAAGATTAAATGAAATCTGTTCCACCTCCTTTTCTCTAGCTTGTTCTGGGAAATGGTGACTCCCTGCGAATGTACCATTGCTTGAGTCTTACAGAATTTAAACATTCATTTCATTGTGCTCCCTTTGTAATAATAAATTTTGGAATCTTCTGAATGTTTTAATATGTTCATAATTGTCACCTGCAAAATTATATTCTACTGTGAAGTGATGCAATACTGTGGAATATACCTTTGAAAGGGTGATTTCAGTTGAGAATGACATGATAAATCGCTGTCATATTAAAGCATTGTAAAAGGTACCTTCCTTCACTATCAAATAGAATGCTTCAGAAGTGCTTCCTTCTCAGCTTGCTTTTTCGCCTTGAAGGTTATCATTATTTAATATTCAGAGATATATTATTTTGAAGATCTTTAAAAAGACTAATTATCTTTAATAATACAGTTGTGAATATTTTTCTCATGTTGCATCCAGGAAAGCCAAGCTGTTGAAAGAACAATTAAGAAAGTTTATAGACCTCAGCAGAATAATGCTAGCTGCCTTGGAGTCAGTGACAGGACTCCTTTTCATTCATTGGGGTCAAGATTTTGACCAAGATTTTTTGGGTTCATATTCTTCTTATACCCTGGGTAGACATGCTCCAAGGATGTTTTCATAGACTGTGTTTTAACTACCATGATGCTATTTTGTCTCTAAGTAATACATGTAGGATCCCTCTGTCCTCAGTAGGACTGGATGCATTCTGTCTTTGTACTGGCTCATGTGATTATCCTGTTGGTTTCTGTATCTGGCTTGAGTAATAAGCAGTAAATAGGTTGAGAGTGACAAAGCACTGACACAGTTTTCTTGGAGGGGTTGTGAAATTGCCACCCTTGGAGATACTCAGAAGCCATCTGGCTGTGGTCCTGGGCAACCTGCTCTAGGTGGCCTTGCTTGAGCACATGGATGGTACAAGGTGACCTTTAGAGCTACCTTCCAACATCAATCCTTCTGTGATTCTGTGAAATACAGGATTTGCAGTGACTTTCAAAATATTGCAGGAACAGTAGATGAAAATTTCTGTACCCTCAGTACACAATAGGTGAACAGTAGAATTAATTTAAATTAAAATAATAACTTTTTTTTTTTTTAAGAAAAAAGTTACGTAAGATTAGTTGTGAGGAGGTTCCTGTTACATGGCCTGATATAGAATAGAAGAAATCCATAAATGTTAATACAAACTTTGACTTTAATGAATTATTTCCAGATGTTCATAGTTATTAATATCTTCTCTGGCAATACCAAGAAATAAAGCCACTTTTCTCTCAAGTTGCAGGGCAAAAACTGAAACATAGTTGCAGTTTTCTACATAAATCATTTAACTAGGTCTGAATTTAACTAAGGTCTGAATTAGAATCCAATAAACTTTTCTTTTTTTTTCTTTTAATTAAGAAGCAATTTTTGTGTCTGTTTCTTTCTTTAGCCAGTAATGTCGAAGTGCTCATGTCTGGAGATGTTCGCTGCTACAATGTTATAGTGGAAATGATGGAAAGTTTCCCCAACAGTGAAACAGTTCAGGAAGTGAGTTGCTGTTTGTTGCACAAGCTTACTTTAGGTAAGTTCACAAAGTTGTTTATAGTCAGCTTATTCTGTGTAAGAGTTGGAGTTTAATGGCAGCATTACAGGCAACAAGGCTACTAAAATTCCAGTTAATCCTCAGGGTGGTGTATAGATCCATGTCTCTAATGATGTAAACATCCTGAGGTAACACTGGCCACAGTCAATATGGTATCCTTTTGTGTTAAACATTAGTTAACAATCAGAAGATGCCATGAACGACTCAGGTGGAGGGGAAGTAAAGAGGCAAAAAAGGGAGAGAATATAAGAATAGGAAATCAACAGATCCCATTCTGTATAAAGTTACTGTAGAAAGGAAGAAAGTTACTTCTGGATTTCTTTTTTTGAAGTGGAAATGCTGAATGTGTGGGAAACAACTGGTGCTACAGAATTACCTGGAAGGTGTTCTCCAAGTCTGTGTTTTTCTTCCTGGCAATGTATTTATCTTCTGAGACCTGTGCTGCCTTCCTGACAGTGATGCTGCCTGTCTTGGGGCCCCCTGTGCTGCAGCAGTGAAAGAACCACTGGGTCCTGGACTTGCCTTAAGTACTTCGGTTGTCTGGGCTTACAGGGGCTAGTGTTACATCAAGAAAAATTATGCCAGTGGCAAAATGTTGTGCCTCTTAGCAACTCTGTACTCTCACTTGTGAATATAATAAAATGATCTGAGCAGTTGCCAAGAACCACATAATAGGAAGTTCAAATAGGAATAAATATGTTTTCCCCCCTGCTGCATGCAAAACCACTGTGAGCAGCTGCCTGAGCAGCCCTCACTCCATGGCTTGTTCTTCATCAAGGACTCAGGCAAGGTCTTTCTCATGAGTTAGACTTCCCAATTCTTGCAGGTGGTGGCCTGAAGCTACTGCAGATGCTGGTACCAGTGCATGACTCCCCTTAAGCAAGTCAGTCTCATCCTTTCACCACCTGTTTCTGCTTTTTTTTTGCAGATATTGTAGAAAATACAGATCAGACTTAAGTGCAACCCAGAGCAACTTCCAGTTCCCCTTCAGAAAGCCAAATAAAATTTTCAAGGAAACGTGGTGGCCACTCAGGTGGTATTTGCAGAGTTTTTTTGACAAGAGGTGATGCTGCCCTTGACTAGTTTCCTGTGCAAGGCTAACTGAAGATAGGCAGGGAAACCAAGCACTTGTGGGGGTGCAGCAGCTTACTTGGTTGACATACCTTGGTCTTTCCCTGTTTTCAGCCTGTTTTCAATCACACATCTGTCATGTGTTTATACTGACCAACAAGTGAGAGTGGCAGAAAAGCAGCCACAAGATCCATTTCTTCTTTCAGTGAACAGATGCCCCTTATCTTAATAAAGAACAACTTTAGGAGAGTTATGGAAGAGGTGTCCACAGCATCACATAGTTAGGGAAACAGGTGTGAAATTGCTAAGTGCTCCTGGAAATAGTCTGGAAGATTTCCATCTAGCCAGTGTGACTTCTTGAATTTTTCTGGTGGACACTGTCTTCCTAAACCCTTGTTAACTGGCAGTGAAATGGTAAAGTCAGCATCTACCAGCTTCTGAAATCACCATTGCTCAGTTTTGCTAAGCTGTTAATGACTATCCTAGATTTGACTCTCTTTGGAATTTTAACTGGCTGATACCTGTTTGGCCAGCCACAAGTCCAACAGAATTACTCATCAATTAACCTAAGATTATTAATTTTTTTCAGTAAGTAATGCGTTTACACAAACATACCATTTCCATTAAAATACAGTAGGAAACAGCAATGCTGATATCACGCTACTGATTTTTCACATTGCTAGTGTGATTTTCATTTTGCTAATGAAGATTTAAACAAAACTGAATATCAAAATAGAAACTATAACTATCAAATTATATTTGAGTATTGCTCTGGTTTTTTATGCATGATACATGTTTTTACAAAAAACATGGAAGTTATTTTAATTTACTTGCTTTTTGGAGAGTTCATTATATTCAGGCCATAACAAAATACTGTACAACAGATAATAATAGTTATGTTTTAAATATATTTATCATCAAAAGGTAGTGCTTTCTGCTATTCCATAATGTATGTATTTATAATGCTGACCTTGATCTATTTAATGAGGAGGTCAAAAACAGAGAGTAAACCATGGTTAAATGACTTGCTTCATAGCATAAATAGAATCACTGTAAGAATTCAGGACCAGGACTGCATTTCCTTCCTGGCAGGAAGTCTGCAAGTGATACACTAACTGTAATTTTCTTATTTTGATGACAATGTGTACTTCATTTTGCATTAAACCTCTATCTTTTGTAAAAAAAATAAAAACAAAAACCTCAAAAAGAACCTAGATCCCAACTGTTTTTTGTCCTTGACCTATTCTTTCCACAAATAAAATGTCGTGTTGAGCCCTGTAATAAGAAGCACAGTGTTTGCCTCAAAGTTTGTGCATTGTGTGCCAAGAAATTTATGTTAAATGCATGTAAAACTCTAGAAATGTGTTTATATTCATTTAATATCTTATGTGTTTTCAGGAAATTTTTTCAACATCCTTGTGTTACATAAGGTTCCGGAAGTCATCGTGAAGGCTGTTGCAGCATATCCTGAAAATGCAAAGTTACAAGCTGCAGCTCTCAGTTGTTTAGCTCTTCTAAGTGAGTAAATCTCTGAACTTGTTAGTTTTTTGATTCTGGTAATTTCCTGTAATAATTTCAAACTCCATTTCTTTAACACGAAAGCCTCAGGCAAGATAAGTTTCACAGAACTAGATTTCCTACATGCTTACAGTTTGTTGTTTCACTTTGAGAAGGCTGTATTCATATCATATGCCCAACATCTGCACAGTGTTCAGAGCTGGTAAGTTGTGTTGACAGATCTGAACAAAACAAACTGTTTATTCCTAGGCAAATATTGAATAATCCCTAGTTAACATAAAATCTCTAGTAATAGTAACACTGATTTGGTGCTGTGTTTGCCAGGTATGAGAGTACTCATATTGTGGCAGTTGATAGCAACACAAAATCAGTGCTTGTGCTTGCATTCTGAAATCAGTTAAAAGATTTAAACTTTTCGTTGAGTACACTTCAGGTATTATTTTGAAACAGAGGTTAGATAGTAGCAAAAAGCTAAGAATCTGATCCCTTGTCTTTGACTAATTGTCCCATACAAAAGTCAGTAGAAATGCTGTTTAAGAGTCTCCAGAATAGCAAAGATTAGAAATCAGTACATTATGCCTCAGATATATTATGGTCAGTGTTGGTATCTTTTTCTTCCCTTAAATGCTGAGAAAATCACAGGTATGAAATGATTTATTTTAAATTCTCTTGCACTTTCTGGGATGAGATATTTCTCTCTTAGCAACTACAATTTGCATTTTGTTTTTTAATGGTATTCCTTCAGAGTGCTGATGGCTCTATAATAAGTGGTTACATGCAAATGGTTCACAGTTATATTCTATGTTTGTGGTATTCTGTATGTAAATACACGGGGAAAAGTACATGCAGGTCTTTTCAGCCAAAGCCTTGACTGATCCGTAACTATGTGACTCATTTACTACACTAAAGCTTTTTCTCCATTTATAACCTTAAAGACATTTTTCAAATCTGTCATAGAGCTTATGTCAAAAAACTTCTCCCTTCCCAGAAAAGGCTTATCTTCCCACTGATTTTTGCACTTTTGGCAGCATGAGCACCTCCATGACTAAGGAAGGTTTAACCATAAGTGTTTTGTTTTCACAGTAAGAATTTATTGTAAATATTTTATATTTCAAGCTGAAACAATATTCTTAAACCGGGACTTGGAGGAAAGAAAAGAAGAGGAGGAGGAAGAAAAATTATGCTGGTTGGAAGCATGTTACAGAGCATTAGAACTGCACCGAAGAAATACAGATGTGCTGGTGAGAATTTCTGGATGATGGGAGTATGGGAAGACTATGTTATAAATTGAATAAAATGTTTAGCAACATCCTTTTCTCACATATATCCTCAGGCAAAAAAAGCTTTGAGGAGTGGATTAGATTTAGAATAAATCTTACCTTTCTTGCCTTTCTTATCTTTGATCATTTTAAGAGATTTCAGTTACTCCTTTGGATCAAATGTTGGTAGTTAAGATAATACTTGTTACCTGAAACTTTGGCCATGCAAAGATTGTTGTTTACATGTCTCCTGTGTGTCCAGCAGCCAAACACAGGCCCATCAACAGAAGAATTAGTCTTGGCCTAAAATAGGTATCAAAATGAAAATCAAATAATGAGAATGTGGCACATGTTTGTAACTCAGGCCTATTCCAGCTCTATACATTTTGTTCTATTTCTACATAAAGCACCTGATACCTTTGTTTTGGACTGAAAAGCAGTCAAACTATTTAAGTTTTTGCATATGTTTTAATCTTCTAAAGGTATATTTTCTTAATATTTTTTTCTGTTTATATTTAGGAGGCTGCATGCTGGGCTTTGAAAAATCTGTTTCTGTATCAACGCAACCTTCATGAGAAGATTGGAGATGGAGATAATCAGTCAGTGTTATCTTGAACTGGATTTTTGGAAATGAAAAAAATGAGTGCCTATTGTTAGGCTATTCGGGAGTTCATGTTTCAGTTATTTTTAGTTTTGTTTCCTGTTTTCTAATATATGATTAAATGCATGATGATCTACAAAGTTTCTTCAAAAGTGTGCTAACCTTGGCTCAGGCAAAACTGATGGTGTTTTAGTAAAGAGTCAAAACACAGCCTATTAGAACTAATTTTTACAGTTTACAAGGAATTTTGTCTTCAGATGCAACAAGGATAAAGAATGTAAGAATTGGGAAAGTAGACAAGATTAAGATATCTAGCATGTAAGGAGTGTGGAAAAGCAGTGCTCTTTTTCACAAATCAGATGAAAGGGCATTGTAGAGGGAATGCTGCCTCATCAGGTAGAATCTAGGCATGGATAAGACACAGATTTCCATTTTACTATTTTTTTTTTTTACTTTTTACATTTTCCATTTTACTTTTTTTCTCAGAGTTGCTTAAAATTTTAGTCATTCCATTTTTAGTAAGCCTATTTTTACCCCTTTCTGGGCCTCAAGTCACTTGGAAAGCATGGTTCCAAGTGAAATCAGTGAGGTTCAGGCTAAACAAAGTTGTGTAGGTCACAAAGGGCTTTCTGTCAACTATTGCTCTGGTAACATATTAGAAGCCAAGAACAATCATCTGAAAAGTTCATTATGTCACATAATACCTTTTCAGGAAACTACAATCTTGAAGGAACTTCTGTGATGCAGTCAATGTGCAGTGATTTTTTTTCTCTCCAAAAGGTTCCCAGTAGACAGAGCAGTGATGCTCTCCATGCTGATGCACTCCTCTTCAAAAGAAGTGTTTCAGGCAGCTGCTAGTACCTTGGCAATTCTGTCACAACAAAACGGTAAGGGACTTTCATTATCTTTACTTTCTAATTCAGCAGAAAGTTATTGCATTTATATTAAGGAGAATTTAGTGTGCTGTTGAATGAATACAATATTCCCTGTGATTAGAATATTACGCTGTTGTGTTCAGTAGGAAGTTTGTTCCTTGCTTTGAAAAAGCTGTTCTTGGCTAGTATCAAAAAGTATGTGGAAGTAAAGAGTACTCTGCTGGTTCATGTGTTGCAATTGCTGCTTTTTGGAGCAGGAGACATGAGAAGAGTGTGTTCTCTCTGTATGCTTGTTTAAATATTTATTGTATGTTTGAATTTCGTCACAAGCAGCATTTGTTGAAAATCATGTGAATAAGGAACACAACCCAACAAATAACATCTTCTTGCCTATCATGGGAAATTTGAACAGTCCTGTGGACTTTAGTGAATCAAATTGTGTAGAAAGTTAAGCATGTGCACGACAGTTTTCAAGATTGCTTTAGTCCTGATTGTGTCCCTAACATGGTTTCCTAACTTTTTTCGGTTTGCAGACCCCCTCAAAATTTTTCAGTGGAGATGTGGACCCCTGGGTAGAGTATTTAAGCCTTTTAAGACAGTTGACCTGCTTTTATTACCAGAATCCTTTGAAATGGTTATGGACCTCAAGTGGTTTGCAGACTGCACATTGAAAACCACTGGCTAGATAGGAAGAAAAAGCCTAGCAGTTAATTACCATTTTCTAGGTGAGAAAGCACTGTTCTATCACTAGTTTACTGAGCCATCCACATAAAACCTAGCACTTAAAAGGTTTTATAGTTATTTATGAGATCAATATCTATCTGTATTGAGAACTAGATCTCATAAATGTGTGCATACTGTTATCATATAGCAGGTACATATCCATGTTACTGACAAGCGGGCCTCTGATTCCTTTTGGAAATCTAAAGCAAGTTTTTCTTTTGTCTTTTTTTATTATTCCTTTTTTTACCCCTAAATGAATGTGCTTACAGCAGAAATGATAGACATAAAGAAGCTTAGTAAAACGCTCTGTTGCTTGAACTAACCATTTGAAATGAATGTACTGGACTGGGAATAACAAGATTTGGTGGTAGTTACTATGATAATTTAGAATGTTTTTATAGTGTTCTGATTTGTGTTGGTTAGCTATAACATGTGCTTGGATATTTGAATTTTAAAAAATGAATTAACAAAGTCAATAGAGTGAAATAATTTACTTTTTGAAGCTTTATTATGGAAGTTTGAAGATTTTTTCAAAGTTTTAAATTATAGCTTTCCTACATGATCACAGAGTGTGATTACAAGGAAAAAGTATAAGAATAAAGATTTTTGAAAATAAAAGTAGTCATACATATTCTCCTTCCAATATGCTAACTTTATGTACCTAAAAATAGCAGATGTATAGAAACTTATTAGATGATTGGGAATTACAATCTGTTTGCTTGAGCTGTGCAAACAGAAGTCAGCTTCAGCTCAAATTGTTTCCCATTCTAATTTACACTATAATATGTGTGTTTGGTGAGGGGAAAAAATTGAAAAAAATTAGGGGAAAAAAGCAGTTCTGTTGGTTTTGAGAACTATACATAAAGAAAGATTTACTTATAGGATGCTTGCTATTTTGTGTTGTAGTAAATATTAGGAAGACACTTCTGGCAAAAGGCATACATATGAATGTTTTGGATATAATGAGGAAACATCCAAGTTCTCCTGAAGTAGTTGAAAGTGCCTGCAGGATTCTGAATCGTGTTTTCGAAGGAAGGTAATATAATTAGAAACGCGTGTCCAATCCCAAAGTGAAGGTTTGTGAGATTCAGTGCTGTAAGCAATTGCATGTAAATTATTGACTGTTTCACTGATACTAAATTGACCACAGGCTGACAGCCCTATTTAAGACATGGAATTCTGTAAGCCCTGTAGTCAAATGCCTAGGTGGATGTGTGCAGGGAGAGGCACGTTCTTCTCTTCATGGTTCTTGAACAGTGAGATTTGAATAGACTATCCCTGGGTGGTCTCCCCTCCTGTTACCTGCACTGAATTCCACTGAGAGCTAAGAAGTTTCCCACAATATCAACTTAATAACATTATGTTAATATTACTTTTGTGTTGGCTAGGATGGAATTATTTACATAGACTGAGTTAATGGAATGGCATAAAAATAATTTGCTATGATGAAGAAAAATGCCGTAGCTTAATTTATATTTCGTAGCTCAAATCGCATTTGCAGTATTCTAAAGGGTTATCACACAGTATTAATTGAGGAAGCCAATACATGTACAATTTAGAAATGCATTCTTTTTATTCATTTAATAAACAACATTTTCAGTTTTCCTCATCTGGATATAATGACAGTAGCAGTATCAGAAGTTGTAAAAGCCATGAGGAAACATGAAAAATCACTCTCTGTACAACTGGAAGCACTTCGAGTCCTTTTACACTTTATGATGCCTGGTAAGTCATCCAAAGTCATACACCAAATCAGAGAATAGAATCAGCTGGTTTTTAGTCTTTCTTGTCTAATGGGACTGCCTTGAGTGGGACTTCAAAAAATTATTGCAGTTTCTGTACATGGCAGAGGAGAGCTTTAAATCTTTAGGAACATATAAGATGGAGGCAAATTTTTGAGCTATTGAAAGTAACAGACCAAAATTATCAGTGCTGATTTCCTCTTGATTTAAAGATAAAATATACAATTATATACTATTTTCTACCAAAAACAAGAAACCAAACTGACAAGCTTAGAAATTCCTTTCCAAAAAAACCTCTTTAATGGCAATCCAGAGGGGGGAAAATGTTCTTTAGTAGAATTTAGGTATAGTTTTAACTCTTTTTATCGGTGTACTCTTGTATCTCCTGCTTTTTTCCTCTGCTATTAAGCATGAGAGTACAGCCATGGGGTACTGATTTTTTTTCAGAACAACTTTTTGCAAGTATCACTCTGCAGTTTTAGTTGAACATTTACAAAACCAGTAACTCTGAAAATAGTAACATGGCTAATATGCACACTGATGGCAGGTTTTCAGATTCCTTCTATTATTTGTGTTATAATTCTAATACTTTCCTTTTTTTTCCAATGAACAGCAGGATTAAGACTTGATATATATATTCTAACATGTAGGCAGCGTGATTTGTTTGCCAGTATCCTGGAAGGGGGGCCCTTCTAAAGTGTAATCAGACACAGAGAGAGTCAACTGGATGTTGGAACTTGCAGGTTAATTAGGGAATAAAAAAGTAATTTATAGGAAAAATAGCAATCAGAACAAATATGAATGCTGAAGTGACTTTTAAAGGATTTCTGGGTACTTTCTCTAGTGTCACTTGAGTGCAAGTGCCAAAAGCTACAACAAAGGTAAATCTGAAAGACCTTTTTCTGTTCTTTTATATGTGGTCACATTCCACTTAATGTCATCTGTGTGTAAAATTTGTCCTATGATGTGCTGCCAAGTGAGCAAGGACAAATAGTTCATATACTTCTCCATAGTGTCTCCTTTCCAGAAGGAAGAGGCATTCTGAAGTAGGTATCAGGAACACCAAGAAACTCCATAGCTCAAGAAAGTAATATATTGCAAAGTACCTTAGGCCAAATTCTTTGGCACGATTTTGTATTTTTATAGTAAGCAGTGAGCAAACATGTGGTGAAATCGTCCCTTCAAACTGAATATACTCACATTACAGTGTAAATCTGGAGGGACTCCAGTTTCTGATACAATGTTCTGAAAATGTCATAAGATCTGAAATACGCCCTCTGAGTCACCTCTGTGTTCAGTTTGATTGTTAGGTTGTTATATGGGGTTAATAGTGGGAAGAATATGAAATCTGCTGTTCTGAGGAAGGCTGTTTTCTGTTGTTGCAGATACAAAGCACGAACACCAGAATGGTTCTTCCAGAGATGTGGGAGATGCTGCTTTTGCACTTACAGTGAAAGTCATTAAAAGCCAGTGTCTCTTGGAGGGAACTCACTCATTGGTGCTTAATGCTTTGAACAGGGTATAGTTAAAGATTTATTCTAATGGATATTGTCATTATTTTACACTTGTAATGGTGAAGCATTTATAAGTTTTAGTTCTGCATTGATTTTCCTATTGATTTGATAAAATTAATCTTAACTCCTGAGTTTTAATGATCTTTTGGAGTTTCTTCTTACTTTCTTTCCTGGAGTGTATTAGATGATCCTTTATACAGTAATTCTAAAGGATATTTATAAAAAAAAGGTCATTTTTTTTTAAAACATACAGTTTATTTGTGATTTTTTTTTAAGGGACTAGTGTATACATGAAAAGTGTCCTCATCTACACTCAGCTACACATAGAACTGAGTGGACAACTCAATTGTCTCCATTCCTTTCATTAGCCAATTCTATAAGTTTTTCCAGCCACTGGAAAACAGAATGTTCACAGTGCCTTGAAGGGGAAGCTGAAAAATGAAAGGCTGAAGCAGACTCAGTCTGTACAAAGGAAACACTGGGCAGTTTGCATGGCAAATAAACTTTAAATCCTAGTGATTGGAAAGGTTTAACTTCATGGCTTTCAGAAGAATCCCATTTCTACAATGTTTTCAAGCTTCGTATAACTACAATCAAAAAGTATTAATTCATAATTTTTTAAAAGTCTCTCAAGAATTTTAATTTGAAAAAGAAATTTCAAACAGCTTCAGTCAAGGAAACTTATGTCTCTTACATTTTTTACAGAAGTCAGAGCAAGTAACGTATCAGTGAAAGAGTTCTAGAGTGTCTAAAGGACATTTCTTGACCTGAAGATATCAGATATAGGAATTAACAAGGGAGGTAAAATAATTTTTGCTTAGAGAAGGTATTACAGTGTTCAGTGCTTTGTGACCATCCTGATCGCATTTTCCAGCCCAGCTGGTTTGTGTTTTGGGGTACTACAGTATCAACCAGAAGGGCTAAAAATTGACACATTTTAATGAAAAACTACAGACAGAACAGGGAGGAAGATGGACATGACTCCACTGAAATAATTTTGCAGATTTGCAAGTCACAGTGACAGCTGTGACACTCTCAGATCTAGGCCCCGTCTAGGTTTCCTCCATCTAGAAGTGGGGGGAAATTGGGAAAAAATATCACAAATAACCTATTGATATGCTGTATAATAAACCCAAAATACTAAAAATCTTGATGAGGTGTGGTAATAGGTATGTTGTTTCATATCTTTTTATTTTTGTATTTTTTCAGTTGTCATCATGTTAATCACCTGTACTAGTTCTGAAAAAAAAAACAACACATTTTTGTTCCTTTTTAACCACAAAAGAAGTACATTTTCTCCCTCTTCTTGTCCTTAAAAAAATGATATGAACTTATCAATGTACTGAAAACTTGAGGAAAAAAAATCCCACTCTTCGTCAGAAACCTAGCTAGGGAATATTTTCAAAATCAAAGTTGAAAATCTGTGGGTTATGAGCAGCTGAAACTGATGGTTGATAAGGAAATCTTTTTGAGATCGTGATTATTGTTATTTATTGTCACATCAGATGTAATTTCACATACTTATGAGGAACAATCGCTTGTTCTTACAGAACAGCTTTAAGAACAAGCAACTCTTCTGTTACCATTGTAAGCAGAATAAACTTCATCTGATTTTATATTCCTTTCTTCATTAGTTTATTGGAAATCCTAGCATTCAGAAGTGTGGATTAAAACTACTTGCTTCTGTAGCTGAGTGCACTGGTGCACTAGAAATCTTAATCCAGCAAGGAGCTACTGACACTGTGCTCCACACCCTACAGATGTATCCAGACGAACAAGGTAGGGAAGGTCTTTTGTCAGTAGAATGAGAATGACATGGCAGGAGGGTCTGATTAACCTTAGAGGCTGTAACTGGTCTATTGCCCTCTTTAGTGCTGAATGTCATGTAGGTTGTCTGTAGCTCTCTTTAGTGTTGGATGTGATGTAGGTTGCATGGCAAGAAAAGGCTGCAATACTGCATAGTCCTCAGGTTCACCCACATTGTAGTTATGCCTGGCCCTGTAATAGCTTGTGCCAATAACTTTGTGGAACGTTACTAAAAGACTACTTAAATCTTGGGTTTATTCAACTTAGAATGTCTGAATTATCAATGTCTGAATAATATTTATTTCCATTCCAGACATACAGTGTTTGGGTTTGAGTCTTCTACGCTCTTTGATTACAAGAAAGAGTTTGTGTATTGCAACTATGCATGTCCTGTCAGCAGTTCTGGTTTCTACTCTGCGACGGTTTAAAGAAGTCACTGAAATCCAGATGCATGTACGTGTCATTTCTATGTGCAAAGATGAAAACAAAAGCCAAAGCCTTAGAAAATTATTTTAATATAGTTATATTTTAAGTATAATTCCTTATTTTACTTCATTTTGATTGTATTGCAATTACTAGATTAGTGTAAACTTGTGTAATTAAACTGGTATGTTTGTTGTAGAGGTGGTTTTCTTGGAGACATATATTCAATCCAGAATATGTAAGCACAGATTAAATGTTTATCTAAAACTTCTGAGATCTGCAAACTAGAACAAATTTCTCAGTCATGGTCCATCATTCTGTCAATCTATAACCATTTAATGAAGTAACCATCATTATATTGTTGATTGCCCTTCTTTGAGAACTCAAAGAAAATAACTTAGTTCCCAGCCTTGTCACCAGCAATAAACTTAGTGTAGGAATGGTGTATTTAAGAAAGGATATTACTGGAATACTGTGTCAGACTTTGGAGCCACATCTGTATATGGAAGGAAAGTTCTTTTTCTGCAAATACACATTCAGTCCTCCTTGTGTGAAAGTTCTGTTTCCTCTGCTTCAGAAGTTTTCCCTGTTTGTTGCCAGTTTCATTTTTCTAGCAGAATGGAGATTGCCCATGAGATCAGCTTTCTGTGAGAGTTTCTGTACTTCTGTTTCAAATCAGTATGAAAATATCAAAAGTACAGCCTCCCTTCTTTGCTGCTATTTTTCCCCCAACCATTCCCCATTTAGCTTAGCAACCAATGTAGAGAGAAGTAATGTGCTGAAATAAGGAACTTACTTTAAGTGATTTAGTCTCAATTAAGTTTGGACAGGGTCCCCAGTTTACCCAGTTCACCCTTCTAGGTGAACTTTACTTGCAGAACTGCGGGGTAATTTCGTGTTTCTTCTTAGTTTTTGGATACAGCTCTTAGGTTTTTCATTTAGTCCATGTATTTTTTTCAAATTCAACGATTACTGAGCAACACATGGAACGGGGATGTATCTTCGTTCCATATCTTTAGAAGGAGATTGTTTCCTCTCTACGTTTTCAGGAAATCACGAGTACATTTGTCACTGCCAGTGTCAGATATTATGGTGCATATTTGGCTTTTCAAAGTGTCAGTTAATATATGTTTAAGAGGGTCAGCTAAACAAGCATGAAACTACAGTTATATAAACACAGAGACACCTGGTGTTTCTGCCTTCTCTCCTGATCTTCTCTGATTTGTGAATTATTGCATGTTTAAAAGCAAGACAAAAAAATTAAAGCACATATCTTTTGGTTGAAATTTGATTTTGTTGCCTGACCTGTTTTAAAATGACACCTTTTAACACTATACTTCTTTGAATCTTCTCATTGTGTTCTTAGGGACTTCATGCAATCCTGTCAATTCTTGGTTTGTCACCTTGTTTTGCAAAGCTGCTGGTAAATGAATCATTTGACACAGTCATTTTCTACCAGATGTCTATGTGTTTCACTGACCAGCGAGATCAACAGGTATCTTTTACTTTGACAGCTCCACAGCTGAGAAATGTTTGTGGCTTTTTTGTCCTAACTTTTATTGTTTGTCTTCCCATTCAGTTTCAAACCCTGTGTTGTAAATGTTTTGCTAAAATAGCTGAAAATGATGATTTAAAAAATATGATGCTGGAAAAAGCATGTATGGAGTGCAATAGTATTATGGCTGAATGTTTACTTCTACTGGGAGCTGATATTAATAAGAAGACAAAGACAAACTCTTTGATCTATCAGGTAATATGTGGAAATATATATATAATTTTATTACTTTAAAATTTGTGCTTTTGGGTTCTTTTCTATTTTCCTTGATTTGACAGAACACAGTAGCAATGTAACTGTGACCTGAGTGTTGTTAACTGTCGTTACTGACAGTGACTTCAGGCTCAGTCTGATGGTCCCTGAAACACCCTTCCCTTTATTGAAGCTCACAGGGCACTGTCACATAGAATGTGCCCCCACTGTCAGTTCAGTTCTCCTACAAGTTCACTTTGAAGTCCGTGCTTTCCGACTGTTTACCCTGTTGTTGTGCAAACCTGTGTTCAATCAGGTACTGATTTAGCCTTAGCTATGGAGTATTTTTGAAGAAGACTGAAGATCAAACTTTGCAAGTTGGCATTTTTTTGAACTAGTTAGGTGTAGAATGTATCAAGCCATTAAAGCCCAGACGGGAAACTGGTATTCCAAATTCAGCTCTTTCCAAGCTCTGTGAGGCCGAAGTACCAGTGGACCAGCAGCCAGCTTTATCCAGACAGCAGCCACATCCAGAGCATCAACTAGCTGAAGTACATAAGTATCTTAAAAAAGGCCATAGGCAAACATTCCATCTGGATTCAGCCCTGCCAATGTAAAGGCTGTTCCCACATGCAAGTACTCCTTCCTTAATGTGACTGCCTTTAAATTTGGGGGGTTTTTTGAGAAGTGGTATGCATAAGCACTTCTTAATTTTACTTCAGTGTCAAAGTTTTAAATAGTCTGAGAGAACCCCAGCAATACTCCCTACAGGAAATTAGGAAGTGTTCAATTCTGCTGGCAGAACTGGATGAGTGATGAAATACAGATTGATTTGGAACCAATCATCCATCCATTAAATGTGAAGTTTGCAAGTCAGCATTAGCAAACCACAGTGGACAAATTGAAGTAACTGGAAATATTGCTAAAAAATATTTTTAATATTCACAATCAGCACTGCTCTGTGTAGCAGTGCAGGCTTGGAGATTGGGATGAATCATAGAATCATTAAGGTTGGAAAAGATCTCCAGGATCATAGAGTCTGACCTTCAACCAAAAATCACTATGGCACTAAGTGCCACATCCAGTTGTTTCTTGAACACTTCCAGGGACGGTGATTCCGCCACTTCCCTGGACAGCCCATTCCAATGCTTAACTACCCTTTCAGTGAAGAAATTCTTCCTGATGTCCAACCTGAACCTCCCCTGACGCCACTTGAGGCCATTCCTCTCATCCTGTTGCTTGCTGCCTGGGAGAAGAGACCAGTCCCCACCTTGCTACACCCTCCTTTCAGGTAGTTGAAGCCAGTAGACCTGGGCTCCCTAGCACTAGGGCAAGGCTTGATGAGTCTCACTGTTGTTGCCCATTCGTCAAATATCCAGATGATATGGCAGAATAACACCTGAGTGTCTTTTTTCCACTGAACAGATCAATAAATGGAATTGCCGTAGACCGCATGCAGTAACCAAACCAGATAAATTGCCATATATTTTTGACTGAAAATTGTGTGCATTCATGGAAATAATTACACTTGCAGAACTCAAACATTTGATACATTTTGGGCAAAGACTTCATGGAAATGGGAGTTGGTACTCAGATGCTTCAAGGAGTAAGAAGTTGCGTAATTGAAAAAGAGTCACAATCCTAAAGATAAAGTGAATCTGAATTTGAGACAAGCCTCTTAATGCAGTCTGAGGTGTTGTTTAAATGCCTCACATGATTTTTTTAATTGCTTTTCTCCTAGGTTTGTGACAAAGGAAATAACCCTAAATTGGTGGAATTGCTATTAGCCAATGGTGCTCGAGAGCAAGATGTTCGGAGTGCTTTAACCATCAGTATAAAGAGAGGAGATAGCCAAATCATCAGCTTGCTCTTAAAGAAGCTTAGCCTTGATGTCACCAACAGCAGTATATGTCTGGGAGGATTTGGTATTGGGAGACTAGAACCTTCCTGGCTCATTCCTTTGTTCCCAGATAAACTTACTCCAATAAAAAAACGAAGTGAGTATATATAGAAATTGTTACATCTCTTGATGGTACTATGAAGGTGTTTTAGATCAAGACTTTCAGTTCAGGCTCTCATAGCATTCAGCTTGTTATAGAAAGTCTGGCAAAACTTGAAAACAAATCAAGACATTTCAGATATTTTTTTAAAGCTATTTGAATTTCTTGGAGAATATTCTATAGTTTCTGTTTCTTATACATACAGATGCAGGTTCTGCACTGGCAAGAATGGTGCTTAAATTCCAGATGAAGAATATTTCAGAGGATAGATCAAGAGCGTCCTCTGATCCAAACTTCTCTGAAGATGGAGTGGATAAAAACTATGATTGGAATTTCATACCCGACCCATTAGTGGACAGTATTTTTCCTTTGAGTGATGATATTGATAGTGAAGGTAATTGTATTTATTTTCTTTTTTCTTTTTATAATCCCAGTCTAGCGTACCAGGGCAAGACTTACAGCCACAAGTCAGTTGCTTATTTGTATTTGACATATAACACTTCCCATGAAGAAAAAACTGTTGTGTAAAATTTCATTTGTGGTAACATTGGAAAATAGTTTATGATGAGTATGTACTTTATCTACAAAATTAGGACCTTAAAGAATTTTATTGTCCATTTAAAATTAGTTCTTCATGCATTCAGTTTTTTGTAGAGAGAAAGAGTTGGATGCGTACAACCACATTTAGATTTTGACTGTTTTAGATAAACATTTATGAGCTGCCTTTATAGCAAAAAGCAGTTGTTTCAAGAGCCCAATTCGTCTCATCATGAAGTCAGGTGTATTGCAATATAGAAACCCCTGTGTTCCCTGGGTTGTCTGTAAATAAAGTTTACACAACCACATCTGGTATAGAGGACTATACTATTAAAAAATAAAGTAGGTGAAACAAACCCTATCCCAAAGATAACTAATTGATCGGCAAGTGTAAATGACAGGTTTATGTTCAGTCCAACATCATTCTTGGTAACCATGTCAGGACATCTGAATGCCTTTAACTTCTAAAAAGGCAGCATTTCTGTCCCTAATATCAGCAACTTAATAATAAGAGTGACCTTAATTTGTAACATTTTGTTCAAATGTCGCTCTTGTTTTAGAACAGTTGGCTACTTAAAATCGTCACAGATGAAGAATTTGAATTTTAGAATCAGAGAATCCTAAGGAAGTTTTTTGTCCTGTTTTGTTCTTTTCCTTTATATCATTCAGTACTACTTTTCATTTCTGTAGGTCTTTTTGTTGTCCCACATAAAAAAGTGTATTCTTATTATCTTAAGAAAATACATTTGTTACTGACAGGAGTGATTTTAGGAGTTTTAAAAGTAGCTTTGAGAAGAGGGACACCAAATGGGTCCATATAATCCTAAATCACCAAATCCAGAGTGGTATTTGATGTTTCATTCTCAACAAATGTGGGAGTAAAAATTCATCTATTAAAATACAACCTTTTTCTATTTTCAAAAGCTATTTACACTGCAGTAGCAGAAAGATATGCTGTGAAATGTGTATAGTAATCCCAACACAATGGAAATTTTAAATCATAAAGCATCAGGGTAACAACCTGGAGGTCACATTTGAAACATGTCAGATTAGTATGGCCCATGTACTCTAAAAAACATTGACAACATTCTTGGCCCGTTGCACACACAATTCACCAGTGAGATCCTGCCAGTATTGATGCTTTTGAAATGTATCTCTCCTTTGTATGTCAGCATCCATATTACAGTTGAATTCTGAGCCTCATTTTTAAATACATTTTTCATACTTATTACTTCTCCTGTGTTATGGTTTTGTTCTAGGAAGTGAAGGTTCACTCTTTACAAAAAAGAAGTCCAATTCCATTGCAGTTGCTGATGTATATTGTAGGGAAATGGCATGTCAAAGAGGTTCTCCTACTTTACCGCGACATTCCTACTCTGTGGTAAGTTAGATCCTTGTTCATTCCAGGCTTTTAAGTCCATCTGCATTGCCTACTGCAAAACAGTCAAGTGTTAGGAAAGGTCATATAACCATATAGGCTTTTGTCTCACTGTTGCCATTTAGTATTTCCTTCTATTGCAGTGCACTTTATGGATGAGAGTTTACATCAGCAAAAATTTATGATCACCTGAAAGTAAATTATTCAAATTTCCAGTTCTGGTTTTCAAACAGAAATACAGGAACTATGGACCTATTCACAAAGACTTAACTACCCCTTAATGAGCTGATCTTCAGCTGTAATCAATGGAGACTGTTCCATAAGACATGAGGACAAATCTGTGGAATGAAAGTCACATTCCTTTGAAAGGAGCTTGTCTTCTTCCACTGACTTTTAAGGGGAAACCAGAGAAACTGACTTCCCTAGAGAAGGTTATGTTTTGTAATATCCTGCTCCATCCTGTCTCCCCACCCTTATGAAAGTCATTTTAGGTTGTCAAAAAATGCACTTCTTCCATTGCACTTTAAATCTACCATTCTTCCACATTGCATGGGTCAGTAAGTTTTATAAAGATGCGATCTATGGTTATTTTGAGTTGAAGTGTACAGTTTGTTTGTGTTCTCCCTATAAATTCTGATAAAAAGAAACCACAATAAAAAGAGATTACTGAATTTGAATAATTTCAGATATCTGCATATGTTTGTAACTGTTTTTTCTCTTTGGGATTTTGCAGGGACCTGGCTCAGATTATGAACCATTTATGAAACAAAGAAGAAAATTCTTGCTTTCAGATGAATCCCTCAGTAAGTAAACTATGCAATTTAACATATATAATGGATTTTTCATCCTTAATGCTTTCACAAGCATACCATGCAGATTTTAGTCAAATTAAATATTTGTTTACAAATAAGAGGATACATTTTGGAAATACTGCAGTGGAGTACAAATAATGAATATATAGGGATTTTTTTTTCCTGAGCTTCACAATTAGAATTAAATGGCCAATGAAATTTCAGAAGTGCTCTTATTAGCTTTCAAAAGCTCCTTCTGTTGTGCAGTGCATAAGCATCCATCTTTCCCCTACTGACTTATAAATTTTTGTGGCTTAATAGAAGTCTTCATGGATTTGGATCTTAACCAGTATTCAAACATTCAATATCTACTGGATCTTGAGATCCCAAGTTGATTATCTTAATTTTACTGAAGTGATAAATGAAATTATGCTGTTTTTCACGTTTTTCTTTTAATAGAAGGCATCTCAAAATTTTCACCACATATAAAACCATCAGAGAGTCTTTCTTCACTGATCTCAGAGAAAGAATATATTAAATCACTGGATCTTTCATCAAATGAGCTGGAGAACATTGATGCCATCAGCCAGAATAGCTGCTTAACTAGTCATCTGGAACACCTTGAGAAACTGGAGCTCCACCAAAATGCTCTTACGAACATTCCAGAACAACTGTGTGAAGTAATTCTGCATAATTTTATGTAATACAAGTTGAAATTAGTTAAAATAAATTGTTTATATCTAATAATGTAATCCATACATATTGTAATAATGTATCCATAGTAATATTACTCAAGAATATGAGTGTATATTTTTGCATATTTCATACATTCACAGAATTTTCATTCAGTGAATTTATGTTCATCTAGAAATAAAAGTATTTTCACAGAAATGTTTTAAGTTGTTTACTGCAGAGAACTGCTTTAAAACATTTTATATTAAGTAGCATAATAATGTAAATGGGACTGAGAACTGCAGGCAATTAATATTTGTTAAATTTTAAGAAACTGAGCTAATCAATTTTAAGTAATTATTTATATTTTATATTGTAATAGAAATATTATAGGTTACATTGGTATGATTGCTATTTTCTATTTTATTGTTGTTTTTCCTAGTGAGATAAATATAAGTAGATTAATAAATTGCATAAAAATGTAACTCAATTATAAACTATAAATTCACTTTTTTTTTCCAACTTCTTAAAATCAAATTATCCTTTTCTTTCAGAACTTGAAATGCGTGACTTACTTGGATTTGCACAGTAACCGATTTACTTCTTTTCCAACTTATTTACTGAAAATGAATTGTATTGCAAATCTTGATATCTCTCGAAATGACATTGGACCTTCCTTTGCTTTGGATCCATACCTCAGATGTCCAACTCTAAAGCAACTTAATCTTTCATACAATCAGCTGGTCTGCACTCCTGAATTTCTTACAAATGTCGCTGAAAATCTGGAACAGCTGTTGCTAGAAGGGTGAGTAGCATTAGTAAATAGGCTGTAGCACAACAAACATAACAGGAAATAATATATTGATCATCCAGAATGATGACTATTGTAGCATGGAAAGGATTATTTAGTCACCAGTGAAACATGTACATTGTCTTCCAAATGTGTAAATTGCTCCAGTTTTCAGTGTTGTATTGCAAAGTACATCTTTGGGCATTGTTAGAATCTAATAGTGTTGCCATTCCAGTTGCTTACTAAACATGTTATTCATGTAGTATCTTTCTACTGCCATACTATTAATCCACAGGCCTGTCTGTGTGGTATGACATATTCAGCTAGGTTTTCTATATACACAATACAGTTTCCACTGTATTTCATATTCAGAAAAGCTTTTTTGGAAGTAGTATTCATGGAATTTTAGGTAGGGGTATGGATATGTTTTAAATGACAGAAATATGAGAAAATATGTAGTTTTTTGTTTACCAGCACTTATTATCATATATGTTAGTGAGTGAGATAATTCATACCTATATAGCATTCTTAAGAATGTAGTTGGTTATATTTCTGTAAACTGCAGAAACTGTCCCATTTATTTCCTACAGTTTATGCTAAATAAGATGGTGAACTTTATTAGTAATACTACCCTTGCAAAACAGTACTGCATGATTCTTTTGTGTCTGTATTTTCAGGATCTTTGTCTCTTTCTGGTGCTCGTCTCCCCAGAATACATTGTTTGTAACATTATATACTCATCCTGAATTGTATTCCCCACATATGGAACTCATTTTTTTAACTTTTTTTGGGTTGATAGTAATTGTGTGACTGTAATCCTGCAAACACGTATCTTAAGTACACAGAACCCCTCATAAATGCAACAATCTTCTTTTGTGTGGGATTGAGCTCCAGTATGTAATCAGAAAATGACACCTTGTAATATATTCTGCCACTTGCTCTCCAAATTAATTTAACCAATCTTAATATCTGTCACATTATTCCATGTTGCCACATGTGCCAGTGTTTTTGCTGACTGGTCAATGTTTATATAGCTAAAGTCTTCTTTTTGTTTTGCCAATGTAAGGATGACATTGTCAGATCAACACTACTTGTTTTCATGTTCTACCTAATAGTTTCTAAGTAAAACATGGATTATTGTCTTTCTTTTTGTTATCACAGAAACAAAATTTCATGCCTGTGTTCACCCATATGCTTGAAAGAATTGAAAATTTTAAACATTAGTAAAAACAACATTTCATCCCTTGCTGAGAATGTTTTCATGGGCTGTACAAAACTGGAGCAGTTCAACGCCAGGATGAATGCTCTTGGTAAGTGTTGCCAAAACAGAATCCACCTTCTAGAAACTGCTCTAAGTCACAAAATTCCTCTGCCACAGCATTTGGACTCTTGTGACAACAGGAAAGAATACCACATATGCTTGTCCTTGGTTATACAGTTCCTTAAGCTTCAGCTTTTCATCGCTGAAGGATGGAGTATGCGTCCAGCCATTTGATGTGACTCAGCTAACTCCTCTTGTTTCTACATTTGTAGTGGATGCCGAAAAAATGATGGAGTGTAGTTGAGATTGTACATGCTGTTGAGGAAGGTTCAAGAGAGAGGAAATTGTTCAGATTTAGCTTGCAAATCTAGTATTAATACTGTACTGAAATACATAGAAGCATCCTAGCTTGTGCCAGAAAGAGTTTTGGGCCCCTCACTACAAGACATTGAGGTGCCGGAGTCAATCCAGAGAAGGGCAACAGAGATGGTGAAGAGTCTGGAGCACAAGTCTGATGAGGAGCAGCTGAGGGAGCTGGGGTTGTTTAGCCTGGAGGCTCAGTGGAGACCTTATCACTCTTTACAAATACCTGAAAGGAGGTCATGGCCAGGTGGAGGTCGGTCTCTTCTCCCAGGTAACAAGAGATAGGACAAGAGTAAATGTCCTCAAGTTGTGCAAGGAGAGGTTTAGATTGGATATTAGGGAAAATTTCTTCACTGAAAGCCCTGGAACAGGCTGCCCAGGGAAGTGGTGGTGTCACCATCCCTGGAGGTATTTAAAAGACATGTGGATGTGAACCTTAGGGCCATAGTTTAGTGGTGGACTTGGCAAGGCTGGGTTAATGACTGAACTCAGTGATCTTAGCGGTCTTTTCCAAACTTATATTCAGAATAAGACAGAATGTTTGGTTCAGTTGCCTGAATGCAGGTGTCATTTGAGAAGCCCTGAAGTATCCCACTTGGCTTGCAGCTTGTGGTCTAGAAAAAGCAGGTCTTCCATAGCTCTTGTGTTTTATCTTTAAGCTTTGTGCAGACAGCTCAGGTACCACTAGGCAGATCCCCTTCAGTAGAACCCAGTGTTAAGGAACTGAACTGAGTCCATCTAGAGTGTGTGTCAGTAACTTAGCTTATTTTATGCAAAGGTGTCAAATCAATTTATCTATGGAAATTACAAATTGCATAACTTAGATTTTTAATGATACTGTGGGAGTTCATAAGTTACTGTCATAATTTATTCTGTCTTCAAGGCATAAACCCTTCCATTTTGAAATTATTTTCACATTATTTCAGAAGGTAACTTATAACTGCATTAAACACAGCTGAACCATTAGACTCATTTTTATATGAATAAGACCTAACACATCCTGAGTCATATGAGAATCTTATGCATACTGGCAATACAGTAAAGTGTAAGTAAGATTATTTCAGTGCTTAATGCCACTATGAGATGAAGGATAATAATATGTAATGTGTTAAAAGCCAATATATTACTTAATTTTGGGAGTTTAGTTTTAAATGGGCTTTAAAAAAAAGATCTGAATTCTGCCTTGATAGATGGTACAAAGACCTATGTATGAAAATGATAGACTGACATTTTAGTCTGTCTTTGATTCTGGAAAATTCCAGCCTTAAAAATAATAAGATTAACCTCTTTTCTGCTCTAGAAAGAATACCTGACTTGTCATCCAGCATAACAAGTTTAAAATTATCCCAAAATTGTTTTGTTAATGTTCCAGAAGCAGTTCTTCTTCTACCACAGTAAGTTATTATTTTATTTATTGAAGTTAACATCAAATTCTTGATGAAGAAAATCTGGTGGCAAGACCTTTGTTAAGCAGAAAATTCTGCATGACTTTGTTAAGCAGAAAATTCTGCATGCACTACTGATTCTCAGGAAATCCTTTCTAACAGGTTAAATCCAGAACATAGTAGCTTTTAACTGAAGACAAACTAGTCACATTTTCTTCATGATTTTGAGAAATTCTGTTCCTCAGATTCAAATCACTATTGTTGAAAATATATTGCTTGACAGTTGAAGCTGACAATTCTTGCTGAGAAGACCAGAATTCATTTAATATTTTCTTGTAACCAACAATAAAAAGATATTGGCAATTTTTCCTTTTTGAGTTCTGCAGACTTTGCACAAGGCTACTGAGGTTGGTTTTTCACTCCCCAAATAACACAAGATACTTATTCTCAAAGAATAACACTTCCTCTAAAAAGAATTGTGATAAAGATGCATGTGACATTTATTTTGCTATACCTTCAAAGCATTACTCATGTGAAAATTGCACTTCTGCTTTTTTTTATAAAGTTGATGACCTTAACAGATCACTAGAATCAGATTGTGGAAGGAGTGCTTGGAAGGGTTGATCAAATCAGTTATGTGATAGGTGTGGGTAGATGTGAGTGCTGGTGGCACCATGGAGAGGGCAGATCCACAGATTTGTGAACTTACATTAATGAAATTTACGTATTTCATGTCATTATTAATGTGATATTACACAGTTTCAGCATGCTAACATTTATATTCATGGCAGCAGAGTTAATAGATGTGTTGAAAAAGCTGCATCTTTCAGGTTCTACATCTCCCAGCTCAGACAAATCAATAAGGCATTGCATGGAATTTTGTATGCTTCATGTTTCACAGTTACATAAACAGCATATTTGTCCAACAGATGTAGAACTCTATAATTTATGCACATACATCTATTTACAAACATGTCTACTTCAGTCTGCATTTCTGTCAGAAAACCATCTGTTCTGACAGCTAATCCATTTATTTGTTCATTAAAAACTAATATATTTCCAATTCCAGTTAATCTGGGTTTTATTTTTTCATTTTCTAACTTCTCTCTTTTTTATTTTCATGTTTTTAGTTTGCGATCAGTAGACTTAAGCCAAAACAAGATTGTAAGCCTGCCTGGACCAATGCACTGGAAATCATTAAACTTAAGGGAGCTGTTATTTAATCATAATCAAATAGACATCTTGGACTTGAGTGAAAAGGCATGTGCATGGTCTAGGCTAGAAAAGCTACACCTGTCCCACAACAAGTTAAAGGAGGTAAAGTGTAAGATTCCATCTAAAGAAAATTAAGTCATCTTTCAATTGAATGCAATTTTTCAATGTTCATTTTATTTTCGTGTCACCTCTCATACCATTGTACATTGTATAGTGAAATGGTATGTAAGTGCAAATACTACTTCCTGTGAATGAAAATCACCATATTCTATTCAGCTTTTCTGCCTGGAATGTGTCCTATAATCTGTTTGTATAATGAATTACTTATGCATCCTTCCTCTATTAGTGTGGGATATTAGGCCTGTTTATTAAAAAACCCTACACTGCAACAAAAGTAATACCTAGTTTTGTTAAATATTTAATCTATTCATGCTAATAACTTTTTTTCAATGTATAATTGTCCATTAAATGTTCTTTTATTTAGATTCCTCCTCAGATTGGCTTCCTAGAGAACTTGACTTCTCTGGATGTAAGTCATAATCCCGATTTGAGATTCTTTCCAGATGAAATGGGAAGACTGTCCAAAATCTGGGACCTTCCTTTGGAAGGACTCCATCTTAATTTAGACTTCAAACATGTGGGATGCAAAGCCAGAGACATTATCAGGTTTGTTGCCCTATTGTTCTTGAAAATCCCTTTTTTGCTTTCTTGGGATATGCAGGAAGCATTAGTTTTGAAAAGACGTGCTGGTTTGTCATGTGAAATCCAGCATGCTGCTCTATGGAAGGTTTCATGTCATATCAACACACACACATAAAATAGATTAGAGTGATTTAGACCTCTTGATTATTATCTCTTTAATTTGATGCTTCTAAAAACTATGCAATAAATGGTGCTTACCAATTATTTGTAGTACATTTCTTGTGTTTCCCAGTACATTGCACAGAACACAATTTTGGGGTAATCACAAAACAAAAAAGGACACATTATGAACTAAACTTTAGCTTTCAAATCATAAATTAGAATAGAAAATTAAAAGATGTTGAAAATTGGAAGAAAATGGTATGGTTTTAGGTATTTCCTTGTTCTTGAGTTCTGTTGATATTTTTCTCTATTATACACTTCTGTGAGTTTTGCAAACTTTTTTTTATATCAGATTTCTTCAACAACGACTGAAGAAGGCTGTACCTTATAACAGAATGAAGCTCATGATTGTTGGAAACACTGGCAGTGGGAAAACAACCCTGTTGCAACAACTAATGAAAATCAAACGAACGGAGTTGGGCTCTCCGAAAGCTACAGTAGGCATTGATGTAAAAGACTGGATCATTCAAGGGAAAGGCAAAATGAAGAAAGAGCTTATATTAAATGTGTGGGATTTTGGAGGTATTTCATGAGCTTATTGTCCTTTACTTTTCTAACATGTTAATGCATTACTTAATCCTAGAGTCAGCTGTGGAAATTTGAACTGGGGACAGTATAATCACACAAATTTACACCTGAAGTCCAGTGACCACTTACAAATTAGTGTATTCTGTAAATTAGCAGCTGATCCCTCAAATTTAACTAAAGCCTCAGGAATTTCTCATCACCAAATGTGGTCTGACCACACATTTCAACCATAGCACTTTAGAATAGTCATTTCAAAATAGTAAGAAACAGCTTGTAATCACCAAAAGAATCTTCCACTCAACTCTGATTCTCCCTTTTATAGTCTGGGTCTCT
Organism: Manacus candei; assembly: GCF_025592945.1. Lineage (NCBI taxonomy): Eukaryota > Metazoa > Chordata > Aves > Passeriformes > Pipridae > Manacus > Manacus candei. Next base: position 3,379,266 of record NW_026138111.1, on the reverse strand, counting down.
CTAGGCTCTACCATATCACAGGTTTGTAAGGTCACAGAAAACAAAGCACTTAGGAAGAGTCTTTGAGCCTTGGATTTTTGGGAAACTTTCTAAGTTTGAGGTACTACAGAAACACTTCTAAAATTCAGGTCTATTTTAGGCTATAGAAAAGTTATTTTTAAACAGTGGACTGTTATCATTTAAATAGAGTCTATTATCACAATGCACAGATGAGCAGTATTCAAGTTGGATGTCCAGCTTCAACTGTGATGTTAAATCATGTGAATTTAGGAGTCTTATTTTGAAGTTGCATGAAAGATAGGAGAAAGGGAAGGAAGAAGGTAGAAGGGATGGAAGGAGTGAGAGGGAAAATCAGTATTGGAGTTTTAAAAGAATCATGACCTTTCAAGTTGTCTTTGCAGCGACCATGTTTATCCAGTTGTTAAATCTTACACTTCTTGATTTAAAACTAGCTTATATGTTTCAACACTATACTTCAGTCAATGAGCTACCACAGAGTACCTACCTAAAACTCATAGTTACTATGGGCTTTCTCTCAATTCAGATAAATTTCTGCAAACATTAATTTCACTGATAAATTGGTGGTCTGAGAGTAAATGTTCTGCTGCCTTTTTGTGATCTGAAGATGTTCAGTCAAGGAAGTACTAACCAATGGAAATTTCTGATCATTAGGACAAGAAGAGTTTTACAGTACCCATCCTCATTTTATGACCCAAAGAGCTTTATACCTTGCTGTTTATGATCTTAGCAAAGGACAAGCAGAGGTGGATGCTATGAAGCCATGGCTTTTTAACATCAAGGTAAGCCACATGGAGTGGAATTCCGCTTTCCAGGGAGCTGTATGGGGACAGCAAATTAACCACAAATATTTTTAGATAGGGGAAGAGGAAAAAACCTCATCAGAAAATAAAAATTAAGGTTATACAAGAGCTGAAATACATTGTGTGTTGGATATGAAAATATTTTTAAACATACGAAAATGATCAGCACCATTTTTTATTTAAAATGGTACAAAGTGATGTGCAAAAAAATAGTTTGTATATTCTGGCAATATTTTGAATTGACTGATAAAAATAAGAAAGGGATAGTATTAAAGGAATGGTGAGTCAAACCTGCTGTTTTCTTTTACAACAGTGTAAATTCTGGTGAAATCAGAATTAGACTAATTTAAAACTGACTAGATGCAGGTTTTAAATCATGCTATTAAGTGTATGCTTAGCATCCTGTTCTGAATAGGAATGATTCCAGAACTATGGTAGGGAAATTGATCTAAGAATCTGCCTATATATTTTTCCTTTGCTCTCTGTGTTTTCTGTGTGCTCTATGTGGAGTGAGCATTACTTGTCTTTTCCTTTTGAAGGATGGTTAACCATGACTGGGCAATACAATCACATAAAGAGTTTTTATACTGATTCTGTTTGGTAAACTTGTCTTTTTCAGTCTTTGCACCTTGAGAAGAGATACAGGACAGAGGGTAGCAGTCAGTTTAGTGTTGATAAAGACCATTTCTGATGTGTTCTCCTTTGCTATGTAGTACTTGCTGATGTTTCATCGCTGCACTGTTCCAATGACAACTAGAAAAGTGACATTTCTTTTAGCTTTTCCATTTTGTTGGATGTTCTCAATGAAAAGTGTCTCTCCTACTTTACTGGCAATGCTGTTAATTTGCAAAGAATTAAATCCAGATCTACACTCCTTCCATTTAGAAAAAAATGATTTTTTAATATTTCTGTTTTGAAATAGACTGCTCTGTTGAAAAATATGTTTTGGATTTATAGGCTAATGCATCCTTATTGTCTTATCCAGTCAAGACTATTATATGGGATTGCAGTTTAAACTTAGTCTGAATAAAGACATGAAATAGGAGATTTCAAAACTTAGTTAAGAGAGATATATTTAAAAAGGGAGAAACAGTAGCTATTTTCATTTTATTGATTGTTTTTACTAAATTGCTCACATTTTATGTGGATATAAAACACTAAAATCAACATTCACTATTGAGTTAATCAACAGTATGGATCTTACTAACAGGCTCGAGCTTCAACATCCCCCGTCATTCTTGTTGGCACTCATTTAGATGTTTCTGATGAAATGCAACGTAAGGCCTGCATGAGTAAAATTACTAGAGAGCTGTTGAATAAGCGAGGCTTCCCAGCAATCCAAGATTGTCACTTTGTGAATGCTACAGAGGAATCTGATTCCATTATCAGACTTCGGAAAATAATAATAAAGGAGAGTCTTCATTTCAAGGTAAGCTACATACTGTTTGTAATGTTGAAAACATTCTAGTTTTAGTTAAGTGAATAAATTTTTAAACATTAACACATAATTAAATACATTTTAGTGTGATAGCAAACTCATCTTGCCTTCATAAAACATTATGCAAAGCAAAATAATGAAAGAAAATCACCAGGTTTGTTTTAATTTCACTTTCTACCAAAAAAACCCAACTTAGTAAAAATCCCAGCTAAATTCTGTTTTCAAGCACTAGGAACATAAATTGAATACTTAATTAAAATGAGCCATCTTCTTCTTACAAAGAAATTTAATTAAAAACTGGTTTTGTTGGGTGTCTTAAACATGTAAAACTAAATGTTTGCATCATGTGTTAATAAGTGCAATAAGTGTTGCAAGATTTCAAGGGACCAGGAAATATGATTTTGTGATTTCTGAAAACCAGCTAATTTTCCATTACTGATTTCATTTTACATAGCGTGAAACTATTCCTAGAAAGAGGAAAGTGAATTAAAGCAGGAAAATAAGATCTTGTGCACTGAGTGATCCTCCTAAACTGGAGAATCTGCACTTGTAGTTCTATTGTCTCCAAAGTCATCTTACCCACTAAGTCATGTTACTCAATAAATGAATGTTCCTGTTCCTTCTTGCTGCTACTATTGAGTGGACATACCCACCTTACATCTTGGGTTTACTGTCTGCAATTCACATGAATAAATTATTACATTTAATATTACTGTTCCTAATTTTACAGATCAGAGATCAACCAGTGGTTGGTCAGCTGATTCCTGACAGCTACCTGGAGCTGGAAAAGAGAATTTTGCTGGAACGCAGAAATGTCCCCGTTGAATTTCCTGTGATCGATCAGAAACGCTTACTGGAACTGGTGCAAGAAAACCAGTTACAATTGGATGAAAATGAACTCCCTCACGCAATTCACTTTCTCAATGAATCAGGTAAAATGCTGTCTTCAGTGTGTGTTTGTTAGCACTTTTTTGCAAATCTGCAGCAGACAGACTTGTACACCTTTTTAAATCTTTCACAAGGTTGCCACAAAGTGGTGAGCTGAAGTGTCTAAGCTTGGGTAACATTAGTGTGTTAAACCAGGTTGTTAGGAAGGGAATTCCATGGTATGAAGGATCACTACTGTAACAATTTATATCTCTTGTTCCTCCTTGAAAACATCATACCTGCTTGTTAGACAGCACAATTGCTGGAGAAAGATGCAATTGTTCCAATAGCTCAAATACAATAATGGTTAGAGGAATACATGTAATAGCTTATGTCAGTGCACTTCCTAAGATTGAGTAATAAACCACACAGAGCTTGGCAAAAAAGCAAGTCAGATTACAAATCTAATGAAAAGTCTGAAAATAAATGTAAAGCTGAACAAACCATGATTTCATTCTACTGTTCTGAGATACTGACATAAATTCAATAGCTGTTTTTATTATTCAAATTGCTTATGTCAAGTCACATAAGGAAAACAGCCCAGAGTGGGGTGTTTACTTTGCTTAATATGGAGCTTGAACAATGCATTGCTAATTACAGTATTCTTTATGCAGGTGTTCTTCTTCATTTTCAAGACCCAGCACTACAGCTAAGAGATCTGTATTTTGTAGATCCTAAGTGGCTCTGTAAAATCATGGCACAGGTTAGACTCTGATTACTTTCTGGGTATGGATTCATGGTATATTTTCCCCTGCCTGAAACCACTGTACCTTGTCAGTGATTCTTCTTTACCTTTTCATTATTTGTTCATGATCTAGAATTTTCTCAGGGCTCAGATTGTTTTATCCATCTCTTTCTCTTGCCTTCTGGACAAGTAACTATCTCATTGCTTCTATGTTCTTTCACTCTAATGTCCAACATAACTTAAACTGCAATGGACAGAAGAATACTTGTAGAATAAAAAGACCCCATGGATGCAAAGTAATTGTACAATATGTTGTGACAGGTTGAGATGAAAGCTGGAACTTTGGGTTAAAGATGTAAGAAGGGTTACCTGTAGACAGGTTACATTCTGTCACTGCTGTTGTCATGCTGTTCTAGCATTATGGAAATGTTTGGTTTCACTGTGAAAGGGAGTCCGTTTCTAACCCCCTTTCCCCCCTCCCAAAATATTAGGCTATACCAAATATTTCAGGGAATAAAGTTTGTCAGGAAAATACAATCTAATGATGAATGTACACCTAAAATTTTTTTACTTTTTTTGAAAGATTCTGATGGTGAAAGTGGAAGGCTGTTCTAAATATCCTAAAGGAATTGTAAAGCGTTCAGATGTAGAAAAATTCCTTTTAAAGAAGAGCAAGTTTCCTAAGATCTATATGTCACAATACTTCAAGCTTCTGGAAAAGTTTCAGATTGCTTTGCCATTAGGAGAGGATCAGCTACTAATCCCAAGCAGGTAAGCAAAGAGTTAAATCCACAAATGACAGCCATAGAGATAGATCAAAATAAAAACTGATCATCAGAGCAATTTGGTGTATGAAAGCATGATACATACTTTGTATAGTACACTTTAGTAAATGCTTTTGGAAGGGGCATGTTAAGCTGATCTTGTAACAGATAAAGCTTACACTTTATCAGCATGGTGGGTAAATGGAATCTATAAATGCTAAAATGCTTTAAGAGGATAATATTTCTTTTACAGTTACCATGCTTCAAGACTACAGCAGGGAGATTATAATTTAGCTTCACATAGCAGTTTGCCAGCATTACAGATATTTATTGCAATATAAAAGATAACCATGAAATTCTATAACCTATTTGCTTGAAGTGAGAACCACAGACAAGTTATTCATAGGCAGTATGTCTTCCAAACAGTGCAGATATTAAATGTGGTGACTAAAAAAAAGCATTATGACTCTGAATGTGGTATTTTTGTTATATCTGAAGCAGATAACACAGTTTCTCTGCCTCAGTTACAGATTTCCCTGGTATGTTTAATAATGCTTATGTTGCTGATTAGGCTTTCTGTGTCCTTCAGAGTCCTGGGATATGAAGATTTTATCCTGCCTTATATATGTCTCGGATTTTTCTCACATTTACATTCAATATCTAATGATTGTTAGTGAGGTTCTGATGGGTTTAAATTACAGCAGAACTTCACTTTAGCACAAGCAAGCAGAATAAGCAGATACACTGTCAGCTCCCTGATCATCTGAATCATATATTCATTAATAAATAATACATTTTACATAATAAATAATATATGACAGTAGTCAGTTTGGATAAAGTACATAATCAAATACTGTCTTAATACTTTTATTCTTTCAGTTTGTCTGATCACAGACCTGTTATTGAGCTTCCCCACTGTGAAAATTCAGAAATTATCATCAGGCTTTATGAGATGCCGTACTTTCCTATGGGATTTTGGTCCAGGCTGATCAACAGGTTGCTTGAAATATCACCTTACATGCTGTCAGGAAGAGGTACAAATCTTTATCTTCAAAAGTAATAGTGAGCATGTTTCCTTTGAATGCCAACACCTGCATGTTAAAGCTCTAATCCCCAACGTTGTTTTGCATTAGCTAATCTCTGACCACTTCACAAATGTGATAAAAGGACAGGGGTCATCTTTGTAACTTAGAAATATCTAGGAATAGATAGCACCTGATCTTCACAGTGGTGTGCAAAAGAAAGTGAAGGTTGTAAGCAGCCTATTTCTCTCCTTCACATGCTAGACATAGAGGAAATCCTTATGTTTATGCAATATTGCTGTTTGCTTCCACAAAGAATACTGGAAAGGATGCGTCTTCCACACAGAAAAACTAACTGCTTTCCTTCAGATTCGTTGATCCTCCCTTTATGAAAGTCTAAAAATAGAAGGAGGGGATGCATCTTTAGTGTCTTTCCAATAATTCTGTGTTTTGTGTAGACCTATCTGCTGAACTTTGCAATTTCATTCACCTTTGTTTCCTTCATGTGTGATTTTTGAATTTCAGGTGTGAAAAACGTGCATTGCTAATGCTTTACAAATATCATTTATGCCTGCTGTCCTGGCATTCAAATTTCTTCTGAGTGTTAAATTCCAGACGCATCCTGCAATTTCATGAGTCTGTGACAGGGGAAAAATTTAAATAATTGGGTTTTTTCATTTATTGCCTAAGATATTCTATGCTTGAACCTGAATGTACCTAAGCATTTCTGTAATGCCTACCTGCTACATGACTTATCATCTGATTAAATATTTATAGTTTGTGGATATACCTTATAGAACTGAGCACCAGTTGATATATATTCAGCTTTTGTGGGGCTATGCTGCCTGCAAAGTTTTAGCCTTTATTTTGTTTATTGTTTGGGTAGGTATGATCCTACTATCATAAGTTAACATTCAAAGTACTATGAATTATTCTGAAAATTTTAAAGTTGACATTCATATTTGATATCAGATTTTTAATCTTATTTCGTATTTTCTAGAACGAGCTCTTCGTCCTAACAGAATGTATTGGAGACAAGGCATCTACTTGAATTGGTCTCCCGAGGCTTATTGTCTAGTGGAATCAGCAGTATTTGACAACAATCCTGACAGTTTTTTGAAAATTACGGCACCTTCTTGCAGAAAAGGTTAATTATCCCTGAGCCTGATTTTTGCTCCAGTTTGATTGCAGCTTGGCATTTTGGTCTGTTGTGCTTTTGCCTTTGGAATGCAGAGTTTATCTTCGTAATTAAAAGTATGGCAGATTGAGTCTGTAATTTCCCTTCTTTTGGTTTCTTAAAGGGTGCATCCTTTTGGGGCAAGTTGTGGATCACATAGATTCTCTTATGGAGGAATGGTTTCCAGGTTTGTTGGATATAGATGTATGTGGTGAAGGGGAAACACTGTTGAAGAAATGGGCTCTGTACAGCTTTCAAGATGGTGAAGAACACCAAAAAATACTACTTGATGACTTACTTAGAAAGGCTGAAGAAGGTATGTATTTATGCCATTTGAGGTATATAGAGGTACACTTGTATGTAGACAAATATTATGCAACATCCCCTTTATAACATTTGGGTACTTCATGTTATTTTAAAATGTTTCATTTCTTTAAGAAAGAATTACAGTATAAATCAAAAGTAACTTATTCTTCTTTTGTGTAAGATCTGTCTAGTATATATATAAGTACAGAATATGAGACAGATTGCAGCTACTCTGTGTAGTCGTGTAAAAATGGCAATAATGAAAAGAATCATTTTGTTGTAATATTGAGAATGCAGCTTCATTCATGGAACTGAATCCAACACATTGTAAAACTGATGCTTGATCTTTTGGTTGGATCATGTAGAGCAGTAATTTAAAATGCAGTATTCAGGGTGACACTCTACATACAGCATTCTTTCTTTTTACAGACAGAAAAATAATCTCTTGGTTAGTTTGGTGTTGTTAAGTAGCAACAGTTTTTATCACATTTAGTTGGTACATATACAGAACCTTGAAAATACTTAAATGTGGAAGATCCAAGAATTTGAATGGCAAACTTAATTAGTATTTATGTATGTGTGTGCATGTGTGTGTATATATATATATATATGCACATGTATGAATCTAATTTTAGGTATGGTGGTCTTATGCACTCACAGAGATCCATGTACCTCTCAGTGCCTTTTGAATGATGACTGCCCTTCTGTTTTTTTCATTTTCTCATTTTTTTTTCTTAGGTGACCTTTTGGTAAATCCAGATCAACCAAGACAGACCATTCCAATTGCTCAGATTGCTCCTGATCTGATATTGGCTGATTTGCCTAGAAATATTATGTTGAACAATGATGACCTGGAATTTGATGAAGCTCCTGAATTTCTCCTGGGTAAGCATTATTTTGTAGAGTTTGTTGTTTTTAAAAGAGATTATGTAAACAAATCTACTGGAGTTGGTTCTGCAACATTTTATAGATTTCTTTTCTGAAGAAATGTATTATCAAATTTTTAATTTTCCTTTAACTTGTATGCTAGGATACTGTTTTTTATGTGTTTAGATTACTGATTGTGAAGCTTAACACAGTAGATGATCACACATTTTAAAACTGAACCCTTTCAGGTAATTTTTTTGAGAAATGGTTGTTGTCTCTGTTTATAATAGTCTTTTCAATTGTATTGTTCAAAAGGTGATGGTGGATTTGGATCTGTGTACCGTGCATCCTATGGTGGAGAAGAGGTTGCTGTAAAGATTTTCAATAAACATACTTCCCTCAGGCTCCTAAGACAGGTAAGAAATATTGCCCTTTTTTTCTGTAGTGCTGCTCTTGGAATGCCCACCCTAGCAAAGGGCTTTAAACATTTAAGTAAATTGCAAGTCTCCAGAACATTCCCTAGTTTACTCCAGAGACACAGAGGTTATGGTATTGGCATTATTTCATCTGATTTTACAATTTACAGGAGCTTGCAGTGCTTTGTCACCTCCATCACCCCAGTTTAGTGTCTTTGCTGGCTGCTGCAATCCGGCCCCGGATGCTGGTGATGGAATTAGCCCTTAAAGGATCTCTTGACCGTTTGCTTCAACAAGACAATGCAAGTTTAACTAGAATACTTCAGCACAGGATAGCTCTACATGTAGCTGATGGCTTAAGGTAAATGTGACTTTTGCATTGCTGTAGAAACAGGGTATAGCTGCATATAAGATACATTGCAGATGAAAGGCTTCTATTTTCTCATATCCCAAGGAGAATATTCCCTGGGTCAGACAAATGCTTTTATTTTTATGGTTGATTAGCTGATATATAACACGGACTTTTGTTACCTGTGTTTTTTTTCTGCTGACAAATAATCCTGAGATTAGCTCACTTGGTTAGAGCATATTGCTAATAATACCAAGGTTGTGAGTTTAATCCCTCTCCAGGCCATTCATGTAGGAGTTGGTCTCTATGATCCTTGTGGATCCCTTCCAACTGAGAATGCTCAGTGATTCTGATTCTGTCATGCTCATATAAGCAGGAAAATTGCAAGAGCTCTAGGTGCAATTTCTATGCGGCTGTTGATTTTGTATTGAAATGTCAAAGAAATTAATTTAGTGCATTTCTAAAGTTCTGAAAGTCCCTGAATGACCTTGGGATCTAGTGCAGTGTGACTTTAAAATTACAAAACCTGCAAAGGGACTCAGGAATCAATGAAACTTAAACTTCTAAGATTCAGTTTTCAAACTGCCGACAACTCTTCAAATAAGACTTGGTACTAAAATACTGCAATGTGTATGTGCCAGTAAATAGTATTTCAGAACAATTCTAAATCATCATGCAGTAAAGGAGCATCATGTTAGTGATGTTTGACATTTTTAACACAATAGTTCACATCTGAAAGCACGATTTACTGTTGTGGGAATATTGCACTCAGTGTGTGTGTACAGATGAATCCCTGACTTATGGATGCTTTCAGTAAATATTTTTTCGATTAATAGGTACCTGCATTCAGCAATGATCATCTACCGTGATTTAAAGCCTCACAACGTGTTGCTTTTTACCTTATATCCCAATTCAGCTGTTATTGCAAAAATAGCTGACTATGGCATCGCCCAGTATTGTTGCCGAATGGGAATAAAAACCTCAGAGGGCACACCAGGTATGGAAATATGCTTTGATTTATGGTTCATTATGTCCAAAAATAGCTAGTATGATTTTTATGTAGTCTGTAAAAAGTAACTCAAATCTGTACTTTCTAGTCATAATCACCATAAGTAGTCCTAATCATATTACAAGTTGTGATGCCAGATATATACCTCTTGCATTTTCTTCCTGTTCACGTTTTAACCCCTTATCAAGGAATACACTAAAGGTTTAAAAGGAGAACAAATGAAATTACATGCCTTCATCATCATTTTTTGCTGTTTTCATATGGTTACTGTGATATTGAAATTATACTGCTAAAATGTGTTGTTTAATTTCCAGTAGTCCATACATAGGTCTTAATGATTTTTAAAGGCAATAAATGCTTGCACTGTTCCCCGACTTAAGAGAGAATCTATTAGCATTCATTCTAAAGCACTGAGCAATGCAACCACTTTGAAAAGTGCCTTTATGTCTTTTAAATTGTGCGTGAGTGTGACCTCAAGTGTGAAATGTTAGGCCCTCAGTAACAACTGCAGACTTGCCCTTCATTTTCAGCATTCATTGATAAAGTAATTATTTTATGTAATGGTGCAGGAGCTCTGTGATTGATGTACTGTCCCTTTCCTTTATACTTGCTGCTGATATTTTTGGATGTCTGCCAAATACAAACTATTGCCAGCCCAGAAATAGTGTGCTGTTTTTGGTTTACTTCCTGTGACGTTTTCATCAATAATTTACTTTTTAAAGTATAAAGATGGCTTCATCTTGATATGAAAATAACTATTAATGAATGATTTATTTGCAGGATTTCGAGCACCAGAGGTTGCCAGAGGAAATGTTATTTACAATCAGCAAGCTGATGTTTATTCATTTGGCTTGCTGCTTTATGACATTTTAACAGGAGGAGGTAGAATAATGGAAGGCTTGAAGTTTCCAAATGAATTTGATGAATTAGCAATTCAAGGGAAATTACCAGGTATGCCTTGTTTCTTAAAGTTTTAATATTTGTCCTGCCTCTTTCAAAAATAGCATCTCTTTTGAATTGTGTTGTATCTGGCAGTGATCAGAGAAGGAGACTAAATAACAGCAATTTTTAGAATCTTCCCCTAATTTCATATCGTCTCGAAATTGTGAGAAATAGACATATATTCAGTATCACATTGATTGTAATTCCACTGCAATTTCAAAGAATCTAGCGGGTTCACTTTGTAAAGAAATAGAGATTTTGTGTACTTGGGACTTCATCCAGAGCCAGCTAAAATGGATGTTGCTGAAGGTACCATCTATAATGCATGTCATGCACAAAGGTAAACACAATTCCACTTTTGTTCTTTGATTGAGATATATTATATTAAGATATCCATTACTTAAAAGCTGTATATCTTAAAATCTCTAAAAAACCCCCTTGAATTCTTACTTAAAAAAAAAAAGGCACCACTACCTTAAAAGAGCAGCCACCCCTAAATTAAAACCTAATTAATTAAAACTTAAAGGTTTTATTAGGAATTTCCTTTTAACTTGTAAAGATTGTGAAGTCACTGCCCAACTATGTAACATTCTTCATATTCCATCTGCATTACAACATGTAGTTGTTGACTGCTGGAAGGAAGATTAAACAGGCTGTCAGGCTGGACATTATGTAGTCATCTGGACAGTGTAACTCAGTCTTTGGCAACTTCTACCAAAGTATCAAGAGCTGCTGAATTTTTATAGTACTACAAGCTTAGTATTTGGTGTTCTTATTTATTACTTGCAATAGTGCATATACTCATGGAACATTTTTTAAGAAATGTCTCACTCCATCTAGGAGTGAGATGTCTTTCCATATAGGAAAGAGCAGCATCACTTAATCTGGCATAGCTTCTCCATTACAAGAGACAAAGAGTTCATACATTTTCAACTCCTTAAGGAAAATCGTCCAGTTCTAAGCTCAGAGAGTTTCAATGCCCTTCCTGAAGGGGATATCCCAAGAACTGATGACTAAGTATCTCTTGAGTGCTGTTGTCCATTTGACTGTATTATGAGCCCTATGAAATAATCAGAAATATTACTATCTAAGGATAGTGCAGTTCCATCTGTGCACATGCTCATCATTTATGTATTTCCACCTAAAGAAGGGCCGGCTGATCTCACAAGTAAATAGTGCCTGTCATTTGTTGAACTGAATATGTTCATTTACAGGTATTTATCATTAATGTTACCTCTGTCTAATGTAGGACTGGAATATCTGCTGTGGATTGTGATGAGCTAAAAGGAAAAGCAATACAGGCACCATTTTTCATGAGTGATTTGTTCTTAGGTCAGCACCTGTAGTCATAAGATACATATTCAAAGCACTGAGTGGGGATTTGAACTTCCATATTTCATAAATACTGTATGGCCTTGTTTATCTAATATATTTTATTGGAAGTTCGTCTGTATTCCATATATTATGCCCAGACACAGAAGAATAAATGTGGATAAAAGTGTTCACGGGAGTTTGAAAGACTACAGACTGACATGACATGTCCTTGAATGGTCAGAATTGATCAAAACACAACCCACATACATCTGTGATTCAGTCCTAGGTACAGGGACATTAAAGAAAAAGATAAAGCAAAATCCATTTGCTTTAACTGCTATTAATGAAAAGGACTCTTTCATGCTCTAGCATTTAATGGCAGATGAGCAATCCCAAGCTGTTCATGCTGACATTTTACCTAAGAATGTGATATTTCTTAGTGCAGCTCAGGAATAAGTTAGATGAATTATTAAAATAAGTTACTCAGACCTATGGTAAATGCTGGTTAAGAAGTTATCTAATTTTACATTTTAGATCCTGTAAAAGAATATGGGTGTGCCCCCTGGCCTAAAGTTGAGAATTTAATTAAAAAGTGTTTGAAGGAAAACCCTCAGGAACGACCAACATCTTCCCAGGTATTACTTGCTGTATTTATTTATATTTTTATGACAGATGATACTACAAAGTTGTGCTTTCTGAAAAAAAATGGGACATTAGGTTGTAAGAGGCAAAGAGTTTTTTCTGTTCTTCTTTTCTGCAATGGAAACAGACATGAAATATTGCCTGCTCTTGCCATCCAGAATAAACTGTTCATTCAAATCTACCAGCCACTAACCTCCTGTTTTCCCCTGTGTTGCTGTATAGTGATTGTACTGAAACATGGTTTGGGTTACTTCTTGGTCTTACATGGTCTCATACTAGAACTATGCGAAAAGGACTTTGTTGTATAGTATCAGTGCACTTACACGCTGTTCCGTGCATGTGAGAGGAGCAACAGTGTGGATCTGAAACCTGCTGTCTATTATCACACATTGCCTTGCTCATTGAAAGGAGTTTTCAAACATGCCCTAATCTCACTGCCTAGAGTTGCTCAGTGCACAGATTCCCCATCAGTAGTGGCAATACAGATGACCAGACCTGCTGAGATACCGCGCCCATATTCCATAAAGTATTGTTATCCATTGCTTATTATTTATCACTGTACAAGCCATTGTTGTGACCATGTGCATGCTGTGGCTTTCTTTCTAGGTTTATGAGATGCTGAATTCTGCAGAACTTATCTGTTTGATGAGGTATGTCTCAATACCCAGCACATCTACAGCAGAGTGCATGGTAGCTGCCAATCAAAGCTGCAAGAAGGCAGGAGTCTGGATAGGCAATGGGAACACAGAAAAAGCACAACTTTCGTTTGTTAACCTGAATACAGATGGACATACTTGTGAGGTATGTGGGAAAGTTGCCATTTATTCTATTTTTTCTGGCATCTAGATGCATTTCAGAAGCAGGATATTACTTCTGCAAAGCTAAGCTTTGAGAGAACAAATATCATAAGTGAGTCATCGTTGTATTCACAAAATAAAGTAGAAAAGCAGTTGCTTTTTCCTCTCTTCCTACCATCCAGACTGAAGTTTTTCAGCATACTCTCTTTCCACTACTGGATAACTTTCTTCCACTCAGATGGAAGCTATTTCTAGCATGGAGGCCACAAAAAAGGAGTAGTAGTTAGACAAGCCTTCATATCTCTATCTCCCATAACAATCCAGGTAGTCTTTTAACAATTCCTCACTTCCTGTGAATGCCAGCTCCTTTGTGCCATTTTGGGTGATGCCCTCCAGTTCTTTTAATGTGATTTTTGTACATCTCAGTGCCATCAGAAAAGGGGAAATGTTTTACCCAGGCTGTGATGAATATGTGTGCCAGAACCGAGCATGACTCATCATCAAAGTTGTCTAAGTTCTATTTTTGTCTGCCATCTGTTGACCATGATACATCTGAGTTGGTAGCTTTGGTATAAATTACGTGGGTTATTCTTCTACAACTAAAATGAGAAAAAGAAATATTCAGCCAGTATGTTTACTGTTCACAATTAAACTGAATGTCTATTGCAGTGTACTTCCATTTGCTTAATTCTCTCATGGCTTTGAGAGAATTATTAGAATAGAGAGAATTTTTTTTTTTCAGCATTCAGCTTAGAGATTTTCCTGTGTACTATTTGAGGGGTCCTTCCCAGCACTTTGAAGATAAATGGCACAGTTGAAAATGTTCTGCTAATAGGGAATTATATTTCTTAAAGGGGAGGTTAGGCCTTAGGTCTGTCAAGGATCCAGGAAGATTGTAATTTATTTTTATCACTGGTAATTTACTAGCATTTACCCTTACTGAAATTATGACCAGGTTATTTTTTCTTCTTTTCTTCTGACTCAGGATATTGCAGATAGTAAAATTATAAGTTTGGCCTTAGTGACTCTTCCTACTGAGAAAGAAAACTGGATTGTAGCAGGAACCCAATCTGGTTCTCTATGGGCAGTTAACACAGAAGATGAAACAAGAAGGCATCGTCTGCAGAAAATGTCAGATTCCATCACTTGTTTATACTGCAATTCTCTTTCAAAGCAAAGGTATAAATGAGTTTTAAATATTTGGGATTACATTTCGAAAATAATACTTAACAGAGATGTTCAGAAAATTACATCTGTAAACTATGCTGCTTTGTTCAGACAACTGCTTATTTTGCCTATGTTTCCACTTAATTTTACACCCAGTGTAGCTGGGGACTACACTGCTGATCACAGGGGTTGTGTTTGCTTTTACTGTTTAATTGAATACTTGCAATACTAGAGACTTCTTGTTTATTTTTTTATCCGATTAAGACATTTCTAGAATTCATTATTTTATTTTATTTCAGCAAACAGAAGAATTTCTTCTTGGTAGGCACAGCTGATGGCAGACTGGCAGTTTTTGAAGACAGAGCAGTAAAGGTAGACTTGTTCTCTGCTGTTCTACAAAGTGCTATCAGGAATATCTAAAGCAGCTACCAAGAGTAGCTTTATTTCATGCTGCTTATTTTTTGATTCCTTCTCTAAAACTATAAATCATTTTCTACTGCAGCCTTAGAGGAGCTGCACATGTTTTAACGAGTAGAAGTAAGAGGCAGAAAATTCCTTTGAAAGGCCTGGCAAACTGGCTTTAATGTCAGTCAAGAGACTGACATTAATGATTGCTCTTAAGAATATTCTAACAGTTTTAATCTCCTTTATTTATTGTTGTTATAGTTCCTTTTTCTTCTCATTTAGTAAATTTTCGTAGAACAGCTGTGTTCAAAAAGAAAGTGTCATTTAGGTTTTCTGTAGGTCAGAGTTCTTCTCACAGAACAGATGAAGAAATACTGGGAGCTGTTTATATCAGCTGGTTCTTGAGGGTTAGCTCCTGGCCATATGCAGTTTAGAGCAGTTATGGAATTGCAGTGCATTGCAGAACTAGAATATGGTCCAGTGTGAGATGCTCCAAAGATATAGATGTGACTTTCCATCCAGTTCTTTAACTGCTCCAGGGCTTGCAGAAAGTGTCAGTCCCTGTTCTATCCTGTTTCCACTCACACAGGCTGTTTCCCTATGAGACATGTGTAATGGGAATATTTTCAGTCTGTAACATTCTGGAAATGTTCTGAACTATAAAGGGTCAGAAAATCTGGATGTGTAAATTTAATTCAGCAAGGCTGTGTGGCCTTGTTTTAGCAGTTTCTGAGTGTCTGCATCCTCCTTGTTTCTAATGCAGAGTATATTTTTTCTTGCAGTGTAAGGGTGCTACACCTTTGAAGATAGTGACCATAGGAAATGTTAGCACACCATTGATGTGCTTAAAAGAATCCTCATGCTTATCTGAAAAAAATTTAATCTGGGGAGGCTGTGGAACAAAAATCATTGCCTTAACTAGTGACTTCTCTGTTCAAAAGCTCATTGAAACAAAGACAAGTCAACTGTAAGTTTTTCTTATAAGTGATGTTACTTGGCACTTTTGTTGTTTTCATTAAAGATTTCTGACAGAACTTTTTGATGTAATGTCTTGTTCTAGAACTCATTCTTTGAATTTGCTTGTTTCTGTTCTTTTCCTTCCATAATACAGATGGAATATCAGTGAGTAGTGTCGAAAGTATTCGCTGCTGCTTTTAAACAAGGGTTATCCATTTTTACTCTATAAAGGATTTATGAAGTCAGTATCTATTCAGAAAATGTATTAATGCAACTGATCAGTTTTTGTCCTCCAATTGCTTTAGTCCAGGCCTTGTTTGCTTTATTTAAAATTATGGATACATACTTAGCATAGTATTTGTCCTTCCATGTTTGTCAGTATGTGTGCATATCTTTGTCCTATATATATTTAATCATTTATGATTGCTGACTTCTGACTGTTTAGAAATTATTGACTGATGCTTTTGGACTATTTGATATAATTCTCACATGGACAAATCCTGCTTTGAAGTTACGGGGAGTTTTTCCTGAGTAGGGAAACCAGGGTTTGATGAGAAAGATTTATTAATAGCCTTTGAGCATTAATGCACCTCCAAGGATATCATCAGCCCAACACTGTTACTTGGAAAATTGATGTAAAACTGTAGCAAGATTATAGCAAAGCCTTTCAGTTGTATCTTAGCCCAATTTGTTTTTAAGGCTGAATGATTCTCCAAGAGTCAAAGGGAAACTAACCTCACTCATAATAGTCAAGTTTTTCTACAAGGTATTTTCTGTGTAGCTAACAGGAGTTCTTCTCTCTCTTAGGTTCTGTCATAATGCTTATAGTGATGCAAACATTATTTCAATAGCAGTAGACAAATCCATCTACTTGGCAAAGAAAAACAGCCATTTTGTGGAAATTTGGGACAAGAAGACAGAAAAACTTTCTGAACTAATTGACTGTGCACATTTTCTTAAGTAAGTGTTTTATTGCAGATTGTTGGCCTGATGGATAGAAAGCTGAATATCAGATTGCCTTCTGTAGCATGGTACCTTAACCTGCCAGAGGTGAGGGATTTGCCCAGATCTTTGAGCAAATGTGGATTTCCTTTCCTCTCCATTGGCCCAAAACTTCAGAATATTCCATGCAGAATCCCAGTTTTTTAAAACTCTCATATTTCACAATTTTCCTGATATCAAGAAGACCCATTTAACTCAAGAAAGAAGAAAGTCTTTTGCTGTCCTTCAGGTACTAATGCTTTTACATGCAGTTACTTCCTGCATCCCCTGATTAAGAATGTCTGATCTCTCCAGTGCACAGATTCAGTAGGATATCAAAGTTTTATTAACGGTGACAGTGATTTTCATTTGCATTTAAGTTGTTCCTTTCCCTTAATGTGCCACATCCATTTTTTTTATGGTGAGGTTAGGAGCAGGTGTAGGTGTGCTCTTCCCATTTGCAGTGACATTAATCTCCTTCAGACTGGGAGAGAAGAGAGAAGTATACCTGGCTTCTATTTATGGGCCTTCTAAAGCTGACCAGCTGGCTCTTAGACATCCAGTAGTTTTCATCCCAGTTTGTTAGCATGAGATTTTTGTTGCTTGTCTTGATGAATGATTGTTTAAAAGTCTGGTATCGAGAGAGTTGTTTTATTAGTTGTGGAATAGTGTGCCACCAGATTTCAATACAATTTTTCTCCATACTCTTAGGAACAAAGTGGAAAAACTAAATAAGGAATCAAAACATAACCTGGCTTATTCTGGAAGAGTGAAGACAATTTGCCTGCAGAAAAATACTGCACTGTGGATAGGGACAGGAGGAGGACATATCTTGCTGCTTGATTTATCAACACGTCGTCCTGTACGAGTTATAGACAACTTTTGTGATTCTGTTAGAGTCATGATAACAGCTCAGCTGGGTAAGTAAAACCATCAAATGACAAGTACTTTGAAGTCAGCGCCAAGTTTAGGTGTGCTGTGTCCTGTTTGTTGAGGTGTTCCAGGAACAAATTAGTACTAGCCATGATCTGTTCATTCATTTTGTTCTGCTGCAGTCCTCTCCGGTCAGGGTCAGACACTCGGGTGTTAGCTGAATACCAGCAGGCTGAATACCTGTGCCCACATAAAGCAACAGCTCTTCCCTGGCTTCTCACTGATCAGCACATGGACAGATCCCCAACTTCACTGCATCCCTGTGCCGTGTTTCAGCACACACCATCTTCTGTCCCATAGTCTTCTCTTACACGGGTAGCCTGTGTTCTTTCTCCATCCTAATTGTTACACTTCTGGCTTCTCTCTCTGTGGACCATGTTAGATTTGAATAATTTTTCCTTAATTGCTTATTGCCTTGTTTTCTTCTCCTATCCTTATTCAGGGATGGTTCTTTTAGATTTGTGTCGCAGGCAGATCACAGTAAAGCTGGGAAAGTCTACACACCTGAACTCAGGGTGTGAACTTGTACAGATGTGCTGTTCCTGTCAGGGACAGGTGTTTTGAGCTGCTGTAGGCAGACAGGAGCTGTGGGGTTTCAGTGGTAACCACAAACAAACAGCCAGAGGAGTGCAGTTGAGTATGGGGTACTCCTTGGCTCTTGTACCTTCCTTCACCTGTACACTTTCCTGCATCTCTCCCAAAAGTAATAAAGCCCATGTTGACTCAAGTTCATGGTACTGCAATGGGGAATACACTCAAAATGCACATTATTTCAAACAGTGCTTTGTGGCACAACATGTGGATTCCCATCACTTTACACCGAGTTTTAAAAACAACTCTGGAGTTTCCCTGTCAGTGTAATTTAAAGCGTGTTTGCTGTAAAAAAACAAAAAAGACACTGAAGCTGTTGCTGTGGATTCAGAAGCACACTGTAATCCTGCTAGCAAATTTCTTAGTTGCAGGCTGTATATGTATTCTCATTACTATCATGAACTTATTCTGGAGCTGTTTTTTTCCTTTCTGGCACCACAAGAATCTGTAGACTGCAGTTAGCTCATAGTGCTGGCAGTGTTGTATGAGTCAAAAAACCTCCATCTTCATCTGACTTGCCTCTGCCTGAGACAGCAAGTTTGTGCAGTCTGTTCAGTCCTCAGCTGTTATGGTGCCCAGTATAGCATAGCATTTTTCAGTCCATCTGGTCCTGATAGCTACAATGCTAGTACTATAAAGGGACATTTTATTTTTAGCATTTTGTAAATAACAGTTACTATGAAAATGTAATTTCTGCCTCACATATCACTGTCATTGATAGGGAAAGTATATTGTATAGAATAGTACACTGTGATTTAAAAAGCTTTGAATCTGAGTCACCTCAACATTTTTAATAAAAATTTTATGTATAGAAAAATTATTATTCAGGAAAAGGAGTTTAGCTGTGTTTGCACAAATCTCAAGATGAGCAAATAAGATGGATATATGCAGTTTGATATGTACTTTTCTCTTCTGATCGTCTTTTCACAGCAATTATTTATAAGGGCTGGGTGTTTTTTACTAAATTCAAGGCCTTGGTTTCTACTGGGATTTTCACAGAATCGGTGAAAATAGCACTGAGACTGCTGAGCAGTTCTTCAACAGAATCACCTTGCTTCTGTGAAATAAGAGAAGATAAATGGAAATATTTTTGTATGAAATAGTTTCATTTAAGGTTAAAATATATAATGTCAATTAGATATAAATATTTCAGGAAAAAAAGATTGCCAGACTTTGAGACAGTAATTTTATCTGTGGTTCATAGATGAATATGAAATATAGTACCATTTTCCAATTCTGTCACCTAACACATTGATGTTTAATAGATATGAGACTTCCCATAGAGAATAATTTATATGTAAATCTGTAGTTCATTTTGCAAGTACAAATTTAGACTTCTGTATAGTAAGACAGGATCCAAGTCTAAATAAGAAACATTATACTCAGGTTCCAATCACTTTTGTAAGGAGTATGGATAGGTCTGGTTGCAGAAAAAATTAAAGTAATGAAAAATCTGAGCATGGAGGGATGTGTATGCTTCCCACCATCCCTCATCTATTATAACCAGTCTTTTTTGGCATTATTCAGTAGGCATTCATCCCCTATTTCCACTTCCCTGCTAACTCCCACCTATGTGCCATCATTAGTTCAGAACATTTTTATTCAGTTTGTGTCACATTTCATGGTTCTTTTTCATAACCGAACTGATAACTGGTACTTTCTGCTGTGCACTGGGACTTCATTTGCCACCTGTCCCTTTGCTGTGACATCTGTTTCCTGTGACCCTACTACCTCTGCCTGTGCTATATAATAGGGTGCTTTGTTCTTGGGCTTGTTCAACAGGCTGGTTGGCTGATCCTGTGCTTAAGCCTTGGAACCTGGATAAACCCCGACATTAAATGGAGACATGAACTATATTGTCTTCATGTCTGGGTTTGTCATGGTCAATGATTTTGAATAAAGGGTCTGATTGACTGTGCTCTGCTTTCTGTCCTCTTAGTGCCATGATGTCATCTACTCTTTCTGACCTTAAATTAAAAACTTCCCATTAAAACTAAAATTTGTCATTTTATTTCTTTGAAAAAGGGAGTCTCAAGAACGTGGTCCTAGTTTTGGGATACTGCTATAAAAGTGACACCGAAGACAACAAATACCACAAAGGTATCTGAACTGTGTTTTATTAATTTGTATTAGTGGAGTAGACACTATTGTGCTTGACTACCCACTGAGAGTGTAGAGTTCATGATCATCATTTGACATAATTTTATTTAAACATTATTATTATATACTTTTTGTTTTCTGTTGCATATCTGGGCTCCATACAAACCGGCAGTAACTCCAAAAATGGATCAGAGGAAGCCACTGTTGAAGTATATAATATAATTTGTTGGGAAACTGTATTGGAGAGTAAATATCATTGCCTAATTGGAGAATGTATCAAATGGATTTCCAGAGGGATCTGTGCTAGGTCAGGAATTCTCAATGTCTTTATGAGTGATGTGGATGAAAAAACAGTAATGTGCTTTTCAGATTTGCAGACAACATCTTAGCTAAGACACAAGCTCACTGGAGGGCAGGATTAGAACTCAAAGTGACCTTGACAAATAGAACAAATGGTCTGGAAGGAAATAGGATACAATTCAGTAAGGACAAACACAAGACCTTTTACTTAATTAGGACTGATCTGTTGTACCAACATGAGGAAATGATCAGCTTAAACAGCAGTGCTGCAGAAAAATGGTTATAATTGATAGGAGGCTGATCATGAGTCAGCCATATCGTGTGGCTGCAGAAGAGGCAAACACCACTCTCACAGCAATTAAAAAGTGCTGTATGTAAGACATAAGCTAATTCTTACACTCTGCTCAGTGCTCATATGGCCTCTGCTGGAGGAGCGTATCTGTTTGGGACATTGCTGAACGATCTGGACTATTTGGAACAGTTCAGAGGAGAGAAATGCAACCTGTGAGGAAATGTTGTGGGAAGTTTAGTTGGTTAATATAAATAAAGCTTAGAGAGGACATGATAATAGGCTTCAAATATGTAAATAAAGAGTAAGGGAATAAAGAATTCTACATATTCCCTCTGGGTACAATAAGAACTAACCAGTTTCTGTTACAGCAGGGGAGATTTAGGTCAGACATTGGTAAAAGCTTCCTGACAATTAGGATAGCAAAGTACAGGAAGATAGAAAAACTCCATCTTTGGATTTTTCTAATAACAGTTACAGTTGGTGCTTTGATCAATGCCCTTGTTCACCTTTATCTCATTCCAGTTTCAGTAACTCCTAAAAATGTGGCAATGACAGTATAAAGTTAAGGGTGGCAAGTGTAGATGAGCTGACTGAAATAAAATAAGACTCAAGCTTAGAGCACTGGGTTTTATGTTATGGTATTCCCCAATTCCTGTTACCATAAGAACACTTACTGCCTCTTTAGCATTTTTGCTTTATTTAAGAGTGACATTAATTGTAGAGAGGAATCAGAGAGTCCCAGAATCATTGGGGCCTTAGTTTGTGAGCCCCTACTTATGCAGGTGTTCTCAATTATCCCTATTCCACTAAAAGCACTGTGAATTCTTCATGAATAAAGAGTTGTTTGCATGAATGGAGATTGAAGAAGTGACCTTTTCTCAGTATATTCACTGGCTTATGAAATCAGTTTTTAGTTAACAGTGAATGGGATTTGAGTCTCATAAGCATTTAAGGAATATCTGCTTGGGAAAACAGAGATGAAACTTTATGCAAGCACTTCAGTACAGCTACATTAGCTGTAGGTCAGGTCAGTACCTCATGGCCCACAGGCTCCAGAAATGGTATTTCAAGTACTTTTAAATGGGGTATTCTAAATTTAGGAACTGGAATCCAAACCATTGTGAGTACAAGTACAAACAAGCAAGTACAAACAGCTTGTAGCCTACGACTGCATTCTCTCACACATGAAGTGTCATGTAACTTGTCTTCCAGGTCCTAAGGATCCTGCTTCATTGAGTGAATTTACAAGTAATTAAAATAAGCAGATAAGCAAAACCACTGCTAATTATGCAATAATTCATCTCTGTTGCAGTTTTAAAATTTTCTTTTTTTTTCCCAGAGTTACAATCCTGTGTGTCAGTGTGGGACATTAACCTGCCCCATGAAGTGCAAAACCTGAAAAAACATATAGAAATGAGACAGGAACTAGCAGAAAAAATGAAGAGCTTTTCTTTGGACTGAAAAGTCACCCTGCAAGTGCCATACTCTTTTCTAGTCTTTCATCCTAACATACTGTGCAATAATTACAACTTCTTGCTGTTGTTTTGAACTAAAACCAGGAAGAAAATTGCCATGTGAGTATTTATAGGATACCAAGAAGAAAGAAGTTATTTGTAGTATTTGAAAGGACAGAAAACTGTTGAGAATTTCTGAATCTAAAATGCTATTGTGCATCCATTGTTTACTTATGAAGTTCTGCTCTCAGCAACTACGGCTCAACTGCAGTATAACGTTGTTCATCCGGTTTTTGATCCCAGCTAAACTCGGAATAAGCCAGGAGACTATAAACAGCTCTAATTTACTTCATTATCTCTACTGAGTTGACTCTCTAATAAGAAGCAAAATTTAAGCCTCTGTGTGTTTACTGCAGTTTGCATGTATGAGCTTGCTCTTATGATTCATGTTCTAATAGTAAGTCAGAGGTCATGACCCTGAGTATATGAAAAAAACATAGTTTATCTAAGAGCAGTGTTTAAAGGAATATATAGTGACTACATTACTCTTTGAAAACAACAGGCAGAATAGTCTTTATTTCTCCCATGAATAATTGACTGTTTTTTTCATTATGACCAGAAAAAGCCCATTGTGCTACAATAATAGAATAGCTCAGAATTTAAATACACTGACAGGCTTCTGCAAGTCGATGTCCTCTTGCAGTCCTGCAGTCTGCCTGGTTCTAGATGTAGTCACACCACTGGGAACGTTATCACTCACACTGATCTCTTGTGCAGCTCACTTGGAAAAGCAAGGAGAGAGCACAAGGTGAAAGCTCTGATCCAAATGCTGCTCCGACTTGTGCCACACAGAGAGCAGCATCCTGCTGTGGGCAGACCACTGGCTCTTGGTCCAACTTGCTGGTTCACTTACCTCAATCTAAAAACAAAAGGGAACTTTCACTTTGATATTTCAAACATGCAAAGTTTCTACTTATTAATTCTTGGTTTAATTTATATTGTTATTTTGGGAGGTAATTGGGGGAACCTTGAGGAGTGTAAGAATTGGCTGCCTCTTGCAAATTTGTTGCCACTCATCATCGTTCAAGAGTCGACTTCTGCTGCTCTCTGGCTGTAAGTCCAAGCTGCTGCTTGCAGCCAGCACTGACCTGCCCTACAGAAGTGCCTTATTTCTGTCCATCTGAAGACAGACATCAGTTTCTTTTTTTGATACCAAAAGAATCTACAGGGTGTTCCTGAAATCTCTAGGAGTGGAGTATCCAGAGCCATTCCTGAGTCTATGGAGCTGAACAAGGTTGAGCAACCAAAAAGTTCTCAGTTTTATTTTTTTTTTAAGAAAATAACATGCTGGGACAACAGCATTTCTTGTGTCCAACTCTACCATTGTTCTATTTTCTGCCATTTTTTGAGTGCATACTCAGGATTCCTTTCAGATATACATCCCAGTTTTTATGTGTTCTTGTAATCTGCATACTGAGAATAATTTGCTATTTATATGGGATTTTATAACTCAGAAAATATATATTATAATGAATAGTTTTTTAAAAAAATATATACATTGTGATTAAGTTTATTTATAAGTCATTTTGAAATGTAAGCCTTAAACATTTTTATTAAAACTGTGCTTTGTTAATAACCTGTCTACTTTCTCATCACTGAATTTTCAAGGAAAAGCTTTTGTGTGCAGCTTTTTTGGCATTTAATTCCTTCAGGCTGATGCAATATCCCAGTTCTGTAGGTGGTATTGACACAGCTGCATTCGAACTTGTGCTCTGTCTCACAGTGCACATCTTGAGCCCTTTTCTATTCCCCGATTTGTCTTCTGCTTGGTGTTCCATGCAGCCTTCTCCCAGAGATGGGAGGTGACCTGTAAGCAGTACTGTCCCTGTGGCCATTCCTTACCTCTCTAAGACACTCTGGATAAGAATGATCTGAATCAGGACATGTATTGGGTATTACAGGGAGGGCAAAGAACAGAAGAGACAACAGCAGCCAAAGGAGAGTCGGGAGCTCCTGGCAAACCTGACTCAACTGACCACTGTGGTGGGAAGAAAATGAGAACATCCTGTGTTGGTGCTTCTTGTTAAAAGTGCTCAGGGACTGGCATCCCCTTCCCAGCTGGGACCTGCCAGCAAGGGGAAGAACAGTACCACTGAAACCTGCACTATAAGG
Organism: Manacus candei; assembly: GCF_025592945.1. Taxonomy (NCBI): domain Eukaryota; kingdom Metazoa; phylum Chordata; class Aves; order Passeriformes; family Pipridae; genus Manacus; species Manacus candei. Next base: position 3,354,438 of record NW_026138111.1, on the reverse strand, counting down.
AAACCATTTCCAAGAAACATCTCTACTGACAAACTATAAGGAAAGAGAAAAAAAAGATCCATAACTTCATGTTCACTCTGGTTTTAGTGGAGCTGTTTGGGAACCAATAGAATCTGATCACATAAGAGGACAAGCTCTATTAGCTGTAGCTTCCTGTATACTTAGGATAATATCCAGCACCTGAAAACAGAGATAGCCATTATTTCAAAAAGGGACTGTTTGCTCCTGGGAAAGAAGCATGTGGTGTGGCTGTGACTGAACACCTGAGCTGTGACAGGTAATTAACCCTCAGTGCAGGTAAAAGGGCATTGGGGTTTAAACCTAAAGACAAGGAGGAAAACTGTACAGAGTGAGCTGAATGCTTGATTAGATACCAATTTGTTTGGTTTGTTTTAAACTATTTTTTCCCTCCTCTGCTACTGACTTTAATTAGAGTCATTCTTTTTTATTGGTTGCTTGCTCTGACAGATTACATATGCAGATTCACCTGTTCATTAATTTTAACCTCATTTCTTTTACAAGTGGTTCCTGGTCAATCCTACTGTAAACAAGTAGGATTGTTAATCCACTTGTTAATCCACTTTCTGTATTATATCTTGGCTTTCCTTTTACTCTGAAATCTCATACTGCCTCTTGTGTCCCATATTATTACCCTATTACTTCTTCATGCACCACTTTGGGGCAAAACTGGGACACATAAGGGAGGAGAGAGAACGAGGCCTCTTAGGTGTATCTTGATCCCCAAACACAGGCATTTATCATTGCTGCCACTTACTAACTATCCCCATCCACCTGCAGCAAGCAAGACAAATAATCCATTTTATGATGAACACTTCACATACCAGAGAAAGTAATAAGGGTGAAGAATGAGTCTCAGTGCATGAGGAAACACAGTGACAGTCACATTTTTCTGTTAGTCTTTCAAGTAGAAAACCATATGAACAATTCCTCTTCTCATTTTTTTCCTTTTAAGTCATTCATTAAAAGAAATCTGAAAACAGCTCCTCTTACCTGCCTTAAGAGAACCAAATTTTTGATCAGAACTAGCAACTGTTATTTGTGTCTCAGTTCTTCATCTATATTATGAACTCATCCCAGGACTCTACTGACCTGCAAAGTCTCTTATATAAAGCCTCCTTCATGGCCTTTGAACAAGTATAATTCATTGACTGGCCAGCATACCATTTTGGTAACTTTTCCAAATTATTTCTTTTTAGTAGGCATGTGTGTTCTTAACAATTAGTTTATAAATACAAAGTGGCATAATCACATGAAAATGGAGAATCATACTTATTGCATATCTGTATTTTAAGATTAATGATTTTAAAAGGAAAAAATGCAAGATATATTATTGTTGTATTAGCAAAGGGAAATCTCATTTACCAAAAATTTAAAAGTGAACCCAAGTGAAATTTCTAGCAGGAATCTTTGAGCTTCAGGAATGTTCTTTGCTGTATTAGTGAGCTGTGCAGGCACTGTGTGAGGACAGCTCTGCCTCTAGCTGTAGGTACCTCAGTAAGACTCCTCAATACTTACACTAGTTTTTGTTCAATTAAGTAGCAGCATTATAGGAATGACCAAACTGTGAAACAATTTTTTACCATGCAATGACCTTATGCTGACTGGTACCTACCTTTTACATGGGTTACTTCGACAGAGCAGTAAACCGAAATGATTTTTTTAAATCATCCCAATATGACTCTAGTAAAAACAAGATGAAAGTAAAAAAGCAAGCAATAGCCTTTTCGTTTTTTCCTTCTCCTCTGTGTTGCTTTGCTTTTCCTGCTGCCAGAGGTTTGTTAAACCCAGCAGTCAGTCCCCACAAAGGTTGTCACTAATTACTGAGGGGAGACTTAAAAATCGATGTGCTGCCTCTGGCATATGCCATTATTTACTTCACTTCCACCACAGCCCATTAATGTCACTGACCTGAAAAGTTAAAGCAGACAGAAAAGGCAAAAGAAACTAAAACCTTCTTCTGTGGCAATTCCAGTTTTCTTTTTCTGAACCATTTTTTTCCCGTGCCTTCTGCCGTGCTTTTACTACGGTCCCTCTTGGCACTTCAGGCCGTGCTTTTCCCGTGCCACCCCTTGGCACTGGCTCCGGACGGCACAGCTGTGCCTGGGGGGGGCTGGGCCGTGACCCTGCTCCAACCCAGCCGAGAAGCACAGAACGGTTTTACAGAAAAGGGAAGAGGGGAGAGAGGAAGAGAAATAAATAAGAGCAAGAATCTGGCAGCGTGGCAGTGCTCAGCAGCCGAGCCGGCAGCGCTGTGGGGGCCCGGGACCCGCTTCGTGCTGCCGCTGCTGCCCCGAATCCCCCTGTAGGGCTGTGCCCGGCAGGGAGGGCAGGGCACAAAACGTGGCCACACAGTGCCCAGTCCTGAATGGAGGACGCCCGGGCAGGAGCAGCAGGCTGGCAGTGGCACAGGGTTGACCGGTAGAATCCCCTCCAGGGATGGGGGGCTGCATCCCAGCAGGTGCTTCCAGCTGCTCCTGCGCCATCACCTCCCGTGCCAGGAGCGCCCCGGCCTCAGCTCCCTCAGGGGGTCCCCAAGCCCGGCTCACTCTGCACCGAGTCCTGTTTAACGAGGCTGCGGAAGGGAAAAATCCTTCACGATGAGCTCCCTTTTCGCGTCCTTTCTCAAGGAAAGGATGACTCACAACGGAGTCACAGCGGGAAAGGAGATGCCTTGGGCTCGCCCGCAGGCCCCGGGTCAGCCCGACACGGTGACAGTGCAGTGACTCGGCTCACAGGGTCACACAGCTCCACATCGCCTCCTCCTCCCTGCTCCAGGTTTCGGCAGAGCCCAGCCTGCACAGCACCGCCGTGCCATGAGGACACAGCACGGCAGGACAGGCCTTTACATTGCAGCAAGTGATTCAGAGAGTGGCAATGGAAACACCTGGCTCTTTTTACTGTAAATACAATAACCTTAGGTCAGTGATTCTCAGTTCTGCTTTTTCTTGCCTTGACGTCTCTGCAATTGCCTTGAAAACATCTGTTTTCTGCGAAGGTACAAGAAACATCCACTCCTGCCACCACCTGCCAGGCTCCTGGGCTCTGAAATTTGGACTTCAAATCGACTGAGCTAAGGCGGAGGCTCGAAAACGTTGATTTCACACCAGTATCCTCAGAGGTCATGACAAATTTTTTTAAAAAGCTGCAGAACTGCTCTCAGAGCTACAAGCCCTTGGAAGAGCAGCAGCAGCATCAGCAGCATTTGCAGCTTGCCATGCAGAAGGTGGGGAGGACCAAAAGCCTGTGCCGAAAAAAGGTGTTTCCTCTCTCTGCAAGCCTTCACAGACTGCCACAGTGACAACTCTTTTGCATTAGTCAAACACTGTCAGGTTCAGGCAAAACTCAAAGGATTCTGTTAAATTGCATACGCACAGTAAAGGTTTAATGAGTTTCCTGTTATTCCAGTAAAGTTCAAAATTTGCAAAGTGAGTTTCTAAACTTTAAGGAGAGGTGCCCACTACAGCCCACACTCTCAGGTGAAGCAGTGCAACAGCAGCTCCTGATAAACAGAGATCTCGGGCCACCCAGCCCTGTGCAGCAGCCCTGCTCAGTTTAAATGCCACGGTTGTTTGCAGTCAATTCTAATACTCAACCACCAGCCAGGGAATTAAGCTTCGGTAAATAGTAATTTTCAAATATCATCCATGCGTCAAAACTCACCTCCTCCTCTTTTTTTTTTCCTTCTCCAAAATAGTAGTATCTGCTGAGCACTCTGCAACTAGAAAATTTCATGGCAAAACACACTCCCACCTCATAATTACAGGAAAATGTGCAAGGGAAAAAACACAACAACCCCAAAACCATTCAATTCTGGTTTTTACAGCTATTACAGCTAAACCCAGGAAGGGAAACAAACACTTGCACTCTGCAGGGGCTCAGAAGTAGCTGGTGCAGAGTAATTACTTCTGCTGAAGAGTCTGAAATCCCCTTTGCTCCAGCAAAGGGGAAGTGAGGTGGGGGAGGTTTTTTGGCTTGATACGGGCAGGGGAGCACAGAGGAGCATCCGTGACAGCTCCAGTCTGTGATGGCGCAGGCAGAGACACAGCCTGGAGAAGTTCTGCTCATCCAGAGCCTGCCCAGCATCTGTTTGCCATGGCCTCTTGCCCCCACACCACACCAGGGTTCTCCTGACCTGAACCTAGTCTGGCTTCCTGTTTTTCACACTTCAAATTGCTGGCCCTGGGGCTCTGTACATTTCTATCTATATACACAAAACAAACCCAAAAAGCCCCAAAACCAAGCCACAATGAGATTTTGCTTGATTTCTGGTATGCAGAAGCCACAGAGAGATGCATGTTCTCAGAGAGTGCCTTCAGCTCTCCCCCTTAGAAGGCTGTACCATCCAGCCTTGAAGGTTCCTGTTTTGATGAGTTTATGGACCAGCTCTCAGAAAACTCCTCTGAAAGGCAGGGCAAAGTGACACTGCCTTTCTCCTGAGCCAGCAGCGACCAGAAATGCTTTGGAAAGGACACTAAGCCATGTCAGAAGAAAAGATGAAACATTTCATATCCCTTTAACTAAGCCAGCTGAAATGAATGCCAGTGCTCTAGCAAGGTGTGCAAGGGCAGGTGGACAGACCTGCAACATCAAACCTTGCCAGGGCACTGAAGGCAGCAGGCAAAGTCCCTCAGGGCTTCTTGAAGCATTAACTACTAAACCCTAACTACACATGCAGGCATGGACATTTCTTTAAACAACAGACCACCACCAAAGCCAAATACTAGACATCATTTACGTTAACTGAGCATTGACAGGAAAAACAGTGTCTTTACAAGAAGTAACTTTGCACCAATCTGAGTAAGCAACACATAAGTAAGTAAACCTCCCACACCCCCACCTTCTGGGTGCCTTTTAGAAACAGAGATCTTTGCAAGTATCCCCAAACAAGCTGTTCTCATTTCCCATCTTCCCAGAAAAACAGGCTGCAGCACTTGGCTACCTCTGAAGAAACAGAGAGCAGAGAGCTTTAGTATCATCCATACCACCAGAGGTGCAATCGAGGTGATGACATCCCTACTGCTTCACTGTTATTGCATCGTAACACCAGACATCCTGAGCACCAGATCTTCTCACAGAGAACTCGATAGCAAAAGGATGAGGCAACAGCTGCCTGCCTGGCCTTGGTTTTGTCTGTACAGTTAATCACAGCTGCAGTTAAACACCAAATATATATCTGCCTCTGACCGTTCCTAAGCAACTACACCGACTACTTAGGGATGAGTTTGTCAAATCAGTCCCTGAAAAGCTTAAAAAGATCTTGGGGAGGGCAGGAGGGAAGTCCTTGCCTAGCTCCAGGCAGGACTGACTCCACCAGCACATGTCCTTTCCCACCATGGTGATTTTACAGCATCTTCCTGTCAATGTTGTGTGATTCTGGCTTGCAGGCAACAGGGCCAAGGATGGTCTGGTCTGTTAAAAAACACCACCTCCCACGGGAGAGCAGGGCAGGAGCAGAGCACAACCCAAACCATCCAACTGGGAGTGGAGAAGACTTTTTGGCCAGAAAGACAGCAGTCACAAATGGCATGCTATGAACACACCTGATGCAGGTTAAAACTTTCTTCCCCTGTGCTGTTGCCAACAACGACAAAGAGCAAAGGATAAAAATATATCATTTTGACCATCTTTTCTGACCCAGAAAATGGTATTTTTCATCTGCTATCCCCCTTTCAGAAAATATACATCACATCAACATCTGGGTTCCTGTTTCCCTTGGGACACCCATTCCTTTCATTTTTCCATACTATTCTCACATTTACACAACGTAACGAAATGTAACCAAAAAAGTCCCTGCAATAAACTACTATTTTCTGTGGGACACTCCTGCACATGCTGGTTAAGCCAATGACATGTGCTACAAGGGTGAGCAGCACTGCTCCAACAACCAAACCTGCTGTGGAAAGCAAGCAAACAGCACAGCAACACTCCAATGCAGCACTTCACATCTGGAAGTGGATCCCAAATTTTCTTCCATTACCAACCAGCCATCACACAAGCTTTGTTCTAGGTAACACAAATACACCACACAAGGATTTATGACACACCAAGCTGCTTGGCTCTTTTATGTGAGAATAGAAAATAACATTTAAAGTTCTGGTACAAAAAGTTAACTGAGATCAGCCTCTCCCACCTGTACAGTCTGTTCCAGGCAGGTAAGAAACAAGTGTTAGGACAAAGCCCAAAGTAGAACCAGTCTGAGTAGAAGTAGGGAAGAAACCTCAGAAGGAAATGCTAAGGAGAAATGGGAAACAAAGAGTTTCTCAAGTTGCTGGAGTTTTAATCAGTGTTAAAAAAAAAGCATAAAAGAGAAGCCCCCAAACCTGGCTGTCAGCCCCAAGGACCCAGCTTCCCGAAACTTCTCTCTCAACAGTCAAATTCAACAAAGGTCTTTCCTTACTTCCCACATTTTATTTACTATATTACTTCTGTTTAGGAAGCCCTTTGCTTTGCATAGCAAATGAGCTGTGTTATTTACACTATGCTCATCACCAAGATCCAAGTGTCCTGTAAAGTACATTAACAGAAGTCAGCAAAATCTGACACCACAGAGATTTTTATTTTTCTGTAATTAGTCCTCTCAATTATAATATTCATTCCATGGTGAGTAAGGCCAGGACCAGCATCATCTCCTAATATATTATTAAATCAGTTTTGCCGAGAAGGAATCATTATTGAGTTTTTACACTGGTGGAGTAACTGTTCAACCACAGTTGTGTACCAGCAGTTCAGCAGTAACACGATGTTCCATTTCTCAAAGCACCATCTGCATTAATAACATTCATTCTCAGTAGCATATTTACAATATGATATTGCTCTCTTAATTTACAAATACCTTCATGAACAATACGGATTAATTTTGCAGATCCCTTCTCATCACTTGTCTGCAGCAATAGGATTCAGATTCCCTGAAGTCACCTACTTCAACTCCATACTCCCTGGCCTAGCAGACCTCCCAACTGCCCTGAACTGGTAGCTTCCTGCTCTTCCCCTCTTCCCCCACTCCATTTCCAGGAAGTAGATGCTCCCATGGCTCACATACCAACAGCAGGGGTACAACAAAGGTTCCATCCAAGCAATTTCTTTACCCAGAAAGAGGCGTACAAAGATTTCCTGATCTTTTACTAGGGAGTCTTTTAACAAAACTACAGTCAAATGCCTTATTTAAAAGCCTTATTTAAATGCCTTATTCCAAGTTATAAAAACTGTGCACACTGGAGGACATTCTAAGAGTCTTTAAGCACTTCCACACCGATGCCAGAAGTGACACTCTCACTGCTGGCACAGTGGATGTGTGGAAACAGAGGGACTCCTCTGCTCTGCAGGGTGTTTCTTCCACTAAGGAATGGTGGGACTGCAGAAAGGACGCAGCTATGACCAACATCATGGCTTGGGGTCCACCTTACTCCAAGTTCTCTCTCATCCCCCTTTTCTTCAGGATTTTCTAGGATTGCTCCCCACCTGTATGAGGCATCTTAGCACTCAGCCTCAGCATTACAAAAGAACAAGAAAACCCAATCCCCCGTTTGCATACCTAAGAGAAACCCCAGCTCTACTGCTGTCCCTCTGTGCCTTCCACACATCCCACTTGTTCTCTTCTCTCCTTGAGGCTGCAGCCTTCCCAGGCATCACTAAGATGCTTCAGTGGTCAACAGCAGCCACCACGAAGATGTTCAGCTCGACCATGAATATTGTGTTGGCAGTAACACTCCTTTACTCTCCAGATGGTCCACCTCACTGGTCTCACAACTTTCTATGACTCCACGTGCACTCAGAAAGACAAAAAAATTACACAAATTGTTTTGCTGTTGTTGTTGGTTTTTTTGTAAAGGCTTTGTTTTTTTGCTGCCCATCAGCGCTGTCTCAGCATATTGCACAATGTTCATTATAAAAAAAAGTCTTCTGTATCAGGCAGGAAGAAAGAAAATTTTCTCAGGAGGCTAATGTGTACTATTGTCTGTAATTAGAGGTAAGTGGTTGCTTGTGTGGCCATCAGAAAGTGGGACCTAGTGAAACAAAAACAAGGTGTTATTAATGGCTTGTCCACAGAATCTCCACTCCCTCCCCCAAAAGCACATACTTGGGCATTTCTTGGATGTCTTTTACCTGGTCTCTCATACAACAATTATACCAATCTGCTTACCTTCCCTCCTCTCTCTCCACTCACATAATCTTGCCAGCTGGCAAACATCAACTAAATATGAGAGAAATGCAGAGATCTCAAAGACTATCTACAGGCTTAAATAGGAAAAATAAAAGTAAATTGACATCAAGTAGTTGCTAGAGGAGTAATCCTATTAATGACCAATGAAGGGAAAGGTGAAGATAGCTCAGCTTTTTCACAGTGCTTGGCAGTAGCCTGCAGACTAATAAGGAGCACCACTGAACACCTGCAGCACACAGTGTGCCTTCTTCAGTCTGCAGGTCAAGCAGAAGAAAATGTGAAACCAAAACCAGGACAGGGAGACTGACTAGGCCTGGGAAAACATGTAATTTTTGGAGCAATATGAATAAAAAGAATAAAAAGAAAAATATAATACTAAGGACAATGGAGGGAATGTAGGAGAAAAACCCCCACGACACTCAGCTGCATTGATTCAGCTTGTTTCCTTGCTTCCTTATGTTTTAGGTTTTCTGACTGTTTTTAAAAGCTGTTGAATCTGTGCTCATATGCATGTCAAGGGAGAGTTTATTGCCAACATCTTAAAACTTCCTGAGACCAAGTCCAAAGCTGACCTCATCATCCATCCTCAGCTGTACCACTTAATACTTAGAGGAAGTTTTCCTTACCGATGTGGATTTGTAAGAGCCCAGCCTGAAACGGCAAAAAATAATTTCTGCTACAAATCTTCCAAAGCCATGTAAAATTCCTGCAATGTCAAACAAGATTTAAATTGTCATCAGTAGTAAAAATGTATTATCTATGGAAGCATTACAACAAAACTCTACACAGAATACAGTGCAGTAAACCTGTACATAAAGCACTGAGAAATTAACATACAGAAAGGAAACATCAAGGGCAGGGGAGAATTCTAACATTCTGAAATGCACTGAGAAAAGTAAAGCTATCCAAGTAAATGTCACCCTCTGCCAGCTTTCATGGGTGAAAATACATTCTGTGGGACAGAAATATCTACTTCGAAAGGCAGCTCTTAGTTCAAGGTCTCTTTACTAAAGCTCTCTTCAAATGAGAGCCAAGAAAAGAAATGACTTGAGATCAAGATACCCTATTATGTCTTGACTAGTAAGTGGATTGTGCCTTTTCAACTTATTTTCTTTGAAGGAGAAAATCCTGCAGTACATTGACAACAAAAATCCTCCCAATTACTTCAGATGGAAATTTTATCTCAACTTTTGTCACTGATTTAACAGTGGATCCCAGTTAAAGGAACTACACAGAATATCAGAAGTCAGGGCGTATCTGTATGTATGTGTGTGTGTGTATATATATATACACAAACACAGATATATCCTTGCTCTTCCAGAAGAAAATAAACTATGCTATAGTTATCAGAAAGGAAACAACAGGCTCTCAGAACAGCAGAAATGCCATACTGGGACACTGAAACTGAGTAGCTTCCATGGCACATTTCGGTGCACACAAAATAAGCACTTCATCTTAAACCTATTAGAGGTTCAGGACTCCCCTGTAATTTATCCATAACAATCACCATGAAAAACCCCCAATTCTGATAGAACTTAAGAGGGAAGGCTCTGATAATCACCTGTAGTTGAAAAAATTCCCCCAATAATGCCACAGAGCCTCACTAAGAACTGCCAAAAAGGCATATGTTCTTCTGTCACTGTCACCATGAGTGAACTGATATCATATTTCATGAATATTCCTGACACCCCATGGCTGCCAGCTGCATGGTTGATTACTCTTTCCTGAAAGAAAAGAGAGAAACACAAATTAGTCACTTGTTATTAGCCACAAGAAAACCCGTCTTACTAGATGTGGTAACAAAGAGCTGTTTAATCAGAGTTAGCAATCAATAGAAGACCAGGGAACATCAAGGTAACTTTGACCAGTACCTTCTAAATGTCAAACACCATTAAGTAAAAGTTTACTTTCTAGGTCACTGGTCTTCTGTGCTGCATATCAGTGTTCACTATCATACTCTGGTACTTTCTCCCAAGACTTGCTCACATGGTCCTTTAAACAAGGATGTTTATAACTGGATTGTTTTCAGTACCTGTGATAATAAGTGCCACAGTCTTGGTCTGGCCTGTGAACTCAGGGGACTGCACAGGTATAACAAGGTGCTGCAACTCTTCCTTTATCCACTGCTATGAATGACATCAGGGTGAGACCCTCAGGAGACATTTCAGTTGTTGTACAGCCTTGACTACGGCAGTTTCCCCGGAGGGTGTATATAAATCATGGAATACCAGGTTGGAAGGGACCCTGAGGATCTTCCTTGGCAAAAGCCTCTTTTCAAAATTTTTGTCTGTTATGTCATTTCAGACAAGTCACACACGCATCTCAATAAATAGAACCCCCAAACTCACTAGGACTACCGGGCATCTCAGTCCTAATCCAAGAACTTCTACAGTTTCTTCTCATTTGGTCAAATTCTTATACCAAAAGACCCCAAACATGACAGTGTGACTGCTGTAAATACCTACTTTTTAAAGGAGAAAACACCTCAACACAGCCTTAAGCTTCTTTCAAAAGTTTGCTGTCCTTTTGTTGTTAGGGAAAGGTGTTGAAAAATACACTGCCAAGTATGTCAGACTGAAAATACATCAGGGGAGCAGAAAAGAACACAACTGACTGAAGACAAACTCAGCCATGTCCAAGTTAATAAGAACAGAGAAGACAAGTAGGACTGAACAGAAAAGCAATATATCACAGCTCCATTTCATTTGTAGGTTTAACACTGTGCTCAGAAACCGTGCAGAATACAGTACAAAATATAAAGCAGAACACCACTTTGTTGAGATAACAGAAAAAGCTGGTTTGTGTCAGTGTTAGTTGACTGAAGAAGTTGCCTGATCTGTACTTTTCAAAGTAAAAAGGAATCAAAATAATGTATCAGTAATGATACCAGGCCACAAAAACTTCGCAATGGTTAAATAACAAAATGCGGAATGCTTTCCGTATTTCAAAAGCATGACAACAGTCAGCATTCAAAGACAGATGACGAGGCACACTAAGAAGGAAGACTGAAGGTAGCTAAACAGATCCTTGCCATTGGCAAGTGACACAAAAGCCTTTGTACTGTTTGTTTTCCTCTGTTGTTTCCCTAAGCGTTACTGGTCTTTTGAGGTCAAATGGTAAAAAAAGAATATGAAGTTAAATAGAACACACAAAATTCCATCCTCAAAAGATACAGAATTCTTTTCCTGCAAACCATTTTGGTCTGCTTCCAGCTTCTACTGCTGCAGATTCAACTTCTGATTGCTAAAACCTGCTGAAAATAACTAACCCTGCATCAGAGAGCTTAGTGAAGCCTTGCTAGAATTAAATCTTTTCGATATAGATAAACACAATATCTCAAACACCAACAACAGTGGAGATGATTCTGCCCACACCTTTCAAACTCTGTTTCCCCATCTGCTCACCACTGGTAATTAAACTTCACTGCATTCAACTTCTAGCCATGCCTGCCTGACCACGTTTTCCCACATCTGCATGTGTCTCTACTCTCATAAAATAAGTGCACTAAGTTGTTCAGTCAATAGCTGTTCTTAAAAGCCTTCTCCATCTTATCTGCTAGGACTATTTGGTGTCCTAAGATTAACACAAATAAGCTTTACAGGGCTACCTCCTGAGCAAGAGCAAAGAAGTACATAATGCCACTTTACCTCTGCTATTCCAAGCTTTTCCATTAAGCAACCTGTGGCTGTTGCAACTTTCATAAAAATAGATCCCCACAAAAAAATAAAGAGCTAACTTAGACTGGAGAGGTAATTGATAGTACCATCTTTACAGCAGGAGGAGAGAAAAACTGAATACAAGATAAAAAAAAGGAAAAGTGTCTAAGACAAACTTACAGATGTCAGTCAACAGCTTAAGGAATGCCTTGGTTGTTGCAGAGATTGTGCAGAGAAAACACAAAGCAGATTGCTAGACCAGCAGGAGGTGGGGTACACTGCACTATGAAATTCCTCTTCATTCCTCTCTGTAGTCCAGCTTTCATGAGTTTCAGAGTGAACCTTTCCCTTCGGTGGTCCGCACGTCCCAAGCTGAACACCAAGACATCACCTCTATCCTACTTCCCCTACCCATGTATTTTTCAGAAGCATAACATGGAATTGTGAGGAAATAAAAACTTTTTCTCCCTTGGAGAACACCACAAGCTGTAATTCAGTGAACTGCCACTCTAATCCCTGAATTTCCTTTCAACCCAAGGCTTCTTTCTCACCTCTTGCTTTATCTGTCATTTTTAATTACATTTTCTACAGGGATTTTTTTCTTTGGCTTTTGAATAGAAGATAAAAATCAAGTTCAGTCTCTGAAAATAAGACATGTAAGCAGTACACCCAAGGTTTTTTTCCTATTTACAGCAATCTTTAAAATTAGTACTATGCTGCACTATTTTCAGTATGGATTCAGAATTAAATGAAGTGGAAGCTCTCTAGTCTTGAGAGTAATTAAAATTGATGGTTCAACAAAGGGTAAACAAGACAGCTGAGACATATACTGTTAGATTAGTTTTTCATACAAACTACCTTTGTTTCCATTTCTTACACTCCACAACCAAATTCATGATATTCACGTGAGCTGCATTTTTTGTTTGCCTCCCACATGGATAAAAAGCTAATGGTAGATTAAATACTTGCAAGGCTACACACTAGGCTACAGACCTAACACTTGGAGGGTTTCACCACCACCACTATTAGCATCCAGTGAAGTGGAAATTACCAGATTATCATTAATTTTAATATCAGACTCCAGATCTACAGATGCAAAGTGCTAAGGCAAGAAGTTTGCACATGTCACCAAGCACATATATATTTCACCATCAGTACCGTATGACTTACAGATAAATCCAGTGTACTAGAATGTTCTAGAAAGAGTCTCTTCACTCTAGAGGAATTTTCACAACCATGGTACAACCAAGTCTCTGTTTTCACATTTGAACTTCTGTTATGAACAACCACTTCTAGATTTTTCTCTCCATTTCGTTTATTACTTCTACTTACCCTTTCTGTCACTGAGAATTGATGAGTTTCTGCTGAAATCTTATACGTATGGAGTTTGGTTGGCACAACTGTGATAAAATACTGGAACATCTGGTTGTCTAGAAGAAAAAACATCTCACTGTTGAATCAAATACAGAGTCAAAGACCATCTGAGACATTCACAAATAAATCAAAGAAATAATATTAAAACAGTTAATCAGCTAAGCCATTTACACTAGGGACATTCTTCCATGAGTCCCAGCACTGCCAAGACTACTTCAGCACCATCTGCACGAACAAAGTTAATTTCCATGGAAAAGGCATATGTCCCACTTGTACTCAGAGAAATTTAGATTTTACCCATGTAATGAAAAGACTCATTAAGGTCAGGCCACTCAAAGCTTCAAATGAAACACATAGGTAGTGTTTTCTAGGGCACTAGAGCAAGTTTCACGCTGTCATATTTTTCATGATATATACACATCTCACAGTGGTCTCAGTAGATTGAATTGTATATAAAATGCTGGAAGCCCTCCTAAACTGGTTATGGTTTTTCTCTTGATTAGACTTTTGGAGAATTCTTCTTGTGCAATCAGCATTATCGTGCATTTATGATTGCTCTGTGCAATTCCCTAGAGAACAAACACCAACAGACTACAGCAACTTGTTTTAACTACACTAAACCATTCTGGTTGTACCAGCCAAGGGACTGGCTCTGAGACAACAGCAGCTGTAGAAGGTTCTGGGGATCACTCTCACAGGTAACATCAGCGACAGGATGAGGCAGGTTATAACTCTCCTTTATTCATACAGGAGGAAACAAAGTGATACACAAATCCATCCTGTAGTAGCCTCACAAAACACACTGTGGGAGACACAACCCAAATACAGGAATAGAATCCAAGACTCCTGGTGCTATTTTTTTAAATCAAATCAGACCTATTTTTCCCCATTATGACAACAATCAGATCTATGATTCTCCACTGTAACATACCCCTGCAAAACGCTTTGCAGTGTGTTCAGATATACTGTAACTTCAACATAGCACAAACCTGGAAAAAACTGCAAATCAGCTTCAGGGAAACAGCAGAGTACAGTGATGCAGATATTGAAAAGAAATGTCCATTTAAATGCCATGTAGATAAATTAACAGGGCATTGCTCACTACCAAATTTAGCCTGACATGCTGCTTATAAATCACAACATTCATGAAAAAATTATAATATTTTAAATGTAACTATTGGGAAACTATAGAAAACAATATGCTTTTTTAAACACGCAACACTTACGATCGGATGCAATTTTTTCTGTTCCATCCAAAGGATTAATAATTCCTGGAATAAGCTCTCCAAATGACAAATGATCTATTCTATGGGAGAAGTTATAAGCTGAAAGATAATACAGAGGAATGAAACATTTTTAAACTATGAGATTCTGTACGTAGAGAAAAATATTCACCCATTTCTCATACTGACATATTCTAACTAATGCATTTACCAAGCAAGTTACTGGATTTGTGCCTGTGACTACACCAATATATCTACACACGCTTCAAAGAAAACTCAAATCCAAAATATTTAACAAAAAAGATAAATTTCTCTAGAAAAGAGCTCTAAACTAAATTACTACTCTATTTTAAACAATACCAGAGCTGAACAGTTATAATTTGATGACAGAGAATTTCTAGTTGGTCAAATAATTAAATTATTCTAAAATTCAGGTTCTTGTATGCAATGGCATATAAAAAGACTAAAATTTCATAAATCAAATTTACAGAGAAGTATAAGGCAGTTTCCAAGATACTACACTACCTGATTTTACAAAGGTATTTAAGATCTATAATACAGCTGTGTTAACATAAATTCATGGGCAGACATTTAGAGGTTTAAGCAACCTTTACTGGCTTAACCAAGTTAATTTTTCACAGTGAGTCACCTTTGTCTCACATTAAGTAAGGCACAACACACCTTTAGCATCTAGACTCATAATCCAAAAATTAGGTTTCTAGGGACAAAGCTCAGAAATTTTTAACCTTATAAAAAGATTTTCCAGGAAATAGGTACTTTGGACTGAAATACAGGAATTTTACATGGCATTTGTGTTACAACAGAGTACATCTGAGATTCCTGTGTTATCATTACTGTAGAAGCAATCTAAAGATAGTCCTAATAGTGTTACATGTATAAAAGAAAGTCGCTACTGAGTCAGATCATTGAAGAGAATATTCTTCACTGTTTTTTACAATGCAATTGCACAGCTAGAACATCTTTGCAACAGCAACTTCACATGAATTAGGAGACAGCAGTCTGACTGAAACGATACATGTTCATATGGAGATGACAGAAGGAACTTACACTCATGGCTTACAAGGGCTGCCAAGTGTGCATGGCCTCGAGGGTGTGGTATTGCCCTAAAGAAAGCAAGAAACGTTTTACGAATCCACACAGGACTATGCAGAAAAATTACCTTTCCTCCTCAATTTCCATAAATATTTTATCTCTATATAAAATGTGTATTTATGCACATATGTATAACATATATATGCTTAAATATATGTTATATATGTGTTTTAGAAATTGATATCTATAAAAATTGAGTATATCTATATACAGACAAGTACAGACAGCCTGAACAGTAAGTTACAGAAACCCTGGACTCACAAAAACCCTCTTACAAAAAATTACTGTCTTTCATTTTTAGAAATATCAAAACCACATCAATTGTGCTATTAGAAGAATCACCAAGCTCTACCCCACAAAAAACTGCAGAACTGTTCAAGTGACTAACAAAAATTTGACCCTATTTGTTCCATGACTAAGCAAGTTAACTGCACTCTGCATTTGCTCTCTGACAAAGCAAGTTTCAAGAGTTTCCATCCCGTAAGACATGGAATTCATAAAAACTACATTACACGCAACAATGCACCGCACTGCGTTGTTTCAGGAAATTAGGAAGAAATTTCATTGTGCAAGAAAAGGTATTACTACATGGAAAAAAATATCAAGCATGAGTACAGAAAGGCTAATAAAAACCAGTCACTAATTCTGAAATATAAAAGCACAAACAAATAAATACATACATGCACTATACAGAATGTAGAAGTCAAAGGGGTTTTTATTTTCAGGAATTGAACAGAACATACTTGCCCACAGTTATGTGAAAGTTCCCTGCCACTTTATTGACATAGAGATGACCATGAATTCTGCATGCATCTGGAGACTGCAATGAATTATCTTCCCTGTTTAAGTAAAAACAACATTGAGAGTACTCGAGAATATTCACTGTCTAGTAGAAATAACAGCAGTACAGTTAGATTTCCTTTTCCTAGCAAAAGATACAGCATTATCATCTACCTCTCCTTACTGTATTCTTCTGGAATTACAGGAGAGATGTGGAAGGGAGGAAAACTAGTAAAGGTCAGTTTGACAAAACCAATAAGCTTTCATCCCTACTTGTATTCACAGATCTGGCCTACAATGCTGGCTTACAATACCTGAACAAGTGAGCAGAAAACATAAGACCATAAGTACATCTTGTTGCCCTGGGGCTTTTTATTTTCCCACTTCGACCAAAAATGGCTCACTGGGAAAGTTTTAATGCTACAATGAACAGAACCAAATACATTCTGGTCACATTAACAACACTGCAGCAAGAAAAGCTTTTAACAGTTATTTTTTAGGAAACCTTCCTCTCCCCACTCTTGTTAGGGAGTCCACAACTCAGAACATATTTACAAATCTGCTCCCTAGAGGGAAATGAAAAAAGAACATTTTTTAATACATCTCCAGCATAAGTACCACTTCAAATACTGCACTAACAAGTAACATAGAAGCAAAGAAGGATTTAATTAATCTGAAGACATCAAGCAAATGAGGAAAAAAAAAAGATTTTTTGAGCTGTCTTTAGGTTCACCTTCGGAAGAAAGAATGTATTTGGTTCTCATACAGGCAGATTACAACATGAGAAGTGTGTAAGGCAGTTTTGGTGTTTGTTTTGTCTTACTCAGTTTTTTGTTTTAGTGGGGCTTGGGGTTTTTTTTTGTGCTGATTGTTTGCTTGTTTGTTTTTAAGGGGAGAGAATTTCAGCTTTCATTTGGAAAGCATTTTCCCTTGGGGAAAAAATAATTTAAAAAATCATATAGCATTTAGATTCAGGCAGACCAAGCATTCCATGCATTAGTCTCTCAGCATTTGTGGATAGCTGGAATAAAGTGAAAATAGTAAGGCTTCTCTACACAACCTCAGCTGTGCTACCTTAGACACAGAATTTACTAACAAAACACATTTGGACTCAAAGGTTGATTCTTTTAAAACTATGAAGCTTTAAGTCACAGCAATGTTTTTAAAAGTTGCTGAACAGAAAGACACTTTAAAAAAAAGACTCTCATTTAGCATTGCTCTGGCATTACTAGTTCCCATTAAGAAGGAAGCATCAGACAAAATGGAATAAAAGAAGTGTGTGCATTTATTTCTTTGTGTGTCTGTATCAGGCATACACATGTATGTGTAAGTATACACACAAAACCCAGAAACTTTCTCCAAACTGGAAACCCCAGACTGGAAACAACAGTTCTCAAGCTGTATCAAGCATACTATTTTAAAATGCATCCAAAAGCAGTGACATCTTCTTTTCCTACAACCTTGTCTTCTGGGGCAAGGGGGGATCATAACCACAATAAAATGTGAAGTCTAATTAATGGGGGGGGGGAAGGTGGAATAATGACCCAAAATCCCACTTACCGTGGTGGTAGTGCTGTAGAAGCACTTTTAAATGCACTTTTGAATATCACATCTTGAAGAGAATGTTCTTCCTGCAGTCTACTCTGAATTAATTGCAGCATCCTAAAGATCAGAGACAAGAGTGAAGGCATGCAACAACAAAACAAACTCTGGCTTCACAATCAATTATTAGCTTCAGCTGCAGGTTGCAAATCAAGAAGTTAGCAAAGTTGATGTAAGTATTATAGCATTACTTTATTAGAAGTACTATTGCATTACTTTATTAGAAGTATTGAAGCATAACTTTCAGAATGATGTTTTATACAGAACTTAAAGTAGTGTGTTACCAAAATACCAAAACTAGCCAGACTCCCAAATAAGTTTCAGTTCTATTACAAAACTATCAGTGTATAGGGCATACACAACACCAAGCTATCACAGTTTAAATGATGAACAGTGAGTCAATTCAGTTATATGAATGACTCAAATATTTTGTTTTTGCAAGAACATGCCAATTCATTACTACAGCTCAGCTTGGACATTTAGATATCTGTTTTATACATTTGATACCACAATTATAACTTGTGCTACCAAACACTCATTTGGAAATATAAGCTGAGTGAGTCCATACATCCTGGCTTGCAAATGCATGACCCAATTGCACAGATGAGTACAAAGCCAATTTTTTTCCATACAGAGGTATCAAATAATGAGAAAAGCAAAGTAAGTAGTATCTTTTCACAGGTTTGCACTCTTAAATTACAAACAAGAGTGGTTAGACCCAAGACATAGTTGTGTCATGAGACTCTGGTGTACCTCAAGATCACTCCCAGTACAAATAATACAAGCCATAAGCATGCATCTCAGTGGTTTACCTTTGCAATTCTTTTTGTTGTGGGGTGAGATCAAATACTACCTGAAACAAAAATAACACCTCTAATAAAACACAGAGAAAACTTCCTTCCAGGAAACCCAGAAGAAAACTGGGGTGTGGGAAGAGGTGGGGAGTTATAATCAACTTCACACTTTGTACTTCTAAGGGAAGTTTATGAAAGGACTTTGCACTTTAAGTAATAGCTTTAGTGTTTAAGTATAAAAAATTCTGTCCCTTTCAAGAGTTATTTACTTGCTTGCATTTATAACTACAGTGTCTTTTCCTAAAGCTTTCCTAACTTGAGTCAGCAGTCACCTTCTCACCTTTGACTAACAGGGACTAGAAGCAGTGAGCAGCAATTTAATTCTAAGTGATATAACTGATTTGCATGGCTTTGATGCAAACAGCAGTAAAACAAGCAGAGGAGCAATCCTTGAAATACAAGGGTCCAGATGCAGATTGTTTATTTCTAGGGTCATCCCACATAAAGCACTAAAGACAAGCTACCAGACCTGCTATACTTCATCAGCACAGGAGTATCAACAGTAACCTCTGTGCACAGACTTCAAATCTAAGTATTGGTTAACACTAATGTACTCCAGGCAGCAAATTCAATTGCAATTAATGCTCAAACATACCCAGAAGCTATGGCCAAGAGATCAACTGCAACCTCTTTCTAAGAGGTTGGAGAAAAACACCACACGCAAGCAAACCAGCCCAGTAGTGCTTCACACCAGGAGCAATTTAATTTTCAAACAAAAAAAGGTAAGAATCAACTTACTGGCTCATAGATTAGCCCATCTGCAGAGGCAACCATTGTTTCTGCTAAATCCAGAACATCAGCCCCCACATCTGTTTGAAACAGAGAGAAATGTTAAGTCACACAGATGATCAGAGACCAACAAAAAAACCCCTTCCAAGTCGAAAGAAAGCTTCACAGTACAGTGGTAAACTTCAGTATGTCATTGTTTCTTCAGCCTATCTAACCTTCAATTTGAACTGATGCACAGTGACCAAAAACTCTTCAGATCTGCAGTATTTTCTCACTGAAGTAACACCTACAGTGATGTTGTATAAACCACACATACAAGCTTTCTAGGATCTGCTATGCATAAATATTTTCTCCTGTTTTACAAGTAGTGAATAGAAAGCAAGACTAGTCAAAAAAGAGGAAAAAGTTTTGTTTATTTCTAAAAAAAAAATAAAAATAAACCGATGTACCATACAATTACTGCAAGGTTTAAGCTAGCCAAAAAAAGTGAGTCACAAAAATTTGCTTGCATTCCTGGTAGAAGTAGTATTCTCTGTCTTTCTCAGTCCAGGACAAGCAAGACCACTGCATAGAAATAATGGTTCATTTGCTAAATGATGTCAAAATAATAGTAAGCATTGCCTTTAAATAGGAAGGCATCCCTCATATGTTCATGAGGAGGATGAAATTACTTGATGGTTTCAGTACTGTTAAACACTAGACCAGGTTAATATATCCCAAGTTCATAAATAAATAAAAGTTGTTATAAATTCCTGCTGCTGAGTTGTGTCTCACAATGAGCTTTTAGAATATTCCAGCAAGAGAGAGTGGAACAGCAGATCCTTTTCTTGCCGACAGACAAAGCAAAGTTCTGTGAGATGCGAATGAGATGGTGCAGATACTTTTCTTCACATCTCTTACCAATTTTTTCAGTGAGTCATAAGCCATCAAGATCACTACATGCCATCAAGATCAGAAAAAAATCACACTGGTAGAATATTCTGAACAATCTCCAACTATATTGCAAGCAAATGCATACTCTGAAGAGGCCTTAAAATATTTCAAAACTTTTACTGATGGAATACTTACACTGACACCTCATGGCAACTGTAATATCAATATTGATTCTTAATTTACTGGAAAAAAAAAGGCAAAAAGCTATTAAGTCACATTGAGTACAAGCATCAAGAGACATACTGCTAAAAATATCAGAGTACTTGCAGAAACATGGTCAAATAACAAAATTTACACCAACAAATATAAATTTAATCTGTTCAACATTGAAGTGAAGCTAGATGGACTTTTGGAGCACATTAAACCACTCATAACTTAAAAGATAACCTCCATCTCACCAAAAGTCTGATGTGTGACATTCCCATATATTCTGGGCATTTCCTATTGGTTTTCATGTTAGTTTAACAAAAGCAATTTAAATTATAATGAATAAACCCTGTGGTTACAGTCACATGGCTCTATTACCTCCAGAGCTGCTTCTGGAACTTAGCTGACCACAAGCAAATCACGTAAGCAAGGGATCCCACACTGGCTCAACTTGGGATCAGAAAGGGTCAGCAGAGAGGAGAAAAGTAGTAACAGTGATACCAGTCTCCATTGGTTTTAACTGTCAAGAACCACAGGCTGAGTGATTAGCCCACAGTCAAACCAGGAAATCTGTAGTAGGCCGTCTCCCAAATCCCATAATAGTCTCTTAACTGACAGACTACCCTTCCCATGTGATAGCTTCACTGGGGATATAACCTACTTTAGCAAAGGCCTAACTGAAACTCCCATCTGTCTGAATGGATTTACTTGAGCTTTTGATGCAGTTCCTTTAAATTTTTCATATCTTTTTCACTACAGGACCCTTCGTTATTTCTGATGTACAAGACATCCAATTAATATATCTATCTTTAGCTTGTTACCACAGCAACTAGTAAAACAGCTTTTAAAGTTATTTCAGTCCCAGACATGTGACATTTAAAGGTGCTCAGGGCACGAAATCTGCATTTATTTCACAGGGACTCATAGGTGCATGACCACCTCTTGAAGAAAGGCAAACACAGCCCACACAAGCACATGAAACCATCAGTAAATGTATCTTCATGGGGGCTGTAACTGGAGACAAGATCAATAGCAACTTCTACATAAGACAGTCAAAGTTCTGAGTGCTTCAGGTTCACCTCCAGCACACAAAATATAATGGCAACATACAAACTATATGAACTAGAGTAAGAATCATGCCAATGTGGTGAGTTTGCCTAGCTGATGTGGAGTTAAGTATTACAATGTTCTCTGAATTGTTAGCAAATAATTCCTCAGGCAACTCCTTCAGCAACAAGCCTACACTACTTTGATTTCCTCATTGCAGAAATCTCAATTTATCTTCCTCACAGATTTCAGAAAAGAAGAAACCCAAATCAATCAACAGAAGAAAAATCAAGTCCCTTTAGTGTTTTATTTTTAATTTCAATCATAAATTTCTTGCAAGTTACATGAACCTTTTAAATCTATTCTTCCCTGAAACATAGACAACTTAAGTTTTAAAAGGAATTATAACAAATAAAGTTACCTAGTAAAATCCTTGTCTACTTCATATTCATATTTCATCCATGTGTCCCGGTACACCATGAATTCCATCACAGTCAGGAAAGCTATTGTTGTAAATGCTATCAGAGAAACTGGTCAGAGGGAAAAAAAGGTAGAATTTTAGATTGTGAGAAATATTATTCAGAAACAAGCAAACAAAATTCTGACATCCCAGGAACTGAGCATGACCAGTACAATGCTGGTATCTTTGATTTACAAATCCACAAGCTGCTCTTAGAAGGCTGTTTTCATATTTACTGTATTTGTTTTTACACAGGAGTGGAAAAGAACAAGTCATACCTTTGCATCAAGAAAGTACTTTTTAAGTACAGTCAAATTCTAGAATGATGAGGAGGTTGTGAAACTCCTAATATGGAACATTTAGGAACAGGCTATATCCTCCTCCACATATAAAAAGCCCACAAATCACTGTCAGGAATGGTCTAGGCAAACTCAATCCTAAACTCAAGCATGCAAGAAGAAGGCAGAGCACCTTAAAATTCCTTCAAGTCTCCCCTTGTCCACAACTTAAGTTTTTATAATAGTTTTTTTTCATATCAAGTTTGAGAGTCAAGAAGCTAGCAGATAAGAGAAATAATATGCATTATATTACTTATGTATAGATGCACAGTCAGGATTCCCACCCCAATATCTTGAACTATTCTCTCTCTGGTGATCAGCAACACGTAGCTATCCAATTGTACCAACTGCTAAATAAGTGAAGAACTGACTTGAAATTGTTTTTAGGATGAAAACTAATTGGTTTATTTTAGTGCTGTATGTGCCTCACTTATTTCCAAAGCAGTCTATTCATCACACTTGCAAAGTTGTACAAAGCAAAGGGAAGATCTTCCTTCCTGCTGCACATAGTCAGAAACACAGTAACAGGTACCCAGAAGCACCTGCTATGCCCCTTTTATTAAATCATGGCTTTTGTTAAGTTGAAAAAACTTCAGTTATAGAGCATACTGATTTGTAGAGCTTAGACACTGATTACATTTTTCATTTGCATTCTGTGGAGCATTTCTATGGAGTCTGCAAAGGGCAACTTGAGAAAAAACAAGTCCATTGTTGATAGGCTTCAACTCACTACACACTGGTCCACAGGCCACAGGTGGGAGCATGGGAATAAAGGCACTGTCCTTCAGGATCAGGAAAGAAATCATTGACTGTTGCATTGATTAGCAACATTTCCAGTTTTAGCTTTCAGCTGACACATGTAACAATCACATATATAAAAACCTTCATGTCAATGTGAACTGTGAAAGCAGATGAACTAATCATTTAATTATTCTGGCTATCAATATCCTTTTGGAGCCCAGTAGGACAGACTCACCCCAGCCAGGCAATAGGAAAGCTGGAACCATACTGACTACCCAGAGCCACACAGGAACAATTAGAGCCATTGCTGCTTTCTGGGTAATTCTGTGTGAAGGTATCTGTGGATCTGAACAGGCAAATAAAGTCTTGTAGAATTTCCAAAGACAGATCCTCTTGTCTCAAGGGTCTCCCAGCTCAAGAGCTGGAGTCTCAGCCTCTTTGAGAGACTGGTACTTCTTTTGTAATGGGTTTGAAGGCACTGAAATTCTGAGAAGAGTCTTGGTATGTTTTGGATCCCTATCACACCAGAAAGTAAGCCTGGTATGTCAATCCTGAATGAAACAGGAATACTATTTCAGATTTCATAATGGTACAGAATAAGATAATCCTATATTGTCATTTATAAAGTTATTGGGATAAAACCAAAGAATACTAAAGTAATTTCTGGTGTTGAGAAATCCTTAAGGCACCATTCACCAAAGTGAAGTTCTCATGAAGGTGCTATACTACAAAAAAAGGACTTTTTTAAGCATTTATTGTTTTTCTGCAAATTACAACATAGAAACAACTTTCTCAGGAACTGAGACATTAACAAAGAGTTATTTAATCACTTCTTAGGGATTATTTTATATGTAATAATCCTTTAATCATTAACAGTGCAATTCAGGAAATGTAGCAAAGTAATACAGATCCTTGTGATATTTACTTCTACACTACAAGTGGTGTAACAACTTCAAAAGCTTTGAACTTTTTACTCAACTGAGTTTCAGACATAATCACACAAGAGAAAGATTTGTGTCCTCCATTTCAGACTAAGTGCTAGCAGTTTCCTGTCTAACTGCGAATAATTCCAATAGTCCAATAGTCCATATTTCCAGATAAGGCTACCTCTAACTCAGCTCAACTTAAAAGCACAATTTTATGAGCAGATACATAAAGAAAATGTAGTCTTTACAGCTACAGCTTTTTCAGAGAAGCTTGAGTGACTAATAAGGCCAGTACAAGCACATGTCCTGAAATGAAGTGTTTAGTTCTTCAAAGGGCTTTCTTTATTCTTAAAATCAACTACACCTTTAAGAAAAAAGCTTTAGAAAGCTGCTCTTCATCTTGATGTTCAACTTATCTGCCTCTGGAGAATGTTTTTCCTCTTTTACAAAAGCACAGTGTTGAATCCCACCATCATTTCAGTTCACACTCAGTCTCACCAAGAAAAGGGCTTAGTGAGACAACAAATGAGAACATTTTATGACAGCCTTGGCACAGTGCACTTCCAATTGTAATGGGGTAGAAGTTTTTACAGTGAACCTTCACATTGGATTGACTCTCACCAGCTTTATATAAAAAATCTCCCTTCAGATGAGTGATGGATGCATCTGTCTGAATAAGATATTATGTATTTACTTGAAGGGGATGAGCTCAGACAGTCCAACAAAGAAATCAAAAACCAATTTTGGCTAGTTTCAAGTGAACGCAGATGCCTGTCTTCCTCCTATTGAAGCTGCTGTCAATGTCAGCATCTCAACAAGGCCTACCTGTGCCTCCACTCGCTGAAGTCTCCACATAGCTTTCAGGAACCTTTGGAAAGGCATCCAATTCTTTCATCAAATTCAAGGTCTTCTTGCGATTCAGTCGCCTCATCTTCAGCACACTCCTCCACCTCCTCCTTCATATATTCCCTCTGATTTGAGAATAAATTGTTTTGATTAAAAAACACAAGCAATACTGCTCAAACTGACTGGCTATAATTATAAAGTGATAATAAGACAATTAAAACCTCATAAATATGTTTTCAAGAAACACATACTAGACAACTGGATGGTCACTCTTGCTTCAATAAAATTGTTAAAGTTGGCCTGAACACTGCTGCTTACATTCCAGCCACATCCAGCACATTCACCATTTAATTACTATGATTAATTTCGTTCTCCATGAAGTTCTGATTGGTAACGAATATACTGAATTTTAAATTGATTTAAAAAAAAAAATAATCAGAAACACCTCCACTAACTTAATCCTGAAGTAAGCTTACTAAACAGACCTGACAATGCGTGGAGCTCACTGATTTAGCAGGAAATATCTAATAGGCTGCATAAACTTGGGAGGATGTCAGCCTGCTCTGGGCCCCTATATTCAGCCAATGCAGGCACAAACTATACCCTAAAGGAAAAAAAAAGAAGTGTATTTTGCATTTTTACAGCTGTAGAATATTATTATTATCATAAAATGAGCAATTTTTTTCTCTATAAAAATACCTCCCAAATCAAGTTATGTATCAAATCCTAACTCCATCTTTCATAATCATTTCTGTCCATGACATGATCTCCACTCTCTTTGGAGTCATGTTAAGCAGCAGGATGCCAAGAGAAGCAGTCTGCCCAGGAAATAGTGTCCTAAACTGTTTCCAAATCATGCAAATATGCTCACAACCTGGTCCTGCCAATACGCTGCATGTTTTAACAAGTTGACACTGTTGTTTTTCTTCTGAGAAACTGCTGCACTTCACCCAGAATTTCTGAAGCTACAAAAACCATCATGCAAAGCTTTATTGGAAATGGAAGTTCACACATGAAGAATGATCATCTATGCCTACAACTTTCTCACTATACGAACTGACTTCAGACGGAGACTCTGCACTTGGTCAGGCTGCAGAAATCAGTAAAATGGTACGGTGTGTGTGTTGCAGAAGATTCAAAGAAACAGTTTCTGGAGTGGGCAGAGAAGATAGGTGCTGGAACAGGCTTTTGGTTATACAGCATAAAAAGATCCCAAAACATCAGGGAAGCAGGGTTCTGTCCTTACTACACCCCATAATTGTGTTTTAAAGAATTATCTCAACTCACTCAGATTACCTTAAGGAAAAGCTGGAAAACTTCGGAGCACAGACATGGCAAAGCAGCTGCTTGAACACAAGTGGAACCATAACATTCCTTAGCACAGAGGAAACACGGGCCAGGGTTGCCTGCTATCCTACACAGACAGGCACTGAAGCCAATTTAGCACCATTTCATTTTCCCCATATCTTCTCTGCTATCACATGTGTAAACACGTGTAAACATGTGATAGCCCACCGTAAAGAGGCGCAAGCTAAATACAGGAAATTTGGGAGCACTTTACTAGGAAACTTTCTAAATCATCTTTCATCAGTAAGTACATGGATTTTTGTAATCCAGCTAGAAATACCAATCTGTTCATCGGTTTCTTTAATCCCATACAACATAGAGACTCACTTTCCCTTACGAACCCAGACGGACACCTGATCCCTTCCCTCTGCCCATCTCAATACAAACACCGCAGAAACACCAAGTACAAAATTTGGAATGCTGTGAAAGTAAGATATTATGAACCCAAGGACTAACTGCGTTTAAAAAACATTGTTTTTGTTATTATTATTAGCTAAAAAAAGGACAAAGCATAGCACAAATGCCACTCGAGACCAGAGCGCCCACTCGAAGCACCCTGAACCCCAACCTGCGCGAGGCGTTCGGACAGTTCTCCCTTACTCGGACACCTCCGTAGTGAAGCCGCTACCGGGCAGCCCAAACACCCGCTCCCACGGGCGCGGAGCGGCCCCACGCCTGAACCCCCTCCCGGGGGCTCGGCCCCGGCTGCCCATGCCGAGGGAGGGCCCGGCCGCCAGCCCAGAGCCCACACGCCCGTGCGGGCCACAGGAGCTCGGGGCCGCCGACAGGCACCAGGAGCCGCGGGATGGGGCGGGACAGGCCGCGCCCCTGCCCTCCCCTACCTCTCGGTTCTGCCGCCGCTACCCAGCGCCGCGGGCGAGGCCGCACGGGGCGGACGAGGAGCCTCAGGGCGCTGCTCGGCGGGCGCCGCGCTGGGCATGGCACCGCCGGCGGGGCGGGCTGGCTCCGCCGCCGACACCCGCGGCAGCCGCGGGCCGACGGGAGCGCCGGGGCCCCCCGCCCGCCCCTGCGCGCATGCTCCGAGCGCCGCGGGCATGCGCCGCCCCGGCGCGGCGGGACGGGAGACCTGGCGAGCGGGAAGGGATGAGGAGAAAGAGGCGCCTACAGAAACAGCGGGTGTAGTTCCCAGCCCGTGCAGTTCCCAGCCCGTGCGCTTCGCATGGAGCGGCGGCTGCCGCTGGGTCCCCGCGCGGCCGGGCTCCGGCCGGAGAGCGGAGCACTCCGGAGCCGCAAAGAGATCGCATCCCGCGGGAAATACGGCCCCGCTCCGGAGAATTTGGGAGGCTGCGAGGCACTGAGTGATCGTTAAAGCGATGTGCAAGTACCTTCCGAAGCTAACTGAAAAAAGCACGATAACGGGGCCTGCAGGGATAATACTGTTTCGAGCACTATGGATATAGAAGCAGGCAGTGTTTGAAGAGAGGCGATATCTTGGGTTAACTACAAAGGACAAGGATTTAGGACAGTGGGCTATAATACTGGGTAAGGGAAGATTTTAAGCTCACAAGCCAGTCTTCAGACCTGAAGTGAAAAAAAGTAAGAGGGCTTACGTATGCCCAAATTCCCTGTTCCACGCTGATGGAGTTAATAAAAAGGCACTGCCTCACTACAAGCCTTACCCCTTAGTAACAACATTAGTCTGTCTCCAGATTTTTCCTTACAATTCCAGCCAGTCTCATTCTCTATGCGAGTCCCCTGCAGTCTTTCCAACTGTGCTCCTGCCAAAACAGTCGATTATCATGGGGTTCCATTATGCTAGTGCCACCCTGCCCACAAGTAGCTGATCATAGACATCTTACAGTCAAAAAGGGAGCTCTCCAATATCTTCTGGGAAGTACTAACATTTTAGGTGACATCAAAATGGTTCAACAAAAGTTGCTCCATGTAAGATTTAATGAAAAGAAAAAAAAATTATACTGAACATTTTTATTCACAGATCAGAAAGGAGACCGAAAACTCCAGTATTTTTTATAATGAGGCAAGCAAATAGAACCCACCCCCCATAAATAGATAGTGATGAATTCCACAGCATTAATTCAGATTTTCTCTTTTTAATGGTTTAGAGGAAAATGTAGATCCCTAAAAAAAGAGTTTCAAGTAGCATGCCAAAGTATACACAATTTGAATTAAACAATTGTTTGGATATCTACAGCATTTGAGAATAAAAGAAACCTGAAAATCAGAAAGCAACAGGAACAGATTCAAAGAGTATTTTTTTCTTTTTAGGGATAGGCGGATAGTGGGTTTCAAGGAAGGAAAGATATAGCAACCTGCCAATGTTCTCACTGAATTCTGATCAGTCTGTTTCCATCATTTTAGCATCTATAATAATTGGATCAGACAGCAAGGAAAAAGGTGGTAGGATGATGATACTACAAGAGATAAATAACCAGGCTAAAAATATGTTTCTCTGTACATTTGTTCCCTCATCTCAGAAAGAGCAGGCAGCTTTAGCCACAGCACATAAAGCTCTTATACTGACATGCCAGTGGCCCAGGCTGTAATTCAGCAGCCAGGGATTTTGCTAGCTAAGCCCTGTTTTCCCTTGACATGCTCTCAGCACTGAGTCCTGGAAGGAGAAGCTGATAGATCTGATTATTAGCTGTGCAGCAGAGATGCTCAACAGATGTTCTCACAGGCTATGAGCTAAAGCAATCCAGTCTGCTCACAGACAAACATGGGCTTGGCACTAGTGCTCAACACCACATGGAGATGGCTCTTAGAGACAAGTGGCACGGGACAGAACTGCTTGCAGCTTTGCACCATTATAGTCATATTTGTAACTACAGATGTCTCCATGGGATTTTATGAGGGAAAACGCAGGAAATAGTTTTCAGAATTTAATAAAAATAGAGAAAACTTACATAGTGATAACACTGTACATTACACTAACAGTATATATTTGACTGCAGTGTGCTAAAGCGACATAACAGTGATTGTACTTCACCCATCAAGCACCAGACTACTAATTCCTTTCCTTATGCCTCTGTGTGCCTGTTTTCTGCTCTCCTGATCACACTTCAGTGGTGGCAGCCTATAAGCATCTGCCAAATTACCTTCAGGAGCCTGACGAGGAGGAAGAAATCCAGCTGCCAGCAGCAAGCCACGCAGGTGAGCCCAGGGGCTTTACGCACTTTGTTTCAGTATGGTATTTAATAAGATCCCAAAGCACCCTGAGACTTGAATGCAGTCATCTATGAAAAAATACAACTGCCTTCCTAAAAAACCCAGCACTTCTTAACACTGGTGATTTATAAAGTCCCTTGATGTGTGTGAAGAGAGGAAACCACATCTCAAATCCGTACAGCTGAGCAAACCACAAAGCAAGCAGGACAGAAAAAAAAATCTCCCAGGAACGCTGGGCTACAAAGGACGTTGATATCAAAGACAATAACAAAGAGGATGGTAGTAGACTCAGCAAGAGAAGCAAAAGTAAACATGCACAGATACCGCCCGCCTGCACTTCAACACACTTCTGCGTTAGTTAAAATGATGGAAACCGTATGCAAGGCACACAAAACTAAAAACCTGGATAAAGCACGACGAGGCTCAAACCAAGCCCTCATCGTTTGCTACTGCTACTGTCGCCTGCACAGGTGGTTCACGATAGCTGAAAAAGCACTTTGTTAGCGCGAAAGCGCGAGGGAAAGGCCGGGAAGAAGGAGCGGGGATCGGCCGGGAGCGCCTGGAGGGGTGAGGCGAGACAGGGGTTGAGAGAGCAGCCGCTTTACCTCGTGGAGGCATCGAGGTGGCATTTAGGGAGAAGAGGAAATACAGGTGCAGACGAGCAGATATGGAGATGAGAGATGGGAGTGGTTGGAAAGGGGGCGGAGGGGTATAAAATCAGTCCCGCGGCCGCGGGGCGAGAGGACTGGAAGGGCTGGAGGTGGGCGGCCGTAGTGTCTGTGAGGGTGGCCGTGAGGGAGAGCAGCCCGGCACCCTGGAGCGGGATGGGGCGGGATGGGGCGGGATGGGGCGGGATGGGGCGGGATGGGGCGGGATGGGGCGGGATGGGGCGGGATGGGGCGGGATGGGGCGGGATGGGGCGGGATGGGGCGGGATGGGGCGGGAGCGCCCTCGGCCAATGAGGGGGAACCACGCTCCAGGAACCGGGGAGGAGGCGGTGGGACGGGCGGTGTCTCCTGTCCCGGGCCCGCGCTCGGACTGCCCACGGTTCCGCCCGCGGAGGGGCCGGGAAGTCCCCGCTGCCCGCGGCCGGAGCCGCTGAGCCTTGTGGCGGAGCCGGGATGGAGGTGCCGACCCTCCGTGAGGGGAGCGGCGGGTGCAGTGCGGTAACGCAGGCGGCCACCGCCGTGGTGTTTATTGATGGGCTTCCATTTTCCTGGTCCGTCTGTACCGGGTTTCAGTAAAGACAAGCTGTTGATGAAAGGAAGCCGTGGTCTCCCTGTTCTCTCACGTCAGTTTTCCAGTTCGGCTTCACTTCTGGTCTTTTGAGAGATCCTTTTTTAAATTATCTGAGTGAAGATTTCTTGTCGTGGGGTCTCAAAAAGCAGAACAATCCAGTTCACTGAAAGGAAGACGATGCTAAAGCAACTGGGGCTGTCTCAAGCAATCCTATTTACCACTAAATACATCGTGTAAACAGAATGGCTTTATTCTGCGTAATCACCACTCTTTTAATACATACATATTTACGATTAAAAATCTCTTTTTTAAAAGATAATTCAATCCTGGTTCTTATTTTGAATACTTTGTGACTTAGCTAATGTTTAAGGTGCAATTTATGCAGCTGTTTCATGAAGCTCATGGGGAGCTCACAGGGGAGCAGGGATAAGTCCTAAGCCCTCCAGTGAAGTACTGTGAAAGCTGTAGTTAAAAATGTTAGTCTAATCCCTGGTTGTTTTTTTTTTTCTTTTCCTAAAAGTTTAAATTGTTTGGTGTAGGCAGATAGTGGACTCCAAGTTGTGTCTTTCATTCAGCAGAGATGCTGTATATTGTTACTAGATTGTATGGTGTCCATGGAGAAGAAGGGAACATCAGTTACTGAACTGAATTCCTGTCTAGATTACAGATGTCAGGTTAGTAATAAATCCTGCTCTTTCACCACTTGGCTATTTTTAGTAATTAGACAGTGATTACAAAACAAATATTTTGATAATTGATAAAGTTACATAAAAACACTAATCCTTTTGCATAATGCTCTTGAATTGTCTAAACATAGCACAAGGCCAAATCAGGAAACAAAGACACTAGTATATTTTGTGACCTTCAGTATTTCTTTGATTTTGATGTTCTGGTTTCCATTCTTTGGCACATAATTTTCCTGAAAAAACACATAACCATTAATGAATAGGTTTCTCAAAGCTTCTCTGAAGTTGTATTCACAAATACAGTACTTTTTACTCATTTGCTACAAGTTTGCTTTGTCCCAGCATGAAAGTTAGTCTTGAAAAGTATTGCTAGTCTTAAAAACCTGGATGGTAGGAAGCATTTGGCCTTCTGCCAGGCTACCTGATTGAGAATGGTGTTAGATGGCATAGTGGAGGGACAAGAACCATTTGCCTTGATAGAGGAAAAGACATTGCTATGTGTTAACTGCATAAAAGACACTAAAGTCTCTCTGAGGGTTTGGGAGAGATCTGGGTAAGTCATGCATGAGCTGATACTAGGGTATTCATAATAAGTTTGACATAGTCTTACTAGTATTTCATCAAAATTTTTCAAGTCATTGTGACCCTTGTGGTGTTAGAATTATACTAGTAGTATGCATGTAAGTTGACATTTAATCAACAGGAATCATCAGATTTCCCCAAACTTATAAACTTGTAAACTTTGTGGTGTAGGTAAATATGCACATTTACTTTTTGGGTTCTATAAGAAATAAATCTTGTGAGTTTTCTTGAAAATTCTTCTCTTGCTGTTCTGTCAGGCCAAACAGGTTTAAAGAATTCTTGCCAAATTGCTAGAAAGGTTTTATTTTATAAGAATATTATTTTGATTTTTAATAATAAAGAACATGAGCTTCTTCTATTGGTGATTTATTTATTTATTTTACCATACCTGTTGCTTTCTGTAACAATTTGAATATGCTTGGTGAGAGCTGAACCTTGCAAAAATAAGAACTGGTAATTAAGCTTTATCTAGTCAAAGTGTAATCTGGCAACCATCAGGGTTTCCATTAATTTTCATAACACTTCTACAAGGCAATCTGAAGGGGTCAGGATACTCTTAGGTGAGCACCTCAAAATATCCAGTAGGTCTAATGCATCCCAGCTCTTCAAACAACCATTGTATTTCTACACAGACCTGCCCACACAGGGAATGGAGACCCTGTAGCCACATCTGTGGAGTGTCCTCTTTCAGCCTCTGTTTCTGCATGGCAATACTTTTTTTATGAACTGTTAGCACATGACACTTCTTTGATGCCCATCTGACTGAGACCCAACT
The DNA here is from genome assembly GCF_025592945.1 of Manacus candei. Taxonomy (NCBI): domain Eukaryota; kingdom Metazoa; phylum Chordata; class Aves; order Passeriformes; family Pipridae; genus Manacus; species Manacus candei. Next base: position 3,321,711 of record NW_026138111.1, on the reverse strand, counting down.
TCTGGCGACAACTTTCAACATACTCTCTATAATCCCCTGCCCAGCTCTGTCCACATCTTCCTTGCCCAGTCTATGGCCCTATGATTACTGATGGACCTTTTCAAAACATTAAATCTTTTCTCTGCCAGGATGCTTGAATCAGCTGCTTCTCTTCCCTCTCCCACCCTCTCAGTCTCCAACTTTGAATCGACCTGGCTTCCCCAAACTCTGGTCTTTTTTCCTACCCTGTCTTGTGTTGCAGGCTACTTACCCTTCAAGATACAGCAGAGACTCTGAAGTACCATCTGGCTTGATATTCACAGACACAACTCCCTTGACTCCACTCTGGCAGCTCAGGGTAATGGTCACAAACTACCTGGCCGGCAACATGTGAACAAACCAATTGCTGTTGAAATGTGCTCCACACAGGTGGTCAGCAAGGGAAAGATTGCTTCCTTCCTTCTTTCCCTGAAAAGGAAGTGCCTCAATAATAGCTTTTGAAAGCAAGAGGTATTTCCTTCTCCAGCTTTGCTGTTGGCATTTTCTGTGCTTGGCTGGGTTTCTGTCATACCCAGCTGCTCCTGCCTAGTGGTGATAACGCTTTCCTTCCCTGTGACAAGGGGAGATCAGGAAAGTGAATTGAGACAAATTTTTTCTGCTTTCTTCCATCTGGTGTAATTAAATACTTGAGAGAAAGCAGAGCTTATATATTCTTGATCCTGGGAAACTTATATAAATCTATCCAGCAGTCTCCAACTCACTAGCATGTAGTGTTCCAGCCATGCTACTGCTATGTTGGTTATATCATTAGGATCATGACAAAAGCTAATCATTCCCCTCACTTATCTTATGTGTGACTTTTGTGTGATGCTTCCTGTATTTGTACAGATTCCAGATGTTACAGGATAGACGCAAATAAAATTAAACAGCTGATAGTCAGCCAGCCAGCATTCTGTCATGCTTTTAGGTAATTAAAATGTGTATGTTGATAGATTTAGATACCTCCAGAAGCCTTTGTATTAAATTTCATTTGGGACCGAAAATGGAGAATCTCCAAAATGTCAGTTTAGCTGTTTATATTGCCAAGTTAGGCCAAAGAAGGCATGTGTAGCTGTTGATGCTTTTGGCTGAGCTCAGATTCATCTGACTCCTGTCTGCCCTGTGCTCGCTGTCTTGTGCAACCAGGGACCTCGTGGATGACCACAGGAGAGGAGCCGTGTAAGGGTGCTGTTATGGTGCACAGCCAGACACCACACGTCACAGGTATTGGTGACTTCAGATGGAAAACTTCAGATTTCCCAGTTATTTCACCCTGCAGGCAGACCTTTCTGAAGCTTCTGCAGCTTCCTGAAGATTTATTCATTTCAGTCTAAATGTACTTTTTCTGATTTCTATTGATTTTGTGCTACTTTTGTTTTCCAATTATGTAAGAAAGAAACCATTTCTTCCATTCAATGAATTAATGAGAAAGAAAAGTGATTTCAGTCCATCACAATTTTACGAACCGAAAAGAATGTAAAAGAACCAAAATTATTTTATTCCCTGTCAATCTGAAACATAATATTTAAATCTGAAGTTCCTGTAAAAAAATAAGGAGAAAGTATGAGAGCAGATTTTCTTTCATTTCAGAGACTTGTAGTCCAGATGCTTCCCAGAATAGTGGAAAAGCCAGTTTCACTTTGTGCTTCCAACTGGAGGACCAGAGCCAGTGGCTCCTATGGAAGTTCTAACCACCAGACTTTGGTGCTGCTGCCACTGCTGTTGTCCTCCAGTGGACAAAATCTTCTTTCCACTGTTTGGTCTTCTCAGACTGAAGCTGTCGTCCTTCTGTCTGTGAGGTTCTCCTTCTGAAGGAGAATTTTCTAGTTTTTTTGGGCAGGGAACTTGTGGAATTGACTGTTTTCCCTTTGTTTCCTCTTTAAACTGTGATCTTCTGGGTTCTGATTTTGTTCATTCACACTCCCCCCTGCCATAAAAAAAACCAAAACAAACCCACACATCCGAGTTCCCAAACAGGTTTCTGTGTTGGTAAGAAAACGTTTCTAAGCCAGTCTATTGGGTTTGCGTGATCAAGTTTTGGTAGCGGAGGGGCTACAGGGAAGGCTTCTGTGAGAAGGTGCTGGTTCCACCATGTCTGGTAGAGCCAATGCTAACCAGCTCCAGGATGGGCCCACTGCTGGCCAAGGTTGAGCCCATCAGGAATGACAGTAATGCCTCTATGATATAACATATTTAAGAAGGAGAGAAAAAGTTATTATGCAGGTGAAAATTGCAGCCAGAGGAGAGCAGAGTGAGAATGTGTCAACAACTCTGCAGATACCAAGGTCAGTGCAGAAGGAGGGGCAGGAGGTGCTCCAGGTGCCAGAGCTGAGGCCCTGTGGCCTGTGGTGCAGACCATGATGGAGCAGCTGTGCCCCTCCCATGGAGGACCATCGGGGTGCAGAGACCCACCTGCAGCCCATGGAGGAGCCCATACCAGAGCAGGTGGATGCCCGAAGGAGGCTGTGACCCCGTGGGAGGTCCATGATGGAGTAGGGGCCTGGCAGGGACCGGCTGACCAGTGGAGAGAAGAGCCCATGCTGGGGAAGGTTTTTCTGGTAGGACTTGTGCCCCTGTGGGGACCCACGTTGCAGCAGCCTGTGCCTGAAGGATTGCACCCCATGGAAAAGTGACCCATGTTGCTGCAGTTTGTGAAGAACTGTTGCCTGTGGGATGGAGTCATGTTGGAGAAGTTTGTGAAGGACTGTCTCCCGTGGGAGGGACCCCATGGGGAGCAGGGGAAGGACTCCTCTCTGAGCAGTGGCAGAAACAATCTGTGATGAACTGACCGTAACACCCATTCCTGTCTCCCTGCACTGCTGGGTGGGAGGAGGAGGTAGAACTTGGGAAGGAAGGAGGGGTGGGGGGAAGTGTTTTTTTAAGATTTATTTTATTTCTCATTCTCCTGCTTTGATCCTGTTAGTAATAAATTTAATTAATATCCCCACTTTGTGTCTGTTTTGCCTGTGATCGTGATTGGCAAGTGACCTCTCCCAATCCTTATCTCAACTCATGAACCCTTTGTCATATTTTCTCTTCTCTGTCTAGTTGCACAGGAGAGTGAGAGAGCGGCTTTAGAGAGTACCTGGTGTTCAGCCAGGGTCAACCACTACAGCCAGTGAGCCACAGAGGTTCCTCAGGGGCCAGAGAAATTTTCTGAGCTCAAGGTAGTTTTCTAAACAACATCACTTTAACCTTTGCAGAAGAATTTACTTTAACCTAGAGAAAACTACTTAGGATAATTTAGGCTGACAGGTATGGAAAATCTAATAATAGGGATTTAAAACAGAACATTGCCACAAATTTGGATGAATAAAAATAGGACAGTCTTTTCTTAGCACTTTCAGCAACACAGAGACCATTAGCAGAATAAGAGCACTGTTATGGCCTATTAACAGACACTGTGGTGGAAAAAGCTTTCTGGTGAGAAGCTTCATTATTTTATGTTACAGGGTAGTGGTTGTTGTGTGAAAAACTGTTGCAGTCATCCTAACTCTGTATTTATTGTCCTTGTACAAATTGTGCTTTACAGCTATAGCAGAATTATTAACCCTGGTTTACTAAGAGGTTTCTTTCATTTTTTGTTTGCCAAAATATAGCTTGATATTTCAAAACAAAGTATTATTGACATTTTAAAAGCATACAGGTAATTCAGCGACTGCTTTTCATGCTGCTTGAGTCAATTTGTTGGCAGAGTTGAAAGGACCCTCTGGCCTGTGTTGTGTGTACCTGCAGTTTTTGTTTTCTTGAAGAAAGTAGTTGAACAGATGTCTTTCCAAAAAAAATCTTTGGTCAAATTGTCTTTAAAAATAGCCAGTTTTTGTGGCTAATATGAAACACCTTGGCTTGAATGGCTTGAAACAAGCATCAGTTCTCTGAGAAGCAAACCTTTTCATTTTGCTAAAATGGTGACATATGCAAAGCAAGTATTAGCTTTTAAAAGTCTTCTTCAGTTATCTTATATGCAGAGATTTAGATTATTCCCAATAAAGTAATCAGTATAAATATAGCTTCTCTTAACTTCTGCAACTCTGATATAACTCTCCTTCTTTAATGGATACTCTGTTTTAGAAGAGAAAATGTGCATAGTTAATTCCTGTGGTTGTGGGCTTTATGTATATAACCTACAACACTTCCATTAAAGCCTCAAAATGCAATTTTCTCCTCACAATCATTGAGCAATCTTCTGTGTGGACTTAATGGGGCCAAATAAAGCCAGGAACCCAGAATGCCTGCTTGGGAGGGTAATCTGCTTTCCTTGGGGTACTTTCCCTTTGTTCCCCTGTGGAAGGTTGGCAGGGACACAGTAAAGGCCTCAGACAGCTGTGGGTGACAACAGCCTGTAGGAGCAAATACTCCAGGGTGAAGCACTTCTTCAGTCTGGGTTTTTGTTGGTGTCTCAAAACCTGTAAAGGAACGAACAGAGATTCTCCAAACAGCTGTGGAAATGCTGCCATATGTAAGAAAAGAGCAGGGCATGCCAAGGGAGGAGACTTATTTGTGACTTCCCAGACTGGACATCACTTTGCATTCCCACATGGAGGTAGCAGCTTCATCAAGGAGATGCTAGTTCCACGGGCTTTTGTAATTTCTTATTCAGATGTGATAAATCATAACTGGAAAAATGTATCAAAAAGCTCACCATAGCTATCCTGGCAATGTACAAAACAGAGCAGAGCTCTAGCTCAAGGCCTGATGAGCCATGGTTACTGCCGCAAGGGGGAAAAACTATTCATGAGGACTGTGGTAAGGGAATAGGCCCCTTTGGGAGGGCATCCAGAGCAGCTGCGAGTTCAGATTCATCATATGGCTCTGCTGGTCTAACAGTTCTCCACAGCTGGTGCTCAGCCTTCAGCCTTTGTCCACACATGTGGCATCAATGCTGCTGTGTCTCCGATCCCATGTAGTGTGGCACTGATGGGTGCAGTCCCATGGCATCTCGATGCAGTGGCCTGAGCTGGGTACTGCTAAACAGGGTTTGTCAATATCCTCATCTCAATAAAAGGGTGAAGCCAGCTTGGGGTTCACCCTGGAGGTCTAGCTGGGAGGGTAGAAGAGGGAGAGAGGTCAGAGGCAGCCCTGGAGACTAGTCTGCAACACCCTGTGAAGGCTGGAAAAGCTCTTTTGCTTTCTTTTCCTCATTTATCTTCGGTTGTTTATTCCTGAGCATATTCCTTTTCTTTTTTTTTCTTTCTAGTCCTCTCCACTATGCTTTTATGTGCAATAATCCATTTTTTTTCTCTTGAATTTAGAGATAATAACTATTTCTGATTAATAGGCCAGCAAAACAATTAAAAATTTCAAGCACTTGTGTTTATTGATGTGAGAAGGTTCCTAGAAACAGCCTTGTCCTGTTTTACTGCATGAACTCACTAAGTAAATGAGACATGAGTAAACATGAGACTGCAACAGGGTATGTGACAGATTTCTTATATTGCCAGTCATATTGCCAGCTTGGAAATGTCAGGTCCTTAGGAAATAATGTGAAATGTATTTTGAATGTGTATAGCTTGACTAACACTTAGAAAATCAGACTGATATTTTAAACAAATCCACTCTATCTTTTTTGCCTTTAGTGTTTATTACTACTATCAGCAATGCTGTGCCTGTCAGGGAGATAATATTTGAGTTGAAACTGCATTTCTTGTTTAAGGTGGAAAATGCAAAGACTTCGAACACCTGACTTGCACACAAGAGGTGAAGGGCACTGTGGGGTGCTGTGACTGTTAGAAAGTAAATTATAAATAGACTTGACATCCTTTTGAATTATGGAAAAGCTCATTAAAAATAATTATTAAATACAAGTTTAAAACTAGTCATTTGCTTCAGGATGCAAGATGTGGAGGAGCAGCCAGCCAGTGGGATGTGGAGGTGAGGAGGGTGGGGGATAGGGTGGCCTCCCTCTCCTGACACACCTGAGCTCTATAGCATATTCCTCTGCTGCCCTTAGCTCTCTCCTGATCATATTTATTAAAAAACCCTTCTCTTATTTGATCGTAAACTTGCAATTTATTCTGTTTTTATTATTCAGTGCTACATTCTCCCAATATGTAGAAACTCCAAAAATGCAGTCTTTGCCTTGAGAAATGAGATATGCTTGAAGAAATGAGAGAGAAACGAAAGAGGGGAGAGAGAAACGTAGCAAGATTGTTTTGCTTTTCAGAACCTTAGATTTCATTTAAGGTTTTGGCCATGGATGGGATTTGTCTCAGTACATTTTAATTGCCTAAAGTACAGGCATCTGCCCTAAGCTAGGGGATTGGGCTGCCCATAACCAAAGGAAAGCAGCAGATACCTCTGAAAGGGAATTTATCCCTGTAAGGTAAGTGTCTAAAGAAGGTGGTAGGATGGACTCTGTAGGGATTCCTGTCTTTCTCCATTGACACAAAGGAAGCCCAGGTGATTTTTTTTTAGATTAAATACTTATTTTTCACATGGCAACAGTAATCCTAGGCTCGAATAATTTTATTTCTTATTGAAAATTTCAAGTGGTGTCTCTACTCCTGCTGGTTGGTGTCTGTGAAGGGAACATACGTTGCTGTGCTAGCGATTCCCGTCCTTTGTGTGTATTACGGATATGCCTTGGGCCTAAGAAATTACAACCTTCAGACCTGTGATGACTTGAAAAATCACACACCAGTGCTATCTACCCTCCAGCCAGCATGGGACGAGTGATGCCTTATAAATCCAGATCCTTTAAAAGTGGAGATATTTAAAGAAGCAAGCAAGAAGTTTCTTAATCCCTGCCTCAAGCAGTTTAAAACCTCCTTCTTGCTTGGGGTCCTACATAAATCAGAACACAGGACTGGCTATATTCTGCAAATAAATCTTGCTTGATATTTACTTCTCACATAACTTCTCTGTAACAAATTCTGAATTCCCTACCATATATGCTAATAAAATGTCACCCGTTTTATAATTTAGTAGCATCATAATAATAATAGTTTCTTCAGTTGTATTTCACTCTTTCAGGGAGTGTTTGACATACTGCTTACACATAAAAAGTAAATTTAATATCTTAATATAATTTAGTCTTACATTTCTTAATACTGAAACCCACTAAGTATGAGCCATCTGTACAGTAAGTAATCATGCATGAGTGAAAACCAAATGCAGGTTAAATTAGCCTGAAAAATGTCTCTCACAAGTAATTTTCACATGCATTTGAGGAAAATAATTTCAAAAAATCCAAGTGTAAGAATTATTTCTGCTACAGTGAACAATCAAAGTGATGGCAGAGGACACTTAGCACTGAGCATTGCAATAGGATTAAAGAACACATACCTTTTTTCCCCAAAAGAATAGGAACTGCCAAAACAAAAGCAATTATTAACATATTTTACACATATAGAAAACCTTCTGTTTAAGGATGTGATGATACTTACAAGCAGTCGGAGGAGAACCAATAACAAATATATCACAACCAAAAATGTGTATCAAGACAACTTGCCATTCTGGAAACTGGAATCACAGTGCCACAGGTTTCAACAAAGACACCAAAAAACAGTGGCCAGTTCCATGCATGAGTTGGTGAACACTGTTTTGGAGCTCCTTCATCACCGCATTTCCCACAACTGTGCTGTGCCCCACACATCACCCTGCACTGTGCTTGCTGCCAGGGACATTTACAGGCAAAGCTTGTGCTGAAATGCAAAGTTGTAGCTCATGTTGCCATGTTGTCTTTACCTTTAAATTGAGAAAACCGTAGTGCTCACAGCAATTATCCAGAGCTTGAACTAATTCAAAGTTGTTCCGATACGTCCACATGAGTGTGATGACACCTGTCTGGTGGGCATGTTTACAGTCACCTCAGAACCCCAAATCAGCCCTGCCAGACGATTCACACCCCTATTGCAAGAGATCATCCTTTCTAGCCCATGTTCAGATACCACAGTGCCACTAGACTTCTGATGTTGAGTAGATGTAAAGACTTCGATGTTTGGTTTCAAACCAGACTAACTGAACATATGTTTAATTAAACAACAGGTAAAGGGTTGTGTGCCAGCACTTTAGGAATCCCAGCCTTCTGTTTTCAATTGCATGAACTTTTTCTGCCATGAACTTAACCTGTCACAATTGTCTTTCAGTGAACATATTTGCTGATGCCAGAAGCAGAAAGAGTTCACAAATCAAGCTTTTGACAGGTTGCAGGCTGGGTCTCATTCTCACCTACACCTTGGTGCCTCGGGGGACGCGCTGTCTCCTCCAGCTGAAGTGCACTGGTTTGCCTTTGCTTGCTTCCCTCAGTCAATTGTGCTCATTTCCAGCCGCAACACTTGGCTGCCTGGAACCCAGGTAAGATCTTTTAATTTTCCTGCTAAGCATGGAACTAAAGTATGTTGGGGTTTTGCTGGTCCTTGTTTCTCTGTTAAAGGGAGTCATGTTTAAAGAGTATCATCGGTATTGAATGTCACAGTGTTAGGGTAGGAATTGGGATGTGTATCTGCCAAGATCACTCTTACCATGGATACCTATATTTCACTACAGTGCTGTCGCAGTGGTTGCAGCTTAAATTGTCTCTGAGTCTGTCCATTATTCTGACAGAGTATAAAATTTAAAGTCCAACACAGCAGTTTGCTCAATTTTGCCTCAGACAGTGGATCTGTGGCCAGCTCTCTGTGTAGCCAGGGAGCCAGTCACAGCTGCATGGATGCTCACCAGCATCATCTTCCTGTCACATGCCAGGCTCTCTGCAGTTTTGGCAGTGAGAGTAGCTGAAGCAGCATGAAAGCCTGGCAACCCTTGATAGCTTTCCCTACCTGTGGTTGCTGAACTACTCATCTAGGTATGGCTGTTGTGTTGTGTGCTGTATAGAGCTGTGTGAACCAAGCCCACACAGAGCCAGTAACAACTGAAATGCTTTGACTGCCCTCGCTTATGTTCTGCCTGCTCTGGGGGGATATTTCATCTTAGTTCAGAGGAACAAGAACTGAACTGGGAAGTGGCACTTTGCTCGTACAGGGATGCCCCAGCAGCCAGAGCTGCTTCAGGGTACACTGGTGCCTACAGATGGAGAAAGAGGTGGAAGGTGCAAAGACGGGGGTAGGTTTGGTTTGGGAGTTCTACTTGGTGGCAGGATGCTGGGTTGTCTTTTATACCCATGGCTGCCTTTGTTTTTCCAACAGAGGTTTTGTGTTGACAAGTCTCACTTTCCTCCAGGTAGGTAGGAAGAGGAAGGGTGCCACAAGGAACCTCCCTTGGGTTCATGCTGAGGTTCCCCTGTACGAGTCTTTTGCATTGATGCTGAAATTACCTGGTTTTCTTCACCACACTTTAAGATGTGGTTATATCTTGTCTCTGACAAAATTCATAGCACCTGACATCAGGCATTTCTCAGTAGCATCTTCATTAGGACCTCTGTCTTTGTTTCAAGTTAATGAAAAGAAACAAGAACTTTCAGAGAAAGAGTTAGATCTCTGCAAACAGCCCTGCTGAATCTAGTTAGGATTAAGTTGCTTGTATTTGAGTGCTACAGTATTTTAGGTGATAGCATTCTGGTTTTATTTTACACTAAGTGTACAGATCTTTTTCTAGAACTAAATCAAAGCCAGGGTTTTCTTTTAGTCTCTATATTTTTATTATGGCTCTATCATTTTAATAAGGTACCCCTCTGGGTACCCCATGTGCAAAAGGTGCCCTAGTGAGGCAGAGCACCAAGTTACCCACCAGTTCTTCTCTTGCAGTGGTGCCAGTTTGAGTTCCACTGGGAGGCATGAGGCTGGGGCTGGCCATCCTGTTACACCTCAGTAAGTACAGATGCTACAGTTACTCAGGCCAACTTTAAAATATTATCATGTGACTTACATATCTCCAAGATTTTGTTAGAGTGCTTCTTTTAAGAAGACACTATTGAGAAACATGACAGTGAGTCCTTATTCCCCACTCTCCTACCTAGGACCCACGAGTGATATGAAACCTTTAAGTACAAAGAAGTTACATGTTGTAATTGAATCTAAATCAGGGCCCAAGAGGTGCAATCAATATCAGCTAATTAATAATGAGTGTGGATCTGTATAAATAAAGAGAGAAGGCTAACCAAACATAGGCATTGCTTTACACCTAAAGAGTCAAGCCTCTGTCATAATCTAACTATAGCCTGAGCCATAGACTGGAATCTGGCTGCAAAATGCTGTATTTTTTACTGTTGTAATTGCATTACCATTTCTGGTGTTCTGTGGGATCTTCTTGTATCAATTTTGGTTTTTTTTTTAACTGCACCTTTTATAACAAGTTGAGCCAAGTAAAGCTGAAAGATAAAGCCTCCAAGGTACCCATTCCTGTTCTGGGTTTCAGGACAGAACTTGTTTAAAAGGACAAGCCCTGTAAGGGAAGTCTTAATATAATGGGGAAAATATTTGAAGTTGTTTCAGGCAAAATAAATGAAAAACTCCTGCAATTATTTAGAGAATTCAGAATTACTCTGTTTAATTATTAAGGACCATACCATGGGGTCTGAACAGAGAGTTCTGACACTAGACAAGGGATTTGTTGCAAATTAACAGAAAATCTGAGGACCCCTGATGTCAATATTGGTCTCAGGTCCACCATTATCACTTGGAAATCAACACAAATCAGCAGAATTAATCCCAATCTGTCTCTGCTCACAGAGTCAATTGAAATGCTTGTGATTCTGCTGTAGGAATGCTGTCAATGGGCATACCAGTGTAGGAAGCATAATAAATTACTGCTTATGGCAGATTGGCATTTTTACTGAAAAATAATGTGCTGAAAATCTAAGTTTTACCATGGATTTGCAATATGCTAGCTATATTTTTTTTATTATTATTTTGTAGAAGGCGCGTTCATTACCAAAGTTCTTCAAAAAAGGTATTACTAAGGACAGAAGGAGTTCAGGCAAAGGATAATTTAGTTTTCTGCTGGTGTTGAGATTTAAATGATTTTGTCTGGAGAATACTGCTGAGTACATGAAGCAATTTAATCTCTCTTTGATCTTCTTTTGTGCTCAGCGTTGATAAGACCCCAGAATACACAGCACGACTGTGATGCCGGGTCCTGCTACCCAGCCCTTGGGAACCTCCTCTGGGGTCGCAGCAAGCAACTGACAGCCTCATCAACCTGTGGGATGAACAGCCCTCAGAAGTACTGTATTGTGGGCTACCTAGAGGTTGGTTTGCTCCTTCTTTTTTAATAAACTGAACTCTGCTTACCAACAGTATTCTCATCTGTTCAGGGAATTTGCCCAGAGTAGGAAGTTTCTGTGGGAGTTGTCTGAATAATCATCAGACAGTGTGACATAAGTCTGGTGGAAGGCTGTGCCTTACTGTAGCACATATGGAGAGTTTGGCAGCAAACAGCCTCCAGGGTGATGTGTAGCTTCTCAAGGGGGAGAAACATCCCTGAGACACACAAGGATTGAGCACAGGGATTTCTGAAGGAGCTTTGCACTGCAAGTCCTCTTCCTGCTCACGACTCAGAAGTGAAGACTATGGTTTGTGTGTGTGTGAGTGCAGGAGCAGTAGAGTCCCACAGGCAGGCACTGCCTTGGTGGACCTTCACTGAAGGACATGTCCATACAGTGTTGAAACCTGAGGCAGCCTGTTCAGAGATTCACACCATGTCCTCTCATGTCCTTTGATCTGAAATGAGACCAGTGTTGCTGAAAGCAGAAAGCTGTCTCTGAAAAGGGAAGACCTAATGCTGTAGTCCAGTCTTTGGCCATATAGGTGGGTTGGCAGATTGAAAATGTGGCTCATCAGAGGGATCCCTCTCACTCTGGCCACAGTGATGAGGGGGACCAGTGAGCATATGGGAGCTATGCCAGGAAGGAATGGGAATTCCTCTGTTGCACATCCTGGAGGACTTGGCCTCACTGAACTAATAAATTGTCACAAATAGAAATATTTTCACTAAATAAGAGCTTAGGCTGAAGAGGAAGTTAAAATACAATTTCATTTATGAGCAATTGAAAATAGTTACATTTTATGACCTTCTGGCTAAATGGTGTGACACATTTGCAGAGTAAGGTACAGAGATGGCACCAGGCACTGCTCCAAGTTGCATGTTGGAACCACAGTTTTCTGCAAAGCGTAAATACCTCTTTCCTTTGCTGAAATAACCTGAACCATCTTTCTGGCCCTTAAGCTGGATGACTGCCTTTTATTCTTGCTTTTTAGGAGGAGATCAAAGAGCGATAAAAAATTAATATTTTCGCTTGCCTGTACTTACCCTTTGAATTATGTAAATACAGACTCATGAAAAGGAGCAGCTGTTCTGCAATAATCCCTGTGATTTAATGCTGCTTCAACATATCTTGACCCCTGGTGGCTGTCTCTTGAAGAGGGTGAAAACTACAAATCTGCTTTGCAGAGCTCGAAAGAGAGAGACTTATACTCTGGCAATGTGTTCTGTTCCATCAGCTCGCCTTAAATGTGTGTGTCACCAATAGTGTTTCAGTCCCACTTGACTCAATTCTCTTTCTCACCAGCACATTTTGAGTGCTTTGCTGGAGGCAGGCCAGGAACTTTGCATCATTCATCTTGTAAAGCCAAGTTCTTCCTCCCTCAGTTCCTCTTTTGATGACCTGTGTCAGGCATCATGACAAGAGCAAACCTTACTTGTGAAAGTGAGTGTTAGTCAACATGGCAAGCTACCAAGATCCAGGAGTCAGTTGGGATGTCTTATTGAAAATTCCTATGGAAAAAAAAAAGAATTCAACTGCTTTGTGTTTGAAAAGAAGCACTGGAAATCATTGTCAGTCTTTAATATGTGATTTTATTTCTAAATTAGGTTAAGTGGTTTTTAGCTCTATGATTGAATATATTACCTACACATCTTTTTAAAGGAAAAAAAAGGGGACAGCACTGAGGAGAGTATAAAGCCAGCACTTCAGAGGCAAATGGGATCTGCCAGACATGACTTGTATGGACATACACATGCTTGTCCTTTCGAGCAGATTTTTATGGAGCAACCTTAAACACAAGTTGACCAAATATCATATTGTATGCATTTATGTAAATCAGAGAGTGAATGCAGTCCTACCAAGTGCTTTCTTACCAGAGCTTTGTGAAATGAGACGACAGAGTATTTTTTGTATTTCTCTCTTGTCTTCTAAACTGTATATTCATACACTTGTCAAGGGTGGTATAGAATGACTGAATATAATACATATTTATCATAATGTTTAAAACACATGAATTATACCATATCTGTTAATCTATGGCTATTAATTTCTTTAAATGTGAATAACTCCCAGGTGATTTCATAATACAAAGATGTATAAACCATTCCCAATGCTTCTCTGTGGATCTTGAGTGTGCCAAGTGGGATGCCTCTCTATCCATCCCCTTCTGGGTCATTTCCAGCCCAGCTCTTACCACTGATTTCCACTTTCTGTTTTCAGGAGCATCCCTGCCAGCGTCCCACCCACGGGCACTGAACCCATGCCTCCTCCTTCAGCTCCCTCTGGGGTGCTGTGTCATCCACTCTTCTTCCTGCCACCGTCCCTGCAAGCCAGGCACACACCTTGGGCATCACCTTCTGCTTTGGCTTATCCTTGAGCCATTTCACTCAGGTTCTGCCCAAATCTCATGGAGTGGCACATCCAGCCACTTCATCTTCTGCTTGTAACATTTTCAAACAAGACCCTTTTATCCTATTGAAAGCCTAATTTTCCTCCTTTGCATTGTTTTTAAACTTCTGCAGTTTTCCTATGCCTACAAAATACACTTACAGTGGTCAGGGTGGTGGTGTCAGCCCAGGCCAGCTACTTACTTTGTACCTGCTCTTACTGAGATCCCTTCTCCACAACTGAAAAAGTGTAATTTTTATAGAATACCTGTGGCAGACCAAGACCAACACTTACTATGTACATGCTTCATGCATATGATGATTTTCTTGGGCTTATCCCTTATATATGAAAGCCTGAGTGATTAAAAGTACAGGCACCCAAAGCAACATAACAGGTGCCAGTCTTGCAATTGCATAAATATGTGTACATCCACTTGATTTTTAGTGAAGAGACAAAATTAATATTTTATTCTGCTCATTTTGTTTTCTAGGCTGAACAGAAGTGCTTTCTCTGTGATTCCAGATACCCATATAATCCCTATACCCAGCGCAACAGTCACATGATTGAAAATGTTATCACAACGTTTGAGCCTGATAGGAAAAAGAAGTGGTGGCAGTCAGAAAATGGTAAGTTTCTTTGAGAAAATATTGCTTCAAAATGTTGATATGAGATTATGCCATTGGCACTCACCATATTGCCTTTATGAAGAGATGAAACAACAGCACATCTGTTCTTTGATTCAGTAATGCTGAGTGATTTGAACCCATTTATGTGTAGCAGTATATCAGAAAGTCCATTTTTCTATGGACAAGTTTTAACCACGGTATCTCCAAGAGATGGCCAGAGAACCAGTGGCAATGCATGATTATACATGGAGACCATGTATTTTCCACAGGGTGTCTGCCTTTCAGGGAAATGTGATTTATGGCAAAAGATATATTTGCCTACAGATGTGATGTCATGTAATGACAGTGTGTAAAACACAAATACCCATTTAAAAACAAATAGTGTAAAGCACTATGCTAGGAGGAATAACATTTACTCTATCTTATTTGACATACAGTGAATATGTAAAAAACATTTGACTGGTTGGAAATTAAGGCATAGAAAAAGTAAGGTAATATGTTACCTTTGTTTTGAGTATCCAGCCGAAAATTTATAAACCTTGTTTTTTCATAGAGTTTAGCAAGAATCTGTCACTAGCTTTGGACACCACTGCCAATAAATCTGTGGGCCAGCTGTGAGAAGAGCTTTCCTTGTTCTCCCAATCTTTCTTCTGGGATGAGGTCTCATGCACAGCCTGGTCAGCAGGAGCCCTGGGATGCTGCATGCAGATGTGAACAGTGGGGGTACTGGCTGAACTCCTGCAAGTCTCTGCAGAGAATGCATGAATTGTGGAGGTTTTTTCTATACTTGTTGCAATTTTGGAAGATGTCTGGTGTAGTAGTTCTGCTCATGATAAATTTCAGGTCTGGCAGTATAGGAGGGTTTAACAGTTCTGTTTAGCATGAAGAAAACCCCATAGTTTTATTGAGTTTCTCTTTTTTTTCCTTAGAAATAAGTAAATTATTTGAATGGATTTTAAAAAATAAACCTAACTGGACACAGGAACACATAAACCCAGAACCATCACCATCATTTACTATTCAAATTATCTGAACAGGACCTTTAACCAGGTCCTGCAGTCTCAGTGACCTGCAGCACTGCCAGTGGCAGTGTCAGGAAGGCAGAAAATCATATTGCCCTGGGGAGAGCAATCCAGCCACACACTGGGTTTGTGCACAGGTGATGCCCTAAAGAGTCTAGCTGCTGTGCTGGAAAAGGCATCTTTAAATTCCCCATGGGAAAACTGTCTCAGCTACCCTTTCTATGTACGCATTGTGATCTTCATTTTCATTCTCTTTTCAGGCATTGACCACGTCAGCATCAGATTGGACCTAGAAACTTTATTCCAGTTCAGCCATCTTATCCTGACCTTTAAGGTACATCTTTAACCAGAGATTTTATGTAACGTTAAACACTAATTACTTAGCCAGAGGAATAAATTGCTTAGAGAGGCAGTGAAAGCTCCATCTTTAGAGGGTTGTAAGAACAGGTTAGATAAACACCTGTCAAGTATGGTTAAATTATAGTTGATCCTGCCTTAGGGGAGGAGGATAGGCTGAATAGCTTCCTATTCATGTGCCTTCTGGTCCTATTTTCTATAAATTTGAGAATTAAAGCGGAAAAATAAATTGCAAAATTAGACCCTAAAAATTTAGGACATATCTGAACTGCAGTTGCTCTTTCAATTTAGTTCAGCCTTCTCATGCATAACCATTATGACACAGATGGCTACAATTTTTTATTTTTTTTTTTACAAAATTTCTACATCGTTATGGTAAACTTCCTTACTTAGAAAGTGATCTTGTATCTGTATGGAAGGTTACCCTTCCCTTCTGCTAGAGAGAGGTTCTAATGAATAATCTGGCTTTTTCAGAAAATCATGTAACCAGCACGGTAGCCCTGTAATGAGCTACAAGATCCCAAACACAGAATTTTAGCATCCCCCAAAGAGGAATATCAGTATAACAACCCCTGAGATGTTTTATCAATGCCTGCTTAAGGAATTCTTGAAATGTTTCTTGCAGACATTTCGGCCTGCAGCAATGCTAGTTGAGCGCTCTACCGATTTTGGTCAGTCCTGGAAAGTGTTTAGATATTTTGCACATGATTGTGCAGCTTCTTTTCCCAACATCTCTTCCGGTCCAGCAAAAAGTATGGGAGACATCATTTGTGATTCAAGATATTCAGACATCGAGCCCTCAACTGAAGGCGAGGTATTGCCAGGTGGCTGTGTTTGTATGAGTTCAGATCATATGTAGCTCTGTTACTGCAGCTGAAGGTCTCTTGTCTGTACGTGGTAAAGGGAGGGGCCTGTCATTTGATCCCTTAGGTGGGTGCTCATCCCATCTCTACAGCTGTATCAATTTGTTTTGCAGGTTGTTTTAAAAGCTTTGGATCCCAGCTTTGACATAGAAAATCCATATGTGCCCTATATCCAAGGTATGGACACTACAGGTTTTCTCCAAAGATATTTTCCTGGTGTTGTTTGTTTTGTACACTGAAAAGATCAACAGCTCAGGTAGTGTAAAGTCAATGACGTTGAAAATTAAGTACCTAAAGATCTTACAGTGACATTGTATTAATAAATAAAATGGGGCCAGTCCTGTTCTCTAGCCCTGAGGGCGAATGGCAGAGCTCTGCAAAGTTCATCCATGTAGCTAAACTGTCTTTCCTTTTGGGATCAGGCCCAATCCACGCTGCTTTTTGGGAGCAGTCCCAGAGGTGCACATGAACCCATGAAGCCAGTGGCTGGGAAAATGCAGAGCCATACTAAGGAGGGTGCTAATGCTTACACAGCCGTGTGCCAGGAGTGGTCCTTGCCCTGGCACTGTACACATTAGTGGTCTTGGCCAATATTGGATCATTTCCATTATTTCTTCACTATGGAAGAATTCTTGGATGACTGATCCAAGCTGCAGATTTCATGCTGTTCATTTTAGAGTGAACTTGGGCTCTTGATCTCTCTTCTTTCCTTCCAGAGCTCATTACACTGACAAACCTGAGGATCAATTTTACTAAACTCCACACCCTTGGGGATGCTCTGCTTGGAAGAAGACACAGTGATCCCCTTGAGAAGTACTACTATGCCATCTATGAGATGGTTGTGCAGGGCAGCTGCTTTTGCAATGGCCATGCCAGCCAGTGTGATTCCATGCAGAATCTGCGGGGAGATGTTTTCCATCAGTCTGGGATGGTGCGTCATTAATGCTGCCTACAAAAAGGGCGGTCCCTACCTGGTATTTTATGAGAAGGAAGAGATGGAGGGAGGGAGAGGAAGATCTCTGATAATCTTTGGACTGACCATTTGCAACTGCAAGTTGTTAAATGTTTCAATGCAGATTCTTCCTTCAAAGCCCTGGTTTGGAATGCACAGAGGGTGTCTCTTTGTTGACACTAGGGTGGTGTTTCAAAAGCAACTGGGACAAGACATGTTGATAATAGCAGCCAAATACCAGAGCTGTAATGGTGCAAACGTAATGCAGTAAGTAGCCTATGGTGTGTGCAGACTTGAATGGCCATTTGTTGGGTGCATTCCACTCTCCAGCTGGGCTTGGGGGCTCTGCAGCAGGAGAGAAGGCATTGGCACAAAGAATAGCTGATAATGCAAAGCTAATCCATGAAAAATGGATTATTAAAAATTCCAGGAACATGATTTCAAATTCTTTCCCTCCAGGAACAAGAGTTTTTTCTCCTGAAAAATATGTGTCTCAATATTAAGACATGTAGGCAAAGGGAGAGAGAGAGAATCTAAAAGGTTAAAGTCTCCCTCGATATCTCTATAAGTATTTTTTTCTAAATGTTGCTCAGTGGCTTTAAAACTATTTGGTTAAAATTTGCAGGGATTCTCCAGACCTTTTACTCAAATAATTAAGAATTATGTCAGCTGAGGGAGCCAAAGAGCTTTGAATTTTCCTGATCTTACTGGCATACCTCAAACAGATCCTCTCCTCTCCTGTCCTCTCCTGTCCTCTCCTGTCCTGTCCTGTCCTGTCCTGTCCTGTCCTGTCCTGTCCTGTCCTGTCCTGTCCTGTCCTGTCCTCTCCTCTCCTCTCCTCTCCTCTCCTCTCCTCTCCTCTCCTCTCGTCATCTCATCTCCAAACTCTTCTCACCACGTTACAGGTCCAAGGGAGATGTATCTGCCACCATAACACTGAAGGTTTGTCTTGTGAAAGATGTAAAGATTTCTACAATGATGCTCCCTGGAGGCCAGCTGAAAGGACAGAAGATAATGCTTGCAAACGTAACTCAAACATGATATTTTCCTTTTTAATAGTTGGAGGTGGCTGTAGCACAATCACAGTCCAATGCATAATGGGAAGGCTAGATTCCTGGGAGGGAGACTTTTCCATGCCTCATCCAGAAAAACAGATAGACACCACATAGGTACTGTGTTACCTTACGAGAAGTAGAACTGTTTCATATTCTTATTTTTCATACAGAGAAAAAAACAATAAAGAGAGGAAAAAGCACCTAATGCAAAAAAGATCATTCACTGACTTGCAGTGTCTTTCATGTGAGTGAAAGAATTTAGACAAGGCTAAATTATTTATATTCACAATAATGAGTAAAGTGGGATGTACAAGAATCATCATCATCATCATGGCTGGGCTTCGTGAATGAAGATTTGGGAAGGGCTCTACCCACATTTGTTGCAGGCACGTTGGTGGCTAAAAAGGCCAATACGAGATAGGCATGTCCGGTTGCAAAAGGCACAGCAGAAAGACTCCTTAGATGGTATATTCTGCAAGGCACGATTCTTTCTGCATTGTCTTTTCTCCTCAAGAGTGATCCTGCGTGCTTTCTCAAAAGCATCAGCAGCGTTATAGATGGTGTGTCTCCAGACCTCCCGATTGGAGGCCAGAGTAGACCAGTTATGGTGATCAGTATGGCCCAGGCTGAGATGTTGTTTTAGGGAGTCCTTGTATCTTCTCTTTGGGGCTCCTCTCTTGCGGCAGCCGGTGGCAAGTTCACCATAAATCAAGATCTCAGGGAGGCGGTGGTCCTTCATCCTGGAGACGTGCCCTGCCCAACGCAATGAGTAAAGTGGGATGTACAAGAATAATGTATTAGGATCTGTAACAAATATTCAGCTAGAGCTTTCTTTGGTGGAGCAGTGTTCACACTCACCCACATGGGGACTTCTCCAAGTTTAGGGCCCAGTTCTCTCCCCCAGCTGTAACACACAAGGCTTGGGAAGCTATCATCTTGTTGGGCACTGAAATCATACAAGTCACAGTAATCCTGTGTTAGCAGTAGACAGCAATGGTGGCCAGACCACAACAGGAGTCATGGTGTGAAATACCCCACTGTTTGTCTTGGTTTCAGGTTGTAACTGCAACGGCCACTCCAGCAGATGCCACTTTGACATGGCCGTGTACCAGGCCAGTGGCGAGGTCAGCGGTGGGGTTTGTGAGGACTGCCAGGACAACACCACCGGGCAACACTGTGACCAGTGCAAACGCTTCTTTTACCAG
Source organism: Manacus candei (assembly GCF_025592945.1). Lineage (NCBI taxonomy): Eukaryota > Metazoa > Chordata > Aves > Passeriformes > Pipridae > Manacus > Manacus candei. Next base: position 3,302,085 of record NW_026138111.1, on the reverse strand, counting down.
GATCCACTCAAAGTCATTTCAGACCCTCAGGCGTGCCTCTGTAAGCGTCCCTTTTTAGCTTCTGTAAGAATGACTCAAAACAGCGTGGTTCTGGTTCTCTTTGCTCTGAACCCTGCAGCATCCCCACGCTTAACTGTTCGTATGGTTGTAAAAATGTTACCAAACCTACAATATCCAAACTGCCTTATAAAGTAGCTGCATGACAGTATCCTCAAACCACCATTGTAAAAGGAGCTGCATATTCCAATTTATTACTGAGCTTAGAATCCAGCAGAACTATCAGCTTTCTTGAGCAACATCAATATAAATATGAATTGCAGTAGTCATATTGCTTCTAGGGCCTTCAGGTACTGCAGAAGGGGTGCAAAATGATGGGGGGATTAATAACTTTTGCTGGACACCCGCCATATGCAAGAAAAATAGTCTTTCAGACATGAAAGCACTTCTGAAAGATGAGCTAAATTCAGTATTAACATAGGATGGGGAAAATGCTCTGAGTGTAATTTAATTGTAGCAATTGATTGGTATGAAAAGTCCTTAAGGAGCCAAAGGAGGATTACTAGCAACTCTGTAATTGCATTTTCATGCTTACATCTAACTGTGCTTTTTTTATGTATCCCCTTAACCATTCCTCTAGCATGTGACTGTGACCCAGAAGGTACATTGCACAACGGCGCCTGCGAGAGTCGCACAGATCCCACTCTGGGAACGGTGGCGGGCCGGTGCCCTTGCAAGGAGAATGTAGAGGGTGTTCGCTGCGACAAGTGCAGGGCAAACTACTATGGGCTGAGTGGCAGTGACCCCCTGGGCTGCCAGCGTATGTAAACCACCTCTCTCATCCTTCTTTTCAAACCATTTTTAAGACATGAAGGTAGTTGAATGCACAGATGCAACAGTGATGCACTACTTGAGTCACGGAATACACAGTTGCCTACTATAATTAAATGTCAATGCCATGTAGTGTTTCTGGGGCAGCTCCTGCAACTGAAAAGATGCAAAATCACTTTCAGAATGCATAGGATACTGTAATAGATCAGGCTGCTGTTAATAGAAGGGTTGTTAAATATGCAAATTAATTGAAAAGGGAGATAAACACATGAAAATTATTTTAGCATCCAAATCAGTATAATCTCATGAAGTTCAACAAGGCCAAGTGCAAGGTCCTGCATGCAGGTCAGAGCAATCCCAAGCACAAGTACAGACTAAGAGGAGAATGGATTGAGACTAGTCCTGGGAAGAAAGACTTGGGGGTATTTGTGGATGGAAAGCTCAACATGACTCAGCGATGTGCATTTGCAGCCCAGAAAGCCAAATGTATCGTGGGCTGCATCAAAAGAAGTGTGTCCATTAGGTTGAGGGAGGTGACTCTCCTGCTCTGCTCCACGTGGAATAATGCCTTCAGACCTGGGGTTCACAAGAAGGCTGGAAAAGGACTTTTCACAAGGGCATGTAGGGACAGGACAAGGAGAAATGACCTTAAGCTGAAGGTGGGTAGGTTTAGTTTAAATATTAGGAAGAAAATCTTTACTGGGAAGGTGGTGAGGCACTGGAACCAGTTGTCCAGAGAGTTTGTGAACTCTCCATCTCTGGAATTATTCAAGACAAGGGTGGGTGGGGCTCTATGTAAACTGGTCTAGTAGAATACGTCCCTGCCCATGACAGGGGGGTTGGAATTAAATGATCTTTAAGGTCTCTTCCAACCCAAACCATTCTATGATTCCGTAATTCTATGAAGGGTCCATGAAAAGCCACAGATGGACTGTTCGGATATTTGGACTCTGCAGTGCAGTGTCAAGATGGCAGAAGCTGCTGCCTTGCCATGAGAACTTCCAGCCAGCCATTCCTCTTAGAGAGGCTTGCTGAAAAACACATCCCGCCCCTCCCCAGGCACACTGTGGGTTTGTGAGCACGTTATGCCCACACCGTGGTCCTCAGCCACACACAATGACTGTGCAGACCAGCACAAGCACACAGCAAACCACTGCACAGGGCTTTCTGCCAGTGCCCCTGCTCCCCCTGGAGAGGGGCCTGCCAAAGGAAATGGTCCATTTCCCAAGGGCAGTCGGTGGGCTGCAGGGTGCCAGGGCACGTACATCTGTAGAGTGTCTGTCTGGGGGACAGAGACTGCCTGTCATGCTGATGCCACATCTAAAGCAAACGCCAGTCCTGCTGCCGGCAGTCACTGGAGCCTGCAGAGGTAACCACACATTTCTGTCCCTGCAGCCTGCAACTGTGATCCCTCTGGCAGTTTGCCCTTCTCCATCTGTGATCCTGCCACAGGAGAGTGCCTGTGCCAGCGGTTCACCACAGGGCAACGCTGTGAAAAATGCCTCGTACGTATTAAGGTTTTGTTATTACTTCTGCATGTGGTTTTGGAAGTCTCCTCACCCACCTCACACCTATTAATTGCCAGAAAATTAAACAATAAGTCAAATTTCAAAATAATATTACAGCTGTATGCTACCATTCTGCATTGACATCTGGTTCTTTTTCACTGCTCACAAACATTTGTGCAATCAAATTGGACTGGGAGAAGTGCTCCCAAGGAGGAAAGGAAGTGCAAAATCATGTCCTCAAAATCTTTGCTGTTTACAGAGAACTTGCTTGCACAAATGGGTAAATGTCTGTCTCATGCAGTGACTGTACTATCTGGTAAGAAAAGCAATCTCCCATGGCTCCAGAGCATTGTTCATCCAGCAGAATGAGTTCTGTTTTGCTTTACATATTTAAATACTTGTCATTAAAAAATCTTTCTTTGTATTCCAGGTTGGATACTGGGGTCTTGGCAACAGCTTGAATGGCTGTTCTCCATGTGACTGTGATATTGGTGGATCCCAGAATAACTTGTAAGTTAAAGTTCTTCAAGTTCTTTCCTGGTTTTAATTTTTATAAGCTCTTAGGCTAGATTTTCTGATTAGGTTAATACAGTCTTGATACAGATGGGAAAATAGCCTGTAGATGTAATTTCATCATATACAAACAGAGTAAAGTCATGTTGGGATTTTGGAAATTTATTTGTGATAAGGGGATTTACGTATTTCCTTTGAAGCCAACTTTGAATCAACTTGAGTCAAGATGTATTTAATATAAAATATAAAATGCATGGCTTGAGAGAACCAAAGACCCTAATATTTGTATAAATTAGAAGTAAGTTAGAGGTGACATTTTCACCTTAGTTTCCTGCATCTACTTTAAATGCTAGATTTTTTTTTTTCTGGCTGCTGTTCAAAATGCATAATTTTAGAAGCAAGCTTGGTTTCAGTTGAGTTACTTCAGAAGTCTGTTGGGCAGGGGTCTTCACTACTGCTGTTAGACTTCAGACATAGGAGCACATAGTCTGATGCTGTAGAGCAGCTCCTTGTGAGTAGATAAATAATTTAGTGTGTTAAATATGACTGTAAATATATGGAAACTTCCATATTCACATCAAATCAAAGGTCCTTCTGATCTCATGTTCTGCCTCTATAACTGTGAGTGACAGATGATTAAAAATCATGATACAGTGATAGTTACAGAAAGAGATAAAAGAAATGGATACAGGAATAGATAGTAACAGATGCTCAGGAAACAAAAGAATCAGTGCTTCAGGTATGGAACAGACAGAGAAAGACAAAACATGTCATGTCTCCAAAGTGATGGAACAGTAGCACTGAATGAATCCAGCATCAGAAACAGAGGGGGGGGGTAGGAAGAAGTTTAATAACAGAGGTGATCCGGCAATGGGAGAAATGAGGCAATGCAGAAACAAGGGTGGATCTGAGCTGCCCTTGTGCTGTGAAGACCCAGCTATGCCACACTCTGACATCCTCCCTTTACCCTTTTGCTGTAGGTGCTCACCAAAGGATGGTCAGTGCAAGTGTCTTCCCAACATCGTGAGCCGCCAGTGCAACGAGCCAGCTCCAGGCTATTTCTTCTTACCTCTGGATTATTACATTTATGAAGCTGAGCATGCAAAGCCCCTTTCTGGCTCTGCACCCTTGGTAGGTAGTTGGCTTTTTAGGTGTCGTACTGAGAGGGGATCCATGCAGTGGTGGCACAAGAGCTGAGGCTGAGAAGAAGAGCCCTTGCCTGGGGAGCAGCTGGAGTGGTTCTTTAGCAGGAAAATGCAGAGCAAGTCCCTTGACCATGCTCAGTTCATCTTTGTTTTTCACGGACATGATTATCCCATAAATGTGGCTGTTACAAAGGGACAGTACCTACAACGTGCTGTGACCTACAAAGCTGCCCTTGCTGCTTCTCAAGTGCCGGCTGGTCTGGCATGAATTAGAGAAAACAGTTTAATTATTTAAATTAGAGGAAAGCGTTTGAGTTGCCAACCGTTATCATAAACTGTTATATTTCTGGGAATCTCCAAAAGGGGAAGAGTCAAATTACTCTCTGCTTCACTGGACTCATTCCTGCTGCCTTATATAAAGGCACTGATTGTAGCCCAATTTCCTCAAGAATTTGGCATCCATCTGTAATGTTTTTAGAAAAATTAATTTTTATTTATTGTTTCCCCTTCAGCATGGGGGTAGTTGTTCCCCATGCAGACTACAAGCCTGGAATGCATCCCTTCCTCTGCCTATGCTTTTATTAACATTTCTGCTCTGACGTGTTGTCCAGAAGCTATAGAGAACAAATAACAAAAAATGTTTATTTGCAGGTCACATCCACAAATATTTAGCTATAATCACAACCAGTAATCATCCTGCAGTCCAATAATTAAATGGAAAACAGATGTCTGAGGCATAGTTTATGAGAGAAAGTGGAAGTTAATTTTAAGGGAGTGAGGGAAAAGGTTTTCTGGCAAATGCTGGGCCATAGTTTAGAGTTTCACCCTGTAGAGAATAGAGCCTGTTTTAAGAATGTGGATTTTCATTTGGTTGCTTACCTACCCTTCAACGTTGTTGACACAGTGCTGCTCCTCTCTCATTACTTCACAGGTTCAGCCAAGCACTCTTCCAAGGTGTGACATCTACTTGCAGAAGCAAGGCTATGAGTTCATTATTGAAAATGGAAAGATTGTGTTAAACAGGAACAAGAAACGAACTGTAAGAAAATCTGGACTGGAACAGGTAAACTGGTACTTGAGTAGTTACTTAAGTTTACATCAAATAATACAATTTTATTTTGTGACAAAGGGCAAGGAAATGCCTGAGCACGAGGGATTTGCAGTCTTAGACATTATAATTCTGACACAAATTAAGTCAATTTTTTTGCTACACAGTTGGGCCAGACATTTTATGATTCACAGTGACTGGTTTACACTGCCCAGTGACATTGTAGGCTCGGGTTCAATGAATTTTTAGAAGTCCCCATGAAAGGTAATTGTTTTTTAGAATGAAGAGTCCAGCCACGTATGAAAGGTTTGCAATGTGAATGTTTGGAGAAGCGAAATATTCAGAGACTGATGGATTCTAGTCCTTCTCATTGCTGTTGTTGCAAAGCCATAGGAAGCTTTTCTTGACATGTGACCCTAAACATCCTACGTATGGGAGAGTTCTTAGATTGTCGATCCCAAACTTGTTCAGAAAATGAGATTAACTCATGGCCAAAATAAGTAAACAGTGTGGCAAAAATATTTCCTTTCTTTTTTATGAGTTTGTTTCTTTGTAATTTGACTGAGCAGGTCGTTGAAAATGTCGGTGTGTCTTTGCAGGGTGCGATGCAGTTTGGACAGGACTCTGTTTTGGCAGTGGTTTTCAGGCAGCCCAGCGCTGGTCGGTCTGTGACATGGACAGGACCTGGCTTTGCCCGTGTTCCCAGTGGAGCTGGGCTGAGATTTGCCATCAACAATGTTCCCTTTGCTATGGACTTTGATATCACAATTCGTTATGAGCCTGAGGTATCTGTGATGTCTTGCATGTCTTGTGATGTTTTGATAGATGCAGGCTCTGTTTTATCACTAATAGAATGAGCAACTTGTCCTATTCTTTATATTTAAAACTAAAATGACTTGCCTTTTCACCAAGTAACAAGTTGCCTTACCAACCAAATAACATGTGCTCCACTGATCCTCTTATCCTTTTCCACTGAAATGTGAAAAATCAGCCCTACAAGTGTTTTCTAAGCATCAGCCAAGATTTCATGTTCTGAATGTTTCTCTTTTGGCACCTTTGCTTGGACTGGACTTTTGCTCACAAATCAAACACATGGAAAATGCAGTTCCTTTTAGATGGGCACACTGTATTTCTAGCTGGTGTTTTTTGGGCAGGAAAATGTGCACAGGCAGAAGTGATCTGAGTAGATATTTATCCAGGGCTTTTGCAGGCATCCAGCTTCCCAGTTGCACCATCTGGGCTCTGAGATGTGTGAAAATTGTAGGAAAATAGCCAAATTACTATTTTTTGCCTGGAGAAGATTTCTCAATGATGAAGACATGTCTAGGGAAATCTCTTAATCCAAATCTGGTTAAAACCAGGTCCACACCCATGTCTTCAAAAACACAGGCAAGTGTTTTATTGGTACCAGCTTTTGTCTGTGCCTTACTCTTTTGCTTACTCTGACTGTCACTCTGAGGCAAACAAAACTCCCAGTGTCTTAAAACATGGGAACAATTGTCAGTGGGCTGGTTTGATGTAGCTTTTTTCTTCCAAGGCTTGAAGAGTTGAGTTTTAAATATATATGTTATACACTCTTTTATGTTTGCTATTCCTTATTAGATATGTGAGGAGGCAGCTAATGAAGAATATTTCCAGAATAACACTGTGCTAAGAAAGGAAACAACTCTAGTGACTTTAACAGAGCTCTTTTCATTTGAACCAGCTGAGGTCCCATTTCCATCTCTACTTTTCAATTGGCCATTGCAAATACAATGCATTTCTCTCAAATAACATTGGTTTTTAGTGCTGTAAAGAATAAAGAGAAAAATCTGTTATGTCACTGCCGTGTGCCATCATTCAGATGACTTTCATTAACCCTGACAAAGAGAAAGCAGGTTTCTCAGATACAAAAAAATTACCGTAATTTTTGTCTTTTGTTTATAGTCCTTGGAAGATTGGCTAGCAAGTGTTGCCATCCAGCCTACTGGTACCTTGTCAGGTCAACGCTGCAAAAACAAGATCCTTTCACAGGAGCCACATGTGTTGCCTCTCCCAGCTACAAAGAGGTCTGACTGTTCCTGTCCTTTTGCCTGTGTATTTTCTGTGTATATATCGTTTACTAAAGCACTGTAGAGCAACAAATGTGTGGGAAAGTGGGAATATCAGAAACACATGTGTGGCCTTTTCTGTTGCTGTCACACCACAGTACCATGTAGGCTCTAAGGAAGAGACTGATGTCCCAGTCCTCAGTCTGGCAAAAGTCTGCCCAACCCAGGAGAGCAGCCTGAGATCTTGCAGGCCTTAGTCATTGCTTTGGTGAAGATCCAACTGCAGCTTCCTCAGTACAGAAGGGAAATATTGACTATATATACGATACTATTTCTAAAAAACAGCTTTTCAGCTTGGACCTATGTAAAGAATAGAGAGGAGTCAAGAGGATGTGAGCGATGTCTTGTTTAAACAGGGACAAGAAAGGATGAATATGAACAGTGAGTTGCAACCCCCTTTGCTTGAAGTAGTGAAACCTGCCCTTTTCAGTTTAATCTCCCCAGGTTTAAATTGTGCGTGGTGAATCATTTGTCAGAAGTCATGCAGCTTTCCAAAGCCTGCAAGCATGGGGCTGGCTGTGCTCCTCACAGCAGCAGGGCTTGCTCCAGGCTGCAGGCATTAGGATGCAGGCACAGAGCGAAGGGAATGCTCACAGCATCCCATAGACTTGCCTTGTCCTGACTGCTGGCTATAATTGTGCTTCATTTCTGCTGAACAGGATTGCAATTCTGCAAACTCCAGTCTGTCTGGAGCCGGGAAGAGAATATTCTGTGGATGTGTATTTTTCTCAGGCCTCTGCCTCTGACACAAGGGCAAAATCATACATCTTGATTGACTCAGTGAGTAGTTCTGTCAAAAGTCCCTTGAGGTTGTGTTTGTACCACTGTGATTTTTTTTTACACAGACTTATTAAAAATATTTTAAAATAATTTATAGTGTTTTCCAATAGAAATTCAGCTTCTGCTTACCTCCATTGTCACTGTGTTTGCATGTTTTTGTACAGAAAGACAGAACTGTATCTGGTTTAATTTTCATGGAGCAATACCATAATAGTTCATCAAGTTATACTTGTTGCATATGTTAATAGTCAGAGTATGTGTCCCTATCTGTTGCTGATCTATTATGAACACCTTCCACATATGCTGACAAGATGCTGTGGTTAGGGATACAAATTCATACAGCTCTTCATTACTTATGTTTTTTAAAATCTCTCTAATTTGTCTGGATCGTGGATATTTTTAAAGATTGGAAAAGTAAAATTAGTTGTGTACTTCACAGGAATCAGGTCCAGATATTTCCCAAGTTTCTACCAAGTCAGGAACTGGGTGTTAGTTTTGAGTCCTTCTCTTGAGAAAATTATTTTTAGGTCCATTTTTCTAATTGCTTCCGTAGAACGGGATCTGACAAGGGCTGGCCATAATTGGACATGGAACCTTCAGCTTATTTTCCTCTATCACAGTAATACAAGTAAAAATTTTGGCCAGATACTGCTTTTGGAGTCACTACCACAGCCCATCTTAGAATCAAAACCAGATCTGAGCATATATCTGAGGTCTTATTATAATTTTATGTTTTTATATACAGTCTCTTTTATTAGAAGAACTCAGGGAATGTCTAGACCTTCAGAATAAATATGAATTTTGATGACAGAGTGGCACAACAGCAGATTTGGAAACATGGTGCTCTGGGCCTCTGTCCTTGCAATGCAAAGCACATTAAGAGAATGTGGGAAATTCTGGTTTTCAATATATCGAAGCAAAAATATTTTCTTTTCCCTCTTAATGCCAAAGCTTGGACTTATTCCCAGAATCAGCTCCGTGGAGAACTTATGCAGTGAAAAGGATTTAGATGAGTACCAGAAGTATCACTGCATTGAAATTGCATCTGAAGTCGGGCCTCACGTCCTGCCTGAAGCGTGTGCACGGCTCATAGTGAGCATGTCAGCCCGGATTCACAACGGCGCCGTCGGTAAGGACCAGCCTGCACAGGCAGCTCTTTGGGACAGTTGCTGGTTTTCCCTTGGGTTTGTAGGTTATGTTGACTGACGAGCTCTCAGCCCATGGTGGTGTAGGTGAGTGAAGCAGATCAGCACGTGTTATGTGTGGATACACATCTCGCTGAACCCTGAGCGGGCTGCAAACATCTTTTGGTGGCATGATTCTTGGAGTTTATCACACCTGCTGAGCTTTGTGGAGCAGAGCAACAGGGACCATGGCAGTGCTTGTGTGTTTTCTGAAGAGCATTGAATCAAGATGAGACTTTACCATATGGCCAAGGCAGTAAAATTCCTGCTTTTCTGGCTGCTGTAAAAGGTCAGGGAAGTTTTTAAGCCCTCTCCCTGGATGCTGCAGGCCAGCTGGATGCCTTGGTATGATGGCACGCAAGCTGATGTACTGGAAGAATATTCACCAAGAAAACTTTGGTGGTGTTCCAGCAAGAGGGCAGTGGCAGGTGGGGTGTGAAGCTCCCAGGCTTCCTGGACCCCCATAGAAAGGGTAGCTGGGCTTAGCGGCTAAGGAAATCTCCCAGGTGTTGGGTCCATTAACAGGAGGGGTCTTCCTGGACAACTTCAATGGCCACCTACTTTCAGAGAGCCTTTCAGCAATGCCTTTGAAGTGATAGCATCTGCTTGATTTGGGCAGTTTTAGAAGGGTCAATGCTTCACTCTCATATCAGGTGATGAGGTCATGGCTGTGCAGCCACAGACCCCCCTCATTTAGGCTTGGGCTGTGCTAACTCCTCATTAGCCCAATTCCCAAAGTGGTGAGATTTCCTAGTAAAACATGGCACTTTAGTTTTCTGGTGCTTTATAGAGCATCCTGGACAAACATCTTCTGTGAGTGATCAGAGCATCTTCACTCAATAAGTTAGTCCAAGATGTCCAGAAAGAAATCAACACTACACAGATGCAGACTGTCTGAGTACAGCTTGAAGGTTATGTCCAGTGATGCAGCTAAAGGTAGGTTTATATCAAACCCTTCTAGACTTCAGGATTTCTCTGTTTTGGATCTACGTTTTGCTACGCCCTTTCTGTCCTATCCCAAATGTGTGCTGAAGGCAGTGCCTTGAATGTGGCAACTGCAACACCAAGACTTATGCTGGTGCCTAATATACCATCACCATTGATGCTACACCATCAAACAATCCAAGCCATGGCCATCAGTGGTTAGTGAACCCCTGATAAGAATAATCAAGCTCTTTCCTTCCTATTTTAAAGTGTGAAACCAGCAAGTTGATGAGAGCAGTCACACTCCTTGATACCCAAGCCTGTTTTGGTTCTCTTTCCCCTTGGCAGCCTGTAAGTGCAATCCCCAGGGGTCGCTGAATGCCAACTGCAGTAAACTGGGGGGCCAGTGTCAGTGCAAAGCCAATGTCGTGGGACGCTGCTGTGACACCTGCTCTGCGGGCAGCTACGGCTTCGGCTTCCATGGCTGCTATGGTGAGTACTTGGCAGCCAGCACCACTATCTTGGTTCTTCATGCATACTCAAACTTTTTAGGGCTTTGAATCCAGGATTATGTGTGAAGCAATATAAAAGATGTTTCCACGAATAACGAGTTTTCCATCCCTGCTTCTTGACTGCCTTTGAGCAGTGTCAGAGATGAGGCATGTCGGTGGGAATACGTTCAGGACACAGCTTTGCCTTTGGTGTTTTCCAGCATGCGAGTGCCACCCACAAGGCTCCCTGAGCATGCTGTGTGACCAGGTGACGGGGCAGTGCTCCTGCCGCCGGGAGGTGGATGGCCAGCGCTGCAGCCGATGTCTGCCTGGGTATTTTGGATTTCCCCACTGCCGTCCTTGCCCTTGTAATGGCAATGCGGAGCTTTGCGACCCTCTGACCGGAGTGTGCCTGGACTGCCATGGGTTTACGGCTGGGAACCACTGTGAAAGGTAACCTGATGGGCAGCACTGCAAAGCTCACCCAAACATTGGTGCTCTCCGAAATGCCTCTGTAGCTGGGGACCTACAAATGCATCAGTGGCCTTAACAGGAAACATATACCAAAGCCGGGATTAAACTGGGCCTAGCTGCTGTACGTCAGGTACCTATTTGTTTGGCAAATGCACGTGGGACTGTGCATGCAGTGCCTGTGGGCAGACTGCAGGCATGGCATGCACACAGCATTGCAGCAGGCTCCCTGCAAGAAGGCAATTGAGAGATGAGTGCCATAGCACCATGTGCTTGAAGACATGCACAAAGCTTCTGACATCTCTCAAATTGCCAGCTTTTAAATTTAAAATTCAGCATGAGGTTAGCCAAGAGGTTAACCATCAAACAAGAGGCTAACCTCATCCTGAATACTCAATTTAATACCTGCAGTTATCTCTGAAGAGCTTAAATAAATATGCCCTGTTTGCTGGCTGTATTAGTTCCATATGACCAGCAAATTACTTTTCCCACATGTTCCAGCTCCATTCAGAATAGTTCTCCTCTTTTTTATTCTATATGCTGTCAGCAGTATCAGAGTTCAACATGGACATCAAAAATTAATTAATTTAGTTTAGTTTGGATGGATTGTACCTCGTCATTCACTTCTAAGAGGATTTCCCTGTGAAACCTATTGAGCTTTTCTTGCAGTGCTTTTAGACAATACAGCCTTTGGCTACTGTGCTTGTAGGTGGCAAATAGATTTAAAATGGACTGAAATACTTGTTGCCCTGTGCCTCTGCAGGAGCTTCAGACCCCAGGGTGAGGATAATCAAACAGCCAAGTCTTTTAGCCTGGCTCGTATGCATATGGTGAATTGTGTTCCCATTTGCCATAGTAAAGCAGATCAAAGACTGCAGATGCTTCAGAAGCCGCTGCGTTGCCGCAGCTGCAAAACCACAGGGGGTTGGGACATGGAGGCAGAGGCAGCGAAGGTGGGCAGGTGGCTGAGCCCCCAAGGAGCCCCAAAAACCCCAAAAACTTGTCTGGGTAACAGCACAGCCACCACCACTTTGAAACAGCCATTACCCCAGGTTTGCAGAACATGTCAGACAGAGCACGGCTCAATACATATTGCATCTAAAATATGCAATATTCTCTGAGTGCTCTTAATGAATCATTGCTTTTTTTGCCTCTGCCAGCACTTTCTACTGTCATGCCAACCACTCAGTGTGTGTGTCTGTATGGAAATGGATGAATATATGTAGTGATAGATGAATGCACGGAATTTTTATCTGGCAGCTTTTAGCTGCCTATGTAGAGCATGTGTGATATGTCATATCATAATCATTTAGACTGAAATTGTTCCAGAGTAGGTGAAAGTCTTCATAAATATTCCTTGAAAAGAAAACATGTGTCTTTTTATTTTTGCTCCAGATTTTGGGAACGCAGCTCTGATTTTCCATTTTAGAACACCTTTGAAGCTTGATGTATCTGTACCAATTAATGGAGATAGCATTACAATGACCTGGAATGTTAATTAAATATATATACATATAAATATATATACATATAAATATGTATGCATATAAATTGATTCACCTGCATGGACTGAAAGGAGTGCTTGACAATTTGTACTGCTTTATGTTGACTGCTTTGACAGGTGCATGGATGGCTATTATGGAAACCCTCTGGAAGGAGAACCCTGCCGCCCATGCATGTGCCCAGGGGTACCTACAAGCAATAGGTATTTTGCACATTCCTGTCACCGGGACTCCCAGTCTGCACAACTAGTCTGCAATTGTCTCGAGGGACATGCAGGTACAAAGCAAAATATGGATTGGTTCTGATTTTATTCAAATTAATGTAAGAGAGAAAAATTACTGTCCTCCGCCCATCATGTGTTCAGAAATGACAAGTTAGGTAATGGTAATAAAAAGGCTAAGAAGAGTTAACACGCAAATTTACTGAAATCATGTGGGAAAGTCCTGACTAGGAAGAATGGGAGTTGTGCAATTAGTGTTTGAAAAAGGGATTCACTTAAGTGAATACAGTGAAGCCATTAAATAATCTGATGGCACTCTCTGGAAACCTCCTCCTTTCCAGGGCCATTACATAAATCTTGTGAGGAGAGGGGGGAGAAATGCAGTTGCTCATTACCTCTAAAAAGAAGCATTGGAAGCCCAAATCATAAAAAACAGGGCATCAAAAAGAACTGATAAGATTTCCTAATCAGATAAAATCTTTCTCCATATAGAGGAATCAGTCTTTGACATTTTGCCCCAAAGTGACTGTTTCATCGTTCAAATGGTCACTTTAGAAATGAAGTTTCTATTCTCAGCTGTCTCAAATGCAGATATTTTTGCAGCACACTGATGCCTCACTTCCTAAGATTCTGTTGACATAGCTTGAATTCCTGAAGGGAAAGTTGAAGATATTTCCCTCCCCCTGGGCATTAGAAAGATCTTCCATGATGGGAGCAAGCCTTAATGGGAAACACTACCAAAAACTAAAATAATGCTGTCATCTTTACTTAGGCAAGCTTCCTTTATAAGTCAAGAGCAGTTTTGCTTTAGTAATTTTTGTAGGGCCAAAATGACACTTGTTGGTACTTGGCCAGGGGACTTCTGTCCTCACAAACCACCACAATCCTCAGTTCTGGACTTTCTTCCTCCTGCTCCTTTCCAGCAAGGCTCTTGGTCACCTCTGTGGCAGCAGGCTCCCTTTTCAGATTGTGAAAGGCTCTGGTCCTGAGGACCACAGTGAAGGAACAGAGTCCTTGGATGAGGATGAGCTGGTGGATGGGGTTCCAGAAACACCAGCCTGTCCAGAAAAGTTTCTGAGATGCAGAGAGGTAGCACCCCAATCAGGACATGCACTGAGATGGCTTGCAGAAGTAGTTTCAATGGCAGCAGGCAAGGGCAGAGCATCCCAGAGCTCGTTTGAACTCCTGGGCACACCCCGCCCTCCAATGCTGCTGTGGGAGGGAAGGACCAAGGAAAATCCTGTAAATGTGGCCAGCCATGACTAATGTCATTAAATGCACTTAGCTGGAAAAATATGTTTGGAGGTGTTGTGTGAGGGGGCACCTATTTAGTCCTTCTGAAAGGACTTCCTTGGTAGAAACAACCTGGGATGAGGAGAGTGAGTTTCCATCAGATTTTGATGTGGAAGCTGTACTTTAAACTGATCATAGGATTAAAGGGCAACAGTCTCAAACAGGTGGACATTTTTCATTGTAAATGTGCATTTGGACAGCCTGAATCTTTTAACAGTACTACTGGAAATTACTGGAATTCCCATCAATATTTTTACTTTCCTCTCTGACAGGCAATCAGTGTGACGAGTGTGCTACTGGGTTCTATAAAAACCCAAACAGCCCTGGGCTCGACTGTGCACCATGTCCCTGCAATAGTAACATTGATTTGACAGACCCGGAGTCTTGTAACAGGGTCACAGGGGAATGCATCAAGTGTTTACATAATACCCATGGAGCAAACTGCCAGTTCTGCAAACCAGGTTATTTTGGCTCAGCTCTCAATCAAAACTGTCAAAGTAAGTAACAGCACTGCAACTGTGTGTTCCTACCAAGAAAAGGTTTTTTTAAAAGAAGGGAGAAGCTAGCCCTTGGAAGGACAACAAAACTGAAGCAGATGAATAGAACAAAATATAAGAATACCAGATATATTTCTCTATATACCACATATAAATATATGAGTGATACAAATAACTTAATGTGACATCTATTAAATTCTATGTTATCCAAGTTTCACTAAATCGCATACTGAATATCACTCCTAGGAAATGCTCATTTGTGAAATGAAAGCAGTACTCCCTGTTAGCAAAATAAATATGCATTCAGCTCATTCAGGAAGGAATCAAAAGTAAAGGAATAAAAGATAATTGTTTATCCATGTTGCTGGCTGATGCCAACTAAGCAATGCTCAGCTAACCAGATGATCCCTTACTGAGCTCCCTGCCTTAGCAGTTGTTTTCATTAAGTGGCTAGAATGAGACTGTTCAGGCAATTTATAAGACTCCATGAGAACACTGTCAGTAACTCAGCAGTTTTAACAGAAAGGCACAAGTGTAAGGAAAAGCAAGGCATAAGCTTCTTCTCAATGTTTCTCAAAAACTATTTTCACAAAAGTGCCTGATTAAGGGTCTAATTTTTATGCACCAGACAATTATAGGCATTTTCAGGAAACTTTTTCTGGGAATCTCTAAAATACAGTCCAAGCCCATCCCTTGTTCATTCTTGGACAATGTCTGTTAGAAATGGTTAAGCGAGCACTTTTGGCTTCTCACAAGGAAGGCTTCTTATCTTGCTTGGCTTACTAGGGATTCCCACACTGGATAGTGCCTACTGTAAATCAGATTCCCCTCACTCGGCGTATTTAACATTTCATTCTAATAAGATTCAAAATTCACTGCATTTTCATATTTTGTGCCTCTACTGAACATTCGCAGTAAGTTTTCTCAAAGCAATATATAACGTTACAGAAAGAGAGGTATGAGATTGAAAATGTGTTCAAGGTCACTAAAGTAAACCTACAGCATGGGCTTTATATACAGCTCTGACTGTCCATCAGCTGTCCCTATTACAGTCTGCTATAGTAATTGTCCTTCTTTTTCCAGGGTGCACATGCAATCAGGCAGGTGTTGTCCCTGCCATGTGCCCGGAGGGGGACGCAGCCTGCCTCTGTGACCCAGCCACGGGAGCTTGCCCTTGCCTGCCCAATGTGGTGGGTGCCACATGTGACCAATGTGTCTCTGGCTACTGGGACCTGGCTAGTGGAAAAGGATGTCAGACCTGTGGCTGTGATCCAAAAAACTCACAAAGCAACCAGTGCAACCAGGCAAGAAAATTACTCTGCTTTCCAGGAACGAGGGTGGTGGTGTTTTGACATGGCACAGTGAGGTCCCTCTTGTAAACAAGAGTAGTTTTTTGTCAAACTCCCTGAAAACAAAAATTCTTTAGAAGTTTGTGGTTGGCACAATCCCACTGTAAGTCATTTTATCAAACGCCCTGTTCCGATATTGTGGCTTTGCTGGTAAAAAATTTCTCTTTGCTTCTTGTTTCTTTGTCAAGTGGATCTTAGAAACACTTTGTAAAAAGGTATCACATGGGAAAAAACTGCCTCATAAATACACATATACAGAAGAAGGAAATCCAGGCTTGGACTCAAGAGTCTTATGAGTATTTTTTAAGTGTTTATTTTCATAAAATAGCAGCTGGGACCATTACATTAATCATGCCTCATCTATCAGACTGGTAGAGCACCTTTCCTCATATTTAATTCCCATGTATTTTTTAGGGCTAGAATGTAGGAAAAACAAAAGAGCATTTCAGAATAGAGAGGTGAAATCGTCATCCCATGGAGTCAACAGCAATTTTGCTATTGACTTCAGAGTACCAGGAGCTTATCCTAAGGTCTTGCTGGTGTATGTGCACATTTTCCTTTCAATATACTCTCTGTTTGTTCCAGTTTATTTAGTGGATTTACTATTTTTTTTTTTTAGCAAATTTAGCTCTTGATCTCAAAGAGCTGCTACTGCTTTTCTGAGCTATAGCAGTTTTTGGAGCAGTAATTCCCAGCAGTTTAATTTAATAGCTGAATTACAAAATATTTTTTCTAGGGCAATGTGCATAATATACCCTTGAGGTTTTCATGTAGTTTAAAGTTGAAATGTTAAGATGAGTACTTTAATCTAGCAAAAATAAAAAATTAGTCTGTTTTGCAAAGCAAAAGAATCATCTCAGATAATAGAGGTTGAGTTCTCAAAGAGCATCTGTAGACTGGAAGATACAAAATCTTTCAGATTAGTAAAGTAAAGCCACCTCTCAAAGTGCATTTTGTTTTCACAACCTTAAGCAGGAAGATGAGAAAGGTGGGCCAATGCTATATAAACCATGGTGTTCAAAGACTGTGGGCAAGCAGTGTTGCTGCAGTCGTCATACAGCTATAAGTCACAAGGAGAAAAAGGAGCACAGTAAATAATGTATATCCAGCCACATGGCTCTGCCAGAAGTTATTAAATCCTTACTGTCTTTACAGTTTACAGGCCAGTGTCCATGTAAGCCAGGCTACAGTGGAAGACGTTGTGATGAATGTGAGGAAAACTACTTCGGCAATCCCCAGATGCATTGCATTTGTAAGTATTATTAACTGGGGACAACTGGATTAGAAACTGCCTCAAAATAAATGCTTACCTTTTATCTTCACAGGCGAGATGGGACATACACCTAGAAAAATATATGTTTGCATGTATGAGATGGACAAAAGTGTTTATATTATTTACCTCTATTGTTACTTCTATGGTTACGATGGAAGTTAGAGCTGAAGAAGAGCCATCAGCTGTGCAGTCCACTTTGCTCTAACTCAAACACTGGTTTGCTTTTATTATCTTGAAATGCACAATTACACCTTTTGCATGCATTAATCTCACAGAAAAGGAACAACTGGGTGTAACTTGCTGTCCCTTTCTTGCAGCGTGTGAGTGTAACCCCGAGGGAACCCGCCAGCCCCCGTGTGACAAGGCCACCGGCGCGTGTAGCTGCCGTGCGGGGGTCACCGGCCGCTTCTGCGACCAGTGCGGCCGGGGCTTTGAGAAAGACTTTCCCTCTTGCCGTCAGTGTCACCTTTGTTTTGACCAGTGGGACACTGAAATTGCTGCCCTTGCTCAGACCGTTCAGGGGTTGATGAGGTTTGCTGCAAAGCTGGAAGATAAAGGAGGACGAATGCACAGCTGCGACATGCGCTTCAAGGCCTTTGAAGATGCCATTTCTGAAATTGAGCAAATTTTGAGACATCCTGTCCTTTCACTGGAGGCCTTCTCCGGCATCAGGGAGTTTCAGGGCTACCTTCAGTAAGGGCTAAGCTGCTCCTGAAAAAATTCTTTGGCTGAGAAACAGTTTTTCCCAGACTCCACCAGCCATCTCTATACATTAAGTCCCACTTCTGATCAGCACACAGATGCTGGACTACAAAGTCACTGTTTTCAATAGATCTGTGAAAAAATAATCCTTAATATATTTCTATCCCCCCCTGACAGATACTTAAATGCTGGAATTTTCCAGTTCATCCTAAAAGTTTTCTTAATAAGCCATTAAAGTAAATGTTTCTGCTCATTTAGAAATGTATCTCTAGCCCTCTAAAATATTGTGTAACTCAGTTCTAGTTTAAGAACAATCCAGTCTAACTTCTGCATAACTGCCGTTTTCCTTTCAGACAAAAGGTTGCACAAATGGATCTCCTTCACAGTTTGCCATATGAGTTTCCTGACCTTAACAAGAACTTAGAAGATATTGGAGAAGAAGCTGACTTAGTGTATGAACTTCTACAACAGAAAGTACATCTGCATCAAAGTTTTCAGTACTTGAACTTCAAAGGTAAGCCAGCAATGAATTGAACATTTTCCACAAAATTTCAGAATGTTTTTCTCATCACTGAACCATACAACTTTTCAAAGATCCCTAGATTTAACTTCCTATGGTAGCACAAAAATGTAAACACTAAAAACATTTTATAATGACTTTCCAAATTTTCTTTTATCTTAAAACGCTGTGATTTCTAGCATCCCAAATTTCAGATGCATGTGCCAGGGTCCCATCAGTCAGAAGTCTCACGAATCCGAACGTAATGCCATCGGGATATAAAAGTCACCCACTCTTACAGTACAGACTCACAGACCATGCAGTAGAACAGCAAAGGATTTTTCCACCACTTTTGACTCCTCTTGCTCTTAGCAATATTTAGAGAATGTAGTCCAGCAATGGTTTGTTTAATTAAAGCAGAGTGTCATAGTGCAACTTCTTAGTGTTCCCATGGGAAAATACATAACTTTATGTGGTACAGAACTAGCTCTCCATCATCAAAAAATGTGAAGGCAGAACTGAGTTCCCTGGCATTTCTGAAAGAATTACACTGTCTGTGCTTGAGCTAAGTATAGTATCCATCAGCTGTTAATAGCTGTAATGACAATGTCCCAGACTGGTTTCTGGAGAAAGACAGGGATGTATCAGTCAGGGATCTCTATCAGATGCTGGATCACCCACAATGGCAGGAGATGGTCAGCAGGATACTCTCCAGAGAGATGGCTGCCACAATATGAACCCCCAGAAGACAGGATGCCCACCACTGAAGACACAAGCTGCAGGCAATGCAATCCCATTTACAGTTCCTCTGTGTTTCATTCAGGCAAGAAAAAGATTGGTCTAGACAAGATTGAAAAAAAAAAAAAAAAAGGAAAAGTCAACAGAATACAAAGCAGAGGGAAAGGAATAGGGTAAAAGAGGGATTAACTAAGATTTAGGGCTCCCGTGCCCTGTTGTACTTGGCAGAGCCCCCGGGGACAGCTCTTCCGCTCAGGTCCCTGTGCGAGCAGTCAGCACAGCTCTCCCAGGCTCCGCTTCCCAATCCAACTCATCCTCGTGTAGACTCTGAGAAAGACAGAAAGTCAAAGAAACAATAAATCCCAGGGAGGTCAGTGGATGCGCAGCTGAAGCATCCATGGTGCTCTCTGGTCACATTCCAAACCCACTTCATCTTTGGCCTCTGGAGACAGATAAACAGCCCTATAAAAAGCACATGGGGGTGTGGGGAGGGGAAGACCTTGAATTTAGGCTGAATTTCCTATCAGGGCCACAAATATTCATTGGTCCTGCTACCATCCATCTAATAGCATAAAAATAGCATTCCCCTCAAGATAACCAGTTTCTCTGATACCTGGGAGAGAGACTGGCTCCTTCATTCCACTTTCCTTTTGGGACCAGAAGAACATCTTACATACGGCTCTATCTGCTTTTTCCTCTCTCTTTTTTGCTGGGGTAGAGCAGGGTATAGCCATGTATACCATCTGGGGCACATATGGCACTTGTGCCCTAGGCACACATATGGAATGGGGTCCTACCTACCTCTCTTTGCAGAGGATCGGGACTCAGAGTTTTCCTTCCAGGCTAGTTAGCTGACCTGGAAATGTCAATATCTAATGATGAATTAAAAACCACTGAAAAAACCAAGACACAAGTGTCCTTAAAAGAATGTTTGCAGTTTATGAGATCTTGTTAAGTTATGGCTTTCCAGCCTTGGCCCCTGGCTTTGCAGCCACTGTGGTATGGTAATGCAGTGAGAGCAGCTTCCTAGGCTGTAAATCAAGCCTGGGTTAAGACACTGTGTTTAACGTAAAGGAACTTGGAAGCTCGACAGCTCCATCACAAATCAAACGTGGAAAATGCATTTGGGCCACTTAATGGAGAGCTGAATCACTGTAAAATATTCCTCCAATGGAATTATGGCACAGAAAACAGTCTCTGGCTTAGATACGGAGTTACAGCAGTCTCTTGCCAGGTATTTTGTATTAGGAGCTAACTTTAAACTGTATATTGTTTCCAAGAATTACAAGATAAACAAATAGGCCTGATTCCACAAGATAACTAAACATTGTTCAGCTTCAGTCAAAGCAGGACCAAGGGCTTTAGAGATTGAATCAAAGCACACAGGACGTGATCAGTGTCTTGTCATTGACTTCAACCAGTAATGGAGTGGCTTACCAGCTTTTTCACTGCCAACAAATCACTTCTGGCTCTGCACATATTTCTACCTAGGAATTTGGGGACAAATTTGGATTCTCTGGGGACCTGGGAAGCCTCAACAGCACCAGCAGATGTAAATTATGTGTTTTGCAAAAGGCTTGAGTCCTTTCCTCAGGCTATTAATCTGCAAAAAATGTAATATTCTCCAACCCTATTGAGTCTACTTAAGGAAAAGCTTTTACTAAGCAAACAAGACTCTTGCTAGAAAGTATTTTTTGCCTGGCCTACCAGCTTATTATGGAAATACTTTTTTTTTTATCACATCAGTCCTGAAATTGGATTTTCCAGAGCCAAAAAACCCCTCATATATTCCCATTTGTATTCTAAATTTTGGACTCAGTTTAGCAGACCATTTAACTCTTGGGTGCTATGCTGAACAGAAAGGACAAATGCTTTCCTGACTCTCAGTGAGGGAGCTGATCACTTCATAAGTTTAACAATTGGCAGAAACAGTTCTCCTGTCTAAACTTCAAAACAGCATAAATGACAGGAGCTTTTATCAAATCAACAATGGCAGCAATGCATGAGCTACTGATGAATGCAGAGCAGTAGCAGTTTGTGTCATTAATGGGATCTCCATGCTTCTGTCTATTCCATTGGCTTCTCACACACCTTGGACTCTGACAAATGACATAGGATCCACCATATATTCATATAGTTTAGCAGGTTTTATGAGCATTGATAACTATTCCTATTTGGCATTGGATGAGTAAAGGATTAAAAAGCTTGGCTAAGGAAATGACAATTCTTGTCCCTCACTGCTGTCCCAAACAAAACACCAGTGACAACAAACTGAATCACCTGTCACTCACCAATAGTCCAGAATTCAAGTAAATACATGAACTAAATGCAACCAAAATGCAGCTAGTACTAAACCCTATTTCTCTTGTTACAGAGGCCATCAGCAACATTAGGAAACACTTTGAAGTATCATTGCTGGCAGAACAGAGGACCAGGGGTACAACCCCTTTTCTAAGATTCTCAGAGTACACCAGGAGCCACATGCTCGCTATGTTGGACTATGAGGTCTTAAAAGCAAGTAATGTGCTGCAACAGCTCAAAATGATCAAAAGCCCTGACATCCAAAACTTGAACGAAAAGGTAGGCACTGTGGATTTTGAATGGGATCTAAAGAAAAACCTCTTTTTTCATGTTGTAGTAAGTTTTACTTTAGAAAGTGTGCTTACGTGCATTTTTAAATATGGAAAATGACACTTCCCTGGCACAGCCATGCAGTCACGTCTGAAACAGCTGCAATTCTCAGCTGTAGTTATTCAGCTACCTTCTGGAAGCCATTGTTCCCAGGGCAGACCCAGCACAAGGAACTGTGTAAGCACTCTCTAGTCTCAAGAGGACATCAATGTTATTTCAGAAAGATTAACCCAAACCTCCTCTGTGAATAACTTAAGCTAAGCAGAGCAACTCTGCTCTGAAGTGGATGGGGAGTGCTCACATATCCTTTGCATCACCTATGGGAAAGGAGGGGATTTCTCTTCTTCCACAGGGCAGCAACTGGTAGTACCTGATAGTACCTTCAGCCGGTCCTGACAGATCTGGAAGAGATCACCCAGCTAAGCCTTTAATCTTAACATCTGTGTCAAACCATATGGAGAGCTAAACATGGTAGCATGTTGTGTGAGAGGTGATCTGGATCCTTTAGAAGAAGCCATTGACCCATGGGCTGGATATGGCCAGAGGATGGTTTCACCCATTTTGCCAAAGAAGGGTGAAGCAAGGGTCAGTGCAACATGTGGAGCCTAACAAATGAGTCCTGCAAGGATGCTCAGGGCCTTGGGCTGCCATTGTGTCCTTCAAATCAGGGGAAAGGGACCTGTGACTGACAGTGACACCCATCTTTAGAGAGACCAGACCACTGTGTCTTAGGGAAAATCCCATCCTATGTTAATGTTCATATGATGTCAAACATCTTCCTTCCCTCAGGAATTTATCTCAGGCCCCCAGAGGAGTACTGACATAAGCATCTTCCTCATTGCAGATCTGTGGTGTGCCAGGAGACCAGCCCTGTGTCACAGCAGCCTGCTGGGGAGCTTTGTGCCAGGACGGTCTTGGGCTCAGGCAGTGTGGTGGCCTAAACTGCAGTGGAGCTCTTCCTCTTTCCACTGAGGCATTCAGGAAAGCTGAGGAGACTGCTATGTTGCTAAATAACTCAACTACTCAGCTACAAGAACCGGAGAATCAGGTGCTGTATATCAAACCTATATTTGTTCAGTGAAATGGATGGAGGATGAGATTTGGGATGTCACAAACCTACAAAAACTCACCTGCTCTTTGGACAAAGAGCAGTGACATAATGATGGACCCTGTCCCTATATCACAGACCTATCATGGTTCAGTACTGGGATTATTAGGTGCCAGCTCCCCAAAGAGACTGTGGCTCTAGCTATGTCTTCTTCTTCTTTCTCACAGCTGCCAAGATCTCACAGGTCATGGTGCCCTGTATCTATGGAAATTGGTGGCTTCAGGCTAGTATTATCTATATTTTTATTGGGAAAGATTCAAAGGGCACCATTTGTCAGTAGCCTGACATGCTTACTGCAATGGGATTACTGCTGTGCATAGCATTAAGCTCTATTTATACAACTTCATATTACTCTTATGTTTGCCATTAAATAACTTTTGTAAATAATTTCAAGATGAAGCTTTTCTGTCCCCAATGCTGCTTAGGAAGGCATCAATTAGTCAACTGTATTGCACAGTAGCAGTGAAAAATAATTCAAGCAAAGTGTGGCCAATGCAACATGTGCCAAGGAAATAAAAAAGACAAATCCCCAAACACCAGTAAAGAGTTCATTCTTACTAACAGTCAGACATGATGCCTGTTACAGTTATAGGCCAAACACATTTTCCAACAGAAATGACATTCTGCTGTGGCTTTGTCCTGTCCCTGCAGGGTGCCTGGGCATCCATTTCCTCTTTTTAAAATGCACACGACAGGGCATCACAGCCAGTGAGTTCAGAAATGAGCAATCAGGACACAGGCCTGGGGCCCCAGGACACGGAGGGGCAGCAGCAAAAGGCATCTGCTGACGTGGGGAGTGCCAGACTGCTGGGACGTTGCCTCTGGTGCTCACAAACCTCAGGCAGCTCCGTGAAAATGAGTGAACTATTTTGAGAATATTCAGAAGTAAAAACATCACTATTTTTCTTGTTGCATGGAGAATGACCGAATCTCTTTCCTCTGCAGACCACAGAGAGGCAGTACCCGTGCCTTTCCTTAAGGCAAAGCCCCTAGCAAAGCAAAATATTGTTGGAATTTGATGATTAATCTAAAGCTCTCACTTAAATTATCAAGAATACTAATTTAATGGCAAAATGTAACTTTTAAAGACTTGAACTTGAACTGTACCTTCCTTGTTTGTATCCTCTTTAAGTGTTTTTTTCAACAGCAAGTCCAATATGAAATGACAAATGATGTTAAGTTTTCTACAATCAGATCTGAATCTGATCACATCTCCTCAGATCTGATTCTGATCACTGACATGCTGCAGTACTGTAACAACTCAGCACTTTCTTTTGGAAACAGAAGGGGGCTGTGGTTTAGCAGTGGCTGCAGAGAGAAAAAAATGCTTGATTTAGGCTTTTTTTGAGGCCAGATGAAGGGCAAGATGTAGCAGCTTCTGGAGTTCCCCAGTGGGGGCTCCTACTGCTTTTCAAAGCCACATCAAGTGATTACAGCTGAGGCTTGAATCAAAATTACTTTTGTGTCAGAACTCAACTTGCCAAGCAATGACAGATAACCTCCAGAAAATGGCACTGCTATTTTTAATAATATTTCTAGATTGAAAGCATTAGAAAAATGGCAGAAGATGGCAAACTGAAAGGCTCACAATTAACTGGGCAACTGGAGATAGCCAGGAATCAAATTGAGGTTGATGGAGAGATCACTAAGGAGTTCATCCAAAAAGTGAAATACTTCTTATTAGGTAAATATGCAATGTTCTTTTTGACTCATTTTTTATATATATATTGCAATATAGTATAGCACAATAGATAGCCAGAAAATTATGTAGCTGTATACACATGAAATTTCTTGTCCACCTCCTGATCTGTGTGACCTTTTTCAATCCCTTTTTTCTCGTGCTTCCTTCTCCCAGGTGACAGTACTTCATATTCATTTTACAATAGATCTCTTACGTTCTGATTATCTTTTATTATTATTATTGCTCAATTTGAATTCCCTCTGTTCCTGGTTTATCTGAGTAAAGGACTACTAAGATAATTTCATACAATTTATAATGGCCAGGCATGTCCAACGAATTCTCAAATTGTTATTCCACCCCCTTCCTCCAGGCCCATAAATAGAGGCTCTCCATAGGGAGCGTGGGAATTAGGACAATACCGCTCCATCGTCTCCGTAAAGCTGTAACTCGAGGAATCAAAGGATTCTGGTAGAACTTCACAGCTCTCATAACAAAAGTAACAAAATAACCATATATACCCTAAAAATATTCCACCCACACGATTGCCGAAAAATGCTGTAAGAAATGGACCCTAAGTTTTTTTACCAGATGCACATCAAAGAGGTTCAAATGTGGCAGGATTTTTTTAATCTCTTGAATCTCTGACCTCATAAATGTCTATGGATTGCATGTTGGCAGCCCTTTGGCATTCATACTTCTACATCCAAGTGTGTGCAAGGGCAGATGACAGAAAACTCCTTTTGTTCAGAAACATTTAAATTATTTTATTGAACTGGAAGATTTAAGTCCATTTAATTCCTTAATATTCTCAGAGTCTTATATGATAGCAACTGAAAATTCCACCTTTAGCTCTTTTATGTTTCTTAGTAGACATACAGCATTTACTAACAATTACAAAAAGATTTTTTCAAATCTTTGTTTTGTTAATTGAAGTTTAAGAACAGTAACAGCTGAGATGCATAAAGTTACATTAAATCTTCTGTACTCTACACTGATGTGAATGGTGATTTTGCAAGAATATATTTCTACAGAAAATACCTCTCAGGAATGAACTACTGTTTGCACACTAAATATCTTCTATTTAATTGTTGCAGAGTAGCTCTGGAGCATTAGCATAAACATTAACTATGTTTCAACTGTTTATCACACAAGGTCTTATCTATAAATGGAAGTGAACAGAAAACAGAACCCATGAGGAGAATTCAGGAGGTGTTGACTGCTCTGTGTGTGCCTGTGCCTCTTAGCAAAGAGCTAGGACAAGCTCATTCATTTGCAATGGGAATTGTCAAAATATAGGGTTTTTTTTATTGTAAATTCCCATTCTATCCAAGTCTGACCCAGGTTCCCTCTGCAGCTTAGCCTTTCTCATTAACCAGGGAAGGAGCCACTTTCTCAATATTGTGGCAACTCCAGGGAAGGGATTACACCCACTGACCAGCTTGGAAAGCTCCATTCACACCCCAGTCTTGCCAGCACCTCTTTGATCTGTGGGCCAAGGGAGAAATGGGCTGTGACACATCTAGCTGTGCTGGGCACTGATTTAAAACCTTCCATGGGCTCGGTTCTACAACAGAATTTCAATAACTCAGTTCAAAGTGGGTTCAAATCCTCATTTTAGCCAGTTCTGACAACACTAACAGCAGTACCTGGAAGCATAATATTAAATTACAAAATGTTGGAGATAATTCTCTTACCCCCCTGCTGTGCCCGTCAGCTTTATTCTCCCACATAACTCAAAGGGTAGGCAGCCATAATGACCATTTACATTGCACTGGGAGGAAAGAGACACTTCAGGATGCTCTCAGCTCCATTTCTGTTGCAGATGAGAGTGCGCCTCCAGAAGACATTGAGAAGGTGGCAAATTATGTTCTGCAAATAAACCTTTCCCTGACTCCACAAGAGCTCACAAGAATGCTTGGCAAAATCAAGAGCATTATGAACCACTGTGAAGAGTACCACCTGAACAATAAGGGAAGCATAAAAACGGAGGATGCTCAGACACTGCTGGTAGAGGCACAAGAAGCAAAGTAAGAAGGGTATTCTCATATTGAAGTGCCAGCTCCAGCTGGGCTGGCACTGAGCACGGTAGGACTGTTCTACACCCCTGGCAGTATCCTAGTGACACTGGAGGGAAAGTTCAGATGACAGCAGATTTCACCTTGCCATTTCCACGGGGCCTCTCCGGCAGGAAGGAGCCATCACTGCTCGGCTGCAGGAGCTGACGTGCTGCAAGGAAGCAGCTCCTGCCAGCTCTTGGCTCCTGTGCCTGCTGAGTCAGAGAGGCCAAAGCAGCTACTTACTTCCACCTTGGGCCTGGTGGAGCATTAGATCTGGTTCACTGAATGGTTTAAATGAGGGTGAGAAAGAACAAACAAGAGAAAAAACATGTTCACCCATGAGTCTTCCCTACTCGCAGTGCATCACCACGCAGCCCACAGCATCCAGCCCCACCTTGAATACAGCAACTCAGGAGCTCCCACACAAAGTCCCTTACAGAGGTTTTGCTTTACGAACCTCCAAACCCCAATTTTATGTTTGCTTTTGAATTTGAGGAAACATTTTTGCATGTCAGCATGGGTGCATTTGAAACATGTTCTTGCTTTGTTCTCCACATCACGATACTACACTAGATTCTATTTTTCCATTTTAGCAAAGCAGCTAAAGGTGTTCTGCCTGTGGATGAAATTAATAATAAACTGAAAAATCTTGTGAAGTCCCAAGGACACTCCAAAAACACCATCATAAAGTTAAATGAAGAGATACAAGGCATAAGAACACAAATCTCACAGGTATCTTGCTGTAAATATTTCATTTGCTACACATATTTTAGAAGAGAAACTTCATCCTGAAGTTTCCTTAATGTAAACTTAAATAAATAAAACCAGATTGTGGCACAGATATGACACCAATTCCATACTGGTTAAGGGTCTCTTCTTCTTAATCCATTGACTATCTCCCTCATTACCACGCTCTGCAAGCTGGATGGACGTTGCATAAGAAACCAGAAATTTCAATTGCTCTGTTTTAGGCTGAGATCCGAGTGAACAACACAAACAATGAACTAAATGACTTGTCAGCCAAACAGACTGAGATGGAAGATGAAATTGCTACCTGGCAGGCAAAAACGCTGAGGAACAAGAATCAAGCTACAAAGGCAAGAGCAGAGGCAGAAGCAGCACACAAGCGAGCCCAGAATATTGATAATGTAAGCCTTTCTGGCATGTGTTAAGGGAAAAAAAATTCCCTTCATCTTTCATAGTAGTTTTGCTTCAGAAGTGTTACCCTGCTGCCCTCAAAACTATTAACATTTTACTTATGCCATGCAGTGTAAAATGTCACAGGTTAAGTATAATTTATGTTTTATTTTAAGGCTTCTGTCATATACTTGTAGTTGCTTGAATGAAAGAAAACATATACATTTCTCTGGCTACTCCATGACATTTTTTGTTGCACTGTGTATAAGACTCATAGTCACCATGGGCACCAACAAAAACAACAGAACAAATCATAAAACCAGATATTAAAATACATGAGTGATGGAAGCAGCCTGGCCATTCATCCCTCGCTGTTCTCCTTCAGAGAAAATTGCTGTGGGAGTTACTTGGAATTTTTGGTTGGCCTGGTGTTTTTCAGTAGCTCACTTTTTGAGAATGCAGCTAGAAATTTTCTAAAATTGCAAGAAGAACCAAGCACCCACAGCACAAGCTTGGAGCATGACTGCTTCCAAGTTATAAGAAACCAAGGTGAAATCTAAACTGCAGCCTCAACAGCAACCAAGATCAGCAGGGAATAGATTAGCCAGCCAAAGATGTAAAAATCCCGATGTTGCTACAGATAATTAAATTTGAATTAAGCCTTATGTCAAAATGAAATTTACAGAAAAGCCCTATCAACAGAAGTAAAAACAGCATAACCTTTAAATATCTTAATATTTTCTTTATATTCTTGCCTCTCCCTTTCCTTGAGATTACTCCACTGGCAGTTTGTTTTAATTGATTTTTATCAGGTTTTGCAAAGCATTTTTTGATGTATATGCATTAAGGATTTATTGTTTTAATATTTAAGAGAATGAGAAATCTAAAGTTTGATTCAAAGAGGATGTTAAAAAAAGTATAAAAATCTCCTTCTGTACAATAGATTAATTTTGAAATGCTCTTAAACTAAGCAATGGCGTTTTGTTACAGGAATTTGCTGACATTAAAAGAAAGTACACCATTCTTCAAGAAAAGCTAAAAGCCCAAGGACCTCCAAAAGTAACACTGGAAAAAGTGAAGCAGCTGAAAGAAGAAGCAGAAAAACTGGCTGAAGAGACTGAAAAAAAGATTAAAAGAATAACAGGTGGTGTTCTCACTTCTATAGCAAGTCGTAAACATTGTGACAGTTATGAATTCAAGACTGAAGTCCTTGCCCACAGACACTAACAGGCTAGATTCACCTGAAATTGCGTTTAAAACAACTTAACTGGTGAAAATACCTCCCTGAAGCTACTCAGTTTAAAAGTAGTTGAGTTGATTTGGCTTTTTCTGACGTAAATTGGTTGTTATAAGCAGAGTTTAAGAACTGTCCACACAGGCACTTGCAGAGATTTTATTCAGTCAGTTTAAAAACAGGACAAGTGCAAAACCTGCATGAAACTTGGCTGCAGACTTAGTTGGAGGCCCTAATTTATGCACTTGCTTTGGGCATTTGGACCTGTGCTCTGTCTTTCCTTATATTACCCAAGTGATGGCTTGTATTACAGAGCTGCAGGGTAGCTGTTTTTCATCAGTCCATACTTGTTCCCCTTCAGAGACATTATCTCCAAGCAATGGCAGAACAAACCAGGCACAATTACTGGCTTGTGGAGACTGAAGCTGACGTGCCCTGAATCTGTGGGGCCGTGACTGGGAAGCAGAGGGGTCATGGGCAGTGGAGACTGTGGCTGCTCTGGCTGTACCGGCACCAGTCCTCCCACACCACCACACATCTCACCTTGGGTGGGTTTAGAGGGTCACCAAAAATGAAGAGCCCATCTCATGTCACTGCACACAGGAAACCTAATTCTGCCTGTAGCAAAGGTCTGGGCATTCCCGCTGGGAATCCTTAGGTCTAGGATCCTGCCAGGCTCAACATCTGAAAATACCATGTAACATCAGCAAAACTGAAGCTGAAACTCCATCCCAGCAGCAAATTCTCCAGGACAGGATCCAAATAAATATTTTGAGCATATACCTCGAGGAGAAGCATTAAGTGCTTCTCTCAGTCACTTCAAATGTCCCTATGACAAGGGTGCTGGAAGCAGGTAGAGAATACTCATTACCAGTGTGCTTACACTCATGTAGCTTCAAGGGGATCAGCAGAAAACATTCCCGTAAGGGAGACCTAAGCCCATTATGCCTGAATTGTCTAGGCTTGACACACATTAGTGGACACACTGTTCCTCTGAGTGTTTCCACTTAAACCAAGTCCTTTAAGAGGTCTGTGTCCTGCCCAATCCTAGCTGATGGACAAAAGCACATGCTGAGAAATTGATTTCTTTAAGGCTGTCATGCTTCTCTTACTATCCAGAAGCCAGACTTTCCCCTCCAGTTGCATATATAACATTCCCCATTTGAAATGGGCTTATTGTCTCTAAAACTTCTGGGAAAAGAAATGCTGTTAATCCCTGGATTTTACTTACACAAGAAATGTGAGCACCATTGCCTGTCTCTGCTCTTCCAGATTTGGAGAAGAAGCTTCAGGAACTGAATCAAACCAAACAAGACAAGGCAGAGCAACTGAGACAACTAGAGGAAAAAGTGATAGCCATTAAAAATGAAATCATGGAGCAGGAAAGCAAGTATGCAACATGCAAAAGTTAGGGTCTGAACAGACCATCAGGTAAAATGCAGCTGAAGTCTCTATGATTACCACCTCCTGAGATTCCTGGTACAAGGGACTGTCCTCTGGAATTACATCTGAAGGAGCATATAGAATTTTGTCACACTGAATAATGTAATTTTCTCTTCCCTCCCCCCCACCAGTTGAGTTTATATGGAAGTAGGAAATACATTTTAATAAACCAGGTGATTTAGTAATCAAGCTGTAGTCTTTAAGGGAGCTCTGTAATACATTCCTGTGCACAGCATAGTGCTTCCTGATTTAGAGTTTGGAAATCCAAAAGGAGGATTGCTAGGCACATGGTGTGGTTGCTATGAGGCACATGGTGTGATTCTTGGGGTGTCCTGTGCAGGGCCAGGAGCTGGACTCGATGATCCTGATGGGTCCGTTCTAACTCAGCATATTCTGTTAATCTATGAAAATGCAATGGGCAAGTACCTCCATGCAGCACAAGCCCATTAGCAGTGGGCAACAGAGAGCCAATTTCCCAGTGCCCACTGGATGGCAGTGCACAGATGCTTAACACTGAAAGCAACTGGAAGAACCTTCCTTTGTCAATGGACCTCCTGCAATGCCTATTTTTCTTATGCTTATAAGGGGTTTCCCACATTTTTCATTAATGCAACCAGCAACTGGAGAATAACTCCAGCTTTTTGGTTTAAGCAGTGACTCTAAAGGGCCAGAAACGTTGAAAAACAGTTTCTCCAGCTCTTCTCCCACATGCAGCACTTCACAAAAGTCAGGGTTTACTCAGCAGTTTTTTGGAGCGATAAAGAAGGTAGGAATTGGCCTAAATTTTAGTTTGTAATTCCTTTTATTATTTAAATACAGAAGGAAACTGGGGCTAAGCAGATGCTATAGAAGTGATAGAGTTTTAAAAAGACTGAAGTGAGCTATGCCTCTGTTTCAAAATCCTACCCTTGGTATACATATTCTTGCAGGACACAGAACAGACCTAATGATGGCTTTTCCTCAGATAAAAACAGTCGTGTCATTCCTGGCTGGATTGTCCCACAGGGAGCATTCATCATGGACTTCATTCAGCCCAGTGCTGCTTCAGAGCTCAGATGCAGCCCAAACCACATCTATAAAACAAGGAATGCTCTGCAGGAATACAGGGCTCTTAGCATTTACCCATCCTCATGCCAGCAGCACCCGTAAAACAATCCTTATCAATCCCACGGAGATAAACACCACATAGTTATCATCCTGTGTTTACAAGAGCTAAAGTAGCACTGGTATGCAGTGGGGGGCTTGGGTGGGAATTGCTGGCACGGATGAGATTTCAGAGATAACTCCTCTAACTCAAACCAGCTGTGCTCCAGGGCAATGTGCAACATGCATTCCACACATAATAGCTTCTGTTGTGAAAATGATGGAATCAAATTATAATTTTGATATAATCTAACAAAGCCACCTGAATGCAGGAATGCATGTAATTTGCAGGTTAGCATTTTCTGAATTTTAGCACTTTGAAAAATCATCTGTGAGGTGTGAGGCTTCTTTGTAAGTTACTAGGCTGTAGTCTGATGCCTGTATTTAGGCTGACTTTGCCATAATGCAATAGAACATCTCTGTTTTACTCGGAGCACACACCAAGCTGTTCACACATGGATCTCCAGGTAACAAAGGATTTTCTGCAGGTTTCAATGCATCCTTTGCAGCTGCACTGCACCCAGAAGAGGCAAACTGAAACGCTTAGACAGAAATTCCCAACTGCATATAAACCAAAATTATTTCATTCATGGCTTTAAAAATCTGAATTCACAAGTAGAAAATTGAAAGAAAACTTCCTTCTAAAATCCACTGTTGGCTGTGAGAGTTGCCATATGGCTTTCCACAAGCTCTACAGATGAGGAAATCTGTAAACACAAGGCAGTTAAATGTATCCATGGGGGGAAACAGAAATCGCTGGAAGAAAAACGGAAACAGGAAGATGAAAGCCAGCGTGGAGTCTAACCTCCCCAGCCTTCCTCCAAGCATGCTCAGACACACAAAGGAAGCAAACCTGATGGGACCAGCAGCTCTAAATCCATCCTGTGACTGCTTCTGAGGTTTACAACTGTGCAGCATTCCCCACTGGAAGTGGCACAAAAACTTTTAGTGTTTTTTCAAAGTTAATTTGTGGGGAAAATGCTATATCTAGATAAAAAATACCTATTTTTAGTTCCCCCTGGACCTGTTCCTCATGGGCAGAAGTGGCTTCAGAAAACTGTTTCTTGAAAAAAAATTGAAATCAGTATCTTGCAGTAGAGCATTTTGACTTCAATAGCACTAATTAAAATGTAAACAACACTCAACCAAACCCACATATAATCAAAGATATATTTAATCAAAATTATATCATCAGCTCTGTCTGCCAGGCATTCAACCACTGCAGTGTTGTAAGAAAACAAGTGATCAAGTGGATCCCACTGAGGTAAAATTCTGAAATTTTATTCTTTGAGAAGACTTCCAACACAGCACAAGCACAGACACTGCAGTGCTGTAAAGCTGCTTCACCAACCACAAAAACAGAGCACAACACAAAACTGAATTTTTGTCATTTGAAGAAACAAATTAAAATACTCCCACTCGCTATTTGTTGTGAGCACTGCAGAGAGGGACGGACACAAACAAGTTCTCTGCTCCTAATCACGCACACACTGAATGCTGGTAGTTCCAGCTACCTCTGAAAGGTGACCACAATTATGAGGGATGGTGGCCATCCAATCTGGGGCTGCAACTCCAACTCAATCCCTGATGCCACATGGCAGAGTCACTCCCAGGCTGGAACAAAGAGTATTTGCATGCTGTCTCTGGCAAGGCATGAAGGAGCCTAGGCACAGCAGTTATCAGGGAGCTTGGAGGGCAATTTTACCCAATTTTAGGTATAGGAGAGGATAGGACTTCTACAAGGCTGTGAAACAGACAAAAAAAAAGGAGAAAACTTCAATAAAAGTGGAAAAAATATGGGACAAAAAAAAAATTCCAGTGGCAATGAAACACTCTGTCCTTGCACAGTTGCACATGGAGTGATGTTGCTGCTCATCTGCCATGGACCAGAAGAGGTTCTAACCACAGCAAAGTAAAACATTTTCTGTTAGTGGGACAAAAATATTTGTTTTACTGAAGTTGAAAAATATGTTGGGATTATGAAACTGAATTAGTTTTGTCAATTTAGAAGACCATATTGCAAAGGAAGTTTAAAATATTACAATTCCTGTCAGCTTAGAGTGATTTCACTTCATGGATATCTGTAATGAAACAGCCCCACAAGTTCTTTAATCAGGAGTCTTGGGTTATGTTTCAGACCTGGTGTTTAACCTTTAGGGCAAGTCATTTGGTATCTTTCTGTTTCTGCTTATCCATCTGTAAAATGAGAATGAGCATATTTACCTACCTCGGCAGGGTTTGCTGGACAGACAGACCGTGGTGTGTTTTCACTCTGGCATTGCAAATAGTGAGGGCAAAGTGTTCTTGGGGGACACTGGTACATGGTAAAGATTTACACAAGTTCATGTGTTACGTATGTGAAAGCAAACCTCGGATAAATAAACCCAGGCATCTCTCCCAGCCACACGTCCATCCTTCGTACCCGCTCCTTGGCATTTATTTACCAGTAAACCTTCCCCTTGGGTGCCAAGGGGACTCTGCCACCAGCCGATGAAGCCCCCGTGTCTGCCAGCAGAGCCCAGGGAACCGACACGGGACGCTGGGAGCGCAGGGCAGCTCCAGCACAGCCATTTACGCCTTGCAGCTGCCCCAGCGCCCCTGGGAAGGCAGCACCACGTGAAACGAGTGACAGCCTGGCAGCGGCTGATCTGACGGGCCTCTCTGCCTGTGCCAGGGCCAGACCAGGCCATGTATGGCAGCAAGGCCGCCACCCCCAGGAATGGCATAGGAACGGCATTCCTTAGCCACGTGTGCTGGCACCGCAGCACCGGGCAATGTGGGGCCACCGAGCATCACACGTGACAGCTGCCAACACCCTGGTTCTTTGCTGGGTTTTGGGCCTTACCGCGCAATCACCCATCCATCCATCCATCCATCCATCCACCCATCCATCCATCCATCCATCCATCTTTCCTTCCCTTCCCTCCCTCTCTGGCCCAGCCCCATCAGCACTAACTCCATTCCTTCATTGTTCCTCCACCGACAGGAACAAGGAGAGGGCTCACCCGATCGGTCATTCCTCCCACTCACCCCTTCCCCCCCATTTATCGCAGAGCCTGCTCCCGACGCTGGAGAACAGCGGGGAGGGCACAACCTGTGGGCCAGGGGCTGGAGCCCGGCGTTCCTCCCTCGGGGCTCCCTGTCTGCAGCGGGGCGGCAGTTCCCCTCCCCGGGGCGCTCTCTCCGTGCTCCCCACCCCGACTGGGCTGCTCTTCCTCGACGGCAGCCGCCCCTGCGCTCCTGCCCCGAACGAGCGCGGCGGCTGGGCCAAGCACCCCGGGGCGGGGGGCCGGACGGGAGGGGCTCGGCCGGGCCCGGCCCCGCGGGGGCGGTGGGGCGGAGGAGGAGGAGGACCGGGGGGCGTCCGACGGCGCGGGGCCACTGCCCGGGAGCCGCGGGAGCTGCGGCGCCTGCGTGGAGCGGCGGAGCAGCAGCAGCTTTCGGCGGCGCGTGGAGGGGCAGCCCCGTCCCGTCCCGCCGTGTCCCGTCCCGTCTATCCCGCCGGTGCCCGCCGCCCGCCATGGGCCGCCTCCCGCTGTACCTCTGCTGCTGCCTCGGTAACTCCCGCCCCGCTCCGCTCCGCTCTGCCCGTCGGGGCACGGCGGGCCGGGCGCGCCCCTGCAGCGCCCGCCGGGGCGGCTCGGGGCGCGCAGCCTGACCGCGCTCCCGCTGCCCTCTCTCACCCCCTGTCCCCCTCTCTCCCTCACCCTCTGTCCCGCTCTCTCCCTCCCTCCGCGGCCGCGCAGCGCTGTGGCCCGCGGCGGCACAGGAGCCCGAGTACAGCTACGGCTGCGCCGAGGGCAGCTGCTACCCGGCCACCGGCGACCTGCTCATCGGCCGCGCCGCCCGCCTCTCCGCCTCCTCCACCTGCGGCCTCCGCCAGCCCGAGCCCTACTGCATCGTGAGCCACCTCCAGGTGAGCGCCGGGGCGAGCGGGCAGCACGCCCGGGCACCGCGCCGGCCGCCGCTCTGTGCAGGCGGCGGGGCGGCATCGCCTCCCGCGGCGCCCGCGGTGCGGGGGCATCGCTCGGGCCGGTGCGGGGGACGAGCCGCCGCCTGCGGGAGGGAGGCGCGGGCAGTGGGCTCCGGTGGGGCAGCGTCGTGCCCCGCGCGGGACCCCACAGTCCGGGTCCAGGCAATCCCTCGCGGCTTTCGGCTCCCGACCCCCCTTTCCTGATCGAGGGATGGAAGGAGGAATGTGCCGCAGTAGGTTCAATTAATGCTTTATTTCCAGGCTTGCTGAGAGCCGTCTAGACAGTTTCCTGATGGAGAGTGGGCTGTAGGGCCCGGCAATGTTTTGGCCACAGTCCCCATAATGTAATTACATGTGTATGGTCTCCGAGTGAAAGGACTTAAATAAGGTTGTCTCAGCACATCTGGTGGAAAATCCAGAGCTTGTTGTTATTTAAGCCAGAAGCAGCTCACCAAACTTAAAATCTCGGAGACAGAAGGGATGGTGAAGAGTAAAATATCAGTTATAAGTGGAACTCTGTTGAACTGAAAGTAAAGGGATAATCTCCGAACAAATTACTGTGGAGACAATAGGGCCGGATTCTGGCACTTGGAAGGAAAACCACGGGAAGCAGGAGGGGCTGTAGCACTTGACCCATTTGTGCCCTGAAGTTATCAAATCTCACCCCTCCTTCACCACCTTTAGTTTTACCATAGTACTCTGTCTACTAGAGTTAATACTTTATTTAACATAGGGTTTAGCTTCACTGGAACATTTTCAGAGTATATTGAGATTGACTTCAGCTTAGCATCACTTATAGAACGGACTAACAATGGCACTTTGTTATGTTGTCTCAAAAAATGTTGAAGTGCCACAGTAAAAAGCTTCACTTCAGAAGTTCTCTGCCCTTATTCCTGATCTCACAGCCCCAGTTCAGCATTTAGGATGTCCCTGGTTACTTCTGAACCATTGTGGGTGGTATTGAAGAAATCGTGGGAAGATGCCAAGTATCCTCTTAATAACATGAGACTTGGCCGCGTTGAGTGCTTTGCAGAATTAGGTCTTCTAGGATTCAGTTTTGGTGGGAGAAAGAGTGAATTGTGGCATGAGGTGCTAGGGCAGAGGAACCTGGAGCTGGCAGTAGCAGACATCTTCCCTGGAACCCCCGCTCTTGCCATTCTCTCTGCTGGAGGAGTCTTTGAGGACTGATGGCAGGTGAAGCACTGAGCTTGGGAGGAGCCGCTGAAGTCCACACTGGTGAAAGGAAAAGCCTATGTGGTGCAGACGTGCCAGCTCTCACATTCTTGGCTGATAAAGCACCACGTTTGTCTCCGTAAATGTACTCTAAGAATGAAGCCGGCGTAGCTTTTGACAGCGTTGGGTTGCTGGTGTGTTGGGACTCCCTCATTGCCATGCAATGAGCTTCCCTCCCTCATCTGCTTCCTCCAGTTGATTTGGGCAGGAACCCTCCCTTTTGGTTTGGTTTGCATCCTACCTTGCAAAATCATGAAGTGGTGGTTTTGGGCACTAGGACAGTGCAAAAAAAGCACAGTTTGTAGTAATAGCCATGATGGGGTTTCGTCGTCCTGGTGAAGAAGCTTCTGGTTTTCCCAAGTAGCAGATGCCAGACTTGCTCTGAGCTGGATTTCTATGGGCACACCTTGTGGTGTGTGCAGATGGAGTTTATGTGCTTGGAGTTGCAATGGCAGGTGAAGATGCAAGGAGGACTTTGACAATCCAGTCAAGTCAACCCTGTGCTGAAAGGGCTCGATCACTAAATCACTGATGGCCCCTTGACGTGCACTGAGCCTTACAAGAGGTATCCCTAATGCAAACAACTTGCATCTCCAAGCTAGCTCCTAAAAGCCAATGTGATTTCACACAAGTTGTTGAAGATGCAGTTTTGCACATGTGCACTTTTACAGAAGCAATTCAGCAATTTTCTGTAGGTGCTGCCTTTGGTTCTGGCTTCTGCTGGAGAATACGTGTGTTGGAAGAGATTTCCTGAAACTGCAATTTTGATAAAAAACATACTTCCCCTAGAAATGAAGTTTATGGAATTCCTGGCATGTTTTCCATTTGACAATTTGCATTAATTCATAAAGGTAAATACACTTGGTATTTCAACAAAAAAAAATACCTTTTGATGACTCCTGCAGGCAAAATGAATGGAATGTGATATGGATGGAAAATACTCTTATCTGCAGGAAGCAACTATTGCCCCACGGATAAAATCAGTAATGCTGATTATCGTGTTGTTTCAGGAGGACAAAAAATGTTTCATATGTGACTCTGAGGATCCCTTCCATGAGACTCAAAATCCTGACAGTCATCGCATTGAAAATGTTGTCACCACGTTTGCTCCAAATCGCCTGAAGCTCTGGTGGCAGTCGGAAAATGGTATGGGGCTTGTCCGGAAAATGCTATGGGGTTTGTCTGGAGCCATTTCCGGGTCTGGGAGCTGTTTTCCCTCCTTTTGTTTAAGGATACCTGTGGGTTTGCTGTTATCTTTGGCCTGGTGATTACTGCCCTGTGAAGGATCATGCTGTGTGAGGAGGGATGAGTAAAACTGGCTGCTTTTGTGTGCCCAGGAGTGATCCTTAATCCATAATGAAAGCCCCAGACTCCCACAGGAGTGTTGGGAACAGCCGTCCCAGCACATTGCAAGAATCCTTTCCTAAAGAAAAGAGTTTTCCACACTGGCCTCAGATCTCCCTCATGTTTGGGCAGCAGGAGCAGAGCAACCTTCCAGAAGTAAATATCCCAGGCAGCGCTGCCAAGGAAGCACCGCAGGGCTTCCCCGTGCCGCTGGATTGGAGGGAGGTTGTGGAAGGAGGAGATTTGGGCACAGAGCTGGGGGCTGTCGCCCTGCCTGCAGACCTCCTGTTTCCCTTTCCTACCCCAGGAGAGTAAAACCAGGGATATCTCTTACCCTGCAAATTGCCTTGTCCCTCCTGGGCTCCCTGAATTCCCTTATCCATATGCCAAACAATAAAATGAACTCCATATAAAAGCCAGCCAGTTAAAAAACATATTGCACGTTAGTTTGATGGAGGTTTTTGTTTTTGTTTTTTGGTTTTTTTTAATCCTTCCTCTGCCTGTTTTACTTTTCTGGTTATGCTTTTGGCATGCCTTCGTACACAAAACAAGGCATTGAGGTTTCTCAAATACTAGTCCTACCCTGAAGCTTTAAAGCCAGCTGGACAGGACAGGATTTCTGCAAAAGCATTGGCAGTAGATGCCTTACTGTATATGAAAAAAAAGTAATATTTATAACAGTTTTGTTGCCTGTTATAGAAAGGTTTTCACAAAATCATTTTGAATCATGTAGATCAGCCTAGCAAGCTGCTTGCCTCCAGTGGCTCTCTTTTAGCATTCCAGATAATTCATGTTTCTTGCAACAGACTTGGCAGCATTCACACAGAAAAGTTCTTAGCTCATAAGGTCATGAAAATGTCCTTCAACAATAAAAAACAAATGATTCTTTCTGTCCAATTCATGTTTTCTTCTATTCAGGCATACAGCATAAGGGACCATTACTGCATCCTTCACATTATGTTACAGCTGGTTGAAAATTTGACTGCTTTATTGTTTTATTATTTTTATTTCTTACCCTTTCTCCTCTCTGTAAATCTTGATTTTATTTTTTATTTTGAACTACAGTATAATTAGTATCCAGCTGTTTTGAGAGGTCTTTTCACAAGGCAAAATAATATTTGTAGCTGTTTTTCTTCCTTTCTGTGTAGAGTCCTTGACCGTAGGTAGTCATACAGCAGAGTTTGGAAAACCTTTTGCTTCTCACCAGTTTCCTAGCTCTTGTGATTGCAAAGCAGGGCTGTGATAGTTGCTTTAGGAGTATCTCAAAACCAGGTTGTGAAGGAACTGTGGACAGGAGAGTCCAGACTGAGTGAAAAAGGGTGGGAAGTGGTCTCCACCAGACATGGGTGAGCCTTGGGGTGTTGGGGCTGCAGAAGCTCTGCTGCCAGATGGGCTGTAGTATGTGAGGACAGCCTGGGGTCATTGCGTAGGTCTGGGCACAGCATCCCCAGTTGTACCAGCTGCTGGGTGCTTTGGTGCCAGGACCCAGCCCATTGCAGTCTGGTCTCTGCCCTACATCCAGTGATGCCATGATACTCAGCCTGAAGTTAGGTAGTGCAGGCTCACGCTTTGGGTGTAGCGTGTTTGGTGCCAGTGATGCACAGGAATCCCATGTGTGAGGCACTCTTCAGCAGGTCCTTGGTGTCTTCCCTTGTACCTCAGAAATGCACTAACCCTCATACTCCTTTTTTACAACAGAGCCCAGTGGTAAATAAAAGAACCTCTGTACCAACAGAGCAAAGAGCTTTGGCAAAATTTAGATGTAGAAACTGATGGGTGTCCTTGTTTACTGCACGCCTTCTTTTCTCTGCCCCTGCAGGGTTGGAAAACGTGACTATCCAGCTGAACCTGGAGGCTGAGTTTCATTTCACTCATCTCATTATGACCTTCAAGGTAAGGAAGTCACAGCCTTACCCTGAACCCTGAAACATGGGGAAATGAGAGGTCTTGTAGTCCTTCGCGTCTATTTGATATTTGGGATTTAAGTTTTGTCTGAGCTGTTTGGCCTGATTTTTTTGGAGCTGCCAACCATTAACCCCTGCAGAAGTCATGCAGAAAGGCTGAGTTGTGATTTGTGTTTGAGCCCTAGTGAGGCTGCAGAAGGAGTCATACTGAAGCTGGGGTTTGTGTTGGTGTGTCTCCAGGTTGTGTTCTAGAAATCATATAGTAGCAAGGATTTTTTTTTCCTAAAAAAAAATTGGCCAGGGTATCGACTTTCATTTGGCAAATGGAAAGGTCTCCAGGAAGAAGGAACATCTGTACACAAAGTGTCTTTGTTTCTTTACAAACAGATGTCTTGGAATGGCAGATTATGTCCTGTACATCCTAAATCACAGGCAAGCGCTAGTGGCAACCTTCAGCTGAGGTTTTGGGGGCTGCAGTTCCTGCAGGGCTGGATCCCTGCTCCTCCCATGTGGACAAATGAATCTCTTCATTTTTACCCGTCAGCTTTCTAGGAAAGCTGGTTCCTCTTTCCTGTGGCATCAGTTAGGGTTTCTCCCATTGCCTCAAGGTGGTGGTGGTCCTTCTTGCTGGACCCAGCAGCAAGGGACCCCCAAACAACCCCTAACGTGATGAGGCTGCTGCAGCCATTGTACCCCAGTGCTGGGGCTTGGTCTGCCATCAGGAGGAAGACTTTAGGGGAAAGATACTTTTAATAATGATTTGTTGACTTTGTTTGTATGGTAGGCACTTGAACTGCCTTACCTCTGGGTTACTACATTTTCTGTTGGGTGAGATACCAGTTTCTAAATCAGGTGTTATTTTCAGCCAGGAAGCACAGAGAAAATTTCTTTTCAGCTGTGATTGAAATGCTTTTGTACTTGGCTCTGGGAGGTCCCCCTCTGAATACATAAAACTAATGAATTGATGGTTGGTGTTTCTTGGTAGGTGCAAGCCAGGTGTTACTACCTGTTTTTTGAAAGGCGGCATGTAAATTGAAACACGATATTTTTTAGGTCAGAGAGATTAAAATCTTTCAAAAATCTCATAAACTATTTGTTCTAGAGTTGAATATGTGAAGGTAAGAAGGACAGTAGTTTGTCAGTGGTGAAGCAAATGCAGCCTGCCAGAGTCTGGGCAAGGTGAGCAGGAGGAGGGCCAGCGGAGACTGGGGGAGTCAAATGCAGCAAGAGTGGATGAAGCTGAACCTCTCAATCTCCTTAAAGAAGAAGGTTTTCTTAAGGGAGCACAGAGGATGATTAGCACTGAATGTCAGAGACACTGCAAAAGGTCATGTAGTCAGACAAAGAGAGGTGGGCAATCCCAGGGCTTCTCTGAGCATCAGAGGTAACTGCTCAGCAAGAACTTCTGGGTGTCAGAGCTGGGGAGGAAGCACTGACAGTGGCCTCCCAGTCCTTAGGGCAGGAGAGGAGGCCCATTAGGTCCTTTATAAGAGATTAGGCAAGGACGTACAGCAGTGAAGAACGATGTGCTGCTGTCCACAAGCAGTGGAAAGAATCTTTTTGTCTCCCTAAAGCCCTGCTTTAACCCCCACTTTTCAGAAAGGATTTGGAATCCAAAAAGCTTACAAGTTCACTTATTTATTGTAAGTGTATTTAAACACTTGGCCACTGGGTGCCATTTTCTGAAGATGGGTCATCTGTGGTTTGATGTGTGTTACTTCAAATATCTACCCCTGAGCAGAAAGTGGGATATCATCAGAAAAATATTCGCAATATTTCCAAATGTTGGAAACAGTGGAGGGAGAGAGATTAAAATTCAGACATGGATTACTTGCACTAAAAAGCACTCAATGTAAATGCAAGTAATAATTAGCTGAATAAAATCTCTTTTGTTTTTCTTACTGTTAGACATTCCGTCCTGCTGCAATGTTGATTGAAAGATCGTCTGACTTTGGAGAGACATGGCAAGTTTATAGGTATTTTGCATATGACTGTGAGAGCTCATTTCCTGGGATTTCAACTGGACCCATGAAGAAAGTGGATGACATAATTTGTGATTCCCGATACTCTGACATCGAACCTTCAACGGAGGGAGAGGTCAGAGCCATTTTTTTTCCAAAGTGTTTATTGTGTAGACCTTTTGTCTCTTATTTTTAAAGCTGAATCTTCTGTTGTTTGATTTTTTCCTCCAGGTAATATATCGTGTTTTAGATCCTGCTTTTAGAATTGAAGATCCATACAGTCCAAGGATTCAAAGTATGTATGCAGTTACCTTTCAGGCTCATTTGAAAGTATTTTAGTACTTACTTGCTTACAAAAAACAATAAACCACAAAGTTATTCATTAGCTCTGATTGCAGTTTTGAAGTCATATGAATACCTTTGTGTATGATTCCTTTTCCTAACTCAGACAATGACATGAAATAACAATCAGTGTTGTTGACTCAAGGGATTGCTCTAAATATGCATTATTTGAGTTGGTCCTTTTCTTAATTGATCAGGGATTTGTTTTCATTAAAGACCCCCTCTTCTCAAAATACATGCAGTTGCCAAGAGAAACCTTGGACTGTGATTCTGTAATTGTACAGTATTCAGAAAGCAAAGAAATAGAACTGCAAAGGTACTTAGA
Organism: Manacus candei; assembly: GCF_025592945.1. Taxonomy (NCBI): domain Eukaryota; kingdom Metazoa; phylum Chordata; class Aves; order Passeriformes; family Pipridae; genus Manacus; species Manacus candei. Next base: position 3,259,513 of record NW_026138111.1, on the reverse strand, counting down.
TCATTGTGCATGTCTAGCTAAAATCAGTGGGTCCACGTTTTATTTTTCAGGGCTTTGAGTCATAACTTTGGAACAGTTGGCTGTGGTAGCACTGCATGGCTGAACTACACAGATGTGGCCATGAACCACGACTTACTGTAGTGTTTGTGTCTGGTCATGGCAGTCCATGAATGCAAAGGCAGAGAGATCTGTTGCTGATGTGGCTCAAAGAGAAACTGTGGGGCATTTGGGATGAAGGAACTGCTTGGCCTTAAGCTTGACCTCCCATTTAATGTGCATTCTCAGTTTCAGTTCATGTCCTTCAGTGCAAAGCTACCCAGGCAGCAGGAAATATCTGCAGTAGAGAATTGTCTACTGGTTGCTATACCAGTTTAATGTTAGGGTTTTTTTAACAGGCATTTTAAAGTAGAAACTGCTTTCATGGGCTTGAAATGCTCTTTCAAGTGTAGTTCAAGGCTATAAGAAATTACACAAGATTCACAATATCAAAGTGAACATGTAGACTGAATTAATTAGTGCAATATTGTCCTCCCATGGATTATCCCTCAAGAACTTCTTTGTATTTGGTCAGTGATGGGGTGTTGCTTCTTTCCACAAAATGTAACTAATTATATTTGCTAGCAAAGCTGGGCATACGCAAAACAAGAATTATTTGTGTCTTTATTTCCAACTAGGACTTTTTCCAAAAGGCTTGTAACTCCTAAGGCTCTTGGTCCACTTGTCAGCAGTTTCTTAATATCGAGTCCTTGCCCATCTCATGTTTAGAGAACCAGTGTCTCTTTGGTGGTGCTCTTCTGCGTGCCTTTAATATTTGTAGTTGTGCCTGCGCATGTCTACAATAAAGTAGACTAGTATTTTTACTTAAACTTAAACTTACTTATACATTATAAAATAATGTAATTTCTTTTTATTTAATTTGGGAGTCTGAAGTGATCTATAGTATGTAAGTGCTGAAATTAAATCTGATCTAATCTGCCTATAGGAAGCGTGCTTAGGAAGTCACTCCTGGCTTCCTCCCATTCAATACGCTATCTGGTAAATAATTCCAAAATGGGTTTTGTGAGTTTCTGGGGATTTTTTTTTTGTGTGTCCCCTGCAGACCTGTTAAAGATTACGAATCTGAGAGTCAAATTCGTCAAGCTGCACACGCTGGGAGACAATCTCTTGGACTCTAGGATGGAGATCCGAGAGAAGTACTACTATGCCATCTACGACATGGTGGTGCGTGGGAACTGTTTCTGCTATGGACACGCCAGTGAGTGTGCACCAGTGGAGGGCTTAGATGAAGAAGTGGAAGGAATGGTAAATATTCACGGTTTTTGCATAAAGCTCTTCCTGTCTGTGCCTCTTTTAAGTGATTTGAACACAAATGTAAAGATAACACTCTGTACCCCTTCTCCACACTCTTGGTTTTCAAACAAAAAACTGTTCTAATTATTCTTTCTCAGCAAACATATCTGTCCTTATAGGTGTTAATCAAACAGACATCTCAGATTAGGTGAAAATTGTTTCAACATTCCTTTTCTAATTATGTTAAAGAGCTGATGAAATTCAGAGGTAGGAATGAAGAAAAGGGGTGTAACCTTATTGGGTCAGAGGCAGGTGTTGCCTTGGTTCGCTCCTAAAATTGGAGCGAATAGAGCCATCAAAGGATGCGAATCAAACATGTCCTGTGTTTGTATCAGTTGTTACTAGCTGAGAAGTGGAGACTGTAACCCTAATTAACACAGGCCTTGAAGGAAAATCCTAGTTGCCTCCTTGGTATGCTGCTGCACAAGTGTCACATCCTTTCTGGGGTCTGGTTTTCTGGATGATTTTTGCCTCACAAGCAGTAATAGCACCCCTGTTAATGAGTCAGTTATTAACTGGGTGGAAATGTGAAGCGTACAGGGAAGTTGTGTCTGTTGTCCATGGGCCACTGGATGCTGTGAAACCCATTATGCTCCTTTGCCCTGTGCTTTTGGTCACTAGCTACACCCAAGTTTTGCCTTAGACATCATGGCTTCAGTGCTGGTAGTTCTGGTGAACTATGGCAGCAGCTGTCACATGATCATTGCAGGTCTAGTCTACTTAGTGCTTGTTTTGTACACAGTGAAGGCAGTCTGGGGTTGATGGATAAACCCCATCCAAACTGTTTATCTTTACTTTGAGAACCAAGGCAGAGCTGGAAAGTGGGGCTGGGCTAGTGGTGCTGATATAACTAGATGCATTTTAATAGCTAATTAACAGCTAATTAAAAGCTAAGTTTTAGTTCCAAGAGGCTTTTGTGATTATTGAGGTGGAACTGTGCTCTCCTTGTTTATATCTGAAAGCATTTATTTGGGCACTGGTTCCAGTACGGAAAGAAGGACAAGTTTGTATGAGGGCATTCTTACCTTGGCAGGTAAAGGACACTCCTGTGACCCTTTACGCCTTTTTAAATGCATTTACGTAGATGAAAGTCTCCAAAAGTATATCCATTATGTACTAGCTATATTTTACATTAATTGGAGAATGTTGGTTTTTTTCCCTTTGATAAGCAACTTTCTTTTTTTCTTTTTTTTTCTTTCTTTTTTTTTTTCGATTACAGGTCCATGGGCACTGCATGTGCAGACATAATACCAAAGGATTAAACTGTGAACAGTGTTTGGATTTCTACCATGACTTACCCTGGCGCCCCGCTGAAGGTCGCAATAGTAACGCATGCAAAAGTGAGTTTGACTAAAACGCAGAACTGCATGCTGTGAGTGTTACGTGCTGTTACTTGGGAACTTGTGACCGTGTGTAAAATCCTGAATGTTCTTTGGTTGACATGGTGTGTCTTTTCTGCAGACTTGCATCTGCCCCACGACCAGGCTCTTACTTTGCTTTCTGCCTTTGTCACAGAGTGCAACTGCAATGGCCACTCCAGCCAGTGCCACTTCGACATGGCTGTGTACATGACGACAGGGAACACCAGCGGAGGGGTGTGTGACGACTGCCAGCACAACACTATGGGACGCAACTGCGAGCAGTGCAAGCCCTTCTACTTCCAGCACCCAGAAAGAGATCTGCGGGACCCTGACGTCTGTGAGCGTAAGTGCAGCCCCACTCCTCAGGCTGGGAATGGCCTTGAGAGAAAGTGGTTGTCTTGGAGGTCTTGAGCGAGCCTGCCTGGGTTTCATTTTCTCTTTGAGAATCTGGAAATTTACCTGGTCCTAATGTGTTCAACCCATTCCGTGTCTAATACCTGCAGGAGTGATACAGTCTCTCTATGCAGCAGCTGAGTTTAAATAACTTAGTGTGAGACTTGGCCTTTTATTTTGTAGCAGTTAATAAAACACATGCAATGCTTCCTTCTTAGCTTGCAACTGTGACCCAGCTGGCTCCCAAAATGGTGGCATCTGCGATCGCTACACTGATTTCTCCACTGGCCTCATTGCCGGACAGTGCCGTTGTAAATTGTTTGTTGAAGGGGAGCGTTGTGACCTCTGCAAGGAAGGTTTTTATGGCCTGAGTGCCGATGACCCAGCGGGTTGTCAGTGTGAGTAAAAACATATGTTCCTTTATGTGTGATCAAAAGCTCTTTGAGGAGCTGTTAGAGCTGGGAGAAATTGTTTTGTGGGATGGATTTTTTTTTTTCCCCTTTCTTTCATGTTTTTGCTGAAGGAAAAACATTATTGTAGATTTGCTGTAGCTTGGAGTCGACCAGTCCTTGAAACCCGGTTCACCCGCTGATCCTTGTGTATTCTGTAGAAATATCATAGTCCTCCTTATTTGTTTTCAATTATAGTCTCTAAGCCAGGGAAGTTTCATTGGGATGGGTGGTGGGCAAAGTGTGCAATTAATTTCTGTCCTGGGGAATTCAGGGGAAGCTTTAATGTATATATTTAAGTTGAATACTGTCTAAAATATAACTCCAATCCTACCTTTTGACCTGCCTGTTTGTATTTCCCAATCTAGCTTGTGCATGTAATCCTCTGGGTACCCACCCCGGGGGGAATCCTTGTGATTCGGAGACAGGAAACTGCTATTGTAAGCGTCTGGTGACAGGAAAGCAGTGCAATCAATGCCTGGCAAGTAGTTTACCATAAAATAAATTAGGAGACAGTGGTGTGAGGGAGGCTGGATTGTGGAAAGCATGGAGCCTGGTGCTGGGCACTGTCTCTGACTGCCTGAAAGCCCATGCCTGGCATTCAGGCTGGAGTGGGCACCTCAGGATGTCAGCAACTTGCTGTGTTACAGGGAGCTGGGATGCATGTCAAGGCAGACAAGAACATCCAGTTTAATTCCTGGGACCATAAGGAGTGAGACATTAGGATACCTGTGGTTGCTCTGTGGAAGCTGAGGGATCTGGGGCAGTTCTGCTGAAGTCCTCGCTGGGGTGAAAGACAAAATGATCAGGGAAGCAGTGTTATCAAAAAAATTGCTTCCTATACAGGCCATTATTTTAGGCAGGGATTATTTCATACACATACATTTCCATGTAGTGTTTATGCATGCTGGGGTGTTATAGAAACAGACTGTCAGATAACTGAATGTGTTTGTACAAACACTGACAGACTCTTATCTAGCAGTGGAAAAGCTAAAGCAGTGTGTCTGCCTGTCCAGCAAGCAAGTTGCAGAGTAGCAGTCCTGGAAGGGCAGTGCCCCACACAAACAACTGCTGTCCCACATTTGGCTTGCTTGCCCTTGAAATGCTCAACAAGGTGGGAGGAGAGCAGGTGGGGGAGTGGTGTTGGTGGTTGTGGGGGTAGACCTACAACAAGGGGAGCAGGATTCGTGGGTTGTGGGGGCAGTCTGGGATAACTTATGCCGAGTATTTAAAAATTTGCCTTTGGATATGTCAGATTAAATCTACATCAGGTAACATTGCTGGTGATGTTTTTTCCTGCAGCCTGAGAACTGGGGCCTGAGCAACGACATGGATGGATGTCGGCCGTGTGACTGTGACCAGGGAGGAGCACTGAACAACAAGTGAGTCTCAGCCCAGTTACTCTCCTGTAATCATTCACCCAGTGAGTTGCGTGTTGTTTGCAATCACAACATCCAGGGCTTAATGTGCCCTGGAGGAGGATGTTTGGGACCATCTTTCCATTCTAGAAGGTGGCAGGTCTTGATTGCAGCAAGAGTGACAGAGGCATCCATGTCTTTTCCATACTGAACTACCTCTGTTTGTGCCACTGGTGCAAGTGAACATGTAAAACTGTTTTTAGCATAGCTCTGCCTTTCGTCAGGCATGGTAGGAGTGAGACATAGATTAATCTCTACCTTGGCCATAACGTGGGGTATGGTCTATGTCAAAGCTTTGATCTTACAGGATGAAAGCAGGAATCAGGCAGTGAGTGATATGGACAGTCAGGCTGGTTCTTGGTTTGTTCCCAAACTGGCCCTTTGGCCAGTCTGTCTGCCCACCAGTGCTGGGGGAAGCGCACTAGCTACACAGTATTGCTCCATTGCCCTAGTGGTGCTGCGTGGGGTGGGATGTGGACCTGGAAGTGCCTGCCGAGGAGATGGAGATTTTTTTTTAGAGAAAATTGTAAATTTTGAATATGCATCCATCACTGTCATCACGGAAAGTCCTGGCTTAGATGCCTTGTTAGTGGAGTGCTGGGTAGCCTGCTCCTCTGACCAGAGCAATTTTCTGTGTTAGGTATGTGTCTGACCCCAGGATTATTAACAGCAGCATGTTCCTTCGCTCCCTTTATTTTTCCCTCCCCCCTTTCCTCCACAAACTCTTTTCAATGTCCTGCTTTTGTCTAAAGCCACGGAAGTTTCCCAAGGGGGTCAATGAACTGTTTCCCACTGGAGCCCATGGGACCACACTGGGGGAGTGTGGGATTGGTCTTGGTGTGACTCCTATAGGGCATCACAGCCTACAGATACACCATCTGCATCAGGGATTGCCGTGGGAATGTCCCACGGGCCATCTCTCCCGTCTGCTCCTGGGTGAATTATTAGCCCTTGGCAGACAGCAGTGTGGATGTTAGGGATTATTTACTCCCCCATGCTTGCTCCCTGTGCACAGATGGGTTACACTGCACAGCCCATAACAGCTCCCCCGGCACAGCTGCTTCCAGGGATTTGGGGTAACACGGCCCAGCCTGTTTCCCATGTGCTGAGCCCAGTGATTGCAAAACCATGCGGGAAGGAGATGTGCGGCATCCTGGCACAGGCAGGCAGCAGCTGTGCTCTCCTCCGACCGCAGGAGAGCCGCAAAGCCCAGCTCTGGCTCCTGACTTTTCTCTCTAACGTCATCAGGAAAGGGGGAGCTTTGCCCTCCTTGGGGTTCCTCAGCTGCTGAATTGCTGCCTCCTGGCTCCTGCTCAGGGTGTGGGAAGCAGCATCTGGGACAGCCCCGCCTTGCCCAAAGTTCATCCCTATGGTGTAATCCAGGTGGTGGAGTCATTGCCATCCCTGGAGGGGACACTTCCCAGCTCCTCTTCTGGGGCAGGTAAGGCACTTCTGGCATCTCAAAGTGAACATTTAAATGAATCTCTGCAGTTTCAAGAACAGTTAAAAATTACTCTTTCGGTGGGGGCTTGAAAACTTGGAGATTTTCCGTGGAAATCAGAGACATTTAACTTTCGAAAATGTTTTGAAATCCCACTAAAATTTAAAGAAAGAGGTGTATTTCCTCTTTCTATGGAAAAGTGACCAAGCATGTGCAAAATTATGACATGCTCTAGGGTATTTCATAATGCTCTAGGGTATTTCATAATGCACAGCAGACATTCTGGGAACAATAAAACTGCCAAAGGCAGTTTGGGGATAGAGCTGTATTGAAAAAATAAAATGGCTGTGCTGGTTTAAAGGTAAACCAGCAGGGGAAATGAACTCAACTCAAAAGAGAGATTATAAGTCAGAATAACAATTTAATAAAATAATACAATAAGTACGATTATACAGACAAACAATTGGTTTTAACCCACAAAACCCAAATATATAACCCAGCACCCTGGGGCATGGACAGAGTGGTGTTCGTTGGGCCCCCTGAGTCCAAAGGAAAAGGAGAGGGGAAAACCTGTTGGTGAGAGTGCTCTTGCAGTCTGGTCGAGAGTGGTGGTTGCAGTCCAGTCTAGAGTGGTGATCTGCAATCTTCCTCTGGATCCCACGAGTGGTTAAAAAGGTCCCAAGACTCCAAGATTATATATCCTCCAGTTCAGGCAGGAATGCTCAGTACCTCCCTGGGGGGTGGGAGGGGGGGGGTCCTTAATGGGTGTGAGGACAAGAGCAACTCCTATCTCGCAGGCGTCAGTTTATAGCCTGAGGAGTCAGGCTCTATGTGCAGATAGTGTAAATGGTTCATTGATAACAGTTTCTGGGAAATGGCATGGAAAACTATAGAATATGCAGTTTTGGGTTACACCTGTCCAGTGATGAACTGGTCTCAGCTGTCCTAACTAGGACAATGGCTCATTACAAAGGAAGAGAGTCTCTATGTCACCATGGACAGACTTTCTGTGTTCCTTCATGGTGTCCCTGTCCCACATCCCTGGCTGTGTCCCACATCCTACTCTGAAGCAGCCAGATTTTCTGGATTTTCTCCTCTGCGTAGCTGCTGATGGGTGACCCCTTGGGATGTGCTTTGCAACATGCAAGAGCAGCTTGACATCCTGGGGCATACAGGGTCATTTGTGTTCTTGCTCTGCCTGAGCCCATACCAACAGATAACGCTACTTGCATGGCTTGCAAGCCTGGAGCCAAAGGCTGCTCTCAGTTTGCAGGACAGACATGCCACTTTATGTCTGTGGTAGGAGTGAAGCTCCCAGGACGGCTGTCTGGCCTCAAGGAACTACCTGCATCCATAGCACAAAATCCTCTCACCATCCAAACAGAGGAAACCGTGTGCAAACTGTATACTGGAAATGATCTCTGGCCCAAGCTTGCCCCAGCCTGAGCCTAGATGTTGTTTTGGAGAACGACAGTTGGGTTGAGCCAAGGCTGTGCCCAGGACCACACTGCCATTTTAGTAGTGCAGGTGGCCCAACTGCAGAGCCCAGGAACATCTCATATCCAGATGCAGCTGTGTTCAGAAGTGCTTCTCCTCCTGTGTCACTTTAAAAGTCAAAGCAGAAGAAAGCTCTAGCACTGTCTCAGCGTAGCCAAGATGTGTTGTAAATTCATTGCTCTTTCGTTTTAGCTGCTCAAGTGAATCTGGCCAGTGTGAGTGCCGGCCCCACATGTTTGGCCGTCAGTGCAACCAGGTGGAGCCTGGCTATTACTTCATTTCACTCGATCATTACATCTATGAGGCGGAGGAAGCCAACTTGGGTCCCGTGAGTAGCACTTTTAGTGGTCTGGTGTGTCTGGAGAGGTGTGGGGAAGTTGTTTCACCAGTTGGGCGTTGGAAGCATCTGTTTTATACCCTGAGTGTTTTGTAATTAAAACTTCCAGAGTGTGGAAAACACAAAGCTGAATTGTATCAGAAAACTGTTAACCTTTAGCTTTTCAATCTTATTATCAATAAATAATACAATAATTAGGGGGGAGGAACTGGCATTTTTCTTTTTAAACCTATTTCTTTGATCATGACTGTAGTTAGTTTCCTGTCACCATCCCTCTCTGAACCCGACTGCAGGCACACCCACCACACCCCTTAACTCAGGAGTGGTGGGACAGACACTGGCTCTTCTCTTTGGTGCCACTGAAACTGGGAGGGAACAAAGCACGCATTTAAGCACATTGCCTCAGCTTTTATAGTTTCAGTATATCAATAACCTTTCTTTTATTAATTACTAAACCCACAGTTGATTGTGCAAAGGACTGGTTTTGTAATTGAGGTTGCCTCCAGCTGGTTTTGCCTGCTGGCATGGTACAGCAGTTTCTGGCTCTTTCTGTTGCCCACCACGCAGCCTTGCTTTCAATTCATTAACAGCAGCTGGGTGATTACATCTATTACTTTTGCCTCCAGCAACAAGTCAGGGAGATGGAAATAATGGTTTCTCTAAAGCAGCAGATCCTTGTCTGCCTGCAATTGGGGCACTTGGTCCTAATTTATTTATTTCAGGTAAAATGCAACCACTTTGCAGTTTCAGCCAAGGCTGAGAATTTTTTCTCTCAGATAACTGCAGAGAAGGAAGACAGTGCAGAACAGAAGTTGTACCACAGCAGAGGGCACATGAGCTGGCACAGGATTTGTGGTGCTTTTGTGTGTGCCCAGCTGGAGAGGTGGTACCTGAGGCTCTGCTGAGGTTCAGGGATAGAGGAACCCAGCATGAAAATTCACCTTGCCAAGCAGAGCAAGGAGATGTACTGCTGGTTTGCCTTTTGAAATCTTAAAACCAAATAATTTTAAAAACTGCTGATATTGAAAAGCTTTCTCACAAATTTGGTGGTAGAATAAAACTCTGAATTCCCAGCATAAGACAAAATGAAGTGGCACAGAGTTGCAGGGATTTACAGGTGGTGCCAAGCCCCTGTGCTCCTCACACCTGCACACACTTGCGCAACTCCCACCTGCCATCCTTTCTGGGGAGCTTTGACCTTTGTGCAAAGCCAAAGAGTAATAACTTACAGTCAGGCTCTGTTCAAAGAGTGTGAGAATACATGAGGGGACATCCTGAAGTGATACATATATGGAGAGATATTTCCTTGCATTCTATCCCTTTCTACTGAAGCAGCTTCCTTAGGAATGCACAGGATGTCGTTCTATGGAGATAACTATTTGTAGATACAAATACATTTGAAACAGGAAATTTGAGTACCGCACGTTTCTATTTTCTGTTACCCTTTTCCTCTTCTTTGCTTTGTATAAAAAGTAGCAGATAAAAACATGCCACCTCAGACTGAAAGGAGTGATCATATGTTAATTTGGCTATGAAACAGTTGTCAATGACTAGGCTCTGTTATTTAGTGACACCCTACTCATAGTGACACCCTACTTTTCAAATGTTATTTTGAGCAGTGGTTTGGTTTGGAGCAGCCCGGTGTAGTCAGAAAGCAATTAGCACTCAGCTTGGGTGGTTAATGGAGCAGTGATGTGCCACTACAGAGAATCCTGTTGCTACAATTATGGTGTGGAAGTCCTTACAGTGAATGAGATGTTGTAGCTGGTGGATTAGTTACTCCCAGCAAGTTTTTAAATTTAATTCTCCATCATCATAACAGAGAAATGTATTAAGAGTTGTGCAGTCTTGTTTTATTTTATTTTTCTTGCTTTTTGTATGTTAAGTGGAAGGGCAATGCTGAGCACATGTGCACAAAGACAATTTGTGTTGTCTGGGATGCAGACTGGGGATGCTGCCATCCAGGAGCCACCTATCAGCAGAACTCATCACTTTGCACACTCCTGTGGGGTTTGCAAATTTAATATATCAGTATTGAAATTCCATGTTTTGTAGGGAGTGAATGTAATAGAGCGCCAGTACACGCCAGACCGCACACCGTCATGGACAGGCATAGGATTTGTGAGGGTCCCTGAGGGGGCGTACTTGGAATTCTACATTGACAACATCCCCTACTCCATGGAGTACGATGTTCTGATCCGCTACGAGCCGCAGGTATGCCTGTGAATTATGGCATTGCTGCTTTCTAGCAGGTGCTGGCTGTCCTGGTGCACAACTGACTGGAGCCTGACACTTTCAGGGGTCATCAGGGCTCAAAGACAAGGATGGACACTCAGTTAAATATCTGATATATGTGAAAATCCAAGCTGATGTTGACTATTTCCAGTGTTATTTGCTTTACAGTTTCTTTCATTATTACATTGTTTCAGCACCTGTTTAATGAGCAAATTAAAAAGTGACAAGTCCCATCAGGACAGATAAGAATATAAATTTGGCATAGGCTGGGTGGCCGTCTAATGGCTGGCAATGCTGTTATCTGCCTTAGGAAACAAATTGCCTATATTGGATGTTGAATGCCTGCAGCCAAGAGTTTGCAAGCTGTTGGCTCTGACTCACAGTGAAGGGAAAGATCCACCCAACTCCTTACTTAGAGCTTGGCAGCAGCTGACTGCAGTGAATACTGAGGTGCAGTACCCAGAAGCGGGGAGAGAGGAGGTCACCAAACCCCGATGATGCCATGGCACAGGTGGGGCTGCTGGCCATGTAATCCTAGTCATGTTGGATGATGTCCAGGGGCACTTGCCTTGTCATGTGTCAGCCCATACCTGCAGCTGATAGATGCCCCATTGATACTGGAGTTGCAGCCCTGTCATCCCCAAAGAGCAGCTGACCACCTTGTCTGTGCACATGCTTTTCCTGGTCTGAGCTCTGGATGATTCCAGGAGTTTTTGATCATTGCTTGATGCTGATCGGGCTTTTTTTTCCCCAGTTGCCCGATCAGTGGGAAAAAGCTGTGGTCAATATCTCGCGCCCAGGCAAGATTCCCACAGGTAGCCGGTGTGGCAACACGGTTCCCGATGATGATAATCAGGTCGTCTCGCTGTCACCTGGGTCCAGGTTCGTATAACTGGATGAACCAAAAGGAGGACAAAAAAAACTAAAAAATTGAAACAATTTTCAGTTTGCTGTACCCTCTATGAAAATAGGTAAAATTAAATTTCCAGTGGGTTATAAAAATGTATTTAGTAGTGTGTCTCTAGACTCAAAGCTTTTAAATTTATTCTTATTTTCTAATCTGGTTTCTTCACTGAGTAAAGGGAGGGGGAGGTGTTTGCACAGCCTGTGAGTGAACATCAGTGTGACTCTTTACCTTGCTGATAACCTTTTCCGGTTCTGATTTGCACAACCCTCCAAACCACCTTTCTCCCATCGGAGCTTTTGTTCTGTCCGGTCTTGGCTGCTTTCCGTTATCTCAACTGCTTTATAGGGGCACCTGAAATGCTTTATGGTGCTGTACGTTTGAAGTAAGAATTGTTTCCTGTTCCCAATCCAGATACGTTGTTCTCCCGCGGCCTGTCTGCTTTGAGAAGGGGCTGAATTACACCATCCGTCTGGAGCTGTCCCAGTACTCCTCAGTGGATACAGAGACAGAGAACCCATACACGCTTATTGACTCTGTGAGCAGAATTTATTTCAGGTTTCTTTAGTGTCAAAGTATGTGGGTTGTTTTTCTGCTAAGAGGCTTTTGAAGTATTTTACAGGCCTGCAGCTAGTTCCACAGACCTGTAGTCTTTTGGGGGAGGCTAGTGTGTGTCATGTATGTCATAAGTATCAATGTCAACATCCATCTTTTTCTTTTGACTGTTTAGAATTTGGAAGATTGGGTAAGGATTTGTCAGATACCAGAACTATTCCACAAAGCTAAAGAAATATCACCATTTCCCTTCCAAATTCTGTCTGGCTGTTTGCTTTTTAGCTAAAAAAGGATGGTAGAAACTGGGATAATGCTCAATTTCCACAATTTTGGTGGAGGCTATTTATTAATAGTGACGCTTTGTAAATTATAAAATTGCTTTGCAGCTTGTTCTCATGCCATACTGCAAATCGCTGGACATATTCACAGTGGGAGGCTCAGGCGAAGATGTGGTCACGAACAGTGCTTGGGAAACCTTCCAAAGATACCGGTGTCTGGAAAACAGCAGGAGTGTTGTGAAAACCCCCATGACGGACGTCTGCAAAAACATAATATTCAGCATTTCTGCACTGTTGCACGAGACTGCATTATGTACGTAACCATCTACTTGTAGGGCAAACTGTGCCTGGAAGCTGGACGGCACTTGTGGGCAGAGTAGTTTGCACGGGAAAGGCGTGTACATGGGATGCAGGGGGTTCATGTCCTGTGCCACATTACTCACTCTCTCCAATGCTTTTCTCCGCTCAGCATGCCAGTGTGACCCCCAGGGCTCCCTGAGTTCCGTGTGTGACCCCAATGGAGGACAGTGCCAGTGTCGTCCCAACGTTGTTGGAAGACAGTGCGACAGATGCGCCCCTGGCACCTTTGGGTTTGGGCCAAGTGGATGCCGACGTATGTTGAACCCTTGGCTCTGAGCTGTGCTACGGTTGGAGCCCTGATTTTGCGACTTGTAATGGAAACTCAACCCCTCTCCCCCTCTCCTTGCAGCGTGCGAGTGCCATCTCCGAGGTTCTTACAACGCCTTCTGCGATGTGGAGACGGGCCAGTGCCACTGCTTCCCTGGGGTGTACGGGCGGCAGTGCGACCACTGCCTGCCCGGCTTCTGGGGCTTCCCCAGCTGCCAGCCCTGCCACTGCAATGGCCACGCTGACGACTGCAACCCTTACAGCGGGGAGTGCCTGAGCTGCCGGGACCACACAGCGGGACACAACTGCGAGAGGTATGGCACAGGTGCCCTTTCCCTGGCCCCTCAGCAGGATGGGCTCAGCAGCTGTTCCCTTCTGGTGCTAGTGCTCAGACAGGTGTGAAGCCACAGGGAAAGCCCCTGGACCCTGGGAGCCAGAGCAGCCCTGGTGGTCCTGGAGAATGATGGGAGTGGGGACCCCCTCTTCCCTGCCTGCAGCCTTGCGCCTCACAACAGTGCCTGCCTAACTGGCTGAGAGCACGTTGCAGGATGCCAGGCTTTTAGAGGGCCATTGCAAGCCTTCTGAGAAGTCTTGCAGTGGCAGGGCTGACATCCAGCCTCAGTCTTCCTGCTCTTACACTGGTGTAAGCCAGACAAATTTGCCTCTGTGGACACAGCTGCTAGGAGAGTGAGTGGCAAGGAAGAGCCATAAGGATGTTTCTGCCCTTTGGTTCTTCACAGTGGTGGCAAAACCTCAGTTTAGTTACAGCAATGCTGCAGTGTGTTTGCCTGCAATTCCCTGTACGCTGTGTACTCTGTTGTGTAGGTGCCAGGCTGGGTACTATGGAGACCCTGTCCTGGGATCGGGTGACCACTGCCGGCCCTGCCCGTGCCCTGACGGCCCTGAGAGCGGACGCCAGTTTGCCAATGGCTGTTACCAGGACCCGGTCACACTGCAAGTCGTGTGTGTCTGCAGTATGGGATACATAGGTACTTGGTGGGGCTGGTTGGGCTGAACCTCTCAGTGAGAAGGGGTATGTTCATATGGGTTGGGTGTGACCACAGCACCAGCAGCAATGGGTTGCTGCTGGAGGTCGCCTCACTTGGTGCCAGGGAAGAGAGGCTTGTGCAGCCCATGACAGCACCACCATAAACCTCATCTCTGACAGCATGGCGGGAGATGACCAGTGGTCAGCACAGGTGGACAGGACAGCACTGGAACTGAGGGGATAAGTGTGCTGCAGCTGGGCTGCAGCACCATGCCTTGGTGACCTGGGGGTCTACCATCTATGCTGCCTCAAGTTGCTGCCTCAGTTGTTTTGAGCATGATCCAGTTAATGGCCCCATTAATGGCCTTTATGGCCTTGCCTCAGTCTTGCCGATGATGGGGCTGCATGCTAGCGAGCCGTGATGGTAATTCTCACTGTGCCTGTTTGTTCAAACAGGCAGTCGATGTGATGAATGCGCGTCTGGCTTCTTTGGGAGCCCCGACGACATTGGTGGCGCCTGCCAGCCGTGCCAGTGCAACAACAACATTGACACCACTGATCCGGAGTCCTGCGACAAGAGAACCGGGGCGTGCGTGAAGTGCCTGTATCACACAGAGGGTGCAAACTGCCACCTCTGCAAAGAGGGCTACTATGGGAGCGCTCTGCAGCAGGACTGCAGAAGTGAGTGAGGACACACGGCTGCAGCCCCTGCACCAGACATGTCAGCGGCAGTGGCCACCTGAACTCTTTTACCTGGGAGCATTTGGGATGGAGGGAAACCTTATTACCTCCAGCTGGAGTTGCCTGCAGCTGCCCTGCAGCTCAGTGGAGGGGGGTCCTTTATGTTTGACAGGGAGAACAGAGGCAACATTTACATGTGCTGAAAGGAGGAGGATTTTGTGGGAGGGGGTTTTCTCTTCTCTCTTGATACCGATCTCTGTTTATCTCTTCTCCAGAGATAGGGTGGTGGGGTGAGAGTTTGGCTTTTGTTTACACTGGGTCCCTGCAGGTGTGGCTGGGCAGTGGGAAGGAGGCCTGGGATGGAGAGGAGGGTCTGCCTCCCCTGTGGCACCAGGCACAGCCCAGAGGGACAAGTGGTCACTGGGTGGGAGAGCACACCATCAGCCACTTCTAGCACATCTGCCACCCTAGCTGGCTGACAGGAGCTGGGCAGACTTGAACTTTGGTTGGGTACAGAGAGAGGAAAGGAGAAGAGCATGAAGAGCTGGGCTGCTTGAATGAAGGGCTCCTGTGACTTTCTGTGTGGTAAGGCAGAAGCTGTAGAGGTGACCAGCCTGAGATATGAGGAGGGCTCTTGGGCAGTGCTGAGTTTGTTCAGCATTGGGTCATCCAGGCCTGGCCACAGGTACTGGGATATATCAGCATCTGCCACATCTCTGGAGACTCAGAGAACAAACTAGATGTGAACTCGGAGCAGTCTGGTAGCGAGAGGGCAGGCTGACATCAAGGTGCTGTGCTCTTTTTGTCAGAGTGCGTCTGCAACTATCTGGGCACCGTGCGGGAGGACTGCGAGGGCTCAGAGAGCTGCCGGTGTGAGGCAGCCACGGGGCAGTGCCGGTGCCTCCCCAACGTGGTGGGGCAGACCTGCGACCGCTGTGCCCCCCACACGTGGAGACTGGCCAGCGGCACCGGCTGTGAGCAGTGCGACTGCGACCCCACGCGCGCCCTCGGCCCTGCCTGCAACGAGGTGAGGGAGTGCGGGCGTGTGCCGGCAGCTGGGCCTCTGCTCCGGTGCAGGGATGGGCTGCTGAGGTGCTCGCGTCTCCTGATGGGTCGCTTTTTTGCCAGTTCACAGGGCAGTGCCAGTGCATGCCAGGCTTTGGAGGCCGGACCTGCCGGGAGTGCCAGGAGCTTTTCTGGGGTGACCCAAGCGTGGAGTGCCGAGGTGAGTTCAACCCTGGTGCCTGCTCTACTTGCTCCTTTGGGAAATGTCTGTGTGGTCCTGTTGCACTGGGACACCCCTGCCAGGAGCAGCCTGCTCAAGCCTTGGAAATGAGGGAGGGGAAGGCATAGTGGGGTCTTCCCTGAGGTTTTGGTGCCTTGGGGGACAGGATGTACAGCAGGAGCCCAGCTCTGGGCTTGCCTGTATTTTTCTTGTCTGACCTCTATTTAGAAACAAACCTCTCTGTTTAGAAGGGTAAGCTTGCAATGCTGTCAGGTAAGCCAGTGAGGTAAGAAAATATATCACAAGCATTAGGGATTGAGAATTGGTCTGGAAACCAGTTTCCTTTGTCTTTCAATTGTATGTAGCTGAAGAGCACTTTCTTCTCTTGTGTCTGCTTATGGAGACTGGGCCTGAATAAATAAGGGTTTTTTATTTAGTAGGAGACTTTCCTTATATTTCAGATGAAAGTAAAGGAGCGAGCAGAGATCGTGCAGTGGGTTAGCCCATGCTGTAAAACAGAGTGCCAAGAAGTTGCTTGTTTAGAAAACTGGATGCTCTTTGTCCTTTCATTATAAACAAGTCTGTTCATTAGCTGGAAAAGAAACTTCAGACATTGTCCAGACCAGAACAAACTTGTATCTCTGATCTGTTCAAATAGGAACCTTTGCCAGGAGGGTTTGCAATAGATTAAGGTATTTTTTCCTGCAGGGAGGAATGTGCTTGCTGTGGTCTTTAATAAATCCCTTACAATAGAGATACCTTAGAGCCCATTATCTTGGCAGATAGGCAGGTCACAGCTACTTGGTTACTGCAGTGGATGAAAGGACTGGGAATTGTCCCAGTTTCTGAGTACGTATTAGATTTCTTGGGGGGTGAGCAGCCTTTTTGGGGAGGCTGTGTGTGTTCTGGCATGGTGAGGGGCGTGCTGACCCTGCTGGCTCCAGGGCAGGGATTGTCTCATGGTATCAGTTGTCTCCATCAAGGTTTATTGATGGTGTCCATCTGCATATCTTATCAGCAGGATTTTGCAGCATACCAGCGTTTGTGGAGTCTCATGGAGTTTCTGCTGCCTTTCAAACATGTAAAAACCTGCTTTTTAATGTTTCTGAAGTAAAGAGAGAATATATTCTTCAGAGCCTGTTTTTACCACGCAAGAGCTACATTCTCCTTCTAGCCCATTGTACTTTCTGACCCCAGGTGATACAGGAGACTCACTCAGGTGGAAATGCAGATTTTCCTTCATGATTAGATCCAACAGAGGTCTCTGTGACAGATGGGGAAAGCGGGTGCCCAGGGCTGAGCCATGGCAGCCTGCAGCGTGATGCTCTGGACAGGCTCCAAGCGTGCGCTCGCTCATGGAACGCATCCAGCCGTGTGGTGCTGCAGAGTCTCCCCGGCGTGGTGGGGTCAGTGCCTCCTGCCGGTCTCCTATCCTTGCTTGGCACGGAGACAATCAACTTCTCAGCCCTCATTTAGCCCTGGAGAGTGAGTGGTGATGTTCAAGCTGGCAGACGTGCAGCTGCCGCGTGGGCAGGTAACAGATCTCAGTGGTAAGTGGTTTGCAGGCAAACTGGAAAACTGTGCTGTTTAAGGAGTTGCAGAGCAGTGTCCCTGGAAAATAGCTGAAATCTGGCCTGTGGCCAAGGTGAAGCTGGAACTGAGATGAGGCTTTGTCTCAAAGATGCTGGCTCCAGTTGCAGGGGAACATGTGGACTCCTGGCCATGGCGTTTGCCACCTGCCCTTAGTGGCATGCTCATGTTGGCCCAATCAGCCAATATGGCCACATTTTGTGCTGCATTCAGGAAGAAAATAGAAACCAATCTGGATGGGGAACAGCAAGAGCTCTGAACCCTGTGAGTGTGGACAGTCAGCCTTCACTGCGGGCATTGAGCTGATGCAGAGGTGTGGACATCAATCCCAACAACTCCAGGGTGGGATCCTCCACTGTCTAGGGCAAGTGGCTTCTGCTCAAGGTTGGAAATCACAGGGAGAATCAATCACTCCAGGGACAGTGATGTGTGATCTGTTCACGAGAGGTCTTCAGGCTGTTGGCACCAAGAGGCACAAGCTCTTGATGAGGAATGGCGACTGTATTGCTCACATTGCTGTGACACACTTGACAATACTAAAAAAACCCAAGTGCCTGCAAATAATCTCTGGACACAGCTATGTGGAGATGTACAAAATTGCCCATCTAGGGCAGGCCAGGGATTTACAGACACTTGCAGCAGCAGCGAGTTATGAATGTGGGTCCTAGCATGCTCTGCTAGAAACAAGGCTCTAGGGCACACTTCCTTGCCACTCCCAGCAATGGCAGTGACTATTGACAGCTGCTGCTGTGACTTGTATTCTAGAAACTTCGGTAAGATCAGAGCTGATGAAGCAGAAGCTGGGGAGGCAGGTTTCTGCACCTGATCAATGTGCTTTATTTGCAGTCTGTGCTTCCTGCTGGCTCCCTTTTGCATGTCTGCAGAGATCACACTGGGACCAGACTGCTGGGGCAAGCTGAGATGGGTGCCTGTGTTTGGGCAGCATCTCAAGCCCTTGGTACTGGGTGTGGTCTCAGCACCCACAGATGTCCATTGGGGATTATACACCCACAGAGAGCCTGTAGGACTGGGTCTTCAGAGACTGCTTACTCCTTGTAATTCGAAAAAGCACAGTATTTTCTCACTAAATTTGGCACAGCAGAGGCACAGAGGATGGGGCAAAGCCCAGGCAGGGTGTGTGTCTCAGCCTTGTGCGGGTCCCTGTGAGGATGACAGTGAGCAGGAGCCGTGCTGTGATGTGGCCTGCTTGGGGGGGCACTGCCAGCCCCTCTGCAGGACTCCTCTGGCCGTTGCTCCAGCTGCGAGCAGCTCTTCGTGAGCCTGCGCATGGACGCGTGCGTGTGCCTAGAGTCCTTGCTAAGGTATCAATAACAGGATTATAGAGTTTGTCAAACTTGAGTCTCCCAGGCATTCTGCTGGAGCTTTTCCAAAGCCTGCAACTGAAGTGCAGGACTCTGCATGCTGAGATCCATGCTGACTTCAGCCCACAAAGCATATTTCTAGCAGGAGGCTCCAGGCTCCCAGGAAGCCTCTGAGATATGGTGTGGCTGCAGATGCAGCTTAAACAATGCCTTTGCACAGTAGATGCTATGAGTTTGTTTCATGTAATATAAATGAGATGACAATTGTACTATCATTACTGTTTTAATAAGCTGAAAA
Organism: Manacus candei; assembly: GCF_025592945.1. NCBI lineage: Eukaryota > Metazoa > Chordata > Aves > Passeriformes > Pipridae > Manacus > Manacus candei. Next base: position 3,240,564 of record NW_026138111.1, on the reverse strand, counting down.
ACAAAGCAGAGTGCAGTTAGTGAGATTGCAAGTTAGGTGGTGTTGCTATTGTCCCTTCACAAGAAGCATACCTGTGTTAATGTTTTTCTGTGTTGGACATGAGTATCAAGCCCTATTGTAAAAGCACAGAATTGAATTGAACTAAAATAAAAAAAAAAACCTTTTTTTAATCAAATACACACTGCAGACATTACCATTTAAGAATTAGCTTTGTAGTCTTAATTTAACACCTGGCTCTTAAACTATTCACATAGGCTGCTTTTATAGGAGGTGTTTATGGTGTTGACTGAAGACTAGCAGATGTTTCTTTTCCTTCTGTGATAAGGGTCTAAAAAAGTTATACAAATTCTACATTTAAGAAAATACAATTTCCACTTTGAGTTTCATAATTTCAATTGACCTGTGGTCATAAAATATTGTAATCTATATTGTTTCCAGAAAATTGCCCTTTTGGTAAGGTCTTCTAGCATGTTAACATGCAGCACAACTCCAGTGGTTCTGGGCTGGTATCTTATCTTGACATTCCTACTGAAAATCGTAACGCTGAGGAGTTAGCACTATGCTTAGAGGATGATTTGAATCAATAGCTGATAATTCAAAAGAAATTTGCTAGCTTTGCAAAACTTTCAACCTTACAAATTGCTGAATGGTTTTCTTATCATAGTGCCTCACTATGACTGGGAGATGATGCCAGGAAATCATGTTTGAACAAAACCTTTGTGTTTTTTCTGTGGAGGAGTTAAACATTTGATGCTTGTTCTCCTCAGTCTCAAGCAGTAAAGAAAATATTTCTACAAAAATGATTTCTACATCATCCTAGACAGAACAGAACACTTACTGCAGGATGCTAGGAACAAGCAAGGAATTGGACACTGAGACTGGTCTTCATGCAGCCCATTCAGTATCCGTTGTATCATCTCCACTGTAGTATTAACTGCCTGATACACATTAGTTTAAATTAGGTGATGTGCAAATATGCCACATAATAAATTACACTAGTTTAAATGGAAGTGAGTTCTAAATATTTAAAATCAGAGGGAAAGGTAGCAAAGCTGTCAGAGTAGGTGAAAGATTAAGCAATTCATAGATCCTTGTGAGCTTAAAGCAAACCTCTTGAACTAGTCATTTGCTTCTTTTGGATTTCTCCCTTTAGGTTTCTACACTATTTCATTCAATATACATGTATGAGTGTTACTTCTGTCTTTAGGATCAGGGAAAAGGAGGAGGAGAAATGCATTGATCAAGGTGATATAAAAATTACACATGGATACTCTATTTGTGCATGTGTGTATGTGCACATGCATTTGTGAACAGACACGGCTACAGTCTTTTAATCTGCTAATCAGCAGGTCCTGACTGGAGAAATTGGCTAAAAAATTTTGTGTCAAAATTGTTATTTCACTTAAATTGGAATATGCCACAGAAGAATCTCTGATGTAAGCACTCAATTAAAGCAAACAATACGTCCAGTTCCAAAATGACATTTCAAAACAGAAACCTATTGTTTAATTTAGTAAATACTCCTTTGAAAATCCTTAAATTTTTGGCCAACTATTTCAAAAGCCTTCTTTGCCTCCACTGTTTTCCATGGGAGGTACTGCAGTGTCCTGCTCTGCTTACTCAGGGACAGATTTGAACCCTGTCTAACAGTGATCTTCAAAGCAAGCAGCCCTGTCTGTATTAACTTGCAGCCCTTCACCTTCGCCTCAGTCCACCCGTCTGCATGAAAGGAGAGTAATCAATAAGTTGTCTTGAAGGCATTTCCAACTCAAAATGGTCAAGACATCGAAGTATCTTGTAGTAAACTCAACATCTGTGTGGTTTTGCAGTGGAAAATGAACTACTTTTCCCCATTTCTAGTCAAATGGGCATAGACAAAACATTTATAAGGAACTTACAGGACTTTGTCTTTCCCTATTCCACATATACTATGTTGAGTATAAAGCCATCAGTAGCTACTGAGTAATATTGGAAACACTTCTGCATCCCTAGATGTGCCTGTGTGTTTCTCGTTCTTCTTGAAAAAGATAGATTAACCAGGCATATGCTAACATTAGATGTGGTGTAGCTACTTAGGTGTTACATCAGACTTATGAGCATGCTGTCTAGAACCAAAATCTCCTGAGCCAAACTGTACTTTAAAGACTGTGTTTGAGTTAACCTGTTTGGGTACCTCAGAAGCAAAACTGCCATAACAGAGAGCATTCTTAGCATTGAACTGCATAGGAGTTGGCTCATGTGGTGGTCACAGGAGTAGCTGGACATTATCAAAGGAGGTGTTGGAGGAGAAAGAACTCCACGAGGCTAGAAGTGATGATGGGTACTCTGGTACTGATTGAGCACATCATGCCCAGTTTATTCTGACATGGTGTTCACTCTTTTTCTAGCAGATGATAGGAATCAGGGCGTCTCCAGTATTCACATGCCAATTCCTTGGCAGTGATAATCAAATGTCACAGGAATCCTTTTGAGGGATGTGCACCCCCCATTATGAATGATGGATGTGTAACTCAGTTATTCTTCCATGAATTATTTGCCAATCCTGTCCAGCTTGGAGGCTCTCCTTTCCTTTCATGTGGAACCTGCCACTGTCACTGTGCCTTTGTCCCTTTCAAGCAAAGTTGCTTTTTTGTCACTTCAGGACAAAGTTGTGCTCTGCAGTCTCACAGAGACTGAAGCCAATGAGTTCTTGGCAGGCAGACATTGCCTGAGGCAGAGGTGAAACCTATGCACTGAGCTATTTGCCTGGTGGCCCAGCAAGGTGCTCCTCACTACCTAGAAGGCTCTATATGATCTTGGCCTGGGCTTGCTTTCCTTCTCTCAAGAGCTGGCCACAGCTAAAGTCAGCAGAGGGTTTGAGCCCTACTATGGTGTTAAGGGAAGATGCTCTTTTCAATGGCATTGGACTATATGATCTTTGCTGGGGTGTAAAATAGCCCAATGATGGTGTCCAGGGCACAAGGTACAGGACTCGTGCACTAGAGGTGTTAGAGATGGTTAGGGTTTGAAAGCTGGTGTGGTACTGTACATGGTTAATGACTTGGGAAGATCATGAAGAAAAGAAAGAGCAAGTGTGAAAGCAGCACTTTTGAAAGATGTTTTATGTATGTTGAATTCACACTGAGGTAATTCAGAGCCAGCATTGTCTACTTCTGGACTTGATAGACAATCCTGAAAAGATAAATAACCCACAGTAATGTTTCTAGCTGCCTTGTACAATTTTCTGGGTCCTGTGAAGCTCAGTTTGGGAGTTTTGTAGGACTGGAAATGTGATGATTCTTCCAACTGTTGCATTGCATTTAGAATAAATTACTTTTTTGCTCTTTATCATCTCCCAACAGGCAGCTGCAGAGTTTGGATTTTCACTTTGCAAACAAGTCAGTACCTAAATTCTTTTCTTCCTTTCCCAGCACTTTCTGGCTCCAGAGATTTTGGAATCCACATTACCATGTAAATGCTACTAAAGCCATGTCATCTGCTTTTTTGTGAACATGCAGGTATTGAGGAGTAGAATTACTAACATGGGGTTGGTTTTGGTGTTTCTTTTTCACTTTAAGCTTTTTAAATCCACAAGTAAATATAGTGATTTGATTTGCCAGAAGCAAGTATTCCTGTAACTTGATCGGACCTCAGGATCTTTGAGAAAAACCACATGCCATTTAGCCTCTTTCTATACAGAGGAATTTGGACAATTCATCATTATACTCAGGGCCTTATTAGTTGACAGAAGGGTTAACTGACCTTCAAACAGGAACTCAACGGTTTGCCTGCAGGGAACATATTCCGTGGTGAGTTGACTACTTAAGCACTTTCGATGTAAAGTAAAAACAATCTCTTGTGTCAGGGTATAATTCAGAGAACAAAGGACCGTTTTGCTCAATTGTCCAAGCAGCAGAAGTTATTTTTGTCTCTTGCCTATCACATTCACATTGTACAAGAAAGTCGTTTTGTTGAAGAGCGATTTGTTCTGCTGAGGCTCTTTGTGTGATTTTTGAACTGAAGACCACCACTGTGTTCTGGCATTGAAGCCAACAATGTACAATCTTGAAAACAGCTTTGTGTTTTGCCCCTTTTTCAAGGGGGCATGTGCTTGGGGTGTGTGAATCGATTTATGGGCCTTTTTGAGCCGTTTAACCTCCTTCAAGGATGCCTAGTAAATGGATATGTAGGTGAAGTATCACAGTCCTTTTCCTGTTTAAGGAATGTGCTCTTGACCTGCTTCGGGTGTATTCTGCCGTGATGATAGTTAGAAAACGTGCATGTTTTCAAAGCCTCTCTTTCTGTTGTTTGCTACCATCTCTTTATTAAAAGCTTTGCGTGTTGGTGGTGCCCTCTGCTGCCGCTGCCTCCTGTGTAATTAAGGAGGAGAGGTCAAGTGGCAGCCCCGCTGCATGGAAACGCTTCTCCTGATAGCATTATTGTGCACAAAGCACATCTGTGCTTTTAGAAATGACAGTGCATCAGTAAGTTAATTAAGTAACTTCTCTCCATGGCGAGTTAGTACCAAAGAAGCGAATTTCAGGAAGGTGTGAATATTAACTCCCAAGCTGATGCTCTAAGTGTGCAATAATTAAAAAAAAAAAAAAAAACAAACCAACAAAAAACCCCAACAAAAAATTACAGTGTTAATCATCCTCATTCCCATTTGAGGGTAACAAACAGTGTGTAGGCTCTTGGTCATTAGCACCTCAGGGCTAACAGGGCTGCCCATGACCACATTCTTTGTTCTATTATACTTTTCACTGCCAGATTTTTTCTCATTTTCTGTGTACCCAAAATGTCAGCCCAGGGACAGATTCTTTGATGTGTATTGTGAATGTTTTCCCACCATCCGTGGCAGGAGCGTGTCCTGAGCCAGTCCCTGTACCTCTGCATAGAAGATCTCTCAAGGGCTGTTGCTCCATAGATTTACCCTGTTCTTCTTTGAAGCCACCTCAGCTTTTAGCACCCACACTGTCTAGTGGAAGGAAGCTCCACCACTTAACTAAGTGCTGTGTAATCAACTATCTCCTTTTAGTGTGCTGTTTGTGGGAGGTGCAGGGGAAGGTGATTGGGTTTTTATCTGCTGGGTTCCTCAGTTACCCTTACTCCTGTGCTGGAGGAGACAGTAAATAGTTGTTCCTAGTTCCCTTTTCCCATTTTGCTCATGTTTCGTGCACAGACTCTCTGATGTGTGTCTGCCTGTTGTTTCTTTTCCTGTGTGGAGAGTCTTGCTCTACTCACTCTTCATTGTAGGAGTGAAAGTGGGATCTTTGTCTTTAGTTGCTATCCAGTTGACATCCAAACACTGAAAGAAGTGGTGTCCATCCTTGCTCCATTATTGTTCCTGTTTCTGAGATGTCCAAATCCTGGTCTCTTTCTAGAGTTCTTTCCCTGTCTCTTTCCCCTTTCACACTCAAACCTGCTTCCCCTGTACCCAAGTGATACATCCATAATTAGCTTTTTATAATCCAGGCACTGACCACTTCTGCACTCATTTCACCACTTTATTTATAACTGGTTTTTTTTCCCCACCCTGCCAACGTCACTGTCATTTCCCTCTCCATAGTCTTCACGTGTGCCTTTTTCTCCTTCCAGCATGTGATTGCAACCCTCATGGCATCCAGACACCGCAGTGTGACCGTGCCACTGGGCAGTGCATTTGCAATGAAGGAGTGGAAGGGCCGCGCTGCGACAAGTGCTCCCGGGGCTACTCGGGCTTCTTCCCCAACTGCGTGCCCTGCCACCAGTGCTTCGCCCTCTGGGATGTGATCATCAGCGAGCTGGCTAATAAGACCCAGCAGTTCCTGGACAGGGCTAATACCCTCAAAATCACTGGAGTCACCGGCCCATACCAGCAGACACTCACCACGCTGGAGGAGAAGCTCAGTGAAATTAAAACCATCGTCACTCAAAATCCAGCAGCTGAGCCCCTGAAGAACATTGGAAATCTCTTCGAGGAAGCAGAGTGAGTACAGTTGCAGTTACATGGATAAGTCTAGCGTGAGAAGGAGTGGGAGTTCCAGTGAGATGGAATTTACTTGAGTGACTGATGTCCCCATGCTGGGCTGAGGACACACTGTCTCCACTCCTTTGGCTGGGTGAGGTACGCTGTGCCAGTGTGTCCTGGCGCTGGTGGAGCTCCTGGCCATGCTGAGCACTGGCAGTGAGCATCCATCCCACAGTGAGCATCCATTCCACAAAATGGAGAAACCCAGAAACGTGGCTGGGGCTGGCAGGAGCCGTGCAGCTGCCACGTGCTGGGCAGGGGTTGTCCTGCTCCCACTGCTCTCCAGGCAGCTAATTACCGGGGAGCCACTCATGCTTGCCTTGTGCTGCCCTGGGGCAAAGGACAAACACTGCTATTATGTGAGAGAATGAAGAGAGGGAGAGATTAAATTCCTGGATTTCCATGTGTTGCTGATGAGTTGGAAACTTGGGCTCCTTTCTGAATTCTGAGCATGTGCGGGGGGAAGTATCAGCTTTATAATAAGGATTGTTTCCATTTTTCTCAGGGTTAGGAGCCTTGTATTTTGTTTTAGGGCTAAGCATACAAAAGATAGTTGTCTGTGCTTTTAGAAATGGGTCAGTCTAACATTAAGTAGGATTACAGATGCTTTCTAGCCCTGTCTACAACTGTTCCAACTTGTTTATGCATTATAAAGGGGACTGCACAAAGCAAAGGGCTGAGGATTAAAGCACAAATGTCTCAATCAGGAATAGCTTGTGCCCTACAGCTCCCTCTCTCCAGCTGGAGAGCTGGGGGTCACTGCTGCTTTTGGACTCTGTGTATACTGAGGTAGGTCAGAGCAGCTGAGGAGCTGCTTTTCCTTAAAACACATATATGTGCATCTGTTCTTGCTCCTCTCTGGTTGTATAGAAGAATACTGGGCTTAGGAGGAGTCCTGGAAAACAGGAGGCTGTTGGGCTATTGAGAGCTGTAAATTTGTCTTAGAGCTTAAATACTGCCTGATTCTTTCAGAATGCTGGGTTTGGTGTGATCACCATGGATGGGAATAGCTTCCTATGCCCACTTTTGTTCTGCAGCAGCCTTGACATGTAACATTCACTTGCTTTTCCTTTTAGGGTTATCCCACTAGCTAAAGCCTGCTCCGTGGCTCACTGAGGCCATGCTGAATGCTGAGGGCGGGATCTTTACAGACAAGTTAAAAGAATCCATTGTGTTAAGACTCAGGCTCTCCCCCGGCCCTCGCCTGCTTCCTGAAGTTCAAATCTGTCCCATGAGCTCGTAGTAATCAAAACTGCATTTGTAACTGTGTGGGATGGGAAGCAAATTATGTATAGATCATAGTAGTCAACTCTGACCTATGCAGTTGCCATGATACAAGATCATTACACCAGTCCTCTGGAATCTGCCTCCAGTTAATCTTACACAAAGCAGCTGTTTTCTGAGCAATTTGGTGCTTTGAGTTTATAAATGTGCTGCAGATTAAAAAGTAGTTTTGTGTGATAAAGGAAACAAAACAGTATTCTAGGTAGGCATGTTGTTACAAATCACTTAGAGCTCCAGTGAGGGAGTACAGTCCTACCGTGGCAGAAGCTAGGTACAGCTCTAGCCACCACTCCTCAGTGAAGCATCAAGGCTTACAACCCTTCCTCCCCCCGCTGTTGAGTCCTGTGCCTGTTTTACAGAAAGCTTACAGCAGATGTTACAGTTAAGATAGCTGACATAGAAGAAAACCTGTCAGCCTTAGCAGCAAAGAGCAACAGCACAGACACTGACCTGAGCGCGCTGGAGACAGATGCCAAAAGCCTCGACCACGTCGTGAAAGAACTTGCAGAACAGCTCGAGTTCATCAAGATCTCTGATGTTCGGGGTGAGTGTCACAGGGAGGGGCAGAAAGCAGTGGGGTGGCTAAAGACTTAATTAGTGCATGGTTTTAAATACCAGGTTAATCTTCTAACTTGTAATAAAACACAGTTCCTAGGAGGACAGCGTCTTTCTGTGCATTAGCAGAGTTGCTGATACAGCAGGAATTTTTGTCCCCTCACCCTGTCTCTCTCCCATCTTCACATTGCAAAGCTGACTTATTCTCGGGGCACAGAATTACCTTAAAGTATGTTGCTTGACACATTTCAGATGAGACACAATGGCATAAAGTGCACCACAGATTCCAAAATACGCCTGGACATCACCCTTGCTCTCCCTGGTCTGTTAAATGGCTGTTTTTGTTTGAAAAAAATGGGTCTTTGTGACTAAGACTACACTGTAAAGAGCCCAGTTCTTCTGAGCCACCCAAACTTTGCATGCCTATTGGCACACTGAAATGTGCCAAGAATCAAAATTTGTTGGAGAAAGAGGAATGTCACCAAATTATTTGGAAATTTGGAAAGCTGACTTCAAAGAAATGATTTGTTAATTTTTCTTTTAAATTTCCTAGTTTGTAGGAAGTCTGAAATTGTTTCCAGTGAACATGGGATATTGCAGAGTGAGGCAAGTGGGATATAGAACAGGGGAGTCCCTGACTTGTGGCATTCTGCAAAGGAAAGCTGCCCCAAGGTGCAGAGTATGGCTATCCCCACAGGGTCCCTCACCCCCGCTCAAGGCCTCTCCAGGAGTTGTGCCAAACTAACAGTTCTGTAAGTCAGCACCTCTTATCAAGCAGTTGTTTCTTGAGAAAGCTCTGACCAGTTTCCAGGCAGTGGCTCCATAGGCCAGACATCCCAGAGCACACAATAAGAATTAACAGGATAACTGAATCCTTAGAAAACAGACTGTTCCTCTAAAAAACCTAAAAGGATCTCCTGGATCTCCTTTTGACCTTAAGGCAAGCTGAATTCAGTCACTAGAGTCAGAGAAAGGCTTAACTTCCAAGTCCAACTTGACACACTGTCCACCATCAAAAAAGCAAGCTTTTTTTTCTACAACAGGTTGAATTCTGTCAACCTAGCAATGGCACTGAACACAGCTGCAAAGGTCAGCGTTTCATTTAATGTGATGTGAGATATCGTAACCCTGATGTGTCATCTGCTAACATCTATAATACACATTACTTTGGGTTACTAGCAGATTTCTCATCAGCTCCATCTGATTTCTACAGGAGCCTTGGATAGTATCACCAAGTATTTCCAGATGTCCCTGGAGGCAGAGGAGAGGGTCAATGCCTCCACTGTTGATCCCGATAGCGCCGTGGAGCTGTCAGCACAAACGCGGCGGGAAGTGGAAGACTTAATCAATGAGAAGGAGGCCCAGTTCAAGGCTAAACAAGAGGAGCAATCGCGCCTTCTGGATGAACTCGCAGGCAAGCTGCAGAGCCTGGATCTCTCCGAGGTGGCTGAGAAGGTACACAGCTGAACACAGCTGAGAATCACTGGGATAAAACCTGCAGCAAAAATAAAGCTGGGTTTGTGAAGACACGACAGGCAGGGAGGAACTGTAGGGTGTGACACCGTGAGATATGCAGCTTGTTGATGAAAAATGCGCGTTGCTTGGTTGGTGGGGTATTCTGTGGGCTAGATCTGGGCCATGTAATCAGCAGGCTCTGAGACCTACTGGCTTTCAAGCACCAGCCTTTCTTGTTGGTCTCCCCCCTACCCTTCCCAGCCTCAAAAAAGCAGCGGCCTTTGTATCACTCCTGCCTTAACCCAGTGCCCTTTGCTGTGGACAGAGCTCCCACATGTAGAAAAGCATAGCAAATCTGCTGGGCTGAGAGCCATCTGATGAGCTCTTAAACCCATCCTGAGTTCAGTGCTTGCTTTCTCTAGGCTTTCCTCTTCCTTTCTACAGTTCTGTAGGGAACATGCTGGGCCTGTACGGTGCCCAGCCAGGCAGCATTTCTGCTTGCACTGACAGGCTGCCCACCTCATCATCACCACAGGCTCATCTTCCTCCTGCTTGAGACAAAGCAGAACTTAACAGGGAGCTGGAGTCAAAAGGGCATTTTCTCTGTTGAAGCTGCCTACTCATCTGTAAATACCATCAAGGGTGGCTTTTTCTTGGGAGAGGCTGGGTGTTCCCTCAGTTTCACTTTGAAGTTGTCCAGCTGCATTCAGAGAACAATCCCTAAACAGTCCCCGGGGAAGGCAGGCTGCAGGGGACCACTCATTAAATCCCCGGGGAAGGCCAGGCCTGTGTTAGAGGGTGAGTTCTTCACACACTGAATTGTCCATTCCTTAAGAAGCAGCCATCCCTCCCACTCCCCCATCCCTCCCACTCCCCCAGCCCTCTGTTTTTCTCTGGAGGCAAGAAAGAGAGATCTTTTTGTTTAGCTTTCCTTCCCCTACATTCCTGCCTGACTGTTCTTGAGGTCTGAAAATCTTGGGTAGATGTTTATCAAGACAGTAAACACCAAGTTGCTTCGAGGTGTAATCATGAGACACACAGAGCCACACACACAAAAAAAATCTTTCTGCTTTCTAGCTACTGCTGGGTTGCATGCCAAACAGGTAAGAGGGACTCATTTACACTTCACAGGAGACAGCTGCAGTTAACTTGGCACAGCCCTTAGGTTATCCCAGGGAGATTGTTTGGCTGCAAAACCTCAGTGACTATCATTTGGCATAAAGGGAGTGGGGGCTTGAAAAGTGAAAAGAACCTCACAAGAATGGGGAGTTTTCTCATATTGCCTCCTCTGTTATGTCATTGCCAAACACTAACCAAGTAGTGGATAATTCTCAGTACACTGTTGCAGATGGAAATAGATTTGCTTTTAAAAAAAAAAAAACAAACCTGAAATTTTCTGGTACAGCAGTGTCCTACTCCAGCCCCCCCACAGTTCAGCAATGGAAATCAGGCTGTGACTGCTTCCCTTGTCTAATGTCTCCCTGCAGACGTGTGGCACTGCTCCGGGAGCCTCCTGTGCCGAGTCCGAGTGCGGCGGCTTGAACTGTCGGACGGAGGAAGGGAAGAAGAAGTGTGGAGGCCCCGGCTGCGAGGGGCTGGTGACCGTAGCTCACAACGCCTGGCAGAAAGCTATGGATTTTGACAGAGACATCCTCAGTGCATTAGCAGAAGTTGAGCAACTCTCTAGAATGGTAATGTGCCAAAGCCATTGTTAGATATTAAAAAAGAAAAAAACCTTTCATTTGTAACACAGATTGAGAGGCTAATTGACAAAGTATGTGCTGGCTTACTTCAGAATACTTTGAGTTGCGTAACCTCATCATGCTTGTAAAAATCCTCAGCAAGGGAGCTTGCTAAAGTGAAGCTTCATGGATAACTAAACATCAGCCTGAGTTGTTTAAACTAGCGCTGGGGGTATGGATCAGGGCCAGCTTCTAAGTGTTCTGTGAGTTTTATGAGAAAAAGCATTCCTCATTACTATTACCTCTAACTCCAACAGAATTGTTTTAAAACAGGCCTTAAAGCATGACAAGATATGCAATCAAGCCTTCCATTTTCCTCTCTTTAGGTTTCTGAGGCAAAACAGAGAGCTGATGAAGCAAAACAAAATGCACAAGCAGTTTTGCTCAAAACCAATGCTACAAAAGAACAAGTGGACAGAAGCAATGAAGATCTGAGAAATCTTATTAAGCAGATTAGAGACTTCCTAATGCGTAAAAACCTTACATTTTATTTTGATTCTGGGTTTGTGAAAACTGTTCTTAGATCTATATCATCCTCCAAGGGTTAATGCAATAGTTGTGTTATTGTTCCCTGCCCCCCTCCCCAGACAGACTTAGTGTCTATGATGAAATCTGGAAACATGAGAAAACGAAGACAATAGGAAAGTGAGAGCAAACTGTGACATGTTCTTATGTGCGTTTCAGCTGAGGCTGTTGTAGTGCTGTACTTAGCCAAGTATGTTCATAAGTTCTGGCTAGAAAGACAAAGTAGTATTAAAGGGGAAGAAAGTCAGAAACTGAATTTATCTCTGTAAGAAAGCATGTAAAGGTTAAATGAAAGCCTTGTTTGCCAGCAAGCAGCAGCATGGCAAACCCATTCCTTCCCTGTTTGCACAGGGCTGAGTGTGCTGTTAGCACAAATACATTTACGTGCAGCTGTTGGCTTTGTTTCCTGGGGCTCAGGTCCCCCCCCCAGCTAATCACCAAGATCTTCAAATGGCTTCCAAGAGAGCTATGCCAGCAGGGCCTCCACACCTGCTGGACCTCTCCCAAGAGGGAATTTCCACCCTAAGGAAGTTTTAACACCTTGATTTTCCATAAGTCTGTGGGAAGACGTTTTCCTGTGATTTTCCTTCTTTAGGGAGCAGCTGGACAAGAACTTTAATACTGAGACTTGACAGAGGGAAGCTTTTACTCACATCTTTGTTATTTGTGTCCATTTACTAGAAGACAGCGCTGACCTGGATAGCATCGAGGCAGTGGCTAATGAAGTGCTGAACATGGAGATGCCAAGCACTCCCCAGCAGCTGCAAGCCCTGACAGAAGATATTCGCGAGCGTGTGGAAAGCCTCTCTGATGTTGAGGTCATTCTGCAGCAAAGCGCTGGAGACATTGCCAGAGCAGAAATGCTACTGGAGGAAGCTAAAAAAGCAAGGTACACAGCCCTGTTTCATCTCATTGTATGAGAAGGTGCAGTTTAACTTTCCGTGATGTAGATTTTCATTCCTTCAGTAAGGGGCAAAAATGTTCCTTTGCAGTGTGTGGGTTTTTTCCAGTTCCAAAGTAAAAGCATTTTTAGCATTAACAGAGTCTTTCTTGCTCCACAGCAAAGGTGCAACAGATGTTAAAGTCACTGCAGACATGGTGAAAGCAGCACTGGAAGAAGCTGAAAAAGCTCAAAATGCAGCTGAAAAAGCCATCAAACAAGCTGATGAAGATATTAAAGGAACTCAAGACCTGCTGACCTCAGTGAGTTTTTTATGACTATTTCTTATGATATAGAAACAGCACCAAGTCTGATACTTGAAAACTGATGTAAGCCTGCCTAGGGAAGGCTCTTGGGTACTGCAAAGCAAAAACTGCACTTAAAATGGATCTAAACCATTCCTGCCTTCACATCAACTTTTGAGTATGACAAATGCTAGGGGACTGTTTGCTCACAAAAACCCCAGTCAGACAACAACAACCAACCACAAAAAAACCCAAACCAAACTGAACCAAAAATCAAAAGGCTTTTCTCAACCCATATCCTGCACCGTCCAAGTAAAATGAGCAGGATTGTAGCCTTCTAAAGCTAAGGCAAGCCACACTGGTCATGTACTGGTGTAACTGTGCAAAGTGTCATCCACCACTGCAGCTTCAGACTAAAATAAACGAATGCTGGATTGAAGTGGCAAGTGCTGTAATCTTGTCAGATAAAGTATTTTCAAATTTCATCTCAAGGCCCTCAGGACACCACAGTGCTATCTATACCCATGAAGCTTGGCCAGTTTAGAAGCTTCACAAGTCCATTATCACAGGCTGAAGTCAAACGTCTGAAGTTTTCTCAGCAGATTAGGCAACTCGTGCATGTATAATGCAATCAAATCGTTTTTAACCATGTTCAATAATGCTTTTGCAGCCTCATATGTACTGTTTTCAAGCAGTGGGCTTTTTCACCCTGACTCCGATTGGCCATTTTTAGCAAAACTAAAACAACTGTTTTTTTAAATCAGATCTACAGACATAAACTAATTAGTTGAGCAGAGTATATCCAGAAAGTTTAGTAGTATATCCAGTGTCTTTTGAAAGTGTAACTCTCATCCTTCTTTCTATTAGATTGAATCTGAAAATGCAGCATCTGCAGAAACGCTGAACAATGCTACCTTACGTCTGTTTGAACTAGAGAGGAGTGTTGAAGACCTTAAGCAAAAAGCTGCTACAAATTCAGAGAATGTGGACAACATAGAAGACAAAATTATTACTGCAAAACAAAATGCTGAAGAAGTTAAAGAGGTGAGAAGCTCAGGAAAGATGCTAAGGGAATGCCAACAAAACTCCCATCCCAGCTTTGGCTAAAGGAACATCAGTGAAAACATGTGATCCATCACATTTATTGGTCATGTACTGGGGGTAAAAAAAAATCCCAACATCTACACACTTATCCAAGATAGCTGCTTTTTACTTTGGATCCAAATACAGAGAGAGAAAAGTATTGGGAAGTTTTCAGGTTCCAAAATAGCTGCAGGAAACCTGTCACACTGTCACCCTTTCATAGATATGTTTCTGGCCCTCAGCTTTACTATCTGCCACAGGAGAACTGGTACTTTCTTTTTTTCACTTGTATAGAGTATTTATGGTTCTATGACAATGATAGCTTCAGGACAAACAACCCAGAATTTGGCATACATGGAATCAAGCAACAAGAAAAATCATGACTTTATTATAAAACCAAAGTAATTTTTAAATATCAGAGATGCAAGATTTTTTCTCTGACCAGGTGGCATTGCTCCCAATGTCTGCTAAACACCTTTGTAATAGCAAAAGAATGCTCATTAACAAAACAATTGACCAGATTGCCAAAGGAAGTTTCATTACTCCCATCTCTTGTCTGTAGTTAGCCCATCAGTCTCCAGAGAGACATTTTCTGCCAGGAGAGCTGTATTATCCATCAAATCAACAATATCCAAACACTAAGTAATATCTCAGATGCTGTCAAGTAAACATGAGATACTTCCAGTAGTACTGCTGCAGTTTGTTAACTTGCTTAATGATTGAATTCCATTGGACTTCTCAATCTTAACCCCACAGAGAAAAGCAGAGCTGAGAAACCAACCTTGTGACTTCTCCAGCACCTTCACCTGCACAAACTAGTCAGCTGTCTCATTACTGAAAGGGTAACAAGAGTACTCCTCCCCAAATGCAAGCATTCAATCCAAAACAGTGCCAGTTCCTTACCATGTGTAGCTTTCCAGCTGTACATTAGTTACAGAAGTGTGTAACTAATTAGTTACAGAACTGTGTAAATTAATCCCATAAATCCCTGCCAAGTGACAGTACTGAAGCTATAAAACAGCCACAGATCTGCAAAAGAGCAACTTATGAGTCTTCACCCCAGCCCTTAAAGTCTTGAATAGTAAGCAGGAAATACCCTGAAACTGTTCCTGCTTTTGTTAACTGAGCTAACAGCGTAGTCTCTCCTTCCACCCAGACTAGTAAGGGCAGAGGGAGGAAATGCCAACTCCCGCTGTATTGGCTGTCGCGTGAGCTCCATCTTGTGCTTGAATTTGGAACAGGTCCTCAACACGGAGCTGAGCGGCAAGTACAGAACCGTGGAAGAACTCATTGCCAAGAAGACTGAGGAGTCGGCCGACGCCAGGAGGAAAGCCAGCATGTTGCAAGATGAAGCTAAAGCCTTGCTGGCTCAAGCAAACAGCAAACTCCAGCTGCTCAAAGGTAAGGCTGTTCTGAGGAGGTAAGTTGGCACCTAAGCACATGAAGCAATTTCACACTGTTATTGTATTCATCAGAAGCAAGGGGGGGGGGAAGGAACTTAATTGTTACTGAGGCTTGATCTCCTTTCCTTATTTTTATGGATACAATACAGTTTTTTGAATCAGAGATTTCTATAAGAGAAGCTGAAACTTATAGGTGAGACACAAACTTATGGTAGGGCACCCATCACTGCTCCCAGAAACCACTACAGGGAAGGAAGGTAACTACTGTGCTTAGGATGACGACTAACCTGTTCAAGCAAGACCCCCATCTTCAAGCAGTACTGCCCCCACCCTGCCCTGGAAAGCTGTTAAAACAAAAGCTAATCAGGACACAAGTTCCTGTTTACAGATTAATTTAATATTTACTGTTGACAATTAAGGCTGAGTAAAACAGGAGGAGGCCATCTGCCCTGGGATGCTACCAGGGAGGGGAACTAGGTTTTCCTTCTGGTTTTGCCAGGCCAGGAACTCATTCTTTCCCTCTTAGCTATTCCTGCACAGTTACAGTGACTAGCTGAATAGGCTTAATCACCACAAGCCAAAACATACCACTGTTCTGTAAAAGCCACCATAGAGCAAAGAATGACACTTATTTTCACCATGAATCGAGGTATACTTTTGAATTTCCACCTCTGGAAAATAACTTCCTTGTTGCTTTACATCCCAGTGTTAAGGAAACAAAAAGGTGCCATTCCAGCCTTTGCCTTCCCCCTCCCCCCCAATCAGATTATCTTGCAAAATAAAAATAAATATTAATAGTACTTTATCCATAACTATAGCAATTTAAATGTCACTGCATTAAAACACCCCAAATTAAGCTGGTTTTTCCTTTCCTTTGCTTACAGATCTGGAAAATACATATGAAAACAATCAAAAAGTTCTGGAAGACAAAGCAAAGCAGCTGGTGGAGCTGGAAGAGACAGTTCGCTCCCTCTTACAGACAATCAGCCAAAAAGTTGCTGTTTATAGCACTTGCTTATAAATGGGAGTGGGAAATGCTTGTGTTCAGGATGGGTTTTACAAGTATTATACTAGTTCTTTTTGACATTACACTCAGACCTGATAAGGTGAATAGGTTTTATATTGACTTTAAAGTCACAGAACCAAAGACAAATAACTTTGATGTTGAAAATAAACAGTACTTTTGTATCTCTGTATGTACCTAGTATGACTCATTAAGTTCCTTCCTATTTTCAGTAGCTGCAATGGTACATCAGTTAAATCTTTAGCAAGTCTTTTTTTTAAACTGCTTAGAGATCTAATAAAATAGTGGCTTGAACTATGTAATTCTAAATAAGGGCTCCTATTACTGTGAAATATAGGATGGTGACTTAGACCAAATTACCAGTATATGAAGAAATACCATCCATGTGTGGTCAGCTAGTTACAGCACAGTACTCAGAAAGGATTATTTACCCTCTGCATGATATCTGTTTAGGCTTGACACTAGTTTCATGTCACTGATTAAGGAACACTTGATTTGTGAAGTGGAAACTGAAGAGGTCAGTACTGAAGGGGTGAATGCACCAAATTTGTGACAAACCAAGCCTGGAATATTAATCCTGTCTGGAAAGGAACTACAGAAGTTCACAGGGCACTTAGTGTGAACCAGTTAAGAAGCTGTATGCAGACAGATCTCTAAGAACAGCCTGTACTTAACACAAGTAGTAAGACTTTTAAGAAGTGCAAGAGTAGCATTTGGTTCACCATACTTAAAGTGATCTGTACAACAACACACCTTCAGACAAACACACAGGATGGCACAAACTGATTTACAACATCCATCAGCTACACAAAGCACCAAAAAGTGCAATGTGCACATCCTGACTGCTAACTCTGACCCGAGGATTGTATCTTTGTACATACTTTGACTGGCACTTTCCCTAACCTTCACTAAACAGCACTGAAAGCCAGGACAACTATGGAAAGATACATAACTTACTAAGCAAACTGATGTTTAAATAAATTATTACCCCTAAGCTTCATCGGTTACAAATGCTACAACAAAAAAATCTGTTATAGGAATTGATTACCATACCAACATCATACAAGAGTTCACTGCCAGTACACTTAGCAGCTGTTGAAAAGTTTGCCAACTTTGCAACACTCAGGTTCTAACAGCCATCAGACCACTGACAGGTGGCTCAGTAGACCCTCTTACTTTTACAGTAACTCTTTGTACACTTAACTAGAATGGGAGTGACAGTGAGAGAAGTAACTAACAAATTTTAAGGCCCTGAATTTTATTTTTAAGTATCTGGAAAAATATAGTCTTCAGTATAGTCTTAGCAGTATTCTTGATTAAGTTTCCATGACTTTCCAAACTTCATTTGACATGAACAAAATGAGATACAAGGATTTGTAACTGGTGAACCTCAGGTATGAACTGCAGTAAGACTGCTACAAGTATTCAGGGAGATGTTGTCTCCTCCTCACTGTTGTCTCACCTTTGCTTTCCCTTCAGCAGCTTCCTACTGCCACCTGAAAACAGATCCACATTAACTCACTAACCCAGCATATCCATGAATCAGCTGGTGATCAGCTTAGTGAGCTGTCACGGTTTAACCCCATCTACATTTTAAAAAATTACCACAATAAAGAAGAGTATCAGTGGTGTTTTGTTGATGAACTGGTATCTTAACAAAATGGTAATGCTGGCATACATTTCCATCACTCCAGATAATGGATCAATACTTGAATAAGAAGCTATAAAGAAAGGTAGAAAGATGTAACTATCTTGTCTACATAAAACCAAGTAGCTGTTGCACCATTTTCTGAAAGTACACTTCTCATTCCACTGGCATAATTAAAAAGGACATGCACAATACCAGCAGATATTAAGGTTTTCTTCAAGGCAGAAGAGCCTAACAAAAAAAAGAAGTGGTACCCTGGAAAACTTTAAAATGAGCTACTGGAATTGAGCATGTTCCCTATATACATTAAGGATCTTCCAAAATGCCATTTGTTTGTGAGTTTCTTCACATTTAACAACCTAGACACTAATAGGATACTATCAGCAAACAAAACAGAAGAAGACCCTCCAGCCATGTCAAATATTTATTAAGCTCTCTTGCTACAGAAGAGACAGAAAGAGAGAACGAAATAGAAAACAGAAGAGAAGAATGTATGTCCTAATTGTGTGGAGAGCTGACACTGCAGCCCTTACGTGTGGAAGGTGCAGAATACCCTCGTGTCACAGCACTTCAGAGGAAGGGCTGCTGCACTACCCAGTTTTAGCATTTCAAGTTTAAGAGAGTTGGACAGTGGATGTTTTAAGAACAAAAAAAGATTAGGTTGCACTATGCTGAATTTGTCTTCAGTCCTTCATTTCTCAATAAGCACTCGATTTTTCCCCTTTGAGTTTTCAATATGAAAACATGACATCTGGAGAATCACACACAAAAGTAATTTTCTCTTTAAAAAGTCAATATAATTTTAATTGACCTATATGAGCCCCTCTTCTCCCAACATCCTAACACTACTAGGTCAAAACAAGTTTTGGTACTCATATATAGGAAGTAGGTTAAATACTAAAGTTAATCCTTTCAGAAGGAACCACGTTTTTGTGCGGAAATGACAGTGGCATTTTAAGTGCCAGTGGCATTACAAGTGCCAGCATTCAACTGGTTTATTGTATCACTACTTCAAATAAGAAAACATAAGGTATGCTGGACAGTTACCCAGAGTTCTGACCAGCACACCTGATAATCCCATGCAGCAGCAAAATATTTGGTTTGAAAAAGTGAGTTCTGTCAGGCTGCTTTTCTGCAACATTCATTATGTAAATAAACATGTAATTTTAAGTATTTACTTTACAGAGACTGGATAATTCCACTTGTTCCAAACTCTACTTGTTTAAATATCTGATGTTTAAAATTAAGAGATTCACTTATTTCGGTCCTAAAATCCTCAGACTCAACCTTCCATAAGGGCCCACAGTCCGTTTTCAGAGATGTATTATACATGTACAAAGATCTGCTCTTCCATTTTAGAAGTTGATAGCTTTGCCAAAGGACGCTGCTAGGTTTGCTTCCCTGAAGGCTTCTGACACTGTCTGTAGAGAGCAAACACAAAAAATTACAAGTCATTAATCATCATGGCCAGGCTTCACAAATGAAGATTTGAGACAAGTCATTAATAGGTACATGTAATAACAGCATGGCTGTGTACTGGTGTTCAACAGTCACTTCAGGAAAGACTTACTGGATGGGCATGGCAAACTCTGGCTACATCTTCACATGATGCTCCATATTCCATAGCAAGGGCAGCTTCATTGACCATCTCACCAGCACCCTGTAATTTAATAGTACTTGCAATTAGCACAAATCCTTATGCAGTTGTCCAGGTTCTTCTGAATCAGTAACAGCTTGTAAATAAGCATTTTTTGCTAAAAAAGAGAAGTTGTGTATTTTAACTAGCACTTCAGCTGTGCTTCAATGTAAGTTGTAAGTACTTAATCTTTTTGGTGACTATACTCAAACCTAGTTTAAAACTAAATATAATTCTTAATGAGGGTATTTTTTCTGTCATTGCTGAGAGTTGTACAAAAGCTGGGCATTTTTCCACTATAGATAATATACACATTCTCAAAACTACAGGGTACCTCATTGCTGAAGTGTACCCAAAACTTCAGTGTCCCCCTGGAAACTGAAACAGATAACTAGGTAAGCAAGAGCAGGTTACTACATCTGCACCCCCCTTTGTATTTCTTGTATGTATGTGTATTTACTTGGGTAAAATTTCTTTGAGGAGTCAAAAATAGTGAAGTCTCCTGTTACATTTTTAGCACTTAGATCCACAATCGTAAGATTTTTCCCCCAGCCCTTTCCCAATGAAGAAAATGATATTTATTGGTGTGAGTCAGACTTAAGTTGTGCTTCCTTTAAGTCATGTTGATTTCTAAATTACTGGAACTGCAAGAGAAAATAACTGGCATAATGTTTTATTGAGACCAGTTTTAGTGTTTCTCTTAAAGAAAGCTGTACACAAAGATGTATGAAAGTGTTTCTGCATAGCTCTTTCGAAAAAAAAAAAATATTTAAAGCTAAGAAATGAAATGGAGAAAGATTAGGGTCTAACTGGGGAAGAGGGGGGAAGGGAAATACTTTTCCCAAACAGGGAATATCCCAAAGGTTCTTTTATGCAAAGTTCCATAAGTTACGACTCCAGAGCTGGTGACTGCAAGATAAGGATACCAGCTTTGCTGATGTCTGAAGTCAGAGAGAGGGGGAAAAAAAGAAAACACCAACAAGAAAGCCACGGTCTTTTCAGCTCCCTCAACTTCCAAAACTTGAGTAAGTAATTTCTGATGTTCTCTCAAGTGTTTGGCAGTATTCATTAAAAAAACTCAAACAAAACAAAACAAAGCAAAAACAAAAAAAAACCCAAACAAACAACAACCCCCAAACCAAACCAACCAACCAAAAAACAAGACAACCCACCACCACCAAAAAAAAACCAACACACCAAAAAACCCCATTCCACAAAACTCATCACAGAAACAAACACTGCTTCTCCTAACTCAACCACTAGTCTAAAACTGTGCAACACTAAATAAAAAGACCCTTACAAGACCAAGACAGCACAATGTACAATACTTACTGAGCCTAAAATGTGAGCACCCAACATCCTGTCTGTTGATTTTTGACTAAGTATCTTCACCATGCCATCTGTGTCAGCATTTGTCTTTGCTCTACTGTTTGCAGCAAATGGAAATTTCCCAATTTTGTATTCTACACCCTACAAAACAGATGTTCTTGAGTTAATGACCAACAAGAACAATGTAATCAGACAGAAAATTTGCTAAGTACATGAACAGAAGTAATACAGAAATGAAACACAGGAGACACACAGAACAATGCATAAGAACAACCACCAAAAGTGGCATAAGGGGTTATTAAAGATTAATTTGCAAATAAACAATATTAATGTCACAGAATGGAAGTCACTAAAACTATGATTCTTGGGAGAGTGGCATGCAGGAGGGAATCATACCCTACGCAATAAATTCAGATGCAGAAATTCTGGATAAAGTAGCTAGAAAAACTACTAGACAGTGAAACCACACCCAAGGTGGAAAAACAGTTTTTGTCTGAAAAAACAAAAGGTACCTCTTCTTTCAGCTGTTCTTCTGATTTGCCAACCCAGGCCACTTCAGGGTGAGTGTATATCACAGAGGGAACACAGTTGTAGTCAATGTGAACCGCTCCCCCAGCCATGCCTTCTACACAAAGAATGCCTTCATCCTCAGCTTTGTGGGCCAGCATAGGTCCAGCAACTACATCACCAATAGCATAGATGCTATCAGACCAATGAAACAGAATAAGACACTGTTTAAAAACATCCTAGCACACCTAGGCTACCTCATATAACAGTCTGTTTGAAACAAGTTACTGAAAACTCTAATCAAAATAAATTAAAATACTACATTTTTGCACTTTTCACAGAAGGAACACACTTCAAGAGGTACTTAGTGACGTGAAATACACAGTGATTTCTAAATTACAAAACTTCAAAGGCTGAATAAAAATTTTTAGATCCTGAAATAAAACATATATCTTGAGTTTTCCCCTCAGAAAATAAATATATATTCTGCCATTAAAAATATAAAGTGCTTTAGTAGGCTAAACTTTAAATATAAGTGTTCTGCTTAAAAAAAAGAGTAAGAAAAAAATTAGTCTTACTTACTTTGGAATTTTGGTTTGGAATCTGTTATTGACTGGGATTCTCCCTCTCTTATCAAGTTCAATTCCAAGATCCTCAAGACCCAGATTTTTTGTAAAAGGACGTCTACCAATGCAAACTAGGAGCACATCACAAGTTATTACTTCTGCCTTGCCACCAGCAGCAGCTTCAACACTATAGAAAAATAAGGAGAAAACCACTAAGCTGTAAACTTGCAGCATTGCCTCTCTCTGACTAGTAACTGCTATGACTCAGGTGGTGACCTGCTGGCTGGATGTGACACCCAAAGCATTTGCATTCAGCCTGCCCCACGCTTCCTCCCAGCAAGACTTCAGGAGTAGAAGAGGGAGGAAGGGACAACACCTCTTACTACATTTCTTAACAACTGTTAGAGAAATTTAGGGTATATTTTCACTAGCAAGTAGCATGACCCATACAGCAAAACAATTGGTGCTGAGTACTTGGCATCCAAAGTACTTTTGAGGTGGAGTAGGGCCATGTCTTCTGAGCTTTCTTTAGGTCTGAGTACCAAACACTTATCAGCAGCTGCCCTGCATCACATGCATCCCCTCAAGTGCATCTTGTGTTTAACTGCATTCAGAACAAGTTCAGTTCATGTGCTCTCAGAGTGCAAGAACCAAAGCATGGTAAGTGAAGACAAGTAGGAAGTGTGTTTCAAAACCATAGTCCTGAAACAAAATAGAACTCTAAATGTAGAAACAGACTATGTGAGAGATCCAACCAGCATCAGCATGGCATGTAAAGAAGCCCAAACTCTGGACCTTTACAGTAGGGGACAGATCTCCCTAGCTAAGGTGATACAGCAAATACAAGTCACCATCTAAAGATTTCAGTGAAGAAACAATTAAGTTTACTTTCATTAAGTAACATTAACCATTTTGACCCTTCCAGTAAGCAGCAAGAATTAATGGCTTGAAAATGACTGTATGAACAATCATGATATTTATGCTAATTATACCAGAAGCAAATATCTTTCATGAAAAGAACAATTTAGAGTTCTATTTTTGTTAGTGATCTCATTATAACAACACTGGTTTTATCCCACCACACCCGCAACTCAAGGCAAAGGACCCTCTCCTGTATAAGCAACCTAGGACTCAATAAATCCAAAATTATCAGCTCTGTAAACTACAATAGAGGATAAAAATTAAATGTTACTAAAGAATTAAGTTTCATTCTAAATGCATTTTTTCCTGTTTAAAAAATAATATCAGACTGTATTTTTAAGCAGGTTTGATGTATTGGGAGGAAAGATATATATGGCATTCCCCCAGTTTTATGTTAAACACTTACGCTACATCGATTTTTCCATCTGGTCTCTTGGTAGCACCAGTAACTTTGGTGTTCAGTTTGAACTTAAATCCCTGCTTTTGAAGAATACGTTGGAAATTTTTAGAGATCTCCATGTCAATTCCCATTCCACCAACGTGGCCCATGAACTCAACTGCCGTGACATCTGCACCAAGGCGCTGCCAAACTGACCCCTGTACTCACAACAACACAGGTAAAGAGAGTTTTTAAAAAGCAAACTTCAGACACTTTTACTCTAATACTTACCACAGACTGTAAACTTTTCAAAAGTAGGACAACACATAACAGCACTGATCAGTTTCTACAAATGTTACAGTGTAAAATGAAAAAAGTCCAACTATCCCCAACCTTTCCATCAAAAAAAAGTATTTGCATACCCCAAACTTCAATGATTGAATTTAGTGAATTAGGCTTTTAAAGAAATAGCTAACAAAATAACTAAGTATAACTCATGTATGTTTTACATTATAGGTATAAAAGAAATTCAAAATCAAAGATTTTGAAAGCAAAACTCAAAGGAAATTACTTGTGGTGTAACAGCACTAGAAATTAATCAAAACAAAGCACATTAGGGAAATTTTATGCAATAAAATGGAACCACTGCTGCTTCTGTATGTATTTAACCATATAACCATAACCACAATCATCAGCCTCTCCAACAAAACCCACATAAACCCTACTTATCTGCAGTCACCTATACCCATCCAGCAAAGAATTTCACTTTGCTTTCTCCTTCCCTGCTTAATGGTCAGCAGGCTAAGCAGATGTGCAAAGTTTCAAGCAGTTGCAAGACTAGCAAATATAAATTCTTTTTGAACTGTGTATGTATGAGGCAAAAGGACTCAGACCAAGATGAACTACAAAGTCTCCACTCCTTTGATTGCACATATTCTATCGAACAATCACATCACATTAAAAATTTCTTGGGATTAACTCCTAAACACAACAATTCATCCTGAGTTAAAGCGAACTTCCCTTAAAATAGAGTTGTCTCATCTATACATAGAGCAGGTATAAACCTCAGCAAAAGTTAAACACCATCTCCCCACACCCCTGCCCTCCCAAAAAAGAAAAATGAACATGTGAGGCCCTATATGTTCCCCTCTCATCTCTCTGTTGATCTAACCAGCTGCAGAAGTACTGATCCCACAAACACATCCCAGCTTTTCTGGTAAAAAAAGGAGCTAGCAGGCTCTGAAGTCTGAGCAGATTCATTACAACCCACTCCACTGTTAAATCACAGCAACATTGTCAAATACAACAAAAAGTAACGCCCTGTTCCTTTATAAATTTAAGACCAAGTAGTTTAAATATACTCTCACCAGTTCCACACCAATGACTCCTGCACCAATGACAACCATCTTTTCAGGAACTTTTTTCAGTGACAGTGCACCAGTGGATGACACGATATTATCTTCATCAATCTAATGACAAAGACATGCACGAATGGAGGTTTTACAATCTCTTTTACACATTATATAGAAAACACACAGAAGGTGAGGTGCAGTTAGATGCAAAAAATTGTACACATTAAATTATGTGGCTATAAGACATTGGAAAAAAGTACATTTAACATTTGAAATACGTACAGTAATTCCTGGGAAGGGAGCAACTTCTGAGCCTGTGGCTATAAGTATGTTCTTTGTATTGATAACCTGTGTGCTGCCATCTTCTTTAGTTGCAGTGACTTGGTTTTTGCCAGTTATTTTTCCAAACCCAGACACATGTACAACCTTCAGCAATCAGAACACAGTAAAGTCAGATTCAAATTCCTTACGTAAGTTTGGCTACATTTCATCCAAACCTCACTAATGTTTAGAGGGGCTGCTAACACATACCTTTACATCACTATCTGGTACAAATCACAAAGTAATTGTACACTATTCTTTTAGGTAGATAAAGAATGAAGGAACTGATAATTTCAAAGTTTTCTAGAAGAGAAGCATTCAAATTCTGCCCTTGTTGAGTCAGCCACTCAAATTTATGTGGCAATATGGAAGTGTAAAAAGCAAGAAATTCAGATCAGAAAAATGGATATACCTTTGTTTACAATCCAAACTAACCTTGTTTTGCTTAAATAAATGAGCAATTCCACCTGTTAATGCCTTCACTGCACTACTCTTCTGTTCCATCATCTTCTCTAGATTCAAACGGATTCCTGAAACTAAGGTTGAAAAAAAAAAACAAAAAAACTTACATCAAGCATTGCTGTGTTTTAATCTTAAAGGACCTAAGCTCAACACAATTAACAGCTCTGATGTGTTGAATGGCCGTACTAAATGCTAAAGGTTACATTTAACACCACCTATGTTAAAAATCAGTATTACACTTTGCAAATATAACTTATCTATTCAGGGTTCGAGGAGCAAACACATGTCCCTAAGCCTCCAAATGACAGATAAAGGATATTATTTATAAAGTCTAAAAAGTTTTCTGATCAGAAAACCACAGCAGTCAGATTTGAAAGATTAAATTTGCTTGTTGATGGAAACCATTTATATTAACAGTCACCGACAGTTGTTCTTCACACTCACTTTCAATTCCTCTATTAGCGAAATCTTTTCCATGGGCCAAGTGATACAGATGTGAGTTGTTCAGCAAGGCCTAAAAAAGACACATAAAAATGTGAACTGGGACATACATTCACAAGAATGAGTTATTTATTATATTATCAGAAAACAAAAATCTGATATTATGTGCAAAACATTCTCACTATTAAGAAAAAGTCTGATGTAGGTATTAAAAAAGGTATACTTCAAACACCAAACTTGTACACAGTAACTCTTCCTGAGTGTTTTATAAAGTTACATAGCTAACACAGAAATAGAAAATGGTTAAATCCACACCTATCCTTTCTGCACATTTCAACCAGAGAAACTGATAATGACTCCATAGGGATTAAAAAAGTAGAGCAAAAGAAAGATGATTCTGACTGCCAAAGAGAAGATACAGAAAACCTGGATGAGGAAAATCTACACTGAAATGCCTGCTAAGATTTTTGCCTGTGTAGACACATGTGAGTTCAATTTTTAGTTGTTGTGCTTAAGTTAATAAAATTGCATAGCTAGTTGAGCTGAAGCTGGATTGCTAGGAGCCAGCTCAGGTACATGGGTTTCCAGAATTCACAGATAAAATCAGCACAGTTTTTATAAGGATGGCTATAAATCAGCAGCTCGAAATGCAGAACCTTAATGATTGTATTTTGGTTAGAAATAACAATATAGTTAGGGGAGGATCTTACTAAGCAAACTGATTCTTTCACTATAGCCATCTCTAAGATGAAACTATCAGTATCTTCACAAGAAGGTCAACAGTGCAAGTCTGCACAGACTGAAATCTAAAGCAGGCACAGTAAAGGATTAAAAGGACATTTTGAGACACTTGGCCTATATAGATATGCTTGAGTAGAACTAATACTGTCAAAAAAAGATCATTCCATTTTTATTACTAAGTCTTATCAACTATCTTAAAAATGAATGTCTCCATTTCACGTAACTGTCACCACCCCAAACCTGTAACATCTACATTACTTAAAGACACAGCCATTGCTTAGGACCTCAGCAACTAGGAAGAAAAAATCCATGCCCAATGTATTATTTTGGGTGGCTTTCCAGAAAGAAATATTTGAATAATCTGCTACTGCCTAAGTGTATGCAGCCTACATATCCATTTCTTAAGAAGTTTATTGCCATTGAAACAAATTCTGGATAGCATTCAAGTTTAACCATGGGTTCAGTAATATTTTTGTAAGAACTTCAACAGATGAAAAACAAAAAGGGACTCAAGAAGTCAAACAGATCCTGGCAGAGTTCCAAACTTTCAAGGTAACATTGTGTAGACTGAAATTTTTGAATGGTGCCTCTGTATACCACACTATTATGAGCTTCATTAGAACTATTATTAAAATCTTTAGAAAAATTAATATATAATTTAAAAGAACTTGGTATTTATATTGTATTTTCTCTTCCCATGCTAATAGAACCTCTTGAGCAAACAGATTAGAAATAGCAACACAGTTAGGAGAGATCTTGTTAAGAATATTATGTTTTTTACTACAGCCATTACAAACCTGACATTACCAGTGTCTTCCTTCACCTGCTGGGTGCAATTGAGGCAGACTCCTTTCACCAGCAACAGCACTATTCTTACAAGGGCCTAGGTCTGAAATTACTTAAAACTGCATTGACAATGTCAAATATTAGGTTCTTCTGAACTACTTCTTCCTTCTCCTTCCTTTCAGAGTGCATGCCTTGGACTCACCCTTTCCCCACCTGCACTACTCGACACAAGCACCACCAGCCCCACCCTCCAGGCCATCTCTGGGGCTGGTGACAATACTGATATAGTTTAGATGAATATTTCAAGAGCTAATCAACTAGGCTCTTGCTACAGTCAATGGAGAGAGACAGGTCTCTTCCAAGCTTGGTGCAGTCAAAGAAACCAAAAAAATCTCTAATTTAGATTTACTTTCTCTTCATCTAGTGACACAGTTCAGCATTCCTTTAACATAAGAACATCATCTTAGACAAAGCTACAGGTTTATTTTTAAGAAACTGATAAGAGGAGTTCATGGTATAAGAGGTACAACCATCTGAAACAGTTCAGGTAGACAACAAGAGATAATAGTCTGAAACAATAGTCATTACTGGTTACAACAGACTCAATACCTCAGAGTGAGGAGATACATCTGTATGTACCTCTGATTTTCATACATGTCCTTTCTCCCATCTGGGAAGGACCACAATGCAAAATTTGCAAATAAAACATTTCTACTGCATAATAGAAATAGTAAATAAAATTTTAACCCTTTTTGTTCCCTATGTTTATTTGTATCCTCAGCTCATTTACTTTACAATTTTGATTTTTAAATAACATATGTCTGTCTTTAGAAACTCCTTAATCTTCTTCCAAGTGATGCATATAATGTCTGCTGGTTTTAATGCAGTTATGACAAACTATGTACACTTACCTTGGATGGAATACATCCAACATTCAAACAGGTTCCACCTAATGTTGCATTTTTTTCTACACACACGGTCTGAGGAAAAAGAACAGGCAAAAAAAAGAACTTTTAGCAATATTGTGCTACCATTTCCTTATAGAATATATCACAATTTAGAATTAATGTCAGAGATCAGGCAATTATCTAGTAATCCTACCTCTGCAAATGTCTCATTAATTTAATTGCTAAATTTATTTTGCAGCTCAGATTTTCCTTCCCTCATTTTTTTCCTAACTTAAAACCCACGAAATAGTTCTTTGCCACAAAATTCTCCACCAGAAGACAGCCACATTCCCCACTGCACCATTCATCCTTTTATACAAGTTTGAGTGCTATCCTACTTCAAAAATCTACAAAATTGCCTCAAATAAATACAACACAGTTCTATGAAAAACGTTCTCCTTACAAGCACAGAAAAAACCTGCAAAAAGCAAAAAATATAAATCTTGCAAAAGATGCATAAAAACAAGCAAACAACAGATAAGTGAACCAGCACAGTGTAAAATCTCATGAAGTAATAATTTCTTTGAAGAAAACTAAACAGAACAGAACCCCCAAGTCACAAACATTTCCCCCTCTGAACACACTATCCTATAAGACCCATTCCTATAAAGTTATGCCACTAGCTATAAAGAAAGAAAAAAATAAAAATCAAGTAAAGTAAAACCCAACAAAAATAAGGTCAATACCAAGAGTTATGGAAAACATTCCATCTCCTCCTCATCAACTTACCAACATCAAAGTGTGCAAAGGACAAAAACAACTGCCAAAACTTCATATAAAAACAGCAAGGGGGAGAGAATATCGTAAAATATTTTTACAGAAGCAAAAGAATTGGCATCTCCTTCTTTGCAAGGTGCATACATACTCAAAACAATCATTCCTTGGTTTATACTCTAAGGGCTCCAGTCTGCTCAAAAGCAACTACCCAGGTGAAACCCTTTCATAATTTCTTTAAACTGCTGCTTTTGTGCTAAGGTAGGGGTGATGCTAACAGCAAGAGCAGAATTCACCAATTCAAATTACAAGAAGATGGTGAGATGCTGATCCTCTACCTACCCTTCCTCTTGTTTCAAGCACACGAATATAGAGAACACAATCCAAGAGCTTTACAAGCTGCACTGTGGATCAAACAGCACCAGACTGCTCCTACCTTTACTCAACAAGGATGTTCTGCCTCATCCGCTTTAAATCAACTTCCCTGACAGGGCCAGGCAAAGCTGTTGGAAAGCCAATGCCCAGAGAACACTGTTGGCAATAACACGGAATGCTGTGTTGGTGACACAAGGACTTAATGCTTGTGCTAGCAGACATAGCACTGAAATTGGAAGTTAAAAGTTCAGGAGTTCAGTAGAGCAGACTCAGTTTCTTCCATGGATGATGTAACTCTAGAATCTATTTTTCTGCCAGTCTCAGAAAAACATCTTGCATTCCTCAAGGATGCCAAAAATATTGTCCATGTTTATTCAGTGCTACAGGTGACACGCATAAATATGTCCAAGGATTTTGCCCTTTCTGACTATCTGTAAAGCAGTGTGACATGATTATTTTTTGCTATGATGAAAAACAGAATCCAGGGCACTTTTTAACCTCCTTGTGTGGTATCCTATTGTTAATCACAGACTTGAAGGACTCAAGGACAGCCTTGTTCCAAGAAAAGCTGGCATATAGCCAGCCACAGAAATACCTTTAGAATAATCAAACATGAATTTATGTGGCTGAAGGCCTTAATCTTAATTAAAACCCATAGCATGGAGCACCTTTTTTCTCAACTATTAATAGCTCAGTAATAACATACACCTCAAAGCAAAAGTATTTATTATGACAAAAAAAATTTCACAGACATGGATAAAGACAAGTCAGTTATCTGCACTAGGTCACAGACAGATGTAAAACTTAATGGAAACTCATATATTTATATTTTGATACATTATACATTAGAAGGCTTAAAGATACCCAAAGATACACAGCTGTGAGACTATTGACCACTGAGGGACAACACTCAGAATTACAGACCAGTTCAGTTTGAAGGTACCTCCTCTGGTGGCCTTCTAGTCAAACCTTCAGCTCCAAACACAGTCAACACCAAAGACATCAAGGGAGATGATTCTCCCCCTCTGCTCTCATGAGACCCCACTTGGAGTGTTGTGTCCAGCTCTGGGGCCCATACAAGACAGATGTGGACCTGTTGGAGCGAGTCCAGGGGAGGCCATTAACTTGATCACAGGGCTGGAACACCTCTCCTATGAAGATAGGCTGAGAGAGATGGGGTTTTTCAGCCTGGAGAAGGCTCCAGAGAGACCTTAAATCAGCCTTCCAGTACCTAAAGGGGGCTAACAAGAAGGACATGGAGGGACAGAAATGGCCTTAAGCTGAAGGCGGGTAGATTGAGATTAGCTATCAGGAAGATATTCTTATCTGTGAGGGAGGTGAGGCACTGGAACAGGTTGCCCAGAGAAGCTGTGGTTGCCTCATCCCTGGAAGTGTTCAAGGCTGGGCTGGATGGGGCCCTGAGTAACGTGGTCTAGTGGAAGGTGTCCATGCCCATGGGAGGGGGGTTGGAATTAGATGATCTTTAAGGTCTCTTCCGTCCCAAACCACTCTGTGATTCTATGACGTGTCAGGTGGCTCAGGGCCTTGTACAGCCAAGTTCTGAAAATACTGAAAGATGAAGACTACATGCTGTCTGGGGCCCTGTTCCAGGAATGGAGCTCCATTCATCAACAGCAGTTCCTGTCCTTACCAGCTGGTCAAAACAGCTCATTTTGATCATGAAGTCTATTCTTCATAATTCAGAAACATTGTGACATATCGGCCAGCAGAAACATGTTCAAGACTGCTAGCACTGCCTTCTCAGATTTCCAAATAATTAAGAGAAGAATAATGCAGTGCTAAGAGAGTCAGTTGGTCTCATGTTAAGGAACGAAGACAAAAACATATCCTGTTGAAGTCACACTCTGGATTTTTGTTAAGTTTAAAAATATGTAGAATGCCTTATGCACATATAACTCTCAATAACAATGACACATCATTAGTACACAGACACAAGCTGCCTCTTCCAAAAGGCACTCAAAGACAACAAGCAGAGATGAACACAAATAAATGTAAATAAGATACTGCAGTATTTCTACATACATATTTTTGCCTCTAAAATTCTCACATGGAAATGGAATTCCTCTACCCACATTCAAAAAGCCTATCAGCTGAATGTGGCTTTTCCCCCTTCTGAGCTCACTCAGTCTGTTCTTCAGGAGTTTTCGAGTGGCCTTTTTGTCAGTCATTGTCTTGTCTTTTTTTTTTTACTTTGTTGAGAGAAAAATTCCTTCCTATCATTGCTTTCCCAACTTCTCTTTCACAGGGCTATAAGCCCACCTCAATTATCACTTCCAATCAAAAGCAAGCTGTCCTGAGCAGCTCTGTCAGTAGCAGGGCTATAGACAGTCATCCCACCCCATCTCCATTTCAAATTCTGTACAATCTGGGTAGGCAAGGTAACAAAAGATTAACGAAAGATGTCACCAGCATCTGGTGGCCCAAGATGCAACAGAAGAATTTCAGTATCACGCAAACACCCTTCACCTGGGTGACTATTTTGCTATCTGAGTGAGGTCTCATCTTACCTTAAACCCAAGCTGAGCTGCTTTGATAGCAGCAACATACCCTCCAGGACCAGAGCCAATAACCGTGACATCGGCATCAACTGAAACAGAGAACATTTGAGTTACTTTTGTTTCAGCAATTAAAATTTTACTGCAGGAACACCACTTTTTAATTTCTGAAATAACTCATGTTTGAAATTTGGTTTTAAAAAGCAAAATATTAAAAATTATGCAAGTTCATAAACTTGGTTTAGATAAGGAAGTTACATTTCATACCTGAAAGTAACTTTCTGGACAAAGGAAAAGGTTGTGTGAAGGTATTGATTCCACAGTAAAAACAACCAGTCTTAAATTTCACATGGAAAATAATGTAAAATGACATGAAGAAACTGAATTCCTCATCCCTCTTGCTACAAATCCTTTAAGAACTTAACCCAAGATGTGTCAATAGTTTATTATACCTTTTTCCAGCATAGCTTCTACTGATGTTTAGAGCAAAAGATAAATGATTACTGAACAGTTTATAAAGGGGAATATATGGCTGCAATAGGTATCTATGCAACTTCTATTGATTATAAAGCAGCAGAAGCTATGAACTTTGTACCTAGTTCATATCTTGTAACCACAATCTCCTCTGGAATATTAATTATATACAATACAAACAGTGATGATAAAGCTCAACTTCTATTTACAGGTTTAGTTTGACATTAAATAATGCAAATAAACCACTAGTTTCATCCAAATCTCCACACTGACATCAATTCCACAGTCACCTGGAAGACTGATTTCTGAGTTTGAAGTAATGCTTTGTTTTTTGTAGGGAGTTTGGGCTGGTTTTGTAAAAAAAAGTTTTGACAATTAACTACCTTGATCAGCATAGGATCTTTGTGACACTGCACAAATTCCCTGGAGACCATGATGAACTCGATCAAAACGGCTTCTCTAGAAAGGGAAACAAACTTAGTTTTAAAAGCTGATGTTTACTTTCAAGGAAAAATAAGCTCTCAGCTACACACAAGCGAACACAATTACTGTCACCAGTTAACCAAAACAGGAACAGCATGAATAAAGAGACGCAGCAGGCACCGACTGGAACAAGAGGTAGAAGTTGCTCTGCCACCTCAGCCTGTCACCACACCTCCTCTCAGGTCAGCCTCGCCTACGGCTGCCTCTATCCACACAAACTTTCAACCCTTCGCACAGGGCTCTCAAACCACTTAACGACATAAGTTAGACATCTACAGGAGTTTGAGTCTCGTTGTTCCGTAACCATCCCTTCAGCCACTTCCTAGGAACATCCCAGAAGAGGTTCCGGTGGGCAAGGTTTTTTATCCTTTACAAGAAGGTAACGGGACAGCACAGAACAGCTGCTACAAGCATCTCAAGGGCGGATGACTCTGTAACTGGAGCAGAGGATGTCCCTGGAAGCATTTGCGAAGCCCCCGGTCCCGCAGCCCAAGGGCCGGGGATCGCCCCCTCTGACAGCGGCGCTTTCCGCAGCCGCCGCGGCCTCTGCGGGCCGGGCACCGGGCACCGGCAAACACACGGCAGCAGAGAGGCTGCTCCCTGGGCCCAGGGACCGTGAGGATCCCGCGGCCGCCGCGTCCCCTCTGTCCGGCCGAGCTGCGACGGGAGCGACAGCAGAGCAGGGAGGGGAGCGCGGACAAGGCCCGCACCCGCTGCGGCTCCGCCCGCCCGCCCTCCCGGCCGCTCCCGGCGGGGTGCGGGGGTCGAGCAAACCTCAGGCCAGAGCTGCCCGGCACGACCCCGTCCCCCGCCTCTCCCCGGCCGCCCCGCCGCCGCCGCCGCCGTACCCGAGCGAGCGCGCAGGAGACGCGGCCCCAGCGCTGCATGTCTGCGGTACCGCCGCGGCCCTCAAGGACTCCGCGGACGCGCGCAGGCGCAGGCGCAGTGGCGGGCGGGAGGGGGCGGGGCCAGGCGGAGCGCGGAGCCGTCAGGTGTGGGCGGGGGCTGTGCGGGTCGTCCTGTTCCAACCCCTGCGAGTCGGGGACACTTGGAGCGGGGATACAGCGGCGCGTCCCGGGGGCGTTGGAGTGTTTCCAGAGAGGGGCAATCCACGACCATCCTCTTCCAGTGCTCTGCCACCTTCGACATAAAAAAGGTCTCCATGCCGAGGTGAAACTTCTTGGGTTTCAGTTTATGGCCGTTGCTCCTCGTTCCGTCTCCGGGCACCACTGAAAAGAGCCTGGCACCATCTTTTTGGCACCCACTTTTGAGATATTTATAGACTCATAGAATATGCAGCGTTGGAAAGAACCCATTAGGATCCTTGAGTACAATTCCTGGCCCTGCACAGGACACTCCAAGAATCACACCATGTGCCTGAAAACATTGTCCAAATGCTTCTTGAAGTCAGACAGGCTTGGTGCTGTGACCACTTCCCTGGGGAGGCTGTTCCAGTGCCCAAATACCTTCTGGGAGAAAAACTTTTTCCTGATATCCAACCTAAACCTCGCCTGACTCATTTTGCTGTTGTGTCCTCAAATTCTGTCTCTGGTCACAAGGGTGAAGCGATCGGCACCTGCCCCTCCACTTCCCCTTGTGAGGAAGTTGTAGTTGCTATAAGGCCTCCCCTCAGTCTCTTCCAAGCTAAACAAACCGCAGCTGCTCCTCATAAGACTTTGCCTCTAGACCCTTCACCACCGTTTTGGCCCTCCTTTGGACATTCTATAGTAGCTTAATGTCTTTTTTATATTGTGGTGACCAAAACTCAAGATGAGGCCACACCGCTGCAGAGCAGAGCGGGACAATCACCTCCTTTGATGGCTGGCAATGCTGCACCTGATGCCCTCCAAGACATGGTTGGCCCTCCTGGCTGCCAGGGCACTGCTGGCTCATATTCAACTTGCCATTTATATGTATTGATGAGATCCCCTCTCAGTCTTCTCTTCTCCACACTAAACAAGCCTAGCTCCTTCAGTCTCTCCTCCTAAGAGATGTTCCAGTACCCTAATCTTTGGCTCTCCACTGGACCCTCTCCAGTAGCTCCATGTCTTTCTTGTGTTGAGGAGCCCAAAACTGGACACAGTACTCCAGATGTGGCCTCACTCTGGACAAGTGGAGAGGGAGCATAATCTTCCTCAACTGCTTCCCAATGCACCTCAGAATACTATTGGCCTTCCTGGCTGCAAGGGCACACTGCCAGCTCTTAGTCAACTTGTCATCCACCAAGGTCCTTCTCAGCAGAGTTACTCTCTAGCAGGCCAACCCTCAACCTGTGCTGGTACTTGGGAACTCATGGCCCCACCTGGCACCAAAGGGAACTTTGGGATGAGCAAAGCAGCCCCCAGACCCACATTGACTGCATTAGAACAACACCTGGGCACAGACAGAGAAAGGGAAACTACATGTTTCGGAAGGAAACCTCTCCCATCTGATTTACAGTGAAATGTGCATAAATTCAACTTTTAAAATATTCAAAAATATAAAATCTAAGATATTTAATTTTGGAAAGACTTTCAAGTGACTTGGAATAATTGCTATCAATTTATTTAATCAGGAAAAAAATGAACTAGAATAATGAGACATTTTTAAAATTTTTCCAGACATTTTATATATTTTTCCAGAATATATATTTTCTTCTAGAATAATAGATTGCACACTCTGCAATCCTTTGTTAGTTGCACTTCAGCACATTCGTATTTGAAAACTTAAATCCTTCGTTGCTTGTGGGAAGAAAGCAATGGTCCAAGACCATTTTCCTTCTATACCGAATTCCACATAGTTTAGAATATGGAAAATATTCTGTTCAATTTATGCTAAAAACTCCTAAACGTGGCTTTAGGTAAGTAATATGCAACATAGATCATAATATTGATTCCCTATCTTGCCTGAAATTGAAAATATTTTTTGTGGAAAAAAGCTCTCAAGTTTTCTAGATATACTTTCTAATTTCTTTCATAAAATCAGTATTTCCATCAGGTGGCAGTGTTCTGCTATTTCCCACACAGCCATGGAAAAATGAAAGGCCATTTTCAATGGCTGGAATTCCTCTTCTGTCTTTCTACATAAGGATTTTTCTGATTGCCCCTCCAGGAACACTGGAGACTGTATGTGCCCAATATTTTTACATTTAAACCCCTAATTCTTAAGCTACCTGATGAGAAAGCATCCCAGAGTTCTCAATGCTTGCAAGGATCAGGTCCCCATCATTTCCTCCCATCCTCACTAACCAAACAGAATAAAACCCAAAAATGCTCCAGCTTTACCTTGCTAAAAGTACTAAGCCAACATGTTTTGATTCTCTCAGTCCTGATACACATTGGGGTACTGGAGCTCTCCTCTCTGCACTGGCAGCGCATGAGTATTTTTAAGGAAATTACTTTTTTTTCAGATATAAATCTGAATGCCATGAGCAGATTGTTATTGCTAGCACTGAACAAGACCATGTTCTGCAACAAGAAATGACTGAAGCCTCTGAAGGCCATGCTTCGGACATGTCATGTCTGACTAAGAGAGCAATGTCTGGGTAGCCAGTGCAAGAACAGGACAGGGCAGAGAGCACAGCTGCCCATCCCAGTCTCCCTCCAAAAGCAAAGCTGAAGCCCCAGCAGAGATGCTGGAAAGCCCCATGGGGCAATCTCTGCAGAGATGCAGCAGCTCTTTGCACTCCCTGTGTGCTGGTGGAGGGCTCAGCTGTGGGTTTGTGCTGCACAATTTAGAGAAAATGCTGCTGATTACCGTGGCCACTTAAGGGAAGACTGTCTGTGTGATGATAGGTACAGCACCCAGGAGTAGCAAGAGGGTATAGGAAACATGGGGTAATGCAGGAGGAATCAAAGTGTGTCTCCGTGGAAGGCAAAGGGGCACAGGGGGAACACAGGGCTAGACCTCTCCATCCCATTCACCTCTGCCCTGACAGTCACCTGAACAGCCTTGCACATTATATGCCTGTCCTTTGGGGTCATGGTGGCTGGGACCAATGTTCTGAACCTTCCAGGAAACTCTACTGAAGTTCAGAGACTATAAAATACTTTTTCGAGGTTTTACGTCTCTGAGTAATAAAGATCATAAAGACCAGTGATTTGACTGTAGGACTGTGGGACTTGTAAACCATGAACACCTGAGTACTTTTTGTTCTCTTGCTCCTGGCATGATTATCTCACCTTTCTTTGGTTGCGGCACTCCTTTCATGAACACTGTGGTTACGGTACCTGGGTACACTGCAACTTTTTATTGCATCCATGAGTACTCATGAAATGTCCCCTTGCCGCTGCAGGATCCAGGATCCCAGCTGTGTGAGGAGGAGTCTTGCCAGCAGGAGGAAGGAGATGATCCTTTCTCTCTGCTCAGCACTGGGGAGACACAGCTGAGGTGCTGGGTCCAGTTCTGAGCTCTCCAGTACAGGAGAGACACAGACATGCTGAAGAGAGCCTAGCAAAGAGCCACAGAGATGGGCTGGAGCATCTCTCCTCTGAAGAAAGGCTGAGTGAGCTGGGACCGTTCAGCCTGGAGAAGAGAAGCTCAGGGGAATCTCATCAGTGTACACAGATACCTGAAGGAGGGTGCAGAGAGGGTGGAGCCAGGCTCTTCTCAGTGGTGCCCAGTGACAGGACCAGAGACAATGGGCAGAGAGTGAAACACAAGAGGTTCCCTCCAAATATCAGGAAACACTTATTTTACTGTGAATGTGACTGAGCACTGGCACAAGTTGCCCTGAGAGGTTGTGGGATCTCCCTCCTTGGAGATACTCAAAAGCCATCCAGAAACAGCGCTGGCACACTGGCTCTAGGCATCCCTGCTCGAGCAGAGGGTTGGATCAGATACCTCCAGAGGTTCCTTCTAAGCTCAACCATTCTGTGATTCTGTTTAGGGAAAGAAACTGCCTCATGAAGTCTCCTGGTTATCTGCTCTGAGAACAAGAGTCAGCTCTGACTTGGAGCCAGAGGAAGGCTGCCAGCACAGGCTGAAGTCAGCAGAGGGCAACATGGCTGCATAGACTAACAGAGCTGCAAGGATGTGTTAGAGAGAGAAGCAGAGCATTCGATTTCTTTGGAATACTGAATATTTTCTTGCATTACAAATTGGATTTTTACATATATATCTATTCACACGTGTTTATTTGTACATATCAATATTATCAATCTAGATATACTATTACACCGGATCTGACTTGAGAAAACAAAATTAAAATATCTACCACACTCCATCCAAGGTTTGGGTGGTGGCCATGAGTGTTTTGTACCTTACAAAGCTGTAATTAACAAAACACATTTGCAGATGGGGCACCATGGCAGGACAAAGCATATCCAGAGACAGGGGTGGCATTTTGTTTTGCATCCTTACATACCCTGCCAAAGCAGGATACTGTATTGCTTTCCAGACTCAGCTTAGTGCTCTGCTTAGAAAAGCTTCCTATCACTCTGGTGGTAAAGCAAGAAGAGAAGTGCAGAGAAAGCTACTGCAAGTCCGTCACATCTGTTTGAGGTTCTGCACCAATATGTGAGCAGTCTGAAATAAATAGGAAGGATGATGGAAAGAAACTGGGCCAGATGCAAAATAGCAGCATATCTCATATTCATTGAAAAGGCAGGACAAAGCGTATCAGGAGACTTGGTATGTACTTTGTTCAACAGATATTTTAAAAAGATCTGTGGCTCCCAAATGCTAGCAGGAGAGTTAAGTGTTCAGGACATTCCTCTGCTAGTTGGAGCTCTGAAGGAGCACACGTAGGCAAGTAGGGGTTGGGGAGGTTGAAGCATTTTTGAGCCAAAGGGAAAATAAAAAGGAGTCTCAGACCCAATAAAGGGTGCCAGAGCCAGTGGTAGTGGCAGGATCCATTTGGATTGTCTCTTATCACACGGTGACTGCAGAAAAGGGCACTGGTCCAAGCTGAAACATTGCATACCTAAGACCTTGACACATACCATGGTTAAACACCCAGCACCCTGCCCCTGGCAGTAGCTTGTGAGTGAGGTAGAATCCAGCTGCCTCACCTGAGGGAGTGACACTTCTTTGCATTTAAATGTTAGGCACCTAGAGAAGCCATCCTCCTAAAGCAAGTATCTAAATTCCCAGGGTGGTAAGCTGTCTTTGAAAATAAGCACCCAGAAGATCCTATCTGCCTGGCCTGCCTGGCCTATACGCACGCACCAAGGCCAAGACAATCTTCCTTGGGGCCTTCAAGGATTCCTGCGTCTCCTTTTATTTTACAGGGAAAGTGAGCAATCAACACAGGACTCATCTTATCCCATTGCAGCTGTCTTGGTCAGACATCTGGTTTAACAGGTCTAATAGAAAGCCAGTCTTCTGGGCTCCTGTGGGAGATGCAGAAAGTCTGGCAAGGGTTATTCATTGAGAGGGTTATTCATCCTGTCCCAAGGTGGGTGTCAAGGATTTTCCTCCAATTTAGCGCTCTCTGCCATATGCTGAGCAGAGAGGGGCCTTGGTGATCTACGTTAAACATCAAACTTTGATACAGTCAAAGCTGATGAGAAAAAAGGTCATCCTATTTATGAAGGAAGGCCTCCATAGGCCTGAGGAATTTTGGGTGCTGGTTGGGCATTTCGGGCTGTTCAACTGGGTCCTGCCCTCGGCGTTCCTGGGGTACGACTGCGCTGCTGCCCCTCAAGGGAGGCAGGGATGAATCTCCCTTTAGTCGTTAGTTTGCTCAACTTATCAAGTCTGCACTGCAGAAAGACAGTGGGAGCTCTACGTCTGATGTCCTTCCCTTCAACTTCCTTCCATCTGACTTCCTTCTGGGTATCATTTATTTTGCAATAGCAGTGAGTGGCTTTGCATATCAGTAACTTGGTGTACCTTGTAAAATTCCATTTCCTGCACATTACACTTCTGAAAATCTGTGACCTAATTAGAAAAGAGATTATGAGTGAGGCCAATGCAATATATGAAGGCCTGGGTGTTATTTCTAGTAGATTATGCAAAAAAATGATTCACTGCAGGATAAAATTGTGCAATGCCTATAATTCAAGGTCTTTGCAATGAGAATTAGGGTTATATATTATTGTTGTTTTCCTTTTTCTGTGCTTAATTTATTGTTGCCCATTTAAACTTCTTAATAAGCATTCATACCAGAGCTGATCATAAAGTACCAGTTAATTTTCACATGTAAAACAAAAAAACCCCCCGGTTTCATTTGTTTTAAGCTTCCAGTTACAGTTTCAGGTTTGCAATAAAAATCAAACCCAAAATTGCAAATATTCTATATTTCTTAAACACTTGCAAAATCAGTTTGTTCTACTGTTGTTGGAAAACATGCAAATCTAAACTGAAGTGGAAAGTTTTCATAAAAGTTTTCATGTTAATTAAAATCTCACTGTTGTCCTCAAACAAAGCCATTAAAAATGCAGTGACTGTGCAGTATTTAAGTTTCTCTTATTCCAAAAGCTCTGTCAAACAGGCAATTTACTCACAGATATACTTCAAGAGGTATGTGTTACATCAAGAAAATGGCACACTTCTACTCAGGGGATGGGTTTTCTCATGCTCTGCTCTCCTAATCCAGGACTTGGCCTTTAAAGCCCCTGAGCAAGGGCTGGAAGTTATAACTAACAGGAAATTTTGCAATAGAAGCCAATGACACTTTTTTCATTTCTGCAGAAAATCTATGAAGTAATAAATTTTCATTGTTAGGTCATCTTGACTTTATGAAAGTCAAAGTTCTCCCTGAAGCATAATGATATCGTACAGCTTGGAGGTTTCTCAGTGATAGCAGGGTGATAAACACAATGTAATTCCTGCATCCTGGTTCACTGCAGTGTTAAGGTTGTAAGCACTGCACAGCACCTGGACAGGAGAACGGCCTGAGTGTCTGAGTGGGGCTTAGCTGCTGG
Source organism: Manacus candei (assembly GCF_025592945.1). Taxonomy (NCBI): domain Eukaryota; kingdom Metazoa; phylum Chordata; class Aves; order Passeriformes; family Pipridae; genus Manacus; species Manacus candei. Next base: position 3,199,874 of record NW_026138111.1, on the reverse strand, counting down.
CTGGGTTTGAACCACAACATACTACAAACAGGAGTGGATTTGTACAGCAAACCAGTTGGTGCTGAGGACCTGAAATCCACATTGCTGTGCTACCCCTGTGATTTCTACTCCTCTCCTTGTATGCAGGTTCATGGGCTTGCAGGCAACTTTTCAGCACTGGAGGAAGGCTAAAGCATAGCCAAAAGTGAGCGAGTGAGCCAGTAAAATGAAAAAAATTACAAAAAAAAAATATTTGGATACAAGAACCCAGCAGAAAAGAAAAGAGGATCTGGAGGAGTTTATATGCAACCAGGCACAAAGATTGGAATGTTTTCTGTTATCAGCATTCTAAATTAACCAGTTTCATCCAGTTCAGGTATGTCTACATGAGTGAGAATAGAGTGCTGCCATACTCCTAAACATAGTGTCAGCTGAAAGGAGGGCCTGGATAAGCTCAGCAAGGCTCAGCTTCTTCGGAAGAAGTTTCTGTGGATATTTGAGGATCTTTGAGACTGGTTTCAACTAGAATCAAAGAAGCAGTACACAGAAGCATAATGCTTCTGTGGGCAGATTTGTCCTCACTGCTCTTCTGGGTCACCAGATGTTTCAATATCTCAATGTAGCAGTAGCCTAAAGTATATTGTCAGCCCCTGTGGGAACTCCAGATCTAGTCCTTCCACAGGATTAAGGAATCTTTATTTCAGAGATTTTTCTCCCTCTAATGCCCTCATTAACTTGTCCATATTCAGACATTAATTCAGCAACACCCTAAAACATGGGTTAAAAATCAATCTGCTTTCTCTATCAGTTAGTTCTAGAGGGGTGTTTTCATGGCTCACTGGAGGTGTTACTACAACTCTTGCAGCAGCAGCTAAGGTGACTTACCTCTTTTTGCCTCCAGAACTATGCTGTAGCTCCACTCCAGGTTGTCCACGCCCATGGCTGAAACATATTTACCATGCTTCACCCTAAAATTACTTCTGTCCCTCCAGTGGGAGCTGAGGGAACTTGAAAACTCCAAAAGACACTAGGGCTGGGGAAGGATTTGGGTTATCGACTGTGCGCTGTGTTGCCACTACAGAGCCTGCTTACAGTGCTGTTGGAGGAAGCCTAGTAGTAGAGATTCATTTCAAAGCTTTTGCTTTGCTATTGCTCCTCCAACCTGATTTATGCTGTAAAAAGGTACTCTCAGTATGCCAAGGGGAGATCTAGTAGGTTGACTTGGAAAACCACACAGTGGATTCACAGTGACTGTCTTCACAGGTAGTTGCCAAATTTCCACTCATGTTTCCTCTCTTCTCCTTACAGTTTCTTTTCTGTCTGTTCCTCAGTCAAGTCCAAGTTCCAAACTTCCCTGTAGTGGCGCCTACTGTTAACACACCAAGGATAGGAGACAAATCACTGGACTTTACACATCTGCAAAGGCAACATCTGCATCTGGGAGACTCCCATGGAGTGGCTTTGCAGATAGTAGGAGGATAGATACTCAAAAGGTACCTCCTGCAGACAGCACCATGGGAAGATGGGCTAATCATACCCTGGAATTGCCTGTCTTTTCCATAAACTGACTATTACCAGTTCAGCTATGGGCATCCACATCAGCCTTCTTCCATGAGCCATTCAATCCATCTCCAGCAGAGACTTCTTTTGATCTGGAAGAGGCAAGGCCTCTGTGAGGCACAGCCATGAGATCCTGCAGTTACTGTCTCTATCCAACACATATGCACATAAGCAATCAGAATTCTGTCATATCCTAATTTGAGATGCTTTACTTTGCAGTCTGAACAGTTTGCTTTAACTAGTGTTTGTTAACAAACCAGTTTGTTTCTGAGCTCTTTTACAAAGTGATGAGAGGAAACCAGGAGACCCAATACCTGGCTTCCCTCTCAGCGGGTCTGCAGCCTTGAGGCTCACAGCATAGAGCAAGTGGAGTAAGTTGCAGTGTCAGTGAGCAGAGGTGGACATTTCACAGATAAAAGCTGGCAGGAAAGGAAGGTGCTCTTCCTTAATCATATTCTTAGAAATACCTAAACTATGTAGACTGAAGCCATCCCAGAGTTCATCCTGAAGCAGATTTTATGCATGGGAGCTTATTGCAAAGACCCGCAACACAGCACAGAGCAGTGCAGCTGTGAAGTGGGGCAGTCAGTGCTCGCTTGCTAAATTCCTGTTGGAATGCTGGCCTCAATGACACTGTATGGTAGGAACATTACCTTGAGGTGGACACTCAGAGAAAAAGGATTCCCCATATGGGTTTGGATTTGGTTCTCTCTAGTTTCATTTACATTTTTTGTTTCTAATAGTGAGAGCCAGGGAGATCAGGAACTCCTCCTCAGAGTGTTCTTTGCACAGAGGTACACGAGCCTTTTGTATAGCTGCATTTTTAACATATTTGTGGAGCACAGTCATATTAATGTCTAACAGGCTAATAACAAACACCTGGAATGCCCCTCACAGACCTCCCAAACAGTGTCAACAACAGTTCTTGCAGTTCTGGTATTCTTGCTGGTGGCCTAGTCGATAACTAAAATGGATTAAAGAGACATTGTTGGGAAACAATTAAGGAAGACATCTGACAAGGCATCTTTGTGAATGGCAGCACACAAACAACAGGACCTGAACACCCAGGTCACATAGGTGAGCCACAACCCACTCAAGGACATGGCTGTCTGCCCTGTGCGAGCTAATCAGTCATGAGGCAAATCAGTGCGGACTCCTTAGGGACACAGTGATGATTTCAAGCTGGCTGGTAGTGAGGAAGATGGAAAATCGTATCAGTAATCCAGCCCCAGTCTGACTGTGACACAAGAGCAATAGTTCTGCCAGAAACATCCCCATTCTTTTCACAGCTTGCTTCCCTGCCTGAAGGCAGGAGCAGATTTCTAGGGCAGGGTTTTTCAATCCAGGCATTTTAAGACCTGGAATAGTCTCAAGGACCACCATGGACTCAAGGCACAAGTAAGACAGAACGTAAGGATGGTATTTTTCCCCCTTGAAATAATTCAAAGTTTGGTTGGACTTTCAGAAGGCTTCTCCCAGTCAAGGTCATTTTCACTCCAGAACAACGAAGAATATCAATTGCCATGAGCTAGTATGTGCCTCTAACAAGAGCTGCACTGGGCTGTCTGGGCTATCCCAGGACAAGATAGCCTTGCAAAGGAAGTTTTTAAAATATTTATCAATAAAACATCCTTTGATATGGCACTGAGTAAATTTTACATGCTTCAGTTTATTTTAAGTAAAGCAAATATCAGATGTTTATCTACTAAGGAAAGTTGTTATGAAGTCACCCTGACAGTCATAAAGCAATTAAAGAATCTTGAATGGAAGGTCTGGAAAAGTGACAGTGCTCTTATACCATTAATACATTAATAGTGAGATACCTCAGGTAATGTTTAACCATAGAATGAGGCAATGGTAATAAAAATGACACTTAAACAAGCATTAATTATTCTTCTGATCAGGGTAATGTTCCTTTAACTGAAGTATTATCTTAAAAAAAATGGAGTGGTTAAATAAGAGGCATATTTACACTTTGTCTTCATACAGACTGTAAATGTTATAAGTACAGATTTACATTAATAAATAATGATGGAGTAAAAATTATATTTTGGATCAGTTTTCAAATGCTAACCAGGAATAAAGGAGTTTAATGACATTTCATATGCTGTATTCTTACACTGTCAGGGTAAAATACTTTATATACATATATATAAATAGTAATATCATAAAATATGAATTTATATAAAAATGAAGGTTTATAGTGGTTGCAAGAGCCCCAGCTCATTTTCCAGTATGATCAGACCAGTCCAATGGTTGTGTTTGCATTGTTGTTCATTTTGTTTAATGGTTGTTTTGGAGTTACTATTAGTATTCATTTTGGTACACATGTACATAAAAACTGGCACAGGCAGTCATAGATAGATGTGTGTCTAGGAAGTGAGGAGAGAGTTTTACATATAGATTCTTAAGAAAAACAGGGGTTTTAGCTGCATCTGTCAGGAGCAGGGTGCCTGGGGCAGTCATCCTCAATTTCTCTTGCTGAAAATTAGACATGAACTTGTTGGTGCCTTAAAGAGACAGTCCCTACTCTGTGCATGTCATTTATTCTTTCTACACATTTTGCTTGCACCTCCTTCCTCTGCCACAGACATGGTACTCTTGTCCTCTCCATCCTGCCTTCATAATATTAAAACTATCCAAGGTTTTTTTGCCTTCTGGGAGCACAGGGCATGTGAGATCATAGGATGTCACGGATAGTCTTCCACAACCATGTATGATCTTAGTGCTCCATCAAAATTGCTCTCCTCTGCACCCCCTGATGAGTGTCTGGCCCCCCCTGCTACTCCCAGTGCTCCCTGATCATGGGGACAAAGACAAAGAGGTTACAGTCATAGTACAGCGTGTGCTGGGCTCTTGTTTGCACACCAGCATTCCCTCCCGGCATGGCTCTCCTCACTCTCCTGGGGATGCTGTGAAGGTTAGCTCTCATGTGACAGCTTCACCAGGCTGCTGGACTAACTGCAGCTCCCTGGGATGAGCCTGGTTCATCCGCTGTGACTTTGGCCCAGGCACCTTACGAGCTCCTGGTCGGAGCGTGCGAGCACTGCCGTTCAGCTGCTCAGACCCATCAGGGTCTTGCTTACACAACCTGCCTAAATCACAATCCCTGCCACAACTTCTGGGATAAAAATCAAAAGACTGAGCTTAACTATTAACAAAATGCTCTGCGGTGCACTAGACAGTCAAGGCTGAGCATAATGTTCTGTTTGGAAAAATCTCACCTTTCAGTGGCCTCATGTATAAACAACAGAGTTTCATTTTCCAATGTGTAGGCAGCTAGCAAGAGAAGACATGTCTGTTGTCCTGAAGAAATTTTTTTTTTTAGGTCGTGTGGCTAAATCAAGCCCAGAATTGTCTGTTTATGGCCCAGAATGAGTGCTCGGGTCTTTCTGCTCTCCTGTGGGTTAACAGGAGTATGGGAAAGGCTGGGAGCAGGGCAATGGGGACATCTCCCTGCTTCTCCTCCTCAGTGGGGCTGATTGCTGAGCCCTCCAGTGTAGCCTTGCAGAAGGGTCGCACTTCCACAAGAGCATACTGGCAGCCCTCTGTGCAAGGGTGAGACCTCAGGTTTGGGTGCAAGGAAAGCAGTCAGGCTGTCTTCTCTGGCAATGCCCCCCTGTGCCCTTCTTGCACATGAAGGTATTGCAGGACCCTGCAGGGGCAGATGTTGGGCCTCTGTACTCACCTCCACACATGTGCCTGGCTGCAGGCACAAAAAAACCCTCAGGAGCACACACCCAAGTTCCTCCATAAGTTAATTTGTATTTCCTTGATTCCTATCAGCCTCCTCAGCAAACTCTCTCTCCTGGTTACTTCTGCCATCTCACCCATCTGCAGCTCAGCATTCTACCCACACTCTCCTAAAAGTGCTCTGACTTTCTCCTTTGCTTCACACTCATATTTCCATCAATTGTTGGTATGTCTTACTGTAGAGAGTTGTGGTTTACTCATTGAAACAAAACCTGGTTGCTTGGAATTAACTAATACTTAGCTTCCGGTGGAAGAAAATTGTTCTAGAAACTTCAGGAACATCTTAAAAGTACTCAAGGCAGGTAGTAGGTTTTTTGTAGAGGTAGAACTCCTTCTGGCAAAGCCTCACTTCACACCCAATAGATGAGGCAGGATGCTTTCCAGGCCTGTCAATGCTGACAGCAGGAGGTCTCTTCCCACGGTGAGCTGCTGGAAGCCCATCAGGACCCAGGCTGGCCTGGGCGGTGCAGCCTTTCCAACCCAAACTGCAGCAACACAACACTTTAGAATATCATGAGTGACAACAAAATTTCATGTGTATAATTTATTTATTGTGATTGCTAATTAGGAGCTGGCAGCAATGGAAACAACGGTACTGCACCATACCTTGCATCCATAACTCAGGCAACAGTCCCTGCTTGCCTTGTCCCGACGGTGGATCCTGCCGATCCAAAACAACCTGCAATCTGATTCCTCAGTGCTGTTTAAATCAGGCTCTGAGAACACAGCTAAGTAAATAAACGTCTGGATTGGCTAGTAAAACAGAATGATTTAACAAAATGAAGGAATACACACATTTGTGTGGTTACTTTTCCAGGACACATGACATTTTAATTGGGGCTTGTACCGATAATGACATTAGGCTGCAACCAACTCATTGTACAACTCATCTGATAAGGACAACTTATCAGCTGTACTTAGATACACGGGGTTTAGTTTACGCATATCCCAGGTCATAAATAAAAGTCTTTCCAGAAGACCTTGGAAACTATTAGAAAATGCAAGTGCAGACAGTAGATAAAATATGATGAATTTTTGATCATAAAGGCAGATAATAAATAGTTGATAATAAATATTTTAATGCATTTTTCATGAAAGCCACTATCATATGAAAGGGCACTACAGTATTTATAATGATAAAACTTTTAAAGTTAGTTGTAATTTATGCCTTTGTAAGGATATGGTGGTGAAGAATTTCCTCAAACTCTGTGATACTTTGTAATATTGTTTCAGGATTGAGCTCTAAGCTCCCAGAACACACAGGTTTATGGTATTATGAAGAGCAAGTCTTTAATTTCTATTGAGAACCAGACTGCATCACCCAAACAAACTCACTCCAAGCACATGGACTGTGTGACCATTTTTCACACACAAACATCTTGGGAAACAAGACAGGGAAGACATTTTCGAGATGTGAAGGAGATTCTGATAAGGATTGCTTACTCTTCTGTCCTTTCTTTGTAAAATCACCTCCCCAGAGCTCCAGCTACAGATTTCTACCCAGCAGCCTCTGTTTTTCCCTACCTGGATAACCACATGGTTGTGCTTGTGGAGACTCCCAAGTGCTGATGGTCCCATCCCAAGAAGTGTTTGCCTTCCCCCCTTCTAGAAAAAGCCCTGCTGAAAGTCCTACTTTTATTTTATCCTTTTGTTTGCTCTAAATTAACTTTGTAGACTTTGATAATTGGCTGGTAAGAGCGGACAGGTCTCCTTCCCCTTCCTTTGATCCCCCAAATGGGTTTTTTCAAGAGACTTGTGTCTAAGATTAGAGTTGTTTTCCCCAGTCCCAGTGCTGTCTTTCAGGCTTACCAGTTTCTTAATGCCTTATTTTTAGGTGTTCTTCCATGAAGCTCAGCATGGGGGAGATTGCCTCTTTATTTTCATCCAAAGGACTCTTTCTTTTCACTCTTGTAGCACGGTGCTCCAAGCCCTGTTGGTGATTCACTGGGAATGATGCCAGCTATTGAGAAAGAAGCTCATTTCCTGGAGCAACTATCTTTTCCAAGGTGGCCTTTATCCTAGACTGATTAGTCACAGTATTTTTAGTTTGTTTGATCTGGCTTGATTACAACCTGGAGCAGCCTGTTGAGGAGCAAAGGGGAGCACCAGCCCTGGTGGTGGGTACTGCAGCCGGGATCTGTTTCGCAGAGGTTGCTGCAAAAGAAGGTGCCAACACTCCAGCACTGGGGGTTTTCCCATCACTGTTACTGCCTGCTGTTTGCAAAATGGCTTCCACATTTGGCTTTGGGATTTGTGGCTCTGCATATCTTTATACCAGCTGGACAAAGTGCAGCCCTTTTTTATCAATAATGTTGCTGATAGGAACTGAAGTAGTGGCCACTTTGGGATCCAGGCCTGATTACAGCTCTGGGTGGCCAGTTTTCCTTTAGGTTTGGCACAGAGAGCAAATAAGCCTCCCTATTTACTGAAAAAAAACCCTAGCTAAAAAAATAATAAACAAACTGAAACCATGAACACTGAGGCTTCTCCCTGTACAAGCAGAGGCCAAAGTATCACCTACAAGCATTGTGTGGGGCAAGAAAAAACTAGAAGTCAGAGCTGGACTGAATGAGACATACTGTGGATGAGCCCAGGAGCCTCAGAGCTGGTGGATCTGGTACTGTGAATACAGAAATACAGAAATTGCTGCTGCTCTTTGCTTCAACAAGTGATAAATGAAAATTTTTTCAAATGCTCCATTTGTGGTTGTTTGTTCTTTTGGGGTGTTTTTGATTGGTTGTTTTGGCTTGGCTTGGTTTTTTCTGGATCTCTCAGTAGTCATTCTTGTGAACTTCATCAAATTAGCCATGCTACTAAGGAGTGCTACAGCTGGAATTATATTATACATAAACACTTTCCTACTTCTGCCTTCTCCTGAGCAGACAGCATGCCAGGTCAGGCCACATGTGTATCTGTATAAAGATTTCATCATTTTCCTGTGTCGGTCTGCAAACAAGCAGATAGAAAAGATATTCAGGGCATGAATGCAACAGAGGGTACTATTGGGCTTTTCAATATCATGAGAGAGATCTCAGTTGTAGATTAAGAATGCAAGGGATTAACAGAATTTTGTTTCATTTCTGCTTGCAACTGAACTCAGCTCTTGAATATTACCTTTAATTTGCCATACTTGTATTTATTACAATAGTATTTTTAAAAGATATTTAACATTTTATTTACTGTTTCGTGTACTTTAATATTTATTACAGTTTGCTAGCACTAATCTAAAAAATTAATCTAAACTACTGAATGTGGTCCTTGAACCTGCTACTTCACTTCTAAGAATCTCTGTGACATGAGTAAAAAAGCAGACTTTTCTGGGCTAGATTTCAATGTATACTTGGGAGATCTGTATGGAAATGTTTATGAACCCACAAATGGAAAAAGTAAAGTTACTGTTAACAGTAAGTTGAAAAATAACAAAAATTTCAGAGAATATCAGTGATAAATGATTGCAATGTAGGAACTGGAATTCTCTCTCTTAAGAATTACCAGAATATTCAGAAAAGTAAGGCTACTTAAATAATCTGAAACTATCCTGATGTGAGCTCAAAAGACAAAATACTCCATATCCTGTGACTACTTCATTTGTGGAATTCCAGGGGAAGAGCAGGCTGGTAATAAAAGAGAGTTAAGGTTAAAATTCCCAAATCCAGATGAGATTTCAGAGGGGCTGTACACACCTGGATGGCTCTGGAACCAACACTTGGGGATGAGGTGGGGGATTGTAGACCCCAGACCTGTTGAGCCATGGAGCCTGCAGTTAGGTGAATCCCTCTGCTAGATGAACACAGCAATGTTGCTTCATGAGCAAAACCCCAGATCATTTAATTTTGTACATCCTTGCAAAACAAGCTGATGCTGATAGGAACACAAGAACTGATAAGAGACCTGGTGAAATATTGGGAAATACATTTATCCATGTCACTGTTACCTGAGGGGAACTTCAGGCATAATTCACACAGTTTAAGGAATGGCAAGTCTAAAGTATCTGGAGATAGTGGAGTATTTTATTGCACTGCTATCTGCAAAGGTCCATCACACAGGGAGACCTAGAGCACAAACATAAACGGTTACAAGGAGCTGGCTCTGACTTAATGTTTGAATATATTCAAATGTTCTACCAGATACACAGAAATACATTATTTGTTTAGGTTATTTTAACAGTTTATTTTAAGATTGTTTCAAAATAGATAAGCAAGTAAAAATGTGCTCAGCTGAACTTTAAGGAGGAAATTGGGAATGGTGACTGGAGCTTGCCTGGGAAATACAGTGCTGGCACTCATCACTAGAAGCTCCTTGTCATACTCTGCCAGGCAGTGTTTTGGGTATTTATAGTTAGTTTGGTTTTGGTTTTGCTTTCACGACAGTTTGACTTTGTTCCTATTTAATAGAACTGTTTTGGGATTAATTGAAATTCAGGCAACCGCTGTTGTGGTCTTCAAGAATCATTATCTTGACTGTCCTCTGTGGAGGCACAAACCAGACAAAGGCATGGTTTGGTGATGGACTCACGGGCAAATTGTCCAGCAGTGCTGAGGGGTAAGAAAATGGGACCGTTCTGGCTCAGCGGTGCTGGACAGAGACTCCAATGTCAGGCCCCATCCAACACATGCCACAGCTCTCAGGCTTCAGCTGACCAGCTCCTGACAAGAGAGGAATAAACTGGTCCTTCCTCTGCCATCTACTCCTGCTTGCCAGAAGGAAAAAAGATCTATGGCAACTAAGTGGGGACACCACAGCTTTCCCTGGGGCTGGCACCACATTACCATGTTAGTCATACCATGGACCTGCACAGTTTCATCAGGAAAGGGCTGTAGTGAAAGCTGCAGGCATCTGGCACTGTGGCTTCCCAGAGCTGGGATGTGCCTAGAGAAGGAATATACATAGACACTGTATGCAAACCTGAGGTAGACAGAACACTCTGCAGTGCTTCTCCTTTAACCTGGTGGATCATAGGCTGCTTTTACACTCTCATATGACTTAGCAGCTCTTGCAAATGGGGGTCCCACGAGCATTTCTGGGTCAGGTGTCCTTGGAGCAGGCAGGCAGGACCTCAGGGTGAAGAGCCTTCCATTCCAGCAGAGCATAAACAAGTCTATCTATGTCTCTGCTTTATTTTCAGATATCTAAACACTCATTACTATCTGTGTTCAACGTAACTCCATGCACAATTAGCAGTATCTCTACTGAAGGACACAACACATCTGGCTGTGACGCTGCCGATTCCATGAGTCACCCACTGCCAGCCAGGAGAAGCTCTGTGATTGTGCATCCTCCCATTGCTGTAATTCCCAGCCTAATTGAGTCTCAAATAATGTGTTGCTATATTTAGCAATTGTAAAAGTGCAGGTAACTGCTGAATCAGCACGTCTAATCTAGTTGGTTGTCTATGAGGTGAGAGGTTGCTTAAGAAATTAATTTGCTTCATGAAATTAAAAGAGACAGACAGCTTTAAATGAAAACAAAGTGTTTTTGCCTTAAGCAAAATATGGAAAATTCTTAAGAGAGAAAGGAAAATTAACTGAATAAAAATACGATACTTTTGTCTTGAATAACAAAGCACAATTCTTAATGTTGGCAGAGAAGCAAGTCAAAACTCTCCCTGTTTTGAAAGGTAATGTGCAGGATTTTGTGTTTGTGCTCTTCTTTATGGTGCAATGTCATCCTATAATCCCATCATCCAGGCCACGATTGCTGGCTTTCAGGGCACAATAACTCTAAAGTCCATAAAAAAAGGGAATTTCCTTCTTTTTATTACACATGTAATTTATGTGTAATAAAAAGAAGTGAGAGGGATGCGAATATGGCACAAACCTGTCATTGGAAATTCCCAGCTCCTCTGCGCCATACACTTCTGCTTATTGTATGCTCTATATAAAGGAGTGATAACTTTCAATGACCCACTCCCTAGCAGGGTGTCAGCTCTTCCTGAGTCATAAAGCAAAATTCAGACCTCCTTTTTCTGCAAGTCTCAATAAATTTGAGCAACCCAGAAATATCATTATTAATGGAACTGATCTCTTTCCAACCCAACCTCACTGCCCTTTCCAATCTTCTTGTTGTTGCCTGAAACTTGCTTCTTGACTAAACTTACTCTTCTTAACATCACCACTGAATTCAACTCGGTAACATGACTGATTTGAACTGGGCTACAGGGTGCTAGAAAGAGAAACTTGCTGTAAAAAACACAAGGTGCTGGAAGTGAAATGACATTATGCTTCCTTCTGGCATCAGTGTTCTGAGTTTGTTAGTACAAGCGACACCTCTGCCTTCCATAAAAGCCTCTAAGGGCCAATCAGTTTTTGTTTTATTTCTTGGATGTCCCCAGTGGGGGCTTTACATCTTCCCGAGGATGCCATTCACAGGCTGTGGTCCTCCAAACAGCAGAGAGAGGAACGGGCACCCACCAGCGGTGCATCCCCAAACTGCCTGCCACACTTACTACTGACTGAAATATATTTCTTTTACCCGTTGAGCTGCCCCAATAGCACTGAGTGTCATTTTTGAAAGAGTTGAAAGAACTTGAGTTGGGAGTGTTTTGCACTTCTAGCATCACAGCAGATGGTATTGTGAGCAATGGGCAGAACCTGACAGCAGGGTGAGCAGCAGAAGACAGGATGTTGCCAGAAAGCTACAAAGGAGAACAGAAGCTTTATATAGCACATGGTGAAGGAAAACATTAGGAAACACTAGAAATCTGTATGAGCTCATGCTGTTATCCACATTCTTAGCCAGCTAATCTCCCAGTATCAATACTGGTGTTTATTTAACATTAAAGAAAGATGTGAAGCTCTTCTCAAGGTGAGTAAAATGCATCACTGACAGAACTGTTTTCTTCTTCCTCTGTGAAAAATAGCTTCTTTCTGCAGTTGTAAGCCACTCCATTTACGTACTGCTTTTTTTCCCTCCAGTCACTTGTTTTACCCTCTCCATCCTGGCTGGGATGAGAGACAGCACAAGTGAAGCCCTTCAGAGCTCAGCTCACCAAGTGGCTTTCAACAGCTGTGGGTCGTTTTCAGCTCCCATGAAAACAAAAGGAAGCTGAAAGCGCTTGAGACTTGGCAAAGGATCAGTCTGTGACTGATCCTGAACTCTCCGAACTCTCTATGTTTATGGGGCTGCCTGAGAGACAGAGCAATCAGAAATTTTCATTTCCTCCTCTGCTGCTCTGCCTTCGCAGAAAAGACCATGCTTTCCCAGTTGGTTAGAATTTAGCTAGTGTTTGAATACCTGGTGTAAAGACATCAAGGGTTTGCACAGCTGAACTTCCACAGTATGGGACAGAGTCAACCTGCCTCCTGTATGACCCTTGTGCATGAAACCTTTTCTGCACCATCAGGGGAAAATTGTGTTTTCAACATTACTGCTGCAAACAAAAAGGCTAAAGTGTTTATTCCCTCATCACTCCAGGTAGAGCCTTATTTCTTCAGTGAATTAGTGGAAATAATTCAAGAGTAAAGCATTTACAGGTGGACATGATGAAGCCAAAGACTCTACTGACTTCACTAGAGCCGAGAGTCCCTCATGCATTTAAACCTAGCTCTTAAAAAACTGCTCTACTCTTTTATGTTGCAACTTTTTGTGACATACCCTTAATACAAAGAATTAAAAGTTTTGAAGCGTTTCTATGATCACACCATGCCTGCCCTTTGAGGAGGGAGGCCAAAAGTTGTTAATTGTTTTATAGTTTTTATGGCTTTTTTATAGTTTATGGTTCTATATCTTAAGTGTTTGTTATTTTAATGGCAAAACTGGTTACCGTGTCAGTTGCACAAACTGCAGTAAATCCCTTAAGCCTGACAGCAGTCATCAACACCAGGGGCTTGCTGTCACAGAGATGGAACTCTCAACACTTTAGGAAGTGACCTGGGATCTTTACTTACTAGAGGAGCTTATGGTCTTGGTTAGAAGTGTAGCTCCATATTTCAAAAGCACCTGAAATCTATACTCTTGGAACTTGGAGCCATGGGCTAAAGCACAAGAAAGAAATCCTGATTGAATGGTCTGAACTCTCACCTTGTGGGTCCTCCTCACTTCATTATTTCTTGGTCTAATAATTGACTGAAATATGGGCAAACCATCTGAGAGCAGAATCCCAGGCTCCTCCTGCCTCTTCTCCTCCAAACTCATGTGTGCGAGTGACCCTCCAGAGCACAAAAGGTGCCCACCCTCATGTTGTGCCCTTTCACCAGATGAAAACGTCCTTCAGGGTCAGGGTCTGTGACTTCAAATCACCAAAGGCTAAGTCAAGCTCTGACTTCCAAGGTAGAGGAGTGACCTAAGGACCCTGGCAGATCATAGTCTTCCTGATAACATGGATATCAACAACTGAAGCACTTCTAGGTGCAGCATGGCAGTATGACCTGAGGAAAGGGTTTTAAGGACACTTTTCATCAGGGAACTCTGATGCTATGGTGTCCTCAGCACCTCAGCACTAAAGGTTCACTGCTCTCCTGAACACAGGCACCTGCAACTGAAGTTACAGGCTGAGGCCTCAAAATGCTATTTCAGGTATTTCCTTAGGCGGTTTTAGGTATCTCAGGCAAATGTTTACAAAGACTTGCTTTGTCCTAGGGAGCGTGATCCCTCTGGTTCCTCTATGGACAGTGGAGGGGAGCAAGAAACTGGGGGACAGTCCAACCCACCCACACCATATTCATGCCCCAGCACTTGGCCACACATGTGGTCTGTGCCTTCCACCGTCTGTCACAGGATGCCACAGCTGTCAGCTCCACCACATCACAGCTGGCCTTCCAAAATCTCTGCAAAGACTGCCTTTGGCAATGATCTGAGAATTCGGGAATTGCTTCTGGAAAGATAATTTAGGGGCTATTAAAGGTGCTTCAGAGGTAGGTTCAGGAAGGCACACTTTTCTCAGAGCTGACAGGCCCAGCAGCTTCATCAATAACTCATGTTCCTTCAGAAATGAAGGGTACTATATCTGAGCTCTGGCCACCTCAGCTCAATAGAAACCTGTCAGATGCACAGCACAGGATTGCAACAGACAGTCCGTCTTATTCATCTCTATTTTTCCATAATGAGTCTCTGCAGACCAATCAGAAACAGTTCACCAAACAAAGTTAAGCAATATCACAGAGAACTTTAAGAAATTACTCTTATCATTCCTCCTGAGGATAAGCTCAATGGTCAAGGCCACAGTGAAATCTTCCTTTTCTTGTAAAAGTTAACTGAAGTTAGTTATTAAAGTCCTGCCAGTATTTAGGGAGGTTCTGAAGTGAAGAACAGCACAAGATACCTGTAGTACCTCTGAAAATTTCAAGGATATCTTTATCCATAAAATCTTGGTGTGGTTTCTTCTGAAGAGCTTCCTGGAAGACATACCAGGTACAATTTTAACTTGCCATTGTAGGTATGGGATATGTGAAGTAATGCTTATAAATTAAATGCTTCTAGTCATGTGTTGTATTTCTTGTAAAATGTAAGTTTCCCTTGTGGAATTTCTTTGTATTTTTTCAAATGTTTATATTGCAGAGAAGTAGTATTTGTTAGTGGGTATACACAGATTGAAAAGTGGGATGGAGCATGTTAATATTTAATTTAAATCTAATTCCACAGAAGTTACCAGATTTTTGTGTACCTCTTAGTATTTAGAATAAATTAATAAATGGGGAAAACTATCCCTTTGTTAATCCCCTCAATAAAATGACTCACATCAAAATATGCGTTACCAAAGGTTCACAGTGCTGGAGTAGGAGTTTTCCACGTGTGAGAGATGGCAATGCTGTTAATTGCTGGCTATTAGAACAGGATCAGAGGCTATACGGAATAAAACTGAACCAAAATGTTATTTCTGGGGTTTCAGGTCACACCTTGTCTTGGTCAATAGTGAGGGAAAGTTGTTACCACTTGATAGCTCTGCAGCATGAGCTTGGTCTGTGCTCTTGTTTCCTGTGTATGTTGTAGAAGTCATCAGAAGAATTAGTCATGTCCATGAGGAGCCCAAGAACTTAATGATGGGGGCACTCTGGACAGGCAGTTTGGGTTACTGGAGTACAGACATCTCTTTTAGGGGATTTGTGGAGGATGTTTGCCTTCACCGTGCTGGTACTTTTCATGATATCCTCATTTTCTTTAAAACACCTAAAATAAGTAACTTTACTGACAGCTGAAAAAAACCCCTTCCTATGCTGAGGGCATCCTGTCTTTCTAGATATATATGGGAAGAAAATGAGACTGAGCGAGAGGAGGGCTGGAGGCATGGTAGCTGATAACTGCCAACAGAGCCCGTGAAAGAGGGAATGAGGCAAAAACAGCTCAACCAGTGGGGGTGACTAGCAGCTAGTGGTCATCTAGCTGCAGCAAGGTGCTGCTCTGCATGGGTCTCATTTACCTGCCAGGAAACAGACTGAAGGCACCTTCCGCTGCACTTCAGGTACTCAGGCTGGCTTGGTTCAGCTTAGTAGATGATGTATGTAACTGTGTAGAACTGCAGTCTTTAATGCAGAGTCTTTCTTGCTTGATTCAGCTTGATGAGACCCTTGGGGTGAAGCTCCTGGTCTCCTCCTGCAGCTCTAAGCCATCGACCCAAAGCTCAGCTGGCAGAGAGTCTGTAAATTGAGATTTCAATGAGGAGGTAAAAAACACATGTGGAACACTTACACATTCAGTAAGACCAGCACTGATAAACCAAAGGAGATTCACAGAGCTGTAAAGAAGCGTGTTGTATATTCCCTGAGATTGAGGCAGTAAATTTGGCCTGAGGAAAGAAGAATGGCTGAGTGAGGGGCAGTAGGAACAACTGAAGTATTCACAAAAACTACAGCAGCTGCAGCACTGAGGAAAGTCTGAAATGAGTCACCCACACACTTCTTTAATATTTATAGCTTGTGAACATTTCAAAGGGTACAAATAGTACATCTCGTGCCCTACAATGTAATGAACAAAACTAGTCAACGGGACTTTCAGCAATATTCCTTAGTGACAGGAAGTCTAAAAGGCAGGGACTAGGAAACAGAGCAATTTAAAAATCTTCAATAGATAAAACTTCTTCCTGCAAATCTACATAACCAAGATTTGTCACAGAATGGACTAAATCAACCAATTTTTTTATTGAAATTTTATCAGCCTCAGGTTTGATGCTCTGATCCCAGCAGAGGCAGAGACAGCAGTGTACAGTTACAGGATCAGAGTGTGATTTTAACTGACTTTGGATCAGTGTCTTGAATCAGCTTAGATTTTGAGCATTGGTCTGTTAGAATAATTACCTGCCAGGTTTTGGAAAATACTACAAATCTCATTTTCTAGATTAAAACAGATAGTAAAAATGCTTAATCCATTGCCAGTATGATGAATCCTTTGTGAAAAAAATAGTATGTCAACTAAAGCAGCATATCTAAGAGGTACATCTGACATTATTTGGACTTCTACACTTATTTATGAATTTCCCCAGCATGAACTATAGGGAAACTAAAATGAAATCACTTGAAATAAGTCAATAATAGGCTCTGAGCTGTAGCAAAGTTTCAGGATGGGATTCACATTTTAATGCCAAAATTGTCACAGATTAAAAGCTTTTCCTCTGTTCATAACTATGCAAACAGCTTTGTGCTACATTCAAATCTGTCCTGTGATATCTCCAAATATTGAATACACACCAGTCTGAATTAGAAATACATGCAGAGTATTTCAATGCATTCAATACATTCAATACATTCAGAGTATTGCCCAGGCAATAGACCTGGGCAAGGAACTAGTGTTAGTTGGGCATCTGTCATGAGACCGCCAACAAGCACCAAGGTACCAAGTAGCATTTGCACTGGGGGAGAGAAAACAAAGAAAAATCCCTTATTATCAATGTCACAGAAGACTTTTTGCTTTCTATGATACATCTTCATCTGTGAGTCAAAAGAAAATAAAATAGGATAGAACAGATTAGTTCTAGTTGGGAGGGTCCTTCAATGATCATGTAGTCCAACTGTGACTACAAAGAGCAAATTCCACAGCTTCTGTCTAGGGCTAGTACTGTATTAAATATTTAATGGCGGCTTCAACTGAGATAAATGTTTTTAGACAGTACATTTGTTTAGCTGAATTTGATGTGGGAAGAATATGAGGCATAGTGGGCAGCACAGTGATGGCATCACTTAATTGCTGCAAAGTACTCAGTGGTATCAACGGAAATGAACCTTTAATCTTCTCATGTGTAATGAGGGCTCCAAGGGTCATTTCTGGACTGACTGAGAACAGTTTCTATCCAGTATAAACAGGCAAATGTGGGTTGGGATAAGGCAGGAAATAGTATTTAGGTAAGATATTGGAACAACTGTTTGTGAACATGAAGCAGAGGAGAATCAGTCCATATAACCCATGGAAATAAATCTTACAAGTAACTTAACAAGCAGCAATACTGTGCTTTTTTTACTACTGAGCCTGATCTCCCTGTCACACAGACCTAAGCCAAAAGATTCTGCCCTGTCTCTGAATCCGAGAGGATGTCTGAGCCCTGCCTTGGCTCAGCCTTTCCCCTCATGTGTCAGCGGCTCTCAGTGAGCTCCCAGCTCTCCCAGCGGTGCCACAAAGAGAAACTGCTTGGGATCTGCTTGTTTATTCTTTAGGAAATTAATTTCCATTGAGGGAGGAAGTTCTTGGTTGTAGATGGCTGACTTAGAGATAAATTACCTCAAAAACCATCTCCACTTTTTGACCGCGTCTTTAGAAAGAAATAATTCATGCTCCAGTGAAACACTGCTCTGAAGCAGGAGGAGGAGCAGGGCAGGAGATCACCTTGGCAAAGTGAAGCAGGTGTCTCAACCATTCCCTCTTTTGATCTTCAAAGGTGGTAACGCTCAGTTTGGAGTTCACTCAGCTATGCTATGACTACCCTCCCCACAGTACATAAGGAGCTAACCCTGTTCTTCATTTCAGGTTTTTAAGTGCCTAAGCCAGAGAGAAGCATACACAAGTCGCCATCCTTGCCCGACATTTCAGAAGAAATGGTTGAACCTGTGGGCAATCACTACGTTGTAGCCAGACCTGTGTACTCAGAGAATTCATTCAATGAAGAGCATGAGAAATTGCACAGATACCATAAAACCTTTTGGGACCACCTGAAACTCTATTTCCGGTAAGGAGATTTTTATTTTTTTTTTAATATGGATCTAAGAAACAGCCTGAACCGCTCTTGAACAGCATGAACTCCATCCTGACAACATCCATCTCAGATTCCAACATAGCAAATGAAAATTCTTTAGCTATATTCAATGTCAGATCTTTCTAATTAATTTTAGCCACTATTACCTTTAAAAGTCTTTCTACAGTTGTATCTCAGCTTCTCTTTTTCTGGGCATTTGGCAGCACAAACTCTAGAGAGATCTTATTGCAGCCTTTTAGTACTTAAAGGAGGCTTATAAGGAAGATGTACACTGACATTTTACCAAGGCCTGTTGTGACAGGACAAGGGATGATGGGTTTAAACTAAAAGAGGGTAGATTTGGACTGGATATAAGGGAGAAATTGTTTATGATGAGGGTGGTGAGGCTCTGGTATGGGTTGCCCAGAGAGGTGGTGGATGCCCCATCCCTGGAAATGTTCAAGATCAGTTTAGATGGGGCTCTGAGCAATCTGACCTAATGGGTGGCATCACTGCTTACTTTGAGAGGGTTAGACTAGATGATCTTCAGAGGTCCCTTCCAACCAAAAGCATTCTACAATTCTACAAGAATTTTGGTTGGAAAGGACTTTTGAAGGCTACTGGGTCTACCTTGAAGCCCAGCTGGCAGTGCAGGTTGGTCACGGCTGTATCTGCATGAGATTTTGACCTCTGACAGCCAGAACCTGAATCATTTTCTCTTCGATTCCGCTCTGAAAACAGTCTACAACTCAGCTGAGCTGTTCACTGACAGAATTCTGTCCTCTTGTCCCTGTACAGCTGCTCCCCACAAAGGGCCAAAAAAATTGCTCTGCGCTTCTTTCCCGTTGTCTCATGGCTGCCAGCATACCGCTTGAGGGAGTGGATCCTGAGTGACATCGTCTCTGGCATCAACACAGGGCTCGTGGCTGTGCTACAAGGTATCTTCAGGAAATGTGTGCCCTGACACAGCCTGCTAGGCCAGGTGCCAAGGCACTGCTGACTGCAGCCTGCAACACACACATCACCTTCCCCGGCCCTCTCTCTTCACAGGTCTCGCCTTTGCTTTGCTGGTGAATGTCCCCCCTGGTTATGGACTCTATGCAGCATTTTTCCCTGTCCTGGTCTATTTTATCTTTGGCACATCCAGACACATCTCAGTGGGTAAGTTCAGGCAAGCAACTCACCCTCCTCACTGATGAAGAAGTACATGCTACCCCTTTGGATCTCTTGACGAGTGCCTTGTGCTGCTCAGGTCCTTTCCCCGTCCTGAGCCTGATGGTTGGAGGAGTCGTCACCAGGCTGGTCCCTGATGACAGCACTGGAAGTGGCAATTCCACAAATATCTCAGCAATAAATGAAGAGAGGGTGATGGTGGCTGCATCTGTAACCTTTCTTTCTGGGATTTTTCAGGTTGGTCAATTGTGTGTGTGCATCTACACGTGTCTATATGCACCTATATGAATAGTTGGGTGGTAGGCTGACCTTCCTCTTTGGTTTCTGCTGTTGCAGTCACCAAAATAATCCTCTTCCCCTTCCTGTGTAACTCCCCTTGGCTCACTGATTAGGAGACATCTATTCCTTGGTTTTGCACAGACCTGAGCCTACAGTTCACACAGCTGCAACCTACACCTACAGCAAAAAACAATCTGTTGCATAGGAAAAAAGTAGCTGTGAAAATAAGTTAATGATGCAGTTGCACCCAGCTCTGCCTCACAATAGTAAAATATTTGGATTTGTCTTTTAAAAAAAAAAACAAACAAACAAATTTATCCTTATGTCCTAATAAAGAATTCCTACATTTCCTCCCTTACTAACAATATATTTGTACTTTGTGAAACAGTGTACCCTGTGAAAATACAGGTACTGAAGACCCTGAAACTAAGGCGGCTTATTTTAACTATAAAATAAAAAGAATGGATTTTAACTGCTCTAGCAATTACTCTTACTAGTGTTATGCCCCCTGTTGCTAAATCTCAACTTTTATTGCAAGTCTGGTGACAGCATATTCCTCAGTCTCTGGGTGGATGGGATTAGGTGAAAATATCTGCTTCCATTAAATACAGTTCTCTTTATTGCAGAGATTGCTTAAAAACATGAATGAATCCCACTGACGTATGCTTATTTTGCATTTCAGTTGCTTCTGGGAATTTTCCATTTTGGATTCCTTGTTATTTATTTATCACAATCATTAATCAGTGGTTTCACGACTGCTGCAGCTGTCCATGTTTTGGTATCCCAGCTGAAATTCATGTTTCAGCTACCTGTTCCTGGATTTATTAAACCATTAGGCATCATCTATGTAAGTGCTAAGTGCTCATTATTTGCTAATGTTATTGATGTACCTGTGTCTGTGTATCACATGGCAGTAATAACAGAACTCAGCATAAAATAGCCAAGCAGGAAGAAACACAAGAGAAGAGAGATGTATTAGTGTTTACTAATTTGACCAATCTTTAAATTTATTACCAAGCACCAAGTTACACCCTATTGGGCTAATTAGATACTATTTACTGTTGTGTAGTGGCATATCTCAATTAAGCATTCTACTCTGCCTTAGGCACTTAATTATTCATTTTTACTGGACTGATATTATACATATTTTATTTGCATATGACTCTGGATGAGAAAGGAGGAAGGAGAAGGACAGGAAGCAAGGAAAGGAGAGAGGCACTTGCTCTTCAGTGCCATTGTTCACATTTCCCATCACACACACACACGTGTGTTGCTCCAACCCTCCCTCAGGGGAAAGCCAGGAGGGGAGGGTCACAAATCAGTGGAAAGGTTCTTTTGTGGATGCTTTCATCATTTGGCTGATGCACATACATTCATGGGGGCTTGCAGTCCACATCATGCCACAGGAAATAAATCTCAGCCATCATAATCCTTAGAGCAATTCAGATAAAGGCTCTTCTGGAAGGGATAGTGCTACTGTGCCAGGGCACTACGGTTTCTAAAGCACTTCTTGTTTCTTCCTGATTCTGCAGACTCTGGAGAGCTTTTTCAGCCAGATTACAAAAACAAACGTCGCTGACCTTGTCACATCCCTGCTTGTCTTGCTTGTCGTGTTTGTGGTGAAAGAAATGAACGATCGATACAAAGAAAAGTTACCAACACCCATCCCGATCGAACTCCTTGTGGTAAGTCACTTCCCCTTGATTTTGCAATTGCTCCATGTTACGACACAGAAAGCAGAGTTTTAACTATTTCTTCTCCTGTTCTCCATTAAATGATGCATTATCATTTTACCTATAAGGAAAAATTGACAGCATCTGTGAGCTATTGTGAGATATTTTACCTCTACTTAACTGTTCTTAATTGAACATATCTGTGGTGTTATAAACTATGAATTTTCTAGTTGGACAAGATTGGCTCTGACACCAGCCAGCTGCAGTCTCACAGCTGGGGCCTCTCTGCACCCCACTTGCAAGCAGCCACTGAAGTCCCAGCCATCCATGGCCAAGCACAAAATTATTTTGCCCTCCAGCAGCAGAAAGTTTTGCCCACTCCAAGCAGCAGGGGCGGGGGGAAGCTTCTACAATCCTGGAGGATGTTGTATAGACTTAAGTAGCACTTTTTTTCTCCCAGTGTCATTACAGCACCTTGTTAGAACATACATGGTTTGTTGGGTGGGAAGATCTCTGTTGTTAGTAAGATATTCTGTAATAATCTGTGTGATTTATGAATGTAAACTCATACCTGTAAGGTCATTCAGGAATGACATCTGAATAGCAAAGGGATGTGCAGACCTGGGGAATTGTTCTGCCACTGTTGATAAGGCTGGAGGGTGCATGGGAGAGGGAAGGTAATGGTGTTTAATAGTTTCTTAACACTCTTGCGTGAATGTGTCTAATGGAGGTGTGGTTTATTATCTTTCAGACAATCGTAGCAGGACTGATTTCCTATTTTGTTAACTTGGAAGAAAAATTTAATGTAGCTGTTATTGGAAAACTACCGGAAGGGTAAGTGATTTACTTACAATTCACCAGTGGAACAAAATGTTCTCTCTAGTTTGGCAGTGTTAAATCAGTTCAGCTATGTTTCTGATTAAAATTATCTGCTTCATCTTCTTTCAGTAGGTAACTAAATATTTTTCTCTCGACAATATGACACACTTTCAATATGTAAAAGTTACTCACTAGAGCACATCTCCCACTTATCAAGGAATATATTGAGACATGAATTAATTGTGTCCTTCACTTTCTAAGACAGCTGTTGAGCAGGAGGTTCATATTTGTCCCTTTTATTGGGCTACTCCTGAACCCCTTGGTTTCCCTCAAAGTACTTGCACAGTTCAGCAGCCACCACCAGCCCTGGGAAGCCACCAGGGCACTGCACAGTTCTCCTGCCTGGTGTTGTGACTGGCCACCAGCATTTCCTCAGGCACCATTGTCCTCCAGAGGCCTCAATGTCTGCTCCTCCAGGATTATATCCACTTAGAGGGTATTCATGGCTTGGCTTCGCGAACGAAGATTTAGGAAGGCACTATCCGCGCTTGTTACAAGCACGCTGGTGGCTAATGAGGCCAATACGAGATAGACATGTCTGATTGCAAAAGGCACAGCAGAAAGACTCCTTAGGTGGTATATTCTGCAAGACACGGTTCTTTCTGCATTGTCTTTTCTCCTCGAGAGTGATCCTGCGTGCATTCTCAAAGGAGACAGCTGCGTTATAGATGGTGTGTCTCCAGGCCTCCCGATGGGAGGCCAGAGTAGACCAGTTATGGTATATGTCCATATATAAAGTACATCTGGCTATGCCAGAATTCTGGCATAAAGAATTAATAGGCACACGTTAAGTTAAAAAGAGGGAGGAAGACCTTTACTAGGACAGCGTTGCTCTCTGTAGCCTCAGGGGTGTTAGTAGATGAAGTTTGCAGAGGAACAGCTTTTTCTGCTTAAGAGTCTCTTTTCTTCAGATTTCATTTCATTGAAAATAAAAGGGAAAAAAAAAGAAGCCCAGAGGGAAAGTCTCCCTAGGAGAAGACCTAGCATTCTCCCTAGGAGAAGACCCCAAACAAACCAGCAGAAAATGGTAAAACTAAAATTTCTAGGAGATAGATAGCCTGAGAGACTAGCCAGTATTACCTGATATTGTAAAAGAACCTCAATGAATCACACTGGTTTGTTATTTTTCCATTGTAATTAAGCGAAATCTTTCCATGTGCAAATTGCCCATGCCTCAGTGCAGTATCAGATCCTACATCCATGTGTAACCAGAAGGAAGAACTGTGTGTGCACCTCAGATGAAATAAGCTGTGACTGGAACTGGCTAAGTAAATGAGAACATGCTGAAACACGAACTGAGTTGAGTGCAGATAAACAGAATCCTTAATCTCCTGATTAAGGATTCCCCAAAGTTTTATAGGGTTCAGACCCACAGCTCTGTGTCGCATCTCTCCGAAGTGCTCAGTATGAGCTTGACCACTCCCTTGCTCTCTTGGCTGACAGCTTATCTCTGTAGGCATATCCTTAGTGAGTAGAGTTTTTTGTCTTTCAGGTTTCAAGCACCTGCTGCACCTGATGTAGGTATCCTCCAGAACTGTATTGGTGATGGCTTTTCCATCGGAATCGTTGCATTTGCAGTGGCCTTCTCTGTGGCTAAAGTGTATTCCATCAAGCATGACTACCCAATAGATGCCAACCAGGTAGGCAAATAACAGAGATCAATATGGTGCATTTGTCAATGGGAAATAAATCATTTTAGGAATGCTTTACCTTGTGAATAACTGTCATGAACCAGCTTTTAAGAACAATCTTTTTTGTTTTTATTTCAGGAACTAATTGCTTTTGGTCTGGGTAATATAGTTGGCGGATCATTCAAAGGATTTGCCTCCAGCACTGCTCTGTCGAGATCGGGTGTGCAGGAGAGCACAGGAGGCAAAACACAGGTATAGAAGACAACAAATCATGATGGTGTTTAATGAAACACAGCTCTGTTTTTTCCTAGCTGATCATAATGCCTGCAGGCACTCATGGTGGAATTGTTCTCTCATGCAGATTGCTGGTATTATCTCATCTGTCATCGTCTTGGTTGTGATCTTGGCCATTGGGTTTCTCCTGGAACCATTACAGAAGGTATTCACTGGTTTCACTTAGTGCTTCCTCCTGCTTGCCAAAGATAGGGCTGCTCTAGGAGTCACTCTGACTGTTCATAGACTTCAGGGGGAGCAAAGCAGGGTTTTGGAAAACTTGGTTCTTTTTCCCACATCATGCCAGAAAGGACCACTACATCTGGTCCTTCAAAGGAAATACAAGTACCTGAACATCAACCACCACAGCACCAGCTTTCAGGTGCCATAAATAAGTGGGATTTGCAGCCTCAAGTCAGACATCTGCACCACAGCTGGGGAGGTTCCATCAGTTGTGATGTACCAGGAGCCTTTCAGTTGCACTTTGGCCCTATTAGTAAGATCTTTTAATTCCTAATGTTCAACATGTTCTTTGCTTGCTTAGATATTCAGCATGTGTTTTGGTCTTTTTAACAGTCAGTCCTTGCATCTTTGGCCCTTGGCAACTTGAAAGGAATGCTCATGCAGTTCAAGGAAGTAGGCATCCTATGGAGGAAAGACAAGTTTGACTGTGTAAGTTGAGTCTCACGAGCATCATCACAAGTTAAGTGCTCTAAAAAAGTCATCTATTATATAAATTTTCTTACAGGTTATCTTTTTTTTATATACCTGTCTTACTTCATTAAACAGAAAATACAATAATGGCATGCCTTTTTTACATGCCTTGCTTATGTTTCCGATTTTGTCCTACCTGTTTTGAGTTGATTCTCTCTTAACTTCATTTTCATCCATTTCATCAAAATCTATTAAAATAGCACATTATACAAAGTCAAATATAGAAGGCAATTACAGAAAATGCCTAAATAACAGAAAATGTCTAAATACCTACTGCATTGACTATGCATTCAGGCAGGCACACTCATGCAACATATTATATGGAAGATAGATACACAGCAAAAAACAAATGACAACCATGGCTTGAAGGATTTACTCCAAATGGTAAAACTCATGGCTCTAGGGCAGGACTGGTTACCTCCAACATTCAGAAAATTTAGGCTCTTGCCTTTCTTACATGCCAGTTCCTTGTATTCACAAATGGTTCCAAGCCTCAGTTTTCCTGGCTATCAAACAGACATTTTTATACCATGAAAATGCTTTGAGCTCTGAGGCTAAAAATCATTCAGTATTACCTAGTCATTTATCAGTCATGTACATCCACAGCACCGATATTTGCACGTTTACAACTCTCAGCTTTACAGGATCCTGATTTACTTGTAGCCTTGCCTTTCTGCTGGATTTTTATTGAGCATTTAGTGAACCACTTATTGAACAGCCACACCCCTATCATTCTAGGCCTTTGTTGTCTAGAAATGGTCATCCCTGGAAACACTCCCAGGTGCTGGTTGGTGACTCTGGTTCTGTTCTACAAGAAAAAAGCCCTCGCCAAAAGCAGATGGACATCCTGGACCAGATCTGAGATCTATTGCTGCTCCCACCCTGAGCTCATGACCCAGGTTCTTGACATGCTCATAACCATTGCCTTCTACTGCTCATTACAGATCATATGGGTGGTGACTTTCTTAGCTACCATCTTTCTTGGCCTGGACCTTGGACTAGTAGCAGCTGTGGCATTCCAGCTGCTGACGGTGGTGATCCGCTCCCAGATGTGAGTACTTGTTGAATGCAATGATATCTCAGGGCCTCCCGTTATAAATTAACTCCCTCTGTACAGAGAAGGCCAACAGCCCCATGCCTCAGTCTGTCCAGCAACCACATATGGAAAACTAATCTACAAGCGTAAACCCTTGGCTGTGGGGATCTGCTTCAGTCTGCCACTGCAGCTGAGATTGTTTTATTTGATCCTTCCCATCCTTCAAGTTTTGATATAGGATACTAATAATTTTGTGTGTGTTTTTGTTCACAGCCCAAGCTGCGCTGTTTTGGCTAACGTTGGGAGAAGTAACATCTACAGAAACAGGAAGGATTACACTGATGTAAGAAATGTCATTTCTTTCATTATCTGCTGCACTTGTGTTTCTGTAACAGACATAGTTACTTACACTTCTGCTTCATTGTGCAGATCTATGAGCCAGAGGGAGTGAAGATTTTCAGATGCTCCTCTCCGATCTTCTTTGCTAATATTGAATTCTTCAGAGAGAAACTCATCACTGCTGTAAGTGTCTGGGGCTGTCATCCTGAACATATGAGTTGTATGGCACATTAAGGTGAATACAATTTCCCAGTAATTACTATATATGCAGTTGGTCCACAGTTCAAAGGTGAAATTTTCATGGTTAATTCAAATATTATTGCCACTACTGTAATCTCACACGTATGCAGACACCCCTGAGAAAGAGAACAGCCTGACTCATGCTGAACTTATATCATAACAATGTTTATACTATATATATACTTATATATGTACATCTATGCCATATATTGTTGTACCATAACAATACATATTTTAAGTCCTTTACAAGAAAGTAGTGCAAACACAGATAATATAAAGGGAAATAATTTTATTTTACTGTCATCTATATTGTTTACACCAAATAAAGGCTAGTTTACTTCATATTGCCCAAAAAAAACATAACCACAACAGTCAGAAGAATGCTGAATGAAATCACTCTATCGAAGAGGTCTTAATGTCTTCCATAACAAACTGGTGAAGGCAGCCAGTCTTTCCATAATCAGCACAGAGATCCAGGACCCCTGAGCTCTCACCATGCCAGCGAGGCCCACCATCCCCAGATTGAACACAACTTGTACTTATAACCTTCCCTTACTGCTGCCCTTAGTGGGGAGTTGACTACCCTGAGCACTGGTAATGAGCATTTCATTCTTCATGCGAGGGACTGAAACTGGCAGAGGAACATGGGAATCCAACACACGTGGTTCTCCATGTGTTTGGCTTTCACCTCAGAAGAGCATAAGGGGGTTCTTTTCTGTGAGAGCAGATGCTCACATCACTCTCCTTCTTTACAAATACTGGTACTTCTAACACCTTTCTCCTCTACCCACTAGATGGATGAGGCAGAAGACTTGCAGGAATCTAGTGTTCTCATAACCCTTACTAGCCTAATTTACCTGCCATCTAATTTTGTCAAAACCAGCGAGGAGGTTCGAGAGACGCATGCAGCCAACATGATCAAATTTGGTTTTCTTCTTCAGGAAAAACAATGTGTGAATGACCCATGCTGCGGTCGGGTGGCACAGAGCAGATACAACCTGTGAACTCTCTAGTCTTGGTCACCTGGGTGTCCATCTCATAATGAAGATGAGTAGGACATGCCAGCACTGTGCCAGCCTGCTGGAGTTAGTGGCCTTTGCTACAGCACTGTCACTGCTATAATGCTGTCCATGCTAGTGTCCTAAAGCTAGCACAGATAGGCCTGCCTGGTGTGCAGCACTACCTGTAGACATCTTTCCAACCAAGAAAGAGCCCTTGTTTGAATTGAAGACAAGTGGTAGGCAACATCAAGTTCAAATCATGACTGTAAAGAGAAGACACATGAGATGCCTTGTCCTTACCTCTCTGTCACTGGGGTGTTTCCATTTTTGATTATTTAAAGTGCTGTTTTTGTAGGTTGGCTTCAACCCACTGAGAGTCCTGAGGAAACGCAATAAAGCTCTGAGGAAGATCAGGAAGATGCTGAAGAAAGGAGAGCTGCAAGTGACACCCGTATGTAATGCAACTCTACTCCCAGCAGAGGGGAGTTAAGGAACCAGCTCCCTGGCTTTACATGGCAGAGAAGTACCTCATAGCCTCCTGTCCTAATTAGATATGCTACTCTCCAAGTTTCCACTTAAAGATTTTAAATTGCTCTCACAGTTAGAGACCTACAGATTTATCAGGGGCAGAGCTTGTATGTGTCCACTAGACCTTTGTTTGCCATCAAATGGCAGGATCAGATCCCACAGAGGTGACGATCATGCTCCATTAATGGTAGGATAAAGCTGGTTTTCTCCCAGCCCAAATCCTGCATGCTTTTTGTTGACTAGTTCCAAATCACTGAATTGAAGCGTGTCTGACAATTGACTTCAAGGAACAATAAAAAGCCATCATTAAGTGATTATGATGATGATTAAATGATTTCCAGATTTCTCCAGGCAAGAGAGAGACAGAACTTTTTCTAGTGCAAGGTGCAGGTAGATCCTGCTCCTTCTCATGGCTCCTTCTCATGATGTTCTCATGGGAACATCAGTTTTGCATTGCCACCATTCTTGCCCTTGCCCAAGAAGCACTACTACCCTGGCTGGGTCTTAAAAAAGAGTACTAATTATGACACTTTTCTCTGTCAACACAGAAAGGCTTGATTTCCATGGCTAACCATACATATGAGTCAGATGAAGAATTAGACAACAACAAAATAGAGGAGCTGGACCAGCCCACCAACATGACAGACTTGCCCATTCAGATCAACTGGGGCACTGACCTCCCCCCTGGCATCACCGTGCCCAAGGTCAACATCCACAGCATCATTCTGGATTTCTCATCAGTATCCTTCCTCGATTTTTCTGCCATGACAATCCTCAAAAAGGTAATCATAATTCACAAGACAAACAGTGATCATATGAAACTTATGAATGCAGTTACACTTGAGGGATACACGAGGGAAGAGATGGTACCCAGAGAGACATGGACAAGCTTCAGGAGTGGGCCCATGTGAAACTCATGAAGTTCAACAAGCCAGGTGCAAGGTGCTGCATGTCAATCATTGCAATCCCCTGTATCAATAGAGGTTGGGGAATAAATGGATTGAGACCAGCCCTGTAGAAAAGGAGATGGGGATACTGGTGGACGAAATATTGGACATGACCTAGCAATGTGCACTCTCAGGCCAGAAAGTCAATCATATCCTGGGCTGCATCAAAAGAAGTGTGACCAGCAGGTCAAGAGAGGTGATTCTGCTGCTTTACTCCAGCCTTGTGAGACCCCACCTGGAGTATCCTGTTCATCTGTGGTGTCCCCAGCACAGGCAAGACATAGATATGTTAGAACAGGTCGAGAGGAGAGCCATGAAAATGATCAGAGGGCTGGATCATTTCTCCCATGAGGACAAGATGAGCGAATTAGGGTTGTTCAGCCTAGAGAAGAAAAGACTATGAGGAGATCTTGGTATATGGCTTTTCCATACCTAAAGTGGGCCTATAAAAAAGCTTGGAGAGGGACTTCTTACAAGGGCATGTAGTGATAGGACAAGGTGCAATGGCTTTAAACTGAAAGAGGGCAGGTCTAGATTAGATATTAGGAAGAATTCTTTACTGTGAGGGTGGTGAGGCACTGGAACAGGTTGCCCAGAGAAGCTGTGACTGCTGCATCCCTGGAAGTCTTCAAGGCCAGGTTGGACAGAACTTTGAGCAACCAGCTCCAGTGGGAAGTGTCCCTGCCCATGGCAGGGAGGTTGGAACTAGGCGATATCTCTCAGGTCCTTTCCAACCGAGATGATTCTATAATTCTATTCTGTGTTTATAGCCTGCTTTTTAAAGGCGTTCCTATATGGACTGGAAGGTCAGTGGCAACCTTTGAGTGCATGTGAATTTTAATGTACATTTTCCATAGAAAATGTTTAGGAAATTGTTTAAATAATCAATATAAATTGTCTTGGAATTAAAGTGTTGGCTGTGGTAGCCTTTCTTCACCTGGTAAGATTTCAGGAAGCTTTACAGAAATGTAGATATGAAATATCTTTAAACACCCAGCTGGGAGTTGAAGCATTGGAGTTCAATTTCTGCTCCTGCTCTTGCTTCCCCACATGATCTTGAACAAAGCAAAAGGCACAACATTTTCAACAGTAGCAGCTACAGTTAACTATCTAGAGACACACGGGGGGTGTAAATCTATTTCCATAGGAACTAAAACCCACCGTGTCAGTGGGAACTGTAGTTCTGCTCAAATTCCCAGTTATAAAAATCTCCCCAGAAGATTTTGAAGTCTTTTTCTTTAAAGTTTCATCATGAGTCTTGTAGGTACAATAAAGTCATACAACTCACGAAAGATCCCCTTTTTCTCTGTGAGCTAAACATTTTCAGTAGTGCCCCTTTTCAAAAGGATTGGCCATCGCTGTCTGGAGCCATATGAAAGGACTGTCCTGCCTCTAGGTGCAGCAGAGTTTGAGTTCAAAGCCACTTGCCATCGTAGATCTTAAATGTCTTAAAGCGGTTTGTATATTTGCTGTGGCTAATCAGCATAAGGGTTGTTATCATACTGCAAAAAACAGCAATATCTAAATGGTGCCTCCTTCTGGTTTAACAGACTTTGAAAGAATTTGTCCGGCTGGACATCGACATTTACATTGTTGAGTCACACGGTGAGTACTTGCCTTTCCGTTGGCATCACCGCAGGTGCCTCATCCCACTGCCTCCCTTGCTGGCCACTGAGCACGGCTCTAGAGATTCACCACCGTTTTACTTTCCAGTCTTGGATAACAAACAGACCCAGCTGAATGGAGGTGTCATCCCTCCTGTGCTGTC
Organism: Manacus candei; assembly: GCF_025592945.1. Classification (NCBI taxonomy): domain Eukaryota; kingdom Metazoa; phylum Chordata; class Aves; order Passeriformes; family Pipridae; genus Manacus; species Manacus candei. The sequence continues at coordinate 3,169,008 of NW_026138111.1, read as the reverse complement.
CCCAAAAGACTGGAACCACGTGTAACAGCTCATTTTACCAACGGCCACTGCAGCTCTGGGCTGCAAGACCTGTGATTGGGCACCCTGGGCTGGGCATTAAATAAGAAAAGGGGTTCAGACTCCCTCCTGCTTGGCCTTGAGCAGGACACTACTGATGGGCATTTGTGTTCTGCCCTTTCCACATCCATAAAGATGAAACCATCAGCTCTAATAAATAAAAAAGTGCATTATACCAGGAATTCCTATGTTCACTCAGTGGGCATGCTCAGGATACACTATTTCTTCCTTTTTAAGGCCTGCATATCACTCTGTGCTTTGATTTTGTTCCCTCACAGAGGGCCTCCTGGACAAACTGGAGAGAAGTGCATTTTTTGATGAGGAGATTAAGCCATCCATGTTTTTCCTCACCATTCATGATGCCGTTTTACAAATTTTGCTGAAGAAGGACACAGCCAGCTCCCCAAAATTAAAGCTCACTAAGGTAATTAACACTACAATCTTCATCTTTTGTTATTTTAGTGCCTTTCCAGTACTGCCAGGCACCCAGCAGTGTGTGCTACACTGCCTCTCTATTTGAAAAGTTAATGACTAAAACTCAGCTGGTCAGGTGCCTGGCAAACCACTAGTGAAAGGAGTGAATAATTCCTACTGGTGACTGGCTTGGCCATAGATGTCACCTGAAGTCACCTCTTCGGGAAGAGCACAGTGTGGGTGAGATCCCAGCCCATTCGTCAGCAGTCCTCTATCACCACTCATCCAGCAGAGACTGCTCCTTTCACTGCAGTGGCTCCTGCAAGGCAGAATTTATGCTGCATGTAGTCATGTAGGCTTTCCAGCCCTGTCTACCTTTACAAGGAGTCCTAAAGCAGTGTAGATAAATTAGTACAGCCAAATTTGGTGATGGCCTTCCTGGGAGTGTTCTTAAATCAAGAGCAAGAAAGGATCCTGCATACATTAAATCTGTACCAGACCCAGAATGCTGCTCACCTGAAACTGTCTAATTCCACTTAGCTGAACTGGCCCAGCCCCTCTGCACTGACCCAGAGACCTGGCAAGGGTCGTAAAGGACCGACGAGTGAGAGCTTCCTTCCTTCTAGGTCAGCTTCCCAGGCATTAGGTCAACTTCTTGAGATTTAGAAAGCAAAACCTTCTTTAATGTGAAAAAGGAAAATCAGAAAATAAGAAGCAATCTATTTCCTAACCCACAACTTCCCATGTTCTTTACAGGAGAACAGTAGAAGCAATGACTATGTCACCATCCCCAGGAATGGACTGCGCAGCCGGGAGTGCACAGTAAGGCTCTGTCTATGGCACTCTAGACATAGAAAACACGGCCCAAAAAGCTGCTCATGGGAATCTGCTAGGTCAGATAACAAAAGCATCTTCATCCCTGAGCTCTTGTGTCAGCCCAGGGCAGAAAGCATCCAGACAGCTTATTGATGGGATTTGACTTAAGGCAAAGCCTTCCGGGAGTAGGAGGCCCAGGGCTCGGCTCACAAGCTGTGCTGTGTGCATGGAGAGGCTGCAGAGGGAAAGCAGGCAAAGGCTGTCTCCCCAAACTGTCCCACCTGGTCTCCTGGCCACCACAGCTCCCCTGTGAGGAGCTCACTGGTGGAATGCTCTTGTGGCTCAGAAGTCAACATTAGTCCAGTTTATCGAAATTTCTCAGGCAGAAGGGGAGTCTGGAGACAGGGATAAGGGATCCATGCAGCCTTTCATCACAGAGTTAAAGAGAAGGGCAGTATCCAGCACAGAGCAACCCCATAAGGAGAAAATGTCAGACCACAGTCTTCTCACCCAAATGCTTTAGAGAAGCAGATTCTTATACATCATTCCCCAGAGGAAACTTACCCTGGCTATTCCTTTCAAAAGATGAAATTTATTTCCTTTTATTTCCTACAGATTCCAATAGAAACAAAATTTTAGATTTAATTTTCTAAATATAATATCCTCCAGTGTAACAATGTCACAGAAGACGAATGCGGATGCTATGATGAGCACGAAGAAAAGAAGGATACTTTTAAATACCTTAAGAAGGATTTACTACATGTGGTTATGTTCCAAGTTTTGGAATGGGCTTGTTAGTCTTTATGTGTCTCTGTATATATATATATGTATTTATGTACATATATGGAGGCTAAAATCACACAGATTTTCTTATTTCATGCCATAGTTTGTAGACAGCTTGTACAGTAACTAAAGAACATATAAATATTTGAAATCTTGTATTTTATAGCACAGACTAATAGTTAGGAGTAATATTTTATCTGCAACTTGTATATAACTTGTATAAAGTTTTCTTGATGGTTTGTAAGACATTTAGTAGACTGAATTATTAAACTTGTTCTCAGCTCAGTATTATGATCATAGTGTACAAAGTGACTAATGTATCTACTGTAAAACATGAAGGTTGTTCAGGAAAGACACAGGATGTTCAGAGCCACACATGACTCATTAATTTGGATTGGGCTGGTGTAAAGTGCACACAAGAGGATACGTTTATAGTGAACATCTGTAAGTAATGACTTCAGTAACTGTGTATGTCTGGCTGCATTTGTCAAATACACCACCGAGGCAGCTCATGATCAGTGAGACCCCGTGCGTGGACACAGGCGCTGGCCCCAGAGCTGGGCTCGGAGGGGCTGTGGGTGTGGAGCTGCCAGGCTGGACTGCTTGGGTCTATGGACAGATGCACAGAGGACTTTAACTTAAAGAGTCTCCTATGACACTCTGCACAACCCAGTCTGCATGACTGCCATCAATTAAGTCCCGCTGAAAGTCTAAGGCTTGAAGATGAACTGCATCACAACTTCTAGAGGAAAAAACCCAAGCCCCAAAGTGACCGAACTTTTAATTTTGCATAACAAGTGCTGGAGGTATAAAAATCTTCAGCCTAAAGGGAAATGTAACCATCCTTGGAGTCCTAAAGAAATAGCAGTGTGAAATCACAGAAGTTTTTTACTTTTTTAAACCTAGGTTTAACTTTCAATCAAGCTGGGGTGACTGAAAGTGTGCATTTGGACTTGAAGTGAAAAAGGGCTGAAGGGAAGAAGAATGTGTTCTGGGTAAACCAGAAGCACAGTTTTTATCTCGATAGTATGCAGATCTTAAAAACAAAATTTGAAGAAAACCAGACAGAAATAAATGGGGAGAAATGCAGCTTGTTTTTAAAAAAGGTACATATACGTATGCCACATTCAACTGGCACCTTCATTTAGACAAACTGCCTTCCAAAGGGAAATGACATCGACATCACCTCTCTGAACCTGAGTAAAGCCTTCCGTTCCCTGCCACACAGGCAATTTTTGATGTCACTGGAGAAGATGGGATGACTAAAGGCACTGAAAGGCAAAGGTGGATTATGCTAAAGAGGAGGTGACGACTAGGAGCTTTGAAAAGGAAACTCCAGAACAGAGGGAGCACTAATCTGTTAATTTATTTTTTTTTAAATCTGGAGTTATCTGATGAACTCTGCTAATGATACAAAGCTGGAAGTCAGTATTAAAGTGAGGAGGTTTTGAATACAGAAAGAATGAGGTGAGCTTGAAGAGTGAGGTAGAGAAGTTCAGCTTTCAGAAAACACACTCATGCATTTGCAGATGAATAACAAGCTGTGGTTCTGCGGTGGGTGATCGTGTGCCCAGCGTGGTACAGGAGATGTGGCCCTCGGTGGCAATCACAGAGATGCTACAGGCAGCTCTCTGCAGACAGCAGACAGATGGTGGGCAGTTGTACAATCCTGCTGCACTTCTGAGCGGGACACAGCAGACTCACTGTCAAGTATGTGCCATGTGCCAGACACTGAGCACAGCAATACCTGAAAACAGGTATAATCAGGACATTGCCAAATTGCTTTTCTACTGCAGTCTTCCAAAAGCCATAGATTATATCAGAACAGATTTTCCAGCAGAACAAGAAAGATATTAATGCTACTGTGCAATACACAGGAGAGATTTCACTCTAAATACTCTGAACTTCAGGACTGAGTTCTTCATTTCAAGAAAGATGATATCAAAGTGCAACTAATGAGGAAAATAGTTATGACAATCTTTGTGGAATGGAGAGCCTGTATCTAAGGACTGGAAAAAAAGAGAAATAGATACAGGGATTTAACCTAAAAGAGAGGAAAAGCTATGCAAGATAAAAAATAGTATTGTCCTGTGAGAGGAAAAAATAAACTGGCCAAAATTAAACATTAGCAAGATATTAGAAGATGGTTCCTCATTTTTACAATGGTGAGATGATTCTGCAACGTTCTTTCCAGCTAGAACAAGAGAAGCCAAACACTAAATTACTTTTAAGATGAGGCTTAAACATATTTATGAAAATCATGATGCCACATCATACCAGTTTAACCTGAATTGTCTGACTCAGGCTGTTCTTTCCACTCCTGTGCTCATATGTACCTATACAGACCCAGGCAAACATCCTTACTGAAAACAAGTCAGCAACATATGAAGTGCAGTATGCGGTGGAATACCACATGTTGCACTTCAAAACCATATGGGATTTGTTGACAGGTTTAAGAAAAAAATATTATTTTCTAAATTGCCCTTTTCAGAACAATTTATTCCAATACTAATGACACTTCTGACACAGCACAGAGCCCCAGAGGATAAATCCCCCTTCTGAAACTATTCACCATTTCTTGAATGGACATGATACTTAGACAGCCTTGACCAGAGAGCCTTGCACTCCCATGCCACATGTCCCTACCAGCTACTTGCCATCCTCTTAAATCACTTCACTCCTTATTTTTCAGTGTTGACACCAGCAGCATTGTATTCCTGATGCTTTATGTGATTTCCCCTCCAGGTACTGGTTATTTCTGCATTCAACTCTCTGTTATTCTAATACTAACATTCCTCTGAGCAGTTTACCCTCATGCAGATTATAACACAGACCTCTTGTTGTGGGATATCATGGAGATTCAGATTTACTGCTTCATTCTTGAGACAGGGACCTTCAGAAACCTGGGTATTTAGGTTTCCAAATGTCCTCCCTCAGGCACTGCTGCTGCTCGGTTAGAGCCCTACCATAAATCACTTCTTAATATTTTACTCATTAATTAAGCCAAAAGGCAAATGTCATACCTGCTTTCTTTTTGGTAAGCTGACAGGCATCGTGTTAATTCATGATGACATATCCTGAGTCTATCTCTCCTCAGCACAGTGCAGATGCTCCATAACTAAATAACAGGCATTTTGCAGCCAGTGAGAGGGATGGAAAATAAGAAGCCACAGAGCCTGTGATGCTCAAGCCTACTCTCAAGCCTGGTTTTCACTTTGTCTTGCAGAAGAGATTGCCTGTGTGAAATATAGAAACAAAAAATTAAAAGTGTTTATTCAAGGTCTAGGGCCCAATGGAGAGAGGATTATAACATGCAAATTGAAATTTTTTTCAATTTCTAACTTTCTATTAAGAAAGAAGTTATCTTTAAGCACTTCTTCACTGAAATGTCACTCACAGTTCTCTATTCCTCATCCTTGTGCTGAATGAAGTTTATTTTCTCACTCTTTATGCATCTTCTCCCTTCTGCTTCCTTAGGAAATGCCTCAAAGTCTACCTGATCCAGAAATGGTTGAAGTTCTTCCATTAAACATTATTACATAAAAATGGAAACATTCCTGCCTGTTTGCAGACATTATCACTCTTCCCATTACCAGAATTGTATTACAATGTGTCCTTCTGGCACTCGAGAATCACTTCCATTTATTATCAAAATTGCTTATTAAAGTTTCATAATGACTGAGCTAACTTACCAGCTTCCTGCTGCTATTCCACCCATACCTTTCTGGATGTATGTTGCATTTTTTATTATTTTAATCTCTTACACTAGTGAAAAAACCCAACAAATTAATGCCCCATACTTAAGAGAATAAGGCGATCCAATTCAGAGTAGGAAAACTTTCTGAAGTTGCTGTCTTATGGCTAAGTCAAGACTGAAAGAAGCTTTAAACTTCATTATTCTCACTCACACTGCCCTAACGAATGCAGACAGTTCAGTTTACAAACTTGTATGAACCATTAGTGTGACTAAAATATGTGACATAGTGAAAAACCTCACAATTGTGAAGGCACAATTACTACAGCAAGATGATTTATGAAGTGCTAAGAATTGTTTTTAACCTCATAAAATAAAAACTAGGGAAAAGGGAAAATACAACTTGTATGATACTGGTATTTACTTCAGAAATGTAATCAGGATGAAAATGAACCCAACCCTTGCACATTCCTCTGCTGTGTTGGATTCTGTGTCATATATACAAAAAGTTCAAACTTATTTCCCATACGTTCAGTACGAATTGGCAGCTGCAATCCACTGTGCTCCTCCAGTTTCCCAGGCTCGAGAGGACTTTCCATGTGAACCTGTGCCTGCTTTTGGCAGCAGCCCAGCAAATCACAGAGAGAGAAACGATACAAAATCAGGCACTAGTTTTACAGAGCAGAAAACAGTTGAAGAACAGAGGGGTGTGTTCAGTCTTGATCCATAGGGGAAGCGTATTCACAACTGTCCTTTTGAGAACACCTGACTTCACATAACAGGAGAGAGGTTTTCACGGAATGAATAGTGAAGTTACTTACACTTCAGTTTTTAGCAAACAGAATTTGATACTCCTTTGAGAGCAGGAAGTGAAAGGAAGTGGAAACTCCATTCAGTAAGGTCTTCTAATTCTCTTGGATCATATTTTTAAAAAATAATTCACATTTTTAATTTTTCTCTTTTAAAAGGCATGAAAAATATCACTTATTGCATCTAAGTAACCAATCTTTATGTTAATAGTATTAAAAAGAAAATCACCACAAAGTATATGTTCCCACAATTAGTCTGCTTATTGTAAAGTATGCATGGCTGCAGGCAATCCTTTAAGGAAAGTTATAGATGGAATCACGGATAAAGTGTAAGGAGACAAGCATCTAAAGCACGGATGTTTTCAGGCCATCTGCTGGTGCCCTTTCTTGCATTCCATGGGAGACACAAGCCATCATCAAACTCCTTTTCGTTCCCTTATGTGACATTGTTACAGGAACTTACAATGGCTAACAAATTTAAAGGTTGTCAAAGTTCTCTTCAGAACTTGAGATCTGCTTGGCAATGCCTTGGGAGGGAGATCACTGCCCCAGAGAGGGATATTTATTCAAAATAAACATAATTAATTCAAATGTTTGTCTTTACAGTAAGACTTAAGGAATCCAAAGAAATCACAAGTACATGCCACCATTTCTAGGGCTGTCAATTATACAATTAAATACAATATAGGAATTTTGGAACTTCACAGTAAAATGACCAGGTATTTTGCAAAAAAACCCCAACCAACTAACCAAGAAAAAAACCACCCCAAAACACAGCCCAAACCCATAAAAAAAATTAAAAAGACAGTTAACACAAGTTTTCAACCAATGGAGGCATCTTTAAAATTTGTAAATATGAAAACACCAACAGTGCCCTTGGTTACATAGGTATGCTTAAGACTCAATAATTTAAAAAACATATTTAGGTCTTCCTCTTATAAGCAAGACACAGACGCTTGACCAAGTCCAAGTCCTGGCTGTGTAGGATGACTTTTTGATTAAGTCCTCTATCACAAAGATTTTAGGTCCACAGTCACTAAACAATTTGAGGGATCCCACTGATTTTTTGGGTGGAATGTCATTGTCCGTATGACATACATCACCTTTGCCTTAAATAGAGAAAAAAATTCTCACACATTGTCTACAGTGACATACATTCAACTTTTGTGCTTTTTGATAGAGCAAAAGCTGCTGTTTTCCCTTAATCAATTAAACTTCCTCAGCATTTTCAGAAAAGCACTTTGTCAGTAACTCCAAGAACAGGTTTGGACACAGAAATATTAAGTTTGAAGCCTTCATCTGCTTCACAGCAGACTAATATATAACAGAAGTATGCAACCTGACTTACTTCTAAAAACCAGCATGATGGAAAGAGTTGCCTTATTTCCTCACCACCTGCAGTGGACAGGTAGGAGGTCATTTCAGAATGTGTGATTTTCCCAAACAGAGGGCACTGGTGAGTGGATGCACTGCCCTGCACAAACACCTGCCATGCAGTGCCCTCAGGAACCACGTGAGCCCTGAACACAGAACCATCAGTGAGTCCCTGTAACACAGGTATGTCAGGCCTGAGTTTGGCTTTGCAGAGTCAAAGGATATTAACCAGACGTGCAGATTTCCTCCCAGATGAAGTTATATGCTGTAACATAAATGTGCCTAAGTCTGCCTCCTCCCAGTCAACAGTAACAGAAGGGGATTCTTGAAAGTTCCTCATGTGTTTGTTAGTTACTGAAAGAAAATAATGCTGGCAGAGCCATTTTTGCCTTCACATGCATACAAGATTTCACACAGGATTTCAGATCACTTCTTTCAGATTATCCAAATGTGAAGTTTTCCTACTGCATACAGTATAAAGTGAGAGTGGCAAACACCACTTCCCGACCCAAAATGAGCTGCTTCTCACAGACATGGCAAGCCAATTCACAAACACTTCCACACATAGCCATAGGTAAATACAATAGTTTGATTTCAGCTCACGTTTACATGTAAGCAGAGCCTTCTGAATCAAAACTAGCTTTAAAACAAACTCCAAAAACCCAAACAAAAGCAAACAAAACCCCCACAATACATTTTTTTGTGTCATGCCCAAAGTTATATCTTTGATAGACTCATCTTGCTGCACAAATTTAAAGAAAAAAAAAAATCGAGAAGTTGAAATGCAGTAAATGCAGAAATCTGCATGTCTGATTTCTAGCGCCATGAATTCACTATAGCCTGAATGAGTAATGGTGAAAGGTAGTAGGAGAAATATTAAAGTTCCCTTAAGATTTCACTGTGCTACCCATTTGGAAAGTATTAGTGTTGAAATGGCGTCCCAGAACTATGTGTATGTTAACTTCATATAAAAACTCACCATGTTTACAACCATATTTCAATTTAATTATTGTACACAGGTTAACAAAAACACTGGATTTAACAAAAACAATATTCAGAATGGTACAACACGTGTTCATTTTCTCCAGAAAATAATATTACAAGTGATCATCTTAGGACAATTTAGCCACACTAGCAACAGAAGTTCTGTTAAAATGCAACTGTGGTCTACTAAGCCACTTATTTTAGCACTACAGAATATTTGAAGTCAGAGTTCTACGGCCAAGGCTTAAAAGTCATTTAAGATTCAAACCTCAAAATGTCTTACAGCCAAAATGACAGTATTTTAAAAAAAACACAACAAAATAACCCCAAAACAATTAAAAGGCTGCTGTATATAATTTTATCCTCTTCATAGCACTCTCTATTCATATAATTACTTGTATCATTGGTAATAGGGTCTGTATCTGGCTTGATCAGGGTGGTGTGGTCCAGGAAGGGGGGCCTGAGCAGGAGGCCCTTGCATCCTTGGAGGTGGAGGTGGCCCCCTGGGAGCTGGCCATATCCCTGGACTCATTCCCCCGGGCTGTGTGAAAGGGGGACTCAGAGTTCCTTGATCTTCACTGAACTGTGGCAAAGAGTTAGGATTATAGTGATGGGGAGGGGGTGCATTTACATTGACAGGTGGGCCTCCGTGCTGAGGAGGGGGAGGTCCTGGAGGAGGATGGTTCATGTATGGTGGCATCTGGGCAATGATATGTCCGGGTGGCGGGGTTATTGGAGGAGGAGCAGAGGTCATTGGTGGTGGAGGAGCTTGGCTATACACCATGTGAGGAGTGCCTGCTGCCTGGGGAGGGTGCTGCAGCGGGTGGCTAATCGGTGGTGGCGGCGGCGGGGGCGGCGCGTAGTGCTGCTGTGGAGGCATTATATGATGAGGGTGCGATACCACTGGTTGGCCCTGATACTCAGGATGATGGTGGGCAGGTGCAGGGGCTGGTGGAGGTGGTTCTCGAGCACCTGAATTCGAATCATCCTGAATAGGGACAGTTATCAAGTTGCTGTGTTTCCTCGTCGAAATGCGGAAGGTGTCCTGGCTGACGGGGCGAGGGGGCGGTGGAGCCATGGACATCTCTGCAGGGGGAGCACGGATGTCTTCGTGGGGCTGGTTATAGTGCTCATGTGGCACATGCTGTAAAGGAGGTGGTGGCATCATGATGTGCTGCTTTGGCGGAATGTGGCTCATGTGATGTTTCTCGGGTGGCATTATGAAACGCTCGGGAATTTCGGCAGGTGGCGGGGCTATAGGAGGATGCACAGGTTCAATGGGAGGGCGAGTAACAGGCTTTCCAGCTCTCATATGACGGTGGTTGATGTGAGCTTGTAAGTCCCTCTGTGACAGGTAAGTTCTCTTGCACCCTTGAACAATGCTACACATGAAGAGAGACCCTCGTACACACTGCTCAATTCGCTGCACAGGCTCGTTACAGCTAAATCAAAAGAGAGTATTGGTTTATTGTCATCACAGGGGGCTCAATATGCATTTTTTCTTGTTAAAAGTCAACCAGTTAACAATTAGCCAAATTAGAACTGACCGTTTTCCTCCACTTTTCATCAATTTTGAAGTTTATCTAGTTTTTAAGTATCTAAACATAACTATGAAAGAATGAGGTAGAATTTTGTAAGTAGCACCTCCCCCTTGCACGAATTCCTTCTGTGCATTAAGACTTAACAAGGGTCACTCTCACTAAGTAAATTAAACTGCTGTTTATTCCTTTTCAAATTAGAGCAGTAACAGGTTACTTACCCAAATACTCGAACAGCAAAGTAAACACCGATCCCTTACAATCCCAAAATATGGGATTGAAAACTAGAAAGAACAGTGTACTCTACTGCCTCTGCTAAATGTATATAAATAAGAGCCATGCTAATAAAGGTATCTGAAATAAGATATTTACTTTCCTACATTGCCTTTAATAACAAATCTTGAGATAACTTACCCTGGACACATCTTGTCTCCCTTTTTCTCATGTAGTATAGCACAGTCATAGCAGAAAACATGCTTACAGGGTATCTAGAGACAAAAAATTGCTCTGTTAAGACATTGTATAGAAATATCTTCATCATTTTGCAGAATACAGTTCCTCCCTCCATCACACAATTTGTAATAATAAAAGTAACTAAGTTATCTATGAAGTGAACAAGCACAGAGGTGGTTAACTGTTTACAGCATATTTACACAGAAACCTTTTAGAACAGTTTGTGTTAGAGTTTGGGGTTTTTCTGGGTAGTGTTGTTTGGGTTTTTTAAGTGTTGGTAAAATATCAGCAAAAGTTTGTATTTTGCACTAATGCCAACACTGAACATCCACAGAAGCTGCACATGCAATCTGATTACACTTGTCCTGCTGGCAAGGGAGGGAAATTTTAAAAGCATTAACTGTCATTAAGTCAGGTCCTGAAGCCTCTTACATCATTCTTAAAAATCTAAATTAATCTCAGGGATTTTTAAAGGGACATAAAAGTGAGCAGTGTTTTCTAACTTCATTGCAAGTCTTCAATTGAGATAAAAAGCTTATTTTTAAACTTAAGTGGTGCAAGATAAAAACCCATGGAACTTGAAGGTTTTTTTGTTGGTGAGTGTTATGATTTTTTGTTTAACATTTTCAAACTTTATTAAATCAAAGGGTAAAGCAAAATCAGTCACACAGATGGAACAAAAATACTCCAGCAGTGAAGGCTCCCTGTTCCATCCTGATACTATTATGAAGTTTATTCAGATGCCTGCTGAAATCAGTAACCTCTAGAAGCCTCACACAGACACAGCAAAACCTAATTTCACCTAAAGGGAAACCACAGCTGCATCTTCCACTGGTACTTTTACTTACCATGCGTCCGTACATTTTGATGGGCAATCCACACTTATCACAAAAATGGACCGGTGTATCATCCTTTTCCCCCAGCAAGTTTATCTGATAGGATAGAGAAGGGAGTGGGAAAACAAACCCCAACATTACTAAAGCTTCTCGTTTCAATTATCATTAACACACTCATTATTTCTGAATTAGCTGAGAAGGAAGCAAGAACACTACAAACAGGACAAAGCAGAGAATGTATTTTTAATCAGTCAAAAATAATGGGAAACACTTTTAATAAACAAAGTATCTACTAGGACTACCTACAGCTTGGTGTGACACACAGGCAAAGATTCATGACTTCCAATCCATGACTTTACCTTATAGTCCCAAAAGATGGGTCCTGGAAATCTCCTTTGATTGCCAAACATTTCACCTCCTTTGCATTCGTATCGCTCCTCTTTGTTATAATCAAATTCTTCTGTGGAAAGGAGAAAGAGAAGAAAGACACGAGCCAACCACAACACTTTTCTAATTGACATTAGCTGCTATTGAGAGCATGGGTCATTTATACTGAAATCATCAAATAATGCCACAGAATTTCCAGTCTGCTGAGACCATTCTACAGAAACAGAGTCAAAGTAGTAAGACAGTCTTTTTTGGAAATGGGCACTATTTAAGCCCTGCAGTGCAGCAGTACCTGGAAATTTGAACTTGGACAGAACCCTGGACACTAAGTCTCCAAGACTGAATAAAGTCTTGAACAAGCTGCAGAATAATACAGTTCCCTACCACAGGGAATTTATATTAATTTACCTTCATCACCAGCTTGTGTCTTCGAAGGCATCCTGTTCATATTTCTTGGAGTTCGAGGTGCAGGTTTGGCTTTATTGGTCTGTTTTGAAATAAGCTTTATAGGGATTCTTCTACGGACATCAAGACCACCCAATGATCCTGAACTATTTGTTCCTTGCAAATCATTGTCTATGAAAGAAAATAACAAAAATTATCTATTAATTCAGTTATCTAATAGTTTCCAAAGAGGCTAAATATTAACAGAAAGTTGTAAGAAAAGCAATGTTTAAAGCTTAAGAGTCATACAATATATCAAAATTCAATCACTAGAAAATAAGTATCTTCATGTACAATTTCTTCCAGAAGTCAAGTCACAAAACTGTACTGGGAACAGCTGTGATTTTAGGAAGTCTAGTTGTAAAAATAAAGCCATTTAAATAAGCTGGCTGGTCTGTCATTTCTCCACAACAGAAAAAAAAATTAATTGTATAGCTCCTTTCACAGTATGGATAGCACTGAAGAGTCAATTTGTTGTACAACCCTGACAACAAAGAACTTCTGAGAAAATTTTTACAATTTCTGTAAATTTTTTATTACAGTAGGAAGGAAACTAGCTTCTATATTAACTCAGCATCTTGACATATCACTTAGAAGTTTACGATAGAGTTTCACAAAAATATGGGTACTTAGGAGTATGTGGCTGTATCCTGCCTACACTGAAAATTATTCCCCACTATGCACAGAATTCTCTTTAACCAGATTTAAATCTGAGTACCAGGGCAAAGGAAGCAAGAAATAGTCTAACACGTGCATCAGCAGGTACAGGCTCCAATCAATAACCCAGAGCAGGTATTGCAACCAGCAACATTAACAAAGTGGGTGTAACGCCCTCAACCTCCAATGAGTTTTCCTAAAACCACTGCATAGCATCTTAGTCACACAAAAACAAAGTTATGCCCTTCAAAAATCTTCCCAGCTCACTTAGATTTTAACTGAAAATGCTGTTTTGGCAGCTGTTTCGAAGCAAGGCATGCTCAGCCTGGAAGGGGTGAGCCACAAGCTGTTTCAGCCCTGCTGTTCTGCGGGTACAGCACCAGGATGACTGAGGCCCCAAGGGATTGCAGCACAGCAGCACCTGGACACTGAAACTAGGGCCCTTTAGTGATATGCCTCACTAACTACTGTCCCTCAAAGCCTACAATCATTCCACACAATGCAACAAGTAGAAGGAAAAACAAGGAAAAAGAGATTGCTCTGAATTATTCAGCAGCTACCCCAGAGCCGGGAAACGTGTCAGCTTCAAACTGGGACTGGGCCCTGCCAGTCACTTCACCTCAAAACCCAAAGCCCTCAACGTCCTCTGACAGATCAAATTCCTCTTAGCACTGTGGTTGACATGCTTCACTCTAAAAGGCAATATGCAAAAAGGTACAGCACTAAAGGTTGTTTTTACTTCTGGTCATTTGTTATTTGTTTAGGCTGTCCAGATGAAGCTGCAAACACTCAACTACACCCAGGGGGCCTGCTGGACCACAACATCACAGGTAAAGCTGTTTTCCACCAGAATACACAAACCCACAACTCTATAAACAAAAAAAAGTCCATGCAGAACCTCAGTCCATTTGCAAATAGGGACAACCAAAACAAATTTTAAAAATCCAAAACTTGTGTATTATTTAGTCCACTGAATTGCCAAAAGGAAACTATTAAATTCTGATGCTTTTCTTCCAGATACTCTTGCAAGCCAGGAATATTTACACGAGTTAGCTGCTCAACTAATCCAAACTAGCAAGTTTATTAGTCATTCATGTCTCACAGAAGGATAAGAAATTCCAGTCTGCGTGAGCATAATTAGCAGGATTGCATCCAGAAGAGAAATACAACAAACATCCCAAGGTTGTTAAGACTACTTAGAGAAGTCTACTAATTAGAGGCAACGTCATCTCCTCAAATGTCACTTTCATCACCTTAGGTTTTATTTTTGCACTTCAGGTTTTATTAAAATCCATTTATATAGGTCAGATACCATATACATACAGATTTATAATGCAATCTTTGCTAAGGGAAAGGTAAAAAACCGCTCCAGAATACCCTAGCAAAAAGCCGACGTCCTCTCACCAATACACTGCACTCCGCCAGCACGCTCACCAGCGAGGGGCCACAGCTACGAAATCAAATTTCAGCACACGAGAGGGATTCCTCTCAGGCCACAGCTATGGCACCAGAAAACATACTGTGGGCACCGATCCCTGGAAACGCCGCGGCCAAACGAGCGTCTCTCCGGCACCTCCGGAGCGCCCCAGCCTGCGGCCGGGCCCGGGCACTCGGCCGGATCAGCGCAGCCCACGGGGCTCAGCTCCGCGCGGTACGGGGGTCCCGCTGGCAGCGGCCCCCCAGCCCGGCCGAGCCCCCTCGGCGCGGGGCAGCGCCGGGGCCGCCGAGCCGGGGGCAGCGCCGGGGCCGCCGCGCCCGCCCGGGCCGCGAACAGGCCCCGCCGCGCGGGGAACCGCGGCGCGCCCGGGCCCCGCCGGCGCTCCCGGCGGCCGGGCCGGGCCGGGCCGGTCCCGCCGCCGCCCCGGCGCCGCCCCCGCGCCCACAGACCCGCGTGGCCGCCCCTCGTCTGGCGGCGGGCGCGGTGCGGGCGGGCCGGGCCCAAGCGGACCCCCGCCTCCCCCGCTCACCATTGTGGTCCATGATGCGGCGCGCGGCGCTCTGGGAGCGGAAGGGCGCGCCCGGAAGCGGCGGGGGCGGGGCGGCCGCGGGAGGACTCGGCATGACGGGGGGGACGGAGGGGACAGGACGGGCTGGGACGGGCACGGCGGCCCGCCGCGGCCGCCTCACACCGAGACCCGCTCCCGCCTGCCGGGACCGCGATCCCCGAGGGTTCAGCGCCGCGAGTAGTTGGGAATAGGAGGCGCGACCCTGTGGGTTCGTGGAGAAGGGTGAAATTATGAGAGGGGTCTCTCAGTGCAGGATCCACGGCGGCCCCCCCTGCCCCAGTTTGTGGCGCACACTGGAGAGGTCTGACACCGCATGGTCAGCCTTGAGTTTTAACATGGGAACGGCAGATTCCTGACAATCGGGCTGTAGAAATGATGGAACGGTGAACTTCCAGAGTACTCAAAAGCTTCACAGCAATGGAGCTCAGTAGCTCAGGAGAGGGCTTAACGTGATTTCCATAAACTTGGCGTTTTGTAATTCCTATGTAACTCGGTGGGATTCTGTCTATATTTGTAGAGTGCCTCCGTAGCACTGAAGAAAGAAATATAAATAGAACTGAATCGTAGGTTATGAGTAGAAAATTACCTCAAGCAGTCCTTCCACAACCCTAAAGCAGGGATAACTCCACGCACTTCTATTTGGTGATTGTCTCACTAGAAACCTCCTGGACTGGGATCTTGTGTCCCTGCAGACAATGTCGCTCATTATCTTTACAGCCTTAACATTTAAAAGCTGCCATTTAAGTCTTAACATTTCTTGTCTTACTCCCACGAGGCAAACAGAACAGGTTTTCCCTTTTGTCTTTGTTCCTCAAAACTCAGACCTAAGTGAGGTGTGACACTGATCCTTTAATTATATCCTTTATCTCCTCATAATAAGAATTAATAAGAAGACTTAACCCAAAACCAAACAAGAAACCCCCAAACATGCAGATGCAAGGAGCGTGTTTACAGTGTGCACAACTTTATTTTCTAGTTAATGGATACAATTACTTTTTCAAATGCAGCTTTTTAAAAGGGTAAAGAAACTTAAAAATACATCTCCAGATTTAATACCTGACATGCAAAGACAGAACAGTAATACTCAAAATGCATACAAAAATACCACTTCTTCATCCAACTGGAAAAAGATAAGCACACCTAGTTGTATTATGGATGTTTGAATTAGTACAAAACTGTAGAGAATTTCAGCTTTGTTGCAAAATCCATTATTTTGGTATCCTCCATTTTGATGGTTACATAGAAAATTAAGCACATACTCCCTGACCCACTGAAAGAGGGATTTGAATGCATTTGGCATATTACCCTCTTACCCTTCTATGCCACTGTAGGCTTTGTGTGAAATGCTGTTTTTCAGAAAAAGCTGAATATTTTGTGCCAGTTAAATTAAGAACAGATACAGCCATGCCTGGAAGAACTATGCAGGCCAAAGACAAGTGCATTTCATCATACTTTATCACAATCACAGCTGAAATGTTGTATTTGGAAAGGAACTGGAAGACTGTTGAATATTTAATTGCTTTTTAAATACCTGTACGGTCAGGAAATAGAGAAAGTTCAAAAAATAATGTAAGCCCACATGTCTGTCAAGTAAGAATCTATACTTAAACTTCACAGTGCATATGTTCCCTTGATAAAAAAAACCAAAACACTGCTACAATTTTTTTTACCATCTTTTCCATAGTATGTGTCCTGCATGACAATTAACTGAAAGCTCATTTACCAGTCCCAGGTAGAAAATTTTGCTTTTTACATAAAATGTAATGTGTTTTAGAAAGGCAATACAGCTTCTAAGAAACATGTCACTGGCCTTGTCCTTCTGTTACTGGCCTTGTGCACTGGCAACAGCTCCCTGTAGTCAAGTTTAGAGAAGCTGGGGCCATGGTCTAAAAGGAACTTCAGGTCAGTAAGGCGGGCAGAAGTGCCACCTAGCTGGCAAATGGGAGAGGAGGAGGACAGGTAGCATTAAAAGCATGAATTATCAAATCACAGCCTGGGCAAAAGCATTAGTGTAAATAGAAATTATTAGTACCATCTGAAGAGGTGCTGATTGGTCTGATTTGCCTCATTCTTAGATGGTGGAGATGCCCATCTGACATACAATGGCCTATGTCCATTATGAATACAATCCTGCGTTTTGCTGGCTTGGACATCACCTAAGTTCAAGCCTGTATTGCATGTGAAATGAGAAACTTCACTGACTGTTGTGAAGGCTGAATTTTTTGCCTTAATTAAGAGAATAAAGATGTCAGTCTGGTGCTGGTACCTACTATGTAAGATACTGCCCTACTGACATAAGTTTATAGGATTTTTTCCCCACTGATTTTGATGGAGTTCTTTCAGGTCCTTAGGACAGAATAATTTATTTAGTGCTTAGCTTTACACCTGAGATCTTCCACTAACATTAACCTGCAGCAGAAATATTTGTGCAGTGTGATGTACGAAAATTTCTCTGATGTAATCAAATAAAGAGACTTAAATATGTGAAGATACTGAAGCTAATTAGCCCACACTGTTAAACTTAGACATTTTATAGCAGGGCATTTCTTACACTGTTGTTTTTATCGGTTTCCTCACCATGAAGGGTTTTCTTCTCTTTAAAAAAATTAACGTAGTGCTAAAAAAATTTAAGGTAGCAGTCTGTTTTACATCAAAATACATTTCTTCTTCATGAAAATTAGGAACATTGATTTCCTGCATATCTACTTTGTATAGTCCAAAAGTAAGAATTAAAGTTTTGCAGGTCAAATCCTTTATCTTTTGTAAATGATTGCACTTGTGCGTTATGGACTTTCAAATGTAAAAGAACAGCAGCAGTTTGATGTAAAATATTAAAAGAAAAAATCTGCTATATAAAAAATATAACTATTCATTAAACAAAAAAATACTCCTATATTCAATTTAAAAAACCCATAAACCTCTATATTAGGTCACATTCTGACATTCTTGCTTGCACTCAGTAGCAGCTTGTTCTACAGATTCCATTAAGCACATGGGCACCAAGGTTCTCCTTAATTTATGTCACGATCTGCCTCTTGATGAGGTTATGTAACCTAGCCAAAATAATCGTGTTGTACTTCATTTTAGGAATGATCATAAGTAGTAGTGCATGATTTGCCACAATGGGATTAATACATAACTAATGAGCCCATATCCAAGCGTCTTTTGAAACTTATCCTATTTAAAATTTTTTAGTAGTTCAGTGCTGTTTTCTCTTCATGTGACTGTTTCACCTATCACCTGTTTCAGTGATCTAAGAACCTGCAGCAATTTAAGGAATTGCTTGGAAAAAATGATCGTGACACAGCACATATTCTCATACTAATGTTCTATAATTCCAAGCCTTGGCCAGCTAGAACTCCTGCCCTTTCTCTAGGCATTGTACAAATACTGAACAAAAGGCTTGCCATCCAAAGATTTTGGTCTCTTCAACTCTCCTGGGCAGACCACGAAGGAGTGTTTCATCCTGTACACAATGATAAAAGTGTAGTGCATCTTCTGCTTGACTAGTCCCAAAACTCAGTAAATCTTTTGTAATAATCTTCTGATTTTCTTTTTTATTAAAATGTATCATATGGGAAAGTGCTTGCTGTCCAGAATATTTCCAGGACAATGTTAGCTAAAATTTGGAGACTTATAGAGATCTGTATCATTCAGAAAAACAATCAGGGTTTTCTTCCAGTGCAAAGATTGGTTTCATTGCAGAAAATGTCTATATAGTACTGGTGCGTAAATATTGCTGTGAGTTCACAGGCAGGACAGTACCAGCAGTCCATCTTCATGAAGCAAGTCTGCGCATAGCCTAGAGAAATGGTTTTTAAAAGGTGGAGAGAAACAGGCTGTGGTTAGTTCTGAGTATACACCACCTGGGAAAATAACACGTTTGTGTACGTGTTAACTAAAAACTCAGTGAAAGTACAGAGAAAATAACTTCTGAAAAAAAAGCAGATTGTGCAAGAAGGTGTCTGCTGTGTTTAAAGGAGGAATGAAAGGGGGATGTTGAGCATATTTTTGGACTCTGGTGTCTCAAGCCTTACCAAGTCTTCTTTTAGGCACCTTATGTGTGTTTAGATCTATTTATAAGCCTGTGTAAGGCAAAAGTAGCCCTAAAGTGGCAGAGATGAGATGCTTATGCAGATATAATCTACTACCATCTCAAGAAAAACTTCACTTCCTCCACTCAGCACTGACATCCAGGTATCCAGAGAGGATATTTATGGAGAAGATAACAGTTAAGGGCCATACTCCCACAGCATGACTCAAAGCTACAGACAGAGGGACAGACACATTCAGTTCTAAAATACGTACCTCTTCCTGAACATCAAGTTCATCACCAGGCCGGCTTGTTTCTGTGAACTCTATGGGTTCTTTAGACTCCTGCATGAGTGCAATCTTGGAAAGAAATTGAGAAACATGATGAGTTACATGTTGTCCATGTCACTGAAATTGATTTTTTACTCTGAAGTACCTTAAGATAACTTCCACAACTTACAAGAACTGTTGTTTGCTATTCCTTGATGAAGATGTTGATTTAGTTCAGCTGAGAGGAACTTAAAAATTGCACAGCTTTTGGTCTTGTCTCTGCTCACATGTCTAGTTATAGCTTTGTAAAAATAATAAAAACAGGATCTATCTCTAAACTGCTGTGTAGACTGTATACACTGCATTCACAAAATGTTGATCTCTACTATAAAATAGTAGTATGCAAAAATTATAAAAAATAAAGTCCTGTCCTAGTTATTTATCAGTAATATTAACTGTGATTGCTATTTATTCATAATACTGTAATAGTGATTGCAAGGGAAAGAATTGTGGTGAAAAAAGAGGAGGACATTATAAGACCATTTTGCTAACATGGGCCCACATCTTTACGTGCTACAGAGTTTTCTGGTTATGTAAAAAACTACAGAATGCAACCAGGAAATGCACAGAAAAGGGCAGTAGGAATGAACACAAGCTTGGAATAGCTTCTGTAGACATCCACACAAGTAGAATCAGATTGTAGCTTTGATCAGAGGTCTATGAAATATGAATAGTATTGGGAAAGGGAATTCATTGCAGCTAACAATCCAGAAGACCAGCAGGCTTAAACCAAACAAGAAATATTTGTCATATAACACATTAAAAAGGAGAGAACCCATCTCCACAGGACAGTGTCAAGCTAAAATGTGTGAAGAGGTTCCAAAAGGAGTATGATAGACGCACTGAAGAAAACTCCATCTGTGACAATTAAATATAATGTTACAAATGCAACCCTCCAGCTGAGAAAGTTCTTAAGCTGCCAGTTGTCAGAAACTAGAAAGTGTGTCTTAGGATGAAATGTTCTCCATATGTCCTGCTTCTCATGTTCTTTTCATAAACAAGCTCCTGGAGTAGACAGACCTTTCCTTTGATCTAGAAAGATATTCATGTACTACAGAAACTGCCCAATTTACTACACACTCACTTCTTTTTTTGTTCTACAGTTCTATGTCTAGTTTTCAAATGTGCCATGCTGTAATGGAAATTGCAGGAATGAGTGCTAGATGATAGAAGGAAGGGAAGTGTACTACAAGATATCCTTACCTTCTCAAATATGGGATCTTTGTTGTCACTGTATGTCATTTGATTCCTTATGTAGAGCACAGCATCATGGACAGTCAAAAAGAACATGTCTTTTCTGACAGTGTCATCAAAGAAGGCACTCCGTTCCAGCTGAGATATAAGGTTGTCTGAATAAAAGAAAGTTGTAATAGGTTTATACAATCTGAAGTAATTTCAAAAATAAATATCAAAATGGTTGCAACAATCAGATATCAAACATACAGCCAAATGAATCCATCAATCATAGCTTTGGCCTGACTTTTACTTTCCATATTTCCTTTAAACCCCACCATTCTTTGTGTCCCACAAGAGTCCAAAATGTTTATCAGCATGATAATTCACATATTTATTAGCACAAGTGCTCCCACAGACACATCTAGTGATTCCTTCTCATCTTCACTTTATTCTTTGCATGAGTGATAGTAGGAATATTTGGATATTTACCTTGATATGAAGCAAAGTATACTCTCACATCAATTCTCTCAAACTCTTTGATTATCTAAAAAAAAAAAAATTACAACAAGTACATAAATAAATAAAGTCTGTAAGGAGAAATACATATATGTGTATGTGTCTATATAAGTAATGTGTAGGCACACACACTTCATTTTTTTCTGAGTGTCTTCATTCTGAATTGTATGTTCTGTTTCTTCATTGTAAATATGGTACTGCTGTACTTTGCTATACTTAAAGATCCAGTTGTTAAGTGCCTGGTTGCTGAAGTGGCCTATCTTTGACTATGTAAGTGGAACTATTCATGTTACACACATAAATGTTGCTGCCAATGAAGGTCCTCATTCTATTCTCATAATATGAATAATCATCTCTCGAAACAAGAGCATGTGGGCCTGAGCAAGCTTTTTTCCCCCCATGTATGTGTGAAACAATACCATCATTCGCTGGCACATGAAGGTTTTTTTACACAGATTCTTCCCTCATGCCATGCACCAGATGGAACTGTTCTTGGATGAAGAAGCTACATAGGGAAAGAGTCATATCCAAGCACCCCATATCTCTTTTGTCTCAGGAGCCAGAAATTAATTGAAACTATGCAGAAGGCTAAAGCAAAGCACACACCACTCCTGTATTTCACTGAGTTAAAAGGTGGGAGACTGGAATCTACCCCTGTCTCCCTGGTGTCAGGTAAGTCTCTTAGAATAGTGTTTTCAGAGGTGATTACCAATTCCATTCCTTTCTGTTAATTGATAAACTAGAGTCCTGGTAAAAATCTGATTTATATATAGGCTAAGCAGTCCCAACTGCAAAATTAAGTTAGTGAAAGCAGCAATCTGAACATACAAAATATCCTAAAATACTAAAGTCTGAACAATCTGGTCCTACAGACTTGTAACTCGGTGCCAAAAAATAAGGGAAATACTTGACCTTAATCTCTGCACCTCATTTCCCTCTCCCTAAACCAGGAATATTATCTCCTTATTATGTAGTGTGATGTTTGAAGATGAGTATAATGAATGTTGATGAAGCCCTTGATACTAGCCACAGAAAATACAAAGAAATTAATCATTCTTCCCTCCCTCATAATTTATTAATGAATAAATAAATCAGTGGATAAATACTGAACAGGGATGGTAAGATGAAATTTTTACTACCTCTGTATTAAGTGAGCATCATCCTGTGCCCAGATTAAAGTAGGAGGCATGTGAAAAGAAAATATATAACCAAAATATTTCATAACATATGCATGTAAGGGGACCACATTTTGCAGTTAAAATTTTTGACTACTTGACTATGCAACCTTCATATTGTTTTTTAATGCATTTTTTTGCCACCTAAAATACACACACCCCAACATTTTACCTTTTGCTGTATAAATTTTGAAGGTATTTTTCAACAGCAGACTTTTAAAAACTCAGAAATTAGCTTCAGCTAACAGCCCTTGATTTACATAATACTGACTAGTTTCATTTTCATGAAACATCAGAAAAAAATGCCCTTACCGTTTTTATTGATCTCACAGCTACAATATCCAAGAAGGTTACTGCTCCAAAATCAAGAATGAGACTGTGAATGGGCACCTTGGGGATGTTTACTTTGACTGGCAGTTCTGAATTCCAGTCCACCTGGATCTCTACTTCTTTGGTGGGAACTTGAAGATCTTGGTTGTCTTCAGGATCCTCATCAGTCTCAAAAGCTTCATTATTAATACCAGGTTCACTGATGATGCCATTCTAATGTGCAGATAATATACATGGAATATAGAATTTAATCATGGAGAAAGTTTTGGAGTTACAAAAATACTTCCCTCTGATACCTTCTGTTTCAAGAACGAACAGGACAGATACTTGTGACCAGTACCCCCTGCTCCCAATCTTGGTAATGTGGTTAGCATAACTAATGCCATTTTATAAGTCAGGAAGCCATTCTCTATGGCTGAGCAGGTCATGTATTTGTTCCCTTTTCCCTTACTCTCAGGCCTTGAAGTCCTGTGAATGAAGCAGACAACTCAAACAGATTTCTTCTTCCCCTCCCTACTGGCCTTAAGATTCCTGGGCACCAGACTCATTACTCCCTTCCTTACCAGCCTTGAAGGTCCCAGACACCTGGTTGTTCTTGATGACCCCATCACAGAACAGAGAAGTGTAACAGTGCACAGAGCACTGTTTATGACAAGTCCTAAGTGGGAAATTAGGACCAAAACTGCTGCTGGAGAGTGAGACCTGTGACACCCCCCCAGTGGTCAGGGACGCCTCCACTGTTTTCTGTTTTCTCTGAGTATTGGTGACTCATCTTCTTGTATGTAATTTTACAGTCTAGATTATGATTGTTACATTGATGCATCAGACCATCTGACCTGATCTGCAGAGAAACCCTAAGTTAGGGTCTAGGTGATTAGAGACTGTAAGTTAAGTTGTATTATAAATTCTATATTACGCTACTTATAAATTGTACTACATTAATTCTGTTTGTAGAAATCCTGTGCCATTCCAATCTTAAGTTCTGTGCTATACTAGTCACAAAATTCTGTTAAGAAAAATAAAGCTATAATTGTAACTATAATTTGGTGTCATCACCATTCTGCAAGGATCCCTAAAAGAACCTGTCTGTCTCCTGTTGCATGACGTACAATAATTTAAAGAAAAACAAGGTAGAGCACATAATTACTTCCTTTCCTTTTATTTCTTTATTGAAAGAGCATCTTCCTGCAAACAGGCCATTATCTGGAAAAATAAGTACCTCAGAGTGATTCCCTCCCTCAATAGCTTCATTTCTAGGAGATATTTAAGACCAGTATTTTCAGCTTTGAATTAGATTTACTATATACAATTCTGTGGTAAAATTACCAGGTCAAAAGCTGAAATATCACATAAACTGAGCATTTAACGGCATCACAAATTGAAATATATACAGGAAATACTGCATCCTTCACTGAGAACAGAAAACAGATTTCTAAATTCCAGTTCTGGAGATTTACTGTATTGCCCACAGCTGTCCACTTCTGTAAGCATTTAATTATTGAAATGCACAATCCATACTCAGAGAAACATATGCCACTTTCTCTAAAGAGGATGTAGAAGGCTAAGTCTACCAGCCAACTGATACAGCTCACATGGACACATTCAAGAGCCAGCACTTTCACTGCACAGAGACAATCTGAGGTGGTGAGGGGTAGAGGTAAGATCAGGGTATCTCTTGCTTCCATTCCTGCTAACACTATGACTGTCACAGCTGCCTGAATCTGTGGGGTCTTTGGCAGCAGGCACACTGCTCTGCCAAGTCTCCTGCAGGTCATAGACTTCCTACTATAATAATAAGTCACACTTTTCATCTTTATTTTAAAGATTAGTACAGAGAAATTAATAATTAAGGCTAAAGTAATAAGCTGCAACAGTAATCCTTTGAGAAAGAATCAAAAGAAAAAAAAAAGGTTTACCTTAGTAGCTTTTAATTTTCCCTTCTTGATTAGCTTTTGTATTTTCCTCAGTGCTTTGAGTCTCTTATTATATACCTTGACTGCATCAAATCCCACCTACAGAAAAAGAACCAAAATTATTTAACTTAACATAGATATAATTCTGAGGAAATCTCAGGGTTAGTTAAGAGGCTTCCAAACCCATCACATATCACTTACCGTGGATTTGAGGCTGCTTTTCAGTCCATCAATGTTAGCATAAAAAATTGGACTTGCAAACTTGAGAATCTTCACACCTTCTGGTTCTATAACCTGTTGACAAAGAATATAAGGTTTAGCAGCAACAACTATATTTTGACTAATAAGAAGCAGTTTAACTGTTTCAACAGTTCAACTACATATCTAATTCACCAAAATTGCATATATTTGCGGATAATTTAGCGGATTCAGTTTTCAGAAGCTTCCTGCCCCAGCATTGATATGGACCAACCATCTGGATCAAGATGAATTTAATGCTTAAACTTGTTATCTTCAAGGACTCCAGTTCCAAATTCAAGTCCACAGTATGCAAAGCACAACTTTTTCTTACACTGATTTATGGACTGAAGGGAAACAACTCAGCAATGACTTACATTTTTGTAGTCCTTGACCTTCTTGTAGATGTCTGTGCCAGGAATGTTTCCAAAGCCTCCCCATGAAGGACTAACAGAAACAAAAAGAAAAGATAGTGAAGATAAACATCATACACGGGCACTCACAGAATTGAAGGGATTCTGCATACAGACTGTCTTAGACTCTCACAGTTTGCTTTCTAATGCCAAACTAACAGACTCATTGCAAAAGTGTTGGATCTATTTTGTGTTACTGTAGTGAATGGGCCTTTTAAAGACAAGGTACTTTAGTCTCCCCCTACTTCCTGCACCATTTTGATTTAGAGCTGAGTTGATAACTTGTTCAGTTTGTTTCCAGAACCAGAAAAATATTTCAAAAGCAGATTAATTTAGTTTGGATTAAAAAAAGAAAAAACAACCCAAACAATTTTTTTACTCTGAAAAAAATTGATCATTTTTTTCAATTCATATCAACTGAAACAATACATTTACATTCTTTTCAGGTTATGTAAATCTTTTTGTCCAACCTTTTTAATTTTTATTTCAGTCAATATTAAAACCAAATTATTTTGCAGTCTCCAGTATAAATTTAACAGCTGAAGTAAATTCATTTGAAGCTTGTAAAGCTTCATCTCCCTTTTATATTTTGATTACATACATCTGAATTGAATTTGGGAATGTTTTTTTGAGGCTCTTCAAATTCCATTTTTTATAATCTACTACTGTGTAACAACTTCTGCAAGGCTTTACTTTTATGCATTTGCTGACAGTGCAACTATCCTTTGGTAATGCTAGTAACCATATTCTGTGGACTTCCGGCTGAAGGTAAGGAGTTATGTCATATTTTCAGATAAAAGATCAGTGAAAAGTAACAAGATGATCAAATAAGGTACTTCAAATCTACCTTTTCTCACCATTCTACTACTATATATTCTTTAAGCAGCAACAAATGAGCCATAAGCACAAAACTTTTTTTTACTCTCATGCTTTTTCTTGTTCTTCCTTTACAGGCATACGACCTTGCATAAGCACTAAGTGAAAAAGTTATTGGCATCTGCAACATACTGTAATACTATTACCTGCTAAGAGTTACTATAGTGACCAGTTAATTACAGAAGCCATACATCTGTTTATATTTTATCTGGAATGTTCCTATCCCTTTCCAGAACTCAGCTATGTGGCTATATAGATAACATATGGCTAAGTACCACCAGAGTGGCCAACATGATATGAAATAAATACTGATAAAATAATGCAGCTTCTCTTTTATCAGTTTAATTAAATAATAGCACACAAGGAGTGGTTTTTTCTAAAAAAATAGATGTTTTTAATTTCAACATTTTTGTAAACCCAAGCTGATTTTCTGCCACAAATCATCTTGCTTTTCAGCATATTGTATTCCTTTTTCATAATATAACACTAAGAATTACTTCTGATCTTGTGTTACTTACAACTGAACTCTCAGTACAACTGTCAGCAATCCAAACAAAAGGCCAGCAAGTAATCCCAAATCAAGTCCCAGAACGATGGATGCTATACAAGTAAAAACCCAGATCATCTGGAAAGGAAATAACAAATGTGAAGTCTCTTAATTATAACATATGACTCCTGGTCACACTAAAGAATCACTAGACCAGACATCATGAGTAGCAGAAGAATTTAATTTTGGAGATGATTGCAGTACAACTGGCAATTAGCTGACTTCATACAGAAGTCTTCCTTCAAGATGCTTCTATCCATCACTATCTTATTAGGCATGGTTAGCTTTTTAGGAAATAAGGGGTTTCTTTAACATAACAACATTTTTCAAGGATCCAGTTACTTTGGTGAAATTAAAGGAGATGCAGTTAACCATTGCATTTACTTCTTTCTAATGGTGGCAATATTTGTTAATCTTTCTTTAGAAATTGGGAAGAATTTATTTTACCAGGATGTAAAATACTGTAAGATGCCCCACCTGCAGACATATAGGGAGGGGACTACTCAGTGATATCTAAGAATCAGAACTGTTGCAAAGAGAGGTGTTTCATATTAACAGGTTGATGGCACTCTCTAAAGCCTCCACTGAATATTCAGGCAGAACAGTTGAAGTGCACTCCTGAGTTCCTTCCTACGTCACTGCCCAGGCAGAACACGCAGTAGACTCAGTCTTTCAAAAAGCTGAGTGCTCACACTTCTCACTGAAGTCAGTGGGATCTTTTGCCTATAAACCAGTAAATGATTGACTAAAATACCTCAGATCTGTCCAAGGCAGGTACTGCCCAATGACACTAACTTAAGATCTAACCACAGTAAGGACTGCATGGAGAAAATGTCTTCCATGCAATCTTTTCCTGCCCTAACAGCCACAGTGAAGGTCTATTCCATGGAAAACACAGTGGGAGATGTGAGCAAGTACCCTGAGATATGGTTATAGTGGTTCAGAAGAAAAGTCTGTTCATACATCCCTTAGCATGCCAAATGAATCCACATTCTAGCTTGGATTAGTCTTGCTACAAGAAAAAAACATATTTTCTGAGGGCTACCTGAGATTATGCAAGCAAACAGGATGCTAATGTGGTAACAATATATGTACATGAATTAAGGAAAGGTCAGCTTTTTTGACTCACTTAAACTGTGATAAAAAAATAAAAACAGAATGGTAAAGGTGGCAACTGGTCATCTTTGTTCTGCTTTTCAAGCCATATCAACACAAGATTGCTGTGTCATCACTGCACATGAATACCCTGATTGGCACTCTTACTTGGGGTATAGAGAATAAAGAAGATAGCAGAATACTATGTAAAACTCTAAAATGGGGAATTTTTAACTGACTTCATGGCACTTGCATTTCAAGGATGCACATAAAAGTTTTCTGATGTTAACTCTACAAAATCCTGTTTATGTGGTAGTTAGAGGAAACTTGATGGCATTAAAAAGCTAAAAAAAAAACCCAAAACCCCCACAAAACCAAACCAAGCAAACCAGAACCAGAAAAATCCTCTTGGAGAAAAGAAAAAATTAGGCCACTTACAGCATCCACTTTATTCTGTCTCCACAGACGCGGAACATCAAACACTTGCATGAACATCCCTTTCAAGTTAGCTATGACTACAGCTGCCAACACAGACTGTGAAGAAATATGATGAAAAAGCAGTATTCAGAATCAAAGGTGCATATTAAGATAGTGCTCAACATTACACACTATAAACCACAGCTTTGTCTGTAACCAGTCACCATAGTTTATAGAGGGATATTAATCTTGTCCATCATGGTTGAGCATTTGCATCTGATGTGGCTGTGCTGCAGAGGAAGAGTACAGTACCTTTTGTAAGGGCTCCAGCAATTTCCCCAGGGCAACAATAGAAATCAAAACAATCCCAGCTGAGATTATACCAGCAACCTGCAAAGAATAGTGTTTACAGGAAATGAATTTATTAAGACTCTACTGTATCTTTCTAGGATTACAAAGACAAAGGTACAAGTAGTTGCACATTCATTTATTTAGGAACAAGGAGACCCTCCAAAATGTCATTGTGTTTAGGCATATGTGGGCAATCATTATACACACTTCAGCTAACACAGAAGGAATTCAATCAAGCAGGTAGTCTAAACAACTACA
This sequence comes from Manacus candei, assembly GCF_025592945.1. NCBI lineage: Eukaryota > Metazoa > Chordata > Aves > Passeriformes > Pipridae > Manacus > Manacus candei. Next base: position 3,140,090 of record NW_026138111.1, on the reverse strand, counting down.
TGCAAGGTAGTAGCTCTCGGAGAGGTTACGTTACACAGATAGATGAATGGAGCAATCTGCGTGTCAGCTGGAAAAGGAGTTGCTGGATAACCTGTAGTTCTCCAATGTTAAAAAATGCAAAACTGTAGTATTGTTAAACAAAATAGTTTACTCAACATGAGAAAGATGGCACATGGGCTGATGGTGAATGGCAAATGGCAGCGCTGCACAGGCCAGCACATGGGAGCTTCAATATAGCATAGCCAGCTGAGAGAGATTTCCTCCCTCATTCTGAATTCCTACTGTGACAAACTCAGTCCTTTAATTGGGAATGAAATTCTGGGGAAACTAGAGTTGAAGGATTTCTGACCTCTAAGGTAACTCATGTAAAACTTGATGGCCCTCTTCTGGCAGAGCTACAAAAATGATTCACTACCAGAGCATGAGCTGCGAGCTAAGATACCTGTGCCTTTCCATTTGCCAGCAACACAGTCATTTTAGGACTATTTTCACCCCTCTGTGAAATCTGTGCACTATCCAAAATTAAATTTACCTGTGCACAGTACTAGTAAGAAGAGGTCATTACCTGAGTCTTTCCACCGGTACTTTCTTGGACTGCGGTCCGTGAAAGAGCAGTAGTTGCAACAAAACAAGAAAAGGCACCTGAAAAAATGTTGCTGATCCCAAAGGCAATAAATTCCTGAAAGATAATTGGATGATGCTGTAAATACAGATGTCTGAAGATAGTTCTGCAATGGAGAATGACAATAGCTTCTGCAGTAGTTGATAAAGTAATAATATTGAGAAGAGTATGAACTAGTAATAGCTGTTAAATGTTAACACAAATTCCTTTTGTGCCAGTGCAGCTACCTCTGTTTGAAAATCAATACAAAGAAGTTGGTATACTCCCTCTGACCTGGACATATTTATCTGAGTATAAAGGTGTTTAAAGCTTATTTCCATCAATTTTCCTAACATTTCTAAGAATTACACTTGTCTAATTGCATCAAGAAATCGTAGTAGTATAAATTTAACTCCTAGGTATCATCAGCTAAACAAATTATTTTGATCAGTACCAACAGACTGAGTTTAGACAAGCCTTTAACTAATACAAAGCATTGTATTATTAGTAGAATTAATAAGGAACTTTGCAATAAAACACAATTTCACTGAAAACTTCTAGTTTGTTGAGCCAGAAGTTTTTCACTCTAAACATCTCAATGAACTCACACTGAGTCCCAAGCAGAATTCTCATATATTTGCCCCAGAGTCATAGATGCTGGTGCCTATTGATGCCCATTGTTGTGCACAAATGCCAAGGACCATGGGAGCTTTATGTCCTGGGATCTGGGCCATTCCTCTGCTGGGAAATAAGGAATTTGGGACCTGCCTGCAACCAACCCCATATAATTGACAGAAACATTGTTTTCACCAAGATGACACAGGCACAGGAGCTTTTTCCTCACTGCAAACTTCTAAAAATATAATTTAAGAATTGAATCCCTTCTTTTCTCCAAAATTAAATTTCCTGCAAGTTTTTCATTAAGCTTCATCTAAAAGAGTAGGATTTTGAAGTCATGTTCTTTAACAGAACAGACCTATATGATTCATGCCTATTCCTGTGTAACAGTTGGGATCTGTGAGAAAATGTTGGAAGTATAGTTCCTAGTGTTCTTAGGTCTTATTAATCTATGAATCTGTGAAGACAATATAAACACTGGCAGATAATAATATTGACTCATCCTTCAAAATTATTTTACTGCTTGCTTTTATGATGTTATTTTAATTTCTCCCGATCAAGTAAACTATTTGCCCATCATTCGAGGCTTCATTTAACCTTTGTTATATGTAAAATTCATAGTATTGAAAGGAAGGCAATTTGCTTTTATAGACTTATTCTTCTACTACAATATTTAACAGTATTGTTAAAGCACACCAGTGCTGGCAGAACATATTCAACAACAGAACAGCATAAACAGCACTTCCAGGATCATGTATTATTGTTTCAGATTTATTTTTGGGCAACTTTAAGACAAAGTGTTACCAGATATGAACTTTGTGGATTGTAAACTGACGACCAGAAGCATTGTTTTCTTATGTACTGCAAAACAGTGTTTCCAAAATCGAACTTTATGTAATCCATTAGTACTAAAATAAAGGACTCATTAGACAAAGTACTCAGCTTATCTATTTATGCAGTGAGTGCATCTTCTAATATGCTCAAAGGATAAAATTAAAAATTACCATAGATGCAGGACAAGGAAGCTTTCTGACATTTTTCTTCCACACCCATGGGCAAGCCACAAAACCCCCAGTGAAAACACTGAATAAGTGCAGGAATCCTGTAAGAGCTGGTGACTGCACAGCTCATGTCACATTCTAGCTATGTGTCCTTAGAAACCAATGCTTAAAGCAGTTCAGCCATTTATTGCAGACAGTTACTCAAGGACGTTCACATGCTGGTAGGCGTTAAGTTTTGTGAAGCTGCAGGACTGATCTATTAGGTTACAACTATATTTATAGTGATGTAACTGGTGTCATGCTGAGAAGTACAATAATTTATTAACTGAAAAGTTCAACTGATACAAACCCTGCATGTAGACTAAGACTAAATAAGGCTGTCCAGAGCAACTTCTTAGCTTGACATTGCCTTTCCCTGCCCCAGCAACACATCTCAAAATACGCCTTAAAAGAGGAAATGAAAAGTAGGTTGCTAAAGCTGGCCATGCCAACTTGACATCAGCAGAAAATTCCTCTGTGCTTACCCTTTCAGAGCTACTGAAGTCACTAAAGCAACACAGAAGGAAGGAATTAGATAGAGCACATCTGGCTCATCTCTGTGTGGCCATTCCAGCTAATTTTTTTTTTCAATAGTTGAAAGAATTTCTCCTGTCAGACTTCAGCACTCATCTGGAAAACACGTGTGAATGGTGTTTCTTTCATTTGGATACATGAGTCAACATGAAACAGAACTTACATTCACTATGTTTATAAATGTTTTTTGTCATACATACCTGGTTTCCATCAATAGCATAGTCATACTTGGTTGCATACACTTTTCCCACAGATACGGCAATAGCATAAGCAACAATAGCAATGGAAAAGGAGGCTGCTATCATCTGGGAAAACAGGCTGACTTTTGGAGGTTCGGGAGGCAAAAATCTAGCATTTAGAAAATATATTAGTGTTACCAATTTTTATTAAATTCTGTTCTTACTAGAATTGTCAAGGAGTTTGAGGTGGAGGCATACAGGTTGCTTATAATATGAAGTGTAATGTTTCAAGTTAATAAAAAGGTGGAAACAGGCCATTGACATACAGAACATGCTTATCTAGCTCACCATAGCCCAAATCCTGGTGCTATTAGTCAGAAACAAAGCTCCCATTGTTCTCAGCATGACTGAGATTTGGCCTTATGATAGCAAAGTGAAAAACTACATTTTTTGAAGCACTGAATAAAGAATGTATTGAATAGTATAATAGATGAATTACATAAATATGTTAATGACACTTCATACTATTGTTAACATATTTCTTCAGAAGATCTCAAAAACATTTTATCCCTGCTGTGTTTCCACAGACTTTAATTAATCAAGCCCTGAATACCAAATGGAATGTGAAGGTTACTACTGTGAAGTGCTCTGAATCTTTCAAGTAGAAGTCTCTACCAGTATAATACTCAGCATCCTTGCTCCTATGACTGTGGAAGTGACAAGATTGATTGGGATAACAGCAGTGGCATGAATATGAACCACAGTGGGATAAGTTAGGTCTACAGAAACTAAATCTATGCAGAATTTCTTTATTACAATTCCTTATTTTTTTTGACATTTTCTATAGTCACATAGTCACTTCATGAGCATGAAGCAATTAATTATCAGATGAACCTAATGAATCAGACAGACATTCCTGAGCTCGTTTTATGGAAGAAGGAAAGCTATGCACTATATTTAGGTGGCATAATTGACAGAGGCAGAAGTAAAACTCAGGAAATCTCCAGATCTCAGTTCTAAACTCAGGTTACAGCTCTCAATGTTTCTTTCATGTCTTTTCTCTTAGCACTGTCATTTTTAGCCAATTAAAATAATACCTATTTCCCAGAAAACAAAGACACTCACCCTCTTGGAATGCTCTTAACAATGCCTGCATTGTATTTTTTTTCCAAGTCGGCAGCATATGAAATGCCAGTGGCTACTATTGTCTGCAATAAAATAAAACAAGAGTTTTAAAACTTAAAAAGGTTTCTTGTCTTCCTGTAGCTAGACCCATCTATTTTATCTGTTTTCAGATAATGCCCCTTTGCTTACCACAATAACTTCTATTGGTATAGGTATTGGTATCTTGTGTTTGAACCGATCATTTAGTTCTTTAACTACCATGCAGACAAAAATGGTGAGGAGTCCAGCAATAAGATCTGCAATGTTTGTGGTACCAATTTTTTCAAATGTTTCAATAAGAGTCTGAAAAATAAAAATTACAATGTAAAACATGCCCGTGTCCACTTGAAGAATGTGAAAATACTCATGAGATGATCCAGGTCCATGAGGTTTTGGAGAAGGCCAAGTGACTTCTTTGTTCAGGCTTGGAGAAGTCTGAGGGTAATGTATTGTCAAGGTGCTACAAAATCAGTAAATTAATTTAATGGGGAATTTAACAGAAAAAGCATAACTGCAAGAATTGTCCACATAGGGGGCTTCTGCTTCCTGATTTTTAGGCAATTAATACTAAGTAAGAAGAGTTAACTCCCTACCTGTAGTTTACCTCTACCTGTATTGGAGCAAGGAGGGGAAGATCTACAGCTTCTTCACTTTGATTAATAGCACGGAGATCCTCATTTTTCTAGTCAAAAGAGAGCTACCAGATCCATGGGCAAAACTCTGGTTCACTATATGCCACAGTACATGTGGTTTGAGGATTTCATGTTTCCTATTTCCATTGCTGACATACAGAGAATGAGTATGAACACACAGGCCCTACCAGGCTGTGAAGAATCCTACACTTCAAAAAATGTCACTAAACCTCACTTTACAGTACGTTAACCCTCCCAGAAGAGTTCAGTCCCATACTGGAGCATTCTCACAACTGGGCTGCAATAGGCAGCTGCCTTCTCTATCCTTGCTATGCCCTCGTTGGGTCCTATTGTCTCTTGCAAGTAAGTGTACAGAGAAAACAAGAAGGGATGATTACAGAAAAACCACAAATACTCCTCTGTCCTCCTTCTAAGCATCAGGGTAGTTCTCATGTGCCTGCTGTCTTCAAGAAAATGTAATTATTCCATGCACAGTGAAGCAGCTGTAACAGAATGATCTAATAGAAAAGGGGTTAGAAACAGACTTCTTGCATCCAGGTTAGCTACCTCAGTACTGAGCTGTTGGTTTAAAGACAAGGGGAGGTTTGCAGCAGCAGCACCCTTCTGAAAAGGCTCTGGTTTTGAAATAAAACATCTAAGTGTTTAATCAGCTATGTTTTATAAGCTAAAGAAGCTGCCTTCCTGAAACACTGGATCAGATGCCCTCCTTTGGTTGACTGAAGCCACTTCTTGCCCGTTGTACTGTTTACCACAGATCCCATTCTTACTGACCACCTCTAGCGCTACCCCACTTCCCAGAGAAACAGTAACTTCGTAACTTTGGGCCGTGGATTCTGCTAATGTTGGATGTTTAGTGCTGCAGTTTGTTAAACACTACTTTTGAAGCAAGTCCAAAATTTGCTGAAGCCGACACAGCCAGTCACTGGTTGAGCAGGCCAGAAATCACAATTTCTCTGCTCTACATGCACCTGCAAACACACTGACTTGGCTCACTTATAAGAACACAGAAGCTTTGAACTTTAACCTAAAAAGTCAGCATTCCACTCAGGTTTGCAGGAGCTGGAAGAACCATGTAATTTCTTTTAAAAAATATGTTCTACTAAAGGTACCACCCATTCAATAAACATAAACAAGAGATGGAAAACCTGCTGGATTAACAAATCCATCACCCGCCAGGTCTGCTTTAGGGTGTATTATTTGTTGCACCTAATTTTCCTTTTTCTGAGGGAACGCGTTTTCATTAATTCTGAAAAGGCCCATAATACAATACTTTTTCCCCCCCAAATAATCCACTTGATTTTTTTTCTAAATTTTACCTTGCTGCTTGTAGTTATATTCATACTATTACTGCTGATCTAGGTGTCTGATGTATTTTTGTTAGTCTGGTTGCCAGAACTGGCATGTAAAATCTCTAAATACACTTTTTTCCCCTAGAACAGCCTCTTTTAGAACCTGCTATTCTAATATGAAGCACTATGGAAGATCTAAAATACTGTGAACCTGATTAGTTTCATGCTGAAGTCATTGACAAATTCAGTAATTTTCCTGGGAAAGGATACTATTCTGTAACGTAACACCTCTAGGAATTCAGCATTTCTGTATTGCAGGCAAGACATTTCTCCCTTTGATCATTTTCTGTAAGATCAACAAATGGGGCTGTGATAGCAACATTTAGCCTCACATTTGCTAACCAGTAGGTACCTGGCCTAAGAGTGGGAGTCCACATCCTTCTTTAGGTATTCACAAGCATGGCTACACAGTGGAATGGAGAACAATGCCCTCTACCAGAATGACCTGCTTGGGACTGGCCAGCTTTGGAAGATGATCTGACAGTGTTAAGAAATGATGAAATATCCTCCACAATAAGCCAGAAAGCAAGGGGTGGGACAAAAAGTAGTCTCCAGAAGTGAAGAACTGTTTTGCTGGATAATTACATTTAAACTTTATGTGAAAAACTGCTCTGCCCGAAAAAGGTGGCAATAAGGCTTTCTGTCTGGGGAACCCTGAAAGCAGCTACTTAGAGCCCCACAGCTATAAATGAACAGCTGCAGATCTTCATAAGAGTGAGAACTCAATGAATGCCCTGTACTTACCATATATATATATGAAGCATTCCTGTTGGAAATGGAAGCAGAAGATAAGCAATAATATAAAAAATATGTCATAAACCCAAAACAGATTAGAAGGGCATACTTACATATATTATGGAAAGGACACCATTATAATTTTTAGTTGAAACATTCAGGACTATTTTCAATTGTGACACAAGCACTTGAAAAGCAGCTGCAGTTGTGAATCCCCCAACCAGTGGATCTGCAAGGTACCTCACAATGAAACCAATCTGGAGGACTCCAAATATTACCTGGAAAAATCATGAAGAATAACAGCTTGCTGAACAACAAAAAGGTACATTTTTATTTGGGGATTTCTTATGCTTTGTCTTTTCTCTTTGTTGATACAGAGTCTTAGGACTATATTCCCCCATTTCAGCCTAGTGTAGCTTAGTGTAATCCATCCAAGGAACTAAAGAGACCTGAAGAAAGGTGTGAAAGGAAGCTCTGGGAAATGCACCATTAGCACTTAGTTCTTCTGGTCTGCAATCACAGGGCTATTCTGGTCTCTGTGCTCCCAGTCAGGCTGTCACAGACTATGCCCAGGGTAAGAATAATAATCCCCCAAAAGCTCTTCAGAGTTTGAGATAACTTTACTCCATTTTTGTGTTTTACTACAGGAAAATGTCTGACTGGCCTGGTAGGTATTTTCCTGCCATAGGTTTTCCCATTAAAATTAAAGCACTGTCAACCTTGTGTCTTCAAGTCAACTGTTTTACCTGTAAAATTCCAACCAGGAACGTGAGAGTACTAGCAATCAGCACTCTCTGTGCATCTCTGGATTCAGTGTCTATCAGTGTCCCAGTAGCATTAGTCCCTGTAGCATTAACGCTTTCTATGAGAAAATGCTCATCAGGGGCCATGCTCAATACAACAGATCCCACCATCAAACTGACTACAGGGAATGGACCTGTAATGACAAACAAAACACACTGAAGTTTAATATACATTGAAAAGAAGCTTTTATCAGACTAGGCAAGAAACTCTAAATCAAAAAAACCATGTAATATTTTAATTGGGCTACATTAGTAGTATGAGGGGGCCCAGAGCTGCAGCACTGCATACATGACACAAAGATACAATTCTTTTCTTAAATAAGTTGCATTGCTCATACAAGTACAGGTGCAGTTTCGTGCTTTGCTTGAGCCAATTTAGGGCTGTACCAAGGTCAAAAGGGGCAACGTGTTCAACATGTTCCAACCATCTCCCTTGTATCAGCACCACAACGAGACAAAGCAGATCATCAATCCAGGTGAAAGCAACATTTACTTGAGTTTTGGGTTTTGTTTGTTTGCTTGGGTTTTTGGGGTTTTTTTTCAGGGTTTTTTGTTTGGTTGGTTTGTTCAGTTGGTTTTGTCATGGTTAGTTTTCAGCTGATCCAGCGTGCCACATAGCTACATGGTCAGGGATCCCAACATGATGGTGGTGGCAGGACCACATCTTTTGGCAGCCGTGTGCTATTACATTGGCTAAAGATGACTGAAACTATACATTGGGCAAGATATAGAGGGAGTGATCATTGTGTCAGCAACACACAATCTAAAAGTAATCATATTTGTTGCAGTTATTTCTTAAAATTTTGCAGGAAAGGAAAACGTCTCAAAACGTCTTAAAGAAGGATAAGTTAATTTTACAGATACCTTAGAGAACACTTTATGAACAAGAGTATTGGGGATAGCATAAAAAAAGGAGTGCTTGATAATCTAGAAAGTAGGAATGCCACCATAAATAGACGTAACAACTTAGATCTGGATAGCAAATGTGAGCTGATGGGGTGGAAAGAGGCTAACAAAGTTAGAAAACATACAGAGGCATTTGATGCAGCAGAAAAGAAAACTGATGAAAAAGCGTAATACCATGCCAAAGCTCTGGGGGGTGGAAACAACCTATTCTTAGTAGAAACAAACGATGAAAGACTAGATTTTGTTGGAATGAAGAGAAAGGAACTTAAGCGATCAAGCTGTAACAAGAATTTTAAATGTGAGAACTGAGAGGAAACAAATTTCATATTTAAAAGTATTCAGAAAGAATCAACAAGGTTTACCCATAGCCTTGATGTGAGGACCTAGAGCGAGGCTGGAGTGCACACACAGGTTCTGGGTCTCTGCGACAGGCAAGAAGAAGATACTGTCCACAGTAATCGAAAAGGATGCAGCAAGTAAGGCATGTAGAGAAGACTAAAAGAGCTCTGTTTTAGCCATCTTGAGCTTTAGTTGATAGACAATATGTCTGTCATTCATACTGCCTACTGAGGCCTCGATCTTGTCATTTCTTGCATAGAGTGTAGCCAAAGACAAGATTTAAACTTCAGCACAAATTCAAGCAAAAAGCAGGGGCACAACTGAAGTTAGCTATTATGCACAATTGCCTGTATAGAGAGGAAATAAGCCTTAATTTCCTTAGATCCACCAATATTAATGTTCAGATAGCCAATTTGGTTCAGAAAGTAGTTATATTGTATGAAATATGAATGTCCACAGTAAGGATTAACATTTTGTAATAGATAATTCACTGTAACTTGAACACACGCAGTTACCAACTGAGATGTGCCTTGATGTTCCCAGGAAAAAGTATGTCAGGATGGGAAAAAAAGCAGAATAGAGACCATATCCAACAGGGACTGCAACCAGCAAAGCATATGCCAAACCTGAAATGATAGATCATCAAAATATCAGATTTAAAATCTCTCAGCAAACTCCTGTCTTTTCTAGAATAGACTTTCAGAAAGATTTACTGCTTTTGTCCAGATGCAATTTAGAATGTGTTTTGTCTGTAAATCAGTTACAGGCACATAGGTGAGTACCAGTGACTAAATGACCGTACATCCCACACTGGTAGTTGGATGAGTAAATATTGAAAGTTGTTCCTATATTCACACAGGTAGTACAATATACAGGCTCAGATGGGAAGTTTAAGCGGGGAACATTGTTGCAAGAGTGAAAGGTCTGCCTCTTGAGAGATAAGGGGGGGATATATGAAGTGCTCTAGTTATAGACAGAAATTTCAAGCACAGGCTCTGAATTATTGCACTACAAATATGCTTCAGTGTGTTCAGCCCTTGCGAAAATTAGGCTACTTCTTTTTCCAGCATCAGCTTATAAACCGAACTACCAAAAGTAAGTCACACAAATTTGAGAGTTTTGGTTCTTCTTCCTTTGTGCAAGCTGTCAAATCCAGCAAATAATAATAAAAAAAAGTTGCCTTCAGTGTCATATCCCACTAGTTAGCTCCCACTGCAGAGTATAGTATTCTCCTTCAAAGATGCTGCAAAAACCTGTCATAGTTCAAACAACTGAAGTCCTGGTCATACTACTGTGACTGGTGGGAGGGCTGCAAGCAACACACATAGCTGTTGGGAGTCAAGGACTTCAGGGACGTCAAGATCCCAGAAGCCTCTTTTTTGGCAAATATTTTGGCCGATTTTCCCTATAATGCATGTTTTAAAATGTCAGAACTATTATGTTTTTCAAAATTATAGCTAGGTTTAGATTTGCACTAATTTGAGTTTTTTTCCCTTTTTTCTTTTGTTTGTTTGTTTGTTTGTTTGTTTGTTTAATACATAGGTGGGATACCAAACAGTATATTTCAGAAATTGGTTTTACAAATGGATTCTATTTGGCAGAAAATCAAGCCACTGAAAAAAATAAATGAGGAGATTACAATCAGAGCATAATAACTGTTATAAGTCATATGAAAAGTCCATCTAGCTCAGTTCATTTTAAAAAGGCAGGGGAATCCTGTAAGTGTGCCACTACCTTCAGCAAAGATCTTCCAGCTCTGATACTCTCTTTGGGAATTTCTTTGGGAAAGAATCACTTGTTTTATTCCTCAGGTCACCCTCTGTCTAAAGCAGAAGTTTGTAATGCTTTTTTTCTGCCAGTCTGTGCTTTCCTAGCATGCTCCAAGGGAACAGACAAGAGGGAGTACTTGTGGCTAATTGGGAATGCGTAAACTGCTTTGTTCCTGATGTAAATCTTTGCCCCCTTCTGCCAACACTGAATTTTCATTGAGGTGAAGCGTGGGGTTGACATAGCTAGCTTTGCCTGCCTCAGTCCTCAAAAATTGTGAAAATAGTGTAAGAACTGTATTGCGACGAAAGAAATTAATGCAGTGGATGTGTCAGAGTTACAGCTAGTCTTGTTTTTGACGGATGCTGCCTCAGACTGGATGGTTCAGCCCTTTGAGTCTTCCTTAAGTAGCTTATTTTAATTAATTTCTGCTTATTTCTGCCACTTCCTTATATGTTCATCTACTGAATGCTTTACTAATAAATGCAATAAGGCAGTAAGGAAAAAATATTGCAAGCCATGTTCCATGAAAATCCATCAAGTTAAAATTTTTTTTAAATGCAAATACGCCACCACATCCTTAAGGGTTGTCTTCTGTAGATATCTGAACAACCTTACGAGGTGAATTTTAAAGAGGAGTAGGTATCAAAGTTGCATTATTTTAGGGCAATAACCAGATTTTTGTAGGCTGTTGCAGGAGAACTATAAACTTAGATAACCAAGAAAGAGAAATAAGACCACACAACCTATCTGATTCATCGCAGTGTAATTAAAATTTTAAATATCAGAATGGATACTCTTTGAGTAAAACGCTTGGAAGAAAAGTTAAATACATCTTGATAGCATCTGAAAGGAAATTTAAATCTTCTAGCCACACAGAGGAAAAGGAATAAGTTAATTATTTATTGCAAAATAATACCTAATATCTAGTATTAAATAACAAGCCCCAGATTTGTAATTCCATCTGCATAACGTCCCTGTGTTGAGCCAGCTCCCTCATAGGAAGGTCCTAGAGAGCGGGGCGCCGGCGTGCCTGGCTTTACCTTGAAGGGTGGCGACGAGGCCGGTGCTGACTCCCGAGATGATGTCGCTGATCAGCCACTCTTTCGCCCGGTAGTTGGGCAGCCACTCCAGGATGGGCAGAAAGGACTTGGCAATTTGAAAGGCCCTTTTCCTAGAACATCTGCGAGAATAACAAGTAATGAACACACCCCACGGGGCTGCAATTGGAGAGCCCCAAGAACCCCGAGACTCCCAAGCTGACAGAGAGCTGAGCTGATGCACATCAGTCATCTCTTGACAGAGACTGACACTGTCGTGTCTTCCAGACAGGGACGGGGCACGTACTGGTGCCAAAAGTGCGCTCCCTGAAGGAAGCACCCTGCCGGCAGCTTCGATATGCTGAGGAGCAGGGACGGGTCTACCGACGAGCCTGGCGTTGTTCGGGCCACTCCATCCCTCGGCGGGTGGAGTTCGTGGGCGCCGGGACCGCGCGTCCCCTGGCACCCCCGGCTCCCCTCCCGCCGCCCCGCGCCCGGACCCACCTGCAGGCCGCCTGCGCCCGCTCGCGGAGCGTGGGCGGCAGCGGCGGCCGCCGCTCGTTCTCCTCCTGGAAGCCCGGCTCGCTGTAGATGGGCCGCGCCACCACGTAGTGGCTGAGCTCTGCCGGCTGCTCGGCCGCCCGCCCGCCCGCGGCCATGGCCCCGCCTGAGCCGCCGGGCGGCGAGAGGCGCCCGCGCCGGCCCCCCCTGCTGGCCCCGCCGCCCTCAGCCCCGCAGCGCTGTCCGCGTCCTGAACCGCGGCTCCGACGGCTCTGCCCGCGCCCGCTCCCCGGCCTGGGGCAGGGCGAGCCGGCCCCGCCGCAGCCGCACTTATACGACCGGCCACGGCCCGGCGCTTTATTTACGGGCAAACAGAGAGACCCGGCTCCGGGCCGGCCCGGGCGGCGCCTCCGTCCGCCCTCCCCCTGCGGCCCCAGTGCCCCTTCGCCAGCCCCGGTCGGGCGGACTCTCCTCCCCCCCTCCCCCGGCACGTCCCGTCCCCTCGGGCGGGGGCTGCACTTCAAAGGCGGCGGCCCGCGGGCAGGACGCGGGCGGTGTCGGGGGTCACTGGGAGCGGGGCTGGTTGCACGCACACGGACCCCGCCGACAGGTGATGGTCTCTCCCCCTCCTCACCTGCTGCCCTGAGGAATCTCCTGCCCGCCGGTGGCCGGCCAGAGCGCTCGCTGTTAGGGCGAGCCTAAGGGGCTGAGATAGGACCGGCCGCGCCTCACACTGCTCAGCCGGTACCGAGCTCCCAACGCCCTGCTGCATCGCATGGGCCAAGTTTTAGGAGTCGGCTCCGTGCATAGATACAAACGCCTGATAAACAGCACCTGCTCTCCAAACCACTCCGGAGCTCACTCAGCCACCCCAGTGGGACGGAAAAGTGGTTTGAAGCCTGCGGGCTCTTTGTGTCACATCTAAAACGACAGAAGGTGGTCCGGGGCTGCAGCTTCTGGTTTGCCCAAGGGGCTGGGGCAGCGGGTAATGATCGTAAGGAATAAACTCCTTGGCAGCCCTACTGCAATTTAGGCTTGGAGATAGAATTGGGGTTGAAAAAGTCAGTCCTGCATGCTGAATACTGCTGGTTACGTTGCAGCTCTTCCATGCTACCTGTGGAAGACAACCTAGCAAAGACCTTGCAGGAGTGTCCTATTCAGCCGGGAGACCTTTTGAAATCGGAATCAGTGGCAATGTTTCAGCTAACACCAAGGAAATGTCGAGGGCACACACTGAGGGTACTGCATCAAGCAAAGTATTTCTTCAACAAACTACTCAGGCATGGATATTCTTCACAGCCTTGGTTTCAAAGCCATTTAGTATAGTCCTAACTTCAGACATGTTGAAGCCAACATGACTAAATTGTAAAGAAGCTATTTGCTGAAAGTATGCTTTGTAGTGTTAAAACAGTTAAAGTTTTCTAATTCTGCAACTGGCTTTCTCTCTGCTGCATTGTAAGGAACGTCCAGGTAAACTGCTGAACTGTTTTGATCTGAGCAGTGTTGTACCTAGCAGTGAAGCACCCAGCTTCCCAAAATGAGTGCCAGCAATGAGTGCAATAAACACAGGAAAACTACAGTCAGAAGAATCTGAATTGACAAACTCACACTCCTTGCAAATTTGTTTCCTGCAGCATGTGTCTGCCTGAACAGAATCCCAAGCTTCAGCAACTCAGGTGATGAGATGCTGTAGGAGCATCTGCAGGTGATGTACAGATGTGAACTCTGTAGGACCATGCATATTGGCAGGACAGAAGGATACAAACTTGAGGACAAGAGGGTTCAAGAAAAAAAAAAATCTCCCTCTGTGTAACACAATGCATTTACCAGAATTTGAAAAGACAATTATTTGAGGAAGAGGCTTAAGAATGCAAACCCTAGCTCAGAATGGATCCCATACACAGAGACCAATCTGTGTCAAATAAGATGCAATGTGCTTCTAAAATGGATGTTGCTGATCCCATTCAGGATGCATCCCCTTCCTCTGGAACATTAACCATTCATGCTAGAATGCTCTTCCTTTATTTTTCAACTTTAGCTTTTCTCTTTGGTTAGGTTTTTTTTGGTTTTTGTTTTCCTTTTTGATAGCTTGAAATCTGCACCAGTCTTCTGAATCCCTTTGTTTACCTTTGCTACTATTTTCTAATTAGTTCATGCTCATTTTGTACACTCATTTTGTACTTGGTATGAGATAAACAACCTAAGATAGATACACAGCCTGTTTCCAAGTCCCCTGCTTCACAATATGCTCTCTTCTCAAGACCTTACTTCTAATGCCTAAGTCATGTCTGGAGAAGAATCAAAGCCTAAGATTTTGTCCTTATTGGCCAAGAATAACAGTTCCTCTCTTCCTCTCACATTGTCTCTTTTCTGTACCATGTCTTAAATTTAAAAGGAAAGGAGTAGTTTAGCACCTTCCCAGCTGATTTTGTTTCTTGCTTCCTCTTCCATAGTTACAGGAATATGGATTTAAACCTTAAGCTAAGTAAAATGTAGAGTATGGTCTCACCACTGAGGTGAGAAGTTATTACACTATCTCACAAAACACTATTATCAGCAAAGCTACTGCCTCTTCTGTCTGTATTTTCAAAGAGAAGAGCAAACCCAATCAGACTACACTGACAGTCTTAGGCAGCAGGATGAAGGGTTTAAGTTACAACTATTCAAGCTGAGGGTCTTGCAGACATGCTTTTATCACAGCAGTAATTGGTGTCCAATTTCCAAAGAAGTGAGTTTTGAAAGATGCTTCCCCATTTTCATTCTCCCTAGTAGCTGGGTTTGTTATCTCCTCACTTCCAATAGACACGCTAGTGCTAGTATCTGAACTCCCCCTAGCCACTATACGTAAGGGGGAGGGAGGTTCCTCCTGGCTAAACCCTGGGGCACCCACGTGTGTTTGGGAATCTGAACATCCCAGACATGGTTCATGCAGACTACAATCCAGCAGGGAATCCTTTAGCATATGCAATACTGGACTGTATAGCCTGCTCCCCACTCCACCCAGCACTCCCAAAACTGGAGATGGAATAGCAATATCCTTTTAGGGTAGACTTGCCCTTGCAGGTAGGCAGTAACAGAAATTTCCTTTCAACCACAATCATAGAGTGGACACAAAATTAGAGGGAATACCACCTCACAAATACATCTTGCAATGCCCATCCCTAGTTGCACATTACCTCATGAGCAAAACCCAAGTATTACATTTTATCACAGAAAGTGAAATATTCCACATTATTCCTGAACTGTGAAGGCTCAGTTCTAGAACTATGTTTTCAGACGTTCCACAATTAACGAACACAGCAACAGTCAGCACAGAGTACTGGAATGACAAAACTGAGAGCTGATTTTCCAACTTATCTGTAAAATTACTTGTATCAGGTTGCATCAGGACCCAATTACAGCTGCCAGCAGAACAAGCACTGTCCAAAGGCAAGGCAAAATGAGGGTTTCTGTCCCAAAGAGTAAATTCAGAATTTCAAGGAACACTCAAGAATTGAGGTAGTCGTAAGACTTCTACAGTAACTTCACATTTGGAAAAAGAAATGTTATTTCAATGCAGAGAGAAAAGCTGAGCTTTCACCCTTTACAAAAAGCTAGGAAAGCACAGTGTCTTTTCAATGAGGCTACGTAGCCAGGGACTACTGTAGCAGCTAACACAGGGAGTGTTAATGCAAGGGTACATTTTCAGAAAAAACTATGCACAACTTATGTTATTGAAGAAGATATCAGATGTTTGTTGCAAAAATAGAAAAAGGGGGAAAAAAACTCTGCCTAGGTGCTTTTATTTAACCTATAGGTGCTTTTATTTAAGGACACACCAAGGCATGCAGTTAGGTCTATTAATATTCAGGTCAGTTCTCATGCACCCACCATGACCTCACTGCTTTCTTGACTCAGCAGAAAAAGGGGTTTATGAAAAAAAGATGGATAGAAAAAGATGGATTCCCTACCCCTCAATTTTTTGAAAGCTACTATCAGTTAAACCTGTGCAAATATATTTACAATTCTTTCTCCTATGCTTCCCCACCAAAGTATGGAAAATGCACATTCCTACCTTTTTAAAGAGAAGAAAAAAGGCTGCAAAACAACTAGACAATTACTATGACATTATATAAAGAGCTCTAAATTCTTACTTCTGGAGACATACCCGGAATAAATCAACTGTCCAACATGAGTACAAAAGTAATTTTGATTCCATCAGTGGAGATTTAGCTTTCTTTCAGCTCTTTCCTACACAAGACAGAGTGACCAAAATCTGACCCAACAGCCTGAAAGATCAGGAGTTAAAAGTGTGACAATTTGATTAATTCTCTCCCTGTATATCAACCATAACTTAAAACATGACCAGTCAGAGAACTGTACTTAGAGTTGATCAACCCAAACTCCCACAGCCTGGAAAGTAAATAAAGTGATGTGAAACAATGCAAATGAAAAATATGCTCAAGGATTTGCCACGTACTAGGATTTACAGACATGCTATTTATACTTCTACTTTTACAAAAGAAACTTTGTTCTTTCCAAAAATAGAGTTCTACATAGCAGATATTACAAAACAATTTAAATCTGAGTAACAAAAGATTATTTTTCTGTGAACAAATCTGGGACTCTAAAGAGCTGAGCACGTGATAATGCAACTCAAATGTGTGTGACCATCCACAACAGACAAGTACAAAAACTATGATGGTCATACGTTGCTCTGTGACAGGGAAATGAGAAAAGTGATACAAGTTATGGAACACCACAGAAGAAATGACTGAAGCCAAACTAGAAAGTCTGTGTGTTTTAAGCAATCTCTAATTAAGGGAACATTCCCTGTGGCCCGATATGCAACATTTTTTGTGTTAAGCTGTTGTCTCCTCAATAAGTGGATTCATGTCTGCCAAGCAGCCAGAAGGAAACTGTGAGGCTGAGATGACCGATGTATTAGAGGGCAGTGTGTAAGTACCATGTGCTGAATGGCTGTTGCACATCTAAAAACACCCAGCCTCTTTTCAGCTTCTGAGGGAGCAGTGCATACCACCCTGCACTCCTTCACACTTCAGTCATGACCTACACCAAACAGCTGTGTAAAGCATTCAGACTTCCTCCTCAAGGAGAAGCACTGGTAATGTCAGTGCATTCACAACTACACATCTTTCATTCCGTGTTAATTTTTCTAAGATAAAGGATGAGGAGTGCAGTGCATGACATCTTTCAGTAAGCTGCTAATTTTCTACCCAATTATTTACAGTATTACAGGAAGAAATGTTTGAAATTTAATGAATAAATAACAATAAATAATAAGCAAGTAATATTTGCTTTTGTTTAGTGTCTTAAAGTAAGAATCAGATGTGAGTTTTTTCATTCTGTTATTAAAACCAGCACTTGCTGTTATGCCTCCAAGGTTTCCAACCACAGCCTTTGGATTTGACTGGAGATAACATTCCACCACAATTTTAAATATTTCAGAAAGGGGTGGGGAAAAAAAAAAAAAACAAAGATGCATTCACCTACATCACCAAAACACATGTGTATGCAGGTATGAAAACCTGTAACTTTACCTGAAAGTTTTTATATTAATAAAAAAAATCTGCAGTGTCACAGAATCTCTGAAAACACATTCTGTACTACTTCAGCAAAGATAAAATATTTTTTTAAAACATATGCATTTTTATTTAATATGCTATGTTATTATGCGTTATACTACTTGATAAGCTGTGTTTAAATTCTAAGCTAAACAAATTCTGTTCCCAGAGCAATCAAAACTACCCCTATGAAGAAGACTGTGCTTTCAAGAAAAGTTAACATCACCAAGCCAGAAGTGTATTTTTTTCCTAGTAACATACCTGTTAACTATGATGAGATAGCATACTGGGAGAGATTTATAAGAATAAACCCAGAAACTCAGGAACTTAAACAATCCCTTTAATATAACAAACATATCCAACTTCCAAATATAAACTGGGACCAACTAACAAATAAGAAACTCAAAACAACTTTCTGAATACCAAAAAGGTCTTATGTAAAACAGTGCTCATTTATTTGAGGTATCGTATCCATGAAAACAAAACAAAACAAACCAAACTGTCTACATTTAAAAAGATTTTTTACTTAGCAAGGCAAAAGAATTTAGGTGGTACATAAGAGTAAACAGATGTAAACAGTGTAAAAATACAGACTGCTAATACCAGCCAACCCAAAACTGAAATAACCCAAATATTAAAGAAAAATAAACCAGAGGCATGCAAAATATTGTTTGTCAAAATACACTCAAATCCATGTGGCTAAGTGGAAGTCAAAAGCTAGTGAGATGGATTTAGAAATGCAGTTTTCCTTTCTTTATTTTCCTTAGATTGATTGTCATTTGATTTTCCACTGAAGTGGAATGGCTGATGAAAAGCTTTTAACCTTCTTCAACCCAGCAGTAACTGAATTTTTAAAACTCCTAACAGGTGTTGAAAAGGAGGTTTAGATGTTTTTATGATATAGTGTGATATACAACCTCACTCAAATGCTACAAGCAAATGGTGCATGGTCTGTTACTCTTATGGGAGGCAAAAGCTTCGAAAACAGTCAAGTTGCTTCAGGTGGATTTTTGAATTTCTCCTCAGGAGAGCAGTGACAAACTCCATGGTAAATCCAGTACACCACCTAACATTTTATTTGCAACACAGAACATTTTGGCAACCAAGATATATTAGAGGAATCTGAATAATGACCTGCAATGCATGTGCTTTTCAGAAAAATCAAGTTTTGTTTCAGATACGCATCAGGAACATAAACAGCACAAGGCTTTTCTCATTGAAGCAACTGTACTGATGCCATCCGTCTTAGTTGCACTTACAGGTCTTTCTTATCTTCTGCTTTATTTAAACTTTGCTGAAAAGAGACAGATAAACAACTTAAGTTTGGCCAAGATCAGAAACCGTTGACTTCAGATGCTGCATTTTGCCCCCTTGCAGCCACACCTGATTTGTTCACCATACACCTTTCGAAGTTCCCATCAATACCACCCCACAAACACTTGTGCTTCTGATCCCAGGATAGTCAGGGCTGTGCAACCCTAGGTCTGCTTCCCATTCATGAACAATCTGAACTGCGCAGCAAACTCAGCAGAAAGCATTTTCTCCTATCAACCGATTTATCCCTGGGAGCTGCACCCTCTGTGTGCCCAGTACCTTCTGTTCTTTCCATTCAGAGGTAAACACAGAAAATGGTGAGGATGTGTGTTCTAGACCACAAGCCTGTTAGAAATGCAGCAGGACTACTATGGCTCATTACACAGGGAAGCACAACAAGGACAGGACATGCATGGTGGTCTCGATTTGAACACACAGATCAGTTGAGCAATCTCTGTAGTACAGGGTGAGGCTGGGAATCAGTAAGTGGTTTCACAAAGTGCAGGAAAAATAATTTTAACATCAATCATTTATTTTCTCCCAAGATCACTACTTGTAAAAAGGACAGCTTTCATTTTTATTGAATTTTGGTTAAGACAAGAGGTTAGGCATGGAGCATATGAACATCTGTCAGACAACTTAAAAGAACAGAAATAATTACTGTATATTTCATGGGTGTATATTATGGGTATTATGACCATGCACATATGCAAACTCAATCAAACAGCTAACTGAACTTTTGGTTATGTGTTTGGTTTTTTTTTTAAATTATTTTGTACTTCAGCTTGAATTTTATAGTAGCCTGTTTTTAGCTTAGGCTGTTTGTTGTGTTTTTTGGTTTTCTATTCTTACATATCAACAATATTACAGCATTTATAATCCAGTAATGCAAAAACATGATTAAAGAGCAAACAAAATAAAATTATTTTTATAAATTATGTACATACCCCCCCCACTACTATTCCTATCATTTTCTTACAAGATTTCAATTTGATCATCACATCCAAAACTATCTGAATTTTATTTCCCAAATGACAACAAAACTGAATCTAACAATTTTGACCTGAGCTTTGCCACCCAAAGTGCAAAAAAAGAAAACGCTAATAACTTTGCCATTCTTGTAAAACTAAATTCTACTATTCTGATGAAGTTTAAGGACTGCTGCCCATTGTAACCTTATGCTATACTAAAAATTTTGGTAAATTCTCTTGCACAATAAATACCAAACAAGCAGAATTTTGCTGGTACAACTTCAAAACACAGTGCTTGTATAGCAATCTGGAGCCACCTACCTGAAGCCGTTCATATTCCTTCATCAGATGATCATATTCTCTTCTAACACCATCAGATTGCTTTTTAACTGCAGCCACTTCATTTTTTGCCTTTTGGAAAGCTGTAAAATATCAGAATTGGTGTTTTAATTATTACTTGTATTTCTGCAGATCCTCAGAGCCCTGGTTGTGTATTAAGGCTCTGCTGCAGTAGACATTCCTTCCTCTAAAAAAGCTTGAATTTAAAACACAGCATCACAGATGTACACAGGAAGAGATGTTCAGGACAGGGAAAGAGAATGACCTGTGTTCAGTAAGATCAGCACAAGGAACAGGAAGGGTCTGTAAGACAGGTAAGGGCGAGACCAATAAACTGTTGAAAGAGGTGGCAAGTTAGTCATGACTACAGTATTCTGTCACATTGCAGGAGACAGTTTTAGAAAAACTTCACAAAAACCCCACAACTCCAAAATCAAAACTGTCAGCCCTCCTAAAATAAAGAGGGAACTCAAATACTTGGCAAGATTTTCACAAACCAGCTGAGACTATCTACAAAACATGGGGGGAAGGGAGAGAATACATTATTATAGGAGCACAGACCCCTCCTTTTCACCCTGTTCTTTCACCATGCATGAGTTAATTGATTAGAAGCATCAATTTATGGATGAGAAGGCAGAAATGGTGGTGGGAGGACAGACAACTGTGAACAAACTTTTCACGTCAGAAAAAGTAATTATTACTCTACTCAATCTCAACACAATAAACTGAGAGATGTCTACGCTGCAGTACCAAGCAGCCCAGGACCTTACAATGTCATTTAGACATTTTCGTATTCCTCTGCTACAGGTGTCTCAGGTATCATTGTATTTCTCTGCTGTAGAGCACAGCCACACTCTAAAACTTGATATATTCATGCTAAAACAAACGTTGTTAATGACCTAATAAGGCTGGCTCATACAGCCACTTAAAAAACCCCGAACAACCAAATCTGATGGTACAAATAAAAAAAAGAACATTTGCAAATTCCTTTTTCCAAAAATGTGGATCTATCCTTTGACTGTGAATTCCCTGAGAAAGAGCCTTCTTTCCCAGAGACCTCCAAGACACTCAAGAATTGCAGCACCTCTAAGAGCCTATTCCCAAGAGGAGGAGCTAGATCTGTTTGGTCTGAACCAGATTTCTCTTTGGTTGCTAGTTCCTGAAACATCAGAAACTAGATTTGACCATTCTTTTACATGCAAAAAGGAAAACTCCCTCTCCATTTCTGCTATTTTTAATTAATTTGAATGTATAGATGAAAAATGGTTCTCATTTCAGAAGCCTGCAAGTGGTTTTCCAGTAACAGGACTTTTACCCAGCCTGAAACTCTGATTTACTGAAGTTAATAACACTTCTGTCTGTTGATTCCAACGCGATAAAAAATTCACCCCATCTCTTTACATCCTTTTTTTAATTTCCATACTCTCACACAGTTATCCTTCATCCTTTATGGCATTCTTGACAGCATCAATACAAATTTTCTAAAGGTATTGGTATTTGGAATGACTATAATTTCCACACCTGTGACAAATCAAACTCCAATGCATTTAGTCTTTCTTTGATCTTATTACTGTTTAAAATATTCAATAGTAAAATTTGGAAATCAATAAAATAAATTTTTGACAATTTGATAAACTTCTGAATTTTAAGCTGTAGACAAAAAACTGTATGTATATGCCACTTCACTTCTTCAAGAATCTACTAATTAGAAAGATAAATTCTGCTTTTGTTTGAACATTCTTATACATAGTTATAGTAAAAATTAATGAGAACTTATTTCTGAAGAAGTAGGAACTCAATATTTTTGATCTAATATTATTTAGTTATTTATAAGCAGCAGCACGGTACTTTAGTTGCAACTAAAAACTACTTTATCTTTAAAATATGAACAAAATACCTAAAAACATCTACAAATCAAGAAAGCTAACAAGCTACTGCATTGTTTTAATGTTTTGACCAAAACAGATGTACGACAGGAATACCTCACCTAACCCTAGAAGACGAAAAAGCAGGGAACAGATTGTCCTTTCCACCTGTGTTGGCTATGGACAAAAAAAGAAAAACATCAACAAACCACTAACTTGTTCTTGTTAGGACCACACAATTAAAAGGAGCATCACATCTCTGACAATGTGAATTCCTCAGTAGCCCAATTTCTTTGGACGCCTTCTTGTCAAGCAACAGAGCCCGTTCGTATCTCACTGCTCAACTCTCCTGCACTGCACAAGCACTGCAGTGCAGCTCAGTCGATGGCACATGTACATTGTTTGTCATATGGACTGTATCATATGAACACGGATCCAGCAGGGAACAGAAAATCCTTTGTATGCACAACACAGTCAGTTTTTATTTCTGGCTTCCATCTGGCCTGTTGGTTTTTCTCACAGGAGACAGAACAGCTGCACTGGCAGCAAGCAAACCCCAACAGCTGACTGTTCCTACTAAAAAAGGCTTGAGCAGGCAGGAGGTGAGGATGCTGTTTCTACATTAATGCAACTAATGAGAAGAATAGTCAGTAAGTCCCAAAACTCAAATCCAGCCTCAGTACTGTGAGAGGTAGGCTATCCTTTTTCATTTCTTCCTCTTCCCTTAAAATAATAATCAACAAAACATTCTTAGGGCAGTGTTTCAGTGGAAGACATTTGTGGAAAATTTTATCCCTTTACACTTGTGTTACACGTGTGACTGGAGGTCCATAAACTAATGTAATATGTACAGTCCAGGAGAAGTAGAGAACTTGTCCTTCTCTCACCACATTCTCTGTATCCTAATCCAGCACAGATAGTTTACTTTATATTGCTCTGAATTCAAAGCAGGATGAGGAGATTACCACAGCCCAGCAGCTGTGCAGCCCAGTAGCATTTCTATGATCCTCTCATTCAATGAGCACGGAGAAGCAAACACTAAAACAAAACCAAACAGCAACAAAACCAACTGATGATTCTTTGGGTGTTTTCTTGCACAAGTACTAGTCCTGGTCTGACTAAATCACTTGACTTACAGTGCTTGCTACTAAGGAAACCATCTGGAACTTACATTAGCATTGCTCACAATACAAACCTACAACCCAAATGATTTGGACCAGTTAAAGAGTAAGAAAGAGTCCTCTCTTTTAAGAGTTTTCAAGTTGAGAAAGAGCTATTCACATTTAAGAATTTAGGCACTGACGGCACAAAAGATTTGCCAACAAATACGCTTGTAAGGCTGGGAACACAACTCCAGTCAAGTAATTCCATACTAATTCTGAATTCTCTTCATAAGATATAATGGTCAGATAGCTTAAAACAAAAAGGCAGGGCCAGAAAAATCAATCACAAATTTGCTTCAAGTACCTTTTGTAATCTCAAATGAAATTTTGTTACAAAATGATATTAAGAGAATCTTCCGACGGCATAAACAGCCTTGTATAACAAACCCACGCTTGTGTATGCGGCGCCATCCCTTCCCATCAACTCGCAGTGCGTGTGACCTTGTGCAATGTCTCCCACCAAGCTTATGATCCCACAGGTAAAAAGTAAGGTTAAGTAAGACTGACTTTGTTTCTAAAACCTCCCTCTGCCATTGGCTAAATAACACGAGATAGTGGCCAATTCCTTTAACTTGTTTTTTTTTAAACTGGAGTGCATCAGTGGAGCTCAACATAGTTTTCATATATGGCACTAGCCTGCCTGGCAACACAAAGGCCAAGTTGAATTCTCCCTTGCAGCCAGTTTTATGAAATGTATTCCCAATGCTTGTATTGGTTAATTATCTAACACCTAATAATCTTCACTTTTAAGTGAAAGCTGTACATCTGTACATTCATACCTTCTGGAACAGTTAACAATTAAAAGCTATTTCAAAACCAGCCCTCCACATAAATTATTGCTCTCTTCCTGTCTCCTACAACACTATGCAACCACGAAACGAAAAACACTTGTGACACATTCTGTACACAAAACAAACCTCAAAGGATGCACGGGAGTTTCATCAGAATTTCCTCCTGCCGCACTGTATGCCTATGACAATGATACATAAATAGAGAGTATTTTCAGAAAAAGTTGAACTAAACTTCAAAAGCATCTAAATGACTTCGGTGAGCCAGCACATATTTCACGAAGTGGAATCCTAATGGAACAGATTTTGTCTCAATGTGGCACTACAGACTCAGCTCAAGGATGCAATTAATGCCACAGCTCAAATTAACTGCACACAGAGATACTGGGACTTCAATGCCTGTTGTGCTACATCATCTGCCAACAGAAACTTAAGGTGCATGCCATTTGCTATGAAATATTGTTAGAAAAGTGAGGGTCAACAAGCTGGAGAGGAGTCTGTCACCAGTCTGTTCTGCCACACAACCTGATCAATATTACGTGTTCTGTATAAATTTATGTTGAGTAAACAAAGCTGTAGCCTTTACCATATATTAGGAAAATGTCACCAAAAATCATGTGATAGAAGTTGAAATAGTACAGCATTGCAGAAGTCTCCCTCCTGCCCAAAGGGTCCAATAATAACAAACTTGACATTTCACACACAGGCATTTCCATAGTTTGGGATCTGTGAGCAAGAAAAGAAAGTTAATGCACTGCTAGCCCTGTTACTGCCCCCAGCCCCAGTAAGGACTGCTGCTCTATGACACTTCTCTCAGCTCTAACTTCATTTTTAATTTCATATAATTTATTTTCTTGTGGCTTTGTGGATAGTTTTCAAAACCTGAAACAATATCCTAGCATCTCCTTCTTCCCTAGAAAATCCCTGTAGGTCCAAGATTAGCAGTCATTCTGAGAGCCTTTAATTATCTGAATCAACATTTTGTTAGAAATATGTCTAATGTGTAGCAGGAGAAAAATTCTCACATCTGTGCTGTGTGCTCCAATGAGTATGTAGGTATCAATGAGACATTTTTCATCATATACAACTTTATCAATAAATTACCATCTCAAAGGTTTCTATACAGTCATGTTATTACATGTCTAGGTATGCTAAAAATGGATTTAGGCTCTCAAAGTGCTAGCCCCACTGCTGGGTGCTTATAAAGCCCTGACGACAATATGTGGAGTTGCAATAAAGTAGTGAGGAACTAGTCCTCTTCATTTCTGGAATAAAACAACAAAAGGCATCAAGAGGAATAAGAAAGGCAAGTCTGAAAAGGAAGCAAATTTGGCTGAAATCTTTGTCATTTATTTCCAACCTTTCCTCAGATTTTAGTAATTTCACTACTCAGTCTCCATACTGTATTTTCAAAGCACAGGAGGTGGAAAAATGTCTTCTTAACTTAGGATTTCACTTACAGTTAATTGAGAAAAGAAGCTGACTGTGTTTCCTGTAAAAAGCGAAGAACTAGAGATGAGTGTCCTGAAAGTCTGCAATAATTTCCATCTACACTATAATTTCAGTAAGGAGACATACAGTATTTTCTCTGTCAGTTGTAAATACTGACTCAAAACCTTAGAGAAAATTTGGATCTCCAGTGAAGTCACAGCACCGATCTGATACTAAACTGTGTTCTTAAATGTGAAGCAGCCTTACATTTAGGATTCCTCCTAGGTGCCACTCTATTGAGTTAACCGACATTTCAACATGTGGCGCAGTATAAAATAATGTATCACCGTGCATCAGTAGCTTAACATATGTCCCAGACCAGAAAAATGGATATTTGAAACTACCTTTTTGAAACTTGTTTTTTCTTCCAAACAGCCAAAAAACACCTAATGCAAAATCCCAACCAAACAAGAACAAAATCCAAACCTACTACTTGCATTGAAACTATCGCTGAAAAAATAAACAAAAAGAAAACCTCCAAAATTAAATCCAGTGAAGTTTTAATATTTATACCAGTTTTGCCTTGTTTCATTACTAGTGACACCCTTTACACTCTTTGTTTCCCCCCCCCCCCAATTTCATGGATTGGACACAAAGGAAAGGTCACTTTAGTCATGTGAGCTCAGTAGCATGAAACAAGTAGTTTAAAAGAGGTAAAACAAGCTTTTCAATCTCAACTTTCATTTTGTGTAATGCATTGCTCACACTTAGTGAGCATGAAACTCAACATTCACCTGCTCAGTTGCAGGAATTCCAAAAGAAAACAGTAAATTTGATTCACTTTCTCTAACACTCCGAAGAAACCTGTGTCTGCGGATGTGGGATTTGAAACCTTCTGGTTATCAGTTTGCTCAACACAACATACAAGAAAACTCACTTTTTGTAAGACAGACATACCTTAATACCACCTAGCTGCTGATAGTAATGCCTATGGGGTTTTTGGCAATGAGGGGGATGGCATCAGTGGAAGGGTTGTAAATATTTTCCTATTCATTCCTAAGAAAGACTCTCTCCCCCACTTTTGCCCTAACAAAAGATTCAAGTATGCCTTAATTTATACATCTTTTGCATGGACAACAGCTCACAGGGAGAATGCAGCTGAAGCAGCATGAGGTAAATCTATTTATTCCTTCACTTTCTCTAGCATTCCTGTCTGAAAAGCTTACACTATATTAG
Source organism: Manacus candei (assembly GCF_025592945.1). Classification (NCBI taxonomy): domain Eukaryota; kingdom Metazoa; phylum Chordata; class Aves; order Passeriformes; family Pipridae; genus Manacus; species Manacus candei. The sequence goes on along the minus strand of NW_026138111.1, from coordinate 3,113,190 downwards.
TGTTACATACCACCAGTTAGTTTAAATAAAACATATGCATTTAAATTTTCCATTGATCCTGTCACTTCAAAGGCAGTTTGCTCCCCCTTTCTTCAAGAAAACAGCAGGAGAGGGAAAACCCACTATCAAACCTGCCTGAGAATGTGAACTAATGAGACTCTCTATTTAAAGATTATTGTTGCTTCAAGCCTAGCTGAAAACAGCTGTTCTACAGTTCTAGTTTGAATTCCCAGTGAAAAAAGACAATGAAAAAGGATACATGAAACATATGCTGTTATTCTTACAGCTCTGTAGCACTGCAATATGAAAGCAAGGCTATGTTTTGATGACAACACACAACTTGGTACCATGAAAATCTGTATTTTGTTACATTCTGAACATCTGATTAATGTTTACTAGATCACAGGCAGTGTTATCTTAAAAACACCAATCTCAGAGGAGCAGGTGTTCATAAGCATCACACACCTTGACAGATCCCAGTAAGACAGAACCAAACAGGTAAAATCTGCTTCTATCTCAATTTGGGTTGCCTATAAAGCAGTTTTGACAACCTAAACCTTAAACACGGAAGCTGTAACAAAAGTATTATGTTACAAATTGCAAGGTATGTTTTCTTGTAGACAAAAAAAAAAATAATTAAAAAGCTAACACCTTAACACCTCTGCTGCAGAACAGATATAAATTTAGAATACTTGTCAAGGACTTCTCTGCTATCTGACAGAAACCCTATGTTACAGTAAAAAACCTCAACCACATACTTCCCCATTTCATATAGGGAGAGTGGCTGCTATGTATGATATGAAAGATCAAACTCATGGCTATAAGCAACCTGCAATTGATTCCACATCCTGGTCACGTCATTGATGAAGACAAGTCAACATCACTTAAATATATCCTTTCAATTTGGTAATAATTATAATTTAATTAAGGTGTTCTAATTACACTGTACACATTTCATAATGAAACATTTACTAAAATACAGGGATGGCAGTGATGTTTTGCTAGTTCCTAGTCAAATGTAAAGAAATGCCATGCCAAGTGTTCTGGAAATGGATGATTTAAGTTAGTTAATGCTATACCCAGAATACATTTTTGACGTTCAGTGTTGAAATCATCTTTTTCTTAATTGAAAAGAAGTCCTAACTAATACTTACCAGTCGATGTCTTCTGTAGTTCTGCTTTCAAATATTCAACTTCCTCCTTCAACTTTTCCTGAGTTGCTTCCTTTGACTCTTTCTTTTTATCACTTCCTTGTCCACTCAAGGCCTAATAAAAAACACAGTTGCTACAATTAATTTTATTTTCATTAGCCTGACATTAATTCAAAACACCCAAAGAATGTCAACTTCAATCTTGCAAACCAACAGGTTTTATCAAATGTCAACGTGATACAGGCAGATGATCATTCTAGAAAAAAATTCCCCTGAATTAAAAAAAAATAAAGGAGATAAAAAAGCTCAATGTTTTAGGTCGATAGTAATGGCATACTTGTAACAGAATGGTACTATTTCCTGTGTAAGAGTATTTCTGCATCAGGTGTACAACTTTTGTTTATGTTATAAATATGTTTTTCAGAAGATATACGCTGGGACTTGCCAGTGACAGAACACGGTCATATTTATGTGCAACTTGTTCTAATAGTTTATTGCGATTTCTCTCCTTGTAGGTTTGCAGCTGCTTCTTCCATCTTCAGAATACTTCAATATCTAGATCCAATTTCCAGTGAAATTCAAGAAAAAAAACTAGGAAAGGATTGAGGAAGAGCCCTGTAAGCACTAGGCACAAGAGCAATATCTTCCCTGTACTATAGAACTGCTGGCACTACTATACTTATGCATGTTATTAAGATGTAAATTAGACCCCATAATTAGATCCTTTGCTCTACTTGCCTCTACTGCCCAACCACACATCATCTGTTATGAAAATGGCAAAAAAGTGGAAAATGCTTAATGGAAAAAAGAAAAGTGAAACATCTGAGATAAACAGCTGTTAGGTGAACTTGTGATATCAGAGTTTACCGGGCACAGGTGGGAGCAAGGGGGAAAGATTACTTTAGGAAGAAGAAAAAAAACCTGTTTATAAAGATGAAGGAAAAGAACCTTTTATAAAGACTGGTAAACAATCCACGGAAAAGAGCTGAAGAAAATTTTCCAGAAGCTATTTAATCAAAGAGTGGAGATTACACTGGACTGTTGGTAAGAAAATAGCTAACTGTCTCCTTTACTTTGTGATCACCTCTTTCTATTAATATGCAAATAGCTATTTCTGTGAGCTTTCATCTTAAGTCCTGTGCCCCATGGAATCTCTGAACAGGAGACAGTGCAGACCTCGCACACCAGAGTAAACTTACAGTATTTATACTTGCAGCCAGTGCCTTCTATGCAATTGCTCTCACCTCTCTCTGATGGCAGAATGAAGCACACTTGCAAATAAACACAAATGCAGGGGCCAAGCCACTGGATGAGAGAAATCTAAGGCACAGTATGTCTATAAAGTTAAAATATTCCAATTCCAAACACTTCACATGTCCGTCACAACAGAGATCCAGCCACAGCATGTTGCCTGGACCTGCGGCTACCAGTGTTTTTGCAAACCGTGCAATCAAATACACAAACAGAAACAGACAGGAATACAGTTCCCAGTTTCTGGCTATCGCTTACAAGTGGCTAAGAGAATGTGTTGCTAAGGGAATACGAAAGCAGAACAAAAAAGAGGACTTTTGGCCAAATCCCAACAAAATAGAGAAGAAAAAAAAAGTACCACAGGCAGTAAAGAGACAAATTCCATGGTTGAGGGAGGGAATCTGGATCATTTTGACAAAATACCAAATCACAAAATTTTGTAATCATTGCATACTCAGGAAACACCTAACATGCTCTAATGATCTTTGTTTTACAACAGTTCTCAAACAACTGCATTTTTTTACATCCTTCTTGTACTTTTTTGTCCAGAATCTGTTCTCTGTCTGAAGATTTATTACAAAAAAATTACAGTGCTGGTAACCATAGACGCTGTGTTAGACAAACTCGAAGGAAACCTGTACACACGTGCAGTGAATTTTGTTTTGACAATGTGCCAGACTGAAGAATGCTCTAAAAGTCTTCATACCCCACATATCTGCACACTAGCTTATGGTTCAGTCTCTTCAAACAGAATTCAAACTAATCAAAGAAAGATTTCATACATTTATCTTGATTATCTTTGATTGCTTCCCTTCCTGCACACGATTGTGTACTGAACCACAACAGAAAAATGATAGCTTAATTTTCTTCATTCTTCTCATAAAAATAACATCTCTTTGATCCATTGGTGGTTCTTTTAAGTAAGACATTTTTGCACTCAATACTACTTAATATTACGGCAGTGTCCTACTAAAATAGGAAAGTATTAGGAAATCGGCTGACCCACTATAAAAAGATACAAGAATACAAAATACAAACCCACTACAAAAAGATACAAGAATACAAAATACAGTAACTACAAAATATCAATTTTACAAGACATCTCTTAGTACTTCGATGAAATTTGTCCTGGAACGACAGAACATCATTTATTTGGATTACTTCAGTTTCCTTTGTTAGTAAAATGCTACTGAAATTTGTTTTCAGTATTCTGAATTACATATTTTAAGTACATAGTTCTTCCTTTTTCCACCAGAGGGAAAAAAATGAACAAATATTATTCAGTAGCAAATCATCCTCACAGTATTTTGTACTAACTACTTGCTGAATAAGAAAATAACTAAAGAAGCTCAAAGATACCTCCTGCAGCCTTTCATTCTCAGCCATGTATTTTTTGGCTGCTTCAGTAGCATCATTTACTTGCGTTTCCAGAGCTGCATGAGATGCCATCTCTTTTGCCAGCTGAGTAAGAAGGGTGACAGTACGTCTCAATACACTGTGAAGAAATACAGTGAACAGAACTGTAATTCACATCATAATTTTTTTTTTTTTAAAAAGCAAAACCAAAACCAACAAAAACCAAAACAAACCAAACAAGCCAGAAAACCAAAGCAACCCCTTTTCATTTGCTGCATTAGCTATAAAAACAAAACCAGAAGAGAACTGTTCAAGCACTTGAAGGGAAACATCCAAGTTCATCCGTGACAAATAACAGTAAAAGGAGAGATTGAAAATATTTTCATCCATTAACATTCTGATTTTTACTTTATGCAGAACCTCTCTCCTCCTAAATACCCACAGCCATTAAGGGGTCAGACATGCTTGCTTAAAGGCTGAGTTACTCTTAATTTTAAACAGGATGGATCTCCAAATTGAAGACCCAAACAACATGTTAATGGTAAGGAGTACAGTGCAAAAAAAAATAATAAAAAAAATCCCACAACTTTATAAAAGGCCTTACAAGAATAGAATTAGCAATGTGAGCATTTTAATCTTCAAAGTACTTTATCAATACAGTTAAATCAAGAGCATGCATATGGCACCTCAAATCTAAGCTTTGCCTAGATTTGATCTAGTGATTGCCTCTTTGCATCACTACTTTTGTTATTCATCTTGGGAGTCTTTCAAAGCAGTATGTTGCTGAATCAAGCCAAAGTAACACTAAGTTAAATTAATGCCTGTAATATAACTATGCAGCTGCTCGTCAAAGAAATTTGAAAATCCAAGTAATTAACTTTTTCATAATTGAAAAAATATTAGTAGACCTTTTTGAGGTAAGCCTCCCCTCACCCTCCAGCTTCTTCACTGGAAGCTCATTTTCTTACTTTTTTGGGGATAAGGAAAAAAGTTAAGGTCCCCATGTCACTACTTTTCCAAGGCTTAGCATGTTTTACTATTGCTTATTAATTTATAGGAGTCATTAAAACACCACAACTAAAACAGAATCATAGAATCATGCAGGTTGAAATGGGCTTCCAGAGGTCATCCTGCCCAGAGTAGGGACAGGTTAAGCAGATTGCTCAGATCCTTATCCAGTTGATTTCCCACCATCTCCAACGATAAGTGATTCCACCATCATTCAGGGGCCTTGTTTCAGTGTTTAACTGCTCTTGATAGTAGAAGTGCTTTTCTATCTTTTCTATCTGAGGTTCCTGATCTGTTACCTCTTGTCATTCCTGTGTGGATCCACTGAAATGAGCTCACTCCATCTTTTCTACAAGCTACTACAGATATAGCAACCAATTGGATCTTCCCTTCAAAGGTTCTTTTCTGGCTGAAAGACAAGCTCCCTCTTCTCTCCTCAGAGGTCCCAATGGGTCATCACAGCAAGGACACATGCCATCCTAGGATAACACAGACTTTTATGTGCCCAATCTGCTTATGTACTCCCCAGTTGCACCTGCTAGTGGGGGTAATGTTACATTACCCACTGACTATCCCAGAAGGCTCAGGGAATTGGGAGGCCAAACAGCAGAACTTATCAGTATGAAACAAAGCAACCTAAGGTTGATCATGTTATACTCAATGCCTCACTCTTTTCCAAATATTTAGTCATTTGGTCCCAGTGAGCAGTGGGCTCATGTTTTCTTGAGCTTGCCTTTAGTTTTCAGCCCTTCTCGTCCCTCTCTGGTTCTGCATGGGGTAACAGAGGGCCAGACAAGCCTTGGTAGGCTCTCCGCATCTTCCAGACATCAAGTCAGACTAGCAGATGGGTGTCTCTGTCCTACCTAGGGAACAGTCTCTGGAGACTATGACCCTTCTCTTTTCTGTGCAGTTTGCATATGAGGGCTCAACTGGATCCAAGACCTCCAAATACAGGAGATCATTTTCCTTACCCAATGTTCCACAATTGCTGAACCACAGATAAAAAGCTTTTCTTGTGCTGTCACGTGTGACAAGCTCCTAGTGTCCTCCATTTTGTGAATCTCCATCTACCACTATTCTGGAATTTTCCTATTGGCTGATGTGCTGAAATGAACTAAAACTGACCCAAAGAATGAACCAGGGGCATCCAAGTACCTGTTCACACCTACATGTGGTCTGAACTTGGTTGGGTGATGGTAGCAGCAGTGCAGGATAAGACAACCCAAGGAACACTTTCCTCACCTTCTCTGACAGACATTTTGCCTGTTTAAGGGATAAGCAAAATAGCTCTACTAAGAAAAGTCTTTTTATCTAGCCACTACTGTAGGAGTACTTATTTCTTCTAAATTTTGGTGAAAGGCCAATAGCCCAAAAAAACACATCAAGCAAATCTCTTCAACAGCAGAACTTTTATGCACAATAAAATCTGCTGGGGCCACGTGAGAAGTTTTCTTCCTTGAAAGCTGAGTGGGAGTAGGATCCTAGGGGACCAGCTTCCAGCTCTTGCACAGGACACAACCCAGCTATTCCTCTTGGAGCAGAGATCAAAAACATATTTGTGCATATTTACTCAACCTTTCTAAAGGAAGACAAAGAACATGATGCATTCATATCACTATTGTGCAAGGCTAGAACCACCTTTGTTTTTTCCAATGTTTTCCTGCTCAAGTTTCATATTAATTTTTCTTTGACGCTTTTTTATGTTCAGCACTCCACAATGATCTGCTAAAATGGCCATACGTCACTCTAAGGGGAAGAAGTTTGTCAGAAGTCTCTGTGATTTTCTTGATCTGTGTTCTTCTTGCATATCTAGGCAATGTCAAGCAGCTGGCTGAAGTAACTCAGAAAAGGACCAGCATTCTTTGCCCAGTCACCACAAAAATGTTCAAATAGAAACTCATTTCACCAGCACATCCGTTTCGATTCATTCACATTATCTGTGTCCAATGAGCTCATGTGCTCCCTGCCCACTTTTAAGACCAGCAGGTTGTTTGGCTACTGATTCACAGGTTGTCTTGGCTGCTACTGCTGGGTAGTACAGAACTGTCCTTTCCTTTACTGTTTTATTAGCTGTATTTAAACATCCTGAAAGGGATACCAGATTTAATATCATAACACCATAGGAGGCAAGTTACCGCAAAGTGCTTGATCTGAAATATATCTGAAACTTTCCTCAAAGGCCGGAATATTATCCTAAGTTCTTAACTTATTATCAAAGGTCTTAACTTTGAGCTTGAGATGAAGTGGTTGAAGTCAGGCTCAAGTTTTGCTTCTTAACACAGCAGGATGCAAAAATACCAGCTTGCAAGATATTAACATTATTTTAACAGTACTTTAGTTTCTGATTTTTTTTTATTTCCGTTTTCCATGTTGAAAAAAAGGGTGTAATTTTAAGGAAGGAAATGAGTATTTCCTGAAGAAACTTCTGCAAAATATACGTTTTCTCCAGCATTCAAAATGTTTCTTTCTGTGTGTCGCTCACACATCTGCCCAATCTTCAAATATTTGTAAGGTATTATTTTCCCTGATCTTACTTGCTTCTTATCCAACCTGGTCACACTTAATTCTTTAATCTCTTGAAATTGGCCTTCTGATCTTTACTTTACAATTTGTGCAACAGTTCCTGTAATAAACATACTACATAGATACTAGAAAAATCTCATACTTACAGCCAAAGAAATAAGGAAAAACCTGAGAGATAGAGGTTTCTTTGCGATCGAAAGAGTTTCATCTGAATGTGATCAAAGGCACTGCTATTGATGTTTGCAGCCTTTTCATTCACGTGAACGGATGAGTACTTCCTGACTTCTCTAACAGCATCTGCAAACAAAACCAGTCCGTTCTTATTCACATCTGTGGGTGTGTGTGTATGATAAACCACACTTAGTACTAGAAATATGTATCTGGACTTTCAGCTCAGCGAACAGAAATAATGCAAACAGTGGCACTGCTTATGGTATCTATACATTTTAAAGGCTGGTCTTGATAAATCACTGAAGTGCTCCAGCATATTTCCAGAAATATGACAAACTATTGCCCAAAACATGCCTGAACAGTCATTTCTAACACTTGCACCCAGTCCCCAGGCATCAGGCCAAAGCAACACACTCTACAAATGTTAGCAAAGACTCCATAGTATTAAAATGTCACTGCTGACAACTGAGTTAAAATCCCCCCCTGGACAAACAGTGAGAAATGAGGAAGAGAGGGGAAAAGAAGAAATATTTTCTCAAGTATTTCATATAGAGTTTGTTAGATAAGCATGTGTTTTAGTAATGACACAAGTGTCTACTTTATGCTTGAATCACAGAGGGAGAAAATTATTTCTGTAACATCCATCAAAATAGAAAGACTAGTAACACAGTAACATCAGTAGTAACTTAACTGTAATAACATAATAAACAGAATGGAGGAGATAAGCTACACCTCAGCTTTCAGTCATTTTTCATACATCTTTCAGCTTCTTTTCATTCATCGTATACTCCTGATAGTTCTGCAAAAGGGCTAATACACTGCAAACACTTTTCAAAGGACAAAATAATTAATCAGGACTTACATCCACACAAACCCAAAATCTAACCCAGTTAAGAGTTCATATTACAATATATAAACTTAAGGTCATCATACATTCCTACAACCAATATAGCACCTTAAATCTCCTTCTGTGCATCAACGAATACACACATTTCATGACATCATCAGTTCCTGCAGAGTATTTTGGCCATGTTATTAAACTGCTGCTGCATTTGTCTAAGCAGACAATCAATTCCAAAGAAAAACACACGTGAATATCATCACTTATGACTGCCTCTTTCATATGCCTAAGTTATTAAGAAGGGAAAAAAACCCTGAAGTAAAACTTCAAACAATGCATCACATACTACGAGTAAACAAATGCATGTCCCTGTGCTATAGGAAGAGTCTTCTGAAATAACCTATCACTTTATGCTATGGGGTAAGCATGTCATCACTGCTTTACTTTAGCCCAACTTCATCTTTCTGCAAAATCAATGACTATCGACAACCAGAAAGCAAACTTTGGTTGAAGCTGGACCTGAGTTCAAGAGAGTAAATGAAATCCATTAGTTTTCAAACTTAAGCCATTTACTGAAGATCTACTTATGAGAATAATACTAAGCATAATCTTAAATAATGATTTTAAAAGTCTATTGATATTTCTGGTACTTTTTTAATATTAAGAATGTAGTATTGCAGTCTGGCCTAACATTGTTATTTATGTAGCGCATCTGTATACTTCCCTCAGCAGAAAATAAAACCATGCATTTTTTTCTTCTTATTTCAAGTAGCTTGGAATTAAAGAGCATGTTCACTCTAAGGTGCTGGAAACACTTCTATCCATGGAGAACTACTACTATCCCTAAACACAGGAGAACTATTTTCATCACTGAAAGGTGCTTACCTCACAAAGCAGTCAAGACAGACATTACACGAAATCAATCAGGCATATGGTCACCATTCAAGCTCCAGTTTCCTTAAAGCTTTACTCCTATTTCATAGACCTCAGGATCTACTCATAACAGAGGTAGCCAACAGCTGTTTTGTATCTGCACTGAGCAAAAGTAGTCAAATAGCCCAGGGTTTTGATATATTCTTCAAGAGCAACAAAGGGAAAGAGTGCCATCTACTGCATAAGAAGGCACAGTTCAGCCAAATTCTTGCGTGGAACATGTTCATTTACCTGTCTGAGAAAGTGAAACCAAGCAGCAGCCTAGACCCAGCCCCATTTTTCCTCCTCATTCACTACTATATTAGTATTGCATTTGGATTCCCAATGTGGATGCAGTATACGCCCTCTCCTCTTTCATTCCATTGTATAACTTTTCAATAAATTAGCTGATTTACATTAGGCTTGAATCCTTTCAGTTAATTTACTGATACGAACTCCATGTACCAGGTTTTTTCCCCCATTTCTTAAGAAACCGAATATTTAACACTTACCAAGAAACAAGACGATCAGTAAAACTATTATTGTAAGGAACATCTTGTTCCAAAATACTGCCATTTTGCTCCATAGAGGAATCATAAAAATCTTCTGCCATCTGTAAAACAGCATTGTGTTATTCAAAAATAATTAAGCAGTAAAAGAAGAGCATAACAACCTCACAGAAGAGAGCCTTGTTATTGATAAGAGACTTGTTAAGGTCTCTAAACAGCTGCTTTAATTGCAATACAATTTAGATGTACACTTAACTTTTCCAGCAATCCAACTTGCTCATCTCTTTTTTATTTGCTGTCAATATAGGCAAAGATAGTTGGTTCAACTTGCAAACTTCTTGCATGATAGCAGGTGTGTTTTATTTCAGCTTTTACTTTGGCTAGAATTACTTGATGTTCAGTCCTGACTACAATAAACTCAGGGATGGGGTAAAGACTAAAATCCATTGCATCATTTTTATTTCTATCCAGTTATACCCCTTGTTGCCAAATAAAATTAAAAGCTTCCACAAATTAGGATCATCTCTACCATCCTTCTTCAGAAGGCTTATCTTTTACACTGATGAATCTGCATAATTATGAGGTACCAGGACTGTTATAACAGTCTAACTTGTAATGACAACAAAAGACAAGTCTTATGCTTATATTCTGTCAAGGGTTAAAATCCTTTTCCCTAGCATAAATTTGCTGGCTATGGAAGCAACTTCAGAGGCCCAATGGTGGTGAAGACAATTATTATTTTTTAAAACAATCATCTATTTGATATTACTGCATGGAGTGCTCTGTAAGAATTCACACTTGCAGCACGAATGAAGAACATCTGATGTGCTCAAATGAATTGCAACCAGTCGTAACAGAGCACCTACTTGTCTTTTGCTGCAAGTTAGAATCAGTGCTACTACACAAATGAAATAATACCTAATCACACCATTAGGGATGTAACACAGACATGCTACTCAGTGTCTGATTATATGAGGTAAAATTTCCAACTTTTGTTAAGACTATTTACATTTCACAGAAACTGTTAAAATTTGGCCTCTAACAAAGCAGTTTCCAACCTAATATGAATTTAACTTAAATTAGACTGTGGCATCATCTCCCACGTTTTTTTCTGAATGTTCGCCAGAAAGGATTAAAATGTTTTAACACTGTGCACGCAAAAAACTCCTTTAAATCTTTTAATATAATTTGAATTCTTTATAGCAGACAGCCACAGTCTGTATCAAACAAAAAGCTTACTTCAAGCTACAACTCAAGCAAAGCCAACTTACAGACTGTTCAAACATGCAACTCTCCAAGCTCCATACTGACCTCCACTTAAGAAGTGACTCTCTGAGGTATGACCTTAGATCAACTACACTGCCAATTATAATCAGGCTAAAAATTAGATCTCTTTACTGCAAAGTCTTCTTGTGTACTATTTTCCCACTTATTTTTCCTCAACAAGTATTGACATTCACATCTACCAGTGCTCCATTGCCTTTTGGTGACAAAAGTCACATAAATATAATCCTTCCAAACTATAATACCAGTCACCACTGTGGATGTACTACACTTCGTAGTACAGATCTGTCTTTTTTACATTGTCAATTTACTTGCTCCCCAGGAACTTATAAGCTTATTAGCAAATTTCAAAAAATTAACCAAAAAAAAAAAGTGTAGGCACAAAAGAGACAAAGAATCTGTTTGAAGACTGAGAAGTGAATAAATCAAACTTCCAAGAAGAGCAGTTTCACACGTGTCAGTATCCACGCATGCTTTGCTGCTCTGACAGAACCAGCTCTCTCTCAGGCCACCAAGAGGAGTACAGCAGAGCTGTTTCCCCCTGGTACTGTCACAGCAGCTAAATCTACGCTTTAACCCCACAAGATTCCTGCAAGTTTTATTAAGAAGATAATTGGCACATATCACATATGGGATAAAGCTATTTCATGCTTTCAGAAATCACTGTTGAGAGGAAAAGGTCAATGCTCCAAACAGAGCACAGGAATGTATTCATTTAATATAATTTAAAGCCTTTCAGCCACACTGGATTCAAGCCCTGTTTGCACCACAAGTGAAACGTATTTCAGTATTCCCAAAGTACTCTGCTTGTGTCATCAGCCTGCAGAAATTCTTGCAGCAAGTTTCCTCACATAAACCATTAATAATCTGATGATTATGACTGCCATAATCCTTCTCCCCTCTCACATACAGTTGCACTTTTGATTAGAAAACAAGAGAAAGTATGAGAACTCAATAATCTGTGTTGAAATGCTTAACTCCCCACAAGCCAACTTGTAAAAATGGGAAGTTAAATTAGATTTTTAGAACAGTTTCAATTTCTGGATTTAAGGAAACATGACTAATTATTGGTATCCGCTATGGAGAAGCCAGGCATTTTCAAGACTCTTCTGCAGGTTTAAGTAGTTAAATTCAGACTCTCCACACAGCAGCTTTTATTCTTTAAGATATTACAGTAAAAGCTGTATTCTTCATTCTAAATACATCTAAAGATGTAGAAAGTAAATATGCAACAATTTTTACAGAACACTGAGACAGCAGCATTTTTATTTCTTTTGAAAAAGCTTTAATGTTTCATCCTGCTTGGTTTTGGAGGGGTTGTAAGTTTTTTGTAGTTTCTGGCCCTTTTTTTTTTTTTAAAACCTGATGTTCTGAAAAGAAATCATAAGTCTGCTTCTCTTGCCTCTTGTGGAGAAGCTAGCTTTCTTTAAATCCTGTAAAGAAATTAACATTACCAAATTTGAAGATCTACTTACAGGAAACAATCTTAAGATAATGCTGTAAGCCAGGCCTTCGCAGAGACTAAGAGTAATGAGCATATTTTGTTTTTTTCTCTTACTACATGCATGTATTTTACAAGAATTTACTGTTTTCTTAATGTTTGTGTTGTTCCAGAACCACTATAATGTTGTTAATCTATATATAAGCCTATAGAGGCCTTTATTTCAGTAATCTTGAACTTTCTGCATCAAACTCAAGTTCAGTTTTTCTAAACTAATATCACAGATTTTTTGCAGGCCTTAAAACATGCTTTATGCAGCTTGCTTTGAGTATCTGACATCTTTCATCTGTCCAGCACCCACAATGCCTAGTGTACAACCAAAACATAAAGTTGCTCGTCACAAATTTGACAAACAACTGCCGAAAAAGCTGCATCCTCCTCTCATTTTTTTTCCTGCTAGATACCTGCATTCATGCTGGCTACTCGAGAACCCTGGGAGAAGCCGTCCCACCTGCTGACACAAAGCAGGGGGGCTCATCTGGGCACCCCGACCGCTGTTCGGATGAATCAGCACTACGCACAAATCATAAAGCTTCTTCAAGAGGCTTGCAACTCCTGATGCTCCAGTCCCAAACAGTATCCCTTCAGCTTTGTTCACAACTAATGTAAGACGCAGCAAAGCAACGTATTTACATAAAAGAAGGAGTAAAATGAACTTGAAGTGGTAAGAAGCACCAGCTGGGCTGCCCAGCACACCGAAGACCTCCCTACCTGAGCGGGGAGATGAACGGCAGGCAAAGCACGAGAACTACTGCGATCTCGCCGTACAGGAAGCCAGCCACTGCCGTCCACTGGAAAGTCATGGTCCCGGCGGCCTGCGGGGGAAGGGGCGGCTCAGGCGGGCGGCTCCGATTTCCCCTCCCAAACTACCCCCAGGGCAGGGACGTGGGGGCCGGGACCCCGTGCGGGCCGGGATCCCGCGGCCGCCGCACCGGCCCGACGGGCAGGGCAGGGCCGCCGGCAGAGCCCCCGCCAGGCGGCCGCAGGCCCGGGGGTCCCTCCCGCCGCCCCCCGCACGGCCGGGGAGCCCCAGGGCCGCCCCGTCTCCCCGCCCGCCCGGCCTTCGAACCTCCTCGGCGCCGGCGCCCGGCGGAGCTGATGGCGGCGCAGGGGCGGGAGCGGGGCCTCGCCGGCCGGGGCTGAAGAGGCGCGGGCCAATCTCTCCCGCCGGCGCTGCGGGGGCGGGCGGGGAACGGGGGGTGTGTGCGGGCGCGGAGCCGCCCCCGCCCTGCCCGCGGGCCGTGGGCAGGGACGGCCCTGAGTGACACGGCGGGGGCGGTGCGGAGGTGCTGCCGGCCCGGCCAGGGAAAGGTGCCGGCGGGCACCGGGGAGGGAGGGTCGGTGCCGCTCAGACCCGACCCGGCCCCGCCGGCGGGGCGGGTGAGCTGGGTCTGGCGGCAGCGCGGAGGTACCGAGGGGCCGCACCTCTGCTGGGAAATGCGTGGATCTACACGTTGAGAAAGGTGGACATGAATATTACCTTTCTTTTTTTCTCCCTGTCTAGGGAATAGTTGCAAGCATTTTGCTGTGGAATCCTGCTGTGATCATCCCACTGCTCCATGACTCGAGATTATTCCATCTGGGACTTCAACTCTGCTCTTCTAGCTTTCTCCTTAGTTTCTGAAGTTCATTTAAAATGCTGTGTGTGTGTCTGTCCATCCCCTCTCCATGCCTAACGCTAATGTATTAAGACCCAGCAAATCTTTTTCTCGAAGAAAATAGGCCCACTATTCATAAGGATAACAACAAAGCAACAGTCTCAAACACCGTCAAACAGGCCTGTTTGGACCTCATAAATAAAACAGTATTCCTTCAGAAAACCCTGTTCTATCATACTGTCCTGCGCAGTTTTTTATCAGCGTACCAAGGCTCCCAAGGTATTATTTCCATGCTTTGGTACTCATTTTCCCACTTCTTGACCATCTCTTTTGCCACCCATCCAACTTTCCTTTGGCCCTGCGTAAGGGTGCCCCCCGATCACCTTGTGATCCCCTGATTCCTTTTTCCTATTGATCCTAATAGATGCTGAGGTGCTGCCAGAGGAAGAGGTTACCCTGTCTACCTGGGCATCACCAGCCACCAGCACTCTTGACACAACTACCTGTTTCGGAGAATTCTCTTCCAATTAATTTCCATCACAATGAGACATTAAATGCAGTGAATAGTGGTTCTTTGTTACTCTAATCCAGTGGAACTGACATGGGGTAGGAAGTTCTTGCATAAGCAGTTTTGAGCAGAGCTGTCTGCAGCTGCTCACAATCTGAAATTGTTTATTAAAATTTCCCAAGTCTGCAGCCTGGGGATGGAGCCAGTGTGTTAACATTTTCCTAGCAGCTGCCAAGCAATGTCTGGATGAAAGGTTACATCCCAAATAATTGTTTATGCATAACAAATATTGGAGAGGGATATAACCAGCCATTTCAATCCAATCTATGCAGTGGCAACAGCCTGGGTTTTAAGTAATATTTCTAACATGTTTTCATAAACATATTTGATCAGCAGCATAGAGAAAACATAACCTCTTGTCCTGGTTATTATATTTTAGCTATTTTCCTACAGCCACTATACTTTACTGAACCTGCTAAAGCATTAATACTTTCCCTCCTTTAATTCCAGTGCAGTTTCGATTTCTGAGCTGCTTACTCAGCTCTTACTAGCATTGTAAGCTGTCCCTCCCAGTAGCCCAGCCTCATACTCACAGAACTATATTTGCTCATCCCCACTGCCAGAGACTCAGAGTCTGCTTTTTCACTTCAGGGGCTTCATAAGATCCCAGAAAAACTCACACTGCAGCTGACTGCTGTGCATTTCCACTGCAGCTGATGTGTGTTCCCCACCAAACTGGAATGAGATCAGAGGAACAGAGAGAAGCCCCCTGCAAACATCTGTGAGACTTCTCCTGTTGAATGCACTCTGCCACTCCTGGAAGGAATTCTATCTGGAGCTGTAGAAGTCTGTGTTGTTAATCTAAGGCTGCCTATCTTATAGTGAACCACTGTGTGATGAATATGATACAATACAATATATAAAAGGGCTGGCTGCTTTAGGGAAAAAACTCACAAACCTGAAAACATTACAAACCTTAAAGCATGCGGACACGTTGTCCAGACAGAACTAACTCGTAATTTTATTACCCCACGTATATACAGAACAGGGGGCTGAGCTATCAGGCCAGGCCAGATATTTCTTATCCCCACACGTACCACACACGCCCACGTGACTGCTTTCAGTCACGAAGGACAATAATGCCTCAAGCAGCTTTCCAGCTTGACCTTATGATTCTTTTCACACTCACTAATCTTAGCTCTGGCTAGCTCAGGACCACGATACCTTTGCTTTAGGATTTTCTTCTTTTATCATCCAGGTGGCCACTGTTGTCTGTCTAGGTGCTCCTACACAAGGAATACCTTCTTCTCCCACCAGTAAGGTGACAAAGTATTCAGAAGCAGAAATAGGAAATGCCTGTGTATTAGCAGATGGTTAGAGGACTGAAATCAGACTAATTTACTGCTGAAACAATGGCAAAGTTTAAACTTGTTCTATTCTACTTTGGCTCCTATGATAGCTGTCTCATCATCACACACTGCTTTTGCCCAACCATCAACCCAAGACAGAGAAGTGACCTAAGAAATGTAACAATAGGGAATAGAGAAAATGGGATTGTATAGTCTTTGTGAGGGAGCTGGGGTTATTTCAGCAGGGTAAAGCTGCAAGAAAGTACAGCTGTTATGAGCATATGGCATTGTTGTGCAGAGTGGCTTAACATAAAGAGTGAGATCAGTTACAGGAGGCAAAGGTCCTAAATTACGAAACAATGCTTTGTATCTTAGATTACCTGTGGAACAACTTTTAAAAATTTGAATATTAGAAAACAGGAAGACTGAGCACCTGGTGATGTTACAAGTAACACATACAAGGAAGGACTACATCTAGTGGCTTTAAACTGGAAATTAAGACTTTTTCCATGTTCATATGGTTTATAATGAGAAATATGACCATATCCTAAAACAACACTGGGAATTAAATAACTCCCATCTTTAGCAATTTATGTATATTTGAACAGTATTTTTGTTCAGAGCATGGCTTAAGACTTCAATTTTGCAGTTTATTCTATGGCAACACAGTGAAGTGTGTTCAGATACATGCAAAATTCACAAGGGAAGGCATACAATTCATTTCACCCTCAAAAAGGGATGATAAACATCCATTGTTGACTTTTATGATGCATAAAAGGCCAGATCAAACACTCCTTAATTATAACCAATATTAACAGCAACCTAAGTCTTGTACTTCAGGCAGAAATCCCTGTGATTGATCTCACACAGGCACAACAACTGCTGCCTTCAAAATCATCAAGTATTCAGTTCCTAAATAGGTCAAGGTATTTCAAGTCCTCTAAAATTCAATTTTCCCACTACTAGAAGAAAAAAAAAAAATTGTGTTGATTATACTTTTTTTCTCTGCTCCTTGTGGCTAATGGGACAGTTTGCAGCATGTAACAGTTGGTACCCAACATCAATAAAATCTTAAGAAAATGCTAACAAAAGACAGTTAATAATTTCACAAGTCCTCTTCTACAATTCAGCTGTATAGTTTTACTTTTTAATTTGTGGCAGAAGGCTGGAGATATTTTCAGACCTGAGGAGAACTGAGCTGCACAATAATTGGATGAACTTGAGACTGGAAAGTTGACAGCACAAAATACAAAGTCATGCAGTTGGGAAGTAAGAACTTTTTCTGTAAAACTGGAAACTCATAATTTACATGATGAATATTAGTTGAGGAAAAGTGAGGCATTAGAAGAAGTATTATCTGCAGAAGATATTGCTGTGAGTTTACCTGGAATATTATACAAATTTGTGCTCATCTGATGTCAAGAAAACATCAGAATCAAGATGGGTGAAAAAATAGTTGTCTGAAGGAATGGAGACACTATCACAACAAAAAAACATTGCAGAGATTGTCTCAATTAGCCTAGGATAGCAAAGCACGTCTGTAGTTTTCCATTTATTAACACATCAGGAAGGTGATCGTATCAGAAGAGTTATGTAACTTTGCTGTCTTAAATAGTGAACTAGACTTGATGACTCAGGTCATGCCTTTCAAACTTTTATTCATATGTCTAAATCAGTGATATGGTTTGAAGCTGGCTCCCTGCCAAGTCTCCAAACCTTACCACAAGATGTCCCGTCCCCCCCCCCTCCAAACCTCAGGGAGAAGAGGGAAAAAACAACCAAGAAAACCTGAAACGAGAGAGAGACAGCTAAAGTGATATATATAAATATATTTACACTTATGTTACAGGTATATACAATTGAAATATATATACAATTTCACAAGGGAATGGGAAGGGGGAAGGGAAAAGGAACAAAACCAAAATAATATATATATATATCCCAATTAGCAGTCAAATATCTATCCTCTAAAAGAGTTAGCAAAGAAATAGCTCACTACTCTCCTGGGACAACCGAGGGTCACTCCGGAACGATCGCCGGCAACCTCCGTCTCCCAAGGTCGGCAAGGCCAAACCAGGCCTCGCTCCCCAACACGGCAGACTCAACAGCAGGGAACCTGCACCTCCAAGCTGCCGGAAGGAAAGAGAGCGAAGGCCTCTCCTCCTTTCTTCTTATACCCTGGCTTACGTAAAAATTGTAGGGAATACTGGGTAAATCTGGGCCCTTCCCTGGTTACAAACTGGTCACCAAGGAAGGCCTAGCCCAAACCACCACAATCAGACACATTCATAATGAAAAATGATCAAGTATTTAATGACATTGCATTAAAAAAAAGAGAGAATTTAAGATATTTAAACTATTAAATTATTTGTGAGTAGCATCAAAAGCAACCTTCCCTCCTCTAGATTGTTGCATAATTAAAAAAAAAAAAAATCACAATTCTATAAAACCCAAGAAATTTATTTAGAAAATTTGGAACTATTCACAAGTATATTCATAGAACAACCACAGTCAAAAAAACTAGGCAATTTTTGGTATAAATTTCTGTGTAAACATATAAAGAAAACAAATTATTTGATTACAAGTAATTGTACTGCACAGTTTTGTGACATTTCCCTTGCAGAACAAATGCAGCTGGTGTGTAATGTTTATCATCCTGTTCTAATTTTCACTATTTCACTCCTATACAGTGATTCAAAGCCAAGTGGCTGTCATGCTTTGATAAGCAACACGCCAGTGGGCAGAAAGGACTACAAGAGCCCAACTGAGAGAATCTGTCAGCTTTTCTTTGACCTAAAAAGTTCTGGTGTGGTAGATGATAGGGATCTTGTATACAATTATAATACGGTAGATAAACAAAACTGAATTTAGTTAGATTGAACTCTCAAGTCTTGTGTTTTAATTTCAAGCTAAGTTTGTACTTAGTTTAAACTGCCTCTTCATTTTACTTTTTCTTTCCATCACTGTTTATCTATTCTGTATTTCTTCTGCTATACGAAGTATGGAATTTTTCTAAGTTGTAAGTTTAGAAAGTTTTAGTCTGCAAAAGGAACATCTACTTTAAAAGAGGATAGTATGCTGGGCTTCAAAGCGTCACAGTCTTAAAGTTTGAAAATCTACTCAAATTTAAATTCAGCTTATGTCAGTTAAAGCAAAAACTTCTATAATTGCTCCCTTTGTATTCTTTTGGTCTGAAATTACTGGCATTATTTAGGAGGATTTTAGGAGGTTTCATGTAAGAAAGGCCCTAGTTTTGCAATAATATTGCTGTAAGCAATTGTCTGGTGAAAAGTTAAATTACTGGAGCCTTACAATAATATACCCTCTATGTAGTAGTGCACTGTAAACTGAATTCCATATTTGTGGAATCTGGAATATTTTCTAGAGAGAAAAATGTACACATAAAAATACTAAAAAAATAAATTACCATCCTAATGATGTTATGCTGTGTTTAAAATACAATAGATAAATGTGACTAAGAAGTAGGAACCCAATTAAAACTTTAACAATGTATCAACAATTGCAAAATACAAGTTTACACAGAATTAAAATAGTTCCATTTATCACATACCATAATGGTCATTCAAGTAATCTAGTACTGCTGAGGTACTTGATAAAACATTAAAAACTTTTTTTTCTTGTTTTGAAGTTATCCGTTCCATCATGTACATTAAGTGGTGGTGGAAACATGTAAAAGGAGTTCCGTGCTCAAGAGCAATGTCAACCCAGTCCTGGATGCACTTAAAAGGTGTCTCTTCGTATCCTGCAAACATAGCTGGATTTGCCAAGAGTCCTCTAGCCACCATTATACCTTCAAATTGGAAATTAAAGCAGTAAGTTACATTCTGCCTTAAATTTGATGTTATATCAGAGAATCTGCAACACCTATCAACACATTACACATTCCAGAAATTTTCAACAAAACACAGGACACAGAGCCCTTTCTTCCCTACTTTTGAAACTGCACTTAAATAGTATTTTGTTTTTACTTGCTACACACATACAAGCCTGCCCTCATAACATAAAATGATAGACACAAATATGCTAAATTTAGGGTTTTTTTGTGCAACTCAAGTCTACTCACTGACCTAGAATCCTTCTTCCAGTAAGAGCTCAATAGCTCAATTCAGTAAATATCAGGACTCTTGATCTGCAGTAAATCTTTCTGAACAAGACAACTGTAATCCCATATTGTCAGATCATTTCTATCCTAGTTTTTCTGTGATTAAGGGACTCTGTTTTCCTGCACTGTTGATATATAATCACTTAGTATTTTCTTTAAAAATAAGATGATAAAAATTGAAAAATTTCTTTTGCCATTGTACATGACAGAAAAAATCTTAATGCTTTATATTTTTGCTACTGAAGATGGTCAGCTGAACTATGAGAACATTTTTGAGCGTGATGCGTTTCCTTCCTGCTTTGTTTTGGGGGGAAAGCAGAACCGCAGTTTAGTTCAACTAATTTGTGTTTTTGCTAATAAACCACAACAGTGTCAGCAGAAACCTTCCACACGAACTTTTCCTTCTACCACTGTTCTCTATCCTGTTGCTCTCTAGTTGAAATATATTATGTGGATACAGATCACCTCTTCAAAAGATATACCAAATTTCCATATTGTCTTGAAACCAAAAACAGTTGCAGGAATCTGTTGTGACTAAGTAACTGCAGAACACAAATTTTACCACTGAAATTAGAGTGTAATGTCTCCTTGAAGCTAACCATCTCAACTGTTAAGTATCTGGCTTAACAGTATTTCTTTTTCCACTGTATTATTACCGCAAGAAATCTGCTCCGATGTTCAGGAAGTAGAGATTTCCAAGTGGAAGTTTACAGTCCTTTAAAAGATGATCAGTTCCATAAAGAGATGTAATGAGTGTCTGAAAGTCCCCCGGACTCCACTACTGAATGATGAGATAGCATAATTAAGCAAAGAGCTTTTGTAATTTGCCTCAGAAATCATTATTTGTGGCTTTGAACAGCAGTGCTCTAGTGCTCTGATGATTACAAGTGATTCTGTTTATGAGCATCTAAAACACGCTCTTTCATTTGTCTCCTCAAAGAGTGAAAATCACTCAACTCATGTCCTACTTACAGCCAAAATAAATACTTTGAAATCTGATTTGTACGTTTACTTTGAAAATAGAGTATGTTCAATCTTACCATCTGCTTCTGTCAACTGATGAACATTTTCAGCATCTTTTAAAGTTTTAACGTCTCCATTAGCCACAACAGGTATAGATATGCTTTGTTTAATTGTTTTAATTGCATCATAATGTACAGGCTGATGCCTTTCTTCTATACTTCTCCCGTGTACTGTAATCCATGAAACTCCAGCTGCTTCAGCTTTTTGACACAGGTCAACTGTTCTTTTTAAGTCCTCATGGATCCTAAAATTCCAAGGAAAGCAGTAAGTAGTAGGTTACCTGGACTATAGAAAAAGCCTTCCTCCATAAGAAGTTACCACAGATTTGTATAAATAAGAGTATAAAGACAATATTATGTTGAAAGACAGTGTTTGGGGTTAAGACATATGAGTTTAATGTATGGAAACTGCTATTTAATTTAGCATTTCCCAATTATATGACATCTCTGTAATATACATAGTAAATTTTATAGATTGAGAAGGGTACCCAAAATTCTAAACCAAACACCACAATTTTGCATATTCTGTGAAAAAAAATCCAACTTATAATAGTTCCCCTTTCCCGAAGAACTGGAAACTGAGTTGAAACTTAACTGACCAATATGCAAAAGCCACACAGGATATGTGGTGAAATAGTGAATCATGGAATGGTCATAGAATCATAGAATGGTTTGAGTTGGAAGTGACCTTAAAGACCATCTAGTTCCAAGCCCCTGCCATAGGCAGGGACACCTTCCACTACACCATGTTGCTCAGAGCCCTGTCCAACTTGGCCATGAACACTCTGAGGGATGAGGCATCCACAACTTCTCTGGGCAGCCTGTTCCAGTACCTCACCTTTCTCACAGTAAAGAACTTCTTCCTAATATCTAATCTAGACCTGCCCTCTTTCAGTTAGATGCCATTTCCCCTTGTCCTGTCGCTACGTGTTCTTGTACAAAGTTCTTCTCCAGCTCTCTTGTAGCCCCCTTTAGGTACTGGAAGGTGCTCTAAGGTCTCCCTGGAGCCTTCTCTTCTCTGGACTGCACACAGAGCAATGCAAAACAAGTCTACAGAAGTTTAGAAACTGATGAACTGTGGAGAACAGCTCACAAAGTAAATTCTTGTAATGATACAGACTATGCATTGCTTTTCTTTTATGGAACCCTTTATCTTTTATATTGTACTTTTATGTTGTTTGGATTGCAAGAAAACTCTAGCCTACAGTATTTTATCTGGGTAAGGAGTCAAAGGCTGTGCTAGTTCTGCTATCTAAGTTTGGGACTACTTGCCCCAGATAGTCACATGTCAGGAAATTACTATAAAGTGTAATAATACATTAACAGAATGTTATAACTATTACACTAAATTGTTTCTTTAAAAAAATAAAAAGGATTCTTCCATATACCACTGAAGTTAGACCTACCTTATTTTAATAGACACTGAAAATTTAGGGTTGTCGATCTGATTTCGTACATGTCTCACCATATCTTTAACAAGTTCTGGTTTATTTATTAAGCAAGCACCATAACCTTCTGCCATGGCCCATCTTTAAAAGAAAAAGAACATTTGTATTCTAATTTGAAAAAATGCAGATCAATTTCAGTCAAATACATCAAATTTCTTTCCTTATGACCTTCAGAAACCCATGTGGTTGAATAACAAGAGATAGTACTGGCTGTACATTGATTATTTGTTTGCAGTTTCATAACATTATTTAGATCCTGGTTCAGTCTGCATTGTGCTGTTAGAACTTTGGACAAGTTACTGATCTCTTTCAGTTCAATTTTCTGTCCACAAAATGGACTCACAAGGAAGATAAATTAAAATTTAATCAACAATGGTTTAGATCATACATAAAATAAATAGTTTGGTGTTTCCCCTTCTATTGGATCATGGATTTCTTCTAAACAGAAAATGACTTTGGATTGAAAAGTAAGATTTTTGAAGTGCAAGTGAGGATATTATTTCTGTTCTCTCTCAACTGCAAAACACTATTTAGATTGGCAGGAAATAACCTTTGCTTCCAGTTAAGAGCAGCAGTTTTTTTCTTAAATAGTTTTTTTTATAAAGGTACATGAAGTGCACAAACTTTTGTTATTTTCAAACCAATATGCAGAAGAAACAAAGGACTCAAATGTAAGCATATATTTTTGGCCTAAAAGGAAGTTATAGGTTGGCATACTTAATGGTAGTTAGCTTAGGAAAAAAAATACACTTCCATTCCGAAGTCTCAGATCTCTCCAGGAAAGATTTTTCTCAAATACTGTAATTTTAAGTCAAGACAACCTAATTAGAATAGAGAAATTAAATATTTGTACCATATTATTATCTTTTAATTTCCTATCTTATTTTTCAGGTCTTCATTTAGAAAAACACTGCCTGACAAACGTGTAATAGATGATTCTTAATTGAACCAGTTAGCAAGGATCTTCATTTGTTCATGACTACTCTGTTTCACTGTTAAGACAAGTGAGAAGCAGATCACTAATTTGCTATACTTATAAATCTAATACAAGATAGAAGAAATTGTTTTCTGCACTTCCTGAATAACGTAACCTGTATAATTTTATATTAGAGACTATCGTTCACTTGCAGAAGTTTGAGACATCAGGCACTTGCCTCATTGTTTTGGGAATTGCCACATCATTTCTCAAAACACTCTCCAAATTATTTGCAGCAAGCTCTTTTTGGTAATGCATATTTAACAGCTGTTGAGAAGGGATGGACACTTCACTTCTGAGCCAACACTGAGTATCTCAGAAATGAAAAAAGGCAAGTTGGTAAAGAGACATGCTTTTCCCAGTCTCACCATGGTGACAGGCATCTCAGAACACTCAGAACAGTGTCTTGCCACATAGACATCTCTGACAGGTTAAAAAGCTGTTTCTCTCTTGAAGTCTATTTTTAGGTTAAGACAGAAATTACTACGAAAATGAGGACCAGCATTCTTTAGTCTCAAATTATTTCATCGTATTTACCCATCTTTTTCAAAACTTTACCTCTGAGGACAACCACAGTTTAGGTCTATTCCATCTGCAAAAGGACAGACGATACGTGCAGCATCACACAAAACCTGTGCTTCTTTAGCAGCGAACTGAACAATCAGTGGATGATCACCTACTCCAATGAAAAGATATTTAGAGATTTAAAAATTCCCAGAAAATAAAAAGAACAAACTCTAAATTTTGAATGGTTTTTTGTATATTGAACAGCTGTCCGACCATGGTCCTGGGCAACCAGCTCTAGGTGACCCTGGGTGAGCTGGGGGGCTGGATAACATGACCCACAGAGGTCCTTCTAAACTTGACTGTTTTATGGTTCTGCAAGCCCCAGATCACAAATAAATAAAGGCAGCTTACTAGGTGATACTAAATGAGTATGTCTATTAAGAGAGGTAGAAATTCAGACAAATATATGTGCCCTACACAGCTGCTGGCTCAACATACACTTTTTCTGACTGAAACCAGTCAGTTGATTATCTTCCACAAAGATCACCTATGAAACTATGTATTCTCTACATTTCAGCAGCCTTCATGCTTCCCCTCCTAGCCTGCCCCTTCTTGTCTGCATGCTGCTCCTTTGCTGTGCTGACATGGCTGTCTGTCTTGCCAGGTGGGAAACTTGCTTACAGAACCAAAACCCTTCAGAAAGGAGCTAAACCACCCACAAGCTTTGCCCTTCCTCATCTCATCCCATCTTTTTCCTCTTCTGTGCCAGCATGGCTGGTTTTTATCCACAGTGTGATAAGCAGAGTTGGAATGAGTGCACATGCACAGAGGCAGCTTCAGCAACTTTGTCTCAAGTGAGAAACCAAAGTGTCAGTGCTCCTCAGCTTGGGTCTGCTGAACTACTTCTGATTTACTAAGCCCCTGCAGAGAGCCAAATGGTCATTTGGAACATGCTCTCCTCTTTTACAGCTACTGCATTACATTAAAGGCATCTAAAAATACCTCAAGCAGTCTTAGCACTCACTTTCTGTATGAACAAGTGCTGCAGTTAAGAAGAGGGGGGATATCTGAGCACTAATGGAAAGAGATGATCCAACAAATACACAGAGCAAGTGCACTTCTAGCAGTGAAGAGATCACAAGTGTTTCTGAAGATTTTTTTTTGTTTTAGAGGAAAGTAAATAGTTCTTGAAGTAGTGGAGCTTAAGTCAGAAAGGCCAGCAGTACCCTCTCAATCATGCTGAGACACTTCTAGGAGTTATCTAAAAATCCAGCAAGCAAAAAATATCCCATGCATATTTTCAAAACAGTGTCCATTTAATACAGTGCTGTAGCTGAAGATTTACATCGTTATAGCTAATATTTTAGAATAATCCCACACTCCTAGATTTTTTTTGTTGAGTATTAAGTGATAAACATACTGAGTCTAGCCATACAAAATTTTTAGCAGCAGCCACAAAGAGCATGTATCTCTATCTGAGAAATACATAACAGAGAAACATTAACGCAGAAGAAAACAGAAAAGAGAAATTTCAAACATACTCTGCTAATTAGAAGACAAAATCCCCAAGCAGCCAGCAAGGTAAACATAGAACCACATAAAATGTATAAATGCTAATAATGTAAATACTATAATCTGGGCAAAGTATGAGGCAGTGTTTTAGAGGCCTATAAAATTAAGGCCAGCGTGAAAGAAGGGAGAAGGGAAAAGATGTTGTTTACAACCCTTAAACATTTAATTCTGTACCCCTTGTTATCAGGTAGCAAAGGTACAGCATGTAGCTGTAAAGGAGAACTTCCTTTCCCTGTCCCTGCACCCCTCAGAATATACATTTCGGACCTGTGGAACTTCAGTGCCACCAGACTTCAAGTAGATCAGAAGTGTAACTAAATTCGAAGGGGACTAACTAGTAACTGTGGACCTTTGAGCCATATATACTGTCATTTATGTTCTTACTCATTTATTTTTACACACAATGAATTATTCATGCTTTTTTTGAAGTTCAATTCTACTAATAAGAGTGTCTACCTGTGTTTCCCCATGTGACTTTTCTCTGTAACTGCTCTGTTCTATTTGAATAATGCACCATAGTAGTCAGTGCATTTCAAATAATGAAAGATACTTCCCCTATTGCATATACTTATGAAACCAGAAATTCTGTGGTCGGAATAGATTAAATCATCACGCTTCATAGATCCTACATGCTGATCTTACTAGCCCATTAGCAGCACTCTTCATTCTTCGTTGCAGCTTATACCGGTTCATTCCTTGTTATACTGTTCTACTGCAGTCACTTCACGTCAGCAGATCTCGCGCTTTACAGCCATAACTCTACAATTCCTTATACTCCTTATTTCTGTATGTGTTCTGGTTATGTTTCATTACCATGGCTGAAGCTTTGCTTCTCCCCATTGACCCCAGCCATGCTTCAACTTCCCAGTCTTTGTGCCTTCTTGCTCTCAACATCTCAAGTTGTCCATCAACAACCCCTTCCACTTTCTACTCCAGCTAATATGAAACCCTGCTTCTTTTACAAATCCTTGATTCCACCGTATCAATGTCTGGTCTATTAATTTTTTTGCCTTTAGCAAAACTCTTGATTTTGCTATAGACCAGAAAATTTTTCCCAGCAATGAGTTAAATGTTTGTAACTAAAACACACCTGAAACAATTGCTGGGAAAAGAACCTTGCTGCCATCTTGTACATGGTCTGGCTGGGATGGAGTTGATCTTCAAATTTATTTAAAGTTTGTTTATAGCAGCCTGTGTGGTGCTGCGGTTTGGATTTTGTGACAAAAACAGTGTTGATAATTCACAAATTGTTTTGGCGATTGCTGCAAAGTACTTGCACAGTGCCAAAGCTTTCTCTTTTTCTCACTCTGCCTTCCCCTGCCCCCAGCAAACAGACTGGAATGGGCAAGAAGTTTGTAGTGGACACAGCTATGGCAGCTGACCCAAACCGGCACAAGGAATATTCCATGCTGTATAACATCAAGCTCAGCAACAAAACTGGAGTGGTACGGGAAGAAGAAAGTGGGTTGGGACATGGAATTTGTGTTCCAAGGTGGCTGTTGCTTTGAAACTGGCTGGGCATTGGTCTGCCAGTAGAAAGTGATTGCCTTTGCATCACTTGTTTTTTTTCCCCTCTTTCTTTCCTTCACATATAAAGCTGCCTTTATTTTGACCCATGACTTTTTCCTGCATTTGTTCTTCCCCTGTGCTGCTGGGAGGATGGAGGAGGAATGAGTGAGCAGCTGTGTGGGTGCATGGATGCTGGCCAGCTATGTGTGGTCAACCTATCATGGATCCACGTCAGTTTGGAGGCCTTGATTTCAGGTGGAGCCAAGGTTTTCCACTATTTCATTTGACCTACTATCACTGGATTGTGCTTACTCTCACCTAGAATTTTTACAATCAATAAGACACAGTATACCAAAACTGTTAACAGATGTCGTTGTGACAGACTTCATATACTTGGCCGATTTGGCTTATCACCACTTAAAACAGTCTGACAAGGCAATGGTTTATTAAAGAAATACCTTTGTTTGTTGTGAATTCGCTGTCTCTTGCTTTTCCAGATCTCACAAAATCTGCTGCCACTATCATCGGGGTGTAACACAAATCGCAACTGTATTTCCTAACCAAGGTTCTGAAAGCCAACCTGCAGACATAAGAAAATTAGGAGGTAAATTGTAAAGGCATTTTTCTGATGAGCTGTTCTAAAATGCTGTTGACATGCAGTACCGTGGGGGTGTTCAGTTATAATCGTAAGATAAAACATGTCCCATGTCTACCCCTGTTTTAAATAACTAAAAGAGAAAAAGATAACCACACTTGTTTTTACAGTCAAGATAAACTTCCTCAGAGGAAATACACTGAAATCAGCTGACATGACAGCTACTTACTTTGAATAGCGGACCATGGGGGCACATATCTTCACAACTTGCCCAGAATGAAACAAATCCATGGGATCTTTTCGTCTGCATTCTTTAGCTTCTGTGGTGTCACCAATCATGTATAATTAACAGTCCTTTTGGCATCTGGAAAAACAAACAGCGTTTGAAACGTAAGTAATTCAGTTGCTTCTCACAGGCCGTGCTGCAAACATCACTCTTTGAACTGTGGCGGCAAAAAAAAAAAGCGTTCCGGTGAAGCGTCCCGCAGGACATCGCTCACTCGCACGGCGTCAGGAAAAGGAAGTCCCTCCGCAGGAGGCCCCGCCGTGTCCCGGCTCCCGCGCCGCTCCCGCCGGGATCACCACGTGCCGCCGCCGCCGCCCGCCCCGTCGCGCGCCTTCGCCATCATCGCCGCGCGCCGCGTCCCGGGAGTGACGCGCGGGCTCCGGCACCGCCAGCATGGAGGAGGCGGGGGCGGCCCCGGCCCCGGCCCTCGCCGAGCTGCGGGCGGACGGTGAGGCGCGGGCTGGGGGGGCACTGCCGGGCACAGCCCCCGACGGCCGCACCGCCCGGGGGGGGCCCGCCCGCGGCGGCCCGGGGAAGACGGAGGGTCCTCGGCGAGGGCGGTGTCGGGCCGGGCGGGTGGAGCCCGGGGAGGGGCGGGCAGGGAACCCCCGCGCTCTGGAGTCACGGAAAGTTTGGGTGGCGGGGAGGGAGCGGCGGCCGGCGGTCCGGGGGAAGCGGCCCCAAAGGGAAGGAGTGCAGTGGAAGGAGAGGCGAGGGTGCTCGATGGAATTTGTAGTCGGTGTCTGGGAACCCGGGTCTTGCTTGATCCACAGTCATCATTGCAGTATCATTTCTTAATGGTTTTATAAACTCACACTGTTGTGAGAGTCTGGTATGATTTCATGAAGTTGTGCCTTGTGCCACGTGTCAGTTCCTTGGAGGTGACTGGAGTGTGTTTGGTTATGGGTACAAGCTCAACAGCCTCACCCTGATTAATGCTGTAAAGTTTGAAAAAGAAGACACTGACCCTTTTTAGTATTTTCCACTCAAGGTTGTCGGCAATAAAGGAACAGGAGTCTTTACCACCATTTCCAAAAAAACCCCCAAAATACAACAAACCCAAACCCCAACCTCACTTATCAGCTCCAAACCTGTTTTTCTTGTTTGTGGTGCCTTCTCGCGTTTGTATTATGTGATGAAGACAACATACACTGTGAAATCAGAGGAATCGAAGGTCAGATAACTAACTGTACATTGTAGGTCCATAAATTTTATTTAACCGTTCTGATGCATGAATATAAAGTCTAAATCTTTTTTCAGAATGTTATGCTGACTTCTTCAGAGAAGACTTTGATGTGAAAGCTTACACTTCCCAGTCTATCCATCAGGCTGTGATAGCTGAGCAACTGGCAAAACTTGCGCAAGGTATTAGCCAGTTGGATAAAGAGCTGCATGTACAAGTAAGTTTAAAGCATACCTGTTATTCTGGGGTGATTCATATAAAATATTTAAAAATTCATTAATCTTATGATCTTGTGAGTTCTGAAATTACCCACTGTGCTCTGCAAGTAGTAACTAAAAGTACAACTTCCAGCTAAATTTTTAGTAATTCTGAAAAGTCAATTAAACCCATGCTTCCTATCAAGAAGCCACATACAGTTTCAGTTGCTGTAGTCTGTATACTGAGATACATATCTCTACAGTCTCTCTGTGTGCTACTCTTCTTTGCAAGAATGTTTCTTGAGTCTTTCCAAATGATCATGTCAACTAACAGATGTTTTGGAATGACATTGTGAGCAGATAGGGAGAACTTGCACCCTTTCATTCTCTGCTGGAAAGTAGCTAGACTTTCCTGTAGCTAGGCGAATATAAAACCTATGTTAACGCACCTCTACACCTTTAGAAAGGCTTTTGAGTTTCGATAGTAGAAGACATTTTCTACGTGGAAACTATGAATCCACAGTGGACCTTGCAATGGGTTTGTGCTTCCTGCCTACCCCGCTGGCCAGTTCTTTGGGAACTAGTTTCTAAATGTCATAAATATAAAAAAAAAAGTAACTATATGTTATTGTTGTGTTCACATTTACAATTACATATGAAGGTGTGTTGAAATGTGATTGCTCTGTTGGCTTTAATTAAGTTGTCAGCTACGCTGATCCTCTTCTTGTTCTGAGCTTGCTGCTTTTGTGAATTAAAACCCTTGTGTTCCGAAAACCCCTTCATCTTTAAGATGTACCTGCTTTTTTCTGTGTCTACCTAATGTAAGGATGGTGATACTTAAATACTTAAAGTAGGAATGATGACGATATATTTAATCCTCATTTTAAGTGCATGGCCCCATTTTTCTCTGTTGATTTTTGTATTCCGTTTCTTTAAGGTTGTTGCAAGACATGAAGATCTATTGGCCCAAGCAACTGGAATTGAATCCCTGGAAGGTAAGTACTGTTATATTATCCTTGCTATTCCTACAGTGCAGGAAGCATTTTTAGAATCTGTGCAGGGAATATCATTCACTGCCAACTTTGGCCCCTCATGTTGAGGCTAGAGATCTGACTTCTGAGAAGTAACGTGACAGCTTTTTTTTTTAATGTCAGTAGATGGAGCTCCAGGGAGAAGATTTGGCTGATAGTTATCTGTAGTGACTGCTTCACAGGAAAATGTATTTCAATAATTAGTTCTGAGGAACTTTAGCAATCAAGCCTTTTTTGGCCTTTTAAAATATTTTCCTAAATAAACCTAATTTTGTTGCAACATTGGCAGATATCTGTTGTCGTAAGCACCACTTTATGTTGCATATGAATGTGATGCATGGTTTGCATATCTTAACCAAAGAGGCTTTAACACATAATCTAAACTGTGTTGAGATATTTTTTCCTTATAAAGGGCTACTAAGTTAGATACATACCTTTGTTTTATTCCACTGTTTTGAGATCTGGTTTTGAACATAAACTGCTGACTTTCAAAGACCTTACTTAGGAGCCACTGAATCTGTATAGAAAATGGTTGCAATATATTGGCCTCATGCCAGGAGCTCATTAAACCTGCCATTCTGCTCTTTATCTCTTGCTGGGAACTTCATATGGTTTTGTTCTGTTTTGGGTTTTTTTTTGTACAGACAGATACTTACCTCTGTGAAATGCTAAATTGCATATCATGTCAGCTCCAAGCATGTCCCCTTTTCCCCTTCCATTTTGTAACTTGCTAAGTAATTTATCTTTGTTCCTTTTTTTGCTTTCAGGTTTTGGCACAACCAGAGTTTCTGGTTACTGACAGTTATAGTATATCCTTAGCCTTTGGAACTTCTTGGATACAGTATTTGATTGTCAGCATTTGTCTATAGCTGTAAAATTAAACAGGTGGCTATTTAATCTAGCAATGGTGGCTGCTGAATAAGTTTTCAAACAGTTGGAGAATCAAGCATAGAACACTGAAATATGTGTTCATTCTCCAAATAAAATGTAGTAAATCTCGTGATTGATAAATACCGTTCAGTCACGATCTTCAACAATTTGTGCTCAGTGAAATTGTATTTTCTGAAATTATGGTTGTATCTGAAGGCATTCCTTCCTAAAACTGCTCTGAGGAAAGAATGATGTACTTCAAAACAGCCATTCACTTAGAAAAGTTTTCTGTAAGGCAGGTGTGGTAAATAATGCATGTTTTACAATAATAAACCCAAGTAAAATAAAATCCAATTCACCTAAAATTTGTTGAAATTAGTCCATTTACTTAGGATTATGTTCTTAAAGGAAACACTGAGTCAATCTTAATAAGAAAATGTGGATATCAATGGATTTTTTAATTATGAAGTTAGAAATAGCTTTTGGTATGTTTGTCAAGAAAGTTAGTAATTGAAGATCATGGAGCTAATTTACAGCACACATAGTCATTTGGTTGTATGCAAGTGAATCTCATTAAATATTTCAAATTGATACACCCAGCTTGTAGAGTCCTTTCTTTTTCTGGCTTGCCCACTTTTTTAATGGTACACTGATCTGGAATACTGTAACAAATGTGGATACAGCCTTCCCAAATCTTCGTTCGCAAAGCCTAGCCATGAATGAATAGATCTGGAATACATATTCTTCTCTGTCTAGTGGTAGTTCTATAGGTATCTTGAGCTGCTTGTTATCTTAAGATAGGCTAAATGATATCATCCTGTATCTTCCATAGCCAATGGAGAAGGTAGATTGCCTTTTCACCCATCCTTATTCTGCCCTCTGGGAAGAGGCCTGCTGTATGCTTGACAGCAGTTTCACAGCCATAGGTGCAGCAATGTTGTGCCACTGGCCCCTCCCCCGTTACTGCAAAGTAGAGTAGAAAATGCAGTCTATTTTGCCAACTTTTCACTATAACTCGTATCTTCATCCTCTGATGTGGGAAAATTGCATGCTGGCCATTCCATGTATAAATGCCAGAGAACCCATGAATCTGTTGCTAAGCCAAGTTAATAATTCTGAAACAGGGAGAAGATGGAAATTTACATATTTATACAAAGTAAGTGAGATATAGTCACAGTACAGGACGACCCGAATGTAACTATTAGCAGTAGTTTTGTTTGTCTTCCATCTTACTGTATCATGCTGCAGTTTTACCTAATTTACTGATGACGTGCTTGCAAACAGAGCTCTACAAAAATGTAGTAAGTTTGAGTATGCTAACAATAACTGGAACAAAAATAATTTCATAGGCCTGGGTTTGTGTAACTTAATTAAATTTTCAGTAGGCTGATTCTGTATTGCAAAAATGACTGCTATCCTTGACTACTTTGTTTGCAATTTAACAAGAAAAAAACAAACATGCTTGTTGGCTTTCCTTGTGCTGCTCTGCCAAACTAATCTGGAATAAACATGATTAGGGTAGTTTGCTCTGTTTGTAATCTAAATTAGATGACCTTACAATGACATTGATACCTTACTTTTTGCTAAAGATGCTTATGCACAGGAAGAAAACCTTAAAGGAGAATTTTTTATTTTCTCAGTCCTCTTTGTCCATCGGTTTCTCTGAACCATCTAGTCACTATGTCAAATAAATAGTGTTAAATGGGTTGTACCATTTTTGTATATCATTTTCAGTTGTTTGTACCAGGTTTTATGCCTTTGAACCACAGCCCTGATTGTCATTCTTTTAGA
Organism: Manacus candei; assembly: GCF_025592945.1. NCBI lineage: Eukaryota > Metazoa > Chordata > Aves > Passeriformes > Pipridae > Manacus > Manacus candei. Next base: position 3,080,118 of record NW_026138111.1, on the reverse strand, counting down.
AAGTAACATACTCTAAATATTATTTGAAACTTCACAAGTGATGGATTTCAGAATAGTATTTCTTCTGTATATTTCTTCTTTATGTTCTCTACCAATAATTTTTCCATAACATTCAATAAGTGACCTATTACCTGCTCAGTTTATTCCCTAATATGCTGCATTAGTCTGTATGAATGCTTTGTTGTCAAGGGGGAAACTGTTTTGATTTTTTTTTATGCTATGGTAGTCTGCAGTAGTTACTATGATCTGAAGAAAAACTCCTTGTAATTGACGAGTGTTCCATGTAAAAAAAACTGCTTTATTTTGCAGGTGTCCTCCAAATGATGCAAACTAGAATTGGTGCTCTACAAAGTACTGTTGATAGGTATGATCTTGATGATGCCATTCCTTCTGTGATTAGAAAGTATAAATTCTTATGTTCTATAATGCTATTTATTAATCCTGTTATAAATAAATTTCTCTTCTTATTTTTAGAATTAGAGTCAAAATTGTTGACCCCTACAACAAAATAGTGTCTCGCACAGCTCAGCTAGCAAAACTTCAAGTAAGTTGCATAAAAAACATATTTTAAAAAAACCTTTTTGAACCTGTGTTATTTCACAGTTATCACACGAGTGGTCTTTTTCTACTCCAGTAGCCTGTAGTTTGTTGTCAGTATTTCTCAGTGAAAATCAGTATTTGTGTGTCTCTTCATGAGCTGCCGAGAGGTGCTTTATATTGCAAAGTAGGAAAATGATCTTTGCACTAGCTTAAGTGAGAGATGGAGGGAAGGGTTATCTGAGTACAGATTAATTAAATTCTCATTACTGCTTGTGTAATTTTGGTATTTAATGTTATGGTGCTGTTGTGCAGAAGATGCTTTTTGCCCCTAAGTTAATGCAAGCTTGGCTGCAGTTTAGTAAAGAGTTTGGGAATTAATTCTTGCCAAATAGCAAGGATGCAACTTGAGGAGTCATTTGTGTTTGTGGAGTTTTTGTAAGCCCGCATTCATAGTTGTCCTTGTCATTTAAGTATAAGTGGAGTCTAGAGGGGAATGTAGATCGCTGTTAGAGGATAGCAGTGGGACGGAGCTTATCACAATCATGGTGAGATAAGTGTTGAACACTTCCATGGATAATTTTATAACTGTTGAAAACTATTCCGTAGATCTTCAGGAGTCATGTGTCTGTATTCTGTTAAATTTATGGTTTGAAAAGCAACACAACTCCAACCCCACAAGTGTTTAGTGAATTATTGTTTGAACTATTTGTCTTTGCAAGTTTACCTTAGCTTTACAGAACTAGGAACTTACCTTTTAGTAGCTGAATTTTGAGCTGTGGATGTACACTCAAGTAGATTGCCATCTGCAAGTGACTGCTGTTGTAGAGTAGATTAAGCTGCAAACTTATGCAGTTTCTAGTCTGGGGGCTGGTGGAGCAGCTGCACTGCTCTCTTGGCTGAACTGCTCTTTTCTACATCACTTTCAGTAGCAGTGAAGTTCAGCAGGAAGCTCTTAACACTCTGTTCAGCCAGTTTGGCTGGCCACTTATCCTGCTGTTTTCCGTTCCAGCTGTTACAGTTTTTGTCACTGGGTAAAATTCCGTGACTTCCATGTGGTAGGTTAGGTGCAGATTTTTTGTTGTATGTTGAATATGTGGAAAAGGTTGTGGGAATTTGGGTCTAAAGATGAAGGTAATTTCTGCCCTGCCCTTACACAAAGTCAAGCTGCAGAAGGATGTCTGAGAAGAATGAGTCCCTCAGTTTAGGAAATATTTCTTGGGTGCTCTTTGCTTTCTGTTGACTGTAGCAGGGTTACTTGGGTTTTCCTGTGGTGTGAAAGCAGCGTCCATCCAGGGTCAGCATTACTCAGGCTGTGCCAGAGGATTTGTAATATCTGACTTTTCTTGCTGTAAGTCAGAAGCCTGCTAGTCTATCCTTCCTAACATTCAAATCCACTTGGATGGGTACCACAGTGTGTAAAGAGGAATGATGATTCCAGCTTTTCTGCTAGTGAGAGTCCATCCTCAGCATGAGAGCAGCTCTCCCTTCCTTATGTTGGCAGATACTGAGCGAGTACTTTATGTTACACTACACTGCAGGTCAGGCCACCTAAATTATGACATGAAGCTGGACTTATGGAGAGCTGAGTCAATAGGAAATCTCAGCTCTCCTGCTTCCCCAAGATGCAGTCCTGTGGTGTCCTTTACCTGTCTGACTCATTTGTTGAGGATGGGAGGGGAACAGCCCAGAAGACAGTTTGCTTTCTGGCAGTGGCAGGGCTTAGGACATGAAATTGCTTCTAAATGTAAGACTTGTGGCTTGGGACATTTTCAAATGTAGTAATGATATCAGCTGATGTACAATTGGTAGAATAAGTAGAAAAAAGTAGATAGCTAGTAAAAGAGGTTGCTTCTGTCAAAATCTGTAGGGTCGGCAGGTATGTTTTGCTGAAATGTGTGGTGTTGCAGGGCCTCTTGTGCTCGTGATGGTGTTATTTTAGTACCTCTGCATTGATTGCTATGGGACTACTCACAAACTAAAGGAATATTTGACTTGCATAAAGCTAGATTTTGCCATCCTTAATTGTTTTTAATATAGTACAACATTCTCACTTCAAGTAAAACTTCAAGTCTGGTCCTGAATTCTAAATCTCTGCTGTGTGATTCTGTATATTATGTCTTGCTCTTCTTTTAGAGCTTCATGGCATCCCAAGGGAGCAGCAGACTCAGCAGGCTTACTTCCTGCTTTAAATCATACTGTCCTCTTCTGACTCTTTCCATAGTCGATCACAAGCTAAATGGGAGTAGTTAACAGCTGAAATGTGTAGACAGAGAGTTTGTCCTTCAGAGGGTTATTTTCTGTGCAGCTCTGTTTAACCGAGTGTTTCTACATGGTCTCTTGGTTTCAGATATCCTGGTGTTTAAAAATGCTTACAATAGCCAAATGTTTAAAACATTTTTAAAAGAATAATCATTCTGTATTTTAAAGTTACTCTCTCTTTAAAATATTTACCAGTAGCAGCTTGCATCCTGATGCTACTGTAAATAAATAGTAAATGTAGTCTGAAGATAGTGGGCAGTCTCCTCTTTCTTCAGGCTTCATAAACAACAAAATACATACATTGAAGTACCTTGCACATATGGCTTAAACACTGGCACATTTTCAAGTGTCCTTCTCTTTATAATTAAGTCTTCTTTCAATAATTTCTTTAAATTAACTTAAGATTAAAAGTAAGAGGCTTTTCAATGTCTTGAATTGTAAGCAATAATGTCTGTTATTGTTGATATATTGTTTTAAACTTCAGGAGATAGCTAACATGTAACCTCAAAAAAATGGGTTTTTATTTTTAATTTTACTTAAACCAATGTAACCAGGGCCACTAGCCTTTTCCAAATTAATTCTTGCTTCAACAGTGGAATCCATTTCTTCTTGGTTGAAAGCATCTCCTTTAGAAAACCATACTGTATCAGCTCAGGAATGGCACGTTTCCTGAATTAATTCAGACTTCTGTTATGGAGGTGGTCAGGTTAGAGGATCTGGCATCTGTGAACAACTCCACTATTAGATAAAATTTTTTATTTCTGTTACACGGTCCTTATATGTTGCATTCTTTTACAGTGACTGGGAGTTTTATTAAGTTGAACAGCTCACATAAATGAAAATACTTGGGTGAAACAGGTTCTTTGTCAAGGGCACATTGCAGTAACAATTATTGTGAAGTTGAATGCATCCTCAGTGTCTTTGGATTTTTCTCCTCCTCCTAATTCACTGGTCCAGAATTTTTTTTTTCTCCTATATCTAAATGTAACTTTTCCCATCTCATACTCAGTTTGATTGTTGTTTCAAAAGATTGTTTCTTGGGACAGGAGATAATTAGCAACAATTCAATGAAAAAGACATAATCTTTTGGCATGTAAAGTAAAAGATGGTCAGAAAATAACTGAACTTAAATTCCTAGGGAAAAACGTTAGCGAGAGGTACACAATTGGATTAGAAAGTAATTAAATTTGAAAGCAAAGTCGTAATACTATGGCCTCTTATTTGGCAAAGCACAGTGCACTATATAAAAAGCTATTTCCGATTCATCTTGCAGGAATTTAGTTCACAGACAGGAAAGTGATATGTGGATTAAGATTTTTCTAATTAAAGAAATGAATTAATAAAAATTGATATATTAATCTCTCAAAGCAGGATAAGGCCGACTTAGTTCTCACTAATGGTAATAGAAATCATGTGGTTTAGTTGTCTTAGAATGCTTAGGAAACTTGCACTTCAGACTGTGGTAGAGAGCCCAAAGCAGAGAGAATAATTAGGCTTTTCACTGATTTACCTCAAGGGGACTTTTTCTAATTTTTCCTTTTTGTTCTGTCTAGATGTTTAATAAAATTAAACTCTAAATATTTGTGTTTTCATTGTTTTGTGCTGGCATAGGGAAGAGACTACTAAATTGTAGTGAATATTAGTTGAAATGATTCACTTGTGTATGTTTTCCTGTTACACGTTAACATTAGTTTTCAAGAAATTAACTTGAGTATGAAAAAGAGGTTAAAAGTCTTTCAGATACTAAATATTTTTTAAAGTAATTTTAAATTAATTTTTTATATCCATAAGGTCAAAACTTCAGGAGACTTTGCCTTCAGTACCAAAGAAAGTGCCTCTAGAGCAACTGTATCTTAACTTGTTCCAAATTTCTTACCATTCTTGTTAATCTGATTGCAGATTTTAGACTGAACCTATGACTGTAATGAAATCTGAGTGACATTTCTGAATTCTAGTTTAGATATTAGCCACTGCAGAATGTTGCTGTTCCCATAGCATGTACCTCCTAACCCCACTGACCCAGTCCAGCCCTAGAGGAACTCTACACTTGATGTAACTTACAGTTTCTCTGTTATTTAATGTGTAGGAAAAAACCTGTTTCAAGATCTTAGTTGAGTGAACAATTACAAAACTGTTATGTTTGATTCAGATGTGCCTTTTTTTCTTATTTGGTGCTAATTAAAACATACACAAATATGTTTCCTAAAAATTTGTGTCTTACATCCATCCTCCATTTTTAATCAAGAATGCCATATTCTTTCAAGAATATGAAAGAATGTGAACTAATAGTTGACTGAGTGAAGGTCACTGGCTTTATGAAAGTTTTGCTGAGAATTAATTTTTATGTATATTCCTACCATAAGAGTCAATATTGTAATAACAATTTAGCCATTAAGTTTTATTGTCCTCTGAAGTACGTGCTTCCATTTTGCTTATTTTGGATCAATATTTGATTGGCAAGGCCAATTTCCTAATTTTACTAGAGCTTAAAGAGGGGAAGAATATTGAGGACAGATGTACAATATAAAATAAAGCTCACTTCTAGTTAGAAATAGAACGTGCCTCTGTCGTTGGGTTCTGAGTTGCCTTTGTTTTTTGCACAGCTGATGACAGTGTAATCTCAGTAGCCCCATAAATGTAATTACCAGCTTTAGAAAGTATTGGTCTTTATAACACAGAATGATGTTCAAAAACTCTGAAAAAAGGGATTTCAGTGTTCTAAAGTTCCTTGGTTTTGTTCACATACATATTTCCTGTTTCCACATTTGTGGCCCAGCATTATGGGATCCTGATATACTGATAATAGCCCCTAATGCTACGATTTCCCTACAGGCTGCCTGTGACTTGCTGCGCAGGATAATACGCATCTTGTATCTCAGTAAGAGACTTCAAGGACAGCTGCAAGGAGGAAGCAGAGAGATAACAAAAGCTGCCCAGAGTCTCAATGAACTTGGTGAGTCCTTCTTAGTTACTTTGAGAGGCATTTTTAGCTTACACTCACATGACTAACACTAGCATTTGACTTAAAGAAATACTCAAACCTTTTTTCTATGGTTCTTGCTGTCTGCTTCCTGATTTAAACTGAGAAATGGCATGGACAGAACTTGTTAATACTTTCCATTTTTCCATGTGACTTGTCTAGATACAGGTATTTAATAGCATGAAAATTCTGTGATAATAACTTGTGTTCTTTTGGGCAACAATTTCTTTGTGAAGCAATTTCTTTTTGGTTTATGTTTGTATAAAATGCCTTTAGAGGCAGCAGGTAGGTATTTGGCTTTTGGAAGACATTGCACTATGATAAGGCATAGTTTAAATTACAGTTCACATCCTAAACAAAGTTATTGGCCCTGTGACCTTTATGAAGGCCATATGATACACAGGTACCTAACCGAATTCAGATACTGGGAGCATCCTGCTGCAGTAGTGACTAATTACCCTGTATTTTATTGACATTATAGGAAGAAAGATGAGATAGTTCTCATGAATCATGTTACATTGGTACATTGTTTTCCATACTTGAGCTAGTTTGGGAAGTTCCACACTGTGCTGCAGGATGCAGTGAGGAGCACCCCATTAGTCTAGGAGATCAGTTGGTGGTGGTGTATATGGTATCTTGCCAACTGTTTCTCCTTTGAGTTAATAGTATTCAAATTTCAGCTTCCAAAAATAGGTTGTGGGAGGGCTGAACTATCAAATGTTCAGATCATCCTGAGGTTTATTGTGCATATTTGTCAGTACTGCTCTTTTTATACTGTGTAATCAAAAAATTATTAGACAATGACTTAGTCTTATAATTGGCAGATGCTGTGTTGCAAGCAGAAGGTCTATACAGTTATTTAGTGTTTCAGTTTGACTGGAGCACTTAAGCACCAACTGTAGCATTCTAAGATAGACTATTTTTCTGATTTTTAAAAAATTTTCTTTCCATTTGGGTCTCCGTTTACATATTCAGGATATATAAAGTAATACTGTCTTTTAACTACCTGAATTACAAGTCTTCTGGGATAGAGTGCTAGATCCTATTAAAAAATTAGTACAATTTAATGGTAAAATCTGAGATGTGTATCTTGTGTAGCTTTTAGGATTTCTTTCTTTGAAAGAAAATGCCTTTTACTCCTCTCCTTCCTCTTTTATTTTTTTATTTCACTCTTTCAAAAAGGAACTTGCACTTTCTTTTGTTAAAGTGCCACAGTCTTTTGAGTCTCTTGTTTTCAAATACTTGGTCTTTTCCTGAAGCTTAGCAAAATCTGAGTAATTTTTGTTAAAGATGAAGGGAAATGTGTCCCTTCAAGGGAGCCCTTTTGAGTTTCATCCTATGGTCCATGGGGGCAGCCAAGGCTTGTGGTCCTTAATTTAATCCTTGATTCTACATGGTTTATGGCCAGGTATAGTCTTTTGTTAGCAGGAATGTAGCGTGTTGCAGGGAGGCTGGGTCTTAGGGTATGGCTGGGGCATTGCTGTGCTATGCTGTGCTTCTGGACTTGAAAGGCATTGGGATGTGTTGGAGATCTGTGGTGGAGGGGCGGGGGTGGTGTGGGGCAGGAGAGCGGTGAGGCTGTGGTGGCTTGGGGTGAGGTGGTGGAACTGCTGTGCTGCAGAAAGATGGGAAATGTGATGCAGTGCTCAGTGGTGGCAGGAGGGTGGGAAGCACTGGGAACAGACAGTGGGCACTGGTAATTCGGTGGTGAGATATGAACACTTTGGGAGGGCTTCGAAAGTACTACAACATCTGGTGGTAGTAAATAGGTGGTGTGAGATCCTGGTATTGGGTAGGAACCTCTGTGTCATGGAGGCTTGCTTTTGAGTTGGGGTTCATGGCCAAGATGAATATTAACTTGTGGTTTTAGCCAGATATTTCTGAATTATCTCTTTCATCTCATTCAAAGAAAAAATCTTCCCATTGTTTATTACCTTTCTGTTGTATGTGTGGTGCAGTATAATTTCCGCTTTGTCAAAATCAGCGCACTGTGATCTCACTGTGAAAGGTTTGCACTTTCTGTGGCTGTAATATACCTTCCATTGCTTAGAAGTTATTCTGGGTAGAATCTTGGCATAACTGGCAATTTATTTTTATATACTGTTATAATCTATGTGTATGTTTGGGGGACACAAATGTATATGTGCCTGTTTAGGTATACGTATTCCACATATATTTCTGCAGCAAATCTATGTTAGTTTGCTTACAGCTTTTACTTAGTTGTGTCTTCAAGTTTATTTTGCAGTGATAGGAAAAGCTATGACAAAAATATGAAGTCTTTGAATTAGATAGAAATATGGGTCAATCAGAGAAACTATAAGAAACAATTAGCTTTTACTGAGAAGGTTTTTTTTATTGGACACTCTAAGTTGCTAGTAGTCTGCAGATCTCCAGCTTCAGTGGATGATGATAGGAAGTTTCTCTGAAAGCATTTGATAATATTTTGACTGAGATCTCTACTTAAAGCTGAATTAGATCTCAAATTCCTCTGTGTTGGAGTTCTGCAACTCTTCTATCTCCCAACATACTTGGGTTCTCTAGCAAAGTAGAAACAGAGTTGTGATTGTCTACTGAATAAGCTATTAGCTGCTTCTCTAGTGATGATTCTTCACATTATACAGTACAATTCAGTGTATAGATAGGTAAAACAAGCAATAGTATTCAGATGTCTCACAGTGCCTAATGCAGTGAATTATATGCCCTGACTACGCTCCTTGCTGATATTTAAATACAAATATTTTATCAAGTGAAAAAGAAACATTCCTAAGCAAGATTAAACAATAGAATGTGACAGGAAAATGGTACGCTATATACAGTTCCTTTCACAGAAGAAATTCTGCAGGCATTAAAATATCTACTTTCTTCCATGTGGGTATACAGAAATTACTGTCTTTAACAGCAACCAGTAACTTATCAGATTAAGTTGAAAAAATTCTGAGTTGTGCAGCAAATGGCCAGCATAAGCACAGGCAGGTTGGTAATTCCATCTGTCAGTTACAGTGCCTAGCTCTGGACAACGAAGGATGTCTATTTTTCCTTGCTGGGTACCTATAAATGATGTCGTCATTATTAATATAAATGGTTAGACTTCTTTTAATGATCATAAACTCTTCATCTCTGTATATGGTTGTATTATAATTTACGTCACAGCAAGTTAATCGATTTGTTTGGATGACCTTGTGAGCATATATTTGTAGGCAGGCTTTTGCACCAGCCATAATTTTGCTCTTTTGTAAACTCAGACTGAGTCTGTGACTAAGCTATGCAGCCATAAAATAAAGGAGAAGGGATCTATTAAAACACAGTTTTGGGTGTCTTCAGTGTAGAAATTGCTCCAGGACAATATTTCATGTAACTTAAGAGAGGATGGACAAAGATAGGACAATGACCTTGCTTTAAAGCTAAATAATTGTATAGAAATGCAAAATATTGTCAGTTACTGAAGTCTAGCTAAAATGGAGAAAACCCTGTGTATGTACTGTGTTCCCATTGTGTTTTAACACCAGCCAGCAAACAAGCCCCATGCAGCCTTTTGCTCTCTCATCCCTGTTGGGACTGGGAGGAGAGTCTGAAGGGTAGAGAAAGAGAGAAAACTTGTGGGTCGAGATAAAGACAGTTTAATGGGTACAGCAAAAACCATGCATGCAGGCAAGGCAAAACAAGGAATTCATGGCATAGAAGATTTAAGGGAAATTCAAGAAAATGTATCTTGTGAAGAAGTGTAGCTGGGCTAGAGAAAACCAAAATTAGTTAGGATATGCATGATAGTGGGTGAAATACAATTTGAAAGACGCTATCTGACGATGCCTGGAAGGCCTCTGTCGCTGGCATAGTATATAGGTGGTGGTAGCTTGGTCTTCTGAAGTGCACCCCAGAACAAGTGACATCTGCACAAAGGTGACAGTGATCTTGAGCCTGAAAAGTTACCTTGTGGAGACTAGAAATAAATTGGACTTAGCACCTTTCTGGGGTAAATGATATGAGTCATGCAGGGTTTAAACAAGAAAAAACCTGGATATAGCTGGTATGTCCATTAGAATAGAAATTAGAGACAATGGAAGGAGGAAAACAACCTCATCTGCCTGAGGTTTGTCTTGGTGGGACCTTGTCTTGTCCAGTATTCAGGTTTCTCTGTTTCAGTGGGCTTTTCTGGTGTTGCTACTACATTTAATACCCCGGAGTTTCCACTGAAAAGGAACATTGTTGTAAAGACTGTGAAGTTATCCATAGTACTGCAGCTCATCACCCAGTTTGTGTCATACAGTAATACAAAATAATACTTAATAGAGGGAGACAATATGGTCTGTGTTTTTCCCATCATTGAAAATTACATTAATTAGAGCAAAATATTTCCAAATACTTTAAACCTAAAAAGTCTATTTTTCCCCTTTTTGTTCTCTGTTACTGTTAAAACATAGACCTATTTCACAAAAAAGGAGAACATGTTCCTTTGTGTACATGTATGTTGTATATATATGTATATAAAGGTTTATAATATTTATAAATACAAATATAAACAATATGTATATTCATCCTAATGTATCTCAGCTGCTTTTGAGAGTAGTCTCGTTGTTCTTAGTGGTTATCTTTAGGAATTCCTGGGGGGAGAGATTAGATTCCAGAATCTAATGGAGAGCTTACTTTATTGAAAATAGAACTTACTGCCACCGATTTTGTTTAGACAATTCAAACTAACTTGACTTCCATAAGCAAAGAAACTCTAGAACAAATAAACTGTTTGTTGGAGTCTATAATATAAAAGCACTATTAAATAGTAGGCCACATAGATTTATCAAGAATAAGTCCTGTTTAACCAACTGTATTTTCTTTGTTGGCAGCATAACAGGCCTTGGGACTAGAGAGATCAATGACTGTCTTGTAGTTTGATTTAAATAGGGCTCTTGACACCATTGATTTAAATAGGGCTCTTGACACCATGTCACACTAGCAGGATCAGCAATAGAATCCTGATGAAAATGTGCAGTGAATGCAGGAGTTTAGAGAAAGCTGTACCCCAAAAGTCTTTATCAGTTGTTCACTGTTGCCCAGCAATATGTCAAGTGGGGTGTTGTTGAAATGTGTTCTGCAGCTGGCTAGTGTTTTCATTCATGATTTGAGTGATGTAATACGGTATATATGCTTATTAAATTTACAAGCAATAATCAAGCAGAGAAGAATGAAAAGTGTGTTGGGAAACAGGATTAGAATGAAAAATATTCTCAGTGAATTGGAGATACATCTTAGCTGAACTGATTTCATTTCTCTTCCAGGCAATTGCTAAGTCCTGGCAATAAGTAGTTAACAGAAGGAATAGGAGAAATGACTGTATGGGTAACAGTTCTGCAGAGATGAAGATCAGTGGGTAGAGGAACTGAATGTGTGTGGCTCTGGTTTGGAGAAGAAAGTCTGAGAAGCAGACTTTTTCTTCAGATAAATAAAAAATTTTCAAATGGGAAGGAGCTAAATGGCTCTCCATATCCACTGTGATTGAAACAGTAAGTAAAGGGGCTGAAATGTAGCAAAGAAAATTTTTATCTTAAATGTTAGGAAAGGTTTCTGTCAGTAATGATAATTTCAGGGGAGCTGTGAAGTCAGTATTTGAAGCTGTTTTAAAAACAGTTTAGAGAAAGCATATACCAGGAATAAAATCATAAAGTCATGCAATGGCTTGGGTTGGAATTGCTTTAAAGCTCACCTAGCTCAATCCCCCTGCAATGAGCAGAGACAATTAGATAGGGGTGGTTTTGCCTTGAAGTAGGAGGACTGAGTAACCAATCCTTTGTTCCTCCCAGAATGCTACTCCCACCTCCAACTCTGTTAACAGAAAATGTAGTATAGGGAAGTTTGGGGGTTTTTTGGTGGTGTGTGTAGTTTTTTTTGTTTGTGGGTTTTGTTTGGTTGGTTTTTTTAATTGGAATGCTCGATGTAAAATGTGTTTCACAAGTTGGTTTGTCGGACGCTGTGCCCAGACACCTCCGGGATTATTATTAGGACAGTGTGACTGGAAAATTCATGCCATCACTTTAGTTCAGCCTCTTCTTATCACTCCTTCAGATGAAATACTAGATAAATATCCTCAAAGACCTTCAGCTCGCCCCTCTGACACAATTACTTCTCTTCTGGTTGTGACTGACATTCACATAAACTTTGCACTGTACATGATGTTACTTGAGTGTTGCAAAAACTGACCCTCAAAGCTATTATATCAGTATTGTCTAGGAGAATGCAGTGAGCAGGAAAAAGGAAAGTGAGACTGACTATGTGAATGCAAATGTCAGAATGCAAACTGCTTGACTGTTTATAAGAAAAATGTTAATTTACTCCTGTAAGTTTTTTAATATTTGGGGTCAGTGATGAATATTGGTTTGTGTTTATCAAAATACTAAGCACTATTAGTCATTTTTAGGGAGGCAACAGTTCTAATTTGTTGAAAACTTAAACAACTAATTTTAGTAGTAGGTGTTCCCACTGGTTTGTTTTATATCAGTTAGCCATATCTATTGCAAGGTGCAATTACCTTTATTGTTTCCCCAGTGTGCCTTATTAATTGAGCATTAAAGTAACATAAATAATCTGACTAAAACACGGAGTGTTATTCTGAAGTGATTGCAGATTGGCTGACTGTAATATTTGTTCCCTAGGTAAAATATTGTTGTGTAAAAACCATTTCCTTTTAACTGCTGCAGTTACTGAAGTAACATTAAATATATGTTATGTGTCTGTATGCAAGTATTACTGAACTTTCAGTGGTAAACTGTCTGAACACCTGCCATGGATACTATGGCAGCTCCCTTTCACTGCCACCTTCTTCCTGTATCCTGTTTTTTCTGTTGCAAGCAATAATTTACAGTGTATGATTGCCAAGCCAGATCTTATGTTGAGTGAGGATGGACTTGGTTACTCATGTCAGTGTAGTCTTCCACTGCTAGTACACGGAGCAGAGAGATTTGTTGATATTAATATTACCATGCGCATTTTCTCATAAGACTCAACACATATCAATCTGGAGGAAAAAGTTGCTTTCATGGTGCTTTTGCTTAGGGACTTAGGTTCCTTACAATTTACTGCCTTGTGCAAGACCTAAGTGTCCTCTAGGATAATACAGCATATGTCTGTGTAGCATAGTGCATTGTTCTGTAGGGGTAAGTGAACTGATTTGATTAATAGAAATTACATGGCTTTGCTCGCATGACTCTTTGCCTGGGGTAATTAGTCCTGCTGAGAATGACTGAATTATATTACTGGCTCAGAGCCATCTGCATTATTTCTGAGTGCCACTGCTTCAGGTGGTGCATCTGCATCCATAGTAAGTGCAAATATCCCGCTAAAACATTTTTCTTCTGTCCCCGGTGGTGTTACCAGTAACACTGCCAGACCTTCACTGAAATTGTTTGGACTAAAAAATATCTGTGCCGTTCTGTACCTGAGTGTAATCTCCATGTTCTTCAATTTCGTGTTGTCCCTTTCAGTTGAGTTGTTTTTTATTTTGCTTTGTTTTGTTTCTCTTGAGGCTCTGTCGCCATAAGATGGAAGATTTTGCAAGAAATTGTTGAGCAAATTTTTATTCTTAGTATTCCAGGCCAAAAAAACCCTCTCTGGTGGGAAGGTGAATTTATTTCTTGTTGACTTTTGAAATAAAGAAAAATCTTGATAATATGTAACAAGTTCATTAATTTAAACGGTTGATTGTAAGACACCGAATTAATGTGCATGTAACAAAATTACTTTCAAAAATTAATACAGTTTTTAATTTTTTAGGAAGAGGCCAATGGTGTAAGACCTCTTTATCCTCTTAGAACAAGGCAGACAGAACATACAGATTTCACCATCAGCTTGTGCTTTGCTGTGACTAGGAATCCTAACTTGGAAACCTGGTGTTAGACAAAGCATTTTAGGTAAATATTTAGTATGTTTTACTTAATCTCTGGCATGCATTCCTTTTCTAACCATTTTCAGTAGAAGACACTAAATAATTACAGGAACATGAGAGAAAAGACTTAAGTTTGAATTGTTACAAGAAAAAAATATCCTGTTGCTATTTTGTTCTTCAGCATAACCTTTAAATTACCAGGGCTTGAATTTACATTTCAGGTTTTTTCAGGTTTTTAAAAATTTGATTTTGTGATGATATAGCTTCACTGTAGTTTCATTTCTGTGTCAGTTTTCCAAAGTCATACTTATTCGAACCTATTGAAATTTAATTTTCTTTATGCATACAATTCTAGAAAATTAGTCCAAGTATAATTGTAACAGTGGGCTTTCTTGATGTCTAGTTCCCTTTAAACAACCATAAACAAGTTTCAAGTTTGCCATATTGAGTGAATTGTGAAACTACTTTTTCATGTAAGCAGTAAGCTGATTCCTGCTTTTGATGAGATTAATCTTTTAGCTATAACTACTCAAAAAATTAGATGTCACTGTATTACTAAGTATTTTGTAATTTCAATCTCAAGTATACAGACCTTGTCAGAGGGTCAGAAGTGAATTACGATGTGTTCAAGTTGCCTTTGCCGTAGCATGTGGAGTATTTCTAACAGTTTTTGCCCTTATTCCAGGCCCATCGAAGACTTTTTTGTGTCTTTTGCTTTTTCTTTCTCTCAGTTACAGGTGTCCACACCTTTTGTTCCTTACATTTCTGGAAAACTTTGTACTTTCAAACTCCTTGTCTTCCATTACCCTGAATCCGATTGCTGCTATTTCATTATTAATATCAATTATGATTGTTATTGTTGTAATCTAATGTATAGAAGTTTTGGTTGTAGGCCAGTATTACATTAAGCTAGGTTTCAGCAGGTACAGCATAAAATCTGGGGCCTGACAGCTCTGATTTATTTCCTTCTAACAGTTCAGAAAACTCCAGTGGGAAAGAAATGTTATTGGACAATTACTAAAGAATGGGAGAGGGAATGTGATGGACTGCCACAGTGTTTTCTTCTAGAGGAGGAATTATTAACGGGACAGCAGAGAAGCTGCACCCATCATGCAGCTGATAAGTTATTATTCATTTAAACTTTCCTGTGTATGGTCAGGCACCTGAGGCAAGAACAGTGTTTGCCTTGGTAGCACATTCAGTTCTGTATTTGAGATTGAGCCAGTACTTCTTATGAAACTGCAGTATTTTCCATTTGCTTTGGTAATATATCAGATGTTCTGGGGCTTTGAGAGCTAGAGGATTTATCTGGGGTTTGTAGTCCCGCAGGGGTAATGCTGAAACAGGGAATTGGGAATTTTGAAAGATGAACTGGTTGGAAATGAAGAATAGAAGGAGTGATATAAAGGGAAGTTATGAAAGGTCTTAGCAATTACACTATCCTCTCTTTTCTTATTAATGGGCTTACATGTAAAGGCCAGGTCTCATAAGATAGGTTTTTTCCAGTTTTTGTTTATTTTGCAATTAGTGAATTTAAATGTGTAATTCTAAAATCTGAAAAGTATACTTACATTGTTTCTTTAATTACAAAATTCCCTTTCTACTCTCTTCTCAAAGTATTCCTGTAGAGCAGAAAAGAAATGATACCAAACCTGTTTCCATTTTCCTGTTAGGGGATATTTGTTCCCCACCAGAAGGATGGTATTCCAGCAAGGTTTGGACCTTGTTTTTGCTTTACCTCTTGACTATTTCAGGTGTTTGAACAGTAAGTATTTTTATGTTTGTTAGCTAAGGTGTGTCATAAGAGTGGAGATGGGAAAGGATTTGAGGGAACCAGCAACACATAATAGGCTTGTAGTTATGAATGCTTGTGTTCAGCCAAATACAGGATAAATACAAATTCAGAGGTTTTTTTGTATTTCTAATTGGTATGAAACTGTTATGGTTGTGTAACTAGTACAGATCTTACGGCATCTTTGAGTTTTGAGACAGAGTATTGTTACTGGATAGTCATACTTTTTAAATAGAACTGCATAATTAAAAGTAGAAAGGAAAGGTATGGGTTTCAGTTTCCAGGGGACGTACAAATATTATCAAGACCCAAAGATATCTGAAGGCTAGGTCTACCTTTGAATCTAGTAATTTTTTGTGCACTGACTTTATAAAGTCTGTATTAGTTAAAAAAAAAAAAAGAAAGAAAATGGAACAGACCAAAGATGTGAAAAAAGTTTAGAAGAAGTATTTCTGACTGCGAGAAGGGAAGAGAGACAGTTATTAGTGGTGAATCTCTGAAAGATTATCTTTATGCGTCTTGTAAATTACCAACACATTGTAGGAAGTATGAATAGGTGGCAAGACTTTGAAAATAATTTGCAGTGTCTCTTACATATTATATAAACAAAGCAAAAGGTATCTACTGAGGTGTCTGTGTATGTTCATGAAAAGAAAGGCAGGGTGGATTACATAATTTCAGAAAATAGATAAACTCAGGGATATCAACAAAGCAGAGAGATGTCACCTCTAAACTGGTGGTGTATTCTTACTGTGTTTCAACAGGTATAAAAGCTTAAGTAAACAATTAACACCTAGGAGTCTGTACCTATTATAAACAAGTTGGTGACACTAACAACTATTATAGAAAAATTTAGTTCTGTAGCTCCATTTACAGCTGGAATGATACATCTGAAACTGTGGATCCAGTTGTGTGTTCTATTCTGGGTGGAGGTTCTGCAAGGAAATGGCAATTTTATGTTTCAGGTAGGTCTGCATGTGCACCTTCTGAAACTGTGATAGGAATTGGCATTTATAACTTTCTCCGTTCCCCTCTTCCTTTCCTGAGCATTTACATTCTTGGAAATTCAATAGTAAATAAATTCAGGGTAGTCCTCCCAGAACCAAAGTAATGATCTCTAAGGTGAGCAGATTTGGTGGTTTGAGTTCAATTATGATCACTTCCCCATGGGAAGGTGTGGAGAAATGTCACACATATTTTTTCTAGGTATGTGGGTCGAGAGTAGCTGGGAGGATGTGCTTCTTTTTGTTTATCTATGGCCAATGGTGCAATCAGTTGTTCAGTGGTCAAGGAAATAACACTGAGAAGCAGTTCATAATATTGATCTTTGTCTTTCTTTTGGGACTGAAACATTTATTAGTGTATAACCTGGTGGTTATACAGAAGAACATGGTTCATTTAGAAATAACACTTCAGAATGGTATGTCTGAGGAAACAGAGGATTTTTTTCTTTTTGAACAGTCAGATTCAGCAACAGGGTGAGAGAGAATAGAAATGGATCAAATGGACAGGTAACCTTTGATCACCAAGGAAAAGAAGTGAGCATTTGCTAAGAATGGTTACTAGAAGATCAAATAATGCCAGTAGCAAATCATGTTTGGAAAATTTCATTGGAGGTAATAGAAAGAGAAGTTTCAGTAGAAGTACCTGTAAGTTTATATAGATTTGAGAGCCAGCTAACAAAACCCAAAAGATGTTGCTTTCACAACCCACTGAGTTAAACTAGAAAAATAGAATCATTGCTGTCAAAGCATGTTTCTGAGATGTGTGGAAGAGTGGTGTTGGGAGCCTAGACTGTATGTCCTCTGCAGCCAGTGGTAAACAGTCAACAAAGGAATTATCAACAAGGAGAAACATTATTTTGGATTCTCTTATAATAAACTTACTGAATTTGGAAGCCACTTGTTGCCAGAGTGGCAAGTCATGATGCATAGGGCAAATTGAGAGTAAACCCAATGTTTAATGTTTCATTTTTGGAAGAGTTAATTTTCCAGTGCAGAGGATCTTCTTTTTAGTAGTTGGGGCAAATGTATTTAGACAAACTTGAAAGCTGAAAGCTTACTGAGAAGACTGTATTAGATTGTGAAATACTGGCTTTTTGGCAGTCCTGGCTGAAGGCCTGTTCCAATGTAGTGACAAAGCAAAGACAATAACCACAATTGGAAAACAATGTATAAACACTGCTAAGTGCTATTACAAGTATAGAGTATAGATATGAAAAATTTAAAATACTGTAGAAAAATCCATTACTGACTGGAACCAGAAAAGCAGCTATCATGGAATAAACTTTTTAAAGTACTTGTTTCCAAATTGTTCATAAAAATTTAGAATAGGAGGATTTTTCAGTAAATGCTCTTGCTATCTCTTTGGAGGCAGGGTAATTTGTTCTTCCAAAGAGTAAGAATACCTTGTAATCCAACAACGAATAAGGAGGATGGTATACAAAAGTATTAAGTTCCCAGAACCATTAGTTTTTAATACCTTACTGAATGGAGAAGGAGGAAGTCCAACTTATGTTGTTCCAACATTCAGGAGGAGAAGTGCAGTATTTATGTTGAAATCAAGGTCAGGTAGATACAAAGCTGCTCTAGAAAAGTAGTAGACAAGTTGAATTCATTTGAAAGAAGAATTCAGGGCTGTAAAGCTGAATTAATGGTAGCCAGTTACCTTTTTATGGAAAATATGGATTGTCAAACAAATTTGTGTGTTTTGCTTAGTTGATTAAAGAAATTGTGTATGTGTAGATGCATTATAGATTTATTTTGTGTGCATAATCCCTTAATTTATTGTTCCCCTAAGTGGGTATTTAAATAAGCCATCTTCTCCTCACCTCATTGTTATTCTACATTCTTAGTAGATAATTTTGTTACTAGGGGAGCTGGAAAGGAGGATTAGGGGTAAGTAAGGTACTAAACTTCTGTAAAGCTTTAGAACTTGACTGCATTCTTGCTGGGATCGCTTTACCGATGTTATTTCTGTTCTCGCATTTATGCAGCTGTGTCAAGCAAATCTGTACTTCGGAAAATTGCATAGGGAATTGTACTCTACAGATAAAAACATAGTTTTGTGGTTACCTGTGAATAAATGCAATTATACGTATCACAGTAGGAGATTAAATGTACTCTTTTTCTTGAAGATTAAGACTGTAGAGGTGCATTCATGGGGAGAAAATAAAGGGCTGCAGAAGGGCTCTTGGATTAGCAGAGAAAGAAATGACAAGAGCTAAGGGCTGGAAAATGAGGCCTGGCAAATTCAGAAGTAAAAATAATTGAAAAATTAGATTATATAAACAGTTTCGTTGTAATTTCTCAAGTAAATACTCGTTGTTCAAATCTTAAACATAATAACCGATTTTATTCTGTTAATTTCTAGTTAAAGGGTGAACCAGTTCAGGCTAAAAAAATCTAACCAAATAGCTAAAAAAAGAAGACTGAAAACTAATCTTTGTTCAGGTCCTGGATGGGAGGCAGTATCCCTGTAACTGTCATTTCTGTCTTGCCTAAAAGATCATTGAAGGTGTTACTGTATGTAATACAGAGTAATGAGAAGTGTAAAGTAAGATTTCATTCTTCATAGGAAACAGCTTTAAAAATAGGCTGTTTTCACAGGAGTAGTTTTTCCTCTTTGACTCCTGACTCATGCACATAATTTTCAAATATTGATCAAGAATTTTATGTACTCTGCTCAGTTATGGTTTGAAACATAAAGTAATCCAGTTGTCTTAAATGTTTACCATTTGGGTCCAACCTTCAGGTATCCACAGGCATTAAATCTGATTATCTCAAAGGTGTTATCTTAAAGGTGAACTCTCTTTAGCTGAAAACCAGCAGGGTCTCATATCTTTTTCCATGTAAGTTCAAGGAAAGATATGAAAATCAAACCTCATTAAAAGAATGAACTTCCCATTATCTTGAGAACATACTGTTTCTCTGACAGGTCTACAATTCCATGTCTCCCCAGTTTTCGCTGACCTGACTCGCAAACTAAAGATGCAGTAGAAACATGAAAAAAAAATTGGCGCGTAACAAAAAAATCAATGACTGAATCAAGTCATTCCCACTTTTATTCTACTTTAAACTGCTCTGGAATCTTCACTGTACAACTGAGGCAAGATTTTTTAGAAGCTTCTGAATACATTAATCTTTTTAAAGATGTCTTTAAGTTGTCTTCATGTGCACTTTTTTGTACTTCATGAATGTTTGATGCAACTGCAGCTGAACTGTACAGCTCCTTTTTATATTTATGGACATATAATGTCATACGGTCGAAATTATCAATCTTAAATGCTTGTTCCTGATTAAACATAGAAAATGAAGTGATTCACTCAATTTGAAAATTTTGTGTGATTTGATGTTTGCTTGGTAACTGTTCAGAAGATGAATTTTTAAATAAATTAACACTTATTGTTTCTATTACATGCAAATATACTCCTAGAAAGTCTGTTGTCTCTGAAAAAAAATCTCATGAATGCTTCACTTACTGATGGCAGTAGCATTAAATATGCTAAATCTTATTTTAGCTCCATATTATGTGCAGGTTTGTGATATTTTGGCAAAACACAAAAAAATTAGTTTTCCATTAGCATTCTTTTTTGGGTTTGGTATGCTATTGTTGGTGAACCAAAGAACTGTGTAAAAACCTTTCCTTTGCCCTCAGGCTCTTTTCATAGAATCATAGAATGGGGTTCGTTGGGAGCAACCATAAAGGCCATTTAGTTCCAGCACCCTGCCATGGGCATGAACACCTTCCACTAGACCAGGTTTTTCAAAGCCCCATCCAGCCTGGCCATGAATGCTGCTAGGGATGGGGTATCCACAGCTTCTCTGGTCAACCTGTTCCAGTACCTCACAGCCCTCAGAGTAAAGAATTTCTTCCTAATATCTAGTCTAAACCCTCCCTCTTTCAGTTTGAAGCCATTTCCACATGCACTGTCGCTCCATGCCCTTGTAAAAAGTCTTTCTCCAGCTTTCTGGTAGGCCCCATTGGTACTGGAAGGTGCTCTAAGGTCTCCCTGGAGCCTTCTCTTCTTCAGGCTGACCAACTCCAACTCTCTCAAGACTGTCTTCATAATAGAGGTGCTCCAGCCCTCTGATCATCTTCATGGCACTCTGGACATGCTCCAGCAGATCACCATGTTTATTGTGTTGGCGCCTCAGAGCTGGATGCAGTACTCCAGGTGGGATCTCATGGGAGAAGAGTAGAGGGACCATCACCTGCCTCTGCCTGCTGGCCAGATTCCTTTGATGCTGGTGAGGCCAAGGATACAGGTGGCTTTCTGAGCTGGGAACGAACATTGCCGGGTCATATCGAGCTTCTCATCAACAATTTTTCACATCTTTTGTTTTGTTCGTTCTCATTCATTGATAGGTCTCACTTATTAGCTATTAGAGCTGTTAGCAGGAGTAATAGATCTTCCTCATTATTGTTAAGGTGCTTTACAATAGCAGTGCTCACATTCATCTGTTTTTTTGTGATGATACATACATTGCAAATAGTGTTCCTTTCCTGTTTTCTTTCGCCTTATGCATGTTTTCAGCCCATAGTAATTGCATAGTGGTACACAAAGTATCACTGATATTTGTAATTAACTAATGTGGGAAGCTGTCCTTTTTTAATTACTTCTCCCTTTTTCCTTCTCTTTTTATTTGTGATGGGGATTTATGAAAAACATCTGAATTAAGATTTGGAAGAAAACCATGGTACATAATAGCAATAGGTTACTGTGCTTTCCCCCCCACTAACTGATTTGGAGTTTAATTTGAAGAAAAAACAACAGATTGTGAGAGATCCTGGTACAGTTAAAAGTAAAACCGTGCTAATATTGCTTTGTTAATAACAGTCTGACATAGCCAGAGTGACAGATTTTACAGCAATGTTGTTTCACCAGTGACATTGATTTGTTTATCAGATACAGTATCAAGGTAAACTGTTACAATATGCGGTAGGAAGTTAGAGATCATATTAGGGTAACAGAAACCGAAAGTACATTTCCAAAAACCCAGCTTGAAAAGGAAACAAGAGTGTGCTGTTTGCCAACAGCTTTGTGCTGTCAGCCTGCCTGCCTGCTTGCCTGGCTGCGCAGTGTCAGGAATCAGAATGGCGATATGCAAACACTTACATTCAAAGGATATAATTAATTCAAACTATTAAAAAAATACGTTTTAATAATTTCAGGTTCTGTACCTATCACAGAACTTTTGCTGTGAATCTTCTGTTTTTTCATTTTCAGTGAATTCCTTTTCATTTTGTGAGAGTTTCTTTGTAAGATATGAAAACAGCTGGTACAGAAATCTATAACATAAATATACAGGAAGATATTTCTTCCATTCCGGCTCAATTTATAATAATCACTGAAGTGTAATTTTAGCAAAGAACATAAAGATGTTTAATGATATTTCTCCTTCAATGTATTACTCTACAAAAATAATTAAATTGAGATAAAGAAGCAGTAATTGAAAACATACTGTGGTAGTAAAACAAACTCGAAGCATCCAGACAAACTGAAATTATCTGACTAAAGGGAAAATTCAATAGCGTTTTTTTAAATTTATCACTGGGAGCAGACACTGAATAACCTTTCAGGTCTCTTCTTGTAATGCATGCACTCTGTATACCTTTGTACTCAGTAAAATGTATACTTTATCTGTAGGAAAAGAGGTAGTAGAATAATGCATGCCCTTGTTTTGTTTGTTATCTGTGTATAATTTTTTAAATCCAAAGCCTTTGTTTGTCTCATTCTCCCCTCTCCTCCCAGCAACTTTGGCACAACCACATATCACACTCGATGATACAAAGATAAGTTCTCCTTGTATTTTTGTCTGTTATTATCTAAAAAATAGGGTTAGCATTCTTTCCACAGAGTTGCATGTTGCCTTCCACTTTTCTGTGGTCCTGATGACTGTAGCTGCCTTACAGTGGTTCCTTCTACCTTCTGCCCTTTTCCTCTTCACCTGTTTCACATTCTTCTTATTTAACAGTTACTAGCTGTGAGTGATTTTGATTTTCCTGCTAGTCAGTTATTATGTGTTTTTTAGTTGGTTTTTTTTTCAACCTTCTCCCAGCAAAACAAAACCCAAAGCTTGTGTTTAATTTTGCTTCTTGAATTGCACAAGTGTTCTATGAAGTAGAAAAAGGAGAAAGTAGTAACAGAGTCAGATTATTCTTTCCTCTTGGTGTAAGACAATAAAATTCAGTGATATTATGGCAGAATGTGTGAAGTGGGAGTGGAATTCAGCTGTTACAAAACTGGAAGGTTTTAAGACAGAAGCCGATTGTCCTTAGCTATACATTGGAGGTAATTTGTTTGAACAATGGGTAATGGAAGAGTAATTTAATGTATTCTAGGTTTTTTTAATACTGCATTGAAACTTTGCTAAAGAATGCTATATTCTCTCCTTTCAAAAGAGTTTAATGGCAATTGGCAACTGAAAGTTTCTTCAGAGGAAACAAACACATGTCTAGAATATTCAGTTATCAAAGAATTTTGATGACTAGCACAAACATTGATGTTGAAAAGGGAGTATTATGTGGACTGAAACTAGTATATGTAATGGTTAACATAGTAGAAAATTTTTTCCTTGTGTCCAGGTAAGTCCTATGTCTTGTTGAATATATTATTTCATTTAAAAAGAAAAAAAACCCAACAAAACCTGAGGTGGTTGTGGGAAAGATAAGATGTTTAAGTCTATGCATGGTGGGGCATAGTGCTTGTCTGTCCAGTTCAATGATGCTCTTACTGAAAAGTCCTCTTACGAATATAAAATAGGTGCTAAAGTTGAGCCTCACTTTTGGTGTCTGTGGATATACAGTAATTATGTGACACGTACATGTGTGTATTTATGTAACATTGAAGGGAGATGCATTGATCTGATGTGTATCCAGATGCATACATTTTTAATCTAATATATTTAGAAAACACTGAAGTGACTCCTATTCCCCTGGCACTAATAAGTAAACAGAACTTCTGTCTATGTAGCAGTGCCTGGTAGTCCATAAAAATTGTTGCCTTCTGGAAACTAGATATTTGTGATGTATTTACATTTCTGTACTACTGGTTTGCGATATACTAGTGTGTGGAGGTGTGCTTCTTGAATATTCTAATAGATACTGGTACTGTACTCATCTCTTTTTTTTTTTTTTTTTGTATTTTCAGTGTGGGATAACCTCATTTTACAGTGTAAAATTGAATGGAAATGCATTTGCAGTTAGAAAACAACATAGTAAGATATCAGCCAATACTTCAGGGACAGAGAAGGTGTGGAAATTGGCAGTGCTTGCTTGTGTTTCTGAGATGTATTTGCTGGAATTAGTATTTTTGTAGTCCTGTACAATTCTGCTTGCCTTAGGCTGAATGGT
Organism: Manacus candei; assembly: GCF_025592945.1. NCBI lineage: Eukaryota > Metazoa > Chordata > Aves > Passeriformes > Pipridae > Manacus > Manacus candei. The sequence continues at coordinate 3,056,322 of NW_026138111.1, read as the reverse complement.
GTGAAATGTAATTGAACTAATGACTCACTGTGGTGAGATCATTTTTAAGAATGTAGTGGGCTTCTGATTGTACAATACTGTGGCATGTATTTGCCCTTTTTTCTCCAGTGATGCTGCCTCTTTTTGCATTCTGTTTTAGTCTATCTGTCAAGCACCCACGGCACACCTTCATATCCCTCTCAAAATCCTCTTCTATGTCTGTAGGATATGCAGTGTATCTTCACTATTTACTCTTTAATTTTGTGTTGTTTGGGTTAAATCTGTGGTGTGGTATAGATCATGTACAATTCTGTTTTGTAATGGCTTCTGTGTGTATATAGGATTGCACGTATCCTTTCTTATATTGCTCCCTGCTGTATGCAGAATTTTCTTCTGCAGCCCTCAAAGTGTACTCCCACATGGTATAAATCCATTTTTCTAAAGTTTAATGAAGATGAAAGATAATAAATGTAAGAATGAACTTGCTTATATTCTTATAGGCAATCAGTGACTGTGATCGACATAGCCTTTAAAACTGGACTTAATCTCTTTGACTAATTCCTAGGCTGCTCTTTCTCTTTGCTATGAAGTGCTTCTCTGTTGCATCTGACTTTCTAATGAATGAGCTTTAGCACTAAACGTGGAGTTCTTGAGGATTTATTTAATTTTAAAAAGTAAAGTCATATTGTCAAGAAACCTTTCAAGTCTGAAAGCTTTTCTTACATGCTTATTTCAGATAGGGATGTAAACTTATTTATGTTTTGTGTTCATTATGATTTGTCTTTTCTTTCTTTTTAAATAAATGAATAATATTTTTGATATAAGAATGCTTTATTGGAAATGATAAGTAGTCAGTGAAATCATGTTACGCCATTAACCCTCAACATCCCACTTTCTCCTCCTTCTAGTGTTCAAAATAGAGAGAATAGCTTGAAAGGGAAAGGAAGAAGAGCTACAAAAAAACCCCCAATAGTTTCTACTTAGGTATTTTGGGTACATTTCTTTTCAGAAGAACTTATTCCCGAAAGAATGTTTTTGAAGTGATAAATGTAGAGCATATGGGGAAAAAAAAAGCTTATTGCATAAAACTTCTGCAGCCTCTCAAATAAGGATTTCAATTCTTGTAGGAAACTAGAAGTAGCTTAGATGAAAACAACACAGTAAATGGATACAGTTGAATGCAGGTGTCATTGGGCTAGTTTTCACAGAAAAGCCAGTGAAATTATATTTGAATATATGTTACACAGTAATTTCAGTTATCAATTATTATCAGTCAGATAACAAAATTTCTAGGTAGAATTTGGATGATCGTAAGTGGCTATTCTTTGTAGAATATGGAGTTGTAGTATTATTTTTTGAGTGTTCTATTCTGATAAGCTAAAGCCTAGGGCCCAAGTAAACTGAGGTACATTAGAAACACTGGGATTTTTTTAATCACAAGACCAGTTTTGGCAATACACATATGATTAATAATTTAGGAATGTAACAGAAAAGAACCTTTTGTTCCCCTAAAACACCACTTTTTTCCGTATATGCAACTTCAGAAAAATGCTTCAGAAATCCTCATTTTCTATGTAATAGTTTAGTCAAAGTAGCTCTCATATTCAAGGCTATGCTCTGCTTTTCTTTTTTTGTATAAGTTAGTACTTATTGAGAATTAGCCTTTTAAGTATACTGTAGCTGGTAACACACTGTTCAGTATATCTAACAAGACAAGTGAAATCATGCTCATTGATTTTGCAGTTTTTATTTTGTTTCCCTTTCCTCTCCCCCCTTAACTGGTAACTCGTCCAATCAATGTAGCCACTGTTCATTGAAATTATGAAATTTTTAAGGATGGCATGGTGCAAACAGCTTGTCAGACTTGTTTGGGTGAATATCTTAATTCTTGCTTACAATGTTAGGATGGTGGTAACTTCTTAACGTTTCTTGATTCTTCAATGCAGGTTTAAGAAGAAATAGAAAAAGAGAATATAGAAGAAAGGTATACCATGGCCACCTAGGGAAAACAGGAGTAGAGTAACTGGCAGTATTGGTGATTGTAACAAAGTAGTTGCATACCTAGAACTCAACATCATTGAAGGAGACGTGAAGTAAAAATAATAAGAGTTACTGAGGGCAACAAAAATTATCATCGTCTTTAGCTGTGGCACTTAACAGCCATATCCTTCTACGTAGATGGATGAAAGTGATTGAAAAATCTCAGTATAAAAGGTCCCCATGTCACACTAGAGGTCTAGCTAACCCCTTCAGCTTTGCAGAGAAGTGTTGGTTGGTTGGTTGTCTTTTAGCATCAAGCCCAACAACTTTCTTGTCTGTGTTTTTTTCCCTCATTTAGCCTGTGCTTTGCCCTTAGCTCCTACTGTGTAATTATTCAAATGTAGAAACTGTGGATCTGAGATTGTATACACAAGACTTTCTACTTTTCTTAAAAATACTTTCAATTTTTGGACGAGCTTGAATTTTTTCCCCCCATATAAAAAGTAACTGATTCTAAACCATTAACTGAAGGACATCATGTAAATGGCTTTGTCTATACGTGCATGCTAGTCACATGCTGGAGAAATTTGAAATAAGTAACTATCTAAATATGAGGTCAAAATGTGTCCAGGTTGTAGCTGCATAGCATTCAGAATACTTCTGATCAATACTGTTTACGAGTTAAATTTAAATATACCGTATCATGCAAAATGTTGTATTGGTGCTCCAGAAAAGTATTCCCAAGTGCAATTTTTCTTTAAAAATTCCTTTATACTTACAGAGAAACTGAGCCATACAAATATTTTTAAAAGTTTACACTTCTTTAAGGCTATTTATTTTCTAAAAAAAGAGGACTTGAATATTTTTGACAAATATACACATGGTGTTACGCTAACAAACAGCCATGCAACATATATCTTACATAATGAAGAAATTGAATATACAAGATCTAATCTATTTAACATACATATTGAAAATATACAGTCTCGCCAATAGTTAAAAAAGTTTTTTTTTCTTATTTGGCAGTATTTTTCTACAGTTTGTTCAAATATTCCGTTTGATGTGTTTTGGTGAATACTGAAATCTAGTCAGTGACAACCTGAGGTACTAAACATTTCTGCCTTACTTCATTGTCTTCAAAGGTAATCTTTTTGTTCCTTTTAGGCTCTATCCATGAATTGTGTATTACAGCGTTATTTGGCATGGGATCTGCTTCCACTATTGAAACCACTCGCTTTTTCATCTTACTTTTCAGAACTTTCTGAAACTTTTGCCTTGTGAATGCGTAAAGTAGAGGGTGAAATATAGTTGTTCCATATGCCATTACTAGAAAACATAATCTCAACTTTACCAAAAGGTCACTTGGGCCCAAACATAAGATGGTGGTGTTTAAAACAGAGATGGGTGTCCAGCAGAGAAGGAATGTTGAGATAATCAAGAGGGACATTCTGAAGACTCGCTTTTGCCGTTCCCGTCGCTCCCGGTGCCGTTTTACAGCTCGGCGCAGAGCAATTATGACAGACACGGAAGTCCTTACACCAAAGACAACATTTTTCCCTCCACCGCCCTGGGACACGTCTGTAGTCTCATGCTGGGTGGTCAGAGAAATAGTTTTTTTCTTTCTGGCTTTCTTCTTTTGTCCTGTTGTAAATCTTGTACCAATCCGAATATTTAGGGCCTGGAGTATTTTGGTGTATGTAATTAGCATTACTACAACAGTGAAGAAAAATATTGGAATCTGAACGAGAATGTGGTAGTACATTCCTAGTTCAGTGTGGTACTCGTTTGTACTCACACACAGGAGTGTCTTATTTTCCCAAGTACTTGCACTTCGAAGACTGAAAAAGTTGACTTCAATGAAAGGAATCAGGAAGGAAAAAAGTGAAATGATCCATATTGATGTCATTAATATCACAGCCCTTCCCATGGTCAGAATTCGATTGGCAGGTTTTACGGAGATGTCGTATCGGTCCAGGGTGATAGCAAAGACGTTGATTGCAGTTGAAACGCTTGCAAAAGAGACACAAGCCTCATGGAAGCAGCAGATGAGAGCAGTATTACTCTCCAGTGAAAGCAGAAGGATAACTATAGTTAGAGGAATACATCCCACACAAATTATTACATCAAGTACATGAAGGTTCATTGTAATTATGTTACTGACAGAATTGATTAAGTTGGATTTCATACAGTAAAGTACCAGCACGGTGAGGTTGCTGCCAAGTCCCAAAACAATTTCTAACATCAGAAATCCAGTGAGAGAAACTTGAAAGCTTAATGGATATGACAGTGGTCGGTACATGTTGGTATCGATGTCATCAATGGCATCTCGAACTGTAATGTTAGATTCAGACTGCATGTTGACTTCCAGAATGGGGGAGAAACACATTCTTTTGTTGCAGTTGATTTTTCTCCTGAAAGGTGAAATAAAATATGGATCTATTTGATTGCTTTTTTTTAACACTTATTTTAGACAAATCCTGGGGAAGGAGGAGGGAGGAAAAGCAACTATTCTTACCAAACTCTTCATTTACAGTATGTTTAGAGCTTTAGTTGGCACGGACTCAAAAGCCTGAGGATCTAGAATAAGGTCTTTCCTTTTAAAAAGAAAGCAGGATTTGCTTAAAAAAAGAAAAAAAAGTGAAAAGCTTCCACTTAAGGAGGCAAGGCTTTGTTTATAGTGATGTGGTTTTTCACAAAAGGCCCATTTGTTGAATAAACTGTACTTGTACATAGCCTTTGTATTGCTTTGAGGGTCATTTTAGGAGCAGGTTGTTAAGTATTAACAAATTAGTGCTCAAGATCATTTTAAAAAGCTCTTGTGGAAAAAGAAAGTGATAGGAACATGGTTCACTGTTGCTTATGTATCATAAAAAGAACATTTTAATTATTTATGCCAATTTAGCCACCTCTTTCTTATGAAATTTACAGTTGTGTTGTGGGCTGAAATGGAAGTTCTGTAATTCAGGAGATTTTTACAGAGCTTGAAATTTTCTGTTCACTTTTCTCTTTTTATTTTTTATCTGCATGTATGATGCTTGCCACTGCAACAATTCTATATAAGTATATAAAATTTCAAATGCAAAATTTATGTGGGTTTGGGGAAATTGAGTTTATTATAAAATACTACATTTCCTTTTTCTGATTTGAGTATTCAATTTCTTCAAGAAATAAGCACCTACATGGAGTGACCGAGTATTTAATTTTATTCCAGAAGAGATTTAAGAAAATAATTTTAGAAAATAATACTTAGAAAATTGTTCCTTTTGGGTTTTGGTTTTGATTTTTGTTTGGTTTTTGTTTGGTTGGTTGGTTTTTTTACAAACTGCAGTTAAATCCAGCAGATTTACATACATAGCATGTTTCTCTTAGGAATAAGTGAGGTTACAAAAAGTAGCATTTGTTACATCTAGGAGATTTTTTATTTTGTGGCTCACCTGCTTTGTTTTACACATGCTGGTGAGTCGTAAATGTAGCATCTGCATGTAATACCTGATGTTTGTATTGTTTATTTTGTCAGGCAGCTCCTGAGTTTATAATTGAGTGAATAAATAAAAGAGGTTATTCAATTTCTTGCTATGACACTTGAGGGTTTATATTTTTTTTTAGGTAGCTTTAAATTTAAGAGGGGACGTACTTGGCATGAAAATAACTTTGAATGCCGACCTTTGTTCTATTCTGAATACATTAAAATGGATAGCACTAAGGTGAACAAAAATGAGCTCTTTTAAAATGAAGGTATGAATTAAGCACACTTGGGATACAGTATGCAAATGGATTTCATCTGCAGTTCTGAAAAGCCTCAATTGAACAATACTATTAATTGCAAATTGTATGATGAAAATTCTTGTTATTCTTCAACAGCTATTTCACATGTGCCTTTTAAATAAAAGAAGATGTAAATTAAAATGTATTAATCTCAGGTGTGAAATGAAACAAAAAGTATTTCAAAAGCTTTGTTTCATTTCTAATTTAGGCAACCTCTATTCTGTTTATATTAACCCTCAGGAATACAATCTCCTCTGTGTATGCTGTCCTGGCTGTGAATGGATTTCAAGAAACCATTCCAAATGCATTGCTGGATAAATGAAGTTCTTTTGTATTAGCAAAAGCCAGGAGGAAATCAAAAGCAGATCTGCTAAAACAAATGACAGTCTCACCGTAACGTAATGCCAACTGAAATTTTGTGAAAACAGAGAAGTTCAGATGTGCAGAGTCTTAATGAATAGATTAAACATCACCTCCTTGTTGCATTGATTCTATTTCAGTTAAATAAAAGCAGAAACATGAAGGCAGGGAGCTCATTTACCCCGCGCATCCATCGCCTGTCTGGGTAAGTCCCTGCTCCCTGCAAGTGCTGAGCAGAGGTGGGGGCATGGACTGCCGACCTACCTGTTCTCTGAGCCTCAAGGGCCTTTCAGATCGTGGCAGCAGCTTGTCATAAATTGATACATGGTGTCACTGAGAGATTTTTGACATGTAACCTGGAAATCAAGTGGTGGCTGGGCTCTTATTTCATTCCTTGCAGGTTTTTTTTTCCTTTTTTTTTTGTTCCTGCAGTTCAGCGGCAAAAAATTCTGATTAAACACGGGGACTTCTTAATTGCCTCAGATACTTCTACAGAGCAGGGCATATTCTGTGTGTCTGTTCTGAGTTTCAAGCCAGCAATAACAAATAAACCTTCTTTTAAGTGACGTTAATTTCTTTCCCCTGTTGCATTTTGTAGCAGCCTGCTTTTTTTTTCCAGGTTTAAAGAGAAATAATTTCTGATCTCTGTTTTCAGAGTGCATGTAGACATCCTTTAGTTTATGGTTGCGTATTTCTTTCTGTAATATTCCTGCTCATTACTTTTGAGTGATGGCTTAGTCAAAGAAGTTGCTATACATCATAAAATCCAGTTCATGTGCTTTGAGAGTAACCATGAGTTACCTAATTTGGTTTATTTTGATTTAAGGAGAATACATAGCATCATAAAATTGAGGGAAAAATATCCATTAGTCATTATGACAAATAAGTTATTTAATGAGTAGTATAGAAAAAGCTTGGTTAAACCTTTATTCAGCTTGCTGGTGAAGTATGCATATTTTCCTTTTGAGATTTCATGTTTCATTGTCTCTTCATGCATCAGTAGTTTCCACAATTCTGGTTTTAAATTATAAATCCCTCTTTAAGAAATGCTCACCATTTTAAGAATCAATCATTGCACTCTTCTTTTAATGAAAATCTGAGCAGATGTGTTAGTCTTCCATGTATATTGTTGAAGTGTCATGCACGTAAATGGTAATACAAGTGTGTTCCATGTTTTGTTTCTAATTCCTTTATGTCTTAAGAATACATTTTAGTGATGCATCCTGCTGCTTGTAGGTCATACAGCTACAAAGATACCCGGTCAACTGCATTCTTCATATTGTCAGTTGTAAAACTGAATTAGTTGCTGCATGCCCTTGTGAAGGGGAGGAAAAAAAAGGTTAAAAGTAGGGCTTATAATTTCAAAATAAAATAATGCAAGAATATATTTTCTAATATCACTTAATTCATGAGTAACAGATCTCTAAAATTGGACCTTACAGATTACATAGAAAATCAGTTAGTGTGTTCTCTATTTGCTAATAAAATCATATTCTTCCTTCAGCTTACATGAATTTAGTTGTTTTGGACAACTTTCCTGTTCTCCGGATAGTGCAGGTTACGAAAACCCCTGACTAGAAGCAATAACTGTTGGATGTCGAGTGTCTGTGACTACAGCTAGAAAATGTAGTTTTATAGCTCTGGTGAGCAGGTAGTTTATGCATACAACTCTCTTGTCTTTTAATGAGAAACTGAACACAGTTAATGAGCCTTATAGGAAATATGCTTTTGGTTAATTTGCACACTGCTACAATTTCCTTTCTTGAAATAAATGTTTAGCAAATCCATGCTCTCAGTAAATGGCTTGAATATACAGGGTAATGAAAGAAATGAGTTTAAAAGAAAACAACAAAAAAGGGAGATTTCTTAAGCAATCAGAGATTAGTCATATTAGCCAACCTTCATAAAACAATAAGTATACACTAATTACAGACTGTCTGATCCTTCAAAGAGTAACTGAATAAATCTGAAACGTATTTAACTGCCAATATTTGGAAATACTACTGAGGGAGGAAAAACATATTCCCAATTGCATTATGTGGTTGTTTTCCCAATACTGTATGAGCTTAAACTGTACTGTCTTTATGTTGTATGAACAAAACAGCGTCTTAATATTCTATAAGACTTTAATACAGAACAACATTTTTCTACCATTGTATTTTTAATGGGGAGGGGGAAATAGCATTTGAATATTTCCTGGCCTCAAATATAACAATATATCAGTACTTAATATAAGTTGAATCTGATCTCTTGCTTTTTTCTCCTATTTTTTAATTTTGTTAAATGTTGCTTATTCTGTATACCATAATAAGGAACAGATCTTACCTCCACTAAAGATTTGGTAAATTCTCGATGCAGGTGAAGCAGTTCCAGGTTGGAGGGATTCATTTTGTTCACTTGTTAGCAGAGTAGAAGGGAAAGAGGGTAATAAGCATATCTTCAAAAAATGACCTTAATGAAAATTTGTGCCTGTACTGTGCCATTGTTTCAGCATACTGCTAATGTATACAACTGCTTTAGTTCTGGTTTACAGGCTGCTGCAGTCTCCCACTCTTCCTACGGTAGAATCAATAAGCATCTGAAAATACATAATGAAAGTAATTTAACATACTGAAGGCTTCTTGTCTCCAGAGACACCACTGAGATTCAAGCTTTCTAAAAAAGAAGAGCAGTGCTTCTGAGAGGAAAGCTTGCGATGGGCAGCTTTTGCAGAATGACAGCCTACCTTGTCGCTTCTCCTCACTGCAGAGAGATGCAGTGCATTCACTAATTTTGATTGGTCAGTGATGTTGGGCTTAAATTGTGCTTCATATATGGGATTGATGCCCTCCCTCCCCCCGATTTATATAAGGATTCTTTTATAAAAGGACTAAATTTACAAATGATTTATGAATTCTGGAATATATTAAGGGTATGCCTGTTTTATTTTTACCTTTTCACTCTTTACTTTGTGTACACTGGAAACCACATGACACTGAAAAAAAAAGGATTAAACGTTTATTACTTAAAAAGCTTCCAACAATCTATATTTGAATTTGCCTACTTTCCATTTCTGAGGGTTTTTGGTGGCTTGGGGTTTTTCCAGTTTTTGTCCTAAGAACATCTCTGAAATAATACTGCTTCTTTAAGCCATGCTGAATCTCATCTTACATGTTTGTATGCAAGTGGTCGCCTAGGTCTTCTGTTCAATAAATTATTTTCAACACAACTTGGTACCTGCATGTATATTAGAAAAATTAATGTTAGGATTCACAGGGATTATTCAGACCCTTAAAATGACTTGATAATTTAGTTAATTCATGAATCAGAAAAGAATGATTTTTAGGATCCACCACCATGTACAGTGTATGTATAGGAGTGAATGTTGTCAATTTTGTTGAAATGTTAACTTCTAAAAAAAATCTTGTATGTTCCTCATGAATTTTGCTTAAGACTTAACAGGTTATTGTAAGGATGTCTTACATGATGTTCTTGACCTTCACTTTGGAGGGGGTGTCTTCATTTTCACTTTTTGTTTCATAACTTATTTCTGAATCTGTTCTATCAGTATAAACAATGCTCACAACCACATAATGAGAAATGTAGCACAATATCTGTTCTGACTAGTATTTGGCTAAATAAACCTTGGGAATAAATTCAGTATAAACCCCAAAATAATATTTTTAAAAATCTGCTTGCTGAAACAGGTAGTTAAAAATACCTGAGTATAAAATGTTCTATGGATAGTTTTTAATCTCAATTGAGTATGGGGAGTGTGGGGCTTTTTCTTTTTTTTTGTCTTGTTTTAAAAGATTTTTAATTTTTTAAAAAAATTTAATAAAGTATTAAAGTAGGGTTATTAAATAAGCATTTATTAAGATGGCAGTTTGGGTCAAATTTTGATGGGCTCCTTTGTTTTTAAGTTGTTAATGCAATTATAAAATGCATTAACATGTGTAACTCAGACATGTTTATTTTTTCTCTTTATTTTTCGGACATCTGTCCAATATGTTATTTATCTTTAGGTAATGGCATACTTTATTTATTTTTTAAGATGGCTGCATATCCATCTAGCATGCTTCCTGTTCTGTACTCCTTTACATTCAGAAAATATGTAAATAAAGGTTGCAGAAACTTTGAACGAAGATCAGTAGGTACCAGCTGGCTATGCTGAATAGCAACTGATTGAGCCCTTTGAACTGTCCCTGTATCGTCTACCTCCCAAGAGCTTGAAACCAGTGATACCACCATAACTCTGAAGAGTTGATGTGATAAAGAGGATTCCTGAAATGGAAGCATAAATACTAATATATTAAAGAGGTTTACTTGCTTCACTTTCAGTATGACTTAGGATAAGTAAGGAAGCCTGTCTAAATTCAAACAGATGAATCTTCATCTCCCTTTCTAGTTCTTCAGTGTGTGCCTGAGCAAAGATGGAGGTATTGGATGAACTGTACTGTTAGGAAGAAAAATATGTACACACGGAGGAAGATTGTAACAGGATTTTGGATACAGCATGGATATGTGGTTCAAACACAGGCAAAGGGGTCATGAAAGACTACCTGCATCACAGAAGGTGATATTGGCAGAAGTTTTATCTGCAGAAAGTGTTTGAGAGAAATGATAAGGAGCTGAGTTGTGAACATATATTAAGCTTGAGTTTTCTGGAGAGAAAATCAGGAAAAGAAGCAGTACCATATGGAGGCAATCAGGAGTAGGTGGATGGGTAGACATGCTTATAAGCCATTGCTGTGCAGATGCTAGTTAAGATAGTGTGAACAGATGACATCATCCTCAAAGGGTAGATAGGGAAGAGTGGGCAAAAAGAGCCATGTGCAGGCACCCAGCATAAACAGAAAAATGTGCTGTTCTTATACCTGTTTCTGTGTCAGTACAGAATGGAAGAGAAAGAATTTGCCTGGTATTTTGGCTTTTAGGGTAGTGAAAAGTGAGGTGAAAGGATAATGAAAAGATAGAAATATCAGGGAACAGCAGGAGTCCTGAACCAGGAGACTGGTGGTGAAGGGTCTTAGGACTGAGAATGGCAACACAAGGGGAGAGGGAGACCCAGATGGTGACAGAGAATAGAGCTGTGAAGGGTTGAGGCTGCTGGGTCTGATGTGGGGGGGAAATAAATGCAGAGGCAGGAGCTTGAAGCAGAGTGGAGCATAAGGGAATGGAGTGCATTTAAATAGACGACGAGTACACAGAGGTAGAGAGAATGGCAATTGCTATAGCATACACCCCTGTAGTACTTTTAATTCAATTCAGGAGTCATAATTATCTGTTAGAATATGTTCTACTTTACTGGGAGCAGGAAGTCCAAAAACATGGAAGTTATAGAGTATTTCTTGGTCCTCTTCCACCTTTTATCTACTGTCTTACTTTCCACACAGGGGAAGTAATGTCCTAGCATTGACTGTTACTGCAATCCAAAACGGTGGCAGGTCATCTGTAGATCTGGAGGTCTAAACTTTGCTGGGGATTTGCTAAGATCACTCTGAATGCAGCTTCTTGTATTGCAGTGTTTTAAATAAGCTTACTTTGTTAAAAAGACTCATTAGGATCACAAGGTCTAGCAGGGCCAAATGAAGTACCCAATTCTAATGTTTGCTATCAGAGTCCTTAATTTTGGAGCTTTAGCATTCTCTTAATGCATTTTAGGCTTTAACTTTACATAAAACCTACCGCAAACTATCTTAACATCCAGATATCCTGGGCGTTCATGAAGATCTTTATAGGTGCAGTTGGGAGACTGTGTCTGTTCACTTCCCTTGTTCTCTGCATTGTTCTTTTTTCAGTTTCTGTGATTATGCCCCCTGAATGCTTCAGCAGCACTTTCTTTCTTTGTACTGCATGTCTTGTTTCCTAGCCTGAATCTTGCTGCTCATTTGGTGACTGTTTAGAATTTTACTGCTTCTGGGTCTAAAAATGTCATGTATTCTCATATTTGCAAGAGACTTGGGCTCCTAACTCATACAAATTTTTTAGTGCCACATAATGTCTTTAGAGCTTGAATTACTTTTGAAAATGGATATCAGATGTTTTTGGACATCTTGCCCTGGGATTGTTGTTTAGCATTATTTACATGGTGCATCTGCACAGTTCCAGCTGGATAGATCCTTCTGTACCTTGCACTTACCTACTCTAAGCACTATGATACCCAATTCTAACACAGCTCTTCTGGATATTTTATGGTTTATATCTGTTCTAGCAGCTTGTGATCCATATCTAAAACGTGTTTCTTACCTTGTTGCATCTTAGTTTCCTCAATAGTCAGTTGTAAAGAACTTTGTTAATTGTTGTTGAAAATCTGTATCAAGGAAAAAAAGCAGTGGATAATAGCTGTTTCGGTTTGGGAGTTGCACTGATGTATCCTTGTTATCCCAAATCTGTAAATGTGTTCTACTTTACCTGATACTGAAATTATGACTTGCTGGCCTGGATCATATTGCAGCATGCTTTTATGTTGAAAAGGTGTAAATCTGATTCTCGTGCAGTACACAAGTTCTAGTCATAAAGGTTTTATTATTATTTAAGAGTGATATGCTGAATAGATGACAAAAAAGTCTGGTAGAATTTGTATATAAGTACCATTCTGAGTCAGATGATAACAGTCTTCTTTCTTTTGGCACAAGTACTTTATTCTCATTTCTTTATTCTATCAAGAACTGTTCTAAGGCTGTTATTCCTTTTCTGTAGTAAAGACTGACATCCACAAAATTAATTTTCCATTCAATGTCCTATTCTTAATGCTTATTTTTTCTCTCTTATTGTTGATTGCCATACAGCTTGCTTTGTTTTGTTTTTTTTCTGTAATGACTTATTTAGGTTGGGTTTGAGGTTTTTTGCCTTTCTTAACTCCATATTTCCCTTGTCAGGAAACAGTCTTACAATGGGACATTGTTGATCTCAATTTCTCCATTTTAGAATTACATCCATAGAAAAATCTGGATTTTCCAGATTAATTATAGGTTGTTTCACTGTGCTTCCTCTTGTATTTGCAAAGATGAAGACCTTTGGAAGCAACAAAAAGGCAAATATTTTTACACTGATATTAAAATATATTATACATAAACCATATATATAAAATTCTATAATAGTATATATATTTTGTGTTTTTCTGTGTAATGTATATATATTCATTTTTCAGGATGCAGAGTTCATGTTAACATAGCAACCTGAGTATGGAAAAGTTAGCTACTTATGCCACGAAATAAGAATGTCTTATAAGATTCATTTGGGTTTGTGTAATTGTTAGGCATAGGTTATTTGTTCAGTAGTATTCCATGTTAGTTCAGCTGTTGACCTTTTCAGCACTGGAAGGTTCTGTACTCATGAGGAAATGTGTAAGTTACAGAATGCCCTTTAGCTATTTAGACTGAAACTGTATCTTCTTTTAGTTTTGCACAACAAGGTGATACCAAAGAAGAATTGCAAAACTAGTGCAATTCAACCAATTGCAAAATCATTCATATGTAGAGAAAGTATCCTTTTCATATCATAACAATAAATTTGGTTAAGTGATATAGCTAAATCACAGTCTTGGTGTATTATTGCACAGTTATTTCAGTGAAAAGAAAAAAAGGTATTATCAGTTATTCTCAGGAAGAAAATATGGCTGGTAAATTTAATAGTAATTTAAATAACATCAGTCTGACTCCAGCTTTTCCCCATGGAGGTGATTTGTCCTCTAGTATAAACATTCATAGTTAACGGTGCTGCATCTCATAGTAGTTATTGGCAAAAGTTTAACTAACTGGAAAATTGAAGATATTTTTTCATTTTCTTTAAAAATTGTGATATTACTGTGAATTTAGTTTTTCCTTCATTAAAATTGTGCTTTGACTACTCTGAGAATTTGAGAGATTTCTGGTTTTGTAAAATATTCTTAGCTCTAAGTTGGCAATTGCTACTGAGTTCTAGTGAGGGTTTCTATATTATGGAAAGGCTTTTGAAAGTTCTGGCATTATATCATTTGCATTGCTTTGAACATACAAAGAAAAAAGCCACCTGCTTGCATTGTGTGAGCCTGTGCAAGTATGCCTGAAAGAACACTGATTCCCAAAGTTGGAAAGTAGTTTAGCACGGTAGCTGGAATGTGCTGGAGCTGGAGTCCTTACCCTGTGTGGCTGTAGAATGAGGAAGTATTGCCTTGTGGTTTGAAGTCCCAGATGGTTGCTTTCCTTGCTTTCAAGATATTTTGTATGTTGGAAGAAGTTTTTGGTATTATTCCCTGCTGCTGTGTGGCTGTGTCTCCCAAGTCGTAGCTCCTGACAGCTCTGTGCTAGTGCATCGCAGATCAACATCGATATAGACATGTCAGTAAGCTTTCTGCCTGGCTTATTATAGTGCACTGGATTCACTGGTAGCTGAGCTTAAAATGCAGAGTTTAAACTTCAGGATCTGGTTCAGGATTCTCCATCAGATATCCTTGTTGCTGTGAATGTCGTGCCTAGCCAAGTATGTGGGATGGGCAGCTGGAGCAGCACTGGATACCCCGTTACAGTCCCCTGATGCAGGGGTTGGGTTACACACCTTCCTGCTGTAACAGCAATTCCCTTATGTGGAATTGCTAATTTAAAACAAAGTGACAAAAGACGAGGGTTTTCTGTAGAGTTGTTCATCAGAGATCTTGGATGGACTTTGCTTCTAGTAATTTTTTAAAATTGGAAGGGAGTACCATTTTCTTTTAATTAAGACAAACTGTTCAGATGGCATGCCTAGTAGTGACAATTCTTCTAGCTGAAATTAAGAGACAAGTTTTATGATCTAAATTGCACCTTAGTAAAGAGTGAAGACAACCTGAAGAGGTATCACATAAATTGTGTCCCTTTAATTTTGTTAAGATCACCCACAGTGTAAGGTTTACTGCTAGGGTGACTTTATACATTGCAGTTTTGCTCAGCTCCTTGGCTGGTTTGGTTTGAAGAGCTACAAAAAACGTGTGAAAAAGATCCAGTAGGCTTGCTACCCTTAAAATCAAAGTTCAGTGACCACACACAGTAACTCTGCATGTTGCCACATAATTGCAGTGACAGGAGCATACTTTGCTTTCTTCTGACAACAAAATAAAATCTATGGATGGTAGTTAGATTCCCTTTCTTCTTGTGAATGACAGATCTAAGTGGTTAAAACCGTGTCAGCCCCTGCATCCGGTTCAAATGTAGGAAGTTGTTCACATCAGTCTGATAGAGGTGAACTAAGTTAGTGCAGTGTGTTGGATTCACATTTACTCCGCTAAAAAAAGTACTGAATTGATGTGCATGTTGATCTAAATTGAGATTTATGTTGGTATCATGTTCAGTTTATTTTCTTTCTTCCTCTCTTGTTTGGGTTCAGTCGTTTTCATAATCTGTATCCATAACATAGTTTAATTTTTTTAATTGATTATTGAAAAATACCTCTTATTTTCTTCAGTGAATAAGTGAAAGAGAAATATAATACCCATCATATTTTCTGGGTTTTTTAAAAACATATATATTGTAGCTCTAGAGTCTAACATAAATACCTAAACTATGTTAAAATGCATGCATATGCATGCATATGAAGAGCTAATTTTGTCTGCGAAGCCTTTCAAATATCAAGGGTTTTTGTGCCTAAACCATAGTTTCGGGTTTTTTCCATCTTCTAAAGTATTTTTAACTTCACTGCATAATTGTTGTCTTTGAAATCACTTACTGTAATACTGAAGCAAACCAGAGCTTGTATGAAAAATGCTTTCATTTGCTGTTTTTTGGGAGAAGGCTGAGAGCAGTAGTGTCAGTGGTATGTCTGAGAAAGGAAATACTGTTTTGTTTTGTATGTGGTTGATGCCTGGAAGTGGCTTAAAGGCTACATTTTGTTTTGCTAATAAAATCCTGAGAAATTGAAAGTGGTTGAAAGTGTCACATTTTTATTACACTGATGGATGATGAACAAATACATTTATGGAGAAAAACCTTGTCATATTCCTCATCAGCCTTCACTGATGGTCTGCGTAATGAATTAAAACATATAGGTAAAATGAGTTGCAGTGATAGGAGCTATGAAGTGTAGTTGGAGTAAGAAGGAGGAAGAATGATTTGCATTATTTCTTGTACCTTTCAAGGTGAGAAGCTTCACTATTACTAGGTAGGCTGGCAACTCTTCAAATTGATAGCTTTGGTTAGGAGCTCCTGGAGGAACAGTGGAAGATGGAATATAGCAACTGAAACAACCGATCAACAGGAAAACCACGTGAGTTATTACATACTGACTCTGCCTGTTACCATGCTGTCTTTCTAAAAAAGAAATTGCCGTTCTGATACAAGTAGAGGTCTTTTCTAGTTCTCATTCTTTACACAGTAGATATGGTGCCCAGTGAGAAATTACTCCATCTGAGAGACAGCTGGATATGGAGAACATTATTTCTCTTATTAATCAAGCAGATTAGTTTTAATGTGAGGAAAGAATGAAAGGAAAGGAGAGTCTGCCCTTTGAAAGTGGTTACTATTTTGAGCTTGCTGGTGGTTAGATTGGAAATGGTTTTCTTTAAAGTTGTTTAATGTTGTAATACCTCTTCTGCTGTCTTGCTCTTGAAGAAGAAAGAAAAACTCAGCCAGCCTTTGCTGTTCCCCCCCACCAGGGCAATTATTTTTTTCCCTGCAATTTTTTCATATATTCGTCAGAAACTTATTTTGTTCACCGCCATCAAAAAATTCTAGGCATCTACCTATTTATTGGATTCTTGCTAATACCCTATTTAACACTCCCACTCCAAAATCTTTAATCTGGCATTATCACAATAAGCAATACAGGTCTAGGGTAGAATACTTCAATGGGGATTTTCCGGTGGTTTTTGAGTGCATCTGTATGTAAGGACTCTATGGCTCTCAGTTAAATGCATACCCTGATAAATGTTACAGGCTGTGATGATAGCAAGTACTTCAGACAGTTTGTGAGAGTATAAAAGCCACTCTCAGTAATCTTGAAGCCTGTAGGCAAAGCAGCTATTGCAGTGTACTTTGTGGCAATAAAGATTGATATTAGACACAAAAGTTTTGTTTGTATTCAGTACCCTTAATCTAGAGCAAATTTATATGGACAGTTAGAGATAGTGGATTAACATTTAAACTAAGGATTTTAGCTGCTTGTCCAATGTTCATGACCGCAGTGCCTGAGCATCCTGTATCTGCTTCATATTTTCTCTTTGCATTATTCTGTTTTGTAGAAAAACAGTTCAGTTATGTGCTAGAAGCCTAGGGCGGATCTGGAAAGTCTGTCTGTATTTCGTGAATCTATCCAGTCTCTATAATACAAGACCAATTTCTTTTTGAGGAATGCACAGACTATAGAAATTTTCCACATTTATTCTCTTAGCAGGTCTTTAAGCACAGATTTTTTTATGTCTGACTAGACAAAGAAAGTTAAGCCAAGGCAATGCTTTGGAGTAATAAGGAGAGAATTGGGTTTTGAGTGGAAAATAGTTCATGTATCTATCTCTCAAGACATTAATTTATTTTTTCTAAAGTAAAGTAATGTATTGGCAAAGTCAGAATATAAATTATTTCTTGCACTAACTTTACTTCTATCTAAATTGCTTTAAGCCCTCAACTGCATTGGAAGGGGGGTAGGAGAACGAAACAAACCTCCAGAACATGCAAATAATTAATGAGATTTTAAAAAACGTATTGATGAAACACTATAGAATTCTCTACTTCATCATCCAGCTTTTTGAAATGAAACCCTCCCGTCCCACATCTCTAAGGAAACAGGCCTTGCAGTATGCATGGAAGATTATTAAACACAGGACAAAAATACAGAAACCTGTTTGGAGAATATTTCACCTGGATTTTGACTTTGGGGAGTTGTTGCTTCCACCATCAATTAGTAATTTAAGGGTAAACATACTTGATAAACAAAACCTATAAACATATAGGACCTATATGTTAAACAAATCAATATTATGAATGGAACAAACTGGTTATAGTACTTTTATGTTTGGTACTTTGGGTTATGCCATCCTGAAAAAACCTTTTCATTAATATATAGGTGCTTTGTATTTTGGTGCATTTCTACTTCTCTTATCCTTCCCAATACCACCTGTATCTTACATGTTTGTGTGATGTGGCAGGAAGAAGAAGAAAAGACACCTATTTAGGATGAGCCAGGCATGGAGTTAGTAGCATGAATATTTGATGAGAACTAAAGGAGTCTCACGCAAGGACAGGGAAGTTGTGAGAATTGCCGTAAGGGTGACTGAGCTGCCCTTCAGATTTCTTTATATAGGCTTCATATAGATCATTTTTTAATGATCTTTTTCTATAAATGGACTAAGAGTGTTGAATTTTATGATCACTTTTGTATAAAACTGCTAAGAGCTTGACTTGTAAACCTTGCTTTAAGTTTTTGGGGTTTTGAAAAAATTCTTCAGCAATATCAATATTTCTTCACTTTGGTATCACAGTGTAATTCCGTTGGGTACAATTGCCATGTATGGCAATTTGCTGGATAGCATCCTGTGATCAGCTGGGCACAAAATTGCCTTGAGTAGATTTGCACATCCACAACACAAAGAAATGAGAATGCAAATGGGATTGATCCCAAAAATTTCATGGACCAGCAGCTGCAGAGAGAACTGTGGACTGTAGAGAGTCCACATAAAATTGCTAATCTGTAATTTTAAATCTTTGTTTAAATCTGTGATTACGATGCAAAGTTTATTTTTCTCTTTCTGTGCTTGCCTGAAAGCGTCTGTATTTTCAAAGTATGTTTTAAGATTGCCGAGAGCTGCTAGTCGTAGATGATGAAGAAATGAATTCACCAAATCACTAATCTTTTTAATTTTTTAGATTCTTTTTAGAAATACATCCAGCTGATATAATTTAATATTTTGTTTTTGTGCAGAATCTTGGCTAATGCATCTGTTGAATGAATAAATAAATGGGAAGAAATGCAGTTTTAATTCTGGCAAAACCTATTTTTATTTTTTGCTTGTAAAATTGGCAGTAATATTCTACTCTGGGATAGCATTATTGGTTACTGACACAGTGGAATAATAGTAGCAGTTAGAAATAAATTTGAATGTAGTTGAATTTTTTAGCTTGAGCTTTTATTTATTATTTTTAAGTAATTTTAGCACCTGCAAAATAATACAAGATTCTGGTTTCTCGTTTGACAAATGTTACGCATTCACAGATTAATGTATAGCTTCTAATCTCCACTGATTACTATTATCTAGGAAGTACTTGTTAGATGTTAAAGTTGTGAACACTGAACAGGTCATAGATTGGGCCAACCTGTTCTTTGACTGAGGCTCTAGAAAGCAACCAGGCAGCTATTGTTTTACGCTCTGAAAAAATGTATTCCTTTGACTGCCTTTTGTCTTTTGAATTCCTACTGAGTTAGTCATTTATTTATTTGTTTTGATATTTGAATGATATTTGAGCTTTTAATGAGGAAATTCTGTTACGCTGCTTGTGAGAGGAGAAAATTGTATCCAAGTAGTTTTACTTGCAGTACCCAACTCTTTGCTGTTCAGTTTAGCTGATAAATATTGGGCTGCTCAAAATGCCTGCTGTGTCCACCTCCCAAGGCCTTCTCAGCACTGTTCAGGATCCTCTACCAAACCTGGGATTTTGGGGTGCTGATTCAGCTGGCACAAAACACTCTGGGTTGCTCTTGAGGAAATCTGTGATTGATTGACTTGATTAAAACTGCTGTCACCACTGCCACTGACAGGCAGCGCTCACTGCGGGGCTGACTTGTACAGCTGAACAGTGCGCACAGACTTGTTATCCTGTAACTCCTGTGATACCTATACCATGGTTATATTTTGTGTGAATATGTATATGTATATAAAAAAGTATATAATATTTATAAAATTGACTTAATTCTCTAGAAGTGGTATGAATTTACACTCTTTCTGACAACAGAAACGGTATAAGTGTTGCATTCTCCTTATGGAGATTCTCCAGTGCATAATGCATTCTCCAAAGTGGAATCCTACTTGCAAAAAGGTACCAAGAAGGAATGCTGAGTTTAAGATAATTTACCCTTAGCCCAGAGGCTTTCCAAAATGAGCTTTTCTCCAAGGATGGGCCTACTGCAATGGCAATGGAAAAATAAGTGCAAGCCATAGTTTGAGTGGATTTTGACTCTGGTTTTATTTATTTGCACAATGGTGATAATTTTTTCTTCTCTCTTCCAACTAGCAAAGTCTTTCTTTTGGCATTTCTTCTGCTTAAATGTGTCAGAAGTAGTATCATTATCTGTGTGAGGATTGGGAAGGAGAAAAGACAGACACAAATCTATTTACAATACTAGAATCAATCTCTGCTGAAATTTAGATTTTTGTACAAATGAAGTAATGTCATTCCTGTCTTTTCATGTTTTTAATCTGAAATAATATCATGGAATCATTAAAATTGGAAAAGACCTCCAAGATCATCAAGTCCAAGACCATATCAACTAAACTACAGCACTAAGTACCACGTCTGGTTGTTTCTTGAACACTTCCAGGGATGGTGACTTTAGTACCTCCCTGGCTTGTTCCAATGCCTGACCACCCTTTCATTAAAGTAATTCTTCATGATTTGGGATTTTCACTTGTGTAACCAAGATGGTTCCTAAAGTTTAAAAAAATTACATAGTTGAAAGTTTAAGAAAGTTCTTTTCTTCACCTTTCCCACTTTGATAGACTTCATAACTCTCCATTTCTTCTCATGGATAGAAATAAGTCAAAGGAAAAAAACCTGGGGAAAAACTGATTAATCGGCTGGGCATGGATGAATCACTGGACAAAATCCCAGGACAGTGTTAGTTAGGAGACAAAGAATGATGCTTCTGTTACAACACTGTTCACAGGACTCGTGTGGTAACTGGGTTTAAATGTGAACTTGTTACTTGGACAAGTTACTTGGTGTTCAACTTCTTCCCTTTATAAAAATGCTTAAAATGGTAGCCAAAAATGCTGTAAGATCCAGAGATGGGAACTGTAGGCAAGGGCTGTCTTCTAAAAGTTATTAAAAAAATGCAGTCTCTATCGTGTTTGAGCAATTTTACAAACTGCAACCTTGCATGATGAATGAAAAGTAGTAGGAAAAATCATTTCACTTTCAAGCTTCATGTGTCAAATGCTCTTTTAAATCTCATGAGAAAGTGCTGTAGCAATTGCATCTGAATGTGGTGCTTTCCTTTCCTTAACTGTTTAAGAGGTGAGCATCATTGACTGTGTAAATATACAGCTTTAAAGACCTGAGGAAAAACTACTGTGAAAAACAGAATCTGGGTAGACTCAAATACTACAACTTCAAGACAAGATTTTAAACAGAATGTACTAGAACTAGTTTTAAGTAATTCTCCCTTAATAATAATGAAATATTCAAATCTCCCTGGTACCCCACCACCTTTGTGGAGAAAATGGCAATAAGGAAAAAATTTCCACCGCTCAAAGGATCTTTTACAGTTACAGTTGTTAAGAAAAAATTAACAGTCCATGAAACTCACATAAAATTTCTCTTTCATTATTTATTAAATATTAACTTGTTTGAAATGTAGACTGTCCTTCATCAGTACCTACAGAGTAGCACTTTACTCATACTTGAAGAAGGAAACATCTGAATGTAAACCATTCTGTGTAGTTGCACATGGTTTTAAAATTATCTGAAAACATTATATTTTCTCTGGCTCTTTTTAGGCTTTCCTTGCTTGAACTTATGTTAAAGTAAGCATGACTGAAGAAGTGGTGTTGAAGTCATGCTCTCCTTTCTGTTTATAATCTAGATATGATCTTTGATACATCAAAAAATATTAATTATTGCACTAGTACCCATAATTACTAGAATGAATTCTCTGCTGTCTGCCTCAAGCTTAAAAAACTGCTTTTGTAGTTGCTCATGGTAATACAAGAGACAAAATTATAATTCTGCCATTGTGAATATAATGAATACTGCTCCTATCTGTATTACCAAGGCACACACATCTCTCTGGTGAAATGTAAAGCATGATGTTGACTTTCTAGTAAAAAAGTAAGTATTACAGGTAATTCTCTTATTGGTGTGTGCAAAATGTGAATAAATCGGATCTATGGTAGAATTTTCTTTATTTAAAGTTTCTGTCGTACTGTTATGCCACACTTGCAGTTAAAATAGTTATGCATTGAGTTATAAGTAGAGTGATCTGGTTCTCAGACTGAACGTACCAGGCTGGATTTTGAATCAATTAGAGCATTTTTAGGTCTGGAGAAGTTTATTTTTAATGTCCAAGGGAATTCAATAGGCAAAGATATCTGACAGTTTCTGCTTTATGTTTATTATAACTATATGTCGTCTTGGACAAATCCTTTTTTACCTTCATTTGTGGATGGGTTAAATAAATTGGCAGCTTGCTTAGGTTCAGACAGAATCTAAGAAAAGCAAAAAGAAAAGGCAGTTCTGCCTTGGAACATTACTGCAGCCCTTTCACCCATCTGTGAATTGCAGTGAATGACACTTTTTTTTCTTTTTGATCTGAAGCTTTATTTATAAAATAATGGTCTACTGTTCTATAGCAGCACAGAAATCAGGGTTATGAGGCTGATTCAGAGAAAGGGTAGATGGAAAGAAGAACTGGTATACATACCTGTAGAAGGAAAATAGTTATGCTGCTCAGTTTCCCTGGATAAGTGATCCCACTTGAGAAGGCACGAGTGCAGTGATCCCACTCCTAGGGAAGTTCTCTGAATTCTTGCTTGGAAAATAACAAGTCATTGAACTCCTGAAGTTTCTGTGATCGAGCTTCTGTTTCTAGCCCCAGTTTCAGGTTTGAAAGTCTGAGCTGTGAAAGTTTTGGTTCACTGGTTTCGCAAATTCTGAAGTGCTACTTATTTAAGGCAGGTTGAGGTGGTTGCACCAATGTATTATGTAAAGTTATACTCAAAAAGATTCTCCCCACCAAGGTACTCAAAACAGAATTTGGTTTACATTGCTGTGTTGTAACACATAACAGGTGACCTACTTTTGTACTTTCTACAAGGGAACACGAAGAACAACACTATATTTATGTGCTTTGAGATCTTCCTACACATTTCTCTGTCCTTTCTTTCTTTAGGTTTTTCTTCCTTTTTTTGTATTCTATGCCCAGAAATGAGAGATTGAAATAAAACAACAATTTTTTCATTTGATTGGTGTACAAAATGTGCATAAATTTCTGTATAATGTAATCCTAAATATTAATTTTCACATTTCTTTGAAAATAAAAAGAATTTTTTTTTCACATCTGTGTCCTACAAATACCTCTGTAATTGTTTGAATTTTAGGGGTTTTTATATCTCTCATATAATTTTTTAAAAAATTTTAAAGAAATTTTTGGGTCTTTTTATTTAGTTTTTAGTTTTTTCCTTGGCAAGGGAGGAACTTGACTTTTGCATGATTGACTGTGAAAAATGTATTATTAAAATTGATACATGCAAAATGCTGTTAAATGTATAGTTTAAATTACACTTTTCCCCTTGCACTGGCCTTTTCTACTTTGTAATAAAACATAGTATTGTAACCAAGTCAAATAGCATAAAATTTTCAGGCAGTAGTGTTTTTCAGATTCGTGGCATCTGTTCAATTGGCGTTTATGAAGCACTTTTAGATACTGAGATGAATGAGGCTGTGAGATGTGTGTGTGAGATGGCACTGTTTGAAGGAGCAGCATGTCTAAATAAATGCATCTTGGACTTTTATAAATTCAGTTGTACACAAACCATCCTAAGTAAAATAGCCTATGAAAAGCAAAACATAAACATTAAATTCCTTGGATGCCTTTTATTGGGAAAGCAGGTTTGATAAAGGCACAATATGTTGCAGGCTTTATTTCACAGTTCTGCCAACACGAATCCAATCTGAGCTAGAGCACAGCTGCTATTCCTGCCAGTCCTCCTCTCTCTCCTGATGGAGCTTGATCAGCGTTCTTTGTTTTCTGTGTTCTCTTAAAACGAATGCTGTTTAATGATCATCACTAATGAATTAGTGATGTCCTGTTCAGGGACTGTTATTTATAGAGTGCTTCCCCCCCAGCATTAAAATATTCTTTACTGACACAGTATAGGGTAAGGTAAGGAGGAAAAATAGATGTGAAGTTGAAGAATGATTGTGATGGATAGAAATACATAGAGAAAACTAGATGTTCTTACAACAATTGTGCTATTCTTTTTATCCCTGTAACACAGTTACTCCTCCTCCGCCCCCCACACAACAGATTTGTAATGAAAGAATAGAATCTTGTGCAGGCTGCAACTCCCAGAGGTAAAACCCACAGTACTAGACTTCCATCTGTATAGCCTATTTTGTTTCAGAGAGATTTCATTTAGTTTTCCTTGGTTAAATTAGTCTGAAATGCTGTCTTTGCAAGTTCATTAAAATTATTCTATAATGGGCGTCTACTGTAATTTTCGAAGTTTTATATTCCGTTTCTTGGTGGTGGTTCTTGCTATTTACCTGATGTTCTTGTCATCCTTTCTGCCATGTCCTGATGTCTGTCATGTTCTCTTGCCTTTGCACTCACCTTCATGGCCAGTAGTGTTACTCCTGACCTGTTCTCCATAGAAGTCTCTTTCTCCCTCCTCTCCCACCCCCATAATAAAATATTGGAGTAAAAAAAAGTCACCTGTTTTAGTTACATCTAATTGGAGTGGGGAAAGGAATCCTCTTTGGTTGAATAATACATTTTTAGAGAATTTAAGAAGATTATTTCACCAGAATACTTATCTGTAATGTTCACATTTACCAAACATAGCCCTTACTGATTAGTAAAGGCTTTTATCTGCTTGGAGAAACCTGGATTTGAACTAAAGCTATACATGTTAAAAAAACCCCAAGCTTCCCAGGGAAGAGGATGGTGCTTGGTTTTTACTCTTCCACCAGCATGTTAAACTGTACTGAATCAATACTTTGAATCAATACACAAGTATTGGATAGTTTCTTAAGAGCAGTTAGGAACATAGGAGGCCTAATTCTGATGAGGTCTGTACACGTGGATCGTTTAATAACCTGCACACCTACAGAGGCAAGTAAAGCTGCAGTGCTGAGTGTAGGACTGGGCACAGGCTGGTGAGAACTTTGCTCTCCTGGCACCGAGCGAGCACTACATCATTGCTCCACAGACCAGGAGTGCTCCAGGGGTTAGGGACTTCTGCTCTTCTCTGGCTGGTAAAACAGTGAAGCATTATCCCTCTCCTTTGCCAAGTAATAAATCCCTCTCCCTCTAAAACATGAGCAAATAGCTGAATTAGGTAAGTGAATTACTATGAATATACATAGGATCCACCTAAGCTACTTTTGTGAAGGGCAGTGATCGAGCAATTGAAGAAGACTGATAACAAGTATTATCTGAATAATCTGAATTTGTCTAATTTTCATTTAAAAGTTCCTTTACTTTTCCCACTCACAGTTTACCCTTACTGAAGGTATTTGTTTCAATACCAGATAATCTGACACTTTTTCTTCCAAGTTTGTTACTTTGTTCAATTCTGTTTTCTAAAGAATTTCCACTTCTGATTTGAAATTTTTAGTGCTTTTGCCACAACTAATTTGTGCATTAACTTCTTTATATGTTGTAGGCATATGCTAATTAGTGCTAATTAGTTACTAAGTGGAAATCAGAATAGATGCTAACTGCTGACTAAGATGGTGAAAACTTGATGTCAGTACAAACCAAAATTTTACAGAGTTCTGTATTTTATTGCTTTAATGTAGAGCTTCATACACAGTGGATTAAAGATTGACTTCAATCTCTGGTTAACTGATACAAATTGTTCTTCTGTGATTCTTTTCTCCTTGCATCTCTGCCACGCACAGGTACTTGTTCCTTGCATAGGTGCTGATGAACATGTATCCAGGGGAGTGAGGTGCTTGTGCTGAATGATGGCTGAAAGCTAGAGGGGTCACCTTCAGGAGAATGCATGTGTGGGTGTAGAGGGGGGAAAGAGATGACATAGCTGGGAGATGAGGAAGGGAGAGAGCCATGGCAGCTGGAATTCAAATTGTTAGCATAAACTGGTGTGGAACTGAATCACAAGAGACTTGGGTCTGGTACCGGATCTCAGTATCTTCCCTTTCTTAAAATCTGTATTAAGGTCAGATTATGTACAAGTAAGTGTCTGAGTCATTACTGTTCCCTGGTTCCCCTGGAGGTCTCTGAAGACTTGGCAAATTCCAGAGGGGTGAGAAAAAGCTGACCTTATGACACAACTCAGAAAGAGTAAATGGAGTGACTCTTAACCTGGGCCAGTTGAACATTTGCTTATGACAGAATAATTTTTGACTAATGCTATTGGACATAACAAGTAAAAAGGACAATCTGCAATCTAATCAGATTTCCTGGAAATAATTTTTTCCAATTAAATTTTGCTTTATCTCTATTGTGATAGCATTCTTTAACACTGCACATAGATAAGAGGTGATCTACATGCTGTGGATTGAGATTGCCATGGTATCTGTTATGATTTTAAATACATTTTTCTAAATGTGAATGAGAAAATTAGAGAAATGAATTTTACATGGACTCAGACAAGAATTGGGCAGAGCCATTTTGTGAACAAAACATGTATCTTCCTTTTTTCACCCTTTGTCATTAATTTCTGTAACTACAAATGGAAAGAGTTTAACAAAAGGTCGTAAACTAATTTGATTTTTTAAAGTAAGATTACAAGTCTGATAAAGCTTAGCTGTATTAATACTGTTGAATTCTGTTGGTGAATTCTGAAGTCTTAAAATACATTTTAAAAAAAAAAATCAAGTAAAAGATAAAAAAGACAAACACTAAGCAAGTGGAATGATAAGAGTCAATGGCAGAGCAACTTTTCCTTGTAAAGAATGGTTTCATCTTTGTTGTCCTCTTTTGTAGAGTTTATTCCATCCCAAGCCTTCCAACTATCTTCATATTTGAGCTGGAAGTCTTCCATGAACATAATATGTTGAAGAAATTGTGGTATAATTTTTTCTTGAACACCCCTAATTTTTATTGTGATTTCCTTGTCCTGTATTTTTGAAACTCTTATATAATTCTTCATTAGCTGTTTTTGCAGCACAAAATACCCTGTCTATCAGAAGCTGATTTACAATTCCATTCTTCATTCATACACCAAGCACCTATTGTTACTTTTTGAATTTATAATTATGTCTTGATGTCATAAAACAGTATAAGTATGGTACATCTAATATAAGTATTAATGCTATTTTCAAAACTTATGGAATGAGAGAAGAACAAAAGAGAGTGGCAGTTTGTATAGTCGCTGGGTCAGGGTGTAAGGGACTCATGGAGAGGAGCCCTACTTTGTGAGCAGAAGCAGTGAATTGGAGTGAAGCATCAAGGAAGTTTCCTTCCTTGATCAATAGGCAGGTGCTTGTTAGTCATATTGATCTTTTTTGCTTATTTAATGTACTTTTGTTTTATGAGACCTATACAATCATTAAATGGAGTAGTTTGAATTGGGTTTGAATATTTTCACTTGCTATGATATTGTTTTTGACATACTGGGTTCATTTATGGGTTATCTGTACTTTAGCTGCCATTAAAATGAAAATAGCTCATCTCCAAAACCAGGTAACTGTCTGTAGACAAGTGTCCCACGTTAAATCATCTGACTTACTTGAGAAAGTTGCACAGACTCAGTATCTCTCTTTCAAAATGTCAGGTATTGTCCAGTAGTTTGTTTTTGTTATATGTATTCCCTTTCATTGTCACTGTTGTTGTTTGTTTACTCTGAAAACTGGGGAAATACTAATTCACAGCACAGCAGTTTGATTGCAGTGTGAACTGTGCTGAAGATCAGTTTGCTTATAATAGACTTTTTCTGAGCAGCAGCCCATGCACTGCTGTGTGACAGCATCATTCTTAATTCTCATCTTGCTGTCTGCCTGGTGGGGTGTGCTTGAGGGGCTACCTGGAAATCAAAATAGGTGCCTCTTACAGAGCCCCACTGGTGAATATGCCAATGTTGTGCTCTGTCAGTGCTGAGGTGCCTGGGTAGCTTAGGTCTGGTCTACATTAGAAAAGTTTTGCTGGCATGGCTCTTCCAGGTAGTCCTTTCAGCATACATGTAGTGATGTAAATGAAATTTTTGCTAAGTCAGCCTGTGTTAGCTCTGGAATTAAATAGGATACATTACACCAGCAAAAACCCTTTTGTGCACTTTTGCTTTTTGCTGGTGTAAAAATGGAGACCTTTCACTTCATCACAGTTATGGTGCAGTAAGAAAAGTTTGTTATCTAGAGGTGCATTTAATATATATTAAGAATAGAACATAGAATAACTGTGTTACACTTAGTAAGCAAAGCTAGTGAAAAATACTGGGTGAGTCATAATGAATACTGTGAATCCTTTTTTCTATCCCCCTTTTTTGTCCTCAAAACAATTTGATAGGGCTGGTTTAACAGATGGGCAGAAAACCTATCACTGTGTGTTGGAAAACTGTTTCCAGATGAAGAACAGTTTTCTTAAGTCATTTGCACTCCTGTTCTCTTTGTTCAACATTGACTGAACTAGTCAAAACATTTTAAGCATATTAAGCAATAACATATTAAGCAAGTCTATAAAATAATTAAATCGAAACTAGAAGCTAAGAGTCCTTAGAAATATTTACATTTATATTTGACTTAGTGTAAATCTTATGATAACTACTTTTGAATCTTGTGGGAACCTTGTGCTGAACATAAAGTTTGTTAAGGTTCATGTGCTGTTTCATACTGAAATATTTAGGATTATCTTGTAAATTTATTTCTAAATTGAGAATGAGCTATGCTTTCACTGCTGTAGATGCTCAGATATGATGAAGCATATGATGTCTCTTCAAAGAGACATTTTGTAGAGTTATTAAGGTGTT
This sequence comes from Manacus candei, assembly GCF_025592945.1. NCBI lineage: Eukaryota > Metazoa > Chordata > Aves > Passeriformes > Pipridae > Manacus > Manacus candei. Next base: position 3,027,449 of record NW_026138111.1, on the reverse strand, counting down.
TTGTTTTTCATGGACTATTTCAGTTCATTTCCTTGTACAGCAATTGCACAGCACTGCTGTACCTGAATTCAGGTGGAGGTTTTAATGGTTCTTCTTTGTCTGTTTTGGTCCTGGTCTCTGCTGTTAAGAACTTTTATGAGTCTGCCCTCTGCATGTTCTTTGGGAAGACCCAGACTCTTAAAATTTATGTCAGGTTAATAGTCTGCATAATTTTGCAGAGTATGAGCAAGTACTTGGCAGGAAGTGCCAAAAAGCTGTGGCAGATTTATGTTGTGCTCTGTAGTCTCAAAACAGGTTCAAAGGACACCATTGATAACAGGTGACTAGTACTACACCATTAAATAACTCTTCTGTGGTGATGAGTCAGGTAGTTATCAATTTCTAAACACATTTGCAAAACAAAATCCTTTTAACAGAAGAGGTTTTGAAGTTTTTTGGATCTGTGATTTGCTGAAATGCTGCTAAAATGTGTATGCAGATTTTGGGGTGTTTTAACTCCTATCCTCACTGTGTGAAAGGGAGTAGGAGAATCCTGTAATTTATTATACGTCTAGTGTCCGGTAAGTCTCAAATCCTTGCAGTATCTCCACTATGTTTTCCCTTACACAAGAGAAATCTCTGGTCTGCAGTTTCTTCCCCATTAAGATGCTCTCTGTCATACCTCTGCCTGCAGGCTCTCTCTGCAGTTCTCATCCTTTGATTCCTCTCAAGCCCTTGCTGGAGGGGAGCCAGCAAAGTGATCACTTTTGGGAGGAGGTAGTGAGAGAAGTGTAGCTGAAAAACAGCTCCTTAATCTTTCTTCATAAAGCATGTCACTTCCAAGTGGGGATACTATAACATCCTTTGTTGTCAGGCCCAGACTTCTCACACTGTGCCCCTGTTTTTTGAAAAAAACCCAACCTTTCAAGATCTGTCTCAGGTGCTATGTGTTCTCTGGAAAGAGTAAGACAGTACTGTGACTCCACAGCTATTGCTGGCTTGTAGCAATGAGATTGAAAAATCTCATGCTAATTAGATTGTACGTAATTCCAAATTTTTAGATGCTATTATCAAGATAAAGTTTGAGAACCTGAACTTCAAAGATGATATTTAATTCTCAGAACTTCTGAAAACCTGGGGAATGCAGAGCAAGGGTTCTGTAGATGTTCAGAAATAGAGAAACAAAGTAAAATAGACATACTAACGTTGTTTTAAAAAACTTAGAACTGTGCCATGGTTTCTTGAAGACTGACTAATTTTTTAAGTCTTGACGCAATTGTTGCTGATGTTTCTCTTCTCTGTCATTTTCTAGGGAAAGAAATGGGGGTTAAGTCTCTCTCCCTCTCTTCATCCTCTGCTTCCTCTTTCCTGATTATGCACCAAATTTACCAGTTTTGCTTGGCAGAGGGTAGGGGAGGCTGGGACTCACAGCAATATGAATGGTTAGTTGGAGAGCACAGGTGGAAGGAAGAACATGCATGCAAACAGTCATTAAACTCCCAAAATATGGGTCCCCAAAGACATACATGAAGCATGGGGAGATTCTCTGAAATGTTCTACTTTATCAGACCAAGGATTTTTTTTCTTTTTCTGTTATTTCTTTATCTCAGAAATGTACTTCTGGTGGTTTATGCATTTTGTTAACTTAACGTGATTTCTTCTGTGAGGCCAGACAGACATCCCTCCTCTTAGTTGCTTTGGGACCTTCGATATTCAATTGCAGTTTTTTCACCTCATTGTATTTCTAAAATGGGAATTGTGTTCTGCTTATTTTATCCCTGCAACAGACTTAATACAAAACTTTTCTCTCATTTCTTGTGGTGTATGAATTTTGAATGATTATTTGTAAATACCCACCCCTCTACCCCTTTTTTATTTTCCTTTCTACTTACAAGCCACTACTTGTTGTACATGAGAAGATGGAAAACTGGCATTCTCTAAATAAGCCAATGAAATTATTTTCCTATTTCCTGTTATCAAATACAAAATTTTATTATTGAAGCCTGATGTTCCTAAGGAGTGCTCTGTCTTACCTAGAATGACTTTGAAGACCTGTCTGATTTCCCCTTACTCCAGCAATTTGCCTTGATCCCTAATGCTGCTTGCTGAAGTCAGATCAAACATAATTAACTTTGTGGTTGAAAATGAATCTTCAGGAGAGTTAGATGAAACTTGTAATTGTTGCTTTCTGGGAAGGTTTGACATATTGAAGTCCAGTTTTCATCCAGTTCATGACAAATAGGCCTTACTTGCTTTTTCCTCCGAAATTATTTCATAACATAATATGACATAATTAAAATATGTTTTTTCTTTAAATAGAAAGCAATAGCTGCTTCCAAACAGTTACTGAAATGTCTTATAAAATGCATTTAATTTTGAATTCTCGTTTATGACAGCATAAATACATGGATTTATAAAAAAGCCAGTGCATTGCTGAGGCTACACTTTCCATTCCTTTGAGTAAATGAAATGGAAATTCTGTTAAACCTGGAATACTTGTACTCTTGTGGTCCTAGAGCTTTATTCCCTCTTCAGTGCTTGCCCTTGGAGAGTGAAGGAGCTGAGTTCCATGGGAGCTGTCCCAGCAGCCCCAGGTAGCTGTGCTGGGTGTCACGGGAGGGCCCAGAGTTGACAATCTGATGGGTGACTGTGCCTCTTGAAGGGTACCACTAACATGAGCGTCTCTGCAGCCAGTCCTAATAAGCCCTTTTATTTACAGATATGTTCTGTGTAATGTCTCCTGAAATGCAGTCAGCTAATCTTGCCTTTTTAATTACTTGCAATGACTTTAATTGGATCAGAAAACAGAAAGAGATATAGAGTAGTGATGCAATAGAGTTTGCACGGTGGGAGGAGTCCTGCTGTGAACTCCCTGTGCCTCTGCTGCTTCCACTTGTGGTGCTGTCACCTGCCTCCTTGCCCTGCCGCAGTGCAGGGTTTGCTGTGATCCAAGTACTGAGAAAATGTTCATTTAAGATCTTCATTAGCTGGAATTTTTCAGTATTTCAGGCTCTCAGGCCTTGCAAAAAGCTTTTTGTACTGAGAATGACTGACCAGTGTTGAACCCCAGTGTACTGTTGTGTCTTGCTGATGCTTTTGGAGTAGTTAGACCTTAAGGCTCTTCTAATGCTTTGTGTTTGCCACTTTCTCACTATTTCAGCAATCCAGTAAGTACACCAGTGTCTTCAAAACTAAACTGCTTCCTTTTCTTAAGGGCATTGCATAGGTTAGGTTAGCATAGCCGCTTCTCTTGAAGTCAAACCAGCCTTTGTAACTGGCTGGTTACTGGTGGCTCTGGCTGCTTTAGTGGAAGTTGGGTTTGGGGAGCCAGTATCCTAGAGCAACTATTATTGCTCTTTACTTTCTGACCATCTCTGTCCACACAAGTGAGGCATCTCACATGTGTCTCTGTGTGATGTACTTCCAACTTTAGGACTTCTAACTTTTCCCTGAATGGCTGTTTCTGATTTTTCTTTTATTTTAACCCCCTTTTTTTCCCCTTACAAGTTCCAATATACAAAAAGTAATTTTAGACCATACCCCCAAAGTATCCAAGAGTTCATGTATTTCTACAAATGCTCATGTTGCAATGCTTTTCTTGTGTATTTTTTTTTCTAAAAAAATGTCCCTTTTCACATACTTAGTTTGCAAATAAAATGGCAAAGAAGGTCATAAAATCGATTAATTGAATCAAAAGTTTTATTTGATAGAATGCTCACAAACTTTTGTTGTTTTTCTTTGTTTCTCTTTCCTTGCATGGTGTTTAGAGTCACTAAGGCTCAGGGTCAGGCTCAGCACTGCACTGCTACTGGCATGCCTGCTGTCTATCAGAAACTCTCTGTTGGGATTCTTGTGTCAGAGAAGTAGTTATGTAGCATCTGGTAAATCCATGACTTGCTACCCCCAAGATGATCCAATGAAAAATACATGGCAAACACTCCTCCAGTAATGTGAGGGTGGAGAGATCAATCAGCTGTTAGTGACCACCACCTATAAATGAGTTTAAAATGGCTGAGAGAGAAATGTGATGGAGGTGTATAGAATCATGAATGCTGTGGGAAGAGCAAAGAGACATAATGAATAGTCAGCCCCTTCCATTACAAGTCCTAAAAGGAGTTGAATGAAACCGTTGGGTGGCAAGTTTAAACACAAAGTTGCTGCTGCATACAGCGATTTCTTTACTTCAGGATTGTGCTCCTGTAAGAAAGTTCAGTATATTCTATTGGGAAATTACTTTTCCCTTGGTTTTTTTCCCCCTGAAGGAAGAGGTGTTTACTTTAAACAATAGTAATATTACTTTTAGAGAAGATTCTGTTTCTTCCCTGATCTTGAAATGATTCATGACTATCAGCAGTAAATTCCACAAATTATGCTTTGTGAGGCTTGAGAAAAATCTGTTATCAGACTAAATATTATTTAGAATTAGAGGAACTGTAATAAAAATTATACTAGAATCATATGAGTACACAATGAGTCTGTATGTTTTCTCAGTTTTATTTTTAAGTACTAAATTGCTAAACATCTTTTATCCTTCAAGCAGTGCACTTTTTTGTCCATTAAACGTTTTTGTGTTAATTATTAGATACAATTGGCTGACAGATGTAGGTAATAATAATTGGTTCATAGATAATTATGAAATTCTACAAAGAAAATTATTTAATAACAGCTATTCTCTAAATTAAATGTTTTCACCCATCTGTTAACAATTTGTGCCTTTAACAACTGAAAGACTTGCTTGAACTTAACTGGTTGCTTCCCTGGATGTGCAAACTTTAAAAAAAAGGAATTTATATTTTTAGCATTTAGCTCATTATTTTGAATTTTACTACCAAAGATACTGATTTTTAATTTTGATCTCTGTGGCATTAATGACAGTAGAACTCAAATATTTCATCAGTACCATATCTGAGAAGACTTAGCTTTTCATTTTTATATGTTTCAAAATAATAGAAGAATAACTGTGGCATCTGTTTATGTCAATATTAAATAATTTTGAGAAGACAAGTACCGTTCTATGAAATCTTTAATCCATGGTAACTCTCAACCTTCGTACTTGTATGTGCTTCCTAATTTTAACAATATAAGAGTGTTTTCTGTGGAGAAAGTCATGGTCAGTGTACATGCAAGATCATAGACTAGTAGTGATGAATCAGAACTGTTCTTTTAGGTTGTCAAAGAATTTTTACAGGTAGCAGACCAGGTATGTGCCACAGCTGTCCAAAGGCAGACATGGTGTGTGCATTCGGCGATTGTTCCCTTTTGTTCCATGTTTGAGGAGCAGCTGTGCCGGGACACTCTTCCAATTCCCTTTCACTGGTGTTCGTAGCTGGGCACTTACTCGAGTGTGTGACTTCTCAGTTTTGGGGGCTGTGGTGAACACTACAGAGTAGCTCTTGTGGGGTGGGTTGGGAGGGATCTGGCATTTCCTTCAGTGTCCTTGTGTCCTTGTTAGTGCACATACAGCTAAACATTATAATAACAGTACACTTTTTTATCAAGTTGCGATGGATGTTGTGGGGGTGACAAGAAAGATTTAAAACTGCTTTCTGTTTACATCCAAATCATACAAGATAGAAGGTATTAAAGCATCATCAGAGGCAAATGCTGTTAAATACTTTTATAGTTGTATTTGAAGGCCAAAAGACAGACACCTGCAAAGGCTAACTTTAAATGCAAGTACTTGAAATATGAACACTGTTACATTCAGTTTGGCTTTCAAACAACATTCTTTTCTTGCCTATCTTTTTAGTACTGTTGATAAGTTTTATTATTGCTATAAGAATTGTCAAGAATTCTAGCAGACTGGGCAGATTTCTACCATAGGCTGATTTCTAAATTTCAGAAAGGCTTTACTGTAGGAGATAAGATGTATTTCATCAGGTTTTAAAATTTTGGGATTATGTTCAAGTTGTCTACAGAAGCACTTTGGGTAACACAAGGTTCAATTTGTTCTCCCACAAAGTATCAGAGATACATAAAACCTGTGTGATTTATAGCCTCTGCAGCTATTGTCAATTTATCTGTTGACTATTAAGATGATAAAAACAAGTAAATCTGCAGCCAGTTGCAGGAAGTTATTGCTGATATCCCCGGTGAGAGGAATTAAATATGCATTTATTAAAGACAAAAATTACATGTATTCTAGAGTACCGAGGGAGTTAATGTAGCTGATACTAAAGAAAATGCAGTTCTGCTTTTGCAGAAGTGTTTTCCTGAAGGTGTAAGTATGAAAGGGGTGAATGGTGGGTGTTGAAAAGAGTCAGGAGAGACCCATAAGGAGAGAGGAATATGAAAGAAATATTTGCAGCTTATATATATAGTAAAGAAAAAAGTAGTATTCCCCTTTATCCAGGGGCCTAGATAGCATGGCTTTATTTATTAGTTTGATTTTACAGCACTGCAGCACTACTGATCCTAAAGTATCTCCTTACATTTACAAGTGTATGTTAGAAGTGACCCGTGTTCTCTCGTGTGCAATCTGACATTTTTGGATGCACATATTAGTGCAAAAATAATGATAAAAATGATATCTCATTAAAAAGAGAAAAATGAAGTGCAATTAGAAATAGCTAGTTCAGTGTGGTAATTGTAGACTTGTAGACCTTTAAGTCTGTAACTGTCTCTGTATACCTTTATCCAGATGTAAAGTATTCAAGAATTAGGTCATCAACCATTAGCATAATGAATTAAAACTCACAAATGAACCAAAATCTCTACTGCCTTCCTTCAAGGACTGATTCAGCGAAGAGTCAGCCATCTTTGCCATCTCAGCAAACGGTGGGATGTTTGAAAGAAGTTATTTTTGACTAAATTCCTGAGACACATCATCATTTTCCTTCATTTTCTTTTATCATGGCATGTGTCTGTTGCAACATGTGCTGGTACTGATGGAAACTGAATCATCACACCTTTACATAATGCTCTATATTGAGAAATTCTACTTAGCTATTGAACAATAACATATTAATAGTATTTAAAAGCTGCCAAAAAGACTAGTATTTTCATGTCAACATGTAAATTTAGGTTATCTTTTACATCCTTCTGCTCATAACTATTTTCCTTGCTTTCATGGCTTTAGTTACGACACTAACTTAGGCAAACAAGAGACAGCCAAAGTCATATACCTTCATTTAAATGAGTCCTTCTGTTTGCTCGGGAAAGAGACAGTTTCCTTCATCCACTCCATTTGGAAGGGCATAATTCTTTTACATGGGTTTATGATGCAGTTGCAATGTATTTTCAATGCAATTATCTCTGGTAGATGTGAGAGTACATTTTTTCCATCCTGCTTCATTTTGTATACTGATGTGATGCTCCATTTCAAGGAGGACTGCTTATTGTTCACCTGTTGAGATTTTAAGAAATATTTTCCTGACAATAAAAATCCCGATTACTGTCTGCTTGAAATTTATTAAAAACAAGCTTTATTATCCCCTTTGTTTTCCAATTTTGGATGCTCTCCTGAATTTTGAGCAGAAATGCCGTTGGCATCAGTAATGAGCAAGCAGTGCAAAGCTGTGGGCTTAGGTGGGGGTGGGGAGAAACCTGTCAAGGTGGAAAGCATATGATGGCACTGCATTACTCTTACAGATTAATAAGACCAAACTGTATGAACTGATTTGTATTTGTATCCTTTCACTACATTCCTTTGCATTTTTCTGTACGTTATCATTGAGCATACTGTCATTCCCTCCACTCTTTCAAAGCTTAAGTTCATTTCTTCTGTAGTGCCCCACTTGGGCTATATCTCTCTCCTGTTCCATATTATCCCTTTCTGTCCTCCTTTCTGTTTCCATCTCTTTCACACATGCTGTACATTTGCTTTGCGTCTGTGATGCTATGAAGTCTGTGCAAAACTGAAATAGGACAACTAGATTTTTACTGGCAACATATTTTATTTTTACTTCACTCCAAAAAAAGCCCAAGAGGAGTATTGACTTGTAGAGGTATTATTGCTTTGTAGGCAGAATAAATTTGATTTTGGAAGTCCATATGTGTCTGAAGAGCAGTTCCTTATCTGTGCAGTGTCTAAATTAAACTTCAATGAATTTATTATGGAGAAGTAGGGTTTTTTTTCTCTGTTTGTTTTTAATGAAGAACAGTCTTAATTATCAGAATAAAATATGGACTTTTTAAATTATATAGATACTGGGTTTGTTTTCATGATGATAGATTTTGTTTCATCTTCCAGACCTGTGGTACTTGTAATTTATAGCCATTGTTGTAAGAAATTTTCATTCAAATATTTTCTATTTTTAGGCCATAGCTCAGATAGAATATTTAGGGTGAAGTTGGTTTTACCTCCACCCAAATGATAAATGATGAATGGCATGAATGTTACAGTTCTTTATCAGTATCTTATCACAGAGACTTTAGGAAAAAAATTGCAGTTTTAATTACTAAAATGTTTTGGGAGCTCTTGAGGAAGTTTCTCAAATCAACTTGTTTTAAGGAAAGGCTTAAGATTAGGGCGATTCTAGGTCCTGATGTTTCACAGTTTAACAATTTTAATTATATTAAAATGTATTGTGTGCATTCCTGAAGGTTAATATCCTCCATAGGTAAGATGTATGGAACCACAGGTACGATATTGTGCCCACATGTCTAATCAGAATTTCCACAATGCTGTAGCTTATGTCTCTTGCCTTTTGTTCTATCTGTGTGCACCTCTGAGAAACAGCTGTCTGTCTTTTCCTGACCACCTGTCAGGTAGCAGAAGATGCAGTTAGATCTCTTCTTAGTCTTCTCTTTTCTAGGTTAACAAAGTCAGTTTTCTCAGCCTCTCCTCACATTCATGCTTCAGTTCCCTGTCTTGGTGGTTCCCTTGACTCACTCCAGTTTGTCCGGATCTCTTTTACTGCGAGGCAAGGAGTACAGTGGCCTTACAAATGCCAAAAAATAAGAACAGTAACTTCCCACAACCTGCTGGCTACACCTGGTCCAGGACAGAGCAGCCTCTGCCACGAGTGTATACTGCTGGTTTATGTTAAACTTTCTGTCCACTGGGTCTACTTCTACAAAGCTTTCCAGTCAGTGAGCACCCGACCTGCTCCTGTGGACAGGGTCAAGCCATCCCAGGTGAACAGGGATTAACTCACTTTGTTGAGCTTTGCAATGTTTTTGTCTCTCCTTTTCTTGAGATTGCTGAGGGTCTTCAGAATGGCAGCCCTGCAGCGTACTGAGCTCTTCCCCTGAATTGCTGTCACCCATAAACTCACAGGGGGTTAATTCTGTGCTGTCACTCAGGTTACTGACTATGACATTAAGCCATATCAGCCTCAGGGCTGATCAGCCACAGTCTGCATGTGGGGTTGCTGCCTGCTCCCCTTTGAGCCCACAGTCCAGGCAGCTGAGGAGACAGTGGGCAAAATTGAAAGTAGCAGGCTTAGTAGGTCGTGGTTAAGTAAGGTTGTGAGTCTGTATTCAAGGGTGAGGGGGAGGGATGGGGGAGATCTAATGGTGCGTGGGAGGGGGAACCTTAAAGGAGTTCAACAACTCTTGCTTTAGGCCTAAGTGAGTGTGGGAGTTGTGTGGTATAACTTGTGATTAGACCTAAGTAATGTTTGTCTTGGTGTGTTAAGCTATTTTCTGAATCATGGCATTTTCACAGGAATGTCTCCAAAATTTGGTTCTCATTGTTAAGTCAGTGATGATGATAAAAATAGATATCAAACTCATTTCCATCAAATCCAGATCCTACGTGGCATCTGATTTCCAGCCCAGAGAGCAGTAGGATTTAACTCTTCCATCAAGAGAACTTAAACACAGCTTTAATATAATGTAGAAATAGCTAGTCAGTCTTCCTCACTGCTCCTCCGTAATTGTTATCAACTTGGGGTGTGTTTTTTGGTATTTCTGAATGCAGTCTGGAGAGAAAAAGCAAGTTTCCTCTGTAGATAGGATTGGACATAGATGATTATTAAAGCACTGCTAAATATTTTAACACAAACCATATCCTATAAAAATACCAGGAACAGTCCTTTGGAGGAAACAAAGCTGATCTCAAGTGCAGGATGGCAACCTACCTGTACACTGAAAATTTTACCCTTTGTTTTAACATACTAGAAAAAAATTCAATTTTTTCATACTTATATGGTCTCTAAAATTAGAGTGTTGAATTCTCAGTTTTTTTCTGAAGTAAAGCTTTAATCAGGTAAGATAATTCCCCATCATTGAAAGTGTTCAAGGTCAGGTTGAACAGGTTGAACAGGGCTTTGAGCCTTCCACTTTGATAAAGTGGAAGGTGTCTCTACCCATGGAGGGGGCTTGGACTAGGTGATCTTTAAAAGCCCCTTCTGACCCAAACCATTCTATAATAACATAATGTAGATGGCAGGTCTGTTTTACAGTACAAGGTAATGGTGTTTAAATGAGCAGTTCAAGTTTTGCTTTCTTTGAACCATATACTTTCCACCAGTTTGATTTTGGTACTGTTAACCTTGTTTCTTTAAACCAGTCTTGGCATGTGATTGATATGAAAAGCTGTGAAGTGCTTTACTTTGTTTTTATTTTTCATGTCCCTCTTCACTAGGGACATCTATCAGATTACTAAACCCCGTTGTCTAATACATTCTATTTCCTTTTCTGGACTTAAACAGCTGCAATGTTTTAACGTGCTGTCTGACAAAGCAAACAGAAATACAGCACCATGGGCCCCACTCAGTTTCTGGCTCCATCAGGACAGTTTTGACTCAGTGTTGCCAGACAGCTGAAAACTGAAACCTTATGTATTATGCATAAAAGTAGTTAATTTTTAAGATGGTAGAAATTGGTTAAGTAAAGACCAGGTTTCGTAGGGAGTTAATGGCATTTTAGTGGCACAGAGAGATTTTATTCTCAGTTGTTTCACTGAAGAAATGTTAGCAGGAATTTTGTCCTATAGGAAAGGGAAAGGAAGATACCAAGAGTTTTCCAAGAAACTGGCATTTTAGTAAAATAAAACTTTCTTCCTCTTTAATAATGAATTCATAATATCTGCAGAAAAAATCCAAATTAAAAATATAAGATTAAAAATTAAAAATTTTGTAAAGTATGTCTGAAATACATGACATTGTATATGACACATAGTGTAGAGCAATTACATTCTTATTCTGAACACTTTACAAGGCACTGTATGCAGTTTTTATAGGAATAAACATCTTTTTTCTGAAGAGCTCAAGTTGTATAAAATGGCTGTAAGATATTGTTTTGTAGTAACTGTAGTGGAATCCTTTCCACTTGATTTAAAGGCTTAATATAAACCTTACTTCAGCAAGTACTTTGGTGCCTGGTGCAGAGTGTGGGGCAGTCATTTTAGCCTAAGTGGAGAATTAGTCTCATTAAAACAGAACATGAGTAAAGGTTCTTTTTGGAAGCATCAGCTTCCAGTTTAAAGACATAGAAATGTGTCTGCTCTTGCCATTCCCCACCTGCCCTATGCATCAATTGCATGGCAAATTTAAGTGCCTTCAAGAAGCAGACTATTGTCCTTTAAGTTACATGTTTGCCTATTTCACTTACAGACTAGACATGTAATATAAAACCTTAGGTTGCTTTCACGAAAGGGTGAACATACATTTTCTGCTGGGGAATTGGGATCTCACACTCTGTTCTAAGACTGACTTTGGTTTTACATTACCTGTATTGATGAAAACATACAGATTGGCATATTCAGACCCAGCAGCATCCTGGGTTCGGATACAAGTGAGGCAAAGAGGATCTTGTCCTTCCTTTTCAGTAGATAGTGCTGTAACTGACATTTCCATTAAGACCATCGAAGCTTCTGTACTGGATTAGATTTGTGGCTCATTTGAATTAGTAAATCACTTTGAGGTACGTAAGAAGATGAAAAAAAAATTCAGATGGATTCTCGGCAATTCTAACAAATCAATCCACTCACGTTTTTCGTGATTATATCTAGGCACTAGTACAGGACCAAAGACTGAACGTTTAATAACCACTTTGAAATTAATTGCCATTACTGAATACTTGTCCCTCATAGGAAAGATGTTATGTATTTTTACAGTATCTATCCAGTCCCTCCTAATTTTGTGTAACAGAAATAAATATTGCAAATAGCAGTTTAGATTCAGTTTCATGAACATCTTCTACCAATGCACATATGAGCTTTTTACAATATTTCTTGATAATCATGTAGCCTCTTGTCTGCTGCATACTTAAATCACAGCAGAACTCATGGGTATCATTTAGATCTGTTGACTTTTTGAAGTTTAAATTAGCAATTTCTTAAAAAATTGTAGTTTTTCTTCATTATGGAAAAATAACAGTATCTTCTTAGAGTACAGATATCACCAACATTCTCTGCAACTAAGACTGAAGAAACAAAATAAATAACCAATGCAAAAGAAATAAACCTCAAACAGGCAAACAAAGACCTATTGTTTTATCATTCTATGATTTTATTTAGAATTTCAGAAATGGCTTATTTTCCTTTAGTACCCCGCCCCTTCCCTATCTCCCATAAAACACCTCTTAATTTGTCGTTGGATTCTTGCATTTGAGGGGAGTGATGTGTGTGCAGATCTTAGGTGTTTGCTCCAAGGGAATCCACTTTAGATGTTCTGAATTTCTTTCTTTCCTCCTCTTTATTACTGTCACTGAGGTTAGTTCTCAGAGCACAGAAGGGTTTCACTTTTGACTCAAGTAGCCTCCTGGGTGATGCAGCCTAAACATGTTGGTTTATTACTGGCTATCCTGTTTTCCTCTTTGTTAGGGCACCTGATTCTTCTCAGTAGACTTCTCTTGCTTCTCTAATTTCTAGCAAAAGCTCAAATTCAACCCAGTCTATATAAAGAGCCTAATACAGTCATTGTGGAGCTCATATGGATGCTTCGTAGTTATCTCTGTTCCAAAACATATTTTAATACTGAGAAAAAGTTTTAATTCAGATTCTTTTCTATCTTGTTTCTATATTATCACAAAGAATATTTAAGGTTAAAAAAAGAGATCACATAATAGAAAGATTCTGTGTTGATGAGTCACTTAGATTAAGAAAAGCTAACTGTGTTGCTCAAAGTATTGTTTTTCTACCTAATGTACTATGTGCATATTGGATTTGTCTCTATGAAACTCCTCTTACAGAACTATTTGGGAAATATTGGTTTGAAAAATGCATTTTCAAGGAGCATCTCAGACAGTAGATTAGAAAATCTGTTCAGGTTTTATAAATCAAGAAAATTTAGAATTGTATTGACAAAAATGTTTGTTTTATAAAGAAATACAAAGTTCTAACCCTTTGTTAGGCTGGGGTAGATTATAAATGTCACTTACTCCTAGGTCTTAGTGTATTCTGCCTTGACATTACCGTATTTTTGTTCAAGAAGAGGATTCAGCAGGCAGTCTGTGTTTTAAATCCTTAAAAAGTAATTTCCAGCTGTGCTTTCCAGCTTAATAGGGTGTGATAGAAGGGAAGCAATACCAACACCCTATGGGAGAGTTAAGGATTTGCCTTTATGTTCATGAACCTATATAAAGAGGTAGAGTTATCAGAGGGATGAGAGAGGCAGAGGAATGATTTTAGGACTAAAGCTCCCTCCTCTAATTTCCTCCCTGTCTCTGCTGGGCAGAAGTGACTGGGGCAGCGGGCTGCATGTTGTGCTGCTCCATGCGAGGGCAGTGCCTTGGTGGCTGCTCCACCATCCTTGCATGTGGTGTTATAAAATACTTAGGCTCTCATTTGTTTAAGGCACAAGTCTTCCCAAAGTAAACAAAATGTTATATATGTGCTTTTAAAATCTGTTAAGGGAGAGATGTCAGTTATAAATACTATAGTCACTAAATCTGTTAGGGTTAATATAGTTTTACTCCAGAGCTTTAAGGTTAAAGTAGATGGAAAGCTGACAAGTTTTAAACTGGGCCTCAGTCCCCAGAGTCTGTGCCAACTGAGGAATGAGCCATTGTGTTAGCTTAATTCCTGACCAGAAGACACAAGTACCTTACAGCCCATGTCCCACTCACCTCTGATCATGACCACAATGTTATTGACTGACTGTGCCTGGCAAGAAATAGAATAATGATTACACAAGTGCCTGAAGCAAAATCCTACATTTGCTAGTCCCTGGGTTAATAACTGGTAGTATCTTTGTTGTATTTCACTTGACAGGGTTTTTTTTACTAACTAGAATCGACCGGTTGAAATGTGTGAGTTCCTCTGCAATATTTTAAATAAACTGGATCCTAAATGCACAGGTGTTCTGGCAGTGATCTGGCTGCCCTTGTGTCAACTGCCCTTCTGCTCGGTTTAATCGTGCTGTCCATGGCAGCAATATCACTCTCGAGAGCACGCAAGTGTAGAGATTTCTAATATTATGTTGTCTGCTTGGACAATAAAAACTATCAGAAGGCACATACCCTGCCTGTATTGCAGCTTCTGCTCTCACACAGGAATGGCACTTGCTGGTGTTTCTGCCATAGACCTGCTGTCCTTATGGAAACTGCATTTCTTTTGAAAACTGTGTAATATGATTGTTAGAGCTTCCCTACTGGTTAGAATAGCAACTAAGAGCATCCATAGTCGGATGTCTAGCCACTGTTTTGAAGTCCTGCTGAAATGCATTGTCCCAAGGCATTTTGTTAGGATTGCAGGAAATTTGGAACAAAGCTGCAGATTTTAGCAGTTTAGCAGGAGGTGGCTGGCAGTCTGAGGCACAGATGGAGGTTTTTGGAGAAGCCAAAGCAGCATGGTCTTTCTGTTCTTTTCTTAAAACCATCAGAAGGATTAGATTTTTAGCACTTGAAGTGACTTAATTTAGATTTTGAGATAAAACACAGCAGGGAGAAACAGTCTCTTTTTTAGTTCTCTTCCTCAGATTTTTCTGTGGATTTAGGATATCAGAACTGTATTATAATTTTATTTTGTTTAAGCAGCCTGGGATTGCAGAATATGATATTATACCATAAGTGAACTCCACAGCGGTTCTTGTATTTGTGGGATATAAATTTTTGGTAATATTTGCACCTTTTTTAACCTCACATCGCCTAGAAACTTCTTCAGAGTTTACTGTGGCAGCAGACTTAACCTGTGGATAGTTCTTTGCTCTTTTTTTTTTCTGTGCAGCTGAAAGAAAGGTGTCAGAAAACTAGTCTTCACATTCAAGACACTTGCTCATTGGAACTAGTGGGAGTTTATTATTACTTTTAATGAGTTCATATGCAAGGCCACCTGTAGAGATGCAGCTTAGTCACAGCAAAAAGTTGCAGGGAAGTAATGGGTAAGTGTGGGTGCTGTAGCCCCTGGCAAAAGCAGCTTTGTAAGCACACCTGCATATAGGGCTTCATTAATGGCCTGTGCAGTGGGATGTGTGCTGTCCTGCTGCTTGGCCGTCCTCTGACTCCTCTGATCTGTTTTTAAACAAATGCATAAAGACAAGAAGCATTTGCAGACCTTTTCTTAGTGGGCTAAAACCTATTTGACATACTGTACTGTTAAGAGAGATCATTTCCTTTATGCCTTTCTAAGCTTTACAGTGGTTTTCATGTGCAGGTACAGGGATGTTCTGTACTTAGCTGGAATGACTCACTTGGAATTTTGTGTTCATTTGTGAACATGTGATTGCTAAAATTCATCTGAGAATTAGATTAGTTTATTGTGAATAAACAAAAATAAAAGGCTACCAAAGTGAAAGGTTATTTGTCAAAGATTTAACAGTTTGGTGAATTTAGCTCAAATTTTTAAGTCTGTGCCTTAATAAACTTTCTGGGAAGACATAAAAGGAAGATAAATTTATTAGGAAGTCATAGAGGGCTGGTTATAAATTGAAACAGTGGAACATCATCTTATGGAGGAAGTATCTGATACTGACTGAAATGCCTTGGCCATTATTTTATTAGTTTTATTTGTTTCTTTCAAAAGAAGCAGTGGACAACCAACTTGATTAAGCAAAATACTGAAAAATGTGTAAATGAGAGTAGTCCTGCGTTGCAATGCAGATAAGTGGTAGCGTAAAGGTCTGGGCTACCTTGACATGGGGAACTGAGTTATTTTAAATCCAGAAAGATCAAAAAGGAGAAAAAAAAAACATTGAGAAAAGTTCAGTGTGAATAGATTTTATTGCTGCAGTCGCCAGTCCAGCCCAGTAATCTGTAGCTACTCTGCTGATGGTGGTTTCCACTATGGTAATAAATTTTGTGATGATTCTGTGATTAGAAAAGAAAAAATATATATTCTTTTCCTCTCTTGCCATTCTTCTGTGTTTGATTACAAATGTGTAGAAGTGCAATTTAAATATTTGAAGTATAATTAAATTTTTTAATGTATAATACATCTTTAATTTCAGATCTTAAAACAAATTATGCTTATTCAAATATCTCTTTAGAGAAGTTTAACAATCTAGTTAATGCTTTGCACCTCTGACAATCTCTGGGTCTAGAGAATTGCATTGAAGTAAATTCAATGTATTCAATATCCAGGTTTTCTTGAGTAATAACCCTTTGATTTTCAGTTTTTCTGGTATAAGACATTACTTTGATGTACTCTATTGTCAAGTGTTGTATACAAAAATGTCCCTTGGAACTGACTGTAATTTTGAAAGGTTTTAACATGCTTAAAGTGTTCCATTATCCCGTGTTATGCTTATCAATGTTTTGTTGCTTTTATAGATTATCTTTCTCAAGGGATAGATCTGTCTGGAATAGAAGTAATTGAAAATGACCTGCTTTTTATTGCAAGAGCTCGGCTTGAGGTGGAAAACCAGGCTAAAAGGTTGCTTGAGCAAGGTGTGGAGACTCAGGTAAAATACACTTTTTTCTTTACTTCCTTTCAAAAGTGGAGTTGAGCTTGATTTCCTTTGCTTTGTGTAGCACTGTCTAGTGGAAATTAAACGTGAAAAAAGTCTTACGTGAATAATTCTCACACGTGACAATATTCAAAGAAATTGACAAAACTGGTCTTGTACAGCATTTACAGGAAAAAATTTTGCAGGATCTGACCCTGAAATTTGGGAGAAAGTAGGTGCTGATATGAAGACTTTAACTGTAAACACTGTCACAAAAACTTGATGCATTAAATACCATATACTACACTGCCAAAATTGCCAAGCTGTATAAATACGAAAAATGCAGTTTCTTAAAACTGTAAGAAGATTTCTGCATTTTAGCTGTGCAGAAATATATTGAAAAGATTTGAAAGATTTTACATTAAAACTTTAAAGAGCATTTTAAACTTTGAGGTAAATATTCACTGTAGGGAATATAAAAATGAATATGCATAATTACATTAATCCATATTAAGTGTAATTATCTACATTTTAATAACCTAGCTACATTTATTAACTATCTGTAGTATCTTTATTGCTATTTTCTTGTATTTTTAAAACGTAATGTTCTTTTGTCTATACTTTTTAGAATTCGTTAAAAACTAAAGTATTTTAAATCCCTATTTCTAGTAAGAAGAAAAATCTGGTACAAGTTTCTATCAAATTTGAATTTTAAATTAGAGAACAAAGAGGCTTAGAGTAAGACATTTTTATGCAAGAGTTAAACTTCTCTGTTAAGTCGATATGGGCATTTGTTTATACTGTTGAAGGTTGATATGAAACTAGAATGTATACAGAATGGAAAACCTCTTCAATACATTGACTTGGTTAGACAATTGAGGATTAAAATTATCAGTATGTTTCAAACTTTTTCTTAGACCTCTCATTTCAACTAATTTTCTGCAGTGAGTCATGGTTGTGGTAAATACCCTTGACTGTTTACTGATAGCAAAGTGATAGATAAAACCACTGTCATTTTTCACCTGATTACAATTCCAGTGTTGAAACTTCTGGCTATTTGAGAATGTTGCCAAGCTGTAATTGGACTCATTGCAAGCTATGAAACGCATAAAATGTTAAATAAAAATTGACCGAAGATACGACCTAAGAAAAAGCAAGCAGACACTTATTTTAAATGTAGCAAAAGTCTTCATCAGTGTGTACTCCTTCTAGTTTTTCATGTCAGATTTGACCTTCTCTAATACTTTTCTCTTCATATTAAATACTAAAGTGAAGCTGACAGAGAAACCCTGGGGAAATCAATCCCACTCCACCTGAAAAATTGACAGATTTATTAGGTGTTCCAGGCTGTATCCAGGTAATCAAGAGATTATTAAAGTATATGCCTGTTGTGCTTTAGCCAGGGGCCTGTTTCCAACAAATGGAAGATTGTCTGGAAGAAAATTATTAGTGCTTAGTCATATCAGAAGTGGGGATGTTTTCATGAAGAGGTGTTGGGTTATGCTTCACAGATTTGTTGTTGGATATGATTTGTGAATTTAATGTTGGGAAAAATAGTATGCTTTATAAAATGCACATGCAGGCACTGCCCAAGAAATCTAGACTTTGAAATATGACTAGTAGATCATATATCTTTGATTCCTATTATTGTAGCTGTGTGTTTTATTGACAAGCTGATTTACATGTACACCTTCCATGCCCTGACATTTCCTGTAAGAGGACATGGCATCTTCATCTTTTTCCTGCACTTGGTACCACAGGGTTCTTCAGATGGACTGTCTTCCTGCTACTGTCTATTCTGGTAGCCAAGTCTGTACCTTTGGAAATAGTGCATCTCTTTTTTTTTTCCAGGTGGTTCTTCACTTCTTTGGTATTCATATCTGCAATTGCAATTTTAGTTTTCACCTTTGTTTTGATCTGCTGTGTAAATAATACATGAGATCAATTGCCTACGTAAGAGCGAGCTGTATTTCTGTATTCCATCTAGCACTTTTCAGCAATGCCTCAAGAAGAGAGTTAGCCTTATGTCTCCATTTCAGAGTATTTCAGTGTTCACCTGGAAGAGAAGTGGGAAGTAGAAATGCATAAAAAAACTTTAAATATCTCCTTTTAAGCAGAAGGCATTGCAATTTGGTGAATGTCTTCTCTAGAATTCAGAGGTTTTTTCAGAAATGCTGCTAGAAGTTACTCTGACAAAAAGAACAGAGCTAAAAAGTTTAAACTGCCAGTTTCAACATTTTTATTTATCTCCTTTGGTTAGGTTAGAAACTATTTTTGTTATTTTGGTTATTAATTTAATGATATATAAACTAATGAGCTGTGCATAGATGTCCCCAAATAACCTTCAGCAGTAGCACAGGAAACCAGATACTTACACTTAAGTAATACGTTGTCTTTTTCTCTACAATGTAATACAAATTTTTATAGCATGTTCACCACTGTGACATTTGTGTATTTCTCAGAGGAAGTGAAATCTCTTTCCCCCTTCCTTTGGAAGTGTGGCATTAGCCATTGACTGCTTCAGAAGTGAAGGCTTCAACTCATGTGGTAGAACTCATGTTCCCCATGGTATCTTAAAGCTACCATCTGGGTTTAAACTAGAAGTGTCTGTCAGTGTGTCTAGACTTAACAGGCTTTCATAGAGCTGCCAACCATACTTATCTTCCTAACCCTTTTAGAAAGAGTAATCTCTCTTTGCTATTGTTGACAGAAGTAATACAAATAATAGCAAACCCGATCACACAGGGGTACCGGTGGCTACAGGCAGCATACATTGTCATGTATGCTTTGTTAGCCACTCCTAGTGTACATAGCACAGACTGATGATTTTTTGTGACTCACAGAACAGTTTCAAGGCAATAGATTCAAACCCCTGTCCTTACTGTTTAGTCCGGACCTCCTCGCTCACTTTCCTTCATGCTGTAAACAGGTTAATGGCAGATAGCAAAGACAGCAGGAGAGACTCCTTTAGCAGAGATGCATTGAGAACTTTAAAAAAAGTCACTCTTCTAAGAGAAGGGACAGCAATGTTTTCTGCTTTAAAAGGAAAAAAAAAAAGAGGTACACTATCCATCTTGGAACCACCTGAAGCATCCCCAGCATTTCTTTCGCTCCCAGGGTGAACCATAGGCTGGAGAAGAATCTGGATTTGCTCTTGGGACCTCTTCACACCTATTTTCAACAGCAATATTGTGTAAAGATCTGAATAATAAGAGATTACTGGGAACAAGGGAAATTTGTTAAGATCACCATAGCTCAATTCCAGGTAGGACTTTTTTTCCAGACACAGTGTTGGGGCTGCTGTGCTTACAAAGAAGAAACGTTTCTCTGCAACTTAGCTCATGCTTCAAACTCTTTCTGCTGTGTACTGACATGCTTCATGTCGGCCTTACAGCCAGGGATGACCAGACTTAGTTCCACCTGCTAGTGACAGCATTGGTAACATTAAGAGTCAGGCCATGTGTGTGCAGAAAAGAGTTGGAAAAGAGGACTATATATAATTAAAGATTGATTAAAATATAAGTATCCATTTAGGTCAAGCAAGATGTGGTGTGGAAATGAGAGTAGAACTCATATTTCTGTGAGTTTGCACCTTAAACAGTTTGTCCTTCTGTGTGTTACAGAAACATTCTGTATCTTTGATCATAACGAGTAAAAATTTTCTTTCTTTGTCTCCTGAAGGCATCTGTAGATATAAGACTACTTCTTTTTCGAGGTTTTGAATAAATTATGTGATGTTTGTTGTCCAATTTCCCTTATTTAAGGTGTGGGAAAATTTATTTACCCGCCTACCATGGATCTGGGGAGAATTAAATTCACTGATAATTCATTGAAATTGTTCTGGTGATCATGTAGTGAAGTGTCCTGATCATGTTAGAGAAAGAAAAAAATAAATGTAAACTTAATAACCGTCCTTTGTCCAAATGCATGTTAAATTGTGTCTGCAGGTTTTTTTAAAATACATAGATTTATTTTTTCCAAAATTATGAGCTTTGCTCACAGAATAAAGGAGAGGGGGGAAAAAACCCCAACATAAATAAATATAAACTCTAATTCTGAAAGATATTCAAATGCTGGGTTTGTATTCACAGGATATAATAGGTAAACAATATGATCTGAACAAAAATTTTTCAGTTATTCAGTATAACATCTTCAAACTGTCATCATTTTGAGCATATTTGGGAGAATTTTGAGTTTTCATATTGTAACTCACCAAGTAGAATTTGTTCTGTGAATTGTTCTGTTTTGAATTCTTTTTCATACTGCACCATTCCTGTAAGTTGTTGTCTCTGGAACAGGTACAGCTTTTTTTTTTAACATTAAAAAATTATTAAGTAGATGTATATGCATAATTGTTCTTGACTTATGCTATTCAGTGCCTGAGAAAAGTGATGGGTGGATGAAGTGTCTGCATAATTAACCAGTTGTCTGGAGGTGATTATCCAGAAGTTGCTCAATTTATCTCAGTTCAGGTTCCCTACACTAGGTGTTTGTATAGTACATCTTACAGTGTTATGGAAAAATTGGTGAAATTAATCTGACATCTTTCATAGATCAGCATTTAATCTCTTGTCAAGGATCTCTAATAGGTCTCTTCCTTATCCCCAAGGGATTGGAGGGTAAAGTATGCACATAATTGACCAGTTTTCCAGACACAATCATCAAGTTGCGTAATTTATTTCGTTTCAGGGCCCTCTGAGCTAAGTGCTTATGTAGCACAACTTGCAGTGTTACGGCAAGATTGGTGAAATTAATCTTTAATGTGTTTGATCTAATGTCAAGGATCTTAAGCAATACATGCTCTTTATTATCCTGTGGCAGCATTTTCCAGTTGTACAAATACACTTGGAGGAGTTTGAGATATTTAAATATTAGGAATGGCTGGCACTGGGCTCCATTTTTCACTTTTTTGATGAAACATGAAAAATATGATAATGTTGCATTTTTGAATTGCTTCCTATTACTACTGCCAGAGGTGTGGATGGCTCTTGGATCATGACTCTCTTGGCAGGGTCTTGTGATCTTGAGTTTCTCAGTTTCAATCTTGCCTACTTTAGCAAGAGTATATGTTTCACTGAAACATCCTTTTTTCTAGATTAGTTTACGATATTTTAACACTTTGATTTAAATCAAAGTATGCCTGCTTTTTTTTGTTAGTTTAGTGTCATCTTCAGATGAATTCTTTGTAGTAAAATGGACTGTGCAAGTGTATGAATATGCTGTCTAAAGTTCTTGGCTCTATGGAGAAGAGCTTGACTGCAGAACAAAGTCTAATATCATAGGAGGATGTCACTTTGAGTGCTCCACGGTTGTGTAGTGGCCTCTTTAATGTTCATCTTTAGTTCATTTAGTTTAGAATCTGTTACATTTCCCACACTCATGTACTAAGCTAGTCAAAAGCAAAATTTTAGCTTCCAGATGTTTTTGCCTGCTCTTTGCTGCTTTTACATATTAGCTTTCATATTTTGTCATACCTTTTAAATGATTTAAGCCCTTGTGTACTTCAGAATGTCAGTAGAATTGATTGCTGTTATGTAGATATGCATAACTGCATATGTGTGCATAATTACAAAATAATCATTAGAATAGCAAATAAAGTATAAAAAAATGAGAAAAGAACCCCTCCAATTTGGCACACAACCATTCATCTTTTTTATCCATATACTGTTAGTTACCCTCATAAAAAGCCTGGAATAACTGGAGTTGAAATGCTACTTTTTTTAAAGTCATAGAGTAATCATTGCTTTTTAAATTTTTTTTTCTTTTTTTGTTCTGGCATTTATTTCTACTTTGAAAGCTAGTGGTTGGAATTTAACTTCATCACTGTCAAAAATTTAACCAATATAGTACACTTTAGGCAGTAGTTGTTATGTTTCCTTATTATTCCACAATCTTGATTCCCTGGGGGAGATCCTGATGGGAACTAGACTGAGACAGTTATTTCATAATAAAGTGATTGACTACAATATGATATAGAAATGGAAGGTATTTTTGATTATTCAGTTTGAAGTCAATTTCTTGAATCTAGAATAAGAAGTCTTATCTGTAAAAAAGGAAAATTGGAACCTGCTTGCTACTTTTGGCATAAGGTGAGGATGGTACCTACAGTTGACTTTAAATCGTCTAGTTTAGCTGAGTGAAGGCAGAGTATGAGATCCAAAGCTTTGTATTTAAATTCATTTTAGCCACCCATTTTACCGCTTTTTCTAATTCTAATGCAGACAGAGAAGACTTATTTCAACGTGCTGTAGCTGTCATATTGGCTTTCATTGTGAAGGATTACAGTGGCATTTGAGTCTGTTTAATTAAAATCCTACTAACTTATACTGTTTCTGTTCTTTCTTTTACAATAGCTTTGTATAGAGAACTTTCACATAATATGTTTAAATACCTTAGCAAGTTTTACTCTATCCTAACCTTTAAGTTTCTTTGTCATAGAAATGTACTCATGTTGCATTATTCAATTTTATTTTTCATCTTCAGTCTCATGCTTATGATTTTCATGATCTTGTTAACTTGCTAAATCAGATTCCTTCATCTGGCCATCTGGTGCATGGCACTACTGAAGGAGTTTTCAATAAATCTAAATTATTTTTTCCTTGAACTATTCTGTTAAGATGTGATCCAGCGTAGTATGGCTCATATAACAACCAAAAAATACCTTCCAAGTATGTATTCTTTATATCCTACATCTGAATGGTGAACTTCATGGGGATTAACCAAACCTTATGAAATTTTCCCTTGACTATTCTGGTCTAAAAATAATTCATTTTATCTTAAAGTATGATCTAATGGAACTGAAGTGTTAACTGTGCCTCAGTAATTCAAAATCACCAAGCTAAACACTAAGAATGAATTTATACCTCTGAACTCTGGATTAAAATAAACCACAGATTTCTCTGTAACATAATCGGCTGATACTGCTATAACCTAGAATATCCTTTCAGTTTCCATAGGAACAGATGATAGAATGTTTTGAATCTTGGAATAGCTAAAATGAATGTCTGACTTCAAGATAGTTCACTTTTATTTTTCAGCTTGCAACCTCTGCATGTAATGGCTAAAAATGTGCCTTAAAAAAGAAAGGTGAAATATTGGCATAACACATATTTAAGTGGTTTTAGAAATAATAAAAATAATATTAAAAATAAAAACAAGGTGGTGTTGTGCATAATTCTTCAGATGTTTCAATTCCATAGGAGAAGAGAAACCATTAATTATTCCATTGTGTTAATGGTTCATTAAATGTTGTAAAACACCAAAAAAAATCTGTCTCGTTGATCATCTCTAAATTTCATCTCCAACCATTGCTTCATCTCACTGTGTTACACTATATAGGTGTATTTTCTCATTGGAATAATTTATGCAGCACAAGAAAACTTCATGTAGCCAGAAAGAAATGATCAACAAAACTTAAACAGAATATATAGTGTGTTATTTAGGTGACTTTAGCAAAAGATGATTATTGAAGAACAGGCAGATGATTATTGAAGGAAACATGCTAGCCATAGTAGTAGCACTTGTTTTATTAGATGTTTGACATTGCTTTAACAGGTCATGTTGCTAAATCAGAGAAGACATGCTTTAGTGTAAAAACATTAGCAAGATTTAAAAGATACCTCTTGCTTTGAGATGAATGGATGTCTAACTCCAATATTTATGTAGAGGGAAAATATGGAGGTCTTGTTAACAAACCATCGGGAGTCTGAATGTCTGTAACCTGAGGCATCATGAATGCAGGTGGAAATGATAGTGTTCAGTACTTGGGCACTTTTTATTTGCTATACCGCCAACATTTAAGATATTCGATCTTTAAACATTTTATATATAGAAATGAGGATGGTTATGAAAAAAGAAAAAAAAAGAAATAAAAAAGAAGCAAAACAGGGAAGAAGTAACAAGTTAACTGTGATTCTCTTTTCAGTGAAACAAGTTTTCGGTCTGAGAATGGATCTGCACTGTGCTAATGTAGTTCAAATAGTAACCTTTTTCAAGTGTATTCCAAGCCTGTTTTCAACTGCCATTAATATAGAAGACTCATGAGAGCTGTAATTTTTGGAACATATGGGTGAATTTAATAGCAACATTTTGAAAATAGAAGGATTTTTAAATGAAAGTAGTATCTAGGGCTTTCCTGCTCAGTATTAGAATATTATTACTGTGGTAAATGTGCAGGGGACCCTGTGTCACATGTTACTTTCTGAATATTGATAGTTTTTCATTAATGATTCTGGTTTGCAATTTTGCAGCACTCTTTAAGAAATTCCTCATAAAGTGTGTAGTAGGTGGTTTAGGAAGGTATTAAAAAACCTCACTGCCACAGGTGGGCAAATTTGGTGAAGTTCTGAATGACAAGAAGTAAACAGGCAGGTTCTTAACGCAGTATTTGAGTTCACAAGTTTCTATGCCTTAACAATTAGGCAACACTGACCCTTTTTAACAGGCCTTGTTTCATGAAGATACGTTTTTTCCCCCATATGAATGTAACATTTTTTTCTTAAATAGATCTTGGAAGCCTCTATTTTCTCACCCAGTAATAGCAGCAACTGTAATTGTTCAACTTTTGAAGTACTTTGCAGTTAAAGTGGAAAAAGCATTGTGAAATGAATGTAAATTTTAGTTCTTTAATTTATGTTCAGCAGAAGGTTTCCTGGTGTGGGAGTGAGCACAGGGGGCTCACTAATTGGGCATGGAAGAGCCCCTTGCCTTCCGTCAACCGCTTTTCCCAGTTAGCAACTCTTGCTGAGAGCCTGCCTTCCCAGCTCTGGGTTGTTCCCTGTGCAGCATTCTCACCTGCATTTGACTCCACATCCACTTCTGATAAACTCCTGCAATATTCAGGGTCAGTTTTGGCTCTTATAAAGTTGAAGATTATTATGTACCAGATACTGAAGTTATGAAGTGTCTGTTAGTAAAACAAACAAAATGCAGAGATTTTCCTTTTTGTGAGGAGGCAGTACGGGGAGATATTCTGTTACAATATATTGGGGTGTGGTTTTGCAATCAAATTTAATTAGTTTGAGGTTAGAGAACATTTTTTCCTGGTCCTTTGAATTTTTATTTTTTTTTCAAATCACATTAAAGCAAAGAACTGATTAGCAAAACAATTATTGTTTCCCAGATTCGGATTCGCGTTGCCCGACTACCTCTGGGATGGTGGCAATGACAACAGCTTCCATCACAGTATCTAGGCATGTCCAGGGTTAGGGCATACAGCCATCCTATCTTGCTCCATTTTTCAGCTGGATGCTATTCCACAAAGGCCTCAAAATGCCTTCAAAAGCATCCAAATTAAGAAGTCCTCTCACACTGGCCATCTTGCTGTATTACCGCTGTTGATTTCCAAGCTGTGACCTCAGCTGAACCCACCGCCTGCCATCTGAGAGCCCTATATTTGTATTTGAAATGCTCCTGCAGACTCCCATGGCCCAGGCAAGCCTGGCAGAACTGGGAATTGCCACCTCCTTTTCAGTTAGTGTCCCCTGGACCCTGCTGGAGAAGGGGATGCTCAGAGGTTTGGGTTACTTGGCCAGGGGAGTGATGTTTCTGGTTGGTCATCTGTTAGCACTCCTTGCTGTTAATTGTGAGCCTGCTGGACACATGTTCCACAGAGTAGTCTGCAAAGCAGACAGCCCCACTGAGATGTTGTCAACAGCAAATGGAGCATGAAACAGCCTTCTCTTTTCCCTTCTCTCAATGGCAGGTTGCACACTGTGGTGTAAGGAATTCACAATTAGTTGATATGAGGCATTTTAAGCAAATATTGAAAATAGAAGAAAGCAGGAGACTGCATTTTGAGGAGAAACCTGCTTGGATAGACACATGCATATTTAATCAGTCTTCAATAATTCATATAATAATAATGTGATGCATATGGTAATACAAGTGTTTAGTAATGGTTTTGACTGAAATTTTAATACCTAATTGGGAGTTGTTGCCTTTTACTTTGTACCTTAAAATTCTTTGGGAAAAGGTAGAATTGGCTTAAGTAAATTACTTAATATTACTGCAAGTATGTGTGTTATACATATTTAACTGAAAATAATTAATTCCTGAAAGTCATTAAGTTTTTCTTAACTAAAAACTGTATCTGATTTTGTACAATATTTTTGTACCGTGACCTCTTTCAGTGCCTTTCCCAGAGAATCCATCGCTATCTAAACTGTCATTGTTTCCTTTAGTGTTTTTTTCTTCTCACAAGGTACTGCTTTATATTTGCTAGTCTGAATTTAAGAAAAAAAAAAAGATAGCTGTAGCAAATAGCGTAAAATGCTGATTTATGTTCTAAAAACAGCAAAAAAGGGGGAGATGTTGATATTGGTGCTCAGTTTTCTAGTTTTCATAACAGTTTAAACATTTGTGATACTTTATTAAAATGATGAAAGTAAAGTTGTATCTTTCCTTTCTAACTTGACCCGTTTTTATAATGCCATAAAATTTCTCAAGTTTTCATTAAATGGACTTTGGAGAATTTTGGTAGCATCTCTTTTACAAGCTGTAACCGAGTATTTTTTTGAGTACAGTAAGGTGAAAGTTGTTTCAACAATTACTTGAATAATCAGTAATTTACATCCTGAGGCAGGTCCAGCATTTCTGCTGTGTAAATGTGTTGGAATTGCAGAAGAAAGGAAAGCATAGTTGTCTTTGGAGACATCTCATGCCAGAAATCCAAATATACAGATTTTTGCAGGTCCCCCCAGTTCATTTTCAGAGCCGTAGTTTTGCCTCACTTTCACTTTTGCAGAGTAAAAGGCTTTTATAAGTCAGGAGGGAGCGATGAATTTCTCAGTGAATACTGTTGGGAAAATGGGACTACTTGGGAAGTACCTGAGCATACATTTTTAGAAGCCCACATTTTAGGGAGCATCTCTTCAGAGTAATGGAGATAGGATAGTACCAAAAATAGTCATGGGAGTGTTTTATCTAATCTAGCCAGAATTAGTTCATGCCAAAATATATCTCTTGTACTCTGTTTGCTGAACCATGCTGAAGTGTGCACGACTGTTGCTGCCTCTGTTAGTCTTTTGGAACATAAGCATGGAAGTGAGAGCCCACACCACAAGTTAGATGGGGCAATATGTTGATGTTTTCCTTCTGTTCTCTTTGATCACCAAGCATACATGTAACCAGTTATTGGGTGCTGATACATATTCCCTCTCCAGAGCTCAGGTGATGCTCATGCTTGTGCAACTCTTCCCCTCCAGGAGCAGGGAAGAAGGGAAACTAGAAGGTGAACTCCATTCAGTCTTTCCCTTTCCCTCCTCCAGCACTGTATATGAGCAAAGCTG
This sequence comes from Manacus candei, assembly GCF_025592945.1. Taxonomy (NCBI): domain Eukaryota; kingdom Metazoa; phylum Chordata; class Aves; order Passeriformes; family Pipridae; genus Manacus; species Manacus candei. Next base: position 2,999,470 of record NW_026138111.1, on the reverse strand, counting down.
AAATGTATATGCATTTGGGGAGGAATGTGTGCTGTAGTGGGTGTTACCAGCAAGGAGGATGGGAGGGTGCCATATGTTCTCCTGCACTGCAGGTTTTACTCTTCCCTGGAGACTTGTTCTAAAAGCCTACTGATTTCTTGTCCAAAAAATGTAGTTGTCGTGCTGTACTTGATCAACATTGTAGAAGATTTGGCTGTTGCTGCTTAGTGTTGCAATCGTTGTATTTTTTGGGATGTAAGCACTGACTTATTTGAGAAAAGCCCAAGTCACCTTGTTCTTTGTTATTGATGTTAGGTGAAGGATTTTCCTGAATTCTGACCTAGGCCAGTATTTATTTATTATTGCTATTGTTTTTTTTGTGTACTGCGTATTAAAAACCATGTTCCTCAAGCATGTATGTATCACTCAATATAAACTTTTGGCATAATAGTGTTACTCAGTTGCTTTTTGCTGCAGGTTTTTTTTTTCTGCCTAAGGAGATGTTAATGCATGAGGCCTTTTTCATTCTGTCTGTCTTTCTACTTGACTCTTGTTTTATCCCCTTTTAAAATGCTAACTAGGAATCTGAATTTCAAAATTGTCTGCAAATAAATATAAGCAACCTTTTCACAGACTGAGGATTTTATCAGTTGCTGTGTTGTTACAGCTTATTCTTCTATACATTTGGGAAATTCACTCCCCTTAATTTAGCATCAGCCCTTCCATGATACCTAAGAATTAAATTTAATCTACCTCATGATCAAGGATATTTTTCTTCTTAATAGCAAATAGCATTCCTCATGGAGACTCTCTGCCCACGTTTTCATGTATGGTGCAGTGGGAAAGCATCACTGTGTCAAGTTTGTGTTGCTTCAGTGCAGGCTATAAAAACCCCCATAAAATTAATAAATTCATGGAGTTCTACAGTGAGCTGAGAAATCTTGTGCTGCTGTAGTCTGACCTGTATAGTGCTGCACACAGGCTTAAATTCATTAGATGTTGAGTTGTAAGGTGTGAAGAATAAAAACTGTCATGAGCTGCAAATTACATTCTAAAGCAGGGGATTGTATAAGTAGTTAATTTTTATTGGACTGAGCAGTATTGAATTTATTTATTTTTATTTATTTTAAAATAAATTGTATAGCTACGTAAATAAAGTAGTCTTTCTGAGGTGGTGGTTGTCATAGCAAAACTGGTGACAAAAATAAAGTGGATCATTGAAATAATGTCCTGGCATGTAAACATCTGAAAATTGATCCCATGCATATTATTTAAAAAGACACATTTGTTAATAATGAGGTCTGTATTTATACTTTATGTTCTGTACTCAGTTTAGAAATCTTACAATTTTATAGATTATCTTTCGGATTTTCTCTTCAGAAGAGGTAAATCTTATCTTAGTTCTAAGACAAGTGACAAGAATTTTTAAAAAGTGTTAGATTGTTGACTTCAACTAAAATGTAGATCTTAGATTAGTTTTTTTTTAATTCACAACTGAAGTCTTTTTCCCTACACTGGAAGTGCCTCATACTTTATGCCTTCATAGTGGTATGTGGAAGAGGGAACTTAATCCTACATCTTGATACATAACTGTACTTGCATATAATTTCTCTTGCACACTAAACTTTTCCTGTAAAGACTATTTCCATTGCATCTGTATACAATTTTTATGAACAAGTGATTCATTCTCTTTTTTTCTTGAAAATTGTATTAGTAAATAAAGTGCACCCCAGGTAAAAGTACTAAATGTTCTGAAACACTGCTATGTTTTTCACACATGATACTATTATGTATTCCAATTTCTATAAGGGATGTTTGCATCTTTATTGTCCATATCGCACTGTGGCCTTATTTATATGTCACAGTAGTTAAGTTCACAGTTTATGTATCATTGAAACAAGGAAAAATACCAGGGGGATAGCAGCTGAATTTTAATAATGGATGACGATTTGAATTGTAGTTGCAGTAGTTTTCCTAAAGCTCTTTTAGTTAAGGATCTCTGTCAACAGTCCCTTTGAATATTTTTTATGTGCTGAAGTTTTTTACCTTGGCTCTGAGTATTCAGAGGAGGTCTGGCAAAGCTGATAATACTAGTCATCATTTTTTAGCCTCCATTTCTGTGTCTAGGTTTGTGGGGGTTTTGGGATGAGGGAGGAGCTGTACTGAATTAAGGTTAAGGTTCTAATTATTGTCTTCATCCTATGCATTAGGCCCAGGTTGTTCTCTGCTGTCAACTAACACATCTCTTTTGTAGACAAAAACTGTTGTGCAGGTTTCATACAAGTGGAGACTTTGACACAGAATTCCCAAAAATCTGTCAGATAGTGTGACTGTACATATGTACTAAGAATATTATTTTAACTGAGAATTTATTGAATTTTGTCTCTGAGGATCATTGTTTTTGTTTTGAAGTCACAGGGAATTTTCACACAATCTAGTGTGAGTGTATATTACACATCTTAAAGAACCCTACCAACCCAAACTGTTCTATGATACAATTTACATAGCATCCAGTTATGCAGCAGCATCACATGTGAAACTTAGACTGGATCACTAGGCACAGTGTCACAGTCAGCCAGTGATGTTGAGAGATAACCTTTTTTGTATTCCTCGAAGCTGGGATAAAATTATAGACCAGTGTTACAGACACTGTATTAATGTTTTTAATTAAAGACAGAGGTCTTTTTTAAAAAAAAAATATGTACCCCTAAACCAGAGACACTTCATAGTTATTGCGAGTGGAATTCATATTCCATGTGCCTTAATATGACATTTCAGTTTGTACAGGCTACTACTGTCTTTGCTTTGTGAATTCTAAGCCTGGCTGCCTGTATAAATTGTGTACCATGATGGTCTGTCGTCACTGGCAATTTTAATAATCCTGTCATCTCTTCTGTCTTTTTTAGATCCATGAGAATGTTGAATAGCACCAGAATTAGGACAGACAGTGAGAGACACAGGTGTTCAAGTGTTGTACCCTTTCAGTTTTGAAGTGAATCATATAAATACTCTTTCAGTAGGGTTATCTCACCCTATTCTTTATGTCCATCTTATGGAAGTTCATGTTTGCTTGGCTTAACTAAGAGTCACTTAAAATAGTCTCAGCCTTGCTTCAAATCAAAACATATTACATCTTCTATTCAAAGGTACATTTCTCTGTCACAGAAATAAATTACTTCAGTTTGGCATGAGTTGTTTCTGACAAAGCCATTTTGGCTATTATTTAGCACCATATTAAAATTTACTTGTGCATATCAAAAGGTAATTTAACTGTGCAGTCAAATGTAAATAAGTTATTACTTTGTAGCAATAAGAGTTACAATATTACTGTGCTGTCTGATAGTACAGTTTTGAAGAACAGAAACGTATGAGATGCTAATTTCAGAATACCTGCAGTGTTAATGACTTTGTTATATGAGAGCTTTAAACTCCTTAATGTATTGTTTGGGTTTCAACTAAAGTTTCTGGGAATTTGCTCAAGTAGGTTGGCAATTAAGGTACTTTCTAGACATAATTAGTGGAGCATACTGTAATTAATGAACTTGCAATCACAAAATGTAGATGTGTTCTTAAAGTACAACTTGGATAATGAAAACATTTACAACCTATATCATTCATGGAAAACAATAGTACTCAATATAATTTGCAATGAATCAGTGAACTCTTTTTTCCTTCTTCAGCCCCCGCTGCTGGCAGTTATTTTAAGATGAGAATTAGCACTTACGTATATACAGTTCCTGTAAATTAGATGGATTAAAGAAAGCACATTTTTGACAATGCTGAAGCTGAAGTACCTTTTGTAAGGTGGGCTACACATCAGCTGTAAATGTGTAGCAGAATTCTTCTATAATAAAGTGTTTATGAAAAGCCTTGCTAGCTAGAAAGCATATTATTCTACTTGTTCTAGTCTTTTACTTCTGTATGTAACTGTACATATCCATTTAAGAAGAGGGAACAGACATTTTCGTGGGTTACTGTAGTTGTTTCTCTGACACCCAAGTGAGATGATAAAATGGAACTAGCATCATCTACTCTCAAACTTTTTAAAAAAATTCACATAGTTAAAGACAGTTTCTGACCAGGTCTTGGATGTGGAAGTGTGCACATTCTAAAAGAGTTTCACATTACTTCTCATTCCCTCCCCTCCCCAGATGTTGGACAAAATACATCTACTTTGCAAAAAAAACCAAAGGGTTGTAGAAGATACTAATGTAATGATGTAAATTTGGAATATGGCCAAATTCAGAATACTCTAAACTGTGCTCATTCTGTCTCAGTAATAGGATTTAGAAGAATTTAGGAAAAGAACACAGGAAATTTTAGGAATATAAAACCACTGTCACAAGAATAATATTTGAAGTATTGAGGTTATTTAGTTTATTAGGCAAATAAGTTGGGCAAATAGCATATATGTAAGCGTGTAAAACAGTGACTGCTACAGAGAAGAAAAAGTGGAATCTGTAACACTTCAGGGCATACACTAGTTGTCCAACAGAGATTTTCAGAATAGTAAGCCACTCCTACAACATGTTTCTGAAAAAAAGCACAACAGTAAGAAAATGGATTTGTTAAGTATTAACATCAGTACCTATGAAGATGCTAATACAGAACGCCTTTGAAACAGTGACATTTAAAATGTATATTTCAAGAATTTTAATGTGTATCATTTATGGACAGTATTTCCATTTAAAATCTGAAAAATCTCTGAAGAGGTCTCTGTATCTCAGAAAAGGTGCAGGCATCTGCCTCTCTTAAGAAAGATGGAACTTTGTTCCTTTTAGTTTTCAACATTAATTCACACTCAAGTGAATTAGTCAAGTTAATGGAAAATCACTGGTGTATTGTAGAGGCTTGACAATACTTTTGTGTCATGAGGAGCTTTGGTTAATCATTTTACAGTTATATTTAAAAATAAAGTTCACAGTTATAATACTAATTTGCTCTGCTTTATCAGTAAGGCTAGAGAACTCAAAAAAATGCAAAAAGAGATTAGCAAAAATTGCACTACCATTCTTTTTGTAATAAAAAAAGAAAAATTGTTAACCACTAGTAACTTCTTTGCTTATGAGAATATTAGACTGCATGTGCCTGCATTTAGGACAAAGGACATGCTAGGATGTGCTTTACCTCTTGAAAATAGCAAAGTACTGACAGATCCAAGTAGTATTATTGTGGTAAGGTGTTCACGTGGAAGTGTTCTTGTATATTTTGCAATTTACTTTTTTTCAAGGATATCTTCAACAGCATTTCAGGCATTGATGACCTTTACCAACAATGTGAAGGCATACTTGTATATGACAACTGGCTAGTCTGGAGAAAAGAATGGATTTTTATCAGGAGGTTATAAAGTTCTGCTTTACTAACTTCTTACACAATTTATTAAGTAAGATAACAATATTTTAACAATGGCATTCTTTTAAAATTAAAACTCTTTATCATGCTTTAATATGTCCATAACGCCAAGACTTGGCTGGCATACATGTTGTCAAGAGGTCAGTGGAACATTACTTTCAGTTGTAGCTTAAGTGTGAAGTGGTTACAGTTTAACTAAGTAATGCAGTAATTTTGTTATATTGTTCAGTTAGGTTCCCTTTCCTGTTTAACTGGCATTATGGACCCATAGAAATACAAAAGTTCTTGAGTTCTCAGATTTGTATCTTCTACTCAAATTTTTTCATGAAAAATAAGCATTAAAGGACACTTTAGCTTATATATATAAAATTCATCATTGGTTTCTCACTGCTGCAAGTTAAACTCATTGCAGTCTACAACTTCCTCATGAGGGGAAGAAGAGGAGCAGGCACTGATCTCTTCTCCATGGTCACCAGTGTCAGGAGCCAAGGGAATGGCCTAAAGTTGTGTCAGGGGAGGTTTAGGTCGAGTATTAGAAAGAGGTTCTTCACCCAGAGGGTAATTGGGCACTGGAACAGGCTCCCCAGGGAAGTGGTCACAGCAAGAAGCCTGTTCAGGAGTTCAGGGAGTGTTTGGATGACACTCTCATGCACATGATGTGACTGTTGGGGATGGCTGGGGATAGCAGGGCTAAGGATTGGACTCAATGATCCTTGTTGGTCCCTTCCAACTCTGCATATTCTGTGATTCTGTGACATAAGTGGTATCACAATGTTTATCCAAATGACATTGTCACAGGAAATAGCTATAATTAGCCCAAATGTTTTTCTTGTAGGAAAACTTGAAGTTTTTTTGAGTTTATTTTGATACAAGTCCCTGAAAAGCTCATGCCCTTTTACTACAAAATCTTTTGCCTCTCTTTTTTCACTTAAAAAAGCAAGCTAAACAATACCTGGGCATAATTAAGTCCTCTGTCATGCAGATGACCCAAACAAGTATTTATCACCCAAGAAAATTATATAAAGTCCCTGAGCTAGAGGTTTTGTAAAAGTGATATATTAGGTGTCAGAAAAGTTCCACAAAGTTCAGAGGTGTGAGAAATTATGAGAAAATTTGTGTAGGGCTAACCTAGGGCTAATTTAACTTGATCCCAACCATCTGGAGTTGTGAAGTCAGAAATTTCTGCAAGAGTCAAAAATCTGTATGCTAAACACACAGTTTGATGATTGGTTTTGTTGGGATAGGCTATCTGGCATTGAATGAAGTGTAGGGAAATAGGTATTCCTTTGTCTGTAGCAATATAAGGGAATGGAGCTGACTCTGAACAAATGCAAATTTTATTTTTTTACATGAGGTCCAGATGGTTTTTGTACCTTCTTGAGTCCTTTTAAATGCAGTATTAAGACCTAAAACTTGTAGTAGAAACAAGGTTAAGCATTGAAAATTATGGTTTTGGTTTTTCTTAATGGAAAACATCCTGTGTTTTAGGATATAAATCCATGTTTAAATTACACCTCCTTGGAGAGTCATCTTAATGCCTACTGATGCAATGTAACACTTCATTGATGCTGGAACCAATCAAGATCTTTTAGTACAAGAATTGTTCAATTATCATCATCCCTGCTGGGTGAAATGCTATACCTTATATAGTATAGTTTACCATGCTAGATCAGGATTAGGGTTACTCCTTCAGTTCTCATTGCCAGTTTGGAGTGGTTGCATAGGACTGTGCAACACTTGGGCCTGGGGAAGAAGCTGATGTATTTTAGGATTTATTCATACATTATCAAATCGTCCTTTGATCCCTTAAGAAGGTTAAAGAATATTTTATTGCCCTTGAGATTTTGTATGCGGACAGACACAAGCATTTTCCCTGATGTAACGATTCAACAAGCAAAGTTCAAATGATCAATAATACCCCATAATTTCTGCAATGCTGCCTTATGTTCTTTGTCAGCAAACAAAGAGAGTGAACAAGGATTCATCACCTCTCTAGAGAAACAGGACAAGTCAATAAGGCAAGTGTAGGATTTTTTTTTGACCAACATCAGATCATAGGAATCCTTGCCATAGCTTAAGTTTGCCAAAAAAAGGGAAGAAATTATAGTCTGTCCTTCTAGAATAGAACAGTTTTTTAATACATTGCAGATTGTGCACTTTGTCTCTTAAAAATAAAACCTGTTTTAAAAAAAAATTATTTCTACAACTTCCATTTTAAATTACAGGGGTGAACAGAAATGCCAGCACTTTAGTATATTTTGCTAACAGATACCTCTCCAGGGAAGAGGCTCATGAACCAGGATTTAATTCAGAAAAGAAGTCTAAATTACTATAATCAGTGAATTTTTATTCAAATTGTTGATAAACGAGCTGATACTTTAGAACTTTAATATATATATATCAATGTCAGTAGGGATTCTAAGGATCAGATGGGTAAAGAAAGAGCAAAATATCTAAAGCCTTCTTAAGCTATAGGAAAAAATAAACATCATTTTGTTCCAAACAACAGAGTCACTGCTTCTGTGGCTGTCCTGGATACATGATGGATGTCATAATTTTTTTCTTCAGGCTTAGGCAATAGATAGAAGGCCTGTAGAAGAGATACCCATTTGTAAATCAAAATCTGGATCTAGAATCTGTCAAGAGGGTCAGAAAGTGTGCCTGGGATGGCTGGGAAGCTGTGGGTGATTCCAGATGATAGCATGATTGCAGTGTGTTACTGACTTCTGTAGGCTAGAGGTTAGAGGGATGTAGTGTTTATGTAACAAAGAAGCCTTTATCTGCTTATTAATCTTACAACCTGAGAAGTTAAACTGTATGTAGTTGTTTATTTGGCTCAAAGCTACCTCTGTGTTTCTGCATAGAATGAGATGTTACAAGACAGCTTGCTGTGGAGTAGTAAAAAGCTGACATGTTTCTACAGTTCATTTATTTTGCATGTTTTGTATAGCTTTTAGAGCAATCTTCCCTGTCTTGACCGTCTCACAACTTGTTGTCTGAATGTTTTGACTGTGTTTTGGTGTTAAATAATTGTTGATAGATGCTTTTCAGTAAACCTCTTGTGTTTTAAATATATTCAGAACTTGTCTCGGTCTGATGCTAGACGAACTGGTGCTGGAGTCAGAACTCCTAATCAGATGTTTATTATTATTATTGTAATTGTTAGAAGTTTATGAATATACCACATATTTCGTTCCCCAAAGAACTAACTGTGCAAAAGCAGTATTCAGTAGCAAACCTTTTAATGGACTGTGCTTAACCATGCTGTGTTAATGGGCTGTTTTAAGTTGATTCAACCACTGACAATTTTTGTGTAAAGCTTCCCCTCTAGAATTCTGCCAAAAAATAATAGTGTGAGACAACTTGAAAATACTCTGACTGCTATATGCTTATAATTTGGCTAGATCCAACTTTGGAGAAATACTCTTAGGCCATCTCTGAGATTTTTTCTTCCTGGCCAAAAAAGAAGCCATTTTGCCTTGGAGAAGAATATTGTTTATGAACTGCTGCAGGCAGAGGATATGGAGTTTTACTGCTCTACCACAGACCTGCGCATGGTATGAGGATATGGAAAGCAAAACGGAGCTGCTTTTTTCTGAAAAGCTGTAAGAGAAGATTTGTGGAATACCTAGTTTCACATACCTACACACACGAAGGCTAGAAAGATCCAGTAATACCACAGTAATCTTTCTCACATTTTGGGCGTTCCCAGTGCTGTAGACGTGTTTTTCACATGGCTTTCACAACTATTTGGTAGTGTACTCTCTTTAGAATCTAATACCTTTTGAAGAGATGTTGGTAAGTAAAGAAAGACTTTATAATTAAAAAGTAATCTTGTATTTTCACTTACCTTTAATTTTCTCTGGAATAACTAGAAGTTGTTTTGTACCTGTTAACTGAGCATTAGAAAAAATAAAGTAGAGGAGGGAGAAGGCAAGGAAGGTGTCAAAATAGCTGAAGGTATAGTAGAATATAATCTGTGGTTGTAGTAAATACCTATGGTAGGCTTTTCAGTGGAAAAAACCCACAATTTTTATTTCCAAGGATTAAAGCACATAGCTTTTATTTAATTTTGTAGTAAGTCTTTGTCTTAATCCAGCCTTATAACAAGCAGCAACATGTCACCAGAATAAAGACATAAATTACAGTTATATTTTCTTTGTTTTGCCCCTTTTTGTATCAAGCCAAAGAGAGTTGGGCATTCTTTTTACCTTTTCTCGATCCTTGGCTCATCTTTTTCAGTTTGGCTTTTAGGATGCTGCTGTTTGCCTCCTCCTTCCCAGCTGTTCACTAGAAGATTCAGGATTGAAGCCAATTCATTTGCTTTCCTACTTTATTACCAAAAATGGCAAAATTTTGCCAATGTTGTCATTTTCCCATTTCAATAATAGATAATAAAGTTGCACATGGGAGTTTTTGCATATCTTCAATTTTTCTAGTGTGGGTGGAATACTATTTCAGGCTCTTACTCTGAAATGCTAAAACATGAAAGACTGTATTATGGGGTTTTTTCTATGATAACCAGTATTTTTAGCTTATTTCTGATTCATCTGAATCTGAGATAAACTATCAAAGGCACAGATACAAATGGTCATGTATATGCCCTGGGTTTCCTTGCTCTAAACTCCTTATGAAGACAAGTGTTTCCGACACTTGCTGTGTAAAGAAGAGGGGGCAAACCTCCCCCAACTTTTGGAAATGTATGTTTTTTCTTTTTGCATTTTGCCAGAGGAGGAATTTTCTTGACATCAGCTGTCATTGAGTTTGATAGGGACTAGAGTGGAGGACAAATTCTATTGATTGTAAGGACATCTAAATGCTCTATTGTGCAGGATATTTTGTTTTTATTGCATTTTTAAATGTTGTATAGCTTTATTAAGAAAATGTTTGGACAAAAATTTTTTAAAAGAGAAGTGGAGAGCAAAAACCTGTTCAGAGCCCCATACTATATTCAGGGCCAGATTTAGACATTGTGAGGAGTTACTAACATTACTAAAATGAAAGAGGTACCATGGTAGTTAAAAAAGACTTCAAGGCGCTGGGGCAATTAGTTAATGGGATAGGAGCACACATGGTGTTCGCCTTAGTTCCTGCAGTAGCAGGGATGAATGAAGAGAGGAGTAGGAAAACCCATCTTATCAACAGGTGGCTAAAGGATTGGTGCCGCTGGCAGAATTTTTGTTTTTTCGACCATGGGGTAAATTCTATGATACCCAACCTACTAGAGTCAGATGGGCTTCATCTATCTAGCAAGGGCAAGAGAACTGTAGCTCATAAGTTAAGAGGCTGATCAGGAGGGCTTTATACTAGGTTTGAAGGGGGAAAGGGTTGAAACCAGGCTCTCCAGAGATGAGCCAAAGGGTAGAAAGCCACAGTTAGAGGTGATATCAGCAGCCCAGCTGAAGTGCATGTACACTAACATATACAGTTTGGGAAACAAACAAGAGGAGCTGGAAGCCGTCGTGCAGCAGGAAAGCTGTGATGTAACTGCCATCACGGAAATGTGGTGGGATGACTCGCATGACTGGAGTGCTGCCACAGATGGCTACAAGCTCTTCAGAAGGGACAGACAAGGCAGGAGAGGTGGAGGGGTGGCTCTGTATGTTAGGCAGTCTCTTGACTCTGTGGAACGTGAAATCAGTAACAATAAGGTTGAGTGCCTGTGGATCAGAATCAGGGGGAAGGCCAACAAGGCTGACATCCTGGTGGGAGTCTGTTACAGACCACCCAACCAGGATGACAAGGGTGATGAATTATTCTACAAGCAGCTGGCAGATGTCTCAAAATTGCCAGCCCTTGTTCTTGTGGGAGACTTTAACGTGCCAGATGTCTACTGGGAACTCAACACAGCAGAGAAGAGGCAGTCTAGGAGATTCCTAGAGCGCATAGAGGATTATTTCCTGCTCCAGCTGGTAAATGAGCCTACCAGGGGCAGGACCCCACTAGACGTGCTGTTCACAGAGAGGGGCTGGTGGGAGATGTGGTGATCAGAGGCCATCTGGGGCACAGTAACCATGAAATAATAGAGTTTTCAATACTCAGGGATGCAAGGAGGGCCATCAGTAAAACCTCTACGCTGGACTTCCGGAGGGCAGATTTCAGCCTACTCAGAAGACTGGTTCAGAGGATACCTTTGGAAACAGCCCTTTAAATCAAAGGGGTCCAGGAGGGATGGACATGCTTCAAGAAGGAAGTCTTGAACGCACAGGAGCAGGCTGTCCCAGTGCGCAGAAAGGCAAGGTGGCGGGGAAGACAACCGGTCTGGCTGAACAGGGAGATTTTGAAGGAGATTAGGGGGAAAAAGACAGCTTCCCGACTATGAAAAGGGCTGGCTACTCATGAAGAGTTTAGGAATATAGTTAGATTATGTAGAAAGAAAATTAGAGAGACAAAGGCACAATTTGAACTCAATCTAGCCACTCCTGTTAGCGATAACAAGAAGTGCTTCTACAAATACATCAATAGCAAAAGGAGGGGGCAAGGAAAACCTCCATTCTTTGTTGGACATGGGGGGGGAACACAGTCACCAAAGATGATGAAAAGGCTGAGGTACTTTGCACCTTCTTTACCTCAATTTTCAACAGTAAGACAGGTTGTCCTCAGGACAAGTGGCCTCTGGAGCTGGTAGACAGAGACAGGAAGCCGAATAGCCCCCTGTTATCCAGGAGGGAACCTGCTGAGCCACTTGGATCCTCACAAGTCTATGGGACCAGATGGGATCCATCCCAGGGTGATGAGGGAGCTGCCAGAAGATCTCACCAAGCCGCTCTCCATCATCTACCAACAGTCCTGCCTCAACTGGGGAGATCCCAGATGATTGGAAGTTGGCCAATGTCACACCGATCCACAAAAAGCGCTGCAAGGAAGACCCGAGAAACTACAGGCCTGTCAGCCTGACTTCAGTGCCTGGCAAGGTAATGGAGTAGATCATCCTCAGTGCAATCACATAACAGCTACTGGATGGACAAGGGATCAGATCCAGCCAGCACGAGTTTAGGAAGGGCAGATCCTGTCTGACCAACCTGATCTCCTTTTATGATCAGGTGACCCGCCTGGTGGATTAGGGGAAGGCTGTGGACGTGTCTATCTGGACTTCAGCAAAGCCTTTGACACCATCTCCCACAGCATACTCCTGAAAAAGCTGGCAGCCCACGGCTTGGACAGGGGCACTCTGTGCTGGGTTAGGAACCGGCTGGAGGGCCGGGCCCAGAGAGTGCTGGTGAACGGGGCTGCATCCAGTTGGCAGCTGGTCACTAGTGGTGTCCCCCAGGGATCAGTGTTGGGCCCAGTTCTGTTTAATATCTTTATTGATGATTTAGATGAGGGGATTGAGTCCACCATCAGCAAATTTGCAGATGACACTGAGCTGGGGGGGAGTGTCGATCAGCCAGAAGACAGGAGGGCTCTGCAGAGGGACCTGGATAGGTTGGAGAGTTGGGCTGATTCCAACGGGATGAGGTTCAACAAGGCCGGGTCCTGCACTTTGGCCATAACAACCTCCTGCAGTGCTACAGGCTGGGGACAGAGTGGCTGGAGAGCAGCCAGGCAGAAAGGGACCTGGGAGTTTGGATTGACAGAAGCTGAACATGAGCCAGCAGTGTGCCCAGGGGGCCAAGAAGGCCAATGGCATCCTGGCCTGGATCAGGAACAGTGTGGCCAGCAGGACCAGGGAAGTGATTCTTCCCCTGTACTCAGTGCTGGTGAGGCCACACCTTGAATACTGTGTCCAGTTCTGGGCCCCTTAGGTCAGGAAGGGTATTGAGGTGCTGGAGCAGGTCCAGAGAAGAGCAACGAGCACAAGTCCTATGAGGAGAGGCTGAGGGAGCTGGGGTTGTTCAGCCTGGAAAAGAGGAGGCTCAGGGGAGAGAGACCTCATCACTCTCTACAACTCCCTGAAAGGAGGTTTTAACCAGGTGGGTGTCGGTCTCTTATCCCAGGCAACCAGCAGTAGGACAAGACAGCACGGTCTTAAGCTGTGCCAGGGGAGGTTTGGGTTGGATATTAGGGAGAAATTTTTTACAGAGAGAGTAATCAGGCATTGGAATGGGCTGCCCAGGGAGTTGGTGGAGTAACCATCCCTGGAGGTTTTTAAGATGAGACTGGATGTGGCACTTAGTGCCATGGTCTAGTAACCACGGCAGTGTTGAATCGAGGCTTGGACTTGATGATCTTGGAGGTCTTTTCCAACCCAGTTGATTCTATGATTCTACAATTAATTAACTGGAAGTAGTAAAGTCTGGCTAACCCTGTTGCTGATGTGAAGGGATTTGTAGTTTTCACACCAAATTAACATTGAATAATGTAGCATGTGTCCAAATTAACATTGAGCGATGTAGCATGTGTGTGTCTTCCTGCTCCAACTTCATGATGGAATCATGTGACTTACACTATTCCTCCTTTAGTTTATCTCCAGTTCTTATTAATGAAAACATATGTGACTCTCAAACAGTTTTGTTTAAGAAAGACTCTGAATTGTGAGTTACTATAGATTTTAAAGTGAAAGGGGAGAATTACATATATGACTCAAGAATCAGTAAATCAGTGTAATTGTAAGTGTGTACATATAATCTCTTACGTAAGTAAAATTGTATAATCTTCAAGAAATAAAGGATGTTTTTGTAGAGGAGATGCAATTTGATTTAAAGAATGAAAAAAAAAAGATTAGCTAACCTATCCATTAATTTATCTATTAGGTTGTTGTTTTTATGTGATAGAAAATGTTCATCTTTCATTCCTTGCCATCAGTAACGGGTGCTCGCTGTAGCGTAGGCTTACCCACTTTCCATTGGGGATGGACTCCTGAAAAATGTAATTCTAGTGTTTCAGCAGATAGCAAAGCAATTTTCCCTGTTATAGGCAATGTGACAGAGTGCAGATGCGTGTGAGGACTTCAGATATACAGGGACACACCTGTGTTGTGGAGGACAGACATGCAATGGCAGGATTTTCAGGATTGTCAGCTGGAGGAGGTTCTGGTTTAGCAGCAGCTGACTTTTCTGACCAGGCTATCACTCTGAAAGAAAGAGCTCAGCTGCTTCCTACAGGAGGTTAATTGCCCAATTTTCATTTATTACTGTGGGTATTCTTGTACATTTTCACTGCAAATCATCTTCCTCAGAATAATCAAGATCAATTAAAGCAGTCAGCGATGAAAATCTGAAAACTGGGGGTTATTACAATGATTTGCAGCAATATAGGATATTAGGTAAGGGGTGACGGAAGTCCAAAACTAAACATGTGGATGAAACCACTAGTGAAATGTTCCTTTATCACTTAATGGTCATGTTACTTGGGAGTGTCAGCAATTAGATGTTAGGCTAATCATGAGTTAGTACAGCACCTGTAATTTTGGAACATGTCTTGAAGGGTAAAAAATCTTTTAAATACTTCTCTTAGGATTTACAGTCATGTTGCTATGTTAGTATTTCATATTTCTGAAATCAAATGTTTTTCTGAGGTGACAAATTTTTTGACCTTCTAAATGTATTGACTGAATTTTACTTTTTCTTCTAGCATCTTTGTTAAAATACATTAAATATTATATAAAAATGGTAATGTATCACAGGAATGTGGAATACAAGAAGACAACTAGTGTACCACCTACCAGTTCAATGATTTAACTGTTGTTCCTAGAACTTCTGAGCTACCACATTTAATCCTTAAAAGGAAAATTTTAGAGACTGTCTAGTTTGGATTTCAAAAAACGGATTGGATGCTAGAAGACTTATTCTCTTCTGGAAAAGGGAAATACTTTTCTGATAATTTTCCTGGAGTGTTCAGTAGAGAATATTCTTCCACGGAATATTCCACCTCAGTGTAATTCTTTGAGTTGCAGATTTTAAGCAGCTGATATCTGTGCTTAGGATGATATGCTCTACTGGCAATTCACCTTTTGTCTGTGAGCCACATGTAGCCCCTCAGGACAGTGGACCCAATCTGGTATCTGTTTCTGAGAATTCACTGTATGCCAGGCCATGCGGTGATGGCAGCTGCTTCCTATGGCTCATGTCTTTCATAGTGCTCCCCCAGTATATTCCTGTGTGGAGGCCTTTTCTTTATGTTGTGTGTATGAACACAGACCCACACTCACATACTTTCTTGGTGTCCTAGAAATACCTGATAATGTGCATGTGCTGAGTCTACCTCATAATCAGCACAGGTTTCTCAAAGTGAGTCCTGTCAGACCAGCTTTCTTTCCCTCTGTTTATGAGTGATTGGTTTAGTGTATGGAGGTGTGAAAGGTGGGGTCTGATATTTTGTCTGTAATACTTTTACCTGTGGCATTTTCAAATTCAGACTGAGGAAGGATAAAAATCTGGATGAGACTGCTGCAAGATCAATGCAGAACAGTTTGGAAAACCGTACACCATGTTGATCCTGTTCCAAAATGGAAGAATGTATCAAGTGAAGTTCTGCAAGGATTTGCCCCAGGGCTGGCACTATGTAGTTCTTGCATTAATGGTCTGGATGATGGAATACAGAATATACTTATTAAATTTGCAGGCTGCACCTGTCTAAGAAGGATTAAGAGGTCTTGTAAGGACAGAGTTAGAATGATCTTGAGAAGTTGATTTGAAAACGTAAGGTGCTATTGAAAAGGAAAAAGTGTAAGGTACTGTATGAGGAAAAAGAAAAAGGGAAGAAAAGCATGGCTGTTTAGCAGAAACAACTGTGTGAATAGTAGATCTTCAGAAGAGGATTTTGAGGTTATAGTGGATTATACAAGCTGAATATCAGCCATGTCATGCAGATACAAAGGAGAAAAATATTGTACTGGGAGGTGTAAACAGAAGTATACATGGAGTAATGCCCGTGCTCTACTCATGTATCGTGACCCTTGTACTCTGCTTGGTCCTGTGAGTTTTAGTAGTTAATTCAACATGTCAAGGGGGATGTGGATTATCCTGAGGGAGTCAAGTGGGGAACAATGAAAACTAGACTTATGAATAACAGTGTGGGTAAATTTCTGCTTGATGTTTTATATTTTTATCTGTAGAGGAGAGTAAGCTTGAGCTACTTCCAAAGATCTTTCTAATCTGTGTGGTAAATTTAGTAGCTTATTGATGACATGGTGCCCTGGAACTGACACCAGCTCCCTGATTGCAGTGGGTGCACACATAAGAGATAGTTCAACTGAATGTACCTCCGGACCAGCAAGTGTCACATCTCTGACACACATAACACTAGTAGTGTGTGTGCGCTGTAGTCTCCTCATAGAGTAGGGAATGTGGCCTATGGCCTTTGTCTATATCTGCACAAAGACAAGGGGCTTCTCCAGCCAGAAAGGCTGGGCATCCCTGTGTTTGCTTTATGATTTACAGTTGACAAGACACTTGTATTTTTAATGGATTTGAAATTTCACTACTGAAAAATGTTTACTGCTATAAACAAAGCAAATCACCTTGTTGACAATTTAATACTGTATTTCACACACTGATGTTATTTCACTCACTGATAAGTTTGTAAATCTGTTGACATACCACTTGATGGGGTTGAAGGGCATTCAATACCAGCAGTTTGCTCTCTCGTGTATATAGACCAGCAACATGCTTTGAAAGTGAAGGAAAAAAAAAAGGGGGGAATCATTGTCGTTTGTCAGAATGATGGAAATCTGAATGATTTTAGATAAAAGGTACCTGGAGCCCTCTTATCTGCGAAGTGGCTGGATGTGATAAACAAACCCCAAAAGAAACCAATAATGTTTATTATTAAATACAAGATGAAGAAACTTTTAAAAATAACTAATAACTAATAAAATTGGCTGAAGAAAAAAATGTGTCAGGTTTGAAATTAGGAAAATAAAAATGTTAAAATAATTGCTGATTGGACTGGCAAAATGGGTATTATGTTTTTAAGTAGAGCAGGGAGATATTTTGGGTCTTGGAAAAAAGAGTGGTGTCTGAGAAAAGAAAGCTCCAATGATGAGTGCTGTAGAGATCCAAGCTTGAATACTGTATTGTCCCAAGTAAAAGTGTATATTTCAATGATACTAGGCATTTAGAAATATATGTAAATCTGTGTGCTTAAACTATCAGTTGATATTTACTAAAGCTTTTAAATTAGAGCATGAGGTTGAAATGCAGTGCATATGTTTGTAGTTTGCTGGGACTCTATACGTGTCCCAGCAAATGTTTTGCACATGATGTCAGGAATAATCAGAGAAACTCTGTTGGTCTTTTGAGGGGTAGTGTTCTTTTAAGATACTGCACATAATCTGAAAGGATCCAGTCAGGAATTTCTCTCAAAATATTTATGCTGTACTCACCACACCCACTCACTTGCTTAATATAAGATTGCGTTGAAAAGGTTGTATGCAGATGTAGAGATAATAGAGTCATGTAAAGAAAGGGTATACTAGAGCTCACATCTTAGGAACTTAAATGCATGTTGTGGATAGATAATTTTGTGTAGGTAGTTAACACATGTAACCTAACAGGTTCCACTTCCTATATTGGAGGTTGTTTCTTGAAAATGAGTTATACTGGAGATCACTGAAGATGGACATGGTAATTCTGTAGGTTGAGTGAAGCTGCAGAACTTTAGCAGTAAGGCATAATGTAAATTTATACATAAAAACCTCAGTGCACTTCAGAACTTAGCACTTCCATTAACAGAGCATCATACTGTATTAATAAACTGAAGGGGACAGTAAACAGTTTGCTTCAGTTGTCGGTTCCCCACATCTCTCCCTTCCATCACCTTTTCTCCACTGGTGATACTGTAATTATTTTTAAACTGTAATTGTATGGTTTTGATTAAATTGTTTAGTGTGTGACATTATTAAAAATGTGTATAATATACTGGTGATCCACTTGAACACAGATAAAGCACAGTATTGCATATTGAAGATCTGTTTCTGGGAATTCCTCTGGACTTCTATTAAAAAAAAAATTAGTGAACTTCAGTCATCAGACATTCTGGCACTAGTCCATGACTTAAATGGCATTTTAATCGCTATTCAGGATGTCAGAAAATGAAGACAACTTTTTTATATTTAGCTTGGTAATTAGAGGTAGTAAATTATGTATGGATAACGTAAAAGCTAAAATGTTAATTTAATTTTCTCCAAAAGTGAGTATCTGATATCACATAAAACTTATCTAATGTCTAAAAGAGACCTTGTGCATAGGTCTATGTATCTTTTAATATCTTTACTTTTTGTCAGTCCACGTGGCTTTATTTACTGGTACATAACTAGAAAAATACAGTTTTTAGCTGACATGCTCAGCTGTCATCTTTTG
The DNA here is from genome assembly GCF_025592945.1 of Manacus candei. Lineage (NCBI taxonomy): Eukaryota > Metazoa > Chordata > Aves > Passeriformes > Pipridae > Manacus > Manacus candei. The sequence goes on along the minus strand of NW_026138111.1, from coordinate 2,980,898 downwards.
TTTAGTCCTTGTGTAAGCTGTTACAAATGGGTGCATGTTTTGTAATGGATCAGTTAATTCAAAGATAGTACTAAATTGCAATATTTAAGTCAATAAACATCTCGTTTGATCATGTATGTTGGCCAGGTTTCTCGCAGAAGGAAACCAGCTTCCAAGACTGAAAAACCTTTATGCATGTTCCAGAAATTCCCTGTGCCAAGTTTCATATTTACTGCATAATGTTTCCAGGTGTACATGGCAAAATGGAGCTGCTCTTCTCTGGTATTCTGGATTTTCTGATTTGAGCTGAGAGACTGGCATTTTTCAGTAAAAGTTTACCTGAATTTGATCTGTCCCTCTACATTGGATAACTCGATAATCCACATTACCAGAATTCCTTACCATTCCTGTGGCTGTTGTCCCTTTAGCACCTTGTGACGGAAGTGAAGTAGCAGGTAAAGAATAGAAGCCCAGAGAGAGAGATCATGCACCCCACTTAAAAAGCTCCCAGGTCTTACCATGCACAGTAAGGATTGTGGCAGTAGGGAGTGTGGTGTGAGGCTATAGGAGTGGGGTTTGCAGTACCATTTCAGTCTTCTATGTGAGTTAAGTGAGCTGAATTATGCACTCGGTGAGTTAAGCACCAGAGAATGAGATTTGCAGCAGAGAATGTCAGTATAACAGAACTGAACCTCAGCACACATTTGCAGCTCTTCTAGGGGTGGCTTTGCTGGGATTCACCAGCCACTGCCTTTCCTGAGCATAAGTACCTGGGGCTTCCTTATAGGCCTGGGTGACTGCTTGTTTGACTGTACAAGTGAGGAAAACAATGAAAGTGCTGGTGAAGAAGTGTTAAAGCACTTTTTCAGGAAGTGGGAACAAAGGCCAGGGTCACCCTAAACCTGAAGGGCTTTGCCTTATGTCTCGTTTGGCAGGGAGTGAGGTGCCCTTGAACATCAGGCAGAGCTGGGGTGCTTGCACACTGCTGTGGCTGCCAAAGGGCTTGGGTCTAGGGCATGGCCCTAGGTGATCTTACATGCTTATCATTTACTTGTGCAGACAAGATAATTCATTTGTGTTTAGAGGTTGGATCTGTTTAATAAAGATGGTGTACACCCAAGGGATGTGATATTCATGTGGCAAAGGGAAGAATAACTGTAGTCCAGTCCGGGCAGTGTAGTTGGGAAGTGTTTGGCTCATTTTGTGAGTTTAGGCCTCAGTGACTTGCTGAAAATCACATCTTATATGACTGAGTCTAAACTCTACTAAATGGATTTCTTTTTCCTCCCTATAACTTAAAAACAGACTTAAACTATTGAAAAAACTGCTATTTCACAGACTGTTCATTAATTGTGCTGCTGTAACTTTTTACCCAAGAATTCACATGGTTGATTGATGGTTGATGTTAAAAATAAGCATGCCCATACTCTGGTGATTTAAACCTGCAAAGAGGAAAGGGACAGCAAACAGCATCTTTTAGTATCGCTTCCTTTCTGCTACTGCTCTGGCTGTGATGCAGAAGCAATTTAGTTAGGCATTCCCCTCGTCCCTGCTTTCTTTTTTTTAATTTCCCCTTTTTTTGCTACTCAAAGTTATTTTTTAAAATAGGAATAGAGAAGGCAGAAGCAGTGATTGCTGCAAGAAAGTACTATGGAAACCTGTCACGACAGCAGTTTCGAATGAAGGTGAATCTTCAGCTGTTTAAAAAGTCCAAGTATTTGTCAGATTCTAGTGTCTTCTCCACAGGCAGAGTTGAAGATGAAGGAAGTGCATAAAGCAGTGTTGAGAAGAAAATACATATTCTCGCCTTTCACTGGGGGGAAATGCATTTCTGGGCTCAGCTTTGCTGTTGTATATCCTACAATAGACTTCTTACCTGGGACCTAAAACTGCTCAGTTGTGTAATGTGTTATAATGCTCTAGTAGTGATATTGCCCTTTATGGTTGGTGAGACACGTTTGCTACAAAATCTAGCTTGTAAGTGTTTCCAGCTGTTTTGTTGATTGGTTTGGGGTTTTTTTAAAGTAGACATAGACAGAGGAATTATTCAAAAAGCTCAAGAGAAGGTGGTGCATAGAGCAATAACTAAATAAATATAGCATACATTTCAGTTCTGGATGGTTATATGTATTTTCCAGATGAAAAATGCAAAGCATGATGTGAATGTATTAGATCCCAAGTCAGTTGATATTTGTTCTCTGTGCCCTTGCTAAAGAAAACACCATCAAATATGCTTCATTGCTGTTAGTATAGCATGCAGAAGGTAAAAAATGACACAAATATGGTACTGCTAGTGATGTTATGATTGATAGATTGGCTTTGGTCTGTTTCAGCACTATGCTGATGCATAATATTGTAGATCTATCTATATGTATTATGAACATTATTGTTTCTGAATTCAAATAAATGTTTGGAATGCCAGTGATTAGTCACTTAAATATGACACTTCCTGGGGATATTCCAAAAATGTAAATTCAAATACCCAAATATTTCATCTTCCTGTGGTCACTGAAGTTTCTGGGCATATTTTGTAGTGTTCGGTCATCATGTTCGTTGCTGCTAGAAGTATTAGAAAGCAATATCTAATAAATAGAGAATACATAAGGAAGATTTATCTTTTTAAAAAATTTTAAAAATACTGCTATTCTTCAAGGATTATTAAGATAAAAAAAGACTTGTTGGTGGAGAAGTCATTCCGAACTAGTAGATTAATCTTTTATACTGTGTAAATTTAGGAAAATAGAGGCTTTCTTTTAAAATTAACAGGGGTTTTATTTTCACATTTTGACTTCAACTTTTTACTGCTGAGTTATAAAGCCTTGACAATAAGAGACATGGTGATAGGCTCTTTTGTCCTGTGAGATCCTGATCTTTCAGATTTTGATGAGTCTGTGCCATTTATTAAAAGTAATATACTGAATTAGAAACAGATTATGGGATTGTGCAGACTTTCTCTGCTTTCAGCTGTGATATAGAAAGCTTTGTATCACTTTGCCATTGTGCACTTGCCCTATATAGAGGTAATTTAGGAAGCCTAATGCAATTGATGTCCAATTGTGACATGGTAAAAGGAAGATTCTTCACTGCTCCTAGCCTGTTTAAATGGTTAATCAAAGTGGATTGACAGATTATGTGTCTGGGTTTTTTTCTTTCTCTCTTTTTTTTTCTGTGTAGGTGTTTGTGACTCATAAATGCAGAATTAGACCGAAAATCTGTGACTGGATAATGGAGTATTTGCAAGCACTTTATTGCACTTTTCAGTGCAGCACAACAAATAGCCTTCACTTTCCAGCGTTTATTTGTAAGGATTTATTATTGTGTGGCCCTACTAATCTCATAATTTCTGCTCCTGTTTTTATGATAGTGCAAGAAAGTGGTTTATAAATAGTTTCTATAAATGGGTATTCCTGAAAATGTGTCTGATCTGAACAATATTTTTATATAACTGTCTTTTATGGTAAAGTAATAGGTGAAAATTGAGAAGTCATTAATGTTTTATATCCCTTCACTCTGCTATGAATCATCACTTAGCTGTTTGCCAAAATCTTTGTGTTCTGTTTAGTGACAATTTTATATGAGGATCGGCTGGATAATTTTTAAATTCACTCCTGGTCCTTTTCTTTGAAGATTCATAACAATTAATTTTGCCAGTTGTCAACCAAACATGAAAACGTAATCTTCAGTTGTAGATGATGTTTTAAATACATATTAACTTAGAGTTAGATAATGCTTTTTGAAGAATTCGGATAGTGTCACAGGTCAAAAATTTTAGATACTAAATAAGTTCTAAGAAATTAGGAGCTATGCAGTGTGTGTATGTGAGGGGAAAGAAAAAGAACACTTTAGAAAGCTATTAAAAATGACCTTGTGTTTTAGATCTCCCCATTAAGACTAGTTTGGTTTGATACCAATTTGTAAATGTCATTTGTGATCACTAAAAATTAGTCCTCATAGAATATCCATCATGAAAACACAGGAATGTTTAATATGTTCAGCTTTCTTTGCAGACAGAAATTATTTCAAATTAGAGGCTTCTGCATAGTCTGCTTCTGTGTTCTGGTTGTCTATCTGTTTAGGTGGTTTCTCTGGCCTGGAAACATGTCAACCATTATGTCTTGGACAGCTCTGACCACACTGAGAAACTAAAACCGCAGTAAGACTAGATAATACCTACAAGGGCAAGAATGTATCTGATTCTAATACTTTACGGTAATTAATGCAAATATGATAATTGATTCATCTATTTATTTGCAGAGAGACATGGGTCACTGCTATGAACTGCTCAGCTGTGAAGGGCTTTGTAAATAAAATATGCTGTGGGGGTAGAATGGAGGACATTGGGAACAGTCTGTGTTAGTACGGAACTGGAAACTAAATTTCGGGGTTGAAGGTAACTCCAAAGAGGAAGATGAATGAAAGGAGCTGCTATGAGAACAGGACTACAGAAAGGCTGGAGGATGGACTCAGAGATGGATAAGGTGGAGCTGTGAAATAAGGAAGTGATGTTTGCTTTGTTACAGATGAAGAAAGGCAGGCTAAGATTAGATCTTGTTGAAAATAGTTAAGATTGGAATGAGACCCATGAAGGTTTTTCTTTATCAGATATAGCAGTGTTTTAATTACGTGTGTCGAGTCATTAAAGAATGAGATTAAATAAGATAGTCTTCTTCCAAAATCTTTGTTCATTCGATGTTTTATACTAAATTGATTAAAATATTTCTGATTTGGTTTAAATAGTCAAAAGTAAAAAGTGTATATGAAATTCTGCTAAATTCCAGGGATGCAGCTGAGCAGAGACTGATCTTGGCTTTCGCTGGGTCTCTGTATAATCCATCCCAGTCTTTTTAATTGGTACTTTTGTGTATCTGTCTCTTTTCAAAACTGAAGCTACTCTGAGGTTCTTTTTCTCCAGATAAGATAGGATGTTATTGTTAAACGCCTCTCCCAGACTGTAATTTTATTTGTGGTTTGTACTGTTGGCTGTTGATTGTTAACAGGTTCTGCAGTAATGCAATTAGATGATCCAAGAAGAACATACAGAGCATTAATAAGCCACATCTGCATAGAACAGAGTGAAAAATATGATCGACTAGCCATGATACTCATCTAAATAAGATAATTCATTTTGCCTCTTTCTCAAGTTAAAAATCTACTTTGTCTTAATCTTCTTGGGAAAAAAACGGTGTTTCATTGTATTCTTGATCTGCTGCTCTATGCCACATGAAATTGTGCATTATTGTACATTTGGAGGTGTTCTTATGGTAAAATAGATTTAAACCTTTGGGTTAGCTTGAAGTGGCATACAGAACTGAACAGAATGTTGCATTAGAAAGGAGAAATCTTGCATCAAAATGATGCAGTTCTTAGATGATGAATGATGTCCTCTGTGTGGAAGAGGTGCACTTAACTGCTTTTTCTTCTCCCCTTTTACCTCTCTTCTGTCCTTCTGCAGGTAGCACCTCCAATAAATTCCTATTTATGTGAAGGTTTCAAAATGCATTACTGGCTGATAACTGAAGTGAGGGGTGGGGACTTACCTTTTTTCACTAATAGAACTGGATCCCAGTGCATGTGCGAGCTGCAGGCAAAGCTACGTGCAGTATTTCTTTTTCTTTAGATGACTTCAGATTTTTTTCCTTCATAGTAAAGTTTTTGCATAATAAGCATTGCCCATTTGTTTTCCAAGAGACTGACCATTTATTTTTAAAAAAATACTAGAATTATAAAATGTATTTATTTAAATGTAGACTCTGGAGCAAAAAGAGGCCAATCTTGTCATGCTTCTCCCAGTGGACAAATTTACAAGAAGGCCTGGAAGACTGATATTGCTGTCAGGGCATGAGTAACACTACCAGCACTGAAGAAGTGTTTGGTGTGTATACATGTGCTTACTCTCTTTCAAGCTGGCCTCAGTGAAACTCAATGAAAATGACTGCACAAGTCCATTGTTGCATTTTCCTGGAGTGAGAAGAACTAGGAAGGGAAAATGGAGCAGAAAGAATGTTTTCTAGCTCGTTCCTGAGCAGCCAATCTCATAAACCCTCCTTTGAGCAAGCAGGTGGATTAGTTCATCTCCAGAGGTCCCTGCCAACCTCAACTATTCTGTGGTGCTGTAGTTCTTCACCAAATTACCTGCAGACTGTCTTGTAGGTGGGTGATACAATGAATTTGATCTTTGTATTAAGAAGAAAAAAAATGTTTTGAAATGTGATCCAACAGCAAATCTGACCTTGATGGAGGTCTGTCTGTAACTGACTACGAAAATATTGACTGAAAAGAATTTAAAATAAAATAACTTTTTAAAGTTCATTCCTTTTAAATACTTGAGGGCACTTCAGGGCTGTTGACAATATATGCACAGATTCCAGATATGAGATGTTGTCGTTTGCATAGGTAATTATTATCTTGTTGCAAAAACTTGCAGGAGACCAAGAAAACTCAGATGGGTTTTTGTAAATATTTAAATCATTCAGAGCATACCATTTAGCATATTCTGTTTGAAATTTTGGGGGTTTTTTTGTAAACAGAGAAAAAAAATGTTATAACCCTTCAGTAACTATGTCCTACTGTTAATTGTTAAGACTGAGTTAAAAGTAAAACCTGACATTTCTGTTTTGTAATGTCTTTGTTCAACCAGCTAATGGAGTGAAAATGTACATAATGATGATGTGAGGTAGGAGAAAACATCTGATCACAAACTTCTGTCCAAATATCAGAATTAGTAATGAGATTTTGTGTCCTTATACTTCTGTTCTTCAGTGATGGGACTTGAGTCGGCAGGTAGAAGTTGAGATGGCACAAGGACAGGAGAGGTGCTGCAACTTTGTCTTCTTTCTGCTCTCTAACCTTCATCAGAAAGGGACAGCTGTGTTTCTAATAGAGAAGCCACATCTTCATATGTGAACTGGTTCATTATCAATAAGGGCTTTAGAGATTGGTCAAGTTGTGTAAGAGGTGAGAGAAACATTTTAAGAAGCCTGATTTGTCTCTAACACCCACATTTCCTTGTTGCCTGTTAGTTTGTATAATTTTGTATCATTTCTACTCTGAGTTTATACTCTTCCTACACTCAAATATAACATTGTAGGACAAAATTTGTAATTGTTATGGGCTAGTTGATCTAGCTGATCTGCCCTCAGAGGTGCCAGATACTTTCTTTGAATTTGCTGTCACATTGATAGCCTAAGGCTTGGTAAACTTTGGAACACTGCTTGATGTTTCATGAGATAATTCTTTACAACAGTTCCTGATGCCTTTCTGTTCCATTAGCTCTTAGCCATCTGTTGCTTTGATTACACTATTATAGTGAATAAGTGTTTTGGCAAGCTATTTAGCTGTGTTGAAAAATCTTGTTTCTTTGCTTTCTAGTATTTTATTGCTACTGTTTCTTTTTTTTTCCCCCTCAACCTTTGTAGTGCAACGTTTCTTGCTATTTACTTCTTGCTATTCTAAGAAACAAAAGGCTGACCTAATTTGAGGACATGATTAGGTTTATAACTGTGCTTTATTGCTGTTTTCCTTTCATGTGAAAGTCCTTCTACCAGAAGAAGTTGTGTATTCCAAACATGGGCTCACAGAAGGTAGATATTATAACCTAACCATATTTAAATATTTAGCTTTGGGACTCTTGCCTCTTAAGGCTTAAAATGTGCTTTTCTAGTCTAGCAAATGTGTTACGTCAGTATTACCTATTACATTTCTGTAGAAAATCATAATATCTTAACCTCTCATTCCTCCCAAAACTGCAAAGGCCAAAACAGGAAGAACTGGAATATCATTAGAAGGAAGCCTGGATTCTCTGGCTTTACATTGTCAATTTGACCTTTTCATTTATTGCTCAGATTTTAGAGATGAACAGAGTAAAAGACAGATGGGATGATAATGAACACAGAGATGTGCTTCCCTAAGTAGGCTCATTTTCAGGAGTAGTGATATACCAATTAATTTTTTTGAGGCATGGACTTTTGGAAATGAAATAAAATACTGTTTTTGCACTGCAGCTGAATTTCATTGCCATTTAATTTCTACTTTTAGATTTTTGTTACTTTTTCTTGAAATTAAAATAGCTGAACGATATCTCAAAGCAAGAATTCCAACAATTCTTAGTAAATTATTAGTTCTACTCAGTAGGTCATTTTGTCTTGACTGTGACTGAGGTGGCCAAATTTTCTTCACTGCTTACCTACCTGCTTGAGCTCTTTAAATTGAACTGCAGCTTTTTGTGGAGTAACTTCTTATTCTTTCACTTTTGATATCTGTAAGAAATGACTAAGAACTACTTGTAATTGGTAGCTTCAAGTGCTTACAAACCTTTCTCAATCCTTTGATCTTCAAGTAGTACTAGTCATTATTTATGGGAAAATTATTTGAAGAAGGCAGCGTGTTGTAATGGTAGCAAGACAGGGAGAAGGGACAAACACTATAAAGCAAGATCTGACTGGGAATTTTCGGTCTCATACAGGGGTCTCTTTTGGACCTTGTAAAGCTCTACTGTGTTGGAAATAGCAACTGCTCTCTCATACAAACAAAATGAACTGTGTGAAGTCAACCTAGAAAAGTAACCGAAATAGTTCCCAATATAGCAAATCTTCTATCAAATGAAAGTAGTTAATTTTAAGTGCCAATCAAAGATACTCAGAAGTATAATCTGGAAACTGTTTTACTCTGGAAAGACTGCAATAGCCTTTTGTATTCCCTGTCAGAGAATATACATTAATTTATCAACTGGTTATTTCAATCTCTGTCCTGTTCTAGGGTTACTGTGTTTTAATGCAGATTATTTCTTGATGGCAAGGGAATGTTGTGGTATTTCTTGCTTGCCACGTTGTCAGACCACTCTGTTTAAGTGATTCCTGGACTAATTAGTAATTATGGATCTTCCTTCAGCTAAGCAACATATATAATTCTTTTTGTGGTGTGTTACACTTTTACTGCTTGTGTAAGGGACATGGTAAACGTTTTACTATATGAGAGTTAAGGATGTGGCAGCACACTAAAATCACAGCTGTTGGGTAGTATATATACATACATACATATGCAGAGGTGTGTGTGTGCGTGTGTATAGTGAAAATTTTCATTTCAATTCCTACCACAGCCTTTCCTGAACAGGGTCATCAGTTCTCTGCAGAATGATATTCAGTCAGAGTCACTGTTCTGATTTTAATAAGCAAAATAGAAATGTTCTTGTGTACACTGGTAGCTATGGAACATAATTTCTAAGTGAGGAACTAGTCTGAGTGTGACTTCTCTGTATGCAGTCCTTCCAAACTGTAATGTGAAAGAGCATTTCCTTGGAGAGCTGTTCTGATTATTGGTAGTGGAGGTACTTGTGAAATTTAACTACATGAAAGTTAACAATTAGTTACATTTGTAACACTACTTCTTCATAAAAGTTGTAGTAATTGTCACAGATAGTATTGACTGTAAATATTTTTGCCAATTAAGACATCTTCATTTGAGAGGGAGGTTGATAGTCCGCAGAGGTGAAAACCCTCAGGCATGGGATCTTAGGGACAGATTTGCACTGGATAAAGAAATAATGATGCGAAGTTCCCTGAGACAGAACTGGGTGGAGAAGAAAGATCCACGTGGTGAGTCTGATACCCTGAGAAGGTGGAGTGTGAATTTGGGAGCTGTGTTTGTAGCACTGGAGCCAATCAGTTTTGCCTGTCATTCAAGTTTCTTGGTTTTAGTTTGACCTTATGCTAGGAATCTTCCTCTCCCCAAATTAACTCAGTGTCATTACCACACTCCCTTGTGAGGACCGGGCTTTGCTTATCCAAGCTGTGTTTCTAATGATGAAAAAGAATCTTGCTTTTTTTAGCCATGCTTTCGTGAGTTTGTTCTGATAACACTAGTGGCAATTGTAAAATAAAAGATTGCAATCTTAGACATTATACAATAGTTGCAATATTGGCAGTTGATGGAAAAAAAATTACTTGGTTCCCTCCTAGGAGGTATTTTCAAATTAGAATTGTGATATGTATTTATTTAAATCCCTAATTACGTTTCTATTTAGTCTTCACAGGGTTATTATCTTTGTGGGAAAGGAAGTGATCAAAAGGGGTTCTGCTGTGCAGAATGACTGTAACTGTCATGCTGGCCTGGACAGCATCTTCTGGGTTATTGAGTCTGGTCGCCTGCTTTTGAAAACAGCCACGTGATATAATTGTGAAAAACACACATTTGTACTAATGACTGCATGACACTTATTCTTCTGCTTCTCTGTGATTGTCTAAAGAACCAAATGGGATGAGATGGGATAAAATGAATCAAAAATTATGTTAATAAAATGAACAGTTCTCATTGATAGGGAAAATGAGCAAATATATCTGGTATGAACATCTCTTCAGAGTTGCTGCTGAATGAGTATCTTTATGTTTTACTAAAACATAAATTGAAGTACCCAGGCCTTTTTTTCAAGTGGTGGCTGATACCACCCTTGTGACCAAGCTATTTAATGTATTCCCTGACGGATGCTGAGAAACCTTGAGGTTTTAAAATATTCGAGAGAGTTTTTCATGGTAGAACTAGCTTTTGAGCAAGTTGATTTTTCTTTTATTTCCTTCATATGTTGAACTGATGATTCACTGAGCCTTCTTAAGCTCTTAAAATTGTGGAATTCAGTTTCAATGTATCTGTAACATATTATGTTATGACATGCCAGATGGAGAAGTGCTTTGAGTGGAGAAGGGTATTATTGGTGGACTTAACGCTATCACTCCTTAACTCCCTGATTCATTATGATTTTTGCAATCTGAGGATCACTGTTGTTAATCTTTGAGTAGTTAGTGTTGTAGGCTTACAGTTTGTGGGGTCATTGTTTTATTTCACTTGTGTATGGTTGTGTGTATGCACTTTATATTATGCTCTGTTGCTAACATATTACTAAATGCTGTTCTGTTTTTCTTTGCCCTCTGCTCTCTTGATTGCCATAGCTTAAAATTTATAGCATATGTACAAATTTTTTTACTATACTAATTTGTTGTGTAAAAGGGTTTTTTGTTGTAAGATACAACCTTGTGAGAAGCAGAAATGAGTCTTGCTGTTGCTCTAACTATCCATACATTTTTACAAAGTAGAACCAATCTGCTTTGTGTTTGGTTAAAACTACTACTTCTGAGTCTTTATTTATAAAATAAGACACTTAAAGCAAAAAGTAATATAGGATTTTATGGACAGAAATTCTAAGGAGAACACTTTAAAATTGCTAAGTGTAGTTGCCCGCAGTGGCAGACAACTTAGTTATGAAATACTGCTGATGAACTCATTAAGTTCCATTTCAAAAATAGTTATATTATTTTCCCTATTGTTCCTGTTGGATGGCTGTTCTGAATATTATTCTCTGTTGTGATTCCATTTTTCATTGTAAATCACTGTTGTAGTCAGTTCTTTTTAACTCTGAATGCATGCTTTCCATTTGATAAAAATTGTGTCAGTCCTCTGAATTTCAGAACTGTTTAGCTTTAAGCTTTGTCAAATAGAAGGAAAATATTAGGGACAAATTCTTATCAATAAAATCTGTTGGTAGTGGCAAATTCTGTAATACTAGTTCACAACTTTTTGTACAGTGTGTATTAATGATAAACAGTTTAATTTTAAGGTGTGTATGCAAGCATGAAAATACAATAATTTGTTTCCTTCCTGCTCTTCAATGTTCTCTTTTCACATAAATTTTTTTCCCAAGAGATGCTTCATTTTTTTTTAGCATATTGTCTAAACCTAGAAACTAGCTGTGCATAAAAATTGCCATTCTCTGAGGATTAGTCTTAAACCAGCAATGGACTGTTACATAGCCTGTACAGGGCATATAAAACAAAAACCGTTTTTTGAGGTGAGAAAACTACTATATATGAAACAAAAAAAAAGACACTTTGCTGTACATTGTCAGGAATTTGATGTATCTCTAGTTCCTGTTATGCAAGGTGAATACGTGAGCTAGAATCCCTCTGTCTGTGGCCATGTCCACAATTTAAAGCAAATAAGAAATAGGTCTCCTGCGTAATCTTTGTTCCATTCTGATTTTGGTACTAGATTTGGAAGACACTTTGAGTGAATAGCAGGTTTCCTATAATGATGTGTTTTGGTTTGACAGCCTTTGGCTAAAACCAGTTCTTTTGAAATGTCGTTCAGGCTCTGTCAGAGCATGGTTTTGTACCTTTCCTGACACAGCAGTAGCTGCAGAGTTAGTTTGCTAAACTATGATATGGGACATCTGAGATTTGTCTTTTGCTTGCAATTATTTGTGCCCGTACTGCCTGTTTGACAGGAAAATAAATATGTGGCCATTGATTATTCAAGACTGGATAGTGCCCAGCTCACCCTTTGATGCTGTTCTGCATTTTTTTTTTGTTATTTTATATATGAACATTAGAGCCTGACTGAAATCTGGTTGAATGCTTTCTCTTACTGGAGTAGTAAGGTATTGATTTTGTATTACTGACTCTCTACCTGGTTTTATAATTTTGTAAATATTCTGTAAAAATTAGAACAATTTAGAAAAGGCTGATAAATGAGGTGTATCTTTTCTGTGTTCGATTTCTTCCTTTCAGTTTCATTCTCATTCTTCCTTCCAGAGTCTTTTCATTCTATTCCCCGTCCTCTTCCCATTTATATTTTCTTTCTCTTGTTCATTCTGTCCCCAAGTTCCCTCCTTGCATTATACTACTCTTCATTTTCTGACATCCCATTAATCTTCCAGTCTTTATGGCTTACTTTCCCACCTCCACAAGCACACCCACAGGATGCTTAGAAATTTTACAGCATACCCAGTTGTCAAAAAACTAAACCTACAAGTCCCAGACCCGTAATACTATGCTGGGAATGCTCATTAACTCCCACACTGTTTGGAAAAAGAAACCAGTACAGTTAGTATAAGGTCTGCAAACCATAATACATGCCTAATATTCCACTAAACCTGGAAATTCCTCACTGGAGCTGGGGAAGAAGATGGGATCTGGCTTTTTTGCTTCAACTGTGCTTCTGATTTTTTCCAGAAACCCTAGAAAGAGTGACATGAACGTGTAGTTATAGTGGTGTGACCTCTGAAACATTAGGTTTGAGGAGAACACATTGTTCACCAACGGATCAGGAAACCTGTTGCAGTAGGTGGATGTACCAGCCAGTGTATCCTCAGCACAGAAGCTGCATTGTGTCTTTACTGCCCTGGTTTCAGTGCAAATTGGAAGGTAGATGGTCACACCCTCTTTCTTTGACTCAGAAGTGTGTGTCTGAGAAAAACTTTGACCTGGAGAAGATGAAGCAGAGTTGTGTTGGTTCTGCAGCAGACCCTTTCAATGTTAGTGGCTCTACTGCTGCAGCCACAAGCAGGAAGAAAGCAGTGGTGAAAGGTCTCGCTGCCGAAGCTGAAATGGACTTGGTAGTGAGAAGTGCCTGTGGTCTCAGATGCTTCTGTCCAGTCTGGGTGCCAGGATTTCTGTCAGACCACGTTCTTTACTGCTGGCAGAAGTCACTTAAAAAAATGACAAAAGACTGCGTGTGTATGATCAACTGATCGCCCCCTCCAATAATTGCCTGTGTATGCTAATTAAAAAAGCAGTATTCAGTGTATGGATGACAGTGCTTAGTTTTCAAAGGCAATAATTTGAGGCTTTTCTCTTGCTAAATAGCACCCATGCCAGCATTTAGTGTTGCTCAGTAGAATTATCATCAGATTCAATCTTAATCAAAGGTCTCTTAAACAGTGGACTTGAACAGTTTTTGGGTAGTTTTCACTCTCCTGTGTTGATTTTTTGTTTGGTTGGTTGGTTGGTTTGGGTTTTTTTATTATTTTGGTTTTTGTTTTTAGGCTTTGGAAGTAATCACAGTGTTGCTTTGTATTCTTAATTCTGCTGTGAGGAAGATGAAGTTATAATCAGTGTTAGAAATGTAGAGATACAAGCTTAAATTCTGCAGTAGTCAGTAGTAGGGGCTTGGCCTGCTTGCTTCTGTTTATCCTTCATTAATACTTCTTTTTAAGTATCACATTTAATTAACTATTCGGTACTTAACTGACAGTACTGTAACAAACTCTGCATGTTAAAACAATATTACTAGCTACACCATAGCTGCACACAGCTGTGCTCTGACCCCAGAATTACTGGATCAATCACTGATAACCCACCCCAGATTAGGTATTGCCAGCTGTGCCTCCAGTTCCTTTTTTTCTGTTTGTTGTATTCAGAGGATAGCACCAAAGAAAGCCAAGTAAAGCATTGCTAAGCAATCAAAGGAAATCAGTCCTCTCCTTTACCCTCTATTCTCTCTTACTGATGCTGGTTACTCTTAAGTAACCAGGATGCTGGTTACTTAAATGAGATGAATTAGCAGAACTGAACTTAAAAATTGAACTTAAGCACTAAAACGATGCCTCGTCATGGATAAAGGCCCCCAGTACTACAGTTAAAGATAACAGTTATGTTTTAATATGTTCTTTTTCCAGAATCCTACTCAAGTGGGAACTGCTCTTCAGGTTTTCCATAACCTTGGGACTTTGAAGGATACCATTGCTAATGTGGTGGATGGATACTGTGCAGTTCTGGAGGAGAACATAAAAAGTGCTTTGGATATCAAAGTATTGACCCAACCATCTCAAACTGTTACAAGAGGTGCGATACTTGTTTTACAGAGAATATCTGATTTTTTTTGACAGGAGTACAGTGTGTTGTCAAATGGAAGAAACTGTCACATCCAAGCCTGTTATAGGAATGTTTTCCTGCTGACTTTAACCAGTAGAGGGTGGGAGTAGGCATATATCAGAAATCATCTAATTTGGCTTTGTAAGACAAAATTGGGTCTGTCTGTTATGGGGCTCAGTTTTACCTTTATTCCTCTCTATCTCTCTCTACTAACTTGCCTAGAAAATTGTCCTCATTAGTTTACAACTTTGCAGCATTTTCTTAGCAGTTTCTCATGGAAATTACTTTCTGCTTTCTTCGTATTGGTGGGAGGATCACAGATAGAAATTATTTGCAAGGAGCGGAAGAAGCCTGCAACTACATTGTGATGCTTTTGTCAGATAGAAATTGTTTCAAAGCAGAATATTCACTATGAAGGAATGTTGCACAATTTAACCTTTAGTTCCCAGTTACCTCAGATACCGAAGAATACTGAGGAATTGGGTGGGCAGGCAAATTTGAACTTTGGCAATATGAATATCTAAATTTTTAAAAAAAAAGTTTTGCAACAAGCTGGAGGTCCAAAAATGTAATAAAGAAATGCAGCCTCTCTGAAGGGAAGTGATGGTTTAGAGGCTACATGCCCTCCAGCTGGAATATCTCTTCTTTTAGAGTTGATCTATGCATTTAAGTACTGAGCTGGTAATTACCTGTATTTTTCACAGCTGGTCTGTCTGCCATTCAGTTTGGTATTGCATCCTGCACAACTGCTCACTGGCATTATCTTGGTGTTTCTGTGGAGGTCTGAACTGCAGTGTGAAACAGTGACAAACACTGAAATATCTCCACTGATCTTCAGAGTTTAGTTGACTTCTCAGTTGAGAAAACTGAGGCTATTCACAAAGCTCTGTTCTGAAGGTATTTTAGGCTGCTTTGATTTAAAAAAATAAAGTCTTTGTCAAAGTGCATAGAGATCTATATTTTTAATATTTTAGTTTTCACATGTAAAAGCTGCAATGTGCTGGTTTGTGTTTTTAAAAACCATTTAGGTGGCCCAGGTAGAGCTGCTATGCCAACACCTGGGAACACAGCAGCTTTTCGAGCAGCCCTCTGGACAAACATGGAGAAACTCATGGATCAGATCTGTGCTGCATGTGGACAGGTACTCTGTAGTTAATTCCTGTTTGTCTGGTCATGCAGTTTTGGATATAAGAATTCAAGTGTTACTTCTCCTCTCAATAAATTCTTTTTTACAGGTGCAGCATTTGCAGAAAGTATTGACAAAGAAAAGAGATCCCGTGTCACATGTCTGCTTCATAGAGGAAATAGTTAAGGTAAAGTTTTAATTTAGCTTAATATGCTTTAGTAATTCTGTTAAGGAAAATGTGGTGAGAGAATGGTTTTGTTTACAATTTTACAGTTCCATATTTTTTTTAAAATTAAATTGATGGAAAAGTGTTGAAAGTCAAACTAACATTGAAAGATATATTTGTGGTCTGTGGGTTATTTCTGTAGGATGTAAACATGTTCTTTTCGTAATAATTTCTTTTGTTTTGTTTTAAAGGGAGCTGATAAGGCACCACTGTCAGTTTTTATTATGGATCATTAATGTCATTCCATAATACCATGTGATTTGAGTAATTAATTAAGTCTGTTAGTTTGCATAGGAGAATGTGTCTTCATCCATCACTTTCAGCCATCTGTTTCTCACTTCTTGACAATTTCTTCCTTGAAAAATAATCATGGCTGTTCTTTTGAATACCTATTATTTTCCATTCAATTGCATTGCTTTATATTCATATTTGGGATAAATTGATTAATGGTCTCCTTCAGTGTTAGGAACAGGATTACTGAAACTATCTCATCTACCTTTGTAAAAGCAGTGTTCCTGCTGACATCTCTTTTCCAAGAGTGTAACTGGGTTTTTAATTTACATTGACTTAATTTTTGAAGTATCTTGGGGAAGCTCTTCATATGCAAACATGATCTTCTCAACAGTGAAAGCAAATAATGAAGGTTAAATACAGCGTTTAATTTTATCTCTGTTAAGCCCATCTCCAGAAGATGTTGCACAGAGAATCACTTTTTTATGAGGCGCTTCAACTTCTCTTTCTGTGTTAAAAAAACAAAACAAAACAAAAAACACCACCAACAAAAAAAAACCCTAACAAAAAAACCCAAACAAACAAAAAAAACCCCCAAAACCCCCCACAAAACTCCTCAAAAAGTTTATAAACTTTTAGTGTATTTTCTTCATTAAAAGGTTTAATCTGGCAAAAAATATTTATTGCTACCTAGATGGATTGGCCTGTCAGTGGATCAGCAGGTTTAGAGAGAAACAGAGAAACCTGGAGACAGACTAGAAACTTGAAAGGCTCAGAAAGAGTTTGTATGGAAAGGGAACTTAGAGAAATGATCTGTCGGTGTTCATGAGTGCCTCCCACCCTGTGCCTGTGCTTCTCACTTTCACTCTTCCATTCCATAGAACAGCACTTGAAAAGGAGATTTTCCAGTTGTTGAGGTTGATAATAGAGGGAGGCCAAAGGAAATATTTTATCAGCCTGGAGAGTAAATGCACAGGGAAAATGCATCTCATTAGAAGCAGGGTAAGGAAAAACTTATTAGAAGATAAAAGGCTTTAGGGTTGTCATATGCTAAGCATGTTCCATGATCTCTCTGATTACCCTTCCTTCCCGTTAACTTCATATTGCAGGATTGCATCTAAGTGACAAATTGTATTTCCCAAATAAAATCCATCTATTTATTTCTCCACAGTTATCACTCTTCCAATTACTTTGCTCTTCAGTGGGTGTTTTGGTGTAGCATAACACCAAGCTGGACATTGCCATTCTCAGTGAGGCCACTGAGGAGGAGTGGTACATCCTAATCTGATGTTCTGCTAGCAGAACTCTCTCAGCATGACACAGTACTGCTGATGGCACTGATGCTTTACTTACTTCTTGCCTAAGATGGTTCAGAGTATAGCACACTTTTCTTCTTGGACATTCTCACAGTTACACCATTTGTTCTAGTGTTCTCTTGAAAAAGGTACAGCACCAGTGTGCAGATGAGTGAGCTCACACCAAACAGTAGAGGTGTTTTTAGGCAAAACCATACAAGTACTACGTGCTGCTGAAATTCAAGAGTATATGTGCAGATGGCTGTATGGGAGAGTATGAATTGTTTTGTACATTGAAAATAGATATAAATAAAAATTGGTATTTTGCCATTTACTAATGAAGATGTCCTCCATTAAACCAAACTGAAACATGCTTTTGTCAGCAAGTGTTCTGGAGAGAGAGAAAAGTTGGATTTTCTTTATTGTATTCAATTCCATTAATAAACTGAGCAAATGAACAAAACAAACTAAAGGTACTAACATTGTACCCGTTTGCTAGGGCAGCATGCCCACTCCAGAAGATAGGAAAACGAATCATCCACTCTACAGTCTGTGCACTAATTACTGTTACTGATGTCAACATTATTATTATAGTCATCTTCTGCAGCAGCTGCAGTACCACTTTGCCTGTCCATCTGCTTCCTTGTTTTGATTACTGTAGTACAAGTATCATCCTAGGAAGCATAAGAGAGGAGGAGACCCAGCCTTTTTAAAGCACAAGTCCTTTAATAGCAAGGAAGCTACTTGCCTTTTTTTTTTTTTTTGTAGTCATCATTATCCTTTTCTATTGGGGATTTTTTGTGTCTTTCTCTTCACAGATAGCACAGCCTGCAGTTTTTCTAATTTTGTATTATGATCTCAAATATGTGCTTTCTGGCCTTCTAATTACCTGTTACCATAATAACATTTAGTAGTGTTGTGTCATGTTGTATCCAAAAATGTATTTTAAAAACAGTAACTAATTAATTAAAGGATTCACAAAAATTCTCTGTTAAAACAAAAAAAAAGGAACAAAACAAAACAAAATATGACAGATGGAGAAACTGAGGTACAGAACTTGGAAAATTTATAAATACTGGAGTTCAGCAAGAGGGCAATGACAACACCTGCATCTTTTCTACTCTATGGTTTTTCTTACAGAATTCCCTTTCAGTTTTTTCCAACATTAGATGTGTCCAAGAGTTAAGTGACGTACTCAGGCTTACTTGAATATCGTGGAAGAATCTGGAGATTAAATTTATACTGCACTTTTTTCCAATCTTTCCCTTTGCAGACCTAGATTTTGGTATTTTTCCTCTCCACAATAAGAATTTAATGTCACTTTGAAAAGCAATCATGCACTTGATAGTACCTTCTAAAAACTGCTGCATTTCATACTAGTAATGAACTATAGATTCATTATTAATCTGTACCTATTAAAATTACATATTTAATTTTTAAAAAATCTGTGAACTATTTAAAGAAGAAATACATTTTGTTTAAGACTGAATGGACATTTTTCTGGGTTTTATGAAAGAAAAAAAGTCCTTTAATGGCTAGATTTTAGTTGAGCAAGGCTAAAATAATTCAGACTTCGTGGAGTTCTGATTTCTAGTTTGGGGGAAAATGAACAGAGCTTTCATTGTATACATTTTTTAAAAGATAGGATTATTGCTTTCATTATGTTAAGGGTAAAAATTAAAATTCCAATTAAAATTTAAATAATGTAAATTTGATATTTTTGTCCACCTAATGACTGGTTATTTATATCACTTCTTTCAATTGCATAATTCACCTTCAGAGAGCTAATAGGCTACTCCAGTTTATTCTGCTTTATTGCTTCTCTCTTTCAATGTGTGGTGACTAATCCTTCCTCAGCTGTTGTAATACCTAAACTACAATTGACTTCAGCATAAGTTGCAGCAGAACATATCTTTCTATGACAGCCACCTTCCTAATTAGAGATAAGAGTCCCTCTAAGCCCCTTGTAAAAGAGTTGAAAATGATCTCTGATCCTCATCTATTTTGGGTCCTTCACTCCTACATAGGCATCAGGGAGCAGTTCTGTAAAGTCAGAAGCAGCCTGAAAAGCTGAAAATCATTTTGTAGGGGGGATTTGGGGTGGTCAATAGAAAGGGTGGGCTGGGGTCTCTCTGCTGGGCAGAAAGGTGCTGACTCCCTGTGAGAGGCCAGATCTGCCCTTGATTGCCTTTGGATGTCCCATTTGTTAGCAGCTGAGGCACATCACAAACCCTGTCATTTATGTAAGCCTCTGGGTGAAAAAGTGAGCTGAGAGTTGTAGGGAGTGTTATTATGTACTTTGTGGAGGGCTCTTATCATTGCTTCTGCTGATGAACGTTTGGTGAGTAAGCAGGCTATTTTCCTGAGTTGTCAACACTGGCAGTATGAGGTGTTAACGATACAGAAGGAAATGTCCTCAGCATTACATAAGATAAAGAAAATAAATGGAAAATATAGATGTATATTGACAGAGTGCACTTACATTTCACCTTCTTATTTCTCCTCCCCATCCAAACTTGTTAAAAAATGTTGCTGCTTTGAAATTGTTCATGTCTATCATCACATATTCACATTCAGTTGACCCAATTAAAAAATAATCCCAAGTGGAAAAAATTGAAAAATAATCTAATTATTGCCTTATGTGAATTCAGAAAATAATATGATTTTCACCTATTATTACAAGTATGTTATTTATTTTTCAGTGTTTTTTATAGGAGCAGAATTGGATTACTTGCTCATCATTTCTACTGTGATTTCTGTTATTTAAGGAATAGTGTGGTACTTTGTGGAGATCTAAACACAAGTGGATGAACAGGCTTTTGATCCACAAAATATCAAAGATACCCTTTATTTCAGACCTAGAAATTGCCCTGCGGAATTCACTTGCAGGATTTTTGAGCACTTTCTTAAAAAACCAAGAAGACCATACCAGTTAAAGGTCCTGATTCTCATTTTGAATGGATCTGTGTGCCCAGACAGGCACACTAAAAGTAATTTGATTCTAATTCACATGGGAGGGTCAGAGCCTGTGCAATGGTTTTCTAATGACACTACACTTTCTCTAGAACTTTAATTCTGTTTCTCTGACAGAAATATGCAGCTGTGAAGAAAAGGGATGCTGTGGAGGTTGTGTGGGTTAGGAGGTAATAATGACCTTCTTTCTTTTTCACTTCTGTTTTGGTGGCGTTTGTGCAAATTGCAGATTGGTGATGACTGCAAATCATTAAGTTGGTTGGTGTTCAGTCAGCCTGCCATTGGAAAAGAAATACATTTACCTGAAGTGCCGCCTTTTATCATCGTTCTTGTCAATCTTACCTGAACAGCTACGGGTTGAACGGACGTGGTAATGAACCACCCTTTCATCCTTGGAGCAGGGATGGAGTAGTCAAGGTGAAAGCATAGTTGGAATTGAAGCTGTACATACTAAATCACTTCTTGGGATAGAAGAAAGCTGTCAGATCCCTTGGGTAGCTACTGGCTTTTGAACATTAAGTTCATTTACTTCCAGTAGATGCATATCTTGCAGGAATATGGAAGGATTAATTAATGGTTTAAGTAGTTTTGAAGATATAGGGCACTGTTTAATACCTAAGTATTTTTGTTCCTTACATATTAGGTTTTCTGAGGAATCACATAAGAATTCTAGTATTCTAGTTGGGAAAATGCACAGTCTTAACTTTATTTTCTAGTTAAGAAGGTTATATTTAAAAAAAAGCAAAACAGGTTTTGTTTTTTTTTCAGCTGCATAAAGAGACCTTTTTAAAATGTTGCACTACTGCTGGAAGTCTAGAAACTATTACACCTTGGGTATAAACTGATCAACCCAGTTTAATGAAATTCTATGCCCTGCAGTAAAACAAAAAAATCAAGGTCATTTTTAAAATCACAGTGCCATTTATTGACATCTGTTCACCTGTAACATGTAATGTAAACAACATTACAAATTTAAATTCACTCTTATTTTAAGAAATTTAATCTTGACTAAGAATATAGAAAAGATTTATTGAAAACACACTTGGAATTTGTCTGTTTCTTTACTGATTATTGCACTACTGAGGATGATGGCTTTTTGTTCACAGTCTAACATTTGGCAATTGTGTTGCTATAGAAATAGTGCAAATAGATTTCCTTATTTCTGTCCCAAAAGATCTTGCTGTACAAAATTGTTAAATCATTTGTATTGTTGCTTTATTGGCGGAAAAAATATTTAGACTGTCCTTTAAATGTCTTCTGTTTTTAGAGCAACGTTCACAGTCCCGTGTTTCTTTACGGCGGAGCCTTTGATTACAGATAGAAAACACTGTATATATTAGTATGCAAAGCCTGATTTCAGGAGCCTGCAGCAACTAGCTGCATGGTAATATTCACTATATTGTTTTACATTTCAAAGAGGCTTCACAATAAAGATGTTTTTCACATTCTACTCAAAGTATCGAAATTTCTACAGGGAAAAATAAGTTGGAAGTGATTGTCATGAAGTGGGAGCCAGTTTAGAATCAGTGGGTCAGATTTATTATTTGAATGTTCAAATAGCTATTTTAGACACACACAAATATGATAATTCACAGATGGGAAATTATACTCATTAAGTTCTAAATTTACAGTGTGGAGGAAATAGAGACATTTGTAAAAATAAATACATGTCCTTTCAGCATCTTCTTACATTCTTGTCTTTTACTGAATAAGGGGGGTACTTTCATTCTCATTCCTTGAATTTAGATTTAATGTCAGATACTAAATAGTTATATTAAGAACAGAGCTGAAGAGATTTCATTTCATTTCATTTCAATAATAGCAAAGTTAATTAGTAGTTTGATATTTTTTTTTTAAATGAGGTAAACTGTTCTGTTTTTATGTTTGAGGAGGCTTGAAATCAGTCTTCCAGGATGCAGCATTAATATTATTGTGTAGTAACTGAATACAGTTCTAATATCTTTGCTCTGATGGTACTGGTACTCAGCCCATTATTGTTCAGTGGTTTTATTAACTTACTAGTAGCTGTTAGTAAAAATGGGTTATACTTTTTGAACTGGGAAATCAAATTACTTTCATGTGAGTAAGAAGGGGTTTAGCACATGAATTCTGTCAGTCTGTAGCTTTTTCCATAATCTTGCAAGCAGGCAACATTGAATCTAAATTTCAGATCTATACAGCTGAGTAATAATGTCGCTTCACACTATTAACAAGTCTCCTTATGTGCTGTGATACAACACACTACTGATATGAAGACTACTGAAAAAAAATTAATAGGCAAGTATAATTTCCCCCCAGAGAGTGGTGATCAAAGTATAACAGGAGTTCAGTGGTGAACGTAAGGGGTCAATACGGGGTCCATTCTTGTTTAAGACCTTTATTAATGATCTGGATGATGGGGCAGAGTGTACTCTCAGCAGGTTTGCTGATGACACAAAATTGGGAGCAGTGGCTGATGCTCCAGAGGGTCGTGCTGCCGTCAAGAGGGACCTCAAGAGACTGGAGATATGGGCTGACAGGAACCTTATGGAGTTCAACAAGGAAAAGTGCTAAGTCCTGCAGCTGGGAAACAACCACCCCAGGTACTGGTACGTGCTGGGGGCCACCCAGCTGGAAAGCAGCTTGGCAGACAAGAGCTTGGGATCCACCAGTTGAACATAGCTAGCAATGTGCCCTGGTGGCAAAGAAGGTGAATAATATCCTGGGATGCACTAGACAAAGTATTGTCCGCAGCTTGAGGAAGCGATCCTTCCCTTTATTCACCATGGGTGATACCACACCTGGAATACTGTGTCCAACTTTGGGCTCATCAGTACAGGAGAGACATGGACACACCAGAGAGAGTCCAACAAAGGGCTGCAAAGATGATGAAGAGGCTGGAGCATCTCTCCTGTGAGGAAAGGCTGAGTGAGCTGGAACTGTTTAGCCTGGAGAAGAGAAGGCTTGGGGGGATCTCATCAGTGTACACAGATACCTGAAGGGAGGGAGGGAGCAGAGAGGGTGGAGCCGGACTCTTCTCATGGTGCCCAGTGGCAGGACTAGAGACAATGGGCACAAACTGAAACACAGGAGGTTCCCTCCAAACATCAGGAAACACCTTTATACTGTGAGGGTGACAGAACCCTGACACAGGTTGCCCAGGGATGTTGTGGAGTCTCCCATCTTGGAAGTGTACAGAAACATCCTGGACACAGTCCAGAGCAGTCAGGTCTAAGTGGCCTTGCTTAAGTAAGGGTGTCCAACCAGATGACCTCCAGAGGTCACTTCTGACTTCAACCACTCTGTGATTTGTTGACTTGCAGCTTAAAATCTCTGCCTAAAAGGCCAGTATGCTGCTTTGAATTTAGCATCTATTAAATATGGACTTTTTCTGCCTTAGACTAGCAAAAGTGTTAAACTATTGAATAAGTAAATATTAACTATTAAATTTTTACATTTAATTACATTTTACATTTAATTTTACAATCAAATATTAGATTTTGCTTGTATTATTGGGGGAAGACTCAATTTTATTATTTTACAACAGAAAGATTTACTTAAGAAAACCTTATCTTAAAATACAGTTTGCTAGTTTGTGTTCACCTATAAGAAGTCTACATTCAATTTTGCCTTCTTGGGCTGGGACAGAGCAGGATGAGCTAACACTGTCTAAATGTCTGCTGGCACTGGCATTATGCAGTATTATTACACAGTCTTAATTATTTTATCTAAACCCCCTTCTGTTATAGGAAGATAGCACAGTATTACTGCTTGCGCAGAGTATTGACAATAGTAACTTTATAGTAATAGTTGAAATGAAGTAGCTATGTAGGGTAAAAACATTTTTAACTGATTGTTGGTTATGACCCTGATTCAGCAGAGCACTTAAGTACATTCTTAATTTTACATTAATAGGGTATTCCATGGAAGTCAAACGGACTACTTCCGTCTGTTATTGTAATAAGAATAAACTTTATCCAGTTCACAAACACAATAAAATGAGCCCCACTGTTGAGAAAATGCATTGCCGTTTGTGATCTAGCCTGCTGGGCATATTTTGTCTGATTTATGGGTATAATTTTCATGAGCGAGTAATTCCTATGTGAATAGTGTGTGTGACTGAGTACCAAATTTTTGAACAGCATGGAAAAGGGTAAAATTAGAGTGGATAGGCCAGAGTGGAGTTTGATTGTTGTATTTTTCTATTTCACTCTACACAGATGCAAGTGGGTTCCCTAGAAATAACATTTTCAAAAGTAGCTGAGTGCTTATAGTCTCTATCTCTTTCAAAAGCATCTTTCTATTTCCCTGGTTGTGGACAGATGTCCAGCAGGTCAGAATGACAGAGAGTTGTCCTAGTTTATGTTACTGGGCAGTTGTTCAGTTCATTTCTGAAAATAATTAACAAGGGGAAGACAGATCTAAGCTGTCTTGCACTTCCTAAGGAATTGCGTAGGGGCTACTAAATCATATGAGCGTCTGCTCAGCTGATCAGTTTTAGGGAATAAAATGGTCATTGGGCACAGGAACAGCAGCGACAGTATTTTTAATTCCCCGTTTGGGTTGGTAGATTAGTAGTTTATGTAGGTATACTTTAGGTATAGAAGCATTTTCACAACAGATTTTTATATTAGAAAGGAGCCAGTTATGGGGCTGATCTTAACCTCCCAACCATTTTGTGGTGGTGCAAAGTATGATTTATGAGCAGATTTTCTCTGCTGTGAGATCAAAATAAAGCTGTGAACAGATAGTACCATTAATTCAAAAATGCTGAGTTAAATGGATCTGATTTGGGGGGAAAGTTCTGCTTTGCCATTATAGTCTTACAGTTGCTTACAATTAATGTTCATAAATTTAATTTGGTTGTATTTCATGATGAGGAAAATACGTATATGTCAAACTGAATCTTACCCATCATGAGTTTTAGATACCATCAATTACAGTTAAGGTTCCTTTGTTGAAGAAAGAACATATTGCCTGAAAAGAGGAAATAACATTTTATTTTATGCTGAAGTGCAATAATTTCCTTCTGAGAGACTTTCAATTATGTATGGATGTTTTATGTAGGCTTTCTGTATATGCAGTGTGCACCTGAAACAGCTTTGCAGCAGATAACAGTACCTCTTAACTTCCAAAGGTTTATGTGTTCTCTGTGTTATTAAACACATACACTGATGGGGGGCGGGGGGGAATATGACAGAACAGTGACCTTTTTCCAGTGTTGTTGGTTATGGCATAGGAAGCTGTTGGAAAATGATTGCTACAGAGCTGAAAAGATAATCGGATGCAGTTCATTACTCATCTTGTCAGCTGCTCCTGCTACAAGGGATTGTATCACAAGATGTTAATCTGCTTGTGACTAGATTTCAAAGCAAGCATTTTTATTTTGGAGGGGGTGTATGTAATTTAACATCTTTCAATTTTATTTCATTTTCAGAAGCAAGAGAAATGGAAAATTCCTGATTTAAAGTCTCAGAATATTAATTGATAGAAATATTAGTACATCCTTGTGGGTTCTGTTACAAAAATATGATGATATGCTGCAAAAAGCTATTTAATTGCAGAAGTTGTTCTTTTTAAGCTGATTATGAGGTTGAGTATACCTTGAATAGTGGAAGTTAGTCTGCTAGCACACTTCAGTGTGCTCTGCAAGACAAGTATAGTGTAGACACAAGACAGATTTGGACCAGTAAGAGTCCTAATTACACGTTGGATCACTAATGTGGATGTACTCAGTGCTCTGATACATTGTCTACCAGTGAGGATATTTGGTGTAAGTGTAGAGGAGGACCATATTCGTTAGTTAACGCTCTGCAGATGGGAAGATGACAAGAATGCAATTTTAGCTAGATGGCATTTTCTAAAAGTGAAAGGCCCAAAAGAGCAGTTACTTTCTGATACTGTGTTGCTCACAAAGCTATATGAAGCATAGGGGAAGGCTTATAAACTTTCCATGACATTAAGATGAGCCGGTAGGTTGACTGTGTACATTTTAGGCAAGTGATACTGACTGTTTCTCTTCCAGCTTCATCCTGCTTATCTTGTTAAGTCCTTGAAGAAGTTGTCCAGTAGAAGGGGCATTCCTTTAATTTTCTGCTGAACTGGAGAAAAACGCTCCCTTTGCTGCCATATTTTTGTCATTTACTAGTATTGATTGTTGTCAATGGTATTGCACCTTACATTTTAAATAGTTAAATTATAATTTTCATTGTCAACTACAGGCATCGATGTAATCTCTATTAGAATACGTTATTTAAAAAATAAGCAGTGAGACACACTTAAAAGTAGTTTAAAAAGTAATATATTGAAGTATTGCGTAAGAAAAAGAAATTACAGATTTAAACAAAAAATAAATTGTTTCTGGATGCTCATGGTTACATATGGCACTTCTTACTCCCGCAGGAGTATCTCATGCTAATGCCTTGCTGTATTCCAATTCTGGTAGCTACAGTCCACCCACTTAAATACCCCCTGGTGTATGCGTAGGCAACAATATTCTCTGGTTTCTGCCACAAACTCTTACATGGTCTTCTTGGTGCTATTAATCAGCAGCTATATTTCACCTCCAGAGAGACTGCATCTCAGCACTGGCCAAAGTGAAATATTGTATCATAGGTTATAGAAGCAGCCAGTAATGACTCTGTAGATAGTAGTTTTAGTTGATTCAAAACTGGGACATTAATTATCTTTGCCCCTGAACATTTTTGACTGAGTAGTCAATCAGTATGAAATGTTACTTGAATTTTCCATGTAGCTTTTCCTGTCTCTCTCTCCTCGTACATAATACAGTTGTCTAGCTGAGACATGAGGTCCTTCTTCACTACAGAATTCTGATACAGTTAATGAACACCATTTGCCCGGGTCAGAAGACACAAGCTAATGGGCAGAGGCTTAAGTGGTATGGCTGTGGCTACCTATGCAAATACGTGCATGACAACATAAGTATGTGTGTCTGACTTATAATATATAGAGAGAGGGAGGTATATACAAAAGTTAAATATTTTCACTGTAACATTAAATGTCATCACATGTATGTTACTCTTATTTGTTACCATGTTGAATGGGACAGCTCAGACAGGAATGTCAATGTGGAAGGGTACATACCTGGTTTTTTTTCTGGGCCCTTTAATCATTGGGCTTTTTGCTGAGACTGTGACAGAGATGTAGATGGCGATTACAGTAATGAAAAAAAAGTTGTCTGAAAATGCGCTGTAAATATTTTTCCGCCTCCATTTGATTATTTAGAATTTGAATTGAGTTACCATGCTGAATAGGCAAACATTTTTCCAGGTTGGGATAGAGAATATGAAAGCTAATTAATCTATAACTAATGCAAAATGCTATTTCTTTTTAGTAATATTCACATTCTAAATTTGAAACTGTGAAATGAAGAAGTAATTTCACATTTATGCTATTGCAATAAATTTACCCAAAAAAAAGAGATTCTGTGTGGAGAACCTTCTGAATAATTTTCTGATATAATAATTTTACTTTGCCCGTTTATGAAAGTCAAGTACAATTTTACAGAAAATACAAACGTAGCTATAAAATAAGTTGCTTCAATTTCTGAATTCATTATTGTCCTCAAGCAGTCAAAAATGAGCTTCCATAATCCCAATGTACTTTAGCATTTAGTGTTAATTATCATACATTTTATGAGTCCAAAACATAAAAGATATTCCCTCTCAATTCTTAACCCATGACCCATAAACTTTATCTTTCTTTTCTTTTTCTTTAAAGATAAGGGGTAGGATTGGATGAATTCCTCATGTAATCACAGAGTTTGTGATAATAATCCTACTTTTTATTATTATTACTTTTAAATGTATCAGTGTTCTTTTGACTGATTTCCAGGTTTTATATTAATTCTTTAAGATGATAATTTTTTTTTACTGCAACTTGAGCTTGAACTTGCAGATCTTCAAGAGGAATGCAGTGGTACGTGCTTATGGATGAAATTTTAAACACCTTCATTGCTTTGCATGTTACTGTCAATGCAAGTGAATAGAATGCATTTTTTGACCTTTGTCATCTTAAGTGGTAATTCAGTTTTACTAAGCAAGTTTGCAGACGACACAAAACTGGGAGGAGCTGTTGACTCCCTCGAAGGCAGGGAGGCCCTGCAGAGGGACCTTGACAAATTAGAGGGATGGGCAATCACCAACCATATGAAGTTCAGCAAAGTGCTGGATTCTGCAACAGGGATGGGACAACCCTGGATGTCCATACAGACTGGAGAATGAGATGCTGGAAAGCAGTGCCACTGCTTTCCCCAGGGCCATCCACCAGGACCCCAAAGTGGCAAGTTGAATATGAGTCAGCAGTGCCCTGGCAGCCAGGATGGCCAGCTGTGTCCTGGGGGGCATCAGGCAAAGCATCACCAACTGGTCGAGGGAGGGGATTGTCCCGCTCTGCTCTGCACTGGTGTGGCCTCACCTTGAATATTGTGGCAGTTTTGGGCACTGAAATATTAAAAAGATATTAAGCTATTAGAGAGTGTCCAAAGGAGGTCAATGAAGATGGTGAAGGGCCTTGAGGGGAAGCCATATGAAGAGTGGCTGAGGGCACTTGGTCTGTTCAGCCTGGAGGAGACTGGAGAGAGACCTCATTGCAGTTACATCTTCCTCATGAGGGGAAAAGGAGGGGCAGGCACTGATCTCTTCTCTGTGGTGACCAGTGACAGGACCCAAGGGAATGGCCTAAAGCTGTGTTAGAGGAGGTTTAGGCTGGATATTAGAAAAAGTCTCTTCACCTAGAGGGGGGCTGGGTACTGGAACAGGCTCCCCAGGGAAGTGGTCACAGTGCCAAGCCTGACAGTTCAAGAAGCATTCTGTGAATTTAGAGTAGTTGGACTTTTATATTTAATAGATTATCTTCTCCATTTTGTGGTACTGGGCAGTGCAGAATTTGAATTGACATGATATTCCTCTTTTTTTTTTCTGATTATCATTACTAGAGTGATTTTGTCAAACTGGTTAATGTATGCAGTAGGGTCGGTGGATGACATGTGTACCTTGCAATGAAGAAAACTATTCTGTTCAGAGCAAGTTTCCCCTTCCCATGAAAACACTGGGCAGTCTTCCAAGTAGTGGGCAGGACAGTATACCCATCCTCATCTCCTGTAGTTTTTCAAGCATGCAAACAGGGACAAAAAAACCAGAAAGCAAAATCATACTTCAGTGCATGACCGTAAGTGCCAGATGTTGGGAGCAGTAAGGAAACAGCCATTACCTCCCTGTCCTTTTGGCAACAGTGTTTCCACTTCTGACAGCAAGCCCTGTTGGCACAAGGCAGTGAAGAGTCAACTGTGAAGTTTGCTGTATTTTCATGTGGTTTATGTTTTTAGAAACAGGAACTCTGTGTGCAGCAGAGCAACATGCAGTGGTGTTGATCCCTGGTCGGAGTTTGCCAGCACGTTTTAATGGCAGGAAATAATTGCTGTGATGTAGCTGGCATGAGAACCCCCACAGAATGTGAAGGTCATTGCAGTGCAAAGAGATTTTCTAACACGTCTCCTGAGGTGTGCTGCTTTGGGCTGCACTCATACCCCTAGAGAACTGGGAACATTTCTGTCAGATGTGGAGGAAAATATTCCGTTGGATACAAGACCAAAGTGTTTGTTTTTGTTTCCTCCAGTACTTTTTCTAGCTCTAAGTCTGAGAGAAACTTCTCAGATTTCATTTACTTTGTTTTTATTCTCAATGATGAAGAGCAGCTTTGACTGGAAGCATTTGCATTGTTTAAGATTTTTTTAAAAGAATATGTTTTGAAACTTGTATTTCTTTTGTCTCTTTGTCTCAGGATGGCCAGTCTGATATTTTGTACAAATTTTGGACTGCAGTAACTCAGACACTTTCCTCTCAGTTTCAGTCAGCAACAGACTGTAAGTATTCACTATAAATGATGTGTAATGTGTTCTGTAGTTATTTTGAATCTCTCTTTTCAGTAAGTCCTTCGCTCATTATCTCCTCTATCAGAACTATAGCAGTGGTTCCCTCAGAACAAGGTCTGTGAATTAAAAACTTCCTGATTTTGTAACCAGGCAGGACGATCCTCCTAAACTGTGGTTGAATTTTCAGAAAGAAGTATTTACTGTTTCATTAGGTAGTTATTATCTAATAATAAAAAAGTATTTTTACGTGGAGGTAAAAATGGTTGGAATGGTACATTATAGTTCCTAAAGCAAAGAGGTTGGCCAAATTCAAAACAGTAATTTGATTTTAAAGAGCAATTCTTACAGTCTTTTCTTGTTATACACTGATTAGTTGTAAAAATCTGATTTTAGACTTTTTTTGGATACCTTTATAAGTAGGAGTTGAGTTTCTTCAAGACTTCATGTCTCAATAAGACATGAATAAGAATAAGACTTCATGTCTGAATAAATGGCTGCTGTTCTGACTATACACAATATTCTGTACATATGTACAGATAGCAGATACAAACAAGGATATTAAATAAAAATAATGTAAACATAAGACAGTTCTATTACTAGTACATACTAGTGCAGCATGCAGTTGGATCATGAGTGAGTTTGGTGCTTTCATGAATGTATCTTTCACGTTTGCATACAGTGTATTAAATTAGTCTTTTGCACATAAAGTGCACAAGATGTGCATTTATCTTTCTTATCTCAGCTATTGCATTGGCCCTTCAAAATTTGGTCCTTCCAGACTTTATAGCAGCAGCATAATTTTGAGGAACTGACTGGTGGATTCATGTTCACTGGTTGCTAAGTAACTAGATGATCCCAAAAGAAAATTTATTCATCCTCTGTTAAAACATATTAATTTTACTGTTTTCCTTATGCATTACTTTAACAGCAGAATGTACATACCCAGAAACTCCTGTGTTCAAACCAAACATGTGCTACCTGTTTTCAGCACTCAGTTTTAAGATTATAAAATTGTGACATCATTAATGGGATCAACCAACATTACAGAACTGAGGGAACTCTTACATTTTGTCAGCTGTACTTTGTCTAACATCTGTCCAAAACTATTTTATTACTTGCTATTTTTAAACATGGGTTTTATGTAGATATTTAGAGGTGGTTTTGAATGAGAATGATGTTTTTTACTTGTTTTTTTACTTTTTTTACTTTACCTTTTTTTTTTACTACAGCTGAGTTTTGGGGAAAAAATGTTTAGAGTGAGTAGACTTTTTATTTAAATGAGGCATCTGTATGAGAATGTTCGTTTTTAACATGCAGATTCCTGGTGATTGAATCAACTGACATCAGTCAGACTCTGGATTGTATAGATCAGAGGAAGCTTAGATAATATGAGAAAAAATAGTGTAAAAATAGGAATTCATGGCAGTTTACAGTGTTTGCTGATAAATCGTGATCTGCTTTTGTGAGGTTGGACAGTCTTTATAAACTTAGCTTCATGACCTAAAGTAACTCTGTGCTTGATAATAATAATATGAATCCTCCAGTATTCAAAATTAGAATATATTTGAGTTGAAAGCACAGGCTGGGTGAAATGGGGCAGATGTCTGGAACCTGAAAAACCTACAAATGAATGGAACAGTGTTAATCTCCTAATGTATTGGGAAATCCAAAGAGTATGAGTGATGTTAGGTCAAGATTAACAGTTGCTAAAACAGTTGTACATTTGTTTCATTTCCTGTTACTTGTGGCAAGCCTTTCAAGCTGAAAATAATACTGATTTTTCTTCTGGCTTTGTCATTCTTTGACAAGTTTAGGAATTGCATGTTAAGTACCTTGTTTTAAGAACTGTGTGCAAAAGCATATGCTACCCTCATCACATTTCTGAAGCCTTTGGTTCATAGGACTTATTTTTTCTGCTTTAAATGGATATCTTCAATGTAGCACAGCCCCACACTTTTCTTCCATCAAACTAGTATTAGAAAATCTCTAGATTTAGAGAGTTCTAATCACACTTTGGCCTTAAATGAATGATGATAATTAAGTTTGATACCAAACTTTTCACAACCATGATTACCATCTTTATTGTACAAATAAGTTTTTCATGTCTAGTCTTCCAGTTCTGACTTTTATGCTGTTACTTTAGATACACATGTTTGTCAAGTGCATTTAATGTGGTAGCTCATGCCACTTTGAAATTAATATTAAATTATTAAATTATTAATATTAAACTTAAGACAACACTGTGTAACATTAATTGATATAAATGCAAGGATAGAGGTTGCTTATATGAGTCAAAAAAATTAGTTTGAATTTCACACTGTGTATTGCTTTGTTTTGCAGCCTCTATGTTTTTGAAACAAGCATTTGAAGGAGAATACCCTAAATTACTGAGGCTTTATAATGACTTGTGGAAGCGCCTCCAACAATACAGTCAAAATATTCAGAGGAATTTTAATACGAGTGGAACTACTGATCTTTTTGCTGAGCTACAGCAGATGGAAGAAGATGCACAGGACATATTCATACAAAAAAATGAAGATTATGAGTATGTATTATGAACTTTAAGGCTATAAAACATAAATCTTTGAACCTTGTAAGAAAACAGAATATTTTTATAAACTTACTGTTACTCAAATTGTCAGAGAGGGAAAATTTTTAAGGGTTTTTCCCCCTCTTACATTATTGCTTTAATGCTATTCTAGAGCTGTAGGATTTTCATTTGGCTATGTAATTAACAGTGTTGGGTTGTCTTGTCTTTCACAAAGTCTCTGACTTTTGAACAGACTCTATCTTTTTGTCTCTTTGGGTGAAAAAAATAGCAGAATGCTGAAAATTCAGTTTTGTATGCATTGCGATTACAGCAGTAGCTTTCTGCTAATGACACTGCAATCATTTGAGTGTGACAAATGCTCACTTGTTATGATTCACAGTTTTTAGTTTATACATCATAGAATAAATGTGATCTAAGTGGTAGATATCAGAAAGATCAAACTGAAACAGGTTCATCAAGTCTAGGACTTCTAGGCTTATGTAAGAAAAAAATGAATATTTAATATGAGAATTTTATTGGCTTAAATACATTCTTGAGCAGTCAGTGGGAGACTTATAAGAATGTTTTTCAAGTGTATATGTTTAAAGAGCAGAAGTAAAAACAGGTTCAGTATTGCAAGGTTTGTATGGTCTGGAAAGATTTAATGCTATTGTGTATTTTAATTTAAAATGTAGTAATTTTTTCTTGTACCCAAAGTCCAGAAAAGGCCTTGAAAGATTCACTGCAACAATATGAAGCTGCTTATTTGTCAAAATCCTTGTCTCGACTCTTTGACCCCATCAATCTTGTCTTCCCTCCTGGAGGTCGGAATCCTCCCTCTTCTGATGAGCTTGACAGCATCATTAAAACTATAGCCAGGTATGCACATGCAAGGCATTGCAAAATGTAATACTCAACAAGCATCAGTAGTTTTTCATAAGTTACCATTTTAGAGATGAGACTTCCTTAGCAGTAAAAGGTTGATTACTCTGTAATTATAAAACAGGTTAGTGTAAAAATTAAGTAGGATTAAGGAGAGGCTAGGTTAGTCTAGAATAGCATTGCATGGCATAGAATAGTTCAGCTGGAAAGGACCTACAATGATAATCCAGTCCACCTTCCTGAACACTTCAGGGCTGACCAAAAGCTAAAGCATGTTGTTAAGGGCGTTGTCCAAATGCCTCTTAAACACTGACAGTCTTGAGGCATTGACCTCCTCTCTAGGAAGCCTGTTTCAATGTTTGACTACCCTCATGTTAAAGAAATGCTTCCTAATGTCGAGTCTGAACCTCTCTGGTGCAGCTTTGAACCATTCCCACACCTCCTCATACTGGATCCCAGGGAGAAGTGCTCAGCACTTCCCTCTCCACTTCCCCTGCTTAGGAAGCTGTAGAGAGCAATGAGGCCACCCCTCTTCATTATTATTTATAAAAAATACTACATTTTATTATTTATTTTCTGTATTTTGTTTTTCTGGAATAAATGAAATTTTAATTTAGGTTTTAATTTGTAAGCTTATAAAAGATCAGGATATTGTAAATACAGATATTGTAAATGTCTGATATCTTAATTATTCTGACTGTGTCAAAGAGAAGATAATAGTTACTTGATTGGAAGTGATAATACCTCATGTAAGTATTCTGTTAGAGTAAAACAGCAAGATAATAGGTAGAGATGACTAGGTAGAATTTGTAGAATGAGATACATAAATTGCCAGTGGTGCATTTTCCCTCATAAGGTTTTGGTAAGGACTACTATGTTTAATAATTCTGAAAATGATGGGCGTTGTTCACAGTATGTGTCTGTGTACATAAAATATTAAATACTGACACTGTACTTGTGGCTGGGAGTTGCAGATGCTCAGAACGTTTCTGTTGTGGTGATTGATGTTATTTTGCTCCTTGCAAAGAAGAAAGGAAAACAACACGAAAATTATGAAATCCCAGCTGAGTTTTCCAGAGTGACCTTTAGCTAATGATGTTTGGGGCCCTGCAGATTGAGTTCTCGGAGAAGGTTATTCTAGGTCAGGGTGCCTAGTGAGTCTCCAGCTCTTGGGAGAGGGTACTCTCATCACCAGCAACATGGCAGTTCTTGTGCTGGTCTGAATGCAGCCCCAGCCGATGGAGATCTGGGGAGGTTCCTGAACAAGAAATGATGGGAGTGATTTAGAAGTCTTTTCCTTCTTCATTTGTTCCCTCTCATTCCTTTGGGACCTCTGTTACTCTACAGGATTGCCTAAAACACGGCTTATTAGTTGTGTCAAGCTAAGGCGTCCCCTGGGTATTTCTGCACAGCTCATGTAATTCTGGAGTTGAATGACTGTGTATTCACCTGTAATGTTTGAAGGCAGCTGCCAAAGCTTGAATGTAGTTAATTGCTGTCAATATTTTTGAATGGCTTACTAATAGTGATTTCATACTGAAGTGTCATTCCTAAACTTTGCTCATTTTTACTAGAATAGGAACACTGAACGTGAAATTCCCAAATGACTTGTTAAATTGTAAACTGAATTACTGTGCGTGGAAAGACTTGGTTGTATGTGTTACTCTCTCTGAATTGACGTGCCACGTAACTACGTATTCAGAGTTAATTCTTTATCATTTAAATACAGCACTGTTCAGTTGTTAATTAAGATTTGTAATCTTTGCTTCCAGTGAGCTAAATGTGGCTGCTGTTGATCCAGACCTGAGTTTAGCTGTGGCAAAAAATGTGGCAAAGACCATTCAGCTTTACAGTGTAAAGTCTGAGCAGCTTGTAAGTAATTTTAAATTTCTAAAAACTGCTGGGTTTTTTATGTACAACATTTTGGCTTTTGTAGATTTACAACATAACAATAAAGCAATTTAGATAGGCAAAAGCTTCCAGTTGGCTTTCCACTGTAATTGAAAACATTTTCAGTTAAATTCTGCCTTCAAATAAACACAGTCTATTGTTAGAAGTAAAATTTGTTGGTATAACTCCAATTTGAATTTGCCGTGTTAATTTTAAAAAATCAAAACTGTAACTGTCATTAAGTAAAATACACAATTAAATCCAGGTTTTTTTATTAATCAACATTTGATATTACATCAGTTATATGATACATCATTTTTATGTTATTAAAATCTGGATTATTCAAATACAGTTTTTCACTATTTGCAAGAATTTTGGGGTGTTTTCTTCCATATATTTATTATTTGCTATATGTTTAACTGACCTTTGATTTGTTCACATTTGTCAAATGTTTCCAGTCGTTTGCCATGCACTGGTATCTAGTGTTCAGCTGAATAAAGGAAAGCCTTATCCTTTGATTAAGAGGCCCAAAAAAGCCAGTGAAAAGTACAGTGAATGTTGTCATCATTTAAAAAAAAAAATTAAGATCAACAATTTTCTCTGAAAGTCTGTTGCTGAAATTTTAATGCTTTTTTTATGAAGAGATGAAATTAATTTTTGCAATATGCAGACCTACAAGAAATGACTAACTACTTGTATTTGTAAACAAGATTTTCACTTAATAAACAACATTAATTCTGACAGCAGATTCAGACTCCAACAACATTCATTTACTATCTGGTTTATTTAAGGAGAGATGCTTGCTAACAATTTTCTGTACCAATTGGCTACAAAACAGTGCAGCAATTAAATTATTATGATTTCTGTTTACCTTTTGCACACCTGCTCTCTCTGAATAGCTTTCAAAAAGTTGAAATTCAATAACACATCCTTGTTTACCTTGTCTGTTGGATGAATTGTCTTGGAAGTTTGCAAACTAGTGTATAGAAAAGGTACATAGGTGAAGCAGTCATGAAGGCCATAAAGAATATTTTAAATTTCAAAGTAAAAATACGTGTTTACAGTATTTTGTTAGCTACTTAAAGCATAATGCTTAAGTTGGCTCTACTTTTAAAGGCACCAAATCATGGCTTCATATTTTCAGAGTGAAATTTGCTTATGACAGAAATGAGGATTTTTAGTAGGTTGCAAGAGTCATCATAAGTTAAAAAAATTACATTTGTGTCTGTATATCATGGAGGGTAGTGTCAAATAGTGGCGTTCAACTGGAAAAAAAAAAGACATATCAGCTGTAACTGTGGAAGGACAAGGGTCTGTTGTGCTCATCATCTGTGTTAGAGCTTGAATCTGGCCAGTGGCTTGTTTTGTGATCAGACAGCTGGCAAATTCTTAAGAAATCCTGGAAAAAAGATACATAGAAATAAGCTAATAACTATATGATTTGTGGCTTTATATTAGCTGACCTTAAAGTAAGGGAACGTGGGAGTAAAGAAGGAGTCTGAGCACTTAAACTTCTTGAATTCAACAACTGAAAATGCAAACCTGAAACTTCGAAAAGCTAAATGATGGAACTAGTCAGACTAGCAGGATGAACATGTATGTCCTTCAAGCACATACCTACAAACTGTAAAACAATATCAAAAATGTATTACACGGTAACTTTTTATTTTTAAACTCTTTTCTTTACTTGCTGATACACATTACAAAATTAGAAATCAAAAGTGCTCAACACAGTTGCCAAGGCATAGGTGTGAGTGCCATCTCTGAAGTGCTGGAATATCATTCCTAGCCTCCAGCTGCCTCTCCAGCAGGTTACGGCTCTCCCACTTGTCCTGCACCGTGCTTGCCAGCCCTGTGGATGTAATCTAGAACATCTTAGCCTTTTTTTTTTGGTACCTATTTTTGGGCAGACAGATTGAGCTTGAAATGTGCACCATGTGTAGAACAGGAGCTATGTCAGACAGCACTGTTTCATTATGTTTTAGTGGTGTAGCCAAGAATGCAATCTTAATTCAATCTTTCAATCCAGCCTCCAACGATAGCTTTCTAAAGCTGAGAAGGGTGACCATGTAACATATCCGCCCAGATGCTTCGTGTCTGATAGCTGTAGTAGAGCAGTGCTAAAGATGGAAATTTAATTTCCTGGAGGAATTTGGATTTGAGTTCTCTTCCAAATTAAAAGTAAACAAAAGCATCTCAGAATTCTCAGTGAAGGAAGATGGGGGCGGGGCTTTTAAAAGTAATTAGAAATTTTTTTTTGATGTTGTTGTAATATTGCAGGTAGATTTGAATGGTAAAAAACTGAAATGTGCAGTCCTAAAAATATTGAAACATTCTGATATCAGGTTTTTTATTTATTCAGTTTCTGAAAAGAAGGAATTGCAATTCCCTTAGATTTCATCTCCAGATATCTTTAGATAGGATAAAAACCAAGAAAAATGTTACTTAAGATTCAAAGATTTTACCTTTGAGCAAAAGCAGCCTCTAGCAGTCTGTACCTCTAGTACTAAGGCAAAAATGAGTAAGAAAAAATGGCCTCTTCTTGTAAATCCAATCTTCTTGTAAATCCATTTGTGTTACTTGTGGCTTTGTATGCTGCTGGCTTTTGGTTTTCATCTTTCTTCACACCAAGAACTCGCTCTTGCTGTGCCTGAGACCTGTTATTATATTAACCAGTTCAAAAGCTTTCAGAGCAGATATAAGTAACCCTCTGGCAGCAGTAGGTAGATACATTGTGCTTTTGGGTGAATCTTCACTAACCCCTTGCTGATGCTTGATATGGTTGGTGTATGCCATGCAGCATTCAGAATTATTGTCCTAATTTTGCTCAGTGTAATTGCAGATGTTCTTACTGTACAGAGTTTGAAAGGGTAATTATACA
Organism: Manacus candei; assembly: GCF_025592945.1. Lineage (NCBI taxonomy): Eukaryota > Metazoa > Chordata > Aves > Passeriformes > Pipridae > Manacus > Manacus candei. The sequence continues at coordinate 2,942,378 of NW_026138111.1, read as the reverse complement.
TTGCACTAAATTCAGAAAAATATTTGTTAATTTAAGAGTAATAGCTTTCATCTTTACCACCTATCCTGTGTTTTGTTAGGTGATGCTGAGGAAGGGTGCTTGTTATATTTTCTCTGTTCCATTATAATTTTGTCTCTTCTTACTCATATTTTCCTGAAATGAGGTAGCCCAGACATCTTCATAATGATTACAGACTCCACGAGATTTCTGTTTAGTCACCATTTCTACATCCTTCTCATTCCAGATTGGAAAAGAGATTAACAAGTCTGATCATCATGTTTTGCGTTTTTCCTCTTCTTGTAATCCATTGCTTAAACTTTAACATAACGGCTGCTTACTGAGCCAGACTTTGTTCACTGGCCACTGTTCTTGCAAGTGAGGTAGCCCAGATAAAAAGAACACTAACTTTTCTCCTTTATTTAAGAGTCTTCCAGAGGGGCCATCCACCTGTCTTCATTGACACATGCAAATGTTGTGATCTTGTTTAACTGACCACATAAGGAAAATTAGCTCTTTCATCAATTGGCTACAAGAAATACAGTGGAGGGAAAAGATTTATGAGAAACCAGTAAGTTGCATTTCCTGAAAACAAAGAAAAAGTTGAGTAATTTGGGGATTTTATGAGAATCCATGTTTCTTAACAAAAGATAGGAGCTCAAAAACCTGCTTCCTAGAGACATTTTTACCCATTTGTATAACTGATAGTTGAGAAGTGCAAAACAGAGCTTATATCTTACCAACATCCGTCATTAGATGCCTCTGGCAATGCAGCAGTAATTTTGTGGCAGGATTCTCTAGGGCGGTGGTCTCTGAACTTTTTTGATTATGCATCCCTATCAGTATAAACTTTTTGATCATGCACCCTCATTATGTATATATTTATTTATTTATAACTTTTATAGATATACTGTTGAAGTTCTGATGTTTTCATGCAGCATCCCTCTGGATTTTCTTGCTTGACTCCTGTGGTACAGGTGGTCCACTTTGAAGACCACTGCTCTAGTGTAATGCTCTGCAGTAATCATCCATAATAAGTGAACAGATTTATCTGTTCATTTTTGGAAAGGGTGCCTGGTTGATTGCAGAAATCTTTTGAATTCATGTTTGATTTCGTTCACGTACTTCTTTAAATCAAATTTTTCTCATTTATTTATTTAAAAAATGAGAAAGAGAGTCACCTGTTGATTGGAATTAAAACACAACTGTGTTTCTGCGGTTGATTACCTGTAATTTTGTCATTTACTGAGCTGAATTTTAAATGTACTTGGTTTCTGTTATAATTAAAAATCTCTTTGTTGCAACTTTGCAATCACTGTGTTTTGGTTTGCTGCTGATAGCTATTTCTTTTATTGATACTTGAACTGGATGTCTCATTGAGAGAAGTCATGAAACACTGAAGGGTAAAAGCTCTGAAAGTTTACAAGATATGTGATTTTTCCAACAAACAGAAAAATAAATTGCAAGATCCATTGTCCTAGAGACTGAAGATAGAAGAGCCTTATTTGGTCCTCTAGTCTATTCCCTTCCCAGCACAGGACTATTTCAAACAATATTTATTGTTGGGGGTTTTGTTGCATTCTTTCTGGTTTTAGAGTGATGATTTTAGTTATCTAAATGTAAGTACTGTATGTTCTCTTACTTTTGTGCTGGTTTTGTTCAGCTTGTCATGTGGGTGGATCGAAATACACTAACACACCCACCAAGTGCACAGAGATGAAATGTGTTGTGCTGTGAACATGGAAATGCAGTTGTTTAGAGAAGGTGTGATTCTCCTACTTTTTGAACCTGGAGACCTCTACTAGTTTCCTCCCTAGAGTTGCAATCAGACTATCTTTATTAATTGTGATCAGAGTCCCATAACAATCCTTCCTGTCTTGTCTGATGGAGGCTGTGTCTTGCTGCCTCCTCCCACCACAGGGCATCACTAGAGAAGTCATCAGAAACAACGTGACCTGTTATATTTTAGCCAATAAACAAGCAAAGAGTCATTTGCAGAAGTGGGATTGTAAAAATCAGATTGCCCGCTTGCTTTTCAGAACAGGGAAGGGTGATTGTGCTGGCAAATTCTGGTGGATCCAACTATCTCTAAAAACATTTTTGTATGTGGATATGTAATGATATGCTTATGTGATTTAGGCAGACACAAACTCACTCCACTGTGTTCCCAGATGGCAGAGCACATTTTAGCTCCACTGCAGTCTGGAGTGACCAGCTCAGCCGTGGCACCTTGCAACAACACTCTCATTCAGCCTGGAGCACAAGCAGGGAAAGTTCACATCTGAATGAAGTACGGACAAAGCAAGAAGCTGCATGGCCATGTTATACTAGGCAGATTTATCCTAAGGTTAGGGTAGATAGGGCTAAAATCAGTGGGAGCTGTGATTGCCTATAATTGGAGAGTTTCCTAAATATGGAATGTTGTATTTTATGGAGTAATATGTTTGTCTAAAAAAAGGGATCTTTCCAACAGACAAGAGGCTGCAGGCAGATGATATAATGGAGATCTTTACCACAGTCTTACAGTCAGACTTGTAAGCAGTCATAAAGAGGAAGCCCTCAAAAGGTAGAGATGGAGAGTGGGTGTAATGAGGGAGGAAGGAAATAGAGAATTTGAATAATTTTTTTATTCTCTTAACTAAATGTGGTTGAACCGATGCCATACATCTCACAAAAGCTGATGAATTGAGATGGAGGTCTGAAATACAGGCTGTGGGCAGTGCTCTGGGAGAGCTACTAACCTATTTTTTGCCCACAGGTCGTGATAGACACTTGGATTCTCATAAGCATTTTAGCCTGTGCAATGGTTGTGGCATTTTCTGATTATCAGGTTTGCCTAGCATAAGCCACTCAGAAATTTTTAAGCACTGTGCAGAGAGCACAGTCCTTCCTGGCATTTTGAATAATTCTTCCCTGGCCTTCTTAAGAAAACAGAAAATGATGCTTGGTGTATTTTACATATTTTTAAGTTAAAATACTAAAGACCCAGTAATAGAAGCAAATTTTGAGATTAAAGATTAAGCAGAATACGTAACTGTCTCAAAAATTAAGAGTCCCTGCACCAAGGTTCAAATGGTTGTCACATATCCTCACATGGCAGGACATTGATCCACATATTGACAACCTCTACTGCTGGACATGCCAAATAGCAAAATGAGAGAGAACTTGTTATTTTGATCCCAAAAACAATGGATCACTGTACACTTGGGACATAAAGAAATTTGTGTGGATTTTCTTGGGTGAATAAGGTTTTAAGATTCTGGATTGTTTTGAGGGAAGAGTCAGCATCGACTAATATCTGTGATACAGAGTAGGCAGCCTCTTTCTCACTACCCTGGATATCAGTGGCATATTGAGATTTATTTACATCTACTTAAGTAAATAATTGAATTATGTATTGTTATGCATGGTTCTAGAGTGTGCACCAGTAGCAGAGCACTAGAGCAGTGATATCAGCAGTAATATGTGAGTACCCTGCCAAGTACAAAAAGTTTTTTGGGAAGTAACTGGGAAGCTTTGATTTAGCCTGATCCTGTTTTTGAATGCAATGATGAAACTGGATTTCAGGTGTAAAACAACTCTGAATATTTAACTGGATTAATGTTTAAATGTAGTGACGATAACATAAAAATTCTATTATTAGAACTAATATACATTATTTCTAAACTTCTAAAGGTTTACTGAGATTTACTTTTCAATTAACTGGTACTAAATGCTGTAACTGGGACCATGTTATTGAAAAGTATTATTGTCATAATGATGAGTAGCATGTACTTGATGACAGATGTTTTTAGTGCATTAGTATTTAAGAAAGTAAATACCAAAAAGAGAATAAGAAGTAGAAAAATGTAACTGTTCATTGCTGTGTCAGCTCCTTCTTCAGGGTCAAACACTATATACATATATATCCCAATCACTCACTGCTTGTCCCCAAATGGTCTGGGTTTGTTTTTCAAAGAGGGTATGGCTGTGGAAAGAAAAACATATAACTGTCCTCAGAGCAGTAAATGTAAGTAAGTAAATGAGCTTGATCTCATCTGTTTGAAGGCAAATTAGTATCATTGAGGCTTGTTCTGATTAGTGTTGGCCTCACTTCAAGGATCAGCAAAACGTGTTTGTTTTTGCAGCAGAAAGGCTGTGCATTGAATCGCTCCACATGGTCACCCTGGTGTTTATGTTAATGTCTGCTTCTCAGTTCAGAGGACAAGGTCAGTAAAGGTTTATGACTGACACTCAGGACTTAACTTGCCATCCCAGCTGTGAATATCTCTCTGAGATGGGAGATAACAGTGTTGTCTGTACCAGAGAGCAAGAGGGTCTGGGAACACCCCTGCGGCCAGAGGGGCCAGGCAGTGCCTCACAGCTGGGGAGGGCTCCCCTTCCCCAAAGCACTGTGGCCCCCAGAGCCCTTTTGGCAACAGTCTCTCCAATATTGCCTCTCTTGAGCCGTGGCTGGAGATTAGGGAAAATAGTTGTTGGCCCAGGCCAAGAACCTGCTAGTGACTGTCCTGACAGCTTAGCGGTACAGACGGTCACGTGCCAGATCCAGGGACTTTTCCTGGCACCGTCTGATTTACTGCTATGGGTGTAGCCAATATGTGAATGAGACTGAACAAGAGCGACATGCAAAATCTGTTCAAGAGGAAGCTTAAAATGTTGACAGATTGGGGTAATTTTTTTTCTTGCATCTGGAATTCATACTTTTTTCCTTCTGCTGTGAATAAATCTCTAAGGCAAAAGTTAGGAGATGCTGATTTCTTCTGTAGTAACACTGCTTTTGGTCTTAATATTTTCTTGGATTTACAGAGCTACAAAATACATGCTTTCCTAAACATGTTTTTCCCTCTGTATGTATTATCAGCTGTACCTGAGTTATCTTCAAACAGCATTTGGTGTTTCTACCAGAGTTTAGTCCTTGAAAAGAGTACTGTACAAGTTTCGAGCTGGCTTCCCACTGAGTCCCCGAAACTCGACAACAAGGACCTGCTTCCCAGAGAAGGAAGAAAAAAAAATGACTTAAGCAGCCAAAACTATAGCAAAAAATATATATTTTACATATGAGACAGATATATACAATGAGAATACTATACACCACAACTCCAGAAATCCCAAACAGCTCCCCAAAAGGGAAGAGGGGGAGGGAGAAGGGAAAAGGACAAAAAGGGACAAAGACCAAACAAGTCAACCAGCCAACTGAAGGTAAATTCGCAAAATCTCACCACTTCCCTTTGAACAAGCAGGATGGCTGGACACGGCCCAGCGCTCTCCCCTCACGCGTGGCAGATAACAGCAGTCACTGCAGGCCTCAGCTCCAGATAAGCCAGACCGAGACAGGGACCCACCGTTCTCGAACCTCGCCGGAAAGGGAGAGAGCGAGGTCCCTCCTGCTGGCTTTATTTATACCTCAAGTTACATAAAGGAATAGCATGGAATACTTCCGTGATCACCTTCCTAGTTCCTTCCTGGTTACAAGCTGGTCTCCAGGAAGGCCTACAGTGAAACCATCACAAGTACATTGTGGCTAATTGGCAACTGCACATACTGCTGGATGGATGCAAGAAAACTTTTGGATATTAACTCTTTTTGGAGTTCAACACTTTCTTCAAGTAGCCAGGTATTTCTTTGAGCCAACTCTGATGACACCTTTTTGGATGCCAGTGAAACCAACCCCTTCTGTAATTTAATATTCTATTTTTAGTGAATGTATCGGATGGAGAATATCTATCTATCTGTCATGTTCAGATATTTTTAGAGCACTGATCTTTGTAATGCTGATCAGCACCAAATGTATTACATAAGATTAGCATCAAAATATATACAATGGAAAGTCAGCTCTGCTGCAGTTGTTCTTAAATTATTTTTAGTATTGCCCGCAAAACTTGTGTAGCTCAGTGCATTGCCCTGCTGTTGTGCTCTTTCTCTTCTCTGTAGGAATCATTTTAAAAGATTAGTTTATCTTCTCTCAGACCTTTGCAATCACAGGTCTCCTTCCTGAGGCTGCAAATAAGATTGTCAGTCAGTGATACACATTACGAAGGTTTTAATAAATACCCACTTTCCACCAGGACTGAGACTGAGACAAATAATTTATCTCTCATCATCCTTCAGTCCAGTTTATATTTGAATTTGTGATTTGCAGGTGCAAGATTCCAAATTCTACTTTACTTACATCCTCAGCTAATGTTGTATTCTTTAATGCTGCTCGAGTGGCTTGATTTTTTGCAGTTACTCGTGGTGATTTTTTCAATTTTCCACTTTTGGTGGATACTCAGAATTGATATCTCTTTGTGAAATATACCTAGTCCACTAGCTAACCATTTAGGGTAGGAGTAGATTATTTTGAGTTTAAAGAGGCAGACTGAGAGAACAGAGCATATTCTTTTCACACCACTCTAGAAAATTTATTTTTGTCTTTCAAATTTTCTGAAAAAAAGCTGATCCTTGGAGTGTTTTTAAAAACTAGTTTGTAATTACTGAGGTTTAAAATAGATTTCAACTTTCTGCACATCTATCCCGTCATCATAACTATTTGTAGCAGATGAGTTTTGATTTTTTCTCATTACTTCTTTCTTATGATGCATCTGATATATGATAGTCAATAGAAAAAAGTCTGCTGTTTGTTTTTGATGATGTAGTTTTGAAAGTGTAATGCTACCATGCCTTGGCTTCACAGATCTTTCACCATCTCTCTTCCTGAGATTGCAATTAAATGTGCTCTAATCTTGGTTTATATTATTACTGCTTAAAAATAATCTCTACTTTATTAATGCTTCTCCTCTGTGGTTTGTAAACATTTGTTGCAGTGAAGAGAATGAAGAAAGAAAGACTAGAATGCCAGGTGGAATACAAAAACAACAATTAGTTCAGCTTAAAACATTGAGCTGAGAAAGAGACAGAATCTTTACAAGGAATTTTCATAATGTCATTTGTAGAAGAGAAAGTGTCTGTCATGCTTGATCAGGGCAACGAAGATTTAAATAATCTGTTTTCAGGGAGTTACGGAGACAATAAGCAATATGAAGGCATATTTTTGTGCAGAATCTAAAAGGCTAAGTGTATTATAACTTATCCAGGGACTATATTGGAACATCTTGGCTTAATCAGTGAAATTATTAAGAAAAGTAGAAATGCAAAGGAGGATGGGATTTAAAAGTTAAAAATATTCCAATGAGAAAACACTTGGATGAGAAGGATCAGTTCTTAGTTTTCTCTGAGTATTCATGGAGATAGGAATATTTTTATGAACTTTTTGGTCTATCCTTAGTGTTTGACTAGGAAAAAGCAGAGGGGGCTGGACTAAACAAGTTCTCCATTGATTTTGCCCCAGTCTGCCTAGTGACAAGAAAAATATCCATAACATATTGCAAAAAAGACAAATGTCGATCTAGGAGGGCTATAATTCTGGTTTCTTCTTAGGGAAATGAAAGGAAATTAAGATCTCATTTATGAAAAAAAGCATTCTTTCAGTTGGCATTAGTCATATGTATTTCAAGAGAAATGTACCTTACAACTCCCAAATCCGTTGTTTTGCCCATTTAATTTATACAAGTTCCTCAAATGAAATACGCTAGAGTAGCAAGCAAATGGATGTGAGCTGCATCTCTGTTAGGATGTTTATGTGGTTTGGGGTATCTGTGATGGGTTTTTTTTCCCACCCATCCTCTTATTTGACATAGCTAAATTTAACAAGCTGAATAATTCAATGAAGTAGGGGAGAACAGGGTGGAGAGGGAGAGAGAAAAGACTTCCTGAAACCAAATTCTTCCAGTGAAGGGATAAAGATGCACTGGAATTCTGGCACCAGATTTAAACTCCAGCAAATTTATGAGGCCTGAAATTGAAAAAAATTATGAGGCTTGAATTGTTGAAAAGCATGATGAATCCTCATTGTAATGGCATACAGTGAATTTGCGATTGCCTTTTTTATTATGTGATCTTATAAGAATTAATCCATGTCTCTTATTAGATGGTGTTACATTGAATTGCGAGCTTTCATTTGCAGGTGAATCATTATTCAGGACATATTCCAACAATGAGATTTGTCTGACAGTTCCAGGGAAATGTATCTAGTCCTCCTGTCTCAATGTCGAATACTGTGAACTTCGGAGGGAAGTATGAAATCTAATAAGCTCACAAATCATCAGGAACAGTAGTGAAACAACACCTCAGGAAAGGTTTATGTAAATAAAAGGTCAGTTACAATGGTATAAGTAATGTGAAAGATTATATTTTCTCCACTTCTTTTTTGAGAGACATGAATTAATTGTATTATACCAGTACCTTGAAGACATGGTATTACTGTCAATGAAAAACTTGTATCCATGCTATTTAAATGAGAGAACCGAAAAATAAGGATTCAGTGTTTGGCACATTAAAGGAATTCATTAATAGGTATTTAAATAGAATGTGTGGGAGGCTATTATATAATAAAATAATTTCAGAATAATTACTATTTCACTGTACAGTAATAAAAGCTAAAGATGGCAGTAGGTCTAATTTAAAAATAATCAAAAGTCAGGTAAGGTTTTGTAATTTATTTTTTTTTTGATGGAAAGATGAGAAGAGCTTTGTTGAAACAGTCATTAGGAAGCTACTTATATTGGTCAGAGAATACTTAGAAATGTCTATCTGATAAATCACTTCAAAAAGCATTTAAACTTTTAAAAATGGAATTAAAAATCTAGAGGAGAGAGTTACATGAAATAACTTCATGAAACATTCTCTTCTTTCTCATGTTGTCTTTTGCTGGTTAGATCGTGACTCACATAACAAATGTGTGATTTTTTATTTTTTTTTTAAGATATACTGGCTAAACTCCAGAAAAAATCATCCAAGCATAAAAGGCTGGTTTTGAGAGTACTGTGTACTTCATTTTATCTTGCTGAGAAAGTGGTTAAAAGATTTCTTTATATCTCGTATGTTATTTTGTTTGCAGGTAGAAAAAGAGCATGATTGCACAATCCTTACGGTATTTTGTTACATTAAGCTCTAAGTTATTGCATACCAAGTTAAATTCTATGATTCAGAAAAGGATTCGGTTAAATGTATGTTGATATGGTAAAGGATTTGGAATTTTGCAATTTTGGAACAACTGTAATGAGAGTTGGACCATGTAAAGTTCAGTTATAAATTTCTGCAGGGTGGAAGTCTTCTAATCTCAATTAACGCCTGGACATGATACCACAAAAGGCAGATGGCAATTAAATAAGTTGAATATATTTTTTATATGTAGGTGAATATCACCCTAACATGTTGGACCCCTCTCATGTGTCTTGGGGATGGATGTCTGCTCTTCACCTCTAGAGATGCATTCTCAGTAGTTGGTTGAAACCAGCAGCTAATGGGATTACATATAAAATATGATTAATCATTCAGTCATTAATTTGGCAAGCATGAAAAATTCAATAAGCTGTTACAGTCAGAGGTATCAGGATCAACACACATTGTCCTTGAAATCCTTCTCAGACTTGGGCTAGCTGGATAATACAAGGAAAATAATTTTCAGAAGTTGAGAAATTATTCCAAGGGTTTCAGGTTTAGGATTCTCTGAGATTCCTTAAAGGAACTGGTTTTATAAGCGCTTTCTGATAGCAGTTGTTTTAAAGCATCTCATTATTTAAGCACCATGAACCATTACCCACTTTTGATTACTTGTACAGTGCTTTTCTTCTCAGAGGATTCAAAGACTTGGAGATAAATCCTGTCTTTTCTGTTACAGAGAGCATTTGCTGTTTTTCTTCCAATTCTTTGGCTTTTGAAAATATTAAGGAAGAAAAACCAAACCAAAACAGAAATACCTCTGAGGGAATGGTTCGATGATTGCTGCTTGTTCTAACATGAATAGTAGGAGTATGATGTTCAGTCTTTTTTCCTGGTCAGGGACTTAACAGTCCCTTCAAATTTTTCTTCCCAAAATATGATTGTGTTTTATATAAGATTTTGAATTTCTTCACTACAGAGCTCCTTTTCTATATTCCTAGAATATTAAATTTTCATTTTTCTGAGGGAGCTAGAAAAAAAGTAAAATAGATATTCTGGAAGCTACAAGAATGTCCTGAAGGTGCAATATCAGTGTTATTATGTACATTTTAAATTATTGCCTGAACTCAGAGCTTATTGCTTTCTTTACATCTTGAAATATTTCTTCTTTGCAAAATTGGAAACCATTCCAAGAACATAAATTCTTACTTATGATTTATTCTTAAATTTTAGTTAATGTATTTTTTAAAGCAAAACATTTATTTTAATTCATCCTCATCAGTCAAGGACCTTATTTGCTCTGACATATTCATTCAAATTCTGCACTTGGAACCTGTAAATTATGTCTCTGCTTTTTGCAAATTATCCTTTAAGTAGCTAATATATTAAGTGGCATAGCTAATGGAGTTCAGATTCTTCTGTGTTTTTCTGCTAAATGGTGCTTTTTTTACAAAAAGTATTGAACTGATCCTACCAAACTTCTGTCTTTCCTAGGTGGAAAGAGATTGTAAAAGCCTCCTTCTGCAGTATGGAAAACATTAAAGCTAATAGTAAATCATCCCAATTATTTGTAGTTTATGGGAGAAATCCCAGGACCAAGCCCTATTGATGCAGAAACTCTGTAAATGAATTCTGTGCTTTATAATAAGTTGTTTTGATCAGGCAGGAGGCCAAGAACCAGATGGATTGATTGCCTTCTGCCAGAGGTATGGCAATATCAGCTGCCTCTATTAGGAATGTATTTATTGTTGACAGTGTCAGCTTGGCAATTGTAGTTCAGTTTGTGCTATCAAAACATGTTAATCTTGTGATCCTGGAGTTAGATCGAACGCTTTGTAGAAAAGCACTGCTATAGTCTTATTTTAGGGTCTTCTCCATACTCCTAAATTATGGTGCTGTTTCCTGCTCTAAAGAGAATGCATTTGCTGAGGCTGTTTTAGAGAAATCAAATAAATGGAGCTTTCCAAAACTGACTGTAAGGATGCACACAAGACCTTAGTTACTTAGTGTGAAACTGAGCTTCTTCATAAAATGTGTAGTCTGTGAAGGGAGTAGTAGCAAACCAGCTCACAAATCAGTGTCTCTTCTGAGCTTCCACCTCTTGAAAGAGGGGAATGTTAGTCGCTTTGAAGGATTAAACAAATTATAGGAAAATATGGATCAATAGTCTGAGCTTTTCTATAAGAAAAAGACAAACTTGGTTAGCATTTTTTATAACCCTAGGGAGAACTGATGATTTGATTAATGGCCTAATCTAAATTCTACATTCATTGCTTCATAGTGAAAACAAGATTTTAATCCAAAAGCAGTCTTACCATAGCACATGTCTCAACATGTGAGATCAAATCCATGCTGTCAAATTTCATGTCTGTCGTTAAGTATTAAACATAGAAAAGTGTAAAATCCAGAACACTTGATCTCATTATTTCCAAGACATATTTCTAAAGTAGGTCTATGCAAAGGAGTGCAAATATGTTTATAGGGTGAGAATGCATCTGACATGATTTCAGGCACTGTTGCTACCTGTTTGTATCTGTGGTACTGCTTTAGGTTCCCTTTATAACTGAAGAGAAGTAGGTCCACACAGGGTGCATTTACTCTCTCCCTAAAGCAGAATCTTTAAAAAGGTGAATTACTGAATAGAAGTTCTTATTTCTCTGCTTAGCGGTTTCCTGCAGGTGGTCAGGTGAATCATTCCTGAACTTTTCTGTGTTGGGCAATTTATTGACCCAAGATGAGGCACCTGCAGTCTCTGCAGGTGAAGCACTGTAACCATGTAGATGCACTGACAGATACAAACTAAAAGAAACTGTTTTTCAGAAGGATTTCTGGACTCGGTGAGAGCACAGTACTAGTCATGGCTTACAGTTTCTCCACTATGTCAGGCTGAAGCAAATTAGATGGCCTTAAGTCAGCTTGTTCTGCTTCATGACACAATACACTTTGTGTATTGGCTTCTGGAAGTGTCCTTTTTTGATTAATAAACTGCCTAATCTCAATCTGCTGCTTAGGCCTCACAAAATGTTGAATTAGATAAAAAAAAACCCCAAAACTCTTCTGTGCAGCTTCCTCCATCTAGTCAGCTGCTGGATTGAACCTGCAAATTACAACCTCCTACTTCAGAGAACACCCTCATATACATGTCAAAACGACGGTATTTTCCAGTGTTTCTTTCTCATTTTAGTTTAGCAGCTGCCCTTTGAGTTTTCTTTAAATGCTGCGTGGGACAGAAGCTCACGTTCACATTTTTTAGGGCACCACAAGGCACAGCCTTTGTCCTAGTGCCTGGATGCATGATACAAAGTCCTGGCTAGTATTTGCTGGTGGGACACTTCTCTGCCTCACCCCTCTCTTCCTCCTGAGTGTCTCATGTTTGGCAGTGTGATTGTATCTTCTGTTGGCAAAGGGAGCCCACGCTGACGTGTCACCCCTTGTAGAATTGCTGCTTTCTGGGAAATGGGTGTCAGTGCTCTGCTACTGCCCATGAAATTACTGTAAATAGTAGACAGGTTGGAGGTAAAAGCAGAAACAATTTAACCAACTAAGATGAAGAGCGTAAGGAATCAATTGCTATACTTAAGGCAGAGTGGAACAGTTACAGTCCTTTTTGTTACTGTTCATTCCTATCTGGCTTCAGCATAGCTTCTTTTCCTGTTTTCAGCTAGCAGGCTTAAGCCAGTCTAACTCCCAGGGTGACTGACAGCTCCCTGGAGATGAGATCTGGCCTTCAACTGAGCTTTGTCTTTTACTCGTTTCCCAAAATAGATTCTGATCTGGGATGAAGTCACTCCTGTCCTCCCTGTTTCTGTTGAGCATAAATTCACCCTCCTGGCCTTCTGCATTTCAGGATATAACTGACTGATTAAAAAGGCATCAGATTTTGTCATCAAAAAGAAGGCTTGTGGACTCTGTCTTTCAGCTGAGTGGATGTTGCCAGGTTTCACACTTATTCGACTTAACCTATTTACACAATGCAATCCCCAGTGGACAGATAACAGAGGAAGAGTTACATTACTACCAGGTTTAACTGCATAACCTGTGTCTAACACAGAATTTTAAAAGTACTTTCTATATAAAAGAGAGTGATGAATGTGAATCATTGATAGAACCAGGTATGATGGAAGGTAAACTGAGGGAGGTTTTGTGACTGTAGTAAATTGGCCGTAAACGTGGTTTGTGGTAACTTGGGAGATACAGTGATGGCATTTTTCCTAACTGGATGCATGATTTTACAATGGGTATAAGATGTGTCAAGAATTCAGTCTGAGATATTAGAATATTGGAATAATGATAAGCTATCTGAAATCCGGATTCACGCCAGTGACAAAAAGTATGTACGTGAGCCATATTGGATAGAGTGCAAACCTTCTTGCCTCGAGGCAAGGTCTTTGTGGTGACAGAAAGAGAGAACTCTTCTGTAAATGATAGGGTACACGTACCCCATGTGGGTTCCAGGTGTTCCCATGATGGTAGGACGCAGCTACACATGTAGGTGCCAGGTGTCCCCATGGCACACCTTTGGGAGAAGTGGTCCTAGGAGCCCTGGGCTACCCAGTTCCAGCTCTACAAGAGTAGAGTTTTTCAGTCCTCTTGGCTTTATACCAGTGATTTTAGGGGTTCAACACAACTGACAAAGTTCAAGTTGATTAGTTTAAGGAAATTTAATATGGTAAACAATTTTAGAAAGATTGGTTGGTTTTAAGGCATTTTTAGATTTTGCCTGTGAAGCTGCTGTGCCCTATTGCTGACTGGAAGAGTTTCTTGTTACTGCAGAAGGATTATGTTTGTACTTGTTAACGGTTTTACTTACCAGTTAAGCTTCTTCACCAGCAGAAGAGACACAGTCTAATGTCTAAGAAAAAGAAATTTCTTTACAATGAACTCTGAGGAACTGAAATTTAAGTGTAATTGGGATGTAAAACTTTGACAGTTTACTAGTGTCTTTTATGTTTAATAGTTGTAAATGTGCAAAAAACTCAAATACAGTACCGTGCTTAAAGGTGTGGGGAAAAAAAGGTTATTTATGTCTGGGAGGGTGGTCAGCTGGGTGGATGGGTCTTTCTTTGCACAGCTGTTTTGTTATTAATCTGTGAGGCTGTTAAGTGTGAGAAGCAGAATTCTCAAAACAAGTCAGGTCTGTCAAATAGAAATATATGGGAGGAAACAGGGATGTTCAGCTCACATGGCTGTTCTCATCAGGAAGACAGGAAGATGCTGAGACAATGATGTATTTGTCAGCTAGTTTAAAGTTATACTTTGATGTCAAGTAATTGAAGATACATTGAAAAAGATCTTTCCCTCTGCAAAGGCCTCAGAAACCTATTTATCCTGAAATAATCCCTGAATTTGAAGAAAGGGAAACGAACTGATATTGTCACTATAGTGCTGTGAATAAATTCAAGTTTCTCTGTGCTTGCAAGAACTTGTCTAAATCTTCATTGTTAGCAGTGCTGGGAAATACTAGGTAACTGTGCTTGTATGGTGTCTGTGTTTATGCTGTGTGGAAGATATGGGAAGTACAGGAATAATCTTTCACTAGTAAAGATTCTTAAAAATTTTCGTATTATGTTTGTTTCTTTTGTTCTTAAACAATTATTATTGTATATTCAGTTTTAGTTTAGGAGCTTTCTGTAGGACCTACACCTGTGTTTAAAGACACACTCCATAAAGTCTCTTGACCGCTTGTTCAGTGAGTTGAACATATTTTTACTGAGAGATTTTTGGAGCTGGGTGTCTTCACAGGTTTTCTGGAGAATAATTCTGTGTCCTGAAATATATATAACTAGTCAGATAATTATATCTCAGTAGAGCCTTCTATTAATAGCTATTCTTGCTTTAATGTTTAGATGTACTTCTAGAATTCACATAGCCTTTTGTCAATTCTTTGTATTTCTGTAGCTTTCAGTGCACAAGAAAATTTCCATTTGTTTCCCAATTTATCATGTTTTAAATTATAAATATATGCTGTGGTATCCTTATGGGACTGTTCCATAGTTAATGGCTATTTATGTATCATCCTGGAACTTTGATTTCTGTGGTAATAATAAAAAATGCATGCTTTGAGCAGTTTTAAATATGAAGAAATAATTTTTTTATTTTTGCTGAAATGGATAGAACTCTCTAATGACAGATCTAGCAGTTCTGGTGCTTGCGGTTCTACTTTTCTGTTGACTTATAAGCCTCTAATGTGTACAAAGTTCTAAGCCATCTATTTGAAAAAAAACAGAGCTTTTAAGGAGAGGTTTGAATGGTTGTCAGAAGGACACACTGAGGATATACAGAAAAGTGTACACTATTATACAGAGAAGCTGCTGCTAGTTTATCATGCATCCTCAAGTAGGTGATTTCACCTGACTCTTAGATTACACAGTTGAAGTTATGCTGGGACTAGGTATCTCCAGGAGGTCTGGGTCTCAGTGCTGTGGTCTGGGAGCTGATACAGTCTCTTATGGTTCCTGTTGCTGTTCAGTTTCTTTTATCTGGAGGTGGAAATCCTATGATTCTAGACAAAAGTTAAATGGAAGAACATTGGGTACTGAAGACCTGTGGCTTTCTGCTGTGGTCTAAGTTTAGTCTGGGGTGATGCACTGTTTAAAGAGTTGGTAGTAACAATTTCTGTGATCACTGCAGCTGTCTACTCAAGGAGATGCCAGCCAGGTGATTGGGCCACTCACAGAGGGACAGAGGAGGAACGTGGCTGTAGTTAATTCGCTGTACAAACTGCACCAGTCAGTTCTGAAGGTAGGCTTCTTTTGGTATTCCTCTTCCTGCCATTGTGACAAATAGTCAATATTAGCAGAGTGAAAGATGTGTTTATAGAGAATAATCATGTATCACAGCCATTACTTTATGAACATAAACAATTGAACTCTTCCTGCTTTTTCTTGTCTTCGTACTGGTCAGCCTGATAGCCCTTGTCTGCGTCTGTCTCAGCCCAAGCTTATATTTTTCAGAAGACCCTCATTGCTTTCCCACAGTTGTGACTAAACTGAAAAGGTGAAGAAAAGGGTGAAATCAAGAAAAGCAACACCTCTGTACATTATTACTGTGACCAAAGTCTAACCTGGAAATTTTTCAGGACTAAGCACAGTTATGAATAATTCCACTTTACTGGTTAGTGATGCCAGTGGGTACACAGTCTTTGTAAACAAAAATGAACAGATATATTGATAGTTGCAGTTAATTGTGTTTGAATTCTAGCCTGATTAGAGAAAAGATCATGAGTACTCCTGACTCTGGATATGTTTAAAGAATGTTAAAAAATGCTAAAAAGCCCATAAAATTTGCTTTCATTTTGCAAACAGATGGTAGATCAACTTTTAAGTCTGCTTTCTCTGATGTATTTAGTAATGAACCTCATGTGTCTTAGTGTTGGAGGGAGATCTGATATGATTCAGTCTTTGAGTTCAGTACTTATCTGGCTTAAAAATACTATTGTATAGCATGTTCATAACTGTAAGAAAATTGGTAGAATATTTCTTCAGATCATTCCTTGACTTTCAAATCTAATATTTTTGTAGCTGTACATAAACAGTTATTTACAATTGGCGGTATAATAGTCATAATACTGAGAAAGAACAACCATTCTTTCAATTATTTCCCACAGACCTGCTTGTATAGTCCTCCATGAATTCTATACTTAGCAGTGGGAGAATACACTAGTTATTTTTATTCTGATTTTGTTAGCCCTTCAGCTAAATTTCAGCTTAACTCCGTTGAATCATTTCCTTGCCAAGGCAGAAGCAGAGTTGATAGGAGACTTGAGAGTGAAGGAGTGATACTGGTGCATTGAAAATTCTGTCTGTATAAAACACATATGAGAGTTATCTCTACCTATGTAAACCACTCATTACTAGGGATAACTCAGTATGTTTTGCAATGAAGCTGAATATTATGGATTCTAATAATTTGTTGAATTCTGACTATTAACAATTACTTTACAATTTTTAGGTCGTTACCAATCAGAGCTCATTTCCAGTAGCTGCTGAGCAAACAGTCACAACTGCCTTAAAGGTGAGCTTTGCTTTGTTTTTACATTTAAAATGGGCACTTATTTCCCACATATTATTTTGTGTCAGTATATTTAGTAACAGGTATACAAATATTCTGACATTTCTAACTTGTTGTATCTGCAGCTACATATGTATTGCATGTGCCAAATCACTGCCTGAGTAGTGTTTGTATTCAGAATATTCTTGTAATGGTCAGAACACAGATGTCATCTTAACTGTGAAAATAAATGTCTCTTTCCAGCATTCACACAGCAATTGCTGGATCCTTCATCACCCCCTTCCTCCCCCTGACAGATACATCAAATTATGATTTTTATGCTACCTGGTGCCTTCCTGAAGGGGGATGCAGGTGGCAGTGCAGCCTCTGTGGGTGACAGCTCTCCACATCCATCCTGCTGGGCGCTGACCTGGGAGAGGTTGTGTGCAGGGGAATGAAGGGCAGCTTGTGTCTGGGGAATTAACAGCTGAATCGAGTGTGTGCACCAAAACATGTATGCCAAATCAGGAATGCCAAAAAGGAAAGCCTTTATGAAGGAAGGCTTTACAAAGAATTAGCAGACAGCTTCATTTCTGCACTTTACTGGTAAAATCAATTAAAGAGAAATGTTATGTTAGGCTTTGGTCCTTCTATTTAGCATTTTTTAATGCAGAATAATAAAAAGGACTGATAAAACGAACTGTTTCTCAAGGTATTTTTGAGGTGTCAGAATGCAAATGCTTCTAGTTTTGGTTCCTTACTTGTGCTTTTTTTTTCTATTTTAGGCAGTCCATGATCTAATGGGTAGTGCTGTTCAGCCGTTACTGAACTCAGTGGGAGATTCAGTGGAAGCTATTATCATCACTATGCACCAGGAAGATTTTTCTGGGTAACTAGAAATATCTCTTAAATGTGCCATTGCTCTAGTAAGATATCCTGCATATGAGTAATAGATTGTTATTGCCACAATGTCCTTGAAGCAAGAGTGCTTGTTTGTTGAGAGGAAGGTGATGCTTTATGGTCAATGAACAGAGAAAGCAGAATTACACCTACCTATTGAAACAAATTAATCAGGTAGCACCTGTCTTCTTCCTCCCTCCTCCCTTTTTTTTTTTTCATATCTATTGAGTAAAATTCATTTTAAATAGAAAAAGAAAGGCAAGCAGAGACCATTTTTGTGCTTAAAAACTGCCTTTTGCTTTCGAAACTTATTTTTGGTGGACAGTCTTGAGAACTGTCAATACTCCTGCATCTCAAAGCATATAGCCTCTGATGAAATAGTTAATTTTGACTTTTTTTTATTTAAATCTCAAATTTAATATGTTATGCTATTTTCCCATAACATTTTCATTAAAATTTCATTCTTTATGCGTAAAGAATCTTATCTATAATTGAGACTTCCTCCCTGAATTTTGTTTTGGTTGTCATGCCTGTTCTGGCGTTGCTTATATCATCATCAGTTGCCCTGTTTTCTGTCTTGGAAATTCACTGAAAATAGTATATTTTCAGAAAATAGTATATTTTCAGAGGCATTTTAAATTTTCCCTTTAATTTTTTTTTTTTAAACAATATTTTATTCTCTGAAAATAGTATATTTTCAGAGGCATTTTAAATTTTCCCTTTAATTTTTTTTTTTTAAACAATATTTTATTCTCACCATCTTTCTTTTGGCACTAGTAGCAAAATACCTCTCTAGGTGGATAAACTGTTTCCAGCCAAAGGCTGTGTTTTGTTAGATAGCCTTTATGTTCAGGTTCCTGAGTTTGGAAGAGCTCTTTTGCTTGACTGTGAGTCAGAGAAACAGAAGGGGGATTGATTTGTGTCCAGGGGCTTCTGTGCTGCTTCTGTGATATTGACTTTATAATGCTGGGTTTGGAGGAATCTAGGAAACTAATTCTATACAGACAATAGGTTTGGGATAGGCTAAACTAGTAACCCTGTGACATGGATTTGTATTTTATGATCCATTATTAGAGTTTTAAATCAGCAACTGGGACATTTAAATTTAGGGGCTGGATTTGGGGTTTAGACTCTAAACTGATGGAAGCTCTTCAGGTTGAGTAGGAGTGGGGGGATTTCCTTTATCTCATTAGGATGAGAGTGGCTGATAAAGAGATGTTTTTGACTGTGGTGTCTGAGAGAGCTATATGCTCCTTATGCTAAGTAGAAATTAGACTCTGCAATTCATGCCATCACTGCATGGGGTAGGAATAAAATTAAAAAGAATCCAATAGGTTTTAGCTGTGTTTTAAAGATTAATTTAGCTGCCCCTATTTCTTTTTTTTTCTTTTTTTTTTTTACCAGATCATTATCCGGCTCAGGAAAACCAGATGTCCCTTGTTCTCTCTACATGAAAGAGCTACAGGGTTTTATAGCAAGAGTCATGAGCGACTACTTTAGACATTTTGAGTGTTTTGACTTTGTCTTTGATAACACTGAAGCCATGGCTCAAAGAGCAATTGAACTTTTCATTCGCAATGCCAGTCTAATAAGGCCCCTCGGTGAAGGTGGGAAGATGCGGCTTGCAGCGGATTTTGCACAGGTACCCTCAGTACTGATTTCTGTTTTTTAGTGTTACTTCACTGATTTCAGTGAAAAATGTCAATACTTTTGCCCCCATCAAAGTATAAACAGGCAGTTGTAGAGATTGGTGCATTCCAGGTCTAAACATCCTCTCTGATAGGATACTGGATCCTGATAAATGCATCCACCAAGTAGTTGAAGATCCCTCATCACCGTAAGGCGCTTTCAGGGAGATCTGACAGCTTCCTGTCAAGTGACTGTTGCATTTAAATGTGACAGCTGCATCTTGACATTTTATCCCACTTGGCTGACCTCTTCGGCACATCCATCATTCGCCACCATTCATTTCCTTCATCCTTTCTCTCTCTTGGAATGGAATGGTGTGTCACTTTCTTAATCGCTCCATATATCACAGTGCTCACAGTGGTTAATGGCTAACTCAGCTG
Source organism: Manacus candei (assembly GCF_025592945.1). Lineage (NCBI taxonomy): Eukaryota > Metazoa > Chordata > Aves > Passeriformes > Pipridae > Manacus > Manacus candei. The sequence goes on along the minus strand of NW_026138111.1, from coordinate 2,922,444 downwards.
CTTTGCAGTGAAGGAGACAAGCTAAAGAAATACCAGCATCCTGGGGAAGAACAGCCCTATCGGAAACAGAAGGGCAGTTTCCATGTGGAATTCTCTTCACGATCCAATGGATTTACCTGCCTCTCAGCTTTACCTAACTCCTACGCTGGACTAAAATGCAATTCATATCCACTCCCTGTCTGTGTTATCTACTATATTAAAATTTAATTAGTAACGCTGTGTGGTTAACTTGCCAAAGAATCAGGCATCCACTAGATTAAGCCGAGGGTGCCGGTTATTATTATCCAAGTGGAAAAAGGAATTAGCACCAACTGTCTGCATACTGAGTGCTGCTTTTGGCTGGTAGGTAAGTGAGGTAGGAGAGGAAGGCAGGGAGGGAAAAATTGCTGCCACCTCCACTCCTGCTTGTGGCTTCTTTGTATCATTTGCCTGTGAGTTACATACTCCTGAGTAAATTTTTTTTATTCATTACTCAAAAGTAGCAAATCAGCCTTTAACCAGAGAAATTAAGGGGAAGTTCTCAATTGCTTTCAGTGAGAAGGTTCCATTCTCTTCTGTATTTTGAAGACAATGGCATAAAATTGCAAGAAAAAAAAAGGACGCTTGACTTTTCGCGTGGAAGGAATAGAGATAATTTTTGTAATTTATGCTATTTATACTGATTTTAACTAAAGTAAGTCATATGAATTTGGGAAATATCTTCCCCTGGTTCTACAGTAAGAGCATCTGATCTAAGCAGCTGTTATAATCTAAAAATATTGCTTATTTATCATTTTTTAAACACTGATTTTTCTTGTTCTGAGATAGGCTGCCTTTTAAGTGAAAAGTGAAGGTATGTTTTCATCTGAGTGTAGACAAATTTGCATGATGTTCCCCACTGTGCTGAGTATAACTCCTGGATGGACAACTGTGTAAAGATGTGATTTCTCTTCTTTTGTACCATGGAATCAAAAAAAAAAAGGGGTTGAATTGATTCTTGTCTCCTGCCTTCAACTGTTGCTTCATCTGGGGGCTGCCTTGTGTTTTTATCTTCACATTGCACCATATTCTTGCCTTGTTTAAAAATGGGCTTAAGACAAGAAATATGTCTGTGTCCAACCAGCCCCATACAGCCAACTCACTGCTCACTCTGCACCCTTGAACATCACTGCACAGAGCTCCTCAGGGTGTGCCAGGCTGCACAAGGGTTGTAGTGTCCAGAATGGCCTGGACACTATATTCCATTGCTTGGTATAACAGAAAAAGGACTGAAACATTCTGTGTGTGGAAGCTGCCTTATATCCATGTGTTCTGTGATGTATGTGCTCCTCCCAAAAACCTGGTGGGTTTTGGGCATGAGCCCATGACACCAGATCCTGGTAGCCCCATGGGAAGGTTCTTGTTGCTCTAACCCAGACAGGAGTTCTGGGCACATTTGCCTAAATGCAGGTATAATCCTGCTCAAGACTAGAGGAGCTTGCTGCTGCTCTGGGCTGAGGAGAGCAGGGAGCAGGTATTTAGCTGGGCTGCTGGCTTGATGGGAAGTATAAATTTTTCCAAATGGCCATAAATGCTGTGTGCAGGACTCTTTTCAGTTCCAAAGGAACCCAGAGGGAAGAACCTGCCTGGAAAGGCACTATGTGAAGGCTGTGGTTTGTTTATAAACTGTTTTAACTTTTCTTCTGTCTTGTAGAGTTATTTTGAATTTTCTCTACTCAAAAAGGGTTACATGTTCCTGCTCAGAACTGACTTTTGAGATCTAAAACCCCTTTTGGTATGTTTGGAAACAAAAGACCTGGGCAGAAATCTGTCCAGAAGTTTTGGTTAATTTGAGGTTTGGTTATAAACATACATGCAATAAGTCAAATAATCTTGGATTTGTCACATTTTGGGTATCTCATGTGCTTGTGCACATTTCTTTCAGGGCACTCAGAGTTACAGCTGCCTTATACTCAGCAGAATAGCTTTGGCTAAGAGGCAGATTTGAAAATTTTTGCACTGGAAATGTGTTTTACTGATAAATTGCCTCAAAATAACAGGTGTCTACACAGAAGAGAGAAAACAGATTTCAAGTTCTCTTCATTCAGAACTGGGTTTGGTGAGGTGCATAACAGCCAATTTTCTTCAGTGAGGCTCAACTACTTAGTCAGTAATTGCTGCTGTAGCTCTGTTGAATTGTGTCTTACCCTGTTTCCAGTGTCAGTATTGCATTTGGCTGTCCTATGCATTACAGATTTTTCATCAGTGAGACTAGGTGTGTGCTAGTGTGGCAGCTGTAGGCAGAGCTATGAGAGGCTTGAAATATGCCTGAATATCATTAATATGATTTCATGTAAATGAGTGCTTACGGGAACACAGGAACATTGCAAGCCCTAGGAAATGTGTGCGGCACTACAAGGTTTTTATCGCATACTATGCTACAGTTCCTTGGGAGTCTCATTTGAAATATTTCCAGTCGACAGGCTGAATTCACCTCTTTACATACTCTCTGTTTTTATGCAGGCAATTGCACAAGATTGCTTTTCAGTTCAGTCCTCTGTGTTCCCAAATGAGTTTGCTTTATTTGGTTTTGTATTGTTAAGATGCCCAGAATTCAGTATTCACGAATTTAATACCAAATTTCACTTTTTAATTCACTACTAGTCAGACTGAAAAAAATGTTATCCTGGAGGCAAGCAAGCCAGCAAGCCCTGGTAGTTTTCAACATTTCTGTTTCTGGGGAGTACCAGTTCTTTCCCAGAGGACGCTTTAACTTGCTTGGTATTCAGAGTTGTTGTAGCACTTACACATACTTTGGGCTTGTGACTTGTAGTTCAGGCCTTCCTAAAGCCCGATGGAAGTGCTGGACAGTGCAGCAAAGAATGAAGTATAAACACAATCAGTTGGGGAATTTATTTAGAAGAAATGAGGAATCTACAGTAATATTTGGCATGGAAATTAGTAGTCTGCTACACAGAGTTTGTAAGCTGATACAGCTGTTTATTACTAGCAAATACAAATCACAACTGCATTGAAATAAACTAGTCTAGTAGTTGCAAAGTAATCATTATGCTTCATGACATGAAGGCATGACATGATTTCCCATCTATTTTGGAGCGACATATAAGGCAGGAGCCAGTCTGCCAAGAACCCCGTCTCATGTCATGACTGATTATTTTCAGCCTTGTAGAGTGAACTATTTTTATTGGTCCTTTTTGAGGTAATACTTTCCTGCATATGCTTTCCTGTATTTCTTATCTAGGTATGATTTATAGTTGGGGTTTTTTGGCATTGTTCAAGTACTGTGTTCAACCAGTTTCAGTGGGATATAGTTACCACTGCCATCAATTCTTCAGGTCTTTCTCAAAAAATTACTGCAAAATGTTTGGGGTTTGTTGAATTTTCCTAGAAAAATGTTTTTGTGGTAGAAGTTGACAATGCTAAACTCTAGTGTAGAAGAAATGTTTCTATCTGCTGGCTAGCCTATGGTCAGAATGTGGTTTCCTGATTCAATATGTGGCATTAAAAAGTAGCAAGAATATTAGGCATTTGGATTTTAAAAAAATGTAAACAGATTTGCTCATTTGATCAAATATAATGATAAAAGTATAAAAGTGCTTCTTCTCATTTTTCTTAAAAAATTTCCTTTTTAGTTTGTTACAGAAATGTGAAAGCAGCAGGATGCTGTAATCACAGTTGTAGTCATAAGGACAGAAACTACTAAAGCTAAAATGCATTTAATGTTTAATGCTAATTACCTTCCTGGAAAGAGAGAATTACTTTCTGTTGTGTGTTATTTTAGAGGTGTTACAGCTGAAGGATTTACTTAAGCATCAGCTGTTTTGGAATTGCTGCACTGGGGAGAAATCAAATTCCACTTCCCTTCCAGGCCAGCTTCTTTCGTATAATAGTTCAGGGCTCTTCTGCTCTCTTGCTTGTTAAAGCATTCTGTTCTGTTGAATGGCTAGAAAAAAGCATTTTTAGTTAACATTTAAAAACTTGGAATTCATCTTGGCCAGGAGGAAATGCAATTGCTAAAAATTTAATGTTAAGATTTTCCAGCTGAAAAAACAGCGGTTTAGTAATGAGAGATTTTGAAAATACCACAATAGGCTCTAAACAATAACTTCAATATATATGCATTATCTGTATCTAGACTGTGTATTAACTTCACCCTTGAGTTGCTGAACATAATCCAATTAGAGAAGCCAGTGATATATTTTTGCAATATGGCCATCCAGTGAATAGTTCAATAATTGACCACCTAGCCATGGGCTATGGCAGAGTCATGTGAGAAGAAAAGATAATATAGCCTTTTTGGGCTTAGAGAGCAAGAACCACTGAGAGGAAGCATATGTTGGGCAGGAGTCTGCCACTGTGTTCTGCAAAGCATAGCAAACTAACATGAACAAAAGCAATGAATTTTGAACAAAGTTAGAAGAAACGAGTCATTAGGCCTTCTTCTGTTCTATCTGCTGCTTCCTTTTGGCAAGCGTGTACATTCCCTACTGCTTCCCTTGGATCCTGTGTTAATGATTATCTCACATCAAGCCTCTGTGGTTGCAAATTACTGCTTGGACACCCAATTTATCACTGAATTTAACCTGGATATCTGCATTTTCAAATTTGCAGTTCTGGAAGGGAAATTTGGAAAAGAAACAAAAAATACTGCTTTACCCTTTTATATGTAAATTCCACAAGACGTGGCTGTGTGAAAGGCCTTGCACACGTAATACAAGTACTGGCTTGCCGACAGCCGAAACCATCACCCAACATGTAAAAGCTCACCAACATGATTTGGAAACTGTAGCTGTGTATCATAGCAAGAGCTGCTATGGTATAAACATGTTGCATGAATCAACAGTTGATGCCATTTCAGGTGATGACAGGTAGCAAAACCCAGAAGTGAAGTACGCTCGATCCACCGCCCGATTCCAGCACCTTAAAAACAGCAGCTGTTCCAGCCGAATGGTTTCTCCCCAGCACTTGCTCCCATCGCTGGCATAATGCTCAGCAGAGACACAAAACCCCGTTCAGTGGCCTGCAGAAATGAATGTAGCAGCAGAAGGCTGCTGTAGCATCGTTGGCTCAGACGAACACTTAAAATTAAAATGAAGAAAACAATCTTAGTTATTATGCGTATTATACTTCTTATTGGAGAGATTGGGTTATAACACATAGCAGACTAGTATTGTAAATTAAAGAAAGAGTTTCTGTGGTTTCTGTGCATTTTTACCACATTAGTTTTCGCTCATTCCCACTCTTCATGAGTCAATTTGAGATAGTATAGTATGTGGCAAAGCTTAAAAACAATATTTTTCTTTGGCAACTAGTACTTCACGAATCAACCATCTGCTGCCATTAAATCTATCTAGTTCTAGCGGTACTAATAATTTCCTACAGTTAATAAAGGTTGAAGATGAAGTAATAGAATTTTCCAAGGTAAATTTTCTTCTTTAGTATTTAAGACTAAAAATGTTGATTTATGGAGACAGCAAAGTATATTCAAGAGAACTCATTTAAATTTGTTTTAATAAAGAATTGGTTAAACCGTAGAAAGTTTCACTTACACCTCAATGCTTCATATTATGTTTCAGGAGTGAAACAATCTTTTAAAACTTATTAAGCAAAATTATATTTTTGCTGTGGTGCTATTTCTTCCCCTCATGAGTACAGTTTGATCCGCGCATTTCTGTTTCCACAAGTCAGACTGGCAGTTTTGTTGCCTTTTATCAGAGTCTCTAAAGAACCTAAAGGAATTATGTTCTCCCTGGTCCCTCACAGCTACAAGCCCGCAGCTCCCACCAGAGCTAGGACACCAGCTCCTGCAGGATATCAGTTACTTCCAGCTGCCCCCAGCCAATACTGACGCCTGAAAAGAAGCTCTGGAGAAATCAGTCTTGCTCCCATTTGGTTTTCAGGGTCTGTAGGGTTCTTGTATCATGATGCAGCAAAGCATACTTAATTATCTCCTCCTTTTGGCTCCCTGCTCCCGATTCTGTGTGGCAGACCGGCCTCGTGGCTCCCATTTGTGCTCAGAAATGTCTGGGGAGTCCTGGGGGAGCAACATACTGAACTTGTTGTAAGCTTCATCGCAGTCTGGAGTTGGAGCACCTCCGTGCAGCAATCCGCAAGGAGAACCTACCTTTCCTGGGTGTGTGCCCTCTACCTCACTCCCCTGGATTCAGCGCATGCACAGCACCTGATGGCTCCTCAGGCACAGGGATGTTGACTTCCCACCTGCCTAACTTGGGCACAGTCTGGTGGACAGCGTGCCTTCTCAGGAACTGTGAAACCGGGTTGCACGTGCTCTGCAGGCCAAGGAATGGGTACCCCTTGCACCTGCAGGTGGGAGAGGTGACCTGCCCCTCAGGCTGTGAGGGGGATGAGTCAGGGTTCCCAGCTGGTTGTAGAGAGAGGCCTGTTTGTAGCCTAAAGATCTGGGGATCAGGAGGGCAGCAGACAGGAGGAAGCTGGGCTGTTACCCAGGGCTGGAGCCTTATTTCTGCTTCCTGGATTTTTATTCACTTTCTCTTCCTGTGAGTTCATGCAGATTTCAAGTGTCCTGGAAGTGCTTGATGAGGGTCATGTACTCCAAGGGCCCTAGGCTCAGGCAGTGGCTTTGTACAGCCCCTAGGATAGCTCTCTGGGACATTGCCCATTGCCCTCCAAAGGCACCAACCTCTCCAGGTCTGCAGAGGAAGCTGAGGTGCTTGGGTTTCCCAGCTTTGTCTGACTGAATTTTGTGTAGGTGGATACTCCCACAGTATGAACCACCTGACCTTTTTTAGGTGTCCACCTCGGGGACAGATGCATCACCCCACAAGAGTGGCTGTTTCTCTCCACTGAGTATGAAGAGAACCAGTAGATGTTGAGAAGTAGGTGAGATGACTCCCATCCTGCCACCTGCTTTTAGATACGGGTGCCTGAAGTATGTGGCCTTGATTTGCATTAATTGCTAATTTAATTTCTTCTGGGTTTAGATGAACTGTGGCATCACAGTTCACTACACCATGTTTCTTGTTTATGCTGGAACCCCAGGTTACATGCTCTTGGTGAAGCTGGTGACCCAGCAACCAGCTCTGAGGAAATTCGACAGCTGGAAAGAATAATATAATAACATTAAGGACTTCACTGTAAATAGTGTCAGATCACAAACACTTTGAAACTCATTCAGCGATATTACTTAAATGGGAAACTCATTGTATGGTGGTTTTGATCTTCTTACTTATTTTAGCTGTCATCCTTTGAAACTTAGTTTAATTGTGCATCATGTGTAAATCAAAGACTGAATAGTCTTTCAAGTTGGGGGTTTTAAAAAAACGTACGTGGAGAATAAAGCTTGATCCCTCACTTGCTTGACGCTTCAGGAATGCAAAAAATAAAGACTTAATCCATATCTGACTAAAATTACCTGTGGGATTTTTTGAGTGGGGTTGTTTGTATTGATGTACATATTAACTGAAATTTTGCTATGTAATGTTCATGTTCAGTCTGGGATCCAGAACAGAAATTTTTTTCTCACTTCTGTGTCTTCACTGTTAATGAAGAGCCTGTGACAGAATTTAGGTGTAAAAACCCAAGTGGAACCTGGCTCTTGTTCAAAAGAGCAGGAGAACTCCAGTGCTTAAAAAACAGAAAGTGTTTTAAACTTGTTTGTTTTTAAAGATGGCTGCTGTAACTCAGAAACCAAACAGTATGAAAATAAGTATGAAAATAATGCTCTTATTCTTTCCATATGACCCTGTGGCAGTAGGTCCCAGCTGCTTTCTATCTAATCTGCGTAGGTTTTGTGCCCCGAAATTTGGAGCCCGATGTTCAAGAAGGAATCATTTTAACCTTGTCCTTCACCAAGGGAAAGGATGCCCAGCTGAAATGGGTCTGCAATTTAACTGTTTTAGCAGTGCTTTGTGGAGACCTGCCTAGATTTGCTTTCTTTCCACAGCTGTGGTCAGATTTTTGGGATATTGACATAAGTGCTTCAGCAGGAAGCTCATCACCAACAAAATATACTTGCTGCAAGAAACAAAGCTTCAGTCTCAGAAAGCTCATGAGACCCCCTCTGTTCTTATCCACAGACTGACACTGTCGTTTTTCATGAAATGCTTACTGTGTTGCCAAGAGTAAGGCAAAAGTCTTGGCTTGCACAACATAGTATTGAAAGGAAAAGATAGCTTCTTGTCTTAATTCAGCCACTGGGAAGAAGTCACTGACTTGGTCCGCAAGTTTGGATTATTGGTTAAAGGCAGGCCACTTCAGTACCAAGTTTTATGTTTTGGGAGAATCTAATTAAAATTGAAATGTTTGTTTTTACAGATGGAGTTAGCAGTAGCACCGCTGTGTCGGCGAGTCTCTGACCTAGGAAAATCTTACAGACAGCTGAGGTCATTCAGGTGAGTTGCAGTCGCAGTATGACTAAACTGCATTTCTGAACTGATTTATTACCTCGCGTTAGTTCTGATTGAACTGAGAGCTTTTTTGGCAACACCCACCTGCAAATTAGAAATAGATTAAATTTCTTTTAAATTTTATGCAGAGTATAACTATGATTTAACAATCTTTGTCATGCAAATGTTGGCCAAATTGTACTTTTTTGTGTTGCTTTCAGTACATGTTCTGTATGACAGCGAGTTCTATAATTACCTTAAATGTTTTCACTGAAATATAAAATTTATAGTCCTGTGTTGATTAATTACAATAGGCAACTGCTGTAAATTTTTACAAAGTGGACCTGTGTTGGAAACCTAAGATGCAGAGCAGTGGCAAAAAAATTAGATTATTCAATCCTAATGCAATATTGCCACCACATAGAAGCATTTTTCTAATGCATAAGATAAGCTTTTTCTTCCTTTCACAAGTATATTGTTACATTTTTCCAGACCACTGCTGTTCCAGACCAGTGAGCATATTGCCAGTAGCCCAGCTCTGGGAGAGGTTATTCCATTCAACATTATTCTTCAGTTCTTATTTACAAGAGCACCACCAGAGTTAAAATCACCCTTCCAGGTAATAGGATCAACCTGTCTTTCCTTTTCAGATGCCCTAAGGAGAAATGAGCATTGTAGTTTACCCTAGCTGTTTTAATTAAAAATTATTCAAGTCCGTATTTTATATGATTTGTGGGCATTTGTTTTTATTGCGGCAAATGTGTTATGGTCATTGACTTAATATTTTGATTATTAACAGTAGGAATATGTTGACCTGATATTAAATATACTCTCAATTCTTTACTATTCTGTCAGCTCATAAAAGAAATCGCAGATCTTTTCCCAGACTGCAAATTGCCCAGATCCTACTCGTCTAAGATACAGGAAATCTAGATAAAAAGCCCTGTCAGAAATGGGTCATCAGCTGAAGTAGGAGATCACCTCTGAGCTCCCAGATAACATACTGGGCTATTTCTGTTAATTGTCTCTGATCTCTTTCTGCATCACTGCAGTATTAGGAGAACCTCATGTGGTCTTCATTTATGTCATCTTTGATTCTGAAATTGGTGTATCTGTTTCCTTTTTCACATTTGTGTGTAATTGGTGTTTGTGTTTCTCTGTATCAGAGGGCTGAGTGGTCCATTGCCCGTTACTCCCAGTGGCTTGATGATCATCCATCTGAAAAAGACAGGCTTGCTCTCATACGGTAAGAATCAGGCTTCTTTCTTCTCTACATTTATGATAATGGAGCAGTAACTTATCTGCACACTAAGACTGGTCTTGAAAAGTAAAAAAATGTGCCTCAGGAGATGTGTCATAAATACCGTTACCCTCTCTCTACTCGTGGGATGAGTTGCAAAATGGCAGAATATGTAAACTGAACTTTCCCCTCCACCCTCCCATACCCAAGCCCTCCAGTGCTTTTGTAAGGAGCACATACTCATCTTGCAAAGGAGGGAAACCAGGCACAATGAAGGTTTAAATTAATACTGAGTTTTAGCAAAACTGCCTCCCTCTCTTACTGTTGGAAAGTCAAGGCTGCAGCTGTCCTGTCTTCTGTATAAGGAAAGAGAAGCTTTGAAAGCTTAACCAGTGTAAATGTAGGTAGAAATCTAAAAATGGGAGACCCTTGTTACACCCTTGTAATGTTACTCTTCAGGAAATCAGCCCATGATTCACAGGGAAGTGACAATTACATCAGATTTTTAAAATCTTGCTTTATAGCTAAATACTATTTTGCATCTTAAAACGTTAGGAAAAGTTAGAAGAGTCTTGTTTTTCAAAACAAGCAGATTTTTAAAGTATGTTAAGGAGAACAGATGAGTTGTGTGAATGTGACAGAGCCAGCCTGGGGATCCTTAGGATTCAAGGCTCAGGTGATCATTTGGCTCCTAATGCCCTAAATTTTCCAACCATCTTCTCAGTGACCTCAGTGTCACCTACTCCAGTGGGATGGGAAAAGCTGTCACACGTAGCTGCAGCAGGCTCCATCTGGCCTGGGAGCCAACTCTGTCCTTGAACTTATGTGCGTGGATGTTGCCAGCTTTTGCTGAAGTGATAGAAGCTGACTTTTAAGTTCCAGCCAGCAATGGTTGTGCCTGAGAAAGTCAACCGTTATCTGTCCACACTTCTGAAGCAGCCAAGAGGAGTCTGCTATAAATATTTACAGTTCCTGAAGATGATAGCACCATACAGTCCCATGTAGTGATTGGGCCAGTTAAGGAAATACTAGTTGATCACCAGTAGATGTTAGTAGATTTATTTCTGAAATATTAAAATATAAACGGTGTCTCTTCATATGTGTATTTTTTTGAAAACCATACATGTTGTTAATCTCGTTTGTTTACAAAACTAGGTTTTCTTGAATCTCCAGCCATGACACTTTGAATTACAAGGGCATGGGTAATAGGTACAGGGCTGATAGAGCCATATATGTAATTAGTTATGACTATTTTGATTATAATTTCCATCCTGATAGTACTGACAAAACTGGAAATGTTGAATTTCAGATATATTGGAGAAAGCCAAAAATGCGAATCATTTGAGAACTGGTGGGATTTTGTTCTCTTCAGTCCTTTTTCACAAATTCGAAAATGCCATTCTTAAATTGCCACAGATTTTTGTCTTTGCTTGCAATTAAATTTCGTCCAGACTGATTCAGTTAATGGGCTTGCTGGTGGTCATGTTCAGACATTGATAAATTTCTCTGACCATGGAGGCATTAAGGAACAAACCTTGGGACAGTGGTTTTAGGCAGGGACATTAGACCAAATAGTGAAGTTGGAATACTTAAGTTTTTCCTTTCAATTCTTTCATTGAATCCTTTATTCATTTTGCATGAGATACCACTATTAAAATATTTTAACTTTGTAATGTCAGTAATGTACTGCTACAAGGTTATCACTTGGCAAGGTTATCACCTGAGCATTTTGCAGTCAGGCTGTGGTTCCTTTGCTTTGCACTGTGGAGTGCTCAGGCACTGCTTGGACATCCGTTGTCCCAGGGCATGGAGAGGGCAGCTTTGAAGATCCGCCCTTCCCAAAGGCCTTTGTTGGCACTCCAGTGGCTCTTCCCTGCTCTTGCTATGCCACAGCTAGTCTGTTTGTCACTGCCCATGCTTGACTGCTGCTCCATCCACCCACAGCTCAGCAATTGCAGGCACCACTCCTGCAGCTTTTCTGGGCCACATGAGTTAACTGCACTGGGTTTGTCCAGCAGACTCATCCCTCAGGTGTTTTAGTTGGCAGCTCATGTAGCACTGCAGTCTGGGAGCAAGGATCTGGGGCTGGCCAGCACTCTGATGCAATGAGGGAAGGGGATAGTTCTCTTTTGCAGACACCAGTCATCTCTGTAGGTGCTGCTGTGTGCACTCCCCTTTTCACCATCTCCTCTCACGCCTGTAAGACATTTCTAAACAGGCCAGTTATCCGTATGTAAGACAGGCAAGCAAGCATCAGTCACTGGTATGACCATGTCTCACTCATATTGTCTTTAATATTCTATTGGGAGACTTCTGAGCCTGCTCTTCGTGTGTCTCATATGAACCTAAGTTGAACTACAGGAGTCTTGCTCTTTTATTAGTCACCCTCTTCAAGCTTTTTCTGCCTGTAGTAGTTCAGCTGTGCTAATTGAACTTTGGATGTTTGGAGCCTTCAAATCCCTGCACTACATCAAGATATTATCTCACGTTTGCTGCAACCTTGCAAATGGTAATTTTCTGCAACTTCCCTTTGTAACAACTGTGCAATTACTCTAGGGACCCGCTGCTTAGATATTAATTTACTTGTGTTACCAGGATCCTTACAGCTTCACATTAAAGCTAATTGGAGTGCTTCTTCCGCTCTGTAGGTCTTAAATGCTTCACTGGCAACATGGTGTGAATGGTGTTAGTACCATTCTGAGCGTTTTTGTGCATTTCTTTCTGCTCGTATCCAGCATGAAGGGTGGGATTTACCTGGCCAGAGGTATATTTGCTAGACTCCCTTTATGGTCCACAGAGAGAAACAGGCGCTGCTGGGGCTGATTCATCTTATCCTGAAGCAGGTACCTAAAATAGGCCAGTTGCATTGTGTCCTGAAAGCTCCATTTTCTCTGTTCAGTGAAGGGAGCGGGGCTGGGACACAGGAGCACTCTCAGGCAGCCAACTGCCCTGTAGACATTTAAAGTTAGGTGAGATGACCCTGCCGCAGGCGTCCTCCCTGAGTAGGGATTGTGTTGAAAGGAGCACTCCTTTAAGTGGCTGGGGCATTTTCTTCTTTTTAAATTAAGCTTGAAAACTCAGTCTTTCTTCCATAAAAGAAACCCTATTAGACATGGCAGGATTTGAGCCACCCTAAATAGTTTATCCATTCAAGGGCCACTTTCTTACCTTTACCATTACTGTGTGGGTTAAGTCCCCTTACTGAAGCTCACCCTTGCTGGAGCAGAGTTGAAAGGCAGGCCCAGTGAAGGGTTCATTTTCATAATGAGCTGATGTCCTGATCTGGAGATTGGCTCTGACCGCTAACGAGCCAGGGGCAGGGACAAATGCCGGCTCGTGGGCCACCACAAAAGCCCCATCTGTGCACTTGGTTCAGTCTCGGGGGGTGCAGCAGCCCGACAGCTTTGCCACGAGCAGCAGAGCCAGGCTGGGTCAGTGCTCTGCTCACACCAAGCAAGAGCAGCCAGGCGGGGTGGCCAGAGCCTGCCGGCGCCTCTGAGCGCTCCGGGCCAGCGCCAGGCCATTCATTAAAAACCCTCAGCGGCACCGAGGCTTGTCTGTCGGCGCACGGTCCTTTGATCTCTTTATTATGCACTCTGGAGTAACCTGGGGATGTCCCCTGCCGGTCTGTTGTCCTGCAGGTGACGCTGTTGGAGATTTTACTGTCCGTTTTTACGGTAATTTTTATCATGGCTAGGCTTCGAGAAGGAAGATTTGGGAAGGGCTCTACCCACGTTTGTTAGCACTGGATTAAATAGACCTGGTGTCAGACAAATGTGCTCTTGCCCAGCGTATTTCCCATTTTCTGCTTTGCCCTGAATTTTGCAGAGCAAACAGACTTTTAACAAAGTATTAAAGAAAAGTCTGGCCCTGGTGTCCTTCAGCTGCTCTGCTGATGGTTCAGGACAGGAGTGCACAGGTACTACCCCACTGCTGAGCAGGAAGGTGATCCCTGCCTCCTCCAAAGCTTCCAGTGTAAATCAGGCTCCATTTGACTGAGGCAGAGCCCAGGAGGGGAGCGCTAGTATTCACGATTCCATATAAAATTAATTAATTAGAGTAATTCTAAATGATATGCATTAAGATCCCTTAAGAACCACAACCCAAATCGTACTTTTTTTTTCCTTTTAACTGTAGATATAAATCTTCATGGGTTGAAATAACATTTTAAAGAAGAACTATCTGGGTCTTATATAATCAGCTTGTCCTGATTTCCAAGAAAGCTCATGGTTTTGCTCATGCAAGTGAAGTAATTTAATAAGTGCTTTAAAATCCTTTTCCTTATGTGGGAGGGCACCTTAAACTTAGGGGTTTTTTTTCCTTACTTCTTATGGCATTTTTAATGAAGCATTAATATATGCAGAACATCCCACCAACCCTCTTTCCATGGCTCTCTTTTACAAACAGTATTTGTAATGTATACCATAGCTTGTCTTTTAAAATAGAAACAGATTGCTGAACAGGTTTTATGTCCTTTATTAGACTGGAAGATGCTGAATTTAGGGCATTATTTAGTCTAATCCCTTCAAGAGTATGTTTTGTATATTACATAAACAGGGTTTCTTCCATCTTAAACATCGATAATAGAACTATAAATTACATCTTTTTATATGACAACAGCTGTGATCTCTTCTGTGCTGGAGACCTGATGATACTGCTTTCACCCATGGTGCTGTTTATTTTTCCAGAACTACTCAGGCACTGGTGTTTTTACAGTGTCCTCTACAGGAGTGAGCCTACCTTTTTAAAGACAAGATTTTAATGCTAACCTGGTGCATCTGAATTGAATTCTGTACTGCCAGCATGTACAAAAGCTTGTTTGAGCTAGGACTGGTAAAGTTTACACAAATTTCATCATAAATTCTGCATTTCAAGTGTTAACAAAGCCTTTAAACTCATTTATCTCCCCAAATGAGGTACAGTCAGGTAGGCATTTCAACAGCTCCAGTGATGTGTATTGTTCCAAGTTGCCCAGCTCAGCCAGCCAGTCTTGATTTGCCATTAGCAACTTCCTGCACTGTCCATATTCCTCTCTGTTGCAGTCCCAAAATCCCCCCCTTAAGACTTCATAACTGTCTTCAGAGAAACAAAACTCTCATCCCAGATGAACTTCTGGAATAATATATACTCTATTGACCATTGCTGCCTTCAGATACCTCTCCCAGCCCCATTCCTCCTTCTCACTCTGGAGCAACCTCATCATTATTCTCTGGACTCCAAACATCCTTTCTCCCTGGATTCGTGATTTGTGCAATTTTATTACCTGGACCTTTTGTTCCCAGGGGTGTTGTTCCTAACAGAGTGGACAGACTTCCTGGCCTTCCACCATGGTGTCATTACCATGGCCAGCAATGCAGAAGAGTTTCCTGAGCTTGACCGTGGTTCCCTTGTCACCAGGAAGGGTGTGGAGCTTCAGGTGACTGCACTACCTCTTCCCTCCCAGCTTTCAGCAGCTGCAGCAGCTTTTCATCCTCCCACTCAGTGTGAGGCCCCTCAGCTGCTTTCCTACGCCTGCCCATAGGGGAGCAGGTTCCCAGCCTTCCCATGGGGAGCAGGGAGTACTCTAGGCCAGTTCACTTCACTGAAAACACTGTTCTTTCAGTGCTTCAGGTAGAGTTACTGATAATGAATGGCTTTTTAGCATTCAGCTTCAGAGTGTTTAAATACTTTTATTGGACATGCAAGTGTGGGACACAGGAAAATATTGAATGCAGTTAGTGTGTTCAGAAAGCTTTTATTTTCATTGTTTAGTGTAAAGATGTAGAAGGTCTGTTTCAGAAAAATGCCTGAGAACTCACCTTATAATATTGATGGAGTAGTAATTACTGGTTGTTTTTTTGAGTGGGTAAGAGAATTAGTTAAAATGCTCCTGGGTGGGTCATACTGGTGAAGTTTGACTCTGTCTCTGAAACAATACAAGCAAAGCCACACTAAAAGAGCAAGTGCAGCAGAAGGGAGCTGACAAAGACAACTTCTTTTGGCTCTTGGAGAAGGATCTGGGCAGTTCTGAGGTCACCAAACAATTCCTTTGAGCTGATTTTTAAGTTGCAAGAGGACAGCAGCTGCCACTGATGAACTTGGTTTTGCCAGTTAAATCAGATTCTTTTAGGGCAGGAGAGAAGGAAAAAGACATAAAAGCTGCTGGAAGGTGTGACAGTGGGACTCTAATACTGGTGTTTGGCACTTAGCATAGCCTAAATCTCATTCCATCTTGTTTGATCTGATGGGAATAACAGTCTGGCTAAGGATTATCAAGGGCTGACATTGAGTGGTTTTGGGTGCTGCTTTTAGGGTAAAGCTTCTCCCTTTCATCTCTCTGGTTATCTCTGTAATCTTTTTCAAGGGCTTTTTCAAAGCAAGGAGATAAGTCAGAGGGGGATAGCAGTGTTACCATCTGGATAATGATGCCAACCCACAATTTCACCAAGAGGTGTCAGAGCTTTCTAAGTTAAGCAGGTCAATATGGTTTTTCTATTTTCAGCTCTTGATGACTTCAAAAAACGATTTGGGCCCAACAAACTTTGAGGAGTATATAGAAAGGAAAAGACAGGGACACTGGTGAGTGGAAGGGGAAGGATTTAGTTACAGTAAGAAAACTGTCGCAGGAGTTTCTCAACTGTTTTTTTAATACAAGGGACTATTCTTTGTAGCAACTAACTAACATCTGACATATTTACTGATAATGCTAACCAGAGTACTTGATTACTGACCTGAGTGGAAATGTGAAACACCTCTGACTCTTCTGCAGCATCTCTCCTCATTGTGATGGCATCCATGAGCCTTCTTTGCCTCCATCTCCCACCTGCTGCTCAGTTTGCTCATCACATCTGATTGCCACAAGAGGCCAGTTCATCACTTTCCTGATGTTCCATTCCCCGAGTCTACTTCTTCTCTTTAAATCTTGGGATTTAAAATGTACCTGTGGATGTGCATTATCTCTCTGCCATTCATCATGCTGATGGCCTTTGCTGAGAGTGAGGTGAGCTGCACCCAAAGCACTTTCTGGATGCAGAAAGCAGTTTTTTAGTTATTGCTTCTTTCCCTGTAGACCCTGTGCTGCCCCCAAGGGACCATTGGGAAGGAGCAGGCTGAAGGTTTGCAGGGCGCTGACCAGGTGCAAAAAGTCAGCTTTATTTTGGCTAGATAAAATAAATATTCTTTCCCTGCATTTCTGGCTGCAACAAGGGATTGCTTCTCTCTTGCTGTTTGTTGATGTGCAAAAAATTCAGTGACTCCTTACAGTGTGTTGGTACCTGGTGTGGACCACTCAGCAGTAGCTCACTAGTAAGTTATCAAAACTGTAGAGCTCTCAAGTGCACTAAGGCCAACACTAGGGACTGTTTTGGTGCTCAGTCACTTTATTCTTCTGAAGCCTCTCAACTTTCCAGTAATCCAGTCCATCCTCCTTTTGCATCCCTTCAGTCTCAGACAATATGCCCTGGGCTTCAGCAAAGAGCAATTCTGAAGTCCAGCTGCTGCCTGGGGACATCAGGAGCTGTGGTGGGTGGTGGGCAGCTCCTCGGGCCTGTGCTTGTTTCATTTCCATCCTGTGCTCAGAAGGAAAGCTGCCTCAGATTCTTTGGTTGCATAGTTGCTTCACTCTCTCCCTGTCAAACTCTATTAGCAGGGAATGCTCGAGGGGACACCCAACTCCTCCTGTTGTGCTCTGGCAGTGAAGCTGATGGATCAGCACCTCGATTTGATGAGGTGGGAAGTGCTGGCAGGAGCAGGTGCAGCCCCAGGACCAGCTCAAGGGGCCAGGCTGTCATTTGGCTTCTCGGAACCCAAAGCTCAGACTCCTCTCTTCAGCAAACTGAGCACAGGCTCTTGGCCTCAGGGGCATCTTCCACTTGTTAATAACTGAACTTTGTTGGAAATTCCAAGCAGTGCTCTGACACAGATGGGTTTGAGTCATTGAGGAAGGGTCAAGCTTTACTCACAGGCAACCAAGTGTATTGTGACCCTGCATCCTCCTTCCATCTCTTCTGCTTTGCCAGGTTTGGTGTGCTCATCTGACCCTACCCAGAGCTGCAGCACCACACAGGGATCTTGGCTGCTCCTCTCAACATATTATTCCAGGAGGAGCCTCTGTATGTGTGAAACATGGGCTGAATCTCACTCTTTAGTGCTTCTGCTTTCCTTAAGCCTTGTCTAATTAAATGCCTATTTACTGCCTATTGCCTCCATCTGCCAGCAGGCACGTATGGGTGAGCAGTGCTGCCTTCAGTCCATGAACTCTTTGGGTGGGAATGCAGTGTTTCACCAAAAGCTCATCTTTTGGGAGTAGCAGCAAACATAAATCCCGCTCTGCCTCAACAGCCCACCATCTTCCAGCAGTTTATGTGTATTTATAGGCACAACACTGCAGTTGCTCTGTGTTACCATCTCCCTCAACCCTTGTGCCCCCCGCTCCCTTCACCAGATGTGCATGACAACCATCTGCCTTCCCACAGTGGGACTGGGAATGTTCCTGTCGTGTTACCAAAAGCCAGTGGGCCCTGTCCCTGGCAGAGCAGCTGCGCTGGTGTGTCCTGCACATCCATGAGGGAATGCACGTGACAAAACCCAGGACTACCCCCCCCTCAGTGACCCAGAGTGACGTTTGCAGCTGTCGCTCACATTAGCAGCAGGACCTGCTGCCCTGTGGGATGGTGCCTGGGAAGGGCTGTGATGACGCTTTGTGTTAGCACTGCTGCTGTCACCAACCAGAACAGGAACAGCCAAGTACCAGGAGCTGTCATAAGTCTCAACTTGAAGTGGGGTCTGTGGCTTGTGCATGTGTTTTCCTAATATTAAGGTTTTGCTGTAAATAGCACAAATGTAAAAAGAGTTTTAGAAGAAAACTCCAAGATTATTTTATCTGTTACACGAAGAAATAGGAGAAGCAGAAAAGGAGAGGAAAATTAAATTAGAAGCCATATTTACATGCGGCAAGACTAACTTCGCCTAGTTAATGAGACAGTAAACTGGAATCTAAACAGATCAGCAAAGTCTTTGTTTTACAAATATGCTGTCATTCAACAATACTGTGTACTAGAACGTTGGCTAAAAGGTGGCTCCATGTTGTAAAGCAAGTTATGTACAGACCTCATCACAGTTGCCCCTTTTAGCTTTGCAGTGTTTTATCTGTGCAGTTCACACAAGAGGACCCTATGGGTGACCCCCTGTGACAAGGCCTAAGAAAGCCACATCCAAGCTGCACCTCGCACGCACGCTGGCTGTGGTTAGCACAGCGTTTCCCGAGGACCGCGGCAGTTCAAAAGGCTGTGCCAGGAAATCACCTGAGGGCACCGCAGTTGTTCACCAGTGCCCCAGTTTTCATGCTCCAAGTTGCACTCTCGGCATCTGCAGCAGCTGGGGACTATTCTCTCCCTTTCTAAAGGTTGCCACTGTGCCCGAGTCTGTGCGTCAGAGCTGTCATTTCAAGCCATCTGCAACGTGCTGCTGCTTATTTAAATGTTAACTTGTTTGCTCCTCAAAACATGCAAGAAAGGAGAAAAAGATCATGAAACAATTATATAGAGCTTTGCAAGGCCTTTCTTGCTCACTTCCTTCCACAGAAACAAGTAAGGACCATCTGATGAAAATTCTGCAGGAGGGAAGAAGGCAATTAATTTCAGTTGCAGATCCTGAATTTACTGAACTTAATTGCTTTAGCTACTCTTCTTTTTTTTTTTTTTTCAGTGGTGCACTGGAAGCTTATGTTCAATCAGTCAGAACAAGAGAGGGGAAGGAATTTGCACCAGTCTACCCCATAATGGTTCAGCTGCTGCAGAAAGCCATGTCAGCCCTTCAGTGAGCACACTTGGATAACGCTCTTGACATATGGAATGGACACGTTCACAGTTGGGGTCTTTGGTGCCACAAATGTATTTACAGTTCATGTAAATTATTCCCAAATACAGAAGCTTTACAATGAAACGTGTTTACCTACTTCATCTCTGAAACTTGTCTTCTTGCTTTACTTTCACATTACAGGAACTTATACAGAAATATTATAAGGAAATTGTACAACTTTTATGTGCTGTAAGTCTACATCTGATTGAAACATTCTTAAGCATTCCTTTTGAATTTAGAAAAGTGTAAAATTAGAAGTCAAATATTACAGTATAATTGCTGAATATCTCAAATAAGGAAGCAGCTCTTTTCCTACAAGTATGGTTTTAAACAGTTGGATACATTTTAGCCTTATTCAGAAAACTGAACTTCTGAAATGCTAGAATCATCAGTTTCCATCTAAAAATCACTAATTTTAACAGAAGGAAAAATATTTATAACTAACCTAAATGATTCTCTATTGCACTGCTACTTGCTTAGAAATAATTTATATTTATTTCAACTCTCTTTTTGCTTAAACTGTAATAAAGAACATTGACTATTGAATCCGGAAATCAGTATTTGAAATTCTTTAACATCTTCCTAATGGTAAAGCATAAAAATATACTTTGGATGGGTTCATGTAAAGACTTCCAGGCAGAACATGCTCACTGCTGCAGGGCTGAATTAGTGATTGGTCTTCTTCATCTTATAAAATACACAACACCAAATTTTAATGAATTTATTTGAAATAATATACAAGAATATAGTGTGCAAAAATCTTAGGGGCAACATCATGTAGACGTGTCATAAACTGAAATTTACAGTTGTGATTCTTAAAAAAAAAAAACAACGCACAGCTGTTTAGTACAGGAAAAGCCATGATTGTAAAAGTTCACAGCAGAAGCAAATTGTAATCCTAATGCAGCTGCTCTAATTTTAGACAGTTGGAGGAGAAAAAAAAGTAAAGTGCAAGTGTTGCACGTATAGTTAAGTGCAAAGTTTGCCCCCACCATAAAGATGTCTTATGGCAAAATAAAATATTGTAGAATATGTGGCAAAGACAAAACACAGAGTTATAACTATGATGGTGATGGTATCAACAGCACCATTTTTCTTGAGATAACGTTATTTTTTCATTCATCCTCTCCCAGGCCATTGTTTCCACCATGAAATGACAGCTCTCACTAGTGCCAGCTGATGCAAAAATATCTCCCTTGTGGATACAGGTTTTATAAGTGGAATCCCAAGCAGCAGCTCCTTTGCTACATCACACCATGCTCTCCATTCCCACACGTTCTGGTAACTTGCTGGCAGCGGGGCAGGCTGGGAAGCTGGAGACTGATAATACACTTTGCCATTTCAGAAAACCCCAGGCCCCAGAATTGCAATTAATAATATGGTTGTGCAATACATATTAATCAGCAATAAGAATCAATGTATATAAACAGCTGTTACATATTTTAAAATTCCCCTTTTTGTACATTTTCTTTTAAAAATAAACATTTATACACATCTCCTTCGCCTCTTTCTAAAGTACTTTAGCACCACAGGATATCCATTTTCAAGCCTATATTACCTGATACATATATGAAGTTTGGAAGAAAAATAAGGCAATTTGGTTTAAAATGCTGATAGTTTTAGCTTACTTAATGTTCTATTGTAAAAAGCAAATCTGCACTCAGATCATTTCCGACTTGATGGTGCCAGTATTTTATGGTCACACAGAGTCACAAAAAATAGTAAGACCTTGATCTTTTGCATCTTCTTGCCATTGAGCAACAGCCATTTTGCAAACACAGAGTTAACAGAAAAATTCTGGCTTAATGCTGTTGTGAGCCCTGAGAAAAGAGAAGAGAAAACCAGGTTAGCAGTTACCAAGCAAAGAGGAAGCAGATCTAACCTTAAAACTAGCTAACACTTGTTCTGAAAGCCACAAGTACTTTTCACTGGTCAGTTATTCAGAAGATAACAAAAAGGCCAAAAACAGACATCAAGACTTCTCTGTCACAGCCTGGAGTCCACCAGTCATTAGTAAGGTAACCAAGCTGCAAACAGTTCAGTTCACTGAATTAAATAATTTAAAAAGGCATTTCCTGATGTAACACTGAGGTTCTACAGATCCTGTTCTCTTGGCCTGAAGCCCCTAAGGACAAGGAAAATCCTACTACAAGGCAGTGTAAGAAAGCCATCCTTCCTGCTGAGGCCAACTCATCACTACTCCTCTCAGCTGCAGAAATGCCTCTGAGTTGCCTGAAGCTCACAGGTGAGTGTGTGATCTCACCATCTAAAGTCCAATACTGCAGTAGTGTAGAAGCAGAAAAAATAAAGACTAGTATTTTAACTAAACCCACAAGGAAATCTAACATAAGATGACACTGTTGATAGAATGCAGTGAAAAGAAAACCAGCTTTTTCCTAGCAGCTGGGATTTGGTGGAACCTTCTGCAACAAGGGACTGGGAACTCAGCACAATGTAGAGCAGAAAGAAGCAACTTAAGTGTAGGAGCATTTCTTATTCAGTCTTAAGGCAACACTTGCATATGCTCTTGAGAAAGCAGCCTCATTTACACATGGAAGGAAGGGGGGTAACTTGAGGATGAATTCTTACACTACGTGGATGGTTTCACCAACTACAGAGATGAAGTCCACACCACACTTCAAGCTCCTGCCCAGGCATAAAATGGCTGATGAAAGCACTTGGCATTCTGTGCACCTCAGTGATCTCTCCTTCCAACCTACTCCTCTAGCTGAACAAGCTGAATCTCCTTTTTTTTGATGTGTGCTTTATATGATGGTTCAGCTTGAAAGCCGTTCTCTTTAATACATCCACCACCTACTAATCCACACCTACAATCTTAGATTGATGGCTTTCTACAAAGTGCAAAACAATTTATTTCCCTACAGAAGTAGTGTTACTACTGTATTTATTTTACAATTAAACACAGTCATAAGTCAAAGGGATTCACCAAGAAAAAATTATTTTGCTCCCTTAATATCTTCATATATGCTGGTATAAATAAGGAGTAAAAAAAGAGAAAAAGGTAAAGAAAAAGCTTTTACTGAACAAAAAAAATTCAGGTACAACCTTATAAACTCAGTTACTTCAAACAAAAGGTCATGTACCCTTCCTCCACATTTCACAAACACACTCACTTCTCAGTCCAACAGAATTCACAAAACTCTCATATAAAATATTCAGAGAGAAACCCTCTCCTGAAGAAGGTCTGGGCTACCAAGAACACAACTTGTACTGCACAAACCCCACTGTAGCTACCTGTATGAACACATATAAGTGCACAGTGAAAAAGATTGCTTCACAAACATACAGAATTTGTTCGTTTTCTTTTCCAACAGTCAGGATTTAAACGTTTCTGCTCTTCTGCCAAGGCCTTGGCTTCTAGTGTGTACATCCGTCTTTCCTCATTTTTCATCTTCTTCCACCTGTCCCCGAGTATCACACTTATGGCTCTGCAAGATAAATGTTTACAGTGTGGTCAGGATGGTGCTAAGAAATACCCTGATTTTTTTCTTTTTTTTATCTGAGAACTTTAAAGAAGACAGAAGTTAAATGGGGGAATAACACAGAAGGAAAAAATCAAGTGTATCTTAGCATTTTTAACAATCATGTTTCTGGTTATATTCTCATCGCTCCTTTAATAGTTAAACAGCTGAGACTTCTGTGTTAGCTGAGCATGGGTCAGTGCACATTCTAACATTTCAAAGGGTGTACATTTGAATACGCAGCAACTGGCATAAACCAGCAAAATAGGGATGTTAAAAAAAACACCACCAAATGGTAACTCACATTTGTTTTGCTCTACTTTCATACTAAAAGATAATATGACAGATTTGCTGAAAATATGTTCTCTAATAATTAGGGCAATGAACTGAATATGACCTCAGCCAAACAAATATTTGATTAACTCCAAGCCCCCTTGTCTATTTAATCAATATGTGTAGCTTCCTCCACCTTTAATTCATGCTGGGCAGAACACAATGGTAAGTTCCCATCTATCACCATTTCCAGAAGCTAAATTAATTCCTTTCCTACTCTCTCTAAACTCTAGGTCTTTTGAGAACATTTCCCTGTATTATCATGCCATATTGCTTAACTGCACTCCCAAATGTTGGATCAATATCCCATTAAAGCTTTAACTCCATCCTTCAGCTGAACAAAAATCTCTAAACAACAGCTCTTTTATCAATGACAATTACAAGCTAATGAGTAGTTTGAACACTTTGGCTTCAGATTACAGTGATGAGAGTTCTATGATGGGCTCTAACAAAAAGGTGGACACAACTAAGTCCTTTGCTTTCTACTATTAACAAGTTCCTTGCTGGCAGCAAAGCTATTCATAGACTTTCTAACTGACTGTGGAGTGTCATCAACCATTTCCATAACATGGCACATACAGCAATTCTGAAGGCTTTTCTGCACCACACCAAGAAAATGGATTTTGAATCCTGCAAGAGTTTTTGGTACCACTCAGACTTTCCCAGAGCACTCAGGGAGCACAGCCTGACCTGCACTGGGGCTGCCCTTCAGCCTGTGCTGTCACATGCTCTGGTGACTACTCAGAGCAAACTCCTCAAGCTGCCACCAGATCCCACCAACATCAAACCCATTTGCACAGCCTGTCTCTTTGGCGATGGAATTTCTAGTTTTATATCCTAACTGAGAATGAGTATCTTTGGTCTGTCATCAGAAGCAAACAAAACCCAGTTTAATTAGCAGATTTTTCATGTTTTGACAGTGTCCAGAGGCAAATCAACAGAAACCTGTCTGCTTTGGGTCACCAGTTTGTACTGGGTCACTCACACCCCTAGGAAAGAACATGGTGACCCAGAGAGAGGAGGTTTGCTGAAAAAGCAAATCAAAATGTACTATGAAATCTTTGTATTTCAAATAAAAAATATTATTTTCCTCATCTTTAGAAGGTTCACTACTCAAATTATTCAGGGATTTCTGAATGCACCACCAAGTCCAACAACAGTTACAGTGAGAATATCTAGAAAATAAACAAGTGCAGCCCTAACACCAGTTTCTCAAACATGGTCTTACAGCCCACAGTAGTTTTAAGTATCCCGTGACTCTTGACTCCTGCTTTGTTTACAGCTCTCTCTCTTGCTCACATGGCTTGAGAGCTTCTTTGTCTCTGAACAGACCGTGTAACTCTGAATACCTCAAGTTCTGTCCTGTCTTACAGGGGTAAGGAAAATAAAGTAACTGTAACAAACATAACTCCAATGTATAAAAGTAACTACTACATTGTAACATCTACTCAGTAATCTGAAAATGACACAAACTTACATTTTCTAAAAAAAGAGTTATCTCTGAACAGCCAAATAAATGCCTCAGCAACACTTTAGCAACAGTAGCTAAATTTCTGCAACATCAACTATCCCTAACTCTGTGCTGTACTGTGTTTTATGGATGCCACGAAACTGCACCCAAATGCACTGCCTTCCAAACGGGGCAGTGAGCAGTGAATGCATTCTGAAGCTCACTTGTAACTTTGTCATCACTTTCCCTCAAGGTAAACCTCCTCACTGAAATATTCAGTTTATTTTCACATCCATGCAGCTGCAGCTCCAGTTCACTGCATCCATTTGAAATCAGCATACTCAATTAAATGTATAACCATCATAAACTTTCCTGGCTGATATTTGGTTCCATTTCTCATTGATAGTTGCAATGAATGTGAAGGCAGCAGATCTGCTTCACTGAACTTATTATAAATATTACAGAACATCACTGGGACACACAAGACTGGCTGGGATTTAAGGATAGGCTATTTATAAAGCAGGATTTTATTTCTCAATAGCAGTTACAGCCTCCTTACTAGAACATTATAAAATAGCCAAAACCTCTTTCAAAGCACTGTCAACTTTAATTTTTTTACCAGATTTAGTACCAGAATTTTTATGTCACAATGCAGAGTTTTCATAATGTTACACATACATTAAAAAATCTAAGATCAGTGCCTGTTCATGTGCTTTAGTTTCTATTTACATATGCATAATTAGCACAAAATATTACTTAAAACATATGTACTAGAGATCTTTATAAAAAACATTTAGAAGCGAATGTACCTATAGATTAAGAACAGAAGAACAAACTAACAAAGACCCGTCCCCCAAACAGTCATACAATGCTTCCTGCAAGTTTCAGCAGATTGTTGAATGCCTTTAGGACAAGTAAAATTTGGCAATGTACTGTCTGGATTAAGATCCTTCAGATATCCTAACAATCAGTACTCCATTATTCAAAAGGATATACAGACTGGAAATAAATGCTTCTAACTTCATGAACAATTTCCAATATTATGTCAAGACATAATTAGAAGAACCAGAAATTCCCTTTTTTCCATTACAGCACACAAGCAGAGCACTTCCTCACTCATCAGTGAAAACAAAGACTGTTCTGTATTTGTGACTCTGCTGATGCACATATATACATGTATCTGTTGCTTTACCCAAATGCTTTCTCAGAAATTAAGTTTGCCAAAACTGGCTTGTATCAAGTTCACTGCATACTGTAAATATTTACAGTCCACCCCTAAATTACCCTTCAGGTTAGCATCTTTCAAAACTTGTTCTTAAAACAATATACACACACTGTATTTTAAATGCAAAATTTAGGCCATATAGGGAGAGAGATATTCTGCTAGCTCACCCATAATAGCAAAAGTACAGTTTATATCATTACCTGTTGTCTTTCCCTGGATACATCTGAGTGTATTCAACTCTGTATTTTTTGGCAAAAAGCATGAAGGCATTCATTGGTCTTTTGCACTTGTTTGGAGAAGTGGCACTCACAGTACTTGCAGTCCCTGAGCTGTGGCTTTTGGCAGCTTTGCTGTACAAAGGATTGGAGGAAAGATGTGACGATGCAGGAGAGGCACAGTTTTTATTACTGCATTCTGATCTCTCAGCATCCTGATTGTTTGATCCTCCACAGGACAGAGAGGCGCGGCGCTGGCGGGCCATGCTGCTGAGCACATACACTGCAGAGGAGTCCATCGGGGTGAAATCGTAGCTACAAGAAAAAGACATCATAAAGTGATCGAGGAATTTTCATGTAAAATCCCTAAAATACCTGTTCACTCTTCAACTGTACTACATTTCTAGTATCCTGGTCTCTTTTGTGTGACATAAAGATTTGTGCTTGATGCAGATGTCAGTGTGAAAAACAAAAAACCACAACAAGAGTCTGGCAGATAAATTAGTATTTTCTTCAATGTGATGGCAGACTGCAACTTCACACGTTCTGCTGTGTACTTTCAACTCCCCAGCTGTGTATCAATCAGCTATACACTGTCTTCAAATTCCATCCTCTTTTGAATTACACTTCTTTCTTTCTGCTTCTGTCCTTACCATAAATCAAGCCTGTCCAGTGAATGACAGGTAGTGAAAGGGACAAGTGATGTGGAAAGAATAAGCATTGAGTTCACTTGCATACACATATTAAGGACAGATATGAAAGCACTAAATTAAAATAAATTACATGCATTACTGTGCAAGTAACTTCTCTCGGCAGTTAAGTACACACTGTGTGACACACGAACCTTCCACTGAGATAACACCACTTTTCAGAGCCCCGTGACGTCGCACCATTTGGTGCAGCGCTGACAAACGCCTGCCCTCTAGTGACAAAACCGCGACATTCCTCGGCATTTCAAGGTATTTGAACAGCTTTGAGGAGTTGTTTCCATAAAATTTAGACCTCCAAATACTCCAAACTCTTGCAATTTTTAGTCGACTGACAACTACAATTAACCTCTAAGCCCTACCGAAGAAGTTTAATTCCACAGACTATCTGTTACCATCTCCAGGTGTGCAGATACAGCCTAGGAAGCAAAGGCTATGCTGTCTTTAGCACACTATATGGATAAAACACACTTGGAAAGGTGCTACTCAATCATAAATCATTAAACTACCACCACAAAATAAACACAAAACACATATATGCTAAGGCTCCACTCACACACTGCTCAGTGTGGCTAATAATTGCATAATTTAAGGTCAAAATAAGGGCTTTGAAGAGCTTTTTTCTGAACACGAAGTAGAACTACTAACAAGGAAATAACAGCATGTGGCAGTCCAGCCCCAATCTGCAAAGGTAGCTCCTTTTGTGGGACAGAACCACAAGGAAGAGTGGAGCCTGAAGGGTTGCTTCTAACATAACGTGATAATGCTGACAACCTTGCAGGCTATCACAAGATAAGGAGAAATGACCTTCCTGTTCTACAACAGTCCAGCACTCTTCCTATTCCTAATCTCCTTCCCTACTCCTCATCTCCTTCCCATAACACAGCAACAGGATTTTGTTTTTTAATTCTTCTGTCCTGTTAACTACAGCTGCTGCTGCACACTTCCTTCTCAGTCACTCCCTTCTGCCCAGAAAGAAAGGCAAGGAATTTGAAGTGTTCAGGCAGAACTCAGCTGGGTTGCAGGATCAGTAAGGAGCCAGAAGTCCAATTTCTTCAGTGAGATGTAGCTATAGTGATTCTAACAGCTCTCTATGTATGCAGTTCAGAACAGGAGTTAGTAAGAAGAAAAAAAAACCCAGACAGCAAAGGAGTGAAGCCAAGCAATCTGAACTTGCTCTCCATGCCAGACTGAAATCACACAAGAGTTCCCAGGGCCTGAACTGCAAACAGAATTTTAAATTCCTTTTCTTCTACTGTAAAAAAACCCAAAAAGCAACTGGACTAAAAACAGATGCTAAAAAGGTGCTAACATATAGGAGAAGATGGATTCTACTAAACCTAGAAATCTCAAAATAGTATGGAAAAAAAATCTTAAGTATTTCGTTAGAATCTTAGAATCATTTATGTTGGACAGGACCTCTGAAGGTTATCTGGTTGAACTTCTAGCTCAGAAAAACCTCAAAGTTAATCAAACTTTGAAGTTAGGTAGGTTTGCTATAATACAAAAGAATCCCAAGAAAAAGAATACACAAAAATAGGAAGTAATTATGAAAGTACTGTATTCTAAAGCCATAGCACAAGCATTTATCACTAAGAAACTACTCAGATAATTAAGATACGTAGCTGCATAGGAAGCACAAGGTAACAGCTGGCAGACATATTACTATGGGAAAATTGTACTAGGTTTTTCAAACATAATTCACTTTACCTGAAGAATTTATACAAGTAATATATATACTTTTACTGCTCTATCTAATCTGTCTTAAAATATTATAAAAAGAGGCTGAAAAGTTATTTCATTCCAAAGTACTACTTTGCAGTTAGCAGAGTACATAATTACACACAGCTTTTCTAGTCCTGAGTATTCATTTTTCCCTATCATTTATCTTATATTACTAAAACTATTCTCTCTTTGCTCTATATAATGCTTCAAATTCTTCTAGACTTAAGGTGCCTACTCATTAAATACAAGAACCACTGAGGCCACTTTATCCAAAAATTACCTTTTAAATGTATCAAAAACACCTGAATCATCAAAGTTAATGGCATCAGGGTGTCCAGGAGGTAGACACAGATCTCCAAGATGCATTTCACAGCATGGAATGCCATGCTGTACCACAGTCAAGCTTGGATAAAAAGATGACCAACCTGAAGTGGTAAAGAGTTAAATTAGACAAACGGCCAGACAATCTCTCCGGTTCTTCATTGGAGCAATCCTACATCTCTAAATTACATAATTTTATAAAAATGTTCTGATGTAGTTTCTTTCACCCAAAAGAAAAATCAGAAACACTTAATTACGGAATTCTTACTGCAAACAGTTCATTTTTATCTCAAATAAAATCTCATTCTATCAAAAAAGTAATCAAAACCTGGAAACTTTTACCATCATAAGTTCCATGTTTAGCAAGTGAGAGAAGCCTCTTATTTGCGGCTCTTTCTCCCCCGCCCCCCCCAGTTTTTCTGTTTTCCTGAGCTCCATTTATATATTTGATCAAATCTTCTCTTAAGATATAGGCAGTCTTCCTGTACCTTTATGGCTTTAGTTTTGTTTGTTCAAATTCTGGATTTCTTTACAAAGAGAGTAAATTGTTTCTACACCACAACTTTCTATCAATTTCTTGAACAATACGGGATGCCAATAAAATGTGTAATCACTTTCTGAGAATATTTTAATATAAAACCAACTGTACTTGTAGTATTTCATACCTTTATTTTTAACATAAAATGGATGGTCGAGTCTGCATTCTACTGTAAGCAAGCCATCCTCCACTGTGCCAGGATCAAAAGTCAGCTTCAGCACTGACTCACCACAGGAAATACTTTCTTCGTGAGAAATCAACTTTAGACCATTGGAACCATAGTCCTGTAAACACACACACAGTTCAAAAAACTTCCCCCCCAAAAAGCCTATACCTGTGTATACTACAGGTGTATACTCATCATCATACACTGTACACCAACATTTTAATTAGTATTTCTAACTTGCTGGTAAAGATGATGTAACATTCAAAACATACCTAAATGAATTAAATTCGAGTACTTTATAGTAGGATACTCGAATAGCTCTAGACATCTTAAATGTCAACCTGTATTCCTGAGATGGTAATTAAAGGTACAGGGATAATATAAGCATTGCTAAATATTTGCTACAGGTATTGAAATAAATTTATTAGAACTAATGGTTACCTTGTAAGGGCTCACTGGGAGATCTTCCTCTTTTCCACAGCTTTCAGATCTTGCAAACTCTTCAACATCCTGCCATTCTTTATTGCGTCCTTTATGAAAGCACAAACGAGAGCCTAACAGATTTTTTCAAGGGAAAAAAATTAGTGTTAGGTAAAAAAGTCTTTCTTACCAAAAAAAAAAAAAAAAAGAGGAGACAAAACAAATACTTATTTGATGGTACATGTTATTTTACCTTTTAGAAAACAATGCCAAACAGTTGAAGGCCAGGAATGGCACCATCCTAAATCATCATCATCTGAAAGTGATGACATGCAGAAAATGCCAGATTCTGACTCACTATTCGCCTATTAAAAAAAAGCAAAATGGTGTTGATATTTTATTACAGAAGATTTAAGATTTTAGGGTTGGTCTTATATGTCTTAAGACACAGTCACTCATTTGCAGCTGTGGCATCATTTTGCCTCAAATACCAATAAGAATGTAACACAGAGATTCAAGGAATGCAGTAAATATGAATGGAGCATTTTCATCTCCTTTTCTGAGATGCATCCTGAAATTTTTGGGTTTCATTCTCTGAGATTGATTTTTACACACCTATGGATTATCTTATGCTTAGGTGTAAGCCTTTTACAAGCTATCACTCTTTGGTCATCCACAGACTCACTCAAAGCACATGTTACTCTATAGTCCAATTACTGGAAAGCTGCAGGTTCAAGCTGGTTCCAGATAAATCACTTGGAAAAATTCAGTGTCATTAACAGACAAGTTTCAGACACAAATTAATACTCAGGAAAGGGAGACATGGGACCGACAGTATTTGTGCATCTAAAAGGAGAGAGATCCATATTTCCTTTTGAGGTTGCAAATGAGTTAATAGAGTTTTTTACAGCTTGCTATAGAGGGAACTACAGTAGCAGCAAAGTATTCTTAGAATGGGATCTCTTCAGAAAAAATGTGAACTCTATAAAGCAGCACTACAAGCCTACCCTGTGTGGTAAAAAGAAACAGAAAATCCAGCTTAAATAGAAATGGTATGGGTACTAAACAGATTATTTTTTTAAAACCAGTTTCCCTTTTCAAAGAACTTAACTCATTACTCATACATCTTCATTTTAAAATGTTTCAGAACAACTCACCCTTTCGTGTCTGACTGGTGTTTCATCCACATCATTCTTGGAGAAGTTAGGATCATTGTTTGAAGATACTGGTGGAGGACGTGCATAGGAATGTAAACTTTTGCTTGTAGCTATTATGTGAACAGGAGATGATCTACAATAAAAACAAGTATTTTAAAATAGCTCAGATTAAGACAACGAGACTTCGCTGCGGTTACTCCAAAATGCTTTTATTGCAAATATTTCTGTTTCAGTGAGCTGAACACCAAATAAACCTCCCACACACTAGTATTCAAATGGGATGATTAAAAGGTGCAAGCTCAGGCAAAGAGAATATTTAGCATAACTCCTGCATAGCTTCTATACAGCACCCAAATGACAGTATTACTTCCACAACAGCATCTCACTGTCACAGTGCTGAAGTTTTTACAAATATATTGAAGTGAATACCCCATTCTTAAGAGTAAACAAAGACATCTGCTCCGCCCTAATAATTAAATCTCAACTGCATTACTATTAACAGCACCGCATTTAATTTTCTAAATATAAACCTAAGACTAGGATGTAAAATGAGAAGTGAAGCCCAAAAATTTTCAAGATTCCGCACTGCTGCTCACAACCTCATGGAATTTACAGATCACAGACCTGAAACAGTTATCACTAAAATATACTTTGCATTAGATTTCCAATAAGCTCTGTTAAAAAAAATTTTAAAATCAGTGCACTAGAAAGCATTAAGAATTTAACACAACAAATTCTTTTTAATTTTTCATCAGTTGCTTCACATGAAGTAAACATCCATAATTTCTGGACCTGCTTTGACTAGGCAATGTCGTTATATCAATGTGTTATATCATCCCACCTCATTCATGTCTGGAAACTAAGTAGCTTTTGCACCAGACTCTGAGATGAGTCCTGTGCATACTTTCACAGAACAATAAAGATACTAAACAGATCAAAGAACAGAGCTCCAGTTCAAATTCAGAAGGTATAAAGAGTGAAGGAAATGTTTCTGGAGACACAGTATTACAAATCCCCACAGTTCAAAACTGAAAAGAATGTCAGTACCTGTTATAAAAAGCGCACTGCATCAAAGGACTCTGAGGACTTGTGGCTATATTTGCTAATTCTGTCAACCAGTTCACCCCATTCTCACAAGAATAAGCATTTTCTGGATTGCTGTTTGAGGTATGTTGGTTCCATGAAGGCCTTGAACATTCCTGATGTGAAACATCAGCACCAAGCTGAAAAAGTGCAGGTGGGGTAGAATCTGTCTGCACAGCCTGTAATTCAGGAAGATCATCTACAAACAAAAGCACAGATTACCATAATTATACCCAATTCTAGATGACATCAAATATTGCAAATTTAAATAAAAAAGGAACCACAATAGTTTTATTTTTTTTGTATCACAACTACCAACATTTTACAAATCCTATTCGTAATCCTGACAAAATGGCCCCAGAAATAGTAATGCCTCTAGTCTAACGTACAGTCACACAAGAAATTTAAGAAAAAAATAAGTTAACTATATAAAAATGTAGTTCTGGTACCAGTTTACATAGAACTGTACTGCAGAACTATGCAAAATGTAGCATAGTTACACGCTTAACTGAAATATTAAAACATTCAACAAAAGGCAATTAAATTAATCTGTCCTAGCAGGTGTAACACTAAAAATTATCAATATCAAAGGCTATTCAAGATAAAAGTTTTCCACGTTCCACCAGGGAACTGGAATTAAGTCAGAAATCATGAAAGCTGAGTAGGGGTGAATTCCTGTCAGTAACCTACACCTTTCACATCCCATACAGAATAAGTTTCATTATTCTTAATCACTCCATGAGTTCAATTAAATGTGTTAATATTTCACTGATTATATCAATACTTTCTAATGTACATGCTATTTTTCTCCAGTACATAAGAACTGAAGTTAAATGTTCCTCCAGCCCAGAATCTTTATTTGCAGCAGATCTAAAGCAGCATAATTTCTCTTTAGGAGGAGCTCTTGAGCGTTGTGTTTGTTATTCTTGTGCCAAAAAATTGTTTCTCTGGGGATTAGTAGCAGAAATTTGTGGCTGTGAGTTCAAGAAAACATTTGAGTCAAAAGGCCAGCGTGTAAGAACTGGAAATGGGTTAAAGGGAAAACTGACTTCAAAGTAAGACCTTCAGATGTCACAATTCACTGTCACATTCCCTGTCCTACTTAAGTTAAAAATCAGCATCAGCTTCCAGTAATTTCAGTATAGGAAATCTGCAATGAACTTCAGAATTCAGCTTCTCTTGAAAAAGTCATGTTATTTACCAAGTTCCATGTGCTCATCACAGGATGCATATCCAGGAGAAGAGGGCAGGTTTTCATTACACTTCAGCAACTCCAGTGACTCGTTCATTCCTGAAGTTCTCTTGTCCACTACCAGAAGGAGTTTCTGAACTGCATTAGGCATTTGATTTGTCTTCACTTCCCACACCATGTTAGGATGCTCCAAAGTATCTGACTTTAAAGAGACAGAGGTTAAAAACTTGTATGCATGGGAACTGGTTTAAGTTGCATCTGATATGGTACTTCATTACCAGAACTCCACAGGGTGTTGAGTATCACAGCATAATTCAGGGAAGTCTACAGATGATCTTGTACAATCCCTGCAGAAAACAGAGCTAACTCTGAAGTTGGGAGGGTGCTTGGGGCCCTGGCCACTTGAGTTTCTAGTATCTTGAAGGATGGAGATTCCCTGACACTTCCTGAGAACCTGTTCCAGTGACCACTCTTGCTGTAAAGAAGCCGTTCCTTACACACATTTGAACTTTGCTTGCCACAGCCTGTGCCCACTGCCTCCAAGATCTGAGGTTATCTCCTCAACCACCATTCAAGCCAATGTAAACAACATTCACTGGTACCCTAAGCCTCTCATCCCATCACAGAAGGCAATCAGATGGGTCAGACAAGATTTGACTTTGGCTAATCCATTCCAGCTATTCCCTAATCCAGACAATTTCTTGCCTTGCAAGACATGGCTTTCAGGAGGATCTGCCGCATAATATTTCTCAAGGCTAAGGTTAGGCTGGCCAGCCTGTAGTTTCCTCATATCCTCTTCCTCCTTGAAGCCAGATGTGACATTTTCTTTCTTCCAGACACTGGGAGCCCTCCTGCCAACAAATCCACTGCCTTGTGGAGACCATTCTCACAAGGTTTCCCTGCCTACAGCAGGGTGCTTGAAAATAGATGATCTTTAAGGTCCCTTCAAGCCCAAAACAATCCATGAATGACACTGGCCGGCTCCCTTGGAGGCATCCCATTCAATGCATGCCTCACAGAACCGGCCTGCCCCTCACTTGCTCCTCTTCTACCATAGACAAAGAAGTGTCTCACTGTCAGACTCATGTGGCTGCACCCAGGGACTTGAGAAAGCTGGAAACAGGCCTTGCAAATAAAGATCAAAGCAAAAATGTTGCCCTCAACCTTGTGACATCAGGTCTCCTGTGCCATTTAGCACCAGCCTCAAATTCTCCCTAGTCACCATTTCACCACTGTGGCGTCTCCACAGAAGCCTTTTCCAGTGCCCTTCACATCCCTTGCCTCCAGGTGCAGTCTCAAGCACAGTGGACTGCAAACATCCTGAACAGCATTGCAAAGGGAAAGAAAAAGAAGTCTTTACTAGCAGATTTCACTGCGGTTTCATTTCCCTAAATCTCAGTACTGTAACATTTATCCCAAAAGCATTATTTTAAATTATCTTCAGCAGAGCACTGCGTGCTTATTCTACACAACCACTGCCTCTAAAAGCTGGCAAACAAGGTTATCCAATCTTTAGTAATTTCATTATCTACTGGGTTTTTTTCAGATGATGATGAATTAAAGCTACCATAACATGATTACCTTGTACTTTAATGAAGTGTCATTGAAAAAGTAATCACAAGACCTCATAAAGGAGCAGGAAACACAGCTCAGTAAGAAAGAAAATCTGAAAAGTCTACCTCCATGTTCACGTCCACTAAGTAAGGTACATTAAAGAAATACAAACAACAGCTAAAAATAGCCTAATATTTTCACATCACAAAATCACTGGGGTTGGAAGGGACATCTGGAGATCATCTAGTCCAACCTTCTCACTGCTAAAGCCAGTTCACCTACAGCAGGTTGCATGGGATTGTGTCCAGGAGAGTTTTGACTGGAAAATTTCTAACCTTCTCATCTCTTAATCTTTCAAATACATGCAAAACTTAGAGAAACTTGCATGCCACACATAAAAGAATATTTGATTCTACTCAAATGGCACTACTACAAAGCTAGGTCAGTTTATTCTGATTTTAAGGAGGTGGAGCAAAAAGTTTATTTGATTTGAATTTGTTTTCATTTCTGTGGTCAGTCAGTGACATTAATTTCACCTCCAAGAAACGTCTTTAATGCAAATTATTCCTCTATCATCCATGTGGGACAGCAGAAGTACAGAACACCATGAGAGCAGAAAGCTCAGCCATTTCTGCAGAAAGCTCAGACCTCAAAAGAACAGGTCAGGACCTTGAAGATTATCTCCAACTAATCAACTCTGAAAAGCCACTCCTTGTTTTTCTGGCTTGTGTACGTCCTTCCTTTCCCCCCTTCTGCTTTGCTTTTTGCTCTATTTTTTCCTCTCTTCTTTTCCCATTTTCCTGCCAAAATGAACAAGCTAACTTATTTTTGTAAAGCTACCTTCTCCTTTCTTCCTGCCAGGTGCCAAGATTGGAAAGTACCTGCCCTGCTATCCCAACACACTGAAGGTCAGCAATAAGGTACAGACACAACATGCTAATCTGACAAGCAAGATTCTTGCTTGAGAAACGAAGTGTTCCTCCAAGTCACAAGAATTTCTCTAAACCGAAGCCACTCATGTAAAAAAGCCAAAAAATCCTCTAACAAACGAATTACAAAGAAATCATAAAAAACTTACAAAGAAAAACAAAGAAAGTGCCCAACTTTACTTTTTAATGGTTTTATTCTACTTGATTAAAGCCTGTTTTGGACATCACACGTTTCTCTTGTCCTTAGCCTTTCAATGGTTTAGAACATGAAAAGAATGGTCATTAATTCGCCTCTAAAGATTTTTTAAAATTCAATTTCATGTTCAAAACTTGTTGTGTCAGATGTTTTTTGGAAGCATGCTTCACAGGACTGTAATTACTACTGTCGTCTTTAGAGGTTAAGCGGAATTATTTATTGTTTTGTGCTTTAAAATAACTTGTCATGCTAAAACAAACAGCAGTATTAACAAAGACATTATTAACTGAACCATGTCTATTTCTGAGGGACAAAAATAAATGTGTGACAAGAGTAAATAAAGGTTGTGGCTGAGAAGGGGTTCAGCAGGAACTGGGCAGCATCCACCCAAACCGCACTGCGCAGGAATGCCTGGGTGGAAGTGCTTCCCTTGTTTTTTTTCCTCCTGGCATTTGCCCTCCTTCCCCCAACCCACGGCCGAAGTCTCAGGCAACATCTACGCCTGAGCAACGCGCTGGATGGAGTTTAATTTGAACAGCTTCTCCAAGCCAAACACAGCATACTGGCAAGACTGGATCTATCCCAGGGACTTTTCCTGGCGCAGCTGCTTTGATCAGGGATCCCCGCTCCCCATTCCCGGCCGTGCCAGGGAGCGCAGCGCAGACAGAGCGTGATTCACCATGTTTTCCAAGCCCGGGCGGCCCGTTCGCGTGACGCAGGGCGGGCCGCGCTCCCCCCGTGGCACAGACACCCCCCGGGGCCCTGAGGGCGACGTTCCCAGCCCGATCCGGGCCCAGAGGGCTCTGGGGACGCCCGGGCAGCCCTCACAGCTCCCCGAAACACCCCCGGCAGCCCCCACGGCTCCCACCGCCCCCGGGCCGCCCCCCCACCCATCACGTGACCTTGTTTACACCCGCGGCCACACGGCGCATGCGCGCTCGGCCCCATTCATTCGTACTGCGTAACAGGGGCCCGGGGGGGCCCCCCCCGCCCCGGCCGCCGCTCCCCCCGCGGGGCCGCCCGGGCCCCCCGCACCCGGCCCCCTGCCCCCACAGCCGCTGCCCCCGCGCCGGGCACAGCGCCCTCGCTCTGACAGATCGCGGCGGGCAGCCGCTCCCTTAGGGAAAACAAGTGGGGGACACCCGCCCTGCTCCACTTGTTTTCGGGTCTGGAGGGCCCGCAGGGGGGCCGGCGCACCGCGCAGGTTTCATCCCAGCGGCGCGGGACGGTGGCAGCTCCGCCGGGCCGGTCATGGAAGGCGCCCAGTAAACAATGTCCCGGGCTCCCTTCGCCGCTAAAAGCCTGCCCTCGCGGCTTCCTCGGCTCGGCCCGCGGCCGCCGCCGCTCCCCTCCAACCTCGCGGAACCGGCCTGCCCCCCGCGGCCGCCTCGCAGCCCCCAAAAGCGGCAGCTGCAAACTTTGTAGCACTTACCGAACCCGTCGCCATTACCGAGCTCCCCTCGGCTGCCCCCCCGCCCCGGCCTCGCTGCGGGTCCCGCCCACGCCCAGCCTGCTCGGCCGTTGAGTGGCCAGAGACGACGTTGCTCAAGCCGTAGCCGCTTCCTATTGGCCGCCCGGCCTGCCTGTCAGGAACGCACCCGGAGGGCGGGCATGTTTTGACTCTCCCGCGCAGCGGATTGCACCGCGCTGCACATCAATCACCCGCACACGGCGTCCCGATTGGCCGCTGCCCCCGCTGACGCGCCGAGGGGCACTCTGGGAGCTGTAGTGCTCGCCGCCGCCCTTCCTTGCCCGCGGGGCGGCGGTGAGACCACAGCCCCCAGGGTGCCCCGCGCGGCGCCCGGCGGTGGTAAACAAGCGGTGCAGGGACACGTGTACCCGGCCCGGGCCGCGCCGCGACCCCCGCCCGCAGAGAGGGGGCTCTGTGGGATCCCCGCGGCCCCCCGGGACACCCTCGCGTGTCAGCGCTGCACCGAAACAGGCTGCGCAGCGCCCTGGGCACCGCCCCGGCGCGAGGGGTGAGGGAAGTTACTAAAGGTCAGGCAGTGAGTCAGCACAGTCGGCCCTGCCCCGGCCTCGGCCCTCACGTCCCTTCCACTGAAAAAACACCGGCCCAAAATAAAAGTTGGTGAGGGGGGAAGAAAAATAAACTAAATTCATGCAGGTTTATAAGTCCAGTAGTGTCTCCCGTACATTCCCATACATTTATTGCCAAAATAACAACGTGGTTTGGTTAAACATTACTTTTGACAAAGAAATTAAACTACAGATACTATGAGATTTGCCCACTTATCCAGTGACTGGGAGATCTTAGAGACAAAGCTCCTCCCGAGGCCACGTCCTCGTCACAAAATACAGTAATTACTAAGCATGACGTGATACAAAGCAAATGTACAATTCAAAAACAGTCAATATTTTAGAAACTGATGGAGAGTTTCAACATTTTGCAGCTGTTTGGATTTTTTCAAGAAAAAGCATTTCTTTCTTATCCTGTTTTCAGTATCATTCCAATACTGAGTATGCGTCCTAAATCCTGTCTCAGAGCTTTTGTTGTTATTTGCTATCTGCAACAGCTCTGCCTTTCAGGCACGCTAACACAGCTTTGCAAGAATACAAGGAAAAAAAAAGCACAATTTAAACAACTGGTTCCGTGTTCGTTGTCCCATGACAAATGTGGTTAGTGGCCGCTAGAGGGAATGCTGGATTATTGTTCCCACAGGCCTACAAGGGTAACACAATTGGAAAGAAAAAAAGAAAATTATATCACATACACCGAAATTGTACTTAGCATCGAAACACACTCAGTATGCAGATGTCATTGGCACATCAGTTTAAGATTTGTCTTTTCCAAGAAGTCTGTCTGTTAGTAAAGTCATTGCCATCTGTAGGCACTGTTTGGACAGATACATTACTTTGAAAAACACACAGTATCTTCTGCACTGTGAACTGGAAACTTACTTTTTATATGCAAGTTTAGCTTTAAAAAAAGAGTAGAAAAGGCAATGCAATGGAATTTAATTCAAAATCTTCTGTGCTTAATGACCAAACCAACCAACCCTTTACAGAATGTTTTCCCAGTTCGAAAACACGAGTTAAACAAGTGCCTTGAGGAAAAATCTTAATATTGAGATTCAAATATTAAGGAACTAGACAGCTTATTATAATATCAACTGTCTACCCCACATTCCACAAGCTCACATTTTTCCTATATTTACAATTCAGGGTTTTCCTAATTAACTGATATATCTTTATATAAGAAAGATTTTGTGGCATTCTCTCTCTCAAATACATTTTTTTAATAAATAGAAAACTGGTAAACCAGGAATCATCTTTTTTACACCACTCCACAATAAAATTAATTTTAAAGCTGTGCTACTTCCCCTTTCTCTTTTGATCTCCCTTATGTATCTAAACAGCCTTTAGGCCCTTTGGAGAGACACCTGAGCTTCTGGGGCTTTTAATGAATTTCACTGCTGACCCTGCATCACCAGATGGAGACTTGACAGAAGACCTGTGCATGCAGATGTCTCCCTTCTGCAAACAGGCTTCTCTGCTTGTGGTACAGCCACTTGCAAGGTAAAACTCACCATTTACTCTTCTGAAAGCTCCCCCTGCCACAGTGTGAAAGATGGAAAGGGCAGAGGCTGGATCAAGCAGCTACAGAAGATACAAGATCCTGTCTCAAGTCCCCTCAGATTCTTCAGAACAAGTTTGTTGGCCTAAAGATTCATATCATGTTATGTAGCCCATTTCCACCCTGTTATATACTTTTTGAACCCAAAACACCCAAACAAAATAGCTGCACAGCTATTTGCTGTGAAGGCTCACAGTTCTCTACAAAACCTTACAAAACTGTTAGATGTGAAGCCCAGTCCTTTGAGATCCACTGTCCCAGATTCCAGACATAGGTCTAGACAAGTAAATACCACTGCTGAATTAGAGCCTTGATATCACACTGGAATCTATAGCATACCCAGAAAGCACAAAATATATGAATCCTAACTAGGACCAAGATTACAATCTTGTAATGATGAGTGTCTGAATTGTTTTGAGATTCTAAAAAGAGACATGTAAAAACTTTCTTATTTTCAAATATACCTTTTCTTCTTTGCATATAGTAAATTAACATTTACTCAGTGGGATGTAAGAGAAAATGAGTCAAAGGACAGGTACTCCATGAAGTAGATGACAGCAGAAAACTATCGAAGCTTATTTACTAACCCCCTTGGTTCAAGGCAAATATGTATCATCTAAATTTCAGAATTAAGATTATGTCAATGCCATACTCCTTGAGCTGTATGTCTAGTCTCTAATTAAATCATTACACCCCCTCCACACACCCTACCTCGCCTTAGTCCATGCCCAAAATGAATGGGTGCTCAGAGAATGAATCAATACTGTGTAACACAGACACTGTTGGTAGCTTTGCTGATTCAGTTGCTTCTGCTGTTGTAAGAGGTAGAAAATAAGGTGGGGGATTGGGAAGTGTTAGTTGTGAGTTCCTGTCACATTATGGGTGCAGAAGCACAAGAAGTACAAAACAATTAGCAGAGTCTACACTATTAGAAAATACTGATTAATTTGCATCTTAGCTATTTACTTCTTAAAATTGCTAGCCACAAAGTTAAGAAATCACAAGGTAGATTTTTAAAATGAGTAATATTTCAAAGTCATATTAATAAAATGTTATATATTGGGTTTGTGCCTATCTCCACTTTTAATCCCTCCTGTCCAAAGCCAATCCTGCCCTTATGACACAGCTATTACTGCTGACTCTCTGAAATACACCATATCATTATTTTAATTCTACTACAGCTGCTTTCTCATCCACATGTAGACATTCACCCTCAGTAATTAACTAATACTCCCCCAGACATCAGAGGAACCCTGCTCACCATAGCTTCCACTCCTACCCAACGTGGCAGCCTCTGTTCTGCCAGACCATCCCACACCAGTTTTCTCCTGTCACAATGACTCCTGTATCTCCTAAAGCTATTTGTACTCATTCTCCTAAAGCTATTTGTACTCATTCTCCTAAAGCTATTTGTACACATTCTCTCTTCTCACAGCTGTTTGTGGCTGACTGCAATGGTGGTAGGCTCCCTCCACCTTCCTAAGGACAACTCTAGGCATGCCCATCCCCACATTTCACCTCTTCAATCTCCTCACAGAAGATGCTGTTGGGAATGAAAAGCAGAGGAACAAAGAACTTGTTGCTCACAGGAATTAATTTTTCCCTTGAGTGCTAGAAGGGAAACTTCACTTGCTTCCTGCAGTCTGTTCGAGGTGGGGAGAAATGGAATAAACAGCAGGCCAGAGATGATTTTTTCTTCTAAGACAGGTCAGGAATTAATGAGAAATTTATTTCATGCCATTAAGGCACAGATTCCAGTTTTAGCTAAATTTTATCACCTACAAAAATAAAGCAAGACAAAGGTGACAATAGTATTAGGCAAAAAATAAAGGCTTGATATATCGTAAAAACAATCCAGAAGAGTGATAAATAAGAAAACCATCTATATCCCAGCTCAAAGCTTTCAGAAAAACAATTCAAGAAGAGATTATAGATGATCTGTAGGTTTTCTTTATGCTGATTGGTAAATTAAAATGCCCAGGAGTGTTTCTGGAATACAATCATCTGTAATGAAATTTGTTTTAGAATTTTTTTGGTAAATGGTAAATTTTTTTGCAGGCCAATAATAAATAATTTTTGGATAGGGTTTGGGAGCTACCATAGGCTAAGGACTGTTCTCAGTTGGCCATCTGTGTATGACCATCCCTTATGGAAAGCTGGAAAAAAGCTTCCAAGACAGCTTATACACGAGCCCAGACAAATACTGGAAAAAACTATGAGTGTTGGTCATTCAATGCCTCTGTACTAGCAAATAGTCTCAGGCACATAAGATTTCCCATGATAGATATAATTATACAGATGCAGCAAAAAACTAAAGGTAGAGTGAAGCTAAGGTTGCTTAAGATAGTCACACCACCTGACTCCACAAGGACAAAGCAATAAAGAGAAAAAGAAGATAGAGCTTCATGATAAGTTGGATGGCTTTTTCCAAGTAAGACATTTATCAGAACTGAATTTCCAGAATCTTCAGAGATATAAGGGAGCAGATCCCAGAGGCTCACTTGGCTGCCAGGATATCAGTCATCCACAGAGACCTGCACAGAGCGTTATCATCTCCCAAAACTTCATAGCTGCTCAGCTGAAATAATTCACTACCTTCAAAGAAGAAAGGACAAAGTATTCATATCATGCCATTATGCTCTTTTTAGGCTGTCCCGATTTAATTTATGTCAGTAAGAAAAGGTTGAGTCAGCAGATACTGTCACAATGGCCTAGTATAACCTAATGTCAGAGCTTTTCACGTGGTTTTGACTGGGCAGCTTCTTTTGTGTAATAGCTTAGTCTTTGTTCCTTCCCTGTTCCCCCCATACACACATATGCCTCTACCAGTTCTAAGGAAGAAACACAACCCTACCCACGGTATTCCCACAACCATGGCAATGCCAGTACTGCACTCCAGCACATTCTGACTTGCCATTAGAGAAGAGACAAGGATGGGACAAAGGG
This sequence comes from Manacus candei, assembly GCF_025592945.1. Classification (NCBI taxonomy): domain Eukaryota; kingdom Metazoa; phylum Chordata; class Aves; order Passeriformes; family Pipridae; genus Manacus; species Manacus candei. The sequence goes on along the minus strand of NW_026138111.1, from coordinate 2,879,788 downwards.
GCTGGGGAAAAGGAAGTTTCTGTCCAATGAACTGGACCTAGCCAGTCACTCCACTTGCCTTACATCCCCCTACTGCCACTGGCTCTTCACATGGCTGTCAGAAGAAAGATCTTTTAGAGGGAAAGAGAGAAATGGTGTGAAGGAAGAGACAATGTTAAAATTTAATTTTCTTTGGGCTTTTCATATCCTACCAAGATTATTCAGGCAGTCAACAGCAGCGATCTGTATGTACTCAGCATACAAAGAGGCTACTCCTCCCAGATAAAACTGCAAGTAATAATTGAGAACTACAGACACAGGAAACTAAAAAACAAACAAAAAAAACCAAACAGCACACCTATAGCCATCACATGTATAATTGGATAAAAGAGCTTTGAACTAACATAAAAACTTAAGCAAGAGCATGTAAGAATGTCCATGCTGTGGCAATTGACTTTCAGCAAAGCACTTTGTTCAGCAAAAGCTATAAGATGCAGTAAGCATCTGAAAAAAAGAAGACTAGGAATTGCCAGTTCTGTGGAGGATGACCAGCAGATACTGATTTTGCACATCTGGGAACTCCTGATATTGAATAAACAATAATGTTTGCCACGGCAAGTGTGTCATGAACTACAAAACGGCACAATCATGACATAACTATCCTAGAGTCACCTTACAGAAAGCTTAAAGCACCAAATATTTCAAGCAAAACAAACCCAAACCACTAAAACCAAACATACCATTTCAGCAAGGACCAGAATAGTCTTTACTGAATAAAAAAGACAACATGAGGGAAGAAGATGGAGTGACAGTGGTTTAGGTAGTAAATGGTTTCACAACGCTCTTCAGAGGTTTGCCTCAAGACTTCCACGACTGGTGACTTCTGGACCTCATACAGGAGATCCAGAAGGGAATGATTTCAGAAGTGTTTATTTCAGATGACTTTGAATTAAATCTCATGGAGCACAATGTCATTTGACGTTTAAAAAGTGATGGCATCAGCACTAGGACCAAGGAAGCTTGCTTTCCTCAGGGTTTGTGTCTTGTGATTGACTGCGGGGCTGTGGTCAAATTCTTTTCCCCCTGATTAAGGCATTTGTAAACAAACACTTGCTGCCATGTGGATTCTCTTTCTCTTAGTAACATGTGAGCCATGAATGCCTCTCCTACAGGATTCCTCTCAGGCTTTTCTCTCCTCACTCAGTGGGGCATATTTTCAACAAACTAATTGGACCTTTCCCTCCCCTTTTTTTTCCTATTTAGAATTTAACCATCTGTCAAATTAATTTAAATCATGTGCAGAATTATAAATCACTGTTAAGGTTGGGGAGAAAGGAGAGAGACAAACCAACACATAGGTGCCAAGTAACTGCCAAAGTACCGTTCCTTTAGTTACCCTGCTACAAACAAGGACAAATCAAGGATAAAAATCTTTAATAACCAAAGCACGAACACAGATAGTCTCATAAGGTAAACCTGACATAGTATTGTTTAAAATTATTAGAATTATCTACCTTTTCTTGAAAGGTCTTTAAAAAAAACAGTGACTTGGTATGATTTCCTTCTTAGGATGAACACTCACCACATTTATGACATGAAGACTGGTATATTTGAAGTGTACATATGAACAGATCCAGGAGAGATCCCAAGTGCTGACTGATGAACGATATAATGATTTGGATGAAACTTAAAAAGTGACAATTTATTACTGTCGGTTAAGACCCCCTGAATTCACCAACAAAGAAAATTCCAGAAACCATCCAGTGCCAAGAGCAACACCATAAAACTGCTGCAACATGAAGTTGTACTTTGGGACAGAAAATCCAAAGTCACTCCACAGCTTTTTCCCAGCTATAAACTATGGAGCAAATCATCAAACACAAAGTAGTTATGACAATTACCACACCAACATGTTGTCTCTTCTGAGTTGACAGAGCATCTGCATAATGTCATTTATGAAAATCAACATGAAAGTGTTAAGAATTATGAATTTTTTTAATAAATGAATATAAATAGGTCACTTGTAACTTTATGACAATGGAATTAAAAGACAACAATATCAATAAACATAGATTTTTATATATAAAAGTGTTGTTTATTGTAAGGAAACTTTAAATATAACCAACAATATTGAAAATATCATGACTGGCATTTATGGCCTTGATTGTAGTTTACTGCCGTACAAGTAATTTCTAGCATTTTTCTTAGTCACATCAAGCCAGTGCAAAATATAGGTAGCTTTTAGAGATTAAGCATACAGAATGACAAGAGTGTAGATTTTGGTTACCTGACATTTCCTTCTAGTTTAACAGGCTTCTCTTTTTTTCCATAAATCAAAAGTACAAAGGCAAGTTATCATATGTGCAATTATTCACACCAGGTTTCTAGGTTAAAAAAAAATTACATTGGTAAATTTTGCTCAGATTGTACTTTTTTACGAATCTGACTTATAATTTATACCATACTGCATGATATAAATGATATATTATTATATAATCATAATTTCATATACAGGTATGATTATATAAATTGTCAGAACATATCACTAACTGTAGGGTAGTGATTGCATCAACATACACAAATGTATGGCATTAGAAAAGTCATTATCTAAGAAGGAAAGATGTTATAATTCAGGTGTTTGAAACAGGGCATAAGCAGCCTTCCACCAACTCTTGCAGTGTTATTTTGGCAGAACTACTGCCCATTGCCAGTATGTGCACGAGTTTTCCATGTACATCAACAGACAGGTCAGTAAGCAGTATTAAAATTGGGCTGTGCCTGAAATTTCCAGTCACAGACCCTTGTAAGCAATGAGCCCTGTGCTCCTAATTCAGATGATATTCCCTCTCCTCAGTCTTAGAAGGTATCCCATGCTATTATGGCTGAAGACATTACTTCATGATGACCTACCAGGTTTTTGAAAGCAAGACATGTTAGGTTTAACAATAACAGATGTGTGCAAAGCTTTGGAAGTACTGATCTTTTAAGTTAAAAATACTTTTACACTTCCTGATAAGGATTTTCAAGGACAAGCTTAGTTTAGCATGGCTTTCAATATCAATCACTTTAGTAATTGACTCTGATCTTTGATAGCTAAGATTAGACTGCAAGAAGAGAGATATACAGCGATCATTTCATTTGAAACAGGTAAAAGATTTAACATAAAAAAGGTGAGATCTAAAAAACAATTAACTAGAGAACAAGCATAGATAGAGAAGACAAAATGCATAAATATAAAACAAGGGAGAAGGAAAACAATATAGGTTATGTATGATTAGGTAGAACATGACAATGACCCATGCCTTTGCTTTGAAAGCATTAAGGTTAATTTGTCAGCTGTCCTCACTCATGTACAGAATGCGTATAACTAATAAAAAATGCAGTTTATTGCAAAGATACACAAGTCCTCTAAATTGCATAAGATATTACAATGTCGTGCTGAAACATGACATATTAAACAAAGAGGACTTTAAAACGAATTACAAAATGTTAAAAATCAGATTTGGGTCATGAGCGTTACACAAAACGCGTTGTCATGCTTTATCTTACGATTAATCTTGTGATTAACTACATCTGTGATAAATGCAACATAAAATCATGACAATTGTAATAGAAAGTAATATCTACTGTATATCTTCTGTATTAATACATATAAACACTTTGTGTGCACTAATACTTTCAACATATCACATTCAAACTAACAGTCTTTCCAGAAAAGTTGTAACGTTTTTTGAAGAACAGAAGCTGGTTTAACAAGTTCATCGCATGTGAGGGGTCTTTTTTTAAATCTATTCTTTATGGAAATGCTGTGTTAAAGGATTTGATTTCCAAAGGTGCTGTGCTAATACATGTCGTCCTAATAGCAGGTGGAACCATCAACTCTAAGCACTTTTAAAAATCAAGTCCACAATTTAATGAATTGCTATTTTGTTTACTAGTATTCCCACTGCAATAAGTAAAAAAAACAGAACAAAACAAAAACAAACAAACAAAAAAACCCCCAACCAAAATCAAACCAAACCAAAAAACCCCAAACCCACTCTTAAAATCACAGAAAATGCTTGGCATCTATAGGAAGAGAGACAATTTCTCAGTGGACTAACCACTACTGTGCTATATTCTCATAACAGATCTTGTTGCTCCACTGTTTAGTTCATGCACTGGTATCGGCAATGTCCATGTTTGTTCCAAACAGAGCAACTAGCTGCTCTTCATAGTTTGCAATGTTTCTTTTCAGAATTTCCATACAAGGTCCCAAAAGCCTTTCAAATGCCTGCACGTCCATAACTAAGACAAAAAGGGAGAGAAAGAATATGATGTGCTCATCAGTTACAGACACTAACCCTGATATTTATGACATTCCAATGTAAAATTTTAAATGACAACAAAACAGATACTACTGTATAATTAGAAAAAGATAATTAGGAGCTAAACACCAGACCCTGAAAAGCAATGTATGCAAAGGGTTGTTTATGAGCACAACTCCTATAGTCTTCACTTTTCCTGCGCCTGAGATTACAGTGTGATGGAATGATTAATTAACAGGTGGTGAAGACAAAGAGTTTGTTAAGAGCTTAAATCATGGTGATAAAATGGGACAGGATTTTTAAGACTTATTTCTTAGATGACTCAGTCTACTGAGAAAAGAAGTACTTTACCTTTCTGCAGACTATTAGACATTAATCTGATAGTTATAAATGGTTTGCAGCAATACTCTGCACAATTTTTAATTCTGTGCAATAAGAGAAATGTTGGAGAATTTGTGTTTAATAGTATTTATCAATTGCAAATAATTTGTGCAGCTAAATAACATAGATAGGAATGCACAGCAATAGCTGATGTACTTAAACAGCCTTATTTAGGTAAATGTTATTAAATCTTATATTCTGGAGAAAGACCGATAAATACAAATAAAACCAACCAAATAGATTATGTATCATTTTATATTAGATATAAAATATTATTGAACAATACCTAAACATTTGACAGTGCCAAGAGCAAATGCAGACGCAGCTCGTGGTTTGTTAGTTACAAGAGCAAGTTCTCCAAAATACTGTCCTCTTGAGCATCGAGCTATTTCAACTGCTCCATTCTCTTCTAGATCTTGTTTACCCTGAAATATCATGTAAAAAAAGAAAGAAAATTATGAGTATGAGGGAGAGACTTGCTGAACTCAGGATTGAATAAGTGAAGTTAGTGACAATGGTAGCATCACCATCTAACACTTACAACAAATCAATATTAAAAAAAAAAAAAAAAAGTTCAGTGTTTTAGGGATGTTTACCTTCCTTGTCATTATGATCCTTACTTCACCAGATTCTACAATGAAGAAAGAATCAGCCAAGTCACCCTGCACAAGACAAAAATAAAGTGAGTAAAGGAAATATAGTTTCCCTTTTAGTTTCATTAACATTAAAATATTTGCAACCAGTGCCTTGAAGCTCATCTTTCTGATACCTGTTGGAAAAGAAATCACTTTTAATTTGAAAACCATACTCTAGGCACATAATCAAAACATCTGTATGGAACTACCAGCAAGGACTTTTCATGGAATGACATAGCTGACTGTGCCTTACACAAAAACCAGAAAACCAATGTTATGGAAGATTTTTATGATCCTTACTACTGTTTCTCCACTTCTGTATTTCTTTGAAATTATTTCACTTACTGAATTTCCAGTATAAAAAGCCTCCAAGGGCTATTTGATATCCAGTATTTATCTGGGGGAAGACAATCTCAGTTGCCTATTCTGAAGAGTTTATTTCTGCATTCTTTTTCAAAATGCTACCGTATTTTAACAATAAAAACAAGTTAAGTCCTCAGAGCTCCTCATTGGAAACATGTTTATGTAATTTGAGTTTCTAAGTATACTAAAAGTGTTGTTGACTCCTTTATTATACCAACAAAGAGGGCTGTTTTTCAAAGTACTGTAAGTGAAAAGTTAGCTTTTGAAACAAAATAATCACCTCTCTCAGATACAAGATTCATTGGCTTTGTTTAGGTGAGAAAAAATATAGTTTAGAAGCATGCATTGTCTATAGATAACATGATTACTGTTATGTATTGGAAAAGAAAAACTAAAACTAGAAATAAACTGTACCTGAGCAATGATTTGTTCTCCATCTTTGTACACTTTGGTACCAATCACATCAACCACTTTTAAACGCTCAGACATCTTCATTTAAAAAGAGAAAATGTAGAAATATTTAGTTAACATTATTATACTATATATTTAGAAAACACATTCATATTTCTTTTCATGGATCTTTGCACAGAATAGTGTATCTTGATTTTCCTGTTTTGATAACCATTAAAAAAAGAACTGCTGAACAATGTTCCAGAGGGTATATTACAGTTTTAATACCCAGGTATTTTGATAAAACTTCCATTTTTGTAAGAAGTCTATATATTCCAAGTCTTCAAAAATTGTTTTTAAATACAATATTAACAATAATTCTTTATCCCAAATTTAAAAAAAACCCAAAGTATGCAAACTTTTATAGTGGAGAAACTTTGAATTCCAAATTTAAGCTCTTGAAAACTAGAACCTTATCAGACATCTTTGATACAGCCATTAAAATAATTCGATAGAAATCTTACTTCTAAGGATTTAAGGAATGGCAATGACTCAATAAAACTTTCATACATTCTTCTCTTTTTGGCATTATTTTTTACAATGATTCTTCGGAATGTTACCCTGTCCTGAAAACACAAAGAGAAAAAGAGAGTTTATTAACAGAAAATATGTGTGTGCTAGAAAATACTTTAGAAATGGCTGAATATGTTCAAATTACCCCATTTTAGTCACTCAATATAGCTGTCAAACTAGCTGGCCAGTCTCTCCCTACAGTCAGTTGTAAAAGATTCCTCTAGAGGTCAATCGAGAGCTCCTAAAGTTAAGCTCCTGATCTGATTTATGTTATGAAAATCTCTGCCCTTTGGCAGAGGGTACATGCTAAGTTCACATACAGAGGGTAGAGAGTTTACATTAAACTGTGAACATTGAGTGTGTAATTTAAGAAATCTTCAATATTTAAACGTTTCATTTACAAAGTTTATTCATTATCCTGAGGTCCTGCACATATTGATATGTACCCCATTAGGATTTTATACTGTTATATAAACAAAACCAAAATAAATGGGTCTGGGTCTTGGGTCACAGTCCACTTTCTGCTATTTCAGCAGAACAAGATTCACTGCTGCCCTAAACAGCCAACTGGACATTCCTTAGTATTTGGCCACACAAGTGAACCAGACAGATGCAAAAACTACATGAATGCTGTTTTCTTCTCTTGACTTCATATGACTGTATCCTGGTGACAGAGGGGAAACACACTGCAAACCTTCACTGATACAGGTGGGACTTACTGGCCAATGCAACCCAATCCAATTTAAAGCCATTCTTACAGTGTCCTTATAAAATCCCAAAAGTCACATGGATTAAGCTGGTGGAAAACCACGTTTCACTTCAATGGCAAAATGTAATCTTGGGATCAGTCATTAGATTGGTATGCATATCTTGAAGAAGATGGCCATTGCAGTTTTACTCTTTAGGTAAATTCTATTACTGTTGTCAAAGATCCAGGTAGTATAACCTCATACTGGGAATTTTACTCTGGAACCAAAGGTGTTTCCAATCAAGATGTGGGAGAAAAAGAAAATTATATGCAATTGCAAACTGGGTAATTATAATTAAAATAAAATTAATTTCTTTTTTAAAAAATCAGTGTTTTCTTAAGCCTCAGATTTGCATCTGCAGATTCTGAAAAAAACCCAGCATTGTGTTGGGAGTTCTCAGAATTTTTAGAATTAAACTTTCTGAAATCATAATTTTTTTTAAATGCTGATAATAGCATGCCAGTGCAATTTATACAAAATAGTTTTTTTTTAAAATAGCTTAAAACAAGTATTCCACTTACCAAACCCCAGATGGCACCAGGAGAGGTAGCTATAATTGTAGCTGCTCTGGGTGTATTGTACATTAAGGCCAACTCACCAAAACATCCTCGGTTATCATAGGTTCCAACACACCTCCCAACACCGTCGCATTTTACATAAATATCATATGTACCTCTGTTAATAAAATACATAAATACAATGAGTAGAATCCAGCCCTGGTCTTCACTAAGCAGCCTCTCACTATATTTTTTATACCGTGAATTCCAAAGATAAAGTATTTGAAACATACATTTGTTTGTTTATATGGTGTTAAATACCTTGTAGAGACATCTCAATGACTTCTATAAATAATAAAAGTGGTCTCTTTTTAAAGGGAAGGATAGGGCTATTAGTTTTTATGTTAACTCAGTTTAAAGACAGACTGGATGTACAGTGATCTATTGATCATCAGAACTCACTAAAATTAAGATTTAACTTACTATCTGTTTCTTAATTTCACTTTAACCACACTAAACACAAATGTCACAAGTCCTTGCAAAAATTGTTATGACAAGATAGCTGAAATAATACAAGTTATTTAATATTTTAAATATTTTACAGTAGTAATTTATAATGAAATAAATAAAGGAGAAGCAGGAAACACAAGGAATGTACCTGAAAAGCAACATAAGATTATGAAATAAAGATATACATGTGTCTAATATATTGTGCATTTAAATCAGTAACTTTTTTTTGCTTTGGGAATGCAGTAAAACCTGGTTTCTTGTAAAACATGATGTTATCACCCCCATTAGTGCTGAGCCATCATTTTGTTCAGTGCTGAATATTTGTATGCTATGTGTTGATAAATCATGTGAATGTAATGCAAAAATCTGTGCAATTATTTCACTGATAAGGGACATAGAGGTGATTCACTGCACCTAAAAACTGCAAGGCTGACAGAATATTATGAAGTCCCTGCAGCCTTTTGCATAAGAGATGACAAACTGTAATCTCACAAAAGCTGAAAAATACTGTCTTTCCACACAGAATCTTGACACACTTCCATGATCTCCTTATTTAATACTTCAGGTAAAAGGGTCCTACAACAATCATCTAGTCCAACTACCTGACTGCTTCAGGGCTCCCAAAAGTTAAAGAGCGTTATTAAAAGAATTGTCCCAATATTTCTTACATACTGACAGGCTTGGAGCATACAACAATCTCTCTAGGAAGCCTGTTCCAGTGTTTGACCACCCACGTGGTAAAGAAATGCTTCCTAATGTCGAGTCTGAACCTCTTCTGGCACAGCTTTGAACCATTCCCATGAGTCTTACCACTGAATACCAAGAGAAAAGCTCGGTATCTCCCTCTCCACTTCCCCTGCTCAGGAAGCTGCAGAGAGCAATGAGGTCGCCCTTCAGCCTCCTTTTCTCCAAACTAGACAAACCCAGAGTTCTCAGCTGCTCCTCACAGGACATTCCTTCCAGTCTTGTCACCAGATTTGTTGCCCTCCTCTGGACACATTCAAGTAACTTCACATCCTTCCAAATTGTGGGGCCCAGAACTGCACACGGTGTTCAAGGTGAGGCCACACCATCACTGAATACAGTGGGATAATCATGTTTTTTGACCATCTGGTTGTGCTGATCTACACTGATCAACAGCCTCTGCATTTCTTTTAGAGTTCTAGCATAATCTTCCTATCAAACGCTCCCAGAAATCACTGCATTAGCCTAAAACTACAGTTACATTTAAGAAAAGGTGTTTTGGGACAGCCTGGCTGGAATCTGTGCCAACAGACTAGTGAAGTATGCCAAAATAAATGCTCTTCCTAGCTCACTGATTTCAACAGTAACGATTATCTTGGTTACCTGCTTTGTCCATACAGATCTCCAAATGCAAAGTAAAGCCTTAGCTCCTCAAGGTCTAATTATTTTCTTGCAAGCAAGAAAATCTACAGGTAGTACTGAAAACCAGTAAGATTTCAAATATTGAGCTGTAAAGCTTTTAGCATTGTGTTTTGTGTTAGATCTCTTTCCATGTTAAAAAACAAACCAAACCAAACAAACAAAAAACCAAACCAAACAAACAAACCAAAATAAACCCTCATCTTTGGAATCTAGCAATACATAACAGGAACATATTTCCATATAAAAAAGCTGCCGCCTTTAAGAAACTGCTCTCCATAGCTCAGACAAGAGCCATACTGGTTCATATGTGCTCTTTTTTTTTTCTCCCATGCAAATATATGTAAGAGTTAAATACAAGTTCACAGAATATAAGTCTTTCTGAATGACTTTTGCATAATACTTTGTGCTCTAATGAGACACAGCAATTCACCTATCAATGACGTAGAAGTTGTCACCATCATCTCCTTGATCAATAACATGTTCCCCTCCTTCAACCAGCTTTTCAAACATTGCATCCAACACCTGAGACATCTGTTCCTGTTTAAAAGAACACAAAGACAAGAAATTATCATCTGCTTTTAAACTTCACTCTTCAAATTAACTAACTGGCCAGCTTCCCAATATGCAGATAAAAAATGTTAATAGGTGGAAAATATTCATGCTACAGAAATGTGTGGATCAACAGAAAGACAGTTTCATTTAGTATTCAGTGTTATCTTTTTCCTCTTCCACTGTTCAGAGCGCAGCTTCCCTTCTTGTCCTTGCAAGTAATAAAATAGATCTTCCCTACTCATGACCATCCAGAGAGAATTCTCAACTGAGTAATGTTATACCATTGAAAGAAAAAAGTGTATCTCTTATTGAATATTATAAACTTACCTGATTTTGTCTTCACAATTATCTCACTGAATTTAAAGTTTCAAAATTATTCAAAAATCTAAATTATATAATGCCTGCAGAATGTTGGGCCAGATGTAATAATAAAGGTCAGCAGTTCTTTGGTTAAGTATGTAAATGCTGGACTCGTTGGGAAGTAGAAATTTACACACAGTTATAAAACTACTTTGTTAATTTGAATGGAATACAAATGTTTACAGAGAAATGTTAAAAGACAACATGTGATCATCTGAATTACAACTGTCTAATAACAAAACCAAATCACTAATTACATAATCTGTGTTGTTTGGTGCAAATTTGCTAAAACTTGACTATTCACATCTAAAAAAACCAAACACAGCTCATTGCAGATTAACAATGTGGCTTCTAAAAAGATAATTTAAAAATTTAAATTTTATTTTCAGTTTATCCCACAATATACCTAAAATTCTACCAATAACCACAAAATCATACTTTACTTGTTGAAACTTATTAAGTATGTATCATACTGGAAAGAGCAGTTTCTAGTGAAAACCACAGTAAAAGAAAAGCCTGTACATTTGCAGTGGTTCAATTCATAGCCCTCCCAGTCACTGAAAGATGGATGGCATTTGCCTTTCTGGAGACAACCAGTCTAAGCCAGTCCTGTAGAGTCTTGGTGCAGCCCATGGACAGAGATAACCACATAAGATAGTTCAGAATGAATTTCATCCTTGTGTTGTTGAATTTCTTCACTTACTGAAAGCTTTTAAAAATATTAGCAGTACCATGTTATCCAAGTCTTTTTGAAAAATGGAAGCTAAATAAAATTTTACTTCACAGAGTTCACTGTGTGTGGGCACAAAGAACAAAGGAATGGCAGCATCCATCCTTTGTACAGCTGATGATGGTAAAGTACAGTAAGACATCATGCAGCCCTCCTAGGCCAGCAAAGAATCATTTAACTATGTCTCTATTTAGCTGGTACCTTTGTTAGTATAGACAAGTATGCATTTGCAAAAAGAAGGATCATTGTAGGTGTTATAGTGAATGTGTTATAGTCCATTTCAGAGAAAGAGAAAAGTGTGTGTGGGTGCCATTGGGGGAGACTGAAAATTAGGGGCAGGACTTGCCTTTTAAAAACTTCCATGCTTAAATTAATAGGTAATATTACTTCATTTTTTACAGTCCTCCCTATGTGAACTAAAAGAAACTCCTACAGAATCTGCAAAACTGACCTAATCAGTTAATTGCCTGAGGCATTTGAAGCAGCACCTTCCCTTTCTCTTGCTTTACATCTGAGTTTTCAAAGTGGCTCTCCAACCAACAGCCCTTGGCTGCCATTTGAAAACAAGTAAGAATATACAGAATGCTCTACACTTCATGGAGGCTAGAGGCCATATGTTATCCTCTAAATGCAAGCAATGCAAGAAAAATGCATTATATGAACCTCAATCCTTGGAAATTAAAATACTTTAAAAAAAGCCCCAGACAGGAATGACAACTGCTTTACCAAGGACATCCCCTTGGACCAGTGTGTGATCCCATCCCTCCTGCCAGGTCAAGTGAAAAACTATAAATAAACACTCACTCTCCTATCTTTGTATCACACAAAGCACTGTCCTCCAGATGCATGTTGTTTTATTTGAAATAGTACGTTAACCTCAATTTCTCTCCAGTCAACAAAACAAACATAACACTCACATCTCAAGATAATTCCTTGAAAAAAAATAGTCGGTGAGATAATGGACATTAAGTATAGTTTAAACTACATTTTATTTAGTGTAAAACTTTCACAGATTAAAAATCCAGTCACTTGTATGTCCTTGCAAGACAGATTTTGATTCATTCAGGAGAGCTGGTAGACCATGGCATGTCCTTCCCAAATGTCAAAGGCTCTTTTAACTGCCAAACTATCAAGTGCTTTCCTACTGCTGTGCCAGGTACATGTCTTCTTAATATCAATTTATAAACTTACTGTGAGCTGTTCTGTAAAGGAAAAAGGACAAAGTTCTCCGCACTAAACTCCAACACTGGGGCTTGCAAGAAGCACTGATGTTTAAACTGCTGATATAAACATTTGTTGTTTGACAAAGTGCTACCTGAATCAATGAAGACACTGTAGATAAAATGGAAAGTAGGACATAATCATCACTGGTAGTCATGACAATGACAAATATAGAAAGCAAGTTCTGAAAATTTTCCTTCCCCACTATTTAAGAAAAGGAATTTGAGAGATAGAAGGCACAGCTACATTTCTACAATTAAAATGACGTGGTGTCTAACAGCAAACCAACACAATCTTAATCTGGCATTTGACAGGAGCTGGTAAAATCCAGACATTAAGATGGGTGCAATAAATCTCTAAAGTAATGGATAGTATGTTGGGATTATATATGCTTGGAAATCCCCAAAAAGAAGGATGAGTGTGCTGCTGGAGTGCTCCTTGGTACACAGGAAATCTCAGTTAATTTCCCTTTTAGATCCAAGACATCCTGCACAATTAAGTGGGCATAAGATTGCCCTGCACTTTAGTAAAACAGTAGCAACAAGACTTGCCTATCTCATATGACTTGTAAAAATTATAATGTTCTGAGACACAATCATAAGACTATCATGAGAACAAAGTGAATCCACACTTCTGTTGTCCCTGAGTTCATAAACCACTTCATGCTTTCCTCCTACAACCATTCTACTAAAATGAGCCCCAGTTAAAATGGCATCCTGCTGGCCACCTTAGCCTCACTATGTGAATTATAAAATATCAACGAATTAATATTCAACATGATATTAGGAAATCAACGAAGCAGACAGAATACCAAAATAGGGAGCAAGAGATGGGGAGGGTGAGAGGAGTGGGGGGAAGAAAGGGAGAAAATGTTGGTAAAACAGGCAAGGAAATCATGGGAAGAAAAGGACTTCTTAATCAACAAGTCAGGACCTTGTAGAAGAAGAGTAGATCACAGAATTCATGTCTACAGCTCTCTGCATTTGTTTTTCACAACAAAACCGTGTATATACACTCCTCAGAACTATGATATAAATGTCAGCAGCAATATTGATCCAATTCAAAATATTTAGTTCCCTTGTGTAATATCCACTTGTAAACTAATTAAAAGGCATTTATTTCCTCACTATCAAAGAATCTACTTTGTATTTCAAAGTATAATCAATATTTTCAAGCGATAATATTTTTCTTGAGAATATACCTTGCTTTTTCTCCACATGTGTTAAATTAGTATTCTGCCTCTCAAATATCATGCACATGCCCATCAGTCAGGCTCAGTAACGCATTTCATACTTTGTAACTAGCCCTCTGAGCTAACTGACTGATTCTTTTTAGTAGTTTGTTAAAAAAAATTAAAAAGAGCAGAAATAATTCAGAGTTGCAAATAGTTTCCAAAATTCTTAAGCCAAATATGAAAGTACTTTACATTGTGCCGTTCTTTTGCAGAACATCTTCAACAGCTGATTAGAGAATCACAGAATAATTTAGGTTGGAAAACACCTTTAAGATGATTGAGTCTAACCATTACCCAGCACTACCAAGCCCACCACTAAACCATGTCCCCAAGGACTACATCTACACGTCTTTTAAATACCTCCAGGGATGGTGATTCCATCACTTTCCTGGACAGCCTCTTCAAATGCTTTGACAACCCTTTTGGTGAAGATCTTCTGTTAGGAGTTACAAGGAATGCTTTGGCCTTAAGTATAAGAATCCACTATTCATAAAACAGTTACATTATGCTCTCTTTCATCTTCCTTCAAGTTAATCAATTCTAATTGATTAATCAATATTTGTGCTCTCTTATACTAATTCCCCAGGTACATGAGTGGCAATATGCCCAGAAATTGCTACTGATTATTTGTGAACAATATGTATAATTTATTACCTTTTGTAAAAGGGTCAAGACCTATTTTAAATATTCTCTACAAGCATTAGCAGGGCAAAGCTCTCCAACATAAAATTTCCCTGAAAGAGAATAGATGATCTAACGCTGCTTCTGAATTTTTGCAAAAGACAGGATTCAACCTTAAAGCGCGAGGGCGCGGCACAGATTTGGGGTACCAGTCCATTGAGCCACGTTGTTACTCTGATAAAAGGTTCCTCGGGTTTTTTAACTGCTGCCCTATTGGCCATAAAAGCCAAACCAAATAGCCTGTTGGTAATCACCCCAGCAAATTTTCCTCTTAAGAGACAAACCCAAGAGAACAACAACTCTGAATTGCATTGTAAAAAGGAAGAGTAGAAGGCTGCCTTGGACACTAGATGAGCTGCTGCTCCTGGTGACAAAACAGTTGTTAGGCTGAACAGAGAGAAATTTCAGTAATAGCAACTTAGGGCCTGTCCTAATGGCTCAAGACATTTGTTCACCATCTTGTTTTCTCCTTGCTGGCTTACACTAAGTGGAAGTGGAGGGGAAAGGGGGCATGGAACTTCGGATTCCACTGCTAGTAATCTCCAGCATCTGGAGCACAAAGGAGGTTGTCGGGTAACATGCTCTGTGCATGCAGGTAGAATAAGCAGCCTGGCACACCATGGCAAACCTAGGAAAACAAAAGTAATATGGTTTCTGGCAATGGGGTAGCAGGCAACTGAGAAGAACAATAAATATTATTATGGTCTAAGAGAAAGAAGTTTTTCTGGGAAGAAAAACAGGAAGAGATGCTTTAGAAGAGGAATGAGTTAATCTAATACAGGTTACATTAACAGCATGGGGAGAAGAATACAAACATCTGAATAGACCTTCCTCTTCTAATTCACTCATCCACGTGGTTCCGCTCCTAGAATTTCTCAATTCTTTTCTGATCCGGTCCTCTAAAACTAGCCAAACACCTCTGCAAAACCTTTTTCCCCCATCTTGCTGCAAATGCATGTTTCAATCAATATTTTTCTCTTCAAGTAATTCTTTCAATACTGTTACACACTAGCTAAAACTGATATTGAATAACAGCAACTAGATGGGAAGGCAAAAAGATTGCTAAATTGCTTTAGGGAATTTAAAAGAGTTGGCCTTTAAAACATAAGTGTGGTTCAAGGAAATGTACCAGAACTGCTGTTCCTTTACACTACTATATTTTCAACCAAAGCCAATATGTGAAATATTGATATTTATAAATACTTTTGTGTAAGTTTACCTGTCTGATATTCAAAAAGTGCTATAGGTAAATGCAGGCTCAAGACAGTGTTGTGTGTAGTTGTCTCAAAGTCTGAAGGTTATCTTTTTCTCCTCTCTCTCATTTAGCCTCATGTTCAAATGTTTCTGCTGTTCTTTAATTTTATGTGATGGCTCTTGTCTGTTCAGATGATACCCTTATCTTATCCTTCCATTCAAATTACTATACACTCTGTGAGGGTGGGATGAAGTTTTAAGAAAATGTGGACTCCACTGAGCATCATGTACTGAACACAATTCTGATCATGCTGTAAGACATTGTTATTCTGTATTTGAGAATGGTGTTTGACACCCTGCTAAAAGGCCATCAGGGAAAAGCCATTAAGTGCTTTACATTGTCTCTACCTCCATAACTGATCTCTGAAACAATGAATTTGATACACAGAACTATAGCAGAAAGAGGCTGAAGTTCAATGCAAGGAAAAAAAAAACGAAACAGTGGGAGTGGGAGATGCTATCAATACAAAGCTTGACTTTTGTTCCAGAGACTTGAGCTTTAGCAGCTGAAGATGTTATCTCTCTCTGAGATGAAGGAGGTTTTTTCTAATACACCACTCTGCAAACTGCAGCAGTTCTCATGCTGCAGGGTGGAGAAGCAGAGGTGAGGAAGAGAGCTGGCATAGGAACATTTAAATTACTGCAACTACAGTGGCAGAGCCCTTGAGTCACTGCATAGAAGGAGAACAAGAAGGAGGAGTGGGAGAAGTCCCCTGAGGACTACAGATCCTGGCTCCACAGGAGCATGCCAGACTTAAGAAGGCTGTATTTTAATACCCTTGCTGTCTTCAGAGCTCAGTAGTTTTCCAATGTCTTTTATGAGTAAAATTATTATAATGAAAAACTCTTCTACAAAAATTATCTTATTCCACTTCCCAGAGTGCTGTCTGTAAAGAATTTCAAGCAAGAATTTCTTGCTGTCTTTACAGACAGCACTCTGGGAAGTGGAATAAGATAATTTTTGTAGAAGAGTTTTTCATTATAATAATATTTCAAGCAGGAGGAAGTGTTCTTAATCCGCTGGACAACCTGAGCAAAGGTGGGTGAACAAGACTTGGGAGATCCCAGGAGTGGATTTCAAGGCTTTGGATTGCAGAGATCCACAGGGGATCTAAGGAAGCTAAGAAGTCTTCTGCTAAAAGCCTGGAACAGGCTATGGGAACTCTTAGCAATTACAAGTAACTGATTCAGAAGCAAAACCTAAAAAAAAAAAGTTCAAAACATCAGTATTGAGACAGCAAGCACAGTCCTGAGAAGACCTTCACAAACAGGAAGTAACCCCTCAATATTTCTTGGAAGAATCCATCCCTGGAAAAAGTCTGTCAAGTGTCCACACTGGACATTGTGTCTACACAACGTTACAATATAGCTGATTTGATGCAAAGAGATCCCTATCCTGCAGACCAAGTGGTTGATGACTATTTAGACAGAAGATCTAGTTCTTGCTATAAGGGCAAGCAGATCCCATCCAGAGGACAGATACTGTAAGCACTATTAACATCACAGTAGGTTCTAGGAGTACACGATAATCCACTGGGTCACAGGGCTTGTAAGAGAGAGGTGCTCAGAGACTAACCAAGAGAGGCCATTGGCAGGCTAATGTAGCGATGGTCCAGCCAAGTGGAAGCCAGGACACAGAAACAATAAGGAAAATATATAATAAAGCAATTTCACATCCAGAGCAGACACCCACAAACAACTTTGTATCCCTGAAGCTATTCAGAAAAATAATTCAGGAGTAGAAGGGGTATCATGCATGACTTCAGCGTGAACAAGTATAGTGGAACAGCTGATTAACTACCTATTAAACAGATAGCATGATGGAATTAGGAAATCTGTGTTAGGATCCCTAGTGTCCCAACAATGCACATGTATTATTAGCACCTACTTCTGATGCCCTCCTATAATGCTGACTCCAGGGTTCTGCAAAGGTGGGAGTTTGTGGCTCACTGCCCTCCTCAGGGCTTCTCTGGGAAGAGGTACCTGGGGTCAGGGCTCAGCCTTTATGCAGACAGAATCAGGAGCTGGAAACCTGCAGCACAGATTAATGTGATTCTATGTAAGAGCACCTGATTTCCAGAGCTGCAGACTGGTCTTTCCATTAGCTCCTTCTTGAATCAAATTTTAAACTTTCTGTTCTAATAACTTAAAACTCTACATAATTATTTTCATTTCCGCCATGCTCCCTCCCCTGACAGCATCAAATCAATTCCTTTGAGAAAGCATTTGGTATTCTGTGAGTCATCCCAACCTCAGTATGCGTGTTTTGATTGATACAATCACCTTTTCCCTTAAACAATCCTGTGCCTTTTTTTTGGTAGCATTATCACCTTTGTCTGATCCAGATCACTCATTCAGTTCATTTAAGCTTTCATAAAAGCCCATAGTTATTCTTATAGGCAACAAAAGGAAATTATTTGCATAGAATAATGTTATCTGCATTAAGTGAAATAATAATGTAAACACTTCGCTATTGCCTTTCTCTTTCCCCCTATTTTATAACTCACTTGTTCAATTACATCCAGACTTAAACTGTAGGCTTTAGGTGTAATTTTCTGTTTTGAGGGAGCACTCAGCACCTTTTGGATGCTAAAAAGTAACTAGTAGAGACAACTTAAACATTCCAGTTAACTGATGCATTTATACACATCAATGTACAGCAAGATTTAAAATAAGAAAATACAACATTTTACAATCATAATAATGCATAGATTCATATTAATGTACTTCAAGATTATCATCTATGGTGGTGAACAGAAGACTATACGATGTATCAATTATAAAAATGTAATTTCTGGAATTTATGAAACAGTCAAGAAAGCATATGTAAGAGCTTACAAAGTAAAATCTGTAAATTTCTGTTCAAAAGCTCAAGAATTAATTCTTAGCAGCACTGCTAAAGGCTGTTCATCACAATGAATTTCTTACCGGGTCTAGGTTCTTAAAAAGAAGAATGTCCTTGCACGCCTCCTGCAGTCTGTTTCTTTGATCATCTGTTTTGGGGTGAATAATCTGAGGGATGTAAGACAAAAACTCTTAAGGTGGTTATCATATAGCAGCACTAGCTGAAGGACTGAGCTAATTCAGCTATGCATTTTACACAATATTTTGGCCATGCTTCATAACACTTTCATTTCAGAACCTTCAGGATTTGAATAAACACTCAATGATAACATGGTATCACCACACCATTAGGAAATGTGACACTGCTGTATTTAAGCTTACAAGATCTTTACACCTGTAGAATCCACTTCATTTCTGCAAGCCATTCTGGATACTTTTATCTACACTATAGTTACATAAACATTACCCTACTACTCTCTGATCGTATTTGGGGCATGTATGTTTTAGAAAAAGCATCACTGTTATATTCAGTCATTTGCCACGACTACTTCCTAAAGTGTTTTGTGAAATAGTATGTGTGTAAAATTCATATCAGAAATTTCACAGAGTAAACAACAGACTTGACACTATCTGAGCGAGCCAGAGATTTACTAAATTACCAATGTGCGGTTCATGTGAGTATCAATCAAGTTGCTCAACTCACATGCTTCAAAAGATATGCTAAGTATAGCTGTGATAGTATAGGGTAACCTTTTTGACAGTGTTACAAATCAGAAATTAGGTAGAACATAAACAATTAAACTTCTCTTGAAAGTCATGCTATTTCATCTTAAAAGCTAAATAAATGTGTTTCAAAGGGTGAGACAAACAAAACAAACACAGTTCATTAGTTATTGCATTTTACATCTAAAAATCTTAGCAATTTTATAGTTTACCTTTTTCTGCCTTATGAAAAATACTAGAATATTGAGGAAACTACTGCAAGATTGTGAGGACACCAAATAAGTGTTTTGAGGAGCAGGTGCTCTCTACGTAAATATAATTGCACAAAAATGTTTCCTTAACCACATATCACATGTTTGGTAATTTAGAATAATACATCAGGTCCTATATGAGTGACTATAATCAGAATTTTTTAATGTTCCTTTAACACAAAAACCCAAGAGCTTACTAAAGTATACTATAATAAGGATGCTTGTGGAAAGGAATGATAATGCTAGTTGCATTTTTCTTCCTAAATTTGATGCCCAAGACTTGAAAAAGTAAGTATTTGTCTCTAAGCATTAAGTACCCTAGATTCTGCGTCGTCCTCTTCCTCATCAGGATTGTAAGCTTCTGCACACACTGAAATTAAAAAAAAGTATAATTTTAATTCAAATTACAATAGTGTTTCACAAGATTTACAGAACAGAAAATGCATTGTGTGGCACAGGAATAATATGCAGTAATGTAATACACTCAATAGAGAAGATACAGCTGAGAGGGTCCTAGCAGGTCAACTCCAAACTGCGTGTGAAACAAAGCTACATTTGTATAGTTTTTGGACATGTTTTCCCTGGTTTGAAAGACCTCTAATATAAGTTTCTCACCTAACCTCTTCTAAATGATCTTACCTTACTATCAGAATTTTTTCCTGATTTCTAAGTTAATTATTTCATGTTAGAATTCAAGCTATCCATATAGGATGGAGAGATTACATAATTCCCTTCATCTGTGTAGGTTCAAGGTGGTTTGGGATGTGTTTCTTTGGTTGGTTGGCTGGCTCAAGCTATTTTACTGGGAGGTTTTTTTTTGCATACTTGAAAACTTTTCACTCCTTCCTACCTTTCACTTTTTAGGCTAAATAATTTTGGTTCTTCAGCTTATTCCTTACAAGGCACGTTTTTCAGTTCTCTAACTCTCCTTATTGCCATTCCCCAAACTCCCTCCACTTAGCCCTCTTCATTGAAACGTGATGCTCAAATCTAGACCCAGTATTTGAACAGAGCAGAGCACTGAGTTTAACACATGAATTACTCTGCATATTTTGCAGGCTGTATGACTATTTCATCCATCATGCCTTCCTTACAACAGGTTGACTACATTTACTCATGTAATATTTATGACATATATAATTTTCAAAACTTAAGCACTGCTTAACCATCTGTCCGGTGCCTGTATAAGGCTGTTCTGTCCAAGTGCAGTACCAGGCACTTAGGCTTGTTAAATATTACCTTATTTTCAAAGCCACTTCAAGATCATTTTCAATTCTAATCCTGTTACCTGGCATCCTTCCAATCCCTTCTCAACTTTGTGACAACTGCAAATTTAATAAGCATATTCTCTAAAACATAATCCAGATTATTACTGAAAAAACAGAATAGTGTCTAAAAAAAACTCTTGCGGAATATGGACGAGTGAAACAGCAGTAGCTGCTTGGGGTTTACCTTATCCAACCAGTTTTGCAGCTATATCCCATGCAACTTACATTGAGACACTGCTTCATGTTCCTTAGCTTGTTTATAGGGCAGTCTTGTAAAACAGCATTCAGAAGTTTCTTAAAATGAAAATGTAGGACACTCGCTCCTTTTCTTTTATCCACAAGTTTTAATCTCTTGTTACAGGGTATTAGATAGTTCCAACAAATCCATGCTGATTGCTATCTGTTACCTTCCTCCAGGTATTTACAAAATGAATATTTGTCTGTAATTTTTCTAGGAACAAAATGATCTATAAACCTATGATAGGCATATTCTCTCCATAGCTCCCCCATCCTTTTAAAAATGAGTTTTTCTATTTTTCTGGGAGGGTTTTCACACTTATTTTTCTTCTTCAGACTCTTAATGGCTATTGCTAACAGGGCTGAGACTAATTTAGACAATTCTTCCAGTTTCCAAGTATAGTGTGTCTGAGGCACAGCTAACTTGGGAACACCTAACACATAAGTTACTGTCTGATTTTTCCTTTCTCTGTTCTAGGCTGTTTTCCATATACTCTAGTGGAAACTGATGTGCTTTTGTTAAGCAGCAGAGCAACACCTTCCTGGAACATGCTCTTACCAGAAATATACTTCCAGAACAATTTCTGTTACTCCTCATGTACTTACTACTACACAATCTTTTCTTGTTCATATTTTTTGGTCTTGGCTTCTTTGATGTGTTTTGGTTCGTTTTTTTTTTCTCTACACATCTTTTTCTATTCTTTTGTACTTGTTCTGAATAATCCAAACTGGCTTTAATTTAGTGCATGGTTCCTTCTTGTGCTTGATATAAATGAAGTGCTTAATATTAGACATATTTATTTCACTATGCTTTTTGTCCTTCTCCTGTCCTGTCTCGGTTTGCATTTTTTCTCTTTATAATTTTTCTTTGAGGAACAAACAATTCTTTAATTTCTTTTCTCCAGACTCCTTTCCAAAGAGATTATGCCCACAGCCCTCTCATACCCCCCTGAAACCTGTTGTTCTGACTCTTTTACCTCATTCCCTCCCTGAAATCTGTGACTCCTGTCATCACAGGGTAACTCACTCAACCTGCCTTTTCTCTCCCCATTCTTGCAACAGTTTCTCCCTTAGAGTTGGTATCAAATATAATAGCTTCCCTTTTGATTGCTTTTCCCACCATCTCAAACTTTGGTTTTAAGTGCACTGCAAAACATGTCAGGCAGCTGGTATTCTCCTTTATTGGCCTCTAGCAGATGACTGATTGATTTAAATCCCTCACTATCACCATCCCCTGTACCCTGACAATAGCAAATACCCTGATCTATCTGTGCAATGCCTGTGTAACAACGGAGCCCATGAGCTTTTCCCCTGTTAGTATTACTCAGAGCATTGGCACGTCTAACTCCCTCTATGGTTGGGTCACAGAACAAGTGTCTGAACCAAAACATGCAACAGCCTCTCCCTCCTCCCTGTCCTCTAATCATGTCTTTCCTATGCTAGTTCAGCCACAGTGTTGTTCATGGATTGAGATTTGGTGTCCTCTCGTTTATTCCCCATACTTCCTATATAATTATACAAACAACTTATGAAGTAGTGACCTGGTAGACGCATTAACCTCGTCATTACCATACCCAATTAAGATGATTTCATGGTAAAGCATATCATCACATGTATTATACACACTCCCACAGGAAGTTCTGGTCCTCACTGTATCATGCACTCAGCTAAAATGTCACCTTTATAAAACTTGGTCTCTTCAAAAACATGGAGAAATTTGACAGAAGTCCCTCTGGAACTGACTGAAAGATTCTTATGCAGTTTACTAGGAACTGGATTTGGTCCCAAATAATTACAAATGCCCACAAAAGGAAGTCTGCAATCTCTTGAACAACTATAGTACTTTACCTCTACATAAACAAAATTCCTACCAACTATTTAATGGTACTATAGTTACTACAATCTTGTCAGAAATAAACTTTCGGGGATTTTATTTAAATAGCAACAATAATAACATGCCAAGTAAGCACCATATAAGCATCAAGTAAGCACCTTTGTTTCAGCTGGTATCAGACTGTGCCCTAGTGCACACATGTGTATACGGGAGCCAACAAATCTGTGTCATAGTACAGTGTGCTGCTGGGTGTATGAATAGTCTGTCTCAACCTGATGTACAGGTACATCCTTACCTCTGATAAAACCTCTACATCGAAAAAGTTATACAAACCAGGAATTTAATTTAACAGCTTTGATATTGTTATCCCAGAACTGATAGGTCTCAGAGGGCCTGGCTAAACACTTAACAGTCTTCCAGACCACACAAAAGAAACCGAATTTAGCCTCATCCATGCCCACCCTGATTCATCTTATCAGTCCCTTTCACATAGCCTGAAGCAGGATCAGTCCAGAAACAGAGTGTGTTCCTGAGCTATTCTGTGTCAGTTTGTGTCTCTGCTCTAAGGTCACTCTTCTCTGCTAGCAACTCATTTCAGTCAATCTCATTAGCTACTATCAGCAGGTGCCTTCATTAAATATTTCTTCTCTATCACTGGTTACAGACAATATATTTAAGAACTGCAGTTTCTTGTGCTAGTGCCCATATGCCCAAATTCTAAAAGGATTTCTTTTTATCATCTGTGATAAGAAACTTAACACTTCTGGTCACAAATCCGTATTTAATTTTGCCTAGGCTTATCTTTTTGCGATAATCAGGGATGCATCTTTCATTAGAGTCACAACTTAAAAATTACACCAATGCTGTGGATCTGCTGTTTTAGGGCATTTCCTTTCCTTCATTGCTTATTTCAGTAACATTCATTTCTAAGTGCATGCCACTAGATGTCTCATGGAAAAGCTTGATACATTTTATTTTGATTCTTAAAATACAGCCTCTGACATTACTATGGTGCGCTGAATTTCATGACATGAACACTGGGGTTTGGCACACAAGAATCCCACTGACATAAACCATCTAAAGCTAAGTGAGATGCCTCTTAGGTAAACATCCACATCTGCACAAGTCATCTGGATTCCAGCTACAGTCAATGCAGAGAAGCCAGCACGTTTACGAAGAGATTTATATGATCTGTATTACATGTCCAGATTAGATGAGATTAATTAAAAATGTGACTAATTGGCTGAGATAAATACTATCCCTCTTGAGATGACTCCTAGTAGTTACAACAAGCTGCAAGACTGGTTTTCCCCACTTCTTCATTTAGCATATATTTCCTGGAAAACAAAGAATTTCATCATATGATGATGCTGACAGGTTGTTCATGTGATAGCACACCTTCTGTATTTATTTTGTATATTCTGTGGTCCCCATCTCTTTTGTCTAAGCCTTGATTGGCACCACAGACATTAATGATTCTGAACCATTGCATTGCTGGTGGCTGCAATACTCACTGTGTTCAGTATTTTATTTTTCTACCTCTCTAGCTCATTCCACGCTCCCAACAGTACCTGGTGACTTTATGACACTTAAATGTCCTGCCACATTTTGCTACAAGTCACTGCTGAATGCAATACTCACACATCATTGCTCAAAAAGCAGTCCTAATACTGTTCCTAGGGACCTATTTCATCCCATGTAGAATTATGGCATTAACAAATAGTGACACAAACACTGTACATATTTCTCCATTGGTTGCTAAGCTCAACTAAGTGAAATTATTTTTATTTGCTTTTTCCAGGTGAGGGTTACATTTCACATATATCCATCCAAGATGGATATAAACACAAACAAGCCCAAACACATCAACACAAAGCATTTGTAGGAAAAAATCTGAACTGTCAAAAGGCAGTGCATTATGAAAACACACATGCACTGAAATCTGCACACAGCTCAAGATGGATTGCTTTGTCAGCAAGAAGAGGTAAGCTTTTAGAATTTCTAACTCATCACTCCAAGTGATGAGTGGTTTTCAGCTGGTAAATATGTGTTATATTCAAAATCAGCAACACAGTCACTTCAGACATGAATGAATTCTAAAATGAAAATTAACATGCAGTTAGTAATTGTAAGATCACAAAACATGTTAGTCATGCTCTCTCTATTGCCTTGATGTATCAGGAAATAAGGTTATCAATACATAAATGAATGGAAATTCACATATAAGTACTGAATATTTTATTATACTCAAAACATGGCAGGAAAAATAGTCAATATGTGTGTACCCTTTCCAAAGTACAGAACCTCTGAGTTGTAAAGCATATTACAAAGAATTTCTCAAGAGAAGAAGAGCTGTGGAGATATTTTTTCATCCTATTCAGGGTAAATCAAGACCACAGTTTTGCCAGCATGACCATCAGGGGGGAGCATGAAAATAGACCACCTCTACCTGCTGTAGCTACACCAGCATGTCTTACATCTCTACAAACATCCCTGACTATGACAGCTATGCCCACCCCCTCATACAGCAAAAACGCCACTTCCCTAGTTTAACTCTATGAGAATTGCTAAGGTGACTTAATGGCAGTGTGAGATTTTTTTCCAGTTTGTCGGGATTTACTTCTCCTGCATGAGAAACACAGTGCACAGAGACTCCTTGCACGGCAGATAGTAGTTTCAAACTAGACTAGACAAATACTACTGGATCTCCAAAGTTTCTGTGTCAGAAACCCACTTTTTTAACATCTCACCAGTTCCTACCACTACAGGAGGAACTAGGAAGAGAGCCCCAGCCCCCAAAGTCCCAATTCCATAATTACTTTTTATTTAAACAAAAGCAACCCTCTGGGGTGATGGCAATGAGAAATAACCAGTTGTAGTCTCTGACGATTGCAACTATCAAGTACTATATTATTTCTATTTTCCTGGTTTTGACTGGACCACATGGAAGATTAAATTGAAGAGCTGTAAGTAAACGTAAGGACTGAAGAACATCCTAGAGAAAGGAGATCAACTTTCTCCTCTATCTGAGCATACAATAAGATGAGGTATAATTTATCTGATTCCACATATGATATAATAAGGCAGTACTAACTGACTCTGCTGCTGAGACCCACCATTTGTGCAAAACCCTGGACATATTCCAAGAAGTTTACTTTAAATACACCCAGGATCCGTGGGGCTATCATTTCCCATGATACTGTCAGAAAGAAGGAGCCTACTCCTGATGGGGTCACTATACTGAAACTTTATCCAGGCATAATTAGGTGAATACACAGAATGCCTAATACTTTGCAATTCTGTGTCATTATTCTTTTAGACATAGAACATTTACATCACAAACATTACCCAAATTGGAATAAAAGTATTCATACTCAGAAAAAAAAGGTCTGGCAAACACAGAGACATGCATATTCTAGGGATTTCCTCACATGCAATAAACTAAAATTGAAGAAATTCCCCTCCAATCTACCAGACTTAGGGGGTAACAACTTTTGAGTGGTCGACTACCTAGCACAAATCACTAAGTGCTCAGAATACCAGTCTAAAAATCCAGAGCTGGATAAAATCCAGGCAGCTTGTTTCTTCTTAATTATCAGGAAGGTGGTCTTCAGTTCATTAGGCAGGAATTGATTGAATCAGAGTCTTGGGAGCACTGCCAAGGCAGTCTGTTTCAGGATCAGCTTCTCATGCAGGACAGTTCCACTCTTGCTTTCAGTGCACAGACTCAAATTCTCCAAAGACTGCCTCATAGTCATAGTCATGAACACCCACCAAGCACCAGGCTTGTGCTCAGCACTATGCAGCTCTGTGGCAAAACCTTTGCCAGAGCTAGAAGACCTTGCTCAGGAAGCACTACATGCTTGAAAGAAATCAAAAGACTCACACAATCAACTTTTCTACAGCATTTTCTCTTGGCCATCTGCTACCAATGCTATTTCTAACGAGCAGAACCATAAGCCATTTCCTTCAGCATTTCTAAATAACATGAAGTGTCTAATATAATACATAGCATCTCGAATGAGGTCCATGCCAATAGTGAGTCACAAAGCCTCCCAAGGATTCTGCGTTCAAAAGTCCGCATGGGTTTATTCATATTTCCCCAATCCTCTCGCCAAAGCAGGAATTCCATCAGGATGGTACTGATCACTATGAAAGCCCATTTGAAGAAACATGACAGCCCACACAAGACATTTTTTGATAACTATCCCTGTTAAGTTATTCTTGTGTGGGCAACCTTTGCACAAGTTCCCTAAAATTATTTGGTATGTAAAAGTGAAAATTCAGATGTATTAGACAACAGTACCTTTTTCTACTTCAGAGTCCAAAGCACTCTGCATCACAGGTAGCACGCTCACTGCTGGGTCAAAGATGCACACTCTGCCCTGAAATCATAGGGGTTTGAATCACTAAATAGGTTCCTTCACAGAAACTGTCTATTCAAACTTCAGCACAAGGAGCTAAAAGACTTTCCTATTTTTAAATAGGGCACCAGAAAGGACCTTTAACAGAATTTCCCTAAGGACTTGCATAGTACTCAGTCCTCCTTCTAGTCCTATTTCAGTTCTTTCCATAATCGTGTAATTTGTCAAGATGGAGCTAAAAAAAACCAGCCAGGTTTCTGGCTGATGGTACGAGACAGTTTCACGTGGCATCTCAGGGCGTG
Source organism: Manacus candei (assembly GCF_025592945.1). NCBI lineage: Eukaryota > Metazoa > Chordata > Aves > Passeriformes > Pipridae > Manacus > Manacus candei. The sequence continues at coordinate 2,852,163 of NW_026138111.1, read as the reverse complement.
CTTGATTTCATCTGTCTGGCTGCTGAAAACCAGCACAAACACACATTACAGTGTCCAGAACACTGCAGGTAGTTATTAAACAATAAAATCATTACAAAAGTAAGATGTACTTCCACTAGAAAACTTTGCCAGTATACACCATGGACTATAGTACTTACTCTATAAGCTTTCCCAATATAGCATATGGAGTAGCAAAACATATAGCGACATATTGTACTCTGATGTTGACTCGTATAACCTTCTGTTCCCATTCTCATACAAGTCCCAGCAGTTCACAGTGCTACAGTGTGTTATTTGGGATGTAGCTAAAATATGCATAAATATTTGACAAACTATGAGCAGACACAGAGCTCTTTGCATACATTTCAACTTTATATTTGCTAATACTACAGAATAGAAACAGAAATGCACCCAGCTCTTCCTGCCATATTTAGCACTTCAAACATCAATTGCAGGTATTTTTTCTTATTGAACAGCCAGCATTAGGATGATATCTGTGTCTACATTATTTTCCCACCAGAAAAGTCATGCCTTACTTACAATGTGAGCAAATATAAAATGCAGCTATTAAAAAAACATATTCTGAACAATGAAATGTAATCTTTTTGCTATTTTGTAACCCATTTCAAGTGGGTTAAAAATGAAAACTGTGTGCAGAAAGAAACCAATTTACAAACCTAGCACGGTAAAACATTAGGTTATCAATAGAGCAGAACAAAAGAATAGAAAATGGGGGAAAAAAGTACAAGTTGAGAGAAAAGCCAGAAAAGGAAGTACTCAAATTCTGGCATTATGAGAAGACATTGATGGACAAATGTAAGAATCAGTAAGACATAGGACACTGTGGGTAGAAAGAACTAAGAATTATTGGGGAAAAAGAAAAAAAAATCTAAAATCATAGAAGTAATTTAAGTTTATCTGGACAGGTTTTGGTAGCTGGGGGGGCCTGCAGGGGTGCCTTCTGTGAGAAGCTGCCAGAAGCTTTCCCATGTCTGGATGGAGCCAATGCCAGCTGGCTACAAGATGGACCCACCACCAGCCAAGGCTGAGCCCATCAGCGGCAGTGGTAGCACCTCTGGGATAATGGATTTAAGAAGGGGAAAGAACCTGCTGTGAAACAGCAGCCAGAAGAGAGGAGTGAAAATGCATGAGAAAATCTGTGTTACAGATCTGCAAAGAGTTATGAAAAAAAAAGGTGGTGGTTGTTTTAAGGAACCACATATTATGGCTTTTATATGCTGGTGTTTAAAGACCAACACAAGATCTTGATATGCCATAGGAAGGATATAGTGAGGGAAAGAAAATTATTAGGAGTGACACACAAGGAAAATAATTACTGGTGACTGGACATGTAAAGATATGAGAAGATTCATGAAAGTAGAAAAAATTTAGATTAAGGGCAGGCAACAGAAGGGAGAGTAGAGATAAGGTCAAAACTATTGACTCTGACAAGCTTGTCTCAGTGTCCTGCCAGCGGACTGAACTGATTTGACCAAGACAAGGGGAAAAACCTACCAACAGCAGTATTACAGTATGATAGTATGGTATATAGCACGATTGATATAGTCTGATCAATCATCCAGTAAAATGGGGAAGGTAGAAATAATACCAAATCCAGAATACTCCAATGAACCTCTGGGATGATATCTAAGGCATAAATGCAAGCGTTCCTCAGAGGCACATGTCAAAGCCTGTGATCCCACATACGGGGTAGACTTGGTTAGGGCAGCTAAGGGAGCGCAAAATTCAATCTCAGGGAAAATTCGATCAACAGGCTTCACAGAATGCCCTGCATCTATATGGCATTCAGAATAGCAAGCTGAGAATAGGCACCTAAAAAAGAGGTGGAATTATCCTTTTAAAAGAATGGTTGCTATAGCAAAGTTACCTTTGGTTTTCACAGCTATGGGACCAAGGGAAGGAAGCTTGAATCTACCTTTCCCATTTTCCAGAACTGCCCTACATTCTACATTACAAAGTACTCCGTAAGGAGATGCTCCTCAGTCCTCCTTGACCCAGGCTGCTAGGCAAAATGAAACGAGGGAATAAGCTAATGGAACTTGTCTCCTGGAATTTTATTGTGCTGATTTTAGGTGGCTTTGGTCAAATGGGTAAGTCATGCTCACATAATCCTCTATAAGAAATATGATAAACCAAACTTACTAAAGAGGTTCCAGATATAACAGGAAGACAGGTAGACAAAAACATTATGGAAAATATTTCTGCCAAGTTTTGAAATGGTTGATTTTGAACATCTGTTTTCTCAACAATTCCAGAAAATTAATTTAAGACTTTTTGCTGACAGGATTCTTTTCAGAGAGACAAAGGAAGTTCAGAAGACAAATAAAAACTATAAAATAATATATATGCTCTTTTACTTTTTTGTAGTCAAAATATAAACTGCTGTTATGAAATAATACTGGTAACTACATACTGAGGTAAGAAAGCAAGCATCCACATAGCAATCAGTACATGCTCACCTGCATTTGTAATGATGCAGACAACTATAACAAGCCAAAAGATGGCCTACAAATATTATAATTTCAAGAACAGGGACTGTAATCATCCTGAGAACACAGATTACCACATTTATATTCCTTAATTATACAAGTTGTCCACAACTGTGTGACTACTTATCAATCAGAACAAGAAAGAAGGCACTGAGGTCTCACAGAAGTGATCTTTTCCTAAAAGGTAAGAAACATCAAGCCTCCACTCCTTCAGCTAACAACCTGTCACTACTTGAAACTATATTTCTCAGAAAGTCCTTAATCAATGGTAAATACAGGCAGTGCACTCTAATGACTAAAAAAAAAAATGCATTTTTTATTTTCAGCTTTCTAAACACCCTCCACTCCTCCCACACATACACATTTGGTACCATTATGAACTAAATACTACTGTATTCAAAAGACTAAATGGATCTAAACACACACTGATCAATCTTTTTCCTGCATACTGTAAAGCCAGATTTATTTCTTTTTCTATCTGTAGATATTGCAGACATCCACAGTGCTGTTTCATTCCCTTGTCTTCTACAATTACAGGAAGACACAAAAAGGCTGGATGAGGTGTCACCAACACACATAGGATGCTCCAAGATATATTATGCTGGTCACCACCACTTAACTCCATTTTCTCAGTACCTACTTAAAACCACATTGCACTTGAAGAAAAGATGAACCCAGGAAAAACTAACATATCTATGTAGGAGAAGTTCACTGATGAACACAATATGACCTCAAATAGCATCAGACTTGCAAGAGACAGTTGGTTTCAATTTCCCAGTCTACTCCATACCTAAATGACTATGATGACAAAAGCATCCTTGTCCACCTGCAGTTGACCAAGAAAGATAGTGCTTTTTTCACTAGAAGAAGAAAGGACTAAACTGCATGAATGGCCTCCTCACTTCAGCAACAAATCTCTAATAATTACATCACATTATCTTGGAAAAAGCTGGCCACATCTCCACAAATACTTTGCTGCTATATTTCCGTCCCTGTTCCAGCATTCTCCATTTTCTGCAGAGTTCCTTGTTTTACACAAACTTCAACCCCTAGTCTCTTGCCTTAATACACAAGATCTCCACTGGGACCAGCTCTTGCATTCCCCTGCACAACCACGGCCTAGCACCGTTTCAGCAGAAAAGGAAACTGTCAGACAACAGAAGAAAGCTCACAAATGCACATACAGCAAATTTCTCAGCAACTGAATCCACATCAGAAAACCTCTGAACAAAAGTGGACTTGCCATTTTGAAAATGAAACATAAAATTCTAAGCTAGTTTCCTTTGGTCAACCCTGCATGCAAAACAGATCCACACGTGAATTATTCTTACTGAATGGAAGGAAGGAAAGATTTTTATTTCTATTTTTACTTCATGAGAGGAGAGATAATAACATATATCTCCTCTGTAAACTACAATTAATTCCTTTAAATGTGGAGGGGGGGGAATAAAAACCCTAATGTGAGCCAGATACGTCACATTTACTAAAACCAATATCCTAGGAAATCACGTATCCCAGGTAACCACTTTTCAGAACAGCTCCTAGAGTTACAGCACAAATTAAACAAAGAGTTAATATCTCACTTTGCCAGGTGCTAGAATTCAGGCTTACAGTGAAGTCTTTTTCTCCCACAAAATGAAGTACCTACAGCTGCTTTTCAGCAACAACTCTGTTAAATATCAAAGAATAAATGAACCCTTAGGGTGAGACACAGTGACATCCAGCTTCTTTAGCCAAAACAGTTATTTGTAACAGAATGTTCTTTTAGGGATCAAACTTAGAGGGAATGATCAAGGCCATAGAGAAAGATGAAGGAACCCCAAGGAAATTATATTCCTTTATAAATGCCCTGTGTCTAAGTAGCAGTGCTAAAGAACTTCTTGATTTAATTTGTATACAGTTCCCTTCAGACTTCTAGAAATTTCAGGTTTAATGATCAAATAATCATTTCATATAAAAGTTACCAAGATAACAGCACAGCTAGGAGATAACAAAAATATCCTTGTTGAATGAACCAGACTGCTGAGGTACCCACTGCTGGTATGCTAAATAAAGCTATTCTAATTCTAAAGAAAGAGAAAACAATAAAAAGCAATAAAAATTAAAACTGCTGCAAGTAAACAGTTCCAGGCTTGGACTGCTGTAATAAATGAATTTGAAGGTACTACACCTGGTGTAACCATTTACACATCAACATGGGGTTTTCTGCACTCTCAGGAGCCTTTCAGTGCACAACCAGTAAAGCAAAAGTAACATTATTTACAACTAGTTGAAGCTCTCGAAGTTGCACAACACACACAAGCCAGTGTATAGATCATTCAAGTCTGGTGAACAATTTTCATCTTAGATTACCCTCAGAAGAAGCACGTGCACCCAAACATCTCTCATTCTCCTCCTGAGCCCTGCAACAGCACAGCCTGGAAATCCCCTGCTCAGGGAGCTGCTCCCCTGGAATGGCCCTGGAGGTCCCGGTGGGCAGCTGCTGACCACGAGCCAGCAGTGCCCCAGCAGCAAGAAGGACCAGCTGCCTCCTGGGCTACAGGAACAGGACAAGTGATCATCCCTCTATTCACTAGACCACATCTGCAATACTGGATCCAATTTGGGGGCCTCCAATAAAGGAAAGACACTAAGAAATTGTAACGAGCTCAGCAGAGGGTCGCCAGGATGGTCAAGCACTTGCTGTGCAGAGTCTGAGGGAGACAGGTTTGCTCAGCCTGGAGAAGAGACAACTTTGCAGTGTCTGACAGCAGCCTGGCAGTACCTATGGGGAGGTCTCTAATTCTCTGCACACTGGTGCATAGTAGAAAGATGATAGGCAAAGGCATGAGGTGAAAAAAAGAGTTTCAGGCTGGATATATATGAAACTTTTCATCATGAGGCCAGTTTGGTGGTGGAGCTGGCTGCCCAGAGAGGTTGTGCAGTCTCTCTCAGTCCTTGGAAGTTTTCAAGAACCAGCCCTCACTGATCTAGTCTGGCCTGCTTTGATCTGGAGGTTGGACCAGAGACTTCCTGAAGTCCCTTCCAACCTGAATTATTCTAGCATCCAAAAGAATTCCATCATTGGGAAATTATCTTTTTTTACTTTGAGTCCACAAGTATTATCTGTAGTTTCAAGTCATTTCCCTGATGCCATTCATTACCTGGCAAAAGCTACCTTAACAGTTATCCAAACCAGCAACTACAGGAACCACTTTAGAGCATGTCACAGTAAAGCTCAAGGCTCTTTTGTCATCACTAAGTGAAGGACACATTTGATGTCACTGTTCTTGAAGACAGGTGAAAAAACTGCAGACATTTCCTGTCAGATTTTGGCCTCATCCTGTCACATGGAAAGTGTTGCAGAACCTAGAGAATAGTGACCTGCTTGCTGTGTAGATTTATCAGACTACAGCGAAACTAGAACTGGAAGTAAAATCTAGTGTGAAATATCAGAAAAACTCAGCACACCACTTGTCACAGGAGACATGGAAACTGAGTAGTTGACCAGAAGGTAAACCATAAGATTCCCAGCTACTATGAGACTTTCATGTTCTAAAGTCAACAACTGATGATACAAGGCTTGATTTCCAAATGCTTGCCTTCAGAACCAGATGCACAAAGCAAAATCAATAATGTGAAGAAACTGAAAAGTCTGAATAATAATGGGATGTACAGAAGCATGATCATTAAAATATGGAAAAAATATTTCCAAATGTTTAACATGAGCAGCATCTACCTTCAGCATGCTGGTGGAAACTGCAGGAACTGTAGAGAGCCAAATGCATAAAAGACAAAAATGGTATCGATTGTAGCTCAGAGCACATTATTGATGTTTATGTCCCAATGCTCCTAATATTAGAGGGACCAAAGTTCAATACTGTTTTAAGGTAAAGAAACTTTTTCTGTGTACGTCATTTGAAATTATTATTTTCACAGAATCACAGAATCAATAAGGTTGGAAAAGACTTCTGAGATCAAGTCCAACACTTCACTGATCACCACCTTGTCAACTAGACCATGGCACTATTGAACACCTCCAGGGATGGTGATTCCACCTCCCTAGGCAGTCTGTTCCAACTTAACAACTCTTAACAATTTAACAACTCTGCTTAACAACTCTTTCTGGGAATAAATTCCTCCTGATGTCCAATCCCAACCTTCCCAGCACGGCTTAAGACTATGTCCTCTTGTCCTGTCGCTGGTTGCCTGGGAGAAGAGACCCACCCCCACCTGGATACAACCTCCTGTCAGGCAGGTGTAGAAAGTGATAAGGTCACCCCTGAGCCTCCTTTTCTCCAGGCTAAACAACCCCAGCCCGCTCAGCCACTTCTCATAGGACTTACCCTCTAAAACCTTCACCAGCTTTGCTGCCCTTCCCTGGATACGCTCCAGCACCTCAATGTATTTCTTGTAGTGAGGGGCCCAGAACTGAACACAGGAGTCGAGGTGGGACCTCACCAGTGCTGAGTACAGGGGAATGATCACCTCCCTGGTCCTGCTGGTCACACTATTCCTGATACAGGCCAGCGTGCCACTGGCCTTCTTGGCCACCTGGGCACACTGCTGGCTCATGTTCAGCCGGCTGTTGACCAGCATCCCCAGGTCCATTTCCACTGGCCCATTTTCCAACCACTCTTACCCAAGCCTGTTAGTCAGAGAAAACTGGATTAAGACAACACAAGCTCTCCATAAGGTGCCATCTTTCAGAACAAAGAGTCTGATAAATTGCAAGTTAGAATCACAATGATGAAAATAAACACACACTTTTTGTTGTTTCTTTGTTTTTCAGATGGCCGGGCATTTAACATCATCAGGAATGAACAAACTACGTCAGATCACAGAAAGTCCACATTCAAAAAACTATGATTTTTCTTCAGCAATTCTACAGACAGTAAAATGGTAAAAGATGGTATTTCTCCTAAGAAAGTCAACAGATTTCAGAATGACCTTATTACTGGAGAGCAACACCAGACCTGCAGACAACTGATATAAAATACCCATGGGGTCTCCATATGTTTCAATTACAGAAATCTTAAGCTAACCTTCCAGTCACCTGAACATAATCTGACAAGAACATTGGCCAATGTAGTACATTAAACACTCTCCTTTCCAGCATGAGGTGGAGAACACCCAGGCAGAGCCACTGTCTCCAGAGAACACAGGGGAAAAAAATGGCTGAGGTCACATTCTGAAGTGAGATAGAAATGTCTACCTACTTAGCAATTCAGCAGTAGACCTGAGGCATCCAATACTAGTGCTGGTTGAATTAAACCCAGGAAAGACTGAGTCCTCAGTATTTGCATCAAGAATGCAATAATCCAACACTGAGTGACCATTATGTCCCTCAAAATACCCACAGCTGCTTTTCTCCCTTCTAAAATAAGGTGCATTTCCAAATGACCACCACCACCCACCACAGAAATGCCCGAGAGAACATTAATTTACATATCCACATTCACATCCTGAGGACTATCACAGCTCTGAGGTCTAACATTATTTCTGTTGTTAAGGTATCAATGTTGAGGCTCAGAGAACCGTAGTACTACAACAAGTTAAACTCACTTTCCTGAACTTTATTGAACAAAGTGCTGTGTGTTCCTACTGAGAACAAAGTGTCACTTCCACAGAGGTACCCCCCAAGCAGTACTAAGGTATCTGACAGAGCTGTAAATCACATAGTTGCTGAACGGGAGAAAGATGATATAAGCTTAAGGCATAATATTTGGTAAGCCAATATATACATATAAATAAGCCTTATATATATATATATATATTTTTTATATATATACATATATAAGGTGTATATTTGGTAAGCCAGTGCTATGAAGTCAGTGGCAACGTGCAAGCTTCATCCATGTCACAAGACTTAGTGGAAACTCCATGGGCCCCACTAGTCTCTTCTTAATCAAGACAAGTCTGGAGAAAGATACCTCCTTGAGGAGTCATCTTAGGAACTGCATCCCAATCAGTTTGGGCCCAGAGGTGCACAAAGCAGTGCTTGTCCCTTGCAGTGACCAAGAGATTCACCAAAACCTCAGACACCTGAACCAGGTGAGGCCTTTGTGGCTTTCTCAGCTCCACTTCTGTGCAACACAGGCACCAGATCTCCTCCCTTGCAGAATTTAAAAGAACAGAAAATAGAGTACTTATCAGGAATACATCACTTTCTAAGCAATAAAAATACTTCTATGGAGCAGAGATGGAATTCAAACCTCTCAAGTTCCACAGCAATAGATGAATTATAAAGACATTACTGCTTTAAACAAAGAGAACAGGATCTACCACGCAGAAGAAAATCTGCCTAAGCAGAAAGCGGTTCATCTCTGCTGTCACCACTGAAAATATAATGACTTAGAAAAGGCACAGTGTAAGAGGGAAGATAAAATTCAGTGAGCTGTTAATGAAACAAAATTTTAAGATCTTCCTGATCATATAAACCCATTCATAACTTGTCAGTATATTACACTGACCTTTGAAAATTATAAATTTAAAAATATCACTCAAGCCTTCATAGAAAAATGTATAAATATTACCGCAGGTTTCAGTGGGCACAGGAGAAGACTCTCAGAATAATTTTAAGGACCTCATGAAGTTAAATATCATTAACATAATACACCCGTAAGGATGAAGGTAATGACAGTAGGACTATATAAGAATTAGAGACACCAAATAAAAGCACTTTACAGACAGCATGGGTAGCCCGTGGGACACAGAGAATGGCACATATACCACGGAGAGAGGCTCTGCTCCCTCATGCTGGTGTGTCTATCCCCTGTAGTCCCCAGCCATTCCTTATATCTGCAATAATATAATAAAACTAATAGACATAACAGGGTCCTTCAAGACCTGAAAGAAGATGGGAGCACATGGTTCTGGGTCTCCACTCCCTTACACAGGTACCACCCAACAACTCCGTCACTTTAAGTTCTCCATTGTGAAGAACAATCTTCTGAAGTTTAAAGACCATAAAGACGTGGTACAAAATGCTTATGTTTAACAGAGTTTCAAGAAGGTAGGGGATCTTAGCTAAATGGATTACAGCTACAGACTTTTGTTCCAATCTGTTTTGTAACGTTTATCACTGTAACAATATATTGTGATACGTACAAAAGAGATAGTGTGAGTAAGATTGGATTTCTGAAAGAAGAAAATATTGGAAGACATGAAAGTAAAAAGAACCCTCAAAAGCCTAAAAAAAAAGTTTTCTAGTGTCTAGTGTGATTGTGTGCAAAAGGAAATTAAAATTCTAACCTATATTTCCCAGTATGCATGTTAGAAGGTAAAGAGATACAGCAGACAGTTCCCAAAATATGTCTGTGTTGTACCAACTAAAGGATCAATGGCTCAACTTGAAAACAGAATTCCAGTCTTCAGTGGACACAATCCTCCACAAAAATAAGAGGACAACATGGAGCAAACAGTCATGCAAATCTCATTTCAAAATAAAAACAGAACACAAAATAAAAACATAGGTTTTTATTTTTAAAAACCCCCAAAGTTCTGATACTAAACATTTGTTTATTAGAGAAAGAAGTGTACATGCATATCCCTGATGGCTGGTAACAATTTGCATCTATTAATCCAGCCAGCCCAGTGTTACATTATTCCCTTCTGTTCAGCCATTTACGTATGCTCTACCCACTTGCCTCAGTGTGCAATTTCATAACGTAATCATTAAAGTGTGTTGATTTTATCTTAGGAAGGAAGGACATGGTAGTTTTAACTTTGCAGTCATTAAACCAACACAAGGAAGAAAAATGGAGAGGTTTCATTAAAAAGGAGTATTCATTAAAAATGGCAACATGGGGATGTAAATGCAGAGTTCCTGCTGGCACCACTTGTATGATAAATGCACTAAGAAATCCAGTCGTTGAGTGTGATTGCAACCAGCCTATAAATAGACACAATACTAATTGCTCATATAAATAATGTCTTTGCAAATGATCCCTCAGTCATATCGTGTTCTGATTAAAGAGCCCTGTATGAAAAGTGTGAACTGAATAGAAGTGCCCCTGAAATTTGTTTCCTCTTTTGGTCAATACAACCACTTGCAACCTCAACCTCCAGGCAACCGAGCACTTTCATTCTCATTGAAATCGGTGGGACACACTTAGCACTTTTAAAAAATAAGGTCTAGCCCTGAATACAAAGGTTTAATAACTTTTGTGATAGAAAACGTAATTCACAATCAGTCAGTTTTAACTTTTGGTAAAAAAGTTTATTTTCTACTTAATAATTCAAACTTAATGCAAAGCTTTTAACAACAGATTTTAAAGCTATTTTGTCACATATGCAGTCATTAAACTAAAAATCACCTAACACTGAAACTGATTTTGCTTCAGCCTTGAAAATGTTGCAGATATTGAAAGAATGACATTATGGTCAGAGGTGAATCACAAAATATTATATCCTAAAAATCATCTCCCAGAAATTTATAGGTATGTTAGATATATGGCTACCATTGGCATTTTTCAGTAACCAAAATTATGTAAGCCCAGTTGCTTAAAGAATCACAGAATTATTAAGGTTGGAAAAGACCTCCAAGATCATCAAAGTCCAACCTTTGACTGAATTCCACCATGCCCACTAAACACATCACAGTGTGCCACGTCTACTCATTTTTTGAACACTTCCAGGGATAGTGACTCCACCACTTCCCTGAGCAGCCTGTTCCAATGCTTAACCACTCTTTCAGCGAAGAAATTTTTCCTAATATCCAATCTAAACCTTCCCACTGCAACTTGAGACCATTTTCTCTTGTCCTGTCACCTGTTACCCGGGAGAAGAGCCCAACCCCCACCGTGCCACAACCTTCTTTTCTCCAGGCTAAACAATCCTAGTTCCCTCAGGTGCTCCAACCCTTCCTTTGTTTACTTTCTCTGGACATGCTTTAGCACTTCAATGTCCTTCTTGTAGTGAAGGGACCAAAACTGAACACTGGTGCAGCCTCGCCGATGCTGAATACAGGAGGAAAGAGCTGTTTAATAGAATAAAAACATTCTGTAACTTAATGAAGTTCTACTTTTTGGGGAATCTAAGGTTGGCACATTCACTCTAGAAAAAATGCAAGTCAAACCAAGCATTTCAAACAAGCAAACAAGTGTGCACACACAGCCACAAAAATCGCATAATTTACTATTAAAGAGATAGAAGAGAAGCAAAAGTTGTGTGTGAGCACATGCATTTGAGCATGCACACACATATTAGTCCTCTCTCTTCTCCATACACTCTCTTCCATCCACAGACACATTCTACAGTATTTAGAGACTGCCATGGGCTGACTATCAACCCAGGCCAAGACCTCTCTGTTCCATGTATGCTCTGATGCTAGATGGGCAGAAGGCCACTATTCTGAAAATCTGAAACAAAGTAATTTTTTTTATTTTCTTTTCCCTTTGAGGCCAATATTTTAGCCCATTCCAGGCACATCATTCACAATCGTTTAAAGTAATTACACAGATTATTTAATTTCTAACTTTTTATTTATTCAAGACATCAAGATACCATTTATACATTCCAGGATGTCATGACCAGTTGAATGTCCTTGTGAATTCAATGAAGTGCTTTATGTGTAAATTTGTCAGCACAGCTTTTTGGTTTTTGTCAGGTGACAGTAATATGGGGTCAGAGCATTCACAGGAATGAACTTATTCCTGTTACTTTAATTCTACAGTTTCTTGACCATTATACAGTCAAGTTCTGTGCAGAAGGTTTTAAGCAACTGGCATCCAGAGTCCGATGTGAGGATACCATGAGCTGAACCCATCAGCAAGCACAGAGTATTAGCATAGCAATATACATGGTTAACATCTCTGTCAGTCTGCAGCAAACCAGCCTCTAATTGCAGGCAGTCTTTGTCTCCTTTATGCAGTACAGCTTTTATGTCATCATGCATTTTAATCTTCTTTCCCTTTTAAGACCAGGTTCTCTGCAGAGATGGGGATGTGCACAGTGCAGGCAATGAGGATGTCTCACACCCAACAAGCACTGCTGCTGGGCACTTGGTGGTAGGCGTACCACAAAGAATTTGAAATCCCATTTAATGTGTTCTTTTTGACTGCATCAAACATAGGCTTCCTACTCCTCTCTTACAGGCCCTTATTAACCTGGTGTATCAGCTACTGTCACATTGTGTTACTCCTCCCTGTCTCTGCTTTGCTACTGTGACAGCTGCATGATCACAGTTCTCCAACAGTCCTTTAAGTATTTTTCCTCACCATGTTTTATACATGGATTGTGCTTCTTGAGATCCATAAGAATTGTACCACTTTCCCTTCCTCATTCTTGCAGAAGACCAGTTTCCTGGATGGCATATGAAAGAAACCAACTGGGTTGGTCTAATAAGCCCCATACATATTAGGATGAAGTATGGGGCACTCCATAGTTGTCCTTCCTACATGGTTTGACTTGTACAGGTAAAAAATTCAATTAGCAGAATGTACAGTCTTCACCAACGTGCAATAACATATCGATGTTGTTGGGCACTACTGAACCACAATGACAATTTAGATTCTACTCTGTAATGACTCATGGACAAACTGATCCCAGGAACACATCTTAGGAAGATCTTTTAGAACAGGATCTCATCTTTTTCAGTGCAATTATGCCATGCAGTTGGCGTAAGTATTTCTTTTCTTCTTGTTTAGTTGTCTTGCATTTGAAGCATTCCTTTCCACTAACCATGAGAAAATGTGATTGATTCTGTGATGCATCTAAAAATCCTATAGAACAGTAGGTAAAGATTACATAGGGAGACATTTTTGCTGGTTTTTATAAATGTATACACATTTTTGTCTGCTGATGGCTGATTCTTTGACTTCATCTATTTGAGCCTAAATTCCAATTTGGTAATGGTTGACATTCCCCAAGAACTTATTCCCAAATGGATAGCACAAATTGGGTGGTTCATTTAAAATAAAGAATAAGATTAGTGTTTATCCTCTCAGTAAAGAAAATGTCTGAAAAAATGAAACTGTGCCCTGCATGATCTTTTATATTAGTATGATGGGACAGACAAAAAATTGAACAAAAGAGTAGGTGTACTTGGCTCTGGATCTACCAGAATAGGTGTTAAAGTAGTTCTCAAACCAATGCTAACAGGAGAAAAAGAAACAAGGATGTCTCTTCCCGTTGCTCAGCGGCAAGAAATATGAGGGAGTGGAAAGTAATTGTTTAGGACTCCTCCCTTTCAGTGTTGTAAGTCCCTAGCTCACAGAGCACAGTTCTGCTCCAATCTAAAGCTGTATTTCCAAAACACTGTGATAGCAGGGAAGATAAAGGATGATAAGTAGGTGTTGAATTTGTGCTTTATAAGATACACTCTTCACTTACTAGACTGCACGCACAGGAATTTTAAGGGTATAAACTCCCAATTTTGTTGCAGTGCATAGCTGATGTTCAGTGTGAGAGATGGTTTCAAAGGCTGCCTGAAGCTTTAAGATTAGGCTGATGTGGGGGTCCCTCTTCTGTGACTGGTTATTTGAAACTGAATCTCTACATTTTCATTATTTCCTTGCATATAAAAAGGGAAAAGAGTTAGTGTTACCATGCAATCTCACCTTTAACAAGAAAACTAAACAAGGCTTTAACATTTCCACTTAATATTTCCTCTGACAAGTTCATTTGTCTTGATTTTCTCATGAAGTTCTGTTACCTATTCTATGTAATAAATACATACAATTTTCTTCATGAGTGGATTGTGGCATGTAGCAATCTTTCATTCTGGCATGCTCATAATAATTCTTCACAATAATTGTAAAGACACCAGAAATCAATCTTTCTCACTTTCACACAGAACAGTGATTTAGGACAAGAACAGGAATTATTCACCTTCTTGTTATAGCTTAAAAACAAACCCCTTAAAGATGCATTGCATTAATACAACAAAATTTTATTATTTTTAAGTTTCATTTTACTCTAAAGAAGAAAAGGGTTTTAATTTGGGTGAGAGAGCTATAAGGAAGAAAAATAATTATAGTATTTATTCAGAGAAATTTCTGAAACAAACTCAGGAGAGACTTTCAAATTCATGCTCAGTTCTTCAACAATTTTCTTGCAAATTTTATACTAGAAAGCTACGTATTCTCTGCTTTACACACACATGAACACCACTGCCATACAATGGCCAGATTCTTCTCCATTTGCCATGTAATCAAGCACCATGGGTGGGAGCAGGACTCTTCCTGACTCAGTCAATGTAAAAATTGAACCAGAAGAGAGATCTCGAGTCCAAAATCTATTAAGGAGATTCCTTAACAGAAAGCTAATAATCAAATGGACAAGTGGGAGCACAAGTTGTACATGCAGAAAGATGTCTTTAGTCCCTTACTGCAATATGCCCTGCAATGCTCTGCTGTCATTTCATGCTGCTACAACACAACTATGCACAGTACACAGTTATTCATGCACTGCTCTGCCTCAGCTGTTTGTATGCAATGGTCACTCAACCATCTCCATTACTTTCTATCTATAACAGTAAACCAAATAAAACTAATGCACAAAGAGTGATGAGCTAGGATCCACAAGTGCTAAACACTGCATATAAAAACGGTATAATATAGCATTAGTGACTTGCCTAGCAGTTCTAAGGAACTCAATTTGAAAGAGCATACATATACACTAGATTTAAAAATTAGATCTCCAGTGAGTTTTCAGGAGCAAAGACTTTTCACATATTTACGTAGAAGAAAGAAAATCTGAAATGCCAAAGCAGGCATTGCCTACTGTTGAATAAAGCAAATATGGTTCTACGATAGCAACAAAACTATTACTGTGAAGTACCAATGCTTGGCTAGTAAAGATGTCCAACAGAGAAGCATGAATGGCTTTGGAGGCACTTATAGGAGCTACTGAAGAAACACTACAAATACTGATTACAGAAACCTTTATCCTATATTTCTTACCATGCTACAGACTTTCTATATCCTCGAAGCTAGACACTGGAGAAGAGGACCTCAGAGATATATGGTAAAGCCACAAAACAAAGACACTGTGGAACTGGATTACGTGGCAGCAGGAGGATGGGTGCAGGAAACAGTGAGCATTTGAAGGCAAGAAAGCCTTGGGCTTGCACTTTGACAAAGGACATTTTGTTTAAACAACTGAGAAGTACACTCTGCAGCTCAAGGCATTGCTTTCTATGAAACATCCAGAACTGACATGGAGCGTTTTAGTAAGCAAAACATTACACTGCTGTTAATTTTATACAATGTGCATAAATGGCATCTAGTGTTTTAAACAACATAGTATTTAGCAAAGATAATTAAATATATAATTTCCCCCTTTCTTTCCACAGTATTTAAAAGAAGCAGTACTTGCCAAATACTAAGCCAAACTTGAAAGTCAAAGGCCAAACCACTTGCATTACGGTGTTCTACAAGAAAACTTGCTAAGCAAAACATTCCACAAATACTGTTATTCCATTTTGAACAACTCAGTATGTAAAACATGTCTCATCTTACTCATCTTTTATCCTTTTATCCTACAGAAGAAATCTTCTGTAACACGAAAGTCAAACTACATGAAATCACAGATGGAATGGAATTGTTTTGGAAAACTGGTAAGCAGATACTATGGCCTACAGATTCATGCTCTATCACTTTACAGTGGAGGGAGTATACCTCCTTCACTTAAACACAAATGTTGAAGAACAATATAGCACAGCAACCAAACTGGAGCTTATCACAGATGCAGATATGGAAATATTTTAGAGAAGAAAGATCAGAACTATTAAATAACTATCAATACTTGCCAGCTCCAAAATAATGTTAAAATCTGTCATCTTTCTTTCAGTAATGAGCATGCACACTCGCTCAAAAAAATAACAATTATTTTGTTTCAAAATCATGAGTTATGAGCATCCTGATAAAAGCATTGGAAGATTATTAGCTTATGCGACCATGTTTAGATTCTGGGGTGTTACTGGGATCTCTGAGGTTATCAGTAGTGAAGGTTAAAACAGAAGCAAGTTAAAACAGAAAATATAGTATGACCTACAGGTTGAACACAGGAAGAATTTGTTGTGCATTCAATGTTAGGCAGAGACCAGAGAGGAACTATTAATCTGAAAAACCTGGCTATAAAATGAAGAGAAATTCAAATAACAGGGAACAATGTATTTTACATCAACTAGTTCATATCACTTACTGCAACCCGAGAGCATCCATGAAGAAATCTTAGTAGATTTATTCAACAGTCATTGACATGTGCAAACTACTGCTTGCAGATAAATAACAGCCATATTTATTGTTACTAGTATGAACATTTGGTCTTATTTTTGATAGAAAGTCTGTTTTTCTGAAAAACGTGTTTTTTCTGGAATTTATTCACTATTACTTAGTTACACAGCAAGATGACAATCTTCTCTTTGTCTATAACACACTTGTTCAGTCATGAAAGAAATATAAGATCCTGCATTAAAGCATTCTAAAGTACTAGTCTGTCTGAACTAAGAGGGGGGAAAAAATAACTTGACCTCCTTAGACAGACCTCTGTCTAGTCTCATGCAGGAGACTGCTGACCTGAGTACCCAAGAAAGCAGAAGGAGCCAGGCCTCCAGCGTGGTCCCCGGCACAGTCCCAAACAGGACTGTTCCCAAACAGTGGTATGGCTGAGGCCACACTGCTGGCTGCAGGAAAGACTTAGCATATAAACACAAGCTCTACTGTGGCACTTTCCCATACTCATCTTATTTGCAAGTTATCCACATAAAATGAGTTTAAAGGAATTGGTCCATCAGTCTAACTACTCGATACCTTGCTAGTTCTTCCTCAACTGTGCGGGCAACGGTCCATTAAGATGAATTTGATTTATATTTCAATACCAATCTCTGGTTTACGTTTCACATATCTGAAACAAGGTAAGCCTAAGTAGCTGAAAAAACTAGAGTGATTAATTTTATTGATACAAAAACACACGCAGAATACTTTCCAAAGATAACACTAAAATAGCAGGAAAATCCACAATTTCCCATAAAGGGGCATATACAGTAATTCATGAACTCAAAACACATTTATAACTCTCCTATTTTCTAAAGAGGTTGCAATGTAACTTTTCCAGCTTGTGCAATTTAAAAATAATTACTCTGTACATTTTAGTTTATAAAATGCAGTCAAGAAATTGCAAGGAGATCTAAACAAACACAGAAATGAAACACAGATGAAACCTCAATAGTCAGCTAACCCATCTATCTAAATCATCTATGCACTGCCGCAGTATGAACTACACCTCTATTCCTGCAAGAAAAGGTCTTACCTTTCCTTAAAACTTCTGAGATTACACAACATTCCTGAGCAGTTTAGTCTATTGCTTTACTAAGTGCTTAGTTAGAAAGTTTGCCCCAAAGCATAGCCTAAATATTTGTGTGTGTGAAAATTAGGCCAATCACTATTGTTTATTTCCTTCATTCCCTGTCACCTCCTTGGGACAAATATTGAGAACCCTCTCTATAGCAACCTACTGCAGAGCACAAGGCTTAGGTACTTATTCCTACCATCACCTCTCTCTCCCTTCTCTTGCCTTCTTTCCTCCCTTCCTCCACCACTTCAAACTCTGCCTTACAGTATGCACCTACTAAATCTCTTCTTCTTTTATTAAGCTTAGTGTTAAAGTGTTATGACAAAACAGCTTAAGCATGGCCATATCTAAAACCTGGTATGACATTAATTTGCAACAGTTTGCCTATTTCTGTAGCTTAGCTCCATAAATGGGCTCTGAAAAATTCATATTCAACCTCTGGAAGAGTTATGGCACACATGCAACACAACTGACAGAAGAAGAAGGTCCACAGGCATAATCTGTCACTAGAACAGCCTAAACAACTGAAACAGGAAGGAGGCAGAAAGAAGAGCTTCTGAGCACACAAGCTCTTCTTCAGATCTGCATCAAAACCAACAAATCTCAGGGTAACAACAGGTCAGGAACAAGTACTCCAAGTATAACATCACGATGTTATTTTATCAGATATTCTGAACAAAATCAGTGGTGAGAAATGGAAGTAAATATGCATGCTCTCTATGCATCCCTAAGCCTGTATTAATGCATCATTTTTCTACAGGAAATTTTCTCAAATTGCCAGAAAATATAAAAGGAGACTAGACAGAACAAATTAAACTTGTTTATGGGACTGTCCCATTTGCAACAGAACTTGTGAAGTGCACAGCAAATAAGCTATGCAAGAGAAACTAAAGGAAGCTGGATCATTCGATTATGGATTGGGTGGGAAACAGCTTTTATTACTAACTTTCCACAGACCCAAAAGTGTTGTGAAGCAAGTAATTGAGATCAGTTCTTCATACTCAAGAATTAAAGGGTCAGCAGGGCCCTGGCAACCAGGAGGGCCGACCGTGTCCTGGGGGGCATCAGGCAAAGCATCGCCAGATGGGCGAGGGAGGGGATTGTCCTGCTCTGCTCTGCACTGGGGCAGCCTCACCTTGAGAACTGTGGGCAGTTTTGAGCATCTTAGTACAAGAAAGATCTAAAGCTATTATGGACTGTCCAAAGAAGGGCTACAGAGATGGTGAAGGGTTTAGAGGGGGAAGCCATATGAGGAGAGGCTGAGGTCACTTGGTTTGTTCAGCCTGGAGAAGAGGAGACTGAGGGGAGACCTCATTGGAGTTATAATTTCCATGAGAGAGGAAGAGGAGGAGCAGGCACTGATCTCTTCTCCACGGTGAACAGTGACAGAACCCAAGGGAATGGCCTGAAGTTGTGTCAGGGGAGGTTTAGGTTGGATATTAGAAAAAGGTTCTTCATCCAGAGGGTGGCTGGGTGCTGGAACAGGCTCCCCAGGAAAGTGGTCACAGCACCAAGCCTGACAGAGTTCAAGAAGCGTTTGGATGACACTCTAGGACACATGGTGTGACTCTTGGGGATGGTCCTGTGGCTAAGAGTTGGATTCGATGATCCTTGTGGGTCCCTTTCAACTCAGGATATTCTACAAAACACATGCTTTCAGCAGGACTAGACTGAAGCACAGCATTCTCCCTGATCCAGTGGCTATAAGGTACTACAGCTCAGTGCACCATGACCATATTGTTATACAGCAAAGGATTTGAGCATTACAATGATGGTAAGTGTAAGAGGAAAGAATATTCTCTACAAGGACTGGGGAGTACAGATTATACAATGCAACTGTGCAAGATCGAAAAATAAAGACGGGAGTTTGTTCTCAGCAATTAGCAATTGAGGCAGCTGCTATTACAGAACGTGGTTGAAAAGGCACGGCTGCAGAGGAAAGCTTCGTGAAACAGAAGTGGTGACTGCCTTGCAAGGGGAGTATGAAGTAAACAAAGGGCATGTCCATTCACACAACAATGCACAATACATGTCTGCATCCGTGAATGGCTGCAGCCCTGTGGACATCAGCACAGTCCTACGATCCCCCTCAGCAGGCTGAACTTAGGGAAGATATTCTGCTTCTCCGGCCTCCAGTAAGCTACAACGTGCCACACTGATGTGCTGCCATAAGCTTTGGTGCCCCTTCTTCACTGTGCTCTGTTCATGCAATGTAGATACACCCTCAAATTCTAACAGCACTTTTTCTTCTGGTTTTCCTCACTGTGACAATGACAGCCTGAGTGCTAACTGAATTTAACTGAATTTATTAGATACTAGTCAGCTATGTCCCTGTTTACTTAAAAAATGTGACGTATTGGGTATTTTAAATTTTGGATTGACTACATGTGTGTGACGAAGAACAAAGATGAATTCAGCATTATTTGAATTCAATTGGGGATTATTCATTACTCAGAACAAGCAGAACCAGTAACTCTGCTTGAAGAACTGGAATTACTGGTTCATCAAAAGAAGTTCTTTATTATTCTTTCTTCTGTCACTATCACTTGATATGCTTCTACAACAACACTGCATCCTACCTGAGCATTTCCAAGGGGAATTTACAGTTACTTCATTTCTCATCATTATTTTTGGTACAACCCCATCTTATGCCTTACTGCATAAAAGAGAATAGCACTTCATTTCAGTAAGCTGCCTTTCTCTGACAATTTTTAACATGCCACAGGAAAGTGAGTGCCAATCTTTTTAAGAAAAACTCAGTATAACTGAGTTGACTGAAAAATCACAAGTGAAATATTGTTCCTAGGGACATCTTCTATTCTTGGCTAACAGTATTGATTTGCTCTTCCTAAATACTAGTTTATATTTAACCATTGTACTCAGTATCACCTATGTTCTTCCATACTTGTAATTTCAGAAAGCAATTAGCTATTCCTTCGCTAACAGGACTACCATGGTCTAAATGCAGTAAAATTCACAGTGTTTCTTAAGTAGGTTGTCACGTTTTCTATGGAAATTATTAAACTGAAAGCTAGCAGTGATATATGTAAATGCTACTGTGGGCATGACTAATCCACAGTCCACACAATGGTTCAGAATAATGAAGACCGAAACTTCTATTTTGTCACTTTCTTCCTAATGGCACCTTACACAAAGATGAAGAATAAATTGTTCTGGCAAACTTTCTCCCAGATTTTCCCTTTTACGAGGGCTGTGCAGATCCTCCCTCCTCCTATCTGAAGGGATGCCACAACGCACCTGTACGGTAGACAGAGGCATGAGCCCTGTGCATCAGACACGGGGGAGAGCCGAGAACACCCATCTCCATAACCACATGACAGGGGTGCAGCCAACTAGGGCAGGAAGGGCCATGGGCCAGTCACACCTTAGGGACAGCCCTGTAACCTGTAATCCTGTAACATGACCTGTGTGTAACGAGGTGTGCAGGTGTGTGTCTGGTCTCTGACGCAGTGACACTGTCCTGCTCCCAGCAGTGCAGTCACAAGCCTTGGAGGCCTGAAGACAGCCCACCACTGATGTACTCACTATTCACAATGATGCTGTAAAGTACTCACTAACTTGTGTGTGAAGTGTTTCACTCTGTGTATGAAGTATTTTTGTTTAGAAAAGACCTTTGCGATGACCGAGTCCACCATCACACCATGTCCCTAATGCCACATCTACATGTCTTTTAAATATCTCCGGAGACGGTGAATCAACCGCTTCCCTGGGCAGCTTCTTTCAATGCTTTGACAACCATTTTGGCAAAGAAATATTTCCCAATATCCAGTCTAAACTTTCCCTGGCTCAATTTGAGGTCATTTCCTCTTAACCTGTTGCTTGTTACTTGAGAGAAGAGACTGCCCCCCAGCTGGATACAACCTCCTGTCAGGTAGGTGTAGAGAGTGAGGTCTCCCCTAAGACTCCTTTTCTCCAAGTTAAACAGCCACAGCTCCCTCAGCCGCTCCTCATGAGACCTGTGCTCCAGACTCTTCACCAGCTCTGTCACCCTTCCCTGGACACTCTCCAAATCCTGAATATCTTTCTTGTAGTGAGGGACCGAGAACTGAGTACAGGATTCAAGGTGCGGCTTCACCAGTGCCGAGTACAGGGGAACAGTCACCTCCCTAGTCCTGCTGGCCACGCTATTCTTGATTAAAGCCACGATGCCACTGGCCTGCTTGGCCACCTGGACACACTGCTGGCTCATGTTCAGCCAGCTGTCGACCAGCACTCCCAGGTTCTTTCCCATTCAGTAGCTTTCTACTCTGTCCCCATCCTGTAGCATTCCATGAGGTCGTTCTGACTGAAGAGCGAGACCCAGCATTTCACCTTGTTGAACCTCACACAATTGGCCTCGGCCCATCAATCCAGCCTGTCCAGATCCCTCTGCAGAGCCTTCCTGCCTTCCAGCAGATCAGTAGTCCTGCCCAATTTGGTGCAAATAGACTGATAGTGCACACGACCTCATTCAGATAATTGACAAATATATTAAACAGGACTAGCCCCAGTCATAAGCCCTGGAGAATACCACTAGTAACCAGCCACCAGCTGTATGTAGCACCATTCACCACCACTCTCTGGGCCAAGCCATCCAGCCACATTTTTTTTACCCCACAAACAGTACACCCATTCAAAGCACGAGCTTTCAGTTTCTTCAGAACATTGTGGGAAACCATATCAAAGGTTTTACAGTCTAGGTAGACAACACCACAGACTTTCCCTCATCCACTAGGTGGAAGAGGCTTACAAATTCATCAGTGCGTTTTGATTAAAAGATTTACTTATTTCTGAAAATTCTAAAACAACTGAAAAAAATCATAGGTTTCCCATAAAGTGTTTTCTCCTGACTGAGTTTAACAGAAAATATTTCTAACCTGTAGAAATTCTTGCTGGAAAATATTTAAATAATAGCAAGGTTTGAGTAGACATAAACTAAAATTACTTCTTTACCAATTCAAATTAACTACCATATGTCTTAAACAATTCTATTATCATGGCTTTTGGGCATCTCAAGCAATTGAGAAAAAAGAGAATGTTCCATCTTCTTTGTTTTCTTATAACTGTTTTGTAAGTCTAACATTTGTCAAGTTAAGTAAAATGAGTTTTGGTTCTTCAAGAAACTTTCATACTTCCATAAAAAGAGGTGGGAGAGACAAGCCACAAAATGTAGCTCTGTACTTATAAGAAATTACCACAGTACATAAGTGTACATAGAAAAATAATTTTAATTTATGCACCTGCTAAATGAATTAAACACTTTGTTTTCACAGGGCATAAAAACCGGCCTCCTTCTTTCTCAGCCTTTCCTCTTCAGCTAATCAGCCATATACCTCAAAGTGACAGCTCCTTGCAGTGTGTGGAAAGACAAAAAATATTTCCAATTTCAAATTTAAATTGCAAATTAAAAAAAAATAGTTCAAAGTAAAAAAAAAAAAAGTTGCACTGAGATCTTCTCTAGTGTCACATGAGATTCTCTCTCTTTCTCACTTAGGTTGACGGCTGACGCAGTAGGTGCATAATGTAAGCATCCATTTACTTATATTGTGCTTCTCTTTTTCTTTAGAGAGCTTTGTGGAGAAGGTGGCAAATAAATAAAGCTACTTCTCTTTCCCATTTGGTTGAGAGAACAATATTTAAAACTTCATTTATTTCCTTTCCACAGGTTGAACGCGGTATTTTGAAGTTCAATATTGACTGGGGAGAGGAATGAGGAAGTTATGTCTGTTGTTATTATGTCCTTGAGTCTATCTACCATGTCTTACATTAAGAAGGCTAACTCTCTGCAAACTTAGTTAGGTCTTCTTTGCTCTGTCAGAAGCTTAAGCAGATACCTAACTGAAGTAACTTTATAGACTTATCTATTTCTTAATTAAAAAATTATACATTTGTATATAATACTAGTAAATGGGTATAAAATAGCCTCTGTAAATATTATCTATCAAGTATAAATTTAAGCTCATTATGCAGTAAACCCATGCTGGTTTTGTTGCATTAGTCTAAACTCCTGCCAGTATTTAATGAGATAATTTACTTGTTTATCTATCTGTCATGGTTTAAAGGAAATTAAAATTTATCTCATCCACAGCAAGAAAGTATCTGTCTATATTCAGAAACTGCCTCTGTTGGCCACCTCAGCTTGTTCAGGAATTTCTTCTAATTTTTCACCTCATGAACATATTCACAGCTTTCTTTTCCACTTCATGCTTCTTCTACCTCCATGTTCCGCTTCTTCCCCCATCCAAGTCTCTTGATTGCCTCAACAGTTGTTATCCCTTCTCTTCATCTCATTGCCACCAGATTTTAAAGGAAAAATTGAGGATTAGCTACTTACAGCTGTGTCATTGTTCATTCTAGCTGTACTAAGTCTTTTTAATCTCCTTTTCTTGCTAAACTCCTCTGTTTGAGACTATGATATTTATTTTCTCTGTGCATAGGCTAGAACAACAAAGTGCATTATTAACTAGCCCATGTGTAGCTATGTCATCAGCATATGTGTATTTTATGTACAGAGCTCACATTGCATATACACACATAGACATGAATAAACACACATAAGAGATACTATACTAGGCAGCTCAACAGATTTTAAGAATCAGAATTCAAAAACAATTAATTGATCCTAGCTTACTTATGCCTTTATTCTCTACATACCAAGGACAGTACATTAATATATTCACAGCATGTTAACAGAAACAGTTGTTAAATAATAAATGCCTTACTGTATTATTTTCAGTGGGTGCTTCAGCAATTAAACTCTGGTTGCCTAATTTCCAGCTCAGTTAGGAAAAATAACTATATCTTATGCAACCAAGTAAAATACTAGGCATTACCCAAAGAATAACAGAAACATCAAGATATCCACTGTAGAGAATTACTGTTCTCTGTGAGGAAATGTGTCATCTGGCTTCTCCCTGCTTATCATTGCAAGAGCTCAAAAAGCAGCTTTTAGCAGAATAGTCTAGGAACCTTTGCTGCAGATATCATTGGATGTTTTGCCTCAGCTGGTATCAGCAGTTCAGCTCTTTCTTTATCCCATCACTGGCTCAAGGCAGACACTACTTCCCCTCTTTCAGATATAGTTATTCGGGAGCCACAGTCGGAAACCCAATGCAAATCAATACAAAAACCCCTCTTGTATTTCTGTTTTATTAAAACCAATGCACCCTCAGGCAGCAGAACTAATAGGTCTGTGCCAGGGAAGTAGAGACAACCAGTGGGCAGCGGCGTGAGAAGGGCAGGGACCCTGAAGTGACAGACTCTCAGAACAGTCTGCAGGATCACTAGATCAGATGCACATCAAACCACATGCTATAGCTCACTCTCCAAATATCCATCACCAACTTGGAGTAATGTTCAACAAAAGCAAATCTTCAAAAACGCGCAAAAATCAACAATTTTGCACATTTTAAATTTTAAAATAACTCTCAGCCAAACTGCCTAAAATTAAGAGAAATTCATTTTTGAGAAAAAAAACCCCCACCTTTCATTTGGTCTGTCTCTCGTTTCCGAAACTTTGATTACAGAAGCTACCAAGCATAAAAAAAAAACCAACAGCTACTATCCAGCTTTTCCACTTGCAAGGTATCCTGACTACCTTAATCTACCCAAACAATCGTGCAATTAGAAAAAAAACTATCTAAAAATATGCAAACATCCCTGTGAAATGTTTTTATTATCAGCATAATAAGTCTGATTTATATTTTTAATTTCATATTTGATCAATCACATTTCTTAAATGCATTGTACCTCTCCAGTACTCATTTACCATTTAAGAAGAAAAGAAAGAACTATCATCTTCCACAGACTTTCTTGTTTGAAAAATAGTTATTTTAACTATTAAAGCTACCAGCAACTTAATAAAATAGTACATACAGTAGACTCCAGTATTACCTTGTTCCAGTTTGAAATGTATTCACATGATTTACATCTGGACAATACCATACAACCTGACTCATTATTCTGAATAAGATAACTATTTTATCTCTCCACAACAAGACCAAAACACATGAAATAATAATTGCCCACAGAAATTATTTCCTCAATAATTGTGCAGAAATTTCAGCCTTATAACGTTTTTAGTTTCATTTCAAAAAGAAATGTTAATTTAACGTTAAAGAAACATTAAAAATAACTGGCTAGGACTTTTTTGTGCATGTACTAGCTTTTCAAACAATCAGACTCTCCCACTGAAGTGCAAAAGCTTAGCACACATCTGTTAGGGCTGCATTCATTAAAGTCAGCTATCAATCAGTCACAGTAGAGCTTTCCTTAAAAACATGAAATGTGATTTGCACAGAGCCCTGCTCACTGTTACTGAGCGATAGTTAACGAACCACTCCTTTCGTTTCAAGCTACAGTACCTCAAAAAGTACTGTCATTACTTAAAACCCGAGAATATTTGGAATTCATTACATTTTCCTACTTTGTGCTACATACGTGAGGGCAGTGAGGCACCGGAACAGGTTGCCCAGAAAAGTTGTGGATGCCCCATCCCTGAAGTGTTCAAGGCAAGGTTGGATGGGGCTTTGAACAACCTGGTCTAGTGGAAAGTGTCCCTGCCCATGGCAGAGGGGTTGGAACTAGATGATCTTGAATGTCCCTTCCAACCCAAACCATTCCATGATTCTATGATATACCATATCATGCACCAATCCTGTAAATGCAAACTTCCATTTTTCTACACAGTTCCTTAGTAATCCTCAGGATTTCCACTAATATTTTTATATTGACAAGGAACTATCTGACTGAGGTTGTAACCAGCAAAATTAGAAGTCTGGATAGACTTACTGCATTATCAAATATGAACTTTATTACATTTATTATTTAAAAATGACCTGAAGTTGAAAACAAACTCTTATGAGTCTATCATGAGTTTCATTTCATTTAGTGGTGACTTTTGTGCCATATTTTCAGATTCATAGTACTTTAAACAAACAAGATTCAGGTTCTGGGCCTCATGTTTCAGAATAAAAAGGCCTAAATACTAAGCCTGCAGGATATGACACAGCAGAACAATAAGGAGAGGTCAAGAATATTAATTTTTAATTAACTAATTAATTTAATTTTTAATTATATGTAATTTGGAGGGATCTGTTACATGTAATGGAATAAGGTAGAGTCCTCCGAGCCATCAAGAGTCAACTTAATTTGAAGAAAACATCAATCAGCACCAAGATGGGCAGGTGCACTCCTAGGACAACACACCACCACCACAGCAATGGCACTTCTAGACCCCATCTGAGAGCTCTGCCGAGCAATGCACCGTGTACACAAACCAGCTCAGTTCAGAAGAACAGTGAGATTTTTTGCAAAGTTGCACATTTCTTCATGCACAGCGATCACCAAATTGCAGTTTCAGGTTGTCTATAAAGTAAGGTAACCCTGCATCAGATTACATTCAGGTCTTGCTTTCAGTTCAGTTCTGTTAGGACTAAAATTATTTTTTCTAAAGGAAAAAACACCTTAGGTTTTTAGTAACTTTCACAGCAACAAGAAGGGTTCATGCAAGTTCCGTGACCTGAAACCTTGGCTACAGTTTTTAGTAAAGCAGATAATAAATTAGAGGTTAACTCAAGTCAGTCATCTTTAAAGAACTCTGACTAATGTCATATTCCGTTTTACATGACAATCACTGTCAGCATTGTTTCAACTATTATGTAGACAAATGAAATTCCATTCAACTTACCTGACGCGCGTCTGGTGAATCGGTTTATCGCTGGGGCTGAAAATAAATACAACATTTTGTTTATTTTGGTAGTGGTGTAGCACACTTTAAACATAACAAAGTTATACTTCATTCCAAGTGTTAACCATTATTTTTGTATCTTTAGAGAAACCCACATTAAATTCACACAGAAACTTTGAAGCAGCTTTGCAAGAGATGGTACATAGTAACTAGTAAGCTTTCAAGACCATTTTCAGCTTTCTAAGAGTTACTGTTACTTATTGCTGTTCTTGACTGGATGTGAAACGTTCAGATCTGCATTTTTTATTATTTGTTGAGTGTACAGTAACTGGCATCTTGCAAACAATAACGCAAGCAGGGATTAAAAAAAAAAACATGTAGAAAAATCTACTCTACTTTTACAAAATGAACCCATTGGAAATATGGCACCAATGATACTCCTATAGGGAGAAAGACTAATTTGCAAACCCATCTAAAAGACTGACTTTTGCTTGGGCTAACCTTTAGAACTCCTTGGGTAAGTCAGTAACAATGCCAACCCCCACCAAACCCCAGTGCAAATGTTTCATAGTGCCATCCTGGCACATCTCCAAGCTGCAAACATTTGTAATCAGACTCCTGTCTTGTTTCCAACTGGGATACACTGCAAAATGCAACTTAAAGCACATGTCTTGGCATCTATTTCATTTCTAGGTTTACCAACTTCTTCAAGAGCTTCTGGAGATAAAATAGATAAACTTTTATGTTTTGCCTTCCAAATACAACCTTCGGTCTTCTCCTAATTAGTATAAAACACTGGTCTAGAACTCTACTTTCATGTGATATATTAACTGCTGGGATAAACAGCAAGAAGAAATCCGAATGACCTAATTTCAAATGTGGGCAGCAGTTACATTAAAAATGTATGCCTTTACAGTGCTTATTAATATTCAGCCTTAAAAATTGCTCTTCATGTTTACACAGAATTGAGACAGGAATAATATCAAATTTTTTTATTTTACCCCACTTAATTTTACATGGCAGTTATGCATCATTTCTTGAACATCTAAGCCAAGATAAAGAGAAAAAAAATTGCTGAGAAAACAGGAGAGGCAGTAACAGCCTGAGACACAAACTGATTTCTTATTCCTCTGGGGATGCAAAACAGAGGAAAGCTACAATTTCTGAACCACAGTCGCAGACAGTTTGTGCAAACAGATACAGTAGTGACAGGTCCAAGTGGCAAAAAATACACTGGGAAACCCAACTATAGAGGTTTGGAGTGCTAGTCATGAGCAAGGAAATCTCTGGTTAATAAGATATCACAACCCCTAAACATGCATACAGATGAACACGAGAGTAATGTAACCAGCAATGTTATTTTTAAACATGAATTCAATTCCCCCCAACAATTTTTTTTAAATAAAAAAGACAAAAAATATAGACACATTTTTATTAAAGCAATTAAAGCAGACACCATATTTTATGCAACTGCTGTTTTGTAATACAGGGGCTGTTTCATTCCTCAAAATTGTTTATTTTGTCACTACTGTTACAGGCCAAATTTATTTTAGGGCATCAGTCATGACTGTCACCATCAGATTGCTGAGTTGTTTCCTCAAGCATGTAAATTTGCAGCAGGTCTTAGCAGATGTGCTCATATAAAAAAAACCAAAACTGGAATCTGACATATTTCTAACAAGAAAGAATAAAATCGTGTTCTGCTCCCATTCAAAAGCTTTCCTCAAACTCAGGGAGGGCTTTGGCTGTCAGTTCTGTACCTAATCTGTAGATATGAAGATTTAACTCCTCTAGACAGCTACCTCAGCACATTTTACAAAAAAATCCCAAAACAAACCAAAAATCAACCAAGCAACCAACCAAAACCAAGGAAAAAAATAGACTATTAAAAATAAAGAACATCTAGCACAAAACTAACATAATTTGAAGCAAGTTACTGGGAATGTCAAAGAAGAAAGTTCTTTTCCAGCTCCATAATTCTAAATTCACTATTCTATTTGGCTGCAGAGAGTTTAATTTATTGTACAATAGATTTTACAAATTATTTACTGTTAGAAAAAAAAAGGCAAGAATGTCAGAATCTTGATTAGCAACCACTTTTGAGTTCATGTGAATAATCAGTGTCTCAGCAGCAACCAGACAAAGCCTTCCTGCTCAGACTGGGATTTCATGGAGGTCATCCAAATGTGTTATTGGGAGATTTAAAAGCAGCACCCACAGTTACTTTTTATGGAGCACGTTGAATTACTCTCTATTTTTCTGGTAGCAGATCACAATACTCTTTTGTTGTAAAGATGAAAGAGTTAGCATACAAGAAGGTCTCAGAGAGTCATCAGTCCCACAGAAATTTAGCTGGTGTTTTCACTACAAAGTAGATGTATGGTCAACCAGGTCACTACAATGTCTGGCAGGATAAGTATAGTAAGGTGGGCAAAAAAAAAAGTCTAAGAAGCATTTTACAGACCCCTAAAACAAATACTAAATTATCTTTCAAACATGTCAGGAGGTTAAAGCCTTGGCTCAGAAACAAATGGATAAATCAATGGCAGAAATATTCAATGAGGGCTATCAAACGCTCCTCCTGGAGCCACACAGCATCAAGAGTAGCAGAGAGATTTCCAGGGAAGAAACACTACTTATTCTGCCTGTGATCATCATCTTCCCTGGACATCGTTTTTTTAGCCACAGTGCCCACTGAGTTCTGAGTTAGGCTGACTTAGTTTTGGACCACAATGACTATCTTGATTCACATGGCTCAAGTTAAAGTGGTACCCAGAGAGACAGGGATGCCAAGAGACAGTCTTGGCATCCAGGCTGAATTATCAGGCAGCTCTGAAACCCCACTCACAGGCAACAGAAATATTGCATTTATATCCTTGGGTTCAAGCCCCAAGCCACGCCCGTGCAAAAGAAGTGGTGCTGAGGCACTGTGCTTCCCACCCTGCTACTTCAGCCGCTCCCCGACACTCCCACTCCCCTCTCTCCTCTCAGCCATGTCCACAAGCAGGTTCTTGGGACTTTTAGTGTTTGTCTGCAGGCACAGCAGAAAGCAACTGGCTTTGGGCTCTGGGGGCTGCCCAAGGTCTGCTTCCTACAATGTGAAACCCAAGCAGCCTTGTCAGTGGGTACCCCATCCCCAATAACATACCACTAGCAACACTGTCGACACACACCAGTTCACATCTCCACAGTTTTCCAGCAGGGGGAAACTTGGAAAAGGAATGGGCTTGAGTTAAGGAATGGGCTAAGTTCACTCTACAGAAAAAATATCTTAAAGGTTATAGTGACATTGTGTTGAGGGCTGGTTGCTCAAAATGATTCAATAAACCAACTTGCTAGAAAAAAACCACAGTAACTTACAGCTACACACACCCCTCTACTAACTCATGCAAAATGTAAGAGGAACAAAACCCACGGATTGCAAAACCTCATGATTGCAAAAGTCAAGGATTTTTCCCAATAAAGGGTAAACCGGTATGTAGATAAATTCAGAACATGTCCAGTGACATTTAATATTTTTTACAGTAACAGAAAGAGCGCTGCACCACAACAAATAATGTACTGCTGTGCACAGAGGATCTTGTTTAGAGGCAAGGTGTCACTCCAATATTAAATATGACTCTTCATGTTCTACTTAGTCTCAACCAAAATCTATTACAAACTTCACAGAGGAGAATTATCTGGGGGTGGGGTGGGTGTGTGTGCAAGAAATTACAGAGGTTTCTATCCTGATGAAGTCTTGATTTAATTACCACTTGAAACTGCACAAGCTATAGATCCTTACATGCCATGTTCCAGTTGTTTCATTGTTAGCGCTACATAAGAGAGAATTCCGTCTGCTGGTAACTGAAATTCATGTTTGAAAATCCTTGCTCAGAGGACTGTACAAAGGTATAGCTTTTAAAATATTTTGGGCAATACAGATTAAGTAAATAAACAGAAATCATCTGCAAATGATCAAGAGAGGCTGAAGTATTTTAATACATCTATTCACCAAAAACACAGGATTTAAAAACAACATCAAAGTACATGAAACATAAACTAGAATTTTTTCCATCACTCAACAACTGTCCGACCATTGCTCCTTTCCCCGCTGTACTTTCTGAGCATTAGGTAGTCACCACAACAGTCCTGTAAAGCAAACCGTAAAAGCAGCAAAATTTTTTAAGTAGAGGAGGAAATGGGAGTGAGTCTATGGGATGGTTTGCAGAGCACCAAGACTAAGAAGACAATGCTAAGAAGGGATCCCTAGCTGGGCAGCCTCCTGATGGTTAACTTGTTCTGATAGCTTGAGCTGTCCCTTTTTGTAGACTCCCAATTTAAGTGTTTTTGCTTCAGAAACTGCCAGAGATTCTTGTGTCATTAATGTCACCTGGAATAAGAAGCCAAATACATTGCAGATATCAGACATGCAGCCTTCCTAAAAAGTCAGGGACTGTCAACCTGGGATTCAACAAGGGGCTCTGCTTATCAGGGGCTGTTAAGGACATGCCTGAGCACTCTCTGACAACAGACCTGCAAACTGGTGATCTCTGCAGGTCTGCAAACCACAGCAAATACACAGCCCCAGGCTGCTCAGCAGAGTGCACAAAACCCCACATGTGGCCAAGCAATGGTGAGCACACCACATTCCCTGCAGTGCACAGAGGGCAACAGGAGACTGCTCAGTCTCCTGTCACATTCATGGCAACCCAAGGCAATGCTCTTTTAGAGTAAAACACACAAAGCCAAAATGCCTGCTCTGAGTGACAAGGGTTGGCAGGAGATTAGCGATTAAGCTTCAGTATCAGTAAAAAGCAGAACACCTTCCACAAGCCTCACTTTCAATTAGCCACTGTAATTGCTTCATATGGCAAAGGGCTAAACCCCCTAAAAAATAAGAAAAACCCGAAATAAATAAACAAACAAACAAAAAACCACACACACACATATTTCTGCTATTACATGTTTAAACCCCTCAATTTTGGCAGCCCACAGCCCCAAAAAGCCATCTCTATTTACACAACAGGAATATGTTAATATCTTAATGGAAAGACACAAACAGAAACATGCACACCACAGTGTGCCATCTTTGTGTGGAAGATGCAAATGCCCCAAGTGAAGTTAGGAAACAAATGTCATAGCCAAATCATACATTTTTTTCTATCCTGTTGAGGGTAAAGCCATGTTAAAACTCTCAAGGATCTCACTGAGGCCAGTGGGTCAAACCTAGTCCGAATTTGAAGAACATACTGAGAACCTACTCCCAATAGACCATATGATTTTATACCATTTAACTCTTGTGTTTTCAGAAGAGTTATCCCTGATTTACCCATGTCTTTTAATCATATACCTCAAAATCCCAGGCCAAGTTTTAACTGATGAGAATCATGGGCACTACATGCTCCACCTTTTCAGTTCCAAGTATATCTGTTTTTAAGAGGTCTCCCAACTTTCAGAAAAACTTTGAATTACGCTTACTGCAATCATATTCCCATATTATGCAAAATAACATTCGCTTGTCTTCTTTCACAAATTATTAATTAGAATGACCTAATCAGAACAAGAACAAAATCGAATCTAAACGAATGCCACTCTAAAATATATGCTTTAGTCAGACTTATGTTTTTATGTCCCAAATGAAAGAAATACAGTTAACTCTCCATTAACCAGGACAATGATAGACTGGGACAACACAATAATAATAATAATAATAATAATAATAATAATAATAATAGTAGTAGTAGTAGTAATTTGGAGCCCCTCTAATTTCCCTCCATCACAGGAAACTTTCACCTTAGTTCAGGATTATTTCAGGTAGAATGATTTTTTCAGATTTTTTTATCTTATGAGACTGACACAAGATCATACAATTATGTTCATGTACTTCACACTGATAAGACCTCATAAAATCTCAAGGAAGGCAGGACAAACATTCACTGACAATTTGAAGAAATTACTCTGACAAAAGAGGGAGTTGTCAGGTCTATGGAGAATGGTTCTTGTCTTCTCTCTGTGAAAGGCCATGACAGCTGTGAGGAATGAGAAGAGGGGATGAGCCCAGAAAATGCACAGCTATTATTTGGAAGACAAACAAACAGCCTTGGCAACACAGTAGCTAGATAGAGCATAGCTTTCAAAATAAATGCGTTTCAATTTCTGGAAATTTAACAGCAACAGCAATATTTTAATGATGAAATACATGAGATATATTTTACTCTTTCTCTCACCAAGTAAGTCAGTCTCAAAAGATGATTTTACTACTAAAAACAAAACTGAAGAACAGCAGCACATAGGCCTTTTCACAAGGAAAAAGGGTAACAGAGGTGCAAGCCATCAGTAACAGTCAGCCGAAGAACCTGAAAGGTTAGACAGCAACACTGCCGCCAAATTTCCCAAAAAACAAACCTTAACATATCAGGAAAATCTGAAGTCCACTCCCAAACTCTGATTTACACCTTGGGGAAGAATACCCACAGTTCCTCAAAGGGTAGGATCTGCACACAGATGGATCTGGTTCCATCCAAAGAAAGGTGAATTGCTGGAAGGTGCTGCAAGTCTGTGCTTTCAGGAAGAATGTGCTCCCTAAGGAGTCAGGACTGCTGCGAACCGGAGGAGGCAGAGTGCACACAGACACACATTCATATACACAGCAACATGCAGGCAGCGAGGCATGAAGGAAATGCAGGCTTTCAGCAAATCCCACAGACAGTCCGAGAAGTCAAAGATGAGGGAGAAACAATGCTGTAGTGACAGTATTTATGTGCTACTGAGAGAAAAAGTGAAAGCAAATAATTTAGCTTTTGCAAGAAAAGTAGGTGTTGGCAACAGAAAAACAGCTACATCTGATGAGATGCCCTAAGATTGATTTATTTTTTAATTAAAAATTAAATCTACAGATTTTAAAACCATCTGTACCATAACAAATACATACATAATTATTGTTGTCTCTGAAAACATCAACATATCTGTAAAAGAATAAAAATATACAGAAACCAGAATATTCTGTTATTCCCATTTTTATAATATGCAACAAAATAAACTAAACTTACATGAGGTTGTAGTCCTAAAACACATTTTGTTAGTTAAAATGAAATTCTGAGATTTTTATTGGCTCTATAGTTTACTTCTTTTAAGTTTTCAGTCTGGAAAATGAGTTCCATTTCACTGTAGAATACTTTCTCAAGAAAGCTGGGAAAGCCTTGTAGTCACAATAATTTGAAAACTAGACCAGACATTGTGCAAGGACCTTGTGCTCCTTGTGATTTAACTTTGGAGCTCAGATTTCCACAGTTATGTGCTAGTTCACTAGGACTGCCCCTTTTCAAACCCAGCATCACACACTTCCAAGGGCTGTACTACCACACAGTAATAAGACACAAATTATTTCTTCAAAACCCAAAAAGCTTGACTTGATAATTCACATCAAAAAAGCTCAGTAAAATTTTTAGCAAATTGATTCATTGATTATTAAGCTGTCACCACACAAGAACATGAATTAAATATGTGGATAAATACCTTGGCACTTGCTTTGCTGTGTATCCATTTAAACACATCACTATGGTATCAGGAAAACAGCAGTGCCATAAATGAAGTCTCTGAAAACATTTAATAAACAGAGAAACTAACATATTATTTCAGGATTTTTATATTATTTCCAGGTTATAACTAATGTTGATGTTAAATAAAGTTTTTTTTAAATGATACTACAAAGCAGTACATTTTCATTGTCACGTTTTGACATAAACATACAGGCAACATTAAAGAATAAGAATGATTTTGGATGAAAGGGACCTTCAAGATCATCTTGTTCCAACGCCCTTGCCATGGACAGGAACACCTTCCACTAGACCAGGTTGCTGAAAGCCCCATCCAACTTGGCCTTGAGCACTCCCAAGGATCGGGCGTCTACAACTTCTCTGGGCAACCTGTTCCAGTGCCTCTCCACCTTTACGTAAAGAATTTCTTCCTTCTATGTAATCTAAAACTACCCTCTTTCAGTTTAAAGCCATTTCCCCCCATCCTATCATACTGGAAGGCTGTTGTAAGGTGTCCCCAGAGCCTTCTCTTCTCCAGGCTGAACAACCCCAAATCATTTAACCTGTTCTAACAGGGAGGTGCTCCAGCCCTCTGATCATCTTTGTGGCCTCCTCTGGACTTGCTCCAACAGCTCCATGTCCTTCTTATGTTGGGGACCTCAGAGCTGAACACAGTATCTATCCAGGTGGGGTAACCTGCTGGCCACACAGGTTTTGATGCAGTCCAGCACACAACTGGTTTTCTGGGCTGCCAGCACACACCGCTGGGGCCATGTTGAGCTTCTCATCCACCAGCACTCCCAAGTCTTCCTTCTCAGTGCCACTCTCAATCCATTCCCCACCCAGTCTGTATTTGTGCTTGTGATTGCCCTGACCCATGTGCAGGATTTTGCACTTGGCCTTGTTGAACTCCATGAGCTTCACACAGGTTGACCTCTCACGCCTGCCAAGGTCCCTCTGGATGCCATCCCTTCCCTCCAGCGAACTGACCACACACACAGCTTGGTGTTATCTGCAAACCTGCTGAGGGTGCATTCAATCCACATTACCAACAAAGGTGTTACACAGCACCCAATAGCGACCCCTGAGGAACACCAGTCCTCACTGGGCTCCACTTGGACATCAAGCCATTGACTGCAACTCTTTGAGTGAGACCATCCAGCCAATTCATTATCCACTGAGTAGTCAAATCCACGCTGCTCCAGTTTAGAGGCAAGGAGGTGGTGCAGGACAGTGTCAAATGGTTTGTACAAGTCAAGGTAGATGACATCGATTGCTCTTTCCTTATTCATCAGTGCTGTAACCCTACTGTAGAAGGCCATCAAGTTTGTCAGGAACAATTTGCCCTCAATGAAGTCATGTTGACTGCCACCAATCACCTCCTTATTTTCCATGGAAGGAAGGATCTGCTGCATTATCTTGCCAGACACTAAGGTGAGACTGACTGGTCTGTAGTTCCCCAGGTCATCCTTTATTTTTCGCTTTTTAAAAAAG
The DNA here is from genome assembly GCF_025592945.1 of Manacus candei. Lineage (NCBI taxonomy): Eukaryota > Metazoa > Chordata > Aves > Passeriformes > Pipridae > Manacus > Manacus candei. The sequence continues at coordinate 2,815,678 of NW_026138111.1, read as the reverse complement.
GGGGTTATGTTTCCCCTTTTCCATTCAGTTTAAACTTCACTGGACTGCCATGACTTCTCAAATATGATGGATAACTGGCTTAGCTACTTCATCTGCCAGTTCCCTCAGAACCTATGGATGCATCTCATCAGGCCCCATTAACTTGTGCACCTTCAGGTTCCTTAAATGGTCTTGAACCTGACCTCCTACACCAGGTGGTTCTTCATTCCCCCAGTCCCTTCTCGGACTTGAAGCCTTCTGCAACTTGGGTGGCAGGGTCAGAGCACTTGCTGACAAAGACTGAGGCAAAAAAAAAATAATTTTGTACCTCAGCTTCCTCCATATCCCAGGTAATCAGGTCTCCTGTTTCCTCCTGGAGAGGGCCCACATTTTCCCTAGACTTTCTTCTATCACCAACATATCTGTATAAGCTTTTGTTGTTGCCCTTGACATCCCTGGTCAGATTTAATTCTCTCAGGGCTTTAGGTTTCCTAACCTGATCCCTGGCTGCTCAGATAATCTCCCAGGTATTCCTCTCAGGCTACGTGTCCCTGCTTCCATCCTCTGTAGGCTTCCTTTTTGTGTTTGAGTTTGTCCAGGAGCTCCTTGTTTATCCATGCAGGCCTCCCAGCATTTTCACCTGACATCCTCTTCGTTAGGATGCATCAATCCTGAGCTCAGGGAGGTAATTTTTGAATATTAACCATCTTGATGGCTCCTCTTCCCTCCATGACTTTATTCCATGGAACTCTACTGAATAGATCCCTGAATACACCAAAATCTGCTCTGCTGAAGTCCAGGGTATAGAGCTTGCTGTGCACTCTCTTCACTGCCCCAAGGATCTCAAACTCCTCCATTTCATGGTCACTACAGCCCAGGCTGCCCTTGAGCTTCACATTCTCCACCAGCCCCTCTTTGTTGGCCAGAACAAGGTCCAGCACAGCACTCTCTTTGTTGGCTCCTCTATCACTTGAAGAAGTTACCATCGGTGCATTACAAGAACCTCCTGGATTGTTTACGCTCGGCTGTGTTGTCTCTCCAATATCAGGGTGGTTGAAGTGCCCCATGAAGACCAGGGCTTCTGAATGTGAGAATATCCCTATCTGCCCATAGAGGACCTCATGTGCTCAGTCTTCTGGCCAGGCAGCTGTCACAGACCCCCACTATAATGTTACCTGTCCCTGTCCTTCCTTTAATTCTGACCCATGAGCTCTTGGTTGGCTCCTTTCACTGAGAGATGGAGCTTCATGCACTACACATGGTCATTGACATAGACGGTTACACCCTCCCCTCATTTCTCCTGCCTGTTCTTCCTAAGGAGCCTGTATCCTTCCAGTCACAGGAGGCCCATCCTACCATGTCTCCATGATGCCAGTAAGATCACAGCCCTGCAGGCACATGCACATCTTGTTTATCCCTCTTGCTGTGCGCACTTGCACAGAGGCAGTAAAGTTGGGCCCCCGATGAAGGCGCCTAACTGGCTGGAATATTGCCACAAGTTAGTTGGTTATTTAACCTGTCAGAACACAAACCTCAAAAGAGAGGTAAAGAAATCTCTCCCACTTTATCAGTTAGAGCGATTTAAGCTCTTATGAATAATTGATGCTGTATGTAATTACTGACACTGAAAATAAAAAGATGAAATGCCTGCCTGATATGTTAGACCAATGACCCAAAACAGTGAAATGGGTTGTCACAGTCCATTAATGGGAATCAAACACTGCTCTTTTCCCATCCAAGCAACTTGTCCAAGATTTGGGGTGCTCTTTTAATTTTTAAATTTATTCTTTCAGAATTATGTCCCATGTTAGAACATAAAAGCAAAGACATTGATGTACTGAGGGTTTTTATCTTAAATGTGCATTCTGTTACTGAGCATGTTTCCCCTTAGAAATTAATCCTTTTTATTGTTTGTGACCAGTACACTTGGTTGTTATCTCATTAAAAGTAGTTAGTGATCCAGATAAGAAGGAAAAAACCCCATATATATATATACATATATATATATGTATATAATTCACAGCAATATTTCTAATCTTCTGTTACATCACAGGGTAAAAAAGTTAATTTGTGTTAAAATTTGTCTAGGCACAAGCTGAAGACGTGAACCTGTGAAGAAATTCTGGCTTGGAGTACTTGCTGCCCTCAACCTTAGGTTACTCAGGATATATGATGAAAACTAGTAGTATGTATGAGAGAAGATTTCTACCCACCAGAGAAAATATACTTTGAAATCAAAAAAGAGATATAAACCTGACCGTAAAAATACTGATGGAATATACGTATGAGGGAGGTCAGCCTTCCTGGGACGTGCCCTGGGCTATGAAGACCCAATCCTTCCCACAGAGCCAAAACTCAAGACCTGCCACCCTGCTTTAGCTTGGTCACGACCCATAGATTCTGTTTTGTAACAATTCACCAAACTGCCTATTTCTGCCTAGCAGAGTGGGTGGGGGTGGTTTAGTTTGGTTTTTTAACATGATCGCTACACCCCAACACCACTTGCAGTAACATTCTTCCTCGCTAATGTATTATCATCTCCAAGGGATACTCTGCTATAGCTATAGCATAGTTTACAATTGCTACTAAACAATCTGACACAAGATCAGTAACGCTTTTATCTTCTTACCATCTGTAAATGGTTTCTTTCCACTTGAAATTTCATAAGCTATTTTAAGAATATTGTGGTTATTTGCTTTCTAACAGTGCTGCGTAGGCATTTAGATCCATTTCATGTTCTCTCCTGCTTTCTAATTTTGCTGCCTGGAGCATATTTACTAATGTATGCATGTTCCCTATCAGAACAGGAGAAAAACTGGTCATTCTGCCAAAACTCCACCAGCAATGCCCAAATAGGTTGGGTGGTGCTGCTCATCTGTAAAAGTATCAAACTGACATTTTATATGACATTATGCTTCAGGTTCACCATCTCATAAGATGAAGAAAAATTTGCACCTGTCCTTGAACGAGTATTTCTGCCAAACTGAAAACTAACCAAGATTTTACAAGAGTGACCTGTTCTGATTCCCTTAACCATTACACAACAGCACTCTAGATTCCTTTTTTTTTTAAACAAAATTTTGGCCTATGTCTTTTGTCTCTTGACAGTACCTGCAAGATATATTTATTACAAAGGAATAATGTTGCAATCTCACTGATGGAAGTGGGGTGGAGAAGATGTCATGGCTGTCAGTACTCTTCTCTGAAGGAGTACACCTTTGTGTAGAGTTTATAACTACCTCATCTATTTTATATGGTTTAACAACGGTGAACATAACTGCTTTTTCCCATACATATTCATACTAACTGTGTTTAATCCAAAGCCTCAAACCTTTTAAGACTCAGGCTTTCCTACTATTTTTCATGTTTTTGTCACTTTGCTATTAGGTTATTACAACAAATCCTACATGGGCAAATACTATTAAAATGTTCTGAAGCAAAGATTTTATACAAAGACTCCGCCTGGTTCCTAGGACTACCTTGGCAGAAATGTGTGGTACAAAGTACCTTGATGGAGAAGTATATGAATATGTATGATCTGCAATCTGCATTGCCTGCTTATTCACTTCCTGGTGAAATTTAAGAATTTTGGACTTGATGTGTATTTTAAAGTTCGCATATTTTAAGAACATTACGTACTTAAAGGGAGTTTCTCTTTCATCCATGATAATTCATTCTCAGCTACTCAGATCTCAAATAGACAATTTTGTTAGCTTTCAGATTATGAGGCAATGCACATTTTCCCCACTTGTTTTTAGAGAAAGGCTGAGAGATGTACCTTATCAGAAAGCACAGTGACCCTAAAAGAAAAAAAAAAATCCCAAACCCCAAGTGTTACTGCTTGAATAATAATAATGATATGAAATAATAGTACTGAGACTGTTTCAGAAAAAAAGAAGAAAGAAAAAAAAACCAACAAAAAAACAACCAAACAAAATAAATACAAGCACCTAACTAGAAAAGTCATGACCAAATAGAAAAGCTCTTAAGGAATATCCTGTCCTCGCTCCTAGCACATAACAGAAGCTTGCGGATGATACTGATGGCAGGGTAGCACTTCCTAGACTCTAATGAAACGTCTAACAGGCAGAGCATGTCAGCCATTTCCTAGTCCAACATCTCACTGGTTTAACTACAAATAACATACTTCCCACCATTATAGAAACTGTCCATTGTCGGCAGCCAACAAAACCAGTCAGTGAAACAACACCAAAATGAACAACTCCCAGCGTCCTCCCACCAGCTAGGAACACACCCACTGGAGTCAATTCCCCAAGCTCAGACCCCTTAGGTCTGAGTATAGTTTCTGAGAACAAGTTTGGGATACTTTTGGGGTTTGTTTTTCTGTTTCTAGTTAATGCTTGTATTCTAAGGCTGCAGACCCTGGCAGCAAAAGCCTGGGCTACGAAAAACTAGCGTAGGGATCTAAGAATTTGAGTCAAAGACAGAAGAAAGAGGAGAGAAGAGAGAGAAGAGAAAATCAAAAATATTTTACTGCTCACTTCCCCTATAGGTGCAATGGAAATGACAGCAAGCAGCTGTCAGGGATTACGGTGAAGCTGTCAGCCAAAGCACCCTGCGTGATTTGGCCTTTACAGTTCTCAGGGGTAAGTGAATGAAGCACAGCTGGTGCTGGCAGCTGCACTAACTTCAACACAGGCCCAAGGTACCACTGCAATAAATGCTCTCATTTACTCCTGCAAACATGCAGGCCAACATAAGCCCAGGGAGAAAGTGGGATACAGATTCAATCTTAACAAATATAAGAATTTCAGACAGACAGCCAAAACCTCTACCCATATCCACAAGATTACTGATGATGCCCTAACTATAGAGACCCCAGGTGTGATCCAGGTTGACCTTCATGAATGGCTGTATGAGTCAAGAAAGGGCATAGAGAAAGCCACCAAAGAATCCCTGGTGACAGTGATACCTAAGCAATTCCACAGGCATCATCTTGAGTTAGCTGCACACTGGCCTGTTGACATTGCACCAGCAATGCAGGTGCTACTGAAGACATGAAATCTGCCAGAGCAACCAAAGGACTGCAGATAACAGCAAAAATCTATCAACAACATGACTTGCAATAAAACAAATTATTGTTCTCTCTATTGATAAAGAATTATACAAAGGAGAACCACACAGACATATCATCCTGTGAACAAGAGGGCTGAAGAAACTTATGTAAGCAAAGTGCATTATCTATTGTTTTTCTGTTACTCAGAAGGGTATCAAATGAGGATCCCACAAATGGCACCTCTCAGCCATTTGGCACAGCTGGCTGTCATTTTCCCCTGAACTGGGCAAGTAAAGAATGGTGGCAGTTAGGGATAACCACTCTCCAAGTGACCAGGCAGCACCTTCCCTTGGACCCATTGCCTTGTGATGGCTAGCTACTGAACAACAAAGAACATGGACCTCATCTCCATGATCATCACCATCCTGATCCCAAAATTCTCCCTTGAATGGCTAGTTCTCAGTTTTGGAACACGATACCCCATTGTCACTATCTCTCTTCTCATAAATGTAGGCACCTGGAACATGTTGCAACTCATAGCACAGTATGTTGCACAGCCCAGTTTCTGTCTTGTAGTCAGTCATGATACAACTGTGCCAGCATTTATATGACCATGATCCAACACAGACCCGAGCTGCTGCATGTTACTGTCCCAGTGCCAAGATGCAAACAGCAAATAGCATATAGATGGTATAATGCCTTTGTTTAGGATCTTTTTCCAGGCCTACACTCATATCAAACTTTTTTTCTTCCACTCAGAACTTCCCCAGAATATTCCAGGATTATACCCCAGACTACACAGAATGTGTTTAGAGAATGAATAGAGATCTCAGTTGCCTAACTTAGTGTGGAGATTTCTGTGCCCCAAAGGTAAATTTGTCTATAATGATGCCAAATTTTGCCACTTGAGCCCCTTCATATATCTTGTTTTTATTCTCAAACTGCTTCCTACTGAGTCAGTACCTGTACCTCAATTATGGAGGCCAAAAAACTATTTTCTCAAGAGAATGGAGAGGTCAGAGACCCCACAGCATGAATAGACCTTATGAACAGGTTAACAGGATGTGTCTTTTCCATCCTCAACCCATCAACCCACGCAAGTGAGGGGAGGAATGGTAAAGGAAGCTGCAGATGCCAATTTATTTCAGTACCTTCTGTTGTATGTGTGTGAAACAGAGATTACTGGTAGCACCTGAACAACAGCCCCTGAGAAAGGGGGTGGTCAAAGTACAAATGCTAAGATCTATCTTCTTTTTCTTATACTGCAGTAGCATTAAAAGCATTCTAAGAGATGATTTAAAGCTAAATGACATTATGTCTTATTGCTCCATTGCTTGTGGATGACATTCAGAAATGTCTAGTAATGGCAAGTAGTGGATTTTCCAGCACTATTCCATTTTGCTCAATAGCTTGGGCAGCATTTGAGAAGTTGCATCTGTTGTTAGTAAACTTCAGCATCACAGTCATTTTCACATTCATTTTGTTCTACTCCTGGCTAGGAATGCTTGAGAACATTGTCCTGACTTCCTTCAGTAACTATCTGTGAGATTCCTACCAGGGGCCAACTTTCCATGACTCTTGATAACAAAACTCTCCAACAGGCTGATTCGCCTTCAGGCAATGAAATAATTCTTGGCATAAAATAACGGTCTTCCAACAGACAGCTTTAAAAAAAAAAAAAAAGCAACTTACTGTGCTCCCAGTTTGGATTCCCTACCAAAATTACATGTGATAATGACACCATTACCTGAAATACAGCTAAAAGCAACCATAAAAAACGCATGTGGTCATGACCCAAAGATGAGTCTGCTTGACATGTCAGACTAGCAACCCACACCTCCGAAAAAAATATGCCCTATTTTTCAGGCCATGCCATATTCCAAAAGCAAGCACTAAAAGCTCTTCTCTTGAAGCAAAGTCAATGAGCAAACAAGCATGCTAAAGCAGATAGGGTGCCTGACTCTGACCCAGTGATCTGGATATTCAAATACTCACAAGGACAGAATAGACTTTTTTCTTTAACTTACTGGAACATGCATGCTTTACATTATACTCTCAGCAGAAACAAAAATAAAATTCCATTTTTGTAAATTAAATTGCAAATTTCTAGCATTTCTTCCTTGCTTTCTCAAAAAAAAAAAAAAAAAAAAACAAAAAAACAAATACAAAAAAAACCCAAAAAGCAAACCAAACAAAAAAATAAAATCCCAAACCAAACACAGACTGCTTCAGAATGTTTCTGAAATTAAAGGACACTCAACTTCAGAAATTTAGGAAAAACATTTCCAGCATCCACAGTAGGTTACTACAACTTAAGATGAGGAGTACTCCTGATGACTATTCTTTTAAAAATTATTTCAGACAGGAAAAAAAATAATTCTACTTTTTGTACTAATGGTGGATTTAGAAAAACCCGTACAAACAAAGACAACTTTATTTAAAAACAAACAGACAAACAAACATACAAAAAACCCACAGAACAAAAAATTTATTCATCCTTTATAGGCTGGGTCTATACATGCCCTTCACATTAAGTGTGTTTAGTGTGACCAGAAGAGCACATAGGTAACACGGGATTCTGTAACAGTTATATGGCAAGAGTCCATATTAATAACCACAAGCTGCCTTTTGTATAAACAATTTGGTAAATGACAGTATGAGTTAGGAACATCAAGCAACGCAATCTCTTCAGTGTGCAGACAAGACAGTTCTGTGCTTCCTTCTTGTGAGGCTGAGCTTGTGGCAGCCTGCTCTGGTTGAGAAGGGCTGGCTGTTGGGGATGCAGCTACCCAAGGCCGTCTCCAGCATGCTCTCCAGCCGATCCGTTTTGGGGCAGCTGCTGGCCAGGCAAACAGCTTTGCCTTTTCCTGCTCCTTCAGGCTCATAGAGCTTCCATCCCCAGTGTGCCCCGTGCGTGGGGGATATGCCTCTGTTTCCATCAGAACACAATGCTACAGTTACCAACAACCTCCCCAGCACCCTTCTATGAGAAAACCTGGGAGAAGTCAAGCTGGCCCAGATACAATCTATGGAGCACAACAGCAACATTCACTAAAGCTCTCTTCAGTTTGGTACACTTTAAAGGGTAATCTTCCTAGCCTAAACAAACCACATAGGTTTCCTCCATTCACAAGCAGTTTGCTGATTGCTCAGGTATTCCTGCACATTTCAGTCAAAGATAAATCCATTATTTTCTACAGTTGGCCAGAAAAAGATGATGCGTCAGACAAAAATTTCTTCAATTCTAGCATCAGGTGGGCCCTGGACTCTAAATACTAGAGTACTGCAGGCAAGCACTGCTATATGAGCCCCTTAAAACCCCTTCACACACATACTGCTACAAGGCCCCCTGAGAGTTGGGGGTGGCAAGTATTCCATGTTACTACATTACAGGCACCAGTGCAAATGACTCAAAGGCACAGAGCAAGTCTGCAACACAAAAGGAGATTTAACCTAAGTTGTCTTAACTCTCAGAGCCCTATTTTTAATGCTGGATCATTCTTCTTCCTTAAAGGATGCTTATCAAGGGATGAGATTAGAACAGACCAAACCTTAGCCTTCAGTCCAAATTCCTTTGTCTTGTTAATTTCATGCAGATCCACAGAGTATTAAAATACAATTTTTTCCCCCCACGATTTTTAAGTATCTTTTATCACCGCTAGGATATGGGAAAAGTTACCCTCAGTTACTATACTGCACTACATACAATCATTTAAAAATGTTTTTATCAGTAATTTGACAGACTACAAGAGCTTCATCAGGCCAGTCTATAAAAAATAGACATATATGTCTTTCCTAAAGCATATAGTTTCATAAGCCCCATAGGTGTTCCTGTATCATGACCTTAAAATTTCTAGAAGTATTACAGATGAACACCATCCAGTTTTACAGACATACCAATAATTCTGATTAACATGCCTCTTTCATTTGCTTCACAGCTCCAGTGCAAAATTCTCCTCTTTGCTTTTAAACCAAGAAGTTCTAAGAAATCAAACCACTTCTGTAAAATATGTAGGATTTGACTGATAGAAAACTGCAGTCAAATAATAGTAATACATATTATCTTAGATATCAAAACTACTGATCACCAAAAATAATTTTTTTTAAACTGAGAACTATGATTAAACTTTCAATACAAACACAAAAAGGTAAGAGTTTTGTTTCATCTCACAGTCTCACTGGAATTTGTGTTAACTTTCCAGTTACAAACTACAAAACCTGAACCTTCTTCCCACTTCCTTAAGTACAGTCAGTTATATGAATTTGATCCTCACTCTAGTAACACAGAATACCACATCAAACAATAACAGCAAGAAGAGAAGTTATCCTTAGAAAACATTGCAATTGTTGAATCTCTAATATACAGTTTGTGCAGGAAAAGCTAGTTTTACAGAAAAAACAAACTTTACTACCTGAAACGTACTCCATTAAAAACTCAAACACCAAGACGAAAGCTGAGTTCACCCCTTTGACTAAAAAAAGAGGGCTGTTCTACAGCTCTATAAACTGTTTTGTCCTGGAATGCTGAAAATAAGTCAAACAATGTCAGTTTTTAGCCAGAAGTAAATATAAAGTAGGGTTTCCAGAATTAATGTGTAAATCTTATTGGCTCTGCCTTTACATTTTTGAAACAGCACACATGTTTATATTCTGACTTTTGTACATTTTCCAGATGAAAACAAAAAATCAAATTAATACTTTTCAGCAATAACCAGGCTCCTGTTACTTTCTGAGTGACAGTCAGTCAGGTAACTGCCCCAAGTGGCACAGTAATTATGTTTCTATTCTTAATACTTAGGAAGAAAGAGTGTGCTTCCACTGAATCTGGTCTGTGAATTTTAAATTGGTTTCAGCGCAAACCATTCAAACACTGGAAACGAGAAAAGGTAATTTCATTTTGCAAGTGATATATCAATTTCTTTAAAAAAAAAAACAAACAAAAAACAAAAACAAACAAGCAAAAACCCACAAACAAACAAAAAACTGCCACCCACCACCAAAAAAACACAAACCAACTGAACTTGCTGAACAATTTTTATCTGAATTTAACAATGAGGAAAGCCCTCAAGGAAAGAACTTTTCCACTAATTTGTGAAAACTAGCAGCTGATAAACTAGTATCTACCATGAAGGAAAGGTCACCCAAATTCAGTCTTGGCCTGCCTCACATGTCCTGCCAGGTGATCAGTACCAGACACTCCCAACATCAGTTCCAGGTGGCTCTGACCAGGCTCAGGTGCTGCCCCTACCTAAACACTGTGGTGCACCTTTAGTAATCTGCTTCTTCCTGAAGACTAAACATTGCAAGGGTATTTTACACACTCTGTGCCATACACCAACTGGCTCTTTCAGGCCACCAAACATGGATTAGCTTGTTTTTACCCCAGCTGAAGTGAACCTGTACCAGCCAACCAGACAGCTATATTAACTTCAGACTATGATTTTAACACTATGATTTAAAGAAACAATAAAGGCAGGTGCCAGTTTGTATGTTCAGGGCTGTGTAGTCAGCTTTATTAGTTCTTCACAAGCAACTGTGTAACAGCTTCAGCAAATAAAACATCAAAACTTTAAAAAAAAATAATCACTGAAGAGGACCTTGCAATAAATACTGAAGGTGAGACAGATTGCAACTTACAGACCACAGCTTCAAGAAACTTCTTCCTCAGAAGTTAAGCACATCTTAGAAAGCACAGAAAACTTTAGTCTCATTAAAAGAACAAAAATAGTTTTGCTCAATGGTTGAATTTCCCCATGACAGTGAAATGATGCCGTGGTTGTGACCTTGCAAGTAGGGGCCTCTAGCAGTGCCTACTGGGACAGTTACCTCCTGAGGGGTGGGACCACAGACCAGCTCCCAAAAAAGGAACCTTGGGTCTGTCACCTCTGAGCCAGAAAAGGTAACAAATGGACTGCTTTACTGGGGAGAAGTACTATTAGGGTCCTTAACCTGTAGGATTTAAGGACATTTCTTTTTGAAGCTCATTGGCATGCTTTGTTTCGATTCTGTCAAGGATTCAGATGCTATAATGGCAGAATTCCTCAAGAGTTAGACATTTTTCTAACATGAAAAAGCATATTTCAGAAAGCACCCAATGAGGTACAGGCTGATACCAAGATCACTACAATGAGCTGGATCCAAGAGTACTTGTCTCCTCTTCTGAAAGGCCTATACATGCACTATACATCAGCTCACTCCCAGATGGTCTTACATTATTTGGTGTTACAGCTATAAAGACAGTGAATGTCATGCTAGAATTGTAAATATCAACCTGCCTCCTTTCAATTGAGAAGCGTGATCACACACATTTCTGTGATTCATCTTCTATTACTGTCAAACAGAATTGCAAATAATACTTTATCTCAAAACAAGAGAAATGGATGTTAGTCCCTGCTTGAGCTTCTGGATAAAGAACCTCCTTAATTTCATACATTGAAAAAAAAAGCAAAAGAAGGAAAACAAAACACCTGATACCCTCTTAACAGCAACAAAAGGTGAAAAACAGAAATGCTGCTACTGTCTTTTACTCTCTCTTACTACCTTTTTTTTCTTTTGTTGTTGGTTTGGTTTTCTTTTCATTCAGTGCATGAGAAAGATCCTTCATCAAAAAAAAAAAAAAAAAAGACATTGAGATGGAAGAAGTTGCCACTCATTGCTGTACTTTAGTGCTCCATATAACTTCCCCAGGAAAACTCTCTTTGCTGGAAATGGATCAATGACATCCAACTTCGGCAGTAGCATCAAACTCAGGTCTTTCTAGCAATATTTACAGAAGTTCTTGTTGAGAAACTCCCAAAACTCCCCAAAAACAAAGTCTGAGGACAAACACCTACACATCTGCATGGAAAACACATTCTTCTCTCAAAAGCTCCAACTGTTCTTTGATTAGATTTCCCAAGATCCCAAGACTTCTCAGTCTCCTTATACCTGCCAAACCTGGCATCTGTGCTAATGCAATAATTTGAAAGATGGACTTAAAGAATGCATTACATTGTTCCTCCTCTTTTTTCAATTTTTTTTGAGGCCATAACCTGAAATAATTACAGACAAGCCATGTTCATATGACAATATATTCCAGATAGACAGCAAACTAGGGCACACATAAATCAATTCCATTTTATTTCTGATTCTAAGAAGGTAAAACCAGAAGAGCAAATTACTTCTTTTTTGCAAGGTGGATAATGGAAATGAATCTACCTCTACTCCCACGTCTATTGCCAGCAGCAGCTACATTCCAGTAGAAGGGCAAAACTGACGGATTAGCAAGGGAGATGTGCAGAAAAATACTGCAGATAAATTTTTAACAAGAAGTGAATTTAGCAGTATCTAAGAATAAATAACCATCTATCTTCTTTCAAACAATTTTTTATATGTGCATTAGCCATTAAATAATATTTCCTGTAGGCTGAAGCAACAGGAAGGAAGGCAGGCTGTTAACTTTATATTTAAACTACCTCACAGATGCTTCAATATTGTAGTGGTGAAAGGTATACCGAAGTTTCTCATGTTTAGAGTACCTATTAAAAACCAAGAGAGAGAGATAAATTGTCAGCTAAAAGACGTCTTTTAGAGAAAGATGCCTGAACATTACTCAAAGGTATTGAACGAAATGGCTGGAAAGAAAAAACACTATGCATTCAAAACAGGAAAATAAAAGCCCCAAAACTAGAACTAAAGCCAAAATGATGACTGGGTCCAGTACTAAAGAGACTCATGAGGAAACAGATCGACAAAGCTACCGGATCCTAACTCCTCAGTTTCAGCAGAGATCAGGCATGACTGGGGGAAAAAAATTAAACCTATCCCTCTAATGTTTAATAGTATCAGTTATTGAGAACATACATTTTTCAAAACTGATTCATGATGAAAAAATGGTTTTATTACAATGGTAGAAAACATTGCATTCGAAGACTTAAGAAAATTTAAACATATGTCTATAGCACACATCTTAACTATTTCTGACTGCAAGTGTGATGAGTATGACAAATATTGTTTTGGAATAGAACAAGAAATCTCAGGACAATTCCAGCCCTCCATTAGACAAAGTTTTTGTCATATTAACCACTGTTAATATAGGACAAGTATTTAAACATACTTACCAGCTTTTAGACATTCATTTCCAAAACCTTAAACAGCAAAATTTCTTGATCAACACCTATTTCAGACTAATACTAGTCTGCATTTGTTAGCAAAGGCAATTACTGGCTCAATGATGGAGTTAAGCATCAATGAAAAGTGTTACAGCTTCAGAAAGAGGATCTAAAAGGGAACAAGTTCAGCGGTAAAAGTAACGTGAAACAAATTAGGACAAGATCAGTGCAGTGACAATACACACTCATTTGTGAGGTCATCCAAAAAAAAGACCACAACAATGCTACTATCATGGACAACATGAGTTCAAGTTAATCCATACCCTGCAACACTTACAAATGCCTTCTAACTCATGGAAATGGAGTTTGGTTTTGTTTTTTACAAATTATCATTAAAATCAGAATGAGAAAACACACCAAGCCTTTCAGTCTGTGCTCTCAGGCTAGCAAGTCTGGATGCTTACACTTGGTTCCAGCTTGTATTCATCCCAACACTGAGAATTCTGTACATCTTATTTATAGTCTACACTGGGGCTTTCCAAGGAATGTTTTCTTTCCAGTGTTGGGAAAGGACTTCTTTTCTTCTTGTCTGGTATGTTTTACAATAGACAGGTCTGCTAAAAAGTTACAACATGAAAATATTATCCCTATTTATAAGAACACATCACAGGGATTCAGAAGGGGCTGATGCTGTTAAAAAAATCTTCACACAAGCAGGATGGTATCTGGAATGACTGAGCAGGAAAGATCATGTTACTTCTCTTCCCTTCAAAATCTATTTTATACAGCAATTTTCTAGTCCCTCCATTATGAAAGTCCTCATAATATTTACTAATTGGTCCTTTTAGCCCAGCTTTACAAAAACCACTTTAGTCATGTAACTGGAACAGTCTGTGTAAGAAAGCTGTTCTCATCATGAGCCTTTACCTGCTCAAGCTCTCAGCTTCAAATTCTTACTCAGATGATTTTTTCTTAATATCATTAAGCAGAGCAATTTAAGAGTCAAAGACACAAGTGAAAAACACTTTCTGTCGTTACAGCATGTTTTTTACCACTCTACCTTCCATTTTTTTTATTGTTCCATTCCCTATAATTTTCTCATTTTATCTGTGGTCCACAAATTACTTTTCTAAGCAACAATGCTAAAAGGATGCCTTTTATGGAAAAGATGGCAAATTGACATATGGTTGTTCAGTTCACTCTGTGGATGCCTTGTGCCTACAACCTGTATTTTACTCCCAAGCACTTCAGACATCGTTGCCTGTCTCTATCCCCCTTCGTTTCACATCTCCCACGTTTTCGTGTGACAAGGTATCATTTAAAATGCTGAATAAGGCACTGGACATTTGATTAATATCATCTTTTTAATGTAACCCCAAAACTGTATGTCTCCTGGGTTACTTGCTGCATCAATTTAAATCTGGATTCATGTATTACACTGCCTAGAGACTGCAAATAGAAATTCTGTTTGAGTACTTCTGCTATTTTTATAACCAAATGCACAAAAACTTGAAACAGAGCTCTTCAAATATTTAAATGAAAACCCAAATTGACAAACATGATGATTTTCTTCAAGGAAAAATATAATACCAGACAATCAGAAAAGTAAAAAATGAAGAGAAAACAAAGGGACAAAAAGCCAAATTTCATCCTTTTCAACAACTTTTGTTTAGTACTATGAATGAAAACTGGTCTACAGACCAAAAAAACACATTCAATAAAGATTAAATAAAAAATAAATAAATAAATAAAACAACCAAGTTTGTAATTACTTGTCAGGATCAAAATTCACAGTAAGAACATCCTGTTCAGTTCCATGCAGGTTATCTGTCATTCCTAATCAGCACATGAAAGGGTTAGAAAGAGTTCCCTGAAAGGTTTTCAGCATAAAAACTCTATATAAAGCTATCTAGAGTTATCTGTATCATCACCCAATGTCCCAAAGAAAAGGGGGGAAAAAGTATACATTTCCTCTAGAATTTTCATAAGACTGCTTTCAAACAATACCATACTTGATGGATGTGTATGGTAATACCTATTTACAGATGAATATATTTCCTTTAACAGGGTTATCTGGCATGTAGTAACTCTCGCATATATATATATATGGACTTCATCTTTTATGCATCCACATCAATATACCAACATACAACATAAAGACCATGTGATAAATGTATCAACCCTAGTAAGATCACCTCTTCTTCTTCTTCATGTATGTCAAGACCTATTCCAGCAGCAGAGAACACTGAGCCATTTTAAATGGCTCCTTTCTCAAACTCCTCTCTCTCCTTCATTCACTTTTTAAAAATCACTTACCTTTTTAAAGCACAGAACTTCTGTATAATTACACTCGCAGCTCATAATAGGAGCTCAAACCTGGAGTGGGAATAGTTTCTCTACAGCGTGACTTTAAAGCATTTCCATTAAAATAACAGTTGATGAATAACCATTGTAATTTGTACTAAGCACTAAAGAAAGGGACATTTCACCATGTTTGTTATGCACTGTTCAATATTTAATTTTTCCATCAGCACTAAAACCATGTTAACTCTCTATGACGACTGCAGCTGCACTGATGTGTCTATCAACTTTCTTGATGATGACCACCACTGTTATCTTTTGAAACAGAAAATTGTTGAATACAGTCTGGATTCTCATGAAAAACTTAAATTGAAACTTTTGCTAGAATACAAGTGTTACAAGGCTCTAGACATAGTAATAGCACAGATAACCACATCAAAATATTTAAAATATCTCTCAGCATCAAATGACCAACTTCACATCTGTACAATTCACTGACCACTACTTTTAGTTAAGTTTGCATTTATGTTCCTCTGAAATACATCTGTAAGCCAAACAGAATTTCAATAGAAAATTCAGGACATAAATTTGGGATCTCTTCTACGTGAGGATAGCAGGGTAGAGAAAACAAGAGCAGAGAATTTAATGTGTTCTCTCAGTCACATGTGCTGTCTATTCTTTTACCTTTCTCCTCTTACTTCACTTCTGCCTCTCCTTCCTCTCGTTTTTACCTTTGCACTTTCCTTACCACACACTGAGTCCTATTCTACTTCTGTGTCCTCCTTCCACCTTGCCCTCTTGTTTCTTTTCATAACTATTCCAACAAATGAAATTTCCCAATCTAGAGGTCATCTTTGATATTGGAATGCCAGAAGCAGAGCAGCAGCCCGTACCTTGACTAATCTGTACCTTGTGACCTAAATGTGTGATTTCCAAACCATATGTTCCAGATTTACAGGAGCAGCTAAGGCCAGTTAGTCTGCAGAGATTTGACTATTTCAGGTAGATTTCCCTCAGATGAGGGATAGATGATGGACAGAACTAGCAAACATAATGAAATATTTTTGCATAACAGATTTCAGATAAACCCCAAGTTCTATACGCATTTAACCAAGCTTAACTTCCTGACAGATGCATGAAGTACCTCTGTTCAGGTTACAAACACTAGGTCATTACATTGTAGGAGTACATTCTAAAAACAGGCAGTTTCTTAATGTCCAGAGATGTATCTTTATTCTGTTCACTAAGCAGGGGAAAAAAATAATTGCTTTCCCATTCATGTAAACGCATAAACAGGAGTAAACACAGGGAACAAAGAGTGCAAGGCTTCTTTGGGAAACTGAACCAAAGTCAGCAAGTGGCACAATACTCCCAGAGCATTCCTGACCAAGCCAGTTTTCCTTTAAAACAGACACGATACATGCAAGAAACTGAGTGTTGGTGTGCAAATGTTAGTACTGACACTGTTTATACCTTATAATTCATAATGTAATCATTACAAACCCATGCCAAAAAATTTTCTGTCTTCCTATGCTCACTGAATTAATGCTTTTTCCAAGCTGAACAGTCAGCCAAAATCAGTTTCAAGTTGTTTCTTTACAGAAAAAGAAGCTGGAGACAAATTCAAATATTTTTGGTATCGTTCTACTACTTTTCTGTCCTTAGGTCTTTGGAATTTTCTCCTGCTTCTCTCCGATACACAAGCTTCAACGAAGTATTAGAGATCAGAGACACCTTCACTTATGCATGCTTTGTTTTGAGCAGGTATGCACAAATACTTTTGAGTGGAGGCTGCTATCATTTCAACTAAACTATTAATACAAATATACTTTTTTTAAAAAAGTTGTTAGCAAAATATGCTTTTCATCTACAATCACAAATATATGCACATCTGAGAGGGAAACATACTCCTTACTACAAAAACTACTAAATGTTATGTATTGCAAGTTCACATTTCTAGATGCTTATAATTTTGTCAAACTAAATTTTTGGACTACAAATCTCTCAATCTGAAAAAAACACCTGCATCAGATTAAGGGATTAAAAAAAAGAACACAAACAACTGCCAACTTGCTCAGGTTTACTTTCTAAAATAACTGTTAGCAGAAAGAAAATATTTTAGTTTGCTCCTGTCAAAATTACTGGAAACCTTTATTTAAAAAAGCTGCATTATTCTGAGAATTTACAACAAGCATTGAAAGCTTTGTGGTTTTGTGACTGTACATTACTGAAGAGCAGCAAGAAGCCAACACCTGACCACCAGGATCCACTGCACCAGCAAGATACCCACTCATGCACCTGGAATTCTTTGCCCTTCCAGAAGCTATCTTCTTCCCAAACACTCATCCTGAATGGTCTCTTTACACACGTTATGCTCTGGCTGACAGCAGGCATAGTCTGGAAAAGTGCAAGGAGATACAGCCCAAAGCCTTGCCAAGGAGTGCACCAACAATGCTGTGCTCACACACTCACAAGGGACTTGCCTCTGGTTGGAAACTTGCCTCTCCTAAATTGCATCCATAGTAAAGCTGCTCCAACCTGGGTCCAATTGGGTTTGTCCTTATAACCATACAAATAATGCTTTATGTCTTTTTGTATATCAAAAGAGTGACTGTAGAAATTATTAGAACTTCATTTCTAAATTTGGCTAAGCGCATAATAAATAGTAATGCTTTCAGCCACCACTCATCATAGCCCAGATTTTAATTTGAATATACACATTTTTAAGAAATTCACATTTTTCTATATGGTCCCAGATTTAATTATATCCTTCTACAACCTACGGATATATTTATATCTTCCCCTTGCTCTTATTTATCCCTTCCACTGCTCTAATCTACCCATTATCTACGCATTACAGACCCACAGGAAAGTTACAAACTAATCAGAGCTTTCTGATTTTCTTTAATTTCAGGAAGAAAACTGTAAATTAGCTTAACTGTACCAGTGAAGTACCATTTATCATCACAAAGCTGGCATGAATGTGGTTGTGTGCAGAGTCTTCTTTGATGCCCTGGTTGCTACAATTTACTTATTATTTCAAAATTTCTATGAACAGTACATAGGTAAAGCAATTCCAACTGAATAAAGGAACTAAAATAAAGACACACCTTTAAAATGGGTATTGTAAGCTAGAATATGTTTTACCTAAGCAGTGATTTCATATCATTTAGGCACAAACAGTGGGTTAAACCAAGATACATACTTGCATTTCCTAGCTCAAGTTTTCAAAGAAGTAATTCAAAGCAACCAACACACCAACAGAAGCACACGGGGGAGGAGAGGGACAGCTGTAGTATTTTCCTGTTAAAATACATCACTATCTCAGAAAAGACACCAAAACAAACCAAAGTAAAACAAAACAAAATAAAAATAAACATAAGCTACATGATGCCAAACGGTACATAAAGCACGGCAATTTTTGAGTTTAAAGAACAGCACTGTTACCTCTAAAAACTCCTCTACTAATTCATATCAAGTCAAGATGAAATACAAATTTTTAGCTATGGTAAATACTTTAAAACAGCTGCTACAAATGTCATGGGTTATTACTCATCAGAATAAGTCTCAAATCAACATATAAGTGGTAATGTCAAAAGTATAGTCATTGTAAAAGAACACATGTTTTACTGAGCATTTTCAAATTTTGCAGACACAAAATCTTAATATGCACTTCAAACCTGCAAAAAGTTAGATGAATTTTCTAAAAAGGGGTTCATTTTTATGTATATGTCTGTCCTATTCAATACAATAATTGCTACTAGTATTAGTAGGAATTAGTTGTTGTCACTGATTAATGCTAATATATCCACATAGGACAATTAAATATTTATTTTTAAAAAACCAACCAACAAATCAACTAGAGACCTAAAAACATTCCCAAATTAAACAGTGTGTTCCAAAGGGGATAATCTAAATGCTCTGAACCTAAAGAATGTAATTTCAGAGGTCACCTTAACTCCAGGTGCCAATTCAAAATTATGACATCGATACAACAAAGCTCTCCCTCCAGACAAGGTAACTGCTTCTACCTTTATGTGATTGTCTGTAACTGATGTAAAGGATGTAGCAGAGACCTGAACAGAGTTTAATTCAAAGTTCACATATGACTCTTAATCCCAAGTACAGCTTTTTTCCTTTTTCACACAGCTTATGCTTCAGCTCATCATTTCTGAAACAGGATAATGCTGATGTAACTTCCACAATACATTTCAAGGACAAAACTAATACCAACAAAGAGTTCAACTGCAGGGCTTTTAGGTATTTAGAAACATTTGATGAGGAAAAAAAAAGGTTGGAGACAACAGCATTTACAATGACCTCTCAACAACGTTCTGTTTGAATTAATTGAGGAATACTCTCCGTCTGACATTTCAAGTGTACTGCTTTAGCAAAGAAAAGATACCACCACCAGGTCTGAGCTCCTTCCCAGAGGTTTTCATTTTACATTTGCTTATCAACTTTTCCAACTTGTTGTCCTCTCCTAAGAAAGTAGTATGCAAACAGGACAAATTGACTGTACAGAAGCAGTTTGATTATTCATAAAGGCAAAAGAAAAAAACATCCCTCAAACTTAAGTTCAAGAACTGTTACTTAGAGAAACAGAGAGCAAAAGCATAAAAGAAATATGCTTTAAAATTGGTATTTAAACACATTAAAAATGATTTGAGTACAAGCCTTTATGCCTTCAGTTATTAACAAAAGGCTTAGTGAATGCATTGCTATGTTACCTTAGAAGAATATATTAGGGAAGACATAAAATCTGAATTTAAAATACACACTTCTGCACAATACACACATACACAAGCACATCATTAGTAATCATTTTCTATAATTTACTTATTATTAACCTTCCATATGGTTTCACAAATATTTTCATTTTTTGTTACTTTAATCAATAATTAATGAAATTGACAAATTACAGGCCATAATACAATTTAACTTTCAAAATATATTAAAAATGTCACCTTTTAAAGGGTTTTTGTCAAATAAGTAAACAAACTAGTTAAACTAAGAGATTCTAACATGTCCCTTAATAAGAATATTGACGATAATGGCTTTCCCTCTTCACAATCACAACAAAAAGACTATTAAGAGAATCGTGATTACAGCTATTTGTTAGCAAGCTTTTTAAAGACCCTGCAAAGTTTTACATATGTAACACATACATGCTAATAAATCAAGCTACTTTTATGCACTTCCCTCCATACAACATTCCAGTTCTCCATTTACCAGCGAGTCTGTGTAATCATAATTAACGTTTGAAACCCAGGTCCTGTGTTAGTGAATTAAGATAATTTTGTTCTTCCCCATTATCACCGTTTCAGTTTTCAAAGACAGCAAATTTTCAGATTTTTGCTAATCTCACGTAATCAGCATTAGAGTTTAAAATTACCACATAAATCTGCAGAACCTGATTGACAGATTCAAATTCTCATTAAATACACATGGCAGAGCTGCAAATAACAGATTAAAAGAATGGTGACTATCTTAAGGTGTAACATGAAGCATTTTGAAAACTTACCCAGTTCTTAAACATCTATTTGTTTATCTACATTTCCTGGTAAAATGCACAGAAGATATCTTTTTAAAAACTGCACTGATATGCAATTAGCAAACATCTCACTTCTGTACTCTGCTAAGTAAATCTACCTCCAGCATGACCCGGAGGGACGAATGCTTTGATGAGATACACTTCAATTTCAAGCTATTCTTAAAAAAAAAAAAGATAAAAGATACTTGGACACCGCCTCTTCACTCATTGCCTGGCTTCTCAGCATCTAGCGGTACTGACTGACCCTTCAGTCAGCCTGCTCATGACAAAAAGATGAAGCATTATACACCCTTCAGAGGCAGCTACCACCCGTCCCATAACCCACAGCAGCCGATGGATCGACACGGTCTCTAAATAAAGCCTGTCAGCCACACAAAGATAAGGTGCAGAGAGGTGTTACCCTCAAACACAAAGATACTGCACATGTTTTATGCTGTCACAACCACGCTTGCTCCACAGGCCCTTCTACATGCAGAATATTTCATCTTGGCTTTCAGGAAGAAATTGTGTTTTAAATTGTGCTCTACTTTTTAAAACACATATAAGTACGCCTACGTAAAATGCTTAATCAAGCGCGTTAAAACAGTAACATGACCATGAGAGGTGTTTTCTAAGGCAGAGTTACCACTGCACTAATTACAGAACGGAGATTTGCTCTCTTCTGCTCTTAAGAAAAGGAAATACAGAGATCTTTGTCAGGGCTATCACAGGCGCATGCACTACAAGAGATAGAGCTGGTGATACCTGTGTGCCCAGCATCCAGCACCGCCGAACAACAGGGGGAAGCCCGGGAGGTTAAAGTTTGCCGCGGGATACGGGAAATCTCCCGCGGGCTCCGCCGTTTGGCGTCAGCGCGGGCGGGAGGTGCCCGCGGTGCCGCCGCTGCCCTGCCCGCTCACCGAGCCCACCCCCGCACGGCCGCCGGGGCTGCGGCTGCCCGGGGGCCGCTCCTGGCACAGCGAGCGGCCCATGGCCGGGACCTCTTCCCTGCCCCGCCGCTCACCTGAGCCCGGGGGCTGCAGGAGCCCCCCGCCCTCCCACCCGCCCGGCGAGGCGGGGGAGCCTTACCCGGGAACTGCTGCTGCGGCGGCGGCGGCGGCGGCTGCTCGTCCTCGCCGCTCTCGGAGTCGGTCTGCATGGGCTCCTCGGCGAAGTTGACCCCGCGGGCGTCGGGGGGAGCCCGGCGCTGGCTGCCCCTGTCATGGCCGGTGCCCGCCTTGCGACCGCTCGGCTCCTTCTCCGCCGCCGCCTTGGCCGCCGCCGCCTCCTCCTTGAGGCGCCCGAAGTACTGGAGGGCGAACTCCAGCAGGTCCCCGGGCTGGCTCCGCAGCACCTCCACCGTGAAGCCCTGCAGCAGCTCCGTCAGCCCCGCCGGGATGGAGATGCTCATGCCGGGGCCGGCCGGGGGGGCGCAGCCCGGCCGGGAAGGGGGAGGGAGAGGGGAAGGGGAGAGGAGAAGGAGGAGGAAGAGGAGGAAGGGAGAGCCCGGGGCCGGGGGTCGGCGGCCCGGGGACGAGGCGCGCCCGGCGGATCGCCCGTGGGCAGCGGGAAGGGGCGGGCGGCGGCGGCGCAGGTGGGAGCGGGCGGGGGGCGGACCCGCGGGGGGCAGCGGCTCTCGCAGCCTCGGCGGCGGCGGCGCCTCCTCCCCCCGCGCCGGGGGAACCTCGCGCACATGTGACCCGGGAAACCATGACAACCTCCCGCCGGGGACTGCGGCCGCCGCGCCCCGCCCGCGCCGCCGCGGGGAGCCGGGCCCGCGGCCCCGGCCGGCGGCAGGGAGGGCAGGGCAGGGCAGGGCGGCCGCCGGCATCTCCGCACCCCCGGGATGACCTCCCGCCGCCCGCCCCGCCGGGCACCGCGGCCTCCCGGCACCCCGGGGCTCCCGGGCTTTGGGCGCCTTCTCCCTGCGGGGAGGTCCAGGCATCCAGGGATTCCTGGTGAGCGGACGTGTCCCCGCTCAGGGAAGGACCGCAGTGCATGTAGCGTTTCATAGCTGGTTCCTGCTCTGCTTTTTCACAGCCATGCACCACCTTAAAGCTGTTCTCCACATAATATAGACGAATATAAATAGACAGCACATCTATGCATATGAATGATGTGGAGGGTGAGAGGGGTGATGTGCTAGCAAACGCATCCTGTTTGTCAGCTGTTTGTCTAAAGTCCATGAAAAATTTAGCTGGAGAAATAAACAATTGTTAGAAAAAAGGGGGGAAAGTCCAATTTAAATACTGCCGAGTGCCAATGCTAAGCATAAACACTCTTCCAAGCCACGCTGCAGAGACACTTAGCACAGCAGTAAGTGGGTGCTGCTTGTCATCACCAGGAAGCTTAAATGTTTTAAGTAGAGTAAGTAGCAATTACGGGTGCCATGTTTTCCGAGGCTTCACTAAATGCTTCTTGAAAGTGAGATCTGTGGAATGCATGAAAACTGCATCACCCCCTGGTTTGGAATCACCCCTAAGTATTGACCAACGTTTTGGGGTTCTGGAAATATCTGTTGGAGTCTTCTGTTTAACACACCAAGGAAATTAACTGCTAAAACGTCTAAGGCTGGGACTACTTGGCTGTTTAAAAATTTATTTCAGTTAATATTAAGCATTACTCAAATTGCCTTGAAATATACTTCATGAGGGTGTAGGGTAAGATAAGCAGTCAAAATGTGAGTTTGTAGTAGCAAGATACTGAAAGACTTGACCTCAAGAAAATATGACAGCAAAATACAGTAATCCCTACAACGCTTTTCACGCAGATAGGTATCTCAAAGCCAGTTTTAAATTTAATTGGTTTCCAGGTGGAACCCAACGCCTGTAGCGTATGCCTTTTCAAATAGAGCTTTGTTCACAAGTCAGGTCTTCAAAATAGATAGACCAGTTGAATTAATGAAGTGAGTGAACCATGCCAGTATTGGTGATATTGCTGCCCTGCAGCAGGCAAGAAACACCTCTGCCAGTCGAGCTGTGGAATACCTTTGAGCAACATCTTGTGGCTTCATTTCACTCTGCAGGAAAAGCCTACAGCTAGCCATTATAAAGTACTTATTTGAAGTTAAATTCACTGATGTTTAGCACTGTCCAGCCTGAGGACCATCTTCAAGTTCAAGCTAAGTCATCTTGGGGCAGATCGCGAGTGCTCTCTGGGCTGCAGAAGGTTGCTCCATCAGCAGGCTCTAAGAATTGCTGCAGTGTCCAGGGGGCTCCCAGCACACCCCCACTTCTTGCCATGCCCCAGTGCTGGCATGCCCTGACCACAGCTGCCTGTACAAAGCTCTGCTGGTGCAGCAACTAGCCACACACATTACAGTGGCTGAGGTTGAAGTGCAGCAGGAGAGCTGACATCTATACTTTACAGACAGGTGCATACTGTAGTCACTCTAGAGGGTGGTTTAGCTAGAAATGCCAGATTGGCTCATTTACAAGTTTAGGAGCTTAAGAACCTTCTCACACCACCGAGAGGGCTAATCTGTTTGTGACCAGGTTCAGAGATACCTAACCTTTGAGGAAACTCCCAAGAAGGGAAATGTTAGTAATTAGTGTCTTCTAGACAGTAGGTGTTCTGTGAGCATATAATATTCCGTTTACTGGAGTCTTCTGGGACTAAAAAGGTTGTCATCCCTGACATTTTTTCTTATCCAGACAGGGCACTCTATTCTTCTAGGAATTTACCAGCAGCATAGTGCCTTTTGCCGTCTAATCAAGGACTCCCCTAGCTTTGCCAGAGCCTCCCATCCTCCCAGACGTGAAAGGAGATTGTTTCTCTGAGGACTTCCTGAAGAGCTAGCCTTTGATGTTTTTATGCAAAGCTGGGATAATTTGAATAAGAGATTCCTAAGTGGCAGCACTCTAAAGAATGCTTCTTTTAAAAAATTTTTTCAAAACAGCCTAAAACATTTGTGTCTAGTGAAACTTGAGTTTTGTGTATCTCAAAGGATGGCAGTGAACTTTGTAGTTCAAGTTAGTGTCATCTGGTTTCCTTAGATACTTTCTGTTCCAAGGATCTTGCATTGATATTTAAATTGCTTTTAAATCCACATAAGGAGGACAGCTGTTGAAAAAATGTGTTATGTCTAGCAGAGTGAACAGTTAGATAATGAGAGTATTGTATTGGTTCACACCTCTCAGATGAGTTTTATTAGTTGCCACTAATTTTTATATGTCGTTCTAGTTCAGCTGTAAATATCTTCTTGAAATGAAAGAGAATATAAAACCTTCAAAAATCCATCTGTACTGAAAAAAGATTGGACAGAAGATTCCCCTCACAATTCTCAAGGAAACAACCTAAAGACTTTGTTGTCTTCTTTCCTCCTAGCCAATAGATGCACTCTTCATAACACACTGCTTACCAGCTTTGCATGTCACTCTGTCCCTTCACCTGGTTCAAGGCTGTGAAAAACTAGAAGACTAGAGCTAACAGGTGAGAAATAACAAGCACTGTGTCTCCCACAGGACAATTCCAGCATGCTTCAGAGCAGTGGTTGACTGCTCTGTCAGAGATCAGAGAATGAGATCTTTTCTGATCACACAGAGGACAATAAACAGAGTGCAGAAGGAAGGAGTGTCAGACTTCCAGGCCTTGTCTTTACCAGGGTAAATGCAAACTTGGTAAATTCAGTAAACCTGAGCTAACAAAGTCCATCCTACAACCAAATACAAGCCTTTTTTTCCTGCCAGAGGTCAACGTTTTGCCTTATAGGAACATTCTTTTCCCGTCCTTACAGACATGCTCCCAAACAACGACTTGCAGCCTGCAATGCAGTAGGTGCCATACAGAGGGGGCAGAAGTGTGCGCTTAACATCGTGAGTGTAAGCCTGCATAAAGCCCTTTCTGTCTTATGGAAAGTAACTTTAGCAAGCACTCTATATACTCAAGTGGAGTACAGGCTTTTAAACCCTGCTCTTAGTTACCTTGTTGCAGGCAAGAGGGACTAGTAACTCCCAATTGCGGTTCTCGATGGAAAGAGTTTTTACTGTACTTGAGAAAATATAGGACAAAATTTGGCCCTATACCTATTACAGCATAGTAGGAAAAGACTGACATTTGCTTTTGGGAGATGTTACTCTATGTATTTCCTGTGTTTTAAAAATCATTTTGTGTTATCTTAAATCTTTTGTCCAGGCTTTTGAAATTTCAAATGCAGATGCACTTTGCATACTGCATGACTAAAAGGTGCTGCTGAGAATGCATCTGCAAATCCCTTCATGCTTTATATTTACTTCAAAATCCATTTAGCTATATGGCAATATTTTTTCTTGCTGGCTCTCGATCAAGCAATAGCTGGATTGTAAGTTTTGAACAACCACAGTTCATAAGAATAATTATATACCAATTTCTGATCTTCCAAAATACCTTTAAAATGTTACATGTATTGACTTTCCTTCTTTAATTTTTTTTCCTCTCTCTCAGCTCCTGCTGGCTTACTAGGCAAATCTGGCTCACACAATTTTTTTACTAACTGTTTTCAATGGCAGTCATTCAGCCATGGATTTTCCAGCAATAACAAGACTTGCAGTTGTGCAGATTCATAGTTTCCTACTTTTCTACTTTTCTCATTAGAATGATGTGTCACTGTTATTATATTACAAAATCCATTGCCAAACCCAAGTCTATATATCAGAAAAATGTTCAGTTCTACCAACAATATAAGAAACTAGTGCCTGTAATACATTAATCAAATTTGAACACATTCCTCATAATTCTTCCTTCAACTGAATCTCCTGTTCTCCATATAATACGTTTATTCTGCCTGTGCCTATTGTTCTACAGATTCAAAATACTTAACTCTTCCTCTGCCTAATGTAAATCTAGAATGGCAAGAACCAAGTAGCCACTTACATACTCAATTAAAATTGTTATTTATGCCAATAAAGGTCTTTCCTGAGCAAACAGAAAGGCAAAGTTCAAAACCTGTATGGAAGGAATTCAAATCAGGAAACAGAATAGTGGCAAAGCAGTGTTAATGAAATAGCCCCTGCCATTTTCGGTACCAATGCACAATGAGTTTAAGCAGATATATGGTTTGAGGAGTTTCCTCACACAAAATGTCACCTGCTAAACCTTGAACGAGTGTTACTTTCCTCTCCTTTGTATCACCTTTTTAGCACTTGTATGGCTATGCAGTCAGTGAAATTAAATGCTTGATAGAGCTGAGATGAGTCATCATGCTGTCAGGGAGAAAAGAGCAGAAATCATGGCTCAGGAGGAGGAGTATCAGACTATCAGCAATTCAAATTCAGGTTGTCTTATGTTGGTCATGAAACCAAGTCTTCCAACAACCTCATCTACTGAGATAATACGTTCAGAAGAAATGCTGAGTATCACGTCTTCTGACATCAAGTCCCTTACTTTTCCACTCACCTTAGTTCTTTTTAACCTTAAACTGGATTTTCCAGAAGCATGAGCTTTGTGACTTATTGCAAACTCTGCTTACATCTCTTATTATTCAGTAAATGAACAGCTGTTGATTTCCATTGAAATCTGTTGTTTGTGGCCCTTGATATTCAGAAACTACTGGATACTGTCTATTAGAAAATTGGTCCTTTTTATGTGGGCACTCATTTTAGGCACTCATAATCACCTGTAATTTCAGAAAAATGTTACTAGAATTTTTAAAGACAGTATAGTCAGTGCTGAATTTGGTATTAAAAGTAAACCTTTTCATTTTAAAAGCAACAAAATAAAATGACAATGTAGATATAGTAGACTTCAGCTATTTTGAGGATCTTATTTCATTGATGTCCTACTGCTTTTATAAAAATGGCATTATACACTGTGAAGACAACCTGTTAAATGGCTAACAGAGACATCTCTCCAAGTAGTTGACAACAGAAAATCATCATCAGATGGAGAAGTTCCCCAGGAACTGACAGTAGGCTGCTTCTGTTAACACCTCCTGTAATCACACAGGAGCAAGCAGAAATGTTGCTGATATAATTTCCAGATGACACAAAACCCAGCCAAAACGGTCATGTCAGTGAGCTCAGGAAAGCATGGAGTGATCTGGGTGACTTGTCCATTTAAAGAAAATCTTTCTTTACCCAGCTACATATTAAGTTATTGACTTCAGAAGAAAGAGTGCAAGATGTTTTTACAGACTGGAAAGACTTTATCTTGGAAAGCAGTGCTTCTAAAAGGGTTTGGGGTTCAAAACAGAGAAACAGCTCAACTTCAATTTCCAGAATAATTCTGTAGAGAAAGGGGCTAATGAGATTCTTGCTTATTTCAAGAGGGAGACCAAAAATAGGAATTGGGAGTCTTCCCTCTGTAAAGCACTCCTGAGACCAGTAAAAAAAAAGTACAGATTTGGTGTTCACGTGTTCAAAAGGATATGGATAAATAGGAGAGGTGCAGAAAAGAGACACAGGAATTATTCATAAGCTGAAGGAAATGCCTTGAAGTGAAAAGACTGTGAGAGTTCACAGCCTTTATCTAAGCACTTTTTGCTGTGCTCGGTAGAAGAGGCTTATACGATCTGTTATGAAGGACATCAGTCTCGATACTCTAATAGCACCTTTAAGAAAAAGAATAGTATCGGCCTTGCCTATCAGAAATGGCTCAATGTCTTCTCTTGGAAAGTCAAACTCTTTCATGTCACTAGAGGAACAAATAAATATCCTAAAACATGCAGTAGTTCTTAGATCTTACAAAATACGACGCAATAGTTAGAAAATCATAGTACAAATCTGCTTTTAAAAACCTACAGTCACCCCCATGGATGCTTGGGTATTATTTAAATGAAAAAGTGAATGGATAGTTTTGTTTAATTTTCCCTTGATGGAGCTGGGGAATCCAGTTATTTTTGAAAAATTAACTTTCTCCCTGCCTCTTCTCCTCCTATTAGTCCCGAGCTTAGGTATGGCACCTTCAGATCATCTACTTTGTGGCAAAAACAGTGAACAAAGGAGTAGAAATAGCTGTTGGACGAAGAACAACCCTACAATTCCATGCCTTGCATTTCTCATTAACTGTCAATGTTCCACAAAAACAAAAAAACCCAACTCATTATGACAATTAACTTAAGTTTCTTGGTAGCTAATTTCCAAAAGGAGCTGTGGAGTCTCTCCTTCTAAATGATGTCTTCTAGGAAAGAGGCAACTTTTTCAGTGGACATTAACTGTTGGGCTTTTGGTTTGGATTGTTTTTTGGTTTTGTAGGTTTGGTTTTGATTGTCTGGGGTTGTTTTGGTTTATCTGTTTTGTTGGGGTTTGGTGTGGTTTTTATTTTCCTGATAGATTTAATTGTTACTCATTATTTTCTTGAAGAAATAATTATTTATTCTTGGCAAGAGGAATAAAGCATATGCATAAATATTGGTTAAAGAGGACAAATAAGCACCAGCTGAAATATTTTCTTTAGTTTAAACCTTAATGCAGCAGTAATGTTCCTACAGGCTTTTGTCCTGGTGAAAACTGAGAATAGCATCAGTGAGTAAAACCACCATTCTGACCCTAATGTGTTTCTCAATTTGAGTGTCTCTGCACACTTATAAACAGCTTGGGTTGGGTAAATATGCACATTGGACTGTATGACAGGCACTTCAGTGTGTTAAAGGCATCAGACAAGATGGGTTCAGGTATTGCCTAGTCTGCAAGGAAAGATGTGTGCTTCTAGTTTGAAGAGCTACAATTGAGAGAAGAACCTTGTTTCAAACCAGCAGACCTCAAAGGACAAATGTGGATGTGTCAGAGTTGTGCACTGGAGTGCCAAGTCTCCAGTTTGTCCCAGAATGGTTTGTTTATATGAACTTGTAGATGCGCATTTGATTAAAAAATAATCTAAATGTAATGACCTTTACAGATCCTGGAACAGAAGCACTGTTTTTTTTATCTCTCATATATGTGTGTGCATGTATAAATAAATACACACACATTTGTCTGTATATGACACTACTGTTTCTATTTTGGCAGAACCTAAAGACTCCATCATATTAATCTCTCTATGAATGCAGTGTAAGTATCTTAACTCAGCTGACTTGCAGTGAATTGAGACTTGCTATTTAATGTAGACTAATGGATCATCAAAGAAAGTGTGTGATTATTTTTATACTTTTATAAAAAACAGAAATATTTATATTTTTAAAGTAAAATTAATAATTGCACCACCCTTTCAATATTCCAACTTTAGCCCCAGGAGTGGAATATAAACAGTGCCAGACATTCATTCCCATGAGTTTTTCATCGTTTTTTTCGACACAATCTATTTTTATTCAGTTCTATGGGAAATGCACACACTTTGTGCAATTGCCAGAATGTGATTTCTCAATGCCCCTTATTTATTTCGAATTGGCTTTTTTCAGATTCAAGTACTTTTGCAACAGCACTTTTTCACGTTTTATCATGTAAGTGCTCCTTGCTTATACTAAACCCATTTGCTGAGGACAATGGTTACATATGTGGAGCTGAAAGGCCAGCCACATAAGTTAGCAGAAGCCTCCCACAACGGTTGTAAGAGTTGGTTCTTCTTCCTTCTTCAGAGTCTGCCATTATTCATGTCCACTCCACCTAAAGGCTTCAGGGCAGAATTTTTGCTTTGTTCAGATTCTGCTGCATGTATCTGAGTCCAGCAGTTGTTGGGAAGATGGGGATGGTCTGCTGAAATCCCTCCCTCTCTGTCTACATTGCAGGGCAGTTTGGAGTCTGCTCAAATTCGTACCAGAGTAGTCAGTGAGAATCATCCATGAGCTAGGGCTAGCCAGAACACAGCAAGCTTCAGTTTGATTTACAACATAACCATTGCATAAGGAGCTACGAAGAGGTTCAAACTGGTAATGTACAAGAGAACAGATTTGGCTGTGGAATCTGCCCCAAAAGGACAACTTACCTACATGAGGACAGGGTCCTTAGTCAACATATCCACTAAAATTTGTTTGGTGCTTTCCAGGTCAGTATGATTTTCTGCACTGAGATCACTTTCACTTCATGGATTTTTTTCTCTCATTTACTTTAAGAGTTCATTTTTGTGTCAAAATCAATCTGACAATGTCCTTACATCCATACAAACCGTCCTGGTTAGATCACTACCTTAAGGCCTAGTCAAGGACTATTGTATTCAGAGAGAGTTGGGGTTCCAGCATAGCCCTTTATAAAGTGCCCCAGACACTTCTGCATATAAATAGGGCACCACTGAAGAAGACCTTTCCCAAAGTCCCTTGCAGGGCTGTGTAAAGGACATTTTAATACTTGCCCCAACCCCAACTCATCTGCACTGTGGCACCACAGAACCTGCACCATAACATTCTGCATAAATGCCCTATCCTTATCTCCCAGCCTTCTCCAGCAAAGCCTTTGAACAAATAGGGAAAGGAAGAAATGTAGTCCTGAGGCCAGATATTTCGGTCAGTAGTTCTTCCTACTTCTGCTATCTGCCTCGATATCTGCCTGGCAGTTTAAACATGAGCTTGTTCCTGGAGGTTTGGCCTCAGTGCTTGCAGAGAGGGTTGGTAACCCCTCGTAACACACATAACAAGGATGCCTCCCTTGCCCTGTGGATTTCATCGTCATCCTTCTGCCATCTAGATGATGGCACAGCTTCTTTGTCCGCTGGGACTTGGACCAGAAGCAGATGGGTTTGGTAGCAGCTGGCAAGGCACACGGACTACCAAGGTGCAGGAAGGTGAGAAGGTTCATTACTATATCCTGGGTCCATTGCTGTGGCAATGAGTCAGGAAAAAAGACTGCAAGGTTACAGTTGATACATATTTTCCTTAACAAGTCTCTTTAACTGATACCATTGCCTAGGCCTTTTAACTCACAAAGGCACCAGTTTACTATCTTTTGCACAGTTTACTATCTTTTGCAAACTTGCTGAGGCTGCACTGTCCCACCACCCAGGTCATTAACAGAGTGCACCCTAGTACAGGGTGACCCCTGGGATACGTCACTGCTGACAGTACCCAAGTTGTTTTCAACTTGCAGAAAGTAAGGATTTTGTCCCTGGAAGGGTTTTAATTTCTGCTGCTCAAGAGATGGAGAGTTAAGAAGAGCTCTTTTAAATGTTTATGGAAGAACATATTTAGTTGGAGACAGGCTAATAAGTGCTAGAATTTATTTTGAAATGTCTACTATTTTAAAATATTTACTACTTAGTAAAGCATGAAACATTATTTAATTTTTAACATGTGCAGCATTTAAGATTTGGATTTTTAAAACATGTAGATATTTTAAAATTACTCCATTGTGTAAACAATTCCTTGCTTAATAATGCAATGTCTTGAAAAAAATTCTAAATAATTTAATTGATGGCTCTTATTTTCTTTTTGTGTTTCAACCATTGGTATTCCTCAGTTTAGATGTCAACATTTCTATGCCTGGAAGCTGGAGAAT
This sequence comes from Manacus candei, assembly GCF_025592945.1. NCBI lineage: Eukaryota > Metazoa > Chordata > Aves > Passeriformes > Pipridae > Manacus > Manacus candei. Next base: position 2,783,422 of record NW_026138111.1, on the reverse strand, counting down.
AAAAATAGTTGCACACTAAAAAGAGGCAGTGCCAAGGGTGAAAGGTCCTGATCTTGCAAGTTCTTGCTCATATGGAAACTCAATGGGATTACTTGGGTGAGGAGAAATTACTCCCCCAGCAGAAATTACAAAATGAGGCTGAGCTTTGCTACTAAAATGATAATAATTCAAACATGGAAAAGATTATTCACTCTCCAATGAAACAGGACAAGCCCGAGTGTACAAATCCATGACTTTTAAAGAACTGACCACAGCTGAAACTCATTGGAAATCTGTTTTGGAAACAGATGAGAACCTCCTGCTAAGCAGTTAGACTGCAGTGATGTTTTAACAATTGGGATTTTTTTAGGGATTTTGTATTGAACAGCTGAGCCACAGGGATTGCAGGCCTATTTGGAAGCCAACTATGTATTCATGTCAATATTAATAATGCCTTGGGCTAGACAGAAAGCTTGAAAACTATGTGTTAAAATAAATAAAAAGCAGTGCATTTTTGGAGTAACTTCATTCTGTGGCCTTAAAAAGAGTCTCCTTGGCACAGTAAGATGACCTTATCCTTAAAAAATGGTATTATATGTCAGAAATGTCTTTATTTCCTGACAGAGTAGGACAGAAAAGCCACTTTTATTCCAAGCAATTCAGCTTGTTCATATGAAACGTAAAAAGGACATCTTGAGATAAGGGTGAGTGCCTAATAGCTGTTTTCAAGACAAAGAGCACTCAGTTAAGAAACAGGGTACATGTCAAGGAAGTTTTAAAGCTTTACAGCTCAAGAGAGGTTAAAGAATATCAAATAGGCTACAGAACTCTATCTCTTCTTTCACTACTCCAAGCAAAGGGGGAAAAAAATCCCCCAAAGCCATAAAACTTTTATTCTCTAGCCCTTTTCTACCTGGAGCACCACCTTCTCTGGTTCTGAGCACCTCTATGCTGATTTTCAACTGAAGTTTGTTAGAAAAGGCAGCACCCCACTTTCAGAATTCAAGGACAGCTCAGTTGGTGTGACCAAACCCTGCATGAGGACTCTGCCACACCTGGCCAGTTTCAAAGCCATTTCTAGCAAAAGGCATTTACCATAGCGAAATACCCTTCTCAATTCTTCAAAACATCAGAGCTAATGTAATTGCAGCTACTATTTCTCAGCCAGCAAAAGGGTACCTAAACTTCTAAATTGCTGGTCCCATTGCTCCTTGCTCCTTTTGAGACATTTCTAATTTTCCCTCTGAAAGATGATGATCCTCTGAATAATTAGCTAACTTCTTAAATTGCTTCTTACCTGTTGTTTGTGGAAGATACTCCCTAGCTGTAGGTTGGAAATTTAAAAAATTCTCTAGCTCAAAGCTCTTTGCTTACCACATATTGGTGGTTCTCTCATGCAGTTAATCAGCAATACAGAAATCCTTCCTGTTGTTCCAGTGCACTTGATTCTTCTTCTCCTCCACCTTTTCAACTGGAAAAATAATGGTTCTTTGACAATATCTAGTGTAGCTTCTTACATGGAAAGCTCAATAGAGAGTTTTCCCTTTATGTATGTGTAGACCTAATTTCAGTCAATGCTGATTTCCTCCCTTACTTCTGGTTCTCTCTGAGCATAATTGTTTTATTTGGAATAAATCAGAGCAACTACATTCTCCAGATCTCAGTGGTTTCCTCTGTTGTTCTCTGTCATGATCTTTTAAGTAGTTGTGTGCCTACAGACCTTTGTGCCTGGCCAGCTTTCACTGTGGAAGTCTGACATTTTATTGCTCAGAAGCATTTTTGTAAATAATCCATTTCCAGTGTAAGACTGCAACTGATTAGTTTCCTTGGGAAAAAGATCAGAAGCCCTGAAGAAATGGAAATGTCATGTTCCTGTGTTGGTTTAAAGCCTGTTCTTGGACCTTGTTGATGACCAAGTTACTAAAAACTGAACCAGTCTGTCTGAGTTTACAAGGATATAATCCATCATAAGAGATTCACAAAGTTGGGTTTTTTTTATTTTTTCCTGGATGAGCTCATTTTCTGAACAAAGTTAACCCATATATTACATTAAATAGGTCTCTCACCATTGTTTATTCACAGGTCTGTTCTTTAAAGAATAAGCCAATTCCCTCTCAAATGCAGCTCATTTCTGTGACCCACTCTGACAGCTGTGACAATCTGTTTGTCACAGACCCATTGGTATATATAAATTTAGATATTAAAAGTAGCTGGAGGTGGAATAGTCTTATTTGTGGGTTTAAGACCTTAAAACATAGTGTGAAGATTCACACCTGATCGGGTTTTTTAAAAACAATGACATTACTTTTTAACTTTGCACTTCAGTGAGTTCTCTTGCAAAAGTGAGTCTTACCTGGGAAAAAATACTGCCCTGGAAAGTGCCACTTATCCTCCATGTTACAGTATCCAGTATGATTCTATGGCAGTGTGGGAACACATCAGGCTGAGGCTGGTATTGGGCAGTTTGCCATTCTGGGGCGAATTGTTTCTGGCTCGGTATCATATGCCTGAGGGTGGCATGTGTCTTCTCAGGAAGGACAAATTGCTCTCCTTCATGTTTGGCAAGCTCCTTCTGGCATGCCAAAGAAGCCTATATTTAGTACTGATACTGTTTAGCCAACAATCTGGGAAAATTGTCATGATGATGCGACTAGAGATTTACCGAGGCTGTTTTCCAAGAGCTGAAGAAGACATGGTTGAAGTGGGCTTTGAATTTCCAGCTTTGAGTCTTGTTGCTCCTATTTTCTCTGGGTACAGTACATCCTGCTCCCATCCTGCAAGCCTGCAGTGTTGCAGCTTGAACTAGAGCTCATTTACTCTGATTTGGCATTGGTGGGATTCCTACAAAGCTGGCTATTTTGATACACAGCTTGGTATCCAAAATTTTGCTCTCCATGTTCTGTTGAATCTTGGCTGCAGCTGCCTCCTTTCCTGCTATCCCAGTGACATGTTCTGTCCTGGCTACCTAAAGCTCATTTGCTCCCAGGTGTGCTGAAAGCAGAGATCCAGAGAGCATCAGCAACTGTTCTCATCAAAACCCTCTTTGCCTGTTATCTGCAATGGGCACGTGACTTATGTACAATTCAAAAAGCTCCTGAGATCAAAGGCAATGTGAGCCCTGACACTCCCTGTGGGAATTTCACCTCCTCTGTTCTTTCCCCTTGTGAAACAGCAACATCACAAACCTCCCAAAGAAGTGCAGAGATTATCTTGAATGGGGATATATTTCTTATTCATCTTATTTCCATCCCAAATTTGCCACAGGGACATTCACTGTTCAACAAGAGCATCTGAAGATCCTTCTCCTGGAAGGCCATGCCTATGGGAAACATGGTCTTGGTTATCTACTATTTGTATTAAGTTGAAGTTACATTTTCAACTCTGTACTTAAGCTTTGCATACATAGCAGTGTTAGCAAGAGTATGAAAGAAATTACCTCTTGAGGAAAAAAAAGGCAAATACCCAATGTAAACATGATTTTATTGCCTTTATTTAGGTGAAGGAGTGGAGATCCATATGGGATGAGCTAAACTAAACAGGCTTTTTATTAACAAAACTTTTCAAACACATGCTCTGCTCACAACTCAGCTGAAGATACATGAAAAAAAAAGATTAGGAGGGCTCTAATTTCCTGTTCCTTGCTTAAAAAAATCCATGTAACTATTTGCTTGTGTCTTGCCACACATTCTCATAAGCAAAGGAGTTCTGGAGTTATCCTTAAAAACATTGTCAAAATGTACCATAATCCTTTGCTTGGGCATTTAAATATTCTCTTCCATCTGAAGCAAGTGTTGCTTTTGGTTCTTGTAGCTATAGCCAAAACATGAAAAATCATCTGTGCTTGGGTTGGCTGTATTGGAGTTTTCTCTTCTATATGCTAAGTAGGAAGTTTCCAGGGCTGGCTAGTACGGCACACGTTTTCTCTTCATTTGTGGTTTCAGTATTGCTGGCAGCACAACAAAGAGCAAGGTGCTTCCTTTTTCCCTGTATGTCCCTTCTGTGAGCATAAAAATTAGATTGTTCTGCTGATTCAATTACTGTGAGGACAGATCATCTTCTTAGACTTCTTGTCACAAAACTGACATTTCTTCTGGAAGTTTTAAGTGATTTGACACCTCTTAACATGCTACAATTTCTAGCTTGTCTTCTAGTGAACAAATGTTGATTAACAATTCTTGGCATTAGAAACAACTCACAGCTTTTGCTTATTTGCTTAGTTCAGGAAGGTCCTGACAACCTTAATTTACTTTGATTAGCAGATGATTGACTATTTTTATATATTTCTCAGCTTTCTGTCCATTGGGCCAAGAATAATCTGGAGAGCAGGTTGTGCATGTCTGAGACATCCACCTTGTGCAGACCTGTTAAATCTCTCAGATGTTTGTTGTTGACTATTGCTTTACTAAATTCACTGCAGGTCCCTTATCTAGCAAACACTGCCACATGGTAACTCATGGCTATGAACATTCTCAAGGTCATAAACTCTTTCTAGCCCATTTATCTGCCAAGAAGGTATTTGCTTGCATCTTCCAATGGAGACTCAGAGCACACAGCTCATCCTGGCACGTAAACCCTGACTCTACATCCATGTTTGCCAGGACTGCTGTCACCGTGTCCCCATTCCCCTGGGAAGGCTGCAGCTGCACCCAGTGGCCACATACTCCCCACAAGGCTGGTGGCAATCTCCACAGGACCTTCAAGCCTGTGGTCTTGTTAGAAGCCACTCTTCACCCTTGCTTTGGTGTGCTGTTGAAATGACAGAATCCCAAAGATGGTCCTCTGAAAAATTAACACGTGTAGCTAATTAGCATCCCCCTAGAATGCAAGGTTTGTGGTGGCATGAAGAGTAATGCCTTTGCATGAGCCATCAGCTTGAATTGAAAGGTCCCTGCCTGAAGTGGTTTGGTTTCAGATTTCTTAAAAGTTACTGAGATCTCCTGGGTGTTTTATCTTCCAGGTAGGCAGAATTACTGTTTTACAAGGTTTGGAAAATACATAATATTCTGTGGAAAAGAAGCAGGTTTGTAAAAGAGAGATCCTGTCATGAACTTCATCAAAATGAAGGATAGCTTTGGCTGGAGAGAGAGCATTTCCTGAGGAGACCTGTTTATTTCACCAAGATTCTTTTGTACAGACATCTGACAGATGAGCAGAACATCTGCCATCCTGCATCAGAGTCTGTCCAGGCCAGTATCCTGTTCCTGACAGGGGCCATCTCCAAATGCTTCAGAGAAAAATGCATTTCCATCATGATGGGAAATAACTTCCTCATGTGATGAGTTTAATGCCACTCCCAGACACTTGTTGGTTGATTTGGGGAAGAAGCACTAGACCAGTTGTTTCTTTGCCTTTTGTTTTGTTTTGTTGTTTGTGGGGTTTTGTTTGGTTTTTTTTTTGCTTTTGTTGTTGTTATGGTTAATCTCAGGTTAGTTAACTATAAGTATACTGAATAAAATTCAGCTCTGGCTATATCTTGAATTGTTAATGAACTCTATCATGGAACTGCATTGTGGGAGCAGATTTCTTAGGTTATGAAACATTCATAGGCCTCATAGCCTTTTGCAGGATAAGTTTTGATAAAGGAAGATACATTCAAAGGCAAAGGAGGATCTGTTACAAAGTCTGAGCAGTAGTTTTAAAACTGTTTTGTACTACTGGTCATTAACATTTCTATTTTCTTTCTCCTTTCAAGGCTCTTGCCTGGGTATTCTTCATTACATTAGATTTGACCTTTCTTTGTGTATCTACTTGACGCTTATCTTATAAAGAAATGCTGCTATCTACAGGGTGTTATTTTCCTTTTTTTTTCATGCACCTAATAAATAGATCAGTGGTAAACTCTGGCCATAGACACTAGACCAAAGACAGCTCTGAGAGTGTGACCAGCACTTAAAAACAGTGACTCCTAATGCTGAACACCAGAGTGATTGCACCTGAATGTGGGATGTGCTCTCACTTCCTACATACAGCACTTCTGCCATACACAGGTCTCTTTTGTCAGCTAAAATTAACTGGCACATGTTCCTGGCAGTGCTGCTGCTGTTTCCAAAGTGACAGCCTCTTCTTTTGCGTCCCCAGGAGAACACCTGAGAAATGGCACATCTTTCTCTAAACGCTGCCTCCCTGCCTTCCCCAGCCTACGGAGGGCTCTTGCCATGCCGAATGCTGCTGGGCACCCTCTGAAACAACAAACCCCCATTCCCAGGGTAGGAAGGAAGTTTTTCCTGTCAAGTGTCCACTTGCTTATTATCAACAGGCAGGTCATCAGCCTCTCTCTTACTGGGTATGAGACTTACTGATGCTCAAAAAGCCAGGAAAAACCATGTCCTTCTGACTGTCTCCTTGTATCAGCAGACTAGAACGAGTCACCAATTCCCCTCTTCTCTAATGACATAAGTATGTACAAACCTCACGTGGGTATAACCATGTCATTTTTATTTTTGGTCAGTCCTGGTTATTAACCATGTAACTGCAGACAAACAGGTTTCTCTTTCTCTCTGCTTTCTCTTCTCCAGCATGAATCTTATTTTCTCTAAGTGTGCCACAAAGTTTAGAAATGTATTAGTGCCTTTTCTGGCCAGTTCTGCCTCCAAAATGCAGAGTGGGGTAAGCACAGCATCAATTTCTTCCTGCGGACCCTCTATCCAGGAGAATCAATGATTTCTAGAGTGTTGTTTCTAACATACATTGTGTAAGTTGCAATTAGAAGATTCATGAAAGCACATCAGTGCTTTTCAGAAACTTTAGTACTACTGGGATGTTCAAAGGGCACACCGGACCTGCAGGTGTTTTGGTATCCCAGATTTTAATTTTAATAATTTCTTATTTTCAAGACTACTTTACACAAACTACATTATAAAGTCATCAGCACAGAGTCTGTAATCTACATAATCCCTGGCACTCATGTGGATTTGCAGAATGCTGCTGGTAGACAGGAAAAAGGTTTATAATGAAAAATATAAGAGTTGTAATTTCCACTGATATTTTTCTCAACCAGTTGTTTGTATCTGTATTTCTGTAGAATTGATCACATTTTAGAAAAAAAACCCTGTTAAACATGTTAAATGAGGCTAAATACTCTGGTAATGATGGTTAAATACCTCTAACAAGTGCAAACAGTGTTTTCAATGAAGATCTAAATATAATCATGCTGTACATCTTAGCTCCATTTCAACTTCTCTTCCTGTCCTGGAATATAATTAGGATGGAGCCTTGGGGACACACTCATCACTAACCAACATCTTGATGACCTTGCTGGAGCCAAAGCATATGTCAAATCACAACCAAGTCTGAGGAACTGACTCCAAGAATAGATTCAAATTTCCACTGTTAGGTGCAGTAGTAATGTGAATTAGGCTACCAAGCAAATATAACATATCTTAAAGACAAAGTAGCCCTTAAAAGCAATTTTCAAAAAATAATCTTAAGACTCAGGAGACAATGATGATAATTGAAACCTCTCTGCATGCTGTGTCAGTTAGAGCCTCTAAAAAATATGGTTAGTGACTAATTTACATTTCCTGATTTACAGCCCCTAAAACCCAGCTATTCTGAAGGGTCAGTGTGTTTATGCACTGGAAGACTCAGGAAATTCTGGTTCAGCCTCCTGTCCTGGCAGTGGTGTCTGTGCTAAAGCTCCAGCTCTCCAGGCCTTGGGTATGTAGCTGCCACTGCAGACAGGGATGGCCGTGTTCTGCACTGGGACATGGGGATGTCTACTCATGCCCACCTCCTCACCTGAAAAGCAGTTCCACTCCACCTGGAAGCTGCACTGCCTCAAACCACATCTCTGCACTGTTTCTCCCTTGTGTCAGGGCTTGCCAGAAACGAAGTCAGTTGTGGGTGGAGCTTTCCAGAGGGACATGAAATCCAACCGATAACCGGCCGTACGAATGTGCAGCTGTGTACAAGCACAGGGCCGGTGCCCAGGGCTTGCTCTGTAGGTAAAAAGGAGATTTGGCAGCTCCAGAAGTCAGGCTGGCAAACATCCAGCACTCAGAAGACACAAGGCAGCCTAGCACTGCCCAGGCAGCCCAACCATATGCTTCATGGGCAAGGAAAGCAATGAAGAGTCTGCAAATTAGCTCAGCACGGAGGTGCTCCAGATGTGTGTAACAAACGTATACAATTCAATACAGCACATTGTAGAGTGCTGATAAAAATCGTCAGCCTAAGTTTAGTCTTGCACTGAACTGCTTTCCTCTGGGTACAGATCTCTCATAGACTTTTTCCTGCAAATGCAAGCTGCTTCAAGAGTGCCGTTTCCTTTGAAGTTATGATTAGCATTTATTTCCCCATGCTAGAGTTAATTTAGCAGTAGATCTACTTACTTTTTGAAACCAGGAACTTACTAAAATCTTCTTTCTTTATAGAACAAACCAGGAATTAATAAAGTGCTCTTAGAAAGTGGCAACATTCTATTCAAATTTTACAATTACAATAACTGCAATTCTAATACTATACACTATTAAAATTTAAGATACTTGACATCGTACAGAGTTACTAATATGGAACTAAATCAATTCCTCTGAGTGGGACTTTGAATATGATTTCTAACTGAGATTAAATAGTCTTTAAGAAACTGGATAAAAAAATATTTACATGTATTTTGGGCTAAGCTGCTTTTTCATAAATAATAATCAAATGAATAGAACATGTCCATTTATTTCAGATCTATAAAATACAAATCTAAAAATATCATTTTACAGACAATATTCACCATTTAGTTTACATTTCAGTATGGTCTTAAGCCTTGCACAGAATAATAATGTAGCAGAATAACAAAACAGTCTACATTTTAACTTTATAGATTTCCTTAACTAGAGTCTACCATATACATCAAAAATAGTTGTGCACAGTAACCAATTAAACATCTATTTCAAAAATAGATTGGCTACATCTCATAACTGAGACACCAATTACAGTACATTTATTAAAAATCCTTCAAGAATGCACTCAGTAGTAACAGTAGTTAAAATCATAACTATTCTGAGAAATGATCAAAGCAAATGATAACAGAATTTAAAAAATTCAGTTAATCATTTATATGTAATGTAAAGGCCATGTAACACTACAATAAAGAAAGAAATTACATGGGCACAAGTGCAAAAAAGCAATATTGTAAGCCATCTTCTTTCTTTGGTAAAAATCAATTAGCAGGAAGTATACCATAATAATTCAAATTGAAGACTAATTCAGGCTATACTTTTTTCCTTTCCTACCATAGGCAGACTTGATGATTTGCAGGCATCCTACAGTAGAAAAGTTAAAATTCTACTTAACACTGCCCATTTTCTCCTCTTTTAAGTTTAAATATTGGAATTAAAGATAAGGATTTTTTTCTTTCATAAATAGCTTTTCAGTAGTATAGTCTCTTAAGGAATTTAAAAATAAATAACAAAATATACACAATTTGAAAGATTACATTTAATTCCTTCTAGGTATATCCTGAAAATATATCGCCAAAGAATAAATAACTTTGGGTTTCTCAAATATTTGGTCAAATGTCAATTACTCTTATATAAGGAGTTTTCTCTGAGGGATAAGGAATTACCACTGCTTTTCCTACAAAGCTTTTACTATACAGGTGAAATTTTAATAACTTCACAGTAAGAATAGAATCTGTAATATAATATGGATGTTCACCATTAAAAAGTACAATAAAAAAATCTTTCAAAATTAAACCTTCAGAATTTCATGTTCAAACCTGAGGAACTTCCAGGTAACTATGAAGTTGTCCTGGCAGGAAGGACAGTCAAGCTGAGTTGTCTGTGTCAGGAGGCTATAGTAACAGTAAGGCAATTTCCTCCAGTGGTAGAACCAAAGCTCTTTTCTATTGACAACATATTAGAAGTCCAGAAAGGACAAATGTTGAGGAAGGGACAAGAGAAGGATGTTGGTTAAGAACACTTGAGTGTAAGTCATCCTGAGACAGGCATGGGCTGCCTACAGGGATTTTACTATAACCATAGATTATAAATAAATTCTTCTGGTTTTGAAGGACTTGACTGTCATGAACAATTAAGGTAATGTCACAGGGGATTTGTAGGTTACCATCTTACTCAAGCTCCTCATATTTATCTGAAATTATTACTAAAGAAAACATGAAAAATGCAGGCCACATCAGCAAAGCAACTGGTTAATAGAATTCATCCAGCAACCTGAAGTGTCATGAAAAATTAAAAAAAAAAATTAACTGCAGGAAGACCTTCTGGAGTGGCAGAGCAAAGTCCTTGCCCTTTTAGATGATCCATTTAAGCTGCCAGCAAAGTAAAGGCTATTTTGATTGCTCATTTATTCAGAATTCATAAATAACATGTAGATTCACTAACCTCTTATTCACACCCACAGCTAATTTACATAAAATATTAAGCAGAATGCTTTTCTACTCCTTGTTTGATTCCAAGCACAAGATGTAAAAACCAGTTAAATTGCACAGTCCAACCCTTATCTCTGCAAACCTCTATCTGATCAAGGAAATGCTTTTTGGCATCTTCTTCACTCTTCCCTACTGTCAGTGCATCCCTGATATATTCAATATCTTCTTTGCTGGTTAATTGTGGCATTCCAGTCATTAGCATCATGGAGAACAGGATGATCAGCAGGTTTGTGTGGTGTCGAAGAGCTAAGTAAGCCTTCACACATATGTCCTACGAGAGAGAAGAGTTTTTTGTTAATTAATGAGAAGAGCCAAGAGGGATGGGGGCAGGAATTTCACAGGACTCCCATTAACCAATGCTGTTCAGTCACTCATGTCAGAGGGAGGAGACCCAACAGAGTCACTCACCTGAGCAGAGACACGACCTGCTCACCTCTGCATCTGGTGTTGTGTGACTTCATTTATCACCCCACGCTGGGGCAACGAGTGCTGTTTTGGTGTACAAAGCAACAGCTCTTCCTAACCATACATTAATCACTAAAAATCTCAGCTTCACCAAGATCTCAAATTAATTTCCTTGCCATATAATCTCCTGTGGCTGTTAAAAGAGACAGCAATAAGTCATTGTCTTCCTTTCCAATTGGGATGTTCCCATTTAAAGACCATGGCTGGAAAGTGATACTGGATAAAGCAGGGGACTGCTCTTCATTTTGTGTAGATGTCTTTTAACTTCGCAGTGGTGACGGTTTATTTAACGAGGAAGATTTTTCAGGCCTGGTGTTCTAAGAAATATTTCCAGCTGACAGCTCTAGTCTTCAGGCACTCTGCCTTGCTGTAGGACTTCTATCTTTATGTACTGTCAAACTGGATTCCACAGACTTTTTTTATAGCATTTTCATTTCCATGTATAAATAATCTATGCTTAACAACATAAGCTTAAGAAGAATGAAATATCTACAGCTTGGAAAAACATGCAATGCTTTTTTAAAATTATATTTAATGATAAGTGACTAACATATAAGCTGAAATTATTTCTTTTATTAAATTTATTACTCATTTACTATTAGAAATAAGAACAATGCAAAAAAGACATCAATCATCAATCAAGTAGAAACTAGGCCTGCAATGCAGTAATGTAAAAACATGAAAAATATCTCCATGAAGGTTGTTATTAATAAAACCAAAGCTGAAGCAATGCTAATTTTTACCCAATTAAATATTCAATTTAACCTTTCCACAACTGTATATTAATTTATCGAAGAATTCTTAGGAAATCTAAATATTTTAATGTAAACTTCCATCAAATCCCATCAGCCCTCTAGAATGCTTTTTTTTTTTATTTAACAAGCTGTGTGGGTTTTTTCATCCTCTGAAACAGGAAGATATGCACAAATAATCTTAACATCTATCACTGTTCACATGAGCAACACCAGGACACCCAACCAGACAGGTCAGGAAGATATTAAGGAAGGAAGATGATGTATTGAAGAACTGTCTGTACGATTTCTTTTCTTTCCTATTGCCTGGAAACTAAAATTTTTCACTCTGTTTCCAAAAAAATTCTGTCCTGAAATAAGATCATATTTATGAACTCCAATGCTAGTTTAGTTCTAGCAAAGCAGAAGATAAATTGCAGTGGTCAAAGTACAATTTACAACAGAAAACACCATCATCTTATCACAGGGAATAGTTTCTCTCCATGACACCAGGGGAAAAATAAGAAAAAAAAAGAAAAAGAAATTTTACTTATGCATTATCAACTTCAAACAGGGAAATCTTGTCACAAGAGTTAGTCTGTGTTTTGTTCCCTTTGAAAGAGATGAAAGCTCTTTACAGTTACACCAAAGAAGGTTTTACATTTCTGTATGGATGATGCATCTCACTGCTCTGGGTGTCTGAGACAGAAAAACAATTACGCAGTCAAGAAGAACCTGGCATCACTGCATCTCAAAGGCAGTCCTTCTAGGAATTCAAAAGATTTGAAAAATCTGCATCTGCCTGTTACACTTATTTATTCAGACAAGAACTTAATGTAGTTTTGAATTAGGATCTTCCAAGAAAACGAGTTTTTACACTTCTAGGAGAGGCTGAGAGAACCAAAAATAACACAGACAGTCTGTATGTGTCAAGGATATGTGCATGTTTACCCTGGGATTAAGAAGAAAGCTGCTAACTAATCTAAAGTCATAGGCAAGATGAGAGGAGCTGAGGAGAAACCAAAATCCCATTGTCCAATAAACAATAAAGAATAATTATTCTGAGAGCTTGAAACTGTCCTAAATACTACTATCCTAAAATTCAGGCATTTTTGTAATATAAAGTGTCCAAATTCTGTTACATCTCTTCCCTGTACAGTATATTCCAAGTAAGTATTTTTCAATGATGAATTGTCTACCCTTCAGTTTTCTATCACCTTTGTTTGACAATCAAATAGAAGAGTTTGTACTGAAAATACAGATCTCTGTATTACTCTCAACAGAGTAATGAAAAAAAATCAGTAAATTAGATATATAGAATAAAAATGCATTATTTAATGCAAAAAATTTAGTACAAAAACTATCAAAGATAATTTTAGGCAAATTATTAATAGGTAGGTGGACAAAGCACAAAAAAGACTACGAAGATCTCAGATGAGGCTTTCTCAAGGGTTTCTAAAAGTAAGAAGTGAAAAAGTTATGTGTTCATTGGAGTAAGAGAGTTGATGGGTTTCAGCCAAAGGTTGGAAAGGAATTGCCACCACATATGACAAAGCAAGAGAAATCTGGGCAGTACTAAGGCAACTGAAAAATTCATAGACAAAAGAGAAAAATACTTACCTTCTCGGATTAAGTTATGCTTAAATATATGTTTGCAATGAGGACAAACCCCATCAAATAGTGTTTCCTACTAAGCATTTCTGTGATGTCATTAATAACCTCTGGCCTCTAATTTTCATTAAATCATCACAAACAAAAATGGAAACAAGATTTAGATTAAGAACTTTCTATTGAAAGGAGCTTCATTGCTAGTTCCAGAAAGGTTGCCAGCCTCAGAAGTTCACTAATAACAAACTATACTCTTCTGCAGTGAATTCCAGACAAAATTAATTGTCATTTTAACTTCCTCTGGCGTCTGTAGTATGAGCTATGGCTACATCTGTATGGACTGTGTCTAATCAGTAACAGAGAAATAAAATTTTTAAAAAGTAGATATTTTAAGTTATTAAAAACACCAAAGCCTTTAAAAAACAAAGGATTCTTCTGAAGTACAAACTCTTTTAATGCAGTTCAAGTACAAAATAATGAGAGATGCTCTTAAAAATTAATGAAGGATAAATGCTGAGACTTTTCCATTAATACATGAATGAGTCAGCAGGCACGCTGAATGAATGTCTCAGTATTAGGAAATATAATGAAACAAGTTAGTTGAAAAGTGAAACTATAATTTTATTTTTTTTACTCTGGCCATGTAATTAACACATACCTTTTTTATAGCAAAATATGTGATGCAGATCTTGCTCTATGTTACTGTTTTGCTTGTATGAAAGTATTTTAACTTCCTTTTTACTGGTCTTTGAGATGGAAAAGCCTTTTATTGTACTACCACAGTGGTTTATAAAGAGTAGCTGTTGCAGCATAACTATACATGAACTTGTATTTTTTGGTGAGTTAATTGTTGCCCGTGCCTAAATCATCTCACTTAAAATGCCCAGGTCACATATCATGGTCCCAGTTCACAAAGGCAAGGCACATTAATCACCTTTTATCTGGTTAATGACACTAACGGAAATGACAGTGGCGCTATCACAGCATTCCTAAAATGTCTGCATTAGTGGGATGAAATTAGAAATTAATTTTAGAATTAGTACCAGAGTAACAAAATGTGTATCAGTCAAATCTAAGACAGGGTGATGGAGGCATGACATACTGAAGAGAAGCTGAGACCAAAATCACCTCCAATTGCTTTTGGCATTTGGGTTGCTGAAGTAAAGGTCAGATATTCCCTAAAGAGCCAGATGATCCACATATACGAACACAACTTTAATTCACTGAAGACATCAACAGGTCTTTCAACTCTGTTTGAAAGTCCACTTTCACACTTGAACTATTTTCTGCTTCCAGAAAAGAGGTCTTCTTTGAAATAACACACCTGAGAGTGGTGTTTCAGCCCCTCACTTGCACATGGCTACATCTGCAGCAACAGCATCATTCCCGTAGGCAGCACAGCTCACAGGCTTCTCTGAGAGCACGGGCTCAGCATCCCCTTCCCATCCTTAAATCTTTTGAGCTACAAGCTCCCTTCAAAACAGTTGCACTGTGATAAAGCTAGTCCTTGCAAAGTGAAGACTCAAATATTGTACTTGGTTCTTCAGTTATTTTCAGAAGTGTGGGCAGTGACTTCAATGAAAAGATAGTTGGGTCTTTTTGTGGGTCCTTTCCCCCTACACACACACCCTCTCCCTCCCTTGTGACTGTCTCTGGTGGACAATGTGATTTGTCCTAAGATAAGAATACCAGGTGGGAATTGCAGGAGGAACTGTCTGGATGCTCACATAATGAAAGGATTCCAGAGATGGGTGAGCAATGATGACTGTGATCAACTTTGGTACACATCCTCTGATTTTGGTATACATTGTCCTGCAAAAGGGTACAAAAACTGGGCCAACTGGGCAAACTGGTCTCCCGAGGCTGCAGGCAGCTTCCACCCCTGGCAGGGACACCTGCAGGGTATATCCAGCTGTTAAATGGGGAACACTCAGTTTTATATGAGTGAGAGATCCGGTCACACGGAGATACAACTGCTAAAGTCGTTACAGCGAGGACCCACCTGGTGTTCTTATCTTAGGACAGTTCACATTGTTCATCATACACAATTGCAAGGGAGAGGAGGTGTGTGTGTAGGACCCAGATCTGCTATATAGTCATGTATATGTTCAGAGGGACATAGTCACCATCCAACAGTGAGAATCTTAATTAGGTACTCAGGTTAGAAAACCAGACCCCTGACTGGGACTGGTTCACCCACAGCAAATCCAGAACATAAAAGTTAGGCTTTTGCTTTGACTCACACTCTGCAGGAGACTTTTCTTTTGATATTGTAAGGAACCTGCTTTCTAAATCAGGCACTTATTTGAAGCCTCTAAAAGATGACAACAGGAATAACACGGCAGACATACATTTACTTCAGACTAGCCATGCTCTCAACCACTTCACTAAACATGCTGAACAGCATTTTGCTTTGCTCCCTCTTTGCCCAGGTCCTACAGTTGCTTGAATAATCACAAGTGTTTTGGAAGTGCTCAATTTCAAATAGAAGCTGCAACTGAATAGATTTTTTAACACCATTCTTTTCTTTCAGAGTTAAAATCTATCCATCCATTTCACAAAACCAGCATCTGACATAGCTTAGGGTCACTACAGATTTTTATTCAGATGCAGCAGTCTGACCACTAAAACTCAAGAGCAGAATCAGTAGGGAATCACTAGTAAAGCCAGCTGAGGAATGCCTCACACCTGCTTGCACTATACAGAGGCTCTGCTTAGTGCCATGAGTTTCCTCTAACTTCACAAGCACTGAAGCCCTCTGCAAAGTATTTTCAATCGAGATAAGAAACAATGAAAGCACTGCTTATCTGGTCTGCTGCTAACAAGCTTTTCAATGTGGCTTTGTGGATGTTTGAATTCTATTTCCCATAATCCTACAAATAATTTTTGCTCTTAGTTGGGCTTAAAATATCCCAGAATTGTATTATGATTCATTACATTTTACTAGCATAATGCCAAGGAGCCTAGATCTTTGAAAACCAAGGCACTAATGTTCATTTCAGAGGATAAAAAAAAAACATTGCTTAATTGATTTGCAGCTAGATACTCATTCTTTTACCTGAAATTTATGGAAATGGAGACTTGTCTTCTTTCCGGAAGTCCCCATGACATACAGGAAATCTGGAGTCAGCACAAAAGGAACTCTCTCCTTATTAATTCCAAGGAAGCTTTTATAATTCCCAAGAATATGGCCAAAATCAATATGGAAAAGGTTACCTTCATAAAGAGAAGAAGAAGTCAGAGTCACACTCAAATACAATAAAATGCCAAGAACACTTACTTCTATTTACAGTAGTTCCAAACCCTCTTTTTTTGGTATATATGATCACTCTTTAGTTCAGCAGAAAAGACAATTTTCTCTCTTTTTTTTTTTTTTTCTTAAAATAGATAATTCTGTCCTTTTGGCAAAATTACTTTTTATTTATCTTTGGCAGTTGTTAAAAACCCAGCAGAGCTGTTGTATTTTCTAAACATACACTCACACCTTTTAAAAAATCAACCAAGGAAAGCCTGTGCCTCAGATCCATAACAATCACTACATGGAAAAGGCTTGAGGGTTGTGTTTCAAATACCCATGGGATTCTGGTACCACCCATCTCCTTGGCATATGTCATTGACTACAACATGCTTCTTCCTCACAGACCTGCATTAGCAATTTCTAAACCACTCTGTATGTGCAGAGTAACTCTGTATTGTCACCCTTTTGATAGCTTTGAGAGAGCAGCAGGGTATCAGTTCCCACAAAAGCAATGAAAAATTTTCCTTTTAAGGATCTCTACACCTACAGGACTGGAATTTGCTGCTACTCTTCAGATCACTTCATTACTTTCCCTGGCAGCCAGGTTAAGGACAAAAGAATATGTTTACTTAAAAACACAGATTTGTAACAGTGACACATGTATAAAAAAAGATAAAACATCGAATTATGTAAGATGATACTCAGGAGTGATCTGTAGGTGGAACATCCTTATTTTAAGCCAGCTTCTAAGTTCCCCCAACCTACCAAATCTGACTCCCTGCAGACCTCTCAGACTGACATCCTTCTGGCTTCTCAGGCTTAAGATAGATCCCATAAAAGACTCAAAGGCAAACCTGCTCCTGACCACAGCAGAATAACACTTCTCTGCTTCCCTGTCTACTGACCTATGCCTCATGTTCTGCCTATAGGAACTAACACTCCATTATATTATATATAATGTTGAAATTAAAGCATTCCTTTGTTGTCTTTTCCTCAAGGACTTCTGCTGAACTTTTTTACTGTAGTCTTCAATTAGCTAATTTCTGCCTTCAGGGTACTTCTCTCTAGCCTTCAACTGGTAAAATTTTAGCTATAATATGATGAATATTACATATCCAGCCTTCTAACTAAGCCCTATTTTCCTAATTTTCCTAAAGACTAATTATGAAGTAAGAGGATCATGAAACTAAAAGTGAATTCCTTAGGCCAAAAAAAACTTCTTCATATGTACTGCTTGTTCTGGTGTCCTTCCCGGGACTTCCATAGGTAAGTAAAATTAGTATGAAACAATGTGCAGCTACAGAAACAATTCCCAAAGTTTATAGTACAAAAAAATTGTGGGTTTCTTCAGAAGGATTGCAACTTTCCCCAGGCTTTAGCAGCAAAACCAATACACTCCATGTACAATTATTTCCTAGGATTTTTTTGCAATACATAAAGCAATTATGTTCCTCAGAAGTGAAAACATCTGAATTCTGACATACAGTTCCACAGAATTCTGTCAGAACCACATCCACACATCATCAGCTGTCTGCTTTATGAAGTTTTTCTGGTGTTTAGATCTTAGATGTAGACACTAAAAACCATTGTTTTACATTCCTCATGACTTAGTTTGTATCAAACTGCTCCTTGAAAAACAATGGCATTATTAATGATAATATCTAGAGCCTGTATGAAGGCCAACAGGGGTGACAATACATTTCAATGTCACAGGAGGACCTGAACATGTAAGCAACACTGACAGAACTGGATTGTGTCTCTTCATTCGTTGTTAAATGACTTATTTATTAAAATGAAAAATAAATCTAGTTAAGTATAGACAGTCTATACTTCTATGAAATTCTCACAAAATAACCCACCTGTTTCTGTAATCATGATGTTGTCATTGTGCCTGTCACCTATTCCAAGTACAAAGGTTGCCACACAGTATCCAGCACAAGAGTAAACAAATCTTTCCACAGCTGCCTGAAACTAAAAATAAATCTTAGAGTTGACAAATGCTTCAATGCTAGACACTAAATGCAATAATTCTCAGAGTTATGTACCTTTCTGTTGACATGTATCTATCAGCAGTTAGACAAACTGCTGCACAGCAGAGATCACGATCACAGCCCCACACTGAGCTGTGTGAGCAGGCTCGATCCCTCAGCACAGAGAAAAGCAGCACACAGTTGCTCACACATTCTGAGGAAGAAAAGCTGGCAGAAAGCTCTAGCTGGTCAGTGGACCCGCCCATGCAAAGGACTTGTGAATACCCAAAACTGTATCTAAATCCTCTAAAACTACACTGACTTTCAGTGTTCTTAGATGTCCTTTCAATCTTCTCCTCATGTACCACTTCTAACTTCCACTGACAAAGAAGTAATTTCAAAAGCATCTTGTCTCTCAGGAGTCCGGCTGCCAGCTGGATGCTAAGGCTCTTTCACAGACACCTGCAGCTGAGTGCAGGGAAAACAAATGGATTTTTCAAACTCCTGTAAGTAACAAACACAAATATATGTGCTCTATGCTCCTAAATCAGTAGGGTACATCTGAAAATCCTACTTAAAAATTCAAAGAACTCACCTTCTCTTCAATCATGCATCTCTCCTTGAGCCACTGATTTAGTATTTCATCCTTAAATGCACCAGTGTTCCCAACTGTGCTCTGTTGAATTTTGGCAATTGTTGTAGCATCTTTCACAATTTCGATCATTCCTAGAGAAAGTAAGGAAGAAGTCAGAAGAAGTTATTGAATTTATATCAGAGCATATTAAAAATATGCAAAATTAAATTTTAAACTGGGTTTTAAAATTGACTACAGAACTTCATAGGTTGTGAGCAGACATTCATTTTACAAGCAAGGTTCTTGTTCATTTCCAGCTGAAACCAGCCAGAGCTCACAAATAGCCTGGCATCCTAAAATCCTCCTCTTTTATAATGGAAAGTATTACATGATGAGTGGGGACCCTCTGCATAAGGCATTTCCCCAGGAGAGAAACTACTCCTGTCCTGAGCCCCATTCACATTCTCTGCAGCTTCTCTCCAACTTCACAAATATGAGGAGCTGAAGAAAAGCTTCAGTGTTGCAGTAGTCTAGGGATGCAAGTGTTGCCAGGGCTGTGGCAGAGGAACAGAGCTGGCTATCCTGCAGTAAATCCAACTTAAGCTTCAGTGTTCATATACACAGAAAAGTTCAGAAATACCAGTACACAGTGAGGAATGGTAATGAGATTGCTGGTGGAAAGCTCTGGCTGTCAGGGCTCACAGGTCTGTCCCAAAACTGAATAGACCCTCGCCAAGGCAAATTGGCACATCACAGCAACGTGGTGCAGAAACAAGGCCTCATACTGTCCATGACAACACAGCATGTGATGTAGGGGAAGCTAGAGGGAAATGCAGGAACAGAGGCTGCAACACAACTCTACACTGTAGCCAAGACTAGCAAATGCAGTCTGCTCTTGGACTGGGCATACGTGCATGGGGGGGGAGTCAGATTTTAGCTGAGGTTATCAGGTAATTGGAAATATTTTATTTTCCTCCTCTGGTTCAAGTTCAACAGTGTCTTCTAGCTTCAGGTCCAGCTCAGAGATGAGCAAGCAAAGAAAAATATCCCTTTCTCCTCAAAGCAATTCAAAGCAGTGTCTGACTTCATTTCAGTTTGACTCTGAAACAGATCAATTTATTTCTATTCACAGACCTTTTTCCTTTTTGCAATTACTGCATTATGTGCAAATTTTTCAGTCACAGAATAACAACGCAGTAATCTCTTCCCGCCTTCCACTCATGACTGAATTCATGGCTGAATACTCCCTGAAGGTATCTCTTCTGTCCTGACAGTGGCCTGGATTTGTTTGTAATAAAACTATTGTGGAAATATGACCTCTGAAACCCACTGTCAAGACCACCAAACTAAGAAGCTCTGCATTTTGGTCCGTGCTTGCCAAGTTGTTGTTTTCCTCCCGGGAGTGAGCTCCAGATCACATTCCAGCTGTTGAAAAGGTTTTCCCTGCCTGTGCTCAGAAATCTCCCTCTACCGGCCAACAGCTCCTTGATTCCAGGGCTGCAGAGCTGGCGCAGGAGGCATCTTCTCTAACTAGGACAGAGGTTCTCAGCTGGGAGGAAGTGCAGCAGTAAATGCACTATGTGATGTGTTTCTGGAGATCTGTGGTACTAAAGCAGATGATTTTTTAAGAGCCAGCTTGAACTGCCCTGAAATTCGGCAGGAATGCAGCACAGTAAGTAGTGATAATTGTCTCGCAGAGCTAGGAACATACAGACGTGTCAAAGGGCAAGAGAACAGGGTATGGTCTTTTACTAGTGATACATAGAAGAGAAAATTCCTCTTATAGAGCAGAAGTCTACTTGGCAGCAGCCATGGAGAGGACACATGTTTCCAAAATTACAAACTGCACTGAATGCAGATGTCTTTAACAGACTGAGAAAGCCCTACAAGGGAGGGGATGCCAGCCCCAGGTGTAAGACACCTGTTTCACCCTGTGTTCAGTGTAGCATGGGATACTGTCCTTGTGCCAACACACAGAAACTGCCCAAGTTCCATGGAAATATTAGGAGGGAGGGAAGAAGAATCTTGTAAGAAGACTGCGTGTGAATATTGTGAAAGAAGATTTGCATACCACTACTCTTTGGATTTGTTCCAAACAAGCATAAGCTCTACATCAAAGTGTCCAATATTGGGTATTACTAATTTAGGCTGCAGGTATTCCCAGCAAGCCAAGCAGGAGTGTTTACATGATTAACCATGCCCCTACTGTGGTGCTAAAAGGAGGTTAAATTCTTACATCTCTTCCACGCATATAGGAAAATAAAAAATTATTTCCTTAAAGAGACAAAGGAATGGGGAATCAATTAAGAATTCATGAAAGAATAATTAAGTCTGTAGCTTGAATATGAGAATGCTGGGATCAATAGCAGAACTTCTCTTTCTTCCTCCATTTTTTCAATAAATTACACTGCCTTAAGATGATTTTAAACAAAATCATACAAAATCCTAAAAATCTCTCTAAAATATTATGTTTATTTTACCATATCTAGAAGAGGAAAAAAACCACAATCCTCCTTATATTTAATTAGTATTCTGATTTACAATGTTCCATTCCCTTTATTATTAAAATTTTATCAATATGTATTATTCAATTTTAAAACATTTATATTAGGAGAAAGGAAACCCTCTTATGTCACACTACCAGGTATTTTATCAGTGAGTTTGGGTTTCCTGTGTTACTGAGATATGCTGAAATTTTATTTGCCAATGGATTTTAGAGAGCAAGTGCATTACACATGTATATTAAAAGGAGTTCTTCATTTTACTGGGATTCCTTACTTGATTTCTCTCACTATGAATTCTGAAAAATAGATCATCACATTGTTGCTTCTATGTAGTATAGGGTATGAAGCTTTAGGTCATGAAAAAATGTAGATGTTTTGCTCTTTTCTCTGTTTCATTCTTATCAACACATTAAAACACATCTTGAATAAGTCACTCACTTTCACCGCTGTTTCCTATTAAATATTGTTATTAAAGAGAAACTTGCAGCACCACCCAGTTGGAGTTGCACAGGAACCATAGTTTAGCTGGTGCAGTGCAGCAGCTCAAGGACATCCATCAGAAGGGCAGAAATCACTGCCAAGACGCAAACAAAGGCTGCTCACAGACAATGTAATAAAGTTCTATTTATCTTAGGACTACAGTACATAACAGAATAGTCCTCCCATACACAACTTTGGTAAATATGATATTTTGAATTTCTAATTACAGTGTGATCACATACCTATTTTGTTCCCTGTAGAAATACAACCATACGGTAACAAACAGAGGTCCAAGGATTCTGCTTCCCAAATGGATTCCATAATTCGAAGAATCTAGTAAAAAAAAAAGTATATGCTAAATTATTTCAGATTATTTGAATGTTACGTCTTACTCATACAAATAACACTACCCAGATTTCTGAGATGGGGCTAAATTTACATGGTTATTGGACAGATTAAGAGACAAATACAGAATGTGTGCAGCCATTCAAGATTATCAGTTACAGAACCAGGGTTTGTACTTCCTCATCTGTCCTGTGACTGGGCAATCTCTACCCCTTTATAAAGGGGTAATAATATATTGTATAATTTCTACATATGCTGTGAGGTTGAAAACATTAGTAAGGATGTTCATTTTTCCCCATAAATATCCCCAAAAGTACTAACGAACCAGTTTTCATAACAATCACTGAAATATTACTACAGTAATGCTACCTACCAATTTCTTTTTCATTTAACTTCACCCATTGCATAAATAAATGATAAAAACGCTTCATCAGAAAAACAGGCCATCTTTCACGAAATAAGATTCCACCTCTAGAACACCCAGATGTGATGTATGGCATATGGCAGGAAAAAACAGGGTTACAGTATGGACTGGGTCTAGCTGGGATGAAGCTCATTTTCTTCAGAGCAGCTCGTATGGTGCTGAGTTTTAGGCTGGTGACCAAAGCAATGCTGGGAACACACTGATGTCCCAGCTATTGCTGAAGAGTGTGTGCTGAGCGTCAGTGCTGCCTGTTCTTCACTCTGCCTCACTGTGACTAGATCAGGGAGAGCACAAGAGATTGGGAGGGGACACAGCCAGGCAGATGACTCAAACCAACCAAAGTAATACTCCATGCTCAGCAATAAAAGAGGGAGGAAGGGGGTAGGTTACCCATCCCCTGTGCAGGAACTGGCTGGACGCTGGTCTACCCATGGGATGTGGTGAGTGACTGCCTTAGCATCACTTGTTTTGTTTTCTTTCTCTTTTCTTCCACTTCTCCTTTGCTTACTAAACAGTTTTTAGCTCAACCCACAAGTTTTCTTGCTTTCACTCTTCCTTTCCTCTTTCCCCATCCCGTTGGCATTCATCCACAAAACAGTAACATAAGAAACTACAGTACAAGAAAGATGATCCAATGTTGATAAGAACCTTGCCGTACACAGTTTAAAAAACAAAAGACAACCTCATATTTCATATGGACAGTAAAGATAAGGTACACATACTTTCGAAAAGGAAAACTATGTTAAAATATTTTAAAATATTCACATTATTCACTTTATATGTTTTAGCTATCATACCTGTAAAATAAGCATGTCCTGACGGAGGTCATCTCCATGTTTGAAGATTATGCCTATGGTTTCATTTGACAGAGCTGTTGGATCTGCACATTTAAACTCAAGCCAGAGGGGCTTCTTCTTAGATGCCATTACTTTACACTTTTCTATCTGTGAAAGACACGTTTATTGCTAGCCATTGTACTCCAATGTCAACACAACTAACCTTTTTACACAGCAGCTACAGAATAGTTTATCAACTTCCAATCAATTATACCACAAAAAACACACTGAAAGTACATGTAAGGAACAGTGTTCAATTGCCATATAAAGCCTTACTGAACCTGCACAACTTTTAACCACTGCCCATGATAAAGGAAAAAGTGTATCTTGACTCTCCAAAACTGGATTTGGCATGTAAATCTGCTTTAGACAGATTTAATTAGGAATAGAGATCCTGACAAAACTGGCAAATATGGACCCTCAAAACAGGACTTCAATAGGTGCTTTGCAAAAACAGAACATAATCATTGTCCAATGCAATTTACCACATTATCCACCCTTGTGACTCCTAGCAACTACATTCCATATTGCTTGACTCAATTCCTTTAGCAAATTGGTCAAATTCATGGAGAAAATGGCATTTTTAAAACTAATGTAACATCATAATTTGTAAAATAAGAAAATTAATTCCCTAGTTTTATTACATTTTTAATCTTGATAAATTCAGCATTGCAATGAGTGAAACTGCATTACTTCAAATGTTTTCTCCAGTAATTATGGCTAATACAACTGCAGTACGCAATACTTTCTATTCTGGAACTCCTGATTCATGGTTGAACATTACTATGTACAATAAAGCCATCTAAAACAAAAAAATAAGCAACTGCACATTAGTGTTTGAGAGCTAATAGAGAGAGATGCCATAGGAGATGAGTATTTTAGAATATTCACATTTCACAAACTGAAGTTCTGAGCCTGCAGTTTAAAGCAAAACAGTTTTTACTATCCCTGGTTTGAAAAAGTAAAGAAGTTTTTAAATCTTTGAACTTTCTAGAAACACACTGATTTTGCTTCTAATACTTGGTTTAGACTAGTACCTCAGCCATGCACAACTGGGAAGTGTTTAATTCTCTCAGTTTGAAGATAGATGAGCCTATAGCCTGTTTACCAAGGCACAGGTTTATTTAACAGAAACATGGCCATATCTAGACCTGATGATACCTAATATCCAAATAGTACCTGGCTATTCAGCAATTCCTTAAGTTGGATGGTCCTTGGCTAAGAGAAAAATCAAGAGATTCTTTTCTTGTGGGGTCCTTGCTGCACATCAAGTGACTCCAAGGATCTTCACTGTGCCTCTTTACCCACACCTCATTTTGCATAGCAAATGCATGATCCAATTTCCTTTCACTACATATCCTGGATTAAACTAATGGAAAAATTATAATTGCCATTTAATGATTAGAATTTCATGGGTTGCATTTTTTGTAGCACACAGTGGCATATCATTACACTTAGAAAAATTGTAATAGCTCCAGGAACAAAAACTTACTGAGTCCATGAAATGGCATCATGTTCACACTGAAATAAGACCTTTAGACATATTAGCAAGATTTTTTACCAAATGACAAATACTTGCAAATACACTTTTTTTAAAAAGGATTTTCAGAAACTCAGAATATACTTACCACCAGGGCTCCTGCTCTTAGCCCAGGATCATATGGAACTCTAAAACTTTCTGGAAGTTTGCTGCTCTGTAATTTTTCAAGCTTTTGTCTCAGCTGTGCAATAACTGTAATGACAAGTAAAAAACCACAATGAAATCAAAAGTTGGACGGCAAAAAGCTTACAGGTAATCAAACTTGTTAAGCATCATGATTTGGTTAAAAAGCTCTGCTTAGCTACTTTTTAAATTGTTTTCCTCATGGATCTCCTGATTTGAAGAATGGAGGAAGACTCTTTAACCTGCACTATCAATGGTCAGGGTTGTTTCAGATACCTAAAGGTAAAGTTTTCGAGCACCACACAAGTCGTGTGCTTTCTCTTCAGTGTTAGAAACACTGCATAGTGCTTGGTGTCCTGAAAACTCAAGAGATTACATTAAAATGTCAACTTTCATTTAAAAAACAAAACACAGTAGAACACACAAAAATACTTTGTCTTATAACTGACAAGAAACGCAGACAGACTTGTGGCTTTTGAACTCTTGGTAAGAGACAATACAGAGGTACTGCATTTCCTATCCTCCTAAAACTGGTTTCATATTGCAGCCCTGTTAATCCCACATTCCACTAAGAAGAAAATTTGCTGCATGTTTATATGAACAAGAATTTTACTGTTCATATCTGAACTCAATCTTTTAATTCATAAAACTTCAAGCTTCTGAATCTTCAGCTCAGAACAGTACAGATTACACAACATATGAAGTACTTTGTTCATCTCAGCTAGCAGGTGTTAGCAGCATAAGCAATACACTGGTTATTACCCTGCATTAGGATGAAGACCTGAACACTGTTCTAAAAGAAACTGTAGCTACACAGCAGAGGATGCATATACATGTTTGAGTAATTTTGGAGATAAAAATTAAAGAGCAAAAAAAACTGTACTGAGAAAACTAGACACGGACCTGGATACTTGAAACGGGATCATAATCATAGAATCATGGATTAGTTTGAGTTGGACAGGACCTTGAAAGGCTGTCTAGTCCAACCCCCTGCAACGAGCAGGGATATCTTCAACAAAACTTGCTCAGAGCTCTGTCCAACCTGATCTTGAGTATTTCCAGGCATGGGGCATCTCCATTTCCCTGGGCAACCTATTCCAGCGTTCCAACACCCTCATCATAAAAATGTCTTCCCTATGCATAGTCAAATCTACCCTCCTTTAGTTTAAAGCCATTACCCCTTGTCCTGTTGCTGCAGGTTCTGCTAAAACATTTGTCCCCACCTTTTTTTATAAACTCCCCGTAAGTACTGCAAGGCTGCTGTAAGGTCTCCCCAGAGCCTTCTCTTCTCCAGGCTGAACAACCCCAACTCTCTCAGCCTTTCCTCACAGGAGAGGTGGTCCAGCCCTCTGATCATTTTTGTGACCCTCCTCTGGACTCATTCCAGCAGGTCCATGTCTGTTCTGTCCTGAGGGCCCAGGATCTGGACACAGTGATCCAGGTGGGGTGTCACAAGGGCAGAGGAGAGGGTAGAATCACCTCCCTCAACCTGCTGCCCACACTGCTTTTGATGCAGTCCATGATACTTTGGCTTTTTGGGCTGTGAACGCACATTGACAGAAAATGAAGACAGTTTAAGAGCTGCTATCAAACTAAGAAAGTCAAGCCAAAAGAAGTAGCCAAGAACTCACAGAACACAAATGTTACACAAACTACAAGGTTTTAGAAAAGAACTACCTAGCAGTGCCTGGTGACCATTTTCTTCTAGTAAAAAATAAATCTGACAGCAATACCCAGGAGCTACTAAGTAGACTTTATAATTAGACACTTTTCAAAAAAACCACCAAAACCCACAATAACCAAACCCAAACCAATTAACCAAAAAACTAAAACCCCTAACAAAATCCCCTCCCCCCCAAAAAAACTCTCACCTAGGTTGTAGTAACTTGGGTCATGAAACAGCTATCTAAAATGTAACTATATATTTCCTAGAAAAATGTAGCTTTACTTCAGTAAGTCTCCTCATTGTAATTACTGTAATTTGAAAACTGCAGGCCAACTAATTGAAGCAAACAAAGATAAGGAATTAGCTGATTTTAAAACACAAGCAAAGGCACTTGCTAAAACAATTTTCAAGTTGATCTAGCTTAAGAACAAGGTGTTATGCATTTTAAGAGATGAAACAGCTGCACAGACACATTTCTGGGAAACAAATTATCTAGCACAGTGGTGATGAAAGCAGATAATCCTGTGAAAGATGTAGTATTATTATCTTAAGAATTTATTTATTTATTATTACTTGCTATGTTCAAATATAAGCAAAGAGATTACATGAAAAGTTAAAGAAACAGTTTGACAGCATGATTGCTACTAGAATAGTATGGGCTTAACAGGAAGGAATTCACCCTTTAAAAAAATCCACAAACACTGGAGGAAGAAACATACATACAAGAATTAGATTAGACTGCATGACAGAATGAAATGAAACAGAACAGAACATTCAGACTGAAAATATGAACAATGATGAACATAGAAATGGCAGAGCAAAAAAGAAGCAATAATCTAAAGAATAAATTTTAGGATATACATTTTTAAAAACATAAGAAGTAGAGGGGGCCTGTAGGAAAAATTATGTCCTCCATAATCTGAGAATAAATTACTTGTAGAATTAGTAGGACACTCCACATTTTCAGGAAGCCTTATTCAGTGAAAGTGTCAATTATATAAGTCATCTTTCAATGTTCTGCTGTACATTACATACAAAGATTTCTTTAACTTCAAAACCTCGTGGGTGTTAATGTGATTGCTTTCTCTTGAAACTTTTCTTCTTTGCCCACATATCCTTCAAAGATAATGTATTATGGAATCCACTGCTGTTACAGACATGTACATCTGCAAGGATGTAAAATTTCTTTCCAAAATACGGAATTCTGACTAAATACATTTAGGTTATGGAGTATTTTAAGATAAATTTAGGAAGTTGATTAGAAACAATGTTTTATATGGGGCTTCAGTAAGCCACTTAACTCACACTATGTGGTAACATAACAGATATTACATAATATATTGAAGAATAAATGCATATTTCCTTCAATTTTCTTTTGAAACACCACCACACCCACTTCTGTATAGCCAGGGTGGAAAGGCTCTCCAACCCAAGGAATTCCTGGCCTGGAACATCCCATGCTGAACACCCAGGAAGAGGTGGTCTCTCCACAGCTTTAAGAGCTTTAATATTATCATATGTCTTCTTGCACTTACCCCCAACACCAAGAAAGTAACAAGAATGAGGATAGACAAGCTTTAAGGGAAGTTGGGGGGGAAGGTGGGTAAACCCCAGAGGTAAGCAGGCACTGCATGATCCTATTGTGGCTTCCAAAGCAGTGCTTCCAAGAACTAGAAATAACAACACCACATCCACATCCGTGTCTCACGGATTTGAGGACAAATGCTCCTCAAAGACATGCTCGGTATATTCAGCCCTGATCCACCACCAGCTTCTTTCATGGCATAGCAGAAGTGGTACTGGAATCCTCCACCATCTTCTTGCCAAGAGTCTTTTAGTGAGAGCTTAGGGTAAGGCTGTGTTTCTTGGTAAGTGTCACTTTTTATTTCCAGTTGATATTTGTGTCCTGGATTGTTTCTTTCTTCAGTGCTGGCATTCAGCTAAGGGTTATGTACAAGAACTTAGCTGTTTGCCAGTTGCATGGCATGAGGTTCAAGAAGATAAGCCAAAGCATGGGAAAGCACTGGGTGTCTAGAACAGTGATATTCTTCCCCTTCTGGGGGAAGAAACTATTAGTGGTTCAATCATTATTAGCTTACACACATATTTTAAAAGAAAATTACGCCCTTTGACAGTAATTTATCCACAAATTTTCTAAATAAACAGTGCTATCTAGTTTTTCAAACCCAAAGAGAAAAAACCAGTAATATTACCAACAAAGAAATGCCTGTTAGCAAATACCTTGAGAAGTAACATCATACTTTTCTGCAGAAACTGATTTTATCTCCATTGTGACTTTGTGCAGCAATTCAATAACTTGAACCTGCTTCATGAAGTCATGCAGCATTGCCTTCCCACAGCCCCTGAGATAGGCCTCGAGGATGACCGCAAACCTCTGCTGGTAATGCATGGACTGGGCAATCTCGCTTCTCAAGAACCAAAACAAGAAGTGACCAATTCTTTTGTTCTAGTGGTGAAGAAAAATACTGCAATCAGCACACATTTCTTGACAAAGGGTTTTAATAATGCCAGCAACTTCAGCGTAAGTTGGCTGTATTTTGAAGTACTTACCCTCAAACCACGTTTGAGCAGAAATCTGGCCAATGCACTGTCATGATATGGCTCAAATTTCACAGCCTGAGTAATACAAACAGAAGGCATGTTATTAACACATTTAAGATCCCAATGCACTTACATGTATGCTGACATCTACAGAATACACTGCTGCAGGAGTAGAAAATGTGTAACAAAGCAGGTCTTTTCAAGGCTTCTCTGTATCTCATTCAAGAAGCACTTTTTCTTTGCAACAGGTTCTTTTCAGGTTTATTATTAATGTGACAAGCAAGGCATGGAGTATCTAACCAGTGAGGCTGACCTGAGCACATGAAGGAATGTGAACAAAACAACATCATTCCCAGTCTGTAGAAAAAGCTAGTAAGATCAGGAAACAGTCTGCAGTCTGACTGGTGCTGAGAATGCTTGAAATTTTTACTGCCAGATGAAATAACATATTTGTAATAATTCTTCAATAAAAATATCAATAATAAAGTAATGGTTTTGGACAACATCTGCTACTCTGGGAGTAAGGCCCCAGGGTTCACTGCTGGGTTCTCCAGAAAGCATGGGATACAGGAGCAGCTTCTCAGAGCACCTATCTGGCCTTTAACCCCTAAACGAATCACAGAATCATAGAATCAACCAGGTTGGAAAAGACGTCACAGATCATCAAATCGAACCCTTGATAACAGAATAAAGGCTCTGATACACATCCTGTACTGATGCAGTACAATTAAGAGGAAGACTTCACCAGAGCTTTTTTTTTTAATGACTCTGTGAGAATAGATGTATTTTTTCTCTTCCAAAAGCTGCTCCCCTCCACCCAAGCCCAAAGACATTTCCAAGCTACTGCCAAAAAAGCGTGTGGAAAAAAAGTCAACAATTCTTTTCAAGTGTCAGCATTGGAACTTTTTTGCTGTTATTCTCTTCTTCAACCCAATAACCAAGTGAATTGGTCTTCCAGAAAACTATCACACTTCCAGATACTGGGCTGTGCCAGGGAACTTCAACTCATTTTTCCAGCTACTTCTTTTCTGTTGCTTCAGGAACTCAAGTTTATAGGAGCTTTGTATTAAGGTTAATGGTGGAAAAAAAGTATGCATGTATATCCCATGGCAAGAAAAAATAAATAAGATGCATACAATCTCTGAAACAGAGTCAGAAAATCCTGTCATGGACTGAGGGGATTGGTGAATGGCTTCAGGTTCTGGAAATAGAGTGCCAGGAAGCAGCCTGTAGGGAGATTAAGGGAAAACAAAGGGATGCGCAGAGAGCTGGGTGCATGTAGTACGCTCAGCTTTCAGAAGCAACTAAGTATGCAAACCTCTAGCAGTAGTTATTCAACAGAATATAATGGCTCTTTCAAGATCGTTGCAGTCTGCAGCTTGCAAAGAAGCAACCAAGCCATCAGCAAAGGTCTGCTAAATTCATCAAACGAATCATAGTTTTATAAACTCTTAAAAGTGCTGTGGCACACAGTTGCTTTTTTATTAACTTATCAACATGATTTCTGAAATGTTAATCTTCCTGTGGGTTTATTCAACAAGAACTGTCTTGACTGTCTCCGCAATACGGCTCCATTTCCCCAAACAACTTCATCTTATTTAGGAAAGATGATAAGAATTCACAAGCATAAACTGGGTTTATGATATATAGATCCTTTTATTTTGTATATGAGATTAGGAGGTATGAGGGGTTTTTAATAAAAATTAATTTTCACTGCAGTAAGGTGCCCAACAGCAATAACTATCACATAAATTCAAATGGATTTGCTTACAGTTCCAAGGAAGCCTATTAAAAACCTCATTCTGGTATATACTATGCTTAATGTTCTCAGTGCATATCCTTGAAAAACAATTTAAGACTGAAATACAGCCAAACAACCAACATTGCTCCAAAACAAAGCCTCCTCATTAAAGTTGCAAATATAGTTTCATAAAATAATATTAAAAATGTATTATGAGCATTCTTATCAAGCTGATGTTTTAGAAATAATTATTTTCAAAAGTCAAGCCCGTTTTTCTTTTTTCCTCACAAAGTCAAACATCAACTTTTGCACAGCAACAATAAAAGCTGGCCATTAAAAGATGTCTGCTGGCACTTCATCAGGTCCCTGCACATATCCTTTGCCTTGTCAATTCAGCACAAGAGCTTTAGTCACTGCCATATGCATGAACTGTAGTCGTTAGTGTTCATCTTACAAAGGACTCTGTTGCATTTTAACTATCCTATCCATGTTCTATCAACTGAACAGAGAATGACAGACCATTACAGGAAGCTAAATAGGTTTATTTATGGTGTGGCTGCTTCTATTTGGTATAAACCTGGGGGGAAATAAAATGCTTGCTTGATTTCTAAGGGAAGGTAAAATGCAGGTAAAAAGAGGGCAATAAGCCACAGAGCTTTCATGAAGGCATGCATTTGAAAGGTGATGACCATTTGCAAAATAGACATTTCGGATGTGTCCACTGACGTAAAGGAATGGCTGACATCCATTCTCTGAAAAACGTAGATTTTTATATACATTGTGGTACCAAAGCTTTCCTGCAGGATGCTGACAGCCTACATTCCACTGTTAACTGAGAAACAAAGACAAGGATAGCAGTAGAGAGGTGAAAGTTGGAATCTAGCATTTTTTTCCTTTTTAAGGATAGTAATCTGTAATTTCTTACATCTCTTCCTAAAAATGACACAGCTAAGTTAAGCCACTATGATTTTATGCTACGGTACTTTATTTAACTTTTAGAGAGATTTATTTTTTTTAAAACTCACCAGATTTGTACTTTCTGAAAACAAACAATTTCAAAAACAAATGGAAAAAACCCCAGTACTTCCTCCATTCTCTCAGGCATTTGGATAGCAACCAATCACCATCCCAAACTCCTAATTTGGATACCAAAAAAAGTGAATAAAATTGCTGAGCCACATGTAGATAGCAAAAGCTCACAAGCCAAGCAGATATATATAGCAGCAACTATGTGGGAGGCCCAATGAGGTAACCGTAGCGACTCGTTTGGTTAATGCAGAAGTGCATAAATTCTGCCTAATCTTCAGATAGGCAAATACAAGGCTAGAAAGGTTTTGTTTAAAGTACTACTGATGTGCAGCAAAATCTGAGCTACTAACTTCCATTTTCCTGGGAACCCAGGTGCTCTCTGAACCTGCAGAAATTAAAAGCCCCATCCTGCAGCTTCCCCAGCTGTAGCTGTTCCATTTCTATTTTCTTTTGAATTTTGAATGCCAACTTTGTCCTCTGATTTTCTGAAAAAAGTATTTCCTGCTCCGAGGGACGACAGCCTTTCCACGCAAACCAGAGCCCTGCCAGGTGCAGAAAGCCTGTGGAGCCTCATGACTTCAGGGGCCAGGCTCACCAGGAAGAACACGGGGTTACAGCTTTCATCAGCCACCAGAGGAGAGGAGACTTTGCTGCTGCCCAGTGAGGGCACCGCGTTGAGAAAAAGCAACCAAACCAATTTTCACGTATAACTGATATGAACCTTCCCAACGTTTCATCTGGCAGATCCACATACAAAGCGCTTCAAATCAATACAGCATTGCCATTAAGCCCACAATTTTTCACCCAACTTCCCCAAATGACTTAATCTTATTATGTAGTCCTAGCAACTCTTTAATTACTTTCAAAAATTTTTTTGGAAGCTTCTAGATAAATTTGGTCCCCTTAACACAACAAGACTGAAGTCTGCAACATACTGTTTAACTACACTGGTGTTCTTGACCTAAAACTCAACACCAGATTTTTCTTCAGGCCTTGCCCATGTCAACCTCTGCCTTTACTTTGTTTCTGTCAACACTCTTTTTTCTAAACTATTGTAAAGTCGGTCAACAACTCTTCAGTGCTGTGTGATTCAGACCTGATATGAACAAGATTAAAGACAGCACAGTTAGGATTTACTCCCACCATAGCTTTGCTGGAATTAACAATTTTCAGAAAAACTTACTACTGTAAACACAAGATGCAAACTGTAAGACAAAAGGCAATTATAACACAATTATAACACAGAAACAATGACACAAGCAAAACACAAGAAGTAGAAAAGTATGTTTTGTGTTAACCTGGTTACTACCAACTGCTTTGACTAAACCCTGAAGACTTCAAACCCAGGGATTACTAAAAAAATGGAAATTGTGATGGGGTATGCAAATATTCCTGCAAGGCAGAGTTCAAGAATGCAAATTTACCTTACCTGCACAAGCTGTAAAAGATAATGAAGAACATCATCATCTTCTAAACTTTCCAGTTTTTGAACTGCCATTGCTCGGACATTTTCATCTGAAAAGTTACAGTCCAGAAGTTGCATTGTGAGTCCAACATCTAAAGTGCTCTGATCCCAAACCTCTTTTTTAGCTAGCAACTGGTATGTTTTGGCCACTATTTCTTGTTGTCCCCATTTCACAGAGCTAAGCAGCTTAGGATATGCCTTGGGGTGCTTTACGCTTTCATATCTGAAGTGCCACAACAGTTCTTTGTCCTCAGGAGAAAGTGGATTAAGCGGGTCAGTTGCTATGATCTCTTCAAGTTGTTTGCGAAGCTGGTTGGGCATTTCAGCTCGAGTCCTGTCCCCTTGGGGGTCTGATGCTATCCTGTGCTTGGGCAAGGCAATTGGGTGACAATATCTGTCCAGCACAATAGAGATAGCCATTGAGTTTTCTTTATCTGGGTTAGTTGCTGATGTGAGTTTGTCTGCATTGATACTTCCTTGTTCTTCCCCCTTGCCTGGAATTTTCCACATGTGGAGCACATACTCCCCACTTCGTAGCAAGAAACGGTGGTCTATCAACAAAAGATTTACATAATAGAGAAGCTGGGTTTTGCATTTTGTATCAGAGTTGGAGGATTCATGTGACTGAAGGTTCGTCTTTGTGGAAGGCCCCTGTGCTTTGCCACAGTATATCTGAAGATTCAGAAGTGCTCCTTTAGGCAAATCCTTAATTTTGATATCAAACTCCAGCCAAATATTCCATAGAACCTCCTCAGTAAAAGGCTTCGATGAAGTTCTTCTCTGTGAAAGGAGCTGCTGCCCATGTTGAATGTTAGCTTCCACAAACACGGTAAGATCAGTATTTCTTGGTAAAACTGGGATATCAATGCCAATTATTTTCACCCTAAATTTCCTATTGCAATCCCACAATGAGATAGTGAAGACTCTCTCGTGGTCTTTTCCGTCTATTGTCAATTGTTCATGGTAACCCGTAACTCCTGTACAGTCATCCACCAAGGGCCATTCTTCCTTCTGAACCTCATCCTCATTCGGGTCAGGGGGATCGTCTAGGACAAGGTGGATTTCTTCCCCATTCTTAAGGCACTGTCTTATCCAGTGAAAGTCTTTGACTGGTGTCTCTCCAGTAATGTACTCATCTCTGCCACAAACCCTGAGAACAAAATCCAGTTCGCTGTGATCTTCAGGAATGTCCATCAAAGATTTTTTCTTTGCCATTTTGGTGAAAAAGCTGTGAAGAATCATATCTGGAGTGTCATCTATTGACACTTTAATTTTTTGACTAGTTGTTCCCCTATGTATGATTATGAAAATGTTATTATTAGTGATCTTTTTAAATAAATATTCTGGGAGTGGCTTAGATGTAGTCCATGGGTGCATTGCATACAATTTAGGATCTCTGCAGGCTACCTCTATCATTCGTGGAGTGACTAATCTGCGACGGGTAAATTCTAGCTCATCATCATGCACGTTGCTTACATCAGTGACATCATAACCAATTAAATCGTTAAGCTGCCGCTGAAATTCCTGAACTTCTTCTGATGGTTTTTGTTTCTGGACAACATAAATCTTGCCTACCTTTTTCTGTAACACTTTCCAGTACAATATGCAGTCCAGTGTCTGCAATACTTGGTGTTTATCATAAATTTCATACCACTGCCCTTTCTTCTGATACTGCAGGACAAACTGATCCGGGGTGAATGCATGGTAGAAGTCTGTGGTTTGACTCATCTCTATTGCACGCATCCAAATCTGAGCCTTCATTTGCTCAACCGTACAGTTGCCAGCTATTTCAAGTAACATCATTTCTGGT
Organism: Manacus candei; assembly: GCF_025592945.1. Taxonomy (NCBI): domain Eukaryota; kingdom Metazoa; phylum Chordata; class Aves; order Passeriformes; family Pipridae; genus Manacus; species Manacus candei. The sequence goes on along the minus strand of NW_026138111.1, from coordinate 2,747,954 downwards.
ACTTTAGTATGTTTATTGCTTGTAGGTAAAATGAACTCAATGGATATCAGTTCCATTGATGAAAAACTACTCGATGTACAATGAGGTTTCATTCTTCTTCTCCTTCGTTTGTTTTCCTCTCTCATAACAACAGGCTGTTCGTGATCTCCCAACTCCATGCCAGAAGAAATCTAGCAAAACATACAAATTCTTGATTACTTTTTCATTTACATTTATCTTTAATTTTTTAAGTCTTGCTAATTAAAATCGTAGGCCACTCAGAATCCTGCCATGTATACACTTATCGTATTTCTGCTTCCCCTTAATTTCTAGTCACAAATACTTGATTTACATGGATCAACTCAGATGTAGTCTATTCAATTCAATACCAAATATAAGTAAAAAAAAAAAAATCAACCCTACAATGATTAAATAATTAAAATGGAGCTTTTAGACATCCTTCCCAGATTTTACTGAGGATAAGCAGTCTGAGTGCACGACCTCCACATTGATTTGTTCTTGCTTCTATTTGATCAAGCACTGATTCTCCTGCGGCCTCATCTGTTTTGATGGTGCTGATGTTAACACAAGTGGATTTACATAGAAATCAAAAGACACACTCCTGTGTGTGAACAGAACACGATCTCACTGAGCTCCAGGAATGGCAGAAAGTAACAAAAAATGCAATATTTGCAGACTGGACAGACATGAGCTTATTCCCAGTTTCCACTGCCTCTTTTAACTGATGAGCAATCAGGACTTCCACCTAAAAATAGCCCTTAGGATTCAAAAGTCAGGAACTATTTCTGAAGAGAGGTATTTAACATGCATCTAAATACAAGGCTAGTGTCCTTAGATATGCTTCTTTTGAATAAATCAATTCACCAGACTGATAACATCTATCCATTTCCAAAGTACACACTTCCAGTATGAACTAACAGTTTATTACAGAAGAAAAATCTCCAATGCCTATTTATTACCCTATACATCAAATCACACCTAAAACAATATCAAACATAAGTAGCCTACCTTATCAGCATTCAGTAAACAAAATATATTGTTGCTCTCAGTCAATCTCCATTGAACAATATTAAAGTGGAAATTATTCATCGAGAGCTTGAAAGCAGAAAACAGTGCTGATCGAGCACACTCGTACAAGCCAAGCTACCACAACATACTGAACTTCCTTTCCAAACAACACTTTCTACACAGAAAATCTTTCTCTTACTACTGGAGAAAGGTAAAATCGGTGTAATGATGCCTTAGCAGATAATAAAACAAGCAGATAAAAATGTAAAAGTTTAAACTGAAGCAACACAGCACGCTAACTAAAATTCCTTTTTCAAGTTCCGGAACGCAGTGACTGTGGTCACACCACCTCTGTAATGGACAAAGTAGAAGGAAATATTACCTGCTTATAAAACAAAGGCTGAATTGCCAAAGACGACTCATTTGTTTCATTTTTGAAGTTCCTATTTTTTTAGTGGAAGATCATTCACACAAAAAGTTTCTTTGTTTAAGCTGTTCTGCTTTTCTTGCTTGCCCTCATATCCAGATGCAAAGGAAGTGCTGCACTTACCAGGAAGGAAGTTTTAACCAAGTTGCTTATACATATGATTGCTCATTTTAAAAGAAGTCAGAATGCTTTTCCTGTTATAAGAGTAAAAATACACCAACAGTACACCAATTTAACATACATGCATAGAAGACATGCTTGAATCCTTTTAAAAATAGCAAAGAATAATCTGGGCAATAAATTTAATTAATTCAAATAAAACATTTAAAACCAATACATTTTTGAGAGATTACTTTATATAAATACCAATACTTTATAAATACCAATACTAGATAAAAGACAACTAAATCTGCAACATTTCATTACTTTTATTTTCATGGGGACAGCTGTTTGAGGTTATCAACTTAAATTCACTAGAGTTTTTTAAGCCAGTCTCTGTATAGGCATCACGTGGATGTTGTATCTGCCAAGGACCGTGCATGGTAACCTCAGCAGTAGAACTGCTGGGCAATTTTATCCCTAGTATTTTTAACTCATTCATTTATGATTACAAACACATAGTGAAATCCACTAGAAATGATGACTTAAGATTCGGGAAGAAAATAAACCATATACTTCCAACTCTAAGTCTTGTGGTTAACTACAACCTGAAGAGCTGTTCCTTTACTAAAAAAAATGCCCACAGGAAAAATTATTTGGGAAAACGCTCAAAACAGAAAGACAAAAAAAACTCTAAGTGTATCCTTTTTCCTTACGACTCTTCCAGTGAAATACTGACCATTTTGAAGAGCAACAAGTAGTTCACATCCTACACTGGTACATATCCTACAAAAATTATGAAGAAGGAAGAAAAAAATAAGAAATAACTGAAAGGTCATTTAACAACAGTGAAGTGGTGGTGCCTTTTTCTTTTCTTTAACATATTCACACTTCCTATTTGTAAGACATTTTTTATTAAAAAGTGAAAAATAACCCTCCCTCTGTGTTGGTGAAAAAATCTGACAGCCTCTTACATGTCTCCAATGTGCCATTCCCAACCTCTGAAATTAACATTTTACAGGGGTTAAAAACCAGAAAAATGCCCTCCCCCATACACACAGCTCTTCTTTCTCAGAGAATCATTCTGCTTGGCAATCAAGATTGATTTGTTTTTAGAGGATATTTTTCTCAGGAAGTGAGTTTGGGGGAAACACACTTTGTCGCAGCTCCTTTTACCTTATAAAGCCAGTATTTGAATTTTCTCATGGCAGCGGCGAAGTTACCCTGAACATTTTGTCACTGACGTGGAACCTACTCATCTTGGCCAAGACACTTCCAACACTCATCCTCCACCCATGTGCAGCCTGTCAGCATTCACCAGCCACAGTCTCTGTGGCATCTCAGCACTACACACTGTGTTCCTCTCTCACATTGTATAATTTCTAAAATGCAATGTAGTCACATATTTTTCTTCATTTAAACATAAGCAACCGGCATCAAGGGTTTTTTCATGCCAACAGGTTGCATAGATTTCTTGCAAACAGCCCTTGTTTTAAAGTCATTATTCTGTCCTTACATAAGTAAATCTGGACTCCTTTCAGTTTCATCAGGTTCTGCAAATCTAAGAAAGCTTCCAGATTTAAAATGTCCTCAGCTTGCTGCTATGTGCAATGCACCAAAGGATTAATTTTTCAAACACATATACAACAAATAGTCCATCTTCTGCTAAGCTCTTCTAGCACTACACCATAGATCGAGACCATCAAGACAATCAAAGGCTATTGGGATCCAGTTTTTGAGAAAATGTGTTTTAGGACTTTTGTTATGTTATTATACTATGTTATTGTATTATTCCATTTCATTGTACCCCTATTTTATGCCTTTGCCAGTTGCTGCTGCATTGGAGTATAGATATACTCCTCCCCTTGTTCTCCCTATATGGTCCTAGTTTGCATACTCCGCCTTTGCTCCTCTCCAGTTACTCCCCTTGTTCCAGCAAGTTCTGCTCCTGCCCTATAAAAGGCAGGAGCCATGTTAATAAAGTGTTCCATTTTGCACCCTACATTGAAGTATCCAAACCCTCATTCCTATTGGGCTGTCGGGGACGCTGAGGGCCTGTTTCCCACAAAAGGCAGCATCTCTACCTCATGCAGCAGAGAGCTATGCTGCACAATGCGCAACAAATGCAGCTCTTTCACACTCTCATCCACTTACAAAGGCAGGTAGTGCAACACAGTGAAAGGTTCAGATATTCCTCCCCAAATTGCATCAGGATACAACACAAAATGCGTGGCACTTCTATAGCTGCCCTGCCTATACAAGGCTGTCTTTTCTCCCGAATTCATTTGAGCTCTGACCTGTCATGTCTAGTCCAGCCCAATCCAATCTCCATCTCCAGTTGTACTCTGGTCCCTTTTCATTAGCTTCAGAAGGCAGCTCTTGGAGAGATGATTGCCTCTTATCCATCTCTGCAGTGACAGACATAAAAGTGTCCCCATCCTTAAGGTGACACCAAACTATATCCATTTTCTGCTATTCTATGTGTTGGCAAAACCATCTTGCCTCACGCATATGTGTCATAAAACTTTGACGTTAAATCATTTAAAATAAGTTCCTAAAGCCTTTGTCATGCCAAAGCTTTACCTACAGTGTTGACATTTCTATATGTCTACTGCAACAACACCCCCAAAAAAGGGGGAAAAACCCCCACTTTTTTATTTCTAATTCTAATGAGCCTCATCAACCTTGAATATCCCTGTATTAAGAGAACTGTCCTATCACTGGTGCATAAATCGTGATGCGGTGCAATGGAGCAGGAGGAGGTGGGTATGTAGAAGGTAACCAAGGCAAGTAAACAGTCTTGCCTTTGTCTCCAGTTTGTTCCTATGTCTTCACCCAGGTCAGCAATCTGACCATAACAAGAACAACAAAAAATTTGGTTAATTTTCAGCTGGATCAGTTCCTTTATCTGACTCATCACTTGCAGGAGTGGTAGGGCAGTGAGGGAAGAGAAGGGAAAGGAATGGAGCCAGTACAGTTAAGATGAGATTGAAACATGATTCACAGCAGAATTAGGAGACAAATTAATGAGTAAACTTGTTAAATGATTTGAAAACATGGGATGAAAGGCGCTTTGAAAAGACAATGCAGTATTATGATGAATTACTTCGTATATTCAGCTAGAAAAAATTTAGGATAGCTGTCAGTCTTCACTGCTCTGTTAGGCCTGCATTAAAGTTCTGCTGGTTACTATTACGCTTATTCTACATTAGCTCCTGCTTCTGCTTTAATCCATCATGTGGAAACCTTATTTTAAAATTATTCTTTTCACTTTAGTGTGAACTCCTTCCCAGACAACTTAACCTGCAAGAAAATAAGCACTCTCTACCAGAGTAAGAATTACCTCATGCATACATTATGCCAATATAATAATCACAGAATCAACTAGGTTGGAAAAGACCTGTGAGATCATCGAGTCCAACCTTTGACCCAACACCACCTCATCTACTAGACCATGGCACTAAGTGTCACATCCAGTCTCTTCTTAAACACCTCCACGGTTTTTATGTTCACAATTTTAGACAAAGTTAACATAAAAAATAAGTTTAACCCCCCCCCAAACTATCATGACACGATCCAAAGCCTTCCGAGCAGCATACTACATCTACTTGCCTGCACTGTCCTGTAGCAGGAGATAACTTTGCATTTGCTGGACAGGAGGACATCTTTCCTACACCTTCTGGTGATCCAGTGCTGAACTTTGCAGGTAAGGTACACCGCCAACATATTAAGGATGAACATAACAACAAAACCCCACTTTGCTCAGTTTGTCAGATCCTCTAGCAGCTACTAGCTCTCATGGGAATTACATCAGTGCAGGTTCCCATTTGCAAGTAAACTTCACAGGTAATGCAGTCACATTTCTCATCAAAAAGTATACAACTCAGCAGATACAGCTTGGTCCGGAGGTAGTTAGTCAATCAGACTGCTATTACAGCTGTAGCACTTTCAGGCTCCTCCTGCCTTCACTACAGACCTTTGCGTATTTTGGTTTCTACATGAGTTATCTATTTGGGGCCGATTCTGGAACAAACAGTAACTTCTGTCCAGCTCCGAAAATTTAGATAAGGATTTCAGCCAAGTTCTAGTTAACTGGCGTTACACAAGCCATGGATAATCTACCTTCAAAGCAACACTTCACAGAGTTTGGAAACACGGAGATGGCAGCTATGGTTCCCGCTGGGACACGCTCGCCATTTGGACACTGCCTGTCCTGTCAGTTTGTGCCCAACGCTGATTCCCAACACCGTGATCTGATCGAGACCAACAACCAGCTCCCGAATGCCCTCAGCTATTATTTCAGACGATGTGTGGCGCGGTTTTATGGTCTGCATGTACCAGACAAACACAAGAGGCTACTATTTGCTGGATGAGGAAATACCGTTATTTACTGTTTAAAAGCGGAGCTGACTCACAGATCTTAAGACCCAAGGGAACTGCTGCCACTGTCTAGTGTGATCATTCGCTTCGCATTGTTTCAACGTTCCAGCAGCTTCGTCTGGGGCTTTTCCATCAAACTCCGTAACTCCTGTTTGGGCCATGACGTGAGGCGGGACCGAGGCCCCGCGGGACCGGGCAGCTCGGGGGGCTCAGCGGCGCCGGGGGCAGCCGGGACCGCGGGGCGACCCCGACCAGACGCACATGCCCTGCGGGAAGAGGCCCCGAGCTCGGGAACGGCGGGATGGAGCCGGGGTTACCTCCCTTCTTCCCTCCCTCGGCTCACCGCCCGAGCCCCGAGATGGCGGCCGGCGCCGCCCGCAGCTCCTGCGGGCGGGCGGGCGAACCTCGCCGCGCCCGGACCGCCGGGGCCGGGAGCGCCCTGCGGCGGGCGCGGGGCCGGGCAGGTCCGCCCGTGGCCGCCGCGGGGAGCGGAGCTGCACCGCCACCTGCGAGCCCGGGCCTGCGGCAGGGCCGGCCTGGGGCGGGGTCCGCCGCGACCCCCCGGCACGGAGCTACTCACCGCAGCGGCGGCCCCGGCCCCGGCTCCGGACAGGTGTTCGCCTCAGCAGGAAGCAGCGCGGGCCGGGGGCCGGCGGGGAGGCTCCATGGCCGGCGGGAGAGGCAGCTCCGGAGCCGCCGCCAATCACACGCCGGGCAAAGAGGGAACCGGCTGTGGGGCCTCCCCGCCCCGCCCGGCCCCGCCGCGGCCCCGGGGCACCCGGCCCTGGCCCCTGCCCCCGGCGCGGCCGCATCAGCCGGAGTGCGGACAGACCCGCCGGTGGCGTGGAAGCACCACAGCCGCGGTGCGGGTTTACTCGTCAGCACAAGTCATGCAGGATGTGCCCTGGTGTCAGTACAAGCAGCAAATCCCCCCGGGGAGGAGCTTCCTGGGTATTCCTTGCCCAGGGCCCCGCAGCCGGCGTGCCCAAGGCACTCCCGCAGTGACCCCCGGCTGCTCGGGCTGCGGGCAGCTCGTTCAGGGCAGGGACAAATCAGTTTGTCTAAGCTGCCCCTCTCCTTTGGAATATTTTCATACTGTCTGACTAAACGTCTTCTACAGGTTAAGCATCTTGCTTATTTTTTTTTAAACTACTTTTTTGTTCGAAGTTGCTGTGTTATTGTTTTTCTGCTATTTTCCCATCTCCAACCTGGGCAGTCCTGGATCTCTCTTTTTAGGTCATGTTCTTGAGACCTTCTGTGATTCCTGTAGCTCGCCTCCGGGTTCTTGCCAAATGGGCCACATTGTTTTTGGAAAGCACTGCACAAAACTGGACATAGTAGTATTCCAGCTAAGGCCTTGCCAAGGCTGCCCACAGCAGGAGGAATAATTCATCAGCCTTAGGGTGCCAGGGCTCCAAATGCAGCTCAGGAATAACCATTCACATCCAATTCAAACAAACAAACAACTCCCCCTCACCACTCTTTCCCCACCCCGGCTGCTGTCTGTTTGGCTCTGAATATGGAGCTGAGCGTTTCTGTCTCTGCAGCTCTTTTTTGGAATGAACAGCAAAACTTTCCATGATTATGTTGAGATTTTTTTTGGGCCAGATCATGCAGTGAGTGTCACAGATGAACCCTATATGGCACAGAGTGCACACACTCGCCTGAAAGCCATGTTGACATAAGGTCACATCTTCAGGCAGCACTGTACAAGACCACAGGTTGCCGCAAAGACTACTATTGACTTCCACAGAAAGAAAATATCAGAAGGAAATAACTAGTATGTTACACATACAGATGCTATTATAAAAAGTTGGATAACTGTTGTTATAGCATGGATGGATTCATTCAGCTTAAAAAATCATTTGCATGACATTAAGAATCACAATACCAGCCTGAAGCAGCAAGTATTTGAGGAACTATTGTATAAACATGGAGTTTCTAAATGAATATACATTATACTGAACTGTGGCTATAAGGAATCATAACTCTGTGGTGGCCTCAAGTTCCTCAAGTTTTTACAAAGGTGAAAACAAAGCAAAAGCCTTTTACAGCTATCACGTGATGTGTGAGCAGCATAGGGGAAACACAATGAAGACTCACTTCATGCCTGATTTTTCCTCATTCAGTGGGTAATATCTGTCAAAGAAGTTCAGCTTTGCACAGCATGTGTATTACTGAATGCTTTAAAAGACATTTAAAAGCCTTATCAAAATAGGAAGTCTTTTTTTGTTGTTGTTGGCTGGATCCCCAGATGGATCACTCTGGGAACACAAGTGTAGCCAGTTTGGAGACTAATCCTGTTAAAATCCATGGACTTTATTTGGGGATGCACAAACATATGGAGATTTGAGCAGCTGAATAAAAAGACTGTCATTTGTCAAAAGATAGTTATAGAGGGAATAATTTACAGCCAGAGCAAATGACACGTTTCATGTTGATTTCAGCCAAAATTGTGTAACATATTTTTTAAATAGCTATAAATCAACATAATGTTATCTGCAATGCAAGAATAAATTATTTTGCTAATTATATTTGAGAAAGATCAGTAAACTGAAAATCTTTGTCTTTTCAGGGTTAAGTTAATAAAATACTAAATTTTTGCTGTTAATCTTCAGCTTGTCTGTATATACACAATTTTCTTTATTGCCTTTTTTGGCAAATCAAGTGATACAAATTTTCCTGTAAGCAAGGATGCTCTCCTTCTAGGTTGTATATTCTTTGGAAATACACATTTTAACATTATTTTATTCCTATTCATTTCCAAATGGGACTTAAATCCTTTCTCATAAATTATCTGTTCATTTGTTGGTTTTGAGTTTTGAGTGTTTTTTTTAAGTCAAAACCAGCCTGTACAATAGCTTGAAATGCATACTTTACCATATCAAAAATGGAACTTTAGAACAGTCAGGAATACCACAGCTTAATGAAGGAAGGTGAAGAACATAATTTGATATTTAAATGAAGCTGATTTAATCAAAATTAGTTATGCAAAGAAGCAATCATTTTGCTAATATAATCTTGTGGTGTGCAGTCAAAATGCAATTATTTCCTTTATGTTCCAGCTGTAATAAAAATATGACAAGGAATCACTGTCATGATCTTAAATGGGAGTTTTGGAGGTTGGAAAAATGTAAGATGGTATCTCTTGTGTCCTCTGCACAGTCAAACATCAGTTTTTATGTTCTTTGATGGAGAACTGCGATGAAGAATAACAGCCACATTAAATGCTCAGCAACAACTTTATGTACTGACATATGTTGGAACTGGATATGATAGTTCTGTTGTCATTGACAAACTGAGTTCATTACAATTTAGGAAACAGTATCTAGTAGTTTGGGTTGGATTTTATTTTCTATATTGCCAGCAGAGAAAAAAAATAAATGCAGAAACTTTGTAGATCTTATAACAACAAAATCAAAGCGTGCTTGCCTAGTTCCAGCAATAGCTACATTCAGTTTTGTAATTGCTTCTTTATGTAAAGAAAATGGGAAAAACACATTGTGGGATACATTGTGCATCCTCTTGGAATGGTAGGTAGCTTTCTCCTTTCTTGGAGAATTTATAAACTGGAATTTTCTAATTGGGTGTGAACACTTTATGGTGCGTTCAGTAGAGGATTTAAAATAAACAGACAGAATCTCTATCTTACAGCTCTGCTGTGAAAACTGATCTTGTAAATATGTGATCAGTTGTATTGACATAATTGCTGTTGATTTGTCCATATGCACAATCATATGGTAGCTTTGGTATCAAAAATAAGTTTTTCTTCTTGCTATAACTTGCCAACAAACAGAACAGGAGTGAGATGAATTTTAGTTTGGCTTTTGTGTCATGTTCTAGGTGAGGTAGCTGCCTGTGTAAGGGATATAACTGATAGTTAAGTGTTGCCTGCAGATCTGTCCTCCATTCATAGTTTTGTCATGGGAAAGGCAGCTCTTCTTATGCTGGTTCTGGGTCATGGCTTGGGGAAGCAGTAGAAGGCTCTGGGAGAGTAGACGGGATCCAGAGAAGAGCAAATTAAGAGTGGGCTCTTGCTGCATCCCCTCTGTAGGGATGCCAGCAGGCAAGTAAGTCCTCTGTGAGATGTCTCCATCGTGAACTTGGGTTCCAAGGGAGAGGCTGGGTCCAGGGGAATCTTAACATCTGCTGGGCCTGATCCAGAAATGATCTCTATGAATCTCTGTAGGCAGAGCAACGTCGGGAAAACTCTAACAAGAAAAAGGGGAATCTTGCATATCTCTTTGCCTTCTCCTTCAAGAAATACCCGCTCTTTCCTTTTCTCCTGATAGACTGTTACTCATGTGATCGAGATTCTGCACGAAATTCCTCACTTCAAACACCTTAAGCTTTGCAAACAGGAAACAGCAGGTGTTCGTAAGCCTTCAGAGGTACATCTGCTGAAGACTTTGTCTCCTATTTTATTGATTTAGGCTGTTATACTTCAGAATAGGTATTTAAAGCACAGGGGTGGGAGTGCAAGCTGTTTCCTCTGTACCACATATGTACACACATCAGCCGAGATGTAAAACTCACGTAATACCTCTTACTGGCTTGAATGCCTATTTTTGTCTGTTCATATGTGTATGAGTTTGTCAGAGAGAGAGTACTCCTCGTGGCACCAGAGTGTGTGTAAACAGATCTTTAAGATCACTGGTTATTCTAAAGGGGTGGGGAAACTCAAAAGATTTTGTGGCTGCTGACAGAGGTCTCAATATTAGGGGATGTTGATGCAATATTGCATCATCTTGTGGTGTTGGGACTTGACAGAGGAAATGAAAGAGGTCAGAAATAGAAATGTAAAGAAAATGAGTTCACACTTCCAACAAGGCCTCTAGTCTAATATCAGTATATTAAGTACTGTTAAATATAAGGTACAGACAGGAATTCCTCAGTCTCTGAAAGTTTCTGACACTGAAAATAATTAGTCTAATTTGGCAATATGTTATGAGGTTTCTCTAGACAAGCTCTCTGAACCGTGTTGCTATGTTATCTTCCTGTCCTGATATTTATTGCTCTTAATCTTTGAAAATTTGCTCAGTTGTGTACTCATTTGTTGGTGCATCCTCCTGTCTATGAGGAGGTAAATATATTTACACTGCACAGGACTTATGTAAGGCTAGACTTTTATCAGAGAATTTCTGTATTTTTGTTGTTGTAAATGAGTAATGTAAAATGGTTTCCCTTTAAACTACCTCATTGCCTCTCCCTGTATATTGAAGTAACATATCCTTCAGACACAAAACTGTTTCTTACTGGAGTTTCAGGCACCCCACAGGCTAATTGATCTGCTGTCATAATACTCAGGAATACTGAAAAGACATTCAAGGAGGAATCTATTTGTTCCACTGAGTTTAGTTGAATACAAATTCAGCTTCAGAAAAAGCTCTTTCCCAGCCTGATCTCTTCTGGAAACACATCCTTAATCTTCTCAAACAGCTTTAACAGGTGGCCTCAGCAGAGTGTCTGGATCACCACATTTGGGGGTTTTATGGGACCGAATAAAAGAATTTTGTTAAAAAATACTGGATCCCTTGTACAGGAAGCCTGTGAGGAGGACTCTCTCTTTCAGGAGGAGGCTGGGGATCCTGTCTGGGAGCTGGGGACCCTGTTGGGATGTCAGGGTTGAATCTATGGCAGCACTGCACATACAGGAGACAGTACCTCATCATACTGGTAGCTTTTTTAAATAAACACCTTCCTCACATTGAAATATAGAGCTTCTTTCTTTACAAACAAATCAAAGCCAGCCAGCCAACACAACCATAATGAGTAAAAAGCCAGTTTCAGACCTTGAACTTTGCATATTTTCTCCCTAGAAATAGAAGCTAAGTAAAGCTGTGAACTAAAACTTCCACATGGGAAGTGTCAACCCTTACACACAAAATGAGGACAGCACTATGCTGTAGATATTAGTGCTTCACCACACGTCAGTCTGATCTGTATAGATGGCCCTCCATTGTCTATGTCAGCCAGGGATGGTTAAAGACAAACATGGGAACATTACTCAGATACTAAAAAGCTGGTATTGCCAGACATCCTGTGTATTTTAGAATTCCCTGAGTTACCATCACAAATATTGCATTATCTATAAAATGCATGTCCCCATATTTCCCTGCTAGCAGTGGAAAGCCAGGCCTCTCCATCAAACTTTTGCAAAGCCTCTTTAGTCTTTTGCATTTCACAGCATGAAGCCTGAGCTATTCAGCAGGAAGGCAGTAACTGCTGCAAAGTGCTGGTCAGGATCTGGTCTTCCCACCCTCCCTGTGCCCAGAAAGTAAGCTGTGACTTATTCTCCCCTGATCTGCAGTTCTGCACCCCGAAGCCCAAAGGGAACATAACAACGTCTGCCTGGCCACCACGATTCAGATGGAGTCATACCACCTCGGGTATCAGCTAGATACCTGCTACACTGCCTAGGTGTGCTAGAAATTATATCTCCTATTTCTGCAGTTAAAATGTCAGATGGCCAGATCATGTTTTCCAAGGCACATAGGACACCTATCCCAAGTATGTTGGTCAAGTTAGGCCAGCTTGCCTGCATGCAGCTATGTGGCTGAAAACAGGCAGGGCATGGCACTGGATTTCTTTGTAGTTGTTCACCTGGCTGTCTCTCAGCTACTGGACAGACATCCCACAAGAATAATCTCTTGAGCAACATTCAGAGTCTCTTTGATGCATTTCAGAAGCTATGGGAAGTCTTCCTAAATTCACATAATGAGGCAGACATGCAGGAACCTTCTGTTCCATCCCAGCGGGGAACAATTGTTCTGTGGGCAGGTGATGTTCTTTTCCAGTATTTTTTTCCATGTGTCTTCAATAACAAAATGCTTTGGCTGAGATGGTGTGATTTTCCTCCCTGAAGAGAGTGTCCTAGTACTGGATAGACCAGATGTTGCAGTGTTTCCACAGTACAACAAGTACCCCCAAATATGTGGTAAGTTGGCGTGAATAAGGATATAGAGATGAGGGACACACAGGAGGATACTAGGGAAGCTGGTCCTTATGAATGAGGCTCAGTGCTGTTGAGCTGGCCCTGAGGAAGGGAGACCTGCTGGCACAGGACTGCATGGTCCCTTGGATGTCACCACCTGTGCAGAGAATGGGGCTTCTCAGACTTTCCTCCAAAAGTGAAGTCTGAAGAGTCTAATGACTACTCTATCTTGACAGACTGAGCATTGGAAATGGCAACCACACTTTGATTAATAATTTTCCATATTTTTGCCTCTGTTTCAAGTAATTGGCATCACAATAGTTGTAGATGAAAGGGACATTTGAAAAGGTGTTACTGGGACTTTAGGAGTTGAGGGTTTGCATCCAGGAGGTTGCTAATGAGGGGAAGCAGCCCAGAAGACCGTGGATTGACTGTTGCGTGCCCATTACATGAATTGCCTGTGTTAATAGCTCAGGAAGGAACAGTATTGGCTGAGTTAACTCAGTTTCACTTGGATGAACAGTAAGATACTCATAGCAGTGTCCATCTGCTAAGAGTGAAGGCATGAAACTGATTGATCTGAAATCCCACATTCAGCTTGCAAGATGCTCCAGGACCAGTGAGGTGAGTACCATGAACTAACCTTACTGAAACTTATGACAGATAAAATGTATGGAGGCCAATGACTATACAAGCCATTTTTAACGAAAATATTATTTAGGTGATACATGGTCCATGCAGAGGAAAAAAAGATATATTTTAGGGTTCCATATAGTTAAGGGATGAAAGTGCAGACCCAAGAATACTGGAAGTCCAGGAGGGATTGATACAGGGTGCATACAGGGTGCACGTGCAATGGTGGAAATATTTTTGTTCACAGTCATTTCAAAGGAACTTGGCATTACCCTGTTTTCCAGCCTTAATTCTATGAAAGGAGTACAAAAAGAAAGGATTCTTTTTGCTAGTGATTAGGGAGGAAACCAGCTGTTTGCATCTGAGTTAGTCTGATAATCTAATTTAACCAAATTATGTATATTGAAACGCTGTGGAATTTGAGATAAGCAAATCCGTCACAGGTCCTGCAGTCAAGGAAAAGAGAAGGTCTCGTGTTTGATGTGCTTGGAAAGATACATGTGCAATTTTTAGCAGTGTAACTTGCCAGCCAATTGAACACCAGTCCAGATTCAGCCCATGAAAGAGGCTTTAGATCAGCCTTTGGAGATGTAGACCTATCTATGAGGAGTACACAGCTGGCATGAACCCAGACCTTGCAGCTGATCACAAACGCCCTCTGTGACATCCCTGTGCCAGAGCTTTGGTACCGAAGCTCTCTGACCTGCCATCCCCCCCATGGACACGCCCCTTGCTCCCACTTTTCCACTGAGGCGATTAAGTGGGTCACCTTTAGTGGGCACGAGCCTTGGACCTGGCCCTCCCCAGCCATCACTGCCCTGCTACGGTGCCACAAACAGCGGCATCACTGGCTGGGCCAAAGGATGCAAAGCCTACGGAGTTGCTTTGCGAATGCAAAGCCTTGGGAGTCGCCCCTTCCTTTTGCCCACCTGCATCACCGCCCGCGGGTGTGACGTCATCCCCCGCACGGCCCGGGGTGGCATTGCGTCACGCTCCGGGACAGAGACCCTGGTGCAGTGGGGACACCTGCTGGGCCATCGGGAGCATCACCGGGGCCTTGTCCCGGCAGTGTGACAGCCAGAAGGGCTCTGGATTTCTGTCTTGGCCTCTCCCTGGCTCATCCATGGCATGTGGAGAATAATGTTACTCACCAGAGTTACCCATGGTTAACCTGTAGTTAATCTAACCCATAGTTACTTCATTTTTTTCAGTCATTAATATCTGAAGTAATTAAAGATCCTTAGGGTATGGAAATACTAAGTATTGTGTGTGTTTTTATGGAAGAGAGGTGGTGACATGATTTTGGTGCATCTGTGCTGCAAGTACGTGTGTCATCCAAAATGAGTGTTAGCAGAGCTTTCACATCCCACCCAATCATCAGGTAAATTGTGTCAGGTAAGCACCTAAATCCAGTTCTGGACATCCAGTTCTCGGCAGAGAGGAGCAGGATGGGAAAGAGAGTGACTTCTCTTGCTGAGGACAGGCTCCATGCGAGAGCTCAGTCTGTCAGAGGTGCTGTGCCAGAGCTGCCTCCCAGCTGCCCACCACATTTTGGGCCGAGGCTTTGCTAGAGCTGAACAGACAGCTTGGGTTAAGGAGCTCAGATGGGGACCTGGGATCTCCAAACACTTTTCAACTTGCCTCTGCCAGGGGTTACAGCTGGGGGTGCCTGGCAAAACCCACCTATCCAAGGGTGCCACATAGACCAGTGAGGCTTCTAATATCTTAAGGACATTAACATGTAGGTCTCTCTCACACACAAGGTTGGTCTGAAATTGGCCCCGAGGAATATGTGTTGCTTGACAGGGTGGCTGCTGATGCTGGGGTTGGCTCAGGCCTCCTGGCTGCTGTCATCTCCCAGCAATGTAAATCTTCCTGACTCCATTTTAATTTCCATTTTTTTCATCTTTCTGACTTCCTTTTCTGCAAAATATTTCCCTTCCTTATACACGTACCCAGGAGCATAAGCACTGCCCATGCTTTTGTTGAACCTTTCCGTAAGTCTGCACTCTCCCTTCCCTCAGCTGCTCAAACAGCTACATTTGAGGAACTTACATACTGTCTTTCTCCTGCTGTGTGAACCAGATAGCCATTCCAGGCATGAAGGTCTGCATGAGTGATATTAGAAATACTGAGCCAGCCATGTGTGATGTCAGGCATCAAATGGAAGCCTAGCCTTTTTCCTCAAACCCTCTGCTTTTCTGCAGCCATCTTCTCTTCCCAGCTTCTCAGGTAAAAGTCTTTGAAAACTCTTAAATGAAAGCTGCTGTCACTTCAGTTGTTGGACACAATGGGATATCTATGACAGAGTATTATCTGCCAGAATATCATCGTGGAACATGGTAAAACTCTGCACCCTCACAGCACCAGCAGATCTGATGGGTTACTGATGAGCCAGCTTCTATTGTAGCTCACGAGATAATAGTTATCCCTATCACAGGAAAGCAGAGTCCAGGACAAATTATTAAATTCAGATGTAAAGATTCTAGTGAAGATATTATCAAGTTCAGTAAAAGAAGTCAAATGGTTATGAAATATAAATACTTTTCCAGTAATATGAGAAGGGGATCAAGTTATTCTATATTCAAAAAAGAGAAAGAAAAGCATACCAGTGAAACTGCATGCTGACTTATGGGAAATTATCTTTTAAAAAAGAGAAGTTTCTGATGAACAATATGAAGTTGAATGGTATGCAGTAACCAATACTAGTTTCAACACAAGGTTTTTCTGGAGCAAACTGAATGTCTTAAGAAACATCCCCATGTTACAACAACCCCCTGCAGTGCTACAGGCTGGGCACAGAGTGGCTGGAGAGCAGCCAGGCAGAAAGGGACCTGGGAGTTTGGACTGACAGGAAGCTGAACGTGAGCCAGCAGTGTGCCCAGGTGGCCAAGAAGGCCAATGGCATCCTGGCCAGTGATTCACTCCCTTCCTGGAAGTGATTCTTCCCCTGTACTCAGCGCTGGTGAGGCCACACCTTGAGTACTGTGTCCAGGTCTGGGCCCCTCAGTTCAGGAAGGATATTGAGGTGCTGGAGCAGGTCCAGAGAAGAGCAACAAGGCTGGTGAAGGGACTTGAGCACAAGTCTTATGAGTAGAGGCTGAGGGAGCTGGGGTTCTTTAGCCTGGAGAAGAGGAGGCTCAGGGGAGAGAGACCTCATCACTCTCTACAACTATCTGAAAGGAGGTTGTAGCCAGGTGGGGGTTGGTCTCTTCTCCCAGGCAGCTCTCAGTAAGACAAGAGGTCATGGTCTTAAGCTCTGCCAGGGGAGGTTTAGGTTAGATATTAGGAAGAAATTCTTTGTAGAGAGGGTAATCAGACATTGGAATGGGCTGCCCAGGGAGGTGGTGGATTCTCTGTCCCTGGAGGATTTTAAGATGAGACTGGTTGTGGCACTTAGTGCCATGGTCTAGTAACCATGATTCTATGATTCTATGATGATCTAGCTTTAAGTTGAAAGATAAAATTTTAAAATGTTTGACCTCTATTAATAAGTTTAAAATATATTTAGAACAGTACCAAATGCAAAAAAAAAAGCCTCCTTGGATTAAAAGATTTTCCAGAAAATCTATGTGAGTAGGTAGAAGCATGAGCAGACCCTTTGGAGCTAGTAGTAGGACAGCCCTCCCTGCCTCCCTGTCCTCAGTTACTGGCAATGGAAGAGGGACTGTATTTGCTAAGTTACAGGTGGTCTTGACCCTTCACTGTTTAGGAAGAAACCTCAAATACCACTGAGGGCACAATAACTTATTTCTAGCAGGGAGCCTCAGTGCAGGGGACTGCTGGGAAATGTGGCTCTTGGACACTCACTTGGTAGGCCTAAGCTGAAGAAAAACCTGCTGTAAAGTTTGTTTTCTCCTAGAGAAAAGAAAGAGACAGGAGAGGAGAAGCTGGTTGTTTCCCTCTAGAAAGAGAAAATACCTGTCTTTTGGCCTGGTTTGGTTAGAGTGGGTGTAGCTTGCTGACATGTTCAGCCAAGGATTTTCCACTAGGGCATGCTCCTGCCTTCAGTCCGTTCCTGCCAGATACAGAGACAGCACGGGCAGATGAGCTGTCCCATGTGGGGGAAAAGGTCTTGCCGTGTTCAGCCACTCTGCAGTGATGGGAGACAGTACAGCTGGGCCAAAGGCAGGATGGTTCTTCCTACAACACCAGTGAAGCCAGTGTCGTCTGTGTTGCTGCTGCATGCAGTGACCTCCAAAGTGTCTGTAAGAAGAAGGAAGAAATTTATGTACAGAGGTGGGATTAAGGCATCGATGATATACAACACACACCCAGGAGGTCAATGACTCAGATGGGGTGGGTTGGGATATAACACAAACAGAGAATGTCTTGTGCTCACAACCTTGAAGTGAAAAATGGTAAGAATTAGAATGAGGACATTTTAGACTGTGGTGAAAGAGTATAGCACTGTACAGTGAAGGCGGCATATTCCCATTAGTTTTCAACAGTTGTGTTATTACTGTTTGTCTCACAGTTATTTTATGATAGGTAGCTATTTTATGTTTTGGATTCAATGGCTTGTCTTTTTCAAGTGCTCATACAGCCACGTGTCACATAACCAAATCCATTCATTAAGTAATTCAGTGTTGATAAAATAACCTTGATATTATTGAAATCTTTGCAGGCAGACAGCTAGCCACCTGCTAACAACTATCTACAGGTATGTATGCTGAACTCAAAACTGGATTGCAGCTGTTTGGCATTAGCTGAACCACGGTATCCCTAAGGGTTGCCTTATTTTCAGAGCAACACAATGTAGGAAGGTTTACTGTGCACAGTTGGATGGCCTGGAACACTTCTGACAGTCCTGGCACACAGGATACCTGATTCCAGCATTTTCCAGTGTTTCCCACAGGTAACCAGAGTGAACATCTGTACGGCATCTGCCCCTGGTTGGCCCACATTCTGTCAAAAAATCTTTAGGGAAGTGACAGACATCTGTGTCTTCAGGGTGATAGCTCTCATGTTCTCCCTTAGCTTTGTGTTGATCCTGATGTCCATTTGTCATGGGTGAGGTGTGATTACTCTTTCATTACTGGCCTTTAATAATTTTTTCTGCTTGTAGAGGATAGAGAAGAATTCTTTTGTGTCACCTCTGTGCAGATAATGCTTAGAAAATGAGAAAATGGGAGAGTACACTGTACATCAGTGCCTGGAAAAGTCCAAGAAAGCAATCCTGGAGCATGCACACTACCTACTGTAGTGTATTTCAAAAACAAATTCAGAGCATCTGAAACTAGGCCTTTTTTTTTTTCTTCAGTTGAAGATTCATGTGTTTTCCATGGGCATCTCAGTATTTAACTTAGGTGCCTAAAGTAAGTATGTGATTACAGCCTTCACTTGCTGCATTAGGACACAACAAGTTGGATATTTTTGTCAGCCTTATAGGGTTTCTATTTCCTCTTGGTAAACTACTTGGTTCAGTAGGTACTACCTTATATTAGCATATTCCCAGTTAAAACTGGTTATGGTAAAAATCTAATTTTCTTCTCCCCCCCTTCTAATTATAGTCTCTGAGACTTGCTTATGGGTTACTTCAGTGATGACAGATGCCTTTTACTAATATTATTCCTTTTAAAATTAATAAGTGCAAAGTTTGTAAACAAAAATCACAAGTTTCCTTATAGGGTTTAGTTTTCACATGCTAGAGGGGAACCCTGGGCCCCTGTCTGTGCCATGCTTCTCATCCTCAAATTAGGCCACCTTGTTGCAGTATCCTTCAGAACTATAATTTTATCTAGCCCTGTAATGTTAATTATTATTTTCATCATCATCAGTACAGCAACTGCCACTTATGTACCTGGAGGAGGATCGGCATCTCAAGGCTATTCTCTAGGCTTAATCCTGCAGAGACAACCAGGCTTGTCACTAGCACATCCAGGCCAAGGCCTGATCCTGTGGTGTGATTTCTTTTAATAGTGCCTAGTAAATTATTTTCAGCCATGAATTTGTCTAATTATTCTTTGAATCATGTAGGCTTTTGAAACCCATGGCATCTTGCAATTAGTTCCACAGCTCAATTATGCAGTGCATAGAGAAGTGTCTCTTTTGTTTGCCACCTGAGAATTTGATTTTATGCCTTCTAGATCTCGTATGATGAGAAACAGCCCACAACCATTCCCCATTTGTCTTTCCCATGAACTGTGTTTCACAGTCTAAAAGTCCGAGCACTCCTACTACAGAAACCATCCCATTGCTTCTTCACCATGTTAAATTTCACATTCACAGCTTTTCTAGATCTGCTCTGCCAAAGGGATGCACCATGGATTTATGGTTGCTTATTGGTATTTCCTATTTTGTTCTCCTGTCCTTTCCTAATAATGCCTTTTCATTTAAATAATGTATCACCTGGACTTCTTTGCATCACAGAGAGAGGAGGATGTTTGAGTCGCACCTTGCTAAGTCTCATGCTACCCAAAGATTAAGGAAGAGCTGTGAGAATAGGTGCTAGAGAAGTGGTATCCTCAACACATGGTCCTGTGCTGCACCAGAGCCAATGAACTCAAACACAAGCACAGAAAGGATTGTCCCTCACTGGGTGGCTGTGGTTAATCTCTGCTTGCACACTGTGTGAATACATACTTGGCAGAGGGATGGTAGTACTGTGTCCTGCTGCCTACCTGAAACTACTGCTGTGGTGCTTTCCAAGCAGTTGCCATTGCAGCACAGGGACTTTCATAGTCATCTAGAAGCACTGAATCTTTTGTACAATGTTTGTGAAACCAGAGAGAATGTTCACCAACAGCAACTACAAATGGTCCTTCCAAAGAACAATGATTGAACCCCACATTTCTAGTTAATCCACTGCAATACATTCAGTTTCACTCTTGATCTCTTGCCTTTATAATGTGTTTGACTCTGTGCTCTATCCTGACTGGATAGATAGATTTAGGCTGTGAGTTTGTGGTACTAGTAATGCAGTCTATTTATTAATAAAATGAGGTTCTTCTGAGCTATTGCCCTTAGCCTTTCTGTGTGTCTCCTTAAAAGAGTTCCTATTCTCCTTGAAATTCTTTCCAGAGTAATCTAAACCCCAGCTGCTGGTTGCCAGACCATGTTCATTGCACAGGACACTCACGTTTCTCCTGAGCAGATTATGTTGTGAATGCTAAAAATTCACGTGTGTCCTAGTTAGAACAGCTGGGACCAGTTCATCACTGGATGGGTGTAACCCAAAACTGTGTATTCTATAGCCTTCCATGCCATTTCCCAGAAACTGGTATCAATAGACTATTTACACCTTCTGCCCAGAGCAGCCTGACTCCTCAGGCTATAAACTAGGTGTTAAGAGGCCTTCGAGATAGGAGAGTTTCTCCCTGTCCTCACACTCTTTTGTGGAACTCCCTGCCCTGAGGGAAGTACTGAGCATTCCTGCCTGAACTGGAGAATATATAATCTTGGAGTCTTGGAACTTTTGGAACCACTCATGGGATCCAGAGGAACACTGCAGATCACCACTCTCAACCAGACTGCAACCATCACTCTCGACCGGACTGCAATCACCACTCTTGACCAGACTGCAACAGCACTCTCACCAACAGGTTTTCCCCTCTCCTTTTACTTTGGATGCAGGGGCCCCAAAGAACACCACTCTGTTCATGCCCCAGGGTGCTGGGCTATATATTTGGGTTTTGTGGGTTAGAACCAATTGTTTGTTTGTATAATTGTACTTACTGTATTATTTTATTAAATTGTTATTCTGACTTATAATCTCTCTTTTGAGTTGAGTTCATTTCCCCTGCTGGTTTACCTTTAAACCAGCACAACGTGGATTAGGGGAAGCCTGAGCACATTCATGGAGGAGAACTCTGTGGCCCTTCAGTTGCTCCAGAGCAGCAGCACTCCACCTACTGCTGATGCCAGCCCAGCTGCTGACCACTACTTGCCACCACCACCTGTGGTAACAGGATCTTCTCTCCCTCAGCATCCAGTACTAAGAGAGGGAAATGGAAGCATTTTTCTTGCACCCCCACAACCCTTGCATGGGGAAAGAAGAGAGGAGCACCACCACGCCACTACACAATTTTCACCCTGCAGCTGAATTTGCAGCACTTCTGTTGCCACTGCTGCCTGAACCTCCACCAATGCCACCACCTAACCATGTCAAGTGGCAGGAGGCAAGAAGTGCACTCTGATACAATGCAACTAACCCTTTTCCTGTAGACTGGTGGAAAGGAGTAACATGATTTGGTGACAGGTGAAAGAAAAATGGAAAAAAAGGGACAAAGAAGAAAATGAAAACAGTTTGAGAGCAGAAGGAACTCCATGCAAGAGAAATATTACAGAGAGAGGAAATGAAAGGTGAATGGGGTTTGTGTGTGTAAAAAATTGAGGCATTAACTGGACAGACAGGAGACGTAGTAGCTGAGAAGGGCAGTGATACACATAACAAAACAAGGCTGACCCAAATAGCCCTTGGGAACAGAGAGGAAAATTTGGGAATGGTGGGAGCTATTTCTTCAGGTCACAGTTTATGGGGCTTGCTATACTAAGGTGTTGGGTGCGGCAGTAGTTGCAGTCCTTGTCTCTTCTCAAAAACAGTGAGAGGTGCAGAAGTTGGTGGTGGCAGTTCTCACACTGTTGATGTTGGTGTTGGAGGGCTGCAGCCATAGTGGTGCTGGTTCTTCTACTTGTTTCTGCCTCCCTTTACTTGGATATTAGAAGAGACGAAAATACAGAAGACAGCTAGGAGCAGAGCTTCTTGTTCATTGAGAGTACCTGGCTTGCAGGGCAATAAAAGAGGGTGAAGCCAGTACTACAGCTGGCCACTATCACAAATGGACCTTCAGTCTATCCCAATAAGCTCTTCTCAGAGCCATCAGTGCCTCTCCCAGCTCCAAGGAGTTTGGCCACCTTAGTCAAGCTCAGCCTCTTCTCTGGTAAAAGCTGTTGCAAAGGAAATGAAGAGAGAGCCTCCTTCCCTCTGGAGCTGCTTTTATGTTAGCACTCTTTGGTTTGCAGCTGTGTCTGCACCTCCTCTCAGACCTTCTCCTTCTGACCTTGACACCCTGGCTTAGCCTCAGACCTGATTCAACATCACAGTCCTCCTGGCTGATCAGTGGCCTGAGGCTGACTCTGATCACCGCCTCCAGACCTGCTCCTGATCCGGACTCATCATCTCAATTTCCTGACACCTCATCGATGAGGCAGTATTGTTGTCATCCTCAGCTCCTGGCTTCCAGGCCTTCCCTGGTGGAGCAGCCTGCCTGTGCTGCCCCCAGCACCGTTTCTCTCACCTTACAGAGCTCTGCATTTGAAATGCAGAAACTTAGATGTGGCAAAGTATATTTCCATGTCAACTGAGCTTGGACAGGAAAGAGGGGTTTTATCCTGAAGATATGTATATGTTCAAAATTTTAAAAATATTTTATCCTGCCATAGACAGCAGAATTTTCAGAATAGTTATTTTGGTGATAAATTTAAAGCAAGCAACAGCTCAGGACTTACAACACTTTTGGGAGACCACGGCTCATGTTTTTCTGCCAGTGCATGATTAGTCAGGTCTACAAAATGCAGTAGTGCCAATGAATTATACTAAAGAAATCCTACACTGTATTAGCCATAGTTTGAGACAACTGGGTTGAGTGATAACAGGAGAGTTCAAGTCAAACATGGGCGTGGCAGATAATCAGTAGCTCTAGTCGGTACTAGGAGCTATATGTCCAAATGGTTTCCCAGTGAAAACTCTTTAACCTAGTTTTGGTAGTTTTGTTCATCTTTTTACTGGCCATAGCTAAGTGGTGCATCTCTGGATCAGAACCTGGAGATGCTGTTTGAAGAGGAAGTAACTAGGGATTGGTTCACAAGTATGAATGGTAAGTGACTTCTAGGAGAGATAATGAACTGGAATACAGTCCATAAGGAGAGACAGGAGAAGGCTGCATAGGAGCTGAACTGATTTATCAATGGCCAATTTGTTTTTGCCACCAATCTCTCCACTTCTGCTCTGGGTGTTACATAAGTGATGTAGGTTAGTTTAAAGAAGAGACTGGTCGTTGGAAATGATCAGTTTTGACTGAAAATATATCTACAACTGTGATAGAATTAATTTCATTTTAATCAGGATTCCCAGAGGACTCTTACCTAAACTAAGTATAACATTTTTCTAAAATCAATGGAGATAAATGGCTGAAATGCCCATATCCATGCTGACAGCTAGCCTACACCAGACACTTCAGTGATTTAAAAAACATCTGATTTAGTTTGTGATCAGGTGAAGCATTTCCTTGCAATCCACTTGTCTTTCTCGCTCATTTTCTAATTCCTTTCTAATCTTTCCACTTCTGTATAATTGGACAGCTCTCCATCTTCACGTGTTTTAACCTCTCCTGGCACAAGAACTGTCTGTTAGGAAATGCCTGCCACCGAGGAAAGCCATTCTACCATCTCTGCCTTGGTGAGTTTGTGGGGGTTTTTTTGTTTGGTTGGTTTTGGATATTTGTTTTGGTTTTGTTTGTCCAAATTTTATGCAAAGAGAGGTTATGTCTAGCAACCATTTTCAGCAGTTATCGATAATTGTTACATCAGTCCTGGAGTCTCAGTCTCAGCTTTTTAGTTTCCTCTATTGTTTTTTCCCCAACTTATTTTTCCTTTGCTATTGTACATGGCATGTACCTATCAAGATCTACATATTATCATATTTACTTTGTAATTAAATTGTTTGATTCTATAAGCATTGTGGGACAAAACAGAACATGCAGCAAGCAAAGCAAACCTGTGTTGTAGGATATTGTACTATATTAGTCAGTGGGAGGAAGTGGTGCTTTTGGAAATGCCGGCTCATTTTAGCAGGAAGCAAATGGGCAGGAATTTCAGTGATTCAGCTTTCAGTCAGGGAGGGACGACCAGGAAGAATATGGATCAGGAAGAAGCCAGAAAAGGAATGGAGAGTATGAGGAATATGAAAGGGAAGATGGTTCTGGGGCATATAATATGTAATGCTGAGGATAAATGTGGTATTTCTCTGCTACGATGTGTCCAATCCATTGCTACAGAGCAGAGAAGCCTGTCTGTGTTTCGGACAAGACTTGAGGCTAGCCTCTGGCATCTTCATTTACGCTTCTAAATAATGTTCACTTTTTCCAAAGTGATGGGCCATTTGCAGTTCTCACTGCCTGCAAGGGAATAATGAATGGCTCAGGCCATGAATTGCAAATGCCAAGCACTGAGCAGCTCCCTCCAGACAATGCATTAACTTCAGACTTTAGGCTCCCAGTGTCAAAAACTTAGAACTCAAAATGCAGATGTAAAAGAATGCTAATGGACAGTGAAAATTCTGACTTAATTAGATGGCTTTAATTAAACCAGTAGTAACCTGTACGTGGATACCCTTAAATGTGAGCAACAATGGCTCTTTGAGCTTAAACTGAATAGGAGCCAGTATAAACTAAACTGAAATGCCACACAAACTGACCACACTAGGTCTTACCATGGGTTTAAGTCAGTAAAAGATTAAACAACTACCATTTCTTGTTTGGAGGAGCCTTCCAAAGGTAGCTGAAGGGAGTGGGAATCAAATATACACAATTTGTTAACTCACTTTTTCACTTTACAGTTAAAGTTTGGGGCACTTGTATATTTTGGAAAATATTTTATGCAATAGCTGGTTAATAACACTCATATATACCTCTGTGAGAACAAAGACATTAAGAAATTCACAGTATTTCTTAAAGATAATTTTAAAATACTGGTAAATGAGCTACTTATCCACCTGGAGCCATTTCAGGTTCACGAGTATGAATGAACTCGCCCTTTTTGTAGAGAACCTTTATAATAATGCAGATCATGTGTAAGGTCAGAACCTCAGCTAGTAGCAGTCACTGTGCCTGTATTGAAATGAAGAATATCTACAGCTATACAAAATCTGTTCTTTCATTTGAAAATCTAAAACTCCAGTTCTCAAGGTATTATAATTCTATTTTTATTCTTTCTTCGTAAAAATGTTATTAAAAATGGTCAAAATAATTACTGTCTTCACATTATCCAGTTTTGATATTTATTATGTGCTGGCATGAAATCACACGAATTTTAAAAGGATTATAAAGAATGCTATCAACCAAGTGTTACAGAACTATAAATTATTAGAATATTTGGGGAAATTTTTATAAGTCACAGTTGAGGGGTTTGAACTGGATCTGCATTGAATAACATTAAAAATACTTTTAAGGAATAGAAAATGATACAACTAAAAGTAATGTGGGTGGAATTCTAGCAGGTGTAAGTCGGGGCAAGATATCAGTTTAGTAAAGGGATTCAGCTCATGTGAGGGGACGTGGCACCTCCGCGTTCCCTCCGCCAGGTCTCCCCTGCCGGCTCCCAGCGCTGCAAACAGGGGCCACTGAAGGCCCCTGCCCCTCTGCGGCCGGGACACGGGGCCCTTGGCAGGAGCAAGGGAGCAGGTCGGAGATAAGCCTTCCAGGCTTTTGAAGCCCATGCCTAACTTGGAGAACAAAAGAGAGATTCAAAAGGAGGTGTTAATGCTAACAGCGAACATCTACATGATAATTGACTGCTTACAACTTTCACTGAAACAGAGAGATCAAGACCCTTTTTCACCTAAAGTGTCTGAAGCTTACTTTCTCTGCCCTGTGAAAGTGCCAGAGGCGACCTGAAAAAAAGACCGGTTTCTGTCACTTTCCATTAAAACAAACACAGCGGGCAGCAGGGTTCGCAGGATTCATTTGGACAAAGAGAATAAAATAAGAGCGATCCTGGCTAAGACGTGGTCCGGTGACACAGTAAAGCTGCTGTAAATATCTATTTAATAAAGCTACATCCATATGACATACAAAGCCGAGCTAGTATCATCTCCCTTGCTCTAATTCACTCAAAGCATTTTGGAGGGTATCTTCTCTCCATGGACTTTATGCTGGATCATGTATTGTGTCCTCCCTAGGCCAGCATAAAACATAAATCCAGTATAAACATTGCATTGTATCCTGTGGCAAGTTAAACAACAAAAAAAATCAATTGCGGCTCCCTCTGTTCTGGAGTGAATTTGTCCTGTCAGCTCATCTGGTAGGAAGGAAAACGGCAGCACAGGCTGGAGGGTATCATGAAAAGAATTCCTGAGCTGACGTGCTCAGCCACACGGTATCAAGAAATAAGATTTAATTAATAAGGTCATTAAATAATTGCTAGTAGGCTTTAAAAAATGTCTGGTTTGAGACAAGTGAATGAAATTCACATTTGTTTTAACAATGACCGTACTTTAAATAAGGTGCCTCAGGAAACAGTGTGATCAATATTACAAGATGACATGGTCTGTGATGTGTGAGAACCATGTTCTTGAGCAACATATTTCTTATGCTGGAATTATATTCAGAAAGCAGTACTAGACTGACCCATTTTACACCTTTGATAATACTGAAAACACACCACTTGGTCCCATATTGGAAAGTAGTCAAGATTATATTTCTGTTTTATAAATGAGGATTATCCTTTGAAGGATCTACAGTAAGGAACATATTTTAGACAGAAAGTAACTGGAGAAATAGAAGAAGGAGAATGTTCCAGCAGAAATTATACCAGCAGAAACCAGAATTTTAAAAAAGAAGATGAAAAGAAAAAGAAGAAAAAGGGGAAAAAAAGGCTTTGCCTTTTCTGTCAATGGAACCATAGATTCACAGTATTGTGGAGGTTTGCCGGGACACCTGCAATCATCTGCTCCAACCTCACTGTTCAGAGCAGGGTCAGAAAAAGGAGGCTGCCCAGGACTGTGTGCAGTAGGTTTCTGAACACCTCTCTGTGTAACCTGGTCGAATGTACAATCTCCCCTAAAAACATTTTTTCTTGTGTTGCTGCACACCCTGGTGACATCTTCTCATGGTGACAGTTTCTCAACAATGGCACGTCTCCTGCAGGCTAGGAGACCACCTCCCACTGCTCTCGCTCCAGTGAAAGGCTCCAGGCACTCCCAGCAGCCTGAGGAGTGCAGAGCTCAATCCTCCTTCTGAAGCTTTATTTGGAAGCTGTCCTAGAATGAAATAGGTAAGAACACAAAAGAAATTGGAATAGGTATTGTGAAATAATCTAATCTGTGGAAGCATTTATTGTATAATCAGAAGGGGGGGGGGGGGGGGCTTTTTCCCCTTAGTCTAGCATATTCAGCTTCCAAAATCTGCATTCTCTACCTACACCACGTTCCATTATTTGATTACTCGCCTTACCAACTTACTTGGTGAAGACAATACGATGTATGTCTCAGCATGTCTCTTTTGCATTGACTTTCCAAAGAGGGCACAGTGGTTAGTGTTACTTTGTCTACAGTAACGTTAACATCCCGTGAACTACTCTAGGAGTAGAAAAGATAGAACATTTGGTAATAATACAGTCAAAGCCAACAGGAGAGGTAAAACAGAAGGCTTAGATGGACTGAAAGGCATAAGAGAAAAATAAGATGAAATAAAAACAGCATTAGCGAGAAAAGTTTTCACACTGGATGTAAAACCCAAGGGCTTCTTAATGTTTTAGACCAAGAGACCATTACTGACCCTCAAGACTGTAGTGACCACAGACACAGCTATTATCAGCATTTTTCAATTGCAGGGCAATGACAAGTGATGCAGAGTTTGTATAGTTATGTGCATCACGTACAGATAACTTCCCAGAATGTGAAAAAAGTTAAATGTTAAACAGCCTCTGCTGAAATATCTTCCAGCAGTGCTCTCTGTATCACAAAGCATGCTTCTTTGTGTATTTTTATTTTTACTTTTCCTTCGGGTTTTTTTTGAATGTACCAAAGTCTTCTGCTAAAATATGTTAGAGAAGTTTTCTTCTTTCAAACATTACTGACAATGAATGCTATTAAAATAAAAGCTTATTTTAAAAAAATCCTTTCTTCCCCTCTGATGTAGCCAGTCATCATTTTGAAAGACTGTTTTGAAATTGTATTGAGGCAATGGACAATGTGAATAATGAGTATGTAATGATCAGAGCCAGTGGAATACACTTTACCTCAGGCTCAGTCCTTGCTGTGCCCCTGCCAGAGTGTGGTTCTTGACTGCTGGTGGATTTTGTAACCTCTGCATTTCTTTCTCTGCAAATGCTTTGTTACTTTTTATCTCAAGAATATATTCTTTAGTTGCTGCAAGCTGATGAAACAATAAAGCTCTGGGAGAGAAATACTATATTTAATTGGTGTGGATGCCCTCTTCTGTATTCTAACAGGTCCATAGAGTACAACCAGCTTTGATGCCCAGTTCCAGGGTCCACCTAGTCCAGCTTCCGTGTCTGTTAGAGGCCAGAAGAGGAAGGTTAGGGAAAGTATGTGAGAATATTGCAAACATTGAGAATTACTTCCCTAGATATATTCTTCCTTCCTTTCCTAGCCCTTGGTTTATGTCCTTTCTGAGCCCAAGGGTTTCATGTGCAACAGTTATTGGTGGATTTTTTCCTTCCAGTCATGTCTAATCATTTTGAATGGTGTGCTCTGTAATGCCTGTAAATGTACTAGGGTACATTTTTCCATTTTGGGACCCACAACTTCGCTGGAAAATGAGTTCCACAGAGGAATTATGATTCATCAGGGAAAAAAAAAGCATGTCTTTTTGGTCATTTAGTTTTCTGCTTTATAGCTTCATCTGCTTCTCTGTCATTCTTAGATTATGAAAACTAAGACATAATAATTTCTTATCTGCCTTCTTTGTACTATCACAGTTTTATAAACCTTTATCATATTCATCCTCAGCCATCTGTTTTTTTCAAGCTGAAGAGTCTTAGCCTATTTAATCTCTTCTCATAGAGAAGCTGATCCATATTTTTACTCATCCCAGTTGCCCTTCTTTGTATCATTGCTATATTCATTTAGAGATGGTAAGGCTAGAAATGCACGGTATTCAAGATTCCTGGAGGCACAATGGACTTGCATTCAGCAGAATGCTCTCTTCTGTTTTGCTTTCTATCCCTTCCACAGTGATTCCTAACACCCTATTTCCCTTTTTGACTGCAGCTGTGATTTCTACACACAGTGATTCTGCATTTTTTTTCCTCAAATAACTGCTTGAGAAACTATTCTTGTAAATTATTTGCTTTTGTCTGTTTTCTAAAGTATTTTCAGGAATTTTGCCAGTGCTTGTCTGAGCACTTCTCAGACACAGGAATCTGATGACTATTGGGTAACATCTGAAGTTTAGTTGCTAATGGATGTGGAATCATGTTTGCACTGCCATGCAAACTTTCCTGAAAGTATGCTAAAGACATTTAGGAATCAAATTAACTGAAGCAGGCTGCCAGTTAATGCAACCTCTCAACAGCAGAGGTAAAGATATTAGGAAAAGACATTGGACAGTAAGCCTGTTCTTGCTGATCTGGGTAGAAGAGCATAAGTATGCTGGAGGAAAAGTCCCAGCAGCATAAGTGATGCGACTTAATATCCAGAATTTTAGGATTCATCAACAGGACTCAAAATGGTGGGATCATAAGATTGTTAGCATTTAAAATAATTGTCAGTTACCTGTGAGTTTTTGTGGTACTAGAAAGGAATTTTTTAAAAAAATAAAGTGTCTTTGTTGTGTAGCAATTTATGTACCAATATCTCAATTGCTACTTCATTCGTCATTCTCAAGAATTCTATAAAGAAAAGAAATTCCAACAAATAATTGAGAACAAAGATTACGGGGGTTTTTTTTACTCCTCTCTGTTCCAATGTAGACCTTTCCTGTATTTTTAGAATAATGATTGTTAGAAGATCTACAGAAAATTAAGTAATCAAGTCTACACATCTTAGTCAAGCCATTTTGATCCACTTCTTCATTTTATTCATCTATTAAGGAAAGGCAATATTTACTTATATAACTCATGAGTACTGTGAGTGATAATTAATGCTTATAAGATGTAGTATGATTGAAATGAAGAGCTATGCACTTCCAAAGGATTATTAATTTTATTATCATTGTTATTACTGTACTGAGCTATTGGAAATTACTAAAAGATAGCCAATTACTGTGGATTTTCTTGAGTTGACTTTGTAGGGTATTAAAACAAGAGTGTTACACTGCAGAAAACTCATAACGAAGTTGTAAAAGTGAGATTATATCCTATGCCTTAAAATGGTATTGTCCATCCTGGAAGCAAAAAAATCCAAATAATGAATAAATTCTGATTAAGACAAAAATGTGCTGATCTCTCTTTTCACTTATAGTTATAGTGACTCATTTACTGCTTGCTGAAAAATCCCCATTTCTGTCTCCATGATTTTTGAGTCGTATGCCAGAAATGTTTGTGATTTCTGGAAAAAAGGTTATGGCCAATGGGCAACTGGATTTCTGCAGTTTAACGAGAGCTGTCTTGTCAGGTGGGCTGCTGAATTGGATAGTTTGATAGCTCCTGCCACTGAGAATGTGAGCACAGGTCAGCTCTTGTGGTCCAAGTGATGAGCCACTTGCTAAGCTGTGGTGACCTCGTGGCTGCGACCCTCATACACCAGAGTGTGACTAACAGCAGCATCGCTGGATCAAGAGATGCCTGTCCCTAATGCTTTCAGCTCGGAGCTTTTATTCTCTGCTTCATAGGACATCTCCCTCAGTTAAACCAATCTGGCTACATGACTGTGCTTTACAGCACAGTATGCTGTGAAATGAATCTGATTAAAAATGGCACTAACACCATCATTTTGGAAAAGGTTTCCTTTTAAAAAATAGGTCATTTATAAAGCTGATTTAGAACATGGCTGTACTTCGAGATTGTCCCCATGAAGATTTAAAATATCTTCGTTAATATCCACTCTAAATGGTTATTTGGATTAATATTCTTGAGTTTCCCATGAACACAGGTTGAATTATACTGTGAAGAAAATTAATTATTTCCACTGGCAGTAAGGAATAATTTCTTACGCAGAATTTCTGCCTCCTACTTGACTGGATTTCTAGACATTCCAATTTAAGTTCTTGATGAGTTGAGAATAAAAGATTTCCCTATCCTAAACTGAAAGATTAATTACAGAACAAAGACTGTCTATGAAGAAAAATGTTATTCCTCACCCTTTACCAATGCTGAGAGAAAGTAATTAGTTAGGGGTCTAATCAAACCCCCAGCAGGATTTGTAGTGAAAGGTTAAACCATCGCTGTCCTTCCTGACACCTTGCTGTTCTGGGTGCTGGAAAGAGCTCTGGTTTAACTGCAACAATCCAAGAACCTAACAGGACACTCTCCCTATGACAGCAATCTCTGAAGTATTGGAAAGCATGATCTAGAGGATCATGGGATTTCACAACAGCTGACAAAATTGTGCAATTGTAGCAGTGCTGTGCAGGAAGAAATGCTGATGTGGATTCAGAGAGGTGGTGACTCTCAGAGGGCTCAACCAGTGCAAGTTTTTACTGCTTCATTTGGGACATGCTTTGTTGGGATATCAAGCCAATTCCACTGATGCTGTAAATATTTCAGTCTTAACAGAAAGCAGCTTGGGAGAAAAGGACCCGGGGGTCTTGGTGGACACCAGGTTGAACATGAGCAAGCAATGTGCCCTTGCCACAAAGAAGGGGAAAAGTATCCTGGGCTGCATTACGCAAAGTATTGCTCGCAGTTTGAGGGAGGTGATCTTTCCACTTTATTCAGTGCTGGTGAGGCCACACCTGGAGTCCAGTTCTGGGTTTCTCGGTACAAGAGAAACATAGACACACCGGAGAGAGTCCAACAAAGGACCGCAAAGATGATGAAGAGGCTGGAGTATCTCTCCTGTGAGGAAAGGCTGAGCGAGCTGGGACTGTTCAGCTGGAGAAGAGAAGGCTCGGGGAATCTCATCAGTGTACACAGATACCTGAAGGGAGGGAGCAGAGAGAGTAGAGCTGGACTCTTCCTATGGTGCCCAGTGACAGGACCAGAGGCAATGGGCACAAACCGAAACACAGAAGGTTCCTTCCAAACATCAGGAAACACCTTTTTACTGTGAGGGTGACCGAGCCCTGGCACAGGTTGCCCAGAGAGATTGAAAGCACCCACAAAGATCAGAGTCCAACTCTCTGCTCCTCACAGGAATACCTAAAACTAAACCATATGAGAAAGACTATAACTGAGATGTTCCTTGAACTCTGACAGGGTTGGTGCTGTGATCGTTTTGCTGCGGAGCCTGTTCCAGTGACCAATTACCCTCTCAGAGAACTTTTTCTCGATGTCAAATCTGAACTTCCCCTGATGCAGCTTCATTCCGATTTCTCAAGTCCTATCAGTCGTCATCAGAGAGAGGAGTCTCCATCCTTGGAGATGTTCAAAAGCCATCTAGACATGATCCTGGATAACCTGCTTTAGGTGGCCCTGCTTTAGGTGGCCCTGGTCCAGGAAGGTTGGACCAGGTACCTCCAGAGGTTCCTTCCAACCTTCACTGTTCTGTGATTTTGTGAATTATGATGTTGTTGACTGACTGGCCTACAGGTTCATGTTAAAAAACCCCACTGCAACAGGATGGATGTATTTAATATCATGTGAAGGTCTTCACTGTATCACGTCTGTTGACCTATTTTTGTCATTTCACTCAGTGTATTCATGGTTCCTCCTCCGCGGAGCTTGCCCATCGAAGTGTCCAACCAGACCCTTACTCAAACATATTTCAGTCACCAAACCACCTTCGTCGACCTCCCTGTGAGGATCCTCACCCTCGAAGCGAGGCGCGACGCCGGCACACGGCTCAGAGCTCACCCCGCCACGCGGGACCGTCACGCCCTTCCCTGCGGGAAGGGGCCGCCAGCTGGGACACCCTACTGGGGATGGGGGTCTCGGGGCTCGGCGTCGCGCTGGGGTCCGGGCTGACCGAGCCCGGCGGGACCTCCGCTGCGGGGGCCCAAGGCTCCAGGGCCCCCCCGCCGGCCCCCGCGGCCACCGCCCCCGACGGGGCGGGGCCGGGCCCGCCCGACGCGTTTCGAACGGGCCAACGGGCGGCGCGGGGGGGGGCGGGCGCGCGCAGGCCCCGCCCGGGACTTTAAAGCGCCATTTTGTGCTGGGCGCAGGACATCGATCGTCGCTCACACCCGGCGGGCGCCCGGCGGTGGCCGGAGCCTGCCCTCGGCGCTGCGTCCGCGCTGCCTTCTCGGCGTCTGTCCCGCCACCCCGTCCCTCTGCCTCCATGACCCGCAGTAGGAAGCAGGCGGCACTGGAGAGAGGAGCCGGGAAGATGAACCCAGAGGCGGGGAGCGCCGCGGCGGCGGCGGCGGGAGCCCGGTCGGCGGCGGCGGCAGGGGCAGCTGGCGGCGAAACGGCGGCCGCCGCCTGGGGGCTGGAGGGGGAAGCGGAGAAAGTTGTGTACTCGCGCTCGCAGGTCTCCTTCGCTGGCACCAAGGCGCTGGGCGACGCCCTCAAGCTCTTCATGCCCAAGTCCACTGAGTTTATGAGCTCGGACTCGGAGCTGTGGAACTTCCTCTGCAGCCTCAAGCACGAGTTCTCCCCGGTCATCCTCCGCAGCAAGGACGTCTACGGATACTCCTCCTGCCGCGCTGTCGTCCCCGACCCGCCACCGCCCTCGGAGCGGCCCCGCCGCCGCGCCGGCAAGCGGCGCCTCCCGGCCGCCGACGCCAAGCGCCGGGCCGGGGCGGCGGGCGGCAGCGCCAAGCGGCGGCGGCGGCGGCGGCGGCGCAGAAGGGAGCGGGGCAGGCAGCGCTCGGCGGTCGGTGGCCCCCGCGCAGCGGGGCAGGAGGAGGAGGCGGCGGCGGAGGCGCCGGAGCCGCCGGGCGAGCAGGCGGACAGAGAGCGGGGCAGCCCGGCGGCGGCCGCCTGGGAGCCGTTCGGCGGCAGATCGCTGGAGGAGATTTGGAAGGCGGCCACCCCCCGCCTCACCACGTTCCCCACCATCCGTGTGCGGGGCAGCGTGTGGAGCCGGCGGAGCCTGGCGGCGGCGCGGCGGCGGGCGCAGCGGATCCTCGGCGTGGACCTGTCCCCCGTGGTGCGGGTGCGCCGCTTCCCCGTGGCGCCGTCCTGAGCCCGCGGGGGCCCCGCTCCGCGCGCCTTACCTGGGCCGCGGTGCGGACAAAGAGACCGGTATCAGTCACCTGTTTACATTGCTTTTGTCTGGATCGTGTTCTGCTGCAGCACTTTATGGCCCACTCGGGCGGCGTCGGGCCCCCCGCCGTATGGGGGGCGGCCTGCCGGGCCCCGGCCTCGCCCCGGGCTGGGACCGTCTGGCAGGTATCACGCATGGGGACCAAGTTCCACTTCCACTTTTTTTCTCTCCCATTGGGCTACCTCACTGGTCCAGAAGTCCACCCAAGAAGTTATTTTCCAAAGGAACTTACTTTCATGCTTGTATAATAAAGCACCATCTGAATTCTTGCTATTTTTTCCTTCCCCCTCCCTTCCCCATTTCTGATGGATTATGTATGCTTTGTGGTGTTGCACTAGTATGTGCTCAGGGTATTTTGAATCCCAAGCATTCCCAAGTTTCAGTTTATTCTGATAAAGGATGCATAAAGAATGGAGGTTCAGGACTTGTGGCTGTTCTTGATGGTGCAAAAACTTTTTTTTAATTATAATTTCATGGGCTTAGTGATATATAAAGATGTATTGCGCAGTATAATTGTTACACTTTTGTATCTAAAGTCATTTTTAAAGTTTTCTAGTTGAACTAAGTATTTGTTTCTATGGAGCACCTAAAGATAGAATCATCCTGATATTTTATAACCCTGTTTACTTTAGGGAAGCTCATTTGGTCAACCTAAGTGAACTTAATAAAAGTTAAAGAACAAGTGGCTTTCAGTTCAATGAAACTGCACAGGGTTGGGTTCCTGGTGAAGTACACCACCACCGAGGCGCTTTATGTCAATGAGCTCTGCCTTTTTGAAGAATGTAACTGCTCATCAAAGCAATCTGTAGGTATCTGGAGGTGAACTATGATCCGATGTTGGTGCTGACAGCCAGAAGTCAGGAGCTCACATGACATAAATATCACACTGAAGTGCCTAGCTCTGCAAAAAGAGCAGAACTTGATACCTGATCACTTCATGACAAACTAGCACTTGTTGACCTGCAGTTGGAAGATGGTTAATGATGGATAATCATATTTAATATAATTATTTGCACATAATTATTTTTATAAACCTTTCATGGGTTTCGCAGTAGACTGGTGAAAATTCATGATGTAGCTTGATTATTTGACTGAAAAATAACATGTAGTGCTAGGCAGTCACTTTTAAACTGATTTATTAAAGGCTTTTTTTTAGGTCTTACGCCTTGCAGTTGGTGTGTGAGGAGCAAGGGTGTGTGTGAAGGGAGAATGTGATTATTTTCTTTTTACATTAACTTTTTTATGCTGCGAGAGGAGTAAAAAATGCTGGGTAATACACAGTTTATGTCCCTAGTATCCTGGCAGATGGGACTAACAAGTTTTCATGGTGGAATGAACAACTTCACAACTTACTTATAGAATCATTTGGTGACTCTTAACATTTCTGATGTCTGTCGACTCCTTGTTGTCTACTGTCAACAGAGGCAATAAGATGACTTGATGTATAGAGGCTGCTTGTAAAAATGTGCTAGTGCTAACCTAAAACATCCAGCTTCTAAAAATCTGTGTATATTTTGTAGTTCTTTCTTACATACTGGAGCTGCAAACTTCTTCCATACTAGCACTTAATCTATTCTATATCCATCTGGCTTTTGAAATTGTTTACATAACGTTAGACCGTCTGCTGATTGCTGCAGTAGTGCCACGTCGCATTTCAGAAGTGAATTAAATTAAAGTTCAAGGGCATATAGTGTTTTGCTGTTTCTCTGCTATAATACCTTCTTAAACGCAGAGGCAAAATTTGGTTGCTTTAAAACCCAGTAAGGCAAGTTGCAATGTGACCAAATGCCGAGGCTCCAGGTATTTTAGTTTTGAAATTCCTCTTCAGAAACATAAGAGCATCACTTCTAGTTCTTGAAGCAGCTAGGTGATTTCAGTGCTCCTGTTAATTAATTTGAGGGGTTTTTTTAGTATTCTTTTCAACTGTGTAGAAAGATGATAAAATGTAAGCAGTTGTCTTATGCAAACTCTTAACTCATAAACAGGCACAGGACAGGCTAGGTCAGATTTCAAGGGCAAGAGTTAAGGCTGCCAGAGGTATGATATGGGAGACACTGTGTTAAATTTGTGCTGCTCCAAATTTGTTTGGAGGCATATCGTGAAATGTTCTGTGTGGGAACAAAATATAATGAAGTAACTTATAACTCTGTTGAGTGACTCTTGCTGTGTGGGCTGTATACATAAGGCTTCCTTATTTTTCTCTTGGTTGTGGTTTGACTTCTTGGTTTAGAAGTGGCAGCTTTATTGTGAGTATAGTGTGCTTTGCTGATACCCTGTTAGCAAATTGGTTGAAGTTTCACTGGAGTCTGAACTCCTCCGACAGAGGCATTTACAGATTCTTAACTGAGCTATTTCAGTCTGTGAAGTCAGTTAAGAAGGGGAAATCTTTAGTCAGGTTTTCTGGCAAATTAATGTGCTGAAATAACTCAGCAAAGGATCTGAGTACAGGGCAGACGGAGTGTGAAAGCCGACAGGTCACAGGGAAGCTAAACCAGCTTGTTTCGTGATTGTGTTTGTGGCAATCCAGGACAGGATGATCTGTGGTCCAGCTTCTCCCCTCTTTTTCTCTCTCAGAGCTGTGACTCCCACCTACCTCTCTGTGTTCATCTGAGGAAGCTAAGCAATCAGAAGACTCTTCAATTTAGATTTGGCCTCTGCTCGACCTTCTAGCTGTAGACCAGAGCTGAGGAAGATCGAAAACGGCTGTGCAATATTGCTTCAATATTGAGTTAGATAATTTTAAGCATTGCAGCAGAAGGGTTTATTTTATAAAAAGGGCTAATAATACTATTGTACTCTACCTATATGTATGCTATTGGAGAAAGTGTAATGGATTGGCCAGGCTTCTAGTCTGACTCCATGTGGCTGTTCCTATGCACACACTGAGCAGTGTGAGAGGTGTGACTTGCCTGATTTTAACTCAGTGATTTCAGCATCCTGTCACACTGGGCTACTTCTGAGACTGACAAAATGCAGGCCCAGAATAAATCCAGTGTACAATGCCCAGTCTACTTCTGTCAGCATGGCTGTTTTCATATTAAACAGGAATTTTGTGGTAGCCTCTGTTATTGGAATTCTCTTGCAGTAGCTGGTTCCCTCCCTTATGAGCTCCCTTTATAGAATGACTTTGTGTATTGAAAGTTTGGCTGTTTCCTTTACCAGCTCTGAATGTTCAACCAGTCGCTCAAAGGTTATTGAACTTCCAAATGCCACAGTGCCAAAAAGCGTTGGAGGATGGCCCCAGATGTCAGGGGTAGAACTGAGGAGACCATTGGTCTAGTGCAGGCTTTACATTCAAGAGGCAGTGCCTTCCTCTGAGTCATTGCACAAATACATTGTTCAGGACTAAGCTCACAAAAGGAGAATGCAGTGCCCTGCAAGAATTCTCCTGACTACTGTTACTTAGAAGTTTTCACATCAAAAGGATCAAAGTGTACAACTGGTCCCTGAAACTCTCTGTTGCTGACCTGTAGACAACAAACTCTATATGCCCAAACCTCATGCAGAGCATTGCTGTATGTGTTTGCAGAAGGCAATTTTGGTACTTGGACTTTGCTCTGAAGGGGCAGGGGATGTTGTGTGTATCTGCATTTACTTGCCTATCAGAAGCAAAGGGCAGAGTGAATTGGGTTTGAAGACTTCAGTTTCAAAATAATTTTTCACTTACTGGGTCTTCAGCAAGGCAGAGTCCTGGGCTCTTCATGATATTTAAAACAGTTGACTTACAGTAATTTATGATGGCTCTGTGCTGTACTTTGACTCCAAGGTTTGCATGCATAAGAAACCAGTAATTCTGAAAGCACCTCTATTTCCTTTTGGCTTAATGGATAGACAAAAAAATTTCTGATTGGTATGTATGAGTCAAAATCACTGATTTTGGGTTGAACAGAATGTTTGGTTTTTTTAACTTGAATTGCTCACATTTTGCTTGTGTCTATAAACACCGGAAATCTGGAAGCAAAGGACTAGATTGACAAGAGCAATTTGCCTCACAGAGGTGAGGTAGTTTATATCAAGAAAGACAGTAGATTAGAAAACCTGGACTTCTAAGACCCAAATTTCAGTGCCTCCTCTGTCATGCTTGGAAGGGGAGCTTTGAAATTCTGTGTCCTGAGAACCATGTTACAAGAGCTTGAACCATTTTTTTCTGTATAATAAATATTCAGTAAGCTAGAAAAAATCCTGGATATCAAGGTTTTTAGGGAACACCTTGGTTCTTCATCTGCTATTTATTTCAGGTGAGCATAACTGCCTTAGCAGGAAAGACTGAGGCAGACCCATCCCAGAGTATTCTGTGGTAGAGGATCTGCTTAGGCAGTGACTCCCAAATATGAGATGCTCATGATGGCTTATTCCCAAACTATAGTGAGGTATCCGGTATGTATGGTGGTAGGACTATGTAGGAGAATTTTGGAACATGTCTTATCCATAATCAGAGCAAAGCCATTTTTCCATACTGTAAAAATAAAGCATATTTTCTCAGTGCTAAGGCCTAAATATCTTCATAGAATTACAAAAAAAAATCTGTAGTTCTTCTCTTGTTGTGGCCACTTCTTTATGTAAAGGGACCTGAAAATATTTTTTGGGGTTGATTATAAGAATGGAGTCTTGTTTATCCATTTATTTACCATGAAGTTCCTCATGAAACTGCTGAGTAGTACTCAACATTGTAGAAGATGGAAGAAGTGAGGCTCCATTCATGTGGTTCATTTTCACTCAAAAGGGTGTGCAAGATACCCAGTGGAACAGAAAACCTTGTGGTTCCATGTACTCTCTGCTGGCCTTTAAGAAAGCTTCCATTCCGTTTCTCTTTCAGCCTTCTTATTTGAGATTATAGAAGATGAGAGTTGACAGTTGTGCTGGTTTAAAGGTAAACCAGCAGGGGAAATGAACTCAACTCAAAAGAGAGATTATAAGTCAGAATAACAATTTAATAAAATAATAAAATAAGTACGATTATACAGACAAACAATTGGTTTTAACCCACAAAACCCAAATGTATAACCCAGCACCCTGGGGCATGAACAGAGTGGTGTTCTTTGGGCCCCCTGAGTCCAAAGGAAAAGGAGAGGGGAAAACCTGTTGGTGAGAGTGCTGTTGCAGTCTGGTCAAGAGTGGCGGTTGCAGTCCGGTCGAGAGTGATGGTTGCAGTCTGGTTGAGAGTGGTGATCTACAGTGTTCCTCTGGATCCCACGAGTGGTTCCAAAAGTTCCAAGGCTCCAAGATTATATATTCTCCAATTCAGGCAGGAATGCTCAGTACCTCCCTCAGGGCAGGGAGTTCCACAAAAGGTGTGAGGACAAGAGCAACTCCTATCTCGCAGACCTCTTAGCACCTAGTTTATAGCCTGAGGAGTCAGGGTCTATGGGCAGATGGTGTAAATGGTTCATTGATAACAGTTTCTGGGAAATGGCATGGAAGGCTATAGAATACACAGTTTTGGGTTACACCCATCCAGTGATGAACTGGTCCCAGCTGTTCTAACTAGGACAATAGTGTTGATGTGAAAAGGCAATAGTGTCAAAGTTAAAACACTGCCAACAGGAAAGCCCCTATCCCTTGAACTGCTGTCATCATTCTGGGTTTCTCTCCCCATTGCTACTTCAGGAATGCAGACATTCTGCACCTGCCCCTTCTCCTGCCCTCCTTTCCTAGGCTGGTTTTGAGGAGAGAGAGAGTTGAACGGTCTAGAGCAGATGGGAGGTGAAATTCCTGCTCTGAAAGACAGGCGGGATTTTTTTTTGTTTTATTTTTGTGTGTGTGCCTTGCCTTGTGTGTAGCTGGCTGCTGCTTTCCACCTCCTCAGAGAGTCTTCACTTTGTCTTTCCTCCGCCGTCAGCCATCTCTAATTGCCTGTTACTTTCCTTGTGCAACTGAGCAGCCTGTTCATCAGCTTACATTGCTTATGCCAAATCATCTTGCTATAGGATGATCTGTAAAGATGGAGAGGACATGTTCACATGTACACATACTTGTAGTAAGTGTTATCTTCACCTCACATTTTGGCAGCACTGTACCTTACTCAAAATACCAGATGCTGTTTCCAAATGGATGGTATTTCCTGCATGAGAGGTAAGAAACCAAACTGAAAGAACATGGTGTGACAATTCCCTGTGTTTCAGTCTGCATGATCCAAAATGCTTTTTCAAAGCATTTTTAAAAAAGAAGGAAAGTTGCTTTCCATCTCCCCACGAATTCCTAAAAATTCTAAAATGGGGGTACTATGTTATTATATTTCTTTTCCTTTCCAATTGAGCAGTTGAAATAACAACGATTGACTTTGTACATCCCAGAATTGTTAAAATAATTTATAACCGAACTTGTCCATGGCTCTGTAAGGTAACTGATGAATAATGAGCATGTACTTCTGATTGAACAGGTTGTGTAGGAAGCTGACACAACACATTTCACCCCTTCTAAGGAAATGTGTCTGCTCAGCTACTGGGAATTAGTGGCACAGTTTGGGAGCAATGATGCAAGTTTTCTTGAAATGGAGCAGAAAGCATGTGTTAAAGCATGGTCCCTTAGCCTGTGCTTATCCTTCATTCTTGCCAAGCTCCAGTGTAAGGTTCCACATAGCAATGATTTCCTAATTATACAAATATAATTATGTATAGCAAAGAATAAATTTTATAGATGGTATAGATAACTATGAAAGGTTGTAATTAATATGAGTGTATGTATGTACACACACACACATACACTCAGACCCCAAAGCAGTTCTCGTAAAGAGGCTTCTGTTGTAGTTTTTATTTGTCCAATGCCATTGTATCCCACGTATATTATAAAAATACCCCGCATTTCCATGCTATATAGGATCAACAAAACTGTCCTAAGGCTACAGCAGTGCCTCTTGGAATCTACTTTGTGTACTTACTAACAGTTGTTCCAGCCGGAAATCCCTTTCCAGTAAGATTTTGCTGGACTTCTGCCTCTTGTTGAATCCACTAATATTAAAAAGTTGTGGTATAATCTCCACTTAACACTTGCTGTCTTGGGGGGTTGTGAGGGAAATTTGGCTCTTCCAGAAGAATGGGATCTGATTTTTCTTTTACTCTTGCAGTGTCAGCTTGACAGAGGAGGCAACCAGAGACAGAAAATCTTAAAACCAATCTTTTGTCTTAGCAGAAAGACTGAAGTGCAGTTCCTGCTGCTGTTGAGTGGCCTTCAGCAGGAAGCGTCACACAGCTCAGGCACAAAATTCCTTCCACTTAAGTGCTTTTTCCAGGAAGAAACACAGAGCATCTCTTCCTGCGAATGTACAGAAACGGTGCTGTGCTGATTCTGAGTGGGCTTTAATGTGTTTATAAATGTCAGGTGTGGGCTTTTTTTCATAGAAATTCTTAGTATTTTGTACCTTAGGTTATACTAAGGAATAGTCATTTTTTCACCCCTAGACCTTTTAAGAAACTCAAAGTTTAAATGTTTTATGAGTTGCCCACACTATTTTTCTTCCCAAAGATGCATCAATTGTTTAGGAAGTTGTGCTTATGGAACACAGAAAAATTCAGGGTGGAAGGGACTTACAGAGGTTAACCTGGTCAAACAGCATCCTACACAAGCAAGCAGATGAAAGATATCTTGAAAAGGGGTCCTTTAAAGACATCCTAAGTACTTGTATAAACAGAAGCAATAGGGAGAAATATGATTGGGGAGAAATTTTCCTGGACTGAAATGGATGAAAAGCTGGACATGAGTCAACAGTGTGTGCTTGCAGCCCAGAAAGCCAACCACAAGCTGGGCTGCCTCAAAAGAAAGGTGGCCAGCAGGTCAAGAGAGGTGATTCTGTTGCTCTACTCTGCTCTGGTGAGACCCCACCTGGAGCACTGCATCCAGCTCTGGGGCTCCCAACATAAGAAGGGAACAGATCTGTTGGAGCAAGTCTAGAGGAGGCCACAAAGATGATCAGAGGGGCTGGAGCACCTCTGCTGTGAAGACAGGCTGAGAGAGCTGGGTTTGTTTAGCCTGGAGAAGAGAAGGCTCCAGGAAGACTTTATTGCAGCCTTCCAATACTTAAAGGGGGCTTATAAAAAAAGAGGGAGAGGGAGTTTTTGCATGGGCAGATAGTGGTAGGACAACAAGGAATGGTTTTTAATTAAAAGAGGGAAGAATTATCATAGATG
The DNA here is from genome assembly GCF_025592945.1 of Manacus candei. NCBI lineage: Eukaryota > Metazoa > Chordata > Aves > Passeriformes > Pipridae > Manacus > Manacus candei. The sequence goes on along the minus strand of NW_026138111.1, from coordinate 2,705,361 downwards.
TTAGAAAGAGTTTATTTGAGGGTGGTGAGGCACTGGAACAGGTTGCCCAGAGAAATTGTGGATGCCCATCCCTGGAAGGGTACAAGGCCAGATTGTATGGGGCTTTGAGCAGCCCAGTCTGGTGGAAGGTGTCCCAGTCCATGACAGCAGGGTTGAAACTGGGTGACCTGTAAGGTCGCTTCCAACCCAAGCAATTCTATGACTCTGAAATCCACAATGAAAAAAAGAAGGTGCTAATCTTTGGTATTGTAAAATGTGTACACTGTGCTCATGATGTCATTTGGAGCTTTTTGTCCTCTCATGTTGGATGGTTAAATTAATGCTGCCAAACAGAAATATCCCAATATTAGTTCAGGACAAATGGGAAGAGGTAGAGGAGAAATTGTTCCATCTACTTTACTGCCCTTCTTTCATATTCCAGTCTTTCACTGCAACTCATGTAATTTGACAAAATTCCTGAGTGCAATGAGTTGTGCTACAGAGAATATACCCGAGGTACTCTTATGACATATTAAGTATTTGAATACTGATTAGATCCATAAAATGTGCTCATTTATTAGCAATAAATAATGATCCTTTGTGTAACAACTGTGCATAAATTACTTCCATCTGCACATAAATGTCACCTTGTTGTCCAGTGTCTAATGGAAGTTTTTTTCATCCATCTTTCCACCAGATCAGGTGTCTTAATAATCTCCCAATGTTTGTATTCTTCTGAATTGGCTTAACACTTTTATCACTGGCTGCTTCCTCATGTCCAGCTTCCTCTTCCATATTTCCATAATATGTAAAAATCCCCTTCCTATTAAAAAAAAAAATCATAATTGCAGTGGTCACATCTTGATTGTTCCCACTTGGAACAATCTGAATGAAACAAAAAGCTCATGGATTTTGGAGAGCTGCCTGAAATGATCTTGAAAAATAAATTTGACTTAATGAAAAATGTCCTATTTAAAAGAAATGGAAAGCCCAAAGCAGCCAGTTGTTTCTGCATGATTTATTTTTTTGACATTTTTATCAAAACATCTTTCATTTCTGCAAACAGTCTTTCATTAAATTAAATGTTTGGAAACTTCAATTTTTGGCAAAAGTAGAAAAGATAACGGAACTGGAAGCCGCTTAGTCTTTGTTTTCCGTATTTGAGTAATTCAGTGTTTATAAATGCAGAACAATGTATCAATGAGCACTGGAACTCATTTATTTTCAGTGATTTTCTACATGGTTTTCTTGCTAGTAGCGTCTAGTCCAGGCTGCGTAGGTACCTACCTAAAGGAATTGTGAAACATGTGAACTGGTCAGCTGGGCACTGCCTGGCCAGGAGAGTCCTTCCATTGGGTACAACTCTTGCACGCATGGTAGGATATCAGGATTGCTGTGTCATCCCTGCTGATGCTTAGCATTCCCCCTCTCTCGAGACACTCCTCTGAGGGAAGGTGGTCTGAAAGCTGTGTCTGAAAGGATGTTGCCCTCCTACATAAGGGATTTTTTTTCTTGGGCACAGAATGTAAAATACCACCATTTCAGAACTGCAGTTCTCTGTCTTGCCTCGGTGGAATGCTATATAATATCTGGAGTGCCAGACAAGGAAATAATATTTCATGTCAGCAATGTTGCTAATTAACATGTAAATAATTTTGCTCACTTTTCCCCATCACAAGATTGTCTTTAAAAAAAAGTCGAAGATTTAAAATTGATATATGTGTGGTTGCAGCTTTTGCAAGCCACTAAATTTCATACTTTTCAAGATTTTCTTTACCTTCAAGAAGAACAGAATCTTGTTTTAATTTTGAATGATAAATAAGTTTTCTCAGTCTAGGAATGGGGACAGTAAGAAAAACAACAAATACCATGATCCTGGCAATAAAACCCTGGAGTTGGCAGTCGTGGGTCAGAGAAGACAAGGCTTGGGAGGGAGCCAGAGCCTGCCTGTGAACAGGAGCGGCAGGCTGGAGACAGCTGTCTGGAATCTGTCTGGGCAGCAGGCACCCCAGGAGATGAGAGAATCACGCAGGGAAGCAGCTTTTTGCTGCTATGGGAGCTGTAACATCAGAGTTTGTTTTCACTTAAAGGGGGTTCCTGTTAGAATTGCAACTGGCAAACCTTGCCCATGAAGATGAAAGTTAGACAGCCTCCCAGAACAGGATTACATGAGCAGAAGGGAGTTGCTGCATGAATAAAAACATCTATATTAGAGGTTTTGTTGACATGGTTATGGGGTTTGAGAATGAGTGTGTGGCTGTTTTTTGTGTTTTTTTTTTTTTTTTTTTAAATTAATGGAAAGCAAGGCTGTAGGAAAGGGGGTACCAGTGTAGGGAGACACAATTTGCCTATCTTTAGGCACAGTTTTGAACAATTGCAATGAGGTCAGACCAAGATTCCCTAGATGTTAGGACCTATAGGGAGGTGCAGTGACCTTTGGTAGCAAAGCAGTCTTCCACTACTCCCATGAAAGCTGGGAATGCTTATAGAAATTCATTGTAAAGTCTGTGGGTTTGCAAAGCCCCAGAGCACACCCCATTCCTGGCTTTAGGCTTCTTAATCACAGAGGGATTGAACCCACAACTTTGGTGTTATTAGCACCAGGCTCTAACCAACTGAGCTAATCACAGGATCTTGTGCACAGAAATCCCGTCAAACACACTAACGTTTATTTTAGGCTTAACTGGAACATGAATTGGAGGACATGTTAAAGAGGTTCAACCATATTATCTGTTCATTTTCTTTTCTTCTTGGCAGTTGCAGTTTAGACATAAATTATCTGGGCTGTGCTTGGGAAGACCCAAGTTTCAGGACATCCCTTGATGTGGACCACTTTAATTCAATCCAGCTGATGTCAGTTTGTCTAGACTAGGTAAAGGAAATCTTGGAACTGTGTGGTAGCATAATGCAAGTGTTTAAGCTTTTACCACTCGAGACAGGTCTGGAGTTCAGCATTTACAAAACCAGCATGTGTGGTAGATAGTGCTGGGCTTGAGCACAAAATCAGATCCAGAATTGATGAAGAGCACAGGCATAGCAGAGAAAGAGCTGGCTGATCATGGAGACTCGGACAACATCTGAGGGTGTGGTAGGCTTGACAGGATGTGCACCCCCTTACTTGCATGGTGCCTCCATGTGTGAGTGCAAATAGCAGAGTTGGACCCAAAGGCAATGACTGCTGCTCACGTAGTGACCTACTGAGGTGGGCAGCCGGCTGTGAATGTGGTTAATAATACCGTAGTAGAGTGTGAGTACTGTGAGTGAAGAGCTCCTGTTCCTCTACCCATCTGATGATCTGTCCACGCTTTAAGCAGCCACTTAAAAATTTTTACTGTCTTTCCTGATATTTGTCAGAAAGATCCACACCATCAACACGGGCACAGATATGTAAATGGATAATATCTCCTCCAGTAGGTCTTGAAAAGCACCAGCCTTCCTTCCGTAACTTAACAGAGAACATGGGCATTTCAGATGTTTTCAGATGCTTTCAGATGTTCACTAACATTAAGCAATGAATTAAATGCCTAAGGCTGTGTCTGCATAAATGTTTTGGTTCAAAGCTGTAGTACGTGAGTTGATTTGGCATGCAAAACAGTTTTGGTGTCTGTGAGGTAGCTTCCTCTAAGAGGAGCTTAATCAGAAGCTGAAACCCAACTGCAACACCAAATGTGCTCCAGCCCCTTGTGAATACTAGGATGTGAACCAATGAGCAGGCTGCACAACCACAAAGCCCTCTGGCATGTACTGAACATGCACAAATTACTAGAAATCTCCCAAAACCAGAAAATACTTCCGCAAAACCCTGAATGTGTCTCCTGCTGTACAAAAGACCTGCTGCATTTTCAGATTTCCTTGCAACTGTGAGCCCTCAGTTCCTTGGGGCTCTTTTGTTCCTTTTGCTCCTTCCACCTACCTTATCTTTTTTTCTTGGAAACCCTGACTTCTGTTGCTTTCCCCAGCCTTAGCTGTTCTTCTCTATTATTTTCTCTTTCCTATTGTTCTCTTCTTCAGTGGTGACGTCCATGTAAAATGAGAAGATGCAAAAAGGAGCTCTAGAGTCAAAGACACATCCTCATGGAGGTACAGTCAGTGCTCCGCTTTATTCCAAAAATACACACATTATCAAGGGTCCTACAGGGTTCACACGCTCTACTCTAACTCTCTATTGGTTACACCCGTTTTCACACACTATAACTATAACTTTATTGGCTCTACTAGCCAAGGCACGCATTCTGACATTCCCAGGCCCTCCCATCTTGTGGTTTCTCACACCCTGGATAATATCCTCTTCTCTTGTTTACCTCTATGCAGCTTTCTCATATCTGCTGCTCAAAGACACACATCTGCTACTTGAGAATACAGGTCCCCGCCGTCCGGCATGCAGGCTGGATTGTGCAAACAGGCCTGAAGCAATATGTTATGACCTGCATCATTTAAGATGCTCTCAACATCCATGCCATCAGCATCCCAGAAATACAGTGGATGTGCAACTGTACACCCTGAGAAACTGATGCAACCCATTAACTGTGCTTTGAGAGGACTGTCAGTGTATCCAGCAGCAACATAACCCGGTAGCAGTACCAGGAGGCTGGTAACTGCTGAATGATGCCTCATTAAACTGAAGAAATGAAGGGAAGGTGATGGCCTTGCTCTTGAAGATCCAGGCAAATGTTTGGAGTGGCATGACTGAAGTGTTTCCAATGCAGACAGCTCAAATCAATCTTTGGTGGGAGCAAACCACCCAGCCTGTTCAGCACCAGAAGAGTTTGAAGGGGCTTGCTTCTTCTGGCACTGATCTGGGGCCCCTGGACTCCACTGAAGAACCATATAAGAACACATCAAGGGATATATCTTTTGTCCTCTTCCCCAACCCAGCTGGAATCAGGGGAACAGCATCAATGGACCATCTTCCAGCCCCAGCAGTATGTTGGTGATCAGCTCTGGTGCTGTACATCTGTGAGCGACAACAGCACCATTCCTCCACCATCCACTCCTTGCTATTTCAGCCTTCTCTTCCTTCCTTCACACTACCCCTTCCTGGTGAGATGGAGCTCAAAATGGGGGAGGAGGCGATAAATGTAAATTGTCTCACAAAGTGACTAAAGACAGGAGCTTTCCTTCTGTCTTTCCAAATCCCATGGAACTGATGTCAGGGCTGTGACTGTGTCCCAGACAGAATATATGTCCCCATAAAACTGTGCTCATGAGCTCTCACTGCTATTGAAACTACCATCATGTTAAAATACCTTGTTACTAGTGGCAACCATTTTCTGCCAGTCTAATTTTTGCGCTTTCAAAGAGTGGAAAGGGATAAAGAAGCATTTTTTGTTTGCTTAGGAAGCCCCAGTGTCCTCTACATTCCTGCACAGGTCAGTCTCCCCTTTGCTGCTTTTGCAGACCACAGTCACGGCCAGTGATATATCAACTCATCAGCCCCTGATGCAGAGGGTTTTCCAGGTACCTGCCACAACCCAGTCTTTCCCCACTCTGGTACCTGTAAGCACAGTAGAGCTTGCAGACTGTTCAAGTGTGAAACGTGAGCCACATCTCTCCTGCCTTCTGTTAAACTAGCCTCTCAGCCATCCTCATTTTCCCCCAGCAGAATTATTTTGTCTAGCTCGGAGATAAAAATAACTCACTGTTTTCTAGGGACAGATTTTAGAGAGACGTTCTCAAGAGAAAAGCGCTGAGCAGCAGAACAAATTACCAAAGGAGTACAAGTCCTTAATAAGTGACATACCTTTGAATACACCTACATGGTCTGAGAATACAATTGTTGGAAATAAAGAGCAACAATTTTTGCTTTTCCAGTCCATCTTTTCATTTGGTTGTTGTTCTGCTTCTTGCAGAATAGGCAAATATTTCCTCAGTATTTACACCCCTCTGGGCTTGCATCCATAAAGCACTGTGTGTAGTGCATTTTGAGAGAAAGTTTTGGCCCTTTTGTAGGTCACAGACCAGAAAGACCAAAACCCACCATCTAATGTTATGTGAGAACAGCTGGAAGGCTGTGTTATGAGGAGATTATACTGCTCATGCATGGCTTCACAGGGACTTTTTAGTTCTTGTCTCCTATAATCTATGCTACAAGAAAACAGGAGCCCTATTTTTTGGGAGTAGTTTCTAGTAATCTAAAGGATTTAAAGATAGCTGTTGGAATACACTGAGTTTCTGAGCACTGCTGGAGAGCCTTAGAAATAAGGCAGAACTTAAAACATTGCAGTGACATAATTCCATTTCAGCTTACAAAATTAGTTACTGGGAGCTATGGATACATTCAGTTTAGTTGCCAAACTTTTACACTCCTACATAAATGTTTTGATCTCTGGAAGTTAACTTTTACCCATCTCAGTCTTGTGCAGAAGGTGTGAAACCCTGCTACAAAAATCCTGGGAGGACTCAGAGGCAGCCTGGTAAGGTGCTCAGAGGTTTGCCTGTCTCTTTCTCCATTGCCATGTACCTTTGCTGCCTGCCAGTATTCAGCAGTGTGCTGGTTGCAGCATGCTTTAAGTGTTTTTCACTCTAACTTGGCCAAACCTGCTCCCACCCTAGTCCTGGCAAACAGACATGAGGCACCATGGGTACGTGGCTTTAGAGGACAAATTGCTTCCTAGCAGAGTAGGCTTAAATGTTTTTCATCTTTGCTGACTTCACTTCCAGTGTCAGCTGAAGTCATGGCATCTAGTTTCAAGACTGGAAGCAAAATTATTGAGTAAATGCAATTCTAAATGCCTAACCCTTAACAACCAGGGGCATTTTTAGTAGCTTGATGTCTTTCATCTGGGATCCTTTCTTCTATCCTAGCTGGAGGCTCCAGTTCAAGCACAGCTCTGCTTGCATTGTACAGGGCAAATCCTCAGAATTTCCTTTAAGGTTGGACTAATGGGTTGTCACCCTGTCTGCTCCCCTGAACCTTCTGTGATGGTGGCCACTCAAAAGCCTCTCTCTGTTTAAACTGCCAATTCCAATCCCTTTGGTTTTACCTTAAATCTATTCTTTTGCTTATTACCCAAAACCAACATGTTTATGCTGGAGTGATGAAACATCCTGGAGAAACAGCTTTTCCTTCTAGCCCAGACTTTTGTGGGCTGTTACTTTGTCTGGGATTTTAGAAACAGCTGTTGGGAAACTACAGACCTGGGAGTCTCACTTCAGTGCCTGGTAAAGTTACGGAGAAGATTATTCTAGGAAGTATTGAAAAACACCTGAAAGACAACACTGTCATTGGTCACAGTCAGCACACCTTCATGAGAGGAAAGTCCTGCTTATCAAACTTGATTTCCTTTTAAGACAAGAGAAGCCAGTGGATGTAATCTTTTTGCATTTGAGTAAAGCTTTCCATACTGTCTCTCACAGGATCCTTCTGGACAAAATGTCCAGCACACAGCTGGATAAACACATCATGTGGTGGGTGAGCAATTGGTTCATGGGTGGAGCACAGAGGGTAGTAGTGAATGGGGGAACATCAGACTGGAGACCTGTCACTAGTGGGGTTCCGCAGGGCTCCATCTTGGGTTCTGCAGGGCTCCATCTTGGGCCCTGTGCTCTTCAACATCTTCATAAATGACTTGGATGCAGGACTGGAAGGGACACTAAGAAAGTTTGCAGATGACAAAAAACTGGGAGGAGCTGTTGGCTCCCTCAAAGGCAGGGAGGCCCTGCAGAGAGACCTTGACCTGGGCAATCACCAACCATATGAAGTTCAACAAGTGCTGGATTCTGCAACAGGGATGGGGCAACCCTGGATGTCCGTACAGACTGGGGAATGAGATGCTGGAAAGCAGTGCCGTGGAAAGGGTTCTGGGGGTCCTGGTCGATGGCAAGTTGATGAGTCGGTGCAAGTTGAATAAGAAAATCAAATGTAGCTTGTGGGGCTGTCCCTTTTCTTGGTTTGGCGCTTGTGTGCACATACCTCTCTCTTGAGTTCTTCAGTTGTCACACTCCTTCCAGCCACGGGAGCACTGGTATTTCTTCAGGAGTTTTTCTGAGTGTTGCCACACTCCTAAAGACTGTTCTTCAAAAGATGTATCACTGGGTGATTCATTGCTCTTGCATCCTCCCTAATTGTCAGTCTGTAGTTGCCCAGTTTCTTACATGCTTACATTGTGCTGTATATACTTTTTCCTTTTCCACACTTGTGATGAATTTAGGGGCTCTCTGTGAGAAGCATCACCTTATGTCTGCAGAGAAATGGTGGTTTGACACCCATGGGCAGCACTGGCTCAGGAATGAGGCATGAGATGTTCACCTGACTGAGTGCTCATTGTATCTCTGAGCTAAACATGGTCACTGCACAAGCTCTGGGCACTGGGGGCTTGGCAGGGGGATGGTGAGGAAGGGTTTGTGGCTGCAGCAGTGCTTCCCCATAATTTATTACCAAAAGACTTGACTACGCTTCTCAGCCAGTTTAAACAAAATCTAGACATGATGGATTTATGCACTGGTGTCATCAAACAACACAATTGTTTTCTGTCTCGATTCCCAGTCCTTGTCCATCTCTGTGGTCTGACCCCTGCTGCCTGCTGATGCACATCATCTCCCTCTATCCAAGGCCAAATTCCCCAGCACTGGAGATAAGGTGTCCTTGGTCACTGGCCCTTGCCTGTGTAATGCCTTACTGGGAAGTCATTACTACATATGACAGAGCCAGATCTACCCTTCAAGAATATGGTTTTGGATGCAATAACTTGGAACAAGTTAAAAAAAAAATCTACAGGGAAAGAGCCACAACAGTACAGTATGTGCCAGTGCTTAGAGTGGTGAAAGGCAGGCTCCAGTGATGGTAATCCTATGAGATAGTATTGTATTTGGCACTCAGACACTTGTGTGATCTGGGTTTCAGGAATCCCTTAGCAAGACCAGAAAATAGTTTCCAATCTAAAAGTAAAAAATATCAGAACCTGGGAGTGAAAACTCATCTTGTTTAGTTTATGGCATGTCCATGTTTATACCCTCCATGAATCTTGGAGAAGAAGGGGCCAGCCATTGCTCTCCCACTCACCTTTAATTGATAGTGTTCCTTCTCTGCAGACTGAAAGTTCCAAAGAAATAGGATTTATCTTCAGAATTTATGTTTGGTTTTGTTGGTGGGAGAATTCTTCTGTTTTCTTCTTAACTTCAGAGAAAATGAATCATTGTGCAGTGGGAGGCTTGGACACAAGGTTGAACAAGAGTCAATTTCTTGATTTATGAACTAGAGAGTACAAACCCAACACCTTTTAGTAAATATTTGTTCATGAAGCTTTTCAGTCTTTTGCTGTAGTTGAAACACTAATAGTCCACATTGGTTAAAAGTATTCTAGGAGCTTGTCAAGATTTTATTTTGTAAGTATACAATCTTCTCAAATCTAAACATGTATCTTCTTCCATTTCCTATTTTGGTATTTTCATATTTTAACTATAAAGCATTCAAAATTAAATAAAAGCTCACTAAAAAATTTTCAAAATGGAAAGGTAGCAATTTTTAATATACTGAAAGCCTAATAAACTTCAGTATATATTTCACATATCAGCACACAAACAAAACGCATTGTAGAATCCTTGTAATATGTGAAATGTTATGACTCAAATAGCTGGTGATTAATAGTTATAGATATATATGTGTGTGTGCCTGTCTGTGTGTGTGTATAAAGACAGATTTAATATGTGGTGACTATAGCACCTCCTTAATTGAATATCTTTCAATTACAAGTCATGGTTCATCTAGTCTCTGAAAATAATATACTCCTTTAAGAAATTAATGCCAGAAATGGGTATGAAAAATCAGGTTTGGGATTTTTACACATTTGACAAGATGTTAGACATTGTCATTTTCATTCTTTCTTTTCTACTAGAAAGTAAGTAGTGAATTAATAATTTATTTTCTTATACAAACAGAGAAACATTCTTATATACAGAAAATGAGGTTGTGAAGTTTGCAAGGAATCTGAAAGGCAGATACAGGACTTGTAAACATGCTGAACTGACTTTAAAAGCCAATAAATTTCAATTTGTGTGTGCCCATTGAAACCCATGTATAACCTTGCTATGGCAACAGCATTGCTGGGGAGAATTAACATAGAGATAGACTTGGTATTACTTTACATCTTGTTTCAGACTGCTCAAATAACAATAGCAACAGAATGGAAGTGCCCTTTGTGCCAAGAACAATAAAGTAGATGCACAGAGTCTGAGAATTCTTGGCAACAAATACCTCACACAAATTCAGCTCTAATATGAAGTATTTTTAGATTTGAATTCCTTTCATTGGATGTGCAAAGGATAAGACTCCTTTGAGCAAGTCCCTATTAGTCTTTTCTCCTTTCTGGAAAAGAGTGCAATTCTTGGAAAAAGGGTCTGCATTTCATTCCAGGAGAAATTCTTACTCATTTTAGTAAAATATGGAGGGTGTTTTTTATTGTTATTTCAGCACAGGAACTCAAAATTCAAATTGTGATATACTGACAAACTCCAAATCGTGGTAAGGGACTGGTGAGAAAGAAGACTTTCCTTGAAGTCTCATAAGGAACTCCAGTTATGCAAGAAAATCACTGTGTTCAGTATTTCCAGTGAACCACAGAACACTTTCAATGAGCAGGTCTGTGTGGGTGGTTGTGTCGCTCCCTCCGATAATACGGTCTTACACCTCAAAATATTTTTTCACAGTGTTCTATTATTATGTGAGACTAAATTTTGATTAAGAGAGGGGGGAAAAAGGTGCATGTACAGACCTTACAACTGTGGAGCATGTGAATTCCAATCTCTTAAAAAAGAAGACAATTCTAATTTTTATTTTTTTTAAAGTCTAATGGTTGGATCAAGCACAAGATTTTTCAGGAGCTATTTGTTGGTTTTTTTTCACCTGACATATTGTGCTTCTTGTCCTTAAGAAAATTATCTGCTTCTAGAGACAACAGCTAGACTTGAACATGCTTTCACAAGTATTTCATCATCTTCATGTTCTAATGGTTATCTTAAGCACAACACAGCCATGGTTTCTGCACAAGAAGGAGGACGATTTTGGCTCTGCTCTGCACAGAACTCTCTTCTTCCCCTACTAAAATCAATGATGAAAATCCCTCTGAATTCAGTGGAAGCAGGGTTGAAACAGCGACTGGTAACAAAGACAGCATTGTTCAGCATTGCAGGGGTCTGGGATGCTGGTGATGCCTTTCGTCTTTGTGCTCACTTCCTCTGGCTCATTAGGGCTGTGGCTTTTGGTTTTCAGCTCCAGCATGTATGTTTGCTGCAGGCCCTCAGCAATGTTTTGTGGGCTCTGGTGCTTACTGAGCTATAAGGCAGGTGTTCCAGCAATTCTTTCAAATGCAACACCTACTGTAGGGGGGAGTGGGGTCTCTCCTCCTAATTTAAATGCACAAAATCTAAGATTGGTTTGCATTTCACTCTAGATTAGATTTGCATGGTTTGTTGATTATTTTTGCCTGTTTTTTTTTTTTTTAAATTCCAGCAGTAAAAGGTAACTTAAACCCCGAGAGGCTGCTTTAAACACCTTAGCTCTCATCTTGATATGTCAATCAGCAGTGTGTTTCCTTCACACAGGATGTCAGCAGGCTTGATTTTCTATGCTGAAGTGGCAGTAAAACAGCATTAAGAGAGGCTGGAAAATTGAGAATTATGGGAGGTATCAAGACCTCAGTCTTGTAAGAGGTCCCTGGAGGAGCACTGATATGTTGTTCCAGTCTAGAAAAAACCCTAGCACCCTGGTTAAGTGGGTGCAGGTCACAGAGAGTATTTGGGCAACTCCAGTGGGGAGAGGAGATAGTAAGCATCAAGAGGATAGTGGATTCTTTTGTAAGCACATACATAAGCTTTCAAAGTGCATATTTTAAAATTCTGATATGTAATGATACTGTTTTTGCAGGCTAAACTATTAAAATTAATTACCATCTATTTTAAATTTTTATAATTACTGTAAAGGTTAGAGAGGTATATTTGTTCCAAATTAGATTTTATTTTCATGCTCAAGTACGTGTTTAGATTAATTCTACCTGAAGTGGATGAACTATTTTGGTTTTATGAAGCAATCTGGACAAATTTCCCAACTGGGCATTTTAAAAGGAGGAATCTGAAACATCAAATGCCCTCATCATCCCTTGATGGAGAGACCTTCTCCCTGCAGGGAAATCTACATTTATTGTTGTTCATGACACATTGCAAAAGCAATTCAGCTAAAAATTGCAAAGATATAGTTAAAATACCTTTTTAATTACTACTAGTATTTCCAAGGCTCTCAGAAGTGGCAGCTAGTTTGTTGAAACGTTGTCATATCTGGGTGCATCTGCTACTAGTGGAAGATAAAATAATTCTCTCTGCTTTGGTATTTCCAGGTTAGAAATTAATTCCTATAAATAATTCCCAGTTTCTCCTGTCTTCTCTTCTCAAGACTGTATGGCAGCTATGGAAGTTTTGTCCCCAGCTTTCCCTGGAGTCCTTGGGGAGCCTTGGCTGTGGACTGTGATGGCTCACTCTCCCTGATGGGTTCAGGTGCTGTGGCTGTAGAAAACCAGCCCTTCCTTTGCACCTCCACCTGTGGTCCTCAAAGATGCAGGATGAGGCTGGAGCAACTCCACAGCTTGGGAAGGAACCCTCCCTGTAGCAGTGGAGGTACTGCTGCCCATGCCCTGCTTCCTGTGCAGCACATTTGACTCTGGTATCCAAGGTTAACAATAACCACGCTCTCCTTTTAGGCTGCCAGTGTTACAGAGCCTGGGTATTGTATCCTGCTTTGGGAGAGCTGGAGGAAGCAGTGTGAAACCCGTGTTTATAAAAGGATGTGCAATATAAACTAACACTCCCTTTCTGATATCTGAAGATTTATCTCTCAGTTAAATTCCTCAAGGGAAAACTGCAAAAATTCAACCTCAGTGTTAATTAGGAACCCATAAACTGCATTTATTTAAATTTACATATGGAAGAGAAGGTGCTATGATAAAAGAGAGATTTAACTATACATCCCTCTCTGCAAATATAAACACAGTCTTCCCTGTGTTTATGCTAGACTGTCTACAAATGCATTGTAATACCAAAAAGGGATGCTTGGACCTGTGAGCACAGCTCTTTGCCAGGGCTGTGTGCTTTGGCAAGCGCAGTGGCTGTAGCATGCAGAGTAATGGTGACTGTTCTGCAGCAGCTCTGACCATGACATGAAAGGCAAATCCAGGGCAGGATTTTGAGTAAGAAGATCTGAGGTAAAAGATGGGAGATGAGCAGTTGGGGAGGAAGATGTACAATTATTCTGAACCAGAAGGAAACACTGCCGGAGCAGCAAGGATGAGTAAACAGGATACTTACCAGGAATTTACAGAAGTATTAGTGCAATCATGGATGGCCTTTGTTTGAGCAGAGAGAGCGGTGGAAGAGCAAGAGATAAAATCCTGGTTACGAGTGGTAATAACAGAGATTTTACGGGCGCTCTAATAACCGTGGAAGAAAGAGGGATGAGGAAAAGTATGAATTAATTTTTGAGATATCAATAGACCTTGCAGGAGAAAAGAGCAAGGAAAATATGTAGGTCTAACTGCTTACTTACAGTTGTTGGTGCAAATGCAATAGTAATAACTGGAGAAAAGGACTTAAATAAGCAGGTATAAAAGGGAAGCAGGGTAGCACCTCCACTAAAAATAAGAAGGAGAAGACAAAAGAAAAAAACAGGAAGAAAATCTCAATAAGCAAAGAATATACATGGCTGTTGAAGGTGAAGGAGAAGTAGGGAAAAAGGAAAAAACAACTCTTATTCTTAAAAAAGAGGTGGAGGGGCTACTTCAAGGCCTGACAGAGGGAGAAGCTGGTAAGAGGAAGAAAAGGAAATCAAAATACTGGAAGCAGAAGCCTTGAGGTTTTGAGAAGCCTGGAGATGAGGGGGAGGAGGGAGAGTATGCAGCAAGCAGAAAAGGAGGTGGAGCTGGGCAGGCAGCTAAAGCCTCCTAGGCTCCCAGGAAGAAGGAAAGAAACACAGGAAAAAAAATGGTTAGTGAGAGGCTGAGAGGAAGTGCAAGGGGGAGTGTGGGGATAGGAGCTACAGAATTTCAACTGGAGCGGTGGATTGCAGTGGGAATGAAACAGGAGAGATGTGTGGTAATGGGTCCTCACACAAAGCCTCCTCCCTTTGTGTCTCATCGTGTTTCTGTCAATTTGATTAAATTAAGCAGTTGATCTCGTTATCCAGGTGATGGGTGGGTGATGCGTAGACCCAAGGAGCATACAGAGCCTATAGGAAAAATTTATTTATGGATCAGTGGCCAACATTTTAAAAAATCCCTAAAAAACCCCCAAGCATTGTGGTCCCAAAGAAAGCTTATCTTTTCCCATTTCCTTGGTTTTTATATTTTTCTTTTGGTGGTGAAAGAACAAGAGCAGAAACAAAATTCTCTGCATCTGATGAGAAGAAAAATATCTGATTTCAGGTCTTCATAAGGAATGCTAAAGGAACAAAGTAGCAAATTTTTCCCCCTGCTGCTGCTGCAAGAGCTGCGATCTCACTGTTCCCCAGGGGAGAGCACAAACCACACGCCAAGGAGCTGCATTTCACTCCTGACAAGAGGAATTTGACTCCACCTCTCTCTGACGACTCCATAAGTGCTGGGCTGGTGAGTCCTTTGTCCACCATGCTTTGTACAAGACACGAAGTCTCACCAGTGGGGACTGTGTGTGCCACCTGCCTGGGCTGTTCTCCTCTCTGCAGGGAGATGGGTAGGTTCACACCCACTGGCTGTCCAGTTCAGGCTGTGGTTGGTAATTAAATTCCTCCATCTTTCACAAGCAGACACTGTGGGGTGGTGTTCAGGGGTATCTGCCCTCCCTGCTGGCAGCCAACGCTGATCCACAGAAGAGTTGCTGGGACAGAAGAAAAGTGAGAAAAAAAGAGAATGTCTTTGTGGCCTGAGCCTGGAGTAATGTTTGAAGACCAGGGAAACAGGTAACATTTGTTTTAGATGGGCTGATCTTTTTTAAGGGAACAGAATTATTTGGGATGATCTAACACAAACAGTCACCTTGAGAGAGGCACAGCACTCCCTCACAGCTTTCATGACGAGTTCAGTGGATGCTGGGAGGTGGCTGGAGCAGTGCTGTTAGCAATGTACAGAGATGAAACAGCACCTAGAGGCACACTTGGTTGGTGGGGCTTGGTGTCTCCCTCTGAGAAACTCTGACTAGCAAGGAGGGGTTCATTTATTCTAGAGCACAAATCCTATGAGAAGTGGCTCAGGGAGCTGGGGTTGTTTAGCCTGGAGAAAAGAAGGCTTAGGGGTGACCTTATAATTCTCTACAACTACCTGAAAGGAGGCTGTAGCAAGGTGGGTATTGGTCTCTTCACCCAAGTAACAAGTGACAGGATGAGAGGACATGGCCTCAAGTGGTGCTATGGAAGTTTTAGACTGGATATTAGGAAAAATTTCTTCACTGAGAGAGTTGTCAAGAACAGAGAAGTGCTTGACTCACCATTGCTGGAGTTATTTAAAAGATATGTAGATGTGGCACTTGGGGACATGGTTTAATGGTTAACTTGGCAGTACTGGGTTAACTGTTGGACTTGATTATCTTAGAGGTCTTTTCCTCTAAATGCTCAACCTAAATGTTTCTATGATTCTATAATTTGCTGAGCTCATGGTGCTTTCGGGGCAGCAAATATGTGTGCTTGTGTGTAAATGTGGTGCTCAGAAAAGAAGAAATTGAAGGAGATCCTAGATCTTGCTCTGAACACTGAAGCTGTGGAGCCCCTTACGCAGGCAGCAGGCTGTCTGCCTGGCAGGGAAACAGGATTCATACCTCTGTGTGGCTGTTGGCTTCCAGCTGCAAAGAGATGCTGGGTCCCAATCCCCAAAAAGTGCACCAGCAGCCTGCTTGCTGAAGAGTTCCTCTGGCCAGTACCAGGGACCTCACAGCATCCATGTAAGCCCCAGCCACATTCCCTGACACTGCTGTTCCTCTTCAAGCACAGTGCATTCTATGGGCCCCTTTGGGCAGGTTTCTGTAGACCTACCAAGCGTCTTGCCACGTGTGTGGCCTTGATTCTTGCTGTTCCTCTCCGGCCTGGGTAAAGTGCATGTGCTCAGTGCCAAAGCTTTCCTGTCATTCACCGAGTCTACCGCAGGCTTCCCCTTATCCCAGCTGCAAACTCCGCACCCAAGGCTGAGGCTGGAGAGGGAGAAGCTCTTGGCCAGTTGTACCATTTGTTGATATGAAGGTTTGAGTTCCCTGACTCTCAGCACCACCCCTGTCAGTGGAGCTCGGGGTCACCTCTCCTGCTGTGACCGCTGCCCCAGCTGATGCCGGGCCTGCCCGCAGTGGGACTCAGCTGGCTTTGGCTGAGAGCACGGTGTGCTCTCGCTGCTGAAGCGAGGTCTGTTTAATACTTGTCTGCACTCAATGTGTAAATATTATGAGGAATCTGTAAAAAAAAGTCTCCTGAAAGCCACTTTACACAGATGTTACCATGAATAGATTATTGTCGGTTTATGGCCGAGGGACAGACTTTGTGATTTACAGTTAATTTTATATCTCTGTGATTTCTGTGGCACTGGGAGTAGTCAGCAAAAATCTATTAATAACAAAGAGGGCAGAGTTAGGATCTCTGTAACAGGAGAAAGAAGGATGGCGAAAGGGTGATTTATGGTTACGCAAAGAAAACAGTTTTATCTGTTTGCTCAGAGGCAGACTACCTCTTAAGAAAAAAGTATTGCTGTGTAAACAGGGGGTACATACTCATTTATAATGAGACAATTTAAATAGGTGATATGAATTACTTCTTCATAAAAGTACAAATAAATTTACTGCTGTTTTGACAACAATCTCATTAATGGTCAGCACGACCTTTAATTAGCCCTTGGATATGCTGTTTTAGACTTTCCTTTACCTGCTCCATATGCTATGTGACCTCCTCTCAAAAGCTTTATCTCAGGGAGTGGTTTTTGTACAACTGAAACTCGAAAGTGCTGCCAACATTTAAAAGAATCACAACAGAAGAAAGCTCAGAGATTTTCTGATAACCTTAAAGGCAATGGGGAATGTAGGCTCACTCCAGGCGTGAAACCCAAAGTGGTGCTAGATCCAAGGGAAGCTTTTGGTTCAACCTTTGCTTATCCATGTGCATGGTAAATACAGGCTGTTAATGCCACGTAAAGTGTGTGTTAACAAACATGAACACAGAACCATAAACCTGGGCCACTTAACCCCTGGGGAAATTGTAGCACTGTCAGAGGAGCCTCAAAGATGTCTTTAGTTGTGGGTATAGTGGGCTGAGGACATAGGGACAGGCTGAGAGGGAACTAATATAGCAGAAGACACTGGGCTCTAATGCATCTCATCATTTGGGTTTGTTCTTTATACTTATTGAAGTCCCATTTTATGATCACCCCTGTCCCAGCAATGCATACGCAACTAAAAATAGCTCAAAATGAATGTCAGCTAAAGTCAGCCCACCTGGTGGCTGCAAACACAGTTATCTCCTGTTCTTTCCTTCCTTCCTTCCTTCCTTCCTGCCTGCCTGCCTGTCTCCCTGGGCTCAATGTAACCAGAGCACAGGTGTCTTCCTGCACACCAGCACTGGAAAGATGAAGCAACCACTCTTCTGTTAAACCAGTGGGGGGTTGATCACTTGTGCTGATTTACTTGTGAATCAGAGCAGGGTGATGCTAATGCACTTCAGATGCTTCCTTTCCAAACCTCAGCAGTCGCAGAGGGAGCTGGTGAGATGGGACACGGGGGACAGCTGCCCCACCTGAACTGCAAAGGAACAGATGCCGTAGATCTGGCAGAGGGAGGAGGCAGTACTGTACCAGTCAAAGCCAAATATAATGTCAGCATAGGTAGTAGGAAGTCCCATTCTGGGGTTTATACTTTTCCTCTACTCCTTTCAGCTTCTCTTGGACACTTAGCAGTTACCAGTTGAGGTCGTCTTTTCATCACAGCTGAAGGGAGATAAGCAGACGTAGACAGTTGAATTCTTTTATTTAGCTAGACCTTTTTTTTAATGTAAAACGCATCTGCTTCATGTTCCTTTGAAAGAAGGTCTTCAAAGACCGATTGCCTTTGGCACAATCATGTTGATCCAGATCTAACTTGAAGGCAAGACAAGGTAGAACTGCTCAGCCTAGTCCTGCTCTTGGAAGCAATCACCAGCTGTGTGCATTTTCTAGAGGTGAGACTGGGTGCAAGGGAGAACTGAGCAGTTTCTCAGCTTTTCCAGGAGTTCCTGTGTGAATATGTACACATTATCCAACCCTCTGTATTTCCATATATGAAATAAGAGTAAAGATCTAAATAGCTTTTGGATCTACAGAGGAAAGACACCACATATAGGACTTCTGAAAATGTAATCAGGCCCAAAAGGTAGCCTGCAGGCCAGGTCCTGTCTTCAGCTTCAAGTTGTTAATTTTAGCAGTCCTCTAAGGACATGCTACTGCCCTTGCATGTGAGCTGATCCCTGGACCTGTGAGCATTGTGGAGTATTTGGGGGGTCCCAAATGGGGGCCACTCCACACTGCTCTGGAGGCCAACTCATCCTGAAAACACTTTCTGCTTGGATGGAAAATGGAGCTACACAGGGTTGGCCCCATGTTTTCACACAGGTTTTATTTTTATCTTTGCATGTGTAATGGGTTCATACACTGAATGATAATAGGAAATATCGGGTTTTACCCTGAATGAAAGACACCAAATATGTTGGCAAGAAAACAAAATCCATGGCTGTTCTTGTGCTGCTTGCTTGTGTTTTAAGAAAAGGCATCACTGGTGTGTCTGCAGCAGCCCCAGGCACTGGGACAGGGAGGAAGGTGGGTGTGCATCTGCCCTGCTGTGCACTCTCCATGTCCCCACCAACTCAGCTACTACTGACCCTCCTGAAATCTTGTTTCTCAGCCTACCTCTCTGTACAGTAGTGTTGCACCTACCTGGAGGGGCAGAGGTTGCCTCTTCTTCTACTTGTCAGCCCAGTCCAGCAAGGGACACCTCACTAAGGGACGAGGGTTTGACCCTCAGGGACTGCCACCACATTTCTTGGGCAAATGCACTTGTCCTCAGCTGCCACAGCCCACAGGGGAAAAGGAATGGGGACACGGCACTGCAATCAGGTTCAGAAAACAGCTGAGGTGAAGGAAGCAATGCCAACTTTATTAAGGGCGACAGCAACTTAAATAGGGTGGGTTCAGGGGGTGGACTCAGGCAAGGGGAGGAGTCTAGGATTGGCAGCTCAGGGACACATATAATAGGGCGACTGGGTAAGGAAGGGAGGAGTTCTGCTGTAACCGGGAGAATGGGCCAATACTAGCTACCTCTGCACTGCACCAAACATCAACCAATGGCAGGCAGAGGAGAGGGAAAACAGGGGAGGACAACAGGTTTTGGAGGGAAAACTGTGAAGGGAGAGGAAGACAATATGGAAGATAGGGCTTTTTAAAACAACAACTGGGATATATATAACATCACAATAATGTGACAATAAACTTGGGAAAACTGGGGAAAACTGGGGGTAAAACTGTCTGTCCAGTGAATGTCTAATCCAGTGCAGGAATGTCCATTTCAGTAATACAGTGTCCTTTCTGGTATAACTGTCCATTCAGGGATCATAGATCTTTCTCCAGGCTTGGTATTTTTGCCATTCCGCCTCCTCTCCTCCAACACTCAGCCACTGAAAAGATGCAAGACCTCTTTCTATATGCTTCTTTTTAACTAGAAGGGACATGGGAGGACATGGGAGAAGGAGTGCAGGAGGTGGGGAAGTGGGACACCTCCAGAGTAGGAGATACTCAGGAGACATTTTGTGCCAAGCATTTCCATGCACCCTCTCTGCTCAGCTTGCACTTGTCAGGCAGGCTGCTTGCACTGCCAGTTTGAAAGATCTTGGTTCAGGAAGGGTCTGCATTGCCCTTTGGATTGAGGACCCTCTTCCTGACCTGCCCAGCACAGCAGCATTCCTGTCTGTCTTGACTGCAGCCCTCTCAGCTGGGAAATGTCTTGGTTGCCTACTGCCTCCTCACAGAGCCCTAAAATCACTCATTAGATTTCAGAAATTGGGCCAGGGTGAAGAACCACTCAGAGCTGATTAGAAACACTGTGGGGTAGCAGGAGAAAGGTGCTAGATGAGTCAAGGCATTGGAGGAGAGTGGTGTTGTTCAGAAGGAGATGCAGAGAAAATAAAAGGTTAGACAAGCCAAAAGGAAGGAAAACCTTGCTGCTGTGCAGCTGATGGGAAGGCGAAACCAGAGAGGCTGAAAGAGGGAAACTCTGAAACTGAAAGATGTCATTACTTACAGTTCTTCGGCTGATCTAAACACGTTCATGCCCAGCACATTGTTTTCCAATGGATATCCATCTTTCTTGTGAGTCCAGGTGAATTATGTCCAAGCTGCCAATACTCTCTATGTTCATAGTACCATAAAATATGCAATTGATTTCATGCAGCATGAGGTGCTCTTTTAAAGTTCATGGATGCCTGCTACATAGTGAGAGTCTTACTTCAGTGTCTTTTCTGTTGCTTTTCTCCTGAGTGTGATTAGATAGTCAAAACCAGCAGTCACTACCACCACTGATACTGTGTCTTTTGAAAGCTTATATTGCTCTCAACTTGCTTTGATTTGATTCTTGATAGCTCAAGAATTCCGCATGAAAAAATAAAAATACAAAATACAAAAAAAATTATTGCTATTTCAGTTAGAATTCATTAACAAACTTTATCAACTGTGGAGGAGGTTTGTCACTGTGCAAAGTTCAAAGCCAGATCCACACCAGATTACTTCTCACCCTTCTTTTATTATTACTTGTATAAATTGCTTCTCATTTTGTTAATGCATATAATTTTCGTACTGAGCACAGGTTGAAACAAAGGGCTCAATAATATTTAATGGGATTTTTTTACTTTTTTCTTCTCTGGGGCTTTCAGCCAGGTTCTGAACACTACCACAGCTAACATAGAATCAGCTGGGTTGGAAGGGACCTCCGAGATCATCAAGTCCAACCCTTGATCCACTACCGCTGCAGTTGCTAGACCATGGCACTGAGTGCCACATCCAGTCTCTTTTTAAAAATCTCCAGGGACGGAGAATCCACTACTTCCCTGGGCAGCCCATTCCATTAACATAGATGTTAATGCTTCAGTCAATGCTGAAGCCTGAGCAGACAAAAAAATAATTTTCAGAATACATAGAAGAGGATGTGTTTTCAAATCTCCTGGACTTGCAATTCATCCTATAGTTGTTAGAGGCCAGCAGAAGCAATGGCAGACCCACTAGTCATTGGGATACTCAAGGATGATGGTGATGTTTCTGAGGACTGGAAAAGATATACACACACATTTTAATATATTCAGAAAGAGAGGGAAAGAAGCTCTCAGGGAGTTATGGACCAGTCTGGCAAGCTTCTGTTCTCAGAAAAATACTGGGAAAAATAAAATATTGTAAAATAAAATAAAATATTGTAAAATATTGTAAAGACAGATTTAGATATAATCAGATTTAAAGATGGGGCAAGGTGGCCTCTTTACTTCCTGTCAGTCCCATCATATATGATTTCATGATCCTGTGTTTATTTTTTAATTCAGTGCCATATTAATGCCATTACATGCTGTATCTGACTTGTGAACCTATTTACCTTTTCTTCAGCATTTCTTCTGCTGATATCATCCCTCTCCCCTCTCCTGCTCTCTGATGGCCTTACCTCAGTGTCTTTGTTGTCTTTTTCCTCTCCCTGAAAGGCAGCCTCTTCTGTATCAGTAGTTTTTCTGACACCACCACCTTGTAAACAGCAATTTTCTTCAGTTACACATTCAAAGTATATATTTTTACCCTCAGATATTTAAGCACACAAAGGTGAATCATTGGGTTTTGTTCCTTCTTTACGTTCTCAGAAGGGTGACATGTTGTGCCCTCAGTGACATACAGCTTCCTCTCGCACCTGTGGGATGAAATCTCTGCACTAAGGGTTTAAGCAAAAGTGTGGCCTACAAGCTTAGAAACAAACAGAAGGATAAGAAAAAAAAGCTATTACAAGAGAGTCTTACAGATGCTTATTTTCATCCCATGTTAGAGATTTAAATATGAGACATAAGTGGCAAGCCTACTTGGCTCCATGCATGATCAACTTAGTCAGTGGGAGAAGCATTTCTGGTGGGTGATTCATCCTGACTGACACCCGAGTTACCTGCTCACGTTGCCAACAGCAGGACTTGAGGGAGACTTGTCTTCTGGCTGGGGGCCTCAGCCAGCTGGCCAGGAGGCACGAGTCACTTGGATGCTGCCAAAGGCACTGTTGTGACTAGGAACCAGTGAACCTGCTTAGCTAAAGGAGGGAGTCAGCAAATCTTTAAGGAGAGTGGTAATTTCAGTAAGTAATACTGTCCAGGGATGGTGGGACAACATTTGCAGCATTGTTTCTTCAGTGTTACACGGGATTCTAATATGCTCCAGGAACCTCATTTTGAGAACTCTGTTTCAGTAGTCCTTAGTTGTGTTGATGTTTAATTTTTGCAGGTTTTGTCCTGTTAAAAAAGAATTCACTTTATGTGGCAGGAAGAATGTTATACAATACCTCAACTTCATCTGAAGAAAAGTGAAAACTTGGTGAAGCTGTGGGCAAATCCTGCCTTTTTGCTGATCTGGAAGTGATAGAAAATAAAATCGTATCTAAGCTGAGCTGGGGAGTGGTGCTTTGACTCATCTCTGCTTCCTGTAAATCCTTATCTCCTGTCCTTGGTTTGACCCTTAGCTATAATTTCCACCTCCAGGTGATCCAGGTTAGTTGGAGTGCTTCTTCCTGCCCAGCTCAGGGGGATGAACAGTTTCAACTTTGTATAGATACCTGAAGGATTCAAAGCAGGAGTCCCTTTGACTCAGCTCTCAGCTTCATGTCAGCCTTGTCGTTTTATTCCCCCCGAAAAGTGAGCATTCATTCATCTGAGAAAAGCCCTGTCTGAACTGGGAGAGCCCTCTGATCATCACCTAGGAGCAAAGAAATAATTTTCCAGCTCTCACTGCCATGTTTTATCCCCTCTCCATTGCTCCCTTCTTTTCTTTTCATAAACCTTATCTTCACTCATGAACCTTTCTGCAAGACCAGTGCTTCTTATCTCATTTCTGGTTTAGATGTACACCATCCACCATCTACCATTCTGTTGACATATCTTCCAGCAAACACTTTTGAGTATCACCTCACAGCCAGCACTGCCAAGGGGAAGTCCCCAAAGCCACCTGCATGAGTCTCTCTGGACTATCCTTCAGTGCAGCCACACCAGGCATTAGGTGTGCAGGACTCTTGTCCTTGTGCTCCTCCATTAGTCAATAATTGCCTGTTGTCTGCAGTTCTATATTTAAAGAGTGAACTACTTGGAGCACACCCTGTCCTTTCCATTTGTGATTGCAGAGCACCTCATATAAAGAGATGTTGCTTCATGACTTGTGCTGTTCAACACGGACACAAAGCAAATAAATAATATTATTTATTTGGCCACTAGGAGCCTTTCCTTACTTCCTGCTTTTGTCTTTCTTGTCTTCATTTATTTTTTCTTCACTGTTACAGCTATTCTTATTTAAACAAAAGAACCACTCAGATACAGCTTGGGTTTTGTCTTCCCAAAGAATGTTAACTTCTTAGTCCAAAGTTAAAAGTACTGAATTTTGAACCAAGCAACATGGAGGTTGTTTTTAATCAAATAATTTATCTTGGCAGGCACTGCTGTTGTTTGGGAAAATAATCCATTCTCACTCAGCGAAAGCCTGTGCATAGTATTGAAGCCAATCCTTAATTTGTTTATTTTTCTGTTTACTCTGATCAATAGCTCAAAGAAGAGATTTTTTGTATTAAAAAAAAAAGTAGCTTCCACCTTTCTTTTTGATCACTTTAAGAATTGCTACTGAATAATTAACTTTGTTCCTAAAAACCATCTTCACTTCCCCACAGGTGCATCACTAAACATGGCATGCAAAACATAGGACATTTACAGCTTCAGCTGGGTAAATTCCTATTTTCCTTTTTCTTTAATGCAAATACCAAATTTGTCCCCAAATGTTGTTTTAGATATTCACAAACTATTTGTATATCTGAGAAAAATATGCCATGTGGTTTTGGCTAGATGCTGGATACTTAAGCCTATCAAAGAGAGGATATCCACAATTTATGCAACACTCTATGGTCAGTAATATACAGGCAACAGAAGCCTTACATGTAATCCCTATTTCTGCATGTGGGACATGAACCCTGCTTCTCCAGAGAGTGGTCTGAGCAGCAGCCTGAGGGGTATTTTTAGAAAAGGGCTGAACACAGAGTTCTTCTGCAGTCCTACTCAGGATGGGATATTGCAACACCCTTAGTAATTTTACTGTTATTCTGTTTCAGGAATAGAAAAGAGAGACACAGACATTATAGCAAGATATGAAGTGTTAATAAAATTCAAAGTTTTTTATGCTCTTTTTTTTTGTCCTAACAATGACTGTTGCTAAAATTTGTATTTAGATAAGCAAAAGAAAAGACATGAAGTTTAAGGTATAAAATACCAGGTTGTCGTTAAGCCATAGGAAATTTCAGCATCTGTTGTGCTTTGGCAGCAGCCTGATGGAAAAGAAGACAAAGGATGGGACTGGATTTTTAGTATGAGCAACCTGATCTCCACTGGTATGTTTACTACATCCTAGAGAATTAATGGCTCTGTAAATGAGCCACTGAAATAGTAAGAGTTACCTACATATTCTATTTATTTTATAGGAGCTGTTAATCTTCTCCTGATTTGGTGAAACAGATCATCAGATCCTGATTTTTGTGTGCTTAATTTAAACAGTAATTAACTGTGCATTACATATGCATATTGCAATGCAGAAGTCTCTAAAAGTAAATGAGGGTGGGGCTGCAGTCCAAAAACAAGTGTACAAAACTATTGCTGAATTCCTAAGTGAGTGCAAAGAAAATTGAAGAAACAGAATAGCTACTCTATTGCAAGCCAACCCACGCCAACAGGATCCCAGATACATGGTGAGGAGAAAAGGGAGATAGTGACCTAAGGGGCCACATCCATCAGAGCCTCCTGCCTAGAGTATCCCTTCTGAGCAAGTTCTGCTGTGATAGAGTTTAGCTGCTTTCATGGCTCACAGTGAAGAGAAGAGACCCAAAAATCTGGATGAGAAGATGTCAATGTTTACTCTTGGGGAAGTGAAAGAAATAGATATTGGAAAGGTGAAGTGCAGGTACACACTGAATTCAGGTGACAAAATTTGGCATGTTGACCCTTGGTCCAGACCCATGATTTAACTCTAAAACTGAGTTGAACAGGACATCTAAATAGTGGTTTCTGTGTGATGAAGTTCAGTGACAAACCAGATTTGCAATGAAAAGATAAACCTTTAATTACAATGCTTCCAATGCCTGAACACGAACTTATGTTCTTGTTTCATGGTCACATCCATGAGAAAGTTCACATCCTGGCAGAGGTAAGCCCTGCTCCCCCCAGCTCCTGCTCACGTCACCCCTCTTCCCTTCTGTCAGCACACATACTTGTGTGGCCAAGCAATAAACTGGCTCTGGGAACTCATCTGGCTTCAAAGAAGCCCTTTGTCTTCCAAAAATGATTACCCCCAAACCCATGCCTTTGGGATGAGCCACTGACAACAAAACCCTGGGTGAGGTGGCTGCAGCCTGCCCTCGCACTCTCTCCTTTTAGGGACATTAGCTTCTCGGGGTCAAAAGGAGTCAGAAAGAGAAAAGCATTCCAAATTGTTCTAAATTTTATTGGGAGGGATTTAAAAAATTGTCTGGTTCAAACCTCTGTACTAAGACAATTAAGTTGTCTTTGTTCTTTGCCTTTTTTCTCTGTTGTTGTTAAAAACCTTCGGTGAAGGATGCCCTATTAGATTCAAGATAAAACAAGATAAAATGCTTCTCTTCTATCTTCCTGACACCATCTCTTCCTTTTTCCTCCCTTTTGACCTATCTTTACATATGAATCTATTGAGTTGTGAAAGAGATTTGAATGATGTGTTCTCCAAAACTTGTCTATAGTCTTCAGTGTACTTATAAATAAACCATACATTAATACTCCTTAGGAGATGAGGGAACAAATACCTCAGCATGTCCACACCTTCAGCAGGTATTTGTTTTTAAAAATAGGCATGTAAACAGTCATGTTGGAACTTGCAAAGCTTCCTGGTGTAATTATGACTGTCCTATTAGTGTATCCCTGTATGATGAACACTCTTTAACATAATTCAATGCAAACATTTGATGAGTGAAGAAAAACCTTTCTTGTTTGTTGGAATTAGATTCCATTGGATTACAGTACTAAGAGATGTCAGGTCCCTGAAATGTTTGAGGAATAAATTTTTGTGTTATTAAAACACATCTAAAAAGATTATTTGGTTTAGATCATTAGGGTAACCATATTAAAGTCTCCACCTTGCTTTAAATGCCATACAAATCAGTGTGTAACTGGCAATAAACATCTATTTTAAAATCTTGTTTCTCTGAGAGGAGAACCCGAAAAGGTACTACCACAGTTGGTGATCTGTGGTGAATTTTTGGGCTTCAAGGTTGGCTTCTGTGAGAAGCTACCAGAAGCCAACCCTGTCCGCTGCAGCCAATGCCAGATAGCTCCAAGACACTGGCCAAGAGCAAGCCCATCAGTGATGGTGATAGTGCCTCTGGGATAACGCATTTAAGGAGGGAAAACTGCTGTGCAACAGCAGCTGAAAGAGAGGCATGAGAACATGTGAGAGAAACAGCCCTGCAGACACCTGGATTGGTGCAGAATGAGGGGCAGGAGTTGCTTCAGGCACTGGAGCTCAGATTCCCCTGCAGCCCCATGCAGACCCAGTGAGGCAGCTGTACTCTTGCAGCCCATGGAGGTCCACGGTGGAGCAGAAATCCACCTGGATCATGAAGGACCTCACACTGAAGCACATGAATGTGCCTAAAGGAGGCTGCAACCATGTGAGAAGCCCATGCTGATGCAGGCTGTACCTGAAGGACTGCATCCCATGTGAGGGACCCACTCTGGAGCAGTTCGTGAGGAATTGCAGCCCATGGGAAGGACCTGTGTCAGAGGAATGTCTCTCATGTGATGGACCCTAGACTGGAGGAGGAGAAGAGCATGAGGAGGAAGAAGTGGCAAAGAAAACACGTGATGAACTGACTGCAACCCCCATTCCCCCTCTCCCTGCACTGCTGGGGGGAGGAGGACGTAGAGAAATTGAGAGTGAAGTTGGGCTCAGGAAGAAGGGAGGGGTGGAGGGAAAGGTGTTTTAAGATTTGGTTTTATTTCTCATTATACTACTCTGATTTAATTGGTAACAATTTCCCAAGTTGAGTCTGTTTTGTCTGTGACAGTAATGGGTGATTGATCTCTCCCTGTACTTGTCTCGACCCACGAACCTTTCATTACATTTTTTTCCCCTGCTCATCTGAGGAAGGGAGTAATAGATCAGCTTGGTGGGCACCTGTCATCCAGCCAAGGTCAGCCCACCACACAAGATTGTGTGAGAAGTCCAGTGAGAGAGACTCTCACTTCCAGAAAGAAGTGAGATATCCAAAGAAACCATTGGCAGGTTTATAGGCTTGTAGTGTGTAAAGTAGGGAAAACTGGTCATGACAGCAAACTCCAGGCTGCCTACAGTGGACAGCATGAATCATCTTGGCAATGTGGGAAGACTCAATGCTTGGTCTCTATATGAAGAAAAATTCAGCATACAAGGGTGCACTAAAGCAATCCAACCCTCACAGATGTCATTTGCCCCTAAATAAATCTATTGTAGAGCAATACTTTTAATTTTATCCATCTGCTAATCTGCAAGGCCTCTTCTTCAGTCCTTCTCATCCTGCAAAGTCATTCCTCAAGTCAACATCTCCTTGAGATTAGTTCAGTTGTTTAGAGCGTGGTGCTAATAACACCAAGGGCGTGGATTCAATCCCTGCATGGGCCATTCATTTAAGAGTTGGACTCAATGATCCTTCTGAGTCCCTTCCAACTCAGAATATTCTGTGAAAACTGTAAATCCTCTGGCCCTCAGGTCACTAAGTCTGTTGTTCAGTATTGTCAGGATATAGCCAACAGATTCTACCTGCTTTGTCTCTATTTTTGATCATTTATTGAAGTATGTATACACATCAAATTGTCATTGTTCTTTATTTCTTGAATTTATTATGAATATCTGACACAAATCTCCAACCGAAAGTTGCTTAAACGGTGCTCTAACAACCTTTTGTTTCTCCCTGATCTACAGTTTAGTGAAGACATTATTTATGTTTGACTGTATTCTCACCAGCACTCCTTCTCTTGCCCATCTGCCCCTGCACCACAAACAGAGTCACAGGGGCTGTGAGATATACTGCCTGGGTAAATAAATGTGACAACAGTGCTTGCAGTTATTCCTTCTTGAACAGCGATGCCACGTAAGGTCATATTTATTTTCATAGCCTTTGTTTGCTGACCTGTTGATTATAAGACCTTATTGTTTTGCTGTTCTGACTAAGCTGTTGGTCTTTTGTTGTATCTCATCTACTGATGAATAGATACCCTCAGCAAACCAAGATTGCCAAACACCCCTGGGACTCCAGTCTCCATGCCAGATATTTGCTACAGAGCAGTATGAGACATTGCAGGGAGATGATGTACCTTCTCTATGCAGGCAGTGACATCAAAGGAATAATTTAATTACCAGTGTACTGAGAAAGATTTTTGAAAATATAATGGTTTTACAAAGAAATCTGTAAATTTTCAGTGTCTTGCTATAGCAGCTTCACTGTCAAATGCTTCCCTACAATCACTGAAGTGTAAGAGTACTACTTACTACTAATTTTTTGTTCATTAGTATTATGTAATGTGAAGGTATGGTCAGTGAACAAAGACCTAGGAAGGAAACCAGCTAGCTTTACTTAGTGGCACTATGTCTTTTCTTCAGAATAATTGTACAAAGCCCCAGTTTGGGCAGGAGCATTATTTATCTCCAGTTGTTTCAATCAATTAAAGTTTTCTTAGGTAATTCTGCCATGGTGCATTTCCTCTTTTCCTTTGAGATGAATTTTAGACCCTGTTCCCTGCCGTAGTTGTATTCTTCATGTCACTTACTTTTAGTGGATGTTCACTTACTATCCTTGCTTACAGTCTTTGTAACTCTGTAATTGGCTGCTGGAAGTTTCCAGTTCACCTGAGGTAATTCATGTGAATATCCAGATCTTTTCCTTTACTTACCTTGCCAGGTTCAGTCTTGTTTCAACTGGGGATCTATTCAGTGCACAATAAAAGTAGTCCATGATCCACCTCAACATAACCTGCCTTGCCCTATGTGTTTTTGTGCTTGCAGTGATTCACTGCTCCTTCCTTCCTTCCTTCCTTCCTTCCTTCCTTCCTTCCTTTGGAAAGTCCCAACACATTCTCAGCCATACCAGTGAATGTGCTTCTGATGGGTCTCCAGGTCTAGCCCATGTGACTGAAAATGGAATCCAAGTCCTTCTAGACAGAAAACTCATCTGAAGGGAAGAAGTTGGCAACTATGATGTAATGCTTCTTATGGCATGACTGAGCCATTGACTTCGGGTGACCACTGCTAACCAGAAAAATAATAATTTCAACAGCCTATGCGACCATATCATTGAATCTGTCACTACACTACAAATCCTGCAGGTAAGAGTGATGAGATGGATCTAAATGTGAAATACTCAAAATGCATACAATACCCCTACTCTTGTTCTTCCAGAGAGCCATATGGAAGACTCTTGATCAAAGATCTTTTTTTTTTTCTTGCTTCTGTGAACAACCACCAGAAGTACCGGTCTATTTTAGATGTGAAATACAAACTCAGGGACTTCATTCAAGCAATATAGTTTATGCAATTTTACACCTTTGGGAATAAAACAAGTGATATTACTGTGATGGATATTTGTAAATCACCAGGTGTGGAATGTTCACTTCTGGGTTTACTAACATTAAAACACTGCAACCTATCTGATCAGTTTTAATAGGTATTAAACTATATGAGTTATGAAAACAATTGACAATACTTTTCAACAACTGTTTCTGTGGACACTTTTGGAAGACTATAAATACTAAATAACTAAAAAACCTTGGGTAGGCTAGAAAGCACTCTACGTAACTGATCTTTACCTAATGACACAGGATAATGGTGGCTTTCTTCTTGTGTGGTTAGTTCATGACTTTTTTGTTTATAGCCAGAACCCTTTTTATGATTGTTTGTCAGCTGCAGATGCTGGTTCTTAGGCTGGCATCTGCCTTTTGCTAAAAACCTCCATGCAAGGACTGAGATTCCTGTTAGGACACCATCAAGAAAATTACCATACTTATCCCAGCTAGTGCAAGTCAAAGTGGATTTGAAACCTCTTGGAAACCATGGTGGAGAGCTCTTGCCCTTGCAATGGGCTTCTGAAAAGCGGTTGTCCCATGCCGCCCAAGAGCAAAGTGCTTTGCAAACAGTATGCACATACTCCTAAGCTCTTGGACAGCTACAGAAGTCAGTAATACTGTGGGAAACCTGGCATAAGACCATGGTAAGTATTGACTTTTTGACACTAAGACACAAAATGTGGAAGCTTCTTCATTTGTTATGTGCTGTGACTCAACAGACCAACAAGCTTCCGCCAGTAAAATCACATGCTGTCATCAAAGCAGCTGCTCAGGAGCACAGAGGTATGGGTTAATAGATCCTGTCAAAGTCAAGCTCATAAATAACTTAACCAAAGTACATGAGCATGTTGGATAACCTTTTTCTTTCCATTCTAAAGATTAACAAAAGGCTCATTGTCACCGAGTCACAAAAGGTTGCTGGACTTGAGGCTATTTTTTGCTGAGTTTCTTAGGAATTGGAGAATAGCTGGCAATTTCACTTACAATATTTGCATTCTTAGTCAGGCAGTGGAAGCCTGGAAGCCTGGAAAAATGACGGCTATTCTGCATATATGGAGAAGGCAAACCAGTTCTAAAGCTGTAATACCTTGCTAGGAACCTTCTCTTGGATTGAGCTGGAAACCTCTGTTAAACTGTGTGTTTGGGAGCTAGCCCTGACTTCTGAGACCAAGGTCTAGCACAGTGCACCTAGAAACTGGCTACCAAAGCTAGCAGCTGTGCTGCCTAACCTCTCTGGGTGCTCTGGGGGAGTGTCTGCTGTGTTGAGCATTCCCAGTCATTTTCTCATCATTCAAAAGCTCAGCAACAGCAATCTGCATGCCTTGCTTGGCAGCCGTCCCAGTAGTACAAGAGCACTCTGCGATGGGCTCTTTGAGTTCCTAGGCTTGTGTGGCTACTTTTCAGACCTTTTAACAGTAACATTTCATGCTATCCTCCACGGTTTATGCGTACAATGGCACTGCAAGTGAAATATTAGGCATAATCTCTTCAAGGGACTAAGCAAACTCTTAGAGATGATCAGAGATTTTGAGCTCTACTCCTTTAAGGAGAATATATCCATATATATGGACACCCTCCCCCAAGAAGAATGGATTTTGAACCTCTGCTCTCAGGCAGATCCCATTCTTGCATGTGGAATTCCAGGAGCAATGACAGATTAGAAGCTCATGCCAAAGTTGCTGAAGCATTTAATAGAGTCTGAAGAAGCTAGTGTCAATCTTTCCTTTGTCTAGAATTACTTTAGCAGAAGTATGCAGGCTCTTCACATTCTCTGAATGGTTCACGTGAAGCAAAATCTCATCTAGGTGCAGTAAACTCAGGGCATTAAATTACATTTAACCTAAATCGTTAACTGTTGTTGATTCTCCATGTTATAATTATATTGGCTACAAACGAGATCAAATCAACAGTGTGGAGGAGACGTCAGTGGGGTGACTGTGAAATGACAGGCAGCAGCACCAATCCTCAGCCCCTCCACGCAGCTCGTGTGCGCTCGCAGCTCCAGGGTGGGAGGGCTCAGGGGAGGAGGGGGGCTCTGCACATATGTCCAGAAATTGCTGCAGTGGATGGCTTGGCTCAGCTCTCGCTGCTGTTTAAAGGCACATGAGCTGCATGTTAAATTGGGCATTAGTATTTGCCTGGCTCTCCAACATACAGCAGGTTTGACTGTGCTACATTCTACTGCTACTACACACAGTGAGGACAAAATGTAGGCAGAGACCATAAGCACAGAAATTACAGGACATCAGAGGCTGACTCTTGCTTCTCCTTTCAGATGACAGTTTCATAAGGGCAACTCCCTAAACCAGAACAGTATTAGCAAATTAGGATCATGGCTTGCCACCGTGCTTTGAGTTTCCAAGAAATGCTTGGTTTCTTTCTCAAAGTGCCAGCACAGGTAAATCTCTGGGCTTTTAGGCCGAGAAAAGGAAGAGCATTTGCAAACAAACCAAAAAAAAGAGGACTTTCCTCTTGCCTAACCAAAACACTCAGCTTGGGTGCCTGTTGCCAGCAGCTATCCCAGCTCTATAGGAGGTGGTTGTAAAGCCTCAGCACACCTGACACAGCGGACTCATTCTAGGAAAATAAAAGTGAATTCTGCTAAATCCTTAAATTGCTGCCTAAAATACCTATCAGCTGACAAGCAAACTATTGTCAGAAATGTTTTAAAACACAAGTGAGTGAGAGAGGAACCACAATACAAAGAAACTGAAGCTGTGTCTATACTGGCAAATTAAATTTCCCTGGGGCCATTCCCTGGCACTGAGACCAGTTGGCAAAGACCAACCTGCATCCATAGCATTAAACTCTCTTACTCTCCAAAACAGGGTGGCCACATGGAAACTGGTGCTGGGAGCAATCCCTGGCCCTTAGTGGTCCTGAATGCTACCCAATAATTGTTTGGGAGAGAGCTACTTTGGCCCTGATCAAAATGTGGCAAGACCTGTGCTAAAAATTTTGTGGTGTGGAGGATGGGGAGCACTGAGGGATATTCCTGGTGCTGTTAAATTTGGTGGTACTGAGGTTGCCTGAGAAATTCAACCTCTGCTATGGACAAGAAGAAAAATCTCAGAAAGAATGGGAACAGCTCCACCCTTTTAGTTTCCTGGTTGGGAGCATGAGGACATGTAAGACATGCAGTCTACCTTGAAAGCCTTGCTTGCAGGAGTCACAACCCTCACGCCATGGGTGGATGCTCACCTCCTCTGGAGTACAATCATGAGTAATTTTGCCAAAGAGAAGCTTTTTTGATTATTTTTTTTTTTAAGTATAACTTTTCCCATAACTTTTTTTGGTGGGTTTATAAGGCTTTGTTTTGCTGTATTTGGAAACTTTCTTATTGTTCTGCACTCTGCTACTACTAATATGTATGTACTTTTATCTCTCAGCCATTTCTAACACCATTTTCCATCTTTGAATTTCATTTTCATGTCAAGAGATGGTAAATATAAACACTGAATAAGATAGCTACAATATTTTTGTGACAGAGCACATCAGTACCTAGTTATTTAAAACAAAACAAATAAATAAATAAAAAAAATCCCTGCAGAGAGGACTCCTTGCTTCTAACAGCAGCTTCTTTTGTAAATCCAAACAATGCAGAGCAGGGTGGCCAGACTGGCCACGGAGCTGGGGCTGTTGTTTCTTAACGCCATGTGTTCAGTGGCAATGCTAGTTTCAATTATTCTCAGAATCGCTCATTCTCATCACAGAACTGACATTTCTTAGCAGGAATTTTTGTTTTTTAATCGGATCAGGTCCCTAATCCAGTTCAAAATACAGTCCTGTAAACGATTGTACTGTCACAACTGAATGGGCTGAAGACCAACAGACAGGACACGGGAGAGTGGGAGGCAGGGAAAGTACCAAATACAGAGTTTGCATTGAGTTTACAGCTGCTCTCTCTTTCTAATGCCTGCTGCTTTTTGGTTTTTGCTCCACCTGTGGATGAAAGCATATCCAGGAGAAAGTGAGCTCAGGATTTCACAGCTGTTCCATTGCTTGTTTTCTTTCAACTCTCCTTCCTTCTCTAGGCTTCGGTGATCATTTGTGCAGATAGTCCAATGCCCCTATATTCCTTTGGCAAAATGGTGCTTAGGCTTCCTCTTTCCAAGAAGGAACCACTCAGAAGGCAGGATGTGTTTTCACAGCAAATATCAGTTTCTCTTGCCTGCATAAGACTGGTAGATCTGGCCAATGCAACCACCCCTTTGAAAGTGAGTCCCCATTCTACCAGGACTTCCATAATCACTCAAGTTGCTTAACACTTCTTTTTTTTCTGTGTCCACCTTCACTAAAGGGATTAACAACTATCAGATGTTTAATGCAATTAACAGTACTGTTGAAAGGGGAAGAACTGAGAGTAGAAGAGAAGGAACAGATTAAGGAATGCTCCTTCAATTAAACATTTTCAGCTTGGTTGAGTCTTACAAAGATCACCCTAAAGTACTTAGGGATATGGCTGAAGCAATCACAGAGGTGTTCAGCTAAAACCAGCTCCAGGCATCTGTGGTTGAATTATCCGGTTTGGAGATTATCTGTGCCACAGATACAGAGCTAGCTAGGATCTGACATGGCTCATTACCACCAGCACCACATGAATAAAGCGTTGCATATTTCAGGGTCAGGCTGGGTCTGGAGATAGTCCAACAGCTTCCATTCAGGACAAAGCTAAGGCCTTCTCTCTGAAAATGTGGCTGGATATGAGCTGTGTACACTTGTACCTGTGTCATATTCCTTCTGATCTCCTGAAGAATAATCAGCTTAGGCACAGTGTGAGGGAAGTGGTATGGGTCATTTCAAATCCACTCATTATCTCCATGTAAAAAGCTGCACCTAACATGAGTCCAAATTAAGTCTAACTGGATCCAAGATAAGTCTGTAAAAAGCCTTGAACCATTTCTGTTATATGTTCTCATAGACCTGCATGGTTCCCTATATCCATCACCCGGAGTGTCTCAACTCTCCTGAGGCTCCAGTGGAGAATCGATGGTATCTTGGAGGATTTGTGAAGCTGCAGAAGACTGGAAAAGAGGCAAATGTTAAAAGACCTGGTATGGGTCAGATCAAAGTCATTAAAAGGCTGAATTTAAAAATTGCCTGTGGGACTGTGGTGGGTAGAAGAAACTCAGATGTGAAGTAGCAGCTCACAGGGGTTGGCCAAGAGTAAGTCACACTGAAATAAGTTAATATCTTTCTATGTTTTGTTCCAGCCCTGCCTATGTCTGTGGGTTTTCTTGCTCCTGGCTACTGGGGTTTTCCAGCATTTGCTAAGGATACAGATGATGTCACCAGCCTCAGTGCTTGGGTGGTCCTCATTGCAGCCCTCTTCCCAGGAAATGAGGTTGCTTGATGGTGCAATTGCTGCCTGGCACTGACACCAGATCCATGCTTCAATAGTAACCTTTTCTGATAAACTTTTCCCAAATAAAGGGTGATTTTACTGCCCCTTCTTGTTGACAAGGTGAATATGAGATGTTACACCAAGTATCAAAAGGATTTTACCCAAATCACAATGAAGTACAAGGAGACAGAAATGTTTAAATAAGGTATCTAAAAAACCCTCTATCTTTCCAACAATTACTCTAGAATAAGACAGAAAATTAAATACCCACCTTAAAGCATCTTTAAGTAGCAGTTTAATTCTGAGCTGGATTTATGTAGACATTAGAGTTCCTCTCTTACAACTGCACTCTACTTGTACACTAAGTAATTATATGGTACCTGATTGGGAAAGGTTGTGCAGGTATCATATATGTGTGCTTGTATACCCTGAGATATTTCTGTATCTATCTAGAAGAAGAAAAGCTACAACTCTAGACATTGCCTGGAGGAATCCACAGAATCACAGAATATGGTGAGTTGGAAGGGATCCACAAGGATCATTGAGTACAGCTCCTGGCCCTGCACAGGACCATCCCCATGAGTCACACCATGTGTCTGAGACTGTCATCCAAACACTTCTTGAACTTTGTCAGGCTTGGTGCTGTGACCGCTTCCTTGGAGAGCCTGTTCCAGTGCCCAACCACCCTCTGGGTGAAGAACTTCTTTCTAATATCCAGCCTAAACCTCTCCTGACACAACTTCAGGCCATTCCCTTGGGTCCTGTCACTGATCACCACAGAGAAGAGATCAGTGCCTGCCCCTCTTCTTCCCCTCACAAGGAAGTTGTAGACTGCGATGGGATCTCCCCTCAGTCTCCTCTTCTCCAGGCTGAACAGACCAAGTGCCCTCAGCTGCTCCTCATACGGCTTCCCCTGAAGGCCCTTCACCATCTTCATTGACCTCCTTTGGATGGTCTCTAATAGCTTAATATCTTTGTTATATTGCTTAAAAGTAGTAGGGATTTAATGAGAGATACACCTTCCAGCAAAAAACACCATGAAAGACTAATATGCTGTCCCCCCTCACTTTTCAAACCACATATTCTTTGTCTGCCACATCCAAGAAACTTCATTTTCTGATTCACCAATACTGAACAGTGTTCACTTCAGTATTTTTCAGTCCTTTAACTGATTAACACCTTATGTGTCACATACATGAAGGGAGGCTCAATTTCGCCCGTGACTCAGATTTTTCTCTTATTATAATTATACACCTACAGCAGAAATGGAGATTTCATGACTTTGTCACTGTGGCTAATGGATGTGTCTCTGTGCTGACAGGGATGTGAGTTATCCATCCACCTGTCTCCTGGCTATCGGAGAGACATAGAAGTGACTCATCTCAGGGGTACCAAGTCACGTCAGCTCCTTCTCACAAGTTCCTTCTTGTTTCTTTCCTCTTTGAATTTCACTCTGGATGATCAGGAAAATCTGAGACAATCAATCTCATGATTACATTCTAAGGCAGATTAAGTGACTCAGAGGATCTCACCTCACTGCAGATGCCAATAGCGCAACCATCTCTGTCAGAGCTGGTTGGTCTGGGCTCCCTTTTAGTCAATGGAGGGAAATAAGGCCCAATTCACCTTCACTGGGTTAAATATCAGCATTACCATGGGGTGAACCATGTTATAAAAGTGTGGGTTCCCTTGTTGACTCCTGAGACAGCCTGTATGATGACTGCATGATGTGGCATTGATGACTACACTGCATCCTGCCCCAGGTGAGTCAGAAACAAGTACACGTGCATTTTGAGATCTGATGAAATAACCTGCTCTGTCATCCAAATGTAGTCTCCTACCTCTCTCTGCATGACTTATTGCACTTCCTTTTCTTATATTTTTGCTGCATAAACAATATTTTGGCAGATCCACTGGACTAATTGGCATAGGGAGGTATCACATGGCAAATACGGGGCAAAAGGAAGTTCTTTTATGCCCACAAAAAAGAACACATTATCTATTGGGATAAAATGCCCTAGGCAGCCTTTTCCTCTACTTCACCCTCAAATCAACACAGGTTTCTAGTCTAAAGTAATATACAATCAAAATTTATACTTGTATCAGAATAAGCTGGACACTCTTCAACCTCAGGTCACCTTGGAAAGGCTCTCTGGAGTTGTTGGACTGATACAGCCAGTCCTCCAGTGCTGAGGCTGTTCCCACTGTTATGCGCAATGGGAAAATGCCAGGAGTGCCAAGGACATAAAAGCCTGGTACTCACTTGGGACATGGGACACCCATTCTGCAGATGGTAGTGGCTGCTGTGGTGGCGGGAGAAAGCATAAGGTGGTAGCAGAACCTTTGAAAACCGTCCTATAAACCAACTAGAGTCTGATTTGACCTCTTGCTTTGCTGTGATTTCCATCGTGGTGCAGCAGCCTGGCACGGCAGGCAGTGCACCTGGGAGCCCACGTGTTGAGCTGGGTTCCTACCGGCACTGATTTGGTCTTTCAAAAGAATAATTGCTATTTTGCCTATCTATGGGTTTACAGACCTAGTTTCAAAAGAGGCAGCATAGTATGCTCTTTTCAGGATCTGAAATGCTCCTTTGGATGGTTTCCCTGGGGGCTTTTTCATTTATTTATTTTGATTTATATACCCAGTAAAAGGATCATATCTAATCTCAACTCTAACGCCAATGGCTACTTTTAAAGTACAACTGTAGCATTGACCACTTTTGCTGAACACTCTTTCTGGGGAGAAAGAGAGAGAAAAAGAGCCTAGCAACAACAAAAAAGCCATAACATTTTAACAACAAATATTTATCAAATCATAACAAGTTGTTTCAGGATTCTAATGAATTTCAATGAAAATAGATTTAAAGAAGGATTAAGGCAATTTAAATACAATTATCAAAGTGCAGCCTAGATAGGTAGGTCAAAAAGACAGAATAAAAGTTCCAGAGAGTTTACAATAACTTTGCTGTGAAGTCTTGAACCAAACCAAACAATACGAATATTCACCGAGGAACACCTAGAAAACCTCATGTGATGTAATTTCTGAAACAAACCACCCTGAGTGTGGTGAACCCCAGTGTATACTACTGTGCTGAAACAACAAGATTCAGACCCAATGACCTCCACTTCTGAAACATGCCATCCCACCAATTTGTGGCCATACTGGTTTTGAGCAAGAGGCTGTCAGAAACTACTCTTACATCATAGTTAGTTGTGATTAATTTTTTTTGAGGGCCATTTTATAAACATATTTATGTTTGTAAAACATATATTATGCTTTCTTCCTTCTAGGCCATTAAAAGCCACATCCAGAACAAGATGTTCCATAACCCAGCCTTCTCATCCTTATTATCCACCTTGATGCTCTGGAAGAAAACCTTTCTTCTTGTCTTCCTCACTCTTTGATACAGTCCCAGAGAGCAAGATATCCATGAACTGCAGTTTGCCTCCAGCTGGTGCCCAGGGCTGGGGATGCCCTCCTCCCTGCTCCTGATTACACTGCACTTTGCAAGAGCCTCAGCTCCACCTGCTTCTGATGCTCTTGCCACTAGCATCAAAATGATGTTTTCCAATTTGATAAAACTGACAAAATGTTTCAGCTGGCTGAGGCTGTGGGTGAAAACCACTGAGGTGTTGGGTGAGAGCAGAATGGTGCAGGCGGCCCTCAGATCTTTCTTTCTGGCCCTTGAAATCATGCCCTGCAGGGCCCCATCCTGACATAAGAGGCAGGACCTTGTGCATAGAATTTTTCAGGAATGTCTCCATTAGTTTTAATTACCAGGCATAATTGAAGCACACATTTTGAATCAGGAACCTGGAAAGTTTTGATGAGCTCTATCAAAACTTTCGCAGTTCATCTCAAGGACTGGCATTACAATAAATGTCATTCTCTAGTTTATAGTCGTAATCCTGGAGCAAGAGCTGATGATTGTTAATTTTATGCTTTCTTTCTTTCTGCTTACTCATTATGTCAGCATATTTCATTTCTGTTACACTTTCTGAAATCAATCTTCCTTTTAATGTATAGTTCCCTATTGCCTTTTTTCCCAGTAAACAGCTGAAGATATAGTGTTGGCCTCTAACACATGGAATCCATTTATGATAGTTTACATAATCAGATTTTCAGTGCACTGTAAATCTGTCTTTAAATGCTTGCATTGCTCCAGGACTAAACTGGTTAAATTTTGGAACTGTTTTTCATCATTTGTGTACATTTCACTATTTAAAGGAACAATTAAGATGCTATTTCGGTGGGGCTTTAGCACCTTCTATGTGTCATTGATTATTTTTCCCCTAGTGGGAATTTCTACAAATGAATATTGTATTTCAGAATAACAACTACTTTGGTCATAAATATCTTCTAAGCTACTAAATGTCAAACTTTCTTTGGCAGTAGGGTAATTAATCTCTTGAATATTGTGGTTGACTTTTGCAATTAAAAAAAGTGATGAAATTTCGCAGGGAGGAACAAGCAAAACTAGCCAAAATGTTAACATGCAGATGGGTGATGACCCTATGAAACAGCTCTGATGGGAAGCAGGAATGTGCTCCCATAGGCTGCCTGTGGATTCTTCTCATGCGTTTGGTGCCCTGCTTTTAAGCTCTGAGGGGCATCAGGACTAACAAGAGCAAGACACAAGCCCAGGTGTAGGGCACTGCAGTCAGGGCTCTGAAGTGGTTCCTTGCCTCCGTGGAGGACCAGACTCCTTCAAGCAACATGGTTTACTCTGCTGTATCATTTGCCAGTGGGAAAAAAGAGCAAGAGGTAAGCCCAAAGAAGGGCCTGGCAGCCACTGAAGAAGCCACCAGAGGAGCCTGCCCAAGTTACCCAGGAATGTGTTGCTTCACTGCTGTGGGTTTTTGGAGGCTTCAGCTGAGTCATGGTTCAACATACACATGTACCACCTTCCCATGAAGAAATTGGAGGGTGAAACCCCTGAGCAGCCAGGCTGGAGTGTGGAGACACAGCTGGCTTGCTTGCATTTGCAAGAGTGGGTTTGACCAGCAGCTGATCCTTCCCTGAGGCCTGATATTTCTTCCTCTCCAGTATGAGGACAACTCTACAGAAGTTCAACCCTTTTCACAAGCTGAATTGCTAAATTGATTGCAGTACATCAACAACATTTTCTCATAGGGAAACACACTGACTTTGGTCCGTACTTTCTCATATAAAGCAGACTCAACAGCAAGCATTTTCAACTTGGTTTATAACTGTGCACACTGGGGTGTTATTAAATCCTTTTAGAAGCTGATTTGTGTGTGGAGAGTGGATAAAATTGCACTTGGATATATGTGGTGGGGGAAAAAAAGTTTTCCCCCTGGAGTTAAAAAAATGGTAACCCCCGAGGGAGTGGTGTCCCTTGGGGTTGAGCCAATGAGCGCTCCTGCAAAATATAAACATATCACACCAGACCGGAAAAGAAGGATGTTGTAGTTGTTGTTGGAGAGAGTGACCATGTTCTGAAGCCACGAGGAGAAGGGGCAGGAGCCCCGTTGGGGGCTAGCCCCCCCCAGCCCCTGGCAGGGGGGCTACAAGAACTTGGAACAGTGTTAAACTGGACCAGGTTCTGTAGCTGAGAGCTGAAGGAGTTTCTCCACTGTAAGCAGCAGCAGGAGATACTGAAAAGCGGCGGCAGAGCAGCAGTGGCCGGAGAACAGTGGCAGAGAGCCAGAAGGAGATAAGGAGCAACAGAAACAAGCATGCAGCCAAGCAGAAAAGACACAGAGATGTTTAATGGAGAGAGAGAGAGAGAGCTAAGCTCTACAGACAGAGGTTTGGGGTAAGAACTGAAACAAACTCCCCAAACCCTTCTGAGACCTCCTAGAGAGGAGGAGGAGATGGACTCCTACTTGAGAGGAGTCTTGGAGTGCTGCAGCACTGGAGAGAGAGGAGCTGAGAAGCTCAGACGTCCCGGAGCTGGACCAGGATGGCCAGATGGAATGCGGAGGGGGTGACCTTGCTCCCCCTGCTGCTGCTGCCAAGCTGGCAACAGCCTGAAACAGAGCACAGGAGCTCTGATAGAACTCTTGAGGCAAAGGCCTTCAACTGAAAGCTGCCCGAGAAGTTCTGACTCAGGGGTGAATCCCCTGAGGGAGGGATCTTCATGGGGGTCTTACACCCCATGATATGACGTGGTGAAGCGAGTTTTATCCCTACTACGCAGCCCACAGAAGAGAGAGAGACCGTCGAAGGGCTGAGGGGGGGAGAGGAGACCCCCCTTATGTGTAATGGAAAGAGATCTAGCTACAACAATCCAACTACAGCTGCTGCATGGAAGAAAAGAGACACTGCTGCCCTGGGAGTGGAAAGGGTCTTTCCTTCTCCCTTCTGGACTTTTATTGGAGGGAGAAGAGATTGGTCCATTGTAAATACTGATTTATCATAGGAGAGATAGTTAAAATTATGTATATGATGTATTGTAATATTTATTTGTACAGTGATTGTAATATAATTCCCTTTCCCCCCATACTGAGTCTTGTGTTTTGTCTGGAAAACCCATCTCACACTGGGTTGAGATGTGGGAGGGAGGCCTGGACTCGGGAATTGGATTCTGGGAGTCTCAAACCACCACAATATAGCTTGTGAGTGTGGACAGATGTTAAATACAAAATGTCCAGGTTCAAGGCTGGGAGATAACAGATTTCCAATGCCACAGCTGGCTTTGGTTGTTCCCTGAGATAACATTACCTTGCAAAACTATGAGTAAAGGAACAAATGATGGTATGGATTTAACTGGAGCAAATCCAATACAACTCAACTGCAGTTGGGTGAGTTGGGTAAATACTTACCCAAACAAACTTGCTTTGTTTACCTTATACCGATGCACAGGATTTAGTCAAAACAGTCAAACAAATGTCTATTTTGAAGCATTTGGTCCAGGTAAAACCCTAGGTTTGTTTTGGAGATTTATTTTAGACACATAGAGTTGCATAGATGAGGAGCAAGCTGGGAAAAGAAACAGGTGGTGCGGAAGGGAGGAACAGAATAGAGGAAATGAACAGAGGAGAGAACAGAGGAAAGGAAGGAGCCAAGTCTGAAGTGAAAGCCTGGTGAAAATAAGTCAAAGTATTTGCACCACTGAAAACCAAATGAGAAAAACAACCTGATAGAGGCACCTAAGCTGTGAAGGGTTCAGAAGGCTCGTGTGGACAGCGAGCACTACTGATAGATGCTGTCCCTGCCAACCTGGTACCAACTGCATGCTGATGTTTATGGGACTTCAGCATGTGTTTTGTCCTTTAAAACTTAGGAACAAAAACACAGGTTAGAAACTGTGGCACCAGCACATTATTAAAGTTATGAAGTTAAAAACTCCAGAGTTTGGAAGTACTGGAAAGGCACATGTTGGTGCTCTCTGCACATGTTCTCTGTTGAGTGGCCTTTAACCACACACAGGACTCACGCCAACAGCCCTGCAAAGCAGGTTCAACTGTGCTGGCCTTTCTCCAGTGTTTGAAACCCATCCCTTGTAACTGTGGGCTGTGGCACTTTACTGAATTCAACAGTGCTGGCAGGTAGGAAAGTTGTCCAGGAAGTACCTGATGAATTTACAGAGCTTTCAGGGCTGGATGGCCCCATAGCTGTTGAGTGTTAAACTACCCTGTTAGATACAGACACAAATTCTGCCTTAAGCCTTGAGTAGTTTCTTGTGCTGGTGTCCAGGACTTTGCCCCTAGAACAGAAAAAAAAAAAAAAGCACATTGCTTAATTGAGAGTGTATGATCCTTATTGACTGGGTGGAGCAACACCATGAAGCAAAGCAGGTCAGCACCCAGCAGTCCCTGAGCTGCTCACTTTAGTCCCCTGTTTCATATGTTAAGCCATAACTTTGTCCTTATAGAACAACATCCAAATTTCTCCCTTGCATTGGTTCAAGCTGGATGTAACTTTGTTCTCTATCCATGGGATGTGAACTGTGCTAAGGAGTAGTATGTTGTAGCTAAGGCTCTGCATGCTGCTGTCAGCGTGGCCTTGACCACTGCCCTAAGGGTGCTGCCAGTAGGTGGGGTCCAAGTGGAAATTTTGATTGCTCACTCTACCTTGTTTGCTGGAGTTTTTGTTCTTGTAAGGGAATTCTATGTTTTTTGAGGTGGGCTCTGGAGGACTTTTCAATGTGATTGGGGCATAACAGCCAGAAAAGACCATCTGCCCACAGAATAATTATTTATTCTAGAAGGGAGATCACAGGAACTGAGATATTTTTTACTATCTGTTCATATCAGGAGTGTTTCTAAACAGATATGGATCTGAGCTAGGTTCCCACATTCACATACACTTGAAGTTCAATGGAACCCAAATCAGGCTGCATGGTCAGGGGCTGAATATTCATTCATGGCCATGGACAAGGCTGAATATTTAAGTTCCTTGAATCAAGGAAGAAGAAAAATGGGCTTGGATAAAAACATGTGTGTGCAAGACAGAAAGAATAATTGATGGAGTTGGAAACTCTGTTGTGCAGCTCTGGGTTCATCCCTGTTTCCAGCTCCAGCATACATAGAAGGGCTGTTCCCAGCTTTCCAAATCAGGCAGACACATTGTGTTCATGAATTTGTTCATGGATTAGTTACTGTGTGCAGAGTGCTCCAGCTGAACATCTATAAAGTTAGGCTCCTTTTGCAGAGTACTTTGATACGAGGGGACTGGCTGTCTTGGGGGATCTCTAATAAGCTGTGTTTATTGTGAGGCTGCTGGTTGCAATCTCATCTGCACAGATTTATAGTGGAGCTGTTACGTGAGTGATTGTGGGATTTGCATTTTTGCACATATGGAAATGTGGAGTTCACATTGCTATGTGATGCCAGCCTTGAAAATCAGAGCTGGAAGGAAGGAATGTGGGAAGGA
Source organism: Manacus candei (assembly GCF_025592945.1). NCBI lineage: Eukaryota > Metazoa > Chordata > Aves > Passeriformes > Pipridae > Manacus > Manacus candei. Next base: position 2,661,370 of record NW_026138111.1, on the reverse strand, counting down.
ATTCGCTCCGAAGTGAGAAATGTGGATTTTGATAAGGGAAGCACCATCAGTCATTGCCTAATGAGCATGAAATGTATTCCTGATACTGCGTAAATGTAGGAGGCTCTCTGGTATGGTGATGACAAAGCAATGGCACCCTTTTACAGGACCTTTTATAGGAAACATCTGAAAGGACTTAGGCTGCATCTTCTCAGGATGCTGAGCCACTTGAGCAGCTCCTGGCCTGGGAAGGGGACCCCTCAAGCCATGCACTAGGGCCCAAAGATTAAAACATCTGCCCTGAACGCACAGGGAGGGAGTTGGTGCTGAGTGAGGGACGTGTGCTGGCAGACTGGTTTTGGAGCTTTTCCTCACTGTGTGTATGCTGAAACACCACATGTACATCTTGAAGAGCCTGTTCTACTTGAAAAAGAAAGAAAAGATGTCAACTGGATGTCCCCCATGCACACTCTGTTAGATTCTCTGATTGGATAATATATTGGTTGGCAATAGACTCCCTGCCTCTCTAGAACATCCAAGACTTAAATTAGCTACTACTGATCTATAAATTTTAGGGTAAACAGTTGAAGTAGAGTCAGATTGGCAAACCAGACCTTGGACCCACTCAGTCAGAAATATATCTAACAACAAATTCAGGTTAGAGATTTCAAAAGAATGAGGTAAAACACAGACAGTGTGACGATATTTGTGCTCTTTCTGTTTGCCAAGCCTTCAGGGTTTCTCTTTTCTCCCCAGCCAGAAGATTCTCAAATTTAACATTTAAAGTGGAAGTGGAAGTGCTCCTGTAATTTAAATGCATGTGTAAATGTGATTTCCTAATTAATGATGAAGCTGAGCAGTTTGCTGAAGATGTCTCAGTTCTAGTTTTTAAAGTTGTATTTATAAACAAATTGCAAATCTCTTCAAATCCATAATTATCTGTCACAGCTGATGAGCACTGAAAATATCTTCCAAGATATTGTTAACCCTTAAGAACTGTTTAAGCTGTGAGTTGTTATACCTTTGTAACTTCAAACAGGGAACGTTAATATGAAGTTTATATTCACCACATGACTCTGCAAACTAGATTTAAGGGAAAGAGCAAACACTGTGAAACTGTGATAAAATCTGGAGAGCTGGTGAAAGCATACTTGCATAGACAGTGTAGAGCCAAGTGTGAGACACCCTGTACACTCCCATCGGTTGTTCCTGAACATGAATGGCAAGCTGAAAATGTCAGTTGGCTGTCTCAAATGCCAGCTGTGCCCACAGGCTCATCTCTCAGCACTTCCCTTCTTACCTCTGAGAACTCCAAAACATGCTGAATAAGCTGTGGGCATCACCCCTTCTAGTGCTGGCAGGGAAGTTGGGAGGTGGGAAGATGGAAGATTGTACCCAGCTCCTCCATATGTAGATTGTGCCTGGGGCAGCCCAGAGCAAGCCCAATGCACGCCCTGCCACGCTTCTCCAGAAGGACCAGTTAGGCAGTTGTCAGAGCTGTAACAACATTTCCTTATATTTTTATATTACTATTCGTATAAAGGGCAAAAATATTGCCCCAGCTCTTGGATATTTGAGTAACATGAAGACTGTGAGAAGGGTGGGTGCAGCTGTTCCTGGTGTCCTGCCTCAGTGCCCCTCAGCGGAGATCCTGTTTGTCTCTTCTTTCAGGATGGATATTTGGAAGATACCTTTCTCTCAGTTTCATCCAACCTGGATAATGTCACACCTCCGACACCATAGCCACCCACAGATACTCTGACCAACTGGCTGGACACGTGTCCTGCTAAGTGTGCTACACCTGTCGCAGCAGAGTTCACTTATACCTGAGTTAGAAGTGGGTGAAAATATGGCTGCTGGTCCAGCAGTAAGAGTGGGAAATATGAAGGGCTACAGGGTTTGATCCCTATCCCTGAGCCTGGTATGGCCCTGGTCAGAACTGGGATTCAAGCATCCATCCTGCAGGAACGTTGTTTCATGAGCTTTTACGTAGCTTTTACGTAGCTCACACTGGTCACGTGTCCTTGTGCAATATGGGATGCTCCAATCTATCCCTTTGAAACTGTCAAAAAAATAGACTCTGAAATGTATTGCTGTGTATTTAAAAGTAGAGTTACAGAAACAAATTCCGTCTCATAACAAGGATATTTCTGACAGACATATTCCTCAATTAGTGCTATTTGGTTATGTGGTAATAAAGTTAAAATGCCAGCATAATATCCTTCTACAACCTCACTCTTTAGACTTTTGATAGTAAAAGAACAGAGCACTTCAAGATAATTTCCCCCAGCTAACCCTTGGCCTTGAGTATGCTGCAGAAAACATTATAGTGTGTCCAAATAATGAGAATTACTGCTGGCAGTACAAGGAGGAGCTCAGCATCAAGGACAACATCCAGTTTTATCATGCTCCCATCTAGCCTGTTAAAGATAATAAAAAGCGACTACTCCAACCAGAAATTTTTCTTCATCTCTAGTGTTTGAAACAGTAATCTCAAAAATGATCCTGAAGGCTCAGGGATGACAAAGACCTTTGCATATAACAAATATTTTAATAGTTCAGTTTCCAAATTTATTTCTGGCCTACAGTACATACTTCCCCCCCCCCCCAAGTTTGTGTTGAACCCTGGCTGTATTTATTTTGGGATGAGGAGAACTGCATGATGCTTCTTCTCCATTTCTGAGACTACAGTCCAACGAAGCAGATGAAACAGTAACATTAACAGTAGTGTCACTCCTTGTTCCTCCTTTAGTTCCTATCCTGTGCTTGGCTGAGCAGTATAATCTTTCTCTTAAGCCTTCCAGGTAGGAACCAACCCGTGGAGCCCCTGATTTCTCAGACTGAGCCCCCAGCCTTCCCCAGCTCCTGCCATGGGAGAAGAGCCATGGCACCCCAGAGCTGCACAGCTCAGAGAGCACACAATGGTAGGAGGAGGGAACTGAGGTCTTTGCAGTGCCAGAGCATAAGACATTTCTTCCATGAGGCAAATGTGGGTTTGTGGTTCAGGAAAATTTTTGAGACCTGGCTTTTTATTCCCTGGAGTTTCCCCGGTTTTGTAAACCAAAAAGCCATGCACAGAATTGTTTGGAGAAAAGGAGTTGAAGTCTTAATTTTAAAGTAAAACCTGCATTTCCAGATGGAGCTCGTAGATTTGTGACCTAAATCTGTGGTGTGTATTAATACACCCAAAGTGGTGGCACAAACTTGTTTTACAAAGACAGCAAAGCAAGGCTGAAACGAGCCCTACCTGAAGGCAGCAGCACAACTCCTGTGGGCCTCAAGAAAATGGGGTTTTCTTTAGGAATGGAGGTGGATGAAGATCAGGGGTGGGTGGAGTTCAGAGGCAGATAAAGTCGTGTTTCTAGTGAAGCACAGCTTCCTCTGGCTAATCCCCCAGCCAGCACCACATTTCTTGTAAAGGCAGACCTGCCTGAGGGAAAACTCCTACTCTTGCCTGTCACCTCTGTTTTCCATCTCCTGGGGATGAGTTCAGGAATGCTGCCCAAAGTGGAACCCCAGAGGCAGATGGAGAGGGAGGGGGCAGAGAGCAACTTGCAACATCTCTACCTGTCCCACCTGCAAAGTCTCAGCTCTCCTCACCACTTCTTTTGTCCATGTATGGGAGCAGAGGGGAGTTTTGACCATCACCCCCATGTCTGGTTGGTGAAGTGTGTAGTGGATTGGTTAGAAATGCGAGGACATATGAACATGGCTAAGGCTATGGATGAGCTGCTAAAGTATAAGACGCAGTCTGACTAGGCCCATGAGAAAGTCTGAGATAGCAGGGCCGTGAGAAAGCAGCAGCCAGCAGCGTCCTTGGGTATCCTAAATTGAGCTGAGAAACAGGAGCTAGGCATTACCAAAACAAAGGCACTTAACGAGCCACCTGTGTAAACAATGGGAAGCAGTTAAGATGATATCACCACCTAACCGAGTACCAATAATGAGCCTGATTTCTGTAATATTCATGAACCTATTATAGAGTGTATATTAAGCTACTGTCAATCTACAATAAATGAAGTTCCTGGATTCTCACATTGAGGTGTCTAGAGCTTTCCGTCGCGACGTTAGAAGTGCAGGGAGCCCCTCTCTCCCAGGCTGTTGAGGGACAAGGGCCCTGTTGAGGGAGCTGGATCCTAGGCAGTGCCATGAGGCAAATCAGGGAGGAGAATTTATGTAGGTCATGTTGGTTCATAATTATTTGCTGGAGGACAGGAAAGTAGGCATGGAGGGGGAAGGACAAAGTAACCACACTTTGGAGAGGGGCTGGATTGTGTTATTAGGCAATTGGCAAGGGCCAGAGCGATCCTGTGGCTTCATCTTTGCCAGCAACACTGAGAAAAGCAGCAGTGTGGCCACTGCCACCACCTCTCCATCACTCTTTGCTGCTCCTTCATCTCCTTCTGCTAGAGCAGCTGTTCTCTATGTGGTGAATCAGATGAGAGGGTATAACTCAGCAAAAGGCTGGGTTTTGGTGTTTGTTTTTGTCCAGAAAAAACCCAAGTATTTTTCAGCCAGATTAACCATCTGAACAGGTTTGCTTTAAAGCCATGCTAGCAGAGCAAAAGCACTGGCATAGGTTGAGGATGGAGGAGGAGGGGCAAGGACCCCAGCTGAGCACACAGTGAAAACACAGAGGAAACCCTGGGGTTTCCCAGTTGCAGAGCCAAAGCCAGTTCATTTGGAAAACTAATACCTCTCTCAGGCACATGGGAAAGAAGTTCAAAGCTGATCTTCAGATAAAAATTTTTTTTCTCAAATTTGTATAATTATCCTTAGTCTGTTAGCACGATGCTTTGTATGCCTTCCACCAATATTTTTCCATAGATTTTTCATTCTTAATTAAATAAGAGTTGTTGCAAAAGGACAATGTCTACAAAGCTGAGTAAGAAACAAAGAAATCGACATTAAAACAGCCACAGTCGATGAAAGGTGGTGAATTCACTGTAAGTGAAGGAAATGCAGGAGAGACAGGTAAGCAAACCGAAATAGGATGACTCACTGCCTGGCAGATCTTACTGTGAAGATGGTGGGGTCCATCCCCACCACAACTTCATTGCTGTTGGCAGAATTATTCTAAGCCCTATGTCACCCCCATGCTCGGGGTGGCCAGAGGTGTGTTGGCCCAGGTGCTGCAGCAGGAAACAGTCACCAGTCCCATAGGGATTTCCCCCACTGTCCCCAAGCTTGTCTTGTTAGTGTTATCTGGAAGTTCAGGGCTAAGGGTGCAGCTCTGTCTCCCAATTTCCTTCTGCATGCTTGTGTGACCATTGTTTATTGCTCATGCAGTTCCCAGCACATGCTCCATATTCGGCACTTACAGCTTGCTAATTCCCTATAAGTTTCCCTGATGGGGACACAAACATTATCTGACCATGCACTTTGACACCCAAGATAAATGTTTCCCTTATCTGCTGATATTTTCCTTACCTGTAAGATTGTAAACGTTCTTTCTGTCCATAGGGAGTGCTGGCCCATTACTTTAAGTGGGCTCTGTGATGTATCCTTGGCCTGTTGCTGGCCCATGGCCACGGGGAACAGAAATGCTGTAAAAGGGGGCCACAGCCAGACAGCTGCACTCAGCACGTCATTGTGAGGGCGTGCAGAGACTGGACATGGTGCTGAGTTTGGGGAGATACCCCCTCCCTTTGCATGTCAAGGTATGTGCTTCTCCAAGGATGCAGGATTTGGCTCCACAGAGAGTAGAGGAAATCAGCAGGGAGAAGCTCTGGGAATGAGGGGACGAAGGACATGGGGTGAGAAGGGCGGCTGGGGCAAGGGTCACAAGGGGACAGTGTGATTTGAGGGATGACAGGGGTAGAACTGGCTTTGGTGAAGGGACAGGAGGCCTGGAGGGGAGACTGGAGTGTGAGCTGTTGGTGTGGGCTGTTATGGGTGAGAATGTTTGGTGGGTTGGTGGTGGTTTGAAGAGTGTGAGTGGTTAAATAGGAGGGTCTGTTACAGAATCACCCAGGCCGAAGACCTGGGGAAGAAAACTTCCCAGCCACAAGTCCAGCAGCAGGATGGTTTCAATGGACCGTAGTGATTGCTCTTCACTGGGAATTTTCACTTCAGATGTTTCAAGGCCCCTTGGCAGCCATACATACCCTCAACCAGGAAGCCAGCTGGTCCTTGCCTGAGCTCAGAACTTGTTATCTTCAGGCAGAGGGCAGAGGGAAGGAAGAGACCCTGCCAGAGTGTTGGGATGTCGTGATTGCAGCCATCAACCCTGTGTCATGCAGCCGTGGGATACCCATCACAGGTGGAGGCTAAACACACAGTGAGGGCTGCGATGGGGCTTCACCCTGGTGGGGACCAAGCTTCAGGCATGAGGGTGATGCAGCATGGGCCTGACCCCTGCTGTCACTTCCCGTCACCAATCCCTCATCCTCTGGCTGATTTCTGGACCCAATCCAGCATATTGTGTGTCTTGCAGGAATTGGCAGGCTTTGAACCTGCAGCTTCCTCACTTGGAGGGATGATGACATGATGAGGTTGACAACTGTGCTGGAGGGAGGGATTTAATGCACCCTTCCGGCGCTGTATTAGTCACAAAGGTCACATCTATTAACAGACAGAGCTGTAGTGCGTGGCAAGTGGGTCACGTGTTACCAGCTTCTTGTTTCCACCCAGTAATTCATGCTAAAAGGGAAGTAATGTAGTGTCAAGCAGTTTCTCTGGGACCAGAGGTCTCAAGGCAGGGAATGTTGCATCCATCCACTGGTTAACAGGAGCAGGAAGCAGAGGGGGGAAGCTACCAAAAGACTTTGCCTATATAAACTATTTACTGAAATTCCCCAAGGGGAAATGAGAGCAAGAAGGGAAGCAAGAATTGCTCAGAGAAACTTTTTTCCTACTGCCTTTGTATTTATAAGGAGAGCTCTGGCAGATCTTGCTCCATGTGTGCTTTCTAACAAGATCTCAAATCACATGTTGGGCATCCATGTGTCACTACCTGTCTACACAAGCTAGAATTGCCACAGTAGTGGAAATGAAATGAGAAAACTCAATTCCTGCTAAGGAACATGTCCGTAGGGCAAGGCTTGGGTTGCTGCCGGAGGAAGAGTTGGCAGCAGCCACCACAGCTGTGGGAAGAGGTTACCTCCCTGGTGGTGGTACAACTATTACTGCTGCTGTGTCGTAAATGAGATCAGAGATCTGAGCTGGCTGGAAAATAACTTTTTTTCCTTTTATTTTTTCCTTTTTCCCCAGTTTCAGCTGGGTGAGTTTTCAGCCAAATCAGTTCCCCAGGCCAGTTCATGGTGCAGCTGCATGTTGACTTGTGATGGCACGACATGGAAATAGCACAAAAATAGACTAAAGGCACAGATGGGAGAGACTCTTTCAAAAGAGAATGCTCACCAGACTGCAGCCTGAATGACCTCTGAGGCTCCTCCTTCCTAACAGTTAACAAAAGCTTTGTTAGGCAATGTCCTCAGCGGCCATGAGGCTTTGCGCTGGGGAAGGTTTGCTCTTCTTCCAAACATCTGTCTTCATGTGCCAACTTCCCCTCCCCACTGAACATGTGCAAGAGGAGCAGATGTGATAAGGAAGACGAACAGGAGGATGGATACTGAAAAGCTGGTTGAGACTCACAGATGTAAGCTCCTGCTGCAGAAATGCATCCTTAAATAGTGGGGATCAAGGAGTGGTTTATGCAGAGATTCCCAGCTTTGCAAACTGGGCATTTGAGCAGCATGCAGGAGAGCAAACATGATACAAAGGTACATACAGAGATGTCGAATTGCAGTGTCAAAACCAAATTGCTGCTGAAAAGAAGAAACAACCTGTGTTGCTGAGGGCTAGTGGAATTAGGACAAAGAACAGGGCCAGGTGAGGTGAATGGGTCAGATGTTCATGAGGTGCTGTGCGTCCATCTGTGCATGCTGTCCTGGGTTCACCGGAAGAAAACTGAGAAATCCTAACAAATTGTGTGAGAAATTACATTCCTTGCATCTGAGATGCTGGTTTCCTCACAAGCATTATGTTTAACAGGAATCTTTCTGAGCCCCGAGCTGAAGGACGTTTTTCAGTGAGCTGCTTCCTTGTGCATTTCCCAGTGCACAGCTGATGTGAACAGACGTGGCATGTCACAGCCTGGAACGATTTCCAGTCTTGGTGCAGGTCAGCAGCTATGCCATGTCTGCAGAGCAATTTGGCACATTTCTAGTTTAACCCAGTTAATCAGATCAGCTTCTTAAAATAATTTTTTTTCAGCACTCCAAGAAAAGCAGTCTACTTCAGCTGAAAGAACAAAAGACTCTTCTCTCAGAATGCTGGCCATAATGTGAGCACTTATTGAGAAACTGCCTGTAGGAGTCGTAAACCAAACAAAGCATGATCAGTCCTACAGAAAAACACAACCTCAGAACAGGAAAGGCTTATTTCAGGGTCATTACTCAAAATAATTTTTGTCTGTATGAGAAAAAATTGTGATATTTAGGAATATGTCCTGGAATGTGAAGTATTCTTCAGTTCTGGGAAGCAACATATTTATTCTGCTGATTGGTGTAATAATCAGTGTTTTGAGTAACTAATGAATAGTGGTTCCTTCCATTTAAAAGGAACACTTGGAGGACTTGTATCTTAAATGTGCATGCCCTTAAGGAAAATTGAAACTCTTGGCCTTTTGGGAGGCTTCATGGGCTTGCCTTGGGGCCATTTCTTACTACTGGATTATATCACATTTGAAGTGGAGGTAACACTGCTTATTTCAAAGTGCTTATTAAAAAGATTGAAAAGATTGTGCTGTGGGCAATACCTACATAGTAGTTATTGTTTAGGATCTTGCAGACTCTACAAAGGAATATCTCTAAATTCTGAATTTACTTGGATCTGATCAGGATTGAAACCCTTCGGATCTGGCTGATAGATAACAAACACAGATAAATTGCAAATTCTGCCTGTACAGACTCACCTGTGCTGTGTCTCCCGTTATCTTGGAGATATTTGACCCTGAAACTCCTCACTTAACAGCTTGCCTTTATGTCTCTAGGGCTTAATCTGCTGGAGTCAGTGGAAGCTTTGCTCCTGATTATAGTGGGGCATGTTTGGGCTCATCCATCAGCTCCATTGATGGAGTTGAAACTGCAGATTTTCTTCTGCATCCTTATCTACACCTTTGGACTGCAGTTTAACTGTGCCAGTTTCACCCAAATCCCTGACTTCACTTCCTGTTGTGCTGCATGCTGCCACTTTATCTCCCTTTGGGATCCCCCTATTTACTTGAGTCCTATCTTACCTGTTTGCACTCCAGGTAAGAACAGCTGTGCTGGTTTGGACCATCTAACCCATCCCTCTACTCTACCTCCAAAGGATCCATAAGCAGACTCATATCAATCAGTCATTGTAGCTTCCAGCTGTTTACAGCTCACAGGATTTCCTGAACCTGCTGGGGTTTGCCTGTGGCATGGACCCCTCCAAACACTTGGGTGAGCATGTGAGTTCCTTGCATTCTCAGTGTGCTTTGGAAAGGACCTCTTCAGCAGATCCACTGCCTGCTGCATGAAAAAATTCTTCCTGATATTTTCTTTGATTGTCTTGGAGACACAATCAACACTCGATACTTACCCACACTCTCTTGTGTTATTAATGATTTCATAGCTTTCCCTGTACCATGTCCCCATCTCACCTCTTTTCCAGCTTGAGAAGTCCTACTCTCCTGCACTGTTGCTTGCACGAAAGTTGGGTCACACCTTTGCTCATTCTGTTATTCTTCTCTGAATCTTGTCCATCTTTTTTCTATCCTTTCCGAGGGTCAGAATTGCATAGAGTATTCAAGGTGTGAGTGCAAAATGGATTTACACAGTGGAACAGTGATGTTTGCTACTTTATTGGCTTTTTCTTTTGTAGTAATCCCAAACATTTATTTGTTCTTTGACTGTTGCTGAGCAGCGATTTCATGTTTTCAAGAAAGTGTATACAGTAGTTCTACCAAGGCCTCCCTCCTGAGTAGCACCACTGAGCTCAGAAACCATTATTTATGCATGAAACTGGAGCTGCTTGCCCTTAAATGCATTCATTGCTTTATATCTGTCTAGACTGAATTTAATTTACCATTATTTGGGCTGGTCATTCTCTCTCTTAAGGTTCTTCTTGAGTTCTTCACCATCTGCCTTCATATTGCCTACCAATAATTCTGTATAGTAACATTTTTGACCCCCCTGCTCACCTCTGCTTGCAGCTCTCTGCTCTGGCTTCCCTCTGCTGCTCACATCTGCCTTTTCCTTGCTTTCCCCACTCCAAAGAGTCACAGTATCCTTCAGATTTCTTCATGTGGACCCATCTTCCTTCACATTTGTCATCTGCAGCCTAAGCCATTCACAAAAGCCATACTCTTCTTTTTTCCTGCTTTCTACTCTCTTTTTCAGGTGGCTGTAATAGTGTCAAATAGAGTTGTTCCAAACCTTCGGTGTCTGGAGGAAGACTATCTCTGCTGCAAGGCCTGTTGGGAGGGAAAGAAGGGACAAGACAGGATATTCCTACCAGGCAACTGAAGTAACATTTAGGAATTTCCAAAATTATTCATGATGTCATTTTTAGTTTTTGAAGGCTATAGAAAATAAAGTTGTGGATTTTGTTAACAGGAAAAAGAGGATTTATTATCCTTTTTTGACCCCAGTGGTTAGCCAAAGTTTGGATTGTTTCAGTCAATTCTCTAGTGTCAGGATTGTTTCGAAACCTAGCTGTTTATTTACAAAGAACAACCACTGCTTTCTTTGCTTAACATGAGGAAACACTTTGCTCGCAGCTCCAAGCTCTTTTCCAGCAAGTGGTTTGCACACATTGTTTGTACTACCAGGCAATACCCGGCATAGCTCAGCTCCCTCAGACGACTTGCATCACGTGCCTGTGTTTTGGATGGTGGATCCTATTGTTCCAGATAGTTTATTCCATAAAGGAAGTTAATTGTTCCCTGTTGCCTAGTGAGAATGAATAGGACTGCAATACCTTCTGTTTCCAACAAGCTTTAACATGATTTACGATGGAAGGAACTTTATAAGGAGCCAATGGTCTTCCAGTTGTGTTGATTCCTCAAGAAGGAGCATACTCAGTCTGAAAATTCTTTTCTTCACTACTGTCTTTCACCAGTAAATCACAGTTCAGTCATGAAGCGCCTTCATCCCCCAGACATCCCAGCCCTGTGGAGATCCTGGCAAAGTCAAGCCTTGCAGCAGTAATAACATGAAACTCCAACACTGGATGCAATTTTAGCCAAGCTCAAGACTTTCAGAGATTAACCTCCTGGTTAGGCTTCCCAGCTGAAAAGTTGGAAGTACTACATTGCACTGTTTCTTGTTTTCAGGAATTTGTAGGTGGACTGTCTCTAATGAAAAGGTTAGGGAGACAAGGAGTTAATTTGGAAATCAGAGTTGGCTTCAACGACATTCAGAATTTGCCACATCCTTTTTGCACTACATAAAAAGCTTTCAATAAGTCTGTGCAATTCCAAAAAATGCATGTGGCAACAATTGACTTCAGCCCCTGTCTCCAGACCTTTGCTTCTTCTCTATGTGGGAACATCTTTTGGTCTTTTCCAGTGACTTTTTTCTCATGGGGATGGAGTGATTTTTCTTCCTCCATTCAAACTGGTCCATACTACAGATCTGAACACGTCTGAGCACCTGAGGTAAGTGATGCAGGTCTGAAAAAACCTCCTGTAGCCTGCTCACATTTTTATATGTTGCCCAACACCACTGCTCATAGCCACACTCAAATGCAGCCTTACAGACCAGCCGGGCACTATGACTGTAATTCTCCAATCTCTGCAAGGTGTAACCCAACTCATCACACATCAGGAGGGGCAGAATTGCTCCTGAAGTCCAGGGTTTTTTGTTCTGTGCTCAGGCTTTTCCTGAGCTATCTGCTAGCTCTGCTTCGGAGGAAACAGCAGAGAGGACTTGGTAACAGCACTGAGGACGTGCTGACAGCAGCCTTCTGCTGTGTATTCTCCACTGCAGAGGACAATGCTATTTCTCAAGAGGCAGTACCACTTTTCTTGTTATACCTACTGCTTCTCACACTTCACTTTATGAGAGGACATATTTCCAGCTTCATGTATGCGTAAAAGAGCAAAACCAAAGAAGCCCTCCAGTTGTGTGAGTGATGTTACAGCATGTTACCTTCCATGGCAGCACAGCAGCTTCCTGGCTTTGGTGCATGTCAGCACGAGTGTGAAATGCCCATGGGCAGCATGATGAGCTGTTACAGGCATCTGAGAGCTGTCTCTTGACTGTAAATTTGGTTGTTACTCCTTTTTACGTTTCTCTTTACCTCCAGCATCTCAAAGAGCAATTGTCTGTCCAGGGATAGAGCGTCCCAGGCCCCCTAACACAGAGATGGTCTGAAAGCATGGTGCACAGACCCTTTTCTACATAAGAACCAGTGAGACCTGGGCAGCTTTCTGCATGCATCACACATGTAAGCTCACAATTAACACAGCCTGGGACAGAGTTTGATGTGTCAAACAGGATAGTCTGTGTAGCAGGAGGTGAGCACAGACAATTTTGCTAAATCCCCAAAAGCTCATGAGTTTGTCCCAATGGTTCTTCAGTATATCCTCTGTTGCTATGCCCAGATTTATGGGAACAGGAGAGAATGGGAGCTGTTGCCTATAGAAAATGCACTCTTTCTGCAGAGACTGTTTATGACTGCCATCCTCATTGTCTTGCAGAGCGCTCTTGTGGCAGGAAAAGCCTGGTACCTGCTAGACTGCTTCTGCCTGAGGAGCTCTGCCAGTGTGATCCAGGGCTGTACCCCTGGAATAATTCTTCCCTAGCACAGCCTTGATGTTTTTAACAGCTGAGCACTGAATTTAGGTATTTCTGCACAAGGCACTAGCAGGTAAGGATCGGACCCTGGACAGTGTTTTTTGAGAATACAGCAGCCAGCTCTACATCCAGGGAGGGAAGAAGGCTGTGGTGTTACCTGCTGCTTTTAAACCCCCACCACCAAGAGAAGGCTGTCAATGGACATGGGACACCCTGATCTAAGAACAAATGACTGACATTATCAAAGTGCAAAATGTCTCTGCCTGTGCAAGAAGGCTCTACAACAGGAAGTGGGATAAGGGCTGGTGTTTCAATGACTTCCAATAGCAATCATCAGCAGCTACTGTTTTCCCAGCTTTTCTCTAGTGATCCCAGGCTTTCAAGCATGTACTAACTCATCAAAAATCCTTTTTTGGATAAAATTTGACACAAGAAATAGGAATTTATTAGGAATACCATTACACCTTTTTTTCACCTGAAGAAGTCTGACAGTTTTCCATTCTTGTTGTGTGGATTCCTATTCTCATTTTGGGGATTTCTTCTGGCTATTGCCATTTTCTTATGTTTTGCCATCTCCAAGTTAGTCTCCATATGTCATGCAAAAAAGACATCACTATTGTATGCAGTCTAGTTTCTGTTTTCCTTTCTTTCTGACTTATCTCCTCTTGACTGTGGGCTTCCAGCAGCTGCTGTGGCAGGCTTATTACCCATGACCTACATCTGCATTTCCACAATAAACTGGAATGAAAGCAGTGGATTCAACATGTCTTTCTGGATAAAAGTAGACTTAACTCTCTATTGACTTTTGCTTGTGTGGAACAAGTACAATGACACCGTATTTTTCTATGTCATGTACACTGTATATCATGTCATCGTGGTCAGTCTTCACGAACGAAGATTTGGGAAAGGTCATTACCCTTCCAACCTGCGCAGTGGATTTTTTAGGTGAGACACAGTGTGCGCTGAACTGAGCCCACCCTTTAATCCTGAGGTTCATCTGCTGGGGCCGAGCGAGCTCGGACGGTGGCAGTGAGGTCCTCAGGACGTAGGTTTGTTTAGAGAGACCTTCTCTTAGATGGATGGCCTCACAGGGCTGATGAGCTCCATCTGCCCGGAGGAGTTCCCTGACCGGGAATTGAACCCGGGCCACGGCGGTGAGAGCACCACATCCTAACCACTAGAACACCAGGGGTCCTGTAAATCATGTAAGCAGCTCTAAAATATGCAAAACAGTGGAAAGGAGTTCCTGGTAGCACCAGACAGCTTCAAAGTCCTTTTACTCTTTGTGGTCCAAGAGTCCTTCAGGTACATCTCAGACCTGAGTGGTATTATCTTTTCTCCAAAGTTTCATAAAAATGAAGAGACAGTACTCTAAAAAAGAGAAAACCAAATTTGATTAACTTGAACTGGTATAGGACAATGAGTTACGATGAAACCATTCCTTTTATTGGGTAATTCTCATGGTCCTCACTGCAAATGTGAAAATGCAGCATGGTTTGTTACATGTAAAGTTTGTACTTCAATGTATTTTGTTAAAAACTAATGATCTTGCCTCTCAGATGCAATTAATAGAAATTTCCTGTAGCATATGGGATGTAAGTAGTTGCAGTACCTCAAAAAAATAAAGTAAAAATACTCTATACATTTATTTTCATTTCATTGCTGTCTAGTTTGTCCTTAATCCAATAATAAACCTTTAGTTGTTCAACTCTGAGAAAATCTTTTTGGTATCAAAAAGCTGACAAAATTCACAATCTTTGTGAGTGAGGAAGTAGCTCTGCTTTGGGAGATTCAGACTGCACAGCTCTTTGTACACAATAACTTAGAGCTTGTCCAAACAGCATTTTTTGCAAAATTTGGCTTTGCATTTACAATGCTTTAAGCCATTTGCACCATTATATCCTTAAATAGCCACTCTTAGGCCAAAAAACCATATACATGTTTTATTTCAACCAGACAGATATTTTGCTGCAGTTTGAGCAGCAGCTCAACCTGAAGCAGAGGCCAGGAGACCACAGTGGAGGGTGAGGGTGAAGGACTTCATCAAGCAGTGTAGCCAAATGAAATGCTTGTTAATCTTCACCCTTAATGTGCAGCAAGGGTGAGGGGGTGAGCTCTCATCTGGAAGAGTATTTGGAGAGAAGTAACAAACGTACTATAAATTAACACCCTTGTTGACTTAATGAAAACCTTCCTGCCTTAACAACCTGCTAGACAAGGGTATGATTGATCCCTCTTCCCAGCAGTGCTCCCTACCCCAGAGGGAATCTGTGTGTGCTGTGACGGATGGCTGGAAACGAGTGCAGTGAGAGCAGCTGTTCCAGGCAAAGACCAGACCATGTCCACAGCACTCTCTGCAGCACTGAGATTGCTGGGTGCTGCACCTGTGCATGTGCTGCAGCCACGGGAGATCTACCACCAGCAACGGCATAGCTGAGATTTATTAAAAGGAACTGTGGTTTAAAAGAATCATGAACAGCCTCAGCACACTGTGGTTCAGCAGGACTTTCTCTGCCTCTGAAACTTCTTGTTACCAGGAACCCAACTACAAAGACGTAGCTCCTTTCATGCAATGTTCTGCCAGGCTGGGTCACCAGTGCACTACTGAGAGCACAGGTCTACTCCTGTATCTACAAGTAGGCCCTCCTCTATCTCTCTGTGGGAGACATCAGTCCCTCTTCTTTATTATAAGGAATTCTGTGCAGTGAATTGCTAAAGCATCCAGCATCTCAGCCATCTGAGAGACAACTATAAAGGCAATTGTTCTGTCAGCTCCTTCTCATGCCTGTTCTGTGGATCTGCATGTATAATCCCATCAAGGGCTCTGGGCTAGCAGATTGTTTTGTTATAATCAATGACAAGTTTGCTAAAAGTGAGTATCTTGCTGCCATTTTGTATGTATTTTGAGGAATTCTGAGAGGCTGGGTATGCTGTATAGTGGGATCAAATGAGGAGAAACAAGAAGGCTCTGCTCTGAATCTGCCCTGGTTAATCCTGACAAATACTTGTTTCCAGCAGCTTGGTTTATAGGAGTGAACTGAGGATCAGTCCAAAGCTGGCCTTAACTGTTTTATAGGAGCTATTTTATATACAAGTCTTCTGCTGTTGCAAAGAGTATAGAAAGGGTATTTCCTTCACCTAGGGTTGAGCAAAACGAGAAGGAGCAGGGAGAGGTGGTGGTGCTCACCTTGCTGATGTACCCTACAATAGGTTTCAGGGCCTTGTCTTTGCATGAGATTTTATACCACAAATAGCTATTCTGTACTTGCTCTTTTGTGAGGAAACAAGACCATTCCAAATAGCACAGCCCAGGCAGCTCCTAGTGCCCATGATCTGGGTTGCAGAGGCATGAGTGAACTTGCATGTAGGCAGCTGGCCTTTTGGAAGCTGCTTTAAAGCATTTTGACAACATGCTTTCCTTTCTCCCTTATACCTCTCCTGCCTCTAAACAGCAGATTTCAGCACAAATAACTTCCACGCTCAGACCTGTACATTTAGAGCAAGTGGATTTTCTGCTGTGGTTTTGCAGTTGCTCTAGGTTGATAATTTCTGCTGCTGCCACCATTGTGCCCTGTCCTCCCCCCGGTGCGGTGCAGAGCGGGGGAGCTGGTGGGGAGGCAGCCCGAGGGGCAGCAGCCCTGGTTCCCCATGACCAACTGCACAGGGCAGGGACAGTCCTGGGCTGGGACCCGCACCAAGGAGGGTGTTTCATGGAGATCTGATGGAATAGAAGAGAGGAACCAACAGGCAGGTGCATTGGTGTCCTGCTGTGTTAGAGGTATTTCTAGTAAAAAGGAGTTATATCATTAAATGGAGAATGTATAGCAGAAACATCAGCCATGAACATTGTCTCGGTGTTCCTGGGGTAAACGGCTGTGCCAGCCTGCCAGCAAGGGCTTCTTTGTGTAAGAGGAACTACAAACGAAGGAGCAGGGCACTCAAGGCAAGAGAGATTTTGGTCAATGTGTGAAAAGGAAAGAGTTGACACAGTATTTCCTCTCTTGAGCAAGAGGCAGCTCAGTTCTCTGGGCAGCTTAACTCCATGTGGGTCTTGGAGCCACTATCAAGCATCGAGCAGAGGTGCTGGCACTGGGAGAGCTCAGATGGGAGCAGGGCCAGGCACCCATGACAAGCAACAGCAGCAGCAGCAGCAGTTGCTGCTCCCACCAACATACCCCCTTTATTCCCTGTCTGGTTTTCCTCTCCTCCTTCTCTTCCCCTTTAAGAAAAAGACTTTGTCATTTGCTTCATATTTTTAGGAATAGGGAAAATTTGTTCACTGAGAACTGGTTTAGCTTATTTTTCCTGTGTTTCTACATGGGAGGCCTGTGCAAGGGCAATTTATAATGGCAATGTTAAATCTGAGGTCAGGCATTGTTGCTGGCTGTGATGGCTGGCAGAAGGTTTGCCCTCTAATCCTACTTCTGCTTTTACATCGCTTTCTCCCACACAATTCAGAGTGAAATGTTCCTGTTCTGTTCATAGCTTAGTTTTACAGTCTGGTTAAACAAGACAAATACATGTGCTATGTAACAGTGCTTGTTTGTTCTTCATCAGATGTGACCTTACACATGTGAAAAGTGTTTTCCACCTCTCTAAAACAGACAAACAAACAAAAAAAATGGTAAAAGCAAGTTGGAGCCATACCAACCTAGAGGTAAAAGCTGCCAGAAAGATAAAATGTCATCCAAACACATCATGACTGAGCCACGGGACAAGTCCAGAAGCAGCTCTCCATCAGTGTGGCCTGCCAAGAAATCAGGTGCTTCTGTAGCTGCTGCCATCAAGGTTTGGGTTTTTTTAACTGTGTCACTTGAAATGTGGCTGTGAGCATAATCTGAAGCAAAAGGCAGGGCAGAGGAGGCCAGTGGGCAGCCCTCCGACCAGGTTGGCTCCTGGCAGCTCCACCTCTGCCTACCCACTCCCAGCTGCATTGACACATAGCTGTGTTCAAACAGCTCCCTCTCCTTCTGCTTTTTCACAGAAGCCTCTGCCTTTTGGCTGGTGAACAGGGAGAAGACAAACATTTCTCATGACTTTCTCCACTCCCAGGGATGGACACTCTTCAGACCTTTAATGGTATCTTGATTATCCAAATCCAAATTTCTTTAAAGCCTTTCTTTATTCTAATTATTAATACTTCATGCATCATATGTCCATGCTAGAATCATGTGGATTTGGCATTGCAGATATGCAGGAGGAAGTGCAGTGAAAGGAACCATTTTCTCAGTAACAGTCTCAGCTGAGGGCTGTGTTTATGTCAAGCCGTGCTCTCACGTTTCAGCCCATAGACAGGGTGGTGTATTTTTAATACACAGGGTGGTGTGTTTTCAGTGGATTCCACCTCTGTGGACCTTCCTGATTTCTGGCTGCTGCTCAGCTCACAAAAGTGCCCAGGTCCAGGCCAAGCCTTGCTTCTCTGGTGGGCTTCTCCCATGTTGCTGCCCATCAAGGGTTCCCACGAGATTGGGACATGCAACCACTGCTGCAAGATGGGGAAAAAATTGCAATGCCTCCAGATATGTTTGCTTTTTAAGCTTCTGCCTGCTGTTTTGATGGGTAGCTGGTGTATGCCAGGAGCTTTCAAATCCTCCTGCTCAACAAGGCGTTCCTTCCCCCATCCTCACCAGGCTGTCACTGCCTCATATTTTGCCATCGTGAACTCCTGCATTGGCCCAACCCCCATAAGTATGTTAATTTTTGGGCACCACTTGTGATGTTGCTTGGCCTGGTCCTTGTGTGAACAGCAAGAGAGCAGTGATATTAGGCAGTGTAGTATATTCTCCCCTTATACTTCAAGAAGGAAATTTCCACTGCAGAGTGACACTGTGACAGCTGCTTTTTCAATGGCTCTTTTACAAAGCAACAAAGAGAACAAGAATTTGCTTTTGAAGACATAAAACTGCCCATCTGAGTGGGTGCACAGCAGTGTGGCAGCTCCTGGCATGGCAGCCTCACCCGCAGCAGCACCAGGTGGGTGCCTGGATGGCTGCTCATGCTGTGCTCCCTCCTCACAACAGACTGAGCTCCCAGATCTTACGGCCACAGAAAGTAATGGAAAATTCTGTGTTATGGAGTACGTAACTCATCTGAGACCAAACTCTGCAGAGATTGCTTAGCTTACTTCGTCTTGCAAGTCCTTTTCTGAATAGGAAAAAAAAGAAGGAAGTTATTTCTCTGGAATGCTTTGATGCGTGCTATTTGTAAATCCTTTCAATTGTTTTTTCCTGTCATGAAATCCTGGAAGGCCAGTGTGTGCTTTCTGTGGGGTGTTTGCAATCAGCCATGTCCACCTCTGTGGAATATTCCTGTCTTGTGCATGATTCCTCTCCCTCTTCTGTGTCAGAAATCAGCACAGCTGGCTGAAGCTAAGCCTTTTGAAACGATTATCAGGTTTGTACATCTGTGATTTTGGGGGGTTTTTTTGAGTTTGGGTCCTCCCTCCCTGTAGTTAATACACAGAAGACTTCTCCAATTAGACTGACTGACTTAGTCACTTCTGTTGGATACTCAAGCAGTCATTGCAGCCGCCAGGAAGTGGTTCCCAAGTTTTAAAGGAAAAATGAGCCTGCCCTCTAGCTGCTGAGCGCACCCTCGTCCCCACTTCTTTGGCTTTCCTACAGCAGACAGGACAGAAAATCAGTTTTGCTTCCACCTCTCATGTTTCCTGGCTCTGATAGTCCTTACCCTGCTCAGGGGCTCCAGCTGGGTTCCACGTGGTTCCTCTGCACAGACACAACCACTATGGATTAACTGATAAAGAATGACTGCGTGACTTTAGCAACTAGAGCTGATTCTTCAAGCCTCAAGGTAGCATTTCATGTAATAATTTCACCTGCATTGTGTTCATCATGATGAGTAACCTGTTCTTGAAGGGCAGGACTATCTTTTGCAGCCCTCAGAGTCTGGTACAACCAGCTGCAAGATAAGGACCACACTGGTGAGAGGAGAAATTATGTCCGGGATATCAGCACAGTTCAATGGGTTTTAGCTGTGGTAAAGCCTGGAAGTGGCCATTCACAAAACAAAGTAATTTCTCCAGTGATCTGAAAGGAAAAAAATGGTACATAATTTCAGAAATGTTGAAAGACTTGCTTTGAGTTTTTTGGGGTGGGGGATTGTTTGTTTTTTCTCTAAAAAACGCAGAGTTTGTTGCAAAGAAGAGAAACATCTAGCCCTTTCAAGATGGACTATTGTGTTTTCAAGCATATGAAATGAAATAAAAGAAATGAATGTTTGGGGAAAGTGGCTTTTTTTTATTGCTGTGTCTACCTAATGACAGTCCTGGAGATAACATGGATCAGGTCCAGATCCTTTCTTTGACTGGAGGGAGTGACCTGGACAACCACTGCCCAGATATAATGATGACAAAATTCTTCCTTTCATAAATGTAAATATGTGCTCTGTGTCCTTTGACAGGCATCCTGGCTGGAGCTGGACTCATCCCAAGAGACCATGGTACTGGCAGTCCTTCAGGGGTTTCCACTAACCTCTTCTTTAGACATCATCTCACTTTGCTGGTAGCACTTTGGGGCTTACCAAGGCACACAGGTATTTATTAATACAGGAGTTAGGCGACCTTGCTGAGAAGGGACCAAAACTAATCAAATTAACTCTTTTGAAGACAGAACATTGTTCTTAACCAAAACTTCCTGTTTCTTGGAGAAATGTCCTGACTGAAAGCTTAACACCTTCTGGTGTTTTTAAGGTATAACACCTTTTGTCTGAATAAAAGTGGCTGTAGGACAAAACAAAAAGTAGTTGAACTGAACAATAAAATCTTCCCTGACCCATGTAAGAATTAAGGAGGAGGGAAAGGGAAAGACCACTTTAAACCTTTACGGTTTATTTTTTTCTTGGAAAAGCTGGATTTTAACTAACATAAATTTTGTGGTAAGTGCCCACCATCACTGAATACTTAAAAGTAAAATGTACAACCACCTCTCCAGCAGATACTTGGTTAAGGTGGTGGGGCAGAGGGATAAGGCAGGCAGTCAAAGGGGAGCAGGCTCCGTGAAGGCTTTGAACATGATGGAAAACAAGAGAGAGCTGTAAAGACAGGCCAAGGTGGTGGAAATTTCTTGGGGGAATCTGAGGGTGCAATGAGGAGTGAGAACTTGCTGGGGCTGATGAGAGGGCTGGGCTGTTACGGGGCAGGTTTGCAGTGGTGCCAGGGGTGTGTTACGTGTGCTGTGCCTCAACTCACTTCTTCAGCAGCGAGCTGGAGACATACAGAACACCTGGCAGAAGCAGCGTCTGTAAATCATGTTCAAAAAAGAATTTTCCACTTGAGAAGCCGCTAGGTGGCATGTGAGGTGTAGCAGAAACGAAGCGCAGCAGCAGGAGGGAGAACAGGCTCCTCGGTGGTCAGGCACGGCTGGAGGGGCCAGCGCCGGCTCGGGCATCGCGGCACAGGAGCCAGCTTCGTGCGGCAACTCCGTGTTCCAGCGTGTCACAAATGTGGGGATGTCGTGGGGGTTTTGTTTGTTTTGTTTGTTTGGGGTTTTTTGCTAGTTGTTGTTGTTTTCCTTTAAAAAAGGAAAAGAAAAATTCAGGGTTTGTTGGGAAACAGTATGTTAACGGGGAGGAACCAGCTCACAGTTCTCCACAGAGGCCTCCAGAGGTGTGAATGTAGCCAACCACACCTTGGCAGACCATATCTGAGCCTTTATAGCTGTCACCATTTACCTCCTGCTGTGTTTTCAAATTTGAACAGAGTATTACTTTACATGGACATTCACTGACTAGGCCTTTATCTCTGGCCAAATATATTTTATAAAGGTCACTGAACAACCACTATTAGTCTCTACCTACTCTTGCAGGGAACACTGTTACAGCTGTTGTCCAGCTCTGTCACCTTTCTCTTGTAGCGAAACATTTAGTAATTTTTTTTGCAAGGTGTTTTTTTTGGTATGTGTTTTGTTTTAATGTCCAAGTTGAACAAATTCCATTAAAGATCCCATGCAAACCCAAATGACTAATCAAAGTCGCTTATTTTTAACAATGGGTCACAAACACATCTTTGTTTCAGTAGGTAAAAGCATCTTCTACAATGATCTTTTGATTCATGCCTCCAGCAGTATTTGCAAGTAATGCCACAGAGGTCTCTTAAATTCTCTCAGAGTAGTGTTGGCATACGCCAGCTTGGAATCAACCCTCTGAATTCTGGTCCTCTGGATTGCTTGGTCATGGCACAGAATGATATTTTCTCCCAGATATCCAGCTTGCAGGAATATTTTCATTTGAAATGGAAAACTTAGGTAATCAACTGATGGAACAATGTGTTGAAATATATGAAAAATAAAGGATACTTCTACAAAAATGTGGAATCATAAGTAGCCTTGGCTATCTGTCCATAGGAGGATACAGGTTCTACCTAGTAATGAGTCCTGGTCTCTAGGAAGAGAGATGCAGAGAAGTGTTTTGAAAGGCAAAGTTGGGGATTGGGCACTGTACTTCTGCACTGTGCATCCTTTGTACAACCACCACCAACCACTCATGAAAGCTGTAGGCTGGGTTATGGCATGGACCCCTTGCACAGCAAGGAATAAATGACGCTCTTCGTGCGGTGGTGAGACAAAGCGAGTTTATTCAAAATTCCCACTCTTAAATCCCTGTGTACCATGTGACTTCTTCAGCCAATAGAGTTATATGTGACTGCGCATGTCCCCTCGGGCCCATCGCCCTGGCACATCCCCTGTGCATCCAGACACGCCTCCTACATATCCCCTCTCTCTAATATCTTAAAGAAGTCACAAAAGACAGTAAAAAAACAGTGCAAACAACCAGAACATTGTAAACTACCAAGCTTCGCAGTGACCCAGCGCATTGCTTCGCTTAGCTTCTTAACTCTAACATAAACCTTTTAAAACCTTATATTCCTATAGGGTAGTGCAACTTGGATAATTATTTTATTAACTTGGGGCCTTCAGCCCAACTGTGTATAAACTATAACCTTTATTAATCTGAGGGTTTTTTAATAACTGGGGATTTCAAACTTTATTCAAGAAACAGGGTAAGCATATCAAAACTCAATTCTTTCAAGGTGACCTTGTGGTGTAGGTAATGTGGTCTTGTGAGGTATTCTGTGTTTTTATGTTTTCCAATCACACAACTCTCTTATTCATTCACTCATCTCACACACGACGGCAGTCATCATTCACGCATACACATACACACACCAATATTTGCAGTTTGCTTGTCACCACATTGGTCATTAATATAAACTGAAACATAACAACTGTTTTTAAACTCCTGAGTTATCTGGTTCCTGCAGTTGTGATTGTGTATCCAAATAGGGTTTTACACACCTGGAGGGAATCCACTTTAGTTCTTTTCCTGTTGCCACACAAGCGTAACCTCTCCCCCAAGTCAGAAGATCTAAAGGTCCTGTCCATTGTCCCGAGATCAAATCTTTTACCATGACTAATGGCCTGGGAGAGGTAAAGGCCTGAGATTTGTGCTGCTTCTCATATCTGCTTCTTTCAGCACTGTCACAATTTAAAAAATTGATAACATATGTGGCTTTCCACAAACGTTCTTGCGGACTGTATAGCTTCTCCCCCCCCCTTTGTTTTATTAGCATCTCTTTCAGTGTGCGGTGTGCCCTTTCTACAATTGCTTGTCCCGTAGGTGAGTGTGGGATCCCTGTGATATGTGAAATTCCCCATTCTGATAGGAAATTCCTTACCTTTTCAGAGACGTATGCTGGTCCGTTATCGGTCTTAATCTGTTGTGGAGTGCCAAGGGTAGCAAAACAGCTTAGCCAGTGTCTTATTACATCCTTGGCTTTCTCACCTGTGTGTGCTGTAGCAGTGATGTACTGTGAATGTGTGTCTACAGTTACATGTACATATTTCAAGGAGCCAAATTCTGGGATGTGTGTAACATCTGTTTGCCATATCTGATTGGATAATAACCCTCTGGGGTTAACACCTTCCTGAGATGGCATGGGGGTAATTTTTTGACAGTCTGGACAAGTCAATATGATATCTCGGGCCTGATTGATAGTAATTTTGAATTGTCTCTTTAGAGAGCGTGCATTCTGGTGGAAAAACGAATGGGACAATTTTGCTTGCTCAAGGGTCCTAGGTACTGTGTTGAACATT
Source organism: Manacus candei (assembly GCF_025592945.1). Taxonomy (NCBI): domain Eukaryota; kingdom Metazoa; phylum Chordata; class Aves; order Passeriformes; family Pipridae; genus Manacus; species Manacus candei. The sequence continues at coordinate 2,637,513 of NW_026138111.1, read as the reverse complement.
GCTGCTTTGTCAGCTTCTCGGTTCCCTTCAGCTATTGGCCCTGGCATGTCAGTGTGAGACCTGATGTGCATTATATAAAAATCAAACCTTCTGTGATTGACAAGGAACCAAATACAACGCATTTCAAACAACAAATGAGGGTTAGAAACATCCCGAAGAAATGAACATTCTAGACGTGAAACTAGCCCTGCAGCATAACAAGAATCAGTGACAATATTAACAGGTTGTTCAGAAAACTTTTCCAAGGCAATACGAATGGCAGCCAGTTCCAGAACCTGCACAGAGCATTGGTTCATGGTCTGTACCTTTTGTTCCCATTGTCCGGTATCAGGATTTATCCAAGTTACTGCAGCTTTCTGTGATCGCCCAGATGCATCTGTAAGAACTGTGAGGCCTTTTACTGGCTCACTTCTGCATCTAGTCGTGGTTCTTAAAGGTAAATTACCGATTTCTGCCCAAAGTTTGTGCTTAGGGAGATTAACTGAAATGTTACCATCAAAACCTGCTAAGGCAGCTTGGAACTCGGTGTCCTCAGCCAGCATCCAAGCTAAATTGTCCTTCGTGGCTGGAATGTAGATGACCGCTGGATCTCTTCCATCTAGTTCCTGTAATCGAACTCTGCCTTTAATAACAAGCTTAGCAAACATTTCATTAATTGTCCATACTGTTTTAGGTGGGGTGTGGGGCAGAAATAGCCATTCTAGAACCAGCAGTGGGTCCTTTTCAGTCTGGTCCCACTGGAATAAGACTGCAAATGGCTGATACCTGCTGGGAATTAAGGCTAGGCAGATTTGCAGTTCAGGATCTCTCCTTCTGCTCTGCCTAGATTCGATCGCCTTGGCACAGATGTCTAACGCCTGTTTGGCCTCTGCTGTCAGAGCCCTATTAGACGTCAGATCAGAGTCCCCCTTTAGTAACACAAAGAGAGGGTGTAGCTCCTCTGTGGTTAAGCCTAGAACAGGCCTTAACCAATTAATAGCTCCCAGAAGTTTTTGCAACTCATGTAAGGTTAAAGTGTCTTTTACCTCGAGCTGCAGCGGCTGTGGGGAAATCTGTTGTTGCGTGATTCTCCATCCAAGATAGTTCCAGGGCTGCGATCGCTGGATTTTCTCTGCTGCAACCTGTAAGCCTGCTTCTTGGACAGCATCAGTTAAAGCAGTAACAACAATTTGCAGTTCATTTTCTGTGGCCATGCTTATTAAAATATCATCTATGTATTGGTAGATTATTGCAGAAGGAAAACGTTTTCTGACGGGTTGAATAGCATTTGCAACTACTGTTTGGCATATGGTTGGACTGTTCTTCATCCCCTGAGGGAGAACAACCCAATGATACCTTTGCATAGGCTGTGAGTTGTTTAATGCTGGAATGGAAAATGCAAACCTTGGGGCATCCTCGGGGTGCAGGAATATGGTGAAAAAGCAATCCTTTAAATCAATTATTGTCAGAGGCCAGTTTGCTGGGAGCATAGCAGGTGAGGGTAATCCTGGTTGCAATGCCCCCATAGATTCAATGACTGCGTTTACTGCTCTGAGATCCTGAATCATCCTCCATTTGCCAGTTTTTTTTGGAATGCAAAATACAGGAGTGTTCCAGGGACTATTTGTTGGCACAATGTGTCCCGCTTCCAATTGTTCTTCTACAAGCATCTTTAAATGTTCAAGCCTTTCTTTTTTTCATGGGCCATTGGTCTACCCAGACCGGCTGGTCACTTTTCCAGACTAGCTTAATCGGTGCTTGGGACAGCTGACCAATGGCCCCTATTGAAAAACCTGGTTGCTTGCAGGAGGAATTTGCATTACTGTGCCAAACTGGGAAAGTATATCACGTCCCCACAGAGAGCAAGGGATTGGGGCTATGAATGGAGCTACCTTTGCTACTTGCCCCTCTGGTCCCAAGACAGTGAGTACTTGAGCACTCTGTCTGGGTCTTTGTGTGCCTCCCACCCCTTGAATGGTTGCAGCTGGGCAAACAGTAGGCCAGTCAAGTGGCCATTCGGAGTCCTTTATTATGGAAACATCGGCTCCCGAATCCAAAAGGCCTGTAAATCGGTGCCCATTAACCTGGCACGTCATGAGCGGCTGTGCTGCTGTGATGGCTGCTGCCTAGTAAACCTGTGGTTGTCCCGTGCTGCCAAAGGCCCCTGAACCCCGCTCCCTCCTCCCCTCCCCTGCAGGCGACGCACTGTAGAAGGGGATTAACTGAGCAAGCTTCTGTCCTTTCGGAATGAAGCAGGGGGGTGAAGGGGTCCATGCCATTATCAGAATCTCGCTATGAGAATCCGAGTCTATTACACCTGGCAGCACAAACAAACCCATTCTGGTGGTAGAGGACCTTCCAATCAGCAGTGCATGTACCCCTGGATTAAGGGGGCCCCGATGTCCAGTCGGGATTAGCACCACCTCAGTGGAAGTTATGAGGACTGTGTCCCTGTTGGATAAGTCCAGCCCAGCGCTGGCTGATGTGGCGGGGCACAGATCGCTGGCTGGGGTGCAGGGGCACAGAGCGCTGGCTGAGCTGGGGGGGCACAAATCGCCAGCCTGTTCCCCTGTGTCGCATGTGATTGCTGTACCGGGGCGTGCGACAGCGCCCCTCGCCTCCAGTTTTTTTGGCATCCTCCTTGCTTTGGGTTGTTTTCGAGGTGCCAATGCTAGAGGTTTCTGAGGGCAGTCCCTTCGGAAATGGTCAGGGGCCCCACAAATGAAACAACCATCTTTGGGTCTGGCTCCCTGTTGTGTCCTTAACTGAGTACTCAGTGCTACTGCTAGCAAATCTGATTGATGTGTTAAAGAACCCACCTCTTGGCAGGCACGAACTAATTCTGAGATACTGCAAGTTTCCCTCTTAGGAAGGGTTTGCAGAACTCTTTTACAATCCACATTAGCATTTTCGAAAGCCAGTCTTCTGCTAAGGATCTCTCTGGCTTCCTCATTTTCAATCTGCCTATCCAGAGCAGATTGCAGCCGATCTAAGAATTTTGTGTAGGGTTCTGTTGGGCCCTGTATTATTTTGGTGAATGACAAGTTTGCATCTCTGTCTGATGTAGGCAATTTTCTTATTGCCCGCATGGCATGTTTTGCTATTACCTCGTATACCTCTCTAGTGTAACCGGTTTGAGCATCTATGGAACGATAGTTCCCATCCCCTGTGAGTTGGTGTGCTGATACCCCTGCTTGCGGGTCATTAGCGTAAGCAGAACAGATTTCTCTAAAATCGTTCAGCCATACATTGTATTGTGTGTTAGAAAGGCTTATTTGTAACAAGGTTCTCCAGTCATGAGGCATGAAGATGTATGTGGAACTTAGTGACTCTAAAAATGCAAGCGTGTTAGGGGATGATATGCCAGTTTCTCTCATTAACTGTCTTAGTTCTTTGGTTAGTTCATGTGGTAATGGTTGGAACCTGCGGCTTTGACGTGGACCAATAATTACTGGACATGCTTGTATAACTTGTAAGTCCCCAGTACGCAATGCCTCTTCTCTGCATAAAGCCCACCTATCAATTGTACCTTCTCGGTATGTTGCTTCATCCCTTGCCGGCGGAGCTATCCCGAAATCCCCCTCCTCCTCCCCCCATTCCTCCCATTCCCTCCCCCCCGCAGCTCCTGCGAAAGCGGCTGTCTGTGGGTGGGTGGTGGTGGTGGTTGGGGAGTACGGCGCGGGGGCGGGGAAGGACGGGTCGGTGTCCGAACCGCGTGGCAGGCGAGATGGTGGTGCCCGCTCCTGGGCGCGTACTCGGCGTTCATGCGCGGGATGGGTTGGCGAGTAAGCTGGGCTAGCCCCCCCACTCCCGTCACGGGACCCCCTGCTGCTGTCCCACTGACTGGAACCTCGCATCTGGGGCCCCGCTCCCTCCCGCCGGTCCGTGTCCCTTGGGCTCCCGGTTCCCTTCCCCGTATTAGAATCGTGAACGGCTCCACCCCCTCCTCCCGCCGAGCTTTGTGAGTTCAAACTGCGGCGCGTAAAAGTGGGGCTGCTGCTTGCAGCCTGAGTGGGGGTGTATGTGTTCGTCGTTCTTTGGTGGGATCTGCTTAATGCAGTCATTATAGCTTGCCAGGCTGGGTAAGCATTGTTTGCCTGGGAATCCCCTCCCTGAGCCTTGAGTTTGATAAGATTGCCTATTTTGTCCCATATGTGAATGTTGAGGGCTTCAACTAGAGGTAGTTCTGGTACGGCTGCTTTAATGAGCCGCACCAACTCTGATAGTTCAGCCCTTGTAACCTGAACATAGTAAGGATTCAGCAGAGCAGCCAGTGCTTCTGTGTCCCGTGATACTTCAGTAGGGAAAAAGTTCCCCATGTTACCTTTGTGTCTCGGCGCTGCTGGGGTGCGCTGCTGAAGAGGGTCTGTCGGTTTGTTGATTTGTGTTGGCTCACTGTCGGTTGGGCTGTGGCGTCCCGTCGGCGGCGGCTGATGTCCCGGTGCAGGCAGCAAGCGGCAAGCGGCGGCGGCAGGCACGGGCAGCTGTAGCGACAGACGTGGGGGCTGGCTGTAGAGGCGGCGGCTTGGGGCTGCGGCGATCGGCGTGTGCGGGCTGCGAAGCGGCGAACGAAGCGGCGGCGCTGGCGGCGGCGTCTCAGTCACGTGGCGGCGGCTCGGCGTGGTCCCGGCTCCGTCTCCGGTGAACGCGGCGTTCGCAGCGGCGGCAGCGGCGGCTCCGGGGCTCCCGCGGTTCGCTGGGCGGCGCGGGGGTCGGGGGTGCGCTGTGTCGGAAGGCGCGGCGCGGCGCCTCGGTGAAGCCCGCGCGGTCTGAATACGGCGCAGGGGCTTTTTGCTGGCAGTGCTTTTTAAGCACGCCGCAGGGTCAGTCTGCAGCGGTGAGCAGGCGGGGAGCCGCGGCCAGTTTCTGCTGGACAGAAAACTGGATCGGGGGCTCCGCGGGGGTCAGCGGTGGCTGGGGTTGCTAGGACGCGGCAGCGGCAAGCCGCTTTTTGCACGTGGTCCACACAGTCGGTAGCGAAGAGTCGCTTTACCAGATGACCGACACTCAGGGGACTAACAGGCCTTTCCCTGACGATCTTAAGGTGCTCCGCGGCTCGTTCTCCGAGCTGCAGGCACGCTTTCGCCCAGGGAGCAGTCTTAGACGTGCGGGGTGCGTCCCAGTCACTCACCGCTTTCGATGTTGCGTTGACCCCCTCCGCTCTCTCCGGTGGCTGCTTTGACCTCTCGGTTTCTTCCTTAACTCTTTCTTCTCTTCTTCCGTGCACTATCTTACTATTATTGAGCTCACTAAACTAACTGTCCGTCTCTTAGATCCCACTAAGACCACGGGTTATTGACGTCAAAGTTTTTTGTGGTGAAGTCTCCCTTCTTCGAAAATGAAGAAGATCCCGGAGACACCAGCTGATCTCCTGATCCAGGATAGATATCTCACTTAATATAAGCTAAAGATGTCTCTGTTCGGGCGCCACTTATGGCATGGACCCCTTGCACAGCAAGGAATAAATGACGCTCTTCGTGCGGTGGTGAGACAAAGCGAGTTTATTCAAAATTCCCACTCTTAAATCCCTGTGTACCATGTGACTTCTTCAGCCAATAGAGTTATATGTGACTGCGCATGTCCCCTCGGGCCCATCGCCCTGGCACATCCCCTGTGCATCCAGACACGCCTCCTACACTGGGTGTGTGAAAGGTGAGGACAGGGACATGTTCCCACTCTTACTTGCAAAGAAAACCCAGTCCCTAATTTGATTATGAATTCCAGGGACTCATCACTAGCTCTGGAGAAGGTTTGCTGCCTTGTCTTTCTGCCCCAGCCAATATTTGGGTAGTATTGGCTAGATAGTCTCCATCTGGGACCTACATAGCTATCAAGGACCACCAAAACATATATATTTCTGCTATCTGAAGCCTTGAGCAGATTTATAAATAAAGCAACAATTTAGAAGTTTTGGGAAAGACTGGCTGGTTTAACTACATGTGCTTTTTCATCATAAACACCACTTAAGGCTTTTCAAAGCAAACCAACATGGCTGATGTTGCAATTTCAGCATTAGCTGTCAAAACATCCCTCTTGGTGGCTCTCCTGTTCCTGTGGTATATGGGCCTGTGTGGCTGGCTTTTGGCTCTGCAGTTCAGAAGAATCTGTAGAACTGAGCAAAAGGATAAAGAAAATTCAACCACTTTAAAATAGAAAGCCAAACCCCAAACAAATAAGCCATTTAGTAATTTCTGACTGAATTTTTCCTTTTGTCTAAGGATTCAGGCTGTAACAATTGGGCATGGAGGCTCTATATGTTTTTGCTGGTTCAAAGTGAACAGCTCTGCTGTGTGGGAGCAGTGATAGAACTATATTGTGCTATTTGATTAGCAATAAGAAAACATGCATAAAAAAAGGTGAGGTAGCATTGGAATTGCTGTGAAGAGAGACAGCAATTGAAGGAGCCCAAAGACAGTGAAGGAGCCCAAAGTGCCTGTCTCCAGTAATTGTTGTCTCCTGCCCTCTACTTTGTTCAGGCATGTTGCACTCCCCTTCTGCAGAGTGCTTCAGCTTATTTCTCTCTGTCAGATAATGAGCATGGCTTTGGCATTTAAGTTCCTGTAAATTAAAGCACAAATTGCTCATCAACTGGTGTCCCAGAAGATGCAGTAAGAAGTATACAAATGCTGTATGGCCTAAAGTAGAAGAGGATTTCCTTTTAAATACACTTGCTTTTGACATGCTGATGCTGCATGTTATAGCCACACAGGCACAGAGACCTTCTTGCAGCAGGAACAGATATAGAATAAGAAACCTACATGAGGAGCACCCAAATGGAGATGTTTTCACTCTCACAGATGTCTGAGAAATCAGAAATGTGCACCATTCACTTTAGGATCAAGCCAAACTCCTGAGGCCTTTGCTGTTCAACAGAAGGGTCATAGAAACCTTTTGCATCTCCGTAACAGCCTAGAGGTAACCCATCTGACCCGTTCTACAGGAGCTTGTCTACATGAACTGGGCTTCCAAACCCCCAGCAGATGGGAACGGGGGGAGTTCTGCTGTTATTGCAACACCAGTTTCCCCAAGAACTTTAGCTGATCTCTCTGCTGTTCCACTCAGACTCCTTGAAGAAAGATTGTTCTGGCCCCACTTCAGAAAAGAGTTTATTTCCTCACCAGAAGCCAGTGTCCTGATCCAACCTCAGTGATGTAAGGCACAGATAGGGAGAGGCCCTGGTCTTCGGCCTCAGGCCAGATCAGCAATGAGGACACACCTGCAGTGCTCTGTCAGAAGGGATTTTATTTTTTCTACAATTACAACAACAATATTTTTTTCCTAATAATTTTCTAAAATGTTGACTGAGATAACTGTCTTGCCCTACACTCTCAGCCAAAACAGATATCTGGGAAAACTTTGCAAAGTAGAGGTTGAGCCAGGGCTTGCACTTAGGTATTGCAATAGAAATGTTGCTTAGGACAGTGGGAAAAGAATGAAGTTCCTCAGGCATTGCTGGGTTTGGGTGCCATTCCAGCGAAAGTAACTCATGATCATGTGTGTAATTTTCAACTCAAAGCTTTTAGTGCATGTTCCTCACTAAAACATCAGCTCGGTTTTCCAGGCATTGTGTTGAGCTATGTGGTACAACCAGAGACAGCTCACTTGCAGAATGTGGAGCAAGAATCTTCAGGTCTTATGGACAGGAAGGCCCAGAATTTAAAGAATCAGAATGAGATCACAATTAAAAAATATTTATATGTATTCAAATTTTTCATGTTGAATGCTGAAATATTTTGAATGTGATTGCTTTGAATGTTGAAATATTTTTATTAGACTATGAAATAAAAATGTTGTGTTCTGGCAGTGTCAAAATAGAACTTCCAGCCTTGCCCAAATGAATGTTTACATTTTTTCTCTATTAAATATCACTGAAATCATCCTGTTTTCTGGGGTTTCTGGGATTCAACACAACAGTGTTTTCCCACGCACCCCACTCTGTTAGAAAATTTTCATCTCTTTCTAGCTATGACTATTGGCTAATATAGAATCAGTTAACTTACCTGCTGTACCATTTTGCTCTAAGAAATTCCCTTGACAACAGCATTTGAATAAAAGCTGCACCAATACAAGTACGTTTGAAATCTGGTTAGAAACAGATGCAGTGTGCTATGTTCTGAAAAATCATTATCATTAAGATAAAATCTCTTCTCTCTTTCATCTGTTACCTACTTTAAGTAATTCCTATCAAAAATTATAAATACCTTCTGAATAAAACTTTGTATATATCTCCACCATTTATCTTTTTTTTTTTAACTCACCTTAATGAACTAACCTTAATGAATTAGCCTCTCAGAAGTCCATCTGGCACCTAAGGTCATAGTCATGGCATGTTTTGGGCAACTAAGGGAAGTGGAGAGGTAGGGGTCTGACATGTTGAGTGCATTACCATGTGAGCCTGCAGCAAAGCTGATGAGATCAGCAGTAGCCCAATTTCCCAGAAGCTCAGGATGGTTTTGTTTCACTATTATCAGTGCCTTCCCAGAAGCTCAGCACAGTTTTGTTTCACTATACTGGTGGCTTCTCCTGAACTTAGTCATAAAATAACTGGGTTTAGTGAGGAAACACATCTGTTTTGGCATGAAGACTGTGGACAGCCTTAAGAAGTTTTGCCCTTCCTCAGTTTCCACACATCGATTAGTACATGTGATTCAATGTTTTACTGTAAAATTCAGGAGATTCAGATTGCAATGTGCCAGAATGGGAAGCAGTGAAGAGGAAAAGGAGGGAAGTCAAATAGTTCCAGATCCTCTGATTGACCTTGAGCACCTCTGCCAAAATGTGGTGTTCACACTGCCCTGTATTTTCAGTTTCATTTATCATGAGACAGAAGAGCTCGACTTACACCAGGAAAAATAGTAGACTTCCTGACACTCCTCCCACAGTAAATGGAAATAAAGTCCTGACACTACTAAAATACAAGATGAAGAAGGGAAAGACTCTTCTGAGTAGTCGTTCTGTAAATGCATATGTAAGAAGTGATGGAAGACAAAACGTTTTTCCACTTGGAAATGTTATTCTTTTAGGGAGCCTTATTTTCTTCCTGTAATGATGTGGTGACAACCTATTACAAACATGAACAGCACAATGAGTAGTATGTCCTAGTTAGAGGGTCAAGAACAAACCTCCTTATGTCACAGACAAAAGAGTCTTTTTGAATGCATTTATACTATCTCAGTGCAGTGATTATATTTCCTGAAAAAAATATTCTCAAGAGGTTTTCATTTCATGTTGTTTATTTTATTATTATTATTTTCTTATTTATTGTATTCTAATAGTTGACAGCAATGGTAGCAGCCATAGGATGTAATTATTACAGTTACTGATCTGATTTTGGTTTAAGTTCCTTGGAGCCAAAACCTTTAAGAGCTGCAAATCAGAGGTACTGTGGTGAGTGCTTTCCTGGCTTCCAGGGAGAGATCACCAGTGACAGCTAGAGATCCCATATACTGTTTATCAGTTTTAACATATTTTGAGTTTTGCAGGCAGTGGAGTAATAAAACACCTTTGCATGGGAAATTATTTAATATCACATGTATTGACCCAGAAATAAACCTGGCTAGCATGCAGGTACGGAGAACATGGACACTGGAAGCTTTGTGGAAGAGGTGGTTTGCCAAATGCTGGAGTTTCTTTATTGCTCACCTCTAATAATATCTTTCCTTTTTTAAAAACTGGAACATTCATCCATGCTGACAGTCAGAAAAGGCACTTCCATTACCCATTTTAGCAGAGCGTGGTGTGTAAGCATGTGCCAGACACTACTGTTATTACCAGAGGTACTATGCCAGCTCAGAAAAACTACCTTTCTGGGACTGATGCTGGGCTAAATTTCCTTTGAAAAGCCTGGTTGCTCCCCTGTCACTCAAGGATGCCCCGTTCATGGGAGCAGCATGTCTCCTACCAGCCTGACACCCAGTGCCCAGTGTGCTGCACCGGGAGTTAGTTACTGGTCCATAGTGTACCCCATAAGAAAGGCACTCAGATTCTGTCAAGTATCATTTAGAATCCTGTTTATTTAAAGTGCCTTGGTTTCAGCTGGGATATTAACTGGTACAGTGTTGTGTTTCAGATTCAGTATGAGAATAACTTTGATAACACAGTATTGGTTTAGTTGTTGCTCAATAGTGCTGATCCTAAATCAAGGACTTTTCAGTTTCCTGTGCTCTGCCAGTGAGCAGATAAACAAGAAGCTGGGAGGGAGCATGGCCAGGACAGGTGACCTGAACTGGCCAAAATGATATTCCATATCACAGAACATCATGCCCAGTAAATAAATTGAGAGAAGTTCACCAGGAGCTGTTGATCACAGCTTGGAGTGGTGAGCAATTTTATTGGGCACAATTTCTTTTTCTTGGGTTTTATACCTTTCTTTCTGTCTTTGTTCTTTCTCTTTTTATTACTGTTATTATTATCATCACCATATTTTATTTTATTTCAATTATTAAACTGTTTTTATCTGAACACACCGGTTTTACTTTTTTCTGATTCTTCTGCCATTCACTGGTGTGAGGGGAGGAAGAAGGGGGAAATTGAGTGAGCAGCTGAGTCATACTTAGTTGCCAGCTAGAGTTAAATCATAACATGGAGAAAATACCATAAATATAAAAGAGCATAGATGCATCCCTTCAGACACCAGGAACCCCGAGCTGTACACTCACATGTAGCACATCCTGCAGACCCCTCCACAGAGAAGGTTTCACCAATTTGGTGATTTGAGCTGTTACAGGATTTTCTTACAAAATAGCAACTCTGCTCATCATTTTCATTGTGTTGAACAGAAAGGATGTTAGCACCACAACTTCTTGCTGCGCTTTTTGACAAAGGCAAGGCCACACTGGCAGTGCAATTGCGGGTACCAAGTGGGAGCTCGCCCACAGGATTACAACTGATGGTGAAATTTGTCCTGTGGATACAGGGTATCTCAGCTACAAGGTATCCCAGTGCACACACAGGCTAACTGCTCCGTGGGTCGCTAGCTCCTCTATGCACGGTGCTCCTACAGTCAGGATCACTGCACCAAGGCTTCCCCGCTCCCTGCTCTCTTACAGAAGCTGTTCCAGCTGGCAGCATGGCACATGGGGGGTCCCCAGGGGGACCTACAGCAGCACCATGGGCTGCAGACCTGCTCTGTGCCCTGATGTTATGTGCCAATTATCTTGCAGGCATACACCAGGCTGCCAGCAGTGGGAATTATGGCATAGGCATTTGGACTAATCCACTGCCTCTTGCTGTGAGATCACTGCCCTCACAGCACATCTTTCAGCAAAGCTTGGTAGGGAGGTTTAAGACACCTATAAAGCCCTTTAGCAAGTGAAAACTGAACCTCAATTCAGTGTTGTCAGACTCCTGCACGTCACTGGGCAGATGTTCTTTAAACAATGTCAGAGTTACGCTTCATTGACACAGGTGACCTAAGTGCCTTTGTGCACCAGCTGATTCATGCTGGCATGTTTTTTATTCTGCAGCTATGGTAGAAAAACCAGGTCCTGATCCCCTGTCACCCCACCCAACACTGTCATTGCTCAGGCCTCTACCAAGGGAGTGGAAAAGGCTACCAAACCAGAAAAGCAGCCCTCCTGCTCCTTGGCACTCAGGATGCACTGGTGCAAGCAGGGTGCGCACAGGCTGAGCCCTCCTGCCAACAACCAATATTTGAGCATTGATAACAGACCCGTGGTGGAGACATGGCAGGGCTAAGGCAGTGACCTCCCTGAGCACCCGGTGGATGCTTCAGAGTTTTTCTTGCTCCCTTCAGCACAAGTTGGGGAGAAAATGGCAATGTGTAAGGAGGCATTGAGAGGTGTGTGGGGACTCTGCCCCATCGTGCTGGGCAGGGGGTGGTGGCTTGGTGGGCAGCAGGGGCTGCCAGGACCATCCCAGGGCACTGTGTTTGCAAAGCACTGGTCCCTCAGCTCACAGTGCTCTGAAACATCTCTACTGCAGAAAAACCACATTGGTCCTCCTCGCTCAGTCCTCTCACATCTGTTCGGACAGGGTAATTTCACTTTTCTCATTCTGAAACAGCTATCTTTAAAGAGAGTTGCCTTAACCTCCACAGAGGGTTACTACAAGTTACTCAGGAATGTCTGGAGCATACAGTGGGGCTGCTCAGGCTTCCAAAACCAGATTATGGTGTCCTTTTAAAACCTGGAGGAATGTGTTCTTGAGCAGTGAGTCACCTTAACTGTGACATACTCATTTCAACTATTTCTGCTTAAAATAGAAACTCTGAGCATCATACAGCAGCAGGAGGTGACAAGGGATGGATTAAAGTCCCCAGGAGCTTCATCCCAAGGGAAACTCAGCAAAGAGCCTGCCCAGCCCCAGCAGCAAGGAGCTACGTCCACCTATCCTGCAGGTGCAACTGAGTGGGTTCCTGCCCCAGGCACATGGAACAGCATGGAAGGAAGCACTCCAGCATCACTGAAAACTCTACTGAAGTGACCTAAAAGCAAATACTGCTTTGAACTATCCCTCACAGCTGCCAGGTGAAGCCTTGCCTGTGGTGCTTGCAGCCCAAGTGCGGCTGTGGTGTGGGAACAGGGGGCTTCTCGAGTGCTCCCACTGCTGTGCCTAGAATTTCTGCCTCCAGCCCTGACAGTGCCAATGCACCGCTGGCATGGCCTGACCTGTCTCCGTGCCCTGCATCAGAGCTCAGTGCCACTGCTCCAGCCCTGGTGTGCAGTGGGGTGGTGAGGCTCCCCGAGGAACCATGGCTGACTGCTGCCTTGTCCCATGGCCGGCCACTGCCCTCGTCAAACAGAGGAGCAAAACAACCCGAAACACTCTCCTTGCCTTTGTAACACATTTGAATCAGGGCCTGAGGTGAGAGGAAGGGCAAAGCACCATTTTGGCAGCTCTTTTTAGTCAATGAGTAAGCAAGGTCTGACAGCAATCTGCTGACCAGCCCATCATTGCTGGTGGTGTCCCCTGATTCACAAGTCCCCTGTTTGATTTCAGCAGAGGATTTGGCACTTGTGTAACACAGCCCTGCTGTTATACAACTAACTCCAGCCACACGTTTTCTGGTTTCACTTGTGATTCAAATCACACAGGAGCTGAAAGGTGCTCTCTAACTCCTCCCAAACAGAAGTCTCACTGTGTTATTCAGGTCAAAGTTCAAAGTACTCAGACCCTTGAGCAGCAACAGCATATCAAACAAATTGACAGCAGTTAATATTTCCAGGACCAAAGCTCACAAAAAATCAGTAAAATCTGCAAGAGGATTGTGAGCAACAACTCCAAAACCAGAGGCAGAACTTTCCAGACCAAAGAGCCAGTTTTGCTGGCCAGTGTCTGACAGTGCTTCTTTCCCTTGTACATCCTCTTGCGCAACACTGCACGTGCAGCTTAGACCGAAAGTTTCTAACCCTAAAATCAGGCTTTATATCACATGCCTCAATGGAAGGACTTGTAATAGGCTAATCCCAAAGGTATCTAGTTCATGGAGCGCTTTTCTGGAATTTGTGCAACAACCAAATATTTCAGGCTGGTGCTTCTTAAGCTGCCTTATGGTGTGTAGGACGTGGGTCCATGGGTAAATTTTTTTGGGGTACAACTCCCATTTGCAGACCGACTCATAACTTTGTGCAGTCTCAAATTTTTTTGTCATGCAATGTAGGACTGAGTAATATACCATGCAAGAAAACATTGCAGAAACAGGGGGAGATAAGACACAGAGAGAAGAGCAAACAAATCCTAGGCCCTCCTCCCCAGCTGTTTACCTGCAATATGTGTTTTTGACTAGTGGTCCAGCGAAGGTCTCTCCTGAAGTTGCTCCCATGCTAACACCTCTGTGTCAAAGCCCATGAGCTATCACTGGACATTCATGTTGCACCTCCGGTTTTGAAGCCCCAGCATAAATCCAGCTGGAGAGTGGGAAAACAGCACCACTTCTGGGGACTAGCTCCTTTCTGGAAAACATTCTCATGTGCAGGGAATGTCCCTGGTACTTGCCTCAAAGTTACAGTACAGGCCAAGAGTCTACAAAAGTTGGGGGTGGGAGTGGAGGGGTGGTGCAGAGTACATCACATTTTTCATCTCAGATGATGCTCTAACTGCTGGCTTGTTTGTGGAGCCAGAGTTAAGCTGGGACTAGATGCAGATTGTGGCTGAGTCCCCTCGCACTGGATTGGGGGAAAAGGGCCCAGGACAAAAGGCAGATAAAGAGGGCAGTCAAGGAGGAAACACCGTGAGAAAGGTGTAGATATGGCCAGACATGGCCAGAATGATGCTGGCCTAAAGGGGACCCAGGAATTGCACCTGTGGTCACACAGCTCAGGTGTAATCCCTGGAAGGAGGAAGGCTTAATGCAAAGGGATTGTTGTGGGGCTGGGGGTGCCCGGTGCTGTCTCCACTGGATACTCTTCTGGTCTTGTCAGCCCTGCATCCCAGAAGATCTTTGAAACATGAAATCCTGGAAAGGAGCCTCCCATAACCACCCCATAACTATGTAAGTTAATCCTTTACCCCCCTCCTCCCCACAGCCTGCAGTGGTTGACCTCTTTCTCTTGCAGTATGACAAATGCAAAGAAATCCTTCTGCAGAATTAAGTTGATTGATATTTAAATCAACAACTTTCAACCTGCAGCCCATTAAATCCCACTGTTACAAGGTAAGTAATCAACAAAAGGGAAGCCTGTTGTCAGAAAGCTTAAATTTGTCACAGGGGGATCCCACATCTGTTGGGGAAAATATGGGCCCATAAACATAAAATGGTCCACAGCCTCCCAGATGAGTGTTTACCTGTGAAACAGCTGATATTTTAGTGGAACAGCATTCCTACAGGGTTAGAGTTTAGCCATGAGATAAAAATAGCCAGGGCCAACAGTTAGAAAAGTCGTTTTGCAAATTTGTGAAAAGCCATTATGCAAACCCAGTTGTGTCATGGTTGTGTCATTTAATATCATAGGGATTTAAATCTTGGCTAACCCAACTGGCCAGGCCAGTTCTTTTATAATTCTGGAGAAAAAAGTGCAAAGTCATGTGTATTCTGTGTGGGGCTCTATTGTGGTGTCATGCTCTGTTGTGGTTTCTAACTCTTTCTCCATTGCTGAATTGCTTGCATAATATATTACAATTTTAATTCAGGGAGAAAAGCCTTTTGTGGCTTCCAGTGACCCAGGAAATGTTTTACCAGTAAAGTCAGGAAGGTATTTTTATTGGTGACTGAGGAAGAGGAGGAGATTAAGCCGTGTGAAGATGTTTTTATTTTCTAGCGTTTATTAACAAGACAAGGCAAGGAATATGTTTGTTCTCAGAGGGATTGGTGGTCAATGCTGCAACACAATCTCATGCTGCACAAGGAAAATACTGCTCAAACCCTTTGAAGGGTGAGGATGATTTAAGTAGACCCTGCTGTTCCACCTGGTCTCATTAAATAGGGCAATTAAGCATATAAAAAGTTTTTTGGCTGTGAGCATATCTTGCCACATCCATATTTATTGAAGATAACACAAAATTAGACAACACTAATGACACTAAATGACTCTTAGCTCTGATGGCAAATGCTTATGATGAAGTAGGCACATGCTCTTTGCTGTGGTTTGCAGGTGTGGAAGCTGAAGTGCAGAGGGGAGCTGCTCAAGATGACAAGAAATAACTGGCAGGACTGTGACTAGGACCCAGTCCTACTTTTTTTTCTGGAATGCCCTTATGTGACATGTTCCCAGACTTTGTATTACAGATTAGCTCCAGCACTGCTGAACTTCTGACCTGGTGTGGTTCAGCAACTGGGACATCCCTGGGCACTCAAATGGTTGATCTCCTCCTGAGCTTTGGCATGACTTAGCCACACTCCTGATCTCTTGCTCTCTGCATCACTTTAAACACTGTGCACACATTGAGCTTCCTACAGAAGCGCCTTCATCCCTGGAAGTTATTTAAGAAAACATTCTGTAGCTCTTGTTCAGAATTGTTATAAGGGCAGCTGGGCAGGAGGTTGGATCAGCTGATTTCCTGAGATCTGCTCCAGTCCTGCATGATTTTATCTGAATTACTAAAAAATCCTGACACCCTATTTTCCTGCAGGAATTGTGCTGAGAAGCTTCATTTTTTTGTGATCTGTCATCTCATGGGAGCTGTGGTGGCTCCAGTCCTTCTCTTCTAGAGCCATCACTGCTGGAACCAGCTGGAGGCCACCAGTGCCTTAGGAGGCATGTACCAAGGTTGCTGTCTAACCAGAGGCTGATGTTTTGGCTCTTGTAGATGCTGGGCAAGTGTCAGCAGCAGGATTCTCTCAAGCTAAATCACAGCTGTCCAGAGTGCACTTGGTTTTCATGCAATTGGCTTTCCCATCAGCTTAGCCAAGGTGGAAACACCAAGGAGGGAGTGGAGTATAGGCACCTGCTTGGTGCCCAGATGAGGAGTGCCTGACTCATCCCTGTCTCTCACTGAAAGTCTGATGGGAGTTCGGTAAGAAAATGCTTTTGGTGTTGTGCAGCTTAATTACTTGCACAGGGGATAGCTACAAAGAACTGAACCTAGATTTCATACTAGCACCTTTTGCACCAGACCATTCCCCTTCCCCCTCTCATGGAGGTAGAATGATAATGTTCACATAAGACAAACAAGTTTTTGTCCTTGGCAAGTACTGACATTCTTCACTGAGTAGTTTATCTGCTTTCATAGTTTAATTCAAATCTAAATATGAATCCAATTATTCTCAGCATCTTAGGAATGTGATTTTACTACTACTGTGAGTTTTGAGTTGTCACTACTTTGAAATCTTTTAAGTTAGAATTCTTAGACATTACACACATTTATGCCTGTCACATCGCATTCTCCCGCTTGCTTTTGAAAAGAAGGAATCATTAATGCAGTGAGGTTTTTTTCATGGAAAAATATATTTTCTCTTTCTAGAATTACATTGAAATACAGAATCAAAATTGAGCCTTCATGCTTGTTTTTTTCAGTGAATTGAACTATTGTACACTATTCTCCTCTCAATACTTTGTGTTAACTTATATTTAATGCATGCCATTGTCATTTCCAAAGCTTTCTTTTTTTGCAGGAAATTTAGATGCACGTCCTTGGTGCTTCGAATGTAACACATCATATTCCTACAGACCTTGGTTTGCTTTCTCTTAATTCTTCTGTTCTTTGGGCGTGTCCTTTTCTGCACTTGAGAATATTTCTCATTACTCCATTGATTCCAGTTTAAAATGGTTTTCCTTCCCAATAGGGAAAACAAAAGCAAGAAAACTTATGGTTTGAAATAAAGGCAGTTTAACAGGTGCAGGAACAAGGAGAAAAACCCCACAGGTAACACAAAGGAAATCAGTCACTATTCCCACAAGCAGAGCAATGTCCAGCTGCCCTCTGAGCAACAGCACCCTTAGAAACTCCAAACCTCCCCTTCTTCTTCCTCTCCACAGTTTTATTGTTGACATGATGTTACGCAGTTTGGAATATCCCTTTGGCCAGTTCAGACCAGCTGTCCCAGCAGCATTGCCTCCCAGTCTCTTACCCACTGCCAGCCTACTTGCTGGGGGAAAACAGAGCGAAGAAATGAGAAAGCCTTGATGCTGTACAAGCATGTTCAGCAATAGTTAAACCTTGGTGTACTATCAGCACTGGTTTAGCACCAGCACTGTACAGGCTGCTGTGAGGAAAGCTGACTCCATCCTGGCCAGACCCATTTCAAGCACCTGCCAGGAGGAAGAAGGGATTTGAATCCTTCTCCCCATGGTTACTCCTGCACTTTATCCAGAGACTTGGTCAGCTACCACAAAGGGACAGCCTGGGCAATAATAAGGAGAAATTGGGGCTCCCCAGCCTGGATGAGCACAACGACCTCCAGACCAGTGCCAGCCATGAGTGTCCTTGGTTCTCTAACGTCCCTGGGATGCCCAATAACCATTTTTATGCCATCAGGCAGCTTCAGCACGAGAGTACACCCACAACCTGCCAGCACACTTCCTGGTCCTGGAAGATATCCTTTCAAATCCTCTTTTGAGGCACAAGGGAATTAAATTTGCCATGTTTGCCCTAGGTAAAAGAGGTTGCTATTCAGCATTTCTGCATTTAATGAGTCACAATGCTGTGTTGTGAGGGTACTGGATTGAGTCAGTCCCTAGGTTGCCCACGCTGGAGCCATGTCTGCGGCTTTTCTGTGACACGAACACGAAGCAGCTCCTCCTGACAGCCTGGGGCAGCCCCAGCCTTCCCTGGGGGTGCAGCTGCAGGTCCAAATATATTTTAAAAATCAATATTTGTGTGCCTCAGCCTGGTACTGAGCAGAGGTACTCCTCCAGATGACTTAGTCTGTGATACCATGTCTCTATTTCTCTCACCCATGCTCACAAGCACTCCTTCAGAAAACATCTGAAAAAATAGTGATCCATTTTTTTCTGTTCTTTCTTCCAATATCCACCGTGTTCTCTAGGCTTTAAGCAGACAATGCCCTAAAAACGTAATGTGTTATTTGTGTGCTCTCTTGAAGACACTAAACAAAGGAAGTTTTCAACTTGAAATGAAATGTGTAGTTTTTTTCTGGATCTCTTGATGTTTCAGAATGAATCTCTGTAGCCTATATCCACAAGGATAACAAAGGCAATTTCAGAGGCATGTTAATTTTTGCCAATAGTAATATGATCTGGATGTCATGGAATCAAATAAAAATCCTAATGTCTGGCAATAGGTCTGTTGTTTATAGTACTTTCTGTTAGAGCTGTAATGAGGCAGAGGGGTGAGGAGGAGGTCTGAAGCTGTAGGTATTTCATAGACTGTCAAATTGCAAGATGGAGCCAGATCCATCCACATAAATATTTATATATGAGAGGCAAAGCTACAGCAAATTCTTGGCTGATGGGAAGTGTCTTCCGCTGATGTGAATTTTTATGGCTTGTGCTTTCCAGTAGGGCTGTGGCAATTCACTTCAGCAGAGTGCTACTTTATAATTAGCTAAATCCTTGCAACAGGGACTACTGTCACCTTCCTGTCAACCCTGCTCTCTGCACACAGTTGCTATTTAACCAATCATAAAAATGCCACTACCAGAGCACCTCAAGACCAAACAGAATATCTGGAACTTGGGCTCACTGTGAGGTGACAGCAGCATTAATTCATGATCTTTAGTTATACCAGCTGATCAAAGATCAGCAGATCAAAAGAGACAGTTTCTTTCGCAAAATGCCGGATGCAGGAGTTGGACTGGGTTGTCAAGGGAGGCAGAGTGGGAGGGAGGCAGCTGAGCTCGTCCGTGGGGAAGAGGGGAGAGCACAGGGAGCAGCTTCTGCTTTCTGCCCAGGTCACTCCTGCACATGGCAGGGTCTGGGAAACTGACTTTTACCCTGAGCATTACATCTTGCAAAGCCACCTGCCAGTACAGGCAAAACAACAGAAGGGTTACTGGGGTGACAAGGTCTTGGCCAAATGCCCTGTATCACATTTTTCTGGGGGCTGCAGGGGAAAGGACAAGCTTTCCCAGTCTGGCTGCAATGTAGAGGAGCTCAGTGTGATCTGTGTGATGCTGTGTGGTGCAGTGGTGGTAGGGTCCCTGGAGGGCTGGCAACCCTCTCTTGTCCACTGCAACCTGTTGGAAAAATAGGCCAGAAGGGGTTTTTCTGGGGGCTGCACAGCCCCACCAAATGCTCAGGCAATGCCAGAGCTTGTCTGGAGGAAGGTGCCTACAGTATTGGAGAAAGGCACGGACAAGGCAAGCGACTAGAAACTGGAAACCAAAAAGATCACATAATTTCGTTGTGTAAAGTGAACATAAAGCCCATTTCCAATGGACATGCAACCCTCATTATTCTTACCATAAGCCAAGGAGTGGTCTTCCCTGGGAATGACCCTATGGCTTACCTCCAAGACCACAAACCCTTCATGAGGGCTCCCCTTCTCCAGGGATGTCCATACCAAGATTGTGCATGAACGCTGTGCACAGCCTCTACATGACAACCCTTAGCTTGACTTCTGGTGTGAGCTTGCTGAGGCTCTGGTCTACCATCACCAGTGCCCTGACTGGACCTTTCAGGGAAGGACCATGGCACCCTGTCCCAGCATTTTCATCCTGACAAAGCCCTTATGGAGGTGAAAGGTTTAGCTGGTCACCTTGTCCTCCTTGCCAGGCCCCAGGGCAGGCTGTTTCTTTGGGAGAGAGTCCTATTTAAAGAGACATCACTCATCAGGAAAATCACGAGTGAGTGCTTTCTTTCCAGGAGTGACTTTTCCTAAGGCTTTTGCAGCAGTGCTGCCTGCATGGGCTCCCACACCAGCCTGCTCAAGGGAACAACCTGGGCTAATGCTGTTTTTGGCAGCTTACAGAGGATTTGATTGCTTTTGCTCTGGACCATGACTGTATATTTCTACTTTTGGTCTAGAGGATTTGCAGAGTCAGGGCAACTCCATGCACACTCAGTCCTAAGGGATGCCTGCATATAGCATCCACCTCCTGGAAGCTGCCCTGGCAACCCCTCCAGTTAAATGCATGAAGCCTCCAAAGAAGAGAACTTCAAGCTGCCATCACACACTAGTACAGTATTATTTGAGCACCAACAACTTCTTAGAAGCAGAGTAAAGGCAGTGGGGGAGGAAACATTCCCCTTGGCATCACAGCAATATGAAGAGGGGCATTTTCTATTACTCCCTGATTCCACCTTCTCACAATACTTCTGCAACTAGTCCTTTGGCAAATAGATGTTGCCTTACTCAGCTAGTTTTGGCTGGGGTAGAGTTAATTTTCTTCGCAGTAGCTGATATGGGACTATGTTTTGGAGTTGTGCTGAAAACAGTGTTGATTATTCAAGGATGTTTTCATTATTGCTGAGCAGGTGCTTGCATGAAGTCAAGGCCTTTTCTGCCCTCCACACCACCCCACCAGCAAGGAGGCTGGGAGTGCACAAGAGGTTGTGAGGGGACACAGCTGGGACAGCTGACCCCAACTGACCAAAGGGATATCCCCTCCCATATGGTGTCATGCTCCACATATAGAGCTGGGGTAAGAAGAAGGAAGGAGGGGATGTTTCAAGTGATGGCCTTTGTCTTACCCAGTAACCATCATGCATGATGGAGTTCTACATTCCTGGAGATGGCTGAATACCTGCCTGCCCACGGGAAGTGGTGAATGAATTCCTTGGTTTGTTTTGTTTGAATGCACAGCGGTTTTGCTTTACCTGTTGAACTATCTTTATCTCAATCCATGAATTTTCTCACTTTTACTCTTCTGATTCTTTCCCCCACCCCACGTAGGGGGAGTGAGCAAGTGGCTTTGTGGGGATCAGTAGCCAGCTGGGGTTAAACCATGACACTTACTTTTAAGCAAACACCACTCAATTTATCAAAGACTAGCTGAAAAGGAAAAAATAGCTGAAAAGAAATTGCTTTCTGACCACAGCTTTAAGCCACCCCCTTTCTGAGTGATTTGATTGTGGGAGCTCCAGAAAACTGCAAACAGAATTTCCACACTGTTCTTGGAAAGGATATGTGCATGTGTGTGTATGTGTGTGTGTGTGTGTGTATGAAGTATGTGGATGTGTTTGTTTATATATATGAATATATATATGTTTTGCTTATTGTCTTTTAGGTATGTATGTCTACAAAGAGAGAGAGAACAGCTAAATGAATGGGGACTGACTTTCATCAGCACTGTCCCTGCAGAGAGCTATGTCCTTGCCTCCCTCCAGCTGACTCCATGCCCGTGTGCACGACTGCCACAGGCTGCTCCTGCCTGCTTGTGGGATGTCGTAACACCCACACCTTATGCCACCACTCCTCCATGTGCCCTCAGATGTGCTGCACAGCCCAGTACAGCCTAGGCAGCAGATGGAGCCTGCCCAGAGATGTCTGCCAGCCAGGGCAATATACAGACCCAGAGTGGAGCAGATGTGGGACTTTACTCAGCCCCTGTGCTCTCTGCTCTGAGGACAGGAAGAGCATTAGCCCACGGGCTGTGCCCCTCCTCCCCATGGAACCATTCCTCTCACTTTCCTCTCACACACCATGAAGACATCAACATTGTCCTACCACTGCTACTGTATTTCCACACCCATTGTGGGTATGAACAAGCAACTGCTAGACAAAATTAGCAACTCAGTTGCTCTGGGACTCTTGACATTTGACTGAAGTCATTAACACAGGCAAAGCACCATGTCCACAGTGAGGATATCACCATGATCTCCACCTGCAGCCCACTCTGGTTAGCAACATCTTTGAATATACAAGAACAATGCCAGGCCCTGCCAGGGTCTGGAAGAAAACAGTGCACTGCCAGGGTGTCCGTTTGTAGCCTTTGGTACCCTGCTGGGCTTGCTCCTGGGTGTGGTGAGGAATCGTTGAGGCAGGTTCTGTCTGGGGCAGAGAAAGAAAGACTCTCATGAGTCCAGCCACAATGGCTGCACATCTTGCCCACACCATTCCTCTTCCCTACAGGGTGTCCACCAGGCTGGGATGGGGATATGGGAATCATCACAGGCAGTTCAAAATGACAGAGAACAGCTAGGTGTTCCTCTGGTTTCAAAAGCTCCTCTACATCCATCCTGAGAAGTCTGTTGGACGTCATCAAGGACCTTGCCCTCCTGGGCACCTTTCTGCTCAGCCTCTGCTGTGGGAGCAGGGTGCTCACAAGCTGTGGAGGCCACGAGGATGTGGCTGGAGCATGGGGGCCTCTTTGCTGGGGTACATGGAAGGCTATGTACACTAAAGCTGCCTACAGCATTAGTGGAGGCTGCTGTGCAGTGGCATGCAGGAGGAAACAAGGAATGGCCTCCCTACCAGGCTGACCAGTAGTCTGGCCAGAACAGCTGCCAGTGAGGAAACCCTAGGGTCACTGGAATGTAACCAGGGATTTCAGCAGCCCCAGGCCATGGGATCCTTGGTTTGGGGGTCTGCAGGGCAGGGTCGAGCTGCATCCAGAGGGCTGGAATGGGGTCCTGGGTTGTGGGCAGGGCAGATGGGAAAGAATGAGCCCATGATGCCTTCCTGCTGCCCACCACAGAGGGAATTCGTTGTTCTGCCCTGCTGATGCCTTAATTACTGACCTGCCCATCTCCAATAATATTGGAAGAACAGGTGCTGTGATCCACTAACAAATAATTAAAGGAAGGTAAAAGGATTAGTATTGCACAGCCTAGATTTATGAAAGATATTACATTCTCATTTTAGAAGTAATGTTCGATTGGTTGGATACAGTTAGATTCGTGTAGGGAAGCTTTGCTTGTATTCTGACTGAGATAAAAGGTAAGACAAAATTGACATTCAATCTTTGTCTTTTTCAGGAGAGATCCAAAAGAAAACAGTCATTATTGACAATATTGGGGGAATTGGTAAATTACTGGCACAAGCAAATAGCGTGTATTTCAGTTTGGTAAAATACAACAAAAAAACCACAAGTTGTGTTTTCCTGATAAGATGTTCTGTCTTGCAGAGCAGTAATTCTGGAAGAGATTAGGACTTATTGATAGATAATCAGCTGTAATGAAATTGCAATATGATGTTGGGACCTTCAGAATCAATGCTGATCTTGAATGTAGTCCCCTGCTTGTCACTGAGCAGGACCTCTGTAAGGTTTGTTGCCTCCACACTTGGCATGGATGCAGCTGGAATGTGCTGTCCAGTCCTGGACTTCACATTCCAAGAGGGATATAAAAAGATCAGAGAAAGTTCAATACAGTTCAACACAGACAAATACTGCCTAAAGGCCTAAAGAACCTCTTACAGAAGAGAAAAAAGTCTACTTATCTTCTCTAAAATGTCTGTAAGACCCTGCCAAAGAGTTTTGGTGTTACAGGTAAAGATAAAACAACCTTCTGTATTTAGAGTTTATAAGTAAATTAAAACAAGAAATATTATATAATTATTTTCACTATGAGGATGATGTTTGTCATAGATTTGCCATCCCTGGAGAAGTTTTTAGTCAATTTTTTTTCTGAAGGATATCCTCAAATTCAACTGTAGTTACTGGAACTGAATCAAGGACTAATTTGGGGGAATTAGGTGAGGACTCAGGCAAATTATCTTCACTGTTCTTCCTGGCCTGATGTTTGGAGGTAATCACACAGCTCAGGCCTGTGTAAATCTGAAAATCAAAGTTTGGCTTTAGCATATTTTCATACCCTGCTGTACAATGTTTAACATCTTGGCAAATGTTACAAAGGAATGCAATTTGTCCTAGTGGCTGTAGGGCAACCAATGCACTCCTCCTCCCCTTTGGGGAGATCCAGTGCTTGTGGTACCTACTGTGTCACAGCTACTGGCTCTGTGGCTCTCAGTATGTACCTGAGCAGCAGAACAGACTTCTATGGCATATTTAAGATATGCCAGATGTAAACTGTAGAATCCTATTCCTCATTTCCCTTTGGGAACACTGTTGTAATCTCCAAGCCTGTGTAGTGGAATTGCAGAGGGCATCATGACTGGTCAGTTTGCAGGAAGCCAGCTGTGTGAATATCTGCCACTGCCCTGTGAAGCTGGGATGAAGGGCTAGCTGGCAAATCTGGCTCTGTGTGATGAGCTCCTTGCTCCTGCACATGGCACCAGCTATCAGTGCAGTCCCCATTGCCAGTAGCCAAGGAACACCCAGACTTTTACTTCATCCCTTGTCAATGTGGGTTGCATCACACTCCCATTTGATTATGTTAAAAGAAATGTGACGCTCTGATCTTTGAAGCTTCTCGTGTGTTAGGAGTTTCTTTAAGGCAAATCTTTGTCATTGCCACCTGCTTCAATCTTGGGTTGCCATATCAGTGTCTGTTGGTGCTTGCAGCCTTGTATGTAACAGTTTACCTGGTAGACTGTAAACAAACATTTCTTGAGAAGATTGTGTGGCTCTGCACATCACACACAGGGTCTGGCTGCATTACTGTGTCCTTCCCATGAGACCCTGGAAACTCCAGTACCACTGGAATTTAAAATAATGCTGTGACTGTCTGTGTGTGTGTGTGTGTGTGTGTGTGTGTGTGTGTGTGTATGTGTGTGTGTGTGTATGTGTGTGTGTACACACAGACAGATACCCATATGTTTATAGGGAGACCTGTAAATAAAAAGTATATCTACTACAGACGACATATACTATATATAACATGTAAATAATGTAATTATGAATGATAAACTTATATATGCACCCACATCTATATGTATGTGTGTCTGTATGAAGAGAGTGAGAGCCTGTGAGTATGAGGGTACAGCCACTGCACACATGCCCATCATTTTTCTTAGTTCTTTCAGCCTGACGTGAATCCAGAGCTGCCAAAGGGCACCCAGCTGTTTCCTCAGGCATGAAAGCTTCTCATTCTGCCCAGTTCAAAGCTGTCAGCACTCCTATGAGCTGCTTGATCCTGTCTTTTCGATGCACAGCAATTTAGCCTGGATAGACCCATTTCTGGTGGAATAGGATACTGAGATTTCCTGAGACTAAAAACTAATCTTGGGACTAGATTTGCACAAGCAGTCCAGACATAAGAACTTTCTGCTCTGCAAGGACTATCTCTGCAAGCACTTCAAACCCACTTTTTCCTTTTAATTACTCCTTTGAGAAGACTAAGGCTTTGAAGAATTTTAGACCGAAGAGCAGAAACTAAAAATCTACCAGTCTGTGTGACTGTGTTTAACAAAATTCTCTATTTTGACTTGGAATGCTAATTTAAAAGCAAGCAGCCAGCCAAGAGTACACGGCATTTCTGATTATTCTGTGCTGTTACAGACAAGAAGGTTCAGGAATGAGAACAAACCAGATGTCATCACTATTGCTTAAAACTCTTCTTTCAAAGGTCACAGATATTAGGAGTCTGGTTCAGTGAGAAATGCTACATGCTTCTACAGGCTTCTTGCTTCTTTACTGTATCATTTGGACTGTATATCCAAATACAGCAGTATTTCCTTTCCCAGCTCAGACCATTTAAGCCTTGTAAGTATACATGTTCATCCCATGTCTTGTTTCAGATTTCTTCACCACTTTTAGCAAGGTGCAAAAGTTGTTTCTGCAATGCAATTCTATGAAATCCAAGAATTGTTCTTCCAAGCCTTTTATACTGCCTTTGAAAAAAACCAACAGCTATTATATCTGAACTGCTTCAGAAACCAGTCTTGGTTTATCAACTACATGATAGAAATAAAGTTGACAAAGCTTTCCTGGCAAAATAAAAAATCTCTACAGTTTCATCAGATGCTGCCTTAAAAGCAGACTTAAAAATCATGTCTTTGGGGGACATCTGATGCTTTGTTTTGTACCTTATAACCACACCACAAATTGTGTCTTCCAAGCACTTGACTTGTATAAAGGCAGAAAAACAAGGCATACACAGCTGCACAAGTAAAAAGGCACCTGAGATGGTTTTGTAAGTCCTCCTTGACTGGTCTTAAGAGGTTTGTGTAGTACAGGCTATTTTTAACCATCTCTTGCTGTGTAAGGATGAACAGTGCAAGCACAGAGACGTGTCTTCTCTGCAAGACCTGTGCCTGCTGCGTAGGTGTACCTGCTGGAGATGTCCTTTTGTCAGGCAGGCATGAGGGAGGCAGAGGTATTTTTAGTATTCCTACATACATATTTTCTAATCCACGAAGGACAGAATTTTGGGACAAGGACTATGTCATCCATTGAGTCACAACAATTGCCTGTAGGACAGTGTATTGTTTCCAGCCAGCGTTCCATCAGTTCTCAGCAGCTCATTCCTTGGCTCTTAGTGAACACTCTGCCCCAGTATTTCATCAGAAATGATCCTCAGACATTCTCCCACTGCCATGTCACAAGACTGCCCTCAGTTCTAGTGCCAGGGGCTCAGCCTTCCCGTTAAAGGTATCACCAAAGTGATATTTCTGTGGTGTTCTGCCTCCCCTGTGTCTCCTCCAGCTTGGGGCAGAAGTCACCCCACAGCTGCAGCAGGTGTTCAGCATGAGCCCCTCTGCTCAGCGCTCCCTAAGATGCAGACTAGGTTTGCTTGTTTACACTTTGGTGCTGTTCTCAAGGCTTTCTCCCCAGGCCAGCTCAGGCTCTGGAGAAGGAGAACATGACACACAAACCGCCCCTAATGACTGCCCCATCATCCTTCCCTCGCAGCCAGGGTGGTGCTGGGCTGAAAGTGAACATAAGGTCCAGAGGAGGGTTTAATTCACTGTCCCAATGCCCAATAACTGGATTAAGCAGGGCAGTTATCCTTCCACCCATAGATGTCCTACAACCATTGTCCCTCCAGTCCCTGTCTCCTCCAGATATTTTGACTCAGTCCATCAAATCTCTCTAGTGGATGCTAAATCCCACCGGTTTTTTTTGTTTCTTTACTTCCCAGACGATGTTATTGTGGGTGGAAAATTATATTTTACCTCCCCTTCTGCCCTTCCAAGTTGGATTTATTTCCATTTGCTCTTTTTGGTGGCCAAATTGCAGTCCAGGGCTTATTAGCTCCTTCTCCTCTCCCCCCTCATCTTGCACCTGTCTTCAAAAGTATTTCATCTGATTTAAGCCATTCTTGAAGGCACTGATTTTGTCTGCAAAGAAGATTGCAACAGAGATTTTTGCACAGCTTATGTCAGAATGTAATTTAAATAATGGCTGCCTTTCCTTGGCACCAGGTGATGCTTCATGGAACTGAGCTTTCGAATGCAGAACTTGGAAGGATGAAATATAGCACTAACCTTTAAGGCTTCTCCAGAAACTCAAAACATGGCACTGATCAAATGTCAAGAGCACTGCTCTTAGATATTTTATCAGGGTTATACTAATTGAAATCCCAAGCACTTTCCTACATATGCTAATCGACAACGTATCACTGAATCAAATCATTATCTAATGATTATTACTTATGCATTATTCTCCAGATGCATACTTTTGAATGACATTTATTTGAAAATATAATCAGGGATATGTGCATGCCTGTAGTATACAGCTTTGGACTCAGCCACTTCAGTGTGCATAAACAGAAAAATAGCTAAGTTGGATTTAAAAGTACTTTGATACATTTCTCTTCTGAGAGTCAGGAGCCACATTCAGGACCTGCTTCAAAGAAGTCCTCAAGACCAGGGTCAAAAGCCAGACTACTTTGGTACTGAGCCATAGTGAGCTTAGTAAGGTCAGGGAAGAGATTGTATGACACACTTCTAGTCTGGGAAAACCAAACTTGATCAGAAGGTATCTGTATTCCTGAATGTTTGTATCAAGTATGACTACATAATCAGGTTATCAGCCCTTGTACAGTCCTAAATTAGCAGATCATGTCTGTATATGCTGATCTTAAGCTTGCACAATTCTTTTGGCTTAAAGTGGCTACTTAAGCGTATGAAGTTAAACAATCCTGTGATTGTAGTCTTCACAGGAGATTTGCAAGGCCTTTGTTCCAAAACTGGTTTAATACAAGTGGGTGCTTGAGCCCCAACTGGATCTTGAACCTATTCTGCATGTTCACACTTTTGTTGTACAGTGTTTCCTACTGCCACAGGTAAGAGCACTGTTCACATGAGCAAAGCTAGGGACAGATTTCATCTGGGAGAGTGTCAGGAATTGAAAAATGTGTTTACCTTGTGTAACACTGTCTTCAAATAAACATCAGTTGAAAATGAAACATTTTCTGAAAGGGTTCACTGTTAAAAACTGTGTAAAACCGTATTTTGTTCAACTGCTGGATCCAGTGGCCAATCCAGCCTGCTCTGTAGCAGGCTGCTGTAATTTCCACCCTCCTCGTCTGGTCTCCTAATTGGATTCTGTAGGCTCATTACATCCAAGAGCTCAAACTGCAAGTAGCACTGACTGTACCCCTTCTGGGTGCAGCACTGAGGCTCCTTAGGATGAAAGGATGGGAAGGCTTTATCAGAACTGAGCTGGGTTTTTACTAATCATAAAAAATTTCCCAAGAGAGCTTACAAAATAAACGCAATTTCAGTGCATGTGCTTTATAGACATCCTGATAGTCCTTTAAAGCTCACCAGTTCAATGCCAACAGTTGTTTGTAAACAACTTGATGATAAAACTGCTACAGTGCAGCTTTGAAGGAAGGTATCCACTTGACACGTCAGCAGAGGAAAGGTAATTTGGAAAAAGTCCACTACTGCCCTGTCATCAACAAAAATTCATGTGTTCAACCTGTACCAACAGCAGCTCTTCTCAGACTGACTGCTTCTCCCAAGAGTCCAGAGACAGAAAAAGTAAAAGCCTTATTACACAGGAAAAACACAGCAGGCAGCAGAGTGTGTGTGTATCCACATACACACGTGTGCATGTGAATGCACCGCATAAGTACAAATGTGTATAATGCGTAAGTAAACATAACTGGAAAGACTGGGATTCAGCAAACATTCTAGTAGAGCCTTACCACGTGTCATTCCTTCATGTGGTAACCTTTATGTACCACTTAGGTTGTTTACCCAATTTTCACTAGAATAAGTTGTTGGGCCTGTTTGCTCAGTTTCTCAGACCAGGATTGAAGTCCTGCTCTCCTCTTTTAGAGCAAGATGTGCCTGTGACTCTGCAGTTCTTGAAGCACAACTGGATTTGACAGTAGTAAAAAGCAGTGCTCCTAAAATATTAATGTAAACATTTTGCTTAAAACATTTGAAGGTCATCAGACTTCTAAAAATAGAAGCAAACCAAAATCCCAAAAGAAATTAGCGTGGTTTTCTGTTGTTCTTTATGAGTGGTTTTTTCCCCCTTTCTAACTACAGAGAAGAAAATATCAGGAAATGATTGCAAACCCCAAGCTTAAAACTCCCTTGTAGTCCCCAAGGTTCTACTTCCATGTGCATGAATCGATCTGATCACAGTGTGTTGTTTGAAAAGCCATTACTGGGATTCATCTTGATCAGTTAGGGCTGCTTCTGTGTTTTACATTGGTCAAACCATGCTCTGAGTGAAACGTAAACATCCTTTTCAAATGAGTTTTACAGTAGGTTTGGGGAAAGTTTACCCAAGCCAGTCTTCTCCTCCACCTTTCTCTTTGCAATATGAGCAGGGCACATTTCCCATGCCGATTAAACTGATTTGTGGAGATGAACCTGTAACATGGATATTGTAACAACCAGTATTTAATTTCATGGTGGAAACATTTCTTATGAAAATCTGGCAATGCTTTGGCAGATTTTTGGGAAGAGGATGCAGAGTAAAGAGAGCAGAAGGTAAAAAGAAAGAGATTTTTTTAGTAGTACTGCCATTAAATACGTGCATCCAGCTTCACTTAATAATGTTCTTTTTAATTGTCCTCCACTGGGCTTTCTCTCTGACAGATTACAGAGATCCAAAATATATCTGCTCATCTGCAGTGACTGTACTGATATGCACTACCCAGCAGTCTCAGACCAGATGCTGGTGAAACATTCTGCTCTACAGAACAATACCAACTGGTATTTGCTCGCTTTGAGTTCACCTCTCTTAAATACAGATGTTGAATGAAGACCCTTGACTACCAAACACGGGTTGTGCTCTGGCTGCTGGAAAAGTGGCTTTCTGCCCTCTCACAGCAGAAGTGCTGATAACATGCAGTAAGCATAGTCAGCATCAATGAGATGATGGAGAGTGAAGCCATATGAAATAAAGGTGATTTCCCACACATACCCAACACAATAGCTCAGAAGAGATCAGGAATGAACCTCACTTGATGTTTTTCACCTGACAGGACAAGTGATGACTACCATAATACCTTAATGCTTCATCTTCCCAAGGACACCAAGTCTGAGAGCTCCCAAAATTTACTATTTTGTTGTTGACTATAGACATAAACAGTAACCCAGAAGCAGCTGACACACTACAAAGTCAGATTCCATTTATGTGGCAATAATGCATCTTGTAACCATATTCAAGACATTCCCATGAAACACTGGCTTCATAGCATATGCTGCAATTCAGAAGATCTCCATCAGCAGATCCCTCAAAGTAACCCACTGACTTGGGAAGCCATGGGAACAGAAACAAAGATGAAATATCATGTTTCCTGTAATGGAAATCAGGAGAAACCCATTATGAAAGTGGTAGTTTGTGGAGCCCACCATTGTGCTCCCTCGTATCTGTTCAGTTACCTACCTGCAGTGAGCACTGGATACAGCCTTGAAGTGGCCTATGGGAAAATAAAACCAAGAAAACCTGAACCACCTTATGCAAACCCAACTTTTTCCAGAGAATCCCATGAGTTATATTTTATCCTGTTTTCTCTGAAGCTTTTACAAGGAAGAATTATCTATTATGCCAACTCTCAAATTTCTGCTCCCATCTCATCAACTGTAAAGTTATTCTGAAACACATGTCAACAATGACTTTATAATGGAAACAATACAGCTATTTTTTATCCTTCACATCTTGCTAGGAAACTTTTTTTTTCTGACTTGAACTGACCTCTAGGCAGGGTTTCTACCACTGTTGAAACTCATCTCTCCCCAGATGCCAGAGGTTCTATTTGCTGCACTCTAACACCCATAACAGGTTCTTTTCCTCTCAGACTTTTATCCCGTGGTGCTCCTCATTATTATTTCAATAAATACTTTTTCACAACAGTTGTGGAGGGTCAGGAAGTTATTACTATCTTTCAATGATCTTGCAAAAGAGTGTTATCTATCATGACCAGGAAACCAAAGGCAGAAGGAGTGAAATAATCAAGCTCCTCCATGTTCTCTCTACCAGGGAGCAGACTTGGTTTCCAGTAGGACCATCATTCTGTATGTGTCACAAAACTTGGGACAGATTCAGATACCCAAGATACCAGTTTGCCAAACCTTCTTCCAAGGATGAGGTAGGCAACCCAAGAGCAGCAATCAGATATGACCATATTACACAAGCCTATTATAGTGAAGCCACACATAGTCAGAAATACTTCTGGGCTTTCACAGACGTGATCTAAAAGGAGAGCAGTCCCCAGCAGAGGATGGTACTGGGATGAGACCTGTGGCTTATGCCACAGCTTCCTTCCTCTCAAGTCTCTGTGACTAAGGGGCTAGGAAATTTGAAATTCAATCTCTGGCCTAAGGAAATTCGATTTGTCTTTAAAGAGGCTTGGATCTCCTCTCACAGTCAGCAGCCTGTAACCTGCAGTGAATACAGGGTAATACAAATGCATGTGGAGAAATAAGGAAGCATTGAGAGGGCAGAATTTTGGGGGAAGGTCTCATACCTTTTCTGGGAAACCAGTAGGACTGACTGTCCCCTTGAGGTGCCCGTACACTGACACATGCAGAATGGGGAGCACACAGGAGGAAATATGAGATCTGTGATCTGATTGGGATCACGGAGACATGATATGACAGCTGAATGAATGCTGTGGTTGGATACTGGCTCTTCAGGAAGGACAGGCTGGGAAAGCAGGGAGGTGGTTTGTCCTTCATGCGCAAGATTGGAGACACTGGATAGAGGTCTGCCTGGGGTGGACAATGAGCCAGCTGGGAGTTTATGGGTTTGAATAAGAGGGCTGACAAATGTAGGCAATGCTATGATCAGTGTCTGCTACAGACCAGATCAGGAAGAGTATTTGCCACCGGTCTTTGGTGCCTGTGATTTGTGAAGGCAAATCTCATAAAGGCCAAGGTAAAATGAACATTGTTTGTCTTGATGTTATCAAGGTTTTAGATGTTGTTTCCCAAAACATTCTTATAGGCAAACCAGTGAAGTATGAGCAGATAAATGCACAGTGAGGTGTGGATCAGTGGCACAAAGTCCAAACAGAGGCCATTCACTAGTTGAGTACCCCAGGAGTCAATACTGTCAAATATCTTCATTAATGCCGTGGACAACAGGAGAGAGTGCCCTATCAGCAACCTGGAGAAGTGGTTGATGCTCCAGAGTGTTTTGCTGACATTCAGAGGTCAGCATAGGCACAGGCTGGAGAAATAGGCAGACAGGAACCTCATGAGGCACCAAGTCCATCACCTGGGCACGAATAACTTCAGGCAGCAGAGCAGACTGGGGGGCAACTCTCTGGAAAGCAGCTTTACAGGAAAGGACCTAGGGGTCCTAGTGGACAAGCTGGCCATGGGCCAGCAGTGTGCCTTTGCAGCAAAGGAGGCCACCAGCCTCCCTGGGCTACATTAGGCAGAGCATCACCAATAGGTTGAGGAAGGTGATCCTTTCCCTCTGCTCAGGACTGGTGTCCTGTGTCATTCTGGGCTTCCCTGTACAAGACAGGCATGGACATAATGAAGTCAGTCCAGCAAAGGGCCATGAAAATTGTTAAGGGACTGGAGGATCTGATGCATGAAAAAGCCGGGACTTTGCCACAGAGGAAGAGAAGGCTCAGGAAAATCTTATCAGTGTGTACAAATAAACACCTGATGGAGAGAGTAAAGACAACAGAGACACTCTTCTCTGTAGTGGTCTGTCACAGGAGAAGAGTAAATGGACACAATCTGAAATGCAGAATATTACACTTGAACATAAAAAAAACTTTTTTTACTGTGAAGTTGCTCAGACAACTGTGCAGGTTGCCCAGAGAGCATGTGGAGTGTCCATTGCTGAAAATCTTCAAAAGTGTTCTTAGGACACAGACTTAAGCAGTCTGCTGTAGCTGACCCTATGCTGACCAGGGTGGGTGGACTAGGTGATCTCCAGAGGTGCCTTCAAACCTCATCTATGCTATGATTCTGTGTTCCTATGGTATTTCTTGCAGGTGTCTCCTCTAACCCTCAGCTCCTGGCCCATGGGGCAGGCAGTTGAAGAGTAGCCTGTCCCCTCTTCAATTAACCTGAGCTGTCATCAGTGCCAGTGGCACCACTCACACTAATACACCCATAGGATGGCTGAGGAGCTCATTGCCCAGGTTCTGTTGCCCCTGCCCAGGGAGAGCAGTGTCTATAGTGCCAGAGCAGTAACTCTCTACATCACTCCAGATCAAATACTCAAGAATACGTCAGAGCATTTTCTGTTTTGGGCTGAAGCAAGTAGAATAGCTTAATAAATCTATAGAAAGAAAAAAAAGGCATCCTTATCCTTTTTAGCCAAGTTCTCTTTCAGCTGTCGAGATAAGATGGACTAAATCCAGAGGACCTGCAAGTTTTCTTTTTTTGGTGGTAAAATCTAAGCTGTTGTTAAAAACATCGGTGGAATTTAATAGGCTTAACAGCAACTCCTAAATTCCTCAGGAGGGCTGTGAATTCGGAGTTCAGGTCTATGAGAGCTAGGAAGTGCTTGGCACTTTGTCAGCATTCAGCTTGTTAGCGTTTGGAGAATGAAAATCACCTTTTTGTTCAACTTCCCTTGGTAGCTTGCCAACCTTCTAGCTACTCACTAAGTCAACTGTCCCTAAAAGATATGCTCTCTGGTCTAAGCCACAGGATTCAAAACACAGCTTAATGAGTAAGCAGCAAGACAAGGGGAATTATATCAGGTCATAACATCTCCTCAACAGCCAGAGGCAGTTCAGCCCCTTGACTGCACAACATCCTAACTAGTCATTGGGGTTTGCTCAGTGGTGCCACTACCTTGCAGGCACGGAGTCCTCCCTCACCATGAAGTTGTCTGGTCTCTTTCTTTCTGGAAAGCAGTGGGCAGGCAGGACACAAAGTGTATGTAGTATGGAGGAATGGACTGAGGAGAGAAAAGTCAAATAACAGGAGTAGGTGGATGAGCAGCTGGCAAACAACCCCAGAGCCATGAAATTTCTTTAGCATACTTCTCAGAGTGGTTGAAACATCTCCCTCAAGACAGCCTCATCATGACTGTGATGGTTCTGTTCATATGGCTGAGGTTTGCTAAATTTGCTCTTCTGATAAGGTCACTTTGATTAACACAAATAGTCCATGTGTACAGGTACAATTACTACCATCTGAAGAGGTGCGGGATAATATATTCTTGCATCAGTTACTAGGAACACTGGATTATAATCACAGCTATCACTAGTTTCCCTCCTTCCTCTTAAAGAAAGAAATCTCAAATTTATATTCATTCTATTGGCATCCAAGCCCACCACTGGAGAAGCTGTACAATGATCAGAGCTGCCAAAGCCATGGCCAAGGCTCAGCCAGAAACTCCCATGACACACACCACAAGGGATGGGAGAAAAAAGAAGTACAAGGCAAAGGAGGGGATGTTCCCAAACATACTGATTGCTCTTTAATGTTAAATATTTTTCAGTCACCTTGACAAATCTTAGAGTGTTCTCTATTTAACATTCATAATTTACTATCCCATCAATCACAGCAAGTGAATCAGTAAATAGCTGTGATGAATGGAAGATGCATGTCAGTAAACACTGATAATTTTTTGAAACAAAACTCTGTCTAGCTCCAGAGGAAACACTCCAAAAAACAGTCTTCCCTCACAGACCCAAGCAAAATGTGTTGAGAAACCGGGACTTGGCTGGTTCTCCCATGTTTAGGAATTTGGGCGATTTGAGATGCTCCACTCTTATTTCAAGTAGCAATGTAAGTTTGCTTGTTCTGCAGCAAAGCATGTATTGGTGGTGTCATTTCCCTTGAATAACCCTTTCGTCTGAAATGCAGCTTGTGTTCCCTTCAGCATGACAAATAACACACTTCATCCCCCCCTGGAGCCTGGAAATTCTGAGATGAGATTGGCACTGCAATATAAAGACAGATACTCTCAAAAGGGAGACAAAACCGTTTGGATTGAGTGGAAATAATCACTGACACTTCTAGCTACAGACAGTCCTCTGATTTCAAGCTGTATTTCAATGTAAAATGGCTTTCCCTCATCATGTCTGTACAGCACCTAGCACAATTGCATCCTAATCTTGATTCTGGGTTTTTGGCACTGCAGTAAAACAAACACTGAGCTTATAAAAAAATGCGCAATCATGTGTTCTTGCATGAGCTATCCATGCCTTCAGTATAAATTAAATACAGACGTGGCTCTATGTGCAACTTCAGCTTTGGACATTAAAAAAATAACATTGTGTCCAGAAGAAAACTTTTCTCAACTTACCCTGGATTTCAGAGCCAGACAAGTTGGGGGTTCTTTTTAAAAGATAAAACACACAGGTGGTCTGCCATTTGCTGTGGGTACATAAAAGGAGTATTACACAGACAGTGAAGGAGAAATGGATGGATCTGGCAGATGGCATTGTGCTCAGGGTTAGCCAAATCCCCTCTCAGGCACTGGAGCCCAGATGGCCAAGCAGAAACACTTTCTGCCACAAACCCTTTGCGTGCCTTCGTGGCATCTCTGCTCTGGGAAGGGAAATATGTCAATTCACAATCTTGTTGTGATAAAACAAAACTTGATGTATTTTGGGAAACGTATTCTTTCTCAGGCCCCCCTTGACCCCAAACCTTTCTTCCCTCATCTGAGCCTCTGCCTGGTTGGAGTGCTAATCACAGCTCTCGCACACTGTAACAGGTGTTATCGCTAATTTTGAAAACTGGGTTCGGAAAAAGGGGCAAAAAGACCCTCCTGGCAGGTTTCTGTCCATGCACCTCTAAAATCAGTAAGGTCTCTGAGAATCTGTGAGAGCAAGGACTGGGTGGATGCAGCTGCTGAAGGAACTCAGCAAGGATGACTGATGCTGATGGAAGTGCTTTGCAAAATGCTCAACACTTCCCATTTGTCTTGACATTGCTCTTCAGTTCATGTGATTTCGAAAAATCCGCTTTGCTCGAAGCCACTGGAGGTCTGAAGCACATGGTTAAGCAATGAATTCTCACCACTTCTCTCACAAATGACATGCCAGGGCATCCAAAGTATCCCGACTTTGCAACTGACTCCTACCTGTTCCTTCTCATGCTCAGGCCAAGTCGCCAAACACTTGTCTCTGCAAACTTGATGGCACTGGGAAACCCCAACTGAGGGCCACTGCACAGGCCTTCTAGTTCCGTGTGTCTTCTTTCAGTGCACTGTTGTCGTGCCCAGTGCTGGGACACACCCTGACCATGATTAGCCCAACAGTGAAATAAAGTGAAATAAGGCTTGGGTAGGTTCTAGAAAGGGCTACAGACCCCACTCTAGCCAATGTATCCCAAGGTTGCTGGTGCCTGATACATTCAGTAAATGCTCAACACACACAGAGAGAGTGCACAGGGACTGGATGGGGGGAGGAGGAAGAGGATAAAAAGAGTCAGAAATGGGCCAAAGTAGTGGGGCAGGACAGGGAGGGGAGAAGCAGGCCTTGGTTTAGAGATAAGGGGAAGAAGCATCATAGAGCTTTGCTGGGGGATGAATTAGTAACTATCTTTAATCTCACTTTCTCTTCTGTCTTTCCTGAAATCTGACACTACCTCATACCATCCTGTCCTGCTCCAGACTCATTTACAGACACCCTCAATAGATTGTACAAGTCTGGTCCATTATATGGGCTTTCTTTTTCTCCTTGTCTTGATTCCAGTCCTCTTTCCAACTGCTAGAGTCTGCAGCTGCTCCCTTGGTACCTGTTGTGTCTCCAGTTGAAGGAGCTTGTCTGTGCAGTCACTTGAGCTGGGACATCATCGCCATCATGCCCTAAATGCCTGTAAAAATCCAATAGTCCTGTTCAGGACAATTCTGCCTTTATGTGCTCCAGCACATCCTTTCTCTTCCTCCTTGGAAAACCATTCCTACCATAAATCATTCACCCTGTGCACACATTTAAGCCAGGAAACAGCCCCTCTGCCATCCCTGCCGTGGTTTATGGGCAACAATGATGCTTCTAAGCCAGCTTTTCCCTGGCTGTAGGGCAGCCTGTGCAGCACCAGGTGCCGTGCCGCAGCCGGTACAGCTGAGCACGGAGGGGGCAGCCCATCCCGTGGCACCCACCACTCACAGCACCTCCTCTCAAGTCAGAGCAGACTTCTCCATATGACACCTGAGGCTTTAGTCTAAAGCCAAGAGCAAAATGGAGACAGAACCAAGGTCTAAGCACCAGCTCATGATCAGCAACTAAACCGTCAGGAAGATCCTTGGCATGGTGAGGTCTGGGCAGCCCGTATGTGCCCATCCAAGGCACGGGCTGGCAGGAGCCTGGGTCCTTGCGGGCTGTTTGGATGTAGCTGTCCGTTTCGGTGATTGGAGAGTTTGGCTGTATGGACACAAGCTGAACCATGCCAGGGGGCCTCCAGCCCAAAGAACAGGGGTTTATTTCATTGCACAAATGTAGCCTCAGCAGCAGGAAACTGCTCAGTGTTGCCTACAAACTCTTAGAAGCACAAAATACACAACAGTATTCTTCAGTGAAGTGCAGGGGATATAGTATGACTATTTTTTGCAAATTGCAAGCAACTTTATTCCAGGATTGAGTCAAGGTAGTCTAAATGCTCTCCCAAAAACTCGGTGAGTGATTGTTGCATCCCCAGCTTTCATTTTAAAGATTTTATTAGTTTGGGATAAGCACCTTCAATGCCATGGAAGAAAATTCTTCATCTCCATAAAGCTAAGCAATGGCTTTGCTCACATCATCTGTCTAACTGCTGCTGCTCCTTCTTCTGTTATCTCTGCTTCTGCACCTTTTCCCATCTTGCACATAATCCCAGATCAGATTGCCAGATTCTGGCAGGTCCTAACAGATTCTGACTGCCAGACATGTCAGGATTACATCTAACTTTAGGGTTTAGATCACTTAGAGAGTAAAATGCTGAATGGGATGTTGATCATGTCTCTGAGAACATGGACCTTGAAAGAGCATCTCTCCGGACATGAAGTAAAAGCCAACTGGATCCCTGCTCATGTGCTGACCATGAATGGGGGAAATTCTTGCATATCAAGAGGCACTTAAAAACTCCATGCAGCTAAACCCAATGCCTGTGCTTGAAATTGATCCCTGACAAGGAAACGGGATTATATGAAGATTAAATCAACTTTTTTTCCATACCATCTGGAGACAAATATTCATTCTCACATAAAAGTTGTCTGCCTACAGTGCAGAAAAAAAGCTAATATTGCAGTATAGGTAGAAAAATCCCTCTATGCATGATATTTATTCTTAAACAACAAGCATGTCTTACCCTCTTCGAACACAGCCTGCTGTGTCTGAGCAGGTCTTCAAAGTAAAAAACACCCTTTTACTCCCCAAATTCCCTCTGCCTTCCTGGTTAGAACATGTGGCAGCTTCACCACTTCAACTTGGTTTGGTGGTGGATGCTACAAATGATGAAATGGGAAAGGCTGCTCGTGGCTGGAGGCTTCGTGGGCACACAGTCCAGGCAGCTGGGCAGGCTTTAGCCAGCCAGGAGCACACATGGAGAAAGAGGATGGCAGCTCACACCCCTCTGTTTCCTAGAGGATGGCAGGAGCAGCATCAGCCTGAAGACAGATTCTGGTAGTGTCAGGGAACAAGCCTGGAGCTTGCTTTTGTGCAAGGACACATATTAAAAAGAGATGCCACATTTTACACTCAAAGTACCTAAGTGAGCAGATGGAGCATGAACCTCAACGAGGTGTTGAGAAACCATGAGTTGTTGTAAAGGAAAGGTATTAAGTGTCACTAGCTTGATGGGATGAGTTAAAACAATTCTTTTTTCCTATCTTCGAGACTTCAGGCCTGAAAAAAGTTGTGATTAACCCTGACTTAACCCTGACTGTGATTTCCCAAGGTTCCAGGAGAGGACATGGTATTGCTCACTGTCAGTCTAACAAGCAGCCAGAAAATACCACCAAGCCCCATGTAGTGCCCAGCTGCTGCCCTCAAGCTCTTCCATGATCCTGCCTTCTGCCAGGGCAGAAGCCTGTGCTGAGCCCATGCTCAGCCCATGCTGAGCTCCGTGGCACTCATACACACTGACCACAAATCCATGTCTCACACAACACTGCCACCATCGTTTCTGTGCCACTGCAGAATGGGCTGGCTCTGACTCCTGTTTACTCATAAGCTGCTATACTTGAAAAATAAGAAATTGGTTTCTTCCTAGCCATTTCATTGTTCCAGCTCCTGATTCAGTTCCAGAAGCTTGTCACCCCTAAGTAGGCAAGTCTGTGTGACAGAAACAAAGTCTCTTTGTTTGCTGTGGGTCCCTGGGCCCTTCTGGGACCCATCTCCCACTGAAATGCCTCAAATGCTTTTTCCTGCAGTAAGCTTTGAGATGGTTCCATTTCATCCCAGTTCCTCAGGGAGTAAGATATCCCACATAAAAATGCTGTAGCTCTTTCCCTGACAAGTCCTTAAGATATATTATAACTGTATTTCATATGGATGCAAAGAGGCTGGCAGCATTAAATTCAGATGGAGCCATTTGTCACCAGAGGTTAGCAAGGCTGAACATAATTTAATAGCATGACGAAATTCTTGTTCTGTTTTTGCTGGAACCCCAAAGTTGTGGGCGAGAACATTTCAGGCCTGAGATCCAGACCGTGTCACTCCTGAGTAATGGTGGGCACAGCCCTGGGGGCATTGCTGGAAAGGAAGACAGACATATGGTGCTAGCCTGACAATTCTGGGGGTAGCTGTTATTTTCTGAAACTTTTGCATCTATTTTATTTTATGCTGATCAGATAAGCTCTGAACTGAGAGCAGATGGTACTGATTTGCTTGGGGTTATTGCTGGTCGAAACCAAACAGTGCTGTGCTCCATTCCCACAGACAGCTCTTAAACTGGAAATTGATATTATTTATCCATCAGTATTTCATTGGTGTTTAGCTGGGAGTAAAGCTGCACTCAGCTGGACGCTGTTCACCTACACACTGGGGGAGTTACGGTTCTTCATTCCCAGAAACCCAAACCTGAACTGAAACCCCCAAATCCAGAGAGCCCTGATCTCAGGCTGTTATCAAATACTTCTCTCTATGATTTCAAAACCCTTTTCTCAGCAATATGGTTTCCTCTTTTTTCTTCCCTAACTTGAGGAGACTAGATGTGGTATTACAGCAACAGCTGACACAACAAAGCAGTGCTGAGGCTGGTACAGCTCTACAGCTGGGATTGCTGGGAGTGGCTCCTCCTCTTTTCTGTATCAAACCATCCCCTGTCACATTATCATCCAGTTCAGACCTCCTGCATCAATTTTAGAGCTGTTTATTTGGTAAAATGTAGGCTAAACTGACACAACAGTGTCATAGAGATGTGGCCCTTGGGCAGCCTTTTCTCCTTATTGAGGGAAAGGGAGACTGAATGAGGTAGTGTTGGTAAGAGAAACATTTCCCTGAAGTAATTCTTGAAAAATCACTATATTTCTCACACTCTGTATTAAAACTACTGATTCTGAACACTATGGTCTAGCAGAGTTCAGAG
Organism: Manacus candei; assembly: GCF_025592945.1. Taxonomy (NCBI): domain Eukaryota; kingdom Metazoa; phylum Chordata; class Aves; order Passeriformes; family Pipridae; genus Manacus; species Manacus candei. Next base: position 2,596,548 of record NW_026138111.1, on the reverse strand, counting down.
GACCTCAGCAGCTCAGCATCCCATGTGGCCGGTCTGGGGCAGGTCTGGAAAGTTCTTGGGGATGGAAGAAAACAGCACTTCAGGAAGACAAGTATCTCTGAGGACCTGGACAGCAGAAGAAACAGATCCATGAGACAGCCCCCATTTATCTTTGCAAAAGAAATCAACAGACTGTGATCTCCAGAGGCCTTGTGAGGCCACCTTGCTTTCCCTGTTAGCCTTGACTGATTGATGAATATACCTGTTGTACTCCAGTGCATGACAACATGCAAACAATGAAATCCACTGATGGCAAATATCAAGATGAAGAAAAGCTTAATGTTAATGTAATTGTTGCCATAATAATTTACATCCAATTACAACTCATTACAAGGTTGTCTCGCTGCAAATATGACAGGGGTCAGTGATTGCTTTAAAATGGTACAGCTGTCATAATTTTGGATAAATAAAAGCTTACATGCAACACTGATTGATCACTTTGGACAATATTACAATTCTTCATGGGAAGTTGTATGATCCAGAATGAATTGGAAGTCTGTTTAATTTGAATAAATTCTTTCAATTAGTAATTCAAGAACAGAGATTTCCAGGTTCTACAACCAGGACAATATCTTGTTGTGTCAAGAGCTGTCAGAATTAAGTTCTAAGTATGAAACTCAGTCTGTCTCATAGTTATAATTGTGGCAAAGGTGGGTATCAGGGCTGTGCCTCTCTGTTCACCCTGTGTGTTGAAGTCATTAATTCCCTATGTGATAGAGAAACATTCCAGCTTGTCATAAGCACAGAGGAGACCATTTGAAACAACAGACTACCTTGAAAACAGATCCATTATTCTGTAATTGACACACAGGACCTCTCCAGATGGGAATTTTAGACAGTTCTACATATTCTCCCAGATAGCTCCTGCTGTAGCTCATCTCCTTTGTATGTCTAAATGTGTATGTGATGATTAACATCCTGGATGGAGTGTCCCTGACATTCTCATGCAGTTCTGTAGCTTTGCTGGTTGCAGAAGGGATCAAGTTGTACATAGATAAGATATTTGTGAGTACTCAGTACAAACTGTTCCTGTAGATGCAAAAAATATTCATGTAGGACAGTCTTTTGTATGCAGCTAAGATATTTAAACCAGTTTTTTATGTAGTTGTCATAGACAAAACAGTTCAGAATTGGAAAATTTTACTTGATCACTGCCAGGCCACACAAGCTTCTGATCCCTGATTTGGTTATCAAGAGAAAAAAGATCACAAACAGCTAGTCAAACACTTAGCACAAAACTCCATCCTCCCTCCTTCCCAGCCTCAACTTCCCTTATTTGTGCTGCAGTTATAATCAGTCCCTCAAAACTCCTCTGGCAATGGTACAGGTAGTACCATTGGAAAGTGGAAGCGGAGCATGTGATGGCTTTCTGCTGCCCCACACGTAGCTGTTTCTTCTGAGCTGCTATTTGTGACTTCTGACACTTTTCGTGTAATGATTTCCACCACACTGCACACCATGGCCTTCATTGCTCTCCTGCCATGTGTCCCTCCTCTGGCATGGATCACCCATGGGTGTGTTTTTTCGCTATATAGTTTTCACTTACTTGAGGTCAGGCTGGAACCACTTTTGCCAGACAGCAGGTCATGGGTTTACCCCACACAGGTCACCACTGCAAACTGATGCTACATAAAGCCTGGCAACATCTGCCCATTGCAGAAGGTACAGTAACAGGCAGGGATGGACATGCAGGATGGCGGGACAGCTTGAAACCACAAACTTGTGCAACCACTTCATTGGGGACTCCTGTTGGTAGAGGACAGCCAACAGCCATTCTGAGAGATTTGATTCCCAATGTACGAGTTACCTTATGATAAGGACTTAAAAAATAGCTTTTACTTTAAACATTCTGTCATTAAGTATCTATGCAACATTATCCTGCATGAGAAATGGTTACTAATGTGCCTCTGTAGCACTCCCTCTGAAAGATGCACAGCTCAGCAGCTCAGTATATCCCCAAAAGCATGGATGTAAGGGTTAACTCTGCCTATCTGCAGCAGGCCCACTTCAATCAGAAACTACAGTAACCATCTTAGAAGGAGAGACAAATATTATCAGAGATTAGCTCTCTGTTTGCGCTGACAAATGAAGGGGTCTGAAAAGAGGCTCACTGTCCATCTTTCAGAGAGCATTGCAAGGGAGGAAACCTGCCAGCTTGACGTCTGTTGAGGAGTGCTCCTACTTTAGGATGAGTTTTGGTCCTGTAACTGCCGTGTGTGTGCGTGTGTGTGTGTGTGTGTCTGTGTGTGTGTGTGTGTGTGTGTAATGGGGAATCTGCTGAGATTGCAGAATGGAAGTCAAAGACCTGCCCATAATCAGATTGCATGTACCTACCACCCTCTAAATGCTTTAAACAGAAATCTGGGACCACTGAAGCTTACATAAAGTGTCTTAAACAATTCCTCTGTGTAGGTATACTCTCAGCTCGGAAAACAGTCTCCTTATATCATGTAAGAGCTGTTCAGGCCTGCTCCAGCTGTGCCCATTTTGGGAAAGGATTAAGAGAGGTTTAAGTGTATAGAGGCAGCCTGCAAAGCTAGAACACTTGGATGGACTGCATCCTTCTCCCTTGTGCTGGTTGACTTGGGAATTTTCACACCTGATTGTACCTGAAGGTACAATGACTGTTATAATTCAATCACTGTACACTGTTCATTGATCTAAATAATTTCTGACAGCTTTATTTGTACTGATCTAAATTTATAAAGAACAATGTCAACTGTGCTAGCAGTTATAAAGCCCTCAAATACGCTCAGATATTGCTGTCCATAATAAGTGAGCCATGTAACCTAAAGATTCTTTTCAGAATATGCTTTTAAATGAGGAAAGCCATGGGACCTTCTTAAAAAATGCAGTTTGCAGTAGCCAGGTACTTAATTTTATTGCTGATCCCTAATCCTACTTGGAGTAAATCAAAAGTGGAAATAAAATTGTACTATTACACAATTGCCAAGGCAGTCAGTTCTGCTGTCAGCAGATGTGATGGCCAAAGATCCCCTTAATCACAGACACAGGATGTCTGAGTGATACATCTCTGGATAAAGGAACAAATACCAATGTGAAAATGAAACATTGGCAAACATTTCACATAAAGCCTAAGTTATGTAGTGTGCCAGAGGGTCTGAGTCATAGATACATTATACTGTAATATTAGATACTGCAGACTGTGAAAATGTCACCATTAGTACAAGTTCTGCCCCCTCATCAGGCAGAAATAAAATAGATAGGTCAGTTAACCTGCCACATGCTGCATTTTTTTTAGTATTACGGCAATAGTATTGCCACTGGATTGCTATATGTAATTTATCTCAGGTATAGATAGGGGAATAAATATATATTTATTAAAACAAATCTATATTTTTAAATATATTTTATATATTTATTTATGGGGTATATGGATCTCACTACTCCAGATAGTTGCAGACTTCTACAATCACACCACAAAGATTTCTCAGAGGGACTCATAGAATACTGATGTTTACCCCAGGGTAATTACTGTCACACATGTGTATCTTTCATCTGACAGATACAGTCTGCCAAATGATGAATGTCTGTTTTCTGAAATTCCTTTAAAGATGCTCAACCTTTAACTGCTCCTCTCAGACACCAGATGAAAGCAGCATTCAGACATTCAACTAAGTTTTGCTGCACATATTCTCCCAAGGCCAAGTGAATGGAGTTTTTTTGAGGACACATGAAGGTGATCTCTCACAACCCATTCTCAGCTGGCAGGTGCTTTGGCACATAATAAGTACCTGGAACAAATCCAACTATTTTGGGGGTAGTTGTATAAAGACTAATCTAATTCAGAATTACTGTGTAAATGTTATAGACAAAATGGCATAAGATTATTTTAAATACAAGCTGTCTTCCTCATTCCTTCTGCACTCCCTTTCTTTTCTTTTTTTTCCTTAAACTTTCTTTTGACTTTGAAGTCCTTGATTACATTTTCATTGCACATCATTATACATGTAACAGCCTGGAAACCAAAGGGTTGTTTAATCTCAGTGTATGCATACTGGCAAGGCTAAAGTCCACGTAAATTTCTATATTGCTCCTGAAATGCTGGGAAAGAGCAAAGGCTGATGTACTGCAACCTGTGATAGGCTGAAGCTGTCTAATTAATCTGAGATTGCATTTTTCTGGGGTGAGTTAAGAAGCTGTGAGCTGTGGACTGCTAGCTGACAAGGCTGTCGTACCACGGCTTCAAGGGATTTGAACCTCTGCATTCACAGAAGAAGCAAAGCATTTTCACGGCTGCATTATGAGCAACGTCCTGCTATAAAAGAACACTTAACACTGGTGCAAGTGGAGCCCTTATCTCCATCAGCCTCAAAAAATTAAGACATTGAGTGTCCAACCTTATATAAATACTTCTCTGCTTAGTACCTGAGGAGTACAAGGAGCACAGATTGATTGTACTCCTGTTACAAGGCATGTGCCTCAAAACGCCTGGCTCAGATTTTACTTATTGCCTAATTTCCCCTCTACAGACTTATCTGTAGTTCAAAGCAGGTTTCAGGCAATGTCAGGTCTCTCAGTGTTATGGAAAACAAACATTCATCTAAACATATGTTCCTCTCTGGGTATGTCTGCAGTATGTGTTTGCTACATGTTCTGGAGTGAACTACTGGGCCCAGACAGCTGCTGTCAAATTGCTATGTCTCACTGGTGGCTAGTGGGAATTTGGGGATTGCTGTTTTGCTCAGGAATGCTGTCAGGCATGTCTTCACTACAGAGTGGCTCAAGAGCCCTTCTGTGAGCATTGCACCCAAATGGCATGGACACATCTAGCGCACACCACAAACCTCATCCACCTGCTGCACGTGGGTCTGATTGATGTCTTTAGCAGCACAGGGTCTAGAAACTGCTATAGGCTCCCTACAGAATAAGTGACCCTCCAGGACAAAAAGTGACACTGGGGCCTCTGGAACAGAAGTCTGAAGAAAGTCTTCTTCTAATGGCAGAAAACTCCTTGGCTCTGATGGTTACTCCACAGAAAAAAGAAACTCTGGATCTGGAAGCTCACAAAGCATGCTCTTGAATAGTCTTAAAGGATTTATCAAACCTGTTCCTTCTCTTTGGACTGCTTGTACTACTCCATTAGGAGTGGCTGCTCTGCTACCCAGCTCCTATAAGGTGAGCTCCTACACCCTTAGTGGAAGTGGTGCTCCCACGGCAGACCCGGTGTGAGTCAACAGAGCAGTTCCAATTTGGGGTCCCTGTCTCTAGGCCCTGGGCAGAAGGACCAGTCACGGCAGCAGCCAGTGTCTCTCCACCTGAGAACCTTCTGGAGAGAACATGTATGTCAATCCCTGTGGATTTCTGGAAACGTACAGTACAACGCACTGCTCGTATGTGCTCCCTCCAGTGCCCCAAACGCCAAGGTCTACATTGTGTGTAGAGCAGTGAGAAGCCTGACAGATACTCATTTGTGTGTTACCTGTGTCATAAGAGTATGAGGCCACTGAGTCACAGGGCTCTTTCAACACATTCAGCTCAGCAGCAGCCTGTGCTTCAGATCACAGAGCAGGGAGTTGAACGAGCACAGGCAAGGTGAGGGAAAGGAAGAGTCAGGTTATGCACAGCATATGAAGGACACCATGATAAATGCCCTTCTCTGCTGGGACTTGATAAACCAGCTCTAACCAGTGAATGAGCTGAGCACCTCCTGCTGATTCAGATAGTTCTCTAGGAAAGTGGATGATGCCTTCGGATGCCAAGACTTCCCACACCTGCTGCTCATCTGCAGACTGCTGGTTACACCTCATGAAGTTGGGCAAGAGCATCTTTGTCAAAAGGCTGGTCATGCTGGTAAGATGGGCTTTAAACAACAAAGATTGTGAAATGGAGGTTATGACCCGCAGTTAGATGAGGTAGCAGAGGTTGGTACTGGTCACCAAATGATCCAAATTGTTGGGAAAAAGAGAGAGTTTTTACAAACAAGCTCTTGAGACTTACAGCACTACATGCAGAACTACATCACTGGAACAACTGAGATATGGTTGGATAGTTTGTATGACAGGTGAAATGTGAGGGATGGATAGAAACTTTTCAGGATTGACAGTAGAGAAGAGGACAAGAGAGTTCTCTTCTATGTTAAGAGACAGTTTGGATGTATGGAGCTTTCCTATGGGATAGATGATGATGCTGGTTGAGAGGTGGTTGAGAGCATGGTCAGGATTAGAAGACAGGCCAGTCAAGATCATGTTGTGGCTGGACTTAATTACAGAACACATGATCAAGGTAAGAAAGTGGATAAAGTCTTCTTCTAACATGGGATTCTGTCGATCACAGACTTCTCAGTCCTTTTGGGGGATTTCAGCCTCTCTGACATCTACCGTAAGGGCGACACAGTGGGATGTAAGCAACACAGGAGAATTTTGGAGTATACCATGGGACACATCTCTGAAGTGTAAAATTGTTCAGGAAAGCTGCCAAGGTCTAAAGTACAGCATCCTCCAAGCACAAGTGCAATATGCAGGATATCAAGTAGACTCATCAGGAGACTGGATAGTGTAAATAGCAAACTCATGACTGAGCCCCACTGCAATCAACAGCATAAAGGAGGTGGGAGCTGGGAGCTGGGATAGGCAACAAAGGAGGAATTTAGAAAGAGTGCACAGTGGGGTTAGGAAAGCCAAGTTCCTTTCAAGGAGAGTTGAAACTTACAGAGCATGTGATGGGCAGTGAGAGCTTCTATCGTTAATTAGCAGTAGAAGGCTGAAAAAAGAAAATATGAGACCATTGCTGAATGCAATAGGCTATTTCATAACAGTGGGCACAGAAAAAGCTGAGGTATGTAGTGCTTTCTTTGCCTCAGCCTTCACTTACAAGGTCTCTTAGGCATCTGGGCTGAAAAGCAGGGTTCAAAGAGAACTACCAACAATCAAGTCGGTCCATTCAAGTCCATAGGACCACACAGGCTGCACCCAACAGTGCTGAGGCAACTGGCCAATATTACAGTGAGTCCACTGTAATTTTTGAAAGGTTGGGGAAGGTCTCCAACGAGTGGAGAAAGGCAAAAGTTGCACTCATTTTCAAAAGGGGCATGGTCATACAACCCCTTGGTCTACACCATGAAGAGTGGCTGGTACAGCTTTGGAAGATGCTTGCATTCACAGTCTATTGCACTCATGCACCTTTCTCCCTTCTCTTAGGGTTGAAGCAACTATACAAAGCAAAACAGTCACCAATGTTAGGCTTCTGGGTGGCCAACAACCATGGCATGAAGACTGAGGATGGTGGTGAGAACAGAAGGAAGCTGTTTCCTGATTCCATTGAACAGACTTCACCTAGACCATGTTCTTCAACTTGGATGGGAACAAGAAGACAGAGGTTCCCAGAATCCCTCTACCATGACAGGCTTTATACGAAGGCCAAACTACATGTGGCACCATGATGAACTCATGGACAAAGTTTTTATTAAAACTTGATCATCTTAAGTGAGATAATTTTTGACAAGCAGGTAACCATAGACTCAGTGTCCTATATCTTGAACCAACATGCTTCTATTTCCATGCAACTACTGCTAGGAAATCCTTCTGGCAGCAAAACCTGAGCTCCCTCTTCCAGTATAGCCTCACACAATGTCATTTCTAGACTCCATGTCTTCCTTCTGTAGGAGGATGAAGTCTGGGACATCTGTCTTTGAGGATAAGAAAGAAGCAAAAAGTAAACCCCTAAACTTAAACTGGATAAAGAACAGGAATAAGGATAGCAAAAAGAAGCACAATAACCCCCAGAAGGAATAACAGCAAACAGCAGTAAAATGCAGTGCTCATGCCAATGGGCCCTGGCAGCAAGCTGCTGAGTGGGGACCTTCTCTGAGCTATGATATGGGCCATGCAGGAACACAAAGTGATCAGAGTGATCAGAGAATGAGGTACACACAGTGACAAAGGCTCCACAAGAAATGATAACTGTTCCAGATGACTATATGGAATTGAAAATTCAGGGACTAAACACAATTAAATGCTGTAAACTGTTTTGAATTCAGAGCCTGGGACAAAGTCTTTGCCCAGAAAAACCCCAATGGGGTTTAACCATTTGAAAAATCCTTACAAAATCGTATGCCTTGATTTCCCAATTTATTAAATGAAAATAATGTTACTTACTTGATATATTTTACATACTTCATTCATTCAATGTTCAAAGGGCTCTAAGATCTTAGGAGGGTTGACTGATACAGAAGTACAAAACAGATTCTTTTTGATTACCATCTTATTGATCAAAATTTCTCATATACTTGGAAATTCTTCCTGAATTGAAATGACTTTTCAAAACCACACAGCAGTGTTTGACTGCATGTAAAAAATAACCCGAAGACCTTTGTTCCAATTAAGATGAAGAGATGGGAAATTTATTCAGAATGCTGGATTAATATTCTTACTTAAAAAAAACCAACCACCAACCAACCCACAAAACCGTAAGGGTCTGTAACATAGTAAAACCACAATAAAAACCCCCACAGAGTATAAATTCTTTTCATCTCAAATCTCTTTGGGCTTCTGATCTGGCTACAGTAGGAGATAGAAAAATGTAAAATTTCAGTTCTTGGAGAATTAACCTATTAAAAAATCTGTGTGAATTACATAAAAAGGCATTTATCAAGGAATGTATGCGATCAACCTTGATTCAAGAAAGGTATGTTTTCAAAATCCAGTTACATTGATGGCGTTAGCAAAATCTCCCAGCTATTTTGTGACTTCTCACCCTTAAGGGGAAGGGAGTGCCCAAGATTCGTAGATGCTCACGGTCAAAAGAAACGACATAGGTAAGAGGATCCACAAAAACTCACAAACTTTTATTAGTAAATTACATACTTGCCATGGAAATTGGTATGTTAGCCCCTGACCTCTTATATAAGTACAACACAGTGAGTTTTGGATAAAGAGGTTAGATGAAAGGAAAGAGAGAAAGAAAGAGATGAATTAAAGGGGAGGAGAGAGAAAGAAAAGTCAGAAAAGGAGAAAGAGATCACCAGTCCTGGTTTCAGCATCAGTCCAGCTGATGGGGTGTCCAAGGTCCTGGGGACACTACCTGGGCTTGGTAGGGATACCTTTATATAGATCATTTTCCCCACCCTGGAGACAGGTTTCTTACTTTCTATGCAAATTATTTATCATGCACAGTCTGTTCTTTCAGACCTTTCTGGAATTGGGTCACATGATTTGGGGTACTTGGGTGGTCTTGTTCCCCCCTACAGGCCATGTTCACCTCTCGTCTTATTCCTGTGCTTGCAATGGACTGTGTTGTGCTCATTTCCAGGAACTAGAACAAGGACATCTGTCCCGGGAAAGTGCTGTCCTACCTCCTCAAGGCCCCCTTCTCCAGCCACATCCTGTTCTTCTCACAGTGTGTTATTACCAACAATCCTTGGTTATTACCAACAATCCTTGGCTGGCTCCACAGCCACCAGATATCAGTGTTTGAGACATAGCATTAGTCCCTTATCTTCTGGGCTTCTACAGGTTTGTACATGACAACACAGTGATGTGGACACTTTTCATTTCATTCTGTAACTCAACACCTTCTGATAATGGCATAAATAAACAGTGACTGATACTTGTCAAGGAAAAATACAGTCCATTTAATAACAAAATATACCACTCACCTTGTCCACTGGGTAGTTCATAGAAGATAAGATTATACTGCTTCTCCTGATAGTGTTTTTAATACTGAGAAATCCAGTCCTAGTGAGCTTAATCAGATTAAATATGACAAGCTTGATATTGATTTGATATTCAGTCACACTAATATAACACACAGCAGGTTTGTTCATTATTTGAAAAACTGATTTTATCTAATATGTTAAAAGAAATTTGTTAAGGGTACAGATCTTTATTGATCTTTGAAGGATTTAATTGTTATAATTTAACAAAACTGGACATGGATCAGAAAAAAAGGACATTTTGATGTGTTGTGCTAATGAAGTCTTTTGCTTCTGTTGAATCAGAGTTCACACCCAATAATTAATTTTACTTAAACCAGGAGAAAATTTCAGCTTAAATTTGCTAAATTCTGTAATCATTACACCTGTTTTACATTGCAGTAACTACCACTGATTTTGTTATGCTTATGCATATTTTAAATCTGTGATAGTTTTCACCCTATACCTTTTTTTCTTCCCTCTCTGGGAAGCAGGCCTTGTTGTCAAGTTTTGGAGACTTGGCAGGAAGCCAGCTCGAAACTTGCACAATATCAACATAACAGAGAATGAAACAAGGGCCATGTATTTTGACTCTTCTTAACCTTCCCTATTTAGACAGCTAAGTTTTATGTAATCAGTATATATGAAACAGATAAAAGGTTATACTCCAGCATAAAAATTGGAGTATCTGTACTGGCATGATTGCCACTGAGTGCCAGGTAGAGTCACGCAGACCAGAGCTGTAGAAGATTAAAGCATTTCAGCTGTGATGCTTCTATGTTAACTGATAGGTGTTGCTCAGAAAATGCTAAATGAAGTCCAGGTTTTCCCTAGGCACTTATAATCAAGAATATTAAATCTATGCAGGAGTTCACTGTGTTTTTCTAGATGACTCAGCTGAAGATCAGAAATTTTGCAGAAGTCTTTTATACATGAATAAATCACAGCAGTATTCGCAGAAGTATTCACAGGAGCATTGGTACATCTTGCCTCCTTACGACTAATCTACAGACTCAAAAAGTATGGAGAGGGATTTCAGGAGGTGTTGCTTATACAGACTTGTCCCACCGTCATGAGCTCACCTCCTCAAACAGAACTGTTCTGAATTATTTTCACCTGAAGTCAACAATCAGAGGAAATTGTGACCACAGAAATTGCTTAAAGGTATTTACATTGCTTGTAGTGTCCAAGGGGGACACTGGCAGCTGCAATCTACATTCCCTCCTCTAATGGGTATTTCAATCAACTGACTCGAAGAAGAGAGTCATAAAGAAGAGTCATGAAGAGGTTACTGTCTGTGCACAGTAAAAGGGTAAAAAATGATTCATGTACCACACTTTAGCCACCTTCCTTCACTGTTGGCATAACATTCAGGGTCTTCCATAATCTCTGGTTGTGATGACAGGAACCACTCTTTCCTGGGTTGTCTGAGTTGTCTGAGCCACAATGCTGCATTATCTGAGCAATTCTCTGGGAATTTTCTGACTTAAGAGGTGGGAAAGACTGAGTAACTAGAAATAACACATCTCATGAATACATGCAGGCTTTAAAGAGTTTCTTAATAGAAAGAGATGTTAAAATAAAACCTTATCTTACTTCTTTTCAACACTGTTTTTAGGCTAGAGCATGTTTGAGCTTCCAGGAACCCCGAAGACCCAGATTTATTTAGTTCTCTGACATAGAGAGAGGAGACCTGAAACCCTGCGACCATTGGTTCCAAAGCTTCCAGATTCACCAGATTGGTCAGGCATGATTTGCCCTCAGTGAAGCCATGTTGGCTGTCTTGGATCACCTCCTTGTATGCGCCTGAACATTGTTTTATGGATCTGCTCCATGATCTTCCCAGGCACAGAGGTGAGGCTCACCAGCCTGTAGCTTCCCGGGTCTTCGTTTCCCCCCTTTTTTAAGAGTTGGAGTGATGTTTCCCTTTTTCCAGTTACTAGAGAATTTGCCTGACCTTTTCAAATATGCTTCCTTTGCCTAATTCTTCACCAGCAAATCTTCCTGGGCTGTTTTGCTTAGAGAGGGGAGCAAAGGAGAACTATCTTCTCCTTGGAAGAGGATTGAGGCAAGTATCTCCGGAGAAATCTTGACTCACACAATGTGTTCAGACCACACATGCCCCACGTGCTTGGAGAAGGATTTAGGGAGCACCCAATAGCAGCCTTCCACTGCCTACAGAAGATTCCAGCTGGATACAAGGAGTGGGGAGAAATCACTAGCGGGATAATTAAGCATTGGAACAAATTTTCTAGAGACACTGAAGAAATTATGTCCTCAGAAATTTTAAGACCTGACACAACAAAGCTCTGAACAATATTGTCTGAAATACTTATTGACCTGCTTTGTCAATACTTATTGACCTGCAGGTAAGACTAAGCTCTTCCAATGTCTCTTCCAACCTAGACAGCTCTATGAGTTATCACAGAGTTTGAGTTGCCTGAGATCAAACAGGAAATGGGGGGGGGGAAAAATTGACTCAGTATTTGCCAAGACTTCAGCTCACCTTTTCCCACTTCCTGACATATCTCCTCCCTTACAAGCTCAAAATGACATAATGTTTTTAGAGACTACACCATTCCATGCAGGGATATCCTCTAATTCCCAGGTCTGAATCTGGAGCCATACCATCTCCTGACTGCATCTGGAGCTCTCATATTGATATGGATATCCAGAACTTCACAGCTGTCCCCCTTGCCCTAACCCTGCCTTGCACACCATACTAAACAATCTCAGGCACCTCCACTGGACAGTTAGAAGAGATGCTGGTAACCAGCAGCCAGAACACCACTGTACCAAGTGTGACTCAACATATAAATTGGGACACAACTCCTCTGTGGATTTCCTGATCTAGTGGAGCCCCTGAGAACTTGCCCATGGCCATGACTTATAGGAGGGGTGCGGAAGATGACCCTATCACTGTTTGCATAAACAAGGATATCCGACCATTCTTCTACATATATATTCCCACTGTTGTCTTCTGGATAATTTATTTTCAGTCTTTAATTTCACTCCCACCCTTTTCCATTGCTCCGTGCTAGTTAGTTGACCTCACCGTCCTCTGAATATTTCCCTTTGTGAGGAAAATTTTGGCTCTTTAGTATTTCAACATCAAATAGAACACTGTTGCTTGATCTACAAATTCAGATATTTCCCCCTCAAATTTCCAGTGTTGCATTTCCATTCTCTCTGTAAAAGAGACCTTTGGGATTAGCAAATATTGCACAGCACTTATCAGTTAATTGTTATTTAAATCTCAGAAGTCTTCTAAATTTAAATCTTTTAATTGGAATCCAATAGCAGGTCTTCATGGCAGTGTAAGTCAGGCGACTGGATAATAAATAAATGCTAATAAATATAAAGTTACATAGAAATAAATCCTCTCAATAGGAATATGAATTAATTTCCACTACCATGATTAGTTTATAAAAGAGAGAAAACATTAATATGTAAAACATTGAAGGAGGTATCTGCTGTGAAAAAAATAAATCAGATACCTTCTGTTTCCGCAGTAAGAAGAAACTCCTGCCAGAAACAGCAAAACAGATGCATTAAACAGAAAGATGAAGCAAATGTAAAATGAAAATGCAAGGACAAGACTGGTTCAATATAGTAAAATTAACAAGAGCTGTGGAAAGGTTCACATTTCATTTGACACCAAGGATTTGACACAAACTATTCATCTCACAGGGTTCATTGGTCCACAGATTTCCCCAAGTATTTGTGGAATGATTATTAATTGCTACCTGATAAGCTAAATACCAGATTTTTTTGTTTTGCCAAAGATTATCTCATATTCATGTTTAAAAAGTACATGCTGCGAGATATATAATTGTTGTTTCATTCCAACTTCAGTGTTGTTTTGACAAAACCCCCATACTTCTAAAAATTAGCCATCTAAAATCTCACTCTCTTTTCACTGACTTTGAGATCTCAGGATCAAATTTATATAGAGAGAAATATAAAATATCTTGCTAATGATCCCAGAGAAAGAACTAGCTATAAACAAGTGCAGATTTCAGGGGTGTATTCCAATTACTTGGTTAATTTATTGAAAGTACTGAGGAAGAAATGAGACTACAGGCAGGAACTGAATTCAGGGAGCTTGGCAAACCAGCAGGAGGAGAGAAGCTGGCGAGGAAATCCTGTGTGCAGGGGGTCATGCTGTAATTCAGCTCAGTGCAACCCATCAGACTGACAAACTCTCCAAATGCTGCCACAGCCAGACCCTACAGGTATCTGTTAGGTAGGTGCAATTGAATAGCTCAAACTGGGATCCCACATTGATTTCTGATGCAGCACAAGCTGTTACATAGAATGCTTGCCATCTCCCCCCCTCCTAGGCACAGGCAGTTTCTCCTTACACTTCTCAGCACTCCTTGTAGTGCCTCATAATTTAAGGTAATGTGTGTTTTTTTAAATCTATCCATCAGTCTGATCTGTACTGAAATTGATGCCTAAAGTTCATCCCTGTCTCATCCTGCCACACTAGGCTCCAATCTACAGTTTTTACTTCATGTTTAATTACAAAGCTCTAAATTAAAATTAGGACAAAGGTGAGTGAAGTAGAATTTAATAGAAAAAAAATAAACTACCTAAATCCAAATGTACCATCCATAGAAAACTCTGCATAATGCAGTAGGTGCCTATTTGTTTAACCCAAAGACCTCCTGGTGTCTATCAGTTTGCTTCAGTGCCTGCCTCTCCTCAGCCTGTCAGCATTCCTTTGCTGACATCCAGAGTGCATTTCTAGGCCGTGCTCCGTGCACACTAATGGGATTAAGCTCTTCACAAAATGCAACTGCAGTCTTCCCATGTGGATACCGAGACCAAAAAACTGCCCACGTGCTTAAGCAGCAGCACCACAGAGAAGGGCCGTGTGGGGGCTCCCAGGCTGTGCCCCCAGCCCAGTGCCCTGACCAGGGCATTGATGATGGATTGGGTCTGTAAGATAGCAGAAGAAACCTACATCTCATCTACACTGAAAGGATTGCAGGGCACTACTCTAGGAGTGTGTCTGCTGCTTCAATGACTCTGCATTTCCTGTAAATCAGTCCACAGAGATCTTGGGAACCCTGCGCAGTACAAATATTGTGTAAGACCACTCCTGGAAAAAAAAAAACCACAATTTTTTCAGAAATCATTTGTGTTTGAGACATCAAAAAGAAAGATCTCCAGCTCTGCAATTGAATGTACGCACACAAAACTTAATCATTATTGCGATTATTCACCAAATTCACCAATTTTAATCCTGCTCAAGTCAATAGACTGCTAACATCCGAAATTTAAGCACCTGAGGCAGTTTTTACTGGTTATTAGCTTAGGCTAATATTCTAAAGTCAACTCTTTTCCCTTCATTTTTACCTTCAAAAGCAACAAAATACAAACCTAAATATATATTTTCACGAAGATGTCCCTAGTTTCAAAGGTGTTCTCCTGGGTAATTTTATTTCAATCTCTGCATAGCAGAAGCACAAGGCATGGCTCAGTCCAGCAGCAGTTTGCACTCACCAGCTCTGAGTGAGCAGAAACGCTTCTGCATCTGTATGCAGGGTTTCCTCCCCTCACCTACAGCTGGGATGACTTTGCAGAACAGCCCTGCATGCTTACACAGTATCACAGCTCCAGACACAGTTACAAATACCCTTCCTGACTGACTGAAATGGTCTTGATTGGTCTCCCAGTCAAACCGTAATCTGTAATGTACTGTTACGAGAACGGACAATGCTTGGGGCACTGTCCTGATCCCTTTATAGTCTAAATAGTCCCACTCCTCAGGAACAGCAGGAGCAAGGTCTTTGCCTGACAAACCTCACAGTTCCCTTTTAGAAAGGATGCAAGGGGGGAAATCATGTTTCTTTAAACTTAAAGTGCAACAAATTTTACAACCTTGTAATACTTTTAGCCAGAACATTTTCTGTACCATACAGCTTGCCCTCCATATCATTCTTTCAGAGAGTATTAATAAATGATTCTATTTTTTTTCTTTAAAGACACAGTATATAAGATCATCCTCACTGGAGAAGCACTGCATGTTACAGGATCAGGCCAAAGTAAAAAGTGTGTGAGCATGTTAAGCCCAGAGAAAAAGACAGTTCAAGGCTGAAGTTCATGTGAGGACACTGCTTGATGTCATAAACTGTGAAGCTGCAACTCCTTTAACTGATGGGTTGTAGCAAAATGCTGAGTGTCTGGCCCTCTACTGCTTTTTACAAATGTGTTCATTTATCTTGCTTTGCTTCAGGTACTCTCCCGCATAAACAGCATGAATATTACAGAATGGCGATCAGTAAATATGTATAATCTTTCATGTTGTCTACACAGTGAAAACAGAAACTCTGGGCAATGTTTCTAAGGGGTTGCAGGTTTTTTCTTTTCTTCCCACATAGGTAGAAATCAAAATAAGAAAATAGAACCTTCAACTTGCTAGAATGAACATGGGGATCCAGATCACCAGAAAGTCATCTTCTGTATTTCTAAACTGGACAGGTGACATTTGGTCCTCAGACACAACTATGGCAGCGTGGTTGATCTTCGCATGTGCTGCGAAAGTGTTGTCAACCTCGGATTTTCACCTAGACACACAACTGTACATCTGTCCCTCGTGTTTGAATACACACTGAGTATTGTGAAATACTAAACAAAACTCAATCAGTTTAGCCCCAGGTCTCTGATCCCTCCACCACACAAAGCTCAATTATGCCCTGCAGACACTGCAGTTGCTGTTGTTACTGTGTTAGTGCAAAGGCTTTGGTTTGAATCAGCCCTAACCATGTAAGGTGATTAACAAACACAGAACTAGAAATGGTCTCAGCTCCAAGGGACTGAGTATTTCCTCCAGATCAGTAAAAACCGGTTAAATTATAAACATTATTTTAGACAAACAGAAGTAAAATTTTCACATGACGTCAGAACATTACAAATTCTCCATTGGCCAAACACTGCTTAAGAAACTATTTAGAAGTACATCTGAATCCTGAAATAAATTTATCAAAATATTTAACTCTTATTCCTGTCCATTATGATGAGCTCTACCTTATTTGCCCACGCTGATACTCATCACTGTAATGAAGTGGATGAAATTTGGGTTGATAGGGAAAGAAAATACTTTGTGCTTATTTGATTCAAAAGCAAAAGAAACTCATCTGTTTGGATGTTTGGGAACCCTGATGTGTGGGCAAAGCACAAGTGATCAAGTCTAATATTCATGTCAGCTCCCTTCCTGCACTTCATCTCACTCTCGATAGCCATCACTTAACTGGTTGCAGAGGGTTATTTTAGTTGCACATTAATTGTGTCAGGGACAAATTCTGTATAGCTCAGAGGCTACTATTACAAAGTTTATTGGCTCAGGTACAGAGCTGCACAAACAATGCTAAACAGCTTTTGGTGTTAGTTCAGATCTGGAAGCATTTTAGCCATCTTTACATTATCTGGAACACAAAGAATCAGCTCTACTAACCCAAGCCAGCTCCATACACTGTGTATCTGGACCACAGGACAAAACCAGGAAAACCCAGAAGTGTAACACTTGCACCTTAAACTTCGTAAAGCCTCATTAGATTCAGGAAGCTCCTGCTCAGGAAGGTCTTCCTTGTTCCAAGCTGATGCTAGACAGATGCACTCAAATACATGTGAGCAACACTTCCTTGCCACCCAGCTCGCGAGGAATCTCAAACACTGAAAAATTAGAGAGCAACTCCACCCAAGTGGCTCTTGGTAGAGGGAGCTCAGGACTCCACCAAAACTGGTACACTGAGCCTCAGGACTCAGCTAAAACTGGATCCACAGTGACAACACAGAACCAGTCAGGCATCTTTGTATCAGTAAATTTCAGGGTGTCCTGTGTCATTCATCCATATGTGTGACAGTATCTTCAAGCTTGTCCTAGTTAGAGCAGCCAGTACCAGTTCATTACTGTGTGGGTGCAACCCAAACTGTGTGTTCTACACCCTCTATGTCATTTCCCAGGAACTGTTAACAATAGACCATTTGCAGCAGCTGCTCAGAGCACACCTGACCCCTCAGGCTATAAGCTGGATGTTAAGAAGCTTGTGAGATAGGAGGATGTTCCTATCCTCACATCAATGACTCAGGTGTGATAACTCTGCTCCGGGGAGTCATTAGCACCTCCAGCCTGAGGGGTCATGTCTGATGGGTCATCAAGGATTCCAAAAATATCTCACTACTCACAATCACCCATTGTGGAACTCCCCACCCTGGGGGATGTACTGGGCATTCCCACTCGAACCCGAGTGTATATAATCTTGGGGTCCTGGGACTTCTGGCCCCATTCTTCATATCCAGAGGAGGACCAGAACCTCAACAGGACTGTGACCACCACTCTCGACTGGACTGAGACCAGCACTCTCACCAACAGGTTTTCCCCTCTCCTTTTATGTTGGACTCAGAGGACCACGTGGGGCTCAGCACCGGGGCTAAGGAACACCATTCTGTTAGTGTCCCAGGGTGCTGGGTCATACATCTGAGTTTTGTGGATTAAAACCAATTGTCTGGCCGTATAATTGTATTTATGATATTATTTTTATTAAGTTGTAACTGACTTATAATCTCTTTTGAGTTGGGGTTCATTTCTCCTGCCAGTTTACCTTTAAACCAGTACAAAGCTATCTCAAGATTCACAATACTCTGAACAATGTAGTGATTAAACTTCTGCTATTCTTTGAAGAACATGTAAAAACCTCTGCATTGGTTATGCAATGCATGCCAAGAGATAAAAATTTATGTGGTGCCATACAAAGCCATAACCATAATCTGAAATTCACCTCTTCGAAAAATCAAGGCAAGAAGTCTCACAGCATATCTGGAAAGCTAGCAATCCAAGTCCCAGCAGAAATACAGGCATTGACTTCCAAAGATAAGACCTAATGGCCAGATAGAGTTCTTAAGAAGGTATAAAGAAAAACTGACTTGCTGTGATCATGCTGAGAAGCACAAAAACTAACAAACACTTGAAGGTTAGCTGTGCTGATGTATGAATCTTGCTGACCAAGGTCCTGCAGACATAGAAACACTGTTTGGTAGCTGGAGTACAGAAAAGAGATGCTATGCCATGGACTGAACAGGAACTTCAGTAAACAGACCATTAAGAAGTATTTCAACAGAATATTAGAGATTTTACATATGTATATACACACACAGACAAAAGATCTAAATATCAAAATACATATAGTCCAGTGTGACTGCTCACCAGAAGAATATGTCATCTCAACAGAATCTTGCACTGGATTTAACCTTGTCCTATACATTGCATAGATAAAGAAATTCCTCTTAATTTTCATGCATACAGTCAAGTAATTTTTCACACATATAATCTGCATAGTCCATCCTTCTTAAAGAGAAACTTCTACACAAGCCTTTAGATAAACCACAAGGTAGAAACACTAGGCTTGCTGCGTTCACTGAGTATGATTTAAAATGATGAGCCAGATTTTTTTACTTACTTCTATGCAAAGTAATCTACTTCTACGTGATTCCTTGTGATTGGAATACTATTTAACAGGACTATTGACGGATACGGTTTAGCAATGAGAATTAAATTCTAGAGCACATTAAAATCTGCTTAGATGATCTTAACCAATTATGCACTGATTAACTCTAGAGTCCCAGGCAGGTATCCAAGGTGAAAGAACGCTATGAGAACACAGAGGAAACACTGAGATGTTGCAGAATGATGCAGGACGGGAAGCTTTAGGAAGGATAAAAGGAGTTTAGCCTTGGGGGAAAAAAAAGTCCACAGGCTCCACTCTGTTTTCCTCATAGCTCCACAGCAAAGAACTGTGTGCACCGAGGTGGCGAGTGACAGACACCTGATAAACTCCAGCTACACCAGCGTGGCTGTCAGGCACCAAGGGACTTGCTGCCAAACACTGAAAGCTTAAACAGCACCACAAGTACTAGATGCACCAAACCCAAAACACAAAGGAGTACAGCTAAAATTCTGCCCTTTTGCCAGCATATCTGAAAAGAAAAATAACAATGTAAAGAAACAATGTTGACATTTAATTTGTCAATATGCCTTGGAATTATCACCCAGATAAAGGGAGAACAGTGGATTGATTCAGGCTCAGAATTAACAACCGAAATGACCAGAAACATTAGAGGGGAAAACTCATGCCCTGCACATAAGCATGGAGTGTGCAGAAATTCCAGTCACAGAGATCTTCTATGCAATGGTGACAGGACTCTCACAGCTAGATGAAATAAATATCAAGTTTTGCAATATTGATTGAAGAAAGGATATAATGTAATATCCATCTTAATTTGACTGTCCTTGTATACCTCCTAAGACATCAGCCTGAGGACTTATTTGCAGGACAATTATCCTTCAAATATAGCAGTAGACTATAGTATAGACTTTATAGGCATAAAATGCTGACTGGACGCTTCTGCTACACAGAATATCATTTATTATCAGAAAACCCTGGGCAACAAAACATGTTCCTGGATTAATATGAATTTATTAAACCTACCATTAGAGCTTTGTTTATTATAAATATCTAAACAAGTACCTCTAAAAATCTCTCACATGCCTAATGAAAATGCTAGTAGATAACTACTGAAGAACCCCAGCTCTATCAGGAGGTTAAATGGTATCAAAAACAATTTAGCTGAACTTGCATTTAAAAAGCACGATTTCGTGGTGTGGTTTCATCAGAAGGGAGACATTAAGCCCTCCCACAAGCCGATCCAACAGTCCAAAGTCAGTTTTACAGACAATAGATGACAGATATGGCACAGGAATTGAGTATTTGAGGTTCCTAGGATTACTTCTCTTCTGCCATTGTAACTGTACTCCCACCACCTAGTGCTACAAGAGTTCTATTTAATTTTTTCCAGACTCAAAATATATTCTCCTCACCAAACCATGATTTAATATAGCTCTGTTTAGCATAGTACCATTTTCTATTAATACTCTGAAGTGCTCTAACTTTACAATATTTCATTACAGATACAGCTTAAGATATGTTCATATGACCTAAATTAAACCATTATTCAAGTTCTGGCATGTCATAAGATACAAGAAAGAGCCAGTAGGAGGACAATGCTGACAAAAATTCTGTCTGAGTAAATCATCATTAATTATTCTATTGAAGGTTTGAAGATATATCAGGAGAATTCTGTAGTGAGAAATGTCATCTTAAAAATAAATCAAACCAAAACCAATAAAAAAACAAGTCCTGTACTGTTTTTCTGATTTTCTAATTTCTTGCTAAAGTTAAGATGACTGATCTGATAAAATTATTTTTTCTTTTTACTAATCAGCATTATATTAAAACAGACTTTCCAAAAAGAATTAAAGCTTTGTTCTTTGCAGCAGAAAAATTTCACTGTGAAAAAGATAAGGATGGATAACACAGATAAAGAATGTGCTAAGGGGCAAAATTCTGATGTAAGTGACACCACAGAAGAAAGTTTTGTGACAAAATGTGAGATTTGTATATCAAGATAATGTCAAATTATCCAATAATCATGTTGTCACATTGACATGACACTCCACAAAAGGAACCCTCAGAAGGAATTAAGGAAGAGTCAAGTCCAGACAACTTCAGAAAAAACACTTTATATTTAAAGAGGATGTGGAAAAAGGTAGAGCAGCTTTCTAAATGAGTAAGCACTTTTAGATAAGTTTTGCCAATGGAAGAGAGCAGACTGGATTGTCTATGCAGCAACAAACAAGACACAGAGATATAAATGGGAAGAGCTACAGAGAGATCAGAGACAGGAAATGGAAATTTCAACTTTTTCTTGTTCTGATGAGGAAGTAAGGGTAAAAAGATAACTTTGTGTCCATGAGACTGAACAAGAAAATCAGACTGAAATGGAAAATCTAAGACAAGAATTAATGGCAAGTTCATGGTAGCTGATAGCAATAACAGCAATTACCATTGCTACTACCAGATTTTGTTGAAAAACAGCACACAGACAAGCTGGTGGAGGGAAGCGTACAGGAAACCCTTGATATATGTAGTCTCTTAATGTTTCCAACTGCTTCACTGACTTTTTCCTATTCCATAGGAACCCTTTCCCTCCTGCAGGAAAGTAGTTTCACGGAGTCAGAGAATGGGTCAGGTTGGAAGGGACCACAGGGTCATCTGGTCTAACCTCCCTTTTCAGGCAGGGTCATCCCAGAGCACATGGCACAGGATTGTGTCCAGAGGGTTCTTGAAGTGGAGACTCCACAGCCTCTCTGGGCTAGGTATACATATGTATATAAAACTGGTGTTTTTCTCACATGAAATGGCATAAAGCAAGAGCATGATGAGGTCAACAGGGGTTGACAAGAGTAATCAAATGAATGTGGTTCACAGTGCAATTATGGATCCACCAGGACCTATACAGAATCAGGTAAAAAATATCTAGACCCCATTATGGATATTATTCATTGCAATTATTTTGGAAATTCATATTTCTCTGAAAATCTGACTGGTGAAACCCAATGTTTCTAAATCATCTTAATAAACAGTTATTAGTTATACAATTTCAGATTTGTGTATGTCCTAGTTAGGACAGCTGAGATCAGTTCATCATGGTGGGTGTAACCCAAAACTGTATTCTATAGCCTTCCATGTCATTTCCCAGAAACTAGACTATTGTTGTCAATAGACTATTCGCACCCTCTGCCCATAGAGCCTGACTCCTCAGGCTATAAACTAGGTGTTAAGAGGCCTGTGAGATAGAAGGATGTTTCTGTCCTCACACCCTTTGTGAACTCCCCGCCCTGAGGAGAGTACCAAGCATTCCTGCCTGAACTGGAGGATATATAATCTTGGAGTTTTGGAACATTTTTCAACCCACTCGTGGGATCCAGAGGACGGCTGCATCTCATCGCTCTCAACCAGACTTAGACCACCACTGGACTGCGATCACCAGTTCTGGCCAGACTGCAGCAGCTCTCCCACCAGCAGGTTCTTCCCCTCCCCCTTTACTTTGGACTCAAACAGGGCCCAAGGAACACCACTTTGTTCAGGCCCCAGGGTACTGGGTCATACATTTGGGTTTTTGTGGGTTGAGACCAATTGTTTGTTTGTATTATTGTACTTACTGTATTATTTTAATAAATTGTTATTCTGACTTATAATCTCTCCTTTGAGTTGGGTTCATTCTCCCTGCTGGTTAACTTTTAAACCAGGACAGTGTATCATCCAACAACAACTCAAGTGTTAATTCACCACTGGTTTTACAGAAAAGGCTCACAAAGCAGCTTTTTTCAATGCAGTACAGCAGCATTGTTAATAGTTCTTTCCATACACCATCTTCCCATCATGGACGAGCCACCATGATAGAAATCATGTAACGACTGTGACGGAGCACTGGAACAGATTGCCCAGAGTGGCTGTGGAGCCTCCCTCACTGGAGACATTCCAGAACCCTCCGGACACAATCCTGTCCCACGTGCTCTGGGATGACCCTGGCTGGGCAGGGAGGTTGGACCAGATGATCCACTGTGGTCCCTTCCACCCTGACCCATCCCATCTGCATTTGCTCCTTGTGCCGAAAGAATGTTCTGTGGTCCCAGAACAATTCAAACGATGGATAAACATGATTCAGAAACCTCAAGTATTTACTCGGATTAGAAGACCAGCTACAATTATAGTGAGTATGAAAGTAAGCTTTCCGGAAGCAGACGTAAATCTCTGATCCAAACCTACTGAAAAGAGGGCTAAGAAGTATTTTCTATCAAAAAGCATCATGTTCTCCCACTGAAGCAGCCGGTGCGGAGGTGGATGGAGATCTGGGTCCTCCAGGAGGCCGGGGGGGTCCATTTCCACAGGGCCATCGACCCCAGGCCCTCGGTGCGAGGGTCCCGGCTGGAGCAAGAGCTGCCCTGGCCCTCAGACCCTCTGGTGCCCGGGCGGAGCTCCCGCAGCCCTTTCCCGTCAGAGCCGCGGCCGCCGAGAATCGAAACCGGCCCCGCCGCCCCCCGCGCACGCGCGCGCCGCTTCCCCCCCGCCGCGCCCGCTCTGCCGATCGCGCGCCGGCCGCGCGGTGACGTCACCGAGTGGGCCCCGCCCGGACCCCAATGAAAGGGAACGTGCGGCGCGAGGCGCTCCCCCGCCCCTCCCCCTGCACCGGCCGGGCGGCGGGACCAATCACAGCCCTCCCTGCGCCCCGGCCCCGCCCTCCCCACGGTGCCGTCACGGCACCTCCTGCAGCAGCGCTGCCGCTCAGCCAATCAGCGGCCCCGCCACCGGCCCCCCTCGCCCGCGGGGCCGCGTCCCCGCCCCGGCCGCGCTCCCCGCGCTCCCCCCGCCTCGAGCGCGAGCGGCGGCGGCGGCACAGCCTGGTCCGGTCCGGTCCGTGCGGGCGGCGGCGCCTCCCGGTGCTCGGCGACATGGAGTGCGCTGCGGCGGGCGCCGAGTTCAACATCCTTCTCGCTACCGATTCCTACAAGGTGGGCGCGAGCACGCCGGGCGGGCGGGCGGGGGTCACCTCTGCGGGCACCGGACCCGCCGGGACGCTCCATCCGCGGGGCGCCCAGCCAGGCCGTCCCCGCCGCCGCCGGCCCCCCTGCCCGCCTGGCCGGGGCTGGGAGATTCCTCGGGGTGCCACAGAGGGTGCCTGGCCTCGGGGCGGCGCGGGGGGACAGCGGAGGCCTGGCCGGGGCTGCTCCCCCCCGCCCCAGGCAGCCCCGGGCCGCTCCCCGCGCGGTGCCCGGGGCCACGCAGCCCCGGCGGGGCCGGGAAAGAAAGTGAAAGCGGGCGGGGTGGGCGCCGCCGTCCCGCGGGCGCGGGGGGCGGCCATGGCGGGCACATGGGAGGCGGGGGCCGCCGAGCATCCTCCGGCCCCGCCGGGCCCCCGCCCCCCCGGCCGGGCACGGAGCGGGCGCGCACGGGAGGCAGCCGGGCGGTCGCTCCTTTCTTCCCGCTCTGCCCTGCTCGTGCCCGGCGGTTTGTGCCCGGCGAGGGTGCGGAGCGCCCCGGGAGCCGGCTGGCCCAAAATACGTGTTTTCCAGCCCTCTGCTCCGTTGCTGCGGTGTCACACTCGCTCGGCGAGGTGTTCGCTCAGAGCGGGGGAATCGCGCTCTACAGCCCTGCCTTCATTATTTGGGAATCGTGTCCCTGAAAGCGGTGGCAAAGTGCAGGCGCCCTGTCCGCACTCCGACCCGGTGATTCCTGACCCGGGAGCTCCTGGTGTGCCTCCCAGGCACCTGTACCCGGAATGTGCCCGGGCCGAAGTCCTGCCTCTGCGCAGCCTTCATGTATGTACAGCTTCCAGATAGTGGGTAGAGCCAGCGTGCGACTCCCTAGCCCGGCTGGACAGATGTGCCCCGCGTCTCCTAGGCTGAAAAACTCACTTATTTCCTTGAGCCGTGTCAAAGCGCCTAAACAAAACAACAACAGCAGTTCTGATTGTCATTGTCGAGCATTTAGTATGTTCTAGCTTTGTGAATATTTTGCCGCTTGGATGAGTTTCAGGGAGGAGGGTAGTTGTAGATAGAGGAATCGAAAAAGCTAAAGCTATGTTGTGACCAGCTCTTGTTACTGAGTAACTACCAAAGTTCAAGCCCCTCAGTATGTGCTCCGATTGCTGACTTTTGCGGTTGTGCCTTTTCCAGCTCCTCTGTCGCGCCTTTTCCAGCTTCACCCCCCTCTGGGGGTGATATTATTATTATTATTATTTCTACTGTATTATTATAATTGTTATCATTATCTTCATCATTATTACTACGATACATTACATAAAGATGCTCTTTTTGTAAAGAAAGTCTTAACAGTTATTTTTGCTGTTTGTGGGAAGGTGTGTTGGAAGACAGGAGATACTGATAAACCTTGGAGCAGCTCAGAGCATCCTAACGCTGCCACTGAGGGCTCACAAAACCACTTCCATTTAGGGCTTAATCTAGATACAGGGCTCTTTATGAACTATGTTTAAGTGTTTGTTATCTGACTTATTCAAATATGGAAGATACAGTTTTCTTCCATGTCTGAGGCTAATCACATTAAATACTGCAGGCCTGGGCTTAAGCGGTACCTCAAATCTAATTTGCACACTACTTTTTCTAAATTCTCTGGATGTACTTGAGGACTGGAGTATTCTGTCACTAGAGTGACAGAAAAACAGTTTGCTTGTTTTGTTTGCTGTTTCATAGGAAATATGACTTGGTAACATTCCAGGAGTGGT
This sequence comes from Manacus candei, assembly GCF_025592945.1. Taxonomy (NCBI): domain Eukaryota; kingdom Metazoa; phylum Chordata; class Aves; order Passeriformes; family Pipridae; genus Manacus; species Manacus candei. Next base: position 2,570,711 of record NW_026138111.1, on the reverse strand, counting down.
AGAAATTTTAAAGAGGTCAAATAAAGGCCTGAGGTAGTTTTTTTTTTCCAGTTTAAAACTGAATTTGGATGAGGTTTTCTGTGGCAGCTAGGAGCATTTTGTATTATATTTAGAACAGTTGGAATTGTCTGCTTTGTTAGGGCTATTGAAATTATGTCTTTCTATATGCTTTTTTCCAAATCTTAGGAACTCCAGCGTCTCTGAACAATGCTTAAACAAGTAGCTGCTCTTATCTTGTTAGGTAATATGAGCAAACATCACTTATCTTCTCCCTGGATGATACTGTCATTTCTTAATCAATGAAACACACTTAGTGAGAATACTTTCAGTAAAATTGCACTAAAATATCAGGTAGTTTGCAACATCAAGCTTTTTACAGAGTTACCAAACACTCTTACTAGCAATTAAAACAAAAGTGAGAATTGATCTTGGGTTTTTCTTTCTTTTTTTTTTTTTTAAAGATAGTTTTGCTGTATCCACAACTGTAACATCTGTGTGGAGTACTGTATGTATGTAACATTCAGACTCTGAGAAAAAACATGGATCTGATCAGAAGGTTACGTACTTATCCTGTTGCAGTAGCTGCCGATCCATACAAGCTAATGTTGGTGACGAAAATCCCTTGGAAGTAAACAACTCAGAAAGAAAAAATACATGCAGACCACACTGAACAGTACAACCCTGGCTTAGGCAGCTGTCCATGAGAAAAAAGTTGTGGTATCTCAGCGTCATATCTGTCACAACTCATTAGTCTGAGTGTTAGCTTCAGTGTCCCAGTTCTCTGTTGCTGCAGTTGAAAATTTGGGATGAAAAGACAGTTCGTTACTGGTTTAGTGCCTATACAGTTTCGGAAACAAAGTAGTTTGGTGGGCAAGGATCTGTCTTTTGACAGTTAATCCAGCATCTCCTCCCTCTACAGTGTCTTTTCCTGTCTCTGTGTGCATCGTAGGACATTTCCTCTTAAATCACAGAGATTATCAAATACTTGGTTTCAAAATCTTAAGTGTTTTTGAAAAACTGCTGAGAATCATGCTGATTTCTAGTTTAGTGAATATTTCTAGATGGGAATAGTTCCCAGTAGGTGAACTGTGCCCTGGATCCAGTACTGAGCTTCCATTATAGACTGGACCTTACTCAATTGTACAAGTGCTCCAGAATTTTTCAGACTGGGCTTCAAAATGTGCAGTTTATCTCTAAACCAGATAACAAGATAAATGTTTTTACATCAGTTAGATTTTTCTTCCTGTGTACTTTGTTACATGTTCTTAAGCTTCTACAAATCCCCCAACAGTATAATTCCTCCTGTGTGCTGGGAATTATATGCCATCTCCTCAGAATCTGGGCATGGGCATATGGTATGGTGCGTGTGCAACTTGCTGATAAATAACAGCAGTCTTTTTAAGTGTTCAGATTATGAGACTCTCAACAGATTCATCAATATTAGCTGGGGAACCTCTTTGTCTGAATGTCCAGTTATAGCAGTGGCATTTGTTCATAGTAAAGTTTTCTGCTAGTGACTTGGTATTACTGAAAAAGGGAAGTATTTGAAGTCAAAGTCCTTGCTGCTGGAAAGCTGCAAGTGAGGGGATATCAGCAGGCTCCTTGAAGCTCATTGTTTGTGCTGTGTGGTATCTTATTCTTATGTCTCTAGCAAGAAGTCCCTGGAACCTTGCCCTTCTGTGACAGTGAGGGTTCTGTTCACTCACTGCCCTTCCCAAGCCAAAGGGTCAAAGCCCTTCAGTTCCTCATTCGTCTGATATCCCTGACACAACACCACTCCATTTTCTTTCTTTTTGATTCCCAATGCTCTGTTTATCCCATATTTGTTTATTTCTGCAAAGGCAAGAAACCTTCCAGGGTATATGTGGTCTGAAACTGTATTGAGAAGATCAGCTTGGCAGAGCTGTTTTGTTCAGTGGGAAGATACCTGTGACTGGCACGTACGGGGCCTGGGTTGGACGGACCATGAGCTGCAAGTGGGGAAAGGCCATTGACTGAACTTTGTTCACTTAAGTAATAATAGCTTATTTTGCCTTTGCCAATGAGATTTATTACTGTTGCTTGGCATGTTTCGTAATTAAGCTGATAGCTATAATAAGCTGCCATGCAATTACCCTTAGGAGGAGCTGACTTGCTATCTAGACTGTAAATGAGATCTGTTTCGGAATTAATTTCTTTCTGGATGCTTCAAGGAAACCTAAAAGATATGTTTTAACTCTTTATGCCTTACATGTTGAATTTTAAGTATTTGTCACTTCAAATTACTTCTTTTACTCTGCGTGGATGTGGGAGAGCACCGACTTCTGAAACACTTCACGTGAGTGTGTGTTTATTCTAGGTTTTGACAGCCTGTATATTCTTTATTTAGAAGGCTAGAGGTATGCCAGGAAGAGACATGAGTACTTTTTAGCCTACTGATTTTGACTAGTACTTAACGACTGCAAAGTATTCGTTACAGCAGCCTATATATACTTATTTTTTGAATTAAAATCTTGTGATGGGAGTGTGAATGTGTTCTTTTACCTCCTGTAATTCTGTCAGTGGAAAATCATTGGAAACTTCTGGCTCGGCGCTCCTCGTAAGATACAATCTTCACTCTATCTAGGTTCATTATCTTCCAAGTTTTGATTTGCAGTCACGTGGTGCTGTTACAAACCCCAAGACATCATTGCTCTAAAGGAACACTGCAACTGTATGGTACTCAGACAATTTTTAAATTAATGGAAAAGTAACCCCTTCTAGAATCATTGCAATTTTCGTGTTGAAAGGGTAACTGTTTTTCTTTTTTCATTAAGGAATAGAAAACATGTAGCAGCATGTGCAGTAGTACAGCTGAGGAGTCACAAATGTGTAAACAGTAAACATAAGGCATTTTGTAATCTTTTTTCTGATAATCTTGGATGCAAAACTGTGCTGGTTTTGACTGAGGTAGAGTTAATTTTCTTCCTAGTAGCTGGTATGGGGCTGTGTTTTTGGATCTATGCTGAAAACAATGCTGATAGTTCAGGGATATTTTTGATTTTGCTGAGCAGTGCTTGCACAGAGTCAAGGCCTTTTCTGCCTCGCGCACCATCCCACTGGCAAGGAAGCTGGGGGTGCACAAGGAGTTGGGAGGGGACGTGGGGACAGCTGACCCCAAGTGACCCAAGGGATATTCCATACCACATGACATCATGCTTAGCATATCAAGCTGGGTGAAGAAGCAGGGAGTGTTTGAAGTGACAGCATGTCTTCTTCGGTAACTGTTTCACGAGCTGGAGCCCTGCTTTCCTGGGAATGGCTGAACACCTGCCTGCCCATGGGAAGTGGTGAATGAATTCCTTGTTTTGCTTTGCTTGTGTGCACAGGACTTTTGCTTTCACTTTTACCCTTCCGATTCTCTCCCTCATCCCACCAGGAGAGTGAGTGAGTGGCTGTATGGGGCTTGGTTGCCAGTTGTGGTTAAACCACAACAAAAACACATGAAAATCTTTAGTGATAAAGGAATCTACTGCAAAGTGTCACTGTTTTTACTCACTGTATTTTCTCTAGTTCTTGTTTTTTATATGAATGTGGACCTCGTCATTTACAGCCTCTCTGCTGATAGTGTGCAGCTTCCATAGGAATTCAGTTGCTCACTTTCTTTAGTTTTCTTAGTTCTGACTGATCTCTTTATTTTTTTTTCTCACTGCTGGTCCTCTTATTTTGCAACACACATATAAGAGATGGTGGATGAACTCAAATACAGAGACATTAGAAATCATACAAGGTCATCCTTCAGTCATAACCTCCATTACCTTATCTGTCTCATCTCATAAGAGCAGATATCTCCCAATATCCTCACTTTGGTTCTTAAACATTGTCTTAATCTTATGAATTCTAATAAGGGGCCTGGAGTCTCTCTGTGGCTTTTTTCTCTACGGTAATTTGAAGCTCCTATAATCAAAATAGTAAGATTGTACTTGACTCTTTAATTTTTTTTTTTTAAACTCACGAGTGTCTTGCACTTTACCTGCTATTGTTGGATACCCTTTCTCTGGAGTTTAATTAAAGATTGATTCTTCTGACATTTCCTCTTTAGTTCAAATAAGCTTATCATTTAACCATACTGGCTCTTGGTTTGGTTTTCATTTCCACTGTTGTGGTGTGTATTCCCTCTTGAAAGCTACAAAAGCATCCCTGTTGAATATAACTGCTAGTCACAGGTGTGTTGGGTTTTTTTTTCTGAAGGGGGTCAGCACTGCCTTACAACTGCTGTTTGTTATGTCTCATCCCAGTGAGGCATATCTGATAGAGCATTCCCTTTGCTCTTAAATACTGGTTCATCTCATTGTTTTCCATACAAGTTATTAGCAAACTTTGCTTTTAACTGCTCCATTGGCTAAATCTCATAAAGGTTTAGGTAAAACAGTCTTTCAAACCATGGCCTCTTTCCACAATGTTTGCAAATATTACGTAATAAGACAATTCATGGGATTCTTGGAAGTGCTTTGCAGAAGTCTCCTCAGTGTTAATACCAGCAGTACCACTGCACTAAAATCATCTAACTCAGTAAGGTGTATAGGGGAGTGAGGATCCCCCAGGTACCTCTTCCAGAATCAAGGCTTGCAGTACAGTGACCAACCCTGTGCCTCAGGCCCTAATTACATGCTGCAGACCTGCAGTGTTCTAGCCAAGTGGCCCAACTACTTCCAGGCCATGCTGCCTCTGGCTTAGCTTCCACCTGTCCCTCTGACTCTTCATGGTTGTGGCTGTGTGGTGCCCCAGGTTTGTTAACTGGGTTGTTCTGTACCCATTTTTGCACTGAAGTTTTTTCAAAATAGCTCCAGCAAATTCAAAGACTGTCTTACTTGAACTGGTATTGTCTTATCACGTGTGAGTTACAGTACAGGCAAGATCCTACTGGGTAGATGTTTGGGGATTTGTTTTCTTCACTGTAGAAAAGGCTTAGACACATCTTTCTGGTGGTTCATGTTAGCATCTGACCCAGGGGAGCACCAGGAATTAACCACTGATGGAGATTTTTGGCCATGCCTGATTTCTCTACACGTCACATCTGTTTTTATCATGGTTTTAAATGGTTGAGTTGTATAGACTTAAATAACCTTTTAAAGCCATTTCATTGCAATATCTTGTCCAACAAAGCTTGTTGATTATAAGAATATGTATTTTTTTATGCCTGAAGTTTTCTTATCAGCTTATAAAAATGCAACATTTACCTCAGTCATCCCTGTTTTGTGATGAATACCCATTAATTCCTTTTTCTTAAAAATTAACTCTTAATGTTTGAGGTGGTTTTTTGGATGGCTCATCTAAATGCAATTTGTGCTTCATGCTTTTTCTTGAATGGCTACTTGATTTAGTTAAACAGATGTAGTGCTTGTGGAGGTATTCTTTGTTCAGAGTATATCTTTTTTGGAATTAAATTTAATAAGGAGCTATCACAACTGGAATAAAAGTGCTCTATTTCAGTCATAGTACATAATTTTGTAGGTAGTTGTTCCAAGGCTGTTTGTCATATGTTTTGTAGACAAAACCTAAACCATAGCCTTTGAACTAAACATCAAAAGGCCTTTGAAGATATTTGGGAGGGTTGTTTTCTTATAAGGGTCTCTTAATCCCAGTAAGAGGCTTTTGTTTGGTTTTCTGTTTGATTTTTTTTTTAATTCTTTTTTTATTTCCTGAAGAGAAGGGATTTCCTATTGACTTTATGGTCACTCCTGCTTATCAAGAGCCCGTCTGTACAAGTCCTGCTTCTGTCATCCCCTAACTGAAAGCATAGATTTATCAATACTGTCTCAATCTGTAAGTCACATAAATTTAATTTCAAATATTGTACATTGTCGCTGTTGTCCTTTCCACTCTTCTTTAGGATATAGAAAGATGGAAAGCTTCATCTGACAACAAGGAAAGATCAGGCATTTTTTGAAGCATAGTTTTCATTGTCCAAGTGCCTCACAGTGTTGTGTTGGGGTTTTTTTTTAGTGGTGGTGGTTGGTTTGTTTTGTTTTCAGTGGCGTTCTCTTCGTTTCCTGTGAACTGTTCCCACTCCCAGAGCTTGATCCTTTTTCAGGCTGTTTTTTACATGAGGCATTTCAGTACATGCCAAACCTCCTGACCGCCACTGGGTGGATGGGTATTATTTCCCCATGTCCTAGTAGTCCAGAAATGACAGCTAACACAATCTGCTGCTGTGACGTTGTGTGGTACTTTTAAGACTGTGGTTGTGCCTTGAAATACTAAGCAGTATTTAAAAGACCTTTATAGGTAAAACTAGCAGCTCTGTGGAATGTCAAAAGAAGCACATTTAAAATTACAGGTGTAAAGTTTGCTCAGGTGTAAATAGTGTAATTGCCAGGGATGTGTATTTTTCACTGTTTAAATAGATTCCAATGTATGAGGATTACAATTGAATACTACACATGTGACTTGTAAAATTAGTTCATTATCTCCTTCAAGTACTTAAAGCAACTAAATCAATGAAATGACATTTCTGTCGTACACAAAATTTTCATGTAGGTTTAAATGTCTAGAAATAACTATTTTCTGGACACTAGCTAGTATGAATTTTAAGTTCAGATTTAGTTTCATGTCAGAAAAATTAGCTAAACCTGTGATTTAATGTTTGAGGAACTTGAGCGGGTTTTTTTGGGTTGAAACTGTTGTCAAGGTAGTCAGGAGGATCTGTGTCCCCAGGTATGCTACATAAAGGATAAATCTGTTTGCATTTCAGCCTGATTTCAGCTCTCAAGTTCTGTTTTGCAGCCAGTGTATGTGTGTGTGTGTTCATATACCCATTAGTTAGAAAGACGTGTCAAACGGAGCATATTTGTGTCTGCTGCATAGTAAAGAAAGGGGGATGGGGATGTGTGTGTGTTTTCTTTTGTATGGGGTTTTTTATTTTCCTTTAAATGTGATGGTATTATGCAGAGAGTTTTCTGTGAGCTGGCAGTTTGATGTACTTTCTTGGAAGTTCTGCACAGAACTAGGAAAGGACATGTTATAATTTGTGAAGCGAGACATTTGTTAATAGCTAGAACGAAATCTAAAAGCCAGGTTTTGTCTTCGAGACTAACATTACTACTCCTAAGCATTCTGCTTTTGAGTGGCTGTGGAATTGTAACAGAATAGGTTTGTGCTCCAATAAATGCCTGTGGTGCAATGCTTTGTTTGAAGTGAAGGCAGAAAACTTGCAATGACAAACTTGAGTTTTATTTGATTGGCCTTGAAAACCTCATACAAGTAAAGACAATAGAATGATCTGAAAATTGACCTTGTCATTTTTCGAATATTTCCTTGCAGCATGGGAAATATAACCATAACAGCCTTCTGTTGGTGTAGGAGAACCAAAAAATTCAGTTGAGTTGTCTGGTTCATTGTCTAAACTGAGTGAAATACTAAATTTATATGACATTTGAGAGGAAAAGGAAAACTGAAGTTTTAAAATCCTTTAACATACAGTTTTAGTAATACAGGTATGGGAAACTTTCAAATATTTTATTTTGAGAATGTCAGAGGTACATTTAAAAGATCAAGACAAGAAGGGAGAAGTGGTAAAACTATCCCTTTTCCAGTTCCTTGTGATGTTAGAAACAGAAATTTTTAAGGTTATTTGGAGTAAATAAAGTAAGAAACATATAAGGAACTCATATTCTAACCTGTAAATGTAGGGTTTTGAAAAAATTCAGACATAACTTTCTCACAGCATTTTGGGTTTTGTTCTGATGTATGACTGTGCTGTACTGAGCCAAAGGAGCAGCTTTTCCTTCTGTAATGTATAGACTTGTTCACAGACTTTTCATCATAATTTAGGAAAACTCTCGATAGCTTCAACTCTGGGGATGCCTTACACTGATTTATATATTCTGTAGTTTAAACACTGATTGTCATTGTGTATTCCTTTTGTTTAATATGGAGTTATGGATTTTTGCGTGGAGCTTGCTTTTTACACATGAGGAGATAAAATTTTGTGGATTTAAGTTTTTAAATGTTTAAAGTGTACTTGTTTCAAATGCTGCTATTACTCAAAGTAAATTTCTGGCTAGATTTAAAATCAGGAGCTAAGAAAAGCTGTCATAGTTGAATCCAGAATAGCATTGTGTGTTTGTATGTCCAGTTTCCATGTAATACACACAGGCAGCAACTTTTCATGCTTCCTTTATGTTGAATGTGAAGTGTTTCAAATTTGGAAAAGAAATCCATCTAGCAAACATTGTGGGGAGGTACAAACCTTGGGTAGATTTTTAGCAGCACTACTGACAGCAACAGTTTGTAACCAGGGTTTGAGAGACCCACTCTGCTCATGTTGAATGAGATGCTTGGGTAAAGGCTGTTATCAATGCCCTCTCCAGTCTAGGTTTTATTTGAACTATGGGACTGTAGCCTTCAAAACTTCAATCAAATACAAGGATATATTTGGTAGGGTCATGGAATTTTGTGCTTCCTGTAACTATTAGGCTTGGCCAAAGTGTGGGAGAGCAAAAACTGACCTGGCACATTGGTGTTCAGTGCTGCTTCTAAAATCCTAGCCTGTGTCTTTCCCAGTTAATCAAAGCAAAGTTATCAGGGGAGGGGAAGAGCTAACCATGAAGATTACTCTAGGGGGAAAAGACTTGATGAAGAAGTAAAGAATACCATATGGAAGACAGTCTTTTGAACTGAAAATTGAAGGAGGCTAAAACTGTGGAAATTTCCTAAATACTTTGGTGTAGAATGTGAAAGGATAAATAATAACAGTCCAGAAGAGCTGGGAGTTACTCTTAAGCTTTAATGTCCAAATATGATTTCTATTGTGCTTTATAGTGATGCTTTGAGGTCTTACGGAAGTTTTTCTTAATGTAGGTTACACACTACAAGCAATATCCACCTAACACAAGCAAAGTATATTCCTACTTTGAATGTCGTGAAAAGAAGACTGAAAATTCCAAACTAAGGAAAGTGAAATATGAAGAAACTGTTTTTTATGGTTTACAGTACATTCTGAATAAATATTTAAAAGGTAACTGTTTCAAATTCCAGTAAAACTTTTCCTGTAAATAAATATCTTATTTTTTCTCAAACCTGTAGTCTTATATTTAAAACAATTCCAGGTTATCTTGGTATACCATAAGTAGTGACATGCATAAGATCTTATTTATACGATTCTGCAAATAAGTTGTCCACTCTCATAAAACTGTAATTCAGACACCTCTCTACTATCTTTATTTATGCCAGTGGTTTATTAAAAATGAAGAGGTGTGCATGTCCAAACTTCAGAGGGCTAAATTAAAATAAATGGAAATAAAGCAAGACTATGCATGGATTCACAAGCAGATAGAAGACTTAATGGAAAGCACGTTTTGCATTTTGAACATAAACTTCAGTCTGTATTTGCTGGTTTGTTTACTGTGTAAACCAATAATGGTTTTAATTTTCCTTATATTTTGGATGCCCCTCAGCTTAGATCATGGTATATGTCAGCTACATGTGAAAATGGTTTTAACAGTGCTAGTTTTAAGAATTCAAGAAAATTCCTTGGCGCTGTTTGCTTTTTTGCATTATGTACAAATATCACCTGTTCTGACCTGAATGCAGGTTTCCTTCTGCCAAGCTTTAGAAGGAAAACTTTAGTCATATGACTTACTTATCTTTATCTTGAGCTAATGAATATCTCTGCCAATCCTGCCAAAGATTGAAATTCCATTATGATCAAAACACTTGATAATTTTATTTCTTTTGTCTTTAGCAATCTGAGGATTGTTCTCTAAGGTAGATGATTGGCCCTAGAGCAGTAGCAATGCTTATTCAAATCATGTGCTTTGTCTGTTGGCTCTTATCACAAAGTGGTCAGTCAAAGGTTGGTTGTAACACCTCTCCATGGTGATTCTCCCTGGAGCAGTGTAGCTTAACCCTTGTGTCAACTTGCACTATCAAAACATTCCTCTGGGAAAAGCACTATGACCAAACCTCTTGACAGTGCTTTGACCGTCATAAAAAAATAGTAGTCTCAAATTGTTCTGAGTCACCTGCAAACTCCAAGTGTATTTTATCCTGTTGCTTTCTTGAGCATCCTAATCCATATAATAAATTAAACTAAAATTTTGTTTAAACATACTGCATTTGACACATTCTTCATGTCTTTGTTGAAGGCAAAGTGACTTTGCTGTGCCTGAACCTTTTTGTATTTAGTTTATCAATTGATGAACCTTATAAGTTTCTAAGCTTTCATCTGTTTCTGAAACTACAGGTAAAGTGGTGACCAAAGAGAAAATCAAGGAAGCCAAAGAAGTATATAGAGAGCATTTTCAAGATGATGTCTTCAATGAAAAGGGATGGAACTATATTCTGGAGGTAAAAAAAAATCATGAAATAGTTTGAGATCATCATGAAGGATTTCTGAATGAACTGTAGGATAAATACTTTTAATCTTGATTGTAAAGACTGGATAAATTTAGCTTCTCATGTTTTGTGTACGGGGAGTAGCAGCTGTCAAAGAATAATCATATAATTGTAATTCCTTAGAGAAAAGTAATTTTCATCCTTTCAGATGCCAAATACGGCTTTGCAGGTAATGAGGATTTATGGCTGCCGTCAGCCAGCTCATGTAAGTGGGGGCTTGTTGGCAAGTCTCCATGTGTAATATAGCACTTAGTGGTTGCTTGCATCATTTATATTGCTTTCTCTAACTAATCGTAACAATTTTTATTCTAATGCAGAAAGCATTACAACTTCTTGGGTGTATAAATAGTTCCAGTAAATACATGTGTTGTTCAATTGTTTCCTAAATTTTTCAGAAATATGAAAGTCGAGCTTTATTATGAAGTACAAGGCTTCTCACACACAAAACCTTCCAGATTAAGTCTTTCCACAATTATCCTTTTTCCTTTTAGTTTAAAAAGGTGTCAGACTTCAACTAATTGCAAACATCTCTTCTCTCTAAAAGCAGCAGATTCAGACTAATAGCATTCATCAGAGCTGCTCTAATCTCTGCAGATTAATTAAATGCTAAGTTTCATTGTGGGTTCTGGTGAATGGTTATTTTTGCTTTTGAAAGTACGTTTTTTAGTCCTTTGCATTTATTTTTTCCTGGATAAAAAGTTTGAGTCCTGTATGTATTTTTATGATGGCATCTGTCTATGATTATATCTGGATGTCATCTTGCCACTGGGGTGGACCATAGCTGTGCAAAAGAAGGGTGAATTTCAACTAAATGTTTCAAATGGCAACAAGGTAAATAAGCCCCCACTTTTGTAAGAGGGACTTATGGAGAGGTTTGTAGAGGACTTGCATCCCTTTCAAATAACTACAAATGTGAATTCAATTCATATTTGTGTTTAAGCTACATTATGCATTGTGAACTGTTCTCATCTGTATTTGAAGTAAGCTTGATCCCTCCTTGGAAAAACTGAATTAATACACTTTTAATGCTGCATGTCTGTCCTCGCTGAGTTTTAACATGATTTAACTAAGTCCACTCAGCTTTTGATTTAGTCAAAATAAGCCTTCCTGCATACCTCTTGTATACATTGTTTATTCCTTTGTCAGATTTTGTTATTAAAATCGTATGTATGTGTTAATATAAAACCCAAATATGATTGTCACATCTTGATCTCAGATGCCAGTGGCTCTCAAACTGGAAGTGTATGTACCCTTTGGGTCTTTGTATGCCCTTAAATGCACACAGAGACCCTGCTTCTGCTCACTGAACTCCAGTGTGTGTTCATATACCTGCCACTGTTTGCTCTCTAGCTGAGTTGCCTCAGATGTGTTGGGTAAAGTGGAGGGTGCAGTGGCTGTGTGAGTGAAGTGCCAAAATGAATCTGAAATGTGCATGTATCAGTTTGTACCGAGAGGAGATGAATGGGTAAATGTTAATCCAGGTATCTCCAAGTCTGACAGCTAAACCTGTGTGGTATAAACACAATATGCTTTAGGTTATTACATGTTTGAATAGACTTTTAAACTCTAGTGTAGAAGAGATTTCTGATGTGTTTTGGGCACTGGAGAATACGTTTTGGTGCTACTTATGAATCTGTAATTTCTTTGAATTAGTGCAATTTTTATCACCTTTAAAGAATATCTCATGAGAAGCTTTCTGTCAAAAAATATTGCCATCCAAAACATTATCAATATTGCCAGTTTAGCTCACAGAGCTCTTTCAGAAAGTTATAATTACTCTAATAGAGTTGCTGTTTGCAAGTTACTCTTTTTCCAAAGGCATATTTCATACAATGTTTAGTCCTTTGGGGATGACAGACTGACAAAAGAATGACACTTCAATATGAGATTCCATGTTTAGTGAATAATTGAGATGAAAAAGTCTTTAAAATAGTTATTAAATGGATCCTGCTGTAATAAATTAACAAAGCACACATCTATACTAAGCAAAACTAGAGACTTTTTGAAGGTTTAGATAATAACTACACTTTTTTAAACTTACTTCTTGTAAAAGCACTGAAGAAAACTGAGTGGCAAATATATCTTGTTCTGTGGGTAGAACTATTTTATTTTTATAGAACGCTTAAGCCTTCCTGGCTCAGTTTGCACAAGGAATACAACTGATAACCATCATTTGTTTGATAAAGAGACTGGTTTTTAGATTACAGAATTTTCCTCCTTTTTTCATAAAAGTGGATTTTCTCATTTATTTGGACCAGTAGGTTTATTATTTTTAGGGTTGAAAGAAATGAAGAAGAAGAAAACTTTATCAGTAAACTTAGAACTGACTTTTATTCATTGCAGTCAAATAAAAAAGAGAGGTAATCTTTCCCATTGTCTAACAATATTATTGTTTCTTACACAGAAATATGATGGCCATCTTCCTATAGAAATAAAGGCTGTTCCTGAAGGCTCTGTAATTCCCAGAGGAAATGTTCTTTTCACAGTAGAAAATACAGATCCAGAGTGCTACTGGCTTACAAATTGGATTGAGGTCAGTTTTGGAAATTTAATATATTTTTTCTAAGTAAATATTAGTGCACTTAAATTAAAGGCTGAATCCCTTATTGATTTAAGGGAAATCTCTGGCAACTTTCATTTTCTGCTTTTAGTAAGCCTGGATTCTTTTTTGTAGTCCTCTTACACAGACTTTTTTTTGCCACCTGGCAGGAGATTGTAATAATTTTAGAGGAAATTCACCATTACTTTTATCCACAAAAAAGGAGGATGGGGGAACTGTGTGTCAGTAGTTTGGGAGTGATAATTCCTGAGAAGGTCAATACCTCAGCTAGCTTATAAAGGCTAATTGCTTAAGCCCCAAAGCAAACTGTTGGAGGAATCAGTACTTTCTGTACAGGGAATGAAAATAAATAGACCTTTTTGTGCCTGCTAAAATGCCAAGTGGGCATTGTTAAGTTCTAAGCAAACACACACCTAATATTGTGATGGGTTTTGTTTTAGACTATTCTTGTGCAGTCATGGTATCCAATCACAGTGGCTACAAATTCTAGAGAGCAGAAAAAGATTTTGGCCAAATATTTGCTAGAGACTTCTGGCAGCTTAGAAGGACTGGAGTATAAACTGCATGACTTCGGCTACAGAGGAGTTTCTTCACAAGAGGTAATACTACTTGTCTAATAATTTGAAAAATCTAATTGTTCTTAACTATGAAGGATTGTAGCAGATATCTGTGTCCCTGTTCTGCACTGAAGTTATGAATGCACAGAGCACTGTGGACTAGTTGTGGAGGGGGGAGATCTGGGGTGGGTAGGTATGTCTGGACTGAGCACTAGACTGGGAGAGCTTTTGCCTGTGTCTTCCCTGTGTAAATGCAGGAAGAGAGTATTGGTGAAACAAGAACTAAGTCAGAGTTTTGCTAACTGCAAACTAGTGCTAGATGGTGACTGGATTTAGGCTCCTGTATTTGACATGGAAACTGAAAGTTGCATCTTTTTCAGACTGCAGGCATAGGAGCTTCAGCTCATTTGGTGAACTTCAAAGGAACAGACACTGTAGCAGGAATTGCATTAATTAAAAAGTACTATGGTACAAAAGATCCAGTTCCAGGATATTCTGTTCCAGCTGCTGAACACAGGTAAGATACTAGGCTAAGCCTTTCTAAAAACAGCTTAACAGAATGTAATTTTTTTCTTATCCATCTTTGTATCCAGAAATATACCATACAGTATTAGCCATGCTTGATCCAGCTGTAGAGGCTGCAGTTGAGTACTGATGCCTCTGTATGTTCCAGGCATGATTGGTCTTAACTAGAAATGTGTTTGAAATGTTTTTAACCATAACCTTCTTATCAGGTCTTATCAGGTCTAATTTGGATTATTCTTTTTAGAATAGACTTGAAGGCTTATATGTTGTAGATATTGAGGATTCACATTACGAACTTCAAGTTTGGTTTTAAACATAAAATCATAAATTGAAAAATCATGTAAGTTGCAATTCTGAACTCTCACAGATCATGTTCTCCCTCCAGAAGAAGCAGTTACTCTTAAGCTCCCCATCAGCATAACCAGTTCAGCCAATGGTAAATCCTTGATCTTTCACTAAGAATTGTGAATGAGTTTTTAAGAGTAAGGAACTGATCTCAGATGTTTGAGATGGACAGCTCTTATTTTTTTTGTATCCAAATGCTGTACAAGGTTAGGATTAAATGCAGATCCTTGGTTTTCAGTTGCAAATCTACACACTGAAATGAGCAGAATATGAAAGAAGGTTGTGTTTTTCATATTGAGCACAAAAACCAGTTTAATAGCATTCACTTAGGATTGCAGGACAGATAATAGAAAGGCTTACATGAATAGTCCCTGTAGGTAGTGATCACCTTTAAAGGAGCACTGCTTCACAGAACTTTCTGTACCATTGCTGTAGTGCTGTTCTAGAACTCCTGCTTGATCAGTAGAAGTGACAAATTTTGTCTGAAATTTCTTCTCTTAGCTTAGCTTAGTACTACAGATAAATTCAAAAAATGATGACCCAAGCAGTTATAAAATTTTTTGTAATGAAAGCAAACACATGGAGTCAAGAGATCAAATGTCTTTTTTACAGCATATTGAAGTGGTGACATTAGAGCAGACAGCTTAAACTGCCCTGCATAAAGTTTGCATTGCCACATGCAGACTGCAGCCGCCCTTTCCAAGTTAATACACAAAAAGGGTCTCATACAAGAGACCTAAATTTTTTCAGAATTGTTATACTATTCCACAATCTCCAATGTGAGGTGGTGGTGTGAGTGTGGTGCTTTCCTCTGGCATGGCAACAGGGCTGTTCCTGGAACTGCCTCAACCTCTGCAAAGCCAAGTTTGTTTTGTCTCCTCACTACCGTGATCTGAGGCTTGTCCACACAGTAGTTAATGATGGAATTTTAAAGTAAAAGTTCAATGCCACTGACTCTTATGCTGTCCTTGAGAGCGTTTTTGGGTCTGTGTGCAGGTTACTAAAGTCAGTTATGTCAGCTGGTCTGAGACAGCCACGTGCAGAACAGCTACTGCAGATCAACTGGCATTCAGTGACTTATTACTGCTCTCAGCAACTCTGGTTTATGTGCTTGCCTGTACCCTTGTACCAAGGGTAATGGCCTGAGGTTCCTTTGGAAGAATGTTTATACGAGTGAGAATAATGGTTTTATATCACTATTAAAAAAGAAAATAAATTCTGTTTTCTTCTTAGGATTTTTCTAACATATGGTGCTTCGTTCTCAACTTCCCATTTTGTAGTGTGAAGTTGCCAGAGCAGATGTTCTGTTCTTGCATCTGTAGTTCCCTAACTGTCTGAATTTCAGACTTAAAAGAGAAACTCTCTCACAAATGTTCATAAAATAAAAAAATCACATTTACATGTGAAAGAATTTCATGTGCGAAGTGTTTGTCTGAAGTGCCAAAGATAAATTCAAGGTGCTGTTTATTTAGTATATAGGCTTATTATCCATTCAACAGAGCTGATAAGCACATAGTTTATGCTGTCTTGTAATCACATTGCTTATCATTATCTTGAACTGTTGGTGGTAGGAAATACAGAATATATGATTTTATGTACAAGTGCCACTCTAATATGAATTTTTCAATTGCCTTTGCAGTACCATAACAGCCTGGGGGAAAGATCATGAAAAAGATGCTTTTGAACACATAGTAACACAGTTTTCTTCAGTGCCTGTATCTGTGGTTAGTGACAGCTACGACATTTACAACGCTTGTGAAAAAATATGGGGTGATGACCTAAGGCATATAATTGAAGCCCGAAGTCCAGAGGCACCACTTATTATTAGACCAGATTCTGGGAATCCCCTTGACACTGTTTTAAAGGTAATCCTTTCTTGAAGTCATTTGTATACAAGATTGGGAGGGCAGTTATTTGTTTTGTAATGACTGGCTAGCAAACATAGAAACATAATGCTGCAACTTGATATGCATCGTATATATTTGATACTGGCTAATTTGGACTTATGAAAAATGTAAATGTTTAGTTCACCTCCGAGTAGATATAGAAACTCTTCTACAGTCTAAATAGTTTAGTGTTTTTCATCAAACCTATTCTTGCATAATACATTTGTGCATTGTTACCAGTTTTGCTGAGGTAATGATGCTAGAATGCTTCTATAAAGAGAAATTTTCATCACTTGATAATAAATACGATTGGGAACATCTGAATATTAATAAATGCAGGTCAGTAGAACTTCTTACCACCAAGTTTAGATATCTTGGCGTCCTGTATTAAATCACTGTCTCGTGCTACAAATATAAGTTTAGTGCTCTTCTCCCTTTTCTAAGATGTGCATTTAAGTCAGTGGCACACAACCTCCAAGATGAAAAATGCTTCTTGCCTCATTGCTCTTTAGAGAGCATAATGATTGTTGCAGTTTCCTAATAAAAGCTGTTGATACCTCTGAATTTGAGTAGCTGTCAGCACTGTCCTAATAAGAAAGTAGGGGCAATTTTAGGCACATTGGTACTCTATCAAATTGAATCTATACAGCTTTAACGCTTTTTTTTTCCTTTGGGACAAGTGATGTGTCACAAATAGGAACTGTGAATGACCTTTATCGGAGCTGATAAGAAAAACTCCTAACTGAAGTGTTTCATTTTAAGTATTCATGGTTTACAAAATCACAGAAAACTGAAAGCCTCATCCATTGTCTTAAGGGAGGTCAAAAGAAGAGCAGAATCTTCAGTTGACACATTTAATAACAAAAATTCACAGCAAGCAAAGAGAGAAAGGAGGGAAGCATAGTTCTGATTAGCTTTTGGGTACAAGTTCACAAAGACCATATGGTCTGTGACTGCTTTAAGGGCTCCCACCACAATGGCTGGCATGTTTTTTATTTGTGTGGGTAGATTTAGAGCATGATTATGTGGGTATATTTATGGATTTATTTTTTTTTTTTGGAGAGAGAATGATTCGAGTGTGAAAATTGTATTTCTTTATTGGGATGGCAGATTTTTATTTTCATTTTGAACTGTCTCCTTTCTCTTTTCAATAGGTCTTGGAGATCTTGGGGAAGAAGTTCCCCATTACAGAAAATTCAAAAGGCTACAAGTTGTTGCCACCATATCTCAGAGTTATTCAAGGGGATGGTGTGGATATCAACACGTTGCAAGAGGTAGGAGATCCTCTTCATGTGTCAGGGTGACACTGGCAACGTGGATATTTAATCTGGACTCTGTTATGACTAGTCAGATATTGCAGCAGACACTGCTGACCCCATCCCTGCCCTTCATTTCAGACATTGGCAGCAATATCATAATGTGTAAAACAAATTCATTAAAACTCCACAGGAAATTATTAAAATGCATAAAAAAAACCCTAAAAGGAATTTGCTAATCCCCTTGTTGTAACCCTTCTCTTTCCACCGTTTCTCCTTTTGTTTGCTTTCGTCACGCTTGTCAAGTCTAATTGAGATCAAAATCTGGCTGTGTTTAGTCCTTCATTGATGTCTAAGGCACACTGTGCATGATCACTGTGCTACAGCAATAGTAATTAACTGGTTTGGCTCATTAGTTATGTACCATCTGAAGTGTGTTTGCTCTCAAATATTGAAGGTGTAGTTTTGAAGGAGACTTTTTAAAACCAAAGGTAAGGAAAGCAAGTTCATTGATTTGGCAACTAGTGGAATAAGGGTCACTGAAAACCAAAAAATATGTGTAACAGATTAGGCTGTAGTCCAAATCAAAATTACAATTTCACCAAGACAAAAAATGATTATTTAGGAGATGCTGTGTGCTTGAAACTAGTCATAAATTCTCCACTATTGAGTAGATGTAGAATTTAGGTATTACAATGTGGTTACAAGGGTACAGACTGCAGTGACTACAGATGATAAAGGGCATGTAGAAGGAAGAGGACTTGACTTTATCAGGTTTGTCCTTGATCATTCTTCTCCAGCTGTATTAGAGTTCAAAAACAGAAATAAGTTGGATAAATTTAAGATTAATTTTACTTGAATTTATTGACACTTATCCTAGCTTTCTAGACCTACACATCCTTAAGTTCTTAACAAAGCTGACTTTTACTGCTCCTCAAAATTAAGAGTAAGAGAGATACCAGGTTTGTTTTTTAGTTAGTCTGAATCTATTTGTGGATCTATGGGCACATAATGTGAACCTCAATGACAGAACTCAGAGTTGTCACTTGGATCCTTAGAGAACAGTTAATACTGAGATTGTAACCGGAGATACCAACTGTAGAGCAGTCACACACTACAGTTTTCTTCTGCCTCCAACACCCTTTAAAGTAAATTTTATTTTACTTTATTTTTTCATCCCATGTGGCTTTTTGAGAACATACAGCTATGCTAGTGTGCTTTATAGAACACAAGCACAAGAGGTTAATAGCTGGCAAGAAAGTCTTACCATTAGATAGCAGGGGAAGACACTCTCTTTGTTAAAAAAAAAACAAAACAAACAAACAAAAAACCAAAAACCACAAAAAGAAAACTTGTTCTCAGCAATGGTTTAACAGGACTGATGCTGGTGCTAGGCAAAGTATGTTGTGATTGTGATGTTCGTGAGTTGTCACAGGAAAGAAACTGGTCTATTCTTTCTTGTAAGGAACTCGGGTTACTTTCTGTGGGTTATACTGGACAAAATTCAAGGATGCTCATATAGCATTGATTCTAGTCAAGGTATTAAAACTAGTATTTAAAATATTTGCATTAGAGTGAAAAATGCTCTGCTCTCCATGTTCTAAATAGAGTAGGAAAATATTTGCAACAGCTGTTGGGGGAGGATAAGAGACACAATGAGCAATTCTTTATTCAGGTGATCTGCCTGTTTACATATTTTCCTCATCAAGCTGCACCTGATTATGAGAACTCTACCTGTAATATGTTGTAGAAGATCCAGTTCCACAAGACATACAGAGCAGACATAACTACCTGCTGCCTGGTGGCACCTTCCCATCTCTTCCTGACTGTAATCTTACTGTGCCTCAGGGCAGCTTTTGGTCGTTGAACCACTGGTCATTATAGTTTAGACCACACGTGTAGCAGCAAACTGACTCAGCCAAAAGTGACCACTTTTGTGGTTTAGTGAGCTAAATTATCCCAAAAAGGGGGGCTAGTACTTGCCAGCACTATACAGGAGAAAATAAACTGTTGTTTTGAGCTGGGAGAAACAGGCAGGAAGGAAGGAGACACTTCTCATTTGACAGCAGCAACTTATGTTGGAGCAAAATGACCATGATCTTGCAAACTGATTTTAGTTGTGTTTATGTTTCATGGGTCTCTTCATGCTCTTGTGTCAGCAAAACCAAGGTTACCGTGCTGACTTTCAGAAGATTGGGTAATTGTTTACCATTTTAAAAAACAAAACAACAAACAAAACAAACAGAAACAAACACCCCAAAACAACCTACAACCCACCAAAATCAAATCAGCCCTGAAGTATAATTCATTCTTTTCTGAAAGGAGTTTACATAAACAAAACAAATGTATTGTTGTGGCCATCTTTTTTCCCTCCCCCTTATAACCTATGCAAGTCATTATTCTAATTACTCCACATCAATGTTAGATTCTAGACATGATTTATTGTTACAACTCAGAGGAAAGGTAATGGGTATAATAGGAAAATCTAGAATGGGTAATGGCCAATTAGCTATCCAAAGTCTCACTTAGCTATCCAAAGTATGAAACAACAATATAGAAAACAACTCAGAGTATAAACTGGATTTTAAAATTCTTTGTTTTAATAGGGGATGCTGGTAGAACAGGTAAGGAAACTTTTCTGACTTTCTTTGCATTTTCACTTTTTAAAATCATTCCAATCTGCTAACCCCACAATATACTACACTTTCAAAGGATTTTCTTTGAACATTCAATTTCCAGATTTCTCTAAATTTTTATGCAAACAAAATCCTCTAATCTGGAGTCACAGTTGATGTATTAATCATGCTTGTAACGGTCAGAGGAAGCTGGTCAAAACCTTGACACCTGAATTGTTCTCCCTATATAGGTTTGAAAGTGTGAGACAAGAAATTCTTCTGTATTCTTTCTCCCTTTGGGGGAGGCTCCAGTTGTTTCAAATCTCCTCCTTCTTTCCTATTACTGCTACTGTTTCCTATCTCTTCCTCCTACTTAAGGAAGCTGTTACCTGGGCCTTTGCTGTGGGTCACTAGAGCTGTCTTTCAGCTTAGTCTTGATTTCTCTTGACCCCTCACCAGACAAAGATCAGTCTGAGTAAGGAAATGCCTTTGAGAGAGAGGAAAGTGAGAAACCAGATCTTCACCCAGGGTAAGTGAGGATTTGTGCCTGTAGCACGAGGTGAACAAACCATCTGTAAATGAGAGCAGGAACACGACTTGAAAGGGGGTTCACATTTCTTCTCATCCAGGCAAGAATGTTAAGCTGCCATGGCCCAGCTATGCTATACTTGGACTAACATCTGTTAACCTGCAAGTTAACCTGCAGTGGACATGAAGTCTAAGCATCACATGCCTTGGTGTAGGATGTTATTTATATAGGTAGTTCGTGCTACCTCTTGCAGGCATGTTCAAGCAAGTTCAGTGTCAGACCTGAGCTATAAAACTGCATAATGAAAGGAGCAGAAGACATTGGCTCAAGTCTGGCCAGCAGTTCACACGGCTTCAGGCTTGGTCAGTGTCTGGACAGAACTTGTTCAGTCCAGGTGGAGCTTACCTACATTTGTCTCCTCAAAAGACAGTGTAGGTAAGAAGAATCCATATCCAGGCCCAGTCAAGTCCTGTTTCTTACAGTACTATTGGGCATTATACTTAAGTATAGGGTATACAAAATCCCTTTTACCATTCCTTTGTCATCTTCAGTTACTTAAGAGATGCTAAAAGGAGTAATAAATTAATTTTAGTCCTTTATCTTCCCTGAGTACTCTTTTAACTGCTTCCAGGAGAACCTAATCACTTGAAAACAGAATTTCCTTTTGCACGTGGTTACTGAAAGGTTATGATGTCTACTGCTAAAATCCATGGGATTGTCAATGGGGCATTTGTTCAGGATACAAAACTTCCAAAGGTTTCTCTTAATTGGAAGTCATGGTGGTAGAGCTTGAGATTCATTTTGCTTGACTTCTTGAGTGAGGCCGAGTAAACTGGTACCATTGAAATGATGGAAACTCACTGATAAGATCTCGACTGGGGAGAAGTATCTGGTAAAAACATAGTGAGAAGATGTTCAGGGCGTGCCCTCAAAAGGTTATGACTCTGTTGTCCACCTCTCCTGTTGATTGGCTTCTGCCAGGCATTCAGTCTGAGAGTAACTGTGAAGACAGTCTACGTGTGACTTAGTGGATAAACAAAATACTAGTATGCTCTTCTGTTTACACTACCAGTTTGCCATGGTCTGAAGTTGGAATTGCCTTTTTTAAGCTGTCCCTTAAAAAAAAAGCAGCTTGACATCAGTAGCTTGTGAAACAGTCCTGTTCAATGTTACCCTGGCATTTCTTCTTGCTGCAGGAGGCTGAGACTGCACAAAATATTACCAGATTTCTAATGATGCTACTTTTTGAAACTCTGCACTGTTCCCTATAGATTATGTCCTTCCATTCTGTTTCTCACCTTCCTTTTTTCTGGGTAGATGGTATATTGCTATCTCACCCACTCTGGTTTTCTCACCTGCTTTTGTTAGTATGTTAGTAGAAGAGAGTGTTTCAACTCTGTATTGGGGCTATAACCATAATTTCAGGCTGCCATAAAGGTAATAGGTCAGGGAAATAAATCTTGGCCATTTATGAGCATGACTAAGCAAGCACCCATTACTCCAGGCTAGAGGATGTCATGTTTGTCTGGATAGAATGAGGGTAAGGGGAAATGATACAGTAATTTTTACCGTAACTATTGATTGCAGTGCAGTTCACATTGATCTGTACCTGCCTGAGAAGATGGCAAAGCAAACTTAAAGCAGCTTGATATGTTTTCATTTCCCATCTTCAAAATTGCTAATCTAATTCTAGACAATGTGTCTTCAAGAGAACTGCTCTGTACAAATCATTGGTCAGAGTGGGTAATAACATTCTGGAGTTGATGAGCAAGATGACTGCATTGTTTCAGATACAAGCTCTGCTTTGAGGTCTTCCCACAATTCTGAGAAATTGGAAGGCTCTAAAGTACTCTCATGGAGTCTTTTATTTTCTTTAGAGCTCTGTTTCTCTGGGCATTGCATTACTGTACCACCCTAGTTTGGAAAGTATATGTGCTGGCATAATAATAGTGTTACAGCAAAAGCTTTCTGTAATTATGCCATGCTGAAACTGTAAATAAAAATGCAAACAGCGTACCAAGTATTGACCAAATGATTATATACATCTCCTGGAAACTGAATGTTAGTTGGCTTAATTGTCTGTAAAAGCATCTTGTTTAAGTAGTATAATATTTTTATGGAAAAATGGCGTGACCTAAAAGTATGCTCCATCATGATTTTCTTTTTCTTATTAGATTGTGGAGGGAATGAAGAAGAATAAATGGAGTATTGAGAATATTGCCTTTGGATCTGGTGGAGCTTTGTTGCAGAAACTAACGAGAGATCTCTTAAACTGTTCCTTCAAATGCAGTTACGTGGTGACCAACGGTCTCGGGGTATGTCTTTGTACAGCTTCTACCATTAATGCTTCCAATACAGGCCTCCCCACCTGGAAACCTGTTTGACATTTCCTGTTACGTTACCACCATCTGCATTTGGTACACACGAGTCCCACAAAGCCCTTTCTCTTTAAAAAAATACTCTTTTCATTTTAGGTAAATGTCTTCAAGGATCCCGTGGCCGATCCCAACAAAAGGTCAAAGAAAGGACGGCTGTCGTTGCATAGGACACCTACTGGAGAGTATGTGACACTTGAAGAAGGCAAGGGAGATCTTGAAGAGTATGGACAGGTATGAATTTTAGAAATGTATTACATCATTCTTCATGCAAAAATAGACTGAGAAAAAGCAGGTTATAACTTAAGAATTTATTTCTGTTTGTCTTTTTGTTCAACTCGCATCTTATTACCTCAGAAGTGTCCCCAGTGCCAAATTCGGTAACCAGCAGAATGTTAGAATGCCAATAGAATATTTATGCTTTACAATTAGAGATCTTTATCTTTTGTTTGTCTTTACAAACAAGAGAACACTGCTGCTGTTTCCCCAAAATTGATGTCTCAATGTTGCAGAATATATGTTGACCAAGTAGTTTTGTTTGGAGTATATTGCACAATTTGAGTAGTTGGAGGTGGAAGAGGGACAGATGTAACTAAAATTTGTTTATACTTCCCCACTGAGACTTTTTAAATAGTTCCTTCAGGGGTTAATGCTCTGTACACAGGGTAGTTGCCCAGTTTTCCAACTTTTAGATTTAAACCAGGAATTCATTTTCCCTGTAACTTCTTAACAATTGCAAAATGAAATGCTATTTCAGTGAAATAAACACAAACTTTAGACCAATCTCAAGCTTTTGATTTGATATCTCTTGCCTTTTCAGTGTGCAACATTGAAATGTTTAACTGCATGTTGACTCTCTTCCCATATTTAAAGGACTGAAAATAAGTTGTCAAGTTGCACTTTGGCTTTTAGAAACTGGAAGTTTCTAGAGTTCTCTGATATACAGAAGCCTGTTTCTGTGCTACTAGGCACACTGTTTTATGTAACAATAAGGATAAAACTGAGATCTCTGAGAAATTTGAAGATGAAAAAAACTAAGTTATACACGCTGTAGATATTGTGCTCTGGATGCAAAGATCTAAGAAAAAAGAGTTTCAAACTTATATATACACATATGCATGTACATATTTTTGTGATAAACATTCAGAGAGAGAGAGAGACTGGGGCAGAGTGGAGGGGTAAGGACCTAATGATGAGAAATCTCTTCAACACAAACCATGAGACTTTGGCTCTGAGATGAGGCAATATATAGTCCCTTCATTTTTGACAGATGAAATCATTCACTAAAATTTTTTTGGTCTTGGGGTATTAGAGAGGGTTATTTGCGTGGTACAGGTTCTGGGAACAACAGGGAAGTGTCCTCTTTTGTGAGGCCGTTTCCCTAAAGCTCCAGGTCCTTGCAGTAGGTCGCCAAGCACAGGGACTGCTCAGTGTTGCTGTTGTGCTGACTTTTTGAGTGCCACACTGAGCTTATTGCCCTCCCAGTGTGCTGCTTTACAAAGTGTATATGAGCAAAGGGCACTGTGAAGAAAGATTTTTTTTTTTTTTGTAGTGGGGAAAAAGATTTAATTTAATATAAAATTGTAAAAAATCAGTTTGTATTTGATTGGTTGAGTGTCATCTTTCTTACAAACTACTATAGCAAGGTATATTTAGTGTGTATTTGGCTTTGGCCGGGTGTAGGTTTCTCAATCAAGGCACTACCCAACATAAAGCTGCTGTCTGTGCACAGGATGGCCCAAGCCAAGTCCTTTCTTTTGACTAACCATTAGTGAAAAATATCAGAAGAAGCTGTAAAGATTGTCTTGATAGTTAAAGCTCTAGTCTTACCAGCCTTGATTTGTGTGCTCACTTTAGAGTTTGTGTAACTTGTGTTGTTTGATCATTTGCCAAATTGCTAAAACAATGGTGTTTCTTGCAGGACCTCCTTCACACTGTATTTAAGAATGGAAAGGTAACAAAGTCATATTCATTTGATGAAGTAAGACAAAATGCCAGGCTGAAGAACAGTGAATTACAAACAGCGTCTCACTAAGTTCCATTCCATGTCTGTGTATGTGTGTGTGTAACAAGTTCGTACTGCATACCTACTGGTTTATTGTACAGATTTGTGTGTTTGTGTTTTATGACATTGTAGCCAAATTATTTGTTGGTTTATGGACATACTGCCCTATCTTTTGCCAGTCTTTAGAAGATGAAATCAGGAAACGGTACTTACATTGTAAAACATATTTAATGCTAAAGTGTGCTTTTTAGGGCCCTTTGCCAGTAGTGATTCAATCTGGTATTGATCTTTTCACAAATGAGACAGAGCTGAGAAACTTTTTTATATATAACAGAATATCACAAAATGGATTTACATAAAATTATCATGATTGCTTTATGTTTATATTTAACTTGTATTTTTGTACAAACAAGATTGTGTAAAATATATTTAAAGTTTCAATAATTAAGTCTTTCCAACTTTTCATGATTTTTATGAGCACAGACTTTCAAGAAAATATTTAGTGGGGGGGGAATCCATTGCCTTTTGTCCATTAATCAGCAAATAAAACATGGCCTTAAAGTTTGTTGTGACATTGTTCCATTTGACAACTAAATCAGGACTCGTATCTCCTTAAGATCCCATAGAGTTGCTGACCACACCATTTCTTGTAGTTGTCTGTATTAGTAAATCTGCATTAAGCAAAATTACTGTTCTTACTAGAAGGCTTAGGTACTACAGATCTTGCTAGCACAGTAAGGTTTGTAAGTGAAATGCCAAATTTGAAAGGATTCTCTACTGCAACTTAACTTGCCAGGTCTATCCCACTTGGTATATGCACCTCAATATTTTAAGAGTAAAGTTTTTAAGAGATCTCCTCTTCCACTATAGAATATATGTGTAAAATACTGAAATATGGAAGCGGTGTATTTTAAAGTAATTACACTTCTGGGTTTATTTTTCATATGCTGTAAGTGACATGACTTTAAAGCAAAATACTGGACTGGGTAGTGCACTTTTTTACTTTTTTGTATTTTTTTCATTGATTTGCCTTTTGTCAGACTGGATGTTAAATTGTAAAAATGTTTAACTATTTTTGTTAACAACTTTAATAAAAGTCTATGCTAGCCAAACTCCTACATGAATGGCAGACCTGTTTCCCCTTCTCTTCCCATCTCTTTGGGATGAGGAGGGGCTTTTATTCTGCAGAGGGTAGCTGTAAAACAATATGTTTGAGATATAGCTTTGAACTGTCTGCACTTGATTGTATTTGCTCTCTGCATATGCTTGATATGAGTATCTGCTGGAAGACAAAACTGTTGAGGATTTTATTTGAGAAGCTATGTAGTAACCTCTGAAATGTTTGATAGTACTGTAGGATGGCTCTCACTAGAAAAGTACCTCCCTTAGAAACAAAAAGCTACAGCAAAAGCAAACAGCTCCTGTTATGCTGGTGATCAGCTATCAGCCAATGGCTTAATATGCTGATATAATTAATGCTTCTAATTAGTAAACAATGTTACTGAAAAATGCTAGGGGTCCTCTAAAATAATTTAAACCTACAAAATTTTATAAAATGTGCTTTTAGAGGAAGCTTGAAAAGCCATACTTCATTATTCCTATTCTCTCACCAAAAAGGGCCACATCAAAGCATCCATAATATTTCTAGGGTTTGTGGTTAAGATGTTTATGCCCAGTCTCAATAGTTCTTGTTAATAAAAACCTGTTTCTCACTTGTAGTGTATGTAATTATACATTTAAGTGATGTATTGTTTCAAAAATAGTGTTTTAGTAAGACTCTAAATGCTGACCTTTCACACTGAGGAACTGCCTTCCCTTTGCTATTAATTATATAGTTTGGTTTTGGCCAGGAAAGGTTTTGAATCTGGACCTAGTATCAGTAGCAGGTATTTCACTCTAGGATCAGTAGCAGGTAAATAGTACAGAGCCTATTTCACTCCTCCACATGTGTACTAGGGAATTCTATGATGTTTGGTTTAAAAAACAATAAACTAAATGCTGCTTTCATTCTGTACCAATAAAAATTTTGATAACTATTGACTACCCATAACTGATATTTTTGTACTTGAGAACTGAGGATATACTGTGGAAGCACTGTTTTCTTGTGTACCATGAAATACGTTAGTAATTATTCAGTATTGTCTAAAACTTTCAGCTTATTAGTTGGAAACTCAAATTCTCTATTTGTGCATGTCACTTTCAGAAGGTTGTAACGTCACTCATTTTATTAAATGTTAATATCTCTAAAAGGGAAAAAAGAGAAAAAAAAAAAGAAAAACACCTGGTGCTATTCAGACTTGAATACTTGTCTCTGTGTTTGGCGGTTTGACATTCTGGGCATCAAGGAGTTGACAGAAATTACTGCAGTGCTTGAACCATACAATATCCTAATTCTTCCACATGAAAGCAAACAGCATGTTTGTTTGCTTTAAATTACTAGATTTGTAGTCATTGATATATTTTAATTATCCCCATTTCATAATATAATACAGTATTTGTATTTAAAAATAGGAATTGGGAATTTTGTGTTTAATACTCTGATTTGTAACCATATTTAGCATAAGAAATGGATTTTGTAATACTATTTTTTTCTTCAGCTGCATGATTATAAAAAGATGCTTTTTTGGTACTTTGAAAGATCTGAGGAGAGAACAGAAGAATACTTAACTGTTTGGTTTGCCAAAATCAAATCAAAGCTTAAACAGTTCTTTTCTTATAGGTTTTTACATTCCTTCTTGTTTAGGGAAGAATAAATATTCCTCACTTAAATCCTCTGTTAAAGTAAGTTTAATGTACTTGACATCAAATACCAGTATGTAACACACATGGAAATAAAGTTTAGTTCTGGCAGTGAAAATAATAGCCATCTGACTGTGTCTTAAAGTTGTGATGTTGGGCATCAGATGTCATTCCTGTGCTCTTTGTTGGCAAACGCAGACCAGAGCAGAGCTGCGCTGTCACTGCAGCCCTCTGAGGAGAGCTGTTCTGCTGGCTTGCAGGCAGTCTGGGGCAAAGTGATTGAATTTACAATCAGCTCAGTTCTAGAGAAGAGAAGGGAAACTGGGTACTGGGGGTTTTTTTCTGCTTTTTTTTTTCCGCTTTTTTTTTTCTGGAGTAAGTGCATCTGTGCTTCAGCATCTTTTCTGTATGTGCTTAAAACTGAAGCACTTGTAATTGAATATATGAGGAATTATCCTCTATATTTGACATAATCCTTTCTCAAATAAAGAAGATTCATTGTTTAAACTTTACCTCTGAAGTCACTAAAAATGTTTGTTTAAAAGCAATTTAACCATCAGTGTTTTAGCCTTCAGTTCATTTTAGTATCTGTGAAAAAAACCAGCTTTTTGGCAGAGAGAACATCTCGTCCCTTTGGATGGGATTTTCATGATTAGAAGAAGTCATACTTTTAACTCCTGCATGACTTCGAATTGCAGCAGGTACCTTACAGACACATCAGTATGGGTGTATAAGGCACCTCCTGTAATTTATCATCTGTTATTGAGCATCATTTGTTGCTGGTCCCTTCAGCTCATGCTGTACTGTAGAAAGGTGCCCTTATAGCCTTTTAGCACTTGAATTTAAAGTGTTATATTATCTACAGAGAATCTGCCCAAGTGTCAGGCAGGCTCCTCCTCCTCCTTTCCATGCTGGTAAAACCCACCAGCTACAACACTCCAGATTTTCTCACTCTAGTCACCCTTTGTGCAAAAGTAATTACCAGTGTGAGTGTGCAGTGGTGGCTCCCAGGTCACTGCAAGGAGTCAGCAGGGAAATTCCAGGCCTCAGACTGTGCAGAAGGCAAGGGACTCACAGGAAGAGATTTATGTCCTCCAATTCTACTCTAAAAACTAAAGTAATGGCTGTGCTGAGTTGCTCAAGGCAGAGACTGTGAGGGTGCATTTGAACAATGGTAACTGCATCTCTCTGCCTGGTAACATTGGGGTTTCTTTGTCCATGAGAGCCCTATCAGGGTCCTGTACATCTTCTCTGTCAAATTTGTAAACACCTGAGTGAAAGGTTATCCTCTTGTCTTAAAACTGGTGGATAGAGGCCTTATGTGGAGAGCTTCATGCCTTCTAAATAACCAGATGATCAGAAATAAGGAAATACTGAGATTAAAGATGCTTTGTGAAGTCAGGCTTACTGAAATCACAGTTGTTAACCATGGATGTTATGTTCTTTCGGGGTTTTTTCCTGTTTCACTAGCAGCATAGCTGACTTCGTTGATTATTTTAAGACACCTTCACAGGTATTTAAAGATATTTGCTTTTAATTCATGGTAAGAGATGAAAAGCACTTGGCACTAGAGCATTTCCAAAAAGTATTTTTCTGTGGCACAGTATTTTGTTGAAAGGTACCCTGATGCCTGCTATAACATAATCCAGAGCAATTCAGAGGATATGGGAAGGTAGTCAGCAAGATTCTTCTAAAGTAACATATTTTGTTCCATATAATTTCATTACTAATCTTTGTCTGAGTACTCCTAACTGCTTTTTGAACACAATTTGTAGAACTTTCAATTTAGGGTGAGGTTTCCTGGAATCAGAATGGCAGTCCTCTCTCCTGCTCCTGACTGGAGTAGAGAAGTCTCTTAAGGATGGCTCTTAAGGAGCCATCATGCCTCCAGCAAGGTTTTTACTTCCCTCTTATAAATATCAGTAGAAGGGCAAGTTTATTGTTTGTTTATCTTCAAACCAAAAAACCAGTAAATTTGGGTTCTGTAACTCTTTTTTCCCCCCCAACAATTTAGTTTATATATAAATCAAATCAAGATTTACTAGATAAATTTGCACAAGCATACTCTAATTTATTAATATATGTAACTATTTACACTTTCTAGTGTTTTGTTGGTTAATATTGAGATCTGTAAGATCTGAGGATTTGATTCTTGGTAAGTCTTCCAATGCTTGTGTGAGGAAGCATATTGTATATAGCCATGTAATTATAAATTGTTGAAAATTACTTCAGAGTTTTTTATTGTTACAGTACTTAAGAAATTCAAGTGGATAGATAAAGGATGTGTGGAAGGATCTGAGGGCTGGACATTTTTACTTCTTTGTCATTAGTTTAGGTTATTAGTGTAGCTATTCAGAGCTTTCCCATCAGCTCTTTTATACAAAAGGAGATGAGGAAACTTATTTTATAATGACTGAGTATTCATATCACCAGAATATTAAAAAAAGTAATACACATGTCAGACAAACAAAAGGACTCTAAACCTTATGTCTTCTAAGGTAAAGGGAAGAACTTCGGTCTCAAAATTCCTTCCCTTTCCTACAACTGGGAGAAGAAAAAGCCTGTTTGCTCAGAACATTTGGGATGTGCCTTCCTCAGCTTTCTGGCTGTAAAGAACAAGGCTGGTGTACTCTTCCCTTTCAAGGAATTTTTCCCTATTCCAAAAGATGCTACCCTATTTTCAGCATAAGGAATTGTGGTTGGCTGTTGGATGTGTCAGAAGGATGACATACCCCAGCAATTTAATAGGATAATCTCTGGGTGGAATGGCTTTGGGTAGAGATACGTCTGTAAGTCACAGAAAGGTCAGAGCATGACCTTTCTAATCTCCCTCTGGTGGGGGTGCCTCCCTGCCATTTCTGTCTCAGCTGAGCAGGTTCAAGTCTATAATCTGCTGTGAAAACATAGAATCTGTACAACCAAAACAGTGTTGCCGAGTCCCTGTGATAACAAAGCGGTGGTCTGTTACTGTGCCCCAGTCTAACCTTAATCCATTTTTCCAGGCTTGTAGCTTGTAAAACTTGTTCAACCAAATGCCAATGACAAACTTCATTAAAGCTCCTGTTCTTCTCACACACTGTGGGTTTTGCAGTCTCACCTCCAGCGCTGCTGCTTGAAGACCTTTATTTGTTTTTATTGCTACTGTAAATCTCCAGAAGATCAAAAGAAAGATTTCACCTCTGTACAAGGTTTTGCAATCCTTACACCTTCTGACAAAAGCAAATATATTTTCACACTAAAACCAAATGAGAAAGGTAATCCTTTGCTGCCATTTGTGTCCTGAGTTGTGACCATGAAAATGTTAATAGCCATGTGAGAATCTGGCAACAATAAGAATTTGTTCTCTTGAAAACTGGTTTCCTTGTAAAAACCCTATAAGGAAAGATACACTTAGAACCTTTACAGTAACTGATGAAACATTGCTGAATACTCAAGCACTTCAGCTTGTTTTCTGGAGGTGCTTCTTGACTGACCAGGTTCCAGTGGGTTGCTCACAGTTCATCCCATCAGTCAGAGGCTGCACTGGCACACAAAGTAGCAAGACAAAGTTCTCGAGATAAAGACACAGAGACTACAATGCTGGGTCTGGTGTGTGCTGGGCAAGTCCCACACTACTGGAAATACCCTGTCCCACTGCCATCCTGGACCCCAAAGGAAAAAATGCATTTTTGGTGGGTTTGCTGAGCCTAATTCAGCTCCAGCTCTGCTTATAGCTGTGGAGACTGTTCCCATGGCTGTTTTGTTGTAAGAAAGCATGTACATGATTGATTCCTGGTCTGTCTTTCACAGCTCGTACTGGATTAGGCAAGACCTGAGAAGAGTTTCAGTAGTTTCTTCCCTGTTACAATGGAGTGCTGCCCAAAAAGACAAGAACACATATGGTTATTGAATATGTTGTGTGCTGTAAACCGGCATGAGAGGAGGAGTGACTTTGTGGGTTTTGGTATGATTGTAAATAATAATTCCTTCCCAAGTCAATTGATTAGACACAAGTGCTGTCACTGAGATGGTTCTTATAACACCTCAGCAAAGACAAGGCTATCAAGCTGCCTCTGGTTCTTTTCCAGCTGACTTTTTTTATCCACTACTCTCTTAAAAGACATGGAATTTGAGAAGTACTACTACCATCAAGCAGCCATGGGTAATTTTCCTACAATGGAGTAAAGCTCTGTGTTACAGTCTCTGTTCTTGACTAACCTTTGAATGGCCTGCTTTTGGTTTTGTTTGGTTGGTTTTAGTCCTACTGAGCTTTGTACTGACATTTTTATGAAACTATTTTTTATAACCCCAGGATTTTCAAATTAAGAGGTAGTAGATGAATCATAACATGTCACTTCATGCAAGGTTAGGATTATTTTCTCCTATACACATCAGTTTATGCTGAATTTAATCTACTATTTTAATTAGCAATCCCTGTGTTTCATAAGGTCCTTTTGCAATTCTTCACAATCAGCTCCCACCTTTATTACCCTGTGTAACTCAGCACCTCCAGCAAGCTGTCACTTACTTGCCCATGCTTCTCTATGTTGTTTAACATGTTAAGCAGCATGAGCTCCAGCACAGATCACTAAGTTTCACACTCTCTGAGAAAGCTGAGTAATTTTCCTCCTATTTTGCATCCTTTGATCCAAGTGGTATCCTTGTAAGGACCTCCCCTCACATCTCAAAACTTCTTAGCTTCCTTCGAGACTTGATTAGAAACCTTGCTGAATGCCTTTTTGAAATTAAAATAGGTTGTATTAGAAGGGTCTCCCTTATCCACACACCTGTTGATTCTTTCAAAGGACTTCAAAAAAGTAACTTTCTCTTGTACTTATATCAATCAGAATCTTCCTCAGGAGCTTAAATTCGTTCTTTCTACTGTAATTTCTCCCTTGGTCTTACTGTGCTTTTGTCCACAAGATCAAAGGTCTTTTGAAAATTTGGGAAATCTGACTCCAGGCAACTCAGGGAACTTGTGAAATGGATTCTTTTTCTCACGCTGTCTTTGTCATCTTGCAGTACAGTGCTCAGTGGTGAATAGCATAATGCTGACAAGATTCTACAGTGGAGTACCTTGGGATAAGAAAACCAGTGAGCCATTAGGACAAATCTGTTCTTCAGGTTTGAATTAAAGAGGAACAGTTACCAAGTGACAGATCACCTTGTGGGAGGCTTGTCAGCTGGTGATGCTTCTCAGGGACTTGCATGAACAGGAAATCTGGACATAATAAAAGGGGCAACCCCAGCAGGCACTGTGGACTAGAGGCAGAGATAACCTAGTTTGCACAGTGCTCATCCTTGGACTCCTAAAAAATTCTTCTGTTCAGCAAGGGACTCTGGACTAAACCTGACTCCAGAATGCTGGGCATCAAGTGAGCACTGGCCACTGGTATTTTACATATACTGACTGTACAGGGATCATATGCAAATAAGTATATGTACATATATATATACAGTTTGCACACAGGAAATGTTCATTAATACTAAGGACATTCTAATAGTGATTGTTCACGCACTATGATCTTTCTTAAACTCTGCATACAGGGATCCTTGCTCTGTTTCTTCCTGATAACTTCATTTTATACATGAAAGGGTTGCGTAAGCAGCCTTTTCAGCTACTACCTGACTGGCAACTTATGCTGAAATGATCATCTATGATTACTCCTCAATCTGTCTCTGGATTACTGCTTGCCAAGAGACTCTACATGTCTGTATCTGGTGTTGTGTAAATTGGTATTTAGCTACCTGCCAGTGGATGTCATGGGACTGTGATCAGGCAAGTCAGGTTTGCATAAAAATAACCTGTCTTTGTCCCTCTTTATTACTCCTCAATTTAAATGTCTTCCACAGACTTTATCAACAGAAATTTTATGTCATTGTCTAGGTCACCGATGAACAAACTAATTGTGGCAACAAGACCTCAGTCATTTGGCACCACTGCTAAATACAGTCCTGCTCATTGGTGAATCCCAATGATCAATATTTTGAGATCAATGAAAGAACTAGTTTTTAATCCACACAGTTAATTACCTGAAAATTACATATTGTTTGAGTTTTTAAAGCCAAACGCAGTGTTGCCCTAATGTCTTGGAGGAATTAACATTGTATTATGATGGTTTTCTTTATTCAGCAGACCTGAAAAAGTAAAATAATGAAAGAAAAACACAACAGCCCTGTTTCATTCCCTTTGTTACTACCAGCCAGCAACTGCTCTGGAATGGAAGGTTAAGGACAATCTCCTTCTCCATTTGGGATCTCCTTCTCCCTTTAGCTTTGAGCAGGACCTGCTGCTGGGCAAATCTTGGTTTCTCCTGCAATTCCTAATGATGAAAAGAAATGTCATTAGGTAAGGAATTTGTTGGGAATATTTGGCTGGAGAAAACACAGCACCAGAGGAGAAGGGGGATATGTGCATTAGCTAGGTGAAGTCACAGAAGAAGTGGGGACCATCACCCTGGGGACTGTCCTGCCTGGCACAGCCCAGACCTGGCAGTTCACCCATCCCTGCTCCAGCAACACTTAAAAGTTTCTGAAATGAACGTAAATGTAGTGTTCCCCCATGTTTAGGGGGAACAGTTCACAAAACAGTGAGCAATGATGATGAGGTAGGAAAAGACAATAAAGGAACAATATTTTTAAGGGAGAACACACCTTCTTCTTACAATACACGTGGTCCAGCTCAAGCTGGTGATACGGTTCTCCAGTGAGAAGGACAGCTAGTCCCCAGCCCCTGGGGACTGCCAGTGGTAGTCATACACGCAGGAAGGTCCAGGTGGTTTTCTGTCAGCACTGATTTTCTGAAGACAGTACACACGTGATCACAGAAGAATGAGTCTGAGGTCTGCTTGCCTTTCAAGGAAAGCCATCAATGCCATTATCCAAGCTTAAGAATTTTGTTTGAAGGGGATGCAGGGTTCTGGGGTGTTGGGATTCTGCGGGCACAAGATTGGGATAGCCACTGTTAGTAATAAGACCACCAGCAGGCAAGGGACTGTGCTACCTCTGACCCACGCTGGGCTTTCCTACAGAACAGGTCTGCACAAGAGTCTGGAGAAGAAAGTCACAGCCTCTCTCAAGCCTGCAGGTGCCAGCCAGGTAACTGCAGAGAGAGCAGGTCTGTGAAGGGAGAAACTCGAAGACTGAACTGCTTCAGCCAGGACCTGACAACCCAGAATGGCTCAACAAACCTCTCTGGGAGAGGAGCCTGTGCATGTTTAGAGCAGCTCAAATGTAAATGTGTGCTGTATTTTGGGATTACCTATAGTGCATCAGAGATAATGCACCATAATACACTTCCCAGAGCCTGCCCTGGTTGCTTCCCTGGGTTTCTCCAGCCCTGCTTTCTCACTCAGAAACAGAAGAGTTCATTTTCTGCAGAAGTACTCACACACTCACTGCAGCCCCCACATGCAGTTCCCTGCTGACTGTGAGATCCCCGTGGGGTAACACAGGGCTCTGCCTGGGGTGGTGTCCACCTGTGCAGGACAGCCACTGAAATGTAGCACAATCTCCCTCCTCCTCTACTCTCTGGTGGACCTGCCACAATGTTCTCACAGCCTCCAGGGCCAGTGGTCCTGGGCAGCAGCTGGGGCCAGAGAGACCACTATGGTGTCAGTGTCTCCAGACTAAACATATGGCTGATGGCAGGATGAAATTTAAACTGCTGAATTAGACAGAACTCAGGTCTGGATTGGAGAAGATTAATGCGAAGAAGGTGGGGAATAACAGAGGTCAGCAAACCAACTAAGGGTGAAGAGCAAACTCTCTTCAAATTCCCAGCATGCACCATGGAAAAAAGAAAAGGCTGTGAAGTTCATTTTCCTCTTCCACATTGCTCCCATTCAGTTAGGGATGGGCAATCACCACTGGGAGTGCAAGGAGCTTCCCAGCAGACCAAACTGAACATGAGAGGTTCGCTTATGTTTCAGAACTGAGTCCCAGATCAGCATAGCTGCAAGCTGGGAAGAGCAAAGTTGTACAGACCAAGGGAGTCTGTAGGCATCCAGCTCTTCTGAGGATGCCAGATCCCTCTGTCTGCATTTAAGAAAAGCCAAAGGGACAAATACTGCTGTGTGCATCCTCTTAAGCTTTCCTGTATAGCTTTCCCTGGTGACCTTTCAGCTTCTAAAATTTTGGCTATAACTTAGTAAAAAACACTTTGACTTTACTATCACACCTGTCCAATTGGAGGTGGGGGGGAGGAAGTGAACTGGAGCCAGCGGAGCACACTTTGAGCACACTTTGAGCACGGTGCTCCCCTGGAGATGCCAAGCTGCAGCCAGCAGCATGGCCAGGCTGTCCTGGGCCCTGCGGCAAATCCTCTCCATCAGCAGTTGCTGCCCAAATGCTGCTCTCAGGAGGGGCCTCTCTGTCCCTGCAGCCCAGCAGCCTCTGGAGCAACTCCACCCACAGATCCAGGTAAATCCAAAAGGTGAGTGAGCAGCCTCAGGCCAAAACTACATCAGGTCTTCAGGCAGGGTCAGGCTTCTGGTCAAAACTACTGCACGTGCCTTGTGTCTGTGTAGGGTTTATTTCCCTTTGGGACACGTGTGCTGTCTCTGGACAGGGCATGAGGTTTTTCTCTCCTGTAGGTGCAGAGTCCAACAGGACAGGACACCCCTGGGTAATGGGCAGGTGTGGCAGAGACTGTGGCCCGTGGGGATGTGCTGTGCTCCTGCTTTGTTCGTTGGCACTTCCTTCTGAATAAGATCCTCTCTGGCAAGCTCAGTGTGAGCTTGGTACTGGTCAGGAAAGGGTAGCAGGCAATACCAGAAAGGAAAAATTATTTTGAAACTGAAAGAATCCAGGGTTCTCTGATGTCTTTCTCTGCTGGGCGAATAACACACCATGCAGCCACAGTGTTTGTAAGTAGACTCTTCTCTATATTTTTAGCAACTGATCTATGAGATCATTTTACTATTTTCAGTTGTTTGTGACTTGGGAAGTTTTTGCTGGGAACATTCTGAGTGGGAAGGAGCACATACTCTGAGGTTCCAGTGAAGAGCTGAGAGGACCCTACGTACCCAGTAAATGATACTCATTTTCTGAGCAGCTCACCTCCCCAGAGCATCATTAGTCCAG
This sequence comes from Manacus candei, assembly GCF_025592945.1. Taxonomy (NCBI): domain Eukaryota; kingdom Metazoa; phylum Chordata; class Aves; order Passeriformes; family Pipridae; genus Manacus; species Manacus candei. Next base: position 2,533,900 of record NW_026138111.1, on the reverse strand, counting down.
GGCATCTCCAGCATTGTGGGAAATGCCCTCTGGTGTTCTTCCAAGATACAGGAGAACAGGCACGTACCCCAGAAAAATCCAGACACTCTCCATTAAACTGACCAATCAGTTTCATAAGCAGGCAGTTGGACTGTAAGCCTGGATGGCATCTCCTGTGCCCCATTCACAAGCAAACAGCGTCTTGCTTAAAGCAGGAAATACAGTTCTCAGTGGTTTCAGTGCAAAGAATCCACAGCACATGACACATATATTCTGTATGTCCTACACTGTTCCCAGTGTTCACACAGTGCTGGCTACAAACACCTACGTCTGGCAGCTGGGCACCATTAGCAGCCCCTGCCCTCAAAAGGGGCAGCTTGATCATCTCTCTCTTGCCTGCCCCTCCCCTGCCTGCCCTGTGGCATTAGTGCCTTACAGCATCTCTTGTCTCAAATTACAAAGAGACCCTGACCCTGAGTGCTGCTCTTCATTCATAAACGAATAAGGATGCAATAATTAATCGACTGAGAGATAAGCCACTGCTATAATTGTACATCAAACCTGAAGGATTCCCCCAACGCCGCCCACACTGTGCTAAAACTGTGGATTCCTTCATCTATGCCAGAACTTTAACAAGTATTAAACAGAGACAGCCTCTTGCCACCAGGGCAAGGCTCAGAAGAGAGGGGTTACTGGGGCTGCCTGTACGTGGTGTGGCCCCAGCAGTGGAGGAGTTGGAATGCAGGGCTGTGGGCCACAGCTTGACACGCTCCTGCCTGGCACCTTAGGACCAGCCTTAGCCCCTTTGTCCACCTTACACATTTGTTTCACATTGTAGATGCGATTTCTTGGTGGCAGCATCCTCCTGGCGTTGCATCCCTGCATCCTCTGCACCATCCCTTTTCTCCCCAGGAGGAAACATGGACATGCACCGGCCACTCCCAGCTTCTTTGACGGGATGAATAATCTCCCACAGCAAAGGGCATTATAACAAGAAGCTTATCCTCCTTCCCCAGCAAACCTGCACCACATCAACAACTCTCCAACAGTCCCTGCAGCAGTTGCCAGCTGGGTGCCAGCAGCACCGCTGTCCTCTCTGCTCAGTGTCCCCCGAGCCAGGTCAGTGTCTCACAGCCAGACACGTGGCTCACACCCAGCCCTGCTGACCTTTAAGACCTTGGCAGGGCAGCAGGCTTTCCAGCCAGGATGATTTTGTCTGAGCAGACCCCCAAGTTCAAGGTCATTTTTAGATTTTTGCATGCTTGAGAGCTTTGGCAGGCCTTCCATGAGTGAGGCCCAGCCATTGACCCAAAAGTCCATCGGAGCCACAGGACACTGGAGCCCCTCACAGCCTGACAGCCATGGCTGGCATCTGCAAGCCAGTGAGAAACAGATGTCTCAGCCTTGGGACTTCAGTGTTTCCACGGCTCCAGGTTCACCAGCTCAGCCACAGAAGTTTTAAGTTACTTTATTACATTCTCTATAGTGCTTATAGAAGTATGAAATGGCAATTTTAGTACCAAAAGGAGACTGTTTATCTATTTTTATTTCCTTTTGAGTTAGAAGAGTGAAAAAAAAACCCAAAACTTGTTTTCTCCAAGAAAACAAACTGACCTTTGAGTGTTATGAAAGCCTTTATACAATAATTTGGGCAAAGAGAACTGGAATTTCTTCTGTGAAGCATTTTTTTCCTTAAAAAATGCCAGTTTGCTAAGACCAGAACAGTTTGCAGAAAGGCTTCGTTTCAGTGAATCTGCCCATTTGATAGATGGTTAGAAAATTTTTGAACTGCTGAAATGCTAAATTTGTCAGCACAACTCTTCAAATAGCAAGTTTATTTACAATTGGAGTTTAAAAAATAGAATTAAAATTTAAAAAGCAGAAAAAATAATAAAACTAAAATTTAAATTTAAATAAAAACAAAGTATTTTTGCATTATTTAAAATCAAAATGTTTAAACTGACCTAATCCAAAACACATTGTGATCATCAGTTCACAACAGCTTTGAAATTTGGATTTCTGGGAAGTGGAAAGTTCACCCCACCCTGGGAGGAGCCTGGTAAGCTGCTCGGGCAAGAAAGCTTCAGGCAGGTGGGGACTGGGGTGGGAGTTGAAGTTCATGGTTGTGCTCCTGAGAAAACTGCCAACCTTGTGCAGTGGCATCACTTTCTTTTCAGGTATCTCCTCTGAAATGGGCTCAAATAACTCCCTGACCTGTGCCTGTGACCATGGCCATGCAAAATATGAGCTCTGCATATGGACAGGCTGGAATGCACCTGTTACCTCCTCTAAAGAGCTGCATGCAAAATAAATATATCTAGGACTGATGTAAAAATAATGTCAGTCTGAAATCAAGAAGCCCCATGACTGTTTTCTCCCAGCAACTGGAGGTGGGACACAGCCACTGCCTGGTTCCCTGAGCCTGCACAAGGCATGGGGTGGGCTGGGACATTGTTGGGCTGCCCTTGTTTATGCTTTTTTTACTCATCTGCCCCTATTTGGTGGGTTTGGTTTCAGTATTCAGAACAGCACATTTTCAAAGCAACAGGTTTCTGACAACATTTCTGACTCTCTCCCTCTTCACCAAAGGCAGTGCAAGACCTCTAATGAAAAGAAAAACAAACATTTAACTAAAGGCACATGTTGGTGTTGCTAACCAACACTAACTAACCGTAGAAGGCTTATTGCTGTTTTGGCTTTGCTTTTTACCAAAAAAATAAGAAAAAAAAATAGTATTCTGGGCTGGAACTACTGTAAGGCATATTTAGAGCAAGATAAAGATCTAGTCAAGATCCTGACCTCTGTTGAAGGCATTATTGTCCAGGAAACATATTGGGAATAACTGGCGGGTGTGGAAAGCCAAAGGAAATAATTAAAAGTGGGTGTGTGAACTGAGTTTTTTTCCCAGGTTTGTTGGTTGTTTTTTTTGCCCCTGCTTTTTGCACCAGAGAAAGCACAAAAAACCAGTTACATTCATTCTAATTTGGGGAAAAGCAGAGGTTTTAAGGTCAAAACAAAAAGGAAGATTTTATCCCACAGTACCTCTCCAAAGCCTGCACTGGTAAGGTGCTAATGCACTTCCTTTCTGGGTGGAGTGATGCTGTCCCTGACCCTGCCCCCTGGGACACCAAAAGGCACCCAACTATGGCTCATCATAGACATCTTTTATTGTGGCTTAGGGCCAAAAAGGCAACAATAATACTTTTATTTGCACAGAATGTTTCATAATCCACTGGGGTTGCAACCAAGTGGGTTGTGTGCAACTGTGCCATTCTCATTCAACTTCCTAAGTACCAAATTAATGTGCTGGTTTGTGGTTGTTACAGAAGACACCAAGTGGCCTGTTTTTCCTCCTCCTTGCTTGATAATGCATCCTGCTGTGAGTCCTCCTGAGGGCTGCTGCTGTTGACTTTTATCCTCCCAGGGCTAAAACAACATTTTAATACCAAACAGTGCATAATCAGTGCAAACCTGCCCTTGCTCTGGTCCCCAGCTGGCACAAGAGATGTATTTGTTTGAAACTCAAAAAGACAAACCATTCTTTCTCTTGGTTGATCATCTCCAAACTGCTTTGCCTGGCAGCTTGGAGTGAGGCTCCTTCATCTGGAATCAGTGTCTGTTCTTCTCCTTACTGCTAAGCCTAACATTTTCCTGAATAGCCAGGAATAGACTGACATTGTGGGGTTTTTAAGTTCACAGAGCTATGTGTTATTAATAATAGCCAAGAATCAAAAGTATTATGATTAAACAGTTCTAATAAATATAATTGAGAGAGACAGAAGTCTGAAGGCATTTTTACATCTGAAACAGGTTAATTCAAACATCATAAAAATTCACTGCTATAAAGAATATAAATACCTGGAGCTTTTGGAGCAAATCCAGTCCAAGCCCAAAGAGCATCAACCAGGAATGCCTTTAATAAACATTTAATTAATCAATCATTCCTAACTCTCTTCTAGCAGGCATTTTACCTGGTAATTAGTTTATCTATGCTCTGAGCTCACATCATAGCCCAGTGTGCTCCTCCTTCTGGGCAATGCCACTGGTGGGTGCTCACTGATGGATTCCAAAGTCCCTGGTACAGCTCTGCTGGCTCCACTCCCAGAGGCTGTATGAGAGGGACATCCAGCACCACAGTGCTCAAACAGCCAGACCAGGTGAGTGCCCATACCTGCACCCAGGGTGGCTAGGTATCCGATGTCCCCCACGGCAGGCAAAGAGGGATGTGTTCTCCCACCAAGACCTGGGGTAATGCAGCAGCTTCCCTAATCACCTGGGATTTTGTTGGCAATGAGGAATCTCGTCTCCCTGCTGTTGCTGCCACTGTCCGTGGGAGTCACAGGGGCAGGATTGAGCTGGACTTGCTGGGCATGCTGAAGGCTTATCCTCATCCTCTAGGAGCCACAAACCTCCCAAGGCAGCCAGTGAGAGGGCTGAAACCTGAACAATAGGCACCCCAGCTTGGGGCATGTTCTCCCCTCACCCTGGGAGATGAGCCTGACCACAGCTCTGTAAGCATCATCTGGCTCCTGCTGTGTCCAGAGCAGTTTACATCCAGGCCATGCTATAGCCCCAGTTCAAATACTGATAGTTTTGAAACTGTATTTTGTTTTACTCGGTTTTCGTTTCTATGAAAACATGATAAGAAAGTTCATTTCAGCAACTGAACTGTGGGAATCCATTAGATAGTTATCCCTGTCCAGCTTTCTGAACTCCTCTGTTGTCAGATGGAACTGGTTTCTTTTGAGGACTATCTTTATTTTGACTATTTATTTAGAATATTTATTTTGACAATCAAACTAGTATAAAAATGCTGCCTTGAATCCAGCCCTAGCCTAGCTGCTTTGGGGTTGAGCTGCTTTAGATTTCAGAGACTGGAAACCAGTGCTGGGCTTGCAGAGGGTGCTCAGCTGCAGCCCTGTGGCTTGATGTATCACACCTAGCTTTGTCTCTTAAGGATTATGCTGACAGGGTAGGGTCTGTGCCCTTTCCCTGCCCATTTGTTTTCTAGGCCATTTGATCTCAAAAGGTCTATGAGGTCTTCTAGAGGGAAATGCTTTGTAACTTCTACTAATCATAAAATAAATCAGGTAGAAACGCACATAGGGACCCTCTAGTTAGGATCTAGAACTGCATCTTGCCAAGGGACAGAGCTGACATCTCCTGAAGTGAAAGACTCTCCTCAAAGGACAACAAAATATGAGGATTCCCCACCATTGTGGACAGACAGACAAATATGTCTGTTCTGCATCTCTTCAAAGATGCAAAGCCATCATGCTCAGCAGTGGGCTCGCTCTCAGGTTGGCATTGATTCCTGGAGGTTGGGACCTGCTGGAGTGTCCCACGTGCACAACAGCACATACCAGTATTTTGACATGAGGGTGACAACCGAATGCCTTCACAGCTGGGTCGAGCAGTGTGTTGGAGTGAGGTTGCTGATCAAACTTGGCACAATGTGATAGAATTGTGAACTGTGGGAGAAGCCAATATCAGTAAATATCAGCATTTTCAGCACCAGTCTCAGTTATGTGAAGGGCCATCTCGTTCTGTGAGCACTTCCCTCACACTCCATTATTGTCCAAGCAAGTTTCTTGGCTGCTTCCTCACTCCTGTGCTGGGGCACTTGTGGGAGGGAGGGTAGGGGATGGTGTCTCCCTTCCCCTGTGTTTGGCAAGCACACTGCCATCACCATCCTCACCATGGGGTTCCCTGCAGGGCATGTGGCAGCACAAATGACTGCACAGCAAGTGCACAAGACAGTCCTTGTGTCGAGCATGTCACCATGTCATTTGTCACTGCTGCAGTGTGACTGTTGATCTCTCACTGCTTGCAATTCTTTTTAATGAGAGTAGATGGACTTTAAAGCCCCAGAGGAGTGAATTCAGGCAGGGGAAGGTTGATATGCAGCTCAGTCTTGCTGGCCAACTTCCTACTGCTGAAGCTAATCTGAATTTGCTAGTCACTAGTGAGAAATGTGTGGATGTGCCTCTGCTCCAGGAGCCCCATGTCCATCAGCCCAGGTTGCTCCGACCTCCCGTATCTGTAAGGGGATACAGGTAAATTTTCCATGGCTATCCTGAGTGGCAGGATGCACGCTTATGTTGGGCTCAGTCACCCAGGGGGAATTCATAAAGTTCCCAGTGCTGACAGGAGCTACCAGGACAAGTATTCCTGGAAAGTAAGCCAGCACAGGTTGGTCACTGCCCATAAATCCAAGGAGGACACTGTGGCATGTATGGGCTTAACATAGGAGGGTAGGTATGGCTGGGTGGGATTCAAACAAAGGAGAAGGAGATACCATGTAGACAAACAGGAAAAAATAGGATTTTTTTTCAAGGAAAAGCCTACTTTTTAAACAAAAATAGGAAAATATGAAGGAGTTTGGATGCTGCTCTCCTTCATCCTTTGCTTCCATGAGCAAGGCAGGGAACTGCAAAGCAGCTGCCAAACAAACACAGAGAGTGTGAGTCCAAGGCACGTGGCAGCTACAGCTGGCATCATCTCAGCCCTGAGGCTTTGTCCTTCTGGGCCTGAAACCCGCCAGGGTGGCTGTGCCTGACTCTGGTCTCTTGTAAATTGCTATAAATCAGACATAGGTCCCCATCAAGTCACATTAGTGCCGTCTGTACCTCATTTCTCAGTTTCTCATATGCCATTTCACAGGAATTTCCTAACTTTTTGATGTAGGTTGCCTTTTCCACACATTTTAAAGAAGGTGAATTAACTTGAGGCTGTTAATATATAAACCAAGTTGAAGCATTTGCTGATAAAACATAGACCTCAGTTTGATAATGACAACTGGAAATGTTGCTAGAGCAAAATGTAGCATCCAGAAACAGAACACTGGGTTTGCACACGAGGATATTGAGCTGGTTTGATGGGGAGCATCGATTTTCCTCTACAGGCAATTGCTGCCACACAACTTCTCAAATACTCCCTGCTCCCGCTTTGTTCTGAAGTTAAAAAACGCCTGCGGTGCTGGGGACAGGGCTGATATAACAATAGCTCTTTTTGTCTTTTCTTGGCGACACGGGGAGAGCAAATTGCGAGGGAAAAAAAAGAAACAAACAAAACACTTATCTGCCAAGATGAGGTTTGCCCTTTTTGCCAGTGGGCTGAGCAGAGCACGTAGTGTCTTTCTCAGAGGAATCATGACTGCAATGAAGATTACAATTCCAGTGTCAGGAAATCCTAAGTTTTCCCATATGAAATGACCAGAGGAGATTTTTTGGTCACTGAAGACTATTAGCCACTTCCCCAGAGACAACATAGGAGTTAAGAGTGCAAGCAGCTGCCCTCAAGTGACAGGACTATATAAACCTCTGTCTCGAGGGCAATAGAAATGAAACTACCTCTAGTGCTATTGGAAAATCCTTCCTTGTTTCTTACTGGGTACAACCAAGCAGAATTAAATCACTATTTTTTCCTTACTCAGGGCCGTGCATCTTGTAGATGAAGGAAGATAAATGTATAACTGTCCATCTCTGGCAGCTTGTCTGGCTGATACTCTGTTCACATGGGCTGGAGAAAACCAACTTCCAGAGTGAGGCAACAACTCGTTTGTACTGAAATCAAGTCCTATTTTTCCTTTCAACTAGGGAAGATCCAACATCAACATTGCTGTCATAGCAGCTGCGCAAGGAAATAAGTGATTTCCTGTCTGAGCATGTTCCATAACTCAGCATTTTATTTTTGTGCTAACCACAACCAGGTGTGTCACCCCACCCTGTGCTGGGGCACTCTACCCCCTCCCCTGCCATTGGAAAGACACTGGGAAAACATCATCGGGGCAAAACGTGCCACAAAATACCTGGCCAGTACTTGTGCCAAATGCCTTTCCTAGAAACGTGCTGCCAAGACAGAGCTTTCTAGACTTCTGGAGTAGCCAAGAACTATTCTTGCAGCATATACCCCTTCCTCCCAGAGCTGTCAACCTAAATCAGGACAAGAAATCCATTCCTTGTGTCCTGGTTTTGGCTGCAATAGAGTAAATTTTTTTTTCTTAGTAGCTGCTACAGTGCTGTGTTTTGGATTTAGTATGAAAATAATGTTGATAACACACTAATGTTCTAGTTGTTGCTCAGCAGTGATGACCCCTAAGTCAAGGACTTTTCGGTGTCTCATGCTCTGCCAGGGAGCCAAGAAGTCAAGAGGGAACGTGACCAGGACAGTTGACCAGAACTGGCCAAAGGGATATTCCATACCATAGAACTTCATGCCCAGTATATAAAGCAGGGAGAGTTGTCCAGGAAGGGCCAATCATTGTTCAGGGACTGACTGGATATCAGTCAGTGGGTGGTGAGCAATTGTATTGGGCATCATTGTTTTTCCTCTTGGATTTTATTCCTTTCAATCTCCCTCTCTTTTCCACTATAGTTGTTTTTATTATTATTGTTTTTATTATATTTTACTCTATTTCAATTATTAAACTATTCTTAATTCACAGGTTTTATGTTTTTCAGATTCTCTTCCACATCCCAGTGGGAGTACAGAGGGGGTGGTGAGCAAGTGGCCACATGGGGTTTAATTGCTGCCTGAGGTTAAACCATGACACCTCAGCACAACCTTCAGTCCAAACTTGCTCCAGAATCCAGAAGATAATGAAACTTTCTATCTGGCTATGTAAATTATGGAGAAAAAAAAATAAGACATCGATCCCTCTTATTTCCTCTCCTTTCCTCAGTAATAATTCTTATAATAAGACAAAAGAGTTAACCTGCATCCTAAAAGGAGCAGATTCTGCTTGGGTGCAGTGCCTCTAATGTCCGTGAGAGGGCTATCAGCAAGTGCATTTGGGTTTTCCACTCTCATACAGAAATACAGAAAATGCACTGCCAGCTGATTACAAAATTCACAGGCACTCCCTGCTCCCTCACAAGCTTTTGCACAATCTCTGGCTCACACCGAAGTGCTCTTGCACCAGCTGGAGCAGGAGGCAGCAGCTGGGTGCAATGTGACCTCCTCTCCCCAAAGCAGCTCTTGCAGTGACAAAGTCATTAATGCCTTTGCAGCATCAGGGGGCACTTCGGGGGTTCTGCTACCTCCAGCCCTGGCTCCCCACAGGTTCCTGGACAATTTTCTGCATTGTCAGAGTGTCTGAGACAAGTCCCAGGCCAAGGACTGATTTTCTTAATATGGCAGTTGAAATAAACCACATTTTAATCACATGCGGTTGAAAGACTCTGTCATACCCATAATGACATATTTTGTGTCTGATCAGGTTTGAATTTATTCTCATCATTAAATAAGGTAAATTTTACAATAAAACATGCTTTCAAAGTGAAAAAATCAGAGCATTTTAACTGAAAATATGTGAAAATGAAATCTTATCTCTGAACGTGTATATTTTATTCATATATGTCACATATTAATCAAAATATTTCATACTTTTTTCCTTCTCTGTATATATCATACTATTACCTTAATCCAAAAGATGCTTTCTAAATTAGACACAATTTTTGGACAACACCAGAGAGATTGGGGGGGAATAAGCCATCTATAAGAAGAAAAAAAAAAAAAAGGAAAAGCTGAACCCCAAATCCTTTTCTAGGTCTGAGATTTTGCTACCATTCACTTTTACAGTCACCACTAGAGCTGGTGGCTTTTCTGAATGCACCTTGAGGGAAATTCAATCCGTCCTGAGGTCAACATGAATGTCAGCATTACCTTGATGGACAGGTCCTATTTGAGAGGTGCATGATCTGCAGGCTAGTGCTGGTTAATTGCAAAGGGCTGAATGTGCCCTTTAGATTGCTCCTTCAGCTCATCTGAGACTTTGTACATTATCTTTGTACATTATATTAAGCGTGGCAGGATGAGCTCTCCGGGGAAATTTTGCGGTGTTGCCAGCATTCTGACGGCAGGTCCCATGGAACACGATGTACTTCTATCCCCAGCTTCTGGAGTCATATGATTATGTGAGCATCTCAGCTTTCATGACAATGAAGAGTATGCTTCTAGTCATTGAGACTGCAGAGAAAAGCTGGCAAATGTCACCTCCAAAAGGCAAAAGATCAGAGGACTAATAAAAGGAATCTCAGCTACACCAAGAGACTGATTTTTAATTTAACTGCATGGCTTAAAAACAGCACAGTTTTGAGGACCAACTGTTAAATTTTGAATACTTGGAATACGAAATAATATAATGAAATTCTTGAAGAGTGAAAAAATTGCTCTTTGCTTTTTTTTTTCTTCTCTCCCTACCCTTCTTCCTTCCTTTCTAAGGCCCTAAGCTCTTTGATACCTCTCAGTCCAGAGCTGCCATTGGAGGAGGATGCTGTTAACCAGTCAGACGGAGTGTGAGCACTGGGAATTTTCCAGGTCTACAAAACGTTTTCCTTGCATCTGCCAAAGCTGACGGCAGACGTTGCTGAACACGTGCCACTGGAAAATCACAAGCAGGCCGACTGCCAAATATGCAGAGCCCTTTGGACGGAGGCACGCCAGGGTCTTTTGAGTGTGAAAGGACGCTGCCGTGTCTGAGCCATCCGGGCGGCGCTGCCGGCTGGCCCCGGACACGTGTCAGCCCACGGCCGCCTTCCCAGCCAGGAGGGCTGGGGATGAGCCAGGCATTGCCCGAAGATCCATCCCGGGAGCTGCCGAGCTGCACGTCAGAGCGGGTCTCGAGCGAGGACTGTCCGCCTGCCGTCAGAAGCCGCCGTTTATTTGTAATGGAACAGGTTAAGTGGAAGTAAAGTGTTCAGCACGGAATAAACGATCTCGGCTAATGGCTTGTTGACATTCAATCGCAGTTCAGCAGGGACATCTCCAGCACCCCTTGAATCTTGTGCCAAGCCATTAAACCCTTCTCACTTGGCAATAGGCATTTGAAAAATGAGGCTGAAAAGAAAGCTACTGAGTAATTAGTCTACTGTGAGTATGTAAAGAAGAGTGTCACCGGTGCGGTGTGGGGAATTTTAAATTTATACTGTACCTGTATATCCATACTCTCTGGCAGTGCCCAAAACTAGGAGAAAGATACTGAAAATTATGTAAGTTCTTGTCCCAGCCTCAAATGAGTTGTGACACACAGGATTTGGTGAGGGATTCCATTTGCCCGTGGCATTGTGGAAAAGAAGGAGATATTTTTTACAACTTGATGAATCTCATTACTGTCATAATTTCTCATCCAGAGAAAAGCTGCTGGGAAAGAATGAATCTGTGGAACTTAGAGGGATCATAATTTTTCACAGGATCAAAGAACGGTTTTGGTTGGAGGAAACCACTAAAAATCATCTGGTCAAAGCTCCCAGCCGTGGGCAGGGACATCTTTCACTAGACCAGGTTGCTCAAAGCCCATCCAACCTGACCTTGAACAGTGGGCAACCTGTTCCACTGTTTCACCACCTTCATTGTAAAACTTCTTATTTATATCCAGTTTTGGTACTATCTGTCCAGGTGAGAACCTCATTTTACATGTACAGAGAAGAGTGGAATATTCCCACATGAACACACACCTCTGTATACAACTGCTCTCATTTGAGTTGATTTCTGTCTTCATGCTTTTGCACTGAAGCCAGATACTTCCATTAAAACTATTTATTTCCACAGGACATGCTCAATGGCATCTATTTTTGGAATATGACTTTCAGGGAGTTATTCTTGATTTATAGCAACTTAATGAAAAAATTGAATAAAGCTCCATCTTACAGAAGGTTTTGTCAAAACACTTAGGGCCTAAATTCTGCCTTCCATTAACAATATGCCTTTTAATCAGATGCTTGTAATTCATAGTTTAATGTAGATTATGTATGCATGTGTTATGTGCCAAGCCTATATATACCTGTTGGAGGGAGCTCCAAAAAACCCCAAACCCCTAGCACAGGGAAGCTAGAATTTTTAGGCACTACGTATAGCCAAGAATTTGGTGCATGCTCAGTGCAGAAGGGATGAAGGGAGGAAATGCAGGTGGATTTATGCCTTTACAGAACCAGCCAAGCTGGGACAGCCTCGCAGCTTGCTGCCTGTGCCCCTCAGAGGTTGTTGCAGCTTTATGTACCGAAACGCTGCCTGGGGCTGACAGACTACCAGCAGGACTGATTAAACCAGCCACTGGAAAAATCCCCGGGAAGCCAGTCAAAACATAGCATTTCCAGCGCTGAAACACGAGCTGTGTTAGCTCCTAGAACCGACTCCTGGGTTTGGGTGCTTTAAATCAGCCGTTCCCACAGGCGGGGGCACAGCAGCCCGTGGTGGGGAGGTGGCTGCACAGCGGGTGCCTCTCAGGGCGCGGCAGAGCCGGGGCTGTGCGGGCTCTGCCCAGGTGAGGCGCGACCCACCAGCCGTGTGCTACTGACCTGCGGGGATTTGCTGAAGGACTTACGGCAATGACGGTGGCATCGGGACACGTGAGGAAAACCAGAGTGACTACACAATCAGGCAGCATAGCATTTACTTCTGAGCTTTCTGTTCTTCGAAATTTTCTCTAAGTAAAGGGCTTATTTGTGAATATGATGAATGGCTCATGAAACGGCTTGTACAGCAGGATGCTTACAGTAAAATGGATTTGGAGCATAAAAGGCAGCATTATTATTATTCCCCTGCCTGCCTGGCTTCTTGCCAGTCTCCTGCTGCCTTCTATCTCCCATCACAGGAGGCTGGAAAAATTCCCCCTAGGATTGATTAACATGAGAGAGACCTGTGAAAAATGGAGGCGGTATGAAGGAAGGAGGAGATGGTGGAAGGAAGAAACCAGGCTTGCAAGCACTGACACCAGCAGCTGAGTGCCTGGAGAGGTGAGAGAGCGATGAGAGTCTCTTCAAGAGGGAATGAGAAGGAAATCCCAGGCAACTTCTCTCTCTACGGGTGTTCCAGCCCTCCCACAAAAATGCTGCTTCAATACGAGAAAAATTCAGGAGTGGCAAGGAGAGCCACTGCCCTGGAGCACTGTCAGTCAGCAAACTGATGAAGCACTCCAGGGTAGGAATTGGACACATGGACATGCTCCCAAATAATTCCCAGGCACAGTTCAGGAGTGAGGGTAGTCCAGAGATGGTTACAACCAGGTCATACAGCAGCCAGGGTTTGGAGGCTGAGGCTTTTTGAGCAGAAAGTCAGATAGCCCCATGTCAGCTGACTTGGAGTCCAGGAAGGTCCCCAGACACATTTCATTTGCTGAAGCTGAGGAAACGAAGGTTTTCTGCAGCATTTTATATTATATTTTACACTGTGTCCATATTGCCACTCAACACATTGATAAGGTCTGGAAAGTTAAGAATTTTTTTTAAAAATTAACCTGAAAAAAGTCTTAAAGAAAATCTTCTACCTGATTTCTAAAAATCATTCTGTGAGGGCCAGCTTTTTACAGTTCAAGTACTTGAAAGTCTGGACGTGCCAGGTTGCTTACAGGAGATTTTTTTCTTCTGGTTTCCCTGTGGTATTGTTTTCCTAGGATAATTTGCCAACATTACAATATCTTTTTTCTCAAATGGCATCCTCATTTGCTCAGTTTCCCTGCCGAAAGTCATGCTCCTGTTGAAGCCCACAGTGTGTCTGGAAGGTATTAGTAGTGCTCCAGTTTTTTCCCTGATTAGAAGCAACAAGAAAAAGCCAGGGGGGTCACTGTGCACCTACTCTGTTTCTGCTAAGTGTCAAGTGCTGAAGCAGTCCTGAGGAAAGATGTTACACATGTAGCCATTACAGTGCCAACAGTACAGTTTGCTTTTTCTATGTGAAGATGAACCCTTGACTTGCACCAAAAAGAGAGCTCACCCTTGCAATTGGGAGACTATGAATTTTTGGACTAAGGATTTATGATTTTTTTTTTTTTTAACTGAGTAGCATTTGCATTTAATGACATTAAGAAAGGCTTTTTTATTTATGTAGGCTGCTTGAGACCTGTTTAGTTTGTGTTTTGTTTTCTAAAGAATTTAATCCTGTCAGATAATAACTGAATTAAATACATAGCAACACTTTAATTTGCTTGTGCCCTCCGTTTGAGATTTCACTTTCCTTGCTATTTTCACTACATTTAATCTGTATGTATTTTAGCAATTTTTGATCTAAAATATATCACCTACCCAGTGCATTTATTTGTTTTCAAATTCTTAACAGATTCTCTAAGAATATCTATTGTGTCTTGTTTGGCAGACAAATATTACCTGCTTGACCATCTGTATTCGCGTACAGTTATTCCACCCAAGTACACAGACTTCCTTCCTCACCATTTAGGATGAGAAATATTTGTACTGTTGAATAGATTAATTTTTATTTTGCGGCCTGATGTCCACGACCCAGATTTGAGTTATAAACCTGTTATTTGCCAGGGCTCATTATCCACTGACTGCATAAGCTATTGTTACCAGAATAAATTTAGAATTCATCTGAAAATCACAATTAATCATTTGACCACCTCTACAAATAAGGTCAGCCAACATTTCTTGTCTCTAAGTTCAATAAGTTTGCTGCCAGAATATCTTCTGAGTTTTAGCTGCCTTGATTTGTGTTATAATCAGAAATATCTCATTTCAGATTCAAATTACAACACTAACTCAAGTGTGTTGGCAAGTCTTTTAAAGTCTCACATATTCAAAATATATGCATAGACAATAAAGTAGCAAGATCTGAAATAATTACTATTTATACCCTTCCGTTGTTTTCTCCAAAAGCAGTACTTTAGACTTAGATATTGTTTTCAGAATGATTAAGCTGACTCCTAAAATGTTTTTCCTAAAATGTTTTTGTTTTTTCAAGTCCAATAATGCTTCATGACTATTTCCATCTGGTAGTAATAGTCCTGTTTATTCTGGAACATCTTGGTTTATATTATGCCTCTGTGTCACAAAATCTATTGAAATCATGCAAAACACCAATCTCTCTGCCAAAGTCAATAAAATTACTACTTGTTGAAGAAAATAGTAAACAACAGAACTTCATAATGATGTCATTAACACATCCTTTGTCAACAGTTGGGAAATCTGGAACCTTCAAGAAAAACAAAGAAGGAAAAAAAAAGTAATGCATTCAGCTCAATTGTATAATTAATTATACATAAACTTCTAATGAGATTTGGTTAAAAACACAAACAATTTTATAGCAGCATGTAGAGTGGATGCTGCGTTTTAATCATCCAACAAATAAATGGACACATTTTAAAACTTCTTTAATCTTGAGAGTCAGTATTCTACAACAGGCCCTGAGCTGACCTTGAGTCCAGTTCAGGAGCCCGATTTGGCACATTTGGGAACTCGCAAGGGATTTTGTCCTACCCTGCATTTTCTGCTGGGAGCAAAATTCTCGACACTCCTGAGATGTTGCCTCAAACCACCTCTTGCTTTGTGCCAGCACAAGCTTTTTTCGCATCCATTTGGCACAAAAAATTCTACTTACAGGTTTATTTTTCATTCTGATCAGTTCAAACGTGTGACAGTATAACCTCCTGCAGAGAACAGCGGAGCCATGGATGGAGTATGTTTATTTAATTGTCAGTGCCAACCAAGCAGCACGTAAAACACCAGAAAACCCAGCAGTTGGCTGAAGTGTGATGGACAGATATTGCCTGAAGTAGCATGATAAGGTCAAAACTGAATTTACTAGATTAATTCTCAGAGATTACTGTCAAAAAAAATGAAGAGAGGGAAAAGGGAAGGGCTTTTCTGATTTCTAGATTCATCAAAAAGTAAATTAATAATAGCACTACAGAGGTGTGCTTTGCTGTAAGGTACAGATCGCATGCAGTACTAAGCACAGTGAGACTAGTGTATATTCAGAGATGCTACTGGCAACCCACATCAACCTTAAGTGCTCTGACTGCAGCAGAGAATATCTTCTAGCCCCTTTCCACCTATTTTCCACTTCAAATCAGCCATTCTTAATGGCTTCACTTCATCTAAGAAATTCTGTTGGGTTTCAGAAATTACAAACACAAATTAATAATAATTTATTAAATTAATGATAACCTCATGGTGAAAATGGGCAATTTCTACCTTGTGCACTGTCCCAATACGCCACTAGATGGTAGAACAGGACTCTGCACAGTCCTGCAGCCACCCAGCATGCCCAGACAAACCCTTTCAATAAGCAGCTGAATCAATTCTGCCTGAAGATTCATAACTCCGCAGTGCAATTTACAAATTTTTTTCCAACTGAATGCATCATATTCTTTGTCTTTTAGAGTTAATTGTTATCCTCCAAAACTCTGTCTTCTGCAATTACTTTCCAAAGTGTACTCAGAGAACAAGGCACACCCCAGCATCCTGTAAAGGGGAGGTCCCATAGTACCTAGTTAACACCTACAGAGTGATGAGCTATGAAAATTGAGCCACAGGATTCGCCTGTAAATTGTGATCTCCTATGGAAATCACACTACCTGGGAGGCAAGAGCAGCTACAGGAAACTTCTGCTCTGAAACATCCTCCAGAGGAGCTACTGCCTCACTGAGAAGGGCTTCTTTCTCTCTTGCCCTTTGGAAATGCACACAGAAATGTGGACAGTAGGGAACATGATTACCTGCCCTTCAGTGGCTTCCCCAGGAATTAAGGAGAATAACAAGAATTTTTACACATGCAATAGTAGAAAATTAAACTTCAAGGCAGAAAGGGTACTAATAAGCACCATAATAGTTCAGAAGTAACTAAGCTGCTGTGAGTAAATTAAAGGCAGCGTAAAATACCTAGAATTTGGGTCTTTTAAAAAAATTCATACGATATCTCAGAAAATTTAACTTGTATTAACTACAGAACTTAAAACCTGCTTGGAGAGACAAATGGCACATGCAGTGAAATATATCTCAAGGACTTTTAGCAAAGATCAAACACACTAAACAGTGATTTCCAAAGTCTTGGAGAAAAGGTAAAGGGGTACTAGAAAAGTCAGGGAAAAGGAACAATGTAACTTCGTGTTTTTATTAGGCAGCCAATGAGAAATAAATGGAACAGTAAATGTGTTCGCAGGTCTAAAGAGGAAAGATTTAAAGCATCAGAGTGCACAAGCAAATAAAATTATTGAGATACTAGAACACAGATAAACAGCTAACAAATGCAGCCCATTACATCACCAGAAACTACCTGTAGAGAGTTATGTGGCATGTAAGATTTATCTAATCTGGGAGGAAGAAAAGCACTTTCTCCACCTGAAGTTTCCAGACCTGCCAAATAGACAGCATTGTGGACAGAGCAGTCCTGTGCAATGGTGCCTCCCCTGCCAGATAAGTATTAACTTAATCACCCACTCTTGCTTTATCTATAAACACAGAGTTCAGAACTTCCCTGAATTAATCCTTGTTTGGATTGCATAGGGGATTGGATGGGCTAAGAACATCGTGAGCCATCGGTTTTTTTTCCTGTGCTATCACGAGCAACATATTCTGAACTCCTTCTAAAACAATTTTTTTTCAGTGTTTGCCTTCTGTTGGAACATATTTCCAGAATCTCATACTCACACTTTATGTTCAACATAAATTATATTCTTTGATTACATGCAGTGATCCCTTTGGTAAATCTGCCTTTTAGCACAAATCTCTGCCTTCTCTGTGTCTACTCCCTTTTGAACTCCAAGCCAGTAGTAATACCTGAAGTTACCCTTCATTTTGCTGAACCACCCAAGTTCTTTCACTCTTAGAAAATGAGGTCTCTGTGACCCTTAATCATCCAGATAGTTTGAATTAATCTTCCACAAGCATTAGTAAATGAGACCTGCACAGTGCTCCAGGGGAAGCTCACTCACTCCTCATGCAGGGGCACAATCACTTTGCTGTCTCTGTTGCAGACATGTCTCTGGGGCAGCCAGGAATCCCACAGGCCTCTTCCACAGCCTTGTCAGACACCATGAGACCAGCAATATAAACACCTTTGTCCTTTTTTATTTTCCAGAGGATGGGACCTGGTATATTGAGAAACAGGGGTTTTTTTCACTAATAATATTGATTTTCAGTTAAAGAGCAATCAGGTACCTACTTTCTAGTTAAATCAGTGTTTACATCAGTTTTGTATCCTCTCAGAGTCATCAAATATCCACCAAAAGCTCCCAGAACCTGGAATTACGTTACAGTGTCAACTATTATCAACCCAGTCTTTTGATCAGCTTAAGCATCAGCTAATCAGCAAAAACTGACTTCCAAACGACTGTGTAGCTTGACATTAACTGTATTGTTCTAATTTGATTCTCTACCAAGAGGGTTCTGCATCAGTCACTCCATCTCTTTTCTCAGGAATTGAGATAAATGGATAGGCCTATATTGCCTTAGCATTCAGACATCTGGATCTGAACCAGTGTTTCATAGATGACCGGCAATTATTGTTCCTATTAAGAGAGCTCCTTTATCAGCCCTGTCCAAGCTGGGGTTGCTGGGTATTGACAACTGATAGAGAAGCTTTAGCAGATGTGACTCAGCACTCCCCTGAGACATGGTGGAGTGGAAAGGATTTATTACATGATTAGCATATTAATACTGTCCTGCTTTTTCCCAAATACAGAATACAATATTGGCTGTTCCTGCCTTATTCTCTCTCACTCTCTCTTTTTTTTTTTTTTTAAGGTGATTCCATCATTTCTGTCTGTTCACTTCGATATAAGCTCTTCTTGTCTTCCTATGTTTCAAAAATGCATAGCTGTTGTCTGCAAGCCTGTAGACCATATACTGGTCCCTTGATCCATTTGCTTTCTTATCACTTTTCTTCTTATCACTCTTCTGCAATTTATATTATTATCAGCTTCTCCTTTCTCACATTTGTTCTATATTTTTTATACTTCTGTCACTTTTCCTTTAAGACAAGCTGATTTTTCAATCAAAATAATTCTCTTTTTCTGTAATAGGCTTTTTTGGTGCTCCTAAACAGTATACAGTCTTCCTGCTTAAACTCTCCCTTGCAGAGATTGATCCAGAATTTGTTTCAGGTTATGACATTAACTCTCAGGGAGGACTACTTACATTTTAATGTTTGATATCACCTTGGAATGCAATCCACTATAAAAAATGTTCCAAAATACTTTTAACCTCAGTAGACAGATAAGTTATATGGAGTGAAAAATTAACAGTCTTTTCCAATTTTGAATTACTAAGCCCACAGCTAGAACACTGTATATAGTTCAGAGTACATCCATACTGGAGATGTGAAAAGACTTGAGAGAGAAAAAACATATAAAACATATAAAAAACCCAAAAGAGCATTTTTTAAGAATGCCTTAAATAATGAAATGGTTTTAACTAACTGACAAGTGGGAAAGGAGAGTAATCAAACAAGGGTCTATATGTGTTTTTAGGGAGATACATTGCTTGTAGGATTTAAGTAGAATATGGGGAAGAGGGAAGGAAGAAAAAAAAATTACAGAGGTATATTGGATGAAAGGGCAGGGAGTTGCTTGGTTGATTTAGGCTGAACTAAGATTTTATATGCCACGTATATATGGAACAGATTTTCTTCAACATGGAGGATGTGGAGAAGATAAGCAAAGAGATATTTCGTCTTCATCTGTCCCTGTTTTTGTATTCCTGTTTTACTCCTTATAGGCACGGGCTATCCAGGCAGCTAAGCTAACCAAGGTAGCTTGAACCCTCAGCACTGCTTCTCTGGATCATGGGGCATTTTTTGTGAGATTCATGTATATAACAAAAGCAGTGAAAGAAAGGAAAGAGGCCTCCTTTCCACAGCTCTGTCTTGGACTACCTCCGGGATCCCATGGCAGGAGGCAGATGTCAGCACCTCTTTTGGTCATTGTACAGAAAGCTAGGGTCAAAAATCCTCCTTGAACTGTGTGAGTTCTTGCCAATGTTTTGCAAGTGCAGCCTCAGGCCAGCTGAAACACTGACTCTTTGCTATTGTTCTCACATGTAGTCCCCAGCTGGGAAGCTTCCTCATGTATTCCCACCTTTGGCTGGCCTCCCAAGACTTATTCACAGTAGTAACATCCATCACAGAGCAAACTCGGTCGAAGTTGACCCCAGTCTCCATAGTCCTGACCAGTCTTTCCTTACCTATCAGTAACAGGTCCACAAAACTCCTCAGCTTGTCAGCCCTGGGACTGAAGAGCTGCACTAGCCCTCAGCAGTTTGGTTTGAGCCAAGGCTCTGATGCACCAGGGAGAGCTGATCCCCGTGACCCACAGCACATCACCACCACAGCTGAGCATGCATCTGCTGCTCCATGGAGACTGCTGGCCCCCTTCAGCACCAGCTGCTGCACCCACTAACTGCACCCAGGAGCTGCACTCCAAGCCAGCTCTTCCATTGGCATCTCCTTGGCACCTGCTGCAAGGCTGCCTGGTGGCAATAACAGGGCTCAGCTGGGATGAAACCTCCCAGTACCCTTTGGCAAGGGTCTGCTCACAGATCTTCCTATAAGCTGTCAGATCAGGTAGATTCTACCAGGAGCAGCCACAACTTTCCTTAGCCACCCCTTCCTTAGAGCATCAGCAGACACCCTGATGCTCCTCAGAAGGTTCCCTGGAGTCCCCCAGTAAGCCCTGAAGAAGCTTCTAAAAGATCTTGAAGCAGAGCCAGGAAATTGCAGCAGTGAGTGCTGTGCCCATGGTCACCTTGGCTCTCTGGCCAGGGAGGAGGGCAGAGGACAACCTCTCTCACAGCCCTTCTTCAGCATGAGTTCTAGCTCTTCACTTTTACTGGTGATTAACACATCAGCAACAAAGCAGTCACAATCAAATCACACCACAAATTAAAAAAGTAGTTGGTGAGATTTTGGCAAACATATGAATTGTCAAGTGCCCCTGCCTTGTTTGCCATCAAATCATCAAGCTCAAAGTATGGCACATATGATTGTCCGAAGTGTGTGGTGGAGGAAGGGGATGGGGAAGAAGTCACTGTTTACTCACTGCACAAAATGGCCAGTGCTGCTTCCCCTTGTGACAGTCACTGCACCACTTCCCCAGCCCACAGAAAGGTCTGAGGCTGAAGAGCTCCAGCTGAGGGATCTGTGAGTGGGCTCATCCCCATTGCCAGGTGAGGGGGTGTGGCAGGGGTATGGGGTGCCCCTATAAAAAGGTGCTGCTGAGGCTGCTATATTGGGTAGGTGTTAGTCTTGGTTCCTGCTTGCCTTTCCCAGGATGGCTGGCTTGAGAGTGGACTTCAGCATGCTCCTGGAGGCTCTGGGCTTTGTTAAGGTCCTTGAGTGGGTGAGTGGGGCTGTTTCTTCTCCTTCCCCAGGCCTGGATTTGCTCCTGTGCCTGAGCTGGGTAGAGCTGAAGAGGTGTGAGCTAATGGGCTGCCACCTCTCTATCCCCAGTTGCTGGTAGTGAGTGTCCAACACGAGGCTGCTTGTCAGCCAAGCCCTCTGGTTGGCAGTGAAGGAAACACTTCTGCAGATACATAAACTCAATGTGTTAATTACAAGTGTGTTACAGTACCTTATAGTGCTGTGTGTTGCATGTTCTGGTGATCAGGGGTTTAGTGTTTGGCCAGTGACCAAAGGGAAAATAAGAGCTACTTACAGAGTTAAGTTGATGTGTGATACTCTGAGCATGTACCTTCTGGTTACTCTACCTTACAGTTGTGGGTATCTGAGACTTGTAAAAGTATTTCCCTGATCAACTGCAAGAAATACTGTGCTGGTTGTTAGCATTTAAAAAGAAACAAAACCAAAAACCCAGACAAAAGACTTTTTCTGTATGACTAAAAATAAACACAAAGTGCTTTCAAATGGGCTTTGGTTAGCAGTGTTGCTCATGGTTTTGGGTTACAGAAACTCAAAGTTTTCTTCTTGATATCACTTCATATTTGAGCTTTACTAGCTTTGTCCCTATTTCTTGTCATCTTTAGCTGTTTCAGCTGAATGCAGAGTTTTTCTTTTGAGTTTAAGTGATGTGCACTAATGTGTCTGTGTATCAATTCCTATAGATCTTTGCCATTTTTGCTCTTGCCACATGTGGAGGCTTTCAAGGTAAAACTACCCTTCTAGTTTCCTGCAAAGGTGTGGTAAACAAAACAGTTACAGCTGCTTTTGCTTATCCATTCAGGTGAGCATTATCTCTGCGGTGGTCACTCAGTGATTATTTATTATTCTCTTTTTCCCCATCTGTCTCCTTATGATTATGTACTTATTGTGTATATCTAAATGAAGATGTGAAACTTCTGGCTTGCTCTGTAGGAGCAATACATAAATATTTAGTTGTAATTGTTCAAAGCACTGTAGCTGTTTGTGCTTTATGGAAAGAAGCAGGTAGAAATGGCAATAGGCTGTGTTACTGCTTTGTATCTCTCTACCTTAAGCTTTAGTCTAGCAGTGCATGAATGCTACAGAAAGTAATTAGTAGGCAAAACAATACAATTAATTTTAACAGCCCAATTCTTCATCAATTTGTAGCTGCTTTGAAGATTATTTTGGACTTGCCATTATCCTACAATTTTGCAAAGACTGAAAGGAAAATACATACTTCTCAGTTTATTCCACCATTAGCTTTCTGAGGGTGTTGGGCACAGAAAAACTAAATGCTCCAGTGTCACTGCAGTGCTCTTGTAGAGACAAGCTCCTGTTCTGGAGCAGGAGGACGAAGCTTCCTCTTTGCCCTTGCAGCTGTACAAGTGCAACAAGCACAGGGTCAGTGTTTCATATGTCTTCAATCAACATAAGTATTGAAATGGATTCAGAAGCCACCCAGCAAAAACCACTATGAAAGTATAGAATTTGGCCACAAAGCCCAACATTGGTAACAGCATTCGGAGGGAAGAGTGGGGGTCTGAAATGACTTTGTGCCAGTTACTGAGTGGTCACTGCTAGTCACATGAGTTTTACTCAACTTCTGTGCTTGCATTTTCCTGTAGCTGTAATGCAACTATGCCTTTTAAGTCTTGATCCCCTTATTTAATTGCCAGTCTAAAGTAATGTTGTTAAGTCTGCTTCCAAATTGGAGTTTCTTAGTTCAACTCAATAAGATTATGACCCTTCTCCTAAAGCTACTACTGTAGATCTCAGCGTGGGATAGGGAACAATCTTCAGATAGCTTGACAAATATTTGTTGCATAACTGCTACATTATACAAATATAAATAATCTTATAAAGTAAACTTTTGCAACCGGAATGTTTAAGCACTGTTATTATGAAGCGTGACAGCATGAAGTTTCTACTGTATAACAAACTCTAACTACATGAAGGATATAATCTTTTCAGGTTGAATACTGTTGAATTTAGTGCACCAGACCCAAAAGGCTGTGCTGGTACTTGGACTGACGTCCATCTTGTGGGCAACTTCTCCTCTTCTGCACAGTTCTTTGTTACACTTGGGGTGTTGGTGTTCCTCTACTGCATGGCTGCCCTTGTGGTATATATTGGATACAACCATGTGTATCAGCAAAATAACAAGTTTCCACTAACTGTAAGTAATACTAAGATATTTTAATGTTTTGACTTTCAAACCACAAAGAGATGAGGAATACTGCTAATGCAAGAATAACTCGTGGATATTCAGTAGTTCTGAAAGTTACATGGCGTGTGAGCACAGGTATCTCGGACTAGTTGCTAGAGCACTCCAGCAGAAAAGGGGGCCCAAAGCCCTTGGACTTCTATGACATCATACCATCTGCAGTTATTGAAGCAGAGTGGAATGAATTTTCACTTTCTCAGGTGAACAATGTCTTCACCACAACTTTTTTTTCTTTTGTATCATGTATTTGAATATACAATTGTTTCATAGGTGGGACCTCTACTGTTAATCTCTGAGAATTTTCCCTGTGTAGAGCACCTGCTGTGCAGATGCAATTAGCAGAGGGAAGTAGTTACCTTGTGAATTTTAGTCACCTTAAATATCGAAGCCTAGAATGAGAAATTTCAGAGCATGCTCAGAAATGGATCCAGTGACCTCAGGCCAGATCTAAATCACCTGCCCCTTCTCACCTGTCACCCCCACTTTTACTGAACTTTGACTTAAATTTTTATAATGTAAATGTTAGGCATCTGATTTTTTAGAAACAGATTTCTTATGAAGGATAAGATTGCTTATGTTTGATAGATGCAAAGGTTTTGTACCTGATCATCAGCATTGTGCTGTTAATTGCAACATTGTTAATGACTAAACTTGCTTGTGATCATTAGCACTGATGCAGATGATAATTTGGATATAATTGATACTGTCTCTGCCTTGCTCCTATGTATATTCCTGTGTTTTTTAACCTACTAACAAATACTTCTCATGTGTAGGACTTGGCTATCAGTGTCTTGATAGCCATTTTGTGGATGGTCAGTACTTTTGTTTGGGCAAAGGCACTTGCTGACATCAAAATGTCCACGGAGGCCAACATTATTCCAGGAATTGAAGCTTGTAAAGCACCAGGAACAACATGTAATTTTGTTTCTGTGACCAGCATGGGAATTCTGAACTTGTCTGTGGTATGTATGCCTTTCACCATATGGGTACAATAAATGTGTTGGAAAATAACAAATGGCACCTGAGAGTCCTGTTCTACTGATTACATGTATTGCTTTGTGTTAGAATTGCTTTATGTGTTATTAGTCATTCAGGTCCATTAATAATGTGGTAAAACATCAAGCAAATTCTTTTCTTTAGAAGAAAACTTATTTCTTTGAGGGAACAAGATAATCAACTTGTGGGATCTATTTCTGGAGCTGTTAGATGCAGCACTTTCAGACACATTTGAGTCCCTATTATTTATGCCTGTAGACAAGAACACCTTAAAATATGTTACTGAGCCACCCAAGTGGTTTGCTGACTGATATAAGTCAGGAAGAAACGCTATGATTCCTGCTGTCTTTTGGTGCCAAACCCAGCTTTTTAATCAACTGTGAGAATTGTTACACATCAAATCAAGGTTCCTTGTAATACAGTGATATAAAGCTCATGTTCAGAGAAAGAATGCTTCAGAGCAGAGCAAATTAGGCTTATTGTATGATCTTCCTAGTGAATTCTGCTTTTCAAAGCTCTGGCTGTTATTCATTGTCCCAATAATAATTAATCATATGCTCAGGGAGTGCATATGCGGAGGTGCTGAGTGACTGAAAAGAATTTGTCTAATTCTTTTATAGGATAGAGAAAGTCGACTATCTGATCTCCAAAGAAGTCTGTTAAAATAGCTTGTCATACTCTAAAGAGTGTCAAAATGTCTTTTCCAAGCCAAAAGGGTGTCAAAAATGGTGGCTGTTTATGGTTTGCAAGGCATACTATTGTTTGGTTTTTTTAAAAAAGGCAAAACAACTAAACACAACAAACTCAGCCTCACTTTTTTCCCCCTCATCCTACAGGTATTTGGCTTGCTTAATGCAGCTTTATGGGGAGGAAATGTTTGGCTTGTATACAAGGATACCAAGTTGCACAACCAATGGAACAGAATTTCTGAAAGTCCAACTGAAAGAGAAGTATAAAAACAAGTTGATACTTTAAAATGCTTTCACTTTTACACCTCACTGCCAAAGCATGGATTCATTAGGATTTGTTTCAGTAATAACTGATAATACTTCATAAAAACTTCTGGTTTTGTACTGCGGTTTGACATAAGGTCTCGCATACTCCAATTGAAGCATTTAATTATCTTGCAATATATTATGCCTTTTGAAGTTGTGCAGCTCTTTATTACAATTTTTGAAGAGTAAAATGATGAGGTTATCTGGATGCTGACCCTTTCTGGTTCTTAAGGGAGAGATGGGGCCTTATAGGAGAGATGGGTGAGTTGAGTTCTAACAAGCCTTATCTGAAAAATGAAACCAGGGCATGCAAAAGTGCAATTTGATTTCTTCCTATCACTAATACCTTGCAAAAATCACCTGAGTAGACCTTGTAGCTCTGTCAGTGTTACAGCCATGACATGAAGGTTTCCAGGTACTTCATTCAGATCATGGTATCAAACCTGCTGACAGGCCTGTCAGAAAGGACATTACTTCTGTGTTCAATATGTTGTTACTATGTAAGGGCTTGGGATGATCTCTGAGCAAGGAGATTTTTTGGATGAGTTTATACTGAAACTATAAGATAAGATGAGGGTTTATATATGTGTGGAATAGAGGAGTTAAACACTGAAGGCAAAGTTGGGGAGAAAAAATAAAATATGGCCCCAAACTCTTATAAATACTGTAGAAATCAAAGTTGATATATTGTAACTGCTGCTACCTGAGCTTCTGTGTATTCCCTTCGAGGTGCATGAACAATGTTTGTGTGTGAAATAACATAACTGGAGATGTCTGAATATGAATAATTTTTTCATTGATGTTGTTCAGCTCATCCATTGGAAATAATATTTAGGTCTTCTCATGTGGGTTTCTTGCTTGAGGTGTCTGACTGTGTGAATTGCCCAGAATGAACGTTATGGTAAATCTAATAAACAAGCTGTTCACAAGCTGTTTTGATTTGTTTAAACTATTTGTGACGAAAATAGACATAGTAATGTGTATAAAACACAAATCCTAATTGTTCCACGTGTCAGAGCTACTGACTTTCTGATAGTAAATTTACAGTCCAAAGAGGCTATAATAAAGGCTATATGACTGCTGAAAAATTGTGTCTTGGGTCCTTACTGCTGTAAGTGATGCAAATGTCTTGGTTTTGTAGCTTCTGGGAGATGGCTTTAGCTATTGCTGACCTTGCCAGCTGAATGAGTTACCTGTGCTACAGAAGTGATTTTTCACAGTGATGCCTTGGGTTTTTTGTAGAGAGGACTATCTATCACTCCTGCAGGCTGTGGCTGTCTGGTGCTGCCCAACACTTCTGTCAGCCCAAAGTGGAGGCTTTTGTTACTTACAATTATCCAAAATGTCGTTTGAATTTCCTTTTGGAAGAGGTAAGAAGTGCAATGTTGAGATGTCATTTTCTGAAAGTGCTTCTGTTTCTTCCCTATTCCTGGATAGGGGATTTGAAAGCAATGACCTTCTGCTGTTTTCTGTTTAACAATATTAGCAATGCTACTACTGTGAGAAAACAGGCTGCCTTTCCTTGGTGGTTGTTCATGTACCAAGTATTATCCCACCTTACTAAGGCCTCTTGAGGGAAGAAAAGAGAGAAGCAGTATGTAGTTTAACACTTGCACCAAAAGTATAGCACTCAGAAAAATAATGTAGTTTTTTCAGAACCTTCCCTCTGTGTTCTGGACCTTTTCCTGATAAGAACTGCCTCTCAGGTTGCAAAAGACTGGGGCAGAGGGTTTAGGAAGAACAATATTATTCTTGCACTTGGAAATGAGATATGAAAGCAGTTACTTCTATGATGAGTTTGTTTGCAGGGTTTTTTTATAGCAGCACTGGGCTGTGACCTAAAGGGCTGATGAAACTGTCAAATGGTTTTGACCATGAAATGGTTTTTAGCTTCACACTCAAAAGTCTTTAAACAGATTGCTCTTACTGTAGTGATTGACCCAGCTCTCTCAATGTCCTTGCTTGGGTAGATGTTAATGCAAGTGGACCATGGCATGTGTGTTATTCCAGTAGCCCCACACTGCTTGCCTTTCATTCACCATCAGGAAATGAATTATGGCTGGGTAGACTCCTGTCACTGCAGTGTCTGAAACTGAGTCTTGAAGCTTCTCTGGAAGTATCGATGATAAAAGCTGAATGCAAAGTTTTTCTTTCATCTCTATTACCAGGCTCTACCCAGCAGAATTGCATTGAACCATAACTGTAGTTTGACTCTCGAGGAAAGTCTGCACATAAAGCAATTACAAAGCTTAGGTGCTAGCTAAGAGAGAATGCAAAGCTTCTATTGAGATTTAAAGTACTGAGTTAGTTTAATTGATTAGAAATACAAGGTGTTATTTTTGAACTGTTCTGTTGCTAGATATTCTGCCTCTCAAGTAGCCCTGCTGACAAGGACTTTTGAGGAGTCCTTTCTGACCTCTTCACTTGCATCAGTTTATTGTTCCAAATACTAACTTTAAATTTTGAATCCTCGTTCCTCCTTGAAGTGAGTTCTTCTATTATCTAAGGTTCCTCTGAGCTGACAGTTGTCACAGATGGCTTGTTCTGTAATGTTATATCTATATCACTGTGAATTAGCTAGGAAGAGAGGGACAGAGAAAAGTTGGGGAAAGAAAATTTACTTTGCTGTATGTGGTTTGTTGTTTTTTTTTCATACTTTTTTGTCAAGTCAAAACTGCTGGACCTTTTCTGTTACTCTCTTCTTAGCAGAATTATAGACATCTGAGAGAAAAATCTGTGTTATTTCATCATGGTGAGATATGATAGGATCACTGGGATAAGGTTACAATGATCGGTATTTAGATGTTTTGGTAATTTGTTTGCTATATTTTAAATTTCAAAGCTAGATCTGAAGCAAATTATTATTTGTCCCTTGATCAAAGTACTGCTTTGAGTAAGAGGTCAAACCAAGTTTTTTTCAGAGGGACCTTCTTTGTAATGCTTTCTTTTTTGGGCCATTGTTTGTCTTTGCTCACTGTTATTTTGACTTTCAGCCAGAGGGTCCTTGTTTGCATCACTGTACATGTTTATTTAAAATACATATTTCATCCTAAAATCTAAAACTTCTATTTTCATATTGCCTAAGAAAAAACTTGCTAATTATAGATTTAAATTTCAATCTTATAATTCTTTGCAACGTAAGGTTACACACGATGTGGCTAAAATATGTTTTATTAACCTTTAATATTTTTTACAGAACTATTTTCCTGTCTTATGTGCTTATCTACTTTGTCACCAATAGACTTGTTAGAGTCATTGGGATGGCCTAGTTATAAAATGGTAGTTGTGTTATTTTTGCACACACGAGAGTAGGAATGGATTAGATCAGTATATGCCTTGTTGATGGCTGAGGTCTAGCCAACAACTGAAAAAGAGTTGGAAAGCTTAGCACACTATGACTGATTGTTTCAACAAAAACTTAAGCTTCATATGCACTTAAAAAGACACTTTTCCCTTAGGGCTGAAACTTTCCCTTACACTTTTTGTAGAAGAAACAAGTGTGTCCCATCCCCAGAGTGCTTTCCATCAAAAGACAAGGAGACAGAATACGGCAGGCAGGACTATAGCTGGTAAAACAGAGAATCACAAATATGTGGTTATATTTTGTAGAAATTTGGGCTGCACCTCTCTGTTCTACACAGCTAAATGCAGAGCTGCTAACAGGCAGCAAGTGCAATGTGTAGTCCACAACAAGTGAGATTTTAAAAAAGTAAGAGTTACTTGTGTCTACTTCTGGCTCACCAGGATAAGACTTGTTTCCCTTTGTAAGGGAGAGGGATTGATGCAGAATACTGCTGACTTTGATGGCTGCTAGAGCCCTGCAGCTGAGATGAAATGGAAAGCATCATGCAGCAGGAACAAGCAGCTGCTCTCATTTACCCTGGACACCCACAAAGGGCTGAGCAGCCTTTGCCTTTGAATTGACATCATGTTCATGCTGGCAGCACCAAAACACTCAGTGTCTCATGAGAGTGGGGAAAAAAAAAAAGACTGTCTGATAGACAAGAGTCACCATTGTTATCAGGAGATGCAGTATGCTTGATCCCTCTGTACTGAGGGAACAAAGGGCCTGGAGATCTGCCAGCTCTCTACAGGTAAGTAATCCTCTGCTGGCAGCAATTTTTCTTGCAGCCATCAGTGGAGCAAGTTCATAAAAATCCTGTCATACTGTAGGAACTATTCTGGTAGCAGGCTACAGTTATGTAGCTCTAGCAAGTAAAGTGGTGTATGATGCCTGGTGTGATGCTAGAGAGGGGGATTTTGATCAGAAAACCATGGTGGGAAAAAAGGCTGTATAGTGCCAGTGAAAGAACATAAAGCTGAGAGGCCAGTACAGGATAGCAATAGGAAACCCCTTGGTGAAGCATAGAATCCATCGGAATTAGCAGGTGTTTAAGGAAGCTAGTACTTTGTGGTTTAGGGTGCTGTGACAAGTGATCTGAGGGTCAGGCTTCTATGGCAATGCTGAAAATCATTCTGGGTCATCTACTTTTATTTTTGTGGCAGCATTTAACGTGTTTATTCCTAACGGGTTTGCTGTATAGCCTAAAGTAAAGTTGTCATAAAGTCAGAGGTCAGTTTTTGTTGCTTAGTCACCTTTAAACATTAACCTGAATAGTTAAATTAGTCAAAAAAATTCTAGAATAGGAGTGATTCCCACCTCTTAAAATTGAAGGGAAGTTCCTCATATTTAAGATCAAGTCCATGTATGGTAGTAACAGCTATTGAGTTGCATTTTAGAGCTTGACTCAAATGTGGAATTCCCTTCTTCTGGCATGTCAAGTAAATTTAGGTGTGCTTAAAAACACTGCCCTCCTACAGACCTTAGAGCAGGGCAAAAGAAATTAATATTTTAGACTAGTGTTTTCACAAATTTTTCTTATACTTTTCAGTTGCAATTTCCAAAAACTTGCCCGCACTCAGTAGCACTCTACTTGCCTGGATACTTCATTCTTCATCTTGAGTCAGGAAGGCAACAATATAGAGCTGAGTTGTGTCATCCCTAATATTTGTGCCCACATGGGCACAGTCAAGGGTTTTGCCCTTTGTTCCAGGGCAAGAACTCTAGGGGCTAGAGAAATCTGTGCCAACCCTAACCATATTTTTCTTTCATTCTTTCCTTAAGGTAAACTGCCTCTGCCAGATCCTCTTCTCTGCTGTCCATGTTTTCAGTTAATGTTTCACTGTAGATTCTGCTTGGCTGACACAGGAACTCTCCCTAGTTTCCTAGTTTAGGGGTTTTTTTATTTGTTTGTTTGTTTGTTTTTTACCTCCTGGACCAGACTGATAATAGTAAGATTTTAAAGTATTCTTCCAGCTATCCAAGTAGGTTCCCTCTCATTCTGCTACATCAGCATTTCTTGCAAATAATGGGGCTGTATTTGGACAGCTGGTTCTCATAATCCATCAGGCTCAAGGAATTTGATTGATTGCTGTTGCTGCCAGGGGACTGTACCTGCTGCTTGAAGGTACCTGTATCCCATCAGCAAAGTGTGGTTTGTACTTGCTATTACACCCTGTCAACAACTGAGCAACTCCTCATTTATTCATAAAACATGCTCTGTCTTTTCTTGGCTCATGACTTCATGTTATTGCTGCCAGCTGCATTTCCTTCTTACCTGTCTGCACAGCAA
The DNA here is from genome assembly GCF_025592945.1 of Manacus candei. Taxonomy (NCBI): domain Eukaryota; kingdom Metazoa; phylum Chordata; class Aves; order Passeriformes; family Pipridae; genus Manacus; species Manacus candei. The sequence continues at coordinate 2,502,990 of NW_026138111.1, read as the reverse complement.
TTTGACTTAATTCAGTCATTGAGGAGGCTGTATACAGATACTTTACTCTGAGTAAAGCTTTAATCAATTTACCTGTTTCATTTCAATTTAGTTCGAAGTTTGAGGCAGTCCACAGCTGTGCTTGCTTTCTGTGGCCCAAGATCAAAACCTGTTTGTCCCAAATCCTGTGGGTTATTTCGTGTGTAAAGCAGTAGTGATTTTATGTGCTGCTCCCCCTGTGCCTTGGGATGGGAATCTATCTGTTGTTACACATGCTGCTGTTCCCAACTACTTTTTATTTTCTCATTTATACATATGATCCTCTAAATCATCTTCCCTTGGTGACTTCAAATCTAATTCTCCATCACTTTCTGCAGATACAGCACCTATTTTTAATTTTTGCATCCTGATCTGCTTTTACAAGCATCTAATTTTAGCTTCACATTTAATATGATCAGGTTCCCTTGGAACTCTCCTTTGCTCTAGGGTGAATGGCTGCACTGTGCATGTTAATTCTTCTGCTGGATTCTGCTTCTTTATACTTCTATGGCTTTTCTTTCCCTTTTTCTGAATTAAAAATGCTATATTTCACTATTACCTCTATGAGCCACTAGACTGTATTCCTTTTTGAGTTCTGCAGTATTTTCTTTTAAAACAGTTTGCAGATCAAAACAATTATTTTCTGATTTTACTCTGACTCTATCAACACAAAATGCTTTAGCTGCTCCCTCAACAGTCACAGTAATACAGGAATTGTATCCTTGGGTTTCATTTTGTAATCATTCTACATGTAGCTAGAGAGCATTTATTCTATATCATGCCTGGTCCTATGAGCTGAAATGACACACCTTTTCTTCCACAGAGAGGTGTCTGTAGCCTGGAAAATCTTTGGATTTTTTTTGACTTTTCTTATATTGCTCAGGTTTTCAGTTGGCATCATTGGGGTGACATCAGTGGCTTGTCAAAGTCTCTATCTGCACTGACCTAAAGCTTGTTGTGCAGCAAGGAAACAGAAGACTGGGCAAACTATAAAGGACAGATTCTGGCTATCTAATGAAAAAAAATTCTCTTTCTGGTACCATACAGGAGCCATAGTCTGCACACAGCACAAGAAGGCTGTTAATGTCTTCAGATTGAATTTTAATTACTCTTACACAAGGGCTTCATGGAGTGTTGCATCTCAGGAGCCTTCCCATCTTCAAAAGGGCCAGTGTTGGCTTTGGGCTTTTTACTGACATAGTGTGTTTCTAGTGCTCCTGGAACACCTCACATTTACACCATGGAAACAGCCTGCAATTCAACTGGACATTTTACTGTGAGCTGGCCAGTAAACAAAGATCTCTGATCAGAAGCAGAAGAGGAGAGAAAAGGACACAATATTCTAATAATGAGTCCAAAGGAGAAAAATAGAGATACAGTCCTTCAATCTGCATCAACTCAGAGCTGAATTTGGTGTTATTGGAAGTTCCCAGTAGTGACTGTGGCACATGAGGCATCTTTATGACAGTGTACAAGCAATGACACCAGGCACAACACCAGCAGTGTTCCTGGAGAGTACTCACGCAGAAATAGGCGTGGTACTGGCAAGGTCTCTTCCCAGAAGATCATGGATGCAGGTAGATCAGGCAGTTACAGTTAAAGAATAAAATAGTGCGTGCCAGTAGAGGAGATGAGGGTGATTATTTTTAGCTTTAGTTTCCACAGAGACTGTGCATCAAAAGTAATGATAAAGGACTGGCAGGCACAGGAGGCTTTTTACACTCAGCTCCATGAAGAGCATCTTGAGAATGAAGCTAGACCAAGAAATGAATTTGAGAAATGCCTTGCTAAAATAAAAAAGCCAAGGGGCCTGTATCTTGACCTGAGGCCCTGGAAGCTCTTAATCAAGGAAGAAATTTAGTTTTGAACTTTACTGATTGTCTGGTTTAGCATGCGGCCAACATGGGCACTTCAGAGCTTTCAACATTTACTTGATGGAAAGAGAGCAGGACTTCTGGAAACTAGGAAGATCTCTCCTTTCTTCTTCAAGAGACCATAAACCTATTTTTCAGTGAGCTGGGTGGTTACTTGTATGGATTTACAGCAAGTGCAATAGACCTTCAGGCTGGAGTGACAGTTTTTCCTGCAAGCTGGGCAGGACTGTGAAGGATCAGTCTCTTAAGGATTAATTCCTCGGGCTACCCTTCAGTTGCAACTATGTGTCATGACCCACAGCTAACAAAGCTGAAAGGACAGTGAATCTTTCATGCAAGAAGAACCAGCAGAGTGATTACATCCAAATTCTGGCTGGAGGCACCCTGGGGCTGGCTGCTGCTTTATTTTGTTAAGTGGGTAAGTTCATGCTCTTTTAACTCTGGGGGAAAAGCTTCTGGTTCAGTGATGGGGCAGGATCTCTTCAGGAGCTTGTAAGAACATGGTGCTAATTCAACAGTGGCTGTGCTTGGGAGCATCCACCTTTATCCTGACTTACCTGTTGGAACAACACTGAAATATTGTCCTGAAATCCCTGTTACTTTAGTTCTTTGATCATCTGAGCTGGCTCCCTCACTGAAAGAACAACAGTGAAGGAGAGAGGTGACAAAAGGGTATAAGGTACCAGGTGCAGCTCCACTGGTCCTGGAGGGTACACTAAAGTAGGTTAGCTGTCAGGTGTCCCACGGAGACTATCCACTTTATGCAGACAGGGAGAGCTACACCTATGCTCTGCTCAGTTCCCCCTTCCCTTTCATCTCCTTCAGAACCAGTTGATAGGGGTTTGATAGGATGTCAAAACACATCCTGGTATCAGGCAAAATAGTTGGGGAAATTCCTCATTGAGGTTTCTATATCACTATTAGGACTCTGGTCTCTCTGGGCAGGCTCAGAAGATGTCCTCAGAGATCTAGGGTGGCTTTTGGGGTGATGATGAACAGACCAAGGTGCCTAATTTCTTCAGGCACTTTCAGAGCTGGGTAGCAGCCAAATAGGTGAGGTTGCACATTTGGATTTTGGTCCTTACTTTTTAATCTTTGGTAGCACACAAACACTGCTGTATTTTGGTATAGAAAATAGCAAAAACTTCTAACAGAAGGTCACTGGCAGAAACTGGTGTCAGTTTTGATCTCTTTGAATGCAGTCACTTTTCTAAACTGCTTTTTTCCCTCCTGGAATTTTGGGGGAATTTCTGATCTTATAGATGCTTCTGCCACAGGCTGCATACTTTACCACCTGTAAGGATGTTTCAGGGTAAGTACATTAGACAGCTATCCCTGGTACTAGTAGTTAATAGAGAAAGCTCAGCCTCCTCTGTAGGTGTTAGTGTGGTTATACTACTTGCATGAAGTGGGAAGATGCAATCAGGCTGGATATTGCAGGGAGGAGCATTTAGAAATTCAGTGTGAAAATGGATTGAATATGGTTCCTTATTGCTTTGGCATCCATGGCTGTGTAGAGAACTGCCAGAGTATCTCTTCCCCCCTGCTAGCTGCATGGATATAAAAGAGTAGTTGATGAAGTACAGGAGCATCCATCCTGTGGCTCACATAAACAGCAAGAGATGGTTTCTGTTCAGTGTGGCGAAGGGAAGAGCTCAAAGTAAACAGAAAATAGGTCATTTGATCGTTCCTGAAGTGACCCAGTGTGCTCTGCAACGGATTAATCCTATAAGGGGATCATCTCTTTCTGGATACGCCTGCACCGCTATGGTGCCTTACGGCCAAGCTCTTTTTCCTCGTTTTTCTCAAATTTACCTTTATTGCTGCCTTCTCCCTCTCTCCGGGACCCCTGCACCCGTCGATCCTCCGCTGGGCCGGGTGCGGGCAGGGGTGCGAGATACCCCGAGAGGAGCATCCTCGGCCGGCGCCGCCTCTCCCCGGCCGAGCGCTGGGGGTCGGTGTTGCTCCGCGAAGCTGCGGCAGCGCCGGGGCCGCTCCCCGGGCACGGGGGGACTCGGGTTGGGCTGGGGGAGCCGGGGCTGGGCCGGCACCGGGAGCAGGGCTCGGCCGGGGCAGTTCGGACACGCCGCAGCCGCGCTGCCGTGGGAGGAACGCCGCGTCTCAGCTTCCCTGTTCCAAGTGCGGGGCATCCCCTGCCTCCCTCTTTGCCAGCAGCGCCCGGAGGGCCCGGAGGAAGTTTCAGCTGACCGGTCACTGACAGGATGGTGGAGAGCCCTTCTCTGCCATTGCCTTCGGTAACTGTAGGAGAGGAGAGATGGCTGGAGCGAGCTGGGACCAGGCCAGCAAAGGGGGTGCTGGAGCTTCTCTTCCTCCCAGCGCCAGTGTGGCCAGGTGGCAATATATTGTGACAGAATCACAGAATAGCTAGGGTTGGAAAGGATCTCTGGAGATCATCAGTCCAACACCCTTGCCAGTGCAGGGTGACCTGGACCATGTCAAGGTGAGTTTGGAATGCCTCCAGAGAGGAGAAATCCATGACCTCCTTGTCGTGGGCAGCCTGTTCAGTGCTCTCAAGCCCTCAGCATAGAGAAGTCCTTAATTTTGAGGTGGAATTTCTTGTTTTTCAGTTTATAATCATTGCTCCTCGTCCTCTCACTTGGAACCACTGAAAAGAGTCTGGCACCATCTTCTTGACATCCAGCTTTGAGATAGTTATATGTATAGATGAGATCCCCTCTCAGTCTTCTCTGGACTAAACAGGCCCAGCTCCTGCAATTTCTCCTCATAAGAGATGTACCAGACCCTTAATCATCTTTGTTGCCCTCTGCTGGGCCTTCACCTTGTTTTTCTAATGACAGCTTATCTGGACCTCATAGCAGGCTGTGTCCAGAGCTGTGCTAAATGTGCACATCCAGCAGCCTGTGGGCCCACCAGCCCTGCTGCCTACAGGGACAGGAACCAGTCTGCAAACCCTCCCCAGTGGAGGTTCCTGTGCACTGGGATACTCACAGCTCCTCTGGAAACAGTTGACTGTCACAGCTGGCCAGCAGGCAGGGCACCATGGGCTGAGCCCGGTGCCGACACCTGGGCAGGGCAAGCTGTGCTGTGCCAGACAGGGCTAATCCAAGTGTGCCCTGTGCAAACACAGCACTGCTGCTCCTCTTTGCATGGCCCCAGCTGGTACCCACCATAAGGAATTGAAAATTAGGCACAACTGCATGGCCAGACCAAGCCATGCCTGCCTGTGTCGTTCACCAACTGCTATTTTCAAGCCTTGGAAATTAAACATGCACCTCGCCTCAAAATCAAATCCCAGGGCATCTATCGACCTGCAGGAGCTGGAGTTTGGTACCAAAGAGCTACTGAGTGGTATCATCCTTGAATAGCATTCAGAGTAAGATCTATTTATCTATTTTGATTTCAAGGGTGTCTTTCACTCAATAACAGAATCACTGCAGAAACTCGCTGAAGTTTGTATTTGAGTTCTTCAGTCTCCTGGCCAGGTCCATGCTTTTCTACAGGGCTGCTTTGAAGCACATCTCAGAACATGCTTCCAGATGCAGAATTACCCCAAGTTAGATCCCAGAAAGCATCCTGCAGACCTTGGAGCACTAACAAAGCATGGGTGGAGCCCCATTTCCTCCTGAGCAAAGCCTGGGTGACCTCTGTGCTCAGCTTTCTCCTGCTTTTCAGCTTCCTCAGGCTTTGGGGCAGCAGTACAGACCTGCCCTCACCCGAACAACCTGGGCTGAGATTCAGCTGATTTACCTTTGTGTGTATTGCGGAGGCATTGATATCTGATCTAGACATCCAGAAAGAGCTGCTTTTAGGGCACAGTTCATCTGATCTGTTCTAGACATCTTGTTTTTAATATGTCACCCCCAAAGTGCTCTTTCTCCCCAGTGACAACATGGGGAGCTTGCAGTGACTAGTTCAGACAAACCGTGTGTGAATGGAACCCAGTGGGGGCCATGCCCATGTTCAGCCTTTCATCTGGAGCCTTTTGAAGGGCCTGAGGGTGTCAGACAACTAATCATCCAGGGCATGTGCAATATGTAGTTGTGGCTGCTTGCTGTTAAAATGCTAGTTCCATTATAGCATTCCAATCCCGGTCTCATAAAATAACCTAAGTCAGATTTTTGCTCAGAGGGAGGAGGATTGTTCCCCTTGTCTGACACTCCTCTGAGGGGATCCAAGCACCATCTCCTGCTCCTAGTGAGCAGTTATGAAGTGGCAGTCTCCTGGGGAGACATTTTCCATCTCTATAGCTGAGGTTGTTCTCACGTGTAGGTCTCTTTGAGACCATGAGCAAATACAGTATCAGCACTTTTACATTCCTTGATAAAAATGAAGTTACACTGCCAAAAGCTGAGACTTCTGATGTTTATTGCAAGTGCTATTTATAACACCAGCATGAAAGCAGAACATTTATGCATTAGAAGTACATTCAGTTTGGAGAACAGCACAAAAACCTCAGTAACATGATCACACATAAGCTACGGGGGGAATTAGACTCAGTCAGGAAAAGTGACCCGTGCTCTTTCCTAATCACTCTTGATACTTTCAGAGCAATGTTAATCCACAGGTCTCAAAGCACTTTAGAGATGTGTAATAGGTAGAGACACAGCAATCAAAACCTGTGGCAGAACTCACACTGATTTTTGTAGACCAGATAAAATTAATGCATAACACGTAATAGGCAGCTGTAGGTCAGGAACTGTTGCCCTCAGCCACTTTGCTTGAACCACCAGGTGCCTTTCTTCTTCTTCTTCTGGTCTAAGCTTATCAGTGTCATCACTCCAAAATAAATGGCACCAAAGTTCACACCTTGTATCTGTGTGCACAGAGACTAACAGAGCTGTTGAAGACTAGAGAGGCTGTTCCCATCATCTATTCTGACCCACTACAGCACACAGCAGCCATTCTTGACTTCTGAAGGCTTCAAACGATGGAAAGGCCTCCTGGTCTTAGCTAATTGTTCCAATTATCAAATGCTTTTATTGTGTAGAGCTGCACTTAATCTTTGCTCTCAGTCCATCTAGTGCCAGTTCAGGACATTGAATCTGTGCTCTAGGAGACACTTATGAATGAGAAAAAGCACAAAAGCTGGTTTGACAATTAGAAGAGGTTTCTAACATTTAAAGCTGCACTGCACAGCATATTATAATTTCTATTTTATGAAAAATATATGTTGCTTTTGCATATATTCAAAGCATCATTTCACGTATTTTTTGATACAATAAGTAACAGGTGTACATCTAGGTCAGTCAGTTCTATCTTCTCAGCTTTTGCCTTATCAAAGGCAGCCCGGAGAAATGAATGGCTGTGCTTTGGCTCAATGAGACCTAAATTCATTCTTGATTACTTCACGGGGAGAAAATGGTGCCACTTTTGCATAAAGCTATTGCTTATATAAAGCCTTGTTTTTCCTTGATTTAGTGGATTCCAAGGAAGGAAAGTAGTCCTGCCCAAAACAAGGTCCTGCAGTGAAGATCAGGATGAAGAATTTGTTGGACCTGGAGATCAGCATAGCACATATTGAAGCAACAGTGTAAGGATTGGTGAAGCTGCAGTTTATGGCCAGCACACTTGTTTACCCATGCAGCACAAACCACAGGATGCTTTATCTTGCCTAAACCTGCCCCCCTGCCCTGCCCCCAGATTCTGAGTATACCAGCTAAACACACCTCAACCAGGTGCAAGCATTCTGGGCAGTGTTAGCTCTTGGATCTGGTGTCTCTTAAGTCCACGGCACCTCTTTGTAGAACTCTCAGTTGTTCTGAGGTTAGAGTATGTGAGTCACTATGAGAGTAGTTGCTTTTCACCCAGTTGTTGGCCAGCTGTCAGAGACTACAGCACCAGCAGTGTTGACTGTGACAATGTGTTTGCATGCATGGGTGTTTGGAGTATGCTGTGATACCATGTTATGCTGCTGTTGGGGTTTTTTTCCTGAGAAGGCAGGAAATAAGTTTGTGCAGTTCAGAGGCAGGAACAGTAGTAAAGAAAGAGGAGTATTCATCTGTCCCTTTGCAGATTTCCCAGCTGAAACTACAGCCTGTCTCTGCCTCCTTTTAAAAAAAAAGGTATTTGCCTCTTAATCACTAAAGTAGAATGAGAATAACTGAGGAAGCAGAGCAGCTGCCCTAGAGAAATGTCCAGGAAAGTAAATACAAATGCCCGTGTGTCTTCCTGCCATGAAAGTGATGCAGTTAACTTCTTCAGGTAACAAAATTTACCATTTGGAGGTGCCATGTATGCCTATGGGTAGCTTCGTGCCAGAGTGCTAGGAAGATCAGAGTTACAGCAGTACTACCACTTACTGCAGAGTTTCTCTGTGTCACTGGAAAATCACCTGCATAGGAATCAAATGTATTATATTTACAGCAAACAAATGCAAACAATAGTGGGTTGGAGCACTGAATGTGTGTCTGGCCCTGTTGATGCTGGAGGGTCAAACAACACTATGACAACCGCCAGGGACACAATAAACTGATAACATGCTAACAGAGTATAAATCACTCTTTCCTATCTCTATCATTGTGATATTCAATACGTGCTGGGTTTCTGATTGTGCAATGAACAAGTTTTTGACTGAAGGTGATTGGTGTTTGTAAGGGAAGTTGTTGCTGAGCCAAACCACTCCTTTGGAGCACAGCAAAGGGTCACAACACCATGACGGGTGGTTTCATGAAGTGTAGGATCCTTGGTGAAATTATCATGGACCTCTCCATCCAGGTCCTTTATTGTATGACAAAAAACAATGCATCTGACAGACTGAATAAAATCTTCATTGACTGTCCCTGCTCAAGTTAAACTGAGTTTTTCTTTCATCACCTGGTATCAGTTTTTTGTTGCCAAAAAACCTTTTTGTAATCAGGAAAGAAAAGAAGCCAAGATATGAAGCATTAAGTCATCATTTATAACTATTTTTCTTCAGATTAAAATAATTTTCAGAAATCTTGTAGGGTTTGCTTGTTTTATATCAGTTCTTAGACAGCACTTACATTATACATGCCCACACTCGGAAAAGATTATTTCACCCCATGTGCTTACTGTCATTATTCTTTTGAGTGTGTTCCACTTGATTCTGTAAAGCATTAAATATGCCAGAGGAAATACCAAAGGTGAAGATATTAAATGCTGCTAGTGTTATGAAAGATAAATAAGCTGAAAGTGTTGACATGACAGCCTGAGATACCATAACAAGCTGTGGGTTTTCTCCACTCCATAATTGCTTTCAAGCCACAGTCTTTTCTACAGCAAGATGTGAGGGCAAGGAAGGGCTGAAATAAAGTACTCAATGAAAAGCAAGTATTTTTAACTTTTATAAACACACATTTCTACACACATTTCTACCCTGATGTGGTTTTCACTCATTCTGCTGCTCAGCAGGGACAGGAGACCCCATTTGCTGGTGAGAAAGCACATCTCTGTGCATGCTGCCATTCCCAAAGGCAGTCAGAGGATGTGACCATGTTGGTTGGGGTTGCAGAGCTCCTCCAGGAGGACACTGCCAGTGTCCGTAGGGGGCAGTGGGCAGCGAATTCTTGTCTGTGACTCTGCTTTTGTCTCCTTTTCTCCCACTTTCATGTCCCCCCTTTCTCTCTCACTCATACATGCACCCGTCAAAGGTACCTCCAGCTTTATCCTGTTTTTGGGTCCAGTATACACACCAATGACCACCTTATGTTTTGCAGCTGAGATATATATAGAGAAAAATCACTTCTGATTCTTTGGCTATACAGATCAGAGGTTACTTGGAAAGCACCTTGGAATCTCATGAACTCTGGCTTAACGGCAATGCAGGGTTCATTTGGGGATAGGAGGTCAGTTCCCGCCTTGAGGAGCTGCTGAGGATAACCCCCTGCCCTCAGACTCCTCTTTCTGCTTTTGTAATCTCAGTCCATCCTGGTCTGCTGAGGGCTTGGTAGCTGGTTTTGTTGCTGCAGTCAGCTCTTTCCTCTTCTCTGAAGGTTCTTTTTTGCTTGCTGCCTCTGCTCTGTCTGTCCCTTGGCCGCTATTGTCTGTGGCACTGGATGTTACCTGACCAGCCAGCACTGGCTTAAGGGGCTCATTGCTCTTCTTCCACCTCCGGGCCCCCGACCGCGTATTGAATTCATAAATTCTGCCAGTAACTTGCAAGAACAAAAAGACAACTGATTAAAATCATTCCTGCTTTAGCAGATTCAGACATGACAGTTCTCAGCATGGGATTGAAGTGAGAAACATGAAGCACTTGGAAAATCAGCTGAGCTGGGGAGGTGGCCCTGAAAGTCTCATTTCTGCAAGAGAAAGTGGGGACTTGAGCATTGCTGTGGCCTCTCAGAGGAGTTGCTGTTCTGCCACTATAAGAACTGGCTCTACAGTTTGGGGCATAGGAATATTCAAAACATTTCCATTCAAAAAAATAGCACCTTCTTATCATCCTATACCTCCATCCGAGTTACAGCTACCATAGATGAACATGGGCAGGGTAACAAACACATCCATAGTTGTTAGTTGTAAGGACTAACTATCCCAAAACTTCTGTCTTTTGCCATACTGAGCAAGGCCATTGTGGATGTCTGTGCCTATTTTGTCAAGTAGAGTTGCCTACCAGAGGTAGCAAAACCCGTTTAGGAGCACAATATGTCACAAACATCTTCCAGGCAATGTAATCTCATCTAAGTTGACGCAGGATTTAGAGATATGGGCTCTCCAGTGAGTTTTGGCTGCATGTATTCCTTCTGCATTTGCACAAAATGCTTTCCTTGAGGCTTGCTGTGCACATTGTCATTAACAGAGCGAAGTACCGTGTGTTTTCAGTTTGTACAAGTACATGCTTCCCTCATATATATAAAATATTGTTACATTTTGGTTGTTCAGCACACATGGCTGCATTTCCTTATTAGGGAGGTTTCTGTCTCTATTTAGATTTTATGGGTGATTTCTGCTTGTACTTTAAATGTTTTCTCCTTCAGCTTGTTTGCTACCTAGAGATAGGTTGAAAAATTGCCATGTCTCCAGTGTGATCACCTCATAGTCTAAATCTCTATTTCTTGCTAAACAAAGAATCAGGAGCTATAGTGGCACTTCTTGTAATTAAACATTAGTAATATAAGACAAACAATAGACCATTAAGGCCTGGAAAGAAATAGTACTTATGTGTTACTACATGTTACAGTTTGTATCAGAATTAATGGTTTCTGACACATTAACACAATTTGAGCAATTAAACTGGATCTCTTTATATGTTATTTTTATTGCCTGCTTACAAGGTGGGCAGGTTAAAGCAGCCCAGATCAGGAAGCAGTTTCTGACCATCCCTCTTAATGATATTCAACAGATGATGTCCTGGGAATTATTAAATCTTATTTCCAAACTGGCAACACTTGATCCTTTAGGTTTTGGATGAGCTGTGGAGAAGAGAGGGGAGGAGCAAGGAGCACACATTTCCCTGCTGACACCACAAAGCTGTGTTACAGCTTAATGTTTGTGTCAGGCATGACATAAATGCTTTGGCTCTGGAGTGCAGATTGGATGGGCTCAGATATCCTTAAGTTTAGTGTGGTCAGGTTCACTGAGAAAGGGAGCCACCAGCTGTCATGCCAGAACACTGGAAAGCAGCTCTTGTGGCAGCCTAGAGACCATCCATGTATTACAAATGAAGTTACACAGGGAAAAAGCAGGGATTCTGGAGCCCATCCCTCCAGATCTCTTTATAAAAAGCAGGTGTGCTTGGACTTGGATCAAACTGGCCTTGAGCAGCCTTGTGGATGGGTTTAATTGCACAGTAGGGCCCCCTTTGTTTTCCCCAAATTCTACTGAAGTCTCCATGCCTAGTGTTTCCCATTAGCTCAAGGCATTCAACAGCTCCGAGCCAGCTAATAAGAAACACAAGGTACAGGCACTTGGGTGGAAATTGGCCAGATGAATTCAAGCATCAAAATAAACCTGCCTTCTTCTGGATAATTTCTAGACCTATTGTTTCAGACCTATTTTCAGATCTATTTGTTAAAGACCTATTTGGACTGACTGTCACACATTACCACCCCTCCATCTCTATGCTGGGGCCCTCATCCATTAGGCGCAGGGCTGGGCATCCTAATTCCAGGCCAAGCATCACAGTGAGGGGCTCAGGCAGGGGCTGTGTTTCAGGGGAATGAGGTAAGTCAGAACAACCCTTAGAAAAAACCCACATTTTTCTGCAATGAACCCTGCTGCAGAGCACATTGGCTGTCACTTGGGGAAAGGGATAAGCACACACCTCCCTGATTGTCCTGGGTTTTGTAGCTTTTGCCCTATTTTCCCTTTTCCCAGCTGGTTAATCAGATATGCTCAGAGTTAGCATAACTGGAGCCTGGTGACACACTTGATAGCTGATGCCACCATAACTGTATCTACAAGCAAAAGGTCTTCCCTTTCCTCCCTAACAATTGATGCTTGGATAAAAAGCAGCAATGCAGTGTTTCTGCAAAGGAGAAGATCTGTGCAGGAATGAGTGACCCACCGTGCATCCAGGGAGAGATTTAAGAGACAAAGTCAGTACTACATTAATCTCCTGGCCATTTCCCAGAGATGGGATGGGGGAAACCACATAGCCAGAGCAAGAGGCTTGAAGAAAATTCCTCCTCCCCTCCCACCTTCCTGTACCACATCCATATATTCAAGTTTGGCAGAGGAGTAGTGAATAATCTGGCCATTGGATGTATGCTTTCAAGGGCCATGAGTGTATTCTACCATTAGAAATGTTACTGAGGCACTGTCTTGATTTGTACTCTCTGTGAGATATAACTCCCATTCTCCTCGGAAACAGCAAACCTGAAACATGAAAAGTCAATGTCGAACCATATTTAAATCAACTAATCCAGTTTGTTTCCAGACAAATGTTCATATCCCCTGTTAATTGCTTTTTCTTACCTGGGTCTCTGGCTTCTCCATCAAAGATAGTATTTAGCTTTGTCATTGTCTGTGAAGAGACACAAAATGTGAAATGAATCCTGTGAATTAGTTGAGTATGAAGAAGAAGCAGTGACTTGGAAACAGTGATCTACATGGATGGAGGTGGATTTGTGTGACCTGTATATTGCATTCCTTTAGGCTGGGTTTAATCTAAACTGGCAACAAGAGCCATTCATGGTGTAGAGTTTTGCCATGAGGTGTTCAAAAGAGAATTGATAAAGTCTGACACTCTAAATACTTCCACCTGGGTAACCACAAGGTGGTCTCCTCCACACAAAGAAGGCTTGGGAATCACCTCTCTGAAGAACTTGTGGAGAGGGAGTTCACTGATGAAAGTGTCTTGCATAGATGCATAGAATATCCTGAGTTGGAAGGGACTCACAAGGATCATTGAAGTCCAGCTTCTGGCCCTGCACAGGACCACTCCAAGAATGACACCATGTGCCTGAGAGCATTACAGCCTTTATGATATTATGTCTATGAAAAAGAAGGAGCCCTGAGATCTAGGAGCAAAGAAACATCCACAACAGTAGAAACAACTATGGCATTTTCCTGCAAACAGCTTACCAAGACCAGATTCTTTACAGCTTGTGTACCTCACTGCTTGCACTCAGGTGGGTCAGGGTCAGCTGCACAGGTCAGAGGTGTCTCAGCAGCACACCACTGCCATCAGTGAAGCTGTGGCACTCGTCATCCCACCTCTGTGGGTGCAGTGAGTCTCCCTTTCCTTGTTGTGGGTACAGCCTGTCTGGACTCCCCAGTAGGCATTTCAGCATTTGGAAGCAAAGGGGCCCCATGCAGGTGAGCATCCCTCATACCCAATGTCTCCTCCAAACACAGAGGCCAGTTGGAGCACTGAAATATTTTGCACTTGAGGGCAATCCTTTTTTCCTTGCCTGTCATTTTTATTTTCCCTTTGAAAACAGATATCTTTCATAGAAAGAGTCCCATGATCATATTGCATGATGGGGCTGGCAAAATAGGGTTTTGTTTTGAGGCCGGCCGTACTTACCACAACCACATCTTTCTTAGGTTTCTTCTTTTCTGCAGAAAGGAAAACACACACACACTGTAAAGAATCAGACTTTTCTGAGCATGACTGTAGAAACTAAAGCCAAGATTTCCTCAAACAAATAGATATTCTTGCTACTCAACCTCTGAGACATCTCAAATGAGCCTTGAAAAGCGAATTCCTTCATAGTATCTTAGAGTGGGAATCCACAGTTGCCTAAGATTAATTAAAAGTCTAGCCTTGAAAAGTCTTATTCCTTCAGTAATGAATGAATAACAATGGTTTTTAAAACAAATTTCCCTTTTTAAATAATATGAAGATATAGAGAAATTCATCTTTGGGGATATCTGAACTAGAAATGTGGACTATCGTAGTTACTTGAACTACAACAAACATCCACTTGGAGACAAAACAGGCAAGTGCTCCAGTTCCAGTCAAGTAAAATTCAGACTGAAGAACAGTTTGGTTTTGTGTGAATTTACCACACCATTAACTCTCCCACATGCAAACAAATACAGCAGCAGTGCCATGGGCATCTCGACAGCATGGATTCATGGATGATACCCAACAAGTTGCTACGATTTCTTCTTGCTCGCTCCTTGCCAATTTGTTTAATGGGCTTTCTTTGGAGAACTGTGTGCCTGGCCACCAACAGGCTTTGCAATACTCTGAAGTGCTGCAGATGGGTCTCAACCTGAGCAGTGATGGGAAGCCTGTTCTGTCTGGCCTTTGCTGCCCAGCATTTGAGAACCAGCTTTACAGAAAAAGCCAAGCATTCATTTTTTTGGAAACCAGCCAATGCTGAAATGTCTCAAATTGGGCAACCAAGAGAACAGCTAATTCTTTGGGGTTTGTTAGTTCTGTGTTTTTTCAAGCTGGGAGATAGCAGCTGAGGAGAAAGAGTTACAAAAGCAGAGTCCTACTGAACCCATATGAACAATGCTTGCTAGCAGAAAGCTAATGGGATAAAAGGAACTCTTTAAAAAAGCATGCTTTTTCATGTGCAACTTATACCCCTGCTAAGTTATACAAATCCCTTTAAAAGCACCAATACTTGAAAATAAATCTTCAGGTACATGAAGTAATGGTGTCAAGGGAGCCAATGAAGTGACCAGAGAACAGGGACTTAGAGTGGAGAGGATTCTTGAAGGTGCTGTAGGTGGATGGGATTATTTTTTAAGAGATAGTGTATGAATTGCATGTGAAAAATACAGTCATTCTTTAGCACCCGTGCCAAAATACCAGGATACTCTGAATTTGCTTTTTACCTCATAGCTGACAGCTTTGAACACCAAAAGGGCCATGAAATCACTTAGGCAGGCTTTCCATAATTGGCCAGACTTATCTAATCTCAGTACTCGTGTACTGGGTCAAATTCATTTGTCTAGAAATTAGTTTACAAATCTTACACTGAATCACAAACAAGGTCTTGTCGTGAAGCATTAAAATATAAAAAAGAGGTACGCACCTGGAGCATTTATCCTGTAACAAAAAAAAGATTAAGAGTGTAGTTAACAAATGTCATACTTTTGCCTACCTAAAAATGCTTTGTTCTCTTTTATTTGGCAAGAAGGGTGTTTCCTTGAGTTCTGCAATTTGCCTGATTTGTTTGGTTTCTGGTTTTGCTTTCACTGAAGGCCTGCATCATTTATTGCTGCTCTCAAGCAGGAAAACAGACCTGAACATTGCTCTAACACCTCTTCAAGAAGGGATGATATTGAAATAATAAAGTCTTATTGATGATAGCATGATGGATTTATATAATCTGGAAAAATATATTTTCAGATACTGTCATCTTGTTCCATCCTTGGAGGAAGGTCAGCTTTTTGAGTCTGATCTGCTCAGATAATACCTTTTAAAATATTTGAAAGGTTGTAAATGTTTTTGAAAATATAGAAATTGCTTTTTAATGGGAGAACCTGGCTCCCAATGAATCATTTTGCCTATTAATAAGTAATAACAATAGCTTAGATTCATTTGTCATTTTTATCACACCTTGCAAATGCCTTGCACACACCTTTTGAATTAACATCACAGTCATATATTACCTCTTTACATTTCCTGTAACTTCTAAATTTATGTCCAAATCCAGAGAATACTTACAGAAATTCTTTCTTTTTTTTTAATCCCAGTCCACTTAAAGGACTGTTTACCTTTGTTTTGTGAAGTAAAAAGTCAATTTAGAGGCAGCCTGTCTCCAGACCACTGAGAAGCCAGCCAGCAGGGATCCCTGCACTTCCCACAGTGAACCAGAGTCCAGTCCCAGGTGCTTCCACGGCTTTTGCCAAGCACAAGCATTTAGAGGTACCATTAAGCTTTATGGGCCAGAGCCTTGCAACTGGCTTGGGTAAAACTCCAGGAAACCTGCAGAAGCTTTGCCAGGACAATGAATTTGGCATGAGCAGATTTGCAAAGGACTCTGGGAAGGAGGAAACTGCATCCAGTAACTACCTAGATGGGAGCTCCCTTGGAAAGGGGATCAAATGCAAACCAAAAGCATTTGTACTTGCTATGGGCAACACAGCCTGGCACAGGCTCTGACTGAGCCTCACGAGCATAGCTGCCTTTAGAGGTCATAATTGCTAATTCCCCTGCTACCTTCAGCTAATGCTGATGTAACTAAACCCATGAAAAAAAATGCCATAGACATTTTTTCTTGATTTCATATCATTAACACTAAATATCACTGTAGCTGGTGACAGCATTTACTACAGGGAAGGGCACAACACTATAAAAGATTTAAAGTGTAGATTTCATTACAGCTGAAAGGCTTGGGCTATCTCTGTCATTGCCAGGCTCTGCTGGGGACTTCCTCTTGGGAGGACTCACAGAGGTGTGCGGTGTGCTTTCCCTGCTGGAGGGCAGCAGGTGCGGACCCAGGTCACCAGCAGGAATCCCAGGAACCCCAGGAGTCCGAGGAGCAGCAAACTGCCAAGGGTGACGACGAACGGCACGTACCATGCCGACGCAGAGTAGAGGTTCTCCCTTCTTGTCACAACAGTGAAGCCGGGCTTTTAAAAGAAGGCAAGAAAAGTTCCTTAAGGCTGAACACTTGTGAGGGTACTGACACCAACAGCACCTTTCATCTGGTTGAACTTCTGCATTGAAGCGCCTGGCACCTGGGAAATACTGTCTGCTGGAGACAGTGATCTATCCCACCTACCTGGGGCAAACAAAGGCAGGTGAAATGAAGCCCACCCACAATGCAAAAGGGAGGTTCCATATCAAGTTTCAATACCTTATATTAAAACAAGCATGTTGTGGTGGGGCTTAAAAGCCACAGGTTGACTGAGAGACTGTGAGCGCACTTTTGGAGGGTGAGCAAGTTCAGGGAATACTGCCATTACTGAGATAATGGTTTCTTATTACCTAAGGCAAAACTGGAAGTAGGTCATCTTCACTGCAGTCATCGTTCAGCCTCCTTTGTAAGAGGAGTTGAACCCTAAGGAACTGGGTTATTGTATAAAAAGAAATGAAACTCCTTTTTTTGCCCCGTGACTTGTTCCAGAAGGGAAAACCACACTTCCTGAGCAATTGCAATCTCCCACATCTTCCTGAGTGTCAGGAGACACATCTCTGAGCTGGCACGTCACTTGGTGCTAGCAACTCATTCATTAAGGTCCCATCATGAAACTATCCTCATGCATTTAAGAAATTAGTCATTTGCTCTAGCTGGTTCATTATCCATTGTGGTACTATTAGATTTTTTAATCTACCGAAGTTTTTATTTACCTTTCTGTGAGACATTTGTAATCACATTGTGTATGAAATTTAGTAGGGTGTCTATTTCTTTCCAGTTTAAGGATAATTTTAAAATAACCTATTTAGCCTTGTCAGTAAAAGATACATCCAATCCTTAGAGAAACTCTCAAATAATCTCAAGATCACCGCCACCACTCTATCCTCACTTGGACTGAAGTCACAAATGACTTTTTGTGACAGGGCTTCTTTTCTACACTACCAGCCTTCCAGTATCTGATTCATCAAATTGCTGCACTGAACACATGAGTAGTGATGGGAGAACTTGCTGTAATGGAAGTGCTCTTCTGGAAAATAGACTGAAAGTGGAAAGCTGATATCTCTGGAGAGGCAGATTTAATGCTGTGGTATGTGGTTAAGACTGTTTGTATTTGTGGTAAAGCACGGGAAAGAAATACAGAATAAGTTTATTCAGCTTAATTTTCATTTCCACATCAAGTAGGGGGGAATAGAAGGCTGTGAGAAAACCATTTATTCCTTCCCAACAGAGCATTAAATAATAACAGCGTTATTAATCAGTCTGCAAATTTGGATCTAAGCATTTTCATAGCACAGCATAAAGACTTGTATGTGCTGTTTGCAGGATCCTTGGTTCTGGCTCAGTTACCAGCAGCCTCTAGCAGACCCAGACCATTTTACAGTGAAGAGCTCTTTTACTTTGTAAACTCATATTTTCATTCCTGCATGCAAAAGAGAAAAGGGTAATGCCATCTGCAGGCAGGCAGGGAATGGATGAACTCTGGATGATGGAAGATGGTGCGGCAAGGGATAAAGGAGATGACCAACACAAGAATGGGGACAGAGTGGTCCATACCCTCAGGATGTGCCACTTCTGCAGAGAAGACAAAAGAAAGCTCTCCTTACATCCTGCACCAGCCTGATGCAGGCTCCAAAATCAGCTCCAAAATTAAACTGGAAAACCAGAGCTTGCCTGGGATGGCTGCGCAGAGGAGTGAACTGTATTGCTGGGACACAGGCCCACAGCCCCACAGGCTGTGCAAGATCAGATCCCACCTGGGCTGCCAAAAGCTGTACAGGCTTCCCTAACTCAGCTATGGACCACCACATGGGATGGGAGATCAGGAAATATGCATCCCACCCCTGTGGATTTATTGTCTGAAACCTGCTGAAACCTCAGTGACATGCTGAGGCTGTGCACAACGGCTTCAGCTCCTGACAGGCTGCTCCAAGTTTTACAGGAGAGTGATGGGAAAAAGATCCCTCCAAGTGATGAGGATTTGTTGTTGTTGTTGTCTTTTTCAACTTTTGTAGCCACAGATTAATGTATTCCACTGCTAAAGAAGCACAGAGAAGTGCAAGGAAGCTGGAGAAGTAAATAGATATGAATAAAAAAAGTAGTGCAAAATGCATGAGGTAATTTTAAGGTTCCAGGCAAAGGTTAATCCCTGCTCTTTCCTTATTAATAAAGCTGCCAAAATCTTTAACTTTCCAGTTGCATGGTAATGGCAGTGTGCCCAGTCCTTTGGCCACTTGCCCTTTTTGTTTTAGAGACTGAAATACAAAACACATGTTACAACTCTGTACCTGAGACTAATGCTTCATGGCACTAAGCAGATCAAGCACCTTTGGCTTTATCATAAGAGCATAGGGCTCAGCACTGCCCAGGACTGGACCCAGTCTAGGTTTTTGCTTTCCTTTTGCATACACCTACCCTCTTTTCTTCAATTCTGTGGAGATTAGTCCATAAAGGACATGCAGAACTGGACATAAATTTCAGTGAACTTACTGTCGTGGTAATGGCAGTAGTTGGGTTTGGGATAACTCTGATGCTTAAAGTCACCGTTCCAGTTTCAATTAAATGTGTAGTTTTGTCCCTGACAGACAGTAAATTGTCATCTGTTATGTAGATGCGCAGATTGTAAATCCAGCTTGTGTCAAACCCGCTCTCGTAGTCAAACCGCGATGCAAGAATCAGCCGAGATGTATTGGAGCCAGCACTTGGTGAAAAAGTGAAATGATTGTTCTCGTTGCCTGCAAAAAAAAGTAACACCAACATGCCAAAAAATTAATCCCACAGTAAAGTAAATGTGTGGAACAAGCGATGAGGTGTGGTGAAATGTCAGTTACAATAATGGCTCCTGGATCTTTCTGTTACCATATAAAATAATTTAAAACAATACAGTCATAAAGGCATTACAATATAGAATAAGATCCTCTATGGGGAAACAGCTAAGAGGAGGCTGTGGAAACACTTCAGAGCCATAGGGCACATGAGAAGTCACCAGAATGACCTGTCCTTACAGCCTGGGGAGCACCCAACAACACCCAGCTGCGGTGAAGACCCTACACTGTGACTCATTCTACTACTGGGTTGTCCCTGGAGTGTTACTCCAGCCCCTGTCTGTGGCTTCTCTCTCTGCCAAGAAGCAACAGCCTTTGAAAAGGTCCCCCAGAAGACAGCTAAAGACTCAGGGACATTAATTGCCTCCAGGGCTTTGTCAGCACCATGGGGCAGGGAGGAGAGCTCAGAGGTGCTGGCTCCCCACCTGCTGCTTTCTGTCTGTGTAGCTGAAGAACTGCTCATGGGTTGGGCTGCAGGTAGGACAGCCCCAGCTCTTAGGCTCTGGGCAGACACATGATCAGAGTCATGAAAATGCACCAAATGTGCTTTAGTTTGGTTCTTGTTGCCCCATAAAGCACTGGAGTTGACATGACCTTGAAGGCTATGTCTATTGTACAGCACAAAATGAGCCGTGGGCTGCTGTGTGGCTCAGAGGGTAAGTACATGGCACAGCTCACATCTGTATTGCCAGAAGTGGACCTGTGGGCAGACCCTAATTGACTAACACAAACACAGACATTGTATAGGTTCATGTGTCAATACCACTGCTGCAGAGCTCCCTCTCTGGCACCAAGGGGCTGCAGCAGGACAGCTTTTGGTGCTCACAGCACCTGGACAATCTGCTCTCTCCTTTGCAGCAGTCACCTTAGCAACACAAAAGGAATTGCCCCAAGAGAGTGTGTTCCCTCTTTTGTGAAGCTGAGTGTCATCCCACACCACTGCAGTTCTCCAAGTGGATGTTGCCGTAGGTTCGAACAAGGGTTGTTAAAATGGGGATTTAATGGATACAGCATGGACCTAGGACATGCAGGTTTGAACAGTTCTTTTCAACTGTATACCAGCATCTAGATGTGAGATACACAGAGTAACAGAACTCTCCATCATTTCTCACAATTTGTTCAGCTGTGATTGGAATGGAAATTTGACACTGCACATCATTCCAGCTCATTCTTCCAAAGTGCGTGTCAACTGTGTAATTAATTGCCAATTAACTCATGTGGTAAGCAATGCAGTCTTGTAAGGGAATTGTTCTAGGTGCTAGCACCAGTAGCCAGCTTGTGGAGAGACATCTCTTTTGGTAAGCAGCAAAATAATGGCGTGCAGAACTTGTGGATCACAACTAGCTCACCATGACAAAGAGCACATAAAATGTGTTAGATTTTTGTTTACAAATCTAAGTGAACCATCAGCATTCACTAATTTTTTCACCGTTCCCAGCTAGCACACTCTGACACAGTACCTTCATTAATGAAGTAACGGAAAGACCTGGGATCAGAATCACGATCTTGACATTCAATCCTGAAGCCGTTAATATTGGTCCCAACAGCTAAGCTGACTGGGATTTGAAATGAATAGAAATTAGGTGAACAAATTGGTTCTTCATCATTTACTTCCAAAACATTCACAGTTACCTGAAAGAAAAGAGCAATAGCAAGCTGGAGCTGCTCCACTGTGCTGAGTCAGAATTTTATTAACTTCAGAAACTGTTTGACTTTGCCCATTTTATTCTTTTTATCAACAGCAGTTGAAGAGCACTGAACCCCCCTTCCAATCCAGTTCCTGCCAGAAAATGTCTATCGTCATTTGTGCTTCAATTTTTCTTGTGATCAATGCTCTTCTGGGAACAGGTTCCTTGACCTGAACCATCTTCCAAAACTGGGATTTTCAAGCTTTCTGACCATTTGAATAACCTGAATTGTGTCATAGTTAGAATGACATATTCATTAAACTCCATTTCAAACCTCTTGAATTGCTTCACAGTCATCAGTTAGGCTTCCTAGCATATTTAATAATAATTCATGGCATGATCCATGGAAGAAACAATGCTTATAGACTTTTTCCAGTGAGAGAGAAATGCTGGTAATGGCCTTCTGCATGGCTGGGAGCACCCTGAGTAGCACCAGATGTGTTTAATGTCAGCTGGGATTATCTGGCTGAGAGAAAAAGGCTACCCTTCCCAAAGTTCTTTCCTAGTCAGGCAATAGATAAACTTGTCATACTTAAAATCTTCTGATGCTGAATTTTCATTAATCGTCACCTAGAAATATTATAGATGATAAAGAGAGTATCTCCCACCTAGCATCTCTATGGGTGGTGCTTGACTGGAATAAAAAGCAAGTTTAGTACTTGTGTCACCTCCAAGAGATGTGCAAAAATCAAATGTGAAGCAGTCATGAGGGAGAAAATGTGAAAAGAAGCAAAAAGGAGTCTGTCTGTGAAGGACACTGGGATGCTTTGAAAGAACTGACTATAGAGTGACCTTTGTGGGTATACCATCTATATTTTTATTGCTGAATAAAATAGGTCTGGGCAACAAATTTGAGCACAACCCTGCTGTTAAATGTTGTCACTGGTGCCTGGCATGGCCTTGGATCCTGCCAGATAACACCATCAGGGAAAAAAATAGATCACAGTCAGGGGAAGGCATGTGTAAATGTTCAACTCCAATAGGCCATGTGGACACAGCTGTGCTGGGCTGGGCCCTCTGACATTAACCCAAGAGGCTGCCCAAGCCCTGCTCCCATCCCCAAGGTATTTAGAACATCCTCTCTGTGCCACCCATGAGAACACAACTCTGATGGGCTGCAACACAATTCCCACATTACTTTGGATGCCTTACAGTGACAAAACATGACAGATAAAATCTAAATTATGTTTGAGGGCCAAGGGACACTACTCAGGTTCCAAAAAGGACTTGTCACTAGGCATGGCTACTATTAGATTGTGCTACCTGGCCTCAAGACCTTGTTATTTTTCTATTTTCTGGTACATATATAGCCATACAGAAAAACTTAAATTGTTTAGGGCTCAGAAAATAATTTCACTGCTCAGGTAAAATAAGAAAAAAAGACTGAGAAACAAAAACCACAGAGTTAAAAACATTAAGATATTACTTTAATTGTTTCTGTAAGAAATAAACCAAGACTGAGTGAACTGAATGAACCTTTTTCATCTGAGTAATATACGAGTCTGTGCAGGGTTCAACTTGCCCTTCACAGACCAAAGTGCTTTGCCCAATATGTTACTGTTCTTGACAGGAAGAAAAGAGAAAAACGTAGATAAAGTGGAAGAAGTAGAGTGGATTTACTCACTGATGCTGTTGTAAACTTTTCTTGGTCTGAGGCCTGTACTATGAAAATGTGTTTCTGAGTTGTTTCATAGTCTAATCTAGCTAAAATCCTCACATCTCCTTTGGTTGGGCTGATCCAGAAGATATTTGTGTAATCCCTGGTGCCTCCTCCAGCTACAATGGAATAAGTGATGATAGTGGGTGGCCAGTCGTTGTCTATGGCATGCACTCTTCCAATGCTGGATCCAACTGAGAGACAGAAAATCCATATTTCATTAACATTTTAAGGAACAGCAGGTAAAGAGTACTTGGTCCTACAAAAACTTGATGAAACTGAAGACTCGGTTTAGAGTTTTTCCCCCAAAAAAATTAAAGCAATGGTGTGAGAAGCACTAGTTCCCTATGCTGTGCTATGGCTCCCCTTGCATGGGCTCGCCTGCCAGCAGTAAATACCAAAACATGAGGAGTCTGTAGAGAACCACAACAGAAGTGCACCGTGGCTAGGCCAAGGGAGTCCTCCCTTGTCTGTGTCAGTCTGTAGTGGTTTCTTTGCAGCATCACACTCCCTCCAAAAGGCTAATTTAGCAAGAGCAGAAAGACATCTGAGTTCATTTCCTGGCACTGTGACAGATTTCTTGTGCAATTGCTGAATTTGTGTCTCAGCTTCCATCTGTGCAATTGGAGTTTTCGCCAGTTTAGTCTATTTAAGGGTAGTAGGTGGTTGTATGGTGAGACCCTGGTTGAACTGGAACTTTGAACCATTCACCTCATTTAAATATATGAAAATTCATGCAGAGCTAAGAGGTACTTACCAACATGACAACATTATTTCCATAATGTAGGTGTTACTGTACCTTTAGTAATTTCTGAAACATTAAATATGTAAGATAAAGTACTGAAGACTGGAAAAAATTCATTCACTGGCTTTATCCTGATGTAAATGTAGATGATATCTGGAAATATAACAAGATTAAATCAGAGTTAAGTATGGCTGTGAAATTTTCTCATGCATATATTCAAAATACATATGGTATCCCTCTCTCCATGCTGTTACAGCACAGAAAACTATCAAAAACAATTTAAAAGGGATACTTGCTTGAGTAGTTAGGATGGGCAATATCTTGCACCCTGACAGTCAAAGTATAAACTTCAATTCCTGGATTAGCTGGGTCCTCTAAATCAATAGTTCCAGTCATCTAAATTAAAAAGAAACACAATTGTATTTATGCTTCCTTGTGGGAAGTCACAGTACACAGGATGGCAACTACTTTTTTCAGCATTCTGTAAGTATGGTCTCCCCCTTGGACATATAGAATTGTTCTACAGGAATAATACAGGCTATTAATCAATCGCAGGATTGAATTCCAGGCTTTTTTCTACACATTCATGCTCTGTTATCTCTTGGAAATTCAAAACTCTTCTCTTCTGCCAAAAAATTTCTTTCCCATAAGTGCAGGAAGTTTTATCATTTGGATCATAAGGTCTTAACCTTTTACCTAATCAATTCAAAGCACATGTAATGAGCTGGTTATTAACTCTGCCCTTTGTTGGCTCAACAAGAATCTGTGATTGCTAAACAACAGTAGTTACTCCTTGAGCTCATGCCTGCAGACATTTACTAAAGGTATTAGGTCCAGCCACAAATGTTTATCCAGGCACCAAGTTGTTACTAAGTGGTGGCTCACATGGATTTAAATCCTAATCTCCTGAACTCTCTATCTTGCTGTAGGAGCCTCATAAACTTTGGGGCAGTAGGACTAACACACACAGGCATCCACTGTTCATCATAGTCTACAGGGAAACTCCTGGGGGAACAGGTCACTTCAGATAGCCTGTTATGTTACACATACACAATGATCAAAGGGCTGACAACAATCATATCCTGTGCAGCAAGGAAAATGCTTTCTATTTTGGTAGATAAAGCAACTAAGGATAGTACTTATTGGTAAGAATATCTCAGATCCAAAATTAAAGTAAGCCATACAAAATCATTTTACTGCTCCTGTAGCACTCTTGTCTTTTAGACAGAACGCCTGTTTTTTCTTGCTTCCCTTTTTCTGTAGTTGCCCATGGTTCTTTTTTGAAGCAATAAAACAACCACTATTGCACATGTCCAGGAACTAGTGGAGTTTCTGGCCAATGCGAGTTTGCCAGCAGCTATCATCATAAGGAACACATATTTTGACATACAAAATCACACAAGTGCAAAACCCACCACACTTTTGGGAAAATTTGCCACTCAGAGTGGTTTTATAATTCTGACCAATGAAGCTGGGAAGTCATCACTGAGTGTGGGATTTCTAAAGTATTTAAATTCTTCATGCTGAATAGCAAGGTTCTTCTACAGTCTGTCATGAGTAAATGGGTATGAAATGACATCAGATTTCTGTTTATCCATGTCAAAATTGGTGCTTCACACTCCCTAAAAAAGGGTATTTTTTTTAATCATATCTATCACATTTATTTAAAACTGGAGAAAACAGTCTCTGTTCACTAAATTCTGTAGAATCCTTAGAAAGCACCCAATCAAAGGGTATGTAGTTCACATCCAGTCAAAACAGTCATTCTCCATATTATACCAACTGTGAAATGGATTACAGTAATTATTTTTTTCTTGTGCAGACAATGAATTAAAAAAACCCTTATAATATTTCATAAGTTGACTTCTGAAATGGGATAATCTAATATAAAGCCACAAATGACTGACCACAAGTCTTCCAGACACAGTGGAATCCAGAATGAAGTTATTGCTTCCAAAACCAGATAATCCAGTGAAATTAAATTGATTGTTTGATGGATCAACATCAATATCTTTACAGTAATTTCTAAGATCAATGAGAAATGTCCCAGGAGCCGTATTTTCATTTACTTCTTTCCTGTTTAAAACAAACATGTTTCCCATCAGAGCAACTTATATTTCTTCTTTTGAACTCTTCATATCCTATTTGCCAAAACATTGCTTTATTTTCTAAGTGAAATCCTAGATCCAAATACGACAATAGATGAAGCAACCCGGAATCTGATCCATATGTTGTGAAGGACAACAGCCCTGTACAATGGGCAGGCTAATGATTAATGTCCCTTGGAACTTCTAGCTGTAGATCTGGGGAGCCCAACTGATGTGCCCTGAACTGCACACTGGTCTGGGGCAGAAAGGCAGCACCAAGGCAGTAAGACTCTCAATACCTGAAGGCAGAAGGACTGCATTCTGGTGGGTTGTCATTGATATCATCAACAATGATTGTGATCTCCATGTTACTGGCATGACCATTGCTGGGACTGTCCTCCACCTGGACTATCAGTGAGATGTTGGGATGGAGCTGCAGTGGAAGGGCATCACGGTCGATTCTCCCAGTCACCTGCAGCACTCCAGTCGCTGGGCAGAAAGCAGACAGAAGTAGGACATTCACCATGGGGGGAAATAACAAATGGTCATGGTGTACATGCAAGAGGATAGGGCAGCTCAGCAGACAGGTAGCAGAACAAAAAGTCTTCTATTCTGTACAAATCATGTCTGGTTTAGGGGGTTTTTTTAAGTGATACAAAACCGTTCTGAACATTCTGTTCTGAACATCCATAATGGCTACATACCCACTGCTCAAATATAGGCCCTGAGAGGCCTCAACAGAGCATTTGTAAAGCAGTTAGGCTTCCCTTACTCTCAAGTTGTTATTGCAAGTCAGAGTTGAGTGCATTCACAGAGCATCAAGGAGAATGAGCTGCTAATGCCTGTGCCATCCTTGCTCTCTAGCAAGTAAGACTGCTTCACTTTCTACTGTTATCATTCAAGCATCCTTCAGCACCTCCAAATCTACTCAGGCATCAACAGAGCTGCTCTTAGCTGTGACAGACTGTGTCAAGTGCTCTGGTCAGCCATTCACTTAATTTTTTTTCACTTCTGTTAGCCTCTGTTCAAAAATAGAAGGTTTTTATGGCACAGCACAGTACTATTCCCAGAGCACAAAGGTAAAAGAACAGCGTATATATCCTCTGCCTTTTGGAGTGTAATTGAGGGGGAGGGTGACAACATACGGCCAAAGGGCATAGGGAATCCAAAGTATTTGAGGATCTCCCTGATCCCCCCCAGCACTGTGTTGTGTGGTACCTCTTACAACTGTGATAAGCAGTTCTAAAGCAATAGCAGACAAGGAGCAAAGCAGTCGATGAATTCCAGTCCTGGAGTAAAAACCTCTGAGGAACAGATATATGGACCCCAGAGAGCACGAAAGAGGTAGGACCACTGTAAGAGAGAGGATTCTTTTGGATGGCCTTACCTGAGAAGGGTCATGAATGGAGCAATGAACCTGAGGTGTAGATTTGCTGTGCACCTCAATGCTGGAGAGGATTTCAGACAGGAGAGAGGACATTACGGTACAACTATGTGCAGCTGTTTCAAGAGCCCCAGAAGGGTCACTGCAGCTCTCAGAGATTAAAAAGAAGTAATCTAATCTGATTTCCACCCAAGGGACCATCACCCTGCAGCCACAAGTCAATATTTGTCAAGAAGTCACCTTTGATCTACTTTCTTCCAGATATGTCACTGAGTCTTGGTCAGGTGACCGAAGACTTTGACCCTAATAAGGGACTGAGCATTCATTATTGATATGGGAAGGCTCAAAATAAAGTAAGTCAATTTAAAACCAAGGCAAAAACTTTTTATCCAAAGTAGCCACTCTCTTTTTTTTTTTTTTTTGGATGTCAGAAGGCACATTTTTGCTTGTCTTACATGGATTTATGGAGAAATATCTGTCAGACGACTGGATGCTGTAGAAAAGTCTGCTGGGAGAGCCTTCATCATCTGGATCTTTAGCTGTTATGTTGGCAACAATGGTGCCTGGGCTTTGTTCCTCT
Source organism: Manacus candei (assembly GCF_025592945.1). Lineage (NCBI taxonomy): Eukaryota > Metazoa > Chordata > Aves > Passeriformes > Pipridae > Manacus > Manacus candei. The sequence goes on along the minus strand of NW_026138111.1, from coordinate 2,475,202 downwards.
GGAATTCTATAGATTCTTTGTTTTCTACAAGATAAAACGAAATTCAGCAAAGCACACATTGTGTTTACAAGGGCGACTGACTACAGATTTCTCTGAGCAGCCAATTGTAGGAGCAGAGCCATGGCCATACGGGGCTCAGAGATGGTATTTTCATGTCAGGGTAAATGTCTGCCAGCTGGACATGTAGCAGTAGCTGAACTGGCATGTGTTCCTGTGTTCATAAAGCATGACACAGCCACACAAATAAGTGTTCTTCCCCTGCAACTTTTCCACAGTAAAAACAGTTTGACTTTCACAGAATCATGGAAGCTGAAGATGGGAGGGGCCGTTAAGTCATGCTGTCCATCTCCCTACAGACCCACCAGCTTGTAAAGCCACTTGCTTTAATTCCTTCATTTTGCAAGAGAAAAACAAAAATAGAATAAGTTTAATGTAGTTAATCATCTTTTGGAATAAATGCTGGAGGTTTCTGGGGGACAACAGTATTACAGAAAAGCTGAGTTGTCCCTGCAGTAGGCAGAGTCAGGGAGGAGAACTCCTGTGGGTGCTCGACAGATGAATGTGCCTCAAACTCCCAACAACATCTGTCTGTCTGATGCATTTTACATAGAGAAAACGTTTTTTTACTGCTGCTGTTTGGTATGCCAGTGCTCCCAAATTTCCTATTAATTGAGTTTTATAGCTCAGATATATCTGGCAGGTATGTGCAGGATTGCTTACAGTGGTTGCAGTTGCATATTCACATAGGTACTTAGGTAGGCAACTTGAACCACATGCAAAAACAGGCATGGGCCAGGACAAAAACATTGTGCAAGGTATTTCTGAAGGCTGATTTATACTACTGAAACACATGCAAACACACAGGCATCTCCTGCTTCTAGAACTCAAAGGGAGTTGAAGGTGCTCAAGAGTTCAGCAAAGCATTAGTAGTGTGTTTCAATACTAAATACCTTTTGCACATTTTAAACTTTCTATGCCACCACTTAACTAATTGACTAGTCTATAGTTCCCAGGACAGGAAAGCATGAGCCCTTCATTATTCTCTGAAAATACACATCATGTGGCACTTAGCAATTGGAGCAGAGAATTACAGAACAGAAGATCCCACATCTCCAGGTCTTCACTTGCAATTTTAAAATGGTTAAGAAGGCACATTATCTTCAGCTGTTCTGCCAGATCATATGAAAAGAGGCAAGTATACAAGAGAGAAATCACATAGGGTTTTCCTGGTAAAAACACCTAACTTACAGCCAGAAGTAAACAAGGAGTTTACGAAGGCTGTGGTATCAGTGTATTTATGAAGCTTCTATCTCACTCTTGGCATTGGATGTCTTCCTTCCTTGTTATCCTGTTGCTTCCAGAGTCACTCAGAAAAAACCAGTAACAGATGTCCTTCACTTGTACCAAAAATGCCACCCCAAAATGCCTGAAGGATATAAGAGGGACATCTCTATCTGGTTTTGGTTCAAAGTAGGAATTCCCTAGGCCCACTGGAACCACAACTCTAGCCTCTCTGTGGACAGCAAAGTCACCACAGCTCCACTTTCCCTACCAATCCTCCTGCACCCTGTGCTGGTCCCCACTAGATCTTTCAGAAAGAAGTGGGGCATTATTGAGCACACCCCCATAGCACCAAGTACCAGTACAACTGGGGAGGAGTGGGGGCCACTTCCTACACAGCTGTGTCTGGGATGTGTCCTGTAGTCCATGTGTCTGCCACTTGCCAGTGGCTTTTTACAGGATGGTTCAAGCAGACCTTTCAGACACTGCAATGTAATTGCAAAGGGAGCATATGTTTGTTGTCTTCTCCTTTGTTTTCCCGACTCCACAAGTTTTCCATGGATTTTAACAGCCAGAATTTCAAAAGGCTGAATGCCAATGGAGCGCTGTGAACACCAAAAACAGATGTGCTTGCATATACTGTGGGAACAATTAAAAAGACCTTTTGAAACTCTGTTCTTGACAGCTTTGATCGGGGTAAATAAAGGAGGTTTGCTAACTCATCAAGTTTCCCCAGCTCCCATCCCAGCACTAATTATTACAGTATCAGAAAGTACATGGGCCCAGCATGCTGCTCACATTTTAGCACAGGAGACACCATATGTGTGCATACTAAGGACAGATCATGAAGTGTAATTTAATCTAAAGTGCTTTACAAACTGAGCTGCACTTTTTGGTCTGTAGTGTCAATCTAAAAGGGAGAAGATTCAAACAAATACCAGACTGTATTCATGCCATATAAGAACTGAGTCTTAGAACTTGGGTGTTACAGATGCTCAAGTCACTGCAGCTTTCACTCATTCAAACAAGTAGATAAATATTTAAAAGAGCTCCTTTAGCATTCCAGAAATAAGGATAAATACACAGAAATGGCAACATTTGGAGGGAATAATCAGTCTAGAACACAATGTGCAGACGTTGGCACTGAGAAGAGGATTCCTCCTTCTTGCAGAAGTGCAGTAACGTGGGCCAGGCTATTAAGATTATTGTGTACTGCAGACATGAGGTTCAAGTATCAAATAAGTAGTAGCAACAACAACAAAAATCCATTCCTTTTTCTAACATTTAATTCTTCTGTTTCTTCAGATTCTCCAGCCCTCTACCCATCACGATCCAGATCCTTGACTTCAGCACAGGTGCCATGCATTGTTCTGGCTTCACAAAACACCCAGAAGGTTGTTCCAAACAAGTGGCTGGAACCTCTTGGCACGGCCCCAGGTGCTATCCTGTCTTAACCTTTGCACAGATGGCAGGAGAGCAGCCATCATAAATATTCTCAGCAGGGCCTTGTAGAGTCTCAGAATCAGAGACATAAAGAGAGTGTCTTGAATCCCATTAGTGTCTCATGCAAGTGACAAAGATTAATCAACAACAGAGTCAGATGGACTGCAACAATTGTCAAACTCCTGCTTCAGAAACAACTGTCCATCATGCTTTCCACCACAAAATAGCCTGCTTGCAGCAAATGCATTTTCTTTCCCATTTTTCTGAATTTTCAACAATATTCCTGATTCCAACTAAAACTCCATTAGTCTTCAAAGCTATTTCTGACTTGTGTGTTATGACATAATTTCCTGCTTATGACACAGTAAGAGACAACAATGTTTCAAAAAATCGCTGGGATTGTTTACAAGTGTGTCTGGGAAGAAGAAGAAGACAGATCAAAAGGGAGACCTTTTTTATGTCTAGACATTTCTGCATGAATAAACATCATTATGGTGAAATGCACACCTGCATAAAGGGTAAATTCTAGATGATTGTATTCACACAGGTTGAAATGAATCTCCTTGTCTGAACTTGTCCAAAGGTCTTTGCATACCTATAATCTCTCTAAATGCTAAAAAGTACAACAAGCTTGTTTGACTTTTCTTAGCATGAAGGCAGAGCCTGGAAAACTCTAAACTACTAAGAATATATATAAGAATAAAAGAGAGAAATTAGGACAAAGCTTTTCAGTGTAAGAACAGGAATCATAACTAAATTAAAATACTTTTTCGATTATATTTTGTTGTTATATTTATTTGCCCTTATGTTACATGGGCTCATTGATGCCAAAACAGTAAACCTGGGAAAACATCTACATTTTGAGTGCAATGGAAAATTTTCACTCACGTGGTAAAGTAAGGACTTTCATCATTGATGTTAATTATATTTATATTTACTGTTTTAGTTGAGTTGAGTCCATCCAGATCTGTCACTGTTACATTTAAAAAGTAACTGTAAAATAAGAAAAAAAACAAGAATTGTTCTGTGGCTATGCAGGAAAACATTTCTCTGACTACTGTAAGCTAACAGGTACATGGTGAATAAAATACATTCTCACCAATGTGGATCTTTCTCATAGTCAAATTCTTTTGTGGAGAAAATGGCTCCACTTTCCGTGATCAAGAACGGCACTGTCGTAGGGAGCAGTGAATACTGAAATGAAGAGAGTAAGGAATTAGTCTTTGTATATTTAAACATCCCTCCATTCATTCCTCGTCTTGTAGAACAGGCCAAGTTGCAGTACAGCATTTGCCTCAAACTGCACAATGAAATTCTGACACACAGATTGCACAGGCCCCGATCATCACACCCGAACAGCTTGAACTTGGTCGTAAGTGGTTTGCTTACAGCCAGTGAAGAGTCACAGACACCAAACTACATCAAAGGTCACACTGTTCTCTACCTCTGGGAACTCCGTGTCTGCAATTAGAATTTCACAGAGAGGGCAGCCATCCGGGCCACAGCACCACAGGAGATAATCAGTTTTGTGGTGGCAGCAGAGCGCATGCACAAAGAAGGACAGAGAGAAGGGGCAAGGCTGGACTTGTGGGACATAGATGCTATGGAGGAGGCAATGGCGTTTGGGGATCCAGATGATGGGAGAAGACAAGGAGGGGAGAGTGGCCTTTCACAGAGTACACAAAGGGGTGAGGCTGGAGGGTGTTCACAACAGCCCAGTGCTAACAGAGGTGGGACATAGCAGCCACTTAGTGCATTGCACCACACCAATGGGAACTGCAGTAGTGCATGGGTGTGGGAGGGAGAAGAACACCCCAACACTGTACACAGCAGGGAGAAAGGCAGCACCCTACTCCCTGTGGCTATGTGGCAGGCATTCCCACCACGTCCTGCCCGCTACCTTCACATGCCAAGCCAGCACTAGTAGCCCCAAGGACATTTCCTTTACTAGTGCAGGTGTTAATAATACCCATACAATCTGAAGTATGCAACAACATAGAGTCATGCACCATGCAAGTACCCTGCAAAATCCACTGAGCAGATCTGTCCGAGGATGTCACGGCATTTCTCTATTTGCACCTTCTTAAGCCTGAGATGTGTCAGCTTGTGGAACTTACTGCCATTGCTTTTAGACACAAAGCAGAGCTAAACTCCCACAGCTCTGCTTCCCTTCTCACCAGCTTGGGTTTGGAGCTTTGACTGGGCAAAGCCTGAGGATGGACTTCAAGCTAATTGCTTTCTTGAATAATGCTACACGTTGAAGTAGCATCTTTGGGTTCAGTTCTTTAATGTGCTGTACTTATTGGCTTTGTAAACCAAAGCCAATAGCCCAAAGATACAACACAATTCTTAGGTAAGTGCAGTTACTTTTTCCCTGTCTGCAAACAAACTTATCACTTTCCAGATTTTTTTCTGATACTGAGAGTATTTTCAGATCAGCTAACACATTTTTGTAACTGAAGCTCACAGTTTGCCCTGGCATTGTCAAAAACCTGAGATTCGATTGCCTGGTAAGTGATTTCCTTACAGTCTCATTTAAAAGAATTTACATTTTGATACAGAAGGTTAAAAAACTTATTTACTTTTAGTCACTCTCATCTACAAGAAATGTTTTGCAAGCCTTTTTTTTTTTTAAAGAGTCACAATTTCTACTGCCTCTCTGGTTAACAATGTCAAACTCTGCCTTCAATATCACCTAATTTTGGAAGGTTAAGAACTCAAAATACAACTTGTGCCAAATATTAAGGCTGAGTTTTCTAACTTTAGTATTGAAAATGCTTATTTTTTTCCTGACTAAACCTTTTCCTGTGTTCCTGATAAGGAAGGAAGTTGTTGAAAGATATTGGTAATTAGCTTTTCAGATACAGTGGATTATATAATCTCTGTTTGGCTTTTTTTCTTTAATACAACTTACTTTGAGTTTCGCATTTTCAGGATCAGCTGCATCAACTTGGTAAATGCATTGTGGACGTGTTCCTTCCAACACATAGATCATTAGAGCTGCATGGATATAAGTGTACTGAGTGTTAGTTGGGTAAGAATAAAGTACCCAGCAGCAAACAAACCGATGCACTGAAGCTGTGTGGAGGTATTACTGCTTGCTGCATGTTCTCACTTCACAAGTGTAATTCCAAAATCATCACAAAGATCACAAATACTCAAAAGATAAAAAGAAACCAATTACACATCTGTAAACAGGTAACCATCACTGCGAACTGCAACATGAATTGTGCCTCCAGGGAAAAGACTGATCTTTCCATATGGCCTATCTTGAGCTGTTCACAGTTTACAGAGTAAAACTATGCACTTGGACTACATCTGTGTCTTTACTATTCAGATGGGGAGAACACAGTTCTGCGCTAGGTCCTCATCAACATCCCCTTCCTCTTCACCTCCTGTGCCCTGCCAGGAGAGCTCAGAGCTTTTCCTCTTCATTTCTGTTTTTCCTTTATACCTGTGAGGTAAACAGTGGATGGTCTGCACCAATTTAAATGTTTGCTTTACTAAGGTTGCTAATTCAGTGCAAGGTGTATTTCTTTACGTAGCAGGGATTCTCACAGCTGGGCTACCCCATACTGAACCACTGGCAAGAAGCTTATCTCTCCTTGGGTCGAGCAATTAACAGGACAACAGGTCTTTAGATCACATTATTTGCTTTATGCCTTTTCGTGTCTGCTGGACCTGCTCTTTCTGGACTATTAATTTCCACTGTGACCCCTACTGATTGCTGCTTCTCATCAGAGCAGTGGGAAATCCAGAGCAGCATAATGAGTTGTTCCCAGAGGACAACAATCTGAATATAAAGTTTAATGAGATGGAGATACTTTTTCATAAACAGTGAATGCGCAATTAGTGTCTAATTGTAGCTGGTACTGTTAACTAAAGCCACACAGTCAGACAGATCAGACATCTGTGCTCACCAATTTATGGCAGCTCTAGCTGAGAGTTAAGCTGATGCACTTATTTGTAACAAGCTCCCACGTAGTGTGTTTCATGCTGTGTTGATCCCCTGAAGTGTCACATTTAATTATTATTAGATTCCAGCAGCACCTATGATATGCAAGACACCAGCTATACTGAGAAGATGACACAACCTCTTCCCTAGGGGAAGCTAATTTGCTTTACAAACTAAGTATTGTATAGAATCAGGAATGTCAAAGTGCTTAGGAGGCATCAGTGAAGCGGTTGACTCTGAGCGGGCCGGTCAGAACTGGCAAGTTGCAGCCCACATTATACTGCTGCCAGTCCAGATCTGAGGAGTCAGCAGACAGCTTTGACCAGCTACCACGAAGGGATCACAGTTTAGAATTTTCAGACTTTTAAAAACTGAATACTGAAGTGTGCTCTGCCATACAGTGATGTTAGAATACCAAGTCTTCAAACAGGCTCTCAGTACATCGTGAAATAATCTGAACTGTTCTGTCTGCATGTGAACACATGACAAATACATCACCATGTTCTGCTGCCTCCTGGTACAGTTTTTCCATGTCTCTCTCATTAGTAAATGAGAAAGATAAGGTTGATCAGAGAGTAAGACAATTATTTCCTATCCATTTGAGGGAGTTGCCACTTGCATTAGGTACCATGGCATGCACAGCCTGCACTGGCCACAACTGGATCCAGACTCTCCAGCCTCATTCCTAAGGCTACTACACATTCCCCCCCATTGCATCTTTGCCTATGGTCTAAAGTAAACGTGGTTAACATCATCTGCCCCACACAGGAGACAGAACTCTCTACCTCTTTCCATTTGCACCACCATAGATCACAATCATTGAGGTCTCACTCTTCGAACTGATTTTCCACTTCATTTCTCATGTGCAGATGCAAATGTAACATACAGATGTAAAACATCTGCAAAGCAATTTTTTTATCATTTTCCCTCAGAAATTCTTGCACATATAATATACACTTATTTAAATTTATCTGGCCTGTCCAAATCAGTCCAATTTTCAACAAACTACTGAAACATGTACCCATACACAGTGGTTATATCCCCACCAAACTTCAAGTCTCTAATATATATTTCTAGGTAGGTATTCATCTAATCAAAAAAGAACATATATATTTATTGGTATAAATTCTTTTTTCTTTTAATTTTTCAGGTGCTTCAAAATGGTTAAATAATTTTTGGTCAAAGCTTCAAGAAAAATAAAAGGGCATTTCCAGTGATGAAGAACACCAAATACTTGTGTTAAATAAAGCTGTGATAAACACCATGTCCTGTTGCTCCCTCATTTTTGTAAAGGAAAATTCATAGACTACTTTAGCTATGGGCACCATATGCAGCTATAGCTTTTTTTAAGCTGATGTCATATTTTCAAATATTGTTCTTTTCAAATACTACCAATATCTTACTTTGAATTGCCATATTTCCTCTAAATACAGGATGTTCATTTTTATCTGTTACTCGAATAGTCAATATGCTAAGGTCAGTTCTTCCAGTTGTATCTTCAACGAAAATGTGTAAATCAAAGCTCTTTGGCATTGTTTCATAATCTAGGACAGGGTTTCCAGTGGTAACAACCTGAAAATAAAAGATTATCATTAGTACATGATGCAAGAGATATAAGTTATAGTCTAGATGAGTGAATAAGTTATGGTCTAAATGAGTGAATAAAGTAAAGGGATACTTTCCATCACTAAACAGTATTTCAGATCACCTTCTACTTGCTGGCACATTTCTTGTCAGTGGCAAAAATGTGACAAAAACAGAGTGGAGAGAGAGACCAAATTGTTGTGGTTTCATGGAGCAACTCAACGATCTTCAGTGTGAGGACCAGTTTGAGGAGGAGAAAGCCTGGAAGGAGCTGTCCTGCCTCACAGACAATGCTTTTCCTTCAAGGTCAGGACTACATTTTGCCCCTTCCTCATGTAACCTGTTTCTGGGAGAAAATTTGCAGGAAACCACAGGAAGAAGGGAGCTGCACAAGTACAGTACATGAGAGAGAGACCAGAACTGTTTGGTGAAAATGCTGAAGTAATTCAAAAGTAACCTAGGCCTGGAGTTTTGCAAGACTGATAAGGCAAACATTTGCTTTGTGTTTGGGGTTTTTTTTAAGGCTTCCACCTCTGCATATTTCCTCTTAACACAGAATATGTACAAACATAAGACTGACACTCCAGGAAAAAGCATTAAATGCATTCATTTTGGATTTTGGATGAGTCCAGAGCAACAGCCAGATGCTGAAAGTTGTATGTTTCAAACTTCACTGTTGAAATCAATAAAACCCCAAGAACTTTCCTTTCTTGGACAAGAAAGGGAAAGGTAACTGTTCAGTTTACTGTGTAGCTAAAGAGCTGTGAAGCCTGAACATAGTAGCAGGGTGCTGTGGAACTGGAGAAGGAGGAGAGTTGGGTCTCGCAAGTGTATGTGACAAAGAGAGTGTCTCTATTCACAATGCTGCAGAATAAAGAAGGCTGGAGAGGATGCAGAAGGAGAACAATGAAATAAATCCTTGGGTTTAGATTAGATACTGTGGCCAGAGTTCAAATACAAAAGTGATGTCTTTTTTGTGTGGTTTGAAGAAAGAAGCCAAAATAGAGCCAATTAACAAAAAGGAGAGTGAACAGAAGCACAAATGTTTTGTGCCTTCTGGTATGTAAAAAAACTGCTGTCTGGAACCTTGTGGATCTTTTTGTTACAATACTGCAGGAGAAAATAACTGTGTCCTGGATGGTTTCCTTTCCTCCTGTATTATACAGATAGAAGTTTGATGCTACCTCAGAAAAACCACGCTACGAAAGTTTGTCACACCAGTGGAAAGACTGGTCTCCAAAATGAATGTTAGTTGGCGATCCAAATACAGTAAGCAGATGCAATGAATTCAAAATGAGAAACTGTCCTATTCTAAGCAGAAGTAATGTGCACTGGGTATTATCCCTCAAGTTCACAGCCAAATATTTTCATTAATGCTGTAACTACAGCCAGACTAAATGTGTCTAAATATACTTCTTACACTCTACTTTATAGAGGCCTTGGAAGTAAAGATGTGAATCTAGATGGTTTCTTTCTAGGTTGCTTTTGAACTTTTTTGAGAAGAGCTTGCCACTGACATAGGCTGAGAGCCACTATTCACCTTTATTCCAGGCAGGACCAACGCTTACTGAAAAAGGCAGGACTGTACATACTTGAAGCAGGTGTAGACTTTGTGAAAGGGGGTCTAGAGTCACCCCATAACTGTCTACCCCTCATTCCACACTGGAATTTCACGACTCTCTGCCCCCCCCCCCTTCACCTTCAAGATATTCAGAGAACATCACTAACAGCACCCAGGTAGTTTCAGGTAGAAGTATGTTTTCATGCCTTCAACACATCTCACCCTTGGGAATCTTAAGAGTAAGGCAAGGTGGAATGGGCAGGGCTTAGATCTCAGAAACTGTGACTTTCTCAGAAATTTCAAAACATATCAAGAAATGTGCTATTGCTTTGTCTTGCAGCAACCAGAGTAAATGTGCTTCATAAATGCATAAAAGCCTGTCCTAGGAAGTACTTAGCTAATGTGAAAACCCCATAATTCATACATGAAACACTGCCTTTTTCTATATCTTAGCGAAGATCTAATAGCAGTAGGTAGAGCTGAGATATCTCACTTAGGACGACATCACTTTTGTAATATATTGAACAAATCTTCTACAGCATAGCATAAGTAATTAAAAGCAGCGATGCTCATAAAATAAATGAACTAAGAACACCCCTGTATTTATCCTTGCCTTATGAGTTGTGATTAACGCTCATCTGCTAATTTGTAGAATTTGTATGTAGCTTGCTTTATGACTTTGTCATGACTGATATTCACTGACTCAACCTCTTTGTTCTACTCCTCCAAGTGAGTTAGGACACCTTGAAAACAGCTACGGTTCAAGCAAAACATACAAAGGTTCACAGGCCATTCTGGTATTGGGGCTGTGGAATGAAATTAATATAAACTGGCACTTTGGAAGAAGCAGACTCCAGCCTACAAATTTTTTTGCCACTCATTTTACTCCTTGTGTCACTCTGAACTTGCTAGAACAAGAATTTCTCCATCATCCTTGTCATGACAAAAAACCAAGAAGAGACTTTTTATCTATTTGCAGAGTTATTTTTCTTCCAGATTAATTTCTCAGTCTCACTCAAAAAGGAGCAACATCACTTATGCTTCACAACATAAAGATGGCATGGGACAGAAGCAAGCAGTGTTTTGCAGTATGTTTTGCAGTGGAAGGAATAATTTTAATTCAAAATGCCAAAATACAGCCTAGAAAGGGAATCCCACATTATGAATTTTCTGGCAGCAAAGTCAGCTTGAGGGACATATCTGTTTCCTTCTGACTGTCACACAGGACTCTGGGAAACAGCATGAAGCTGTGTCAGAGGAGGTTTAGGTTGGAGATTAGAAAAAAGTTCTTCACCTAGAAGGTGGCTGAGTACTGGAACAAGCTCTCCCGGGAAGTGGTCAAAGCACCAAGCCTGACAGAGTTCAAGAATCATTTGGACGATACTCTCAGGCACATGTTGTGACTCTTCGGGTGTCCTGCACAGGGCCAGGAGTTGGACTCAATGATCCTGATGGGTTTCTTCCAACTCAGCATGTTCTATGACTATATGATTCTACGATCTCTTCAGCTGACCCAGTCCAGGTGTTTGTCCAGCCACATCCTGTGCTTCACAGGTGAAAGAGGGCTTTTCTGGAAGTTTTTTTAACCATTTCACTGGCCTGGCTGGGGAGCAGTAAAGAACCAGCAGAGCTAGCTGCTTTGTACTTTGTACTTTGCTGGGAGGTCAGAGTGTGGGAGCATGTGAGCTGCAGCAGCTCCCCTCAGGCAGGTCAAATCAATGAGCCACAACCACCCAGGGCAACAGTCTTACTTTTCCCAAATTTTCTCCTAGAAACACCAGCAAAGAGAACAAGAAAAGAGTCCTTGCAGCAGTTCTGCTTCGTTGGAAATACCCAGAAAAGGGTATTCAAAATTTTTAAGATGCTTCTCAGTTTCTATCTGTATCTTTTAAAGATGCTCTTCAGTGTCACTGTTCAGTCTCAGACATAGAAGCAAGTTACAATGGGATGACAAGTTATCATGTGTCTGAACACTCATTGCCAGTGACAAATGGGAGCTAATACTTGCTAATTTATCCAACAATGAAAATTAGCCTGAAGTAATGGAAGTTGCTTTGCATTTGCCACAGGAAAGAGAATGCAGTGGATAGAAATAGATCACAGATGTGTGGAAAGCTGATAACTTCTTACCTCAGTATAACTTCCTCATGTGCCACAGTCTTCGTTCAGAATTAAAAATTACTTTGATCTGACTCAGCTGCCTTTATTTTGGAAGTGAGTCAAATTAATTAATTCTAGGTGAGAGTGGCCAAACAGAAGCTGCATGTGGTTTAACTAAGCCACTTCAAATTCACAGTGACTTCATGTAAATTAAGTTGAAAAACTATGGACAAATCCTCAAAACAGAAGCAGGGTTCTACTTGTTCTTCTTCACCTCTTATTTTCTAAAAATCACGTTTTTTTCTATCAGAGAATTAATGGAATTATTGTGATGAGTGATTTTTGCCTAGATGCAATTAAAAATCATATTCACTGTTGCTATTCACTGGTCATATCTATTACAGCATGTCCAAATACTACCACATCTGCATTTACAACTCATTTCTGATTAAAAGATGAGACACTGTGCACTCTCAGTGCTCAGTAATCCAGGAAACGCCAGCATCCATGACTGAACATTGCTCAAGCTAAATGTAAAACTCACCCTGTATTCAAGACCTCCTTTTGATTCAATATCAAAAGCCTCTGTGAGTGGATTTGAATTTACTATAGTAGGAAGAATTGCAACACCTTCAGAAGACAATGGAGAAACAGTTACATTGAAGTCACAGACTGAAACACCAGCTGCTGTGTTTTCTTCAACAGTGCTTGTTGCAGGTAAACCCTTAAGCAACGGGGTTTTTCTTCCTGCAAGATGAAAATAAATGCAAAATTACTTCTGGAAATCTTGGGCTATCAGGAGCACACAGCTTTTGCCAAGAGCTGCCATTATTGAGCACAAAATGGACTAATTCCCTTTTTGTTATAAACGGGGGCATGCATGGTGGTAAACCTAGTGCTAATGTTAAAGAATCAAACTTTAATTCAGTCCTATAGTGTTGTCATCTAGAGTGGTTGTTGTTGGAGTATTATTGTTTGCCTTCATGTATGTCTTTCTATAGAAGCAATCAAGGATGTTTCTATCATTTCATTTTGCTCTCTGTACTAATTGCTGCCTCTGCTCACTGTCACATCAAAAAGCACCTAGAATCACACAGACCAGGATGTTAAGGAAACATTTTTTGTAAATTATGCTGTCTGCAGCACCCATTTCCTCCATTTTCCCTCTTCTAATTATTTTTAGGACAGCTTTGTGCATACCTGGCTCGTGAGTAGTGTGAGTTAGCAACAACTTTGGGTGTTGTGCTGTTGTGTCTCCTGCTTTGGGCATGGAATAGCAACCTGGAGTCCTTGGAGGAGATGTGGATCCACAAAAGCTCCCTATGGTTCAAAACTGCCTTGAAGCAGCCCATACTGGTGAGGCATCCAACAGCTTGCCAGTCAGATCTCTGGAGTCCCCAAACCAAATCTTTTGCTTTCTCTGTTATTTAGCTTCTAGTTCTTGTTATTTTTGACAAAGCCTGTTGTGATTTATTTCATAAAGAGTGTCCAGAAAACACAAATCACAACAGCTTTTAAGGTATGTCCCGAAACAACATCTTAGTAATTTCACATCCTCGAACTGGCAACATGCCCCAACACGAGACTATGGCAGGGCTGACTATTGCTTGGGGATGCTTCTCTGGCTCATCCAAAACACTCTCCAGGAAAGCTGGCTGCATTCAGTTGAAATTCCTACACAATGGGTGCCAAAAGGAAGGCAGATACAGCTCGCTCAGGGGCTGGGACAGGCTGTTCATACACCAGCAATTACTGTAGGAAAAGCTCCGGGAAGTCTTTATTTTTGCTACACAGCTGCAAGGTAAAAAGCTGCTAAGGGAAGTAGTCTGAGGCCATTAGAGCCGCAGCCTCTACACAGCTGCATGGGGATTCCCATGCTCCCACACTCCAGATACAGCAGGTCCATGGATCACTGATCTGGCTGGGACTACTCTGGCATTTATGGAAAAAAGGTCCTTGGAAATACTGTGCAGGTGGGTGAGGTACAGGCTGGGATGTGGGAGACACTGAGGTGGGAAGACTGTAAGAGCCTGCCTGTAAGAGTTAATCTGAACAGGTCATGCTGACACTCCGATAGGACCGAGTTCAGCTGAGCTGTTACTGATTTATGTGTGAAGGACTAAGTTTTTATTACTAGTCTTACAGATTCTGGAAAACACCATCAACAAAAAATAACCCATGCAAACAAGGCTGGGCTGAGAGAGTCTTCTGGGAATACATTTCCATAAGTGGAGCTGAACTTTGAATATAATCTCCTGTGGACAGCACCTGATTAATCCAGTTCCCTCATTAAGCTGCAATTCATTAATGGAAACCATTTATAAAAACAATGAAATAATTTGCAACATTTAGAAATGTAGAAAGGAGTTGCTATTTTTATATTGTCTCTAAAGATTTTGTTGGCTGCTTATTCCAGATCTGTCTTTCTAAATCACAAGTTCTTACTTTTTGATCCTTATTTTTAACTGAAATTTTTTGGTACTGCATCTAAATGGCTTCTTCTTTTTTCAACTGATTTTACAAAAACCCTCCTTCCGTATTCACAAGTCCTTGCTTACCTCTTTACTTTGCAGAACAAAATATGCCTGAAGTAATTTAATATATTATTTATCATAATTGCCAATGTCAAACACTGACGAATGCCGAGTCCAAGACAAAGAAATAATGAGATTAGCTTTGAGAAATTTATGAATATATAAGCCTTATTTATCTGTGATTTGCTAGTCTTTACAATGTTCTTGAGTCACACCTTGTCTCTCCAAAACCAACAGGTTAGAAAAAGGAAAGCTGAGATTCTCATGCAATGTCTGCAACACAGCTTTGGGGACATCAGGAAAATAAACACTGACAGGTTCCTGAGGGATGGCAGAACTCTTTCAGTTCCTCAAGACCAAAGTGAACAGGTAGCAACATCACTGCTCCATGAGCCACACAGGCTGCAGTTGGAAGTTCTACTTTAGGTTGCTAACATGAACATATTTGTATGGGCAAATGTTCCATGCATTTACACTGAACAAGGACAGTGATATTATCTTTTTAATATTCTCCAAAAGTTTTTTTTTCTGTTTGGTCTCATTAGGTTGCTTGTTTTATTTTGTCAAAGAGAAATGTTATCAATATTTGAAAGGAGAATACTGGACTATTAAAACTACTTATTTTTTCTTGGAGAGTTGACCTTCTTTCCCACTCCAATGCTGTCACACTAGCAGTGGCTATAACACATGAAGTGCCTCATTCAACAGTATCTTAGAAAAGAGGCATATCCTTTTCATTATACTGATGTAACCACAGAGCTCAATCTATTTCAGTAGGAAAATAATTGTTACTTGATTTTTCCCATCCATGTCTGATCCCTAAATATGTATTATAAAGCTCCCAAGAGAAAGTATAACAGCCAACAGTGTTCTAATTTTAGCAGCATAATGAAATCATGTTCTTACCAGATACTACTCCCAGCAAAATGAGGAAAAGGAGAATGATCTTCATTGTCTTTACAACCCTCTCCTTTGTGGTCCCAGGATATAAACTGAAGGAAGATCATGTTATGTTCTCCCTAGTTTACATCAGCTCCACTTAAAATTTTTTTCTTTGTCATGTTGTGCAGTGAGAACTGAAACAAAGGACTCCTGTCTCTAAGGGAGTTTCCAAACACCGTCAGCTTGTTTGCTTGTCAGGACCTGCTCCTTGCTGACACTTCATCCACAGACCTGGTCTGCACTTGAGAAAATAATCATTAATTGTCCTTTCACTGCAATTGTCTTATTCAATGAAGCATTATGAAGAGAATCTAGTATGTTCTAAATCTGGAAATACCATGCTGCTTTCACCACTCTGGCAATGAGCATTTGACCGGAGTCAAATACTCATGCCTTTTTATATGATAAAGTTTGTACATGATGCCGCTTTGCTGTAGCTGTCTCAGGAACAGCACGGACCCCTATACAAAGTGCACTGGTTCCCTCAGATTAGGCATCTAGCTCCCTAGCCCACAATACACCCATACAACTTTTTTTTTTTTCAATTTGACTACGGGCAGTCCTAGTGGGTTTTTGTGGGGCATAGTATAAGTTTGACACTAATATTGGAACTGGATGCAATATAGGTGCATTAGAATCGACTCATAGAATAATTTAGGCTGGAAGGGACCTCTAGAGGTCACCTACTCAAACACCCTGCTCAAAGCAGACTTAATTAGATCAGGTTGCTCAGGAATTCATCTAGTTGATACTCAAACACATCCACACAAAGTTAACAGCTCTGATAAGAGGTAGAATTTTGAGATTCAGGTTTAACACCACTGTGGAGAAACCTGACTGACCTGTGAGCTAGGCTAGCATTGCTAGATGGTTCTGCATGACTCTCTATGGCTGTCACACTGAAAGCTGACAGTAGTTCAGAAAGCTCTGTCCTGTGCTCCTGTGTTTTGTGTAGCATGAGCATGCTAATTGAACATGCTGAACACGAGCAGACAGTTTAATGCTGGGGCAGGCACTGTTGCTTGTTGCATTTGCAGTTTAAACTATGCTTTAATACACATATGTGCCCTGGAGAATTTGCTGATACAATGAAACTGGAAAAGATGCATCAGTACAACTTACTGATTGGAACTGAGCTATATCTACATATCTGATAATGATTTGGGGAACCATGAGAAATATTCATTTGATGGCTAATCTGCATCTATTTTAAAGTGCTTGTTGGGCCTTGTGATGCAGCCTGGGTTTAAAGTGGATGCGGCCACACCATATCATCTGGGAACACACACTGCATCAACCTGTAGTACTGAGGAAGCTAATCTTCCATTGCCCCGGGAAAGGTGTGCCTAGACTTTATGTTAGTAAAAAAATATATGGAAAACCTCACCCTCAAGTGACCTAATTATGCTGATAATAATGTAAATGTATTTATCTTGGCAAAAAGTCTAACCTGTCCCTTTACCTACCAGATCTTTGCCCATTCTGTTTTATGTGTTTCCTAGGTTCACAAAGAAGCTTTTGACCTGACTAGACATCTTGCAAAGATGAGGTCTCTGTGCACAGGCATGAACCAGGTTTGTACAGTGTGATGTCTTGTACAGTGATCTTTTACCTGTTACCAGAACACTGTAAAACTGCTGCTAGCTTTATTCCCTCCTCTTAGTTGCAATGTATAATCTACGCCATGGTAAGGTTGTATCTCTAAGTCTTGGAAAAACTATAGAAACATCTGGGATAAGTTTTAAAGTCTTTCAGACATGTGACTAAACATGTTTAGTATCTACTTCAAGTGATAGGACTGATTCCATCCCAGTGATAGGACTGTTCTGAAAAACCAAGCCATCTCCAGAACTCAGAGGTCACAAATTTTATCCTTTATTTTCTTTCTTTTACTGTTTAGATTAGGATTTGGGGGTGGGGAGAGGAATTGGTTCTGGTGTGGCTTGAGGTGGTTTTTTCCCTATAAATACATTTTCCATCTTCTTTGTTTTGTCCTTCCTTCCTCTGAGAACTTACACAAATCTACTTTCAGCAAGGGTTCAGTGTCCATATACATAAATCAGACTTTCCTCTGCACATTTCATGATATAGACACTACAGAGGGATATGGGAGACATGGATGGGAAAGGCATCTGGAATACACACGTGCTTGAAATGCTAGCCTTTCCCCAGCTTAACCTGGAAGTGGAATAGGTAATTGTTTCAGGTGCTATGTGAATACCCATGGAGAAGTTAATTTCTGGTTTCTCTCTAAATATATCTCCAGGGCTTTCAAGTAGTTCCTGTTAATCCTCGTGGTTCAAGTATGTTGTGAGAAGAGACTATAGAGGTGACCAGGGAGATGAGAGGAGAGCCAAGCGTAGCACACAGGAACGAGGAAGGAGAGTGTGGAACAAGTGTGAGCAGAAAGGGCTCTGGCTCTTTTTTCTTCCTTGAGTCACTGCCAGTATCTCTCTGGACCTCCCTTAGGTCCCTCTTTTCTTATATTCCTCTGAGCAGATTTCTGTGGTTTTCTGATTCAACCTGCCAGGTTGAGAGGCGTGAAGTGAAAGAGCAGCCAGAATTAAAAGAGAGCCCAGAGCAGGTTGAAAATCCAGTAGAAATAAGTATACAAGCTGGTTAGGAACAGATGAATTAGGAAAAGTTGAGCAAGGCAGAAGTTCCCTGGCAAGGGTGGCAACAGCAGCTCTCACACTGCAAGAAGGTCAGGACTGAGAATCCTGGGAATATAAAGCAATTAGATGAAGAGAGATCAAGGCAACACAAGCAAGAATACAACCTGGGAGTTTGCAGGCAAAATAGAAGGAGGAAAAGTTAATTGGAGCAAATGAAAAGGTCAAGGAAAAAATGGGGTTTTAGTAATTCTTTGGTTTTCAAGATGTTTTGAAATCTGGTCATTTTAAAGCAGTACAGAAAACATACACCTCTGAAAAAATGTCTTCTGGATTATCAGGTAAATGGAGAATACAAGGAAGATGCTACATCTTTCAAGAAATCAAAGAATCCTGGTTCCAAGGGAAAGACCAATAGACTGGAGTATGAGAGACTGCACTGCCTTAGACTTTGATGCCCAGAGAAAGAACACAGGAAGTGAGGGATATCAGGTGGGAAAGAGCAGAACTTGATGTGCAAGCTTCCAAATGCCTGTCCTCAAAAAAGTGAGGGATTTCAACAGAGGCCAGCTTCAGAGAAGTAGTCTACTCGCATAACAAAATGTTCAGGGTAACAACATTCATCTGTTTTCTATGCATTTAATTCTTAATGGCCTTCCAGTCTGTCAACATGAAGGAAATGTTCTCTCACTTTTCAAACACATCTGAGGTTCAGGACATAATTTTCCCATTAATGGTTATTTCAGACAGAGCAGTGCCTCTCTTGCCCTTAGCCAACTCATGGGAAAACAGACATTTTGCTCTTAGTCTGGTAATTACTCACCAAAAATTGAGTAGCCTAAGGAGAATTTTCATACACCTGCTCCAACCTCAGTTTATGAGTATTTATTATTGTTATTTCATTAATTAAATTACTAAGACTGTCAGGTTTTATTTTCAACTCCTTTCTCTTTAAAATACAGTTTCTCCATTCACTGCCTTGGTAACATTTCCTAAAAAATTAAAACAGTACCTTAGCATCCTACACCAAAACCTTATGCACCATTTCCTCTGATTTCTCAGCTAAAAGCTTCCTCTGTACCATTTGTGAGTGACAAGAACAAACTAAAAGTCATGTAGTACTACCCATGCTACCTTAATTTCACCTAAAGTGATCCCAACCTAGCAAGGTCAGTAACCCATACAATGACAAAAAAAGTCCCAGGCACACATCTTCCTAACATTGACTCGTAAACATGTAAACCCACCAGTCACTCTCTTGACAATTAACCTGAGGTGTTTGTTAACAAGAAGTGATTCCATCACAGCAACTGATTTTTGGGGATCCAGATTTAACTTAAGAACAGACTAAAATCTGGGTGAGTACACACAGAAGACTAGAAATGATGCTGTTGTCAGTGCTGAAAACAAGTTCTCCCATTGCTTCACCAGTTATACGCCCAAGGATGAAAGCATTTGCCAGAGAAGAAGGAATCCTGAGAGTCTGTCTTTTGCAACTAAGAATATGAGCACTTATTTTAGGAGTGCTAGGAGTATGTAAGGCATTAAGTTAGCAGAGATTGTTCTGATCCTTCCCATTCTCTCTGCTCCATCCTGACAAAAGTGGACTGAGGCAGACAGATGACTACAAGAATATGAATTCAAGAAAGCTCCAGAGATACTTGAATCTTCCCTACGAAGACGTCAATTGACTTTAACAAGGCCACACAGAAAGTACGGAAAAGCCAAAGTTTATGGTCCCACTCCCAATCTCCATCATGATGACTGTAAGACATTATGATTGTAAAAAGCACATTGATTGACAAATGTTTTTCTCTTTGAGAAGTTCTTGTGCTGGTAAAAAATACTACTTTTTCTTCTGCCTTAAAAAAACATGGAAGTCAATGACAAGTTTCAATATTCATTCACCTGAGCAAAGTTGATGCTATCAGCAACTACTTTGTGTTTTGTGGTTCAAGATGAAAAACGTGTGGTGGCATAGAACATTCAGTGCCTGCAAGAAACTATGTCACTTGTCCACACCCAACATGTATAACACTTGGATTTTAATCATGTGATTTGTCTTCCAAAGCAAGTTCTAATGCCTGTAAAGATTCAGTGAAAAATGTGTTGAGGCCAATGAAGTCTTCTTTCTGTGTTTACTGTTTATTGGATCAGGGCCTGAGCCCATGCAGTGATTCTTTGTATATCTCGTGTTACAGCATTTACTGCATATTACACGTTTGTCTGTTTTTGCAATTGCTTGACCACCTGAGCTGTTTGGTAAACATATAAACAAGGATGTGAAATACCAAAAGATGCAAATGCAACAAGAAAGAATGCTCTGGGCAATTATGGGTACACAAACTGAGGTTACTATGTACACAGTGTGATGCACTTCACTTAGTCAAGTATTTTATTATATAATCAAGAATTACTTCAACAGGCTTGACAAAACATACTATATCTTCCCTATTTTATCAGCAAAAGGGATTTGATTATTTTTGCAAAAGCAACCTTGCATTTTAGCACAAGTAAAATATTTTCTGTTGACTTTGTAAAAACAACTCACAGAAGAGTGTGCAACTAACAGAAAAGAGCATGGCTGGGCACAGGCTGATGAGGGCTCAGGTGGTGCAGTTCACTCGGAAGGGGACAGGTTTTTATATGTAAGCTACTCCATCCTTTGAACAGAAGGAGTGAGAATAATTCACTACTTCCTAACACCATGAAATTTTGTTTGTTTATTGTTTCAAGAACTTTGAGATCTTTAGCTGGGCTCTGTGGCTCTCCAGGAGACCAGAGGAGGGGTGTGTGAGGAGAGAAGGGCCTGTAACTCTGGATACACTCCAGTTTTGCTTTTACTGCCAAAGCTGTGGTGGGGACTGACCTGCACCAGGGCCCTGAGGTGGCATGGTGCATAAGGAGGGACATTTCACTTTCTCTCTTTGTTTCACAGTATAAGCTCAGTCTGGCTGTTGGACTGATATATGTCAGAGAGGATAATACTCTTTTACATGGAACTTTAAATAACTGCAAAGTGACTGCTAAGGACTTTGCACTTCTAGTGGTTCCTGTGAGCGT
Source organism: Manacus candei (assembly GCF_025592945.1). NCBI lineage: Eukaryota > Metazoa > Chordata > Aves > Passeriformes > Pipridae > Manacus > Manacus candei. The sequence goes on along the minus strand of NW_026138111.1, from coordinate 2,454,127 downwards.
CTGTCCCCATCAAATGACTACCCATCAGTTGACTGATGGTAACCACAATGTGCATAGTCTCAGTCCCACCATCACCATAGATCAGATGGCATGCAGCGGCCTGATACCACCTGAGGATTTGGTGTACTGTTTTTGTCTCTGCTCCATTCTCATGCTTAACAATATCCAATGCAGTAGTACCATGATTCACTCAGCTACGTGAGGGCAGACACTTGTGAGGCAGAGGATTAAAGCTGGGGCTGTGAAATAAAGACAGTGAAGAGACATGATGGAGGAAAAAGTTGGATCTCTGCTGGGAAAGTTGAGGAGTGGAAGAAAGGAAAAGATGGGGTGTATGAAGCTAGGGACATAGAGATGTACAATACAAGGATGAGGGAGGCAGTGGGTGTGATTTTGGGGTCTTTGCAATAAGAAGCATGTGGCAGAACAGCTGTGGCAGCAGAGACATAAGTCTGTAAGTTGGAAAAAAAGTGGTGATGGGGTGCATGGGAAGTGGCAGCCATCAGCTCGAAGAGGAGGCTTTGGTGATTGTAAGACAGGAGGGGAACAGAAAATAAATAGCTTTTCCAAAATAATTTCAATTTTTACTTCAATATCTTGCCTGGGACATATATTGTCCAAAGCCATCCTTGAAATCTTTCTACATTTGGGTAGCACTACCATTTCATCTAGGCTACTGGAAAATAATTACAATGACCTTAGACTCCCAAAGATCAGTGACAAGCCAGATTTTGAAAGGAGCAATTTCAATAGACCTGGACCTGAATAAAGTGGTCCAAAGGCAAACAAAATCCTAATCACACAAAGGAAACATGCAATATTCATCACTGGCCCTGTTCCTTGCTGTCTGTAAGCTCTGTGACTAGAGAAACCTTTAGAAATATCGCACACGGATAGGGTCAAATTCATCTGGGTACCGACACAGAATCACTTTTTACAGTTGCTGAGTTTAGATTATGCTTATTTTATACGAGAGCAAACATGATTGGAAAAAATAATTTACTTACAACTGACATAAAGAAACATTATATCTGAGTAATGACTTGACTGAGTCTGCCACCACATTAATACACAAAAGGCAGCGGGAAACCAGTGCAATATTCCGGATGTAGATACTTGCCTGTGGATCTGAGCATCAACATCATAGAACAGTCTGAGACCATAAGAGCTTTCTTAATGAAACAGATCCCACACAGTAAACCTAGTGTCCAATAAATGTTTTGACAGAGAACTGTGAAGCTGTAAAGGTAGGTGGATGAATGCACAGAGATTAAAAAAAACTCTGCAGCCCAGATTGAGCTTAGTCACATAAAACCTGGTTGTTATAATATGAGCTATGGGGGTGATAACAAGAAAACAAGGTCAGGATATGTCCCTTTGCTGTGTATAGCTCCCATTGACCATTGCTGGAGCTGAGGGAATATTGCCATCTAGTGCCACACAAAAATCCAGCTGTCTAAACAGAAAAAAGCCATTTAGTTCATATAGGCAATGGTTACAAAGCATCCTAAAAAGCAGGGACATTATGTGCCAGGGACATCATTTTGGTCAGTGTCTTTGCCAAGCTTGTTACTAAAAATGGTACATTTTCTCCTTTAAAAAAATGACTGCATTGTGGGGACTGAGTCATAATGCTTTGAAGGAGAGACCCTATTCAGTCTTTCAGAGGTTGTGAAAAGTGAGAAGTATTCCTATAGCGGTTTAGCAAGTAACAGTCAGAATGATGGGATGATGTTGAGGATTGGATTTACCTTACCTTCCTTGATATTAATAAAACACAAACCTATATATGTTAATGTTATATGGTCAACCTAGGCTTCTTTTGGAAACAAAAAAGTACCAGGACACAACTGGTGAGACCAGCTTTAGCTGTTGCCTTTAGAATGGGAAATGCCGTACTTTTGAAACATCTGTTTCCCCACAGTGACAATAGAGAGGGTTTGGGATGGCTAGGTCTGATATTCAGAGCACTTCAACCCCTAGTGTCTGTCTCTGTGTCATTTTTTAACCAGATAGACAACAATTTTGATGACCTGTCAGTGGAAAAATAAATACTGCTTTTAGACCCCTAGACCCCATGATCTCAGTTGTGTGATTCTCATTCAGGTTGGGGGGACACATGTACTCACACAGGAGTTCCCGCTGACCACAGTGGAAACAAGTGCTGGCCTGTACCACACTGCCTTTGCTGACAGGCCAGCACACTGGACCATGACACGTTTTAAATTCACCTCTGTGTGCTGCAGCATTATGAAGTTCTTCCCGTTGTCATGCCAGAAAGAGCCCTTAGGGGTGACAGAGCAGTTCAGTTCCCTTCAGCCAAGACCCTGCTGAGCACGAGATGAGGGTTTTTTATTGAGTGCATATGTTTGAGATACTTTTAATGAGGCCATCAACTCATCTGTGTTACCAAATACATGCCATATTATAACAATTTTCAGTCACTGCCCATCTGGAGCAGATTCAAACCAGTGGTTGATTTTCAAAAGCAATTTGAAAATCAAAATCAATTAAGTAATCAAATTTTCCAACTGCAAACAATGTCCAGATTTTCAAACCAGGAATGTCATGTTTATATATGTTGACTTAAAATTACTTAAATGTCCCTCCAGTACCTCTGTGTTAATTGCCATGTTATTGCCTGTGGTTGTGACTTTCCCACTATGTCTACCCAGTAACCATTCAAACAAAAGGATTAAATCACAAAGAGAATTAAAGTCAATAATGTAAAAGAATATTTTCAACCCGAGAAGAGTTTCGACACCTACCACTCCTTTTCTTTTAAATAGCATGAATGCCAATTAAACAAGAGGTTACTAAATTAATTTGCTTGTATTTTAAAAATTTATTATTTCACATCATCAAATATAAATCCTTTTCTTCACTGATTTTAAATACGCTGCAAAAAACGTGTATTCAAAGTTCCTCTAAATGAGGACTTATTTAGGTAATAAAATGCCTCACAGTAATAGTAGCGTATAAAGTTACTGATGTCAAACTCTGCCAGGATTTTCAGGGGTATTTTCTTTGTTTTAGAGAGGGAGGTTCACTTGGCAAAGCCCTTACATATGGTATTAGAAAAGAAAAAGAATATCTGCACTGTCCTGAGTGTCCATAATGTGAATTAAAATCCCATCTAAAAAGGAACCTGAAAAGCAAGGATCGTAGATTTATAAACAGATTTTAAAGCACCTAGAAATGTGACTTTCTAAAGCTCTCACTCTTACCATCTAAGTTCCCCATAACTAAGTTTAGCTAAAAAAATTCTAAGCTAACAGCTTCCAGAAATAAATAGCAAGAAGCTGGCAGCAAAATCTGGAATTCCCCCACACCTCTTAATCCACAGGGACACAGACTGACCTTTCAGATGCAACTTAAACCCAGCTGATTTCCTCAGGCTTTTGCCTGAAATGAAGCCTGGCTCTAACAGCTTGGGTGTTCTAGGCAGGCAGGAAAGGATTACTAACATTAGCTCAATATCTTAATTGCTGTACTTAAAAGGCTGCCTACAGCTGTATCCAGCACAGAAAGAAAGCTCTCACTGATTTCACTGGGATCTGGATTGCTCTTTTAAGTTTGAAGGAGCTGGGGAAGTGACAGGAAGGATGGATGTTTTACCTACTGGTACAGACTACCATGACTATATTGGCACTGGCATCAGCTGAGCCTTTACACCAGGCCACGCAGTTTTAGGAAGCTGTGACATGAAATACATTCAGAAATTGTTTTCCTATGCCAAGGGGCAGCAGTAAGATGACATGCCAAATCTCTTTAAAATCAAGAGGTGAACGTCTCAAGATGTCCACCCACTCAACAATCCAGTTGGATGGACAATCTTAATGCAAAGAAAGGTGATGTCCACACACGTTTAATATCAACACCTATTTATCTTTTGTTTCAATCAACACTAATGGCAGGCAGTGGGGTTTACTTGTTTTGCTGTACTGATATTTGCAAACCTCTGAGACTGTTTCTTTGCATAAAACATTTTTCTGCACATGGGCATTTTTCTTGATGAAACCAACCTCTGCTGCACAGTCCACTCCGTTATTTCATACCAGCCTAGGCTATCCCAGGCTAATGCACCCACACAACTGCTGGTGTTGCCACACAGGGAACTGGATCCACAAATTGAGCCTGGATGAGAACTGAGAGAGTGGATGACACACCCAGGAACAAACGGCCAGGAAATAGGGGTCTGGGCAAGAAAGTGCCTGTGGAACTACAGCCTGAAACACTCCCTTCCTTTGTGTTCAGAGGATGTGGAGTAATGCTCATCCAGGTTGTGGGATACACCAAAAATGGGTTTTAAAGACCCTGAAACCTCTAACGTTGTTGCTTTTTTGTGACTACAGAAATTTAGCCTGGCTTCTGTCTTTTTTTTAAAAAGTGCTAAACGTTACACTATTAGCTTTTTTCTGTTGAATTAAATGTTCTGTGAAATAGCAGAGGGACAGTCACCATATCCCAGCTAAATGGTTTGTTTGGAGCAAATTATTTTCTATTCTTGAGCAAAAAGAATTTAATCAAGTGTCAGAAACAAACTACATCTTGACAGATTAGCAGGGTTGTTGCTGTTAAAATAAATTTGTTGCCAGATTTGTTTACAAAACTTATTTTTTCAGGGATGGGTGAACTTCCTGGAATTTGTCAATCTCTTGAATAAATATTGTGGAAGATCTGTAAAATGAGAATTAATTAAAACTTTTCCTATGAGTGTAAACCAGACATTTTGCTCAGCGTAAAAAAATTCTTTGCAAGCCAAAGGGAATTCTTCAGGGGGGTGAACAGTGGAGAGGCAAGAAAATTTGAGCACTGCCTTTCCTCTTCCAAACAAAATTTGGGATATAACAACTATGACTAATACAGGAATTGTAGTTTATATACTAGATTTGATATATCCCTTTTTAACTTTCTTCACGGTTCTGAACTGACCTCCAGACATTTGACTTCAGCTTTCAAATCCCTCAGAGGTTTGTTTATTTTCCTATGAGTCTTTTTGGTTTGGCTGCTTCTGTACAATACGTGGCAGATGTGCTCATTTCTGGACATGGAGCTTTTTGATACTGACTCCTAGCCATGATTTGTGTGGCTCCAGGGAAGGCAGTGTTAGCTTGGATGGGGTGGTATCACCATCTCAGACAAAGAGATAAGCTTGCTGTCATCATCCATTCATTCTGCTGGGGTAACTGAAGGAACCAGATAATGAAATGCTTATCCTAGTCAGGCAGAAAACAAGGACAAGTATTTGCATTCCACCTTTTCCTTCACTGCAAGTTGGGTTTTCTGGTGGAATTTGGGGAGTTTTATTATTTTTATAAGTGATAAGGAGGAAAACATTCTTCATTTATGAAATGGTAGACAGCAAATCTTTCGTTCTTTCATGTATAAAGTCAAGAAAGTGTCACTAAAGATTGGAAGGAAAATCTAAAGACAGTAACTCTTTTCTAATAAAAAGACAAATATTTCTCCCATTTAGACTAAGATGAACTTATCTTCCCCCCCCCCCCCCCCCCCTTCCCCCCCCCCCCCCCGGTAAAATGTCACCTTGAAATTGGTCCTTGACAAAAGCCTTCAATGCTACTATTTGTAACATGTTGTTTCTGGCAAAGCCAGTGCAGATGTCAGTCTGCAATGGCCAACAGCAGTAACATCACCGTCCAGGTGAATTAGGCACACGACCATGGGTGGGTCCTACAAATAAGTTACAAAAGAGGTCATGGACTTCACAGAAGACACAGGGTTTTAAACCATGTAGCATTCAGGCAAACAGTCTTTCTTTGATTCTTTGTGTCAAAACAGAAGGATTGATTCTTCCCAGTCACCTTTCCTTAAAAAATTTCCGGGTTTTGAAATTACCATGACTGGTCTTAAAGATTTGATTAGTCAGAGCTATCACACGCTGCTGCTGTACTAATTAAATTAAACTCCACTGGGTCCATCCTCCCAAAGCCTTACTGGGTGCATTTGAGCAGTGTTTCCCACGGTCATATGTATGAAGCTGCATGTTGGCAGGATGGATAAGCATCTCTGTTTTAAAGACAGCCTCAAGCTTTTGCTTAAAGAGGCTAACACTGCCACTAACAACTAGGAAATCCTGGCAGATAGTCCACATGAATCTCTCCTTCTATATTTGCACAATGTCAAGCACTATCAGCACAGAATAAATAATAATCATAGAAACCTGGAGTCAGCCAGGAAATAGCTAAGAATGAGACATTTATATTTTAAAACCTGAAACCACAAAATTATCTTGTTATGATTCTGGAAAACCAATCTTTTCATTTTCTCCTCTTGTTTTCTTTTCCTAAAGAAGAAGAAATGCTGCTGAAGGTACCAAAGAAAGTTGATTTGGTCCTGTATTACAGAATTACACATCTGAAGTGTCCTGCCTGCTTAATACATAAAGCCCTTCAAACAGCAATATGAAGAACAGTCCTGATTTTAAATCCAAATAATTCATTTCTAACTGAAAACAAAAATTAGAAATGGAATACAAATGTATTTATACCATGGGAGAAAGAGGGAGAGTAGCTGAAAAACAGTTTCACCAGATAATCTTGCTTTAGATAATATCTGGACAAAGTCAAAATTTTTCTAAATATGATTGCAACTCCCTATTGAAAAGGATTTATATTAGTCATAAATCTTTAAAACAATGAGGAAAATTCATGAAGAATTTAGTCTCCAGCTCTATAGAAATAATAATAATAAAGAGTAAAACAAGTTGAAATTGGGAACTCTTATTTAATTCAGACTCTTGACAAACATTCAGGGTTACTCTTTCTTCACAAAAGGATCATTCATGTCTCCTTCTCTGTTCAGGTGTAGGGCTCCTATAGTATACTAAATACATTTTAAGACTGTATTTTGATGGTTACAGATAAGAAGAAACAGATTCTTACTTTAAATTCTGGTTTTATAATTTTGATGGGGTACACATACAAACTTTTTTTTCATATATTGGTCATCTTTAACAGAAATGCAAAAAGATCTGAGGAATGTCTCAGTACAATCAAATTAGAATTTATTCCAGAAGCATTTGTCAGAAGACATAATGGCAGGGATTATAAAGGAGAAGAATACATTGAAAACACAGAATGCCAAAAATCACCATCTGCTGAGATGATGGGAGTATCATGCTCAAAGCTGTTAAGGTGCTACTAGAGCTGTTGCACGTTACAACATTAAACAGTTAATTGCAGTTCATGGGTTTTAAGTAAAAGAACTGGGGACTGCTTTTTACCATAGCAACCACAAAAAAGAAATCTCTTCCAGCATGTATGCAATGTGCACCAACAAAAAAGCAAAGAAAATAATTATATTTGGAATTCGGCTTCTAAACTATAATTATTCGGACAGATTCCTCTTTCCAAATTTACATTCAGAGCATCCTGGGGAGAATTAGATGTTCATTCCAAATTTATCAGATGTCTCCTGAGGGACAAAAAGATGTATTACATTCTGTGTCTTTTCTCACTAACAACTGTCAGGATGACTCCTGCTGCTTAGGTAAATAGAGTAGGGAAGTGAAAGAATAGAAAAGAAAGGAAAACTTCTTTCATCTCACAAACATGTGGCCACTTGTGCTGCGGGCAGGGCATGGGTATAAATGCATCGGTCAAGATCACATGTGTACTATTGCTTAACTTTCACCACTCCAACCATTTCCATTGTGTGCTGAGGTCAGCCTACTTGTGCTCTTTTAGCATGAGGAAGCATGTTATGGTGACAACATTTCTGGTTGTTTAATCTCACGCCAGGTCAAGTTTGAGAGGAGGACAGGAGAAAAGGAAAGCAAAATGACAGTGACATCATCATCATTCCTTAAATACTAACATGTAACATTTTGATACCAATGGAACTTCTCATCCACGTTACTTTTTGAAATAAAAAAGCCCAGCAAACTAACTGAAGCAGTCACCTAAAAGGTGAGACAGGCAGGTGAAAAGCAATGAGAAGCGAGAAAGAGGGAGGTCTTGCTGGTTGCTATCCCCAGAGGACACCCCGAGGGCAGGAGACAATAGGAAGAATTGTATTTCACTAGCCCTGAATTAACTAAAGGTTTGAATATGGAAATGTTTTTAAAACATCTATTGTAACTGCTGAAAACAATTATGTCTGTGGTATCTGCCAACTCTCATAATTATCTGATGTTGTTTTAAAAATGTGTATGGGAAATTTTGCAAAATCTAGGACCAATAATCTCATGGCTGACACAGCATGCTCTTAGACTCTTACACCACAAATGTAGTGTGAGAACTGAACACAACAGTTGGCTACATTAAGATTCAGATTGACAAAGACAGACTGAGGGGGGTTTGTCAGCTGATGCAAAAATTTCCATAGGCAAAAATATTAAACACTGAATACATGGAGGAATTCACTCACATTTGAGTGCTTTCAGGACCCAGAGATGCCCTTCAAGTTTTACCTCTACAAATCCAGAAGATGCGTGTTCATGGTTCTGTGCACCCACAAATTCTCCATACAAGACTATTTCTACCCCCTACAATGTAGACTCCTCTCTTTATTTCAAGAAATTCAACTGTACTGCTATTAAATCTTGTGTTTATTGAGGTCTTTTCACCACCATAACTCACTCTGTTTCCATACAGACTCTAACTTTATATTTGTATTTATTTATAACAGCACCATGTATGTTTTGCCTCATCAGTTATGCAAATCTTTAGAAATATTTTGAAGTGCCCAACTCTACTGTGACATGAACATATAATTCAATAAAATGCCACTGCTTATGCTACTAGTAGATTTGACTGAGTCGTATTAATTGTGCTAATTATGATATGTGTGAGGACACAGAAAAAAAGGGCTCCACTGCTCTTATAAATGGAAGATTAGAGACCTCTTGCCATAGAGAACTGACAGTCAGTATATTCTTAGATGTTTAACCTTACATGAAATTTTTCATCCCGCTACACATAAAGCATTCTAATTTTGCTAGCTTTCCTATATCCCAGGCCACAATTGTAATAGTGTTTTGAAGTCACTAGTAGCTGCAATGCCAAAACTGCCGTTAGTGCAGAAGGAAAAGCAGGCATTGTATTATCAGATTATTATAGTCCTTGAATATAAATATGAATGCAAGTAAAAATGTAAGAGCTCAGATTTAGTATCGGAATAAGACTCCAATTCCCCACAAGGAGGAAGACTTCAATTCCACACAAGAAGGAGGAGGAGTTTGGGTATAGTTAATGGTCTGAATTTGAGTATTTTCTATTAATCTATTATTATTGTTATAAATTATTCAGCAGAATTAAACACAGACAGTGAGAATCCACAGATGCCCACTGTCTATTAAAGGAAAAGTACTTTTTTTATCTGTCAATTAAAAGATTTGGGAAACAACAGCCAGTTCTGGCTATAATTTTGCATCAAATGTGTATCTGAACTACAAGATTCTCAAATACTAATTTTGTAATTATTTTTAGTTGTGGGTTTTTTTCCCTAAACCACTATTGTTCACTTTTCATCGGTCTTGTAACTTTTGCATATACCAGATGTCACATGCTGAGCATCTACAAATAAGACTGGATTCAATGCACAGAGCTGCATCACTGGATGTTATTAACCAGTTAAAATGTTTGATGGCCATAGACATACAAAGATTCTCTTAATCTGAGCTTGCAAAGTTGCAGCCTTAGCTCTGACATTTATCAAACCATAGGTTTCCAACAAATAGAGTAGCAAAGGACATTGTATTTATATCATTAAGAGGAGGATTTAATTAAAAAAATTAGATTGTGAGATCGCAACTGAGGTCCATCCACATCTGGTCTCTACAACTGTATTGCCTCTTTAAAAGGTCTGGTGAAGAGTTTGATGACAGAAGTGCAGGGTGGCCCATAAGAGGTTTATGCATGTAAGCCAATGCTTAAATATCGAACCTATTTTCTACCTCCAGTGCCTTTAGTTGTCAGGCACATCCCTCACTACACCTCAGTTCCTGGTAAGGCCTTTGAGATCCATTTGGACTGAGTACAGAATTCGCAGTGACTCTTCCAGGGTGCAACAGGAATCTTATTAGGACAAAGCTCCTCACAAAGATAGCACCAGGAGTGCAAGGAGCACAGAAGAGTTCCCTGTACAATAGATGAGACACAATTGATTTCTGGCACTCCACTTCCAGGCTCAGCCAGAAATACAAGACGAACAGGCTTGCTTTCTTCTGCTATTTCAACATGTCTGCTTCCTGTATGAGCTGGAAATAGGACATACCATAACAATTGTCAAAACATTTCAGAAGCTCGAGCAAGGTGTGATTGGAGCCAGCTTCTGGAGTCAGCGAGGGCTTGGGGAGCCACGTGAGCAGGCTGGGCCCTCTCTGCTACCCGCTGATGCAGTGACCAAATGTGACCCCACCAAAGGCGTTGCAGTTTGACCCTCATTCAAATATCTTGTCTGGATGGCCCCAAACTTTCACAGCCTGGCTGAAGGGAACCCAAGTGTCTCCGAAACACCAAGGGACAGCCCACCCAGGCTGAAATCTGAGAGCTCTTGGGTGCCTACCCTCAGCTCACTCATGCATGGTGCGTGGCCCTGCCAGGGATGAGTCCCTGCTTACAGTGGGGAACTGTGAGCTCTGGGAGAGGGGGACAGTCAGAGCACCAGCACTTGTGGAAAATGGTGGGAGGGGAGGCAGGTCCCCGCACTGAGGGCAAGGGGCTCCAGCCAGGGCCAGGACAAGGCTGTGAAGGACTGCTGGCTTCCCAGGGAGAGGCAGAGGAGAACAGGCTGCTGAGAAGAGGGGAGATGGAAAGGGGACTTCCCCCAAGAGGTGAGGAAGCATTTAGAGAGAAGAAGAGGGCAATTCCAAACTGCTTTATGATGGGAGACACAGCTTTCTGGTGGGACAGGGAGAGAGGACTGGGAGAGACCTGTCTTCCACTGAGGGAAACAGCAGAGAGAAGAGGAAAGGAGGGAATAAAAAACAATGAAGTAAATAGTAAAAGACATGATAGCCACTGGTGAGGCAGTTGGGCCCAAGTGGGACGGTGGTGAGTGTGGCTGGGAGCAAAAAACAGGACCCAAACTGGTGCTTCAGTGGAGTAACCTGGCAGGAGATGAAAACCCACCCTCCAGCATTAGGGTAAAGTAACAGAAAAGAGGGAACAAAATTCACAAAAGGGAAGCAGTTGGGAGAAAGAGAGATACAAACAGGAGAAATATGGCACCTACATTGAGAAGGAACTTAAGAAACTTGGTTATGACAGAGTGAGGTAGAAGAGCTGTTGTGTGCTGCCAACACACGCAAACATGGCTGGTGAATGGAAAGTTATAATATACGTTATTCATCAGGGCAAACTTAATCTTTAATGAAAGAATATTTCTACGCCTACCTCACGAAAAATGGGTGAAGATCTTAGGGGACTTTTGTGGGTTTGGTTACTCACATGGGCATTGTGAGAGAGCAAAGCACAGGAAAGTAGTACAATGTTTGAATGCAGACTTCATACTGAGGCGAGGTAACTTTGTCCATCCCCAAGTTGTTTTATACCTCAAAATATAAAGAAGTTTGCCACATCTTTCAAAAATGCAGGGAGCTCCTCCAAGTTTCTTTTCTGTCCCAACTGGATGGTTAAGAGCCTTCCTCTAGAATCTGGATATGGCCTTCAAAAATATTATTGTTGTTGTAGTTTACAAAAAAAAAAATGTTTCAATTAAAAAAGAAAAAGACAGATAAGTATTCAGTAAGTAAAAGTGATCTTCTGCTAGAAACAGCTAATAATTTTAAGCAGCAGTAAGAAACACATACTGATGACTGTGTTTTAAAACAATTTCTCTGTGATCTTTCCTGAGTACCTGTCATAGAATCACAGAATCAGCTAGGTTGGAAGGGACCTCAGAAATCATCAAATGCAACCCTTGATCCACTGTCACTGTGGTTACTAGACCATGGCACTAAGTGCCACAACCAGTCTCATCTTAAAATCCTCCAGGGATGGAGAATCCACCACTTCCCTGGGCAGCTCATTCCAATGTCTGATTACCCTCTCTGTAAAGAATTTCTTCCTAATATCTAACCTAAACCTCCCCTGACACAACTTAAGACCATGCTCTCTTGTCTTACTGAGAGCTGCCTGGGAGAAGAGACCAACCCCCACCTGGCTACAACCTCCTTTCAGGAAGTTGTAGAGAGTGACGAGGTCTCTCCCAAGCCTCCTCTTCTCCAGGCTGAACAACCCCAGCTCCCTCAGCCTCTCCTCATAGGACTTGTGCTCCAGTCCCTTCACCAGCCTTGTTGCTCTTCTCTGGACTTCTTCTCTGTCAATACAAGGAAACTGAATTTTAGCCTGTTGAGTATTCTTTGATCTGTCATTCATGTCTTCCAATTTCCCAGATAGATATACCATCTACCCCTCAGTCTTCTGCAGTGAATGCACTTGTCTGACCTGGTCTAATCCTTGGTTTGTTGCCACAAGTCTAGCCAATAAAGTGTTGGGCAGGGTCCTTGGGCAGTGTGCTTTAGGAGTAGAGTTTGAGATCCATGTTTCATACAGGTTATACCATAGCACTGAGACTGGATGTTTGGGTGAAGGTCAAGGGAAGATTCTCAAGGGAGAGAAAATACTGGAAATAAGATGATCTGAACTGAACTCTCAGAGAGACTCCTGTCTAAAACCTGAATCTGCTGCAGAGTAAAAAAAAAAACCAAACTATTGCAGCAAAAAAAAAAAGAAACTTTTTTGCTTCTTCCAAGCAATTGGTAAGTCCTTGTGTCCAGTGAGGATGCACGTCTGCAGTGCACAAGGAAGTCCTGTGGTACACTGAAAGTTACCATTACCAGCTTTGGTATCAGAAACACTCTAGCTATGGTAATAAAGTAGATAATTATCCTCTTGAAAAGACAGTAAAGTACTACATTAATGCACTTAGACTACAGCCAATACTCAAGCAAAATTGCTTAGAACAAACTTAGCCACTGGAACCAGAGTGTGTGCAATTTTTTCACGGTGCTTGCATAATTCTCTTGGGTTTGAAATGTGTAGTAACTGTTGATTCCCATTTCTAGTTCATAGCCCTTTTTTTGGTAGCATTTTTTTCTTTAAACTTCCCTGAGTTCCCTGTAATAAGTTACCTTATCGTGCATTGTCTCTTCAAAAATCTGTGCAGTACACCTCTATTTAGATTTCCTATTTCATCTGATTAGTGCTGCTGTAGTGTTTCAAGCATTGCTTTGATTTGTGTGAAGCAATTTGCAACCCCTGTTTGAGAAACATGTTTTTGTTTGGATACAAGAGTATCTCAGAATTTCTTTTTCAGTTCTCCATTTTTTCTGACTTTCTTTTTTAAGCGCTGGCTTCTTTGGCTAAGATGGAACTGAAAGCATAATTCAGATTTTTTTTTCTTGTGTTATTTCAGAGGACATTAAAAATAGATTTCTCTGCTATAAGTGTCTATTTAATATAGTTTTCTAGCTCAAATCTTCTATGATGGCACTCACACAGCGTTTGAGACACCTTCTGAAATTACAAAGAGATCAGAAATAGTACAGGGAGTGCACTTTTGGTCAGAGTCTAGGAAGACTGGCCCAGAGTGGCTTCTACATTTGGCTTGCTAAGTGCTGCATTGTTTTCATGGCCATCCTGTATGCATCTTTTTGCAGAAATCTAGGTATAGGGCTTTTTTTAAAGTATCTGTTTTATTTAATGAATTCAGCTACTCTAATGATCACATAGCATACTAGGATGTTACATTGTATTAAAAAAAAGTTTCAGAATCAGTTTCACCAGAGAAATGCAGGACTATCTATCTGGTACATTTTGCACCCTGAGGTGCTGCTGGAGTATTAAACAGAAACTTCATTTATCCACTGTGGAAAGAGAGACAACAGATTGAAAATCTACGGGTGAAAATCAGCAAGAGTGTAAAAATCCACTATCAAAACCATTTGCACACAAGTCAACATACACATTAGTTTTACACTTCTAAAAATCCTGGAGGAGGACTGAAGTTTCTCTGCTGCTGTGACTGACAGCCAGCTAGTTTGCTGGTGCTTTTCTTATGCAAACTCCATCACTGACTATATTTAAGAAAGTCTTGTGATTCATTTTACTGTTTCATTCCCACCAAAGTAGATACATGAGTTCATAAAACTGTCTACTATGTAATGATTTCTGCTATATAGGATAAAACCACTATTGTGGTAAATCCATTGCAAAACAGGATCCTGAGAAGTACTAATGAATTTCTTGCCAAACTGCTTAAATCATAATTACTTTGTCACAAGCATCATATGTTTATAATCTCGTTATGATACTGAAGCCTTATACAGCTGGGTTTTTTTGTAACATTTTTGTAGCCAGTTTAAAGCCATCTGGTGCATGTATTGCCAGGTATATATGATTTTGTTGTTGTTGTGACTACATGTGCACCCTCAGCAAAATCACGGTATTTTCTCAGTGTATGACAGTGGAGTTGAAATGGGATCATGTCATTATTTAATTGGACACAGTGACTACTTATGAGGTTCCTGATAGCCACATGTGAGAATTGCTGTTTTAGTTTGTTATCTCTTCACATTCAGATCCTGAAAGTTATATAAATGTTAGATTGATCTCCAAATAGAGGCAAAGATTGACACGCAGCTTTGGATCTCTTCTAAATGTCGTAACTTTTCTTGCGCTTTTATAAAGCCCAAGTCTTTAATTATAATTCTAGTAAGTAGATATAGGAACATATGATTTTTATCTCCTGGTTAGTTAGCGAAAAGCTTACATTTGGAGATCATCTTACTAAAAGACCTGTGATATATGGATTAAAAAGATTAAAGTTTCATCTGTATTTTGCTGTCTGTCAATTAAAGGACATCATTTGCTTATAGTTTACTTTTTTAATACCATGTTATGATTGGATCACTGTAGTATTTAGAAGCTGCAACCAAAATAAAAGCTCCATTACCTTGAATTCCAAAAAACCACAATAGTAAAAGGAAGCCCCTGCTTGGCAGTTGAAATAAAAAAGATCCTCAGAGACCAGGAAGGGAAAGAAGCACCTTTCCTGACTGACTTGATTATTTTTCTGTGGAAAAATGACTTGTTGAAGATCACACGTGAATTGAATTTCTATGCTGGTGGGCAGGTGGAAAAGAAACAGAGGATGTTTGGTCTGCATTTTCATGCACAGCCTTTTTTTTATTCATTTCCTATGGAAATAAGTCTTATGTGATCATGTTTGTGCCTTTCCCTCCTTTTTTTCTCTCCACCCATAACTTTTGGCTCCACTGATTAATAAAAACAAATTTGAAAGAGGAGTAAAAGTCTTAAATAGGATTGTCTTCAAATGAATTTTGTGAAAGCAGATGTCAGGAGAAGGGAAGAAGAAACCATCTGAATGTTCTTGCTATGGTAAAGCTGCAGCTCAAGTTCACCAGACAAAACTACATATATTCCCAACCATGGGAAAACTTCTATAATGTCAAATCAGCTCTCTTCCTATTTTGCTAAATATTTCTAGAGCATAATGCACAGCTCTCCACGCAACATACACTAGTTTGATTTGGCACCAATCTGGAGCGCTTCTTCTTTCGGAGAAGCCCTGGTGCAGAACAGAAGCTATTTTTCTGCAGGTTCAGGGTTTGCACCCTACAAGCCAATGGAGATAAACTGATGGCTGGTTTGCTCAGGGATGGGGTTCATTCCTTGGTGCAGATCACAGAGGCAGCACAGACACAATCAAAGCAAGCTCGTACTTCTTAAACAAAAGATGCTGATCACTGGAAAGGCTTATGCGTAGATGTGGCACTTAGGGACATGATTAAGTGCTGTACTTGGCAGTGCAGGGTTAATGGTTGGACTTGATCTTAAAGGTCTTTTCCAATCTAAATGATTATATGACTCTGATTGTGGAACCATTTGTTTAATGGCTGTTTCTAAACACATATGGTAGGGAGGAGGAAGAATCCCTTTGAGAGGGCTTTGGAAATCTTTCTCTCAAACTGTAAGTCACTGGATTCTTTTGAGGAAGGAATTGGTACATCTTGCATCTCTGATTGTATGCTAATTTTCCTTCATATGGTCTGTTTCTGTTAAGAGCCTAGACTGTAGGTCTGCAGTGTGTCATGGTAAGCAGTATGTAGATCAGTGCCATGTGTCAAAGCTGGAAAGTTTCTTCACTTTTCTTGCTTTGTTTGAGGCTGCTTGTATTAAGTACTTTCCCTCTCTCCTTTTTTCTCACTTGTGTGGTTAGGAATTGCTTTACTGCCTGTATATCCTGTGACAGTGTTTAATATTAGTTAGATGTTTGGCCATCCGTACTTCCCTGAAATCTAAAGTTGGTTTTCATTGACGGGGATTTCCTGGGTGCTCACGTGCCTTTCTTTTCTATCTTGTCTCCAGATACACATCTTGGGTAATCACACCAGTGTTATGGTATAAGCTGTGCAGTGTAACTTCTCTAATTATGGGACTATCTGGCTGCTGTCAAGATTTTTTGCTCAACCATCTTGCAGTGAATTTGAACACAAGTGCCAAACATGTTGACTATTAACTTCATGTGCTTTATCATTCCTCCTAAGGAATTCCATCTTGCTATTCCTGACCAAAGTGTTTTTCAGTATAGTGGACAGGGTTTTCAACTTCAACATAAGCAGCTTATGTCTATTCTTTGTTTTTATTTCCTCACTGATGATTATGTCTCCTTATAATTAAAAACATCAAATATATCCACTACCAGCTGAATTTTGTTAGACTAAGTCAAATTCTTCTCATATGATAGAATCTTAATTCCTCTGATCTTTCTAGTAACCCTTTCCACACTTTTTCTGTAGGAAGATTAATTTAAACTGGTGGATAGGAGTGTACTTAATATTCCAGAATAGATCTTGCCAGGGCTTTGTACTATACCACAAGCACCCTTCCTGCTTCTGGAAATTCCACATATATCTAAGATCATGCATCTTATGTCTGCTTCATATTGGTTGCTAATAAGCCTGCTGCAACTGACTGGTTCTCACATGAGGCGTATTTTGGTGAGCTTTCTACTTATTTGATTCTGTTCCTGAAGTTTCTTGCAGCTAATATTACTTGACTGGAGGCACTCTGGCCAGGCCACATATTATGAAAGCTTTTAGGCTCCCCTCCAGGTATTAAGGATGGGACAGCTATTTTTTGGAAGAGGTGGAGTGTGAACACTGTGTGTATTTACCACTGCATCTGTTGACAGGCAAAGTGTGTCTGTCCTTTGCCCAAAACATTTTTCCATTCCAGTGCTGTAAAGAGCCTAATCTTAATGAAGCTGTGAGAAATTTACTTAAATCCATTCCAGACTGTAGCACCATATACCTTTAGGCAGCAGTGCTGACTTCAGCAATTCCTGTCCTGCTCCTCTGGCCATAAGTCCAGACCCTGAGCACACCCTAAGTGCTATTCTTTTTTCTTGAGTCTAGATTAATTCCATGCTCTACTTCAGCATTGTCGCACGATGGTTTGAACCAGCAAAAAGTGAATGGTGACAAAGGGTCTTAAATGAGTGGCTGGCAGAAGACATAGATGGGGATAGGGCCATGCAAAGCCCACATCAGCACTCCAAGAAGTGTCTGATGAACAATAAACATGAGCACTCCTGCTGGGGCTGCAGAGCTGTATGAAAGGTGCTGCATGTGGAATTAGAGGCTGATTAAATGAAACCAAGTCCTTCACCAGCGGTGTTCATGTTTGGCTTAAGAGGTGTGAGCTGGAGCAATAGGCTTATGGTGTAACTCCTTACCCAAATCAGGTATATTTGAGGATAATTTTCAATTTCTATTCTTACCTCAATGGAGAATTAAATAGAAATGACACGGCCCTGAATTAAAAGCATGTACATCCCACAGGTTACGTAGAGCGAGATGAAAACCTCGGTGTTGTTTGAGAGGAGGAGGATCTGCGAGCTCAGAGCTGCTGTACCTAAAACACCAAATACTACCTGCCTAAAACACCAAAACCAGAGCAATCCCATTTGCAAGCAGACGAAGCCCTGCTACAGATCAGGCAGCATTTGGACAACAAAATGGCTGGGGCTATAAGTGATCCACAGAACCGCAGCTGGAAGAAGCCGGGGGGCGGGGGAGCCCCGACCCCACACTCCGGGGCCGATCAGGGGCCGCGCCGGGGCGCGGCGGGGCCGTGCCGCAGTTACCGAGAGCCCGTCCCAGGCACTTACTGCGGGGCGCTGCGAGACGCGCGGGGGGCGCGCAGCCCCGGGGAGCGCACGGCCGGCGGCTGCGCCTTCCCGGCGGGGCTCCTGGGCCGCGGACCCCGCTCGGCTCGGCTCGGCTCGGCTCGGCTCGGCCGGGCGGTGCCGGTGCCGGTGCCGGGCCGGGGCCGGAGGGGCAGCGCGGGGGCCGCGCGGGTCCGGCGCCCCTCGGGGCGGGCACGGGCCCGGTGCCGGCGGCGCGAGGCGCAGGCGCGGGGGGCGCGGGCATGCGCGCTGGGCGGCGGGGAGCCCGATCTGATAGGGAGCAGGGGCTGACACTACCCCCGTGTGGGCGGCGGAACGTCCCGAGGATGACGTGCGGCGTTCTCGAATCCCGTGTCTCGCTCGCTCGCTCGCCGCCGCCGCCGCCGAAGGAAACGGGAAAAGCAACAAGGAGGCAGGAGCAGGCGCGGCGCCATGGCGGCCCTGGAGCGGCCCGTGCCCAGTCCCGAGGCGTTCCTGGGCCAGCCCTGGGCCGCCTGGGTGCGGGAGGCCGCCCCCCCGCACGCGCACGGCGCCGCCCCCCCGCACAGTAAGGGCAGGGACCGGCCGCGGTCCGGCTCCGCACGCCGCTCCCCCCGGAGCGGGGCCGGGGTCCGACCGGGCCGCCCCCCCTCCCCTCTCTCCCTTCCCCTCCCTCCTCCCGCCGGGGCCGGGAGGTGCCGCCCCCCCGGGCGCTCAGCTGACGCCCGGCCGAGCCCCCGTGCCATGTGTGCGGGAGGCGCACGCCGCGCCTGCCGTGCCGCTGCCCCGCGGCGCTGGGCCGGCGCCGCGGTGGGGGAAGGGGGCGAGGGGGAGGATGCGCGGAGGGGCTGGAGGATGCCGCGGGAGGGGGGGGGCGGAGGGTGCTGCCGCGGGGGGCCCGGCGGTTCCGCTCCCTGGCAGATGCTCCGACCATTGTGCTTTTGCTGTTGCAAATAGAAACACTGCTCACCTCCTCACCTCTCCTCCTCCTCCCCTCGCCAAACAATAAATGCACACCTCAGGGCCCTCGGCGCTTCCTGACTCTGCTTCTCTTCTGCAGGTGTAGATCTAGAAGAGACTGGAAAGGAGGGTGGAAAAAGCAGGGAGGTTATGAGGCTTAATAAAGAAGGTAAGTGGATAGTGCTGGCACACCTCTCTACCTGTCTTGTTTCTTGGTGGTTGTGGATTACTGTGGTTTGGCCTTGACAGGGTTGTCTCAAAGCATATGGATCTCTCTGCCGTGAAGAATGTTTCAGGATTGGATACATGCAGATGACTGTCACTGTGTCAACTTCTTTTGAAGTACAGGTATAACAGGTGTATGCGTGCAACTGGCAGATGTGGTAAAAGATAAGGCAATTTTGAGTCAAAAGACAACTACACATCAGTGGCCATATTGGATTTTTTTTTGTAGACCCTGTCCCTTCATGCAACATTTCACTTGCTTCTGTGTGGAGATAAGCATATAAACCTGGGCATCAGCTTTACACATTATATTATCATTAGTGACTAGTGAAGACGTTTTCACTTGTGGAAAGAGTCTGTTACAATTTTTGAGTTCATTCAGTTTAACTCAAGTCACATTTTATGTTTTCATTCTCACTGCTGAGTGTGACTTGCAGACAACTGAGCGGCCAATGTCAAATATTATCTTACATTAAACAAAGCCATGCATATTATGCGAAAACAAATATAACGAGTCATTTGGACCATAAAGTTTTCTGGTACCATCAGTATGAACAGGCAGATTCCGGGCTACTGGTATTTGCCAGTATGCCGTGCCTGACACAGTTCTGTCAGTTGCGAGAAGAGAAACTTTAGTGGTGAGCATAAACAAATCAAATTTACACCTTTCGTTTGTTATATGTGTCATTGACATCGTGCTGGGGGAACACCTAATGCAACTAGTGAAATGCTTTGGGACGCTCTTTCATGTAGCTCTCTGTTTGTTTCTGTTGTGTAAAGAAAGTAGTTTACGTATACAACCTCTCTGTCGTGAGAAATACTTATTGTAAAGTCAGTTCATAATGAACGATCCCATCATAGTGAAACTTTGTTGTGACTTACTCATGCTGAGAGAAATCCTGCTATTACCTGTAATGTCATAATATATATTCTGAAATGATGTTAAGTTTCTCAATATATTATAGTTGTCATTACACATGCATTCAATTTTGAGCATCTTGGCAGCTCAAAGGAATCTTATGTTTTCTAAACAACCTCTTGAAAAAAGAATGAATTAATCAGTAATGTAGATTTGTGTAATAAACTATAAAATTGCATGGAGTACACATTAAAATAATTTAAAATACCATAAAACTTCCCATTTGGAAGACCTTTCTAGAGATGCGAAGTTTGATTGTGTTCCTGTCTTGATTCTTAAGTACCTGAACCTCTTTATTTTGCCAGCCCAAAAATAAGTTAGCGGCAGAACTGGGATTTTCCTGTAGTATATTTATAGGTAAAAGGTTCAAGGTGCAGTTTGTACACCTGTCAGTACTGTTGATTCAAAAATAATCGAATAAAAGTCTTACTACTTCAGCTTGGCTTTCATAAGGAGCCTAATTTGTTGAGATAAAATGTTTTGTGCTCAGAAGTCCTTGAACACAAATTCTTATTATAAGCTTACTCGAGACATAAAGATTGAAGCACGTCCCTACTCCCTAGTCATACATAATATGCAAATTGTTTCCTAGAACGATTCAGTTTAGATTATCAGTTCTAGTCTTGTTTGGGGTTTTAGGGGGGTTAGAGACTCCAGCAAAGGAGCTCTGTGTAAACTCACTCTCCAGAAAAATTTTTTCCAAAGTATAATGCTGTTGCTGACATTATGATGGTGACAGGTGTGAAGCACTTACTGGTTTTTATAGTACTTATGGTGTAATATAAATGTTTAAAAAACCAAACCTGACTTATATTTAGAAAATAAAAAGCTTTAGAAATTTTATTGCTTCCAAGTAGTAACTTCTGTTAGATCACTTAAAAATAACTTTCATGAAGTTTGAATAAATTAGTATGTGTTGAAATATTTCTATATTCACTTAAGCAGTCTGTTAATACAGGTGTTTCTACCACACCCATCTGTATGTCTGAACATCCACTGTAAATCTTCTTGGGCCTCACCATCCTTATTCATAAAGGTGGGGAAACATGTGATAAGTTAGATTGGTCTGCAGGAGACATTGCTCGTGTGTTTGAAGAAGTGCTTGTGCTTTTACTCTGATCTTGCACACATCCGTCTTGTGACATGTTGAATTTTTTTGACTGCTTTGTTCATAGACAAGGGTTGTGGTCATGATAGGTCTGAATACCAAACCCAACTCCTTTTTCTTTACAATCCTATCTATTTGAGTAAACCTTTTTATGGCATCTGTGGTGCCAAGAGATTGTAAGTGATGTCTTAGAAAAATCAAATGTTACTTGTACCAAGTAACTGAGGACGACAGAGACAGGATTTTAAGTATCAAAAATTACCGTCCTGTTTGATAAAGATAGTGTAAAATCTGATCTCTCTGCATTTACTTCTTGTCATATTTGTCTGCATTTTGTCATCTTTAGTTGATATGACCAGATTTATGTGGTCATCCCTTTGTAAGCAGTTAAGCAAAGGAGTCTTTTTATACTAGTGAAACTGTGTGCAGAGCGTGGTGGGGGAAAGGGATGCGAAGACAAGTGGTCTCCTCCAGACCACCACAAGGTGTTTCACTTTGGTTTTGTAGAAAAATATGGGGTCTGGTGGCAAAAAGTGCCATCCTTGCTTCATCCCTGCTTCACTGCCTCCTTTCTGGTTGTGTACTGTATGTGTTTAGACTGGTGGGCTGCTCTTCCTCCTCCCTTTGGCCCAGGTGGGGACCTGGGAGGCAGCATTCCCAGGAGGTGGTGGGTAGAAACACTCACTGCCAAGTCTCCGCCTGCCCAAGGGGTTGATACTTCCTTGCGCATCCCTGGGCAAGGGGGTCACAGTCACTGTGCTGTTCATTTCTGTAGTGCAAGAGATGCACTGAGGCCATGTGCCCCCTGTGCCCCACCGTAAGGGTAAAAGTATTGCTCACTGCTTTCCTTTATTCTGCAGTGGATATGTAGGCAGCGCAGAGGGAGAGAAATTTCCTGAACGTTTTTTCAGTTTTGTAGACAGAATTGCTTTTTGCGTGCTAATACTTACTCTTAAGTTTTCCTTCAGCAAACGCAGTCTGTCCATGGTTGACTTTTACTGGCATGCAGACTTGTGGAGAGGGGATTACAAAGTTGCAAGTGTTCACAGAAAATGAGAAATTTTATGCATAAACGTTTGTGCCAGAAAAAAAACTTATCTGCTTATCTAATCAGGAAACAGAAACAGTATTGTGTAATTTATCTGACAAATCACTACCAAGCAACCGTCTTAGCTAAAAGAAGGGTTATCAGAATTGGAACAGCATTTACAATTTATGTTGAATTTTAAAAAGTTGAATGGCATAGTCGAAAAATTAAAGATTTTCTTGCAGGTAGTGTACATAGTAACAGAGGTCTGTATTTATTTGAGAATTTGTATCCTGTAAAATGCTACAGTAACTGTGTACCTGAGGTAGATACAGTGTTCTGTTATTATCAGTCTTACCCTGTAACTGATTGTAGATTAATTTTGGAGGCATGTGTTTTACTTTATACGATATTGAAGAAAAGAACAGAAGAGTGGGATTTTTTGATTTTGTGTACAGAACTTGTATTAATCGGTTTAGTAAATGTGCAAGCATTGAGTGCTGTGAGTGTTTCTAGATAGGCACAGGCTGTAAAGGGGCAAAAGATATCCTGTGTATGTCTGTGAACTACAGCAGGGTTAAATATGACCTAGGGGACTTAGGTCTGTATCTGGGTACTTGGTGTCGTAGTCAACTTCAGTTTCCCAGTTCAGTGGGTTTGTATTATTGAGGTTTCAATCTGATGATGTGTGTGTTTTGTCTCAGATAATCTTTTCACTGACCATACTGATTCATTATCATTTTTCATTAAGGATGTTAGGTAAAAAATTCTAATAGTTTTTTGATTTTGTGTTAAAACTAGAAGTTTACAATCGTTATTGCACCACCCTAAACTTGACCATTTTACTTCATGATTACACATGCAAACTGGAGTTTTAAATCTATTGTACAGTTGCTTACACTATATTTTTCCTATTTTGACTTCCCACACAAATGTCTGATGGAAAGCTTTTTGATAAATCCTTTGACAACTTCAGTACAAAATTAAAGGAATACTGATTAGTTTAGCTTTCAGTATCTTTTTAATTCTTCAGAAAAATATCTTGATGATTTTGTCATTCTTCTTGGAAAAATAAGAAGTTAAGGAGGCTAGATGGTGGTAGGGAACACTTCTATAGGGGAATAAAGGATGTGACATAAAACATTCTACTTTATGAAAAGCAAGAGAAAGAATTAAAATTTTTTATAGGGAGATTGGGAAAGAAGTGAAGACAAGACAAAACCAGCTGGTTAATGTAAGCCTTGGGATTGGAGTTGATTTTTATTTATTTTTTTTGTTTGTTTGTTTACTAGTGGTTTGCCAATGGTGCTGTTTGTCTCCTTTAAAAACATACTAAACCAAAAAGAATAAAAACGTTCATGTTTTTCTTAGATGAATTCATCTTTCACCTTTTTGTGGTAGTAGGGAATGTTGGAAAGAGCTGAGAGGGAAAGAAAATTATAGCAAGGTTTTAAACACATACCCCAAAAGAAAGATGTGAGGTTATTGAATTTAGACCAACATAACTAGTGATTTACAGGTGGTTTTAGTTTTGGTTTTGCAGTGGGCAAAAGAGAGAGTTGAATGTTGTATAATTTTCTGTCTCTTCCCTGTAAGCTAATAACGTCTTCCAGAGATACTGATTTTTAAACAGATGTAATATTCTGGTGAAGCTTGATGAGTGGAAGAAGTGAGAATTGTCAGGACACAAAACTGTGGCTGTTTTCAAGAGAAACTTTTTCTTACCGTTCTTATCTTTATGCTGGCAATAAGAACAGTGAGCAAAGGTCCCCATGGGGGTTTTCTTTAGGATGAGAAATTACAGTGGGATTGAATTCTGGTGTGTATTCTGGTGTGTAAGTGCCTGATCAGTTCTGTGTATGATATCTGACTGATTTTTTTTTTTTTCGCATGGACAGCTTCTGCAGGGGGGTGGTGTGGCTCCTGGTTATGGCTGTCACCTCATTTAATGTGTTTCAAGGAATGGTGACAGAGGAAGAATGAAACATTATGTATGATAGTGCCCAGAAAACTTAGTCAGAATTGTAGTTTATCCTCATAGTACGTAGTTATTTTCTGAAACCTGTCCTTTAGCTCTTCAACCCACACACTGGATAAAAGGAGTGGAGTAATGGTAAAGCTCTCTGATCAGACATTCTGTGTTTTGAATCAAGATTTTGGTTTTGAATATGTATCTAGAACTGTTGTTCTCTAAATTACTTCTTTAAAAATTCTGGTTTTGTTAGGTGGCACATATCTTGAAGTTCAGTATTCATGCAACAGTTGTTCTGAAGAGGTTAGATCTCCTGGTAGTTTAAAGTACCTCTTTTGATTGCATGTGAGGAAACCATGTGTGATTCTCTGTCAACTGACAGCTCTGTCACTAAGGATCTGTCTCTGACATTCCTTGTACTTGTTGTAATTTATAACCAGACTTGAGAAAGAGGGAAATTTATGTGTTTCCTAGAGTGTACCCCAAGCCCTGCTGTCACCGCAGAAAGTGAAATGACTTCTTGTGTCTAATTTTGATTGAAATATAAAAACACGTGTGTGTTTTCTTGTTTATCTGCCGCTGTATGTGGTTAATAGTTTATAGATGAAATATAGGTTTCTATGTATTATGAAAAAGGCTACACAAGAGCTGAACCATTTCCACAATGAAATGGAGTAATTTCTTTGAAATGGACCTTTTGTTCTATTTAATTAAAAATTAGGACATTATCAGATTCTGTTTTACCTTTGGGGCAAAAAATATTAGCCATTTAACCAAAGCTGAGGTGTATGAATGATATGGAAGCAGTGGAAAATCCTATAGAAAACATTTCAAATTACATTTTGTTTAAGTTGTGGAGTTTCTGGTAGTCCACTGCGTGCATTACTGAGAAAGATCTCCTTCAGTAAAAGTAGTATATGTTTTAGAGATATATGTGTTTCTTAAAGAGTTAACTCCAATATAAGGTTATATGAATGCCATGACTACTCATTATTAAGAGTAATTTTGGAATAACTAGCAAGAAAGATTTTCAGTTTATGTGGGCATGGGTTAAGCTACTGGATCTTTCTGTCTTCCAAGTTCAACTTGGTGCAGAAGTTCTTCAGCTTGTCCTTGAAAAAGCTGATTCAGGAGTTAAAGGTGCAGGGTGAAGCTGGTGTCTTTAGGTAATTAATGTGCCAAAAAACCTGTGGTGAATGCTGTTGTGACACAGTAAGGGTGTTTGACAGAGGTCTCTCAGCAAGACTAAAACAAGAAATCTTTGATGGTTCTCTTGCTGGATGAGAAGGGTAGATACTATGAGGGTAAAAATGGTCCACTTTTTTATCATAGTGCTGTGCAGCTGACTAAGCTGAGTCAAATTGGAGAAGGAATCCAGCACAGTTACTTACAACCTACGTGGGACATAGGAAAACCAACTATTGTATGCATAATTTCTCTCTTTTTCTTTTCTGTGTCCCTTTCTGTGTTTGATTTTAAGGGACTGGTTTTGTCATAATGTTTTGTATGGCTTATTAAAAGTTATGCCTGAAATCCACTGATGTTGCTGGAGAAGTGAGCTTTCTGATTGCTCTTGGTCTTGTACTCAATAGAAATGTCTTCCTTATTTCTGAAATGCTGTGCTTATTATTCAGTAATTTCCTTTCATATTTTACTAAGTTGTATGAATAATACAGTGCTTAAGCCCAACACATATTCCTATTTATCTGTTTTCTTGACAGTAATTAGAATTTAGAATTATTTGGTTTTCCAGCTTTTTCTTTTCTGTGTTCATGTATTTATAAAATGTGGACTGTTTGGCAAAAGAGAAGTGGAGTTTTCCCAGATCAGAAAGAGCATCAGCCAGAAGTAGCAAATAAATTGACAAGAGTTCTAAGTTCTGCTTAGCTGCTGGTTCCAGTGCATGTCTGGTGCAGTTTCACTTAGTCCACAGGCCCCTCCTGAATCGTCTGTGAAGCGGAAGCAGTTGTATTGTGACAGAGCTGTGTGCGGTACACAGGGGGTTCAGGCTTGCTTCCCTTTCCGTTCCCTTAGAGCAGGTGTTCAGCACAAGAGACAGAAGAGTGACTCACGAAGTAACATCAAGACATAAGAATGGCTGGCAAAGGGGAAGAGTTCATGGGGTTTGATTCTGTGTGATCTTTGCTATGTTCTTTGTTTTGTTTATAATTTTTTTCTGTTTTACAGTGGTTTATGTCTTCTGTCCAGTCATTCTGTCTCTTCCTACTGCAGTGGGCTGGACACGGGGGGGGGGTCAGAATCTGTGAATTTGAAGTTATATTTGAATTGAACCCTGCTAATGTCATGTAAGTTATAGTTGTTAAGAAGTTTGTTGAATCGGAAGTGTCTTCTCTAGCAAAACAAAACAGGATGGTACTGGACCTCTCCAGTGACAGAATAAGGTGACTTGAGTTTGTCATCATTTTGAGATGAAATGGTCAGAATAGAAGCTGAAATTTAAAAATCATTATATGTGTCCATTTTTGAGTCTCTGATAGGTATTCTATCCTCAAGTGACCTTTAGGCTGGCTGCTTTTGATTGTCTAGATTAGACAGATTATCAGGTAGCAGTCAGCATATCCAGTTGTTTTTTAAGATGCTCTTAGTTATGTCTATTGAGACAGGATGCTATGATGATTTAAATCTGAAAAGTTTGTTGGACCCATGCCACCACAACAACCACTGTCAGAGCCAAAACCTTGTTTGTTTGGGGCTGATAATGGAGATAGTCAGAGGACAATGATCTAGATGAATATAAGTGATTGATCTGTTACTGCTGTGATTAGGGAGGCAGTATTACTGTTTACATGATCCTAATGCCTAGCAGCCCCATCAGACACTAGACACTACTGTGCTGAGTACCAGCACAAGGAGGAAGGGTGTGTGCTTGTGTGTGTTGTGAAATCGTTGTGCTGCAGAGAACTAATTTTTTAATATATGACAAAGTAGGAGTTTTAATATTGACAAACAAAAGGACTTAGTTGCTCCACGTGATAGGTGTTTAGCCTAAACTAGAGTGGCTTTCTTAGGACTGTGGCAAGGAAGGCTTTAGAGTGATGTCTGAAGGGCATTGAAGTAGTTTTGCAAGTGCTTTGAAAGTATCCTTACTCAAGTGTGGAAGTTGGTCTGAGTGAAAATACAGGCTTGTTAAAAGCTTAGTAAATGGATACTGATATCATGAACCAACTAGAAATGTGAGCAAGTGGTGTGATAGCAAGTAAGATGTGGACAGTATAGTGTACATAAGAGAGAGGAGCATGGAAAGCAAAGATGAGTTGTTCCCAAAATATAAATTTGGAATGGAGGATTGTGCATAGAAGGATGCAGAGAGAATGGCAAAGCAGTATGACAATATAGAAGAAAGAACTTTTAGAGCAGTGTGAACAAGCAGGATAATGTTTGTCAATATGAAAAAGAAGAAAATATAAATAGCTAATGTGAGGTGAAGGCCCAGACAAACCTTTAGCTGTGAAGGTGTTTAAAGAAGACTTTGTCCTAGGGATGCCAGACAGGAAGAATCATTGAGATATAGATGTAACCTAAATGAACAGATCAAGAGAGAAGTCATTGGCAAAGATGACACAGTGTTTTATCATAGTATTTTATATCTGAATGATGGGCAAGATGATTATGCTGTCCAGGGTTATCAAGAGAGGAGGTAGAGAAAAGAGGGTGGGAGTGATGTGATCTAAGTTCTGCTCTAGCTGTATCAAGCTGAAGCTGACAGCTACTCAGTGGCAAGAGGTGTCAGAAAAACAGACTGAGATTTTTTGTTTAGACATAAATGTACTGTCTTTGAGACCTATCTCCTCGGGAACTGGATGTGTTGGTAAAATTCTCGGATGTAAGAGAAGGGACAAAAGATACATCCCTGCTAGAAGACAAAGAAGGAATAAGGAGCCTACCAGTGACCTGTGAAGGGATTGGTACAGGAAGGAAGGGCAGCAGAAGAGGGTAGGGTCATGGAAGTCAGGAACAGAGAATGAATGCTTCTGAAGGAGAAAGGCATTTAATTTTCATGAAGAATGCATGAGGGTTATGGCTGATGGAAATTATTAACTTGATGTGATGTTGCAATCGTAAAAGTTTTTAGACATTTTAGTAAGAATAGCTTCAGTGTATTGCTAAGGACAGCTGCAGGAAACTCAGGCTGAAGTTAGAGACAAAAGTGTAATTTGTTATCAGACAGATCATAATGAACTTAAAGGTGAAAGAGTGACAGAAAGAGTAGTGTAGTTAGAGAAGCAAGGGGTCTGAAGTAGATTTTCAAGCATAGAAGAGGCTGATTGGCTGTCCTGCTGCTCTGTCAGAGCAGGGGGAGAAAGGAGATGTGAGGTATGGGGTGATGTGAGTGAGGCAAGTGAAGAGTGGGACAGATGTGGTTTCTATCTGTTGTGGGAGGAAGAAAGAAGAACTATAAGGAAGAGAAAGGGAGTGGGAAGGGAGAACGTGAAATGGTTATTATGTTTTCTCGCTTTCTCTTGGAATAAATATTTGCATTCTATTGTGGAGAAAGAAATGGATACAAAAGAAAAGGTTTGAGGAGTGAGTCAAAAGTAGGAAGAAAAAAGGCTGAAATTGCAGGTGTGGGTTCAGCTCAAATGGAGGAATGGCACAGATTAGTAAGCAGCAGGAGAGAGAGAAAATGTGCGATAACCTCATTTTCAGACTGGTTCTCTTTTCCACTGCAAATTCTAGGACAGGCGAGAATATAGCAAAGAAAATCGATGTTTAAGACAAGCATGAGTTCAGGATTGGTGGACCTAGTATTGGCAAGTAGAAGCAAAAACCACCACAGAAAAAGAGCCTTTCAAGGAGAGAGAAGTGTGTGTCTGGTCATATCTATCACATTGCGTGATGGATGTGAAAGCAGTAGTTCTGTTCCTTGCAGTGCATCATAAGTAGATACTATGTCTATGTGATCTGTCACATACTGATACTGACTTGTGCTTCCTGCTTCCAGAGCCGAGACAAGGCCACGGGATTGCATTATCGTGGACTGGGCCCCGGGTAACGTCGTACTGCTCAGGGTGTATCATGAGAGCTTGGGCGCAGTGCTGCAGTAACCATGGTTGTATGGCTTTTGCTTGTCTTGCAGGGCAAAGCAAGCTTGTTCCTGTCTACATGCTACAGGCAGACATGCTTTATGATACAGCACTTTTTTTTTCTCTCAGAAAGCAGGACTTAATGATTTTAGAGGTGTTACATGGAATGGCTGTCATTCATGATGCAGGCTCCTCAGTGTTTAAGAAGTTAATCTCAGGTTTTCACATCTCTTTAGTAGATCTAAACATTTGTTTAAGGAAGAAGAGAATGCTGTGGGAAAGAGCTGTTTGCTCACGCACAGAGCATTGAGCTGATCCTTTGACTTGGAAGGCTTTATCCATTACCTTGCCTGCCTTTCCCAAGCAACTTTCTGCATGTCCCTGTGTGTTATCAATGTTCAGTCATCCCAGCAGCTTGTACATGTCACCACGCAGAGGTACTGAGAAAAAAGGGAAAGAAAAAACATCTTCAGATTTTCTCTTCAAAGTCTCTCAGGGTTTTTTTGTGCACTGTCATAAAGTTTTGTGGTTCTGATCTATATTCATGCTTTTGCTGTATTTTTGGCTTTTTAGAAGACTTGGAGAACCTTGGGCAAATATACTAAGAAACTGAATGCATGGCAATGGAAAAACATGAGGAGAAATGGGAGGAAAAATGTTTCAGCTCTTGAAATTATGGTGAGCTGTGTGTATAGCGCTTTTAATAGAGTCTTCGTACATTCTGTGCTTGGTGTAAGTCTTCTTCAGCTACTCTCATAACTCACAACACACTGGGTGTGAACGTTACCAAGCCTTGTAGGTATTTAAATTTTGAAAGAGGTAATGCGGTTTTACATATTTTTGGGTTTCTTGCTCATCGGGAAAAATTATTCTTGACTGCGCTGCTGAAGGAGGGAATGCTACAAGTTTTATTTTGTGGCATTTATTATTGTTTCCAGCTTTTCAAGATATATGTCACTATTCTGAGTGTTTGTTTTCCAAGCTCCTTGGCAAGTCAAAGGTACTGTAAATCTTTATCGCTTTCCTGGAAGGTAAGAGTTTATCCTGTATGGGAGTTTCTGTAGGGTTTTGGGTTGTTTGGAGTTTTTTTAGTTCCTTGTTATTAGGTATATATTTGGAAAAGTTCTGGAGAGATGTGTAACATATGTGTTCAAATGATGTAACGCATATAGAAGTGTTAGCTTTAAAAACCAGCAAGATATGGTCTGTATTACAGAGAGCTTACGATGCATTTCAGACGAAGCAGTGTGTGTTGTGGAGACAAAAATCAGTCTATGAGTGTTGAAAATTTTCTTGCAGGAAGCTATTTTAAGGAGGAATTTGAAGGAGGTAAAGAATAATTAGTTGATGTGGAGGAAGGAGGCATCAAAACTGATAGTATAGCAACAGGAAAGTAGTGTACAGAACAGATTCCTAGTGAGAGCAGTTTATTTGTAAAAATAAACTCTCTCTGTTTTGTTAATATTGTCTTACTGTCTGGGAGCTGGAAAGCAAAACTAATTGTAATTGCCAGACTGCAAAAATAACATAAATATTGAAAGATAAATCTTAATCTTTCTTAACTCTGTTCCCTAAACATGCCCTCTGTTCTCCAAATACTTAAACATTCCCTTTTTTATTAGGCTTCAGCCTCATCTGTTCTCCTGAATAGTGCCCTAGTTTTGCTACTAGGCAGAAAGTGAAGAGAAGCTAACGCATGGTGTATGCAACAACATTTGTCATTCTCTTATACTCTTTCTTCTGTATTAGTTCTTTTATGCCCATTTGTTTATATGCGTATTACAGGTTCAGAAGATAAGTAACGGGCAAAATTCTAAGCAGCTTTGACTCTTGTTCTGGACTTCAACCTTAGAGTAAGTCTGTTGTGTCTGAATTCCTCTGTAGTTTGAATTTTTTTTAGGAGAACCCCTTGGATGTGGGCTCTTCATGGCAGATTTCTGACATACCATGTGCAAGCATAGTGTGCTATGAAAACAATACACAGAACAAGTGCTTTTGAAAGCTTGTTAATTTAAATACTGTGAAGCTGTGAGAGAGACTTCCCTGTCTTCAAAATCACGATACTGAAGCTGCTTTGAGTAATAATCAGGACAGTGTGTGTATATCCAGAGGAAGGGTGAAGTTCGATTTATGTCAGTGTGAGGAGAGGCAGAGAGAGTGAGTGAATGGGAAGAAGTCATGAGAATAAAGAAGTTGACTACTGATAATGTTTATAGATCACCTTTCTTTGGAAAGAGGCCCAAGGTATCCTACCTTCTATGTGTAGAAATTAATCCATTTGTCACTGAAAGAGGATGGGCTAACATGGCTGCTACTGAAAGCCCAATCCTACCTGCACTGGAATTAAATGAAAAAATGCTGAAAGCCTCCTGTGTACTGATAGGGTATAATCCAGTCCTCAATGAAATATGTTATTGCATAATGATTTGGAAAGGTAAGGATCAATACCTTATTTCTAGATTACAAAGTGAATACTGGTACATAGAATGTATTTATTTACAGGGGGAAAACCCCCAAATAAACAGAAAAAAAGAGGTAAAATACCAGAGCACATTACTTTTCCCTGCGAGAGTTTACTGCAGGCTTTGCTGACTAGCACTGTTTACTGTTTTTCAAATGTTAATGCTGCCATTGGCGCTGAATTTTACTGATTAAAGACTGCTATATTTCAAAATACATTGCTGTGGTTTATCTTTCTTTCAAAGAGCAGGTACCCAAACCACACTTATGAGAATAGATCAGTTCTTATTATAGCAAAAGCCCACAGTACTTCACTATTAGTTTAGCAAGTCCACATACTAGTTTGGTGCTTTTCAATAATTTTGTAATTACTTAAAAGCAGAATTTGATGTTACTGCACCAAAAGCTAGATTGCTTGCTCCTTTCCTATGCAAACATTATGGACGTTCTCTTCTTTTCTGCACCTGCTCTACCAGTGAGGACCATGTTTACTTTACCAGATATGGTAGGATATGATCTTATAATCTCTAACTGGATTTTTTTTTGGGAATTTTCCTTTTTGTTCTGTTTGTGGAAATGGTCATCCTAGATATTTATGATTTTACTTAGGTTCTTTTTTCATCCTAGATAAGAAGGGAAACTAGTTGGTGATAGCCAGTGATAATTGCAGATTATAACTGGCAGTTAATTTTCACTACATGGGTAGATTTATAACATTAGCAAATCCTCCATGACTAGCCTGCAGCTCTGCCTTTTGTCTGGAAGAACACTGGCTCTAGCCTGAAGCAATCTTTCATTGTGCCCATTGGATTTTGCTGAGAATAAAGCCTGCTGTGGCCACCCAGCACCTCAAGAGGTGAATAGACAAGTGAGCATCAGAACGCCATAGTGCAAAATAGGCTGGGAATGGCAAATTCATTGAATGAAATAGTTTAAAGAGGTAGGTTTAAATTGGGTAACTATTACATGTTTGCACTGTAATCTTTCTCCCTGCAGTTTTTCTCTTGTAAAATACAGACACTGAATTTATACATTCTGTCACACTTGGAGTTGATGCAGTGGGGTTTAAAAAATACGTATGTTTTTCTTTATAACAGACAGAAGTAAGTTTGGTCATGGTCCATTCTGAATTTGATGTGTTAGGAAAAACTTCTATCTAGAATTTAAGTAGGAATGGAAGGGTTACCCTAGAGGGTTGATTAATTTAATTTGAGTGTTACTCCCTGTGCAAAGCAGTCCTGAAGGAAGCTGAAAGTGCTTAACTGAGAGAGTAGGAGGAAGGTGAACACTTACTACTTTTTATCCAGCTTTACTGAAATACTGTATCCCAGTTCTTGTGTCCACATCTGGTGCTGGAAAATCTGGAAGGAGTTCAGAAAAATCTACATTAATTTGAGGCTTGGATAATCAGCTTTAGAATGGAAGCTTTAAGAAGCTCAATCTATTTAGTTTATCAACAGACAGTAGAGGCTACCTGATAAGTCTATAAGTACTTAGACAGGGTGAAGGTATCTGACAGTTAGATGGTTCTTTGTCAGGTAGATTAAGAGGATTCTCATGGCTGAAAGCTGAAGCTAGATCAGTTCAGACTAGAAATAAGATGCAGTTTTCTAAAGATACGATTAAATAGGAACAGCTTATCAAGGGATGTAGTAGACTCTCTGTTGCACAAAATCCTCGCATAAGGCCCTGGTGCTTTCACAGGAAGCACACGGTGCTTTAGCCAGAGCCAGAAAGCTTGAGTTTGAAGCTAGAATAATATGATGAAATTCTATGGCCTGTTGTAACATAGAATTTCAGTACAGATCATAAGAAAGATTTCTGTTCTAACTCTTCTCCTCCCTAAAATTTCAGACATTGTTACTGCTTCTTTTATTAAAAAAAGTTTATCTGAAAGATGAGGTGATCAAAGCAAAAAGCTTTCTAGCATTGTGGTTGAGAAGGGACCATCTTTTAATAGCAGATTAACATTTTCCAGTCTCACTTTATATTTTTCCAGTAATCAAAAACACTAATATCCCCCCAGTCATTAGTTCTAAGCATAACAATCATTTACCAATGTAGTTGTTGGCCTTCTTAGAAGCACTGCAGATAGTTTGTGCCTTCTCACTGTAAGGTCATGTAACTGACAGCTGGACCCAAACGCCTTCTTTGACTTTACTTTGTTTGCAGAGCAAAGCAACCTTTGTCATCATCCCTGATGTTGCCTTCTTGGCCATGGATTTTTGAGGATGTAGCAGGTGAATCTTTGTGGTAGAGTAAAAGGCTCTGTAATTTCTAATTAATTGTGTGAGAACTCATTTTGTCCTAGTTTTGAAAAAGAGATATTAGGAGTTAGCACTGGCATCATTGAGTTTGCCTCTTTCTTTTAAAGTCATCACCAGTCTGAGTGAAAGTGTCACCTTTTCTCTTGATATGCCCACAGCAAGGCAAATCAGTGCCAAATTAATGTACCATTCAACTTAGATGGGAAATTTTGTATATTGGGTTAAAAGAAGCAGCTAACTGACTTTTAAGGAGTTTCCAAGCACCCATGATCCTGTAACTCTTATAAGCTATGTATACAAAATAAGTGGAAAGCAAATGTGCTGCATCTCAAGTTTATAAATTCTTTACCTTCATCCCCTTACCAATATTGTTGCCTCCAAAATCTTCTAAAAGAAGGCAGCATGAATTGAGGTTTAAAAAAAAAAGGCAATATTGAATTTCTTCTTATGAAATATTAGGGTAAAATATTTCAGTACTCAGATTTTGTTGTTGTTGGGTTTTTTTTTGCTGCAGTTGGAAAGGCTAAAACAAACTGTGAATTGGAGTATGAGGTTTGCTCCAAATACGTATTAGTGTGTGTTCTGTTCTAAAGCCATGTGAATTCTATGTGAGCTCAGGCTTTTCCTGGTTGGGAATGTACAGGATCACATATATCCTGTGCTACCTTTTAGTAGTATCATGAGGATATTCTAAAGGTTCAGGGAATCTGAATCTTTCTCAGTTCCCAGTTGTTGCCTGTGACAATGTGGCACAGCTTTACACATCCATCAGTTCTTGGCTGGGTAATTACAAAATATTTAGAAGTTTACACTTGGAGTTGCCCTTAATGTTGCTTGTGTAGTGGGCTGGACTGAATGTTAGTACTAAGTGTCCTTGTCATGGTCCTCTCACTATGTATATCCTTCTTTCCACAGTTTCACAAATGCTGAATTAGGTCAGGATCTGCCGTTAGACCAGTATTCTCTGCAGAATACTAACAGCCATGCTAAAATCAATCAGATGGTTGGTCTGCTCAACCTTCCCAGCATCATTTAATCCATACTTGCATTCAGGTGAATTGTATTTGAGACTCTGGC
The DNA here is from genome assembly GCF_025592945.1 of Manacus candei. Lineage (NCBI taxonomy): Eukaryota > Metazoa > Chordata > Aves > Passeriformes > Pipridae > Manacus > Manacus candei. The sequence continues at coordinate 2,418,908 of NW_026138111.1, read as the reverse complement.
AAATACGACAAAAGATGACACTTGCTTTGCCTTGTACTAGAAAGGGTAATTTCTAATCTGAAAGCAGTAGGGCCTGATACTCTGCAGGAAGGAGAGATTCATTAAAAGTCAGAGGAAGTAGTCAGATAAAAGTTACTCTGCCGACATGGTAGAGGTCCATCCAAGGCAGTGGTTTGATGGTCTGTGTATTAGGCAGAGCTACGTCACTATTGTGGGCAGATAAAGATCTTTAAAACCTATAGAAACCGTGGTACTGTAGAAAGCTCAAGGCTTCACCGTCCTGTGAGGTAGTGTTCCTCATGGCTGGTACTTAAGCTGGAGGTTAAGAGCACCAAAGTTCTTATTTCTCATTTGCTTTCTACAGGAACAAGGTACATGTTGAAAAAATCATTCTGTAGATTGTCCTACCACAGTCTCAAAGTTTAAATGGATCAGGACTGTCCTCTTACAAACATTGTGCTTGCTTCAGAAGAAACAAGATGCAAAGCTTCAGAACCTCATATAGCACATGATGGCACCAAACCATTCTGGGTAGTTCCTTGGCTTTTTGTGTCAGTGTCCTGCCTACCAATCTTGAATCATGCATTTCCATCTGACTGTTGATTACAAAGAAGCCTTTCCTCTCTTCCCCACTCCCCTTGCCAAAGTATCACCGTGTGCTTCTGCAGGAGACAAATGGCAGCAGTCACTCGCACCAGAAGAGTTCCTGTCTTGAGGTGTGCAGAAGCCTGGTAACTCTTGCTAAACAGTATGGACTTTATATGGCACCTAGGTCAGATGCCAGTTCCAGGAGAGAAGTATGTTCATCTCTGTGCATCTGATGAAACAGAAACTCTACTTTCTTACTGCCAGTCACCTGCTGAGAGAGAGCCACACTGACCTGTTAGGAGGAGAATGTTGTTTTTACCATAGTGACTTTTCAGGATGCTATAGGCAGGTTAGACTCTGCTGTGTGAATGTGGAAGTGTGGGATTGAAATACTTTGTGCTGATGTGGGAGGTTAAGGATGCAGAGAGCTCGTGCACAGTCCTGACAGTTGCATCAGGGCATTTTTAAATTGTGTGCTGGATAAACTAGCAGCAAATTGTGGTACCTTTGCAGTCTGAAAGAGATACAAAGCACACAACAAGGCTAGCAAAAACAAGATGAGGGATGGCACTGCACTGTTGCTATATTTATATGCTAAAAATCTACAGGCAGATGTCCTAAAAATATATGCATGTGTGTACACATATATTCATATATTTAGAAAATTTCCTGTAATGATGTTTGCTTAGGGTTTTCTAGGTTTTTTTTTTTTAAGGAGCTGGTGATTCAAAATGACCCTCTTTCAATGCATCAGTTATGTTCCCGTGTCTGATGTTACAGATTTTATGCAGTGTGCTGGGGGTCTTTTGCCTAAACGAAAGCTGGTTTTAATCTGTGATACGTTGGAGACCTTTTGTCGTACTTGGCTATTCATATTTTGATAATTTGAAAAATTACAAGAAATCAGTACTGTTATTTATCGGTCTCTTTTGCATTTCTTATTTTGCTTCAGCTGGCACTTTTATAGCAGCTGGTTTTAGCTATAAAAAGTATACAACGTATGCTCTTAAGTGGAACTAGTGTTTGGGAGTTGGTCTATATGTCTGTATTTTATATAGCTGGTATTTTTAAATGATCCTTGTCCACTGACTATATTTTAGGTGGACTGTTTCTCTTGCAAGGAATGGCTTCCTAAGAATTCTTTCAGTGGTATTGCAGCAAAAACAATACTTACAAAAGAGCAAAAGCTTGTACCTTTGGTTTGTATAGATAGAAATCTTTCACATAGATAGTGCTTTTAAAGGTGCCTAGGGCTTTAATAAGTTTACTGCCAGTATTTAATATGTTGTCTTCAGGTGTTGGGAACAGTTTGCCCTTGTCTGTATTAACATCCAGACTGTTTCCTGCCCTGATCAGGTGACCTGTAGTTGACATCTGCTGTCAGTTAAACATTGTTGGTGCCTTAGTAGAGGTCTTCCTCTGTGGCCTGGGGACAGTGAGGCTGGCTGGGCATGTGTCACTTTGATTTGGCATTGTGGGTTTGTTTCTCTCTGCTTGTCACCTCCTTTGGGAGTGTAACAGTAAAGGGGAATGGAAGGGGGGTTCAGAAGAAAAACGGATCATGTCCTAATGTAATAAAATACCTAAAGTCTGGAGGCTTTTTTTCTCTAAAGGCAAATAAGGTAAACATGATACTTCTGCATTTAAAAAGTGTAACCACCTTTTAAGGATATTGTTGGGTTTATTTTAGTTTGGCTAGTGATTTACCCTTTCAGAACCAATGAACATGGTTTTAATGCTTTAGTAACACACTTCTCTAAAGCACTTGGCAGGCTGCTTAATAAATTAAGCCTCTCAAGCTTTCTCTGAAGCATCACAGATGGAGAAACAGAGAAACATGGAGAAGCCAAGTGACTAGCTCCAGACGTATAAGATAAATCTCTAGTTGTGTTACTGGAGTGCTTTGATTAAATGCACCCGATTTGGAGATTGTATGAGGCTGAGGTGAATAAAAATAAATAAATTGCTGCCTATAAGTGCAGCACATGACATGTTTTCAACAACGTTCACCTAAGACATATATCTTCTTATTTACACAGGGTGGCTAGTTGTATCTGTACAGAGGCTACATCCCCCTTACCACTGATACTTTTATGAAGGGTAATGGAGTACCAGGTACACTGCTGCTGTCTAGTTAAGTTTTAATTCTTCCTTTATTTGAGGAGAGAAAAACTGTGTTTGTCTCTCCAGGAAGTCCCTCTCTTAAGGGTATCTTATGGAAGAGATTTTGTCACCAGAATAGTTGTACTTTATTTCTTGTTGTTTTCTTTCATTGTGTTTAAAATTTGCTGTACTTGCAATCAACCGAATTTAGGTACTTAGTAAAATCCAGGTCTCTGTCAGGCAGCACTGGCAAAGCTTGCCTTGGAGTGTACAATGTATACAGAAGTATCTGTGGACTGCACTCTACTAACCTATGTACTGAAACCTCAGATAGCTCTGAATTGTTGGGTTGTTTTTCCTCTGAATTTGTGTTTAGATTGAAGCAGCTGGCAGAGTAGCAATTTGATGCTACTGTGCATGTTCCAAAGCTTGAAGGAGGCTCTCCTTCACTTTAGCAGGTATCAGTGCATTTTTTTCTTTTTATGAGAGCAAATTGACTCTCCTGTGGGATCGGTCCATTCAGAGAGACATTTCTCAGCAAGGATCTTGTTTTGTGTGTAATATCTCCTTTTACATGGTTTTGAGTTGCACCTGCCTTTTTTTTTGGCCATAGGTTTGTTTTCAATAAGAGAGGTCTGGGCAAGCGGAAGGACACAGGGGGTTAGAGGTGAGAGGAAATTACCCTGGAGAAGAACTGGGAAGAGGAGCAGGGGGGAATTCGCACTGTGGTAGCGTTCTGTGGATGTATCATCTGGAGTTTCAGGGGATGTGTCCTGGCTAGTAGTGTGCCCTCTTGCCTAATTTGCTTTAGGTGTAAGTGCTTCAGATATGCCTAATGTGAATATGATGGGAGCTTACAAATCATCAGAATCTGTTTGAAGGAGTCAAGGAGTGTGGTAAATGATTAAGTTTTCGTTTGCTTAGTGTGTCCCGAGTTTTGATATGTCTGGGCTACCGATGGCTTACAGTTCCTTTGGTATGTGTGTTCAGCACGTCTGCACAGCAAAATGTAGGGCAAAGTTTTCGTTAACAGCAGTGTAACTCCCATTGGGAATGATGTTGGTCATCTTACATGTCCAAAAATCTTTTCTTAAAAGTTCAGGATATTGACTGTTTTGAAAATGAGAATATTTCTTTTTCATTTATGTTTGAAAGTTGTAAAATCTAGAAGTCTTCTGACTATTACTGAGAGCCATGCACTCAAATCCGTGCATGTCACTTAAGGAGGTCCTTATATCCTTGTATGCAGATGTCATGGTGATAATATAGTAATCCAGTCATTAAAATGTACACTTGTTCTGTAACTTTTAATGAAGTGAAATGCAATTCCAATGTGTGAAATAACAGTTGACAATAGAACTGGAAAAAATAGTCCTGTGCTATTTACATATTTTAAATATTTAATCTAAATATTTAATTTTTTTTTTAATTAGATTTGTTAAGTATTAAGAAATATTCATCTGGGAGGAATGCTCTAATTAGTTTGTTGGGTTTTTTTTGGATAGGGTATCCTTTTGCTGGAATTTTAGCAGAGATGATTTTATTCACAGTTTCATCAACGGTTTTGCAACAAGTTTGACATTTTGTAACGCTCTGTTTCCACAGAGGAATAAGTCCTTGTAAGGTTATTGAAACACGCAGTTGTAAAGCACTTGGAATGTAAACAATGATTGTGAGCTAGCTGTGAGTATATTATTTTAATAAGAATTGGGGCATGTTTTGATAATTAACTGAGCATGAATAATTACTAGTGATTTTTATAGTATTATAATTTCTTTTTCATGATTGCTCTCTCTTTCTTCTTTTTTTTTTTCCTTTCTTTGCAAGGGGAATTGTCATTTGTCAATTAATGGTAGCTACCCTGTTGATACCAAACCAAAATAAATTGTTTGTGAATGGCCAAGTGGCCAGCTTCTGAACTGTAAGTGGTAGATAGTTGCAATATTCTGCTTGCTATAAAATATAACTCTGAGATGAAACTCAGTATTCTCACCTTATGTACGTGGAGGTATAGACAAAAACTTTGAATCCAGGGATCTTACTTATGCCCATGTTTTCTGTTGAAAATGTTTTTCAATATACACACTGAAGTGTATTGCTGTTGAATTTAATAGCCGATGGCTGTGAGAGTGTTAGCTCTAAAATTCATCTGGTACAGGAAATAGAAACTGCTTCCATGAAAGTGATAAAGAAATAGCAAGTAGTAATTAGCAAGTTCTAATTTATGTTTATGAAGAGTTTAGGATGATACAGTCAGGAAGAAAAAAACCAACTGATTTTTCACTAATATTAAACTATGTTGAAAAAATGTGGTAATATTACAAGATTTTTAGTAGCTAAAATGCTGATGCAAGTATCCTTCAACTATTGCAAATATAGGTAAAGTAGGTAGAGTGATAAAGCTATTAAATAATTTTAAAAGAAACTCATTAAATCAGTAAAGAATTTTATAGGTAAGGTGTCCAGACTGCCGTGACTCCATTGTATCATCATGCAGTAACTATGCATCATAGTAACTTACTCAGAGTATGTGCTTCCCCCTAGTTAACTGTTTTCTTTTTTACAGCTCTTGGAGGCTTTTTACATTGCAGAAACATGTTGTTATAATAAAAATTTAAAGTTCCTTTTTATAAACTACAAGATTCTTGACTCTTTAATGCTTGCAATTAAGAGACAAATTTTAAACAGAGTCAAATAACCACATTCTAGGTATCAAATGAAATACTGCACTTGAACTGGGAGACTTTAAAGAACAAATGAAGTATGAAACTGGGTTTAGGAATCCTCTGTCTATGACAGAAGCTTTGGAGATGCTTTAACATTGTGTAAGGAAGTGTATTCTGGACTTAAGAGTTTTCCTTAGGCTGAAGCTTTCTATGATGAATACTTGGGGAGAAAAAAAAAAAGACTGTTCAACCTTTCTGCTCTGATAACTACAGAATATCCTTTTGGTTGGAGAGTTGGTGGAAAAAATATTTACGATCATCTTGAAAACAAGATGGTATCTAATTGCAGAGTAGTTAGATAGATCATTTACAGAAGCTTCATTAACGTTAGCAAGTGGTGTCTGCCTTTCAGATACAGAGTTCAACAAAACTCACATGTCTATCAAACAGGAGATTGGGAAGCAAAGTGCACATTGTTAACTTGGAGGTTTTGTGAGTGATACTCCTAATATGCACGTTACAGATATATATGGTCATTCCTTGTGCTGTGCTGAGTAGGGTATTAGTGCATTCTGCATTTTTTCTGTACTCAGTTATTTGGTTTCCAAAGAATTTCACAGACTCTTTTGGTTAGAATAATGATTCTGTTTGGTGTTATATTAATTTGCCCTTCATTAAACCCATTCACCATGGTAATCTCTCACCCAACTGCTGGCAAGATCCCTGAGGCAGGTACCTTCCAGAGCTCTGGTGCTGCAACAGCGTGCACAGTGCAGGCCTGTGCTGAGGTGCGTTGTGTTCCTCAAAATGCACATGTTCCTCTTCACACTGAAGCAGCCTCAGCTCACACAACCAGCTCCAGAGTTTGCCTCTGATCCGCAACTTGGAGAACATGCAAACAATTTTCAGTGGACAGATGTTCACTTGCATGGCTGCTGTACCATATTCAGGCTATTTTCTGGTTGAGTTTTTTTTTCAGAAGCTGAATTTTGTTGAACTCAGTCTTTTGGAAAAGTAGTAATACCAGTGGTTTTTTTCCAGATGAAATGCCTAGATAGGAATTAGCTGTCACTTACACCATTGTAATTATCACATAAACTTGCAGATGATTTGTTAACATTTATTCACAGATGCATAATAATGGATATACTTCTTTTCTTGTGTGATGCTTTTTGTTAGTAAATTTCAAAGTGTTTAATTAGGAGTTACAATATACATAATTCTTCCTTATGGACAGGGAAAGACACTAAGACTTCAAGAAATTTGGCTAAAAGTTTTCCCAGTAGGGGATGAAGGAATGCAGGGTTTGAGTCTTCCTTTGTCCACTGTCCTGTCTGTTGGATTATGCAGTAGTTAGTAGCAGCCCTCCAAGAACCCTTACTGTTACTGCTAGTAAATGGGGGTAAGGTTTGTTCCTTGTAATAATGTGGAGGATATTTTTGTCTAATGGAATTGGTGAAAAGGTTTCCTAGGTGGTGTCTGTCCATGGATCTTGATGACCTTTCATTGCTTTGTGATGGTGGAGTGTACCCTAAATGCATGAGACAAGGCAGTGTATTTTTGCTTCTCTATCTCCTTTTTCTTCTGTCTGTTCAAGGCACTATCACTGCTAAAGCCAGATATGAAGCAGAGAACTGAGAGTGTCTCTGAAAAGCTGTGTCTTGAACTCTATCTAGGAAACCTCTTGTTCCAATGACCCTACAATTAGATAAGTCATGGAGTACTAGAGGGCACAGCAGACTTAAAGAAAAATGTGGATTCTAAACACATGAAGAATCAGTCTTTAAACAGAACTGGTTTGTTTTTTTGGTTATATTTGGGTTTTTTGGGTTTTTTGGTTGATATTTTTTTAACTGTTGAAGAGCTAGCACAAGACTATAATACTGGATGGAATAAATTAGTAACTGCTTCCCTACACTCCAGTCCTCAGAAATAAATGAACAATTGCTTTGCTACACCTGAATCCTCAGAACAGTATAATGCTGGAGGGGAGATTCCTCCTGAGCAAAGTTGACAGGCATCAGACTGCAGCATAAGAAGTGTTAAGTGGTCTGCTCATGTCAGTGAGCTGTTAGGTGGATGAGATTAATCTGGGAAGCTGAGTGCTGGTGAAAGCATTGCTGCTGGGACCAGGTCGTGTCAGAAAATGTTGTTGTTGGCCTTTTGCACATTCGTGCCAAGAACCTGAGATGGTCACTGAGCAGACCCATTTTTAGCAGCTTTCTTTGTATGTGATCTTAGGATGTTCTTAGCACCCCAGTAAAAATGTCTGAGCCCTTCATATCCTAATTTCAGTCAGATGTCAGCAGCAGTGAAACTGCAGTGTACCTGCTGCAAGGAGACAGAACTCGGGGCTGCACTGAGAAGCAGGTTCACTGCCTTCATGATCAAATGGCTCAGAAACATTCTTTTTCAGTCAGTGTAGCACAGCGCGATTCAGCCTGCTTTTTCTTAATTACATTCAGTGGTTTCTCTTTAAAGAGAAAGACTTCTCAAGCCTCAGAAATGCTACTTTGTGGTATTTGAGTTAACCCCCTGAAGTACCAACCAAGTGCTAGGTGAGTCATTGATGCTGCCAAATAGTGGAAAATGATCTACTCTTGTGAAGAACAGTGAGCTGGAAAGATCCTTGTAGTAGTCATGTACTTTAGATTTGAAATTAGAAAAACTGTTATCTTTCCAAATTTTGAGTAGTTTATTTCACAAAAGCTGCCTTTTTCTCCTGTCCTGGAAACAAACAAAGCAGCTGCAGAGATGTCTGAAGCTTTTCCAAGTCTCAGTCTGAGAACATGAAAATGAAATTGTTGCACTGGTTTTGTTTGTTAGATAGTGAGAATTACATATATGCCAGTCAGAATATGACTTGTGCAGTATTCAGCGTGGCAGAAATTGAAGCAGAACAATAACGTGATTGAACTAATAAACTGCTTCTTTCTTTCATTAAAAGGAAAGAGCCTCATTAATAGCTTTTATTATATTAGTGTGTATGCCTTTGAGTGACTATTAAACCAATGATTTGTCTTATGAGTAGGTACTGTGCAACATAACAATTACAGGGGTTTTTTGAGAGATACAAGTAACATTGCTTTTAATTTCTGTCTTTTGCAGCATCAGTGCTACTAGATGGGCAAGTTTCCTTAGACTTGCTCTGTAAATTTTCTGAAAGTCTTCATAACTGAAATACTGGAATATTTCAGAGGGGAAATACTCAGAGTTTCTTCTGTTCATTTTTTAGTTGATAAAAACTTCTCATGTTTTTTAAGGCCTTTTTTTGCTTGATGTAGCATAAAAAAAAATAATAATTCCTTTTTCTCTCATCTAATGGCAGCAAATCTCATAAGCGTGTCTTGCTAGTGGAGTTTGCTCCTTCACAGGGTATTCGCTTTGTTTTGCGGTTTTAAACTGTGGTTGATCCTGCACCTTTGACAAACTGTTTGTAGCACTCCTGGAAGAAGGAGGGAACAGGAAGGAAAGGAATATCTCTGAATGCAGTGTGTATGTATGCTTTAGGATGTTCATACTGAAGATTTGAGGGACACTTTAGTGGCATACAGACTTGTATTGACCTGAGCCCTTCCATGACCGTGTTTTTCTCTAAGGATTGTGTCTCTTGGAGGTAAGAACCCACCCTGAGGTGTGCAGCAGACTCTTGTCATGAACTCAATCTAACAAAACTGTGCTTTTTATCTCCTGGAATGGGGAAGAGACTACTGTACTAGCACACAGTGCTGTGTTACCAGACTAGTTTGTACATAACGTGTTGAACCAGTAGGAGCATATTCCTATCCTGAGAAATGTTTGTGGTGTGCATGTAAGTGTACTATATAAATCTCAGTGTAAGAGCTGATGATGTATGTGTGCTTTTTCAGACAGTACAAGTATTTGACTGATTGCACTTGCAAGGATAATTATTCCCTTGAGAGCAGAATTCTTAAAACAAGAGCTATTTTCTGGAGTTGTATGTTAGTGGAACTAAAGGCTGCTTCAATCTGTAGGCATTTTTTAACTGTTTTGTCAAAGTGGCCTTGGGATAGAGTTTTTATGCTCGGACTTTGGTTAGAAAGCTTCTCATTCATCTCGTATCCTGTTATCTGTTAATAATTTTTCTCATATATTTTTCTTTGGCATACAGTCCTCTAACTGCAAAAAACCCACAATTGAACACTTTAGGCAGTACCTTGATCTGCACACCAACAAGAAAGATAATGAAATCATTTCACTTGTAACTATTTGAAGGAAAAAGATCATATTACTGAAAGTCCATCTGAAAGTAACTCTTCAGAGAGTTTCATGAGAGGCAATATTCCTGTAGAGAGGTGCTATTACAGGTGTAGGAGGCAATGCAGAAAAAGCTCAGAGAGTTGGTATAAGAATTATTTGTGTCCTTTTAGACAGTACATTTAGACAATACATTGCCACTTAATATCCAGCTATTGATTAAGAAAGAGCGGGCACATTCCATTGTGCGTGAGAAGAGGGTTAAATTAAAAGATGTTCTTGCCCTTGGCTTTGGTTGTAGGGGGAAGTGAGGTAACACTCAATAAGATACTTAGCATTTTGTAAAATGACATAGGTGAGATTAGAGATTTTATTTTTCTCAATGTTTTTTAGCTCATTTACTCATCATTTTTCCTGCTATAAAAATTAGTCATTGTCTGAGAAATATTTTTCTGATGATGCTATCTTTATTGTTAAACTTTTCTGATAATAGGAATAATAATCTTGTTATTAAAATGCTGGACTAGAAAGCTGTGAAAAATTCTTTTTTGTAAGACTTTTTTTAACCCTTAGTAACTTACGTTCTTACTCAAAAAAGTAGCATTTCTGTAAAGAATGCACAACAGAAGTTTTATTTGAAAATGTCAACAAAGAAGAATATTTGCTGCAGTTATAAATGCCACTTAGATATGAAAATGCTCTTTTAAACACTATTAAGGCTCCTTTAATATATCAGTGATAGCATCTCAATTATCACACACCACTTCTAAAACACACTGAAAGTTATCTTATTCCTTGCTTGTTCTATTGTCATAGTGAGGTCCCAGCCAAAATGAAGGGCCCTATTGTGGCCACAGTGTATGGACAAATAGTAAGAGAACACTGAAAGGCTGCAATCTAAACAGGCAGGGCAGACAAAGAGCATATTATCCTGATTTTAGAGATGGGATACTGAGGCACAGAAAAATCTAATCAGAGTCATGCAAGAATGTTGTTTGGGAGCCAGGAATTAAGCCAGCTCTCTCCTTCAGTCCAGTTGTACTGCCTTAAACCAGAGTTGCTCTTCTGCAGAAGATAATACAGCTTTGCAGGCTGTCCTGTGAGTGCCAGTTGTGTCTTGCTGAGTGTTTATGAAGGAAATACCAGTTGTAGGATTAAAGTCTTGTTTCATGGCAGTCTGCACAGAAGAAAAAGTGAAAGGTTTTTTCAGCCATAGGATTTTTCTCCTGAGAACTGTTTTACTACATAGACAACATCTTTTTGTTAGTGTGCATTGGCAAGAAAATAAAAGAAGAAAACCTGCGATCCTTATAGTGTTTCATTACTAGCACTCCAAATTATGGAATTATTAAAAGTATTTCAAATTCATTGTATTTAAATGATTACTGTCTTTTTGCTGAACATTCAGTAGTCCCTAATATGTCTATTAGTAGTCCCTAATACGATGTATTCAGTGTTTCCTTACATTAAAAAAAGATAAAAGAAAATATCAGTAAATATCAGAGAAGTTATTTTTCTTTCAAACTTTATTTTTCAGATCACTAATATTTGATCACTTAATATAAGATTATTGAAGCTATGGTTTTAGCAAATGGGGAAAAATAAGGAAAAACCACATTAGTACTCATCCTGACCCACTGTAAAGATGATGTGTAGCCTAGAGGTACTGTTGTTTAGTTTACAGATGAGTTATTAATTTATTTTGGTTCTTAGTATTTATTTTGACTTGCACAATGGAAAGCTTCAAGTCTTTACACTAAGTCCATGTTGAAACCGTGCTGTTTTGAAATCAGGTAGTAGCATACCTACCTCATAGTAAATACTTATGGATTATAGTGAACCCTTAGGATTATTGTGGTGTGGAGGGAGGACCCTTGTTGGTTGACAAAGAAAGAATAATTGACATTAGTTTATGCTATCTTCTCACTTCTTCATCCAGGAAGGCATGTAAGAACCAAATAAATTTCTCGGGTCACTCTGGCTGTTCCTCAGCCATTCTAATAACCTCACAAGAGCTCATTTTGTTCTTTGAGGTAGTCAGCTAACAGTTGTCAACTAAATTTGAACATTAAAAAATATCTGCAAGATTTGGTTTGGAGTAGAGGAGGATCTGCATTTTCTCCATTTCTCTGCGTTTTCTTTTTAAAAGTCTTAATTGGTGAAATAAGGAGGAAATGTCTTGTGTACATAGAACAGGTTCTTGGAATAGATGTTGCTGGTGGTCCTGCTGCAGTAGTGCGTGCCACTCTCCTGTGTGAGACCAAGTATTTTTAACTTTGTCAGGTTGTCCTAACAGGCTTGGAAAACTAGTCTTCAAAGTCTTCTGTATACAAAGTCAGGAGGGGGCTGATAACAGTTGTAGCTCTCCCCTAGTTTCATGTCATGCCAGTAAGATTGTACTTGGTGAATATCTTATGTTACTACTAAGCTGAAGTTAAGCATGTGTCAACCTTTTTAAACATTCTCCACCTTTCTTACTTAGCAAACTAAGGTTTACTGCTCATGTTAAGTGTAGCACCAAACAGGATCAAACTAAGTGCTGACCAAGAAGCTCAGGAAGATCAGTCTTGTAACAAAAGGAACAGGGAAGCCTTTTACTGCCAAGATGTGAAGAGAAGCAGCAGATTACTATGCAGGGTGCAAGTGTTAGCAGTGTTCTTCTAACTAAATCTGTCTTCAGAGAGCAAGATTCAGGCAGATCCAGGTGTGCTGGTACCCATCAATAACCTGCAGTAATACAGGCTGTGTAACAAACAACAATATCTTGTATAATGACAACTTCCTGAAAAAACAGTTGTTCTCTGTTACCACAAAGTAGGTATGTTTTCCCATCTCTCAAGCAGAGCTGTCTCCTTCAAATTCTGCAGGTTTTAGTTTGAAGGACTGGAAAAACCTTTTTTCCAATCCCTTATTCGCTTTGTTGACTGTATTGGTGTCAGTCTTGGCAGTCTTGGAAATCACCTATGCTTGAGTGGATAGTACAGGTGTAGAAGTATGAAGTAGACAGTCTTCATCACAGATGAAAGGGAAGAAGTTTCCCTTTAGCATTCTGGACCAGACTCTTGGTGCCAGACTATCAGAAAGTTAGATCTATGGTAGGACTGTTTGAATGGCCTGTCTTTCCAGCAAAAAATTCCCTAATTGTTACCCATACTGTGTTTTGACATTTGGGTCTGGACAGACTAATATAATGGAATTTTCAGGACACTAATGACTTGCAGAAGTCCAGTATGCTTTTCTGAAACCCATTTATGTCTCAGGCTCCAACAAGGGCTGCTCCCTCCACAAATGAAGGACAGTACCACCAAACTATTGCCCTGCAGCAATCATCAGCTGTTCTGATGCCAAAGGTGAAAGTTGAGAAGGGGTCCCAGGTACACTCTGCATACCCTGTGTACTTCTGTAGCTTGGAAATACTGTGGAAAAAATTCAAAGATTACATATATCAACCAGCATTTGATATCTCCAGATCTTTACCTTACTGCTTCTGCAGGACCAGTACATTCATGATGTTTCCTTGCCTCTTTAGTTTATTTGGCTGTGTGTCAGAAAGCTTAACCATCTTCAGGAAAGTCAAAAGCTGAAACGCTGTGTATTTCTGTGAGTTACTGTAGTTAACTCACAGATGAGATCTCTTCCTGTGTCAAGGTGTGTTTTCCTGGCAGAGAAGCTCTCAGAGTCTACCTGCTGCAGAAAGTGTGGATGTGGTACAACCCTCTAACTGTTGCTAAAGGTCAAACGTCTAATTCTGGAGAGCCATGCATCAATCTGAGCTGAAATTTAGTGCCATCATCCATGAAGGGTACTACTTGTGCTGACAAATCTCATTTGCAGCGAGACTTCTCTTGATACATGTTTGAGGATGAAAGGATTGTTCTGTTGCTATATAGTGGTTTGTGGAGACTCTCTAGTCAAGGTGCATGACATTCACTTTGAATTATGAGGTAAATGAAGCTGATTTCCAACCATTCATTCCCTTATGTCTTCCTGTGGGAAGTTGAGAAATCAGGAGTCTGATAATCTTACTGCACAGTCTCTAACCTTTGTATGCACACCTGTGTGCAACCATGCTCACTCTCCAAGGTTTTTGATAGTGATATGTATGAGATCTGAGAGAAATCCACTATTTCTGCAGGATTAGAAAGTGTCCTCATCAGATTTTTGCCACACTGTCCATATTCAGGAGTTTAGGGAAGTTTTGCTAATATGTTCTACACAGCAGATGTCTGCTTCTGGTTATGGGGTGCATAGTCTGGATCTTTATAAATAATGTGTCTTTTTTCCTTGCCCCCAGTAATTTAATTTTTGCAGCCATTTAACACCACTGTTGCTGTCTTGAAGATTTCCAGACATAAGCAAGATGAAATTTGTAGCTGAAGGTGATATCTTTAGTTAGACTAACTGTAGCTGGTAGGGAAAATAGAGACATTTGGGGGCACACATCTCCTTAAAGCCCAAAAGCCAGATTTTACTGTTAACCTGTTGGTCTATTTAAAGACACTGTCTACATTTACATGACTCTTCTAGCTTGCTTTTGAACACATGAAAAGCCTATTTCTTCCTTGTATTTTGCTCACCTAGATTTTTGAGGCATGTTTTGTATCTGATTTGTGGAGGATTTGTTTTGGGATTTTTTTTTCTTTTGTTTCTGTCTTTGGATCCCTTAACATGTTTAACCCTTAATATTTTACAACATAACAGGATTTTTTTCTGGGTATTGACTTTGTACAGTTTTACAACAGTAGACTTTGTAAGTTGTTGCTCTAGTTCCTAGAATATGTTGTTAGATGTAAAAAGAGAGGCAACTCAAAATTTCATGAGAAGGAAGCTACATGGTGCAATCTAATAATTAAAGAAACACATAAGACTGGTTAACAATTGTGTAGACAATAGTTTGATGTTGCAGGAATTGTTACAATTGCCTTGTGTTCATGTTACAATTACACTTACCTACTGAAAACTAAATACTATGTAATGGAATGATGCCCGTTTCAATTACAAACATGGGGCTTATTTCCTGTCACCCTGCTAAACTCTATTTTGTCTTGCTTTGGAGCCTTGTTCCTTTCTCCAAATTCTTCCATGTGGACTTGCAAGAGAAGGGCCAGTGCAGGGCATTATGAAGTTGGGGAATGGTCTGTCTTTGCTCTAGCAGGTCCTCTTCAGGGCCATCCCCTGTCACTCCAGCCCTGGGATGCAGTGTCTAAATGCAAATGTTCATTAAAATTCATTAATATATTTTAGCAACTTTAATGTTTGGATTTGCCCTTAGTTTAAACAGATGATAGATAAAAAGGCAAAAAGAAAGTTATTAACCAAATTTCCCATAACCATCCAAGCAGACCTCAGTGGTCTATAACCTCCTCTCTTATATGTGCACTGGTTTCTCAGTACCTGCACCCTTCATGTCTGAAATGGGAAGGCTCTTTACTTGAAGGACAGGCAGGAAAACCAGTGTGTTCAGAAACTGAAAAGGTAAAAATTACCCTGTCTGATTACATTGCACAAAATAATTGAAAAGTTAAATTGCATGATGGGAATCTGGTTTTAGAGATTAGTTCAGTAATCTGAAGTGTTAGAAACCTAAAGAATTCTGTGAAAGGAGATGATAAGCTTGTGGTGGTTGGACCCTAGGTGGAGGCAAGTAACCACCAAAGCTGTTATATCACTTCCCTCCTCAGCTGAGGGAGAGAAAATATAACAAAAGTTTCATGAGTTGAGGTAAGTACAGGGAGAGATCAGTCACCAATTACTGTCACGGTCAAAACAGAGTTGACTTAGGGAAATTAGTTGAATTTATTACCAGTCGAAATAAGAGCAGGATAGTGAGAAGTAAAGCAAATCCTAAAAACACCTTTCCCTCACCCTTCCCTACTTCCCAGGCTTAACTTTATTCCCAGTTCTCTACCTTCTCCCTGCCCACCCAGGGAATGGGTGTTATGGTCAGTTCTTCACATGTTTCTGCTGCTACTTGTTCCTCAGGTAGGGGAGTCCTTCCCTTGCTCCAGTGTGGGGTCCCTCCCACAGGAGATAGTCCTCCAGGAACCTCTCCAACATGAGTCCTTCCCACAGGCTACACTCCTTCACTGCTCCAGTGTGGGTCCCCTTCCATGGTGAGCAGTCCTTCAAGAACAGGATGTTCTAGTGTGGGTCCCCTATGGTGTCACAAGTTATGCCGGCAAACCTGCTCTGGTGTGGGCTCTTCTTTCCATGGGTACACAGGTCCTGCTAGGAGCCTGCTCCAGTGTGGGTTTCCCAGAGGGTCACAACCTTCTTTTGGGCATCCACCTGCTCTAGCATGGGGTCCTCCACGGGCTGCAGGTGGAGCTCTGGACCACTGTGGACCTCCATGGTGAGGCAGACTGTCCCCTTGCAGCCCATGGTCTTCAACACGTGCTGCAGGGGAATCTCAGCTCCAGTGCCTGGAGCACCTCCTCCCCTCCTTCTTCACTGACCTTCGTGTCTGCAGGGTTGTTTCTCTCACACATTTTCTCACCTCTGTTCTCTGGCCACAGTTACTTCTGTGCAGTGGGTTTTTATTTTTCCTTCTTAAATATCTTATTACAAAGGCATTACTACCACTGCTGGTGGGCTCAGCCTTGGCCCCTGGCGGGTCTGTCTTGGAACCAGCTGGCATTAGCTCTGTTGGACACTGTGATAGCATCTGGCAGCTTCTCAGAGAAGCCACCTCTGTAGCCCCACCCTCCACCACCTCTGCTACCAAAACCTTGCCACACAAACCCATTACAATGCTTCTGAATGTTTTTATATGTCACAAATTAATGAATGTGTTTACTGCTATCTTTAACTGAGAGGCAAGTAGCCTTAGTTTTACAAGACTTTTCTTTGAGCCAAGTGTCTTCCTTTAATATTGCAAAGATACCTCTGTGACAGATTTCAGTGTAAGCTAGAGATGCATGGCTACTCCACAGTGGTTTTAACTGGTCTTGGTCCTGTTAGTCCTCCTGCTGTCCAGTTCTGGGCTCTGCATTTCCTTCTCCTCACACCAGTGATAGCATTTATCAGGTTCTGCAGGGGAGCAGCTTATGGAATTAAATGGTCTGAAAGCATTTTCCTGTTTTGTTCTGTCCTTCTTTGTATTGCTTTGCTCCTGATTTAGAGTTGTCTTGAACTTGAGTCCTTGTATAATCAGTTAATTGATGGTAAAAGCACAAGGGAGGGATAGGAATATGAAGCTTGGAGTCCAAAAGGACTGTACTGATGGATAACTTTGATCAGTTTAAATTCTAAATTGTGTACAGAAAGTGAAATAAAGACTCCATAAGCAGATGAACTATCTTGTGCCTACTCCAGGAGCTAAAGGACCGTGTGCCTCCATAAAGGAAGTTTTAAGTTTTCCAAGGAGAAAAAACTTACATGAGCTACTGTCTTATCCTCTAGATTCCTTAAAGAAGTGGAAAGCTGAGATTTCTTGGTGTCACAGGTATGCAGCATACTTTCTGACCTGTGAGTTTGGGGTTTTCTCTTCCAGTATTCTTGTGATACGTTAATCTGGTAGCCCAGGCAATTCTGGTCCTATATTGTATAATTACTTTAGACTGGGATGGCAAGTAGCCTATATAAATTACATAAAAGTCTTCAGAAATGTAGGAGAAAGGCTGTCACATTTTCACACAGTGATTTCTTTTTTCTTTTGTATTGATCTGTAGTGTCTTATGCAGAATAGTAAAGTCAATGTTGTGTAGCTTACTTTATTAATCCCTTCCCAACACAGGTTGTTACAAAAGATATGCCAGTATGGTTAATTCACAATATTTGTTTAGATCACTAGTTCCCAATTATGAACTTTTTGGTTTTTCTTTTTTTTGTGGGTCTTTGGGAATGGAAGGCACCACTTACATCTTCAGTATGGTTTCATAATGCCTGGATAAGGCAGTGTAGTACAAAGTTTTTCTGTGTCATTGGGGGTAGTATTTATTGTATAAACTATAATTAATGAACTATTCCCAGCATTCTCTAGGACTGCCAGTATCCTTATGATTGCTCTAATCTGGGAGGCAGCATACCATTCGACCATACAGGACTGATTTAAAGGTATCATGACCTTCACTCCTTACCACACTGACACTTAAGTCTATTTGCTGCTTTTTCTGTTTTTTTTTTTTTTTCTTTGTCACTGTCATGTTTCATTTATTATTGCTGTTGCTGAAAATGCCAGTATTTGTTGTCTTCTCATTGATTTTTCTTCTCACTTGACTTTTTAGCATGTAGAATCTTTCAATTCCTTGCATAAACATCCAAAGGACATCAGTCAGTACTTAGGACAGTTCTGTTTGGTCTTATGTTAGTTGTGTCGTGCATATTTTAATTTTTATTTTTTCCTCAATTTCATGATTACTTTAGCCATTACCTGCATTTTTCCATCAAAAAGAAATGAGTTTGAGCATTACTTTGTGGTTCTGACCCTGAAGGTAGCCACAATCTGAACAGGGTCTGGGAGTAAATGACATCCAGCAATCTCTTTCCACCTAAATTATTCTGTGATTGATTGCAACTGTGACTCTGACATTTTCAGGAGTAAAATGCAATTTATATTGGCTAACTAATTACTGAAGCAACTTACTGGTTTCTGCATAAGAAAGGAAAACTAAAGGAAAACTGCACTCAGGGGACAATAAGCTGATGTTAAGTGGAAAGAGTATGACATTCATTTTTATGATAAGACTAACCTCTCTATGCAAGTGTGCTTAACTGCTGTCTGAGTAATACCTGAAGATGTCTTTTTATTGTTACAGTTTCAAGTTTCAATTCACCATTCAAATTACTTAGTTTTTTAAGTAATCTAATGCACTGAAAGGTTTTGTAGATTCCTCCAGTTTTTGAATGATATACGGATTTGTCACTTCTGTGGAACAAGAGGGAAATATTGGGTACATTTCTAGACATCAAGTTTAAAAATCTGTAGCTCCAGGAGCTGGAGGAACCACACAGATTTTTTTTTTTGTCCATTACCATTTTTGCCATTGCCTTTTTCTTTTTTCTTTTTCACCTTCTCTGTTAGTTTTTAACCAATATGTCTTGAATAGTCTTTGGCTCCCTGCTCCTCCCTCCTCATCTCTCTCCTGGCACATAAACATCACTAATATTTTTCCAAGCAGGCTTTCTGCGTATATTTAGTGGAGAAACAGATATATAAGTGAATGTTTAAAGTGTGTATAATTTATAGCAAAAGATGATAATTAAAAACTTGATTTACCATGCAATGTTGTGAGGTCTTACTGTTTGACAACCTTAATTCCGCAGTGGAAGAATGTTTTAGATTATTTCTAACTTGTGTTTTATTATACAGTGGGATGTAAATGATTAGATAATAATAGAGGAGGAACTTCATATAAGTCACCTGCCTTTGATTGTTACTAAAAATAATTCTTTTCTGTGTGTTATTGGAGAAGATAAAAAGTCATATCTGACACCTGCATTTTTGTGTTTGTGCCACAATTTGCAGAAGCAACATTTTCTATTGTTTCTATGGTTTTTGTGGTTTTGATGCACATTTCACCAAGCTGATGTCTTACAAAACTATGTCATATGGCTACAGCTGTCTTTTTATTTGCAAATGTTAGTAATATAAAAACTACAAGGAGAAGTTGTATTTATTTTTTAAGCGCCATAGCAAAGTATACACAAAATAATATTTTGTTTAAGATTTTAATCTAGGAAAGTAATATTTCCAACAGTCGGCATTCACTGTCTCAGATTTCCACCTATCTTGCATATTTTTCATATGGTTTGGTATCCTATTAGTTCAACAGCTCATCTTCAAGCAGGGCTTTTGTTGTCGTATGGTATCAGCTGACACGACTGGGCAAAAGATTTCATTCTGAGGGGATGACGATTCAGTGCTGTGAGGAGTGGGATATGTGTAGATAGCACTTCTGAAGAGTGTGTGGGTACTGAAGAACAAGTTATCAATTCTTTCTTGCTGTCAGGAGCCTACTTGAATGTATTGGAAGTATCTTCCAGTAAAATGAGGTAACTGTGAGGGGGGCTCTGGACTGCTTTTACCCAGTGAAAGGGCTGGGCAGCCCTTTCTGTCTCAGACTTGTATCTATCTGTATTTACACATAGGGAACAAAGAGGTCACAGGCTCAAGGAGAGCTCACCATGCCAGTGTGGGATGAGTCATGCCATCCATGGTCACTATGTTTCACTTTTAGGGGGGAATGCAGCTTTTGGTAGAAAATAAATACTCTTTGCAGTTACTTTTCTGTCCCTCCTGTTCTCTTTGTACTTTGGAAACTATTTCAGTATTATTTGATAGTCACTCACCTTATTCACTGATTATAGCCTATCTTCTTTAGTGATCTTTTTCCATGAAGTCTTTCCTGAGCTAACTTTAGACACAAGTTTTCCTTCCCCAAAATTAGTCCTTCCTCAAAAGCTTATCACCATTGCTTCTGCCTAAGCAGGCAGGGAGGTGTGATTGTAGCCTTTAGAAGATAATTTTTTGTTTGGAGAGACCATTGTCTTTTTTGCTGCACACAGGAGGTGTAAATTGTCAAATGACTGTAAACTGATCTAAGAATGATATCAGCATCCAGAATAATCCTTCAGTCCTGGTCACTTTGAGTAGGACATGGGAGCATTGAACTATTCTTATTTAAAACAGAAAAACGTGTATAAAAACATATATAGTTGTTTATATTTTCTACTTTCTTTTTAATTTCAAACATTCCTTGCTTTATTCATTGTAAATTCTCTGATCTGGATTGCTTTAGTAATATTATTACATCCAATAAAGTGTATCCCCAGTTGGAATTTGTACTGAGACAATATTAATACTTCATGCAATTCCAATTAAAAAGTAATTTATATATACGCTGTGTGTGCTTACAAATCATGAGTTTAATCATGAAAACAGGCTTGTGCCAATCTTGTTAACATCGATGAACTAGGAGAGGTAGTTGAATCTTTTTGGGCTTGATGAATTTTCCTCTGTTAAAAACCCCTGCATAGTGAGATTTTTAAGGAATCTTAAAAATCTAAAAGTTAGTGTTTAGTTTAAGCTTTTACCTGTTCTGATTCAATAATAACAGTATATTTGTGTGCTGTGATTCTTATTTCCAACCCATGAACTTGTGTCCTTGAGATTCATGGATTATTTTAAGTGGATTTTTGAGAGGGGGTTAATAACTTCAGTTCATATCAGAAAACTCCCATTTACAGTAGATGTTTGCATCTCCACTGAGCTCTTTCTGGGCAGCTGCAAAATGAGAAAACTTCCACAGTGCTGTTTCAGGATGTCCCTTACTCTATGTCTGTGCATCCTTTTGATGCTGTGTTTCTCACAACAGCATTTTGATGTGTTCTTCTAGACATCAGTGCATATCAACCTCTGCCGCCGCAGTATGATAAAAGCTCAGATTTTATCCAGTGCTCTTTTCCCTTTGGGTGCAGTGGTGTTTGCCAGGGTTGTGGAGCAAGCTCACAGATACCAGGAGATTTCCTTCACTGCTCTGTCGTCTTGGTGGTGCCTGGTGAAAACACAGATGGTTCTGTGATCCTCTGAACTAACCTGATTCCTTATTCCACCTATGTACTTTAATAGATTTCTCCAGTATTAATACCTTATGTTTTTTTAAGTTATTCCCTGCAGACAGACTTCATAAAAACTCAGACAGACCCAGCCAGACGTTAGATGCCTCAGAGCTAGGCATATTTTAAAGGCTGGGATACAGAGCTGTGAAGGTTAAATGAACCTAAGGAATTCCAATTGGAAAAAAATAGTGACTTTTGTGTTTGCAAAGGGCAGAGTCTGTATGTTTTCATAAGAAGATTGTCACTGGACTATTCAAACAACAGGGGAAAAAAAGTATTTTAAGTTGTTGAGATGTTTTAACCATTTTTTAAATATTTCATAATTGTAATTAAATGCATGTTTTTGAGCTGAGACTTTTTGTCCAATCATATCCAGAAGAAATACTCCTTTCTGTGGAGTTCGCAGTGCTATTAGTGGAAATCTGTAGGTTCCGATCAAAACTATTCAGCTAAGAATTGCCAGTGTAAAGTGATTTTTAAGATCACTGACTTATCACATTAAAACAAGAAATAAACAGGCAAGTTGTAGTGCCTGCATAGTTTTGTTTATTTGTTCTATCAGTAAGGAGGATTTGAATTAATCTAATTTTGCAATTTTAGCTTCATTAGTACTTACACTACACCAAAGGAGTTTACACCTCACCACTGGTGTTCTTTTAAATTTAAGCTGAATGTGTTGACTGCATTCATCTGGCTGTGCTGTATTTAAAGGCTTGGTTAGTTCAAGACCAGCACTGCAAAGGGGTCATGACTGGTTAACCTTTGAACTGGATTTCATAGCCTGATATGAGCAGTAACAGAGAGAAGGTTTTGGTTTTCAGGGGATAAAGGAACGATTCATATCATATTGTACTGTGAAATACCTGCAGGTTGGTGGGGCTGGTTTGTGCCCAAGAGTGCTTGAATGAGCCTCTTTGGATCTGCTTGTGGTACTGCCTGAATTACCGTGAGAGGGATGTCTCTTCCTCTGGGTTTCCAGGGACTGAAGACACTTTTCACTTCATCCTGCGAACAACTGCCATCATGAGCAGTGATGTTACCTACAGTGGTACAGGCCATGGCAGAATTGCTTATAAAAATAGCTCTAGGGCCAAAATGATTGCTTTGGTTAAGAACTAATGAAATAAGGTACCTGCTTGACTCAGTTTTTGAAAGGAATCACTGTTTTTTAGAAATACACGATGTACTGGAGAAGCAGGATTTAGTTGTTGATATTCATCAATCACAGCTGCTGTTGTACATGTTTGTCTTTACAGAGGGTCTTCTCATTTTTCCTCATGTTTAAAAGGCGGCAGGTTGATGTTTCAATCTGAGTTGGAAGCTGCATTTGCAAGTCCTGTAATAGATTTCAAATGCTGCTGAATAACACTGGAATGCAATTTTACAACATCTTTAAATAAAGATGTCACTGCCCTGTCTTGAGAGGTAGTGTGATCTGTGGGGCCGATATTTGTCATGGGGTTAGTAATGCAGCAACACCTTCATTAACAACACTGCACATGGTGACATGATCCCACTGAAGTGCATAAAAGTGACTGGAGTTTCCGCCCTCTAAGCCAAGCTGTGGTGGATGAGTATGTGTGCTTGTTCTTAAGTTATAGCAATGCAGAGTGAAACAGGTTACCTCACTTGTAATGTTAGAGCTCTGAGGCCTTCAATTAGTAGTTAAAGCCCATTTTACTCTGTTTGTAATGGCTTAAGAATGCATGTATTGCACTCTGTGTTTCGGCTGAGAGGGACAAGTGCCTGTCATTGTCTGACTGAACCCATCTTTGGATTTCATGAAATTCCTCATACCATCACCCGAGAAATACCTCATTAACCAACTTTGTCTCTTCCCGGAGTATTTGTTGGGGACAAACAACAGGGCATTGGAACTAGAGAAGGGCATTTGCACAGAATCAGAAATTTCATGTCATGTTATGAACTTCCTGACTGTATTTTAAGCTGTAGGATCCTTGACCTTGATTACTATAACTAGCTTTTAAGCAGGAGCCTTTCTCTAGCAATTTGTGGTCAAGCTTGGAATATTGTAACATGGAGCATAACTTATGCAACTTGTTTCCTAAAAGGATCTTTAGGTAGAGATTTTTAAAAACATACTGCTTTACTGTTTGAGCAGTTGACCAATACAGAAATGCTTATTCCACTTCTTGGCAGTGACTGTTAAGACAAAGGTGTTGCAGCCTGTGTTCTGACTCAGACTGAGGGATGAGACTGCAGCATTAGTACAGGACCTTGAGACCCAGAAGAGGGGAAAAAAATCTCTTTAAGATTCTTTAGTAAGAAGCTCTTATGGAGCAATGTATAAATTTGCTTTGTATAAATTAATATAACAGTAGTGGCCCTACAGTATTTTCAATTTTTTTCTTAATATATATTTAAAGCACAATTTCTAATTCTTGTATATATTTTTAACTTTCCCACAGATATGCACTTATTTGGCCATTATCCAGCTCATGATGATTTCTATCTTGTAGTGTGCAATATCTGCAATCAGGTAGTCAAGCCACAGGTTTTCCAGTCACACTGCGGTAAGTGCATGTTTTCTTTCCTGAATTACAGTGCCAAACTGGCTTATGGGTCTCTTAAGAATCATTGCATATGATCATGACAGAGGCATTGCAGATAGACTTTTCTGGTTATCTTGTGTTCTTTCCACAGAAAATACCAGCAATGCCTTCAAACAAGCGTATTTCCTGTAGAGGAAGTTAAATTAGTTGTTCTAGAAGCTGAGCTTTTCACATTGAACTTGTTATACTAAATTAACCTATTACAACAAATAAATCCTGTTAGTTAGATACTAGCTAGGCTAAAACTATTATGACCTAACATTGGATTGTCTTTTATCAAAGCTGCAAAGTGAGGTCTGTGATACTGACCTACATTAACTAGAAGTTGGATGTTATGGATTGTTTTCTGATGGGATTTATCCATAGCTACATATAGGGTTTATTTTTATATTTATCATAGGGTTTAGTTTTTTTACGTAATTGGCATTTTGAGTCACGTTTCTTAAATTAATATTTTTCAAGAGAATCTTGAGAAGCACCAGAAATATGCAGATGTTTATTTCTGAATTAGTATGACAACAGTGAGATGACAATTTTGATGTTGAGTATTTGCAAACAAAATTACTCCATTTAGAAATTTTTGGTATTGATTAACAAACTACTTTCAATTATTTCTGAAAAACTTCATCCCAAAGTCTGATTTATTTATTACTTATCCCATGGTTTATTTGTCATTTGTTCAGTGATTTGTTTCTGTGGTGATTTTTTTTGTTTCTTTATTATTTTTTTAAAGGATTGCAAAATGTGACTGGAATAGCTAGCTTTGCATGAGGTTTAATCAAATTTAGTTTAATCAAAATAATTTGAAGGTGATTGCATAATAATGAAAGGCAGCTAATACTGAGGATGGAATCAATTAAATACATTAAGGAAAAAAAAGCCCAGCGCGATTTTCCTTGCCTGCATATAAGAAGTAAACTTCACAAATCATGTGCCCCTCTCTGTCTTCTTGACAGCAAAGCAACTCAGTAAGGGGAAAATGTAAGTGGGATGGACAGTTAAGAAGTTTATTTACTTTTAAAGATGTATTACCAAAATACTTCCTTGCGTTTGTATGGATGCACTGCTGACAACCAACCAGGGCAGCTGCATTCATGTTGTGAGGCAGTTGTATGACTCACCACCAGCTTTGACCTAGATTGAAATAATTGTGGAAAAATGGTAATAGTGAAATATCCAGTGAATAAGAAAAGATCTAAAAGTATTATTATAGGGTGAGAAGGGCTTATTAATTTAATGGTGGGGGCAGGTGTTGATTTTACTGTTTCAAGAAGCCATCCTGCTGTTTTTACTTTATTTTTCAAAATTTTGTTCTTACCCATGGTCTTATGGTTCTTTTTTGCCCAGCTTATGATTCTTTCAGTGACAGAAAAGCTGCTCTGGATGTGGTCATAGGTAGAGAGGGTACCATAAACATTGAACTGTGCATCAGTAAATGATGTGCTGCAGAACAGAAGAACCCGTGTAACACCTTGCTGTTGCCTTCCGTAGTTGTGCTCTTTCCTGGACATGGCCTGGTTTGGGGAACAGTATGAAAGTTGGTCCTATTTTCATGTAGTAGGCATATGGAACGATGTTACCTCTAAATGAGAGTAAATTGCTCCATGTTAGAAAGGACTTTCTGAGCTCTTCGTAAGTAACGAGTTGTCATCCATGTTAGTGTATTGCCTGTAAACTGCAAAGATCCTGTGAGTTATTGTCTTTTTTTCTTTTTCTCTTTTCTCCATTACTCCATTATTTATACAATTCCTTTTACTTCATCTTCATTATAGCAATCTTGTTACACTGGATGATTGAATGTTTAGTTCTGAATTGCTTGTCTTAAGAGCCTAAGGTCAATAAAGACTTGAAAAAAAAAATAGACTCTATTAAAAAAAAAAAAAAGGAAAATACTGAAAATAATTGACCAAAGGTGTTACCTCTTGAAGATTGTACTTAATCTAGTCAGACTTGTTTCAGGAAAGATGTACAGGAATATTGCTGAAATGCCTGTGAAAGAGCTTTAAATATATAGATAAATTATTTTGTTTTAAAGAAAAAACAGTAAAGGTGATGTACTAAGATCATATAAAAGAAGTTTTAGAAGATAGAAGGTTTCTTGGAGGTCTTGAGAATTACTGTGAAATAACTAATAGTTTATTTTCAAAAAATTAATCTGTTAAAGGTACTACCTGTTGTATATGTGAAATGCATCTACTAACATATAGTTGTTTTCATGAGAAATAAGATCTAAAGAAGAGCTACACGTAGATGTTATTAATTGATCTGTAGTTGCATTGTCTGATTAGAAAATTATAAAAAATCTATTAGAAAATATATCAATCATGAGCTGCTTGTGGCTGAATAGTCTCTCACTGTATATGTTATGATATCAACAGTCCATTGAGAAAGGTCTGGAGAAATCTTCGTTTGAGACATTGATTCTGGCTGCACAGGGCTCTTCTGTGAAGCAGGAATATTTAATTTTCTCTTTTATTTAGACTATTATCACCTTTGAACACAATCAATTTGGTGGATCAGATTTTCTTTAACGAGTTAGAGCATGCAGCAGTATATCTGTAAATTCAGGGATGCTGAGCATGTCTGTCAGTAGGCTTTGAGGTGTTTAGACTGTCATATTTACCATGAAGTGCATTGTTATAAATGTCTTGAATTGCAGCTTCAAAGTTGTAACACGGGCAATGGAATGAGAAAGCATTAGAAGCCACTACTGGTTTTTTGGCTCTTGTAGGCTGTGTCATGGGGAGTCTTTATTGCTACTGACAAGGTCTTGTAGAGATCTATCCCAGAATTTCCCACAAAGTGTGGTTTGTTGCTAATATCCCTGGTAAGATCCTGTCCATATTCTCAGTAAGGAATTAGATCCATGCCAGACACATGCTTTATGTTTTTAGGTTCCCTGCATTGTAACTCGAAGGTCTTGGCTTTGGAGCAGCATTGGAATGCTTAGTTTAGCAAACGTTTTTGTAACACTTCTCTTGAGCCGTTGCTGGCATTTGCCTTTCTCTGGAGTGTAAGACCCACTGTTTCATTTACCCTGATTTCAGACATGTGGCAACCATCCTTGGCTCTGGGAAGTTGTGAAGATT
The DNA here is from genome assembly GCF_025592945.1 of Manacus candei. Lineage (NCBI taxonomy): Eukaryota > Metazoa > Chordata > Aves > Passeriformes > Pipridae > Manacus > Manacus candei. The sequence continues at coordinate 2,392,112 of NW_026138111.1, read as the reverse complement.
ATAGAGGCAGATGTTATTTAACTTTTAAGGGTTTGATTCCTGGGATATCAAGCAGAAAATGAGAAAAATCTGGTTGCAGTTCAGGCTATTTTTATTGGGAGGCAATACATCATACAACCTTAGACAGTAGAAATCAGGAAGGTAAAAGTAGAGATCTGGCTAATTAGAAGCCTGGCTTGCTGGACTTGAGAATATATGTAGTGAATGCAATGTAAAGCTCAGTGTTGCAAGGTAGTATATGTGTTCTAGCCCCTAAGTCAGAGAAATACTGAATTATTTTTAAGAGTAGTTTCACATTCTTGTATCTGTGGGATAAACATTTATATCCGTTTGTAAGGATTAAGCCATTCATGTACATATGACATAAGCCCACTTGAAATAGTCTTGCTGTTATAGGCTACTGGATAAACCATGTATATCAAATAATTTCTTGAGGTCATTCAGTATTATTGTGCACTTAGAAAGTAGTATAACATAATGTCATCAACAATAGCACTGAAATATTGTTGTTTGCCTTTGAAGCTCTTTTCTTTTAGTAACCTCTTGCTGTGGTTCAATATCTTAGATTTATTTTTTTTTAATGTGCAAACATGTAGTTGTATTTATTCCTCCACAAAGTAGTTTGAAATGAGAAGTCAGTCTGGTTATGCAGCTTGCAGCATTTTTAAGTATATTTAACATGTCAGGAATTTTAGTTTTGATTTTTAACAAATTTTAATTTGTTCCCAAGTGCCAACCTCAGTGAAGATACAGAGCACTTCTTGGGGCACCAAAATATGGTACCGTAGTACAATACTCAAGTACAATAATGTTCTTCCTGTTTGTTTAGGTTTTTTTCTCCAACACATCTGTTTTCTACAGATTTTTTGGTTGGCAGCCAATACTGAGCTCTGTCCATAGGACTTCTGCTAACTCTGTGTCATCGTTAAATACTTGTTAAGGTGGCACCTGTACGATCTTCCAAGAAACATTTCCATTTTCCTTTGGCTGCAGAAAGAGTAAAGTTTCATATTCTTCTGTTGCATTGTTCTTTACTAGACCGAAGAGCATCAGGTACAGTTCTGGTTATTTTTATTAATGTTTTGTACAGTAATAGTCTTGTTAACTTTGGTCTTTCCCTGTTAAAAGGAAAACCTCTCATAAAAGGTAGTTCTGTCATAGTGAAGATCAAGCAGTGCACATACAGAAAGCTTGTCAGAACATCTTGGCTTTTACTTTTAATGTGAGGAAATAAATTAATAAAGGGAAAGTGTTAAAAATAAAGAATAAAGTTGGGGGAAGAGGTGAATTAGCCAACCTAAATAATGCAGCTTGATTAAATGGCAGTATAACCATCAAAGCAAGTTTCCAAATGTGCTCTGGAACAATTTCCAAAAGTGTGGATGGTATTTTAATGAACTGAATAGTTAAGATCCCCATTTGATGAAGTTGTAGCATACAGAGGAAACCAGTTCTGCTTCGTCAAGGAGAAATGACCATGAAGACCTCTTCTTTTGCTAATTTCGTTTTTGGAGGCTCATTGTTATCTATCCTGCCTGTCTCTGAGGTTCTCTTAACAGGCTTCTAATTAATAAATTTTTATTCCTTAAAATAAAAAGAAAAAAACCCCTGCACTTGATTTTCATTAGTTCTGAGTTATAAATCCTTGGGTTGGCATCTTCATGTCCTCATGAAAGTTGCAAAAAGATATTTCCTTTTTATCCTTCTGTTTGGCTGTATAAGTGTCATTTAAAAGAAAAACAAACTAGAAAGTAATGCAGTACTGAAGAATATAAATAAATTATTTTCCATATCATAATTATTTTCCTAAGAGAGGTTATATATTTTGAATTACTCAGACTATTTTACATTGTGCCAGTTGTGCGTTACAATTTGATGAACCATGATTAAAGACAAGAAGGCTGAGCTTACAGTGTGAATAAAAATTATTTGCTTTTTTTAAAACTAGCTGGAACATTACTAGTTGGCATCTTTTTTTGCATAAGGATTTTGATACAGGTATTACTGTCACATTTAACAGATTCTCAGTATTTATATTTTCAATTATTCAGTGCCTTGATTTTTATTAAATACAGATGTTTGGGGTTTTGCAGTTGTTAATATTTTACCCACTGCATTGTACCTTTTATCAGGGGGAGCACTCTTGTGCCCTTCAAGGACAATGACATTTTAAGTGATTCTCATTCTGTTACTGTGATTTTCTCTTTTCATAGCCTTGTCAAACCTTGTTACACGATATCACTATTGATTAAATAACTTTCTGCTTGTCACATGGCTGTGTTTAGCTGCGTAAAATAATTAAAATAATAAAAATTGGTCTCATTCCTCTGGCTTTTTGTTCAAAACAGAAACAGTAGCAGCTAGACTGACAAGAATCCCAGTTTTCTTTTTCTTTTGGTAGGAGTGGGGACAGAAGGAATTGAATGTTTTGTGTACTTTATATGCCCATTTCTATTTAGGTGACTGCCTAGGATACACTGATTTTTGTCTGCAACTTTCATTTCCATTGCTTTAAACTGGAAACTACTAGTTTCCAAAAAAGAATTCAGTAGCTTTACAATCTTTCTATCAGAAATCTTGTTCTCAAGACAAAAGCACAGCCAGTGGCATAAACCTGTCTCCTGTCAGCAATGAAAATCTGAGCTGTAGTTCCTGCGGTGGTACATGTGGGTCTGTCATGTCCGTGTCAGTGCAAGATTTCCAAGCTCAGCATAATGGCAGACACTGAAACTGGGGTCACAAGCCATCTTTTGTGCCACTCCCATAGAAGTTAGATAGTACATCCCTGCATGGACCATCCAGCTTGAGTCAATATTACCCTTGAAGAGGCAAAACTAAACCAGCAGTCCTTTGAATTCGTCTTTTTCCCTACATATTCTTGGACTGATGTAGTTTTTGTTAGCAGTTCTTGAGCCTCTGAATAGATGCAAAAATGCAAATTCTGTCTTTGTTTACTCTGTTATTTTGTTTATATCCTAACTGCTGATAGAGTCTGGCCAGATTCAGAAAAGCATTTAGATCAATAAAATAATCAATTGACATTTTAATACTTGATTCAAATGAGGCAAATAAAGAAAAATTCTTCATAGCTGCTTGTATGCATGAGAGTGTTGGTCACCTCAGTATTGTCTGTGCTTATTCAGGACTGCAAACAGTCCTAAGCCTTTTTATATTTTCAGTGAAAGATAGATTGACATGGGTATGTTCATTCAAGAAAAAAAACAACAAAATCCTACTTCTCTGTATTTACTTGTCCAGGAAGCAAGATATTTGGATTTAGTAGCCTTACCACCTAGGAGCTATTCTCTCACCTTCCACCTCCTAAGAGATGAAAATCTCCTAACCACCAGGCACACCATAACCCAAGCTAAAGCAAGACAGCACATGCTTTTTGCATCAGAGATGTACCAGACAAAATAAACCTGAATGTAGAGAGTAACACCCAGATCCAAGGGATGAACTGTGATGGGACTGAAAAATGTGCATCTGATGTTAAAAGCCACATCTTATGTTTTCACATTGCAGGTTGCTGAGACCTGCTCAAGGCTGGAGGGAGCTTGTTGTGCTTTCTTTTTCAGTCTAGCATGTGAATTAAAAATGGAGCTGTGTTCAGACCTGCTGACCCGATTTCTTAGAAGCAAGTAGCACAACATTCGATAGGGTTGGCTTTTTTTATATATTTTCTACTATCGTCCCATTGCTTAAATGGCTTTCTTCTTTGTTGTTACTAATTCATCATCAGTGACAGAACCTAAAACAGGGAAGCAGATGTAGAAAGAGGTATGATATATAGAGTTACAAGGTCAACGAGTAGTCTAAGTAGGAAGCTGCCTACTTGGCCCTAGGTTGATCTGTCAATAATTGAAAATTTCTTCATTCAAAAGATTCTTTGAATGAGAAAGCAGAAACTCTTGGGAGAGTTGAGTCTGAAAGGATTGTGCCTTTGAGAGGAGTAACTATTCTGCAGGAGAAGATGTTCAGCAGTGAACAGAATGCCACAGGTGTGCAGTTGCTATTCAGCACAGTAACCTACTCACTCTCCCCCTATTTCTGGGCCCATGTATGAAATTGAAGTCTGGAAGTGAAACATCAATTAATTGTCTTTTCCCTGATGTTTTCTTTTAAGTTCTTTACAGTGCCTTGACTGTGCTGTAATTTTACAATGCTGATCTTAAATAAATCCACATAGGAAGGAGACTGAAAGAGTAATAATGGCACTGGGCTTTTCAGTGCACTTGGAAGTCTTATTGTTCTAGTTTATACAAAATTCCTATCATTATAAATTAGCTTATCTCTTTCCACATCGTGTATTCATTGATAGTATTTGATTAGTGAACCCTTTTGTATTTTTTTTACTTCATATGAATCGTGGTAAACAATGCAGTACATACATAACTAGGGGTTGTTGTCCTGGCAGTGATGGGTAATACATATCACATGTAATTTCTTTCAGTCAAGATTTTAATAGAGTTGTAGTTTTAAATAGTAACCAATAAGGATTTCTTTTAAGGAGTGTCCATTAATAGAACTCAGCTGTTGAAGGTTGACTGTAGCATTAGGCTTAAGTTTAATCTCATACATACTATAATTTCCAGGGCTGTTTAGTGCATCAGTCTTCCAGCTGCTTCAGTGGTGGAGGGATGGGGGTTGTGATAGTGAGAGAGAAAAGTGTAGTGGAAATTTTATGTCAGAATCTGTAAAAACCTGACAAAATTAAAATTAGGAGTATTTGGCTTGAAGTGTTCCATAGCATGTATTTGAGTAAGGTGGATGCCTTCCATCTTAGAGAAGGAATGTTTTTAAAAATAATTTTAAAAGAAGACTTCATGGTGCTATTCCTAGATAAAGTCCAAAATAGAATTAAGAGCTTTTTGAAGTCACTCTTTGTAAGTGTTTTAATGAGTAAAAGATAAGCAAGACCAAATCTCATCTCTTATATCAAATTGTGATGCACTCTCAAGAAAGAAAATTGGAAGGGGAATCTGAATTTGCCAAAGACCCAAATAACAAGTCATTGTTTCTTCACTGTATTCAAAAGTATAGGAGTGCTAAGAGCAAGTCTCCTCTCTGTGTTATCTCCTTGTACTTTGTGCATGTGATTAGGCAAGGAAAATGTGGTGGGGTTTTTGAGTGTGGGGTGTGGGGTTTTTTGGTAATAGTGTTTCACTTTGCATTTGTTACAGAGGGTAATTAGCATTTGGATTAGCCACTGCCAAATATTGTAAGTTCCATTTCAAATCTGTAGAAGTCATGTCTGCATATAACCCTACCTAGTGATCATGACTTTTAGTAGTTGTCTAAATATTTTGGGTTTAGTTAGTTTTCTGACTGTTGCAATTTCTACTGGGTTATTGTTTAGCATTTTCTTGCAAAACATATCACAAGTTTATGAAGTTCTGACTGGCCTTGTATTGAAACTTTTACTATGAGCTGGCTCATAAAGTTGATTCTTGTCCATTGACTATTGGCTTTTCCTCACGGAAACAGCAGCACCTTTTTTTGGGTGTTGTCTTCTCTGGGAGCTGAACATCTCCTGTGCCAGGAGTTGTGGTTGCTGAGCCTGCAAGTGAGGTGGCAGGTGGGGCTGGAGGTGCAACTCATCCTGGGTGTCCAGGGCTTCCTTCAGAGCTGGGGAACCGGGCCTGGGAGGACATTGGATGACCCCAGAATATGGCTCTGGCACTCCCAGCTGCCTGGTTGTGTTCACTGGTGAGTGGAAAGAAAACTGAACGGCAGTTTGTTAAGTTCCAGAAGTACTGCTTGCGAGAGGCCGAAATACTTCTTTCCAACAGCGTTTCCATTGCCTTTTCTAACATCTACAGGCCACTTGAGGTGCAGTGGGGAATACAAAAGTCCATTGGCATGCAAGTAGATGACAGAGTAGTCATAATTCCTCTTCCTTAGATGTGCAATGGAAAGCAATTAAATTAAATATTGGGCTCTAGTTCAAGAGCTTTATTTTTTTCAAGTTGGAAATAGTTACATTAAATGCCTTTTATGAAGAAATAATTTTTATTTGCTGTTTAAAAAACCCCTTATTTTTAGTAGAGGGAAATCTCATCTGTGATAATCTAGCTAGTACAAGCCTTGCAAATCTACTTTTCCCACAGTTTTCAGTAGTAATATTTATCCTAGATTTCGTATACCTTTTTAATCTTTTAAATATTTCTTCTTGTTTATTTTAATATGATTTTTTTTCATCTAGTGTGCAAGCATGTTTGTCACAACTTCGTGTTTAAAATCTATCAAGTTCTGTTTATTTCATTTTAATAGTAGTACATAACCTCTTGGTACCTGACAAGTGCAAAATCTATTCTAAATATTTTATTTGTGGGCATAGAATACTGTACTTAAAAGTTCTCAAAATTTCAAATGCAGCTGAAGCTCATTGTGTTTCCCATTTCATAGCCCTGTAGTGATTCATATAATCACCTTAATGGTTTATTGCTATTCTCTTTAACTGGTGATATTAATGTAATAATTGTCACATTAAAATCTAAAATATTGAATTAAGCCTTGTTCTAAAATACATTTTATTATTACAGGTAGGTAGGTTAGACACACTGTAGGCTTCTATTTTCAAAATAATTTTTTTTTTGCATCAATGTTGATAGATTAATAAAGTTATATTCTTCAAGATATAATGAAAGAACTGTAAAATATGTTATGCAAATGATGATGGGCTCCTGGTTCACCTTACTGCATGCATATTTTCATTATGATTAATTTTCAAATACTTGATTTAATTCTCTGCACCAAAACCTACCTGTTGTTAAGGTACCTAAATAAAATTTAGAAAACTTGCCTCATTAGCTGGTTGTTTGTGAGAATAGTGATGCTGTTAGTCAGGAACATTTTCTTTGACTAGTGTTCTAGGAAATAACGTATTTTCCCCACCTCCTTTTTTGGACAGATTCCTTGTTTCTTTGAAATATTTTTTTATCATGCCTAGGATCTGGTCTGCAACTAGTGAAGTATAACTAATACCATACTTATATAAAATATCAAGCATTGCATATGAAAAATGTGTTTAAGGCAAGCTTTAATGTGTCATTATTTGATACATTTGCTTTCAATTTTACTTTTCAATTTTAATTAATTTTTTTAATGTGGTTCTAGGTTTGAGATTTGTGATTGAAAAATTGTTTCATTTTTTAATTCATTTGGTTAGCACTGGCAGGGAGGAGTCTCATTTCAGGACCACTTTACCTCAAAATATCGAGAGAATATGCAAGAGTACATCTGTGCATGCTGAAACACGGAGCAGTAATTGACCAACAATACTGTGAAGATCTACATGGATTAGAGGTGTTTTCAGATGGCTTTAGTGTGTGTGTGATGGTGACAGGACCACATGGTCTGTGGAGATCAGGGCATCCTTGTGCACTACTTGCAGTAGTATTGTGCATGTCCGAATGAGTCTGAAGACAATTGTTTCTCATTCTGTGACTCTAGACAGATAGATAGATGAAAACGGGAAGATGTGAGTAAAAATAGTGCTTTTGAATTTGGCTAGGACAACAAAGGATTAGTTTGCAGTTTAAATAATTTTTTTGTCACTGTCTAATGCCGGATGAATGTAGCAAGAATGCTTGGAATGAGCAGTAAAATTTTTCAGCATTTTTGTATGGGCAGGAAAGGCACAGTGAGGACCAGACAGATAAGGTTATGAAGAAAAGCACTGTGCAGAACTGCATGTTTAGTGAGATGAGTATAGAAATGGTGCAGCAAAAAATGGAACCTTGAAAAGTCTGGTGTTTGTCACTGTGCTGCTAAACAATTCTGGTGACCCAGTGAGTTTTTTGAACTAAATGGAAACTTGGGAGCTATGGGATTCCATGGAAAGGATTCTCAAAACTTAGCTATACACTGTGTGAAGAAATACCTTTTTTTGGTTTGTTTTTGAACCAGCAACAAATGATCATTTCCTGTCCACCTTCATAATAAATGTGCATCATAACCCTCCTCTGTCATCACTCATCCAGTTTGACAAGTCCAAATCGGTCTAATTGTCACTCTTGTGGAAACTCCAAATGTCTTTGCTATGTGGTTTTATATCTTGCCTAACTCTTCTAAACATTTTTGAAGGTAGGGAAGCCGTGGCATGATGTGCTGTATTTCTTGCCTAACATTTGCTTTGTCTTTGTTAACCACCACAGATCGAGATTTCATAGAACTGTTAAAATACCAATGTCTCATTACTGTGTAATAATAATTCAGAGACTGTAATTGCGTATATAAAGTGAAGATCACTTTCTTCTTCCATATCTGTATCTTTACATTTGTCTGCGTTGAATTTCATTTACTATTTTGTTACCCTGGTCAGTATCAGGTCTTTCTGCCATCTGTTGATTTTCATCTTTAGTACTCTTGAGTAATTATATATGAAAGATCTTGTTCTCTCACTAACCACCACCTTTTTTGAATCATTTCTTGATAAACCCTAATACAGGCTCTTGCTGAATGCTATTGCTAAATTCTTTCTTTGAGGAACATTTTTACCCTCTTTTCCTTGCCCTGTCAGTAGTTTCTTAGCCTTTGGGTGAGGGTTGCTACCCTTCATTCTCTCTCAACAGCAGGTATCTTTCCTCTAAGAAATGTGTATACATGGCCTCGTTTCACTTGGAAGTTTAAGTAGACTGTGTCAATTGGATTTCCTTGTGCAAGCCACTAGTTCCATTGGAGATGGGATTTCCAAGTCCTTTGGAGGTACTGGCCCATGAAGGTCGTTTTTGTCAGGACTATAAATGAAGCAAAGTTTGAGTTGTACATATGTGTCTGTGTCTGTGTATGCATTTCAGTATGTATTCATATATATTGGCTGATCTGTCCGTTGCACCCCAAATGCATTTGTAGCCTTAATTTTCTGGAATAACTGCTAGGGAGTGATTTATTGCCACTTCCTGAGTAGATGCAATTGGAAAAAAATGGGATTTTTTTCCTATAGCTTGCTGAAGAGGAAAACACAGAGGTTTTTCACATTAAAAAATGGCTTGGGTATAACTAATTTTTCTCGCATTTTTTTACCAAAATGATTTCCATGCCCATGGAGGTGAAGTGTTGCACTTGGCTTGAGGTAAAATCTCTTTTAGGAGACTGAAAGAAACCCAGAGGAAATTAAATTCAAAGTCTGCAAAATGATTTCTGATTCTTTAGCCACCAGTGTAGTGATGAGAACAGTTAATGTGCAATATGGGACATCCTCTTTACCCTTTTCTTCCCTAATCTGAGGGGAGTTCAATCAAGAGCACCTTAAGCAGGCTGCTTGGTGTTGCTGGGTGTTTGTTCTCCTTTCCATAAAGAAACGCTAATGAGAATTAGGATATCTCATCTGCCAGGGAGCAACTCTGCTTGCAAGGCTTTGCATGCTTCTCCAGTTGCATGTTTTATATGGAGAAGGAATGGAAAGGATTGAGAGAGGCTCAGAATTACCTGCAGGTTGAGGAACTGGGTGCTTCTACTACTGGAAAACACAAATTCCAGTCCACACTGATTTCTTCTTTCCTTTTGATGTTTTTATTTTGCATAAAATACTTAAACAGCTGTTGAACAGAGTAAGAGGGGGAGTTAATCGCTAACTTTGACAAGTAAGATACTTGGCTTCCAATCTGTGGTTCAGGAAACATGTTTATAAAAGGTTGAAATTATTTAAGCAAGAGGGAGAGAGAACACCCCCTCAACACTTTTCACAAGGCTTTATCCTCTTGTCACAGCCCTTTTATGAAGAGGGGAAGATTTGGGTTCAGATTGATTACAGAAAGGTGAGTGCTTTAATCAGGGAAGTAGTCATCTCCCTTTCACCACCTTTCCCTTGTTTAGAAACCTAGCACTCAATGAACTTTTTAATAAAAAATATATTTAGAAATATTTATTATTCTATCAATCAGAAGTTTAAATACAAATCCACTCTCTCAACCAAGACAAAGTAGCTGATTGTAAGGGAGAAATAAGACCAGTTTACAGAATTGTCACAGAATCATGAATTGATACTGGGGGGCAAAAAGCCATAACAGTATCACCTGCTGTGATAACTACTGATGTATTGTGAATATAAAGTAATTTTGAGGACAGTCGGAGTACTCAGGCAGCAGTTACCAGGACTGGGTTGGTTGACAAAGCCTGAGTGTTCCCTTATGATCCCATGACATAGTTCATGTCCTGTTGGTCCAGTGGCTATAGAGAGCTATGGGCTGTACATACACTGAGTTAAATACTCCCTAACATGTAGCATGATAATACTCCAGGTGCCCTGTAATATTTGCTTTGTTGAGGTCAGAGTCTTCTTCTTGAAAAGAGGTGAAAAGGGGTAAAAAAGCCAAAACCAAACCACAACAAAAAACTAAAAAAAACAAGTCTTATATTGTCTCCCAAGAGCAGAAGAAGGAGGTGCACAAGGTCATTACACACAACCCCAGTGCCACAGTTCTCATGTCCTAGCTTGGAATCCTGGGAGTCATGAAAACTTCCATCTAGTGTCTGTTTGACAGACTTGGGAAAAACTGGAATATTTTGGGCTTTCTTTTCCACGTCCTAGATCCCTACTGCTCCATAAGCATTATCTGGCAGATTGAGAATAAATTAGATCAAAATTAACCTGTCTTTGCATCTGAAAAGGGACAGGAATGACAGGTCAACAGCAGTGCTGCAGCAAGGAACACACTTAGCAGGGTTTGGGGTTTTTTTTAAGGGAACTAGGAAGAGAGGCAGGTCAGGATATTTGCGTATGCAGTCCATGTTATGTTCATAGCTTTCACTCTAGTTTATTTTCATAAACTAGAGAAACGAAACCACAAAGACTGGACTGCCATGTCTCACAGACATTAGTAGTTTTGACATCTCCATGATGCTCCAATTTAGGAGTTCTTAGAAACAAACAGTTGAAAAGATTTTTCTCGTACAGTTAGCATGGGTTAAGTGAAGATTCTGCCTGTGCACTCCCTAAGGTTGTTCCTCTTCAGCACTTTGTACCAGTGTTATCCATGTGCTTTCCTGCCTTCTTATGATGATTCTCGTAGCACTCTCATTGTAGGGAGGCATAAGGGAACAAAACTGTGTTGTTGCTTCTGCCCTTATTTCAGGATGTCCAGTCATCTTGAACCTGTGAGTGGCCTGTTCTTGTTTTGTGTGATGAAAAGTCAAAATGCAAAGTCAGATTTTGGAAATGCAGGCAGGAAAGGCCTTTCCTCTTTGTATTTTCAGATCTCCTTCAGTGAAACCTGGCAAAATTTACTTCAGCCTCTTCTGCTTTGCTTTCATCCTCAAAGGGATTCAAGTTACTCACTATCCCCTGTGCTAGGACAGTTTTACTTCCAGTTGCATATCATGTGATGCAGTTATATGAAGGAATTACAAAGTTTTTGCCAGCATTTGCACCAGAAGCACTCCTTGAGAAGATAAGTTGGGTTTAATTTTGGTTTTTAACTCACAGGTCTGAACGTGAAAATTCTAACTAGATAGTATCGCTGAGATGAACCAAAGTTCAAATAAACGAAACATAGAACTTCAAGTATCAGGGTTCAAAAGAGAGATATGGAAACAAATACATTCCATTGAACACTTACAATTTCAACTAGGTTAGTGCTAGACTTTGTTTTAACCATTAGTTATTCATTGAGGTTTTTCTCCATAGTTCCATTTTATAAAACAGAAAAAAATCAGTTTTTAAACTATCTTGGTTTAGTGTCATTTTAGTAGAATTGCCTCATGTCTTGATTTTGTTACATCTTAAACTTTGATGTTTAATGTAGGGTTAGACTGACTTTTTTTCCCCCCTAAAAGCACACATACAACACAAAAAAACCCAATGTACTTATTTTCTTTAACACTTAAAGAAAGTTAGAATCTGTTGGAACATTCTGATTAATAGGAAAAGAATATAGGAATGCCAGCTGACTCTCTACAGTCAAAATTGCATAATATCAACTGTTAAACTAGTCAAACAGGTGGTGCTTTTACGTGTTTATGATCTAACAAAACTGTGTTCTCTGCTGCAGCAGCACGTCACGCCTTCACTTTGCAGCCTTCTCTTCTTTAGCTTAGGCAAATACAAACTGTGCTCCACTCAGATCTACCCGAACAGGATCTTGAGGGGTCCACTACTACTTTCATTTTTTACAAAGTTCATAGTTTCAGTTAACATAATCATATGAAACTTGTGTGTGTGTGTCCCAGAGTCAGATTTAACCTGGCTATTTTATGTCTGTGAAGAAAAGTAATGCATAAAGCATGACTTAACTCAGCTTTGTAAGGCAGACCTTTGGATTGCATAAGATGCCAAAGTACCATTTTCTTCATGATCTTCTTGTGTTTTGCCTGTAAATTTTGTAGCAGTCATTTTGTGTTCTTAGGTGGCTGTACAGCATCCGTTCAAAAAAATGAAGTTAATATATGAAGCTATTTTATCACATGTAATGCTATGGAGCAGTTCAGAGAACAAAGATCTGAAGATGCTCATTCAAATACGTGTTCTATCTCTTTTAAAACTTAATGTAATACTGTATGGTGTCTTTTTCAGTACACACGTGTCTGAAGGTGATAGAATCGATGTTTGTTCTACTGCCAGTAGAAAATATACTAAGTAAGTGCGGGGAGTTGTGACACAGGAAGGGGTCAGACCTTGCTTCATTCAAAGAGGAAGCTGCTAGCTCCTCAGTGTTTGTGTTGCAAATTGTTCCGGGCTTTTAAAGGCTGTATTTCACCCTGCCTGACCCTCCTTTTTTTTTTTTCTTTCCCTTTCAACTGGGATTCTTTTTTTTAGTGCAGTTCACATAAGACATTTACACTGGATGCAACAGCATCATTATTGACCTAAGCTGGTTTTACTTGTTACACTTTGCCTTTCTCATTTTCTGACATGCTTCACTTTAAAGCTCAGCTTCAACTGAACCACAGGGATCAGTCCCAATTGTTTTTTAAAATGTTCCATTAAATGATTAGTTTTGGGAAGATCAGTTTGTTCTTAAATAATTCAACCCTCCAAGCTGAAGGAGGACCATGGATATAGCACAAGCATGTTATGTTATGCAGGTATAGATGACATCTTTGAGGTCCCCTTGGTCAGCAGGATGTATACTGGTCTTCTTTGGGAGAAACGGCTTCGGGGCTCCAAGTCTGCAAAGTTTCTGCCAAGAAGTTCCCTGTAAGTTTTCCAAGATTTGGTAAAGTTGAGTGGCCACAGTGCTGAGTTAATGCCATTCCTACACACTGAGAGGATAAAGTGTGGTCAACATAATGTTAGCTAATTCTACTTTTTATGTCATTAGAGACTGCAGTTGGATGTATTAAGTGTCTGATTCGAATCACCTGAAGATACTTCTGGAAATTTTGAAATGTTGTCTATTTTTATTGTTTTTTTAAAAAATGTACCTATTTGTAAGAACTTAATCTCTGCATTTTTAACTTAGACTAAGAAGTTTCTTTAGATCATCTAGAACTATGCATAAGAAGTGTTGCTGGGTGAAGCTGTAGTAATTAATAACTTGTTTAAATTGAAAAATGGCAGCTATGTTAACTATTGTATAGGAAGCTGTACTTTGGCTTAAAATGTTTGATTTACAGGTAAAAAGGAAGAATGGTGCAAGTTTGAGAATCAATATTATTACAAAATGTAAGGTTTTATCATGTGGGCTTTGCACATATTATGTGGAACAGGCATGGAGACCTGGGCTTACCTGTCTTTAGGTGAAGATGGTGTAGACATCTATGTGTAAGATGCTACCCATTCAGTATTAGCTTTACATAAGAAAAGTAAAGGCAATTTTCATAAGATTACCCTGACATTTAGCAATTTCTTTTCAGTTATATTAAAAAAAATGCTGGAGAAAAGGTTGAGCAACTTTATTTGTTTTACTGCCCTGTATTTTCCCTGTGATATAAGAGTATCTGCCTTACATTCCCTGCAAGTGTTCCTTGGTATGCAAGTGCCTCCCCCACACTGTGGGACTTGGCTGGCCGAGCAGCGCCTCTCCCCATTAGTCATCACTGCCTTCCCTGGTGCTGTGTGCATGAAAGTAATTCTTTAAAGTAGTTGCTCATAGTTCATTTTTTTAAAGATTATTTCATAATACATCATTGCAGTAGTACCTTCTTGTAAGCATAGACCAAATCTTGGTCACTAACACAAGCATTTTTATGTGGCATAAAAGGATACACTGCAAATAAATCACTACTTATTTCTTTTAATCTAGTTTCCAAATTGTTTGACTTTTGCCATTCAACACAGCCTCCATTCACGTGTTCGGGAAGCTTTTGAAAGCATATGAATGGTAATTTTCCTAGTTTTTCTGGAACTTTATGTAGTTCCAGCAATGTCTGCAGCAGGCTGCCTAATAAAAATGACTTGCATTCCTAGATACATTAGATTGTGCTGATGGCAAAAATGACTAAACAATTTTAAAATGTAACCCACACAGTTACATTAAAATATGTTTTGGCTTAGTCAATATTAATCTATAGTAAATTACTACCTGCAGTGATGTTTAGTAGTGGTTTTATTAATGTGGATTAGCCATTTACAGACTTGTAGTAGTTTGCTTTTTTAACATTGATTGTAATCCATCTATTCTTACATTATCAAAAGGCTTCCTGATGTCTGTTGCTTTAGCAATCTTTCTTTCCTTAATATGTGGAATATTCATATAGTGTTGTAAGAAATGCAATAACCACTTTGCTTGTGGTGCAAATGAACACTTACATCTTCATAACAGTGTTACACTGTCTTTCATATTGTTTTTTTTGATGGGCAACCTGTGTTTTATTTGTTCCATGCTGACTTACCAATTTTGGTATAGTGAAACTTTGTTTGAATGTAGAACTTAATTTAATGTAGTGAGATTATTTCTTTCTAACTCTCAATTTAAAATTAATTAAAAATGTGGTTTTTAATTAACTATGAGAGAAAATAAATAGTGCAATTGTTGTATTTCCAGTTCATATTTTACTTGAAAACTCTGGGGCAAATTAAAGGTGCAAAATGTTTTCATTTTTAAGTTTAGGACATAGAGAATTTTCAGTGTCAGGAGTAGATTTTTTTTAATGAACTGTATTAGTCTCAGAAGGAGGATACTAATAGTTATAATAGTGTTGAGTCCCAAGTCATGGAGAAGTGTTATAACAAATTCCCTGTCTTTTTGTATTACTTGTCTGATAGTCTTATCTTAGATATGCAGAAGTCACTGATGAAGTAGGTCTGCAGTCCAGTAGTTCTAAGTTTTTCTAGTGTTTTGTTCTTGAAAATGAAGTACACTTTTTCTTGGTGATACACAAAGATAGCAAATGAAGAGTTTCTGTCATTCTTTATTCAGTTCTTTACAGACTCCTGATCACATTTCTCAAAATATTAGAGTTAGTTACTCATTCTTACTCTATTTGTCATGTCTTCTCTACTGCCATACCTGAAGGCAGGTGGGTTAACTAAGACCAGCCAGCATGGTACAAGCATCTGGTGATTGATGCCAGACTGTCACACTTACCATTGTTTCCCAAAATAACATTATTTGAAATAGGACAGCGGTCAATGATGTTTCATGGGAATAAACTGTTGAGCCTCAACTGGGAAATATTGGAAGAGGACAATACAAGCTGGAGACTCAGCTGTGAGAGCACCCCTGGATCACAAGGTGCAGCGGTGCTCTTTTCCAGAGAGGACTGAGCACCAAGTGACAACCATGGCCCATGTAAAATAAGAAAGAACCTGTTTCAACAGCAGCAAAACCTTGAGTAGCTTTAAAATGTTATCATCTCGCCATGATATTTTCTCTGTTGGTGGTATCAGTGCCCTTTACACAGCTCTCTTGAGTGTCAGAGTGTCAGGGTGTCACTCATTGGGCATTTAATGGGCACCTGAAGACACTCTGCTGCAGGGGGCACCTCGCCCTTCCTACCCAGTCCTGGGACCCTCTTCCTTACCTGCTGCTTGTCTCACCCTGTAGTGACACTATTCAACTTGTTATCGAATAATAGGAGAAAGCCATTCACTTTGATTTATTTGTGGTTTAGCGCCTTTTCCCCCTTTCTTTGGTTAGTTTTCTGCTGGTTTAGCAAGCTAAGCTCACTCATCAGGGCAGCAGGTGAATGCCAGAGATAGTGCAAGGTGAAAGCAGAGAGAGTGCATGGTTCAGAGTAGCCCTTACACAGGGAACAGCAGCAGCAAATAATTATTAATTCAGCTCTGCCTGTCTTCTCTAAACTACAATCTTAAAAGTGTATCTTTTGAAAAGGACACCTGACCTTGAAGATGAAAGACTTACTGCTTGAATTTATCTTAAAGTGGTCTTTTTCTGTGCTGCGCCTGTTCAGATTTGAGGGGTTTTTTTGTAGTTAGTAGCTACAGACTGCTGACATAAATACATTGATATATTGCCAACTGTATCCTGGGCTGCATCAAAAGCAGTGTGGGCAGCAGGTCGAGCAAGGTGACTCTGCCCCTCTACTCAGCTCTCATGAGACCCCACCTGGAGCACTGCGTCCAGCTCTGGGGCCCCCAGTGTAAAAAGGACATGGACTTGTTGGAGCATGTCCAGAGGAGGGCAACAAATAATGATCAGAGAGCTGGAGCACCTCTGCTATGAAGACAGGCTAAGAGAGCTGAGGTTGTTCAGCCTGGAGCAGAGAAGGCTCTGGCAAGACCTTAGAGCACCTTCCAGTACCAAGGGGGGCTACAGCAAAGCTGGAGAGGGACTTTTACAAGGGCATGTAGTGATAGGACAAGGCGGAACGGCTTCAAACTGAAAGAGAGCAGGTCTAGATTAGATATAAGGAAGAAATTCTTTACTGTGAGGGTAGTGAGGCACTGGAACAGGTTGCCCAGAGAAGCTGTGGATGCCCCATCCCTAGAAGTGTTCAAGGCCAGGCTGGATGGGTCTTTGAACAATCTGGTCTAGTGGAAGGTGTCCCTGCCCAGGCATTTGGGGTTGGAACACAATGATCTTGAAAGTCCCTTCCAACCCAAACCATTCTATGATTCTGTGATCTAAGAATTGGTGGCAGCATGTTATTTTTTTTTTTTTTTGCCCAAAAGGGCTCGTCTCTAACAGGAATTCACAGCCCTAAAGAGCGATGTGGTGAGGAGTAAGTTTTAATGTGTTGAGTAAGCTGTTAATATTACCAAAAGACATAGAAAGTCTAGAAGACAACTCTAAAACTTCACATATTCTGACTGATGAGGATTAAAGTAAAAATTTTAATTTACAGAAAATGAGATTTAAGTGGGGGAAAACGTAGTGAGGACTACTGGACTGCATATCCAGAATATTGCCTTCTGCAGCACTGAATTCAGGAGGGAGAGGATAACAGATTGAATACCAGTTTCTGCAAAAACTTTGTGAATTTTATTTATGGATTGCTTTTATTGTGCATTATCTGAGCAAATGTATTTAATGAGACTGCACAGATGTTATGATTATTCAAAGGCTGGGGATCAGAACAAGAGGAGTAAGGAAATCCTTATGTTTAAAACTTTGTTTTTAATATTTTTTAATTTTAAAAGTAGTATTTTATATTATCCATTATGTGGGAAAAAAACTTCTTGAAGTCTGAGGTAATCCATACAGTTGCAGAGCAAATGATGGACAAAAGCTGTTGGGTGTGATTCAGGAATTAAAAATGTAATAAAACCTGTATTTCTTCAGTGTATGCAGATGACTTTAAAATGTGTTTTCTGCATGTACTTTTGTATGTTCAGATAAATCCACTCTGGATTTATCTGAGGTATATTTTTTTATATTTTTGAGGTACATGTCAGCAAGCAATTAAATACTGGTTTGACGGTTTCAGTCAACTTCTATGCAACTTGCAGCACATTTTTGCAGTACTGTCAAAACATGCATACCCACAGGACGTGAAAATTATGTGAATTTAATTCCAATCTAAATTACTGATTCTAATGTGAGACTAATTGAAATAAACCCTTTATTATCAGTTGAATTAAGTCAGTAAGAGATACCAACTAGTACTTGGGATTGTGAAATAATTTCACAACTAAGAAATATATTTAACATTGAGGTACTTGTGAAGATATATGCAACATTGCACACATCAGGCAACAGATTTGTTCTTGTTTGCTGTAAGTAGTAAAGGATAAATTTGAGGCCTTTCCATGTAACACCATAAGGAAGCAATATGTTTATGAGGAAAAAAGTAATAGATTTCAGAAACCACTTCAATGTAGAGCAGCGTTGCTTCTATAAGAAATACTATTTTTGCATATTTTGCTTGTAAATTCATTAGCTTTTTATGAGCTAATGTTATCATTTAGCATGTAAATATTATTTAAGAATAGTCAAAAACTTTCAGAACCATTGAGCAGTGGAAAAAATTGTATGAGAGAAGTACTGAGGGATTTGTTGTGTCCATGAGCTTGCTTGAAGAATTACAGGTTTAAATGTTGGAGGAGGAAAGTTCATTCCACGTTGTGTTAGTTTCATTGGTTATCCTAGAACCACATAAGCACAAAGCTGCACTTGTAGTGATGCTGCTGAGCTCTATTGCACTGGTGAAGTGCCCAAGTGTTTGAAATCATAATTTATAAGCAATTGAGAACAAGGACTGGGTTTTGTGTTGTTGTACAATATTAACTCTAGCTATTTTGGAAAGACAGTGTGATCATTTCTTGGTACTTCAACTTGCCTAGATAGTTTAGGTTAAAAGATATACAGCAAGAAAGCTGTGTTCAACTCAAAATGGAAACAATTTCATTCTTAATTTTTTTGTTATGATAGTTTGTTTTTAATAAGAGAAACTGATCTCTAGTAAACCTGACTGAGGAACAGCTATCCTGTGCTAGACATTAAATAAACACTTTCTGAAAAGATGATGTTTTCCTAAGAAAGTAGACGGTAGGTTGTCTTTTCTTGTGCTGTTAGAAGCTGGTTTTAAAATGTGATTTGTATGCTTATTGACATATAAATGGGAAACACCTTTTTGGCCTGAATGAAGAATGAAAAGGGAGAGAACGGTGTTTGTCATAAATCACTGTATGAGAAGGATGGAGCAAACCTCATGCAAGGACTGACTGAAATCAAGTGAAAGGGAGTGGAGTAGTTGTTCCCTGCCTCAAATATGGACAAATCTCAGATACATGGAGGGGGCAAGCAGAAAAAAAAGGGAGTATCTCAGGGTATGGATGTATCTCAGTCCTTCTAGGATTTCCCAAAAATAATAGTCTAATTGATGGCTTTATAAGTGAATTGTGCAGGACTAAGGCAGTCCTCAACTAAAGCAGTGTTCCTCACTTTTCATTTCTAAGAGTTTAAACAAGAAGCCAGAATCCCATGGCATTTCTGGAGGATCTGCCGTGAAAATTTGGGATTGCTGAGGCATCAGTCTGATCTGTAGGGTAATGTAAGCATAACTGAATGTCTGTCAGGCACCACTTGTTAGTCAGGGCTTTGTACTTTTCCTCAGTACAACAGAAGTTTCATTTGTTTATGGAGGTCTATAATGCTTTAAGAGTAGCAGGAGTGTTTTATAGGCCACAAACACAGCTTTGTGGAGTGTGTTTCTGAAAATGGATCAGATGCTTGACCTGTTGGAAAAGTTGAGTCAGGATGTTTGGTATTCATAGAAATCTGGGTCCCTTCTCTTCTTTTCTGCTAAATGTGGTTTAGGTAAGATACCCCTTGGTAGTTTCCAAAAGCTGTCTGCAGAAATGATCAGCTAGAGTTTTAGAAATTCTGAAATAATCTCCGCGGGCAAAATCAATACAACTTTGTGTTTCTCAAGCGCTATGACTTGCATTTCTCTAACACCCCTCTTCTCTTCTTTGGTGCCAAAATATCTGTGGCACTGAAACATAAGAAACCTGATTTGGGGCTCAGAGTGAGATTAATAAACAGCCAAAGAAAAACACAAAACACTTCATACAGCTGCCACTCAAATACATGCTCGTGTTTTGTTTCTCTGTTGGGTTAAAGTATTTTGCCTGAAGTCTGTTCTGTTGGTTTTGCTGGTGCTGAATTCCTGAAGCTGTAGCCTTGTTTCTAAGTGGGAAAAAAATCCTGCATGTTGACCTAACTAGCAGTATGAGGAAACAAAATTAATTTTGGCACTATTTTAGGCCTGCACAGCTTTAACAAGAAACATGTATACTCCCAACAGATTGGACTCTTGATTCTGCATTTTAAAAGTTTTAATCCCAGAACGCATTCCAGACTAGGCACTCTCCGCGTGGTGGGTACTAAGAAATGTTCCCAGGTTCAAGTAGCTTAAATGTGCAAGCTGTCCGATAGTGCCAGTGTCCATCAGGAAAGCACTTCATATTTAAATTTGGGGCCTCCTGTTCCAAATTCTATGGGAATATTCTTCTGATGCACAGCATAAAAGAGTTGCTATAAAGTGCTGCTGGCATACAACTTTTTTTATCTTCAATAGGGACAAACCCAGCTTTGTCAATTCAAAACTAGCTACATGGATTAGATGTTTTCTTTTCAAGATAGTCTTTAAAACAGCCTGAAATCCTAACTTCATGCTGACATCAGGCAAGTTAATGTCTATATCTAGGCTTTGGTAAGTAGGCAGTCTTCTTAATGTTTTTTATGTAGTATTACTATAACCAGAAACACATAGCCTGAAAAAATCATGTTACAAAGGAATCACTCTTAGCTACTCCTTATTTCATAGCCACGTAGTTAAAGGCTGCAAGATGAGCAAAGAGAGTGATCCTTTAAGAAAAAAAATCCTTTCCACCCCCATATTATCTACAATGAATTTTTCTTTTAACTATTTGCTTGTTTTGTTCTCAGCCTTTTTGCAGATTTTGGGTTCTGTGCTAAAACTTCTGTATTAAGATTCTACAGTTAGAAAATACTTACTGTACAACGTTTTCTAAATAAGATTGAGTGCAGAACTTGTCACAAACTGTGTCTGTTACATGACATTGTGTAAAGAAAACCATTTACAGGAAGTTAGTCTTTAAGGTAGATGTCCGTGGTCTTCAGCCCAACTGTAGAAGTCCTTTCCTATTTAAATAAGTGTCTTGATATTGTTGACGAATTTCCCTTTTTAGATTGAAAATGAAAGCACTGGTTATCACTTCCTGAAACATTTGGTTTAGGTGATCTGGTGATGGATCACTTGAGATGCCCAGTATTAAGATACAGAAAACGGTCAACATCCTGATTGTATCTTAAACAAAAGCTAAGGTCAGCTTTGGTTTTCAGAAGATGGATTTTTACTTTCAGATAGTGAAAGCATCACTTTGAATTTACTTCTGCTAGATTGTTTGCATGGTCACTGGGTGTGCATATTCCCCACCCCCCCTCAAATTCTGGTGCGTTGTTTTGCTTCTATGTGGAAGTTAACCCTTCCTTATCATTACCCTGTGTTATATTTTAAACATTCACAACCACAGAATGTCTTACTGGCCGCTCAAGACCTGTGACATGACCTTTATCACCTGCTGACGTGAGGCAGCAATCACCACTCACTTTGCAGCAGCCTTGCAGCCCCGTGGATCCCCAGGATTATGTGTTACAGCACGCTTTGACAGCTGCTCCATGGGCATGAATCTGAGACCTACAAATAGGTATTAGCAGCGTCTAACATCCTAGCCATAAAATGATGGAGGTATGCAACACAACTCGTAGTTTCTTTGAGCCTTCAATTTCTCAGCTTTGCTGGAGCTTTTTATGAACATGTATTTTTGCTGGATTTTTTTTCCAGCCAGTTTTAAACTTTTTACCTAACTATTTGTCTTATTATTTATTTACATGTTGATATCACTTGCCTATTTTTTTCTATACCCATTATTGTTTCTCTTCTGCTTATTTATCCCCCCATATTTTATTTTGTTTCATTATTCCTTGGCTTCAGCGATTGCCTGTTCGTGAGGCATGTATACCTGCAGTGAATGATTTCCTACACAGAAATCCCAGAAGCATTCAGGACTATTTTGCTTAGGTAGGCTTATGCCTCAAACAAATAATCTGTTTTATTTTCGACTTCAAGCCCCATGTTCAAGTTAAATTAAAAACAAAGCAAGCAAACAATGCCACAAACCAATTGTTTATGCACCTTCAAAGATCTGTTGGCCAAATTTCTGGCCTCCATTTTTGGATCCAGTGGGTTAGGATGTCTTGAATCCAGTTATGTCTTCTACTCTATTGAAATTGCTGCCAGGACCCGCAGTACCCTCTGAAGAACTTACTGTACCTAATCTTTGAGAGTTCTGGTTCTGTGTTTTTGCACTTCCTGTCTCCTTCCAAGGCCTCAGAAAGAGGATTCTGTGATTAAGAAATTTGAATAAATTGGGGCCATTCCTGCTCCCGCCCCACTGGGATCCCTGCATAGTTGGAGAGGGTGCACAGCAAGGGAATGCAGCACTCCAGAGAACCTCTTCCAGCTTAATTTCCTGGGGAACACTGCTCCATTCATGTGTGCAAATATATGGAATTTAATCCTAAAACATTTTAAAATACCTTGCGATGTGAGCTTGCATTTATCGGTGTGCTTCATGTTGGACACAGCTGTGAGAATAAATTTGCATTTAAACTGGAGTCCCATGCAGGCCTGCTACAAATTGATGGGTTTGGCTGGTCTTAGTGGACAAACCAACTCGGCTGCCAGAGGAGTTGCATGTATGTGGGAAGAGCTGAGGGGCTGCCCTTTTAAGTCTGGTTGAAACAAATTACTTGTAATGGCATCAGGTAAACATTAAACATACTGCCATTCCACATCTTGAGAGTTACGCCAAAGGAGGAATTTCTGGTTAATGGGGAACCTGCCACTTCAGCAGCAGTCAGCTGGCTGAGGGTTTGGCGGAGGAATGTTTTAACACGCAGAGCTGTGCCACAGCAAAGCTCAGCTTGGTGATATAGCTTTTTATTTCAGGTAGTAACACCATAGCTCTGATATTTGCATGCTTGTGATTATGGAGTACTTGTAAGAAGAAAAATAGGTAATTAAGAACTTCATGTTTATCCAGCAGCTGACTATAACATGATCTTAATCCTGGGTCCACTTGTACTCCATTCTGTAAAATTCAAAGCTTAATTTTTAATTACCAGTTACTCTACATTATTGTGTGGAGTTCAGCAAGTGCTAGAAGCCAAGAGAGGTGGATGGAGCACGTAACTTTGCTGGTGCTGGCCGAAGCCGTGGCACTGCTGGCACATTGGCTGCTCAAAGGACTGGCTTTTCCCTAAGCCTTCCAAAACTGAGTCAGAAGTTGGACAACTTTTCAGGAGAAGAATTGAGTGATAAATGAAACAGGGTCTTCACAATTAAAAGTTTTGCGTTTAACTGTGCCGATCCTGAGCTTTTCGCTGTTAGGGATTTTCCTGCTCGTCGCGTTGAGCAGGGACGATAGAGAACAGCAAGACGGATGTCGGGAGCGGGTGGCGGCGGGCCCGGGAGGGGGAGCTCCGGGCCCGCTCCTCTCCTCTGCTCCTCCCGGGCCTTTGCTCTCCTCCTCCTGGTCCTTCTCCCGGCAGCCTCCCAGCCGCTGACGGCGCCTGCGGCCCGGCAGCCCCGCCGAAGGAGGGCCCGGAGCCCCCCAGGCGAAGCTGTCAGCACACCGGGGAAGGTGCTGCTGGTGGGTTTCACAGCGGGGTGAATGTGAGTCCGGGTCGCTGGGGACCCTGCCTTCCTTTGTTGTCACTGAGTCGAGCGGCGTGAGAAACCTGTTGTAGGAGCCGCACGAGGCTGTAGGACACAACCTTCGCCGGAGAGAAGCATCCACAGAATTACAAACGTGCACAGTGAGGAGGGAGGTGACGCGTATCTAAGGGCTGTCAGGAGCACCGGCGGTGTCCCAACTAGCCAAGGCATTCCAGGGCGCAAGGATGCCTTCCAACTCCCGCCCGCTCCGGGAGGGTGCTCCTGGGCTGAGCCTCATGCAGGAAGCCTGAGCGCAGCCCTAGGCCTGCGTGACTATTTGTGGCAATGCCTCTTGTGGACTTTTTAAAACTGGCCTAATAGTTTATAGTAATGTAAGTGAGCGAAATCAGGTGTAGATATATGAGGGTGAGGAGAGAACAGCAGTTCATTACTTTAGAAGTGAAGGACAAAATAGATATAATTAAGAGTATTTAGACTCAGAACAGGAAGTGCCAATACTGAAACTTAAGGCATAACCAGAACTTTGACCCTTGGTTATCTGTACTGTGATTATTTTTACTTTTTTCCCCAAGTATATCAGCATGCTGTTGTGCAAATATGATAGCTCATATTGCTTACAGTCTTGGAACCTAATATAGTATGTGATTTTTATTTTTATCTGCAAAAATCTACACAAACTGCTGCAAAGATTTTTAGCTTAAGAGCAGACACTGAGCTCCATTTGCAGCAGCATCTGAAAGATTAAAGAAAAATAGAGGCAGGTAAATAGGAACTTAGCAAGACCCATATATGCAAAGAAGTTACTGTGATTTCTCCCTTATGCATAGTATGTATTGTATGTTCTATGTTTTGTTTTTGCTGCTGTTATTTTACATGTGACAATGTGTTTAGAAAAAATAATGCAAACTATGTCTGATTACATAGGTAATAGGTAAGTAGTATTTTAGAAATATGTAATTCATAGGGTTCTTTAAAATTTGATTAATAACATGACAGTGGTACCAAAGTAGTTTAAACACAATGTGCCACTGTAGTGGGAAACTGCTGACTCTTGAATTGGCAGCTGTCAACTTTTTTATGGACTCTTTTATATGTATTCCATAGAGCTTTTTAAATAAAGTACAAGGCAATTGCTGAGTGTTTGCTTTTTGGAAGCTTTGATATGGTTCTAGATGTGTAAGTTTAATTTAAAAGGAAGTGAGTACTTTCATTATGCTGAATTATTCTTTAAATATATCTGATTTCTCTCAGTGTGGAGTTCTTGGAAAGAGAGGGATTACCTGCAAGCTTTAAGGACTAAATAGTATCAGGTTTAATGTCGGCATTACCGCTTTACCTCTGCTATGCTGTGGTTTGAATTACAGCTGAATTACTTGCTATGTGCATGGATTACAGCCTCCCTCTATTTGTTCTAATGAACTTAAAAGGAGAAAATCTTAAAGTTCTGTATCTTCATTATATTTTTTTAAATTGTTATAAATTTAAGTGACACTAGTTTTAGAGTTTTCAGAGGAAAAAAGGAAACCTACTTGTTTACCCAAAACCAGTGTTATTGGATAGAGGTGATGTCTGTGTAAGTCTGTGAAATATTGTGGCTGCTAAGTGAGCTCTGATTTCTGTAAAGTAAGAGATGTCCTGAGGTATTTATCCAGTGTTGCTTATTTATAATTAAAATACAAAACCAGCATATAGTAATTTGTTTAAAACTCACTATGTGCCAGATTTTGACAGGTAATTATGAAGGAGAAGACAGAAGTCATACAAAAGTAGTCCATGTAACTACAGTATTTAATAATTCTACAGTTAACCAGGAAGGAGGGGGGTAGCATGTAACATTTATGACTTGTAAATTGTCATAAAATTACTAGCAAGAGAGAGGTCCCTGATACAGGATGAAGCAAGATTGCCTGTGAAAGTGGACTCAGCAAGCCTATTCAGTGTATTGAATCTGTGAGGCTATGTCTGGGGACAGCAATACACGCTGTACTTGCAGGGCAAAAGGAGCCTGTTCTAGGAAGCAGTTGCTGAAAGACTCAAGGTTATGTTATACAATGTACCTAGTCTCTATCTGTACACTGTAATTCATGGATTAATACTAGGATGAAGCCAAAGGTGTGCCAGGAATGTTTTGAAAGGCAAGAAAAGCAGAAAAAGAAATTGCATCTGTTTGGTTGGTGGTATGACTGCAGCTGTAACATGCAATGCCTGATGCCAGCTGCCACGCTTTGCTCTGGGGCCTTCAGGCCATAAAAGTTCACTGTCCTTTTGTAAGTGCCACCTCTGAAGTACTCTGAAAGTGTTTCATAGTCTGTTGCTAATCAAGTTTCTGGCTAGAATTGATATCTTGGAGTGGGGAAGCAGTAACGGAGCAGAAAGTTTTGTAAGTGCAGTTCCCATCTATGTGCTTGACAGATATGCAACCAATTACCTGGTAGTTACAGGCTGAAATTTACTGTGGCAGTCGTCCCCATTCTTGGAGTGTCTTTCCTCAGACCTTACAGTGAGTTAGTGCACTAGTTTGGCATTTACAGTCTTTCCTAGTTTACTAGGGCTGAGTTGGAGGAGGGGAGTGTTGACCTAATCTTGTTACAGTAAACAAGAGGTAAAGACTTTTAGACCTTCTGTTGATGCGAATTGTTGAATGTTTAACAGTCTTTTGCTCCCAGTTGTTTACAGTAATTGAGTCCTTTCCCTTCTTGCTCTTGTGCTGCTGTCCTCATTACTATGTATTCCAAGATAAATACCCTACACAAGACTTGCAAATACTGTACAGCACCAGATCTGTTCTCTGGTTTTGTTTGTTGAAAGTTACACCTTCCAAAATATGTTAGTCCCTAATACTAAGAATAAACTTCATGTCCTTAGGTAAAACAGCCATAACAGACAGCAGACTTCCTGTAACTTCCACTGCTGTCGCCTTTTAGGCAGTAGGCATTTAGGCATCTGAAATGTAAGGAGAAATAAGAAAAACTAAAAGTGTCAGAGTTCTCTGATAAGTAATATCTATCATAGTGAATTTTGCTTTTGAACTATTTTTTTTCTTGAATTAATTTTTTTCAGACCTTAAGCAACCTGAAAAGTGAAGACATTTGGGACTAGGCAGCAGGAGAAGAGGGGTAATAAGGTTGTAGATTTAGCACATGCACATTTCCCCAAGTGTTACAATAATGTTCTGATGGGATAGGTAACCCTCTTCCTCTATCTCATCCTGCACTTGGTGACCCTCTGTTTCTAACTATCATTTGAAACTAACTTGAGCTGTTCAGTGTAAATAAACCTTTTTCTCTCAGTATTTAGATACAGTAGGCAAATCCCAGGGGTGATAGCTCATGCATGGTTAGTTTTGGTTCACTTGTTAGCCATTGCTGGTTAAATCTGCTGTACTCTCTAGCTACCAATTGGCAGACTCAGCAAAAAGTTTTAGAAAATACTTGCTCTGTGATCCATTTGCCAAATACAGAGTTTAGTTCCTCCTCTGTAATCAGGCTGGAGTCAGTTGATTATAGCGGAGATTTTTCATGTCAGAATTGAGCTTGTTGTCCTTTCCCTGGCTCTTTGGTCAAGTGACTTCCACTGCTGAAAAAAATAAACTGCATCTTGAACTCCTCTAGTTTAGAAGTATCTCTTGTCTCTAAACAGTAGAATTTCTTTCAACTGTAGCAGCATCAATTTGATGAAAAGGGACAACTTCCAGAAGAGTCTAAAGAGTATGAAGTATCTTCTGGAGTTTGCTGTCTCCTAACAGATGGAGAAAGGTTCCAGTCCTTGAGCAGGAACACAATCTGATTCAGAGGAAGCAATTGATAGGTAGGAAACATAATGTTGGATTTTTTCCATTTCCTTCCCCATCTACCTTTGTATTTCACTGTCAATTACACTTTTGGCCTTGTGGCCAGGAAAACAGCTTCAAGCTGAGTTGATATTACTGTGGCTGTGTTTTTCTTACAGTTAGGAAAGCACTTGTGTTTTTAGTTTGGCCTTATTTAGAATATCTGGTTTAAATGACTGAACTTTAAATTGTACTCTTGAATGATTTCACAGCTCAGTCCCTCTACATGGGTGCCATTCCAGCTCTGTTTGAGGTGATTGCTGTTTGCCCTGCTGGCTAGTGCCTGGCTCCTGCATTGTCACAAGCATCTTGTGCTTGTCTGCACCCAGCTCCCAGCATCCCAGCGAGGCTGCAGCCCTGATGCAGGATGCAGGAATGTGTGCAGCCAGCTCGAGTTTGACACTGTGCCTGAGTTAATAACATTTCTTGGGACCAGAACACAGGGGTAACACTGCCAGGCAGTGGCCTCGCCTGAAGTCTTTGCCATTTTCCCCAATACTCTTGCCTTTGGAAATACCATACAGAAACAAAGTGGCTCACTTTCAATTGAAAAAAGGACTTCAGTCTTACACTGAAAAAAAGATGTTGCATAATTCCTGAACCCATACTGTCCCTAGAAGTATAGGAACATTTGCACCAAGCTGCACCTAGGCTAATGAGCCCAGCTGGAGCTGATTTTTTTCTGCATCTCTAGTACAGATAATCTGACCATGGATAATTGAGTGTTGACTCTATAAATAACCCACTTTGAAATCCTTGTCTTAAAATTGTTTTCTCTTCTTCCTGTTAGCTTCCAAGCTTACTCCCTCTGTAATCATTTGTTGGCTGACCAAAGGCTACTCTCATCTCTTGACAAACAGATGTACGAGTCATTCTTCCCACCTGAAGTAAAATGTTACACCAAGCATGGATGAAAACAGGTTCTAGCACTATAAAAAGCCAGCTAAGTCCTGGTAGGAAATAATCATCCTAATGTTCTACCTATGCTCCAATTGGCTCATTTGGTTTAAACCAAAAATGACTGATACACATCAAACATTTGCTGCCTTGGAAAGGTGTTTGTTGCATGCTTCTTCTCAGAGACATCCTGTTGCATATATCATAGTTAAAAGTCTTCCAGTAAAACTGATTCCTTCATATGGACTTGCTTGCAAGCAAGTCTGATCTTCATGATCTCGCTTTGTTTGCTTACTGTCCGTGTTAAAACTCACAAGAATTATTCTCAGTTGAGCTATGCCTTGTTTTAATGAGCAAATTTTTTTTCCCCAATAAGCTTATATAAGTAATTATAGAAAGTAATTAGAATACCTCACAGGAAAAATATCCTGTGTCTTCAGCTGGTGAGCATCTACACATTTCTTTTTACCTGAAAGTTTTTCTAAAATATGGTATGTGTGTGCTTCTGAGATGGAACCACCTGCACTGGATGACAGGTTGTTCAAGGCATTGGAAGTGGTAGGAGGGAAGGCTGAATTGCACAGCTATGCTGTTACAGCTGAGCCACTTTGTACAGTTCATGCACCTTGGTCGGTAGTTTTACTGGAAATCACCTGTCTTTCCCTTGTGTCATTCCCGCCACATTAATCCGTAACAGAGGCAACATCAGTGGGTGAATAAAGCTGGAATGCTTTAAATTCAGACCTGAGCTTTAATGGCTGTGTGGCCTTGGAAAACACCTCTCTTCACACAGCATCTGAAACAACTGACCACGCTTCAACAAATTTTGGAAGTCTCAATTTGTTATTGGCTATATAGTAGCTTGAAAAAATTGAGTAAAAGCCTATCTGAAAAAAATCTTTTATATATATAGGTATGACAGACATTTAAAATTGGAGACATAAAACACTCAGGGCAGTGATGGGAAAGCTGTTAACATTAGGAATGGATAGATAGTTTATTCAAAAGAATTGGTTTCTCGTGCATGAAGTTTGTTGCAGTGACGAATGGTCAAGAGGTGCATGCAGAGACAGAATATGAAGTAGTTGTCACGTGGACTCTCAGAGATTGGTTTGCATCTGTTTCATTCATGTGCAGTTAGGTCTAAGTTTCTTTAGTTTGCACACTTAGAAGTCATAAATTATGCGAGTTAAAGTAGAAACCAACTTTTTAGTTCTAAAGTTGTATGTGATACACAACTAAAGAGACTTAAGGGAGAGGAACAGATTAAAAATGCCTTGCAAACCCACTTCTGTATTGGTATGTTTTTCAGTGTTGTTGAGTTTTGTTCTGTAGAAGGTAAGGAGTTTGGTATCTTGTTTGTAAGAGCTATTGTATGTAGTGAGGAAAACATAAATAAGTGACCTCTTCAGGAATTATTTTGCACATTCGCTTTGGAGGCTGTGTATTAGGGATATCAGTTGTGGATATTCATGCAGCACTCTAAATAATAGATTTTCTTACCTCTGGCAAGTTAGTGTGCCTGAAAGATGAGGGAACTGATTTACCTAAAGCATCTGGAATGAGGAAATACTCTGAATGACAGTTATGCTGCTTTTGTAGCAGGTTTTGATAAAGCAAATTGAAACTTATATGTAAGCTCATTCATTTTTTAAAACAAAACAGTGTCCTTAGTTGGGCAGATCTGTTTGGTTACCTGGATTTTTAAAAGATGTCTGAATATTCCAAGGGAATTAATTTGGTGCCTGGGAATACCCATGAGGAGTGGCAAACACAGAAAAGCAAGTAAAAAAAATCATATATAGATTTTAACTTTAGGATTTCCTAAAGATAACTTTAACTTAGGATTTCCTAAAAGGTTATAGTTATTGTAATAATGATATAAATAATAACAGCAATAATAGCAATAAACCTTATGTGATTATACCTGTTTTGTCTAAGACTTTTTAACTCTTTGCTAATTTGGTTCAAAAATACAAAGTCTCAGCAGTCTTTTGAAAATCTGCAACTGTGAAGAGACACCTTAAAGTGCCCCAGAGAACAGTATTTCATGTGGCAGGAGCACTCTTGAAGCTTGTACTGGCAGTTGGCACACATGTCCCTGCAAACCAAACAGAGCTTATCCTGTCCCTTTGGAGAGAGGGGCGAAGGACTGTGGATACAGGATGAAGCAGTGAGGGTGCAGGGAGGCAAAGAAGCTCAGGGTAACAGAGAGGAAGCAATTTAGGGTTCAAACCTATGTATTTTTAGAAAAAAATTTCCACTATTTCTGTGCTTAGAAAACAGCTTGTTAAGAATTACACTGATTAACCAGATGCTGGTTTTGGATCCCAAGTAACAGAAAAGGCCAGAAGGTTTAAACAATGGATTATATGCAAGTCCTGCAAAGCTATTATTCTGGGCTCATTTCAGTGAAGTTACTGTTTCTATGTATGTTTTTTCTAAGGAATGATAAAATGAGCTACTGACATGTCATCTTGATATTGAATAAAATCTGATGTTCTGTTTTGCATGAAACCAGATCAAGAACATAAGTCTCCTAAAAGAGATACCCTGTTTTTTCAGAGTCATAGTGCAGCATTGCTTTTTGCCAAACCGTCTCAGTAGTCACATCTATCTCTTCAATGGCTTATCTTTTCTTATCTGTAAAAAGAAATGCCATTATATCTGTTTGGATTAACTAAAGCATTAAAGAAGTGTCACTTTTCTGATTTAGGATAGATGAGGGGAAACATCCAATTACTTCTTAAAACAATAATGTACATAAATTACTTTTTTTGTTATTGCTTTGTAAATATGATGAAGATGGAAATAGAGATATGGTGAAATGTTTTACCTGATAAGTAAATAAATAAAAATATGTATCATCAGATGATCTTGAATGTGAAAGATCTACCTGAGGAAACAGGTCTGTTATACGGCATGAAGCATGAGAGGATGGCAATACTAAATTTTCCTCTATTTGCAGCAATCTTCAGTGAAATATTTAAGTCAGGTGTTTGAAGGAATGAGCAGGTGAGTTGTTCGTAAATTTGTACATTTAGTAAACTGTTCCCCTTGTTATATTTCAGTCTTAAATGTAAAGATACTTTTTTCTTTCATCCAGTAAATAGCCAAATAAAAGATTTCTCCTCACATATAAAATCATCCACAAAATTCTGATATGTCAGTAGTGCTTACCTTTGAAAGTACCCTGGCTTGATTGCTAGAAATATATTAGCATTTCACCTGATGTATCTGTCCTAAGTTTAGGGCTAATAATACATTTCTGTCCTCTGAGCACAAAAAATGGTGGGAATGTCGTTACTACATGTCATCAGGTAATCAGATACCAGTGCACAAGGGTGGTGAGGGCTGTCCTTGTGGTGTAAGCACTGGACATGAGGTGTGAGATGGTATTTAGCTCAAACTGTCAGACGTCAGGATGTCTCACTAGTTTCATGTTGGACTACCAGAGCATCTTATCCAGCAGAACGGGAAATTTCTGCACATAAACTTTCCTTGCTTTTCATTGGTAGACTGTCACTCGAAAAATGAGTAGCCAGGGTTTGCATACTCTTTTTGCATTTCTTTTTTGCCTGGGGATTTTTGGCCTTGCTGAGCTGAGAAATATGTATGACTTAGAGTTGAAAATTGTCATTTTTTTCTGCAGTAGCAATGCGTCAGGTGGCAAATGCTGATTACACGTGTGGAATTGTGTCATTACAGAAGTGATGAATTCCTACTTAAATCTTCAGCTCTTTTTTTGATCAAGTTAATACCCTAAATCATTAATACCCCTTTTATAGCTGCAGAAACAGGCCTTGACACTACAGTTAAATCTAGGACTCCCAGTGCACGTGAAGATGAAGACTGATGTGAAGACTGACATTGTCACCAGGGCAGAGTATTCACACTTCCATTGTTTTCCTGTCGCTCTGATGCTTCAATGATACCTTGGAGCTTCATATTCAGATCTCAAAGTCCTTGTAAAAGAAGAGACAAGTACCCAGAAGCTTCATTTTACATTTAGGATAATTAATTGCACTATTTGAAGCATTTTTTTGTGTGCTGGAGTTCCATTTGACCCTTCTTTTTTTTTTCTTTTCATACTTTTTACTGAAGAGGAATGGAAGTGTTACGGGAAATGCTGAGTATGTGGCTTTTTATGGAATTTGGCCATTTTTAAGATATTTGGCCACTTATGTGTAATTTAGTGATACTCTAGAGATTATTTCTCTTGTCTCTTATGATTACCTCAACAAATGCCAAGTTATCCCATAAACAAAATTTTTTCCAGGAAAACAGCAGGTTCATCTGTGTTATACACAAACACCCTCCTTCTTTCCTGAATCAAGGAAGTAAAATTCAGTGTCTTCCTCTAAATATACACTTGTGGTTTTGCTGCTTTTAATTTTGCACTTTGGTTCATTTCTGCAGTTACTTGGGTTGTATCAACAATCATTAAAAAAAAAAAAAAAAAAAGGAAAAAAAAAACCTGCAGCCGTTTTCAGCTCATGTTGTTCTTGGCACGGGTTCAGTTCTGGTGTCCAACTGGTAGGACCGAAACTTGGTGCTTAACAAGTGCCTGTAGTCAAAACAGTTGGTGTGTGCGAGCGCTGATCTGGTATTTGCTGCGGCAGGTCATCTGCCTGATTTTTTCCCGTGTGCAGAATACCTAATCACGTTGCTGTGTTTCTCTGACGGCATCTGTGGCAATGTGAATCGTTTCACGTTCCAAAAGTACATGTTTACAGTCGTCGTAGAATCAGATTAAGTTGGCAGCCTGCTCCTCTCTGTAAGTGGCTCAGTTTACATTTCTTCTTCTAGCAGGATGTTTTGCATAATTTTGCTGATCCTACTCACTTGTAGACTTTGTGAAATGGAGAATCGTTTTTGTGGGTTTCTGTCAGAAAGCAAAGCTTGTGTTTGTTGTAAATAAACACCAGCAGAACGGTGGTTATTTTAGCACTTGATAATTTCCCAATTATGTCATTTGACCTGGAATGAAGCTTGCGATTGTTGAGCAGCGTTTTATGCAGCGGATCAGTCTGGGGGTTGGAGCTGGCAGTTTATTTCCTTTGTCAGTTTACAAGAAGTATCAAAATGAAACCGACTGTGCTGTTTCCTTTCCAGTGCGCAGCGCAAGAAGGGTGG
This sequence comes from Manacus candei, assembly GCF_025592945.1. Classification (NCBI taxonomy): domain Eukaryota; kingdom Metazoa; phylum Chordata; class Aves; order Passeriformes; family Pipridae; genus Manacus; species Manacus candei. The sequence goes on along the minus strand of NW_026138111.1, from coordinate 2,358,697 downwards.
AACAGTTTGCGGATATTATTTCCAAACTTTTTCAGCTGGACTTGGAATAGTATTTTGTCAAAAAAGCTGGTAAAGTTATCTTTCGATCTTGCAACATTATGCTGTAGTTTGCTAACATCAAATCCAATTTTATTTTTGTTTAACCTCACGTACTGGGTTTTGCTAGTTTTTTTCAGACTGTGGCTGCAAAATGAAAGTGCTTACAAGGTGTTTATGAATTCTTGTTATGAACCAGCTGCCAGTTACTGCAGGATGACACATTTCTGCAAGAGTCTAGTTGTTCAGTTTTCTGGTTGCTGGCTGTTGCTTTTCGGGCATGTGTGGGTTTTTTTCTGTTTTAGTTTTATTAGGATTAGTGCCAAGTACATTTGCAAACTCTGAACTGGGATCAGTACAAGGTGGTAGGTTTCATTTACTGTTTACTGAAATTGTAAGTATACATTGCTCAACTTTGCACAGTAAAGGGCTGTGCAACAAAACACTTCAGGATATACTGTAAATAGATTTTGCATAGGTCATGTATGAGTTACCATAAGTAACATCTTTATCAACAAGACTGTGATATGTTACTGCTACAGAATTACATTGCGAATGAGATACTAAATTTCATTACCGTCTGCTTAAATATTATAAATGGGGAGTAACAAACAGTATTCGTATTGTGTTAAGGGCAGTCGGATCAGTTACTTTATGCTATTTTAAGTAAAAGGACTGTGAACTCAAGCATTATGATGAATACAAGCTTAAAAGGAGTCTTATTATTCTGTAAATGTTTACTAATAACTTTACAAATAACTTTCTCTTACCTTTCTGAGTTCTAGCAATTATATTTTGCTTGTTTTACCAAATGTAATACCAAGTTATAATCCATAACACTGGGTCTCTGAGTTATTTATGGGCCAACCTAAAATTGATTTTTGCTTTAGGCCTCTTGCACGCAGGAAGTCAGATTGTGCTAAACAAGAGTAATGTTTCAAAATGACTGGTGCTGACAAAGTTCTAGTGTCTGTCTTCTGACAACGTTAAGAGGGAATTTTTTGCTTTGTTTCAACTACCTGAAAAAAGAAAAAACCACTGAAAAACCAAAGGCATATCTTTCTCTATGCTCAAATTGTATCATGACTTTTTTTCTTTGTGATCTTCTGTGTTGTATTGATGGAGAAGAACTTAACTCCGAGCAAAAACTTCGCTTGATTTGATTGATTTTGAGTAGCGCATGTTGGGTAAGAATGGATGTAGGTGGGATGTACTAAGGAATGTTTTTTGTCTGTAGTTCAAATTAGAGATAACTGCATTTTCAGGATCACATAAAGATCTGTTTGGGTAGAAAAGTGCTATGTTTGGCATATATTTGTGGCAACATATTTGCTGTAGTGTCGTTGTCTGTAAGGTTTGCCGTGAGCTGAGCACTTGATCTTGTGTGAAAGAGTCAAGCCAAAAATTTGAAGAGAATTTCTACTCAGAATGTGGTTTTGCCTCATTTTCCCACACACTGTGTTTGTGTCTCTGGAGCTCATGTTGCCCCTCTATTGCTTTGCTTTTTTTGCTTGTGATTAGAAGGAGATGTGGTGTTTCCTGCAAAACAGCTGCCAGTATTCCCTGGTGACCTGTCAGAGAGGATCCAGTGGAATTACAGATTTAAAGGCAGGCCTAGAGGACTTTGGCAGCTGCAGCAGAGGTTTGGGGAAAGGTGGGGGGTTGCATTGTGCAGGATGCGGGAAGGAGGATTAGAAATGGAGTACAAGGGCATAGGAGAGAAGCTCTGGAGATTCAAGGACTGTTAGGTCTCTAACAACATAAGGACTTCACATCTACAAACAATTCAGATTTGGCTGAGAAAGTTGGACTATATCCATGTTTCCATAGGACATGGAGAATCTCCTGGAATAGTTTAAGACCGTTTGCAATGCTACTGATGCAGAGTTTGCAATGCGCATTAGAACGATATATAGCGCCCAGCTTTTAGACTCCTGCCTCCAAATAGACAAAATAACAGATATTGATCTGAAATTGATTCTTTAGAAAGTGCAGGTAATTCAGTGAGAGTGTTAAACTTTCTTCCAAGATTAATGTCATTAATATGTTAACTGTTTGACAGCAGAAGTCACATGTTGCTTGTCACTTGCTGCAGTGGCTTCACAGAGACAGCTGAGAGGTTGCAGAAGGATTAATGTGGTAAAGAGGATTGTAACTTTGATTGTGCTCCTGTGCTCTTGGATTTGACTGCAACTGGTATTTAGAAACAAAACAGAATATGTGTTGTTATTTATGTGGAATGTAAACATCCATTTGGAAGTACTTAAATGAATCAGAAAAGTTCTCTTTCAAACTTGAATACATATTTGTAGATAGCATTGCAGGCTTCTGCAGAAAATGAAAAGTGGGTAGAGAATGTACTTTAGTATCTCAGGAGTGTTGATAACTAGTTGCCTTGCAGGATTTTTTATTTTTAGGAGCCAAAACTTTCATTCTACTTTATGTTCACTTATGTCCACTGAGTGTGCCACTGCTGTGTGTGAACAGGGACAGCCATGTCCACAGCTGTCTAAGTTCATGGGCCCTGCTAAATCTAATCTGTCTACATATGAACTGCAAACGAGCACAGAAATTGTAACACAGGCAGCTGATTGTCTCATGAATATGTTAGTATGTGAATATTTAATTTTATAACAACTATTTGGTGTGTAAATGTCTTTTATTCATATACTAATTTATTAAATAGTCTGTATAAGAGCAGATTTCTATATTGCATGTAATTCCTTGTATATATGTAAAATAGGAACAGACAATTTAGTACAAAATTTTAAAGAACAGATGTGACCAGGGAAGTCAGTTTCCTAGAGGAGCCACCACCCCCCTCTTTTAAGCAGTTGATTTTGACAGCTGATGGCTTTCTTGTTTTGTCATGTTACCATTACTTCTCTGAAACATATCACCGATGTCTAAGGCTGATTCACTACCACGTACAAAGCGAGGAGGGAGGAAGTGAGAGGCAACCCGATAGTCCTTGAGAAGGAATATATCAATATTTAGTTACAATTTATGCCCCCATCATTGAAATTTGTCTGAGAATTGACACCTTTGGCAAGTCCAGCCTCCTGTGGCCAATGCGTGCCCAGGTCAAACAGGGATTTTTTGGCCCTTTTGTAGGGAGTTACTCTTGCAACTTTCTGCTGTGGCATACTTGCAAGGTATTGCTGCCATCTTCTCCTGCTGACACTGAAGTGATAGTCTTTAGTGAGTAACTGTGCAGATTTTATCTGTCCGAGCAGTGTCTGAGAACACCGATGGTTGTGAGACACTGGCTAATTACGTTCTTTCTCCTGTATGATTTTACAATGGTCACAGTTTCCATTTCACTTTTAGGAAATTTTAAGAGAAGCTGGTTAATGCTGAGGAATCTCAAACAGAGTCTGTCTAAACAATGGAAGACTTTCTGTAGCCATGTTCTGGGGGAAGAGGGGAGTTTGACCAGGTAAAAGGAAATGCCAAGTGTAGCTCTTGGTTCTGATCACAAGAATGACCACCAATCTGACAGACTCAGCTAAAATAAGTAATCATGTGATCTTTTCCTTCCCTATCTTTTAAGTAAGCATCCATTTAAAATAGTGGGATGCCTTTATTATATTGTCATATCACAACAGTACCTCTTCCACCATTTTCTATGTTAGAATAAAAAAATCCATGGTTATTGTTCTGGTTTGCTCTTGGGAATCAATACATTGAGAAAGTTGTCTGGGGAAAAGCACCAAACATTTAGTTTGACTAAAAATCCAGTACAAAGAGATTGTTAGAAAATAACTTGCTACAGCATGCAATACTTAGATGACTTTAAAACATAAAGTTGGGGAATCAGTATCTTGAATGTTCGTCTTTCCAGGAAATTAATTTTAATAACAGAGTAATATATTTCATTTCCAAACATATCCATAAGGGTGAAATCGAGGACACAGTTTACTAGAAAGCAGTCAAGCTTGAGAAAAACAGTAGCTGTGGTAAAAATTTAAGTAATTAATCTTGCATTTATATAATTTGTGTATGGAAATAATGTTTTTTCTGAAGTTTTGCTTTTTATACTGCTCAGTTTTGTTGGTTATGTAACAGTTCCTTTTCATCAGTCCTGAAGTAATTAATGGCAAAGTTGCAAGTTTTGATTAGGCTAATTAAATTGATTAAACAGTTACTAAGAAGGTTGGTAAATCTTGAAATAATAACTATTATTAAAAAAATTAATGCTCCATGAATGGAACTCTACATTTTGGAGTCAGGTGCATAGCTTACACGGTTGTTGCCACAAATGTGAGGTGAAAGGAATATAAATTCACTGCATCCTGCAAAGCAGTTTTAAAGGCACACTGAGGTGTGTGGTGAAAACTGGAAAATGACAGTCAGCATTTCCGGGAGCAAGGAGTGATGCTTTTGTATTTAAAAAAAATTGAGACTGTTTTGTTCTTCAGTTGCAGGAGAATCTGGAGGGAATTTCATCATTGGTAATTAAGGCTGTGAATGTGAAGATGTGGAAGTGCTTGATCTTAATAGAAAATGCCTTTATTTAGGCATTGGAGATCTAAGAGAAACAGTTTAGAATATTTTTTTTAAGCATTTCTCTTTATTCTTGAGGTATTTGCCTATTGCAAATTAATCATGGATGAATCCTTCTGCTACTGGCAAGTTTTTACTTGTGAGGATGCCAGGCAAATGGTCGTGTTTTGATTCTCTGTGGGAAAATTTTTCTTAGTTATCCTTGAAATATCAAACTAGCAAGCACAGGGTTGATGATGCAAATACAAAACCTTCCATTGCAGCAGCAGATCACTGTTGCTTCCCTTACCTGCTCTTGGCTGACTGGGCAATGCTGTTCAAGCTCAAAGAATAGCACCCACTTGGATTCTGCAAGTTAAGTGCTGAAGGCTTTAGACAAGGAAAAATTGCTGCATGTTGAAGAGGAAACTGCAGCTTGTCTGAAGTTCTTGGTCTATGATTACATTCCACTTGGTACATTTGATTACTGTGTCAGTAGGGGGGTACCTGGCTGATCCCTGCCATGGAGGCTCTTGGTGTTAGGGCACCTGCATGCTGAAGTCAGCTGCTGCTGAGCACTGCCCTGCTGACTGGAAAATTCCTCTTCCCACAGCCTGTCCCTGCCGCCCGCTGCTGCCTCCGGCTGGGGAGCACTGGAACCGGCTCACTGCAGGGTCAGGGGCTGGGGAAACAGGGTTCCCACAAGTAGGGGGACAGGACTGTTCAGGATTTATAGCACCTCTCAGCAAAAATCAGCTCCTGTCTTTTGTAGTATTTTGTAATTGTGCTTAACTTCACAGCACAAGCCCACTGTTTGCAGCATATTGATCCAACCAGCTGGCCAAGCACTAGCCAGGAGGAATACATGATCTGTAAAGAATGATTTGTAAAGAATGGCCAAATACCTCCATAAAACAATCTTTTTACCTAACAATGTCAGGGATAGAACATTTAGATTTAAAAAATACTAGTAGCAACCAAACACAAACAATTTCGCTGAAGCCTGTCTGTCCTGAGGCTTGTTCTGTGGGATCAGCCAGGCCTTGCTTTTTGCAGTGCTCGAGAGGTCTCTGGTGTGAGGGCAACCAGTGCTGACCTCCGGATGCCATGTTTGTAATTGAGCTATATACTTCCTGGTTTTTTGCACTTACCATTTTCTCTGTATGGAAAAAAAATAAGTTTTTGTCTTGAATGGTGCTTGGAGATAACCTCCAAGGTACAAACCAAGGCCCTTCCAAACCTTTGGAAGGGCCGGGAACAGTAGACCTTTTGCTGCTTTTCAATCTTCCTGGTATTTTTCTTATAGTTTCCCATTAAATTTGAAACAAGGTAGTCATAAAGCAAAGTGCCCAATAACCAGGTCACATGAATTCTTCATAAACCATTATAGGAGCAATCTCATGTCTGTCACAGATCATTTTACCAAGTCATCTGAACTGCTGTTAAACATTCCTCTCTTTCTTCTTGACATGAAAGAGTTGGGAGACCAAGTGCACCTCATGCAGATGATAGTGGTTGCTTATTGCTTAAGAAATTGAGATTTCTTGGTGAAATTTTCTGTAGATTATTATCCTTTGTTTTACTATTTTTTTTACCTTTTTTTTCAGAGCACTTCACAGAGTTGATTTTGTTTAATTATCATTTGGCTTGATTGCATTCGGGATAGTAATGAATTGGTGTTCTTTGGAGTGATGAAATCATTTTAACTAGCATAGAGAGGAACAATTTCCTCTTTTGCAACTTCCATTTTTTTCTTTTAGCCTATGAAATGTTGTAAAATTCATTCCTTTTCCATTACAGAACGAAGACACGGTTCAATGTGTAAACCTTCCCCTTCTCCAGCTTCTCCAGCCTGTAATTCCAGGACATCCCTAGTACAGATGAAACCGAAATCCTGTATCAGCGGCCATAACCCTGTCAGCAGCAACTCAAAGCCATTCAAAACGCCCAAAGACAATCTACTTACCTCCAGTAGCAAACAGCACACAGTCTTTCCTTCAAAAGTGGCACGGGATAAACCATGGTAAGTACCAAAATAATGGTTACCAAAGATGTTGGTGTTCAGTGTATCTCTGTGTATATATCACAATCATCAAAAAAATCCGTATTCTCATCTTACCTGAGTTTACAGCTTAAGCCTCTACATTTCTAAAGAAGGAAACTGGGATATTTTTAAATGAAGAAAAAAACTATATATAGGAAGGGGAAAAAGGACTGGATTGCTTTTCTAATGTTCCATCAAATGTCTGCTTTTCTAAGATGGATATAGCAAGTGAGATATTGACCCAGTTTGCTATCTTTAAGGTCCATCTTCCATTACAGTATCAGCCCTTAAAACTGATGGTTTTAAACAGTAGGATAATTTTTGCAGAGTTCTTAATATTAGCTTAACTGATGTTCATGAAAACTTACTGCTTATAGTCATTTATCTTCAATAGCAGCTGCTGTTGGAGTTCATTCTGTATTTTGATAATGTTTGATGCCGTATAAGATGGCAGAAGAAAGTTCTGGCTGCAAAAATCACTATTTTGGGGGCATCTTACATCATGTACTGTGATATATATACACATACAGGCTTTGAGACTGCCATGCCCATCCTCCCGTGACTGTGATGGTAGCAGCAGAGTTGCAAAAATGTAAATGAGAGCAGAACTGGGTCACTATTTTATCCCATAAAAAACTGTTTTGTCTTTAGTTATCTACAGGAAAGATGCTTTGTGATTAAGTCACTACATTGGTGACCTGAGATCTGGGTTCAGTTCCTGGCTCTGTCATGCCTTAGTTTCTTCAGCTTCAGTTCTCTGTCTATACATGTGAGATAGTGAGACTTCCTTTTTCTTAAGGTTTATCTACTTATTTTGTAAAGATCCTTCCCTTTTATATGTAATATCTAGCATAAGAAGGCTATGATTTTAAGCAGTGTTTCTGGACACAACTGCCTAAAAGCAGTAAATCATTTAATGCAAACCATTCACTCATGAGACAAAGCATAAACTCAAATTTTAGTAAAGGAATAGCTTGTGCTTTCTGAAACATGCATGAGTTGGTATGATTTCAGCTTCTGCCTGGCTGTAGAATTTACCTTGCACTGGAGCAAACTTGATCAAAATCTGTTCTTTGTATAAATCTGAACCCACCACCTCTTTACACATGATGGGCGTTATGGGCAATTATGGTATATAATTCTGAAAATAGAAAACCTGAATATTTAGATCACATACACACGTTAACTAGAATAGCCTCTATCTTGTCTATGTGTAAGTTCCTCATTAACTACTTAGAACCAAACATTATTGACTAAATAGTGACTTTTTCCTCTGAATGTTGGAGGGGAATTTTATACAAGAGAGGATTTTGTTTTTAAAGTCTAATTAAAAGAAAATCAGAACGGACTTCAGAGTATTAACACTATTGGCTATAAACCTGTTTCTCATCCTGCTGTTACAGACAGCAACTTACATATCCACATTTCAGCAGACTAACTGAATCTATAAACAATATCTTCCGTTCTGGCAACAGATGGCATTCTGGCAGTCAGTAAAAGTTGGAAGGGAACAAAATAACTGAACATTTCCACCAATCCCTTTTCCCTTTATTGGGAACATCCCAAATATTTACTGATGATTAACAGTGTAGATTTAGCCATTTATAACTGTTGTACTGCTCTGTTAATCGTTTGGCAATGAATATGACAGTAGTTGTACCTGAGAATTACCCAGTTTTTGCAGCTCTGCTGGGACATCATACTGCAGTTTTGTTTACCAGTGAGGAAAAATGAGGCTTATAGTTAAAGATATTGTAATTACCACATAACAAATCACAGATACTCTGAAGTGAAGATCAATGAAATTGTCAAATTTAGTATTAAGTGCCTTAGATTATATGACTTGTTAAAGAATAAAATCTGTCTGATAATCGTCACAGGTTATAGAGAGCTGACAGCTGTTACAGAAGAAACTGTTTGTTCCTATTGCATTAGAGGATTATAATATTTATTTAGAATTCTAGAAAATATTCAGCAGGTCTGATTCCTATAAGGAGAAAAATGTAATTCATAAAATAATTCATAAAATTTATTATTTTTTAAGATTCTATCTTGTACAAGTCATAAAATTTCTTATCTTTTAGAAGGAAATACTCAATTGACACAAAAACATTTGTCTAAAAAATGCAAGGAGGATTCATCATGTATCCAAGTGCATTGTGGTTTATGATCCTTTGAAGCTTCCAGTTGTTCCATGCTTTTGTCTGTTACATTGTAGTCTCATACCAAACATTTACTTGATGTAAGTTCTTCCAGACAGTTGTCAAATTAGCTTAATTCAGGAATTGTATGACCTTAATGATTGCTTTCCAGACCTGGAATAACCTTTGTTGGGCTTGCCTGATTCTTTTGTATAGCATCTCCTTTAAATTTTAGCTGTTACAATTAGTATTTTGGGAATGGCCTCTGCAAGAGCATGGCCCACTAGATCTGTCTTTTGCCATGCCTACCCTCATATAGACCCAACTCTTCCATTGTTTAATTCATTATAGTTTTGGTTGAAGCATCATCTTGACTGAGTAGCTCTTTCTCTTCTTCACATTCTGTTTTGTTCTAAGGTGTGCTGCACAGGTCCAAGTTGCTCCATGACTAATGCTTTCAAAAGCATGATCAGAATGATCAGATGAAAGAGATCTGGAACCATTTCATTTTTTAGCCGGTGTTTTAATACTTCCCTTCCTCTAGTTGGAATATAAAGTGTTATTGTGAATACATCATCCAGAAATATCTGTCAGCTCTGATTTTTTTCGCCTGTATGTCTCTAACATGGTTGCTAATAATACAGCAGTGCTTAGAGACTGGAGCAGAGCTGGAGCACCACTGCACTGTGCACGAGATAAATGCAAGCCATCATTTTCTGCAGCTTGCAGTCGAGGTGGTAAGAGGTACAGCAGAAGGGTAGAAAATAGAGAGAAAAAGAAAAAGAGTAAGATGATTGGTAGCAATAACAATAACAATGAACAAGTGATCATAATTAATTAGCATAGCCCAGATGCTTACCCTTTATACAAGGCATTCCTGCAGCTAGGAGCTCTCTCCCTCACTGCTGAGCTGCCCAAAGGATGCTGCTTTGCTTGCTCTGCCCCAGCACAGCTTCTGGGTGCTACCATGGAGGATTTAGGTGCTGTGGTGCTACTGAATGTTCATTTCTACCCATCCATGATCTAAGGCAGTATAAAAATTGGGGTAAAGTGTTCATGTAAACTACCCCTGAGATACCAGCTGAAGCAGGTCTCCTTGGCCTTCTTCCAAAAGCTCAACCATTGCCTGCCAGAAGTTCAGAAAATGAAGAAAATGAGATGGAAATTATGTGGTTTTTATCAACACAGAGAAAGCTGACACTCTTTCTGTAAAGAGAAGTAGGATCACAAAGGTATACCTGTGGGTAACCATTTAAAATTTATAATGTCACTTTTCAAAGTATTTTCTGATAATCTCTTAGTTTTTATCTTTTTGCGTTAGGAAATACCGTTGTTTGTACTGAGGCTGAGAAAGTGAAAATAGTCATGATTTAAGGATATTGCGGCATGGAAACAATACTCAGCAGAATTAACTTGGACCATATAGTCCAACATTAAATCACAAATACTTTACACATTGTAGAGGCAATCCCAGCAATGTAAAATAGAGCAATGTTTTATGTTATTAAATGTGAATTTCTTTTCTCGCAAATTTGGAAAGAGTTGAATGAGTGGCTGAGATTTTAGAATTAATATAGTTACAAATGACCAAAACATAAACCCAGCAAAATTACTTAACAGCAAGCAGTAGTAATTTTGAAAAACCTAAAGAAAGGAAAACAGAGGTAATAAGGAGCTCTAGGTATGAGAAGTGTTGTGACATACTGCACTTCTTTTTCTTGCTTGCTGGAAGGGACCTGTAACTATCATCTAGTCCAACTGCACGACAAAACATGAGAAAACAGAAGGAAATGTTATCTTATCTGAAAAAGAGAATGAACTTCTAAAGCCTGTCATGTTCAAGCACTTCATGTAGCTCTCAGACATCTTTGTAGCCTTTTGCTGATTCCCTTCAAATTCATCAATATTGGTATTGTACCACTGGTCAGCAACACTGGAGGCCATAATCCAATATCAGTATAACCAGGGACATGTGAAAACTGTTTTTGCTGCATAATCTTATTTGCCATATCCCCTTTTTGATATAAGCACAACAATACAATAAAAGCTCATATTGCCTAATCAGTGTGACCGCTAAATATTTTTGTCACTACTTTCCAGTATATTGTTTCCCTGTATTTCATTGCAGACCGAGCAGCTTATTTCATGTGTAACTTTACATTCACTTGTATTAAAATATCTTTTTGAGTTTGTGAACTTTACCAAACACTCCATTCTGCTTTTTATAACTGTCTTTGTCTCTTCATTATTTAGTTTCCCTCCATACTGATTCCATCAGCAAATGTTATCACCAGTAATCTTATATTTATTTCTCAAATCCACCAAAGTTTTCAGTCATTTTAGGCTTGGTAGTGATGGCTAAAAAGTCCCCCTAGCAAGCACCCTCAATGAATCATAAATCTCTGAAAAACTAGTTTTGAATTTCATATTGTTTACCATCTGCTTTTAGCGTGTTCGTATATGTGTTTTATAATGCCTTTCAAGAATTGGAACATTATCACAGTTATTTTTGTCAGCTTAACAGGTAACTTCATCAAAAAGTGAAACCAGATTTTTGGTCAAGATCTGATTTTCAGCAAAACTCTGTGAACTAATTGTTTATCAGTTTATTAGCTTTTCCATTATTTCTTCCAAGACATTTTGGGTTGGGTTTTCAGCGTGGATGCAAGAACAGCAGTCAGCTAGCTTCTCTAAGTTGCCAAGTATTCCAAGATTCAATTAGAAATTAATATGCTGAGACCCGATATCTCTACATCTCTTTTGGAACTCATGGCCACATTATGCAGATTTCCTTATGTAAAAAGAAAAAAACAATCATTATTTTTCAGCTGGCATTTACACTTACTGAGGGAATCAAAAAGCATTTTTATCTGATTAGAGAGAGTTATCATATTTCCTTCTTTAAGAAGAAGAAAATGAATGTTTCTGACATGTTTACATTTCTAGTAACTATTTTATTGCCCTTTAGGTAGATACTGCTAATCTTGTTAGTTTCTTTTGTCAAGAAAAAGTAAATTTGTCTTTACTGAATACAGATGTTTTTTCCTTGATTTTTATGTTTGTTGCATGTTGGTTTTCTAATTGTCCCTTTTGATGGTTGTCTTTAAAAAAATCTAAATTCAAAACTTTTTTTAAAATATAGTAAATAAAATTAAAAAACCTGATTTTTATTTTTCTAACAAACCTTTAAAATAAATGCCCAATTTTTATTCAAAAAACTCTGTTTGGAGGAAGAACCATCAAATATAAATATAAGCATTTGTGATCTATTTACTTTTTTAGACCTTAATATTTGGCTATAGTCACTGATCCTGTGCAGCTTCCAATTTGGCACTTGATTATCAGTTCATCTTTATGTGTTATGCTAAGATTAAACTAGAGTTCCTCACTGTTGAATGCAGTACCTTTTTTTTATATATTACAAAAAAAAAAAGAAATTATCACCTACAGCTTCTGAAATCTCAAGTAATTTACTATAGAGTGCCAGGACTGTTGTAGAATTCATGTGTTCTCAAATACTGGAGTATTTTTCTTTTTCCTTTTACACTGCAATGAAATACATAATGAAGGTTGACTTGTTGATCTGTAATAAAACGAAGCAAAAATGTTCCCTCACCTGGGCATTTTTCATTATCACAGTGATCCATCCATATGTGCCTTGGGATCTGAGATTCTGAACACTGCAAAACAGAGAAACCCTTTTCATTTTTATTAACCATTTTTTACTACTAGTCCAGATAATACATTTGACCTTTTCACTGTGTATCAGTATTTTGAATTAAGTTAGATCTTACAAACTGAGCATGAAGATTTTTTCATATGTTTTTACAGTTTATATATAGTAAAACTACTTGATGTAGAGTAAGATTCTCCTATTTTCAGAAAATGTAATTGCCATCTATTTAAAGGGAAAAAAAATGATTCCTACACTGAAATGTTGTAATTTTTGCCTGCCTTATAAATAATAAATTCAGAGCAGTTTAAAAAAGTAGAGGATCAAATCCTCCCTTTCATAGCTACATGTTTGCATTCATTGAAATACTTAATGCAGTTCTGATTTTGTGAGTAAGGTACATTTTTTTGCTCGGTTACTGGCCAACGACCTCCATCTCCCTGCAGTCGGATCTGTATTCTGACTAACTTACTGCTCCCTTTATGGTACCACAGGATATGGAAGTTTCATATAATTTAATTCCAGTTCCAGGATATATCTTGGTGCCTAAATCTTCTTAGTAGTTGTGTATACTTATTGTTTATATCAAAGTTCATACATTTTCCTATGTTAAAAGACACGTAGAAGAAAGATTGGAGCGTGTGCGAGAGTCCGCTCCAGCCACACACACCACGTTTTCTGTTTGTCATCTTCAGCAGTTACAGAGAAAGAGAGGCTTGTAGGAGCCCAGGAAGATCAAGACTTGAGTTATTTTCAATCCTGCTTCGATGTTTCCAATGGAGAATGCCATCTCAAAGTCATCTCTTTCTGATTGTAAAAACTCCACACCTATTAACCATTCCATCTGTAGGAAGGTGCAGTGAAGGTGCCATTTTTCAGACACAAAAGACTGAAATTATGTGTCAGTTGTGAATGGGGATAAGCCCCTAACCATACAGTTGTGTAATACTTTTTATTTGTGTTTGTTTCAGTGAGGAGGGGTATATAATTTATATATTAGTTGGTAGTCACAAGACATCCAACTCTCGAGTTGTTGAGTAGGTAAAAAGCAGCTATCATTGTTGGATATTTCCTCATGCAAATAGAACCCAGAAATGTTAGAATACTGTTGGAATTGGAAATCACTCGTCTCAGTCGTTTTTGCTGCCAAATTGGGAAGGTAACATTTGTTACTGTCAAATATTCTGTGGTAGTAGTTAAGTAGGAGTAAGTTAGTTATTGCAAACTTTATTCTGAAAAAGGCCAACTAAGCTAATAATTATATTGGGAATTTTTATTTTTAAGTTCCTAAGATTTTATTAGAAGTACATTGTAGTAATGCTCAAGTCATCAAGGATTGTAATACTTTTAAAGAGACCGCTGTTAAGATTTCTATGCTTAAAATCTCTTTTCTCCTTGTTTCCAGAACTTGTATGTCATTCAGACACATCTGAGCAAATGAATTATTTTTATGTTTGTTTAAAAATATTAATATTATTAGCAAACTGCTTTGTTATTGTGGTGAGTTTAGTACAGTGTACACATATCTGGTATGCACTTGTGTTAAAGGCATGAGACTGTATTTGTAAGGGGTATGTTTTGGTTAGTACCACATACTGATTTTGCTTATGAATAGTAGGGAATTGGATTTTTACAAAAATGCAAAGGTTTGTTTTCCTAATTCTCTACATGGCCAGGCTTTACAGATGCCTGGTTTTGTAAGTGTTTGATTGAACAAAAATAGTCAATAATGGTACCAAGTATTTCATTTTAGTCTGGTCTTAAGATACTGTGTCACTTGCATCAAACTTTTTATATCTGTGGAAGGGGATTAAGTAACTGTAAATCTTCAGTACAGGCAATACCACTTGAAGATTTTTCTTTGGTTTTGCAGCGTTCCTGTTCCAGTAGTCAGTCTAGAGAAAATTCCTAACCTAGTGAAGGCAGATGGTGCCAATGTTAAAATGAATTCTGCAACCACTACCACCATCACCTCCTCCTCAGCCTCTTCATCCACCATACCTGCTCCAACTCTGGTTAAATCTGGTTTGACATCCAAGTCAGTGCCACCATCACCAGAAAAGATTCTGAATGGCAAAGGAATTGTAGCTCCATCAATAGACAAGAAACACCAAAACGGCACTAAAAGTAGTAACAAGCCTTACAAAAGACTTTCAGGTGAGTGATGTTGTAGTTCATCTGTTGAGGTAGTCTGTCTTTCTTTGTTAATATTTCTATAGCTCGTAATACAGCTAATAAAATGATGCTTTGATTTTTTTTTTACTGTAAGATACCAGTTTGCATATATTAAAAAAAAAGCTTTCACAGTCTTAGAGTGTGTAAAGTATTTACAAAGTACACATTCTGTTTAGCTTGAAATTACTGGTCAACAGGCCAAATATAAATCTTTAAGGAAGTAAATTCATTAAAACAGAAAAGCAGAAGACTTCCTCAAACCATTGTGGGATTTGGGTTTGTTTAGAACAAAAGAAAATGTGCCTTGGTTGGGTGACTTCAGTCATTATCAAGTTGAATTGGTTTAAGACTTTGAATTATGCTCCAAGTCATGATTTTTTTTAAAGAATCTTTTTTCTTGGTTTTAGATACTAGAAAATTCTAACAAGATACGGAAATACTGGGGAAGTCTTAAAAGTCATAATTCCCCTCCACCCTTACCCCTCTACAGTTCACACATGAGTGGAGATGTTTCTAGCATGGGCCTCTCGATCTTTCTCAGGAAGGCAGGACAGTGGCGTTGAGGAAGCACCATTAAATAGGAGATGCCCTGGATGGTCTTAGGCAGAGTAGCTTTGAGGATGTGTGGTCCCCATCCAAACCTGCCACCAAAGCACAGAACCGCCATGTTGTGGGAGGGCAGAGGCTCCCTTAGAAAGGTTGCCATCCATGGAGAGGAGGAATTATTTCCTGTGGAGTTCCCTGGACATGACCCATGCCAACTGTAGGGCAGCAAGTAGAGAATTTGCCGCATAAAGCTGAAAACAGATTTTGCTCCGAATAAAAGGAAACGGTGTTTTGAGGGATTTTATTTTATGGTTTTTTTAAAGCAAAAGTAACTGACTCAAGTTTACGGCTCCAGAAGCTGTGCAGGGTCTATTCATCAGCTGGCAGTACTTTGTGACTCGGGCAGGAACTTCTTGTGTGTGCTGAAAGGCTAATTTTGCTAATGGCAGCATGATCCGCGCTGGATCGTCACTTTGGCACAAAGTTAGTTCACATGATTTCTAAATGTGCACTAGTTATGAACCAAGTATAAGTTGTACAAGATAGATGGTTTCATTTCCAGTTAATGAGTGTGCCCTATTTTTTGCCTGAATATCAGGTTTATTTTTTTTTATTTTCTCAAATTTGGCAGTTAGCCTATGGTGCTGCTACCCTGGCTGGATTCCAGTCCAGTATGAGGTGTTTGCTAGGGCTGTGTGGGGCATGGAACAATGCCATTGCCTGAAAGGGTTCAGTACACTGATTGCTTTCTTAACTAGTTAAAGGTGGTGTATAAGAAGATAGAGCGTTGTTCATTTATAGTGTTGCACAAAATGAAAAAATATTACAAGAAAGCAGCTTAAGATTTGGCTTTAACCCTTACATTTCACTTTCTAAGATCCAATTTTATTATTCTAATAAAAACTCTCTCTATTTTACAATTAATTTGAAATACTGCTTCCTTTTAACCTATTATTTCCTTTAATGGTTTAGATGCTTAATTTAGCTAATCAATTCTGAATTCCTCCTTGGGCAGTTAAAACTGAGAGTGGTTTCCCTCATGTCACCACGTAGCACTGCAGGGCTATAGGTGATACTTGGACTTTTTCGTACAAGTGCTTGCTGAAATGTGTTCATAAAGGAGAATCAGTTCTGTAGAGCCTTCCTTCAGCTTGCTGTTTTTTTCTGTGGAGGTGACTCCTGAGCTGTTCTGTGTCTGAGGTCTCACTCACAATATCTTCCAGGCTAGGGAATGTCTCCTTGGTGGAAATTTCTGCACAGGACTGATTGAGCACCCCGATAGGCATGTGTTTACTTTTATATGGTTAACAAATCCACAGAACTGAGATTTTTTTACAGCTCCTCTGTCATTATCAAATTTACAATCTGTTCAGTCTTACTTCTGCTGCCTCAAGTATTGATGCAGCAATGCAGTAATTTAGCGATGATGCAAATAGTGGA
This sequence comes from Manacus candei, assembly GCF_025592945.1. Lineage (NCBI taxonomy): Eukaryota > Metazoa > Chordata > Aves > Passeriformes > Pipridae > Manacus > Manacus candei. The sequence continues at coordinate 2,342,157 of NW_026138111.1, read as the reverse complement.
AGTCCTGAGAGCACTGGAGATGAATTGCCTGTAGATTGTGTGTCACTATGATGGATTCCTCTCCATTATTATACAGGATTATACAAAGACTGAGAAAAAGATCTTGGAAGGTCAATGAGATGATTATTTTAGATATTGCATAATTTCATTCATTTCATGTTAAAAGAATGAAACGGTGGTTAGGGGATTTAGGTTTCCCTCAGTCCACTGCTCTGGAGCTGTACAGATGTTAATTTTTGAAGCTCCTTAATAAGTTTGGCCAGTTTACATCTGTTTTACATCCCTTTTTAGCAGCCTCTACTCTCTCTCACACCATTTCCCCAACTGTGATTGAAGTTTGTTTTCTATTTTGCTGAGAGCTGGTGGTTGTTTGGGTGATGAATGAACCTGCCCTCTTTTCAGGAGCACTGTCCTTGGTGAGAGAGAGGAAACAGCTTGCGGAACCACAAAAGACAGTCTGTAGCTGCCCAGCATAAGTGGATTAGTGTTTCCCAGTAGCAAACTGCAAAAAAAAAAAAAAAATTTTTTTCCTAAATCTTCCTTAGTTCTTGCTCTCTTTGGGTGAAGTCAAGGAATGATGATGCCCAGCTTACACCAAACAGGAGTCCGTGACAGTTCAGTTTTGGCCCGTCCTCTTCTTTCAGTGAAGGTTATAACAAATGCTCTTTACATTATCCACTCAACACGAAGAAGTGGAATCCATTCCAAAGAGACAGTTTTCTGAAGCTGTGCCTGTGCACAGGAGTCTGGGGGTTGTCACACTACACATTTCCAAATACAGAAGTAGTCAGAAGCTGCATTTTGTTATTGATAAGAAGATGGTAAGCTTCATTTAGTGTGTTACCCAAACCAGGCATGTCTGTAGCTGGCAGTTAGATGTTCATGATTTCTCTGGAACAGCCACACATGCTTCAGTTAAGAGAAGTGGTTCCCTGTTCAGTATTTTCTGTTTCTCAGAGAAAGCTTGTTATTTTATTGTTCAGTCAAAGGTGGAGGCTTCCACTCTTTCTGACTGTAATTCCTTATCTTGATTTTATCTGTTTATGTTTTCCTGATAACTGGCCTTACTGTAATCAGTCCTGCAAGTCTTACTTGGTTGGGACATTAATGCTCTCCAGTAGCAATCTGGAGAGTTTTTGATTTTTGAAATATGTTCTCCTGTTGATCGAAAACAGTCCTTGCTTGGTGACTTTCAGAACACTTTCCATAGCCTTATGATTGCCCTCAGGATTTTTCATTTAAAGGCATATTTATTAGTCCATATCGTCTTTTTAGTTTGTTTTTTTAATTTGCATTAAAGGTTTTTAGATGGGTGATTCAGGAATCTGCAATAGGAACATCTTACACTCAAACCCCAGGAGTAATTAACTCCTTTAGTTCGTGAACATGTGTTTTCATTCATTAAGTAAAAAAGAAATGTTTATTATATTGAGTCATACACAGCTACTTTTCTGTTTCTGTTGTGCTGTAAATGCCACAGAATCTACAACTACTTGTGACATATTTCAATCCCTTTGTAGATTTCGCCAAAAAACTGTGACAGCTGTTTTTTCTAAACTCACTTTTTGGTATGTCTCTGCTGATAGGTCGATAAAATAGCCATTTAATGTTTGCATAAGCATTTTTAAGTCCATGTAGCAGAATACATAAAACTGCTAGTATTTGTGTATCTGGAGGACAGTTGCTGTCTAACATAGGTTACTTGGCCTCACTTTTCTTCTTCCAGCTGTTCTACTTGCTGTGATGCTGTCATAACATTGTAACACAGCTGTGAATCACTGTCTTTCTCTTAGCTCTCGTTTGTTTGTTTATAAAGAATTTTTAGATCCTCTGATTAAATGTTGTATTTGAGCACAGGATGTTTATTATATGTGAATGTAACACCACTGTATAGTTAAAATAGGATTTGGCAATAGTTTATATTCCCCTATCAAACAAAAGCAAACCAGTCTGCAAATTAAACCACACTTTGTCAAGGTGTGTGAAGGTAGTGGTAGGGGTTTTTGGTGGCATAAACTAAAAAGTGTATGTCCTCAGTTTTGTTACAGCTCTTAGTGGAAACCCTAAAACTATATTAATGTAACCTAAAGGAGGTGATGCTATCTGTGGCATATAAACACTAAAATATTAATGAAAATGAAATATGCAAATACAGCATATTAAATATTAATGCATTTTTAATGTTAATCATGAGTAGAACTCATGTAAATGCCTTGTTTTCACAATCTCTGCATACTTTAAACTCCATACCTCCTTCCACTTAGGGTAATATAAACTAACATACGTGTTATTTTTATACAGATTTAGGGGACAGATTTAGATACATTTTGTTTTTTAAATGCCACCAGTAATCTTGCATTTACTTTGGAGACACCATGGGTTGTTTTCTAGAATTTCTAAGTATGTGAAAAAAATATTGTTCGAAGCACTTGTGATATTGTATGTGTTGTGTATGTATTTTTAGCCCAGCTCAGGAGGAAGATTTACTGCATTTCATGGCCTCAGAAGCAGTGTTAGAGAGGGAACTGAAGTTGCAAGGCTTGGTCCTATGTTTGGGCCATTCCGTTGAGTACAGCACTGCAAACAGACTTATTGCCATGAAATCTGTGGCTGAAATCCTGCTCTATATAGTTTAAAACATGCAAGGACAAAAAAACTGCGCAACTGTATGAGTGAGGCACACAGCACTATTTATAAGGGGTGCTGGGTAGGGATCAGTGGTTCAGGTTGGGCATGAGGTAAGTTCTATCAGGCAAAAATTATAAGCTACTCTGGTTAAAACTTCTGTAATAATCTGGTTTTTTCTCCTTTTTCCTTCCCTCATCAAACAGAAAGAGAATTTGACCCAAATAAACACTGTGGAGTACTGGATCCTGAAACAAAGAAACCTTGCACAAGATCGCTCACCTGCAAGGTATTTTTCTTAGAAGATAAAATATCAGATGCTTTGTTATAGTTTAAATCCTACCACAGTAGTTTGAGAGGTCATACCTGCTCCTGTCTTACAGACAATGGGTATGGTACTCAGACGCTGTCTTCAGGTAATTCTTTTGAGTAATTCTGTTTCTTTGAATCAGAGCATCTGCATTATTCCACTGATGTTTCTAAAAATATTTTTTTTCTTGTCATTTTATTATGCAGAAAGCATTAACGTTTCGTGTAGAAGCCCAGGTGTTATTTTAAATGCTCCTTTTTTGGTTCATGTGTGCAACAGTGTTGAAGTATAGTCAGTTTTTAGTTTAAAAAAATTAACATATTTTTGTATAATGACTTACTTGGAGGTTGCCCTTGTGATAGTAGTTACTCTCATGTCAAAAAGTAGCAGCAATGTAGGACAGTTATAATGAACATTTGTATGTGTATGTGCTGCCTGTCAGTAGAGATGATCAGTTAAATTCACTTTAAAATGTATTCACATTTTTCAATCCAATGAAATCAGTTTTTCATTGGAAGCTAAAAGCTACAATGATGTTACTTTTTAATATCTTAAAATTACTGGAATTCTATTTTCTGTCTGGAAAAGGTAAGTCAATAGTCTCTATTATATGAAAATTGTTGCAAAAAGTAATTTTAGCCTTGATGTTGGCATTTCTTGACTTCATAAATTATCAAAGATAACGTGGTATAGCAGCTTTATTTTCATAACTGTGGCTAAAGTTGTTTGAAGTAGATTTTATCTTTTAGAGTTGTGGTGTATCAGAAGTGTAGAGGACTCATAAACAATGTCATGCACACACAAATGCTTTTTAACCACCCTATTTTTAGACTCATTCACTTAATCATCGACGAGCAGTTCCAGGCCGTAAAAAACAGTTTGACATCCTTCTAGCTGAACACAAAGCTCGGTCCAGGGAAAAAGAAGTCGCAAAAGACAAAGAGCATCCACCATCTGCAAGGGAAAGCTATCAGAGCCAGCCCACACCAGCACAAGACTCTCTGTCAGGATCCTCAGTGAACTCTGGGCAAGAATCTAAAGTAACATCTCCTGCAAAATCTAGACCACCAAATTCTGTACTTCCAAGGTAAGCAGTTCTCCAGTGTAGAATGGTGCATTCTGAAGGTGCTGTAAGAAAATTCTTAGTCTTTCATGCATCTCATTTTATAAGCATTCAATACTTCTTAAGGCTGTTGCACAATAAAACATACTAATATAAGAATTTCTGCTAGCTCTTATTAACCTAAATCTGTCCATGGTAACCTGTGGTCTGACTGGGAATGAGATAAGGAGTTGTGTTCACCTTCAGCTCAGAATCTCAGACTTTTTTTTTTTTTTTTTGCTAAAATGTCCAGTAATAATTAGGAAAGTTTATATTCAAATCATTCTGGGACATTTAGGAATAAAAGTCTGTTTACATGAATCTTTCAGGTATTAGAGAAGCACAGGTGAAATTCTGCACATTAATGTAGAATTTTTCTCTACAAATACTTCACTGATTACATCAATGGAATTCTTGTAAAAAAAGGTGTAATTTAGTGTTGATTTGAAACTATTGATGTGAAACTGTCCATAGCATGTCTTCCCTTGTTTTGAAGACTTTTCTTAGAAAAGACAATAACAGTCTTCAGAAAGACAATGCAAACTTCTGAAGGCATCTCTTTACGAAAAACAGTATGAGGTATTTGGGCTACTGAATTCTAATTATCCTCTGGAAAACTTTCTCATATGTTTTGTTTATTTGTGGGGTTTTTTTGGTACTAGTTTTGGCTGGAGTGTATAGAGCTAAACTAGTTGGTTTTGTTCATATTTATATTGATTCATCATTCATTTCTTTGCAAAAGCCTTGGTCAAGCTCATTTTGGGGCTTTTGTACTATGACAGTCTCTATTTCAAAGAGATACTTCTTGTATTTGCTCTCTCAAGTCTTACAGAGACAGCTGTTTCAATTCACCAAGCCCTAATGAAATTTTATTCCTACAGTGGCAGGGGTGGGCCTTAGAGGGTTTGAGTGAAAGGACAATGAAAGAATAGATAAATTGGTGTGAATCTGCCTAAAATTCTTGTTAAAGGAGTGACCTTACAGAGTCCTTAACTAGAGAGGAGAACAGACAGGCAGACATGGGTTTTAGTAGGTGTTACAGTCAAAGCAGCAAAACTGGAATGCAATTCCATGAGAGTCAGCTGAAGAAATTACAGAGATAGTGGTGCACAAGGAGGAGGATTTTAGCAATCCTATGTTGTGTTTGTACAGCCTACACTTCTGTTTCTGGTGAGGTGCCTCTGTTGGGTCATCCTGTCTGGTTTTGCAAGCAGCCGTGTCCGAGGAAAGCCTTGCTGCCTGTCTGGGAGCCAGCCAGCCTGCGGCTCCGCTGCTGGAAGGGGTTCTGCGAGTGCTCCCTGCTCTGCTGAGGCACAGCTCGCTGGGTTCACTGCGGGTGGCTTGGCTTGACCCTGCCAGGTTCTCCTGAAGGCTGCAGAGCACTGGAACAATCCATCCCTTGCAGCAGCAGCTGCAGCAGTTATTCCCAGCTGATGCTATCCATGAGCAATCCCTGCACGGGTCAGGAGAGGGCACCTGTCCACAGGCTTAGTGACTGCTATGCCCAGAGACAGTGAATTCGTGAAACTGAAGATGATCATCTGCAGATTTTGCCCAATGTGGACATCTCCTCCAGCCTCAGAGACCTCCATACATACATGGTTGTATAGACCAAGTGTTGGTCTGTAATTGAGACCCTTTTCCACCCCCACTTCTAATCTAATTTGTTTCCAAACTACTTTTGAAAGGTGAGGCACCATCACATCCTGTGGTGCAAAGGCATTCCTACTTTATCTAAAATCCAATGAAACAAAGAAAACATGCTATGAGAGCTTCTCCCAGTTACTTCACCCACTAATCTAGCTGTAGAGGATGTCAGCTAAACACTTTTATTAAATTTAGTACACTGATTTCAGTAGGATTTTGGTATGAAATATAACTTCATAACTGGATGCTTGGGATTAATCGAGTAGCAGAGTAATGGGGCATTGTAAGACAGTTTTACTCATCTGATTTTTATTTACGTTTTAAATACACTTTGCTTCTCTCAAGATCTAAAACTGAACTTCATGGCAAATTTAAAATTCCAGGCAATACAAAGGTGCTTCTGCTAATGTTAGTGATAACCTCATGATGTATTTCTGACAAGACCAAATATCAGCTATTCAGTATCTCTTACTGTCCTTCTTTACATGATCATTTCTGGTATCATTTACTTTGATGCCTGATGCCAGCAGGTAGGTTTGCAGAGACTTTGAACACTGATAATTTAAATGCATATTCTCCTTCCAGACCTTCATCTGCAAATAGCATAAACAGCAACAGTTCTTCAAACCACAGTGGGTACGTACCAGAACTGCCACTGCCTTCCATGGGAGGAGATATAACGAGCAGATTGTCCAGTGATGAAGGAGAAGCGGATGGAGCTGAAGAATCTGAGAAATTAGACTGTCATTTTTCTGGACACCATCCCAGACCTCTTGGGGTATGTGTCTGTCTCTGGCATGCCTTGCCATTATTCTTATGTAATTAGAGAGCGGAGAAAAAATAATTTAGTAAAAAGGTAAGGAATAAGGACCTTACATTCTGAAAACTGTTCTAAAGAGAACAAATACATTTAACAGAAAATTGTATGAATGGGATAAGGTAGGAGGAGAAGACTGGTCAGTACACATGACAAATGGGTTGTAGGACAAGATGAGCAGCAGAAATTCAGAAGTTCTAGTTTTAGAGCTAGTAGTTTTAGTTCTCAGTAGACTACAATTTAGGTGTAGTTCTGCTAAACTGAGGAAAGTTGCACTGCTTTAAATGTGACATGAACAGATAATCTCTTTGTTGTCACAATTCTTCCAAAACTGTACCTTGCAGCAGGGGGCTAGTACAGTTCATTTTTGTTGTCTGGTTTAAAGCAGTAATTAAATATCATTTGTGTGAGTGTATGTGGACTTAGAAGCTATTGCTTAATTCATCTAAAATGGAAAGGCTCTGGTTGTGGCTTAAGTATGTGTTTCTCTGGCAGCTGGTTTTGTCTTCCTCCTGTGTTAATGAGAAATTTCATTGTAAGTACTATGAACTGCTTTGTGGCATTATCTCTGCAGTGTGAATTTGTTTATGGTGTACAAACCAAGATGCAATGGAAGAACTCTTGAACTTCTGAAGAATTGGATCTCATAAAAATTGAACCAAGGAATACACTTACATATTTGCCATATGATATGCAGAGTAAAACAAACATGTGATAACTGTAGCATTGTGTGTTTATATTCCCTAGAGCAAAGGAGAACTTGTTACTGTCAGACACCAGGAAAAAGTAGACCTGAATGTTAAATGACTGTCAGATGAAATTTCGTATTTGGTTCTTACAGAGAAAATCATTATTACTATAGTCCATTTAATACTGTGATGTGCAGGAGCCTACTTTGGTTTTGCTGACTGCTTGTCTGTGAATTAAAAACTAAAGGTTCACTGCATGGGTGCCCACACAATTTAAAAAATAATCTAAGCGCAGCCAGTTCTTGTAGAGGCCTCATCAGTGAAGCATGACTGTCAATAGCCATTTTGGTTTAGGACCCTAGTTCTGTTTCAAGGCAAACCCACTGAGTCATCTGTTCTCTGAAATCTTAGCATCTCTCAACTGAAGCAGTTACTGGTAGTGCAACTGTTCTTAGTCCATATCATCTTGAAGTCTGAAAAGATGGTGTAAATCACCTCCAGCACAGTTCACACTGAATGGCTGAATTTCATACTGAAGTGAACTGTTTTCCCTACAAAGTCCCTCTGCCAGCTAGGTGGTAATAGTTGAAGGGGGGTGAAAAGTCAGTAGCTTTTTTAATTGCCTCTTAGTGGTACCTGATGTCAGTGGTAGCTTGCTGGGAGGTGAGGCTAGTTTATCAACATAGGTGGTGGTTTTAATTAACGTGTTTAACCTTGTCATGAAATATAGTTAAGAGGAACAGTTGCAGTCAGCACTTGCTGTCCATTAAGCTGAAAAGAACTTTAAGTGGATGCTTTTCTACCACATCAGTGCTTCTGCTCTTAGCCAGAATTTGTGTGACTTGGTCCCTTGTGTGATGGAGGGTTGTTTTCTGAGGATGATTTACAACAGGTTTCTCTACATCATGTAGATCGCTAAGACTTAACTGAAGCAAGGGTAGATTCCTGAGTAGGACGTTACAGGAAGTTCTCTAGAGGGAGTTACTCCAGAGCTCTGCAGAATTCTCAAAATATTTACTACTCCTCTAGATGATTTTCATGCACTGTGAAGAGTGTATCCTATGTTCTGTTGTGGCACAGATGCCATAGATGATAATTTACTTTTTTACTGAAATGTCAGTGGTTTGTTTATTAAATACACACTAAAGATGTTCCTGTTGCACCTTTTTCCTCTTTAGTTATATTTTTATTACTGTTACTCAGTTATGAGATTTAATATGCACAGAATAGTGTAACTTGTCTTTCTGAGGTAGTAAGAGTATTACTAATCAGCATTGCCTCCTTAAAAGTACTTCAGCAGTTACATTTTCTCTGACATTGACTCATTAGCAAAGTTGGAAATATACTTTACACTCAGTGAAACATTATGCACATATTTCATAATTTTTGAAAGAAGTATTTATGCTACAGAGAGCACGAATACTATCGGTAGTATAACACCTTTTTAAAGATGTTTTAGATGCTTGATACAAATTACAATGGTTTTCCTTGATCTATCAATAAATATTTTATAATATAGAAATACACTTTTGTAAGCAACATTGAAATACCTTTTCTTTCAGTTCTGTTCATACGGCAGTCGCTTAATGGGAAGAGGGTACTATGTCTTTGACCGGAGATGGGACCATTTTCGATTCGCACTGAACTCCATGGTAGAAAAACACTTGAACTCACAGATGTGGAAGTAAGTGGGATTTTTACTCTTGGTGGGTACTTTAACATTTTTAATTCTGTAGAACTTCTAAATTAAACACTCCCTAAGCAGCTTTTGTAAAATTACCTCTGTATTAAGGCATAGCGGTAATATATGTACAAATCTTTTCTTTTAAGGAACACACAGCCCAACAGAACAATCTCCTATTCTGGTATAAATTTCTGCCAGATTTAGGGCTTTTTTTAGTCTATCTGAACCTGAATTTTGCCTAGATTTTTATATCTTTATCATGCCCCCATATCACCCATTCACGCTTTGCTCTGCGTTGTAAGATTCATGTGTTGTAAGATAAGGAACTCTATACACATTTGTCTGTAAGATGGAATATAATAGTCTTTTAGTCCATAGTGTCCTTCCCACATTTGGGATCTTAAAATTCTGATTATTACTCACTGTTGAAGCACCTCTGTATCACATATGCAGGTTCCAAGCACTATAGGCTTTGACTATATAGATACATTAAAACAGATTACACTTCTAACATAGATGTTAATTCTTTAAAAAAAACCAAAACCAACTCATGGCATCTGCAGATAGAATTAATTTTGGGGGTGGTATTCTATTGCAGAATATGCATTCTTCTTCCAATGTAATGACACTAAAGTGCAGTGTTTCGTGTCACTGTTTATTATCAGGACTGTGTTATATTCATTGGATGCCAGCCATTAGGTAAACAAGGTTTGATTTTTATTTAAATATATTTTTTAAACACTAAAGCTTGGCTTGTCTGACTAACCTGGTAACTTGATAATAACAGTGCCACTGTGCTAGAAGACATAGTTTGGAAATGGTTGGATTTGCTGTAAAAGGGCCAGTTTCTTGTCTGTTTAGATACTGATCATGCTCAATCTGCAAGGGGTTCCTCTTTTCTACTTTGTCAGTTTGGCTGTTAACTAGTGTCTGTCGCCTTCCACAAATGAAAATATTTTTGTTTCCTTTAATACGAAGATTAAAACTTATTATCTATTGGCTTTGTTTGTCAGGAGAAAAGATACTCAGGCATCTGAGCAAACACGTCATTAGTACCACTACTGTCACAGAAAACAAAAATAACCTCTGCAGTAGTTGTTCGATACAAGAAATAAAGAGACCTTACCCTGCTCCTACTAAATCCAATTTTATATGTTTTCCCAAATTCTATCCGTTTACGTAATCTCTAATATTTTAATGAATTCCAGCAGTACTGACTTGTCTGTATAACACAGGAAGTTGACAGTGCTTAACCCCTGTTGTATTCCTCTCTTGTCCTCATCCCTCTGGACTGACCTTTTCCTGTGCTCCCCAAGAGAGGTGTGTGTAAGTCTGGTATTTTACAGCTGGTGTTAGTGCAGCTCTGCAGCTGTGGCTGGAGGTGCAGGGATGCAAGGCTGTGTTTTGAGATCATTACTTTTATCCCTAGTTCTCAAAGTACTTCACAAAGATGGGTAGGAATTGTTGGCCCTTCTTTAAAACTAACCTGAGGAACGGCCCTGATAAGCAGCTTTGTTTGCGTTGTGGCAGGCAGTAGGAATTCCTCGTTTCTGGCAGCATAGACTGTATGTAATCCCTTATGTAACTGTGCCATAAACAGTGGTCTGTCCAATGGTGTCCATGGGAGGAATACCATGAGAGAACACTGGTAATTAGGATTTGATTTATGATGAAACAGCACACCCAATGCTGCTCTTTTATCATACTTCTGTGAGGGCAAGAGTAAGCCTTTACAAACTGAAAAGGTGTCAGTAGTAAGGATAACAAGGGCAGAGTTATGGTGATGTATGGCTTCTTAACAAAGGGAAATAGGATTAAACTGTGAATTAAATTTTAGTCTAAATAATGGGAAAAGCTCACATGATAATTTTCCAAGAGACATTATGAAGGTTTGGTTCTTTGATAACACTGCATTAGATAAAATAATAGAAGATGATGGCTGAATGGAAATGAATTTGAATACATTCTACTAATTTCACAGGTAATATTATTAGATTTTATTGCAGAAGTGTGTTCAATTATTTATAAAGCTTATCAGGCTTTGTTTAATATTTTGTCAATTTTTCAATATCAGTGAAAATTAATCAATAAATTCCCTATTTAATCCCATCTAACCAGCTCTCAAATGAGCTGTTGGAAATAGCGCTGCATTTGGAAAGAGATGGGCTTTCCTCCTTAAGCTCAGTGATTAAGTGCTTCACAATCCCCCAGGCTGGCTCATTTGATCAAATCTAACCTGTGAGCTTAGGTTGGTATTGAAACTGTTCCACAACTTGAACTTTGAAGCAAGACATAAGCAATGAATGAAATGTAGTGACTAAGTTGTTTACAGGTGCCACCATCAGGCATTTTATTTGCATTTTTTAATTGTTTGGTAAAATAGGAGAGGAAAAAAGGAAATTAAATTTGTATTAAAGTGATTAAATTGGATTACTGTGCACTTAATTGCTATACCTGATTAATAAAATAGAAATCAAAATTAGAATGAACTCGGTTTACCTTTTTGAGTTAGTCCTTCACAGAAATTGTCTCCTATCTGCATTGTTTGGATGGAATTTTTTATGTATCTAAATCTCTCTTTTTTTTTTTTTCTTTTTCCTTTTCTGTTTAGGAAAATTCCTCCTGCAGCAGATAGTCCCATGCCTTCTCCAGCAGCACATGTCTCCACTCCTTTTCCAGCCTCAGTCTTACAGCCTTTCAGCAACCCCAGTGCGGTGTATATTCCTTCAACACCTATCAGTTCGAGAATCACTTCTTCTTACATAATGACATCAGCCATGCTATCAAATGCAGCCTTTGTGACAACGACAGAGACGAATTCCATTATGTCACACACTACAGCTTTTCCTCATGTGGCTGCAAGCCTAAGCATCATGGACTCAACTTTCAAGGCGCCATCAGCTGTGTCACCAGTGCCAGCAGTCATCCCTTCCCCATCCCACAAGCCATCCAAAACAAAAACCAGCAAATCCTCAAAAGTGAAAGACCTGTCATCTCGGAGTGATGAGTCTTCAAGTAACAAAAAGAAAAAGCCGCAGTCGTCGTCATCGTCGTCGTCATCATCCTCATTATCTTTGCAAACATCTTCCTCATCTTCATTTTCAGGGTCCCACAAAAAGAACTGTGTCCTGAACCCCAGTTCAACGCTGAACTCCTATCAGGCTACATCCTCCTATAACAGTGTGTCTGTGCACAATACCAATAACGGAACAAGCCCACTCAGTGCCAAATCGGAGCCCTCAGGACGGACTTCATTATCAAGTAGTTCAACAGACTCAGTGAAACACATGAGCATGGTAGTGAGCAGTATTGACTCTTCTAATCTGTCTGTATCTTCTCTCGTGCACCACTCAGGGGACCACTCCCTGGGAGCACATAATGCAGTGTCTTCTCTACCCCTTTCTTTTGACAAATCAGAAGGAAAAAAACGTAAAAACTCTAGTTCTAGTAGCAAAGCCTGTAAAATCACTAAAATGCCTGGTATGAATAGTGTTCATAGAAAGAGCACTGCCAACCTTATTTCTGCGGTGCCAGATCCTACAAGCAGCTCCATCTCTCGGCAGGTAAGGGACTCTTCCAGTTATTTTTTTGCAGATCATGTCTGACTTCCTTGAAATATTTCATGCATTCTTGAAATGAAAATACTGTGTTTGCTTCAGATTGGTTCTCATCACACAACTTACTTTCTAGGTTAATACAGAAACGTATTTGTATTTGTTTTGTACCAGTCATAGATGTTTTGAGAGCTGAAAAAATTATATATATATATCTATACTTTCTCAAAATATTTTTATGAGATTTTTTTATTCAATTAATAAAGTAGCCATTTGTATCTATGAAAGTAAAATTGAGTGTCCAGAATGAATACTTTTTAGAAAATAATTTCTTTCTTAATTCTCATCTCTCTGAAATAAATTGTGTCATTAAAACAGGAAGATGAGAGTCAGAATTTCTGTTTGTTTCTTTTCCTAACCTTGTTGCTGATTCATTTCTTAATGTGGTGCAAGTCTCCTCATTTCTCTTCTGTAAAACACTTATATCTATCTTTCTCCTGGGGAGAGTCTGAGACACCTGACCTCAGATGCCATTTCCTGTTCGAAACTGGAAAAATTAAGAAATTAAGATCTTAACCAGATGAGCTTAGTGGACATTTGGTTATATTTTTTAGTGTACATATGTTCAGAATACTGGAGGTAGTGCAACAGATGAGGTTACACATGCTTACTTCATTATGAATAGAAACAGATCTTTGGCCTCTCTTTCAGTGGTGCTATGAAAGGACAAAAGTGTTTGTGAAGTAAAATTTGGTGGGAAAACTGCCAGTACGATCTTTGTAATAATGTACTGTTTCATTCTGCCAGCCTGCCCAGTGCTGTGCAGTGCACAGAAAACAACACTTGGCCCTTGTGTCTGGAAGACAAAGCCATAGAAAATAGAATACCTCAGAGAGTCCAGAGAACGTAGCCTAGGAATCTTTTTTTTGGTTGTGAAACTCTCATTTCTTAAGGATATTGCGCATTAAATGGAATTTTGAAAAGGAGGTGGTAAGGGCAAGGCAATCCGTAAGTAACAGCAGGCAGAAATGGAGTGGAAAAAAGGAATAAATTAATCCTAAAGCTGGTATAGCAGACAGAGTGAAAGTCTCAAAGAATGGCCTAGCAGGTATATTTTCTCTCTCCTGCTTCCAGCAGAGGTACAACAGAGATGACTTGTTTGGCTTTTTAAAATGGGTAGTGGTGTTGTCTTTCTATTGAAAGCCTCTTAAATGTGTCCAATCAGAACTGATCTTTAAGTAACTGAAGTCAGCAGAGGATGCTTTAAATTCCTCATTCTGTCACACATCTCATTTTTGAAATATGTGTGTGCCCAAAAAGATTAAATTGCCCTGAGGTATATGGTGTCAAATGGGAAGAAAAAGTAAGTACAAATTGTTACTTTGATTCAAACATAGGTAGTAGGAAATTAATTGTGTCATCTTTTCACAGGACATAGACTGTATCTGTAGCTTGTGCAGTCTGAGGAAGTCTTACAGCTAAATGCAGGAGGTTCTGAGTTCAAATTCTGACTCTCCTAGGGTTTAAATCTGTTCCTGTGGGTCATTCCTGTTCCAATTTGTGATGTATTTCATCATGTTGCACAGTAATAGAAGTAAATAAACTGCAAAGAATCAATCGGAAGTCTTTACTGAATTTTTGTAAAACTGTAATTCTGACTAATATTTTTTCCTTACATAAAAGGTTAAATATTTGTAATAAGTGTAGCAATATACAGATATTTAAACATAATGTTTTATATATATGTACAGGTGCCTACATGCATATATGTGTATGTATATAAGTAATAGTTCGTCACACTTTCCTCTTATACTGCCGGTTTTTGGAGCTACAGTAGTAATCAAAAATAGGAGGAAAAGTGGAGTTCACTGTATTGCAGAAGTCTAACTGGCTGCTAATTGTCTTTGTGACAAGCATACTGTATGCAATACAAAATAAATGGAATTTGTACCCACTTATGCATATGGGTCAAATAATATTACATACTTTACATGTGAATATTAAAACTCTGGAGAATACAACACTTAAATTCCTTTTTAAGCTGTGCTGTTTGACTTGCTGTGTTCTAGAAATGCAATCACAGTAAAAATCCCACCCAAAAATATGGTATTGCTTAAAATCTTGCTCCTGATCCTTGATGTAATAGGGCAGTTTAAAGACTAGGAACACATTAAAAAAGGTCAAGTGACGGGTGATAGGCTATGGTATAGGTTTTGTTCATTTAATTCAGCTCTGGACTGGAAGATAGTAACTGGAAGTGTTGACCACTGGATTTTGAAGTATATTTTTATCTTTAAAAGAGAGAGGAAAAAAAAAAGGGGGTTGAGTTTTGGCCTCACCCTAATCTTCTTGAAATGGTGTTCCCATCATTCAAGACCCAAGGCATCTTGGAATCTGTCTTTATTTTCATGGAGTGCTGTAACCGCTCAGCCTCTGTGAATGGCCCTTCTGTCCTGGAGCGCAGGCGGGATGGTGCCTGAGGCCAAACGTGGTCCTGCAAAGCTGGGCTGCTTTGTCTGACCTAGAGAGTCAGTCTGTTAGTAGAAGGAGCACTGATTGCATGAAAGCCTAAAGAGGTACAGTATTCCCTCTCATGATTCTAGGATCTCAGCACGTCCATTTCCTAGTGACTATTTCTCCATTTAAAAGGTGGACATTACGAAGAGTTTTATGAATGTTGTAAATGGTGTATTTAGTGATTTGCACATGTGCCATGGTGTTCTGAATGGCTTGGAAGGGTACAAGGTTGTGTATCCTTAGTCAAGATCCGTATATTGAATATTATTCCCTAGAGAACAGCTGTGGCAGGCAAAACACCATGCTAAAGGCAACAGGATGGGCAGAGGCCCACCCTTTTAATCTTTGTGCATCACGGGAGCACCTTAAGAACTGGCTGCAAATAAAATCTTTAAACATTTCTTCTGGACAGAATGTGAACAGAGAACACTGTTTTAAACAGTTACTGTATGAGAAAGGGCAGATGTGGAGAGGGAGACAGGGGCTACCTTTCACTCTGTATGTGAAATGGCAAAGTAACAAACGATGCTGTGGAGGGGAAGGAGAAGGCTGCTGCTGTGAAGGCCCTGCCAGGCAATGCCACAGCCCCACCGAGCCAGTAAGAAACTGGCTACTGCATTTCTCACTGTTTAGAAGACAGGTCCTTGCTACTTCTCCATCAAATGATTTAAGTTGACATTACTTGAACTGCAGTGACCTTGTGAATAACTCTTCACACTCCAGTCATCTGCCATTTGCAGACAGATGTCCATGGTTAATCTTTGTCAGCCTTGTAACCCCTGAGGAACTACTCCTCTGACTCAACAGCTGTCTCCCTTTCTGTATCACAACAGAAATATCTACACCATGTTTATGGGTCATTGTAGAAAAACCTGACAGGTTGCTCTTGCAGAGCGCTGTAATCTCTCAAACATGGAAATATGCAGTTGAGTATTGCAATATTATAACTAGGTATTTTTTAAATGTATGTATGTGTACTACAATTAGCACACGTTCCCAGGGAAATTCTCTGCTGCAGAGAATGGATACAATTGCAAATTTGAATCTCTGGAGTTTGGTTCTTCTGGTTAATATTTGCTTTATTGAGCAACGATAAATGAAGATTCAGTATGGAAGAAAATGGAATAACTTAGGGCATGCTCTGGTCCTTGGCCACTTGCTTTAAACTGTCCAAGACTGGGGAAGGTCCCTGGGGAGGAGCCTGTGACCTCGAGCACTCTGTGCTCTCTGACCAGTTGCTCTAAGTGACTCCAGGCACTAGAGAAACAAGTTTCATTCTAGAGAGGTGGGAATTTACAGTCTGTATTCCCTTGGCAACTGTCTTATATGTTGTTTTCTGAACTGTAATAGCATTTATGTTCCTTTTAAGACTTTATTTAAGGTATACAGGCTCTGAGAGTTAATGATGATTCTATCTGAAGTGTATCTTTTGCAATAACAAAATACCAGTGTTCAAAATGCAAAGCAATTAGTGCCATGTTACAGACGAAAGGGAAGGCCATCACCAGCATCCGCATTCAGCTGACAAATATGCCTCTCAATACTGCTCAATTAATGTCTTTCAGATTGGAAAAAATAGCAGTGTAGCTTTGTCACAATCCAGTCCTTCGAGTACATCAAACCCAGTACACAACAGACAAGTAAGTTGCTTTATAAACAGTGTACTTAAGTAGTCTGTAAGAGGTTTTGAAATATTTTATACTGTAAAATCTTAAAATACAATTTCTTTATGAATACAGTTCTTTACAGAAGCTGTCTTTTGGTGAACTAATATTAGATTTCTCCTCTCGTGTAATTTTTCCAGCTATTTTCCCCTCTGAGATTTATGAATTACAAATTTTCTGCTTGTTTTTCACCACCTGCACTACACCTCAGGTTGGCTCATGTGCTCCCTGGCTGTTGCTTTGGTGACACAAGCTCAGCAGCAGCAGCAACAGCTCTCTGTGCAGGGTTCAGCTGAGCTGATGTGGTTTTTCTGTCCAGCTTCTCTTGCTGAGCGAGGTGGCTCAGCAGAGTCCCCAGACTGGCATAGGAGGGGCAAGGTTTGAAAATAGGCCGGAAATGAAGCAGCAAAGGGAGGACAGAAACAGGACACAGAAGACAGGGCACTTGACTATTCAGAGAAACTAATCTGAAAGCATACCTAACCCATGTGTAATCTTAGTCCTTCCTAGACTGTGAGAAATCCTGAGCACTCCCACCTTACCTGTTTATCACACAGGCTATGAGTTGGGTAATGATAATAAATGCTGTAACTCAGCTTTTTTGTGAGAACAGGTGCTTGACCCATGCTCCAACCCTCATCTGTCTGGAGAACTGATACACTAGTTTATTTGTTTTAATAAAACTTGACTCTCCAAGTTGAGTACTTTATCAAGAATTCATTATCAAGTTCCTTAGTATGAAAAGGTTTCCCAGCTCAGCAAGGTGTCCAGAAGATTTTTGTATACAACCAGTCAGTGTTTTAGAATTCTGTTACATATTTTGGCTAAATTATACAGAAGTAGTTATTCCAAATGGTTGTGCTGTTTAGTTTCTGCTGTGTAGACACAGCAAAAGAACGATAATGATTGTAATAATGATAACCCATCACTGTATCCCAATTAAAAATACTCTGAATCACTCATATCTTGAGATGAACTGCCAAACAGTATTTTTTTTTCTCTCAAAGCAGTATATGTATGAAAGAAATACTCTGAAGAGAAAAAAGTGGAAACTTTCTTCATACTTTAACTAGGGGTTGGCATTTTCCTATGTGAGACACTGTCGTCCAGCTGCCACTGACAAACTTGGGATAAAACTGTTTTTGCTTTAACCTCCTGCTCCTGTGTTAGTATAATATACACACTACCCGGGAGCAGAACTTGTTGGGATCTGTTGCCTAGATCCCATGGGGAAAAACTAAGAGTACAAAACATTAATTTTGTGGCAGCCTTATGTAAACTGAGGCTATTGCAGAGCTCTTCAGCTGCCTGTTTTCATAACTTTATCAAAAATAGAAGTGTTTTCTTGTTTTAAGCCTCACAAACTCTTTATTTTTAAAAATATGTTTCTGTCAGTTTGGTAGTTGAATGTGGAGCTCAGAGTACAAACACAAAAGAAAATCAAGTTAATATTAAGTGTTATTGACCTTCTTTTTTTTAACTAACACAGGATTTTAGTATTTGAACCATGAATAATGATTCCCTATTTAATAAATGCTTGTCACTTTCAAATCTGAGCTGGTTTGTTGACAGCTTTTATCTTCAATCTAGCAATGAAATACTCTCTAAATAAAATTTCCATCTTAAACTGTGCTATAATATTTCATAATGAAGGTGTTAATAATTAGGTAACAATAAGTGGATCTACAGTATATGCTGTGTCAGTAAAGATATAACTGGGGAACATGAGCTGTCTTGTTTTTAATGTTAGTGTTGTTATAACCATGACAATCAGGGAGTCCAAGTGAAGCAAGGTCTGTAGGGAGAGACAATCTTTGCTATACACCAGGGGTTTATATTTGGAAAAATCAGGCAAGTTTTCATGAATACATCACAACAACAGACTTCTAACAATGCAGTTGGAAGCAGAGTTGCAGCTGACAAGCTAAATGTGCATATGGAGCAGTTCCTCTGGGCTGGCTCTGTGTGTTCCCTGGCCAGGCGACCTGCCGGGGCTGTCTGCTGGTGCAGAGGGGGAGCCAAAGGGAGGAGGAGGTGGTTGTTTCTCAAGAGAAGGGAGGGGGGTCCATAACTCATCACCAGGCCGAGTGGCTGGGTGAGAATGTGGCATTTGGGAAGTTGTGTTAGGCTGTAAACCCAGTCATGTGTGCACCTGTGACCGCCTCGTGCAGTCCGACTGGGAAAGCCTTCCAAAGGCGGCCGGTTGGAGCCGAGAGGACATAAGGCAATGCTGGGAAAGTCACCTGCCACCCATAACTGGGTGTTTCTCATTATTGAGTTGTGAGTTCAAGGTGGCCTGTCATTGTTTTGATGTCAAAGGAGTAGTTTCTTTCAGTCATTTGCTCCCTGTGTTGAAGTGCACTCAGGTGCTCCCGTGAGGATAACTGTTGTGGGCCCGTCAGTTCTCTCCCATCTCATTAAACTCAGGTTAAACTAAGACAGATTGTTCTCAATTAATGTTTAATTTGAATGTTGCTGCATGTCTTTGAGACTTGACAAGGGATTGTATACATAAAAGCATGCCTGTTTTTCCAACAATTGTTGCTTTAGTAGAAATAATACTACCTTTCTCTACAAAAACTACTTGGTTTTTAACAAACATTAATGGAATGGTAGTTTTACAATCAAATTATTTGTGCTAATATAAACTATGTATTAAAAGTTTGTTTTCTTCAGATTTTATCCTTGTTCCAGGTTTTTAACTAATCAAGTGTTTTTGTCTTCATAGTGCTTTTAGGTGCCTGAAAGTGTTAACACTTCAAGACCTCAGTATGCGGTGGTTTTTAAATACTGAGTAACTAGATCATTTTATTAAGGGAAGGTGACAACGTGTATGCTGTGTGAGGATTCCTTGTGCATGAAAACATGCTGTGTAGAGGAAAAGATTCTTCAGAGTTGTCGTCTAATTGCTGCTCTTTATTTGTAATGATACACCAAGTTAATGAACATGAGATTCACCAAAGCTTATTAAAATCAGACAGTCCCAAAAGGAAATATGCTGTTTATTCAAAGCAGTTCCTTTTCTTAAAGGTCTAATGTAGTCAGTAAACAGGGAGAAAATTTAGTTCAGGGACTTGAAATAAGTTCCTGCTTTGAGTACTGTCAGACACAGACATTATTGAAGTGTTTTATACCAAAAGACATTGTGTGATTTTGAACCTGGCTCTGGTTTCTCTTTTAGAAGACATCAAACCGGACTGGTAGAATAAGGACTCTTCCATAACAAGGAAAAGGAACCAGCCTATAATCTCTAGCTCTCAGCAGCCCTACTCCACAGGGTTTTTCTTTTCTATGTCCTGCAGATGGATTTAACCTTTTATGAATTTGTGGTTTTAAAGAGAATTAAATTTACAGAAAACTGTAATAGTGATTTGTTTAGTTTTTCCACTTGTATTTGCCACTGATCTGTGCGTTCTGCTTGGTTATGTTTCATGCCTTTTAAAGCTGTTAGCGTTGCAATGCTCCCTTTGTTTCCTTACCAGAACACAGTGGACATTCCAAAAAAAAATCCAGATCATAATTTGAATTTATTTAAAGGATCTCCAAATTTTTTCATTCAATAAAAATTACAGTAATTCTGTATTTAAGCTTGTCCTATGGATAAAAATTGAGTGCATTTCTTAGTAATTTACAAACAGCTGGGGCACTGCAACTTTAGGGACTAATCCTGACTGGTGCTCTGTACCTACAGCATTTAATAATTTCAGTGGGAATTCTGAGTGTTCAGCCTCTTCCAGGATCAGGCTCTTAAGGAATCTATACTTGGATCGATGCATAGCGGAGTTTTGCACCAAACTGCAATTACTGTTATCAGGGGCTCAACGTGTAAAATCCCCACATCCCGTGGGATTTCTAGACCCTTAAGAACACAGCACTTGATAACTTCAGTGAACAGTTTGGGTTTGCAAGGACAGGAGTTGAGCAGATTGGCTTGCATTAATAGAATTGCACTGACAGTGTTTCTTATAGGATTACTGAATAATTTTTTAATAAAATATAGATTTTATAATCAGGAAGCCAATACTAGGTACTGGAACAATAGTACAGAGGAGTTAATTTTTATTTCTACAGTGTTAAAAGTGCACTTATATGCTGGTTTATTTACATCTTGGGGAAAGGCGAGAGACTGCAAATAGGGAGATTATTACTACTTTCTTTTTTAAAAAAAGAAGGCTTAAGGCAAATTTTAAGACTAAAAATGTTTAAGCAATTATAAACAAGGCTAGACCCTTTGAAAAAAAGTTTAGAAATATTCTTAAAATAAATTTTTATAGTGTTAATTTTGTAATAATTTATGTTTTGCTATACTTCAGAGCTAACTGACCGGTATAGTTTCAGAAACAGTATGAAACTTAGGAAAGTTTAAGCAATGTTTATATTTTTAAAATGTTCTTTGAATTATGTTTTTATTGTACATTTCTTCAGACTGAAAAATGTGTACATATCTTTGTTATTTTTGCACAATTTTTGTCTTGTTCAGTTTTAGGAGCAGTACTATGTTGATTTTTTTAATTTATTTTGAGTTATAAAACTGCAGGATTTTAAAAATCTCAGTAACAAAGTCATCCTCTGTAATCAATGAACTGCTATTTCTAGTTGTTGAGGGAAAACAGTGGTTGTGAGATTCAGTGGTTGCTTCTGAGAATTAATGCTAATCAGCGACTGAAGGAGCAATTTTGTAGTTTTAGGAAGCTTTAGCTGTTTCCATGCATCCTCTAATTGGAAAGCTGAATTATGGAGCCTGTCCTTTGAATGCTGCTTAAATTTTGTTTTCAACTGGCTTACACCTGACAGCATTTCAGGAAAGTTAAGCACGAAGTAAAAATCCCGTGGTGTTCTTTCATCATCAAAGAGTCATTACTTAATTAAACGTATCGAAAATTTTAGCCTGCAAAGTGACATGGAATAAACGTTTGGGAAAAAAAAATGGATACAAACTGGACCAGCCTATAATGCATTCTTAGTGTAGCATTCACTCAGTAGTTCTTTTTCTTCCCCATTTGCCTGAAAATCTTGTGATTTGTTTCCAGCAATAGAGGCTCAGAAGCTTTGGTTGTTACACATACGCAATGCATAGGCCCGTCAGCCATAAAAAGCGACTTGGATAACTTGTATGCCTTCTTTTGTATCGATGTAACAATTGTAAATAGTGCTGATCGACCTTTGTAGAGAATAGTTTATACAGCATATTCTATTATTGCTGATTCTCAGTGAACTATTGTTTTAAAAAAAAAAGAAGAAAAAAAGAAATTTTTCTATTTACACCTTATATTTTGTTATGCTGTTGACCCATGGCACTTTAACAAAACTCTGTGGGTTTTGCATAGCTGGTCAGTCATGGGATATATTAAATAACTGTTGTTGCACAGAAATGAATTTGCACCTGCTATATTGTGCTTTCCTACTACAGATTTTAGAACCTTTTCCAGAAGACTTTTGAAGAAAGCATGTCCAATCATTCTAAGAAAAAAAAAATGCCATACTTGTACAGCCAATTTCTTTTCTACAATCCATATTTTGTAACACTAAGTATTTTCATTCTTTGTCCTGCACCTTTATGTATTAGCAGTATCAAATAGAATTCATTCCATGCTTGTGATAATTGTAAGCAGAATAAATGTCTAAAGTAGGTGTAAATAGTAAATTCTATGGCTTACAGTTTAAAAAAGGAAAACCAGAACAAACATGTATCTGATTGATACTGCCATGGTTCAACACCGGGCCTGGAGATATTCTCTAGTGAGCGATTGTATTTTTTGTTTTTTGCTTTATTATTATTTTTTTTTGTAACATGGCTTTGTAAATAAAATAATTTATATGTTTGTAAGAAACAGATGGGGTTTGTCATTATTTCTCTTTGCAAAGCAAAAATGGTGTGTATTGCAGGACTGCCCTTTCTCTTCCTAGAGGCTGAAATACACTGTGCAGATACCCAGCTCTGAGAATTCCATGGGTAGTTCAAAAGATCTGCCCACATTTCTGTACAAGGCTGAATTGCTTTGGGATTATTTTTGGCATTCATGTCTAAAATATTTCTGTGTCAGGACACATGCAATGATCAGCTATTCAGGTTTTTTGCACTGATAAATCATTTTTAAATTCCTTTGCTTAGCTGAATGCATTTTCTCATTCCTTATCAGTGTAAGAATTAACTTCGTTACAGCTGCTAGATTTAGGAATTCTCACTTCAATGGGCAGTACAAATTTATAACCAGCCTTTTTATCGTTGTTAATACTAAAAATGCAGCTCTTATCTAGGCGTTAAGATTCTTGTTCTGTGTAAAGCCTGTTCCAATTACAGATCAAATGAGACTTAAATTGTTCATTGGCTCGACAGCTCTGCAGAGAGGATTGCAGGTTTTTTCTCCCGCAACCACCCTCTTCTGCAAATCTGGGGAAGATGTACATTTTTATGCTCCTTTCCTGAAGTATCTGGAAACTGTCTCAGAGATACTTTAGGGGAGATGCTCACAATTACAGTATGATCTTTTTTGAAAGCAAGCAGTTTGGACTGAAAACTGCATTTTTGTGTGCACACACAGAACTGGCAGAGGAGTTGGAGGCTGGGCTGCATTACAGGGAACAGGAATCGAAGGAGGGAAATTTTACCTTCTAGGTAAACAGCTTTTTGTGTAATGTCTTGCACCTTCTGATACTTGTCGCAAAAGCTACAATTAGCACAATTAGTGCCTTGGTCTGAGCTGCTTGTTTTGAAAGCTTTTTTTGTTTTAGTCTTGAGTTTATCTTCTCCAGTATAGAAAAAATGAACATCATGAATAACAGTAGATGGTGAAGTTCCATCTGATGCGAGTTGTCCCCATGTATGGCTGAAGAGTGACACTGTTTGTAAGATGCTTTACCCCTTCTGGCAGCCATTAGAAATTAAAACTATAGCTGAGAAAAGAGAATATTGCTACCATGAGTTCTTAGCTGCTTGCCATCATTGCCCATGGCCAGCAAAGGTTGAAAACCACTGCCTTTATTTCCCAAATATGAATCAGTAGGTTTTTAACTCTTGCAGGTTGTTCTCTTATTTGGAGTGGGGTTTCCCCTCCTTTTATTTCGGTTATGCACCAAGTAGCTGGTAGCACTGCTCTCCTGCTCACGTTCTCGAACATGCTCTAAATAACACCAGTTTCAGAGGGTGGCAGATCACACTGTAAGTTTTTTATTCATTGCACTCTAGTTTTTATGCTTCTGTTTTTACCACAGAACTATTTATTTTAGAAGAAAGTCATTGCGGTGTTCATCTAGTATCTGTTTCATTCTTCCAAATCTGTCAGGATTCACAATTGGAAAAAATGCCAAATACTGATTCCAGAAATATTTGGAGGAGAGTCATACAACAGATTCAGACTTCAGAACACAAGAATGTTTATTTCATGCAAATTTTTATGCTGTTTGCTCCTTGAGGACTTCTAGTAGTTCTGAGTGACTTCTCAAAACAAGCACAGATCTCTTTTATAAGATACTTTCCTTAGCAGAAGAAACCTAAAGCTGATCATTCAGCAGCAGGTCTCTGTTTGCCCTCCAGCTGGAGCATCCATGGCAGACGGGACATGTACTCATGTTCTCATTTTGTAAAGCACCACGAATGACACAGGCTGGATTCTTTTTTGGAAGATTTCTCTTGTGTATGACTGACCCAGAAATATTTAGCTCTGGTCTGTGATCTGCTCTCCCTACAGAAGGGAGAGGAGAAGCTTTAGGGGAAGTTTGCCAGCAATAATAGTCATGGTCCAGGAGAACCTGATTTGCCGGTAAGGACACGAGTAGGGATTTGGGATCACAGAGTCACAGAATATTCTGAGTTGGAAGGGACCCACAAGGAACATCGAGTCCAACTCTTAAGTGAGTGGCCCATGCAGGGATCAAACACACAACCTTGGTGTTATTAGCACCATGCTCTGACCAGCTGAGCTCATCTCAGGGTTGAGATGGTGCAAAACATCCAGCTGTGCCCTTTGCAGGTTTCCCAAACCTGGCAGATTTACCTCTGAAATTGAATCTAGATTTGATTAACTTGGAGCAGTTGCCAACATGGTTGATATGACACCACAGGAGTAGTTTTGCAGAAAAATTGTCTCACACGAATATTTACAAAATGCCACAGGTGTGAAGGCCTTTTGGTTTAAGTTCTACACATGCTGCTAGAATAAAAGCATCTGTGGTCTTAAGAACTATGGGCTCAGAGCCACACTTAAAGAGACAAATCTACTATACTCAAAGAATACAGGCTCCTGATAAAGTAACTTCTTGCCTTCAGCAGGAGTCCCACTGTAGTTCTAGGAAATGAGTTTCTTGGGTTTTCAGCCAGGTGGGAAGTGGACAGTTCTGTAAGACAGCAAAGTGTCCTGACACTAAACTAGCCTTTTTGTGACATATTTTTACTTTTCCTTGACTCAGAAACAAGAAATATTTTTCTAATTCCTGATATTTATTTTTTCCTAGTACAATATTTTCCAATGGCAGGTTTAGTCTTTATTTTGCAGTTGATTGAAAAAAAAAATAAAATAAAGCCAACATTCACAGCTTAGCCCGACAACTGCAGGCTCTTGTTCTTGTGGAGGGGACTGGGGTGGCAACATGGTGGTGGCACAAGTGATCAGACTCCTTCTGTAGTACATCAAGGACAATTTCCTGACAGAAGTGCTCAACAAGCCAAGTGGGGCTATGCTAGACATGCTGCTCACACGTCAGGAAGGGCTGCTGGGAACAGTGACACTGGTGGCAGCCTTGGCAGCAGCAACTACAAGATAGCAAAGCTTAAGATTCCGAGGGAAGTGAGGAAGATAAATAGTTGAATTGCAACCCTGGAATTTAGGAGAGCAGACTTTGTCTCCTACAGACATTTTGTTTGGTGGGAACTATGAGGTGGCTGGAAAATCAGCTCAGCAGCTGGGCTCAGAGGGGTGAGATGGGCTCTTGGAAGTCTGGTTGTTGGTTGGTACTGGTAACATTCCTCAGGGGTTAATAATGGGCCAGATAATGCCAAAGGGCTTCATTACCATCCTAGGCATTGGGATGGGTTGAGGTTTCGGGGAGGTGATAGATACAGCAGGGCCAGGGCTGTCCTTCAGAGGGAGCTCAACAAGCTAGAAAATTAGGCTGGCAGGAACCTCAGTAGGTTCACCTAAGATAAACACAGAGCTCCACACACGGGAGAGAGGCATAACCCCATGTCATGGAACAAGCTGGGCGCTTACTGGCAAGAAAGCAACTCTGCAGAAAAAGGGGCTGGTGGACAAGCTGAACATGAGTCAGTCAGGGAACTGAACGCTACACAGCCTGAGCTTCAGCAGTCTGACTGCTATCTACATGTCTTACAAACGCAGGCAGCAGTTGGAGGGAATGGATTGTCACCCCTGTTTTGGCACTCGTGAGACTGAATCTGCAGAACCGTGTCTGATTTGGGCCTGCGATGCGCAGGACTCAGCCTGGGAACTGAAGTGAGTCCAAGTGGAGCGCTGACGGAGGATCAGTAGCTGGAGCATATCAAGTAAAATGATACGCTTAAAAAAAGTGTTTTGCTCCGTGTTACAAGAAGAAGATTAAGAAGGAGAGAGGGATCTGAGTGCTGCCTTCAGCTACGAGACGTGTGACTGTAGGAAGGATGGAGCCAGACGCTTCTAATGGTACAGAACAAAATGGCAAGAAGCAGCAGAGATAAGGTAGAGCAAGGGGAATTCTGATCATTGTCTCTGAAGAGACAAGGCAAAAAGTCTTTGTCATGTAGTCGAGCACTGGAACAGGGACCAAACGATGTTGTGGAATCTCCATCCTGGAGATAGTAAAAACTTTACAAGTCTGTGAACAACCCGAGCTATCTTTGAAATTAGCACAATTTGAGGAGGGAAGGGGGTGGACCACATGACCTCCAAAGGACCATTCCAACCTAAATTATTCTGCAGTAAAAACGACCAAAAAATGGTTCTGGCTGTTGAGATAATTAATACCCAGAAGCTCACTATTTCTGCAGTCAAGCACTTTCCTTTATAAATGTATAGTGTAAAATCCCCTGGCAAGGAACTCACCTTGAGGACACACAGAGGAAAGGTGCAGTGGAGCTGTTCCACAGCAGCTCCAGAAATGGCAGGACCCAACCCCTGCAGCTCACCCTATGCCCCTAGCACAGAGTCCTTTCTGATGTCCATGCCGAGGGGGAGTAGAGGCAGGCAAAGCATTAAAGGAGCTGCTCTCACCAGCTGTGTGCACAGAAAGCATGTGGCAGACCTTTCCTATCTGTATTGCTCCTTCTCTCCCCACAGCCCCAGACATCAGTCTTCTGACACTCCCATTTGGAAGAACATGTCCATCTGCCTGTTTTCCCCTGCAAGACAAATGCTTGTTCTGCAATCAGCTTCATAGCTGACCTGCAGTCCCTGTTCCTCTTCATTACAACCCATAAGATTCCAGGTAGTCTATTTAGTCCTATTAAATTAGATAAAAGGCCTAAATTACTAATGATATTCTGTAGAAGGCTCAGCTTCTGTCACAACAGGTATTAAGTCTTTCAAACAAATTCAATTTATATAACCAGGACATTTTAAACACATGAAGATAATTTGGTCATTCAGTTCTTTATTAAAATTCATTTAGTAGCATCGCTATAATGGAACCAGAATACTCTCAAATGTTTGTCAAATCCTGTTTTTCTCAGTCACCAAAAGTTCAGTTTCTGTTAGAATAGTCCATGTGAGCTTCTGAAAAATTATCCTAAAGTCTCATACTTCTAGGATTCATATATATAGCTGATACTATCATGATATGAACTGAGGATAATAATTTATTACTTAAATAATAAATACATGATTCATTATCAGAACATTTTTTTCAAGGCAATAAATTGTGCTTCCTTAACAGTGAAATAGAATTTAAAATATATATATTTCTAGTTGTAAATTAAATCAGGGCTTGCTCTGCTTAGTGATATTTTTGAACCATTCCTCAGAGAAACACACTTAAATCTGTAATTCCTGTGTTTATTCTTAAAATTTCAGCCTTCAACATACGTGTTTCATACTGGTTATTTTTGTTGACTACTAAAGGAGAAACATCCTTTGCCAAATGCTGTTTTCCCTACCCCAAACACTGACCTACCTACCTACCAATCAGGCTTTCACTCACTCCTTCCTCTCCTGTCAATCTTTCTATCCTTAGGTTCTCATTTTAAGAAAATATTTTCCATGTCTTTATTTATTCACTGCTGAATTTCTTGTTTGTACTTCTCCACACTTCAATCTGCACTTTCTCTCATAGCTCTTTTTCATTAAAAAAATTTGCTAATGCTTTGCAAACTCTGTTGAAAGGCACAGAAAAATCAAATGCAGGAATGGATTCAGTAACTATGAAATGTATTCCCTAGGAAAAGGAAGTTTCCATCAATGCCAGGTAGCTGTCATAGGAGGTAACTGTTAGAAACCTACACTTCCCCTAGCCCTAATCAAGACTCAGACCATGCAGCATAATCAGTTTAAAATACTAGTGAATACAAACAAGGCTTGGCTGTACAATCTCTGCAGTTTTGGATCCTGCCTTTCTCCCAGTTTATCTAAGAAAATAAAAAGTGAATTCTATAATGTCTTGAGATGTTTTAGTTCTGGCAAATAATTAAGTATTTATAGGGCTAGACTTTTCAGAGAAATACCATTCTTTAATATTCGCTCATTTATCATCTGGTTTTATTTGATGGCAAATGCTTATAGATTGTAGATTTGCTTGATTTTGGACACTTGATTATCTTTTTCCTATTCACACTGGTTAGTACAATCAAGAGCTTCCATGATGTCTCTTCTCTGCACAGGCTGTGCTGCAAGCCTCTGTAATGATTTTTAAATGTAACCCTCTTACTCTTGAATTGTCAGGATTGAAAGGGACCTCTGGAGATCATCCCGTCCAAGCCCTGCCAAAGTAGGGTCACCTGGAGCAGGTGACACAGGAACGCATCCAGGTGGGTTTGGACTGTCTCCAGAGAGGGACAATCGATGACCCTCCCGAGCAGCCTGTTCAGTGCTCTGCCATCCTCGAGGAAATGAAGTTCTCCCTCATGGAACTCTTGTGTTTCAGTGTATGGCCATTGCTCCTCGTCCTGTCGCTGGGCGCCACCGAAAAGAGTCTGGCACGATCTTCTCGGCACCAGCTTTGAGATATTTATATGTATGGACGAGATCCCCTCTCAGTCTTCTCCAGACCAAACAGACCCTGAACACCCCCGTACATATTAAAAAACTACCGCGCTAATTTGCTGTCCTCACGAACTAACGCAACCGCGGAGCCCTCACCCCTCGGCAGCGGGGAGTGTCTGTTCCGGCGGTACCGTGACGACATCCAGGAACACCAGTGTTTGCTTCCCGCCGGCCTCGGCGGAGCCGCCTCCCGCCCCGCGGCCGGAGCTGCCTGAGGGAGCGCCCGCCTGAGGGAGCGCCGGCCCCGGGCCCGGTTCTGTGGGAGCTCCTCTGCCCGTCCGAGCCCGCCCCGAGCCCGCACAGCCCCGCCGGGCCCGGTGCCCCCTCACGCCGTGTCCCGGCCCCGCGGGATGGCGGCGGGCGAGGAGCAGAGCCGAGAGTACCTGCGGCGGCACCGGCTGCCCGAGCTGCTGCAGCACCTCGGAGCGCTGCTGCTCTTCCACCGCCCCGGTGCGGCTCCGACCCGCGGGGGAGGGAGCGGGGCGAGCGGGGCGGCGCGGCCTGAGCGCCCCGGCTGAGGGCCCCGGTCTGACTTGGTTGCAGAAAAGCCACGCGAGTTCCTGATCCAGGCGCTGGAAAGGGTGAAGGCTGGCAGGCGGGCCGAGGGGGAGTACCCGGACCTGATGGACGAGGCCAACGTGGAGGCCATGTTCGGCCTGCTGGATGTGCTGGGCCAGGGCCACATCACGCCCGTGCAGTACAGGGAAGGTGCGTCCCCCCCGAACCGCAGCTCACACCAGGCTGCGCGGGGCTGGGCGTTTGTTTGCACAGAAGTAATACAATAGTTTCAGAGTTACACATCTGTATACTTAAGAATTACCCGCACACCTGCCCAGGCACAACCTTGGACGTGGGAAGTTAAAAAAAATTACACGTGAAATTACATGTTTGCCTTCTATTCGATCTAGGCCACGTGAAGATGTTAAATCCATCTTTCAAAAACTCACATAGGACATTTTCTTTCCTTAACTTTAGCTCTTAAAACTTTGGGACTGAGCACTGAGGATCTGGAAGTTGGAGATGATGAAAATATCACACTGGAGGTATTCAAGGAAGGAGTGTAAGTTTAATTGAAAGTTGTTTTTTTGGAGGGGAGGATACACATAGGAGATATCTGAGATTTTACAAGGTCAGTTACTGCCTGACCATGCTTGGCTTGCTATAAGATGAACCAAACTCCGTTTTCCTCTACCAGCTCACTTTCAGTATCTTCTTCCAGGAGACCCCTCACCTTACCTGCCCCTCTCATCGGGCAGCCCAGGGTGTTCCAATACTCATCTAGAAATGTGAAACAGTGAGGCACTGTTGTCTTCTTTGCCAGGGGTGGTACTACAGCTGTAGATTAAATAAGCTCAAGTTTTAATAATTTCTCACAGTCGAGGTAGAGTTGTAGGGACAATTTTTGGTAACTGTTGCAGTCACTGAAAGGTAATGAACTAATTATCCACACTGTTATCTAACTAGAGGTTTTCTTTTTCTGCCTTAGGAAGAAAAGGATGCTGGAGAGCTGGGCTGTGTATTAGTTTGAGCAGTGGTCTGCAATATATACAAAAACTAGGCATCTTCCTCAGTTTTTCTTCTGGCTTGGCAGCTGTGGATAGCTGATTTTAAGCAGCATTCTTTTTCTTGTCTCCCCCCCTGCTTCAGATGAGCAATCAGCTGAAAAGGACAAATGACAAGAACTTGTTCATGTCTACGAGGCACTGGAGGGATATTGTTTGAGAATTGCTTTTGTTAAGACAGTTAGATGGTTTAAAAAGCAAAAAAAAAAAAGAGATCTCTTACGTAACTAAAATAGTGGTTTGGAGTTTCCTCCTTCAGCTTGCAGCTTACAGTACAGGATTGTTACCAGCTGGCTCATTACCACTGAATAAAATTAAATTGTTCTGGGGTCTTGTGCTGTGTTTTGGGTTTTTTTAAGGAAAAAGCAACTTCAACAAGTTACAATAAATGTCCACAGGTAAAGGTAGGCAGCACCTCCAAGTAAAGTGCTGTTTTTAAACTTGCCACACACTATTTATGCAATTTTTAAGGAGAAACTTTTTAAAAAATTAGGAGAGACTCTCATACAGAAAAAAAAATTAATTAGTATGAATGAAAAAAACGAAGTGACTTACTCCCTCCTTCTTTGAATTCTTTTTAAAAAATGTATAGAATAAAGCATAAGATCAGATTAAAACAGTTGTTCAGCATACAGAATTGAAAAAAATGACACAAGTATATTAAAAAATATTTGCTTTGGTTTTGTTTGGGATAAGTAATCTACACCAAGATATTAACCATTGCTGAGTAAGTCTTTATTTTCCTGTATTTGGCCAATTAGCTCTCAAATTGAGAAGAATCTCAACATCCTTTTGACCCAGTTTATAAACTCCAAGTTCATTTAGTGCTGCTGTTGCAGAGGGCTGGCTTGGATTTAAAGTTTCATTTTCTGAGGCTGATTGTAGGACATCTTTCAGAAGTAAGGCAGAGCCAACATTCAGATTCAGGATAATGCAGGCTTCTTTTATGCTAGAGGAAAAAGTTACATGGATCAATATAAGCAGATTAATATAACATAAGATAATCACTGTGTGCACAAATTGAAGTGTAACAAAAACTTCCATGCTCCATGTTGGTTTAAAAATATTAAGATTTCTGCCCCAGTTAGCCTAAGAGTTTGATGCTGGACTCTTCAGAAGACTGTGGGCTGTGTAAAAAAAGACTAATCACAAATGAGGTAGTAGATTCTCATCCATGACAGCAACTAGACTGCTACACAAGGCAGTTCTCAGCAGGAACATATTTTAAACTAGTCTTTCTTCGAACAGTAAAGTTTATTGTGTTGTAACTGTATCTTTGATTAGTTTCTTTGGCCCCCATTTCACTAGTCTGTGCTAGTTAATATTCCTTCCATAGGTTAATGTATCTAGACATCCTTACTGCACAGAATACCCCAGAACACATCACAATCTGTTGCTGAGTACATGCTTCAGAGTAAAAACTTTCCTAGTTGAAAACATCAAAGGCATAAACAATCCACACATTTTAAGTGTGGATCAAAACTAACTGTGAAAAAATCTTGGTCTTACGTAAAACACGCGTGTTATCTGGACACTCACTTCTGAAATACCAGTAGATCAGAAACAGCCTACTTACTGCTTGAAGTAGTTTTCTGGCCTCTTGCAGTAGTGTGAAAATAAAGGGAACAAATTTCTACTCATGTCAAACTGAAGTTGTGCTGCTCCTCCTTCATTGAAATGATTTGCCATAATTATCTACAAACACAAAGAGGTGCATTTGCTGTTTAAGCCAGTCACTGATACTACATGGTACTGCACAGGTCACATTGATACCTACCTCCTGATAAATGTATAGATCCACTTTCTCTGCAAGCATTTGCCAGAAGATTTTGAACAGTGAGTGACAGAGCTGCTGTTCCAGTTGCAGCAAACGGTCCCGCAGGGTCTGCAACATGGGGCAGGCTGTGCTCGACAAAGACATCACTGCTTGCTCTGCCTGAGATGGTAAAGACAACCACCTGAAAGAAACCATTGCACTCAAGTCATTATAATGAAATTATTCATACTACAACAACTGAAGTTAAAATTATCCTTTAAAAAAAAAATCTTACCCATTTACAATGGTTCAGAGACAGTTCTCCTTTCCATTTCTAATCTACAAGTTATCAGTCTAATGCTATGTTTGAATTTCATTTAATATTAAACTCATGCTTTAGTTATAAATCTCTGAACATGTCACTCCAGGAAACCCCATCTAATCTGGAAATCATTAAATTCTATTCCTTTCATGAAGTACTTCAGAAATTCTACTCTGTAGGAAATATTCAAGAAGCTCTATGGGACTGTGAAGACGGAACAGTCATTACAGGCCATTTTGCATAAAATCTTTAACACCACAATGTATAAAATTATTCTTGTCCAAACTAGAGTGATCCAGAATTCTTCCTTTGGTTCTTAAGATAATGCACCCACTAATTGTGGAACTACTTTAGAAAACATAACATGAAAATAGTTCTAAGGTAAGTATTAATAGAATTTTTCAAAACTTACTACTCTGCAGCATTCCTACTCAGGAAAAAAAAATTCTACCTATTATCTATTCCTGCCTTTATTTACCTCAGTATTTTTAACAGGAAATAATACTGTAACATGGGAAGAGATTAAACAGACAAACACCTCTCTTTTTTGTACAGCTTTGCAGCATCTTTGACCTCCCTGAAGACATGATCGACTTGGCGGGTCAGCATGTCGTGCTTCAGGCGCTCCAGGAGGGTGATCATCTCGTCAAAGACAGAGCTCTCCATGGATGCCAAATGCCCCAGCTGGAGCTGGCTGACAGCATCACTCTCTGCACGGACCTCCAGCTCGGCCTGCTGGAGCTGCAGGAAGAACTAGGCAAACAAAAACCAGGGAGGAACACTATAAAAAAGTAATCTTGCCATTTGAACTTTTCATTGGCACTTCGATAGGCACAGTTCTAGAAAACACTCTTCTGGCACATTTATAAACTTAAAAATTTAAGATTTTAAAACCACTTTCTTATATTTCCCTGTGGTCCTGATTTAGTGAAAAACAAATCATAGTGGTTTAATTCTAGCAATGGAATTGATATGGCTCCCAGATACAACAGCAGATAGGTAATGGGAACAGATCTAGAGAAAAACTAAAAAGATGTTTTAAGATTGATGCAGAATGCTATAAAAAAATACCTTGAACTTTTTAACATTTGCAAAAGTAAACTTTAATTAAATCATAAGTTTGCTGTGCTGACAACAGCAAGAAAACGGACTGAGTCCATTTAATGTGACATTGTGGTAACCAACAACGGTTACCACATTTTGGTTTGCTTTTAAGCAGATCAAGACACTGTAGCAGATGCAGTTATACACATGAAGGCTGCAGTCCTATCAAGTCAAGATTATCCCTTGCTAGAGCCACAGCTTCCTGTGAAGACAAAAAGAATTTGGAGGCTACTGCCTACACTCCCACATCAGGGGCTGTTAATAGTGGTTCAGAGATCTCCAAACTCAAGAGTCTTTTACAATAAAAAGGCATGTAAAGGAGACTACTTTTTTTTTTGTTTTGTTGGATTATTCCATTCCTCAGGCTTGCTTTGCATTTCCCTAGGAAGTTTATAATTAACACAGCTTAGATCTCAAACAATAATCTGTCCTTGTTTATACATCTTCTATTAAATCTGAATTTACATCTCATTCTATTTTTTCTGTAATTAAATCTTCTGAATACACTTAAAACAGTACTGAAAAAAAGTGTTTGTTATGAAATAAACATCCAAAGCCTATCTTTAGTGGGTTTTTTTCTAGTAGAACAATTACTTACTACATTGTCAGCCCAGTCTGCCAACACTGTTGCTATATAGTTAACAGCATTAAGGATTGCACAGTATCGGAATCCTAAGGAAGCTCTGGTCTCTTCCTTCATCACTTGAGTTAATCGTATCCTGAAATCATCAACTAACTCCTTCTGTAGGCCCAGGAACTGAAGTTTTCTGGAAGCTGTTGGAAGATTCTTATACCTGTCTGGAAAGACATTAACAAAAAAATGCTTTTAGGTTTTCCAACACTGAAAAAAGAAATATCAAGTCATGTTACTGCACCACCTTACGCCTGTGAGAACATTATACAGTATTTAAAAATAATGACATTTCAACAGTCTCAGGGAAACTACTCATGCAAAAGCTAAACATGGCAAGAAACGAGCAATGTGTGGCTATACTGCACCCTCCAGCATGGCCCCTAAAGCCTCCTCACACAGAAGACGACAAAGCCACTGAATATATATATCCCGAAAACATACTTGATCTTATGTTCTCTTCCAAAAAAGCAGGTGTTACTTAATAGCTTCTAAACTGTCACAGATTGAAAAGGAACAGTCTGATTTATTACTGCATTGCAACAAATTATCTTCTGTCAAGTAAATGTATGTGTATTTTTAATTATTATTTTGCAAACTTGTCACTAGCTCAAGATTATTTGTGTGTGTTAGTGTCCAAAATACAAAACAAACAGGAAGCTTTTATAAGCTGCAAACATCACAACTTTGCAACATTATTTGGTGACTACTGCTGACAATGAATATTTAGTAAAGAAATCTGTTAGGTGAAGGTTTTTTTACTATTCATTAAAACAACAGCAATGCCCATAGATATAATTACCTGTTATAACTAACAAGAGAGTCATAAAAGTTTCAGCACAGTCTGGAACTTTCATTTCATCTACATCAGTGATATCTTTGTACTGTGATATCCATGCAGCCTCTGATGAAAGCATAGAGTCCATTTTCTGAAGAGCAACTGAGATGCACAAAACTTGTAAATTAAGTTTTTCATTTTAAAAAGATTCTAACAAAAGCCCCTCTAAAATACATAAACATAAAAGCCTTATCTCTAGTAAGTTAAATTTTGCATTTTCAGGTTATAAAAAATACTGGCAACTGGCTTCATACAAAACCAGTTTCAATGTATCTGTATTTACAATGCCATTAGCAGCTATGTCAGAGTTGACTGGGGGTTTGCTTTGGATTTTTAGTAGTTGGTTTGCTCCTTTCCAATATATTTCTTACTCATTTCTCAAAAACAATATCTTTCCCTTATATCAATTAAAAGTTCACCCTTGCCTGCACACACATAACATCTGTCTAAAAATAAGCCCACTTGATTCCATACAGCTTAGGGGGCAAGAGTCCTGCAAACTACAGAAGCACTATTAGAGCCTAATCAATTTTTATTCAGAATAATCACAGAGTATAAAAATACTAATGTTTTCTGTAGTAGCCCTGTCCAGGTGATTTATGCTATTTGAGAAGGCCAGTTGTGCAAGTTATACACGTACTTTCTGACTGTGCAATATAAAGGCCAACAAAATCCATCGGAAGTCTTACATTTTTTTTCCACTGTTAGCCACCTTTGGAAGCAGGATTCTTCTGACAGAATATGCATGCAACTGGGAAAGCTGCTGAGATAACCATGAACGCTGTATAACTCTCTCTCAAATAGAAGTACTTCATCCACAAGGTGACAAAAGAGCGCATCATCATACAACAGGCAGGGAATATCAGCAGCCAACTTCTCCAAAATCAGCATTACTAGGGCACGAGAGAATTCAAGCTTTTGAAAGAAAAGAAAGTTAATAAAATGTCAGAAATAGGAAGTATTAACCTGTGCAAACATGTACACAACAAACTGCTACTAGATGAAGTCTCACCCCATACTGAAATCAGTGGAAATGGGATCACACAAATATCTATCAGAAGCTGACTTAGATATTCACATACATGAAACCATGACAGTGCTTACCCCAGCATTCAGTGAAGATCCCACCTTGTCCAGTATTGGCTGGATTTTGTCATCAAGGAACTTTGCATGATTTCCAATCCACATAAGTACTTGCGTTAAATACCACTCAGGCTTATTTAAAAAAAGAAAACAAACTATTAAATGCATCCAAACATCATTTATTCAAGTGCTACTAGTATCTTAGGACAAATTTCTAAAAATATCACTCTCTCCCCCTGCCTTCTCTTGATCTCAGGTCACACAAGTCTCTCATTCTGTTTCACCGACCTCTGATTCTTATAAAAGTATTATCAAAGAAATATTTCTGGATTTGCATTGTCTTAAATGTACTAAATATTCTGTTTCTTCTCAAACAAAAGCTCCATTTTTATTTTTCCCTTCTCTACAGCTTTCTCACTGAGGAGAGCCTCTTTTCTGCTTCATATACTTCCTCTTGTTCTTCTGTGTGGTCTTTATTTCTCAGTACAACAAAAAGGATCCGGTCAAAGGAAAAATATCATCTAGCCCAGAGAAAATGCCTGTGCCTCTGAAAGGTCTCCAGGTGCTATCTCCATGTCTGTCCATACATATAGGCACTGCACAGTTTTGAAGAATCTTGATTTCAGAAAGAAAACTGTGAAACCTATACAATGTAAATACAGCAGTCTCTCTGTTGTTCAAAAAAAAGCTATTTAGAAATATCAAACCACCTTCTCCCATACCTTGTTTAGAACATTGGTTTGTTTATTTCCAGTGAAATGATACTTGAATCTTTTCTGAAGAGGATTCAGCATGATCTGTATTGGAAGGACAATGGGTGGTGAGGGGGGTAGAGAGTACTTTTCTGGCAATTGTTTAGGCTTGGTTAACAGTTCATCTCTAAGTTTGACAGTCAAGGATGAATTTAAGTGTGCTATTCTCCCAATATCATAATTTCAATAGAATGGGCTTAGAATGGGCTTATAAAAATCAACACTGCTTAGTTCTAACTCACTGGCCGAAGGCAGTATTATGAAATCAATACAATTCCTCAAAGATACTGAAAACATTCCACTTTATATAATATTTAACATAACTTAGGCCTCTAAGGATTATTTATTCAATGACAATACAAGTCCCTTAAGTCAGTTTGATTTAGGAAAGATGTAATTAAAAAGAAAGAACACAGCAAACCACCATTGTCAGAACCAAACACAGTGGTTATCCAAGAGACATGCTTATTCATATTTGTTAAAGGAGGATAAAGACCCCTGGAATTAATAAATACAAGACATGATTTTCACATAACTGATTTAAGTGACCCAGTCTGCCAAACCAGAATTGTTACCAACTCAGGGTTGTATGCAGTGCCTTGCAGCTTCCCACTCCATGATTACAAAAACAAAACAAAAAACAAACAAACAAAAAACATCCACAGTCACAAAAAATGGTTAGCTGTGCTTTATTTAATTCACAAAAACCAGGAATGGAATGAGCAGCAGTGCCTTCTGAGTAACCACAAAGGCAGACTACTATTGCTGCACAATGAAAATCCTCCTGTAGTCTCCCCTTTTTGCAAAGTCTCCTTCCAAGACACGTATCTTTAGTCTTCCCTCTTTTCCTTCTGGGGTGGGACATATTAAAGTTACTAAGGCTGATTTCAAATAAGGCTATAAAGGAAATGGACTGTGTAAAATAAAACACGTATCACCATTTATTTTTACTAAAGTAAAATTGTGTAATTGTACCAGAGTGTGTAAGACCAGATCCTCATGAAACCTGAACTGTCACCTACCATGAGATCACTAGATCTGACGACTTGAAGTTAAAATGTTGCTACTGTGAAAAAGGGCAACTCTGGTGCTTGGCACTTTCTAAAGGACAAAACAACCCCCCACAATATTCTAATGGTAGTACAAAGTCATGCAAATTCAAATTACCTTCCGTCTTTAGGGAGAACAACATTTTAAATAATTATCCTCGAGAATGCGCACCTCTAACGTTTATTCTTACCAAAGTACACCACAACTGTTTAAAAGGATACGAGGTTTGCAGCTTCAGCAGCTGACAAAACAGCATCTCCAAGTTGCTATACACGTCGGGAGTGTTGGCTGGAGCAGCAAGGCCAAAGGCCTGAGACTGGGGCGGCCCCACGAAGGGCCAGCGGAGCTGGGTCAGCACCTCCTCGAAGTCACTGCAACACACAGCAAGCACTTCAAGACCAACTCACAGCACCAGGCCAAGACCAGGGAGTCACAGTGCTTGCTTCTCTTACCTCGTCAGTTTGTCCTTAAGAATTTTATGCCAGAATTTAACAGTGGATCTCACAAATTCAAGCAGATGAGAACAAGATGACTCCTGAAGTTTAATATCCAGTTCTGCCATGAATGCCAGAGTACTGGCTGCCTCTGGAACATTGTTGGTCATCAGATATTGCTGGATGCTATCACTGTAAAATACAAGAAAAGTCAAGGCCAAATATTCATTAAAGATAACAGAAAATAATAACTTGTATATTGAAAAACAAAGACAAAACTTTCTTGAATCTAAAATATTTTAATGATGGGATAAACTAGGTTACCAGTCTTGGAACACATATACAGTACTCAGAAACTTTACCTTAACTCTTCTATTCGAGAAATCCATTTGAGATAGGCCAGGTGTCGCTCAATCTCTTCTACCTGACTGATCAGTACACCAAGATCCTCCATCCATGGCTGAGCTTTCAGTAAGTGGGCACTGATCAAATCAGACAGAAGAGTTTCTTCCTCTAGAAGCCGACTCAGAGACTTTTTAGAATCTTCTGCATTCTTTAAGGCATTCTGAATTCTTTTAGGGACTTCTGATGAAACTGTAAGTACCTATATTCACAGAGAAATATTAAGGCTGACATAAAAACACTGCACTGTGCAGAGTAGTACCATCTGAAATACTAGCACATTTCATTTAGTTAAATATATGTAATCAATCATGAGTCATCAGCATATTCAGAAGAAGAAAAAAATTAAAAAGAAAGATGCTTACCTGTTCTTCTAACTGCTTTTTGTTTTCAGATAGCTTATCAATCAGGTTGTCTAGGTTCCTCAGGGAATCATAGTCATTTCCAACTTCTCTTTCCACAAATTCAGAAACATAGTAAGGGATATCACAATGATCTAGATCTCTAGTGGCTTCTTTCTTTCTAACAGCAACGCTTGCCATGTTTTCCTTCTCTGCAATACTGAGTATACAATCTCTAATTAGCCACCACTGAGCACAAACAAATATTGATCTACTGAGGACAGAAAACTCAGCTGGATGGTTCAATTTAACCTGAAACTTAAGTAAGAAATTCACAAAATATACTGCTTTAAGTGCTATAATTTGCTGGCTTAAGTCTTAACTGAGATCTGATAAAACCTTGCTCACACAAGGCAATCAGTGAGTTATTATACATCAATTACTGAAGAGAACTATGCCTGTTAATTTCTTTCATCCTCAAAAGTGTAAAATATATTAAAAATAATTCAATATACATGTAGTTCCCACATATATAATATAGAAAACCTAACGAAAAGCACCGGGAAAATGTTTTTTTTTTTTTTTTTAAATACAAAGGAAGATAACATTCTGCTCTACCCTTTCACACCGTTTAGGATGTTTCAAAGATATCAACTGATGACTGACATATTATTAGCAAAGTGTCCATGCGGGTCTTACAATGATCTGGAAAGTAAAAGCATAACAAATATTTATTAAAAAAACCCACACAGTATAACATAAGAGGCACTTATGATCTACACATTTGGCACCATCCAGAGAAAACCTGACATTGTTCCACTGTGCGTGATCATCCTCTCAAATGCAACAGTGATGAGTGTTTGGCTAGTCCAATTCTCTGCTTTTTAGTATCACTTCCAAAACAGTATTTAAAAATAAAATCTATACATTTGCACTTCATCTGCTTTAATTGAGGCTTTAATTAAGCTACGAACTCTATTTAACTGACAACAGGAAAGTTGATGTGCAGTTGATGAGCCAGAGTTAGAGGTAATAGAGAGCACCAGCAAGGACAAACTGGGAGACCACGGGTGCTGCTGAGGAAGAAGTGAATAAAGAAAACAGAGCATTGATTGCAGCAATTAAAAAAATACCGCAGAAAACAACTAACCGAGGGCGCTCTCTTCTTACTAGAGGAAAGGACAGGGATACAGGAGAGAGGAACAGGACGCTGGGAGCATCCCTCCCACTCCCTCCCCGCTGAGGCCCGCGGCTGTGCACCCACCTTGGCCAGAGGGCCGGGCCGTTCCAAGGATCGACCGAGGGCTCCGCGGGCTCCGGGCTACGAGTCGGCGAGCCCTTCCTCCCCCGCCGCGGGCGCCGGGCCCCGGGGCGCCGCCTCCCCTCGCAGGCCGGTGCCGCAGGGCCAGGACAAGCGGTGATGCCGCAGGGCCAGCCGGGGGTGCCGCAGGGCGAGCAGAGCCGAGGGTGCCTCAGCCCGGGGGTGCCTCAGCCCGGGGGTCCCTCACCCCCTCGCCCCTCACCGGGTCCCCGCGGCCGCGGCGCCGCCCCCGCCGCGTCAGCGCCGCGCGGTGCCGGTGCGCAGGCGCGGCCGCGCGCCCGAGGGACGGAGCCGCTGCCGGTTTCCTGCCCGTGAGGGAAGCAAAGGGCAGGGAGGGGCGACAGAGGCACTTACTGATACACGCTCGGGCTTTCAGGTTAATTTATTTTCAGTACCTGTTCTTTGGTACAGGTAACCGCTGGAACATACAAGTATTTTCTGGATGGAAAGTCCCGACTATTTAAAACAGCTTTACAGCACGCAAAAAGCCTCGCTAACAGAATCCTCTACTGTGTCAGTGCAAGTGCTACCAGCAAAGATTCCTGCGATACCTGCGTTCATCAGTATCTTCACTTTGTTGTAACTCATCTTCCTCAGCTGTAATTCGGTGTATTTGAAGAGACTTCAAGGTGTGCTGAACTGATTAAAACATTCAGTGCTCGCCAAAAGAAAGCAAGCTAAACATTCTTCCAGGTCTGATGCTATTAAAAGCCCATTTCTAAAGACGCGCCCGTGTTACAGCTCAAGCAGCTTACTCATTCAGTAAAAAGCACCATTCTCTAAGATCTATATTATATTACAGTCACCATCTTGCAAATGACTACTGAAGTTAAATGCTAGCACTAAAAAAACTTAAAAAAATACAAATCTCTTACTGTCAATCTTTAAGGATTTGTACAGAACATGTAAATAAGAAATCACTTTACTTATGTTAAAGTCATTTTGCAGTTCATTCAGCGCAACCAGGTAGTATTCAGTTGTGTTTGGTTCTTTATGCTTGTGTCCATTTTCAAAACTTCCCGAATGGCCATGGTAGCGTAAGTAGATGGGGGAAGGGAGAACTCCATCTTTAGTGCCCTGAATTTACCATCTATCATAAGGTGTAAGAGAAGACACAAAGCAAGAAAAAGTTGTTAAGGGTTTATGCAATGCTTATTCTGGAAGCCGTCTAAACCGGACACAACCAATCCCCCAACCCTTAAAGCAGAACAACCACCATCCTCACATTCCTATTTACAATCCACACTGAAATTTCATAAAACAACATCTTTATAACATAAGTTTTCTTTGTTTTAAAAGCAAACATTTGTTCTTTCAAAACTGAATTCTAGCCTCTCTTCACTTTTCTGGAAAGCAGTGTAAAAACATTTTGTGACCAGAGTTAAGTATTTGAGTAATCTCTTGTGTTCAGGACAAATAATACAAGCTCAACTGTACAGACAATTTGTGGCTTAATTCCACCTTTGCAAGTTGCAGACATTCACTGCTCAGCATTTCCTCGATTTTACAGATGCCTATAAGAAAATGTAACAGTCAATACTGTTACTGCTGGAAGAATGGCTTGCACCCTTGGGAAATAAGGGCCCTTATTTAGACACCTGGCTTTGGAGATTGTTAATGCCACTGCTTAACAGTCTAGTTAAATGAAAGCTCTTCCTTAAAAGAGCTTTCAATACGCAGCAGTTGAAAGCAACAGCCAGATCAAACTACTGTTTTGAAAACTAGCAAAAATCAACTCACCTGTAGGGAGAACTGGTAATGGTTTTCCTTCCAGTTTATCCAAATCCGTAGTAAATAATGGGATTTTGGGATCATCATATGCAACAACCTCCCTTTATAATATACATAATGTTTATTATCATTATTAATTATTTAGGATAACATGTGGTATTTTATATAAATGTATATTTATTATAATAATACTATTTATTATTATTCCAATTTGCAAGTTAAAACTGAAACGGAGTTGGCATTTATGGCACAATAACTAGTAAAGCTTTATGTAGAAGATGCCTCTGTCTGATGAAGACTATAAAAAAAATAAATTAGTGAGAAGTTTCTTTGCATAACTCATCTGTTTTTCCTCGTGGGCTGTCAGGATTTACAAGAAGGTAAGAATGGTGTCAACACTATGAGAACTTAAGAGAAGCAAAGCCTTTAAATACAGTCATCTACACCTAGAAAGTGCTTAAACATATTCTGCCATTCATTTAACAGAAATTCCATATGCATGGAATTTTTCCATATGTCCCTATTCCATATGTAACAACGAGGCTCAAAAAATAACTGGGAAGTAGATAAGCTTTATCTTAATTAGCAGTGATGTTTCAAGTGTATAAATATTTGTATTGTTGATCTTCCTCCTAAACCCTCTATATTTTTTCTGTGCATCTGTGATCAAGTCTTTCTACACATTTGTACCTGTTTAAAAGGTATTTATTCAGTTGCCATGTGACAACTAGGTTGTATCTCTAACAACAGCGATTTAGTAAGTTTAAGTGATTGATAGGTAATTGAAGACCAACTTTCTCATAGCAAGATTACAAAAAACACTCTGTTTGGAATATTATCTATCATCATTTCAACATAAATAGTTATCTATGAAGTGTTCAAGCCCTTGGCAAGGAGAGTGAACAACTAGAC
This sequence comes from Manacus candei, assembly GCF_025592945.1. Lineage (NCBI taxonomy): Eukaryota > Metazoa > Chordata > Aves > Passeriformes > Pipridae > Manacus > Manacus candei. The sequence continues at coordinate 2,299,124 of NW_026138111.1, read as the reverse complement.
AGACATCTTGATATCTATCACAGAACCAGAGGACCAAGGAAGAAATAAGAGTATAGTTCAACTTCAACTGCGTTAAAAAGGGAAATGAGGGAAATGCAGACTCCTCCCTAGCTATGCTTCCTTTACACAGACGTCCCAAGGAACAGTCTCATGGTTTTCTGTACTTAGTCACTATCTCACATAAACTCTATGCTGTCAATTCAAGTGTAATTTCCTTTACCCTCCTACTCACCAACTGACATTCTGAGGTCGAATGATAATCTTTCTGTATGCTCCAGAAAGTGAGTAATCTCTGATCTTATGCCTCATGTTGTTGATATCAAGATTGTCAGCTACGAGCATTTCCTTGTAGGCCTCGCCAACTGCAAGAGAGGAAAGTATTTACTAGGACAGAGCATAGTGTGGCCAACTGAAACAGCCTGTTTTCATGGGTCATTCCTTCCTTGGCATTTAGTAGTTTTCAGCATATATGGGACAAATGTTACACAGAAGTTTAAAATTACTGCAAATCTTATTATCTACAATGTTTGCTTCTACACCCTGATTAATAGAGGCAATAACCAAGAAAACATCTTATCAAATTAAACTTTCAGCTGAAAACAAAACTTACAAAATATTTTATTGACACTTTATTGCCATCTCATGCATGCTTTACAATTACCTAGACTTCAACAAGACTAATCTCAGGTATATGGGAAAAAAAGAAAAAAAAAAAAGCAAAGGGCCAGACTACCTGCTACTCTCCCTTTGAAAAAGCAGCAGAGTGCACTGAGTTGACAATTTGACAACCAAACACAAGAGCAGTTCAACCTGATATTGAGGAAAACATATTGGGAGACTGGTTTGGCTAAACAGGGAACTAATGACTAACCTATAAGGATACACACAGTAGCTGAAAGCTAGATCCAGCTACAAAGAAGGAATATACCAACGCTGTCCAGGCACATTGGGATGGTGTTAGTACAGCCAAAGCTCAGCTAGAGTTGAATTCAGCAACACACATCAAGAACAAAATGAGTTAAGCTGCGACACAAGGAATGAAAGAAGACAACAAGGAAAATGTTGTCCTGCTATTAACAGGGGCAGCTGGTCTAGTGACAGACCTAAGGCTGATGGTCTCAGTGGTCCTTTTGCCTCAGCCTTGATCAGCAAGGTCTCCCAGGCCTCTCTTCCTAGAGGCAAGGTTCAAGAAAGAGAGGGACTACTGGTAGTGGGAGAAGATGCAGGCTGAGAGAGCTGGCTCATGTCATGGTAACCCTTTCCTCTATTATCTGTGAATGATCATGAATACCAAGTGTTGTACTCAGTTTCAGAAAGAGCAGGGAAGATGATCTAGGAAATTACAGACCAGTCAGACTCACTCTGGTCCCTGGGGAAAAATAATGGAGCTAATTCCCTCTGGGCACACAATGAGTGTGGTTTTAACAAAGGGAGAAAAAGGAAGAAAAAAACCAAAAAAACCCCAAAACACTGAACTTACTGCCTTCTATGATGAAATTACTACACCTGTGAATGAGGGGAGAGCAGTGACTGTTGCCTTTAGCAAGGCTGTCAACATATTCCCACAGCATCCTTGTATCCAAGGTTAGAATGTTACAGTGGGTGGGCTGCTGTGCAGGTAAGAACTGTCTGGCTCATCATGTCAAAAGATAGTCACTATAGGTTTAAGCTCTACCTAGAAGCAGAATTCTTCAAGGAACTGGAATATGTCCTGTTAAACACTGTTATCAGCATACATGGAGAAAAGCTGGAATTCACCCCAACAAGTCTGTGGACAAAGCCAAGCTGGGATGGCATTAGATACACGCAAGGACCCGACTGCCCTTCAGAGGGACCTAGGTGTGCTAGAGGAATGGGCCAGGAGGAACCTCATGAAATTCAGTAAGGACAAAGTCCTGTATCTGAGTCTGATTAACTCCTTGCAGTGCTATAGGCTAGGGAGCAACTCTGCTGACAGTTATCAGGGATTCCCAGTGGGAAGGAGACTAAACAGAGCAACCTGGCAGCAACAAAAGGCTGACAGTAATGTATCAGAGATCTGAAATAGTATATTGTTTTAATGGTCACCAAGGCTGTATATATCTCATCTTCCTTTAAAGAACAATCTTAAAGCACACTTACAATTTCCGAGTAAATATATCAGTTAACAGTCAGACTTACTTTTATGCTTTGGATAAATAACATCAAATCCAGGCAATGGCATCACTACATCGTGGATAGTGTAGTTATCAACATCTCCTTCTTCAATATGAACAGCTGTGGCTACAGGCAGGACAGAAAAACGATGAGTTACCAGTATGGATGTCTGTGACAGTTAACATTAGCTAAATTTAAAACAAACGTTTTGATTGAAATAAACGTTCTATGCGAGGGATAACTACCGTCTTTTATCTCCACTTAATAGACATTTCCAAGAAAAGAAGTAACAGCCTTCAAGGCTGTCACAGTTACTGGCACAATCACAGCCTGGCTTCCAGTGACTTAAAGCTGAATGAAGTAAGTAAGGACTGCTAGAGGAACAGACCCCTTACAGGCATCAGGCATACATAAAGGAGAAATACTGTGGGAAATACCAGAGCAAATCCAAGTGAAGAAAGTTTTAACTGAGTGGAGCTTCTGCTTTACAAAGATACTAATGCAATCAAAAGCTTTTATGGTTAAAACATTCATAACATCCCTTCATACTTCTTCATATCCTAACTAGGTTTGAGGTCATTCTTGAGAATAATCAGTCCTCTGTCGTCTCTCTTCCCTGTCCAGTTATTTGGAAAAATGAGCAAACCAAGAGCTCATGGAAGTGCAATACCTAACTTCCAATTCCTTGTAAAATTTGATTAAAAAAGGCCAACAAATTCAGATATCACTGGGCCAAAATGGGAGAGAGCAAAATTATGTAAGCTGTATCAGACAAACATGTGCTATGTGCCTTGTTTTCGCAGGAATTTGAACTACACAGCATCACCAGCTTTGTCTGATTTTACCTCCTTTAAGTATGAGATCTCCTGGTACAGCTCTAAGCCCATATTCTTCTATTCTCTTGCTCACCATATTATTCCACACATAACTCTGGTAGCTATGAATATACATTAAACGATTATTTCTTGGTATCTAAAAGTAAAGAAAAAAAAAGTGAAACACTAGAAAGATGTATTTTTAAGTTTTTTCTCATGATCATAACCAAAAAGGTATATATTTGAAATGTTACCTTATCCAGCAACAAGACTAACACAATTTCTTGGTATACAGATTTGATTTTTGTTCATTATTTGGGAAAAGTGTATGTGAAGAAATAATGCTTTTATACGCTTGAAATCTGTACAAAAAAGAATTGTGCTTAAATTTAGAAAAAAAAAAAACCACACTTTTTTTTTTATTATTCAACAGCTGATCAAACACATGGGGCTATTATAAAACACTGAATTCATACTCAGCCTCCTGAAATCTTAAGTGAACTTTACAGCTGTGAAAGCCCAGTGTTATTCTAATTATCTTCTTCATAAACAAGAAATTATTCCTTGTCTCCTACAATGGGCCCAGTAGTTTGCTGGTGATGGGGTATTTTCTCCAAAGACTTGATCTTGATTACAGCACTTGAAAGTGACAAGTGAATCCATCACCTCTAGACTAGGCTGAGTCATTAGCCCAGAATCAGTTTGATTTATACTCTTAAAGCAACAGAAAAACACTGAAACTGAACTTTTGCAGAGTTCTCAGACCCCTACTATATATTTACTAAGTATAACTGTATTGCTTCCAACATACCAGGAAGATTGTTGTATATGCTGGAAAGCTTATTATGCATACATTAATTACAGATGTCATCAGTTACCATGCAGCAGTACTGCAACCAAAAAGGCAGGATTTTAAACTTAACTTGGCATTCATCAAGCATCTATGAGTCTATTTCAAATTCATCATGATACCATCAAAAGAATGTTTATCGAAGTAAACACCCCCCAGTGCTTTTACACTCACTATGCCAAATGCAGAGATTATGTTCTTCATTCCATACTTTAAGAGTCCACGTAGAAGCTGCCCTTCCACGCACCTTTTTACAGGTAGTTTCTTGAGGGCAGCTGCTGGATCTTTAGTCTTTGCCCATTCCTCTCTGCATTTTACTAAGTATCCCTTTTCAGCTAGAATGAGAATGTAAAATAAAAATATTTTAACTACACACCAAAAAAGCATCCATCTCACCTTTTGTTAAAACAGTTGAAAAATTAAAGTTTCAGTCACAGTAATTACAGAAATGAACAGAATCATAGAACACTTGAGGCTGGAAGGCTTCACATGGAGTCTGAGCAGACTGTAAGCATTCAGGTCCCTTTTCACCCCCACTGCAAAAAAACTGCACAGCAAGGAAAGATAAGCAGAAAGGCAAAGTCTGAAGATTGCTTCTCCATTGCTAAACTGCCTCAAGTTTAGCAGGTGCAAAGCTGTCCTCACAAATGTCTTTTCAAATTAAGGATCAAAATCTAAAATCGTTTTTCCTGAATATACAATTCTTGGAGGAGAAGAGGCAGAAACACTTGATGTATCATTTTTCAGTCCTTACCTCCTGGTCGTGGTTTTAATATCAAATCCATTACTTCATTCCAATTGTTCTGCAGAATAGCTCTAAGATTCAAACAGGAAAGTGTATTAAGATCTAACTAAATATATTTTAAGGGGATTTACCAACTTATCAAAAAAATAAGTATTTGTGTTTAGACTTATGCAATATTAAAAGTAGTGCTCTTATGCAAGATAACTGCTAAAGCATGCTCAGAAACCAGATCTTTCTTGAATCTAAAATTAAAACTGGTATGTGCAATATGCCAGAAAAACGTTCCCAAAAATACATTAAGTTACACAGGGATAGGGATAAGAATAAAATTTAAAAAAAAAAAAACAGAAAAGGAGGGGAATGAAAGCAACACATACCTGCCAATTTGATAAGTAGGAACAGCTGTGGTTCCAAATCTTTGCATTCCATAGTAATTAATAAATCCAATTTCCCTGAGAGAGTGCATTGCTTGCTCTATCTGGTCATCAGTTCCTGTTATGTTTCTAGTATTAAAAAAAAAAGTTAAAGACAGATTATTAAGAGCTTATGCTATTTTGTGATGCTCATAATATTGAAGCTTAACATCAATATTATATAGCATATATCAAATTCAACAGACTCCTGCCAATAAGATTTCTGTTTTGTAACCCAAGTTGCACTGATATCTCTTACCTATTTAAAGAAAAGAAATTCTAACAGAACTGTCTTAAAACATACTAACATACTACCTGAGAACAACAGTGAAATGGTTCCCTTGTAATTCTCCTAATTTCAGTGGATGGTTCTTGTAACTGAAATTTCCTAATTTGAAGTTCATCAAACATTTATTCAAATGAGCAAGTCTTTGTGCAGTGATTCTGAAAAGAAACAGAAAACAGTGACCAACATATGCTTAGAAAAGCAGATAAATACAGAAATGCTAGCATTACAAAACAAAAAGCAGCGAGCCCCATTCCCCAATTTTCTACTGCTGCCTTTTAAAAATATTTTAATGAAACAGCTGAAAGAAAACATCAGGTAGTTCTTAAGGCTACTCATACAAGAGAAAATAGCACTGTCTTTTCACATCTATGTTACAACACGAACTCCAAAAAAAGTATGTTGCAATATCAACGCATAGTGTACCCCACAAGCTGAACTCTGCTTTATCTGATTAACTGCTCCATGAATGCTGTTAGCACAGTATCAGCTCCAGTTACCTAAGTCATCAACACAGAGTTAAGTAAAATTAGGCACTGTGTACACTTGATGCAGATGAAGGAACATGGAATCCAATCTGTCACTGATATCCGTTGTTTTTGTTGCTAGTATTTTTGGAAGCATATCCTGTTCTTTGCATTACTGAGCTGCTCTTGGACCCTTCTGCTAAAATTTATACCGGGATAGAGGAGTTTATGAACTAGCATGGTCAGCATACTAAGCTCAGAGGGGGCTGATTAGCTGGCAGTATCTCCTGTCCTGTTCGGGAGAGTTGGGTGCTGTGGCACTACTGAACAGACACCACACATCAATACACTCCCCCCAGTCCATGCTTGCTCCACACTGGAGCTCTTGGGCACAATATTTAAAGTGATCATGTTAAAAAGTAAACAGAACAGCACCTGAGATGGCTACACCACAGGTTTGGTTATCTGTCATCACTTTGCAAGCCTGCCTTGCAGCAACAAGAATCAGGGGCTTCTCACGATTCACAGATCAGCATCTCCTTTTACGTGTGCAAATATATGCATGTCCAAAACAACAGGAGGAAATATATCAACAATTAAGTAGTGGGTTCCCTCCTTTTAATAAGGATTTCATCAAACTTCTGGCTCTCAAACCACGGAATTCCTCACTTGAGTGTGGTTTTCAAAAAGTTGTAAATAGTAGTGCAGGCAGAATATTCCAACTTGCTAAACTGATATTGTAATATATGACTGGGAGACATCTGTCATTCTCAGTTATGGGTGTAATGCTTATTTAAAGTGTCCAGAAACCATATAATTATCTTGGAATATGACAACATAAATTTTATTTTCTCTTAGTAGGTGACTTAAGGGAATAGGTTTAGATAGGAAAAATTCCTCCTAATTTTTTGCCCTTCTGGCTACTCACAGATGAGCAAAGGCAGTGGTTTAGCCTTCTCTGGAGCTGTTCAGAGAGTTCAGTGAGAAAGAAAATAGGATTCCAGCTGGAGAAAGGGGGAAACAAAAGTCAGGAAAGAAATGGGACATAATTTTCACCATGTCATTCTGCTTTTCTGCTGTTGCATGGGATCCATGCAGCATGAGAGCACATAGGCAATGTGTCCCACTGCTTCAGCAAATACACATATCCAGCCTATGACTCAGAAAATACTGATGATCACCATGGAACAAAAAAGAATTATGGTATCTTCATTAATACCTGTGCTTTACAAGATCAGGACCCAAATCTGCCATTTGTTCACTGAGTCCTTAAGGTATTTAGCAAGATATTCAAGCTGTCACAGCAGCAGTGCACATACTCCAGGGTATACTTTTACTTACCTGAGAACAGCGATCTCTTGAACAGTTATAGCCCTTTTATCTTTAGTTCCCATGTAGGAAAATATGTTTGGCTTCACTCTTAAAAGCAACAGTAACAAATATTATGTATATTAAAACAGCAACAGATCAAACATAATTTTTAGCATAATTACCTAGAATTATTAATCTTCTATAGTAAAAATATACCTACATTCCCCAGAACTAGGCTACAATTTGACAGATGTGTGACATTTTCTAGTCTCATCTATGAGTACATAAAACAAAGGGAAACTTCTGTTTTAATTATATGTAGACAAATTCACTTTTACCACAACAGTGCTTTGAAAATATGAGCTTTGAAGTACTTCTTCATATACATTCACTTAATGTACAAATGCACAGCCACCACTAAGTTCACTAAAAAAAAAAAATTCATGTCCACTTCTTCCCTAAACTTCTAACACCACCTCTGTTTGAATACTATGCCTGCACATTATGTGAGAGTATGAGAAGTTAATTTAAAATTTGATCCATTTATTTCCTTGAGAGGAAAATTTCTTTTTCACTTTGGACTTTATAGCCTGTGTTATACAAGGAGTATTTTCAGTTATTCCAGCTATGGGCACCAGGGGGTAGCAGGATTGCCATTACACATAGTTTTCTACCTAACTATGCTCCTGCCATTCTGTTCTCAAATACAAATATAAAGTGGCATAACAGTTATAATCTAGATTACAAACATTTTTTTGAGGGCAGGAAGAGGCCAAAGGAAAAGGAGAAGTGGAGAAGTTTCCCTACCAGTAGATCACTGAACTGACCCAATTTTAAAATTGCCCTTCCTCTGCAATTCACTGTGTTCATGTCACGCCTTGGCCAATCTTTTTGTTTCTGCACTTGATGGGGTGAAAGGAACTAAGCCTGTGTTGCCATGGAGAAATTAATACACAGAACAACAGTTTATCAAGTGTAACTGCTTAGGAACTGATCAGCATATTATCACAACAATAACTAACAGGTTCATAACATACTTGCATATATTCACAAACTGGAAAAAAACTGGTTTTTAATTCAGGTTACACATATTGAGGTTTTGAGCTGCCAAGCCTCTCTCAGATCAGCCAACGTCAATTGTGGGCTTTTTCCACTGAAGCAGCCGAGTAGTCTCTTAAAATTCTTAGGCTCACTTTGTTCCATTCTCACCTCCCTACAAAACCTTTCAGTTTCAAATTTGACATTCTAAAATAACTTTTTATTTTAAACACTGTCTACAAATTAGGCAATAGCAATCACTTGTGTTGCTCTTACATAATTCTGAAGCATAACATTTACAGTAACATCAAACATACAGGGCTGCCAGACTGGCATAAACATCAGCCTTACCTTAAAAATTTGGATAGGACATTAATGGCATCCATAGTGTCTTTGTTCTCCTTGTACAGTACAAAATGGCAGTAGCTTCCCCTAGATTTTGGCCATGAGTGTTTTCTTGGATCTTTAAAAGCAAAAAGGTTAGTGTCATTTTTTTAAAAAAATTAATTAATATATTTGCCATTGCAGCTGCATTTAAAACAAATATGCAAGAGTCAATTTCTGCTAATTTCCATCTGCTTTAAAAAAAAATGAAAAGAGTTAATTACTGACAGCAAAAGCTGTAAAGCACAATGAAAAATACCTCCCCTTCCAGTGGGCTGTAAACTTCTCTTTAATCAGCTCTGTCACCTAGAAAATCCTGAATGAAATAGCAACACTTCCCTTGTCATGGAATTATCTAAAAATATATCCTAGTCATTTAACTGCCATATCACCTGATTAAATTTCTTAAAAACATTATCATTACACTGATTTTCAGCAGTAGCAGCCACTCCACATTTCATCTAGTGCCTTCTATAATCAATAGTTGAGGACCATTGGAAGCCTGTTTGTAGGAAGACTACAATTATTATTTATAGTATGGTCATATTCTTTATTTCTGTAGGATTTTTTCTATGTGTCATGCAAAAGCATGAATTGTATCTCTACAAAAGCCTAAAAAAGTACACTCAAAAGATTACTGTAAGGTGATTTTTTTTTTTTTAATCCTATGGGAGAGAGAGATCTGGCACATGAGAGACACTAACAAGGCTGATACTGTGCCGTGCCTAGAGAAGGCTGGAGGGTGAGATAACTTCAGCTCCCACAGACTAACAACTGATGTACAGTTCTGTGCAATTATTTGGCACTTTCCAGAGAAGAAAACTGTCGATGATTTGTCAAGCTTCTGCTGCACAATAAAGCCTCCAGAGATAAAACTTTCCTTTTATAATAACCCACCGTTAATGGCATTATTGGGAAGGGGGACTGATTCTACACAGGTTTAGCAACCAGTTTTGAGGTGCTTTATCAATTCTTTGCTTTATAAGAACAAACTAAGAATCTGTTTTGTTTTAAATAAGAAGTCCCTTATCTCTTGGCAACCACAAAGCAGACTTTCCTGGTTTTGTACAAAAAGGTTACAAGCATCTTTCAAAACAGCAAAAGCTAACTGAAAAAGCAAGCCCTATTTCAATATATAAACACCAATGCAGGAACACTTCTTGAGAAATTTTGCTCTTTTTGTTCACATTAGTTTGATAAAGGCCAGATACCCCCCCGACAGTAAATACGTTTAATTCTTCCTTATCTTTTTTTTTATTTGAGAAGCTGGCATCCATACACACACTTCTGCAAAAATAATTTTGGATGCTACAGTGTAAAATGCTATTTGTAGAGTTTTCGATCAGTTAGAATTCCTGCACCACTTGCCTTGCACCATCAGTTTCTAAGCAAAACCCTCTTCCCACAGAGTTTCCCAGGTCCTAAACGGAGCAGTACGGTCCAAAGCCTGTTAAGAGACCTCACACCTCTGCTGGTCTCCCATTCTGAGCCACCACTGCTCTTAAGCACTATCAATGAAACCTGCAGTCAGCTGGAAGAGCATCCTCCTCCTCCACGAAGCTCTTGGCTATTAGAAGGGAAGAGGGGAAAGACTGAGCTCAATTCACAAGGAAAGCCTTCTCCAGCTGGAATCGTTCTTTAAATTGAACTAATTCATCATCACACGGTCATTTCAACACACTTAAAAAAGTGAGCCCTAATCTGGTCTAGACTATAGAGGTTCTATAGATACTATGCATATCAATGGGCTCCTCATGCTTTGGCATCATAGCCATGTGCCTATCCAACAGAGGGTACAGCTACAGTCCTGATATTTAACCATTCCTCACCCAATACTTCAAAGTATTCAACTGGGTAGATGGACCAACAGGACAGTTTGCAGTCCTTATTGCTGTGTTTCAGTCATGTTACATTTTTGACAGTAAATCTATATTTCCAAGCCCTTTTTCCAAACCTTTTGCTGAAACTTGAGGGCTGGAAGCTCATTTTTAATATCAGGATGTATGATATATACTTTTAAAGTTGTATAAAGACAGATAGCAGTGTCTGAAATATAGGCTGAAGGGCAAAGGCCTGGCTTACTGAAATCTATGGAAAATTTACCACAGTTGTCAAACAGTACTGTCAAAATTGGTAATTCACATCCCTTATTACTGGTAGACTTTCTCTGCACCAAACGACTACTGCCTATACTGCACTACAAAAAAGAGATAGAACAAGCCCAATGCTTGGCTGTTTCAGGGAATTTTAAGCATTATTTTTGTGTAGGGATTTTTAAGGAATTGTTACCAGTTTGGCCAGTCCTGTTGCTATTTAGGAGGTCATAATGGTTGGCATTTCATTTCTGTTAGCATGAAATGTCAACATCTCTTACCTGTTGCAGTTCTGACCTCTGTCCCAATGCAGAGCATAAAGAGCACAAAAGAGTAGCATTTAATTTTTAGACTGTCAAAGTGTTTTTAGAAGTGAACATGCAGGTTTATGGTTATGGGATTATTTATGCTTCAGGGAGCATCCAATAGTTAGGTGGTGGATGACAGCAATTTAGACAGTTATGCAATGGAATCGTGCAGAGGGAAACAGTGAACATATGGAAAGCTTCAATCAGAGATGCAACAAACTTAATTTGTGGACAATGATGAAACAACAGTTTACTGACAACTTAGTAAGACAGTATTTTAAGTATTTTGGGTGTAAACTTACTATGGACACCAAGCAGCTTCTGATTTTACATTTTAGGAAGCATGTTTGGGAACCTTTCACATTATCAACAAAAGTAATCAGATATTTCAGCTAATATTCGAAAATTCTACACTTCTGAATTATTTCTTGCCTGGGGAGCCCACTCAGGACTAAGACATATTTGTGGCTATGTAAACACAAAAGATAAATATAATCCTGGCTAAAAAGAACCTGCACTCTTCAATCTTACATCCATAAACATTTACACACACTCACTGAAACTGCACACATCTCCACCAACATGCACAGGTGTCTGAAGCATCCACAGCTCAGGAATCCAGGTTTAGATAGATGATGCTTCTCTGCATCACAAGATGGTGCTCCAGATAGTGTTTTAATCCTAGAGACACACCACTACATTCTTTTCAGCATATTTCAAATACTTGAATTCTTTCATACAGTATCTCTTAAATCAGACCGGTCAGCTTAACACCAACCACTCGACTGTAACAACGGTTAAAGAATAGAAGCAGCAGAAGGAAATGGTGGAGGTAAAACTGTTACAAATCAACAGAGAACAAAACTGGCTTAGGAGAATTTTGTGCTGGTAAGTATCCATACTCCATGCATAAAGCATGCAAACATACACATTTTCTAGACACAGTTAAGTAAGAGACAAACACATTATAAATGGACCCATAAAAGTACAACATTCCTGTAGTTGCACAGAACAAGCCTTAAAAAAATAACTAAATTGAATATGGATATGATTTTGTTTCCAATTTTAAACTTTTCTAGCTCCTTATCCTTTCTCCTTCATCTTTAAAATCCAAGGATTAGATTTACATACTGTCATTTGTAGTAGGCTGAAATGACACAGGAAAGCAACCAATTTAAACCAAACTTTATCTACATGCAGAATGGTGCACATTTAACAAAAGGTATTAATCTTCTAAACTTACAACAGCAACAAATTAGTAGTAACATTAAAAAAATGTAGAACACATTAGTTTATCCCCAGTAACCAAAGCAGTATTTGCAAGATTAAGGTGGATAGTACTTAATTTTGAAAATCCTTCATTATTTTGACTATTCCAAAAGAGTAAATGTGATTTATAATTAATAAAGACATATTTCTGCAAATATAATTAGCCTTGGAAACAGAGATCATGGTAAATATACTACGTTTATATAAAACTATAACTTTGGGAAAACAAATAGGTGTTTGTCTCTATTCAAGTCATTGAGAATTTTGTCATGAATTTTCAAGACAGTCAAGATTACACCGACTGTCAGTGTAATGTACACATTCCAACTACAACCTCGTACTCCCACTGCAAACTTAAACATCCAGGTAAGTTCATGAAACCTAAGTTCAAAAAATACTGAAAATTAAGCCCCTTTTGCCTATTCCTATTGAAATAGCAGGAGATGTTCTCACTTCTGACATGGTTGTACTGGATTAGTTATTTGGAAAGAAAAACAAGTAGAAATTTAAATTTGAAACGTTTCTTGTGTTCCTAGTCATTTTAGATGCACAGCATCGGTTGCAACAAGGAAAAAGCAAAGCCAGACTACATAAGAAGTATGCTCCACTTGAAGTACTTACTAACAATTCTTATTTTCAGGATAATTTTAGCATTTACTTTACCCAACTGCTGTGATACTGAAACTCACTTGCCAGGGCTTTTTTCCCAGCAGCATGATAAGCAATAATGTATTTCTTTCCATCTCTATCTTCTGTTTTAGTCTCCAGTCCTGGAAACAAGGACTTCACAGCCTGGTGGATGACTGTTCTTTTTTCTTTGGTATCTTCAATCACCTGTGTTAACACACATAGATGCAGAAACCAAATAAATTAATACAGAAGGGGAAGGATTCTCTTGGAGTTAAATTTTGCATGCTTAAAGAAAACCTACCAAATAACAATAAATACTGAATAGGTATACTTTTAAAAGTCTGGCCTACTTAAAATTAGTTTGAAAAATAATAAATAACTCTGTTGCAAACTTCAGTCTCAACACTCACAGAAGAAAACTCTCAAGATTTATTCCTGTCTTCTGCACTTAATAAAATTCCCTCTTCTAAAGAAAACTCCAGCAAAACAAATTTTTTCTATATGCTTTAAAGGAAAAAAAAATAGCTAGATAAGATTATTTGGTGTGAATGCTTATTTGAAACTACCAGATCTAATCCTACTCATCTTTGTGTCCCAAATTTAGCTCAACAGTTATTCTTCAAGTACATGGAATATTTGGATGTTTAAAAATACTAAGGTTTTAATTTCATTTTGTACCTTCTTATCTTTCTTGTTACAGAAGACCATATTTATCTTCTTTTCTATTAAATCACTAAACACTGACCTTGAAAACAGTGTTTCATCAGCATGGATGTTTTATTTAAACCTTGTTACTCTATAAAACAATACTAGACAGAAAACCAAAATATTGCAAGCAGGAATTAAAACCTGCATTTAAGTTCTGTGTTCAATACCACCAAAATCAAAATGACAACTCAAATGCATGAATTTGAGTAAATCTGTGAGACTTTACAGAATTAAACTCTTAAACTGGAAACAGTTTGGTATTGCCTCCTGCATCCTGTTCAAACTGCTCTTACAGATTACATGCACTAGAAAGCACGTACCTTCCACTCATTCCCTCTCATACTCCCTCTGCCCTCACCCCCAAAGTTCATATAATTTATTAATTTTACCTCTATGGCAACACTAGTTTCCTTATTCTTAAAAAGCTGGAGCTCCTCTAAACGCTGCTTGTCTTCATCTGACAAAACTGTAAATGTTTCTTCTGATGGGTCCTAATGCATATTCGGGAGGAAAAAAAAACATCCAGTAACCCTCATGGAACAACTTTCTGTATTTTAATGTTCTTGCTCAAGGAGCTTTAAGAAGCATAACCATTACCAAATCTTTTACCTCAAAATTTACCTCATCATCCACTGGAACAGAAAAGTCATCTAAATGGCTCACACGTCCATCTTTGCCTATTTCATGGACAACAAAGTCCGAGTATCTGATAGGAAGAAACATGCATTACATTTTAATAAAAATAAAAATCCCACATCACAAGAAGTCCTTTCCCGAGAAGCAGTTTGTTAGCAGAATTCACTGAAGAATTCTGAATTCACATAAGTCAGTTCACATAAAAGAAACCTAAACCATGGGAAAGCTGTACCTATTCCCACCCCCCAGACAGATACCATGAGAACACACATCTAAACACAGCAGACTTCTCTGCACATCACCAAACACCTGCTGTAGTTATTCTGAGTCATTTTCTCACTAGCTTGCAGAGATCACTAATGCATATCCTCAATCCCAGTCATTACTGACAATTAAGACTCTATTGCATTGCCACGGTGTGAACATGAATGCATTAACTCCATTGTTTCAAGTAACCTGCAGGATAAAGTGCCACTTTTTAGCTACTCTAAGGAAGGCAGGACAAATTCAGCTTTGTTCATATAGTCAGTTATAGAGATCATTCAAATAAAGTTAGTCTGCATTCTCTACGACAGCAACAAAGAATTGGACGTTTCTGATCGAGTCATTTATGTTCTGTAATAAAAACATGATTTTTAAGTAGCATTTGCTTGCAATGGAAAAAAGAAAAACAATTCTTATTCTATGAATGTTGAAAGATGAATGAAACTTCACCATGGGAATGTTTCTACTGTACCTTCCCCAAGCCCCCATTTGCCATCCCTCTGTGCAGCTGTACATTGTACTGGTAGAATTCTTTCCTGAGGAGCATTATGTGTCCTCTCTCTTACTCTCTGTAGCTGTCTAGACATACTAGTGACTAGTACCATAAAAATGCCAGGACTGATTTAATAATAGGTGTTATAAACTAGGATCAAAAAATAACCACAAGCCCACGAATTTTCTACCATCCAGCTACCTTTGGCCAATCAAAACTGGCAGATTTCCCAGAAGATTCAGCATAGACTGTGTTCCCTAGTGAAGGATTATGCTAGCTGCTTAATGCTCCACACATAAAGATTAAATATGTACATAATATGTACATATCATTTTATTATGTAAAATGACCTATATATTAAGCCAGTATTTAAAAACAGGGACTTTTCAGTGTGTAAACAAAGCATCCTTAAATGCTTTGCTAAGGCCAGAAAACAATGATTCCCACTTCAGTGAGTTTTTGTATTTGCATTCTGTTTTATTCAAAGCTGTTCTTTAATTTAAAAAACTTAGAAGCTTCATAAAGAAAAAGCTACTAAAACCCAAATATTTCACTAAATATATAACGTGTATATATAACAACTTCTGCACCCTGAATTACAGAATTCCCATTTATGTTTTGCAAATGACATTAGAACTGATCAGATAATAATTTAAAGCCTAATGGACCATTTGGTAAAAAATTTGTTTAAAGACATTAGCACAAAACAGTCAGGCCAAAGCAAAGAAGAACCAAAGAGGGATGGTTTCAATGCTGTTCTCCAGTGCCTCTAGTATCAGCAGTGAGGAGTGATACAAAAGGTGGGTGTACTGCATAAGGTTTTATGTATGCTGTACTCTGTGAGCTGCTGCCAGAGCACAAGGCAAACAGCAAAGGTCAGTGTAATCATGTATTTCTACTTATGAACAGCTTCCTTCTTCAGAGCTCCATTTGACAGGAAAATAAAAAAAAACAACCCACAATCTAGAAAAGTCCCAAATTAAACCTTTCTTTCAGTTGCAGCACTAGATAAAAAGTAATGAACCTCTCTAGTGGCCACACACAATCCATTTGCATCCTGTGAATCAGAAAAGGAAAATGGAGAACTACAACTGCATTACACAAGGAATTAACACATATAATAAGACAAAGAGTTACCTCTCTTTTAAGATTCCAGAAAACCCTTTATGAGAGCTAACAAATTTAGTTATGCCAACATCGCTTTCTGTCAGTCCATGCTTCATCATGTCTGCAAAGCTCTCTGGATCTCCATCTTCATCACTATCCTCTAGTTCTTCTTCTTCCTGCTCCTCACTTTCCTCATTGGGAATTATTTCATTTTTCATGTCCTCAGGTGGTTCTGTTACAGTCTCAATACTCTGCCCAGAGTCATTCCCTGTCTTAGATTTCTCCAAGATCTTCTGTCTTTTGATTTCATCTGCATTAGCCACATCATCCTCAGAGCGAGGACGTTTCAAGGACACACTATTCATTTCTACAGTTTCCATGTTTAAGGCACAGTATAGGATAGAAAGCCCTGAGGAGGAAGAAGAATGGTTTATTTCTTGTCTGCTTAAGAGCAGTATCAATACACAGCCTCTTCACTCCAAGGACTCTGCCCCCTGCAATGGTTCAGAAAAACTACATAACTTTCTGCATTTTTAAGTTAAACATCAAGTAAATATTCCAAACAGCTAGAAGCAATATGTACTTGGGAAGAGAGAAGGGAGATGTTACGGGGACTTAATACCCACCCAAAGCACCATGCATGCTGGGCTACAGCACAGCAGGATTCAGTACTGCACTGACCATTTACCACCATCGTCACTCTTGCCAGCCCTTACCATAGCTGCATCCAGTCCTGTGCACACACAGGCTCTGCTATCAACAGCAATGTAGTGCCCAAGAAACATTTTGTTACCAAGCCTTCTGTTAAACATGACTATTCTCAATTATTCCATTTTCTATCAAGATTCCATCTTCCAAGGACTGAGTGACGATGGCTCGATTCCCCCAACTATGAAATATCATTGCTTCCTTTTCTATGTTCTTCCAACACACACAATACCACAGGGAACTCAAGGTGGCAGCAATTCAGCCCAAAAGATAAGAGGGATGAGATACCAAAATCACTAAATGAGTGGGACAAACAAAACAACAAGGAAGTGAAATGATCTCTAAGAAGAACATGACTACTCACGCTGGTGGAACAAAGTTCTGACTCTTCCCTAGCAACTTGAGCTGCCACCTTTGTATCAGCAGAACTAGCACCTTCAGATCTGAAAAACAGAGAAAAAGTAACTCTGAGAAACTTTTAGTCAAAAAAAAAAAAAGCCTACAAAAACCTGTCAAATGTGATCACGACAGAAACCAGCTGTCCCTGACCCAGGTTGCACAGCTACTCAGATGGACTCGTTAGTAAAAAATACAATGGTAAGTGTTACCAGCCTAGTGACACAACACATTATTGCTTTTTAGCAAGCTAGAGGAGAGAACTTTGGTTTTATTTCTATGTTTATGAAAGGAAGTTGGAGTTCCAACTAATTAGGCAAGGACAGGACCCTTTTTCCAGCATCGCCCAACTGGCACACCAGCTGTACCGGGGACAAAGTGCAGGATTTGGTAGCAGGGGAGGAGGCCATCAAGTGCCCTGTGCTGATGTGCCAGTTCCAACTGGAGCCATAAAACCACCACTTGCCATCCTCCAACTCATCAGATGAACACATGGTGCCTCTGCTCCAGCTTATTTAAGAAAGGGAGGATCTGCCAGTGGCAGAAATGCAAAAGAAAGCACAGGAGGAGGCACACAACAGTGCTAAAAAAGGCACAGGGAAGGGGACAACCACTGGGGTTGGAGATGCACTCTTGGAAGAAGGCTCTACACACCAGAGCCAGGACATGCCTGATGGGACTGTGGCCTGTGGAGGTACTCAAACTGTGATAGGGACACACCTGTAGAGAGGCCCTCATGGGAAGAAATGGGAAAGGAATGAGCAGTAGAAAGAAACCTCCATGTACCAACCCCAACCTCCGGCACTACCACTGCCTTGTGCAAGGTTCAGAGCTTAACCTGAGGGGTTAAGGAGTGAAGGAGAGGAAAGGAGTTATCCTCAGGTGTTTGTTTAAGTGGTGGTTTTCTTTGTATCTCACTAGCCAATAGGTGATTAAAAGTTTATGTTAACAAGTAATAAATTAAATTAAATTTCCATGTCAAGTCAGTTTTGCCCACAACAACCAAGTTTCTAAATTAATAGGATTCAGCTGTTACTGAGAAATTAATCTAGGCACAAAGCAGTATTTCAGAGCTACATATATCATCCTGTATTATTTGTCCAGCCACTAGATAGCATATTCTATTTAAGTGGTATGTTTTTAAAGGAAGACTCATTACTAACTCGATAATCAGCATGTGCTGGGTTGGTAACTAATTGTTACCAGTAAGCTGTTAGCCACTGCTGACTTCATGGCCTGGACTTTCCATTGTAGAGATCACAAACTTAGGGTAAGGAGGGAGGAGCAACTGTTTCAGAAACACCTGAAATGTTTTGCTCAAATAAAGAGCTGAAAACGGATGCTACACAAAAAAATGAACAAAAGG
Organism: Manacus candei; assembly: GCF_025592945.1. NCBI lineage: Eukaryota > Metazoa > Chordata > Aves > Passeriformes > Pipridae > Manacus > Manacus candei. The sequence continues at coordinate 2,280,701 of NW_026138111.1, read as the reverse complement.
GAAAGAGGGAGAAACTTATAAAAATAAGTGTATGTATTGCCTAACAAGTGACAAGACACACAGAGAAGAAAGCAGAACAATTAGCAAATCAGTGTACCTTCAAGCTGAAAGCACCAATTTTACTGTATCCACAAATAAAAACAAAAGTGCATAGAACCCTTCTTTAAAAGGAACAAAAAATAAAATCATAGCCGAGAGAAGCAGTTCACCATCATTACCAGATTCTTCTCCTGTGTACTGAGATCTACAGAGCCCGGGTTATAAAGCACTGAAGAGTAAAAGGCTTCTAGATGGCTTCTGAATGTCTTCACATGGCGAACAAAACAGTGAAATCCTCTGAGACACCTGCCAAAAGCAGTAACAAGAGAAATCTCATGTTCCTAAAATAAAACTGTAATATCTAGTTATTGAATTGTACAAACTGTTAGATGAATTCAATGTTGGGCACAAATACTCCACATAACTGTCACATGCAGACTATTCTCACAGCAGAGCAATGACTCACATACTACCAAGTACTATCCTGTGCCAAACGGCAGCCATCATCTGGGATAATTTCTGCAGGGTAATTATTTGAAGGAGCAAGTTGAAGTGAGCGGGGCACACACTGCCTCGCTTGTGCAGATCGCTGCTGAGAGGCGCCTATTATTTTCTGACAGCTGCTCAACTGCCTCGGTCCTTTTCCCAACAAACAGGTGTTTCCATAAAAGCCAGAATCTGCATAAACAGCAACTCCGCAGCAATTTCAATGTTTTAGCAGAGACTGAATTTACTACTACAAATAAGAGACTCGATTCTCCTCCCCAGGCGGGAATGGTGTGGTACCTGCCCGGCAGGCACGGCGGGCGGGGGACACACACTAAATAACAGAGCCGGAGCACGCCAGCGCTGGGCACGGAGCTGGCTGCTCATGAGATGAGGCACGTGGGATTAAAAGGCGACCGGAGAGAGGGCGCGATGATGCAGCAGCAACAGCGCCCGAAGGCCAACCCTCGGGGCGGGGGCAGCGGGCAGGGAGCGGGCCAGGAGGGCTGCCGGAGCCCCGCGGGCCGGGCCGGGCCGCAGCAGCGCTCGGGGCGCCGCGCCGGAAGAGCCGCTGCCAGCGCCGGGGCTGCCGGGGCGCGGGGGCCGGAGCAAGCGCAGCCGCGGGGTCCCGGCACGGCGCGGGGAAAGCCCGGGGAAAGCCCGGCGCGACCGGGGGCGAAGTTGCCCCGAGGCGGAGCCCCCCCGGCCGGGGGCCGGGAGCGGACAGGCGGCCCCGCCGCAGAGCCCTGCGCGGCCGCGGCTGCCGGGGCAGAGCGCGGCTCCGCCCGCCGCCAGGCAGGAGCCGCGGAGGGGGAGCCACTTACCCGCACGCCGGCTCGGGAGGACGGGCCGGGCGTCAGGACGGCGGGGAGGGAGGGAGGGAGGGAGGGGAGGAAGGAGAGAGGGAGGCGGAGGCGGCGGGGACGAGCCCGCCCCAGCTCCGCGTGTGCGGAGGCGGCCCCGGCGTGTGCCCGCCCCGCCGCCCCACGGCGGTCGCGGAGCCCGCGGGAAGGAGGTGGTACCTGGCGAGGGGCTGCTCGTGTCCGCGCCTCCGTGCTCGGCTTCCTGCGGAGCGTCTGGGGGAAGCAGATGGGAATTTACAGGAGAACTGCAACTCTGCAGAAAAAAAAGTTTAATTTCCAAAATGCGGCTGTAGCCAAACCAAGGAGTCGTGTAAGCGACATGGTGGCTTTCCTGAGCTCCCCTGGCATCCGAAACACGCTGCGCTGATTGAGCATTAAGTCCCACGACGAGGGCATGTTCGAGTACCATTTCAAAACCTACACGGTAGCTATGCAAATCACACTACCATTTTAAAGCTAAATAAAACCAGGCCAGATCTGTGCTATGAGTCTTTTCTGACATAGTCAGAATGTCATCTTCTATCCTCCTTTCTATTTTAAGCAGTGGTGCAAAGAATGTATTTTCATTGACTTCAGCACGTAGATTTGTCCTTATTTTTAAGACCCTTTGTGTCATCTTCTGATCCTAGCCTGCCTCAGACTTCCTCTTTGCCGGGCTATTAACACCAGTATTTAGTGTCTCATGCTTCTCATTCTTTAGTTGTATTGTATTCGCACTCTTTTTACGTGATGAGGCTTACAACTGTCCACCCTTCACACTTGGAATTTAAATAACCCACTAGATACCAGTGAGGGTATCAGGAATGGGTTTAGTGCACTCCTGTGAACAGGTCAACAGTGGACTGGAAACAGCAATGGATTTTACTGATAACAAGGCAGATTATGGCACTTCTGAAGACTGTGGCATCACTAAGGAAGCCAGAGCTGGAACTACTATTGCCCAACTCCCAGGCTGTCTGGGTGGCAGGAGCAGCACAGAAAGAGCTACGTGTCATTTGAAGATTGCTGTCATTTGGCCAGTTGCTATGGCTCTGGTATGTTGAAAAGTAATTCCTTCACTTCTTCCAGGCAAAGACATCTCACTCAAAATGTCTGGCTGGGGGAAACCTTCAGCAAGACTTGTACCATGCATCAGTCCAACTTGCTTTGTCATGTAACTTTTTGCTTCTTCTATCTTGTGTGGGAGAATGTCCCTAAAATACTTCTTTTTCCTCCTCCAAATTCCTACATTCAGTACCTCCCTGTCTACAAAACCCTTGTCAGTAATTAAGTAGCTTGTATGTTACAGCTGTGCTTGGTATGATAATTACCCTTCTGTTAGTTCTCCCTGTTGACTGTGTTCATCTATCATCCATTACTGTCAGCTCAGATAGAATTTGGAGTGGTATGAAGTACCTCATACACTGAAGAACCAGCATTTTGAAGGACCTGCAGATGCTACTACAAGGTAAATAGCTAATATAATCATTCCTCTGCATTACCTGAATTTTCTAATATATTCAGCAAAGTTTATTACTCCTTTCTCAATACCAGTAAGCATTCTCTGACATATTAAAGAAATGTTTGTCTACATCTGAGAATCTACAGACAAAATCCTTGAGACCATCCTTCCTATGGTTCAGGGGCTGGAAGGAGGGAATCTCTAGTTCAGTTTCTGAGACAAAACTGAGCTATTCTGGCAAGTAGAGACCATCAGTACTTAAAATATGGTTTGCTCAGTCACCTTCTGTTACAGTCTATCTGTACATGGTTTCCAAGTGTGAGCTGGCAAAGGGCATCACCACTTTCTCTTTCCATTAGTCAAGTGCTCCTTTTACGTACAGAACTATAGTCTAAAATGTAATAAGAAAATAATGATATGACTGCAATTGTAGCTTGATTTTTTTCCTTATGATTGGTTTAACAATTAAAAAAACCTTTTATTATAAATGGTCTAAAATACCCATTGGGTGGTATAATTTAAAAATTTTTTCAATATGAATTAAAATGTGAGTATCAGTTTGTTCCCACAGAAACTTTATTTAATGTAACCTAAAGGAAGTTTGTTTGGGGGAAAAAAAAATATGACTGACCATAGTTATAGTCTGTAATAAGTTTATAATGTCTTCCTTCTCTCAGGTTCCCCAGAAGGGAAAATCAGGATAGCACATCTTGGCAGATGGAAGCATAAATCTGGCAAGGAAGAGAACACAAGTGAGAAGCATGTTGAGTCAGTCTCCTCCAAAGATGCTCGTTAAAAACCCAAAGGTACAAAATTGACCTGTTCCCAGTTCGTAGAAAAAAACTAATAAAATAGAGCAGCAATAACTGCACTCACTCTTCTTCAGTGTTATGCCTCCCAGGGGCACAGACAATCAGGCAGATAAATTGTAATTTTACACCCCTTTGCCTCAGCTGCACTTAACTAGTCTGATTCTTACCTGTCACTAATAGCACCACAGAGAATTAAAATGAAAGAACTATTAAAAGCCTAATGTATTTTTCGAATGTAGGTTGTTTGCGTTTCTAGTGCTTGTTTTGAAGCCTTGCATGAAGCAAAAAGTGGAGGTGATAATTCATTACCATGCAAAATTTAAAAATACAATATTATGAAACAGGGTTTTTTTTGAAAATACAGAATTTAATGCACAAGGTAATTTCAGTGAGAAGGTTCTTTGAAGAACGTTGAAAACAGTACCAAACCAAATCATACAGATTTCCAAAATAGTGACAAAAAAAGGTTTTCAGAGAACACAAATTATCAAACTTTATAGCGCTTTAATAGGCCATCACCTTTAAGTTGATTCTTCCCCTTTTCCCTTCACCCATTCTTTTTTCAAATGAAATTATGCTTATTCTTCAAATGCATCTCTAAACTCTTGGTTAATTAGTTAACAATAGAAGAAAGGTGGAAAAGCATCTTACCTAGACAGAAAAGGAGAATTTTAGGCAGACAGGGGTTTTTTTTGACCAAATCTGTCTCTGTAAAAAATTAATGATACAAAGGTAGTTGGAAACAAATCATCAAGTACTGTGCTCTATAGGGCAATTTTAAATTAAGAATGTATGTGACTACAGAAGATTAAGTAAAACCTTAACCATAGGATTGGGAGGTAACTGAAATATATTCACTTTTTTTACCTTTGTTTTGCTGTTAGATATTTGATTCAGGGACGTTGTAAAGCTTTGCAGCAGTGTAGACAAAACAGGATGTTATCGCCCACAGATCAAGTATCTGAGTGGCAGCGTTCAATTTTTGCAAAGACTGTAAAGAGCAAGTGTTGCATTAAATAGGAATCTGAGCTGGGGGAATAATGATATGTTTCTGCCCCCATTCACAATTATCTCATAAAGCCTTTAACCTCCAAGGGGTAAAACACCTTTCTGTGTGTTTGTGCATGGGAGGAGGAGAACAGCTGGAACAGGACAGAGCCTGGAGTGTGAGCTGGTTGCTCCCACTGCTCTCAGGGCCACAAGAGAGCCAGGATGGCAAGTCATGCCAAGTGGGACCTTCTCCTGCAGTAAAGCTGCTGCCTCACATTTGGGAGGAAAAAAGGCTACAAAGGTGAAGGGAGAAGATGAGCTATCCTGACAGCTCATGCTGCTTGAGTGCTGGCCTGTGGGGTAGAAGAGTGTGCTGTTTATATGCCTCCTCACCTTGCCTATGCCTGCTGTCACACTGGGTTTACCAAGAATTATTTTGGCTGCATTTGATCACTGTTATTGGTGTGAAATTTTGTCCCCTATTAAGCTCCTGGTAAAATGCCTGTTGTCCTCAGTACGACTGGATCTGGCCACTGAAAAAACTTCAGAAGTCGCAGCATTCACGTGAAAGGGTCACAGACATGAAACTGAAATGGATTACGGCAATACCTGGTGTATTTTTTACTCATAGCTGTGAATGACTTTAAAATCTCATTCCCCATCATCCATACAGAAAATCCTAGTACCTGAGTTTGGTTAACATCTAGGGTATAGCCACATTGTAGTATTCCTTCTTTACATGCCTAATTCTGCATGTAGTTCACAGACAATAAAATCCAGAATACAGGTAATCCTCCATCTTTCTATCACCCATCTCTTTCCTGCTGCCTGGAGATACCGTTGATCCTTCATTCACATGGGGAGTTGTTCAAACTGATTAGCACTGGCAAAAGTAATCTCAGGGTCCTCCTGGCTACTTGACAAAAAGAGCATAACTGACTTTAGGCTACTCTCTAGAAGCAGTACAGAAAACATTCATGATTTCAAATAGGAAATAGGTAATAGGAACTTATTCCATCACAGTGTGTCATTTCACAGTTTAGCTGAGCATTCACTGGGCCAGGGCATCTGTACTGAGAGCACACAAATAAGTTTCTCCTATGCAGGTGAGGATGAGGAGCAGAATCCTGAATCCTCTCCAGTACATGCTTGGTGGTCAGTTGAGAACATGGAGTATGCTCTGAGAGCAACCACCTTGACTGTATTTTTCAGGGTACGGAATTACCTTATCACTATGAAATAAGTGCAGTGTTAGGGAGGATTCTGCTTTAAGTCTAAGCTTGGCTGTGGGGCACAGTGAAAGCCATATAGTGGGCTGACACAGTGGTTTGCCTGATTCTGTTTCTTCTGTAAGATGCTTGCCAATGTTGCTGATGAATATTAGGGAGGGAAGTATTCTGAAAAAGCCCCAAACCAAGTGAAAGAATAGAATATTAGATCTGTATTTCTGCTACCAGATTGTCAGATGATCCATGGAGTTACTACACAAGGTTTAAAATGTTGAGAGAGAATTCTAAATATAATTTTTAGTATCCAGATAGCCTCTGAATCTAATAAAGCTTTTCATCAAAATGAGATGTTATATGCAGACTTTTGTTAAAAAAAAAAATTAATTCTACAGAAAGGCACCCAAAACCTGTGCTATTTGTGCTACTCTGTTTCTGTGGAAACCGCGTGTTGGAAGAGAAGAGAGAAAAGGGGGGAGAGAATGAGAGGTGAAGTGTTTTGGGCTGGAGTCCCATTGGCCAGTCACAGTTTGAGCTGAGCTAAGTCAGACAAGCAAGCCCTCAATGCTGAAGTCCAGATAGTTTTCTTTCCTCCTCTCAATTTGTGGTGAGGGAGGAGTCTGGTTCAACAGACACCTTTTCAAAAGTCACAGAATTACAGAGTATTCTGAGTTGTAAGAGACTCAAAAGGAGTGGTTGCTTAAGCAATTTATCTGGTTTTCCCCCTGATTTTTACTCATATCAAAGAGGTGATATTTACAGATATTTTATGCAACAATAGTTTTAGTCAATCAGGAAGCAGTAGAGCAAGGTTTGCTCTGAATAGAGCCTTCCATTGACAGACATGTTGCACAGTCACTGCTCTTCTGAAAAGCACCATTGTGTCCTTCAAAGGACGGTCTCCTCTTCCAAAACTGAAAAGACACCTTTTCTTCTTTCTAGGGCTTCCAACACATGCGTGGTTTTGATCCATTGCTATGAAAGACAGCCTTGACTAATAAACTCAGCTCCTTACTTTCTATTCCCTGATAACTGTTTCACTGACAGTCATACTGCTTTTTCCTAGAATAAAAACCTTTCTTTAAAGTAATACCTAAATTAACATCTTAATATATTGTGAATCTTTTCTGTTGTTGGTCAATATTTTTCTGCTGCCTGTGGGTGTGGGTCCAGGTAAAAATCCTAACATAATACAGTTGTGATTGATGGCCTTATTCTGTAGAAATAGAAAGTGCAGGGGTGCTCTGTTTCTACCACATATACACAAAAAAATTACCAGGTTGACATTGCAGTCTGAGGCTCCAGGTTGGAGAGCCTGGGCATTTTCCTATTTATCCTCAGTACATGCTGCTACAGAAGACCAAATGGACATGTGTGGCACATAATATTATGTCCAAAGTTCATCAGAGGATTCTGAACTACTGCTGGAACAGACAAAGCAGTTTGCAAGAATGGAGATTCTGAAAAAAAAAGTTAACTAAGAAAATGACATTATCTCTTCAAATTTGGGTATAAGCGTGTACAGACCGAAGAATTTCAGAATAATTTCTTACAAACAGAAGCTAAAGGGAAGGGCCAAACTCACATGGACAGTAGCTGTACATTTTGGGTCTCTGCACAGAGCAATGAACACCTGCTTCTTGCTCTGCTGCTGCTTCAGCTTCTTACTAAGACATTAAAATCTATTCAAGTCTCCCTCTAATTTCTATGCATGGCTTTTAGCAGTCCAGCATGAAGAGAGTTGACTCGCACAATCCAGGGAACCCTGCAGCCCTTTCCTTTTGTATGCCTGTAGTGTGTTGCACTGTGCATGAAAGCAGCAGGAGGAGAAAAAAGAAAAGAGCAGAAAAGCAAGTAGTTGGTACCAGGCACTGGTGCTGCCTTTGTTCTTTTGTGTATTAATGTTTTCATAAACTACAGCTGAGTTGCAGGTCAACCTAACTTCCCAGTTTTATTTTATTTGTAAGCCATTCTGCATTTTAGAAGGGTGTTTATTGTTTACAGTTGGCAGGTCTGACTGCACTCCTCTTTAGGTTATTCAGGCTTTGACGGCTTAAGAAATATCTGTTTGTTGAAGTGCTTACTGCTGTTCACCCATTTGGAATGAATAGGAAGTTCAGGCCACACAAAGACATTATGATACAGTCAGAACATGCCAGAAACACAATACATTGAAGCAACACTCCATTAACCCAAGTTAGGTAGTGCAGAAAAGTGATCACATTTATATCAGTATATGCTTTAGGAGACAAATTAACCTTTTATTCACTGTAATCCATAAAATTCTCCAGGCACAAAACAGAAGGCATTAATCAGAAGCTACTTGGCTCTACACACCTCCCTAGAATAGGATCTGGAACTGCCCTTTACAAATTGAGAAAATGTGAAAAACTCTCTCCATGAGTAGTATGAAAGTCCCATTTTAAACTCATGAAAGCCAAGATAGGTGAACAGCATTCACAGAAACACTGTGCCTCGCTGCTGCAACATCACACAGCAGTCCTGTGTGGACAATTTGTGTACAGAGACTTTACTGTGGACAACACACTCCTCTGTAGACAGACTGTTCTTTCATAGGTCTATTAAGTTTTTGTGCCACTGTTAGTCATCACTGGTCAACAAATTCCACTCATTTTCTTGGTGTTAATTTTCCTGTTACATAAATATGGTTGAGAATAGAGTGGCAATTACAACATGGATAATCTTGTACAAGTACATTGTATTTTCAATGCTTTCCCTCTTGCTGACAACCGTAAAATCTAATAAATCACCAAAGCTTCATAATGCATTTTGAAGCACCCCCCTACACAGCTGTTCAATCACATACTCACTTGAGTACAATCAGAAGAGATCTCTTAAAAAAAATCCATGGTAAGTGTATATTTCTACAAAATAGATTTACGTAGTGTGTGAACAGCAGCTGCATCCTCTGGCAGCACACATTATTTGCCATTGATCTGATACTGGGATAAAATGCCCTATAATAAACTGCAGACAGATTTTTAGAAGGGCGTTCCTCCAGGTAGATTGAGGAAATCTGAGTCAGCTCCAGGTAGTTCAAGGTAATCAGCTCACAGTGCTGTACCCGTGTTCAAAGAATTTAGATTCAGGATTTTTCATGGCTTTTACAGAAACTGCAAAAATTACAAGGGCAAGTAGCTTGAATACAGCCCTGCTCAATAACAGTGTATTGATAAAGGCACGCTCTGTTTTTCTCAGCAAGGTGTGCCATATAAACACACACTCGACAAGCAGCTTGAGTCACTGCCTGGCTGCAGTTGAAATGATGTGCCTTGCAAAGTTGCAAGTCAGACTAACAAATCCATGATTTGCTTTAAAGAACAAGATGCCAAATTCTGATTTGCCGTTTTAAGACTGGATGATTCACATAAGTGACATAGAGACAGGGGTACTTTCCGAGCTAAGAATACTCACAAAAGATCTGTATTTATCTGACTTCAAATATATTTGGACACACTGGTAAAAATGGGAACAGACTTTGGACATTGGGAAGAATGCAGTTCACCTAGTCCACAAGAGAATAAATTAGAAGGTCTGAACTCAGTGCAAATGAGAGAGTATTATCTTAAAATCATAACCTTGCAATTTTTCTTGCATCTCTCAATCAGAATCAAGGCATAAGGTTCAATGTCCATTTAAAAATCTCTCTTACTTATAAATCATTTATATGTTCATTAGCTGAAAATTATTTATTGGCAGATAGGTTCCATTAAAAACTACTAGGAAGGTGCTGACCCATGAAACCACTACTGTGTTTCATGAGTAATAAAACCAATGTAGGTCATTTTTTGACAAATTTATGTTCAGTGTTCCATACTCCTCCACCCATGATGCAATAAAACTATTCTTTCTCTTTGCTTCCTGTACTTCCTTCCAGTACCTTCAGCTGCCTTCTGTATCTCAGATGCCTTTCTGCCACCATGTTATTCCAGTATATTACATTATTCCAGATGCCACCTTTGCCCTCTGTTTGCCCTTTTCCAGCTTGTTGCCTGGACCATGGTAGGAGAAGGGGTTGACTCATTGATAAGGATGCAGCAACTCCTGCCAAATAGAGTAGAAGCCTCCTGAGTTCTCCTTCCTTTGCTGTCAAGAGACACATTAGTAGTGTCTAGCCCTAGTATCCTCATAGTAACTTTCAGACTTCATAACTGGAAGACTAACCTACTGCCAGCTTCATTTGAAATTGGACAATTAATTAAAAATATATCAGATGGGGACCAACCCTTCATATAAATCTTGTTTTCTTAGAGAATATGCTAAGAAATATTAATAGAAATCCTATTAAAATTAAAACAGGAGTAAAATAGCAATTAAAGTAGCTTTAGGAATGTTTCACGTAGATATTTTAATTAGTTTACAGTATGAGGTTTCTTGCACTCAGCACTCAGTGAAAATAAATAATTTTCCACTTCAGAAAAAAAAGAAACTTAAGAGAGAGGTTAAATGAGTTATGATGTGAATAAGTTATTTAGAGTTAAAACTCTATGAACTTAACTAAAAATTTCTGACATTTACAAATGTTCTGGTGCTAATGTTTCTTGGCATTTTAAAATGACTGTGTTGTGAGTGTAGTACTTATGCAGGGGAGAGCAATTTGACGTATATCTCTGCTTAGATTCCATACTTCTATCCCTGCAAAAGGATGACTTACCTATTTAATTAAATACTACTTGAATAAAAAAACTGTGTCTGTGGTTAACTGAGTGTCTGCTCTTCATTAATAGATGTCTTTGTTTTATTGCTTAGGAAACAAACATAAATGCAGCATGACAACAACATGAAAATTTTGAGATAGCTTTTTTGCAGCTTTCAGATATTGCAAACAGAAGTTGAGAGTTAGAGTACCATGATATCATTAAACCTTCCTTAAAAGATTAATGTAGTAAAAATAGAGATGTTTTAAAGTCCAAGTGCTGAAATATATGGGGTGAATTGTTGCTATATACAAACAGGAATTATTCCTTTATCCAGAGGTCAAGCCTAGAAAGCCCCCTCCCATATGTTACTCTTAAGAAACAGGAAATTAATTATATAATACTCTGAGAAAAACAGGGAAAGAATCTGAAATATTTATGCACTTTTTTTTTTAATCTATGCACTATCTGCTGGGGAAGCATGATTAATCAGTGATTAAATTCAGGGGGAAAAAAAGGGGGGTTATATGCATAGTATTCAAGAAACTAATCTAAAGCAGTCTAAACTTTCACAAGTCCAGTCTAAACTGCAAAGTGTTGTGCTGCACAACATACCCAAACCCTGGTTCCTTAGTTCCTCCACAGAGCACAGTACAGCTGCTTTCTGGCCTCATGCCCAATTCTTATTCCACCCATCAACACCAGGTGGTGGAGAAGGTCAAGCCTGGCTGGATTTCATTTCAATGTAAGCCTGAGAAATAGCTGGGGATTCTGGGTCCTGGATTTCAGATTGACTCAGTCATCTACTGGCCAACAAGACTGTAATGTATTGCTACATGGCAGAGTGTAATTTAGGGTCTAAGATCACAGATATAGTTCTCAGCTCTGCAGATACTGAGTAACTACAGATTGTATTAACAAATTTAGGCTAATATAACTCGTTGGTTACTTATTCATTAATTCACTAATTTAGTGGAGAGTAACCACAGGTCACTAATAATGGGCTGCTCCTATAGTACCCAGACTAGGTCATTTAGAGCTAACTCTGAACTGTTTACTCAAGTTGCACCTAGACCTTTGTCTGCAGTGAGCATTTAAAAAAAATTTGGGAAAGCATGTCTGTTCCTGACAACAAAAAACTAAAATTACTGTGATGAAACTCTGAACAATTTCTTTTCAGAGAGAGGAAAAGTTAAGAGTTACACAAGGCCACTGATGTCCAAAAATAGGACAGGAGAGGAAGCATGGCTTATACTTTTATACCTTGCAATGTGTTCCTGAAAAAGTGATATTAGGAAATGTACTTCAAGTCCCCTGCATAGTGAAGTGGATAAATTAAAGTAATTTGGTATCCATCTCACCTATTTTGCTGTGTGAACCTGAATTACAGCATGTGCACTGTGATGCTATTTTGTAGCCCTGCACAATTCAGGACAACTTCTATTTTCATCTGTCTGCTTACTAATTTGCCATTTACCTCTTGAGTATGAGGGACCATACAGCAGTTTAAGTCCCTGTTTTCATGTGACTTTCTCCATTTCTGTAGAGCTATTTCATTTAAGCAATGCAAAAAGAGACTCTCTGGGACAGCTGTGTTCCAGCATGCTGGAGACTTGCACAACCTTCTAGTGGTCCTCTGGGGTGAGCACAGCAAAGAAGAAAATTCTGGATGGCAAACTCTTACATATAAACACTTTTTGTAAGTTTGAGAATGAAACAATGAAGCAGGGAGTAGGTCAATGCCAGGAAAAGAAAATAAAGTACATCTACTTGTTCATTCACATTGGACAGCTTTCGAGGCAGAAGAGTTTGTCTCAGATTTGAGGTTGGGCCAAAAAGGGCTATACTGTAAGAAATTCCTCCAGCAGAGGTAGAGAAGGGGTAACCAAGATATGGAACAGGCCTCAAAAACAACAAAATGGACAGAGACTGTGAATTTACAGACTCAGAAACAGAATTGATGACAAAGCTACTGGATAAAAGGTTTGTTCTTTCTTATGGATAGAATTACACACTATAACCTGTGCAGGCATTAATTACTGTGGAGGACAGCAGATGGCATAGTATGACTCTTCCTTTGGTCAAGGACGGGAGTTGTATCATCTTCTGTCTCCTTTTCCTGCTTGGGACCCTTATTCTATTGGGTATGTGCACATACAATCCAATAAAAATTCCAGTGATTTTCTGTAGGCATGGTTTAACTGGTAACTATTAAACTTACTCAAAGCTGATGCTTAGCGAGAACCAAGTACCTTTTTGTCTCCACCTACTGAACTCTGTGTCACACAGGTGCTAAGCATTAAAGCAGTGTTCCAGGGAGTGTTCGTGGTAAGTCCTACTTGTACTAAGTGAAGAAATGATTTTGTGTTTGCAGTGTTTGGTCTCTTGTTCCTTTTAGTTCACAGGATGCTTTCCAGCCAAAAAAGTAAGAATTGGATTTATTTTTTAGCTAGCCTTAGCATCATAATTCAGGATCCTTTTAATGTTCAATTGTGTGTTTTCCCTATTCCTGCTTGATGAGTCTTACAAATGACTGAAATATGAGAAAATCACAGTGGTCAGTGAAAGTGTTGGAGAGAACTCCCTGTATCTGTTTTGCAGCTTACTATCTCTCTCCATTCAGTGCTTTGCTAATGGCCCACCAGGCTATAATAGTCTTCTACCAGATACTGGGAAAAGTTGTTTCTTCTTCCAATCTGGGACCTCCAACTGATTAACATATTCTCATGGCACTGCTGTTTGAAACCATAACTAGTAAACATCCCTTTTATCTGACAGCCCCAGTCCCTCAGCAAGGGCCTCCCCTAACCATCACAATCTCTGTGTAAGAATGCATTAATATGAAATACTATAGGCTCTGTAGCCTGGCAGCATGGGATACAACTGTTTCTGTGCAGAAAGAAGAGATGAAATGAAAGCACAGTAAGCACATAAAATATTAATTTAAAGCTTAGAGTGATACAAAGTGTTACAGGGTGACCCTTTTCTTCTTTCCTCTCTCTGTGGGCCAAATCAGATACACATTTGGTGAAAAGGACCCTGATCCAGTGACAATTAAAAAAAAAAACAACAATAAAACCAAAACAACAAAGATTCAAGAATAACCTGCTGGAAATAAGCCTTGGACACCGCAGTGCCAAATGTACCTCTTGAGTTCTACTGAAAAAGAAGCTGGCAAGAAGTGATTGCCAGTAATTTAAAGAACAACTGGGAAGTTAGAATACACATTACAAAATCAAGCGCAGTTTCTTGGGTTGCTCTCTCCCCTCATGTCCAATGAGCTGCAGCACCCACAATTTTAGCAGGTTATATGTGATATACAGGGGACACATATTTCACATAATCAGGTTCTTCAGCTGTCCAAGCAATTCCAGATTTTAAAAGGTAACAACAAATCATTTTAACTCCTGAAATGGAAGACCATCTGGACAGATGTAATTCTTTTACCTGCAGACCAGGCTGGCTCTAGAGAACAGAGAATAATACGCTGGCAATGCAAACTTCCCTTCTGAGAATAATTTCACTGCAAATAAGATATTTGCATATTTTATTATTTGCAGTATTTCCAGTACTATTTCATGCAGTACTTTAATTTGTAACAGAATTCTTGACTTTGAACTATGTATTATTTTGGGGGAAAGAAAGGACAGGGAGCCTTCTTCAAAATTTTGAACAGGGCAGACAAGATCATGGAGTCCTAGAATTGGAAAAGACTTTTAAGATCATCAAGACCAACCACTGATGTTATAACCATAATAATCTTAGATAAATCAGTACATAACATTTCCACATGGATTTCAACTAAGTTAAAGGAAGAGACAGAAAAGGCACAGTGTTCTCCTGGATTTTCAGTGATAAGAGGCATGTTGTGAGTGTATTGAGTTCACAGTATCATTTCTTGCTTCTGTCCTCATATAAATGGTCCAGAGCATTGTTCCAGTGAATGCAAATAGTGCCAAGCATATTGATAAGCAAGTAGATTTGGATGTATCCTACCATCAACTAATCAGGTTCTTGTCATTCTGCTTTTTTTCCCGTTTTCTAAAAATTGTGTTCTTACTTCAGAAATAATGCATAATTTAGGACAGAAGAGGAGATTTTAGGAAATGGACTTATATGCCTATTGTAACTAGTGTTTGAAGGGAATAAAAGCCCTTATTTTTAAGACATGTTAAAGTCAGGTATCTGAACAAAGAAGAAATAATTTTCCTACACTGGATTTCTTCTTCATTGGAAACTGGAATAGCCAGAGTCCTTTAGTTTTATGGTTAATCCTTCTCTGTACCAGGGCAGCCCAGCTAGTAAGGCACTGAGTGTTCTGTAAGATGGGTAAAAATCTTGCTGACTTAGAAGTTACTGTAAATAGATGGACATATTTTGTGAATGCAGTTTAACAGTGTAGTAAATTTAAAGGCCTGGCCTGAGTAAGTGGTGTAGTGAAGACATACTCTTTGGTGACAATATTTACATTCTTAATGTTTATGATAATAGTTTGCAGCTCTGAAGGCAAAAGCATGTGAATATTTCCTACAACAGTCATTTGTGTTACTACAATGAATGACAAAGTGGGCGTAAAACATGATTAAATCAACCCCCAAAAATCAAGCCCACGGAATTAATTTCTAAGAAACAATGCACAAGGCCAAATAGCAATAGATTAATTCTCTGTGCTTTGAATGAACATAGCTGACTGCTTACACTATTTTTACTGTGTTTTGATGTTACTCATCTTATAGTAGGAGCACAGGGAATTTCCCATGCCTAGAGGTGGATAATCAGTCTTTATTCAGTTCTTTGAAAGCAACCAGGTTCATTTATGAGTCTTCTTTGTGAAGGCTAACAAGGTTGGCTAACAAGTCAAGCCATTTCTGCTTTTATTTTTAACAATTACCTTTAACATTTTCTGCTTTTGAAAAATTCATGTTGCTGTTTTACATGGTATAGATGTGTTATATTCACATCCACATAGAATAAAACTGAATGGCTAGTTCACATATGTTATGAACCAGGCTGGTAATGCCTACGACTATTGAAGCTGACTGACATTTCACTTTGCAATATCCAGTTACTGTTATCTTTGTAAAACTTTAATCATATGGGATGAAATACCCTGTGCTGAGTAATGAAATAATTCATACTTTTTAGAGAATGCTGTTTTGATACCAAAAAAGAATCCTGAGCTACTTCTTGGAAATGCCCCCCTAGCATAGTAGTCCCTTGGATCCAGCATGTAGTCAAGACTAATTAAGCAAAAGAGGCAAAGTTTTTAATGGCAAACAATAGTGTACTGATAACTGTAGCTGCTAAAGCATGTTGCCTGTGTAACTGAGCCAGCCAAATGCTTGCTTCCTACAAAACAGGACAAGCTTACTCTGATGTCAAGAGGCAGCTCTGGAAATATACCCAGACAAACTTGTTTGGCCAGTGCCTCTTTACTGGCCATTCCCCTCTGTCCTAGTTAGGACAGCTGAGATCAGTTCATCATGGTGGGTGTAACCCAAAACTGTATTCTATAGCCTTCCATGTCATTTCCCAGAAACTAGACTATTGTTGTCAATAGACTATTCGCACCCTCTGCCCATAGAGCATGGTGGGTGTAACCCAAAACTGTATTCTATAGCCTTCCATGTCATTTCCCAGAAACTAGACTATTGTTGTCAATAGACTATTCGCACCTTCTGCCCATAGAGCCTGACTCCTCAGGCTATAAACTAGGTGTTAAGAGGCCTGTGAGATAGGAGGATGTTTCTGTCCTCACACCCTTTGTGAACCCCCCGCCCTGAGGAGAGTACCAAGCATTCCTGCCTGAACTGGAGGATATATAATCTTGGAGTTTTGGAACATTTTTGAACCCACTCGTGGGATCCAGAGGACGGCTGCATCTCATCGCTCTCAACCAGACTTAGACCACCACTGGACTGCGATCACCAGTTCTGGCCAGACTGCAGCAGCTCTCCCACCAGCAGGTTCTTCCCCTCTCCCTTTACTTTGGACTCAAACAGGGCCCAAGGAACACCACTTTGTTCAGGCCCCAGGGTACTGGGTTACACATTTGGGTTTTTTGTGGGTTGAGACCAATTGTTTGTTTGTATTATTGTACTTACTGTATTATTTTAATAAATTGTTATTCTGACTTATAATCTCTCCTTTGAGTTGGGTTCATTCCCCCTGCTGGTTAACTTTTAAACCAGCACATTTTGGCGCCCAAACGTCGGGCAGAGAGAGAGAAGTCAGAATCACAATTTCATTTGAAGCATTTGTCTATTTGAATATAGAAACTCCCTGATCACCATGTTGTTTGATGCACTCACATGGATGTTGTATTTGAGCCTGTTCATATTTCCACAGATGGCGTATTATTTGCCTGTTTTGATGCTCTCTTTAAGACCAGGGAGAGGGATCCAAATTGCTTTATTAGTATATTATGTTTATGTCATTCTAACATCAGAAGCAATGAGTTTCATTGTAAATGTGTATTCAGTCCTGTTTGCCTGTCCTGGTTTGGGTTGCTACCTCTGGGGCCTCATTAAAAATCGTACCCAGCTTTTTGGGGGAACAGGGGTGGATGGTTTCCAGCCTCCCACCTCCTTCTTCCCCTTCAGACCTGCTAAAACAGTTTTTGAAAATATTGAGTTCCCTTTTGATGTTAAGGACAGCATAATGTTATTGTTAGTGTTGCTCTGTCTGCTCTGTACTGTGTACACCATGTTTAGGGTCAGAAAAGTGCCTTTTAGGGAGGTTGGTTGGACACCTGCCCTGGGAGCAGATAATGCTGAGTGGCACGGGAAGTGGGAGGACATCAGCCAGTATTTGGAAAAGTTTTCTCCTCCAATGATCTGGAAATTCACCCCTGAACAACTGCAGGATCCTGTTAGCATGATAAGACTGGTGAAGGAAAAATGCTCTGGCAGCTCCAGAGATGGCCAGCTCACAGCAACCTGCTGGGCCCTGGCCACTGCCTACCGGGCACTGCTTGACATGATACAGCACTGTCAGGGCGAGGAGAGAAGGAGCAAATCCGCAGACACCACGTCCACCCAAACCACAGCTGAGTCAGAGGGAGAAAGAAATGAACCAACCAGCACCGTGTCCACACAAACCATCGAGGAGCCAGAAGAACAAGCAAAACCAATAGCAGTCGCCCCTGTCCAGAAAAGGAAATCAAAGACTAAATCAGTTCGCATAGCAAATGATGACGAAGAGGCGGGACCTTCACATCCACCGGAGGAGACAGAGCCAGAAATAATCACTCGGTCCCTATCCCTGGGTGAGCTACGTGAGCTCCGGAGAGAGTTCACACGACAGGCAAATGAGTCCATTCTGACCTGGCTGCTCCGAATCTGGGATGCCGCAGCTAACGATACGATCCTAGATGGGAGTGAAGCCAGACAGCTGGGATCCCTGTCTCGAGATGTAGTCATTGATCAGGGGATTGGAAGGAGGCAGGAAACTCTCAGCCTCTGGCGGCGACTGTTGTCCAGTGTGAGGGAGAGATACCTTTGCAAGGAGGACCTCCACGTACAGCAAGGACAGTGGAACACGATGGAACAAGGTATCCGGTGCTTAAGGGAGTTAGCTGTACTGGAGATAATCTTTTCAGAGGATGAAAGATTCCCTAAGAGTCCAGATGGCGTACAGTGCACATCCCAGATGTGGTTAAAGTTTGCACGACTCGGGCCAGAAATGTATTCCCGCTACTTAGCAACGCTGCAATGGAGGGAGGGAGAGGACAAGGTGGGAGCATTGGTTAGCAAACTCAGGATTTATGAAGACACTGTCACCGCCCCATTACGAGCCCACGTCTCATCTGTGGAAACCAAACTGGCTGAACACGTCCGAAGCCTAGAAGAGAAAATTGAAGAGGGACACCAGAAGCTAAGAGAAGAAATTAAGGAAGGGATTTTCCATATCTCGCCAGGACGAACAAGAGTCTCTGCTATCAGGAGCCAGCGTCCCCCAGCTAAGGAGAGAAGGTACACTCCACGTAGCGATCTATGGTTTTACCTCCGTGAGCATGGAGAAGATATGAGGAAGTGGGATGGGAAACCCACCTCTTCCTTAGCAGCCCGGGTACGTGAACTGAAAAGAGGAACAAATACCATAAAGAACTCTTCAAGGGTAAACGTTGCTCCAGTCTCTCGTGGGCAAGACTCCAGACGGTACAGGAATGATGATATGTCTGATCCTCTTGAAGGGACCTCCAGGTCATACCCACAAGAAGAGCACAATGAGTACCATGACCAGGACTAGGGGTGCCCTGCCTCTAGCCAGGTAGAGGAGAGGGACAATCGAGTCTATTGGACTGTGTGGATTCGGTGGCCTGGCACATCAGAGCCACAAAGATATAAGGCTTTAGTGGACACTGGCGCACAATGTACATTAATGCCATCAAGATACGTAGGGGCAGAATCCATCTCCATTTCTGGGGTGACAGGGGGATCCCAACAGCTGACTGTACTGGAAGCTGAAGTGAGCCTGACTGGGAAGGAATGGCACAGACACCCCATCGTGACTGGTCCAGAGGCCCCGTGTATCCTTGGCATAGATTACCTGAGGAGTGGGTATTTCAAAGACCCAAAAGGACTTCGTTGGGCTTTTGGCATAGCTGCTGTGGAGACGGAGGAAATCAGACAGTTGAACACCTTGCCTGGTCTCTCAGAGGACCCCTCTGCTGTGGGACTGCTGAAGGTTGAAGAACAATTGGTACCGATAGCCACAGCAACAGTGCACCGTCGGCAATACCGCACCGACCGAGACTCTGTGACCCCTATACAAAAGATGATCCGTGAACTGGAGACCCAGGGGGTGGTCAGCAAGACTCGCTCACCCTTTAATAGCCCTATATGGCCAGTGCGTAAGTCCAGCGGAGAGTGGAGGCTGACGGTGGATTACCGTGGACTCAATGAAGTCACACCACCCCTGAGTGCTGCTGTGCCGGACATGCTGGAGCTCCAGTACGAGCTGGAGTCCAAGGAAGCCAAGTGGTATGCCACCATTGACATAGCCAATGCCTTTTTCTCCATTCCTTTGGCAGCGGAGTGCAGGCCACAATTTGCTTTCACTTGGAGAGGTGTGCAGTACACCTGGAATCGACTGCCTCAGGGGTGGAAACACAGTCCCAGCATTTGCCATGGACTGATCCAGACTGCACTGGAAAAGGGTGAGGCTCCAGAGCACCTACAGTACATTGATGACATCATTGTATGGGGGAACACAGCGGGCGAAGTCTTCGAGAAAGGAGAGAAGATAATCCAGATTCTCCTAAGAGCCGGTTTTGCCATTAAACGGAGTAAGGTCAAGGGACCTGCTCAGGAAATTCAGTTCCTAGGAGTGAAGTGGCAAGATGGACGCCGCCTAATTCCAATGGAGGTGATTAACAAAATAGCAGCCATGTCCCCACCAACCAGCAAGAAGGAAACACAGGCTTTCCTAGGCGCTGTGGGCTTTTGGAGGATGCATATCCCCGAGTATAGTCAGATTGTAAGCCCTCTCTACCTTGTGACACGGAAGAAAAATGATTTCCAGTGGGGCCCCGAACAACAACAAGCCTTTGAACAAATTAAACAGGAGATTGCCCATGCGGTAGCCCTTGGGCCAGTAAGGACAGGACAGGACGTGAAGAACGTGCTCTACACCGCAGCCGGGGAGAATGGCCCTTCTTGGAGCCTCTGGCAGAAAGTGCCTGGGGAGACCCGAGGACGACCGCTAGGATTCTGGAGTCGGGGATACAAAGGATCTGAAGCCAGCTATACACCAACTGAGAAAGAGATCCTGGCTGCCTATGAAGGAGTTCGAGCTGCCTCAGAAGTAATCGGCACCGAAGCGCAGCTCCTCCTGGCACCCCGACTACCAGTGCTGGGCTGGATGTTCAAGGGAAGAGTTCCTTCCACACATCATGCCACCGATGCCACATGGAGTAAGTGGATGGCTCTGATCACGCAGCGAACCCGGATAGGGAATCCTAATCGCCCTGGGATTCTGGAAATTATCACCAATTGGCCCGAAGGTGAGAGTTTCGGACTATCCTCTGAAGAAGAGGAGGAGAAGGTGACACGGGCTGAGGAGGCCCCACCATATGACAAGCTACCCGCAGATGAAAGGCGATATGTGCTCTTCACGGATGGCTCCTGCCGCATTGTAGGGACAAACCGAAAATGGAAGGCAGCTGTATGGAGTCCCACACGGCGAGTTGCAGAAGCGACTGAAGGACAAGGTGGGTCAAGTCAGTTTGCAGAGCTTAAAGCCGTTCAGTTGGCTTTGGATATAGCTGAACGAGAGAAGTGGCCAAGACTCTATCTCTACACTGACTCATGGATGGTGGCCAATGCTCTGTGGGGATGGCTGGAAAGATGGAAAAAGACCAACTGGCAGCGCCAAGGGAAACCCATCTGGGCGGCGGAGATGTGGCAGGACATCGCTGGTCGGGTAGAGAAACTGAGTGTGAAGGTCCGTCACGTAGACGCTCATGTAGGCAAGAAACGGGCTAATGAGGAGCATCATAACAACGAGCAGGCGGACCGAGCTGCCAGGATTAAAGTCTCTCAGGTAGATCTGGATTGGCAGCACAAAGGAGAATTATTTCTGGCTCGATGGGCCCATGACGCCTCCGGTCACCAGGGGAGAGATGCAACATACAGATGGGCTCGTGACCGAGGGGTGGACTTAACCAAGGACATTGTCTCACAGGTCACCCATGACTGTGAGACATGTGCTGCCATCAAGCAGGCCAAGCGGGTGAAGCCTCTATGGTATGGTGGACGGTGGTCAAAGTACAGGTATGGGGAAGCCTGGCAAGTTGACTACATCACGCTCCCCAAAACCCGCCAAGGCAAGCACTACGTACTGACCATGGTAGAAGGAAGCACTGGATGGTTGGAGACATACCCCGTGCCTCATGCCACTGCCCGGAATACCATCCTGGGCCTTGAAAAACAAGTCCTGTGGCGACACGGCACCCCGGAGAGAATTGAGTCTGATAATGGGACCCATTTCAAGAATGGCCTTGTAGACACCTGGGCCAAAGACCACGGCATTGAGTGGGTGTATCATATCCCCTACCATGCACCAGCTGCTGGAAAAGTTGAGCGGTGCAACAGGCTGCTGAAAACCACTCTGAAGGCACTGTGTGGGGAGACTCTCAAACACTGGGAGCTGCATTTAGCAAAGGCCACCTGGTTGGTCAACACCCGAGGTTCCATCAATCGAGCTGGCCCTGCCCAATCAGAACTTTTGCATACTGTAGATGGAGATAAAGTCCCCGTGGTACATATGAGAGGAATGTTAGGGAAGACTGTTTGGATTAGTCCCACCTCAAGCAAAGGCAAACCCATCCAAGGGATTGTTTTTGCTCAGGGACCTGGTTTCACGTGGTGGGTAATGCAAAAAGATGGGGAGACACGTTGTGTACCACAAGGGGACCTAATTTTGAGTGAGAATGGTCTGTAATGTTTCATTGTATATATATATATAGATAGATAGATAGATAGATGTATATAGTTTTAAAGGGATATAGTTTTTAAAGGGGGTTAATTTGGGCATGACATGGATGGCATAGAATAAGGGGTGGATAATGTCCTAGTTAGGACAGCTGAGATCAGTTCATCATGGTGGGTGTAACCCAAAACTGTATTCTATAGCCTTCCATGTCATTTCCCAGAAACTAGACTATTGTTGTCAATAGACTATTCGCACCCTCTGCCCATAGAGCATGGTGGGTGTAACCCAAAACTGTATTCTATAGCCTTCCATGTCATTTCCCAGAAACTAGACTATTGTTGTCAATAGACTATTCGCACCTTCTGCCCATAGAGCCTGACTCCTCAGGCTATAAACTAGGTGTTAAGAGGCCTGTGAGATAGGAGGATGTTTCTGTCCTCACACCCTTTGTGAACCCCCCGCCCTGAGGAGAGTACCAAGCATTCCTGCCTGAACTGGAGGATATATAATCTTGGAGTTTTGGAACATTTTTGAACCCACTCGTGGGATCCAGAGGACGGCTGCATCTCATCGCTCTCAACCAGACTTAGACCACCACTGGACTGCGATCACCAGTTCTGGCCAGACTGCAGCAGCTCTCCCACCAGCAGGTTCTTCCCCTCTCCCTTTACTTTGGACTCAAACAGGGCCCAAGGAACACCACTTTGTTCAGGCCCCAGGGTACTGGGTTACACATTTGGGTTTTTTGTGGGTTGAGACCAATTGTTTGTTTGTATTATTGTACTTACTGTATTATTTTAATAAATTGTTATTCTGACTTATAATCTCTCCTTTGAGTTGGGTTCATTCCCCCTGCTGGTTAACTTTTAAACCAGCACACCCTCCCAGAAGTTTGTTTCAGAATGCATTGTAAT
This sequence comes from Manacus candei, assembly GCF_025592945.1. Taxonomy (NCBI): domain Eukaryota; kingdom Metazoa; phylum Chordata; class Aves; order Passeriformes; family Pipridae; genus Manacus; species Manacus candei. Next base: position 2,257,836 of record NW_026138111.1, on the reverse strand, counting down.
CTGAAAGTTTGTAAAGGAACCCTGGTCTTTACTGAGATGCAGCAGGGGAATGGCTCTTAATTTCCCAGAAAGGTGTTGGCGAGGGTGTTGTAGCGATGTGGAACTGAAGGATGTGTGAAGAAAGGACATTTGGGGTACTACTGACATAACATGGCATCATCCTACTAGTCAGCTGGTGTCTGATTTTTCTGAAGGCTGTGAAAACATCTTATATCAAGTAAAAGTACAGAGGAGGTTATGGAGAAGAAAGAAGCTTTATTCTTCTAGAGAAAATGAGTCCATTTCTTCCTCTTACATTGAGCTTGAGCTCACAGTTTGTCCCTTGTTGTTTTCATTGTGATTACTGTTTGTGTAGTCCAAGTCAAGACAAAAGGAAACAGGGTAAGCCCTACATCTGATTTCTAATGCATTCTCATCTCAGTGGTTGGCAATCCCTACCTTTGAGTAGGAGGCTGAGATTTCATAGAAAGAGGCCTTAATATCAAAGATGTGCTATTGAAATTCCTATGAAAATCTGCTTAAATTTGGCCAAATTATGAGACTTTGTGAAACACCATTTTGCACATGTTGGAGACATGTGAGAGTTTAATACTTAAGTCTCAAAATATTCTATGCTTGCTTAGCAGATAAATCTCTCACATGCATGGCCAGACTGCATAGCTGCCATTCAGAAAGAAATAGTAGGCGTGAGTCCAAAACACCACTGCATCATTGCTGAAAAACTATAATTGCTTGTGTTGAGTTTGATGAGGAAACTGAAAGCAGTTGCTAATCTCTCAGTGATCCTCTCTTCCCTTGCTGACCTTTAATCAGCATGAAGAAACAGTACAATTTAAACAATAAAAAAAAGGCAATAGATTTGAAAAAGGAGATGATGGAGATAGAGATGAGAAAGGCAAGCTGGGTAAAGAGCTGGGAACTAGGAGAGGGGGCTAATGAAGAAATTTGAGGCAAGGACCCAGGAAACTGGAGGAAGTTTAATTGAAGGGGTGTCTGGGAGCCTGCTGGAAGTAATGAGGGAAGCTAGAATGAGTCATTCTGAAATCTGAGGACTTCGGCACTAGAAGAAATATTTTCATAAAAATATTGACACAGTCTGTTTTAATCCTACTTCAGATCTAAGTCATGCCAGTTCATGCCCTATTTTAGACTACATACAATACATATCTGGGTTGATGCAGCTATTTCTGGCCATAGATGAGTCTTTAATTTCATGTCAAATTGGTGTCAAACTGGTCTGCTTTGTCCTTTGTGTCTTTCTTCTTTTATTAGTAATCCAAATTAACTTGATAAACAAGAGTTCTGTACCAATGTAAATTCTGTGCAGCTGGCATGCACTCTACCATTTTATAGATTAGGAAAATGAGTCAGGTGAGTCATGTATTTTGCTTTAGGAAGAGCACAATGAATCTGTGAATGAGCCAGGAATCTAAACTCAGGAATTTCTGACTTTTTTTTTTTTTGGAAATCCCAGCTCATGCTCCCTGCTATTTTTTCTCATTACACTACCAAGATAACAAGCCTATTTGTCTTGTTTAACGTGTGCATTGCTCCTATTAATGTTAACTTGTTATAGTCAAGCACTGATGAGACAACAGTCTTGACCTTACAAACAAACCCAGCTTGTTAGTTACTGTTTCTTAATACTTCCTATCTGTAACTTTGTTGTCTGTGTTGCCCAAAACCAAGCTGAGAATTGTCCTCTTTGCTTTGTTTACATACTAGAGGAGGAAAAAACCCACATTGGTAGGCAGAAAATTCTTGAAGTGAACAAGTGAAGGACAGACTCATTGTTTGTATTCCTGCAGGGGTGTGTCATACTTAAAGAAATGGAATGGGGTTGGGAACTGAAGGAACAAGAGACAACCATGAAAGGAGAGTGGATGAGAAGGCTGCCTTGCATATTAATGAGAGCTCTCCTTTAATTGGGAATTTCCTTTCACTACAGTTTTCTTTTTCCTTTTTACACCACCCATTGTTTTGTTGTGGTTTTTTCTTCCTCTGCCTTATGTGTTATTTCACTTTTGTTCCACTCTGTGCAAGAGCAGCATGGAGTTGGCTCATATCCTGATTTCTGAGAAGTGCAGTCTAGAGACCATGCTACCACACAGTGAGAAAAGCAGTGTTGAAAGGAACTGGTACAGAAATCAGGGCAAAATTTTCTAACATCTTTCTGCTGAAGGAAGAATTTTGAATTATTCTCAGAAGGATGACAATATCACGTTTACAGGATTGCTGCTAGGAAGCTCTTTATTCTGTACAAATTGAAAAGCTAATGTGTTCTTGTGTCAGGGGCATATTTCAAAGCTAGGTCAAAAGCAAACAAACCAATCATCTGTGGGGTATCAGGTGACTGGTCCAAACTGTATTATAAACAGGTAAAAATACCATTCCATAACTTGAATTTTAATTCTTTTCCTCTGATGTTTGCACCTAAGTTCACCTAAATCTGCTGTGACATGTCCCTCCTTTCTATGTAGGTCATGTCACCTGAATCTCATAGTACCCTTCCCCAGAGTGAATGAGCTCTATGGAAATCATTGCAACAAAACAGATACCTGTTCCCATATAGTGTTCAGAGAGAGACAGACAGAATCACATACATTCTGCCTCAGTCCACCTTTATGTTGTACACTGATGTTACAAATGCTGCCTTTTGCTATTTATCCTGTCTTCTCTCTTAACTCATCATTTCTTTTTGAAAAAGTGAAGCTACACACAAGAAGACATATATTTAAATAAAGATGGGGAATTTCACCAAAACGAGGGGATTCAAATAAACAGGGTAGATTCATTCTTAACAACTCCATATCTGAAATTATTTCTATAATTTTTTAAAATTACAGGTACTTTTTGTGTTCTCAGGGAGTTATTCTCTCGAGTCTGAGAAATAAGGTGTTGGGTTTTGTGGTTTTGTTTTGTTTGTTTGTTTGTTTGTTTTTCCTGAAATACTTCTAGCCTCTACTGACCTTAATTTACTCTCCAGTCAGTAAATTGCATATGGTAGACCTCTCTACACACATAGAGAGTCTCAGTGATTTTTTGTACTTCTGCATGAGCATGCTCTGAGTGACTCTTGGCAGGGTAGGAGAGGAAGAAAACAACAAAATCCTGGAAGAATACAAACCCAAAATATGTGTCCATTAGAACTGAGTGTCTAGTATACACCCACCTGGTCCTAACATAATTCCTTCTCTGTGTGCTAGCAGACTGTTCCCCTGCCCTGATTATGTTGCTGACATTATGCTCATGAGGGAAATTCCTTCCTGACTCCAGATCTGGTGAATTTATAATCCTGTTGATGTAAGCAAAGCTCCCTGTACTTCTAAGACCCAATTGTCCAATGAGTTCTACATATAAACCTCTTGTTGGAAGTAAACAGAATTGCACATGAGTAGGACCCTGGTATGGTTTCTGCTCTAGAGCCACAGCTACAAGGTAACTTTAAGGTAGCACTGCCCTGACAAAGAAAACAGCAATCTCACTGCCTTCTCCATCATCAGCTGCTTGTCTCTGCCATTCTCTACACAGGAAAAAGTATTCATGCAGGGACACAATTTAACCAATGAAGTTAAAATTAGCCAGGAAACAATGAGTAAATAATCTGCTTTTTTAAACATTCAACTATTATTAATTTTCATGCATCTAAACTTTCTCAGCAGAAAGCCTTCAAAATTTCAGCACAGTGTTGTGTTGCCTAATCTATCACACTGAACTATCACTAGAAGACGAACCACAACAAGGGAGAAATGTCACATGCCAACATTGCACATTACTGGTAGTAGTTTATACTGGAAATGTTTTTTTTCCTGTGTTCTTTATGAGGAAGGATAGGACACAGAAGATGTTTTAATTTAGAAATGCAGCTGGGGTGCCTCATGAGAGCTGCAGTTTAGAAACTTCATGGTCCTATTGTTTTCTGTTCACCAGGCTCTCTAGTCAGACAAAAAAAGTATTATACAGTGTGGTGCCTTCTCTTGGGGTTGTCTAGCTTTATCCTTCTGTTCCTCTCCGACTTCTAAGCTGAACTAACCAGAACTAGAGATTCAATTTTCTGTCTAGTTGAAATCTCAATGATCCAATTACTTAAGACCAGCAATTACTGCTAGTTCCCTTCACTCTCATAATGCCTTGACTGCAGCTGCTTTTAGATTTTCATCCTTATGGATTCTTTGTGTTGCCATTTAGGGAGGCAGTTCTGCCTCAAAATTTAATGACTGTTTCCTGTTGTCTTTTGCTACCATGCCTTGGAATTCCAGTCCAATGTGAGAATAAGCCAGACAAGCCTCACACTCATACTGGAGTTTTGGATATGACCCAGATCATAACCTGCACCAGGCATTAAGGTATAGATGGCACAACATTTCAATCCTGACACTGTCAAGCATCGAGCCATGCTGCGCACAGCACAAGTAAGAAGGGGCAGTGTTCCATGTGTCATTACTCGGCCAAATCTGAGTAGTGCCTGGCACCATGGACAACAAGACGTTGTTGTCAGGTTGGCTGGCAGGAAAAAAACCAGGAGTTGTCTGTCACGATAATCAAACAACTTAGCAAGAATCAGAATTAGGGAAATCTAATTTCCCTGGATTTGGCCATGAGGGTAATTGGTTCTGGCATCTCACCCCACACAGGTCTCGGGACGAGCTAAAGCCGATCTCGCCCCAGCTGCTGCCGAGGGGCCAGCCGGATACCTCTCCGCTCTGCCCTTCGCCACAGCTCCCGACGTGGCACAGCAACAGGGCGGACAGCTTCGCTGCTCCCACCATCACCCAAAACTTGGCGAAATCCATTCCCATTCGGCCCGGCAGCCCCACAAAGCCTCCCCTCAGCGGCACACGGAGCCCGGCGGCGGGGACGCCCCGCTGCCCCTCAGGTGCGCCCGTCCCGCCGCCACCTGCCGCGCCCCGCCCCGCCCGCGCCTTTCCGGCCGCGGCCCCGCCGCGCCTGCGCAGCGGCGGCGCGGGGCGGCGGTGCCGATGCTGCCGGACGGTGCTGGCGGCGACGGCACCGGGAAGGGGATCGGGAGCGGGGCCGGGAACGGGACCAGGCGAGCTGGGGAGCGGCGCGCCCGCCGAGCAGCGCGCAGCGCGGGGCGATGAACTCGCGCAAAGGTACCGCGCTGGACCGGCCGGGCGGGCGGGGGGGGAAGCGAGCGGGGGGGGCTGCGCGGCCGCCGCCGCTCACGCCGGCTCCCGGCTGTTCTGTTCTCCCGGCAGTGCTGGCTCTGCAGGCCCGCAGGCGGCGGCCCAAGCAGTCCGCGGCGGCCGGCAGGAGGGACAAGCACTCGGCGCCCCACAAAAAGTGAGTACGGGGATCACTGACCCGCCGGGACGGAGCCTCCCCCCGGGACCCCTGCGCTGCCCGCCCGTCCCTCGCGCGTCCCTCCCGCCGCCCCGCGGCGCCCGTGCGGGCGGTCCCGGCCCCGCCGCTCCTCGCACGGGGCTCTCGCCGCCGGCGGGACAGGCGGCGGCTCCCCCGGCCCGACACAGCCCCCACCCGGGCCGGGCCCTCCAGGACCGTCCCCAGCCCGGGCGCCGGGCTCAGCATCCTTCGGGCCGGGCCGCTGGTGCCCCGCGGGAACCCGCGCCGGGCACTCCGGCTCCGAGAACCCCCGGGTTGTCGGAGTCTGCACAGCTCTCACGTTCCTCTGCGTTCTCCCTACAGTTCTCTCATCTTCGTGGTCTTCTTTACCTGTGCTTTCTGTTCCGAGGTTTCTTTCTGGTGGCATTGTCCCATCTGTGGGCAGTCCTTTTCTCATCCTGCTCGGTACCATCAGATTATTTCCCCTTCCCAGATGTGTCTGATTGCCAGTGACAGAAGTTGTGGTTTGTTTTCCCCTCCTCTTCTGCTAGCCCTTCATGTTCTTGTCACTGTCCAGTGGATTTTCTCATTCTCCTGATACCCTGTTTTCACTGAACTACGAAGGAACATTCTTCCATCTCTATAGTGTTCACACTTCACTCTTTTTCTAGTTTTGGATTATTTAATTTTTTACTCCTTGTAGTATTACATGCTTCTGTCACCAGCTTTCACCGTGTCTTGTTCAGTGGGACTTTATTGGTGACACATTAAGTTGCCAATAGTCTTGTCTTTGTTTTTGTTGTTTGGGGATCCCGTTTACCTGCTTTGGTCTGGCAGTGAAACATATGTCCTGATGTCACTCATTCCCCTCTCTTAGTCCTTAGAACTGGAAAGTAGGGTATGGTGGATGGATAGATATATATGTGGTGAGGTAGAGATGTTGCTATGTGCTATGGCAAATATGGCAGTTATTTCGAGGGGTAAGGTCTTTTTCTTTATGACTTCTAATAGAAGAAATAATAATACATCTGTGACTGTGAAGTGTTTGGTTTTGTTTTTTTTTTTGTAGTTATGATGAATGGGCTTTTTTCCCCCTTTTAAGATGGGTAAAGATAAGGTATGATGAGGAGCTGGTGTAGCGGTGATCAGACTTTGATAGCTAACTTCTGTTCACATCCTCTTCCCTTACCGCTGTTTCCTCCAGCATTGTATGAAGGCTGCACTATGCTTTCAGTTGTTTGAATTTGAAGTTATTGCAATGGAAACAAATTTGCTGTGCAGTATATGTAGCCATTAATTCCCTTGTGTCCTTTTGGAAATTCAGTTTGTAATATTGCACGGATTTGTTTTGGTACTTTGAAAATGAAAATAGGTTAAATCTCATTGTAACTCTAGGTTCAGAATTATTTTTGTAGCTTTCAGTTAAGTCTTAACCACAAGGTTATTAATAAACTTCTGTTCTGCTTAGGTAGTAGAGCATTTAATACACTTCTTAGTGGGGCTGCTTTGGGATGTCTTGCTGAATGAGTTTGTTAAAAGTTTGCTTTCACAGACACTTATTAAGCACAGAACTGGTACTCTTTGTGTTTGCTGAAGAAATTGGCTACTGTTAAGTCAGGCTGCACAGTCAGTAGCTGGCCATTTGCCTTACTGAGTCGGCATTTCCAGATGCAATGCCCCAATCTGTTCAGTTGCCTCATGAAACAAGTGGTTTTGCTGCAGTAGACAAGAGCCATCACTTCATTTCTACCATGTATGTTTTCTCTTCAAACCACTTTTGTGCTATGGAGACCTCCTACTCTTTTTTTATGCTTCTTCATGAAAGCAAAACTCTTTTCAAGTTTTTAAGTCTCCTTGCATATGGCTAAACAGTTGAGGCCCCCAAAATAAAGTCAGTACCGGACGTTATTTCAGAAGACAATGTCAGCAAAAGTATCTTTTGTGCTGTTCCTACCTTTGCTTTAACTTCAACTGCTACAGCATACACTAGTGTTTTAGAGCTATATGGTATCTGTGATGCACATCAAATGCACAGTAGCTGCAAGCCAAAATGTTGATTTGAGGGGTAGAAATTCTATACTGCAAGTTCCCTCTAGTGAACTTGTTCACTACATGAAAATTGTGACTTATTTTTGAATCCAAAGTTGCTTTTTTTTTAAACTGTGATTCTTAGGAAGACTTTTCTCTGCCAGGTCATTGCTTTATATGGAGCAACTTCCATTGTTGCTAGTAACAATGTACTTCAAAGGAACTGCAGGATTCCTCTTCTGGAATTGGCTAGGAGAGTTATATTGTATTGTAGCTTACTCACAGGCCTTTGTTTGAAGAGTATTAAGATGATGACAAAAGAAGAAGAAAAAATTATAGTACACTTTAATTGAATAGCTTTTTGTCTGTTATGACTTTAATTGCTGAAGAACGCTGTGAGATTGGTCCTGTAAGTGCTCAGTGTTGACCCCCTAAGTCAATGATGAGAACTGGTAGAGGTGAATCTGTATGTTTTGTGTAATAAGAGGGAAAAATAAGAAAGTAGAAGCTAAGTGTCTCATTCTGAAGAGAAAGCACGTTGTCTTAAATCAGGACTATATCTATAATTGCATGCAATCATAAACTATATGGTATGGCCTTACTTTGAATTCAAACATCCAGGCTACTGAAATAGAATAATATTCCACTTTAAGATAACAGTTAGCACTTGATTTTGGTTTTAATGGAGGGACTTGAATGTGGTGTGTGCAAACCACTTACATATTTTTTGAGTTGGACAGAAGATTAATCAAAATGGTTAATTTGGGTCCTCTGGGAATTATTTCTCCTTGAAGTTGAGATGTGCGTTGAGAAAGATCTGTGAAGTAGTGTTTTTGACAGATGCCTGAGTCTGTTCAGAGGTAAATTTGCTTAGAGATAGCCAAGTCTGTTTACTGTCCTTTACTTAGCATTAGGTAATGGGGCACTAAGCACTAGGGCCTCAAGTATGTCTACCTTTTACATTCAGCAGAATGGTAGGCTCTTTGTATTCAGACTAGTATTGGCTTCAACTGAAACAAACTTCCATCTTGGATACTTTTTTTGCTTGACCTTATTTCTAAGTGAATATGACAAAAAAACAAGTGAATACCCAGTTAGAGATTTGTCATCTTTAACACATTAGCTGTACATTTTTATCCAAAATCAAAAGAAAGCATTCTGTACGTAAAAATATCCAGATGATGATGCGTGGACCTATGGAGAGAGAGTCTTTACTTCAATACAAATGTATAAATCCAAATACCAGGATTGACTTTTCAGAATTCAGTTTTCTTGTGGAGTTTGTTTTTTGGTTTTGTCTTTAAGCAGTACTTTAGAACAGGTGGTAGAGACCATGTGATACTACTTTGCAGTGGTTAAGAGTATCTGTGAAAGGTAACACGGGAAGTGCCACGCTTCTGTTCTGTGCACTTCCAGGTGACTGACTTCTTGGACCCACAAGTATTGTACAGCTTTCAAGGTTTTAGATATATGACATTACTGTGGAATCTGAAATGTGTGAAAATTATTCACTGCTTTTGTTTGTTAGCATTTCTCTACCACAGCGTTTTTCAGCCTCTTTCAATTAGTTGTTGTTTTTGGTTTTGTTTTTTTTTTTAAAGCAGCGTCTATTAGATAGTTCCTGTGCCCATAGTTATTGCCTGAATGTATTCTGTTCACTGACCAAAGGCTACAGGTAGACCTCTTTGGCTTTCTGTATGAGAATGATCATACACAGTCACAGTCTGAGGTGGTCTTGTATTTTTGAAGAGGACTAGGATAGGTTCAGAAGGATAGAACCTAAAGTTTTGCCAATATCTAGTGAAAGCAAATGAGGTGATCTCAGTTCTCTACAGAAGAACAGGACAGGTCCATTAAAAATGCAAATGTAACTATATAGCAGTTGTAGTCATAATTGTTCCCTTTTATTACTAGTTCCTTCTGTTGTGATTCTACCAGACTCTTGTGTTTGTAATCTAGCCTATATTTTAATAATCAATAACTAATTCTGTTCTAATTGCCTTTAGGGACTTTGGAAATGGTCCCTGTTTTACTAGGCTGTTTAAAAGAAAAATCTTTTATTAATATTTGAAGGAACAAAAAACCGTCTCTCTACCTAGCAACACTTTTTTTTTTTTTTAATCTCTAAGACCCTTATCCTTGTTTTCTCATTTTTCACTTTTAACCTGTTAACAATTATAGCATATTGTAAGAGGGGTGGTGCTGTTTGAAGCTGGCAGAGCTTTGGTAGCAGTCTTTTTCCTATGTCCACCTTTCTAACCTAGTAATGCCTTTTAGGATGAATTCTGCTTTTGGAAACTATTGTGTTTGGATGGATTTCTGAAAATGTGCAGAGAAGGTATGGGGAGAAGTGGCTGGAAAAATAAGGGTAGTATAATAAAGCACATCTTACAGAACAGAATTGCAGCAGTCTGTGTCTGAGCCTAAGATAACCATAAAAAAAGTTTCTGTGTTTAAAGGAACACATTCTGAACAAGTCTTTTGGCTGAAAAAGGTGGTCTAAATTTCCAAGTGAACCTCTGCAAAGGTAGTAACTTTTTGCATTTTCTATGTATTACTTTTATTTTAGGCTACATGTTTGGAAATCCTATGATTTAAACAGTGTATATGTCTAAATACCACATATTCTGTTTTTGTCCGGCAAAGCAGCTGGCAGGCTTTTGACTTTTATGTTGATGTCCTGCATAATGAAGTCATGTTCTGCTAGGGAAGCCTCTTTGAGTGTTAATGCTAAAGGAATCTTATCTTGAGGCTGTTGGTTAAAGGCAAACCGCTGAATAGGCCCTGGTGAAATAATGCTTCTTGACAGTATTGGTGCCTCACTGTTTTTTCCTCAACTGAAGCTAGTCAATGAAAAGTCAATAATTTGAATGTAGGAGCTTAAAAGAATCAAGGGCTTCAGTTGCCTTGAGCTATTGTCAATGCTTAGTTTGAAGTTTTCTAAAATGGAAGGGAGAATTCCATAGTCAATTATATTTTCCTATCCCTGAGGAAAAAATTTAATATCTCTGTTGTTCTTGTCACGGTGATAAAGGTCAGAGCTGTCCAGCTATAGTATCTGTACCTTGAATTCTGATATTAAAATCAATTGTTTACTACTTTTCAAACTGTATTAAAATTATATTGGTTTTGTATTTGTGTTTCTAAAGAAAACTCTCTCGGAACACCTTTTTTCCTTTTGCCTTGATCTGTTTCCTGTAACCTCACCTCTCACTCCAATCACTGCTCTGTTAAATAATTGTTTGTCTCCTGCTTGCTACCTTCCTGTTGGTGATCACCTACCTGTATGTGATGTTACTCCTTCATCACAGACTGAGAAGTATATGTTTGTGCAAAACCATTATAGAGGAGGTTCTTAGGTAGTTGCCTGGAGATGGGTACAATGGAAGTGCTGCTTCTATCCTTTAAGAAGGATAAGATGGGACACTAGAACCACTGGTACTTTTTCAGTATGCTGCTGTTAGTGCAATTTGATTTTCCAAGTCCTGTCAAGTACGTTTGTCCTAATACAGTGACCCACTTGTACAGTCATATCTAACAAACGTTTCTGGCACCCAGTGATGTAATACTGGCCTAGGTGTGTGTTTGATCTAAATTAGTGTGGCAGCTCTGGCAGCTCTTAGATTTTCAAGGTCACCTCAGTAGATCACTTGAAGCATCTGATAGTCTGCATGAGCCTGACAGTATCTGTGAGCCTAGATCCAAACAGGGTGATCTAACATGTGGCACTCCTGTACCTGTCTCAGGAAGGAGCTGTAAAACTGGAGTTAGCTATTAAATGCGAGTGCACTGTGAATCAGTAGAGGTGTGTGTTTGAGAAGAGCTTTCATGAACCCAAGAACAGTAAGGTAATGATGACAGAGGAGAAGCATTCCAGGGAATGCAAAATACTAAAGGAATGGACATGCCTGAAATGCTACTTTTCTTGTAGACTTTGATGCCATCTGCAGGTCTGAGTTTTGATGCCAAAATGAGCCTGGGATTTAAAGTCATGAATCTTAAGAATTCATATTATTTCATCTGTTGTTGTGAACAAGTAGCTTTGTTTTAAAGTTTCTGTTCTCGTGCTTATGTAGTAGTTCAGTAATTCACTTACCTGTCAAGTAAGAATTAGATGCCTGAGGAATTTTAAGCTTATTATTTCAACCTGCCTTGTGCAAGTATCAATCACAGGATTATAGGCCTTGCAAGGCTTCGATGTGTAAGGGTAACTTCACATCTCTTTTGCAGAATATTAAGGAGCAACAGACTGATGGACTTGGAAGGCAACTGGTTAAAAGGGAAGCATTGCTTTTAAGTTTTACTAATATGCAGGTATCAGCATGCCAGTTGACTGCTGCCAAGTAACTCTGAGTTACAAAGCAAACACATGGTGATTTGGTTAGAGTGAGGCTGTCTGGGTCATTAAATGATTTTTCTTTTTAGCATAGCAGTCACAATTCAGCATTTTTATGAAAGAGGGAGCCCTGAGGAGATCAGAGGCTTAAATTTTCTTTCAAGTTCTTTTTCCTGGTGTCACAAGGCACAGTATGACAGATCCCTGTTACCAGAATCTATTCTCAGGTGAATGTTGTAAAATTTAGCAGTGTCAGGGAAACTTGAGTAAGACCAGGAGCTTCATCATATTGTTATGAGTTCTAGCTCAAAAGAACAAAAATTATCTTGACAGATAATAGTATCTGATATTTTTTCTAAGGTAGTCTATTGCTTCGGGTGACCTGTTTCGTGTATTAGTAACATGGTGTTTCAGCACATGCTGGTGTCCAAGTCCATGATACTGGTCCTAGACATTTAATCAAATTCTATTAGCATTGCCTCTCTTTTTTAAATGTTAATTAGAGATTTTAATTTTTCTGTTTGTTTGTTTCCCAGAAATGTTTGCCATATAGCAACTTGTAAGTCTTGGATTCTGTCAACGCTGTTGAGAAGATGACACAGTGATTTTGGTAGTTGCTTCCAGCATACTGGAAGTTGTTTCTCTATGCATTTCATAGAGATACTCTTTAATCAGAAATGAGCAGTCCTGGGAACTGGGAGCTTTGTAATAAGCTGGATATTGCTGTTGTGGGCAGACATAATCTGGGCACATCAGCCAGTCAAGGCTCTTGGAGAAGCTGGATGTGAAAACACAATATGTGGATCTCAAGTAGACTTAAAATGTGAGATAGAGTTATGAAGAAGTGAGCTGAGGCTACCACTATATTTTAAATCACCAGATACCTGTTACATAATTACTTTGGTCTTTAGTATGGATCAGTTACTTTTAAGTAGTGCATTCTCATTGCTAAATCAAGTTTAGTAAATCCAGCATCTAAAAACTGGGTTGAAACTATTTATTCAATAGATAATACTTATTTTTCCCCAGTTGTCTAAAACAAGTGTTGTTGAGAATTGATGAGTTTGTCTAAAAATGTTGCTACAAAGCTTGAAAAATTTTATTTATCTTGTTCTTATTATTGAAAAATAAAATAACTGTATTTTCTAGTGTTTATTTCTGAAGCCAGAAAAGTCAGTTTTGTGTAGTGAGAATATTTGTCTTGAGAATAAAGATATTGTTCTTTTAAAGTGATCATTTTGGTCTAATTTTGTGTTTCCAAAATAACTCTCACTAGCTTGTGTCTCACAGGGTGACATATCTTGTCCTAATTGTAGCATTATGAAAACTTGAGATAAAGTGTAAGTAGATCACGCTCTCTTCTCCTCCATTTGTACTTTCTCTGCAACAGCTCCTTGTCTTAATCCTCATCTTGTGCTTTGCCAGGCTTGGAAAAAACAGAGTATTTTTAAAAACTACAACTAAAAGAAACAATAAAATAAAACACAGCTAAATATGTACATTGAAGCGAAACCACAAATTTATTTCAAAAGTTTTGTTGTTTTCATTAGTTTTTTCCATGCATCAGCGTGTGGTGTGTGGAATTCATACTACACATCGATCACTGGTGATTAGCTTAGAATGCAGTTTGGATTGGGTTTTGCAGTTTTGGGACACGTCAATGGAGTACATTTATTTTGGGGATAATATTTCATTGAACCAAATGCTGTTGTTTTAATTTTCCTTTGTTGTTTGAAATAAAGGCACTTGTATGCAAAGTTTCATCTATTTCAGGAGGATTCGTAGGAGAGATCGTGGCAATCTAAGCCTAATCGGATGCAATGGTAAGTCTAATTTTAAGACACATTTGTGACCATTATGTCCAAAGATAACAAATCGTAAACTCAGTGTGAGTTTACCATACTAAGCAACTGAGCAACTACCAGATAAGTTTGATAGTGAAATTTTGGTTGTTAATTTGATCCATCGTTTTTTCTGGTAAATTGGGTTTCTTTTTCCTGTGAGTCCATTCAAAGACTTGACCAGCAGTTGTACATCTGCCCTGTGGGCTTTGCCGCTTCTCTTTTGCTACTTTTTCAATATTACAATCCCTGAATGTTGCTGACCTCCCTTGTAAGAAGACCTTGAGCCTTTCATTTAATTTTGGTGTTTTGCATCTTTTTCCAGCTTCTCTGGCCTTGGATTAGCCACCACTAGTGCCCACCATTATAACACTGCTGAGGACACAAAGATAAGTGTGCCAGAGCTACCTTGTGGGGTTGCAGGAAGACAAAAATATGGATTCTAGAAATAAACAATACATAAAATAAAATAAAAGCTCATTACTTTGGAGGCAGCAGGGCTGCAGTTTTGGAGAGTGCAATGATAAGTGTATGGTATAACCAAAGGTCATCATCCCCATTAGATGAGCATGAGTGTGTTGAGGTTGTGAATTCAAAGTAGTTTAAAAAATGGAGAAGGAAAGTTACTTCCCCCCAACCCCCAGAAGACTGTTGTAATAATTCTTATATGTCATCATTTGTAACTATGTAACATTAGTTTTCTGATACTGCTTGTTTTCAGGACAGCTTCCTTAGATACTGACATGGTATGACTGATCATAGGGAAGTTATAAATAAAGCATCTTTAGATGCTGTAACTGAGTTCATTAATACTGCAGCAAACCAAACACTTAAAAGTATTTTAATATTTTTATAAGAGGCTTTAATTCTGGCATATATTGTGGTAGTACTGTGTTTATGTACATGTTGTGAAGATCTGAAAATAGTTAAAATTCTAGGTCTCTCGTAATGACTTTTATATTCTGCCTTTGCAAATGAGGAAAAAGGAATGCAGTAACTTGGGGTGTATACATGTAAAAAGGAATAATTCAGCCTTCTAACTGTGCCACAATCGGAGTCAAACCATTTGATGTATTTGCATTGTTATGCTATCTTCTTTCCCACTTTAAAACATTTTAGATAAATATGTCAAGCAGTAAAGTCACTTTAGAAAAACTATGAAAAGGGTAAAAGAAAGTCCTCTCATGATGATTTTAACACCGAAAAGTTAATGACAGCAAATAAGTATCTTTTCAGTTTATTTGTGCAATGCAAAGATTGCTAAAAATCACTTCATCTGATTTCTTCAATTCAATTTTCTCAATTCAATTTTGTCTGGAGGACGTCCGTTTAAGCAAGGAATGTGACTGAGTTTTTAAATTGGAAAGAGCCTTTATATATGCTGACAGTGTCTCTCTTATTCCAAACAAGTGTGTACGTGATTAGTTATGGCAAAATAATGGGAATAATGCAAGAGTTAGCAAAAACTTAAAAGAGCAAACCAGATCACATGGGACCTCTGAGAGTGGCTCCTTAGCATCAGGACATGATGGACAAAGGGAAGAGAACATGCTTGTCCTGTTAGTTTTTTCAGAGTGTTTTTAAGGCGTAGGGATGTTCCTATGAAAGGGCAATGGAGATAAATGTGTGCCAGCTTCTTCCTAATTACAGTTCACAGCCTGAGGTAATAAGTTGAATTGAAACCGTGCATGGTTTAAATTACTGTGTTAAACTCTGAACTGTGGTGCACCAGACACTGGCATGTTTGATTTAGCAATGATTGCTGCAAAGCAGCAGTCTACAGCAGGAAGAAATCTTAGTTCTCAGAGTCTGTTTTTCAAAGCTTTTCTCAGTTTTTGTTCCATAGCAATATTTCAATTTTGGTGCTGTAAAATTTACGTTGGTAATAAAGGAGCTGTTTTAAAATAACATCGCAGAACTAAGAAAGAGATTTTATTGCTTTTCATTGTTTGTATCCTTAATCAGTTTGTTTCTCTAAAGTTTGTGTTAAATCTGCCAATATTTTACTTTTGAGAAAATGTATATGTTATACTTCATATTTTGTAGTTGATTGGCATTGGTATAGGTAATAAGTAATAGTTATGTAGGTGTATGTACATAAAGTATTGCCTTTACATAAGAAACTTAATTTGGGAGTATTTAAATAGCCTTTAAACTGAGTACATAAAGTCCCTTAACAGTCTGCAGAAGTAATAGTTTCATATCAGGAATGAAAGTTTAATCCCTTCGTGTTCCAAGAGAGGCTGAAAACAACAAAGTAAAAAAATTGGTCCCCTCTCACTTCTTTGTCCAGTCACCTTTTTTCACTTGGTTTCTTCTTGTGGTGTTCTCATCAACACATGACAACATTACAAGCAAGTTAAATAAAATGGAGCAAACTGCTTTGTTTCTGTTTTAAGATTATGGTTTCTTTCAAACTGAATTATTGTAGATAATGTGGAAATAAAACCTAATCAAAAATTAAAAGCATGTTAACCCCATTTCACAGCATAGAATTTAATTTGGGGTTTTATCAGCAGCAATGGAAAGCAGCAAAGCTTGGATTTGCTGCCCATAAATGTATATCCAGATTATCAGAATGAGAAGTCAGTGAGCAAATAGAGACATTGCCTTATCTGAGCAGATGCACGTGGATATGGTGGGGGGTACTTGGAGGGAGGAAATAGGGCAGAGCCAGAGTAAGGGGACTATAACAGAAGATGGAAAGGCTGATTTACAATGCAGGGGTTCACTGATGGGGAAAAAAATGTGCATGCGCTCCAGCTGCTGTGAGCAAACACCCAAAATGCTCAAACAAGTCTGTGGAAATTGGAAATGGCGACTTAGTGAGGTGAATAGAGCATGTCTCTATGTATGGGTGTATAAATAAAATTGCTTGCTATTTCTCTTCCTAGTAACACAGTGCCTTAGTTAGAGGAAGATAAATTAACTTAATTCTGAACTCACTGTTTCCTTTATGGAGGCTGGGAGGGAGGGAATCCAGTGACTTCTGGCTGAAGTTCTTCCCTGCCTATCTCTTGTGTTTGCAGCATGATCCTCGCCCACCAGCTGCTGAGGTATTTACTAATGCAACTTGGACCTGTGTTTTTCCTCAGGCTAAATAGCTACTAATGGATCCATCTGTATCTGCTCTTCCACATCTTGGAAGTCTCTCCTCACTGCTCTGTTGCATTCAGGTTTCAGAGAGGTTGCTATGAAGTCTTAAAGGTCTCATCAAATAATTATTGATAGTTGAGTTACAGTGATAATAGTATTTTTTTCAAATTGCTTAAAGTCAAAATGATCCATGCCCAGACTTTGTAGTATCTGCTCTTTCTCAGGTGCTGTGCCTGTCCTTCTGGGGTGTATGGTTTCATTTGGATAAGGGAAGGATATGGCCTGTCATCAGCTTCCTGGCCCCCACTGGGATATATGAGGTCAATGTTGGTAGCTTCTCCCTCCTCATTCTGAAATTCATTTGAGTAATTTGTATGTGATTCTACAAGTTGTTTCTGTGCTGCCTTGTAAATCCATGTTGCAACCCACGTCAAGCCATCCAGATTTACTATATAATGGTGTATTTTACATCAGTTTGGTGCGTGTTCTTTGCCCTCTTTGCCCAGCTCCCAGGCTGCAGTCTTGTGACCAGCAGCTGGCCATTGCTGAGGTGTTTATAGTCCCAAGTCTCTGTGATCCTGTGACTTTCTAGTCCTCTACAGTTGCTCCATATCTTTAATCCCTTATACTGCATTTTATTCCAGCATGTTAAATAGTTCATTTACACAGAATAATTATTATTGCTGTGTTAGTTCCAGATATACGTATAACAGGTGCTACACTGCACAACTGTACAAAGCTAAGCGATAGCTGAAACTAAGTAGGTAAGGAATTTGGTCAGAAAGCTGTTGCTCTTCAATGCTAAAATAAATCTCCAGGTGGGCCAAGACATGTTCAGACAGAGGCTGGTGAGTCCCAAGGCTTGTGTTACAAGCTTAACACAAAGCCTGTGGCCTGTTACAAAAAACAGCAGCACTAGTTTCTGTTGGTTCTAAGGTCTTGCTTTGTGTGATCCCTGGTGAGGAGCAATCACTGTTCTTTGTTCAGGTAACCTGGGTGCAAATATGCTAAATACGAAAAACTGGTGCCATTCTCTGAACCTTGTTCCTGCTCAGGTGATTTTTAAAGCTTGTAAGAGGCAGTTAGGAAGTGACCAGGCATAAATTTAGTTCTGATCTGGTGATGGCTGAGTGAAAGTGCATTCTAGACCTTTTGCCAGGAAGATGGATGACCTTGGAATTCAAAAGATGGTACTTAAATCAGCACATTTGAGAAAATATTTGCAGAAATTGTAAGCAGAAATTTTATCAGAGAAGGGGCTTTTTCTGTACATTTGAAAAATTGCAAGAGGATTAGCTTTGAGTTAAGATTCCATTACAATCTGCTTTGTTTTTACAGGAGGTCTAGCTGTTTTATTAACATTTCAAATTATTTCCCTGCTGGGAACTGCAGCAGTAGCTAGTGGGAAAATCTGGGCTAGTGGGAAAGTTCTCATTTGCAAATCAACTTTGGAAAGACCTTTGAAGGTTGGATCTTGTTGAAGGAGTATCTTAAAATATTGGTGGTTTGCAGAGTAGCTTTTGGTTTTACTTATATTTAGCATGTAGTTATTCAGTACCTCATTAGAAAATTGTTATTTCTTCTCTCAAAAGAACATTTGTACCTGCTGTCATGAAAGAAACTCTAGGGCTTTTAGGTATAAGAGGACAAAGCTATGTAGCATTGTGTGTTGAATAGACATTTTAGCTAAAACAGCTGTAAGGGCTTGAGTGCATTTTCAAAGTATGATCTTCATTATAGAAATACTTTGTGTTCTAAGTTAGATCAGAAATGTGGCAGGAAATAACGGAGAGATCTTTTGAGTATTTTAGAGAATGATATTATAAGCAAAAGACCTTCTGGTCTATATATTCAAGGTTAAGGGAAAAATTTTTTTTTTCTTTCCTGACTGTGATATCAGTGTGTTTTTATATAATATGTGTTAAAAAAAAAAGTGGTGTAATAACCAAACTCTCTCTCTCTATGTGTGTGTAAATATATATATTTATGAGATGTGCTATAACAATACCAATTAGGTAAAGTTTAGAGCAGGTAATACCAATAAAAGAAGTTAATGTAAAGCAGATAATTTAGTGTTGTTACATATTTTAGAATGCTGCACAAGTTTGAGAAGCTATATTAAAAATTTTGGTTGTGTGTGCATTTAGATATTCATGATGATATCAAACATCTTCTGTATCTCACTGCCACAATAGTCTTGGTTCTCTTTTCATGTGCTGTAGGTATTCTTCCCTACTCTTCACCACAAGTCCCAAGTGTGTTGACTTCTCATGCCCTTGAAGTGGAGCCTCAGTGCCTGTGCTCTCTCCCATTCTTCAGTGACCCTTCAATAAATGTAACCTTGTTTCTGAACCCTGCCCAGTGCCATACGGGACTTCCCTTGCTGAAACTGATGGCAACCTCTGTGAGGATCTGAGCTCCTCCTGGGACTGCTGCTCACCTTTGTGCGCTGTGCCAGCTGGGCAGGAAGTGTCATGCTTGTGGTTACTGCTGTGGAGTTTGATTTGGCTGGTTGCTCAGCTGGCAAACAGGCCCTCAGCAGCTGGACAAGCCAGGTGGAAATATGACAGCTGGACTACACTGACTTTGGGCAGTACTAGTAGGATTGGGTTTTTCTCAGAGAATCACAGAATCAGGTTGGAAAAGACCTCTGAAGTCATCAGGTCCAATCTATGACTGAACATCACCTTGTCAACTAGACCATGGCACTAAGTGCCATGTCCAGTCTTAAATGCCTCCAGGAATGCTGAGTCCACCACCTCCCTGGGCAGCCCAATCCAATGTCTAACTACCCTTTCTGTGAAGAAATTCTTCCTAATGTCCAACCTAAACTTCCTCTGGCGCAGCTTAAGACTCTATTTTGTTCTACCATTAGTTGCCCGGGAGCAGAGATCTACCCCCACCTGGCTACAACCTTGTCTCAGGTAGTTGTACAGAGTGATAAGGGCTCCCCTGAGCCTCCTTTCCTCCAGGCTAGATAACCCCAGCTCCCTCAGCTGCTCCTCACATGGCTTGTGCCCCAGTCCCTTCACCAGCTCCATTGCCCTTTTCTGGACATGCTCCAGCACCTCAATGACTTTCTTGTAGTGAGAGGCCCAGAACTGAACACAGAATTCGAGTTGCAGCCTCACCAGTGCCGAGCACAGGGGAATGATCCCCTCCCTGCTCCTGCTGGCCACACTATTCCTCATACAAGCCAGGATACCTTTGGCCTTCTTGGCTACCTGGTGACACTGCAGGCTCCTGTTCAGCCAGCTGTCGACCAGCACCCCCAGGTCCTTTTCAGCTGGGCCACTTTCCAGCCACTCTGTCCCAAGCCTGTAGCTCTGCATTGGGTTATTGTGGGCAAAGTGTAGGACTGGCACTTGATCTTGTTGAACCTCACACCACTGGTCTCGGCCCAGCTATCTAACCTGTCCAGCTGCCACAAAACTTGTAGAAATTTAATAGCTCAGAGGTTTCCATCCATGTTTTCAAAAATAATTGTATGTGTTCAAATTTGATTAGTTTTTTGCATGCATGTTTTATTTCCAGGAGTACTAAATTCAGTGCTGAATGTTGTGGAAACAATATTGCCAACTGTTTGTAAATGTTAATTTGTCATTAAAATGTATTATTTTTTTTTTCTTTTGAAATAGGGACATAGAAACAGAAAGTATTAAAATAACATAGTCTTGTCAATCAGCTGTTACTAATGCTGCATAATAAACACCTGTGTTTCCACAAGATACCAAGGATGACTGTAATATGAACAAAGAGTAGGGTTATCTGTAATTGTAGGACTCTTGTTCTGTGTGTGTGTTGGTTTGGATCAGAATGAGCCAGTGTGTGCCCAAATAGCCAAGAAGGCCAATGACATCCTGGTTTGTATAAGCAAAAGTGTGTCCAGCAGGACCAGGGCAGTGACTGACCCCCTGTACTCAGCACTGGTGGTCACAGCTCACATCCTGAGTTCAGTTCTGGGCCCCTCACTACAATAAAGATATTGAAGTGCTGGAGCTTGTCCAGGGAGCTGGTGAAGGGTCTGGAGCACAAGTCCTGTGAGGAGCAACTGAGGGAACTGGGATTGTTTAGCCTGGAGAAAAGGAAGCTCAAGGGACACCTTATTGTTCTTTACAACTGCCTGAGAGGAGTTTGTAGCCAGGTGGGGGTGCGTTTCTTCTCCCCGGTAACAGGTGACAGGAGCAGAGGAAATGTCCTCGAGTTGCACCAGGGGAGGCTTAGATTAGGTATTAGGAAAAATTTATTCACTAAAAGGGCGGTCAGGCTGCCCAGCGAAGTGGTGGAATCACCATCCCTGGGAGTGTTCAGAAGGCATGGGGATGTGGCACTTAGGGACGTGGTTTAATTGTGAACACAGTGGTACTAGGTTAGTGCTTTGAGCTGATGATTATAGAGGTCTTTTCCAACCTAAACAATTTTATTAGTATGTGAAATAGCAGTGGAAAATCTGTATAAATACTAAGATCTTCTTGTCTAATTTGTTTGTTTTCTTTTACAATTAAGCCAAACTTGCTAGCAGAAATGTTTTGAAAGTTGTTTTCTCTTATATTAGGACTTGTTCTGCATTCTTGTTTTTGTATTTAGGGTACCTAGATCATCTTGACATTAAACATATAACAGCAAACCTACAGTAAACTGAAGACCAGAGAGATGGGAAATATGTTCCAGTTCTCTTATTTTGTATCCAAGAAAGTAAAAGAAGTAAGCTTTATAAATAGGTTTTAGTAGTGGTACTTTTTCTGTGAAATTATGTGTTTAGAGAGTTATCAATACTGGGTTATTACATAACATAAATCAAATTATTTTATCATACTGTTTTATTCTGCCCATAGAAATAATTTTATTTTAAGTAGGATGTACTACTTAATTCTATAAGTAGTCCTTGGAAATTTCCTTTGCTTTGGGTGGAAAGCAGTATTTGAATTTTCTATACTGGGGAAAAACCATATCTCATGGGTTTTCAGAAACTTATTGTAGATGTTGATGTTCTCATGCTGGCTTTTATGATTATTTAATATTGTTCAAACAAGCCACTAGGTGGCAATATCAAT
This sequence comes from Manacus candei, assembly GCF_025592945.1. Lineage (NCBI taxonomy): Eukaryota > Metazoa > Chordata > Aves > Passeriformes > Pipridae > Manacus > Manacus candei. The sequence goes on along the minus strand of NW_026138111.1, from coordinate 2,236,177 downwards.
TAAAAAATTCCAAGACATGCAATTAAAGTTGTCATCTAAAATGGGGCACTAAGCAGTAGGTTTGAATAAAGTGAAAACATTACAATTGTCATATGCAACATTTTCTTGATGTAGAGAGGAGGGATTCTGCCAAAGCACTTGGTGTGAGTGATTGGTGACTGAGGACATCTGGGTTGTATTTGTCTGGATACAGGGGAAACATGTTTTTTACTTTACTATGTCTTCAATATTTGTTATGCATTTTAAAAGGTGGACATTATCATCCTACTTCTCGATTAAGTTTATTTTAACCTACCAGTTAGAATAAATTGGGTTACGTCTGTGTTACTTGAGAAACAAATCCTCACTGGTGTGAACATTAAACATTTAAAACTAGTTAATATAAAATCAGTATGAATTTACTTATGGCTATGGCTGAACTTCTGAAATATTTAACGTGTGTGTTATAAACAGACACTTGTTAATGGATGTGCTGATTGTATCTTTGGTGTAGGTGCCACTGCACAGCACACAGGCTGGGTTTGTATGTGAGATAGACTGAAGAGACTTGTCATTAAATAGCTTGTGAATGCAGCTTAGCACATACAGAAACCATATCTTATGTCACAGGGCTTGTCTTGTCAGAGATATCCAGTCCTTTTATTTAGATATGTGTATCCTGGGTTTTTTTCCAGCATGTTTATTGAGGAAACTGTTGCTGGTGTTCCTGCTTAGGGATTGTTTAAGCTTATATCACTGTCCTGTTTGAGTTATTAATTTGGGAATACATACAATAAAATTGCTGGAAGGCAGTAACAGTGGCATTTCTGCTTGAGTGCAGTTTTACTGGAACTTCTGTCTGCCTGCTCCATCCTGCCTCTATCACTCCATGTGTGTTTTTGAAACATCTGTACTGTTGTTTTGTTAGATTTAATTGGAGTGTGATAGCCTGTCTTCCTTTCTGCAGCTTTAATTCTTTGTGGTTTATTCCCAATGCTTTGTGCTGTCAGTAGTGGGTACGTCACTACCCCCGCTATGGTTCTTGAATATTTTTCAGGAGGTAGGGCTGTCTATTGCTTTAATACTTGGTCTTTATTTTGTTAGGATTTATAATCATTTTGTCAGGCAGTGGTTAGAGGAACTAATTTCTGTTGGAGTGATTTATGTTTTGCTTTTCCATATTCTTTTGTCTGCTGTATGTTAGGGTTTTGCAGTGACTGTGCTTCTCAGTCCTTATGTCAGGCAATTTCTCCAGATCTATTTTTGGTGTGGACGACAGAGCAGAAGCATTCCCCTGAAGTGCTGTTTTTCCAGTGGAGTTGAACATACTGAATTTGAAGGTCTTTGTGCCCAGTGAACTCTGTCATAGACCAGACTGGACTACTTGTTAGAAAGGTTGTAAGTGGTGCTTCTGAAAGTTGGTGGTAGTGTTCCCTTAAGTTGCTCTGTGTAGGTATGTGAGGTGTAGGCAAATAAGGATCACGCCTGTTGGATTTTTTTTTGTTTGTTTCCTTGTTTGTTTTTCTTTTTTACAGGTTTGATTTAACTTCAGTTCCTTTTCCATTTTCTTTTAAAGATAAATAATTACATCATACATGGTGGTATTGTCACTGTGGTATTGTGATTCTGTGCACGCACTACGTCTGAAAGTGTAGATACTTTAGTCTTGCTGCCTTACAGTAAACATTTAAACACTACTGGGACAAAAAGGAAATATTTCCAAAATTTTATTTTGTGGTAAGACCTATGCCTGTGGAGTCTGCTGCTATTAAGGTTTTTATTAAGTTTAATAATTTATAATTTATGCACTATACTCTTAGAGGCTGTGTAGAAAGTGCTCCATGGTTATGACCTGTCTTAGGCATAAGGAGCAGTAAAGCCACATCAATACTGTATCTGGGATAACTGAGCAGGGAATGTAAATGCTAACATTCACTTAGGAGGGGGACATGAGGCAAAATGAGTGGGAAAATGCTGTTAAAGGTTTTTAGACTCTGACCCAGACTCCAGTGCTGACTTTCTTGCTATATTTTTCCTCTTATTGGTATTCATTGTTGCATGTTTCTATAGGTGAAGTATCCTGGTTATATATATTGGTTATATTACACTATCTTAGTGTAATATATTAAGGTGTATTTTGTGTGATTGTGTCAATTTTGAATCCTGGTGGTATTTCTCCTTCTATTACAAAGAAACACTTATAATTCTCTTAGCTGTCCTTTTTCTTAGGGTGTGTTGTAACCAAAAATAATGTTGTCATTTCTGCTTAACAGTTTTTCTTCCAGGTGTGGCATGTACTTTGCACAGTGGGTGTCCGTGCTCTCCTGGCAATTTTGTTCCGAGTGCTTTGCTTTCTATGATAGTATGGTGTCTGTGTTACCACAGCCTTACTGTGTCTCAGCCTTTCCAAATAATTCTCTAGTAACAGTTTTCTAACACTTTTCTGTGATTTTTCCACCTTGTTGTTGCTCCCTTGCCTCTTCTGGCAACTACTAGTTCTATAGGGACCAGAACAGACATGATACAAACTGAACATTCCTTGTGCTTCAGTGTCTGTCATGCTTTCCTTGTTGAGAATTTTTTCTAATGTTTGAATGGTCCTTTGTTGGATTTGTTTTTTTCTTCTGAGGGTTCCCATTAAGGATGAGTCCTGAATGCCTTTGTTCCTGTAAAAGCTGGGTCTTCTGTTACTGACTTTAGCTGGGTTAATCACTAAGCAGGTCCCTGGTCACATTCATGTCTGGTCACATTCATGTCTCTTTTTCCTTTGGAAACAAGAATCCTTGAATAAGTTAAAAAGCCCCCTACAACAAAACCCAACAGATGGACTGTGTGAACTACCTGCCTCAGCAAGTATCCTATCAGGATTGGTGCTCTGTAGAGAGCCCTATGTTTTCATCTAAGGGACATCAGAAAATGGGATGTTTTGTGGAGTGTCTGGTTTTATTTTTTCCTGCCTCACATGCTGCAAATGTAAGCTCTGTTAAATCCTTTCATTGAAGCCAATTCTAACATTTTTTTGCAGTCCTTTCCAGTTTAAAGTTTTTATTTTTTTTCCTGTGCAAATAACAGTTTTGTTATTTTCCCTTCTGCTTCTTGAAGATAGAGTAAATTCTGTTGGTGTGCACTTGATGTGTCTCCCAGTGATCCAGCAGAACAGGACCTGGTTTTGTGTCTGGCAGCAATACAGCCCTGTGGAGCAGGGACTGTAGGCTGCTTCTGTGGTGAGGGAGATGGGGTTCCTGGAGAGGAGGAGATCCTCTAAAGCAGTAGAGGTTGAACACTCAGTATCCAAGCTAATTGATCCATTGTTTCTTTAAAATCACCAGAAGTGCTTAAAATAGTTTACTGCTTCTTCCTGTACCTGGTGATTTGTGCTCAGGAGATGCTACCAGGATATGTGTGTTTGTAGTCTCTGAAAAAAAAAAAGTCTTTGTAGTTGATGTGTGTTCCAGTGGCTCCTTAACTGTGACCTGACAGGCAGGGAAAACAATTTGCAGTGACTTCGAAGAAATACAATGAACACCAAGTTGACAGTAAGTTTGTTGGTGGTGGTCTGAGAAATTTTGAAGGATGGCAATGATCTTTGCTCCAAAATCTTCTGAGTCCATCTGCTGCTTGTATGGATTTTAATTCCTCTTCAGTATTGCATGCTTGTGAGAAATGGGATCAGCAAAGCCTGCATCTATTTTTGGTAGCTGCGACACAAAAACGTTTCTTGATGTCTAGTAGGACCAATTTCTCTACTTGTTTTTTTTTTCTTTGAAAAAGAAAAGCAAATGCAATGCAGTTTGGCCGCAGGGAATTATATGGCTCATTTAGTTAAATACTGAATACAAACTAAAATAATGTTTCTATTTTATTGTGGTTTTCTCCTGTATGTTTCTGCTGTCTCAGATTTTAATAGGGAAATTATCCAAGTAACCTAGGCCCAAGATCTTGTCTTGAAAGATAAGCAATTTATATGCTACACAATCTCTTATTCCCCTTAAATTAAAATTCGTTCAAGTATTTATTTGCGTTCAAGTATTTATTTGTTTACAAGGTGTATGTTGAATTTTACTTAGTTTCTCCTGCAAAAAAAGATGACTGCTCTGTCAAAAATGAATGAAGTTTGACATATAAAGAGCTGTGTAAATGATAGGTAATGTTTACAGGGTTGAAATTGAAATTTTAGCTGGCAAAGCAGCCGGTTATCTGTGTGCTTATGAATAATCTGAACATGAAGACAAACTGAAACAGTAAAGGGAAGTCAGTTCCAGCATCACCAAAAAAAAAACTGCTTCTTTTAGCATTCTTTAGACCATTTTTAATTTTTTTTTTCCTGTTTAATCTTCCCACAAAGGTTTGGCAGTCCTATGGGAGCAAGCAGAACACTGGCCATCAGTTAGTATTACAACTCAAACTGCACACTTGGGTTGACTTTCTCCTACTTCTGTTTGTATTGCATGATAAATGAAATCAGTCAAAAATGTATTATTTAAAATGTTTCACTGAAGTAGATATTTAGTAGTTGGTTATTAGGATCATGGAGAGTATATAATAAAAATGTAACTGTCCTTGTTACTGGATGATATAGTACACAGCCTGATTTTTCTCACTTGAAGAATGAGGAACTTACGTAATATTCTACTTTGAGATGGGTGAAAGGTCCCACCTCTTGTCCTGTTCAGATTTTCTGTGAGTGCTGTCCTCTTCTACAATGAGGTTTTCTTTGAACAAACCTTTTTGTTCTTCAGTATAGAAACTGAAGAAACTTCAGTATAGAAACAAACTACAGTTTGTTTTTGGTGGATTTAAGAGCCAAGAGCGCACTGGCTTATGCTTTTGTTTAAAATAGTCTGTGAAGTAAAAGAGATCTCACTTCTTCATGCTGTGGTAGGTTTAAAATTCTATTCTAATTTGCTTTAAACTGCATCAGCTAATGTAACTGATCTCTGTGTTAGCGTTTTGAGGTACTAAGATGAGCTTTACGTGTTAATAAATCCCTTGATGTGCATATAAATCAGGCATAGACTGAAAATAGTAGTGAATGCTCAAATATCTATTTTTGTAACAGGTAGTATTCCAGAGAAGTCAAGGGAGCTTCAAGATCCTTCAGGAACCTAACTGGTTTTGGAAGTGACTACCTTTTCTAGGCTAGTCTTTAAACCAAATCAGAAAGAGAGATGCATGAAAATGCATTGGATTTGCCTACTGGGCAGGGAGTGTTGGATTAACACCCCTAGTTTGGGCAGGTGTCCTATGTCAGGAAGGGGTTTCAGAAGAGTATTGGAAAAGCTTGCAGTAACTGGAGTAAGAAAGTGGTGGGGAAAAAATGTTCAAATCATAGGAAATCAGGATCCTTTAATTATGCAATTTGATTATGACAGTGTTCTTGCGATTAGTTATTTTTGCAAGTATTTCTACCCAGTTCAATTTAGTTTATTTAGTGAACATACTGAAAAACTTAATATATTAACATCTAAAAATTTTAATTCAAACCAATCTTAATAAATATTATTCAATTGAGAAAGTAGTGTGGGAAGGAAGGGGAAAATGGTACTTCTGTCTTATTTAAATTGTGGGCACGATTACATTTTTACTAAAATAATACTAATCAGAATTGTCAGTAAGAAAAAAGCACTCCTGGATAACCTTGTTAACCCATTTCCTGCTGAAAGTGTGCTTTGTGCATAACATGTTGTGCTTTTTTTGTACTTCCCAAGGAATGAGGAAAACTGGAATTATGTTTCCTAGCAAAGTTAAGTTCCCTGTGTAACAATGCTCTATAAAGTCCTGGAGTTAATTTTTACATTTCAGTGAGGAGATGTGGAAGCCATTGCATAATATAAATATGTAGTTTGAGTATTTGACTGAGTTTTCTTGGAACATGAGATTTTTATGGTTTTCATTTTCTTCTGAGTGTGAAGCAGTTGTGCCTGATTTGAGAACTGCTTTGTGCTTGGCATGTGTGACTTCAGTTAATATTGTTTGAAGAAATTCTGAAGCTTTTTTCCTTCATTCTTCAATCTAAAGGGAACTCAGATGGTGACCCTGTTAGGTTGCAAGACCTTTTGCTGAAATTGGGGCTGACTAGTCAGACTTGAGATGCTGCTTTTTGGTTTGCATTGTATTTGCTATTTCATGAACAGAAGCCTTTTTTAGTAATACAGCTTACTAATATGCAATTTTTAATGGAGAATTTGAGTTTAACTTCTACAAAACCCTGGAGAAGAGCTGATTTTGATCAATAGTGGATCAGTAGCCACACAGGGAATTTCTGGCCTAGAGTTTTACTGTCTGGTTGCAGAACAGGTTTGACCCACCTGTACTGTGGCTTTGCCACGTGCTTGAGAGGGAGCTGCGCTGTTGTGAAGATGATTCTTATGCAGTGCTTGAGATCTGCTGCTTTGGAAAACAGCTTTTGTGTTCTGCAAACCTGGAACTCGTGTCTAACAGGTATTTGTGACTTGTGACTGCATTTGTGACTCACTGCCAGGCTGTGGTGGAATGGCTGTAGAAAGCAAAGCTTATGGAAACTCTTATCACTGTGTTTTTAAAACTAAAACTTAAAGCAAGTATTAGGTGTTCCTATGCTTGTTTATTTTTTACTTTAAACTACAAGTTTATCTGAATATCTTAACTGCAATAATCAGAAATGTGGATTTTTCTTTACAGATGTGGTGTTTCAGGACTGCAGTATGTATGTTATGGTCTGTTGGGGATATAATTTCAAAGAGGGAGCCATAGGTATGAATTTTATGCATTGATGTGGTATTATTTAACAATGCATAGAGAAATACCTAGTGTGAGTGAAGCTATTATTGTGTTATTTAAATTTTTGAATAGCATTAGGATGATGTAATTGCCTTAGATGTGGCATTTTGTACTTGGCACTGAGGTGAAAAGCATGGAGTGGGCAGAAGTGGTTGAAAGGCACATATTCAGTTGTTTGAGAAGAGCAATCAAAGTCTTACTATATCAAATTAAAACACCAAAAAATACAATGAGACACAGCTTAATTTTAATACCAGAAGAACAGAGAGAGAAAGCTAATTTTACTTTAAATAAATTAGATCACTGAGGAGGTTGCTTGGGAATTATTTAAAAAAGGTAATCATATAAATTGGCATATTAAGTTTTTCTGGGTCAGATTTTGGGGAATGAAGTTTTAAGCCAGGCATTAGGGCATTTATTCATATTTGTGGAAGCTTCTGTAGAAATATAAACCCAAAGCAAGTAGGAATACTTAGCTACTTACTTAGGCACTGATGGGAGAAAAAAACCCTCTGACTTGTAAAGGAAAACCTTACAGTAGCTTATAGCAGGCTGAAACAAGTAATTAAAATACTAAATCATGGTGGATTATTCCAGCATGAGCCTATTTCTGAATTTGCTTCATTATATGATTGTGCTGCTGCTGGTGATGAACTGAAATCAAGACCTTTGGTAATTTAATAAATCCATATAAGGAGATGAATATGATTAGATTTATCATCTCGATGTTGTTGTACTGATTTTTAGGTACTTGCAGCAATGCATATATTTGAATCAAGTGTTCTTGAATCACTGTTTGAAAGACATCAGTAAACCAGACTATTTTATTTTGCATGAGACCTACATTTAATTTTATTTTGGACTCTTCATGTTGTTCATTTTTGATGTTACTTGTAGCACATTGATATTCTAAATTGAACAAACTGGGGTTTTTTTTGTAATAACTTACACGGGGTAAATTCAAAGCCTTTAACAAAGGTCACAGAGGAATATAACCTCAGATTCATGAAAACTTCAAGCTCCTACTTTCAATTAAAGTGACATGCCAGAGGTCAGTTTGAAAAGCATCTTTTAGGTAGACAAAGGAAACCTTTCATTCTCAGACGTCAGCTGGTGGGGCTCTCCAAACAAATTCTTTGTTTATGTGCATCTCATTTACAGTTATTAAATTACCAAATGAAAGTTAAATAATACTGTCTTAGACACTCAGAATATTTGTACAGTCAGATTCTTCATCAAAGCAGGAATTACTTGTCAGATCTAAAGCAGATAAAAAATAAGAGGGTGGGTTTAACACTTGTGATGTTTTAAACAGGACAAATGTTATTTCTTTTTTTATGCCTTCAAGTGATGTATCTGTGTACTGACTGTCAGACTCATCTCTGGACTGACAAATCTTTTATATATCTTTTACTATATGTGTTTTAGAAATTATTTGCTCATTTTACCTACTCTTGATACTTGTATTAGAAATGACTGAAGATGTTAGAAGTTCTTCTATATAGCAATATCTTTATGTTAACTGTATGGTTATAAACCTGAAGCCCAAATACATCATAGGTGAAAACAAGCTTTTCCACTCCTTTAGTAAGAAAATAATTAACTAATAGCCTGTAAGTAAAGGATAAATTCTTATAAATGTTCTCAAGGTGTTTAAATTTGGAGGACTATTTGATTTTTACTCTCCCTTCCAAAGGAAAAAGATTTGGTTTGAACCTCATTACTTCAAAGCTTTATCTGAAAGGTTTCCCTGCTGGCACTGATTTCAGCTTTCAGAACACAGGCTGCTGGTGTTACACATGTGACTGAAATTCCTCTGGCAAACGGTTATGAAATGTTTTAGAGCAGCTGCACTTTTACCTGCTCTTAGCTTCCCCCTGCCCCTCACTGTTGCTTTGAAAAGGCAAAAATATGTGAAAGCCAAAACCAAAATAAACTCTTAAGTGAATCAGCATTTAGCAATGCTAAGTCATCTCCACTCTTAGAAATTCTTCATCCTATTTGTGGCTGAACTGTTTGCAGAATCACAGAATGGGTCAGGTTGGAAGGGACCACAGCGAATCATCTCATCCGACCTCCCTGCTCAAGCAGGGTCACCCTGGAGCACATTGAATAGAATTGCAGATGCATTAAGCTGTCATATCATATATAAGTTTCTTCTTTTACATTGAGAGTGATGTAATTTTTTGTTTCATTTTTCTTCCTATACATGTGTTGGGTTTTGCAGGAGTTTAAACCTGATGTAGTGACTTATCTTTCAGATAATAAGCTCTGTAATTGTTTTCTGGTAGTAGTGCTGAACGTTGTGATAGCTCACCATCTGCCAGCTCTCCAACAGAGAAAAATACTTTGCATTCTCTAAAATTGCCCTCTTAGTAGGTTTTATATTCTTTCATTTGTCTCCTTTTTGAAAGTAATTTTGGGCTGAGGGCTCTTGAAGCCCTGTTGGATATTTCTCACTCAGGCTAATTCATGAGCTGCCTCATCAGTATCAGCTGTTTTGAATGTTGAGATGTGTCTTTCCCATATGAAAAAATACCTCAAACACAAATCCAAGTCTGGGAATTGCTTGTGATATCTTAATTCAAAGAGAATTATAATTCTTCTACATTATTGTATTCTTTGACTGTAATGATTTAATGTACAATAGTCAGTTTATTTAAGTGATTGCAAGAAGTATTGCTTTGAAAATGAATTCCCTTAGATGTGGCTCTGCATATTTTCATTATTGATCTACAAATATTAAAGCATTATTCTGTACCCTGTCCCATTAAATTTCAGAAGTTATATTTCTGCCTTTGTACTTACCTTCTTTATTTTTTAATGAGATATAAGTTAAGAGCTCATTGAAGAGGTAGGACATTCTAAGATTCAGGGTTGTATGCAGGCTACATGCAGAGCAAACGGTTAAAATTTACATAAATATTGCGGGTCCCTAAAACTTTGATATCTCTGACAACTGCACTTAAAACTCAGCGGTTTGAGTAATTTTATTCTAAGTTATTTTTCTTGCTTCTAGATTTAGCTTCACAGAACTTCTTTTAATTTAGAAAAGCAAGGACCTTGAATTGCATTGTCCTGATGATACACACTCATCTGTGGGTTGATGACTATTGCAATTTGAAGTCTCCAGGCACTCTTCTCAGTGAACGGGTAGTGCTTATAACATTGATAGTGCTACAAGATCATTACACTTAATTAGCATAATTTGACTTAATTTAAAATAGACACTTCCTGCTCAAAAAATGAGAAGGGAAGCAATTGATAGACAAAAAAGGTTTTGATCTTGGTTTATTAGCTGGTATTTGTTTATAGAAAATCTTTAGGTATATGCCCTTCTATTTTTATATAGTTACAGGTAACCTTTGTCTCACATGACTTGGCAAGCCACATGCAGTTAGAAATTCTGCATGCTAAGTTCGTCCTTGAAGTGGTGCTTAGAGCCCTCTCAGGTACAGGAGTTTATTGTAACGCTGGATGTTGAGAGTAGATTCAGAGTGAAAGCTGTAGTGGGCAAAGGCTACTTTGGTTTGTGTAGTGTCAGTGAAGAATCCAGGGAAAGGACCCACAATCATCTTTTGGAGAGCTAAAGGACCCACAATCATCTTTTGGAGAGCTAGTTGAGTAATTTAGCATCTTTTGTGGTTTGGGGTCAGCCGTAGAAAGGAAATGTTGACTGGTTGTATGACTGATAATAATTACTAGCAGTCAGTGACACTGTGCAGTTGCCCACTTCATGATACACAAGTGTGTGCTTCAAGAAAAGCATTAGAATAGAAATGGACTGTATCAGTCTCTCCATATTGCTGCATACTTAGAGGCAAAAAGCAGATATACATAGTGTTAAATGTATGCACCAGTGTTATAAAGGTTAAACAATAATACTGAGATATTCTACCATTAAGGCATATAATTCAGTAAATACAGTTGAGATTTAAGGAATTACACATTTATTTAAGAGATCAACATAGTTTTGTCATCTTAGTGAAGTCATACAACCAATAACAGGAAGATATTTTAAAGTATATGGTTCCAGAAGACACAGTCATTCACTTCATAGTATTTTCATATTCCTGCTCTCAGAGGCATTACAGTAAGATTATTACCAATCCCTTCTCCTTCAAATTATGTATTTTGCATAACATTAATCCCATATGTTAAATAACACTGTGCTGCTAAAGATACCATATTGCAGATGAAATTGTTAAGACTACCAGTTAGTTTCATGTGTAGTTAGTATAAAATCATAAAAGCTCTTAAAAAACAAACAAAAAACCCCTCCAAAAACCAAAACCTCAAAAACCCCGACCCTGGAGTGCTTGATGTTGTGCTGTGACTTGATACAAAATGCAGAAGAGCATCTTAATTGAGGCTGGGAGCAATAAAATATATTTATACACTAAAAGGCAGCTTCTCAAGTGGGTAGAACCAATTTATGCGAGAAAGAAAATAAGTGTGCCTTATCCACCAACTTGATCACTGCAGGATCATCCCTGTGAGTCCTTCCCAGAAGAATGTACAATGAATTCTGTTTCTTATTTTGACTAAGTATCCTTTTAAAATTTCTTCATCAGCATTCACTGTTAAGCTGATCCAGCTTATTTTTTTCCCCTATTATCTGCACTTGCCCACTGTGTTCCTCCCTCCTGTGCAAATCTGATTGCATCATCTGTCTCTTCATAGCTGTCAGCATTGTAAGCCTTGCCCACTCATTTCTTATCTCCTGTAAATGCTCCATTCTTCTTGCTGTGGTGTTCCTTTCCTATAAATACCCTTCATCACCAACATTTGTAGCTGCTGCACTCATCTTTTTCAATCTCCTTACCATTTCTACCATCATACCCATAAGGAGTTGAGGGGATGATGGATATGGTTGGCAATTGCATTACTCTAATGGTAAATGTTGTCTGTGTAGGTGCATTTATAAATGCTTTTATCTCCCCATGCCTGCCTTCTCGTCCCCTCGGTGTACTCCTTGTATTCTTAGCCTGTAAGCTCTTCATTCAGGGAAGCAGTCTTGTCTCTGTGTTTTTATATGGAACAGTATGCTCTAACCCTAGCTGAAAATAATGTAATGTAAACTCTGTATAAGAATACTTCATTATTATGTAAGATGTTCTGGCTGGTGTAAATGGGATCCTCAGTGTTTTCTGTGAATTCTAGCAGTGTTGGAGCTAGAATATGGAAAACTGGAGTCTTAGTAGGCTTTGAGGTCTGTCACAAATGCTCCGTGGCTATAATGCTGAAGGAGATGAAAATAAGGACTTGGCACGAAAGTGTATCTTCAAAAGGCTTTAATACCATAGTGTAGATATGTATTCAGAGCACAGTTATCCTGACATTTCTTTGTAAAGGTACTAAAAGTACTTACTAATGTGCAAAGAAAAAAAAAAGTGATTTTAATTGGAAGGCAGTATAACAACTCTCAAAAGGGCTTGTCTGTCATCTCCCTGACAGTTGGCACCCTCCATAATCACTGGAAAAATGTGCATTTTGGATTTTGAATGAACTTCTGCTATAATGCTGTGTCAATAAAACACAAATGTATCCTGTTATTTATTGGGCATGATGGTGTTTTTTTGAGGAAATGCCTCCAGTGCAGCTGTCTTTGAGAAGAGAGGAAAGCAGTGCTTCAACAGCATCATCAGTGCCAAGTGTCTTCTACAGCGTTTTGCTTACAAAGAGAGAGAAGGCACTATTCTAATCAGTCTGCCTTGAGGAATGCCGCAGGAAAAAGATGGCTAAGGATTTTTTTTTTTAGACAGTAAAGCAAACTGCTAAGTAACAGGGATCACTAGAGGGATTTAAACATGGACTGTAATAAAATATTGATTTCAACCCCTTTTCCACTCTGCCATACTAATGAAAGTTTTCATTGTTCTTCATCAAAGCGAGTCTTACAGGGCAGAACTCAGGTCAGTGATAAACATGTTCTCCTCTTCCAGAAAGCTGGATTAGCTCCATTGGTACAGGAGGGCTGAAATGGTTCTTGTTTTGGCATTGGAAATGTGTGGTGAAACCTGCTGTGACATCTTCAACCTGGAAAACACAGAACTGACCAAAGGTCAGGTGAACTGAAGTGAATGTTACTTAATCAGTAGCAATATTTTCAGGTAACTGTGAGGTATGTCTTTGTGTTTAAAAATAGAAAACACAGCTATTCACCATTTTGTTTTCCTAGTTCATACATAAAAATTTACATATTCTTTTCATATTTAGTAGAAGGTTGCTGCTTTTTGAGCCAGTCACAACAGTGCCACAGCCTAACAAAGCTATTTGGTAAAATGAACTCACCCTGATGGAAGTTGTCATCTGAAAAAAAAAATATTTGCATTGTTTTTAATCCATATTTTTTATTTTTTCCAGAATTTACTAAGGGGTGGATCTTCATCTCCAGTGTTCATATATAATTTCAGCAGAAATGTGTCTCTAATTTTATACTGCCGTCGCACACAATATATTTATATTCCACACAATATAAAGGAGACTAGTAGTCTAAAATGGTCTTCTCTGAGCATATTCTCTCTGAGTAGATCTTAAGAGGTTAACATACAGCTTAAATATATAGATAGTCTATCTGATGAACAAAAAAAAAAGGAACCCTTGACAATGATTTAAGACCATGTTTTCGCAATTGAGTAAGGAAAGATGAGTAAAGGCCTGCCAGAGGGCTTAAACTGGGATTGTGGCTAATGACACTACATGTGAGTAAATACATGCAGATCACAGGTTTGCTTTTGGCATGTGTTAGCAGCTAATGGTATGCAGGGTTTTATCTGTCCTTGTAACCCTGTAAGTGCAGTTACATTTCAAGTCTCGTACTCTTCTCAGTTTTAGTCTTGCAAAACCCCTGTAATTGGCAAAGAGGGCCAAATCTTGGCTGTAAAGTTCAAAACATTTAGGACAATATTTGTGAAATTAGCAGCAATCTGGAATATTTGATTGTGGTGGTTGTCCAAGGGCAAGAGAGGGGATGAAGATCCTCTTCCAGCATATGACGAAAGTAAGAGCTTTGCATGACAAGCAGTTTTGAGAAGCCAGTTTAAGCCCAAAGCTCTTGCTTGAGGAGAGATTTTAACAACAAAGAAATATAACTCTAAACAGTTACAAAAAATGTGTAAATGTTGCCCTGGCTTTCAAACCAAGTAGTTAATAAAGGAAGCCCTCTTGACAGGGAAAAATAGGCTCTGCCCCAGTTGCTCATACACCAATGCTGTACAAGTAGGGCCAAATGGTCAAGTTAGGTACTTCTGGTATTTTGTAATGACTAAATGTCTTGCTATGACTAAAAACCCTACACCTGTGTTCACCCTCTGCTATTTCAGGCTGTTTTGTAAAACACTAATTTCCCCATCTCAGAGAAGACGTTAAAAAAAAAAAAAAAGGAAAGAAAAAGGAGGAAACAAATCATCCAATCATGCTCCAGTTGATTGGGTTTTGTGGGTGCTGTGCCAGAAATGCACAGAAAGTAGTTGGGGTATGGTTGTATTTTATGTATGTATTTGTTTTTAAAATGTGATTATCTCATTATCTCATGCAAGTATACTTGCTTGGACACTCAGTATGTGCATACTGCTGTCAGGAGTGTAAGTGGAGGTAATTTAAGCTGGCTGTGGTACCAATCTGTATGCATGGCAGTGTGCAAGACATGAGCCAGCCCTCTCTGTGCCATCCCTAGACACCGTCTCGTTAGCTTCTTTAAAGATATTTCTGTGTTCTGACACTGCAAGTTAATTGGTAGAACAAAATCATTTACACTTTGTGACATGGTTTAATAATAAAAGCTAGCTGCAATTTAGGTAATATTTTCACTTTAATGGTCACACTTTTGGTTTGAATTTTAACTGTATCTTTATATTTTAAAATGTTGCATTATTTGCTTTAATATAAACATTTTTATAATAAAAGTGAAAAGTCAGAATCAAAAAACATTACATGTCAGCACTCTGGGATAGATTTTGCTACACAGCAAAAGATGACATCTTTGTTGATTGACCTATTTCTCTTTCGCTTGTTATTTGGTCTGTGAAAGATTCATTTTTATTCTGTCATTCAGCTGCCTGCTATTAGATTTGTTAAGTTAAAACCTTAGTTCAAAGAATGATTACAGGACTAAGTCTTCTGTTGTTAAACTGTTCTGTTCAGTCACTCTTCAACTGATGTTTGTTGAAATGTGCCCTACTATAAGATACTTCAATCTTCCCAATGAGGATTCTGTTTCTTGAACCTGTTGTATATCTAAAACCTTGTCTTCTAACAGGAATTCACGTTTTCATCCATGAACTTATAGTGTGGTATTAGCTTAAAAAATTAAAAAAAAAAAGAATATAAAATGCACAACTGAGTTGAAAATGGTCAATAAGGTTTACTATCAATATCCAGAGTCTTTCAGAGCCTGACCCAGCTGCAAAATACAGACCTGAGCAGTACCTGCTCTGGAGCACTCACACTCTGGAAACAACAGAATGGCTGTGTTGGTAGTTCTGTTGTACTGGTGACAGTAGAAATATATTTATCCCCCACTGAAATTTTAAATTTTCTAGAATAGTGAATAAAAATACTGATTCTGCAATGGCCTTTACTATACCCATCACAGGTTATAAGAGTCTGGGGGATTTGGAGCATTATAGGGCTGAAAATGTTCTTATAGTCCTGTATGTGTCTCTTAATCCACAAATATATCTGCTTAGATATATCCCATTTAACTTTATCAGCCTGAGTGCAGTTACATCACTATTTAAATTTACCCATGCTGTTGTGTACTTCATTGTTTATCTTGCCATAGAACTTTGAAAAAAAAAAGCCTCTGTTACTTTGCATAAATATAAGAATGATAATGAATGAAGGAAATGCAACAAAAATTTGTTTTTTACTTTTAAAAATTATTTTTCTTAGCCAATATCCCTGTGCACTCTTTTTTCCTTTTGTTTTTGAACTTTTATAAGTGCTTAGCTTTTTCTCCACTGATACTCTCCCTGATTTGTTGTGTCTTTCCTGTCTTCCAACTTTGTCATATCCATGTTATTTTCTTTTTCAAGGAAGAATAAATGTTAATGTCATTGATGGCCTGCCTCTGTATAGGGGGATTTATTAGCTGATGGAACTATAATAGTACCTGTTCCTAACCTTTGTCATATGTGGATTGCAGTGAATAACAGTAATTTAAGAAACATATTTTGAACATCTGAGTGACCCCACTGTTCAACAAATTGAAAAAAAAAAATCAAAGCCATAGCCTTCCTTTTTATACCTTATAGAAGGAAAGTGAGTCAGTGTAATTAATACATGAAGAAGGATGAAGTTAAAAGATATTTTAATCCCATGTTAAATCACAACAGGAGTTAGTAACTAAATAGGTGAAGATTATATGCATTGATACAACTACCTGAATCCATACAGGAGAGGTGGGATTTGCTTGACCTCATGTGAATGTCTTCAGTGTAGGCATCCACATCCCATCTGGTTGCCCAGACTTTGTTGCTGGTGGAGAGACACTGGCATTTGGGATGGTTCAGCCTGTTTGGCATTAGATTAATAATGAGTTGAACTCTGTCCTGAGTTTGCCATTTTACCATAGGTGGGAAAATTATTTTAGTAACTCAGAGGAAGATACTAAAGGTAGAATTCATTTAATCTCTCTGAAAGTTAGTGGTTGAGAATTGCCATCATGCCTCTTCAGTCAGGGGAACAAGTTAGCGTAGGAAAGCAATTTCTTCTCTGTTAAAAATAATGCTGATATCCTCAATGATCTCCATAGTTTGTCAGGGATTTATACACTACAGATGCTGGGTTTGGTAGCTTTAACACTGTTCTAGCTAGATTTTTAAGAGGACCTTTGAACATAGCCAAGCATAACATAATTTAATTTACACTTCTTTAATGTACTTCTTCTGGATCTGGCCTTTTCTTTATCTAGTCACCTTACGTGCTTTCTCAAGCAGGTTAACAGAGGAATGAAAAAATTGTAATAAATATCCTTAAGGGATAAAGCAAGTCTGAATATTTTATCACTGTCAGTCACTTTCCTTGGTGATATTTTGAAGTGAAAATAAATCAGGACAATGTAAAGCCTTTTTGTTTTTTTATTCTTATTGGAGGAGTGCTTTACTGACTCATGTTAATTGGGAGTTTTTCCAATTTTAACATAGCAATTTGGAGGTGTTGCATATTTAAGAAAAAAAAAAGAGCAAACTCTTCTCCCTTGTCTTCTAGTAAAATAAGCATGAAAAATAACAGCAAAAAGTAATCAAAACTCTGAAAAAGATCCAATTTTTAAATGCACGTTTTCCTTTTTGTGTCCACGATGTCATTCTACTGCCTTATTCACAAGTTTTTAATGGGCAAAAGCTGAATTTCCAATTTAAAAAAGCGGACACTTCAGGTTCTCTGAATATACTTTGGACTCTTAAAGTAAGTGTAAATTGTACTCAATGTGTCATATTGTCCAGTATATAGGAATCTCCAAAGCATGGTTTTAAATTTATGGTGCTGGGTACAACTTGTGGACTTGCCACTTCCTCAGCTCCTGTCATTGCATAGTTGCTTGTTTGAACAGAAGGAGGGGAGTGCAGGCTTAGGGTCTGTAGTAACGTCCTCACTGTCATGTCCTTTTGTGGGAAAAGGAAGAATGTGTTATTTTACAGTATATATTTTGGGGCATTGTGTAGTCAGTGCATAGAAGAGCACACATCAATCTTCCTTAAAATATTCAAAATGCTCTTTCTGTCCTTTTCCTAAACAACCTCACATTGGCTCACTTAAGTTGAGCACATTTGCTGCATTCGGTGTTTTCTCTTGCAAGATTTAGTCCTCATCTTTTTTTAGTTTGCTTTTCTTCCTACACTCTCCTGAGCTTTCTCATTCTCCTTTGTCTACTGTGTTCAGCTATCTATTTTCGCCTTGGCAACATACCTTTTCTCCCTGTCAATGTTCCTCCCTTCTCCTTCTCCCAGAAAATTTGCTGTACTTTTCTCCTGCTTAGTTTTTTCCTCTGCTTGCAGTGATTTCTGCTCATTCTATTTTGTTCCTTGTATTTCCCAATAGTCTCTGCTCTCTTTCATCTCTTTTCCCTCGTGTAGTTATTAATTAACATTTGAAGGTAAATTAGTGATTCTTATGATTTAACAAAATGACATGGTTTAGAATCAACTTTTAAGATGGTCTCTTCTTCTGATGTTTATTCATTGTTTCTCATTGTGAGTGTTAAATACCAGGAGCTAATAAAGATTATATAAACCTATTCATATTCCATGTTTCCTAAAAGTAGGGTGAAATACTAGTGGCATTTAAAAGTATGTAATCTTTGAAGTGTATTTCCTTCCCTTTAAGGGAGCCAGATGATCATAGGTGAGATTTGTCTGGGCTAGACTTGCCAGTCCTGTTGAAACTTGAATGATCTGATTTTCGAGCACGTTATCTTCTGTGACTGTAAACTTGGATACTTTAGGCAATGGTAAATAGGATAGTGAAACTAGAAGAGAATTCAGATAATTTAACTTTCCATGCTCTTTCATCAAGTTTTTTATTTTATTTATAAAGAGGGAAATGGTCTAAGGATGGGATTCATCCTTTCTCTGAGCCCTCAGCAAAAACCTAAAATAGCAGATAGAGTGTTACTTGCCAATCTGTTTTTTCTTTCCATTTTCCTTTTCCTTTTGATGTCTTTGTGATTATTCGCACTGGTCTGTTTTTAAAACAAAGTTTCTTTTAGTTCAGCAGGGTTTTATTTTTATGAAAGACGTAACTGACACTGTTGGCAGTCTGTTCAACATTGTATATTGCTTAAATGTTGCTCCAACAACTGCCAAAATTAGGACTGTGTTGTTGAAAGCCTGTCTTGCCAACAGTGAAGTCTCTGCTCACGTATGCAGGAAAAGCCTGATATGTCCAGGAGTTCCGACATCCTGGTTTGAAGATGCATCTGCTGCTTACGGGCGTGTGGCACTGATGTCATTTTCTGACTCATGGGCTGCAGCCACCAAGGCTGGCACCTGGATTGGAGTGGGATGATGGGTAGGGGTGCAGGGGAGGAGAGGGCTGGGTAATGTCCTGCACTTGTAGTGGCATCGCTCCATAAAATCTGCTTCACGCAATTATGGAGAGGATGGGAGGTACCAGAGGGCCATGGGGAGCTACTGAATGACGTCACCACACATTTGCAGAGTGGAGGGTGATGACTCGCCACCTACATCACTGTGTCTTCACTGCTCAAGAAACTATTTGTAGCCAGCTTTTAGGCAAGACAATACCAGGTTTCTCATGTGATTGCTGAATAAGTGTTGGGGAAGTCAGATGGAGAAGGGGAGAGGGTGTGAAGAGAAAAAGGTAGAGCTAAAAAAAAATAACCTGGAAAGTCTTAATGTTTAAGAGGTAGGCTTGCAGACCAGCAAAGCACACTCCTTATTTTTCATCAGCAATGGCTGCTGATGATATAATTTGGATGAGATATTAATGAACGAAGAAAAAGGCAAGCAGCAGAGATGTAAATAGCTTTACCAACTGCAAGATCAGATCTCATGCCTGTACAGACCTCTGCTTTATGTAAATACCTCCATTGTTCTGGTTACTTTTAACTCCTTTGTTTCCTATGAAAATATTTTGTCTCTAGCAGCCAGAATTTTTTCTGATCAGATTTTTAAAAATTTCTTATACTTACTCCTTTTCTGACATCTTGCACATGTAGATATTTCTCCAGATTCCTTTGCAATCCTTTATTGTTTTTGCATATCTGAAAGGTTGCTTTAAAAAAAATAATCAACATCCTGTTTTTTTGAAGAACAGAGCAAAAGCAAAGAAAAGGGATATTTTGACATGTATTTGCATGTGTGTATGTTTTATCTATAACATTAAAGATATTCCTAATGGAAGTCCTTCAGGACTTGAAAGCTTTCATACAAGGAAGCACCTTGTATTTTTTCTTTCCATTTTTATAAATATAGTATGTTCTTTTCCTATATATTCAATTATAGATATTTAATACATGTATGTATTATACTGTAATTACATTCAGACTTCACAAAGACAGGCATCTGAAGAATTAAAGGTATTTCTGTTCCTTGCAAAAAAGGAAGTGTAAGTTAGCTGAAATATAATTAGAAGGTGTGCATTGCATGAGTGTTTAAAATTTGTTAGCAGTACAATTTTATCTCCAGTAATAATTCTGAAATTTAATTTTTCTGTATTATAGCTGCACTAACAATACTGTTTCCAAAAGCTTAAACTTGATTAAGATGTAGTTTAAGAAGAGGTAGATCCATTTACTTAACTAAAATATTTCAAGATAAAAAAGGATACTCTGTTAAGGGAGAATCATATTTGTTCCCAGGTTCAATCATTACATCTTTATTGCTGTTACTAGGTGTGTGTGTTACAAAGACGATTCCCTCCTGTGTGGTGCCTGGGTTTTTTTGCTTTCAGCAGTGGTGGTTCTGGCAGTGGGAAGGCAGATCCATGTGTGAGAGGCAGGTACGATCACAGTTGGTGCACGTGCATTTCGGATGACTGGAATGTGGTGGTGGTTTCATGTTAAGTTCCTTCTGCCACTTGGTGCTTGACCTCAGAGATAGCAAAGGTGTGTACAGGTGCCATGATCCAAAGCCTTTTCCTTGTAGTAATTGGTCTGGCAGGCTCTAAGAGGATTTCAGTGTTCTTCAAGGGTTTGTATTGGCCCTTAAGTTGTCTCTTCAATAAGAAACAAGCTGCCAAGAGCATACTGAAGGATGGCTGACTGGTTGGATACAGAATTTTGAAGTTTTGTGTTATATTGGGAAGGTTGCTGTGAGACAAATCCTTAATATTTCATTCACTGGTGACTGATACCCAGAGCCTCTACTATGTAGTGCATGTGGTCAGGCTTATTTACACAGGAGTTGTGTCCAAATATAGGAACTAGAGGTAAACCCAGGAGTATTGGATGTTATTTGGTGAGTGTGGCATGGTACAGCTGGCATCAGTATCTTGGTTTTGGCACTTTTAATGGCGGCTGAGGATGTTCCTCTTGCTCTTACTCCTTCTTCATGTACGAAACACTTTTTGTTTCTCTCTTCTTCCCTTTGTCTCCTTCATTATAAACCATAAGGAACATCTTATATGAAGTTTGACAGAGACAACTGTGTAACCTGCCTGGTGTTCCTGAAGAGTTGCACTTTGTGTACTGATCACCACATGGCCCCATGTCCCTGTGGGGCACAAATCACTGCTGAAGTGGAGAGGTTTTTGGCTTACTTTGTGCTTGGGATGACATGTGCTTTTCGGATGGAGCTTTTTTGGAGAACTGCTTGTACTCTTATGAGGCCAGGAAAGGTGAAACAAATCCTGTCTCATGCTCATGTTCTAGAGGAACTGAGCTGAGAACATCTCTTTGCACCTGAGAATTCAAGGAGTATAAGAGCCTGATGACCTGCTGGATAAGAAATGTCGAAAACCTTGCAAGAGTATTTGGAAAAGCCAGTTATGTAGATACTGTGGTGATCATCACAATGTAAAAACTTATTGAAAAGCAATCAGTGAATATCCTGTCAAAATATCTCAATTTAAAAATATTTCTACTATAGGGATTTCTAACTGTAAAATTTGTAACAAAAAGTAGAAAATACAAAGCAGTGAATGATAATAAAAAGTAAGACTTAGGAGAAATTCTAACCTGAAGTTTAAGGTCATAACATGTATCCAATAATTGTGACCCAGTTTAATCCTTTTGGGTAAATCATGTAGCTTCATCTCCTAGGAGAGGCAGGAATCTGTGTGCAAGGTTTTATGAGTCATTGCTTTAGTCTTTGTAGGGTAACGTGCGCTTGACTCAATCTGGATGAATAGAAACCTGTTTTTTCTTCAAGGCTGGAATTTAATTTCTCATTCTGCTACATTAGAGCAATTTATTTTTTTCATGGATTTTGAAGAAAAAGCACATAACAAATGAGTGGAAAAATAATAGTAGTTGAAAATATGAACAGCACTTAAGGCATTTAGGCAAATTATAGACCAGAAAGAAAATGCTATTATCAGAAGGATCCTAACACAATAACAATTGTACACTAGATTGTAAAAGGAATAAATTAGAAATAGTTTGGGTTAGAAATCAGAAATTACTCGTTTTGTCTAGTGAGTTAAGTCGGTAAAGATATTAGAAGTGATGTAGTTTGAGAGTGTCTAACACTCCATTATTTTGCTGGAACTTGAATTTTTTTCAACTTCAGCAGAAAAGCTGTCCATGCACACCCAGCAAACCATTTGCCTCGCTCTAGACAAGGTTTGGAAAATACAGCTAATGACTTACTGTGTTTTAACTTGGATTAATAACTTCTTAAATTACTCTGTCTCTACTACCTAATTCCAACTGTTTCCATATGGAGATGTTTTTTGCCTAGTAATAGAAAACAATTGGCAACTGATTTTCAAGGGCAGGAGGATACATTTTAACATACTTAAAATATTTTGGTGGTTTTTTTCCTCAAAATGGATAAACTCGTAGAAATAACCTTTCTGTTTCCCAGCAGCTCTAAGAAATTTTCTCAACTATGTCCTTGTCCCCTCCAAACAAAAACCTTTCTCATGAAGGTTAAATACATATAAATAATGAAATTCAGTATATAAATAATTAGGAAATAACAAGCACTGTCATGTTTGGGGTTAATAGTGCTTTCTTTGGTGTGCTTTACTGGTATTTAATGTGACAAGTAGTTATGCAAAAAGAGGTTTAATTTTTTTTTTCCTTTGCAGAAAGGCTTTTTGTACAACCACAGATTTTCAAACAAACTTTTGGCAGAGTTAGTTAGTGGCCTGAGATGGGGGGAGAGAGGGAAAAGCAACAACTTGGTGCTGAGCATACATCTGGTACAGCAAACGCTGCCAGACTCAGCAGAACTACCAGAATGAAGAATTCCTCTTACTGTCACCTTTGTGTTTCAGTAAGCACTTTATTAATGAGTTGTACAGTCTGGCAAAAGATCAAATGACAGATTATGTCAACAAGGCTTAGTTAAGTTACATGGGTGACTAAAAGAAACTCAAATTCATTGTTAGGTTTAACTGCAATTCTGCTTTCTTGTGTTCATAATGGGCTGTTTGTAGAGTAATTGTAGCATGTCGTAATGCTTTTCTTCTTAAATACCTAATGCTTCCTCAAATTTATCTACAAACTTCCTTCAAATATTCCCATATGTAATTTGACTTTTAAAAAATTCTTCCCAGGTATTACTTATGTGCCTTATGTTATATATTTATATATTTGGAAAGTAATTATTTAAACAAGTAAAAGGCAAATTCATCTGTATATTTTGTATGCTTTCTTCCTTTTTGGAGAAGCAGAAACAAACTTGACTGTATTGTGGATGTTCTCAAGCTTCTCATTTCCACTCTTGTGATCTGCAGTGTATGTTTCCTTTCCTACCATGTTTCATTCCCTTCTGTATCCTGTGTTTTTCAAGGTCCTCCTCATGGTGAAGATTCAGTGAAATGAAGTTTTAAAATGATAGTACTGTTGTCGCTGTTTTTCTTGAATAAAATACCATTTTTAAGTATGTCCTCAATGAATGATCTTCCATTTTCGTCTGCAAAAACAAGACAATGACTACCATTAAAGGTATATAAAGGTATATATCTGTCTTTCAGATTAGCTTTGGCCTCTATTCATGTTAAGGAGAACAGTGCTAAACACGTAGCAGTCATTTGGATGAAAGATTTCTGTCTTTAAGAATTAGGGTAGATTTAACTCTTGCGTACTAACCAGGGATACTAAGCCATTTTGAAGGAAGACAGGTTTTCCTCAGAATATTTTGTAAAAGTATTACTTTTCAACCTCAGCTCAGGTAAGGAAAACTCAGTTTGGAAGGATAACAGTGATATTACTATGAATATATTCTTTAAAAGTACCTGAGCAGATGATTCCAGTAGAGTTTTAAGTATATCAGAAATGTGAAAAATCAATGTTTCTCTGTCTCTGAGATCACTAGAAGATCAGATGTAACCTGTAGTTTTTTAAAGTGAAAGATTCACTACTGTTAAACATTAAGTCCATTTAATGTACTTATAGGTACTGAGTAAATCCATCTTTCCCTTTATACAAGTGGAAGTAAATGATCCATCAGTGCTGGTCACTTTTTAAACATCACCTCCAAAGGGCACAGGAGCAGGCAATTCCCAAATGTGGGAGGTCAAGCAGGTGAGGCAGAAGGCTGATTTGGCTGAAGAGGTATCTTCTCTTGGAGATAAGGCAAAAAAGGAAAGTGTATGCCCAGGGGCAGCAAGGGAAGAATTCAAAGATTCTGCCTGTTGCTGTAGGGAGAAAATTCATGTGGCCAAAGCTCAGTTGGAGTTGAAGCTGCCAGAAATGTGGGGGACAATAAAAAGAGTTTTTTCAAATATATTAATGGCAATCGGCAATATAGAAATATCATTGGCACCTTACAGGATGAGGATGGTCACCTCACAAACAGCGATAGAGACAAGGCAGAGGTGCTTAACACTTCCTTTGCCTCTGTCTTCAACATGGACTATGGACCAAGGGGGTCTCAGTGCCGTGAGCTGGAGGACCATGACTGCGAGAAGGATCAACTCCCAACACTGAAATCGTGTGAGATCTGCTGCTACAGCTGAATTCCTACAAATCTGTGGGGTTTGATGGGATTCATCCCAGAATCCTGATGTCATCACAAAGCCTCTTTCACTGATTTTTGAGTGGTGTTGGGAATCCAGAGAGGTCTCGGCTGACTGGAAGCTGGCGAATGTCCTGACTTTCAAGGAGGAGGACCTGGGAAACTACAGACCTGTCAGTCTCACCTCAGTGCCTGGTAAAGTTATGGAGAAGATTATTCTAGGAAGTATTGAAAAACACCTGAAAGACAACGCAGTCATTGGTCACAGTCAGCACAGCTTTGTGAGAGGAAAGTCCTGCTTATCAAACCTGATTTCCTTTTAAGGCAAGGTAACCTACCTTATTGATCAGGGGAAGCCAGTGGATGTAATCTTTTTGCATTTGAGTAAAGCTTTCCATACTGTCTCTCACAGGATCCTTCTGGACAAAATGTCCAGCACACAGCTGGATAAACACATCATGTGGTGGGTGAGCAATTGGCTCACGGGTGGAGCACAGAGGGTAGTACTGAATGGGGGAACATCAGACTGGAGACCTGTCACTAGTGGGGTTCCACAGGGCTCTCCATCTTGGGCCCTGTGCTCTTCAACATCATAAATGAATGACTTGGACACAGGACTGGAAGGGACACTAAGCAAATTTCCAGATGACACCAAACTGGGAAGAGCTGTTGACTCCCTCGAGGCTCTGCAGGGAGGCCCTGCAGAGAGACTGATGTCTTGCCTCAAATTCGAGGGCTGGGCAATCACCAGCCATAGGAAGTTCAACAAGGGAAGGGGCTGGATTCTGCAACAGGGATGGGGCAACCCTGGATGTCTGTACAGTCGAGGGAATGAGATACTGGAAAGCAGTGCCATGGAAAGGGACCTGGAGGTCCTGTTTGATGGCAAGTTGCATATGAGTCAACAGTGCCCTGGCAGCCAGGAGGGCCAACCATGTCCTGGGAGGCATCATTCAGAGCGGTAACTAAAACCTGACTCTTACAAAAATGTTTAAAATGCTGTGCATTTCATTGTTATTGACTTTGTCTTATACATGCCTTTAGGAAAAGAGGGAGTTTGCTTTATCATTTTGAAGTAAACAGTTTCTTAAAATGGTGATTTTAATATTTCAAGTACAGCATAACCTTAAAAGTTCTATTGTAATTTCCTCATGCCCTGAGCAAAATATTATTTATGATACTGAAGAGGAATAATATTAAAAATATTAATGTAATCTCCCCAACAGGAGATTGCAAACAGCTGGTTTTCTGTCACTTATTCTTCAGTGAGGCACTCACTGGCTTGTGTTTCAGCATTGCTGTGAATGTTATGCATGAGACACCTGAAGAAGTCTATAAACATACTGGTTTGGTTTTTTTAACTCACTTCAAAATCTTAGTAACATCTGGAAGAACAATTTATTTTAGGGCAGTTATACTCTCTGTGTTTCCATACTACCCCATTTAGTATTCATATATTTATCAAATTTAGGCTTGCTCTGTGTTTGTGCCGTTTTGAAACCCCTGGTGCCAGAACCTGTGATTCTATTTTAGAACGATTTATTTTAAAAGTACATGATCTAAAACATAGCAACAAGTGAACCTCTCAAGTTATGTGTAAATCTGCCTAATGTTGTCTAGTGATACCCAGTGCCTCACTGGGAGAATTTTATTTTATTGCTGTCTATACTGTTTAACATGTCACTTGTACAACAGTTGTCCACAGCTCAAAACATAGATCTGTCCACATAAAATCACATCAGTGATACCCAAGTTCCTAATTCATTTCTTGACTTCAAGGCGGAAAATTTAGTTAGAATAGGTAATTTGATTAATTTGCTTTGTGTAGTATTTTCATGTCGGTCTTTAGAGATCGATTTGGGAAGCAGGATTATTTCTTTTAACAGTGACACTGGAAGTAGTCAGCTTAGAGCAGGAGAAGGGTTTTTTAGGCAAATTATAAGATCTAAGCAGCTGTAGCACCAATGTGACATAAGTATGGAAAAGACAATGGAGAATAGACTAGGATGGATATTGATAGGGAAAAAGATGTTTAAAGGTAGTGTAGAAGAAAGACTAAAAACACCTCAAGTTTGTGTCCTAACATACATACTGCACAGAAAATGGAAGAAAAGCCCTAAATCTGTTTATGATCAGCTTACACTAACGAAACATGTGGACGAGCCTACTTATTAATTAAAAAATAAGTATATTTTTCTTTCATCTGTTAAGTATAATGTTTATTTTAAAAAGAATGCATGGAAATTTGGGTGGCAAGGGTTTACATTGCAAAAAAATGAAGGTACTTCTGTTTAGCTGCCACTTCATCTCTTCCCTTACTCCCAAAAGGGGGGTGGGGAGAAGCTGTATTAGTTGAGTTCTGCAACAGTGGATCTCTGCCCTGGATAAATTTAATACATGCACCGTCAGTAAGATATTTTAATCTTGACTGATGAACATTTTGCAGACCATTGAGATAATCTGTTTGCGGTAGACATGATTAAATTTTTAGTGAAACAGTGACTTCTGTCAGTTGACTTTGAAATTGTGGTGACTCTGATATCTACCCATATGTTGTAGGGAACAGTTTGTGCAGTGTCATATACCTTGTCCACACTTTTCCATCTGTTCTTGAGCAGCATCTAGGGGTTTTTTTTCCTTTCTTTTCTTGTGGAGAGCTCTGTGTGTTTTTTATTGATAAAAATAAATAAACAAAACTCCGGGTTAGTTCTGCTCCCCTGGTTTTTTTTTCCAGATTATATTTATATTCCTCAGAGATTCCTAGTTCCCATGTCGGATTTTTTTTCTTTTATTTTTCACATTATTGAAATAAAAGAACTTCTCTTATTTGTCTTGCATGAAGAGTTTCTTCCCTTACCCTTTCTGAGGTGGTTTGTTCTAGAATCATTGTGGAAATGTCAGGTTTCTTGGAACCTTTGGCATGATGCTCTCCAACGAGTCCCCTTTGAGTTTAGAAAGTGCTAGCATCTCTTTGTAGAACTCTGCTCTCCATTTTTCCAAGCCTTTGGTCTCTTATTTTTTTGACAAAGCAAATTATCTTTCTCTAAAAGAAGATCCCTTCCTGTTTTAAGTTAATGTGGTGTCTTTTTGTCTGGTCTAACACACAACTTACACCTGAACATCTCAGAGGACACAAACATCTAGGCTGAAAAAGAAAAAAATTCCGAGCACAGATCCCTCTAAATGGTTAGTTTCTGCTTTGTTTTGGTTTAAAAAAATAAAAATCCTGATGATTATGAAGTCATTTTGGGCAGTGCAGAGCCTTTCTGTTTTTTGTTTTCATTCAATCACAGCTTGAATAGTATGGCTTTAGAGACTTAGTGTATCTGCTTTGCTCAGGCCTTGGCTGAGAGCCAGTTGTCTGCCACTCAATCTGTACAGAGTGCAAAATTCCTCAAAGTAGGCTGATAAAGTGCATGGAATGACTGAGGAGTTGGTGACAATGATACTGCCCAATAATTTATAAAAATAATTTATTGTTATTCTGTAACTGGAGAAATCAGTTGTATTAACCGCTGCTTTGAGATTTGCAAGCACTAATTTTCATTCATCTTCATCTTTTTTTCAGCCAGTGTTATGATCTGTTCTTCTGGGTGTGGTTCTACTTACAGTAGAACTTGTCTTTTTGTGGCCTCTCAAATTAGGACGGTACAAAAATCAGTGAGAACATAAGTGCTTGCTCACTAAGCAGAGATTCACTGTACCTCCGGGTGCTGATCACTGCAATTATCTAATTAACTCATGAAAGCCTGCAAAGGTGTGGTTCTTTGTCCTGAACAGCCCAGCATTTACCTTTGGGCCACAGCACTTGAAGATCAACCAAAAGTGAAAGTGTTAGTTCTCTTTGTTAGGTTGGAGGGTCTTGAACCAAGAGGCCTTCAGGAAGAGGTGCTGAATTTGAAGGTTTTTTTTCTTTTTTTATTTGGACTTGAGATGCAATTTATATGTTCTAATAAATTCTGTAAATGAGCCCATATTTCTGGATATGTAAATTATAAAAAATCAAAATAAAAAATGAAAACATTACTGTTTCTGCAGCCATTAGTCTCTTATGGCCTAAAGGCACTTAGTGTAAAACTCATCTGTCTTATTTTGGGGATATTATTGTATCAGGAGTAAAAATGATGGTATCAGCCTGACCTTGATGGTGCAGTATGGATGTGTAAAGGTACAAATTTGCTTTTAAAAATGAACAAAATGGGTCCACTTGTAAAAGTCTTAGATAGCAGAGACAAGAGATAGGTAAATCCCAAATAAGAAAATATTTCAAGTTGACAGAAGAGAAAAAGGGGAAAGAAAAAACTCCAAAACCTTGTGATGGAAGTTTTATCAGCTTGTGGAATGGAATGCTCATTAAAACACTAGAATTTTTTTCTTCTATGAAATCTCATTTAAATTCTTACAGCTGTATTAAATATATCTTTGTTGCCACTTGGTTACCAAAAATAAAACTATATTACGTGCTAAAATACCATGGGGAAGAAATGTTTTTGAATCTCTTGGAACATGTAGAGACTTAAAATTTGCAGTGAAGTAACTTATATTTTGGATTTTGTTTTTAACATTTGTAGGGTATTGTTAGTCTTAATTGTGATAATCTCTAGACATCCACTGAAAAGCCTTTGTGGAGGCTTGATTATGGAGTGGATCAGCTGATCACTTTATTTCAAACTGCAGACTTTGTTTTGCTATAAAGTCCTGCCTTGTTAGTATCCATTTATATAATCGATTTTCAATTTTAACAGGGTTAAGCATGTTCAGAAGGAATTAAAAAAACTGTTGGATTATCAGATCGAGGAACATTTTTATAGTCAGTCAGTGCCAAAGATCTGTGGTAGGGGAAATGAGCTTTAGTTTGCATCTCAGAATTCTCAATTTTATCTCTGTCCAAAAGTGAGAGTAAGCAATTGAGAGCACTGCCTTCTAACATTCCTTCATAAAAAAGGGTGGGGGAGGAAAAGCCGAGTACTAAAGGGATAAGTTTGCTCCACAAAGTTTTTGCAACCTTTAGTCTTCTCCATCCCGCAAAAATTTCTGTGATGTAGCTTTTAGTACTGACAATACAAGTGTGTTATCACAATGGGTAATGAAAGCATCCTGTTCTTGTTGAACCATATTGGGTCAGAGTAAGAAGAGAGGATCCTAAAAGAATTGCAGGTGTGTTGGTCCTTAAAAAAAAAAGTAGAAGTACTCTCTTTTAACCTGTGTGATACAAAATAGGTGTATATTCAGAGACTTGTCACAGTAACTGTTTTCTGAATTTTCTTAAAAGCAGTGTCTTTCTTAGAAATATTTTTGCAGTGTTCTGAAAATGTGGTTGAGTTCTGCAGTAGATCTTTTTGATCATACTGTGCCACTGTTCTTTGGTCTATTTGATCTTGTTTAAAACAATAATTAAAATAAGTAGCAATATATCCAGTGCATTTCATAATTTGTGTGATCAACACCAATGTCCTATGTTGCACTACAAATCTATTTTAAAATAACAGATGATTGTATAGTTGAAAATGAAGAGGTATTAAAGCTGTTTGTGGAGCCTTTGTGCCATACAGCATAGTTCTTAACATGTCAGAAGTTTTTTTACTGTAATATGAGTGGGTTTTCCAGTGCTCAGGTGTTAGCCACCATGTGGTTCTAAGGTATACTTAACAGCTATACTTGATTACAAAAGTAGATAATTTGGTGTTCGAGGTGCTCACTGGTGTTTTATCATAGATTGTTGGGTTGTTTTTTAATTGGAAAAAATCCCCAAACAGTACCCCAGGGAGTTTAGTTGATGCTGTCATTCCATTTTGTTAGCTGGAGAACTGAGGCACGGAGGGAAAGATGCATGTGGCCTAAATGAGAACTGCTATGGACCTTTGGTAGTGAGGTCCAAGAGACCAGATCAGCAAACTTGTTCTTTAGCAGGCTGCAGTTCTGGAGCTGCCCAGAACCTGGGAGGCTTCCTGACTGCAGCCTGGACTTTCCTGCAGCAGCTGGACTTCTGCCTGGGTCGGGATGTGCGTCTGGGTATGCAGGGAAGTCTGCTGGTAGCTATGACTGTAGGAGCACCTGGGATGGACAATGGTAAAGGAAGGTTTTTTATGGTCCTTGCAGTCACTCAGTGGAGCCAGTTGTGGACATACTGACATTTCACAGACATGTCTTCAATGATCTGAGAAGCATGTACTTTGGATTTGAGAACTGAGATACTTCTTGGAGTTTCCTCTTATCAGTATCTTTTGGGAAGAACAAGTGGCATATGCTTGATGAGTTGATAATCACTGCTGGCTTGCAACCCTTCCACCAGAGCATGAGGATGGTAAACTCATTCAAGCAGTTATATTTTTGCAACTTTTGTTGAAAAAAAAAATCTAGTTATCCAGTTTCTCTTCTGTTTTCAGAAATTTCTGAGGCTTTGTACCTGAGATGTGTGTAAAGAGAGGAAGAGAGGTCAGATTGAAGCTCTTCTGTCACAGAATGGTTACTCCCAAACAGCGGCTGTAAACAAGTGGACATAGTGTTGCACAGGTCTTACCAGTATTTCCATAGGTGGCACTACTGTCTCTGGTGAGGATAGGATCTTAAAATGATGCTCACATCCATGATATGGTTCTTTGTATTTTTTGGGTCACCAACCTCTTGACTCCAGAGCTCCTGCTGAATTCACTTTTCAGTAGTGTCTGTCCTGCTTTGACAGGATCTTGTGCACCGAGTGGCAGGGTGATCTCCCCTTGGTGACAGCCACTCCGGGTGTCTGTGCCCGGGTGCGCTGCCAGGCGTTTCGGGAACAAGATACCAGCCCAGGCCTTACAGGTGCTGGATTGGTGCTTACAGGATCACAGAATATCCTGGGTTGGGAGGAACCCAAAGGGATCACAGAGTCCAACTCCTGGCCCTGCACGAGACCATCACCAAGAGTCACATCACGTGCCTAAGAGCATTGTCCAAATTCTTCTTGAACTGTGTCAAGCTTGGTGCTGTGACCACTTCGCTGGGGAGCCTGTTCCAGTGCCCAACCACCCTCTGGGTGGATTAATAGGTATTAAAAAAAAAAAAAAAAAAAAAAGAAAATGAAACATTACTTTTCAAGGTATAGTCAGAGGGCATTAGAGGCAGAGCACTAAAACCCAAAATCCAGCTCTGCCTAGCGCCTTCCATGTCTGGTTTCTCACTCGTGCACGAAAGTAGTGATTTAATACCTCGTTCTTTGTGACAAAAATGATTCAAAGAGCCATATTTTTCAGGGCTTTTGATCTGCAGGGTTTTCGCGGGTGTGCAGCCCATCTCCGCGGGGTAACCGGGAAGGCGATCCGCTCCGCGAACCCTCTCTTTCGGCGTTTTTCCCCGGGGCAGGTTCCCCCCGCGTTGTCCCCCGCGGCGAGGGCGGCGATGGCGCGGCCCCCGCGGCGCCCTCGCGGGCCGTGGCGCGGGGCGGCGCCCCCCGCGCGGCGATGGTTGCGCCCGCCCGCCGCGCGCGGTCATGTGCGCGGGCCCGGCCCTGCGAGCGCGGCTGGGCGGCCTCGCAGAGCGCCGCGTCCCGGGCCTCCGGCGGACAAAAGGGCGCAGGGAAGCGGCTCCCCCGGAAAAGCGAGGGCAGGCGGCGCCGGTGGTGAACGTTTTCTGATTTTTCCAGAAATCAAGCAGAAGACTGAGCTGCTGATGTCAGTTAACTCTGAGAAGTCGTCCTCTCCAGAAAGGTACGGCCGCAATCCCCCCCGTCCGCATGAAACGCAGGGGCTTCTCCCTTCTCCTCCTCCGCGCTGCTGGCATTGTGCGCGTGCTGCATGCTGGATACTGCCCCGTGCCCACCCCGCCACGGCCGCTCCCGTTCCTTGAGCTTTCGTGCATTTCTGGCGAGGTTTGTCGGTCCCGTCCCCGTCTCCCGGAGCCCGGCGGGCTGCAGCATGCGGATCCCGGCGGGGCGGGCTGGGCTGGTGCGGACCCCGCGCCCGCTCCTGTCACGCGTCGCAAAGACCCCGCGGTTCCGACGGGCTCCTTCCAGCTTAGGCGGATAGGAAATAGAACTTGGCGAAGCGTTTCATGTGGAAAAGGGAGTGTCCTTTGGAAAGTAGCTCAGGAATCGCAAATCCCCCAATTAGTCACATTCTGTAAGATA
Organism: Manacus candei; assembly: GCF_025592945.1. Classification (NCBI taxonomy): domain Eukaryota; kingdom Metazoa; phylum Chordata; class Aves; order Passeriformes; family Pipridae; genus Manacus; species Manacus candei. The sequence goes on along the minus strand of NW_026138111.1, from coordinate 2,203,747 downwards.
GATGTGATCCCCGTTCGAGTCTGTGCTAGGAAATGGAGCAGTCGCTGCATGCAGTAATGGTTCATGCCTGCAGGTAAGGACAAAATGACTCAGAAGTGTTTTTAAAGCAATTATTTTATCTGTCAGTCAGATTAGTACGATTTCAAGTAGCTGTTTCATTTTTAAAGAAATACTTAAGAGGTACTAAATGAACATTTAAGTTTTCTGACGTGAAATAGCCTCCTGGTGATTATTTTGTTGATTTTAAATAATCCAGCCTTGCTCACTTCTGTTTTCCTTGCAAGTGAATTTTAGAAGATTTTTATTTTCGAAACTACTTAAATCCAGAGAAACATATCATATTCGCCCCCCCCCCCCCCCAATTATTTACAGTAATGATTTTACCTGTATGCAAAAGACCCACCAAATGTTCTGGTTTTGCCATTTTAATATTGGACATTGGGCCATTGGGAAAAAAATATTAATTTTAGGTAAAAACGTGTGTTAGGTTGAAATTATTACCTAAGTATATTTTATTGAATGGCTCAGTACAACGTGATAAGGCACTGCATGCTATCTTAAGGAAACAGGCTAAAAGACATCTTTCAGAATGAACGAGTGCTGTGTGGCATGCATGGTTTTAAAAACCAAAATGAGCAATTTAATTTGATTTATAAGTATATTTGTGTAAGATACGAAGAAGCAAACTGCATTGCCTTTCACCAGCTGTAGTTATAACAAAATATCAGCTATGAGAGAGACAGAAAATGGTGGGGGGGAATGGGATGTTAAGTCACCTTTCCAAAATGGAGAAATATAAGAAGAGCTTTGAGAGAGATTTTATTATTTATTTTTTCAAAATGAAGAATGATGAGTGAAAATGTCAGTGTTTATTTGTTAGCCTTTATCACAGCGTATGCCAAAATTTTTTGAATACAAGGCTCATAAAATGGTGGTGTTAACAGAGAGGATGATGGAGTGAAAATGGTAAAGGAAACAGGTGTTAACTTGATTTTTGGAAACACTTTTGTTGGCATTGCTGTGGGGAAATTTGGTATATAATACAGATATTTATCTTATTTTCTGCAGCACCCTACAACTGATCAGTGTGGTTTTGAGCAGAACATGCTCATAGTTGAACTAATGGTAGTCCTAGACGAAGAGGTCCTTGTAAAGGATTGTAACACACAATTAGAAGAAGATACATTTGTCTGAGGTTCATTTGTAAGCCATTCATTAAAAAGTAAGATTTTTTAAAACAGCGTGATGTGAATGAAGATTAAAATGTGAATATTATATATGGACATAGATTTCTTTAAATATGTGATACTGTTCACCTGGAGATTGATTTGACATGTCAGCTGTGTGGTCAGTTATAAATGAAAACAACTTAATGTGTTATAGGAGCTTTTTTTTTTTAATAACCACATTCTTTTCACCTATCCAAAAACAGATTGAATTTTGTTGCAAGCTGTTATGAAACAGTGCTGTCTGTCCTATTAGCCTCCAGTTCCTTTCAAGGCCCTTTGAAAATTGATGTGTAAGAATTTAAAAAAAATAAATTATAATATTGAGTATCTGAACTGCTGAACTGTCCTTAATCTGCTCTGTAGAATAATTGTGCTTGTACCATACAGACATGAGAATATGCATGTTTTTGACAAACACAGGAAGGGAATTCATACTTGCATATTTATTTATTTATTGCCAGTTTTTTACCCTTGCTCCTGGTGGTTGGACTTTTTGAGAAGCTCGAGTTGTCTGTGTGGGAATGCTGGGTGGAAGGAAAGAGTCCATGGCTTGTTTCTTGTTTTCCACGCTAGCAGAGGCTGCTAGACAGCACTTGCATAGCTGGAGGGGAGGGGAGGGGAGAGGAGAGGAGGTGCTCTGTGCACTTACAGAAACCGATGAAATGGGAATAGAGAAGCAGTGAGGGAGAAGCCCATTACTTGCCTCTTTCTTTGGTTGGTCTTTGTTTTTACAAGACAGTTTAGCGTTTGTAGGTTTTCCTGCTCATTTGGCAAGTTCAACATGCTGTCACGTCCTAATGATGAGAAGGAAGCTGGAATATAATGGATGGTTTGGCTGTTATGGAAGCTCAGCGTTTTAGAAATCCTGCAGTGCTCTCTTAGGGTAGTTGTTTGTTGTGTTTTTAAGAGGCTTTCAGGAGACATTAACAAGAAAGATGAACCCTTTTGTTGAGGAACCTCTGAGATATTAAAGACATTGGCAGCCTTGAAAAGTAAATTAATACAAACCTGAGACATTGTTCATAGATTCATCTTTCTTTCCCCTTCTCCCTAGAAAAACTGTAGTTGCAGATGTGAGGGGATAAGATACCTGTTTTTTTGGTGTGTTATGGGATATTCATTAAGCTGACATGATCAGACAGCATCTATAAGAGCTAAATTTCTGAGTAGTTAATGCTGCCCATGAACGTGTTAGCAGCCTCTGACAAAGTCCTTGTTCCTTGTTGATAAGGTAACCCGGGTAACTGCGGATGTGTGTGTGCACATGGACGGGTGTGGTGGATCAGGTATCCTGCTGCAGCTTGTGTCACTGAATTGATTTGTTTGGGTGTCTGAGCTTTAAGTAGACCATGGAAATGTGTTCCTACAAGGTGCTTACGGCGTGGCACACAAGCGAGTTCTTTATCTAATAGGGAGTAATTTAACTTCTCCCGTGTGCTTTACCTTTCACTGGAGGCTGTGTGAGGTTACTGGTCCAAACCTTGCAGATGTCAGGAGGAAGCAAGTAGCAGCACCCAGACAGAGGAGGATGGTCTTTCAGGAGTCCTCCAAGAAAGCAAAAATACTTTCATTTCTCTTGTATGAGTTATGCCCCCATCTACAGTACAGTGAACCCTTTGAGTTGCAGATTTTCTTTTTTGCCTTTTTAAGGGCTTTGTGGAACTGTTGGTAAGTTTCTGTTTCATTTTGAGAAAAGTCAGTTCTTCTCCCAGATCACTTTCTACTCTTTAGCCTGCAAACCTAATGTATATAGTATTTTTCTTATTTATATTTTAGGACAGAGAACTAGGTATTTTAAGTCTGATTTTGAATTCTAAATTTGTCATCTTAGCAATGCAGTTTGACTATGGCATGTTTACTGGTAAAGATTATTAGCAAGGCTGATGAGTCTCAAGTGTTTGACCTGCTCTTCTTCTCTCTCTCTGCAAAGGCTGCATGCTCATGTTTCTTTGAAATGAGTTTCTGCTTCAGTGTTTTCCAAAAAAATTAATAGCAGCCACTTATGAGCAGACTTAAAATAGATAAGTGGTATGTGTGTAATTCAATTTTTATGATTTTGAGGGGTTTTATAAATAACAGTAAAGGGAAGATACTTTCAAGTGACAGTAGGACAGCCAAGTTTGTGTTAATCAATGTGTAGAAGTATTTGGGGTGGGGTGGTGCAGGCAAGGTTAAAGGAATGGTGGTTTTGGTTTGGGGTTTTGGGCTTTTTTTTTAGCCTTGGGCTATGTATACCCCTCTCTCTTTGTAATTTATCTTTGCAAAGCAAATTAATGTATTTCTCAGTGCTTTTATGTGGTTTCTTCATCAGATCATGCCAAGAATGCAGTCAGGGATAAAGGAGGAAGAAATCTAAAATAATGAGGAGGAGGAGAAAAGATGGAGACTGAGTAATGTCTGCTTCTTTTTCAAAAAGACCTAATGTTAATTGTGAGAAGAGGCATTGTAAAACAAGTTATGATGCTGAAAGATTCCTTCAGGTTTAGGAACGTGAGGGAATTTTTTTTTTCTGCTTCTGTGTGTGGTTTTCTTTTTTTAGTTTAATTTAATTGTGGATGCACTGCGTCTCCTAAGGCAGAAATGTAACTTGTACTGAAATGTAAAAATAATGTTTAAGGTAGAAAAACCATCAACTCACAACATTCAGTATAAGCTGACATTGCTGTGTGTCAGATAAATATTTTGGAAAAATTATTAGATAATAGAGAATTATAAGATAATGATTCTATTATTTATACAACTAACATTGAAACAAAAAATAATTGTCAGAATAATGCAACTATTTCATCAGTTCCAGTAAATTTTAAACACATTTTCAAAATATGTTATTTTCTTTAACTTTCCCCCTGCTTTACTTATTCTTTTTTATAGGGTAAAAGAAATACTGCGTAATTCCATTTCAGGATAGTTCAAATTCATTTTTAGTAGTTATACAACTATAACTTTCCTCTCTTGTTTAATATATGATAACAGTTAACAGTGTATATTTTTCCCTCTTTTTTTTTTTTTTTAAATTACAAGCTAACACTATTAGTTGTATTTTATCTCAGAAGGAGAAAGAAAATCATTCTATCTTAATGTTGGCCCTAAGCTGTTTGGCAGGGAGGCACTTTATTCCTCTGCCAACTCTGTTGAGTGACCATGTTCTGTATAGCTGTCTTAGGCTAGGTGCTTAATTTTAAATTACCGGTCCTAGACCAAAATAAATCCTACATTTTGTGTGCTTTCCATATTAAAGGTTTCACAGTCTCATTGTTTTAGCATGCAAGGCTTTTAAGTGAAGTATGAAAGCGATGTAGAGGCAAGGAATGCTGCAACGTGCCATTGTCCTTGTGTAGGAAAAAAATGGAAATAGAAGCAGCCACTTGTGGAGCATCTTTTTCACTTGAAGTGATATTTTTAGAGGACGTTGCACTCTTTTTAGAGCTGGTAGTGCCTCTGTCAGTTTATCAGTAGGCTTTGAAAAGATTGAGAATTTGAAGTGTATTTTGGTTTTCAGTGATAGACTTTGTTTATTTCTGTGTGTCTGGAATTTCTGCTATAAGTAAGAAAATTGGGTACTTTGATATTTAATCACAAATGAAATACGTCACTAGTATTCCTACTATTGAGATGGTCTGTGCACTACTCATTTTTTTTTCTATCATTAGGAATGTTTCCTCATGCAGGTATTGTGAGGCATTCTAATATACCTTCTGAAAACTAAAAATCTCATGTTTTGTCACTTCCTGTTAGAAGTAAAATTAGAGAATTTTAAGAAAGGGAGAGATTGAAGGTTCTGAGGGGTTGTACAAGGTTTTCCTGTATGAGAACTGGCTCAAGCAATGCAGTGATGATTAGAAAACAGTTATTTGATGGCTAAAAAAAAAAAGTAAAAAAAAATTGAAAACTATGACTTGCACAATCTACTTTCTGAGATAAATATAAGGATTCTGTTTCCGTTTCAGGGTAAAATGTCAGGAAAAAAAATATCAGGTCATTTTAAGCAAAACCTTTTGTATTAGAAATTCAGTCTATGTCATGACTTGAAACTTTTTGCCTAATCACTGTCTTAGTCATGCTTTTGCTAAAATGTCCACTCCAGGCCCCTAGACAGATGGTACAGGAATGTTACCTGATACATGGCATAAAAAAATGTGTAACTGTGCCCAGTGATTGCATTTCTGTTGTCGCTTTGCTGTCTTACAGGATAAATTAATTTGTGATTTTCTGCCTCTTCACATTATACACTCGTTCATGTTATATACTTAAAAATCAATAATAAAATATTTAGACATTCTTATAATTCAGTACATTTATTGTGTTATGATATGTGGATTTTCACTGATCTGCGGTTGATGTAGTTACCAAGGCATGCTAGCAACAGATTAAAGAAATGAATGCAATTTAAGCATTCCATTTTGTTGCGTATTTTGTGTATTATAAGCATAATATCAGGAAATTGTGGCATGTCTGAGCTCCTGACTTGATGTGAATCGTAACATGTAGTTTGGAGGATATCCGACTTCCCAGTTGACTGCAAAGTACCATTTCTGTCCAAAGGGTATTATGACCAGAAGGTGTTTTACTAGTTCTATCTTCAGGAATTTTACACTCCTGAGGCAGTATCTGCTCTAGGTGTTTCTGTATTTTCTTTAAAACTCACCTTTAGTTTTGGGTAAACTGACAAAATCTAAAAAGTCGGTGTTACCTTAAAAATAAATCTGAAGTTTATCTCATCTAGGATGCCTGCCAAAGTCATGCTGATATTTCTGACTAGTTGGATAGTGAATTGGTATTTCCTTTCCTTTTGCTTCATTCTCTTTCTCTTTTTTTATTCTTTAAAACTCCAGTTATGAAACAAATGTGTGCAGTTCCAAGCTTTGCCTGTTGTATGTGCTATAAATGAAGGAATTCCAGTTATTTACCAAGTTTGTCTACACAGCTTTCTTTGTCTGATTATAGCCCTAGATCAGTCAGACTGGTTGATTGTTTCTCTTTCTTGACTGGACAATGTTCAAAACCAGAACCACATCCCATGTAGATGTACTATTTGTATGAAATTTTGGGCATTGTGTTTAATAGGATGTTCAGAAGGCACATTAAATAACCTCTCTGTACTGATAAAAGTGTCCTCATTCTGTCTTGATGTCTGCTAAACCAACAAATGACTGTAAATTGGTTCCCTCATTTACTAAAAAATGATATTCTCTTCTCTTAAGACATTGTGAACCATCTGTATTTTAGTGTTGTGGTGGTTAATCTTGAAGACTTCTCTTCCGAAACTTGGAGCATAATGCTGTGGAGAGGAAAAGAATTTCTTAAATCTACTTCTTGTTCGGTAAAATGTCATTGGAGTAACTTGAAACCTTGTAAGAATTCAGTGCCTTGTTTTAATGAAGCAGCTTCCAATGCCCAAATCTACTGGGATGTTCACAGGCTTCCCAAGAAGGCAAGGACTTGGTCTTTCTTCTGTTGCTTGATACTACTGAGCATGGTGAGAGTGTACATCTTTTCTGTGGGCAAAGAAGGTTGTATTACTGCAGAAACTATTAAACTACGTGTCTGTTCTGTGTTGTCAAGGCTAAAGTTCTGGCAGAAACTGGGAGAATTGTTTTTGTCATTAATACTACTGGAAAGAGACAGTATTATTTTCTTTTGTAACTACTGTGTCAGAATATCCAGCAATGATTTTTTTGTGGAGGTGGAAAGGCAGTCTGAAATTCCTGTGGATTTCAGTGGACAGCAGTTCTGTTAGTCTGTATCCAACATCAGGAGCTGCAGATTCTTGTCTGTCATCTTCAGCTGCTGTAGCCACTGTCCACAAAAGCATTCAGTTCCTGCCATGCCCACATACCAGACAGATGTGTATCCACCTCTGTTTATGTCATGCCATGAACTGGAATGGAAGATGTTTGGAATTAGCTCAGCTCTTTATGAATCCTTCTATAAAAGGATTACCTTACCCCTAAGAGACCACGTGTGGTGGTTTCCTCTGAGTGGTGCTTTGTCATCCCCAGTATGACAGTGTAAAGCCTTTCTGACAGATCGTGTTGCATATGTGACAAGAATCAGGAATTTCCACTGCTGCTTGGTGTCCTAGCTATGAGAAGTGCCAGCTTCTGAGAAGACTAATACAGCTTGGGTCCAAGACTTCCCTAAGATATGAAAAAGATGATCAATTACAGTGATTCTGAAGTTCATTTTTCTCAGTTAAAACCTTTTATTCTGTTATAAATAAGAGTACAAACAGTCTTCGTGGATTTAGTTAGAAGTCTCACTTGGCTCCTTTCCAAGTAATTAATGTTTCAGAGCATTAGTCTAGAAAGCCAACTAAAGAGGGATACAGCCTTCCTCTGAACGCTTTCACAACAGAAGTGAAATAATAGAGAACTTAGGAAGAAATTATCGGTGATCAAGGAAAAACTCTTCCCCTTTCTCACAAGTACTCTTAGTACCTGTGGGTGGCTTACTGAGATGGTGAATTAGTTTAGACTGCATTCCATGGGCACCCCAGCTGAAGTATGGTGCCCAAGAATGCTTTTTTTTTTTTTTGTGCAGACCAGTAATACTTAAAGGTGTTGTTGCTTTTTATGGAAATCTGTTTTACAAGTTAATGTAGATCTACCTTGTTTCACCTGTATTTTTGCATTATTTATGTTACTCTTCTGTTGGTGTACAGTGGAATCCTGACTTGAAAAGACAACATACAGGAAAGAATCCATCAAGATTCTTTTCCAATGTGTTTAGCACATAGGAATTTCAAGGACTATTAAAAGAACCAGAGGTCATCCACTTGAAGTAGAACAGTGTCCAAGATTGCCAATACATTTTTTGACTATCATTTAAATACTCGGGGGTTTACAAAATGCCATAGCAAAACTGCATGGAGTGTGTTCCAGTAGATGCCAGGACAGCTTAAGCAGTCTAGTAAAAGACTTAAGACTACCCCAAACTTGAACCTAAGGCAGATTTAGACAGTTTGCCTTCCAAGTGTCACTGATAGCTTTGCTAAGAAACTTGCTAAAGGTATGTGTCCTTTTAGCCATGCCAGTTGTTCGAGGTAGCCAAACATGGAGGGCTCTGGGTCCCAGGGGCAGTACCTCCTGTCGTAGCTAAATGGGTAAGTGCAAGACTGCTGTAGTTCTGTGTCCCCAGGGCCAGGCAGGAAGGAGCACTGTTCCCAGTAGGGGTGTGTACATGTGCACACGCTCATGTATGGAAAATGCATATGCTGCTGGCCACACAGAGGCTCAAACCAGTGCTGTTGTTGGCACCCACATAAACACACAGAGCATTCAAGCAAGAACTCCATGGACATCTTCTTCATTTTCCTTCTTTCCAGCTTCTCACAATGCAAGTCTACTGGTGGAATTTTCACAGAAACACACATGTGCCCTATGGGTACCCCCAGTAGCTGGTTTTAAATGCTCTGTGTGGTTGCTGAAGCCTTGACCACTGGTGGCCCCTAGTTGCTGACACCATGAGCCCCTGAGGTTTCTGTTCTCACTCCAGTTGCTGGCACTTGGACCTCATCTGCTTGCTGGCCAGTCTGGCTGAAGTTGACTTGAGTTCACACGTACACACCCCAAATAGAAAGTGCATCCACAAGGAAGACAGATACAGGGTTTGATGACAATATAGGGTAGACTGTCGTGATCAAGGGCAGGGCTTAGTCAGATAAGTGCACTGACCAACCACTCACTTGCACTGGACCTGCCCCATTTATCCTTTCTCCCTGCTGTTTTCCCCTATCTATTTCTCACTTATCCATCTTTACACCTTTCTTCACCTCTAATGCTTCCCCTAAACAATATCGTGGCAAGTTTTACGCAATTCCAAAATGTTCTTCCTCCCTGCATCCCATAAAAAATCCCATACCCCTTAAGACAATAACCTTTAGTTTTCAAGGTGTTTTCTGGGGAGACAGTTTCCTCCTTGACTCATCTTGGTGGGTTTCACACTGGGGGAATACGGTCTAATTGATGGTCGTGGGAGTAGCTGATTCACATGCTGCATTTTCATTGTTGAGGTTGTTAGAGTTTACCTGTTGTTTTTCTGCTGATCCTTGCTGGATCTGTTTCTGTTATGATCAGCTTTTAATCAGATAAACTAACACTGATCTCCCAGGGGCCTAGTAGCACCTCTCAAAAATGGATCTAGGCCTGTTTGGATTTTTGGCTATCTGATTTGGGCATCCAAAAGATTGACATTAGCTGAGGATACAAAATGCACAAATACTTTACTTTTCAGTCTCTCGGAAGCTTAGTATTGCAGAGTTTTGTCTATTGCTTAACTCCTATTCATTTTATAGACCTGTATTTCTGGAAAGGAAAAGTGAGGTATCTTCTTACCATGTGATAAATACTCTGTGCTGCAGACTTGGAGCTGTTAAATGTATTAGGCTCACACATCTAATGAAGGCAAAGCTCACCAGTGACCAGAAGCAAGTAATGCTGCTTACTCTGCTGAAGTAGTATCTGTGCTTGTTGCAAAACTCATTTGAGGTAACACAGCACAGATAATGCATAATAATAGTAAGCAGCTCTGGAACCTAAATCGTCTCAAACTGGACATCCCGCCTCTCTGCTTTCTGGTCCAGAAAAGAGCTGTCTGATAATAGCAGTCTGAAAGTGTGAGTTTAAAAAACAAAAAGCAATCATATTACTCCCCTTCTATCTAAACAAGGTTATGTCTCTAAGGTAGACTGCAAGGCCAGTTAATTTGACCTCCAGGAATCAAGAGATTGCTCAATTCCTTTGGAAGGTAGCTGAGCAGGCAAAAACCACAGAGCCATGATGTGTGTTAGCCAATATCTGGCTATCTGACATCTGTATCCGGAAAATTTGGCATGTATTATTTCTACTCTCAGAGCCCAGGAGATAGGTAAAACTTGAGGCTTTGCCAAGTTGCTTCTCTCTGAAAGAGAAATAGATTATGCGATTCAAAGATCGTGTGAGATTTTGTGTGTGTCTGTATGTGTAGTGCTGTTTATTTACACAAAACATGTAAACAGAGGTCTATTTGCTTGAGCAGAGTAGAAACAAAGTGCAACGAGCAGCTATTTTACTGATATTTTCAAGTCTGTCTGTCTAGCAAGTACTGTACTAAAAAAACTCCCTTTAAAATTCAAAAAAACAACACCCAAAAACCCCACACAACTCTCCTGGAATCACAGGCACAGCATTTTTTGCTGTTTTTTTTTCCTGCTTTTTCAGCTGTTGTGTAAAAGACCTAATGTTCCTTTTTTACTGAGCCTGAAAGGAGGATATTCAGCCCAATCATCAGCCCTGATTGTAGCCAAATACTGAATGCTTTAGAGAGCAGCTTGATCACAGACATTACTTTTTTAGAATCACAATGCCATACCTAAAATACAACTTCTATGAAAAATCTTTATGCACACTGTAATACCTTTATTAACTTTCTGGACACTGCAGTTTGTTCTCAGGTCATGTTGTGTGGCATGTGAGGACTCCTGCCCTTTACTGCAAATAGCTCTTGTCAGACCTTTCCCATGGACAGGTGTGAGCTGCTTTAAGATCTGTCTTCCAAGGCTTCTGCCAGGTTTTCACTGGCAAGAGTGTTTAGATTTAGTCTGTTCTGGGTTTTCGTTGTATTTTTTTTTTCCCTGAATGATTGCTTTTCTTCTAGAAAGCCTGACTAGGTTATTGCCTGGTACTTCATCACCCTCCTCCATTAGTCTAAGCCTGTATGAGTCAGCTGGAGCGGATGTACATAGTGTGTTCCTTGACTTCTGAAGGCTTCTGAGACTAACTTCTTGGCTCTCTAAACTCCTTATGAGACCTTGGTGTTTTGTCCACAATTAGCAGTTCATATGTGTACTGTTGCCTGGAAAATGTAATCTGAGATTGATTTGCAGTTGAGTTTTATATGCAGATAATACAATAGGAGGTTTATCCTAGAGGTTTACCTTTACCTCCCACCCCATCTTCATTCTTGTTATCCCTCTTTTTGTTTAGGTACCATTTACTCACAGTCTTCTGTCATCAGTTTTTGTTACCTCATACCTTGGATTTTGTGCTGGTTATTTGATCATTTATTTTAAAGTAGTGATGCGTTGAAAGAGATACTGTATATATGAAGTGAAAGTCAGAGACATGAATATACAGCAGGACTTCACTTCTACATATATATATATATATATGTTTGATAATTCAGTTATCAGCTTGTGATGGTTAGAGTTCACGAGAGAAATAATAGAATTTATTGTGATATAGACAAAAAAGTGGTCTAAGTATATACTGAAGGATGAAAATGTTGTGAGGCTTAAATTATATTTAACATTGCAGAGGAGGCACTCTGTCCTTTCATCCAGGTGGTTGTTGAGTAAGTTCAACAAGACTGGACCCACTGACCCCTGGGGAACACCACTGGCTGCAGGCCTCCAGCTAAACTCTGCCCCTGATCACAGCTCTGCCATTCAACCACTTCTCAGTCCACCTCACTGCCCCACACTTCCTGAGCTTTCCTATGAGACTGTTATGGGAGTCACTGTCAAAAGCCTTGTAGAAGCCAAGGTAGACAAAATCCACTGCTCTGCCCTTGTCAACCCAACCAGGCGTGCCATCGTAGGAGGGTATCAGATCAATCATGCCTGATTTCCCTTAGTGAATCCATGTTGATTTCTATAACCTTTTTTTCCTTCACATGCTTAAAAATGCTCTAGATATTGGTGCACAAGGATTGACTTGTAAGATACATAGCACTGTGTTTTTGTTAGGATAGGCACATTGTAGTAATTAGTGGGCTACAGCTATTTTTATTCAGCTTTAAACCTCGGTGGTTATACTGTGCATAGGAAGGTATTGATCTATCTAATTTTATTTTTTGTTCCCTAATAATCTAGTGTGTTTTTAATGTTCCATATTAAGTCTTCCAGAGTTGGAAATCAGAACTTCGTAATTTAAAATATAAGGGAAGATTGGAAGCCTCCAAGTTTCTTTCTGGTTATTTTTGGCATGTTTGTTGCTGTTGTTAGCATTCAGTTGTGTAATTCCACAGCAATAAAAAAGTCTGCTTTCAATTACAATGTTATTTCACAGAAGGCAATAGAAGTTACTAAAATTCTGTGAAAAACAGACCGGCTTCCTTGGGCCAGATTGGAGGATTTAAATCGCTGTTGTGTAAAGGTGTGGGTAATGTCAACAAAATGTCAATGGAGGTGATTTGTTCTGAGTGAATTGCTAACTGGATAGGAAGGTGTGAACTTGAGAGTTTGTAAATCATCTTTTATTTCGTATGTTGATTTGACTTAAAAATGTGAATTACTAGGAATCATGACATACACAGTGTTAAACAGAGGGGAAAAATGAAATACAGGGGAGAGAGTAATATTTTGTGGAATCATAAAATACTTTGGGTTACATCTTGTTCCACCCCCCTGCCGTGGGCAGGGACACCTCCCACTAGACCAGAATGCTCAAAACCCCATCCAACCTGGCCTTGAACACTTTCAGGGATGGGGCATCCACAGCTTCTGAGGGGAACCTGTTCTGGTGCATCAAGACCCTTACAGTGAAGAATTTCTTAATGTAAACCTGCCCTCCTTTTTGAAGCTATTCCCCCCTGTCCTGTCCCTACGTGCCCTTGTACAAAGTCCCTCACCAGCTCTCTTGTACATTTAGGTACTGGAAGGTGCTCTAAGGTCTCCCCAGGGCCTTCTTTTCTCTAGGCTAAACAACTCCAGCTCTCAGCCTGTCTTCACAGCACAGGTGCTCCAGCTCCCTGATGATCTTTGTGGCCTCCTCTGGACTCAATCCAGCAGGTCCATGTTGTTCTTAGGTTGGGGTCCCCAGATCTGGATGCAGTACTCCAGGTGGGAATAGAGTAGTGGAGTAGAGGGGCAGAATCACCTCCCTTGACCTGCTGGCCACGGTGCTTTTGATGCAGCCCAGAATATGTTTGGCTTTCTGGGCTGCAAATGCACATTGCTGGGTTGTGTCCAGCTTCTCATCCACCAGCACCCCCAAGTCCTTCCCTCCAGGGCTGCCCTCAGTTCATTCTCGGCCCAGCCTGTATTTGTGCTTGGGATTGCCCTGGCCCAGGTGCAGCACCTTGCGCTTGGCCTTGTTGAACTCCATGAGGTTCTCACAGACCCACCTCTCGAGCCTGCCATGGTCCCTCTGGATGCCATCCCTTCCCTCCAGTGTGTTGACCACATACAAAGTTTGATGTCAACAGCAAACTTGCTGAGGGTGCACTCAATCCATGTTGCCAACAAAGGTGTTAAACAGCACGGGTCCCAATACCAACCCCTGAGGAACAGCAGTCCTCACTGGGCTCCGTTAGGACATCAAGCTGTTGACCACAACTCTTTGAGTGCATCCAGCCAATTCATTATCCATTGAATGATCCATCTGTCAAATCCATGTCTCTCTAGTTTAGAGGCAAGGATGTTGTGTGGGACAGTGTCAAATGCTTTGTACAAGTCCAAGTAGATGATGTGAGTCATTTTACTATTGCAATAAATATTTAGTTGGTCAGTATCTATTTTCTTAGTTTTATAAGCTTCCTGCTAGTTAAGTTTGCCAAATATATCTACATATTACTAATTACTGTTCCAGAGTTGCTGACATTACTAGTTTAATTTTTCCAAAATCTGTTGAATATACTGTGTTTTGCATGTCATGTTGTGCATTGCATAGTTTCTTTTTTATCTTGTGGGTTGTTTTTTTTTAAAGTTTTAGTCAATTGCATGTTGTTTTTTTGCATACCTCAGAACAGTCCAAGCTCTTGTTGAACTGAAATCTGTAAACATAATTAAGATGATGGTGGTGTTATGGTGTAATTAGATTTGTTAACAATATAAACACAAAGGGAGTGTTTTATTCACGGGAGATGCTAACACTTCTTTAATTGTATGATTGTGATGTGTCTATTTTAAGGCTGTCTTTCAAGTGATTTGATTTTTCTTAAAGACTTAGGGATTCTTAGTGTAAAAGTTGCATATATAAGTTTCTTCCAAACAAAGATGGAGATACATGGTATGTATATGCTCTGAAGAGAAGGATTTTTTTCCTCAGTTTTTGCTTTTTAGAAGGAATGATATTTCAGTTTCAAGAAATTGGTTAGTGGGTTCCTGTAAAATGTAAGTGTAAAGGCACATGTAAATGCAGTATATCTTTAAAATTTTGTTACGTGTTTAACTTAGCTTAGTATCTCTTGCCTTTAAAAAAAAAAAAATTCACCTAATCTTCTCTTGCACTCATTTTAAGTCATTCTTAACACCTCAGCATTGTTTTGGTGACTTTTTATCTCATCCCCAATTGTTGTTGTACTTGCAAGTTTGCAAACCTTAAAGCACTACCTAAAAGAAACAGATACTGACTGAGGGTGGCCAAACTCTACTTTTAATGGACATTATTAATTTATGCCCACATTGATTGAAAGTGCCTGTCTCCATCTTCTACTATTGTTTCTAGCTTACTTTTACCTAGGCTGATGGTTAGAACATCCTTGCTCGAGGAAAGCTTTGGTGTATCTCCCTCCAGGACTCATCAATACCTGTATTTATTTGAATTGTCCTTGGGGTTTCAAGCAGAGCACCAAAAGTCATTACTGTCTCTCAGGATCTGATTGTGCTGTGGCTGAAGTGATGCCAGTCTGTGACAGGCAAAGCAAAAGGCTGTATTTGGTTATCAAATGCTGTTGTATTCATACTGCTTTAACTTCTAGACCATTTTGATCATTCTTGAGACCACTGTAATTTTTATTTCTCTGTGTTGTATGAGGTTATGGATCAGAGAGGAACTAAGGCAAGGTTGTGATGATTCTTTATTGGTTTTAACATACTTTGATTTACCTTTTGATAAAGCTTGTGCTTTCTTGGAATTCTTTGATGCTACAAGAGGAAGCAGCAGTTGCTCCCTGTGTGTCTGCACACCCGTACCGAGCTGAGCAGGCGTGTGTGAGGACTTCTTAGTTACTGTGACAGTGCTGCTGCCCTCCTTGGGCCTCCGTAGGATTATTAGGGAATCAGCCTCTGGTAGTACTGGGATTAATGATTAATTAATTATGGGTATAGTATTAGTTTGTTTGCTTTCCTACAGGAAAGCTGATTTCTGGCACGGAAACAAGTATCTAGAGAGCTAGTGATATCTTACACTGTGCTGGCTGTTTTCTAGGTAGTTCCTGGATTTCCGGTGGGCAAATCCTGTAACAGGATTTTGGTACTGGTGACATGACAGGCTTACCCAGATTGCTTATGCTTCTCACTGAACTACAAGGGATAAATACCTATTGTGTATGGTTCTGTGAGGAGGGCTGACCTCAGCCCAAGGACTTTGCAGCTGAGTGGTCCTGCCACAACTTTCCTCATTAGTGCCAGCCTTCCTGAAGTCCCCTCTACCCCCACAAGTTTTCCACCACAATGAGCTGAGGTAGTTCACTGGGGCATCAAGTGAGTGCCAGAGCCTGCATGCTGGATGGAAGCATAACATTCATCTTTAGGTTTTAAAACTTCACCTGGGATTCTCTTTTGATTGTTCTAAGTCAGCCCTAGCACTTCACCATTATTTTGTGGAGTTTTTTTATTGTAGTCCCCACCTTTATAGCTGCAGTTGGCAAACATTAAAGCATTAGCTAAGAGAAGATGATGTAATTGAAATTTTAGGATTTAAGTAATATTCATGCAAAAAAGAATATGATGATCTCGATGAAAGCTCATTTGTAGTAATATATTAAGTAAGAATAGGGAATGTCTTTCAGCATATTGAGTAATCAAATGCCTAATAGATTTTATACATAGTTCCGCAGAACTGAGTTATTTAGTAATTCTTCAATGTCAACCTGCTACGTAGGCAGACATTTCTTTCATCTTAATGATTAGATAGTGAGATTTTCACCTTAGCATACTGTGTGGATATTTTTGGGTTTAATGTACATTAAAATGAAAAAGCAGTAAGAAAAACCATGAAGTATTCTTGGGTATATGGTTCCCACCCAGGAATTACAAAGTCAGACACTATATGAAGGTTGATGTGGAAGAAGAACTCACCTACAAAACGCAGGCTCATTTGGTCTTGTAAATCTTTATCACCCAATTCCTTCCAATTTGAGGAGATTGAAGGACTTCTATGGTTTTTTCTTCCCTGTATCCTGGTTGTGTGATAGGAACATCAGGGGCATGACATTTTATCACCTCTTTCCAAAAATGTCTAGGATAGCTGGCTGTCCTTGCATTTTGATGGTTTCTGTTTTTACAGTCTCTTTTCAGCATCTTTCTTATCTTCTAATTTCCAGATCAACAGCAACCTGTGTGGTGTAAGGCATTTAATTTCTTGTCTCAGCAGTGGAACTGTTAGACCTTTAAAGCATTCTGTTTCTGTTTGACAAAGTTTTGACAATATAGGCATTGATATTTAAAAAAAAAACTGTGTAAGGTGCAACAGTGCCATCACTGTTTGGGGACACATTGCATATTTGGGGAACAATAATTATAATTCTCCAGAAAAGTGACTTTATTCTTGAAAGGAGAAGTGTGGAGGAACACAGGGTGTTAACATCTATGGTCCGGTGTTGGCTGTGGAAGTCAAGTGAGATTTTCATGGGTAGTTTAGTTTAACTGTAGGTTAGTTACTAATGTAGCATTTTGACCTACAAAGGTTGCATGTCCAGCACACGTGTCTTGAGTTGCCCCTCTATTTCTAAAAAGGAAAATATTGCTGAGGCAAGAATTGGCAATCCTGTTGGAATTCATATCAAATAATGTCGTGTTTGCAGTGTAACATGTTCCTGAATGTATCATGAATGGCATCAAATAGTTATTTGTGGAACGAGAAAAGGTGTTCTCATCTGTAATCAATACTATAGCTCTTTTAAACCAGTCTTGGAATGAAAAGTTTTTCTAAATTCTAACCCTAGTTCAACAGTAACACTTCAGAAAAGTTTTCTGAATTGCAAGGGAAAGAAATCCACCAAAATACCCTAGAGAATTATCTTACATGTGTTTTTGCCCATTTTAGTGATCTGGTTATGTCAGCCAGGAGCTGCAGATCTAAATGCCATCAAAGACTCATTTGAAATGTGAAAGTACGTGTTATAGACCCTAACAACTGTTTCAAGTTCACTGTGTCCGAAATGTTACGGTTTTGTTGCAGGAAAGATGTTTAAGTTTAAAGTTAGGACAGTACATAGCTAGATCACACTAGTATGAAACAACATTTGATTTAAGGTTTAGTAACCACAGGAGACAGGCCTGCCTTGTTGATGGTCCTGTACGGAGGTAGAAGAATATTTGCAATTCACTGAGCCTTTGACAAGGTGATTTAGGGAGGGTGATGGCATTTGCTCTCTCTGGAACAGTTTGAAAGGAGGGACCTTCAAATATCAGTGACTAAAAATATTGCACGATTTAGTTTCATTCTGAGAAGAAAGGCAACAGCTGGCAAAGGAACCCTGTTAATATAGGAAAAGGTAAGAGCTTTCTACCTCTAGCAAGCATCTCAGCTCAAAATAATATAGCATATAATACCTTTAATTATAAAATTTTCACTCATTTATATACCCCCAACATCATTCAAGTTGGTATCTGTTAAAAAATGCTTTGTTTCTTTGTTATCATAATTTACAGTACAGAATGTCAAATTAATCAGGTCAGTAAGGCTTAGTTAAGCCTATGTGGAATTCTAATGATTTTTCAATAGAAGGCCATCCACACTGCACAGATGGAAAATTTGAGAAGATTTGTGTGTGTATAGATATACATATATATATATGTTTCAATATTGTAACAGGAGAAATGTTGAGATGAATCACCCAGCTCACCTGAGTTTTGTTCTTCATGAGAAGTCCATAATGAACCATATGTATTTACCCTTTAAGTCATTTGTCCTGTATGTGTTACTGCATAGTTTTTAAGGTTCTGTGTAAAATTTCACAGAGGAGATAATTCATATTGAAAATACACAAGGCCGGAGTTTCACAGTTGGCTCAAGCCTAAAGTTAAAGTCTTACCTTATCCCCAGCACTTGCTTCTTCTGTTTGTCTTGTAGTGGCAATGGTGCTTCTGATGAATTCACTTGGATCGGGATTTGATCAACCTGAAAATTGCCACAGGGGAAGGGGGAGGTTTGCATCTGGATTAGGGAGCTACATGGCAGAGAGGTGTGAACCAACACAGGCAGAGGAAATGCGTGGAAATAAGCAGAATGCAGGGAAGTCCCTGTCACTCATCAAATTGGATGCAAGTGAACTCTGCAGGTTCTAAAGTGATAATTCCTGTAAATATCACTCAGAAGAGACACTAAATAACAGCAAATCGAGGAGCTCATTACCAGTGAAATAACTGAGCCATCCTCAGTTGTCCACATTGTCTTATTCCTGCATTTACACTTACTTTGCAACTTGCCCTTTATGCTTCAGCTTGTTAGAACAACTTCCAAAAGACTTGAATAAATGCCTGCTAGAGCTGGTGCAGAGGGCAGGGCTGTATCCCTGTGACTATTGAGAGAGCAAACTGCCTCTTTCACAGCAACAGCGAGTTTAGGTTGATCTTGCATGTGTGACTAAACCACAGACTCACTCTCAGCCCTAGGAATGGAAGAAGGGGAGATTAGTTTTCTGCCACCAAAAACTGGAAGGAAGGGAAGTGTTTTATTCCTTTTTCTGCTCTGCATATTCTTCTGCTTTTGTTTATTCCATGCCCTGTCTTGCATCAGCTCCATCACTCGTGGCTTTTCTTTGCACTACATTGAACTTGTGAGACAGTAAGGTTGGCTTTGCTTTGGGGGATATTTTTGTGAATTTAGCGGGAGAGGAGGCAGGTGAGAAAAACTGGAGTAGGTAGTGTGACTTCCTGCTGTTGTAATGTTAGTACTAATTAAACTAATTTGTTCTGGATAGTAAAATGGAGGGATTGTTGAAAAATTTCAGAAAAAACACTACAAGGGGGAAATAACGTACATAAAAGTATAAGAAATGTAAAATGAAGCTCATGGCAGAAAAACCTTTACGTCTGCTGGTGGGACCTGCTCCAGTTATTATCTATGGAGTACTGGGTCCACAGAAGTCACAGCTCAGTGTTGTAATAGGACAATGTTAGGAGAATGTTAGGGACTGTCAGGAAAGAAAATAATCATCAGTGGATGAATAAGCAGTGTCTTGAGTGTTAAATATGGTCCTCCTCTCAGAAAGAATATAATAAATGATTGAGAGAAATTATATGGAAAATATAAAATGGTGAGTGACATGAAAAGAGCAAATAAGAAATATTTTTTCGCTGTTTCTTCCCGGAGAGGAAGGTTGCAGACAAACAAACAAACAAAAAGGAAATTATTCTTCAGATGTGGTCAGTTAAGAGTGTAGAAGTTCTTGCCCCAGAATGTTAATGTTAAACTTTGATCAGTTCAAGAGGCGACTGAGCAAGTTTTTAGAAAAATACTTCACTGAAACCTGATAAATACAGAGATTTTATTGGTGGCCCCTATAGCAAATAGTTGCAGACTGGGCCTATGTTTGGCTGTTGTTTGATCATTCCTGTACTTTTCCCAAGATACTCACTTTCAGCCACTGTCAGGAATGGGATAATAGACAAGATAGATGCGACTTTGATTTGACTCACTGTGGCTGTTCTGCTAGCAGAACTCAAAAGTGGATTGTCAGGATAAGTTTAGTTTTTGAAAAGATTAAGTTGTAACATGAAAATGGCCCAAGTAAATCTAGACTTTTTCCTGCTGAGCACTAATGGACTATACATGGCACCAATAATTTTTGAATTCTTCAGGTTAGAAAAATACTTCTTTGAAGGTAAAAATATGCAGCTGTTGATTATTATATCTCTACAAGTAGAATAACTGTTGTGCTGTTTTATATTAAAATCGTGGAACGTAGGTTAAATCACATATGAAAGTATTGAGTACTGCAGATTCATGTCACATTTTTAAAGAACTTGGTCAGTGTAGGTCACTGAATAAAGTCTCGTGTCTGTACATAAGAAAAAATTAATGTGCACGTGTTTGGAAGTGATCAGTAGTACATAGTAAAAATCACAAACTTGGTATTCTTTTTCTAGAAAGCATTTCTGTAATAGTCCTTATTGTGAAGACTGTTTTGAAATGGTGAACAGTGAGTTGTTTAAGATATTTCAGATGCTAAGCAAAAGGCCATAACTTCTCTCCCTAATTATTATTAATTTGAACATGCCATATACAGAATAAAGAAGAAATAAACTTATACCTTATTTCTGAAATGTATACAGAAGTTATGAAGGTGTTCTAAACTATTCTCCTCCTACTTGCAAAAATGTTTTTGATACTCTCATCCAGATCTGTACATCTTTTAAACAGAATTTCTAGTCTGGTATCTTCTCTGTTTTGTATGAGTCAGATGTGCATTAGTAGTTCTCACTGTTTTAATTAAAGTGGCAGAGTTGTTGAATTCTTTTCAAGGCAGACTGAGGTGGAGGGGACAAAACAGAATAAAACCTCACATCTCATCTTGATTCTTAGGTTGATCATCCAAACTGTCTCTAAAGTCATAATCGCATCATTGTTTTAACCACCTACAGAATCTTCTAACGTTGATGGTAGTTTTATGCTTAAAGTAAGAACAAGCAAGAAAAGTATTTAAATTCCAAAAGGAAAATGTACAACTTTTCGAGCTTTGTAAAGAAGTTGTAAAAGTAGGGTGTGTGTAACCCTACATCTGTCTTCCTGTTTTCTAAAGTTATTCTTTTTGGTGGAGCATGTGTGTATTTTTTAAGCAACAGACTGGTAAGCAAGTGCAAGACAATTTTTAGTGGCAGTAGTAATATAATTAGAGTATATGTGAGATAGATGAAAGGTCATGGGGTTCATGCAAAAGTGGACAAACCTTTTCAGTGCTTCCCTGTTTTTGTGGTTGCTTTATGTGTGCGTGGTATATATTTTATATGTATTTTTATAGAAATAGAAGGACTGGAAGTACATACAGACTCAGTGAAGTAATGGCAGTGTTTTGGAGTCCCTCTTTAACGTAGAGAACCAAAGCAAGAACTTTTTGTTGTGAGAAGAATATTAATTCTTGGAAAATTTTAGTTCTGTTGTCTTCCTTATTTGAACAGTTACTGTATTTAACCTCAGGGCTTAATGGCTTTAGGTTGCCATCGTGATTTTAAGTTGGTTTAAAAATTCAGAACTTAAAAAGTTTAACAGTTCTCCTTTAGTTTTAATTCAGTCTTCTGCATCTGTTACAGTTGAGAAATTTCAAACTAATCTATGGCCTGTTCCTACAGAAAAGTGGGGTCCATTTTAAGTCTGAATGGATTCAACTGTCCTGTTTTCTTAATTAGTGTACAAATTCCATTCTCTGGTGCTTGCATGTGGTAGCTAGCAGCACATTCATCTCATCATTTGTGTGAGCATCAGATCTCTCTTGATTTCCCAGCTTAGTTTCACACTCACAGAAATTTGACTAAAGCCTTGCAAGTTAACTTCATTCTTTGTTTGCTGTAGTACTGCCATAAAATTTCTGGTTGCACCCACACACTAATTTATATACTGAAAGCTACAGGCCATGTTCACTGATACTGTATTTGTCCAGAGCTTTAGCAATGCTTTAAAATGCTGAAAATTACCCTTGTATAAAAATACTTTACACCTCTGCCTTTTTTGTAGCAAAATGAGAAGGTACTTTTATAAGGACAGTTGTGAAATTTTGACACTGTCGCTTAGACAACCTGATTATATTTTGCATGGAAAACACTGGTTTATTCTACTCACTTATCTTTTCTGGAGCTCCTCATAAAATTTCTTAGCAGAAAAAAAAAAAGTTTTTAATACTCTATGTACTTTCTTTCTTAAAAACTACGTGGTATTAATGCAACTAATTTTTAGGGTTTGTGAAGACAAAACCAGTATCTCAAAAAAATGATGATGATGTAACTTCATAAATGCTTTCTCAAACCCAGACTTGTTTGGGAATCTGGGTTTGAAAGATATATAAATGAGACATAGCATAGCTAACTAAAAGAAGGTCTCTGTGAGGTTTTGTAGAAATCACTATGCAAAACTTTGTTATTTGGCACGTCCCTCACTCTGGGAATTGTGTGAATGCCAGCTGTGCCTTGCATTCCTTCTCCATGCTTAATAGATTCAAAGATAGGAGCTTACTTTTTTTCCTTTTCTCTGGGAAAGGAAGTCAAAAATGTAGTAGAAGCGCAAAAGTCAGTTGTAATTAGAAACTAGAAATAAACATTGAGCAAATCTTTGCCTTGCATGTTACATGCATTTTTCTCAAGTGTGGATTTTTATAGATGTTATTTGTGCCTTGTAGACTGCTGAGAATTAGAGTTCCCTTTCACCACTGTGTACGTGTAGCACATGCTGCCTGAATATTACACCCACTTGTCCGTATCTTTTAAACAGTTTTTAAAAATCTGAATGACAGTTCATGAGCAGTGCTGAAGAGTAAGACTCAACCAGACCCATTTGCAATTTTGAAGGCAGATGGTGTGACTTTGGATTGAGGGTACTGTATAAGTTGTGTAACTCTGGACTGCAGTTTCTTCCTTTTGCAAGAAGGGAGAAAAAAAATCCTCATAAAAATACAATTTAATTCATTGTGTCTCATTAGACTCTTTTTCTCACAAAATTCAAGGTTATTTTTAGCTTGGTTTTTACACAGACTGTTCTACAGTGTTGTTACAATGAGCCTTCTTTCTTAATCAGCCCGTTGACTATCAGGCCCTGCAAGTGATGCTCAGTTTTAACAAGAACTCTTTGATTTTGGAGAGAGTGTAATATATTGGCAAGTGACTTAAACTCCAGGCTTTGTTTGATATTAGTGTACATTCAGTAATTGTATCAGTGTCCAGAAACTGCAATGGTCCTGTTTCTTATGAGAACATTTTTTTTAATCTAAGTATAAAATGAGCCTGAATATTTCTTTACTAGAGGAGTTTCTCCCCCCTCATTTCTTGATTTAAGAAGGGAAAGAATCCATAATACAAGCAGTAGGTCCTTGAAAAGCCCTCAGCTTTTTATATTCAAAGGTGGCATCTCCACTTTTCTGCTAAAGCTCCCTGCTTGTGCTAAGGCTGCCAGTATCTGTAGTGGTCTGACCTTACTGTGTGGGTAGGGGGGTAGTGACAAGACTTGAGGGCACTCTGGGGTGCAGTGAGGTGACCCCCTTACTGTGCCAGTGGAGTGGAGCCCAGGCAGGCTGTGCCATCATAGCCCGGGATAGCTGTGCCTGGAGCTGGCTGTGCTCATCAGTGTGTACCTGCTCATGCAATCTCACACTTACCATGCTCTTCCAGAATTCCTGGGACTCAGTGCCAGAGAGGAGTGTGGGGCTCCCACCCCGTGGGAAGTCAGTGGTTGTGCTGGGGAGCAGGAAATGGAGCTGAGCCCGAGCGCAGTGAGGGAAGCCTGGCAAGCCAGCCTGGTGGAGAGGTCTTTTGTAGTGAACATGGTGGTATTGTTCTGGAATGGTTGGCACTGAGGAGGTGCTGAAAGGCACCTAATGGAGAAATGGAGATGAAGTCAAATCTGTGAGCCTTTATCTGAACATTTCTGTGTTGTGTGTGTGTGGTAAGGTTGTTAGAACTATACCTATCTAGTCCATCATCTGGGTGGATACAGGGTTATCAAGAGAGTGGCTTTCTGAAATAACTTCCCATGATGTTAACATAATGTTAACATTATGGAAAACGTTTAGCTTTTAGTTACAGTGAATGTGTCTTTGGGCTTAGAGCTTTTTCCTCAGCTCTTAACAGGAACCAGTTTATTGCCAATTTTGTTGAGCAACTGAGCCTGAATGCTGACCTGCTTCTCATTCCCAATATCAAGACCTGTTTGTTAACAGATTGTTACTGTTCTTATCTTTAGGCCACTACAACTTTAACACCACCATGGTGCATTTGAAGGTGAAGGCTGAGTCCTATAACAAAGGAAGAGTGACTTTGTTTTGAGGTTTAGCTGTCCTTTTAAAGTTTTCATAAAATATTTCTTGATCCTGCCATTCAGGATAACTTGTCCTTTTTTTAATTAGCTAATTATTTGCAGTGCTTCCAAATTATTGTGAATTAGGTGGGAAGAGTAAAGGAGATAAAAGTTTAAGAGCTGTTTCTATTATGGGTTAGATTTAAGTCTTTTTGAAGTACAGCCTATCATGACTTTTGAAGTTAAGTTGACAGAAGACTGTGCCCACATCTATAAGCTTTCAGTGTGGATTAGACCCTGTATTCAGACGTGTTTTGATTTAACTACAGTCCCTATCCTGGAAGGATTGAGGGCAGATTCTGCTGTTTTGAAAGCAAACTTCTAAAACTGTCACTTGCTGTTCTATTCATACACTCTTGCAGCAGTAGTTTTTAAAATTTCTTGTCTTTTGTGCATGCTTATTTTAGAAGGCTAATTCTGCAAAACATGGCCTCCTTTGGTTTGAACTGGTTATTGAGCTGTAAAAATGAGATATGCAGAGTGTAGTTCTAAGAAAATATTTTTTATTAGTTAGTTGCTATTTTCCATTTTATTTTTTTCATTATCTTGATTTAGAGGAAAAACATGGAACACTTTGTTCGCAGCCGCATTCTTTCACTGTAGTCACATTCTCTCTTTTTGACTGTAAGCATTTAACTTCTTGCAGAGGAATTAGTCCAGTCTTTATAGTCCCTTATGCAGCAATATACTTAAATACTACCATTAAGTGTTCTTCTAATTTCATTTATGGTGATTTTTAGCTTGTAGAAGATGAAATTATTAGTTTTACTTAAGCTCATTGCAATTGTACAGTAAAGAAAAAAGTTCTGTGAAGTTTTAAGTTCCTAATCATAATTTAATCTGAGGTGGAAGTAAGCAGACAGAAGAACTGTGGTTTTATTTTCAGCCATAAGTTAAATAAAACTACTGTGTTTCTAGTACCTGCACTTTTGGGTAGTTTGCTTGGTAAATCTGGGGGTTTTAGCAAGGGTTTTAACAATTCAGGCACTCTATTAATGTTTAGAATTGATCCTTCCCATGAGTAAATTACTTCCCATTAGTGAATTTCTTCCACTGTCTTTCGAAGAGCAGTGTAATTCAAGTTAAAAAACCAAAACTTCAGAGTATTGCAAGCATTGTAGGGCTTTCTCTAAGTCTATATCCATAAACTTTTTTTAGGCATGGAATCATATGCTCAGTTATTTAGCCTTGCAGAACTGTCAGAAGCTGAGAAAAAAATATCTAGCAATTCCTTTCACGTATGTTGCCACGGCAGTATTCCCTTCTGCATTAAAAAAAAGTATGGCTTTGCAGGCCTCACCCCTCCCCTTGTTTCTGTCCTGGCTCCTCCACCACTGGGAATGGAGACAGGGCAGTTGCAGCTGCCTTTCAGGTGATAGCTCCATTTAGAGTATGAGTATGTATGAGTAGGAGAATGCTGTAGTTGAACTCTCTCTCTGAGGTGTAGTCACATGTAACACTAAAAATACATGCATCCAAGTTCTGATTTTCTCTATAGTGTTGTTTTGTTTCACTGTGTAGTCTGTCCACATGTTTTGCACTGCACATTAATTGCAATGCAAATGATTGCCATATTTTTGTAAAACTGTAGCAGCAGTTTTGCTCACATTGTTTTTGGTTCCTGAGAACTCCCTCAACCTGCATAAAATGCTGTTGCAAAATTTTGTCATCTGCAAAATCAGTATGATTATCTTTTGCTTTTGTTACATGTGACAGAACTGTGCTAAAAAGTGTCTGGAGCTTAGAAATCATGTGGTGGCTGTGTATCAAATCTGTTTTTTGAAAAGGAACCCCCCCCCCCCAAATTATGTATCTTTTGAGGCATCTGTGTTGTGTTGGGTGTGCCTGTTCCTTTCTTGTATATGTGTTTATTCTTGACATTTTTGTTTCAGTGCAGTACCCAGAGTGATACTGCATTCAGATCCTTCCTTTACATAGTGAGGTTGAGGGTTTTAAGAACCATGTTTTGCAAATTGTTTTTTCATAGGCCATTGTTGAGAAACAGTAAATAAATAAAATTGTAATGGTTGGGTCTCCTATGCAGTCATTATAGAACGCAATGGATATTGAAAAAGTGAAGGAAGTATTTCCTGAAGCAATTTATTCCTGTTTAGAGTTTATTGAATTTTCGCTTGAAGAACTTTGAGCCTGATATGTGCCACTGTTTTGATTTCTTTTTTTTTTTTTTATTTACATGCTCTGATACAAAGCAAGGAATGTCTCTGATAGGTAACATGGGTACAACCATTAACCTGAGTGATAGAAAAGTAGGAGAGAGAATGCTGCAAGGGGAGGGTGCCTTGGCCATCTTGGCAACCAATAAGTCTGTTCTCTAGCTCTGAATCAGCAGCATCACAGTAAAGTTACTTAAGAGAATCCGTAATGCTGTAGAAAATGCCAAAGGAGAACCTCTGCTGCTGGTGACAGGGGCAGGAGCTGCTCTCATGTGGTCCTTGTCACTACTGATATGGCACCCTTGCTTCTCTGTTTTCACTGTCTGACTCTGTGACATGGATGAATGAATATAAAATTCACAGTTGCATTTAATTCTATAAAAATAAATTTGTATATATTATAACACTGTTCAGCAAACCCAATATTTATGTAACTTAACCAGCCTATACCTTGCAAAACTCCTGACACTTTGTGAGGAAGGTTATGGTTTATTTTCATGGGGATAGTGTATCACTTAACTTTAAGTGCTAAGCACTTACCATAGATTAATGCCTGAAATAAAGGTAAAAAAAGGAGCAGCAGAGGCTGAAAGGGCAAAACAGTGTAGGGTTTTTTGCCTCTGAACTGAGGCAAAATCTTTGTACTTACTCTTGTTACTATGATTTTCACTCTTGAACCAAAAGCCTTTCTCTGGATGAAGGCCATGGAAGCTGCAGTTTTCAGTCACAGTTCAAACCCAGGCAAGAAAACATGAGCTAAGTCACATTTCTGACGTTTCTGTTTTCCTTTAATTGATCTAAACATTTAGCAGAGTCAGAAAATATACAGGAAATAAGTGAATGTATCTTCCTGTTTATATGTTATGACTGTTTTCTGCTCTGGCTGGGCTGGGTCAGCTGAAGGCTCTGTGAGGAGAGGATGGAGTGAGTCATGGCTGGGCTTTGCGAACGAAGATTTGGGAAAGGCTCTATCCGCATTTGCTACAGGCACGCTGGTGGCTAATGAGGCCAATATGAGACAGACATATCCGATTGCAGAAGGCACAGCAGAAAGACTCCTTAGGTGGTATATTCTGCAAGACATGATTCTTTCTGCGTTGCCTTTTCTCCTCGAGAGTGATCCTGCGTGTGTTCTCGAAGGAGACAGCAGCGTTATAGATGGTGTGTCTCTAGACCTCCCGATTTGAGGCCAGAGTAGACCAGTTATGATGATCAATATGGCCAAGGCTGAGATGTTGTTTCAGGGAGTCCTTGTATCTTTTCTTCGGGGCTCCTCTTTTGTGGCAGCCGGTGGCAAGTTCACCATAGAGCAAGATCTTAGGGAGGTGGTGGTCCTTCATCCTGGAGACGTGCCCTGCCCAGCACAGCTGTGTTCTCATCAACATGGCCTCAGTACTTGTGACTGCTGCTTGCTCTAGAACAGTTGTATTGGTCACATAATCTGACCAGTGGATGTTTAGGATTGTACGGAGGCAGCGTTGATGGAAGCGTTCTGGGAGTCGCAGGTGGTGGCGGTAGATGACCCATGATTCGGAACCATACAAGAGAGTAGACAACACTATGGCTTTGTAAACACTGATCTTGGTACTTTTCTTCAAGTGTTTATTACACCATACTCTTTTGTGAAGTTTTCCAAAAGCACTCTATGCCTTTGCTAACCTGTTGTCTCTCTCTCCGTCAATCTTACCATCCGAGGAGATGAGGCTACCGAGGTAATTAAACTGTTGGACTGATTTGAGTTCTGATTGGCCAATTGTGATGTGGGGATGATGGGGGACTTCCTGAGGTGCAGGTTGATGGAGAACCTCTGTCTTCTTTAAGCTGACTTCCAGCCCAAAGAGCTCAGCAGCATCTGCAAAGTGGGATGTTAAACACTGCAGGGCTGCTTCTGTGTGGGCGACAAGGGCGTAAAGCCTTGAAGATCAGCAGGATCTAGCTTAGACTTGTATTTTATTCTACATATTGGGGAAAAAAAAATTCTACCAAACACCCACAGAGCTTAAAACCCACTTTATAATAACAATTTTGCTTTTGGTCATCGAAGATCTGATTATTAGGCAATATATTTTGAAAGCACTTCAACTACATATAATTAATTGAGTGTGTGTTAGCATATAAGGTGCTATTTCCAGGGGGATCTGACAGTAAGAAAAATAACTTTAAAGTGAAGTCAGAGCAAACTTCCCGAGGTTTACAATGAAATTTGAGTGCAAACAAGTATTTTATATTTAAAATACATTTTTCACTTAAGGATTCATTCCTGTTCATTTAGTTGTATTTATGACAGTGATATTATCCTTTTGCCTAGTGGATGTTAAAATTCCTGACAGTATTGACAAATGTTTATGTTGTTCATGTGCAATGGAAGGTACTCCTTTTGTGGGAAGTAGAGCTGAGAATGCTGTTGAATGTCAGACTATCTGAACAATGGTCACTCTGGTACTAGAGTTCTCATTTGCACAAAGGAGCAGTTGCTTTCAAACTAGAATGGTTTCATTATTCATTTTTATAAATTTTAATGATTCATAAAGATATTCTGTTTTTTTTTTTTTAATGATAGCCATAGGTAAATAACAGGCTCTCTGAGAACAGCAGTTTGTACAGGAAATAATGAAGGGAAAATTGCTTTTTTATGTTACTGGATTAAGTTGCAGCTTGCTACTATTTTGTAGGGTATTTTTAATTGAATATATTCTGATCAACTGAAAAATAATAAATAACTGTAAAGTCAGGCCTCCTTGCAATCATAATAAATAAAAATAAAACATACTACAATGCAAAATTTTCAATATATTATCTTGCTACAAACATGTGGAAGACTTCTACTAGTTTATAAATTGCCTGAAGCAACTGCAATCTTCTCTAGACTGCTTAGCGAAAATCTGCTTTAAGCTTGGAGCTTTCTGGCCTGCACTGATTCTAGGCTTCTGCAAACAGATAACAGCAAAGCCCATGTGATTGATTTTAAAGTTGGTTTTGATTACCTTTACCTCTTGTCACTATGATATTTTTAGTGCAGCTGTTTTCAGAGAAGTGTTGTTTTTCTGATCAAAACTTACTTTTGTAACATGTCTGGTTCATTTTATTAATGTTCTGGGAGTGTAAACAATTATCAGTGAAATACGTACATAGCCCTGTTTCTCAATTGTTATAATTTCCCAAAAAAAGGAAAATTATTTGTATTAAAGTTTATTATTAATATAGAACTCATTATTCATTCAAAGTTAAATACCTATTTTTACTACTCACCTAATTTGTTAATTGCCTCTTTTTTCTGACATTGTTGTAGACAGAGTTGAAGTCAGCTAGGTTTCTAATTGTCTCCTCACCTTTCTAAACTAAGTAGGTATATTTTATCTTCCTGGCATATGGCTTCGGAGTTGCAATGATGAAGACTATTCTCCTCTTTTAATTTAGTCTGTAGTATCTAGTATTTTCATGTTGATACTCTCTTCCTGTCATTGACAATTATTTCTTCTTTAAACTTGAATTCCCGTGGATGTGATGACTATTTTGATACCGATAAATTGTGTGTGTTCTTTTCAAGAGAGATGACACCTGAGTGTAGTGTCTTTGAGCCAAAGATAAAATTATCTTAGAGAATATGTCTTCTCTGCATTATTTTGCAAAGTATATGTTTTACGGGGCTGTCTGATGTTAACTAAAGCAGAGCAGGAGACTTTGTGTATGACTTTGCTAAATATTTTTAATTTCAGGTCTCTTTATGATTCCAGAATCTTATTTACTTAAAATTCATGAGATACATAATTATTTTTATATAAAATGATATTTTAAAAGGAAATGTCATTTCCTTTCAGAGCTACTGATTAATCTACTTCTATTTAAAGTTCTAAATAACTCTTACCATAATCACACTCTCATTAGAAAATAATTAGACAGTTCTGGGGAGTCGCAGTTTTGTCAGCCAGTCATAGACCTAATATGTTAAAAACAAGAAAAAGAACTGTGATCTAAACCAGTTCTTTCTTTTCCAGAAGATATAAAGAAACTTATTTTGGTTGTATTATTTGGTGGAAGCATATGTATTTCTTCTTTTCCTTTTTTATCTTGGTGGTTCTTGGTCAAAAAAGCAGATCAAACCTAGTTTGCTGTATTCATACCAGCATTTTGGATGCCGAAATGGCAAATGAAATTCAGCCTAAATAAATGTTGAAGTGACGCACATTGAAAAATAATTATTACTTTTCATATAAAATAATGGATTCTGAGGTGATAGCATTTGTTTAGGAAACTACCATTTAAATAGGTGTTTCATAAAAGCATCAGCTTTGTTCAGTAGTGATAAGAAGAGGCAAATACAGGATTAGGAACAAAACAGGGGACAACACAGTAGAAAATGTCATTATATCAAAATTTAAGCTCTTCACACGTCACCTCTGGAGTGTTGCGTACGAAGGGTACGGCATGACAGGGTTCAGGGAAGAGTGAAGGGGAGGATCTTGGATTATGGAGCAGCTTTCCTGGGAGGAAAGACAAAATTGAGTAGGACTCTTCAAGGCTGAAAAACAGATGGCAGAGGGTGTACAGTAGATGTCTCTAAAACTGTGTGCCAGGGAGAGGGTGACTGCAGAATGAGTGTTCGCAGGCTTTCGGGACAAGAATCAAAGGATGTCGGGTGAAGCTCTGACGTGGCAGATACGCTACAAACATGGAGATGATCATCTTTTTGAAAAGGTATAAATATGCTCTGGAATTTCATGCCATGCTATACAGATGTTAGAAGTTTCCATTTGCTCAAGAGGGAACTGGATAGATAGATTTGTGGAATAAACATCAGGTAGGAGTTACTAAATAGACAGGAATCCCATCAGGTGGCCTCTGAGCTGCCTTTTGTTGGAGACCAGGGAACTGCTTATGGAAGGAAGGATTCCTTTGTGGCTTAGTTTGCTCTTATGCTTTTCCTTTAATGTGTGCATGTGGCTGTTTTTCTAAATATAGGCTATTGGCCTATGTGGATCTTTGACCTGTCCTAGAATAGCTCTTCTAATTTCATTGTGCTCAAGTTCTTGCGTCTTCTCCTTCTTCAGTGGATTTCTATCTCAAGATGATTCATTCTAGTTAATGTTTGCAACTTTAAAACATTTTGTTTGGAAAAAAGGCTATATAGGTGAGAAAGAGGGTAAGACTTGACTTTACTAATAGACTTTGGGTGTTGGCTTTATGGCATAGAAGGGAACTAGATACTTGAAGTAAAAATTGTTTCAAATTGTTCAAGTTACTGCAGATCAGTAATTTGAATCAGCCTTTGAGAGTCTTCCCTAGGCTGTCTACATGTGGAGAATGTGTGTGTGCCTTTGTGTCTCCCACTCTCATATTTCTAGTCAGAAATTCTTGCAGACAAAAAAAAATTGTTTAAGACCAGTAGTTCTTTTCAAAACATGTTACCTTTGAAAAAGTGTTCTGAGAAAGTCTAAGAGAGGTGAGGAAATTAGACTTAGTTTTTTTGTTCTATATGTAACAGTGTGCAGCATTTACCACCCCTTTAAATAGACTTGAAAGGTATTTTCTGTTATGTCATTTTACAGTAAGCTGCCTAATAAAGTTGTTATGGTATTGAAAAGGTTTTTTTGGCATTGGCCAGTGCGTTGTTTGCTCTTTAGAAGTTTGAATGTGTCTCCTGATTTCATGTCTGGTGTTGAAAGCTGAAGGTTGAAAGGTGAAGTCTTCATCCTTGGAGATATTCCAAGTAAGCCATCTGGACATGGTTCTGGACAGCTGGCTCTAGGTGGTCCTGCTGAAGCAGCAAGGATGCTGGACCAGATGACTTCCAGAGGTCCGTCCCTTCTATGATTCTGAGCATACACAGCTTGTATTCAGGAAAAAAAAAACAAACCAACAACAAACCCAAACCAGAATTGTGGGGCAGTGTTTTTATGGCAATTATTTTTACAGGAAAAAATTTTTAAAGGGGACAGGAGTGGGGAGAAAAATAAGACAAGCCATCCTATTAGAAGAAGGGGAATACTGAAAGTTAGGTTTGCTTTCCTTTGTTTCAGATTGTATTACAAAAAAAGCCTTTATAGACTTCTGTCATGGCTTTTTGGGAGTAAGGCAGAGGGGTTGTCTTACACTTAAAGGAATAAGATAAATTCTGATTTATTCACAGTACAATTCAAGAACACATGATTTTATTTACTTAGGAACTATGGAGCTTGTCTGTCTTTTGATTGAAAACAAGAGGGAGAAAAGAATATACTAAATTCTACATATGTGTGCATTTCCTATGCTATGAATTTAAGGCTAGTAATAAAAATATACTTTGGATGTCTGATAGAAACAGTCTGAGAATTCTGTAAGCCACTTCAACCAGTCTGCAGGCCTCCAATGAAATTATAAATGCTGTATATATGTTCTCTGTTGCATATTATATAAATATTACTTAAGCTCATTTCCTGCTTACACGGAACCTATGCTGGCAGTAGAAATCAGGGCTAGTTTCTATGGCAACGTGGTGCCACTGGGAGAAAGGCTGATGCTGTGCTGTGGTTGGTATTTTTATGCAAGGGAAGAGATGCAGACCTACATTTTTAGACAGGAAATGTATTTCAAGGCACAAAAACATTTAACAATTTTTATAAATCTACTGAAAAAGTAAATCCATATAACAATGGAAATTGAAACCTATTGTCTACTGTTTGCAATAAAAAATTAATTTTTATTTTTATCTAATGTTACAGAAAATATATACACAATTATTACTGCTGTATTTACATGGAAATAGCAAGGAGACTTCTGTACTAAGGACAAAGGAAGTTTTGTACTGAGGCAAAACAGGGACAAAACAGACTGAATTTTGGCTTAGTCTCCTGGCCTTTTCATTCTAGTTTTCACCTTCTGAACTCTTTTAAAATAATTTTCACAAAGGTCTTTGAGATCTTACAGAAAAATATTCTTTTTTTTTAAATCACAATCCTGTTGCTTAGGTTTTCTTTATTTTCTCTGGGTTTCCAAAAGATAATCCTTGCTTGTTTGTTATTTCAGCCACCTGTTATCTTTCAGTGGTACTTAGTATACCTTTTTTTACTTTTGGCATGATTTTAGGGGAGAGCTCTGAGACTGACTCCTGTATTTCCCTCACCCCCATCACTAAGAGCGATAAGGAAGTCAGACCCCTCATGCCCCTTATTTGCTGAAGACTGTCCAGTAGTTCTGCACAATTGCTCCTCCCTGCTTATTTTTACTTCCTCTTCATGTGTTGTGTCATCACTATTTGTTCAAGAAATGATTGTAGCTGATACACAGATACCAAAGGGGAATTCAGATGAAAATGGAAGAATTAGGGACATGATTTTACAAACTGTCTTTGCAAACTTGTGAAGATTGCTGATAGGGATAACCTGAGACATCAGTTGGTGTAGAGGTAAAGAAAGTGAAGCTTATGTTTAAAATAAACAATAAAGGGCTGCTTCTTTACTTCTATAGAAGTTATATTTCTGGAGAATTATATCTACATTGATGAGATCTTCAGGTATTTTCCTTTGTTATTAATGAAAAAGAGTGAGGAAAGTACATTCTGAAGGTGTTGGGGAGCTTTCTTGAAGCACTAGATCTTTTGGGTACTAGGAGTCATTAAGGGAAGAGATTTCTTAAGCCTGTGGTTTCTCTTTTATCTTTGATGGGACTAGGGTGAAGCTTTGCTTATCTTGAGTGTTGAGTGGGTGGTTGAGTCACCATCCCTGGAGGTGTTATAAAGATGTGTAGATGTGGCACTTTAGGGACATGACTTAGTGGTGGACTTGGCAGTGCTGGGTTAACAGTTGGACTTAAAGGTCTTTTGTGACCTAAACAATTATATGCTCTCTTTGCATTTCCTTATGCCTCCTACATGCAAAGTACTTGCTCCACCTCGATGAAGTGGGAGGTTCTGAGAAGTCAGAACCTTCTGAGAAGATGAACTGAGCTGGAATCAGTATTCTTTAGAGGTGTGAAGGGCTCAGTTCATCTCAGTGAATCATCATCTTTCTTTCCCAACCCTGGCACTGTACAGTTAGTCTGTGTCTGATGTTGCCTAGCAGCAATTCATCAAATGTCTAAAGGGAACTGATTTATCCTAGCTGGGACTCTTGCAGAAATCCAAGTAGATAAAATGTTCATGGAGGAATATTAGCCTCTTCCTATGTCTGGCACCCACACTATCAATCAGGATTAAGCTCAAAGGCATTTTGCAGCTGTCCATGGCTTGGCTGTCTTGTCATGCAGATGATTCAAAGGTGTCTCATTTTATAGTGGAGTATCTCCATCCCATCCTGCAATCAGCATGTGTTTCAGCTATTATCTTTTCAGAGGTTTAGCAAAACAAAACTCTCAGTGATAGCCTACGTGCACAGTAGCACTGACTGCATATACATATCTTCATTTAGGACAAGAAAACCAACTTTTGCAGGAACTATAGGTACATAAGGTGAGATGAGCCTGGTATGCTTTCAGTTCCTCTCAGCTTCTTCTCTTGAAACACAGTGGTTCAACTCTGAGTTTCCTTCAGCTCTTTTCCATGCTGATAGTCTACATAACTTCTTGAAGACTTCTCTGAGGCACGTCCGATTACTGAGCCAGTTGCAGAGTAGACTTTAGCAGCCTTTGGCACTGACTCAGAGAAAGTCATGGCAGTACATTACAAACATATGTAGTGTGTCAGAGTTCTAGCACCAGTCAGATCAGAAGCTTTGTCGCCAAGGTAACACCTTAACATTTCCACTTTCAGCAGCGGTAAACTTGCCATGTTCCTTGGACCTTAGTTTCTGCTTGAAATATGTCGTAGGTTTGAGGTCATGATGTCACCATCCTTTACTGTTGTTAGGATTCAGCACCAGAGTATTTCTGATCTTTACTGTGCCATGCCAGTTATCCTGGACATTTGACTTTTGAAACTGAAATAGGAAGGTTCTTCAGTTTTTCAGACAGCTCTTTGTGGTGGTCAGGTGCAGCAGACACCATTGTTCTTCCTGAGGAACCCTGAGATGGAGTTACCCGTGGAAAAGAGGTGAACTGAAGGCTGTAGCCTCACGGAAGTAATAGCTGCTGTCCACTTCTTGCTGGAAACTGGGTCCAGAATTCACCTGTACAAGATGAGATTCCTTTCCTGGGCCATTCAGTTTACTGACCTCGTAGGGGAAGCTTCATTCACAATGTTCTGGCATCAAGGCATAGGATATGGAAAGACTTCACCCTAGGAGGCAGGTGCATCTTTAGGAGTTGCATCTTCTCTACTAGGGAGACGGTTCATCTGGGATACCAGGACAGCTGGGATTCCTTGAGTGCTTTTCCACCACTGATGACACTCTGTCTTGCTCTTGGAAATAGGAATATTGCAATAAGTGAGTCATCCAGCATCCATGCTGTGAGGTAAAGCATGCCAAGGCTGGGATGAGTCAGATGGTCTGATAACCCTTATTTTCAGACTTGCTGACACAAAAGAGATTCTGAAAATCTCATCATGAATTGTCACAGTATTTGGTATCCAAAACTGCCTCATCCAAGCCAGCTGGACAGGGCTCTGTAATACTGGGATGACTTTCCTAACGCTCCTGAAACAGCTGCTGCTTGTTGAAGATCCTGTCAAATGAAAGGCCTTTCACTTGCAAGCTTCAAAAATAGTGGAAAGCTCCAAAAGGGGCTCTACAAGCCACAGGACAAATGATTGATGGGAATAAGGAACAGAAAGGCATTTCCCTGGAAAGGCAAAGGGCACATGGAGGAATCCTAGGGACTGAGAGTGACGACCTTTTCATTGAGGGAACATATGACAGGAGAGTATGCTGAATGCAAAGGCTTTTGGAAATGTGTTGTTTTGACATTTGAATAAAATAAAATACACTGTGTTCTATAAGGTGGTTGGGCAAGAGATCAACTGTAAGTTTTACATTAAGAAGTATGAAAAGTGAAAAAAGTATTCAAAGATCTAGGCACCTAAAAAAAGATACTTTTTATCCCAAGGAACCTGGGTTTTCTTCTAGATCAGTTTATCAGAATTATCCAAATAAAAAGACAAAAGATCAAATAAAGGGTTAAAACCAGCTGCTCATTATTTTCTGTATTTAGGTGAGAATGTGTTTTTGTGAAAAACACATATGTGATTTTTCCATTTGCTCGCTTTTGACTGTGCCTGGACTCGGCAATCTCTTTGCTGCTTTCACTTCTGTTAGGAAAATTGATGCTTAAATTAACATGAAACAACAATATACAGAGAGAAACTCAAAGAAGGCATTTCATATATTGCACTTATGGCCATGTATACCCAAAATGGAAGAATTTTAGGAACCTTTGAATGCTAGCAAAATGTTTTTGAATGATAGTCATCTTTGCAACTTATGACTAATAATTAAGTTAAAAAGTTTTAAATTGCTTGTTCTTATTATTTACTGACACTACAGTGCAGGCATTGGTACTTTCTTAAAATGCTAGTAGGAATTGTGAAGAGATTTGTTGAAATATAGAGGAAAGATGTTCTTGGCATTTGGAATTTTGGGAGGAGGGTTGTATGTTTTTAGGAAGATTAAGATCAATCTTTTGTTTTGAAAGAGAACTTGTTAGTGAAAAGGAGTTAGGATTGTTAATGTAAACAGTACATGTAAAGTGCTTGTTCCAGCTTCTTGAAAGCAAGGTTAATAAGGTGATGTTTGGTATCAGTAGAGTTCCAGGTAGTGCAATCAGAATTTTTCATTGCAGCAATGGTTTGTATTTGCTGCAGACAGAGAGGTTTCTCTAATTGCTGTCTTAGTCATGAAGCCTTGTTGCTTCAGGCTCTGTTTTTTTCACCTGCCAGTTAATGTCCCTCAGCGTTTGTCCTGTCCAAAATGCCTGTCTGCTTACCCTTTTCTCATTGCCTGTAGAATTGAGTTCCCAGACATAATCCAGAGCATGATGCACTTGCACTAACATGGCTCTTCTAAACATTAAGTAAGCATGGATGTGAAAAATACCTTTTTGCCCTAGATGATCATTTGAAGTCAAGATGACATTTTACCATGGTGGTTTTGGGTCAAAAAAAAGGGCAAGAGATCCCCTGCTGCTGACTGCATTTGTTGTTGAGTGAAGGGTTACAATTTCACTGTTCCTATGAAATCTTTTCAACTAGGCCGTTAAAATAGGTGAAAAGGGGTGGGAAACCCTGCACTCATTGATTTATTTTGGTTCACGTTGCTTAAGATTATCACAGTTGTCTTCATATGGTTTCTAACCCATATAAATAGAAGATATGCTTCCTTGTAGTATGTGTATGTTTATATTAACTCTAAGGGAGTTGCTGTATTGTGAAAAAGACTAAATCCCGTATTTTTTAATTTAGTTATTAATTCATATTTAAGTCTGTATTTGATCTCAAAGGGTCAGTGACTTAAGGGGTTTTGATGCCAAATTAAGTTAAATCTGTTAACTGTTCCAGAGGCAGATAGGGCTGTTGAAGAGCAGCAGGTGCTTCTTCCCCCTCTCCTTCAGAAGTTGAAAATTTGTTGCTAGTGGCAACTCTAGGGTACACTGGCAACTCTTGCATACTGAAGCAGCAAGAGCATGTTTTCGGAATATATCTTATTAATAGAAAGACTAAAGACACTATAATTTAACATGCGAAAGAGAAAGGCAGAAATTAAATACTACAACTCAATAAGCCAAAAAGAAAGTCAAAAATTAATTTCTGTTTTTACACTTGTGAGTCATTCTGTTAAAAGTAATCCATCACATAGCCATAGGGAGAGGAAGAAGTCAAAATAGGGGCCATTTCTGTTACTGCCTGCCAGTGTTTTCTTCAGGTCATCTTAATGGTCAGAAGTGGAGGTACCTGCACACAGAGGGAGGAAGGAGTCATGCAGCATGAGAAGGGACTCTTGTTGCAAGAGGATTTGAAGAAGGTGAAGCTTCACATGTGGTATATGAGACTGGCTTGTTTTTTAACTAGGTTTTTATGGTTTTTAACTAGGTTTTTATCATTTCATTGAAGCGATATTCCTTATCTGACTTACTTCAGGTGGAGGTTTCATCTTGACATGTTAGGTTACATGTATAAGAAACTGTATTCTCCACTGATCCATAGTCCATGGATTTATGACAACTGTGTTTCTCCTCTTTGGCTCTTTGGAATTTCTCAATATTTTTTAGCAAAAGCTCTTGTGGGAGCTATTGATGAGGTTTGGGTGTTGCCAGAGCAGCAATAGGAGATTGAAACACAGTGAAAGCACTCCCATGCCTATAAAATGCAGTCCCTAGGGAGTGCAAGAAACCACAGCAGGCAAACAAGGTGAGAGGAAAGCCTCCTCTCCATAGGAGGCTATTCCACTGGCTGAGTGAAAGAATCAAGTACCTGCAACCCAGGAACCAGGCACCAGTTCGTGATGTCTGGGAGCAGCTAACAGAGGCAACGGACAGACTCAGTAGCTGGTGCAGAAGGGCACATAGGGCAGCTTCATCCCCAGTCTTTGTAGTGAACACTCGCTCAGTATGGTCTGGTCACACTGCAGAGCTCATTCCCCGGTGGCTGCTGGAGTCACTGCATCAGCTGTGTCAGAGACCTCCACCCAGACAGAGCTGATGGTAGATGGAGCTCTTCAGGTCTCAAGTTGCCAAGAGTACCTGATGCCTCTCTGTGAGGCTGGGGCTGACAGAAGGTGTGTTGTTGCTGACAAACTGTGTTACTGGGTTAAGGACTTACAGGAGGAGTTAAGCAGGCTGTGCAGGATTCGTGAGAATCAGAGAGAAATTGAGTGAGGGATGTTCTCAGAGACCCTACAGTCTCGAGACTCTCAACTTCCCATTACAATGGAGACACAGCTGGGCTCTGTACCATGTCAAGCAGTAAGTCAGAAGTCTGTTCGATTCAAAGGCTTGAAGCTGGTCACTGTCCATACAAGCTCAATTGGAGTTGAAGCTGACCAGCACTGTGGCGGACATTAAAAAGAGCTCTTTTAAACACATCAGTAGCAAAAGGCAGTGCAGAAATAACGTGGACCTGTTACAGAATTAGGGTGGTCACCTCACAAACGGGGACATAGACAAGGCAGAGATATTTAATTCTATCTTCTTTGCTTTGTTCTTCAACACCGATGACGGGCTAAGGAGGTGCCAGTGTCCTGAGCTGGAGGACCATGGCTGTGACAGTGATTGGCTCCCAGTTGACCCTGAACTTTTGTGGGATTTGCAGCTGCAGCTGGATCCCAATAAGTTCATGGGGCCTGATGGGGTTCATACAAGAATCCTCAAAGAGCTAACTGATGTCATTGCAAGAGCTTTCTGAATGATTTTTGAATGGTCTCGGGAATCTGGAGAGCTCCCAGACGACCAAAAACTGGTAAATGTTGTCCCAATTTTTGAGAAGGGCAAGAAGGATGACCCTGGAAACTACAGGCTTATCAGCCTCACTTCAGTGACTGGCAAAGTTATGGAGATTCTGGGAGTTACTGAAAACTGCCTGGAAGTCAACACAATCATTGGTCACAGCCAGCATGGCTTCATGAGGGAAAAGTCCTGCTTGTCAAACTTAATTTCATTTTAAGGCAAGGTAACCCACCTCATTGATCAAGGGAGGCGAGTGGATGTAATCTTTTTGGACTTTAGTAAAGCTTTTGATATTGTCTCTCACAGGATCCTTCTGGACAAAATGTCCAGCACACAGCTGGATAAACACAATATGTGGTGGGTGAGCAATTGGCTCACAGATTGGGTGCAAAGGGTTTTAGCAAATGGGGTGACTTCAGACTGGCAGCCGGTCACTAGTGAGGTTCCGCAGGGCTTTGTTTTAGGCTCTTCAACGTCTTTATAAATGATCTGGACACAGGACTCGAAGGAATACTAAGTAAGTTTGCTGATGATACTGAATTGGGAGGAGCTTTTGACTCCCTTGAGGGCAGAGAGGTCCTGCAGAGAGGCCTTGACAAAGTAGAGGGCTGGGCTGTCACCGGCCCTAGGAAGTTTGACAACAGCAAGTGCTGGATTCTGCACCTGGGATGGGGCAACCCTGAATGTTCATACAGAGTGGGAAATGAGAGGCTGGAGAGCAACACCACAGAACAGGACCTGGGAGTCCTGGTCAATGGCAAGTTGAATATGAGCCAGCAGTGCCCTGGCAGCCAGGAGGGCCAACCTTGTCTGGGGGGTCATCAGGCAAAGCATCACCAGCCAGTTGAGGGAGAGGATTGTCCTGCTCTGCTCTGCGCTGGTGAGGCCTCACCTTGAGTATTGTGTGCAGTTTTGGGCACCACAATATAAGAAGGGTATAAAGTGATTAAAAAATGTCCAAAGGAGGGCAATGAAGATGGTGAAGAGTCTAGAGGGGGAAGCCTTGGAAGAAGAGGCTGAGGTCACTTGTTCTGCTCAGCCTGGAGAAGAGGGGACTGAGGTCTTCAACATCCTCACAAGGGGAAGGGGTGGGGAAGACACTGATCTCTTCACTCTTGTGATCAGTGACAGGACTCGAGGAAATGGCATGAAGCTGAGTCAGGGGAGGTTTAGGTTGGATATTAGGAAAAGGTTCTTCAGCCAGAGGGTAGTTGGAACTGGGGTTCCAGGCACTGGAACCCCAGGGAAGTGGTCACAGCACCAAGCCTTCTGAGTTCAAGAAGAGTTTGGACATTGCTCTCAGGCACATGGTGTGATTTTTAGGGCTGTCCTGTGCAGGGCCAAGAGTTGGGCCAGATGATGCTGGTTGGTCCCTTCCAACTCAAGATACTCTAAGAGTTTAACATTCTCAGCCTTTATAATGCTTTACTGGTGACTAGAAATATGGGTAGGGTGAAAGCTGCTGAGTGTATATCTACATATTTTCTTTTTCTGTTGCCAACTGGGTCTGGATTTTTTTTTTTAACTGTTGACTTTTTTCCCTCTGCAAGTCTGTAATGGATGACTCGTCTGGAAAGTACAAGTCTGCAAGAAAAACAGTATTTGAGGAGGAAAACATATTACCTTGGCAAGTTCAAGACTCAGGCTTCTTAGATAGAATTGGCTTCATGTGTGCTGTCTTAAGAACATTTTAACAGAACTGCATGTGTTTGAGAACAAAATTTCGTTTGGGAGCTTGAAATCAGTTACTTCTGGGAACTTGATGTAACTTAGTGTCAGAGAAAGGCCATAAGAGCTGCCTCCTAAACCTGGCAGACTTTATTGCTTCATCCTAGATGTGATTTGATGTAAGGGTAGGCTGCTCCTGGGGCCCCTCAGCTCTGCCCTTGGCCATGTGTTCTTCCTGTGATGCTGGGCTGGGGCGGTAGCATGGTAAGACTGCAGTGCTTGCTGCGTGAAATGGCATTTATTTATAGTACCCGTTGTTTTGAATAGAAGAAGGCAGTGTTCCTTGCCATTTTACTTGGATTTTGAGTGTGCATTCAAGCCCAAGGTGGCCTCCAAAAGGCTAATAAGCAAGATGGGAATGAAAAATTCATTCTCTGTTTGAGATTACAAAAGCTACCATGTCTTAGCCTGCTCCGTTCCAGAAGGGGTTTTTTACTGGTGCTTCTGTTAGTGTTTGATGGTAGGATGGTATCTTTCTAAGGAATGTTAACGGTCCCAGCAGGAATGATGATTTTGTTTAATAATGACCAGATGTAGAAACTCTTTCAGTCATGTGACATGCCAGCACTCTCACTTTTTATGCGTAAGTTTTGTAGAATTGGAGATTGTAGTACAGTTTTGCACTAGAATAAGAACATAGTGCTTTTCGTGTAAAGAAAAGCTGTCCCTGGAAGTTCACATTAACAATTTCTTGGAGTTAGTTAAAAACATATCTCTTTATGCTCTGTTTCCTTCTGTATTTATAAACTTTGTTTCTAAAAACAGTAAGATGACCTCTGGCATAATTAAAAATGATTATTAAATTACAAATAATTGATCATGGCTATTAAATTTTATAATTATTCAGAATTATAGCCTATTTAGAATCTTACTTGAAATATGCAACATCATTTTGTTCCTTGAGCAAGAACTTCGAAGTTGTTTTGATCTTTCTTCTGTTTTTGTTGCTTGTTTTATGTGTGTGGATTTATTTAGAAGGCCTTCATTTAAGGCTGCCTCCGGTTCAAAGAGCTCACTGTTACAAGGCACCTGTCTAATTAAACTAAATTTGCATTTGGAAAAAAAGAGCAGGCAAGAGTTCAGCTCGTAAAGCAGACACCATTTGAACAAAGGAGAAAGAGATCCAAACAGCTGAGTCTTGAAGATAATTAATAACAGCTGGAGGAAACTTGCATATAGAGATTTCGGATTTTAAACTCTCCGGCACCTGCAAGCCTCGCCCAGGAGCATGAAAGATTTTGCCTTCTGGAGCTGGAGAGAAGCATAGCTGGAGCTCCTTCCCGATGGACCCACACCCACTGGTAGATTTCGTGAAGCTCACATCTCTCAGGAGCCTTACAGCACGTTTCTTCTGATGCTCACTCTCCCCCTTGCTTCCTCTTTTTACCTCTTCAGATTGAAATTCCCTAAAGAACCTCTGTGGACATGTCAGGAGGTTAATAACATTGTTAGAATATAGTTTATTCCATATTTTATTGAATTAAATATATGAAGTCATTTAACCTAATTTTAATTGCATCTTCTGTTAGCAAAAAAATGTCTGTGGTTGTGCTCATCTGAAAATCTGAAGGGAAGTTTTGTTTTCCTCTCTGATTGAGGTAGTTCCTAGCTTAATCCAAACAATTTTTGTCTCCCTCCCGAGTTTTTTTTTGTTTGATACAGTCTGTTTTCCTAAAGGTAGAAGAATCAGTTGCAGTTTTTAGCTACATTTGAGGTAAAGCTGTTTACCTAAAATTAGTCCCCACGTGTACAGTGCAGTGTTCCTCCCACTGTTATATGCCTGTTCCCCATAGGGGAACATGAGGATTTCTTCAGGTAATCTTGTATAGAACAAATAGCCTGCAATACATTCTTATCCATTATTTGATAATAAAAACATAATTTTTGTCTATGAGAGTTTTGGATAAAGAGGCCTGAAGTCTGTTTTGTTTTTTAGTAAAGGAAATCATTTATTTGTTGAGGAAGAGAAAGGAATGTCTGAATGTGATGTGTCTGCACAAGCACAGGCCCAAGGTGCATCTGTGTTCCCTCTGGCAGGAACAGTTGCCTGGGGAAGAGCACAGGGTTGGGCCCCCGTGTGCTGAATGCTCTTCCAAATCCATTGGTCTCAGGCCGATGGGCTCCATGAGTCCAAGGGGTTTTTGCATTAGCTGTTAGCTGATCTTTCTTCCATGAGTTTTTCTGAGCCCTGTTTGAAACTAACTTC
This sequence comes from Manacus candei, assembly GCF_025592945.1. Classification (NCBI taxonomy): domain Eukaryota; kingdom Metazoa; phylum Chordata; class Aves; order Passeriformes; family Pipridae; genus Manacus; species Manacus candei. The sequence continues at coordinate 2,160,204 of NW_026138111.1, read as the reverse complement.
TCTTATCCATGATATCCGAGGAGAAGAGGTGGTTTTAGTTTTAACATCATATTGCATGACTGTTTTTTTATTTCCATTTTATGTCACCTTGGCTCAGTTTGTGAGGAGAGGCAGTGGACAGCTATTTCCTATTTGCTTTCTCTGTGCCTCTCAAGATTTTGTAGCTCTCTGCTGTCTCTTTTCCTGGCTGAAGAGTTTTGGTATGTTCAGATGCCTCCCATATGGAAGGCATTTTGTGATTTTAATCACCCTCACTACTCTTGTTTTAACTTTTCCAGAACAGAAGAATAGCAAATGACCCCACAACATCAACAACAAAAAAACTGAACAGTTCTTCCTGAACTTCTCATAGTTTACTTTTCCCAGAATTTCCAGGTTTTAATGTTAGGGAAATTACTTTTACTGTTGGCTGTTCCCCAGTGGGAACATGGAGCAACATGTCCTTGATGGAGAACAGTAAAATTAAGTTGTCAGTAATTTTGTGTTTCATAACAGTGGGCAGTTGATTTTTTTATGAGACTCCATGGAGGGTTTTGACGTATTTTGCTTCAACTTCACTGTAGAAGAGAAATGCTTCAACTTTTCTTTTGTCTTTTTACTAAGCATCCCCTCTAAGAGCAGGTTAAAATTAGGATTTAATTGTATTTTGATTGGACTTTGCTGTAAATTTATTTTTTCCATTGAAAAGGCAGTAATTAAAAGACAAAACATGCTGATTAGTGTTTGCTAATTTTTGTAATGTTTCTTTCAAGGCAGTCATAAGGTTTGTCGTTGTAGCCTGTGGAGATGGTCAGTTCTCTGCATACCTGCTGGCACAATACTGTGAGTCTAGAAATGGTGTGTCATCTTCTATTAATTAAGTGTTTATGCTTGGATGGTGATGAATAACCTAATGGTGGTAGACCAGAGAGTACCAAGTGATTACTTCAGAAAAAAAGGAAAACAAATTTGATATTTATCTCTGCATGTATGTGTTACCTAAAGCATATCATTACATAACAACATTTTAGGAATAAGAAGGAGTAATAACTTGAAACAACACAGCTGTTAAATAGCTTGTTATATTATGATAGTATTTGACAATTGTATTTCTGAAAAGGAAATGGAGGTTACATATGTGTTTATTGCTCACAGCTTTCTTAATGACTGGATTTTTAGTATAAATGATGTTTTGAAGTCCACTTACAAGAAAAAACAATTCACATTTTCGCAAGCTCTATACTGGAAAAAATGAAATCTAAGCTGAATAAAATATATATTCATGCCATAAACTGCAAATTAAAACATTGTTGGAGCATTCATCATAGCTTATCTTTGTGATTCAATAAAGGGGATACTAAGAAATGGCAAAACTGGAGCACTCTCATTGACTGATGTCCTACCTAAAACTGTGAAACTGTGTATTGGCAGAAGAGCAAGATTGGTGATGCCAGGATGAGTTATTCAACTTGTAGGCAGAAATTAAGCAGCCAAGGCAAGTGCTGAAAACTTGATCTTTACTTAGACCCCAGGAAAGTAAAAGTGAACAAAATGAAAGAACGATAAGAATCTCTTGCTAAGAATCCTAAACTGAAGGAAAAACCCAGCAAAATAAGGCAAGAGTGCAGAATTAGCAGTCAGGCTGATATAACTTAGCAGCATTTCTTTCCTTCACTCATCTTTCTGTACTAATATTTGATTTTTTCAAAAGGTGCAAGCAAAGCTAAAAGGGCAAATCAAAGTTTTCCTCAGTTTAAAGCAGTGTTTTGTTTTTTGCAGATAAAAATCATAAATAATTCCAGAAGGAAATAAGGTAATATCTTTCCTTCCTTCCTGATGTGCACAAAGGAGAGTAGGAAAACACTCCTGAATACCAAAATCAGCTAGGATTGAAGACAGGAAAAAAAAATAACCCTTTTCAAACCAAAATCAAATACAGTAGCTTGAGAAAGACTCAGAAGCAACCCTGTCTTCTTAACCTATTTCCTTAGGAATAAGTTTAGCTTTTTTTCTACAAATCTTGTGTTGTACACTTCCTTTCTCTCTCATAGGGAGATTCTTGGTATGACTTGATGTTTATTTGAAAATGAGTGACAAAATGTTTGAATGTCGATTCCAGAAATGCTTCTGATTCTCTTTAAAATATTGCTTTTATTGTGTGAATAGAGTAAGTAGTTGTTATCTTTAAAGACAAAATCGGCACAATTTCAGTGGATTTTTGAACTTACGACCCCTGTACTGCATTTGCCCTACTCTACCCTGGCCTTTTCTATAGTTGTACCATCTCATGTGACCAAAATAACATGGATACTTGTGGTCAGAATAAAGTAAAATGATGGTACAGCAAGGAGTCCAAGCACTGTGTTTCCTGACACACAATTCTTTCAGATATATTGATGAAGTGCAGACTGTTTTACTGTGCATTCTCCTTCTTGCTCATGGCTTGCTCCTTCTTGCTTCATTTAGGCTTGAAAAGACCTTTAAGGTCATCGAGTCCAGCTGTTAATTTTTAATTTTTAAATGTTCTTAGTTCTTGATCTGTGTATCCAAAATCATCTTAAAGGTTTGTAATTGTAGATCCTTATATGATAATTCGTTTAAGTAAAGATTTCTGCCAACATCAGACCAGGCATTGGTGTTGTCAGCTTGCTGACATCATGAAACCAGGCTGCTGGAGGGCCAAAAATCTGGTTTGTATTAAGAGTAACTGGTCAGAGAATCTGCTGCACCTTCCTCTTGTGGTTTGCTTGCCTTGCTATGTACCATATAGAGACATCTGTTGGGAGCCAAACAGGAAGGCAAAAACCCAGCATAATTTATGTAAGTAGGAGCACGTGCAAATATATTTATCGTTTATCCTACAAATGGATCCCTTCTCTCTCTTCTATTCTGTTGAAAGCTTTATGTGGTTAAAAATTATGTAAATTTATTTGTTTGGTTAGATTTCTCATAATAACTTAGTTCAAAATGCTCCTTCTTAGATCTAACCATTTATTGACTGAAGAATTTTAGTATCTGGGAGGGGTAGCAGGCACATAAATTTGGAGTGCTTACAACTTTCAGCGATGTCCTTTAAAGCGAAGGCATAACAGCAGCTGCTGTGCAGGTGGTGAATGTTGCCAGTGGAATTTATTTATGACCAACTGCGTTCCCTTCGACACCAAATGCTCTGTCTGTCTGTCTGTCTGTCTGTCCTGAACAATTGCGGTGTTTAAAAAGAAAAACGGAGAATTATGAGGAAGAGGACTTAGGAGTGGGATAAATGCAGTTTTCACTCATGATCAAGGAAGTATTTGAATTTTCTTTGTAGGTGCTGAAAAATTAGGTTTCTGGTTTTTTATCATATGATTGATTGACAAAATACTGTTAATATACTCTTTTTCAGACATGTTAGATTTGAAGTAGATATAAATTTAAGCAGCTTTTGATGGTACAGATGCTTGAAGTTACTTTGCAAATGTATTTGGCAAGTATATATTTTTTATTTGTAAGAAGTATGAATACAAAAAATAACATCAACCTGTTTGGAGAAGGCTTTCTGAATTATTTGACAAACAGGTACACTTCAACCCTGGACTTAAGCGTATTGAAAATACTCAGTTTCGAAATGTGAGTAGTTCTTAAGTGTTTAGAAATACCAGGTACAGCCTTAGTCAGAATAGGATATAAAATATATTTCACTTCTTTGGTTGTTTTTTTTCTAAAATGGAGCTGCAAGACAGAAGAACATCTCTTGGCTGGCGGTGTTGGGGTTTGGTGGTTTGATTTTGTTTGTTTTTTTTTTTTTATTTAGCACATCTTAAAGCATATGGTATATATGGTATCTTAAAGCATATGTTCTGGGAATGCATCATAGGCTACTTAGGAAGATTAATTTTTTTCTCTTATTTTGTAATAGCTCTTTTCAGTACTTTGTATCCTGATACAGCTTTCCATACTCTTAGCAGCAGCTACAGATGCAGAGAAGTGCATTAAGGTTTGGGTCAGTGTCCCTTGAAGATTGTTTCTCGCTCTGTATTACTGAGATCTTTCTTACTTCAGCTAGCAGGCAGGAGCTTTTCCATAACTTGATATTCTTTGAAAAGTATTTCTTCTCAGTTGTGCTCAAGAAGATGTGTCTAACGTCTCATTTGCTTGTCAGGAGTTTTAAAAGCTCGTCAGTATCCGGTTATAAACGTTATGTATCTTTTCCAAGCTGTGCCAGTGAGTAAGTCCAAATTCACTTGAGACCTGCTTTTGGTTTGGTCAGGTACCTCTCTGTCCACGCCTCCCTGTGGTCCTATGGGGGATATGAAAAATGGCAGTGAGGACATGAGATGCTTCACTGGTATTTCCCAAAGCATTTTTCCATCCCCTCTGGAGGACAGGGTGACCCCTTTGAGGAAGCTCTTTACCAAGTGTGGTCTCTCTTCTATTTTCAGGCCAGAGCCTCAACAGAAAGCTCCCTCTGCACCTCCACCTCCACCCCCGCCCCCACCTCCGCCCCTGCCGGAGCCCACCCCACCAGAGCCAGAGGAGGAGATTTTGGGGTCCGACGATGAGGAGCAAGAGGATCCCGCAGATTACTGTAAAGGTGTGTGCAGTTCACCCCTGTCGGTGAGGGGGAACATTGCAGTGCGAGTGAGGGTGAGGGTGAACATTGCAGTTATGGTTCTTGGGAGATTTTTAAAGAGCTGGTCTTTAATTATGGAATTTATTTATACTAGAATTAGCAACAACTACTCATTTCAGGTCCAGATGCATAATTGTCTTCAGCTGTAGTTTTTTACTTAGCCATAGCTTTATACATTTCGTAATAAGTATACAAATACCCCATCCCTGTTCTCCTCCTGACGTCCTAGTTAAAAGAATAGAGAAGAAAATTTTCTTAACTTATGTGAGTTGTAAAAGAAACAAAAACACCCCAACCAAGACAAACAACCCCTCTCACTCCAAAAAGTTCTAAAATGCCTTGATGCCTTTAACAACATTACTTACATTTATTTTGTAAACTGTATCTTTTTTTCCTCTTCTTTTCTTACCTGCACTATCCTGAGATGTTACATGATACTCTTCCACCTGCTGTCTTTCACAACCCTCAGCATTGTCTGAGGCTCTCTACATCTTCATTTTATCTCAATTTCCTTAATTTCTGTATTTGCTATATTAATTTTTTAAATATTGTTAAATGCATAAAAGTGTGACTGCAGTACAATAGTGTTGATACTTAAGTTTATTTTAATGTCACTGCTAAAGTTGTATGTCTGTTCCCATTAGGGTAAAATGTATACTGTACTTAAATGAAAAACCACAAATAACAGGTCTAACTCTGGGTTTTCTGTCATTGTAGATTTCAAGAATATGAATATACTTTAGGAAAATAAATTAAAGTTTTATCACCTCAGATTAATGCTTTTGAACAGCCGAAAAGCACTCTATGCACACTGACTATATCTGGTATTCTGTATTCCTCATACCAAGAAACAGTTCCTATGTCAGATATCATAAAGTCTTACTTAATCAGGAGTTTCTGTGTAAGCCTGGAGATGTGCTATTTTAAGAAACCTTTCTACCAGCCTGGAATTAGTGTTTTGTATTTTCAGATTTAACAGTGGAAAGTGACTATTTCATTTTGGTGTAAAAGTTTTATTAATATATGACATTTCAAATGTGTAAGTGGCTTACAAATGCCAGAAATGAAAGCCAAAACCAACAAACTCCAACTAACTGTTGAAGTCTGCAGCAGGGAAAAGAAAAACGTGTCACTAAAGCATGCTCAGGTGTTTTGTTTTTTGTTTTCTTCTATTATTTTTGTTAAAACACATTTGCTCCTTAAGATGACTCTCTTGGTATCTCTAACATCTTCCATCAGTGAGTAAGGATTTGTTTAAACATCTGTTTACTTGTAAAGTCTGTATTTCCTTGAGATTAAGCATTTCAAGGCCCCAACTTAATTCTTTCCTGAAATAGGGGCTGCGTTTAATTTCAAACAATCCATTGTTGTCTCTGTTCCAGCATCTCTTGCAAAATGTCACCATCTGCAAAAGCTAGATCACAAAACAAAAAAAATAGTCCTAAGTTGACAGCCTGCTTATGAGTTACCTGTTTAACTAGAGCAGGTCAGGAGTGAGATCTGTATGCTTTTAAAACAAACTGCGTTACACTAAGAATATTTGCAGGCTTCCTGAAAAATTATATGCATAAAAGTTCTTCTAAATTTTTTTGATCCTGAAGCTTTGAATTTTTTAAAGTATATTAAAGGTGGTTCACACTTTGGTTGATTTGGGATGTCATGATTGTTATTTGTTTCTACGAGAGCAGCGCTTTTGTTGTTCTGGATCTGAAGGATCTGAATTGAATGGGATTGGGATGATCTGGAGCTATAGAGACTTTCTGTTTGTATATTTTATATTCAGTATAGGGAATGAATAAGTTATTTGGTAAAGAATTCCAGGGATGGCTTTTAGATACATTATTTCCATTATTTTTGAGAGATGTTTTATTAGTTTGAATATCTTTTTTCTGTTTTGGGTAGCCTAATCTGTATTTACAGGGTGGTAGGTAAAGATTTGGAAATTATTATTTATTTCTGGAGTGTCTCTTTTATTCCTAATTTTATCTTCAAGATGGCAACCTTCCAGGGTTTTTGAGTGAAGCTCAGAGCATACTTCATCTCTTCTCAACCCCAGTCTGAAATTTCATAGGAGGGCAATTTTGATGAAGAGTATATAATTAATTTTTTAAATGAATTTAACATATGGCCTGTTAACTTCCTGTTAAGTATTTTTGTTACTAATTTTATTTTTAAGGGTATGTTACTGTGTGCTGGGCTTACATCTTGACCATGTAACATGATGGTTAGTAAATAGTCACTGTAGTTTTTTTAATCAGGAGGTTGGATCTATTTGAATCAGCACCTGATGTGAAAGACAGCTTACAGCCATCTGTGTAAAACAGACTGACCTCTGTTCCCTGGGGGCTTCCCCCAGGGCCTGTTTAAATCTGTGACATGACTTCTGTTTGTATCACTGAATTTATATGAAATACTTCTCAAATATTTATTTGTGTAAGGAATGGAAATATCAAAAGTCCAATTTCATAATTTTTCAAGGGGTACTTAGACAGTGAAGTTAGTTTTTCTTCTTCTATGTAAAGCCTTGAAACACTTGGTGAATTTTTTCAAGAGCCTGTTGTGTCATGGATGTAATTGGAATTTTTTGCTTCTCTGATCATCTTCCTTGCCCCCTGGAGATGTCTCCCATTCATCCCGCTCACAAAGGGAATAATTCCCTATACAAACATAGAACGAGCCAGCTACAATTACCAATACATTCAGGAGGCATTCAGGAATAATGATCTCATTTTTCTGACCCTCTTTCTTGCGTGCATGTAGCTAGCTAGCTGTGAGAGACTTTTTTTTTTCCTGTGTGTGCTGCAGTGAATAGTACAACAGGTTTGTTTTTTTTGTTACATTATCAGCAGTACCACTTATACATTGTATATTTTCCAATGCCTGTATTTTTTCCCCAAAGTACGTAATTTTTCCCAAACAGTTAATATTTCATAGGTATTTTCGTGTTACTGTTTTTAGAAATACTTTCTGTATCCCGAAGAACTGAAATAATTACAGTCATTACATTCAGGATGACAGCAGTTTTTAAAATGCATTTAACTGTGTTGCTACCTGATTGTCCACAACCCTGTAAGTGCACATGTCACTGATACGAGTGATCAGGGAGTAATGTGTACAGGAGTGGTAACTGATTATTTCCAAAACTGCCTCTGTTGTGGCTTAGGGCAGTGGAAAGTATCTTCTGAAATATATATACTCAGAGAATATACTGCCACTGTTGGCATCTGTCACATATGCTGGTGTATTGCTATAATTAGTTGTGACAGTGGTGTGGGGACCAAAATAACGTGGGTTTTACATATATAGTATTGTTACACTTGCAACACATAGAGTTTACTAAAATAACGTATCAAGCCTCAGTTTATTAATTTGACTTTGGTGTCTTGGATTTCCTCTGTATGGTGTTTTATTTTCTGTCTGTGATGGGAAGAAATTGTCAGAAGTTTTGATTACTTTGAAGCACAAGTATACCAAAAGCTGCCTTACAAGGCAGTTGTTCACCTAAACTATTCTTAGAATCATGTTTTTACCTGTATTTAAAGTCCTCATAGTTGAGTGTTATGCTGTTAACATGTTAAAAAAGCAACTGGTTTGCTCAGTGCAAAAAAATTATTTCTGGACATTGTTTTGTATACTTGAAGGCCCACATCCTTCTGGCAGTGAAAAAGACTGAATGAATTGTGAGTGCTTTACATCTGAAGTCATTTGACTGTTAGAGAATGACTTAATAGAACTGGATATTTAGGAAAATTCTCAGGTGTTCCAGAAATAATTGTATTGGTGAATTTTGAAATCTGTTTGCAAACCATAGAGAGGTATTAAAATTAGGTGTTAAAATTTAATTTTTTTTAATTCTATCTGTTTGCAAAGAAAAAGTTATTATATAGAGAATAATGTTTCATACTTCACACTGTTTTCGTGCAATGATAAATGCAGCAAAAAGTCAGTTCAGAAGAAATGATCCTGTGATGGTGAATTATGTGGAAGTCTCTTACATAAATTTTGATATCAGGTCATCAGACTTGATTCATTTCACAAATGCAAACCTTTTCAGTAATGAAAAGGTAGAATTTCTCTATGTTGTCTTAACCTTCCACTCTATTATTTCATAATTCTGGATAGAGTTTTTTGGAAAAAAATTACCAAATAGTAGAATTTTCTTTTTTTGTTTTAAAACAGTCAATAGCTGTCTTAAATAATGATTATATTTATCCAGATTGTTAAATATCTTCACCAGCTATTACTAGAAGGATGGTTAAAAAGACAAATTAAAATTCTAATTTTTCTATCAGTCTGGATTCACGTATGTGTGTTTACTCAGCAGAATTTCTCTAATAATGAAACTGCAGTAGACTTGGGCTTCATATGTGGCTCACTCATACTGTTTCTTTTTGCAAATGGACAGCATAATAGTCAACGCTTGCTCTCAGTAAGTCCATGTCCCCCTCCTTTCCTGGAGAGTAGAACAGGTGAGGTGTTCCAAAAGTGATCTGTTTTTTTCTTTGGAAATAAGGAGTTCTGCTTGGCAATGTGTGCATCCTTACTGAGGTTGGCACAGTAGGAGGTATGTTTTTAGGTTGCTAGGTGAGTTGCCCTGGCAGCTTTCATGAACACTTGCTTCCCAGTGATGGAGGAATGGGGAGTTCTTCCCCTGAGGGCAGTCCTGAGACTTAATCCTAGTCTGGATCCCTGTGTCTCAGTCCCCCTGTAATACCTTGTACTGTTCCTGGACCAGGGCCTTCTTTTTCCTTTGCACTTTTTTATCTGCAAATGTTGGTGTCTGTACACCTAACGATTTGTGAAATGAAATGTTTGTCATAGTAAGTGTGCAGTTCTCATGGGTTAAGAGTATAAAGATTGTTCTCATATCAGGGTCTTCATAGATTTGTGCAGAATTCTTATGGAAAAGATGTAACTTCCTCACCTTAGTGCCAGGCTAAAGGAGCTGAGAGTGCTCTGTCCATGCTACCTGTGCACATCAGACTCATTCTGGTGCCTGGTGGGCAGGGAGGGAGTGGGGACTTGTGCTGCCCTTCTGAGATTGTTGCTTGGCTCAGACCTGCCCTGCCAAGACAAACACTTGTGATTGCTGCTTCCCTGATGAAGCAGGGTTGGAGCTGTTGGAGTCTCTGGCAGTGGGATCATGTGTGGGAGCCTGGGCAGCTGCAGCCACGTTGGATGGGTCAGCTTTGGTTGAAGCTGTGAGCAAGCCTCCAAGTGTCTGCTGTTTGCTAAGCTTGAAGTTACACCTTAACATACATAGATCAAAGCTGTGTGTGGTTTAGAGTTTGTTAGACATACCAACATCTAACACAATACTTTATTTAAGCTTTATCTTTCTGTTGAATATGTAATCTTTAGAATTCTATTGTACAGTTGTGTTAAATTTATTAATCTGCTATGGAAGCATTTGAGAGAAGTTCATAAATAAATCCTTGAGCTTCTGTTAAGGCAGAAGATGTTATTAGCAGGAAAAAAAATATAAATATATCTAGATTTGACATCACACTTCCACAGATAAAAGGAGATAAGAGAGACATCCCTGTTTCAAATCCAAGGAATTAAGTTATAAATTCACATTGTTGTCTTAACTGGGTACCAGTTCTAACAAGATTTTCAGGGTCTTTCAAAATAAATATAGCAACTTAGATTGTGTTCTGAGGTTTTCCTGGAGGATCCTGCCAAAGGACAGCTGGGCATGACATCGTGAAGGACCAGAAAGAGACAAAGAAGTGATTCCTTGACAGCTGCTCTGAGTCTGCTGCTGGTGATGTCCTGGAGGGTTCATGGTGCAACTTTATTATTTGTTTGCAATTTAGGCAGAATTGTGGATGTTATTGTTGGTGTGTTAAGGTCTGAATAAAAATCCTGTGTGATCACTGGCTTCCCTGTGTTTGACTGGGAGGAGGAATGCCTCTTAAGACACAAAGGAAATAAAAGGCTTCATTACCCCTCCTTACACTGTCTAAAAACCTGAGCTCCAGCCTACTCTGTCCTGTTGGCCTTTCTGTCTCATGGGACTTTGGAGGACCTGTGTGGTGGTGGAATTTAGGACTGCAGACTTTAGTAATTAAAGAACATTTCAGACAAAACCCATAGCTGCCTGCTCTCTCTTCCTCACTGTAAAACCCTCAGACATGAGAAAAATGTGTTGCTGCTGTGGGTCACGAGCCAAGCAGAAGAGCAACAATAAGGTCTGCATTGTTCTTAACATTTTCTCAGGAAGTATTTTATTGCTGCTTTTATTACTAGAAAGCAAATGGGAATTAAAACAATCTCTGTTGAGATTCTGCAATCATCCAAAGTATGTCGATTGGAGAAGCTTCAAATACGATAAAGAAATAATGTAGATCTCTTCTGTACTGTCTGTGAAGTGGAAGATAAGCCTGAGGAAATACAGAACAGATGGTAATATTACCATAAATAAAAGCCATAAGAGAGAAGGTTGAATAAACTCTACAGTAGTTACAGGACATGAGTTTTTTCCCTCCAGGCCAAGCAAGGCAGAATTTTTGACATTAAAGTTTTCTTTAGATTTTCTATTTATAGTACAGGACAATTTGAGAAGGAAAATTTATGGTACAAGAATGACTTGAAAACCTGGGAATTATTGTTGTTTTCTGAATATTCTTTTTCTACTCATTTTTTCATGAAAGGAGGCTATCATCCAGTGAAAATTGGTGATCTTTTCAATGGCCGGTATCATGTTATTAGAAAGTTAGGATGGGGACACTTCTCTACAGTCTGGCTATGCTGGGATATGCAGTAAGAAAACTATTTATTTCCATACACTTTTTTTTTTAATATGTTACTTTATTTTGTCTGCAGTAACTTTTGTTTTACATGCATGATAAAGTTATGTAAATGTTTGCTATTGTTTTATGCAGAGAGATGACTGCAGTAGTATTTTGATTAAGGGTATAGTTTATAAAAGCTCTCAGAATAAATGTAATTCTATTTTTTTTGACAAATTAGCTTTGCTTATTGAATTCTCGTGTTTTGAACATGCGAGAATAAGTTAATGTTTTTATATCTGTTGTATCTTTAATAAAAAAATATAATATACCTTGATTAAATGATAAAATGTGTAAGCAGATTCCTCTTTTAAAGACAGTAGCACCAAGACAACAAAATATTCAATAAAATAGTACTGTTAAAAGTTCTTGTTAAGTGTAATTTTGGTATTTTCTGTCAGAATACATAAGACTATGAAGTTTTCTATTTAAAATTTCCCAACCTTCAAAGCATGTTTGTATTAGCTCAGTGTGTGTGTGTTAAAAATGTTTCTGTTCTTTTCAAGGGGAAAAAGGTTTGTTGCAATGAAAGTTGTAAAAAGTGCCCAGCATTATACAGAGACAGCCTTGGATGAAATAAAGTTGCTCAAATGTGTAAGTACCACTCTTGCCATACAGTGCTCAGTACCAATACTACTAATAATAATCTAACTAATTAGTATTTTAAAGTGATTTTTTTCCTAAAATGTCAGTGTTTGCATTATTGGTTTAGGTTCGTGAAAGTGACCCTAATGACCCCAACAAGGACATGGTTGTACAGCTGATCGATGACTTCAAAATTTCTGGAATGAATGGAATTCGTATCCTTTTGAAAACATGGCATCTTCATTTAAAATGGTCTATTAGCTCTGGATTTTTTTCTAGTTAGTCTTACTTTAAATATGTAAACTAGAACGCCAAAATATAAGTAGGTGCAAAGAGTAGTCGGGTGTGTAATGCACTCCCTGGAGTGAAAGTAGCCTAGCTTTTCTAAACACAATGCAAAATTAAACAAAAAAAAATCACACAAATCCTGTCATGGTGTGGTAGAACTACAAATAGTTTGCTTTAAAACTAGAGTTTTAATGAAAACATTTGTGATAACTGAAGTTTACAAGAAATATTGTTTTGTTCTAGACTGGTAAAGAGAAAGTGTGAAGAAGATGGTTTCTGTTTTCTCGTGGGAAGTGGGAGGATGTGGAGGTTCTTGTCTTGTTCACGTGATCATCTTTTGGCCAGGTGTTAACCTTGTTTTGGAAAAGTTGTAAATCTTTACCTTCAAATGCTTCCTTTGAAAAAAAAGGAGGGGGAGAGGAAAGAAGAAAGACAAAGTAAAGTATGACTGAATATTGTTCTTGGGGAAAATTTTGGGTCTGTGAATATATTTGATTTTAGAATTGAGCTAAACTGAGTTATCCTTGCTAATTACATATTTTAGCAGCTTATTATATTACTGTGCTTTCATTAAATTGTTATAGCTGGTATTTATGTGTATGCTTGTTGTGTTTTGGAGCCCTCATAGCAGACCTCATTGTTCATGGTGTCATACCACCAGACAGAGACAGTTCTTCCTCTGGAGAGCTTCATACTGCATTTTGGTGATGTGCCTTCAATCTTCAGCAGATCAGATTGAGATGGCTTTCACCAGCTCTCACCTTCTAGGAGAGGAATGGAGGTGACTTCTCAGTAAATGTGAATGCTCACTAGCAAGCATCCTTCCAGAGAAAAGTGTGCAGCAGTTTTCATCTCATTCATCTGTCTCTTGACATTAGTTATGGGGCCTTTGGGGATGTGGTGAGTGAGAATGAGAGTGTGGGGTCAGGTGTTCTCAGTTAGAGACTGGTGTTAACTCCTTTTCCCCAGTTTGATGTGTTCTGTGGTTGTGTCATTGGTCAGCTGCCATGGTAGAGAGGCGCTTAAATGTAAGTGAAGTTAGTATAGTCTGCTTTTTTCCCCTGAGTTTTATTATCAAATTATAAAGAATTAAAATAAACCATACAGTTGCTAGTAGTCATTTCAAACTGAATATCAATGGTGATCAAAGAAATTGCTTAACACAGCAAAGAACTCTGGGTCGGATTTCTTGATACTGCTGTTGTGCTACCAGAAAATAGGTTTAATTTATGACTTTAGATACTTATGAAGAAGTAATTTATAAATACCTGTATTTTGTCTAACTTCACAAAAATATAATGTGGCTAAAGTACTTCACGTCTTCAGCTGACAGCTGTACAATTGAAGAATAATTAAAGTTATTTTTAGAAATCAAAAATTTCTATTTACTGTTTTTATTGTAAAACTCTATTATGAAATAAGGAATCAGAAAATGCATTCATAACTATTCGTAGAATTAACTCTTACCCGTTTATCAGAGCAGTTTCCCAGTAATGTTCTTAAATTCTTGCTAAGATTCACATGTATGTATACAACTGTATTAAAGGTGAGAACCATTTCTAAGTGTGGAGAGTAGATTTTGTTAGTGATAATATTTTGAAAGCATATCCAGACTTGTATCTTTTTGAAATGTAGCATTTATGTTGACAAAGCCAAAAGAGATCATGTGCTAAGGGTTCAGGTAGCTTTGTATTAGCAGATTAAAATTGGACACCTCATGTTGATTTATTCTATTACAGTTTTCATGTTGAAAACTCTGACAGTATAGAAGTTTTATTGTGGAAGGCAAATGTCCTTGCCTTACTGAGAAGTAGATTTTCCAGACAAGTACCAGTATTCAGGATGAGCTGATACTGGACTCAGATTTGAATTGCAGCTGTCTGAAAGCTACCAATGAAAGTAGGATACCAGGTATCTTATGCATCCTGAGTTATTTGAGCAGTGGTTGGTTGCACTGATTATTTGATCAACTCATTTTTATCTTCTAGGGAAAATAATCTTTGGTGCATGTTCTCTTGGGAGAGAGCAAGTAATTGATTTTAATGTTTTGTTGCTGTTTACATTTTTAAAATACCATATCGGTGCTACATTAGTGTCATTGAGTTGAACAGGTTGAGAGAAATAGAGTAATTTAAGATTTTTTTCCATGGTCTGCTGTTTCCAGCTTCCTTTGGGCAAGTCACTAAAGATCTGTTCCTTGACTATAAATTAAAACAACATATGCTTCTTAGAGGCTTAATTATTGGTTATGGATTACATTTAAAAGTTAAAGCAAGACAGAAGAGTGGTGGGTGAATCCTTTGGATGGCTAATATCACGAAATATCATGGGTCTTCCAAACAGGGAAAATTATCAAGAGCCAGTGTAGAACAGAGCTGGGAATGTGCAGAGCCATTGGCCTGCACTGTGTATCTGCAAACAGTCATCTTTCTCCTAGGAGCTGTAATAAGTTTATATACAGAGGAATTCTAATAATGTGTGTTATGCTCCATTAGAGTGAAAATTTTTTAGTTACCTGTATATTTTAAAAAGATGGCAGTTACGATTTTGTCATGAAATAATAGAATTCCAGAACTTGGGCACTTTGGTGTTTTCAGTAAGGTGGATTATTATGTTTGTTTGCACTGGATATTTATTAGAGCCTTAATAAAGGTTCATTTGAGCGTAGCTTTTTTTAAGTAAAGATCAGATAATCACATAATGGAACAAGAATTTGGAGAGACAAGTGACACAATAAAGAAGGAAACATTCCCACACCATCAGACATTATAATGATTGTAATAAATGTATCTCCAAAGAATATACAGCATTAATTAAATGCCATGGCACCTAAATGCTCCCAATCCAGAAGCAACTGAAATACCTCCTGAAGTCTTTTGTGTTGGTACTAGAGCCTCATTTCATTTAGCTTAACTAACCTTTAACCCTCACCTAAATGCTGTAGTAATGTGTGTTTGTAGATAGTTACAGGTAGGATTTGAGTCAAGAAGGAACAACTCTCAGTACTTAAGCCTGTCAGCTAGTTAATGTTGTTTGCTCTCACTTTTGCTGCTTTACTTCATTTTCCCCTTTCAGACATCCCCCATACTACTTTGAAGAGCATTCCACAAGAGGCATGTCCACTGGGCGGGTTTATTTTTGCTGGAGGACTTTTTGGACCTACTCACCTGTCAGTATGTTGGTGCTGTAGGAGGGTCCTAGGCTTGCAAGGCTAGTTTCCTAATAGTTAATGCATAGCTTTTCCCAGACTCTTGGTTGTGGACAGTCTGGCTTACAGCTAATGTTTTTGAGACCAGGATAGTAAATCAGACAACAGTCACATTTTTGCATGCCTACTCCCAACACTGAGCCTGCTCTGTGTCTTCTCCCCATTCCAGTTGTCTCTCCAGTACTGAGTGTGCCTTGACTTTGTCAGAGTCCTCCCAGCAAAATGTTGCAGTCTTTTTTTGGGTAGACATCACTTCTCTTTCTTGTGACCCTCGTTCTTTTTGTCTGCCTCTGCCATTACTCTTACATCTTACTTCTTGGTGCCCTCCTGTTTCAGTCATTCACTTCTCTGCAGCCCTTTTTCTTCTGGTTACTGGCAAGGCTTAACACTTCTGTAAGTGTGAGGAATGGCAGGAATGTGCACTGAAGAGACTGCAGCAGCAGTGGTCTGAAGTACTGTGGGTGGATGTCCTAAATTTCATTTCTGAATGTTGCAGTGTCTTGCCTTTATGAAATCTGTGTTGCTGTAGCTTTGCAACTTCCCTGCGTGGGCTCAGTTAATAAGCCTTGCAGAGCTGATGTGCTCTGCTCGTCCTTCATGAAGGCTGGGTGCTCTACTAGTGACTTCTGTTCATTGTGGGGTACAGAAACCAAGACTGTTTCCTCTTCTGAATGAACAGAATTTTGTAATGTCCTAAGTAGACCTGATTGGTGTGATTGGGAAATGACTATTCAGTGTCTCCTCTAATACAGGAATTCAGGAACATGAAGTGAGATGAAGTTTAGCAGCAGTTTCGTTACAGTTCTTCACAAGGTGCTTTGACCAGTCTTTAGACCTTTTTACCTTTGCTCTAATTTCAGTATAGGGAATGTGGATTTTAAAACTCGAGTTATCTCTATGTGTGTCAGTAGGTACTTGAAAAGAATGTAAATGATAAAGTGACAAGGTAAGTCTCATTTTGACACAAGTTAAGACAATGACTCAAGATCATTGCCAAGACTCTAGTTAATAAAGCTTAGAGAAGTTGGGTGAGGTTTCTCCACTAACAGTGTAGTTCCATATGAATGGTCTCTGAGATAGTTCAACTTAATTAATTGAGATTTTCCTGCAGTATTCATCAATTAATTAATTTTCTGTTATTTGTATTACATTATTCTTTGCAAGGTTATAGTATTGTATAGTTAAGATTTTAGCATCCTTTCTGATTTCCAGGGACATTAAGGTCATTCCCAGTTCATGTCTGAGGATTAATTCTGTATAGTCAAACTGTATAACTTCTTGTCAGAGTGTTGTGGTTGGTTAAAATTAAAATTAGGTTTAATATCTGAAGAGCTTCTCAATAGAAAGATAATCTACCCAGGTATGTAAGTGTAGAATCGCTTAACTTAGTAAGCCTTTGAACCACAAATTACAGGAAGTTCCTGCACCTTGTTTTTTTCCTAATAATCTTCCCTAATTGGCCTACTGTTGGCCTCTGTCAGTGGCCAGTAGTAAATGCTGGGTCGCATTAAATGTTTTGACATTGTAGGTTGTAAGAGACCCATTCTCTTACTACTCTGGAATTTGTTGTCAAGTGATTCTTAATTGAGCCTAACAGGGATTTTTAGTATGGTTCATTTTCTAAAACACTGTTGCTCTGTGCTTTCGTTATTAAAACCTCCTATGCAGATAATTTAAAATTTATTAGAAACTAGAGATAATAGGCCGAATCAGTACTTTTAAGTGTTTCAAAGAGAACAAAAATTAATTAGTTACTTTTTACAGTTACTTATTTAATTGTTCATCCTGGTGCTGTTGTTAACATGTAGAAATAATGGATAAGATTTGTGTAATTAAAATGTTTTACTTTAATTTGTTCTGCAGTTGGGCACTGGTTTTGTATGTGTTTATATATAATTGAAATGAGGTACCGAAGCATATACCATGTTCTGCTCACTTTGGGGGGAACTGCTTTCCCTCTAAACCGGGTGATGATTGCTTTAGCCAGTATGCAAGCGAACGTCTGTGTTGATCTCATCAACAAGTTTATTTGGAAATCATCCTTAATTAAATCCCAGATGTCTGTATGGTCTTTGAAGTACTTGGACATCATCTTCTAAAATGGATAATCAAGTCCAACTATCAAGGCCTTCCTATCCGTTGTGTAAAAAGTATAATTCGACAGGTAAGATTTGTTAATAATCAGGTTTATTTAATAATTAGGTTTGCTTCTGTAATTTATTTAGGTTTTGCCACCATTGTTAACAATTTGAAGGTTAGAATTATGATATTTGAACTGAACTCTTACTAATTAATATCTAAGATAAGATAATTTTATGGGTATTCTCGGGGGTTTGCAAGAGCATCTTTCTGGGTAGCCTGCACTTCCGCATGCTGGTGGGTTTTCGGGGAGTTGTGTTGTGTTTTTTTTATCAAGGTTTTCCATGGATAAAGGAGTTTTCTGAGCCACTTTAGAAAATAAAAAGTTGAAGCAATGAGTCTTTCTTCATGGATGTAAGGATATTCCTGTTAAATTGCAGTTTTGGTTGACGTCATGCTTTTTAAATATATCATCAGAACTGTGGGAAATAGTGCATTATGATGATGAGAATGATGATGAAGAACAAAAATTGTCTCTTTCTGAAAAACAGATTATAAATGAAAATAACCTGTTCTTTGAAAAATTGCTGTCCGTCTGTTTTCGTAGAGTCAGAGTTTTAAAAAGGTGAAACGCTTCAGAACATTTCACTAGGAAGTGTACTTTCAAAACATGTTCTTTTGCTGTGCTATGAAAATCAAGTTGCTGAGAGATGATTGTAAGGAGAAATAGTGTTTGAGCAAGGAAAAAGCATATGTCATAGAGTCATCTAGGTTGGAAAAGACTTGAAGATCATTGATTCCAGCTGTTAACCCAGCACTGCCAAGTCCACAACTAAACCATGTCCCCAAATGCCACATCTACACATCTTTTAAATACCTCCAAGAATGGTGATTCCACCACTTTGCTGGGCAGCCTGTTCCAATGCTTGACAACCCTTTCAGTGAAGAAATTTTTCCTAATATATAATTTGAACTTCCTCTTGCTCAAATCAAGGACATTTTCTCTGGTCTTATTGCTTGTTACCTGGGAGAAGAGACTGACCCTCACCTAGATACAACCTCCTTTCAAGGAGTTACAGAGAGCAATATAGTCCCCCCCTTAGCCTCCTTTTTTTACAGTTTTCACCTCCTTCAGCTGCTCTTCATCACACTTGTGCTCCAAACCTTTCATTAACTCCACTGCCCTTCTCTGGACACGCTTCAGCACTTCAGTGCCTTTCTTGTAGTGAGGGGCCCAGAACTGGATCCAGGAGTTCAGGTGTGGTCTCACCAGTGCCAAGTACAGAGGGACAATCACTGCCTTGGTCCAGCTGGCCACACTATTGCTGATACAGGCCAGGATGCCACTGGCCATCTTGGACACGCTACTGGCTCATGTTCAGCCGTCTGTCGACCAGCATCCCCAGGTCCTTTCCCTCTGGGCAGCTTTCCAACCACTCTGCCCCCAGCCTGTAGCACTGCAGGAGGTGGTTGTGACTGAAGTGCAGGACCCATCACTTGGCCTTGTTGAACCTCACTCAACTGGCCTTGAACCATTGATCCAGCCTGTCCAGATCCTTCTGCAGAGCCTTCCTGCCCTCCAGCAGATCAGCATGCTCCCCCAGCTTGGTGTCATCTGCGGTCTGACTGAGGGTGCACTCAATGCCCTCATCCAGGTCATTGATGAAGATATTAAACAGGACCATCCCAACACGCAACCCTGGGAGACACCACTGGTGACCAGCCATCAGCTGGTCCATCACCACCACCACCACTCTGTGGGCCCATCCATCCATCCAGAGTTTTACCCAGGAAACAGTGCACCCCTCCAAGCCAATGAGCCTGGTACCCTTTGGTGAATCCCATCTGGCCTCATAGACCTGTGTGTGTCTAAGGGGTGTAGCAGGTCGCTGACCATTTCACCTTGGATTATGGGGGCTTTGTTCTGCTCCCTGTCCCCGTGTCCAAGCTGGGGGGGCTGGGTCCCCAGAGAACAACTGATCCAACTATTGAAGGACAAGGGGAAGAAAGCATGATGTACCTCAGCCTTTTCCTCATCCAATGTCACTGTGTTTTCCCTCTGCATCCCAAAAAGGATGGAGATTCTCCTTAGCCCTCCTTTGTGAGCTTAAATGCTTAAATCTGCTGTAGGATGGGCCAGGGTCAGAGAGGAGTCCAAAAAGGGTGACATTCTGGTATGTATCCCCTACAGGCTGCCAGTTTCAGAAGTGGATGATAAGCATCTTCAGACAACTGGAATAAGCTAGTTCTTTTGGGCTACTTTCAGCTACCCTGATGTCTGTTCTGTGGGGTACATGCACTCAAGGAAGTTTCTGGAGTGCGTAGAGGACAACTTTGTAGCCTGGGGTGAGCTGCGTATCAGCAGGGAAACAAGCTGGAGATGCACCTTGCTGGACTGGTTATGAATAAGAATAAACAAGTTGAAAATGTGAAGACTGGATGCCAAGCTTGGCGTGAGGGGTTGTGGCAGACAAGCTGAATGAGTCAATGGTGGGCTCCTTTGGTGGCCAGAGCTAACCATGTAGTAGGCCAAATTAGCAGGATTGTAGGCGGCAGAATAAGGAATCTGTTTCAGTTCTTTAGGACTCAGTACAGTTTTGGGTTCAAAGTGTAAGACATTGGCCTAATGACGTGAGTTTATTGAAAGGCAACGAAGAGGACGAGCAACATATGATGAATGAAAGGTGCGAGTACTGGTTTGGTTTGTTTTAAGAAGAAAAGGCTAATAAAGGGGGAAGCTTTTCATCTCTTCAGCACAGATAGAGAAAATGGAACCAGACTTCTCTTGTCAATACACAGAGATAAGACAAGAAGCAGTGTTTATGAGTTACAGAAAGAGAAATTCTGATTACATAGTAGGAAGAAATTCTTTGTAGTGAGGGTAGTCAGGCATTAGAACCACAGTGTTATGCTGTCTGCATTTTGGGAGGTAGTTGGAAATGAACTGGATAAAGACTCTGAGCAAGCTGGTCTGATTTTGAGATTAAATACAATTTTGAAGCTGTGTGGCTTAAATGGTGAGGGTTTGAATCACACAGTCTTCCAACCTGAATTGCTCTGTGAATGTAAGAAAAGGTAAAAGTTACAAGTAATTCAATCACTTCATACCTGAGAAAAGAAGGAACAGCTTAGTCCTGGGAGATTAAAAAGCTTCAGTTTTTGTGAGACTGGAATTAACAGTTTGGACTAGTGAGAGTGGCATTGTTTGGTAAGACTTCCAGGTTGTTCATGTCAGTAAGGATAATCTAAATACTTATTCTTTCTTCTGCTTGGACAAAATGTGTGCCATGCACGTTCTGAAAACTGATTTATGAAAGTTGTATATGAAACAATTCAGTTATTGCACTGATGTTACTCTACCTCAAACAATTTTGTTTCAGAAAGTTCTATAATTCTATGGTAAAATGGAAAATTATGTTTTTACACTGTGACCTGGAAATATCTTTTTTCCAATTTTTGAGTACTTTTGAGCATTGGGATAAAACTAGCTTTATTTTAAAATGCGGATAAGAGTTGAGTTTCTTAATAAGAAATTTAATTGCAGTTTCAAGCAGGTTTTTTTAAAAATGCTTTTGTAATTAGGTACTTCAAGGTCTAGATTACCTCCACAGCAAGTGCAAGATCATTCATACGGATATAAAGCCAGAAAATATTTTGATGTGCGTGGATGATGCCTATGTGCGTAGAATGGCTGCTGAGGCTACCGAGTGGCAGAAAGCTGGTGCTCCTCCCCCCTCTGGCTCAGCAGGTAAGACAGTGTATTTAAATGCAGTGTGGTAAAGTTCCATCAGTATATTACTGCTAACAGTATTTTCTCCAATGAAAATCAACATTTTTAAGTAATGGCGTGAGAAAAATGAATGTCTGGTCAATTCTTTTTCCTGCTCTGGAAACCATCAGAGAAATACTTTCTTCCTGGTTTTGCACATTCAAGTTCTCTGGGTCCCCAGATACAGAAAAAGATTTATTGGTATAAACTTACTCTCATCCCACCCCACATGCTTTAATGCCTGGGTTTTAGTCACACTGGAAGCTTGCATCTCTAATATTGACAATAATTAATAATCTTATCTAAATTATGTCTAATTCCATTACAAGTTCATCAGCGTCCTTGTTGAAATTATCTGCCTTCTTGTCAGTTATAACTGATTCTCAAGAGGCAATAAAAAGTTTTAGATTTGTAGTTTTTCACCCTCGAAAATGGAATGTATTGTACCTAACTGAACTCGTGATATGCCCTTCTTCCTAGGGGTGTAAAACATTCCATGTTGAACTTGCCAAGAGTTTGGATAGGAACTGTACATTATGTTTAGCTAGGAGAAACCAAGGTGAAGAGGTTCACAGCAATCAGTGAAGATTAACAGGGAGGAAATGTGGCTTTTCTGGTGATCTTTGGTACTATGGTTGCTATTAATTTGCCAGTTGAGCACATCAGTTTTAGGCAGTGGAGAAATTATTACCTCTGTAATATTGTCAGAAAATATATCACAGATTAAAATCTCTGAGTTATAATAAAAATGCCTGCTGTATCAGGGACAAATGCAGTGGTCAGAATGCGTTTCACGGCATTATACATTTTTAGATGCAAAATCTTATAACTTGTGAGTACATTGTATTGAATTTTACATAATGTGTAATCACATAGCTAAAGGTTATGTGTTATTTGTGTGGGAAGTAGCTTGATTTTGTTCATGCAGCCTTTATATTTCTTGCTGACATTAAAATAAATAGTACTTTAAGGAATATACTGATGGGGTTCTTAACACACTTTGTTCTTATAAAATTGTAATTAAATATATGGCTTTCCACACAGGAGCTGAAGATGTGTTTTTTTGACAGCATTTCCAGGAAGAGGTTCTGCATAATTTCTCTTTTTATAGCAGTGATAGTGCTCAGGTTTAAGAATATTTTTGAAAACCTTGCCCTTTCAGGGGCACACAAGCAGGTTTTTCCCTGAACTTACTCAGGATCTGAACCTATAAAATAACTCCGTCTCTGTGTTTTATTTTGCGTTTGTTAATTGCCATATGCCTGTTGCCTGAAGAAGTTCATGAGAGGTTCTTCTGCCCTGTTTACTTCCTCTTTCTCACTTCCACTTTGATTCTGTCTCTCATATTAGGTTATTTCTACTGGTTTTGGTTATTGGTGGGAGGGTTTATGTGGCTTGCAGTTTTCGCAGTCAGTATTGTAATCTCATCAGACCTAGTCACTGTTGGGATCCTTCTCAGAGGTGCTTAGGAAGAGGCCCTGCTGGAGGTGCTTTTTCTGTGACGTTGTACTTCTTGCCTTAGGCACTACTTCTTGCCTCCAACCCTAGCAGTCAAACTGCCGTGTTTCAGAATAAAGGAAACATGAATATTTGGCTCTTCTGTTGAATACACCGCAGTTGTATCTTTGCTGATATTCCCTGAACTGTTTAAATGTGTCTATACCTGCTCAGTCAGCTGACTACATACATTTAATCTGTGACAACTCTGCAGTCATTTGATGTTTTCTGTCCATTCTTTACAGATTCAGACTTTCCTTTCTGACTTTCATAAACTCTCCACCAACCACAACACACTAAACACAAATTGCTGCCAGCTCCTTCCAGTTCCAGGTGCTCTAGTGGAGACATCAAATGATTTCAGGCAACACTTGTAAAGAGTAAAAAATCTAACTAACAAAAAAATCACTACCTTACTTAGTTAAGAATATTTTTACATGATTTCTGCTGCTTTTTGCTTTCATTAAAGAGTTGTTTTTGTAAAAATATATCTTTATTTTATTTATATTTTTTTTCTTTTTAGTGAGTACAGCTCCACAACAAAAGCCTGTAAGTATTGTTATATAATTCAAATTAACTATCTTATTTTCTGTGTGTCTGTGGGTATTAATAGCTCTTAGACTGTTGGTAGTCTCTACCTTTTTTAAAGGCTGCCTTTGAATAAAGCTTTTATCTTTCAAAGAACATTTTTCTTTTCATGTCTTTGGCCTTAGCAGTTTTAAGCACAGTATTTCTCTGATGGAAACTCTCACAGACATGCAGTTCTATAGCTGTGTCAAAGGAAGTTAAGCATTGCCGTTTTCATCTCTTGAGGAATAATCCATTCGTTCAAATCCTGACAAAAAGGGGTGCATGCACTAAATATTATGCATTACAGATAGCTTCAGGGCATCAAGGCCTTAATCAGCAGGGCCTTAAAAGAGAGGGAGTTTTATGAGGTTTGAAAGATCTTTTTGCCATATGCATATAGCAAATAACTAATGGTAATACAGCTGTTTAGAAATATTTATGGTCAAACCTGCTTTCTGTGTATACAGAACATACATAATTTCAATGGACATACAACATGGATGAAGATAACAGAACCATCAAATTAATTGTCTTGTTTTGACTATCCCATGGCTTCTTTTGAAGATAACAGGATCTACAGATAAACCTTTGAGGAAATAATTATATGAGCATTTCTTGCTGTGATATCTTAACAGTGAATGAAAACTGGATAGATCTCATTTGTCAAATAGTAAAAATAGAAGTCACAATTAAGTTAAAATGTAAGAAAGTGTTTCAGTTCTAGCTCAGATGTGTTAATTTTTCATTTCCTTGTTGTTGCACCTGAGTTTTTCAATCCTTATGTTATATAAAATGTGAAACTTCAGAATGGCCATCTGTTGTTTGTGACTCATATGTTTGGGGCCAGAAGGGAATAATAAAAATGCTTTCCTTTCACAGGGAAATAGCTGAACAACACAGGATTTGTTTAAAATTTTTCACTGTTTTCAGTCTCTTTAGCTTTCATCTGCCTTTTTTCTCAGCATTCTTTTGCTGGTCATTACCTACATTGTACAGAGAGAGAAGTTATGTATTAAATTTATATGCAAATAACTAATATGATGGCAGATTATCTTCCACATACAGTATCGTATCTTAATCTAGATCGACATTTAAGATTATTATGCCTTTTTGAGGTTATAGGATCATAGGAATTTTACTATGGCATCTTAGATGTATTTTGCTCATGTAGCCAATAAACAACCATGTAAAAACATGATTAATTATGTAAAATTTTGGTGGCTTTTTGCCTCATATAACCCTAATCATTCCTGATTTGAAGTAAAATGGAAAAAGTGGTATAATTACTAAATTAATTGCCATCTAGTATTTTCAAAAAAAATCATGCTGCAGTAATCATACTGCGAGTGAGTTTGGTTTGAGATGCCTTGAGAATAATTGATAAGATTTTTTTTTTATTAATATTTAAGGTTGGAAAAATATCCAAAAACAAAAAGAAAAAGCTGAAGAAAAAACAGAAGAGACAAGCTGAGCTGCTAGAAAAACGCCTGCAGGAAATAGAAGAACTAGAGCGGGAAGCGGAAAGGAAAAAAATAGAAGAAAATGTAACCTCAGCTGTACCATCAAATGAGCAAGAAGATGAGTACCACCCAGAGGTGAAACTAAAAACAGCTGATATAGAAGAGGTAGTGGATGAAGAACCTGGAAATGATGATGGTTAGTATTACCTGCTTTTATTGCCCCTGAGTTTTACTGTTTCAGACTGGAAAGTAATTGTGCAGTGTTGCATCTGGTGCTAAGAACAAAATTTTCAAACTGTCTTAGATCATTGTTTAATTTTCTCCTGTAGGTAAAATTGTAACTACAAAGCCTAAAAAGATAAAGAAAAATCAAATTTTCTATAGAAGTGAAGATGACCATCAATAGCAGTCTGTAGCTATCAAATACTACAAAAGAACACGTAGAAAATTTGATAGAACAGTCAGTTGTCATACCCCATTGAATGGAATAACTGCATATCTTGGTGAGGGAGAAGAAAAACAGGATGCATTGTGTTCTATAACATTAATGTAGTAGTTGGAATCATTGTTGCTTTCCCCTTTTCTTCTTGCTTTGTTTGTTTGAATGACATACGAGGTAGTAATGATTGCAGCTTCTTAACTAAAATTTTTGAGATGTCTTGTTAAAATTACTGTTTAGTCATGTTGAGTTGGACCATAATTGTTACAGTCCAGCTCCATTCTGGCTTCCCTCATTTTTTTGACAGCTCTTCAGTCCTGATGAAGATTTAACTACTGATGTTGTAGTTCAGTCTGGTCTGGTTTTGTTCTTCTGTTACTGAGAATTTTCCTACTTCTCTGATGACTCCATGATTGACACAGTTGTAGATTTATAAGGCTTGCTTTCAAGGTCTCATACATTTCCCTTCATAACGTTATTCTTTTCTGAATTGTTTCCTCCTGAGCGACTTTCCATTCTCAATTTTTCCAACAGCTTTATTAGTTCTTTCTTTTGCCTTTAATTTAGATTTTAAGGTCTTTGTGTGTTCCACTGACATTCAGTGTTTCCTTGTATGATATGTCAGAAGTCAAGTAGTTACTGAAGAGTTAAAAATGGTGAATGCCTGATTTAGTCTGGTTTATTGATGTATGATCTAATGTGTTGCTCACTGAAATTTTTCAGGTGAAGCAGAAGATCAGGATGAAAAAGAAGACACAGAGAAGGAAAACACTGAAAAGGATGACGACGTTGAGCAGGATCTTGTCAACACTGACTCTACAGACCCTAAGTGGATAGAATCCCCCAAAACAAATGGCCATATTGTGAACGGCCCATTCCTATTGGAACAGCAGATTGAAGATGAAGATGAGGAAGAGGAAGAATGTCCAAATCCAGAGGAGTATAATCTTGATGAGCCAAATGCAAAAAGTGATTACTCTTACAGCAGCTCCTACGAACAGTTTAATGGTGAATTGCCAAATGGACGTCATAAAATACCAGAATCACAGTTCTCTGAATTTTCAGCTTCAGTGTTCTCTGGGGCTCTAGAGTCTGTAGCTTGTGGTTCTGCTGTTTCTGAAGGATCAACTGTAACAGAAAGAGAGGAGAGCAGCCCATCTCATGACAGGAGCAGAACAGTTTCAGCTTCAAGCACGGGGGATTTGCCAAAAAGTAAGTGTTCCTCCAGGTGACTTCTGTCTAGTAGCATGAGTATGTTACGTTACATTAAACAGTCAGATAAGTGGAATACAAAGACAGTGGTTAGGTTAAGAAAAAATTGTTAAAGTAAACTGGATGATTTTTCTTGCAGAACTGTGATTTATGTTTTTTCTCTCCTCTAGAACTTGTTTTTAAATCTAGATAGGTTATTATAGATAAAATATTTGCATTGACAAGTCAGTTTATACAGGAAAGAGAGAACGAAATTGATAGTTGCCAGTAAGCATCATTCCCATAGTTTAAAGGTAGCAGGTGATCATAAGATCATGTAACCTGACTTGCTTTTATAACAAGTCAGTAATATACCATCTCTTAAGCCCAGTAACCCTTATGTTTAGCTTAAAACATATTTTTCAAAGAAATACCTGCTTTTGATTTGGACAGATGAAATTATAAACAATCTAGTGTGGCTGAAGTGTGCTCCACTGCTTGGTACTCTGACTGTTTCAGAAGAGTTGCAGCAAGTTTGAATTTGTCTGGCTGCAGCTTCTATCTGTTACTTCTTGTCAGATCTTTTCTCAGTCATATTGAAAAATTCTGTAATATGCTGTGTTTTCATTCATTAGTGGTTCTTTCTGTGTCAAACAGTTCCCCTCTTAACCTTTTAAAACTCATCAGGGCATGTTGCCAACCATCAGCTCATTATGACTTTTCTGTATTCAGCCTCTGTTTGGACATCTAAATTCTGGCCATCAGAACTACTCTGATCCAAAACTTTTGCCTGTAAATCCTGTTTATTTGAAGACATGGAAGGTGAAATCTCTGTGTCATTTTAAAGAGCTGGATTTTTGCCATTAAATTAAATAGCTTCAGGGTATTACACATAGGTCTTATTTATAGCACCCGTGGCTAAATCATAAATGTATGGGTTTCAACTTTAATAAAGAAAATATTGAGAGACTAAATCTGTAAGCGGATAGAAGAAAATGAGAGAGCTTGGGGAGAAGATCACCAAGCCTGCCGTTAGCATTGTCACAGATGAAGTTACTAAATTTAAATAGAACTGTGTTGAAAAATGCAGCCAAGTGTATTTCTTGGTTTAAGACTTTATGAGAGCAGTTCACACAGTTTATTACAGAGTCAGACAGATAAGGTAAGAAATGTGAAATAAAATACAGCCGAACAGAGCTGTATTTCTGGAAGATGCTAAGATCCTGGAAAATGAGGCTTCCAGTCCATTTCCTTGCACTCTGAAGTCCCTGGAACAATATACAGGAGATTCCTGGATGCCTGGTACTTTCTTCATTTGTTCTGCTAGCTGTATATAGGCAGAAAGAGTCTACTGCTGTTTTCCTGGGGTGATGTGTAAAATCCTCATGCCTCCAGGGAGTAAAGCCAGTTTTGTCATCATGGAAGCAGCTTATCTCCATAGCTGGAGAAACAAACCTACTTTATTCTTCCTTGATGTTATCTCACCAGTTCACACACCTTTCATGCAAAGAAAGAGTAAAGACAGTAAATTCAGTGATAGCTCACTTCTTCTGCAGAAAGAGGAAAAGCTGAATGTTATGAATATTAGTGATATCAATAATATAAACAGTAATAAAGCATATGAAGTATTTAGAAAGAAAAAGCATACAAGAGTTGCAGGCTATTCAGTATTTTTAAATGGTGCTACTTTTTCAGTTTAGTGCCCTTTTCTTGTACTGAAGTAGACTTAATTAATGTCTAGGCATTGCTATACATTAGTGACGTGCTCTTATTTTTTTGGGGTACTTGCCTCATTTGGTGCACAGACCAAGTTATGTTCAGTGGGTGAGCAGTTTTTATCCTTTTAAAGTTTTCACTGCATGGCCAAATGCCCTGAAGATAGATCTGTAATTTCCTCATTACTCTCCTCCTCCTTCCAGTGTTCAAATGTTTACTACGTAAGTACACTGTCATGCTGAGACTGTGAGAATTAAGGTGATATTTCTTAGGTTTTACAGAATTAGGACACAGAAGTGCTCACTTATTTTGTGCTTAGTTTAAGCTTCTTTGAATGCTTTTTTGCAAATACTTACTAAAAGGTATATTCCTTCTGACTTCACTTTCAGTTGTAAATGATCTGTGTTTGTCAAATTCAGGATCCAAGAATTCATCTCTCAGAAGATACAGAACATAAACGTCATATGTTCCTAAGAAAAACACAAAAGTATAGGCACTTGCCTATTGCCTGCTCTGTTAGAAGAAAGTTGGAGAAAACTGTTTTCTAATGTCATATTCAGATGTTCTACTCATGAGGCTTTTTTCCCCCCTTTCCACTTTATTTATATTTACTGCAGTCCTTCACCTTCAGCAAGATGTGTGGGAAGGATTTATTTAGCTCTTTTTTTTTTCTTTTTTTTTTGCAAAGACTACTGAACTGAGAAAGGTCCTGTTATTTCTTGAACTAATGTATGTGATTGTGTTAAAAAAAATTAGACTGCACTATGCAGCATTCTTGTAAGGGAAGACTTTAATATTAAGCTCACTAGTCTTACGAGTTCCTTTTCAGTATTTTACTTCTGTGCCCTATGCTGGTGCTTTTTATAAACTCGAGTCTGGGACTCCATTCCATCTTTTTTAGAGGACTATTTGTTGAGGTCATTACCCCTTCTATCTTCTACAGTGTAGTCCTGTATTTTCATTCCTTCTCTCCTCTGGAGGACTCTGCCACTTTCTTTTCTGGTTGGCCAGTATTCAGTTCTCTGATGACCAGTTCAGCCTTCCTGTGCCAGCAGTTGAAGATCCTCACCTGATTTCAGTCACTCCTGACTCCCCATTAGGACATCCAGTGTTTTTTCTCATTGTCTTGTATATTTTTCTTGTCGAATTCTTACACCATTTAACAGATCATTAGAATCACAAGTGCTTTTTGGATCTAGTACCTCTTTCTTGTCTTGCCATTGATTTCCAATTTAGTCTTTGTAGCTCAGGGACAAGGAAACTGAGACCATCTCTCTGCTGCTCTGTGGTTTGTGATACCTGGTTCTGTCTTCCACAATCAAGTCATCTGCTTTCTTTCCAGTGCAGTTTAGGAACTAGCAGGTGGTGTGTCAAAACAAAGAGAAGCAGCACTTCCACTGATCTGTGTAGAGGTTGTCAGTGTCCCAGGAGCCAAGATTAATTCTATTGAAGTTCTGCCTTTTCAGTCTGGATCATACTCGATGCAGATAGGACCTTCAGAGAACTTTGATTCACTGCTGAGTTAATTGTGAAAAGGGTGACAGTCCCCAGGCTCTCAAATCAGCCAGGTTTTGGTGAGTCTTTTCCCCTTGGGGCAGATTTAAAAAAAAAAAAATAAAATAAAAAAAAATCGAGCCCAATTTTGTTTACCTTAGCCAGGCATGGAAGTGCAGGATTTATTTTCTTAACCAAACTCTTCCAAGAACATATCTTTTCATGTGGAGTTCTTGGAGTCTGAGTTTTAACATTTTCCGTGTGAATTCTGTCTGAATATGCACTGGTTTTGCTTAGAAGCTACTCTGGATATTCTAATAATAGTTGTTTGGCAGTTAAAGAATGCAAAAAATGTGCACTTGAAGTGTATAAGGATATTTAGAAATCAAGGTAAGAAATCCTATTTATTTTGCTTTAATTTCTTGGAACATTCAGCAAATTATTTTGATGTCTCAGTGTATGAGAACACTGGATGAAATGTCAAGGCAAAACTGCTTAGAGATAATGAATTGTACACTCAAAATATTAACTATATTGCATTTTGCTTGTGTTAGCAAAAACTCGTGCTGCTGACTTACTGGTGAATCCACTGGACCCAAGAAATGCAGATAAAATTAGAGTTAAAATTGCTGACCTGGGGAATGCCTGCTGGGTGGTAAGTGTAACTACATCCCTTTAGCTGTTCCCTGTTTAGAACAGCTCTTTTTGTTGTCCTTTTTTTCCATTAATGTGGTTCTTTCTGTTTTAGCACAAACACTTCACAGAAGACATCCAGACAAGACAATATAGATCCATAGAGGTTTTAATAGGAGCAGGTTACAGTACACCTGCTGATATCTGGAGTACAGCATGTATGGTAAGAACAATACAATGTGTATTTTACAAGAGTAAACCTCCTAAAAACTGGTTTATTTAGTGAGGAAACCTGATGGGGATGCTTTTGACATTTTGACACAAATACATTTTCATGAATTATGTTGTATCAGGTAGCTACTGATGATTTCTTCCCTTTATCTCAATTTCTCAAGCCTTCTTAATCAAAAGGAAGTATTTTGGAGAACAGTTCTAATTTTCGTGTGATGCATTTTAAACTGGTAGTCAAAAACATGCAAGTTTAGAGGGAAATATATGTGCATTTTAAATGACAAAATGTAACTGAAATAGTACAACTGCATATTTCCTTCCAGTCTTAGAATCTGTGCCTACTGTTTGCTGTGTTTACATTCTTTTCTCTTGTGTAAAGTAGCAAAACAGTGAAATACTTTAAATTCTTGCCAAGTGTAGTGAAAACATGGATCAGATCAGGCTTGCAAGTCACAGCTTCAAGTTCTAAACTTTGAAGAGAAGGAATTTAGTTTATTAGTGTAAAATATGTGGTAACATTTTGTAGAATTAGTTTTAATATAGGAACTGAAATGACAGATTTTTAAAAATCTTTAGAGAGCAGAAAAAGTGAAAACTTAATCTTGCAGCTTTTTGAAACACTCTTTTTTGTAGTATCTCTTTGAGGACAAACAAGCTACGTGCATCTTCTCGTCAAAGCTAGTGTGTATTTCCAAAAAAATGCATTAAAAATACCTTTGTCTATTTTAAAAGTGAAAACTTAATAAAATCTTTATATTTTACAAATACATGTCTGAAAAGAGTAAGAGTGTGAGGAGGAGGAGAAGGCTCAAATACTAGACACAGTTTGCAGGCGTGGGTGATGAGAAGAATTGCACAGCTCAGAGAGAGAGGAGGAGGAGGATTGAAAGGAACATAAAATCCTACATATTATAAACTCAGCAGGCCATGTGTTGGAAGTAACTAACCCGTAAGTGAAATTAAAGTATGTTTTCTCTGGAGTTGAATACTAAACTATTTAGTATTCTGGAAATATAAAGCTTTCGCTTCAGTATACAGAAAAAAAGATCCATTTCCAAATTTACTCTTCCATTTGGGGACAAAATGTACAAGTTTTCTATTACATTGAAAACAAACCATAGAAAATATTCCACAGTTTTTTTCCTTTATGATTCTTCTTTTAACTAACTACAAAATCATTATAGAGACTTCCTATTACCTTATATTTTGTAAACCTCAGTTAACTTGATAACCTTTTATGGTATTATACCCTATATTCATGTTTCTTTAGGATTGTACCTGCCCTTGC
Organism: Manacus candei; assembly: GCF_025592945.1. Classification (NCBI taxonomy): domain Eukaryota; kingdom Metazoa; phylum Chordata; class Aves; order Passeriformes; family Pipridae; genus Manacus; species Manacus candei. Next base: position 2,128,371 of record NW_026138111.1, on the reverse strand, counting down.
TAATTTTATGTACAGTCTTGTAGCTAAAGACATATAAAGAAGTCTGAAATATGTCTAGGATTGTGTCTTAAAGGTAGTGGGGTACTTAATAGCAATGTCGTACCCGGGGAATAAAATATTCTTAAAATACCTGGGATTGCCCAGCCTCTTACACTTTCTCTTCCATGTTATATAAGCATTACTGCTTTCTTCAAACTCAGGGAAAAAAAGCCTAAAGCATCATTGCCCCTGGAGGTATCTTAACTCAGATTCACAATTACATATGAAATATTTTAATCAGGAAATTATATTTCTGTTTTTGTGTTATGTAGATTTTAGAGATAGCAGATCATTTGAGACAGAAGTGCTTTAATTCTGTCTTCTACCATAGACTTTGGGTTTTTTCCCCTTAAAAATGCAGTAGAAATTTTATACATTTACAGCACTGACAGAGTTGTTGAATTCAGTTGTCATCATTGTATAGTTGTGTGAAAAACAGAGAGCTCACCCAAAAAATTCATCATTAGAAACCTCCCAGAATCTGCTTTCCTTCCTGTGTGGCTGAGAAAATGGGTCAGAGCACTGTGAACACTGATCCTGCATCAGATGGAAAACAGCTCTGAGGTAGGGATTGCCTTGAAGACCTTAATAGCTCTTTCTGCAGAGGACTTGTAACAGATTAACAGCCAGGGAAACATTCCTGATGTGGAACTGCAAACTCCCAAATAACTTATTTAGGCTGTCTTTTGAAATTATGATTTTAATCTCCCCAATCCCTAGAACAGTCAAGAACTGTGAAGTACCAAAGTCTTTTAATGCCACTATAAACTTGCTTTCTCAGGTTTGGTTTCCTTGTTGTACCTGCTTGTGATTTAGAAAATGCCCTTCGAGGTTACTGTGCTTTTTCATACTTAATTCACTTTGTTCCATAATTTTTACTGTTAAGTGTGTTTTCAAAAGGATTGTCTGCTGGACCAGGAGGTGTTTATTTTCAGCCAAAATACAGCTCAGATACCTGATTAGCCATGTTGTCCAAGACTGTCAAAGGGGAGCAAAGAGATGACTTTGTCATGTTCTGTTGCTTGTACAAGTCCAGAGTCATTAAGGGCATTTTTGGAAGCAGTACTATGCAAAATGAGTGGTCCAGCAATATAATAAATTTAGTGTCCCTAGGGTTTCTGTGTCAGAGATTTATGTGTATGTAAAAAACATCAATCTTTTTGTGTGTCTTGGATTTTATGATGGAGGACGTGGAATGCATGGTACCAGGATTCACCTGGGATCTTAACTTGGTCTTGTGCTTTATGGATCTCCATATGAGCCTCAGGTTTTCACTACCTTGTGTTTGCTAATGAAATAGTCTTGCTCACTGAGAATAGCATTGATGAAGAGAAGCAAAGCTGCTGTTTCTTGTGTTGGCTTGTATTTATGGCATAAAGTGTGTTAAGGCAAGCGCAGAGGTTGTGTTTTATCACAGCAGCAGCAGACTGTCTTTTTTTCATCATACCATTTGCTCATCAGTTTTACATAATCTTTTGTAATGAGGATGGAAATTATGTTTTTAAACAAAAGCCTCTGATAAATGGGCCTTAGGCATGCAAAACATCTGTATTCCTGTGTGCACAGCAACTTCCAGAATACCCCCTTATGAATCTTGCCTTTGGGACGTGTTATGTCACGTCTGTGTGTAGAGGGTTCCTTACCTGGCCTCTGCTGGTATGGGTTGGCTTTGCCTAGGCATGAGCTCTGTGGTTTCAGTGCCGCTTCCAGGAAAGAATAGTCTGTTTTATTTGTACTGTCTTCAGTGTGTGAGTAGCCAGAGTTTCTGGTCAGGATTACTTGTGCTGGAAGCAGACTTAATCAGGGAGATGTTAACGACTCCACCCAAATAGCAGAAGAGGGCAAAATAACTCAGTGCTAATAACCTCACAGTGCTGTTTCTTTGATGTTATGTCAGTGAATAAGCAGCATTGTAAAGCCAGCAGCCTCTGAGCTGAATCTTCTAATTTGAGATGGTTTGACGTGGCCCAGTTCTTGTGCCCATGACTTCTTCAAATCAGATTTAAAGGATGGGCATGAGTATCCCCAGGCCAGTACCAGTCCTGTGCTCAGGTGATCTGAGTCTCAGTCTTTAAGAAAAACTAAATAAAAAGGAAGGGGGAAAAAAAGAGAATGACATGTATCTTTGGGAGCTTACAATCAGTGCATGCACAAAGTGCTGGGGAACTAATGAAGGAGGTTGGATGTCAGTGGGCTTTTCCAGACCACGATGGAGTTGTTCACTTGTTCTGTGCTCAGCAAAGCATGCAAAAAAGTGTAACATATTTTTTTCCCTAGACTTTGGTGACCTCAGGCGGAGTGATTGTTGCTGTCATTTTCTGGACGTTTATAAATTTTGCTAGGGAAATTGTACAGTGCTCTTGTATTTTTCTTTTAACAATGTGGCCTATTTAAGTGGAATATCCAGATGCTCTCATGGAAAGCTAGACACAGCTAGATATGGGATTCACTCTCCATATTTATTAAATTCCAGAAAATGTTCCCTTGCTGTACTAAGCCTTAATTTAATTCTGCCAATGGGGAGGTGCATCTCTCAGTTTCACCCCAAAAAAAGGAATAGATTTGGAGCCAGCAGTACCTTTGACAGGACTGAAACCACTCTTGATGATTTAATTTTATCAGGCTGAATTTCCACATTTGCAGTATTGAGAAGGTTGCTTTCTGTAGAGCAGAAACTGAACAGACACTGCATGATTTAGCATTTCCTAAATCCCAGAAAACATGGAACGCAGTACGCCACTGCTGCTGCCAAGAAATCCTGGCAAGATGAGGGAGTTAGTACTGGCAGACGGCATCCCTTTGTATTGCTCCTGGAAATGGTTGCAAGCACCACAATTCTACCACTTTTCCTTGTTTATGCTCTGGATTTGAGACAGGAAAAACACCTGAAGTGATGAGTCTCATCATGACTTTGGTTGTTCATGATGTGCGCTCTTGTTTGAGCTGCAGGGAGGAGATGACTTTATCACAAGCTGGGACATGAACAAGATATGTTTTTAACACTTTTCTGAGGTGGCTTTTCTGGAGAGTTGTGATTCCTGCAGTATCTTGTTTTTACAATAAGAACTAGCAAATAGATCATAGCTGCAGATCAGCAGGAAGTCAGGGAAGGTGAAAATTGTACTTGGTGTTTTATCTACCCAAAGAGAATATAAATGATGAAAGAAAACACTACTGAGTGAGAAGGGAAGGGGATGGGCAAAGAGCTTTCAAAATGAGGGAGGTGCTACTACAAGCAGGCAAGCTTACAGTGGTGGGTTTTTAGTATGAGCATTTCTGTTCATGTGAGAGAACTCGGAGGAACAGAATGAAGAATTAGCAGGATATAGTAACTTAGGATGTCAAAATAAAACCTACGTGTAAGTGCTTGTAGGTAACTGGGAGCTTGTGTCCCTGATTTACTTCTTTGTATGATGTCCTCTAACATGGGGTGGAGAGGTAACTGTCCTTAACTACTCTTACAGTGTTGTAAGCAGGGAAAAATGATCATGTCTCCATGGGATCATGAGTATTATCATGCTAGTATGTGTGAGTGGCACATACTAAAGGTGTGATGACAAGCCTCAGCCTGCACAGAGGCAGTAGTGTGAGGAAAAATGGGAAATCAAAAATGTGGGTTTGAGAGGAGAAAAACCTGAAGTCGTTATGCACATATTTTTCAGTAGGCAGATACAGTACAGAATGCTGTTATTAATCACTGTACACCCTTTTTGAGGGTGGTGGGTGGACAACCTGAAACATTTAACAGAAAATGATTTTCCAGAGAAGCTGACTTTCCATGGGATGTGCATGAGATAGGAGTATGGCAAATGAAAGAACCCTGTTTTCTTTCCAAGCATCCCATGCAAGTCTCTGTTTTGTATATCTGGCCTTTCTTACCAAGTACTAACCGTGCAAAATGCCTTTCATATTCTTTCCATTGCCCGGCTCTTCAGATATCCACGGGAGAACAAACAGCCAGGAGGTGTGCGTGTCTCAAAAAGCTTTTTGCTCTTCTTTCCGTGCTCCCACTTACCTGTGGAACAGCATTCTTAAAACCAAGCCTATTTTTAAAGCAGTTACAGTCATCTCATTCACGTCTCTTCATTTCAGCTGGGGCAGAGAAACTCTGGCCAAGAGCCGGATCTCATCTGTCAAAACAATAATTCTGGCCTGTAGCTTGTTGTCCTTTTTCAGTTGGAGCTTCAGTTCAGGGAAGCTGATGCAGTCCAAGTGAATTGTTCTTCTAGTCCTCTCCCAGACAGCTTTCCCTAGGCATGCATCCATTTTTCAATGACCAGATTGAGAACACAGCTGTCACACAGTGAAAATGTAGCTATTTCCAATTGTGTGATTAGACATGGATCCATAATATCCAATAGTGATGCCAACAGTTCAGTAGTGTGGTAGGTTCATATACAGTCGTGTGGCAGGAAAGAAACAGAGCCTCTCCAGAGCCTATTGATGTGAAAGGTTCTCCATCTGCAGATGGAGAAAAGCAGTTTAAGTGGTTTTTTGTGATAACCTTGGGAAAGTGGTAAGTGGGAATTGCGAGTACAGTCAGTAAGGATGGATGATTGCCTTGGGCTTCTGTGGCATATGCTGAGTGTGCTGCATCTCAATTTATATCTCCATATAATAAATGAAATGCTGGCTTCTATTGAGGTAAATGTCAACACTGAGTAAAAAACATTATGGTATTTCGAAGTTGGAGTTTCTGTCAAGAAACTAGTTTTCATAAATTAATACTTTCAAAGGGAAACTAAGTAAATTATGGTTACTCTGTATTTGTAGCATCATGAAAAATACAACCAAATTTAGGTTTAAAGAGATTTCTAGTAGTCTACCTTTTTCTTGAACCAGGATTGACATGAAAATTAGATGATTTTCAGAGATGAAAATTCAGATGAAATTCAGAGCCTCGTCCAGTTCAAGGGTGCATACCTGTCAGGATGGCATTTCCACAGCCTTTCTGAGCAGCCTGTCCCAGTACTCAGCCAGTGTTGCCAAAGAATTTTTTTCCTTATATTTGATTGGAATTTCCCATCTCGCAGCTCGTTTCCTCCCTGTTGTCCTTTCATTGGGAAGAGTGTATCTTGGGCTTCTGTGTTATTGCCTCCAGGCAGTGGAGTGCAGCAACTGAATCCCTCCTCCTCTCCTTCTCCAACCTGAGCAAACCCAGCTGCACCAGCCTCCCATCCTATATCCTCTGCTACACCTGAGGCCAGGTTTTCCCTGGCCTTTCTCCAGTCTGACAGGCTCACCCTCCTGCTGGTGGCCCCAGACTGGTCACAGGTCTGCAGGTACACGTGTGAGTGCTGAGGAGAGGGGTGGTGACAGGATTGTGACGTACAGCACTGTGCTCACCCTGCGGGTCTCAGCCTCCTGATGCCATCGCAGAGGGTCAGCGACTTCCCTTATGGGGGCTGGGTGGTTGTATTACCTACAACTGGGTGTGAAGCGTGGGTAAGTACTGGGAGTGACCAGGAAGTCCAGAGCAGCAGTGTATGGCCAAAACTGTGGTTCTGAGTAACCAGTGACAGAGAGCTGCTCTTCCAGTGGCACTGACTCACTAGTGGGATGGGCTTTCCAGTGCACCGTGCGTTTGGACGTGGGTTTAAAGAGCAGAAAACCCTGACTGATACAATCCAAAGGTGTCATTGTCCTTCTTACAGCTATTTATGTGTTTATTAGTGTATTTTTAATGCTGATTCTTTATGATAAAAACCTAGATATGGGTTTTATTCTTTTTTAAATGAGGCTCAATTAATTTCATTTATCTTGCACTGCGTGCCAGTCCGTCCTACAAATATCTGGGAACATGTTACCAGGTTGCCACAGATGAAACTGTGGGACATTGTCCTCCATGGATGCTAAGAATTATTACAAATATTTATCCCAGCACCTCTCTCTAGGCTCTCCCTGTGTGCATCTGAGTTGGAAGTTTTTTCGTTCTCAGTGCAGAGTCCTTTAGGGAGACTCAGGAAGTAAACATGTGAGGTGCTGTGGCTCCAACCCTTCCTGGGATAGTCAGAGCTATACACAAAAGGGAAAAAAGAAGCAGCATCATTTTGAAAACCTTTAGTTTTTCTTCAGCAAGAGGGTGGTATAAATATCCCAAACCTATGAGAGTTTGCAGCTTTTGCGCTACACAAACCGATCTAACATTCAGAGTAGCACAGTGATATGTTACTTCTTGTGCTCCTCTCTGGACAGTTTTTACAGTTTTTCATTTTAATCTTTTTTGTCCCACGCAGACATATCAAGCTATTAATACGTCATTTTTTGGGACAGAAACTGTATTCTTGTGGAGTCTACCTTTGTGGCTAAATTCAGCTACATTTTTGTTGGTCTCTGGGAATCTGTTACAGCAGTGAGTTTCTTAATGTGCTCAGAAATCAGCCCCATCAGTGTGTGTTCTCCTAGGAAAGCTGGTCCATGAGATATGGAGAGGACACTTGGATCTTCTCAGTCTCATGTTCAAGAGAATGACAATGTTCTCTGTGTTGTGTTTGGGGTCTCTCCCAGTGATCTCTTCTGGCTACTGTTAAAATCTATTTCAGTTTAGAAATCTGGTATTTTATGAAGTCCTTCAGACTTTTTCCAGCTGTAAAATGAAAACTGTCAATGTTGAGCTAAGAGTAGAATAAAAGAAAAAGTGAATGACTGTTTATTAAGTGATAGTGACTTTAGAAATTAAAGGCCCATTCATATGATCAACAGAAATGTCATCAAGGAGCATTCTTGTTTTCTTGGCTGCTATGTGTGATTGCAGTGAATTGTGTTGGCTGTAGCCCACTTGGATGACACTGCAGTTCACAGCTTGAAAAAGACAAGTACCCATAAATAGGCTAAATTTACAGGTGATTTAACAACTCCAGATTATAAATTGCAACAGAAAACTGTCTATTTTCAGAAGGCAGATTTTTTGTAGTAAATGTTCTAACAGAATGAAATTCCATCCTAGAACTGTGCCAGGAAGTTCTGCCTGATTTTTGGAATGGTTTTCTGGATCAGATGTTTTCCCGGGTCTTGGACGTGGAAAATATTTTGGTGTTTAAACCACCTGGAAAAAATTAGATTCCTGTAGCTTTTTGGGCAGTTGCTGAGCCAGAGCTGAAAGAGAATAGTTTAACAAATTAAACTAGAGGAATCCATGTTTTACACAAGGGGCTCTCATAGTTGCTTCAGTGCTTCTTGGCATTTCATATTCATTGCACCCATAAAGAGAAGCTCAGGTTTGCTGTACCATGGCACAGGTTTTTCATCCCATTGAAGCATTGCCATGGCCTGGAGGGATCAAATGTTATGTTGTCTGCTCTGGATTCCCCATCAGCATCAGTCTCACTGTTTACCCCATTATTGCAGTGTTTACTTTGATGACTTCTGATTCAACAAAAATACTTTTTTTCTAGAATTTGAGTCTTCCAAGAAGCTTCCCCTGTTTGCTTATTTCAGGTGGTTAATTATAGCTCTAAATGGATTTTATTTGTGATTCAGACTTTTTTAGTTCAGTCTCCAGTGTGCAGTCTGACAGGTGAAGAGCCTTCAGGTACATGTGTAGCTCTTATTATATATTTAGAAATACCTCTGAGCCTCATTAACTCACACAATCTTAACATGATCACCAGAGAACACATTAGTATGTAAAGCCACGTTGAACATGTTGCTGGGCCTCCAGCCCCAGGCTGAGTGTGGGGCTCTCCAGAGCCCAGGTTCCTGCTGTCCTTGCACTGCAGGGATGATGGTCCCCAGGTAAGATGGTCCCTCTCCTCAGTCTTGACCTTTGAATGTTAATTCCCTCTCGGTTCTGAGACAGTTGTGGTGTTTTGCTGACATCTTACAATCAAAAACATTATTTCTGAAATACCATAAATATGTCTGTTATGTTATAGGCTTTTGAACTAGCGACTGGAGATTATTTGTTTGAACCACACTCTGGTGAAGACTATTCCAGGGATGAAGGTATGAATCTTTTGAGACACAGTAAGAGTTTCTACATATTTTCATACTCCTCTTCTTAAATTTCCAGTGAGCTTACAGTGGGGTTAAGTTTTGTGTTTGAGTAGAACTGTTCATACACATTGTTTTCAGAATATAAATATGGTTTTCTTTCTTTTTAGTTTTAAGTTCCACCACTAGCAATGGGTGGGCAAAAAGTCCCTTCTGCAGATATTCATCTACTTAACAACTGCCTGAAGGAATTAAACTACCCTTCTTGTAAGACTGCATATGTGTGGAAACCTGATTGAAAATAACAACATTTTAGTTTAGAAAAGAAACGACAAATTTGAACTTGATAGTATTTCCTCTTTATAAGAGTGACACTGGAATAATGTTTACATTGTGTATTCTTATTTGAAATAGGCAATTACTAATTTTTTTTTTTAAATCAGAGTTAACTCCTGCTTCCATCTGTATACCTGTCCATTTTCATGCTTGTTTGCTTGTAAATGCTCTTTGCAGTGGTAATGTGGGCATCATTCATTGTTCCTAAATGCTACTAATGATGCCAGAGCTCTGCTGATCCTGGAAACCTCTGCATGGATTTGCTGCAAACATTGTTGATTTGAAACTATTTCTGATTTTTTACTAATTCCAGTTTCTTTCCTCTTCTTTTTTATCCCATCCTTTCCCTGCCCCTTCCACTCCCGTATCCTTTTTTTCTCTCCCTCATAGACCACATAGCACACATCATAGAGCTGCTAGGCAATATCCCAAGGCACTTTGCTCTATCTGGAAAATATTCTCGGGAATTCTTCAATCGCAGAGGTAGTACCTCTTCTTTTTGAAAGGTGCCGTGATGCAGACAGAAGTGGAATTGCTGTTGCTGGTTATAGCACGTCCCAGTGAGGAGCATTTCCTGAAATCATACAACAAAATTTTCTTTTTAAAAAGCAAAATGCGCAGGAATCTCTGGCAAATTTTTTAATTTTTTAGCCACCTGTTCTGAAAAATAACTATTGGTACATTTTAAATTACGTGGCAAAACTTGTTTGTGGCAGCTGATACTCAAATGATGTTTTGAGAAGGAAGTTTTGCTGAAAGGATCTTTCCAAAGTAGCCACTGAGCAAGCAGTGTGCACGTGTGGTTTTTACCAGGATCAATCTATTTCTGTCTGTACCGGGCCAGTGTTAGTGTGTGCATGCAATGTACTGATTAAACTGTTGTATGTTTCTGTTTTGCTGGCAATGTTCTCCAATGCAGACCACATAGCATTGATCATTGAACTGCTGGGAAAAATCCCTCGAAAATACGCTATGTTGGGGAAATATTCCAAGGAGTTTTTCACCAAAAAAGGTAACGGTATTTATGCAACACTAATTTAAAGCATAATGCTATCCAAAAGGAGAATATGTTCATTTATGGGTACTGAAGAAATATATCCGTTTAAATGGAGAGCTCTTATTGAAGAAGAATTTTGGTGTAAACTTGGCTTTCTGAGAAAAGCCACAATTTTCAGTATTCATTTCAGTATTTCATTTAAAATTCATTTTGGGAAGTGCTCAACAGAGTGTGGATGTTAACAAGTGTCTGTGTGAATCTGTTGTCTGATGTTTGTGCAAATGTGAGGACTCTCTGCGTAGTTTGTAATGTGATGGAAAATCCTCTGTCAGCAACTTTAGATCATACGTGGTGGTCCAGCAGGTGCTGGTAAGAAATAACGGAGGTGGGAAGGGAATACTCGGGCAGTGGACACTCGGCTGTGTGCAGTCGGTCTCACAGGAGCAGGCAGGGCAGGGGCTTCTTTGACACGTGAGGGAATGTGGTGATGCCTCAAGTGTCTTTTGTCCCCTCGGTGTATGAGACAGCACTGTGCTGTATCGAGGGACAGGGTGTGTATGAAGCTCCTACATGGTTGGGGGAAGATCTAGGGCTGTCAGCTGCAGCTGGTGAGTGCTTTCCTGCTGGACAGGATTCCCTCTTGCCCGTGACTCCGCAGGCCTGAGCGCAGCTCGTCGGCAGGGCTGGCGCTGGTCAACCAGTGGCATCGGACACGTGGGGTGCTGGGGGGCTGAGGGGCAGTGCTGGGCTGCAGCAGCTTGGGGTCATGAGGCAGGACAAGATCCAGTGATTGATCCTCCCTTGTAGAAGAGCTGCCTGTTCTGGGCGTGGATATTTCTGGTCCAGCAGGGACCTCTGCAGCCTTGGTGTCCTCAAGGAGGCTGTTAATGGTGTTTAGGCACAGTGCAGAGAAGGGCAGCAGTGATGATGTAGGAGAGAGCAGCTGCCCTTTAGGGGAGTCTGAAGTGCCTGGGGCTTTTTAGTGTGGAGAGGAGAAGGCTGCTGGAGGAATTGTCGAGGTTTTCGTAACTGGGAATTCAGTGGATAAGCTGTTTGCCAGCACCCACCGCGTTAGAGCTGGGGGAAGCCCAGTGAAATTTAGAGGGGGTGGCTTTAAAACAAGCACTTCCCTATTCAGCAGGCAGTAAGCTTCAGGAGCTGCCGCAGGGGGCAGAGGGAGAGGCTGTTATCAACAGGCTTAAAACAATCTCCTGTTAACTGATATGAACAAACTCAAGGCCCTCAGGCACCCCCAGACAAGGAGTGCGGCTGCTGGAGTGAGGCAGGGCCTGCAGAAGGGCTCCTCTGCCAGCCCTCACTGCCCCTTCCTGTTTGTCAGAGGCTGCAACTAAATTAGTAAGACCCCCCCAGCCTGACCCTCCCTTAAAGTGTATCATGTTCCTAATTTTCACCTTACAGCAGATGGGTTGGCATTTTCTAGTGATGTCACAGAACTGTAAAATGACCAGTTATTCAGTAACTGCAGTGTTGGCAGTGCACAGAAGAGGGCAGTTTGTAAAATTCCTGTGAAGTGGAGAGTTTCTCCTGCTTCCATGAGCATCTTCAACTGCAGACTGTCAGGGTTGTGCTCTAGGGCCTGAACTTCAGTGACATTCCTCAGAGGCACTGAGAGTGCCTCTTGAATCCCACAGGGTGGGATTTAAGCACCTTAAAAGGCTTGGGTTCACCCACCATACAAAACATAAGTGGAGGTTTGCTATGGAAGATTAAGTAGACTAGATTCCACCTGTTTCTGCTCAAACCAGAAAATCTCAAATGCAAGACGAAGGACTAATAGCCTAAGCTGCATTTTCAGATCATCCCAGTTATTCTGCTATTGCAGGCTGGGAAAACTAAAGTGCTTTGTGGAGGAATAACAGAGGTAGCAGGTTTCCTGCTCACTTGAGCATCTTTTCTTTGAATTGGGCATGAGGTATCCTTTTCCTTGCCATCCCAGTACTGCCAGCCTCTGGTGCCCCTAGGAGGGATTTGCCTGTGGTGGGCTGGCAGAGATAGGCCAGCAAGCTGATGCATTTTGTTTTCATCTGCTTGTGGCCTGAGCACTGGAGATCAGAAGCCCTGTGGCACAGGCGTGAGGATCTTCAGAGAATTCTCTTTGTGGTGTAAAGGTGGGCTTAAAAAACTTGCTGTAGGCCCCTGTTTTGAAAACATCAGCCTCAGGGGAAAATAAAAAAAATCATGATTTTTGCTCCTGTCCATAAGTTTGACCTCAGAGAGAAGCTTTTAAGCATTTCAGTTGAGCCACTGAAGTCACAGGCACAAAAAGAAAGGTGTTAGGAACTAATGAGTTTACAGGATTGAGCCCCTTCTCAGTAATTGACTGAAGCAGTTTGTGACATTCAAACTGGAGGGTGGGTTTTAAAAAGGAAAAGCATTTGCAAGTCACTTCTTAGTCACTATAACACAAATGCTCACATACTTTTTATAGGGTCTGATCTTGATTGAGCCCAGTAATAACTCTAGGGAGTCCTTTTCTGCAGTGTCTTCATGGCAGTTATTTTGACTGTAAAAATGATTAATACGTTTTGGCATTAAAACTTGAAACACTTTTATTTTTCTTCCAGTATTTGCTGACTTTACCTTTTGAAAGGTGCAACAAAGAGAAGTACTGCTGCTCATTTACTATCCTGGAAGGGAAGGGGAGGGCTCTTCTCCACCTCCCTCGCTTCCATCTGCTGTACTGGGAGATCTTTCCAGCAGTCCTTGTGTTAGTTCTGGGGACCATGTCATATGTACATAGCAGCAGAATATATCCCACTGCTGCTTCCCCAGTCCTTCATGTCATCCATGTCTTACTGTTCAATAATCTGTCCTCCTCTTGCCTGGTGACACATCTTAAATTTGTCTTTGGCAAATTTCATAGACTAGTTCTGGTTTTTTGTGTTGTCGTCAGCAGAGAGAGCTTTAAATAGGATCTCCCCCCCAGGTTCTCCGGCAATTTTTAGTGATTTCCTTCTGACTTAACATTGCACTTTTCAGAGGGATCATTGCTGCCTCTGCTTTGGCAAAGGGTTTTTACAGCTCTGACAGCTCTGTTGTCCCCTGCAGATTATTTCCTGTGTGCTTCACTATAAAAAATCTAAATAAAGAGCTTCTGCTAGGAAGATTTCACTTAGTATTACATTTTTAGCATTTCTTTGAAAATTCATGGTAATGCCCTGAATATGGATGGTATCAGACCGGTGGGGCCTGTGCTTTTAATTTCTCCCTTAAATACAGGTACAGGCTTGCTCTCCTCACCCTGCCTCATTAAATAGATGAAAGTACATGTTGGCAGACACCTCCGTTTTCTGTGCTGCTCTCTTCCGCTTCAGGATGGAAATGAAAAGGACCCACCACATGAAAATTAATTCTTAGGGTGTTTTGTCCACCCTAAGTTGTGTTAATTGTCTTTTACTTACCCTATTTTGATTCCATGGTCAGCATCATGATTCTTATTGAAAACTGAAGCTCTAGTTTAATTTGTGGCCCCCACACATAATTTTTGCTGTATCCTACCTTCTTAAACGCTTTTACAATCTTCATAGAATTTTTTGTGGAAAACTTGAGTCCACAGTGCTAAAATAGTTCCTTCCTCAGCAAAAAAACTCTACTGAATATTGTGCTGGTCTTAGTGTGAGCATTTACAAAATAAGGAGTACTCAAACAGCACAAACTTGCCTTCCACAGTGACGCCAGGAGCCTCATCATGCAGTCTTACCTTACCAAATCTGAGGGAGGAAAGATGCTGGAAACAATATAATGGGAAACAATATAATGCAGAGAGGAAGACAGTGCTGCATGGAAACACACACCCTCCCCCACAGATAGCCTAGTTTGGTAAATGATTGTGACAACCCTTGCAATGATTGTTGTCAGCTGGGGAAGCCATGGACACAGCCTGATTTTTTTTTTTTTTTTTTTTTAGTAAATTTTTACTTGCACTCAATAATAAGTCACTGTTTTCTATTGCTTTTAGGCAGTATTTGAGTCTGTGCTTACATAATTTACTACCTGTTCTTATAAGTAGTCACCAGTATACACTTTTGGAAACCTTCCAAAAGGTAAGATTTTCAGCAGTTAAGTTTCAGAGTTGCACAAAGATTTAAAGGGCTGAGAGTGAGGCTGGAAATGAGTAAGCTGCTCTGAGATGTGCTGTCCTTCCTGTACGTTCATACTGTGGGACAGTTGTGGGCCCAAAGCGGAGCCTTTTTGTGTTTGACTGGCAGGTACTGATGGGACACATTTGTGCTGTAAATGTTCAGACACAAAACAGGAGAACGCAGCCTCTGCTTACTCCCCTCTCAGAAACCTGCTGCCCTGTGAGATGGAAAGAGGACAGTGGGCCAGCTGTGGGTAGCACATCCTGAGTTTCTCTTACCAGCAGGATTTTTGTTCACTTGCAAGTGATGGGTCATTTGCAGACTTGCACTTTTGGGGACCTGGTGACAGGGGCTGGAGAGCTGCCTTTTCAGGCACCTCACCCTGTAGGACCTTCTGCTGAGGGCTGAGCCAGCAGATATGTGGCCTGCTGAGCCTTTGGGGGTTTTGTTCCATTGCACTGAGATGCTCAGACTCTTGGGCAGTCTGACACAGGTTTCTTCTCCCTGGAACTTCTCTAGCCACAGGGATGTACAGAGACTCTGACTGCGAGCTGATGTCTGATGGCGTTTTATGGGCAGTAGGTTACAGCCATGCATAACCACCAAGCTGGCAGACCACTTTGCTTAAATACAGTATGGCCTGCCTGCCCCCTTAGCAGATGGCATAGTGGGCTTGTGAAGCTGTGGAGGAGCCACGTTCAGCTTCCTGTTGTGGGTGAGACCCCATCACTCTCCTCAGCAGTTCAGGGGACATTGCAGATACGCCACAGGGTAACATGGTACCATGGTTATTACCAGGATTACCATGGTAATCCCTTCATCACATACCTCATGGTCCATCTCATGGCTTTAGGCCTCAAGTTTTTTGCTGTGTCACGTGGAGACTGTCTGGGTCAGACATACGCCTGAGAAGAAGGGAGATGGCCATGGCTTGCCTTAAGAGTATAGAAATATGGCAGAAAACAACTGCCCTTGTGTTCCATCTGGTCCTCAGAGATCAGAGGGCTGGGTGCAGCTGGGCTTAGTTACTGCTTAGAACAGATCAGGCGCTCTTAAGTCTGGTTGTGTTTAGTAAGAACTTTCACAAATGCAGATCTGTGACAAGTATAGTTTATTGAAACAACAGGCTATAGGTTGTCGTGAGATTGCTGGTGATAAATGTACTAGATGTCCAAAATATAAGTGTATAGCAAGCACTGCGTACAAGTGTTCCTGGGTATGCTCCAACACAGTCAGAAGCACAAATCTTACTAGATGGGTGTCTCTGCTTTGGGATAGAGAGATGAGTGAGCCCGTTGACTCGTGTCATCCTCCTCACAGAGGATTTCAAATGTCAGATTGATCCTTTTGGTAGAAGTGGAGGCGATACCATAGTCAAATTCCCTGCTATTGCCATCATAAATGGAGGGGGGGCAGCCATGTCATACGTAAACAAGGGATAGCAAGAGCCTCAATTACAAAGGCTGCGGGTCTTGCACAAGGTGACATCTCAGTCCCTCTTCCACCCAGCTGATTGCAGCAGTAGGGGTCATCTGGCCTGATAACCTGGTAATCCATGGTAATCCCTTCATCACATACCTCATGGTCCATCTCATGGCTTTAGGCCTCATTCCTACGCAGTGAAGGAGCAGGAAACTGAAGAGTCTTCCCCATCATGCCAGATGAGCTGTGGGCTGACCTGGATAATATTGCTGGTTTTAATGGCAGACAGGTGCTCGCCTCTGCTTTGGTCTGAGACACGTTGCCAGGTTGGCCAGATGTACAATTCCCCCCCTCTGTGAGAACTCAGATCCTGCAGCTGCTGCCACCACTTGTCTCAGTGGTTGGTTGAAGGAGACGTGGGCAGCAGCAGGTGCTTCCTTCTCAGGAAGGATTCGGACCAAGCCTCCTGGGGGTGTTTACCTGGGACACAGAGCAGAATCCCTTGAGTGCCAAACCTCCCTGCTCTGCTTGGTTAGGAATGAATCGCTGCTCTGCTGCATTGTTGGCAAGTGCCATGGAGCAAGGCAGGGACCTGTGTTTCTGAGACCTCTGTCGTGGGATCAGAGCAGATTTTGTAAAACTTGGGTTCACTGGCTGATGAAGAAGGAAAGGCCTGCAGTGTTCTTTGCCCACAGTGTGAGCCTGTGTGTGAGTCTGTTGTGTGTGGGAGAGTGGAGACAGCAGGAAACATCAGTGGAGTCCAGGTATAACGTGCTGTCTGCTGTAGGAATGGTTTCTTGGTTTTGACATCGGACATATTCGTCTCCTTTGAGGACCTCAAGCTTGCTGTGTGCTGTCCTTCATCAGCAATGATTCTCAGCCTGGTCAAGGTGCTGTGAATGCAGAGTGGGAGAAAAACGAAACAGGGATTAGTCACTAACAGGGATAATGAGGTGTTTTTTTAATGCCATTCATCTTTCTGTTTGCAGGAGAACTCCGACACATTACCAAGCTGAAACCTTGGAGTCTTTTTGATGTGCTTGTGGAGAAGTACGGTTGGCCTCATGAAGATGCTGCACAGTTTACAGATTTCCTGATCCCCATGCTAGAAATGGTCCCAGAGAAACGCGCTTCAGCTGGAGAATGCCTTAGGCATCCATGGCTGAATTCTTAGCAGAAATCTCCCAGCTGTAAAATAAAAGCCAGCAACCACTTTCCAATGCGTTGGACCTAAATGGTGACTGTCACAAAATCTTTAGCAGGATCACACGTGAGCTGGCTTCAATCCTCAGACCTTTATTTTGCTTGAGGTACTGTTTGACATTTTGCTTTTTGTGCACTGTGTTCTTGGGGAAGGGTAGTCTTTTTGTCTTCAGCTAGTAGTTTACTCACCCACTTTCTTCAGAAAACACTTAACGTGTCTTTAAGCATTGTTTCTTGTGTTGTGTGACATTCAGATGTCAGATTTTTGAACAAAGGAAACTTCCCCCCATGTGTTTTGGCAAGTTTTGTAACTATTTATGAAAAAAAAAATATTTTAGCTGATGCATATTATATAATTTACGAGTGTAAGAAATTTATCAAGTCAGAATTGAGTTACAGTGAGGAATTGTACAATTTTATCTTCTGGCAAAGGGACATCATTCTTGTATTATAGTGTATGTAAATGCACCCTGTAAATGTTTATTTCCATTTAAATATGGGACTGGGGACTCAATTTCAGAGTAAAGCGACTTAAGTTTTAGAGAGCTTTATAGCAAACCAATTGCATGTAGTGGACTTTAAACTGCTTTAAGGAATTGTGCAAACTTTCTATTCTGTAGCAGTTCCCGTTCATTGGATTTTAAACAAAGTGGCTCTGGTTTACAGGATTTCATTCCCCAAATGGCACTTTAAAGGAAGGCTAGACTTCTTTCTAATAAAGTATGCATTATCATTTAGCACTCCCTTTTAGAACTTTTGCCTATTTTAAGTGCTTTTAAGAAAAGAAAAATAGCAATTTCCCTACAATGTGATAGTGAAGACATGGTACCATATGGTGTTGCCTTTTTATAAGCACTGTAAGTTGTACTATACCTTAAGAAAAAGAAAAAAAATTAAAAGTAGAGCATGAGAACCACTCTCTGTGTAGAATTACTGATCTTTTATAATAAAAGTGTGTGCTTGGCGTCAGTTAAGGAAGGATATAGCTGCAGATATTTACAGGGCAGTGGGTAAAATAATCCAAGAAGCGAGATCATGCTCATTCCATTCATAGCTTTACATGTTTCTAAAAGAAATTGCACTAGCTTTATTCTTTCCCATCCGTAGACATATGACTGCCCATTGTAAGTTGCACGCAACAATTACGTGTTTTCTAGGAAAGGCTGCATAGGCTGAAGCTTATAGGCAATACAGATTTTAGAATGTACAGTATGGAGGTGTGTTTGGGCCTCTTTTAGAAGTCAGTGGGATGAATGTAAGCTTACTCCTGATCTTCATGTAACTACAGTGCCACTTTTTTTCTTGACTTTGTCCATATGAAATTTATTCACATGCCTTTGCAATAACTAGATTGTGAGAAGATAGCCCCATGCTGTAACAATAACCAGTTGTTTGAGGTGCTTGCAGTTGTCTAATTAAAGTGTTTTGTTTTTTCAGACAGTGTTGCTGGTCATTGGAATCTTTGCCTAGCCACGACTCAGCTGCTGTGCTGGAGGGGTGGGGGGTGGGGGCTGGCACAGCCTGGCCAGAGAAATGCAGCTTCCTGTGTTCCTTTATGAAATACCCCCCCTGGTGTCAGTGAGAGCAGCCCGAGCGGTCCTGTTGTGGCAGGAGGGCTGGGAGTGGCTGCTGGGTGAAACCTGGCAAAAGCAAACCTGTTTAACTCCTGTCACAAGCGAAGGGCTGGGGCAGCCACTCCTCCAGAGAACTGCCAAAGCCCCGGGTGGGAGAGACTCATCCAGTGCTGAGGCCCTGACAGCAATTGGGTTTCAGGACCATGTGCCTTCACCCGCATCCCTGGAACTGCTTGTAATGGCTGCAAGGACAACACTGGTGCGAAGGATGATGCCACAATGGACTTGAACTGGAGGTAAAAATTATGTTCAACTTCACAGCCAGCCTGGCCCCTGTAGTGCCCATTGCTGCACGTTAGAACCATGTTCTTGAATACACAGAAAATGCTGGCACTGGATTAAAGTGCCAGGTCAAGCCAGGGCAGGCAAGTGAGCACAACAGGCACAGCTCTCCCCTCTAGCCTGGCCATGGCACTGCAGAAGCACTTGGGGCAGCGTGGCCTTGTCCCACTCTGCACCCCAGTGCAGCAGCTCCTTGTGCTGCACTTAAGACCTTGCCCTGCAGTGTGTGTTTTACACTCAAAATGATGTTGTCACTTCATGGAGGTGTGGAAGCGGGGGCAGACAACCAGTTCTGAATACTGAGCTCAAGAGGTTGATGCAGATTTTTTTCAAAAACAGTGATGAGCAACTCCTAGCTAGAGTGGGTTCAGTTTTTCTGCTGTTGATGGCCTAATCTTGTCCTACATCAGGCTAGTGCAACACACAGCGCACTCCCCACAGTGTGTGTTCTGCAGAGCCAGCAGGTGTTCAGGAAAGCATTTCTAAGTGTCTGATTTTAACTAATAAAATTAATTAGAGGCAAATTAGAAATAAAAGTGGCCCCAGTCTTGTCTACAGGTTAAAAAGAATTACCACTTTTTTCAGTGAGTAGGAGCAGCCACTTCCCCTCCTATCCCGTTTCAGGTTTCCTCCCACACTGGTTCTCCTCTCTGGTTCTGAGGTGGAGCCATTGAGCACCGTCCTGTTATGTGAGCAGAATTGAGAGCAGTTACTGCTGAGATAGAAGGACACTGTCACACACCCACTACAGAATAACTGCACCCATAAGCACTACAGCAGCTGCTGCTCTTCTGCTGCAGGAAAAAACCACTGCCCTTAAAAAACCGAAGTGCTACATAGTTTGTAACATTCTGTGCCCCTTGCAGCATCACAATCACTCAACTCCTCAAAGTCTGCACCAACAGCAGGGCCTGATGAGCTACAAAAAGGGAAAGAGGAACTACAATGAACTACAGCTGCAGGTGGCTCCACGGCTGTAACCAAGGTCAGAACACCTCTGGCACACAACACTGTACCACATCACTGCCCCTGATTAACATCAGTAAACTGACCCAAGACCCTGCTGTGCCTGGGGGGATTCTTCCTCAACCTCCTTCCTCCAGCCTGTAACACATCTGTCTGTGCTACAGAAGTAAAGCCACAGCTGGAAACTGCAGGGAAGTGAACAGCCTCGCAGGGAGCAGAGGGGGTGTTCCACAGACCTAAGGCCACTTCCCTGCTGACATACCACCCTTTCAGGACAAGTAGTTAAAACTGACATAATTGTGATTTATTAACATGAATTAAAATGCCCAACCAGTGCTGCAATGTGACAGTATATTAAAAAAAAAATTAAAGATCATATAC
Source organism: Manacus candei (assembly GCF_025592945.1). Classification (NCBI taxonomy): domain Eukaryota; kingdom Metazoa; phylum Chordata; class Aves; order Passeriformes; family Pipridae; genus Manacus; species Manacus candei. The sequence goes on along the minus strand of NW_026138111.1, from coordinate 2,109,076 downwards.
TGTACTACTTTCACAAAGATCACACTTTTTTTTTGCAAAAGACTTATTATATACAATACTATATCAAATGAAAGAAGCTTTAAGCAACTTTACAAGCGAAAGAAATACAGTATTTACAGCACTCGTCAGACATTAGAAACAGTCTATACATTAAATTACAATTTCTGCAAATAACTGATGAAACAAAAAGCCATGTCCACACCAAAACTATAAAAATCTGTATTGCATTGTTTCCTATCTCTATGCACACAAAAAACTGTTGACAGAAGAAAATGAAAAAAAAACCTGTTAGTGCCATCACTTAGCCTGTGTACTTATTTAATTACATATGTATAAAAGTAATATAGAAAACTTTCACTAAATGAATTTAACTGCAACAATAAAATTTTAAACATTATGCAGCATCAAACCTACTGCCAGAAAAAACAGCTGGAATGTCCACTTACAAAATAAAAAGAAATACCTAATACTGGCTTAACAGCACATTTTCAGGAATTTTAAAAAGCAAAAAATGGAAAGGATACAATGGAAGAGCACTGGTGTTTGCTTTTATACAAAGTATCATGTACAAGCTTTAAAAAGTACCTTGAATAGGTACATATTAAATATACACAGTTTATATTACAGAACATTTTAAAAATGTTTATAACTAAAGGGATCTGTTTTAATGCCACCCTGACCCATGGTAATTGTTCTGAAAAGTGGGCGGCACCTGTGCTCTGTGGATGGGGATCTGTCCCGGCACCGGCGAGGCCTGCTGCTGCCCTTGCACTCCGTGGGGAAGGGTCACGGAGCCGGGGTGAGGGCAGAACCCGGAAGCAGTAGGTGTTGCAATACTGTTTGGTCCTTGAGGTTGGATGTGAGGACCCTGACCAGGGAGTGGGCAATGAGGTCCTGTGCCAGCAGGCTGATGTTGAGGTCCAGGTCCTAACGTCGTGTGATGTGGGGCTTGCGAGGAATAGGAGGACACGCTTGTGTGAGCATTTGAAGGGAAATGGGGGGGTCCTTGATGAGAGGGGTGGTGTAACCCTTGTGCTGACGCCGGGTGGTGGCCCGAACCGATAACGTTGGAGGGAGGGGGTGGAGGGGGGGGAGGTGCTGAGTTTACAACATGCTGGTGTTGTGCTTGCAAACCTTGGTGTCCCGTTGAAGGATGGGGAGGTTGGTGGTGGGGGAGAGGACCTGGTGGTGGAGGAGGTGGTGGCAAATGGTGACCAGCAGCTTGAGAATGAATGTGCGATCCCGGAGCCACTGCCATGGCATGGACCGGACCGACAACATGTGCTACAGAGTGCTGCTGATGAGTACTTGGCTGCTGGACAAGGTGAGGCCCTGGCGCAGGCGGTGGTGGAGGCGGCGGCGGAGCAGCGGATGCCGATGCCTGGTGATGAATACTGGGGTTCTGAGACGGCAGAAAATGCCCTGCAGCTACGTGGTGTCCCGGCACTGTTTGCTGACCTGCAGTGCCAGGAAGTGCTTGATTTGGTCCAGATGAAAACACAGTCTGTTGGGGTATGCTGCCCTTCAGCTGGCTGTAGCTCTGAAAGTTTCCAGAGGGCTGCTGGCTTTGATAGTAAGTAGAAGAAGGGGGTGGAGGGGGTGGGGGAGGTGGCGCATTGCTGTTCAAATTTTGTTGGTTAAACTGACTGTAAGAAGCTGAGGATTGTCCTGATGTTGTCTGAGTGAACAGGGGCCCGCTCGCCTGTGGCTGATTACTGGGCTGAAGGGTCGGTGCTGCCGGATAGAAGGTTCGGTGTGTTTCCCTCTGGGGTGTTCCAACTTGAGGTGACTGTGGATGATGAGGTCTGTATGGAGATCCCAACTGCTGTGAGTGAGGCTTTGGTGACAGATAACCGTGCTGCACAGGCGCGTGAGGGGTAGAAGACTTGGGAGGATTTTCTACATGAGGCGAAGGGGGGCAATGCAGCTTCAAAGGTGCGGAAGGCAACTTCTGTGAATGGGAGAGTTGCTCAGCAGAACTGCGCAGATGTGATTGAGATGGATGATTCTTTGAAAGTGCTTGGACGTTGTTTGTCAGCTGTTTTTGTTGCAGCTCAGGTTTTGGATGGTTCGCACATTCGGTCTCAGGTGCATTAGCTGCAGTTTCCCAGTGCGAATCTGGTTTTGTGGGTGTTTTCCCAAGTGACTGCGTTGAAACTACAGGATTCGGTGAAGAGGGCTGGAATGAAAAGAAAGTCAAGTCAGTGCTAGACATTCAAAATATTCAACTATGCATGCAGCAGAGAGAAAAGAAGATCTCAGAATACCCTCCCCGATGGCAAAAAAAAAGTGTCAAGGTGCAGGATAAGAAAATATGGTGTAAGAAAAACATGAACAACAGAAAGATTAAGCTTAGAAAGACATTATTTTTAGCAAGTATGTGTCAATAAGTCTTCAAAGTCAAAGACTAGTAATGGTATTTTAAAGTTGTAACAGAAATATGACCCATCAGGTCAAAGTCTGAATCTGTTATATGTCAAAACTTTTGGATTTCTGAATCTGAAAGAAGTAATTCCAGAGAAGACCATTTACAAAAATAAAGCCATTTTTAGCGTGATTTAACTTTTTAAAGCTGAGGTAGTGCAAGCAAGCAGACTAAACATTACAACCTGAATTACTTCATTTAATATGGCACAGGCTATTACTCAACATCCTCCTCTGTATTATCAGTGCCCTGACTGACAAAACAGTGCCAAACCCTGCCATGACAAGAGCAACCTCCTGTTAAGGGTAAATCACATCCCTGCTGTTGGTTCTGAGAGCCAGTTCTTCAGCACTCACCCCTCAGAACAGCACTGGTACTGAATCCAGACACCATCTCTTCTCTGTCTAAATGCAAGATCATCTATAAATACGTACAGATACTGAAGGAACAGCACACAAACCGACTTTTCAGAGTGTATGGATAAATATTCTTACAAGTGTTTACCTGTGTAAAATTACTGCACAGATAGATGAACGTGTATGTATGTAACCTAAGTAGTAAACAATAAGATTAACATTTTTAAAGATAAATCACAGATGTATATGGCTATTCCTATGCTTATTGTGCAAACACTGTTGCTTTACCTTGCTTGCTTTTGACGGACTCTTGCAAGTCCTTTGTGAAGAATCTGGGGACGGACATTCAGAAGTTGGCTCTGGATTTTCAGAATCAGGCTCTATAGAAATAAAGCAGAGATAAATCAAAGTGGGAAAATCAAAACTTTTGCAGAGATCACTAAGCTCTTTATATGTGACTTTAAAAGAGCTATTAAAGTTGTTACGAGAGACTATTTTAAGTGTCACACAAGGTCATCTGCTTACTGACCTTCCATAAATTCAGTCAAAGAAGGGACCTTAAGCTGCAACTGGGAAATGAGATTTGAATGAGATGGAGACTGAACATGAGACGGTGAGCATGGCCTACAAGATGATTCTCCCCCTACAGATGAAGCAGACCCAAACACAGTATTAGAATGATTACAGACTACCATGGGGGAACTGGTTAGATTTATACACCATCAACATGATAAATCAACTCACCACTGTCCTTGTCTTTCCTATGATCACTGAGAAGTAAAGCTCTCTGATAACTTCGTTCTCTTACTTGTTCCACAGAGGTTGATGCAGTCCTGCAAGAGAGAAGCACATTTTAAATTTAAAATGTACTCCCACGGACCAAATTTAGGACAATGTACATGCAAATACAGAGTCAGAGAGTTTACAATGTTGGCTGCATGTAAAAACCAAATAACTGGATGTACATAAGGAACATTATTAAGTGGTTTGTATGTATTTTCTCCCACTTCAAATACACTGATTTCCTGCAACCCTATTACATTACAGGAACTAGTAATTCCTCTCAATCAGGGAATACCTGTAGATCTGTGGGATTGTTTTCTAAACAACTGAAAAGTAAACCAATAAAGGTCACAGGTACTAGTTCCTAGTGTCCATTTGTAGAAAACTGTCTTCTTCCAAAACTGGAAACTAGAAACAATCACCTTATTTGTTTGTTGTTAAGAATCTTCTCTTTAACAGTGGATCCAGAATTGTAAATAGTGCACTACTACAAATATACCTCTGTTTAAGCTTCTACATTTACTTGCCAGACAGTGGGTATACAATGACAGTCTGATCTTCTCTCTTACAATGGATTACATCTCTCAATCACAACCTGATCAAGAACATCATAAATAACAACACTCCACAAAACTCTGCTTTCCTTTATGGCAAGGACATACGGCATTATTCCATGATACTGGTGCACTGAAATAAATTTTGGTGCTGCTGTGCAGGGTCACTGCAAAATCCTAGCAGTTCAGCCTGTTTAGCCTGTTTCCACATCCTTTGATTACAATATAGTGCAGTATCTTCTGCACAGTGAACTTACAGCCACTTTTCGGTGGAATGCTTAAGACTGCACTTAATTAACGTTCTCTCCCTTCAACTGGCTCTACAAAATCCTTCTGGAACAGCTTCTAGAACAGCTGGAGCATGTGAGCAGAAGGATGTTCAACTCCTCAGCCCATGTTCATCCCCAACACAGTTAGGCCTTCACTACAGCATGAAGAACATCTGCAGGGTTTATTTTGCACTAACATTTTGGAAACACTGTCACCACAGCTGACCATCTACTTTAAGGCTACCAAAACCACAGTGAAAAATATGTGCAGTGTTTTATACAGACTGAAGTCACTCTATCTCATCCTCCATCCATACTCCATCTCTCCTCAGCATTTTTGGTTGTTAGGAGTACCTGGCATGGCATTCAACTGACCACATGGTCTGCAAACAAGGGAACCATTTAACCATCCTGAACAACACTGTCAGTGTCATCACACACTCCCTCCCTGAGCAGGAGCCGGTGGCCGGGCTGCTGCCCTGCACCTGGCAACTGAGCTACAGCAAACATCCCACACATGTTCCAGCCACGTGACTGAAACACAGACCTCCTAAGGTCTTCCAGAAGCTTTTGTTAATCAATACAGATAATTCTCCTGTTCCACCCTCTTCCTCTACAGCACTTTTAGAAAGGTCTGAGATTTAACATGAAAAACATTCTCTTCAGTCCACAGACAAAGGAGTGGAAACAAGGACACAAATGCTCAAATTAATACCTCTTTTGCTCTCAAAAAATAAAAAAGGAAAGCAGAATTAAAATAATTTAACCAATGTCTTATGGGTAATTTTTAATATATTTTAATCTTTATGATGTATCTTCTGTATTTCTGAGGAAAGAGGTGAGACGACAACACTAATCTGAAAGGACTTCCAGTCAGTAATCTGCCACTGCACCCTTAATGGAAACTAATTTCAAATAGGAAAGACTTGGATTTAAGTACATAATTCTTCTGAATTTTAGTCCTACAGTTTTGTGGCTTACCACTGAACTTCTGGTTCATTCTTCTCACTGGAGGAAGATTCCTTAATTGCACAGTTGTTGCCATTGTCCTCTGGAGCTGCATTATAAACAGTAGCTGGCAGTGGTAAAGGCAGGCTTGCAGTGTTATCAGTTTGCTCCCCATTTTCACCACTGTTGTTATACCCATCATTAGCACCATTGTTATTACTTGTATTTCCTCCACCAGCAGCATGAGGAGATACAGTAACCAGGGGAAAGTTGTCTGTCTTTGAGCCACTTTTTCGAGCTTCTCGTTGTCTCTTACGGTATTCTAACAAGGACACCTAAGGAGCAAGAAAACCCAGAAAACAAACATTAGAAGGGAAGTTTTACCTCTTTCATTTCTCAGTTTCAATTAAATGTAATATTTTAGTAAGACCATTTAATTGGTTCTAAAAGAAAATGAGGACAGATTAACTGAAGAAATTTCACCACATCTGCAGTGAATTTACAGAGCACTGAGCTACTAAAAACTGTAAAGATGATGTTATAAAAAAGCTTCTGCCAAGAGAACAAGTATGTATTCTGCCTCAGGGAAGAAGCAGATGACACAAGTCAGCAAAAAGTTTCCCTGTGGTTGTAGCTACAAGGGACAGTTTCTCCTGGAACTGCAGCATTAGTAAGAGTATACTGATACAGTAAAGCAAATTTCGAGGTCACATCGTGCTCTCAGCCTGACTCCCTTGTATGAAAAACCCACTACCCTTCTGCTTCACTCTGCTGCATGTATCAAAGCTCTTCATACATTTTTCTTAACATACAGAATTTGCAACTTAAATTTTCATTCTTTCCCCAGAGTTTATTTTGAATTTCTGTCTTTACTGCATGCTAAAAGAGACTGATTAAGAACATATTCTTAAGCTAATTCTAAGTTTATTGTCAAAAATAATGATATGTGAAAAGTGGTTTCTACTTTATATGTATGTATGTAAAATCCCTACACAGACCTTCCACAGAACAGAAATCAGTTTAAACAGTAAGTTGTCATCAGTGAGAAAAATAATGTTCCAACATTTTCACTATGAATCTTCAGGATTTGAAGCAAAGAGCTGAAATACTGACCTTCAGACCTACTTTATTCAGAAATTACACTACTTTGGTGAAAATGACATTTAATATCTATTAATTCTCCCAGTTATCAACAACCTACTCTGAACCATACAACATCCAAACCAAGAAACTAATGTGTAATAATGAAAAAAAATTAACGTTTAACTGGTTTAGTCCTCAATAAAAGCTGTCATCCATTTTTACACACAGAGAAAAGCAAGGCAGCCTGCTTTGTTTGCAGTCCTAAGGGTTTTTCTTTGTTTGCTTTCAAACAGATCTCTATCCATTAGAGACTCAACCACATGTCAGGGTAAAAACAGAAGTACCTGATTTTTCATAAAAAAGTTCAGGTGAAGAACTGATCTTGCTTTCAAATAACTTTGTATTTCCACACCATGTGACAGAGACCTTTGAAGAATATTGATTTAAAGAAAGCTTAAATGTTAAGAGCAGACAAAGCCTTTGTGGTGTGGCCACTGTAAACAGGACTGTACTGAAAAGGGAAAAACTTGTGCAATGGTAAGAGAAAAGAGCAAAACAAATGTTCACAGGAACACTGAAATATGAAAAAACCTCCTCCAAAGACCTGCCCTAGGATATTCCTGTCTTATGTGATCCTAGGAAAAAGGCTTCTATTTATTTCCTACAAAATTCCTGAATTCTCACCTTTCACCTTTGGTGAGATCTAGCCCACCACCACCACCTCCTTTTATATGGTCAAAACCTGCAAATTTTTCTGTGTGTGTGTCTTTGGAAATCCTAAAGCCCATTCCTTCAGCGATACAGATGCAATTTTCTCTGGTTGTTTCTTCAAACTGAAAATTTTAGACAGGAGTCCCAGGATTCAGGGGTGATAGGGGGCAGCCACACCTTTTTTTTATTCAGGGATTAGTGTAGCATCAGCCCTCATCAGTGACAGTCTGGAAGAATCCTTGTCATCAAGAGAAAGGAGGAGGATTACTGAAGCATGAAGTGCTGCTGGGATTTGTTAAGACTGATTTAGCCTTCAGACAAAGAAGAATGTGAAGTTACAGAAATTTTGGCTTATGTTTTCTTTTGGCGTTTGCCAAAACAGCAGGGCTGCAGTAAAACACACAGATCTATAAAATTCTCAGGACCCTGACCAGGTAAGAACACAGTTCCTACCAATCTCGCTCTGTTTATGTCTCAGCCTGAAGCAAAGTAAACAAAAACCCAGTTCTGCTGGAGAACTGATGAAGGAAGAATCCTGAGTGCTCCCCAGCAGGATGCTGCCTGCCCACAAGGGAAAAGGCACATACAAGGGGCTGTAATGTGACCAAAAAACCAAAACCCCATGGAGCATGTATGTACACACACAGAAAATGCCCCCACCCCCCTCATCACTACTTCCATAAAGAAAATAAGTCACATCTTTCAAACAAGAAAGAATACTACAGTCTTTGATGAGACAGAACTGGCAGGTTGTTGCTCTGGAGATCATCAGACATGTCTGATGCCCTTCCTGCAAAGGGACTCACCTGACACTACAATGCAATCTAAGAGCTATGCAAAGCAACTTCCAATCCTGGTTCGAGTTGCCCATGACCACACCACTTACCCACAAGAACTGTTTCATGAAGAGTAGCAAATTTGAATTGCACTTATTTTTCAAACACAGTATTTGATAAAAAAAACCCAAACCAACAACCAAATTAAGTCAAGAAAAATATTCCTTGGAACTAAGTATTTCTGTGCAGTTCTGACTTAAAGTCAGAGTATCCTAAATCTGTTAGTGCAATTTCTTGCAGTAATTCATAACAGATGTTCACATATATCATCTCTATGATGCTACTATATATCCTGTATAATAGAACAGTGTAACACCAAATGGCATAAGCAACCATTTTCAAACCTGAAAAGCAATTTATTGAGCAATTAATTTAAGACTCATATGAAATAGAAGTTAATTTGTATCTATTACTTGGAAAAAATAACTTTACTGATGGCTGTATGCAGCTTTACTCTTTGCCCTTCATTATTTCCCCTCAAAAATGTCTATTACACTGTAGTATGTAAAGATGAGCCACCAGTTGGTTTTTACTACATTAGGGCTCTCTCTGTTATGGAAGTATCATTAGCAGTTGACGAAAGGCAGACCAAATGATTCTTAAAATTATAACCTTTTTCTTTTGTGGAGGATTCTGGGGTGTGCAATTTCCATCCATCAAATTGTCGTTATTGACAGTCCTTCCAAAGCCAGGTGCAATTCCATCTTCTGAAGTACAAAAAACAGATGCTTCCATGAACATGCCTCTTCCATCATCTTGAATTGGGCACTTGGACTCGCTTATTCTGAATCCACCTCCTACCTCCAACTGATGTGAAGGGGTCAAGTCCCTCAAATTAGAATTCATTGAGAAATTTACACCTGTCCTGTCAGGACTTTTTACCCAGGAAGAATAAATTGTGCCCCGTCCACAATGAGCAGTTTCTAGTTGGCTGTTTGCATCAGTCCTATCATGTGTGGGGGCTTCCAGGTTTTTATGCAGTGCACTTTGCTCAATTACTTCGAGTCCCAGCTGGAGGTCTGACACAGATTCCATTTCTCCAGTGCACTGCCGTGTGACATCAGTCCTATTCCTTGGACTAGAATATCCAATAGTCTTTATTTCTTGCAGGCCCATTTCTGTCAGGCTGGAATTTCTGAAAGAATTCAGTGCTAGAATCGATGCTCTGTCATAACCCTGTGTGAAGAAAACACATATCAACTATTTTTTCACACTCCATCAAAACTGCAACTACTCTGACAATTAGCTGTGCCTCTAAGTGGGATTAAAAGCCTTAAAGTACCACGAATTTATCTGTTTTAAGAAACAATTCTACAGCCAGACACTTATTTCTACTGTTCCCATGTATTAGGTTAAAGCATTTTAACAAAATGCACACTAATCAAAGTAAAAATAAACATTATTTGCCAGATTTTATTTTATGACTGGCAGAAGGAGAGCAGTGGTAGCAGCAGCAAGTCCCTGGCCAGGAAGCTACACAGCACTTGCTTCAACTCAACATAAAGGAGATTCTCCTCAATGTCAAAACACTTATTTCAAAGAAGGAGAAAAAAGTTTTCCCAAGACACTTTTGAATTTTGAGACAAAGCAGGACACACATGCATTCTGCACACTGGGAGTACCCAGGCACATTCCAACAGCACTTGATGGTTCTCAATTAATCCACCTAAGCCCATTTACTACCTTTGTGCTCTGCTGTCTTACTCTGAGCATAACTGGGATCAACAAAAATAATTAAGAGATGCTGGTAACAAGGAGAAATGTTAATCTGAATCTAACTACAGCCTGGAAAGCAAAGTGTTCTTTTTCTGTTCCTGTCTGGAAATTACAGTAGTTACTCCTTTCCATTACAGTCATGAGGAGTTTTAAATGATACGGAAAAAGAAAGAAACCAGTTTAAAATAGAGAATGTAACAGGTAAAGTGGAAATAAAAAGCAGTACGCAAATAACCTATAGGGAATTTACCCTTTACATTGTGAGAAACCTGCAATGGCTGGTGAACAGCATTTACTAAGAACAGTGCAGCCATACAGGTGAAATCAAGATCCCCTTTGCAGGTTTGTGCATGTTTCCTTACCTCTTGACTGTAAGCTCGCCTTTTTATTTCTGGGGAACTGTCAGGTGAGGAAATATTCTGAATAAAGAAGAAGAAATTGCAAGTCAATTTATTTTTTACCTTGGAGAAATATAAAACCCCCCTTTGTAAGAGGAGTACAAATACCGATTGACACTGGAATGTCCAAACACATTCTCTGAACACATTAAAATTCTTCATAAATCTCACCTCAAAGTGCATGGTATTTCCATGTATACATGGAGTTACAGGAGTAACTGGTGAATATATGGGTTTGTAACCATTTCTACAAGCTTCATCTTCTGTTTTTACCCTAGGAGGAGTAGCAAACAAGGATGGCTCGGAGGCAGTGATGTCAGCATGGGTTGGTGTGGCATAGGGAGAAGGAGTAGGTGTGGAGGTTTCTGAGAATGCAGACTCCAACAGCTGATACAGTCTTCGCTTTTTCAGTGGTGTGGTTAGATCTGTGTGTTAAAATTAGAAAAAAGTTGGAAGATATCTAGATACAGCAATCACTTACAGTTGTCACTTTATGTAATGAAATTACAAATTCCACACTAAAAACCTGCATGGTTACAAAAATCTTTTAAGGGCAGGCTTCCTGAGAGATGAACTTTTAACAGCCTACAGACTTCCTGAAAAATAAACTCTTTAACAGCCTACAGATATATCAGTAACTGAAATCTGTGTGTTAAGATGCTGGGAAGAACTGTCTGTGTCTCCAGAAAAGGGAAAGTCAACTTTATGCATTTTTAAGACTGTTCAGCTAAAAAGTGGAGATTGTAAGTTCAGGACTGTAAACAGCAATCATCTGACAGGTTCCATATCCTTATGGAAGTGTGTTTAGTTTTTAGTGCGTTCCCATTTTCTATTATGCCTACAAGATTACACAGCTTTTCCCCTGTGTGCTACACAGGCCTAATGAGTTTTAAAGGAATCTAAATATACAGAACAGCATGGAAAGTAATTTAACACCTGATCTCTTACTATTAACAGTCAAAAACATTAGTCTTTTGTTGACTGTAAATGCTATGAGATATGGTGGTTTCTTATCTAACGTACATTAAAGGGGGGAAAAATCCCAAGCCCTATGCAATGAAGCATTTCTTTCAAAGAAAGTAACATCACTTTAAAAAACACAGTTCTCCACAATCAGCTACGTTGATATAACTCTTATGCAGTGTACTAGTAAAAGTTTCACACCTGTTAAGGAACAGCTGTCATTCAGTAATAGAGGACTTTTATGTTCACCATTGATGGCTGGACTTCTAGATCTCTCTTGTGATGGTGAATTAAATCTATCAATCATTGTTGAATTTTCTTCTTCCAGAGCCTGCTTCAACCAACGCTGTAAGACAACAAGTTCACATTAGTGACTCAGAAGTTTAATGACGAACATTTCAAAGTGCGTATCACCACTGAAATTTTTTGCCAATCAGCTTTTCTTCTGCCTAAATTTATGTTAGCAAATAGACTTCTTTTTAATTAATATGGGATGGGGAACCATAGCGAAGGGAAGCATTACCTTCTTACAAGAGCCAGTAATGTTTTCCACAGGTTCTTTTTTCCTCCTTTTTTCTGAAAGGAATGGTGAAGTAAAACGAATATAGTGCTTTGGAGTTGAATAAACATGTGGACTGTAAGTGAGACCAGGTAAAGAATTCAGCTGAGTAGCCAGAACTTCAGGGTCTGTAGTTATTCGTAGAGGCCTTTCTGGTAGACTGTCTGTAGGTTTCCCTGCTTTATCACTCTTTTCACTTAACCATTCACTGACCAAGTGCTAAACAGAGAGAGAAAAGAAATTACTGTTTTATGAGGGTTTTTATTAGTGGCATTTAAAAATTTTTTAGTCTAATTATTCATCTTGTCAACCATTACACAAATTAAACAGTTAGTGTCCAGGCTGCAAGTTTAAAAATACACAGCGAGAATGAGGACAGTTTCAGTGAAATAATGGGGATAGCAGAAGAAATCACTACAGATTTGTTTACATACCAGTTTGGGGCTTTTTTTTTTTTTGTTCTTGTTGTTGTTGTAAACTACATTTAGTTCTTCTGAATTTCATTCTCATCGAACATACTATACAAGTGCCCCTATCAACTGTACTTAAGAATGTCAATTTAGTAATAAAATTCCAAAGCAAATTTTAAACTTGTGCCTGAGCAACTAGGCTGAGGAGAAATATTGTAACATTAATATAACAAACTTAAACTCCTCATCAGATTTCTGTACTGTCAGGACTGTGCCTCAGTCAACATCTCAGGCAGGTGCCTTGAACATGAATCTTTAACTGTAGCTGTATTAAATTATAACACATGGACTGAGGCACATTAGTCAAAAAAGGGTTTTCTTTAGGTAGTTCAGTGTTTTTAAAAAACATGCCAGTGGATTTGAGTTTCTATTAACAGATAAACTAACCTCCTAAATTTTACAGTGATTCAAAATTAAGGACATGCAAAAATAGCACACTAAATAATAATAATAATGTGATAGTAAGGCTTTAACACAGATTATCATAATATATTTAAGTTGCTTGTCTTTTACAAACCTATTTAATTAATTTTTAAAGCAGTACTTTCTCTGCACTTATAGTACACTGAGTGCAATGTAATGAGACACTTCACAGATATTCATCCTTAATACTATGAAACAACAAAGAAGTGCAGTAAAGTTCAGACATGGGACATCTTTGTTCCTTCCTGCTATGCAATGCAGAAGAAAGGAAGATCCTAGTCTTCCTTCTCATAAGAATTTAATAGGGATGCAATAAGCAGTGTTACAGGATGACTCAGGTGCCTCTTGAAAAAAAAAAATCTAAGGTGTGTTTGGGGGTTTAAGATAAAACCATCTTAAAACTGTTATTGTTCATTTGACAAGAAGTTTCAACCTACGACTTCCTTCCCCTTTCCCTCCACTATATAAAATTTCCAGAACTTCTTGTAAATCAAGCTACAAACACCTTTTAATGCAGTCTGTAGAATTTCAAAGCAGAAAGTTTTACTGCTTTATTCACACTTGCAGATTTAAGATTTTTAAGTGTCTTTAAATATTGTGCCATTTCTTAGAAGTTTTCTGCAATGTAGTCCAATGGAAAAAACCTTAAAAACAAAACACTAAAGAAGAATGTTCTCTCCAAACACGCACATAAATTTTGGGTGTTTAAACCCATTCACTTCAGAACAGACATTTGGAAAGTACTAGAAGTTAATTATTTCCTTGGAGATATTCTGTTTGCTATCTGAACCATACAATGAACAAAGGACGGAAAGGCAACTTATTTCCCTTTTTTTTTATTTAAATTAAGTATGTTTTGATTATGTGTAGTATTTCAATCCATTCAGAAAGCCCATTTAGGAAACATTTTATTCCAAAATTGCTCTGAAAGATGTATTTTGGACGTCTCTTAAAATCCAAAAGAACTTCTACCAGAGGATGTTACAAACTTAAATCTATTACCAGTGACTGGCTATACAATGGTGATTTTTAAAGAAATGAGTCAATGTTTAAAAAAAAAAAAAAAGCAGTTGCATACTGATGAAGCAGTCTAACTTTTTAAAACTCTGTTAAAGTCCATTCTCTTCTCCCCATACCTCAAGACACATACCTTCTTTGTTTTAGGATACTTAGTAGGGCATTTACTAAGTGCTGGAGCTTCTGTTTCAGTAACCATTTCTGTAACAACAGTTTCAGCTTCAGGCTCAGCTACCAGTGCAGCATTCTCAGTTTCATTATGTTGTGAAGTTACTTCCACGTCAGGAGAAGATGGCTGGATATCTGAACACATGCTGACAGTCCTGTGCCGCCTGCGCTGCTGTCCAATGTGAGTCCTACTCCGTGAGAAGCTTTTTCTCTGTTTAGCTCTATTAACTTTGGCTGGGGTAGGCTTGGTGGCAGTTTCTTCTTTTGCAGGTTCCTGGTACAACAAAGAAGTCTCATAAGCAGATCCCACACACATTTAGACCTATCTATCTTTCTTAGATGAAAATGTCAGTTCCCTCTTCTTTTACAGGTCCAAAAAGCCTCTAATTTTTATTGTCAGAACTACGATATTTCAGAGATAATATTTCTCTCCTTCTTAAAGGCAAATGAGAAGATTTCATGTATTTTCCTCCCAAGCACTTGTAGAGTACTCACACACCCCAGTCAGACCAGGACAGATTTGTGTAAGAACTGACACACCGCATTAATTTATCTGTAAGCTCAAAATCAACTGCTTACATCATGATGTCTTTCAGTCCAATATTCTTTTGGCAATTTATAGTTTACTAGGTATTTAGCACTGCACAAAAGGTACTTCACAGAATGCTGACAGGAACTGTTCAGGAAAGCAACCTGAACTGAGAACCTGTATGAGTATTTGCAAACTAAGAAGCATCCAGCAGCAATAGGGTAAATAACTGTTTATAAGACATTAGGTATCATCTGCAAGAACTCAGAAAAAATACATTTTAATAACTTCTTTCCTTTAAAATAACAGAAAGGATTATAATGAGTTCCTGAATAAACCACCAAAGAAGCAAATTGTTCTCCACTGGTTATAGACAGTGCCTACGGAAAGCCCCCTCCTGTGGCTAAAGTCAACACTGGTAAATGCTTCTATCCTGAACTTCAAAGACAGACTGAATTACACAGCTGGGGTGTGTGTGCATGTCTGCATAAATTCATGTAACAGATATTCCTCATTAAATAATTCTATATGTGTCTTATTAGGAAAAAAATTTAGGAACTAATATAATGTCAAAGAAGCACCCAGATTTTGGTCAAATGTATTTGAGTTCAGAGGGAGGAAAAAAAAATGTATTCGTACATCCTGAAGTGCAGTTCGACATCCAAACTGACAAAATATGCAATGTTAAAAGCTAGATTTAAAATAAAGCTCCAGATAACTACCTGAATAAATTCAGCATCATTGAGAATCTGTGCTTCCTTGCATTCCGATTTAACCTCAGTTTTTGCTGTGCTGATTCTTTCCAAAGCCTGTTCTCTTCTTTTTTCTCGTTTTTCTAGTCTGGCAAAAGCTTGCAGGATAGCTTCCATTTTCCGTTCTTCTCTTGTCTGATGGATTTAACAATAATCATGATCAATTTTGATCATAATCTTTCATGCATATAAATATGTAATTAAATACTCTCTCCCAATTTTTAAAGTACTTCAGAAAGTGTTAAACATATGCTGACATGAAGATAAAGTTCAGCAGAAGCTCAGATTAAAGGGAGATGTTACAATCACTGCCATTAACAGAGACTGCTGAGGAAAGGCCTGCAAATCAGACCAACCCTGACAAAAAAACAAGTTTCAGATTTAAGAACGTGCTAAAAATGTTTGAATGCTAACAAAAACCCCTATATTTTTAAATGCTACTTTTTGTAACACTGTTCTACCAACCTCTAAAAGACAGGATTTCTGGGGCTTTTTAAGTTGGGAACTCAAATAGAATAGCCAAAATACTAATTCCCAACACTCTCTCTAAAAATGACCATCACAAATAGCACACAATAGTAAAGAACAAATAATTAAATCTAAGAGAGACACTGTAGAAATCATCTAAAGGCAGTTAAAAAGTAATAGACAGTTGAAGATAAAAGCAGGTTTTGTCAGAAAGCAGTGATCAACCCAGATGAAATGTTCTCAAATAGAAACTCTTGCATTTTAAGGGTAAGTTCATGTAAGGATCTGACTTCACACATACTCGGATTCTACACGCCTACAAAAAGGCAGCAATTAGCATGGGAATAGCAGGTGTCACTAAGCCCTAGTGATGACTTTAGGCAGCTACTTGCTTCCCAACTTACCATCTTCCTTTTCCTTTCTGCAATCTGCTCCTCTGATTCCATTTCTACTTCATTGCTAATGGGAGTTTTTTCTTCTATATCATCAATAAAATCTGGCTCCTGAAAGATGGAAACGACTGTTTTACAGAAGCTCTACTCCTCTTGTAAACTACAGAAAGCTAAAAGCTACACAGAACTAAGATTCCTCAGATCATTATATCAAAAGTAACGTTAAACAGTTAACTTTAATAGCTGCTCTGCAGTATAAGTTCATAATTTATGTGTTGCAAACCTCTTCCAACAGTTCTTTCAAATATGGATATATTAAAAGAAAGATCAATTTAAAATTTACCATCATGGTACATTACCAGGTGGCTGTACCATACTATCTGCCCATTATCCAGTATTCAGCTTCAGTTGTGAGGAGTGAGGCATGTTTTGAATTAAACACAGAGCTGCAGAGCTCTATCAAACATGGAGCTAGCTGCATTCAACACTTAGTATTCTGGGTTGGAGTTTTGTTACAGGAGCAGGGCTAATTATTGCCATGTTTAAAATACTCTGCTCCTAAGTAACAGAGGCAACTAATCAAAAGGCACTTCAGGATGAAATGAGCTCCTGAAAGCACGACATGAGGCATTCACATTAGAGAGCCACAAAGAAATTCAGAGGAAAAAAGTATAGTTAAAGGTGGTATGGGAAGCAACATATTTTTAAATACAATCAAATACTAAGGAAAACTGAGAATAGTATACAAAATTCTGAACAGCTTATCCACCATTCTGATTTCTGATAGATCTCCATATCCCTTTTCAGTGACTTATTAAAATTCCTTTAGTAGCTACAAAAGGAGAGTATCTGTGTTTAAAAGCTTTTATTTCTGAGCATCTTTGTGTCAATACCTGATTATTAGAAATGGACAGCCTGAGAGGAGAGAGCTTTCTCTGCTTATTATCTGTGATTTTCATTTTGGTGGCTGCTCCTTCACAGTCCAGTGTGATGTTCTGATTTTGAGTCTCCTTTTCTCTTGAAACATCTTTCTCCTTCTTTCCCTTTTTCCTTCTGGTTTCATATCCAGTATTGATGTTTTCTGTAGGCTCAGAACGTCTGAGAACTGGACATTCAGGATTTTCTTTGAGGCAAGCACAATCCACTTTGTATTTACTGCAAGTAAATTAAATGCAAGAAGGTGTATTTGATTAGGCTATACAGCAATGAGATCTTTCAATACTAAATCACATAAGCTGATGTACTTCACATTAGACATCTGCTGTAATGTAAACCAACCACATTAAAAAGCAGGTGACTCAAGTTTTCACCATGATATACAATACTGCTGTAACTCAAAAATCCCATCTACCGGTTAACTGGTTGGCTGCCACACAGAATTCTTATAAATTCAGTTCAGTATTTGCTTAAAAGACAGAAGACATATAAAATCTGAGTATAATCCTAGGTGGAAATACAACCACCACAAAATGAACAGAAGCACGAAAGGCAGAGTTCTTTCTTTATGCCAAGACAGACACAATTTACAGAACGAGCACAGTGAACTCAAGAGTCACTTGCACAATTTTAAGCTGCACTTGGGATACATAGGAAATGTTATTCAAACACATTCAACTGACAGAGCTGTCAGCTGTAGGTACTAAACACAACTACGATGCATTTTTAAAAGGATAAATAACAAAACCCAAAAAAACTATCAACCAGCAATTTCTCAGGTTCTTTTCACGTGAGAGATCACAGAGTCATACAAATGCTCATTTTGGAAGGGACCTTAGAGATTATCTGCTTCCAAACCCCCTGCCATGAGCAGAGATGCCACTCACTTGCTCAGGACCCCATCCAACTGGGCCCTGAACACTTCTCCAATTTTTTTAGCTTAGATTAGATATTAGGAAGAAATTCTTTGCTGTGAGGGTGGTGAGGCACCAGAACATACTGCCCAGAGAGGCTGTGGATTCCCCACCCCTGGAAGCATTCAAGGCCAGGCTGCACAGGGCTCTGAGTAACTTGGTCTAGTGGGAGGTGTCCAAGAAAGGAGGACTGGAACCGGATGATCTTTTAAGATCCCTTCTGACCCAAACCATGCTATCATTCTATTATATTTTACTTGAAAACTATTCTCCCCTGTCTTACCACTATCTGCTCGTGTAAGAAGTCCCTCTCCCCCCCCTTTTTTTTTTAAGCCCCCTTTAAGAACAGGAATGCTGCAATGAGGTCTCCCCTGATACTTCTCTTCTCCAGGCTGAACAACCCCAGCTCTCTCAGCCTTGTCTTCATAGGAGAGGTCCTCAGACTTCTGACCATCTTTGTGGCCCTCCTCTGGATCTGCTCTAACAGGTCCATAACTTTCTTGTACCAAGGACTCCCGACCTGGATGCAGTACTCCAGGATCTCAAAAACACAGCACAGGGGGAGAATCACTTCTCTCAATCTGCTGGTCACACTGCTTTGATGCTGCTGAGGTTGTGGTTGGCTTTCGGGCTGCAGGCACATGCTGCTGGCTCATGTCCAGCTTTTCACCCACGAGAACCTACAAGTCCTTCTCTGCAGGAGTGCTCTCAACGAGTTCTTCTCCCAGTCTGTACTGGGACTGCCCCAATCCAGGTGCAGGGAGTCTTGCAGGAGGTTCGTGTGTTTTCAGTTCTAAAGTCTGTCATACCCCCCTGGGTGGCATCCTGTCCTGTTGTATCAACTGCACCACTCAGCTTCCAGTCATCTGCAAACTTGCTGAGGGTGCACTCGATCTCACTGTCTATGTCACTGATAAAGATATTAAAGAGGGATGTAGAACAATTCTTAAGTGCCAGGTTTCCTGAGGCAGTCTGAATCAAAGGTGATTAATACAGGTAGTACTCTGTGGTCATACTTAGTTCAGGTCAGGTAGCAAAGGCACGTCTACACAGCACTGCATCCAAGTTGGCTTAAAAGAGCAGACCACAGAAGTGCAGTAATAAAAATACAGAAGAAACTGCGCACGCATACACTGTTTACTGTAAATACAGTGCCTAAGGAGCCCTGTGTTATTAGAGCGTGCAAGAAAGTAAAAGACATAAAACCAAAGCCATTCTGAATTGCAAAGTAACCAAATGAGCATTTGATGTATTTTAGAACATCATTCTCAAATACTTACCAATTTCCATAATCAAAATCAAACGCTATGGTAATCTCTGCTCCCTTTGGAATGTTATGGATGGAGTAAATATAAAGATGAATTGTTCCATCTTCAATTACGTGCCTCACCTATATTCAAGGGAATATCATATTATCATGAGTTACTTTCTTTTTTCTAAGTACGTGTATAACAATTGTAGGGATTGCTTAAATTATCGAAGGAAAAGGGGACTTCTAAGTAAATAAAACCTAATTTAACTTCATAAATATACTCACCTCTGCATTTGGTGTACATGAACGCCTGATAAATCGAGCTTCATTCCCAAAAGTCCTTGCATCAACACACATTTCTAGCCCATGGAATTTGGAATAAAATAAAACAAATGGGTAGGGCCTGAAAAACATACAAAAAACCCAGTAGTTTTATCATTTCAAAGATGCTAAATAGCACTTATTCTTCACATTAGTCATGTGCTGTTTGACATGATAACATGCTGTTTGACACAATACACCAAATCTGTGGGTTAATCTAAGAATGACATGCTTGCATTTAAGCTTCATGATTTTAACTGGTACATTCTCCAAATTTTTTCTCAGAATACCTCAAATTGGAATTACAGTACCCTATGCAAAGGATCTAAAGGGAGAACAGTAACAGGTCAACCACCAGACATGGAAGACACAAGGTTAAGATTTATGAGATTTCTTAAAACTTCTGACAGGCCCTGAAATGAAACTCAGAAATTTATACACCACGTAGAACCATATAAAAAAAGTAACACCTTCATGTGCTTGGCTAACACCTGCAGCACCACTACCACCTAACCCTCCTGAAGCAAGGGGACATTCAAATAATTCGCCAGGACATGGTTTAAGTTCTGCTATTGCAAAAGCCAGGGAACCCGTCCATCTTTCCTGAGCTAAAGCCATGTGTTCTATCTCCTCCAATGGGCCTCCTGAAAATTCCCAACTAGGTGTGTCCAGGCAGTTAGTGGCAGCATTGAAAACAACCCACAGAAAGAAGGCAGCAGTCACGCATGGCTCAATAATTTAACCAATTAGAGAACTCTGGCAGTAAAGTGACCCCAAGTCAACCACTGTCCAATTTCATTCTTAGCCTGATGCACTTAAAATCTGTTTTTCTCACAAAAGATAATGTCTTTGCCATTAACTTACGAATTATTTTAGGATGGTAGAACCGGTCAACCCCTGGTTTAAGGTACAAAACTACCCAACCGAGAATGTAGGAATCCTGTAACCAGGGAAGAACTAAGAAAGAGGAAACTAGCTCCTGAACACATCTGTAAGGATAATCAGAAGAGAAAGGGGGAGACCAGATTCCAGCTGCCATTACTTTTAATCACACAACAGTAAAATGCAAGACAGTGCTAATAACTAAGACCCACTTGTACTTGAGGCAAGAGTTTGGCAAAACACCATTTTAACAGTCACTTTACTAAAACATTTGGAATAAACAAACCTTTTAAAGAAATATCCATTAGCTTCAAATTGTTCTCTCAGCATGAACTTTCCTCTGTATTCAATAATAAGTGCATCGGGAGGCAGGTCTTTGGCAGCTTTTAAAATTTTCTTGTTTTTTTGCACGTAACTCTGCAAAGACATAGATTCATTCATGAGGTATCAGTATAATTTTTCCACTATTATTAACAGCAGATTACACTTTCACAACTACTAAGCAATTTTATGTGAATTAAAAACCCTTCTAGTAAGTAAACCTCCAGACTGAAGTGACCGAACTGTGCTGTTCCCCTACCAATGTGACTAGTTATGAATTTAGATTAAAGGAATGCTTCAGCCCTAGTTCTCCAGCACATGGCTGAAAACCAACTTATTCATGTTCTCACAATTCAAGTACTATATCCCTTAGTGCACTTAACTATCACCATGACTAAGAAGAATTGCTGCATTGTTTTGCACAACACTTTCAAAAGGCTCCAATTCCTTCAAACAAAACAAAACATGCACACATAAAATGACATTCACAATTCATTCAAGGAAAAAACAGAACAGGAAAGTAACATAATAACAGAATCCTGAGAGAGTTTCCAAATTTATTTGCATGTCTTTAGACGGAAGGACGGCTTTTAATTAAAAACCAATACATACCCTGGCAATTAGTGAACTCACACCTCTCATAACTGTCATCACCAACCAAAAAGGAAGTAGCCTCTATGTAGGCAAAAGGCTCTGTAAGTAGGGATATTCCTCTAAGGAGGGTGTCCCATATGCCATGATGGTCTTCAAGAAAAAGAAGCAAAGATGCTTCCATTAATCTGCTACAGTAACTATTCCTCAAGATTTCTGCTACAAAGTGCTATGGTCTTTTACATGCCTCTGATTTTAAGCCTGCAAGTAACTGAGAGTAAGGCTAAAAAAAGACATTGCACATTTTCTTCATGAACTAGAAATCACAGGATCATGTGAGTAAAAAAAGAAAAAAAAAATCAGTATAAGAAATATCATTCAGGAACATACAGAACACTTACCACACCTTAAGAAAAATGTAGACAGTGAACATGTTGATACACATAGAAAAAAAAACCCAAACGGATTCAACCTCTATGCTTCTATCTATTCTAACCACTCCTTACATTCCTCACAGAGAAACAGCAACAAAGTTGACTGCCTGACAAAAACCAGTATACGGACAATCCAATGTTCAGGCTCTGACTAACACCTTAGCTGCTTTTTAGGATAAATGATAGGCTAATATAAACATAACCAGGGATGATACAGAATGTATAAAAATAAATTTCAAATTCTGAAAAATGTTAAAATTCTGATGTTAAGTCTCTGGGGGTTTTTACTTGTTTTTTTTAAAGGCATCTATATGAATATTTTTTCTCATGGCAAACAGAGCACGTAATAACACAACAAGGCACCGCTCATTACCTCTACTGGAGGTTTGAAAATCAAATTGCTGGTGCTGACTTCTTTTTTGTCATTTCCATTGCCTAATCTCAGAGCTATTTTTTGTGCCTCCCTCTGGACACCTTCACTGTACTGGTTATTATTTGCTTCTTCATAACGATCCATCCATGCCTTGATTTTATTTTCCCACCCGAAGTTTGAAGTGTCAGTAGGATCAATCTCTGGAGCTGAACCCTAAAAATTAAAGTAAGTGACCAGATATTAGGAGGCAAGTTATACAAAAATTAAAAAAAAAATAATTCTACAAGAAGACACAAAATGAAGGGCAGAGGTATTGACTGAATTGATTTAAGGTTTGGGTTTTTAAGGAAGTCTAGTATAAAACTCTGCATTACTTAAAAATATTCAAGTTGAATTCAGTCACATCACATTTTTTCAAGAATTTTATTTCACTAATATCACCCAAGTTCAGGAATACATTCCCTCCTCAACAAAGATTCTAGCTTTCAGTGGGATGAGAATGGAGAGTGACACTGTTTCCTCCCACAACTGCACTGTATCACGAATCTATGAGTGCGGGAGTTGGAGGGTCACATCTCTCCGCCCACTCAACTTTTGTGAACATATGCAAATATACAGAACTCCAGCTTTTATCCTGTAATACACAGACTTGGTTTTCCCCTTTTAACCTCAAGGGTCATGCTGTATCTTTTCTTCCGCTGCACAACTTACTAAACTTTACTAATCCTACACCGACTACATTAAGGTTGTGACTCAACGTCACAGGCTTTGCACATATTTTTCCCTCCTTCTCTGCTCCTCACTACACAATTCTCTTCTGCAGTGCTTCAGATCCTTTCACTTTTAAAGAAAGTGCCATTGTACCTCCAGACCTCACAAGCAGCAGCCAGGCTGCAGCCAACCAAAGCTCCTTATGGACAGCAGCAGCCAGCCAACGCTCCCTTTTCTATCCACCTGAGCAGAGACACTATTAAATATTAATAAAACACAAGTAGTTCAGCAATTCAAATTACCTGTTTACATTTCTTTTGTGCATGAAGAAAACCATACACACAAACAGCATTAAAAAAGGTGTGATGCTAAGAAAACCATGAAAAAACCACAATGGAACCTTAGGAGCACCATATTCAAAAAACCCCCATACAATAGAGATTTTTCTTCCCCAATTCTATCTTCACTACTCAGAAGCCACATTTTATAAATTTGAGGCATAAATTGCATCCCACTTGTTTTTATACATCCCAAGCATGAGCGAACTATGGCAAATACCTAGTTCTCACACCAGGCATATTTTTATCTCACAGAAAATTTAAAGTCTGCTGTAACACTTCAATCTTACAAAGCAGACCTCCCAGCATGACTCCTCAGGCTGTGAAAGTACTAGTGAGTGGAGTCCCATCAGATGTATACACGGAGGGTATGACAGAGCAGAAATGCTAATTTATCTTTCAAATGCAATACAGATATCACATTATTTTGCTGGTTAAGAGTTATAAAAAGCTGGAGCTAAGTTTGAATGAGGTGTGTACTCAACTTTACTCCCTTATATAGCACAAATGAGCCCCAATTCATCCACTAGGCTCTTGAAAATCACCTATTCTCAGGATAAAAATTTGCACGACATTATTTCAGTTAAATTCCAGGACATAAAGATGTAGTGCATAATTTAAAATCACTGTGATGCATATGTAGTACATTAGTTATCAAGAAGAGAATATCTTAGTCCTTAATGTATAGTCCCAATTACATTCTTAATGCTTCTTATTATTTAAGTAATATACAATTAAAGTTTGACACAAACCCCAAACAAAATCACATTACCTTTACTCGTGAAGATTTCCTGGATCCTTCTCGAAATGCCTGGAATAAAATTAGATATATATATTCACTAGAAGAAATACAAACTCTCTTAAGGAATTCAAAATCTATTAACAAATTAACAGCTTTTCAGTGAAACGTGCAAGACGAAAACAACAGAACAAACTATGGTGAAATCTCAGAAAGGTAAGAGGTTACATCTCACAAAATGCATTTTAAAAACCAATTCAGCATTTCAACGTAAGCCATAGGAGAGTCCAGGTACCTCTACCCTTCTCCCACACTACAACTTGACTCTCTAGAATTTCAGAATCCAAGCCAAAATATGAGATAACAGAATAACACATGGCAGTAAATTTGTGTTCAGAATTGTCTGTTGAAGAGGAAACATCTTACTAAAAACTTCTTACAAGACATCAGTAACTAATTCTGACTTCTTTTAAAAGACAAAACTCTCATCCAAGCCAATGAAACAGAACTACAAAAAGCAACTTGATTCAGTAGGTTCCATGTACTTTACTTCTTAATATCTATTTAGTCTTCACGTATGTGATACTGTTTACACCTGTAGCTAAACCGTATAATGTCATTATTCTGTTTACCAAAGCAGTTTACTGGCTAACTTAGGGAGCACACTTCCACACAATTTCAACTGAAATAAATGGACACGGAGTCACATCAGGACAACTGATAGCAACCATTTCTGAATGTAAAACAACCACAAATGAATACTTGAAAAGAATTCTTCTTTGGGCATCCCAAAGTCTCTTCTGTCCATCTCTAACTATATCAAATAGTCCAGTAAATGCAATTCCTGATGTAAAATTCTGCCTCAATTATAAAATTAAACTTTCATAGCTAACATATATTAACTTGAAATAAGTGGGGGGGGCCACCAAGGGAAGACATTTACTGAAGAGTAATACAT
This sequence comes from Manacus candei, assembly GCF_025592945.1. Classification (NCBI taxonomy): domain Eukaryota; kingdom Metazoa; phylum Chordata; class Aves; order Passeriformes; family Pipridae; genus Manacus; species Manacus candei. The sequence continues at coordinate 2,084,486 of NW_026138111.1, read as the reverse complement.
TTCAAGCTAAAACCAAGTGTTAAAATACCCTGGTTTTTAAAAACCAGTGTCCCTCGGTAAGAGATGTCACAGTTATAATTTATAACACAGAGTAATACAAGAAATTACGTTCACTTACTTTTTTACATTTTGCTATGGTCTGTTCTTTCTCCCCACTTTTTTTCCTCTTCTTATCATTGACTTTTGTAACTCTTGTAGCAGTTAAAGTAATTGTCGTTGGTGTGTGTTGAAAAGCAGTGTACAGTTCCACAGGAACCTCATCACCACTCTCTGTTGCGCTGGTATCCCCATCTTTGAAACAAAGAATATTCTGTAAATAATCAAGTACTGCAGAAAGAACATTCACTAGTTACTCTACATCTGCCTTCAAAACCCAAAAATTCATACTGACAAATGCTCCAAGCATTCATATGCAAAGTTGACCAACAGCTGCAACAGCATGAAAATGAAGAACCAATGAGGACTGGTAATTAACAGATGTTTGTAATGCCAGGTAAGAAAAAGGTACCAGATCAATTCCATTTTTTGAATGCAATTATAGTACCATATTCCATTATAAGCAAAATTAGAATCAGAACAAAAAGCTTAAAAAAATATATTTGTTAACTTGTTCACTTATATTTAGCTTTTACTTGAAATATGGCATTAGGTGACTGTATTCTCAGATGACTGTATTCTAGAAGGGATTAAAAATAATGACTGATAAGCATTTCTTGTGAAGCCATATTAATTAATCACATGTAAGTCATAATCAACTATTTCAGCTGCAATCTGCAGTATCAAGTGCTTTTTTAGGATAAATATGTGAATTTAGCCAAAAGCCCTTTCTACTCAAAATCCCCTAACAGTAACATTCTGCTACTTGGGGAAAAGAAAACGGATGATGACATACGAACTGACAGATATTTTTTCTTTGTGCTGTGCACTCAGAGACGTGAAGGCCAAAGCCTGAAATTTAGCATTCATCAGCATTTATGTCAAACACATATCCTGACCTGAAACAGGATTACCCTAGTTCTGTCAAGATGAAAGGCTGTGAAGGATGGTGAGGACTGGAAGAGAGATGGTGCACACAGATAAGTTCATATGTGCTCAGTACAGATCTCTTGGATTTTAGCAGCTTTTCCAAATATTCTGCCTTCAATAAATACATTTCACACTAAGCAAAACTTTTTCCTCAAACTGCACAGATGCCAGATTTACAAATACTTAATATGAGAAGAGAGAAAACATTCCTTCTGAGCTCAGAAGGATGTTGCCTTAATCAGTGCACTCAACAGTCCTAATTCTTGAAACCTTCTTTACTAAATAAAGAACTCCAGCTATTGGTTACTCTGGATTTTTCTTGCTCACAACATTCCTTAACAAGATTCTTCTGTGCATAGTAAACAATCCTATTTTACTGTCTTGGTTGTTCTTTTCAACTATTTGTCAGGTACATAATTATGTTTTATGAATTAGGAATTGATGATGATTTCTGAATCCGTTTACATTTTTGCTGGGAATATTTTCTAAACTAGAATAAAAAGCACACAGAAAGAAGAAATATCTAACCAAAGGTGAATGAACAGCAGAATAACCAAAGCCTGAGAAACAGAAACCCAAGGACCTCTTGAAATTGTCAATGTCCGTAGTGCATACACTAATGCCTGCAGAATCATGTCACTGCCACACACCTCCCCCTTGCCCCAAACCCCACGGAACAGCATCTTCCTTAAGGAAGCAACATTTCAACATTGTTGTCTACACTGTGCTCTAACTTACTGTAAAGAATAATTACCTCAACTGAACATATAATTACATAGAGTTGTTTTGGGACACTCCTTCCTAACCTACATAACCTGCTTTCACTTTGAAGAGCCTTAGTAAAGCACACTAAGTGAAGATCATGAGTTTGCATGTCAGAAGGCAAGATACAAACTCTCCAAAATTCACATTATGGGTCCAGATTCATTTACCCATAGGCAGCAAATGACCTGGACAGCAACGATTTCAAGACCAGGCAGCTTGAAGCAACATCCTTGAATAAGTTACACATCTAGATACTTTATCTTAAAAAAACCCAAACAAAACAAAAAACAAAACAAAAAACCAAAAAATAAAAACCCAACCAAACACAAAAAAACCCCAAATCCAAAACATCCCGTATTCAGCTGGGTAGGGGCTTAACAAAGGTGTTCCCTTCACTGAACCACAGTACACAATCCAATGGACAGTAAGCTGCATCAGAATTACACTTTTATACCAGAACAACAAAATCAGCATCACCACATACAACCACAGGCTAAATATTTTGCCAGAAAAAGATGTGATGTGGTTACACACAGAAATTTAGGACACACAGTTTTGTATCACGTGAAATGTTCATCCAAAAGCTATTTTCTTGAAGCAAACCAACTGATCTACTACTTGCTCCCCACTGTTGCTAAACCAGCAATATTTTAGGTATCTTTACAATAAAAACCACTGTACTGTAAAGAATTCCCATATCTAAATGAAAAGCCCTATATATACACACTCATCAAAATCATTCAAATAATACAATCTTACTTTTTATCAAACACCTGTAACTTAATAATAAGTGAATTACAAGGAACATTCTGCTACTGTTGAATATTTAAAACATTGAAAATATGCATTTGAATTGATGTCACTTTTGCTTTTCCTAATTGGAATCCTCTATGAAAACTGGCCCTTTTACTGATGTCTTGTGACAGTTCATACCCAGAATCACTAAGTCCTCCTGAACTGTGTAACAACTGTCAACATGAAGTGGATTTAGCCAAGGTACAGGTGCAAGCACACACATTCAAGTTATGTATTATAAATCACAGTCATCAACACTACACTTTGAGTTTTAGACTAAAGAGGAACCAGTATTTGTCTTTATTTTTAACTCTGGATACTTCAGATTTACCACTTAGTAATCTCTCTTCCTACTGAAAGTATATAACAGATTTAAAAGACTCATCATCAGGATTAAGGAGGGTTGAACACTAACTTCAAAGGTACAATCTCTTCAGCTTCTGTTAAGATTTTCAATTTCTCTTCCCTTAAGTTTACTGTAAAATGATCAGACAGTGTGCCTACAAATCCCAAGAGATGACTTAAATAGCTCAGACCATCAACTTCCCCTATCCTGTATGTAAACTCAAGTTCATCCTCACAGTATCATCCTATCCCTCAGTAAATGCATTAACTCCACATGAATTATAAACCTACTTGCTCTATTCTTTAAATAGTCAGCAAAAATAATTTTAAATTCTAAAAAAATTTTAGAATTTAAGTTTTGTTGACCTAGTAGGTTAACAAAAACTTCATAAAAGAAGTTTGGTTTCATTAAAATAAAAACAGAAAAAAACACATGATTTAGTTTTATGAGTAAGACATTAATGCCTTTAACAGATTTTAGGCAGTTCAGCCCCAGATAACATCAAGTGTCAACTGCACCAAGAAGCACAATTAAGCCAGACCAGACACTTCAGATTTTCTGAAGGCATGTGAAGTGGGCATCAGGACCTTACGTACATGGTATTTTTTAAAGAAATCTTAAAACACGCTCCATTACTTTAGAGACATGATTTAAAAGTCAAACATGTTTAGGAAGATGACTTCCTCCCAATTTATTACTTCTGTAATAGAGTCTGAAAGTACCACCGGTCAATCAAGACTTCTACAACACATTTTGGCAATGGCTGGACAGAACCCCTGACAAGTTAGGCTAGATGAGTTTTAAAATTGTGTGAACAGGTAGGAGAGCTAATTTCATAAAACACATAGACTGAAGTGGGTACTTGTACTACAAGCCTCATCTAGTTATCAAAGGCAAATAAACCCTCAAAACATCATATTACCTACATCATATTACCCAAGCAACTGTTCTCATTGGCAAAACAAACCCAAAACCATACCAAAACATGCCCCCAATCTACATCCAACAAATGAGAATTAGGATCTCCTCGAAAGTTCTTTTCAAAAAGAAAGTAGACTTAGAAATCCTCTCACCTCAAAAGAAACCCAAATGTTCAAGAGATTAAATTACTACAGACTAATACAAAAGAAGTAGTTCTGACAGCCATTAACAAAACACATGGAACTATAACAATTCTGATACAATATTATTCTGGTAATAATACAGTCAAGTAAAAGGCATTGGTTTACTGAACCTTATATGCTGAAGTCTGTCAAAGCTGCAGGAACCATGTGTACAGTTTTAAGTCTATACAGTTGATTTATATGTATAAGCTTTACTGAGGAAAAAGCTTTTAAGTTCTACTCACCTGACATATTTTCCCTTTTCCTTCGTTGCAACAACACTGCCCTTTCTTTATCTAAACTCCTGAAATGAGAAAATAAATCAGTGCATCTAAGTATTAAAACAGATCTTCACCATTTCCCAATGACTATTACAGAATAAACAGTAAACTAACTTAATGTTCAGATACTTAGAAAAACATCAGTTGTGCACTGTTCCATTCCGTTTTGATGGAAGGCACATACATGTATCCAAATCATCTGAAAGCAAAATAAAATTTGATAGCTCAGAACAGAGACTGACAGTTGGTCCAGGGATTACAGATAAGCAGGCATTACACCATTTTCCTGCAGATTCTTCAGAACAATCATCACAATACAATACTGAACAAATATTCTACGATGACAAGGTCCAAATTACTTCTCAGAAGAAAAAAGAACAATTTCCGGGTATTTAAAATTTTCTGAACACGTTTTTTTTGCTGTTTAATTAACAATCTGCAACATAAGCAACAGCAGCATTTTATACTCTACATCACAGACAGCAACTATGATGACAGTCAGGTATAACGTGCCTACCAGAGTCAGAACAAAAAGCCCTCCTTGCCATGTCATATGACTGCAAGTTGGGGAGAATGGAGGGGGGTGGTGGGGAGAGGGGGACCACATGCAAGTACTTGTTCCAGAGCAAGAAATCCTCCAAGTGATCCCTGCAGCATATCAGAACAGGGCCATAACCTGAGAACACTGCTGTTAAGAGTTCTTAATGTATGACAGCCATGAAACGAAATATGGAATGGACTGTCTGTGTATCAATCTGCCTGAGAAAGTATCCAGGAATCACTGCTATTTTCATATGCATTTCAAGGGTTTATTCCTGCTGCCTAGTGAAGTGAAACAGTGACTACTGTGCACAAGGGAATGGAGGCTGGTAAGACTGCCTATATCAGAAATGTAGCTCTTTAACTAGAATTGTCAGGACTATGCTACATGGTCTGTTTTATCTGCTGGTTGTTAGAATAACCAATTTTGTTTTCCCCAACAACTCCTCTTTTTCATATCTCTACTCAATCCACTTTAATTCAGAATTCAAAATAAACCAAACTACTCACCTGGGCTGACAACGTTCACACAGATATATGTCAGGAATATGCTGTCTGTCAATCCCCATACAGTCAATGTGCTGCCAGACACTTTTAAGAAAAAAAACAAACAACAAAACCTCAACTTCTAAGCACAATTTTAAAAATTACGTGTACAACACACAGAGACAGAAAGTAAGTAGTTCTTTTTTTTTTCTCCATCATTTTTGATCTTTACTCAAATTGAATGCCTATATCTCAGTCACCATCTTTGCCACCAGTCTGCCAGCTGACCCATTTTCTCTCTTGGAAATTTTCCTCTAACACCAGAAATAAAATGGTAAATTATCACAACAGAGAACGAGACAGACAAATACCCTCAGCAATAACACTTATGCTCCACATAGTAAAAAGTGTTTTGTTTTTAAACAAAAGGATTCAATTTTCTTTTAGGAATAGATATGTACTTTTATTTTTATATACAGAAATAAACAGAAAGATATAGGTTTAATTACTTACATATTTTAAGAGAACATATAAAAATACACCTGGCATGACTGGTAGTACCGTTGTGCAGCACAGAAAGAGCTTTAACTGATTCCCACAGTCAGGGAAGAGAGGCTGCTTGCTGAAGGCTAACTTAAAACAGTAGTTTGTGCTCATCCCCACATTGCTAGAAGGATCAGGGACACAAAAATTGTTATCTTCCCAGTTGTGGGTTTACCACAATTCTTTCCAACTCCTCAGAGATAATTGCTTCTTCAAAGGAAGCAGACTAACTGGTGACTGCCTACAATTGCACTGCTGAGAGAACACCTTAATATGTTTCAAAAGAAGGGGCAAAGGTTATCAGAATCAAGGACCATGAGAAATGACCAACAAGCTTGTTACGTAAGAAGACAGAAAAATGGAACTCACATTGGTGTTTTAATTAGCTGTAACAATCATTAAATACATGAAGATCTAATAAATTCAGCAGCATTCATTAACCATACTGAATGTAAAATAGAGGCTAATATTTAGTAGAAACATGAGATTTGTCTTCTCCTGATAATTTTTCCAACTCCAAGTATTTAACAGCAGTCTTCTACTATACTATGATCAAATAGGTGCTTACACATAATGACAGAAGTTTAAACATTTAACTTCAGCTTCTCCAGTAAGAATCTAGGTTAGTCTTTTCATACTTATTAAAAATTCTTAAAACTATATCCTTTGAAAATTAAAGAGTTCTTATCAGAAAGATCATGCACAGAGAAATCAATACTTGAAAAGCTTCTTTCATGTTATTTTGCATCCTTCAAGTTACCTGATTTACACATACATAATTCACCAAGATGCTTTACTAATACATGCAGATGAAGTGATTCCTAGGTCTTTGTTTTATCATAGTAACAAACAACTTGGACAAAATACCAGAGAGACATTCTTTTTAGAGGGGAAAAAAAGATATGCCCTTATTAAGCTGTAGTGCACAAGTAAAGGCATGAACAAAAGGAGGAGTAGTCAAGACAGACTGGAATAAAGTATAAAATACTCACTGGTCTTAATCAGCTGTCTTACCTATTACAAAAACCACATAACCTACAAACTCTTTTTTGATGGAAGGAAATTCCCTGTCCCTGGACATAATTAAAATATCATTTAGTTACACTTCCTTCAGTGCAGCTTGAAATTTTAAGTAATTTTTACCTTTTAAATTATTTTAATATGCCTTACCTGCATTTGTCACAACAGATCATATATCCATCATCATGTGTAAAGCCACAAATGCATCTGGTAATATCAGTTCCATAGCTTCCATCCTCTGACGTACTGATGGTAGTAGCACTAGAGGTTTCATCAAAGTTGGGAGTGGTAAATATGCCTACTTCATTCTTGCTTATAAGCACTGATGGAGGAGGAGAAGCTGGAGGCGTTGGAGGAGGCCGAGCACCATAGTTATGGTCCTAGATTTTCGTTAAAAGATTAGTTATAACAACTCATAAATCCTCATACACTGATGGTTATTCAAGCCCAAGTGTATGAATTCACTTGGCAAAGAACTTCAGTGTTATTTTTTAGTGAAAAGTTAAAGTTTTATTTTTATCATTATTTAATCTTATTTTCTAACTTGACTATGTTTAACATGTAAGTTCACTATGTTCTGTATTCTACTGCTAATCAACCATCTTTAGTCAACCTACCCAGCTCCCAATAAGATATAGAAATATAAGCATGAATCAGTTTTCCAGCTAAGAACAGCAGATTTTACATAATATATTTTGTACAGAATACTTAGCACAAAACTTACTGCATAGGGCAAACCAATGTAACTGTGTGAATGCGAGCTGCTGGTATACAACTGGTGCGGATAACTGTTCGATTTTTCAACTACCACAGGGCTAGCTTCTACAGATTCTGGTCTGCAAGGCAAAAGACAGATGAAGAACAAATGCAATTAGTATGTAATTTATATTAATAAATTGGAAGTACCTGCTGCACAACTTCTAATTAATTCCCTGCTGATTCTGTTTAAAGGCGCACAGAGGGGCAGGAACAAACTTGCACCCCTCACTCAAAAAAAACCAAAACACCAAAAACCAACAACCAAAAAAACCAAGAGTGGTAACAGAAAAAAAAACAACAAACAACAACAAACAAAAAAACCACACTGAGCAGTAACAGAATCTGCAGAAAGGAATTGTGACCGAGGACTGAAGCTGTAATTCCAAGCACTGCTCATGGATAGAGCCCTGCAGTGACACACAGTGGCAGTGACAGGGCACCACCCACATCCACTGTTTCCACAAGCAGAAATCCTAACTAGGGCAAATCTATCTAAATGAGGTAGTTTCTATCGATTTATCTTTAAATAGAAAGAAAAAAAGTGCTAACAATTTGTGAGAGAAGGTTTTGTAATCAAAGGCAGGGCCTTCTTCAATATACAAACTATGTGTCATATACACTAAACCACAACATGAAAGACAAGAAAGATAAAGGAATACTAAAACAGGAACAAACACAATTTGAGCACAAGAAATTATACCTTTATTACATTTCTTCAGCAGTTACATTCATGAGTGCATGCAAGCATACTCTCATGACTGAGAGAACTTGAAGTTTTTTCACTGCACCATACAATTCAATCGCAGTAGGACAAATTAATCCAGGTTACCTAAAGTGCCTTTTTTTTTTTTACACTGGCATAGCAAAATATAAACATCTAAAACTAAGGTGGTTTTGACTCCCATCACAAATCAGGTCTGGTTCACTTTTCTAATTTTATTTTTATTAAAAGTGAAGTCTATTTCCCATCACATATATCTTACTAATTCCTTGAGCTGATTTTGAAAACAAACTCGGTATTTCTGAAAAGGAATAGAGACTGATTTTTTTTTCTTAGACACTAAAATATTTAATAGAGGCTTTGTTATACCATGAAGCTATACTAGTTTGATTTGAAGGACACCAGTAACCTATATTTGTTGGTAATATGTTTTGTAAAAATATAATTAATTATTAGCTTTCTCAAAACAAAATACAGTATTTTGACATCTATTTGAAAGTGTTCTACTAAAGGTTTTGGTAGGTCCTTTCTTCTTATGAGCTTTTCCCCATGTGAGATTACTACATGACAGAATTGTTTAAAAAGAAACTCTATTTAAAAACACTACTGGGTAAAGACTTCAGTTTCTAGAGTGCAAAGAAAAAAACCTTTTTTAAAAGATCAATGTCTCCAACAGTCATCAGCTGCCTTTTGTAGAGAGTGAGCAAACGTGTGAGCACACAAATAATATGAAGTACTAGCGTTAAAAATACAACTTCTGACTAGCATGAGACTAACTCTGACAACACTTGCTCTTTGTTAACTCATAAACCCCCAAAAATTCTCATTTACTTTCCTATACCACTTCACAACTTGAAAATATGAATTTATTCAGAGCTTGCTGGAATTAGCTTCTAGAAGCAGCTCAGAACTTGCCAGGTTTATCAAACCCATTACTACAGAAAACCACAAAAGATGAAAAAGCCTTCACCAACATAACACATTTGTGTGGTAATCATACATCTCTTCTGTCACCCAGTTAATCCTTCTGATGATCAAGCCAAACAAAATGCCAATGAATGAGGCATTAGCTCCCCTCCATCATGGCCAGGTCAGAAACCAAGTTCTCTTTCTCCTGTACATGAGAGTCTTGAGCACTGCATCGCTTCTACTGCTGTTCTTCACCATCTCCTGAATGAGACAAGTGGTAGCAAAGTTACTCTTACCCACTCTGCCTTCAATGCTCAGCCTTGGTCTTGTTGGGATAAACTCAGTTTTCAGAGCAGGAAGGCTTACTGATACAGGACAGGCAGGGGGAATTCTGGTACAATTCACCCTTCAGCAATGCCACAACTAATTTAGGAGAACTTCCTTCGTTAAAAATAAGTATTACTACGACCTAGATACCATCTACTTTAACACAGGAATATGCAGTGAAAGATGCCAGAATGGAAGTGTCCTAAAAAGAGAGGTCGTGTATTTCATCTACTATCTAAAAAATTGAAAAGATACTCTAAATCTCTTGCAAAATCTGAGGCAAGACAGTACAGTCTCCTCCCTAAATACATTTCTACCTACTCTAGCAATTTATAAACCACTTAAGAGAACAAAGTTTAATATTGTGAGGCAAAAGTTATATTAAACAAAGTTTAATACAAGAGCTGTGGGCAGCAGAAGCATTAGGCTTCCAAAACCAAAATACATATATCTTCAACTATTTAAATACTCATAAAACAGATTCAGATCACAAGGTTAATAAGGAAAAAGCACAGCTTTACTTGAACAAGGAGAATCAGGAAAACAGTGGGAGAAAAATCAGGTGATACAAAAAGGCATTTCAGTATTTCATTAAAAGAGCTGTAACAAATACAAATTTAGAGCACAGTCGGCTTATCTGGGGGGCACAGATACTACTTTAATTTATAACAGATGCTCACTAGAGCTCTGAACATAACTGCTGCTGTTCCATTCATCCACTACACTGCACTGGGCTGGGGAAGGAGGTGGTAGAGCATTCACTGAAGCCAGAAATTAACCCTCACAGGTTTCCTTTACAATCAACAGAAAAGTGATAAGGATCCCATAAGCAGTACAGAATGAGAATTGTTTCTCCAGAGAACCACACACAGAAGTAACTTTGGTAGACAGGTCACCAAATTCCTTATCACCCTTGTCATGCCCACCATGTGCACGACCTTAAAACAGAAAACACACATTCTACATTATTGTTTGTTCAAAGGTTAAAATCTTTCTTCTGAAAGGGGCATCTCAGAATTGGACATTTAGTGAAGGAGTACCTCTTGGTAAAACATTTAACTGCACAGATGATTAAAGCATGAGATAACACTTAATTTAAAAATCAGGTTTTAAATTTTTTGGGGGCTCAAGTGGCAGGGCCCAGGCAGCAAGGCAAAACTACTGTATTATACACCCCCCCCATCTCACCATTGGCATCCTTACAGGCATCCCGAGAAGCAAGTTTTCAGAAAGAAAAGTGTAAGCATTCAGATCTGTGAGAACACTACAAGGTTTTCCTTGCTTGCATTTTTGGACACAAGCCAGTTCTGTAACAGACTGAGGTACTAAGCCTGTAAGCCTTCTGATCATACCACATTTTTCAGCTTCACCTCAAACAACTACAGTCTCAGTGTCTAACTAAGGCAGATATTTATCTTATTTTTGGTATTCATCAAAACTGAAGTGTCTGCATTACAATATATCTGAAGTATGACCAAAATACTAATATCATTTCCTAAAATAAACAATCATTACTGTTATAAACTGACCCTCATATTTTGCTAAAATATCATATATACTTATTAAGCACTGTGGTTAGCAATTCAAAACTGTGCAAAATATTCACAAGGAACAAAATAAAATGCTCCTAGGCTGCAATGATTTAAGAGATTCCTGTAACCTGAAAACAGGAACATAGTATTTTATCAAATCAATTAAAAAAGGAGAGATGCCTGTATTTTAAAAAAACCCAAGAAATAAAACTTCACAGAATTTTCATTCTGCAAGTGAAACAACTCATGTTCTGGGTCATTTCTGCATGTTGCCAGCAGATGGCATTACTGAGAAATCAAAAGCAACACGAGAGCAGTTTACCAAAACAGTCCCTACAACCTTATACTTAACCTATATTAAAGGAATCAACTGTCAACGATTAGAAGCAATTGTTCCCTAAAACGTGACCTCCCCTACCCCATTCCTTTTAATTACTGCTTTGTTTCTGACCATTTAATAATTTTAAAAAAAGTGTGCTGGTTTTGACTAGTACCCAACATACAATCAGTCCTTAGATTTTGGGGCTATTAACGACTTCTCTAAAAATGTACGTGTTCAAAATCTCACTAAGAACTCAAATATTCAAAGCCAAGTGGGTATCCAAGCTTTAGGCTATGAACACTTAACTAACAGTACTTTCTGAAAATGTGTCAAAACTCTAAATGGAACCTTCTGCTTTCACACATGCTTCAGCAACATCAATCTGCCACATGCCAATTGATAGGTCTGATTTTCAAGTTCAGGTGTGTTTTCCACTTGTACCAGCACACCTGAGCAGTATCTGCCTGAAGGTCATCTTAGATAAAGGAATAAAATATATTTCGTATGATACTTCACCTAACCAAACACATCTGTCAGGATTCAACATCTAGACAACAAAGAACCAAGCACTGCTCCTTTACCAGGGAGTTGGTTCTGCTACCTAAGCACCTTGTAGCAGGCTCTGCAAGTCCAGGCTGGCCCGCTATCGTCTGTACGTAAGGCTACAACAACGCTCATCATTTTTTCTTCGGGATACTGAACTCAACACAGTGATCTCTACACTGTGACTGTGAGGTTTATTATACAGGCCTTCTGTCTAAAAAACATATACAGATACTAAAACCAGAAAAACAGTACCATCAACGGCATTTCCCAATGTGTAGCTTATACTCATCTTCCAAGCTACACTAGTACTCTCTGCAGTTAGGAAGCATATTTTGAACCTCCCGAAATGGCTGGTTCTGCTATTGGTCCTTACCAGTTCAGCAGTCACACACATTCATTGTCAGTAAGATCTACAAATTAAAGCAAAATATGTGTGCTCTGACTACTGCAGTATTATGAACATCTATCTGGAGATCCCACTTAAGCACACATAAGAAACAAGAGTATTTAATCCAATTTTTAAGATGTTTAAACCTTTTAATAAGTTATTCTACACATACCTACTTGATACAATTATTAAAATAATATGTGAACCTATTAGTCACAAAAACTATCCACTTTTTTAAGAGGCTATTGCCTTGGTTCAAAGCATAGGGCAGAATCTTGTAGCAGAAACAGTACTAAACAAAGAGTATTTTCCCGGGCTCCTTCTCTTGCATAATTGGGTTTGCCACTCCCCCACTCTTGTGTTTGCTCATGCTTCAGCAACTGATGAAGCAATATCAGACCTGCTGGTCACAGTGGAGAAATTCCAACTCTTCCTTCTTGGGAAAACCCTAGAACTTGCTTAAAGACCATCTATGACTGTTATTAATACAATCTATATCCAACAGGCTACTCTCTGGAAGAAAATGTACAAAAAAAAATATATAAGTCCTAGAGATGGTGATAAAAAAGGTTTAGAACTGTGTAAGCCGGTAGGTTAGGGACACACCTTTCTGTCACACTGCTTTAGACACTGACATGGCTTCTGAATCAGAGTAAGCCAATCATACAACTACTACACACATTTCATGTAAGTACAGCAGAGATGATAAGAATTAATCTAATTGGTAACAGTCACTTAACATCTGAAGAAAAGCAATTCCTAACTGGGTTGCTCTGCCACGGTATCAAGCGAATAACACACTGTGAACTCTATCTTGTTTATACTCACAACTATATTTATTTATTTTAATTCCAGCATGGCATGCTGTGTCTGCAAGGAATGTCAGCAACCTCAGGAATCATGACCTTCTCTAAACATAAAAGAAAAGTACAGGAAAAGATAATGAAAAGAGCTGTGAACAGTTCACTAAAGTTAAAAAATCTTCTGCACCAAGGTAATTAGTATTCATTATATGAAGAGATAAACAAAACATTAAAAATTTAATGTGACAAAAAACTGAACTGCAAATTCTTGGTTCTCTTCAGAGAAATGGTGTAAACTTAGAATAGCCTTATATATAACTGGAAACACAGGAGAGAAACATTCCTTTTAAAAGCTGTTCAAGCGTTCTGTTCAAACTTTTTGTCAAAGTTTGGAAGAAAAACACTTCTTAAACAGATTAATATTGCTTAGCACATGCTCTCAAGCAAAGATTGTGTGCAAGCTACTGAAATTTGTTATCCAATACAGGTATTCAAATGTTTTATATTTATAAAAAAATGTCAAGCATGTATGTAAACTAAAAGTCTAATCCATTTTTTCAATATCTAATGCAAGCAAATGTATGTTTGTGGCAACCAAAGATAGGGAGCCTTTAACATTACTACAGAAAGGCTCAGAGGAAGGATAAGAGTAACACCATCTCAAGTGGTTCAAAAAAACCAAACCCCAATTCAATATAAGTGATGAATTTCACATTTCTGCTAATATATTCATGTTGGTCTTTTCATCTATATATGCAAAGAAGTTATATGAGATTGTCTGTGGCTTCCACAAACTATCCTGATCCTTAGTATCTTTTGACACCCACCTCTCTTCCCCAAAAAACTTGCCAATCATGCACTCTACTAATGCAAAAGCAACAGTCAGTGATCACCAGTACCTAAACTCTGACCCATCAATACAAGTGTGGTGGTGGGGGAAACCTCCCAAAAAAACCTCCCACAAAACAAACAGAAAAATCCACAAGTCCTCCCAATCCCCCAAAACACAAAAATTCACTCCATTTATTACATGCAAAGCAGAGTTGATTGAATTCAGGATTTCACTGGCTTTTTGTAACCCTTTATACACACTTACTAAGTAAATGAATGAGCAACAAACGAATTTCTATTAGGCTTCCAATTAGGAATAACTTCATGAAGACATGGTGTTAACTAATTAAGCTAGGCCTTCAATTTTCATAAATAAAGGCACCTTTGTCTCAATTACTACCACTGTTTTGCAGTTTAACACACAACATTAATTTACCTTTCTAACATGCAAAGTCAAAAATATTTTTTACACAGTTAAAAAGGAAACTGAAATGGCAAGTATTTTAAGCATGAAAAACAAAACAAGTAGCATCTTTATTTCTCAGTCTGATGACCAAGAAAAATCTGCATCTGCAGTAAAGTTCAGCTTCTCTGCTTTGCTCCCCCTGAAGAGGAAGAAACTGACTTAAGAATAAAGTGACAGTTATTAATTTAAGTAATTAAAGATTCAACAAAACTAAGTTCTCTCCAACTGTATTCATAAAAATACTCACAAAGGAAAACATAAAAATAATTCACGAAGGAAAACATAAAAATAATTTAAAAATAAGTAAGAACGCTTACAAATCATGTTCCCATACTTACTCTGAGCCTGCAGCCATTTCCAAATAAGAAGTATCTGCTGTGTCAACCCCCAATGGGATCACTATGCTCATGACGTTCGTTTCTGATAAATTCGATTACTACGGAGTCCTATGCATTGGTATCCAAAACACTGGGGCATGCCAGCCACAGTGCTCATTGCAAACATCTAAGTGCATCCACAAACCCTGGGAAAAACAAAACAAAACATGCAGGAGACTGAGTCAGTTTATTTTAAAACCAGGTAATTTTACATCACGTTAATTTTAATAAAGAACTTATCACCTGTATCTGTCACACTTATTTCATTAGTTTTATTTTAGACAAGCAAAAGGAGAGGAAAACATTGAATTTCAATCATCTTTAAAAGTTAACTTCCAATACACTTCTTTTAAGACTGTGATGATCTTACTGTCTGAACTTAAAAATATTACAAACTGACAAAAAATATTATCATTCAAATTTGTGATGAAAACCCCCAGCATATTCAGGGAGATGACAGACTCGCTTTAATGGCAGATTTACCAAACATGAAGTACATCTGCTTACTGCCCTATGTTGTCAAAGCCCAGTTGCTATATACCTTTCAACAAAAACCTGGTTACAGAATTTTTCAAGCACATCTTAGGATTGTTCACTTTTATTTTGTACTTTAAAAGAAACCAAACTACTCAATGTCTTAGCTTCCATTCAGTATTTTTTAAAGCAAAATCATTCTAATGATTCACAATAATGAAAAATTTTCCATCTTATTTTAATAGATTGCCACTAAAAGATGTCACACCTTTGGTGTCACTTTTAGAAGTTATTTTTTAAGTAGTAAAATAAAAAGAATCAGTAGCAGTTTCTAATTGTAGAGCAAAGCTACAATCTGCTTGACATGCATGAGCACAATGATTGCCAGCTACTACCATTCTCCCACTTCTCTTACTGCACAGGGCAGAACACCCAGCCAAGTACAGGAGATGTAAACAGCACCTCAGCTACTCACAGATTAGTAAACTAATGCACTTTTACACACTAATACAGACAAGGTTTTCCACAAGTTACTAGGTAATTGAAGTAAAATAGCCCAATAACTTCAGTACTTACATAAGGAGCAAATGCAAACTCCTTCCAAGATGTCAAAATTCCAAGAACACAAACCATTCACTTGCAATGAGACACATACAGTGCCTACTAAATACACTCCTCTCATACCACAAAGTCTACAAAAGCCTAATAGTTTTGAGATCAACATATTTTAACATGCTTATCCTTGCCAAACACTAGATTGCCAAGAAAAAAAACTAACAAGCCTCCAGTGTAAAATGGACTTCAGACAAGCATTGTGGAATTACACTTGATTTCTTCAGGGTGATGAAGTGGCACGTACAAGGCATCTCTAAAGTAGGAGATGGCAGCAAGTCTTCATTTTACCTCCTAAATTCTGTAACCCTACTGAAGTTTGTCAATTAACATAAGAACATGCAGAGATGTCTAAAGTGCCTAAACCTACAGTTCGCTCTCCTTCTAGACAGAAAAAGTTGTGTTTTGGTCCTATTCCATGAGACACCAAACACAACGAACTGGAAAGCAGTCAGGCCAACCAACCATAGGAGTATTTTGCTTTCCTCATTTAAACACTGAGCATTTTCTTACTAAATACCACAAATAACAAACTGTATCACCAGCTATGCATAAAATTAAGAAAAAACATACTATTTTCAAGAATAAGCAGAAAAAAAACCCCATTAAACCAAAAGCAGGTAACTGAGTATTTTTCATAGTAGGCATGAAAAAACCCCAAGCCCCTCCCAGCAGTTTACATGAGCACTCATTCTGCCACCATATAGGTTCCTCTACCTGTAGGGTGGGACTCTGAACAGCTGTATCTACAACCTACAGGAAACATCAACTTACCATTTACTTCTCTTCTTCTAAAAAGAGTAAAAAATATACCCAATAACTGAAAGGAAACCACACCATTTTTTAAGTCCAGGTAAATCAGCTATCCCACGGTTAAGGGCTGTTCCATTACTACCTGCAGAGTGACCTATGCTAACAAAGCATTAGCATAATGCAGTTTTTACTTTATACCTCTTATCAGGTAATTCCAAAAAAACCCAGTTTTAGTGTTTCAAAGTAGGTCCAAAAGACATATTGGACATCAGTGCTTAAGATGTTTCTTGCACTTAAAACTGCTCTTTGTGGTGGTGTCATTTTTTTAGTAGCATTTTCTTTAGACACTTCTGGCCAGGTAGAGTAACAACTGAAAATTAATGTAGGCAAAAATGCCCAGGAGACTGATGGAAGAAAGAACATGCTCAGAGAGCTGTCTCATGGGCTATGACATCTCCAAACTTACCTAAAAACAACTGAAGTTACCCAATCATTATATAAAAGTGACCTCCACTGTCAATGCAGAAAGAAGAGATCTGGTTACCAAATCTGAGAATCAAGTGAAATTTGACATCTTTCTTAGAACTAATATAGAAAAAGAAGAGCTATGCTTATTTTTTAGAGCAATGTATAGATTGGGAATTAATTGCTAATGCATGGCCCAATTAATGACAATCTCTGACAAAGCAAATACATCACCATTCTGGTAAAAAAAAAAAAAAAAAAAAAGAAGGGGAACACAGCCAAGACTAACTTTTTACCCTATGGTAGGCTATTCTGACCTTTGTCAGAATTCACTCAAAAATTCTAATAGCCTGACCTAAGTGGAATAAAAGCAGAAAATTGAGGAATCAAAATTTATTTTGATTTATTTTTGTTTCATCTAAAAGGAAGTAGAACATGATGGTAATATTACTTCATTATTTTTTACCACCCTTCATCACACACACAAAACCCTCTAATGCTTCTTCTTTGCCTACAGTTAAGTCTGGAAGAACAGAGGCAGTCACCTGCTCGCAACACCTACAGAGCCAAGTTAATTCAAACGAATATTGCTCATTATTTGTGAGTAGCCATCCCCAACAAATGCCTCTAATGGGGGTGGGGGGGATCTAGGATAAATTAATTACACTACACCCACTTATTACACAGAACTGTGACCTTATATATAGGCCATCCATTTATGAACACCACAGTGATATCAAATTGAGGACGATGGAAAGCAATTATTATCAGTCAAGTCAGAACCAGAAGCATTGTCATGACATACTAAAATATTCCCAGTATTTTTATAACTTCAGAAAGAAAATAACACAACCACTGGGGAACTTTATCTATCTTAAAAGTGACTGTTTATCCTTTGAAGCTTGATATTTTAGATGAGTCATAAAATACTATCTGCTGTCATAATTTGGTACTTTCCAATTTCTGCAAGTATCCATCTATTTCAAGTAGTTATTCTTTCAGAACTCTGACAATCTGCCATCCATGGCCTTTAAGAAACTGTTTTCATAGGTGCATCCATTTAAATAATTGACCAGGAGTAGAAAGAAGGGTGCTACAAAAGAAGTCTTCCTACAATCCAAGCAGTTTATACACAATTTACTGTAAAAAAAGTCTTTCTTCAACAGTACATGAATCTGAATGTTAGGAACGCCACACTAGTTTGTCCAGTTAATTTTAGGGTCATACAGCTACAAACCACAACACAAAAACTGCTGGGCCAAAGTTCACTGATCAGCTCTTTCTGGGCAAAGTAACTTATCTACTGTACCCTAATTAACAAGAGTAGAGGTCCTCCAATTTTGTTCTAGTCCACTCTATTCTTTTAGTGATAATACACTCTAAGCTTTGAAAGAATTTTGGCAATTTCTTAGATTGACCAGATTTTCTCATTATCACCCTACCTATATGAAAAAAATATTCCCTATTCAAATTAATTTTGCTTTTATTTAATTGCAGTAAAAGTTTATCTTGCCCTAATAGTACCATTTTCATCTCAAAACCTAAAAAGCTTTCTGTTTAGTGTGGTTAAACCATTTATTTTGTGCAAGATCAACCTCCCGCCTGAAACCCACCACACTTCACCATTCATTCACATTGGTTTACACTTTCCATGGCACATTTTCTCTCTAGAGAATACTAAGGGGCTTCTTGACTTAACAGCTGTATCAAGTCTAAAATATGTGAAGCCTCACCATACTTCTCATGATCCATTTTATGACACGAGAACTCTTTTTTAAAAATTAATTGTGCTCTCACAACAGAGAAACACAATAAATTCCAAAATGTTCATCTCTGTGGCTTTGTACAGAGAACATAATTTATGCATTAAACAACAGAAAATAACTTACATATTATCCCTGAGGTATTCCACTTACACAACATTAATCTGTGGTCTAACAAAGACCACATGATTCTTTTCTGCCACGTCCTTCTAAGATCAACTGTGTCACATCACAAGAGAAAACCTTTTCACTGGTACACAGTGGAGGAAAAAACCCAAATTCAGCTCCTGAATCAGAAGGTAAATTCTAATCACCTGAAGCTACATCAGTAGTTTTGAACCTGATCAATACAGGATCCAAACATTCAAAATGAAACCCACTTGCCCTGCTCAGATGCTGGCAGAGGGAACTCCAGGCCTGCTTATCAGCATTATCTTTCTCCTCCTACTTTCTTCTTGTAGGACCATCAAACTCTATCTACAACAGACTCAGGAAACAAGCAGATGACAGATCACCTAGACAGAAAGCATACTTGAAAAATAAGAACTTGGAAGTGTAGCCAAACTGTCCAGATGACTCCAACAAGGTTTCATAATCCCAGCTATCAATCATCCTTTAAGTGTCAAGAGTCCAGACAAATTCTTCCAATGCATTTTACATTAACTTTCTTTTTGTTTCTTTTCAATTTTTACCCTCAAGAAGGCAGAAAAAATATTTTTTTCAGCATTTACCTACTTTCACTTGTATTTTCTTTTATAGATTTAGAAACTGAGTTCCCAGTCCTCACACTGAAACAGAATGTAACAATATAAAATCTAATCAGAGAACTCTAACTTACCTTTATTTTTACTAATCATGAAGCATATTTTTCAAGCCAGAAGAAACCAAGCAGTACTTGCTGTACTGTGAAAGGTACAGTCATTTGCTACACTGGTAGCTCACCTCTGCAAGACATTTAACCTTTTTTAAGAAGGGAGAAGAAAGGAAATAGGACTAAGAAGCCTCCTAGAACCCGTACTGTATGTCTAAGAATACTAAAGCTCTCATCTAGGTGCACAGACAAAACTTTTCATAAAAATCAAAGGTAAGAGGTAGTGGCACCACCAGTAACAACTTGTTTGCCTTAATGAAAAAAAAAATTCCTGAAAAAACATTAATATATCAAGATAACATTATTTATAATACTTACAATAATATTTTTTGTTACAATACAGTGGGGGTTTTTAATCCACAATTATGTCTAACACTACAAAAAACAAAGAAGGGAAAGACATTTAATGAAAGGTGGTTTTACTATTCTTCATACATCTGACAGCTTTTTACACAGATGGTGTCACTGTTGCTTGTTTTTCATTTGCCATTAATCAATTTTCAGATTTGTCATGTGACAAATACGAAAAGCAAAGAGCATATAAAAGTTACTGAAAATACATTCACTACAGAAATTAGAAACAGAATTCAAGCCAAAGTGCAATAAAACATTTGTTTTCTAATTTATAAAGGGACATCAGTGAAATCATGAACTCAGCTTATGATTAAATTACATCCTACCTCAAATCTAAGTGTTTTCTCACATACACAGAAGACTACACTAATTTGATTGTTAAATCCCTTCAAGTTTCACATCACTAGGCATTACAAAAATACTGAGTCTTTTATTACTGTTTTTATGACTTCAATATACATCTGAAGTTCTCAAAGAATTTTTTTCTGTAATCCATCCATTAGTCACCACCCATCAACAATTACAAGATTAAAAAAAATAGTTTTTTGATAGTTTAGATGTTTCACAACTTGGGAGATTTCATCACAGAACGTCTCTGCAAAGAGAATTACCACGACCTCCCTAAACACAGAATTTTAAGGACAAAAATCTAATTATAATTAGCCTATAATTAGGCTATTTAATGAGAGGAAACAGTGCTGGTTTGACGTAAATTATTATTTAGATTTTATGCTGCTGTATGTAACGTTACCTCAAAATCCTTAACTAACGTCACTACAGAAATATTAATATACTAACCAAAATACCATCTCTATACTTCATCTACTCTGTATTTTCAGAGTCCATGTAAAAAATACACATAACTAGAGCTGAAAAAAAATCAATCAAAACCTTCTAACCTATCTATGTATAACAACTATCTTTCCCTTCAACCAAATGATATTACTTTAAATATATATTAAAAATACATAAAAGGTAAAAGTGATAATTTGCCCATATGTAGTAAACTGAGCAACTAAAATGTCTGAGAATTATCTGACCACCTAAAAAGTTACAGCCTTACGCAGTTCCCAACTTATGCAGCAATGGGCAGTGCACCTCATGTTTAAGCAGTGCTTATTTCCCCTGAGTACAAGTACAGAAGAGACTTTCTTTCCTAAACTGAGAGTACTGGCAAATCCCTTGCCTCACAGCCTTACAATCCAGGCAAGAAATCAGTAACCATTTCCTGGAGCAGCATTATCAGAATACACAGAGTGTACATAAAGGCTCATTTTCACAGGATATGCACAAATCTTAAGGGAATTAACTTGAAACAACCAAGCAGACTCGTACAGTCAATTTTCCACTTGAGCACTGACCAAGGAAGAAGAGGAAGGGGTAGACTTACAGATAAAAATAAATCAGAGTTAAAACACCAATTATCTGCATGACAGTCTGGAGTCAAGCAAGACCCTCCAGTTCAACCAGCACAGAATGCTAATCTGGTTGTAACTTCAAGTCAGTTGGAATGTAAAAGCAACCTACAGCACTAAGCCCAAACCAAAACTCTGAACTTCCATTTGCTCCCAGTAGAAAATTCATGGTACTATGAGTCCAGGTTGGCTCTAGAGTTACAAAGGATCACTCTGAAATTAATTTCCCATCTCAACAAGGTCTTTCAGGCAAGGTGCAAAGAGTTCCAAAAGAATATTACTGCTTTCAGACCTCTGCTGATTTCTGCAGATCTTAGCTTTACTTGCTAATACAAGTCATCTCAGGTAATAAGGACAGATGACCAAAAGGTAGTGTTCTGTTTTATTGTGTTTTATTACCACAGCATGCATCTTCTATGTGTAAGGTGCATTTACTGAGAATGCAGCATAAACATTCTCCTCCTCCCTCCCTCTGGTTACATCATACATGTACACCTGTTTTGCAATCATGAGCAAGAGCAATTGTTGTCATGCTTTCCTTCAGATTTACAGGCAAACAATTTTAACCTGTGGGCCTGAGAACCACTCCTGCCCACAAGAAATCCACAGGAACAGATGTAAGGGAAGTCAATACATCTATGCCCTAACAACCTATACAGAAGAAATTTAAGTAAAAATGCACATACCAACAGTTTGTCACAGTCCACACACACAGTGTGAAAAGTACTGTCCTGAACTGTCACAGAGCCAACAAACTGAGCTTTCCTACTTGGCTTCCCTGCCTATGTTTTTTTGTTTGTTTGTTTAGTTCCTTTTTCGTTTTCTATTTAAACTTTTTATTTTTAATTGAGGGACGGAAAAGAGAGTAAGACATTAAGATTTTACTAAATAAAACTGTATGTTTTGCTAAGTTGCTGCTTTCTATACTGCTCTGAGCATTCATGTCTATACAGTAGTTGGGTTATTTGCAAAAACAGTGACAGAAACTGACATTTTAATGGCATACTCTAAATATCCTTCAAATAGTGAACTACATGTGTGTGTATGTGTATATATATCCACATAGAAGCACACAAATCTGGAAAAAATATGCAGTATACGTATAGATAGCATAAATACACCTATCAAAGTAACCAATACGTATTCATTGCTGTCCGTTTCTAAGGAGGTGACATCTTTAATCAGACCTAGAAGTAGAAAACATGAATAAATGACTAATCTTACCCACAGGAAGTTTTCTCTGTTTCCCCTGACATGCTCCACAACTGTACAGATTTTGTTAAGAGATCAGGATGGATATCCAACTTCCAAATGTTACACCACTGCAGCTGCAGTATGAACTATGCAGGCTTAAAAACAACTCTGAGTCCAAATTCAGACCTTTGCTATTGTTTGCTGCTTTCTATGGTAACAGGTAAACTAGCAGTTTACTTCTAATTCGTGCCGAGACAAAAAAGAAAGGGGAGTAGGGAAAATAAGACACAATAAGGACACTCAAATATATAAATTAGGATCTATTAATGACCAACTCCTGCAAATCATACAGAAGAAACAACTTGTTCTAAAAGAAATCTGGTTTCCTATGTATTTTGTAGTTTGTGCCCGAACATTCCCACTGACCTAATATTCTCTCTATACCTCTCACAGCAGTTATCTTCCTCCTCATCTTCCTCATCACAATATTAACTGCTTCCAGCCTCACTCACAAGGCCCTCAATAACCTCTCATGCTCTCACAGCAACCTACACAGTCAGCAATCACACATCCATCTAACTTCCTTATCAAGTGCCCTGTCAGACAGCCAAAAAACCCAAAAAAATACCGGCTATGTGCTGGTTGAAATTACACACATGACAGATAACGGGTAAAATCATCAGGCTTCCTCTCCCAGCTTCTCCCAGGACACTGCTCATAGCTGCTCCCATCCTCTTTTGGATTTTCATTAAGCTTCAGGCTGCTCCATGGTACTAAGTTCCTAACCCTATCAAATTTCTGTTTTATTACATTACTGGTTGTACTGACACAGACCTAGTGATCATCAGACCAGCCTGTTTAAGAAACATTGCTACTACAACTAACTAGAAGGTAGGACTCCTCCTCCAACTTTGCTTTTGAAACAGTGCCAATACACAGTAAGAGCAAGCACAGTGAATTAACGAGTTCATTAGCACAGAATCTCGGAACAGCTTGGGTTAGGACGGATTTGAAAGATCATCCAGTTCCAACCTCACTGCCATGGGCAGGGACACCTTCCACATCAGGTTGCTCAGGGCCCCATCCAACCCAGCCTTCAACACTTCCTGGGATGAGGCATCCACAACTTCTCTGGGCAACTTGTTTTGGCCTACTTATGAGACATCATGAGGCAAATGCAGGACCTTAAATTCAAAGGCCTCTGTCACATTTGGAGTGACAGCCAAACTTCATGAATTGGTCCTGAGTTTGGGATCTAGAACAAAGACACAAAACCCCCTGCCTCCTCCATGGTACCCAAGATTTACACATAAAAGCCCTGAGTACCAATTCTTCAGTACCCAGGTCATGCATTACACAGACTCCAGTCTGTGAAGAGCGAGCCACCCTTTCAAGTATAAACCTAGACTCAGTCTGCCGGTTTAGCCAAGTTTCTGCCATACAGAAAAGCTGGTTTCCCCTGCAGGTAGGCTACTTTCTGTCTTCTATCCGGTCCAGCAGTGCTGCTCTTGTGCATTCCAATGATGGAAAGTGGTATCTCTTCCTCAAATATTTATGCCAGTCCCTTAAAACACAGAAGACTTGCCCTTACCTCTTCTCTCTCTTCACTCCTTTTCTTCTCTCAGTGGAAGTTAGACAAAATATGGGACTAGGAAGAGAAAAAGAATGAGTGATAGAAAGGAAATAAAGGTAAAAGCAGTTAGAGAAAGAGTAAGGATTAGTTTATTGAACAGAAGTCAAGCAGTAATCAGAGATATACAGACCAATACCATGCTTAGAGATTTTAAACGTTGTATTTACAGAGTTCAATGCCCAAGACTGAAAAGACATCAAGCAGTTGGCAGGTAATTTAAGTTTAGTAAAGACCTGCAGTACCTTGTAAAATAAATCACACACAAAAAGGCCTTTCCACTCAAAAATCATCAGTTATTTGAGCTGGAGAGTCAAGGAATTGCAAAATACAAAACAAGTACCACACATGAGAAGAGTAAAAGAAAAAAAAATACTTTTTGGTAGCAATATTGCTTATAGCTATGAAAAGTATGTATTAGCTACCTAACGTTAGCATGCTATAGTATATCACTGAGAAATGTAAAATTCCTTTAAAGAAAAATTCAGAAGTTAAGAAAACACGTAGTTTCCCAGTAAAAAGACCTCAGTTTTAAGTCATTCTTTGTGTTAGCTATTTTACTCCAAACGTTTATTTCTCCTTCTACCACAAAATGATAAAAAGCTGTTGATTAAACTTATACAAGATGCCTCTATGTGACTTACCAATTACTGACCAAGAAAACATTCACAGCTATTACCCTAAACTATTATTCTTGACAAACATACAAATATATAATGTATTTATGCAAGTATATACAGTCCATATTCTCTAAGAATATAAGTCATGCCTACAACTGTAATGGCTAAGTAAACTTATTTTTTATTAAATATAACAGTATATCTCATGGTAATTCAATCACTGGAAGCATTTAGTGACCGATATTCCCTCAAGAACTAAGGCTTTTGGGGTGGAAAAACACATGGCTAAAAATATGTATTTGTATTACCTTCAACAATCTAAATATTTTGCCAGCTTCATGTCATAAAATAAACTAATTAATTTGTTTTGTCTATGTTGCTTAGTAAGATGTGGGAGTCTGCTGTAATTATCAGCTACCTACTACAGAAAAAGTAAATTATTTCAAGCCTGACATTTCAGCTGAGCATGTTTCTGTTTTGACATGTTTTCATGTAGTAGATTCCAAAAAACGGTTCCCCTGTTTTATCAGTAGCATTTGATTTACATGAACAGCTCAACAGTGCTCCTACATTTATTTGTGGAAGTAATTTGTAGACATTCACCTAATTGCTACACTAACGCCTAGGAATCTAAACACAAGCAAGTCAGAAAGTCACACTCTTTCAAACACAAACTTTTAATTCTTTCTAGCAGTTAGAACTCTTTTGTGTTATTTTAACCAGAGTTCAACCTGGATTGTATTTTTTGATAACAACTTGGCAGTATTTCAATGTTCTTCACAAAAATTTGGGGAGGAAACTGGCAAGTAGTAGTGAGAGAACAGACTGGGGGGAACTAGAACATGTTCAAGGACAGATAAAAAAATACAGAAGGGTAAGATCAAAAGAGCTTTCCTATTTTCAAGAAAACAAACCCCAATTTATTTCCAATTGCAAATATCTTGCAAAATTGTATTATTTGGGTTAAGTACTTTAGATTTCATACATTTTAACTGTATAACTTTGTGTTGTCAATGGAGATTTCAGTATGTGTTTTTAATTGTAGTAACAGAGATATGAAATACATAATCTTTGAATAAGCACAAAGAAATTCTGCCCAGCAATGGAAGATCAATGCACAGCTTTTAATTTTAAATACTACTGCCACACAGAAGGGGACAAAAAGATACAGCATTTGGCTTTTGTCTTTCAGCACAGCAGATGTGATTGGAAAGTAAGGCAGTAGAGAACATTAAAAAAACCAACACCACAGTCATTCATAAAAATCCTGCATAATGATATTACACATTCACATCAAGCATTCCTACCCAAAGCAGAAGAGAAAAAAAATGAAAATAATTAGCTGAATTACTTGGTAAAGCATCTGAGAGAGAAACTGTACCCTTATAACCAGTAAAATAACTACTGTATTGTTTATCAGCTGTATATAAGGTATTCACATTTCTTTCACTGTTCTAGAACTATAGGTTCGGAAACCAAACGAGAGGTGTAATCTCTCTGTACCTTCCTCAAAAGCTATAAATAAGTTGTAATTCTTAAGTCTTCACCTTCGGTTTAAGCACAAGCAACTAAAAACATTCCTTATTGGAAAAGTTTCTTTAAAACAACAGTTAAAACAGGATTAACTGTCTAGACAAGGAATATCATCTGTCTTGTGATATGGTTTTAAACAAACCCCATTATAACCATTCTAATTAGGAGTTAGGTCCCTTTGTCTACTCAAGGCAAGCCAAGAGCTTGTTAAAAAGTATCTTTAGCCCTCCTCAAATTAGAAGACTTAAAGAGTAATGAACACCAGACCAATTTTAGTATTCAGAACTGCACAAGGTAAAAGATCCAAACCTCCCATCCTGTACACCATGTGAAATTCTCAACTGGTCAATACCGGCTGTTTCACCAGTTTCTATGACTGATACATAACACTGACCCAGAAAAAATCCTTGCCTCTGAATTGGAGAGACATGACTGTGACAGATGAACCCTTTGGTGGACAAGGAACTGGCTGGATGGTTTCACTCTTAAGAGCTGTGAGCTGTCAACAGCTCGATGTCCAAGTGGAGACCATTGATGAGTGGCATTCTGGCATTCCTCAGGAATCAGTACTGGGACCGTTGCTCTGTTGGCAATATGGACTGAGTGCACTCTCAGCAAGTTTGCTGACCACATGAAGCTCTTTCATGTGGTCAACATGCACAAGTGAAGAGATGTCATCCAGAGAGACCTTGACAGGCTTGAGAGGTAGGCCTCTGTGAACCACATGAAGTTCAGTACAGCCAAGTGCAAGGTGCTGCACCAGTGTCAGGGCAATCTCAAATACTAATACAGGTCAGGCAGAAAATAGATCGAGTGCAGTTCTAATGACAAAGACTTAAGGGATGTTGGTTGATGAGAAGCATAACATGACCCAGCAATGTGCACCTGCAGCCCAGAAAGCCAAGTGTCCTAGGCTGCATCAAAAGCAGTGTGGCAGCAGGTCCAGGGAGGTGATTTTGACCCTCTACTCCACTGGAGCACTGTGTTCAGCTCTGGAGTCCACAACACAAGAAAGATGTGGACCTGTCAGAGCAGATCCAGAGGAGGTCACAAAGATGATCCAGAGGTCTAGGCATAAATCCTATTAAGACAGGCCGAGAGAAGAGGGTTTCTTCAGCCGGGAGAAGGCTCTGGGAACACCTCAGTGAAGCCTTTCAGTACCTAAAGGAGGCTTATGAAAAAAGATGAAGAGTGACTTTTCACACGAGTAGACAGTGATAGATAGGACAATGGGGAACAGCTTTTAACTAAAAGATGAGAGATTTAGATGAGATGTCAGGAAGAAATTCCTTACTGTGAGGGTGCTGAGACACTCAAACAGGTTGCCCAAAAAAATTGTGGATGTCCCATTTCTGGAAGTGTTCAAGGCCAGGTTGAATGGGGCTTTGAGAAACCTGACCTAGTGAGAGGTGTCCCTGCCCATGGTATGGGGGCTGGAACAAGACGATTTTGAACGTCCCTTCCAACTCACACCATTCTACGATAAGGGGACCAACAACAGACTATAAACCTTCCCTTTTAAGTACAATAATGTCATCAAAATCTACTCTTATCATCTCGTCTTTGAACTTGACGGTAATTTATTTTTGCGTTGAAGATATAAAAGTAAATGATTACCTAGATTATGATGCCATAAAGTACACAAAATGCAACTGCAAAACGAGAACAAAATAAAAAAACTTTCCTTAACCTGAGCCTGCAATATGAAATTTTAATATCTCTGCTACTGAAAGTATCAGCTTCAAACTAAATTCTAAAACTAGGAACAATACTATTTCGGCAACTGCCTGATTTGCAAAACTGCTGGGCCCTTCCAAGTCTCACCTCGGTTTTACAAGCCCGCATCACCATCTCAGCAGTGTATGAACTATCCCATGAAATGAGATAGCACTCTTGCTAGACAATATGCTAAACCAATACATTCCACTGGCACAAAATGCAATCTGTGTGCTACTACAATATATTTTTCACTTGCACTTTTGAAACACATAACTTGAATGGACATTGTGATTTACCATAGTTCTTACCAGTGCTTTAATTTTAAAAAATAAGATAACCAAACACTTAAATCAGGCATGTTAAAAAACATACGTTTTGTTCAATAAAATTGTCTTCAAAGGTTTACAGATAACCTTAATTATTAAAATTTTCTAACCACCAGCAGAGCTTAAAATCTTGCCTGTTTCATTAATACATTAATATCTGCAAAAGGAAATAAAAATAATCTCAGTATCTCCTAGCAAGTATACGAAATCTTGAAAAGGTTCCTTTTAAATAATTTGTTTGTTATGCCTTAAAGGTAACAACAGTTTTTCTTTGAACACAACTATAGAAGGTTTTTTTCTGTAGTGTGAAGGTCATGAACAGAATTTTGGATCTTCAAAGACATTAGGTTAACTTTTGTGGGCAGAATTCTTTGGTTACTAAGAAAACGTGAACACTGAAGTACATAGAAAAATCCATCTGACACCACTGAAAAGCCCACTACAATTACTATTTTAAATAATCCAGACTTTGGAAGAATTTAAAAGTTTGTGTTTTTTTCTTAATCCACATTCTACATCTGCTAAAACTTTTTTTTTTCCCCACAGATATGTTTCAAGTTTCATTCTTAACAATAAATCAAAACTACTATTTGCACAGTGGAAACATTTAAACACTGTACCTGTCCAAAAAACACTGTCCAACAAAATTTGCTTTTGAGAGATTCACAAATGCTCATCTGTATGGAAGTCTCAAGGCCAATAACATAGATGCAGTTCTTTAGGATCACTCCAGAAATCTAAATTGGGTTCTATTTTATATCTTCACTCATCTACATCCCCTCCCCCAGATTTTATCAAAATGTCACATGACAACAGCAAAATACTTTCATTAAACCTTCACTTACATTAATCTAGTTACAATAATACTAAGATTTCACAATTACATACACCACTCCTTAAATCAGTCCCACAAATAGTCCTTACTAAAATTAGTATTAGCATGCATGCAAAATTAAGACTGTCCTTAAATCAAACCGAGATCAGACCTGGAGAACCACGACAGCCTTAAGTGACACACCGATTTCTGGATTTCTGTTGCTTTCCAACACAATATTAACAGTGGTGTGTGCTGAAACTGCCCAAGAGGAAATTAGGAGCTGCATTACCTCAAAGTAACCTAAAGAGGTTACTCTAAGAGAAACTTTCCCCAGATTTAGTCTAAAGAGTCAGTATTATTTCTCCTCTGGAATTTCCCAGATGGTAAAAAAATCTCACCCAAAAGGCTAAGTGAAAGATAAGCAAACTTTTCCTTCAGATATGAAAAGCTTCATGATACATAAATGATTTGATAACTCCAGTCCATATAACTGCATTTGTAACACAATGTTTGCCAAACAGAAGTCTGTCTTGAAAAAAAATGAAATTTAGATTTCAAACCTTCCCTCTTTCAAGAAGTTTGCATTAGTTTTGCAGGCAGAGTATGTCATTCTTTATGAATATACACATAGAAACATCAGTGGAGTACAAAATAAAGTAGAATTTGTTTTGTAGTGTCGTCTCTACAAATGGAGAAACTGAGTCACGAAGGCAAACTGACTCATTAAAACTCACACAGGAAAACTCTGAAGATCTCTATAAATTCCCAAGAGGTTTTTAGTGCATAAAATTTGGCAATCTATAAAATAAGCTGTAAAATTTGAAAATTAGTATTTTTGGTTTTATTTCATTACTCCCCCATCACTTTCTGTAAAGTGTACAAAATTCTTTTCTCCTAATTGTGAATTAGATGTCTGCTTGAGAACATGACTGAGGCCATGAAGAGCTGCAGAGCTGTATAGCCCTCTAGGTCATAATACCAGAAAAAAATCAAGAACAGGAGTTTTCAACCTAGGGAGAGGAAATAAAAAGGCAAAAGGTTTCCATAAAGGCCAATACACTCTTTGGACTTTTATAAATGTATTTTTAAACACACAGAGTAAGACATGGTTTATGAAAAAAAAAAATCATATCTTTATAAATAAAACTGATATGAGCATGCATTACTGGAGAATTAACAAAATCCCTTAGACTTTGGCCTCAAAACACACTAAAGGCATGCATTAATAACACCCTGGAAATCTAATTATCTTACTGTTCAACTTTAGGTACACTTTAAACCACACATCAGTGCTTCTAAATGGTATCTAAATTAAAATTTTTCAGAGATTGAAAACAGTTTTTCCATTTCAATGCCTCACTTTTGATTGCTTAAATCCAGAAGGTTCTAAAGCTATATTGGAATAGGAATTCATATCTCATTAAGTTAAGGATGAGATTAAAGATACGCATTAAAAAAAGTGAAAAATTTTTTTATTGTTTTTTAAAACATACAGTTGCAGCCTCCATAGTATGTATCAGAGTACACTACACCAACTACCACATAATAAATCCTTGTGACCTCCCTTCCCCCCACTCAAACATATTTATAGTGGTGATACTAAAAGGTTCATATTTCATTTAGGAAAAAAATTAGAGCTTACGAACTGCACCTTCTCTCAACATTTGAATGTGTATTACCACATACACAATTTACACAGCAATACACAATAAAAATTGAAGAAAAAACGTAATGGTAAGATTACATGGCAAAAGAAATTTCGCTTCTTAATAAAGTAACAGGTTATAATCCAGTATGCATTATTTCTTTAAGTATTAAGTTCATTTTGTATCCTCACACTAGGAATACATGGAATTACTACACTGATGTCCAGCGAAGGTGTTTCCTGGAAGGTGAACATGACGTTCACAAATGTGCTTCCACAAAGAATTTAGCTTAGTGATCTTAATCCACTACTTGTGTTGATAAATATTACTGATTTTGTGTCGTTAACAGGACGGACAGATGTACAGTGTCTATCACAAACGTAGGGGCTTTTCCAAATTATTAAACTGACATACATATTACCTTACAGCAACATATACACACCCCTCGAAGGAGCTGCTTGAGTCTGTTGCCTCTTTCCACCCCCCTTCTCCCCGAACAGAGTGGTCTCGTTCACTTGCCTTTCACACACATAACCAATAAAATTAATCAGCTGGAACACAGCATTTTTAAATCGTAGTAAAGTCAAGAGATGTTTTGTACGTTATTTGAAGGGAACAGCCTTTTCATTAAAACATAGTAAGACTCTAATATGCTGCAGACAAACGCACTGCATGGGGTGTGGAGGACCCGAGCTGATTAGATTACCACAACATCAGCCTGAGGCCGCCATTTTTAGAATCTCTAAAGGACAAAAGAGGGAAATTAAAAAATTTGCTCCACATTTTTTTAAAAGTAACTTCAAAAGTATAGCGATGATTATCAATTAATCATGCATTGTAACTGAAGCCACGCATATCTCTTTCTTTTCACCGATCTGAGCCCTGAGTAACAAAAACGCTTCACTATTATTCTTTTAAGGTAGTGTAAATAAACAGATTAAAACATTCCTAAATCTAGATGCAGCACTGAACTTCTGCTTTTTACGACACGTAGTATGTACCATTTCAGGGGACCTCAGGGCTTTCAAACACCGCACATTCCCTAATGGCCGAGTATAGGGGAATACAGGACCTTTATAATCAGGCTATATTATGTTTCTCTACCCTATTTAGTATTACACAGTGAACCGTTTGTTTTTCCTCCCCTATGTCTGCAGCAATAGGGCCTAACCCACCAACACTTATCGCTTCAAGAGAGAGACTGAAATATGCCACCCAGGGAACACGAACACCGGCTGCAGAAACTAAAGCAAGAAAGGGATGCACCAGTGCAACTACTTACAGCCTGGGGAAAGGGGGTGGGGAGAATGATCCCCTTTTAAATTGGCACAGAAACTCCCGGGGACTGCTCTCCGTTTGTCCAGGTTACACCTCGAAGCGGAGATATTAACAGGGAGGGAGGCAGGGAGGCGGGGGTGTGGAAGGCAGAGAGATTAGGCCTATAACGAGCCATTTTAGTACCACAAAGCAAAAATATACAGGATGGAGGAAAAGAATAGGCTTCCCCAAGCTTCGTAAAACTCAATACGCAGTCCCAATAAGGCACAAACCCGTTCTGAAATCCGCCAGCCCAAGGAAGCCTATGTTGTCACATAATAGCTCCTTTTGGCTCATTTTCCAAGCATAATGCATAAATCTGGCGTAACTGCCAAAAAATTCTCCTCAGCTCCTCCAGTTACAGTAACCCGCCATATTCACAAGATATAGCGACAGCCTGCCATTTTTTAACCAAACCCCCACAAAAGGAAAAGCAAATTCAAGGCAACTTAAACAGAAATTAAACGCATTTCATGGTGGGAAGGAGTTATACTCGCACCGAGGGTAATGAGACGTTCCCGTCGCATTTCATTCCCTTTCTGCCACCCCCCCCTCCCCCAAAGCACCCACAGCAGAATATGCTGATAATAACCAAAGACTCACCTGTAATGGTCACAGGCCAGGCAGCAGGACCCCTCAGCTGAGCCCCTTCTCTATCCCAACCAAAACAATGCAACAGCCCCACTGCGGATATCCCTACCCTAGACAGGACTCAGCCCTCAGCAGGCTCTAGTAAAAGAAAGAAAAGGGAAAGAGGAGACCCCCCCTCCCCCCAAACCTAGCTCAGTGCGCAGAACCCTACAGGGACCAGCTCAGAGGCGCCCTTGCCCTGGGACCTGTGTACAAACCCCGCTGCTGCCGCCGCTGCTCCCGTGCCTCCCTCCCTCCAGCCTCCTACGCTCCCTTCTATGTCACTGCCTCTCTCTGGGAAAATGGCGTCCGCTCTCCCCTCCCTCCCCCTGCACGGGGCTCACCCGCCCCGCCTGACAGGGGCAGGGTTACCAAGGCGAAGCCAAACAGCCGCCATTTTACTTACGGGCCCGGAGCGCAGCCCGCGCCCGCCGAGCCCTCAGTGTCCATTTTACAACACGGCTGAACAGCTCGGGGGGTCTGGGCGCGGCCGCGGCACCAGACTGCGGCAGGGGCTGGGCAGGGGGGCCGTGAGGAGGGAAGTAGGGCAGCGGAGGAGGGGTGGCTGCAGCGGGGGCTGGCGCCGGGGGCGATCCGCAGCCCCGGCGGCGCAGCCCGCGCGGGAGGGGCGGGGGCTCCGTCGCGGCCTGTTGTGGGGCCGAGCGCGGGCGGGAGCGAGGATGTCTGAGTCAGAGCTGCATCCTCCGATGAACGAATGCCAAAACTCCCTCCTCGGCCGCTCTCCCCCACCCCGACCTCCGGCTTCTTCCTCACGACCGTCGATGCTCTCGGCATGCATGTTCTTTGTGAACCTTAAACTGAGCACATTTTCGCCACAAGCTGCGCGAAAAGCCGGACAGACCCGCCGGATCTCACACACGCAGAGGAACTTACTGAGGGGCGGGGAAGAAGGGGGCGAGCAAAGAGCGGGAGCTTTGGCCGAGACCCGCTCAGGAGGTTTTGACTGAATCTCTCAGTAAGACACTCGAGGCTGAGAATCTTCCCCGAAGCGTTTAGGAGTCATATATAAGGCAAGTGGGAGAGAGCTTCTTTCCTGAAAGCAAGTGGGACAGCACAACGCGTTTTGCGGGGAACGAGACGAGCAGCGAACGAGCCTCGTTTGCCCTTTAGGGAACGGCGCTCAGGAGCAGGAATGGCGTGCTTCCATCCGGACCAGCTGCGCTGGCAAAGCCAGGAGCTCGCTCAGCGTTTCGGGGCAGATGCAGCTTCTGCCATTTATACCAAGCCCTTCTTCCTGCCACCATATCTCCTCCCAGGTCCCCGCTCTGCCCGCACGCCGCCCTATCTCCCCTGCCCGACTTCAGCCCCTCCAGCGATACGGCTGATTGAGGGAGGGGAGGCGGCGGCTGGGGTTTCATTCGACGCCCACCAGGGGCTGAGCGAGCCTCCTTCAGTGCGCAAACTCGGGGCACCAGATAAAAGCTGGGCTGGCAGCTCTTACCCTGCCTCGATGGAGCCGCAACATTCGGGTGACTGGAGAAGCAGTTAGCAGCAGCGCCATAGACTAGCGTCCCCCCACACCTTGAGCACAGAGAGTTTGGGGCTCTAAACAGCTGCTGCTGCGGCAGGAGGGAGCCGAGGTGAAGGGATCTGCTAGCTGGTTGGACGCAGAGGAGGCGGCTGTAATGGGGCATTAAGTCTAAGGGAGGAGGGGGGGGCGATTAAACGTCTTGTGATCATGGCGGAGTCTATGGGTATTTTTTCCTGTCTAACTCTTCTGTGCGTGTGTCTCTTGTTTCTTTCTCTCTCTCTCTCTCTCCTTAGGGCGCTTGGCTGGGGCTGCTCGCTCGGGTTCTGCCTGTTGTTGCGCGAAATGGCGGCTGGCGTCTTGGTGGGTTTGGTTGTCGGTTTTTTGTGTAGGGTTGCCTTTTTTTTTTTTTTCTCCTCTTCCCCTCCTCTTCCCCTCCCCGCACTTGTGCCTTGGCTGCGGCTCCGCAGCGAACCGCGGCGGAGCTCGAGTCAGGAGGGGGGCGGGAGCGGCGCGGCAGCCAATGGCCGGGCCGGCTGGGGTGGCCCGGCGCGCCCTGATTGGCTGGCGCTGACATCATCCTGCAGCAGGGGCAGCCGCAGCTGGGCAGGGTCGGGAGCTGCCGGGGGAGGCAAAGGGAGAAAACGGGCGCCATGATCCCAGCGCCAGGGAGGAACTCCGCGGGCAAGGCGTCCGCGAAGAGCTGGTGGAAAAGGAAAGGAGAACCAGGCCTGGGCTTCTTCCCAAACAGTGCTGGGGCTGTGCGGAGAGGAGCGGGGGAAGAGCGAGAGGGGAGCAACTCGTGTCTGCCTTTGTAACTGCGTCAGTACAAGATGGCGCAGGGTGTCCCTGGAGAGGGAAGGGAGTTGCACGTCCGCCGGAGGTCATGTGACCGCGTTGCATTCCTGTGGGGTTTGGCTGCGGACCAAGCTGGCTTAGGCGGCGGCGGCTGCCCGGGACAGCCCGGGCTTCCCCCCCTCCTCCCGCACCACGCCGTCGGTCCCGCGCTGGTTCCCTTCCCCCATCAGCCTTGTGCACGAGGGTGTAGCTGCTGCCGAGGAAGGTTCTCGCTTCTCTCCTTACTCTCCACCCACCTCCAGGGTGTAGCTGCTCTCGGGGGAAGCTTTCCATTCCGCCCCCTCTCTGCGCAAGGCTTTACCCACCGCCAGGGAAAGTTCCCCCTGGGCGCCTGCTGGCTCCACCCGGGCGTGGGAGCCGGGTGCGCTCACGGTGGTGCCCGCCCGGTGCGAGGGCACTCTGCTCCCGGTCAGGCTCCCGGGGTCACGGAGTGGTTCCTACCGAAACAGTCGGTTTAAGCGATGTTTAAATGACCTCATTAAAGCCGCTGAGGAAAACGCACAGGCTATGCGGAGTTGTTCTTCTGACGAGGAGGTCGTGGCTGCTCCATTGTTGCTCTGCCGGGAGTACTGGGCGGGGGGGCCAAGGGAGAATCTGCGAGGTGTTCATGACTTTATTCTGTTTGAACAGGAAAAGTGGATCGCTGTTCTTTTATTTGTGTGTTGTTGGATCCTGTTGTAGGGTGTTGAGCAGCTTTTCTGCGGGGCGATGTGCGTATTCCGAAGTCAGGTCACAGAGGCCTGTTTCTATAACACAGGAATTGATGTATATACTTAGTGCAGATGAAAACTGTGGTTTGCGAATATTGTGAGGACTCCCCATGTTGTATTTTCTGAGGTTCATAGGCAAATGAACTCGTTACACAAGTCTGGGTAGGCTTGGAAGATTGGCAAATATATTTTCTGGGTCTTCTATTTTTTAAATATTTTGATGCAGGGGAAGTGAAAAATGTATGTTTACCAATCCTAATGCTTTTCTTTAAGGAATGCAAGTCTTACTGTTTGGGTGAGGTTCTTGAGCTTTGAAAGCCGTGCAGTGCCAGTTCCTATGTCTTGTTCTTGTATGCCACGGTGTAAATTTTAGCCACTGCATCTAACCCAATGAACAAATTAACAGTTAAAATTGCTGATGCTTTAAGGGTGGAGGTTTATTCTATTTAAAAATGTTTCACTTTTTCTGTTGTTAGTTTGTCCCCAGATAGATAAGATTTTTTTTTTCTTTTTACTTCCCCAGTAGTAAGCTGGTAGGGGACAAAGCTTGAATATTTCGTGAATGGTATTTGAGAACTACTGGAATGAAAGTAACAGTGTATGACTAATATAGAAGATTCCTGTATAATAGGTGGTCCTTAATATGTGTTACATAAGTAGTATGGTGAGGTGGAGTCCAGTTACATAAGAACTGACTGGGGCCTTAGGAGTTACTCTAAGTGGTCCATATTGGTTGCATATACAGCCTGCGGGGCATCCCTATGTTGTGGGAGGAGGGGTAGAAAAACAGGATTGGAAGCATCTAATAGCACTACATTTTTCCTTTGTAGGTTATATAGAGGATACCAGGAAAGAAAGAGAGAAGGCAGTAATTAAGAATGACACAGTGTGAAGCTTTCAAAAGTCCGGAGTCTCATTTGAGTTTACCTTTTAGGACATAAGCTCAGTTTCAGCAGCTCCCCTTTTTTGAGTGTCTGAAGGTGGCTGTCAGCTGAGCATTGTGCCACCCTAGTTCTGTGCATACTAATATAAAGAACGGGATTCTTGAGTCCTAGAGGTCGTAGGCTTTCTTTTTTTTTTTTTTTTTTTGAGGGGGGAAAGGTGGCTTCCTGGAAATGGTGTTAGGAGGAGGCAGTTGGTTTGTTGACCACTGGATTACTGATTCTTCTTGTGTAGTCATAGTATGACACAAGGAAAATACTCACTTTGTAATGGAAGCTTCCAGAGGGGCTTTCAGTGTACAATGACTCGTTTCATACAGAACAGATTTATGTGTGAATACTCTTTGCAGATGTGTTAAAGGAAGAACAGTAATTTGAACTAAAAGATGAGGAAAACCCCCATATTTTTATTAGTACTTACATTTAGGCTTGTGTTCTATAATTATGAAACAGGGAGTAATTGCCTACCTCACTGTAAGAGACTTGTTTGAATGCTTATGTTATAGAATACCTGGGAATGAAAAACTTAAAAATGGCACCTAGAGTTTTAATTCTTAAAGCAGCCTTTTAGGTAGCTCACTTTTGTATCAGATTTTGCTTGGAAACCAAGAAATGAACTACTTTGAGAGTTCTCTGTAACTGGCAGCTTATTGCAGCAGTACTTGAACAGAGGTGTGGCTGTGCTTTCATGAAGCTATAGAAATGAAGACAAGTTTTAATGAGGTGGTAATAATTTCTTGTTTGTTTCTAGGTTGTTTTTATTAGCTGTTCTCAGGGAAGCAGTATTAGTTATCTTGAAAGAAACAGTAGCTCCAGCAGTGTTGCAGTGCGGTCTCAAAACAACGTCTGATGTATTCTGAACTACTTCTGCCGAGGGCGATGAGTAAAAACCAAATGCGCATACTTCTCTGAGACGGAAACCTTAGGGGAGGGGATTTGCCCAAAGGCCAGTCTGATGCAAGCTGTGTGTTAATCTGGAAGGAAAGGGGAGGGAAAAGAGCTGTAGGAGGGGGAGACTGGGTAAAAACGGGCACGTAGTTTACATTTTATGGTCACAGCTTACCAGGGAGAGTAACAATTTCTACTGAACTACAATTCGCTCCTTTAATGAGGATATTTCAGTTGGCTGGACGTTACCCAGCAGTTAGAGTTGTGGTTCTGACTTGCCGTGGAAGCCTGTCTGTGCATGTATATGTGGTCTGAGCCTTTGCGAAGACCTGTTATTTAAACACTGTTGTTTACCTTTAGCCTACAAAGGGACTGACAGGATTTCAAGGGTATTTAGGGGAGAAAGGAGAGGGATACTAACAGTGTAATAGATCAGAGTATGCATTAATGTCATAGCTGAAACAGTTGAAGTGGTGCCCGTGCTGAAAGATGATCCTGCACCTTTTCTCAGCTGTTCATTCTTGCTTCTGTAAGTGGGCGGGGGGGGGGGGGGGAGTAATAGTGAGGAATGGATCTAACATAAACCTAGTTGTAATGGATGGCTTTCTAATGTGAATGTTCATTGTGTGGATTCACAAATGCTTCTGTTTGAAAAGGAGTAGAAAGAAGCAGCTGCTGGGAAAATGGAGATGTGCAGGTTTTTATTGTTAGTGAAGTTAGGTATGCTTTTTCTCACCAAAGATACAATTATTAGGGAATTTTGACAGGCAGCTCTTAAAGGCTAGTGTAACTAGAATCACTGCTGGGGTATTCAGTGAAGAACTGTTCCTACAGAATGAGTTCTGAGCTAGTTATAAAATGTGATACTTGTGGGTCACAGTGGTCACTAGTCAAATGAATTTGCATTATTTGCATGTAGTAAAGGAGGTCTTAGTGACTGACAGGTGATCAGTTTATCCACCTGGGTATGGAAAAACTGTGTTCAACACTCAAACAGCAGCACGACAGGAACTTCCTTTGCACACCACTTCAGGCTTTGTGTTACAATGAGCCCTTCTGAAAAAGTTGTGACTGGTAAGGTTTTTCTTTAGGAGGAAAACAGGTTATTGGCTGGTCCTACAATTCTTAACAGTTGAGTTCCTCACTTAAAGGAGCAACTTTAAAGCTGTTGTGTGGCCTCCTAATCCTGGGATTAGTGGGAATTTGCACCAGGTTCAGCTCATTGCTATGACCTTTGGGTAGTGAAGTGGGGCAGTGGTTTGTTTTCTCCTTCTAGCCTGACCTTGTTATTTGAAGTAGTCTTTCTGATGAACTTCTGGTTGCTTTGGAGAGCAGTACTAAACTCCATGTAGTTACTTTCCTAAGTGAGATAGTGCTCAGACCCAATTATAATGCAGCACAAGCCCTATCAGTAACAATTTGATAAAGATGCTGAAAATAACCAATGGTTCCTGAGTAATATAAGATTTTTGAGGATCTCTAGGAAGAAAATGGGGGAAAATACTGCCATTTTTGGAGACTTGGGCTGTGCTAGAGTTGGGAAGTTACTGAATTGTGGGCTCCAGCACCCCAGAAGTGCAGCTGAAGGTGCTCCTGTCACAGAAGGTGTTTGTGTTCCTTGTAAGCTTAGAAACTAAGCAAATCTTAGCTGCTATATTTGTGTGCTTATTAAGTGTTGCACAAAAGAGGTCCCTTATCTCTGCTGAAGATTCTTGTTGTGACTGCTCTGTCTGCAAGCTTGTTAATATTGCATGGTCATGCAGTGGATATTACTCAGAAGTAGAAATGCAGCTTGATTGCAGCAGTATATTGTGTCTCTTCAAAGGTTTAGCTTTTGAGGACTGCTGTAGTCCTACTCAGTGTGGTCTGTTAGGGCTCAGAGAGTTTCAGAAGTACTCAACAGGATGAGAGAGCTGGGGTTATTGAACATGGAGAAGGCTCTTGGGGAGACCTCATTGCAGCCTTCCTGTATTTAAAGGAGGCTTAGGAAAAATAGAGTGACTTTTTGCATGGGCAGATAGTGACAGGACAAGGGGAAATGCATTTAAACTAAAAGATGAGATACTTAGATTGGATGTTAGGAACAGATTCTTAGAGGGTTGTGAGGCACTGGAATAGGTTGTCTGAAGAAGTTGTGGATACCCCATCTCTGAAAGTGCTTAAGGGTAGGTTGGATGGGGCCCTGAACAAGCTGGTCTCGTGGAAGATGTCCCTGCCCATGGCAGGGATGTAGGAACTATATGATCTTGAAGTTCCCTTCCAACCCAAACCATTCTATGATGTCTGACAGCAGAATGGTGCACTCAGAATGGGTAGCTTTCTGACATTGAGTACTACTGGCTATAATAATGGATTTGTTTCCAACAGACTTCAGTAGATTGGCAACTAATAAGGTTTTGTATTGGTGGAGTTTGATTCTTAGTATCTTGTCTAAAGAAAGCAGTATCTGTCTTTCATCCAGTTGGTTGTCATGTGTATGGATCTTTGATAGCTGCTTGATCCCATCTTAGTACAACTGCTATAGATGAACCAAATACGAGTCCAAAACTACCTTATGTGGCAGATTTGGCATGTCAGAACTAGTAGGGAGGGCACAAGAAAAGCTGAAGAGCTAGCTGAGAAACAAGCATTAAATCCAATTCTTGTGCTAAACTCCCTCCTCCCATATTCCTGCCTTTACTTAGCACGTTAGAGGACTGTCAAATTTTAGTGAAATAAGGCAAAAAAAATTGGAGATGTAGGACTGTACCTCTTTATTAGTCCAGACAAAGCAATCCCTTGAAGAGACTGAGACTATAGCTGGTCCTGATACTGAGATAGGAGTTGAATCTGTAGCCTAAGAGATCTTTTACCAGCTTTATTCTGGGGTAAGTGCTCAACTGTGCTGCTTTTGGTTGTGCTGCTTTGTTTTGGGTCACAGTGTTTGTGGCCCAGTGTTGTCAGGTTGGTGATAGATTGTGCAATGTGGTCTTATCTGCTGAGCCAGGGTAAGCTGTCTCAAATTCCATCCAGAACAACTATGGGCCTTCTAATTAGAGAATTTTATAGGAACATGTTACTAAATGTCATTGTCACAAATATCACAAATACAATTTAGAAGACTGGTCTTCATAAAGTGAAACTATTTCTTTTATCAGAGTGGTGCTACACTTTGAATTCATCTCCAAAGCTGTGCCCCATTACCCCAGCATACGTGTGCTGGAACAAGCTCATAAGCTTATAAAGGCATGCTGGGCAGTTGTCAGATCCTATTTTTAAACTGTTTCTGAGAAACACTTCTGTCTCCTATCTCTGTGTGGTCATAGGAAAGGCTATACTTCATGCAGGAGCCACAATGTCTGGGCTCAGCTAACAATAATTTTTGAACTTGAGTATGTCCTCTTCAGAGGTAGTAGAATTGAATCTGCACTGACTTCTCTTGGGAAGGAGTGATGACAATAACTAGGAAATAGTGGTAATGAGTCCTTGACTGTCAGTACCAATAATAAAAGATACAGGTCTCTTCACTCTTGTGACCAGTGACAGAACTTGAGGAAGTGGCATGAACTGTGTCAGGGGAGGTTTAGGTTAAGTATCAGGGATACTTTTTCACCCAGAGGGTAGTTGAGCACTGGAACAGGCTCCCCAGGGAAGTGGTGTCAGCACCAAGCTGAGTTCAAGAAGCATTTGGACAACACTCAAGGCACATGTTGTCATTCTTGGGGATGGTCCTGTGCAGGGCTAAGAGCTGGATTTGATGATCCTGATGGGTCCTTTCCACCTTGGCATATTCTGTGATTCTAGCTCTATGGTACTTGACAGTCTAGCCAAACTTCAACAGGAATCCTGATGGCTGAGTGTGAGAGCACCTGCTTTGCTGTTCTCAAGGGAGGACAAGAAGAGCTGGAACACTTATGGGGTCTCTCCTTGTGAATCTTCAACATATCATGTTTACTTAATCTGCTACTGATTTGCAGTAACCAATTTACTATAATTGTGTGACACAACTGTATGCCACCTTTGAATTTTCACTAACGTTAGAAAATTGTATAAAAATACAATTGGGTTTCATAGGCAAGCAGAACTAGTGTTTTAAGGCTTTTTCTCCCTGTGTCTAACATTGCCTCCTTTAGACTAGGCCCGAAATACAGACACTATATGTGAGTGTTAACATATTCCTGCTGTACTGGGGCAGGCATTGCAAAATTGAAAGACCACTTCAGAGAATATATATTATATAGCTTGGGGCAAAAAGTAAAGAATACTGTTGAAGCATTTAGACTTGATTTTGTTTGTCTCTTAAAATTGACAGACAGGGATATTTCAAACTGGAGAAAGTACTATGAACAGGAAGAAAAAAAAATCATGCTGCTATAAAATGAATTATACAGCGTAAAATCAACATACTGGGTTCTATGTGTCTTAGAACTCTTTTGAGACACTCCTGGGACTCTGCAGTTGCTAGTGTAGACCTAATTGATGGGAGGGAATCATAATTTCAAAGCATTATTAGGACTGTAGCCTGAAGGCTGTAGCTAAGCCTGCACTATTTGTAAGAGTTGACAGTACAGGTCTTCTGGTTTTTCTTTTTCTAGAAAAGGCAAGCTGTTCTTCCACACTTTCTGCAGATTGTCCCCTACAAATAGTGCACTGCAGATTGTGGACTACAAATATTAGTGGCCTTGTAAGTGCAGCTGTTATCTAAAATGGTTTGTCTTGTCTTCTGTTTTAATAATCCTGTTCCCGTTAGAGTAAATTGAAGTTGTTAACAGAAACCAAGGAGAAGAGCAGCTATCTGAATTTTACCTTGAGGCTAAGTGTTAGTGCTTATAGAAGGGAGGGGAACTTATCATCAGACCCATTTTAACCTCATCCTACAGTTAGCAAAGCAGGGGGTAATCTGTTTGAAGGGTATAATACCTTTT
Source organism: Manacus candei (assembly GCF_025592945.1). Taxonomy (NCBI): domain Eukaryota; kingdom Metazoa; phylum Chordata; class Aves; order Passeriformes; family Pipridae; genus Manacus; species Manacus candei. Next base: position 2,041,671 of record NW_026138111.1, on the reverse strand, counting down.
GTCTGTTTACTTAACCGGCCCTTCATATTTCAGTAATGCAATGACACTGAAATGGGTTCTAGAACTGTTTCCTCATGTAAAACAAAACAAACTCCTTCAATTCCACATATTTCTGTAAGCTAGTAAGAATATTCATATACTTGGGTCCTCTTTCTGTTCAGTGTAATGACTCTGCCTTACCTACTCTGATCAGGTCTGTAGGCTTCAAATTTCTTCTATGATTAATCCTCACATCCTTCCAATGTATTTTGTAAATAACATATCGCAAGTAGGCAGAGATTGAGCTGTCTACAAATGCTGATTCCATACAGAAGTGGCTTGCTGAAAAATACTTAGGTGTGTCTGTAGATGCTGCATAAAGGTTGGATTTTTCCCTGTAAGCCACCTATTTATTGAAAAAAGTGTTTTGCTCTGGGTGCCTGGTTTTTTGCTTGAATAGTGTTGAGCAACATTTATGTACTGATTGCACTCAGTAGAAGTAAACTACATTCTGTTTAGAATGAACATATTAGTATGTGTAAAATATCTGTTGCATCTTTCTAGAAATAACATGTTGCAGTCTTGGATCACATTTCAAATCCAAAGTCTTTAAAGGATATCTGGAGTAACAGTTTAAGCAGTGGGGTTTTTTTGCACGATGCAAGAATGGGTATTGTTTTACAATTGGTATTCTTTATCCTTCTGCATCATCAGTCCCTACTATAGTAATAGACAAGCAAAGAGGAACAAAACCCCTGAACTGGGTCCAACAAAGCAGGTCCAGTAGACCTCGTTTTTCTTTATGTACATTTCTAAGATTCTTGGTTGAATCAGAATTTTGTACATGCCCAGTTGGCACTGAAGTGAGGGAGAGGTCTTTGCTGCTTAGAAACACTTAGAACACAGTTCATAAGCTGAAATCTTGCTCTATTTGTCATATGATAAATAAAGATGAGATGTTTCAATAAACTCATTTGCTTTTCCCTTACATGAGACTGAAGTAAGCATTTATTTTAGTATGTATTGGGTCTCATTAAGCAGGAGCATGTCTGGCATGATACCTTTTTGGAACTCCCTTAGTATCAAATACCTGATGCTCAACTGGAAATGTTCGAAGGGGACTCCTGGCCTTTCTGACTGTTAAAGGGAAAAAACAAGAATTGAATATATTCTTCTGAAAACAGAATGCACATACACATTATATACCCATTTAGCCTGTTTAAAGTAGCTGTTTTTCAGCACATGCAAGCTGAAACAGTGAAAGCACAAAATACCAATATATGTGAATGACTGTGCTTATGATTACAGATGACCAAAGGGAGGATGATGGTAACTGCAGCTCTTTAAAGGGATGGGTTAAACCAAAGGATGTATTCCTGATGTTAACCAGAGAACAGATGATGGAAAAGTATTCTCATCAACATTTGTGGGTTTTCTAAGCTATTGTTTACTTAATGTTTAAAAAAATGGGACTGAAAAAAGCCTGAATTTGAGTACATCATCAATAGAACTAGCTGCAGCAAAAGGGTGGGCTGTAAGAAGGAAACCTGACTGAAATCTGGCTCTCTTGGTTGAAAAATAAGCAGGCCTAACCTGTAGTTCTCGAATATTGTACAACTTTTAAGTAGCTCAGGGCTATATATGTCTCTGATCTACTGATCATAGAAATTATGAAAACAGAGGCATTGTCTGCAACTGTGGAATTCTGAAAGACTGGTTTAGATGGGATCTGCATGTGAGTAACATCCCTATTTCAAGCAGTTGTGCTGCATCCTGCATCACATGATTCCTAGCTGTTGTGCAACAGGAAAGCCTAACTTTTTTCCATTCATCTTCTGGAGCTCGTGGAGGGAAACACAGATTGGACTTGTATTTAACTATAACTTCCTTCCTATTGGGAACTCACATCTCAACTGTTACTGATTTCTGGCCATGTGGTATACTTTGGTTTCCTGCCCATATGTGAAATTTGAGTAAGCTTTGGAGTCTCAGGGTGGGGAGGGTGACTGGGAGACATCTTTATGTGCAAGTAAAGTAATTCCATGGTTGTCTCCTTCCCCAGCTTTCTGCATGGGTGCAACTAGGTATACTTTATGGTATATCATGCTCAGCTGGTAGTATGTAAGAGCTATCAATATAGCATGTAAGATTTATTTAAGTTTTCTTATTTTCAAACTTGAGGACTCTTTCTTTAAAAACTTAAGGTAGTTTTACTATCTGAATAAGATTCTGTGTTACTTCCAAATATTAAAAGAAAATGACTGGACTGGAGGCTAGCTCAAAGAATTGCAATTTTATGCCTGAATTTTCACCTGCCAAACAGACTGCCAGAATCATCCTGTAGGTTTTCTATGCAGTAGATAGATTGTGAGAAGTACATAAAGTAGTAATGTAAACTGGCTGAAGAACAAGGAAGATTGCTGAAGAATCAGCACTACACAACAGGAAGGTGCTTATCTTTAATTAGATATACCTTTTGCTTTGAATCGTGTTTTGGAACTGTGTGTTCATGCCCAATCTCCTTTTGTAGCTTTCTGAAAGGGAAGTTCTAACCAGAAAATCAGTAGTCTTTTAAATGCAGGAGAAACTGGAGTAAGGAAGCCTGTGAGCATGCATGCCTCCAAAGTTCTGCCAGTGCTCTGTGTCACTTAAATTCGTCTGAGTAGCATGATCAGTCTTGTGTTTTACAACTCTCAATTACTAGGAATTTAACTGCAATGTTTATAGATGGAAGTAGAAAGAACATGATTTAGTGCAGTCTGATTTTTTACATCTGATTTTTCCATATATAGTGTCATGGAAAATCCATTTGGTAGCAGCTGACTGTATGTAATAATTTCTATTTTATAATGTGTGTGATTTCCCCCCCCCCCCAGCTATTTGCTCACTGTTTAACTTCAGGTTTTCTCCAGAATATTGTTACAGAGGTGTTTGTTTCCTTTGTTTTCTAATGTGAAAGAGAGACTGCTAAATCTGCAGATTTTTCAAGAGAGAGCAAGAGGTGCTCAAAGGGGGAAGCTGGTGCTCAAACTCACAAGTCAGAATAGGCTTGTAGCTTGTAGTTACAGCTTAACTAACTGGCAGGAAAAGAACTATAGTTTAAGAACACAGTTGGCAACAGGCACATGTCTGCCCTCAGAAAAGTAAACTTTCCTGCCACAATCTCCTGATCTGTTTGGATAATGATAAAAAAAATACTGGGCAAACCCCGAGAGTTCTGTGACTGCTTGGCCAGAGTATAAATATTTCAGGCTTTATGGAGTGCTTGTGTGGCTTAAATGTTGCAGCAAGACTGTCTCAGTTATTTTTAGGTTGGGGGAGCAGGAAGAGTGCTTGTTTCCTGTCTTCCCCTCCCCCAGGAACTTGGGGTACCTTAGATGAGAAGAAAAGTAACAACCCCTGAGCTGGTTTATCAGTTGAACTGAACAATGTCCGTTCGTTTCCTGACCCCGTTTGTGGAAGGGGGAGAACAGCCCCAGCAGTTACACTGCAGCACTTTGACAATATTATTCCTTTTGAAACAACACAAAGGCATCCAGCCTCTCAACCAAAACAAGCTGCATCTTACTTGATAATTGGGTATGAATAGTCCCCAAAACATGGCTACTAAAGCTTGTAACTAGAATTAGTCTCCAGCAACTCCGGTTGCTGTTATGGGAACTTTGATGCTTGCACAGCCATGACTAACATGAGAAATCAGTGAAACTGAATATTCCAGTGCCTCTTAGTCATTAAAACATTGATACATTTAGGTAACAGCCATTAATGTCTTCACATCAGCTGCTTCTTCTTCTCTTGTACATAGCTACAAATTACTCATAATTGTACATATTGATGCATATCCATGCTATAAAACAGAGGAATATGATAACTTGGTAACAGCACCTGTCTAGTTTGAGCTATACCAACCCGCTTTGCTTGGCAGTTCAGGGGTTTTTGTTACCTTAATCCATAGAGACATAAAGAAATTCATAGTAGTGCCTTCAATTTTCTCCTAAGAGGCAGAGGCAAAAAATGTATATGGTCCTGGTTACTGGTACTGTAAAAATTGTGTAAGACAACACAATTATTTCTTTTCTTGTTGCCTGAGTATTGGCAGCAGTACACAGGTGTTAACTTCGGGAGGAAAAGTGTCTGGGGCTATTGTGTGTATCTCATTGTGTTTGTAATTGATGTGCACATACCCTTAGTAAAAATAATCACTCTTCTTGACAAAAATCAGTCTGCAGCAATCCCCCTAGAAGTCTGAAGCTTCTTGGCACCAGGAAGCATGTGCAGAATAGGCCTAGAATCACTCAGGCAAGAAGCAGTTAAATCCTAGCTTTGGCATGCAGAAGTGTCCCCATGTGTGGAGACAGGATAGAAAGAGCAGACTTGTCCTAACATGCTCCTCCAGCAGCTACACAGAAATGTCACTACTATGTAGAACTGTGCTTTTTCTCCAGTCTTCTGCATATTTTCTGCTTAGTGATGGTGGTCATACTCTCTTTAGGGATATTGGTTTGCAGTTTGGTCTGGGGTTTTGTTTCATTTAAAGTCAATATTTTAGAAAACTGAACAGATCTCGCTTCTTACTGTGATTCATCCTGCTGAAGCAAAAATTTCATGCTGGTATTAACTGCCATGGAAAACCAGCTATATTTGAGAGGATACCAACTGAGAAAACAATTTTCAAAATCTTGAACTCTGGAAAAAAAATGAGTGTCTGCTTACAGAAAGACTTGCAACCTCTTGCATCACTACTTAGGCACAGGCAGTCAAACCTTAATTCCCTCATGTCTGCATCGTACTCATTCAGTTAAAAAGACATAGCAGTGTTGTCACTTGACTAGTGAGAAAGTTAAGCAATTCTATTTGGCCTCAAATATATTTTTTACTTGCAGATGAAAATCAAGTTTTTTGCTGCTAGTTAAATTTTTTCATCAGTAGTTCTATGGACTTCTGCAGTTTGCACTGCAGCTCCATCCAGGGGATTCCCATTTTCTTACAGTTATGTAATAAACTAAACTGTGTGAACACTGAGCTAGTTGAATATTGATAGGTGTCCCCTTATCAAATGATAAAAAGGAGACCTTGTTTATGAAGCACTATATAAACATAAACTGAAGGTGGTGAGTCACGTGAAGGACAGGGGCTTAAATCAACATACTTTCTCTTCAGACCACAGCGTCTGCAAACTGCAGACTAGTCCTTTCTGGGTATGGAAAGGTCCAAACACAAGCAGGGCACCTCCTGATGTTTTTGATAGAGTTGTAGATGGTAGAATTGGGGCTTTAAGGGGAATCATGCTCCAGTTATTGGTTTTACACTTCAGAATAAAGTCTTTTACTGCTTATTTGGGAACTCACCAAAAAACTTGTCAGAGTTATGAACCTTTCATGGGAAAAGGGTATATCTGTTTGGTAGGTGGGGGTTTTTGATGGGTGTGGTTTAAGAAGCTTGCGTTTCACAATGAGCCTTTCACAATTCCTGATGCTGGTCTGATTATACATACCTTAGACATGTGAAACAGATGTCATTTAGACATGTATAATGTAGCCTGTTCATACATCCCTTGCAGGCTGAGAATAACATTAGCTAAATTTAGAAGACTTGGGTAAATTCTTCATATAATGCACACCCTGGACTGCTCTGAGCTGTGTATGACCGTGTATTACTGGTAATTACTTATAATTACACCAACATCTGAGTAGAAAGGAAGAAGAAACCACTCTATTAAAGCATTTTGTTGTTGTTTAAAGATCAAAATAACAGGATGTAAGTAATAGATTGATATATGTGTAGATTGATATATATACATACACACACATATTAAGGCTAAAGGGAGTGCATTAAGATGAAATTAGGGACTTCCAGGTATAAAGGCAGCACTGAAAGCTAAAGAAAGGGGAAGGAGGAGTTGTTGAGGTAAGAGGATATCAAGCAAAAAGTGTGGTGAGCTAATCCAGGAATAAGAGAAGGGCCTGTAGGGAAGGGAACCATCTTTAGCAACAGCAAAAGAACAGGAAGCCTTACGTGAGAACCTGCTGAAACTTAATGTCTGTTAGGTAATGACACCTGTCATCAAGGAATCAGTGGAGAAGTCTGCTGGATCTGGAATCATGGGACGGACAGAAAGTACTGAGACAGCTGGTGGAGCTGTTAACTTGGCCCTTGGGGTGAAGGAGTCATGGGGGTGTTTATGCTGGTTGGAAGAAAGAATATAACTAGTTGGGTAGTAACCCAACTCAGTAAAAAGTGATTAGTGGTAGGGCCACGTTGATCAAGGTGACTGAACGAGTTCAACTCAATGTTGAAACACTGCCAGCTTTGTAATGTGCCCAAACTGGGAATTGATGTGGGGGGGCCCATTGTGGGGGTGCTCTTCACCAGTCCTCAGGGTTATTGTTCTGACACCACAGCGACTATAGTGCTCCATGGCTTCAGCTGTTGATCATTTATGGGAGTATGCTGTGAACAAGGGAGTGATCTGTTTGACAAGGAGATCACTTTTTCCTACCCTTGAATATAATTTTTGAATTGGGGCTCAGAGTGGATCTAAGGTTAGTCAATATAGAGGCAGAGACTTGTATGGTGTGAAACAGAGTCCCTCCAGGCCCATACTGCTGCAGAAACACCTCTTCCTCCTTTTTTTTCACTACTCTTTAAAAGCATGTAAGTGGATTTTCCAAAGCACATCACGCAATTAAAACCCTTGGCTTGAGGACTTTTGTCACATAGGAAGTCTAAGGCAGAGACAGGGCAAAGTCTTGTTAAAGGAATTAAATATTACCATGAGATGCTCTTAGCTGTAGTCTCAGTTTGTCACAGTTTAACAGAACTATTCCTGCAAGAAATGAAGGAGGGATCTTTTACTGATAACATGACAAGAAATAAATTAGGCAACAGTATGCAGCATGTTAATTATAAGCTTTATAAAACAAGGGAATCCAGGCAGGCTGTTCTGGCATTTCTTAACTTTCTCCTGTTTGATTTCATGGTGTTACAAAACATAAAGATGAGTAGAACTGGATTTTCTACAAGTGTGTGTGTTCTGAGCATCAAACACTTTTCACTTTCATTTCATGGATTAAAATAATGCAATAAAAACAGTGAGCTTAATGACAGAACAAGTCCTGCTTTCGTAGGACTGCTTTTTCTGCCACCCCCCTTGCCTTACCATGGTAACTTCAGTACCTCATGAGTTACTAATAATGCTGGCAAAGACCAATGTTTACAACTCAAGTCTGTTTTTTGGATACAGGCTTCAGTCCTCTAGCAAATTAAAGCCAGATGGGAACGGCAGGGAGCAGAATGGAATTTAATTCTGTTATGTGGCTTGTGATGTTAACAAAACTCTTTGGTAATTTTCATTGTTATTTTGCCTAGAAACTGGCTTGTACCTTCCTTCTGTGCAGTCACTGTAACATGCAGTCTTCTTACAGCAGTTCACCCCAGCACACTGGAAGCCTTCACTGAGATATGTTGCTTTACTTCCACTGCAGTGACAGACAATGGTATAATCATATTATGTTTTTCTGGAGTGGTTTGGGTTTTTTTCCAAGTGAAAGGATCAAAACTGGTTAATCCAGACAGAAAAGCTTTTCCTCTGTTCTTGCACAGCTGGTGGAGGTGAAGCGCAGTTGTTTTGCAACATTTAACAAGTCTTTCTCTCTTTTCCCTTAAACTACCCTAGGTGAAAGAACAGTAAAGGAATACTCCTTGAAATCTGAGGAGGGAGGCAGGCTCAGTCACCCAAAACTTCAGCGGTTCCAGGATCTGTATTGCAGACAGGATAAGGATTTTTTTCAGTGCAGTTAATGCTGGGCTTTTTACACTGGTTTCTCAGAGGAAAAGACTCAACATGTTGAATCACAGAGACGTTGCTTCCTGCTGGGGTTTGGGATTTCCTTGCATGGCTGCAGGAGCTGTTTTTGCATAGTGCATCCTCTCAGGGAGGAACTTGCTGAAGATGAAGACAAACAGTTCTGTGCAGAATGTAATAGTTTCTGACTCAAATTGTCAAAATATCGTAGGGTGTGGTAGGAACTGCTGTGTCTAACATTACTGAGGATTTATTCCTTCATAATTTGCCTAAATGAATATAATATGCTAATGTCAATTAAAATATAGAAGTGGAGGAGAGGTTTCTTGATGTTTTCTAGCCACTTGAAACCTGATAGTGTACAAAAATAAATTTCAGTGTGCTGGAGTATTCATGTTGTTTTTTTCCCCAGTTGCTCAGTCTTAATTCCCATTCTTTCTGATTTCCAACAGAAAAAAAGAAAAGCTACTTGCTGTAGCTTCAAAAATATGAACTCAGTAAACTGTGAGCATTGGAAATATGATAGATCTTCTAATTACTGTTTAGTTTCACTAGGAATTAAAAATATGTAATCCTGGAAGTTACTGTAGTAAATTGATACAGAGTATTTTGACATACCTATCTGCTTCATACAGCTGTTTTCTTCCTAGAAGGAGGGTATTCCTAGCAGTTTGTTACAGTACTGAGTTTTAGTGTCAAATATAAGATAGGCACATTTACTATGAAGACAAACTTCAAGAGAATTCATATGGACTCTAGTTCTTCAGTAGTTGTTCTTGATAAACCAGGTCTTGCAGCTTCAAGAGGCAAACAGGAAAGGCACTGGGGGGAAGGGGTGGTAGTCAAATTTCCAGGAAGGTCAACTCCAATTGAGAGTTAAGCTTTCTAAATGTGGAATAGTGTGAAACTCCTGTATGCTCTTTTTTCACTTTATTTCAGATTTATTTCAGATTTGCTGTCTTTTTACCCTGCAGTGCTAAAGGAGAGCTCTGGAGGATGGCATTTCTCTCTCAGGTTTTAACGTCTGCTGTTCTTGGCCTTGTACAGCAAACAGTTTCTTTTAGTGGACCTTCCTCTGGTGCTGTTTGGAGGAAAGGGACAGAGTTATCTTAGCAGAGTGTCTGAAATAAGGGACTTCAGAGGGCTGCCTGAAGTTGTTAAACCTAATGTCTTAGAGTATCTAGAAAAGCCACTTCATAGGATAATCCCTCCCAGCACATTCAATTAAAATGTTTCCCGTGCCTTTGCATTTTCTTCTCTGTGCTCTAGTGATCCTAAGACATGAACTGGCACCTAAAGCATTATCAGAGGTGCAACTTCACTTCATTTTAAATGAGTGAATCTTCCATCCCTAAATATGGTTCTTACTGGGTTAAAAAAGGATATATTTTTTAGTTAGATAGAGTCTGTGTATGTAATTTGGCATAATATGATTTTTTCCAACCATTTTTTTAATGAAAATTTTACTTAATGGTGAATGACAGATGTGTAAACTAGTGTTAGACTCTGTGTGTGTGTGACTGTTTGTTAAAGGAAAAGCATGTTTTTGTAGTGTGGTTTTTGGACTTCCAGACAGATTACACAAGCTCAAGAAGGCCCACCCCACATCCTGTGTAGAAAACTAGCTCACAGAAATGCCCATTGTTCTTCAGGATTATAAGTCACTGTATTTTCTGCATGCTTTCTGTTTCAAAGTACTGTATGGAAAATACTAATGCAAAGGAACCACAGCAGCTTAACAAGTGCTTGGTCCTGCCAGGTACTGAGCACTGGACTCTTACCGAAAAGCTGGGGGGCTGGGATTAAAACATTAGGCTCCCTGGATAGAGAACAAAGGTTTTGTGTTGGTAAAAGTAGCTTTTATTAGCTACGTGAATCAATTGATAATTGACATACTTTCAGCCTGAAAGTTGTTTGCATGCAGCCGTGCCAGTATTTGCTGTCTTGGGGGAGGAGTCACAGAGTAAGGATTTTGCTTCAGGCATGGTGAATTCTCCTCCACGTTTCTTCATCACTGCTCAGTCATGAACTGCAAAGGAGAGAATGTGGGGTATCTAGATCTAATACCCCTCCAAAGAGATAGTGATTAGTGTTTCTGAATCTCTACTGTGTTTATTGCTCAGTTATGTGTCCATTTGCAAGTTAATGGATGTATCCATAAAGAAAGGAGTTATCAAGCCAAAAATGGTGAAATCTGTTCACTCTTCCCTTTTTTTGTTTGTGTTTACCCTCCATTACCATCTTGGAGCTTATTTTTTGAAAAGATGATGTGCTATATTTAATTTTTAGTTTTCAAACAGGAGAAGTGTTTCAATGTGAATTTTAAAATCCTCATATTACGGTTTTCTTACTTTAAAAAAAGCAACAACATGTATTTCTTGCTAGAGTTCAGTACCTATTTAAGACCAAAACATTTGTTATGATAATACAGATGTAGCTAAGCAGAAGGGTGCCATGAGCGTGTTTGAGGCTGTGTCCTGCTTTTCTGCAGTCCTCTGAAAGGAATCACCTCCCTTTAGTCTCTGCCAGTCTCCTGACTGTGCAGCATTCCCAAAACATGTGGCCCATAAAATGGGATTATAGGGAAGGCATTCAAGTAAACAGAAATTCCCTCTGGATGAGATTTGCTTTTCATGCAGAGCTCCTGTGTGCTGTAGCCTGGCACTGCAGCCTCATTCCCTCACCAGGAACAAATTCTCCTCTTGGTGACCCCAAGAGTGAGAGACCATTTTAGGGCACCTCCATATTTTGGAGATAGTCTCCTCTTGGCTGGCACAATGAAGCTCCCCTTTGCAGTGTTTTCAGAAGGGACACACCCAATTACAAGTTAAGGGAAAATAATAATCCTTTCTGTGTCTCTTCAGTGTCTGTATGTAACAATAAATGACCAGTCTCATGATGTGGCTGTAGCTGCCAAAAATCTGCAGTGAATGTACAACTGTATCAGTCATTAATTGTACGGTATTGCTAAAGTGGCCCAGTGCTTTTGTGAATTGTGTTCAAGGGTAAGTAGCTGCTTGAAGGTAAAAAGCTGTGTGCTTCTATGAGCACACAGGTATACTGGTGGATAATAGTGTATTTCTGTGATTTCATGGTCCTGTTCAGCCTGTTCTGTTGAAAGTACACAACCTGGGATAGGTTCAGTCTGCATTTTGAGTACTTTCAAGTTCTTTGTTGAGGCTAATTGTATTGGTCTCAGCAGGGAACATTTCCAGACCTGCTCCCTGCATCCAGTCCTGGCCTCAATAACTCAAACTGTCATTGCTACTCCACAGGATTATGCTGTGTGGGATATCAGGGCACAAAGCCTTCTGACTTGGGTTCCTTTCACTGTAGCTCTTTGTCATAGTTTTAAAAAACTTCTCTCAAATGTCCTTCTACCTTTCCAGTGGATGCTAGTCACCAGGAGAATGTAGTGTTCCCCTTATCATAGAATGGTTTGGGTTGGAAGGGACCTTAAAGATCATCTAGTTCCATGGGCAGGAACACCTTTCACTAGACCAGGTTGCTCAGGGCCTCATCTAACCTGGGCTTGAACACTTCCCAGGGTGGAATATCCAGGAGGGGATATCTGCAGCGTCCCTGGGTAACCTGTTCCAATGTCTCACCACCCTCACAGTAAAAAATTTCTTTCTAATAGGTAATCAAAACCTGCCCTCTTTCAGTTTAAAGCCATTCCCCCTTGTCCTGTCACTACATGCCCTTGTAGCAAGTCCTTCTCCAGTTTTCCTGTAGGCCTCCTTTACATACTGGAAGGCTCCTTTCACCTGAGGCTTCAGGAGCCAATGGCCTTGTCTTGGCTTCGTGCTGCTGTGTACCACAGTATGGAGGCTTTCATTCCAGGGCAAAAGCAGCAATTGTGAGTATTGTCCTTAAAATAACAGGAATTCATAAATTCACTTGGGTGACTGTTCCAGACATGCCCTGTGTTTGATCGCATTGTTGATGTGCTACTGAGTATTGGTGAGGAATGTGATAAGAGATCCCTACAGAATGGAAGACTGCCCTCTGCCTTTGGACAGCACAGCCTTACACTGACTGACTTTACCTGTTTTAGGTGTGACTGAACAGAAATGGTTAAACTTCTTGTAATTGTGGATTTTTGACCCAATAGCAGCACTGAGAATTTTCAGTTATCTGAAGAAACGTACATCAGAAATTCTCGGTTTTTGTTTCTGCACCTGCTGCAAAGAAGTAGAACAGCCCTGGGAACAGGCAAGACAACCCAGTTCCTGCCACTGTCAAAACCAGCCAATTCATTCATTTGTATACCCCCCATTGTAACCAAAGCAAAGAATTATTTCCTATGGGTTCTAAATCAGGAGTTGCTGTTCTTTCTCTTGTTGTTTGTTTCTTTTGAAAGCCTTTACAATGGGGAGCACACTTATAGAATTAAGGGAGGTAGATTTGGGGCCTGTAGCTCACACCACAGGTGACTGCACTCAGTAATGTCATTGTCACAGCTGTACACAGCTTTTGTTTCTAGAGGGTCAAATTCTCTGCTCTCATCTATAGGAGGGTATAAATGAGAGAAAGCAGGCTGACTTAATTTGATGGCAGACTGCTGATAGGACTGGTGCTTAATCTTGTTTAAGGTTGGGATTTTTTTTGGAAGGTCTCTGATTTCTGGGTGTATTTTGTACAGAAGCCATGTAAAAGCTGGGGCTGAATTAATCTGTCAATTGCTACATATCCATTGATATTTTCATCGTATTCCAGCTGTATGATAGTTAAACAGGATCGTTAAATAAAATTTTCAGAAGGTTAAGGAATTAATTATATTTTTCATACCTGCTGGTTTGTAAGATCTGATGCTGAATTATGAGAAGTAACGACATTTACTGTATTTTCCAAATGTTAGGTAGATGTTACAGATACAACAGCAGAGAACTGAAAATGTCATGTGAGTAACAGTATTTCATTTAGTAATTTCTGTGTGGGATGGTTTATGTTTGTACAAACTGGCAGTTTATGAACAAGCTTTTGAGGGGAATGATACATTGCTAAGGCTGCAATACTTTGTATTATGCTGTACAGATTCGGTATCATAATTTAAAGGATTTGTGAGCTTCCTTCTCTCCCCAGTCAGTCCACCTGCATACCAGCACTGTCAGGCAGGTGAACTTTCAGTGAGCTGGGTCAGCAGAAGAAACCTCACTTTTCTTGCAGTGGGCAATTGATGTGAGTGTAGCTCTGTGGATGGCTGGTTACAGAGTCAAATAAGTGCCAGTGCAAGGGAAGCAGGAGGAGAAACCTGTTTTGGCAGCAGTCAGCAATTAGATTGGCTTTGTGGTTTCATGTTGATGGTTTTGCTTCCCCTCTGCCAAGTGCCAACCCTGTCCTGGGTGCTGCCACTCTGTCAGCAGGCAGGTAGGGGACACAAACTCGGCTGGCTGTGAGCTTCTAGGATCTGTTTAGAAATCTTTAGGACTAATGGAAAGAAGTCTTACAGATCAAGTGCGGCTCAGGTGACCCTGTATGTTTACATTAATACAAGATGAAATATGTGACTCTTGGGTGACAACAAAGAAGCCTTGGCTCAGGCTTGAGTAGCTGCAATTAGGCAAGTGAGCCGTGCTGAAGGAGACTGTATACCTCAGTGCAATTTTCTGGAAAACAAAGGAATCTACATAGTAAGAAGACAAATGCAAGAATGGCTTACCAAGATCATTGGTAATGCACTAGTATAATTAAAAAAAAAAAAGGGAGAGGGAGGTTTAAAAATCCCAACCAGTTCATCTGGTTCATTAGGCTGGTGTCAAAGTACTGAATTTAATTTGAGGACTGGGATAAGACAATAGAGAGTCACTATCACCTGGAGAAAAAAAAATGGCCCTTATCAGTGTCTTTCCAAGGACCTATTTTTTTTTTCTATCTACTGTTACAAGTGACACTAGAGATGACTAACGCTGGAAGAAGTTAGACGAACCAAACCTCTTTTCTCGTTTTCTGTTTAGTGCCATCGTTAGCATTCTTGGCAGCACTTCACAGATACTTTCAGTGGTTTTTCTGCTTGGTTGCACTTCCTGTCTCATGTATTGGTGTAATGATGTCATTCTTGCACACTGCTGTAGGGGAGTGCATGGCAGCGTGGTCTGCCCAATCCCCCCTGCAAGAAAGGCTTTCTTGTGCCCTTCAAGAAGACTTTGCTTCTGCTCTGATGGCTGAAATCCAAATGGAAAGTCCCTTTTTTGAGCCTCCCCTGTATGGAGTGGGAAGCAGAGCAGGAGGAAGAGGCAACCTTCCTCATTCCATTTTTGGTAGGAGCCTACTTAGAGGATTGTCTGTCTTGACCTGATGTGGGTGAGCCCCTGGAGCCAGCATAACTCTATGTGCCTCCATAGCCCTGTTTGGAGCTGTAGAGAAAGCAAGGATAGGGAATATGCAGTGGAAAACAGGAATGGGAGCTTCAAACATATCCTTGCTCCTTTGGCCAAGCAGTGCTGGTCATGGGAGGAGAGCACTGAGAAAGTCTTATCTGCCCAGTGTTCCTTTCATGGACCAGGAGAGCAGCAGGGTTTGTTTCTCTGTTTCTGCCTGTCCCAAGAAGGCAGCATGGATGGAGCAGTTTCTCCTTGGGGGTGTTACTGCAGGAGAAGGAGGAGTGTGGCTGCCAGGAGGGAGCAGGCGGCCCCTCACCCCTGGGGAGCAACCTCGGCCTGTTGCTTCCTGAGGTCTGTCCCTGTGCACCAGGCCAGGCTCTGCTGTGCAAGCAACAGTCATGTGGGGAACTTTAAAGTGATAGAACTCAGTGTGTTGAAACGAACTTGGGAAAACTTCTGAAATCTGGCTCAAAGGGGCTCTTCCAGCATGAGTCATCTGCAGCTGTAGAGGAGCCATGGGCAGAGCCTTCCTCCCCTCTACTCAATGGAGCTGTCAGAGTGCCAGGGAAGGGAGAAAAATACCCTGATTCAGTCCCTAACGAGATATACATGAGAGAATTCCCCACGGGGGCACCGGTGGGGTTTGTGGCTTTGTGTTTTTCGATCACTCGGCTCCACGTAAGAACATTGCACAGCTTGGACCTTCCACCCAGAGGACTGAAACACCCCAAGTCCATCCCCAGGAAGCAGACAATGGTGTTGATATGCCTGTTGCTGCAGAGGAAGTGGCTTCTGTTATAACCAACAAGCAATCTGCCAAAGTCCATGGTTTGGGTGATTGCCAGACTAAATTTGACATAAAATTATTTAACCTTTTTGACTTTTATCTTAATGTTTCTGGATCTGTTTCTCCTGCTTCCTACCATTTAGAGCTCACATATGGCAGGATTCCCCCCCCCCAGAAACTAGTACAGACTTTTATTTAAAAAAGGTGAAATTGTTAACAGAGAATCCAGTCTTTATGTAGTAGATTATGAAAATATTCTTAAATGCTTTCAGTAGGGTAGCAAAACTGATGCTAAACCATATGCAGCTATGGTATTGCTCAGGGCTTTGTCATGTCCCCTTGCTGCAATCATTAGGAAATATAACATACTATTGCAGAAAAGACGGTATGTGGAAGTCAAGCCTTCAAATGTTGGAGGCATCAGACGCCCTCTTGTGCCGTGTCTCTGGTAGCGTCACAAGGCGAGCAGCTTCCAGGAGCAGGGGCAGAGCCGAGCTTCAGCCTCTGTTTTAGTCTGGGGGAGACTGGTGTGTGCTTGGGCACCTACATCGTGATCCAGTGCAGTTCTGATGTGTAGGAGTTATTTGTTGATGGGTCCACAAACTTCACTCCAGCTGTACAGTATGACCATTCAAAATGAAGCTTTGAGTGGAAAAAAATAGACGCCTTCCAAAAGACAAAAATAAAATCTTTAGATTCACACAAAAGTAGCAGTGTTCACTAAATACTAAATTTCTCTGATGGGCCAGATTTTAAGTTGAATTTCAGGCTTCAATGACTGTTAATAATATGCAAGTTTAGATTTCTTTTTGTTTAGGTTATACTGTATGTTTAAAATTGTTCACCTCCTTGGGCTGCAATAATATCAGGAAAATGTGCCATGTCTCCGTGGAAGTCAACTCTGGGTCTAGTCAAATACTTTTCTTCAGATTGCTCACTGCAAATGTCAGAAAATACTCATTTCTCCAGATACCAGACCATAAGCAGAAGTACAAACTCCAGAGTAAAAGAAGTACATCACTTTACAAAATTAACTAAATAGCTATGACACATCTGAAAACACAATTCTTTGATGGCTTGCTGCCTAAAGAAATAAATTTCACCTTTTTTTGATATGTGGAACTCAGTTGTTCAAAGGACACAAATGTTACTGTTTTCCTGGCCTGATGCAAAGTCCTGAACTTACTGATACCACAAAGATGCAAACACAACTAAACATAACGTGCCTTGGCAGCACTCTTCTGTCTTCCTGACTCTTCAAGGATTAAAATTGTTGCTTATTTCAGGCTTGTTGACCCAGAGTGGTTTTAGACTGGACTACTTGTCATTCTGTGACATTTCTAGCAAAATAGCAGTTTCTATCAAGGTACCTCTCTGCCCAAAAGGTTGTGAGGATTACTGCTGCAGAGCAGTAGCTAGAGTATAAAAGAAGAATGGCCATGCTGGGCCTGGCTGATATCGATCCTGACTCCAGCAGACACTGTAAGTGGATGCCTTGATAAAAGCCTAAGAAGAAAGTAGGTATAAATGCTTCTTCCTTTACTGCTGTCCAGCCTCCAACAATTTTCACGTCCTAAGCTGAATATGGGGTTTGTGCATTTAACCTTGACAGATTTAATTTCTAAGATTTTTCCAGTTCTCCACTGAGCTAGTGTTAAACTTCTGCATTCACAGCATCCTTTTTGCACTGATGCATTTGGTCCATGGTGGGCACTGACCATCTTGTCTCCTGTCTGTTATTTTTAACAGCTATTTGCCCCAGAAGGACCCTTCCCTCCTGAGCAATGGCTGTTTGGTTATCTTAAAAGTCTTGTTGAGGAGCACCATTGAAAGCAGAGCCCTTTTAAGAAGTCTTGTAGTACTTGATACAGATTTCCCATTTACCAAAAAAAAAAAAAAAAAACCAAACCCAACAAACATCTGGGTTCTTCCAAAGTGTATCATGTTGATCTGTTTATTAAGTCTATTCCTTATTATAGTTTCTACTACTTGCTTGTCAGTGAAGCTCTGTACAGATTTATTACTCTGCCAATAGTGGTATGAATTTGGCAATGTGACTAAATTTTTTAGTACTTTTTTGTGTTCTCTCTAGCAGGTCACAGAAATGCCACAGTGTGATGTGTCTGTAGAGGGCAAGTAATGGCTGTGAAATGTTTTCAAGCAAACAGAAAATGCTGTGGAAATGCACAGAATTAATGTTGCTATGTAAATTTAATGGGAGTTACCACCCATCACAGCAACAGTGTGGATACAACAAAATGGATCAAATAAAGGGTTTGTATGTATTTTGAAGTCACTAAATTTCAATATTTGCTTGTACCTACCTGATGGCATACTTGAATTTCATCCAGTAAAGACTAGAAATTCCTTTAGCCCACAAGTAGAATTTTTCAGGGTCTGGGACTGAAAACACACTTGAGCACGAGCAGTTTTGGGGGATCAGATTGTAAGGATTGTTTCCAGCAGAGCAGGTCCAGTCTTAGAAGTTTTCAGTCTGCTCTGGGGGCTGTCTACCATGAGTGGTTAACTGCTTTGTTCAGTATGAGGGACCATCTCATGACCATACCTGATGCTGTGTGAAAAATAGTCCAGACTGCCATTTGGGAATCTGCAGAGTACTGGGGGGAGGGGGAAAGGAAGAACCTTTCCTTTGCCCAGGGAAGTCTTTGTCCTTCCTTTTTCTTTTCCTGAAGAGGATGGGGAAAGGCTCCAGGCAGAGATAAAGAAGGAAAGTTTTCTGAGTAATTCAGTATTCTACAAAGTACTGTATGAAGCCCTTCAGAAGGCACAGGACTTCACTTGAGTGGTTTGCATAGCTGAAATAGCTAATGTAAATGAATTCAGAGACAAATCTCCTTAGCAAAATCAGCCATTCCTGAGCACAGAATGTTGTCATTAATAATTTGAGCAAAGTGTGTGGTCATTGTTGTTCTTTTGTGAACCCTACCTACCTTAAAATATCAATAAAAGGCTCCCTGTGGCTGTGCAGCTTAACCTCAGTGTTTGAAAATCTGGCAGTGCCATGTCTGATGTAGCTGCTGGTGAGAGATCATTTGCAATTTACTCCTAAACACATTGTAAAAGGCTGAATCCAAATTGATGCTTCACATCCTGTTCATCTGGTGTTTCACAGTAGGTGTGTGTGTATGCTTTTCCCTAAAATACACAATAGTAAGTATGACATAACTGAAAAGTAGCATCTTGCATTTACAGGAAGAAGGGAGGGAGCAGGTAAGAGGGTGTATGTAGCAGAGCTGCTGGCTTGCAGCAGTCCTTACTCAGTATTGCAGCAGTTAATTCCTGTCTTTTACAAAATGAATTGTTTAAATTCCATATAAAATGCTTTCCTAGACGTGCTAGGAGCCAACTCTGAGCTCTGACTATTGCCACATTCTGTCCTTGCATGCAAGATTATCTTTACAGATAAGCATGAATAGAGTTCAAATGAATCTATCAATAATCAGTGGAAAGGATGTCATAATGTGAAGTCTGATACTGTATAAAAATATACAAGTCCTTGAAAACATGTGTTTGGAAAGGAACTGCTTTATTCTTAACATAGCTGCGGATCTGGCAGCAACAGCTCATGAAGAGGTGTGGGAATTAGCTGAACAGACTCCCTGCTGGCAAGGAGGGCTGGGAGTCTATATACTACCAATAGGAGACTGACTCCTCATTTTTAAGTCCCTTTAGGTAAAGGATGGTAAATTATTTTTCTTTGCTGATGAAACACATTGTGAGGCAAAGCCACAATCGAGAAGAAAAAAAAATAAGTGTTTACTGGAAATAAGATCTTAAATAAATAAAGTCAAAGGAAATATGGTATGTAAGATTTCAATTTTAGTTTGTCATAATCTCTTAGATTTATCACAATGGGTTCAGCTAAAAGAAGAAGATATATGAGGGAGGTGGGGAGAGGAAGAGATGGCTGAAGATGAAACACACATTTTTAATTACTCCATTGCTAATTCTCTGGTTTGGATCTGCTTATAATTAAGTTAAACTATTTTCAGTGGAATTTTTCTTTGAAGTATTTGCAGCAATGCAGAGTATGTGTGGTACTGTGCCGAGTCTAAAGAAAGGGCAAACAGAAATACTCCCTTGTCCTGTGAATGGCACGGTCTCTATAAGGACTCCCATGACTATTAGGAGGCACTTTTTCCAAAATCTACTTTTTTACAGCATCAGTTATGTGAAACTTATAAAGCTCTCTGTAGTGATGCCCTCTGGTGACTCTGAGAATTTTTGCACTAGAATGAAATAAAAAGCAAGATGGAATTTGGCCTGCTACTATGAAAGTACTCTGGCAACTTGGTCTATTCATTAAAGATTAATGAGCAAATTAGAGCTCTTTGAGTTCAACCAGGCAATATACACGAGCCATACACATACAGAAGTCCAGGACACACTCCAAGTATTGTAGGAGCAGAGCTGAAATGTGTAAGGTAGTCTCTCCCTCTGCCATGCAAGTAATCTCTTGTACATTCATGATAAAAAGAAACCTGCCTTTTGGCACTGCACACTGATAATTTATTTCCTAGTGCTTAGAGAAAAGAAAATTAAAAGATTAAAAAAAATTCTCAAGCTTTTCTTGATGCAGAGAATGTGGAGGATGTTAATTAATTATATGAAATCTTAGAAATAAACCAACTGTGCAAAAGAATGCCTTTTGTGTATTTTACACTTAATGTGGCTGCTACTCAGTCTCTGGAAAGCTGATTTCTACCATGCACTCTTTCCTCTCCTTTTTTTTTTTTTTTTTTTTTTTATACACACAATTTGTACCTCTAATGTTTCTACATTTACTGCCCATCATTTCCCATCATACAGACATACGTGACTAGTATTGCACTGACTCTGGAGCTCATGTGGTCCTTATTCTGCTCTGGTTGAAAAGGATTCTTTATTTGCAGTCTTGTGTTATTTTACAGCCAGATCCATGATCATGCAGTGTCTGCAAGGAAACAAGTATGTGTGGCTGGGCATGGGTGGAGTAGGTGTGGGCACCCCCTTCAGTATCACTTCTGTTTTAAATCATGGCTAGGAAGTTATGTCCTAAGAAATATGGATGCAGCACTAGCAAGGCGAGTAACCCAACAGAAAGCCATCCACAAGCAGATACAAGCAAGGTAATTAATAGGGGATAAACAGAAAAAAACCCAAAACAATCCCTCCTTCCCCCCCCAAACCTGTTGTAATAAATTTTTACGAGGTGTGAACTATTATCTTTCATCTTTATTAACTGAATTCCCAAATTAGGCGCATACTTCTGATAACTGTATCAAGCTAAGTAACTCCTCTGCTTTTAAGCAGTGTTCCCCCATGCCATGCTTGGAAGAGGATGCATCTCCTCCCATTCATGTCCTTTGCCAAACAGCCCCTTAGGCACAGTGTAGATCAACTGGCTTTAATGGATATTTTCTCTAAGAAAAACTAAAGGAGTAAACAAAATATTTGTTTTGACAAGATGTCTGCTTTGATCAAAATGTTAAGATCAGGAGGTACAAGTATGATTTTATCCTCACTTCCCAAATAATCTGTAGAATCTTCACTAACTTCTTCATTAAGTCAGTTATTTACCTTTCAACTGCAGTCTGTATTTTAGGAAAATAACTTGTGTTGATTTTACAGGCCGGTTAGTATCTGTAGAGGAGTTTGTGCTATTGTTTTGAGGCCTGATAATACGTCGGGAAAGGATTGTTTTTCTCTACTAACATTTGCAGTGTTTCACTATATGTGTCTTGCAGTCACACAGTGCTTCCTCCTGGCCCAGTCAGTTACCCAGGTTCTTCTAGGAGAATAAACCCATTGAGAAATCCATACATCTTTGGTGCAGTATCTCTGAATGTAGCAGGAACACACAAAAATTAGTACTTTTCCTAGTGACCATGCCCAACTTTCCATTTTTAGCTAAACTGATGTTTCAAAGAGCCTCTGCTTCCTTCCTGATCAAGACTGGAGCTGCTTACTCTGTCTGCTGGCCTGCTGATTCTTTCACAAAGGCTCCTGTAGCTCAACCAGTTGTCTCTGAGCACCTGCATCCATGGCAAATTCATGTCCCACCTGGTGTACTTGGGCACTGATTCCTGCTGTGTCCAACCATCTTCCTCTGTAAAGGAACTTAATCGCTGTTACATTTAGCCTGAGTGAAGGGTAGCTGTCAGGCCCACTGCCCTGTCTTCATCAGCCTGGGATTGATCAGAGACCTGTGTGATGTCTTGTGCTTCCCACAGTCTGAAAGCCTTTGGGATTATAAAAACGGCAGTGGAAGGAGGCGTGGGTTTTGTTATGGTTGCATAACTGATTGTAGAATATTATTATGGTAGGTATAGGAATTTTGAACAGAAAGGTATTGGCTACAAGAGAGGGGTTTTATATATACAGAGAGCCATGCAGAACTACAGAGAAATTTCACTTCTGAGGTAGGTGGAGTATTATCCTTAGATCTCATCAAGGAGTGGGAGTTTCCAGTCAGACGGCTCCTCCACTGACATGTTGGGGCAAGTGACTCAGCTCTGCAGTAGAGAAGAATGTCCCCAGTGCTGCTTTCCTGGAAGCACCTTCACCTGGAGATTTCTTACTCAGGAATTAATTTGCTTATGAAAACTCATCAGTTCACAGGGCCTGAGGTGGGCAGATGGCTGTCGTGGGGATGAGGATGCACAGCTGTAAGAAGCCTAATTAAGACCTCTGACAAACTTTCCAGTGTAACTGCACCAGTAATTGTCAGGATCTATGAAGTAAAATAAAGGTTAGTTGTTCTCTCAACCGTGAGAGTAGCAGAAGTTTGTAATCATCCTATCTTACCAGGGATGAAATACGTGAGGCCTATTCAAGGAGGCAGTGGTTGCTATTCACTGGTGATTTGTTACAAAGAAAAGCTTTCAGAAATAACACAAGGTGAGTCTGGCAGCAGTCAACTGACCTGTAATTTCAAGATTGTGAAAATGATTAGAAAAAAAGAAGTGGAGTGTTGCAGAACTCACAGCCTGGTAATTTTCATGAGCTTATCTGGAGCTTGAGGTGCTATCATGAATGAGACCCTGAGTGTCCAAATCTCCTGAACTGTACAGGTTTGTACTGAAAGTTACCCTTCTGGGAGAAAAAAAGATATGCATGTTTCTGACAGAATAGTTTTGTGAGCTACTTTTTTCCTTCCAAGATAAGCCTTATAAATAGCACTGATACCTCGGTCTACTTACTCTCTGTAGACCTTATATCCTAGCTTTTTATTTTGTGTAAGAGTAATTTGGTTGGAGAAATCGATCATTGCAGGGAGTGGCTCAGTTATGAAGATACTGGAGCCAAATCCTTAACTCCTGTAAGTTTTGCCCGATTCTGACCACACAAGCTATTTTTAAGCCTGGTTTGAAAAGGCTGGTGCTCCTATAAGTCCTCTGCATATGGCAATGGACAAAAAAAAAAAGTTGCCATCTCAACAGGTACCTGCTAGCAGGAGCCCAGTTGGCAAGTGCTATGTAGGAAAAGCAGTCTGGAGTCAACACCTGGAAGCTGACTTTTCATGTGGAACAGGAAATTGTTGAATGTCTGGAGTATCTGCTTTATCTGCTGTCAGCTTTTCAATCTCCTAAACAAGATAGATACAGTGACACATGGAGTTTGTGGATCCCTGGGCTGGCATTGTGCACACTCTTCTGCATAGGAGAGGGTGGAGAAGCAGAGTAATTAAGGGCACCCCACTCTGTAGCCAGATATGTGAGTATATGTCTTCATGTGTTAGCCCCTCACCAAACAAGGTGAAAGAGGACTTTTGGGATTATATAAATGCAAGGAAGCCAGGTGGTATGTTAATCTCTTTCCTCCAGGATGGGGTTAACTGCATAAATGGAAATGCCTTGGCCTTGTTGACCTGATAGATTACTCCGATCTAGCAAACCTTTGAACACTTCAGCCTGGATTCATTCAAACTCTTATGTTGATATAAAAGGAGTCTGTTGCCATGTACCCTTAGGATGCAGCTTTACTTCCCAGGATTGTCTGTCTTACGGTAATACTTTCAACATGTGCTTCAGAGTGAGGCACAAACCCAAAGTGATTTGCTGGTTGTGTGACTTTACTCTTTCCTGTTCCTGACATATATACCTTGGAGAGTATCTGGTTGATGCATATGGTAAGATAGCAGCATGCATTGATCAAGTATATTCAAAAAAGGGAGTTCAGTTTCTATTGCATAAGGAAAAAATTCAACTTGTCCTTTTGAAATACCCTGGCACTGTGTGGATGCAAGAATTATTTATTAGGGAGACTTTAAAGTAGGATGAAAGTAAGAAATCCTATGAGAAAAATCTGTTTGTTTCTTACATTTTCTCCACCCTTCCCTCACCCTAGACTGTTCAATATGGTTAGAAGGAAAATCTTTTCCAAATCCTTTCAATCTAAAATACCATCAGATGGAGCAAAAGGAAAGCTGAACTTGCCCCACAAGCATTCCTACACTGAATTGTTAGATGTTCCAGCCCCAGAGCTTTGGGTACAAGCAAGGGAAAATACAAGCAAGATGTCCATGCTGTTTGTGGAGGGGTGGATCACAGTGTCTCTTGCCTTGGGTGCTTCAGGGAACTATCTGGCAGAGCTGAAATCATCCTGCAATGTGATGATGTGGCAATTTTGGTGGCAATACCAGCCTACAGACTTCTGTCTTGTTCTCTGTTCCTCCTTTCTGATTTCCATGCCATGGGGCACCATACTTGTGGCTGGATTAAAGCATCTTTCTATAAACAGCACTGAAGACCAGCGTGGGGCAGGGTGGTGATGTTCTTTAAAGCCAGAGAAGCTGATCTGATTTACAGCATGAATCCACAAGGGGTTGCATGCAGGTGATGTCCTCACTCATCCATGGTGTGGTAAGTGGTGCTTTTGCCCACTGTGTTGAAAAAGGTCCTCACTCTAATCCTGTAGGTTTGCTCTAGAAGGCTCTGCTCCAACTTCGTCAAATCACGAACCATGAGGCAGAATGAAGATGACCTCTGACGTATTGTTTGTTCTGATTACTGAAAACTGCAGGGCCCCCAGGCAAAACCAGGAGAGGAGTGCCTGGTTGTAAAGTGTGTTGGATCTTACCTGCAATCAGTGCTATCAACACCAAGAGGATTGTGTTAGGATTCCTGGGAAAATGCAGTATCATAAAATGTAATGTCTCTGTGCTTCAGAGCAACTGAGGAGGCTTAGGGGAACTTCAGGTGTAGGTAACAATTTGCTATCTGAGCTCCACCAAAGCTGCTCAGTGCTGTGTCACCTCTTCTATTGGAATAGCACTGTTACAACGCTGAGTTCAGTAAGGAGACTTTGAGGAGAGTTTAAATTCAACAAAGAATGGAAATACAGTCAACTAAACAGCTATAACTTTCTTTTGTCATACTGGACAGGAGAGGAGACAGAAACCATTTCAGGTACTGAAATACTAGGTGAGATAGAACTACCTCACGTTTTGTAACACAAAACTGCTTTTTTAACAGCTTACTAAAAAAAACCAAAAAGGCTCTTTCTCTTACTCTAGTCAACTGTGAGTAAAAGCAATTACCTAAAAGCTTATTTTTCTATGCCAGTTATTAAAAAGAAAATAAG
Organism: Manacus candei; assembly: GCF_025592945.1. Lineage (NCBI taxonomy): Eukaryota > Metazoa > Chordata > Aves > Passeriformes > Pipridae > Manacus > Manacus candei. The sequence goes on along the minus strand of NW_026138111.1, from coordinate 2,017,193 downwards.
AGAAACTACATACCAACATTTGTTATAATTTCATTAGTATCCACGTAGATCTAATTTATGTGGAGGTTCTGTTTCCAAGCTGAGGATCAAATTAATCTCATCTGACAGACAATTGAGTTACAAAGGCTTTACATGAGAACGTTTCTCCAACAGAATGTAAACAAGGCACATGGATTAATAAGGTCAGACATACAACAGGAAGCTAAGTTATGGCAGAACTCATCAGCCAGCAACACATATAGCTAGACCTTCTCAAATGATGTGAGTTAGCAAGAAATAAAGCAAAAGTTTTAAATTAACCCAGTGTTTTACCCTCTGGGCAGTAGAACAAGGAGTTAGAGGAAATAAGTTTATAAACCATAGAAGTAATATGACTCTGTGCAGCAAGTTGTAAAGACTTGAATTTCTCCCAAAGACTTACAGATTTTTGCAGTGTTAAATATCACTGTAATTATTAAATCTTGCATGAAAAACCCAGAGAAACAAACTGTAGCATAAATTTAACATCTGAGACTTAAAATTTATAGTCTGGGAACTGCCTGAAGCCACAAAAGCAGAAGAGTCATGTAGCAAAATGGTGAAAGGGCATCCCTGCTAAAATCCTTGTGGAAAGTGCTAAGCAAACTGGAATAGTTCCAAAATATGTAGATGGGATTGCTCTTCACAATACTGGGATTTACTCCATTATTGTCCAAATGACTCATCTGAAATTGCCCACAATCTACTAGACATATTTTATTGTCAATACATTTTGCCCTGGCCTTTTGTCTCTGTGGCTACATGACCTTAATTCACCTAAATTTCTAAAATGGTGGCAGCAGAGGGTCCTGATAACAGCACTGCACTTTCCATATCCAAATATTATGTAGACTCATCTGCATGTTTAGGAGGACAGTGTGTCATTGCCTTGTATCAACATTTTCTTGGTTAATCTACTGACAAGAGAAAGATGCTACCTTCCCTGCTATAGGACTGAACTCTTTCTCTCTGTGATGCTGCCAGTTGCAAAATGACCTTGAAACTGGTTCCCAAACATAGAAAAGCACCTATTTGGAGCCATGATGCTTAATTACATCAATCAATCCATGAATCCTGTTTGCACCTACTGTGGCAGAGCAAATAGGCCTTCTTTCATTCAACACTGGATTATGGCTAGATGGGTTTTGTGCAGATAAAAACATAAGGTTTCCACATTTGTATCTGGAATCTGTAACTAACGAGATGATTTTCCCTGATACTGTAGTCCACAATTCTTTTTGACAGAAAAAGGGCTGTTCTTCCTGCCTTTTTATCTAGAATATTGTTTAACTTAAATGTTGGGTCAGGATTTGTTCAGTCAATTCACAGGAGTTCTTTTAATCTCAAATACAACCCAAGGCATTGTATTGCAGTATTTTGGTTTTAGAGCAGCCAGTGCCAGCTGCTTCAGTAGATTTAAGAAGCTCCTTAGAGGACAAATATAAAATAATCTTGAATTCTACCTTTGAGCATTTAGTGAGGGACTGGGCTCCGAAGAATAGTGGTTTATGACTCCAGCATTTTTTCAATCCTGTCTAAAAATTGTCAGACATCCCCATTACCTGCTTAACCATCTAGTGATGTTTTGGATCCTAAATCTCAACAATACCTATTGACAGGGATTTTGTAGGTTAGCTTAAGGTGTCACCCTTCTCTGCTCTTCCAAATCTGCCATTTGCAATTGTCTTGTTTTCCATTTCACTGTTTTTTCCCTTATTTGCCTGCCATACCAAGATATATGCTGGAGCTCCTAAGCACTTTCTATCTTCTAGTTCTAGTTTTTTACTCACAACAATATGCACTAAATGTTCCCCCTCCCTCTCTTCTGGCTCCCCAGGGAAGGAAACCTGGTCATGTTGGCCAAAAGGGAGATGCTTTACCAGGTACCATGCAGGTCAGAGCATCCAGTTCCCCTAAATCTAGGCACAGCTCTGATACCCTTTCTCTGTATTCTGTTTAGATAAAATTCTCTGCATAATACTGTACTTTAACATATAATTCCCTGTATTTATCTCTGTCTTAATCGATGAAGTAATTCTCATATAAATACCTTACTATGCTCTTCAAGATGAAGCAAAACATACCATTGCTCTTTATTGTCTCCTTAAGAACATAGGATATCCTGTAATGCCAAACCAGCTGCTCTTTAATGTTACATGAGGGCCATAGAGCCTAGAAATTGTGTAAGCACCTAATTCCCTTAAAAAAATTAGTCACAAAAATAGCTCCTGAACTACGTGACCACTTTTATAAATGCAGACCAAAGCTTTTCTTTCCAAACAAAGTGTTCTGAAACTTGGTTCTTGGGTTGAGAGTTTGCAAGACAAAACAGGACAATCTCTGTGTCTCACAAGGGTTCTTGTTCCCAATCAGCATAAGGAAGAGGCCCTTTCTGGGCCAAGCAGCCAGGAAGAGAGACAGGACTTAACAGCTAACAGGGAAAGAAACCTGTAAATTGAACTCCACTAGTGCTAGCAAGCCAAATTGCAGGGATTATGGAGGACTGCAGGAGGAAAACTGGTGGCTGAATTTTGAGTTATGGGAGGAAATTTTAAAAAGTATGTTTTATAGGACACTGAATAGCGCAAAAGAACTATTGGACCCCAGGCTAACAATTTTCAAACCACTTTACTGACAGCGTGTCATAACCAGACCAGAACACAACTATAAATAACAGTAGGAAACCTACCTACTGGAGGTGAGTTAATGCCAAGACAGTGAGTCAGTGTTAGTCATTTGGTACTTTTTTTAATAATTGAGGGTTTTACCCAAATCCTACTGAAAATCACTCCTCCCTCTGTAGTACCAGGGGGTATTTTGTGTGTATATATGTGTATGTATTTTTTTCTCTCAGATTTCATGCCATCACTTTGCCTGCCCACAGCATTTAACAAACTTTTTAGCATCCTTATTAAAAATTAAACTTGTTTATTAAAATAAGTTCCCTCAGAAGTTTCTCAGCAAAGTGTCTCAGCCCTATGCAAAGCACAATTAGCACATGGGACAGAAAGTTGTGTGGAGACAACTTGTACTTTTTTGGTGACCTTAATTCCCTTCATCTTTGGCTTGGTACTCCCTCTTCCGAAAAAGAAGTCACGTGTGTGGGGAGCTGCCTAAAGAATGGAGCAGAGCTCAGGAGGAACACAGGCATCATGGGCTATTCTCGGATCTGCTGTGGCAGGTCTGCATTCCCAGAAACTGGTTTCTGGAGAACCAAAACAAGGTGTAAGTTAATAACATACTTTATAGGTCAGCTGCAAACCTCTTTTGTCCCAAATGTGAAGAGCACCAGATGGTGCAGTATTATAGGAAAGTCAGGTTTGGTCACACTGATTGATTAAACTGGATTTTTTAAGACCCAGGTTGATCTGAGAAATCCACAAATAACATACATCCACAGAAGTGTTTTCTCTTTTTTAAGGACAGTGAACTAACAGGGCCACTGAATTCAGAGTCAGACCTCATCTTTGTAGGCATCGCAAGTCCAGTAGGGAGGTAAATTTGGGTGAGACTAACATTCTGCATCAAACTAAATACCATCAGGGAGCTTTTTTTGGGGAGTGGAGCTAAGCCACCTATACCAGCACAGTGTTTCCTAACCTGGCTTTGGCCTGAGGCAAAGAGCGTGGTCCAGATGAGTTTGAGCTAAGAATTGAGAATTAACATGTGCCAGGCTGCCTTCCCAGTGGGCAGCCCAGGTGAAGAAACCATGCTGCTTTGGAGGCTGCGACTTCAATAGTAAGGGTGTGGGCCTTTCTCTGCCAGAGAATGGTTTCAGACAAATTTAATTTACTTTAGTAAGTTAATTTTAATTTGTATACATGGAGCTGTGGAGTGTAGGTGAAACCTTGGAGAGACGGGCACTGCAGCTGCCTTGGCTTTCCTCCTGCCCCAGGGGATTCAGATTTCCTTTGTGTTCATGGATGCTCTGCTGCTGCACAGGAGGAGCTTGTCTCCTGCTCCCAACTTCCACATAGTGTGGTAACAAAGGGAGAGGTGTGAGGAAGCAGAGTGGCCATTGTGGGAGTGGTATCAACACCCAAAGGCATCAGCATTACCCTGCACTGCTGGCTCCCTGCCGAGGCCCCAGCTACAGATCAACTTCTGGGAGGGAAGGAAACCTTTCCCAAAGGAGTAGGACCTCATGTAGAGACTTGCTGTCCTATCTCTGTGCTGGGGAGAACCTGTGAACCAGGTGTCAATGACTGATGAAGGCCACTCTTTAGGCATATTTCAGCTTTACTCTGTGTTGATAAACCCATCACTGCTGACCCACACAGGTTGGCAGGATGGGAAAGATTGTGGTACCTATGGCTGCGTATGTGCATCTAAGCATATGAACTGTTTGCCAGGTACAAACCCCCATCTGCCTCCTGCTGCTGTACCTTTGCAGTGGCTGTTTTGAGTCAGGACTAAGAAATCTGCTGAGGACCAGCATCTCTTGTGTAAATAAACGTGCTTGCAAGCAGGCACTGGGGCCCTATCAGAAAACAAGGTGATTGGAACGATAAAGTACCAGTATGGTCTTGAAAGAACTGGGTTTGCTCAGAATGTGCAGCTTCATTAAGGAGGTTTTGTGGGTTAAAGCATGTTTGAGCTAGTAAAAATAAATGAGGGGTAGGCCCTGATGCCCAGGCTACACTCCTAAGCCAAAATCTTGGAGCCAACAGAGTTCCTACAAGGTGAAGCTGCTGAGCAGAAATTTCTAAAATGCTTTAATTAAACCACAGAGGGGAGCAGGAGAAGGCAGGTATTTCTCGGGAAGGAGAGCATCTTGTGGTGTTCCCTCGTGGGATTTGACTGCGACGGATTGGAGAGCGATGCTTGCTTCAGAGAGGACCTCTCGCCCAAATGTCAGCCATTGGCACCTTCCTGCAAAGGAGAGTAAGTATGCAGAGGTATTACAGAAAAGACTACCCAGAGGAATGGTGCTGGGAGGCTGAGTACTGCTCCCTTGCCATGTCAGCCCTCGCTCTTGCTGTAGCAGGAGCCCAGTTGGAGGGGTGTCCCCAACACCTCCAACCCCTGCTCTCTTGAATATTTTTTACATGCTTAATTTTTTTGGAAGTGTTAAGTTGATTTAAAGTGTGCATCAAGGTGGCACAAAGAGCAAACAAGTTCTCCTCAGAAATCCTGTGAATTCCTGCTCAACGATTCCCTGTTGCAGGCAAAAGAGGCACCAGGAGATGCAAAAAGAAGATTTTCAAAGCTAATTATTTACTGTTTTATAGACTTTCAACTACTTCAGCCTGGCAGGTTTGATAAGGAAGGCTGGAGCTGCAGCAAAAACAATTAGCACAACTTCTGTGAGATACTACTGAGTAATTGGGCCATTGTTTATTTCCTGTAAAGGGACAGATTACTAGAGAGGGGTTTGTTTGCTGTTTGCAGATTATTTTTGTCAGGGTGGATGCATTCACCAGGAGAATGGCAAGTAGGACTGATAATACTACAGAGACTCTCCCTGTGACAGTACAAGGACGTGCAGTTCTCCCCATCTTGTCCACTGTCTGGTACATCTTCCCTTCCTTTTATTCTGGAGTGTTAATAATGGTGATGATCCTAAGAGCCAGGTTTGTATTGGTATTATTCTGGGAAGACCGCAGGAGGGGAACAAGGGTGACCTGTGTTAACACCATGCTGGGTTGGAAAGGGACAGACCACGGGGCAGATTTGTGCATCAGCCCCAGAAGACTAACAAGAGGATGGAGTCCGTGTTGATCAGTATTGAAGATGATGGTGGAAGAAGTAGCAAAGGTTGTATTTCCCCCTACTTGCAAATAGTTTTCCTTTTCCAGTTTATATTGTGTCCTGCCACACATGAAATCGAACCCCTTTGTATGCAGGAATAATTCAGTTCACCTCAAACCAATTCGTGTCAGCTCTGAAATTGAAACATGAGAACTACTAAAAATAAAAAGTAACGGGGCAAGAAATAAATAATCCACTGCTTTGTCCAGGGAGAAATACTTTCTGACTTGGTCATCAGCAAGTAATTATCCTTGCTGGAACTGGCTAAGAGGCTAGCATATCTGGTGTGCATAGCTGACCCTGTCTTGGGGACAGTGGTGGCTTGGGATGCTTTTTGAGGTCCTTTTCAGGTATGATTTTAAGAATAATACTATAGAAGTTATTTAGAAAACATTTCTTTTCAGCAGGGAATGGCTTATAATTTGGCTTTTTTCTAGAATTCCTGAATGTTTGAACACTTCAGAAGTTCTCAAGGCCAATATTCAACTGTTAAAACTCTTGGGAGCATTGTGAAAGATAAAGACCACTGATACGAGGATGAATGGGAAACGTACTTTCTAAAATGCTTTAATCTAAACAAATTCTTAAAACCTGTAGGTACCAGTGCATCCCAAGGATGAGATGCAAGGCAAAAATAAGAAATAGGGCCTCTCAGGGCCCTTTTGAAGTGATGCAAATCTGCACCAGGGAAATCAAGATTGCCACAGACCCTACAGTCAATTTCAACACTTGTACTTAGGGCTTTTAATTCCAGAGTTTCTTGAAGGTTGAGTGGACTGTATGGCAAAAAAGAAGTATTTTCTGCACTCCTTCCCTGTGTGCTGGACCTCAGCTGGGCTAATTCTTTGCAGCTGCCTAGGCAGAGAGCCAGACCCTTCAGGTAGTGGATTATGGACAAAATGGAAGGAGGAGTTTTGGCATCCTCACAAACAGGACACGCTTGTACAGGGGAAAGCCCAGAAAATACCAAAGTGCCCAATACTGCTCCCTCACATGTGCTTTGTAAGAGCCAAGATAAGGAGCATCCAGTGAAGTATAATGTAACAATTGGACTCCAATAGCTGGACCATGGAGCAGGAGAAGGGATGTGGCTCAACTCTGCTCTCTTCACTCAGGACACGTGATACATATCTTACATAGGGACTTTGATGTCTGTGCTCAGTAAAATTAGTGTAAGTGTTAAAAACCTCTTTTGTGCTATAATCCTGTCAGTCTCTGTCATCCCCCCATCTTCCCTCCCTCATGCTGAATAAAGCTCTAATCCACTGCAGTTTGAGTCCTCCTCTCAGTAATTTTTTTTTCTGTTTTCAAATAGTTGGTATCCTTCTGATTTAATTGCTTTATTATTATATTTCTCATCTCAGTTGGACTCAGTGTTTGGCACAGCACATTCACTTCCCCTAACAGATGCTGTCTCATAGAATCATAGAATGGTTTGAGTTGAAAGGGACCTTAAAGGTCGTCTAGTTCCAACCCCCCTGCTTGGGCAGGGACACCTTCCACTAGACCAGGTTGCTCAGAGACCCATCCAACCTGGCCTTGAACACTTCCAGGGTTGGGGACATCCACACCTTCTCTGGACAATCTATTTCAGTGTTTCACCACCCTCACTGTAAAAAATTTCTTACTTATATCTAGTTTAAATCTACCCTCTTTTAGTTTAAAACCATCATCCATTGTCCTATCGCAACAGGCCCTGCTAAAAAGTCTGCCCCGTCTTCCTTAAAAGCCCCCTTTAGGTACTGGAAGGCCACAATAAGGTCTTCCTGGAGCCTTCTCCAGGTTGAAAAACCCTAACTCTTTGAGCTGCTCCAGCCCTCCAGTCATCTTTATGGCCCTCCTCTGGACCTGCTCCAACAGATCCATGCCTTTCCTGTGCTGAGAGGCCCAGCTGGACCAGAGGGTGTCTCACCAGAGTGCAGTAGAGGGGAAATTCACCTCCCTTGACCTGCTGGCCATGCTGCTTTTGATGCAGGACACAATTGGCTTTTTTGATGAGGACACAATTGGCTTTCTGGGCTGCAAGTGCACATAGCTGGCTCATGTCCAGCTTTTGTCCCACCATTCCCCCCAAGTCCTTCTGCACAGGACTGCTCTCAATCCCTTCATCCCCCAGCCTGTATTGGTATAGGGGGTTGCCCCAACCCAGATGAAGGACCCTGCACTTGTCTTTGAAATGGGCCTTGTCAATAAATGCACTTGTCAAGAAATGGGCCCATTTCTTGAGCTTGTCCAGGTCTCTCTGGATGCCATCCCATCCCTCAGGCGTATCAACAGCGCAACTCAACTTGGTGTCATCTGCAAACTTGCTGAGAGTGCACTCGATCTCACTATGTCATTAATGAAGATATTGATTAGCACTGGTCCCAGTACAGACCCCTAAGGGACACCACTTGTCACCAGTCTCCATCTGGACACTCTTCTGTCATGTGTCACATACAATGTCTAGAAATTTTGAACACAAGTGAAATGTAGAGAATTTAGAAATGATTGGACAAAAAAGCATTAGCTATCTCGTCTGCCACAGAGCTACTGCTCTGCTGCCATTTACTGGGATTCAGCTGGGATAATCTGTCTCCCAGTCCTTTACTTAGGTTTAATGGCAACAGGAGAGTGACAGTAGGTTGGACTAGATGACCTTTAAAGGCCCCTGCCAACGCACACTATTGTATGATTCTGTGATTCAGACAGGGATGCTGGTCAGTGCTGGCCCTTACCCAAGCCCAGCCCCAGAGCAGGCAAGCTCCCTGCTGGATGGGGCTGTGTAGCAGGAAGGAGCTGTTGTTTCCTGCTCACTTTACTGGCTGTTGTTCTGGTTAAAATGTGAGGCCAAAAAGAGAGAGATTGGGAAAGCAAAGTCTATTTGGAAAGTTTCAAGTGTTCTCCTTACTTACGAAGGATTAAGCTTGCCCTTGTCAAGCAAATTACCAGGAGATTTGTGTTTGAACCATCAGGACTGCCTGTCACCATTTGAGGTCTAAGTGTTATTTCTTAAATGAAATCAAAAGTCTGCCCTCCTGCATGGAGAGTTGGCAGTCCCTCCTGTCTCCCTCAGCAGGACTGAATTTGCCCATCAGTTGGGCCAGGCCGTGCTGGATTTGGAGAGGTGAGGTCTGCAGGCTCTGGCTGAGGGCCGCAGGGTGACAAGGACCTCCCTGAAAACTGGTCTGCCAAAATCTGGCTCTGATAAAACAGCCCAACCCATCCTGTAAAGACTTTAACTGAAAAAATCTTGAAATAATCACAGAGGAAATGACAGGAACTCAGGCCTCCCTTCCCGCCCCGGCCAGACACTCCCTGGCTCTTTTTCCCTGCAGCCCGCTTGACACGCTGGTGTCCCTGGGGAAGGGCCAGGGCTGGAGCTCAGCACGGCCAGGGCAGGCTGGAGCGGGAGGGAGGAGGATTGCAGCAACGTGCTTGGTGCTGTACTCCACTCCTGTAGGAGCATGGAAATATAGGGGCAAGTTCAGGGATTGCAGCAGCAGGAGAGGGAGGAACAGAGCAATTCCTCTGGCCTTAGTGACATTTTCCTTATTTATGCCAGCTGCAAATCTTATCTGGAGTCTTGAGAGACTTATGTGTGGCTTTCCTCGTTTGCATTTAAGAAGGCATTCAATTAACATAAGTGCTGAATACTGAAATGCCTGCTTTATGAGGGGGCAGGGCTGAACAGGTTAAAAATACATAGGACTTTGGATTATATTACTTTCTATGAGTTTCCACCTCTGCTATCCCAGACCATGTATCTCTTTCCTTATCAGTGATTAGATATAAAGAAACCACTCTCACTGTTTTTATCAAGAAGGTGAGGCCCTTGTGTTTGATTTTTAGCTTGTGGTTTGTAACGTGTCAGTTCCTGGTGAGACAGTTGGAGTCTGGCATTGGTTTGGTATCTTTGTAAATTGCTGAACATCACAAGAGCATAATAAGGAATATGCTGTACATGCTCTACCTGCCCTCCATCCTGTCCATCTTCCTTGGATGGCCCCAAACATTATTTTGTGTGCAACATTCCTCTATTACACACTTCTTCAATGCTGTTTTTTTTTTCTGTTGTGCACTAATGTACTCCTGTCCCACAGCAGTTACAGAGGAGCAATGTATCAGTGGGCTGGCATGTGCCTGCATGTGCACACAGAGTGGTCGTTGGTCTGCAGGTACAGTCCTGGACTGGGAAAATTATGATCTTGGGAGCTGTGTTCCTAATTCCCCAAAATTCACCTGAAAAAAAACTCCAACTTTTAGTCTGTGGAATTGTACAGACCAGTGACAGCAGGACACAAACAGGAAACCTGAAAAAACAAGGTGTCCTCAGCAAAGATGCTGTAAGGGTTGGTGCTGAGTAGGTTCCCCCCTTCCCAAGGCCTCCTTCTGGATGTTGCCACCACTACCTCCCACTTGGCTGGTTTCACCCTCTCGTCCTGGGTGGTAGCAGCAGCCAGCAGGACATTTCCTGTACCTATGCAGAGCTCTGAGATTTGTAAAGCTGCTCCAGACTCCAGAGAAAGCATATGAAGCCTGTGAAGCTGGTACAGAGAAGCTGTAGCTGCCTCAAGGCAGGGAAGGGATGCAGAAACCACCAAGTGATCGGGCCAGCCATGGGAAGAGTCACAGAAAGAAAGAAGTGAGCAGGCTTTGCCGTGGTCTTTGGGCATCTGCAGTCGCTCTGGGACTGTAAACCACTCGTGGCAGCAGCTGTCATCTCCTGTGAGGCACAGTGGGTAGTGCAGGCCACATGAAATGCATATGAATCCCAGTCTAGTCCAGACTGTAAAACTGGTTTAAAATGAAAACAGATATGGGCACTTCGGGGATGTCACAGCTCCCTCTGGGCCTCTGTTGGCAGGTTGTCCTTGCTTGGACTTCCTCCCATGCCATGACACAGCTCCCTGTTTTTGTTCATTTGGTGGGCAGCCTGAGAAGCGAGCGGCAGCACCGCGGTGCCCTCAGGCAGGGCAGTGACAGCTGGGGTGGGAATGGAGACCTCCAGCTGGCACTGCTCCCCACAGAGTGCCGTCCTGCCTGCCACGGGTTTGGTTGGTGCCCGATGAAGACGTGACCCCTTCTCAGCTGTTCGCTGCAGCTGCGATGCCAGGGATGCCCTCAGATCTGCTGTCAGGTCAGGGCAGGCACTGCAGGGACTCGCTAATCCCCTCCAGGAAAGTTCCTGCGGCTTATTTCAAATACCCAGTTTGAACTGGTTAATCCGAGCGGGTCGGTCGGTCTGGCGGGGCCGGCTGACACATGCGCTGCTCCGGGTGAAGGTCGGCTGCCGCTCCAGGGCAGTGACAAAGCGACTGGTTCTGCCGCTCCCCAGCCAGACCTCCGCCTGCAGCTCTGAAAGCCTTTCCTCCAAATCCTGTGCAGTTCTGGGCCATTTCCCGTGCAGTTTTTAGTGCTTTTTGTCCTTCCTTAGTTCAAAACAAGACTTCTGTTGTTTCCCTGTTGAGAGTAGTAAAAGCTAGAAGGACATTCATCTTAAATTTCCCCTTTACACCTTATTATACACCTGGGTTACAAAGTAATTTATCGTAAAGGAGCAGATGGTGTGAAAATGTGACTGTTCCCAAATTCCACAGCATACTAGCAGATGCCATTTTAACCTTGACCTGTGTTTTGCTGTAGCCCGGTTTATCTGGCTCAGGAGAAATTTCAGGAAGTTGTGCAGAGCAAAAGGGTGCAGCTTGGCTTTTCATTGTTTTCACTGCTCATGCTTGTATACAACACAGGAAAACAAGGGGAAAATATCCTTTTGCTGGGACTCACTCCCTTGTTTCTCATGAACCCTGAGTTCAATCAAGCTTCGATAAAATGGATACTGAGGGCAAGCAGAACACATTGAGGGAAGGATGGTGCTCAGTGCAATGCACGTGCTTCACATTCAGCCAAAGGTTGTTTGCTTCTCCTGCCTTCTTTGGGTAATTTCACTAGCATCTATACATAAATAACTCGCCATGGCAAACAACATCAACCATGAATCCACAACTCTGTATTGCTCAGGAATGTTCATTTAAAATTGAGGTTGTGTTCATATAAGCTTACTGAAACTTGGAAATACTTTTTCAGCCATATAACATTATTATACTACATTCATATAACATATCTTATGTCAGCTGAAAACCAGGCTGCTTTGTGAGCTGTTTGGAGTGTGCTGGTAAATTAACTCCAGTTAATCCCCTTCCTTCAGTTTAAGTTTCTTCTCCCAAGTCATGGCTCCTCTCCTCCCTCCTAACTCTGTCTGTGACTCTTCCCCTCCTTCCTAACTCCTCTGCTGATGTTAATGCTTTCAGAGGAGTCACTAGATGACCCTGTATACTCATCTTAATTGCCAGTTTCTAACAATCACATGACTTTTTATATGTAAGTGGTAAACTCCCTTCTGTGAGCCCCGTGATGGGCTCAGGAACCCCTGGCAGGGAGGTGGAGGGAAGAGCTAGGGCCAAGCCCTTCTTGAAGAGCAGCAGGAAGATTTCCTAAAGCCTGTCTGTCAGGGCTGTCTGGGTTTTACGTGCAGTGATACACATCTCCATACACATACCACTGTACTCAGAAATGCCCTGATCAAGGACAAACGTTGCTTTGCTGAAAATCTTGAGTCAAAACTTGAAATGGAGGCAGCTTGCTATGTACTAAGAATGAATGACCCTCCTACTTACACATTTTTGTCATATTTATCCGAGTAGCTTTAACTTCCAAGTGTATGGAAGGCTTTGTGTCAGATTAAAACTCTCTCTAGTTTCTCTTCCCTGTCTTGGGTAGCATTTACAGCTGACTATATGCCTGACTCAGCTGATGCCACAGTCCATTGCTTTCAGGACAGTCCTGAGAATAGACAGTGTGTTTTGGACCTCCCATGCAGGTGCTGGGTGAGTTGTTCAGACTGTGCACAGTAACTAAGTGTCATCATGGGATCAGGATGCACCAGACTTACTCTTCAATACGTCATTCCTTTCAGTCCCCATGCTGGTGCTCCTCAATGGATTTTGGCACTGATTATCATGTGGCCACAGAGTGGGTTGAACCCGTGGTACAGCTGAGTGTGCAGATAGACAAGCACCAGTACTGACACCTGGAGATGTGATGGGAGCAGGCAGGGGAGGGTAGACCTGCTCCTCTTGACAACAGCTCATGCTTAGATTGACATAAGCCAGCCATGACACTGCATTCTCAGTGATTCATCTGGGATTTTGGCATGTTGGACAGCCCAGGCAAAAATATGGCTGGGGCTCATGCTTTGATGAAGCTGATGAAGACCTGAGACCGGGAGACAAATTTCTCTGCTTCTGTCTGGTAAAGAGAACCCCAAAATCTTTACAAAACTGCAACATATCAGTGTCTTTGACTGGGCCTTCACTTGACATTGATGGGATTTGGGAGGTATCACTGGTCTTCTCATCTAGCTAACACGATCTGCAAAATATGAACCTTGGTCTGGGCTGTACAGGGGCTCTGGAATACTCTGTCTTCATAAATACTTCTCCTCCCTTGACCTTTTGGAAAGTCATTTCCCTTCACTTCCTGTTGTATTCAGCAAATCCCTTTGCTTAAAAAGGGTCTCTTGTTGATCCTAACCATCTGGCATCTGGGGGAGAGGAGAACACAAAGGAAAGACAACAGGTTGAGTGCTGGATTGTGGGTCAAAACCCTCATCTGTAAAATCCTAACGTAGAAACATGCTGAGAAAAGGAGGGAACAGAAGTGAGAACTGGGAAAACTTCTGCTTCAGGCTGTTGTTTTCTGGCACAGTGCCCAGCAGGCACTGCACCAGGCAGCTCAGACCCAGAGCCTGTTTTCCCTGCTGTGTGCTGCTTCATTTTCTGGTCTGGGACGACCTCTGCCTGGCATGTTCTTTTCCACACCCCTGGATGAGTGCTCTTTTTAGCTAGTTACTGCAGTACTTGGCATTAAATATAGTGAATCAGACTACAAAGTAGCATGATACAGGCTTAAAAATAATGAGGTTTAAGTGCAGTTGAGGTTTGAGTACTTTTTGTTTGCCTTCTGGCTTAGAAAACTTTAGAATATGTGATGTCCATATTTTTCTGCATTTCATCATGACTGTCAGTGCTCAGAAGTCAATTTAAGAATTGAAAAAAAGCCCCACCCCAACATTACCAAGAAAATGCAACAGACCAAACATAATACATCCATATCTTTTTATTGAGAAGTCCAGAATATATTACTTGGGCTTTCAGAATAGCACTAGTTATTAGAAACTTTCAATTAAAAAAATAGGATAATTGGCAATATTCTTGCTTAGGAAGTAGAAGGGAGATAGTGGAAAGAGAAAATCAGAGAAATGGGAAAGTAAACTGATTACCTTCAAGAGACTTGCTTAAGTCCTGGGAGAAACAGGGGCTGTGATGATGTAACACCCACACAATTGTCTCCAGATTTTGAGTATTTTCCCAGTGCCTGGAAAGACTTTCCCCAGTAGCAGAGAAGGGTCCTAGATGAACAGAATTCACGGTCTGGAAACAGACACTGAGTGTAACACTGATTTCTACATCACCAAACCAGCATGTGTGCTCTTATATCCCACCAAATTACATAAGCACAAGGAACTTGTGCTTGGCTTCTTTCACTTCATTCTGGGTTTCAACAGCAGCTTTGCATAACAATGTGTTTCAGTTTTCACTGATAGCTTGTTGCAAATCTTCCAATCTACCCCTCAAAACAGAACAGGTTTCACAAAACCTGGTGTTTCTTCACAACATGAAATAGAGGTACTGCTTGCTGGCAGAGTTGTTTAATTTACTGCTGCAGGCACAGGTCTGGTAGCCACATGTTAGCTCAACCTGACTTTTCCTGGCTGGGGAACTCTGCACAAAGCACAGGTACAAATGTGAGGGCTACAGACCAATAATTTCTCTGTTGGTCTATTACTCTATTACTGTATTACTTCCCAACACAGTAATAAAGCTTTCTGTCTTTAGTTCTTACAGGTAGGATGGACAAGTGAAATACATGCCTTCTAACCACAGCAAGAATACAATTCGGTCCCAATGACAAGTTAGCAATAGAAATACATTAAAATTTGATCTCTGTGTACATGCCTAAGAGTTAAAAACATTCTGTAAGAAGATTGGAATTGTTTCCCTTCTGACTATAGCCACACACATAGCAGCTGCTGTGATATCATGTATCAGCATCTCCTGGTTGATATTTACTTTAATTATTGACTTATTTGTGACATTAATTAAGCATTGGAGCAGTCTGCCCAGAAACACTGTGTACCCTTCACCACTGATGTCTATAAGACCAGAATGGATAGTCCCCTGACCTCATGGAGCAGGAGGTTGCATTAAAGGCCTCCCAAAGCCCCTCCAACAGGAATGTTCCTGCAATGCTGTGACCAGGCCTCTCAGGCATGGATCGCAGATTTTGAGATTCTTCCCTGCATTTTCCAGTCTGTAAAAGTTTACCCCAGCCTCTTCATCCTCCACAATTCTTGTAAAAAGGAAAAAACCCTACCCTGCTACTGAAAAACAGTAAATTGTGCTGTGTTTGTGAGTTTTTTATGGGTTCTGAATACAGATATTATTAATATTTTGCTTTTAGACCTTGAAGGAGCCTGAAAGGGTAGAGAAGCAGCAAAAAGGGGAAGGAATATATAAGTGCAAATTTTATTTGGTGACACCTTGAGGTGTGGTCTCCCTGTGAGAACAGAAGCACAGTTCAAGAACAATTGATTGGCAAACTGAAATATCACTTGGCGTGGCAGTTCCTCAGAGCTCAACACCAAACAGGACTCCTGTCCTGCAAAAGCAGCAGGCAGAGTCATAATTTAGGTTGCATTGCACATACATGCAATGTCATGTTATTTTACAAACTCAATCTGGAGGCCCATTGTCTAAAGCCTCTGAGAAGACTACCAGGTGCCTCGGTATGAAATGCGTGGGACATACGTGTGTGCTGATGAATCTTCTTATTGTTTTGGGAGCTTCTCTGCTAGAAATCCTGTCCAAACCCCAGTGTTGGCTTTGGACTTTTTCCAGTTTACTTCTCTGGGCTTTGCCATATCCTCAGCCTTTTCCTTCCTCAGGCGGTGCCTGAGCAGGATGGCTCTGCTGCTGGTTCCTGTTCTCCAGACTCCCTTGGGGTCACCAGGGAGTGGTAGGGACCTGGGGACATCGCTTCGGAACAGTGAGAGGCTGCACATCCTCACCAGGGAGGAAGGGCTCATTGTTACTGATGTGCTTACCACAGCCTGGTCTCACTGCACCCTCACAGCGCACTTTTTCTCATGGTCAGTGTATTAATGGCTTCTAAAGTCCCTGCATTCTTACTCTGGGATTAGGGGTTTTAGTCACTCCCAGCCTTCAGCCTGGTAATCCATAATCAGATTTTAGCATTTTAGCATTTCTCAGAGCAAAAGCTATCTAGGATGGCCTAAATCTGATGTCCTGTTCCTAAAGGAACCATCAATTTTCCGTGTTCTGTCACCTTTTAAGATGCCCATGAGTCTACTATTGCATGACCATAGCTCATCAATCTGATATTTAATATCTCTCAGAGTCATTATTTCAGTAACCTCATTAACCTCTGCTTTTTAACAAGAGCAATTTGGAGGGATGCTGACCAGTTATGGTTGTCTTCTGGTGTAGGGCTTTGACTTAAGCTGCCTAACTTTTCCATTTTTTCTGATGCCTCCTACTTTTGCTGTTCTATCCCTCCATTTCATGTACCCAAACACCACTCAGAGCTTTGGTAACAATTGGCCTGCCCAGCTTATGTTGGAGCTGAGAGTGGGTCTGTAGATGACATCAAGCTGAGTGGTGCAGTTGACACATCTGAGGGATGCAATGTCATTGGGAGGGATAAGGACAAGCTCAAGAAATGGACCCATGAATTTCAATAAGGACAACTGTAGGGTCTTGCACTTGGGCCAGGGCAACCCCTCCATATCAATACAGGCTGAGGGATGAAGGGATTGAGAGCAGTCTTGTGCAGAAGGACTTGGGGGACTGGTGGGAGAAGAGCTGGACATGAGCCGGCAATGTGCACTTGTAGCCCAGAAAGCCAAACATACCCTGGGCTGCATCAAAAGCAGAGTGGCCAGCAGGTCAAGGGAGGTGATTCTGCCCCTCTGCTCCACGCTGGTGATACCCAACCTGGAGTGCTGCATCCAGCTTTGCAGTCTTCAGCACTGAAAAGCTGGAGCTGTTGGAATGAGTCCAGAGCAGGGCCATAAAGATGATCAGAGATGGATGGAGCACCTCTCCTATGAAGACAGACTGAGGGAGTTGGGGCTGGAGAGGCCTTTTAGCACCTTCCAGTACTTAAAGGAGATGGACAAGAGAGCTGGAGAGGCACATTGTACAAGGGCATGTAGTGACAGGACAAGGAGGAATGGTTTCAAATGGAAAAAGAATAGGTTTAGATTAGATATTAGGAAGAAATTCTTTACTTTGAGGGTTGTGAAACACTGGAACACGTTTTTCAAAGAAACTGTGGATGTCCCATCCCTGAAAGTGTTCAATGCCAGATTGGATAGAGCTTTGGGCAGCCTGATCTAATGGAAGGTGTCCCTGCCCCTGGCAGGGGGGTTGAAACTAGATGATATTTAAAGTCACTTTGAACCTAAACCATTCTGTGATTCTATGATTCCTTAAGGGGATAAATAGAGATTAGTGTCTGTCCTATCTGGGAAATGCAGCAGCCTGCCCCTAGGAAGCATTGGACTCCATAGCTCTAAAAAATGCTTTTCAAATGTTAAAGTTCTTATCCACACTTACAGAGATGAAGCTTATTCTCTTCAGTCTTCAGAAATTCAAATAAAAATGTAGAAGTTCTCAAACTTTGTCCAGTGTGGGTTAACACGCTGATGGTTTCACCTCTTGGGTTTTGCCCAGTGTCTGGGAGGCACAGGAGGTTTTGTGTGCACTGGTTTTGTTACCTTGATCTGTATGAATGCAAATGCAAAGCTGCCTGTAAGTAACTCCCGAGTACCGACTCCCGAACAGGCTGTCTAACCATTAGATGGCAGCACAGATATGTGCAATATCCATCGTGCCTGGTGATGCTCTAGGAAAGCCCCTCCGTTTCTTTCAGCATCCTCAAGGTATCTTGTGGCTGAAAGAATGTTCACATTAGTTAAAGTTAATTAAAACCTGTAAATGATGAATTTCATATATAATTGAAGCAGATAAAATAAAAATTAAAAAAAACCCTCAAACCACCCTCAAACAGTATTAAGCAGGAAGTTCTTTTAGAATTCCTGAATTATTTTATTCCTTATCCTTCTCAAACATACATAAAATTCAGCTAGACTGACTAAACCAGCTCCTTTCTTGATGACACATATAGCAGCTTATAGCCTAAAAGCTCTTCTAGAAAACTCCCTCACTTTGTTGCCACCAACAATCTTAGCTCATTACCTGAGGAGCATAATATCTTACATTACCTTCAACTGCCATTTGAGAAACTCAAAAATTACATCAGGCACTTAATTGAGCCTCAGAATATTCCAGTGACACTTTAACTAATTTCATTTTATTAATGGAAAAAAATCTGAAGCAAATAGAGAGGAGACCTAATTTTTTTTTTCAGACTTAAATATCTCCCACCTAGCTCATTACTAATTTTGTATTGTGTTGACATAAAGTCAGATAAAGGAGAATCACAGTGGTAATTGCATAGTTATAAGCCTGACGCTTGTGCTGACATCCCAGAGTTTTGCCTGGTGTCCTGTGAGAAGGCCATGTTTGAGAGTTGTCAAAGTGATGCAATGCAAAGTCTTTGCTATGGCAGAGCAAAACTCCTACCTTTTTGTGTTAAGACCCAACAGGGAAATCCTGAGTCTGCGCAACTGGTGATGTTACTGATAATCTAGAGCATGTTCTGTTGTTAAACTGTGGAAATATTTTTTAAAATATGGGTAATCATATCAAAGAGACTTCAGTCTAGCATGAAGGATTTTGAAAATCTTCATTTCATTTTTTCCCTGAAGAAATTATTAACAAAATATTAACATAAATAGTTTTCCTTATTAATCCTTACAGCTATGTTAGGCTGATATAAAGCTAACTTACACTTGACAAAATCAGGAGTAATAATCCACACTATTATACTAATTTAAAGCCAGTTTGTGGAGGTAAATTTAGCCCCAGCTCCTAACTTTTTGGACCATCTTCACTCTCAGGCTCTTTTCCAAAGGTAACTGAGCCGATTTTCAAACTTTGAGGCTGCTCTCACACTGGTGATCTCAGGAAATGCTTTGCAGCAACTTTTGGAACAGTTTCAAAAGGAGAGGAGTTTTGTAGTGTCTTGTAGGCAATTAGGGGCCACAATTCCTCTTGGGTGTTGATGAGCACAATGTGTCTGCTTATACTTCTCCCTCAGAAATGTGTCTCTTGCACAGGCAATACCTCCCTCCTCACTTTGTGAAGTGGAAAGCTGTGTAACTGCCCACCGTGGGGCTACGAGACTATCTGGAAGAAGGGAAGGATATATCACTTTACTTTTTAAAATGCAAAAGGCATTTCAGAAGGCAGTATAAAGTATCACTAAGCAAAAATTTAAGAGAGGCAGATGGGTAACAGAAAGCATCATGGCAGTATGTGATCCTTGCAAGCCTTGGCTTTGTGTATGCAGCACCACGGCACAAATGTGACTTGGTGTAAGGGGAAGAGCTTGGATTTTTAAACTACACATTATACTTTCTGCAGAATTCGGGGCCTTCTGTGAAAGCCTCTTGTCAAAATATTAATGTAAGCCAGTGAAGATCACATATCAAGGTGGAGTGGCTGCAGGCATCTCTAATGTGTGCAGGTACTGCCAGCTACTCCAACAGCAGGCAAAGCCATTTCCTTCTGTGCTGAGCTCCTTGGAAAGGAGGAATGTGCAAATGTCTAGACTTTAGCACATGGGGAAAAAAAATGTAGCTTTCTGGCACTACCTCAGAACCTATTCAGCATATGGCTGTCTTTTCAATGTGTAAACTAGTCAGGACAAATCTGAGGTGGTCTTTAAAGATTATTTTAAATTTTCTAGATCTTATTCCATTTCAAATCCTCAGAGAATCAGTTGAAACTGCTAAAATTTTTAAATGCTTGAAGGACATTGGACTACCATAGTGAAAATAGCCAGAAAGCTGCTGGGCCCAGCATTTTATTTTCCTACCTAGAACAGGGGAAGATGGATGGTGTGAAGGAAGCTGATCTGTTACTCCGATCGAAATGTGTCAGAGCCTGGATGTTTGGGCATAATTAGGCCCCAGTAACAATAATTTCTAGATCATCTCCAAATGCAGATACTGCTGCATCAGCAGCATGGAGGCAAATCCAGCATCTCTGACAAGAAAGTACTTACCTCCTCTTGGTGCAAGATGTACATCTGTGATAGCCCCTGATGGCTCTAGTGTACTTTCATGTAGTGAAATTAGGGGGGGACCAATTTCTGAGCTTTACTGTGTTCCTCCAAATCACTTGTTTGGGATTTTCAATCTATTTAGAAATAAGGGAAATGCATTGCCTATAAAAATGAGCAGGACTTCAGCATCCTACAAACCTGGCATTTCTCTATTTAACCATAATTAACTAATAAATAATTTACACTCTCCTTTCTCTTACTATAAACTAGGTTTTATACCAAACAAAGTAATCAGGAACTTCATATTGTTGCCCTTATATATACGTAGTCAGGTACCAGAGGGTGGAGATGACTTACCAACAAGGTTCTTATCCTATGAATTTGACCCATGCATACAAATTCCTGCACTCACTGAGAGATCTGATTTTGGTTGGACTTTACATATCTGAGGGATCTGTGTAGGTACAGATGTGTAGGAGGTGACCAGGCTTGTGTTTAGGAGGAGGACAGTAATTTCAACAAGAGCAGCTTTTACCACAGATGAGCTGGAGAAAAGCACTATCACACTTTATTTTAGTATGCTACAAAATTCATTGTTGAACTTTATTAGGTAATTTAATACCAAGCATACTTTAAAGTAACAAAAATTATTGTCATTGTTTTTTACAGAAAATCAGGTATTTCAACAGTTTTCTTTACAGTTTGTTGACTTAAAAAAAAATTACAATTGACAAGTTACAATAGTGGGATGGGAAAGTGGTAACATTTAAAAGGATAAAACATACTATTCTTACTGAATCAACATTTAATGATGTACATCCTGGTATGTCTCTCCTTCTGACTGTGTACAAATGGTACATATTCACTGAGCTGCCCTGACAGGGTTGTGATGTATTGTGATGACACTTTTTTTGAAATGTTTGTGTATATTTAGAAAGGTTTTTACATTACACCGTCACCATGATGCAAAACAAAATAATATAATACAGAGAAACCCTGTTTCAGTGATTTCTGTCACAGCAAAAGTGCCGGGACTGCAATAATGTGGGGTAAACTCAAGGAGCAAATGAAGATAGTGATACAATAGCACATCCAGATAGCAAACCCTTTCACAGGCTTTGAGGTGTGAGTGTGACTGTGAGCCGGCAAGAGCAGAGAATGAGGATGGGCTTCACTGAGACACCATTTAACAGGGACTCCTGAATGCAGCCGGCTCTTAAGGATGTGCGTTTTCCAGCTGACAGTGGTTGGACTAATCACAGATTTAAAAACCTGTCTGAAGGGGGGCCTTAATGCATTTATGCAGCCTCATGTGTAAACTACTTGATTTTTACCTTCCATTCCCTTTGGGTCAGTAGCAGGTACTGAGAATATGTTTATGGTGGTTGACTGATTTGGGTGGGGTTTTTGACCAGCTCAGATGCTGGTCCTATAGAATTCAGGAGAGTTTTCTACCCACAGTTACAACAGCAGTTTTGGATTAAAAAAAGTGGTAGGGCTTTTGTTTGTTTGTTTGTTTGTTTTTGAATGCTGCCCAGATTCACACAAATTTACTTGGCTGACATCCATATCAGCATTCAGTTTGTAAGACAAGCAGCACCACATTGGTACCTTGGTAGTTAGACAGAAGAGTTATCTAATTCCTTGTATTTGTTTATTGGCAGTTTGCTTAAAGATAAATTTTCATTCAAAAGTAAAATAAATTTTCTGAGATTCATGCACTAAATTCCAGAATAATTTGTGTTGTGCAGCCAATAGTTAAAAAGCAGTTTTAACTCATGTTTACCTCATGTCTTCAGCATATTGCATTACTGGGGATCAACATTAGCAATTAATTATTATTTTAACCATTTCCCCTGAAAGCCAAAGAATGAAGAAACAGGCTTAAAAAAACCTGAAGAAAATAGCATTGCAGTGTTCATTTTGGGCTGGATTCATCTGTGATACACAGGAGAGGGCAGAAGACATGCCCAATCCTGAGCCAGGATAGATGTGTGCCTTGCTGGGAGGTGCAGAGGAGGGGGGCTCTCTGCTTCCCTCTGTTGCTCTGTGCCTGGTGCTTGGCATTTTGCTATAAGGTCTTTCCTCATACTCTGTGCCTACTCCTGTTTGCCTTCTCAGTGGCTTCTGGAAGTGAGAGTGTCCTTTGGGACCCACTGAGCCCCTGTGCAGGGAATCACTAGATCATCTCATCCGATTGGTGTTAGCACAGGCCGGAGAGCATCACTCAGCAGCTACATGGCAGAACAAAGAGAACAACAGAAATGCCCCTGGAATGAACAGCTGTTTGTTACATTGAAGGGGTAAATTATTTTTTCCTATTGAAAAGGAAATCAAGGGCCTTTATTTTGTCACTTCAAATACAAACAATTCTATGCATCTTGGGAAATTATAGTATTATGATATTCAGTCAGACATACCTTATAGTATATATGCTTCATAGAACTAGAATATAGGTCAGAAATAATTTTTGAGTCTTAAGTTTGTTACAGACAGATTAATTGGAACACATATGCAGTAAAAATTGAGAAGCTTTACAGTTTTAGTCAACTTATTATACAGTGAAGTAAATGAAGTGCAGCAATGTAGCAGTAAAAGTTATGCTTTGTTCCACTAGGTGATGGAAACATTCAGAGTCTATAAATGCTAATTAAAGAGAGATGTCTTATCAGCTTCTTGGCTACTGGGATAGGAATAGTCTGGAGTTAACTGCCTCTCTACTGTGAAAGGTTTTAAAGCTTTTTGCTTTCTGTCCGAATAAAAAAAATGACATTTACAAATCTCTTCAATGCATATATATTACATATGTTTATCTAGCAACAACTACACCCCTTTTAATTTATTCCCCAAATATGACTTTTCATGCATGTCTTCTGGATGCTGTATTCAGCAACAGTTTCTAATGAGCTGGTGTGTAATCCATGATTGCATTTCTCTTCTGAAAATCACTTCCACGTCTGGCTGATCTATGTTTAGAAGGTGGTGCTTATCCATCAGGCATTTTTGCACTCGTCAGCATTCTTCTCTGTCAGAGGCTTTCCCAAGCTTCTTCCCATTTTAATGTTGATGTACAAAAGCTGTTATTCGTTTTGTTTTGTGCTCATTCTAGTGAGGATTGGCTTAGTAGGACTGTGCAAAACAGAGAGAAGAGAGAAGCTGGTTTACTGCCAGCAAACATAAAGATGTTCACACTGTGCTTAGCTCAGAGCAAGCCTCTGACCAATATTCTAATGCACTTCATAATATGCACTTCATTTATCATGAAAAGTGAAAAAATTAATCTACAGATAGGATTTGTAATCTGAAATTCTTAAAAATCATTTTTTCATCAACTAATCAACACAGGGAGTCAAGATAATGAGGTTGTTTCATCTAAAGTTTGAGCAATATGAAAACAAAGATACAACGCATATGGGACAAGAATGACATTTACTAGATGAATACTATGAATTGAGTTAAAATCCTGACATTTCTGCTCGGTATCAATAACTTCCTTCACTCCCCTGAGGACACAATCCACATTTGCAAATATGATAAAATAATACCTTGTGTTAAATTTCAAATGAGGACAGAGGTGCAGAGGTGTTTTCAACCCAAACTCTCCCTTAAAAATGAATTCTCACCCATCCATTTTCCATGTGCTGCGAACAGAGCTGCAGACGGGAGAGCGGACACCAGCCGCGGTGGCACCGGGAGCAGGGGGAGGAAGGCTCCCCCTCCTCTCTGGAAGTGACTGCGCCAGAGGGGGCAGTGCGGGGGAACAGGGCCTTATTGAGAAAGTCTATTTGCAAGTACTCACGGACAAGCAAATGCCTGGCTACTCCAGCACCTGGCATTGAACTGGAGGTTCTTGCACCAAACGAGCACTGCAAATTCACCATTGGCTAAACTGTCCTGGATCACCGAGACCAAACCATGAAGTCATTTGGACGAGACCAAACCATGAAGTCATTTGGCAGGCAACCCCCCCACTGCCTCACTGGTCAGGGGTCCTACAAGGCCACAGGTCATCGCAGTCCCATTCCCCTCGTTGTAACGCAGGGGCCTCTGCAGGAGGTTCTTTGAATGCAGAACTAGGGGGAAATCACTCTTTTTGTGAAAACAAAAGAATGAATTTCGTTGTGAAATGACAGTGAACAAAGAATTTCGTGTAACAAAATGTTACTGTAAGGGGACTGAAATATTTAATTTCCCCCCCGTGTTACATGGAGCAGCCACCTTCTCCCATTCCCACAAATTCCCCACACCCCTCGACTCTCATGATCACCTTGACCTTCAGCTAATTCACCCACAGACCCAAGGAGTGTGATGCCCTGGAGCAGGATGCCCAGACCTGAGAGCTTGTGATGGTAGAACCACAAGCTAGTGAGCGTGGTGGTGGCAAACCCTTTTGCTATGGACTCTGGATGCTTGCTTCCCCATCAGCTTCCAAACAATTGACATTTTTCAAGCAAAGTTTGTTTCGGAGGAAAATTTCTGACTTGTTACAGCCCCCATGTGTTCAGAATGTATCTATAGTCCAGATTTATTTTACAAGACACTTTTAATTGATATTACTGAGACTAGAAAGTAGCAAATAAATACGACAGAAGCATGAGGTAAATTAAGGAGGACCCTGAAAAAGAAAAATGGAACAGTTTTGCTTGTGTCAAAAAATGAATATGAAATATAATATGGTAAGAACATTTTTATGATACAAGTATGTAATGGGGATTGTAGTTTCCAATTGTAAAAGAAGACTTGCCATTGATAGCTCCATGAGCTTCCTTTCACCCTTTAAAACATGTAGCAAAAGTGAAGGATAAAGAATTGATGAGAAATAGACATACTTGTTATAAATGAAAATTATTAAAAAATGGTCTGAGTCCAGAATTTTGGTGTATTTTATTAATATGGTTACTAATGTAATTAATATGGTTATATAAGTAAGCAGCACTACTTAATAAAATAAAAGAATGAAAAATTGCCTGAGCCTCCAATCTGTTTATTTGCTAAGTGAGATATGGGGGTTTGTGAGCCTCTTAAACAATCCATAGTTGGGTGAGGAGCACATGCCCTGACACTCCTAGGAACAATCTAAACTTAATAGAACTGAATAAGCCATTTCTTTCAATTATTTTTAACCAGAATTTAATGTAGCTGTGTTATTTGAACCCCTAACATTGTTTACTGGATTTCCAGCAATACTCAGTGTTTCAGCTGTAACATACTAAGACCTTTATTAGTTCTTTTGACAAATTTTGCACACAGGTGTTATACACATGGAAACGAAATTTAATAAATACCCGAAGGGCCTAGTTGACAAGGCAGAAATAAGTCATTCACATTCAACATCTGTTTTGTATCACATTATAGGCTTTTGACTCGAAGTTTCTTAGAGATACTTACAACCTGTTTCTAGTGCTGTTGCTTAGAAATCATTTAATGAAAGCAGTCTTCATGAAAGCTGTATTACACAAGCACCCAGGTGCTCTGCTGTTAAATTCCCTTTGTAAAGTCTTTAAAGGCTGCCTGTTAGGCTGACATCCCCACAACACAGTTACTATTCATATTTGACCAATTCAATTAGGGCAGTCACTTCTGTTGACTGCAGAGCTGGGGTACAGCCAGCCTGGAGCATTTCAGTGTTTATGTACGTTTTCAGAGAGAGGCCACTGATATTCCTTTGTGGTAAAGATGAATCATGGGGAAATTTCCAGGTTGCTCCCTGACAAGGTATAAAGGATGTACTGAATTTCAGATGGTCCCTTACATGCTGTTACTGTAAAGTCAGTCAAATGAATAGCAATTATAGAGAGAAAGGCAGACCTTCTAAATCTGACTATATATTATCTCAGGCAATCTTACTACTTTATAGCACTAATTGTCACCAGCCATATTTATATGATCTTTTTTGCCATGTATTTGACTGGCATCTAGAAAACACCTTTCCAAGTCTTAATCTTTTTTTGCTGACTCCAAACACACACAATTACTATGCTAAAGACCAACTGGCTTTCGTGGTCACACCAAAATTGGTACTGTTACAAAACCACATCAGCTGGCAGAAGCCCATGAGTTAATGAAGCACCAGAGATTTTTTCCAAGCACCTCCACAGAATTCCTCCAGCCTAAGGAGCAACATCATCTCTGTTGAATGCTGGCACTGTGTTTAGTGTATGGAAGGAGATGAAGGATGAAACACCAATGCTGAAGGTTTGCAATTGAAAATAGACATGCTAAGGCACCTTGGATAACACTTCTGCCTGGGCTGTAAGCCAAAAAAAATTGGACAGTTTCAGTCTTAATGAGGTGCTTGGAGTTCTCACTTTTCTGCTTATAGAATAACAGAATCGTTAAGGTTGGAAAAGACTTCTAAGATCATTGATTCCAACCCTTAACATTGTACTGCCATGTTCACTGCTAAACCATAACCCCAAGCACCACATGCCTTTTGAACACTTCCAGGGGTGGTGAATCCAAGACTTCCCTGGGCAGCATGTTCCAACCCTTTTGGTGAAGAAATTTTTCCCAATATCCAATCTAAACCTCCCCTGGTGCAACTTGAGGCCATTTCCTCTCATCCTCTCACTTGTTATTTGGGAGAAGAGACCAACCCTCACCTGGCTACAACCTCCTTTCAAGTAGTTGCAGAGAGCAATAAGGTCACCCCTGACCCCCCTTTTCTCCAGCCTAAACAACCTCAGCTACTTCAGCTGCTCCCCACAGGACTTGTAGTCCAGACTCTTCACCAGCTTTGTTGCCCTTCTTTGGACACACTGATCTGACTCAGCTCCTCACAACCACAGGTAGATTTTTTTATTATTATTATTGGTTCTGTTGTTGATATTTTTGTTTGATGCAATCCTAAGTGTGTTAAAATTCCACTTGTATACACTGCACCCCAAAATTCAAAGAGCTACATGCATTCAGGGCAATATCCAGATGTGTCATTAAAAAGCATGAAAGGCAGATAGATGCCTGCACAGGGCAGTCAATGTCCCATCATCTCTTATTTCCTTGAAGATATTCTCTTTAAAACACATAACAAATCCTATTTGAGTGGCCTGAGAGAATGATTTTGTTTTCTGTGTAATGAGAGAGGAATGATGTGTATTTCCATTTGCCTACCTGCCCCTGAAAAACTGAGCATCCTTTGCCCTGGCCTCATGGGGGGTTGCTCATGCATCACCCAGAGAGTGACCCTGGGGCAAATCTGTCCCTTAAGAAACATCCAGGCACCAACTCAGGCCCTCTTCAGACTCGTAAGAGTCCTGGTGATCCAAGCTGGAACTCTAACGTGTTTTGGAGAAGCCGTCCACAGATCATCCTGGAAATAGCTGTGTGGCCAGGAGGTGACTGAGGTGTGCTCTCTGCTGCCTCCCCTGCATCGCAGTTAAGCCACAGTAAAGAAGGTACAAGGCTACCCTATGGAAATGGAAAGAAGGATGGACAGAAATTCCCCAGCTGTTTTGCTAGCAATGCTCTTTCAGTGTTTCACTGTTCAGCATCTTCTCAACAAAACATGATAGATGACCTGTCCACACCAGAGCTGCCCAAGCATGTCTCCTCCTCCTCCTGGCAAACTGAATCTGGCAACTGCCTGCTCTGCTGTCACTCACAGCTACCGAAGACTACCTGAGAGGGCAGGGGTTAAAGAGAATACACAGTAAACCTTGAGGAGTTACTAAAACTTTCACAAAATTTTGGGATTGAAATTGTGTGATGTCTTTGTCCATATGGCATTAGAGGAGAAGCTCATCTGAGCAGAAGGGTGTCTGAGCTCACTCTTCTACTGCAGTGCTTCCTTGCAATAAAATAGAATTGAATCACATAAAAAATGACAAGGTTTTTACCAATTCGGTTTGCGAGCCCTGTGAAACCAGAGCTGGGGGGAACAGTGGGACTTATTCAATCTGCTGGGTGGTATTTTGTGCACCCTGTTAACGGCAGCACCTGAACTCCGGGGCATGGGCTGTAGGAAGTGTTTCTAGGAAATCGTTTCAGGAGCATTCAAGAATTTTCTAAATGTCTGGCTCAGACAGGCATCATCAATTAAAGTTTTGCCATCAGAAGGCTCAGTTCATGGCTGCACAAGGACATTTCTAGCATCTGAGAGGATGATGTGACAGTGTTCTCCCCTTCTCCGCTTGAGTCAGAACCACCAGTGGGGCTGTGATGGCTGCATCCAGCTTCCTCTGGACTTTGGGGGTTTGGATGACAGTATGGTAGCCAAGGGCTGTCTGGAATGGTGACCCAGACGTCTTGGTGGTATGCCAATAATGCCACAGTCACTCTTCTTACTCTATAAATAGTGGTCAGCCCAGGGCCCACTGAGCTCTCCTGCACAGCAGCGGGCTGCATGCCAGGATGTCCCCTTGAGTGGGGACACCTCTCAAGGTTACTCCTTGAGGCTGAGAGATTCCTTGCTGCAACAGATCCTCGCTAAGTGATTAATAGCATGCTATTTGAAATCTTAGCTAAGTGATATAAAGGATTGATTGTGCACATATAATCTTTTAGACATAAACCATTGACCAAGTCTTGGATCCAGCCACACTTACACTCCTCTCTGAGAAGGGGTTTTGAATGCAAGGGGATAATTTCCGAACCTCATGACTCAACTGGAGGGTCTCCCTGGCAGTTTTGTCTGACCTTGTCCTTTACACAGTAAGTAATCAAGTGTACCTTGCCACTGAATCTTGTTAAACCACTGTAGTATTTACTACTGAACTTTGTTAAATCACTATTTTATATCAGTAAAGTACATTGTTGCTTCTCTCTTACAAGTGAAGTGCATTGCTTTCATCCATGGCAGAGCCACAGGGGCAATGATGGTCAGAGTTAACCATGGCACAGACAGAATGCTCTTTTATTAGACATTCTTTTTCAAGAAACAGAAAAATGGCTGAAGGATCCAGTCAAATCAATTTTTCTAGGTTTCCAGTGTCTGTGTACAACACATAGCTAGACAGAACTTTGCCATCAACTTACATACCGGCATTCAGAAGAAAAAAACTGTGTATTGGCAGACCTAGAGCTGCACTCCTTGAACACTTCATGCACCCAGTGACTGTCCTGCCCTCCCCTGACAGACTCTGGCCAATTCCTGTAGTTGTAACATCCAATTTAATTTTATATTGTTTTTTCCCCCTTTTTCTGTTGTTTGTGGAGACTAAAACATGACAGGAGGAAATGGCTGTCAGTTTGGAGGCTGTTTGGCTGTGGGCAGTGTGCTATGGGGGGAGAATTGTGAAATCATTGAATGGTTTGGGTTGGAAGGAACCTTAAAGATCATAGTTCCAAACCCCCTGCCATAGGCAGGAACACCTTTCACTAGACCAGATTACTCAGAGCTCCATCCAACTTAGCCTTGAACACTTACAGGGATGGGACATCCACAACCTCACTCGACAACCTGTTCCACTGCCTCACCAGCCTCACAGCAAAGAAGAAAAGTGACATGGCAGGGAAACATTATTTTCTGCATTGTTTATTTCTCGAGTCAGAATCTTTTTTGGAGCTGTTACAACAGTAAGCAAAAATCTACAGAAAAAAATGTGGTTGTCAAGACAAATTTATTAAAAAAAAAAAGGATTGAATAATTAAGTCTGACCACCTTGTGCCAAGGTATGAAAGGAGACACGTATTTGGAAATTAAGTCTGGAGCCCAGGGTGGCTCAGAGTAGTCTACCTACCCATTTGTGGTCTTGACTTCTTTAATTTCCTGTTTTCTTCCAGATGGAAATTTTGAGAAAGGTGAGGAGATTCTTTGGGAGGAGAGAGAAGATGGAGGTTAGGCTTAGAGATGCCTAACCTCACGTAACATTAGCTCTCTCACAGTCAGACACTGGGTGTGAGGCTCTGGGAAGTCCTTGAAGAGGGACAGGGCCCTGCTGGGGTGGCTCATTTAATCTCGGGATGGTTCCCAGGATGGATGAGTGCTGTTGGCTCCTGCGGGACTGTAGACCTGGATGAGATGGGAGGCCTAAGTCTGAGATGGACAAAGCGAGGTATGTGAATCCTGTCGTTGTAACTATCCTGCACAAAGTGGTTAACAGCATGCATTAAAGAGAGAAGATACTGCCCATGCATGGGAGGTTTTCAGTCTGAAATACCAAATTATTAGGCAGTTTTGGATTAGTTGTTTGTAACAGACTGTCAGAGATCTTATCTGAGCAGAGCTTGAGGATGGGTATTTTTAGTCATTTTGGGGGGTGCAGTTTTCTCCATGACTACCTTCACTGGGGAGCAAATGGCTTTGCAGAAGGTATGTCTAATATTTCAACCCCAGTTCAGGAAGGCTCACTAAGATCAGCTAAACAGCTTAAGGGCTGACTGGCCTAGGTGTAGGGCTGCAAGGAGCAGGCCAGCCTGATGGGAAGGCATGAGCCAAGCTACACATGGCAGTCAGCTTAGCTGCTCTTGTCAGTGAGACCGTGTCTGGAGGAGCAGGTGAATTTTGACTGCAAATCCTGTGGTTAGAGCAGCTTAAAGAAGGCACCTTTTTAGAGCCTGACAGTTTTCTTATTTCTGAAAGAACCTCCTTCAACTACTCCTAAATATAATCCAGTGTCAGTGACAGGCTCCAAAATCCTGGATTCGGGCACGCTTCAAGTTTCCCTGCCACCCTTCCTAATCCTTGGCTCAGGTGGCTTTCCTCTGGTTTGAATGCAGCTCCAAGAATATGACATATGCATATATGTTGGTGAGAAGGACAGGAGGAGAGTGACAGGCAGAGGGAAGAGAGACCTATCCAAGGATGGAGCAAGTTGTAGCTGTCAGCCCTGTCATCTGCCAGCACCAATCTGGGCTGATGGAAACAGGGCTCCCTTGGGTGATGGCTCCACTACCCATGGCTTGCTGCCAACAGCTTTGGGTCCCTCAACTGAACAGCTTGGAGCTGCACTGCTGCACCATTCCCCTGCTACCATCACACACAGCACAGTGTGCCCTGGACAAGGAAGGAGGTTGTGTGTCTGCTTAAGGTGGGTACTGAAACACTGAGATGTAGTGATCAGATCCTGCTAAACAGTGGGCAGCATTTTCTTCCATTTCAATATTTGCTCTGTGCCTGTCAAGAAAAGGACGATTTTTATCATAATGAATAAACATAGCAAAAACCTCCTATTCTTTCTCCCAAAGAGTTTTCTTTTACAGTGGAACATCACAGAGACGCTCCTTCCTCCGGTGGTCCCTTTCCAGAAGGCTCATCAATTTGTCTTTTGTACTTGGTACTTCTTTCAAGTTTGGGATGGGAGTCACGTCTCAAGACAGGTTGGCTGGCTTGAGAGATCTACTATGTTGTTGGAAGGACTGGCAAGAGGCTGAAATGCCTTCATCAATAATGTCTTTCACATGAAGTCTCTTCCTGCTCTGCAGAGTTGTAGGCTCGAGTCAAGCAAAATCAGTCACTTGTTGTTCATCTATTTTTATTTCCTCCATGTGGTTTGCTGCAGTCTTTCTTTGCCCAGATGGTCAAATAAATTGCTGTCACTAAACAGGAGTCCCCAGACAGTGATTCCTAAACTCTTCCTGTTCTTTAACTGCTTAATGAGAAAATGTTTCACTTTCTTTATATTCTGCCCATTTACTGTAGTTGTTTCTCAGTTTCTCCCCTGGAACCCAGAGGACCCATAGGTATTTTTGTTTGTTTCTCCAGCCTTTAAGCTGCGTGATCAGACTGCTCAGAAAGCTCTGCATCATCTGTATTTAAAAACTGTTACAAACTTTGATGTGTACATGTTCATTGAGAGCTTCTCTGAGCATCCAGACGTGTCACTGAGGTACCTTGATAAGGTCCTGGGTAGATTGGCCACAGAATATTTGGATTGTCATTGTACAATCTCATGGGTTTTTTTATCTTGTTAATAACAGTTTATATCTAGCTTTATTAGCTTTATATCTTCCAAGAGTTTTCTTGTGCTAGGCAATGTTAGAAGTTGATGTTGGCATGGTTTTGGTTTGGGGAAACAAATCTTACTGCCATTGATACAAAGCTCTGCTTGTCTGGGCTTGGCCACCAGGGTGGGCAGAAGGCAGTGCCCAGGGGGGGCTGGGAAGAGCCAGTCACTGATTGCAGTGTGGTCCTCAGGCTTCAGGTTGGTTCGAGCCTGGTTTTCTGTGCAGCAGAGAGAGAGTGGGAGTTCAGCCCTGGGAAGAAGCCAAGATATTGAAGCAGATTGTTGAAGGTGCCAGCCAGGATCTCTGTGTAAGGAAACTGCTACGATGGGGCTTATTTTAGTGCTGTGACAGAAACGGAGCTCTGCTCTTTTTTCAACAGACTGGATTTCTCCAGATGATTTCCCAATTCATAAATGAGTGTTTCCTCCTAACAGAAAGGAAGTTCTCTGTCCATTCTGGCATGTTAAAACATTTTTTTGAAGGAAATTTCCTGAAAAAAAGTTGCTGATTTTTTGTTATACCATAATAACTAAAACACTGCAAGAAGTTCGGTTTAAATGTCTCAGAAAACATAGCAAAAATATCAGTGCTGATGAACCTTAAATGCTGCATAATAATAAAAACTTTTAAACTCTCTTTTCTTTGTGTGAAATGAATCTCCCTGTTCTTCAGCCAGTGCCAAAGCTGTGTGACCTGGGAACACGGCACAAATCTCACCTGCTTCCACACTGTGCAAAAGCACAGCCAAGGATCTCCAAAAGTTTTCCAAACTTTCTCTTTGCAGGGACTCGTACTGGTAGGAAGAGAAGATTTATTGAGTTGGGCCGGGGCTCCCAGCAGGGCTCTGACTGCTGGGGCTCACTGCAGAGGGGAAGGGTCCTGCAGCAGGAGGATTTTGTCCAGAGCACCTTTGGGGCAAGGGCTCATCAAAGCAAGGCTGTGGGTCCTTCACCCTGAGCACACACTCCTCTCAGACTGGTCGGCTGCTGTAATGTTGATTCTCAACCAAAACCTGTTAATGAGCTGCAAACATTGATCCCATTTCTGCCTTTGAGAAAGATACAGGTGCCAAGTTACATGTTTATGAGCAACAGAAAGATACAGATCTGGAGCAGCTTTGGTCTGAGATTTCAAAACTGCTGCTTAATGATTAGCTTACCTGAGCACAGGAATGTAAATTAGCTGCCTATATGCTCTCTAGGCACATAGAAAGTATTTGGAACTGGGCATAAGGCCCACAATCATTTCCAAAGGTATGAGATTACATGTTAAACTACTGAATAAATCTCTATGGGGTTAGATGATACTCAGCTAGCAGAGAGGCTGGATTTGGGAATTGGCAAAGCCAGGGTCTAAGGAGAGGGTGAGCTTTTTGGTGAACACCATCTGTCATGGAAGTCTGTCTGATGTGCAGCAAGAAGAGTGTTGGATGCTCACGGTCCTGAAGGCATCGTTTCTGTCGTCTTCCTTTTCTTGCTCCAAAACCAATTTATGCAGTCTTTGGACAATATGTAAGGATTTATTATTGCTATTAATTTATATTATTCCCTTAAACATTTTTTTGAGTTGCTGTAGAGGTGTTAAGTGCACTCTTGCAAAAGAAAAAGACGAGATTCCTTCCCTGAAGAGCTTTCAGCACAGAAGGCAAACTGCATTTAGCAGTCTGGAGGAAAAAAACCTTTCTCAGAGGAGGAAGGGGAGGGCTGTGTTAGGAAATTGCCAGCTGAAAAGCATGAAGAATGCAGGCTGGTTTCCAGCAGCCCTGAATGACAGGTGTGGTACTGTGTCCTGGTTGTTGCTCCTCCTCTGGCTCAGAACAGGAAGGTAACATCCCAGTGTATCCAGCAAGCCCTGTAGTCTTAGGCATGTGGTGCTGTAAGTAGCCCACCTTATTCCCTCCTCTGGAAGGATCACACCTCACACAGCAAAAGATCAGCTCCACAGCTTAGAATCTTTGGTGGCTTCTTTCCCCCTTCCTCCCTATGCTTGATTCACTCTGACACATGGACAATTTTCCAGACTGTTCCCCCCAATGACCATAAGACAAGTTTTGTGTGCAAATCCACCCTTCAATGTAAGGATGCCATTGTAACAGCACGAGACAGCAGGGCAGTCTTGAGCAGCAACCAGTCTAGTAGAAAACACTAACAGGGAGGGGGAAAAGCTCCAGCCCACCGTCTCAAACCAAACCCCAGTTTCACCAGGATTCCTCAAAGCTCAGTCACCTCTTTCTCAGACACAGCAATAGTTCAGAACAACCCATTAGATAAAGAAGACGCTGCTATAGATTTGCTCAGAAATGCAGCTCATCTGTAAAAAAATGGGGGCAGCTTTGACAAAGGGGAAACAAGTCAGGTCCAGTTACATCTGCACAGTTACATCTGCAGCAGCACTCCCTGAGGAGCCCTTCCCTCCACCTGCAGTCTTTAGTAGGGGGGGTTCATGCACTATCCTGCTGTGTAGCTCTAGCAAAGCTCCAATAAAGGCTTCCACCCTCCCACCCCCTAAACAAGTAATTTTTGTCCATTCTTCCCTCTCATTTTACTCCATCAGGGTATGGCCAGGTCAGCAGTGGTGGTGCAGGAGACCCTGTGTGCACCTCTGGTGCCAGGCTGCTCAGGGACTGCTGTCACTCCTGCTGGCCATGCTGGGGTACCAGGGCTGAGGGTCCTGCCAAGAGCTCCTCACCTCCAACAGATCCTGTCAGTGTTGACTTTTTGGTGCAGGTGCCGCCTGTGTTTGGTATCCAGCACCAACTGAGACACCTCCTCGGTGCTTAAATAATAATGATGGATTTGTGCTGTGGAATGATAGCTGGTGTTGTGCAGCTGGGTTAATGTGTGTCAGCTGTCATCGTCCTTGTCAGCCACTGCTGTCAGTGAGCAGCAGATAAGTAAATCTGTGATGATGCATTTCCCAGAGAGAGCAGGGATTAAATATTTCATCGCCTCAGACACTGAAACATCTCCTAATTCGGAGTCCTTTCCTAGCGGTCACATCCTCTCAGATCACCCCAGCCCTGGGGGAGAGCAGAGGTTGCCTGGGTTTCTGAGACCACAGGGCAGGGCATTGCCAGCAGCAAAGTCCCTGCAGCCAGTCTTGGCAAATTTAAAAATAAGCAGAACTCAAGGAAAAAGGAAACCTCCTTTTTTTCACGATGTGCCTGATGAGGCAGTTGAGCCTCTGTTATGGAGATCGGGGACAGGTCGCCGGCTGCCCATCTTGGGCTGTCTCTGGGAGATGCTGCTGAGCACCTGGGGCCATGCTGTGGCAGTGTGGTGGCTCACTCCACATGGGCAACACTGTGGAAAGCATCAGCTGTGGTTGTAGTTAGGTAAATGTGGTTGTTTCATGGTGTTCCCAAAGTGATGGGTCACTCCTACAATCCTTACATCATTGTGTATCCATCCTCTTTCTTCTCTGAGGTGATCATCAAAACCCACTGCTAGCAAAGTCTCAGATTGATTGGAGACAGGAAGAAAAAGCTGTAGTTCAGATTTCTTAACTCTCCCGTACTTTTCTGGTGTTGCCCATGGGAATTTTATATTGAAGGAATTTTCGGTGCAAAATATCAATTTGTTGAGACTGAAATTTTCTTGGGTATCTCTTCTCTTAACATATGAAAGGAGCTATCCCAGGAGGATGTGGAAAATGCTCTGATAAACAAGGTCTTGGCTACTTTGGAAACTGACTCTTTTAGACTACCTACCTACAGAAACACATAAAAATGAAAATGTTCCCATTTTTGTTCCACACTATGAACAAAAGACTAGAAGAGAGGGAAGACCCATCCTGCTAACACTGCTTATGAAATAAAGTCCTTGTTTTCCAGAAAGACCTAATGAACCACAAACCGTCAAAAACCAGGGAGACGTACAAACATGAGCTCCTGAAAAGCCTGATTTCTTTCTTATTTCCGGAGACCTAGTGGTTTTCTTTGCAATTATGATGAATAGAAGGTTGTTTTTTGGGGGGGCAGGGGGAGGCTTTTTCTTTTTTTCTTAGGCTGAGATTCAAGTACAACATGTGATTCGGGATTGGAACTTGAAAAACGGAAAGCAGTGAACAGTCGTGACATTTCTAAACCTGTAGGTAACTCCACAGGCATTTCATCTTCATCCCTTCCTCCTCTTCATATGATCTAATCTCCTCCCTTTGCTGTGCTTTTTATCTGGACAACAGATAGACTGTATCTTCTGTATGGATATGTTCCCATATAGGTCTGTGGTTCCACTGACTCTGGTACTTAGGGACTCAGTAGCTGCACCCCAGCAGAAGACAAGTGTTGAGGTTTTGCAGGTGGGTTTTTCTGCTTCCCTGTTATGTAAGGTCCCCAAATCAGTATTCATCTATTCATCTGCGCATTGCGAAGCAGCAGCATTTCTGCTCTTTTTTTTTTTTTTTTTAATGCGTGGAAAGTATAGTTTGTGCTGTCTTCTTATAGAAAAATAGCACATTTATGAGATGCATTTCCCTAAGGCCCCACAGAGCAGAATTTGTTCTGTAATAAGAGACAAATGTGTTTTAATTGCCTGTTGTAGACTATTACCTGTTAAATTTGTCTGACAGTGTGACACCAGCAAAAAAACTTCTTTTCTGTTTTGCTTCCTTCTACTTTAGAGCTGTCAAATAACTTCAACAACTAAGGATAAAAGATGACAGATGACTCAAATATGTGACAGGTCATAAAATATTGATTCTTCATGTTACCTGCTAATGAAACACATGGCATCACAGATAAATCTTTGTTAATTTGGATTCCTGACTTTTAATTGTTATAACCCCAGTTTAGGTTGTAGTCTAAAATTAGGGACTAATAGGTTTGGTCCCAGGAAATGCTAAAGCCTATAAATAAGGAATCAGTTCTACTTTCCTTTAATTAATCCTTTTTATCTGGACTCCCAACCATGTTTTCTGTTAAAATCTACACCTGCTGAAAACCCTTTTGGACCTTTCTGGTTCTTTTTTGACCCAGTAGAACCAAATCAACTCCTAAGACCATATTATAATGAGAAGCACTGAAGATAATCAAGGACTTCCCATTGGGTTTTTTTCCCCCAAGACAAGAACCTTCTCTTGATCATGTATGAAATAAATAATATTTACTAGATTTTTTTCAGGATTTTGGAATTTCCCTGGTTAAGCTTATAATTTTTAGTCTTTTCAGGTAATTTTCAACTAGCAACAATTTAGACTGAGCTTTCTTGTCTGGTCCTCCATGAAAACTGGGTCCTTTCTGCCAAATGAAGGCAGCATTTTTTGTCTAGAGCTCTGTATGTAAGATCTTTTGGCAGGAAGAAGGGGATGCTGCCCTATTTGTACCTACCTTTCAAGCAAAATCTGGAAAATAATGTTCAAAATTAGATTTGTAATCTCTTCAGTAAGGGTTGTGTCTCATACAAGGTTTGTGCTTCTGCAGTGAAATGGTGGCAACTGCGAGTTTCCTGACTGGAGCCTGTACGAGCAGAATTGTGTCACATCTTCACTTCCAGAACACTGCCCTGTCTGTGAATGAAAACTTCTCACAGAAAAGCTAACACCATCCCTTCTTTTCTAATGTGGTGAGACTCCTTTCTAACTGTGTAACAGTACGTTTCAATGCAAAATTATCTGGGGCCAGAGGAGCCCCAGTGCAAGGACACGTTGGAGAGTGGCAGACGTTCAGCACCAAGAGTAGGGGATTCTGGAGTCTGCCATGGTCCCTGCTGCCACTGAGGGGGAGATCCCTGGTCTCCATAACTTCCACTCCTGCAAAACTCACTGGTCCACAGGTGCCAAACTGGATCCCTGCTCGAGAGGGGATGAATGGTGCAGGGGAGCAGATGTGCTTTAGGATATTTTATTGGAAGCTGAAGAACATAGCCTCTGTGTGGCTTGAGAGGGATGGGCAAGCTCTTCCATGATGCACCATGTAACTATTCCCAGGGCAGATCCAGCTTCAGGAGCCCTGAGAATCGTAGGCCAACACTTCCAAGCAAAAAGACTGCCTCTTTTCCAAGGGAAGGGAGTGCTGACACGGCCAGGGCTGACAGCAGGAGTCCAGTGCAGCTTTGCAGTCGAGTTGCTCCCAGGTGTCATTTGCCACACCTTGGAGATTTGAATGGTGCAGCTAGACCTTGTGAGTATGTCTCTCTGGTAACCAAATTACCAGAACTGCCAATTTAATACTTCACCCAGGAATTAAAATGTGGTGAGAAGACCAGCCCTTGTATCGCAGCAGCCCCATCAGTGTTGGGTGAAATGAAAAGAAAACCTAGTGAAAGTACAGAACAAGTATTTGCTGAACGCTGGTTGATGTAGCTGCTGTGTGCTTGGAAGGTTATCTGTTTTCCACTTCTATAAGCCAGATTACTAAAAGAGTTGAACCATGAATCTGAAAAATCTAAAAAGCATTCTCATGGCATTTAGGAAACATAATTTAGATAAGATGCTATGAAAATAAATGCAAAACTTGTTGGAAAAATACTGTTAGAGTGGTGATTAGTAGCTCACTCTCCAGATGAAGGACTGCATTTATTAGAGTTTTATGGGGATCTGTTGTAGATCTGATGTTGTTAAAATACCTTCCTTAACCACTTAAGATAGTGGAAAAGAGGATCTCCAATGGAATAAAGGACGTCCTCCATATGTAGGTCACAGCTATTCAGGAGAGGCTTCAAGTGTGTTGTAGGACAGGAATGGTATTCAACATTTAAAATGAATTAGAGAAATGGTCCAAAAAAAATGGGATATAATTCAATAGCAATAAATGCATGGGCAGAAGAAGGAGTTGTACAAAATAAAAATTAGGCACCAACTGACCACATGAGTCCCTGGGGCCCTTCCGTTGTGAAAAACAGACAAATGCCCTACCATTATGAACAAGCAGGAAAATTTATCTGCAAGATGTGCAAAGTGAGTCTACCAGGCTGCTCAGCAAGGCCTCAGCTTCGTGGTTGGTTTTTAGGGACTAGACTGTAAGAGAGAAGTGGACCGACTTGGTAAAGACAAGAGTGGAGCAACAAGAGTGTCAGAAGCCTTGGAACTCTTAATGTACGAGAAAACATGGACAATTGATCTGTTTAGTCTAGAGGAAAGGAGACTTACTGGAGATAACACTTTTAACTATGAAAAAAGCTGCTGCTAAAAGGAAGGGAATAAATCATTCTCTCTGGGAATGTGACAAGTAATGCACTTCAAAGTGCAGCCAGGGAAATTTCACAGACATTAGGAAAACCCTGTCCAGGATAAAGCCCCTTGGCCAAAGAGGCAGCTGCTGAGAGAGGAGTAGGAGCTGGTGATGTTGTGGTGCTCTCCCCACAAAAATTCCCCTGCTCCCTGCAGCCAGACATAGCCAGAGGCACATAAAAACCCCTTATTGCACCCACTGACATCCAGCAGGGAGACAGGAACAGAAAAATGCACCGTGTCCATCTTACACCCTTTGCCCCCACAGGAGGTACGACAGCCCCGTGAGGATGCTGGACTACAGGGGCTATTTGTAAAGCAGGGCTCAGGTGACAGTCATGACTTGCTGTTCACTATCTCCCCAGTCAGAAGGACTAAATTCCATAGGAACATCATGTTTTCTCCCCAGGTGACTTACACAGAGGGCACTTCCACTGATCAGGGAAGAACAATTCCCCAGCCCTTATTTCTGTGCCAACTGTACTGTCTATTTTTAACAGCAAGCTGCCATTAGCATTTGTTTGCTAAAAATAAACACATTTTAAATGCAATTCATTACCTAGCACATTAGGATAAAGGCAATTTATTCTTCAGTCAAGAAGAAATATTTTTAAGAGATAAATTGGTTCATGCAAATATCTGTCGCTTGCACTCAGTGCATGTGGTACCAGCAGAGACAGTGCTCTGATTTCAGTCAATTGATGGGATAGATCACAAAATTCAGAAACTGCTGAGGAGCTCAGTGCAACATCCTATTTTAACTTAATTAAAAACATGGCCACAGTTATGTAAGAGAAAAATAAAAAAGGGATGTGGGGCATTAGACACAGTTCTCCCTTACAGCTGCAGCATAACAGGATTGTAACAAATGATTCTTGGGGAGGGGGTATTCTTTATTATATTGATGGTAATGGCTTCCTAAAACCCAAATGTCACTTCTTCTTGCTCACAGAACAGGGGAATATTACAAGGGCATAGTTTTGAATCAGAAAATGCCAGTGCATAAGGATTTTGAAATGGGTTTAGATGAGCTGCTGAGCCAGGAGCTGGACAGTGATCTCTGTTGAACTTGTCCTTCATGAATCACCTACTTTCCTTTCGATGAAAAAAATTAGCTTCCAAAATGTTTTGTAGAAATAAGGTATTTCAAGCAAAACTTTTTGGTGTTTAGCAGGAGGATTTGGAGGGCATGTAGGGAATTACTGCTCACAGGTTCACAAGTAGGAACTGAAGCTGAGCCTCACATGTCCCTCTCTCCTTCAAAACAAAAATAACATACCATAAAGAAATAACAAACCATAAAAAGATAAAATCGACTCGGATTCCTCAGGATATTTGGGGGAAACGCAAAGCTTTTACATCCAGTCAGAGCTAATGCAGCAGGTCCTGCAAAATCAGCACGGTCTGATTTTCCCCACTAGAGGGAACTGCGGTACCTGGAGTTACCCGCTCACTCACACCAATACTGGTGATTTCAAAATAGGTGGCATTACTGAGAAAATTAATTACTGCTACTTGTAACATAATTTAAAACAGTGTAAAACTGGAATATGCTAGAAACCATTATTAAATGTTCAAAAAGAAAAAATAATAACTTCTCGGGTTTAGGTTCCTTCATTAAAAAATATTTTGAAGTTACCAGACTTTATTAAGAAATATTAAAATCTCCTAGTTTATCTGAAAAACATGGTGCTTTTTCTGTATTGTTTTGCAATGCACAGATGAAATACTTTAAATTAAAACACAGTCTGTTTAACCTCAGAAAACTTATCTATAAAATGCT
Organism: Manacus candei; assembly: GCF_025592945.1. Taxonomy (NCBI): domain Eukaryota; kingdom Metazoa; phylum Chordata; class Aves; order Passeriformes; family Pipridae; genus Manacus; species Manacus candei. The sequence goes on along the minus strand of NW_026138111.1, from coordinate 1,976,278 downwards.
CCTGATGATTCACAGTAATTTGTGTTAAATCTGCAAAATCCAACACCTTGCTGTCCCAAAAAAGTGTGGTGGCAGGATCCTTAGCTAATTGCAAACACTTGAAACAAAACAAAGAGAGGGAGATAAGGGCCCAGGTGTGCTTCCCACCTTGGATGTGTTGCTGGAGAAATGCCACAGCCGGTAGCACAAAAAAGGCTCTGAGAACAGGAGAAAAGAAACCTCTGATTTCTTCTCATAGTCTCTTATCCACACAGTTTTGGCACTTCAGGAGTTCCTAGGTGCCCATTTCACCAGAAACATCTACCAAAGTAGCACAAGTTACAGTACATCTGCAGTTGTTGAGGTTTTGGATTCCAGGGACAGGGAATCACAGAATCATAGAATTATTAAGGTTGGGAAAGACCTCTAAGGTCATCAGCTCCAACCATTCACACAGCATCACCATGTTCAACACCAAACCATGTCCCTAGGTGCCTCGTCCACACATCTTCTGAACACTTTCAGAGATGGTGTTTCTACCCTTTCCCTGGGCAGCCTGTTCCAATGCCTGACCACCCTTTTAGTGAAGAATTTTTTCCTGATATATAATCTAAACCTCCTCTAGTGCAACTTGAGAACATTTCCTCTCATCCTTTCATTTGATACTTGCCCACTACAACCTCCTTTCAGATAGTTCTAGAGAAAGATAAGGTCCCCTTTGAACCTTCTTTTTTCCAGGCTAAACAAGCCCAGGTCCCTCAGCTGTTCTTCCTAAGAATTGTGATGAAGATGTAATTACACACTGGTGCCCACTGCCAAGGGAGCTTGTTTTGGGATGGGTTGTCCCAAGACTTGGGTTTGAAGCTGGCTGTTCCTGCCACTGGGCTTTGTTTTACAGACCTTTACTTGCATCAGCTCTTAGTAAGACAGTGTTAGTGGGAGATGCCTCCCACCCCCTGTGATTTAGCCATATGGGGGGGGTGCTGTAACACCTCCCCTGCCACGGTGGTGATCCCCGTGCTCACCACTGCATCTCTCTGGCAAGTCCAACCCCTTGTTTCTTACCAACCTTTTTCTGCAAATCATTAAACCAAAATTCATATTTTCTACCTACCAGTTGCCTGCTGTTTTCTTGTCTTGGTGTCACAGACTCAGAAAACTGTAGAGGTTGGCAGGTACCTGAGGGATACCAGGTCCTACCCCACTGCTCAGAGGGTCAGGCCACTCAGTCCCATGTCCAGTCAGGTTTTCCATATCTCCAAGGATGGAGACTCTACCACCTCTCTGGCAGCCTGCTCCAGTGCTTGACTATGCACACTGGTTTTTCTGAAGTTTAAATGAAATTTCCTGCATGTCAGTTTGTGTCTGTTGTGTCTTATGCAGTCCCTAGGCACCACCAAGAAGAGTCTGGTTCTATCTCCTTTACTGGACCCCATCAGGTATTTATATACACTGATGAGGTCCCTACAGAGCCTGGGTTTGTTCCTCCCAAGGGGCAGGACATGGGGTTTCCCAACTTCATGAGGTTCCTGTCCTCCCACTTCTCCAGCCTGTTGAAGTCCCTCTGGGTAGTAGCACAATCCCCTAGTGCATCAACACTTCTCCCAGTTTTTTATCTGCTGCATCATCCAGCTGGATTTTTTACCACTGATCACGGTCCTTTATGCCTGGCAGTTCAGTCACTTTTCAGTCCACCTCACTGTCTAGTTATTTAGCCCACACTTCATCAGCTTGTGGCAAAAACTGTCAAAATCCCTGCTAAAATCAAGATAAACAATGTCCACTGCTTTTCCCTGGACCACTGAGGCAGTCACATCACTATACAAAGTTTTCAGGTTTTGTCAGATGTGATTTCCCCTTTGTAAATCCATTATGAACACTTCCAAACAGCTTCTTGCCCTTTGTGTTTGGAAATAGTTTCCAGGATTATTTGCTCCATCACCTTCACAAGGACTGAGATAACACTGCCATGTATATTTCTCCCTACATCCTTCCTCTTGGAGTTATGAGTAACACTGAATGTCTTGTCCATGGTATGCCCAAACTGATTGAAATTTTTTAATTACTTTTTGATACAGTTGGTGAATGGAAAAATAATTTCCATGGTCATCTTCTTATTATGAGAGTGGCAATTTTTTCAGGTGCCTTCCCAGGCAAGGGGTTTCCTTGATCACTCCTTCTGTCCCAAACTCTCCTGGCTGTCCTTTTTTCAGGGAGTGTGACCAGGACACCAGCCCAGGGCAGGTGAATCAATGGGATGTTTCCTCACACACTGGGCTGACTCCAGAGGACTGAAGCTCTGCCACAAGCATGTTCAGCTGCTATGAGGAGGGAATGCAGCAGGAACTGAGAGTGGCTCAGAGGACAGAGTGGGACGTATGAAGACCTTTTAAAGCTGCATTTTCTTCTCTCCCCTCCTATCCTAATTGATTCTTGATTGTGAAGAAACTCCCATGGGCCCAACCAAACAGCAGGATGCTGCTGTCAGAAACTTCTCTCCCTTCCCCCCTTATTTTCATTGCTCCCTCCACAGGTGACAGGCAATTTTCTCCTATTTATTAAGGTTTTCTCTTCCTATACCCATCACAAGTTTCAATCTCCTCTGTCCTTTTGTGCTTTCCATTCTCTTCTTTTTTATCCTAAGAAGAGAAGAGGAGGGAGCACTGGCATCCCAATTATTTATATGCAAATATTTTCTCTACTTTTGTCCTGATTTAGCAAAATTTAGAGTCCTGAAGGAGCAGGCAACAGAGTCCCTTTTATTCCCATCAGGCATTCTTGCAACTTCGTTCCTGGCTAGCAAAGCAGTTTACAAAACCAGTGAAAAAACTGACATTCTTTTTTATCCGTGCTGCAAAACTTGTTTCATAATTATGTGCCCTATTCTAAAATGTATATGTGGCCTTAATCCTCCTAATATGTAGGGTTTAATATGTATAAAAAGCCTGCCATGTACATCATCTCAGCACAGAATTTCAATTGCTAGAAAGGCTGAGACGGAATTAAAAAGGAAGCACTGTGCATGGCAATGACTTCATTTTGACAGGCTGAATTAATTTTAAATAATAAGGAAGTAATTTCCATCTCACTAAATGCCTGCATTTTTCCGTAAAAATAAAACACTATAGTCAGAAAGATACTCTTGAGAAACATCTCTCATAGGGATAAGTAAACCAGATAGCAATTAAAAAAGTAAATAAGTAATAATTACAATAGTAAAAGGTAGTATTAAGTATTAATGCACTTCAAGCCCAGCTACTTTGATTGATTTCTGCTTTAGCTCATTAGCTTTCTAATCAGGAAAATATAATCATATGAAGATGCACAGATTTAAGCACAGACAAATACCTCCAGCAGTTAGACATAGATGCAGTCACAACTGCCTGAATCAAAAGAAAATACCATGAGAAAAAAAGTAATGGAAAGATGTAGAGAAAAAGATCTTTACACCACCACCACTGTTCCCCACTGTCTGAAAATTTAAGAGGCTTGAAAATGAAATGTTCTCTGGATGGTAATGTGGGGGACATGGCTTTCCTGTTTTGAAGCATAACCAGAAGTGATGATGCTTCCTGCGAGAATCAAGACATGATAATGCTCAACAGTAATGGGAAGAGTGATGTTCAGCTCTCTCCTCTAGAAGGTAGGATTCACTTCTGTACTCCAGACTAGTCAGGAGAATTTTCCTACCACCAAGCTGGGAACACAACAGGACACTTGGCACTGCAGTGTCGAAGGTTTGCACCAGAGACTCTGGGTCCACCCTACCATAGTTTGTTTAATGAAATATGCACAGGTAGATCCTAGTGGATCCATGACCAGTGCTGCCACGCCCTGGGTAGGACTGTAACCACCAGACACCCTTCACATCTCTCCTTGAACACTTAATTGTTTTTTTCACAGCATCAGGACGGGGATCTAGGTCGTGGATGTCTGTGTTTGTGTGCATTCTCCCCTTCTCTAGCATAGCCACTGAGTTGGGGTGTAGGGCCCTTTCCTAGGTCTGGACAAAAAACCACACCCGTTTTTCATCCAACAGCATGGTGGTTTGAGCATCTGCCTAGGAGCTGGGAGATCCTGGTACAGCCCTAGTCCTTGTAATAGCTGCCTGCCTGCAAAGTGTTCTCTAAAATGCATCTTTCTTTGTCCTGTAAATGAAATTGGGAGAAAGGGAATAAAAAAAGCAAGATCAAGGATGACATTGTAGCCTGGTGACAGGGGCGCTAAGCTGTTGAAAAGGTAATCTGACTTGCGTTCTCTGCTCCCATTAATATTTAACAGTCATTAAATTAACAGTCAGGGACGAGTAGGATTAACTACAGGTCAGCATCCTCATACTTGTACCTGACTGAATGAGATAGCGTTAGTATGGATGGAAATAAGCTATTAGCAATAAGCACGGCCAGTATGTCAGTAACAGGCATGAATTAAAGATTCAAACACTGTCCCTGAAAATTAAAACAATGAAATGGCTGCTCCTATACCGAGACCCACACAAACCCTGCACCAGTGCTGAAAACTCCTCCAGCTGAGACACTCACAGAGATTTGAAACTGGCAAAATCAGCCCTTTCTCTCTGAGGACTCGAGGGACTTGCGAGAGACTGACACTGCTGATCACAGGGAAAACAGAAGTAAACAGCTTTTCATGCACTCAGTAGCAGTGATCACAACCTGTGAAGGGTGCTGTAACTGAGCCACCTGCATTGCCAGGAGAGGAGGTGAATGCCTTGTGCAGGAGGACACTGGGCTCCCACTGCACAAAGCCGTCAGGTTAATTTTTAATTTGCAGGGTTGGAATGGCTGATGATTGGAGCTGCAGGAGTGTCCCCTGGGTACCCCTCCAGCTTGGCCATGACACTGAGGCACAGAAGAGGCTGACTTCTCTTCCATGGTTCCTATTTTGAGTGCAGCTTGGGAATGTCACTGATAGCAGCTGTTTGTGCAAGATTTCCTTGTCCTTTCCATTCTCTTTAAAATAAAAAGCAGTCTAATCCCAAACAAGATTTCCACACCTGGAGGAACCACACGTGAGGAGTCTGATGGGCAGTTTGCCCTTTTGTCCCTCAGTGGAGAGAAGAACAAGGGGACAATCTTGTTTGTCTGCTTTGGTGGGCTTGTTTGCCACCCTCCCTACTCTGGAAGGGCATCTACCGTTTCCCTTTGTGGATGAGCAGAGAGGAGGAGAGCTGTCCTCCACAGAGGGATGCCTGCTGGATTTGACCAGACAGTTCAGATCTCAAGCAGCTTCTCTTCACACAGTTGCTAAGAAACCAAAACCAATCAGCTGCTGAAACAACTGTTTAGTACATTTTCCCCTCCATTTGTCTCATTCTGGGTTACAGCAGCTTTAAGAATTACAGAGCTTTCCCTGTACTCCTTGTGATGAAGAGTTGGGCAAGGACAGTGCTGGGGAGGAGAGTTTGGTCTCAGCAGCTTTTGCAGTAGGGCTCCAAGCCCACAGGTTTTTTCCCTATGTGGCCAGCAGGAATTTCCCTACCTTAAACTGTCTGCAGGGGTCTCAGAGACACCTATTCACAGATGTCATTCAAGAGCTCTTTCAGCTCCCCTTACAGCTGCTGTCAGCACGTCCACCTGAGTCACCAGTAGCTCTAGGTATGACTTTAATGAAATCTGTTGTCCAACTCCTATCTCACTGTTTCAAATGACTCCATTTATCCCTTTGCAGGCCTGGCTCTGGCTATCATCTTACCTACAGCCATCTGTAGGGTGCCTGGGAGTAGGGACAGTTACAACTGCCCTGCAGGATTTTGGCTCCCCATGCTGGAGTGCCATCAAGAAAGAGACCACATGGGTATCCCTATGGCTGACAGCCTGGTGGCCAGGGAACCACTGAAGAAAACCCCACAGGAGGTTTTACCTGCTGGGAACCACCCAGGAGAAAACTGTCACCCAGGTTTAGCTGCAATAACAGAAACAAATGAGAAAACAGACTTGGGAAAAGGCAGGAAGCTGATCCTTGGTGAAGGCAGAGGTAAGTTTCCAGGTCTACCTTGTGTAGTGGTAGCACAAGGCATTTGTCTCTGGTTGAAGGGGACTGGAAGGCTGATAAAAAACTTTGGGGAATAACCTTCCCTGCATAAATGACTCTGCAAACTTTACTTCTTTATTTCTCTGTGATGTAAGGAATTTTCAAAGCTCAGCTGCATGTTCACTATTCATAATAGGTCCAACTCAGCAAAGACTCATAGTGACTTGGAAATACCGCCTATCAAGGTACACAAATATAGCTAAAACAACCTCGAAATATTAACTGTTCTGTGTGTTTGCTAATAGTGCTGCGCTGACCATGAGGGCTGGATTTCTGTTCCCAGCACAATGCCTGTAAATTCTGCCAGTTCCCTGGCGGGGTTGGGTTGTTTATATTAAGTGGTTATGTGCCGTGCTTCCCTCATGCGGAACCTTCTGTTTTGTCATGGAGCTTGTGGCTCTGATAGAAAGTTACAGCCTCTTTCCCTGCAGCCTTGGCGGAAACTGGTTGCTGTACCAGCTCATATATTTAGTAACTCTGGCAAAGAAATCTGTGTGTTGTGCATGGCAGTTAAACAGAGATCTCTACTGCATGAGAAAGAAGTGACACAGTGTTGGGAGTGAGAGTGACCCGGGCTAGGCTTGTGAACTAAGGATGTTGTGTTGAGCCAACACTCCTGGGAGCTCCTGCTCTGTGATGGGGTAGCATGAAGAGGCATTACTGTGATGGTATAAATATGTAACGAGACAAGTGCCGGGTCGATGGGAGTATGAGGGCATGTGAAAGGACAGGTCCACAACGGCTGAAGGAGCCCAGGAACAGGCATTCCCTAGAAACACGCAGGTGTGAAAACAAGGTTCTTACCTTTCGTGTGTGAGGTTTGATCACAGGTCCTATACCTTTTTTCTGGATATGTAGGACAGGGCAGGGCAGGGAAATCCACAGGGAGGTTTCCCCAGATTTACATGCCATCCTTCAACAATTTGTGTCATGGGGACTTTGGGACCTCAACAGACATGGTTGCATGTAAGGGCCCTGCAAGTCTTTCTGCCATGAATATACCCATCTGTTATCCAATATGTCCAACCAGTTCCTTTTAGCACATATAATCCCAGAGGGGGAACTACAGGCAAGTGAAGTCCAGGTCGCACAGGACATGGCTGCCCCACTGTCCTCAACCTGAAGCCAAGGCACTGTGTCAGCCACTAAACTACTTCCCTCTCCCAAGGGTGAATAAGCACTGACCTCGCTTCAAAATCCCCCCCAGACAACATTCACCCAGTCAGTCATTAATTTTTCAAGTGGTGTGTGCGGCTTCAGGTTTAGAAGGGAAAAAAGGCTGGTCCCTCAACCCCAGCAGCATGGCTTACAGTGATCCTGTGTGTGCCTCATGCTAAAGCAGAGGGGAGATGTTCTACAAATCACGGAAACAGTTTGCTGCATCTTCTCGTAGTATCATGGATGATGAGGAACAATAGGAAAATGAGGATTCCTGACTAGTTGGGTAAATGGTCAAGTTACCTAATTGGATTCCTCCAGACAGATGCTAGCCTTAGCAAGAAACTGACTGTAATATCCTAAAATGGCACAGTGTTTCTCAGCCAGAGGATATATTTTGGTCCCTGTTTTTTATTCTTCTGAGCAAAATGTTATTTTTTTTAAAAAGATGTTTCTATCAGAGAGTGTTCAAAAACATATTTGGCTGAGTTTGCTGTTCCTGAAAAGAGGCTGGAATAAATCTTCAGGATGCTCTAATTAGAAAACCAGTAGCTAAACCAACAGGTAGGAAGAGGAAACTGTCACACTCTGCACATCACTGGGATGAAGTATACTCAGTCAACTTGGATGATTTTTGTGTTTAATTTTATACCTAGGAAGTGACATTAGTGCTATTTACTGCACTAATGTGAATCCCCAGGCCAGCAGTGGCAAGCTGCCACCTGGTTCATAGGTTTTTCAAGGGAGTCTGAGTGTTACCTGTGCTTTCTCTCACAGGGTCTATAAATACTGCCTGTCGTCTTTCATATAACATGCTCATGAAAGGTTATGTGTAGCAGACAGTTTTTGTAGGACTCAGTAAACTTCACCACTGTCAGTGACAGAGTTCCCTTTAAAGCTGATGAAAAGCCTCTAGACCAAATCCTGGAGTAACATTTATTATTAGGGGCATGTAAACTACAAATTAATTAAATTCTAATCACGTGAATAGAGCATCATAATATTTTATACAAGTTATAATTAATTAGACATAAAATTTACAAGCAATGCAGTTAAGTTATGACTTGTGCATATTTTCTATCATAATTGAAAACCTAATACAAATGACTTGACAATCTTTGCTGCAGGATATAATGTCCATTATGGGTGACTTTGGCAAAATGGATTTAGCCCTTTCAAACCCTGTAATTTTGGATGCAATTTTTGTAGCATCTTCATCTTAAAAAAAAAAAAAAAAAGCCCAAATATCCACACTCGAAAACCTTAACCTTCTAAGTCTAGTGCAGAGCACTCAAAATTGCCAGCCACCTAAAAGCACTCTGGGTTACAGACTTGAATGAATTACTATTGTATATACTTTCTTAAATCATCAGTACTCTTTTCTTTCTTGTTTATTAACTTTGATATGCAATTGACAAGTCTGTCACTCTACAATGATCTATTTAATCACAACTAATTCTTGTTATTTAGAAATCTTTGTTGCATCTCTGATCTTTCTAATCTGTTATGAATGTTCTCTTTAAGGAATCTGAAAATGGATGTATTAATTACAAACTACTTTAGAGGAGACTGCTGTCAGGCAAATAATTTTTTGTAAATCAGAGAGCTGAAATAGCTGCTTGGATACGGTAAATATTTTTATTTACCAGCTCAAGTACCACACACAAGGAAGAAGTGAATGAATGTCCTCTGGATGGTGGGTAGTATGCTAAACTTTGCTCAAGAGGGTCTACTGAGATAGTATCATGTGGTCATAGTGTCATTTTCCTTTATTTTTCCCCTGGGAAAGAAAAAAAAATAAAATCTGGACATAGACATCCCCAGACACTTTCCCTATCCAAACCTCATTCATGGATTTCTTTTCACTTTCCAAAGGGAACTCGATATAATTTTAATGTAATGCCGGGTCGTTTATAGGCATTTAAAATACTCTCCATTTCTAATAACCTAGAATGGAGACAGGAAGCATGCAGCAGCTGCATCTCCTCCCCAGAAAGCATATTCTGAATTCAGGATGGTCCCCTGCTACAAAAAAAAATGGTAGAAGAAGACTGACTCTGGTTTACCTTGAGGTAAATTCAAGCAAGGCTAACTTGGGCAGGATCATGGCATTGATTCCTCCTCCAGCTCTCCAGCTGCCCATACTTTGTCTCCACAGAGGACTGTAAGAGAGCTACTGCATGTGTCCCACTGAAGGCAACACCTCAAAACCAGAGGCAGGAATAGCAGGTGGGAGGTCAAAGGATGACTTGAAAACGGCACAGGAAAGATTGATTTCCTGAAAATGTCTTGAACCTATGGAAAACCTGAAAACTGGTATGATTTGAAATTTGCTTTGGTGGTACTCTGGGAGGAGGTTTTGTTTTGCAGGAGGACTGGGATGGGAAAAGGAGGCACTATGAAGAGGAAACGTAAATGAGTCATCTCGGAGGAAAGGAGGAGATAAGCAGGAAAAGCCATAGAGGTGGTTTTATGGAAACTTTTGAAAGGTTGGACCACAAACTTGATGAAGATGATGAAGATGAAATGAGTTACTGTGGTTTGCTAAGGAATTGAAGCAAGGAATTGATCTTAGTTGTGACATTTTGAGGGAAGACAAGGTGAGCATCAAGAGGGCCAGAACAGAGAAGGTCATGGAAACTGAGGATGAAGCTATCAGGGCTTTAAGGTGGGAACAAATAGTAATAGATAATTTTGTAGGATGCTCTTGAGGGAATGTTAGCAAGATTAAATGACAGCATCAGCCTGGAGAGAAGAGGGAAGATGGTGATAATGCTGAAAACAGCACCGAGGGTGTGTGCTGCCGGGATGCAGAAGCTAATAGGTTTACCAGCTACAATCAAACAGGGCTAGGCATGTGAGATAAGACAAGGGGCTCAGTTTTAGCTACAGCCTGAACAGCAAAGTTGGACCAGATGACCCACTCTGGTCCCTTCCAACCTTACCCCTTCTGTGATTCTGTGATTTTGATATTTAACCCAGTACAGCCCCCCATATACATGTACTCTTAGAATCTCAGAATCATTAAGAATCATTAAGGTTTGAAAAGACCTCTAAGATCATTGACTCCAACCATTAACCCATTAATCTGGCTCTATTCAGAGAAGTTGCCTTGGCAGCATTTGAGGATTTTATATATTTTCTCCAAAAGTTTAGCAGGATGGAGGTGTACAGGCACAGAACCACCCACTGTGTGATCCATGTTCGCTTGGTCCAATCTGTATCACACCCTGATCCCATGAGTGTGTGCCTGGGATGTCTCAGACCCAGAGGTTGCAGTGCCTATGATCATGTCAGTATCCAGGGTAATCACCCCTTTCTCTATGTCCTAACCTAGTGTCCCACATATCTGGGCAGAAGCAAGCTTTACAAACTGAAGGGATTATGTGCTGGATATTGCACATACCATGGACTGTACATATCTATGCACATCTGATCTCAACAAGAGACTATCTGACCCACTGTTTTTTGGGTGGCTTGCTGTGCCATGTCCTTGAGGCAGGCCCCTAAAGTCTTTCCTACAAGGATTATATGATCTTCAGCTAGAGGTGAGCATGCTTTCCACAGAGATGCGCTATTGATAGGAAGATATAATGCCTTAGATGAAATCATTACTCATCCTTCCAGTAAGCTCTGTCCTGATTTAGTAACATATTCCATTTGCAGATCATATTGTCTATGCTGAGTCTGCTTTACAACAGGAGTGCAAACAAATTAAACAAAGTTTTGATGTGCCTTTACCAAAGATCTGTCCCTAGTGTCCTTTGATTTACTTCTTGAGATCTCCTCTGGCATGAACTAGATGGAAGCATATTTTTCTCCCCCTCAAAGCTGATCTGAGCTCAACACCTGTGAGATTATATGAGCTCTGCCTTTGGAGCTGGCTTCAGACATCCTGGAGAATGACTGCCCTCCCCTTGGTACATAACAGACTGAAGATAGCTGTATGTCTTCATTTCGGTGAAATTGCTTTTTTCTGCACTTCCTTGGCACCCAGATAGTGGTGCTCTGTGTGTTCCAAGTCAGTACCAAAATGAAAAAAAACCCTGCTGCCTTTTTTTGCTGGCTAACAAAGGGAGTTGCAAAGGTACATGCTGTCCTGGCCTTTAACCACACTTCCCTCTCTAGTGAGGACCAAAATTAATGACAGATCAGATTTGTCAGCAGGGGAATTTTGCAATGTTTGTAATTGCGTCACAGAGGTTAGAGATGGGACTGACCTGTTAATTATCCTTTACACTACTTCAAGTCTGTTGAAGATGGTTTTCTACAGCAAGAGGTATATTTTTCAGTGCACATTTTGATATGAAAGAGAAATCTGTAATAAGAAAAAGCTGGTTCCATGGACACCAGTATGGAGTCTTTTTTGTCTGTAGTCTGAATTTCAGAGGATCATTTTCTGCTGAAAATGCTGTCATTAAGAAGATGAGTACTTGAGGTCTCATGGTGCTATCATGATTGTCAATAGGACTACAAAAGGGGAATATATCTTAAGAAATAATGAAATGTTCTTACAGATGACTGTGTTGAATGACTGGAAAATCCAAAATAGCTGTTCATCAGGAAGATGGGTAAAGCAATGTGTGCAAGAGCATCAGACTGCTCTAGCTCAACTCATGTATAATAACTTGCCAGGTTAATATATTGCCAGGTTGTGAGAGGCTACTGGCCTGTCTAGGTTTGTGCGTGGTAAATTCTTTGTGTAGTCTGAATGCAAAAAAGGGATATCACATGCTGCCACTACAAAGGAAGCCAACATTATACAGCAAATCCAACCCTTAAGACAGTGGATAATTTCTGATCCTTTGGCTATGTTTGATGAGCAGTTCAGCTCTGGTTTCCAAGCACTGTGGTTCCCATAGGACTGACAGCATCCACCTAACACAGGAGTCCCTGTGGTATGGCAGGCTTTGGGGTTGCAGACCCCAGCACAAGCCCAACCAACCTGTGCTCCATAGTGAGTATGGGAGAGGGACCCTGCTCTTGTCTATGAAGATCTTTGTCCTGCTTCAGATCTTCCTGGTCTGTCCAGTGGCTGTTGGCTGTAGGAAAATGTTGGCATTTTGGGGACACATGATGCAGAAAGGCTGGTCAGACCTAATGAAGGATTAAAACTGCACTCTGTTGAAGGAAGGAAAGGTCTGCTGAGCTTTGCAATGTCTCTGATAAAGATCCTGCAATTTTCACAGATCAGGAAGTTGGATAGTTTTTGGGCAAGAGAGACACTGGTATTACACTGGGCAGATTTTGCTTTCCCAGCTGTCCCATGGGCTTTCAGGAGCAAGTTGGTCTGTGGCTGTCAGCCAGAAAAGCACTTAGATGGGAACACACCTCTCAGTCCATGGATCATCCTGCTGAATTTCTTAGGGCTCCTTATGCACTTCCAGGAAACAATGTGCTTTGTTGGGCTCAGTCCAGGGTCTCTCTCAAGTCCCCTTTTGCGTAAAGCTCTTTCACATCCCTTGAAGCCATATTAATGTTCTGGATGGGGCAGGGACTGCACTCCTTGCTTGAGTCATGAAAACACTTTCAAAAATGAATGAGTAGAGTATGCTTCTGATGAAAATTAAAAAGCATCATTCTTTTGGGTTGTGAGAAACATGAGCATCAGGGAAAGGAGAGCCGTGCCTACACACTAGTCCAGTGCTAAACATATATACTCTTGTTTACTCCCTGAGTAATCTGACTTTGAGATCAAAGTTGGCAATACTGGAGAGGATCAGCACGTGGCTGATAGGTGCAGATAGGTGCAGAAGAAGTTGTGGTGTGCACCCTTTTTTTGATGGATGGTTCCCAGAACCCCAGCGGTGGCACTGCAACAGCAGCATGAGTGAGGGATGGGTCAAGTGGAAATGTCAGGACAGAAGATCTTGTGGAGATGACAGAGGCTAGCATAAGTATCTGTCAGCTAAGGACAGCCATGGATTAGGACATGAGACAAGAAATGTCCTGATGGGGGCAGGGCTAGCTCTGTGGTGCAGATAATACCTAAACACAGGGAACAGAGGAAACCCAGCAGTAGGCACGTGAGCTAGACAGTGACCATTTCAGAGCACACTGACTTTTGCTTAATGCTGCTGTGGGGCAGATGAAGCAGCAAGACAGTAGCTGTGTGGACATATTCAAGGCCACCCAGCATCACTGTGAGGAGCGAGGTGCCTGCCTGGGAAGCACAGAGGGTGTCATGGTAAATCCAAAGGCACATGTTCCTGTTACTGGAGGACTTCAGAGAGAAGCCATCAGGACAAGAAACCAGTCTGCTAATCTGACATGGTCAGAGACCATGTGGCTGAAGGTTGAATGAAATTACAGGAGACCATTTGGATCAATGATGGTGTTCTGTGAATAATTTTCTGAAGGATTTAACTTTCACATGAGTAATAAAACTGCGCTGTAGGTCATTAGAAAAACTATTCCCATCATTTGCTCATAATGATGTAACTGGAGGAAGTAACTGTGTCACAGGATTTCATGAAGGATGGATGCTCTGAGGCTCTAAGAGGAAGGCAAATGAGACAACAGGGTCTGCAGAGGAACACATGAGAGGATGATCCAGTGGGCCACAATGTCTGGCTCTGTGGGCACTGCTGGAGTTGACTAAGTATGTAAATTGGCCTGTTGTTATGCTAACAGGCAGAGGCAGTGTGCAGTGGACTTGCACCCTTGTGTGCATGTGTGTCAAGAGGGAGACGACATTTAACAGTCTGCAGTAGTTCTTCAGGTCTGTCCTCTCTTACTGGCAAATTTGTGTCCTGGTGGCAGCCACTTAGACATGCATGCAATTTAGAACTGTGATTAAATTTTTTGGTTGAGGCTTTTAACATCATTTAAAATAACAGAATCATACAAAAACACACAGGAGGGAACTTCAGGAGGTCATGCAGACCACTCCTTGTCCCAAGGTAGGCTAATTGCACCAGAGTCACTTATGATGTTGCTAAATAATATATCCCTAAGGCTTTCCAACACTGGAAGGTCACAGTATCTTCAGGGAATTGTTTTCTCTGTTTTACTCTCCCACTGCTGAAAAGGTGGTGGGAACTTTGTTCATCATATCTGATTTGAATATTTCTTTCTGGAATTTAAAACATGGTTGCAGGTGTTATTATCCACATATAGGCACTGAAAACAAAACACTCTCATTTATGGACTGCTCCCTCACACTTACAAAAAAAAGATAACTGAGTTAGAGACATCCTTGCCATAGAAGAAAATCAGTGGGGAAACCAAGCTTCTTCCAGCAGCACTGTACTGACACAGAAACCAGGGATGGCTGAGTAAGGAGATCAGCATGAAACACCCAGATTATACAAATGAATAGGCTGAAACGTTTCAGGACTTAGCAGCTCTTTGCCAGATATGGGTGTCTGAGGGACAGCTTGCATTAAACCTGTAATGGGGGTCAGAAAACCGAGAGGAGGGATGTGACAATCAGGGGGATTAGCCCAATTCAGGGAATCTGAACTTTGGACTAAGAGTAGTTTAGGGGAAGAAAATGAGAGCAAAAATGCTTAACAGGGTGCTTTGGGAAGAGCATTTTACAAGAGCATTTTACTCATTTTACAAGACTCAAAGGCAAATTCAGGATCCTTAAGTGGTGTTAGAGACAGATCTGTGAGATGTCTCCTACAAAAAATGGTCTGTGGGACATCTATTATGCACAACTGTGGGTAAATGTTGGCCATTGTTTGTTTTACTGTGCAGGATGAGGGAAGATGGATCTTGTGGCAGCAAGGGGAGGAGGTGTGCAGTTGTGGAGTGGCCCAGCTCTGCATATGTCATGGCTCCAGTATTCCCAAAGAGGCACTTTCCTTGGGGAGTGAAGGGGCCAAGCTGAAGCAGGAGCATGGTGACTTTTTGGCAGATGGGAACAGAGACGTACAGTGCTCCTGCCTTGGTGCCGTGGTTGAGTCTCAGAGGCTCTGACTGCTAGCAGGAACTCACTGAGGAGAAGGAGGCAGGGAAATCACAAATCCATCACTGAGACTCTTTTCTGCAACCCATCCCCAGCACTAACCATATTTGAAAATACAACTTCCAGGCTTCTTTTACAATGGTTTCAAATAACAATCTTAGCTCTAGAGAGAATTATTTTGCCAGCTCTATTTTCCCCTGGCTTTGAGTTTGCCATTGACGTTAATTAGGACTTCCTGAGCCTCGTTAGCCTGGCGTTTTCCTTTGTTACTGAGAACAGCGAAGGTGACCTTGCTCGCTAGGTGGATCTTCTCAGCTCTGACAGTCTAATCATTAATGTCTTAGGAACAGAGGCAGGGATCTTACACGGGGAAACTTGAGAAGAGCTATAAAAACATCATGTTAGACAGCTGTCAGTGTCAGCTGGCATAGCTCCAGTAATTCAAAAGTAGAGATGTTTCTGATAGATCATCGTATTCTCACACAACATATGTTATTTAGCACATATTTTCGTTGCATAATAAGAAAATACAACAAATAGGTACATGTGTAAGCTCAGCTGCAAGTGGTTGAACTGGGTATACTGAGGCTAATAATCAGCAATTGATAATCTCCATTTTATTATCCAGAAAAGTGGAACAGTGACCAGCACACTGATATATGGTGATCTGGTTTTGAATGATGGCTTACAGCATAGCTTAAGTTATTTTAGTGGCTTCACTCTAATCCCCACCTGTACAGTCATGAAATTGTAGGATCATTGACAACTATAAGTAGGAAGGGACTTCTGGAGGTCATGTATTCCAATTCCCTTCCCAAAGAAGGTTCAACCAGATCAGGTTGCTCAGGGTCATGTCCAGTCAAGTTCTGAGTATCTCCAAGGATGGAGATGACACTACCTTGCTGGGCAACCTGGTCAATAATTGACCAGCCTTATGACAAAAAAAAACCCCACCAGCATGCTTAAAATATGAGTGACAATCCTGGGAGAAGAGAAACCCAGGTAGGGAATAATTGAGTTCTGTCTCTCAACAACAGGCAGCACCAGAAGACCTGTGTGGATAAGTATGTTTCAAGCTGCTGTGATTGGTCTCACCTTCACAAGCTTTACATACACTAAGATTAAAAGAAGTATATAAACACAGGAAAACATAATATTTGCCTGAATCAAAAATAGTCTTTTTTTAACAGAGACTGTGAAAACAACATTTGTAATCTGAAAGTGTCATCTGTCACACGAAGCAAGAGTTTGACAACAGAGGAGTCGTTACAAAGCGTTCACACTGCGAAGGCACAGATGCTGTAGCAGAGCCAGCTGCACTAGTACCAGCCTTGACTTCTGAAAAAGGCAAACTGGGAGCTGCTGCTTTCCACCAGCAAGCACAGAAGGGTCGATTCTGTTCCTGACCCATTTGAATTGCACGCTTCGACATTTCTACCTCAGATTTCTAAACAACCATATCCAGTGGGGTCCTGATCCTAGCAGGTACTTCTGAACTCAAGAATGACAAACACAGCTTGCAGATTTGCCACTAGCAGCTGCCACAAGCTACTGAAAAAGGCGGAATATTAAGGCTATACAAACCCAAAGCTGAGCTGGGAATATCAATGAAACACATGTTGCTGAACATGCTGCCTAACATCAGAAACACGAGACAACAGCAGAAAGCCATGCAATGTATTTTGGCAGAAGCGCGCAAACATTTCACAGCTTGTCCCCTGGATGCCATGCTCACACTTACGTTAGTCTGTGTCATACTACCTTAACTTGTTTTAAGCATTTCCATCATCTGTGAGGTAGGGAGGGAAAAACAGAATAGTTAAGGTATAATCAAATGAGATCTTGCACATCATAGTATAATTTGTAAACAATCTCATTATTGGCAGTAGTGTGAAGTGCGAATGGTTTCTGTCTCAGTTTATCCAGACAGGGAACTTTCTGAAAGCCAGGTGAGTGATTCTATGGATTATTAAGGAGGTAAATGAAAAAAACCAGGATTAACAGAGAAGAAATAGTGACAGAACATAAATGCACACATAAACAAGCAACGAAATTTTGTGTCAGTAAGACGCATTTTTTTGCTGTCATGTCCGAATGAAAGCACCCAGTAACACCTTTTGATCAGTGGGCAATTTTAAACACTATGTTTATCTAGCTACTCAAAAAATATCTGAAAGAAGAGGCAAAATTAAGAAACAAATACCTACAAATCATTACAATGAATTAGATCAAAGATAAAAGTGTATCAGTTATCATCTCAGTATGTACAGATCTACAAAAGTCTTTCTGCTAGGGGGGAAATTGCAGTAATAAAATAAAAATTATAAATCTAGATCTTGTTGATATACTGCTCATAATTTTTGATTATACTTCCAAAATCATAGGTAACATTTGAAAGACCCAGCCTACCAAATCCTTAGATACACAAACTTTCCTAATGGCTTAGATGTTAAGGTTAGCCATACACTGTGCTTTTAATTACACACCCATAGAAGACTGCTCCAGTGAAATCTTCTGCCTATGATGCCCTGAGAAAGCCCAGAGGAACTTAACAATACTTTGGATTTCAAAGTATCTTCAGTCACCTACTGCAATTTATTGTGAATTTTCAGTACTATGTATAGTGCATAAACCTTTCACGTCTCATGAGGACAGATACTAAGTCATCCAGAAGCTGAAGGATTTTTATCAAGAAAAGAAGTGTACTTCTACATCTACACATTACACTATGGAACAACTAAAAATCCATAACAAGATGGAGAAAACAAGATTACCTCCTGAGAAGGTGGCAGAGTAATCAATTGGCCTAAACTTCTGCTATTCAAGAGGAGCCTCAAAGGAGATGCTAAAATATATAGAATTTGAGACACTATCTTAAAGCAGTAATTTCTTAACTAAGAACACAGACCAATGGTTCTACTATCAGTTGAAAACTGTTCTGAAAAGAATTTAAGGACTTTAATGTGGATTTGAGATATAAATCACAAATAGTCAAAATATCATCAGAGTTGTATTTTCTAGCTGGGTCTAATGCAGAAGAACTGAAAAAAACAGCAAAGAAATGAGAAATAGTTGGAAATATCTAAATGCATTGATTACGTGATTGGCATGTCCCTGGTGAAAATAATCAATATATTAACTTTTCTGAAGAGTCACAGTTGGCAGTAAGGAAAAAAAAGTTTGTGTATGTGTGTATATACTTTCTTTGGAAAAGAATTTGTTTGATTTCTGTTTGATTTCTGTGTTTCTTGAGAGCTGTGACTGTTTTGTATACTCGTCCTGGAGTGGCTCCATTGGCTTGTCTCTTATTATTTCAGCAAATGCAACATGGAACAGATAGAGGTGCTCAAAGATATGCACCCTGGATGAGTACTGAGATACAAAGCAAAGCAGCTGTCTCATTTATAATGCTGGAAAAAAAGCGAGGTAAAATAGCTTATTAAACAAGTGATGGTGATTTTACTATACTGCTATTTTATTTTGATCCTTCTGCACTGCGAGAGCAAACGATCAGGAATTTGTAGCGATGTAATCATTCTTGGCTCTCTGTCTCCCTCCGGCACATCCTGGTTAAGTTGAACTGATGCTGTTTTGTGCAAATTAGTAGGCAGTTGTTACAATTCAGGACTACACCAATTGGATACACTCGGGAAATACCTTAGGAAAACAGATTCCTTATTCAAGTGCTGACAAAGGCTCCCAAGCTCTCCATGCTCTGCCATTCATCAGACAGACAAGCTTTCCCCAGGATTGCCCAAGGATGTCCCTGCCTGTCCAGCCCTGCAGGACACATAGTCTGTGCTGCTGCCTCAGGACATGGGAATGCACAGTCCCTTCCCTAGGATGCCATGGAGAAGACTCAGGGGAGCTCGGGCACTTATTGCCTGTCCCATGGGCCTTGGTTTAGGCTCACCATCCCCATGGAGATGAAGACTTAGTTATCATCCAGTTAGCATAAAGCACATGTAAGTAGACTCAATCTCATTGTTCAAGTGTCCTGGGGAATCTGCACACGTTTATTGTCCTGGGCAACATCTTCTCTCTGCAGGAGACACTCCTGCCACCCTCTTAATTAAGGGCTTATTTAAGCCATTTTTCTCCTCCGTACTTAAATGTTATGCAGCTGCAGTAGGAATAATTTCTGGCACTTCACTGGTTAATAAACAACATTTTCCTTTGCTTGGAGGTAAAAGTCTTGTCCACCCTTGAGTTCCTTCTCGGCACCTTTCATTGAGAGATGTCCCTTTCACTGAGCTTTTCTTTCTGCATCAGCCTGGACTTCAAAATACACATATAATATAGGTTTCTAAGCAGGTTAAGTGTATATAGTACATGTCTGTCTCCTGAGCAAGTCCAGTCATGGGAATGACCCACACTGAGAAGACTGATCCCTAACCCCTTTTCTTCACTAAACTGTGATGATGTGTGTGAGATACTGGCAGGCTTGTGGCCATCTGGGGATGTGCCCACATCCTTGTTTTTATAAGAACATTTCTGAAGTGAATTTCCCAGTTACTGTGCTTGTTCTAGCTGCTAATGAGTAACTGTGGGGCCAAACAGGAGCTCTGCTGGAATAATGTCCTTTCTCCATCATACCACTGGCATGGACATCCGGCTCCCAGCACAGGTTGTTTCATGCCACGGTGCTGCTCCTATTGCTAATGTAGACATTGCCTGATTGAATCCTGCTGACTTGATTGATTCTACTTAAATTAATATGATTTTATGAAAAAAGTTGATAGATCTGGCTCTAAGTGGCATTTACTCCACCATGCTATTTGGCACATAAATCAGCTGTTTGGGGCAGTGGTAACCGTTTTGTTACCACTGTGAATTTAGGAAAAATCCATTAAAGTCAATAAAGAAAGTACATACTTACAGTGGAATAACTGATATTAGCACTTGACTGGTCTTATTTAGAGCAGCCTTGCTCTGGAGGTAGTTTAAAGAGATTCTTCTGTCTTTTGGGATCCTTGAAGTAATCAAGTTCATTACAATTCCTTTCTTCCAAAATATCGTATGAATTATGCATTTGGTTACACAGTTGTAAATCTGCATATAGCTGTTTGTATCCAGTGATAAAATATTCTTTTAGCTTTTTGAATGGTTACAGTAAAATTCTCCATGATGTACATCACAAATAGTATTTTCAGCTAGAAATATTGATGACATCTTGCCTACGGCAGTGAACAGGTTTTAATACAACAATAAAGCATGCCCCTTTTTCTTAATTAGTCTCCATTGATTAAACATGCAGATTATTTACAAAAAGCCTAACACCATGGAAAGGGAGAATAACTAATGCAATGGCTGTATTCCCAGGATCACATGCAATTCATCTCCACTAAGCTAGCTGAGCCTCTATAATCTCAAGGCATTTATGAAATAATAAGGAGAAAGCTTTAGGTTAAGCATATTTAGTAGGAAAAGTATTTGTTTAATTTGTTTCTTATGATGAAATTCTCCTATTCTTGAGGGAAAATGAAAGCACTCAATGAGTTAAAGCCATAGACATCTTGCAGTAAGATGTAAGAAGCCTTGTCAGATCACTAATGGAAACAATCTTTATGATGCTGAGATTTTGTAACTTATAATTAAACTTCACAGTCCAGCCCCTGTAACCTGTATCATCCTCACATGCCCTGTTTTACACATCACAGCAATTAGTGAAGCATACAGTACACATTTAGGTGAAGGCTTTCTGTGAGGAGCTGGTGATGTAGTGACTCAGCAAGGCATCAGAAGGCATTTGCTTGCGCTAAGGCTTTGTACACCTCTGCGGGGGCTGGACCTGTCAGATTAATACAAGGGGCTATTTTTGTAACATCCAAAAAGTTTCTGCTGTACATCAAAGTGCACTAGCTGCTTATTTTAGATGACAGCAACTCTTACATTTGTCTTCAACAACACAGCCTTTAGCAATTTTTTGGTAGGTACATCTCCAAAAAAAAAAACTTTCCTGTGAACCATTATGTAGAAGGAGGGCTTCCAAATTGAGATCATCAGAGACATTTTAATGTAGTGCTTCAAACACTCCAGTAAATTAACAGCCCATATACCAAAGGTAAGTAGCAGTCATGGCAACAGGCTACCTGGGTATTGGGGAGTACTCTGAGCATGTAATTTGGGACAACATGAACATATGGATTTGTGCCCTGCTTTTCTGCTGAGCTGGGGTTTGGCCCCAGGCAGTGCCCAGAGCCTCCTGAGAGGCTGTGCTCTTCAGCTGATCTGGTCTTTTATTTACTGTGTTAATTTTTTTCTCCCAGCAACAGAAATCTCACTTTCCTTCCTATACACTCAGTTGTTTCCATTCTTGAAACCAACCTGCCTGAAAGCTGCTGTTTTCCCTGCAGGCGCTGATGCTGGATGGCGTGAATGTGGCATGCACAGCCTGCCACAAGCAGAGGGGTTGTGCGTTACTTTTCTTTGGCTACTCTTAAATCTGCTTGTGGTGTTTGAGGAACTAATCTGAGCCCATGAGGTGAGCATTTCGCCCTGGCTTCTGTCTCTTTCCCTGTCCCTGAGCTAATGGGATCCTGACTACAAAAGTGTGAAGCAGTGGAAGATGCGAGGCCCCAGATGTGTCCCCAAGGTCAGAATCAAGAACTTCAAGCAAGTTCTAGAGAGAGAATGGAAATTGCCACTGAAGCCAGGTAACTTCTCCAAAATTGTCATCATTAACACTTGGCTTTCACAATGTGCTCTTCATTTGTGTACAACTCAGAAGGATATTGTCAAAGAGGTTGCTGTTACTAACTCTAATGGCACAATGAAGTGACTTGGAAAAGGTGATACCAGAGCCAACAAAGGCACTGAAATTGGAGTGGGCTTTTCTGAGTCATGGGCTGACTCAGCTCTCCTTGCTCCTGTTGCTCCAATGCCACTGGTGCTGCTCCCCCTCCTTGTTTGCCCTTCTGTGGTCCCCTATCAGCTGCCCATCCCTGCTCACCAAAGCACTTACCAAAGTCCCTTAGTTGGCGTGTTCTCCCAGGTCTCACTTGGCAAAATGTAGCTACATCTGCACTTTTCTAAATGGGGATGTATTAACTGCATGCTTAAAAGCTTTGCTGGATGGAGATCTGCACTCAAGAGCCAGACCCACCTTCATTGCTGGAGCCTGCAAGGAGGAGGAAAAGACATTTCTCTCCTTTTCACATGCTGACTGGGAAAGGGGTGAGTAAGAGAAGCAGAGGGAACCCTGACTTGGTTTCTGCAGTGCACTGCTGTCAGCAAAGCACTGAGCAGGGAGGGTCTGAGCACCTGCCTAGATCCCAGAGCACCCTGGGGGGAGCCAATAACAAGGCTGAGCTGAGAAGTGTACTACATCTTAGTAGTTCTGTCATATTTTTTAATAAAAACATTTGGAGAAAAGGTTTCCCCATTGACTTCTGAAAAAATAAACACCTGAAAACCAAACATTTTTTTTTATGCAGGCAGCTATTAATAGTAGTGGTAATATTAGTTTTATGCTATATTAATAATTACCCACATAAAACACATTGTTGGGTTTTTAGTAGGAATTGGGTATTAGTAATAATAATACTTTCATCTGAGTAGCTCTTCTGTTTGCAAAACATGCCAGTGATGGTATCTAAGTGGCACAATGCAGAGGTGCTGGAACCTCTATTAACTAAGCTATTTAAAAGCACCATGTTGTGCCTGTTATTATAAGAACACAGCATTTAACACCCTGTTTAAAGGAAACACAGTTTCTTCCATCTTTTCCTGACTGAAGCTTATCTCCTTTGTTTTCTCAGAGAAGCAACAAAGTTTGGACTTAATCTATTTAATCACACCTTCAATTTTCATCCCTTTATGTTATTATCATCAATGCATGATTTTTAAAAGATCTGTTCCTGAAGATATTTCACTCATCAAAAGGTTTGGTTTTGCTTCTTAGCAAAAGAAGTTTATATAGTAAACTTCCCTGTAGTATAGAAGACAAAAATTTCTTTGCTGAATCACTACAGTCATCAGGAATCTCAATACTTATCTCTATGGCAGTTGGGTGAGGTCTCTTTTAGTTTCTTTCCCTTTTAGGTTGCTGCTTTTGTTTTGGGTGTCCCTAGACTCTGAGTACGGCAGCATGAGCTGAGGGTTCTCACCATGGCAGCTGTAAGAATCATTGATTTTTTTTTTTTGGTTCAGCAGCAGAAACAGAAAAAAAAAAAAGATTTCTGTCAACCTTTTGAAATGAAATTAATTTCAGATCAACAAAATACACGATTTGAGGGACATAGTATAAAAGTAGAGGAAAAAAAAGCCTGGCATCACAAAGTGGAAGAATAAAGTACAGCAGCTATTCTTCCCTGACCCGGTGTTCAAAGGAGAGATGTTCACTGAGGTCAAAAACACAGTCCGTTGCATGCAGAGATTGGAGCCAAAGCCCCTCTTTTACTAGAGATGTTCTCTAGCTCCAGCCAGAGGTCATCTGAAATAAGATGTTCTCCAGCTCTCCTGCTGTGACTATTTTATATTTCATTGCAACTGTACAAATGCTCAGCAGTTGAGCAGAGACACAGCACCCTCGGGTTGTAGCTTGGTGGCAATAGCCAGTGAAGCCATTTACACCAAACTAAATCATACTGAAAGAACACATTTCAGAAACATTCCCCAAAACTTCCTTTCAATGTGATGGATGAGCAGCAGTGATGGCTCCTCTATCCCGGGCAAGGGAGGGCTAGAGCCACTATTGCTGAATTTGACCCAAATTCATCAAGAATTGTTATGACCCCAAACTACATTTTTAAATTATTAAAATAACTAAAAATGATGTTTCTAAATGCTGTTCACCCCTTCTGAACATCAATCTGCACACTAAAAGCACACTTTTTGTGACAGCACATGCCTGTGAGCTCTGTCTGCACACGTGGGAGGGCTGCTGGTGAATCTTTGTGAATCCTTCAGTTCCACCAACATGGTGGTCAAGACAATGCCACGATTTCAACTGACCCCCTTCAGTTTCCCGGTCTCTCTGTCAACCAGCTCCAGCCTGTAGGATCTGCACATTGATGCTACTTCACTAAACTCACAGGTTTAGGATAGAAGTCCCAAGGCTGTATGTCAGCTCTCTCATACGCATTATTATTTTTGTATCTAAATCTTCTTTAAATATTGGGCAGACTCTTTTCATAGCTGAGTAGTCATTTCAGTAAGTGTGGCAGTTGATTTACAGTTTGTACAGTGTACACTTTCTGTACTGAAGCATAAAATTGAAAAGCTTATGTCAAATTCATTCATACATGGACACGCTCAAGCACAAATTAATTTTAAAGCACTCAGAGGGTATATAATGTTTCTATGTCATGCTTTACAAATCTATAAAGTAATTTATAACATAAAGTCTACTTTAGAAGAGAGCTGCAGTAGAACAGATAACAGAGTGATTTCAATCTAAAATATCCCAGTGCTACACTCCCTCAGATATCTGCAATTCAGATCTGATAGGAACCATGAGTAATCACTTTCTAAAGCAAAATTATTATACAAGAAAAGGCTCTCAGTGCAATGTCCTCTTATGAAACCAGGCTATTCTAGGACAAATTAAGTTTTCTAACCATCAGTATGCAGCACACTAGATAAGGGGTCAGATTTGGATCTCAAACTAGTACAAATCAGGAATCACAGTCATGCAGGATCAGGATAAACTCGTTTAGATGGATATTGGATAAATGCTGTGTGCAACTGTAATAATAGGGCCATTGTAATTAACTTCAAGAGAGTTTCCACACCATGAGAATAGATGTCTTCATGCTGACCTTACTGTTGTGGTCCTTCTCTTCTGGATGGCATGGCCCACAGAGGGTACGTCTGCACTGGGTGCGCCTTCCCTGTGCCATCCGAGCACAGGTTCCTTGAACATCCTTCCAGTGCTTTGTGTTTCGGAGGGCCACCAGCTTCTTTCTGCTTTCTACAGCAGGAGCTGGGAATTACCAGCACTGCTTGGCACCAACCTCTTGCTGCACGGGACCAGGGGACCAAGAAACCAAGAGAGAAGCACCTCTCTTTGATCACAGCCAAGATCCTTGTCCGCTTGCTGCAACATCACGCCTGTAAATTCCACCACACTGAGCACTTATTATTAGCAAATGTAGAAGGCAATCACCAGAAACATTCAGTGACAAGCAGTCACCAAAATTCAACCCTGGGGTGAGCAGCTACAGCTCCCCTGGAATTGCAGGCTGGCAGGAATGGTGCTGAGTCTAAGGAGCTGGCTCTAGCCAGCTGGTGTCACAGCTACTCCTGCTACCTCCTGGCGTCATTGTGTCTGCATTTTTTTCCAGGGGCATTCCTTCTCTCTCTGCAAGCAGCAATTTAATATATTAGCAGTACAAGGAGTAAAATATGCAGCAATGGCTGTGAATTGCTGCCATGCACCTCTTCCCACTATTCATCCCACTTGGCATGTATGTGGCACCTGGGTAGCTAACTCTGTAATTTGGACACAGGTAGTGCGTTCTCTCATCTTCTCAGGAGAAACAGAGACATAATCAGAATTTAGAGTGACTTCTAAAAAGTGCATATTTCAAAGGTAAAATTGCAACATAAAGCATTCAGAGAAACTATAAACCAGGTACCACCTGTGTGCAGAAGTGGGAAGGAAAATATAATTCCCTGTAACAGCCAGTGGTTGCAGACAAAAGGGTCTAACTCAAAGCAGCTGTTCCTAGTCCTTGCATCAGAGGGAGGAAGCCCTAGTTGCAGTCCCCCCATGCAGTGAACTTTGAGATATTTATAAAAAGTGGAACAGCTTCCACAGTGCAGGGCAATAAAAGTCACCCCAGCAGAGCTGGGTAGGTAACCAGTCAGTACAGCACAGCCACAGCGACTTGGGAAGAAACCCTGGCTGTGGGGAGGTGGGATCGTCCTTCAACACAGACATGCAGGCCAGGGGTCCCCATGGGGCTGGGTGGATGATCACACAGGATGGAAGGGCCAAGCCTTACCCTTGTCTTCTGCTGAATGTTGGGACCAGGCTTCTCAAAAATAGCTAATGACATTGGGTGCATTAAACTTCTCAGCATAGGAATTGGTTTTGTTGGACATTCTCTTTTTGAAGGTCAGTTCAAACTGGGTCCCCCAAAAGTCTTTTTGAAAAGGTCAGCCATTGCCAGTCTCCTATACTGCATTCCTTCCTCACAGCCTCACAGCTGCCACGTTGCTGACACATATGGGGGAAGAAAAGTCCTTATTCCAGCAGGAAAGGCCGAAAAAGGAAGAACTATTAGTCTGAAATTCTGCAACGAAAGAGGAAGATTTCAAAGGAACCCAAAGAAAACTTGCATTCAGCTCAGTGGGAATGCCTTAGGTATAGACTTCACCTATTTCTTTGTAGAAAGCCAGTTAGTTCTTCAAACTTAACAACTGCTTTAAACAAAGGGACTCTTAAAATTTGCTTTATCATCAGAAGGCAACGGCTGACAGCCAGGAAGCACAAGAAGCAGTGGGGTGCTGGAGGAGCCCTCCCCAGCCACATTACAGCCACTGCCCCACTGTAGTGGGGAGGCAGCTGTACCAAGTGTTCTGCTGCCTGCTGTGCTGTTTGCCGAGTGCTTTGCACGCTCCTGTTTGCAGTTGCTAATAAATACCTCCAATGTTAATAATTTGCACTGGAATCTTCTGTGACTTCTTTCTCCCTCAGGTTGCACTTTTTTCTTTAGAGTTTCAGCACAGCAGTTCAGCAGTTTTTGAGAACTCGTATCATTGCCTAAGGAGTTCCTGACTCCTTAGGAGAGGAGACAAAATTCATCAGCTTTCCTGTGGCTGTCACAGTAGTACTGAAATATT
Source organism: Manacus candei (assembly GCF_025592945.1). Taxonomy (NCBI): domain Eukaryota; kingdom Metazoa; phylum Chordata; class Aves; order Passeriformes; family Pipridae; genus Manacus; species Manacus candei. Next base: position 1,949,385 of record NW_026138111.1, on the reverse strand, counting down.
AAATAAATGGTATTTGGATCGAGTTTTTCTGGATTTTGATTGTGAAAATCAGTCATAAAAACCTTGACAATCAGATGTCAGTGTAGACCTATACCACCATTGCTGTCTGTGCAGATCACTCTGGGACTCTTAGATTCACAAAGTGGTGATAGTGTGAAGACATGATGCTGCAGCATCAACCTTTTAGGGATCTCACCCTCCTCAAGTATTCACAAAGCAGGATATAGGTAGGCAGCTTGCAGCATGAGGGGAGACATGGGTTCCTAAGCTTGGGATCCAGGAAAGCCAATACAATGCAGAAAGGCCATCTGTGCTTGATGATAGAAAATGTAAAGGCCAGGATGCATTTGAAATGAAAGCCTGCTGAGCTCTGCATAAAACACTGAGGAAATGCTCAGATTTTCCTGGTTAGTGGAGAGCTTCTTCTACTCAAGAGCTTTTCTGTGGACCCCTGCTGTTTCCTTCCCTTGTATTCCAGGAAGATAGCTATTTTTTTTCCTCCTTTCTACTGTATTAAATCTTTCCAGGTGGCTGTCAAGATAAAAAGTCTGCCAGGACTTCTCACAGCTCCCCTGGAGACCTCTGGAGGGCCAGGAGGGGAGAAAGCCTTGATCCCTGGCTGTGGGCCAGGAGGGGACAAAGCCTTGGTCCCTGGCTGTGGTACCTGTTCCCAGCCAAGGCTGCCTCCTTTGGCCATGTGCATCTTCAGATTTGCAGTGTGCTATCTAGGATTTCAGGTAGAAGGGAACGCTCCCTGGAAATTGCCAAGCCTTCTGTGCACACCTAAATAAAAGTCTCCTATAGTTAGGTCCTCCCTCTGTGTGGGCAAGGGAATTATTGAGTAAATGGCTGTGTAAATGCCAGAAAAATGCTGATTAGCAAATTACATTTGTTTGTCTCTAACACTGTCATCACTTTCTCAGTGAATTGATGTGGAGGGGTTTCTCTCCTGAACTGGCTCTTTAATTGCTCTGCTAACGAGGCAGGTAGGGCGCCTGAGTAAATAAGCACTTGCAGAGTGCTGCGATTATGGCTGGAGATTGCCTCCAGCTGCCAAACTAACACAGTGAGAGTGAAACCTGCAGCATAGACAAACATTTTGCTACTGCCCCAGATTTCAGATTAGCTTATATAAAATGTGGACTTATGCAATGTATATGCAATATAAAAGACTTTCTAAGGTGTTTGACTTGATATTGCAGGGTATAACACTAGCACTATGTAGGTTTAATAAAGCACATAGGAAACAAATGAAGAAGTGCTTTTCCTGAGCACATTGGACAATAAATCATCATCATTAAACAGGAGTGTTCCTAGTAGGGTTGTATAGAGGTTTTCCTAGACCTAAAACTTATCAGCAGTGCAGATGCTACATTAGATCATGACTGATAAAATCTGTAGCTTGCACAAGAATCAATGTTATGTTTAAATGATGAAGAGAAGGCAGTTATATGAGACCTGTTGCTTGGTCAGACAAATTCACTGTTTTTATGTACAGCCAAATACAGAGTTAATCTCCACAGAAGAAGAAATAGCAGCTGCTCTAGTTAAGTATATTTTTTTCTCGAAAGGATTTAGAGGCCAAACAAGAGGCCAAAAACTCAAGTCCTCTAATAACTGAGAAAGCTAATGAGACCTTGGCTGGCTAAACAGGGGATGCTGAGATGAGAGGCAGGAGCTGAGGCTGACAGTGCTTTCTGCAGTGTTAGCATCCACTGAGGATGCTGAAAAACTGTGAAAGAGGCAGAGAAGAACTACAAAAGTGGGCCAAGGACTAGAGAAGGCACCTAATGGGGTGAGAGAAGTTTAAAAAGCACTGTCTGTCTAGCTTATAAAAAAGAAGATTGAGAAGTCTTGATTACAGTGAATAACTCTTCATGGGGAGAAATGAGCTCTTTAATCTGGTGCAAAAGGATGAATGGTTAAAAGCTGAAACCAGATATAAATGTAGTGGAAATTAGGCAAAACATGTTAATAGTGAGGGTTGGAAACAAGCTGCTGAGTGGAGAAAAGGAGTCTGCAGTGCTTGATGAAGATGTCTCAATGTTTTTCCGAGTGACAACTTTCTTATATATATGCTATGTTTCAGTCCATGCCAATTTGGGCACAACTGGGTGATTTAAAGAGTGGTGAAAAAATCTAGTTGTGTCTTCCAGCTTCAAGCTCTGGGACCCTGTATGAGCTGTCTGGAGGAGCATAGGGATGTGCATGTCAGCTGTGAGTCTTGTAGGGTGAGGAGGATCCTGTTTGCTCTTTCTACCCTTCCATCAGGATAGTCATGCCGGGAACCAGCGCCGGCATTTAAGTCCTAAAAGCCTGGCTGTCTGTGTTTCCAAAATGCCTTGCAGCACAATGAACCCCTTGCTTGTCTGTTGAAACTGTTCCTAGAGCAGAGGGGACAGCAGGGCATTGCAGTGGGGATCATGGTGGCTCCCAGCTGTTCCCAGCAGGGTGGGCAGCTCGAGGCACTGAGCCAGGCTGACACAACTCCAGGGGGTGCTGCCTTCCTCAGGGGGTTTATTCTAGAGAACAACCTGTGTTCTCATTCTGAGAGAGTTTTCTATCTGAAACTCAGTATTTTTTCTCAACTGAAATACATATCCTCCCCCTACTCTATCTCCCCATCTTCCAGAGTTAAACAATTATTTTTTCCCCAGTGGATCACCAACATCCTTCAAACACGTATTAGAGAGCTTCACTCTCACTTATGTGGTGAGCTCAGCTGTGCATGCTCTGTCTGTGTGTCAGTTCTGCAGCCCGGACTAGAAACACTGTGCTGTGGCTCTGCCTTTGCATCCAGCAAATGGTTCCCAATATTATTAATTATAATATTCAGTCTGTGGTGGGATTGGACTCAACAGAGCTAAAAGGCTCAAAATAATGTGGGTATGATGTCACCTGTAGCAAAACAATAATCCCCACCTTCTTTGAAGCTGATTGTAGCTACTTTTTAGTCCTTTAAGTTGTCAGTCTTATGACAAGATGCTGGCAAAAATTAACTCCCACACTTGGCTTTGCAACAGGAAGGTGAGTGTGCTGTGGAACAATGTTTCAGGCTTTCATCAATTTATCTTTGGCAAATGCATGTCTTCAGTGAGAGGAGATCTAGGCTGGGAAAAAAGCTGAGAATGCTGACACCATATCATGATGCTTCTAGACTTTTTCAGGATGGAGAGTCCTTTACTCAGCATTTAAAGAAATTTTCAAAATCTCCATATGGTTACTAAAGGAGAGAGAAAGTCTGAACAGTGATAGCAATGGTGGATCAGCCCTGGGAGAAGAAAGATGTGTGGACTGTGGCTGAACTTGCAATGCCTTGCATTAAGCCAGATTGCATGTCCGGGACCCTTGAGGATTCAGTCCCTGGAGAGAGTAGCTTTCTTTCAGTTCATGAATGGTTCCCAAACAGTTACCTCCACTGAGAAGCTGCAGATCATGGATGTTCAGCAGGCAATTGCCTGGTCTCATGATGATATAGTAAGAAGTCTAAGATCCTGCTCTCTTCTTAGTCCGTGCTCCTTCCTCCAGGACCTCCATATATTTTTTTGCCATTACTTTCCAGGAAAAGCAGTTTCTGTAGCTGCTCTTGGGATGCAAGTTACATTCTTGAGTAATACCACTCAATAATGTGTGGTTAAGCATAGTAATATTTCCTTCTTTTTTCTTTTTAAGAGGTAGAAAGAGGTAATAAACAGTAAAACTAATATGTCAGTGATGTGTTTTCAAAAGGATGGAGACTGAGTTATTGGACAGAAAACTGGAAGACTTGATTGCATTCTCTGTTGTGAGCATCTACAAGTTTGGCTGTAGTATAATCCATTGACTTTTTTACTATTTTCCTAATTAAGCAATCAGAAGTGAGGTGCAAATAAGACACAAAGTCCACATTTGCCGGCAATTAAAAGCATTGCATTCCGGCTGATAGAGATGAACATTTAAATCAGCTGATTCAGCTACTCTTAAACAAAACATTTTGGTTTTATTGCTAACTTGAGCAATAAAGGAATCAATAGAGACATCGGGATAAAATATTTGGAATTGCTAAAGACAAACAGAGAAGTGGGAATTAATGACAATTACAAAAAAAATCCAAACCCAAATCCCAATGGTTTTCACAGAAAAGAGCCTTCTAGAGCAACCACTCCACAGTAAAGTAGAGGAAAGCAGAACTTATGAAGACATTAATCAAGGTACAAGTGAAAAGAAAATGAGATGCTTCAGGGCACAGAGATGACAGGAAGAATATCTGTGGCAATAAGGGATGATGGAAATCATACAGAGGGAGATACAACAAAGGATACATGAGGAAAGGATGCAAGTGCTGCAGAACACCTACTCTGACAATACAGTCTTTTGCTCTCACTAAAAACAAAAATCAATAAACTCTGTGTAGGAAGAAAAGCTTATTAAATCATTGACTGTCCAAGTAGATATTCCTGCTGGCAAACACATTGCTTTGTGTGATGGATGGACACCAGGGTCAAGAGGTTGTTCACTGAAGTGATCAGGCTTCATAAAATCCAGGTTTGCAAACAGCTGGAGTGGCAGAGGCTCAGTTTGTTTTTGGATCAGTGAGAGGGTTTCAACTGAGGGAGAAGTGGGAGGGACTCCTGCAGCTCTGGCCCAGGGTATGCTGGATCTCTGGGCACCTGCGACTGGCCACACTGCAGCACCTGCCCCTGGAGCAGTGACAGCTGACAGCCACGGTGCTCTGCTCTGGGTCACCAGTGCTGGTGGTTCATGTCCTCACCCTGCTCACCCAACATGAAGCCTGGTGGTACAAGTGGGATGAAACCATAACACTCTAATTCCTTGGGTGAAGACATGTCCTACCCCGTCATCAGCAAAGGACTTGTGAACCCTAGAGTCATAAGGGTTTGGCTTGGAAGGGACCTTCAAAGATCACCTAGTTCAAGCCCACTGTCATGGGCAAGGACATCTTTCATTAGGTCAGGTTGCTGAAGGTCACCCTTTATTTGGCACATACCAAAGCAACAAAATACCTTCTTTGAAGTGACCCAGTATTTCTCACACTGTCAGGCAGGATGCTGTAGCTTGATCCAATTTTTCTCTCCCTGTTGGCTAAATTACTGGTGGGCCCCTCATCCCATCAGCATCAGTGGATTGCTTACCCATGACCCCAGTCCCCTCTCCATACCCTTACCCTCAGCATTACTGACCCCTTTTTACAAGATGAAACACAGCTCACTCACTCACCTGTTGAGAGAGAGAGATGGAGGCAAAGGAAAGGAGCTTTCCATGGAAAGCAGTGGACTGTAAGACTTCAAGAATGTGTATTTTGTCTATAAATGTGCAGCTGAGCAGACAAACCTGGGGCACAAGGACCTTGGCAAGCCCAATACCCAGTCTCCCTTCCTCTTTGGCACCTTCTTCTGAACTGAGGTGACAGGACTGTATCCCAAGGGAGCTCAAACGTGTTTCCAGGTACCTGCAGCCCCCTCATTGAAGGGCCCTGTGCACAGTGGGCTGGAGTTTGGAGATGTGAGATGTGGAGATATCAGCCATGGAGATGTCGCTTCCCACAGACAAGCCCTCCTGTAGCTTCCCTCCTCCCCTGTGTTTCCTTGCCAGTGTAACCTACACTGGCAGTAAGATTTCTGTGTCTAAATGCAGAGCATTTGCATTTCTTTAAGTACTTTCACGATTAAATGATGCCTCATTAAGGTTTTCTTTCTGGGGTAGATATTTCTTTATTTTTTTAGCATACTAATTATATTTTTTTTTCTTTTGGAGGGAAGACGGGCGTGTTCTGCCACTCAGGGCAAGGCTGAGCTCCTGGATGCTCATTTTAGACCTGTGGAAGCAGCCTTTGAGGGCAGGCTGCAAGTGTCCATAAATCCCCATCACCCCAGCACTGCGTGTTTACTGCTGTGGGTTGGGATCTACCCAATTTGACCTTGATGAGCAAAATGCTTTTCTGGCTTTTTTTAGAGTTTTGGATTGGAAAAAACACAAAATGTTTTTTTTTCTTTTCCTGGAATACAAAGTGCTGTATCAGGCCGATGAACACTTGAGGCTACTTCTGCTTCAGTTCAACCTGAGGAATGACAGGGGATCAAACTAAGCATTGGCCCTTTGGTTATTAAAAATTTATTTTGAGATGTCTTCTCTATCCCAAATTCACTACCAGAAAATCTTGTTGTTTGTTCCCTGCAAATTGGGGAGAATTTTTATGTTCCAATGCATTTTGTCCTGAATGTTCCCATATGAGAAAAAAATCAAAATTATTTTGTATGTTAATAATAGAATACACATAAAGATAACCTTGAGGTGTCTAAACTTTCTGCATATTCTTCTAGATTGCTGATAACTTTTGTACATGCATGTATTAAAAACAAGAAGAAAAATTGTGAACTAAATTGAAATGTAAATATTTTTGTCTGGAAAAGAAAAATAATTTGTATCAATAAATCAACCATGATTTGTAAAAAAGTCTTTGTTGTTTTCCATCAACAACAGTAACCTTTCTATCTGCAAAGAATAAATTTCTAACCTTAAGGAGTTGACACTATTCAAATTAGTTAGAGCCTAGCAAAACTCTTTCTTTCTCAAGTTATAATTTTTTTCCTAATAGAAAGTAAAGCTCGATATTATTCTACTTTGCTCACACAGCATCATTGCCCTGATATTACATTTTTTTAGCAAGAGAAATGAAAGTTTTAATTCTATTTCTTCTGGAAAAAGTATATTTGCAGAAAAGTGAAAATCAACAGTGCTTATAACATGGTTGAGAGGAACCAATCATGGGAAAAAATATCTCCACTTACTATGTTTTTAATTTCTTCTGCATTTTTGGCCATGTTTAGAAGCAATGCTATCCATGATTCACGCATGTGATGCAATTACTGAACCCTGAAAACCAGTGAAAAGCAGGTGGCCGGAGTGGGCTGTCTCCTGTATCAGCCAGCCTCACCAATGTCTCCTGTGTGATGCCATGGTTGTTTGCTCCAGTACCAAATTTCCACAGGAACATTCAACCATTGGAGCTTTTGACAACAGTCGCATACTGAGAAAACACAGCACATGCAATGGAATGGCTGGGAAACCTTGTTTGAGATAACCTGTTGAAACAAGTGCCAGATGTGCAGTTTGAGGAACTTCTTTACCAAATTTAGTTATGTTACCAAGATGTACAGAATTTATCCACAAGTTATTCAGGTACCAGAACTTTTCAAATTATTTGCCTACTGACACAGGTTAAATCAATTAGGGTTGTATTGATTAGTGCCTGAGTTATTAAGTCAAATATATCATGGGGCATTTCCTCTGGAATTTGACTGATGTGATGTCAGGGAGGAAGTTTGCCTTTTACAGTTACAGGAGGCTTAACTGTTCAGACTTCTATCTTGTCTAGTTATAGATATGGAATATTTAGTAAATGGTATGATCTAAACCTTGAGAAAATTGTACTGGGGTTCTCAGGAACTAAAAAGGGCATGAGTCTGGTTTAAATGAAATCAGTGCAATCCCACAGACGTATCTGGTCTGGTTGCAGCCTGATGTAGTCACTGTCACCTTCACAGAGCAAAGGAGCATAGTAAGTCAGTGGAGAAAGAAGTTTTTCAGACATTTCCTTTGCAGCAATACTTTATGAAAATAGTTTGAGCTATCAGTTCCAGAATGACAGATTAATCTAATTTTGGGGGGAAAGCAGAACTGACACTGATGGATGAACAGGCGGCAGGAGGGGCTGAGAGCAGCCACGGAGCGGGTGTTAATCCTATTGCTGCATCCAAGCCGAGAGAGGACCTCATCCTCCTGCACTGATGACTCAGCAGAGGGCAGATATTTAAGGAAAGGTCTGACTCTGTTTACTTAGAAAACTGGCTGTGGGAATTTAGTTTGCCTCAGGGACGCAGGATCGAGCCCTCGGGTATGCTGTGTTACAGCTCCCCTGCTTCCTCTTCTGCCCCTGAGAAAAACCCCACAGCAAACAGGAGTCTGCAAACAAAGTGCTGCACTTATCATTTGAAGACCTGCCACTTGAAACCTTTCATTTTTCAATTTTCTTTGTAACAATATATTATCAGATGTATTTGATGCCTGATTTAACTTGGTTTCCACATGTCATTATGTTTATGAAATGTCTTTGTCTTTCAGTGAGGTAGATGCAACCACAAGATCTTGCTCTTTGGCTTAATTTCCAACTACTTGTCACTTTTTTTTTTCTAAATCCAGGCCAGCCTGCTAAACACACTTAATAATTTACAGTTTTCACTGCCTATTGCCCTTGCCCAAAAGGCTAACAGTTTTCTTCGGCTCATGGGAAGCCCTGCAGAGGAAAAGACTGAAAACTGCAAAGGTCAAGAGGAGTTTCAGATTAAGGTTTATATTGTGCTGTTATTTAAGTAAACAAAAGTAAATTCCAGCAGGAGGGATGAATTTAGATCACTCGCAGTGTGTATTTACTGTGGTGAGGTAGAGCTGGAAGTGAGGCTGATTGAACAGGGGTGATGTGAGAGAATGTAGAGGAAGATTTGCCAGAGGATGCTGGGACAGGTAGCAAACAGCAGAGACAGCAGGAAAACACCCCATAGCAGAGATTACTGTAGCACACCCTGCGAGAACAGCTTTTTACATTGGAGCCTGGGGTTACATCTACGCCAGTAAATGAAAACGGACCGTGTTCCCCTCTCCAGTTCTGAGGGCAAGAGGCACAGCACAGCAAGCATCCATCCTTGCCTCCCCCACCCTGCCTCTCTCCAGTCCCCTCCACCCAAAACGACCTCCTCCCTATGCCTAGTGGATTTGGGCTATGTTATCTCCCAAACCTTGTCCCAGACATTGCTATCCAGAGTGAGGAAAATGCACAGTGTGTTAACAGCCTGGAGAGCCAGGAACAGCGTTTCAGCCCTTGTTCATGTACAGTTCATTAATACAGTTGTAGCCAGCCAAACTAGATGTAGAAGATGTGTCTGTCCTTCTCTTATGGATGAGTTGGATGATGTGCTGTTGTAGTTCAATGTAATTTATACTGGAAGGAAGCTTGTAGTGTTTATTAACAGTTTAAAAAACAGGCCCCTTTAAAAGTCACTGCATGAAAATAGGTGTATCTACGTGGCAGTTCATCTCTAGACCACTGTGGATATGTTGCATCCACTCAGAAATCTCAAATGGCAGTGGGCACTTAAATGTGAGCACCTGATGTTCATCTCATGAAGGACAAGTTTACTCAGCACTCAGCTCTCCATTAAGTACTGACTACATCTCCCTGGATACAAGAGCTTAGGTACCTCACATGTGTCAACACCTATGTACAAGTGTCTTCTGGATGTGAATCCCACCTGACCTGTGTTAGTGGCTGTGTTATCGTTGGCTATGCTATTGCAGAAGAGACATACAGGGGATGTAAGGCAAAACCAAATGAAGAGATGTCTATGTTGCAGTTATCTGGTAGAGTGACTGCAGCTTGTAATCAAGGATAAATGAGGATAGCTGTGGTCTATAGGTTACTTAGTGAGGCTTACAGCAGTGGCAGGTGCAATGATGTAGGCATTGTTCATCTACATTATCCAGCATTCAGATGCATTTATTTATGGATACATTTCGCCTGTGCTACTCCTTCTCCATTGCTTTGCCTTTACAAGCTATCCTGAAGCTAAGTCTGGCCCTTCTGTCTGGAGTTTTGCTGCATCTCTCCTCAGGTCAACAGAGTTAGAAGCAGAGCTGACCCTGCTGGATGTGTGAAGTGTTGGCCAACAGAGATATAGCTGTAATCAGCTTGATGGTGTTATGTGCCTGAAACAAGTGTATGGGATCCATATATATGTTAGACACTGCTGTCTCAGCCTTGCCTGAACTTAGGGGGGATGTACAGTCATCGCTGTGAGAAAAATACAGAGCGTCTTCTGAAGTTTATTAAAATGTGATTGAACGGTGAGAAACGGAGAGGAAAAAGGAGCAGCTTCTTGAACAGAGCAGCCCTGCTGTTCAGGAAAGCAAAAAATAAAACCCAGAATGGAGTGGCAGATGCATACAGGGAGACACCGATAGAGATATTTTAAATAACCATATGGAATGAATGGAGAATGAAACTACAAAATGAACTGCAAACAGAACAAATTTACATGAAGCTGAACAAAACCATGGAAGTTAGACTTACTATCTTTATCTTGTGTGAAGGTTTTATTGTGCCTTAAGGATAAAAAGGAGCTTGAAAGGGTTATATATCTCATGAAACAAATCTGCTGAGCTTCTAATGGTTATGCTGTGAGTAGAAGACATTGCTTATCAAAGCCTAAATAAAGTTCTCACTTTCATATATAAACAGGAACCATAAAATCTGGGAGTGGGATTCCCCCAAGCAGGCTCATGTCAGAAAAATACCTACTCATTCACTGCTGACAGGGCTGGGAACCTATGACCAATTCTGCATCAATTATGCTGCTGATCTGCTGTTAATCTATACACAAATCCTGTCAGTGCATTAATACCCTTTAGTGCGTAGACAGAAACAAAGCAAGATACAGACAAACCAAATAATTTATCGTTTTCTGTGCATTGCAATCATAATGAGACTGTTCCTTAGCAAGGTTTGGGATAAATGAGCTGGTCACATTCCCTTTCATGCTGGAAATGTCCCAGGGCTTAAAATGTTCTCAGGTGAGTTTAGTGCTTACAGAAAACATTATATTGACAGCCTTGAAAAATTAAGTCTTTGCTTCCAAGGAGCAGAAGCATAATCAGTAGAAACAGATTTCTGTGCAATTTCTCACTAATAGGCTGCCAGATGCTCGCTGGAAAATGGGATTTTCCATACAAGACTCAGCTGTGCCTATTGTTACCAGCAGAAGGGGCATCCTCGTGCCTTCATAAGGCCCCCCACAACTGAGCAAGGTGGCAGCCATGGTCCTCACTGTTGGGCACCCTGACATGGCAGGACAGAGCGGAGGTACTTGCACACCCCTGCTCCTGCTCTGTTATCTGTCTGACAGCCTCCAGCATCCTCCCCTGCTTAGCCTGAGTGCAGCAGGGCTGCCATCAGCATCCCAGTCCAGCCTTGGCTCTGTCTCCCCCATCTTTCCTGGTGGCACCAAACCCCAAGGCTGTCTACTTTCTGTCCAGATCTCTTGGTATAGCTCTGCTCTGTACTTTCCCTGGTCTCTGTACTTGTTCACAACCATCCTACTTGGTTCTAGCTCGTGACAGATAGGGCTGGGTTCAATCCAGTGAATCAGCAGCCTGACTTGCCATGAACAACCACCTTTTCCAGGTCCTCAAGGCACCAGATCTGGGCTATAAATCTTTTGCTGTAGAGCAACAATGCTAGAAGATGTTACAAAATTCTGCTCCAGGTACATGGAGCACAAAATGGTTGTTTTTACGTTTCACATTCCCGTTCATCTGAGAGTAAAACAGTACCAAGGTGTTTCTCACAAGACCCAATGGGGTATCATACCATGTGTTTGGCAGGTTTGTTTGCTACCCCTTGATGTTTTTTTTTGTTTGTTAGTTGCCTCAGTGGGTTTAAAAATAATTTAATTGATTCAAATACATTCACAACATTTCTGTAATGATTTTTAACTGTCTAATTAGCGTAAAGACATATAATCATGTAATTAGCCTTTGTAATTACACCATGTAATAATATTGTAGTGCCGTTATGCACACCCTTTTTAAACACAGTGGGGAAAAAAGCATGCATATGACTCCAAAATTATAAGTGTGAGTCCCAGAGTGTCTGTAAATATTTCCTCACATATATTCCTCGTGCAATCATGGAAGTTTAAATACAGGAATATATGCTGTTATAAGACTGCTGAAGAGACACCACTTATTTTTGGAAATTAACTCCGTGTGGTACCAACTCATGTGTGGTACCAACATGAATTGGTTATGCACAGGTGGGCATGTCTAAAGGCAGGTGTTGAGGAAGGATGAGGGGAATTTAGCTGAAGATGTGATTACAAAGCACACTTAATTAATGCATGGAAGCTCTCATTGCAAAGGATAATGGTGTTTTTATCATGTGGCCTGACTCCCCTTTTCTCATGGAGGAACTGGATGCTGGTCTGATCCAGCTCTCCTTCAGAGAAAGGAAAAAGCTTCCAGTGGCTTTGGCATGGCTCACTCCACTGTGCAAAAGGCTTTAGGCATCCCTGTACCCATGGACAATTGGTGCCTTATTCTGGTTCCCTCTGCCCCTGCTCTAGTAAAGTCAGCCTTACTTTCAAGGGTGTAAGGCACTTGGATTCATGTACTTTTCTAAGATAGGGAAATGTGTCTCAAAAAGAAAGAGTCTGTTGGTGTTAAGTTTCATCAGCTTCCAAGTGGATCAGACAATCTGTTCCATCATGCTGGAAAGTGTTTTACAATTCACAGAATTAAAGTACAATGGGATTAATAGTTAGTAATTACTGACTTGCTTTGAGGAGTTCAGGTGAATGTCTCCAATTTTCATCTACATTTTACTCATTTTAAGAAAAGGATGGTAAATCCACAAATGAGGCAGATGTTGCAGGTTTGTGTATGTGACATCCTTCACCCCCAGCTGTGAAAACAATACTGTGCCTGTCATTGCTTTTGTACAGAATTAATGAAGTTTGAAAACATATCATATCCTCAGTAGTTGATGGACACATTAATAATGCCTTGTTTAGTTTGGCAGAAGTATGACCCAGTTTCATTCACACATTGGCACTGCAGTTAACTACAGCAAATGCAGCGTTTAATGCAAACAGGTGCCTATGCTGGAGGGCTTCTGTGCAGTTACCTGAATGGAAAATCCCTTGTAAACTCAGATGAAATAGCACAACTGGCTAATACTTCCTTTGCAATATGTACTGCTCACTTCAGGATGCACCAGTCTTTCCAAGGGGTCCAAGAACTTTTAAGGTCAGCAAGCTGCCATGCCAATCTTGCTGCCACCAACAGATGGTTGTTTTACTCTCCCTCTCTCCCTCCTGAACCCACAGACCATGTGCTGTGCAATAACTGTCTGGGTGCCACTGGAGCTCTGGGACATTTCTGTGATCTGATATGATCACCACCACAAGAGGAATGTATTCACTTTTTTTGCTCTGGGGACTCCAACACGCTGCCCAGCAGCCACGAGGAGGAGGATGGAGTCTGCACCTGGGGCAGAGGCTTGAGGAGGCATCTGGAGCTCCTTCATTTAGTGGTGATGAGCTGTTGCATCAGCTGCTATACATTACACATCACTAGTAGAGTATCCAAAGCATCATACTGTGCCAAAACACACTCATTACTAATGGAGATTATATACTCTAATGGAGACCAGAAGTGTGTATACAAAAGACAAATAGACTTATGATCTAAAATCCTTATTTTACTTTACTTACTAGGATAAAAATCTTAGTTTTGTCTTGCTACTGTTAGGAAAAAGCTGCTTCTCCTCTCCTCAAAGTGAAAATAATAGTTGCTAGGCAAAAAGCCATGTTGCCACGTATAAAAACTGATCAATTTCTAATAATTACATACTTTTTTGTTACTTAAGAAAATGTGGACAGAATGATACATATTATAGTGCTCTTTCAGGCTCTTAAAGATGGAGGTTTCCAGTGCTACTAAAACATTAGCCATGCAGACAACTGCCAAGGAAACCCAGGTAAATACATTTGGTGGCTTGAGGTACCCACTTAAGCTGCTCTATCACTCCCATCCCCAGCTGGACAGGGGAGAGAAAATACAACAAAAGGCTCATGGGTTAATGTAAGGACAGGGAGAGATTAGTCACCAGTTACCATCATGGGCAAAACAGACTTGACTCAGGGAAATTAGTGTAATTTATTACCAATCAATTCAGAGTAGGATAGTAAGAAATAAACCCAGTCTTAAAACACTTTCACCCCACCCCTCCCTTCTTCCTGAGCTTAGCTTCACTCCTGAATTCTCTACCTCCTCCCCACCAGAGGTGCAGTGGGGCAGAGAATGGAGGTTGTGGTCAGTTCATCCCATGTCTCTGCCACTCCTTACTCCACAGGGGGAGCAGTCCTCACACTCTTCTTCCCCTGCTCCAGCATGGAGTCCCTCCCATGGCAGACAGTCCTTCATGAACTTCTCCAGTGTGGGTCCTTCCCACAGGCTGCAGTTCTTTACAAACTGCTCCAGTGTGGGTCCCTTCCATGGGAGTCCCTATCCCAGAGGTGCTTCCACTGTCACTGATGGGCTCAGCCTTGGCCAGCAGTGGGTCCACCCTGGAGCTGGCTGGCATTGGCTCCATTAGACATGGGGGAAGCTTCTGGCAGCTTCCCACAGAAGCCACTCAAGTCACCCCTGCAGGCCCCCTGCTATCAAAACCTTGCCACACAAACCCAATATAAAGTGGAGGTACCTCCTGATGGATAGGGCAACATTTTGTAAATTATTCACTTCCTTTATCATAACAGTCTCACGATCACAGAAAGACCAATCTGCTGAAGACAGAGCTGGACTATCCAACTCTTGGCCAAAGTGGTCTGGGCAGTACTGGGGCGATGGTAGATGCTGGTGCTCAACAGCACGTTGCAGCTCCATCCCTAACTGATCTGGGGGCAGAATGGCTGCTCCTGGAGAAGCCCAGTCATTTTTCTCCCTGACAAACCAATTTGGACCAAATGCTGACTGGAAAACTGCTGATGATTTCTGTGGTAATGGGTTTTGATTTCCTCACATTTGCTGTTTGCAGTTCAACCTGCTTGTTCTCTCTGCTTGTGCCACTCTGAGCTGCTCCGTATTCTGCTCGCTGTTCTTATTTGTTCTGGAATATGGTTCCTAATTTCATGTGGTGTGTTTTTCTTCTTCCTGATCAAATATCTGAAACTTTTGGAGAAAAGAGAAAGAAACCCCATGGATTCCTAACTAACGTGAAAAGAAAATCTGTGTATGATGTGCAACTTTTTTGGTTGGACTTTCCTGGAATTTGCTGTGCGTTAGCTGATCGCTGAGATGAATGCTTGTAGCAAACAAAGACTGAGATATCAAAGCAGTGGCATGAGTTTTATTTGTGTGTATCAATACTGGTGAATGCTTCTTACTGCTGATCTCCAGCAGTTCACCCAGAACAGTTGCTATGGCAGCTGAAGTTTCCCATGGCAGTCACTCAACACGGACGAGTCCTGCTGAACCCACTGATCGATGAGGCACATTTTCCCTGTGCAGTACAGATTCAGGGGTTGCTGCTTGCATAAGTGGAAAAGGAAAAGCCCTGAGCCGACCAGAGTGCAGAGGAGCCTGGCACAGCATTAATGAGAGTGTGGCATTAATGAGAGCAGCACTCAGCCCCGGCTGGATTCTGCCTGGCAGCCAGGAGCACGGCAGCTCCTGCTGAGCCGCTCAGCACCACAAGGAGCAGGTGTCACCCTGTCCCCCCAGCAGCATCATCTTCCCATCACATCCTGTCCTGCTTGCTATATATAGACACTCACCTCTGTGCTTGCCAGAAAAACGTTGGTCAGTTTGAGATGTACAGCCACGCCATGCAGACATGGCACCTCAGTTCTTGGCCTTGTCCTTCTGAGCAGGACAAGATTTATGCTGTTCCCTCTTTGGCTCTCCCTTATGTTGTTTGAACAAAACAGCACGTCCTTTCAACTTCCTCAGTTTGATGAGTTATTTTTAACAAATTGTTTTTTGCAGTAATACACACTTCTGTTGTGTCTAACTCAAGAGCAGCTCCAACCATTTCAGAAGTGTTAGTTGAAAAATCCTTACAGAAGATTCTGGAGGCAAGCAAATAGTGCTGGAGTTCTGCAGAATGGGCAGGAAACTGAGGCACAGAGCAGCTATGTGCTTTGTCCAAAGTTGCAGAATTGGAAACAGTGTTTTGACTGCCCACTCCTCCTACTCTAGCCTCAAGGCAAGGACTTATTCCAGCCTCCTCCTGTTCTGCTTTTTGTGTGCTTTTCAGCAAAAACACAGTGCTCATTTTGAATCCAGCCAACTGTAGTTATTCCAGCACCGAATTATTTCTCCCTTTCCAGCCCCTAAATGTATTTCTTTTGATTGCAGAGGGCTAGACAAGCTCTCCAAGAGGTGGACTGGGTAGTGATGCTGGGGGACACTTGGTGTTTCTTCATCACAAAATAACACAACTCAGAGGTCTCTGTGCAGCTGCCTGTGTCTGAAAGGGGGGATGCAGCCATAACAGGAGGTTAATTCTCCCCCTGAGCCCAAAAATCATGCATGTCAACTGGGTTTCTTAGCTCAGCCAGTACTGCAAATAATGCAGTTACAAGATTGTGAAGACCTGAGCCAGGCTCTGCCTTGTGCAGGTTACTGTGAGCCCTGGGATCTGTGCACTGCGTTGCATTAAGTGACATACACATGGCCAAAGATAAAAATATTCAAAATGTTCCTTTCCAAATATAAATAGGGAGATATTAAATGAATAAAGGAAATGTCTGTGCTGGTGACTGTGTGGGAAAGAGTGCATATTCAATGGAAGATGCATTCCCAACCAGCTTCTCCCCAGAGTTTAGCCCACTGGTTGTCCCGTTATCCATCAAGTTGCACCAGGGGAGGTTTGGATTGGGTATTAGGAAAAATTTCTTCACAGAAAAGGTTGTGAAGTACTGGAACAGTCTGTCCAGGGTAGTGGTTGAATTACCATCCCTGGAGGTGTTTAAAAGATGTGTAGATGTGGCACTTGGGAGCATGGTTTAGTGGTGGACTTGGCAGTGCTGGGTTAATGGATGGACTCGATCTTAGAGGTCTCTTCCAAACTAAAGAATTCTGCTGGTCTGTGATTCTGTGAAACAGCATCTCAGCAATATCTGGAGGAAAAAACACAGAGGAATTGCAATGCAGAGACCAAACCAGCAGCTCAAAACACATTCACTTGGCACAAGGTGCTGTGCAGATATTAGCTGAGTCCTAAACCCAATACGGCTGTGTCAGCTCAGAGCTGTGCTGACGTGCGTCGCATCTGGGCTTGGTGCTGGTATGGAGCCATCCTGCTGCAGCTGCCTCCAGGCCTGGAGCAAGAATGTTCCTCAAGGGCCAGCATCTCCAAACCCCAACACGTTGCCACAGCGCTGCTGCAAGATCCCAGGAAGTCACGTGCATGGAAGAATATGCTGCCACAGGCCAAGTTTAGATGTACCAAACACTCTTCTAAAACTGTTTCAGCATGTGAATTAGTTGAATTAAGAAGACTTTTCCCTTGGGTACCAATAATTTTGTGGTCTGCTAATTTTTTTTTTTAAGTGCTTTGAATCAGGAGTTATGATCTGACTCCAGGTCAATCTCTAGGTCTAGTCAGCTGGACAGAGGACAGTGAGGTTTTTCATTTCAGGAGAAAAAAACCTGTCTTCACAGTTTTGTTATAAAGACGATTACAGAGTTGATTCAAATCTTACAGGGTTGAAGCAGTTTGTTGCAGCTGCAGAAGAAATCAGGTGATGTTGGTTTATCCTGGAGGCCCACTCCACTGACAAAAGCCTACTCATGCCCCACAGTGTCTGTTGGATGTGCTGAGTCTGGGTTCAGACTAAAAGGTGACTTAGGCCTGGACCAGCACGCCCTGGAGCAGTGCCAGCAAGGCTGCATGCCAACAGCACAAGCTTTTATCCCCCATTTTCCTCAGCCGTAACAAGAGAAATGCATCTTCAAAACATTGAATTTCCTAGACCAGTTCTTCATCTTCTTTTCTTTAAAGCAAATTACTGCAAAGTGTTGATTGACAGGGTTTTTGAATATAGCTCTTTGCTTATCTACAAACCACTTACACTGTGGGCACTGCTTGCCTATTGCTCATTAGAAATAGATATTATCTATTTTCTGGAAACAAGAAGTTCCCCAGACATGGCCCATGGTCGATTCAGTTAGTCAGCTGCAGCAAACATCATGTCTTTAATCAGTATTGTAGACTGCATCTCACAAACGTGGTATCTTAAGCCCTCGTAGCACTTGGCACATTGGAACCATAATCTGTAGATGAAAATTGGTTATTTTGTATGCACCAACCTTCAGAAAAGTTTCTTACAGCAGCCACTGAAATGATAATATTGCCTAGGCAGATTATCATCAGCAGAGGCAGGTCGGTTGGTTCTACTTTATTTATCTTCATCTGAACAAGGGAACAAATTCTCTGAAGCACAGCCAGAGATCTTATCAGCCAAAATTTAACAGGCTGCCAAAATTTAACAGGTGCCAATTCCTTGGCACGTTTTGTGAGCTGCCCCCACACCAAAGCTCTGAATGAAAGGTACTGGCCATGCTTCCATTACAAATATTTTAAAGCATAACTGTTAGGTAAATAGCCAATTTTTCAGTTCAATGGCTGAAGCAAGCGGTGGAAAAAATAGTTTTGGGATGAATTGAAACAGAGTGTTTACAGTTTCTATTGAAAAATGGAGCTCCCATGACTTCCCATTGTATCACTTCCCTAAAGTCAAACTGAATTATTTCATTAAATACCTTGTGAGTTATTTAGATACTTGAATAACCTTTTTATTGGTCAGCTTTAAATAAGTCTAATGTTGCGCGAGTGGTACAAGGAATCAGTGCCTGACTTTCAATGAACAGCATGCGTCCTCCTTCTCTTACATGGCCAGAGTTCAGTGACCCAGGTCCTTTGTCACGGCCCCATGATACCTCCACAGCAATGCCCTTTTATCTCTTGCACTCCTGCACCTTCTATCTATGATTCTCACCTTTCTCATGTCCTCAGATCCCTCACCAGTACTTCCAACTCCCTTCATGCCCCAGACATTTCCAAACTCCCATGCTTCCCAAATGCCCCAAATGTCTCTTAGTCTCCTTCCTACAGGATTCTTGGCTTCACTCCACTTTCCCTACACTTTTGTATACATAGATATATATTTATATACAGATACGCATATAGAAATACTTGCCATGTTTTCCATGCACTCTACCTACTTAATTTAGCATGACAGATGATCCAGAAAAGGCAGGAAAGGAGGCATATCTGAAATAAGATTTGTGCTAACTTGGTTAACCAAGTGCTGTAAAGAGCTGAGTCTCCTTCTTGGCTTTCCTTTAGTAGAATCACTGGCTAATGACAAAGGCATCCAAAGGTACATATGTTCTGTATTTCTGTGTCTCCCTAGTTAGAATGTTTACCAGTATAGGGTTAAGGTATATGTATTTTTTTGTTATTGGCATTTGTCTACTGCCAGCTGAGCAGAAACCAATCTTTCTTACATACTTCAGCCATCAGTCATTCTCCAGATTCAGTTTTCAGTCAATTTTTGTCAAATATCTGCTATACTTGAGTCAATGATCTAGAAATGAAAAGTACCTACTACCTCAAACTGCCAAAGCTAGCCAGTTCACAAATTCCACTCTTATAGAAAGGCAGAAAACATTAACTAGACTGGACAAGTGATAAATTGCTGCATTCTTTTCCTGTTAAAAAAAAAGCAGTTGGTCAATGCAGCAGGCTATAACTATAACAGTCCACATATACTTATTATATGGTAACATTCACCTCCTCTTTCCAAGCAGCCTAAGAATGACAATACTGGTTTCAACACTTTTACTGTTAATGTTCAGAAAGTAATAGTATACATAGATTAAAAACAAAAATCCAGAAAAAAAGTCCCTTTAACTTCTGGGGTTTGTCTGCTTAAATGATGATAAAATCTTCCCCCCCCCCGTAATTATGAAAACATAAATTGAGAAAACATCTAATACTGGGTTTATGAAAGTTGAAGATCTTAAATAAAATTCAAATAAAGATATTTTCTAAGCAGATTGGATATAAAGATATGCTCTGTGAAAGAGAGGGGAGAAAGAAAGGGAAAAGCAAGAATAAAGGAGAACCAAGGTGGAACTGAGACACAGCCCAGGAAACCAAAAAGAAGAAGAAAAATGAATGTTTAATATTATTCATTAAAATGTCTTGTTTGAAAGAAATATACTTCCTCTCTCTGCAACTTTTTTGATGGGGACCTTAATTTACATCAGAAGACAACCTGACTATGGGTCTAGACAAACAAAGGCTGATAACTGTGATCTCAATGCTATGCAGAGCTTTAGAGAACATTCTAAAGAATAATGGGACAGAATGCAGTGCAGCTTTAGCAGGGATAGATGGTGCTGAACTAACCTGATGGGTTTTAGGTGTAGTTCCAGAATATTAAAAAAATAATCTAAGTAGCACATAGTGTGCCATAGTGCACAGTGCATAGTGAACCAATGTCACTGGCCACCAGGATCTCTCACAGTACTCCCCCCATTTCCCTGCCATGGGAATGTTCCTGTGCTCCCAGTGCTCGGAAGGGTCCTGCATGTTCCTGATGCTCTTGCATGTACAGACACCTATGCTTTAAAGCTTATAAGAGCACACTACAGAAGGCACTTGTTGAAGTGATAAGCTGAGGATGGCACCACTGAAAATGTGTGCTTACATCCATAGGCATAAAGTAAGGATTTGGGTGAAAAGGAAAATAATAGGAAGATGCCACTAACCCTTTCAGGCAAACCAACTGGACTCAGACTGTTGGTTGCTCTTTTCCTACTGGATCTCACAGCATCATGAACTTTCTCCCTGGACTTCTCTTCATATTTCTTCACTAAGTCAGATCTAGTCTTTGCCTAGAAATTAGGCAAATTAGTCCCTCCCAAAGTAGACACCCTATGAGAGCCCAAAGAAGAGGGGCCTTTGGACTTACTCTTCACATGCAGCTCTAGTTTCTCAAGAAGTTCCCAGGTTGTTCTTCAGAAAACACTTCCCATAGTACAGAGGGTAAAGGTCAATATTACCCTGTCCAAAGAGGGTTTTTGAGACTAATGTTAGATGAGCACATAATCTGTATATATCTGCAGGCACATTAACTGCACTGAAAAGAAATGGATGAGCTTCAGCTGGACTTAGGGAAGAAGGTGACACCTTGGCAAATTGTTTGTGACCAGGATCTTATATAGAAATTACTCTGAAATATGAAATCCTATCAGTTCATGCTGTAATCCTCAGTACTTAGCATTTTTATAACATTTTTATACCTATATTTGTGTCTGAGTACAACTTTACTGCCTCTAACCTTTGTGAAAACTGCTTGATAGATGAGCAGACACAGGCTTGGATGTCAGCTGCTCACTAATGTATAAATGATTGATCAGTGTATAAACCTGCTCATCTTCTGGCATCATTGTAAACATACAAATTCTAATCATTTCACAGAGCCCTTTTAGGGATTTATTTAAGATAAGCTTGTCAGTCCCCTTCAGGAAAATAGGTGGGCTGATGGTTATATGGGAAGATTTATTGTACTTAATAATACGTCATCTTTGTCCATATGGGCTAAGAATCAACCTCTACAGAGCAGCAGGGAGCATACTTACAAAACTGAGGCAGAACAAAGGAGGGCAGTTTTGTTCTTTAGACAGCTACTGCCTCTGCTTGGAAGTGCTGAGGCCACATGGCAGTGAAAGCTCAGAGGTTTTCAGCCATCATTTCAAATTCAACAATAGGATGTTGCAGGGTGAAAGGGCACAGCAATTCCCCCTTAACACTGATACAAATTTTTATTCTCCCAGAGCAAAGTTGCTCCTTACCCATTTGGCATGACTTCTTTCCATGTTGTGAAATCCACAATTTTTACTAAGGATGCAAACACTGGTTTTGTGACTGTTTCTTTAAGTACAGCACTTTTATACTTTGCCAGCATGGCTTCTGTACTGAATTTCTAATCAACTCTTTGACAATGTTTTCTCCTCCTTAACATTTGAAGCACGCTGAATGATTTCTAGCACACTTCCACTTTCTCTAGTAGACCAATATTTGTCTCTGCAGGATATATGGTGTCTGATCTTTATTGCTTTATCAGTTTTATTTGCAAGGGGTCGGCCAGTTGTTATTGTCAGAGTGCTATGATAGTTCTTCAAAGGAAATGCGGATGTATTTGATACACATCAAACATTAAAACAACTGAAAAATATTGTTTGAAACTCTGTGCTCTGGAATTAGTATAAGTAAGATTCATATAATTAAGATTCATGACCATTTAAAACTTGTATGAATTACTCTAATGGCTAAAATTTACTCCCACCTTCTAAAATTCTTACTGATTTCACAGGATGAAGCCCACCTCCCTCCTGTGCATAATCATGTTGAACATGCCAAGTGAAAAAGATCTGAGGATTTTGGTTCAGTTATCTACTTAAGAATAAAAAGAACAGTAGTAAACATTTTGCATAAAATGAGTCCATTTCAGTTACACCAACCTAATTTGGCTTCTGAATGTGCTCTTTTTGAAGTAACCATTAAATAACAGAATTATTGTACTCTGTAGAGCTTCCAGATGCATCCATTTCAGCAGGCATTTACATAACACTGCTATTTTTCTAGATTCTTATCCACCGTGCATGTATCTTTCACATATATTGTTATGGTAGAAATGTAAAAGTACAGCTAAACTAGTGCCTCTGTGTTCAGGAACCTAGAAAATATCTCCCTTTACATGGCATTGCTGGTAGCAATGCTGGATTTACTGGATTTATTCAGTATTTCAAGATTGTCCACCTGAGTTGTCCACCTGTTAGACCCTACAAGGCATTCAGGGTCTCTGGCTATACCAGACAGTGGAGAGTATGCATTTGGCAAAGACCTACCTTTATTGACTGAACTATCCAAAGGCAGTGAGAGGTTATAAAACTCTGGAAGAGTGTGGAAGGAAAACAGAGTTACAGGGGGCACAAAATGCCCTGACACTGTTAGTTCCTAGAACTGGGCTTACATTGGTGTGCTTTTGTGTCTGAATTCAGCACACATGTAGAAAATAAAGAAGGTGGCTCCTGGCATCCTCGTCTTCTTCACGTCTTCTCATCCCTTACTGAGAAAGAAGGAGATAGACCTACAACACCCGGATTTTCTCCGTATTGCTGTGAGCCAGTGGCAATGTCCATTTTCTCTCTCAGATGCTGTTGTGAAGAGGACCAAGGAAATCTTCATGTGTGTTGCCAAATGGCTCATTCCGTAAGCATGGTCAGGTGCAAAATGATACATCAAGGAGTAAGAAACATAGCCCCACACCGAGAGAGCATGTGGAAAGCCAGCTGAGCACGGGCTGGAGCGGTGCTGCGGACAGAATGGCTACTGGGTGTCTTGGCTGCAGGAGAGGAAACATTGAGCAGAAGCAGAGGGATGGTAACACCTCTGGGCACAGCAGAGTCAGAACAGCTCCTGGAACACTGTCCAGCTCTGATTCCACATTTTACACAGCTAGAGGGGACTCGGGCCATCCTACAGCCTGTGTGATACTGCAGAGAAGTTTAGATGGCCATGTTGATCCTTTCAGCCTCTATCAGGCACAAAGTCATACAAAAACCAGTGAGTTTTGGTTTCAGCATGCACGTAGTAGAGAGGAACAATACACCCAGTGATTAGGAGAGAATCAGTTGGGAACGTCAGAAGTCAGGAACTGAGGGAAATAGCATATAGGATTGAGGGTCTGTCATGTCAAGGGTGCAAATGCATGGACATAAAAGAGCATTTTAAAGTGAAGGTGGTTTGTAAAATCAAATGTGCTGTGGTGTTGTAAATACATTTAATCAAACGGGATTGCAACTAAACATCTGTTTTCAGTTTTACCTTGTCTATTGAGTACATTTCATGCTAAATGCCCTTGAATTAGGTGCCTAAAAATATTTCTGACAGCTGGAGTGCTTACATGCCAAATGTCTGAAACATTAAACTTAATAACATGGACCACGTGGTATGAATAGAATACTTTTTTAAAAACCATAAATTAAGAAAAAAATATCCTCCAGGTATAAGACACAGGAAAAACTTTGTTAAAATATCTTTGTATCAAAATTTCACTTGTTTTCTATTGTGTACATTTCTAGCAACTGAAGTTAGTACACACCTACAGAAATCTTGAGAGCACTACTCATGAATATCCATATTTTCTCTTCTGCTTTGTTTTCTGGTATTCTATTGAGAAAAACTGTACAGACATATCAAAGTCAACAAAGACCTCAGCAGAGCACAACTCTAACTTTCAGTCCAAGCAACCTTGTGTGAGGCAGGGTCATTCCAGAGCCAAGGAACTAAAATATATATGTGCCCTAGTCTGATCCAGGGTCAGGCTTTCCAGGCATCCAGGGAGAGCTCAGTGAGAACAACAAACTCGTCCACCAAGCTTGTTATTTAGGAGAAGATGAGAGACTCAAGAGAAAGTCCAGATTAACTCTGTAACTGGTCTGGAAATAACATGAACAATTTCAAGGTTTCAGACTAAAACCATATAATAATGACTGGCTAAAAAAATCTACACTGTCAGCACCTAACAGGCCAACTTCTACCTGTTACTGTAGTAAGTTGTACCAGCAACAGAAAGCAGGAAGATCTAGATGTCTCAAATATCTCATTAGGTATGATTTAAATGTCTCATTGAATATAAGTTTGGGGAACAGGGCTGTTTGCCTTCCTTTCATCTGGATTTTTTGATAGCTCCTTTATTCTAAAGCTACTGACAAGAGTCTTTGTTTCTGCTGACTCTATGCCCAGAAAGGGAGTGCTTACCTGCATTTATTTTCAGGTGTTTGCAGATAGAAAATTATTCTAGCATCATGAAACTGCTGAAGAAAGTCTCAACAAATTCACAGTGGAATGAGATATTGAAAATAATGACTTTTAAAATAATGACAAAGATTTCAAAAAAAATTACTGGAACTTGCTTCAAGAAGGAACAATTACAGCTCTGGTATTCTATTGAGAAAAACTGTACAGACATATCAAAGTCAACAGACAAAGATCTCAGCAGAGCACAACTCTAACCTTCAATCCAAGCAAGGCTCCCTCTGTACGTGAGGCCAAGCCATTAGGGTTGGTAGGAACATATGGACAGCCCAGCTCTTGGAAATGGTATGCTGGACTGGGCAGCAGAAATGTCCTCTGGATCAGCTGTTCCCAGTCATAGTCCAGATTCTTGGCACAACTCTGCCTTCATTATTTCATCTGCGTGAACACTTTGTCAAAAAACATTTATGCAAGAGCAGCTGAGTCATGAGCTCTCCCATTCTCAGATATTCCTCCTACAAACATGGTTCCTGTCAGTAAGGAAGAGGGATAGTGGGGTATTATAATCTTTCTGTGTGATTCCAGCCCTACCTGGAATGAAATATGTGCCAGCTACTTCCCTTTTATATTTCTATGTATTGTGAAATATCTCTGATTTTTTTGTTCAAAGTTCAAAACATAATTCCTAATGCAACCTCTAGTGATGGTACAGCCAAAATTGTTGCCTTTTAGCTCAGTAAATACAGTCTTGCTTGTAACAGGGCATAGACTTCCTTTTAAGTTAACAACACAGGTCTCCAGATCTGTCCAGGTTCATTATGGACTTGTTGTGACCAGCCTGGAGATTTGTTTGTGGCTTGTAGCAGCACTGTCTAATGACTTTATTCCCCCTTCCCATGCATCATCCCATGCTGCTTTGTAACACTCAACCCTGCTGTGGCTTGCTGTGCTACAGAACTTTTCAGCTGAGCACAGAGCCCATATAATGCATTGAGTTACCTGGACCGTTTTTAAGAAGAATTTTTTGAGGCTGCCTTTTTTTGCTACCAACTTGCCTTTAGGTTCCTATCCTTTAAGTCCCTCATATTATGAGCTCATTAAATGGAATGATAATTTCTTTAACTGAGCTATTGTATGAGACTCCTTACAGAGGGTCACAGAAAGTGGGATACATCTTTCTATGAGGCAGAGACCAGTTCACTGTTTTTCCTTCATTAATCAGTGGGGAACTAGGACTCTTTATTCATGGTCTCCAGCTTCCTTAGCTAAGTAATTAATGCATATGCTTAGGACTAATTTTACTTTCTCATTATAGAAAGTAGAGCTGTAAAGGAACTGTTGGATCAGCTGATGTATCAATCAGCACTACTGCAAGATTGACCTTTATTTAATAAGGTATTTTAATCAGCTTTCAGCTTTTAGTTTTGATGTCTCATTTGCTTCCCCTTAAGAGTATCATCATTTAGCATATTGGTAAAGTATTTTCTTGATAAAATACTTTTATAAGGGCTTAGTCTTGGAATACATACATTAATAATAATTCCACCATTGCTTGCCTTTTCTAGTTCATCTTTCATCACTGAACCACAACATATCTTATCAACAAAGTCAGACTCATTCCTCCCCATTTAAAACACAGAGAAATGAAAAAATCAAAGGATAGATCCCGTAAGAGAATCAGGAATCAGCTATTCTGAACATTGCTCCCATGCTTTTGCCTTACTACCACTCAATACCAATAAAAAAATCTAAGTAGCTTCTAGCATACATATGAACGTGATTCTCACATGCTTGTAAACACAAAGATAGACATTTTCAAAAGGAAGACCTGGAATTGTCTTGTAAGTTTGTATCAAAGAACCCGGAGTTCTGGTCTCACTTCCCCATTTCTTCCCTTCAGTTTCTACTAAAATCTCCAAAATACTTCGTTGTTAGAGATCACAGCTGGAATCTGAGAACATTCAACTTAAGGAGAGAACATCCTCAAACCAAGGCAGGCAGAAGATCAGTGTCCTACACAACATACTGTAGACTGCTGTGAAGGGGGAGCCAAAAATCCTCTGTCTGGAGCTGTTCTGTGTCATGTGACAGAATCCAACATACACTGGGCAAAAGAGTGTAGTGTATGATTCTAAGACACTGCAAAAGAAGATTCTGTATTTGCTCCAGTGGTTGTTCATACACTCCTTGATTGAAACTTCATACTGTGGGCATGCATCCTACAGCAGTGGTATGAGTATCTTCATTCTGCAGAGATTAAGTTCTCTCTGGTGCAAAACACAGTGAAATCTCCATGTTTATCTTATTTTTTTTTTAGAATATTATTTATATAGTTCCAATAACAGGCAAATGGTTGCCAATATTTAAAGAAGGAAATTTGAGGGGAGAAATGTGTAAAAAAATCTGTTAGTTTGGCTTCAAGTTGTTTTTAGATGAAGTATGTCTTGTACTACTTGCCTACTGTTCTTTTATTCAGAGGTCCTTGTAGCTCATTGTGGAGGTGATACCTGAAGGAAAATGGATTATAATTGAACAATGAAATTAACAAGTGGATCTAATTGCAGTGGTGGTATGATAGATAAGCCATTTATTGGTTGAAGCTGAAAGAGAGCATGTCAGCTGTGGCAAAACTTCATTCTTGGCTGACACGGAACAGGATCATGTTTTGAAGCTAGAAAGAGGGCCAGGAACTCCCAACCTGGAACCCACGACTGTGGCATTCAAAGAAGAGTCTGATTTTTCCTTTGAAAAGGAGGGTATTTCAATACTTCTTATTTTGAGGCAAGACATAAACCTTTTGACGTTGTTTCAGATTCCAAATGCCGTGGGCTGTCTATAGTTATGAATCACAGATCACTCACCAATGAGTTTCTTCCACATTTGCCTTCTCAAATGGGAACTCAAGTGGCCAAGTTGGTTCTGAGTTCATAATCACCTTAAATGCTTTGACATGGAGCCACACACCAAAGGAGCAAGAGTCTGAAGTGAGTGACTCTTGAACTCTTTAAAAAGGAAGGATAGGAGGATACATGAAGAGAAGTACCAGTTAAAAAAAGGGAAGAGAGTAATAGAAATCTTGCATTTTATTTTTGACAGTATTTTTATTTTTGTAATGTACATGCTAACTGAAACAAAAACATGCATACACTGACTTCTTATGTTTCATGAGGAGTTGTGGGTATAGATCTTTACAAAGAAGGGACTATATAATTATATCGGACAGAGAACATGAGTATACAAGGGTATACATGTTGTTCTGCCTGGATTTGTGCTCCTTATCACTACTGGGGCTGATGGTAATTCTTTTATGCACTGTAGCTACACGGGAAAACTTAAATTGGGTATCAATATTCATGTTTTTTTACCTAATTTTGAACAAGTTGGCCTGAATGTTTGTGCATTCGTGCCATGTGAACTACGTGCTGATAAGTGGCGCTTTGCAATTTTGCAGTGGTTTGCACATGCCTTGTGACCTGAGCTATTTTCCTTTTGAAGAATGACAGCTGATATGCACCCTGTCATGTTGTCCCTCCATGGGACAGGTGAGCTGCTGGCCTCCTGTCACTCAGCTTCAGAAACTAGGGCTTTTGCAGAAGGTTTTCTGTTGCAGCAGCGATACTGTGGGTAGGCTATTCCTGTTACAGAAGATGATTCTTTAGCCAAAGGTGCACAAATCTCCATGCAATACTACATTTTTTTTATTTTACTAAACTAAGGGAATGTGTTTTCTTGGTGACAGTCTTTTTCATGTTTACTCTGCAGTGCCTGCAGCTCAGGCAGATGTATGGAGCCAGCCTTCTACATCCTGGAGAGAAATTAAGGTATAAATGTCAAGCAACTGGCAAGTCCTGAGTTGGGCACCCTGCACTCAGCTCTGTGATGAGCTTGCTGCAATGTGGCTGTTGGGAGAAAAGTGGTGTAGTATGAGTCCATGCAAGTTGCAATCACTGCAAAGTAGATGAATCTCTCAAATATTTTATCTCCCAGCTCCTTTTATCTATTTCAACTCTAAGCTTGTAACTCCTGGAAATTTTTGGTGTCAATATCTGTGACCATATGGGCCCCAAAGATGAGTCAAATGTTAAACATAAACAGCTTGTAAGCTGTTCTGTCCATTAGAAAAGCCACAACTGTTCACAAAGTGCATCATCCACCTGCTCTGACTGGTACTACTTACAGGATAGTGTCTCCTGAATGCTCTTCTATTTATCACTCATGATGCAGACCATATTAACACTTTCTACCATAAATGTAACTGCCGTGCATTCACAATTTCTTTTGGAAGCTTCTCATTTGGAGTCCTTACCCTTTGGCCAGAACTTTAATTTTATGTCATTAAGACATTACAGTTCAGAATGTTAAATCATGTAATTGCACAACACATCAAGGTTTATGCCTGATGTTGATGGCTCACTCAAAACAGTGTTGAGGAAGCTTAAAGCTAAGATGAATTCTAACTATATTTGTTATCACCCTGCATGCCATTAGTTTAATGACATTCAGGCCTTTAAGTCATAGCCATTAGTTCCTATAAATTGAAGAAAACCACGCAATACTGTTCTCTCTCCTCCTTTTGTAATGACATAAAGATAATGGGAAAGTCTTTTTATAAACACCTTTTTTTCTTCAAAAGGCAGTTTTTAAAAGGAAAAAGTAATGGATTATTGTGTAAAATTTGCATGATTGGGAAACTGCTTTAAATAGACTATAACTTGAAGAAAGTCTGTCAAACTTGAGGTATATTTCTCAGATGTGAAAGCCGCATGATAGTTTACTCTCACACCGAAGGAAATTAAGAAATGAGTAAGCACTATTTTTATAATGTAGTGAAAAAAGCAAACTTTCATTTATAGCAAAAATACAGCCATCTTCTGCCATGACTAATTTTAACAGTCAAATTCCTTACTTACAGGCATTCATGAACCTAGGTAAATATACAGAACTGTGGGCATTAAAAGCACAGAGCAGGTGGACAGTTCAGCATGGTAAGTGTACAGAGAAGCACAGCTTTTTCTTTTTCAGGTATCTTCTCACATTTTTACCATCCTGTTGTTTTCCATATGCATTTAACTGTTTCTTTGTCACCAATGCTCAGAAACAGGTACTTGCTCAGCTACCACAGACTCTCATTAATAAGCCTGTGGGAGCTGATTTTCATCAGTCTCCTGACAGAACTATTACATGATTAAGAAAACAACTGCCCAGATGTCTGATCATTGCCTAGTAATTTCTTGTCCTTGAAGTTTTTTTCCACATAAATGAACACTGTTGTGACTCTCAGACTTAATTTGTATCTTACCCCCTACTGAGCTACTGCATAATGTCATCTACATGCACAGGGCCAAGTCCCAGCAGCACAGGATGAGCTGATAGGGCAAGTAGAGGTTCCTCTCAGGTACAGGTTGAATGCTCCCCAGGTGCATTCTCCTGTAAAGCCATGATGGAGTCACGACTTTCCCTTAAGGGGACACTTCAGTTATCACTGGCTACAGGATGTCCATGCCAACATCACCATGAAGAGGAAGGAGTCACTGGGATCCCACCCAGTGGACAGCCATGACTATCCAGCCGTAGTTTTTGAGCCTGGAAGGCACCAACAGCACAGGGATTCTTCCCTGAGAAAGGGATGTTCCTCATCCATATGTGCTAGTCCAGAAACAGAAGACAGCATAAGTTTGAAGGCAGTTCTCAGGCAGATGAGGAGGGGAAAGAAAGGATAGGAGCATGTCTAATATTCATGGCTATTTGTTATAAGGACTTTGACTTCACATTGTAAGAGCAGCTTGGAAAGCTGAGGGAAGTATTGCTTATATCCTTAGTCTTCTTGTCTATATGGAAAGCGTGCTAGTGATATTTGCATTTGTCAGTACTTTGGCATCCTGACCATTTCCAAGAGATGCATGGCTACTCTGCATGTAGACTAATGCTGATGAGTAGTTCTCCACCATCTCTTAACCTGCAAGGGGACAAGGGGACACAGTTTATGGGGTAAGTGTCAAAGCCCTCATGTGTGTTCAGGGCTGGGGCTCTGCCTGGTGGCAACATATGCAGATGGGGAAATGCTAGGGGGCTGCAAGGGGATTTAGACTTGCCCTGTTATTGCTTAGCAGAAGCTTTCCATGAAAGAGGGTGGAGAATGTCCTTTTTAGAAGTCAAGTTCACTCTTTTTCTTTTAATTTGAAAGACAGTTTAAAAAGTGGTGATCATTAGGCTTGATTGTGAAGGGCAAAGTGGGGTAGGTCCCTTTTTGTTGAGTTCTGGTTTGTCTTGAACCCAGTGGTGTGGTATGTTTCTGTGTTTAAGCCAAGGAACTCGAGCTGCTGAATGATTTTTTCTGACATGCTGAGGACCAAATGTTCTGGCAAGGCCCTGTGCCAGCGATGTGAGAGGTGATGAGGCTCCAGAAGCTGTTTTTTCTCACAAGCTGCCAAATGAGATGAGTTTCTTTGATACAAGTAGTTGTTGTGTACATGAGCTCTGTATGGCGTAGACAAATCAGACACAAAGGCGATGCCAAAAGTACTTGTGGCGTAGCTGTGAATGCTCTG
The DNA here is from genome assembly GCF_025592945.1 of Manacus candei. NCBI lineage: Eukaryota > Metazoa > Chordata > Aves > Passeriformes > Pipridae > Manacus > Manacus candei. Next base: position 1,918,389 of record NW_026138111.1, on the reverse strand, counting down.
CTGGTAAGTATTTTAATTTTCAAGTGCAGATGAATATTATCCTTACAGAAGGGCCACAGGGACAGTCCTTGAAACTGATGCCCTCAGAACAGATGTAAACATGCAATTGCAAGTGACTGTCCTAAAGCCACAACATTAGTATGCTCCACAAAGGTCTGGAATAGTGCATGCAGTTCAATCTTCAAGTCCATATATTTTTCGGCTGAGGGTGCTGACTGCAATCCAGCAAGCAGGGGCCTCTGTGCTGGTGCTGTCAGCTATACAGATAATGGTCCTTCTGGAGCAGGACTGAGACCAGCTATTTTTGTATGACACAGGCTGCCAAACAGCTTTTGATTTCTAATCTGGTGGTGAAAGGCTCCTAATATCTCTGCTATTATTAGAAGCAACCTACAAAATTACAAAGGTGGTGGATGAGTTGAATGCAGAATCCTGCACTTGGAGACAGTCAGTGAAACTAGCAGGGGATCAATTTGAAACAGATAAAAGAAAGTACTTCTTTAGCAGTCAGTAGTGAGCTTCAACCACGCAGTGCTGGAGAAGCCGACAATATCAGCAGGTTTAGAAGGGATTAGACAGATCCAGGGACAACAGGCCCATTAAAAAGACAAGGCAGGGACGTGGCCTCTGTGGTATCTATCACATCAGATATTCAGCTGGGATGCTGGGGGAGCACAAGGGGAAGGGGCTGCAGAAATAAGCCAAACTTGCACACTTCAAAAAAACATCTCTCCTCACAACTGCATGATAAACTACTGGTCTGAGCCAGTTTCATGTTCTTAATCTAGAAGTGTGTTTTATCCCCAGTGCACTACATGAATATTCAGTTGCTACACCATCCTAGATTCCCATGAGTTGACTAATGAGCTCAAAGCAACACAATCAAACAAGAACTAGGAGTCTTCTTCATTCCTGTCTCTGATCCTTAGTCCACTGGTGCTTTGTGTTATAGGCAGTTCCATTATACATCTCATTGCCAGTCCCCAGCACTTCCCCATTACTATATACTGTGCTAACAAATATGCTATATCACAGACATTCATATTACAATGCAAAATCCTAAAGGAACAAAATGAACAAATCTTGCATGGGGTACAGAAAAAGATGGAGACAGTGAAACGTAAATGGTAATGAAATACTGTAAAAGTGAGTAACACAATAACATCCCATCTGTAGCTCTAAAAGCTAAGTCATGCATAGTGCAGCAATTATGGCAATTTCAAGCTTTCTTAGATTTTTGGAGGCTGAAAACCAAAACTTCCTCTTGCCTCTTGCATTTATTCTTTCCCAGCAATGTAGGAAGTAAGCCAGCATGCCAACTTTTAAGCATAAAATAAAATGAAACTGATTATTGTTTTTAAGCAATTGCCCTCAAGGCCACCCAACAATAGTGTTTCTAAAGCAGTCCTACCTTTGTTTTCCAACTTGAGCTCCTCTGCTAGCAAGCTGTCTTGTCTGTTTCCAAGCACAAATGCCAGAAATGAGAGGATCAGGGCATCCAAGATTCCAATAATTGCCAGGATATATGCCCAGCGGACTGAACAAGCCCCCAGCGTGTACTTGTCTGTCTTTTCACCACACATCCGTTTTACCTCATCTGAATCCCAGCCATCAGGAAAAATCATACAACCCAGGACGAGACAGGCAGCTTGGAGAAAAAAAGAAAAGGAGAACAATGGGATAATGAGACGAAACTTTCATTTTGATGAGAACCTACACAGTTATCATTAAAGCAATGCACTTTTTCATTCTGAGCTTCAAAGCTAGGCTACTAAAAAACAAGTCACAGAATTACATGCTGTGATTAAGTATTTAATACAAAAACCTGAGATACAGTATCAATTGCACACCTTGCTTAAAAAAACCTGGTACATCCTGAGTCCCTGGTTAGATTTTGTATCACTACAATCACATTTTCCTGGTGAGATTGATTTCTTCATTTTAATATGAAAGGATCACACAAAAGCAAAAGGGCAAAATGATTAATAACCTGGATACTCAAAGGAAACACTGGGTTACTGTCAAGGGGCAAACAAACCAACCAGGTTAAAACAGAGGAAAAAAACTACCTATCATTTCTTGTAATCTAAGTGCTCGTAACACACATAGGTAATAGAAAGGGATTTTTTTTAGTCAGTTGGCAGTACCCCTTTAACTGAAATATGTTTTATGCATAAAAATTATGCTCCTCAAAACACAACTAATGACATTGTTCCTCTAGGAAAAATAAGGCATCAACATTGCTGTGAGCTTCTGATCTGGTTTACCTGTGGAGCCAGCCCATGACATCTCAAACACAAAAAAGCTGATCCCTTTAACACCAAGAGAAACAAAAAGCCTTTACCTGCATGGAAAGACAGCCAACACTGATCACTAGCTCTGCTGGGCAGGGGCAACTGTACTGTGGCAGGGACAGAGGCCACAGTTGTTTAGCTGTTCCTATGGGATTCTTCCAAGAAGATCCTCAAAGAGCGAAGAGGCTAAAGTTAGCTCTCCTGAAGTTGTAATGTCAAGTAGCACACCAGTTCTTGTGAGATCCTCCACTACCTATGACAAGAAGTTGTCATCAAGGCTTTCCAGGAACCTCCTGGACTGTTTGTGCTTTGCTGTGTTTCTTCTCCAGCAGATGCCAGGGTAGTTAAAGTCCCCCACAGGAACCAATTCCTGTGACTTTGAAACTGCTTCAAGCTGCCTGTAGAAAGCCTCATCCCCTTCCTCCTCAGGCGGCCTGTAGCAAACACTCACAACAGTGTCACCCTTACTAGTCTGCCTTTTTATCCTAACCCATAAGCACTTGACTTGCTCATCATCCACCCCAAGACAGACCTTGATACATCCCAAGTGTTGCTTGACATAGTGGGGCATAGTGAATGAGGCCAGTGCCTTCCTGGTCTGTCTTTCCTAAGCAGTGCGTAGCCCTATGTGACAACATTCCAGTCATGTGAGCTATCCCATGCCTCCATTGTTGCAATGAGATCAAAGCCCTGTGACGGCACACGGATCTCTAGTTCCTCCTGATTATTCTCTATTCTGTGTGCAGTTGTGTACAGGCATTTATAGAACCATTTGATTGTGTCAAGATCCCAGTAGGGGTGCAAAGGGACACTCCATAGTCCTGTCTTGTAGTTACGTCTTTGTCTGCTTGTGCTTGATTGAGATAGTCTCTCTTAAGCCTCCATTTGTTACTAGTGTGGTTGCTATAGTTCTCTCCTTCCCACACCTTATCACTGTCAAGTCTGGCTATGTCACTGTTCCCCTTCAAATCTACTTTAAAGCTCTCTCAATGAGCTCTGCTAACTCCTGAGCTAAGATCCTTTGAGACGGGTGGGACCCCATTTGTTGCCAGCAGTCTTGGTGTTGTATAAACTGACCTATGATCAAAACCCCCAAAATTCTCCTGGTAGAATCATCTTCAGCAGGAGAGGATGTAAAAATAAAGTAACATAAGAAAAATATTAAAAAAATTATTATATTGAATGGGTTCATTCCTCATTTTCTATTTCATTTAAAAGAGTCAGAAAATCCATATGCTTTCAGTAGTTGTTTGTACTGTCTTTTCTAACTTGGAAACAAGCACATTTCCAGCATTAGCCATTCTTTCTTAGTATAGCTGATGAGATCAAATGGATCCTAAACCATCCTTTATAAGTCTAATGTTATATTGATGCACTGTGCTCTAAATTGCAGGCAAATGTGCTAATTGAAAAGAACACATTGTGTGGCTTTCAGCCTTTTAAGCACTTGTTGAGCCAGACCTCTGCTTGGAAACCACAGTTGATACACCAAGTAGCTCGTGCAACCAGCAGCTGTGGGAACTGCGACAACTTTCTTGTCTTTTCTGGACAAGCACAAGCACTGGCAATTTGCATAGCTCTAATGTCCAAATAAAAACAGACTTACACTGGATCAGTAAGATGAAATACTGGAAAAGAGGTGTGTAAACAGAGCTCAGGAATGCTAGTTTCCTTTTGACAGCTACACAATTGCTGTAGACAAAGCCTTGAAAGCATGTCTGCAGAAAACATCTGACATAGAATAAAAACTGCACCTAAGGCATTTGAAAAATTCTTCCTGAACAGTTAATTTGTGTGAAAATATAACAGCTTATGATACTTTCAAGGGCAATTAGATCAGAAACAAGGACTATTAGGTAAGGACCAATCTACACAGAACATGCAGGTTGGACAAACTGTAAATTGCCTATTGCCTGCCTTAACTCATTTACACAACTACATAAGATCTTCCAAAGATCTGAGAGACAAACTGTAAAATAATTTGTTTTCTTGAGCTGGTTACACACACTTCCAGAAAGATTATTTCTCACAATAACCGTTGTTTGCCCTCACACTTTCAAGTTACTCCACCGAAATGATGCAGCAAATCTGCAAATTTCTGATATTTATAAAAATGTCCATATTTACCCAGCTAACTGTGGACAACAGTTCTCTTTACTATATAACAGCAACTATCAAAGCCAGTTTACTTTTATTAATCATCTTCAACATAAGAGGAAGCTTAATGCTCAGTTAAAGATCAATAGACATGGGATTTTTCTGCTAATTGTCCACGAATAATTAGCAAATACTGACATCTCTGTGGTTTTTTATTACACAGCAGATCAGACATGTTCTTAGTACTTCCTAAAAGTAATTTAACTTCATTCTTTTCCACCTAAGTAATTAAAAAAACTGACCCTTATCTCAGGAATTCAGTGTACTGCTTCCCAGCTGTGTTCCTCAGATTTCCAATTAACTCATCTTTCCAGAATTCTGTTCCTGCATGCTTTGATATACTTGCTTAACTTTCTGGAGTCATTCTGTTGATTGCAGTTGGACTTTTCTGGGTAATAAGACACACAGGTAAATGGTAGCTGGACTAGATTCCTTTGCATAAAGACAGTTATCAAAGAAAGGATATTATTTTCTCCTTTCCCTATACATTTAAGATGCTTTCTACTTGATGACTACTTGGTTAACATCTTCAGATGCACGAAGAATACCTTACCTGTAAAGCTCAACATAAGTAAGATTAATCAACCTTGAGTCTTCATTTGTTGAGGGAATATTTTGCACTGAATGCCTTTAAGAATACAGACTTACTCAATAATATGAAACATTTATCAGCTACAAGACTGAAAAGACAGGTATGAAATCCACCCCCAGATCTATTCTGCATTGCTAGAAATTTTTACATTTAAATCCTTCTAAAGAGGATTAGAAGATTTTTCTCTAGAAGGAAATTACTTTCAGTTTTAAATAAATTTGAAAAATCAAAATAATTGTATGCAATTTCAGTGAAACTGCTAAGACAGTGAAACTGTTTATAATGCAAACATGGGTCCCATTATGTTGTCTAAAATTCCACTGTCTCTAATAGCAACGTGACTGAACTGGAAACATAACAAAAGCTACTACTGTTTTACTACTACTACATAGTGTTCTAATGAATTCAGAAACTTCTGGAATTGAAAAGTTCACCAAATGAATGAAAAGACTTAAAAATCATCAGTTCCTACAGAATTTTTGATCTATATCAGTCTTCTATGTGTGATTTGAATACACCAGATCAGCATCACCCTCCTGAGCCTGCAGACAGCCCAGCCCTGGAGGTATTTAAAAGACATGCAGTTGTGGTGCTTAGGGGCATGGGTTTAGTGGTGGACTCAGCAGTGCAGGGTTAGTGGTTGGACTTGATGATCTTAGAGGTCTCTTCCAACTTAAATGATTCTATGGTTCTATGATTCTCACAAAACATGGGGTAAGAATCATGGAACGGTTTGGACTGGAAGAAACCTTAAAGATCATCTAGTTCCAATCCCTCTGCTGTGGGCAAAGACACCTTTCACTGGATCAGGTTGCTCAGAGCCCCCATCCAATCTAGCCTTAAACACTTCCAGGGATGGGTTATTCACAACTTCTGTGGGCAACCTGTTCCAGTGCCTCATCACCCTAACAGCTGCTTTCTCCTCCATGTTGGAGTCTTGTGAAGCTTTTCAAGCTTTTAAAAAATAATTAACAGTGGTTAAACATACCTTATATATACTTGCTTGTCCTCTTAAAAATTTTTTTCTCATGTGAACAGTTAACAGAAACTGCCACATGGTTTTCCTTTAGGGTTCTGAATGACAAATTATTCATACTATGAGAGAGAACCCAGGATTTTTACCTCCTGAGATGAAAGGATGCAGATACAACACTTTCAGAGATTGGAAACAGACACTGAACTGTTGTTGGCACTGGCAGACTTGTGACTGACCAAGCTAATATTATCACAGCCCGTGCCCTGTGCATGAGCTTAAATGGTAATTAGCAAACAAGTAGTTCATGATCCTATGGTTGTGCCAAATACGGTGACAGATTAATATTATATCATTGCATGAAATGAGGCTCTATTTATAAAAAGGATGACTGTTATGCAGGAAAACAGTGCTGAGAAATTCCCGCTGGCAGGACTCCCCTCTCATCTTCATTCTTTTCCTGACAACATACCCAGTCTGCTTGTGTGTAAAATACAATGATGGGAAGTTTCCTGATAAAGGAGTCAAAAAAATGGAATGGGAATTATGCTGGCCAGCTCTTTTTTTTCCAAACCCATACATGCAAGAGACTTCAAGCCTCTGTGGTTCCAAAACCTGTGAGGTTCTTTGTTTTCTTTTTTTCCCCCCCTTAAATGGTATTTACAAAACGAGTGACCCATTGAACTCCAGTAAACTGAATAGAGTTTTTGCCAGGCATACTGGTGATTAAGACTAGTCTTTCAGGAACTTTTACCTGGGAAAGAAAGAAAGGCTGAATGGAGGTGGCTGAAGACATAGGGTCACATACAGTCCTGAGGGAACACAGAGGCTGCACATCTATGCAACTGAGATTGATCCGAGTGATATGGACTGCACTGATGAGTGGGATAATAATCCTCTGTGTTTACATTTATGTCATGGCTTGGAGCAAATATGCAATTTTGAAGCAAATGCCATGATTCTCTCCATTTACTGACTCCATCCACAGAAACAGTTCTGGTGCATGTAAAACAGATTATTTCTGGAGGAGCATAGAAGTTCATTTCCAAAAGATCTTCAATCCTGAATGTGGACCTTAAAATTCTGACTCAACATGTGGGCTTCATCACCACAAAACCTGTACCTAAGAGAAAACTCCTGAACCACGCAAAGCATCCTTAATACCCAAAATAGTTCTTGTGCAATAAAAAGAGGCAAATGTCATATAAGACCTCTTACTTGCTACTCTGTTTGAAGACTGTCAGATACAGTGTCCACCTTTGCAGAGGTTCTTCAGAGAGCTGACAACTGGCTCCCCAAGGAGATGACACAGTCTCTTAATTTGTGCACAAGCAGACTGAAAATTCCTGGTGGTACTCATAGAGGGTTTTTAACCACATGACTGCTGTTGGGTATGAGGCAGTCAGTGAGAAAAGTGTAATGAAATTCAAGATTCAAGGGCAGTGTCTTTGGAGAGCTGGAATGATGAACTCCTGTCTGGACTTCAGCACCCTGGGCTCCCATGTGGGACAAGGGAGGTGCCCTGTGGAATTGCTCCAGGACACAGACGTGATGTTCCCCCTACCCCCCCCCCCCAAGGAAGTAGCAAAGGTTTGTGGGTTAATCTTCCTTCAGAAAGCTTCAAACAACATATATAACGGGGGCATATGGTCTAGGAGACAGAACTAGTTCTGATTTGAAGTAAAACCCTGGAGCCCCATGTGATGAGAAAGCGAGAGGCTTCAGTAGTAACTACTTTAATCTACTTATTTCACATCATCTTGGCGATGTAGAGAAACCTGAATATCTCCACAGGACTAAGAACATTTATAGGTGGTGCTAAGGGGGATAAAAAGGAGGAGGACTTCCCGCTGCATTTCTGTGATAATATAAAAGACTTGATGCAATTATGGCCACTTGACTTATTAGGGCATGGACTTTTTAATGCCAAATCTGACAAGAATTATGCATATACACATATAAAGAGATATCTATATTCCACATGCTGATTTTAAGAAAAGAGAAAAAGATGACCAAATATTTGGTGGCTGGACAGTAAAGAGAAAGCAAATAATATTGTGGAAAGTGGTAGTGAAGTGTTACAGACAGGGAGAGAAGACTCATGATAACCTGGCTGAGTTGACGGATAATAGATGTTTTGATGCCTGCTAGTTATGTTAGACAGCAAAATGGAGTAATTTGATCAACTATTTCAAGATGTGATTCTGGATAACAGAAATATAGTTGACTGATAGCTATACTCATAGACAAGCACTATAGAGAATTAATTATTCAGAAAGATGGAAACAATTGGGAAAGTAATGTTATATGTGAGGAATGTGTTAAACTGTAAATATGCAGAAAATAATAACAAAGATAGTGCAATCTATTTTAGTTAAGATCACTCCGGGGAAGAACTGTAAGAGAAATTTTACTGCACTAAGGGGACCTGCTTTAGACCTCAAGCATTGGATTCATGTTTGGATAGAGAATTCTTTGATATGGTAGAGACAGAATTCTGTGTGGGGTTGTATCATCATGGGACCATTTAACTTCCAAATTTTGATCATTAGCTACAATAATTAAACTTTGAGATTTGCGTAGTTCTATGAATAATTTAGTTAGTACAACAACTGTCTTAGCTTGAGTACAGTGTTAAGAGCACTGTAGATTTTTATAAGCGTGTGGCAGGTGACTCACAAGGTGCATCCCAATGACTCCTTGTAAAAGAACAGAACTTCTGGTGTTCCAACCACAGTTATATTCAATAGGTATTTTGTCCAGAAAAAATATAGAAACTGGGAACAATTAATGGATGCAGGCCTAATCACTGTGTGGGCAAAAATCCCTGGAAGTCATGACAACAAATTGCTAACAGCTATAGCAGAGGTAGATGACTAACTGATGAAAAGTGGGTAAACTGAAATAATACACGACAAGAGATAAAAATACTTTACAATGAAACAGGTATGGGAGGTGGTAAAGCTAGAAACCCACAGGAAGGTAAATGTCAAAAGTTACATTTAGGCTGTATCAGCTCCTGTGGTGTCCAATGGCCCTCCAATCTAATGATTTTTTTCTTCTCATTTTTCTGTTTAAAGTGTCTAAAATAACATGAGAACTGTGTCACAACCCACTGGAGTTTTTATAACATGTCTTTGTGCCACAGAATGTGTGTTATGAGCTCTGTGTGTCAGCTGGGGTCCATGCCCAGAGATCACAGGAATGAGAAAGGCGCTTGCAAATGCATGTGCTGAGGGCCACGACCTGGGTGTCAGTCGTCATGCAGACAGGTTGTTTGATGCTGAGGGGATATCCAAAAGGCACTTTTCTCACATGCTAGACTTACCATTGAACGCGTTTATTTTGAATGCTGTCACAGAGGAGTGTTACAGCTTTCTAATTTAATGTTAACTTCTCTTTGTAGAACCTGTTCTTCAGCCAAAACATATCAAACCATAGCATACTGGAATGTACTAGATCTAATTAATGAATAAATTCAATACTGTGTAGGCTACAGCAGACAGATGGAAGAATTGCTGCTGTTATGAATGGCATAGGCTACACATTGCTTGAGATATATATAGCTGATGTTTCATCCCAAGTTACTGATCCAAACAGCAAAGATATTTTAAACATGCTTTTGGTAAAGAGAAGGAAGAGCTGCAAATAATCCCACTTTCAATGACCATGAGTCAATTCAATTTAAATAAAATGAGAATATGATAAAAATGTTTCTGCATTTTAATGCATATTTCAGAGGGACAAACTTTTTGATAAGCTAAAGAAACTAGCTAACAAGTTAACTAAACTGAAGAGCTTCATACTCAGTTGTGGGGCATGCCCTGAATTTCTTTTGGACAAAGAAGTAAATTTTCTGAGTTATCTTGACAAGATGAATGAAATTCCAGGGCTACTTTCAACTCTGTATGAATGACTAGCAAACTCGGTTTCATTATACCCTCAACACCTATCTCCCCCAAAAACCTTGGAAAAAGGGAAGAAGATGTGAACAGAGACCTTGGAAATTACAGGAAAAGAGACTAATCAGCAAAGAAAGGCACACTCTGAAGGTTAGATAATGCAGGTCTAACAGACAGATTGCCAAAAGTCAAGCTGTGCTAACTCTTTCAAGACAAATTGAAACAAATAGTCAAATAATTTTCCATTAGGTTAACAAAGAAAGAAGGAAAGCAGATATGGAGTGAGACTGAGGCTAGGACCTAATTCTATGCCTCATTTTTCAATGACTAGGATGATAGAGAACAGGAAGATGATGTCTGAACAGAAATGGGAACTCCTGCCTCCAAGACTGTAGCATAGAAAATTACCATAATGTGCTCAAGATGGAGGAAAGGACCTTCCAATCCCAAGCACTGAAGTAACTAACACATTGAACTGCAAAGATGGTAGGAAGGTTTTTAAAATCAAGCCTCCAGCTTGTTTCTGAAGCTACTGCAATTGCAAGCAAATCTAAACCTGCCAGTGAGAGGGGAAGACTGGAAATGCACCAGCCACTGTTTTCAGGATAAACATGGCAAAATTCTGCAGGCTTCCAAGGTGGAAATGAGATTCAAAAGCAAGGGATATGAAGATAAAGAGAAAATTTCTACATCTAAGCCTATAGTAGAGTCCATAATAAATATCAGGTTTAATCTTTCGTTCCTGAAAACTAACAACTTCAGAGCCAGTAAGTATTTGTTTGCAAAAAAGGAGGTGAAAACCTTTAAAAAAACACTAGTGTTGCCTAGAAAACAGATCTGCATGCCTTATGGTGCTGGTGTGCTGAAGAATTTTATGATTACTCTGTATAAACACAAGAGAATGGATCCCAGAGAGGGGGAAAAGTTATTTAACTGGAAGGGCAACCTTGGCATCTGAACAAATGGATATGAACCATCCAGTAATACATTTAGGCTGTAAAGAAGAAGGCAGTTTTGAATTGTCAGGGGAGAGGTTCTGGCACAAACTCAGTAGCTGTAGCCATGCCAAAAAAGTTTTAAGTTGTCCAACTTGATCCTTTTAAATAGTTACTAAAGATGGAGTTTGATCAGTGTATCAAAAAATTATTAGGATGTGTTTCTCTGTGAGGCTAAATTCAACTGCTTTGGGCCTTTAACACATGTGCAAGAACTTAGGGCCCTTACATCAAGTATCTTCAGACACCAGAAACCCAGGATCATCACTTTTCTCAGCATATGATCTTCGCAATAGCTGCAGAGTTGGACACACAGACAACACAAACAGCACCCAATTGGGCCCTGGGGCAGAAGTAGCCCTGAAGTCAAACTCCAGGCTTCAGCATTATGGCCATTTTGCTAAAAAGCTTCAGATTTATTTTCTTTTGACCATAAATTTAGCAAATCTTTCCACCTGGATAAACCCTGCCCTGTACTGTAGCCAGCAAAGCCCCTTGCTGACGGTTTGCCCTCCTACAGTTACACTCTACTTCAGACATCATCTGCTATGATGTCCTTGTTGTGTTCACACTTTCATTTACATGACCATTTAAGGTTATTTGACAGTCATAAAATGGACATTATTGGAAAATGGGTCAACTCACCCATTCAGTACATGAAATAGCACAGGTCAGCACTCAGCAACTGAGACAGTGAATTCAAAGCATTCAGCTAATTGTTATCTGACCTCAACAGAGGTCAGAAACACAAACAATAAAAACAGTTGCAAGAGGAAATGAAATAAAAGGAGATGAGATGGAGGGGTAGTTTTCCTAAATGTGCTGAGTTTTCCTCCATCTGCAGGGCTACCCTCAGCAACCTGGGTGGCAGATGGGGAGCAGTGAAACAGCTGCAATACAAACAGCCCCCGGGCAGATACCTGTGCCTGCTCTTGGTCATTGTCCAGCAGGAGAAATCTCTCCTACAGAAGGTGATGGAAAGATTCAAGAAATTGCTTGGCAGTGGACAAGATCATCAGCCACTGGTCAGATTTCTCTACTGTAATCTCTCCACTGAGATGCACGTTCATGGTGTCTGTGACATTCTCTGCTAAAGCATGACTATGACTCCCAGAATATAATGCATCATGATAAGGAAATGTTATTTAATACTGAAATGAGAAGTGTTTTAAGATCAACAATTTATAGGCATTCAACCCCCTGTTTGGAGGCATGACAGTCACATAGCCTTTGCCCTCACTTGGATCTTTGTGTTCTCCATGTACTTTAGTGGAGAAGGTGAAGTTTCAGAAGGAGTGACTGAAGTCAAGTAGAAAGACCATAAGATGGGCAAGGAAACATTCTGTCATGAGCAAGGAAAAAGTGATTGAGTGCCCTGGGGGAGAAAGGGGAAGGCTCTTGTCTTTCTTGTCCTTGGGGAAGCATTAATGTTCCGCTAGAAATCAGCTGCAGTTAACTCAGTGCCATGCTTTCCTTGACATGCAGGACCTCTACTGTAGTACAGTTCTGAGCCCTCTCCTAAAAAGTAGCTCATCCTCCAAGTATTAAAATCTTTTCAGGTTCACCAGTTTCTTGGAGGGCTGGGAATCCTTACATGTACTCTGCCAGAGGCCTCCAGCTAGTTCTGTATGGGAAGACCTACCTCCAGACAGGTTGCATTCCCCTTTTTAAAATCAGCAACCTTCCCAAAGCTAGACTGCATCCAGTTTCCCCTCTCCTCTGAACAAGGGCACCCATGCTTGCCACTCAGAGTGGTTTGTGGGATAGGAAAACAGTGGGACACTTTGGGCTTGAAGCACCTCTATGCCACAGGCAAGGGGGAGTGGGAAATGCAAAGCTAAAAGCCTGCAAAGGGGAGGATCTGAATATCCAGAGAAGACAGGCAGTTGGAAGGAAGCAACATGGGGCAGTCTCCCCTGAAAAGAGAGAGGTGGAAGCAGAAGGAGGTAGACTTGTTATTGAGCTGGAATGCTAAGATTTAACTAAAGTCATTACAATCATTTAAATCTGATTTCGCAAGCAGTGCTAGCCGATATCGCAAATGGGCTGGCACAGAAGCAAGACAAGTTCTGAACAGATGATAAAGGCATCGACTTTTGTATAGTTCCTTTCAATGCCCCTGAGGCACACACATACATCTTTATGCCTGCACAGCTTGTCATGTGCTATTCTTCACTTATCTCTGCTACAGCTCTTCCTGATCCCCTAACAGCTTTGCTCAGAAGAAAAGAGAAATGGACAATAGGCCCCAAGACTGCTCGGCTGCATTGCTTCTTCATTAAAGTTGACATTTGGCAGCAAGACTTTGCTGCCTTTCAGGAGCTGATGTCTCATTGAAGCTAACAGCAGCAGAGGTGTCAGTGGTGGCTATGCCTCCCTCACTGAGCATCTGAGCTTTGGATGGTGGGAGAGAGCCCTGGGGGCTGAGACCAGTAACATTGGAGATGTTTTTGTCTTTTGCCTTTTTCCTGTTAGAGGGAAGTCTACTCCTTCACCTAGGGCCAAGCCTATGAGATTCTTGAGCCTTCTAAACTCATTGCTTTTGACATGGCAGACTTGATAAAATTTGAAATATTTGAAAAAATATGGAAGAACTCATAATCTCTATGACTACCTCATAATATCTCTCTATTGGCAAACACATCTCATCTTCCACTTGCTGTCATGTCTTTCTGATCAATGATGTGCTATATTTTGTTCAGTACAACTGCAAACAGTCCTTGCCTCTGTGTTTTGGTAATTGTGATACTCCTACCAGTGCCTAACTGGAAGGGGTTAATTTTGGAATTCCACTTCTACAGAAGTATATTTCTGTGCCTGTATCTTTTTTTGAGTCTTGACAATTAACCCCAAGATTTGTGCTATACAGCAGAGTTTACCAGTATAGTTGTCAGCAAATCTTTGTGTGCATGCACATGCAATTTCAAGTCCTGACCAGGTTTATGATATCAAGATTTAATACATTTTTTTAACATTTTGGAAGTCCAGCATGTGTACTATTCTAGTGCTGCAATGCCTCTGAGGTAAAGTAATTCTTAGTACTAACAACACAGCAAATAACCACAGCAAACAAGAGTGCTGATTTTCAGCACTGATGCCCAGAAGTCACAGAAAATAGGTCTCCCTCCATTTAAAACTTCTGGCATATGCCTATTAATATACCACTGCTGGTGATTTCTGCCTTAGAAATTAAAACGCATGTTCAGACATTGAAAGGACTGGAATAATATAAGGCAAAACAGCAATGCAAGGCAAAGAGAAAAATCTGACAAGGCTAGAGACTCCAATGAGGCTGACATGGGTTGTCAGAAAAGCTGGGTTGGTACTTGAAAAGCTGTGTGTGAAGCTTGAGGGCTTGCTAGGTGACCTCTGAAACCCAACAAGTGCACACTGCCCACTAGCTCACTAAGAAGAAAGAACCAGGAGATGTGTTGTTTTCAAAGGGAGTAAGCAGACTTTAACCCAACTGGATCCAGAGATGGAGCCACAGGAAAGAGGAGTTTAACTGAGATTGCGATTCCACAGTGGTAATACAAAGTGGTGGGGTTGAGAGCTTCTGACCTATTCAAAACAAGTGTGTAGGAAGTATACCAAATTTACTTGAGAGTTCATGGAAACTTCTTTGAAAAACTTTAGTTTAGAGAGGCACATCCTTAAATCTGCTGACAAACTCCCTAACCATGATGAAGAAGACATGGGCATATGGAAAACAGGTTCTGTAATTCTCTTCATAAGTCCAAGTTCAAACTCTGAAGGAAAAGAGAGGTTTGAGGGCTTAGCTCAGGGGAAACATGGGGTCTCCCGAAATGCACAGGGAAGTGCATAAGATGCTATGCAATTCCTGAGACATCAAATATAGACTGTAAAATCAAACTTCCTTAGAATCTGTACAGGAGCATTCTATATGGACTCTGTATATTTGGTATAGAAGACAAAATACCATATCACAATTTGCCTCTCATTAGGGTGGAGAAAAACCCTGCAATTTGTGTAGGACCCTGTGCAGATGGGACTTTGCAGCAACCTGAGACAAGAGAAATGGTCATCTAGCAGGGTCAGATGAAAGTAACTTCAGCTGCAGGTATACTGATAGATAAGATATATAGGAACTACCTTGATCAGGGAATAACAACGAAGTATTTTTATTTGGATTCATTGCTAGTCTTATTTTTAACTAGCAAGAAACTGCTATGTTGAATTATACTAATAATGTAATCATGGGAACTAGATAATAATTTGTTTGAAGTAATTTGTGTATCCAAGAATTATGTTTTCATGTGTTAACTTGTGTACTCCTGAAAACAAATGCATGAATTACTTAAAATGCACAATTAAGGACTGGTTCTTTGGAGCTCTGTCTTGTGTGGCCTTGGGACTTCTGTGATGTCCCTGTATGAGCCTGGGGGTAGCTTGTTTCTGCCTAGCAGGAGCATGATAAGCAGGGCAAATAACTATCCTTATTTTACCAGCTAAAAAAAAAAAAAGTAGTCTTTCTGCTTAAACAAACCATTATGTCTGTAATAAAATCCTTGTGGCCAGTCAGAAACAAAACACACAGAAACGTAATCATTCTGTGAATATAACCAGCTGATTGAATATAACCAGCTTGATCGGACAGTGAGGAGACCTGGCAGATCCTATGCAAAGCCATACTCAGAGCCTCGTGTGGAAAGACCCGCTGATGGCCTCACTTACTTGGATTTTGGCTTCTTTCAATACAGATTTGCTGCCCCAAATCCTCTGCCAGCCAGGGATGCCAGCTAATGCCTTCCCTCTTACCCATGTCAAAGTGCCTCTCATTTTTTGCAGTACTGAGTGAAACATTTTGTCTGAAATTTTTTTTGCCAATAAAGAGCGCAGCAGGTCAGCGCAAACATTTCAAGCATTCAGGTTGATCATTGTGAACTCTATTGACTGAATACAACCCAAAAGAATTTCTGAGAAAAACTGTAAGTGCTCTACTTTTATTGAGAATCCCTCAAAAAGAAAGCGCATTTTCATCAGAGGTATAAAAGATGTAATTTGAGGTTTATCAGCGACTGATTTTTCTTGAGGAGTTTGCCATGATTCTTTCTTATCAAATTCCTACATGCTATTAAAATTATTCTTTTATATTCTAATATATTTTCTTTATATTTTATTTTGTATTATATTTTTATTTATATCTATTATACTTTTGCTTAACTTGCTGATCCTTCCTGGTCACTCGGTTATCCATATAATGGTTTGTAATTCTGTCATATAGCACACTTTTTCTTGTTCTGTGCATGTTGTCTGATGCAAGGTTTGACTACTTTGTTTTCATATTGACAAGACATACAGTAATTTTTCTTGTAATTTCCCTCCACTCCTGTATCTTATCAATCACCCTGTCTTCCAACCTCTTATGTTTGTTTTATTGATTACAGGTTTCTTCCTCACCTTCTCTCATGCCTTTGGTCTCTTCTTAATCTTGATTAGGAAACTAATTAGATTAAGGTTATCACTGCTCAGACAGTTATCACATCATCTACCATCTGTTGCTCAGGATACTTTTTCTCTCTGCCAACTCTCTTTCCCCACAGCACACAATGGATGGGTTTATACATTGTCTACAATGCAACAGATTATACCCAAGATTCAACATTTACCTACATATTTGTCTGAACTGAGGAAGTGAAAAAACCTCTCTCTCAGAGATGGTTGCCACTGTTAAATAGTTCTGGGTACCTGTAGCTTATCTGTGAAGGCAAAGACACCCACGCAGCCTCCAGTATGAATAAATGCCTGTTGAAGACTCAATTAATTTGTGTCTCATGGCTGAAACCCAGCTAAAACACCGTGATTCAAACTCAACCAGTAAGAATCCTCTCAAGTCCCCTCCCTGTACAGGCACATTGGTACCAAAACAGCCCTGTCTGAGAATAACTGTCCATTTAATCACAAGACTGGTAAATGAGCTTTCAGCTGTCTGCTGTCCATACAGTAGAAGATGACTGTCCCCATCTCTATAGTGGAAATTTTTCCAGAGGTTTCCCAAGAGAAATGTTGGTATCCTGTGGAACATTGCATAAGTACCTTGGCTGTAATCCAGAACTGCACTAGAGGATAATGAGTGCACCTGTAATGTGCCCTTATATTGAATTAGGCAGGTAGGAGCACTGGCTGGCTGCAGCTTCCAGGACTTCCACGGTTATTGAAGTGAGATCTCCATCCCTCCAAAGGGGCTGAATGGGGACATAAAATTGAACAGTTTGAAATTATTTCGGTATAAAGAACTATGCACTGGTGAGGACCCAAGGTCCAAGAGATTTAAAAGGGACTACAGTGAACAAATCTAGAGTACAGGAGGGCGGGATAAGAGATGGCATCTGATGGTCTTCCCAACTTTGGGGAGTGCTCCTGAGCTCTCATCTCTTCTCAGCCTTCCAGTCTGTTCTTTCATTTTTCTGTTCAAATGTTACCCCTAACTTCTCTGCAAGGATTTGCCCCATTTCTCAGTCGATTATTTCCACGTGCTTCCTGCAGTTATTTCTCTGTCTTCTCCAGCCTGTTATCTTCCTCCTTGAATATGCCAGCGACATTTGCAAGCTGATTGCTCCCTTGGTGTTTTCAGTCATTCAGACACATTCCAGCTTTCCCTTTCCAACCAGCTGCAGATGCATATTTTTTCAAACACTCAGATATTCCTGTTGGGACCTGGCTTTATTTGGCTTTATTTGGGGTTTGCAGGGCTTTAATTGTATCTGAATGGTTTACATGCCTACACGTTTGGAGCCCAGGCCCCTCTGACTATCCTTAATCCATTATTCATGCATCAAAATCCTCACAAACCAGTAACAAATATAAGTGCTAAAGACTTCTCTAACAGATTCTGTTGAGATAGCTTTTTTTTTTCAAAATATTAGTGCACAAGAGGCACCTCACTGCCTTGCTTACCTTGACAGCAAGAAGGGGTCCCACAGGGACCTACTGGCACTTTTCCGGTGCCAGTAGACAGGAGCGCTGTGTTGTCACAGCTCTGTCACTTCCAGTGATGCATGTAAACTCTACAGAGCAACAGCCCTTTGCTGATACAAAACTTCTTTGTAACAAACTCCATAACACTTGAAGATAAGGTCTGTAAGCTTCCATTTGAATAAATGCCACTGCTGATGCTACGTTTTAAAGGAAAAGAATTTCTTTAGACAGCAAATGAGTATACGTTATGTAGGTGCTTACCACTATTAGACTGTTTTAGCTCCTTTGAAAATCAGCTGGAATGGGCAATCTAAGTATCTGTACTGATCCAGTCCTCCACATATCTGTGTGTGGACAGCCAAGAAAGACACTGTAACCAAAATCTCAAAAGAATATAACAATATAAATCTAGGTGCACCAGGTCATTTTCTCTCTTTATCATTGTCCTCATTCCCATCTCCCCACAACCCGTCCCCAGCAGTAGGCAGCACTGTCTCCCTGGGGCATTCTGCCGGTCTCAGTCTGCAGTTCAGTGGAGGTATCTTTATATTTAGGGAGATTTCATGAATTTTTCCTTCCTTAATTAATTTTCCCATCTGATTCTTGTAAACTTGCGGTGTCCATAATGTCCTGAGGTATAGTTCCACAGCTTGTTTATCCATTAGATGTCAGGAGAAAAAAAAAAAGAAAAAAGTTTCAAAATTTTCACCTGCTAGCTTCTTTTAGTTGTTCCTAATTCCTGCACTGGAAATTACAGTGGACAATATTCTTATATCAGACTTACCCATATACCTCCCACTTTTATACAGACCCTTCCTCTATCTCTGGTATGTCATGGCTTTGCAAGAATGAAGAGTCCTGGCCTCTTCAGTCTGTCTTAGTATGGTAGAGATTTGCTGCCTCTGCTCATCTCTGATGCCCGTCTGAGTGTTTTACAGATCTACTCTACCGAATCATAATTTCTGCTTCTAAAACCCATGCTGACTATTCCCAGTATTTATGTCATGTTTTCCCATGTGGCCACTAATTCAACATTTCTATCACTTTACCATCAGCTTACTGTTCTGCAGTTCCTTCTTTCTCCTCTAAACTCTTTGAAAACTGGTATCAAATTAGCTATCGCCCAGCTTCTGGTACCAAGGAAATTTTAAATTTTAAACAAGCAGTTAGACAATGCTGTTGAAATGTTGAATACTTCATCCTTAAATTCCTTTGCAAGTCTATCTGTTCCTGTTGATCCTTCAGATACAATATAATTCATTTTGTCTATTTATTCCATGAACTTTGCTATCTCCATTTCAAGTTGAAAAAGAGCATCCAATAAGTCTTCTGGAAGAAAGATTTACAGTGTGGGAATCTCCCCAAACTCCTCCAAAGTAACTGTGTGTACAGAACATTTTAGGTTCTTTTCCTAGAATATCCTTGACTTTCCTGAGACTTTCATCAGACACTTCTCAGAGAATTTATACTTTGATCATCTCCTTGGACTTCCAGAAGATTTTCTCCTTCTGATGTTTTTTCCAGAGGGATTAGTAGTTTTTATGCCTTTTACTAGATGTTCCTCAAATCTGTTTTGCTCTCTTTTTTTTTTTTTTTTTTTTTTGTGTTCTGCCTCATTATGCTTGAATTAAAAGTCAAATTGCCAGAGTTTAAAGTCATCTTTGTTTCCCAAGATCCAGTGTTCACAGATTACAGCTGTAGGGCTAATTCTGAGGGAAATATTTGAACTTGATAAGGGCCTAGTGCTACATTTGCTTTTATGAACATTCATAGTGAAGGTTTGCAAACTTGGATGCTATTGAGTATTTGCATTTCCCAAGATACACAGAAAAGAAAAATTAGTAAATTTACTCTTCCAAGCCCTGTTACAGGAGATGCAATATTTTAGTCCATGATTGCTGCATTTTATCTCTGCTGATGCAGCAGTCATAAATTCTATGAGCCACATTAATAGGTGAAATGTTTATCTTAGAGCATGAAAGAAACTATATATTTTCTCCTACTGGAGAAGAATCACGGTGCCTTCAAAGACTGCCTCTGGTTGACTGCCCCTAACACATGGGAATGCTGTGGGTCTGATACTTCAGGATCCGACAGCAGCCTTCATTCCACACATAACATATCTGTGCTGTCAGCTCTCATGATTTCACTGGGAATCTCACAGTGTATTTAAATAGCTACCTCAGTGTGAAAGATTTTGACATTTTCTTAAGAAGTATTGAAAGTACACCTGAAGGGTCATATGAAGATAAAATAATTAAAAGTAAATTAAAACAAATCCACCCCTTCAAGCTTTTTGCTGAGACCCACACCAGGTCCAGTGCACACAGGAGCCTGTGCCCAGCATGGTCTCCCAAATCCACAGAGACCTGTGAATTAGATGTTCAACCCAGATGCTCACCACCAGCTGGAGAGCATGTCTGACGCTGTTAACATCATTCCTTCTCTGGGTGGTAGAACCTGAAAGTCATGTTATAGGGTCTGCTCTACATACTACATCTTGTTGCTAAATCCCACCCTTGTTTAGAAAAGGAAACTTCAGGGCACCATGTTTTTGCACCCCAAACTCCTGACATTTATGTTAGGAAACTTTCTGGGTCCAGCACAGACACATCATCTAAAGACCACATTTCAGTCCTGCCCTGGAAAAGCCATCCCTCAGGGCATAGCCTCTTCTTGGGCTGGGCAAACCCTCCTTGCACCACCACCAGAACCTGCTGGTGCAACCGTGCTGGTGCCAGCATGCAAAGGGCTGGTCTGCAGGAGAGGAATCAAGAACAGTATTATCATAACTTCGCTTTCAAACACAGGAAATTCACTCATTGGGCTTTTAAAGCTCACCAGACCTGAGCTGACTGATTTCAGGCCCCATACATAACACCGTTTCTAAAGCTTTTATGTGAGGAGAAATGTTCGAACACGCACCTTTTTCATTCTGCAATGTTAACCACTCTTCTGCTGTCAGACTTCTAATTTGACATACTTAAACACCCTGATAGGTTAATAATAGTGTCTGGGATCATAATGCTTGTAACAGCTTCAAACTCCAGGCAACACTTCCAAATGTATGAGTACATTTTACTTACTATGTAGATAATATTGAGTAATTTGCTCAGGGAAGATTTATATATGGCTGACACTGATGAAATACATGCAAGATATCTAAAGTTTGTAAATATATGTGCACAGGACCTGAAAAGCTGCAAGCATGAATATCATCAAAACATTCTTTCCCTTGTACACTGCAGGTAATATTAACTACTCAGACTGTGCTTCACAGTGTGACACTAAAGTACTTCAGTACATTTGGCTGGGAAGGAATTTACTAAGTTAAGGAGCATATAAACACCCCCTCAGCATCAAAGGCTACACCCGAGCTTACATTTTTCTAAGTAAATACATTGTAGAGAAAGACAACATGTATAAGCCAAACTGCAGTACTGAGAGTACATTTTGTAAAAATAAAGAAACAAGATTTTTCTTTTTAAATTGGATAAACATTAATTGAAAAGCAGCTGGGTGTCATCTCCTCTGGATGTGCATTCACCATGGGCCCACCTTCACTTCTAAAGTCAAGTGCAGAACTGATTGAATAGGCACCAGGGTCAGTCCCTCTGCACACATTATGAAGAAATAGGGAGTTTGATTCATTAACTTTGTATAAAAATTTTTACCATTTACAATTTTCTTCACTGAAAAATACTAAAGATGAACAGTTATCCATGGGGACATGTAGGACATTTTTGGTACTTCAGCATCCATGTTGAAGCTGCAGAACTCTGATCCTTGTCTCAAACATTGGAGCTTCAAAGGCTCCAATGTGAGCATATTATTTCTGACCCTCGTACCCTCCCCAAATCAGTGGAGGGAGACTAAAATCTTTTGAGATGCATTTATTCCATAAGTGGAATGTTTGGCTATAGCCTATAGCCATAACCTCTGCTGGAGGTACTTGGCTATGCAGCCACTTTAGTCCTCATTAGTCCAGAACTGAAGTTGATCCATATCTAGGAGCGTTAAGGGGAGTGATTAGGGGGAACGACTAGGGGGAAAAAAGTTTTCCCTTGGTCTATTGACACAGTAATTATCTGTATTCATCAGAGACTCAATGTGGATGATTGCTGTGGTCCTTTGGTTCTTTAAAAACTTGTGGGAAATAAGGTATGGAAATACATAAAATTGCAACTGGTGATTTTAAGCTCATCAGTTTTGGGGCTTCAAACACTCAGGCAGGTTTGGTTAAGCAGCCAAATTCCCTAGCTATGTAAGAGGTTCTTGCTCATCATATTTCCAAATGACATTGATTTCAGGACTTTTTTAGTTCCATTCAGTAATTCAATCTGACATGTGTAAGAGCAACCAGCAGTCATATCAGCAATGTACACACGAGATTAAGACAGATAAATTGAACTGTTTACACTTCAACTATAGTCCATGGAGATGTGGTCAATACAGCCAGTGGAGTATAGGTGGCAATTTACTCATCATTTGTAAGTGCCTGCTTCCAGGTGAGCTGAATAGCTCTCCAGGTTCCACTGACTGCATTGACTACATCTCTAGTAACTACACTGGGACTTACCAGACACTGAGTGTACACATATCAGCATCTAAATTGATGTATTAATTTTCAAGTTGAATCCTGCCTTGTGCAGGTTTTATTAACACTGGCATTTGAACAAATAAGGGATAGCTCTGACTCTGTTTGGAAAAGAATCAAATTTTGATCAAGAAAAAGATTATAAACTGGAATACATTCCTGTAAATTATCTCAAGTGAATCACAGCTGAGACAATTTTTTTGGAAGTACTACATGCATGACAATGAATTAGAAGGTACCTTCATTTTCTTCCAGGGTGTGTTACAATTTTTTTTTCGGTCTAACATAATATTTCTGCAGTGTAAATCCAAACTGCATGAAGTGCCATGAAGAAAGTCATAAGTGCTAAGTGTAGGTGAGGAAGACTAGAGTACACATGCACTACCAAAAGCTCTGTATTTAATTAGAAATTTAGTCACCACCTGAACAGGTTTTGTCATGCCTCGTTCTGTCTCCCACTCCACAGTCTAGGGATTTATTTTCCTTTGCTGTAGAAATAATAAGCCAAGCAGCAAAGGTAGACATTTGCTCTTTTAAAAAACAATATTTTGGCTCCAGGTGTGTTAAATATGTTATCTCTCCTCTGTTAAACTGTGTATAGATCCAAACCAGGGCTTGGATGTTCTTACACTCTGAATAGATCACGAATATCCTAATGAGTAACTATAATCATGTTAGAAGGAATCTGTACTAGAAATGGTGTGGCCAGCAGAAGCAGGGCAGTGATCCTCCCCCTGTATTTGGCACCAGTGAAGCCACACCTTGAATTCTGTGTTCAGTTTCCGGCCCCTCAATTCAAGAAAGACATTGAGGTGCTGGAACATGTCCAGAGAAGGGCAATGGAGCTGGGGAAGGGTCTAGAACACAAGTCTTATGAGGACCAGTTGAGGGAGCAAGGGTTGTTCAGCCTGGAAAAAAGGAGGCTTACGTGCACTTTCTCTCTCTCTCCAAATACCTGAAGGGAGGTCGTAACTGGGGGGAGGGGGATTAGTCTCTTCTCCTGGGTAATAAGCAATTGGACGAGAAGAAACGACCTCAGGTTTTGCCAGGGCAGACTTAGGTTGTATATTAGAAAACATTTCTTCACTGAAAGGGTTGTCAAACATTGGAAGAGGCTGCCAAGGGAAGTGGTAGAGTCACCATCCCTGGAGGTATCTACAGGACGTGTAGATGTGGCACTTACGGACATGGTTCAGTTGTGGACTTGGCAGTGCTCAGTTAATGGCTGGACCAGATCTTAAAGGTCTTTTTCAACCATAAAGCTTCTATGAATCTATGATTATGGTGTTATTTCATTTGTAGTTCTTACCTTATAGCATTTTTGAATGGTTTACCATTTCTGAATAAATAATTGTTCATTTTAAAATTTCATTTTAAAGTAAAGCCTACTTAAACCTTCTGAAATAAAACTCTCTTTATGTCTTTAGAGTTTGCAGTTCCCTCAGCATATCTGTTTCCAAAGTACCCGAGTTTCCATTTATACACCAATCATAGAGAAATTCTGATCTTACACAGTGCAGTCACATTGGAGTTAGTGTCATATTTGAAATAAAACAATGAACTTGCAATAAATTTAATATAATGTTCACAGAATCTGGGTGACAGAAAAATAATGTAGCTGGAAGGAATTAGACAACATCTTTAGAGATAGGAGACAGCAGTTCAGCTTCTTCAGCCAAGGGATATCTCAGACACTTTTGCTCAAAAACTGGTTTTCTCTTTCTGGCCCAAGTTCTCTTCACTTACAGGTAGACACCTCAGAGGTATTCAGGCAACACACAGATTTCCATCACAAAAAGTGTGATCATGTGCCTTGTAATAAACTGCCTGCTTTTATTCATGCATTAGATAGTTAACATGTTGTCCTCATGGGAAGCAGTATCAATTAAAAGACTTAAGTATTTGTTTTGGTTAAGCCAATATTTATAATATAGAAACATCATTTTGGTACAGCATGTCTGAAAAGAAAAATATTACTGCAGGCATTAGCACCATGTTTTTGCAATTTTTTTGTCCGTGATGGAGTTAAGCAGGATATATATTTGTGTGAGATTTATTCTATTATCCTCTAGCCCTGTTAAAATGCTCAATATGGCCCCCAAATGACTATTTGCTTCTGGATAAGTTGTGTCCAAACATTTTAAATGCAAATGCACTCTGTCTGATAATTCCAAATTCAGAAATATCAGCAAAATTGGAGCAGAAAAACTTTGTGAACTTTGGATTTTCCTTCTTTTGATCCGCCTCCACTGCCCTAGAGCCATTTGTATAATTGTGTTTTCTCTTTAATTAGTACCAAACCATTTATGATATCTTGGACACATCACATCACAAATGCTAAAGCAAATTCAAACAATAAAGCACAACGCACTGAAACTGTAAAGGAGGTAAGACACTACAGATGGGGAGACCATAAACAAATTTCTTAGCAGTTTTTCAGTTCAGATTCTCAAAAAGTATAATTTTCTTCTGACAAATATTTGTTCTCTTTGAATGGAAAATTATGAATAGTAAGTGATTTTCTCTGTGAGCAGTGCAAAGGTAACTCCCAGGAGTGGGACCTAAACAATAAAAAATCATAGAGATGTCAAGCCAAACAGATGTCTCCCTGCTGACAGTAGTTTGGGAAATAATTTTTTTTAAAAAAAAAGTAATTATACACTCATTACATCAGTGATGCTTTCCCATTAGAAGATACATTTTCTGTACACAATTCTTTTAGATTATGAGTGACTTTCTGTTTTCCAGTTGGAAGAAATTATTTATCTTGGCAACAAATTCTGTCATCCAATTTGTCAAGTGCTCTTTTGATGCTAGTTATTAACTACAACATTATGATTTTGCTTGTAATTCAAAACTAGAAAATTAAAGATGGAATTCAAGCAACATCTCTAACTCTCCAACCATAACACATAGATTTTGAGCTACCACAGGCAGGTTACTACAGGCAGTGTTTTGCCTACAGCACTGCACAGCTGCACACACAGAGCTCTCCTGTGGTATATGTGTGACATATGCTCACTGAAATGGTAAATTTAACCTGTAGATTTGTGGATTTAGTGTTCCTTAACTAAAAATGTTTTTTTGTAGCATATTACTGGTACTAATGTCATTACAGCATAATGATGCCATTACATCTTTACACATAAAAGAACATCACAGTGTCATCAATATATCCATCTGGTAAATTTATTCTTCAGGACATCTAGTCTTATAAAGTGAGATTATGAGAAGTCTGAAGCAATTCAAGAGTTGTGTACTCCTTACAAATAATTTGAAATATTTTCATATAGACGTTTTGGTTAATGTTGTAATGGAAAGAAATAGGTACATAAAGTGTTTTCAGAGGGATGGTATATATTTCCAATTTGTCACCTCTAATGGGAATAACTGATGAACTCAGCTTTAGAAACCACTCTTAAATTTATTTGCATTAGCACTTTCCAAACAGACTTTTGCCCAAATATTCTACAACTTACAAAGCCTACTGAGCTAAAGCCACTTTCTCTTTTTTTTATTTTTTTCTTTTTTTTTTTTGTACAGAAAATACAAACCTGTGCCAAATTTTCTCTTTGACTAAAAAAAACAGAAACCAGATTTACACATCTACTGCACCACATGGCTAGTTTTCCTCCTGCTTCCTCACCTGGTCCAAGAAGGGTGATTCCAGAATGAGTTCTGTCCTTGGATTCAAGATCACTGCCTCAGCGTGCAGCGCGTTGCTCGGATCGAGCGTGATGACTGTTTACTCTGTGTTATTAAGCTGTTGATTAGGCTTTGGGAATTGACAATTGAGAATTGCACATCAGTCAGTTCAAACGAACTGAGCATCACTTGATTAAACAGTGAAGTCTAAACACACTGTGAGGGGAATAAAAAAAAAAAAAAGTGGGTTTCCCTGGTGTCGATTCATCCAATTCAGAGTTTGTGAAATACATAGTAGTTAGCAGTATGGAACAGACTCTCACTTACATTACTTCTCATAGAGCACTGGAAAGGAAAGACACTTCTGCTGATTGAAAGACTTTGCTGCAAAGGACTGTACATGATTTCCCACCCAAGACAAGGCAGGGAGATGGCAGAAGGGAAAGATAAGAGTGGCAACAAGAAGACAATGGCATAGAAGATATTATCACATTTGTTTGCATGTATTTCTTTCACTTTACATAGGTAAGATGACAGCAATGAAAGCTCAGGAGACTACTGAGTGAAGACAGAAAAAGCTGACTGTTGACAAACCCTTTGTCCTTTGAGAGTGCAAAAAATGAGAGGGTTGCTTGAAAAGAGATGGGGCTGGGTAGAGTGGGAATGAGGAGGCATGAGAAGCTGTCTTGATGGAGGAAGCTCTGCTAGAGAGACTGAGAGAAGACTGGTAAAAGAAACTCAAGACAGTGTAGCCAGGAGGAGGTATATGTGAGGAAAGAAAAGAAAAATAGTAAAAAATATTATGCTAACAAGAGAGTACTCCTCAAGAACAGCAAAAGAGAAGTAAAACAGTGATGGGAATATCCTGGCAATATCATGGCTCAATTTTTGAGTCAATGGGGAATGTAATTTCAAAATGAACAGCAAAATAATGGCCCTTGCTATTAATCTGCCTGGAAGCTGAGTCACCATTTGGCACTTTCTACCCTTCTGCTTTTTTGGTCTGTATTTAACCCATGTATTATCATTTATTTGTATCATCTCTTTATCATTTCTGTAATTTATTTTTCCATACTGTCTTATTCTTTTCATTTCCATAGTTACAGAATTGAAATGATAACTGTTCAAGATAATTAAAATAGACTCCGTAATTCATGTCGATGTTCAACCATTTCAAACTTGCAAAATATTAATACTTGAGTTCTACTGAGATATATGGACAGTGTTTTAAATAATCATGTCCTGGAAGGATGCTGAAATCAGAGAATTCAACATGAACAATGTGCATACAGATACAAAAGAGGGTTATTTGAGAATACTCCACAAACAGCTGTGGGGCTCATCATTATTTCGTGTGTTAGTTCTAACGCTAGTGCTCTGAAGTGAAAATGTTGGTTAGCACTTAATCCAGTGGCTCTAAAAATACAGGCCAAAAGGTTTTTTTGGGAGCAGCAGAACAAGGCAATATTTTTACAGCTTTGTCTCCTGTATCACTAGCTCTCAGATGCAATACCTCAGCATCTCTAAGTCTCTTATTCCTTCTCTTCAAATTCTCCAAGAAGAAAGAGATCTGCTTCCTTCTTTATCCTCTAAGTGGTGACCAAATAAAAAGCAGCAGATGCTGCAACTAGTTCTCAACTCTGTGCTGAGAACCATGTGTTTATTGACTTGTCAGTACACGGCTTGTCACCAGCCAGCCACAAGGTCAAACTGATAACCACCAAGCTCTCACTGCTGTTTTTCATCCAGTGAATATACTAATTTGGGACTCTTTTGTCCAACCAGTCAGTGTCAGACCTCTCAGAAAGGCATGGTATTTGGGTCTCCTCTCTTGTTTTATATCTGACTGAAATACGCCCACTGATAGTAATATTTCTGAGAAGGACGTGACAGATAGGAAGACAGCAGGATTGCATATGCCTGATTTCAAGAGGAAACAAAGGTAAAAATCTTGTTATACAGAGGAGTCCATAGGGTATTTTTGTTAAATATCACACAAAGCTAAACTGAAAGCTCTCTTTATTGCTTTTTTTTTACGTGGCATATCTAACAGAGCTTCATGTGTTTATCACAGGGTTAGATGATGTCGATAACATGAATGTAACAGTCTAGGCAGGCACTTGTTGGGGAAACCAAAACAGAAGTTCCCCGAATAAATCACCCTGCAAGTACCTTTCTCTGTTCCTCCAGTATTTACTAGAGAGAGCCACCTATGCAGGTACAACTAGGACAACAAAAGAATCTGATCCAAATTGACTCATGTGACTGAATTTTAAATAATTAGTAAGTGTCTCTAACATAGAGAAACTGTTAAGTGTTAAGAAAAAAACCCCACATCATATTTTATTTGATGTAACCTTTACTTGTATTACTTTTAAGTTTATTATTACTTTAATTTAGTAAGTTTATTATTACTTTTGAGTTTTTAAGAACCTATGAGGCTTTCATCCTGCCAGATAGGTGTATGCAACTGTCCTGATGCCTCTTGAAGACTGTGAGTTACTGACCTGAGAGACTGCTCCCAGAGATGCCTTAGTCTCTATTACCATCTCCTTGTTCTTCTCATTCCCTCCAGCTCTCCAGCTGAAGCTTCCTCTTAACACCATTGCACTTAACACAAACACATGCAGTCACAGAGACCTCACAGAAACTGTGCAATGTCTGAGGGAAATTCAACCCAGCATAGCTGGGCATTTGTAGGTTACCCAATTCCACTGTGCAAATGACACTGGGGAGGTAAATAGTGAGTCTTAATAGGAGATGCACTTTTTATACTGGCCTCGTTAGGCCAGTCTCACAGTTTCCTTGTGAGGTTTCACAGTTGCTTTGTGGCTTACTTGCCAGGAAGCACATCCACACTTCTCCCAAGGTATGCAGAAGTAGGTTGGGAATATCCAGTACAAGAAAGTGCAGGACTTCCCTAGATAATGCTGAAGTAGCAAGTTCTGAGATGGGGAGCAATGCAGGTTGTCAGTGTGCACCTGTACCGGGGGATATTTGCTCTGCTAAGAGGCAGAGATGGTGAGCCAGGGCATAACACTGTACTAATGTGGCTACAATGTACAGGGCCAGCCACTTCCTCTGTGCAGCATCATCCTGCATTGTACAGGTGAGCTTGTGTGGAGCTCCCTTAGGTGTCCATAAGATGTGCTTGTACAACATGTCCACACCCTCTGACTGCCTTCAGAACAGAGGCTTTGCTTGGACTGAGAGGATGGGCAGTTGGCTTTTCACTGTGGTATTTGCTCAAATAAAAGCCCTTTGTTTACAGGGCACGGGTTATCTATTAGTTAAAGATTACCCACTCCTGATCCATCACATAAAAACCCTTCCTTACTATTTCTGGACAGGATATTTTTATTGAAGCCTAAAAATAAACCACTGTTAGTCAATAATCCCATGCCAGGCCTAGATTTTGGAATACATGAAATGTTTCCTAATCCAGAGAGATCACCTTGCACTCTCTCAGGTAAGGAAAAAAATCCCAAAACAACACATTCTTTGAGGGCCTATTCATCTTCACTTATACTTTTTCTGTCAAAGACAGGATACCAGACACAAGGAAATTACTTTTTATTCTAAATGGCAGTTTCTGTCTTCTATAACAGACACATGCCAGGATAGAATGTGTTGGTAATGTTGGTGTCAGAATAGTATATAGCTGGCAAAACTGAAGAGACTAATTCCTGTCTCTTATGGGATTCTGTAACATAATTTGATAAAACTCATAACAAACTGCCTTTTGCCTTTTCTCTTGTACACAGTAGGAATATCTGCAAAATAAGCAAATTCACAATCTCTAAGTAAAAAAAAGTTGCCGGCCAAAGCAATGCTATCATGGAAGTATGAGGGAAAGAACCACACAGTGCCAACATTTACGGTCCAAGTGGAATGAAAGGCAATGTATGTTAAGCATACATTGTGAGAGGGGACACAGAATGAGACTTGTAACATTTTCAGCTTCAACCTTCTAAAATGGGATGGTCTAAATGCAGCTTCTGGGCAAGAGAAATCATTGCATCCACACAAGCACCGGTAGAGGCAATGTAGGTGGAAGTATAAATGTGAGAAAGTGCTTAACCCTGCAAGCTGCCCCCATTGCTTTCACATGGCTGGCAAAGGGGATTCTGAAACTGTTTCCTAACCACCCCAACCTAGACTACTACAGGTAAGAAATCTGAAACCATTCATCTATTGATGAAGCTGAAGTAGCATTACAGAATGGCCACCAAAAGTAAAATTGCCCTATGTATTCAGAATATCCAATTGCTTTTCTTAAGATTCCAAAATGGAAATCAAATATTGATCAAAGCCTACAGAAAAACTGTATCTTCAGTACCCAAGCACAGTAAGCTTTTCCAGTTTCACTTTTCTGTTCTGAACTACTCCTCTGTGCTGGTTTTGATTGGAATAGAGTTACACCTGCCTGTCCATGGGAAGGGGTGAATGAATTCCTTGTTTTGTTTTGCTTGTGTGCATAAGACTTTTGCTTTACCTATTAAACAGACTTTATCCCAACCCATAAGTTTTCTCACTTTTACTCTTCTAATTCTCTCTCCCATCCCACTGGGGCAAAGTGAATGAGCGGCTGTGGATCAGTTGCTGGCTGGGGGTTAAACCATGACATGCTCTAATTGTTTAAAAAATACAAACATGCACAAAGGGGAAAACCTACCATTTTTACGCAATTAATAAGAATATGTTTTTTTGACTCAGACAAAAACTCACCGATCCCCTACAACCTTTACCTCAGTAAAAATGCAATAAGATACCCTGTTTAACATCAGAAATTCACACCTGAATCACAGAAAGTTCCTGTAACCAGGGAAACTGAACAGTGACATGGACATTTTTTCATTAAAGCACGGATGGGAAGAGAATTAATACGATTATTATAGGATACTGGCTTTTGAACAATAGCAGTTCATTGTAACTTATGTTTGATTTTGGTGGTGAGGAAGAATTCTATGGCTAGGGAGAAGTATTCAAAGGTAAGTATTTTGGCGAGGGCTATACAGAGTTTCTAAATGGATGAGATTTGCTGTAGGTGAAAAAACCTTTGTCATACACTGTGATGGATGATATTCTTGCCTGACAGGTATGTGGGGATGAGTCTCAAAGCAGAGTCCCCTGATAAGAGACACAGGGGCTGGGCTGTGAGTAGGATTACCACCATGAGCCATTTTCCTTGCTCTATGCAATCCTCAGCTGCGACTGAATCATGAGAATATATTTAAGACGTTCTTGGCAGCCACTTCTACAGCCAGTAATGCAGGGAAGGACGGAGCTCTGCTCTGACAGCAGTTTCAAGAGCACTGTCCATAGCTAGTGATGCTCTCCTATGGCAGACGGGCACACAGGCAACAACACTGGCAGCAACTCAACAACCAGAAAAGCAGGATTAGGAAAAATAGGAAATATTGTTTGCATATCATTTCATCCTTCTCGTGGTGAACAAAGCACATTCTCCCCCAGAGGTCGGCTGATGTCAGGATGTGGAGACAGACCCCTCCCAGCAGTTTCTACCTCTCCAAGGGCTGACCCAGGGGTCCACGTCTGCTCTCCCGCCACCGCAGGCTGCCTATCACCCATTTCACAATGGCCAGTCATCAGTTTGTGGAGGGCAGCTGAGCCTGGGCACCATGACCTCGTGTCCTGCTGGGGCTCAGCAGCAGCCTTTTGCCAGTAACTGATGCTGTCTGGCAGAAAACAGAGCTCCTTGTGTGGTTCTTGCCACTACAGAGAACTCCAGCAAGGATGACCCTGCTCAGTGGCATCTTCCCTGCCTCACATGAAGCTCCAGGAGCAGAGCTTCCTATCCAAGCCTTTTGTTTGCGACTCTGCGAGAAGAAAGAAGCAAATCCAGGGAGTGACTCATCCCACGCAGCTTAGGCACTCATCCCACGCAGCTCAGGCACTCATCCCAGCATGGCAGACTCACCCCTTGGAGGTACAGGCCTTAAGTCTCTCTATTAACTTTTGAGCAAGCCTAGAAGAACAACTTATACTAGATTAACTTTCTGAGAGCAAGGCCCCATGAGATGAATCTAGGCCTTAGCTTTCCAAAATATCAGCTGCTTAATTAACACTGCAATACACAATATTTAAAGGACTGTACAGAGGGGTCCCACAGTTTTTGTATCACATCTGCCATTTTGGGACATTTTTTTGCAGAATACTGCTTTTTCAGCAAGGTTGGTCAGTTTGGTGGTCTGAGGAAGGCACCAGTCTATAATGTAGTAACCTTTCTGAAGAACAAAATATATATAGCAAAGCCTTTTTCATTTATGTTCCTCCTTATTAGGTGAAAGAACAGCAGCTGTGTGTCTTCCTGTCAGTACATGATTGTAATATTTATATCACCGCAGAGGACAGTAGAAGATAAAATAGATTTTCCCCTAAAACCACATGAACAATGACATTTTCAGAACTAAAATTTTCCAAAGGTGCCAAATATTCATGTCAACATTAAAACAGAGAAAGAGGTAAATGGATCAAAAAAAGTTTTGGACAGGGCATAGGACAAAAGGAGGTTAGATTTTTTTTAAAAAATTTTTTACTTACAACGTTTTTTCACATGTGGAATCAAAGAGGGGAGAAGAAGTTAGAGAGGAATGGCTGCGATCTTGGCCTTGAAAAGGAAGCCATGAATTATAGGATGGGAGTCTTAAACATTTCTTCATGTAAACTGGCTCCCAGGAGCTCCAGTCCCAGCAGGGGCCTTTAATCGCTACATGAAAGCAAGTAATATTAATTGAATATTTAGAGTATGTATTCACTTGCATGGGTACTTACATGAGTATCCATGCCCGTAAAAACTCATCACCCAAATGCTGGTGAGAAGCAAACACTGCATGCAAGTCAGCCCAAAATGGACCAGTTATTTGAAAGTATTAATTGATCAAAAAGAAATTTTCTGTAATGCTTGACTAATTTTTATTAACTGGAAGAAATAAAAATTCAGCTGAGTTTTTGTAAGGGTAACACCCCATACAAGACCCAAATTTTGAAAAGGCTCTTTAGACATAAGAAAGATTTGTGAGTCCCTAAAAAGAACATCTAAATTTTTTATTTTTAGCTTTCAGTGTTTTAAAGCAGTGAGGAGAGGCAAAAAGTCTTTTTCTCTCCCATGCAGAGAGATAACAAGGGTAATCTTTGTTTGCAATACCCCTCAGAATAATTTGTAGAGGTAATTAGAGGAAAAAGTCTCTGAAGACTTAGATGCAGTATTCTCTAGATTTTCAACAACTAAAACCTTGAAAGTTTCCACTTTTTCTACCATGCTGTTACTTTTTATATCGAAGTGTCCTAAAAGTAAAGTCACAGCTGTGCAATTTGCCATTGAAAAGGTTTTTAATCTGAATAAGTTACTTTTCTCTTTCATTTCTCTTTTCTGTCAACTATACCAACAAAATCCAACAACCAGTCAGAGATGTTAACTCCCTGGAAGCACTTGCATTACCTTTCTAGCCTTCCATCAGGCTTTGTGATGAACTGTATTCATCTAGAAACTGTTAATTGTAGATCATTGAGCTGAAACTTTTAGACTGGTGTGTCTCTAGGAGAATTTAGTGCATGTATTCATTCACCCAGACCACATATTAGTCTTCAGTTTATCTTCTGATCAAGATTCGTGCACAAAATTGCACCTCCCACTTTTAGATGTCTGCATGTGAAAAAAAGAAACTACTCAGTAAGGATCAAAACTATAGTATCCTCCTAATGAAGTCCCGGGTCAATGCTGCACTGTCCCATAGTGAAGTCTCTCTGTGCAATGGTGTATATCCCACAGCTTTTATGATGTCTCCCTATTGACTTGAGCAAACTGTCGTGCATTTAACTTTAGCAGAGAAACAAACCCCAAAATTTTCTTCCAAAATAAAAATTGTATTCAGAAGCTACAAGATGATTACAGGAGTCAGAGGACCAGTAGCTCTGTTATGGGTAGCAATATCTCTCACATTCAGGAAGCTAAGGAGCCTTCTGGAAGCAAGTGCCCTTCACTGTCCCTCTAATCACCCAGCTAAATGGAGAGGACTCTGAAAACTATTTAAGAGGCAAGAAAAAGACCTACCACTCTATGTGGTAGCTTGAAATGTGTGTTCACCTGTTTTTTGCTACCACAGAAATAACAAGAGCATAGTCTGGGCTGCAGATAACCATGTTTCTTAGCCATCGTGCAATACCACTGCTTTAGCACTGAGAGCACCCTGGTGACTCAGAATATGCACAGTCCAGTGCAGCACATGGTTTACAGGCACAAGCAGTCAGGACCCTGGAGACTCATAGGGTACTTCCTACCACAGAGAGCCAAAGACACACTGTAATCTGGAGGATTTACTTCCAGATTCCTGTACCTTCAAGTGATAAGTTCAATATCAGGTTTGCTAAATAGGCATTGGAATTATGAATGCCACTGCTCACCTTGTGTAATCAGGTTGCATACACTTTAAGTAGACACTGACTATTTGGCTAGAGATTTCAATTATTGCCTTCATAGTCCCCTCATAACACCTGGAATTATACTAGGATGTATTGAACAAGTCCATTCACAAGTGATAGACTCTATGGCTGGAATCACTTCAAAAGAGTTACTAAGAACTCAAGAAGCTTAATTAGCACATTTTCCTACCAGACAGAGGAGGAAATAGGAGAGATATAGGACCATTCAGGTGGCACGGACTGAATTAAAACTCAAAACCAAACAGATTTCATAGAGTGAATATCTACCCTTATATTTCCTCCCATATGGAGGATGCTGAGTCCAGTTCAGGTTTTGATCTGGAGGACAACTGGGGAGACAGTTTGAGGCATTAGCAGATACCTGCAAGTGATAGGATTTTTCCTGATAATCACACACAATATAAAATTGTGCTTCTTCTAGTCAAAACAAAATACAGTTTTCATGCCATGATTGCTACTTAGAATTGTGAATCTACTCTTTTTCCTCACAAACCATCCCATTAACCTGAACCATGCTATTTATATATCTGCAAGGTTTACTAGTGTGAGTAAGAGTTGCTGGATTAGGCTGTGTGTTTGCAGTGTGACTTTTATTTTAGGTGTGTGGGAGCAGAGTCCTGAGATTGCACAGAGACATCTTGGTGTGAAACGCTGAGGAAAGAGCATCTGCTGAGCTCTGTGAAAAACAGACAAAGAAATAAGAGAGAGATAGAGTGGATGAATGGGCTGAATGATAAAATAGTCTCATAACAAGCCCCAGACATTTGACTATTTATTTTGAATTATTCTAGTTTTGATAGCCCCCAAAGAGCACTTTAAAGTGCTTAATTTGCTCTGCTCCATTGATTTTAATTAATCTTGCCCTAGGCTTTCAAACTTGATGAGCATGGAGAACTTAGGAAAAGAAAAAAAAAAAAGCAGCCTACTTCCTCGCCGTACAAAATTGCTTAAGTGCCTCACATCACAGGTGACTGCAGGGGATGTGCCAGCCCTGGAAATGAGAACTATTGTGCCATGGACACCACTCTTGTAGGGATACTACCTTCATGGGTTGAACTTAAAACAGAAAAGGAATATCTGATGCTGAAGCCTTCTGGATGGATGGAGCTGATCCAGTATTTTCCCCTCCAGCCAAAAAAGACACCAAATACCTGCAGACTGTGTTGAGGGCATGAGGAAATCACAGAATTATGAAATCACAGAATGGTTTGGGTTGGAAGGGACTTTTAAAAGTCATTTATCCCCTGCAGTGAGTAGGGACATCTTCAACTACATCATAGAATCATACAATTGTTTAGGTTGGAGAAGACCAAAAGAGACAGAAATCCCAGAGAGATAAGGACCTTCTCTCTGACAGCACAGCACTGCCACCATGTATGGGATGTGCAGAGGGATCAGAGACTGCAGCAAAGACCTGCTGTTTTCATGTTTTCCCAACCGAACAGAAACGGTATCAATCAGGTAACCAATCTGCCCTCATCTCTGCCAAACTCTAGGTGTGGACATGCCAATTCTTCTTGATTCAGCTGAGAGCAGCGATCCCTGAAAAAGCCCCCATTCCCTGAGCATCCCCCCACTGAGAAGGGCTGCTGAGTCCTGAGAGTGACACAGGACTATCACCCAGTGGGCAGTGACACAGGAGGCAGGGGATCCTCTGGCAGGAGCAGGCTGTGGGAAGGGGCCCCAGTCTATCATGCAGGAAGATAGTGAGTCATCAACTGGGATTTATACCTTGTCCTCTTAAAGGGCAAAACACTGACCAGCATTAACTAATCAGTGTTTAAACAGTTACTCAGAAGTCATAATTTAATGTTTGTGACTTCTGTAATTACTAGTGTCTCATTCTGCATCTTACCTTTCTGAGGAAGGTTATTAGAAGGTCATATGTTCTAGATAATAATTACTTACATCTCTTGCCTATGAATAAGCAACCTCAGATTCCTAACATCCATAATTCTGAATGTGGCTATCTGGCTAACTGTCCTAGAAAAAGAGAGGAAAAATAATTTGCTTTAGCAAAGGAAGGTATTGATAACGTATACCCACGAGAAACTTAAAAAGAAACCCACAAATAGATTGAAGTAATTCATTAAGAACATTAATCAGTTTTGGACTATCATATACTGTAGTAATCAATTATTTTAATTAAAAGGAACCATGCATTCTCTCCCTGTCTTTTACCTCAGCACATCTTCGCACACACAAATCATCAAAGACGTCGTATTTCAAAGATGCTGAATACAGTCTCTATAATCTTCATTAAAGAATTTCACAAAGCAACAATATCCTCTGTATTGAAGCGCCTGCCTTCTTAGGGAAGCTTTTGCTTTTGCTCAGGAGGAAATGATCAGATAATTTTCAAGCAGTTCCACTTTCCATGCTCTGTGTAAGGGAAAAGAGAGTTCCCGAGTACCTTACAACGAGGTGTACTGGCCCCCCCTTGCTTCTCCAGGATAAACCTGACTTTCCATGCACACCCAGACAGGCACCACCACTCCATAACTGTCCTTCCCATGTGTTCCCAGAGAGCAAGACCTCACAGAGGTCCCCATTCTGCCCAGTAGCTTTCCTTCAACAGCTGCCAAGGGCAGATATCGCAGAAAGAAAGGAATGCAGAGGGATATTTCCCTGCTCTGCAGTGTGTTACAGGTCAGGGACTTCTTGAGCCAGAGGCAGCGTTTAATGGTTAAAATGGATTTTTCATACCATGCATTTCTCCTGTCCATTTTTCGATCTTGTAACAAGATAAGATGAATTCTTTCTTTTTAGTATCAGTTGCTTTGTTCTGCAATTTTCAGAGCAATCTAACACTAAAATTATGTAAAAGAATGAAACATTTTTCTCTCATAATAAGCAAGGAAAAATTTTTGTTCCATTCATCAATGTGTTGCAGTCTTCTAAGATCAAAGAGCACTGCTACTTTCCTTTTAGGAGCACAAGGAAGAATGAAGGAGAAAAAAAAAGAAAATGCATTTATAAAGTAGCTATATCTTCCTTTTCTTAAGTTGATCCTTCCGCTTTGCTGATATCTGCCTCTACCTATCAGCATGAAGGTTCAAAGGATGTCTGGCTTCAATGGTATCTAATGTTGATTTAATCTAAGATAGAGAAAGACAAGGGTGTAATAGGGAGAATCAGTCAAGAAGAAAGGTGTAAGTCAAACGTTGTAGCAGAGAAGATTTTTCAGCTGTCCTTTTCTAGAGAAGAGAAACAAATGGCAAATGGATAGGTCATAACTGTGATTCTTGCACCTTTTAAACTGCACAGAGAGACGGACTCAGAGGGATTGTTTCATTTTTCACCACCCTACGAGATAACAAATGGAAACAAGCAGCTGACATGGTTCAGCAGCAATTTCAAAAAGCCACTGGCAGAGTTCTACCTGAGAAAATAAGTAAACCATGGTGTGAAAGATAAGCAGTGATGTGGCCTGCAAACACTGTAGCAATGGATGCATCAATAAAGGGTCGCTTCTATATATGATGGAAGGTTACACTCAAGCATGCTGAAGTCCTGACTGAAACTAGTGGTGCTAATTATAATTATGTATGACCTGAGTGAAACAGAGAATAGACAAATAGAAAAAAATTCTTTACATTATTCAAAACTAGAAAAAACCAAGATGAAATCCTCAAGAGAGTCCTGCCAAAATGACAGCTGGGACACAGACAAATGTGAGGGAAATGGTCTGAACAACTACTCTGCATTACTAGTTTGGAAATGCAATGCAGCCTCAAAAGAAAAAGCCCGGTGTCCATGCTCAGTATGAACTTCTGCTTACAGAAACAGTCAAAGCGTTGGGATGCACAAGGAACAGGACAAAAAATTCTTAACTCATAAGGTCCCAAAGTAAACAAAATGCTCACCCTTGCCTTCAACAGTATGTCTGTTCTGAGCTCCATACCTCAGAAGAACAGAGTTTCAATAGACTCTCTGCTGTGCTCCACCTCACTGTAGGCACACATGCTCAGGGGTACTTGATGGACTGGGTTAGAAGGAAATAAGGAGTAGCCTTATTTCATATGATACTTTTTGTGTTTCCAAATTGAAATCAATTGTAATCCTACTGCAGGACACAGAGAGCAGTCAGAATCTATTGAGGACACAATCAGAACAAGTCCAACTTCCTAGCTCTGCTCTATTATTTTATCCCTTTAGAGTTTATTTTTGTGGTCAAAAATAAACAGCAGACCTCACTGCTGCAATCCTCACTGTAACACAGCCAAAATATTTTGCAATTTAATTCTATGTTCTTAAAATATGCTAATTTGAAATGATCACACTTGGACTTTCCTCTATGTGAACGACACAGCATTCTGCAGTTCTCTGCAGACTGCAGAAACCAGGTTGTCTCTGTACAATCTAAAAGAACTGTTAGATGGGAATTCAAGTGAAAAGAAGAATTACTGTAAGAAAAGAGATGGTGTAAGAAAAGAGATGAAGACTGATGGCTGTTTCATTGTTTTGATGAAAATACCTTGTGGATGACCTGAACATTTGTTTTGGACAACAGTATTGGCTTCAGAATGGGAGAGTTATATTGGAAATGAGCTCTTACAGAAACTTTTAATCCATCTTTTATTTTGAAAGAAACATTATCACCAAGTTTAATTTAAATAGACTTGAGACATGGTTGCCTTATGGAAATGGGCAGGCTCCCCTAAAGGGACTTTGCATGAAGAGTACCACTCTTCAATATTTATGGGACTGTCCCAGGTTTGCTAAAGTTCAAGTACACATCTCTTTTTCTCGTATGAGTCACAATATTTAGAGTTATTTAAAAATAATTTATTCTCACTAATTCTAATGTGAGCAAACAATTCTAAAACAATACAGTCAGGGAAATCTGAGTGCAAAATAGTCAGCTTTCCCCACTCAAAAAGCCGATCCATCCATACTCCCAACGCTGCAGCACACGTAGATGAAAGCCTCCTCAGTGCATTAAAACCATCTATTAAAGGTAACCATTTGAATGTTTAAACCCAGGAAATCTCTGAGAGTCTTCCTCTTTGATTCCCTGTTGTCTGTTTCTTTCTTTGCAAATGAAATAATTAATAGAACTAATAATAGAAAAATAGTTGGCAAACCTTGAAAAATGACGTATTTTATGGGACAAGCCTGTCCATGGACAATTTATGGTCAGTTTTACTGGAGCTGTGAAACAAAAATAATAGTACAGGTACAGTTCCTACCATAAAAATCACCCTTTTCCCTCTATACTTCTTCTATAATGTCTTATCTCTTTCTCCCTCTCTCCACACACCATTTTTGTGATGGCAGTTAGCCAAGGCATGCAAGAATGAACTGCACTGTTGTGGCATTTAAATTATATCAATACTGAAATGCAGAATAGAGCCCTTTTCTATTTTATCTCTAAATTGAATGCTTTCACCGAGAGGCACTGTTATCTGCATTACAATTTGAGAGCTACATTAGTAAATCTTGAACGCTCTGAATTAGAGTATTCAACCTCTGAGATGGATGGTTGAGTTCACCACAAAAAATGTATTAAGCTGGAGATATGGCTTCATTTGGAGTGAACATGTATTTCGAAGAATATATGTGACTCAGAAACCAAGCCTAAATTTCTGGGGGAACCGGCATCCAGATTAATGTTACCCTCTTACTTTTTAAAGTAAATATTTTTAGATTTTCCTGTCTAAAAGCTATGCCTGCAAAAATGATTCTCAGGTACTATTTCCTGTCAGACGGGGAAAGTATGTAAATTCCCACTTTTACACAATCATTGGAGCAGTCTGAAAATGCTGCCTGGGAGTGGAGAAGGTTCCCATCTCTTTTATGGCAGACTGTAAGTGCACTAGTAATGCTGCAAGCATATTGATGGAGCATGCAGCTGCTAAACAGTTATAAAGATTTACAGAAAAGAATTAAACCCTCTGGGAGGTACCTCAGAGCCTTTATCCTTAGGACTTCAGTGACAGCAACTTCTCAGTGCCCCACAGACCCTTTTGGTCTTTAATCAACTCACAAGTTTTCAGGTTTCTGAGATGCCACAGCTGCCACATGCATCTCTGGGATATACCTGGAAGTGCTGTGCTCTCCACTCTCAAGGGTGGGTGCAAAAAGGAATAAAGTTTCCCCCCCTTCACAAAAGCACACGGAGGAAAACAAGTGCATTTAGAAGCTGTATTTGTGGAAAATTATAAAGATCATGATGGTCAAATTGTATGATTACCTTGTGATAACTGAGCCTGCTTTTGGGAAACACATATTCTGAAGCATAGTCTTTGTTTTCTTTTTTCATATGTAGGTGATATTTGCTGGCAAATATCTGAAGGGCAGACCATTCCCATTAAAAAAAACCCAAACAAACCACAGAAAGACTATTTACCTCACTTGGGCTCAAATGATTATTGCTATGAAGCAACTGATAGTGCAAAAGACAAGTATTCCTACAATTAAAAAGATAAGTTCAGAAATAGTTATACTAAAAAAAGTCCTTTGCATTAAAACTTCTTTCATTTGTGGAACCGATATAAGTTCTCTTACCAGTATAAAATGTGCCAGGATTACTTGATAAAGCTGACCCAGAAACCTGTCTGTGCAAAGCAAAGTCCTTCGTTCAAAGAAGCTTGGAAAAGACTGAAAGACTTTGGGG
The DNA here is from genome assembly GCF_025592945.1 of Manacus candei. Lineage (NCBI taxonomy): Eukaryota > Metazoa > Chordata > Aves > Passeriformes > Pipridae > Manacus > Manacus candei. The sequence goes on along the minus strand of NW_026138111.1, from coordinate 1,877,213 downwards.
AGGAAAAATGAGCAGGGCTACGTTTGCAACCTCATAACAAGGTGGATTTGAGAAGAACCCCAGAGAGATCTGTCCATGGCTGGAGATGGATCAAAAGCACTTGCACCACAAGGAGTCTGCTTTATGTGGGTGAAGGAAGGTCAGAGCTGGGGCTGGAAAGCCCTTGTGCCAGGGAGAGCCATGACCTGGTGCTCAGCTGGGGACCAACCAGCTCTACCATCTGGAACCAGACAGAAGCAGCAAGGACTCTGTCAGTATTTTTAGCCCTTTTCTTCAGTTATCATATTCCTGTAGCTGATTTTCCTCTCTTGGTAGGTCCTTGCACTGAAGGAGCTGTGCTGATCATGGTGCCACAACTATGCTCCAACACCCTGCCTGGGAAAGGCAAAGCCATTGCTCCCAGCAGCACAGTTCAAAACCAACCTGCAGCTCATCCTGGTCTCTCCCCACCGAAATCAGGTTTTTTTTACCAGTGCATGAGACAGTGTCAAATGCTGAAGTTCAAGTAGATAAACTTCACTTCAGCTACTTTTCTGGATCTGTGGAGAACAGAGGAACACAAAACCTTTCCTCTTTGGCTTGAAAAATCCCAGAACAATTCATGTCTGCATTTCAGTTTAATGAAGAACCTTTTTTATTGAATTCTGTCTGCTGGTGATACCCACTAGGGAACTTGTTGAAGGTTTCAGGTGAAGGCTTGATCTGTTTGATCTTGAGTCCATGGGGATGAGGAACAGGTCACACTACTTTGATCTGAAGGAGACAGTATGGGATGACATTCTTATGCTGCCTGGTCTTCCTGTAACCAGAAACCCTTGCAATTTTTACACAACATCAAATATGGATTTTTTTTCTCAGATAAATCAATGGAGCCATCTTCTAGCAGAAAGGGTTGGCCCCTGCCAGAGGACGGTTGCAAGTTTCCCAAAGACCTCTTGCCTCACCCCTCCTTCACCTGTTAGAGCCAGCAGTTAAAAAGCAGTATTTTCAGTTGCTCATACCAGACTCAACTGGACTTGTCTATCTCATACTGGCCTTCTTAGCCACCAGCGTGCCTGTAGCAAAGGTGGGTAGAGCCCTTCCCAAATTTTCGTCTGTGAAGCCTAGCCATGATGATGACCAGACTCATACTTGAGCCAGAAAGAGACATGGCTTTTCTGATAGGATTGCAGTCTCATTTTCTGGAAGTTTACTGTATACAAAAAGCACAGTTTTAATGCATTCCTGATATACCTGACCATATGATACCACCCACAAAGTATCTGCCAGAAACCCCTGTGTTTCTAGCTCTGTTCCTGACAGATGCCCTTCAGGTGTGGCATTTCTAGCCCATATGGGACCTGATAGTGTTACCTATGAAAGCACATGGAGGATGTGACACATCATTATTTATTTATTATTTATTATTTAGTTACTATTTAATTATTAATTTATTATTTAAGATTCATTAGGAACAAATTCTTCACTGTGAGAGTGATGTTGCACTGGAACGGGTTGCCTAGAGAATTTAAGGATGCCCCATCCCTGGAAGTGTTCAAGGCCAGGTTGGATGGGGCTTTGAGAAACCTGGTCTAGTGGAAGGTGTCCCTGTCCATTGCAGGGGGTTTGGAACTAGAGGATCTTTAATGTCCATTCCAACTCAAACAATTCTATGATTCTATTTGATTTGATTCATTGCCATTATGGGGCTGATGCTGTCTTGAGTCCATACCTGCTCACAGCAGAGAGCTGAAGTGATGTTTATCTACTTGCGCAGCAGATAAATTTTAGTCAGGGTAAAGCACTGACCCTCTTAACCCCTGGATGCTTACCTGCAGAAGTCTGTTCCTGTGCACCTGTACAATCAGTGGGATAACCTTTAGCTGTCTACTAGAGACTGGAGGCAGAGACTAAGCCTGCTGCAAAGCTCAGCTGGTTTGTTACCCTTTGCTCTCTTCAGAGTCCCTGGAGAGAGAGCGTGACAAACACCCTGGGGAATCATTCTGAAACCCTCTGATTGCAAAGAATGAGGCCAGGGGCTTTGAGGGCAGCTGCAGGTCTTTAAAGCACAATTTCACAGCACTTCATGCTGTATCTTAAAGGACATATTTTATTATTCGACCCTTATACAGCAGGAGCATGTTTATTCTGAGCATATTGTGAGCATGGGGCTCTGAAGGACCCAATGAAGGCTTTGGGCTTTGCTCCTCGTTGCATTCCCCTGTTCTGGTTTGCTGTATGCATGGGATCATTCCCCACATACCTTCTGAAGCTCATCCTGGAAATCAGTTCTGATTTTATCCATTAACTTCCACTCTAAATTTGTCCCTGTTCTCCTGTATTCAAAGTATTTGCTTCAGAAGTATTTTAAGCAGTTCCCATCTCTCAGCCTTCAAAGCAGCTTTGTCTTGGCTCTCTTACACTAGTTATGCCTGAAAAGCTCAAGAGAGTGTGGTTCAAGAAACCATTGCTCCCCAGCTACCTTCCCCTGCACTGGATCCCACCAGTCAGCTGGAGTTGGATCTCTGTTCACTAAAGGTACCAGGTCATGGTGTGAACTACAGGTGATCTGAGGGTCTCTGGCCACTCTCCCTGATGGTGGTGATGTTCTCAGGTATGGCAGATGACAGAATCATACCATTTTCCATGCACAGGTCCAAGGCACAGGTACACTTTATGTGTCTTGTGCTGTGGACACAGGAGAGGACCAGTTTTCAGGAAGGATGGGTTGAGTAAAGGGGAAACACAAAATGCTCCTATGAGGCCTCCAGAAGGACATGGCATTTATGGGGGTGAAGCAATGGCCCTTATTTTGGCTTTGCCTGGTTCCATATGTTGTATGCATGCACAGTGAGGGAGTAAAACTGATGAGAAAATCACCTCCTAGAGAAAACACAATACTTGGATATAGGCAGGTCCAAGACTGAAGCAATCCAGTGTCCTGGGACTGTTAATGCATGGAGCCAATGCACTTCATTAGGTACAAGAGCACATGTAAGCATGAAATTAGTGTGGGGCTAAAAATGGGCTATGATCCTCTAACTGAAATTTCCAGTATAGCAGTATCTTTTAGGGGTTCCAGCAACACTGCAGTAACAGAGACATGAAATTGTACTTAAAAGCTTGAAAGAAAAAGGACAGGTACAACACAGCAGAGAAATGTAGCAATGAGAATAAGTGAACATAAGGTGTGACTAGTAAGGAAGTACCATGGTCCAGAGGAGATTAAAAAATCAACAGAATGTGAGGTCTGAAAGATGTAAGTTATAGCATCGTATGTAACACAAGCCGATCAATCTTCAGGATAATTTTTTGTATTTCTTGTGGTCCACCAAAAATCATAATAATTGTAAAAATTGGTTTACCCAAAACCTGTTTGCTTCATTCTCTCAACAGCCTTATTGGAACCAGCAGATTTTCTTGGGAGTGCTGCAAAGAGCACAACATCCTTTAAAATTGATAAATTATAGAGCATAGTATTCTGCTTTTTAAACAGTACTAATTAAATGCTTTCAACTCTGCAAAATGTGTATCCTCCATTTGAATGGATTCTGTCAAATGTGAACCTGTTTTAGTTGATTATTGCATAAGGAATTGGTGTATGTAAAATTAAGAATTACCTCAGTCATCTCCCTGCCGTGGTTCCTGATGCTCTGATTGCTCAGATGCTTGCTATGCATATACTTGTATCCAACTGAAATGCACCCCTGTGGCTGTGTGGAGGGGTCCATCTGCCCTACTGTAGGCAAACCCAATATTCAATTCAAATTTGAACAAAACTTGCTCAAAAAAATGGATAGATGTGGCACTTCATGGACACAGTTTAGTAGCGAACACAATGGTGAGGGGTTAATAGTTGATGATCTTAGAGGTCTTTTCCAACCTTAATCATTCTATGATTCTATGAAAATACTCAAGCCTCCACTAGTCTTTAGCAGCTACCCTGCCCTGGGTATCCCTGGTAGGTTGGATCAAGCTCAGGTGTGTCCCAGTGGGCCCCATCTGCAGCTGGGACAATGGCATCCCTGTACCTGAAAAAACCAGGATGTTCTGGAAGAACTGAGCTACAAGGAATGAAATGCATTGCATGAGCCTGGCAATTTGTGGGACTATCTTGTATAATTTATTTCTTTTTGTCTCTTTTCTTCTTAAAATAGAAGTGTACTACTTTGCAGCTTTGTGAAAACACAAATCCATATTCACATTAAGTACACAAAAATTTTGTTACAAATTGCTGTTTTCTTCATGGTTTACTTTTTTCTCTTCTTTATGTAGAGAATCAGAAAGACAGAACTTTATTTTTTTTCCAATGCAGCTGACATTTTAGAAATCAGGTCTAAGAAAACAAGAAGAGAGTAAAATGTATTCATATTTATGTATCAGAAGGTATCCCTCTTTGACCTTATTTTGGCTAGGATCAAGAACACCCAACAGGTTAATGACACCTGTGGCATTTATAAAACTAGAGTACTAGAGTCACTTTTGCCTCCAACACTTCTCCCTGCTGCTATAAAATTTATGAGCATTATATCCTACTTGGACCAGAAGGTCTCTGCTCTTACAGCGTTTACGAGCTTTGCAGGAGTGCCAGGGTGTGAGGAACTCTGAAGTTTTCCAGAAACTATTGAAATTCCAGAGACATAGACTGAGAAATTTGCAATTCTTACAACCTTCTTTGCATAGGAAATAGATTTCCATCAATCAGGAGGTATAGGGGCATTCCTATGGGAGTACCTAACTGAAATTAGCCCAACAATCTCACTCTAAAATAGTAAAAGGCTCTAGTCTGAGCTAACATAACAAACCATAGTTATTAGATATAGCTAGTTTGGAGATAAGATTTCTGTTGCCTTTCCTCCAGCTATTTATAGTAACACAGAAAGATGAAGGTTTATGATGCTTTTTCCAAGGGTGAAAAACTCAGGTATGTGCTAGGGATTGTAAATGTTGAAAACTGCCACTGAGTAGCCCTGACATTCCTCCCCAGCTTCCGTGATTCAGAGAAAAATTTACAATTAATTAATTTAGTTTTCATGTGTGTTTAGGTAGATTTGTCATGATAATAAAAACCCCTTATAATCTTAACTGGGAAAGATTTTTGCCTCTTTGCAGCAAGTCTGGTGAAGCAGTCATAAAGAGAACCTTAAAAAGCAGCACACAGTTCAGTTACAATCCTGCATACACCACATGCTTCAGTGTCACAGGAAACACTGAAGTAACAGCAGACATAATTCTGAAATCCAGTCTGACTGTGAAATCTGCAAAGTGACTGATAACCTGGGGAGAGAAATAAGTTAAAATCTAAATTGCATCTTGGTTTACTGCAAGAAGACTCTTGAAGAAAACCCAAAGCTTACACTGAGTATGCTCTAAGTATCGAGGCTAATTTTGTAAATTGAGTGGAATATCACATTGAGCCTCCCATGTGATACAGATGAAGAAAGATCTTGACTACATTAGGGAGGAAAAACCTTCAGAAGAACAAAGTTGTACCTCCTCTGTTAGGATCTGTGTTGACTGCTGGGGCAGCCAGGCTCAAACTAAGAAAAGAAACACCACCGTGCAGCAAGGGGGTGGTGAGGCAAAATCTTAAGGCAAAACTTGTCAGCTGCAATCTCATCTTCCCTAACATCACGAAATGAAAGCAGGACTGAGAACATGTCTAGCAGGTGAAGTGAGGTGCAAATTGTACAAGAAAAACAGCAGAATCATGGGAGGGAGAAACAACTTCAAAGTCCTCAGCCTGGAAAATGGTGATGGGGGTAGAAAACATTTAGAGAGATGAAGGAAGGGTAAGCTTGAGTGAAGCACTGTCTCCTGTCACTCATCTCCCCTGTGCTAAAAATGTATCAAGAGGTACATTCTCCAAAGAGTCTGTTTGCAAATCACTCAGAAAAGCCAGATGGTCCTCCACGAGCCCCAGAGCATCATCCTCCAAGTCAGCAGCAGCAGCCTCTGGAGGAGGAAGCACGCTGGGCTCCGCTGGAGCTACACAGCTCTGCCCTGGAAGACCCAGTAAAATGTGCCACTGTTTTCTACATCTTGAGTGATCCTGACTATCCTATTTATTTATTTCCACCTTCCAGCAGACATGGGAAATACTCCTTCAGGTGACCAGCTCCTGGTTATTCTCACATCACTCTGGGCTGCACTGAAAGGCATACTTATATGGGCCCTCATCTTCCTTCAGTAACATCCTGATCCATTGTCCAATTTCAACCATATTGGACAAAAAGGCAAAGGTCTTCAAGAGAGTCAAGATCCTACAGACTCCACAGAAAGCTACAGGCTACACAGAGGAGACACTGTGGTTCCAATACCCTCAAGCTTACCCCTGTCACTTGTGAGTTTTGACTGAGATGTGCAGTCAAATGGTTGCCTGCATGTTGCTGTCAAATTACTCTGCAAGAGGAGACTGTACATATATGCAGGGACCACAGAAAATCTCACTATAATTCAGTCATAAAGCCAATCAAGCAAGAGACATAAATCTGCAGATAACTAGGTTTTGAAAGAACAGGTGTTTGCAAGCTGTTGTTATCTAATTAATTTTTCTATCCATTCTCTACACGTTGTTAATAATCTCCATGTGAATGTTCACTGTCTACCTGAGTCTACAGACCAAAACCAGTAACTCAAAGTGTTACAGGATAAAGTGATCACATCAGCACTGCCTGTTCCTCTTGATGGTGTAGTGAAGACTAAACTCTTTAACCAGGGTAACCCTGGTGGCTTTTCTTGCCACACTGGCTCAAATAGGAGTTTCATCTATGAAGTGTGGAATGGCTAGTAAAAACATTAGTAGTAGTCCTGCAACTGCGCAGGGCACTTTAGTCCAGAATTTAAGTTATCAAAACCAATCAGCATGTTCTTAAATGTGTGCTTAGGAGTTTTGCTAAACTAGGTAACAATCTTGAATTATAACTTTAAAAAGTCGCCACTCAAATAGTTTTTAAAAAAGACAGATTGACTCAGGTTGGGCTGAATTAACAATTAAGGTTTAGACCTTACTTTACAAAGGAATATACAATTTGCATTACTTGTCGTTGGACTTGGATTCATCTGAAAGGATTCCTTCCTTGTGAAAGCAAGTAACTCATTTGGAGAAATATCCTATAATAGTAATGAAGGCAAAATTCCTCTGACTTCAGAAAGTCAACATTTTTACTTGCTTCATACCAATACTCAATGATTTTGCTGTTGATCACTGGGTGAGTACTGATACCTTCTGAAAAGCAAGAAATTAAAGTTTTCATGTTCAAAAATAAGTAGCTTGTGGAGAGAAAGGAAGAATTTCATGGAAATTAGGAAAGATTCATTGCAAAGTCAGAAAGAAAAGTCATGAAGGTATGATTTTGAAGGCCAAGTGAAAGTGGAAAAGCTAAAATGTCAAATAACTCCTTTTTCAGACTGGGGAGATTAATTCCTTGTGTAGACTCACTAGGAGTAATTCTGGTGTATGGTAGTGTTTTCCCCAGTTATGAGCATCAGAATCAAAACTGTTAGTCATAGATGAATTTATGTAAATTGAAGTGGTATTTTCCCTTCCCCACGAATTCTGAAAAGCTGCCAAAAGGTATTTTATCTGTCCGTTAGCTCCCATCACAGCCCAATTACATCAAATTACAGATACAGAATTTTTTCATGATTGCATTGAAATAGAAGTCCAATGTGATAAGTTGAAAACAAACTGTGAAAATGTAGGATGAGTACATAATGCATTGTTTAACATACAAAGTAAAATCTATATTATGCATAAACACATTTAAAGTTTCTTAGGATATAGCTTAGGTTCCTGCTAGCTCCTATTTTCTTTCTAAGCCAAAGAATTTAAAGTCCTTACATTGTCTATGATTTAAATGGGAATTTTAAACAGCCTGAAACTGAAATATTTCATCATTAGATTATCAGCTTCAGATAGCAGAATGAAAGGATTTGCTTCTGCAACACAAGACTTGATGTGGGCTCTAGTGCAAAGCTTTATGTTTTGGATAACTGTGTCTCTCAAGACCTGAAGGCCAGATGTTGTACAGTATTTCTCTCTATTTCAGAGAACTATGTTTTGCCCTTTTGAAAACATGAGAAGGCAGAATTGCTATCAATCAGAAGCTGAAACGACTCCAATCCTATAGCAAAAAGACTTACAGAACTCATTAGTAGATGTCCTAAAATTATGCAGCTAATTTATTTTGAATGCAAGACACAAATAATTTTTAAAGTAGAAGTTTTCTTAAGATATTCTTAGTTATACAAGTATACAAAGTCTCAAACACAAGGCTTTGCTGTTTTCTTGACAAAAATAAAGTTTACATATCTGTACATGACAAAAAAAAATTTCAAAACCAAGGTGAATAAATTGCACTGAATATCCATATCTTCTGAAAATGCTCAAAAATAGTCTTTCTAACTTCTAATCTAATTTCTTTCTAAGAGAATAGCTTGCTGTTAATTATGTGTTAGATGTGGAAAGGAACACCATAGTTAAAAAAGAATGCAACTGTAGAAATTAATTTTTGTGTGCTTTTCCTCTGTTACAGATTCCAGTTGTGCCTTTTGCCAATAATGGACCTGAAAGCTGATAGAAATGCGTTAGACACAAGAGAAACACATCATTACAGAAAAGCCTGGGAAAAGGAGATATGACAAATTACACGAGCTAATTCTGAGCAGCCTGGAGTCCCTGTGGATCCTGTGAAAAATGAGGCATATGGGTTGACAATACAGGCAGCAGAACGTCTCTCTCCTGAAACGAAGACTCGATCCAGCTCTCAACAATTTTCATGTAACAGGAGTCTTAGTGAAGCCAATAGTTGTGTAAAATACTAACAGGAATGAGATCAGACTAAGGGGGGAGATGTCCTTTGGTTAACTACTGCACTTCATAGGACATATGGACAATCCATGTTGGTGTGGCAGCTCCAGTACAACAATGCTGGTGGTAGGTTGAGGTCTGGGGCTTCAGCTGGCCCTGGGCAGCAAAGATGGGAAAAGGGAAATTGGGCACCTGCCACTGTTGGAAGCAGGGAACCCAACTTGTTTCCCACACAGAAAATGCTCTTACCCTGCCAGGAGTTCTGTGACCACAAATGTGAAGCTCATATTTTATCTGGTACAGCAAAAACCAGGCAAGGAAAGGTGGAACAGCTCACTCAGGATGATACAGAAAGCATATGGCAGCAGTAGGCTTTCAGGGAAGGGCAATTTTCTCTTTAATTCCTCATTTTACTACATCTTTATGGCATAAGGCGGCACGAGTTTATTCTCTGGTGAGGTCCCCTACGCTGAAAAAGAACTAGAGGAAGGAGAAAGGGGAAAGACATGCTAGTACTCCAGAGCAGCCCAGGCAGAAACGCAAACTAATAAAAATGATGATGATGTTAATAATAATACGATATATGAAATAACTACAGCTGACATATGATCTATTGATTAAAGTCTTTCATATGACAGGATGTCAGCCAGCAGAAATAGGAAATCAATACCTCATTTAACAGCAAAGAACGACTCAATCTCCTCCAGGCCAAAGAGAGACTGACTGGGCTGTTTGAGCAGAGGCAGTATGAAATTATTTGAACTATTTTTGTGAAAAAGGAAGGTTTGATTATACTAAATAATGTGTTTCCTTGAGTTCATCAGGGAGGGGTACTGTCAGGTAGCTTATGATCAATTAGATAGTCTAACCAAACATCAGTGTTCATGCATTTCAATGCAAGTTTCTGGGATTTTTGGATAAAACATTGATTGTAGATTCCAGTAAATCTGCATTTAAGTACATATAAAAAAGGCAGGAAAGGCGATGTTTTTAGGACTTCAGTATTATTCCCATATTTGCTGCAAAATGCAGAGTCTGCCCCAAAGTCACATGTTTGCCCCTGAGAGTTGACAGGCCACAAGCAACATGTCCATGAGGAGGCCCTGGGGGAGGAATGTTCTTCACACTGTACGTGATCACATTCCTCCAGGGAGGAGCAGACGGGTGCATCAATTGTTCCTTTTGGTCTCCTGAACCACAAGAGTTTTCTAAGCTGTGCTACCAGACATCACACAATCGGGAGTTTTTGTCCCATTCATTTCTTTTTTTGAGGCAAATATTTTAGTTCTAGGGGTTTTGGTTTCAGTTCCTATAAACGAATCTTTGGTGAAAACAGAACGAGAAATAACTAATGCATTTTTAATGGGGAAGACAATCTCAGGATCCCAGGAACATGGGATCCATGGATGGGATAGGTTACTGCATGACATTTTTATAACTGGGTTGAATACAAAAGATCTACTGCTTCATGAGCCTAAGTTACTGAGACTCCTGAAGGACCCAATAGGAGATAATTCTGTGGTTTGTGGGTTGTGATTTCTGGGCAGCTTATAGGGAGTCATATTTCCCTTATTTCTCTTTGTAAGAAGAGAATAAAGCGATAAAAAAGACATGAATACAACAAAGCAATTTGTAAAACTACATGGGAAAGCTCTTCACTGCAGCAGAAATATTGCATTTTCATGCATACAAACCACCAGTGATCTGCAGAGAAAACTGATTCTCTACAGTTCCACAGAAATAAAGGTGTTATACATGTAGTTTCACAAGGGAAGGTTTACCACGAGCACTCTTCCCATACAGTACCTCCCCTACCTTTTTTCTGTTCCCCCACAGCTTGCTCCTTTTTGTCAATTCTGAAGGTGGAAATCCTTCAAAGGCATGCTGGTTACCTAAGGTGCAGGGTGTACATGTGAAAATGCAACACTGAAGGACATGAAAAATGTCAACAGAACTGGAGGGGAACTGTGATAACATTGATTAAATTCACTATTTTATCTTTGCCCGTACCACTTAACCTCACCGTAGTGTATCTACTGCTATTTAAGCTGCCAGGATGGTGGCACTTTGGCTTCCAGTCAATAAGAAGGGGCTCAGGGAGGGACTGAAGCATTTTCATCACATTCCTTTTTCCTGCGTACATCTCCCCCAAACACAGAACTCCTCTCCAGAATAAAGCCAAATTCCAGTTGTTTCTTTTCAGGAACTGGAATTAGTGTTTTTTTCTTTACTCTAATACTCCATACCTTGTTTTAGCAATTGTACCAGATGGGTTTTATTTAATACACAATTTGCTACCAATACAATGGTCCCCTGATAACACTCCTGTGAGTGATCTTTTCCTGCAGCCGTGTTGACAATCCCAGAGAAGAGCCAAAGATCAAAAGAGCACAAATGCTAAATAACCTGTTAATCAAAAATATCGGAGCTAAAATTGACTGGCAAGGTATTTTGGGGAAATCCACAGAGTCATTACTAATCCTTTCCACCTCTCTGTTTTAAAAAAGGCATTTGTTTCCAGAGCAATAAATTGTTCACAAAAATAAATTAAAAACAGACTACGGAGAATTAATGAATCCATAATTTCAATATGCAGAGATGAGGGTAAGAGCTCAGTATTTGGCAAGCATATATTTTTTTTTCTGCTCGTTTTTGTAGCGACCAATGAAGAGTTAATTTATTCTTGGTTTAAGCAAAAAAATAGAAAAATTGAAGCTCACACTCCTGACTTGATTTTAAAGTTTTCTTATTAATATAACTGTTTTCCACAACTATCAGTACCAAGTATCACGTCTAGAGTATTGTACATTCTCAGTATGTGGTACAGTGAACTAATTAAACCCTATCCTGCACTCTTAGGAAATGCAATAGCCCAACCATGTAATAGGCTCACTAGTTATAAGGAAAACATCAGGTCTTCAGGGACCTTCAAAAGGTTCCAATATCTAACTTACCTTTTCTCTACAAGTAATTAGCTAGAAAAGATGAGTGACCTCAGAGTACATGCTCCCTGGTTTCAGGCAAGGCTGTGGTTCAGAGAGCCCTCTCTTTGCAGCCCCATATCCAATGCAGTGGCATGAATCCTCGTGACCTGCTGGCACAAGTGTGGTGGAGTGTCGTGACCTCCTCCTCTAGGGATGGGTGGAAAGACTCAAGCCCAAAAGGAGCTTTGGAACATCATCACCTGTAAAACCACAGTTTCTCTTGGGATTTGCAGGCCACTAGCTGCAGCACTGCAAACAGCAACTCTTTTTTAGTCTAATTCAGGCAGAGGTACTGCTTAAACCCCCCCATCCGTACCATTATTTTTGTATAGGGATATAGAGATTTGGGAATGTAAATGTTGAAGAGTGTGGTGATGTTGCCTCATTTTAGAGAGAAAGCACATGATGCTCTTAGTTTCACCTCTACAGCTCGGGCAAACCAGTGCTGAAGTGGAGGGGCACCAACCAGAGTAGCTAAGGTTGGCATGTCCCAAGCAGGGGGCTGATGTAATTGCCCTAAGGGTGGCACTGGTTCCGCATGGAGGATGAAAGAGGTGACACTTGTTTAGAACAGGAATGTAAATGAAACCTGAGCTATTTCTGAAGGCCTGAAACCTGTGAACTGCCTGCTGAGCAGGTGCTAGTTGGGACGTGGACAGGCAACACAAAGACTTCCCTATCACAAACTCTCCCTGTACTAATGTCAAGAAAGGCATCATTAAAGGACGTTCAAGACATGGAAAGCTGTACTTTGCACAGTTCCATAGTACTGTCTATTCTAGGAACTTCTATAGTAGGGTACAGCTTAATTCTTTTTAAACTGTCCATGTGGCAGAGATACTCTCCTCCTTATACAGCGGAGGAATCTAAGACATTCAGACTTTTAATCCTGTACTGTGTTTTGCTCCAGGATGTCCGAACTGCCTCCTGAAAAACCTGTCTGCAGCTTTGCTGGCTCCTTGAATATGCAAAAACATTTGGGCAAGTGCCATAGCATCTGAAAGCCCACCACCACACACTGCCCCAAAGATGTCCCTGGTGGCACAAGGGCAGTGGTGGAAGATCCAGCGCATCATCAGAACTCGGACTGATTCCAAAACATTCATACCCTTGGTCACCATCAAGTGTTCCCATGCTCAAGTTTCCAAGCCTGGCCTGGCAGGTCCCATAGCTGAGGGAGTCCAGCCACACCTTCACCACAGAAACATCATCTTCCCACTGCAGAAACACAGCATTGCCCAGTGAGCAGCTATCTCACCCTTTGGACTCTTTGTGACTTTCTAGGATTGTTCTTGGAACTGTATGGTTTGAATATTTCATGCTGTAATGCAGCATACCAGCTGGTATCTCAGGAGGAATTTTTGAACTCATATAAATTAATTATCTCTCCTACCCACAGATCATTTCTTCAGCAGGCTTGGACAATTTGTTTGTTAACTACCGGCTAAAAACTACTTAATTTTCCCCCTCAAAGCTATTTCTCAGTTAATATTGTGTATGAGTGGTTTTTTGTATTATTTTCCAGAGATCAACTATTTTATTTACAATTCCTTGAAGCTTAAGTCTCAAATACCAAAGCTAGACATAGAATCAGAGAATCACTTCAGTTGAAAAAGACTTCCAAGATTACTGAGTCCAACCTTTGACCAATCACCACCTTGTCAACCAGACCATGGCACTAAGTGCCATGTCCACTCACTTCTTGAACACCTTCAGGGATGGTCAAACTAAAGGGCAAGAAGCATATGCACAGGCAATGGAAGCAAGGCCAGGTATCCTGGGAAGACTATAGGGATGCTGCCCAATTGTGTAGGGATGGGATTAGAAAAGTCAAGATGCAGCTGGAGCTGAACTTGACAAGGAACGTAAAGAAGAATGATAAGGTGTGTTAACCAGAAAAGGAAGGTCAAAGAAAGCATACCCCCTGATAAACAAGGCTGGCAAACTGGTAACAATGGACAAGGAGAAGGTTGAGGTACTCAACAACTTTTTGCCTCAGACTTCACTGGCAACCTCTCTTCCCACGTCTCAAGTGGATGGTTCATAAGACAGGGTCTGGGAGAGCAAAGTCCTTCCCATTGTAAGAGATCAGATTTGTTACCACCAGCCTGAACACACCTAATCTATGGGACCTGATGAGATGCATCCATCCCAGAGTCCTGAGGGAATTGACTGCTGTAGTTGCCAAGCCACTTTCCATGATATTTGAAAAGTCATGTCAGTCAGGTGAAGTCCCAGGGCACTGGGAAAACGGAAACATTACTCTCACCTTTAAAAGGGTAGAAAGGAGGACCCTGGGAAGTACTGACATGTCAATCTCACCTCTGTGCCTGTGTGGGAAGATCATGGACAGATCCTCCTACAAGCTATGCCAAGGTACATGGAGAACAAGGATGTGATTTGGGGCAGCCAGCACGGCTTCACCAATGGCAAGCCCTGCCTGACCAAACTAGTGACCTTATACAATGCAGTGACTACATCAGTGGACAAGGGAAGAGCTACGGATCTTGTCTATCTGGACTGCTGTAACACCTTTGACATGGTCCTCTGCAACATCCTTCTCTCTTAACTGGAGATACATGGATTTGATGAGTGGACTGATTGGACAGTCACATCCAGAGGGTAGTGGTTAATGGCTCTATGTCCCAATGGACATCAGTGACAAGTGAGGTCCCTCAGGGGTCCTTATTGGGACCAACACTGTTTAGTATCTTCATCAGTGACATTGACAGTGGGATCAAGTGCACCCACAGCAAATTTGCAGATGACATCAAGCTGAGTGGTTTGACTGACATGCCTGAGGGACAAGGTGGCATTCAGAGGGACATGGGTGTGCTCAAGAAGTAGGCCCATGGGAATCTTATGAGGTTCAAGAAGGGCAAGTGCAGGGTCCTACACCTGGGTTGGGGTAACCTCTGGTATCAATTCAGGCTGGGGGATGAAGGAGCTAAGGGCAGCCCTGACAAAAAGGACTTGGGTGTACTGAAAAACTGTATGTGAGCAAACTGTGTGCACTTCCAGCCCGGAAAGTCAATTGTATGTGGGGCTGCACCAAAAGCAGCATGGTCAGTAGGTCAAGGGAGGTGATGCTGCCCCTCTACTCCACTCTGGTGAGACCCCACCTGGAGTGCTGCATCCAGTCCTGGGGCTCTCAGCACAGGAAAGACATGGACCTGTTGGAACTGGTCCAGAGGAGGGCCATGAAGATGATCAGAGGGTTGGGAGCAGCTCTGCTATGAGGACTGAGAGAGATGAGGCTGTTCAGTCTGGAGAAGAGAAGGTTCTAGGGAGACCTTACTGTGGCCTTTCTGTACTTGAAGGGGGCTCCTAAGAAAGATGGGGACAGACTTTTTAGTAAGGCCTGTTGCAATAGGACAAGTAGTAATATTTTTAAACTAAAAGAGGGTAGATTCAAACTAGATATAAGTAAGAACTTTTCGAGGGTGGTGATACACTGGAACAGGTTGCCCAGAGAGGTGGAGATGCCCCTTCCCTGGAAACATTCAAGGTCAGATTGGGCAGGGCTTTGAGCAACTTGGTCCAGCTGAAGACCCCTGCTCATTGCAGGTGTCTTCAGCTGCAGGTCTCTCTCTCATCGCAGACATTTAAAGGTCTCTTCTAGTCCAAACTATTATATGAATCTATGTTTTTTTGATTGATGCTAGAAGGTATATGCATCATATGCCAAGAAAACTGACTTTCTGGGTTCAGCAAAGGCAGTAGAAGCAGCTGCTCACGGACTGCAGATGGCACTGGGGAAGCTCAAAATGACAAATGCAAAGGTATGCATTTGGATTTTGCTTTCATTACAGGTCCAGCCCTGGGCAAGACTGACATTCACCGCTAAGTGTTAAAAGAACTTGCATCATGTTATACAAAGTGCACATGCTGTCATGGCCACACACAAATCAGAAATGAAACTGAGAAACTAATAAATCTGAATGTACCTGCTCCATGTCTGCACAAACTCCCCTTCAGGGCCCTGCCAGCACACCTGAACTTCAATAACCCTGTGATGTTATGCTGAGCACAGGCTACCAGCTGTGGCAGCGACTTTCTACCAAGCTAGAAAACTCCTAGCTAACCATTAAACTCTGTTAAGACTGGAGTTGGATGCATTTCCTCAGGACAGATGTTAATTGTCTTTTTCCTGTAGCAGTTCAAAGGGGGAATTAGCCAAGTACCCACAGGGACTTGTGATCCCTGGGGTGTACTGCCTGCACAGACCTACCTGGCCTGCCAGGACTGCCACCCTGTAACATGCCTGGGATGCTCAGCATCTTCCAATGAAAGATGGAAAGGGCATGAGTGAGAAACAGATGGCCAAAAGCATCATTACCTTTGGCATTTTCTAAGAACCTCATGCGATGTCAGCAGTTAAAGCCGTAAAGCGATCTCAGAAGGCAGGATCTTTTTTCTAAGGCAGAAGCAAATTGCTGGAAGTTTTCTTCTTTTCCATGTTCAGAACAAAGGACTGTTGAGAATTCCTGGGGCGGCTGGTGAATATCCTCAACAAAAGTGTACGGCTGAGTTTAATGTATTCCTATCACAAGCGGTGAGGATGTTTGTTAAAGAGCACTGAACTCCAAAACCTGCTTTAAAGCTGTTAAATCTGATCTTTGGTTCTGTAACACATCTATGAAATAAGGGGAGCCTGTCGGCTGCATGGCAGCTGCTGTGACTTCTCCATGCAAGTTACTCCCTCCCCACTACCAAAGCGCCTTGCTCCTGGAAAAGCACTGTCTGGGAAGCAGTAAATAAAAAATGGGCATGATCTGCTAAGACCTAATTCCTTGTAGATCAATTCTTTATTGCTAATGACACAGTAGGAGATGCTTGTATTTGGCCACCTCACACCCCATGGTAATATCTGGACCAGAACACCAAACTAACCTGCATTACACTGCAGCACAGTCTTCTCCGTGGCTTAACTGCTGCAAACCAGTGCTGGGAAGGGGGTGATGGGAGTGGGGAACAGGGAAGGAGGTATTTCTAACTGGTTTGAAATATATAGCAATGAAGCATCACAAATCTGGACTTGATTTTCAATTTGACTAAAAGTATTTCTGTGCTCAGTTTTTTAAAGGAAATTTTATGTTGTCTACAGCCAGTTCTCACCAGAGTTTCAGCCTAGGTAAAAAACTACTGGAAAATGGTTCGGAAAATCCTTCAAAGCTATCACACATTTGATAGCTGCAATAACAAATTTTTATTTGGAAAATCTTATTTATCTTTCAGATGAAATCAGTACAGAAGAGGAAGATAGCATCTGGCCATATCACTATGTGTCACACAAAACACCAATATTTATTTTTAAAACTACTGTCTGCCTATGCTGAATATACTCCCTAATCACAGGACTTTGAAGAGTATTTCCACACTTATTCCTTTTGCAAATGTCAAGATCACTAAGGGATTAACTGTAACATTTTATAATCATTTTTCTTCTCAGCAGTTCATAAAGGAATGCTTACACCCAGGGAATTTTTCTTTAATTTTTTTTTTTTTTTTGCCAGATTGTGAGATCAAACACAGCCAAACCAATTATCTGCAATTCTCAAATGACAAAGATGCAAACAAAAATATTTGCAGCAAAGCGAAGGAAGTGCCAAATTTCTTTGTAATGCAACAGAAAAACAAGTGTTGCGGTATTTTTAAGTGCTTTGATTAATACTCTCAGTGGGACAATACGTCAGGTGTTATTGCAAGGTCAACTCCGCTGAATGAAGCTGAACCGTATTCAGCCTCTGATTTTGCAGTTATGTATGTCCTTATGTCACTACTTGGGACTACTGAAGCACAAAGCCAGAGTACGATGTGCTCAATTTGTCCTTTGGTTGCTCCATAAAGCAGCAAAAACAGCCCCAGGAAGGCACAGCCACATCATGAGATTTGTGGAAGAGTTGGGAGAAGCTCCTGAGCTTTTTCTTGGGAATATTCTTGGTGGACAAAAGCAGCAACAGGAGAAGAGTGGTCCCCTGCAGAAGCACAAGGACAACAAAGCAGCCTTCAGAGATGAACCAGAGTTGTCATCATGGCTGGGCTTCATGAACGAAGATTTGGGAAAGGCTCTATCCACAGTTGTTACAAGCACGCTGGTGGCTAAAAAGGCCAATACGAGACAGACATGTCCGGTTGCAAAAGGTACAGCAGAAAGACTCCTTAGGTGGTATATTCTGCAAGACACGATTCTTTCTGCATTGTCTTTTCT
The DNA here is from genome assembly GCF_025592945.1 of Manacus candei. Taxonomy (NCBI): domain Eukaryota; kingdom Metazoa; phylum Chordata; class Aves; order Passeriformes; family Pipridae; genus Manacus; species Manacus candei. Next base: position 1,859,227 of record NW_026138111.1, on the reverse strand, counting down.
CCTCAAGGGTGATCCTGCGTGTGTTCTCGAAGGAAGCAGCAGTGTTATAGATGGTGTGTCTCCAGGCCTCCCGATTTGAGGCCAGAGTAGACCAGTTATGTTGATCAATATGTCCAAGGCTGATACGTTGTTTCAGGGAGTCCTTGTATCTTTTCTTCGGGGCTCTTATTCCACCAGAGTTGTATCAATGGAATATCATCACAGTTGATATGGCTTCAGGATTCGCTACAGGCTTGGGACAGAGTGGTTGAAAAGTTGCTTCGTGGAAAAGGGTATGGGGGTGCTGGTCAACAGCCATGAACCAGCATACGCCCAGGTGGCCAAGAAGACCAATGGCATCCTGGCCTGTACTCAGAATCACAGAGTCGGTCAGATTGGAAGGAACCACAGTGGGTCATCTGGTCCAACTTCCCTGCTTAAGCAGGGTCATCCTAGAGCACATGGCACAGGATTGCATCTAGACAGTTCTTGAATATCTCCAGTGAGGGAGACCCCACAACCTCTCTGAAGAGTATGTTCCAGTGCATGGTCACTCTCATAGTAAAGAAGTTCTTCCTCATATTCAGGTGGAACTTCCCATGCATCAGTTTCTGATGATTTCCTCTTGTTCTATTGGTTGGCACCACTGAGAAGAGCCTGGCTCCTTCTTCTTGGCACCCCTCCTTTAGATATTTATGTACTTGGCACCTTGAATCCTGTGTTCGGTTTTGGGCCCCTCACTACAAGAAAGAGGTGCTGGAGCATGTCCAGATAAGGGCAACAGAGCTGGTGAGGGATCTGGAGCGCAAGTCTTATGAGGAGTGGCTGAGGGAGCTGGGGGCGTTTATCCTAGAGAAAAGGAGGCTCAGGGGGGACCTTATCCTCTCTACAACTACCTGAAAGGAGATTGTAGCCATGTTGGTGTTGGTCTGTTCTCCCAGGTAACAAGCAACAGGACAAGAGGAAAAAGCCTCAAGTTGTACCAGGGGAGGTTTAGCTTGGATATTAGGAAAAAGTTTTTCACAAAAAGGGTTGTCAAGCACTGGAAGAGGCTGTCCATGGAAATGGTTGAGTCACTATCCCTGGAGGTATTTAAAAGATGTGTAGTTGTGGTGCTTAGGCACATGGTTTAGTGGTGGACTTTGGAAGTGCAGGGTTAATGGTTGGACTCGATGATCTTAAAGGTCTTCTCCGACCTAAATGATTCCGTGATTGCAATGGAGACTCAACCCATGATCAACATGGGCCTCTGGAAATATCCATAGTCAGTGCAACTTTGTGACAACTGCAAGTTGAGCACTGCTGATCTGAAGAGTGCAGGATGTAGTTATGCAGAAACCTCATTTGTACCCTTACAGTCCAATTGCATAATCTCAGTGCTATATAAAGAGGTTCTCTGCAGGGGGCTTGACAGGCACGCTGGATAGTCCCTTCTTACATGCAAAATAAGGATCTGAAGGCTGACATGCAGTGAAGCTTGAAATGTAAAAACAGCACACAGAAAGTTCAATATGCAATTAACCACAAAGGCAACACTGCCTTAGTTTTTAGGAACATTTATAATATGCTGCCTGAGCTGATCCAATCGTATGGAAAAGACAGCAACTGACAATGTCTCAGAGGAACAGAACAAACCTGAGTGTATTTAAGTCATGACATACACATGACAAAAATGGCAAATGGGAAATAAATGATCAAGAGGCTCAAGATTTTCAAAAATTGACTACAATTTTGAAGATATTTGGATCAGTCATATTATAATAGAGGCCTGTTTTTCAGAAAGTGCTGAGTAGATCCTCACTGACAGCAACATCACTGTATGGTATCTCAAACCATGTATCCAGGAACTGTGACATCCTCAGTGGTTTTTGATGACAGCCATCAGAAGGACAAGGTGCTCAGAGGCAATTGTCTTGGGTCACATGAATGCTCAGCTCCATATTTGCTGGGACATGACTGCTCCCCTGCCATTTACGTGAGACCTGAGTGCAGCCTGAGTTTACCCAGACTCAATTTAAGTGGGGGCACATTGAATTAATTTTTAAGAATGTCCTTTAAGGATTGTTCTATTTTTTTGTTAGTGAAAGGACTATGAACTGTATGGGAAAGGACAGTTAAAACCCTGCCCTCACTGAATATTTGATAATTTCTAAACAGGTGGAAAAAATAGGCATGCAGAATGCAGAAAATCAAAAAGGTGAAGAGCCTCAGGGTGAGAGAAAATTGTGCAAAAGCTTCTGTCTTTGAGTGTTGGTAGAAAGACTGACAGCTTCAAATTTTGTGAGATAATCCAGATTAATACCCGTTCATCCTCTCCTCTCCTTTTCTTCCCTTCTTTGACCTCCCTCAACCTGCCATCTCTTCTCTAGCATAGCTTAAACTTCAAATTCATCCTTTACTTCAAATTCTCACATATGTGAGTTTATTTCACTGTTCTGAATGGAAGCAAATGAATTTTATTTTCATGGCTCACTCTCCCTATGCCTTCTGCATGGTCTGATACATTAATTCAGATTATCATTCTGTGCACTTTTTGCATTAATTCTCAACTGACTGACCCTCTTCATCTGTAATTATTACCATGAAGGTTTTGAATATCATTAAACTCTTCTCACCGACTGCATTAACTTTAAAAGGTAATTTGATTAATTCTGCAAGCCACTGGTAGATGGAGATTTAACGCCTCATGGAATTTCTGCATTATCAGTATTTTGCAGCAAGTAGATCTGAAAGATAAACAAAATCCTTGGAGACCAGATGAAAAAGGTTGGCTGTTTGTGCAAAAGATTTTAAGTAATTTCGTTAAGCTTTAAAAACAGTGTTCTAAATTGTTTTTCCCAGAATTACAAACAGATCATTCCCCTGCATTCCCCCACAGTACTGATTTAATAACTTTTCATTTCTGTGAAACGCATATATTTCCAGAGCTCAGCCAAAGGTTCTTCACTTGGGAAAACACAATGTCTGTGAGGTAGCAAAAGTTATCAACTGATAAATTGTAGAACAATATAGCCTGCCAAAATAGTCAACATGTAAAGACTTTACCTAACTTAAAAACTTCTTGGAGAGCAAAGACACATGCTAATGCAGCTTCAGTGTCTGGTGTCACACAAAGCTGATGCTACTGTGTTTAAATAAAAGTGCTGGAGGATGGTAATGGTGTAAAATACAGTGCATAGCATTACTGAGCAGTAATGCATTAATGACCCAGTGCAAACAATTGCAGATGGTAATTCTCTAGCAGAGATTTCCCCCTTCTCCTCTGTAGGCATGTCTGACTGCTGTACCAGCAACCAGCACTTTTCTGTGTGTGTTTCTTCAAGGGTAGCAGAAAGCAATAGTCATTAAAATTTCATAAATGTTAATAAAGGCTCAAATTACAGATTAGAGTAGGAAATTAGGGCTACATGCTTCTTTGCATGGCATATATTGAAGGGCAGTGAAAATAGAAATGCCCCAAGGAAAAGGCATTAATGGAGAGGCAGCACTTGTAGAAACTGTCCTTCTGACCCATGCCGGAACACATCAGCTCCAAAGACAAACTGCTAGCTCAGTGAGGCAGAGCTGTGGAGAAAGAATGAGTTGAAGGGAGGATGGCTGCTCCATAAGGAAGAGTAAATTTATCCCAATTTCCACTGTACAGGAGGGAAAAACTCATTCTCTACTGTGACAGATGCTAATGAGGAGATTCACAAACAGGGCGAGCTGGTGCCAGGCAGTGGCAGTGGCCACCACAGGGGAGGAAGTGTCCGATCAGCTCCCAGAAAAGTCTTCCTAACTGTACATGTAAGAATTTCTGCAAGGGCTGGAAGGTGCTCTCATGCCATGCTCCCAACCCTCTGCCCTCACCCTGTCTTCCAGGAGGGTGGCACAGGGAGGCTGTAGATCTGTGTCGGTGTGCAGCTGGTTTCAGAGGCAATGTCTTTTTTCACTGTGGAAAATCCTTCAGAATTTGAGTTTGGATTTTTATGCTGCAGACCTTACAGGTGCAAATACATGCTTTGGTATGTCAGGCAGCTGTAAAAAGCAGATGGCCAGCAGACTGGAAGGTCCTCTGAGCAGCATGCTGTTGTATTTATTTCGTATGAAGTCTCTGGCTACTAATTGCAGTGACCTCTAATGACCTCTAAAACTGAAACATCTCATTAATATGAGTCAAGGAAACAATACTTTAAGCTACCTCAATACAAGTAAATTAACCACTGGGGCTCGGATACATGCACTGGCCTGTTACATTGTTAGTTGAATTCCTGGCACAGTTTTGGTATGACTATCTGTTTTACTGAAATATTCAGAATATGCTGTTCATCGAGATCTGCTTTTCATCCTGTTGGATGTGGTCTGGTAGATTAGCCGTAAATCGTGTCCAGCCAGTTGGTCACATGGGCACAAGATGGTCTCTTGGCTCATTGTAGTTACCAAGACACATCCAGTAATTGTAGGATGCCATAAAAGGAAAAAGGTGATCACACTGGAAGGGATGATGACTTCAGAAAAATCTTCCCAGTCTAGGCCTCATGATTTTGCAGTCTGGTATCAAAAATGAATGAATTTTTTTATCAGTCTTTCTCTGGAAGAACACAATTGCTTTCTTTTTCCCCAGAACTTTCTCCTTTGGCCTAGCAGAATTTGTGGTTTTGCCAGTAAATTGTAGTCTCCTCCACAGAACTGAAGTGCTAGGAAAGAACTACCATGCAGCTCTGAATACCACATCTATAGTTGCATTTGAACTACATGCTAAAGAGCCCAACTAGGGTTGCAGAGAAAACAAGAGGAAAACAAAAGACTTGGAGAAATTAAATGGTTTTTTTGAGGTCTAGTAATTAAGTACATATTTCAGTCTTTCATGGCACAAGTAGCAAAAAAAGGATCATGACATTATCAAGTGCTGTGATACTATTACACACAAGACATTGACTTTTCAGAGGACTGTAGTTAGGGGCATGGTCTTTGTCTCTCCTTGCATCAGGGCTCTGAAGGCATCCCCCTCTCCCCTGGAGTTTGATTGCTTGGGGTCAGGCAGGGTCAGATAGGCTGCAGCTGTCCAGCTTCAAAGAAAGCTGTGGGAAGCCTCAGCACAGATCCCTCCACTTTGCTCAGGAGTTGCATTTAGGCAGAGGATCCCACCCTTGGTCTCTGTCTGAGCTATGCTGCAGGAGAGCCTCTGTCTCATCTCGTAGGTAGGCTGGGTACAGCAGTGGGAAAGCTCCTGTGCTGCCAAGACTGATGACAATGTGGTTGTGAAAGGCAAGAAAAAGGTGCATAGGGAATGATTTTTTTTTCTGTTTCCAGTAATACAACAACTATGAAGTGAATACACTGAAATAATCAAGTAGAAGGTTTATAGAACATAAAAGGAAATATTCTTTTCCCCTTAAAAAATTAGTAATTGAATTGTGAATGCAACACTACAGAATGCTGTAAAAAATAAATATACAGATTAGAAAATAGAGAAGGCAAATCCATTTACAGAGGATAAATTCATACCCATATTCCAGGCAGTTAGACTAGATGATTGTTGTAGGTACCTTCCAACTGAGTTATTCTATTCTATTCTATTCTATTCTATTCTATTCTATTCTATTCTATTCTATTCTAAAGTATTTTTACAATTTTTTTTTTTGCTATAGAACTAGGGTGAGGGGGTTGTGTCAGGTCAAAATCTGTTGTGATATTTATGTTGAACAACAGTTCAGTAATACCAGGGATTCATGGACATGACTTATCACATTAGCTTTTTGAGATAATATAATTTCTTCCTCCAAAACTTGCACATTTGCATATGCACTGAAAAGGCCTGTGGTAGAGAGTGCCCATCACCTGGAAGAGCACAAGGTAACAGGGCTGATTAAATGCTGGGATGCCTGGCCTGTGTGTCTGCAATGTGAAGGTCCTACTCCAGCAAATGCACCCACACTCAAAGCTTAGATGGTGCAAGTTCAATAAGATCCAGAGTTTTTCATGCACTTGCTAGCTGCCCACAGGAAGTTTCAACTCCACCCTTGGCTACCCTCTGCCTGTGTTCAAACTGCTCTTGTAGTTGCCATCTCTACAAGTGGTAGAGCCAATTAAACATCTGCTAATGAGTCCTATTGTTAGATCAATGAGAGAAACTGATCTACAGAAATAAGCCAGGATTTCTCACCAGTCAGCCTGGCTGTGTTCTCAGCTCAGGAGAAGGCAACATGCATTTATTCTGCCCTATTCCAAAAAACAATCTGCCTGCTTCAACTGTGCTCAGTGTCCACTTAAATGTATAAACACTCCAGCTGTCACAAAGCAGTGTATCAAAATGCATAACCATATCTCATTTATTGTGTGTACTTCACTGGCTAAGCTATATGGTATTATTTCTGTTTCCTAACTGGACCAGTTTAAGTAATGAATTAATAGATAAGATACAAAAAACTTCAGAGACAAATTTTTGCATAAATAATGCTGTTTTGTTTGATAAAATGTATTTTTAATTTTCTGTGTGAGTGCAGTGAAATAGACCTAAGTCTTTTCCAAACCTGCATTTCTATTATTCTGTAACATCTTCCTGTATTAATTAAGTCTTGGAAATAGTAACGTGTCAGACATTTACAGACAAAAATACCTACAGCAAATTTGCACAAATAGAACATCATTACCTTAATTAAACTTCAATGTTGTTTGAAATTCCTAATTTTTAAAAATGTACACACTGCGAGAGCGATGCAGCATGTTTACAGGACACACAACTCACACAAAAATACGATGCTCTTGAGTTCTCTTGAAAAATTCTGGATGATATTCATAAGATCTGATTTATCAATAAATATATTCACGAGAAGAAACAATAAGCCCTTATTTCCAGTGCCAATCAGTCTCCTTTTTTTGTCAATTCAACTACATATACACATATATGCTCCTTTTTGCAAGCTCCAGCTGTAGTGGCACTCAAATTACACTGCAACTAAGATTTCCTTTGAACACAGAAGGAAAGAAAATATAAGAAAATGCTGGTTCCAATACACATTTCATAAGAGTCTGTATTAAGAGTGAGCTGGAACGAGACAGGGGAGGACAAAGGAGAACGGCTGCCTGCAGAAGGCGCTGCAGCAGTGGCTGTTCTGATGTCACAGGGCTGGTGGGACCCACAGTGACTCTGGAGAACCCACCCTTACTGCTGGCCTCTCTCACAGAACATGCCCCCGTTCTTACATTCACCTCTTTGTCTCTTTCCTTTCCAGTAAATCAGAAGAGAGACTTTTCAATTCACCTGTTATTACTTCCTGCATTTCTGAAACCCTTACTACTGCCTGGGCTACCTGACTGCACATCACATAAATTAACCATGGACCAGTTCCCCCTGGTCACCATCAGCATGAGTTAGAAAAGGAAGTTTATCATTCTCTCCACAGCCTCAGCATCAGCTGGCTGGCAAGGAATCCTTCCCTTACAACCTCTTTGAGCATCATTATTATTTTTTAATGTTATGCTGTGAGTCATGGATGTTGCTATACTCTACTCCCTCAACTTTAAAACATTTAAATGTGGAATTCTCAACAGATGGCTCTTTTGTACTGAAAGATAAATGAGCAAGATCTAATTTTAATATTATTGTCAAATACATGTAGAGGAAGGACTGGGCAATGGTAGTATCACACAACCTATAATATTTTTTGATATATTTTGTGATGCATGTCTACTTTGCAGACAACACCAAAATCCAAGCTAGCATACACATAAGGGATGCAAAACTGATGCTAAAAATCCCTTTCAAAAATTTGTGTCCAGATGGGTGAGGAAAATAAACCATGTTCCTGAGGTACAATACTGTCCCTAATCTCCCTTAAAAGTGGAAGCAATCTCATTTAAAGTGAGAGTTTTTAAGCGGGTTTGGATACAAGGCAGATGCAAGTAAATGCTGAGAGAACCAGAAGCAGGAAAGTGAACAAAATGTTGGCAACAAAGCATTTATGCAGCAGCTGCACTGTGCTGCAAAACAAGCACAGGTTGTTAATTAGTAAAACACCTTCAACCATGACCAACACTTTAAAATTTAAGAGATTGTTTACAAAAAACTGAAATATTCAGAATACGCTGTTTGTTGAGATCTATTTTTCATCCTGTTGATTTTTAAAGCTCTTGTACTGTAAAAGGCAAGGAGATATTTGTTGCACTTCACTACTAGAATCCGTGAAAGTAAGGTATGAATACAAATACCTCCAGCATTAGGCATTCAGAAACAAGAGCTGCAAGTCATTTTCGTAAGAGAGACCTTATCAAGGGAGTCACTGGAACTGACTAGACCTCAAAATATTTTTATCCCTGACCAAGCTCATACACAAACCCTGTGGAAATATATGCAGCAAGTTCCCTTATGTAGGGATTTGAGTGCATTAAGGGATGCCTGTACTTAGACATCACATAAAGTAAAATATAAGTGGCTCCATTTACCTCTGCTGGGATGGCTGATTCTCTCCATTCTACTTGAATGCTCATAAGATTTTTATCTTAACTACAAAGGCAGATTTTGATGAGCCAGAAAGTGCTCCAACAATCACTAAAACCTCCTATCTATACTATAGTGAAGGATGCTGTTAAGCTTAACCAGCCTTTTCTAAACATTAGATACACACACAAACTGGCAAAAAAAACCATGAGAAATGAAGAAAATATGACTATGGAGAAAGTTTGTTCCAAACATAACCCAGCTAGTAGAAAAAGAGGGAGTGAAGATGAGGGAGAAGACATACGATAGTAGACACGTGGCTGTCACACCCTGTCACACCTATCTCTTCATAGTTTCATTCCTTTGAATGACATCATGCTTCACAAAATAGGGCACTTTCTTATTTGAGAGCAATCATTTTTCTCCTAGAAACTTAAGAAAAGGATTGCCTTTGCTTTGTTCTGCATCGTCATCTTCCATTGTGCCTAAAAGTAAAGTACTGATATTTCTTAATCTAATGGCTAAATTTAATAACTGTTGTCATTTCATACTTAGAAGTAGGATAGGAAAGTTCCCTGATTCCAAATCTTTGGGCCTCAGAGGATAATGGCATTATCTAAAAATACGTAGCTTTTTAAAGATAAATGCACTTCACTTTGTCAACATTTTGCCAGCTTTTTCAATGCACTGACACCAAACTTATTTTCCTTAACAAAGTCTTTGCCAGGATGGAAATCAGTATTCAGCACTAAAAAAAGCACAACAGCTTGCTGAGTCCCCTGACAATAAAAGGAAGCACAAAAATCATATTTTTATTAGTCGTATCTTTACGACAGCATTTAAATACACAGGTGAATTTCCAGTATATAAACAAGTATTTATTACTAACACAATAAAATATTTATAGCATTGAAAAACCATTCAAGAACCTAGAAAATATTGTAAGCTTCAATATCAGGGAGCTTGTAAATGAATGCATAAATAGAAAAATTATGCCTTAATTTAAATGCATTCCTAATTTAAATGTTCTGCAGCTTTTAAATCATTTTTAAAAAGCTAATTGAAAGCAGAGAATATTTTAATAATTTAAAAAGCCTTCCTGATTAATGTATAGGATTTATCTCCTTTCATTTTTTGCTGTAAACCTTGCACAGGTGAGCTGCTCCACAAATTATTTTGCATTGCTCACAAATGTTTCCTTGTCTGTCAAAGTTTGACAAAGATCAAATGGATATCTTGGATCAGATACAGAACACGAGCAGCTTGCATTAAAATTTGTGCAATCTTTGTGGTGTTGCAAAAGAAGTAGAATTTTACATATGCCCATTTTGAATATCACTCAGCGGGAAAATAGTTGGGTTTTGCACTCTAGATAAAATTTCCAGCATAGGTCTAGTGGTTGCCACTGAACATTCCTGTTGCAGAATCAACTTTTCGTAAAAATAAAGAGACTGACACAGGCAGCAGTTGCAGATATCTTAGATATTTAGGCACAACATTAGCTAAAGAAATTTTTCACATCATATTCTAAAAATGAGGCAAATCTGGGAAGCCCTTGGAGAGGTCCCTTGTTAAAGGCATTCTCAGCTGCCATTAAGACAGCTGCAAAAAGGAGGCTGGTGCTGGTGGAGCTCAGGACAAGGACCAAGGGAGAAGAGGATGGAAGGTGTTCCTATGCCTGTGATGGTGACATGGCACCAGAATGGTGGTGGGGAAGGTGAAAGCAAAACTGTTGTTTGCCAAGGCCCACCACAGCAGAGGAAGACATTCAGAAGTCAGAGCAATCCCACTTTGCAGAGGATGCTGCAGGAGCAGGATGCACCAGAAAGCTTTCAAAGAGATTAGACAGGACCATTAATGGTTGGGAAGAGGAGTAGGCAGAGATGCTGGAGAAGCTCAAGGCAATGGCTGGACAAATGACCAAACTCATGTGCCCTCTCCAAGCCCTTTTGCCACCACAAAAAAAAAGAGTTCAGAGAATGGGGTGACACAGACCCTTTTTCTGCCTTGGATGGCATTTCTTATGTTTGTATTTTCATACTTGAGATGCCAGAGTGAAACGCTACAGAGCAGAAAAAAAATGATATTGTGGCCTCACAAGAATAATCGGAGTTGGAAACCACAGAAAACAGCCTGGATATTCAGCATTTCTGTGAGGGAGCCATTCACAGAGGCTGGTTAGTTGTGTGTACTGATGAATGTGATGCCTAAATGAAAATCCGGGGAGAAAAAAACTCTGAGGCAATTTAGTTTTGGAGGTGAGATAAGGAAAGGGTTTTAATCTTGTACCTAGGCATAAGATTACAAGACACATGCGTGCCCCTCTGTACAGATGTTACAATTTATAATACCACTTGTCCAATCCCAGGTTTTGTCCACCTACTGGTTTTTGCCCTGGACCACCCTCGATCACGCCCCCTGGGAATTGAGGTGAGGGTCTTTTTGGGACCCTCTCTTCATCCTTCTAGTCTTCCTCGGAGCACAAAGGGCACATAGTTACCCAGAGTTTGACTGTACTCTGCGGTTTAGGCCAAAGTACAAGTGTTCTCTAAACAAAATAGGCTCACCTTGACAAGAGACTAAACATTTTCTAATGGAATTCAGGGGTAGAATTGATATGGGGAGCATGGAATGGGGTAATAGGATTGGGGAATGTGTGTAGTAATGCTAAGGGTAAGGGAATAAAGGCTGCTGATTCTAAATCTACTTCTACTATATAACTACTTATAAAGCTTATAAAAATTAGGATAATAAAAAAACCTAGATGAACCTTAAGGCATCAAATGCCATAGCTGGCCTTGGTGGGAAACTGCTCCCGTGGCAATCTCACCCCACGTACTGCAGGATTACTGATACAGATGTCTCATGCACTCATAGGGGACCATCAGCAGCTCAGTTACAGGAGACAACACAGAGAAAACCCTTTTCACTGCAAGAGAAACCGCACTGCAAAATGGCTTTCTACTGCCCTAAAAAATCTACCTCAGGCAAAGGCCAGGGCTAAGGGCACCTCTGCCTGTGTCTAAGTGTCTCAAAGAGTCATATATGTCTCTTCTGCTGTCTATGAACATTCAAGCCCAGTGCAGAGTCACTGGACACATCTCCAGGGACGCTAAATGGGGCTGGAGAGGGATTGCAGCCTGGTTGACTCGCATGTGGTTCCCTCTCTGATCCAGGGACAGGGAAAGGCACTAAAGCCATGCTGAAACCATCCTGCCCCAGACACCCAGCCCACATCAGCTCAACAGCACAGTCCAGGGACACCACCTTGGCCCTGGGATGTTTCATCCCTTGAACCCTGGCTGGGTTGTGTGTGGAGGGTTTTGTTGCCGGTAGCTGGAAAACAGGCAGGGAATGGCACGGTGCAGGCAGTACCCAGCTCACCTTCATCAGGCACAGGCCAGCAGCACTGCTAGCTTGCCAACTTATTAAATCTTCCTCCCTGCAAGCTGTCCTCAGAAAACACATGGAAAACCTCCTGAAAGAGGGCACCAGTGTCACTTCTGGGGGCCAATGGCTTCCTACTCCTGTTGTCCTCCACAACCTCAGCTGCCTCCTCAGCATAGTGGGAACCACCTCTGTTCTCAGTGCAGTAAGGGTAGACTGATAAGATAAGGTCTACCTTATCTTTTAATGTAAAAATACTATGTTTAGACAACACTTTCAACACTATATATTTTGTATAGAATCTTCACCGGGAAAAGCATTTTGATGGGATTTAAACAATTATTTATACTCTGAATATTACCTGTTCAAAAGGACTCACCCTAATCTGAATTTTCTTCCTGGCTGATGTCCTAAATAGCTTTCACTAATATGCTAAAGCTGCCCAGGTGGCACTCAAACATTGAAGGCCTTTAAAAACAACTTGCCTTTCTCCCAGTGGAAAGCAGTAAGTGGTGCAGGGCTGAGGAAAACCTCGTACCAGCTCAGGAGAGGTCAAGAAATTGTTTTACTCATTGTTTTGTGATAGCAATGGAGCAAGTTTCTGAATTTAGATGGAATAGAAACAGAAATAGAAAAAGCTGGATGGATCCCTCCAGCAAGCTCGACACACCCTGCTTCAGCAAGTGCTGGGACAGGAGGTCAGACAGCTGCAGAGAGTAAAAACTTTTATTTTAAGAGAGAATTTCACTGGAATTGTAACCATGGATCTGGTGACTTTTGGTTTCTTACTGCATCAGATATAAGATAGCTTGAGATGAGGGGGTAGACCTCATTGTGGTGTGAGGCTGTCACACCCAGGATCACGTTATCTCCTTGCACAGAGAGGGAAACCTAGCTCTGCTCCCTGGTGCCAGAAGCTGCTGGTCAGCAAATGATGCCAGACAATCTGTGGGGACACAAAATTACATTCCCTGACACAAAGCTGAGGAAGTGATAACGAAAGAAGCTTGTGGCTTTTCGACCGTCTTTGAGGGATAAAAGCCAAGAACCATCAAATTTTCTGTATGGAGTGCCTGTGTTCAGAAGAACAGTGCTGTTAATATTTCCTTGCTTTCAGCTCTAACTAATTATACCTTCCCCTCTTCTCTTCACAAGGGTGCCTTTGCTGCATGTTTCATTAAAAAATGAGCTAGAGTAGTTTCTGCTGCATCAGTTGGAAGTTTATCACCATATCTCTGTGAATCTCATGGAAAAGGCAACTTCAGGGGAACTGAAATTGTCTTCTGATGTCTCTGGTCTCCAGACAGAGTCCTTGGCAAGGACTCGTCCTAGCCAAGACACGTCTAGCTCAGACACTGGCCAAAGAGACAATTACTATTCTTCATTTCATTTCTCTCCATGGATTACAGGGAGCAAGTGATTTAGACAACTACATCCAGTTCAGCCTAAGCCAGGCAAGACAAATTTTTCCTTTTATGGGGATGTCTCAAAAAATCCAACCTGACAACAGCATGTTGATGAACTATATTATCTTACTGCTTTTTGTCCTCTTCTGAATACAGTCATCCGCTGTCTTACCTTGTGCTATACCTGGGTGCCTTCATGCCCCATGTTTGTGCAGTACCCAGTCCTGCCGTGTGATTAGGCCTCCTCTGAACAACAGCAAAGCCAAGAAATAATAACAGGCTGTGTCAGAAACACATTGTTTTAGCAGGGTAGGAAATACCAACCACTGGGAACATCTTTTCAAGTATGTTATAGAGATCAGCTCTCTGCAGGCTCTGGGTGAACCTATATTAAGTATAAACCTCCCTGTTGCTGTTTTCTGCCCCTCCCAGAAGTGCAGCATGATTAATTCTCTTCAGACAGCCCAGAGGCCTTAAAACCACTTTTCAAAGGCTCCAATGGACAAGACAGCAAGAGGCACATTCACCCTTGCTATTACCTTGCTAAGTACAAAGGGACAGATGCTGCTGTTCAGTCAGGTCCGTGGGGCTCTCTTTGCTGCTCCCACTGCCAGGAGCCCTCCTGCAGAGTCCACCAGACCTCTGGAAAGTACAGAAGGATTTTGATGCTTCACTTTACAGCTTTAATTTCTGTCTGAGCACTTAGGAGTCCCAGGCCAGCCTAGAGCTTTTCTTGTGATTTAAGACGTTGTAATATACTTGTCATCCTTTGGGCTTAAATACATCTCTGAAGTTATGCAACTGATCTTTACACTTTTAAAGTCAACTGGGAGCTAAAATCTCGTGAAGTATCCCATACCCATTTGTATTAAGGAGAAATTATGTATGTCTTCAAGTCTGCTTTTGGTTAGTGCAGAATTTATCAGTTGGCCATATCTGTATTATTCATTTTTTTAGACAGACAAACTTCATTTTTTACTTCTCAGAATGTACCAGTCTTTTTCCTTTACTAATTCAGTAGCAGTTAGTAAGCTGGATGTTATTAGAAAGCTGAACATTATGTGAGTCTTGGAACAAGCCTGCAAAGTGCTTTATTCTTGGAAAAATGCTTCGATATTGAAGTTTGTGGTCAGGAGGTAAAGTCTGATCACAGTAAAATATAAAGTATAGAATGAAATGAAACCCAAGGAAAAGTGAAAAACAGGGTTCTGGGCAGAGAAAATATCTTAACCTATGAGTGTAAGTCGCAGGAAAGAATGAACAGGTGGGAAAAAAAGCCTGCCAAAGCCTTGAAAAGGACAATGCTTTCTTTCCATTTCCACCCTCCACAAATCAATTTATTGCAGCTGGGTTGTTCAGGGGTTAGATTTTCCCTGGAACATTTCTGACCCTGCTGGGCTGCCAATTTCAGTGTCTTTTTGTTACACTCCTGTAGCAAACACATACGCAGAGATTCAAAAGGACTTCTCATATTGCAGAAATACCAAACAAACTTTAAGAAATAAGAATCAAGAGTAATTGTAAGGCATGGGCTTCCTTCCCCTAGCCCTTAACACCAACCACACAACCCAACATAAACACTGTCACTATTTGTGGAGCACCACCTTCCCTGCATTTTTTCCCCACGCTGCCTCCCAGCTCACTCTTCCCCAGCTCTTGCCTCTAGGGTTAAACCTCAATTTTTTGTCTCCCCACAGCAGCAAGTGCCCAGCAGTTCTGTGCAGTGGGTGCAACCCAGACAGGTGGCTTCAATACTGGTGTAGTGCAGTGCCATAGGTGTCGAAGATAAAAAGCTACATGTCCCTAAATTTTTGCTTCAGTTGTCAGGATGCTCTCTCTGAACAGAAAAATTAACGAAAAAGTTACAGGATTTTCATATTTCTCCTGGGAAAGCAGCCCAGGCTGTTTCCAGGCAGTAATGCTATGGCTGATGGAGTGACTACAGGAAACAGCCAGAAACTCCCTGCAAGGCCCAAATGTTCCCCCCAAAGCCTGAGTACTATTTCATTACAGGTATTAAGCAAGACAGAAATCAAAGGGGAAGTTTCATCTAAGTCTCATTGTAATTCAGTGATCATAGAATCATAGAATGGCTTGGGTTGGAAGGGACCTAAAAGATTATCTAGTTCCAACCCCCCTGCCATGGGCAGGGACACCTCCCACTGGACCAGGTTGCTTTGGGCTCCGTCCAGCCTAGCCTTGAACACTTCCAGGGATGGGGCAGCCACAGCTTCTCTGGGCAACCTGGGACAGTGTCTCACTACTCTTACAGTACAGTAAATAATTTCTTGCTAAGATGAAATCAACATCTTTGCAACATATACCAGGGGGAAAAATAAAATTTTGAAATATCTTAAGTAGCAGATTCTGTTTTAATGAAGAGAGGAAAAACCCCAACATTCGAGCAAGGAGAACAGACAGTGACAATGGTAGTAGGCAGGACACCTTCTGCTGGTGCTGTGAATCTTGTTGAAAACTAAGTCAAACAAGATCAGAGGATGATTGAGGCCATTTGATAGCATGAAACAAGGGCAGACACCTAGATCAGGTGGGCACTGATCATATGACTCAGTAGTAGCAGTTTCAGAGAGATTAAGAATTTAATGGTGTGGAATTTCAGTGTGCCTACAAAATTGACTTTGTTCCTTTGCCTTTGCAAAGTACTCCTTCAATTTACTCAGGTCCCCTTATTTTTCCCTCTACATTTTCCATTTTCTGCTATGTCCTCTGTTTCACCCTTTCAATTTCTTCCTGACCTATCCTCACAGTCCCACTGGAACTGCAGTTTCTACTAAATTTGAAGAAATAGACATTTCAGACTGATTTTGATGGGATAAATTCTGTATTGATTGAGATCTGTGGAAAACTGCATAAAAGCAAAAAGTTTTCTCAAAAAATGATGAAGTAGGTACCACCTATGATCCTCTGTCCTGTGAGCACAGATTACACCTGCCAGGAGAATTCCCTCATCGTCTTGCACAGAGTTGCTTTTGCTCATTAAATTGGATCTAAATTCTCTGAATTCAGGGTGATTCTTTGTATAGAAACTTAATATAACAAAGTCCCTGCAAAGCAGTTGGCAAAGGACGAGGACATTACACGGAAATTTGATGGCAGTATCCGATATAATGGATGGGTTTCTTCATAAACATGGTGCTGAACTAGTGAGAAAGTAACATCGTCTTTCCTGATTTCAAACCCTTATGGAGAACTTGTTCTCTGTTGCACATTATGGTCCTCTCATCCTCTTCCCATTAAAGCAAAGACAGTTTCCACAGAGAATTAGAACTCTGAGAAGAGTTTGAGTCTGTATAGTGTTAAGCAACTCTCTCTTGTGCCTCCTGTCTTTTGCAAGGCATTGCAGAGGAACTGGAGATACATGACTCTGGGGTTTGGGCATAGTTGCCTGGATTGTGCACCCTAAAAGGTAAGCACTGTAGCACTTAAAATGCTCTGATAGATGTCTCCTCTTGTGGATCTGGTCCAAATTGTTCACTACAGCCTCAGAACTAGAAAACTTTCTTGCAGAAGTTCAGCCTTTAAAGGGCGGTGACATGCATGACCCTAATGCCGTGTCCTTTTTTTGGGTTGCAATACACAATGTCAAAGATGAATCATGCTCATGTGCAAAAGGTGACTCAATTTTCTCTTATCAGTCCTGTAAACAATACAACTTCACTATGTCAAAAATACCCAATTAAAAGCTTAAAATAAAAATAGGTTTTAAAATAGGTATTACCTGGCCACGATGCTGTTTCAAAGGCCCAGGAGACTTGCCCTTCACACCTCTCATGCAGAACAGCAGGGAGGTGGAGGCTTTAAAAACATCTTCGAAAGGGGCAACCATGAGCAGCTCTTGACCAGCAATATGACACTGCTGGCAGAGCCCATTGGAACTGTGCCTTTCATCCAGGGACTGCCTCATGGCACCAGCTTGTGGAGAGCATGGCAGGCATCCCCTCCTTCAGGCTGCAGTGGAGCTCTCTTGGCTCAAATCAATTCTCCTTTCACTGATACAGAGCAACATAGCTGCAACAGTGGTGGCACTTGGTGGTTTACTCCTCTCCTCCTGAAGATAAGAAATCTGGGAGACTAAGTAACCTACACTGTAAATTCTGGGAAGTTCTTGAGCATTTGGTTGTTTGGATTCAAGGATGGCAGCATTATCTCTTATCACAGGAGGAAAAAAGCCACAACAAATGGAACCTGTGTGAAGCCACAGAAGTAGATGTATGTGTGAAGGTGTGGTACAACCCTGCAATCACTTCAGTCACATAGATTTTTTGTATCTCCCATTTTTTACAGGAGATGGGCATCAAGGTGCTCAACACTGCCAAGGCTGGACACGTTTTTGGCTCCAGGGAACCTGTGCATTAAAAACTGAGTTGTCAACAGAAAGACCCATACAAAAAGATGAGACTGGACAAGGAGATTCACACTCTTGAACCCAGGAACTCAGTGTCTGTCTTAATTCCCTAACCTCTCTCTGCATCTTACGTGACTGTTCTACATGTAGCAAAGCTTATTACTTTAAGACATACACAGAGTGTGTGTTTCTCAGACAGAGAAAGGACAGAGGACACAGAGGACAAAGAGAGAGGATACGGAACTAGCTTGAGGAGATGTGTGTTTGAGAGAGACTGCAGTGATCCGACAAAGCTACAAACTGTACAAGTGGGACCTGGATGTCACAGAGGATGCCAGCCTGAGCTAAAAGGATGCATTAAGGAAATGGTGGGAGCAGATATTTATAAACTGTATTATCTCCATATGTCTCATGTTAGCTCAGATAAAGGGAAATGCAAAGGTAAGGAGCAGGTCAGGCAAAACAGGCTTTACTCAAAAAGCAAGTTTTGTCTGAACATACATGAACTAGAAAACAGGAGGTACATGGTTATTTGGAATATAAACTAAAAACTTCCCTGATGACCGTGGCCTTTTCAGAAACCAGCACTCTAAATAATTCAGACTGCTACCTTTGCCAAAGATACAAAATATTATAAGGAAAAATCAAAGTAATTTCCCCAAGAAATGTTTGCTCTGCCTCTCCTGTAGTTCTGGATTTGCCTGCAAACCATTGTTTCCATCATAGCTTCCTTCTGCTATCCGTGAACACAGTTTGGCTTGTAAAGTTGGTTTGGCTATACTGCTGTAAAAGAATGAAGTTTAAAGAATGAAGTTTAAAGAATCAAGTTAGACTTACTAAAATCTCTGGCTTACTTCTACCAAGGTATTGTTGGGTTTTTTTGCTGATCACTTTGGCCAGACAAAACAAGTCAGATGGGCAATTTGAAACTGAAACTGTAACTGCATGCATACGACCAAATACTTTTTGGACATCCTTCCCCTCATGCAAATTACTACATAACATCACACTGTTGCCCACCTCATCGAACTTTGTTGACAGTAATGCTAAGTACCAGATGTTTAGGGATTACCTACAAGAAGGCCTGATGTTGAAGAGTTATGAGATGATCTTTCTCCTTGGAAAATTTCCTCCTGGCAATGAAAACAAGTCCTGAAACTCGATGATTTATAGTTCCCAACTGTTTGTTGTTAGCCTTAAATTTCAAAGTTCTACTATTCCAAGTTTCATCCATATAAACATACAATCTGGCTTTGGATCCTGCTAAACTCTTGGCTTCAACAATTTTTAATGGCACAGAAATGTAAATTCTAATTTTTCACAATGCAATAATGTATTTCCCAGTGTCTCTTTTCAACATACTAGGTTCATTGATTCATTGACTATTCCCTTCTACTTGTAATTTCAGCTCCTCTGTATTATTTCTATTTTATGCCTTTTTATTGTGATGCTTACTCTTAACTAAACAACTCTTATAGCCTTTAGTGCCTTCCTTAATTGTCTTTGACAAGTAGATCTCCCAAAGGTTGTCAAGGATAATTTATCCTGGAGTAACTTACTCTTGGGCCATGCAGTAACTACCCAATGGTCTGGCCAGGTGAACCACCATCTTTTTTAGAGGATTTGTCCCCGTGGAAGCACAGGTCATATGCTGAGCCTGCATCATACTTGTGTTCACTAGAAATGGGGGTAGATCCATGATTTTGGGCTAAATTAATTGGAGCAGTAGCATCCCTATTTACATGCTCTCTGGAAAAATAATGTGATTCTCTGTAGGACAGCCAACCCTGGTACTAGTTAGCTGATTGTTTCTCTGTATGTTATAGTGGCCCCTAGTCACTACTGCCTTTTTGTTATCAAATACTATCAGGAGGCAGTAATGAAAAAAGTCAGGAAATATCTTTCCTCAAATGAAAGCCAGTGGAAGGTCTCAGTAGCCTGTGTGTGTTATCTCTTGTTTTCTGTTTGTTTGTTGGTATTCTTAATGTTTTAAATGAAAGAAAGATATTCCTAGAAATATTTTTACCACTTTTCATCATTTTTATTTCCAACAGCAATAATCATGAACTACACTAGTTCTTTGAAGAAAAGGAAAGGGCAGGAAAAAGAGGAATGAGAGTAGTGTGTCCAGATGCTAGATATAATTTCAGCTTCACAAGCAATAACCCTGTTCAAATTTTTGTAAGACTGGTAATTACACTGCAAACAGTCTATTGCTGAACCAAGCATCAAATCTTTTCACTTGGCAATAACCACTATGAAATGTGTCAAGAATGGTTGAATACCATAACCAGAACCTGGAGATAATGAGCTTCAAATGTATGCTTTTCTTTGGTGAATTTCTACATAAAGGCAAACTTACTTTCTCAGAATTATTTTGCTGGTACCTATTTCTTCATCCAGCCTTTATACAACATGAATATTGTACAGAATAAACAGTAGCTTCTTCTCCACTATCTGTTGCATATAGAACCCAAAATTTTAGTGATGGGGTGAAGGAGGATTGGTTGCTCTAATAAAAAGTTTAGGATTTCTGAATTCTTTCAGAACAAATAATTTAAAATGTCTCCCTCAAACACAATTTCTTTAAGACTTGCACTGTTCTTTGCATTTTCTGCTATCTTTCATAGTGCAGTTACTCTTGAACTTTACAAATTCATCTGTATCTTTCCTTTTGAGGACTCTGTTTCCTTGCAACATCTTAATTACTCTGCTGGTCTAAACCAGGATTACTGAGGAGCCTGGAAAGGAGTAGGCTTTAGCTGAATCTGAGAGGTTACTACTTGTAAAAATACTCTGTAATCCTTGTTAGGATTACTCTCTGCAGTGTTTCCTTGCTGCTAAATGACAAACAAATAAAATTTGCTATTTCAATACAGCATGAAATGTTCTTTCATTTTTAATAGACCTGAGGCACTATTTGACAAAGATACCAGAAGGCTAAACCAGGTGAGGAAGAAGAACAAAGGCAAGGGTATTTCAGGTTTGTGGTGAGCTTAATCCTCGACCTTCAAGAGTTAAACCACAACAGATCTAACTGTGACAGGTCTGTTTCATGGAGATTTTTCTCTGATCTTGAAGCAGAAATGTGTCTTTGAAGTGGTCAGAAAAAGCTCTCCAACTTCTGCATGCTGGGAATCACAGTCCACACTAATTCAATGCCAGAAGAAATGCCACAGAAGGCAGTAAACATTCATAATAGCTGAGATCTTTAAAAAGGCAGCCGAGGATGGATGTTTTGGGTGAAACTTCAGTGTGGCAGACAGACATTCAATTGGGAAGACTGGAGGGTGAAATCATGGACTAGTAGCCATCAGTGCAAACAACTGTCTTTTTTCTAGGAAGAACTGAGTTGCAAACTACAGAGAGGTACCGGTGTGATGGTGTTTTACCAAGCTGTGGAGTTATTTTCCCTGCACCAAAACCTGCATGACACTCTTGGCCAGGTGTGCTGCCTTTCTGGCAATTGAAACTCTGGACTAAGAGTGAAGAATTGTGACTCAAAATGTTTCGTGAGATTCAGAAGGGGTTATAAAAGCACCTCTACAATTTTACTTCAAATAAGTGCTGTCATGAAGCCCTGATGACTTCCCTGTTTTTCTGATAACATGTAACACTGATGGATATAATACAGAAATCCACATACACACACTTTTGCAATCTCACTCAGCACATCTGCCAGGCTACTTTTATCTCCCAGAAGGGTACAAATGCATTTTCAAAGGTATTTTTTATCTGTTTTGATTTAGGGAGATTTTACCATTAGTAATTTTGTAGAGTTCCAGGCTGAGTTTGTGTATATTCCTGGATCATTTTACTGTTGGGTAATCTGAAGAACACTGCCAGAAGGCATGCTGTACCTATTCTTCTGATTTTCAGGTATTCTGGTAGGATCTCAGTGCTCACACATACCTCTTTCCAGAGTCTTTGTTAGTGTCTGCACCTCTATGTGCAGTTTGTCTTTCCCTGTGTTAATACCTTCACCATGTTTTCCTTTGTGAATTCTTCACACAAAAGAATTACAGATTTCTTCCCATGGGTTTTTTTCCCCCTGGAATGCTCTTCTCAGTTCTCAAGTGCTTGATGTCCTGCCTGTGCTTTGTGGCAGTCACTTCCAGACTTTTCATTCATTTTCCAGGATCTGCTTACACCACTGTACTACTTAATTTGTTCCATGACAGCATATGCCAGATGATATCGGCACAGTAAAGTTTTTGGAATAACACCAAAATTTTCTTACAATTTTTCATCCCTCTATTTTTTTAACCATGTTTAAACAAAAACACTGTAGCTTCTGGCTCTGTTTAAGGAGTATGGGTTACCCAGAATACTGAATATAGACTCCAAGTGCATACTTATGACACACTCAGTCCATATGCTTTACATTGTGGTACTAATAAAAGCCATAGATTTTTCCTTACTAAATTGGAATTATCTCCATGTCCCTATGGCTAAGCTTGAGTCAGCCCCTACTTTTATAGAGGGGGTGAGGCAAAATGTGTGAACTGCAGCTTCAATATATTATTCTGCATTAAAAACCCAACCAACCAAATACTCTTCCTTCCCAACAGCCTTTAAATCATAAAAACCCATAGCAACAGTGAAGGATAAACTCCTGAAATTCTTTAGATAATTCACATCAAGCCCCTTAAATTTTGACCCAAAGCATCTAAATCTTTAGAGCACCCAGTAGCAAACTGCGAACTTCTCTGAAGATTCCTGGTCTGGATCAGGCTTGCTCCTAATACCTCTAATAGGCACAGTTACCTGAAAGAAGGTAATTCACTCCAGCAATCCATCCATACTCAGAAGCATCTTCAGTTCTTAAACCAAGAGACTGATGGAGGGAAATTATTTATTCTACAAATTCTGGTGAAATGCTGACAGTGAACAGAGGTAAGGCTGAGGCAGTCAGTCTCTTCTTTGCCTCAGTCTTCACCAGTAATGTCTCCCAGGTCTCCATGTAGTGAAAGGGTTCAAGGAGGAGAGCTGCTACCAGCTGTGGGTGAAGGTGAGGCCAGGATAACTTCAGAAAACTTGACCATACTGGGATCTTACAGGCTGCACCCAAGGCAGCTGACAGCTGACCCTTGCAAAACTGCTATCTATAATCTTTGGAAGGCTGCAGAGATCTGCAGAGATTTCCCATAAGTGGGGAAAAGCAGATTGCAGCACTTTGAATAAAGGCAGAGGTCCTTGTGGACAGCTACAGGCCAGTTACATCAACTTTGGAGAATCATGAAGCAAGTCCTCTAGGAACACATTTCTGTGCATATGAAGAAGGTGGTGACTGGGAACAGCCAGCATGCATTCACCCAGGGTAAATCATACCTGACCAACCTGATGGCCATCTATATTAAAATAACTGAGCTTGTGGAAAAGAGGAGAGCAAGGGATGCCATTTACCCTGACTTAAGCAAAGCTTTCAACACCATCAACCACGATATTCTTGAATCCAAGTAGAAACAACATGGATAGACAACTATATAGGAAATCAATTGGTTGGGTGCTGAGGTTCAGAGGGTAGTAGTTAATGAGTTGCACTCTACTTGGACAACTATGACAACTCTGTTACTCTGTGGTAACAGAGGGGTTTATCCTGGAACACAACCTGTTTAACACTTTTGCCAATGATCTGAAGGAGGTGACAGAGTGCTCTTTGGTCAAATTTGCAGAAGACACTGAAGTGGCAGTCCAGTTGATACGGACTCTGCCATCCAGAGGGATTGCAACAGGCTGGAGGAATGGACTAGGAGGTATCTTACCAAATTCAACCTGGACAAATGCGAAGTCCTGTGTTTGGGAAGGAAGAATATATTGGGTTTGCAAGGCAACATTTTGGTAGTGGGGGGCTTGCAGGGGTGGCTTCTGTGAAAAGCTGCTGGAAGTTTCCCCCATGTCTGACAGAGCCCAAGCCAGATGGCTCTAAGACAGACCAGCTGCTGGCCGAGGCCAAGTCCATCAATGATGCTAGTAGCACCTCTGGAATAATATGTTTAAGAAACATGGGAAAAAACTGTGGAAAGCAATTGCAGCTGGAGAGAGGACTGAGAGTATGTGAAAGAAACAGCCCTGCAGACACCTAGGTCAGTGGAGAAGGAGGAGGAGGAGGTGTTCCAAGTGCCAGAGCTGAGATTCCCCTGCAGCCTGTGGTGCAGACCATGGCGAGGCAGCTATGTCCCTGCAGCCCATGGAGGTCCAGGGGAGAGCAGAGATCCACCTGCAGCCCCTGGAGGATCCCATGCTGGAGCAGGTGCACGCCTGAAGGAGGATGTGACCCTGTGGATCCTGCAGGCTTCTGGCAGGATGTGTGTACCCATGGAGACAGGAGCTCATGCTGGCAGGATGTGACCCCGTAGGGAACCCATGCTGGATCAGTCTGTTCCTGAAGGACTGCGCCCCATGGAAGGGAACCACACTGAAGCAATTAGTGAAGAACTACAGTCTGTGGGAAGGATTCATGTTAGAGAAGTTTGTGGAGGACTGTCTCCTGTGAGAGGGACCCCATGCTGGAGCAGCAGAAGGGTGTGGAGCCCTTCCCATGGGGAGGAGGGAGCAGCAGAGACAATGTAGGAGGAACTGACCACAACCCCCACAGCCCATGCCCCTGCACTGCTGATGGGAGGAGGTGGAGAATTCAGGAGTAAAGCTGAGCCCAGGAAAGTAGGGAGGAGCGGGGTGAAGGTGTTTTCAGATTGAGTTTATTTCTTACTATCTTGCTCTGATTTGATTGGTAATAAATTAAATTAATTTTTTTCCCCAAGTTGAGTCTGTTTTGCCTGTGATGGTAACTGGTGACCTCTCCCTATCCTTATCATGAGCCTTTCGTTATATTTTCTCTCCCCTGTTCAGATGAGGAGGGGGGTGACAGAGTAGCTTTGGTGGGTACTTGGCATTCAGCCAAGATCAACCCACCACAGGGAATAAACCCTGGCAGGGTTACACAGGGTTCACTGAATCAGTGCATTGACTTAGATGGCTGCTAGTGTGGATCTAAGAATATCTGCCCTAAATTTGTTTTAGCACTCCAAATACTACAAACACTCATCCCAATTGCTTTCCAAAGGGATTATTTTTCTCCACTGAAAAGCAGCCAGCTCCACAAAGCTGCTTGAACTCAGTTATGTCCTGAGCCAAGTTGATTTTTAACATTAAATAATGTTTCTAAATTGCTTTGGGATTCACAGATGACAGTTCTTAGGAATTTGTGAAGAAGGGTTTAATTGTGCAAACACCCAAGTCAAACAAGCAGTTCTTACTCAGTGATATTGCCTTTGATTTTCACTGGGACCATGGATTTTTTGTGTGATTATGCACTATCAGATTAGCAGCCTGCCAACTCCAAACATTTCAAAAACATGAGTAAATCCCATGAAAAATGTCAGCTTGAAATCTACGACATTGTAAAGATTCCTCTAAGCATGTTAATATTCTTTTGATCTTCATTTTTTAGAAACTAAAAGTTTGCTTTGGGATGGCCTGCTCCTCCAAGAAAAGAAGCCTCAGGATAAACACAACAGTAACTTAAGTGCTGGTAACACAGCTAGTTTTTAACTCAGGAAAAAAAACCCTTTTCCTGTGGAGAGGAAGGAAAGGTCTTTGAGAGATGGGCTAATCTCTGCCAGATCCAATTAGGTTCAATGATACTTAAAACCACTCCTGACACACTGATATCTTTGACTTGTTATCAGGATCATCCAGTGATGGAGATACTGCAATATCCTTCAGCATACTCCTCCAGAGCTTCAGTATTTTAAAATAGAACCTTCTCTATGTCTTTCCATTTTACCAAATTACTCCTTATCCAGTTTACAGGGGGTACAGAGCATCTTGTACCTGGGAGAGGCAGCAGAAAAAGGGATGGGAGATTTTTGGTGTGGAGTGACACATTGCTTCTACAGGCCATCTCCTCACTGGACTAAAACAAGTTTTCTCTCAAGATTTCCTATCACACCATATTTTCTGAATCTCTAATTATCCTTATTGTTTACCTTTGCTGCTCTCCAGTGTAACCCACTTGCTTCTGGAAGTGCAGTGCCTGAATCTGGAGATATTACTCCAGTTAAGTCTTCACTAGTTCTCAGTGGCACATTTCTTTCATTATTTATTCAATATCTCATTTACATATCATGGCTCTGCATCCTGCAATGGTGGTTGCTTTTTTTTTTTTGGACAGTGATGACACTGCTGACTCGTGTTCTGCATCTCTTACTTCATTTTCTGCCAGTCAGAGGACCCTGCTGCTGCATTTTGGACTATTTGTATAATGAAGTCACAGTTGAGCAGGTGCTACCTGTGCTCAGTACTTTGCAAGAGCTGTTGCTGCTGCACACAGCAACGCTATGGAGCTTTAAAAAGATGCAGGCTCAATATTGCAGTTGTGCAACTGGATCATGTGCTGACAAGCTGGATGTCTGTAGGTTATGAAAAAAATGACAGAGGTTTACACAGACACGTGTATCACTGTTTGGAGGGACATGCACCCAAGAAATGTTCAAACATGATGCCAAACTGGACAAGCCACACAGACAGTGTGGCTACTGGCAGAGATTGTATGCATGGGTAACAAAGATATCTGGTTTAAAAGCACCTGAGAGAAATGTACAATACAAGGTATGTGGAGCTCATTAGAACTCATTAGGAAGGGAAGCTGTGGCTGGGGTTGGTTTTGTTTCAGACCGCTGAACATTTTGGCTCAGTGTGTTCTGGTCAGTCTCCTGCAGAGAGTCAAGCTCACCACTTGCCACACTGTCTGGATAAAGAAATCCAAGTGATGGGTCCAGTGCCAAGTCAGGGGCTGTGGGGTTTTTTGTGAGCAGGTAGGCCCCCTACCTGGATGAACTGAATTAGAAAGAGGACCTGGAAAAGGCACCCATGCCCACAAGGTGAGCAACGTGCTGTGCAGCTGATGGCTAATGGGAGAGGGATGCTGGGAGAAAAAGTTACAGAAACTTGCCAAGCTGTATGCCATATATTTCAGAATTTTGCCCCAATCTAGAAGACCAGTTTGAAGTCTAAACCTGTCCTCCAGCTCCTTTGTCACACGAAGATTTTATAAGCACCCTCCATAGCTCCCCACTCAGATCATTGACGTCAGCACTGGGCAGCTTTAGACTCAGGACCGCCTTGTGGAGCTCCTTGTTGGAAATTAAACCATGGTCTTCATTCTGTGAGCATGGCCATTGAAGCTGATGTTCACTTGCCCTACCGCAATTTTCCCTAGATGAGATTTCCCTCTCCAGCTCACTTTGAGATCCGCATGCAAGATGGCAACGGAAGACTTACATGATGTCCCTTTTGCTCTCCCTCTGTCCACAAAATCTCCTGCCTTTGTCCTAGGAGGGAATTATTTCATTTTGACATGATTTGTTCTAGACAAATTGATGCTGGCTTTTTCCTGACACTGTATTATCCTTCTGTAATCCATTTCAAATACACGAAAGAACTTCATAAATATATAAATGAATTAATCAAATATTTCCTACCTAATCTTTAATGCAGTCTACTCACAGTTCATAAAAATATTTATGCAGAGACACATTATTTTGTTTTTCTGATCCTTTCTGAGCCTACATAAATGCTTAACATAGCTGCTCTCTGCACAAATTAAATAAGATAATTCCCTGTAAATGAAGTAAAAAGCCAAGACTTAATTTGTGAGGCCAGTCACTCACAGAAAATCCTGAAGAAGTCTTTTCCAAAGGTTGAGGAGGGTTTGACTTAAAAAATTATAACTCTGATTTTCACCCTGAACTCCTTTGAACATTTATTCAAGTGTTGCAAAAATTTTAAATAATAACATCAAGTACTGCATTATGCAGCAAGGTCTGTAAATCTTTTTGGTGAACTTCGAGAGTTTCATGAGTCTATTTGGAAAGTATGTAGGACATATTTAATAAATCCATTAATTTATTTATAAATCATTAAAAAGGGTAATAGATGGTTTATGGACACATAATAAAGAGATAAATAAGTGTTAAGTAGTATTTATCAAATCAATCTAATCTCCAAATACAGGGTTTAATTAGCATTTCTACGAAGTCTCCTGCCCTCTCTGCCATCACACGGTAAATGTTATGTTTCTCAGCAAGGCTAGGATAAGATGTGGTACTCTTTCTGAAGCATTTGTACTACGGCAATAATTCATAGTTTGGATGCCAGGATGCTGGGACTTTGATTAATGTAACTACATACTTTATGGTATCCCTGGCAGAAGCTAGGAGAGATCACGATTTATACTGAAAAGTGAATTCAGAATTCTTATTCAGAGCGGAAGGTTTCAAGATAAATGATACACTACCCTATGGCTTCTTTCAATGGTTACTGATTGCATTTTATTACAAAGTGGCGTAACTTGACCTTAAGAAATACTGCATACATTCAAGATGCAATTTATTAAGTGGTTTACGTACTAAAGAAAAAAAATCTCATGGTAGCAACTCAGACATTAAAATAGCACTCAGAAACCACAGGCAGACATACACCAATACACCATCCCTTGGATGCCCTGTGTGTGGGGTTGTGAGAAGACCTGCTCCAAGAGCTGAGATTTCATCCCATCTCCCCAGAGATGCTACAGGAGCAGAAGGATCTGTCCTCCAGTCCTCCACATAACCACAGTGAAGTCACCCAAAAGACTTCAGCCATGGATAGGAACTTTCAAAATAAATCCCAGGCCTCTCTCCAACCTTCAAACCATTATATCTTAAACACAGAAAGTATTTTTGCCTCACATAATAACACAAATGATAACGATGTAGTCTTTTTTACAAAAGCAACTAAACAGCATTATGTCACTGCCAAAGAGCTGGGGAGTCAATGAAAACCAACACTGAGTATCATAATTTATTGTTTATCATGAGATCAATAAATGGCCATGGTTGAAAAAGGACCTACTTGTATGGTTAAAGTTTAAAACAGCATTTATGGTAGCAATTTAAGCTCTTAAAATACACACTTTAAAAATAAAAAGACCCACTGTAATGTCCCTCAGCTGCATTTCTATGGAATAGTCTTAAATCATTCCAATTACTTAATGCAGCCTGTAATTTATCAGCCCAAATAAGTCAGGCCTGTCAAGCACAGACTCAGATATATGTAATTGTTAAATTACATAAACTTCATGTATATTATGAATTATTCATATATTGAATGGCAGCATATAAAATAAATAAGTGGTTTCCTATATGCAAAGAGCATATTCATTACATATCTCTGGTTTTTTTTTCTTGAAGTCCAACGTATTTTTGCAGAGTCTGGGAAAATGAGTGAACAAAACAGGGCTTGGAGTAACTGTTGTAGATTAGAAGTGAAGAAAAAAAAATTGGCTGAAGCTACTGCGATACATCAAGCCACACATGAAAAGCTCACCCAGGTATGCAGTGAACATCCAGAACTCCCAGTGAATTCAGAAGTGGGGATGTATCTGAGTCATCCCTTTGGCCCATGCAGACAGTCTCAGCCCACACAGTCACACTGCAACATTATACTCCTCCCACGATTTTGGTAACATAAATATTACTATTTAGAACTTGCAGAATATTTTCATTTTTGCATTTCTTTACAGGCATTGCTTAATTAATCCACCCACCAGACCAGAGGAGCATTACTAGCTCTGTTAATCCAGACATAATTATCAGCAATAGTCAATTAACATTACACAAGAGGTGGAAGATCCCATTGGGATCCAGGTGATCCAGTGCTCTCAAGAACATATAAGGGAGTCAGACTGCCAGAGGGCAACTTTGGAGACCATATCTCAGGGGTGATTACGACTTTGCTGTCTAAAAGAGATAGTTGTGATGGTGCCAAATGACATATGAGTGACTAAACAAGAGATGAACCTCCATTTCACCTTTTTGTTCACACTGTACTTACTCTTTTCCTGCTGCAAATCATTATACACACAGGTTATTTTCCAGGTTTCATGCTATAATGTTTGAACACCAGATTTCATTGAAGAAGAGAACAAATTTCCATTTGGTATTATGAAATACAATAGAATAAATAATTTCTGTTGTGATAATGAGTTCTTACCGAAGTTTCCTTTGTGCATAAAATGTATTACAGAATTTTAGGAAACACTTAATTTGATTAACAGTCTTCTACATTAATCCTTTGCTCAGTCACTCTTGAGAGCAGCAGTAATTTAACAGAAGCTTTGCCAGGCTTCCTGCATGGCCATGGATCAATATCCCAAAAAGCAACCATGCATAAGCTTTGATTGTGACTTTATGATCAAGCAAGAAAGTTCATCTAATATGAATACTAAGTGAAATACCCAAACCTTTATGCCTACTTTTCTAGATTAGAATATTTCAAAATGAGCTATCACCAGAGGCTACAACCCTGTATTACACTTTGGATATTGTTTCTGACTATGAATATGTATTCGTAAAAAAGTATTTTAAGTCTTGGATACTATCCCAAATTTTAGGCAACACAGATCTACTGGATCCTAGAGGCCATTATGGATTTTGTAGAATGCACAGCAATACTGCACAGCTATACTTCTTTGCAAAAAATACAGCTCCATAAAGCCAACAGTACTCTTTATATGGGGGAAAGGAAGCAGAGATATGATCCTGTCTCTTCCGAGATCCCTGCTGAACACCTCCACAGGAAGTAGGAGCAGAGCTGCAACCATGTAAGAAGAAATCAAATGGTTTTTTGAATTTCTCAGTGAAACAGTGAGCTGCTGGGCAGTCCAACAGCGATCTTCCTTCTTCAAAAATGACCTTTTCAGCATAAACAAACAAAAATGTAGATTCACAGAGCCAAAACCAGCATTAGTGGGACTGCAGGGTCTGTAATTGCTGAATTTAACCCTGTAAGCCCATCATAAAGAGTTCAAACCAATACTGCTGGGTTAAGGGCATAGTTAGGAAATTAAAAATAGATGGTGGCTATAAAAACAGAAGAGAAAATGAAGGAAAAAACTAAAGAAGACCTGATGTTTGCAGAAGAGTATTTAGCTCTTTTACTGAAAAAGGCCTTGGGGAATATTTGCAAAACAAAGATTAGCGTTACTGCCACTGTGCTTGGGATTTCATTATTCACAGTGAACCTCTCTATAACTAACACCTATTTAATAATGAACTGTATTTCTTTGATGTTTTAATGACTGATATAGGAACAATTATTACTATTGAAATTTTCTGTTAGGGGTTGGAAAAACCTAAAAGGGGAGGGAATGGAGTGCAGGAGCGTGGAAATGCTGTGTTTGAATTCAAGTCTTGGAGACTTATGCTAAAGTATTTTCACACAATTTCTGCTACTCTATCACACAAATGGGGATTTAAGATAAAGTACAGACAGAACTGGATGGACAGCTAGAGAGGAAAGTGGTCAATAAGCTGAGCTTCATGGACCAAGATCCTACTCACAGCAGATGAAAAAGATATTCATAATTGAGGAGAGGGAGAACAGGGTGCACAGCAGGATCTACAGACCAGAACACCTGTATGAGCTTTCTCATGATGTGTTCCAGAAATGTGAAACTCGAATGCTTATAAAGCTCTTCAATCACTTGACTTCACATTTCAATCGACTGCCTTTTTTTACTGCTCTATTTCTATCTCTCTGAGCACATACAACTTTTGAATGTGGAATAGATAATTTGATCCATTAACTTTTATTAGTAGCTTTGGCTGAATGCTACTAAGACCAGGAATAAAACTTGCGTAGACGGGCTGTACCATACAATTCTGATGGATAGCACAGAAATTTCATACAGTCTGCTTCCTGAATCTCATCACCAAACACTACAACTTTCTGGCAGTGCTCTCTAAAACAGCTTGTTCCTCCACGAGAAAAGTCAGAATCTTCTCTACAATTTTTGCCAGAGAAAAAGTCATGGGATCTGCTTGAAAACAGCACTGTTATCTCTTGTTGCTTCTTATCCCAGGACGTGACTGCTCTATACATCATCCTCTGGCACTCTGCAGTGATGAATATTCTCAACAGCTAGGAGAAGTGCATCCTACTTCTCCTGTTTGCAACCTAGGTCAACAGGAAAGAAACATGAATGTCTGTTTGCAAGACCACAGTGTGCTTGTACACAACTGTCCTTCATTTTAACGCTACCACACTGTGCTTTCACAGTTCCTTTCATTTAAATCCAGCTTGTATTGAGACTGCAAAGTATCATAAGTTTTTAAGTGCAAATGAAATATAAAATGGGAAGCTGTTTGAGCTTTCCATCTGCCAGGATGGGTTATAGGCCTGTGGACAAGCACCCAAATCAGAGAGAGATGCTGAAGGAGCAATGCAGCACCCCAGCAGGTAAGCAGAACCCTTCTCAGATCTTTGGGCCAATCAAGCACTAACTGCAGAATAAGGACATTTAAAATGGGTATTTTCCATGGGATTGACAGTAATGGGTATTTTCAGAACATAGCTTATTGAAATCACTTACGCATGTTTAGGTTTGGAAATCAAGTACGGAGGCTGCACATTGTGAAATACAATGGATGTTTGTACCAACTGTAATTGTCTATTTATTTGCATGCCACTGAGTATCATCAGACACTCATACAGCCAGTAGAGCAAGGCTGGGAAGACAATAATACAATGTCAAAACCATGTCAGCACAAATGATACACTGCAAACCAAAATAAATTGAACATGAAGTCATAAACCAGAAGGGAGGGCAAGCTTGGAGAGCTCACAAAATCAAGGAGCTTTGGGGATATTCCTAATTACTGTGAGAATTACAGTTAAGAATATATTTTCTCATCCATGCTTCAGCTCAGGCTCAACAGGTGTGTATGGTAAGCAACCAAGGCAATCAACGCAAATACAAAAGAGCTACCAGCTCCCATTCTGGTCATGACGTGTCAATGCCATCTAGGAAGAGACAAAGCTACTGAAACTAATGCCTCCATCAGAAGGATTAGCAGGTTATTTAGTAGATCCCTCAGAGATTTCAAAGCTAGGGTTGGTCCTGCTTGTTCATTGCCAGGCTCTCAGAAAGAGGAGCAAATAATCCGGCAGTAGATCTGACATCCAACATGCTGTGCTCCTACTCATCCACCTACTCAGAGTGGATGCCTGAGATGTTACTCCTGTGGTATCAGTCCTTACACAGGAACTGCTTTAGTGGATGAGTCTCCTTCTCCACAGCCACAGAAGTTGGAGTTATTAGTGTTTTCCTCCAGGCTGTGATGCAGACAGGCAGGGGCACCTTCCCTTTAAAATAAATACACCTGCCTCTACCTTGCAGGGAGAATAAATGCTTTCAGCAGGGAATTTCTTGTATTTGGTTTCAGATCTCAGGGCAATATTTTTCTAAACATCTGAACTTTAGATGTTTTTGTTATTTTTCTGTTGGGAGGAAGGGACATGGAAGGACATCCTTTGAATGCTGAAAAAATATTTTCGCAACCTTTTGAAAGGGAACAGGTCTGCAGCTTGAGGTAAGAAATCAAACTCCTCCTAGGAATAAAGAATATTCTACAATTCAGTTAAAAATACCAATTAATCTTCTTTCCTTCTTGTACAAGAGCCAGCCTCCTTTACTGCTTTCACTTACAAAACATTTATTTGACAACGCATTTTTCATACAGACATGTTTTGCTAATTGTGATGTTGATTCGGTTAGCTGCATTTATTCATGAATCTTTAAAGATATTTTTCTTGTAATCAATTTATTCATCAATTATTGTTATATTTCTTAAGTAGTTTTGTTGTTTATTCTCCACAGTACATTGAAAGTCTTCTAAGGGATTTTTTTTCTTTAAGGTAAAAAAGTAATTTTAGAAGTTTCATTGTAATTGTTCTATGAAGTGAATAACCATTCATATTACTGCTGTTGTTATTGTTGTTCCTATCGAATTTGCAGAGGTATCCTCTCACTTTCTCTGCTGGACAAGAAACAATTGTTTATTGTTTTCAGGCCCATGAGCAAAACCTGGGGAAACACCAACATTTTCATGAGAAATGTGTTCCAGAGATCAAAGTAGGGAAGAAATGCAGCATGGAAAACCCTGAAATATCCACTGGGGAATTGTATGTGCCCTTTTTAATCCATGTGAAAGTGCAAAGAAGTGTAGAAGCATGAAAGGTGCTTTTTATTACACATTTATTATTTTGCTTGTTCTTCTCCACTGTTGCAAAAATGCTTATTTGTCCTCAGGTAACATTTTTTGAGCATAATGGAGGAAAGCAAGTCTTTCCATATGATGAAAATACTAATACTAAAATTAAGTACCTGAAAAGTCATAATGTGAGGAGGTTCCTAAAAAGATAAATAAGTATATCCAATTTCAGCATTAGACCAGCTAAGGAGTACTAAGCTGCCTCACTTTTCATATTAAGTCAACAGTTATCATCATTATTGTTTTTCATTAATGTCTGACTTGTGGAGTCATTATTCTGAAAAACTCAGTTTCTTTCATTTTAAAATTTGTTTCCCTCTGAGAGCAAGGAAAAGTAAATATCAGTTCAAAAGTAAAGGGTAATTTATCAAGTTATTAAAAACTTGGTTATAATCTCATTAAGCAGTGTAGTATTTTTTCAAGTTCCTCAGGGTTAGGCTTAGCAGTCCCCTGAATAAAGGCATTTCTAGGAAAAGAAACTATTTATTGGGGTGTGATCCATCAAGGTACTAATTTTTCAAATGCACATAAAAATAAATCCCTAGAACTATTACTGTTTACAGTAAGTTATCTTATTCAACAATAAATGCAGCTGTCTATGTGCTATCAAGGGAAAGACAGAGGACAACACCTCAAATTACTGTATACTGGTTTGGTCCCTAATGTACCCAAGTTTGTTACGCAGCTGGAAACAGAAACCACAGCAGCCACAGGGCTGCCTCTTCTGGGACACTCATGCACAGGGGAAATAGGATTGTTTAGATGGAGAAAGGGAGTAGGACAGAAAGCACTAGATTTTTTGCAACAAGCATTCTGCAGCAATATCCTACATTCCCCTGGGTCAGATGGGGACCTCTGTCAAGCAAGTAAAAAGGTTTTGGTCAGGCACAGAACATCGTATCTGACCTGTCACATAACAGGCCAATTCTATCAGGTTGAAGATAGCAAAGCAGCAGAATCACTTTTTGTCTTTTCCAGTATTATTTCATACTCATTTCCTGCCAAAGAGTTTTAAATCACATGAAACAACTAACTCCCCAACTTCCCTTTCCTCTTCATGAGGCCTCAATCCTCAGGATGATTTCCTGAGGTGCTGAGCTCCATCACCTGGAGGCAAACCCTGGGAGATCCCTGCTTCGCTTCTGTAGGTGAATATTCAAAGCTGGACATCAAAGAGCCCCACACTGCATTACTGCTGTATTTGGTGCATCTGCTTTGGAGTAAGAGGCGAGTTACACACTGCCTATAACACAGAAACATGACTTTGGCATCGTGTCAGTAAAGCCCTGCAGCAGACCCCTCAGATCACCTGACAGTGTTCACAAAGATGGTGAAATGCCCAGTGTGGATAAAAAAAGCCTCAGACCAGGTTATTTCATTGTTATTAAATATAAAAATATTGTTACTGAATATGTTATATATATATAAAACCCAAGAATTTAGATTTCTTTTTGGTCTTATCTGTGTATACTGGCTTCCTGGACCTACCAGAACAGCACCTAATGCATATTTTGCATTTTTCAAGTTCCTCAGGGTTAGGCTTAGCAGTCCTCTGAACAAAGGCATTTCTAGGAAAAGAAACTATTTATTGGTGTGTGATTCATCATTTACTTCCACTGTCTGCTCAGTTTCTCTTTTAATTGCTGTGAAACAAGTAACTTTTCACTTCCTTCTGTTGTTTAGGGAATGAGACAATTCCTGTCCAGTAAACACAAACCCAGTAATATGTATTTTGGGGCTGAAATTACGTCTTCCGTGTTCTGCAGTTACTATGGTTACTATCCCACAGCAGCCCTGCATGCATTGCTGAAAGAAATAGCACATAAATAAATGTCCATGTTAAAAACAAAAGGAGAGTCCTCACCTACTCAAAAATACACAGTATGAGTTGAGGAATCTTAGACTTACTTTCTGTGATGACAATGGAAGAGGGATGTTCCCACAGTCTTGTTGATAAATTTCCTTACTTAGGCTTTAAATGCTGGAGTAAATTTTTGTCCCATCCAGAACTGGGAAGATGAATTAAACACTCTTGTGCTCCAGAAATCAGCCAGTGGCAGTGCATGCCTGGGAAGGGGAGGACAACTGTCGCTTTCCTCCAGTAGGAAGCTAATTCCCTGGAGCCAGGAACTACAACAGTATTCAGGTTCCTAATGCCAGTCTGGGCAGCCTGCCTTCCTCACAGTGGTTAGTGGGACATCAGGGGTTACACTGACAGCTGGAAGCTCAAGCCCTGCTATGGATTGGGCCCACAGTAACAAAAGGAATTGGTGGCTATAGTTGATTTTTTTGTTGGAGTTCTGTGTCTCAGCCCATGGATGAAATATTCAACATCAGGCCAAACCCTGAGAGGTGCCTGCATCTGGAGTTGTCCCTCACAGTGAGTGCTCTCCTGGCAGATTTACACAGCTTAGTGCCTTCTTTGGACCTAATCATGACCAAGAACCTAAGAGACTCTCTCCAGCCCTGTGCAGAGATGAGTGTAGACAACATCTCTGGATGCACCTGATCCATCCTGTCTAGAAAGATGCCTGTACAGCAGAATATGTCTGATGTTGGTGGGTCCAGGGACATCCCTGACCTCTTTCCCATGCTGAAATATCATGCACTAGTCCTGACCATGGAGGAAGAGCTGCGTGGGTGACGGCAATCCAGTCCTCAGTAGGCAGGCGGTGCTCTACTCAATGGGAAATGCTGGTATTGGGCAGGAGGTAACTGGAGAACAATCAGAGCAGAGACAGCAACCAAAATGCAATCTGTCCTTCTCCTTGCTAAGGAGATGACCTGAGTTCTCACCATCTCACAAGGCCAAAGGCTTCACATCACTGTAACCACAGTGAAGGAGGAGGAGCCCCCCCTGGGAGGGGAGTGATGTGAGTCTGACCACCCCACAGGCCGAACGGACCTCCAGGCAGACTGGACAGCTACTCTCAAACGCTCCCCCGTAAACCACTGCACGCTTAGATGAACATCTACTTATCACCTTCAGGCAATGATATCACTAACTGAGAGCCACGACAGCTGTGATCTGAGGACAGACCGTAGGATTGAATCCTATCATTTCAACAACGGAGCAACTAAATAAAAGAGGAAAACAGTCCTACAAGTAGAGATAAGCTTTAAAACAAAACTCTAGTATGAAACAAGTCACACATTTTCAACTTTGGCCAACCATGTGTCCTAGGAAATACACTGAGTTAATGGCTCACAGTCCATTTCTTATGTACCTAACCATTCACTCCTATAAACAACTGGCCACAGAACCAACTCCACTGTTATGTCAGTGACATCACTGGGCAAGTGAATAAACTGTCTTCTAAGTGTACAGTCATTTGGCATGGAAGAATTCAGAGTAAGTATAAATTTGAGAACTGTTGCAAAATAAAATCAAATGCATGAAACAGTGAGCGGAGGGAAAAGACTCGGGTCCTCCTGGAATCAGAACCTGCATTGTCCAGTCACAGCCTGACTACCATGACCTGTGCTGGGTTTGACTGCGCATCAACATGATGAAGGCTTCTGGTATTACCTATACCACTTCTGGTATAGGTAATAGTCTATTTAGAGTGATGATGCTATGAAATAATCAAATTTATATGAAACCTAGATGCTAGAAAGCAATGGTATTATTATCCTGCATGTTCTTATTCTTGCTTTTTCTAAGTGAGCATCATTGTATCACAATTTTCAAAGTTTTCACTGGAAAAAAACACAAAATGAATTCTACAGCCTTATGATATTGAAAAAGAGTTCCTAATTATTTTTTCTGTGTTTGTTGATTTGAGATTGCAGCACCAAGAAGGTCACTGCATCTCACGGTCACCTTCTTTTTGTATCTGATCTACAAAGGTTGACTGAAAGTAGAGGAACATCTGAATGGCGAGTTCTTCCTTCAGTGTATATCTCAGAGGTAAGGTACAATTTCAGAACAAATGACAAGAGAAGTCCCTACATTTCATTAACAAATGATTGGCATGAGGTGGGGCAAAATGTGAGGGAATAAAATAGAATAAAAGTGTGAAAATGCATCCTGAATTCCCCAACACTTCCCTGCTGTGTCCTTAGGGCATTTTAAGACCTACCTTGGAAAAAGGCTTTGCATAATAATCACTGCTATGATTAGCACAGTGTTTCACATTATATAATACATACAATTCATCTGATAAGCATTGCAAGAAGAATTACAATTAAAGTTTCAAAATGTTCCAGGTTTTAGGACTTCTCCCTCGCTAGCAAAGCAGTCCCATCAGTTTTCTCAGCAGCTCCTTGGCAAAACTCACTTAAAAGTAAGAGCATGCTTTAAAATCCCCTCTAAATAATCACAAATTTGTAACACCTCCATGAATTCAGGCTCCCAAGCTGCAGATAGACGTGGACAGGGCTGATATCAGGGTCCTAAGACAACATATATGCCTGAAATATAAAAAGCTAAGAATCTGGTTCTTTTTTTTGTATATAGAAGGAACCAAAAAGCAATGAGATATAGTTTAGGGCCCCTCTCTTCTCTGCCTTATTGATTTATATTTGGCTGAACTGTATTTAGATTTATTTATGTTCCATATATAGTCCTCCATGAAAAATAAGTATATCCTTTGAGTCCTAAATCAACTTCAAATACTATGGCAGATTTAATCATAAAGTATAGTTTTGCAACCTCTACCATGTACATAACTTGATTTTTTTCTTTTTAGTAGCATTTATTCTTCTAATTTAAAAGGTTGTAAGAAAGATGAAGTATTCACAGCAGTAAACTGTAATTCTAAAGTCATTAGGGAATAGTTAGTGCTCAATACAAATGCTAATGTAGTTTAAACTTGATATAACCTTTCTAGATTTAAGACATCAGCAAATAAAATGTTAATAAAAACTTCTGGACTGTATCTAGATTTCTTTTTCCATTAGTAACCTTACTATTACAGAAGGAACAATAATCCAAATCTACTTTTCTCTAACAGTTTCTACTAGAGCAAGTAACAGTATGGGAAAAATACATTTAAGTGAGAAATCCTCATTCAGGACTATGAATGCAAAAAAGACACTGCATTCCTGAATAAGAACAACAACAAATTAGCAGGCAAATAATATCAAAGAGTCTTGAGAAATGTTGAGAAATCCAGTTATGAAATCAAAGCCAAGTTCGTCATAAGTAACGTATCACTCCATCAGTGACAATTTCATATCAGATTTGGAGCCTTTAATCTCAAGCAGAATCCTGACCATCCTGCTGCATACACAAGCTTCACATGTTTAATATGTTTAGTGTCACTGTTATTTTGTGCTACGGTAAAATGACAAGAAGTTCATGTATGAAGAACAAATGCCACAGGTATTTGAAGAACAAATACCCTACAAAGTCTGGCAAGTGAACATTTGAGATGAGTGGAAACTTCAGAGGTGGCTGAACTGCAGCGCTGCCAAGGACCAGGGAAATCCACACATTTCTCTATCTGCTCATCCTATTAGAAAAGCAGCCCACTTTTCAGTGGAACTGTACATGGGAACTGTAACTTCAGCCTGCCAGGAATGGAAGGGTAGAGGGGGGAGAGACCAAAGTAGACC
Organism: Manacus candei; assembly: GCF_025592945.1. NCBI lineage: Eukaryota > Metazoa > Chordata > Aves > Passeriformes > Pipridae > Manacus > Manacus candei. Next base: position 1,820,014 of record NW_026138111.1, on the reverse strand, counting down.
TGAGGAACATCTCCAGCAGCCATTTCTTTCTCTCTTTCATGTATACAGCTTTCTTGCCTGGAGGACCTTGTGAGCTCATTTTGCTGCAAAGACCATTTCTGGTGGTTGCTGGGCATGGTGATACTATGAAGAAGCTAGCCCAAGCTGAGCAGCACACTTTTGTCTGAAAATGGTGCTAGCACCCCTTCCTCCAGTGCCAGCTGCAGAGGGAAAGGGTGTTGCATAGTTAGGGAAGGAGAATGCTCACAGAAGGACCCCATTAGGATAACACTGATGCTGGACACTCATTTTCTAGGTAAAACATTAGGTAGAGCATTTTGTTACCTCTGAAAGGAAAAGGCTGGGTATTTTAAACAAAAGCCATCCCATATTCCATGTCCTCATTCACAGCAGCAATCTCTACAAGGTGAGGTGGAAGCTCCAGAGGTTATATCCCAGTAACTCCAGACTGTCCAACCCCCCGCCCCCAGTTCACTGGGGGAATTCAGACACAAACCCTCCACTCCCCATGGCCCCTGTCTATGGAAACACAACTGCTGTGAGGTTTAACTACATAACTGCAGAAATAATTTTGCCTTGTTAATTGAAAATTACTGTAGCTTTTCCTGTAGAATGAAAAAGACTAAACTATAAAAGCAGAGGCTCCAACGTATAAATTCTGATTTACATTCACACAGACTGCCTCCTCCTTGTCATATTATGAATATAACCCTGGGCATTCAGGATGTTTTGTTTGCTTTAGTGAACAAATACAGACTAACATGTCTTATGGTTTTTATGACAAACTATACGGGTGTCATTCTTCCTGCAGGCCCAGCAAAAATAACCTCAGATACTTTGACTGAGTATAAATGTACGCACAAAAAAAACCCAAAAACCTCAATCAGCCACAACACAGAGTCAGAATACAAGTCCCAAGGAATAGATGTGGTTTAGTAAAGTGAAGAGAGGTCATGAGCATCTTTCTTTGAGGGGCTGGTGTTGCACTAGAGAGAGAAGTGTAGCTCTGCAATGCATAAATTATTGCAGCAGAGACTAAATGGTCAGTTCAGTGGGAGGACAGAAGTATGGGGAATGACATTATCGGATCAATAAAATCTTCCTCCATCTCCCACGCAGTGCATCACCTGCAGTGCTGCACAAAATCACCAAGATCAGTTTCTCAAGTTTTGCATCAGCTGCCGAAATCTGGGAGACACGCTGAGTTTCTGCTCACCAAATCCAGTAATGTAATTAACATAGTAATGGAGAAAATAGGAATAAACCCTAGAAAATCACATTGTCTATATAGAATTTTGAATTAACATATCATTACTGAATTGACATACAGTTATTATTGCAGCAGCACTCCTAGGGCTCCAGTCTGCCAGTGAAGCATTGGCTGGGGTACGATAGAAGAGAGACGAAGGGTTGTCTTCATTATCAATTAGCCTAATACGGAGTTTGTATAACCATGGCAAATCCTATGAGCAACATTATTCCACCAGTCAATACTCTACTTGCTAGTATAAGCAATCATGTATGGACATAATTTCTTCTGCATTTTCTTAACTCTACAGATGATCACAGTTTTTATTGTCATAAAGGGAAACTTTTTACTGCAGCACGCACTGAGAAGCAACACTAACCATCAGGAAGAAGTTAGGATTCCCCCATGAAAAAGCATTTTCCCCTAAAATATGCCATTTAATTGCACTCACAACTGTGAAAACCAGATTAATGTAGTTTCCTTTTGTGGCATTTGTTAGTGAAATTCTTAGCTGTTTGTCTGAAAACAGTACTTCATTTCACTGCTTCTTGTTCAACAAAGATTTGATTAGCAAGAACTACGTTGCTCTTGTGAAACTTAAAGCTGTATTTGGAATTAGGACCTTTTTTATTAGTATGCATTAAAACCTGTTATTGATCTCCTAGAGGTGCTAATATAAGTGTCTTTTGTAATACAAACCCAAATTAGATTCTGATCAGGTTCAGAGTGTTCAATCAAGGACTACCTAGCAGCATTTTTAAATGAAATGCGGTTTGTGCTTGGCATTGCAGATCAGCTATTTGATTGAAAGTCAGGAAGAATTCCCAACAATGTAGCATCTCTCTTCCTTTGCTGGACAACTAAAATGCATCTATAATTCAGCTGCTGCATAATGCTGACATACTGTGTTGTATAGTCTAGAGTAATTTGACATCTAATGTATACTACAGTGGCTAACTTAAAAGGGACCACTGCAGTACATTAGCTTAAAAAACATTTGCTAAACATTTTAAACCAAACTTCTCTAGTACTGAAGACTGCCATGTTCATTAACACAATGAGAATATGTAATGTATCTCTTCTTCTACTGATCATATAAGGAAAATACTAGTCTTCATAGAGAAGTGATAAAGTAGGTGGAGATACAGTGCAGTGACCATATGAGACCTCAGATAAGCTCGGGCACCCACTGTGCAAGGTGCTGTACATGGGTCTCGAGATGGGCATTGCCCTGAAAAGTTTATAATTTATACTTGAAAAGACAGATGTGATATTTCTACCATATCCCCAGTGCTGACACAAAACAGGGGTATTTTCACCTCAGCCAACTCTACATTAAAGTATAGAATAAAAGAATCATAGAATCATTTGGGTTGAAAAAGACCTTCACGACCGTCGAGTTCAACTGTTAACCCAGCAGTGCCAAGTCCACCACTAAACCATATAATTCACTCTAGGGATTCACACAGTAAATAGAAAGAAATACACTTTGAGGATAGAGTTCATCTGATTTCTGCTTTGAAGAAAGCCATCTTCAGTAGAAAACAGTCCTCTATTTTTGCCAACCTTAACTGCCAGAACTCCTGTCTTTCCAGAGGTGAAAAGCCACTGTACCCAGGTGTGCAAGGGGAAGGAAGTGAAGGAAGCACCATCCTCCACCAGCACAGGCTCACACACATGGACAGTCACCTCAGATGTAGACACAGCTCTCATGTATGACAGTGGAAATCAAAGGGTTCACTCTGGGGTGAAAACCAGAGCTCAGAGACACTGGGATGGTGCATGGCTATGAGACCACACTGAGGCAGTGGAGATCAGAATGCTGCTCTTTGGAATCTTCTTTGCTTCATCTAAACTGATGGGATTTTAAATTATTCAAATTTGCAATAGATCTACTTACAGAACAGCACAAAGCCTTCAAGTTCAACACCACAACTGATGGGCAGCTGTTACATGCAGAGATTACTGCAGCCAAATAATGGTCTCAGTGGTTTAGTCTATTTATTCAGATTTAGGTTAACTCAGCCAAAAAAAAAAGCCTATGTGGCATTACAGCCAAAATATAAAATTAAACAATATGTCACATAAAAGTATCTTCTAGTCAAGAAAAGACTCAAACACCAGTGCATACCAGGTCGTCTTCTCCAAAGACAGCTGATTCCTGCAGTGATGTCTCCTGCTTTGCAGGGTTGCAGATCCCATGTCAGCAATGAGCTCACAGTAGCTCAGGACGCTGTTTCTAAACGATTCCTGATTCCTCTAGACACCTTGTGGTGCCAGACTTTGCTCACATTTTACCACGTTTTTACAGTAAGTGGCAATCAAAGATGTGAGTTTGCAAGTTTGGTATTAAACTCAGCATACCTCTACCCGGGCATCCTGGCTTGTACCAGCAATAGTGTGGCCAGCAGGACCAGGGCACTGATCATCCTCCTGTACTCAGCACTGGTGAGGCTGCACCTCAAATCCTGTGTTCAGTTTTGGGCCTCTCACTACAAGAAAGTCATTGAGGTCCAGAGAAGGGAATCAGAACTGGTGAAAGGTCTGGAGCATAAGTCTGAGGAAGAGTGACTGAGGAAGCTGGGAGTGTCCAGCCTGGAGAAAAGAAGGCTCAGGGGGAACCTTATTGCTCTCTATAAATACCTGAAAGGAAGTTGTATCCAGGTGGGAGTTGGTCTCTTCTCCCAGGTAACAAGCGACAGGACAAGAGAAAACGGCCTCAAGTTGCACCAGGGGAGGTTTAGATTGGATGTTAGGAAAAATTTCTTCACAGAAAGGGTTGCCAAGCATTGGAACAGGTTGCCCAGGGAAGTGGTGAAGTCACCATCCCTGGAGGTATTTGAAAGATGTGTAGATGTGGCACTTAGAGACATGCTTTAGTGGTGGACTTGGCAGTGGGTTAACAGTTGGACTCGATGATCTTAAAGGTCTTCTCCAAACTAAATGATTCTAAGTAAATACCAGTCCATAATTGGTATGTAGCATTTATTCCATGTTGTCCTCTAATTTGACATGTGCAAAAGAAAAACAAAACCTAATCACCACAACCACCCCATCAACACCAACAGTGCCTCACCTACATTAGTCCTCTTTCATCATTACCTTTTCTAAATGCTCCAGGATAATGGGAAAACTAAAGGACAGCAATTGTGGCAAGTCCCACAGACAGGTCTAAGCACTAAAAGGTTTTCTTTACAAGTGAAATCCTTTGCCTGTACTGCATAGCAGCCCCTGTGTCCAGGGGGTGAGAGAGAAACAAGCCAAGACCACATCACCCTGCCTGAGCAGTGTGTGAGGCAGTGCTGAGCCTTGCTAGCGAGAGATGCTGCATCATTCCATGTGCAAGCCTTGCTGCCAATGAGATCACCTGGAAAACACAGCAGGGTGGGATCTCTCCAGTAGCTGAAGGTCACCAGTCACTAAAAGCATGCAGTGAGATGCCTCATCTGTGCCCTCACTTCCCTGCTGGAACAGAAGTGTGAGCCAGGAATGCCAGGGTCAGAGTTCAAAGTATGGGAATGAAGCAGGGAAAGGAAAGCCCTGTATTTCCTGGCATTGGAATGAAAGGGTCTTGTTCCAAGCCTAATCAAACTATTATTTTCAAATAATGAAATTAAGATGTATACCAATTTAATTTGTATTTTTATTAACTAAAAGTCAATCATTCACTACCTCCTAATATTGCACATTATTGCACAAACACATGTGGCTCACCATGGCAGGCTGGAAGTACTCCATGTACGTAAGCATAAGGCTAAACCCATCCTTAGGCTAACATCATTGAAACCAGCTACTCCAGGATCCAGCTCTACCCAGTTACAGACTTAGACTGTAACTTCCGAGGATGGTATCAATCCCAGGCAAAAAATGGTGCTTACACAACTATGGTAAAAACTATGTTTTAATTTACTGCAGCACCACTCAGACCTGCCTCCGAATGGAAACTGTCGGCTGATGAAGTTTTGACACTTGAGTGTTTTCAATTGGTTGCCACACTAATAATTTGCTGGGAATCATTCTAAATAATACATATTGTGACTGAACTAATTTGGCAAGCAGCCAACAATTAATTAGGAAAAAGTTAATTACATACTTGTCGTGAAATGCGCTCTATTTATGGCAAAATGTGTTGACTTTAAGTCAATCTTGATATTTACAGCAAAATTAAAAGTTACCACAAAATCAAAGTATTTATGTAAAGGACAAATTCTCTGCAGGGGAAACCAGAAGAGGGAAGGAGGTGCCCACAAACCCCAGCTGGAGGTGAATGGTTGGGGTGGAGCACTCCATCACCTCCTCCCAAATTGCTTTGCAGACTGCCAACATAGCAGAGAGGGGAGCCAAGGAGGGGCAGCCAGTCATTATTAGACACTGCCACAGATCAGATGGCAGTATCTGAAAAGATGCAGATAAATTCCAGCAGATGCGAGTCATGCCTTTGCAATGAAAGCTGAGAGCAACCCTCTGGGTTACCAGAAGACTTCCTCAAAGATTCATTCTGGAGATCAATCTCGTTAAAGACTGTAACCAAAAGCAAGAGGGTGGTAATAATTTCCTGATGATACCTAGTTAGAAGTAGCTCTGTCAATTCAGAAGAGAAGTGGGATTGCACACAGTAATAACCAGCTGACCTTGAGGTCTGAATTAATAGAAATGGATGGAAATCAATTGTGCAAAGTGCAAGGCCATGCAGCTTAGGGACTAATAATGAGCATTTCTGGCATAAGCAGAGAGCTCATCATCTGGAAATGCTAGGGGACAGACACCTCAGTACCTAGACAGACACTTCCAGATATCCAGAAGCACTGGCTCATCACAGAATCACTGCAAACCAAGATGCAAACATGACAAAAAGGATCCTAGAACATATGAGAAGTATTTCCACAGAGACAGGGAAGCATTAACAATATTGCACAAGAAATGGTGAGACCTCCCCCACAGTGCTGTGTATGCAAATACAGCATGCTTACAATGTTGAAGAAAGATGATCTGAGAGTGGAGCAAGAACAGAGATGAGGCATTCATGATGCTATGGAGGATTAAGTGTTTGACTTACGAGAAGAGGCTAAAAGAACACAATTTGTTTGGATACCAAGGGGCAGCAGAGAGATGATGATTATTCAGTATAAGTACAATAGGGGGTAAGAATTTGCATCTTTACTACCTGGGCACTAACAGAGACACTGAGGACATGAAGGGAACTAACAGGTACAGGTGTATTGCTAACACGTTTATACCAAAAGTAAGAAGGGCACTTCTAATCAACATACAAACAGAGCAGTGAGGACACTAAGCCAACTACTTCTGAGACAGAAGGTGATACAGCCAAGGAAGAAGCTGCATGAGACTACTGACAGCAGCCTTCGGGGCTGGAGGCCCCTTCAGAGAATCTTTTGGTGCCTGAGCGCCACCATGAGCTTGAGCAGAGAGCCTTGACATTCACTGGGACTTTTCCTATATGACCTCTTGTAGATGCTACTTCATTTCATGATTATGGTTCCATACAAAGAAGTTGTTTTGCAAGTTTTTTCCTGAAGGAGCAGAAACACCATGTTTCTGATGAAAGAAATTAATTGAATTTAGCCATTTTGTCCAAGGTAATGATCTCTTCCCTACACCAAATGCAGCAAATTAGCTGGTTCTACCTCACAGCAGGTGACCTTAGTAGACCAAAATATCACTAATTTATCTATAGAAAGGATTATTTAGCAATCCTTTCTGGAATTATTTGCAACAATGGTATACCAGAACAGAGGGTATCCAAAAATTTTAGGGATGGCAAAACTTAAGATCATCAACTTTTATCCAAACTTCACAACACTGAAAATCCTCCACTGTCTGCAACTAGGCAAGATCCCACAGTGAGAGGCTTTTAGCTTTATTTTAAAGTTTCCAAACTTGGTAGCAGAAAAGTGTACCTTCTAGACTGTTATTGTTATTATTATTACTAATATAGAGCATGGTTCATTTTTAGATGGTTATATGAAACCAACTTTTCAACTCTAACTTCAATATATATCAGATACATGTCTTCCTGTCCATATTGCCCCTAGAATGAGAACCAAAATAACATAATATGCATTAAATCATCAAATCAAAAAAATGCATCAGCATCTTGTGTTGTTACCAGTGGTACTATACAGAACCATTTACAAGGTAATAGGCCTATTCATCACTGGCACATCATTCATTCTGATTTCTCTGCTCAGATGATGCAGAGCAGGAATTTTGATGGACTATTTGTCCTTGCTTTGATTACGAATAAAACATGGCTTGAAAATAAGAAACTTTGCCTGCTGTTCCACACCTCTGAAATACAATTCTCGTGTTACCGGCGTAGATCAGAAGTACTAAATATGCTGATCACAACATTATGAAATCAAAGGTTGCACCCAAATCCCATCTTTTCTAAATTCATTGTATCAAACTGGGATAAGGATCAAACAGACATCCATTTATCTTTGCATTTCTAAACCCCTCTGCTTTGACAGATAATCGAGGGGTTGATCAAGGACTCAGTGAACCTGGATTCAGGTCCCCGCTATGGCCTGATCATCCCATATGACCTTAGAGACATGTCTTAGGCTAAAGAACGTGATGTGCTTAAATGCCTTCAGCAACATTTCTATGGTCTGTGGTAGTCTTCTAGTCCTCTGCATCTTGCTGACTACATCTACACAGAACCTGCTCTGCTCTGTTCTTCACTAACTGGGGATGAAGATGAATAAGGATTGCGAGGCATGTGTATATTATGGAAATGAGACCATAAAAAATCTTTTAGCAATGATTTTTAGTATAGTGACAAATGTGTACCCTGCTCTGTGACATAAAGGCCTTTGACTCTCACTGGAAGGAAATGTTCTTGCCTTCAAAGTTCTCCATAGAGATTTTCCTCCCATGTCTTTCCAATTTTTCCAGAGGGCTCTTTTAATTAGGATGTGCAAGATAGCTGAGACTGAAGGGATCCCATAAGCACACAATAACCTTCAGACAATGGTCTTTTTTTATTAAGATCTTGTTTAGTTGCTTTTGTGCCAGAAGTAGATGAGTTAAAGGCAGCTGAAGTGCATGGGTGTAAGATGCTCTTTGCTCTGGCTCGCTAACTGAACACAGAAACATACTGTACACACAGCTAGAGACAACCGTCAGCAGGTTTCAGGAGTGAAATCCAGCTGGGCCCCACGCTGCTCACCCCTGCATGTGAGCGAACACATCAGACAGTCCCATGCTAACCTGCTGGCCCTAGAACCTGCTATTTTGTGCCCACTGTCACCACATTTCCAGTTTTCTCAGTGTTTCCTAAATAATGAAATATCAAAAGCATTGTAATGCTCCCATGCTGTCATAGTGATACACTTGCAGGTTTCTTTGGCTTGGTCACTAAACCACTGACACAAGCCAAAACACTTTTGCTCTCTGAAGAAGGCCAAAAGTGCTTGTGGCCAGAGCAGGTGTCTGGCTGCCAAACCTAGGACTGCAGCCTGATTCTCAGACTGCATAGCATCCATTGCTTAATTCTGTCCTAAAATAGTGTTTGAAATTTTCATTTCATGGTCTGTGGCTTTTTGAGTTTTTCTTTCCATTTTAAATATGCTCATTTCACAAAGTACAAAAGTAAACTTCCTTTCATAATCCTGCACCTCGCAAACACTCACTGCAATTTGTGAATCAAGCTGAACCCTTTCTCCCAGGAACTGCCACCTACAATATTTTAAGGGCAATGCGAACTTTCTCCCCATGCTTCTCTTGGAGGTTTCTCAGATAAATCCTGTAGGTCTGACATCTCCCTTCTTCCAGGTAGTCTGACCTAGGACCTTCTCTTAAAACAATAAACAAATTGCCTCTTGTAAAAGGAATGCCACTGCCATACTCCAAGCTGGAAAAAGTCAGTCTGGTCAACCTGACTCCATTTGGGGACATCCAAACCCCTGCTGATGCTGCTTTAAAGGTATTTGTATAGCACAGATCTCCCTTCAAATCCTTTCCAGCTCACTCACAACCATTCATTAAAACTGGCATATACAATAGTCAGTAGGGATCCAGTATTTCAAACCTATTTTTCAGAACAATTTGTACTCTTCCAGTACAGTGAACTACAAGACAAGAGATGCTTCATGCATTGTAGCTCCTGTTATGGGCATGATCTTCCTAAAGCTGTGAGACAGAGCAGTTGCTGTAAATCATTGTTACTTCCAGCACTTGCTGTGTTACAGGCAGCTGATGACAGTGCCACCATGGGACATAAACCAGGACAGAACGGGATCCATGGCTGCATCCATGGTACCTTGCAGGCAGGTAAAGTGCCTGAAGGAGGGAGAGGCACCCACACGTCTTGGCTCTGCTTCAGGCTGGGACTGGCATATGCTGACAAGAAGCAAGAGGACTGAAAACAGGAGGACTGTAGTACAATTAGGGAGGCCTGATAAGCTCTGGGACAGACAGGAGCATTGCACTGTGCAAACAGGGTGTCCTAATGAGGATATGCTACTTGTAGGTGCACCCTCCAATGACCTGATGACCCTCAGGCACCCCGTTTTCCCCTCACTGCCAGAAGCGATTTGAAGGCACAGGCCAGTCAGACAATAGCAAATTAGCTTCATACTGATGAGAAATCTCAGTGTACTAGATAAAAAATCCACGTTTTTCAAATTATATATCCAAATAAGTGTTTATTTGAGTAATGCAGCGGAAGAACATTTTGCGCTATCAACTAAACAGTAGTACTTGTTTACAAACCAGGCTAATTATGGAACCATTATATTTACTGTTCTATGAGTTCACCAGTGAATGAGACAGACCTGCTGCAAGATTAAAAATCGGAATTTGGCCAAAACCCACTGCTAATCTTTGACTTCACCTATACATACTCAAAAACCATTGCAGTGGAACACAGGAAGGAGAACTGTGAGAGGACAGACTGATACTTACTTCTCCTTAATTAGGATTTGATCTTCTGTACATTAGGGGGATGAAAACAAGCCCAGGTACACACACTCCTATTCATTCAGTAATTCTAAATGACATGGAATTAAAAGCAAAGTGGTGAATTCCTCACTCAACATGCCCACACAATTCCCATTAAGGATAATGGTTATTTTGCTGTGACCAGCATGTGTTTTGAATGTTTAATTTCCGTCACAGGTTTGTATTCAATTAGATTACTGGCAGCAAGACTTAAATGCTAAGAAGGAGGAAGGTGAACCAGAGGTTAAAAAAAAAATACTAATTGCCTATGCAAACTACACGTGTGCAAATCCCTGAAATGTGGGTGGAAACAGCAGTTTTGATGACCCTTTAACATGGACCAGGTTTTACTGTGCCTGTGTCCCCACCTGTGTGCCTCTGCCCAGGTACTTCTTCAGGGATCTCCTGGCTGGCAAGGCAACAAAAATAAATTTACTCTTTGCATTTCATCCGTGGTTTTGTGGTTGTTCCTGTGTCCTGCCTGTTCTGGCTCACACACAAGGGAGGAATCAGTCCCATGTGCCATGTGCTCTCATCAACACAAACTGCCAAGCTGAGGTGCACTGCTCCTTGTTTTTGGGTCTGTTGTGAAATGAAGCTGCTGTGCAGTGCCACCAGATTGCCTAAAGATGTCTGGTCACAAAGCCATAACTCTTCATCCTTTTCTCCTCCAACACACAACCCCCTCCAGTGCAGCCCATGGAGAACATGTGCAGCCTCTGACTTGTAATAGCAACCACACAGTGAAGAGAGCTTTTTAATAAATTTTTCCATGTCCTTTGATTGCTGAGAAGCTGAAATTTGTTAACCACCACTGGAGCAAAAACGTTTTTATTTGCTGGAAATACAAAGTTTTCTGCTGAAATGCCTTCTATGCACAATGGAATGAGAATAGTTTTCCAAATGACAGATTCAGTTCCTCTTAACACTACTAGGGCTCATCATATTGGGCTCCTTGCTGTCCCAAATCAAAACAAATATAGATAGATGGTGTGGGAAGTGACTGTGATCATGTGTCCCACCAAAGTCAACCAGGTGGCACAGGGGATGCCAAGACCCTGGGGCAGTGGGAGTACCTACAGAGAGGAGAGAGACCCACTGCCCCTCTGCTTTCACCAAAGAAAACCAAAAATACCCTGGGTTTATTTGCTTTGCCAGATACTTCTACAGGGTGATGCTGCAGCTGCAACAGTTTGTGAGTTTCTGAGCCTACCCATTAGACATAGCTGGAGATCTTCAAAAAAATCTCTCTAACATAAAAGCTCTAAAGTCAACAAAGTATACAAAGAGGAGGGATCCTGCTGGGAGGTATCTGTAATTCACTTTGATGGCTAACCATAGGACATGATTTGGGCAAGGATGTCCCTCAATTTTAAATAGTATTTCCTGGAATATGACTGATTTCTCTGATGGGTTCTTGTTATTTTTGATACGATATGTGAGCTGACAGTGAAATCCTGCTCCTTATCCACCCATCCACCTGAACTTCACCAGGTGAATCAACAGGATTTTACCTTCTGCCCAAGAACCTCCAAATATTTAAAACTACAAGTGCCAACTCCCCCCATTCTATATAAAAAGCAGGTATAAAATTCAAAATGGACAGAAATTCATCAATAAAACGAAAGAAAGATCTAGATAGACCCTGAGCAGGAAAAATAAGCCTTTACAAGCCAAGGTGATCACTGATTAAATAAACAATGAATGAAGCTGATAAACCAGGTCATAACATTTGCTACCTGGGCATCCTGGAAGGTACATCCAAGGAGAGAGAATAAAGGGAAAAGCAACAAACAAGAAACAAGACAAAAATAGATCTCATTGTGCCAATGACGGGTATACACAACTATGAGCAATCACACAGGGGAAAAAAAGCACAGAATCCTGCCTGCAATTAGCTTTGTCATCCCTTGAAGTCAAGCTGGATGCCTCCTCCCAGGAGGCCAATGCTGCCAACAGCAGACTCTGCGGGATGCACAGACAAACAGGGCTGTGGATGGGGATGTCCCAGTTCAATGCAACCCCTGTGCAGAGCCATGTACCTCCTCACCCCTCTGCACAGTGCCCCCATGACCTCTGGCTTATTCTTGTGCATCAGCAGCATTCAGGGTCATCGTTCAAGTGACAGACTGAGCTCTGCATGAGAAGTGCCATCTTGCACTGGGTGAAGGGACAGGACAGAAGCAGCAATAGCAGGTCATGAACTTTGCCATAATTTCTCTTATTTATGATCCACTGGAAGTACAGTACAGCATTTGCTCTATCAGCCATTCTGCAGCAGTGCAAATGCAAGAGGGACCAGCACCCGCCACGTGCCTCCACTTGCAAACCTCATCCCTCGTGGTATTGGGGTGCAGCCTGCCCAGGTCAGCCCCAGCAGGGCTGCAGGGGTTCATACTCACTGCCTGTTCTGCAGTGACACTGGGCAGAAAGAGAGAAGCATGCACCTGAAAATGCCAGCCACACTAATCCTGCTCTGTGACAGCCCATTTTCCCCAAACAATTAACTGGCATGAATGAGGGCCTGGTGTGGTGCTACACTGTGTTATGGTAACACAGTGGTTATGTGTTAGGCTGGTGTTCATTTTTTGTTGTTTTTTTTTTTTTTGGTTTTCTGAAGGAGCCTTAGAAACGGAATATATTTTCCCAACCTTACCATTCGTCCTCATTTGAGAAGTATTGGTTTATGGTTCTTGTAGCCCTAACAGCACTGTGCTCCCTTTGGTAGCCTCTTCTGAGTCACCAAAATCAGGTAAAACATCATAAAAAGATACCCATCTGGGGGCTCTAAACTCTCCAATCTCTCCTAATAAAATCCAAGACAGCTTTTCAAGATCTGGGCTGCATGAAAGTATTTTACTGGTTTCCACAGAAGATGATAAGGAAACAAAATTAATGATTTATCTATCATTTAACCTACCAATGTGTTAATTTTATTAGATTTCTCAGTAAAGAAATATGGGCTCTTGAACAAGAATTACTTGGAGAATGCTACAAGCCCAGTTTCCACACCAGTGACTGTGAGGACCCCAGAGTCATTGCTCTGACTTCATTTGTGGGAGCAGGCTCTTATATAAACGAATGCAAGAAACCACTGCTTGGCACTGTGGACCTGGAGGTTGCTGTGAGATACCATTTTCTGCCTGCAGAATTCTGCTCTCCATGAGCCACTCACTGCCAAAACACAGCAAATGCTGCCAAAGAAGGGATCTCTTATGCACCCATCAGCATAAAACATGAGCACACAGGTGTTTGTAAGAAATTAAAGAGAAGGGGCAGATGGAAAGTGCCCAGGGCTATAAAATTATGATGGATCTTACTGGTATCTATGGCCAAGTCCTTCATGTCCTATCATTTACACAGGTAACCTTATCAGAGTCATCTGCAGTAACAACTCAGTAAAATGGACTGGATTTTGTTCCAGAGAGAATTTGATCAAGTTAAATAAACCATTTTCATAGGCAATGAAGACAAATCAGTCAGAATTTTACTTCCTTTTCTTACAACAGCAATCTATCTCTCTATAAAACATAATATACTCTCTATGTTTCCCTGCAACAAACTGAAACTGTAGGTTTTGTAAACATTTGATAGGGTTACATGATCATACCAACCTGAGTCAGCAGAAAGTAGGACAGATCTGACAAGAAATTAGATCGGTGAATTATGCAGAAGACTGTCTGTAAAAAATCCTTAATGCTCCCTGTAAATTTTGATAGCTTGACAAACAATTTCAAAGGCAAGGAGTTTCCCTCTGCTTTTGAATATTTATGGAGGTAAAGAAATACTTTCTTGACATCAGTGGGGAATCAGGATATGAACGCAGCAGCATCATTCCCCTCTTCCTTTAGCCCTGGTCAAACCCTAGATATGCAAGACTGACTTCTCCAGCTGTGCCAGCCTGTGAGCCAGAGAATGGGGGACACAGGGAATGGTGCTAGATACCCAAACCAAAAGCGGATTTCTAAAGCTGTTGGATTGGCATCATAACACAGTATTTTGCACAAATACTGACTTCACTTGAAATACAAAGAAAAATGCTGTGTTCAGATATGGCTATACTGAACCTGAGAGTTCTCAGTACATTTCACTTCATGAACACAAAAATTTGCACATTTTGTGCTGTGCACAAAGAAATGCCAAGTAGGCAACCTAAAACCTCAAATGACATAACCAGTAAACCTAATTTAAAGAGCAGTGAGTATAACAACAAACTTTACAGCATTCTAATGTCACAGTATCTGACCAGCCATAGTAAAATGCTACTACCTCTGAATTTCAAAACTGAAAATTAACTATTATGGGCAACTGTATCTAATACCCGTCTGGTACAAAGCCTATTAAGATATACCATCTGTGTAAACGTCTGTCCCTAAGCACATTTCATTTATAAGATAAAAAATAATGGGCGTGATATGCGAAAACCTAAGAAATAATTAGGAATTAAAACTTAGTCTTAGATCAGAATGAACATTTAAAAATGAAAGTATCTAAAAATATACATACATCCCATGTTTAGTACAAGGAAAAGCACAATGATCTTGTACCATAAATCAGCATCCTCGTGATAAAACCTCTTTCCTAAGCAAGGATTCTTCAATGTCATGGTTAAGTTACAGTTGCTGCAAGTGAATGGCAGTGATACAGGCCAGGAAGCAGCAAGATCCCTTACCAAAAAGATAACACCACATCTTGATGCAAAGATAAGACTTTCAATATGTGATTTTGGGAGTTTTTTTCCCCTCTGACTTTCACCAATTGTTGATCACACAATAGCAAAGACAGGCAGGGTGACGTTCAAGGGGAGCACAGCAGTCTGCTTACATCAACTGTAAGATCAAGACCAAGGATTTAAATTTTAAAGTTAAATCTTTTTAGTAAGGATGCTATAAACCCATGGCTTTTGAAACCTGGGAGTAAAAAACCACTTGTTTTTTGATATTTTTTTTTTCAACCTCAATATCTTTATTGCTGTTATGGATCAAATAATAAGTATTTTCACATCTCTGAGTGCCAGAGCATTGATATAGACTTATTGCATAGATAATCATCGATCTATTAATTAACACTAGTCTGCTCCCATACTTTGGCTGAGTAGTTTTCTTTTTCTGCTGGGAGACCTGCAGACCTTCATGCAGTCATGAAGGAGCTGGCACAATGAATCCTCAAGTACAATGTGGCTTAGCAGACTGTTGCACAAGAAAAAAACCTGCTATCAGCTAAGGAAAACAATGTTTAAATATGCAACATGAGGGCAGCCACTTCCTCAGCAGCACCTTTCTCTGGGTCAAATATCCTAAAACTGCATGAGAGTTCAGGCATTAAGAAAATACTGCATTAACTGTAGCAGTGGGTATTGTAAAAGGTGAAGCACTCTAGAAAACCAGTTTTCTTTCCACCACCTGTTTTCTGACTGCTTGGCACCCTCAGTGATGCATCAGGTTGCACATCCTGTTCAGATGTCCTCTGGTAGGCAGTGGGGCTTCCAGATGCAGCAGCAATAGTGGTGTTCCCATGGGCTTTTAAAATGGAATTGGGTAGCTATTTTATTGATATTCAGTTTCCTTTAGAAACTAGTCAAGACCAAGATAAACCCCTCTATCTCCAAAGGAGAGCATAATATAGAGAGCAAAAGGAGAGGATGTCCTCACAGGGTTTGCTTCTGCATTTCCTCCCCATCAGCAGCGCAGGGTTTGCTTTCTTTTGCATAGATTCAGGCCCCAACTCACAGGGGGACACACGTCACCAGAGACTCTGAAAAAACCCCCCGGTTTCCCAACTGGGCTTAGCTCCAGCCTCACCTTTGTGCTGTGTCTGCAGCTTTAAGGTGGCTGCAGTCCTGCTCCTGTCTGGGGCAGTGGATGGCCAGGAGAGGACAGCCCAGCAGCGGCACTTCTCAGTGAATGGCTACACAGGTTGGGGGAAGAACAGCAGAACTTTGAATTTTTATGAAATTTACCCATTCCTGTGGGTCTGCAAGATCAGCACACACTCCTGAAAGTCCTGCCCTTGTTCATCTGTTTTCCCACCAGGCTTGCAGTCTCCAGTACCCCTGCCAGAGCAAACCAGCAAACTGTGGGATGCTGAGCTCCAAAGCCTACAGGATCCTGGTGGGATCAGAGACCCCTGCTAACATCATTCAGCTGATGAGGGCACTGTGGCCAGGAGAGTGAGAAGGGAAGAAAGTGGGATACCTCCTAGAGCATACTAGGTTTGTAAATCTGCATCTACAAATAACGAATTAATGTAACTACAGCTGCATCTTTTACTCACACTGGAGAAAAACAAGAGTTTCTAATTTCGAGCAAGACATTGATATTTGCAAAATTGAATATATAAGCAAGAAGTTTTAGTAAAAATTCTCTGGCAGAAAACTTCAGCAATTTTCAAATTTGTTTGTATTTCTGATTACTGACTGAGAAAAAATATTGATTGACGGGTCCAGAGATAAGTGGAAAAATGCTCAGAAAGTAGTAACTTACGAATGCTACTTTCAAGTACCATTTTCCCACTTATCAAGTATCTCATATTTCCAAATGGATGAGGTAATGTTAAAATCCTCTGCAATCAGAAAATTGTTTTGCACATAAGCCACATACTATCTTTCTCCCAGCCTGCAATGTGCCCTGATTGCTAACATCCTATAAGCAACAAAGCTATATATTATCCTTCTTAGTCTTTTCACCATCTTAAATAATCTGCTCCACGTGACGTCAAGAATTTTAAGAGCTCCTTGTGCCATTGACACGGTTCTTCGTATGTGAGGACATAAACTTTCAGACAACCAGAAAAACCCTCCTGTTTTACCAGTATTTTCAGCAGGTAGTACACAGGCAGCTCAGGTAATTAAAGCTTGTGAGCCTGACAGATCGCAGAGGAAATAATGAAATGGCTGAGAGGGATTTGATTAATAAGGAAATAAAGATGGCTAATATAATTATTGCCAGTCAATACAGGCTCATAGCAAGCAGATTTTGTCAAACTAATTTGATTTTTTATGGGTTTCAAGTTGCTAAACGCAACCATGATGGCATAATAGACTTCTAAAAGCTACTTTAGATGGTGCTTACTATATGATTTTTTGATTAATCTGAATGATATAAAAATCAAAACAACATACATTAAAAGGATTAAAATCTGAGTAATTGTTTGTTCTTCAGGGAACAAACAGCCTTACTCCTCCCTAGGTTTTATCACTGATATGCAAGAAAACACAAAATCATCACTAATAAAGTTGGCAGACTAGATAAAAATTGCAGGAGTGGCTGAAAAGAACTGGGGGATACTGAGGGGTTTTCAGCTGAACATGCATTTGAGTAAGATGTTCTGCTAAAAGAATTGATACAATCCCTGAATGTGGAAATACTGACTGGGATGTGAAATAGTGTGTCCAGCTTTGATGCCCACAGCCCAAGACAGATATGGAGTAGTCAGAGAGAGTTCGGAACAAAAGCTGAAAGAATGATAAAACATGGTTAATAAGAAAAGGTTTTTCAAGAGATTTAAGAACAAAAAGTCTCATCTCATAGCCCAAGACACACAGTGTCAAACACAAAGTGGATTTAGAGGGTTCCTCAGTCTGGCAAACAGATCCAAGAACCAGAAACTGAATCAGGAGCATCCATTCAGACATATGGTATATACTTTCTATAGGAAGGATGATTTACCACTGGAACATCTTTTCAGTTCTTTGACAAATGTCACATCACTAGATACTGAAAACTTCACAAGATTTTCTCTAAAAGATGTGTCATAATTCAAACTAAACTCATTTGAGAAAAACATGTGGCCTGTGCTATCTGGGGGTTTACATTAGCTGATTATAGTGTGTTCTTGGAGCCTGAAAACCTGCCACTCTACAAATGTGTCTACTTATAAGGCAAAAATGCAGTAGCAAAGAACATGTCCCTTGGAAAAATGTTCTCTTTTTTCTTGTTCTTCTCCTGGTAAAGTTTCATTTTCCAGTTAAAAAGCCTTTTCCACTAACATCCTTTTTTTTAACCCAATCCCAAAGTCTAGAGATGCCAGTTGTAGACCAATGATTCTGAATCCCAATGTCCAAAAGCATGCAAAGTCCTGATGAAAATAGGCCACCAAGAACAAATGCTGCAAGATTCACACAGAGAGAAAGCTAATATAAAAAGAGATGCTGTAGGCAAGGGACCTCAGTTTGACCCCTGCTCCTAGGCTGTTGGAAAAAAGACTCCTCAACAAGGCTGGGTAGGCCAATAAATGCCCATCTTAAAGTTTTAAATTATTATTACAAGACTTGGCTGAATTTATATTGATAATCTAGGGATGAAATGCTTTTCATAAATATTCTTTCTCCCTGCCCTATGCTTTTTTTGCATCTGCACATTTATAGAAACCTTTACTTTAAAGGACCTTTAGCAGCTGAAATAATTACCGTAAAACACTGTATCACTAAAGAAATCAGTGAACTGTAAAAAAAAAAAATCACTAAAATTTGCTACATAACCTGCAGAAATTGAGCAGAATAACAGATGGCCCACAGTATTCTTTCTTAAATTAATGGTGAAAGAGAAATAGCTTACTTGGGGGAAAATAACACTTTCCATTTAAACTTGGAGTATTTTAAGGCAACAATTTAGTGGAAATTCCAGCAGGCAATCAGCAGCTGTTATGTCCCTTAATATTTCAGGACTTGACCTCCACAGGGGCTAAACCTTGGCCTTTCTCTCGGGATGACATCTTTATTTTATGCTAAGTCTTGTTCCTTGCTCCCATTAAAGTCACTCTAAACCCAAAAACATGAGATAAAGAAGTGGTCAGTGAAGATACAAAAAATATGTTGTTCATGGCAGAATAAATTCATATCTAAATTACGGGCCAAGGGAAAAAACAGCTACTGCAGAAGGCTCATCACATCCACTGCTTTCCTTTTCATATGTATTTTTCTACCTTCATTCCCAGACTATTTACTGTTTAATAACTCATTCAAGGTCTTGCTTGAATGCTTTGATGCTTCTTGATCTAATAGATTTTCTTTGGAACATACTCCCTGAGCTGTATGCATTACATTTGCTATGAAATATTTTTTTGCCCAATGTATTCTCAGAAAAAAACCCCAAACCCACACTCACACAATTTTCAACGAAGTTTTTTAAGACCGTCCCTGACTTCAGCATACCAGAGTTTATCAAAATGGTCATTGTAGGGGTGAGGATAAATTCTCGTTAAGGTATCTCTGATATATTTTCATTTATGCCACTGTTTCATTTTACATGCAGGCTTCTAGACATTCCTTTCTCCTTTAGAGTGTAGACTCCTTTAGAGTGTAAAAACACTAAAACCATCCAGCAGAATTCTGCAGTCCCCGTGCAAACAAATTTCCCAGTTAAAAAAATTAAGACTGTGATCTTCGGAGTGACAGTAAGATCACAGCCTAGTAATGATTTATTTGTGACACTGTCACTAGTATCTTTCTTATCAAGCTTAACTCCTTCTGTGATTAAGGTTTTGTTTCTACTGTTAGCAATGCAAGGCAATTTTATCCACCTTAATTATTCCTAAAGATTTTCACTTTCACAACATTGAATTTCTGAACATTCAATGGCTGTTTACTTTGTTTCTGATCTATTTCTCAAAGACACTTGGAAGTACATTTTTCTAAAGATTTTTTCTTTCCTTTAATTTTTCAAACCCTTCTGGATGGTGTAAATATTTTTCTTCCATATTGATTTTTGTCCCTTTTTTCTTTCAACAAATGCTAATTATTTTACTAGGGTTAACTGAATCTGACTCATTTATGTTCAATTAGCCGTTTTAACACATAAATTGCTATTATACCCCAATAACCTTGCCCACCATTATCATTAATGCAAGCAAATCTACAGGAAGAATATTAGTTAAACTGTCCTTTTAATTAAAGATAACAGTTTCTGTTGAATCTTTTATTCTGGTGTATTCCCTTATGAACTATAATGCTAATTATCCCAAGTATAAATAAGAAGTTCAGGCTTGCAAAGCCAAGCATCTCACAGATAGGAAATGCCAAAACTAAGATAGGCACAGATGCATTTGAGCATCTCAGCACCATTTTAGCACAAATAATGGCAGTCATTAAACATAATGATATATTAAACATCCAGCAACAGTAGGATACATTCAGCAGCAGTCCTGCATTTAGCTGTACAGATTAGGATGCTTTCAAGTACCCCATATAAAAAGGGTAATTAATCTCACCTAAACTGGCTGTTTGCAGTGCTGCCCCTGAAGTCCACAGGGACTCATTCCACCTGCTCAAGGCTGGTGGGTGAGCAAGGGCTGGTGAGCTCAACCCTTCCCATAGTATGCAAGCTGGGGAGAAGCCCAGCACCCTCTGTTCCTGTGGAGGTAACAGGGATTGATGCAGCTCAACCCGTTACAAATGCCAGTCTTTAAAAAGTGAAAGCAAGAGTTCATGTTTCCTTCTCCAGAAGCTTCAGAGAGAGATAATCAACAGATGTACAGAGCAGGTTTTACTAAGCCAAGTACAGGCCTAAGTGTTGTACCATGCTCAGTAAACAGAACAAGCTGCACAAACATAGAAAGTGTTTGTCTGAGAATTTATTTGTCTTTTTTTGTTGGCTGTGGCCAATCTCATATGCAGAAAAAAACTACCATACTTCATGACTGAACACCAGCAACCAAGCTGATGTTCTTAACAGAGCTTCAGCTGCTGCAATGGCTGTAAAGAACACGGTCAGAAACCTGGAAGGAGTGAGCTGGGAATAAGCCAAGCCGGCGTGAAGCCCTGGTGCAGTGTGAGCAGATGACACTACGTAGCCCACAGTTCACTTCACTCCACAGCTCACACCGGTGCCAACACAGGAATACTCCACCTGAAGCAAACCCAATGAATAAGATTTGTGAGGCTGATCCTCTTAATTTTTCAGGATGCAATTTCAAGCCCAATTACAAATAAACCCTATTTATTCTGGATTTTGACCAAAATCATCCAAAGGAAAGCTGCAAGTGCAGAGAAGAATTAGAAACCCCACACCCCATTAGGTGTCTTGATTTACTCTTTAGCTGAGGACACCACAACCCCTCTAATGGCCACAGTGCCCGAGTACCTCAGGCCCACAAGGACATCCATTCTTTTTAATACAGGAAAAGCTTTGCTTGGGCTCCTACCTACCCAAAAGCAATGTCTAAGCAGATTGTTGCAGCATATGCATATATTAAAGCAACAGGGCAAATATAATGAGCTCAACCACAACAATCTTCTCTAATGGGAGACAACTACAGATGCCATAATTTATGTGGCCATTTACTTCAAACAAAGGCTGTGGCATGTAAATCACCCCTACCATCCTGTGGTCTATCCTGTCACTGTGTAACCCAACCCCTGTGAGCTAATTACAGTGTAAACCCATGGACTTAAAAAAATGTTTTATAGAAACTGAGGTACCACAGTGGAGATGGTGGAAAAGCTTTACCACCCCCTTTCCAACAGCTGCCTACTCTCTCCTAACCCAAGTGGTCTATTTTATTTCTTCTTAAATGATTATCTGCCTTAACTAAATGCTGGTAAAATGCTTTCCAAAGGACAACAATTTTATTGGAAACAGACTAACATTCTTCTTTATTTCAGAAACCATGACTCTTAAAATAGAACATATTCATCCTAAATTGGATTTGCAGTCTCCTTCTCACAACCTCCTTTTTCTACTTTCCCAGCAGAAATCTTAGAGGTGTCAAACCCACACGGCAAGGTGTAAGACGTGAGGTG
Source organism: Manacus candei (assembly GCF_025592945.1). Classification (NCBI taxonomy): domain Eukaryota; kingdom Metazoa; phylum Chordata; class Aves; order Passeriformes; family Pipridae; genus Manacus; species Manacus candei. The sequence continues at coordinate 1,798,064 of NW_026138111.1, read as the reverse complement.
GGTAATTCATACAAAGAATATGTTATCTGGCTAGCCAATGTATATACATTTTTACTCTAGATAGTAGGTTTCCCTCCTGTGATGACTTCTGAAAAGGAGGAATACTCAGTAAGTAGTCTGTTAAATGATGTAAATACATACCTAAAAAATACTTTTTGTAGTGCCTTATGTAGCATGAGATGGAACTTTTGAACTTTGACTTTCTCAATCAGTATAAGCGACGTGACCCTAAGAAATACCTATTTCATAGTTTAGTAATTGGTTAAAACAAATTTTCACAGAGAGGAGATTAAACAGAAGATACAACTTGCATAAAATGAAGTAAAATGTCATCCAAGTGTAAGGTCATTTTGTGTGAGACTGCAGTTTCAGAACATCAAGTTCACAAGATCTCTTCTTTTTCTCACTAGTTGCTCTATTAACTAGGCAAATAAAAGTTGTTAAAAGATCTTTACTCTCTTTCCCTTTAGAGTAGCCCTTTCCAGGAAAATTAGATCTCAGACTGAATATAAAACATTTAGCTACTGACATAGCAGGGGCTACAGACAGAAATATTTAAAGTTTAAAATCAGACTCTCAACTCAGTCAAAGGCCCTCACTGCATCAAGACAATAAAGCGAAGGCTCATCTGTTTTTTCTCTTCTGGTTACAAGGTTACAGATCAAAATCTGTTATATATTTTCTGAAAAGTGGCTCCAAGAAATATGTATGTTTGCAGTCTGAGGCATTTGGAGGGGGATTCACCTGTTCAAATGTAGGCTCCAGTGTGGGAAACAGGTATATCTGAGTTGCTGTCTAGGCTTTGCTTAAAGGCTAAATAAAAAAAGGCAATGGAAAAACCCAGGCACTTCTGAGGTTTTGGAGTAGATATTTATCTCATCCAAAACCAGGAAAAAGCAACTTACTAAGCTATAAAGGAAGCTTCAGATGTAGATGTCTACCTTGGAGATGTCTAAAGTCCATGGCCATTCTCTCCAACATACAGTGTAATTCATTTTTTTTTATTATTTTTGAGACAGTGGTAATAAAAAACCCCATTCTCATCTGTGACATTATTTTCCTGACAGTAAGTCAGTGCATGCCTCTAGGTGAGCATCTTTGTCACAACATTAACAAAGACCTAGTGCATACAGGTCTGTAATTTTAAAGACTGTTACTATATAAAATTAGTCCTGGGCTTTTCTCAAATTTCAAACTTAATTTAAAGGGCTTATAAAACCTTTCAGTCTAAGTTACTGACTTTATTGCAATTGTAATTCTCAAGGTTGACAGAGCTCAAAACATTTATTTTTAAGTCCTCCAATAGATTTTCTGTTTAATGATACAAACACATTTGTGAGGAACCCTGAAAGGCAGATTTAAATAGATCTAGACTGTCTTATCACATCCTTTCAGTTATTATTTACAAATATCTTCCTCATGATTTCTCTTTCTTGTAGATAAGCTAGAATTTGTTCAGCTTTGATACGCTCCTCACAAAATGTGGTTCAGGTAGTTTTATCTGCTGCACTTTTCAGTGAGCATATAGTAAGTTTTGCCTTTACATTTATGTGACTTGAACTCCTTTTGATTCCTGTATTCTTGTGAAGAATCTTTTATCTTTATTTGCCTTCTTAAGGCAAATAATTACTTCCATTTCATTTTTCTCCCTTCCCACATTACCAAAAGTATCATGAAGTAGTTTCCTTCAACTACTACTTTGGATCCTTCTCTTGACAATTTCTATCTTCAGAAGCATAGTACCATTAAAAAGCCAGTATTTCCTTTCTTTTTGTTCCCTCATGACTTGCAAAAAAAGAAAAAAAAAAATATAATACAATGAACTAATATTAGTACATCCCTTACAGATGTTTGTGCTCTAGAAACATAAAAGGTATCCTGGAATATGACTATTACCAATTCAAACAACATGCACCCTGTTGTCCAGTATGGATCTGGATGCTTTGTAAATATTTCTGGTTTCTATCGTGCCACAGAATTAGAGATAAATAAGAATAACCAAAATAAAATTTGCCTTATTTTGTGTAATTTTTTGAGGGAAAGTGAGTGGGAGAGAGAGTATAAATTTATCCAAGTAAGCATTTTATTGATCTCCATTGATGAAAGCAAAATGTGGAGTTATTTTCTTTATTTTTCCTTTTGTATTTCTTCTTGCTTTGACTAGAAATTTTATCCTGCTTCTGAGAAAGCTTCAACAATGAAAGATCCACTAGAAATGCGAACAGACTCCATATTTCTCTAGGCATTTTTTCTCTTGGCTCTAAGCACAATACATTCTTGACTATCTGTTGACACAGTATTTGCCACATTATGAGGGAAAAGAGCACATATTCAAAATATTTGATGATCTTGTGTCTCTTTGCCCATCTAGCTGTTACTTTATAAAAACCATGCACAATAATAAATACACAATAATAAGTTAAATGTGTAAACCATCCAACATATTTTGCTGAATCTCAAAATATTTTCCATGTGATTTTTCTTCTTGGTAAATATACAATGACTAAGTAATTAATTTTTTTTTGGTGGATGCCTGAGGTACAAGAACTGGTGTTCTGTGTTTCACTACATTTCAGATGTATCTGATATATTTTAAAAACTAGACTATATGCTCTAGATATTAGTAGTTTACTTCTCTTTCCCAAAACAATTCTAATTTGATATCTTCATGATGTTTATCAGCACCCTGTCACTTGCACCTGGCTATTTTTTACTCTTATCAATAATCTTAATTTAAAAAAATAATACTAATAAGTAGATATTGACTTCTGCTGAGATAAATATCAAGATTTATTGACCTCGGGGTAAACATTTACCAAAGCAATCTGCAGTCAATAATTTCCTTGTGGAACAATAACCCTTGATGTTCACTGAAATACAAAGACAATCTCATGCACGTGCATGAAAGTCTCCCTAACCCACACTGCAGTAGGCTGTAAACCTACCCAAAAAGCAGATTTCCAGGCTGCACATTCTTACACAACAGTACAAGGGTTATTTCTCCTTTAACTGAAAAGAAACTTCACTGAAGAGGAAAAGATTAAGAAAAAGGTAAAGAGATTTCATGAGTGGCTCCTCTGTTCTCATTTACTCAATAGAACCTTTTCAGGAAAAAAGGAAAAATTATTATTCTGTTGCTGGAGAGAATAACTTTTAGTCCACTCATCCTGTCCATAGCCACACTTCCAACATAAACACACAAATCAGGACCTCACATATTTTACTTTGCTTTTTGTTTCTGTCCACAATTTCTCTGGTAACAAAAAAAATCTATAAAATCTTCTATGAATTAGAATCCTCCCTTAGAAAAGCAGAAAATATTCGGCACAATCTTTGAAATAACAGAAATCCCGATTATAGATTATTTGTGTAGCAGGACTTTGCAGCACCGCATTGCCTGATACAATCATCCTTCTACCACCAGTCCTTCCACATGAATTATAGCCAAAAGAAAAAAGATGGCAAATAATGGAAAATAATCATTTGTTCTTTTTTTTTAAATAGAACATGCTACAATATCAATCACACTTAAGAGGAAAAAATAAAACACTTTTCCAAGACTCTGATTCAGACAAACACTTCTATGGAACTCAGTAGGACCAACAGGGGGAATATGTATGTGTGTGTGCTAATTCGCCTGTGCAAACAGATGTTCCAGAACTCTGTATTAATGAACTTGGCCATGGCAGTCACTTACTACTGGAATGTTTACAGCCATTAGTGTAAGCCAAAAAATGCATGACAGTGTTTAGATACGCAGCTTCTGCTTGGCTAAAACGGCCTCTTCTGAACTCCTTCCATTGCCATCTGAAGTATCCTTGTCTATACAAATCCTTCACCTGTCACAATAAACTCAGATTGTTATGATGAACCCATATTGTTCATACAGAGCCTGATTATCTCTTTTTCCCAGCTTTGTATTAATGCAGCTTTTTAAATTTCAGTTCAGTACCTCCAGGCTAAGCAAGACTCCAGTCTGAGGTTTGTACACATCACTAAACTCCAAGCACTCATCTGCATTTTTGTTCTTTTAGTCTCTCAAGTCTACAGAGCAAGAGAACAAAACAAGTTACCTTCGTTGCCAAAAAGCTTCCTCTTCATACATCTTGTCATTTACTGCGCCATCTCATTTATATTCAAACCTTCTCATTTATATCCTGATGTACAACTGACTTTTCCTCTGCATTTTAAAAGAAATCTATCCACCTACTTCCTTATATTCATCATATTTGAATCAGTAGACAAGTCATTGCCTTATTTTACTTCCAGAAAAATTACAGAGCCTACTACAATGTCTTTAGACACTTATCTCTCCTCTTCATCCACCTCCTTCTTATTCTACCACGTCTACTGTAGCTCTTAATGGAAAATACTTCTTCCTTTTGGCTGGGGAGAGAACGTTTTGACCACCTGTCAATTCACACTTGAACTTCAAATGCGGCTGTCCCAACAGCCACAGCTAATGGTGCCAATTTTTAGGATGTGGTTTGAGTCTTTCAAGTAATTAAAAAAAAAGAGTATTTTCCTATCAGGTTAAACTTCATTGAAATCAGCAGGATTAGCTACCACCATTCACATAATGAAAAATGACAGAGAAACACACATTTCTAGTTAAAATCTAGGCACGGTGCATAGCAAGTACTCAAATGTTCTGAAAGAATCAACAATGTTGAGTATTTTGAGGTGCAGGGATATACGGGGGTACATGTGCATGGAGTTGGGAGGGCATGGCCATTCATGTTTAAGGGAAACCATACAGGTGAAGAAACAGGAGGACAGCCCACAGAAACAACCCCAGGGTATGACCACAAGAGACAACTCAAGCAAGAGCAGAGCTCTGACGAAAACTCCCAACTGGAACAGTAAGCAAAGCAAAAACGTGTGTAGCTACTGCAGACTGAGTTTCTCCTGTAATACAGATAAAGACTTCAATCAGTCTGGAATCTGTAAATTTGGAAATGAGCTATAGCAAGGATATTAGAAAATACACCACAAACATCATCTCTGGGAAGAAATCAAAGGATACGCAAGAGACAAGAATGGAAGAGAGACACTGGATGTCCATTTCGGCCACTCAGAGTATTTACACTTCAGGAAGAGACTCAATGAGGCAGCTTGGGATCCTGCCTTTTCTATCTAACTTATGGAGTTAGTTCCCATATGTAAGAGGAACAGCATTCTGACAGACATTTTTAGGTATACAGAAAAGTGCTCTAAATCGGAACTGTCTAGGGAGAACTAAAATGGCTAAAGAATGCAGAAAATTTGCCCTGTACCACTGAGAATTTAGGGGATGAAGTGTCAGTAAATCAGTATGTATTTTATCAGGTGGGCTTGGACTTACAGGCAACAGAGGCCTCCAAGAGGACATTCAATATTGCCTTGTAACAGCATCCCATAACAAGAACACGGCACTTGTGAGAAAGACCAACTGCCACAAGCCTTTAAGCACAGCCTTCTGGCTTGGGTAGTGTACCTACCACATCTGACAGTCCTACAGAGGCAGCATTACACAGTTCACCTCTCTCAGCTCCCATGTTATCTGCAAACAATATCCTAAGGCCAGCAAAAAAAGGTTTCTGCAAGAATTTAAATATTTAAACAGGGTCTGAGATAAACTGACAACTGTTAATCTGAACCTAAAGCCAAAGGACTGAGAGTTGTTCCAAAGCCTGGAAGTTTATTGGAGGTATGTTACCAGCAAAACAAAAAATTTCCATCAGCATAAAGAAAGGAAGCTGTTCACTGAACTGCCCAGCTCTCCAAGCATTCACAGATATGTAGAGTTGTGTAGGAGTTTATTCCTATTATAGAGTATTTTAAAATTTATTTTAAAAATAAATAAATAACCATTGTTGCAAAAATCTCTCTGACTTTAGTGAGAAACATTCTGCACCAGCAGCCTGTGATTTGCCACTTTCAGAGTTACAAAGGCTTCTGTGATTGTCCCTGTTTTGGCTTACTCATGTTTCCTATTCTCATATTGGATGGAATAAACTAGTATAAGTTTGGGAAGCAGCAACAGTTTGGGAAAGTACTGACACAACAACATGATGCTGAGTTGAAGTGGATGGCAGCTGACTACAGCAAAGGAGTAATTTCATGGAGGAAAATCACTGTAAAACCAGCAACAAATCCCCAAAAGTGGTGACAATCATGGACTCTGCAGCTTGGCCTGTGGACAAAGCCACTCAGATCACAACTGAGCATCCACCCTGACAACACCTCAAACAGATTCTGCAAACCTGAGGAGTAATTTGCTGCATAGTTGGAAAAACTGTACCACTCTGTGCAGCCTTGCACAAGGAAGCAATGCTGATGCTTTGTCAAGGCAGCCTCGCTGAAGTGATAGATTGCAAACGCTGCTCTAAGTAGGAACCAAAATCTGATTTCTCAAAGGAGCAAGCATTCTCAGGAAAAAGATTACTGTCTTCTCTCATCTTGTAATCTGCAGAAAGGGAAATGTTGCTTTTTTATCCACATGTGATGAAGTGGGATCAAAAAATGTAAGCTGAAGCAGCTAGATGCTTCCTATGTATGGGGCTTCAATTGCAGGGCTGCATGGAAAACAGAAAAAATACAAGTGCAACCTCTTTCTCTCTTCTCACAATACTGTGAATGTATTTTAAAATCACTGAAAATGTGGGGATTTCTAGAGGGATTCTTTGACAGAGCATCCTCTACTAAAATAAACTAAATGATGGACATGAAGATGGTGAGTTCAAGAGGGTTTTGAAAAGGACAAAGATCCCAAGCTGAAATGAACATTTTTTCTCCATGACCACTGTTAGCTGTATTAACTAGGTTCCATTTTTAAAGTGAAATACCATGTTCTATGTGACAATCATGACATCCCCTGGCTCTGCAGTCAGACCAGAAAAGGAATCTTTCACTTCTCTGGAGGCTGGAAGAGAAATAAGCAGGGAGTGAAAGTACTTGCAGAGATTTCAGTGGTTTGGGCTGTCTGAGTTCACTACAAGAAATCACCTGGCAGACAGAACCTGTCAGCATAACAATTCCACTTCTCAAGTTTTGAACTATTTCTCTGCTTTCTGTTCAGCAAATTGTTCAGCAAAAAAATGATGGAAAGTAAAGGAACAGCCCTAATTATGACATGTGGATTAAACTTTGCTGAAAATACCAAAATTAGCCACTGTTTTGCCTTTTAGAAGGCAGAGACTGGCTAGCACTAGCCTAGGTGATCTTATCTGCAAGGGTGTACATGGGCACTTGGACAGCCTGGGCAGAACAGCCCTGCACAGCACTGTTCTGGACAGGGACGTGTGCAATAAGGAAAGAAGAAAGTGAGAACTCAGATGGAGGAGCAGTGAGATAACCTAAAACAGATGGAAGAAAATTACCTAATCCATACCGATTTTACCTGTGTACTCAGATCTGAAGGGTTAGTACCTTTATGAGGAATTTCCTCTGCATCCTTTCTGTCTTTGTTCAGAAATATTGTCCCAGTACATGGAAGTTTTCTTATTTTTACAATGTCCAAATCTCACTACATCTTGTTAACCTAAGACTTCTTAGATGGCAAAGCAATTTAATTTTATTTATATTTAAAATTTCAATTTTTAAACAAAATATCCAATGTCTACTTGTTTGGGAAAAAAAATAGAAAAGGTGTAACTTCCCAAAACTGCAAGGATCCAGTCCTTTCCTAGCATATCAGTGTTCAATACCCATCAGCAGACCTTGTTCCTGGATTCCCTTCAAATAAAGAAAAGCATGTAGAAAAGCATGGGAAGGAATCACACAGAGTTATTCACTTGGCTCTTTATTGAACCCTGAGTTGGTCTGTTTTTAAGAAACCTCACCTTTTACTGTTCTGCATATCTGCTCTTTAAAGAAGTCAACTGATCTAAAGAAGTCAGCTGAATTGATCAGCTCCTTGAAGGTATGCTTTCAGCTAAGACAGCTGAGGTTATTTTCTGAGGATATAATTTCTGGGTTAGCATTTCTAGTTTCTGCCTACTCAGACAGCTAGAGCTTTTCACTAAAAGCATGGAAACCGTATTCATAATCACTATCAAATCCACAGTGAAATATGTATCCACAAACTGAGTAGTTTTATCTTCCTTACCAGCACGTGCCTTGAGATAGGCATCAGCTCAGGTGAATTTCTGAATCTGTGCTCCAGAGAGGATGTCAGCTAAAATCTCTCTGATCAGTGGTTTGGTGTAACAACCAGCACACAGACCACTTTGGAAAGGATTACAGTTTCCCAAAAACCACCAGCAAGAATTTGAAGTTTACACAAGTCTTCTCAATGGAAAACAGCAACAGTCACAACTATCCATTGCCATTTATTTTAACTAGCTGGCAGGGTGTGGCTGGCAGGGGGTCTCCCATGGGGATGGGGAGCCCCCATGAACACCAGCAGAGCAGCAGCCTCCAAGGGCCAGGCAGGTGGAGAGCTGCTGCTCTGCTGCAATGGGGGTGAAGGGGAGGCACTGGGGCAGGTCTGGTGAGAGGAAAGCAGGGTAGCCTAATCCCAGAACCCCACCACAACCTTGGAGGCTCCCAGGACTTGTGTCACATGAAAAGAGTTACCCAAGGAGCCAGCTTGAAAGGTGTGGCTGTGTTTGATTGATTTAGGAACAGGGATATGCAGATGGGCACCATCTGCTATGTGTGTTGATGCCCTGTGTGCACCATCAGGCTCTGCATCCCCCTCTCCTCATCCCAGGGATCGAGCTGCTCTGTCTGCGGTCTGCTCTGGCACAGCACAGTGATGTGATCCTGCATGTGACTGCTGTGAGAACAGCTCAGCTGTGGGAAAAGGATGTGTGGAGAAAGCTTGGCTTAGGATCTGTGTTTGGGCTTAGACCCCTCCTCTTGGCCTTTACTGGGATATACTCTAGGCATGGGAGCATCTGGCCATGTGGCATGCCGACCCTCGCTGACAGGCTTCCCTGCCCGACCTTGGAGCTGCCTCCTCACCACGGACGTGTCTGTTAGTTGCTGATGGGTGGCTGACCCTGGTTATCCTCATTTCACTCACTGTATGGATTCTGCTGTTCCAGGTTTCAGACCTACTGTGTCAGCAAAAGAATGTTCAGTTTGCAAGGTAATTAAAAATCTTTAGAAATAAATTGTGTTTGACAACTGTATAAATGGAATTAGCAATGTGGCAAACTGCACAGTGTCTTCATGGACCACTCTGATGAGCAAACCATCATGGACTTTAAGAGAGAGAAGCACCATTTCTGCTTCCATTTTACTGAAACATTGGAGTGCTTGTGCATCCAGAGATGGTAAATTCTGAAGGATCCTTATGTGCATTCTGAAAATTGTATCTAACAAAAATCCTCAAGAATCCTACAAGTTAGCCCAAAATAGTTACACAGTACCAGGATATGACACCAAAGGCATTTACCTTTACCTGAACTCTGAAAACGTCATACACTTACTTGGTCCACATTCTTAGAATACTTTTACAATTGTGCTCAGATTTAAAATAACAGGAGTTCATTGTCTAAAACACTCACCAATTCTTTTTGTTGGCTTCCAAATTATTCTAATTATTTTTTAAAATTCAAGGATGTCTGTATATATAGCTTTTATATAAAATTACCTCAATCATGATTTGTATTGTAATTAAGTTATCTCACCCTAGCAGCAGAAAGTTATTTGGCCCTAGCAGCAAAAATTATGGTTGCAATTTTAAAGGTCGTAATGAAGTATTAGAACGGTTTTTTCCTTTCTAATATTAGATTACATCACATACCTCAAAAGCAGCAAGTAATTAGACTGTAGCTTCCTTTATTAGATAACTTATTCTAAGGCAGCCAACAAATCACTAGTTCTGTAGTAAGCCCCCCCCCCAACCTGCCTTTTATCTTCTTAGTTGTGGGCTTGGCTAGAAAAATAAATCCTGTTCACAAACCTTTCTGGGAAAGATAACTACCACTGAATTACTGGTCTGTAGCTGAAAAGCTTGTATCTTTTACTCCTGCTTGCCTGTCTCGTATGTGCATTGGAATCAATCTGGGACACACCCAAAAGCATGTTTATTAGTGCACTTCTCCCCTCACGGCCCTTGGAGTCGTGTGGCTGTTCTCAGGTGGGCTTCCTGCTGACCAGCAGGCTCCTTGTTTCACTAGTTTGATCTCTGTAATCATCAGCATCTTTGAACAGCAGTTGGGCCATGCTATGACTGATGTCACTCAGTCTGCTTCCATCACTCCCTGCTCTGTGTGTGCATTAGACATGAAATCAAGCACACTTGTTTGCAGAAGCAGCTTCGTCACCTGCCCTAGATTTCTGGGAAACATAGATTTTCTTCTCCAATTCTCTTCCAGCTTCCTCATTCCCAAAAAGTTTCTCCAAGTTTTCCTCACTGAACTTTTATGTTTCTGTATCTTTTCTTTAAATTCAGAATGTTGCTGCCATTCCAAATTTATCTTGATAAATACTTCTGCTTTCAATTCGAAGACTCCCACCCACCATCATTTACAGGTAGAAGAGATGAATTCAGATGAGTAATAAACCTTCTGAGCTTTTTAGGGTTTGCAGAAATGTTTATTCACCACAAAGACTGACACAATATACAGTAAACTCATCGGTTACATTCGAATTGTTAATAATATCAACTGTTAAATGCAGATGCTTCACACAAAGAAAGCCAGAGAGATTAAAACTTGCCCTTTTAATCACTATTCAACTTTAAAATGCCTCTGTATGGAAGTGACAGAAATTAGCTGTATTAAGTAAAACAATAGGGAAGGGTTAAACAAAGAAAACTCTTGTTCACTTTGGCCTCTCATGCCTTACTAGTGCTTGTGCTACCCACCACTAATCAGGTTCTCAGGTCAAGGGACAAAGTAGGCAATCATGTAAATGACTGCAGTACAGACCTTTTCTCCCATCTGCCTGCAAACAGAGAAAAAGAGAAATCAAGTTAAAAGCAATCACTGTTATTTAAGCCATCTAATTTTTCTGGATCTTCTCACATCTCACCATGGTTTCAGTGACCTTACCTACTTCAAATATAGTCTCCAGAAAAAAGCAGGGAGTGGAATAAGTTCCAAGGACTGCCAATGAGCACAGAAGTTGCATTGTCCTTTCATAAGTGAGCCTTGATGAAGATGTTAGTTCATAAGTAGCATGACATTCCAAGAGAAAAATAAAGCTACAAGGCTTTTAAAACACTTTCTGCAGCTCAACAAAGAAACCCATAAATGCCTATCATTACCCTACACCATCTTGAAACAGAAATAGATTCGAATTGTTTTGATATAAAAAGATATAAATAATTAAAAGGAGAAAAGAACAGTTACAAGCAGGAAAGCACAAAGTTGCAGCATTTACAACAGAAATGTACACATCAATAAATAGGTGCATATGGGCTTTCTGTGGTCACATATGTGACATTCAAAAGTTCCTGTTCAGACTTAGGTGTCATAGACTTAGAAGTTGCTTAGACAAAGAGCAAATGAAGCCAGTCTGGAGAAGACAGAAAAGAGCAGGGGAGAAGTGAAGGCTTGGGGGGGCAACACTCCTTATCAACAGGAAGCAGCAGCTCCTGAGCAAAGCTGGGACAAGCATCCTTCACCTGCGTGCTCAACAACCCACTGCAGCATGTGCAGAGCAGGCTAAGAAGAGAGATGGTCTTTAAAACAGCCAGATACAGAACTGGTCAAAGATTTCAATCCAACAGTAGAAGTTTTGCAGTAGATTATGGCCACGAGTGAATGTAGAACAACTGGAAAGCTGAGCTCAGCTAAGTATTAGTGGTTTTGCAGTCAGTGAAGTCTTCTCTTCAATGTGGTACTTCCCTCTCAAAGCAGCGATTCACAATTGTTGTGTCCACCAAAAGAGCTGGACTTAGTGTTCTCTACTCACTGACAAACTTGGATCTCATCTCTTTTCAGTGCAGCCACTATTTCCAAGACAAATGTTGAGTAAGAGTGAGAAAAAAAGCAAATCACTGGTTTACTCAGGCATCCCTGAGGAAAGATTTTATTAACCTGCCTAACTTGCAAAGAGAATCCCACTCTGCACACAGAGGCCCATGGACAGATCATTGGGTCTGGATTAGCCACAGCAAAGAAACTTGCAAAAGCAAACTTCTGTGACTCATTTCTGGAACATGATTATTGCTGCTATGCCTTGCCCTTCTTAAGTCAATGCAAATGGGTTAGGTCTGCTGTCCTAAGTTTTTACAGAAAGTTAAAAATAATCCTACACATAATGTTTGTGATTAAGGCACCATCCTTTGGCTATATAGCGGATTATTAGCCTGCTCTGTAAGGGTACAATCTCATCCTTGAGCCCTCCCTTAGACTCATTTCTTTACTGACATATATAAGAAACATAGTCAAGCAATGATGATGAAATAAAGAAACCATTAAAATATTTTTCAAAGAGACATCCTTGAAAATATAGTCTATCCTTCTCCCTTATCTGTTGTCTGCTGACTTAAAAAAGTAAACTATTTGAGGTAGGTACTGCCTGTACAGTACCTATCACACTGTTGGCATTACTGAAACAGAAGAAGGGAATTATCCAGATGGGGTTTTATAAAACCATCTCATGTCAAACCTTGACAAGTCTGCAGGGTGCAACCCAAGAGGTTGGTCACTAGTCACCTGAATTTATGAACTCCATTAAGAACTTCAGGACTTGCCTTCACAGGACACAATATGATGGGCTGTAGTTAACAGTTCAGTGGCAACAAAGTTTGCTTAATGTGTGGGCCACATAATCAGGCCAGCATTCACAGGAACACCAAATTAATCACATTTTCAAATCGTCTTGGAAATGGGAGAGTATTCCAATTGAATTTCCTATGTCAGTATCCAGCCAAACAAAATTACCTGAACAGCTAAGGACTGTTAGGCTCATGTATATTTTTTAAACCCCTTACATGTGGTCTATTTATGAAGAATATGCAGTAAATATGACAAAAAAGAAAAATTCCTAAACCCAAACATAGTCACTCCTACACCAACAGGTAGCTGTCACTGTGGAGCTTCTTAGAGCTGCCCTTAGTGTATCTATAATGTCAGAAAACTCATTGTAGTATTTTTATCTGAAATATTACAGATATTAATGCAAATGGGAAAGCACCGACTGAAACCAAAAATACTATCTAAACAAGTTATGTTAATAATGACTGAATTAATTACTGAACAACCCAGGCCAAACATACTAATCTGGATGTGACTTTACGATACATCCACAGCCACAAAAAAGATAAAATATAAACCATTCCTCATTACAGTTAATCTGACTACATTACCATCTGTGTTAAGATATGGATAGTGCAAAAATGGCTACAGGCTGTAGCTCTTAATTATACAGTTACAGGTAATGTTACTCTCTCTGTGATCAAGGAAATTAATTTTCAGTGAGGAAAGTACCCACATCACAATTTTTTTTTTTCAGAAGGCAACAGTAATGAGATGTTGGACAGACGAAATATTGGTTATAGCAATTAACCTCATACAGAAAAAGGCAGTGTAATACACCATAATAACACTCCAGGAAATACTCTGAATTCTTATAGAGGCCAGGAAGGACAGATATTAAATTTTGGGAAAGTATATGAATGCATGGTCTTTAATAAGGCCTCATTCATTTATTAATGAGAACTGAAACTAAAGGGCTTCCTGTAAGTTACGAGGCAGAAGGGGAAAAGAGCCAAACGCAATTAAAGTACAGCCATTGAGAAAAAGCCTTTGGCCTTTTCCATTTATTTATTCGGCCTATTTATTTCCTCTATAAGGGGCAAACACAACAATAGCCTTAAAACCTGGTTCCGAGGAGCTGCACAGCAGGGAAGTGCATGCAAGTAAATTTCTCCTCCTTTCCCAACTCACCAGTGAGTGACAGGCAGGATTGGTCCCTGCCTGCAAAGGAAGGGAAGGAGCACAGCCAGAGGCGGCACAGTCGGGAGGCAGAGGAGTGCCCAGGACACCACGCCAGGCTCAGCATGCACATGGCCCAGCAAACGACACCTCAGAGGCTCCTGTGCACTGCCAGGAGTGACTGTTCTGCAGGCAAAGGGGGAAGCAACTGGTTTATGCTGGATTCCAGCACTGCAGAATGGTCTTGTGTGTGCTGTTACCCTGGAGAGGGACTGGCTTTTCTACTAAACCTAAAAGATGCCCACTCCTCATCACAATGCAATCACAACCTTTCTGGAGTTTTCCATAAAAGGGAGAGGTATCCTGGGACAGCCATGTTGGTGACCATCAGGGCATCCTCCTGGGCAGGGGACAATTTCTACAATTTAGGTATCTAGGCTTTCTGATTCAAGGGAAATAACTGATGGTGGGTGCTCAGCGTCTCACACAATGGGCTACGCTGAAGTATTCTCTTGGGTAATTCCTGCCCTAGACAAGAGATGCCTTTCCCATTACCTTTAGTTTTGCTGGAACTGGCACAGTGCTCCATGTGGTCCGATCATTGCAAATCAGCCTCTCCTAATGAAAAATCTTTTTATTAAAATTTCCAATCAGTTTTATGGATCATCCTGAAATTACGCCATGAGGTTAGCTTAGAAAACAACTGATTTTTCTCAAATGTTTCCTCAGATGGATTTGAAAATGCCTTTACATACATTATTTCTGAACCAATCTTGTCACTAAATCCTATAAACAGACACTGGAAATGTCTCCTTATTGCTGTTCATCACTGGGTAAAGCAATTGCAAACCTTTTACAATGTGAACTGATAGTGGCCAAAGCCAGAATGCGAGCGATTCATGTAAATCAACAGCTCCCAGCCATATCATTATGGACTGGGGATGTGAGACACAGCACTCCTAGCAAGCATCTAGGAAACGAAGAAATGAAAAGCATCACCTCTTCCTGAGTCTCAGAGCAAACAGCAGGACAGATGCCCTAACAAATTGTCTACTCAAGCAGAGAGGGCACCACAGAGCACCATTAATGGGAACGTCCGTACGATTGTGTGACTCTCGCCTATTTGTAAGTGCAGAGGAGTGCAGCATGCATTATTTATTAGTTGTGCTACATGGTAATTAGCAGGGCTGGAGACTGGAGAGCACGGCCAGTTAAGAGGTTACACGTGCTCTGCCACAACACTGCTAATCCCCAGCAGTCTGCCTCGAGCTGCCAGTGCCATTTCCAAGGGCTCTGTTATCTACTGCAGTGAAGATGGGCAGCCATGAGCCTCCTTGGGTTTTTTAAATAAAGTCTTCTGTTTCTTTATACAGACTTTGACAGAAAGAACATAATATACACGTTCTAACATAAATAATCTGTGGCCTTTTTTGTATGACCTTTCATTGCTTTAGGGATTTGCTAGAAATTATTATCTCAGAAATGGAGTCAGGAAATGCAATCAATTTCTGTTTGGGAATTCAGGTCTTCCTTTGAAGCCAGCATTTTATGCAACACTTTTACAGTTAAAGTATTTTTATAAAATACCAGCAATTAATGTTGGACTTCTCTTTGGCATCTCAGCTGGACAGACCTGTCAGGCAGGTAGCTCACTGACCACGGCAGACAGAGGAATGAGGACACGGATCACCAGCAGTGGAAGCAAGATGAATCAGATATGTGGGCAGGTTGAGTGAGTTGCTTGGCACTGGAGAATTTTGGCAGCCCAATAGGCTGGAAAAAAAGGCTGTGTTTTCAGGATATGTTGAACTATAGAAGGAGAAAAGTTAGTTATGATTGATATGGCAGGACAGGAGCTCCCAGCACCCTTCCGCCTCTGAAAACTTTGGTTTGCATTCCCATTCCCTGCTGGAAAGCAAACATCAGTGGAAAAAACTGTCCCACACAATGCAATTGAAGCATGTTCATACTGCAAACAACAATCAGATGTTGAGATACTTACCCTAGACAGTTATCTCACATAGTGACCAGACTACAGACCTTGGTGCAGTCTGATCCTTGCTGCTTTGTGTTGAGAGGCTTTCAGAAGCCAAGCCAAACCAGGCACCTGGACCTCAGGCTTCAGGCTAGAATGCAGCCCTGCCCTGAAGGGCTGCTGAGACATGCTCCCTGAGAAGAAGGGATGGAGAAAAGCAGAAATGGGAAACAGACATCTGACTTTGTAAACAGCCCAGATGCTGTTGGCTCATTCCTACTAGAGGAAGAAGCCATGGGTTCTGGGGTTCATGGTTCTGAGGCCCATGAGCTTTGGATTTACTGGTCAGAAGCCCAGAAGGTGCTGGACTGTGGAGTATCTTTTCCTTAAGCCATCTCATCTGCTGACTAGCTTCAAAGCTTATCCAAATAAGCTTAAGCTGACAAGCTACTTAGATAGCTTCCTTCCACACCTCCAGCTCTTAGGGATGGGAATTGCTGCTCATCTCACTGCAAGCACATGCAGACTCTGTCTTCTCACAGTCCTTTGCACTCAGGCTGTTGTGCAGGGTGTCTTTGCTCCATTACACTCTCACTGTCACCAAAGTGAGCTAGATCCATGCTGCCTCTATTCAACTCTCCACTGTTTCTGCAACAAGTCCTTCCTTTCAGCCCTCTGCCCATGCAAAGCCTTTGGTGGGAATGGAAAAACCACACATGCAATGGTGTTCTCTAATCCAGATCTGAACTAGAAAGAAACTGGAAAAGAAATAGCAACTGCAGTAGAAGTAGTAATATTAAAAGTTTTGAAATATGAGTTGGTTAGGAATCTGGCAGACTGGCAGAAGAATTCAGTTTCTGATTATTTTTTTTTCTTTAATTTAAACCTGAATTAATTCAGGGAAGCCCTGTGGGGCACATTAACCAGAAGGTCACACAGCACGTTCAAGGTGATCCCCTTTGTCCTTCTGGCTTATGAAAATCAACAAAGATGGAATTTTGAAATGAAAGAAAAGGTACTTCACTCTCCAGACCAGATTCTAGCACAGAGACCACCCTGAACATTAGTGTATGTCTCAGCCACAAAAAAAGGTGCTTCTCCCTTCTTATTGCAATCTCTTGCTACTCTCCAGGCTCTTACACTGAGCTAAGGCAAGGTTCTTCTGGCACTGTAGATGGATGGTGTGCTGCTTTTTTAGCCCCCATGCACGACTCCTGGAGACCACACTTCTGGGGTCCCCAACTCCCTGCATGCACACAAGATGAGTGTCATTTGGGAGATTTCACAGTAACGGGCTTTTCATTACACAGTTTCACTGTAAGATTATCATCAGCTGGACCAAGTGCTATGGTCTTAGACAAACTTGGATTCATCTCCATTTATGAAGAAAGAAAGATACAGAAAAGCTCATTTAATACTAAGTAATATCTCATTGAAAAATACAGCACTAAATTTTTGGTTAATCTAGGACATATTATCATGTCAGGGTCACTGGTTGTGTTCTAATACAGTGTCAATCTTTCCAGGTTCAAGCAGTTACAACTCTGCCTGGAGCTCCATTTAGAGGAATGTTTGGTAGTCATAGCAGGGGTAATCTGGTTATTAAGAGACTGGAGCTATAGACTACACACTGGACACATCACATCTTTCCCAAGTAACCTTGACCCAGCCTCAGAAAACCAGCATCTTCAGACTTAGACTCTTGAGTCTAGACTGTTGGTGTAAGGTTCTCTGAGCCTCAATTTTCTCCTCAATAACTATCAGCAGAGCTGCCCTGCTGCTGCTGGGGTTAAGAGGCTCAGCTCATGGAAGTTTGCAAAGTGCTCCAACACTCTTAGATCAGAGAGTGATGAGAGAGTGCAAAGCAGGAATGAGAAACCTTTTCTTCCTGAGGCCCAAACAGGCTTTTACCAGGTTATGGATTAACCTCTTTTTCTCCAACAGTAATTCCCAAGGAAACCCAACCAATGTTGCATGGTCTACACGAAATGAAGCTACAGGTTATATCCAAACACATCCTAACTACAAAGTAGCATGACATGATTTACTAACTACTTTTAGAAATGTTAACACACACATTTCCACAACAGACCTCAGCAGCAAGTAGTCCACATAGCTGACTTAAAGAAGCAGCAGTATGATATGCTCAAAGCCACTAAGAATACTTCTGCAAAGTATCAAAATTGCAATTCTAAACTAGAAAATCCTGACTTTTACCTCACTGTTTGATCTGAGTGAAACTCCACATGCAAGCGATTTTTCATTCCTGCTCAAATTGCTTTAGGTATTTTTAGGTCAGATGAGTAGAATAAATATCATTAAGGATTTTTCAGGCATTTTTAAAATCGCTTCCTAACTAAAAAAAAGAGATCCTTTTCATAAAATACATTCTCTAGTCATCCATCCATAAAAGCACTCAGACCTTTTGATATTGTAAGAATCAAATAATGAAAAAATACTCAGTTAACCACATTAGGAAAGCTGATACTGTGCATTTATGGCAGCTATTCAGTATAAAAACTTTTAGCAAGCATAGCTACAGAGATGGACTGGACACAGAGCCAAGCTGTGCTGTCGTGATTTAGAGAAAGAGACCAAGCAATTTGAAATGAGGACTGCAAAGCAAATGACATGCCATTACCTCTAATATCTCTCACCGAAGTTTAGTAGAGTATTCTTTAAAAACACCTCAGCTCAATCCATGGACATTAGCCCAAAGAGCCCTCCCAAGATCATTTTTGGCCAGTGGAGTTTAGTGGCTGGGACTGGAGCAAGAGTCAAGAGATGCAGACTGTGTTCCTGGCTCTCAGGCACTGTGCTTAAGCCATCTCTATTCTCCCTGCCACTGCTTCCCTTCCTGCCTTGCCTGTTCTGAGCATGGAACTTCCTGGGAAACAGTGGTTCTGAACCTCTTGGACAGGGCTCAGCACAGCAAGGCTCAGATCGCAGCTGCATACCATGGGTGCCCCAAAAAGGGAACAGCACAGCTGCACTCACACAGCATCACTCTCTGTGTACTTACCCCGAGATCCCTTACGGACTGCTTCTTCCAGTCAATCAACATCACAGGCCTGCTTTTCTGCATGCACATGTTCCTGCTGCCTTATCGGCATGTTTGACACCACCCGTTCTTCTTCTTCATCTGGGTTATCTCAACAACCTCCCCACTACATGGAATCACTGAGCATTTGCCAGAATAACATCCTCTTCTGCTCAGATGACTGATAGAAATAAAATTAGGAATGTTACTTGCCTACAATCCAGGAGTTGCACACAGTAGATGCAAGCATGTAACTGAAAGCTTCCTTGACCACCCCCATCACCAAAGGGTTGCCCTTTCCCTCAGGAAACATTCTTTATCCAGACAGGTTTAAGTAAGTTCCTGTAACAGCTGCTGAATTCTGTGAGAATTGTCCTCTTGGATGTTTGCCACAAATCCTTTCGGCCAACTGGCAGAAAAGAGCCAAAAAGAGATGAGACTTTTTGGGAAGGATTTTACAGAGAAAAAAAATGGCATGAGATAGCTTGAGAACACAAGAGAATTTCAAGGAGGAAGCAGGGTGTGAGATGATGTCCTCTCTGCTTCTCTGACACAGCTACTTAGGCTGGAAGAGGTAATGCCGAAGTTTCCAGTTCGCAAAATGCCAGTGCTGGAGCCAGGTGGCCATTGCAACACATCTGACACAGAACAGAGCAGCCAAGAGGCTCACTCACACTGCAGGTTGCACCTGCTCTGCTGTCAGCCATCGTTAGCTGCTCATAATGAGCAAAAGGCAACAATAAAGGTGATAATGGAGACAGAAGAAGTTAATAAGTAATTAAATGTTCTGATCGAAGTTTCCCTTGCAGTATGACTTTGAGTACCTAGAGAGAAGCACGTCCTCCTCAGAAACCAGGAGCCAATGCTCTGATGAGATCCCAAGTCTGAGTTCTGAGAAAATTGGCCAATTATCAAAAGAGAGAACACAAATCTGTTATTTACTCTGCAAGACACACATGTATGTCTGTATACACTTATCCTAACAGTTCAATTAATGGAGACTTAAGTCCCATGGTTAAGAATGCCCTTCACAGTGCAATGCAGTAAAGTCAGTACGGTCAAGTATGACACAAAAGCAAATACTTGGCATTATTTCTGGAAATGAGAAGCCCCAGTTGACCCCAAAAGTTCTCTTCCAAGGTATTGAAAAGAAGCAAAGAGGCAGCACTGTCTTCACCTCTTTTGTTAACCTGAAGCCCAAATATGCACATTTCAAAGAACTGCTCAACATTTTCAGTAATTTTACGCCTTTTGAAAAAAAAAAAAGAAAAAAAAGAACACAGCTTTCCAAGGTGTTGTCTGGATCACACTCACAAAAGATTTCTAGTCTTGAAGCCATACAGCTATTTCATCACTTCGTCCGGTGAATCTCCTTCAACATATACCAGTGTGAAGAGTAATCCCCAGCAAATGCTGGCTGTAGCAAGGGATTTTCTGCTCCACTACTTCTGAACATCGCCGAGCAAACATTTGACAAATTGCACAAGGAAAGGGGTCAGTACCATCGTGAATATTTCATACAGACAGCACAACAAAATCCGGCGTAGAGAATAGAAAGGGAGAAAATTCTATGAAAAATCACTTTTCAATTATTCTTTTACTCAGTACTACTTGTTCTTCAGTAAAACACTGCAGAGTGATTCTCTTGCAATCAGAAGGAGAAAAAAAAACCTCCACTCTTAGCAAACTATTTTTGGAAACTGAAAATCTCATTCTGCTTTTTTCTTAATTCCTGCTTAGAGGAATTTTGTGATAAGGATGTAAGCCTTGTAGCTTATTAGAAGTTACACAATTAAGATTTAAAAAACCCAAAAGTATTGATTTTTTGTATTAAACTTCGCTTTTACAGACAATCATTGCATAGCCAAATTTATCTCTCTTAGACAGGTATTTTTCCAATTTCTAACACTTCTTTACATGCTAGCACTTAGCTGTCATATGTTTTCTTGTAGGCATATTTACCCTTTCTGCCATTTTTCTGTCCTCCACATAAAACCTTTTTTTAAAACAGGATTGTCATTCAGCCATGTCTTTTTATCTAGATTTCCAAATTTTTGTCTCAGTGGCTGGTTTTCCGACTTAGATTAAAGGCTGCTCTTCCATCCTAGAAAAGTACATTTGGAATTATTTACCACTGAAGCTCAGGCTGCAGTTTCTGGGGTAGTTGTTATTTTGTCCCCATTGCTGCTCACCCTCAGAATTTCACCAAGTATCTCAGGTTTATTGTGATTTATTCAAGAGACAGTTCTTGGAGATCTATGAGTACACAAAAATGTCACATCAGTCTTCAGAGTTGTAGACCAAATTCCGGAGATGAAAATCTGAAAGGGTATGACTCTAAATGGCAATTAGTCCTTCCCAAACATATTTGGGTTTTGTGATGTTTTATTTTCATACAGATTTTTGATCCTAGAGGGTCTTGGTTCATGACTACTTATGGTTAGTTGACTCATGGTTAGTTTATGATCAAATTTAAGAATTCAAGTATCATCAACAGTTGCACCTGAGTCCACGTGGCTGCCAATTCTGATTCCCACTATGTAATGTATATTCCTACCTCATGACTCTCATCTCTGACCTCTCAGCCTCACCACATCATTCCCACTGCCTCCGAGAACTGTGAGGACAACACTTGCATTTCAGAAGTGTCATCTGCCATGGCATTTGAGTCACTGAAGCAATAGTCCTCCATTCCTTTCAAGATCAACTACTTGCACAACCATGGGCCCTATAATAGGTTGTGCCTGAATTGTACCAGCTTGATTAAACCCAGACAACAACAGAGCAGAGGAAGATGTTGGATTCTGTTCTGGGCTCTGCTAGTGGGGGAACACAAAAACTGGCAGACAGCAAAGCATTTTTCCCTCAGTTGCTGAGAACTGGGAGAGTGATAACCAGGCCTATCCTTATGTACAAAATATTTTGAAACAGTTGGTTAAAGTCACTGTATAAATGCTAACTATGTATTATGAGACACTGCTCCTACTTTAGGGCACTTTCTCATTCACAGATGTTATGCACAACCATTTACTAAGTCAGCCACAACCGTATTTTTAAAATCATAGGATATCTGGAGAAAATAAACTCAGTAGTCATCTCCCAGAAAGGGAAAAGAATGATCCTGACTCCGGCAGCAAATACACACTGCACCTCATTACAGTTTCTAGCAGAGTAAAGGAACCAATATTAGTATACTGTTCTGCTCTGTACAGCAATAGCTTGGTAAAACTCTACGGTGCATGTCACCCAGTAAAGCTGGCTAATGGATCTGTCTGGCATTGAAATCTGTAGATCCATGAATTCATTTTATAAAGAGGAAAACGTCTCCCTAAGCACTTTCAGGATTCAAATCAGGATGCTGACGCTCAGACAATCCTCTGACTGGCACTTAGTGCTGGAATATGCCACGGCCCACAGAAAGGACAAATAATCTCTGTTAAACCTACCTGCAAAGGAGCAATTAATAATCAACAACGGGTATACTTGGTGGGACTAAAGGTTCATCTAGCCTGGAATGACATTTTCAACACCAGATAATACCAGACACTTAGAAGCAAGATGAATTTGAAGTGTTTTTCCCCCATCACACCATCCTTACTCCCACCAACCTGCTCCCCACAGAGTGAATGCACAGACTAGTATATTTAATAGCCATCAGTGGATCTCTTCTCTCTTAATTGTCTAATCCTCTTCAGAAGCAATCTGTGCTTCTGCTTTCCACTTCCTTTGGCAACAAACTGGAGCTATCAGCCTGTATCCCCACATCAGCATCACAGCACCATGTATCCTTCAGGGATGTGGAGAAGGACCTGTTTGGTTCCTGATGGCAGTCCAGAGCCAGCTTTCTGTGTCCTACAGGAAAAGCAGGAGGAGGCTGGATGTGCTATGCAGCATGTCCAAAGCACAACTGAAGACAATTTTGTGCTGTTCTGCTCTTTGACCTAAACCACAAATATCCAACAGAAAAGAATATTGCACTGAAGAGCTGAGGATCTTTCAAAGAGGTAACACACTCTTTCCACTTCTAGTGAGCTGTTCTCCCTGTGTGACATCCATATCTTCACCCTCCCCTCTTGGGAAAACACACAGAAGACAAGATCAAGTCACCTGCGGGTGAAATGAAGGCTGATAGAAAGCTGCAACAGTCACAACAAGCTTCAGGGTGTGGGTACAAGCTGGGTTAACACACAGCCCTTCTTCAAGAAGAGCACTTCCTCATGTGCCCCTTCATGGACACTCCTGCAGAGTTCTCTTTCCCTTACAATTTGTAAGCAACCATTGGCATAACCCAAGTTAGATGCTACAGTCATTCCAGTTATTCCTGGAATTCCAGAGTGCTCACCCTGTACAGTCACCATACCCAACAGATGTTACCCAACCCTGTAACAAGCCCTTGTGAGCCCCTCTGGGCATGAATTTTAGGTCATAAATTGGAAATGACAGCAAAGCAATCAGGAGAGTATCATATTGTGCCTCCTAACTTTCCTGGGCTTCCACTGATTCCACTGGAGAAATCCGAGCAGACATGGAATTAAATCACTTCCCTTACGTTGGACTAGTTGAAGCTGCTCCATAAAAGACAGATTGCTAACAGCTCCCTTAATGACATCACCCAATATGTCATAAAATCTGCTGCCAACACTATGGATTTTTTTCCCCCAGACAGAAGCATTCTCTGGCTGTGGAGCAGAAGTTTCATGGACAAAATGTGGCTCAAGAAATAACCTGTAAAAGGTTCTCAGTGCATAAGGTAAGTACCACCCAAAAACTCACTGAAGAATAAAATTATCCTTCTTGGCACTGCTTTCCTGGAACAGTGCCCCATGTCAGATTTTTCCAAGTGTTTGTGATTGAAATTATCCATCCACCATCTCTGCAGGTAGCACTAAAACTCATGGCTCAGGAGTAGTATCCAGATCTTTGCCAGATTACTAGCCTTGGGTGAAAACTGTTATCTTCTTATTGCTTTCGTGCTTTTTGGAAGGAAACTCATCCCCTATGGGTATTAGCATTAGAGAAGAAACAGATATACTTGTAGTACAATACCAAGGATTATTTACCTGGACAATTTGCAGGTTCTTCTCTATTCTTCAGACACTAGGAATCCAACTTGCAGCAATGTACCACAAATGACTACCCTGTGCTTTTAAAATGTTACAGTGAAACCCACGTGGGCAGCCATCAACCATGACTGCACAAGAGTGGCTAATCACCCATTCCTCTAATTCTGTGCTACCTGCATTTTCTCACCTGCATGCCTTATGTGAGAATTAGCACAGTTTCACAGACTGTTTTAAAAATGGGCAAATACATTCATAAGAAAAATATCTCCCTAAGTGAAGCCAACAGTGAAGAAGGAGAAACTCCTCCTTATTTATTGAGACTTAAACTAAATTCTGCTTTATAGTGAAGTGTACTGAAAATCTCCAAGATTTTGTCCTTCTGATCAAGGTGAGGTTGCCTCTTTTCATTCAGTTCCACATAGAAAATCTGTGTTGGCTGCTGTTCTTCTAAGTCACTCTGTAAAGAGATCCTCTTTATGCATGCCATCTTTCCTGCATCCCATCATCTATCCACTCAAAGCAGCCACAGCTGAACAACCAGAACAAACATGTACAGGAAGAAGGAAAAAGTGAAATGCTAAATCTTGTGAGAACTTAAAGCTAGGGCACTCATCTGCAAGGTCCCAGGAGGTGGTTCAACTGCCTTTGGTAACTCCTTGTGTATCAACTGTACTTCTGTTCCCTGCAGCACTTCTTGCCAACAGAACCCTCTACAGCACACCAGTATGCTGGGGATGCTGAGAACCAGTGGTCTGAACAATCTGTCACTCATGTAAGTTCAGAAGAGAATCACTGTGGTGGCACTCGCTGGCACTGTGAGTAAATGAGCCGTGAGCTATATATCTGGCTATGCTGCAGTTCCCTCCTGAAAGAAAAAGCAAGTCAAAAAGGAAGTGTAACACGTCGCTGAATGCTGAAGTGACCAAATAAATAGGATTAGCTAAACCTTGCTTATCTGTCAGTCATTCCTCCCTGTATGAAAGCAGTCCTCTCAAGCCTGCCCATGATGATGATGGCCTCAGTACCTGTTTGGGTTCCTGAACCGATGCATTTCAAACTATGTCATCTGCTTATGTTATGCAGCCATTTCAGTCTTGTCATCCAAGGGAAAAACATGGTTTGGCCAAATGTGTTGCATCACACATACTTCCAGTGCATGGAATGAAAGGCTAAAATAATCTCCCATGAATTTTGTTCTCAAATTCAGATCTGCACTCACTGCCATGACTGTAAAGTGACAGATGTCAAAATCGAGCTTAGTACCTCATTAATGCAGAGATAAACACACAGAATATGTTGTTTGGAATGACAACACAGTGTTTATATATATATATCTCACTATTTATCATCCTACAGATGGCTGCTCACAGTGATGTACATCCACAAATATGTTTAATTTTGCCTTTTCCTTTTCTAGGTAATTACCATTTTTCCTTGTTTACACTGACTACTACTAAGATGCCTAGAGATCTCTGAGTTTTTCTAAGGGTAAGGGGTCACTTTGCACAAAGCAGACCAGAACCTGCATGCAATCAGTTCTTTGCAGTAATAACAGCCCATGCCTGCAGAGCATTTTTTAAGAAATTATCTCGCTCTCATTTTACAGCCAGAAAAATCCAGAAAGGTGAAATGACTTACCCAAGGTCGCACAGCAGGCTCTGCTCAGTACATAGTTACTATTGTTGCAAATTGGGTAGCTCATCAAGCTTGTGCTACTCACACCACTCAAATAAAATTCAAACAATAATTATTATTTCTACTGCAATTTGCAAGGCAGTCAAGGCTGGAGGCCACAATCAGGATTCAGCTTGTGCTGGGCTCTGTTCAAACATCAAATCAAACCCAGTCCCTGCTCCAGGGGGCTTGCAGCCTCAGTAGGGACATAATTCTGTGGGAACACAAATCTCAGTGGAAAGGGAGAGAAGGAGAGAGGAACAGACAGAAGGCAGTAACCTCAACATGCAGTTTCACATTGCTTTGGGTAACTGTGAAGTTTGGAAAATTATTATTAATTAAATTATTTAGGTGGGTAAGAAAAATAAATGCACTACTGATAGTCACCTGGCTAGTTACTTAGGTAGCAGTTTATCTTCGTAATATTAACTGCACAAATACTTTACTTTCACTCATATGGCCTTTGACAGCCAGCAATTGGATCCTGCTGTTCGGGGGACTGACTCACACAGCACCAACCCGACACTTAGAGTACACTCTACTTTCTAAAGAATGATACTATACTTAATTTTACAACTCTGTCTCCAATCTGCTGCTAGGGCAATTCTTGCTGTAGATCTTTTTATACGATATGTGCTTACACATTTTACAGCACAAGACAATTTGGTACACTAGCTATAAGCTAATTAATTCATTTCACTTGTGCTAACTTAAGAATCCTACTAAGATCTGCAGTAGTAAAGTATGTATTAACTCCCATCTTACCATCTCCCACTGCATCCTAACGTGGCTCCGTGCTAGCAGAATGTTATGTACCAAATGACCATATAGCCATTCCTCTTTGAAAGCTTAACAGGGCACCAGAATTAATAGATTCTCTGATACTCAATGGCATAGACACAATGGGATTATTTTCAAGAGTAAGATTGCTCAGTACTAAGTCAGGACTGCTGAACAGTCCTTAGAAGTTAACCTCTAAATTCTCTGGTAGGGATCCGCTACCCCATTATTTATTGTAACACATGTATCTGTATAAATAATGAAAAAGAGTACACAGGAAATATTTGATTGACATCCATAACATCAGATGGGTGGGTATTTTTTTTTGGATTTCAATTAAGCCAAGCATTTAAAACACGAGTTTCCAGTCCATCAAAGCATGTGCTTAAATCCTTTGCTCAGCTGATGGATTCTGTTGAAACAACCAGACAGTTTTTCACTGATGCTAACCGATTCTAGACCAGGATAATAATACCATAACATATTCTAGAAGAGCTTGAGAAATCACAATTTTAATACATTACTTTACAGAGCAAAAAAATGAGCATTCATTTACAATGACTTTTCTTGCTCCCATTCCAAATTGGCTAAATCCACATACAAATTAATGATCTATCACAATGTCTGTTGAGGATACAGCATCAAAAACTAAGAAACTGCAGAACTTACATAAAAAATACTAATGAAATTTCATTTTAGACTATTCAAATTTTTCAGAAAATAATGCTAGGTGCACATTATTACCTGTATTTATTCCTCTCTTCCAGGTATCACTGAAGCTCAGCAGAACTGAGGCATTTACTTAAATTATGAGAACCTGACTTCTAGTACTATGATAAATGGAAGCAATAAATAACAACATCTTTCTTTAGCAATTGTCAATACGTGTTTTGCAGCTCTTCATACACTATCCACTAATCTCCTTTAGCATCAGGTAATTCAAATTCCTTTAACATATTTCTGATACCTATATTTATGACACTGCAGCTTTATTTTAATCCCAGGCAAAAGCTCATTAAGAAGGAACCATGGTTGACAGAATATTGCTAATCAAGAACAAAATATTTGTTTAATTATCCCTAAACTCAACTTTATAAATCTGAGACACAAGCAAGCCTAATTTAATAAAATCCAATGTATAAAAGCATAGCCTATCTACATTAGCAAGTTATATATTGCAACAGAGTGGATCTAAAAAGTGAAACAGAGTCTAGGACTAATATCCAGAACATCTGTATGTCAGAGATTTCACTTTGGATCAGGCCTAGTCTGGTCTGGTGGAAGGCAGACACATTAGTGGTAGAAGTGCATCAGGTGTAATCCTGAAAGACATCTGGGAGAGAAATCCAGTTTGCATATGCCAACACTGCTCCATAATGTGAACCAATTTACACTAAATTGGAACAACTGGAAGATTAACTTTAAAAATGTGTTTCTGACCAAAATTAAAATACTCCTAGAGCCAGCCCCATGGATGGTCCCCTTGCAATCCACTGGCCAAAGCAATTTTAGCTGGCTGCACCGGCCCTTGGCCAACTCCAGGATCTCTGAAGGTTTGTCCATATGACAAAACAGCCGTGCCACCCATGCATGGTGGCTCCACTCAGAAGAGCTCACAGCCAGGGCTAATTAGTGCCTGAGATCAGGATGACTTCGTAACTACAGAGGGTAGGATTCAGGTCCAGACTGAGAAACCTAAGCAAAAGTTTTACTGGCAAGTTGAGAGTAAAACCAGGGTTTGATTTACTTGCCAGCATGTTGGTGCCTAATATCACTTGAGCTGTTCTACTGCTTGTGAGACATCTGTGTGCAGATGTAGATGTGGAAGACCTGTGTCCTGCTGAAAAAGCAGTTACAGTTCAGACAGGATCCTGTGGCATTTTAAACACAGACAACTGGATGTAGGCAACTGCTTGATGGCTTGGCTACCAGAGATAGACATAACATCTTAAGACCCTGAACACTTCTGGATGTACTGAAGAAACACTTGACTGGCCTTGCCAGAGCCAGGTTAGGTCTGCCAAGGCCGATGATCATATCATCCTACTGCAGCCTGACAGGCTAAGCCAGGTGTGTGTAGTTGGGCACTTCACTGCATGTTCTCTCTCTGACACATCCCTGCTGTTGAATCTACGCTTACCCATCACCCGATGAAGTGTAAAGTAAAATGGAGCTGTTTGTAGAAGCGTGGTTTGCATTTGGTTCAGACTTGATTTGGGAAAAAGCAGCCCCAGGGAATAAAAGAAACTATGTCTCTTGGGAAGAAACAAAAATGCAGTTATAATTTCCCATACAACTTCACTTTTGCCTTGGCACAATTCCTCCAGTGTACCATACAACTAAAATTAAATGAAGTGTCATTTTCTATGTTTAATACTCAGGTATTAAATATACTATCTTAAGTTCAAACACAAACTCACTGAATTCAGTGAGACTAAATTTAAACCCAGACACTTGTATCTGCAGATCTGGACCCACAAGAGTGCAAAATCCCGACCAGACATTTTTAAGTATGCACACCGCATGAACCAGCTTTCACAGAAATGTACATGACCAACAGTTTTTCATTTGAAGCTCAGGGTGTGCCTTACATAGTCATTTAGACACACTGAACACAGGTTTATCCTGTTGACAAAGTGTTCCCTCCTCTCTCTCCCTCTGAAACTGCCATGGGAGGGAGGAAAGCAGGCAGCAAGGACGAAGCAAGGAAGCTGGTGTTGCTCTGCTACCCATCCTGTGTGGGCAAAGACCACTTGATGAGCCTGCTCTTTCTTCAACATCCATCATATCTGACACCAACATATTCACACAAAACATTAAGCATGCAGTTGTACATCAACAAGATGAAGAGATTTTACATGTTTCTTAGCTATTTAGGAAGATGGTTTACATAGCAGCATGGCATCACAAAATAATTAGGTGCATGGAAAGCTAACAAGGGACAACTTCTCCAGGAAACACCCTTAGCAAAACTGCATCTTAGGTTAGTCATAGAACTAATAATTTCTAACCTATTTTTCCTGAAACCTTGGTATTTTAGAATATTTTAAAGATTTCTTTTTCAACTGCTTTCACTTTTAAACATTGGCATTTAGCTAACACAAATTACATTTTCTTAAGGAAATTTAATATCCAAGTCACATGAAAATGTTGAATGCAAAGGAAAAATATGAAGCACACTACTGGAACAGTTGTTGTTGCCAGTGTTTACAGTTTTGCTGGGAATTTAAAGAAAACCTCTGCTTCTTTGCTCAGAATGCTAGGCAGGAATGAGCTCCACTTGACAGATCTACAGATCTTGGTCACTGTCTATTTTTAATCCTAAAAGTCACTGAGATAGGAGTGATACTGTTTAAAACACAGAACAAATGGGAGTAGAATAGAAAAGGGCATTTACCCAGATGAATTCATTCTGAGAAATGAGAGAGGAACAGGGCTTGCTGTTACAAACACTGAATTCTGTTATCTCTTTCAGACATTCATCTGTTTCTAGTGCACAGTTCAGTATTTTACAAAATCTCCTCCCTTCAGAAAGTTGCTGCAGAACCTTCTTGCTCTAATTGTTAGAAACCACCTTTTAATTTCCAGGCTGAAGTGATTTATACCTAGATAATATCCATTTGTTCTTGTCCCACTGTTAGCCACAATTTTAAAATCATTAGTTTTCACTCTACAGTCCATGGATTTCAGAAGGTTCATAAACTACTTCTGAGACTTTTAAAGTGTCATGAAGCAAAGTAGGCCAACAGGCTGTAATTTGCTCGAACAATGCTACATAACATGTAGCATCACCTTTAGAAAAAGTTTAGGAAATCAAATCAAGTCAAAGTGAAAATCACTGGCTCGAACAGTTCTTTTCCCTTCCTCTTGTTCTTAGCCCTTCCATGTGTTTTTAGTCAGCAGACATAGACATCTTAACAGCCCCCCTTTCTACATTAAACTAACCAAGCTTTCCTAGTTTTCTCCTTGCAAGAAATGTCACTGGTTTTCCTTTTCACAGCTACTGCTGTCTCAGTCAGAATTGGACATCAGTGTCCAGAATCCCACAAGAAATATCACAGTGCATCCTGTAATTACATCAACATTGTCTTAAATCAGCTGGAAATACTTTGCAAAATATGTACCAGGATCACACATGTTCTCTTCACAGCTGCATTACACTGCCATCCCATTGCCATCCTTTGGTGAACAGGTATACTCAGGTCCTCTCTTCACTCACAGAATGGGTATGACTGGAAGGGACCACTGGAGATCATATAGTCCAACCTCCCCACTCAAGCATGGTCCCCTACACTAGGTTACTCAAGACTGTGACCCAACAGCTTTTGAATATTTCCACTTACTGTTACCCCTCCTCAACTGCACGGCCTTTCATCTTGCACCAGTGAGCCCATGACACCACTGTCACCTCACTCCTCAAGGTTGACGAACGTGAAGTGTCAGCTTGGAAATGACTGTTTGTGAGCCAGCTGATGATGCCTCACCAACTGATGAATCCAATCAAATACAAATGCCTGGTATGAACTAAATACAAATGACTGTGGCTGGTAAGCCATCTGCATGTTTGGACTATTCTGGACTATATTTTTCTAGCATAATCGCCATGAATTGCAATTTCAAGCTTTTTACTTTAATGATATTCTAATATAAATTCAACAGCAATGGGAAGGCTAAATACTTAGACACAGCAACCAAGTAATAATTAACTTTCTTTGAGGAACATAAAGCTACAAGGATGAATAATTTTATTTTCATGGAAAGTCTAATACTTCTCCCATGGAACTAATCTTAAAACTTTGAATTAACTCTTTAAGAAACTGCACTGAACATTTCTAAAGTATATGCACTCCATGCATAGTAGTTTTATAGTGTTCAAATAAGCCTTAGACAAGTTGAAGATACCTGTGGGAAATCTGATTTTGAAACATGCAGTCTATACCAGAGATAAGACTCATTTATGATTTTTAGGCTCATAGGTAACTTTCTCCCACTATCTCTAGGAGAAAAACTTTTTTGTGGCTTATTCTACATTTTTGATAGCTTCCTCCTCTTGCTGAAGGTTATAAACATCTTTCTTTTTCAAGGTCATTACTAAGTCTAGTTTCAAAGCTAACTTTCACTTCATGTGAAATTTTCATCCAGAGATTATTTACTGTCAATTTAAACAAATTTAATGGCACTGAGTTGCCATAGTATAAATTATAAATGGGTTTAAATTAAAAGTCTAAATCCCGTATCATCTCAACTTTCCCACACAGATAATTCTTGAGCTCCTTATTTTGAACCTTGGCTACATATTGGTTATGTCTACACAGATAAATTTAGCAGTGCCAGGGAGCATTCCCAGGCTTTGAAACTCAACTGTCTACACTATTAAATTGTTAGAATTGTCCCCCAGCATGTGTCACAGGAGTGGTTGTAGTCTGTTCTATCTAACAATCTTCCAAAATATTGCCAGGGCACAGTTTGCAAGTTAGGACATGCCAGGAATGGTTCCCAACAGGCAGTATGAGTCCAGTGACCCAGTTTTAGAAGGTAAAAAAATGTAATAGTATGGACACTGGCCAGTGTGCCAGCTGACTGTGCAGCAGAGGGTGGTTCTGGACATGCTTAATTTGCAGGTACAGGCATAGCAACTGCATCCCTCTGCTGGGCCCTGGCAAGCTGCAATGGCTCAGTATGGAAATGTCTCTCCAAGAGGCACAGGGATGTTTGTGGAAGTGTTTCTTGACTACATTCTGTCATCTGGGCAAAACAACCCTCTCCAAGGCTCTTGCCCCCATCAAGAGACTCATGCTTCATACAGCTGAGGAGCATTCACCCTCCTGCAGCCATTCCAGAAGCCTGCTATTCCAGAGGAGGCAAAAGGTCAGATGGGAGAAGGAAGGAGACACTGTTCCTAACCCACTTCTCCCTACTAAAATCTTTCCTGATCTTAAGAGACCTTGTCCTATTTTATTGCCACTTCTGCTGCACACAAAGCTCATCATGACAAATAAACTACTGTAGGTTGCAGAGGTACAGTCTAGCATGGCAGTACAAGACATCCTGGCCACACTCATTGTATGAGATCACTCACCTTATTCCATCAACTTCTGCAAGTAAGGCACATGACTTTTGACTTTTAGTAGTAAACAAAAGAGCCTCCCAAGGTTTTACAAGTACCTTTTTCTAAACTTCTCAACTCAGAATATTTGTCTTTGACCTTGCAAGTACAGCCTGCCTAGCTTTCTTCTCTATAAACCTTTCCTTTCTGAAAGATAACCAGAAAAATAAGGAAAATGGAATGTGTGACAACTCATCAACTGTTTGTAATAATTTATTTCAAACCATTTATTCAGTAGCTCTCTCTTCTGATTCACTCTCAATTACTTGATTGAATAATATTCTCTGAAATAACACATGATGTGCTTGTGTCAAAGAGGCTCTCCACAGAGGCCATCAGCTACCTTTTAAAATCAATGAAATTCATAAATTTGCATCTGGCTTCTCAAGGAGAAAATAAAGGAACCTTTTCCCCTGGTAAGTACGACCTTCTCATTCTAAGGCCAGCTTGTTTCAAGTCTTCTGCATCTCTGAATGCCAACGTGAAGATGGATAATATCTTTCTCAGAATAGACAGGTCTTGGAGTCTATTCCCCTTTTTAAGGATTCTAGCCATAATTCCCTCTTAGTAATTGGGAGCTGCACACTGTTCCACACAGTAATGTATATTCTAGCTATTCACTGTCATGCTGCCACTGCATTTTTAACAATGCTGATAGTAACCGATGTTATCAAATTCTGCAGACTTTCTAGGCTATAGCCTTGTTCACGTCTCTTTTTTCATTTTGCCATTTCTGAGCAAAAATGTTTTTATTTTTTCCTTTGTGATGCCTCAGTACTGTGACCCTGCCATTCCTCACAGCCAGATCTTGTTAGTTTTCAAATATTGAGTCCACAGTGTCTGATCATACCACAGATTTTCTGTTCTGATATGTTTGCTGTCTTTATGTTTGCAAGATCAAAGCTAATGCTGTTTATACCACAGTACTAAAAAGGTTCATTTCTCAAAAGGTAAAATAACCTTCATGTTTGAAATCTAGCTGCCTTTTTTTCCATACCTTTTTACTGCTGATAATATCCATATGTTTCCACTCTTTCTGGTTTCATTTTGCCATATAGCAATTTTCTTCATTACACTTTTAGATGGAATTTTTGAAAGAACTCAGCAATAGCTGAGTATCCTATGCCACAGATGTCCCTTCAGGTGCAAGAAAGTAGAGCTGCACTGACATCAGCCACTTTCCCAAACCCCACTCCCATTTCTCTTTCCCAACTATATCCAAGTTCTCAGCTCCCCACATTTCAATAGGTGATATACTCCTCTTTGAAATTCTCTCCCAGTTTCCCTCTCCCCTTCTTGCTTCCCTCACATATATATTTTTTCCCAGTGAAATGGAATTTGTTTTCAAATAGCCTGGATAACTTTATGCATTTCCTTCTGTATCTTACTATTCTGTTATCTTATTGTTTTTCAAACAGTGGACCATAGCCCCAGGATGTTCATAAAAGGCAATTGGGAGAGTTATAAGACACTGAAATTTTTATTACACTTTAAACCAAAAGAAAGTATCTCTTCTCCATTCCCAAAACACCTTTATCCTTCAAAACCAAGTTTTGCTATCAAAGTCTCAAATCGCTCATACAAATAAAAGATATACACTTTTTACATGATACATTTTAGACAGGTTCCCTCTGGGATCAAGACTGATGGGGCTGTGTGATTTTGAGCCTGATGACCAATTTCAACCAAATTTGACTGATGTTACAAGTCTCCAAGATACTAAACTCCTGCAAGTTTTGTGAAGAAGCTGCTTCCTGGGCAGAGCAGAAAGAATCCCAATGTCCCACCAGTGGAAAGACATTTAACAAATGTAGATGGCAACTTCAGGACATCAAACCAACAGACAAATAGCTTTCTGCCAGGCACAGCACATCCTATGCCTTTGTCCATTGCATAGATGAAGACTCTGAGGAACTGGGAGAGTTTAGCTACCAAAGGCATGAGATGACAGGATGCAAGAGAGAACTTTTGGTATTGTGGGCACAGATATCTGGGGGAAGAAATGACTTAGAGTGGACACACTGGGCACTGCGTTTTTTCTTAATTCTACTGTCCACATGATACACCTCTTACCTTAATTTTTATAGCCAAAGCGTGAAATACGTTAAGATGTTTAATTCAAAGTAATGAAACCGAAAAGCCTGCAGAGCCCGCTCACTCATTTCACCCACAACTTCCCACTAAAATCTTCAGTTCATCTCTCCAACCTACTCAGCTAACCTTCAGACTTCTATTAGGACATGAGCACCTCCCGAGCCAGATTGGCAGCAGTCATCATAGCCAGTGTGACAGCAGCAGAGCAGAGGCTACCATGGGGCATTCCCAGGCAAGGATAAGGGAGGCTCTGGGGGGTCTCTATTAAGTCCAGTGGGAAGCTTTCTTTTCGAGCTGAACAGACAGAAAATTATACTGGCAGCATGGTCTTCTCTGGGAAAAAGAAGCACATGCACCAGGCCTGCTTGAATTAGACGTCCTTATAGGCTTGATGAGACAGTCTCTTGGCAAGGAGAGCCTTGCTCCTTGCTCCTTGCTCCCTGCCTGCCTGCACAGCTCCAGCATCCCATTTCCCCAAAATGCAGAGGCAATCCTCATTTTACCATGATCCTGATTTTTCAGAATTCCTGATTTTTCATAATTTTCTCCCTGATGGTCTGACCAACACCCACTACTGCTCAGAGACCACTAAATAACCTGTCACCTCACCCTGGGGGTGGCATGGGGGGTGTTTACGCTTTTACTGAAGTCAGCATCGGTACTGAAACTCAGATCAAAAACATGCTCAATGTCCTTGGACCTGACTTCCTCTCCCTTTTGCCTCCGGTGTGCCTCTTGCTTTATAACTGGATACATAGTGGCAACAAAAGCTGGCAGCAGTGTTGGTTAAGGTCCTTTGCTTCTGGTGAGTGAGTAAAGATAATTAACAAATGAAAAATGAAACTTAGAAGGTTACAAATGTACATACCTCATGGCTAATGCAAATTTGTGTAACTTCAGCTTCCAAACACAGCATTTGTCAAGTTAAGGAGCACTGCATGACTTGAAATCTCCCCCTGTAGGTCCTCACATGCCATCATCTGTCAATTTTTAATCTTCTTCTGAATAGCAAGAAAATTCATCCTTTTAGATCTTCTTCTTTCATTTATTTAAATCAGTTCTGAGATCCTTTCTACTTTATACTTGAAAGGGAGTCTTGAAAGATGTTTGACCTAGACAGAACAGGCATGGGAACCACAGTGGGCAAAGGCGGTCCCATTTTTTGCATACGCATTTAGGAATGACTTTAGACTTCTTAAGTGCAGCGCTGCAGTGAGAGCTGACATGCAGATGTCCATCTACCACAGTCTCTAATTTCTCTTCTAAATAACTGTTTTCTGTAACACATAATTTTCATAATTCTCTCATCAATAGGACACCTCCTATATTTTTTGAAGCTGGAACTGAACCTGGCAGTGCACGCAAAGAATAACAAGAAGTGCTCCTACAGGTATGTTAACCAGAAAAAGAAGGTCAAAAAAGGTGTACCGACCCAATCAGCAATCTTGTAAAACTGGTAATAACAGACAAGGAGACAGCTGAGGTACTCCACAACTTTTTTTTGCCTCAGTCTTCTGAGGTAAACCTCTGTTCCTATACCTCTCGAGGCAGCATACTGCAGAATGGGGACTAGGGGAGTAAAGTGCTTCCCATCCTAAGTACAGATCACATTTATGACCACCTGAGGAACCTGAACACATGTAAGTCTATGGGACCCTGATGGGATGCATCCCTGAGTCCTGAGGGAATTGGCTAACACAGTTGCCAAGACACTCTCCCTGATATTTAACAAGTTGTGGCAGTCAGGTGAAGTCCCAGGTGACTGGAAAAAAGGGGAACATTGTACCCACCTTTAAAAAGAGTAGGAAGGAGGATCTTGGGAACTACCTACCTGTCAGCCTTACCTCTGTGTCTAGGAATATCATAAAACAGACCCTCCTACAACCTACGCTAAGGCATATGGAGCACAGGGAGGTGATTCCCGACAGCCAGCACAGCTTCACCAAGGGCAAGTCCTGCCTGACCAAACTAGTGGCCTTCCACAATGGAGTGACTACATCAGTGGACAAGGGCAAGGCTACAGATGTCATTTTTCTGGACTTCTTTAAAGCCTTTGACATGGTCCCCCACAACTCTCTAAACTGGATTCTGCCCCTCTGCTCTGTTGAGACCTGACCTGGAGTACTGCATCCAGCTCCGGGGTCCCCAGCACAGAAGGACATGACCTGTTGGAGTAAGTCCAGAGGAGGGCCACCAATCGGATGGAGCACCTCTCTTATGAGGAAAGGTTGAGAGAATTGGGATTGTTCAACCTGAAGATGAGAAGCTTTGGGGTCACCTAATTGTGGCCTTCCAGTACATGAAGGGAGCCTACAAGAAATATGGAGAGAAACTTTTTATAAGGATATGTAGTGACAGGACAAGGGGGAATGGCTTCGAACTGAAAGATGGTAGGTTTAGATCAGATGTTAGGAAGAAATTATTTACTGAGAAGGTGGTGAGGCACTGGAACAGGTTGCCCAGAGAAGTTGTGGATGCCCTGTCCCTGGGAGTGTTCAAGGCCAGGTCTATGGAATTAGCTATCCTTAACATAATTTATTAAACAAATAACTGTCATTTATTAAACAAGTAGTTTTTGTGCCACCTGCAAAGTTCAGCAGCCATAAATGTAAGTTACTCTCTCAACAAATTGTTAAAGTTACTGAGGGTACAAACAAGATCCTTGTCTGACTCCACTAGACACCCTGCTCAAACACTGGTGCGAGGCTGGGTTTTTTCCTAGCTTTCTTGAATTTACCCCTATACCAAGATCTGACAAACAGCAGTAACAAAGGCTCCAAGAGCACCAAGGTCAACCCTCTTAAGACTCTTATATAAAAGTCACCTGGTCCTGCAGACTGATTTCAGGTATAAAGGCAAACAACATAGCTGCAGTGAAGAATTCCATCTTTTCATTCTGAAACAATTCCCTGTTTTAAGTGTAGCATGTAATAACCTCTCATAGTTTCAAAGAATTGGCAATTGAGTATATAAGAAACAAGTTTTAGAAACAAGTCCAGGAAAAACCTGGGGAACCACAGAAGGACTGACACCTGCACCACATAAATCAGTAGAACTATGAAAGAAACAGTGTATGTCAGCATGTGTACAAACATGGCATATCTGTGTGATGAAAGGAAGCAAGTAAGGTAGGACCAACACACTTATTTTAAGTATTTTTTTCACAAAACTATTAGAGTTCTCCAAAGAAGTAAAAAACAACAAGTACCTTTGGAATTTTTGTTAACAAAGTCTACTTGGATTTCCAAAAACCATTTGATGAATCTGTCATTCATCAGTCTTAAAAACCCTAAACTCCCAGAGGATAAAAATAAATGTCCTTGCAAGGATAAATAATTGGAAACAGATGGTAGGAAAATACTGTCAATTTTTCAAGCAGAGAGAGGTCAATGGTGGAGTCCTGCAGGGATCTGTGCTGGAACTTGGGAGCTACTCGCTTATTCATAAATGAGCTGGAAAACGGGGTAAATGGTGAGGTGACAAAGTTTGCTGCTGATATTCATTCAGAGTAGCTAAGATAAGGGCTGACTATGAAGAAAGACTTTACAATACTGAGTGACTAGGAAAAAAAAGGCAAATTAAAGTCAGTGTAGATAAACAAATATGAAGACATTTCTTTGAAGGGGAAAAAACCTAAGTACACAAAATTATGTGCTCCAAGGTGACTATTACCACTTCAGGACTGAGATCTTAGGGTTATAACAGGTAGTTCTGGAAAACATCATGCCATTGTTCACTAATAGGGAAGAAGGGAGTATAAGTAATTACTAGGAAAGGAACAAAGAATGAAAGAAAGAATATTATTAAGTTGCTATATGAATGGTTGGTTTGCCTGTCTTGAATATCGTGTGTAGTTCTGGTCCCACCACCTCTGAAAGGATACAATATATTGGAAATGGTCATAGGCAAAGGTGTAATCAGAGCCAGCACAGGGAATGCGTATGCAAGTCCCCTGTTCACAGCCTCTTCAAATACATTAGCTGAGGGGATCAAATGAAATGGGCAGGCAAAAGGTTTAAAACAAAAAATCGCTACTGAATCTTCACACAACACACACTAAGCTGTGGAACTCCTTGCTCTGGGACACTGCAAATGCTGAAAGTTTACACAGTTAAAAAGCGACCAAAGCCTAAACAAAATAAAGATCAGCAAGAGCTTTTAAATGCCAAGATCCATCTGAGGAAATCCCAGAGTACAAGTGCTGGAGAACAGAAAGTACTGAGGGCAAAGTGAGTTTTAGCTGCTCTAATGCTTCTGTGGGCCCAAGTTATGGACAACTGTCAGAGATCACTGGACTAGATGGGCCTGTGGTTTGCCAAAGCACAGAGGTTTTATGTTTGACTCTTCTGCCTGTGGGCATGGCTTAGGCATCTCCTGATTTCATCCTACTTGTCCATGGGACACTTCTATGCCTTTGTTTTGCTTTCTCTACTTCTTTCTTTCTTGTAACATGCAATATCCTAGTAAAGAAAAAAAGTAATGACAAATGTCTAATAATGGAAAAAAAAATCACAATTACAGAACTGAAGTGTTTAATTTATTTAACTTGTAAAGGAATAAATCTCAACAATTATCTTGATTTGTGAGGTTACTTGCAACCCTTGGATGTGGGGTAATAAAGAACACTAATACCTAATTTCTAATGTTTTCACTGTTTCTGTTCATGCAGTTGCTCAAATTTAAGTGTACATGCAAGTGTTTGTACATATGAACTTGCAATTGCAGAAGGGGAGGATAGGGGATGAAAAACAAGGCTGCCAACACTGGCTCTCAAAGTATCAAGTATACCCTGACAGCATTACTCACACGCAACAAAACAGGCAGACTAAGCCATGGCCAAATCATAAGGTCACCTATAGTATGTTGGACTCACATACACAAAGGAAATAGCTATTTTTCCTAGGATTTTTCTTCTTAATCATGTCACAGACATG
This sequence comes from Manacus candei, assembly GCF_025592945.1. Classification (NCBI taxonomy): domain Eukaryota; kingdom Metazoa; phylum Chordata; class Aves; order Passeriformes; family Pipridae; genus Manacus; species Manacus candei. The sequence continues at coordinate 1,758,578 of NW_026138111.1, read as the reverse complement.
TCTAGTCATAGACACGATTAGACAGCAACAAGGACTGAAAGTGCCTGTGTCCAAGATATTGTTTATCTTTTTCTTATTTAAAAAACACCTCTTCAAAACAAGAGCTATATCATGCTGACAATTTATAATGACTCATGCAGGACAGAATGTGATCAAAATCTTCCTTTTAAAGAAATGAATTCCTAAGCTTTTATTTGCAATCCTAAACCAAGCACAATCCCATGTCAGAACCCTGATTCTAAGAAGATTTAAATTACATCAATTTTAAGTATTATACGATCTAACCGAATGCTAACACTATGAAGGTACACAATAGCAAGTAAAATCAGAGCTATACTCGCATACTTGTTTATTTTACAACTTCAGGTTCAATTTTGTTCCTGTACTACACATAACTATTTGCATATGTAGATGACATTACTATATTGTTTTTTGTGAAATAAGTATCTTAAGATTACTATTGTCTATTAATTATGCTCTCAAAACAGTAAAATAATAACAGAAGTAGGTCATATACCTCATAGAAAACCTACCATTATAACTGTCTCGTTCTGCACATTGTACTCTAAGTTTTCCTTCTTTCCCACCACTGTTTTCTTCAAGGGATGAATTCCAAACCAAAATGGACTTTCTGGTAGTTTTCTCTCCCTTTAAGGAAACTTTTTTAGGTAATACAGAAATGAACAGTCAAGTAAATGCTGAATTAAGGTAAAACATTCAGCAGACAACAAAGTCAGGTTCTTTCAACACCCAACATTGTTCTAGTTCTTCCAGGGCATTCACATACAAATTGGGAAAGATGTCCAATAACCACTTGGCTACACATGTATTCCCTTACTGTTTTAATTTTGGAGGGAAGTGATTCTTCTGCTATTATAAAACTCATTCTATTGACTTTTAACGCCAACAGTGCATCTACTAGATTTGGAGATGACAAAAATTCTGTGTTGCTTTGCTTGAAAACATATCTTCAGTGTCACACCTGCACACGTGCAGCATGGTACAGACTGGTTGGGCTCCAGTAGATCAGCTGCATGCAGTGATTTCTAAACATTATTATTCACCTGTAGAGAAATGCAGTAAAGGAATCAGATTCATTTTATCTACCTTGCACTAGTGTCTGTTGGCAGGAAGAAGTGGAACCATATAAATAGAACACCATTATCTCTGATGTTGGAAAGCGCAAGGGATTTGGAAATTGTGCTGTCCTACTGCATACTGGACGTGAACAAAACAGGCTGAAATGCACCAAAGAAGCGAATATTCATTCCACCTTTTAGCAGCAGAGCCATAAGGAGAGGAGACAGCTGAAAGCAGAAGTCCTTAATGAAGCAGAGGAGACATCAGCAGTGCAAAGATGAAACAGTCTGCCCTGCCTGGTGCCAAGTGACATGACTGTGTACAATTAACCAGACCATATCAGAAGGCATGTCACTGAATGGACAAGAATAGCCACCAGCACCAAAGAGGATTCCCAGTGAAGAGAAAATGAACCCAAACCCAGACTCGCTGAAACTGGGGAAAAATCTACCACCCTCAGGTGATTGAAGATCAATCCCCAAGTGACAAAGAAAGAAATTATAAGGACACCTCAGTCACAGAAACAGCATAAAAATATATAATAACACACACAAAGGCATCACAGGAAGAAATGGTTAAAGTTCTTTCATACAAACCAGAGATTTCCACTAAGTCTTATGGACTAGGTGGCAAACTGAGTAATGTTGAAGCTGTTCAGCAAAAAACTCAAAAGAATTATTGCTCAGAAACTGAAATGAATGTAGGTCAATTAAGGGGACTGAAAAAGTGATTGTGAGCCCATTTTGGAGACATTTTGCTTAGTTTCCCTAACAGCTTATTCCTGTAAAACCAAAACTTACCAATTTCGGGGTTTTATCAGGAGGACATGTAAAAGCTATGCTTTGATTTTAGCCTTTTTCTTTCCAAATGATGGAAGAATTAATATTTTCTGTCTTGCCAAAACTGCTTTTATTACTATCTCAACTTTACAGACCATTCTTTTCTCCTCCTTATCCTCCCAGCTGCACACAAATCACCAGTTCTCTACTAACTCAGAGGGAAAGCTGTGCTGGAAATGCAAAAAGGGATGTCCTGGTGTTCTCCCTCTTTCTTATCATATGCTTTCCCCAGGGAGACACGGGATGTGATGGAGAAAGTCAAATGAATTCAGATCTTCTGAGACAAAATCAGCAACTGAAATTATTTTTTTTTAACACTCTTAGACAGTGGGAAATAAATCTTGTGAGCAAGCAAAACAGACCCCAACCAAAACTCATGAATGCCACATCCAACGACCTCAGCTGCCCTTCCAGGTCGCCAGCAAAAGATCTCGCCAACCCCTCCCACTGAGCCGAAGTGGGCTCTGCCTTGCCCAGGTGGAAACCTGGGCTCGGGACTAGCCTTCAACAGGCTGGCAGCTGCCTTCATCCCCCGTCGCTTGCTCCAAGTGTCCCCACTGCCATTTTCTCCTGACCTTTCCAGCAGACCACGCGCTGGAGGACAGCCGGCCGCTGCCGCCCGCCCGCCCGGGAGCAGTGTGATGCTCACGGGTCGGTTCGCAGACCCAAACCGGACGGTTCCTTCGGGCACCCTCGGAGGGGTGCGACGAGCTGCGGTCTGAGCCCGGTTCGGCCCACCTCCGGTCCCCAGGAAGGCGGCGGGGCCGCCCGGGGCAGCACCGGCACCGCTCTGCGACGCTGCCGAGGTGTCCCGGCACCCCTGGAATCCCCTCCCCGACCTGCCCCGCCGGGGCGCCCCTGCCCGCCCGATGCTCCTTTACCCCCTCCCGGCCCGGGCCGCAAGTTTCTCCAGAGCCGCCCATGCCCCGCGGGGCCGGGCCGGACCGGGCCGGGCCGGGCAGGACGGCGCGGAGCCCACCAGTGCCGGGGCCGCTGCCCCCACTCACCCGAAGTCAGCTGCATCCAGGCACAGATCTTGTAGACGGTGGCTGTGTTGCAGAAGAAGAAGAGGATGAAGCAGACGATGCAGGCGATGATGAGCATCATCGAGAGCCCGATGAAGAAGGACGCAGCTTTGAAGGCTCCCGAGGGCAGGCTGGAGAAGTCCGTGAAGCTGCCCCGGCAGGTGAGTTCCCGGCTGAAGCCGTTGCCGATGCAGTAGTGGAAGAGCCCGAAGTAGCCCGCCTGCGGGGTGTCCACGCCGTCCCCGATCCAGTACGGCTGGATGAAGCACACCACGTTGACGATGGCAAAGCAGATGGTGAAGATGGCCCAGAGCACGCCGATGGCCCGCGAGTTCCGCACGTAGTTGGTGTGGTAGATCTTGGCCGCCTCCTGAGCTGGGAGCATCCCCGCTGCTGCTGCTCCTGACGAGCCTGCTCCTGTCGCCGCCGTCCCTGCAGCCGCTCCGGGCATCCTCGCCGAGAAGGTCCCCCCTCCCCTTCCTCCTCCTCCTCCTCCTCCTCCTCCTCCTCCTCCTCCTCCTCCTCCTCCTCCTTCTCCTCCGCCTCCCCGCTCGCTCCGCTCGACGCGACGCGCTCCGCCGCCGCCGCTGCGTGCGAGAGCCGGCGAGCCCCTCTGCCGGGCTTCAGCGGCTCCGCGCCAGCGGCGGCAGCACCGACGCCGCCCGCCGCCGCCTATCGGGGCGCAGCGCAGCGCAGCCGGCCGCCGCGCACCGCCCGCCCCGCAGCCCGCCCTCCGCCGCCGGGCGCCACCCGCACACCGCCCGCCTCGGGCGTCCCGCCGCCCTGCGCCACCGCGGCGGAGCGGGCACGGCTGAGGCGCCGTCTCCCGAGGGGAAGCGAGGGGCTGCCGGCGCCCTGTCCCCGGGCAGGCAGGGCGAGCCCTGCGTGCGGCGGGGGCGCTGCGGCCGCGACCTCCCTTCAGCCCCGCAGCCCGCGGGCACCTCTCCCGGCCGGGGCAGCGGCTGCCGGGTCGAGCCGCTCCCGACGCCGCTCAGCGAAGAGCATCCAGGGAAAAGCGTTCAGGCAGCGGATTTTAAAGTTTAGAACCTGCGTGTGGTGTTCCCCTCCCCGCACAAAACATCATCACCTCTCCAGCCGGCGGCGGCACCTGCTGGGTCCCCTGCGGCGTGTGAGCGGCGGCGCCTGCCCTGGCGCGGGGGGAGCCCGGAGACGCTCGTCTCCCGCCTGAAGGAAACCTCCGCGGGGCAGAGCTTGGAGCCTGGGGGAGGCAGGAATCCCCAGGGGCCGATCCCCGCCTCAGGGGTGGGATGGCGGCCGCGGAGAACACCGCTGTAAGAGCACGGCCCAGCCGTGGGGCCGCGGTGGCGGCTCCCGGCGTGGGCGCGGGGCGAGGCGGCACCGTGAAGAGAGAGGAGCAGCTCCGCTCCAGCCGAGTGCCAGCGGCCTGGCTCCCGGTGCGCCGAGCGTGCTGGCATGCAGCAGTGATTAGCATACATTAACGAGCAATTAGCATCTGGTAATAATCATTCCTGTACCAGTGACACTCGGATTTGCAGTCCCCGACCTGTGAGCTGAGCCCGAGCTCACAGCGGTAAGCGATGGCACAGCCGGAGCCCAGGGATGCTCGGCAGAGCTGAGCGGTCCGGCTGCCGCGCGGTGCCGGCAGAGGCCGCGCTCAGTTAAATCCTGGCGCTCCGCCGCGCCGGGAGGAGCAGAGGAGGAAGGGAGGGAGAGAGATATAGGCTCCCGTTGAAATGAATCCTGGCATTCCTTAAAAATTTTCGTCTGTTTCAGGCAAAGTTTGATTTCTGTCCCACGACTGCAAGTAACCAGGCGCAGCCCAATGGAGCGGCACGCCAGCACTTCCCAAGTTTCCAGCAAAGGGGTTTAGGAAGGGGCAGCACCCGCTGACAGTTTTAGGCCCCCGCGCTCGCGCCGGAGGACGGTGAGAGCTTGGACAGCTGTGGGCAAAGAGCAGGGGTACGAGGGGAGCCGTCTCCGTGCAGTCAGGCTGCTGGAGCGCTGCCCTCGGAGGGCAGTGGGGTGGTACACGTTGCATGGGTATGCTTAGACACAGGCAGCATAGGCAGTGTGGACCCCAAATACTCACACTTGCCTCTTTCTTAGGGAAGTGGGTCCAAGCGTGCATGCAAAGCACAGCTAAAATTGCTGACGATTTGGTTCCACCGAGTGTGCTCTGTCCAGTGCTGGTGGAGGTGCCCACGAATGCTCTGCTGCATGTCGTGCTCCTGCTGCAGCTGCTGCACGTGACTGGACTGCTCATATGCGGCCTTCAGGGAATAACTGAACTTGTTCCAGCCTCAAGCACCAGGAGGAGTGGTGGTTTCTTCAGTGCTCAGTTCTGTTTTCTTCAGGCTGAGGCTAGCTGAGCCCCAGGGCTTGGTACAGCATGCCTCTCTTCCCTGTCCTCTAAGCAGCCATGGAGCATGGAGGTGGAGACAATACAAGCCAGACACAGAAGGCAGGAGGAGGCCTGAAGTGGCCCAAGACAATTTAGGAATGGAGGTGAGAGGGAGGGTTGGGCAAGAAGTTCTGAGAGATCTAAAAGAGAGGAGGTAGTGGGGAAGGGATTTGGCCTAAATAGGAGGTTTAGGGATAGTGGGCCTGTACATGTGCACACATCCAACAAAGATGAACCCAGGAATTGGTATGGCAGGAGGAAGAGATATGGACTTGGGAAGGAGCCAGGAGAGAAGAAATAAGTTGCTTGTAGAAGAAATGGGCCAACGGAGCTGAGGAGGACAAAATACTGAGATTGGAGAAGAAGCTGGAGAACAAGGCTCAGACCCTAGGGATAGGTAAATGTGGGAGCCAGTCTGGACAAGAAAAGGAATAGCCAGAAGCAAGGGAAGAAACTAGGATTCTGCTGACAAGCTGTGTAAAACATTGTGAGAAAGAAGACCTGTGTCAAGATTTTGGTTGTTCTAGTATGTCCTCTCTGGCGTCTGGCAACAAAAGAGCACAGATTTCACATGGACTTTAGGTGATACCCATGAGTCCTTCAATTTACTGCATTGAAAATGGGGAAGTGGTACTAGATGTCTGTTTTTTGGGGCATCTGAATCACTCTGATTGCATCCCTCTCTAGAGCTTTGAATCCTCTAGTCTTAATTTTTGGTATGGCAGTTTCTTGGGAATACTTGAAGACAGTCTCTGAAGGTATTTTTATGGTTCTTACCACAGTTATATGTGTGCTTCATAGCATTAGAAAATACAATGTCTCTATGAGATAGAAAGTTGGCATATTCTGGACAGAAGAGTTAAAAGGCAGCTGAGACCTCATTTCTCAGAGCAGAGCTCCCATGGATTTTGGTTGCAGCAGTTCTGAAAATGAGGCCTTAGAAGGTGATGTGCTGCTCATACTGAGGTGGTGCTCATCCATAAAAAGTTTAAGCATCTTGCCTGGCACCACAGAAGAATTCTGTGGCAGAAGCAGGGATAGTCCCCAGCTCTTCAGGACAGCTTTCATTGTCGTAATCCTCAGATTATCCTTTCTCTCCAACAACCCTGTTGTACCTCCACTGTTTTTCTCCCTGAGAATCAACTGGGTCCCAGCCATGTGGCTGTCACCTAGTCTCATCTAAAAACATCTGAGTCTTAAGCTAGGATTTTCACCAAAAGCTTCTTCAACAGGTGAAACAGGATTCTCATCATCCTGATCTCTCTGGACAGCAGCTGTTGTCTCCTGCACTTGATAAGGCAGGATCCTGTTTACCAATTAACATATGAGCGTGCAGTGCAAAACAAAGAGGATGTAAATCAAGTGGCAGAGACAGCTCTTTTTTTGGCACATCCTCTTCAGTACTGAATTCTCCAACGATTGTTTTTAAAAACTTTTTTTTGGTGTGTGTATGTGGTTAAAAATAGACAAGTTCAAAGAGAATTTATATAACCTTTAAAAATACAGTTCTGTACCAAATTGGCAGGGACCATACTGCTGATCATTTTTTCTGACCATAGAGGTGCTAAGTTTTTGTATATATATATATATATATATAAAATTACACAAAACACAAAATAAAAGCTTGTTATTTGGTTGATGTTTGTAATCACAACATTTCTGTTTGGAACTTGTCAGTTATTTACAGTGGTGGAGCAGTGGTTGAGAACTGCTTAAATATTTTGTTTGCAGGGAGAGGCTGTGTGTTGTGCCGAGAAACCCTTGGATACAGTGGGTAAGAAGAACAGATGAATTCAGTTGCTGGGCTGTGGGCAATATCTAGCAAGAAATGCACATCTGGGGATTCATTGATATTCACATGGTGGGAAATTAAGAGCAAGACAGAGGAGGGAAGAAGTGAATGTATGGTTGGAGAAGAGTTTTCAAGAAGGAAGACTTACACGAAAAAGAAAGAAGCCTGTGAGAAGGGAATGGGGTAGTAGGAAGTTATGTGTTAATGAATAAATAACAGTAAAGGTGTCTGATAGTGAATGATAAGTTTTGGTGACAGTTGAGGGAACTGGAAAAAACTGTAGGGCACATGAGAACAAGCTCACACAGACAAAGGCAAACTTCCATGGGAGGGAGATGCCTCTACTCAGACACATGGCTTTCTCTTGCCAACCCCTCTGAGCACTTTCTCCCATACAACCCTCTTAAAATGCAGCTCTGCCTCAGAGGCTTTTTTTCTTTTCCTAGTAGACAGAGGGATCTAGGCTGTCAGGAGGTTTTTCATGTCTATAGCTGTGTGAAGAGTACATGAACTGCTCCACCTCTCCGGGACTTTCCTCCCAGCTTCCTGTGGTGTCACTCACTGATTACCATGTTCACCCAATGCCTATCAACAACTGGTAATTTCACTCTGAGCCCACTTAAATAGCTACATATAACTCCTATAACCTTTTAACAAGGCAGATATGGATATGTACAAATAACAGACTCATTTAATTTGGGCTAGCCTAGACCATGGGTCTCAAAGAGGAGGAAGGCAAGTCATAGTAGACTTAAGGCTGCTCCAGCTTGTATCCCAGGGTATGTGGAGCATCCAAAACAGAAGCTAAAAAAGCAAAAGGTTTCTGCTCTGCTCCCTGCTTTCCAGCATTCAGTGTGAGCTGAAGCTCGGACAACACTAAAGGCCAAGCAGGATTTTTTGTGCCATTTCACTGGTGATTGAGATAACCTATGCATATTTTGGGCTTGATTAACAGCCTAAGTGCTGGTAGGCAGCATCTTAAGGCATCCGTGAGTCCAGATGAATTTTTCCCTTGTCTTGTCCGGAGCTGACTGCAAACAGTGGCTGGTATGCTTGCCCAGAGCAGGGTGATTGCATTTAAGCAGCTCCAATGTGCAGCTCCAGTGTGCAGCCCAGTATGCAGCCTTGTCGCCGTGGTAACCCACAGCTTCACCACTGGTGAGCACTTGCTGTCTATCAAAAAGCATTAACTTTTACATTATGTCTTTTTTTATTATAGTTTCTGCACATTTTGGCTTTCTTTATTCCCGGGATTCAGCTGCACTGGTGAAATGTTCCTTCTTGGGGAGTAGGAAAGGGCATTTCTTTCTATTTCTGTAGTGTTAACAACCATGGGAGAGGCACAGCAAAGGGCTGGCTAGAATTGCTGTTACCAGTGTCACTGAAACTGCTGCTGTTTCAGCCAGAAATGGTCCAATTTAGGCCTACTTTAAAAATGAGGAAGTGAGCAACTTAGAAGATTTGCCCCATTTCTCTTGAATTTAGTCCTACTGTTGTTGGTGATAGCGGAGGGGGAGTCCCATAGGGCATCCATAAAGCAGAGCAGAGCTTAGGAAAGCACAGTGTGGTCATGCTGGAGCCACATCTCCAGCAGGCTGCGGGACTCGATATCCCAAAGCACTGTGGAATGGGGTGCAATTATCAGAAAAAAAGTCATGCATTCCAAAGTCTACCCTGAACTAAGGTGCTTGGCTGCAAATGACAGAAGTCCACTTCAGTAGACAGAGTGGGGGCAGGTGGGAGAGTGATGGTCGAGGACCAGTGGCTGCCATGGGAGGAAGAGGATGTGAGGAAGGTGAGAAGTACCTGGGTTGTATGTGGAGGCAAAGACTAAAAGGAAGATCCCACTAGCCTTTAAAAGAAAGAAAAGCACAGGAGAGGGATTAAGTAGGAGGGTTCCCAGTGACAGCAGAAGACTGGACTTCATAACCCAGGGTAGGTTCACCTGCAAAAAAGCAGGATGAACAGTGGCTGTTGAAGGGGGAAGCAGGTGGGATGAACCTTATGAAGTAAGTACAGGGAAAGTGGAAACACAGTTATTAAGATCCATGGCAAGGAAGAAGAGATCTTAATGCACCATGACACGACCTAGCTAAGACCTGCTTCAGCATCCTTCTCTCAGCCTCTCTAACTTGTTGCAGAATGACTCTGAAACACACTGTCTAAAATAAAACATTTTATAGCCACTTGGGAGCTAAACTTTGCAGTCCACCAAGAAATGCTTCCTCTTGAGGTCTGCTAAGCTCTCACAATGCCAAGGGCATTCTGCATGGCCCAGTGCAGCTCCTGGGCCTTCTCTGAGTGAGTCATCTTACCCCCAGCAGCAGCCACCCAGTGCAGGGCTCTGCCTCACTAGCATAGCCTGCTTGTCAGTGCTGCTAATTAACCCAGGCAGAGCTTTCAGGTGACTTGCTGTGCTGTGCCATTCAGAGACACCACCAGAGGCTCCTAAAATGATGGAAATCTTGCCTTTCTTGCTGCGACAGCTGTTTGCCAGAGGGTCAGTAGATTTAATACAAAAGGTGCTGCAGACCATATACTGTACATCTTCAAAGATAACCATACAGTTAAGGCTGGTGTCTAGACATGTGTTTCATATAATAAAAGTGTAGTTAAGTTATGTCTGCTAGACTGAATTCATATGGAGAAGGACTTGTATTTCTCTGGACCAGCCCAGTCTAAGATAAGTACATAAACTCTTCTGCCAATAAGATGCATTTCAGTTTTTCTTTCTGGATTCCAAAGCATCGTGTAGGTGGCTGTAGCTTTACTACCATGAACATTGAGTCATTTGAATAAGGATTATATGATGCTAAACATAACTTTGATGAGGCTCTCAAAAATTGTACCTGCCAGTGGTGAAGTCCCCCTCTTTCCCTTTAACAAGGTAAAATTACTGCAGTCAGAACATGACTTACAATGTTTTCAAGTAATTTTTTTTCACAGTGGAGAATGACTAAAATTATTTTACCTCACACTGGCTAAAAAATTATGCATTAAATAGATTAACATTTAAATATTTAAATATATATTGCATTTATTTCCAAATATTTCTTCCTGAGTTGTTAAGCAACAGACCAGTGAGGATGTAGCAAGAGGACCTTCTGATCTCCAGTAAGTCAGAAGCTGGCCATTACTTTACCCTAGTGACAAGCCAATTAGGATGCTGCACAGTGTTTCTGCTTGCTTCTAATTTTAGAACTGTACAGCGGGGAGGCAAAAGTAGGTGATATTAACTCCTCTGGCATTGATCTGCTAGAATCATAGTCCTCCTGCAATCTAATATATTTTCATGTAAAGCAGGAAAATTACCACTCCTCTAGTGTAGATACTGGGGACTATGCAGACCTTTCTAACACACAGGGCCTGATCAATACTTGGATAGAGGAATCTGCAAGGGAGGCTTGGGAGCTGCAGTGTGTGATTTTGATGCTGCGCAAGATGATATTCCAGCATAAAGTGAGCATTACACAACACAGCACAACTAAGTCTGCTGTTTCCAGGAGAATTTTTGGTAAAATGTTTAAATGCATCTAAGTGACCCACCAGTAAATCAGCATCTTGACCTGGAGCAGACTGTAGAAGGCGATTAAATGGAGAAAGTATGGAATTTCTCTCTTTGAGAGAATCTCTGTGGCATAATGCAGTGCCATTCAGGGATATCACAGCTACCCCCAACAGTATGGTCACATTAGCAAGATGCTAATGTGATTAATTAGCCTTGATGACAAGCAGGTTATACTAACCTGGGCACAGCTTAAGTACTTAAATGCTTTAGTCTCCAGAGTGCTTGCAGCTCACTTAGGTTAATATAATCTAGTGACTTAATAAGCATATAACCTATTTCACTGTTCAAGCCATTAATAACAGTATTGAGTAACACCAAACCCAAGGCAGACTCCTGTGGAACTGCTAAAGATACACACATTCAATATATCAGTGAGCTACGAGTAGCTGCTCTTTTAGTGTTCCTTGCCATCTACTTCCAGGAGCTTCACCTAAACAAGCTTTTCTCTTCTGGATATGAAAATATTACTTAAGAGGGCATTAAAAGCCTTAAAAGAGTCAAGAAATAGGGTACCCGCATGTTCATCTTTATCTACTAAGGCAAGTTATCCTGTAATAGAGCAGAATAAATTAAATTTTACAAGATCTTTCTTTGATAAATCCATATTAGGTGTTACTCATCTCGGCTTTATCTTCCATGTATTCATAAAAACATTTTTCATTTCCATAGTACTCTAGGAATTAAAGCTTACTGATCTGTAACTTCTTCAGTTGTATGCTGCACATTCATACTCCTCCGTCATCCCTTTCTAAACACAGACACTGTATTTGTCTTTTATAATCTTCCTAATACTCTAAACTTGTCATCCCCCATGTACACCATGATATTGTCTCAGCTTCTTGTCTTGTAAGATTTGCAATTCCCTCAGTAATTTGCATGGTCTTCCCTAATCAGCAAACCTATCTTTGTGGTCTTAAACCTATTCCAATTCCACACGTGGAGTTTTACCTCTTTATAATGAAGATAATGGCATTAACCATATGATCAAATTTAACACCCACGAGGAAGCAAAAAACAATCCCACCAAATTTCAGTCCTCATGTCATCCATTATAAATTTTCTCTTTCCACTGAGAAATAAAAGAACACTTCATGTAGTCTTTTGGTCCTTCTCCTGATGCTAACAAACTTCTGGAATGTCTCCTTGTTTTTAGCCCCAGGCAGTCATTTGAATAAAAGTTTACTTCACATGTACTGCTGAAATAATCTTTGCCCCCAAAAATGTCTCTAAACTAATTTTTCATCTTAATAGTGGTACCAAGGTAAACAGCTGTTAAGTAGAGCCAACACTTTAATAGCTCTGGAAAAAAGTATCAAGATTTTCACAGTGAGAAAAAGACAATATTACACACTCTGCATAAAATAAGTGTGTGTACAATGATGGGCAAAATAGATGGAGATGGCCACTGACAAGAAGAGGCTAATGAAACCAAAGAGCTGTAAACATTAGGAGTTTACACAGTACATGCTTTATCCAACATAGTTCTGGCCAGTTAGATGGCAATAGAGGGGAGGGGGGATAGCATTCTGATTCTGTTGAAAAAACGTGATAATGCCTTTTTGTAGTATCTTGTCCAAAATTTTCTAAATTACTTGGATGGGCTCATTAGAATGTGTACTGAAAACCTTTTGAAAGACAATGAAAATAATCAAAACCAACACTGGATCAATATTTAGCCAAATACCCAGTGGATCATTGTTAGATACGATTTTAATTAGTAGCTTCATTATCTGAAGGAGGCAATAAACATTACATTAATGAAACTTACAGGAGAGGCTAACTCATTATAATCACAACTAATAGCAGAAAAATTTAAGGGGAAATTATGTGAATGAAAATGTCAGAAGTCATCATCTGGGGAAAACCACAAGTTAATACAACTGGTAAAAATAACAGTCTCCATAACAGAGGAGAAAACTGTGGAGAGCAGTGTATTAGAAGAAAGGCACTTATTTATACCAAATAGAGTTGTGAGAATAATTGATTTTTCTGTTTGGTGGCCAAACTGAAAATAAATTAGGGAAAACTAATACCCAGTCAGATACATTACTCGCTTTTCACACATTTTTACCATTTATTAACACTAAACATAGATCAATTTTAGAATGAAACAGTATTAGATAACAAAACCAAGACCATTTAATTTTGAGAATATTGCAACAGAGCACTTCTGGTTTGTTTTTTTTCCCTTGATACTATTACTCAAAATGAATTTCTCAACATGTGAATTGATTTTTGATTCATAACGTGTCTTTTTGAGAAATTACTACAATAGACTCATTTGCAAAACACAGGTTGTAACAATTCACCCAGAATGCCCTGCCTCCACACCAAAAACTTGGTCTTTATGATATGTGTTTAGGAAAACATCTCGCAGTTTGGAAGCCCCCCTTGTCAAACTACAAATCCCATTTGGTCTTGTGAAAGATCTGTAGAAGTCATCACGGGCTGGAGCCCCCTCATGACAGCACTGCCTTGGTCCTTGCCAGACACCAGAGATGGTGAAGGTGGGAGGATGTGGTCAAGGGCCATCAGCATCATGCAGCTCTTCCCTGCTGTACCATGAAGATTTTTAGCACATGGCCAAGGAGGATGCCTCTCTGCAGAAGCCCACGGTGGGCAGAGGCCAGAGGTGGTGCTGGCTTTCAGGCCCAAGCACCTCTGTCCCTCCCTTGCCACAGGAGATGCCATCCCCAAGGAGATGTAAAGGGTTGGTGTGCCTTGGCTGGGGAGACCCAGAAGAGAAAGGCTGCCTTCAGGCTTTGGCTGTGTCAAATGTTACAGCTCATAAACAAAAACAATTCTGAGTAAAAAAATAATGTGGTTGTTTCCTTTGTAGTGCTCCTTACTGTGCCTGCCCTGAGGGGCCCCAGAGCTAAGGACATAACTTGTCAGAAGGTAAATGTGGGTCTTGAAATCAAGATGCTACACTGGAATGTTAGGTCTGTTTTGCAGATTTACTTGTCCAGAAAACTGTCTAGGGACAGCCTGTGACAAGACTGCAAAGAAGATTTAGAATATCATAGAATGGTAACTATCTGTCTACATTCAGCTCCCAGGTATTAGATTTTGTTCTACCTTTGTCTAATAAATGTGAGAACTGCAATGTATCAGATGATATCTTCTCACGTAAAGACCTTGATCAAGTTACTTCTTGCTCTTTGAAAAAGATAAGCTGCCAGAGATGCCAAAGATACAGATCACTGTAATATGCACTTCCCAGATGTTGGATTACTCACCTGTCTCACTTTTGAACCTTTGCCAATTTATAAATAGTACTTTGACTTTTGAAGTGGAAGAAACATCTAGGCTGGCTCACAGCATCATTAACTAGGAAATACAGAATGAATGACAGAAAGCATGAAGCATCTGGCCTGGGACCAACTGAGCTTTTTGGTAATGTGGTGGATGCTCCAGGACCCGCTCAGGCCCAGGACTTTATTTCAGCAAGGCTAAAATGTTCTTCCTTCCCAATCCAGCCCTGCAGCAGGAGTCTGATCATCAGTGCTTTTGTTCCTCTGATTGACCTATCATGACCTATGAATATTTTCAGTCCTGTTTATCCTAATGCATTGCCCCAGTGTTCACAGGCACAACTGCAATCTCTGTACACAGGTAGGTTAACCTCGGTCTGACTCCATTAAAACAAGTCATGTAAAACCTCATCTCTGTCAAAAGCAGCCACAATCTTGTCATTGGCTGCAATAGGGTGTGTTTGTTTGTTCTTGGTTTAGTTGGTTCCTCCCCCCCCCACCAATATGTACTCAGTTTATAGGGCAGTCCAGAAATCTCATCATGATTTACTATTCTGCTACTGTGTGAATTCTTGCAGACTTTATTAAAAAAAAAAAAAAAAGAAGACCCATACTGGGCCAAGCACTTATCACTGCAGAACTTCTCAGAGATACCTTCTATTAAACATTCTGCTTAAGAAATACCCCATAAAACATAACCGTTAATTTTTAATCCACTTAGTACTTACAATATCGATACTGGACAGTGTTAATTTTTAAATCAAAACATCACACAATAGGAGGTCAAATGCTGTCTGGAATTCTCACTCTGACACACTTATCTGACAAAGCCCCATTTCCCATTCCTTTGCTAGGAATCACTGTAACATTGACTGACCCACGATTTGCTGGCCATCCATTTAGCATGATTAAAAAATGTCACAGCAGTTTTAAACAGCGTTTCCACTTTTCCAGGGTCTATAAAGTTTGCAGTGTTTGCTGCTTTAAGTATGTGCTCAGTAATCTCGAGAATGTTGGGAAAGCTTTGCAACAAGTATAATTAAATTCCAACTACTCTATAAAAGAGACAGACTTGGAATTAAAGTTCTCACTACAAAATCACTGCCAATTATTTGTAGACAGCCTCTTTTGTACACAACTTGCTTAGATTTTTGTCTCCTTCAGTCTGCTCCCAGGAATGCTGGATGCATGACAAGGAGAGAGGAACTGTGAAGTCCTACAGTAGGATCTCCTTCTGACTTTACTACATTCTCTGTTTATGCTTGGTGTTGCACAGTTGTGGATGCAGAGTGCAATCCACCACCACCAAGGTCAATGTTGGTGATGGGATTGATTTTTATGCCCGGGGTAAAAAAAGTGAAAATGTTGAAATCACAGAACAGTTCAGTTCATAAATGCTGATATGACCTTTTTGAACTGCCTCATTTACACAAAATGAATTAAGAAAAATAGTAAACATGTAGTATAAACATCTAAGTATATCAGCAGCAAAGATAATTGTAAGGAATTAAGCATAAGGAAGATTCCTTCTCAGCCTTGAATTTTTATGATTTTTTTCTTTCAAATGTAAGTGAAATTGATGACATCTTTCAACACATTTCAGCATAACTGCATTTGTAGAGAAAACAGCTTCTAACTTTTTATTCTTTTGCTGTATGTCTCAGTCTGAGGAGACTGGAATGTTTGCTAAAGAGGATGAGTTAAGAGAGAGACCAAACTCCTCTCTCTCAGCAATTGTAAATTCAAAATTAAGGGGCTTTAATCGGGGAAGTGTGGAAAAAAACAGAAGAAATAACAACCTTTTATTAAAAGATATATATATGTTGGCAAAAACAGTAACAGAACACACAAAAAACCCTAGATAGTAGTCCTAGAAAAAAAAAGGGTCTGACTGAACAATTCTCTGTCCTTCAGCGCAGTCCTCATCGTGCCCTGCAGGGGGCGCTGTTGGGTCGCTGAAGGTGCAGGGCCTGCAGTTCTCTGTCGTGGCCAGCAGGGGGCGCTGTTGGGCTCTGGCGGTCCCCACACGGGGAGGGGCCTGAGGGGTCGGTCTCGGGTCGCGGGAGGAGCCGAAAAGAAGATGGGGGACCCTTCCCTCAGTGGAAGGAAGGGGTAAGGAAAGCAGTTCATCCCCAACAGGACTCACTGTTGTTGTCAGCTGATGGCGCCCCAAAAGCTCCTCCTTTTCTCCCGGCGAGCACAGAGACTCTGCGATGAAAGCACAGCAGGTCTGGGCTGGAGACAAAAGACAGCTCGCAGGCAAGTTGAGGCCAGCAGCCAGGGCTGACCAGGACGGGAAGCCAGACCAACAGGCTTCCAGGCCTTCTCTCCAAATGCCCCGAACACAGACCCTGTCTCTGTCCTTGAAAGAGAACCCAGCAGTCTGAATCTCTCCCCTCTGAACAGAGCCAGCTCCCCCCCTCCCAAAACTCCTCCCCTCTCCCACCAGCCTCTCTGGTGGCCCGTTAGTCAGGAATTCGGCCAGATCTTTTCTAAAGCTAATTGGCTCCCTTCCCCCCACTCACTTTGTTTTTCTTAGAGTGGAGTAGGGGAAGAAAAATTCTCCTGAATTTCTAACCTATAACACTGTACGTTCTACAAAATTGTAAACATATTATGTTGTTGTTAAAAGGAAGAGACATGTCAGTGTCTGGTTCCCAATGTTCTCTGCAGAAGTTTAAATCCAACCATTTGCCCACTTCTCCTGTAAGAGTTTTTTTAAAAAGGTTGTTTACTAACCTGTCAGCTACAAATCCTTTGCAAGCCACATAAGCTACATAAAATATTGAATAAGGTGTGCCTTCCTTTCTCATGAGACATCTATGAATAAATTATTTTGCTTAAATTGGATGAAGATGTTTATCTAATGCATCCTGGCACCCCTGAGTTGGTTCAAAGGGCAGCAATGCTGAGCGCTGCCTGCTCTCAGCCCTGGCCCCACCCTGGGGGCTGATGACCTGCCTGGCAGCAGCAGTTCACCCTCCAGAGCTGCCAGCCACAGAGGGCCATTGCTGCAGGCAGACTCTCAGACCTGCCACAAAGATGCAGCCACCTTCATAAGCAGCTATAGATGTTTTGTTGCCCTAGGTAACACCTCGTCCCTTCCATGTGGCAAACCTGACCCAGGTGACAGCTTCACTGGGCTGCTGGTCCCTTTTCTGTGTTCAGTGGTGTGCACTGCAGGGGAGCCAGACCTTGACCTGGGGGGTTGGTTTTGTTTGTTTGCTTGCTTGCTTGCTTTTTTGAGGGTTTTTTGTTGGTTGTTTTGTTTTTGTTTCTTATTTGGGAGGGTTTCTTGGTTTTTTTAGGTTGGTATCCTTCCCAGTACATTTGCTTTTCCTTATTCTAGGGTATTTTCATTCTTCTACAGGACTGTGCTTTCTGTATCCTTTTCCTGCTGGAAAACTTCCAGCCATCTGAGTGCTCAGCAAAATCATTTCCTGAAGAGTGGGTGTCCCCACCTCGGGACACAGTTGGTCTCAAATGCGCACCTCGGTGGCTTTACACTCTGATGCATAGTGGCACATCCTATGCTGCCTCTGTGGCAGCTAGTAAGTGACAGTGGCACTATCCTGGGAAAGAGCAGCTGGGAAGCTGGGGGAGGACAGGGAGGCTGCAGGTTCCTCATAATAAGCAGAACCTGAGCTATCCCTTAGGTCTGCAGGAGAAGGAGTAAGCTGTGCCTCTGAACCTGCCACCATTCAGTAATTACATATCACATTTTCTTTGCCACCTGGAGAACTGGCTGATTCCCTTCTCACTCTCACACATTCCTCTGCTGGTTCTCGAATTGCTGCATGCTGGAGAATCCATACTTGCTGCTGCCTGCCCAGGGTGAATTAAGCACACTCCTGAGATGGTTTTCTCAGTAGTCCTGCAGCAAAGCAGCCACCACGTTCCAAGCAGAGCCCCACATAGAGCCACAGGCTTTTCCAGCTTGCAGACCCATAAACATTTCCCAAGGAAGGTACAGAGCTGGTGTAGCAAGTTTTGGTACACCAACAATAGACTCACTTTTCTCTGTCACTGAGGCAGACACCTCAGAAGCAGTTCATGGTCTGGTGGTTATCAGCAGACCACTATCCAACCTGATCAGGTTGTGACTTACCTAGCATTTACCTTTCAGGAGAAAGCAGAAACCCTGAACCTCCACTGGTGGATCCAAAAAACATCCTGCTTATGCCTCCTAAGACACAGCTGCTACATCAAATGCGGGCCATTTGTCTTACCCAAAACCCCAAATGTGGGATGTGGGTGGCTCGTGACTGCAGAGGTCTGTGGCTCCAGGACCGAGCAACTCACATGCTGTCAGCTCCAGGACCATGACACAGGCACACAGGATAGGAAAAGGCCTGGAAAAAGAAGTTATTTACCAGACTTAATGCTGACCACAGAAATTGCATTTAGGAGCAAGCTGAGTTGCCTTTCTACATAAATGAATCCTTGAATCCAAGAAAAATTTATATGAGCAAAAACTTTTCTTCCCACAATTGGGGGCTTTTTTTAATCTGGTTTTTTTTTTCTATTGTCCAGAGGAGAAGAGCAAGGAAGATCACACAGAAATCTGCCTGCAGAGAGATTACCTTCAAGTCTTTTTGTCAACTGCATCTTTTATATGGACAGTGTATGGCATTATCTGGCCCTCAAGCAGAGGTTTAAATGCTTCCTACAGTAATTCAATGGATAGATGGTCTTTTCTCAGTGTGAAGTATGTCCCTGTTCCTTGAATGATATGATGTTTAAGTATTTCATCTTGTCTGAAAAGGTTACTGAACCTCTACTCCTTACTTTTGTTTTGTGCAGTGTGACTCCTGAAACAAAATTGTTACGTATTTTTTGTCTTATTTTTAATACATAACTATTTTTAATACATAACTATATCAAAGCAAGGTAAAACCCTAACAACTTCTCCTTTGTAAGAGTCCAAAAGAAGCAAAAATCCCTGCTGCAACTGTTCAAAGATAGACAAGTCATCAAAAAAAAGGAGACTGTTCTTAGTTCCTACATATCACATGAAAGCAAAACATAATAATATTTGCTAGTCAGAAGTAATTTAAGTGCACAGCAAGTCTAGACTGAAAAAGCCTTTTTTTTTCCTAAGAAGCTCCTCATTTCTTTCTGTTTGGAAAGAAGACAATGCCAGAATGACTTGGACATTAGAGTAGGTTCTCAATGCTACTCTGGTACAACTCCAGCACAGTCACAGTGACTGCCCTGAACTTTGAAGCATTATGAAACTCAGCTGTAAGTTTTAAGACTCACTGATACAAAAGCAGGGAGCAGCTCCCAGGCAGGAGATTAGCTCATCCTCTGCAGCCATCTTAAATCTGCATCCCTGGGTGAATTTTCTCTGCTTTTCAGAATCCTCATGCATGGGAAATTGAAGTACCTCTGTTTCAGTGGCTGTCTAGATGCCTCCCTGAAACTTCTGCAAACATTATCTGTCTGTGAGGGGGCAGGTAAACTGAGATGATTGTGGGGTGGTTATCACCTCCCCAGAAGTTGTAGTCCCTCAGGACAGGGGGATAGGAGCTGCCATCTACCACTAGTAATGACCTCTCCTTGCTGAAGGACTTGCTCATTCAGTCTTAGTGCCTACTTTTCATAATCTTTACACACTACTGTATCATTGAACAGGCTTTGTTTAGTCCAATAATTATAAGTCTCATAAATACTACTGAAAGTGAAAAAGAGACACCTTTCCACAGGCTGGATCAGTCTCTAAACATTCCACCTTTTTTCATGACAAATCTACACACAAGGGTTAGCATTTTAATTTTGCATCTAAACCATCTGAGCATTTGATTTCTTATCTATTCTTGTTACATGCCTTAACATCAGAGAGAAAAAATAAATATGTGGTATCTCTTTTCCATGGATGCCATAAAATTTCATATCTGTCCTGACAAATAAGAAATAGTATCATCCCAAGGTAAAACTGAATAAAAACCTTGAGGGCACTAAAATATGAAAGATGAAGGGTAATGTCATCCCATCTGATTTGTAGGACTAGCAGCATTAACTGCATTATGCCAACAAAAGAAACAGGAATCCTCCATAAAGCCATTATCCTAGGATCACTTCCAGAGATCTTTGAAAGCCCCACTCAGAGAATTATACACTCTAATAATGTAGTAGTTGAATATACTTGAGACAGACAAAGCATTAAGTCCAGATAACAATTTCTTATGGGAGCTGGAACAACCTTCAACACACATCTGTAAAATAAAAAAGAGAACTTGTACTTGTATCTTTGCTTTTAAAGGAATATTAATACTATTTACACAATATCACTTATTTAATTTAGTACTACATTTAATTTTACAAATTGAAGTTATAAATAATCTACATCACATATGAATTATGGGAAACATCTCTATAGATGGGATTTGGGGATGCACACGCAGAAGAAAAACAAGTGAGAGTATTTGGCAGTCATTACACACTGCTATGCGTAATGCAGATTCCTCAGTTAATGAAGGATATTAATTAATTACAAATGGTTCACATAAAGATCAGAACAGCAGTGAAAGTAGAAGACATGCTTTAGCCTGGAAGGTCCCAACATCCCAAATCTATGTGATTAGCAACGATGAGGCTACAGGAGGACTTGATCAATCCACACTTATATTCACAAGAGAAACTCGGTAATAGATGCCTTCTTACTATCAGACAAATGGAGATGATGATTCACTGGCAAGAACTTGAACTCAAATTAATTCCAGCTACAGATCGGCTAAAGCAGTGGCAGGATTTGAGAGCTGCTGTTGTGATTCCTGCAAGCAGGAACCCTGCAGGTAATGAATAGAGGTCTTTTTAGACAAATGTTTTTGCAAATGCAGTTCATTTAAGGGGATCTTCTGGCTTGAACTATGCGGGTCAGGTAACTCTCATCCTGTTTTGTAGTGGCTTGGAATTCACATATTCTTGCCCAAAGAATTAAGCCACTTTCAAAGACACTTTAATTTGCAATGCCCACTTTATATGGGGTTGAACATCTGAAATGATATTGTTATATTTATGCATATTAAATAATCTTCAGGACCACAGTGTCGTGGCTTGCCCTCATATGCCTCACTGGTATCACCCTGCCAGTGGCACTTCTCTCCTTGTAGCACATGCTGCTTGAGGCTCCCAAACCCAAACTTTCCAGATGGGGAGCAAAACATCCCATTTTCTGAATTTCCAGACCTGCTCCCCTTCAGTGAGTGCCTGCAAGCTACACTCTCCCTCGATTCATTGCCTCTGAAGCAACACGTGCACAGCTTTGTCAGGTTCACCTCAGCTTCAGAAGCTCAGCAAATTTACTTATGAAACAAGCTATGTGGAAAAGAGAAGGTTAAATTTCTGATTACAAATCAAGTTCTGAGAGGGAAACAATAAACAACAAAAGCAACTTCCAGTGTACTTGTCATTGTGAGATTTCTCTGGGGCATAGAAGCTGAGGAAACAAATCAACAGTGCTCTGCTCCATCAGTGTTATCTTAAGGAATCAGCATCTCTCTTGCATTTCTGTCCCCCCTCTGACAGTGACAGTTGCTGGGTTGCCTCTTGAGTGCAAATGAAGTACCAAATAATTTCCTGGGGACTTCAGTTCCCCTTCCTCCTTATCTTCTAATTTAGGGGAACTTAACCGTGTCACAGCTTTGATTAGCTCTTCTCTGTGAGAATGCAAACGTTATCAGGCTCGTCTGGGACCAGGATGTGCTCTCCCTGTAGAGCCTCTATGCAACGTTGACTTCTTATCTGTGCTTTACCTTCTCAGGCAGTTGAATGTGCAATTGATATATTTTCCTTTCTTTTAAAAGATCTTATAAATCACAGCTTATATAAAAAAATATTAATTGTGCAATGCCCTGGATGGGCTGGCAGGATGTGATGCTTCACTGGCTTTTTGCAAAAATAACACCTCACATACCCATTGTAGGGGTAACCAAGTCACCATTTGCAACACCTTCTCCCCATGTCTCTGCCCTTCTTTGTCACTGTTCACCATTTTTAGAGTGTTTTACCACCATAGGTGATCTCTGCAAAATATCTCCATATGGTGCTAGGGCAGGCTTTGGTACATATCCCAAAGCTCTATTCAGGCCTCAGCCTAGTTTCCATACCTGGCTGTTGTGGACTTTTTAACATCACCTGGAGAATACAGTTACACCTCCCACTGCCATCTCAGAAGGGTCTCCCAAGGGTCTTGCCTATGTTTGCCCCCATGTTTCTGATACCATAGGGTATCTTACAACCTATTTGTAGGAAACCAAATATAGACCCCTTAATGCTTATTGCTGCAAAAGAAAACAAAGTAGATATCTCTTTCTGAAGATACGTGGAAATCAAGGCACCTTTCTAAAGAAACTGAGGCTGACTAACATCAGCCCCCCAGAAACTTTATTGCTGTAGACTTGTATTCTGAAGACGTTATGAATACTTTCAGTGACTTCTATATGTGAGCAGACAAGTGTTCATCTTGTAAGAAAAAGTATTTTTCCTATTCAGTAGGGTTTTTAAGTTCAGTCAGAATGGTCAGCATGTTCACTGGAACTGCCTTCACAAAAGCAGTAGTGAGGATGAGCAGCTGTGTTAGGCAATAAATCTGAGCTTGAACATCAGTTGTTTCCAAAATTCCAACTTATTTCTGTTTACTGTGGGCCTGTAGTCTTTTAAAACAGAAAAAAAGTTACATTCTGATCCTGAACTTTTATTTACTGCTTCACCAGTGTTACAGCTGGAGTAGCTCTGAGTCAGTTTTAAGGGCCCTGATTCATGCATTCAACGATTTTACATCAAAATAATCAAAAGACGTATTTTAAAACAAGGGCTTGATCTTAACAGCACTTAACTGCTTTACACCTTGAAGACAGTATAAAGTTGCCACCAAGTCAGTCTTGGTAGGAGAAATCATTGGTAGCATATAGGCACGAAGTGGGCTTTTGTGTTATCCCCCTCCTCTGGCACCATTTAGACCATGGCTGTAAACACCAATCCCCATGATTCTGTTGAATCCATTGATTTAAGTAACTGTAGCTGTGGGGATCAGTGGTGCCCATTCTCATTTCAGGCAGTTTTTAGGCTGCTCTGAGTTGTGCTAGGGGATGATACTATTATTTCTGGAGGTGACTTTATCTAACATCTGCTTAAACCTGTGCTGTCACTGCCCTCTTTAGTAGCCAAGAGCTGAAGCCAAGTCCTCAGTCTACAAAGCGAGAGATGGTAAAGCCAGAAGCAGAGCAAACAATGAGGAATAATGCAATCTGCTTCCAGAGGACATGGATCATTAGGTGGATTAGACCAGCAGGTGATAATGGAAGTTCAGTGTAGAATTCTGTAAAATAATTAGTCCAAGATCATGGAAACAGCCCAAGAAATAGGTGCTAAGTGGAACAATCAAATAATACCAGGAGCTTGTATGAAAACAATAATTGGACTTTTCATGCCAACAAATACCTCAGAAAGAAAAATACACCTAATGTTGTATCGATAAAAGACAAACTACAAAAAAAAAAAAGCAATTTTTTTTATACGAGACACTTGTCAAGCACTATTTCAAATACTGAGCAGTACATCCGTCCCTGCACACATCAGTAGGTTGTTATTACCTTGGAGCAGGTACAGGCCAGGTCAACAAAGATTGCACTAGCTCTGCAAAATAGGCTATAAAGAAAAGTTAAAGGAGCTGTGTTTCTTTTTATTAAAGAGTCTTCCAGGGGACAGAGTGGAAGTTTTTTCAAGTTAAGAACTAGATCAATAAAGTCAATGTAGATAGTGTTTCAAACCATTATGGGGTTAAGACTGTTTTTCAGTAGGAATGAAAAGATAATGTACAAAATGAGTTATAGGAGAGGCTCATTGGTTCTGAATTGTGACATCACCACATCCAAACAAAACAGAATTAATTGTCTGGATTTGTAAATACTAGTTTATGAAAAAACAACCAGGACTGGACATTTTTCTTCTCAGTGTATGTGAAAGTCCACCTGACAGTTAATGTTTTTGTTAACTTATACTGCATTATTTTTACCCTGATAAATCTGAACTCCATAGGTTTGGAGCAGACCCCAGGGTCAGAATTACTGGGAATCCTGTCCCTGGCTTGCCCAGACTGATTGACCTTGTAACACTGAATATGAAGCAACTCAGCTTCTTTGGCTGCTGAATCTGGTTTGCAAAGTGCTCCATGATAACTAAAGAAAAGACACCAAAAAAATGTAATGGTTAAGGTTTTTTTGCATTGCTTCTCTTACTAGTGAAAGACTAGTGAGCAGCTACCTAGTTTCACTGTTAAATCCTTGAACATTCCCACGTCCTTTTCATAGGCGCTTGTTTCTGCCTGTAATAAAGGAAACCATTCAAATTATATTCCTACTACTTTCAACATCTTTACTGAATATCACCTCAAAATGGCTAAATCGCCCAGAGTTCACAGCTGATGACATTTTCCCAAGCCAAAGAGTAACACCTGTGACTTACTTTTTAATAAGGAAGCATAACACTTTTATGGTTTTTTTCTTATTTTGCCATTGGTTGAAATAGGACTGGCCCATGATGCCTTTACACCCTATCAGCACCCCATGGGTGCATACCAGCACCTCCCCAAGTATTGCCACAGAACAATTACCTTTTTTGTTTTGCCTGTTAAAATTTGCATTCTGAAGCTTCAGATCTCCTGCCTCCTCTGTATCACTGGAGATTGGATGCATTAATAAGTGATGGCCTATATATAAATCATTTCACTGTCAAGTTCCTAATCCAAACCCTAACTAGGGTTGAATATAGCCTGTGCAAGTATGGTCAGGAGGACAAGGGCTGTATGAGACCAAGAGCCATTGAAGATTTGGGACCCAGGTTAATAAAACTAGAAGCAGTGCTTGATATGATCTGGTCTAGAACTGATTCTGTTTTGAACAGTACCAGTAAGAGAATCAGATGCCTAGAAAAAAATATATGGGATGTACCTTGTGCTCATCTGGTGCTCAGCGGATGTATAAAAAAAAGTGTCTTGTGTGCTGAAAGGACAGAATAATGCTGTGTCAGTGGAAATCTGGGCAGAGGATGTGCTTAATAAAGTAGACCCTTTGCAGCTTCACAGCAATGACCCAGAGCATCCTGGAGCATGAATTCATGCCTGGCAGAGGTACACTGCAACTGTAGGCAGCTATGAAAGAGCAGTGATGGAAAGGGAAAGTTTCTTGCAAATTACTCTCCACTGATCACAATCTTGTCCTCATTTTGCAAAACTGGACTCCTGTTAAGGTTGTTGGAAGCTTTGTAGTGCCATTCAGGCAAGATACTTTTCAAAATATTCGTAGTTGAAACAAGAGCCAGGTGATGATGAAAAGGGCACAGCCAGGTTTTTGATCCCATGGGCTGAGCTGCTGTGGCTTTGCCTTGATTAAAAATATCATGATGTAATTTATTCAAGAGGATACAGATTGACAGGAACAGGATTTAATTAAACTAAGTTTAAATCCATTTTGTATTTCCAACTCACACCTACATAGCACAAAACCAAGTCAGGAAGAAAAGGACACTGCTCAAGAATGGTGGGCATATTCACCCCAGTAATATTTCAGGAGAGTTCCCTCCTTTCTCCTCTGTTTTGTACTTATTTCTCATAACATCCATTTCTTGGAAACCAGGTTATGTGCATAAGTGGATCTTCAAGGTTGCTTCTTCTCTCTCCAATTGTTGTTTGTCTGTCTCAATTTGCAGGTTAATGTAAAGTAGGCTTATTCACTTTGTTCTTTAAGTAGTTTTTTTCTATCCTCAATTCCTTTTGGAATTAACTTTGAAGTTATGGAAAATAATTTAATAAAAGCAGTATTACCAAAAATTAAATTAAGAACTTGAGGTCTGTTGAGAGGAAAATCCTTTCCATTTCTGCAGCATTTTTAATAGTATCTGCACACCCTCAGTCGTGTTATTTGCAGCAGGCTTATCGCTGAGGACTGGGGAGGTTTAAGTAAAGAAACAACCTGCTTAAAGAAATAAATCACTTTACCCACACTTCTTATAAAAAATTGTGAAATCTTGTGGTAGCAGAGTTAGAATTTCTCCTGTTGAGTTTTTGCTTCTGTTGTGGGTTCCATGACAGTGAGATTTCATCCTTTAAGACTTTTATGCGATTTTGTTTTGCATAAGCATATTTCACTTTATATTTTGTGAACCAAATTCAGGCTTGGTGAGCTATGTGTTGTTTCTTCTGAAGTAGCTGGGCTATTAACTCTCATGGAAATGAGTAGTAAAACTAGATTTTTGTCTTTATCTCTCTGAATGTGATCTCTGCATTGAAGAAAATAAATAATGAAGTACAGGCACAAATAATAATGAAATCACGTAAGCAGTTCAAATTCTTTGAGTTATTCTTTGGACATTAAAAAGGTTCTAAACTCTGATTTTGGTGGTTCAGGTTTCCACAGGGTTTTGCATCAATCTCATTACTGAAGTTTTGTGCACTTGCAGCAGAATTTGTATCTTAAACGTTCTGAACAGAAATGCAGATACCAATTTTTCCAGGTACTTGCAAGTAGTTTGGGTCTTATGATCCCCAAAAGTCAACTTTTGTTAACCTTTGTACAGAGGATTTAACAAGAAAAATATCCTCTAGCAACAAAGCATCTCCTGTATTTCATGTAGATTTAGAAAAGCTAATAATTAAAAGAAAAATGTGTTTAATAATGTTACAGGCTGTAACCTTCGGAATTGTCCCTTCTGAAGAATTTCTCTCACTGCTTCAGTCCTGCTCCAGGTTGGGAAGGCTCCTTAAAACCAGTTACAGTTCCCAGAGGTGAGCAGCCCCCAGCACAGCCACAGTGTGCTCTTCTGCAACCTCCAGCAGCTGCCTGGGCTGTTCACCCAGGAACCCACGGGCATCTACTGATACATCCTCTCCTCTGCTTCTCGGCCTGGAGGACTGAGTACCCCACAAAGAAAAGGGAATGAGGTGGGGGAGGAAGAGAGTCATCTCCTGAGTACCCAGATCCTCAAGTCTACACAGATGATCCCACATCTTTTGGGTGTGGTGGCATGATCCCCACATACTGTTTTCGTGTTGATCAAAGTCTGCAGTGCCGATGGATAGATCTTCCCCTTGTAACTTCCAGAATTCTGCAGTGCTGCCAAAATGTTTTACTGGAGAAAGTGGAAGGAAATAAAGAACTATAGAAATAGTATTTCTAATAGTATTTAGCATAATTAAGTAATACAAGTAATCATTCTTGTTCATATTGAATACAACTCAAACATTTTAATTCACCTGAAGATACTGAAATTTCTTTTCGCCCCAGAGCTCATAGTTTTCCTCCCTCAAAGCCCAGTCTAACTTTGGTGTGCTACAGCTTCTGTAAAGCCAGACTGGGAAGGAATAAAAGTTGAAGGAATCTTCCAATTGGCCATGCATCGTAATTACTGCCATCTTCTGTAATTAATACAAACTGCAAATGAAGTTGTGCACAATTACTGCTGTGAGAGAGGAGAGCAGCAACTTCTGTAATGCCTCCTGGAAGGATTACATCATGAGCAACTGATGTGAAAAGATGTCATAAATAATTTGTTTTCTGAGAAATAAAATGCTGTAGGATTCAGAGTAAAAATTTTTGTAGGTTTGGCTATTAACTATCTCCATACTCTCCTGCATTCTTATGTAACTGCCCTTTGAAAAATGTCTTTTTATACGTTTTGAGGACATCACCATAAAAGCAGAGTTTCTTTGGGTTGAGACATAGAGAGCAGAGGGGTTAGAGGTGTGAGTGTGCCCTTGCTGTTTTTCTGATTCCTGAGGAAAAGGCAAGAGCCCTACCCTTAGGCACTTCTTCTCTAACAATACCAAGCTGTCTGTTGTGATTCACTGAGGAATAATTGCTTTGGGACGTTTCAAAACTAGTTTTTAAGTGAAGGATGCAAAATCGCTTCCTTCCAGAGGTGCAATGAATCTAGCTGACACTTTAATATGTTTATTAAAAGGCACGTGAGGCAGATGAAGCAGTAATAAATATCCATGCAGAGAGAGATCATGCATATCTGTGAGATGCTATCCAGTTAAAAGCATCCTTGAAAAATAAGTGAAGATTCATAGGTTTCTCCAAAGTTTTATTTTTGATTTATTATTGAGACATTTTTGAAAATTACTATATTTGATAAAGTGTCACAAACTGAAGGAAAATACATACAAACCAATTTTATTTCTAACTTTAATCTCCAAATGTCTGGAAAAGTGCTTGGAGAAACATTTTATCCTGTCTGCCTTTCAGCAAAGTGTAATCTGTTTTAGGTTTGAGGAGTTTTGACCTAGTGCTGGTGCATTCTCCATACCCCTTTTCTCAAGCAAATGAATTACTTTCCCCTGTGGGTAGAAAACAGTAAAAAGAGCAGAGGTTCAATTTATTTTTATAAGGTATTGTACATACAAAAGCTTAGGAAGCACAATAATTGTATCAAGGGAAAACGTTGTAAAGTGTAGCAGTATAAAATCAGAGGAGATATGGGGCCATAAACTAGGGAATGCTTTGGTAGGAGTAAAGGCACAGCGTGGGGCACAGCCTGTGAGGCTGTAAGCTAAACAGACTGGAGCAATCCAGAGCTGTAATTTTGAAAGAGATGATGTGTTAATAGGGGAGATGTATAATAGCATAAAAAACAATCCTGTTTTTAGCTGGTGTGACAGCAGCAGTGAACCCTGTAATGGGAAAGAAGATCCTGGGTTATGGCTCAGGCTGGTCTGAGGTCTGAGAGCCATGGGGTGGAGATCTGTGGGAATGACTACAGCAATGTGCACAGATACCACCATTAGCCCCATTAAGGGACTTTGGGATGATCAGGGTGATTTTGTAGCTGGTAGGAAGCCAACAGAGGTCTTTCAAGCAAGGAATATAGACCTGAAACTATATTGTTAGGTCTTGCAATAGTCCAGGCAGAAGGAAAAAGCATGTGCATGTGCACAGCCGGGGACAGACAGAAGTGGTTTATTAGGAGGTAGGTTAATGGGGAATCATGCAAAATGCAGCAACTAGGAGGGTAGAGACCATTTTCCAGGTGAGGGTGACTCCAGAATGGTAGGCTTTTCTTAAGATGTGGGAAGAAATTATTTAGAAAGGTGATGGATAAGGGTGTGATGGTGGGGATTTCTCTTGCCAAATGTAATGTTCCTTTCTGAGTGCTGAACTCAGGGAAATGAACCCATCGTAGCTCACAGTGAGCTTAGTGTGGGAGAGGGAACAGACTTATCTGAAGAAGATTTCAAATTGGCTAGTGTCAGCAAGTGATAATGAGGAGTGGAGGTGATAGTAGATATCATGATAAGCAATCTGTCCAGATAGGAGATGAGGAAAAGACATTAAGACACAGACTAAATTTTCTGATTTACTTCAACCACTTTTTACCATGCTAATGCAAATGAAATGGAGAATTAAACCCCCACTGTATGAAGCAGTTATTCTCAGAGACCAAAATTTCCTGAGGGACAAACCCAGATCTGAATATGGAAGTAGAATCATCAGTATGGACTTCAGAATAATAGGAAACCAATTATATTACTGTACAAATGAAGACAAATGGTGCACTTTTGTCTGGAGCATTGCATAGTGCCAGGAAGGCCTGTTAGCTGGTGGAAATGTTCTTTGACTTGCTTGAGAAAAGTCTCACAGTGAAGTTCTTGTATCCAGAAGAGGATGTGTTGGGATGAGGTGCTACATCAAGAATCTGGAAGGATTCTTGAAGACTTCCTCTGTTGTCCTGCAGGTGCAGGATAATTTAGTCAGGATGTGGTGTTAACTCACTAGTCTGGTGGCTTGCTTGGACAGTGTGTTTTCACAGACCACTTTGTGGTGCTCTGTTGTATTTGACAGCAGCTAAAAATAGGTAAAAGCAGGTGAACTGGTCCCTCATCCCTTGATACAGGGGAGACCGGGTACACAGGTAAACTGAGTGTCAACATGCTTCTGCAGATAAAGCTCATGTTGCTGCTGCAATTCCTCTATCAGCTGATAGCACCTGCTTCCACAGCAGAAGACCTCCCAGTGCCAGAAATCTTTGGTAGCATTCATTAGGCTTATTTGCCCAGTTAAGCTTTTCCATCCTCTGCTAGTTGAACCATTTTGCTTACCTTTGGCAGTTCCATTCCTTCTTTTGCTTTGGAGAAGACTGCAAGCAACCAAACCAAAAAGCGATTCCAACAGTGAAACAAGTGATTATAAGCTATATTTGAGCTGCAGATGGCAGACTTAGGTACTCCACACTGCAGCTATAACTGCAGCAAGGAGCTGCCAATACTTTATGAAGTTGGTACTCACTGCAAAATGGGGAGAGCTGGTGATGTGCTCTGCTTCTGTGGACCCTAATTTTTATTCTGCATTCACATGGCTCTTTGTACACAATGTGCACATTTGTCAAGTTCCATTCAATTTCAAAATCGGATTTTCTTCTCAATTAAGGAGGCATATGTGCACTACCTTAAGTGAGTGAAAGCTGGCAGGAATTCAAAGATACTGTCACTTTTCCCTGGGGATTCTCTTTAAATGTTCATCTTGGTGATCCAGGCTGTAGCAGCCGTTATCCAGGGAAGGGGCACTCCAGATGGATTACCTCTGCAGACATCAGCAGTACAATTGGATTAGGTAAGCTGTCGGCACATCTACTCATTTTACTAAACAGCTCCTGGAATTAAAGGACCCAGACATGTCCTAAAATGTTTTTCCTCACCATTAGACTCTGGTGCCAACTTGTGTTTCCAGGTGGAGAGGGCAGTGTCACCTGCAGCCCCCAGCGTGGAGGTCAGCAGAGGTGCACAGAGCAAGGAGGACTCATCTGGCACAATCCCTGACGTTCAGAATCAACATGCATAGACTCTAGATCAAGAATGGCATCCAAAATATTTAACATCCCCCTTCACAAGGTGAGTGAATAACCTTCCTGTAAACAATTAACTGAGGATATTTTATTTAAGACAAACAGGCCATTACTTCTTGTGCTTCTCTTCTGTAGCTTTTCTCTTTCTTTCACAGTGTTTCTAAAAATGCTTAGGTTACAGAAAATCTACAGCTCTCCTTTAACAGAAAGTACATCTCCAACACAGATGGTACTCCTGGTTACTGGATTGATTTTTTTTCCCCACAAACCCTTCTTCCCCCCACTTCCTTTTTTTTTTTTGTGTGTCAGACTTACTGCAAGCTTTAGTGCTTTCTCTCTTTCTTGGGAACATGTCTTTCTTCCTCCAGAAGGAAGATGTATCAGGGTGTCTAATTTATCTTTTATTCTACTAAACACTCTCTTTACCCACCTTTGCTACTCCCTTTTTCTCTTCCTAACCTCCATTACTCTGTTAATTCTTCCTTCAACAGCTGATTTCAACTCTCTTTCAAATTAGCAAACAGACTTCTGTTTTTAATTCCTTACTGTCTAATCTCTTCTCCTTTATCCTCTTTCCTCTGTCCTTCATCAATGTCTAATGTCCTTCATTAGACATTAAGAGGAGGTCTAGAAACATGGGGAAGACCATTATGTCCTTTTAAAGTGCAAAGTAGTGTCCATATAATAATATTGAGGAGAACCACTGGAGAGTGTGAGATAATCATGCTGCTGGGAGCAAAGAGATATGAAAAAAGTAATCAACTACATTGATGACTTTGTAACATTAGTAATACAATTGGATGTTAAAAGTTGGAAGACAATGTGCAGATTTAGTCTCAATATACATGGATTAATCCACTTACATCCAGACAGAGTGTGTCTGGCAGTGGGATATTAACTGTGTTCAGCAGGAATATTTGGATCAAGCAAGCAGACAACAAGAGGTGTTGGCATCTTCTCAGAACTACTTCCCGGATTGGTAAGGAGCCCATAAGATCTGGGAAAGGACTTTCTCCAGACTGACATTATCAGAGTGATTGAGCCAGAAGGGGGAGAGATCACAAAAGATCTTTGCCCAGGGACAAAAGTAGGCAGGAAGTTAGTGGAAAAAGGCAAAGGTGGAATCTGCAAGGAAGTGCATGTGATGCTTGAACTGGGATGAGTTTTCATGAATGGTGCAGAGGAGATGGAAGATGAGTCCACATCTTATCACACGTCCTACTGAAATTATCACATATGTTTATGATATTTTTTCTGCACCATAAATATAAAATCAATCAGACTGGGATGCCAGTATGGTAAATGCATACAGTCTTAAAACCAAATATAAAATTAGACTAAACTTTGCACTGAAAGGAATGCTAATGGCCATATGAGACAGCAAGTTGTGACAGCAGTAGGGTTACTTGATGGATTCATGGCTATTTTTAATAGCCTTAGAAAAAGAAAAGTATCGCATAAATGGCAGCAAAATACCACAAATGCTTGGCAAAGGACAGATCCATGGTATTTTTAGAAACAAAATTATTTTGCCAGCTGCATTTGGCATTAAAAAGAGCAATGGTAGCTGGACATCATCATTTTATGGTTCTTTCCCAAAAGAAAATTGAAGTAATTGAAATCCAAGCTTCTATCTGGAAACCTGAGGCTCTACCTTATAACTTCAAGAGAAGAGGAACATAAAATAAATTTTACAAAGCCAATTAATAAAATAATACTTAGTCAAAACTCCACCTAAGTGGGTTGCATTTTGTCTGTGAGCAGCCTCCTAGTGTCTCCTCTCACACAGCTCAAGGATACTTCTTCCTTACCCACTCATGGTGACAGCAGTGACTTTCTGACCTTCTGAGACTCCAAACCAGCAGATGTAGTGCTTCTCAGACTACTAAATGAAAGACCACCAAACTGAAAAGAATCCACAGACCACCCTGTAGTATTGCTGCAATTGTAAACATTTCCAATCAAATGAAAACAATTTGCATTTGGAACGCCCAATCATTGCTTTTCTTCTAAGCCATTCTGTTTGCTTCCTTGCATGTATACCAATTTTGTTCTGGAGAGGTGGTTTTTGTAAGTCCACCTTCTGTTTTTACAAACAGATAAAGAAAAGTACACTGTGCTGTGAAGAAAATCTTTCTTGGGCTGATGGTTTCGATGCCCCTGCAATCAGGAAGGACATGTGCTTATTGAATAGGAGCTCAAGTTGTGTCCTAAGCTCTACTTCAGAGAGACAAATGGAAGAGTCAAGATTCAGGTTTTCGTTCATGGTCTGGAGTCACTAGTCAAAACTCCAAAATCAAGAAATAAGTCTCGGAAGCCATGAAAACTTTAAAAGAAGAGCGTTTGGTTGGCTTTTTAATTATAATTTGGACATACATACTCTATGTGAAGCAACCAGAATTTCCCAGTCTCTTGAAATTATGCAGAAAGATAAACTAACCTTTTGCTGCTGCAGAAATTCCTGTCATTACACACACTGGCCTCATCTTTCACTTTGGTATCAAACTCCTGTTTTCACCAGAAGTCTGCCAGTTTACCAGCAGCCTACCAGTTTATAGGTACTCAGCATTTCAGGCAACCAACCACCTTGAAATCCTGGATGAGCAATATGTAGAAGCCACCCCTGAGCCATCCTTCTGGCTGTGAGCAACAAACAGCTTCCTTAGCAGCTCTCACTGCCAGGTCCTCTCACAGAAAGTGGGCATTTGAGGTACACAAGGGACTTTTCCTCCAATACACAGTAAATGCTTGTGAGAGGGTTTGCAATTATTGTTTTACAGCTAAACTGGTTCCAACTCCCACTAAAATCCATGGCATGCAATAGGAATTACAAGAATCATTGTGTTGTTCTTAGAATATCATAAATAATTATCCTTGACTGTCATTCTTCTGGGGTTGTGCACTATCTGCACCATTGAACAAGTTTGGTGTAACAATTCAATGTCTGCACAGTATATTTTGTATGTGCATACGTTTTCATGTATTTCTGCTTATGTAAAGAATAGAAAATCAAAGTAGCACTCAACCCATCTCTATATTAGCTCCTACCAACTAATTCCATGTTTTCCACCATTTTTGTTTTATTTTGTGCAACAACCTGTGCCATCTAGTTGCCTCTGTTTTTGTGGGCTGTTGATGCCACAGGTACTGTCAGTGCTGTGATGGATGTGAGCTATCTGTAGGCAAAGTGTGAGCATTGATTTGTGTGCAGATGAATGAGCTGTGCAGGGGGGCAGTTGCTGGCAGTGTGTCTGTACATGGTGGAGAGACCTTCCTGCGACAACTTTCACACTGCACAGCAGTGCAGATCCCACCCAGAGAAAACTGCTGGGCAGACCTGATTGCTGTCTTCTACCCCATGCTTAGTGGGGCAGTTCTTCTTCTTTTTTCCTCTTTGCCTCTTCATATGACCCACATTTGAGGTGAAAACAGCTAAAGAATCTGCTACATCACATCAAGGTCCCAATATACAAAGTCTGAATACAAGGTCAAGTCTGTATGCACACACAAAAAACCCAAGCTCTCCTATCCTTTCTGGACATACTCCTACTCAGGCTTTCCATCTTTCCTATCTCGAAATGCAGGGGTTTTATGTAGGTTTTTACTTGCCAAGTTCTTCTATATTACTTTCAGGCTGACCTAGTCAATTCCTAATCAAAGGGCTCCCTTTAGCAGCCAAAGATGCAATTGTGCCCTGCAAGGACATCCTCTCTACAATGAGGGTCTTATGGAGATGCATTTGCATTGTAGGTGTTCGTTAAGGACCATCAGATCTAGTGCACTCCAACACTCCGTAATAAGTCCTTTTGGTAACAGTCCTCCTTTGTTTGCAGAGCACTACAGAGCAACATTCTTCTGTTGAAAGCCTTAGTGGGTTCTGGAATAGGGGCAATTGCTTAATCATTCTCTTATGATGGCCTTAGGAGGGGCTGATTCTCATGGGCTGGGCTGTCTGAGTTCCTGCGGTCACTGTCTGGCATTTGTGTGTATTTGGGATAATCAGATATCTCAGTGGTGCTACCTGGGACTCATTGCCTAACAAAAACCCAGGCTTCCTCACCATCCTGAAAACACTAAACTTCTAGCCTAGTGCTGAAGAAAGCCAGCTTCACTAGCAGAAGTACCCTGATGTAAGGAAGGAAGTGGCCTAACGTCAGATCTTGGACCTCTAGATAGCATGTATATTACCAATATTTGAATGCCTGTAGCTGTTCTTCCCCCCATGTTTTGAAAATATCTTAGCAGGTCTTATGGTCTTGTATATCTCTCTATTCCCTAATGTCAAGCTGCTCCATGGTAAGACAACCTCTCTGGAGAGGTTTCTGAGAAATGCTTTAGTGTAGTAATAAGTGTTGCATGTACAAGAGATCCCTGAAGCTGTAAGGCCAGAGTTTTTGTCAATATTAAGAAGTTTGCAAAGTTGTATAATCATGGAGTTGGCTAAGAAGAGAGGTTACCATACCCAGGCAGAACAGCCAGGCAATGCATCAAGAAAG
Organism: Manacus candei; assembly: GCF_025592945.1. NCBI lineage: Eukaryota > Metazoa > Chordata > Aves > Passeriformes > Pipridae > Manacus > Manacus candei. The sequence goes on along the minus strand of NW_026138111.1, from coordinate 1,723,302 downwards.
GACTGTACTGGTCAGCTCAGAACACAGCAGAAGTTAGGTCTGAGTTCCTGCTCACAAGCAGAACATCTCAAGACCAGCTTAACAAAACCCCATTAGAGGCCTCCAAGAGCAACAGAAAACCCTGCCTGTCTGTACACACTGGCTATGTGAGCAAGCACTGTGTGTTGGAAATTGAACTGTCAGCTGCTCACGGAGACACTCTCTCAAAAGGCCTTTTTACCAACTGACTGATGGTCTTGCCTTCAGAAAGACCCCAGAAAACCTTTCCTTGAAACCCAAAGGAGTGTGCTTGGCTTTTACTGGTCCAGGAAATCATGTTTATTTCCTGGAACGCTGTTGTATGTAATGGCCAGAATTTGCTGTTTTCACTGACTTTTCCTTGTTGTTCTTTGCTTTAGGTATAGTCAGCTGGACTCACATAGTTGTACATGTACAGCATGAACATATTGGCAAATGACCCTACAGTCAATAGAAATGTAGTCAATAAAGTCAATATCATGATTCGTTTCATCCTAAAGTAAAAGCTTACTTCTTATCAGAATAATTAGCCCCCTGCATTAATTAGTTGCCACTGACTACACCGACTAGACCATCATTGACTCTAGTGGGACCGTAGACAATTTGCAGCAAATGGACACATGAATCCCATTGAGACTTCCCTATTTTCATCATAGTTTTTTACTGTTGACAGTAGGGAACCTCTATTTCACTTGCTTGCAATGCACACTGTCTCTTGTCTTTCCTTGACTTTCAAATCATCTTCCCTTCACAGCAGTTTGGCCTCCTGCCTGCAGGACTGGGCTATCTTGGACTTGGTGAAGGTAGACCTCATTATCTTGTCCATTGTGGTAGGACAATACAAGGTCCATTGTAGTTTTTGAATTATGTTTTCTTTCTGTTCTTTTCCTCAGCTCCAGCTGACCTTCGTGCTTCCTTTTCATTCCTCACACTCCAGTCTTGACCCTACCTTAGCTCTGGAAGTAATTTCTGACCCAGCTGCACCTCTCAGTGTGCATGCACGTCAATGTCCATATGCATATCTGTTTTCCTCAAACAGTACAGGGTATTCCTGTAAATCCTGACTGTGTTTCCTTGCATCTATTTTACCACGTTGATGTTACATGTGGGGTTCAACACTTCAACTTCAGTGGGGCCACAACTGCAGCTGAGAAACACATGCAGTGCAGCAGCCTCATATACCTTGTGTGCTTCACTCCTGAGGCTGAGGGGACTATGAGGGGATTTCAGTCCATACCATCAGTTCCCAGTCAGTGATCTACGGACAGCAAGACCATCCAAGGAAATCTGTCTTATTTGCTGTGTTGAAAACCAAGGATTTGTCTATCTGGATTTTTGAGTTAATACAACAGCTTGTGTTCCACTGTTTGTGAACTGTTACTTTACTTGTATGGTGTTGGCAAATAGAGACCCATCTCTTTGGCTGCCATGTAGAACAATAAGGAATCAGGCAGGAAGCTCATTTTTCTCTCCTGACCCTTCATACTCGTTTCTACTGACCCATCTTTCTCTGCTTTCCAGCAGTCATTCTTTGTCTTCTGACCATATTTGATCATGCTTTTTTCAATAGTTTCCTTTGATTTCCTTTTACAAAAACATGTGTACCCTGACATCTTAGATAACTACCACAGTCCCGGCTGTCTGAGTGCTGATTTTTTGTCTCTGAACTTGTGAACCATATTAAAAATTCAGGATTTATTGCAGTTGTTTCAAGAATTCCTGACAGACACGTGAGGATGATTTCAGAGGAGATAACTCCTCTGTAGTCAGCCTGTCCTGTATTCCCCTTGGCACTCCTAGGCTTGAGAATATTAAAAGTGAAAGAAAAATAGCTCACAGTTAAAGCAGATTAATGAGACTGCATGTCCTTTTTCAATACATGGAAACCACATGCAATTGAATACCAGTACCTTCTCATTAGCACTAAGCAAATCTATTTTGGGATTATGCCTTTTGGAGGAACTATGTGAATTCCTCCTGTAACACCACAAACAGCCTCCAAAATACTAAATCACTTTGGATTGCCTCTGAAGAGTGTGGCACTGGGGCATGTGCCCGAATCAAGGGGTGCACTCTGTGTGTGACTGTTGTATTGCAGGTGCTGCCTCAGCTGGGGAAGGTGACTGACACTTCACTAAACAACTCTCATGAAGGTGATCCTTCAGCAGGTAAGGGAGGATCATTTTCTCTCCTCTGTTGGCCTGCTCCCATGGGACACTGTTTCCCCCAGTCTCATAGAGAGGATCAAGGGTGCATCTCAGGGTGAAAGCAGCAGCATCCCATTCCCAAACTGTGTTCCCCTTTTTCCAGATGATCAATGAGAAGGTATGAGAGCTCAAGTCTAATCAGAGCACTGACAAAGCCCATGTAAGCACCCAGGAGATGTGTTCAGGAGATTTCAGATGCTGGCTTGAGATCTTGGGCTGGTTCTTTGATAGATCCACCTGCAAGAGCTCTGAGCACACGAGTTCCATATGTTATCATGGCTAGGCTTTGCTAATGAAGATTTGGGGCTCCCACATGTAGTCAGTCAATAACATACCTAATGTGCCAGTGTGCATGTGCTTGCACTGCCTCGTGATAATTTGCTGAGATTAGGGCTCTTCTCAGGGAATGATCACATGGTTTTAGGGCAACTCCAAATGAATAGTTCTGTGCCTTATCTCTAACAGTGCTGACTTAGGAATGAGCTCTTTTCTTTAAGTATTTTCTAATGATGAGTCTAAATTAGTTCTCTCTGAGCCCTCTGTGGCTGTCACAGGACTGACAGCTGGCTGCAAGACTGGATCAAGCTTGATTTGGTTGAGGGGAGAGGGAAGGAGAAGTTGAACTGCACAGTTAAGCTGCGTTGTGTGATACCTTACCTGACTGTGCTCTATTAATGGGTGTGCCATCAACTGCACAGTCCCCTTTATCCCTGCTAGCTCAGAGTTAATGTGAACATTTATGTGCCATATAATCTCCCCAGTAACTGCAGCAGAGGCATTCCCTAGGTCTGACTGTGCCAAGGAGATGATATTCAAATACAGGGTTAGGTGGGATCTCTCTGGTAGGAGAATTGCCAAGGGAATGCTCTTCAGTTTTGTCAACAAAAAAATTGGAGTTTACTGAAATGAATTTATTTCATCAAATTTGAAACTGTCACAAATAACCATTTGATCAGAAAAATCATCCTCAGTCAGAACTATGTCTAATTTTTGCATATGGTTTGTATTAAGTGCTTGAAAAATGATTGCTTTTCAGCTGGAAATTAATTTGAGGCATGTGATAGATTTGAAATGTTGATTACTGCAAAGGTAGCATGTGCCTCTTTGCCCTTGCTGTACACTGCTCTCATAACTGCAATGGTTCATGCTTTCTACAGACCAAATTAACACTGTCTTACCTCCCAGAGGCAGGATTTTCCAAAAAAAGGAAGTGTGGAGAGCTGTGTTGCTCGTGGTGGGGGTGGACACAGGCACTTGTGGCAGGTGGGAGTACAGACAGTGCTGGGCAGATCTGGCTCTATTTTTTATGCAAGAGAAGAAGGTATTTTAAACTCTCCTTCACCGTTGCCCTGTCCCACTCCATGTTCACTATTGTAACTGCTGACAGGTAAATGGAGGAAAATAATGGTGAGTTTGAGTTTTTACTTTTTGGCTATATTGGCATCATCAGTACTATCAGTTAAACCTGTTTTGTCTGATGATTACAGCTGCAGAGGCTTTAACAGTTTCTATTTAGATTTACCTTTAATGGGGTATCTTGTCTGACATGGGTTCTGGTAACTGTGTATGGCATGTTTGAGCTTTCTAAAAAATATCAAAGAGAGAAAAGAAACAAAGAGCAGGGACACAAACCCAGGACAGGGTAAAGAAGACATCAGCAACTGTATTAGGCCAAGCTGTAAGGAGACATAAGAGGAGTTAGTCCCTGGACACCACAATCACTCTGGAGTTGACTAAGGTTCATGCAGGAGACATTTGCTGAATGTGACTGCCATCCTGGGATTCACCTCATCTTGCACTTTTAAATCCATCTCCCAGAGTTAAGCTTCAGCATTGTCAGACTGATCAGCAGATATGTGTGCATTGTATTACCAGGCTCTCTTTGTGCTGCCTCTGAAATAACAGCAGGCCATGTCCCTTCCTAAGAGGAGAGGATTTTGAATTGGCTTGATTTCTCAGGGATGGATTATTGCAATTCTTTGTTTGCAGGAGTTACCAACTGTGTTATCTCTCGAATGCAGCTGATAGAGGATGCAGCAGCTCACAGTCTTTTGGGCACTCAGTTGTTTCAACATAATATTCCAATTTTAAAATCTCTGTGCTGGCTTCTGGTGAAATTTTGTGACAGGATCAAAGTCCTCCTACTAGTATAGGATATGTCAGATGTTACACCCTTTCCCTTTGCTCTCTGGTAGCATGTTCCTCACTGCTCAGCAAGATCATAATTATTATTGTAAAGGTATGCAGAACGAGAGAGCATCTGCTTCCTGAAGGGTGTCTGGTGAAGGACCTTCCTAACGCAAAAGAGGATAATAAGAAAAGGAGAAAATCACAAGCAAGAGGGCCCAAAGACCCGAACCTAAAAAACAACCAATACATGAGGCAGTGATAGGAGTCAGACACATTGATTGATAAGGATATATGGATACAAAAAGGTTAATTTTGGTAAGATTATCTGATCGGATAAGGAAAAGGGGGAAGCCATAAACCAAACAGACAGAGATTCAAACCTGGCAGACAACTGCAGTGGAGAAAAAGACGAGAAACCAACCTTGATGTGAGCAGCCAGCAAGGCAGCCTGCTTAGAAAGGGAAAACTGTTAAACAGAAGAAATTGTCTGCTAAAAAAACTCTGACAGAGAAAGGCCTGCCAACCTGGAGCTGCGATTCTGGGAACCAGAAACAGCCTTGAAAAGTGCTGCTGGCCTCTTGGAAGTGCAGCCAGGTTACCTACAAACTGGGGGGCATGGGAAGGAGCCAGTCCATCCAGTCATTTCAGACTCATGGTCCCTCCTCCCATCTGTGTGAGGCACTTATGCTCCCTGCATGTCACATCCATTTCTTGTGTTTGGTACTGATCCGACATCTAAAACTGCAACAGCTTAAGTACTGTGGGGGTATTCATCCATCATTATCCCCAAACACCTCAGGATATCTCAGCTTGTTCTAACTTTCTGTCTTTCCTCCGCTTTTTTTGTTTTGTTACTCTTCTGACACTTTAATGATATCAAAAGTTATCAAAAGGTAGCTCTGAAAGACACATTTAAAAGGGAAAGGTCAAAATTACTCTCCTGTCTTCCCTATCTCTATCAGTAATTTATTCAGCTTTTACAGTGTGCTGCCTGGTTTTGGCACAGCTCCTTCATCTGTGTCCGTGGTACCCAATGTTTATGAGCAATGACACAGGCCTGTGACATTTAACTGCTGAAATCAGCCCAAATTGAATGCATTCAGCCAAGTGCAGCAGAGGCTGAGACCCCATGGAAAGCTCGGAATGATGTGCTCAGAGCAGTTGTTCAGACTTTGCCATGTGTGAAATACCCTTTTATCAAAGGGACCTCCACTGCCCTCCCCAAATCCTACCAAAATACCCGCAAATATTGAAGCAAATGGCAGGTGACCTCTGCACTCTGCAGAAACAATCCCCCCTCGCCTTCAGTACCACATAGCTGATGACGTGGGAGCTGAGCCTTTTCTTTCTAATCTGCATCATTTTTTCCTAAATTACTTCCTTCTCTTTGTGGGGGCAAGTATGAAAGTAATTTTGCACGTTTGCAAATATTTCTAAGCAACGTGGGGCTAATGCTCCTCAAAGTGTCGAGGCCTGCAAGCTTGAGCTGTCATTACCAGAGAAACAGCAGGAAAAGCTACACTAGGAGGACTGTGTCTGAACACATGGGCACAGTGTCTTGCTGATGAACAAGCTATTTAATATTTAGAAAGATGTTGCCCTTCTGAGCACTTAGTTCTTCAGATTACTATAGAAACACAACTTTTCAGAGCCCTGGTCTGAAAGAGGAAAGAGGGAAGGGGAAAGACATTGAAGTATAGGAAGGAAGAAAGAGATGAATGCTGCATATTGCCTTAAAAACTGGTCTACATATTTATTTCATTTCAGTTATCTTAAGATGATTCTTAATGCGCAGCAAGTTACTATCTCCAACTCCTAGAGAGACAGTTACTCACTTTTTAGTTGCAGTTGTCTGAAATAGTTTGACTTTGAATGATTATTTATTATATTTCAAAGTTATGTGGCTTTACATCCTATCCAGAACAGAAACCAGTGTTCTACATTTGAATACGTATTGCTTCTATACTATTGCTACATAGTAAGATTAGAAGCAGAAAGGTACAAACTTATGTCAATAGCCTGAGACAGAAGAGTAGGCACTGCCTTTCTTTCTTTGTTTGTTTGTTTTTCAACTGCCTGCTAAAAACTAGAAATTTGGTGCTGTATTCCTCAAGCCTACAATCCAGCCCTGCACAGCTGAGCAGGGCAAGCCCTCTTCCCCCCATCTCCCACAAAGCCATTCAGGCTCTCCAGTCCCATTGTCAATATCAGTCAGTGATTCCCAGAACCCCCCTACTAATTTGTTTTATTAAAGAAGTGAACTTTATTCCCTGTGAATTACAGAGCATGGACCAGGGCTGGATGCCTTGCAAGAAGATAGATTTTTTTGTGGAATAAGTTTTTGTGAAGCTAAGTCCAATGCCAGTAAACTTCTATGGGTCAGTTCTAGAGAAGACCAGACTCATCAGTCATCTCCCCTCCATACTCTGGATTATCTCTCTCTTTTCCCTTGCATTCTCAACTCTTTTAAAGTAATTTGTATTTTTTTTTTTTTTAAATCTCTCTAAGTAGCTTGACACACTTTCCAGCTAACCTCTTTCTGTTCTCTGCTGGTGCTTTCCCATGTCTTGCTTTCTCCCATTAGGATGTAAGAAGGAACTAAAAAGGAAGACTTAGAATTGTTTTCATTCGACTTTTAGCTGTATATTTATGCTTTTGCTAGATAAAATGATTTAGCTCAGAAATTAGTGTTCTACTTTACATTTAGGGGAAATGCACTGTACCATGTGATCATGTATGCCTTGGAGATGATTTGCCAAATAAATTTAGATGACATAATTACAGACACCAATCCAGCCACCACTATAACTTTATTCATTATTCTTTTTTTAAGTCTCACTTTATGGACATTATCTCTGTATACAAGGGCTGAAGGCAATCTAGAATTGATGCCCCAGAGCAGTAACAGCCCTTGGTCAGGTAGAGAAATCAGAACAAAGATCAGAGAGCAATGAGAAGCCACAGTGCCCTCTAAACTAAACTCATATCTATGTATTATGTCTTGCCAAAACTAGAATTCATAACATAACAATGTTATCCGTACTGACTTAGGCACAGTAGTGTCATCCTCTTCATGCACAGATTGTTTTCAAAATTGCCAGAGAAATAGTGATTCTGGTAGAATAGGCACCCACACATCCAGAATATGCATCAGTGGTAGGTTTCTAGTGATAAAACTTCATCCATTTAAAAGAAAATCACACTGGTCCAGTCCGAAGTCTTTTTGACGTAATTGCTTTGGGAACTGAAAGCAATGAAAGACAAACTACATTCTAAATATTTTCTGACAGAAAAGATTTCTCTAATCATTCAGGAGAAGAGACAGGCATCACGATCTCAGATTATGCAGTTTCCGAGCAATCACAACAACCCACCAGGGAAGAGAAGTCATTTTCCTGAGAAAGGCACCTGAACATCTTTTCATCATTTAGCTTGTACCACTACATTTCCAGATTCATCTGGTGGAGAATGCTAATGAACTCCCTGGACTACCTGTACCCTACAACCCTGACAACAGTTGGGTTTTTTTTAGTACTCAGTAATGTGTCATATTTATCAATAATTTCCATAGGATCACCCTAAAGAAGTCATAGTTTAACTGCTAGAACTGTTATAAGGTTCTGGATGCAAAAATTTCTGTTCCAATCTCCCTGAAATGGAAAATGACCATGCAGATAGTGAGATCTGGAAGCACAGACACCTCTTTGTGTGCTCTTGTGCAGGCAGAGGCAAACATATTTCTGCTCTGAGCCCAGAGCCAGCCCTGTACTCTGCTAGCATGGCACTGAACCAGAGAAGGTGCAACTCTCTCAGCAGGATGTGTGAGGGGGGGTAAGCCTTATCTTACCTGTAGCTGTGCATCTTCTTCTTGGACATAGATCAGCACAGCCTGAAAAACTCTTACCCTACCTAAGTGGCAAAATCTCTGAGGGGCAGATGAGAAACAGACTGATTTCCTGACCTGTGATCCATACTCCAACTGACAAACCACACTGCCTCTTCTATGAGGACTTTGGTCATGATGTGAAAAAAATAATAAAAATATCTGGGTTTTATTGTATTGGTTGCAGAAGGACAGTTCACTTTAACACTGGGGGACATTATCAGTAGGCAACCTGAGTATGGAGAAATGTGTTATTATTTAAATATCTCCAAGACACCTGGACTCAGACGGTGAGAAAAATTCTGAGAAGAAAATCAAGTTACAATTTATAGCAATTCCACATCAGAGAATGTGGGGAGAGATAATATTTCTTACTATTAGAGACAAGGCCCACAGGAAGGTTACCTCTCCATTTGACTGCCTGATGGAGACGAAAATAGAGAGAAAAGCTTTCAGGCCAAAAACCCTTTGGGTAGGATGAAAAGCCTAAGACTAGGATGCTAGTCTAATAAGATGTTACCAACTCATCAAAGGCCCACTTTGCTTATATTCTTAAATCATCACAGATGTGACTCCTATTTAAACAACCCTTTTCTTGAACATTTTACATCAAAGTCTATTGAATGCAAGCAAGGCTTTCTTAAGCCTCGGACAATGTAGTCTCAGCTTCTCAGCAGTCTCAAAAGCAAGTAGATTCATTCAGTATCAGGTCTTTGCACTGAAGAAAGACTGAACAGCCTTTTTTTTTTTATTCTACAGACAAAAAAACCACAGCAAGTGCTACTTCTTAAGAATGCAGTCTGGATTACAGGGAAACTCTCATATTCTGACCCATGAGCAAAAAAAAAAAGAAAAAAAGGCCCAAAGAGTCCTACTTCTTTGACATCAACCCAAGGATGGTTTTCCCTTCCTGGCTGCTGGCTGTGCTCTGTGAGTGCAAACCAGAGCTCTGCATCAATCAGACACAACAAGAGACATGCAAACTGGGGTGTGAGGACATTTACTAGACTGAAAGTTCAGTTAAATGAAGCAAAACTGGGGTAGTACTGAGTTTCTTGCATGTCCTTCAGTGCAAAATTAAGGTGAGGCTCAAAACATCCAATTCCAGCATTTCTGGATCAACAGCTGTAGGTTAAAATGCTATTACATTGGTGCAGAAATGAACCAGTCTGCTGCAGCACAAGTGCCAGCCAAAAGCCTGTACAACTAGGATGACCTTTTTCAAGTTTTTGTGTATATCTTAAGACTTCACCAGTCAAAATGCCTTTCTGATATGGGGAAATCCGGAAATTCCTTTCAGATAGGACTGCAGCTACTTCCCTGCCAAAAAAAAATCTCTAAAACACATTAATATAAAAAATAAGACAATGACGAAGTCCCACAGAAATGTTCAAAATGTTTCATGGATATATAGTAAATAATGAATATTTCCTCATAATTGTAACATGTGTAACAGCTTTTAATTACCATTACATGGTAATTAAAATGGTAATGTGCTGCAGCACTGATCAAAAGCCTCCTCATTAATAACATCTAATGGACTACTCTTGTGCAGGTTTAGGAACATGTAGGCATGTACTCAGTGGGTCTGCTGTATCCCTGATGTATCAGAAATATGGTGCACAGAAATATCCAAGACCTAACTGCACTCTCCCATCTCACATCACGTAGTTGCACCACCCACCCTACAGCTGGATCACAGCTCTGTTGCTCATGATCAGTGCTATCTGTGCTCAAGTAAGAACCTAAACTGCAGATGCATGGCCAAAACATGATACAAAATGTCTGGGGCAGATGCAAAATATCGCAGAACTCGCTGGGCTTCCTATCATGTCTTCTCCTCAAAACTCTTCTTAAAATCAAGCTTCAGTACACCCTTTTGGAATATAGGGACCACCAGCCTTCAAGCTGATCTAGTGCCCCGTCAGTGGTCAATCCATCTAAAAACACAGCCTTCCTGGCCTCATAGTGCAGGGAAGCAACAAGAAATACTATACTGAATGAGGTCCTGAGCGATCAGTTACTCAAATCCTGATAAAGGATGGACACTTCATGTGCACTTCATGTGCTCATTGTAAACACAGAGAAAAGTTGGGTTGGCTCCCCTAAACATTTTTAGTTGAAGCTCCAGAGCTGCAGTGTATTTGACTGCAGTTGGCATTGATATGGGGAAACTCGGAAATTTCTTTGATTCCAAAATTCAATTTAGAGAAACTTCATTAGGGTTTTTATATTTAACTGACAATAGACTGAAATGAAAGTGAGATGATGTTTATTGTTACAGAAACCAAAGTATCAGGAGTTAAGAGAACAGGAAGGCAGACTCAAGTAAGGGCTAATTCCTTGTGCTCAGACAAACATTACACATAGTACAAAAGTAAGAAGAAATACAAAAAGCATACAGGTAGAAAGCATTCTGCTGTCTTTCCTGCTACTAGTCGGGAACTCGAATTGCTTAAAAGTTGGTTGATGTTTTCTGAAGGTTTCTTCAGATTTTTTACACTTTTTAAAATCTAAGTGTGTTGGGGCCTCTCCAGCAGTGTTGAAACAAAAACCTTGTAGCATGGATTCTGTAAATTCAAGCACAGAGATTGGATTAAGGAGGACTTAAAATGATCATTAAAATGTACTTATTATACTCAGCTGTTTCAGTCTCTGTTCATGCTCTTTGTGCTCTTTGCTCTGTGGCGCTAACAATACATTCAGAAGACCAGGTTACTGCTGATTTGTGGCTGTTGCAGAGATCAGTGAATTAAACACTGCTGAGCATAGTGGGTTTTTTGTGAGGATTCTTTTTGCTAAGAATAGAGTGAAAAGTGGTCACATTTTTTTTTACAGAGATGATCTGGATAAGATGGTCTCTGTAAAAAATTGCTGAAGATATACCTTATCCCTGCGGTGACAAGAGAGCATATCTGCTGTCAGGTTCACTTGCTTTTTTTGGATGCCCGGAGAGAGCTTCCCGCAATTGCAGAGACACGTGGGTGAAGATAGTTTCATTTTGGCTAAGTTGCCATAGGGATTCTGCAGCTGGAGCTGCAGGAGAGCAAGTTGTCACTTGCCATTAGCTTTGTTTTGATCCTGCAGGCCAGTATGCATCTTAGCTACTGCCTGGTTAACTCCTCTGCTGCTGATGTGGGGAGAACAGCTGGAATACAGGCAGTCAGTTCCTGCCACTGCTGGAGCTCACCTGGTCATTTGTGCCTTATTGAAGACTCAAAGTAAGAAATGATAAAGCTGTAATAAGCATTAGTTACTCAGTGTACTTGAAATTAGGAGTCTCTTGCAGCTGGGCTATGCCATCCCATTGCAGGACCCACTTTCATTTAAGGCCATGCAGTGCACTGGAGGAGCATGTTCTTAGCAAAGAGACCAGGGGATGAGTAATGTACTGTACTTTCTGTCCAGAGCTTGTAAGGGATGCTAGTATCTCTCTATATTATTTTAATAACTGCCCATTCTTAAGCTAGACTTGAAAACTTTTGCTTCCAGGTATGCTCCAAGGTATGTTTCCCTTTCCCATGACTGGTGAGAAGTATGGAGAAGTATGTCTACATAATCTAGGACACAGGCATATGAGCTGCTGAAAGAAACGGCTGCTGAAATTAAATGAGAATAGTTGGGCTTGCCTTTTGCCTTACTCATTTCAGTCCATTTTAATAATGTCTAACACTCAGTGCTTTGTGTGTTTCTCCAGAGACTGGAATGGCCATAACATAGACCACAAAAGCTGAGACTAAAGAATTGCCTGTGTGACAGAGAAATCCCAAAGAAGATGGAAAATGTTGCAAGTATTTTGTCATCAAACTAATGCTTTGTTAATTACTCTGCTTGGATGGACTTGGTGACCAGTCCAAGTCTATGTGGATAGATGAGTAAACCCAGGGAATGGTGTGGGATTTTGGCATGCAGTGGACTGTTCTGAGTGATATAAACAACACTATTTTCCGAGGCCCTTCCTGTGGTAACACTAAACTGATCTCTTGTGAAATAGTCCCCTCTTCTTCTGAGCCACTGTAAAAGGAGATAAAACAAGTGTAAGGCAGAAGCCCTGAGCAGACTCCAGCCTAAACAGAGGAGATGGGGAATCCAATCCAGGTCTTCGGCTGCGTGGAAGGAGAGGTGGCACTGACTGTTTTTAGACTCTTGCAGAGCACATACTAAAAACACGAAGAGCGTAGTAATTTCTTTTTAAAGACAGTTTTAACACTTAATGGAAACAGTATGAATATTGAATTCTGGTGAACTCAATGATTCAGAAAGACAGAGTGAAGCCTGTTTGTCTGTCTGCCCTAGAACAGACTGCCCCCCACACCCTCCATTTCAATTCTAATGAAGACTTGCATTTGCAAGGATGCTGGGTGGGAGTTCATATTTAAGGCTCCTATTTTTTCCATCAGTAAGGTGCTGTATGAGCTCCTTTCAGAGCCCTTACCTTTGCAAGAATGGCTGATGTTAGTTACAGCCTGAGAGATACAGGAGAAAATGTGAGCATTAGTCTTTCTCATACTACACATACTTCATGCTGACTTCCTTCACATGAGGTTTAGCAACTGATACTGTACATTAAAAAATCAGATGGTTTTCCCTAAGGCTATCACATCCACTGATTAAATCAAACACGCACAAGAGTTATACAGGGAGGCTGACAGTGCGTTTGAAACCACTGTACTTCAAATACAGGCTGATGCACATCAGTTCAGGATGATAATATTTTTTTCCTGTAGAACTTTGTTCCAGGCATCCTGGTGGCATTTAAGCATATGTTTTACATTAAGTATGTTGGGTTCTGCTACAGGCCATCTGACCAGAAAGACATACTCACCCCCGACCAGGAATACTGAGTGGATGAGGCCCTCCGTACACAGATAGGAACAGCCTCATGTCCACAAGTCCTTGTCCTCGTGGAGGACTTCAACGGCCCAAATAGCTGTTGGAGGGACAAAACAGCAGGGCTGTGCTCATTTGCTAGGCTGTAGCCAGCATTACTAGGGTGAAGCTCTAGGACAAGGAGAAAGGAACAAGAAGGAGCTTTCACATGCCCTGAACAAGGTGAGCAGCATTCAAAGTGGAGGCAGATTTTTACCTTCTGCACCCAGTTAGACCTCAGGTCAGGAGCAGGGCTCTGGTCATCACTAAGTGGTGTGGCAAGTGGCCTCCTGTCCTGTCTGGGTTTGTTAATGGAGACTACAGTGCAAGCCACAGAACACCCAATAGTTGCTAAGTGGTCTATCAAGAACCAGACTGCAGTGTAAATGATACAATAAAAACATTGGAGAGGTTCTTTCCTCACCCCCCATAAATACAACTCAAGTGAAATATTATAGTTTTAAAAACTGACTTGCAAATATCTTTCTGCTTCAATATAATGCTTTAGAAGTGAAACATATCTTTGGGGTAACAGTGGGAGCTCCCAAACAAATTTAATATCAAAGCAATATATCTGAATTTTGTGTTAGAGATACAGTAGAAAGCAGAAGTGCTTTCTTGAATGAAAATCTAGTTATGTGATAAAATTCAGTCTTATTCAGAAGAATAATAAAGCTGAGCAAAGTTCCTTCACGTTTTCTGAGACGGTTACAGGTTCCTTGTGTTAGCAGTTAGACTGGATGGCAACACTATCCCACACAGCCTGGAAGTTATGAATTTTTCTTAGGTAAATAGTATGTGCTCATTCCCAAAAAGCTCTTGGGCCTCTAAGGTTACTGAGGAAGGCACAAAACCCAAACCAACAGTCTCCATCACAGGAGAATGGGAAAACAGGTTACTGACATGAGAAAATTTCATTTTCCTTTTCTGTGACTGGTGTTTGCTTATGGCTCTGTGTAATGCTTGTCTGTGGGTGCTAGAATGAAGCTCAGCTGGAGGTGTTGCACAGGGATGTTCAGATGCACTTGAAACCTGTTTTGAATGATGCCGTTTCCATTCTCCACCGACACATCTTTGGCAGCTTGTAGACACTGTCAAGCTCTGCAAAGCACTGAAGTAGGGGTCAGTAGAAGGGGACTTATCTTTACTCTAAACATATAGATCCCCTAATTATTTCTGCTTGCTTCCCCATGGCTTCCTCAGTGCTTGTGGAGCTTCAGAATAGAGCTACTACTAAGAAATCAACTCCACGTGAATTAGCTGCTGGCTACCAATTTCATCCTAGCTTTTGACAAAATATGTTAATGTATATTTTGGCTAGCAGAAGCAGGTATGAAGCAGAGTATATTTTTCTTTTTAACCTTTTCCTATCTTCTTGGAATATGCAGCTATGTAAAATCCTGACAGATGTTCCAAGCAGGCTTTCTTGCAGCATGTGTTCATCCTCCATCAATAACTTTGCATGCAGAGCGTGGGATCATCCCAGCAATATGTACCAAGTTTTCTTAATTCTTGAGTTATCTCTTACTGCCATTGAGTCAAGTGTGTTCTTTTAAGCCAGTGCTGCTCATGCAGTGACTGTGAAGGACAGAAGGTGGCTCAGGATCCCTCATGGAGTAGCCCATGGTGCCAGGAGCCTAAGCAGCTTCATTTTCACCACTGCAGCACCAGTCCAGCTCCAAACAATGCTGAAGCACAAGCAGAAACTTCCTTTACCCTAACAGCATCATGTTCTCAGGCAGGAAGTCAGTGCCTTCTGCATTATTCTGTGAACATGTGACAACCCATCAGGACATACAGGACATCTGCATCACTGAGCATTTCTTCCATGCCTGGATTCAAGAATCACTGATGCTGTTGGGTTTTATCTGCTATGGCAGTCTCGGTAACAATGACAATTTGAAAAAGAACAACATTGACATATCAATTTCTGCATTAGGCTAGGTTGGAGTAGGGGTCATTCTCTTTTGAGCCATAGCTGTATTTTAATCGTGACACTTTCAAAATCATGACTTGATTCATAAATAATTGATGTGGCTGCTACACCATTTTGCCTTTGATCTTTTCAGAATGAAACATAATTCAACATATGCAGTGTCTTGAGACATGTAAACCACTAAAACTGAGGTACCAGTGAATACATATTGACAGAAATGTGGAGTTTGGCAGCATCACTAGTTTCATGGAGAAAACAGTTACTATAGTCTGGGAGTTTAAAATCATTAGTTGAAATGTCCTCAAATGAAAGCTCTTTTTGCTCACAGTTGCGAGAATTCTTCTTGATAGAGCATCAGCAGAACTTTTTTTCTTTTAAATCTTCTCATCTTTGCTACTGAATACAGATTTGGCTCCGACCTCTATTCTAGCTCAGCAACACTAAGTCAGTCCTCTTTTGTACAAAAGTAAAAATCACAGCCTCTCTCTCACATCAGTCCTCTGAGTCATGCTGAGCTAAAAGGGTCTAATCCAGAGTTCTTAGCCTGCCTGAACACTCTTCCTTGACTTCCTGTGGGCAACATCTCCATCCTCCTGGTCACTTGTAATCCAAGCACCATCATGGAACTCTTTGTTCTGAAATGATGTCTCATTCAGCACAGGACTTTTGCATCTATAACCCATCACCACACGACATCTCACTCTAACGGGAAATGTTGCCTGCATCTCTGATCAGCTCATGGTCTCAACCGACATTGTCCTTCCAATCAACACCACCTGCACTTAAAAACATTTTTATACATCTTCTTAAATACCAGCAGAGCTCTCTCTTTCCAGTCCCTTCCTTAACACTGCCTTTTGTTATGATATATACCAAGGAAAAGAAGAAACCCCAGTAATTTGATTTCTGCTACACTGTGATTGTGGTTTATTCTGGTGATCAACCTGATCTGTCTCCAGTCTATGTGTTTCTAGTTTTTTAAACTGCAATCTCATACGTACATATCAGAACAGAATATATAGGTCATAACTGTGAAGTATGTGATCATACCTAGGAATAAAATAATATTATACAAAGATCCTGGGGGATGATGGAGGAGAATCATCAAAACAGTAGTCTCAGTAGTTGGGCAAAGTCTGTTTTACATCAAGGGGTGCTGACAGACTGAATCACCCTCACTTATAACTTAGTAATTTTGACACAGGTAGATGAGCCACTTTCACTTAATCTGAAAAGGGCAAATATACTTGTCATCTATATGGTCCAATAAATAGCCTGTTTATCACAAACTTCTTGCACAAAGAGGTAAATTAAGGGGGCCAACAACTGCTGGACCTACAGATGGGGAATACAAAACAGAAGCTTGAAGGTGGAATATGATGTTCACTATGTGGTGTCAGTGAAATATGGCATGTGGTTTCAGGACTGATTTTTAAATACTCAGTTTTGACTATTAAAAGAATAACAAGCAAAAATACTGTTTGCATGTCACAAGCAGAGGGTATCACAGAATCACAGAATCAACTAGGCTGGGAAAGACCTCTGAGATCATTGAGTCCATGGTTCTACATGGTCTGGTACCATCTTGTGAACCAGACCATGGCACTAAGTGCCACATCCAGTCTTTTCTTAAACACCTCCAGGAATAGTGAGTCCACCACCTCCCTGGACAGACCATTCCAATGCCCAATCACTTTTTATGTGAAGGGCGTGATCCCTTGGTTGTCCTGTATGTGCCGTGTGTGTGCACTCATGATGATCTGTTCCATAACCTTAACAGGCACTGTGGTAATTTGGCCTAGGCCTTCCTTGGTGACCAGTTTGTAACCAAGGAAGTGCCCAGATTTACCCAGTATTCCCTACGATTTTTACGTAAGCCAGGGTGTAAGAAGAACGGAGGAGAGGCCTTCGCTCTCTTTCCTTCCGGCGGCTTGGAGGTGCAGGTTCCCTGCTGTTGAGTCTGTCGTGTTGGGGAGCGAGGCCTGGTAAGGCCTGGTAAGGCCTTGCTGACCTTGGGAGACGGAGGTTGCCGGCAGTTGCTCCAGCGTGACTCTCCGTTGTCCCAAGGAGAGTAGTAAGATATTCTTTGCTAATTCTTTTAGTTGCTAGATCTTGAGCTATTGATCGGTATATATATATATTTTATTTTGGTTTTGTTCCTTTTTCCCTTCCCCCTTCCCTTTCCATTTTCCTTGGGAAATTGTATATACATTTCAATTGTATATAACTGTAATATAAGTGTAAATATATTTATATATATTGCTTTAGCTGTCTCTCTCTCGTTTCATTTTTTCTTGTTTTTTTTTTCCCCTCTTCTCCCTGAAGTTTGGGGGGGGGGGGCTTCTTGTGGTAAGGTTTGGAGACTTGGCAGAGAGCCAGCTTCAAACCATATCAGGCACCAAGATTAGGCTAAGAGGCCTGTAGTTCCCTGGATCCTCCTTCCACCCCTTCTTCTAGATGGGTGTCACATTGGTCAACCTCCAGTCATCTGAGACCCTCCTGGTCAGCCAGGACCAATGAGAATGATGGAGAGTGGCTCAACAAGCTCTTCCGCCAACTCCCTCATCACCCTAAGAGAGATCCCATCTGGTCCCATAGACTTGTGAGCATCTAAGTGGCTCAGCGGGTCACTAACTGCTTTCTCCTGGGCTACAGGGGGCTTATTCTTCTCCCTGTCCCTGTCTGCCAGCTCAGGAGGCCAGTTGTCCTGAGGACGACTTGTCTTACTTTTGAAAACTGATGCAAAGAATGCGTAAAGTACCTCAGTCTTTTCCTCATCTTTGGTAACTCTATTCCCCTCCACATCCAACAAAGAATGGAGGTTTTCCTTGCCCCTCCTTTTGCTATTAATGTATTTATAAAACCACTTTTTATTATCCTTTACAGAAGTGGCCAGAATAAATTCTAATTCAGCTTTCTCCTTTCTAATTTTGTTTCTGCATGACCTAAGGACATCCTTAAACACTTCCTGAGTTGCCTGCTCATTTTTCCAAAGGTGTAACTCCCTCTTTTTTCCCCCTGAGTTCCTGCAAAAGCTCTCTGCCCATCCATGCTGGTTGCCTTCCCTCCTGGCTCTTCTTTTGGCACATAGAGACAGCCTGCTCCTGTGCTGTCAAGATGTCCTTCTGGAATTATGTCAATCCTTCCTGGACCTCTTTGTTTTTAAGGGCTGTTTCCCAAGGTACTCTCCAAATCAGCATCTTGAGTAGGCTGAAGTCTGCTCTCCAAAAGTCCAGGGTAGAGGTTTTGTTGGTGCCTCTCCTTGTTTCACCAAGTACCGAAAATTCTATCATTTCATGGCCACTCTACCCCAGATGGTCTGACTACCAGACCATACTAGTAAGTAAAGAGAAGAGAAAATATTTCTCAGTGCAGAAATTGTCAAAGGCAGAGCAGATTTTTCTATAGATAAAAGCTGAGTATAGGTTGGGTAGGTTAAGTGCTAGAATGCTTTCAGAAAAACTACAGTTGTTATAAATATTGACAAAGTAGCTGAAAGACATGAAGAAGAAAGAGGTCAGTCCTACATGGTCATTTATTGCTACCCAAAGGTATTGTAAGAAAAAATACTGTATCTACCAAGGTTTGTACAACTTTTCTCTCCAAATCATCTATTTTTTATTGTAGTTGAAAGAAACCACAACACAGTGGTGATAAATGCAATGGAAGATCTACCACCTAAAACTATCTTGCTTTCCTTTGCTTATCATTTAACAAACAGATACCTTTTCATTGATATAGTGAATTAGAAATGGGAGATTAATACATTATCACTGTTAGTCTTATTGGTTAATTGCTTTCATTTTACAAGTAAATTATTTCAGCTCAGTGCAAACAGCAAATCAATTTTTTTGCTACTGTCATTAGCACTAATCAATAATTAATTAGGAACATTAAAAATTGTTAGCGTGAATTTTTTCTCCTCTGCACTTATCTAAATGCCAAATTTATTTTGCTGAGAGGTTGGCATAAGACTGGGACAGCTACATGGTCATGGAAAATAAGCTGAAGGAAAAGTTCAAGCTGAGAAGTAGATAGGATTTCTTATTAGTCTCAGTAAGTAGTCTATCTGACCAGGGCAAAATTTAGCTGCTTTTTTTAACTTTTCTAGATTAAAAATGTGATATTAAAGTTTAGTCCACAAATGTGATGACTCAGTTGATGCTTTCTCTTGCAGACTCAATATTTCATTGATTTTCCTTTTAAATATTAAATTAATGTTCAATTCTACACTGACAAAAAAGTGTTGGGGTCTATCTCTCATAATTTACTGGAAGATAGCAAAAAATAAATCCCACGAGAATAATATTGCTGTGATTACAAAACAGCAACCCACTCAACCGCTTTCAAAATAATACCAAACTTACATGAAAGAAAATCATCTCTCAATGAATGTTTCAGGAGTTATATGTTCAATTTAAGGAAAGCAGAACTCTCCCAACAGATTATGCTCCCTCAGAATGTGAGTCCTGCATCACAGACAATTTCATGAGAGATAAAAAAACACTTTAAAGTTTCTAGGACGTCATGTCCCAGCACAGGAGACTCTGTAAATGGGGTAAAGCTGTAAGCCAAGGCTGTCAGCAGGCTCTGTTCAGGATACCTCAGGATATGGGCAAAGATAAATGCAGTGTGATTTCCTTCTTGGCACTCCAGGGAGTTTAATATAGGTGAAAACAAGTTCAGGTTTACTTCAATTCACACTGGAATCTAGAAAGCTCCTGTATAAGCCTACAACTGAGGGAATGCAGTTACATAGAATTAATGATGGAATTATTGAAGGAGTTAAGGGGTGTAAGGACCAAAACTCAGCCGTCAGCAGGAAGGAGTTTGATGGGGTTGAGCAGCAGGCCTTGGGCAATAGGGGCTGAGAGAAATCCCATCACCTGAGGACTGGACACTTTATCACAAGACCTATTAATGTTTAGCTATGTTCATTCTCCTGTCTCTTTTAGCAAGATATGGAAAGACTTTGTGATGATGTTATCAGACCATGTAGAAATCCCTTTGTTCTCTTACCCTCATGTGGTCCTAGCTAAGGGAAAATATTAACCACTTCTGTAACTGTAGCAGAAAATTGTGTAATCCTCTAGTTAGCATAATCCATCCCCTAATTAGCATAACCCGTCCTCTTTGTTAACATGTCCTGCCCCCAAGACCCTTATATTGCGAAGTGTGTATTCAGTAAAGATTCCAGTTTCTACCCCCGAATTGGGATCGATTAGTTATTGACCTCCTACAAAGGGGTCTCTAAAAAGTGCCTATGTACATGGCCCATGGGGGTACCCTGGTTAAAATCATGCAATTCAGACAATGAGCCCTAACCTCACCCCACCCAGCACAGTTGCACGTATCTGGATTGGAGTAGTAAAGATCAGATGCCACGGGTTTGGTTCAGATGACCCAGGAGAAGTCCGGATTACAGATTTTGCATATTAGAAATGTATATATAGCAACATTAGTCATTAGCTACTCTCCCAACATGGATCTGCATGTTTAGTTCAGGCTAATTTCTTCATCATTGAGGTGCCTTACCCTGCTGTCACTGCACTGAATAGCCACATCTTTTTCCATGGCACAGCTTAGAAGTGACAGACTGGCAAGTCCTTTCTGAAGTAAAACACTTTTACCAAACATGTTTTGTAGAAGTGCCAGTGTCCTATTCTAATACTCTGCACTATCACAAGCATTAATGGGCAGAACAACTCCTAACTCATAAGCATGTGCATACACGCTCACATATGTGTATATACTCATATACTCATAGTATAAATGCAGATAGCATAATAATTGCCTTTGATTAACACCTGAGACAGTGTTACATTGGGCTGCATGACAGGGAGAATTAAAATACTGGTCTACAACTGAAAATTAAGTTTTCACTGTTAAAAAGCGCATTGGCTGGCTGTAGGGCAATGCTTTGGCTCAGCACAGGACGCCATCAAACATCTTAAAAACTCTGCCTTTGTACATAACACATCACTCTGGCATTTTTCATGTTCCAGGAAACAGTGATGTGAGCTAAGTTGCATCACAACGACTGGTTGCATCATCCCATTTTTATGGGTACATCAAGCATGCCACAAAACCTTTGCTTTTTACTGAATTCTGAAAGAGGAATGGTAAGTCACTAAGAGGTTAGATGCAGTCTCAAAAACAGAAGTTCATTTTTTAAAATGAAGACACAAATGCCAGTTAAAGAAATTCATTAAGTCCAAACTCAGACGCCTAATCAATTCAGTCTATATTCAGGTATTTAAGGAGGTAAACCAAGAACTTCCAGATAGAACTAACTTCAGCTAGAAATGGCATCACTTTGCTATGACTTTCATATTCTGAATATATAATGATAAATAAAAGGTTTTCGTTATGTATCTCTAGTGAAATTCATCTCCCTTGGCCTCCTGATCTATAAAGAATATCAAGTAACTTATCAAAACTCAGCAGTTTTTTTGCAAAAATGATACACTCTTGGTAAAATGTTCGCTGTGAGAATACATATGTTACTGCAATCTTCTACATACCTTCTTAGAGAAATAAGCATAGTAGTTAATATACTGATTTAACTGAGGATGTTGGTGGTAGGACATAATTTTCCCAGAAAAATAATCTGGAAAATAAACAGTGCCTAGAATTAATGGAAATGTAACTAAAAATTAAGATGTCTCCAGTATGAATTGACATTGTTTGTTGGCAGCTTGAGGAAAGATATTTTCTATCCCTCACCTTTAACAGATTGCTTCCCTTGAGGCCTAAATTCTAAGTAAACTGTTCTGATACTGTGCAACAGATTTGTCTGAGCAACCAGCTGAAATTCAGCAGTAATTGCCTATGGTGATATTTTTATCAAATCTCATTTGGAGATCTCAAACTCTGGATGGTTCAAAATATATTTCTGTCTGCAAATTCTCTGCATTAGATACTATGGGAGTATTTAATCCATAGAAATACTGTTTTTCACATTAATGAGTTATAAATGAGAGCTTAATTACTACTAATTCCTTGAAAATCCACTGTTGGTGATTATAATCACTAACGATTAGATTGTTAAACATTCATCTTTGTCTATCTTTAGCAAACGTAATGAGAAGTTATGGATCAGATCCTCAGTTTCTGATTCTACTGTGAAGTGCCAGTGGAAAAGAACATCTGCTGGCTGCAAGCAGTACCAGGTCACCCTTAGCACTGACACAGGGGCTGACTAGGAGACAGCAAAAGATGTGAAGGGAATGTATTGCATTTCTGCAATCCACAGCCCACAGAATTGTCTCCAGGGACTATTTCTCCGGATGTAACTCAGAGTCCTTTCATCCAAATCTGCCTCTACACAGCCAAACTACCCCAAACTTCCTCATTTCGATCTCAGGAGAATGAGGAGGGAGGCTGATACCCTGAAGGCACCAAATAACTTTTTGCAGTTACAAGTGCAATGTGGGCTGGCACAGCGATTTATATACCTCTATATGACTTCAACTGACATTAAGTAATAATTGTTAGGCTTCTGATGGGCATTTAAAATGTGTTCAAACTGCTTCATCACCCATTTGACCACCTTTCTACAGCTGGTGCATAGAGCTACTTTCCCCAGAACAGCCTGCAGCACAGTAGGTGTACTTCAGACAAACCAAAGTTATCTAGTCCAGCACTCTTTTGCCCTTCAAATGTTCTTTTACTATTTATTTAATTATGCATTATTTTAACTAACAAACTTGCAAACCAATACCAATTGGAATGGCCGGTTTCCATCTGGATAAACATGAAGGAGTTTGCTTTTTTAGTGTATTTTACTAAAGTTTGTGTTCCTCCTTATTGCAGTATTGTACCTAAAATATTTATTTGCTCTGTTACAACACTGGCATTTAGTAAAACATCTTGGTGTCTGTTCTTCAGCAAGGCTCAAATCCCATCCTTATTTAGGATGTGTCGGATAGCCATTAGCAGGTGAAGCTGAAACCATTTTAAAAGTTACTGCAGGTATCTTTCCTCTTTCATTATTTAGGGTTTGTATCTCTACCACTGTGTGCACAATAACCGCTTGAGATCTTTCCATCCACTTGGAAGAAAAATCATCCAGTGTATATTTTAAATAATCCTTACCTGGGAATTTAAGTTAAAAGGATGACTTGTGTAAAGGTAGGTAATGACACTATCCTTTCCACTTGCTCTGCTGAAAGAGCTGTATCATCCAAGAAGGCCGGAAATGTGGTGGCAGTCGTTTCTAAAACGACCTCAGTGGTGCTTTCAAGAGAACATCTTTAAGAGCAATAATTTCTCCCTGCTCTTTGTCAGAGCCCTTTTCTGCACCTCTGTCAGCTGGAATTGACTTTTTGGAATAGGAAGAGACTGCTAAAAAATAACACAGGTGCAGCCTCAATAGTGTGCTGCACAATGGCATCACTGGTAAAATGTATCTTGAAAAGACCGAGAGAAATAAAAAAAATACTGCACATATTGTATATACATATTGTGTATAGTTCTACATACATACAGAATCTAGAGAAATACATGCGTGTTCTATCCTTATATATATAGAACTACAAATACAAATTAAAGAACATAATCCTGTAATTCACTTAAATACATAAATTTAAGAAATGAGGAATCCCAGTGATTTGAACGAAATGACCACATATTTTATATTTAAGTTTGTTGGTGAACTGGAACTACAGATAAGAAAACTTATATGAAAATTATTCACTACCTGTACTGAAAATAAGTTTCACAGACAAAAAAGTATTAATACAAAATATCTGACCATAAACACAGTGAGAAAGGACTGTCTCCTGCTCTGTTATATGCAGGTTTCAAACCTCAGTTTATTATTTGCTTTCTTATTTTGAATATATTTGGTATCTGAGCAACTCACAGTCAGAATAAGATAAAAAGGCATGTGACAGCTTAATATAAATTAAGAAACAACTTAAAGCTCTGCATAAATGCATATTGAGTAACAGTATCAATGAAAATTGTGGTCAATGAAAGATATAAACTAAAATTTATTACGCTACACATAACCAGCTACATACTTAGGCATGAATCCTATTCTAGCAACTGCTCCTAACCAGTTTTGGCCTCTTGAATGAAAATAAAAAGTCACACTTACTAAGTTTAAGCGGTTTTACTGGGAAGCAGAGACTTTCTGTAGGAATAGGCCTGAGTAACTGGCAGAACTGTTCAGCGGTCTTTTGTAATAGTTTTGCATTTGCAGATTTAAGAGTACAGAACTTTGTGTTACTTACTTCAGGTCGGTTCTATGAAAACATAGTTTTATAGTTCCACCATTTAAATCAATAACGATATTCTTAATAATTTAGATTATTAAAGCTATACAGAAACAATTTTTTCTTTTTTTTTTTTTAGTTTTACCTCATGATAATAATGATGTCATTTTGGATTAATAAACAGAATTTTGGGTATTTTGTTTGAATTCCAGACTAGAAACTAAATGAGACAGTGGTGATCCCACTCAGTTAATAAGCAGGCTTTTGGAAGCAAGGCTGCAGTTACTGAAGTAGCTTTCTTTTGGTTTGATTTCAGCTGGACTGGTTCCCTCAACAAGCTCTCTGTAACCACCCAAATCCTAGGACCAGAAAATGAGTGGAAGTGGGGATGCGACAGGGAGAGTGAGACTCCCTCCTGTCAGGTAATATGGATTTATGTTGTGTTGAACTGATCTTGGGAGGAACTGCAGCCTGAACCATCAATTCTCCAACAGAATCACTGAAGCGAAAACTACATGTTTAAAGACTGACCTCTCATTTTAGGATTCTTGCTCAACTCAAAGCCAACTTTCAGATTTTCTCAGTAGTAATGCATAGAAGATGCAAATTCTGAACATCACTAGGAACTGCTCCCAAAGTATTTTATTTCAGCTCCAACATGGGTTATACAAATGTGGACTTACTGAGATTTCTTTCAGTTAGCATATTTGGTTTTGTTTCTGACACATGGCCTATCTGTATGCAGAGCAATCTGCCCCAAGAGATTCCATGGTTTCAAGAGCTAGGAAAAAAGTATTTCACTCTGTTGGGAAGCATATGCCTTGATACGACACTTTGAAACACACCTTTTGTTTCAAATTAAGAAGTGGACAGAATTCATAATACTACAGCTTCTCTACCCTGGAGCTCCCGGACGGGGTGGGGCAGTCCGGGACCAGCGGACTCCCCTCACGGCTCTCCCTGTAGGAGAAGACCCTGCCCCAGCCCTAGGGCGCCCAGACGACTCCCCTCCCGGCTCTCCCTGCGGGATAAGACACGGTACCCCGCGGGATGGCCCAGTAGGATAAGCAGCACACTCCCCTCACACCCATCCCGCCCCGTCCGCCCTTTGCTGCACCGCCCCAGGCGGACCCGCGGTCGCTGCGGCGCATGCGCGGGCTGGAGGGGGCGGCGCGGGCTGGAGGGGGCGGTGCGGGCGGGCCCCGACGGCGGGAGCGTGAGAGGAGGCGGTGAGTGGAGCCGGGGCGGGCGGGAAGGAAGGAAGGAGCCGAGTGAGGAGGAGAAGGAGCGGCCCTCCTCCTGCTGCTGCTTTCCCCCTGGGAATCGATGCGGGAGTGAGACCCGCCGCGGGCTGAGCTGCCCCCTGGGCTGGGGGCGCCGTCAGCCTCCCACAGGCGCGGCGGAAGGAGCTCTTGGGCCGCGCTCGGTAATGGCCGGGGGTCGTCCTGCCCCCTCGGCCGGGGCCCGGCTGTGCCGGAGGGGGCCTTGTGGGGCCCTAGGGGACGCAGGACCATGCCGATCTCTTTAAGGTCTTTCATCTTCCGTGCTAAAGCGTAGAAAGGCTGCCAAGCGCAGGTATTTTAGGACCAGTGAATTAAGAGGAGTCCTCGTAAATTATGTAAACCAACCATTATGTAAACCAGCACAAACATAACTTGTGCTCTTAGCATCCTTACTTGGTCTCAGCTGCAGGCTAAGTGCCTTGTGCTCCGTCCTGGTCTTGGTGGAGTCACATGTACAACCTTCCCCGGGCAGGAACACCCTGAATTCAAGCTTTGCCCGATACTAGTCCTTGTGCTATCATTGCCAGTTAATCTAAATTAGTTGTTTTGTGAACGTGTTGCTCTAAACATAGTTTCCTTTGTGAGCTCTGGGATGGGATCCCGTTGAAGATTAAGACACATATAGTCAGGAGCGACGTGGGTTTTCATCCAGTGGCTGAAATATGTTTAGTGTAGGTTGTCCTGTGCAGGGGTGTTTGAGAAGCAGCATTACTTCGATTTTCCATAATATGTGATTGACTTATAAATAAACTAGTTTTTCAAGTTACTTCACACTTTTTTTTTTGATACCTAAATGTAGTCCTTGTTAGGTGTGATGTGATTACTTACAAATAGGTGTAATTTGAAGTACTGAATTTAGTTACACGGGCATTACTTCCGTTATCAGAGATATCCCTTTTCCTTTTCCTCATTAATGACACTTATTTTTCTGTTAATGATTCTACAATCCCAACTTTTACTTAAGAAAACACTGAAGGCAAAATGTAAAAATAAAAATAAAAAATCTTTCCTCAAATGCATTTATGGAAATACTTAACAGAGATTGGCCCCAGAAGGAACTCTATTATTAAGTACTTCCATAAATACATATGTCTTTATGAACCTTCTTTTATTCCAATAGCTCTCCTGTTGTTGCAACCCACTATTTCTTTTTTCTTTCACAACACTTTGTTTTCCATTTCCCATGCTATTTCTGGTCTCCTTCTGCCAACCTAATCTTTTTTCTGGTGGTGTACTTATACCCAGCATAACATATTTAGCTGTAAGTACTTACATTTAAAGGTGTTTGGAGTGCTTTGTTTATTATCTTTGTCTTGGCAACATGCAGATATTCCTGTCAACTGATGAAATACCTTTATTGCCTTACTGAAATTTCCAAACTTTCTGTTTGATTATCAAGTTATATTATGATTGACAAAGTCAGAATCCAGCTGTTGAGGTTACTGTTGGGGCTCTCTCTCTGCATGTTGTGTGTATCACTACAGATAAATGTACTGTCTTTCCAGCAGTTTTAGCAGTGCAGACAAAGTAGTGTCTTTGACTGAGGTGTTTTTCTATATTCAGTCACTGAAGTCCAGCCTTCCCAGTGTTTCAACAATCAAGACCTTTGTTTTTCATTGTCTAGACCTTGTCTAAAAGGTACACTGTAATTAATGTTAGTTTTATGTAACTGGTTTGGGCTCCTACTTGTTTTAAGGAGTATTTCCAGTCTTTACCATCAGCTGGGTTTTCTTCGTATGCCTCTGCTGATTTTAAGCTGGGCAAATTTGCAGATGACACCAAGTTGGGGGGTTGTGTTGATCTGCTGGAAGGCAGGAGGGCTCTTTAGAGGGACCTGGACAAGCTGGAAAGATGGTCTGATTCCAACGGGATGAGGTTCAACAAGGCCAAGTGCCGGGTCCTGCACTTTGGCCACAACAACCCCCTGCAGCGCTACAGGCTGGGGACAGAGTGACTGGAGAGCAGCCAGGCAGAAAGGGACCTGGGAGTTTGGATGTTTGGATGACCTGGGAGTCAGGAAGCTGAACATGAGCCAGCAGAGTGCCCAGGTGGCCAAGAAGGCCAATGGCATCCTGGCCTGGATCAGGAACAGTGTGGCCAGCAGGACCAGGGAAGTGATTCTTCCCCTGTACTCAACACTGGTGAGGCCACACCTGTTCCGGGCCCCTCAGTTCAGGAAGGATATTGAGGTGCTGGAGCAGGTCCAGAGAAGAGCAACAAGGCTGGTGAAGGGACTGGAGTACAAGTCCTATGAGGAGAGGCTGAGGGAGCTGGGATTGTTTAGCCTGGAGAGGAGGAGGCTCAGGGGAGAGAGACCTCATCACTCTCTACAACTCCCTGACAGGAGGTTGTAGCCAGATGGGGGTTGGTCTCTTCTCCCAGGCAACCAGCAGTAGGACAAGAGGGCACGATAATAAGGTGTGCCAGGGGAGGTTTAGGTTGAATATTAGGAAAGAATTTTTTACAGAGAGAGTAATCAGACATTGGGATGGGCTGCCCAGGGAGGTGGTGGATTCACCGTCCCTGGAGGTGTTTAAGATGAGACTGGATGTGGCACTCAGTGCCACGGTCTAGTAACCACGGCGGTGTTGGATCAGAGGTTGGACTTGATGATCTTGGAGGTCTTTTCCAACCCGGTCGATTCTATGATTCTATTCTAAGTGTTCCTATTAGCAGCCAAAGAACTATTATTTTGTCATCTTCATCTTTCCTTATGCCCTACCTCTTCCCTATTACTTGTAAATCCTAGTTTATTGCCTGTTCACGGAGGTGATGATCTGTGACTAATCTACTTTCCTCATTTTATTCCCTTGCTACTTTTAAATGCATATAAAATCAGAACTAAATATGTATTTCTCCAGTTAACTAAACTATGACAATTCCTTCTTATATTGATTTGGTCATATCCTGTATACCTTTCTGCCCCGACCCGCTGGGATAAGGGAATAGGGTCGGGCACTGCAAAAAGGGTCACTCACACGGTGGAAGGTCGGTGAAGCAGTGTCCCTTTATTCAGAGAACTCCAGGACTTAAATAGGGCAGATTTGAGGGGAGGAACTTGGGCTAGGGAGGAGCATGGGACTGACAACTGGGGAAGCATGGTGATTGGACAACTGGGTAAAGAGGGGAGGAGTTTGGGTATCTCCGAGGGAAAGGACCAATGAAAGCTACCTCTGCACTGCCCCAAACTCTAACCAATGGCAGGTAGAGGAGCGGGAAAGCAGGGAAAAGGCGGGAAAACTGAGGGAAGAAGAAGGGGACAACATGGTGGACAATTTTAGAAACAACAACAGGGGGTACATAAAACAGCATAACATTACAACTATAAACTGGGGAATAACTGGGGTACAACTGTCATGTCCAGAAAGTGTCATAATCAGTATTAGAAGTCAAATCCGGTATATTAAAGGTCCATTCAGGGGTTATAAATTCGTCTCCAGGCTTTGTATCGCTCTCATTCATCTTTGTCTCCTCCAACATTTCCCCCTTCTTTATTTCTTTGAACGGCAGCGATGTTAGCTTCAATGGTGTTCATCAGCATCTTTCGTAGACATACAACTAAACAGGGTAAAACAGCACAAACAGAAACCAACCCAAAAAGCGACAGGATACACAACATAATAAGTTTTCGGGTCCAATTGGGGAAATTTGGTAGCTGAATCCAATCAAAGAGGCTATCGAGGCCGCCCCCTTTGTCCTGATGAATTTCTCGGACCAGCCCTTTCAGCTGGCTGATACTTTGATGGATGGATTCGGAGTGGTCCAAAAAATTCATACAGCACATGCCTTCAAATTCCTGGCACCCGTGACCGTGTGCCAGGAGAAGGAAATCTATGGCGGCCCGATTTTGTAAAGACACCTCTTTCAACTTTTGGGTGTCCTCGAGCAAACCCTCTATCGCCCGAGTTGTGGCATTGGCTTCTTTGGTCAGCCAGCATCCAAGGTGAGTCAGGAGAGAGAGGGCATGCGCGGTCCCTATCCCAGGGATAGGGAAAGACGCCCAAAAGTTCTTCACCCTGGACCAAATATGAATATTGGAGTCGCAGTCCTCTGGGAAGGGCAGAGGAGTAGGCCAATACTGTGGCTTTCCAAGATTCAAATGTGGTGCGGGGAGAGAATTTTGTATCCGAATTGGCTGGGGTGTAACTTCGAGTTTGGGCAGAGGTTTGGGGACTACAGGTTTGGAGGCAGCGGGTTTGGAGTTCGGGAAGTGGAGGGGAGCGCCCATCGAAAATGAAAGGGACTTTTTGGTTCTTATTTTTGGGTGTACTAATTGGTTTTCGAAATGAAATTTGGCTGGATTAAAAAGGGCGAGTTTTCCTACTGTGCAGGGACCCCCTTCCGGGTAGGCCCGAATCCCAGGCCACGCCCGATCTCCACACAGTAGGAAAAATCCCTTGGGGAGCCTCATATTATGTGGGATGTGCTCAGTGGGCACGGTGGTTGCCACTGAGCCATTGCACCACGGGGAATGTGTTCCTTTATAAATGGGCTTATAAGCGGTAACATTAAGGGGAGTGAACAGAATGTGTTGGGTGTAACGATGAAAAATAATACAAGTTGTGGAGGGGAGTGAGCCTAAAAGATCAATCTCTTGGAAAGGGGTGTCTACGAAGGGTAATGCCGAGATCGTTTGTGCCAAGTTGGGGGAGTTCAATGGTAGGGATCCCTGGAACCGCGTTTGTGATACAAACGCGGTCCATTCAGATGGAGAAATGGGGATCCCTACTAGACATGTCTTAAAAGGGCTACTTGCGCTGGTCAAGGCCAGGCATAGGGTGTCAGTGCCAGTGGCCTTGGCTAGCGTTACCCATAAGTTTTGAGATGGCTGGTTCATCCATCCTTGGAGCGGGATGTTGACAACGCGATGGATGATTCCAGCTAGGAGGATCCATGGGAGGTAACGTATCAGCAGCATCGATGTTCTTCGCTGCGTCGTGAACGTCTTTTTTCAGGTTGTAGTCGTCTGTTCTCGGGAGATCTTAACACGCCGAGCTGGGACCCACTTTGGTCTGTCAGGACCTGCAATACAGGCGTAGCCCTTCCCCCAGGTGATTAAGGGGAAAGGGCCCGTCCATTTTTCTGTAAGTGGGTCCTGGTACATTACTTTTGCTTTCAGGTCGGACAGGACTGGTGACGTCGTCCTGAAATGGCGATCCACAGGACTTTTGCTTGCGTGAGTGTCTGTGTCCTCCGTCATGTTGAGAAAGTTGAGAACATACATGACTTTCTCTAGTTTTTCTTGGGGGGAGAGGCCAATACTCCCCCCTTTTTGTTTTTTGAGCATGTTTTTAATGTTTTGATGAGCACGCTCCACTATGCCCTGTCCTGTGGGGTTATGGGGGATCCCTGTGATATGTTGTATCCCCCACTGTTCAAAAAATCTCTTCGTGTCTGCAGACACATAGGAGGGTCCATTATCTGTCTTGATTCATTTTGGGACTCCTATCCTTGCGAATGCAGACAGGAAGTGTTTTTTGACATGGCTACTCCTCTCTCCAGGATGTGCGGTGGCCACAATCATCTTTGAAAATGTGTCGATAGACACATGTACGTATTTTAGTTTTCCAAATTCGGCCACATGGGTCACATCTGATTGCCAAATCTCCAGGGGCGACAAACCTCTCGGGTTTGTCCCCTCTGGGAGAACAGGTATAAGAGTTTGGCAATCAGCGCAAGCCTTTAAGATTTCTTTTGCTTGTGATAATTTGAGGCCAAATTGTTTTTGTAGCGACCGCGCATTCTGGTGAAAAAATTCATGAGAGAGTTTCGCCTGCTGGTATAAATTAGGGGTTACAACCATACCTGCTAGATGGTCAGCACGTTGGTTCCCTTCCGCCACAGGACCGGGTAGAGTGGTGTGCGAGCGAGTGTGGACGATGTAATAGCCAAATTCTCTTCTTTCTATCAGAAATAACAATTTAGTTAATAATCGAAACAAATTCTGATTGGTTACATCTTTTAGATATGAATTTTCAATTCTTTTTACTACACCCACTACGTAAGCCGAATCGGAGATTATATTAATTGGCTCACCACTAAAAATTTCGAAGGCTCGTACAACTGCCGAGAGTTCTACGATCTGGGGAGAACCTTGAACTCTGTGGATATCTTGTTGCCAATCATTGTTTTCTTTCCACACTATTACAGCATTTCCTGTTCTCCCCGAGCCATCAGTAAAAATTGTTTTCGCATTGGGAATTGGAACTTCAGATTGCATAATTTTGAGCCGGACTGGAATATTAACTAATCTTTGTATGAATGGGCATGCCGGGAGGTGTAGCCGAATCTCTCCTGGGTAACCCCCGATGGCTATTTGAAAGTCGATAGAGGTCTGCAGCAGTTGATCTAGATGTTCAGAAGTCAGCGGGAGGTAAATGAAATTTGGTTCTTCCCCACTGAGTTCTAAACATCTAGTACGACCTTTAGATATTATTTTTCCAATCATTTCAATCATAGTGGTGATTGTTTTTCCGAATTGATGAGGGAGGAACATCCACTCCCATAAGCAAAAGTCTCGGTGATCGTCTGTAAATTGACCCAGAAGGGCTAATGGTTGTCTCTGTTCTTTAAATACAACTAAGGAGGATGGCAGTCCCTCCACCCTCCTACACGCTTGTCTTTCTGCGATTTTCTTTTCAACAGTGGCAAGGGCTTTAAGGGCGTCTGATGTTAAATGACGGGGGGGAGGACAGGTCGGCGTCTCCTCGTAGCAGCTCAAATAGGGGGTGCAAGTCTCCCGTTGTGATCCCCAGCACAGGCCGGATCCAATTGATCGCACCCAGCAGCTTTTGGAGGTCATTTAAGGTTCGGACATTTTTGTCAATTGTCACTGATTGGGGTCTGATGTTTTTTGCGGTAATTTGGAGTCCGAGGTACCTCCAAGGTGCTTCTCTTTGCACTTTTTCAGGGGAGATCTCCAATCCTTTAGAATTTAGAGCCGAGATTGTAGAATTTAATGTCTCATCAACTGCTAATTGAGATTTTGCGCAGATCAATACATCATCCATGTAATGGAAGATGATTGACTGCGGATATTGTAACCGAATTGGCCTCAACACTTCTGCTACGAACATCTGACAGAGTGTTGGGGAATTTTTCATCCCCTCGGGAAGCACACGCCACTGGAACCTGCGGTGAGGTTCACAAGAGTTGACAGCAGGGACAGAAAAGGCGAATCTAGCCGAATCAGCCGGATTAAGGAATATATGAAAGAAACAGTCCTTTGTATCAATCACCACTAGGGGCCATTCAGCAGGGAGCATAGATGGTGAAGGCATTCCCTGCTGGAGGGCTCCCATTGGCTCAAGGACTTCATTAACTTTGCGCAGGTCCTGGAGAAATCTCCAGGAACCTGAGGATTTTTGGATCACGAACACTGGAGTGTTCCAGGGACTGGTGGAAGACTCCAAGTGTCCCTTTTCTAATTCCTGATTAACCAGATTGTTGAGAATTTGCAGCTTTTTTATTGGTAGGGGCCACTGATCGACCCAGACTGGCGTGTCGGTCTTCCAGCTCAGCCTGGGGAGCTGCTTCACTTCAGTGACCCCTCCTAAAAATTTTGGTCTGGAGACAGGGTCCCTAACTTGAGTTCCCACTGTTCCATTGCGTCCCGTCCCCACAATGTAATTGGTATGTTTAATATATACGGTTGAAGGGACGCCGGTCTGCCCTCCGGCCCGTAGATAGTCAGTACCTCACGACTCCTGACGGGGTACTGCGTTCCCCCCACGCCGCTAACTTGAACGTAGGCTGTTTGTGCTGGCCACGCGTGCGGCCAGTCCTTGGAGGCTATTATGGTGACATCCGCCCCCGTGTCGAGAAGGCCTTCCACCTTGACCCGCTGTGGTTTCTTCGGCTGCAAATAATAAATGAGACAAGTTAGGAGAGGGCGCGATGTTTTTACTGTGGTGGTCCACAGGACCTCCTTCTCCGCTGCCTGCCTCTCCTCTTCGTCTGCCGATAGGACACACAGCAGGTCTTCAGTGGAGACCATCTTCGCCACGGGGAAGCGGTCCTCCAGCTGCACAGGGGGAAGATGAACAGTTAGACATATCGCGATGTTATTATATGTCAGACCTGTCAGGAGAGTGGGCACAACAACTATCCCCTTACCAACTGCTGAAAAGTGTGAGGTGACTAAGTAGGTGAGATCAGGGTCTACTGGGGTTGATGGTACAACCCTTGCAAGCTGCTCGTACGAGCTTAGGTGGGTGGATGGGTGGACTACTCGTAGGACATTCCAGGCTAGAGGCTTACACTGTTCCCGGGTGGGAACAGTGTCCACCGGTGGCAGTCGGACTACGGGGTGGCTGGGCGTGGTTGGCGCAAGATGGAGTGGGGGGCAACTTGTGTCGTCGCGCCCCCCTGGGCGCTCAGCTCCTTGTTTTCCGACTGCTCGCAAGGACACTGTCTAAGATCGGGCATAGATGAAAAAGTTACTCGTTTCTGGAGCCTAGGTGATTGTTTTGGGGAAAGGGGTTCACCATTGATATTAGTTTTGGACCTACAATTAGAGGTCCAATGGCGACCCTTCCCACACCTGCGGCACAGTGTATTTGGCAAGTTAGGCTCTGATCTAAACTTAGGACAGTGTTTGCGAAAATGTCCTTTTTTCCCACACTCAAAACAATGTTGGGGCCCTGAAAAAGCAGCAGCCATGATTCTAGCTTTATGGGCATTGGAACCAACATTCTTACAAGCTTCGATCATCTCCAGCAGCGTGGGGTCTTTCAACATTTTCAAAACCCTCTGGCAGTCCTCGTTAGCTTTTTCGATTACCAATTTATTAAATAGAATTTCTTGACTTTCCTTTTGATGGACTTGCCGAGCTATAGCTTCTTTGAGCCTTGTAATAAAGTCTACGAATGGCTCTTTAATTCCCTGATTAATGAGTGTAAAAGAGGGCGCCTGTACGTATGCATCCGCCACTCTTTTCACTGCCTCTAAAGCCAATTCTTTAGTAACATTCAACAATTTGGGGTCTAATCTGGTTTGATCCCCTCTGCTGGAGTAGTTCCCCTCCCCATAAAGCATATCGATGGCTTGCCTTATTGGAATCCCTCTTCTCTCCATTTTGTCGTTAACAAAGGTAACGATGCGTTTTTTCCATTCAGCCTCGAAAACTGAGGCCTGAACGGTGGTAAAAAGTCCTCCTATGACGGCCCGAATGTCATAGGGGATAAGCGTATAGGCTAGAAAAAAGGATTCCAAGAGGCCGATAGTAAACGGGGCCCCCAGCCCGTACTCAACGATAGCCTTCTTTATGTCCTTAAGCATTGGATATGAAACCGGTCTCCACTCGGGGGGTTTCCCCTCCTCGTAGTAGACCGGGAATGCTTTCAAGAATTCTATATCCTGGGCACACGCGGCTTCTTCCCGGAAGGCCTCCCAGATATCTGGTACTGAGGGTTGCCTTTCCGGTGAACGGGGCGCCCACCCATGATCATAGTCCGGTTCCTGGTGGGCGGGGTAGGCCTTGGTGCTATGGGGCCTACGGGCGCGGCCATCTTCCCGGAAGGAAGGTTTGGCCTTCGCTCTTGCCCCGCCCACTGTTTCCTGCCTTCGCCGTAAGGGCGACACATCCGGGGAGGAGACAGGAGTGGCGGAAGTGGGCGTGTCTGAAGGCGTGTCGGGGGAGGGACTTCTCGCGCCACGAATGGGAGGAGAGGGAGGCGGCCCACGGGGTGGAGCTACGGGGGCCCGCCTCTTTTCCCGCGCCGGTCTTTCACGCGCTTCACCCTCCCCCCTTTTCTCTGGGCGATGCCGGGGTCCCTCCTCCTCGACACCATTTTGTGGTCGACGCGACTTTCTTCTACGCTCCCTCCCGCCATCATGTAGGGTGGTGTCTATTTCGGTCTCCGTCCCACCATTTTGTGTGCCCTCAGTGTCCGTGTTCTTGTGAGTGTCCTTAGTTCTGTGCGCTGGGAGGCTGTTGTTCGTGTTCATCATTTGGTGCTGTAGCACCATCAGAACGAGCCTCCACGCAATTAGCGCTTGTTTGGCCAGTCTATCGCCTCGGTCTGAATCTCGCCATAGATTATATCCGAGGGCTTGCCATTTATCTAAGGAGATGTTATCATTCATGGCACAGCCCTGGCGGTCCAGCCACCTCGCGAGCGCTTTGGCGGGCTTCTTATCAAGCGGGTGGCCGTGTTCAATTACAAAGTCTTTGAGGCGACGATATACAAACTTTTGAGAGGTGGAGAGTGTTAAGCCCATGATGTTATTCGAGAACACTCTCCGATGTTACTCCTCTCTCTCAAATTCGTTACGAAGGGGTGGGATGAGGGGGAGGTGTCGGGAATGTCCCTCATGGCTCACCTGATCCGGTGCGCGACCCACACGACCGTAAAAGTCTGTAGTCGTCAGCTGCACGAGGGAGGGTCGGCGGAGCAGCGTTCCCTCCTGAACCTGCCTGAGCCCGAGTGGAGTCACGGGAGTTCTCTTGATACAAGAGACCTTCGACCGAGCCCCACGTTGGGCGCCACTTGCCCCGACCCGCTGGGATAAGGGAATAGGGTCGGGCACTGCAAAAAGGGTCACTCACACGGTGGAAGGTCGGTGAAGCAGTGTCCCTTTATTCAGAGAACTCCAGGACTTAAATAGGGCAGATTTGAGGGGAGGAACTTGGGCTAGGGAGGAGCATGGGACTGACAACTGGGGAAGCATGGTGATTGGACAACTGGGTAAAGAGGGGAGGAGTTTGGGTATCTCCGGGGGAAAGGACCAATGAAAGCTACCTCTGCACTGCCCCAAACTCTAACCAATGGCAGGTAGAGGAGCGGGAAAGCAGGGAAAAGGCGGGAAAACTGAGGGAAGAAGAAGGGGACAGCATGGTGGACAATTTTAGAAACAACAACAGGGGGTACATAAAACAGCATAACATTACAACTATAAACTGGGGAATAACTGGGGTACAACTGTCATGTCCAGAAAGTGTCATAATCAGTATTAGAAGTCAAATCCGGTATATTAAAGGTCCATTCAGGGGTTATAAATTCGTCTCCAGGCTTCGTATCGCTCTCATTCATATACCTTTCCCTTTTTATTTGATCTTTTTTTGATTCTGTCTGGTGTGAAAATGTCTGTATAATGCCTCACACAGTTCAGTTCAATTTTTCTGAAGTCTTTTAAGTCTGTCATAATTATACCATTATCCTGAGCTAGTAGTGTGTTTAGATTATTTATCAATTCCTGCTCATTTTCTTTTTATGCATATGAAAGCAAATGATAATGAAAACTTCTTATTTTCCAGATCACTTTATTTCTTGTCTCTGAACCACAAAAGGGACCTGCATGTTTGGGTGACTTAGCTGCAGAAATATCAAAATGCCTAATCTTGAACATCCAGCATACCCAGCAGCTGCACTGCTTCACTTGGAAAGTTTGGTGCCTTGTCGAGAGTCCCAGGTGTCCATGTTGCTGTCAATATTTGGAGAGGTAGTGTTTTTTGTTCTGTATGTTTGACTAGAACAAAGACATTCTGCTGTTTCAGAGGGCAGAATAGAAATGTAGGGGCATTTTTGTGATGTCATTGTGAATATTCGTTTGTTGTCTCTTCATTATACTTTTATTTTTTGCTACTCATACTTAACATTGCTGTTTGGCAATCGGATTCTGGTCCTTTAGGAGGTTGAAAGTTGTCTTATAAAAACCACACCTATTTATACCTTGCTCTCTCTGAAGCCTGATTTTGCCATGACTTTGTTTTATCTTTTCCAGTTAGTACCAGGGAGTCTCTTCTTGCCTAGTCTAAAATTTTTTTTTTTTTTTTTTTTTTACTTGCAGTGTAGAAATTCTGTTTGGCTTTGACTCATTAATCTACTGTCTGAGTGCCTGAATTCTAAGTACATTGAGTTGGTCTGATTCTTAGTAGTTCTGTGGCTGGTCACAAGATTCAGAAATCACTGGCTTGTTAATTGATTCTGTTACTGCTTCACTAAGCTTGTGGTAAAAAGTAATGGGGATTTTTATCTGCAAACTTGAAAGCACTTGATATGTCTGTTTACATTCAGCTAACAAAATGGAAATTAGTATCTGTTTCTGGTTCTGCCTTTAATTATGGATAATAATAATACCATCAAATTACGGCATTCAAGTTTTATATATATATTACAAGCATAGTGGCAACAACTTTTCTTGAAAATAGATACTTAAATTCTTGATAAATATGCAGGTTAGAGTCCCTGCATATATTGTGCAAGAGTGGCTTCATCTTGCATTAATTGAATATTATTGTTTTTCATAAAAGTATCCATTTTATTTTTGTATTCATTTTTAAGTCAGTGTTTGAGATCCTTAGGAATGAGAAGAAAACAAAAATAAGTGCCAGTTCAGAATGAAACAAAGAGAACAATTATTTTCCTTGTATGTAAAAAAAAATTACATTAAATGTACAGCCTCAGGACTATTAAATAACTAGATGTCTTACATCAAATATTGCCTTGTGAGAGAAGAACCAGCTCCTTTACCACCTCCTCCACCATTTTTTTTCTGTTTAGTACTAATGAAAAGAAAAGCAATTTGCATGAGTTAAGATAATGTATGGCTTGCAATTTGTACTTCCCAAGATTTCCTTTCAGTTATGTAATATGAGTTACTCTCTGTGTTTCTGTTGTTTATTACAGCACTTTCACTGGCAGTTGTGTGATACTTGATTCTTGTGAGTTATCCTCCCAGCATTTCAGTGAGGATGAAACATAAGACTTGATCTTTTGATTCCATAATAATTGCTGTATTTTATATTTAATGCCTTGGTTTAAAAGATAACTTTTCTTTTGGAGGGAAACTTCACTGATAAATCTTTCATCTGTTGAATGAAAAAGAAGAATTGAAGCAGCAACGATTTTTTTTTTTCCCTAGCGTCAGCAATTTAGTTTTCCATCCATTTTTATTTACGGACATACATCTAGTGGAAAGACTTATGTGATGCAAACTCTTCTAAAGACCTTACAGGTAAGAATGTTCACAATAGATATTGAATTTACAATTTATTTATAACAGATGATTTCTTGAAATAACCTCTACTTTCTGAAAATGGCTTGTTTTCTCAGCTATTTCTGACTTCCTCATTCTTCTACTCCACTTACTGTGTCATGAATGCATCACTCTTCTCACTAGTG
Source organism: Manacus candei (assembly GCF_025592945.1). Lineage (NCBI taxonomy): Eukaryota > Metazoa > Chordata > Aves > Passeriformes > Pipridae > Manacus > Manacus candei. Next base: position 1,684,631 of record NW_026138111.1, on the reverse strand, counting down.
CATTTAGGATAAAATGAAATTGGTGCTACTGAGATAAAATATAAATCATAATAACTTTTGTAAGAAAGTTCAAGAAAGATAAAAAAGCCAAATATTGTTCAGCTTGTTTGCATGACTTAGGCTGAAATAGCTCCAGTGACATGTAAGTATTGATGATTACAGTTCAATCTGCAGTCACTTACACTACACCTTCTTTTGAATCTTCTTGTAATATTCTCCTTTAATCTACTTTTATGTGTATACAAAAAAGAGTGAGAGAGTACTTGAAGAATAGTGAGAAGAATTAGCAGTAGTGGATTTTTTGTTTATTTGTTTTGTATTGACAAACTCATTTTAATTAAATTCAGTTGGATGTGTACGATTATTTCAATGTAAGCCTCGGAGCTTAAGCTTAATGAAGTTGTTAAAAGCATTCAAAGCAAACACAGCAAGCTGTACATGTTCACTGAAAAAGAAAGTGAGCCTGGAATGGTGAAAATCCCTGTCTGAACACCACACAATTGCCATTGTTTCTGATATGGTTAGTTGGTTTTGCAGACTTGTGAATGTTGTATTCATTGCAGTAAATTTGGTTAGTTCTTGTAGAAGCAGGAAAATCTGAAACTTTGAAAAAGAAACAGTGCACGAGTTCTAAAATATTTAAGCAATGTTGCATGGGAACAATCTGTTTAATTCCTGAACAATAAACGACTGTTCTTTTACTCTAAATGGGAAAAGTGTGCTGATAACCCCTTTTATTATTATCTTTTCAGAACCTGTTTGAAAATACAAATTTTGTGTACTTTACTTTATTCTAGATCCTTCAAACACAGCTTGATATACATCATAAATTAAACCCCCTATGAAACAGGATGCCATTCACAGTTTTGAATGTAATAAAATCAATTCTCCAGGTGTGTTTGTGTTTACTAAACTTGGCATGGCCAGGTCTTTTGCTGGCAGCATGGCTCTTACTGTCCTATGTCAGTACTGTTGCTGCTTCCTCCGGGGTGAGCATCGCTTTCAGAAGTGCTGGGACTCTATGTTCTATTTCAGCTTGGCCATCCAAGCCAAACTTCCTCTGGATTCTTGCTCTTAGGAAACAGTGTAGGAGTAAGTAAGATATAGGTCAAGGAGAACTCATAAAGCAGATGATGTTGAAGTATGTGAAGTGGAAATCACTGAGAATTCATTGTGCAGTTTTGAATTTGGAGCCTTATGTTCCTAGGAAACTGGGACTATCAACTGTCTTCCTCTCAATTGTTAAGGAAGAAGGCTACTTTAATGCTGACCACTGGGGGATGAGTTATATCCTTGATCAGTACTGGAGTTGTTGTGTGTTACTAACCTGAAGTAGAAACTTTGTCATGAAAGGACTTATTTCAGCTGTAAGGGCTGCAGGCAGAGAAACCTACTCTTTTCTTTAAACACCAGGTGAGAATCTGAACTACGTAGAAGTAGTGGGTCATTGTGGCTGAATGTGTGTTTCTTGGAAAAATAGTTATCTTGAGGCTCCCATGGGTCCCGTGCAGCTGCGGGGTTGGCCCCGCTCCCGCGGGTCCCGCGCGGGGCCGCCCCCGGTCCCCTCCGCCCCAGCGGGAGCGGAAGAGGGGGAGTTTCGCCGGTGTGGCCCTGTGCCCTCGTGGGAGATGAGAGAGAGGAGAGTGGAGGCCTCGGAGTACACAGAAGTTTGCCGGTCTGGTTTGGGGGGGGGGGAGGTGAGGGGTGCCGGGCGGGCTGTGGGGGTCCTCGGGCTGGAGGGTGGTCAGGTGGGTGGTGCGTGGAAGGATATGGGGAGGCACGGTGGGGGGGGGACAGGGTCGGGGTGGATGGTGGTTTCCTCTGGGGCTTGGAGATCTTGGCCAGGCTGGGGCCTGGGGAGGTCCTCGGGCCCTGGGTGGGTGCGGTGGCCAGAACAGTTTTGCTCGTCTGTTTGTTTTTGGCTCACCTGCGGCTGCTGCCCAGGTTTGGTATGTCCTGGATTTGTTTGTTGCATCCTGAAGGGTTGGTCAGGACAGGGGGCTGATCCTGGGTGTTTCCCTGGGATTGAGTGTAGACAGATGGTGGAAAACTGGGTAGTGTGGGACTTGGCCTAGTTGTTTTTGGTAGTGGGAGTGCAGCCTGTGTACCCCTATGTGGTTGCGAGCTATGCTGGCGATGGTACATACCTTCGGTAGGGTCACCCATGCCAGACAGGTCAAAACTGTAGGGTCGGATACAATAAATCTGTGGGCAGGATGAGCTCGTTAGCCTTCTGGCAATCATCCTAGGAGAAGGACAACTCTAATCTCAAACCCGGGCAGATGGAGCTCGCTTAGCCCTGTAAGGCCATCCATCTAAGAGAAGGTCACTCTAATCAAACCTACATCCTGAGGACCTCACTGCCACCGTCCAAGCTCGCTCGGCCCTGGCAGATGAACCTTAGGATTAAAGAGTGGGTTCAGTTCCACACATACTGCATCTCACCTAAAAAATCCATTGCGCAGGCTTGAAGGCTTTACCCACATGCAAAAAGTCCTGTAGCGACGGGCGAGGGTCGACACGGCAGGTGAAAGGTGCACTGGAAGCTGCAGACCCAACCCTGCATGCAGGCGGTTCAGGATATTGGTCATTTGAGACTGACTGGAGATGACAGTCTCTTGGGGCAGCACCGTGAACGACCAAGCAGCCTTTTCACAGACAGCACTGCTTGCTCCACTCGGAGAGGGACCTAGAAAAGGTGGCCTAAACAAAGCTCATCTCCACTTTCACGCGGTTGGTTAACCGCGGCCAACGGGCATCTTCTTCCAATGCGGTCGCACAAAGATCAAAAGACAAAGGCACGCACCTGCCTCCAAAGGTGTACCTAAATTAACTCTAGCATGTTGGAACATCAGAACCATGCTCGATTCTGCAGATAGCGGTCGTCCTGAGCGACGTTCCACCCTAATTGCCCATGAACTGGCTCGTCTCAACATCGACATTGCCACTCTCAGTGAAGTTCGCCTTCATGAAGAAGGCAGCCTCAGAGAACATGGCGCTGGTTACACCCTCTTTTGGTCAGGGAAGCCCAGAACCGAAAAACATCTCTCAGGTGTCGGCTTCATGATCAAAAACTCTATTCTTCCCAAACTCGAAAATCTGCCGACAGGTCACTCTGACCGCATTATCTCCCTACGCCTTCCACTAAACAACAACCAACACGTCGTCCTCTTTAGTATATATGCCCCAACTCTCCAAGCTGACCCTGCTGAAAAAGACAAATTTTACGCTGACCTGCACCACCTTACCCAAAAGGTGCCTGCAGATGATAAGGTCATCATCCTTGGTGATTTCAATGCCAGAGTAGGAAAGAATTTTGATGCCTGGAAAGGAATATCAGGCAAGCACGGTGTTGGAAACCGCAACGATAATGGTCGACTCCTGCTAGAATTCTGTGCAGAGCAACAACTCACCATCACTAACACTATCTTTCAGCAGAAAGATAGTCTGAAGACAACCTGGATGCACCCCAGATCTAAGCATTGGCGCCTCATCGATTATGTCCTGGTGCGACGGAGAGATATTCGTGATGTCCTCCATACCCGCGTGATGCCCAGCGCAGAATGCCAAACAGACCATCGGCTTGTGCACTGTAAACTCAACTTCAATCTCAAATTCAAACCTAAAAGGGGCAATATCCCAAGGAGAAGACTCCAAGTTAACAATCTCCAATCAGCCACAGTAAGAGACAGTTTCCAGGCAAACCTTCAAACTAGGCCTGAAAACCATTCCATAGATTCTGCAGATTCCTCTCCTGAAACAATTTGGCACCATATTAAGAACAGCATCCTGCAATCCCCCGAGGAATCCTTAGGGTTCTCCCTCAAGAAGAACAAGAACTGGCTTGACGAAAATAATCAAGAGATCCAGGAATTGCTGAGGAAGAAGAGAACCGCTTACCAAGCACACCTTGCACTGCCATCCTGTCACGCAAGAAAAACAGCCTTTCGTCTTGCATGCAGCAAGCTCCAACAGAAACTCCGTGACATCCAGAACAAGTGGTGGATCAATCTAGCTGAAAAAACTCAATTATGCGCAGATACAGGTGATCACAAAGGTTTCTATGAGGCCCTGAAAACAGCATACGGACCTACATATCAGGTCCAAAGCTCTCTACTCAGCGCTGATGGTCAAACACTTCTGACAGATAAAACCTCCATTCTGAATCGATGGTCTGAACACTTTCAGACTCTATTCAGTACCAACCGTGTAGTCCAATACTCAGCAATTCAGTCCATCACACAACAACCAATAAAGTATGAATTGGATACTGCTCCCACTTTAGGAGAAACCCTCAAGGCCATACAGCAGGTGAAAATTGGCAAGGCAGCTGGGATTGATGGAATTCCACCTGAAATCTGGAAACATGGAGGCCTTGCACTCCACACCAAATTTCATGAGTTTGTGGTGCGCTGTTGGGAATTCGGCAAACTACCATCTGACCTTCGTGATGCAGTCATCATCACTTTGTATAAGAAGAAAGGAATTAAATCTGACTGCTCAAACTACCGTGGTATTACTCTACTCTCCATTGCTGTCAAAATCATGGCTAGAATACTACTGAACAGACTAATACCTGCTATAGCAGAAGGAATCCTTCCTGAAAGTCAGTGTGGTTTCAGAGCCAACAGGAGTACCACAGACATGGTGTTCGTTCTCAGACAACTGCAAGAGAAGTGTAGGGAACAGAACAAAGGTCTTTATGTAACCTTTGTCGACCTCACCAAGGCTTTCGATACTGTGAGCAGAAAAGGTCTGTGGCAGATTTTGGAACGTTTAGGTTGTCCCCCCAAGTTCCTTAAAATGATCATCTCACTCCACGAGGATCAACACGGTCAAGTCAGATATGGCAATGCACTTTCTGAGCCCTTTTTAATTAAGAATGGTGTAAAACAAGGCTGCATTCTTGCTCCTACCCTATTCACAGTCTTCTTTAGCATGATGCTCCAAAGGGCCATGGCAGATCTCAATGATCAGGACCGTATCTACATTCGATACCGTACTGATGGAAGTCTATTCAACCTAAGGCGACTGAAGGCCCACACCAAGACCTTAAACCATCTTGTCCGGGAGCTGCTTTATGCTGATGACGCCGCCCTTGTTGCCCACACAGAAGCAGCCCTGCAGCGTTTAACATCCTGCTTTGCAGATGCTGCTGAGCTCTTTGGGCTGGAAGTCAGCTTAAAGAAGACAGAGGTTCTCCATCAACCTGCACCTCTGGAAGTCCCCCATCATCCCCACATCACCATTGGCCAATCAGAACTCAAATCAGTCCAACAGTTTAATTACCTAGGCAACCTCATCTCCTCGGATGGTAAGATTGACGGAGAGATAGACAACAGGTTAGCAAAGGCATACAGTGCTTTTGGAAAACTTCACAAAAGAGTATGACGTAAATAAACACTTGAAGAAAAGTACAAAGATCAGTGTTTACAGAGCCATAGTGCTGTCTACTCTCCTGTAGGGTTCCGAATCATGGGTCATCTACCGCCACCACCTGCGTCTCCTAGAACGCTTCCATCAACGCTGCCTCCATACAATCTTAAACATCCACTGGTCAGATTTTGTGACCAATACATCTGTTCTAGAGCAAGCAGCAGTCACAAGCATTGAGGCCATGTTGATGAGAACACAGCTGCGATGGGCAGGGCACATCTCCAGGATGAAGGACCACCGCCTCCCTAAGATCCTGCTTTATGGTGAACTTGCCACCGGCTGCCGCAAGAGAGGCGCCCCGAAGAAAAGATACAAGGACTCCCTGAAACATCATCTCAGCCTTGGCCATATTGATCATCATAACTGGTCTACTCTGGCCTCCAATCGGGAGGCCTGGAGACACACCATCTATAACGCTGCTGTCTCCTTTGAGAACGCACGCAGGATCACTCTCGAGGAGAAAAGGCAACGCAGAAAGAATCGTGTTCTGCAGAATACACCATCTAAAGAGTCTTTCTGCTGTGCCTTTTGCAATCGGATATGTCTGTCTCGTATTGGCCTCATAAGTCACCAACGTGCCTGTAACAAATGTGGTTAGAGCCACCCAAATCGTTCGCGAAGCCCAGCCATGAGTTATCTTGAGGAATGATGTAGAGAGCCATGGCCATAAGTCCACATCAATCCCTCTCTGGTCAGTGCTGGCTAAATACTTAAGCACTGGGTTCTTGCCACTTCCGTGGCCCTTCTTTTTCTGTTAGTGAATGTGTATGTTCGTGCTAGTTTTATCCTCTGTTGTAATGTTTCCCAAAACATGTTATAAAGTCCATCTAAGTTGAAGAATGTCATCACAGAAATTTCCATTTAAACCTGTTAATGTTAGTGTTTTTGTCAGTCAAGAACTTCAGGGATTTTTAAATCCAATGACAGGTGCCTACTTTATGCTTAAACCATGAATTTCTACTTGTGTGTTCTCATAGCCCTGATGCTTTTGGCTCATCTAGAGTGCACTTATCTGCAGGACTGGGTTTTATGCAGAAGCCCCCCTCATTAAAAATTCTGCAGAGGGAGAAGAGCACAAGATGGGGGTTATTATCCTCTTCCATGCAGTGTCCTTTCATGCAGTGCTCGTAGCACTGTGCTACCCACTTGCAGCATATCCAAAGATGTGGCCTGGCCCTGGCAAGCAGTAGGATTTAAGCAGCAACTCTCTCTACAGAACTTCCTTTTGCCAAGTATAGGTGTCTCCTATGTTATGTGGTGGTGTGAATCACATCTGAGACACTCAGCATTCCTTCTGCTATGGAGGTGCAGCACTTTGAATAGCTGCTTTGGGACATATAGCCCCTTTCTTTTAATGGTGTTCAGAGTCATAAAAACAGCTTTTTATTGCATGCTGTGTGAGTGGATTGCCAGCATGTACCCACACCTCCCCACATCTGCTGAATCACATGCCATATATTGTATTTTACACAGAAAGACTGGATTGAAGTACTTGTGGTTGTGGTTTGTTTTTTTTGGTTTTTTGGGTTTTTTTTGTTATAGACAAACACATTCCTGCATCCGAGTGACTAATGTTTTCCAGAGGTTTTAATGTTAAGTGTGAAAAAGACCATATGCCTTACCAGAGATTATGGAGCTATGCAGATAAACTATTTCTGAAAAACAGAAATATTATCTTTTTTTGCCTTATGTAGGTTTGAATACTGGTACTATTTTTTAGTTTGTAGTGTCTTCTATTTAAAGGCAAATTACAGTAGCTTTTCAATATTACTAAGTCAGTACTTACAATGTATCTCATACTCTGTTTTTTTCACAAGCTCTTTGCTCTGCAAAGATCTGGTTTTCTAAAAATGTTCTGCACAATCATGCTGAACACGAGTCTAATGTAGAAGCTCATAGTTTATATTTGTATGCATTGAATGCCAAAAACATTCAGAGTAATTCTAGGGAGTGTACTCCTAGATTACTCTCTTTGTAATATGTTTGACACATCTGTGTTATCTAGACGTAATTTGTAGTGGACCATTTTACTGTAATGTGTTACAATTGTCTAAATTTCTTTGAACTAAATGCTGTTTGGTTTTCTTTTTATGTGTTGCTCACAGTTTTTAAACATAGTTAAAAGATATACGGTGTGTTTCAGTTTTTAAACATATTTAGAAGATACACTGTTCCATTTGAAGATACATCACATCTGTCTTCACTTTGTGATAGATAATATTTTGACTAGGTACATAATTGATTATGTCTTTTTTTACAAGTTTTTTTGGTTTATGCTTTATTTTCTGTTTCATTGATTGTGTCATCCAGAAGAGAAAAGTGATTCTGGAGTGTTTACACTGAAAAAGCCAAATAAAAGTTGTATCGTTTTTTTTATCCTCCTCAGCTTCCTCATGTGTTTGTGAACTGTGTGGAATGCTTTACATCACGACTTCTTTTAGAAGAAATTCTCATCCAGTTGCAAAGCTGTTCTTGTGAGACAGAACCAACCTCTCCTGTGCCTTGCGATACTTTCAATGACTTTGTACGTCTGTTTAAACAGGCTCTTGTGAGTCGAGAGCTTCAAGATCAGACATTGTACATTGTAAGTAATTTAATTTTGATGTCCAGTTTTGTTCCTGTTAAGAGGGAGTAAGTAATTGTTACTGGTAATTTGTATGTGAAATGTGTGCCTTATAGAACAGTTTTCACAAAATTTCTGCATAGACCTCATTCAGAATCTGTTGGTAGTGGTTGGACTCTTTCAGTTGGTTTACAGGCTTTAGAGGAGGTTCTTTTTTTTTCCTGCTTTCAGAATTTTTTATACACAATAACTCTGTAGCATAACTAACAACATAAATTATACCTCACATTTAAGTTGGGGATGTAATAGTGTTACAGAGTATTTAAATACAGAGAGCCTGAATTTGTTTTGTTATTAGTAAGTCATGCATATCTGTTTCCTTGTGAAAACAGCTTCACAAATGAGAAAGCAAAGGTCGGGAATAGGGCAGAAGGGACTTATGGAGTATGCAAATGACAAGGCTTGGTTGGCTAGAATAGGTTCAAGTTAGAACTTATATTAAGGAACTAAAATGTATAACTTCCTCTGTAAAAGTGCTTTTGAGATCTTACTTCTTCAACTACGCTTGTGGCCCTCAGAGGCAAGAACTGTAGTTTTAAAGTTAAGATGGAAAAAAAGACTGCAATGAAAAAAAATGATGATATACTCAAAGGGAATAAACAGGCAGACTGCAGGAAAAATTATCAGATTTTAGATTGCAGGAATGATTGAATCAATGTATTACTAGAAGTTAGGATTTGGGGTTTTTTTAACTGTGATAATCTTAACTACATAAAGGAGTATAACAGCATTTATTGTACCAGGAGATGAACGTAGGAAAGACATTTCAGTCATACAAGAAGTCTGATGAAAGGACAATATGAAGGCCATAATATTAGTGATGTGTAAATGAATGTATACATTGTGGACCTGCAGAAGATATGGACTGACATTTCAGGCCAGTTTTAAAAGAGGTGAAATTGATTGTTTAAGAAAACATGAAGGTGGTTCAAGATTGAAAGCTTAATGACCCTGGTAATCGCTCTACATGTTTCTCACAGCAATTGATGTCCCCATAATGCTTTGGGGTTTTTTTGCGGTCAGACAAGAAGTCCATAATTATACTGATCATGCTTCATTCTGTTTCACAGGTTACAGTTGAATAAGTTTCATTTCCATTTCAAAATACTTAACCACTGAGTTAAATAACTTCGTATTATGTCTAGTGGAAACAGTACTATCTCATAGTTTCCTACAGGTCACAAAGTTATTACATTTTACATACTTCTTAGAAATTGAATGAAGGAAAAAATGTACCACCAACACTTAAAACAGATAAGTTATAAATAGACAATTTAATTTACCATCACAAAAGTGGTATTGACATTCTTCAGCAATTCCATAAGGAAAAAATTTATAATAACCTTTAGTGAGTTTCACAAAATACTTTTTATACTACAATTTTACTTTCAAATTAGTATTTGGATTAAAAAACTGTTCTACATCAGTAAAGAATTCTTCATGTATACTATATAAATTGGCATCACTCAGAAAATTAGAAAGTTCTTGAACAATTGGTTAAAGAAAACAAACCATTAAATAACTGTAAAGGTTCAGTTGTATTATGAAAATAGTTGTTGCATCAGAAGAATTAAGTATGAAATTAGTGTTTCAGTTCCCTTCTGCATGGGAACAGACAGGAATGGGAGAAATCAATTCATGTTTATTAACCTACATTATCTGGATTTATTGTAGAGTGTTTTAAACTGAGGCTGATGGAAGGACCAGCATGCTGGTAACATAAACTGACAATGCTAACTTACTCTAATTTCAGTTGTAAATAATGTACTATTTCAGCTCAATTAACTCAGAGTAAATTAAGATAAATGTTTACTTTCAAGCAAAGAGTCCTTAATGTTTCTCTTAACCCGAGTATGGGTGCTGAATGCTTGTGATTACTTATGCAAAATGAATTTATTCATTTTAACTACCTGAAAAATTGGAGTAGATATAACTTGTAGTCATTCAGACATTTACAATATTTAGCACTTTACAGAAGTAACAAGCTACTGTTTTTAATGTAAATGAGCAGCCAGTTCTAAATGTATAGTTGTTTTAAAAAATTGAAGGGTGACAAGTCTGTATTGACACTAAAGAATAAAGCGTAGACTCATAGGCCTGGGGGTAGACTGTTCCTGTGAACCATTTGACATACTCCACAAGCCAGGGTCACAGTATACTTTCTGCTGTAGAAACTGTAGTTTGTTTCCCATTTAACTAAAAAGTATGATCCACTTAGGTCAAGACCTTTAAGCTTTGTGTTTGGTAGCTGCATGTCACAGGGTCCAATAAGCAGTATTTTATTAGTAAAAATATATAGCTTCTATTTGGTCAGTTGTGTGGTACAGTCTTCATTCCTGAAGTCATTTATTATATGAGCTAAATACAGATGTCAATATAAAGTCATATATTGTATTGTAGTTTTAAATAAATTCCCAAGAAGTGTGAGATATTGTTGCAGAGATACTGCTCCTCCAGGTTGTATGGTGGGATTTTTAAATAATATTTTCATGAAATGCTTGGTTGTCCACATAAAATTCTTTTCCTTACTGTGGGCAACAGAATATGTAATAGGATAGAAAAATATAATTTTCTAGGGGCCTAGAGTTTTTCTTTCAACAGCAGTAATTCAAAAGAAGTAATGAACTTCAGAATTTAGATTTATATTGCAAGTAGTAAATAAACCACAGAAGATGTCTTTCTATTCTCTTTTTTCATTCTTGTCAAGATTTTAAGTGTACTGAGAATACACATTGTTTTTGCCAGAGGATAACCATGCATGTTTTCGTACTTCTGTTTTTATTCTCCAGGCTCCAGAATGTTAATTTAGCTTAAAGTGTTTCCTTTTTAAGCTGTACATGTTACATATCTGTTGCTGCTATGTGAGGTTTGCATGCGGTAAATCCTCTAATTTTCTAGGCTGCAAACTATGACAAGAAAAGTTTCTCTCAAAATTCAGTTCAGTGAATTCCAGATGATAGCTAATTTCTTCTAAAATATCAGCTCTTACTCGTTTGTGAAAAATAATTCCGTAGTGGGAAAAGATAACTCTCCTAGAGTAAGCTTATAGTTACAGTGCTACAGTACTATGTGTAAGTTTGAAAAAATAGTAAGAATTTTGGGCAAAAATCGAGCTTTCAGTGGTTGATAATGATATCATGACTTTGTCAGTGGTATTTCTGACTGGTATACTTGAGTATTAATTCTCACTGCCATAAGGCATGAGAATGTTGCTTTTCTGGGGATTGTATCTTTTTTTGGATGCAGAACTGCTTGGGCTTCCTGGCAGCACATTTGAAGCAATAATCTCTCCAATTTCCAGCACCTAAGAATTAATTTTAAGTCCGTATGAGAATGGAAGTCGACATTGTCTATATCATATTGTTTTGTTAAAAGGTACTGGATAGAGCAGAACAGCTGAGGGAAATGGAAGCAAACATCCTGCCAGCATTTCTTAGGCTTCAAGAGTTAGTAAGTATCTGGAAAAATATGTATGTGTCCTGTGTATTGAAAGTAATTGAACATGTGGTATCTGTCCATCTAGGCTCACAGATAAAGGATAACGATTCTTTAGAGAAGAAAAGTTGCAAAATTAACCCTTACCCCCCAAAAACAGTGATCAAAACTAGAAACCAAACCAGAATTCAAACACTGTCAGGTTTTTATTACACTTTTTCTTTAATTGGGTTTAATGGTATATTATTTTACAGTATCTGATGTGTTGTAGGTTCTTTTGAGGCTGGTGTCAGATACATGCTGTCTTTTCTACATTACTTTTTTATTTTTAAGAATGAGATTTTTAGTAGACTACCAGTTACTTTGGGTGGAGCTGCACAGCTCAGCAGCTGTGAATGTGTTGGTAGAGAGTTTTTTACACTTCTTCTGGAATTGCACTGCAGTGAGTTTCTGATTGGAGTAAACCATTGTGTGTCTCCCTTTCTCACTTCTGAAGCAACCAAGCTTTTTGCCTTGGAATAAGGAAAAATGGTACATTTTCTGAAAAGAAACTGAAGACAAAACCAGAAGATGCTGTTACTTTGAAATGTCTGAACATCTAAAGAGCTGAAATTATACTTATCTCGAGACTTTTGTGTGGTGCTCTTAATCTTCTGGTGACACTGATTCTCTGTTTACTGAATGAAGACTGATTCACAGCTGTATTCTTAATCCTGGCAGCTGGTGCATTTTCTGGGTCTTTTTGTCTGTTCTGGCCATGTTCTGGACTTTACTGCTCTTGAAGCAGAAACAACCTGTTCTGCAGAGAAAAGCTTAGATCTATGCTTGCTGTTCAGGGACCAAAAAACCATAGACTAAGACTTAAATATGTCAGAGAAACACCCTCAAATTCAAAAGTAACCTCCAAATAAGTTTGTTTCCTGAATGCTGATATTCCAGTTGCTTAAATTCTGGATTCTGGACTGAGGCTTTCTAAAGCAGCTTATGTTGCAGAGCAATGTTGGAGGTGCAAATCTACTCCATTGCTTCCTTTCCTGCAGTGAAAGGAGACAAATTGTGAGGGATTTCATGGGACTGGAGGATTGCTGATGAAGAATAGGTTATTGGATGCTTGATTTCTGTGAGGATTGTGGTGGAAATTACTTAAGTTTTTCATGTTGGAAGATCAGTCAGGAACTGAACTGAACATACCTTAGTACTTCTGTCAGCTAAAACACTAGGTCTGGGAGAGGAGCACCACTGAAAGAAATCCACAGAAAAATACTTTTGTGTTAAAAGGAAAAAAAAGTTGCTTAAAAACAGAGGAAGAAGGAACAGTAAAGAATATGGGTGAGTGCCACTTGGACAAGAAGTGGGAAGAGTAAGTAAAAGGAGATTCTCCCTCAGTTTCAGGGAAGGGAATAGCATTTAAACTTTTTTTTTCAGGTAATTCACAGCTCATATTCACAGCAGTGTCAATTTAGTCAGGTTCCTTCCTTTTGTTTCATTGAAGTGCCTCAATAGTTTTCAAATGTCTTTCTTGAAGAACCATATTTACAAGCATCTTTTGTTGTGCAGAATTTTTAGTATGGTTGCAAAAACCTTGCAAAAAGGGAGAATGACCCATCATCTTCACAGACAGTTAGTTTTGTACTAAATAGCTAATATTTTGAAGGGTGACCGAAATAAGGAATATTATTTTAATATGAAGTGTTTTGTTACCTACTGACCAAAACATCAAACTCGAGGTAAGTAGTTTGTCAATAAAAACTTGGTGAAAAAGAATATGTTATTATGAACAGTTATTGTTCATAACTAGTAACACAGTTGGGAGAGTAGACAGGTAATACTACATTTTTGTTTTGGGATGTGTGTGTTTGTTTTTAAAGACCAGATTACCTCTAAAATAACATAGAAGAGAGCTTGGTTTCAGAAGTGCTGAGCTTTCTTTTGCTTCTTAACTTTTCCTGTTTGCTCTGAAAATCTGGGTTTAATTACCAAAGTAAAATGCTCTCTTAATTTTGGGAGTAAGGGGTGGAATATATTAGGTATTGTGTAGTACCAGAGCTGTACCACCCCACAGAGCTTATATGTCAGTGAAATGGCAAAGGATGCAGAGAAATATCATATAATTATGAAAATTTGCAAATGTATGAGCTGCTTGATTAGGCCAGCTGAAGCTTTATTACTATGCTAGTAATTTGTATTAAACTGTAAATTTGATGATTTTTGTGGAACAGAAAAGTCACAATAATAATTTTTCTCATTGATGCTGTAACATGCACTGTTATTTTGTTCTTTCTGTGCCTGTTGCTCTCTCTTTTAATTTTTTTTCTCCTGCCTCTACAGACTGACAGTAATGTGACAGTTGTCCTGCTCAGTGAAATAGTGTGGGAACTGTTCCGTCCAAACGTGGGATGCTTTGATCCACTCACTTTGTATTTTCCTGATTACAGCATAGGTAAACTAATTCTTAAATCTGCTTTTTGAGGATTGTATAATACTTGGTCAGAGCACATTCAAAAGTTTTTTCCATGTCTATCAGTGGGCCTTTTGCAGAATCCAGAATATGTAATAGCTACTGGAATGTAAAAGTCTGTATTCACACAGCCTCCAAAAGAGTTGTCTATTTCCACTTGCCAGAACATCTCAAAGTAATGTTTTGGTTCCATTGTATTTGCTGGTTCTTTAAAGCAGTATGGTTTTTGGTGGGTTTTGTTGGGGTGTTTTTAAGTGATGATTTTAGTTTGTTTTTCCGCTTTTAAGAGGTGGTCAGGTTATTAAGTTGGCTTTAAATAAGCAAAATTTTTTTTTGTTTAAACAGGACATCTGCAGAAGATCTTGTCTCAGAATCATCCCCCAGAATATACTGCAGATTTCTATGCTGCATATATCAATATTCTGCTTGGTGTCTTCTACATGGTTTGTAGGGACCTGAAAGAACTTCGGCATCTGGTGAGATGAGCTTCTTTAGAGTTGCTGTTTTGGTTTGGGGTGTCTTCTGCCAAATGAACTCTGAAAGTCTAGATTTATTGTTGAATATGGACAAAAAGAAAATCAGAGAATCATAGAATGGGTTAGATTAGAAGGGGCTTTTAAAGGTTATCTAGTCCAGCCCCTCTGCCATGAACAGGGACACCTTACACTAGACCAGGTTGCTCAAAGCTCCATCCATCCCGGCCTTGAACACTTGCAGGGATGGGGCGTTCACAGTGTCTCTTGGCAGCCTGTTTCAGTGTCTCACCACCCTCACTGTAAAAAATTTCTTCTTTATATGTAATGTAAATCTGTTCTCTAAGAATGTGTTAGCTCAAAATGCAGTTTCCCTAGAAATCCATAACAAAGGTTGCAGTTGTACAGGTGGCTGTAAAGGGCTTCCAGTGCTGTGTGGTTTTCTCGTAACAGATTGATGGTATTTGGAAAAAGGAGTTTTAACCATATGTCAATTGAATAATGTAATAGTAAACAAACTTAAGAGAAGAAAAATGACAGTTACTTGATGGTGGCCTTTGCATAAGAAAAGCTTAATAACAGTAACAAGTAATTAGCTCATCAGATTATTATATAAGTAACTATACTCCATACGGGGAAATTTTACAAATGGCCAGTGAACAAATCAGTGCTAAAGAAATGATCTGAATGTTCTGCCTCCATTTCCCTTGGGAACATGTTGCTGCACTTCAGCTGAACTTACCTATTAACCATACAGGTTTTATATTTAAATGAGGTTGCTGGAGACACAAGTAGAAACCAGGGTCACAGTTCTTGCAGACTGTACTTGAGTGGCTCTGCTTATGAGAATTTCGTTAGCTTTAGATGCTCTGTTTGTGTGTTTGTATGTATTATGAAAATACATACTCAATTGGACCCAAAATTCTTTTTGTGAGAGAGACAAGTCTCTTCTCTAGAAGATAGTGACAGACACGTGCAACTGCTGTAGGCTTCTGAACAACTCTTTGCTGTCTAGTACAGACTCAAAATGTGTATGCCATTATGTGTGATTATTAATAATACATTCTGGAATTTTATTAGATTTGTATGTGGAAGTTACTGCATTGAGTTTTGTATACTAGCACAGAGATTTATTAAAATGTAGTGGAACAAAAGGAGAATGAAATCTGAGGATTGTTATTTTATGAAATTCTGTGTGATATTGATTTAAGCATTTTCTAGATTACAGTGTGGTCAAAAGTTTCTCTTACCTTAGGCAAAAGGAGTTTGTTTGAATATGGAATGTGTTAGCAGGTTTTTTTATGGTTGCTTGTTTTTTTCAAATAAATAATTTTTACTTGTGTGTCTGTATGTGTGGCCTACTGCAGAACATGCTGAACTGCTCCTGGAATAGAAAGTTTTTTCTGAAAATGAAGGGAGTAAAAAAAGTTTGAAAACGTTTTTATTGCATTTATCATGTTAAATAAATATGTTACTTTAAAAAAAAATAGCAGCCCCTGAGTAAACAGATTTTGCTGAGCTCAAGTAACCTGTGATAAATTACTTGTGTTTGTATTTTAAGGTATAGAAATGTTGCCATGTTTTACAGTATATTGTTTCTAATCAGGTGGCATAATTATTGACTGAAAAAGAATTTGTTGGTTTTGCAAAGGAATGATTTACTCTGCTAGTTATATTCCGTAGCTGGATCAGATATATGGTGCCTTTTTAATAAATTTAATTCTTTTTCTTTCTGTAGGCAGCGCTTAACTTTTCTAAGTACTGTGAACCAGTGGTCAGAGGGGAAGGTAAGCCTCTGTCTTTTATTTGAGTGAGTGTCTGAGAGAGCAGGTGCTGTTCTGTGGGTTTTGTGGAGGGCTTTGCCTTGATCTGCACTGTGTTGTGACACAGTGGTTTCTTGGGTCACAATAGCATTGCTTATTCCAGTTGCACCCAGCCAGAAGCATTTGCAGCAGAAGCAGTAGATGGTATTTGGTGGTGGTTTTTTTAGGAAACAGAAGTTGAAATACCATGAAAACTTTCCTCCCCCCCCGTAAATCCTTCTCTCTCAGCCACCAGGACCTCTGCAAAGTAATGGGGTAAGTAAATTCTCTGTCAAGGCTAAGAGGAGAAACTGGGAGGAGAGGTTCTGTCAAACTGACCCTGATTGTCTTGGAAGAGCCACAGAGAAACAGCCTTGCATGGCAGCATACGCTTACTGGATGGGTGGTGATCATCCTAAAGCAGAGTCAGCATATTTGACCGTGTCATTCCTGTGACTGTTCAGGTGTCAGGGATGAGTTTTAGTGTTGTGTGAGTTAAGTGTTTAACAGAGTTGATTCTGGCTTGGTGCAGCAAATGAACGCGACACCCGCAAACTCTGGAAAAATATTGAACCTCATCTGAAGAAGGCAATGCAGACTGTTTATCTCCGGGAAATATCCAGGTAATTTGGGGGGCAAGGGCTTGTTTGCTTTGCTGAGGTTGCTGTTTCTAACAAGCTTCCTCTAAGTATTTCTCAATTATGTTTTGTACCTAGTGTTTCTTTTTTGCTAAATGTAATCTTTTTTCTTTAATGTGTATTTCTTTCTTGCCATCTACTGTTAGAAGTAGTGTATCTCGGAAGGAAGTTTGAACAACATGGCGTTTGTAGCATATAATATATTCAGTGAGTAAAGCAGTGGCAGCAGGTTGTGTTCTGCTTTTCACTGATGACCATACAGATCCATTTTCTGGAACATGTGAAGCTGCCAAGCATGGGAATCCATCGCCACAGTATACAGACACAGTTTAAAACACACTTGTAAAGTTGGCTCGGCAGATCCTCACTGTACCAAGGATGCATGCAAGCCACAGAATTCTTGAATCATTACAGATTTTGAATATCTGTGTTTCTTAGCTTTGTGTAAGGAGCTAGGTTGATTTGTTTACTGTGCTTTCTTATTTTCTTTTCCAAAGGCAACATTTTTCTTACATGGAGTTGCTGTTTTTGACAGCATTAAAAACTCATATCCTGCTAATGGGCTGTTTCTCTTGGTAGATTCCTTGTTTATTTTTGTAAGTTGACAGACTGCTAGAGAAAAAAGATGGTGGTGTTCATTTTCAGTGCTAATAATTGGCTTAGATTTAATTTTTTCTCCATCTGTAAGATGATGATTCTGATACACCATGTAAAGAGAGATAATTTAGTATAGCTTGATTTCTTTATCTTGATAAAAGCATACTGATTTCTTTCCTTTGAATGTCATTGAGGCCATAGAGTATTCTGGTGACTGAGCCTTAGTGTGTAGTAGAAGTCTTTGCTAATGTTGTAGAAAAGCGATCGTGCCTTCAGAAAGAAAATTGATTTTACTTTGTACAAGCTTGACTTCACAGTACAACAAGGCATTTTTCTGTTTGCCTCAAATATTTATTTATATTCAATATTGATCTTCATTACACAGTCTACTCAGGATCTTCCTGACTTTTTACACTGTGTAATTGCTTACTCTAATTAGGGTGTAATAAAGGATTATGATACAAATGAGCTTACGAATTGTTTCCAAATAACTAATTTCCCTCTTTACAGTTTTCTTTGATTATAAATTTGAGCTTAACTGGGTTTTTATTAGAAATTTCAGCTTTCTGTATAATAATTCTAGAATTTACCTCTGTGTACCAGTAAATGCTTGAGGAATTGAAATCAGTGTATCAGTTTTTCTGGCCACAGAACTGTGATTACTCTGGATTTTTCTTGAAGCTGTAATTTATAGCAGCAGAACTTTGCTATCAGCTGTTGTGCTACATGAACTGAGATGAAAATGAACTTTTTTTTTTTCCTGCCAGTAAAGCAGATGTTGGATAAAACCCAATCTCATTGATGATTCGGTTGGTCATTGATTATAATTTGAGTATTACCTGAGCTGTCATTACACTGTTTTCATAAGTCATATGGTTGATAAACCCTGTTCATAAAGAAGTTTAAAAAGCAAACCAAAACAGCACTGGTGCTCTAACAACTGTTTGGTTTTTTTAATTCCTTTGTGGTATACAAAATGATCCAAAATATGAAATTTTGACCAATGTTATTCCTTAAGGGAAGTTTTTAAAGTACAATTTTTTTCCTATTGTTTAGTAAAACACCAAACTGCTTGCAGGCATTTTTCACTGACAGAATGATCCAGTTGGATGTCTTCAGAGTTTTTCAGAGAAGAATGAATATTGCTTTGGATTTTACATAAACTTCAAAGTTACATTATGAAGTAATTATAGTATTGTTCTCACAAACATAAACAGTTATTAAGCAGCTTAAAAAAATCAAAACTGTTGGTGTTTTTACTTTTTATCCAATTCTGCATTATTCTTGAAACTTGGAGAGTTATTGATACTTGCTCACTGGTGGTAGTTGGATGGAAAGAAGTTGGTATTTTACAATTAGCTTTTTTACTTTTGTACCTTAATGTAATGTTATTTTTTGCCTTTTTTGCTTTTCAAGCACACATAGTCTACACATTATTGAAACTTATGTGTGAGGTAGTAAGACTTCATATTTTTAATTATTCTCTTACTAACTGTACTCTAGCCAGGGTCATGAAATTAAAATATACATATACCAAGCCGGTAGTTTTCTCTAAAAGACTAACAAATACTTAGTCTTCATTTATTTGCATTGTCTGCCTTTTAGCTCACAGTGGGAGCGCTTGCAGCATGATGGTGGAGAACCTGGGCAGTTGAAAGGTATCAAATACATTAATTCTGTGGGGCCTTGTAATGTGAAATGTGGGCTTTTCAATTTGTCTTGGTTGTTATTATCTGAGGATGTGTGAATGAAACGACACAGGTGAGGCCACCTGTCAGTACTCAGTTACAGTTCCAGGTGATCATGTTTTTTGAGAAGGTGTTCTACAAAGGACTATTGCTATTTTTCCCCTTGCCATAAATCCTGGGAGTAATCTTCCCTAAGATCCTTTGTGTGTAGAAGCAGACTTCATATGTAAGAATGGATGAGGAATAGGCTGACCCTTGATGGTCAAAGCTCCGTGTGCCAACTGGAGGCACACGTGTGTCCAAGTGGGAAGAAGAGAATGTTATATCTGGTGCCTTGCACAGGATTAACACATTCCTAAACAAAGCAGCTGCCCTGTGTCCTGATTTCTTGGCAAAGAGAAATGTTAGCATCGCCAGCATTCTCTCTGTTCTTTCCTGGGATGTGTGCAGCTTTGTTAATTTTATACATCAGGCAGGCTGGAAAGTCAAATCTCAATATATCTGTCAGCCTTCATTTACAATTTAGGAAGGAATACTAAAATATTTTCCTGGAGATGTCATTTAGTCATGGTCTTTTGATCAGTTTGTAGTTTTATCTTACTATTTTTTTTTTATCTTACTATTTTTCATCACGTAATTTCTTCAATAGATAATAGGTAAAATAGCCACTTATTTTTTAAAATCATGTTATGGTAATTGCAATCATCCAGCTGTTTCCTGTATTTGCTTTATGATCAGTGATTTTCGATGTTGTTGCCCGAAGGAGTTTGATTTAAAGTATTCTTATTAAACTCCCTCCTTCCATGTCCAAATGAACATGACATACTTTACACCTGACAACCTCAGAAAGGGAGATTTTATTTAAAATACATTTTCTCAGACTTTTAGGTGTATGTAGTAGGTAAAATTGTCATGTTATTAAACGACATTTGACAATAACATGCTTAAAAAGCAATTATAATAAATGTTACTCTAAGTAAGCAAATAGTTCAGTGTGTGATGCAGTATTGTCTGACCAGAAGAATGGAGTAAAAATAGATATTTCTGTGTTAAACTAAATTATCTATGTGTAAGAGTTTATTTGGAGTTGCATTATATAATTAACAGGCAATGCAAAAGAATCTCTTGTAAATTGTACAAAAATATTGTTCTTTTATGCGTAGACAAGAGGAAATTATTACTAGCTGTCATCTAGGATGCTTCTTGTCACGCTGCAGGCTCTGAATCTTAACTTTTAAACATGTTTTATTCCTTGATCTTGATTTGCTGGTATTTGTGGATTAAAACAAAAGGGTACAGGTGCTTTACAGAAAAACAAACAGTTGAAGTAGAAACCTGTGAGCAAAGAAGGCACAAAGAGACCCTTTAATGGTCTCCATAGTTAGACAGCTGATGAATAAGGTGGTTTGATGATCCTATTCTTATGCATAAGGTGTATAAAACAAGAGCAGGGGACTGCAAAGGTAAAAAATACAAAGTAAAAGTAAAAAAGAGGGAAGGCAAATACTCACTAGGCCGCAGTTCTTGTGTGTTTTAATGTGTGAAACTTTAATCTTAATTAAGTATACATGTAGCAGGCAAGGTCAACTGGATCAAGTTTAAAATTTTTAAGACATTTTCTGTAGGAAATAAAGCAGTGGCTGAAAATTCTGAGATGAACTGTTTTTCAGAAGTGCAGCACTGCTGCATTCTTTACCATGCTAACCCCATTCCTGGGTGAGCTGTTTGGCCCAGTCTGGAGCAGTCTGAAGGCTGAATCTTGGAGAAAAGCTTTGAAATTGTATTTAAATACATCTCTTCATCTGCCCTGTTTGCCAGAGGAATTACCTTAAATGAAAGTAGCCTGGAATTACTTATATTTTTTAGGAAGATTTATGAATCTGCAGTGCTTCAAATACAGTTACTGAGATGAGTCCAAAAAGGCTTCAGATTGTTAGTTTTGTTTAGCTTTGTGCCCTTCCCTGAGTTTGTATCTGTGATAAAGGGGTTCAGAAAGTAGCCATACTCAGTTATAGGAGTAGAGCAGGAGAGAAGGAAAAGAAGAAGAATGCAGACAAGTTTAATTTGAAGTTTGTGAGTGTTCAGACTGGGTTTTGATGACTCATAAATTGTTTGTTTATTTTATAGGACTTTCTGCACATACGCATGTGGAACTTCCTTATTATTCCAAATTTCTTCTAATAGCTGCTTACCTTGCCTCCTACAATCCTGTTAGGACAGATAAGAGATTCTTTCTTAAGGTAATGAGATTTATTACTTAGTGCTGCTTACTGGATTCCTTCATACTGAATTTCCTAGTTTAAAACTCTTCAACTGTTCATTTTGAACTGTTTCTGTGTTGCTTCATTTGATTTGATGAGCAGCTTTTCTGAGATCACATATTGCCATTGGTAATGATCACTTAGTGACTGTAAGGGTCTAATAAACCCAACTTCCTCTTCATGTCAAAATATGTGTAACATAGTTACAGCAGAAATATTGTGCTTTTGTCAGTTCCTGTAGCTCTTTTTTGAAAATATTTCAGTGGAGTGTCTGCAGTGGCTTGAGGTATAAGCCACACTTAAATTTCCAGGATAAGGTCCAAGCCACAACTGCTGTGGCCTTTAATGAGATAAAATGACATAGTGCATTGCTGACTTATTTATACAGTTTTAAGCTTCTGGAACAGAACCATACAAACAGTTGCTTTTGTAGAAGATGTGGTGCCATTAGCTGGTATGTATTGTGCTGATACAGTGGTAATACATGTTTTAGGATGAATGTAATGCAATTAGGCTTTTATGCATTTTACCAATTATTACAGTGTGTATTGATATATGCATTTGTGTGTGAATGTATGGTATTCATGTTGGATTGGTGTAAGCAATTGAAGAAAAAGATGGCAAGAGAAATTTGTAAACATACAATTGTTTGAAGAAAACAAAATAAAAAATAAAACAAAAATAAACAGAATAAAAAAAATCATAGATACATTTTGAGGACTTACTGCAGTTCCTAGTGATGATATATTAGTATGGTTTTAGTTTAAATTTAGTAAGTTGGTTTTATGTTTCTGATATGATCTTACTGAAAGCTGCGGGTGTTTCACCCTTGTAGTAAATGTAATTAGACAAGTTTTCTTTGTGGGCAAGCTTTGTACTTTTCACTTGGCCGAAGCATTTTCTTACTTAGAGATTTATTTTCTGAGAAAGTGTTTCTGCACAGATTTTTCCATATCAGTCTTGGAACTCAAAGAAACAGGAAATCTTACAAGAGTCAAGTCAGTAAAGCATGTTATCAAAATGTGCCACATCTTTCTTGTTCGTGTTCACTGAACAACCTTCTTGATTTAATTTTTTTCCTTTTTTAGTATCTCTGAGTTAACTTCCACTCTTACACATTAACCCAACCACACCTTTGTACAATAAACATGAAATTTTTTGAAGCAAGGACCTTGAAGGTATTTCGATCAGTGCTAGCAGGTATTTTCCCCAAGAATGGGTGAAGCAGAAGCTACCATGTTTGCTACATGTGTCATCTGGTAGCAGTTAACTCTTCAGCAGGTCTGAAGTTGAATTTCAGAAATAGCTGCATCTTAAGCCCCAACAAAATCAACACTTTTGGATGGGGTTTCAGGCCAAGTGTTTTTATGCGTCATGGGAACAGTGGAAAATAGAGTATGGTTTTTATCAGGTTTGTGATGAGATTCAAAGTAGGTTACAGAAAAGTATCTTCTGGAGTGATTTAACTAAGGATTAGTAGACAGCAAAAGGAATGCAAACAAAAAGATGTCCATTGAGCTGCTAATCTGTACTACTCTGTAGGTGCTAGTCTGTACTACAGCTAAAAATAAAGTAAGTCACAGTTTGTGGCAGCTTGGAATGCTGACAGCCAGCAAAGCAGGGAAGTGATAATTGGCATCACTGCTATTATGTGAAAATTTGAGCTTTGCAGAAGATTGAGAGAAAAATATGAAGCTGGAAGGTAGTCTTTAAAACAAGAAAGAATAGCAATAGGTATATATGAAGTCTTTAACAGAAAAGAACATTAAAAGCTAATTGAAAATTAGCTCTGAATTTCATGTTTCTTTGTGCTTGCACAGAAATAAGGCACCTGCTCGCTTGCTTTAAAACACTTTGATATGACTTAAATACACCATGTGGAGATCCCAGTGTAACCTTTAAAATGCATGAATGGAGTTTGTTGTGATCCATCCCAAGCCGGGTAACCGGCTGGGTAACCTCAGGCTCGATCACTTTCCCTTCTTGAAAGGTCACGGTTATCACTGCAGTCTTCTTTTCAAAAGCATGATAAAAAGATTCATTTGCTGTCTCCAAGCATGTGTGATATGTATTAACTGACTGAACCACTTTTTTTTAATCTGACAAATCACGTAAGGGAAATTAAGCCCTGTCTAATATTAAGCTCTTCAGAAGTCAGTCAAGGGAAGCCACATTTACTGAGATCATTTTGACTGAATATTGAGGGCCACAAGTACTAAGTACAAGATTTTAAACATTATAATGAACTAATAATTCCCTTATTTGAGTTATTTTTTTCCCTGAGTCATTGGGGATGTTTACAAGGTATACTTTATTAAAAAAGTATACTTGTCAGGGCTGTGGAAAAACTCATCAGGTGATATTTTGAGAAACAACACTTAACTGTATTTAAAGAGTATTATACTTGTACCTCTCCACTAATTTTACATCACACTTGTCACCTTTCATGTCTCTCTTGGTCTTTTTTATTTCATTTGTAACATCTTGTTTACTATATTTCTGTCCTTGTCTTGCCCTCACATTTTCAGTTGAGATCCAGGAGCACTTGATTATTTTCTTTGGATAGTCCTTCCGTTCTTAAGACTGCTTTAAAACTGCACCTTTCTAAATGATGTTCTTCTCTTCAACACCCACCCCCCAACCTGCCCTCCTCCTTCCTTTTGTTATTTAGCTCATTCATCTTGAACTATCTTTGTATTGTATTGATTAAATTCCTGGTTGTCATTCTGCCAACTTGTGTACCATCCAAATTCTAAAATGGGGTCAATAAAAGGTGAAAATTCAGATGGATTTTATGCGTGGATAAATTTTAAAAATGAAGTAGCCATCATTTAAAATTTTCTGGAAAGAGAAAGAAACGAAGCATCTTTTTTTTTCATTAGATGATAAAGGATATGAGGAGGATGGTGGTATGAAGTTATATTAAAAACGAATTTTTACCGCCTTTTCTCAGTCCCTGATTACATGAGAAAAAGACCTTACAAATATCACCAAAAATACTAGCATGCTGTGTTCTGGCTTTGCACCACTTGGGACACGTGAAACAAGAAGTAAGGCAAGTGTAATTTTAGTAAGAACAATTGGTAGTAACATCAGAGACAAATACTGGAGATGAAGTAAAGAAGTAGACCTAGAGTAAAATACTGCCGTTTGTATCATATATGTTCTTTGCTGACTGTTTTGATTCCATCTTTGTTCTTGTCGGTTGTTTGCAGCATCATGGGAAAATTAAAAAGACCAATTTTATGAAGAAACATGAGAAGGTATGTATTTTATCTTTCTAAACTGAGCTTGGCAGCAAGTATTTTCTTTCTGCTGTACTTGTGGTTTAGTATTTCATTTTGTGTCATTGGTTACTGTAGAAACAGCAGAATTGTGTAAATAACAATTATTGGTGTGTTAGTTTTGTGTGATAGAAACTTCTCTGCCATACTCACGTTTTTATTTTATTGAAACTGTAGCATAAAATTGTCTCCTAAAACCACATTTTTGTGTGTAACAAACTGTGTTTAATAAAGGTAGTTAAAGACATTATAGGTGGAACAGCCAAATTTCAGAATTTGTCTAAAAAAAAAATTCTGTATTCTTTAAAAAATTATTATAGAAAGAATTCTGTAGTGAGGGAAACAGAAACATAAGGATAAAGTATTGCACTTGTAGTGTTATAACTCATAGTGTTATAAATAAAGACTCATTTCCTTCAGTTGGTGTGATGGTTTATATCAGTATGTCTTCTAAAGACTGATTTACAGATCAGATTCACCCAACTCCAGTGAGTGCCTGCATCTAAAATAGTGTCTTTTTATAGCCAGTGCAGGGCCAGTTGATACAACCATTGCAGTATAGGGTGTGATTTGGCTCATACTAAAGTAGGTTCTATGTTCAGTCAGATGAATTGCATCACAAATTGTATTGATTAGATTTCTACTGCCTATAATGGGAATTTAGGAAACTAGCTTGGCTGTCCATACCAACTTGGCAGGAAGCTAACATTAGGTGAAATAAATCCTTCCGTTAAAGTTTAGGTACAGCAAGACTAAATATCTGTTTTGTGATTCTTAACTGTGTTCAGTCCAGTCCAGAGACCATGAGGTTTTTTTAATTAGTAGAAAATGAATCTTGTGAATGAGGTGAAAAAATTTACTTTATCATTCTATTAATTGCTCTGTTGCTGAAAACAGCAGAATTTGTTGGGTTTCTTTGCATGGTTGCCCTGGAACAATGTTTTTCCAGTTTAGTGAAAAGTGAGAGATCTTCCTGGTGAAAGTGTTTTTGCAGGAGTGGACCTTTTCAGATGTCAGTCAATCAGAAGATCAAATGTATTGCTGTGTTTTTTATTGGAAATGAGTTTATCTTGTATATCTGCTTCAGTTTCAGTCTAGGATTTGTTTTGTGTCAGAAATTTCTAGCTTACAACTGAACATGCTTCATGTGTATAGCAACCAGAGAAGTTTGGAAATGCTTTCTGCTAAAGAAAGAGGAGAAGTATACTTCTGTCTTTAAGTAGATACTAAAAAGGTTGAAAATTCAGCCAGCTGAGGTTAAGAAGTTTCTCCCTTTTGTACAGATAATTTAGTTTGGGTTAAGCTTTTACTCTTCAAGAACACTCGTGGTTCTCATTGTTGATGGTGAAATTTTGGAATGTGAATACATGGCTTGCAGTTTTGGGATGGTGCCAGGTGAGCAGTGGGAACGTGAACCTGACACTCCAGGTAAAAAGCACAAGCACAGATAGTGACAACTGGGGAAAAATCTTTTTTGAACAATGAATGTATTACTGAGGTGGAAAGATGACAGAGGACACACAGAATTAATTTGATGGCTATAAAACTTTTTGACCAGGTTTTCTGGCTGTGGAGGGTATCTTTCTTTTTAAGAAAGATGTTGGGTCTGTTGCATTTTTATGAATACTATTGTGTGTAGCATTCTGCCTTATCTCCTTACAAAAGATTTGTAAAATTCTTTATCATGTTACATTTGAAGGAATTTCTAAACCATTCTTATTCTTCGAAGAATTTATTTCTGTCAAAGAAATAAAAAAGAAGTGTTTTTCCTAGAAGTTAAACTCTCTTAGAGTTAACTCTTCTGGCTTTTTTAGAGGAAAGCATTTCTCTTAGATAATTTGAAAGCTCCAAACAGTATTCTGTCTAAACGGAGAGCTGATAATACTAAGAGCAAGAAATTTCTGAAGTAACTGTATATACACTAAATAGAGCTTCAGAGATTACTGTATGCTAATTGGATTTGCTAGCTGCTTGGAGTGCACCCATTTTAATTATTCTCTTTGTTGACTTTTTCTGTTGATAATAATGAATATGCTTCGTAGAACTGGCATGTTTAGAAGCAGAAGGACAGGCAGTTGTACAGTTCATAACTTACACCAGGTCTGCATTCTGACTGAGGGTGCCATGCTGAGGTTTTGACTACGTGTTTCCATGGTTTTTTACACTTCTTGCTTTGCTAGCCAAGAGATAGCTTTGGGGACACCTCCTGGGTTGGAAAAGTTAAAACATGTATTGGAAATAGCTTTTGGTTTTGCTGAAAAAGTGAGTGGTTGTGTGTCACTGATGACTAACACCACAGAGATGCTGGTGGTGCATTTGAGATGTTCTTTCTCAGAAGCATTTTTGAACAAAATTTCCCTTGAAAAGCCTCTTTAATCTTGGTTGTTCTGCTGGTAAGAATAAATCAATGTACTATACAAAAAAGGCAACTAGAAGTCAAAGTAGAGAGAATTAAATACAAACTTAAAAGGAAACAAGTATTTCCCTTGTAAGAACTTTTGACAGTGATGGTACGAATCTGTGTTGTCCTAACTATGCTGCCCAAGTTGTAATACTACCCAGATTTGCACTATGAACTGTATTTCTTTTTTGTAAAATTAGTTATTTAAAAAATGCTCAACATTGAAAAATCAGAAACTTTTATTTATTCGAATTCCAGTGAATGCAATGCTAATACATACAATAATCTGTAATGCCTGAAATGTCCATTGGTGTCAGTTGAGGTCTGAGGCATGTAGGGTGCAAAAGAGCTCTGTAAAGGCAAAATTGAGTAAATATGCTGTGTTCTGATAAATTTGTCTGTAGCTGGCCAGTAGCTCGTTATACAGCAGCTCTTTACAGCAAAGCAGCTGACCTTGGGCCCAGCCATCTGAACTCCTTATTTTAGCCAAACTTGTGGGGAGGCAGATGCACTCTGAGTCTTACACTCAGCACTCTTTGTGTTGCATCTGGAATATTCTGTCCAGTTTTGTCCCCCTTCTTTGGAAGGAATCCTCAAGCTCCCTTCCAACCTGAACCATTCTCTGATTCTGTGAATGCCATAAAACATAATCTCTTGTCTTTAATCCTTAGATTGGGCAAGGTTATTTAATTGGACAAGTAAATGTATAAATCTAGTGACAGGAAATTTGGCATCAGATCCTCTGTTATAGCTCAAAAATGTTCCTATTTGTTGTGCAGTTTGAACATTTGCCACATTAAATAGATCTTTTTGTCTACATCTTTATCTTGATCAATAAGCATGTATTCAGCGTTTTCCATAATGTGAAGGTAGGCTGTATGAAAGATGACTGTGAATTATAGTGCCTTCTCAGAGACCAAAAAGATGTGAGAATAACATTTTGTGGTACTCCGGGAAAGATCTATTGGATTGAAAAGTCATGTTTCTGTTGCAGACCAGCAATCACCTCCTTGGGCCAAAGCCATTTCCCCTGGACAGATTGTTAGCAATATTATATAGTATTGTGGACAAGAGAGTTGCTCCAACTGCAAATATATTTTCCCAGGTGAGTGTGTACTTATTTTATTTACTTTTTAGTGTCTGGAATTCACAAAAGGGTTTTACATGTCTTTTTTAAGTCATGAGAAAACAAGAAAACAACCACAACAGTAATTTAGATTGAAGGCTCAGAGTAGTATTTCTGTGTATTACTAGCTGTGAATTCAGTACCTTTATCTGTGTAATGGTCTGAAATCTGCTAACAGCTAATTTTTCCTGGTCCTGGACTGTGATCCTTGATTAGTTCCTTGGTTTCTCATTGAAGTCTATAAGCCTATTTACATTTCAAGTTAAATGTATGAATATTCACTGTCCAGTGGCCAGTATTAGCCACCTAATTAGTCACATGTAATGCATGTTACAAAAATGCAGTGGTGAAGAAAGAGCAGAGGGAGTAAGGTATTTACAGGTGAAAGATGTTTGCTGTGGTAGATGTATCTAATGCTTTTCATTTGGACAGAATGTCAGTCTTGCAGAGAAGAGTGACTATCCCATTTCACTAGATGGCAGCATAACTATAGAGTTGAGTGGAATTAAGTAAATATAGTTTTCTCTAGACCTCTGTGTTTATCAAGAGTATATTGACCTATTCTGTATAAGTGAAGATAGTTTTCTACTATCTTTATGGTTATTATTTATGATTCTCAGGTATTTCATTTCCACCTTAGAAATTCTCAATTTCATCCTGCTTTCCAGTTGTATGTAGCTTTTACTTACTGAAATATTTTCTACCTTTCATTGTTAGGTATCAAATTTGACCAAAGAATATTTGAATTTGTTTTCTTTGTTTATGTAGAGTTCTAGGAGTATATTTGTGTGTAGGTTGTTAGCTGTGTATTCTCTTATTCTGGGCTATCAAAAGTATCTTGGTATATATTAGATGTGAATGAATGTTTTACAGTGTATTTTACAAATGCATTTATATATATACAATGCATTTATATGCATATTTAACATACATTCCAGGTAAGAGAACAAATGTCTTTATTCCAATGCACAGTTAAGTAGTACTGAAGACATAGTTTGTAAGTAGAGTGTAGCTCCCCCTTAGACTACATTACAGAATGAAAAAATTCAAAGAAATGCTTCATTCTAATTCAGCATGCACTAGATGGCAGTGTTATCAAAGAATAACTGTAATTCTTTATTTTTCTGATGTCTGTAGATTAAGCTATAAAGATATAAAAACATTGTATTTAACCTTAACCGATTTAGAGCAAAGAAGTTGAAATTAAATGTTTATGCAAAACTAAAATTTTATAAATTCTTTTAAAAATATTTGTAATTATAAAGCAATTTCTGCATTAAATTTTAAATAAAAACATTGAAATGTTTAATGTTAAGTAATAAAAAGATTTTAAAATAGGTTTTGAAAGTAGTTTAAGCTAGGCATAATATTTAATTGCATTCTTTTCTTGAATAGTTTTAAACAATTTATATTCCACTGATTTTTGCCACTAGTTGTTCTGTAAATATATTTTTCAAACAAAGTAAATATTTGGGAGTTGGGTTATCCTTAGCAGTATTGATACATTTTACTGTTAGATAACACAAGCTTTTATTTTCTTGTTTGTATGTACACCATGGAAATAATTCTAGAATTGTACAGAAGTTTAAAATGTTTTAAGTCAAATATTTGGCTTCTTAACTGATTCAAGATTAATTTTATGTGCTCCTTAATTTGTAAACTGAAGGGCTGTACATGAACCAAATACATAATAATTCTTCCCATGTACTGTCAGAAAATAGCATGCCTTGGCTTTAAAGTTGATCAACAATCACAGTCAAGATTCAAGAAGGACTAGCAGCTGCTTTAAGCTCTGTCATTTGCTGATTTTGTGATATTTCTTATTGCTTCTTGTTTCACTGCATAATTTCTATTCACATGAAAATTTTGGTTATTAGTTATTCAAAAGTGAAACTTTTATGCTAATAAGCAGCAAAATTTCATTTTTTCTTTTAATGCTAGGGTTTATTGAAAATGTTTCATTTTTGCTAGATAGAACTTCAACTTAAAATTTGAATTTTAATCTAACTTTTGCCCTTTAATGATATTAGTCCTTAAAACGGCCTCATACTTTCTTTTCAAGCCAAAAATTAATGTGTTTCTGTTAGAAGCATGATCTTTGCAACTAAGACAAGACTAAGTTTTTTTTCTGCTGTAACTTCTTGTTTTAATTGGATTACATGAGAAAGAATTGATCTTATTCATTTCTGGTTTTCCTCACTAACAGGAGAGTAGCACCAGGGGGAAAAAATGCAAATTTCCACTTCTGCAAATGAAAATTGTTTCTGTTGCCACTTAAAAGTTGAAATGTCTCTTGGTTTTGTGCTCTTTTTAAACAAACTTTTCACACATCTGGTGAGGATTGTTTGAGAGGAAGTTAACATAAGGTCTGGGGTTTTTAGTTCTAGCCTATTGATCTCAGTACCTACAAAAATGTCTACTTTCACTTGGGAAGTTTTTAGTGCTCATTTGTCTCCAGAATATTCACTGGTTTTTTTTAGTAGCTCTAATTTGTCATGATTCTGTTTTTTAACACATTGTCTGTTAGTGTAACATGTCACTGAATTTGTTTGTTTGAATTTATTTGCTTGATTTTTAAACCAAGAGATAACAGAGGTTAGAGCACTGTTGATTTCTGCAACCATTTCAGAGGATGAGAATAAATATTTTTCTTCAGGTGCATTTTTGTGTAATAATTTAACAGATTGCTGTCACAACTGGGCAGTACGTTCTATGTCTTGGACAAAACTCACACAATTGATGGTCTGGTTGGATGTATGATTGGGTTGAGCATGTGGCTGAAGTATTCTAAAAGATAAAATATGGTGAAAAGATGCAAATGTACTTTCACACAGTGCTAAAAACAGTACAACTATGGGGTATGCAGTCTTTGTAAGTCAGAGAGTTTCCTTATTTCGGTACAGCAGTCAATGCTTTTTCAGGCACAGGGAACAACCAGAAGTATTATTTGTGTGCCCATGTGGACTCACTGTTCAGAATGGGAAATGTGCATTGTGACCAAGTGCAATTACTACAGAATGGAGGGATGCAAAAAGACTTTACAATGCCTCCTGCAAGTGCATTCTGCAGAGGTTCTGAGAGTCCAATCAGTTCTGGTTTGTAGAACAGTAGTGTTTCATTTTAGCCTTCCCACAGAAAACACAAAGAAAAATAACATTATTCTCTTTATAAGAATGTGCCATAGTATAGGACATGAATGAATTTATGCACAAAGCATTGGGCAAGAATTATCATTTAATTTAAATGAGCTCATTTTACATTGAAGGGGACAAGGGCTGGTAATTTTATATCACAACCACTAAGCAAGTAGCTGTTGTTGTTATGGTTTACAAGCCCAAATTAACCAGTACTTTTTCCTCTACCAGAATAGTAATTGCTTCTTCAAATAAATGAAGTTCTCCTGATGATTTTTCATTTCCTAGGCCTTTTATCTTACTTCTGCTTTCTTGTGAAATATGCTTTTCATAAAGAGGATTGATTAGATCTACTTGTAGTTTTGAGCTATGATGTTATCTAAGGTAAACTGAAATGAAAACCTTTGCCTTGCATACTTTTGCATATTTTATTCCTGTTAATACATCCCTGAATATTTGGGAAGACATCTCTGCAGAGAGGTTTGATAACTTCTCAGAGTATGCTAATAGCTGAAAACTACCAAACAGGTAACTTACTAATCAGTAACTTCAGTTCTGTTTGCATTTTTACTCTAATGCACTAAAGTTAGGTCATCCCAGGTTTGGGTTTGATGTTATTATATTTGGCAGGTATTTTCAGGTAGTTTATAATTAGAATTCACTTCTGACTATAGTGCATTTGGAAGCACAGATTTCTACAAAGGCTGTTTATCTCAGTGAGTATACGGAGACACATCATAGTCTATATTTCATTTATTAGACATTTCTTATGTCTTTGATAGTGGATTTAAGAAAAGTGTCTGAATTTTCCAAAGATCACCACAAATTCATAAAACTAATGTAGTTATCAATGTGTAAGAATTTGGAATGAAGATTAACAAACTTGAACTGAATCTTACCACCTCTGTGAAGGATAACAAAAAGTCCTTCTACAGATACATCAATAGCAAAAGGAGGGGCAAGGAAAACCTCCATTCTTTACTGGACATGGACGGAAATATAGTTATCAAAGATGAGGAAAAGGCTGAGGTATTTAACAGCTTCTTTGTCTCAGTCTTCAGCAGTAAGACAGGTTGTCCTGAGGACAGCTGGCTTCTGGAGCTTGTAGAAAGAGATAAGAATCTGAACAGCCCCCCTGTAATCCAGAAGGAAACAGTTAGGGACCTGCTTGGATCCCCACAAGTCTATGGGACCAGATGGGATCCATCCCAGGGTGATGATGGAGCTGATGGAAGAGCTCACCAAGCCTCTCTTCATCATCTACCAACAGTCCTGGCTCACTGGGGAGATCCCAGATGATTGGAAGTTGGCCAATGTCACACCAATCCACAAAAAGGGCTGGAAGGAGGACCTGGGAAACTACAGGCCTGTCAGCCTGACCTCAGTGCCTGGCAGGGTTATGGAGTAGATCATCCTCAGTGCAATCACACAGCACCTACAGGAGGACAAGGGATCAGACCCAGCCAACACGGGTTTAGGAGGGGCAGGTCCTGTCTGACCAACCTGATCTCCTTTTACGATCAGGTGACCCACCTGGTGGATGAGGGGAAGGCTGTGGATGTGTCTACCTGGACTTCAGCAAAGCCTTTGACACCGTCTCCCACAGCATACTCCTGAAAAAGCTGGCAGCCCACGGCTTGGACAGGGGCACTCTGTACTGGGTTAGGAACCGGCTGGAGGGCCGGGCCCAGAGAGTGGTGGTGAATGGAGCTGCATCCAGTTGGGGGCCGGTCACCAGTGGTGTCCCCCAGGGATCAGTGTTGGGCCCAGTTCTGTTTAATATCTTTATTGATGATCTGGATGAGGGGATTGAGTCCACCATCAGCAAATTTCCAGATGACACTAAACTGGGGGGGAGTGTCAATCAGCTGGAAGGCAGGAGGGCTCTGCAGAGGAACCTGGATAGGTTGGAGAGTTGGGCTGATTCCAACGGGATGAGGTTCAACAAGGCCGAGTGCCGGGTCCTGCACTTTGGCCACAACAACCCCCTGCAGCCCTACAGGCTGGGGACAGAGTGGCTGGAGAGCAGCCAGGCAGAAAGGGACCTGGGAGTTTGGATTGACAGGAAGCTGAACATGAGCCAGGAGCGTGCCCAGGTGGCCAAGAAGGCCAGTGGCATCCTGGCCTGGATCAGGAACAGTGTGGCCAGCAGGTCCAAGGAAGTGATTCTTCCCCTGTACTCAGCGCTGGTGAGGCCACACCTCGAGTACTGTGTCCAGTTCTGGGCCCCTCAGTTCAGGAAGGACATTGAGGTGCTGGAGCAGGTCCAGAGAAGAGCAACAAGGCTGGTGAAGGGACTGGAGCACAAGTCCTATGAGGAGAGGCTGAGGGAGTTGGGGCTGTTTAGCCTGGAGAAGAGGAGGCTCAGGGGAGAGAGACCTCATCACTCTGTACAACTCCCTGACAGGAGGTTGTAGCCAGGTGGGGGTTGGTCTCTTTTCCCACACAACTATCAGCAAGACAAGAGGTCATGGTCTTAAGCTGTGCCAGGGGAGGTTTAGGTTAGATATTAGAAAGAATTTCTTTACGGAGAGGACAATCAGACATTGGAATGGGCTGCCCAGGGAAGTGGTGGATTCTCCATCCCTGGAGGTTTTTAAGACAAGACTGGATGTGGCACTCAGTGCCATGGTCTAGCAACCGCAGCAATCCTGGATCAAGGGTTGGACTTGATGATCTCAGAGGTCCCTTCCAACCCAGCTGATTCTATGATTCTATGAAACTTAATTTTTTTTCAATCTGGCATAAAGAGAAATAGCATTGCAAATTGTTTTCCATAGAGCAAGAGGTTTTTATCTGAAGTTAGGATAAATCTGCAGATATGAGATTTAGAGTAGTGTATTAAGTGCCAAATGTGATATGAGTCTATTAGAAGTACACAAACCCACTGATGTACATAACATAATTCCAGCTGGAGGGAGCCAGAGGAATGTAATTTCCTTTAATTAAGGGGGGGGGGGAAGTGCCCTTTCTTGGAGTAAAAATCTGAGAGGTTTGTTTTCTTTTTGTCTTGCTTTCTTGTCTGCCCCACATGAATAGAATAAAGAATAGCTGGTATTCTGTATGTGAACTGGAACAGTATGTGGCGATTTACCTGCAAGATTTCTTTGTCCCTGTTGTGTTAGAAGCATGCTTTATATCTTGCTTTTTCAGATGATAATTTGATAATTAAACTGCCCTTTTTTTTGTAAATTGCTGACTATGGTAAAACTCTGATTGCAATATTGGAAAGATGTTTGATTTTGTTATCTACTACTTTGATTTGTAGTATGTCTTGTATTGTGTTGTAGCCTTTCTGGACACCAGATACCTGCATACTGATCATAGTTCTAACTCTGTTAGTGCATTATGTTAGATTCCCTTGATGTAGCAATTTCATAAAGAGGAATTTGATTCTTTGATTCTATAATTCTGTGGTTTGATCTTATGAATACGGTCAACTTATCATTTTTGTCCAAATGGAAAACATTCTAACTGCTTCTACAAGCTGAGATTGTATTAATGTTAGAAAATACTAAGTTTTTCATTCCACATTTGACAACTCTTGACAGAATAAGAGTAATTCAGTTTTGTTGGATCAGCTGTACTGTGTTCCAGCTTTCCTTGCTGCTTTTGGGGACTGCTCACAGGAACATTTTGCATCTTGCTTGACTAGAGCCATTAACACTTTTATTAACATTTTTTTAACACTAATAGAATACTCTCCATTTTAAAAGCGAGCAGGTAGGAGAATTCCCACAGAAAAAGGTGTGCTTTAAAATGTGTTTTGTGCTACACTGTTCCGTAAGAGGCCTTATTACAAAGTAGAACAAAGGTGAGTGGGGGCTATTTTTGTTTTACAGTATGCAAGAAAGACAGAGCATGCTCTTGTACTGGTTATATGTCCATAAGCAGATTAATTTTTTTTGTTGTTAATTTTTTTGAAGATAAGCGAAATGCTGGAAAAATGAAAGTTCCTGCTGATTCTGTTTTTCCTTCTCTGAAACCCTTTTACTGTAAAAGTTCCTAAGTGTTCTGCTTGTCCTTTTTCTGGATAAATGGATAGAGTCAGTGCTAAAATTTTACCTGAAATAATTGAGAAGTTTGTAGCTATGTAGGTGTGGGGGGCGACTATTTGATGGAATATATTTCTGTCCTGTTCTCAGTTAAGCTTAGCATTCAGAACTTCATAACTAAAGTTTATATTATAGTGAAATTTCTTGTTTTCTGGTTGATTGTTAAAAAAAGAAGTTTTTTGTCTCATAGATAATATTATTACAAGCTGACTCAAGACATAATTACAGTGTATTATGCATCTGATTTTGGAGACTGTCTTTGTTTTATACACCCATTAGGTGGTACTGCTGCTCAGTACCTCAAAATTAGGTAGAGATTTGAATAGTTGTGTACAAAAATGTTGATCTGTTTGAATAATTATTTTATATGTTGTTGAAAGGTGGAATTATTAAGTAGTGAATATTCAGAAGTGAGATGATTGTAAAAGCTACATGTCTCTTAGGTTTGATTGTGCATGTAGATTTTTCTTAAATTTTGTTTCTGAGATATAAATAAATGTATTCTCATGTATTTTCCTGTTTTTATAACTTCTTGAGTTCTATACTTAAATTACAAAGGACGATGTCATCAGCCTCTCCTTCTGTCCTATGGATTTAATTTGCAAATGACTGTTTGCATATTACTGTCCTCTTGCTTCAGAAGAAAGTACATCAAATTGCACAGCCTAATCCATTCTGGCCACAGGAGTTTTCATCTCCAGAATGATCCTACTATAATGCCTTGCAGGGGGAAGCATTTACTTTTACAAAAAAATATCAAACTATATAGAAGAGGTCTTAAAAACTTCTTTTAAAACTTTTTTTCTTTTTCTTCATGAGAACTATCAAGATTTATGGTATACCTCTCTATCTAGTTAGTCAGAAGATCTTTACTTCATAGCTTCCTAGTGACAGGAGTGATCAAATATAAACCATAGACTTTGGGCTTTACTCATTTGTGTTACTGGTCTAAATAAACTTCCCCTCCTTTCAGTGCGAGTGCTACATAGACACAGCTTGCCAGCCCAGAGGATCTCTTAGTCTTCTAGAGTGTCCCATAATGTCTTACACAGCATTCATATATAATTTGTAAATCCCCTGCATGTTTACTGTCCAAGGGGGTTTGGAGTACAATCTTTTGATCCTAGGACTTCATGATTGCCCATACAGGATTTTTTTAAATTGTTAGAACAGCTTTCTTAGCAGTTGGCAATTTGTAGCTGCATTTTAAAAAATATATTATTACTGTGGTATTTGATCCTAATTGTTTTAGATCCTGTGTGCTTTTGTACGTGTATTCTGCATCCAACACACTTTATTTTCCTGGATCTACCTATTGATTAGAAAGCACAGTAATATATTGATCAGTACTCTGTTGATTTTCAGTAGTTTAGGAAGATGGTGATAAAAGGTAGTAAATAACTCTTATTTTCTCATTTTCTGTTATTGGTTACTGGACTAATCTGGCAGAAATTCATGAGCTGAAATGGGAACTTAATGTGATGCACAGCATGGTGACATAGTTAGCACTTTAACACTGACTATGGCAGCTTGAGAGAACCTGCTGTTAAGCAAAAGGAAAGGAGAAAACATTACTTTTAACCAAATAGATGACTCTATTTTTTTTAGGTCTCAGCATGGCTGTGAATAAAAATAAAGGTGTTCTTAGTTCAAGTAGTACTTACTAATTAAAATTGTGAAGAGGTTAATATGCTTGATTTCTTCTACTTTCAGTTGATACAGAAAACACCTTTTAGAAAAACTAATAATATTTTAGCTATGTTATGTTGTTTGATCTAGTTGGATAATGTTTTCATTTTTTTGAGCATATTGTTAATACAGCTTTACAATCTCTTTAGAGGTTTTTGAATCAAATTCTATTCTGTTCTATTTGAGTTCTTTCTTCACAGTAATTTCAAGTGGAAAATCTACCTTATTTCTGTGAAGATCTTCTGTTCCCAGTGTAGCACTTAATCTGTGTTTTAAAAACAGGGTATTTAAGGAGACAAATTGTTGTGAATTATTGAAAACTAGTTTTAAATTTTAGTTATGATAAGGAAAGACTATTGAGAGGGAAGGAGTGAGGACTTGAGATGAGATAGAGTTTATCAGGGAGATAAAAGGAATTCCGAAATTTGTTACGTCTTTTATCTACAAAAATGTACTCATTTCAAAACTTTCTTGTTTTTTGATCTTGGTTTTTATTTGTGTAGCATGTCCCTAAGAATTTGCTGACCAGTAAGTAGCTATTTTTAAGGCTTAGTAAAATTGATTTAAAATAGATTTGTACTTTTCAGTATATATTTAAATAAAAATTGTGATTGAAGTAGGTATGTAAATTTGCTATATAGTGATGAAGAGTTTTATATACTGTGAATTTTTTAATAACTTTCACAAACTATTCTTGTGGCCCTGTGAACATAATGTTATATGTTCCTTGTGCCCTTCACATCTTAGATTGCATGCTATATAACACAGGGAATGTGTTGTATCATCCAACAGTTTTTTTACTTCTGTTTTCTCGGTGCATTATTTGTAAACAGCGTTTGAAGCGTCAAATTTTAACTTATCTATGAAAATGTGTTAGTGTAAGAAAGAAGTAAATATGAATACATGAAAGACAAAACAGAGTTTTCCTCCTTCCAAACTCTGTGCTTTCCATCCCTTTCTTTACACACTTACTTAGAAATTGGTTCCATGTACTTAGGAAGGAACATGGTTTAATACTTCAGGAACAAATTCACACTGTGTTTACATCAAGCAGTTGCAGCTGAAGCTTGTTAGTGATTGCCTCCCCGATTAAAAAAAAAAATTCTTCGCTGTGCTACATGAACTCCTATTGTTTGGAGATAAATAATCGGCTCATCCCCTCTTTAGGGAAGAACAAAGAACATAATAGTACATCTGGTTCATCTGTTAAGACAGCAAAGATTAATTAAGCAAGTACTGCACAACCTCTCTTGATAACATATATATCCAAGCCCAGCCTGTATATGATAAGTTTTTTAATCGCTTTGCTTTAACCATTTAGTGTGTGCTCAAAATCTGTTCCAGAATCACCAGCTATTCACAGATGTAAGATGGGATGCAATACTGAGATAAGGTAAATCAGAGAATCGAGGTAGAGTTCATTAGTTCTCTTGCAAATCTCTTGATTTAACATATATGACTAGAAAGATACGATTAAAGACTGAAAAGAACTTTTTGAGCCCTCAGGTGACATCATTAACGTTCTTTATAAATTTTATCTTTCTTAAAAATAACTTGTCTGGTTTCTCTCACCACTTGGATTAGAACCTATTTGGGGCAAAGAACCATCTCTTTATTGAGCATTTATATAGAACCTGGTAATTGAAATAAAATTTCAAAACTACAACTAACTTGCGGTTAAATAGTTACGTGGAATGCCCTATTTCTTCACTTCCCTGGTGGCTAGAATGTCTAATGTCTAATTCCAGCTTTAAGACAATTAAAGGCAAAATTTTACCTGCTGTACTGTCTTTGTCATTCAGCCTAAATAGCTTTACTTGCTCCTTGGTGTTTACTGCAGCAGAATTGTAAGTACATGGATGTCCGGTCAAGATATTAATTTGACAAGCCATCACTTATTTAATATGTCTTCCACTTCTCTGCACATACATTAATGAATGCAATTGCAGCTTCAGTAATAGCAAGACAGATGGTTCAGAATCACTGGTCGAAGAGTTGGCTATAATTGTTATATTCTTTTTATTGATGTGCTCCTTGGACTGGTGCTCATATGATCCCTTGTCCTCCTCTCCCTGCCTGATGTGGTCTTACATCTCCCTACCTAGATTATGTTCTCTTTAGGTACTTATATCCCACCCTGTCACATGGATACAAATGATTTTGCTGTATCACATGAAATAAATTCTTAGCATTGTATCTTTACCAGGCACCCCTTCCATTTTTTTATGAGGTTGAAAAGTACTGAAACCATGCACAAGAAAAATGTTAGAGCGTAAGGCAGCAAAATGGTACATTAAAGAATATGTTGGATCACTTTGATGAATGCTTGTACTGTTTCTGCCCTGCCAGCTGCAGTCAGTTCTAGCTACTGACTTTCTGCTCCAAAGACCCCTCCTCCTCCAAAGACCCTCTGCTGCTTGCTGTGTTCCTTTGATAGCGGGTAGTGGGGCTTGCAACAGTATCTTGGACAAAAGAAGCAGCTGCATTACAGTTAATTTGAAAGAGAGGATTTCAAAATATGAAGCTTGTTGACAAAAGAATGCCTCTTGGTAGATGAGGAATAGTTAAGAATTTACATAATCTCTCTTCTTCATCTATGGAAGTTAAAACTGGAAATTACTTGGGGAGAGCAGTGTGGAAAATTGATAGCAGGGTATGAGTAAATCTCACTTTAAAAAGTTTATATTCCTAGTAAATGCTGAGAATACTGTTCATTTAAAATATGAAGAATGACAAAATAAGCTGAAACAAATCCTACAGTAGCTCAGACTTGGAAGAGCTGTGATGATGATGATGATGATTATTATTATGGCTGAAAATGGTGCATCTGAAGGCACTTTACGTGCTGCAAAAGCTTTCTGTCCTTATCACTGTATGACTTCATTTCTCACATGAGGTGAAGGAGGATGCATGACAGAAGAAATAATGTGATTATTTTAGGTGAGATTGGTTCTACTATATATGTGTCTGCACAGTAAGAGTACATCTGAGGTAGTCACTTGGTGTGCTTTTCTACTTATTTGAGAGAAACAGACATGCACCCTGAGGTAGACATGAGCATCTAAACCCACTTTGTGAATGAAAATCTGTACTAGGTTACAATGAGCCATGTCCTGATGGACTGATCTTGCTTCATCCTCTAGAAATGAAATCAAGACAGCCTCAGATACAAATATTTACATTGTAGCTATCTAAAGCTAGTCTGTCCTGAAGGACTAAAAAGTATTTTCTCACAGAAAAACCAACTATCAAATATTCCTGCTTGGATGTCATATTGTTGTCAAAACATTTGCAGACTAGGGGCAATGATTGATTTGTACACCTTCCCACTCACTCCTCCTGCAGATTAAGTTGACCATTTACGCTGCGTTGGGTACTTGGGAAGAGCACGCCCAGGACTGCATTGCACGGCTGGCAAGTGGGTGTTGGCCTTTCCATCCCCTTTTGCTGGACTGCTTTTGACTTATTCCTGAGAACAGTTGCTGAAACCCTGACTCTCTGGTGACAAGGTTTTTCTGGTAGAAAATTATTTTGCAGAATTCTGTGATGATGCTACGTTATTTAGATCCTTGGAGTTGCAGTGTGAACCCTACAGCTTTGTACTGTATTTCAGTACCAGCAACTACAGAATAGCTCAGTGTCTTGTGGAAAATGCTGAGTGCAATGTTTTTCCATGCGAGAAGGCCAAATATGTCAAGAAAGGGAGGATCTTCTACCTTTGTTTTTGGAAATATGAAACATGAAGATGCAAAGTGTAACCTCTGCAAGTGGAGTTCATAGAAGATATACCAAAAAAAATAAAAGGCTGCTCAGTTATTTAAATTTCAGGAAGTGTTTTAGAGGTACAATTTAAAAAGATTACTGAGGTTGGGTGTAGATTTTTGAAGATAGCTTAACTAAAACTGAAATTGAAATATTTGAAGACAGATCTAATTCAGATGAGCAGATGCTGATCTGTAAGTGTGTTTCATTAACATTTAATGGTGTAACTTTAACTTCATTCAGATGAACATCCATTACATTGATGTTATCCATGTAGAGAAAGATCTTTAAAAACAAAATAAACAAATAAAACCCCAAAACAAACCCCCAAGGAAATAAACAAAACAAAACCACCAGTTTCAAAAATCTCTTATTTTCAAATTCTTCTCAAATTATTGTGTTGTTTTCTAACTAATAGTTATTTATATATATATGCCGTTATAAATTTATAAATGTTGTCTTTTCTAAGAGGACCTGATGCTAGGTCTCCATAACAATTCACACAGAACAGTGGGAGGTATCTTTCAGTACATGTTTTTACATACTTCTTTCTTACCTGCTCATCTCCCATAAATGTTTCTTGAAATAGAATACAAATGAAGAGTGGGAGATTCATCATCCTATTGTGAACATATTAAAATATTCCAATATAAGAAGTAGAATATACAGGAAGAACATCTAAGTCTTCATGAGAGTTCTGAATTCAGACTCTGGTTAGTGGTGAGTTTAAAAAAAATAGGAGAGGTGGTAGCCAGAATATTTATTGAAAGGCATAGGAAGGGAAGATGAAGACCCAGGTTGGGCTAGATTAATAATTAAAGAGTGCTGTAAATGTTGTTGACCATCTGTGACCTACTTAAAATGAGTAAGAGGGTGTTCCATGTTCTAGATACCTAGGCAAGAAATATGAAAGAGAATGTCAAAAGATGAACTAATGAACATATACATAAAAAAAAACTTTGCTGTAGTACAGAGAGTAAACAGATTGACTTAAGAGATTACCATGCAGACATGAGAAGAAAACTGAAGATTGTTGTTATAAAATTATCTTTTCCAGCTTTTTTTTATTTATTACTAGCATATGGCCTAGGAAGACTTTTTGCAACAGATATTTTCTAGTGTGGAATGGCCTCTAATGGATGTATGACACTGATGGTGTAGAGAAAAGCTTTTTAATAATTTGTGTAGCTGTAGTGCTTGTGAAAGATGCTAGACTGACAGTCTAGAAGACTGGGAGTCTGAAGTAATCTGTTCTGATTCGCTGAACAGGTATAGCAGAGGCATCAATGGCACAAAATCTCTGTATTGCTTTTTAATTGTATCTTGAAAAATCTTTTGTTTTGAGCTAGTTAATAGTGACAGAGACTTGCCATTTAAATTTACCCTGGTACTTAGCTTTTACAAATGAGGTTTTTTGTTTAAATTAACACCTTCTATCATAAAATGTGATGGCCTTCCAGTAGTAGTAGTAAAGGGGGCAGGGTAGCTAACTGGGGGGGACTGACTGGCTGGAGCTGTTGCACAGTGGGCTGGTCCTCTGGTCAGCATGTCCTTGGCCTGCCTTTTTCCTTCCCTTCTAGACAAAGCTGTGAGACCACGCTGGTTTAAACCTTGTGGTAGGCATTTTGTGGGACTAGCCTGTGGAATGTATTTAACTGCTTAATTTCTGTGCAGCTATGACCAGAACCAGACCAGAACCAGGCCACCTCTTTTCGCTGGGAGAAATGAAGAGGTAGAGGTGGAGACTTCAGCACGGCAGTATCTCCTTAGCA
Organism: Manacus candei; assembly: GCF_025592945.1. Classification (NCBI taxonomy): domain Eukaryota; kingdom Metazoa; phylum Chordata; class Aves; order Passeriformes; family Pipridae; genus Manacus; species Manacus candei. Next base: position 1,641,997 of record NW_026138111.1, on the reverse strand, counting down.
GTAAAGAAATCAACTTTTATCACCTCCATGATTAGATTAACACCTACTCTAACACTAATTCAGTGTCTGAAATTCACGATGAGAGCAAAGCCATCTCCATCTGGCTCAGGTGAAGCTTTTGTAGTTTTACATTGTGCTCAGGCACAGGGGATAACTCCCTGTGTAGGAGTGATGAGGAAGAAAGGTAGCAAACATGATAGGGAGTCATCAGTATGATAGGAGATAAAAAATAGTGCTGGAAGTCCTTATTTGATTTTCTTTTGGGTAGAAGTGTTTATGCAGATACTAAAAAAGACAAATGCCAAGAAAAAGGGTTAATTATCTGTACCCTAAAAACCAAAGGTGTTTCAGACTGATTGCCCAAAATAGATGGTGCCTAAAACCTGGCAAAAGAGCCAAACATAAAATGAGTAATATAAACAATTTGAATATATTAGCACTTAAATTTATCATATTTTTAATAAGCTAAGATGCTGATCTCTAGTGCAGCTAATTTTATTTTTTTCTATGGTAATTTGACATGAACAGAGAAGAGATTTGCGCCTGATGTTTTATTAAGAAACAAACAAAAGAAAAAACCACAAAAACCTACACACATCAGTGAAAAGTCAGGATAAAGTGGTAAATTCAAGCTAGCATGCATAAGTGGATATGACCTGAAATAAAGCTGTTCAGAGAAAGGAAAATAATTGCAAAGCAGTAATACTTAAAAGAAGATGTAGGCATGAAGAGTGGCAAAAATTAAAGGCTAGAAGGGAATGACTTGTGAAGAAAGATTAAAGGAAATGAACACATGTAATTATTACTTATAGCTATCTGTGTGCTTGGTGATGTTCAGATGAAGAGAGATGATCCCTACACTAATTTGGCTAAATAGCTACCAGGGGATGATGAAAATGTCTGAAGGTATTTTTATAGACTTCAAGTGCCAAGAAAGGATTCATTTAGAGGAGTTCAAAAAAGGTCTAAGTAGGAGTAATGAAATAAGATGAGGGGAGTCTTAGCTTTGAATGCTATAAAAAACCCTTCTTTTGGAGATGGTAAGGTGTGTGTTAGTCTGCCCTGAAGTTTTAGTGCAATGCCCACTGCTTGAGCTGTTGCAAGTGATAGTGGACAAAATGCTCAGACGTAAACATGAAAGAAGGAAAAAGAATTCTGTGTTGGAGGGAGGAGTGTGAAGATGACTTAATAGATATTTTCCACCTTTAATTTCTATGGTCTCACATATAAATTGACAAAATAAGACTCATGGTACACTAGTGGAACATAATTTATGTAAATTTGCTTTAGAATAGGCATTAACCTTGATCCTTACTTCAATTCTGCATTAAGCCTTGCCTTTGATACAGTAATCTTAATTAAAACTGAATATTTCATGATTTAACTCCCTCTGCCTCATGAGCAGAACAATACTCTTATCTGTGTTACCTATAAAAGTGCAATCCATATAGAGTATCTATTGCATCAGATGATAGACTTGCTTAAGGTCATTTTCATATGAATAAAAGTACTGACAAACAGCAGTTTAATTTGTTTTAAATGATTAACTCTTATTTTGCAACCAAATGTTAAAAGGCTAGTTAAGCAATTTCCTGTGCATGTTAAATTAGGAAATGTTGACCTAATAAGTACTTTCAGAAAAAAAAAACCTGCATGAATAAGGAAAAAATATAAGTATTGGCAGATGTGATGTGTGTCAAGTGTGTCATCATGTAACTGTCAGTCACTGTCATCTTCATAATACTTTTAACTGGATTTCATTAGGTAGTAAGGGAAAAGCTGTTCGTTTCGATGTTAAATCTTAATGTATTTTAAAAGGAACAGGGAGGAATTTGAAACCAGCATAGCAGTTTCCCTATCTATTCCTTATTTTTCTGGAGGGGCTTTTTTTTTTTGGTTGGTTTTAAATTTTTATTTGTTTTGTTGTGGGGTTAGAACAAATAAAGACTGTTCTGGGGAAATGCAGAAGTTAGCCCTATGCTCCAGATCATGCACTTACTTACATGCAAGACACATCATTAACATAGAGAGACTTCGTAGTTGCAGTTACTGACACAGTACAGGCATCTTCAGGTTGCCTGCTGCTTATAAATGGGGACATTTGTAAAGTGACAGTTTTCCTGCTTGAAAAGATGTGCAGGTGTTTGTCTTAGTTCTTTTGTAATGCCATAAAAAAATTTAATTGTATCTGTAGATTGTTAAATTTGTAATCGTAGTTCAGTACCTTATATGAAAGGGCACACAGGCACCGACCTGACCAACTTTGATTGATTGGCCAGCACACTTTGATCACTGAAGGAATGCACAGTAAAAATTCAAGGAAAGAGGATGTGATATGATGTAATGATACTTAATAAATAATATATAAAAAATATATAATTTAGTCTTGCACTGTAGAAGGTAAGCAAACATTTGGGTATCCATCTGTTTTGAAATAGGCCATCCTTTTCTGAAATTCTTCAATTCTTTGTTGAATTTAAGGTGTCAGACTACATGCTTCAGATAAAAATGCAGCTGATATCTGGACTGCTTCTTTACTGAGTACCTGACTTTGGTGATAATTTCATGTGGGTCACTGGAATCTTTGGTTATGTTGGATATTGGTGAACCCAATGTAAGTCGCCAGTGGTTTTTCTCCAAATATAAATCTAGAGTCTTTGTTAAATAATATTTTATAGTCACTTCCATCAGTATTTGAGATATTTTTTCCTCGTTGTCCCAGCTTTTTCTTTGTTGCTTCTAAATATGAAGTTGCAGCTGTGGTAAGCTGGACATCAGTAAGCATTACATATATACTGATATCTTTACTTCCCATTCTGAGCACAAGAAACATAGCAATGTATATTTATTGTGAATAATCATCATATAAATGAAATGGTAGTGTATTTTTGGGCACAGCTGCCTTCCCATCCGTTCATTACATTATTGGATTCTCCTCCTACAGAGAACCCAGCGAACAAATTTGGCAAGTTGAATACATTTATTTGTTGGAGGAAAAACCAGAAAGTGAATAGTTGTTAATATCATATTACATCTCTAGTCCTGTCATTGGGTCTTTATAGTAGAATTGAACACCTGATCCCACTGAAGAAAATTAAACTCTTCTGTTTTGTAGCACCATTTCCCTCCTCTTTGCCTCTCTCATCTGTGGCATTCTCAAATACAGCACTTAATAGTCACAAAGAACAGGGGAATTAACCATGTGGGTCCCTGGCACCAGAGGACGTCCTCTGGCTGGTTCCAGGGAGCCCAAAGGGTTAAATGCAGTTAAGCCTTTCCCCAGCTTTCTGGGAACCTGGCAGTGGCTTTCTTTCAGTTGCTTTGTAATGAGAGGAACAATACCTGAATTCAGCCTTGGGTTGTGTTGGGAGGGGGAAGGATTCAGGTTATAGTGTCAGAGGCAGCAGTAGCACTCGGGCAGTACCAGCAAGTGCTTCACCCTCTGACTGAAAAAAGTGGAATGTTAACAAGGCAAGTCTCAGATAAGACCATATGTATGTAGGGTTTTGTTGTTATTTAATCCATTTCTCTCTGCTTTTGGTTTTCTTTTTAGCTAAATTAATCATGCTGTTTTGAATAGGCTGCATTCTGCCACTGAGAACTGTAACTCACGCTCTGGCTGGTGATGAACCAGCCTAAAAGCAGGGAGACAGTTTTTTGTGGCTTGCACTCAGGCAGGAGTTTGAGAGTCTTGTCACTTGAAGAAAATAAGCATTTAGAAACTAAAATTTAAGCCCTGAGCCTAGATAAGTGATACAGTAAGGTATCATTTTATTAGTCAACTGAATGGAAATTATGTTTCTGAATTAATCACTAAGTTTATTTGTGAAAGAAATGGTCCTGAATGCATTTATAGCTACTGACTGTATTTCATCCTTGATTTCTTCAACAAGCTACTGGTACCAAAGACCACCAAGAAGGTTTAGTCAGAGGCTTCACGGAAATCTCATGCTTATTTCAGTTTTCTAGATTTTCTTATTTCTTTTAAAGAAGAATTTGTGTTATATCTTAAAAAATGAGACAAACAGAAAACAAGAAAGTCTCACCACAAAACAAACTTGTCATAAAGGATAAACATGTCTGTTTGGTTACTGAGTTGTCCATTTGTCCACATCCAAACATTGTTTTGTCTGGAGCAGGGAAGTGCAGCATAAGTTGTTGAGGATAACTCTGTTAAGGCTGCCCCATCCAACTACTCAGTGTGTTTAAATGTGATGATCTTTAGCATGTATAAGGTATATTCATGTTATCTGCTTATCAGAATGTTACTTCATTTCTTGAGAGTCTTCTAGCTTGGTTTCCTAAGGAAATGGACTCAATCACACAACTGTGAGTTTTTTCACCTTGTTTATCTCCTTAACACCTTTTTTTAGCTTATCTGCATCTGACTGAAATTGAGAGAAAGGCACAAGTTTCAAATTTAAACAGAAAAAAAGTCTTATGAATCTAATGAAAATTGGTGTGCCCATTCATACCCTCTGTTCAGGAGACTGTTCAGCAGGTGCACAGGTTTTTTCTTTGACCTGGTGCTGGCTGTTTAGCAAGGACCCAGCCAGGACCCAGGCACACCCAGGGCACATTTTGGGTTGAGAACTGGGGAAGCAGGAGGAGCAGAAAGCGTGTAGAGTATAAGGGGATGTAATAAACAACAGGAGTTACTGCTCTACTCCAAGGCAACAGGCACAAACTGAAACACAGGAGGAATGTCAGGAAATACTTTCCTACTTGTGAGGGTGACTGAGCACGGGCACAGGTTTCCAAGAGTGGTGGTGGAATCTCCATCCTTGGAGATACTCGAGAGCTGTGTGGACAATATTCTGGGCAGCCTGGTCTAGATGGCTTTGCTTGAGCAAGGTGTTGGACCAGATGACCTCCAGAAATCCCTGCTACCTCAGCCCTTCTGTGATTCTGAGTTGTGAGGGAGGTAGAAAAGCTGAAGTTGTAAGGGACATGGACAGAGGGATGTTTGAGATTTTTGCATTGGGAAAGGCTTATGGATAAAAATCTTCCTCACAAAACAATTTTATATTTGAATCTATTTAAATATTAAATATTTTATTATGTATGTTTAATAATGCTAAACATTTTTAATGTACTGAACTTCTTAACCCCAAAATTTACAACTTTTATGTAAAGGGAGATTCAGGGAAGGCTTTGAGGAGAGCTTCTGGCCAGAGAGGCAATTATGTCAGATACTGTCTCAATTGATAGTGTGTATTTTTTGTAAATGCTTTTGCTTTTATGAATTTGTTTCAAGTCAGATTATAACATTTTCAGAACACACCATTAGAGAAAAACATTGCTTTAGCAACGTATAGTAAAAACATTAAGCAATGTTTTTGCTTCTAATGGCTTTATGAAGTAGTAACTTAATCATCCACTTCAGGGAAGAAGTGATGTTATTGTTCCTGTCTTTGAGGATACAGTACTTGAATGGTCATTATTTATTTGAAATAAAACTAGCTTTAAATAAAACTTTTCAACTAGTATGTGGGCTAACTCTTCCTGTGAGCAACTACCTAACGCATTCATATACAGCATGATGGCTTTTGTTGGGTGAATTTGTCCTTTTAGTGACTTGTTAAATACTTTATATGCCCAACTAATTTTCAAATGGTCACTTACATTTTCTCCTTTAAAAAAACATACAAACAAAAATATCTCCATGCCTCTGTATGATTTATACAGTTATTGAACTGGAAAAAGAAGGTTTCCATACTAGCAAATGCAAAACCTCAATTATTATAAAAGGGGACATTATTTGTATCACTTCTGTGGTTGCAAGACTTTTGGGATTTAACTGTTCAACTGCTGTAGTGGTATTTGGTTTATGAACTGAAACTCAGCTGATTGTTGAGGGCTTTAGGGGAAGGGAGAAGGCAGCTAAGAGTAGCCTTTTTGATATGGAATTATAAGTTTTACCACTTCAACTACTGGAACTGTAGTTTCATTTTCTGTAAAAGCTTCATAAGGAGTATTAAATATACTCAATAGTATGTTTCAGAAAGAATTCTGTACCAAGATAAGTTGTATTTGGATGATTTGGAGAGTTCCAGCTCCATTAAGACAACGACTTGGTGAATTAAGATTTTGCACAGCCTGTATTTGTATGTGTGCATGAACGTGTGTACACATACATTGTTTCTAGTACCTGAAGAAATCTCCTAAAAGATAGCCAAAATTAACTGCATTCTTTTTTGCTGAAATTGGTTGAGAGTAGTTTCTACTCTTTAAGTTGTTTAGGACCGTAAATAAACTAAAAAAAGTGAGAAAGGTCTGTTGCAAATAAGATCGTCCCTGTAAACAGCACTTCTAAGTCACTTCTTTAAAGTGATCTTTTAAAAACATGAATTTTATGCATCCCAAACACATCCTCCAGCTGTGAACACTGGATTAAATTCATTCTTTAACATTTTATATCAGAGAGGCAGATGCACTGCAAATGAAGTAAAAAGATCAAAACTGGAGGTAAAATAAGAATAATTTATCCAGCTAATATGTACATGTGATTAGTTTTATCTCATAGGCTGCAGGATAATACTGTTATTTTTTGTAAAACAGAGTTTTGTGGAAATCATTGCCTGCTTTGCTAAGAATGTGATTTTCTTGACAGAAATAAATGTTTGTTGATATCTGTAAGTATCTACATGCTATTTTATTTCTCTTTGAGAAAACTGAGTTTTGTATAATACATATTCAGTACTTGAAAAACCTCCCCCACTGCTTCTAAAACGTCAAAGCTGAGCACAGGGATTTAACCATACAAGTTCTATTGAGATTAATTGGATTTGTATGGCTAAATCCATGCAGTTCTTCTGAAAATATTGCTGTCCCTTGTACATAAATATATGTTCACAAACATAATATCACAAGGAATATTTGGACAGAACAGTAAAATCAGGTTTAATTTATGTTTGGAGATGAATAACTTTTGGTTTACTATAAACTAAGGGTTCCTGTTTAAGTATACTGAGTGAATACTAAGCATGTGCTGTGCTTGCCTTAGGGCTTCATTTTTTTTAAATGCGTGAAGCATTTACATAGGAGTCTTCTGTACTTAACTCAGGAGGGGGAAGAGCATTTCTGATTCATTAATCCCTTTTTCTTTTTCTAAGTAACTGGGTCCTTCACATCATGCACTCAAGAGGTGTAAAATATACAAAGAAGTGGGAGGGACAGGCAAAATGATGCCTGGCTTGCTATAAGGTATAAATTCAAAACCTATTTCTCTTTGCAAGAAGAAAAATAGCAAGGGGAAAAAAGGGCAGCACTAAATTTACTGCATGTGCTTGCATGATATGCAGGTTTGGGATAATTATTTTCTCTCTTGTTCAATAAAGTGAGTTGTTACCATGGTAGCATTTATATTGCACAGTTTCTCTGTTATAAAATAAATGAGAAGAGTTTTAGAGTCAGAAAAGTCTTTGTATGAATCTTTGTAGGGTTTTTTGGGAGGGGAGTCTGTTTGTTTTTTTTCTTTTAATGCAGAATTGTGTCTTAGAAATGCAGTTATAGGCTTAAAAGAGATTATGAAGTTTTGGTGCACTTTGCAGTTAAAATTGGTCAAGTTTTAACAGTCTGTAGTGCTTCGGCAGGACAAGATGTGCAGGACCTGGCAGTTAAATTGAACCCAGCCATGAAGAGGGCGCACAGTGCTAGGCAGCTCAAAGGAATAGTCTGTATGTCCTGATCCAATAACCAGCTCCTGGCAGTAACCATCTTGCCTGTCTTAATGTGTGGTCTTGGACAAGATGTGTTGAGAACTTCTTAAAAGCAGGTCTGAGTCTTCAGTGGCTGAGAGGGACTTCCCAGGGGAAGTGTTCACCACCAGAGCATACCCTACACAACGTTTTGGTTTCTGCTGCTTGCACTTCTCTTACTGAGGAATAGCAGACTGATAGCAACACTTTGTGACCAATTGGTTCTCTGATACCTTTTATTTAACATTTATTGACTGCAATGCAGATTCTACTATGGACATTTTACAATATCCTTGAGCAGTACTTCTGTTTCTGCTTACTGAAAAGAATCCAGAAGACAACCATGTGAGCTGCTTACAGGTTATGTAAAGCTTATGTGAAAAGCCTCCAAGGAGGTGAAAAAATGTTTAGGATATGACACAGTTGATTAGAATGACAAGTACCTTTTCATCAGCTTCTTCTCTCTCTTTGTTCAGTTTTGTTTTTCTCCTGTATTTTCTCACTACAGTAGGCAATAGCTGTATTAGTATGAAGTGACTGTTTTTCATCTGTTGAGATCAAAAAACTTCATTGGTTGTTTGATTCTTTCTAGGTTTTTCATACCTTTCTCTTGATCCCGTCTATGGATTTTTCAGAGTTTGGTAATCAGTACAGTACTTCCGGGGGATTAAGCCTTTTGCAGTGATTTAATTTTAGTATTTAAAAAAATCAGATTTATAATTACTGAATATTACTGAAAAGTCTTGACACAACGATTATCCAAAAAATAGAGTGGCTATCACAACTATTAACTGCAAAAATTAATAAGTTCATTAGCCACAGAAACCTGAGAAATTATGTTTCTTGATTGCACTGTATTCCACTGAAACTAAAATAGGACACTTTGTGGAGGTTCCTTTATGCTTTTAGAATCACTGAATCATTCAGGTTGGAAAAGACCTTCAAAATCATCAAGGCCAACCTTTGACTGAACATCACCATGGCAACTAAACCATAGCCCCAAGTGCCATGTCCAGTTGTTTCTTGAATGCTTACAGGGATGTTGATTCCTCCACCTCCATGGGCAGCCTGTTCCAATGTTTAACCACCTTTTCAGTGAAGTTTTTCCTGATGTCCAGAGTTATCCTCAGATGCTGTGAAGGCAGGAGAAATGCTAATTGGCTGTGTACCATTACTAAGAAATGCATCCCTTTTGCAGGTATTTGCTTCCCACATATTGTTTGTCAGATTCACTGACCAGCAGTGCTGGTGGGTGTGGCAGCACACTGGTTTGCTAGTTCATTGGCTGCCTTGGTTGGCTGTAACTTTTTTACCCAACACATGTTCTTGCCAAACTCATGGCCAGTCTTCGCGAACGAAGATTTGGGAAAGGTCTTTACCCTTCCAGCCTGCGCAGTGGATTTTTTAGGTGAGACACAGTGTGCGCTGAACTGAGCCCACCCTTTAATCCTGAGGTTCATCTGCCGGGACCGAGCGAGCTCGGACGGTGGCAGCGAGGTCCTCAGGACGTAGGTTTGATTAGAGTGACCTTCTCTCAGATGGATGGCCTTACAGGGCTGACGAGCTCCATCTACCCGGAGGAGTTCCCTGACCAGGAATCGAACCCGGGCTGCGGCGGTGAGAGCACCACATCCTAACCACTAGACCACCAGGGAGCCCCTCTTGCCAAACACAAGTGTCAGAAACTGTTTCGGTTTTTTTGGGTTTTTGGATGTTTTTTTTTCCACCTTAGAAAAGCAAGTGATACATGGCATAACTAGCAGAATTTCATGGTTGTGTTAAAGGGTGATGGAAACTGCATAAAAAAACAAGTGTTGTGTTTGAAGAACACAGTTTTTTGATTTACAGTTAATTGCTGACAGATGATGTTTCATGCTGACAGATGATATTTCATGCGCTTTATCTGATAAAGCCAAGTATAACTGAATAAGAGATGGAAAACTGGTAGTTTTGACCATTTTGTAGAATATCTATGCAGAGATATAAAGATATCTATAAATAGCTTTTTCAGTTGCATCTAACGTATTTAACGGGTCATTGAATCTAAATTTTTAATATTTCATGACTTCTCATGGATGGCTGAAAGCTTTGCCTTCTATAGAAAGACTAGCAAAAATGGGTGCTATAAATTTTTAGCCTCTATTGCAGCATATCTAAACTTATAATACACATTTTTTTAATGAAAAGAACATGTCTTACTGTAGATTACAACTATCAACTTGTGCTATTACAGTAGAGTTTGTTTTATTTGTTTTCAAGAAGCTAGAGGAGTGACAGTCTTCATCCTGTCTTTCCCTTGCTTCTGGAACAAAATGCTGTAGATTTACTGATTCAGAACAGAATATTCTTCTTGAGTCTGTTTGGTTTCCTGCCATGCTCAGGGAAGGGAGATTCCAGATCTACCCATTTCCTGCTGCTGAGGAGAGTGACTTTGCAGAGTCCTCTCTTCCCTTGTGCTGCATGGTGACAGTTGGCCAACCTGGAACTGGAATTTGCATTCATCCTTGATGTTTTGTCTGTTCTACTCAAGGGTACCTGTAAACAAAGATATGGGAAGATGTTAAACTTAAATGTCCTGATTTTGTTAGGGAAGAGTTTGAACAGAAGTGTAACTCTTCCTCCCGGTTGCTATTGTACAAGAACTTTGTTTGTAGCTGTCAGTTTGTCCATCACTTATCAAATAAAATTCTAATTACTGTCTTATATAAAAGTAAATCAGGTGTTTAGGGATTTTTTTATCTCTCCTGTTTGATGGCATAATGGTATGATGGCAACTGGTATGACTCAATGCCATATATACAGCTCTTGCTGAGAGCTAGGCAGTGTTGTTTTTAATATCTTGGTGTGCAACCACAGAATAATAAATTTCTCCTCTGATGTATTGATGGGTGCAGTAATGTCAGAATTCAACAATCTTTTTTAGTTCCAGTTTGACAGTACAACAACAGCATGAAATGTATTGTTTCAACAGGTCAGATCCATATGTGTGAACGATTTTATTAAGTCCTTGAAATTAAGATTACTAGGACCCAGTATGCTGGGAAATTTTTCTTGCTTACAATTTTATTATACCCTTTCCGAAGCATTCTTTGCCAGTCCTTTCAAGAGACAGCACACAGGGCTAGGAGAGATCTTTGGTTTGTACCAGTATGATGTACTTACATACTTTAATGATTGATACAAGTTTTTTCTATTTTTGTTTTTGTTACTATTTATTTCTGTTATAGAACCACTAAAATTTGCGGAGTTTATGTAGTCAGAGTGAATGTGGAGTTGATTGCAGTCTTCTGCAATGCATGTAGTGAGTAGATGAGATGCAGCATGGTACTGTGGAGAATCTGTAAAGATCTGTTTTAACAATCTCAAGACACAAAATAAATGTATCTTTAAATTGTTGTTTTTTGGAGCAGACTGTCACTTGAGACTACAGTGTATTTACCATTTGTCTGTTCTTGTGGTTGAAATGTCTGAGTTTTGTATTTTGGGATTATTTGGGTCAAATTTTCCTGGGGTGGTTATTTTAATTAAAATATTCTTGATATCTTGGGCTTTTATGTAAGAGTTGGATCAATACTCTTTAAACGCTTAATTATCATAATCATCCAGAAATAAACTGTAGTTAAGACACATTGAAAATCTGTTTCTTTTTTGGAGAAGCAAGGTAGTTTAGACTTAGAACATATTCCCAAACATCTGATTATGAGAAATCTCTTAATTTCATTATTTCTGCTCTTGGCATATACAAAGGACGGATTTTTTATCCTCAGGACAGGTTTGAAATCCTAATTGCTTTCATTATTTTTTAATACAAAACTATATTTACAAACAGAACTCCTTCATATAGCAGTAGAAGGCTGGTATGTACACCTTTCTATACTGGGATAGCATTAAAAATTTTCTTCTGTTCTTTATAGAACTTGTCTTGCAATATCTAGAAATGGTGCCGTTGTGGGACAGAAATGTTATAAGTGAAGGGGGGGGAAACAGGTGAAAAATTTCTAGATTTGGGGAATTAAGGTTATATGCTTGGTCAGTTGCACCAAGGTTTGCTTCTGGAAAACAGTGTTTGTGTTGCCTTCCTCATCTAAAAAAACCCTTTTGGAACCTGAGACCTCTGATGCAGAAATGAATGAGGGGATGGCAGAAGGATACTTGTGTTGGCTAGTGCCTGTGCCTTGAAAAATAGCCAGCCTTTGTCTGGTGTCCACTTTATGAAGCTACCTGACTTAAGTAATCAAATTAGCTGTAAACATCATTCCCCAAGTGTTTCTTTGGCCATCTGTTACCATCTTCAGTTGCTCAGATTTTGAAGTATAGACTAGAAAGGGCAGTACTTCTGAATTATCTGTCTATAACCTAGATCTGTAGTCCTCCTACTCAGGAGTTGTTGTGTTCCCAGGTTGTTATGGAGCACATCAGATGCATCTTCAACATATTACGAATACATTCAAACCTTCTTTTGCTTATCAAAATTAACTCCTGTCATCAGTTCCGGGGGCTTAACAAATTTCTGAAAATATTTCCAGATAATCCTCAGGTACAGAAAATAATTTGATCCTTTCAGAAAACACCACATCAAGCAAATTTGTATCATGCCTTTCATGCCTTTATGAAGTACTTTATTGATCCTCAAAGTTAGGGAATTGACTCAGAAGTACTGATTTATCCATGCATCACTCTATAGAGGTTTTTATGTTTTTTTTAAAGTTGATGAGCAGAGCGAGACAGAGAGTAAAGTGTTGTGAATTGCCTTTTATTTTCCTTTTTCTTATTAGGCTAATTGATTAATTCTGAAGTAGATGTGCTGAGAGAAAAAAAACGTAGCTTTTTCCTAATTTCTATATTGAATAAAAATAATGAAGAGAAAGCAAATTCATTAACACTTTGAAATATTCTTTAATAATAGTTCCCAAATGAATGTATTATTGAACTGCTTTTAAAAAGTGATGTTACTGTAACAATGAAGTGGGCAGGGGTAATCTGTGCATATACTTTTGAGATATCATGAAGGTTTTCAGAAGGATGGCGGGGGAAGCTGGATTTTCATCATGTGGGTTTTTGGTTTTTTTAAAAAGACTTCAGGGTATGGAGAGAATACAGTAATTAATAGAGAGCCTTTGCAGAGGCACAGGAGAAGGTTAAAGGAGAAACACGGTGCTAGGATGTAGAAGGTGCAGATGATATACTTTTTTTTTTGATGAATGCATCGCAACAACCTCATTAAGTCAGACCAAAAGTGGGTTTACCCACTGTTACTTCTTAGACAGTAAAACTGTTTGACTATTTCCAAGTAATACCAAACATGCAGGAAAAGTATAAGACCAGAGAGCAGAGGATGAGCATAGTCTGATATATGTTACAACTTCTTTTTACCTGTGGCTAAATGCGTTTCAGGGAGATGATGTTCTTTGTGTTCAGCAGCCTATGGTTGTGTTTCCTTCCATGAATGTGAGCAGTGGCTGTCTTAATTCCATAAAACTGTGTACCACCACACTGAGTTGTCAGTGGCAAAGTGTGTCGCAGATTAGGTACTAATTTGGATGAAGAATACTTCCTTCTGGGTTTCTTGTTTGTGTTTTTGAATTGCCTTTTTAGTGTCCTGGGATGATTCCTGGATCTTGATTCAGTGTTCCCATTTTAAAAAATTACGTTGTGATTTAGTTTGGGGTTTTTTTTGGAAAACAGTGGTTTTGGGAAGAGAAGATGTGAGGAGTAGAGATAATGAGAAAGTATAGAGGAAATGGGAAAGGATGCTGTGCTGATGAGCCAGGGTTTGCAGCTTGTCAGAGTCACTGAACAAAAAAACCCTAGAAGACAGGCAGCTAATTGAGAGAAAGTATTCTAAAATATGAATAGAGCAAGCGTAGGAATTGTCTCCTTGAAGTAGGGGAAATACATTTGCTTTATTGAGATTCAAGAGAAAAGCCACAAGGAAGCAGGAGAATATGCTATAAGTAAGGCAGCTTCTAGTGTGCAGAATGGTGTTCTGTGGTCTAAAAGACAGGAGAGAGGGGAGTGGTGCAGAAAAGGAGGAGGGGAAAAGGAAAAACCAAAGGTGCACATTTATCCCTTGAACAAGGGTGTGAAATTGGCAGTGTTTAATGTCAGATATTATTTTGTGTAAATAGGACACAAAAAGTAAGACTAAGTAGAAAAAGCTGGAGGTGATTAACACTGATAATACAGTGGAGAAAATACCATATGAGAATGACTCTAATGACCTGTAGAGTAAAAACTGAAGGAATTTTATAGTAAAATTCAATGTTATATGCTTTGGGCTTATTAAACTTTTCTGTTCTGAAGAGACACAAGAAGTATCTTGAAGGTAGTGAGAATGATACAAACTGAGTGGGTTTAACAGCGTGAAAATCAGGGTGATGTACTTGAGGGTAAATAAACCTTTCTTCTTAATACAGAGGGATTGTCTTTTAGAGACCAAGGGAAGTTTTGGCTGTCTTAATAAATGACTGAGCCACCACTATGATGAAGCTTTGAAAAAACCAATGGAGTCACTTGTTTAAATGTGTAAATCCCATAGGTTTGCCATGAGTGAAATGAAATCAAGGTCCTGGAGAGTGAACACAAAATTATGAAATAATACTTATGTGACAGAAACATGGAAAAGTAACTAATCTGGGACAAAGAAAGATACCAAATGCAAACATTCATAAAAGAAACTGCTTGCAAAGCAGGCTGGGTCACTGCCCTGTAGCATCCTGTGCAGCCCCCTATGTGAGTGTTACCAAAGTGAGGGGCACAGAGTGCTGTCTGTGGAGCAGCACTTGAGGCTGGGTCTGGGATACCCCACTCTGTGGGTGGCTCTGTTAAAAACATTTTGACTGCGTTCACAATATAGTTTAAAAAAAGAGTTAGATTACCTTAAGCTGAGAAAAAGGTAAAATATCTAGCTGAAGCATGTGGTGATGAATGCTTTAATTGCACACTGGAAGGCTATGGGTAATCTGGAGGGATGTCCCTTCTGTTGTATTTTTTCATGATTAAAAGCCTTGTGCAAAACAAAATTCAGTATCAAAACCTGATTTTTTGTACAAGCATTCAGAAAGATGTTAATTTATTTTTAATAATTTTTATGAAAACAGTTGCTGGCTTAAACATATATAGTTGCAATATTCTATGGCTACCTTTCTGTATGAGCTTTTGGAACGAGGCTGACATACTGAGCATACTCTAACTATAATTCTGATTGAAATAATTTTGAGCAGGTTTTTTTTACACTCACATGATTTGTACTAGGATCATTCAATTTAGCTCCAGGAGACTATTGCACAGTTATTTCAACTGAAATGTGTTTTGTAAGTGGCATCTGGTTTTCCAAGTGCCTTGTTGCATAGCAGTGGTTTTAGCATGTGCACGAATGTGACTCTTGGCAGTGGTAGGTTTTGAGCAAGCACAGTGAGCTGCACCTTTGCCCTGAGAGCCATGGGATGATGGTGCTGCAAAGCACAAGGCTGTGCATAAAATTAATAGGACTGTGAAAAAATATAGTACCCTTGTCTGATGGTGCTGAATAAGGTAAGGTCTTAGTTTCTTGATGTGTTTGAGGTTCAGAATCTGTGGGTGAAAGTAAGCCAGACTAAAGAGTTAGAATTAATGTGTCTTGGGCAAGATAATTCAAGACTATAGACTGTGGAGATGAAAAATACCTTGCAGATCATCTAGTATATTTCTGCCAGTTTGAAATTGTTCCTCCTAGTGTCTTTCATTTATATTTTTCTAGTTCAGTTTAAAATGTACCACTTGGTGAGTTTTCAGTCACATCTCTGAGGAATCACCTTCCCCCTCCACCCGAAATAGTCAGCATTCTTTTCTCTGTTTAGTTTTATCTTATGGATTTGAGGTGTGTCCCACACTTTGTCCAGACTCTTTCCTGTGATAGTCTGTCATTGCTCACCCAAACTAACCATGTGTTTCCCTGTATCTTGAGTTCTAATTCTGCTCATGTTTTGCACCTCACAGAATATTTTCTTGCTTCTTGTGATGTCCTCAGGAAGAGCATGGCCTTTCTCAATAGACAGACCCTGCTTCTGGAATCCTTCTCACTTCTGTGCAGCCTTGTGCTCACAAAGCCAGTCTTTGTGCCTGCTTGGGGAATGATGCAAGGCCCATCTGTTAGTCCAGGCTGATAGGGGGAAAAGCCGCCTTTAAGGATGGCTTGTGGGTTGCTTGTGTTTTTCCAGAGGTTTCAATGTCCATGTTTGACCAGGGCATCTCCAGAAGCAATCTGAGCAATCGTTGTCTCCTGGCAGCACCTCTCTACTGTGCTTTTATGATTATTCTCACCTTGGATCCAAGATCTCAGCAGCAGGTTTCTCACTCAAATGTATTTCAAACCAAGCTCTGCCATGACTTATTTTTAAACATAGTGGTGAAACCTGTTCCTTTGTATCTTTCAGATCAGTAATATTTTTTTTTTCAGTTTTCTTGTTATTCCTCTAGAATATTTCATTTACTTACTAATTTTTGCTAATATTAAATCATTTCCAATTTAAGTAAATTCACAAGTAACTCTAGAATATTTCTCCCAACTGTAATTTCTTTTGTTCAAAAGATTCTCAATAAATATTCTTTTTTATGCCACACAGTTTTTCTGGCTTGTTTCTAGTCTGCTCTTGCCAGATGTTTTTTCCTAAGCTTTTGTGATCATGAAATGGAGCCACTGTACCCATGGTATTAAAAAAAAAAAAAAAAAAAAGGAAGAAAGAAAAGGAAAAAAAAAAGATTTGAAAAGTAGAGGGGTATTTTTGGCTAAGACATACAATTAGTTTGGCGTTGCATTCATACTTTTCCCATCTGTCTTTCAAACTTTTGATGTGTCTTAATTTAAGAGCATATTGACTCTGAAGTTCTACAACACTTGAACTTTTGAAGTAGTAAGGTTTTTCAATGCTTAAGTTATAGGTGAGCTTTATAATTTTGCTGGAAATACACTGTCTTAAACCCAGTTCATTCCACTGTATCCTGCTTTGCCAGGTGAATGCCCTAAGTAGGCAGAGAGAGACTCTGTGATTGCAATTTTATGCAAAATAGCTCAGCTTCAGAAACAGTTAGAATGCAAGTTAGATCTGGTGATGATTTAATACCATACACAGCTTTTTCTTCTCCTTCCTCTGCCCCCCACCAAGATAGCTGTCAGACATTCAGCAAAGGGGCGCTCAGACCTCTTGTGTCGGGAGGGATTTGAACCTTCTGTGTCCTAGAAGACTTCTTAACCATTTGGTGAAGACAGTAATTTTTAATTTATGGGGTCTAGACAGGTAGGTTCAGCCCAAGATATTTGAGGAACTTAATACTCCCACATCTACCACAGTTGAATCTTTTCTTCTAACAAATCAATTTATTGCACAAAATAGGTGTCTTGTCCATTTCTGTGGCTGACTCAGCAGCAGAACAATCCTGCTATATTGTATAAAGCAGAAAAAAATGAAGAAGTCATTGTTTTGGGATGATAGAACTCCCTTACTCTTTTTGATTCCTCCTGAACCCATTGAAAAAGCTGTGCAGACGAAGCTCCAGGCTGCTGGCCCCTCAGCAGGAAGGCTTTTGGACTTGTCCTTTGGCAATCTCTGCCTTTCTCCATGTATGGGCTAGACATCTGTAACTATGTCTTGAATTCTACTCCAAAAACTAATGAGTTAGGTATTTTACCTTCTAACATTTGACTGTAAGAAAGCTGGTCCCTATTTACTCCCCTTAGATATAAAACTGTTTCTTGCCTGCAGGAATTGAAAACGACAATTCTCTCTACTGCTGTCTTTTTAAGTGATCTCAGGGTCAGGACTTGCTGTTTCATCACTTGCTTCTCTGTGATGACATTTTATTAAGCAAAGTATTGTGAAAGAAATTAGTAAAAGGTTGCAGTTTGGTAAGTAAGTTTGTGTTACTTTGATGATCAATAGTCTCATGTCTTGTAATATTGTATATTGAGTCTTTTACATACCACATAAAACTGAGATGGGTCCAGCTCCACACTGTCCAGACTTTTGCTGTGGTCATTGGCAGCTTTTAGGAGCCTGCTGCCATTCCTTCATTGGTGATCTCTGAAGGTAGAGTCAGCTGCAAGTATGTATTGGAGAAGTGATTTGCCAGTGTTGGTGCACTAGGTTGTAAATCAGCAATTGTTACAGCAGATTACTTCATAATGCTTCTTCACTGACTGAATAAGGACTTTGTTGAATGAAGAATGCGCTCTCAAACTCATGAGTATTTTAAGAAAATAAACATACAGTAAGTTTGAGGTTTATACCAGTTCAGTGATACATTCAAAGTGATTAATGAACTGGATTTTAGCCATTTACCATATACTGAGTTCAATTTTCTTAAATGCTGTCAATGCTAAAATTTCATAAATCATCTAAATTAAGTAAATGGAATTTGTCTTTGTGACTGTGTGTAGACCAGCATTCCTTAACCAAACTGCAAACACTTTGCAGAATGATAGCATCAAAGCTATTGTTGCCTTATGCCACATAAAAAAAAGTTAAGCACAGGCTGTTACAAAAATTGCCTTTCTTAGTGACCGTATTTTTTTCTGTTCTCCTCAGGTAGGTGTCAATTTGTTATATTATGTCCACTTAAGGAGAAACCTCAGTAATTATTCCTACCTCCTGCAAGTACTGTCACAAATTTGAAGACCAAGTATATTTTTAGCAAAAGAGTGAGGTTACTACTGAGTTAGGATTATTTTTTTTAATTGATACCAGTGAGAACTTGCTGGTGCTTTTTATAGCAATATGCTTCCTTGAAGGTTTGAACTGACACTCTCTTTCCTCATATATTTATTCTTGAGAAATTCCTTACTGTGCTATTATCATTACACAGAAGTGGGTCATGGTTGGCTGGTTTTTTAAAAATGAGACCTGTGGTCAGACACCAGTTTGTCACAGATTGTAACCTCTTTGCCCTGAATTTTCAGTGCCACCTATTGCAAAGGCCAGGAAAAATTTTCTGAGTTTTACCTCTTTCTTTCATCTGGAGCTGGGAGGAGGTAGGGAGACAATGGAATCACCACAGCATTTTTTCCTAACTGAGTCAGAGTGGGCTGGCTGTAGTCAGTGGTGACATCCCACAACTGCACTTCAGTGATACTGCAGTCATCATTTGGAAGAACAAAGATAGGGAAAATTATTCTGGTACATTGCTATTTTGGTAAAATAATCAATGGCTTTGTCAAGAGACTCTGTGTATGTTTGTAGGCAAATTTCTCCCAACTCAGGCCCTGCTCTTTTTAAGAACATAATCTTCCAACCTTTCCTTTCCAACCTTCAGATTCTTTTTTGTCAGGAGTAGAGTGATACATCCATCTGTTCAAAATGTGCTGTGAGCTGGCACAGGAATATCCAGCTTTGATTGTGAAAGTTCAAGAGGAGGTCTTTGGGTATAAAGGAAAGAAAATCCAAGTCTCTCCTGGGTGTCAGGCAGAGACTTGAAAAACGTTCAGCTCATGCCTATAATTCCTGTTCCTCTGATCAGAATTCTTCTTGATATGAAGGATAGAGGGTTTAGACTGTGTCTCTCACTTCTTGTGCTGTAAATGTAATGGAAAAATTCATATACATTCCTGGGTTTGCAAACTGTAGAACTATGTGAAGATCAGTGAGCACCTAAGAACCAAAACCAAACAAAACAAAAAAACAAACAAACAAAAAACCACAAAAACCCCAACAACAAAAAAAACCAAGTTGACCGCTGCTGTTCATGTTAACAAAATTGACTAATGTTACTAGTTTCTCTTGTTCACAGATCACCTCTCTTGTGACTCTCCAGCTGTTATCCGTGGTTGGCCAGAACGACCAGCTTGAAGGACCACGATACAAATGTACTGTGTCTCTGGACTTCATCAGAGCTGTTGCCCGGTGAGCCTATTACAGTTCATTTACTGTTGTATGTGCTGACATGAACAGAGACTTCAAACCAAGTATTTGCTCAGCCTCTAGCTCTTTGCAGACCAGAATAGAAATATATGGATGTTTTCTAAGAATTAATGACTGAGTTGTCTTATTTATGAGAAGTTGAGGTAAGTATAGTCCAATCCTATTTTGAAAAAGATTTGTGTTACAGTGGCAGTATCTGTTACAGTAACATACTGTCTTTGTGCTTAATAAAGGTCAGGGACTTCATGTGAAAATACTGCTCTAAAATGTCAGTCCATTTTATTACCAAAAGGCACATTATGGTATTTGAATCTGAAATTATATTTCGTTCTTAACAATGTCTGTCGCACATATGATATAAAAACTACATAGATTATAAGAATTCTTCCACATAGTCTGTCGTGTGTGATCTGTAATTGATACAAGCCAATTCAGTAAATGAATGTAGGTATGTCAGTGGCTTTGTTAATTCAGAGCCTTCAGTCTTGAAGTCTGAGAACAGCTCCAGGTCCATCAGGAGAGATGTCGATAATCTGCAGACAGAAGTAGATGCAATACAAGGGCAACAATCAGGCCTATGTCTCATGTTTGGTTTTGGGGTTTTGTTGTTTGTTTGGGGGGGGGTATGCTTATTTTTCTTCTGTTGAGTGTAGTGGATCTTTTCAGAGAGTCTGTAATAAACCCAGTTGTTATGACAGGACAGTTGTGTTTCATTCAGTTGATAAGGTCAGCATTTGTTATGATTTGTATGATTTTGTTTCTGTGGAAAGCCTTGTAACTAAAGCACGTTTTTGAGTGACAAAATGACATGCAAGTCTAACAGTGGTAGTTTATTTCTTTAAATTTGTCACTGGATTATTAAATAGACTCCAACACAGTATTTCCTGTTATGTATCTTGGGGATTTCTAAACTTTTTCTCTGTCCAATATGATGTTTTACAAAAACTTTTTGAAAAGTGGGTTACAGGCTGATACGTGAACAGAGAATATTAAATGATTGTAGTCTAACAAATAAGACATTCAGCTAGTTAATCTCACTTTGCATTGTTAGCTGTTATTTTTACATCATTGAATCCTTAAAAAAAACCACTTTTATACTCGTCTTTATATGCAGTAATTTCCATTATTTATTCAAATAGTAAACCCCAAAGTCTGAGTGTTAGATTGTATAGAAGAATGAGTTTAGAGACAAAAAAAATAATTATATGTTTTATTCTACTGCTGTTTCATTTTGCCTGCCATTAAAGTACAAAAGTGTACATTAAAATCTTCTATCTCATTGAGTGACATTCTTGGATTTTTCAAATTTAGCTATGAACATGGGTCAACTACTGTCAAGACTGAAAGAACGCAGACTGCAAATGAGTACAGATGAAGGAGTTACACAGTAAATGCTAAAACAGGTGGTTTGGAGATTAACAAAACATTCAGTAGCATAAAAGGTTGCTGCTTTGCATCACCAACTAGAGTATCAAGTTAACTATATGAAAGTATAATCTTACTAACTTAGATATATTTTTACTGCTAATGATTGAAATAAGAATCTTTCACTTTTTCCTAGGAAGTTGCTTTCTTTCCTTTTAAGAATATTACAAAGTTTAAATAATCAGAAAAGAAGATAGAAGTGTAAAATTCATTAATCCTTACTTGCATTTCTTTTGGGGATATTGCTTGGTTTTGATTGTGTAGAATGTCCCTCGTGTGTTGTCTCCAAACAGGTTAAAGTCTTAGCATGGTTAAGATGATTGCTCTAATATACTGTGTTTTTGTTTATAGGACCGTGAACTTCGACATAATAAAGTACTTGTACGATTTCTTGTGAAAACAAGCTTCACAGCCATATGGACACTGTGACAATGACTAAGGCAAGCTGTGTTCATCTCTCTACTTAGCTGGCCAGAAAGAAGAGTATTTTGGCTCTTTTGGATTTGTCCAAACAGGTGCTGGCCCAGCATGGAACCTGATGAAAATACTCTGATTGGTCTGGGTGGATCTGAGCAGAGGACTATTTACCAGGGACCCTGGAGTATTTGGAAGCAATGTGTTAATTATAAACAGCAGGGTTTGAGCACAATCTGTTCTACTCTTAATGATGTTATCTTAACACTGAAATTGCCTGAAACCCATTTACTTAGGACTGCATTTTGCTCTATGAACTCTCCCCAGTGCTTTGAACATGGCAGCAGCCGTTGTTTGTATGCCCAGTCTTTTCACTTCCTCTCCACAGGAATCTTTGCAATTGCCTGCCAAAGCAGCTTTTCCTGAGGCCACCATTTTAGGAGAGTGGAGTAGCAAAGTATAATAAACATAAGAACATATTTAAAAATCAAGCTGGTACAAATTCTTCTTTCTCTTCAGTAGTATGTAGGCAGACTGTTACACTGTTACATGGAGATCACGATGATAGGAAACTCCCAATTAGACACCATACTGTCTTTTTTCAGACCATTCATAAATGTTGACTATGAATCTATTTTTAAAAAGCTCTATTTAAAAAAAATCCTTGATTCTTAAAGTTCTATCCCTATGTCAAACTTGAAATGTTTTATTTTTGCTTCAGCATTTTATAGTCCTTTTATGCTCATCCAGTTATATAAAGTGCTAATTATAGTGCCGTTTGGAATGAACGTACTTTGATACACACTGTGTAATGGCTTTTATAACAATCTCTGCCCTGTAAAGGAGGATGGCACAGCTGCCTTTTCATCAGAAAGGGAGAAATTCAACAGGTGACAGAGTATTTCTGCAGCAGTTCCCCAAAAGAGGTGGAACAGTAAATAATCAATGTGGTATTATAACATAAAATTTTAGCTTTGGAAATACGTGATGGAATACACTACAATTACAGGTTACAAGTAAAAGATTCCCAACTTACAGAGCATTAAAATCCCCTAGTCCCGTTGAGGATTATGCTCTTCATGAGTCCGAAGACTTGTGTCACCCTTTTGAAAACTCCAGGTCCCACAGCCTGTTACTCACATGTTTTACTTTTGAATGCTCACCTTTCAGTGTTTGACAGTAGAAGACTGTGCCAGGTCCTATGTTGAATATTATGGTTTTTTCCAAGGAAAAGTCATCAGTCTTTCTGCCCCTTTGCTCTGATATTGGCGATGGTCAAATGCTCTGAACACGTGTAGCCTTTTCTCTTTCTTGTTTATTTTCCTTTGGGTTTTTTGGTTGGTGTGTTTTTTTTGCTTGTGGGTTTTTGAGGGGGTGTGGGGGTGGTTAGTTTTTTGTTTGGTTTTGGGGTTTTGTTGTTTGTTGGGGGGGGTATGCTTATTTTTTTTCTCTATTGTGGATGTGTAGCCATACTTCTGGATTCAGACCCAAATGATTTGAGTTCCAGGTGAATCTAAGTGACAAAAGCATCCTTCTAGCCAAGCTGGCTTCCTCCCTCAGGAGAGTGTGAAAGGGCAGCAATGAGTCATCTCCGTGATCTGTTTTCCTTCCTACCGCTGAGCTGCATCAAACCCTGCACCTGTCCATGAGGTGGCAACATTTGTCACACTTACTGAAGTGCTGAGATACAAATACATAACCTGTTTCAAAAACGTTTACTACCTGCTTTTGTTTTTACTTATTAAAATGTCCACAAGGTGAACTTCGGGCTAAACTTCACAGTCTGTTTTCGTCTTGGAGGTAGTGTTGGGCTCAGCTCTTGTGAAGCTCCTATATGACTACCTAGGGCTGCAAGTTGGAGAGGAAAGAAGTTTTGAAGTGTTCATATGTAAACTAGTCCATGAAAAACAACAGCAGTACATCCTAGGATTTTGTAATTTCTGATCTGGATTAGAATTTGATATATGAAACATGATGGGACTGATACCAATTTGTTAAGTGCTATAAAACTTGAGTCACTAAAATTTCTTTTTCAGTAAACACCAATCACTCCCACAAAGCAGACCAGACCTCAAAACTCCTTAGCTCCAAGTTTGAAGCACAAATTAAAGACATGAAATAAGGGTCTTAGAAAATAAGTAGTGAGAAAACTTGTTTCTGCTGCTGTTTTTTCAATCTGGTGTCTCCTATACTAGCCTGATGAGTATTGATGATTATTTCCAGTGTAAATTCAAAGGATGAGGATACTAATTTTTGTGGAATGTAGTTAATTTGACTGAAATGACATTAACTAGAGAAGGAGTAGTAACTGAGGAGCCATTAGACAGAACCACTCTCCTTACACTGAAGGCACTTTTGTGACCTTTGTGAAAGACTCATATGAGTGATATAAAATTAAAGCTGAATCAGCAGAGTATGAGAATGAACAAGGTGACTGAAGTGCAGATGATTGATGTAGGCTATAACTATGCTGATGATGAATAGTAGGATTTATTCTGACAAACTAGAATATTTCTATATAGCCATGTCAATGAGTTTATAAATTACTGCTGAGTTTCTTACTAGATACCCTAGCAATATTCTGTTCTGAGATCCCACTTTCATGGATGAGGTGTGGCCCCCTTTAGCCTCTCTGGGCCAGGATTTCATCCCTCCTACAGGTGGTTTTAAGAACTGTGCAAATGATGCAGAGCAAGACAGTTGTTGAGCTAACCAGAAATCCTTCAATACTTTAGTGCTGCAGTATGTATTTTAAAATTCCTGAGAATTTTTTTATTATTTGTGAATTGCAAAGCTTTATAATACTGTAAAAATTACAGACTTATATTACTTAGTGCCTGTCTCCAATGGCTGATCAGCAGGAACAGGGGCTTGTTCTTACAAGGAGAAAGTAATGGAGAAAGTGCAGCTATCATCAGTTGCAAAGAAATTAGTGCCCTTGAATAGCTCTGACTTCATCAACAGCTGCATTTTCATACACAAGATGGAGATTTTATATTTTAAAAAGGCTTGCAAGGCTGCATCCACATGTAATACAGCAGGAGATTTACTCTTTTTGACAGTGATTTGTCTTACTCTGGTTCTCCCTGAACCTGCTGCTTCTACCATAACAATCCCTGTAACTATTGGGTCTGTTTTGGGGTGATTTAAAGAAATAAATTGGTTATTTGAGTACCTTCTGAGTTCTGATGTTTTTATACACCATGTGAGAATACATTCGTTTTTATCATTGGCTAAATTTTTCCAGTACTTTTGCCAAGACCATTCAGGTGCTTTGCTTTCCTCTCATAACTGGAACAGCCAGCCATGCCTGGAGAATAGTGTGAAGGGCAGGATTCCTGGCAGGAATGTAGGAGATACTTACATATTTGTGACCTATGAGTAAAATGTACACAGCTGAGTACCTCAGGATTAGATATTCCCTCTGCACTTGTATTGACAGAGATGGCAGGGAAGAGAGAAACAGCAGATTCTTCAGGGTTGCCTGGAGTTGGCATACTGTGTGTTCTAGTCAGACCAGATAGGTGTGGAACAGAACAGTTATTCCATCCGGGAGTAAATGCTACCTGAGGTGAAGTAACTTGGAGAAAAACTCCAGTTTTCCCAATGACAGAATGGCATAACTTACAAAAGTGCCTTATCATTGCTGGTAAATATGCATTGGGATAAAGGTACAGCTTGATTAGCAAGTCTAATCGTAGACAATACAAAATTTTTATGTGTTTGTAGATACTGGAATGGCTCCACTAGAAAATTGAATGGGAGATTAATAACAAAAAATGTGTTTTTTATCTCAGCATGTGATGTCTTTTGCTCTGAACAGGCAGATTCATATGAATAGTACAACACTCAGATAAAGGTAACATGGAATGAGCTCAATTTTACTTTTTGATTTTTTATTTTTGTGCATGTGTATTGAAACCATTTAAAAAAATAAATCTGAAAACAATACAGAAATTTTTTGTGTGAGCCAGCAGAGTCGAAACTGCAGAAGTACAACCCTTATCATGACATTTGCCTGAAAACTGGATTTGGGGTTGTCTTTAAAAGGAACTGCTCAATGGCAATGTCTTTGCTAGAACAGAAAGTTGAAAAACATCATACTGCTTGTTATTGGACATTAGCAATGTATCAGCCATATAGTTGAATAATCAAGTACCCAGGTGTCTGATATCAAGAAGCTTAGAAGTAAGGTATTAAAGTAAGATAAAGAATGTCAAGCAGCCTGTGGCCAGTGATGTTTCCATGCTGTTCAAGTTGAACAAGTGAATGCCAATACCCCATTTTTCCAAAGCAGCAGAACTATCCCTAACTCTTCCTTTCATTTCGTTCAAACACTGGTTTTGAGCAGACAGGTACTGTGTTTGGTTACAAATCATTTCCATTGGTGTGTTGCAGTTGCCGAAAAGGATTTGTCATACAACTCTTCCAAGGGAGTTACCACCACCAGGCAGCAAAGTACTGGAAGAAAATACATGTTCACTGACTACTGTTTGGGTAGGCAGCTGGGCAACTCCATCAAACTCTGATGTTCTGAAGTATCCAGAACTCTATCAGACTTCTGTATTCTATTTTTTCCTGTACCCTCCTGCTACAATTCTGTGTTATTTTTTGAAATAGTTCTTGCAGAGAACTGTGCCACAAGCACAGCCAGCTCCGGGGCCTGACACCTCCTAAGGGATCTCCCACGAGCAAGCAGAGCAGGAAGGCTGCTGTGGGCTGCCTGTCCCCCCGTGGTGCACATGTGCATTGTTCAAGTAACCTGTTGGCACCTACTGTCCTCTGTCCTGCCATCACTTGTTTGAATATTCGCAGAGGGATCTGTTGGGTACTTGAGGGCAGGTGTTCAGCTTCAGCAAGGTCCTTTTCCACATCCTGGTGAAGTATGTTGAACCATTAATGCTGTATTGTTGTCTTGTTCTTGGTGTTCTTCATATTTGTTTGATTTTGATGAAATGCTGATGAAAAGCTCATGTCAGTGTCAGACTGGTGTAGTAAATGTGATTTTTCATAAGCAGCACACTGAAGGTGCAGCTTTGCCTAAATTCATTCAGCACATATGTTCCATTTTCCTGGCACATACAGATTTTCTACAGAACAGGATTTCTAATATGCAAATAGTTTCTTTTCTGCATTCAGTTCTTGCTCAGGGAAATATGTGCTGCTCATTATTTCATGTACTTTGTTCAGATAGTTGAGTTCAGAGGAACAAAATAGGACTGGTAGGGCTGGGAAATAGAGCTTTGCTATCAGGCTTTCCTGGAGCCGGTATATTGGTAGTTCAGCAGCTGAGCAGTTCCTATGTCTTCACGTAGGTAATGAGGACTTTCACACAGGCACTTCCTAAATCCTGGGAGTCAGAGAATAGTTGGAAGGATAACCAAGAGTAAAGTACGTAACCTCTTGTTAAGGCAACCTTGCTAGATGAGGGAGCATGTTTCTACAAAATTCAGCAAAAGAAGAACGTACCCAAGAGGCAGTGATTGAGAGAAAGTTCTTTACCACTCTGGTGGCAAAAGCCTTGATTATATTCTTGCTGTTTTCATTGTTTCTCTTAAGTCAGGGAGTTTTTACAATATTTATAGGTGCTGTTTTTCCTTTTCTCCCATTTCCATCAGTACAGTCCCAGCTCCTGTTTTTTCTTCCTCCCCCATTGCATCCAGTGCATTGAGAGTTCCCACCTGGCCCAGCAGTTCGCATGGGGAAGCAAGTGCCCTGCTCTGTCTGTGATGCTGTCCTGGATGCCAGCCCTGGTGTAGCCATCTCCAAGCAACTCAGTATCCCAGGCCTGACATCAACAGCAGAGAGCAGTTGTTTCATTTTGCAGGGTGGAGGAACTTCAGCAACAACCAACTCTGAAAAAGAAAGACGTGATGTGAATAAGCAAAATATCTACAAGGGAGGCAAATGATGTTACTCGCATGCAATTACAGCAGTTCCTGAATTCCAGCTGCATGACTGAATGAATACCCATCCCATTTCCTCACATTTACATTTTCTGTGCCATTTTTGATTATTTCTTAAGGATGCAAATCATTAGAAACAACAAATAGCTAGGAGTCCTGTTCAAACTTCTGAGAACAGCGTCATGTTGAGATTTGGGGATTTCAGGGAAAATTAGAAGAACAACTGAAGACAAGTACATGGTTTCTCCATGTAAACAAACCTGTAGCTCCTGCCTCCCGGGGAGAGGAGCTTCCTCTTCTGTCAGCATGGGCTCTTTCACTTGACTTAGCTTGGGGTTGGGGCATGTACAGGAACCTTAAATGGCTTCTTCCATGCTGCTCTTCACTTCAGGCAAGACAGAACGTATCTGGAGCTCTCATTTGAGGCGTGTTTATACTAAGCATGTTGCTTTCTAGTGGCTTAGAATCCTTTAAACAAAATCTCATCTTATTTCAGGAGTTTGTCTGATTCTAGGAAAAGCAAATATGATGGTTGTGCAAATAGTCACTTTCTGCAAAGTTTTGTCCTCAGCAATACCTCTGTTGTTCACCATCCACACCCTCTTCTTTGAAAGTCAGACCCCTGAGTAGACTGAAGCTGATCCCTCTGATTCATTTGAGATGAATTTGCAGAAATAAATTAATCTTTTTGCTAAAATAAAAAATGGGGAAGCAGGGTATTAGACTGCAAATTGAAACTGCTGTGTATTGGGTAGCGTGTGACAGCTATAAGCTTTCACATGACTTGGAAGCCTTCACACTACAGGAGTCAAAAATCCCAATTTCAGGGTGATACATAAATATGTGGCTGGTTTATATTTTTCTCGGAGGGTGCAACATGAATTTTTGGTGTGGAAGGCAATTAAGTGTGTGACCATGGGCAGCTGTTCTCCGTCACTAGCTGAAGAATAGCTCATCCATCAGAAAAGACAGCACTATCTCTTCATGTTCACAGCCAAAGAGATATGGAGATAGTGGAGGATGTCAGGTGATACTGAGTTTGGTCTGCTGTTTCCTTCTCAATTTCCTTTCCTGAGAAAGTGAGGATTCTGATAGAGCACAGTAAGATCATGAATATCAAATGATACTCTTCAGTAGGACATGGATCGCCACAGGTTTCTGGTGATCCAAAGTCTGTGCCTGCAGGCTGCCTTGAGAGCTGTTGGGAGTCTTCTTTGGGGATGTTATCTTTGATGCTCCTCAAAATATTGAACCAGTCAGAGGGGAGAGAGAGAGAGGACACTTTTTCCTACCCTTGTGCCAAGACACTGCTGTTGTGCTTTCAGCTAAGAAGGACAAGAATTTTTGAGCAGAAGACCTGGGCATACGGGTTTGGTCACAGAGATCTAGAGTGGTTACATGATATTACTGTGGGGAACAGATCTACTCTTCATTCAGCTTGTTTAAATCACAGAAGAGAACCAGTCTCAACAGGGATCAGGCTAATCCTTTTTACTGTTTGTGTCAAACAGTCCTCGCTCATTAAAAACTGGAATTTCTTTTTGCATGAAACGGGTAAGTCAGCGTAGGCTGCTTACCCAGTTCCAACTCCAGCTGCTGAGAAAGTCATTCTTTTATTTTTAGTAGGTTAAGGAACATCATTTTTATGCTAACCTTTTTTCTTCTGAATTCTTTTCTACAGATGCCTTCCAGAAATCTTTGGATGTTCGATATGTTACTATAGATATATAGTAAAATTTTGACAGCTTTCTTATTGCTCAAAACCTGCGGTTCCCTGCAGAGACCTTTTCTTCACTGTAGCCTTATTGCCAAGTTGTCAGAGCATTAATTAAACTAGAAGAATAAGGCATTGCATGTCATTTCCTATACTGGATGCCTTCATGTCGGGGACATATCTCCATGGCAAGAACCTGTATATAAACAAAAAATAAGCCTGGCAACAGTACAAAAGCTCATGCAGGCTTTTAAGTGAGAAATGTGGCAAAAGAAAATATGGAATTTAAAGCAAAGTATTTTTAGGGAAAACATAGAGTTTGCTGAATACTGCAGTTGTTAAGCACAAAAGTGATGATTTTGTTTGGCTACTACGTGTATTCCAATGCTGGTTTTAATCTCCATATTTTAGGTATTTATTGGCTTAAAAGGTTTCTCATGCTAAAACCCCCTCACTTATTATAGGTAGAGTGAATGTTCCTTAGTAGCATTACAGATTCTCTGTACAAGCACATAAAATTATGTATAGTAAAACTTTATTCCATATAAACTGCTAATAATTTGCATAGTTTTCATTTTGCTGCACAGATCAAAATGTCTTTTCATATATTATACAACACCTCTCAATTTGATGTACATTTACTCTGCTGTTTAGAAGCCAAAAAAATACAGCACACATGCTGATGTTTTTCCTGCAATAAAATAAATAGATGCTCAAACTATAATTGCAATCCACTGCTTGCTAACCCTGCAGGCAGAGTCACAGCATTACACAAACAGGAATATTTTTCATTTTTTCTCACATTTTCAGGGCTGTAGTTTTTTGTGACTCTTCACAAAACAAATTTGATCATTCGCTGCCAAATTGAAAGGAAAACAAATATTTTCAAGAGCCGAAAGGAAAAAAAATTGTGTTATAAGGACTAGAAGATGAAGAGGTGATATCTGGATGCTAAAACTGTCATGGGCATACAGTGGTTTTCCCTTTCTTCTTTCCATGTGCAGAGCAGTTCCTGATGGGTTGCATACAAAGACTGCATGAAGGGGGAACACTGCAACTGTTTGTGCCTGGTTGTGCCACTGAGGCTTGGGAAAAGCAGAGGACATCCATCACTAGAGACTTGGTTACAGTACTGGGAAGAGCACATGAGTGTAAACTTCTGTGCCACTGAAAAGGGACCTGGAAGGCACATTTTCAAGCTTAAAAAGTCCGTGCTGTTGTGAGGAAGCCAGATTAACTCCATGCATATGCTTCTGGGCTGGAGCTGCATGGCTGCTCTCCACGAGCAACCTTCAGTCCTCCCCCAGGAGCTCCATGTCCAAGGTGGCTGATGTGGCCACAGGTTTTGGTGTCTGGTGTGACTCAGTTGTTGTAGACAAGCAGGAACAATGGCTGTGCTGTCAGCATATGCAGCGTGTTCCCCTTCTCTTGGTGTCTTCATGGAATCATAGAATACGCTGAGTTGGAAGGGTCCCATCAGGATTGAGTCCAATTCCTGGCCCTGCACAGGACACCTGAAGAGTCACACCATGCGCCTGAGAGCATGGTCCAAATGCTTCTTGAACTCAGACAGGCTTGGTGCTGTGAGCATTTCCCTGGGGAGCCTATTCCAGTGCTCAGCCACCCTCTGGATGATAAATGTTTACTGATATGCAACCTAAACCTCCCCTGACTCACCTTCCTGCTATTTCCTTGAGTCCTGTCACTCGTCACGAGAGTAGAGAGATTTGTACCTGCCCCTCCGCTTCCCCTCATGAGGATGTTGAAGACTGCTATGAGGTCTCCCTTCAGTCTCCTTCAGGCTGAACAAAGTGACCCCAGCCACTCCTTACAGCTTCCCCTTCTTGACTTACTGTCGCTGGTATTTCAGATGCAAGAGCAGCAGCACTGTGGGTGCCAGTCTCAGAGTTACACTACAACAGAGCGGTTTCACACTTGTGCCACTTCTGATCCTGCACAAACCCTTCCCCAATAAATCTTGGAAGACACCCGGCTGGCTGTTTGCTGAGGAGTCAGTGCCCAGGTATTTTGCATCTCAGGTGGCCTCTGAGGCTGTACTGGGGAGCAGTGACTCGTGCATGGCCCCAGGGCTGCAGGTGTGGGTGAGAGGTCTCCTCCTTCAGCTCGAAGTGTCACCCCTTCGGACACTGCAGGGAGGCAGGAGCTTGATTTATTGCTGTGCACCCCAGGTGAGAGAGGGAAAGTTGAAGTGCTGCAGTGTTGGACCATGGTCACAACCTCCTCTTAAGTGTCAGAGTGGCACCGTGAGCCTCCTGCTTAGAAGAGGCCACATTTTCAGCACAGCTTTTGCCACGGGTTGAGTTTCCCTGGCTGTGTCTGCCACCAGGATGCATGGGGGGCTTGTGTTTCACCACAGAGAGCTGCCTCTGCCTGAAGGAAGGGACAGCACTGAGATGTCTCCCATGACCACGGTGAGACTCAATGTCCTCCCTAGCTCCCTCCCCAGCTCCCTCCCCTTCTGCTAAGCATCCTCAGCATTACTCAAGCGCTTGGATTCCTCTTCTTAAAAAAAAAAAAAAAAGTCTTTAAAAATTATTCTTTAAAATTTTCTGATGAATAGAGTTAATCCCCTAAGAGAGGAACACTCTAGACTGCTTAGCTGCACACATCTTTTATTCATGAGCAGCATACGCCATACATTCACCCCCTCACTCAAATCTCGGGCATTATTTCAGGCAGAAGAAAGCACATCTTTAGCATCGTAGGCTTTTGAACAATACAAAAATATCTAATGAAGTGGCAACACCTCTCAGAGGCAATAACCCCCTGAAACATTACAAGCCTTTATAGTCAGTGGGCATTTTAAGACCTTAACTTGTAATCAACAGAACTTTGTTATTAAATGATTACATTTTTGTACACAGAACTTTTCCCCCTATGTGTACTGACTGAACCCTAAATGCTAAACTGCATCAGTCTGCTCTTTCTCATAAACTGCTTGGTTTTTAACTTACAAGGTTCTTCACATCATTTTTCCCAGTACATCCAGTAACTTCCTTTCCCTTTGTTTACTGGATGTCTGAAGGAGAGGCATACAAGAGTTTTAAGTCTGGTGCAAGCTTAAAACCTGCTGCTTCTCCTCTCAGGCCTGTTTTTTAAAACACAGGTGAAATAGCCTGGGGAGTGCAAAAGTTGGTTTCTTCAATTAATTTAACACATTTCTTTGTGAAAAAAAATTAAGCAACAGCAGAGATGAAAAGTCTGTAGAAAAACTTGCAGCTTTAGTCTAACTTCCTGGTGGTGGCTACTAAGCATATTTGGGCTTCAGGAGAATTAGTTCATTGTTGCTGAAATTTTAGCTTTGATCTCTCATTATAAGTTTTTTAAATTCTGAGGATTAATAGCATTTGAGGGGAAGATCCAAAGACTTTTTCTGCCTCCAGTGGGAGGGGGCTCTAGATAGGAGAGCTCACCTCTGCATTTTGATCCCTGGAAATGGAATTGACCTTTTCACAGCTCATTGAGGGATCAGTTTATGTGAATAGATCTTAATGTTTGACCCCAATCTCCTTTGCATGCCCTGGTGCAGTTGGCCTGTGAATACTATGGACTCTTGTCAGCAAAAGGAGACAAGATGTTTGCTCAGGTGTTCATAGTCAGCAACCCAGCAGAGATGGCTCCAGCTGAAGCTCCAGTTGGGGCAGGTTGGAAAACTGGGAGCGGCTGTGCAGAGCTGAGCAAAGCTTTCTGCTTTTCATCTTGGGTGAAAATCCATACTGCTGCCATTTTTCACAGCTGGATGGATTTTGAAGGTGGTATTTCTCTTCCAGGTATAGTTTCTCTGTGAAGGATAAGCCAACCTCCTGTGCCCAACAAATGCAGTTTTCACTCCTGCTGGGGAAGGAACATAAAAGAAGGGCTCAGATGAGAGCTGTGCAACTAAATACGCAGTGCCTGGGGGAATATCAGCTCCTGTGGGCACCCACAAACTCAGCAGTCCTGATCCTCATGGGCTGTGTAAGGCTGGAGAGCAAAGGCCCAGCTGAGCATCTCAAAGACTTCCCCCATTTGCCACCATAAAAGGACTCATTCTCACAAGACTTGGTGAGTTATCTCCCCTGCCCAAGGGGTCCAGTCCTGTCTCCCCCAGCCCTGTGCCTCATGCTCCTACTGTTTGCTTTGTGCCAGTTCTGGAGCTGGTCTCACCCTGCTGTGAGCCTAAAACTAACTCAGCCAAAAACTGGAGAGCTTTTTGCCAGGTCTCCAGGATGGGTGGGGAGGGACAGGGAAGGGTGTGGTTTGGTAGCCACAAGCCATTAGGATCTGCTCAGCTGCCCCCAAAACCGAACCTTAAATATATGCAGCACCTACTGTTTCCCTCTGCATTGATGTTCCTTGCCCCTGGTCAGTGGCATAGCTTGGGCCCTTCTGTAGAAGGCCCTGTGACTGTAGATGGAAATGCTGTTGAAGAAAACTGTTTAAAATTAATTATCCTCTTAGTTTTCCGAAGGACAGATTCTGTAGTCAGGTGTGGGTATCTTCTTAAGGACCACAAGCTTGTGCTGTCCACATGCTGTACATATGAGACTGCTAAACAAAGAACACCAAAGCTATTAAACCTGCCCTTTTCATGAGCTATAAATTCATTGGCAACTTTTTTTTTTTTAAATCACACTCTAATCTTTCAGAGAACAGAGCCTCTGCCTAGAGATGCTATTCCAAGGAGAATCAGCCACCATACAAGGTGTCCTCTTGATTTATAGCTGCAGCAGTCTGAATTTCATATAACATGATAATATCCTATAAAATCTCAGAGCTGTACACCGAGTCCTGCGCAGATAACTGGTTGAGCAGTATGTGAAGACGGGATGTGATAAAAACATCTTTCCTTCAACATGAAACGATGCTATTTGGAATGCCATACTTCTTGGATGTGGGAGCAGTAATCCTATTATCAGTCATCAACAATAAACAACACCATTGTAGATACCCATTTGCTGGGAATGATACAGGGAAGCTATTAGGAAGCATGCTGATGTTTCACCTGCTATTCCCTTGCAGATTTTTTCTGCAGATTTCTGCCCATCTGCAGATTTACTTTTTTTTTTTTAATCACTGTTAAGTAAGAGGACTTTTGCTTCACTTGATTATTATTTCAAGCCACTGGTTGTATTTCAGCACTGATTTAGGGAATCCTCTTCCAGGTCTTAGGGCTGTCTTCCAGAGGATCCTGAGCCATGGCATTCTCTCTGAGAGACACTCCAGGTGAAGAAGAACAGAACAGTTTGTGGATATATTAATGGATGCACCTATGGGGATGTGTAGCAAGGAATAGCAGCAAAATCTGCCATAAATTACCTGAGAGATCTCAAGGAAACTAGACAAGTAACACCCAAATGACAGTGCCAAGCAAACAGATGAGTTTTCATCATCCTCACACCTAGCCCATCCTTTCCATCTATGGCATACTTTTTGATTACACTATGTTATTTTACAGCTAGTATAAAATATTTAGGGCTTTAAATTTACATAGTCATAAGACATACCACTGTACAGTACATAATACAATTCAAATACAGGAGCTGTATAATTGCATACTTACACAAAATTTTATTAGTGGAGGAAACATAATTTTGTTCCAGCACATTGTTGGAAATTATTTCTATAATGAAATCATAGGAAGAATTTCTTTAATTAAGTAGAAGTGCAAATGAATGAATTAGGTTATCTCTCTTTACGCTTCATGTGCTGGGTTTGCAGCTGTTCTTAGACTGGCCATTTTGTTCCAAGCAATCCAGCACAGTGAAGCAGACTAAGAAGGAAAATGTCAATGCTGCTGCTCACTGCTCTGCCCATCCATACCTCATATTTCTGCATACCCACTCTCTTTGGTCTCTTATTAGCAACCTTAAGGACTGCCAAGATACAGCTGTACATTGCCCTCACAGCATTTCTTGACCAACTACAGGACTCTGAACTGTTCTTAGATCCAAGGCACAGGTAAGCACTTCATAGGCACAGACTCACCCTGTGAGTAGGATGGTTACCAAAGTGTCCCATCTACTCTTGGTGATGAGTTATTACACTGCAGGCATGAGCTTTCTCAATGAGAGATGGGCTGGTGCACCTCTGCAGCGGGGTCCCTTCCCATCAACCCATTTGCCCCTCTGATGCTGGGTGCTTTGGACTCTCATTTGCAATCAGAGGTTCAACTGAATTCACCCAGATTCACTTCTTCTCCTGTATTTCCTTTCTTTCCCTAACTTTGCTTATTTCCCCCAAATTTCCCTACCTTCACACATGTACAAACACAAATCTTCAGCACCCAGTTCTGGTCACAGACGATGGTTTGGGATCAGTGCCTAAGAGATGTGCTAGTGCCCATCCCACAGGGCCCACCTCTTTCACTGGGCACTTAGCACCTTTCCCATGCAGGAAGGGGTGTGGCAAAGGAAGGTGGACAGTGTTAGTCTGATATGAAGCTGACCTCGGAGAAGACCACAGAGGGAAGATGCTTAGTCAGTCTTCCCATGACTAAAGGGAGAGATGGAAACAATATTTAATATTTTCAATGAGAAAGAGATCCGGCTGCATTTTTACAATGCACATATTTATCCTTTTACATATCCCCTCTTTCCCTGTCCAGGGTCATCTTTTCTCACCAGTTGGTGATGTCAGTGAATTGGTTTCTCCTTTGGGACATGAACATTTCACACTCCTCTTGTCTGGGAATCACAGGAGGCCCAGCAGATGCTCACACAGTAGCCCACACCAGCACCTTGGCTATGGGATACTTTACTTTGCTAAACCTTGCACTGGACACCTTACATGTTGACGCAATGAATTCCTATGGAGAATGGCTTTTCAAAATGGCATTTTGTAAAATCGACTGGTGCCAATCATTTAAAAATACACATGGGATCAAAGTTCTGTTTGTCCCAGGTTTAATAATTACCTTAGCAATGCAAAGCTGAGCCCAGTGGCACAATAAACCTTCCTGTCAAGTTTGACATCTTGTATGTTGATGTTGACTCATGATTTCAGTCACTGTTTACAAATATTGGCCTGGGAGATCCTTATAGATCAAAATAAATGATGTTATCAGGAACACAAAGATGGAGGAAACCTACAAAACTGACCCTAATCTGATGAAAATATCCTCTAAATTAAACAGATGGTGGAGCTAAACATCTTCTCCAAGCTTTTGCTCCTCTGTGATCTATTGAGGGACAGATTTACATTTATCAGAGCCTAAGGATTCATTTCGTTACAGTTTTTAAATGCAACCTACAGAGCACTAGCAAGAGGTGAAACCAGGGTCACTCTTTAACTCATGGATCAATAAATCTTTTCCATCCTTGAACTGTGATGTCAAATGCTGTTGCCTAAAAATTCCTCACTCAACACACCAATATATATCCATTACAGTTATATTTTCATCTCAGGGTACAAATAGCAGGCATATAATCTCAGCTACGCTTCCCAGCTGTATATGCAATTTCTTTTACATTCAGGTAAAAGCATATTCTAATTTCAACATCTATAAATAAGTAAATATGTTTTGATTCATTTTAAACATCTATAAATTTCACACTGCCAATGCAGTAACTATTCTGCAACTCTTCTGTTTCTTAATCAGAATAAAATCTTTGCCTAAACTCCATATTCACAGTGACAACACAACGTTAACATCTTTGTAATTCAGATAAGCGAGATTTTCTCTAAGAAATTCAGGGGGAAAATATGCAACCTGACAGAACAGCATGAAGCTCCCACATGAGAATCCTGGAAGGAAGTGTCTACATATTTCAGAGTAAAATCAAAGGAAGCCATTAAAAAGGAGCACATTGTCTAAAATGTGTTGAAATGAGACGTGTATTTATTCTCTCCCTGAGGTAAAAACCTGTACAACTTTGGGTTAACAACCCATAAATTATCAAGTCATTTCTCACTCATGGAATAAATAGCATCTCAGAGTGTCTGCATCCACACATCAGCTGAAGCTGGAGAGAGCTACAAATATACAAAACATTGAATCAGTAGGTACGTGAGACTCAGTAAACAGCACAAAATCGAGTGACTACAATAAGGAATATTACAGCTAATCAGCAGGTTTTCAACTTTTCAAGAAGTTTCTGCTGGAGCTCAGGGGGTGCTCAGGGCCCCTCTGCAGAGCTTGGAATAAGAGTGAGCGCAGAACAAGGAGGGAGGTGGGTGTAGAGGATGGATGAACCAAGCAGACTGACAAGACCCAACTCTTGGTTCAAACTCCATACTTAATGATGGAGTTTTGGGGCCACTGAGTGAAGATGGAGGGTCACAGGTGGTTGCCATTATCTGATTTCCTAGCTGAGCTGTGCCTTTCCTCTGCACTCCCTTCCAAAAGCCTACCCACCCATCCTGGTGGCTGTCCTATGTGGATGTAGGTCAATGTTCAGAAAAATTCAGCACAGCTGGTGTTCTCTTGCTTGCTCCACAGTTCAGTGGTGAGGAGGGTGCCCACTTTCTGTAGAGTCCCAGACTTAAAAGGGTTTTAGCACAGGGTGTCCAGGAGCCTCAGCCCATGTCCCTTCCAGATACTACCCCCTCTGGATACATTGCTTCTTGAGCAAAGACGTCTGTTGGAACAAGCACCCCTGCCACCCAGCCTGCAGAGGGTGGAGGAAAGGGCTTGTGACTCACCACAGTGCTGGAGTCCTTATGCAAATGGCAGGTCAGATCCGAGAGCCAGAGGTGACGAGAGCACCTCACTGGGGGCTTCTGGCTCCTGCAGAAGCCTGGCCCAGTCTGGTGCTGGTGCACAGTGATGCTTCACCCTGGAGCAGGACTGAGATGCTGCCAGGATAGACTCCGGACCTGGGAGTGCTCTGACCCCACAGTGAGGCACAGCTGGAGCTTCACGTGTGGATTTTCCCTGAACTTCAGAGTGTGTCAGCAATTACCTGCTGCCTTCTGATTAATGAACTCCTGGTCTCACTGCATATTTTTAAGGGCAGGTATCCAGAGGCTGGACCACATGGTGTGTCTTCCCGGTGCTGAAGATGTGCCTGTGCTGACAGACTGTGGGAACCACAAGTGGTTTTTCCTGTGGAGGATTAAGCTGGACCTCATCCTGCAGCACTCACAGGGTCAGTGTTGGGCCTCTGAGGAGGCATGAACTGGGCCAAGAGCATCAACCCTATAGATAAACATGATTAAACACAGGCAAACAAATTACGGAGGGGAAAAAGAAACCGACAAAGATGAATGTGGCAGATGAAATGTAACCAAGTGTGTTAATGCAGGTCAGACAAAGACTTAAAAAATCTTGTACTCAGGATATTAAAATTGCACTCCCTGTTGTGTACCTACCTGCACCTCTTTTCTAAACATTATTTCTGCTACATTTGCCTTGAATTAAGGAAGAGGTTTTTCATCTTCGAAGCAGTCAGACCTGCAATTACACCAACCCAAGTTTTGCATGAAGTAATATTTTTTCCTGCCTTAAACACAATTTGTGCTCAAAATGAACTTGTTAAATAGTCTGTCATCTCGCGTTTCCTTCTGTAAAGAGCGGACAACACCTGCATAGTTAATGAACTGCAGTGCAGTTTAATCAGAGTGGGAAAAATACTATTTCAAACAAAGAACAAAGTCATCCCCTTCCAGTTTCTCCCACTGCCTCCAGCTTCCTGCACTGGTCACTGGGTTGCCATGTTACCCTGCACATGGTGTCCTTTGAGCATGTCCTGAACCAATCTACCTGACCCCAAAGGCTGCACGCACATTTTGGGAGCTGCTGCTCCCCATCACCTTGCTTTGCAAGCAGCTATTTAGGCCAGTGTGAGGTGGGAAGGCCGAGGCAGTGTACTGCCCCAAGTCATGGACCAGCAACTGCAGCTGTGTTCAGGCTGTGCAGTCCCAGCATTTCAGTGTATGTAGGGGCTTGCAAGGGCTCAATGCCTTATTTACCCAATAAGTAATTTACGAGGACATGTTTGTACCAGTATACAAGAACATTGATGTGCCTCCAGTCACAGTGCTGAGCCCAGAAATTGCGCTCAAAGGAGTCATCACTTGCAGCAGCAAACAGCTCTGGAGCTGTACACTGGAGTGCGTGGTGCAGAGCTGTGCCAAACGTGACATTATCAAAATAGCTTTTGTTCAAATACATTGAGCACATAGAACAAAAAATATTACCTATTGTCTGGTCTGTAAGTTCCCTTTTGTATAAAATATGAATAACATTTCTTACCTGCGTTTGTGAAATGCTTTGTCCCTGGGTACAGAGTCTATACACAGCCACAGCATTGCCATTATTTATTACTTTCCTTAAGCACCGGGAGTTATGAAAATGCACTTTTACTTTGATCCTTCACAGACCCAGTAGCCTGCAGGAAGAGTACAATTCATCAATGGTTTTGTTATGTGTGTCACTGTAACGGAGGGCAGGAGTGAGATACAGCATTCCTCTGCCACCTGGGACCATCCGTTACCCAGCAGCGTGAAGGCAGATGGGCAACATCCTCCCAGCAGGTGAAGTGCGTGAAAACATGAAGAAATAAAGTGGTGATAGTGGCTGGGAAGTAGCCATTAAGGAAACTTAACTCAGCTGACTGTGATGAGTAAAGATGCCATCAATAGTTCCTGCTACTGGCCAGTGAGTTATTGGAGACATGATTTCCACAATCTAACTCCCTTAGCACACTGCTATATTAAATCTTTTGTTGGTTTTGTTGTTTTATCCCTAAAGAATATGAGAAAGGTGAATTGCTGACTTTCCACAGCTTGCTTCGGCTGCAAATGGAGCTTCAGCTCCTCAGGGCTTCGGCTCATGGGCAATGAAGCAAACAGCAACGGCGGGTGAAGATGGAGCTGTCTCCCACCTGCCTGCCAGAGGTTACTGCTGCTCTAATGGTGTCAGCAGCAGAAAATATCTGCCCAAGTCAGCTCAAGCTGTAGCACAAGGGCGGAGCAGCAGAGATGTAGGTGCTGAATCAGCTCTGTTTTGGAGCTAAGAGGGATGTAACCAACAGCACAGGGGCAGGGCAGGGCAGGGGCCACTGCAGGACTTGCTCAAGCAGCTATGCCAAAGCCCACAAGCACATTTTGTCCTTCTTTCCCCAGGATTATATTTTGTTGGCCAATAATCTTCAAAAGAGGGAGAAACCGAATATTGTAACCTCGCTATTACCCAAATGAAAGGTCAAGTCTTTCTGAGCCTGATCTTAATTTCATTAGTGATGAGGCTGGGCTTTAGTAAACACAAACTAATGCTAAATCAAACAGAGGCATGTTGCTTAAAACCCACTATTATGCTCAAAAGAAGCAAAATTGCAAAAACTGAGTGAAAATAACATAAGGAGTACAAGGAGCCAACTGCAGTCCCTGTGGTTCAGTCGTTGCTGTATGTGTCAGGAAGCGTATACTTGAAAGTCTGCATTTTTGGTGTGGGGAGAAGAAAATATAATAGACAATAGGGTGCCATAGGACAGAATAACACAGCCAGGCAGGGTCCCCATGACTCATACCCAGAAGATCTTTCCTCAGGAGTGGGAGTCATAATGATCCACAACAAACTATTGTAACCCGCTAAATATCACAAGTGTCTCTGAAGCCACATTAACTTCCCACAGTGATGATTTTTCTAAATACGTGACATCGTGCTTTGTTTTGCTCTGTGCCAAACACATTTAAAGGCACTACCTTGACTTCCCTTTGAGAGGTTTGTCTGAACCACTTGCTTCTCTTTCTCTCTCCCTCATCCCCCTCCCCAGTACTGGGCGATGCTCTCTTCACTTCCAGGAGAAATGACAGCAGCATTCTGCTTCTTGGAACAATGTTCTGGTTTATCTCCAGGAGTCAACAGTAGGTGGTTTACTTTCTGGCATTTCTGTCTCTTTTTTTTGTTACTTTTCTAGGCCATTTGCCAAAGGAAAGAAAAAAAAAAAAGGAATACTATGCTTTGCATTTCTATATCTTCTTCCATTCAAGGCTTCTTGAATATTACAAATATCTTTTAATTTTGAGCCAGGCTGCTCGCAGGTGGATGCAGCTGCTCTGGCCCCACCAAGAAAATGCTCCCCTGCCCACTCCCTGGGCCACTGGGTGGTGGTACGTGGGTGTTCAGCTGCAGAAAAGCTGCAGATGTGCAGCTGTAACAGGGC
The DNA here is from genome assembly GCF_025592945.1 of Manacus candei. NCBI lineage: Eukaryota > Metazoa > Chordata > Aves > Passeriformes > Pipridae > Manacus > Manacus candei. The sequence goes on along the minus strand of NW_026138111.1, from coordinate 1,600,840 downwards.
AAAGGCAAAGGCAGCTACAGGCTAAGATGAATTTTCCCACTGGGAGTCCCCAGGTGAGATGGCTGTTGCTGTCTCACCCAGCCCCAGGTGCTGTGGCTTGCCACTCAGCCAGAAGGATGGCATGGTGGACAGGCAGAGCTGGTCACAGAACAGAGCCCACTAGCAGCTCTGGGACAGGGATGCTCCTGCAGCTGCACCTGCAGCAGCATGGGAGCGGCACCCATGCCTGGAAACATAGGATTTTCAGATCTGCAGTGAGGAATTAAGGCTGTGTGTACAGCTAATAAAGATAACTCCTTTTATCTTACTGGAAGGAGGAGCAAGGGAAAGGCCAAGAAATTAGCCAGATAGTGTTGCCAGGAGCAGTGCCCTGAGCCCCCTGTGATGGCTGATAAAGCCCTGTTATGACCAGAAAGTGGCAGAGACAATGCTGTGCCCCCAGCCCTGCCCGAGAGCAGGAGGGGAAGGATATGTAAGTTACCAAGTCTTCCCAGGTTTCTTTGGAGACATTGTCTGCCTCCTCTTTAGGGACACAAGCCAGTGTCATGTGCTTTTGTGTCATGCATCCTTTCAGAAAGGATTTTGGAGACAAAAGAGTCCCAACTCCCGAGAATTTCTTCCAAATAACAGAAATGTCTCAGGGAGAAGATCGTGGCATGGCAGCCACTGTGACAGTACAATCATATGGACCAGAGGCAGGACAGGGCCTGCAGGGAAATACAGGCACTCAGGCTGATCATGTATTTTTATTGTAGAAGGAGCTACTGTTGACTGGCAGAAGTTCATATGTGGATATGTGAAGTTGAGCAATGCGGTTGCACTGGAGCTACTGAGGTCCCCTATGTGGGGCTGGGGCATCCTGGGGGGCTTCAGACAAACTTTGAGAAAATAGAATAAATTCAAAGAGGAGCAGGGATTTACAGGTGCACTCTAGGATTTGTTCCAACTCCATAAACACCCATCAGAAATCTTTAAGCCTGTTACGAGTCAACACATGATGACCCAGCAGTGTATTTTAAGACACCGTTTTCACAGGTTCATCCCTTCCCCTCCATGGCAGCTCTCCAAAAGCCTGTTCAGTTTTATGAGAGTGGTGTCTTCACACTGTTGTTCACCATGTCATACAAGAAATGGGAGGACCCACATCTGCTGGGATGCTGCTCTCTGAGGAGTGCTTCTTGAGGAGATACCAATGTATATAAGACTGAGCAGGGAGCTCACTGGGACTTAGAGAGGTTGATCTGCTCAGCTTATTGAAGAGATGGATAAGAAAAGATCTCTTCACAGATGATGTGCCTTCACCTCTGCTGTGACTCAGCTTTGATACCTAGCACTGCTGGAGCAAAGTCCAATACGGGGAATGGAAAAACAATTGTCTTAAAAATTAAAATATTTGAAACAGGTCAAATAGTTAAGAAAGCACCCTCACATCTTGAAGAGAGAGCAATAGAATTTCTAGCACTGGAAATCTTTAAGATCTCATAAAACGAGGTTGTAACTTGGCCAGAAAGCCCTGATCTGGAGCTCAGCATCCCTGGTGGAGCCCTTTGATCCATCTCAGTGGGTGTTGGAATGATGTCAGGAGCACCTTTGCACTTAAAAGTTGTTGAAGCAGACTCCTTTTTTTTTACTCAGACCACTTCATATCAGTAGTGTAAAGGAAGCTTGGTAGCACTGCAATCAGTATCTAAGCTAGTACAGTCACACCCTGAGCCTGCTGCCTGTCCTGGGCCAGTTGATATGGTCTCATGTCAAAACTGATGACCCTGAGACATGGAGGAACAGATTTCCCCAAAAGAAGCCCAGGGCAGAGATGGTAGCCTGGTAGTTTTCTCACGATAGCTGGATCACTCCTTGGCAGTATAACCATGATTCCTCTTGGGGATAAAAGTGCTGTGGTCTCATTTATACTTTTTATTATACAAGATATTTTCATTGACAACCATTCTCAGCAGCTTCTCAGTGACCTTCTTAAAGGAAGCTAGGAGGAATATTTGACTCGTAAGTGATGAATTTTAGACTTCTGGTGGAGGATTTGGAATAACGAAAAATATCTGCTTATTCTATAAGATTCTGGATTATCTTAATACTTTGCTTTGCTGCTAATAAGAATTAAGATTATTTTAAATTAATCTATGAGTCTGATTTTCCAAAGAGTCTTATTTTGGTTGAAAAAGTCATCTTGTGGCTCAAAACTGAAATGGAGTTTCCATTCCTAACTTCCATACTGCATACACAAGGTCACTGATTGCTGGCCCTGTGTTCTATTGTCCTGAAATATTTCTTGGATAGTGTTTGCTCTGAAAAACAACTAATTTTACAATCTACCAGCAGATAAAATTAAATAAAAGTAGTATGACTGTGCAGTTCTGGGGATCAAGGCTCTCATGAGATATTTTCAATAAATAAAGAGTGCTGGGAAGAAGAAAGAAGTTACCCTCTGTTTGTTTTCTGTTCCCATTTTTTCATCACAGCATTGTCCATGTCACATCACTCATATCATTACACCCATGTGTCGTTATCTTCAGGCTTGGGGCCACATGTATCTGGCTTTAAGGGTTCCTGAAGCTGTGACAGAAGTGGATTTTTGCCCAATGTGCACCTCCACAGGTCAGGCTTGCTGCTGGTGATGCCTGGCTGTCCCTTGCCTGTGCCAAGGCACTTGCAGAACTCCAGAACCCACAAGAGCGCACACACACACACACACACACACACACACACACACACAGTCCCTTTGCACTCCCCAACCATCTCACAGGGCTGTGCAGAGCGCCCTTACCTTCATCCCCTGCCTGCCTCTGTCTTGGCACTCAGCCAGCCCCTGCTGCTGAGCTGCTATGGGGAGCCTGCTCATGTCAAAAGCCAGAGCCAGGCTCCCACTCCCACTTCAAAAGACCCTCTTTAACCACAGAAAAAAAAAAAAAAAAAAAAAAAAAAAAAAAAAAAAAAAGACCAAAAAAAAGACATTTAGTTTAGTGCATAAATGTGGCGACTCAGTCGACTGAGGGTGGGCAACACATTAACCCCTGTGTCGATGGGCTGAAAAACAAATCTGAGAATTTGGTGGCCCCTGTGACCGGGTCTCACATAAGTTATGAGCTTTGACACCCCCGTGTATGTCCTGCACTCGGCTGTGTGTCAGGGAGTGTAGGGGTGGTGGGATGGATGCTGCAGCCTCGTCTCTGCCCAGGGACACCACCCTCCTGCATGCCACAGCCCATCAGTGGGGCTCCCACTTATCCTCAGGGTTTGCATAAATTTGTGGGTATTTTAAATAGCTTTGATGCAACTATCATTCAGCTTTTGCTCAGATTGTATTTGCAGCCACAGCTGAGGAGCTTTTGCTGCAGACAGTAGGCAAACAAAATGTATCCTGCAAAAGGCTCCCAGCCCTGCAGGCTGCAGTTGTGTGCCCTAGATAAAAGTGTTGGATCTTGGATCTCCATGCTCAGGTCCACTGATATGCACACAAATTGTATATTTTAGATCCATTTTAAATACAGATATGATAAAGGAAAGCCCTCTAAAGCTCCAGTAAAATGTATTTCCAGCTCTCTGAAAGTTTAGTGATTGTTAAATGAAAGAGAAGGAATATCTTTTATAGACTTCCTCAGGATTTACATCCCACTTTTCTTCACAAAGTAATCTGTTAAAACTGTCCTGGCCTGTTAGCCCTGTGTACCTTGGGTCCTTGAGGTTATTCAAATTAGAATAGTGAAGGGGAGAGATAAATTAGGCAGTAAAATGGATTAAGAGTTTCTTTTGTGGTCACTGACATTTAAAAAATTCTTCAGATAAAGGCTACCCACGATAAATATTTGCAAGTAAATGAAAGCCTTAGAAACTTCAGTATGCAGATGTAACATGGGTAAATACCCATCATTTCTTCGTGGAAAGCCAGAGTGGCAAATGGATAGTAGGACAGAGTAGTCATGGACATGACTACTTGTTGTGGGAGATGCCTCTCTCTATATAAGATGTGTTTATTTAAAGTACACTGAAAATCAGATTTGCAACACAAGATCGAATATGAGAATTGTAAATAACCAGAGTCAAGTGGAATTCCCTTAAATATACTTAGGTACCCTCATCACACAGTGCTAAGAGAGCACAGCAGCACCACAGATCAGAAACAGAATAAAGTATATTCTTATGCCTGTATTGCATCCAAAAGAGTACATTAAAGGAAAGATTAACCAAATTAGGAATATATAAAAGCAGGAACCATAATGACTGTTGTGTATTTGTCTTCAGCAATTTATTTTTTATTCGTAATAGATAAATAATGATTTTAAGCTCAAAGTCTCTCCCACTGCCTACTTTTCTAAGTATGAGCATAAAGTTAAATCTCTAGGTGATTTACATCTTTAAAGCAATCCCATAAAAATAAAACATATAAGACATTGAACCATAAAAACTTTCTATCCTTTGAAAGTATTCACCCTTAAATATGATTATTAAATCAGAAAATAGAGAGTTTTCAATATTCGTTCCCTGTTTTGGAGAGTTTTTTAAAGCCTATATTCTTTTTAGTGGCTACAAGATCAATAATGAATTTAAGGATTTAGGCATACCTATTTGATAGCATCAGCAGTGTTTGTAAAGAAATGCCTTTCTGAAAAAGGAAATACTTTTAATATTCTCTTTTATATTCATACCTCATTAAAGTTAATAAGCAATAAAGAAATACAAGTTTAAACCCACTGGAATGAAATGCAGTCAAAGAGAGAAAAAAATGCGTGCAGTTAAATACTCTATTTTCAGATGAAATCATGAGATGTCAGTTTACAGATGATGCATATTGTACCAGCCCACTGGAAAATGGAGTAGCCAAACAGCTGCTATTGTTCCTACCCTAGAAAAAATTAAAATCTCGTAATAACATAGGCATGGAAGTTGCCTATAATTTCACATTTAGGCCTTTGTTTAGAAATTACTTGGGCTCTGCTTAAGAGCAAAGTTCATGTAACTGGCAAGGCAAGACCGCTTTATTATCTGACTGTGACAAGTCCTGTACACAAAAAAGGGATTCATCTCAAAGGGTTATTTGGCATGGCCAAGGCAACTCCAGAGTGCCAGGCCTCTTTGGTAAGTCCCTGCATAAATAGGAGAAGAAAACAAGGAGGCTTCATGAACAGAAGACTTTGTTTTGGAAGAAAAAGTTAGATCAATTAGCTATTAATTACTTCGACTTTCCTGTCCAGCAGTCACAGGTCAGATGCTTCAACTTCGCTGAAGCCAAACTTTACTGACACTGAAGCTTCAACTTCACTGATGGACTCAAGAGACATAGGGTTCATCTCACTTTAGCATGGCCAGACCCATCCTCCCCATGCCTTTCCCTGACTGGGATTATGAAGAGACCCCATCCACCTTGGGATAACTGAGGGAGGGCTTTCCAGTCTACAGTAGAAGTGCTTCTATGGGTTGATGGCCCACCTGTTGTGGTGGGCAGAAGAGGTCCCCCTCAACAATTTGGGTTTTTCACTAGTCTTCATCTGGCACAAGAAGCGAAGGGAAGGGATGGGATGGTGTGGAACGGGGTGGGATGGGACGAGATAGGATGGGATGGGATGGGATGGGATGGGATGGGATGGGATGGGATGGGATGGGATGGGATGGGATGGGATGTCACACTGGCCCTGAGTATCTCAGTCTGGTTCTGTGCTGTGGTTTCATTGCAAGTATTTGCTGAAAATCTTACATTCCACAACTCCAGAAAACTAGCTGCTGCATAGGAAAACTTATGCCTTATGTCTCAGGTTGACAAGAACATGTGTGAGCCACAGTGTCTGCTGAGCCCAGGGGTACCACTGCCGCTGGTAACACAGCAGTGCTTCTTCAAGGATGATCATGGGCGTTCACCCCTTGTATCAGCTGCAGAGTCTTCTGCACGTCCATCACATCATTCTCCTCTAGCCATCAGTATGTCTTTCTTCAGGAAAGTCTTCTAAGAAGCCAAAAGAGCAGGTCTGCTTTGTGTGTACCTCTAGTGGTCAACAGGAAAGACATACAAAGAAAACACTGCGTGCTTGCATGGATGAATAGAAAATAAAGATTTGGTGGAAAGATATGTCTTTGGAAAGTCCACTTTATAGCTTTATAACTGTGTGAAAAAGTCAGAAGTGCTTCAGCTTGCTGTCCTGTTTTCAGATGTTACATGCTATACTATAATGAATAAATGATACTTGCTATTTGGTGCTCCATGGCTCTTGATTATTTGCAGCTGATTATGTAGAAAGTCTAGGCAGTTTCCTTAATTTTTGTCATAGAAAGCTGTTGAAAGCTGGGGACAAGGTGTGCATCAGGACTATCCACATGGTGACAATGAGAAGAGTGTTTTTCTACATTCTTCCATGAAAGCCTTTACCCAGACTCAAGGAACTTGGACAAAGCTCCTTATTGCTTGGTGTTACTTAATACTTCCCCAGCCTGCCCTGATTGTTTCAAAATTATCTGCTGTGGCCATATTAATAAAGCAGCTCCTGGCCTGCTAATGTGCTTTTCAATTCTGCTTTTGGGGTGTGAGCTCTGTCCCTGAATGAAGTGAGCAGCTCTACTGCCTGAATAATCACTTCCTTAAATTAATATGGACTGCAGCCACATCCATCTGTGCTGTGATTTCCCTCCCATGCTTGAAAGAGGCCTGTACCTCCTAAGTAATTATTTACATTCCACCTATTGCATTCTCCATTGCAGACAACAATCTTTACTCATTTCTCATCTCAATTTACACCTCGTTGTTTTCTGTGTTAAAAAACATACTGCATGAGGGGTGAAAGCCTGTGGTAACCTCCATCCTGCAGCATGAGGTACTTGCTGCCTTTAACAGGGAATAGTTGTAACTTACAGGAAGATCTTGGATGAGAAAATAGAGATTATGATTTTTACAAGCTTTCATTTTTGTTCCAGTGGGGTTGGTGTTAGTCACTTTTCTTAAATAGTTCTTTTTATATTATTAATAATAATATCTTAGCCTTGCTGTCAATGGGAGAAGGGTGAATGGGAAATTCTGACTGAAGACATTTCACAAACTTCTCCATCTTCACAAACCAGGTACTGTATTTATCCAGAGCAGTGAGGGGATATGAAGCCAATGCAAAATCCCACTGGGACATGCCTGCCCCCCTGTGAAACAGTGGGTACAGTCTGGTGGGAGGCTCCCTCTGTGCTTGGCCAGGCTGGAGGCTGCTCAGGGGCAGGGGCTGAGTTGGGGGGTGCTGGTGCTCCTGGTTGTAACAAAATCTTTCACATTAGGTAAGGTTTGGGGGGAGTTATGGGTAAATCCTGCTTGTATCAGAGAGATTGTGCTGGAGCTGGGGCCAGGAAGAAATTTTCCTTTAGGCAAAGCCTGGCAGGGTCTGGAAACTTCTTTTTTTCATACTTTCCTCTGATACACAGGCCTTGGCTCCCTGCAAATGTCTCAGCAAATGTCTTCCTGGTATTGTAGGGACATGCAAAATCATGGAGTTTGTGGGTCCTCCTCTTTTGCTGATAGGCATCATTAGCATTACTCTTGTATGCAAAGATGAGCCTGAAATGTGCAGTGCAGTTTTGGGAAGCACTTTTTGACATGGGTGGGTAGAGTCTGAGAAGGCAGGTGTCTTGTCTGGAGTGAATCCTGCACTGGAGGGTGCAGGAAATGGTGTTTAAGGTCCTAAATGGTCTGTTTAAATCCTGTGTTCTTGAATATCAGCGGTCTGGGGGCTCTGCTAGATTCCCCACCAACTGAGCCTGGATGAGATGGCAGGCCATGACTGTGGGACTTCCCCATCTTACCCTATGAAGAAGAGGTTACAAGTCTTGTGGAAGTGTAAGAAACAAAAGAAAGGAGAGAGGGAGGCATAACAAAGAAATGGAGGATGGAGATGACTCAGGAGAGGCACAAGGCTTCCAAGTGGAGCTGTTACTTTTTTGCCTTCTTTTTCTGATTGTCCCCTGGTTGGTAAGTAACAAACATGTTTCCTAGAAGAAAGATATGGGCTGAATGCAATAACAATCCTGGATGCTCTGGATACTAAGCAGCTGGAAACAAAGAAAATTCTGTAAAATTCATCAGCATGGGCCTTATCCGAATCCCACTGAATTCTGGGAACAATAGTCTGAGCCTCGGAATCTGCTGGTAGATTAGCTACCCACATGGTCGCAAGATTATTTCGGGAATTATCTCTTCGGAAAAAAACAAAAAAAAAGAAAGAGAAGGCATTGCTGGCAACTGGTACAGCAACATCCCAGCAAAGGCAGACAGCATCCCCTCCTCCCACAGCAGTGAGACCCCATCTTTCCCTGCCACTTTCTTTTTCATAAAATAAGAGAGTTGCCTGCGTCTAGTAGTGCCCCCCAAAATGACTGGCCAACTTTCCAGGACTGCTGGGCAGAGCAGGCACAAGCCAGGGTGTGTTTGCCCAGACAAAGCCCCTCTGGTGTGGCCTGGCCTCACTGGCAAGTTCTTGGTGGAGGGAAGCAGGAGTGCACAAGGGAGAACACATCCCGTTGGCAGTGGTTTCACCAGCGAGCCTGCACAGCTTTTGCCTACATGATATTTTGGCATGAGGAAATGGTATTATTAGTCTGTCACTTTTACAAGCACTGAAATATATGGAGGAGCACAGATGTTAAAAAACCAAACAAACAAATACCCAAAGTTGAAAAACAAATAAACCACCTAAAAAGGAAGTCTTGGAGCCAAACCAGCTCCTCACTAGCTACTGCAAAGACCAGTTTCCATGGCAGTGGCCAGGGACACTCACTAACCAGTGGCTGGAGGTGTCCTGTCCCATACATGATCCACTACCAGTCCCTTTTGTCTCTATAGCAAATGCAATGCATTTCTCCATCCAAGCTGAGGAGGGACATCGCCTCACTCCATCCCTAGTGAGGTGCAACCCAGTAAGACAGGAAACCACAGCAAAGTTTTGCTGGTGGCAGTGAACTCAGACTCAAGGCTGAGCCAGAGGAAAAGGCAGGTTGGGCAGATGGTGAGGATGTCCCCTGGGCCACTGTGCACGGGATCTCCATCAGTTGGGTGGGAGGTGGGCCAGGGAAGCAGCCTGCACGGACACAGGGCAGCTGCGTGGTGCCATCCATGTGGCTTGCACCTCCGTGGAGGGAGCCTTTCCCTCTGGCACTGAAACCAATCCAGGAGGGAGCCCCTGGACTGTGCCAGTTTTGCACTTCAAAAATGCTGGCAGGTAGGCTCTCCTTTCCGATTACATCATGTCACTAACGCTCACCCCGGCTGTCTCTGGGCATTGGGCAGGGTCCAGTAGCAGCATGGTGGATGCTTTAAACCGTGGTAGATTTGTTCCCATCTCCTGATGCTCTGGCCCCTCTGTCAGCTCTGCTTTGTTAAAAATGTATGTTTATATGAATTATTTGACTTACCAGTGTTTTGTGTTCAGCTGCTCATTCTCTTTGTGGTCCCCACTGGATTTGCCCCTCTTCCTGGGATGAAGGGCCTGGGTACACACTCTCAGGGCATTAAAGCCCTCTCCCAGGGACTTGCACTCCCCAGGGACTCACACACTGCCCCCCTCCCCCCCCCCCCCCCGAGCTGCTGGACCTAGCCCTGTCCCTGTGTGTGCATGTGTATCACGTTAAAAATAGCAGTGGAGGTTTAAGTAAAAATCTCACTTTTCCCCAGCAGTGGGTACAGCAGAGGCAGAGCTGTGGCTGGGACAGGGACAGCAGCAGGGGCCAAGGGCAGGAGCTGGGACAGAGGCAGAGGAGCAGGGGCAGAAGGACAAGGGATAGGGCAGGTGTACAGGGGCCAGGACAGAGGGATAAGGACATGGACAAGTCAAAAAGACATGGGAGGGATCACAGAGACAGAGGGATGGGGCAGAGGGATGGATAGAGGGATAGAAGCTGAGGACAAGGACATGGACAGGGCAAAAGGACAAGGGATGGAGGAGAGGGACAGAAGAATGGGACAGAAGAATGGGACAAAAGAATGGATAGAGGGATAGAAGCAGAGAGACAGGGATAGGGGAACAAGGAGGGAGCAGGGGCAGGGACTCAGGTGTCCGGGTGTGGAGCAGAGACAGGGACAGGAGGAGGGACAAGGGGCAGGTACAGGAACCGAGGCAAGGGCAGTGGTAGGGGCTGGGATTCGGGAGCAGAGACAGGGGCAGAAGCTGGGGCGTGGACGCAGGGGCAGGGCAGGGGCAGGGACCCCGCGGCAGACAAAGGGCGGGCAGCAGAGCCCAGCTAGCAGCCCCCGTGCCCGCAGCGGCAGCACCGCACACCGGCGCGCAGAGCGAGGAGCAGGAGGAGCGGGCGGCGGCGGAGGAGGAGGCGGAGGAGGGGAGGGACCTTCCCCTCCCTCCCACCCCGACACCGGGGGAAATAAATTATTCCCAGCCCTCGCACTCCCAGCTCCGTGCCCCACACCCCGGCAGCGGCAGGCGGGGACGGCGCAAGCCTTCGTCGGGCGCGGAGGGGCCGCCCCTGCCCGATCCGCTCCGCGCTCCGAGCCCCGCGCCCGCCTCCCCTCGAAGTCCCGCGGGCCGCGGCGGGGGGCAGCGCCCGCCCCGTCCCGTCCGTCCCGCCCCGTCCCGCGCGGCGCGGAGCGGAGCGAAGCGCCGGCCCCGCCGTGCCCTGGATGCCCCAGCGGCGCCGGCGGCAGCAGCATGGAGCGGCGGCGGGGCGTCCCCGGGGGCTGGCCCTGCCTGCTGGCCGCCCTGGGTGCCCTGCTGGCGGCGGGCCGGGCGGCTGCCCCCCGTGCCCGCTTCTCGCCCTTCTTCTTCCTCTGCACCCACCACGGCGAGCTGGAGGGCGACGGCGAGCAGGGCGAGGTGCTCATCGCCCTCCACATCGCGGGCAACCCCGCCGCCTACGTGCCCGGCCAGGAGTACCAGGGTAGGTGGTGGCGCCCGCCGTGCTCGGCGCTGCTCGTCTCCTGGGCGGCCCCGGAGTGTCCGGTGGGAAGGAGAGTGGTGGGGGGAAAGCGGGCGCTCTGGACGGGGAACCCCGGGATCGTGTGCCGTGCCCCAGGTCAGCCCCGGCGGGAGGCTCGGAGGGCACCCCTGCCGTGCGGGACCGTCTCCACCAGCCCCGCCGCGGGGACCGCCGCCCGCGCCCCTGTCCCAGCGCCGCCTCGGCGTGGCTCCAGCCAGGCGCAGCCCGGAGCCAGAGGAAATTGCGAGTCCCCTCTCCTCAACTGGCCCCGAGCCTGACCCAGAGCCTCCCAAGTTGCCGGCAATCTGTCCCTTTCTCACTCCAGCGGCTTTCGGAGCCGGCTTGCACTGAGCGCATCGCCCTCTCCTCGGGGGTTCCGAGGTGCCGCAGCTGGCGGTGCCATCAGGTCACCGCGATGTGTCACTGCGGGGACCGGCCCGGCGCGGCCGGGGCAGCCAGCCAGCCTGTTGCTCCCCTTGAAGGAGCCACGGGCGAGGGCTAAGGGTCAGGCACTCGCAGGTGGCTTTGGAGATGGAAGGTCGTGCCCAGAATTAATAAATTAACGTCCTTTCTGTAAGCGCCCAGGCGGAGGAGAATGAACAAGAGCAGGCAAAGTTGTTCACAAAGTAGAGTCTTTACTTCGGGGATGTACTGGGTGACGGACACAGCCCAGGGCAGGTACACTGTTGTGGTAACCTGCTTTCGGCTGCAGAGTGCCCCTGGAAACCAGCAACTGTGCTGTTCCACAGCCTCATCACCATTGCTCTGTGTAGAAAACTTCCATGTGGGAAACAATTTTTAATTCATAATGGTGAGAGACTGTTTAAAGGTCTAATCCTTCTCTCTTTGTGTCTGCTTGGGGTTTGCAATGCTACAGAATAATAACAGCTAATTCTGCAGTAGGCAATTGAAAGGCAGAGAAAATGTCAATAAATGTTTATTTAAAATGCTTTGTTCAGAAACAGATACTGTGTGATGGTCCTTGGCTAAAGATAAAGTTAAACTTTTGACTTCGATATATTCCAGTTCAGAATTTAAGTTTCAGGTAAATCATTGAATAACTGAGTTATGTGAAGATTCTGATTGAAATTTTTACTGTAAAGACATAAACCCCAAACATATCAAATATTCATTTTCACACAGTCTAAGGGGTCCTGAAGTTTTTGCCTACGTATAAGCTTTAACAATATAGTTTTACCAAATTCATAGGAAACTTTTGCTTTTAAAATATTGTTGTCCTTTTAACAACCCATTACATGACCTCACCAGAAAATTTTTTTCCACAGGCTCCCAGATATTACAGCCTGTAATACACACTCCAGTTAAGTAAATTGCATTCAACCTGCTAAACCACAAATGCGCTGAGGGAAAAAAGAAGCTGGGATTTCCGTATTTTAAATGCTGGATTTTTGAAATTATGGTTCAGCCACGTAAATAACCGAATCATTCCCTGTCATCGCTGCTGCCGTGGTTTCCAGCCTGCAGCCGATGTTTAAACTCCCGTTGCTGGTCTAGGGAGAGAGGTTTGTGGCGGGACCATTGCGGGCAGGACGACGGGCAGGGCTGTCCGTCTGTCCTGCAGGATGAGGAGCAGGGACAGAGGTTGTTTCTCCGGGGATGCTCTTCTGCCTCTCGCTCTTTTAAAAGGGTTTTTGACTCTTGAAGTACCAGCTTGCGGAGCGGCGCCCCAGCTGCTCGCCAGACCTTTCAGGTGGCCAGGGGCGGATTTTCCGCCGCTGTTTTTGCATCTGAGAGAGCAAAACGCGGCGTCTTTGAATTTACCTCTGTGCCTGGCGGGATTTTTCCCTGTCCACTCTCAGATTCCGCGGAGCCGCTGCTGCCCCGCGCCTCTCCCCGGCCCTGCGCGCCTCGCCCAGCGCGCTCCGTGCGCTGCTGCTGCGGCATCTCCCCGGGGACACCCTTCACCCCGCTGCCCCTCCGAAACAGGCACCGCGGTCACGCCTTTCCGTCTGAAGCGGGCACTGCTGCCCCAAGCACCATCCAGAGGCCAACATCTGCCCGGGGGTGCAACCTAAGCGTTTCAGGGTATCTTTTAAAGCCACCGTGTTAAGAAAGTGCAAAGAAATTGCATGCGTTCAAAGGATGAACACAGAAGAAAGTCCACAAGACGAACCTGGAAACTAATTTGTTTACACACTGCAAGGTGTAGGTACACCTCGGTGTGAGCCAGCCTCCAAACAAATTTCTTTTCAGATTTGTTCATTGATTAAACATCTACCCATACCAAATGATTTCAAGGCCAGAAGCACTGCCTATTTGCTATGCACAGTGCAACAGACATATCCGTGAGCTAAGCACACTTAATCAGTTAGATATTTTGAAATATCTCATTTGAATATTTTTAAATGTAACAATTATCAGTGTTAAATATAGCACGAGGAAAAAACCCTCAGAGTATACAATCTGAAGAAATAATTTGAAGCAACATGGAATTTTATATAGTGCAGTTAAAAAATGCTGGAAAATGCCAGTCTGCACTGGTTGAGCATTTATCATTTAGAAATCAAACTTTAAAGGTGGTCTTCTGGGGACAAAGAGCAGGAGTTTTGAGATGCTGCACAGAAGCACAGGACAAAGGGAGATTTACATATGTACAATGCAAATTCAACTGCTCAGAGATCATATTAAAATACACTGGTCCAAATCTTTGCAAGTTCCAGTGAGGCCCCTTTTTACACTTACTGCCCCTTCATTCAACAGGGACAGGTGACAGTAGCATCCAAGAGCATCAGGTTCAAAGAGGAGTGAAATGGATGAAACCACATGTCAAGCACTGGATGAGAAAAAATTCTGATTAAAAAAAAATCGGCCAATGACTTTCTGCTAATTTGTTTAGACATTTCCTTGGGCTCTTGGAGGGGTTGTCAAACCACTGTACATTCAGTGGGGCTGTAACAGGGCCTCTCAGACCTTTGCCCAACTGTCCGTGGCACTGCCCCAGCACGACGGAAGAGGAACAGCATGTGTTGCAGAAGACACTCTCCTGGGAACTGGGCAAGCACAAGAGCTTCTGCAAGTGGCTTCTCTGACACCCTGAGTCTGGCACTTTATTTCCCGTGCCTTTGAATTTCATAAGTAAAACAAAGGCAATAATATTCCCTACTTTACATAGTTAAATTAGATACTTTGGGATTTAGCACTTCTCCCCTAATCCTTAAAAATAGTCCAGACTTGGCCCTATTCCTGAAATCAGTAAATATTTAATCACTGATTGAATAGGACCAGACCTATGCTGCCTATAAATATGCTCTTTTACATAGAGGACTGACTTGATACATCAGTAAACAATTTTATTACCTTTGGTAGACTTTTATTCCTCGAATTAGCTTATTTTAAATGTAACTAAGTCCTTGAGCAAAGCACTTACGCACCTGCTCAAATGCAAACTGACAAAGTGTGCACTGGTTTGATGTGGGCACCTGCTCAGTTTTCTTCCACCTGAGCAGTGGTTGCGTGTTCAGAGAGCTGCATCACGGCCCGCTTGGCTTGATCGTGGCTTTGCTGGTAGACAGCAAGGATCCTGTTTTGGTTTTTTCTCCTGGGATTTCCCCTGTAATATACAGAGCAGAATACAATTTCTTAGAAAGAAAAAAAAATCAAGCCAACAACAGTTTAAATTGAAAATTTTTATACAACTTCATTTGGGTTTATTTGCAATCTGCGGTCAATTTTTGATTATCCATGTCAATGCGCCTTCAGTGCTGAGAGCACATACCATGATTTATGGGCAGATAAGTACATTGGAGCTGCATAAAGAAATAAGGATAAACTTGACTGAACATTGAGTCTTTACTGACCTTAATCACAGAAAGCTCAAAATGAACAGTCTGATTTGTAGTGTTTAAAAAATACAAACGGATTATCTTTACACTGTATTTTGTCTTATCCCTTAAGATTTTTTTTTGCTGTCACTGCAAAGAGTTCCTTTTTCCCAAGGTTTCAAATTTAGATCTTTTAGGAACAACTTTGAACTGTTTTCCCATGATTGATGTTAAAACTCATCATTCTGTCCTTAAAATAGTTTTATTTAATGAGACTTGAGTTTCTATTTCACTCTCCATTGTTCCCTTTTTTTTCCAGAACGGATTAACCTTCAGTCCCCAAATGTTATCAGTTTCCATCAATGACTGCTACTATTCTTAGATATACTGTATATTGTCTGGAACCATTGCCATGATAGGTTGTAAAAAAACAGTTTTCAACTATTTTAAGTGGTAGTTATGCACTCTTTCAGCACTGATAAAAAGTTGTTTAAAGTCTGTCCAATTCCACCTTCATTCTTAACTGCTGTATTTAAGAAATACAGATTGTGACTTAGGATCTATTTTCATTAGGGTTACTTAGATTTCTGGTGGGTATTTTCATTGTAAATTGTAAATTCTTATTCTTCAGATTATTAGGAAATAAAAACATGTTTGAGTTTGAAGTGAGGGAAGGGAAGAAAGAATAGCTGGAATGTAAGTAGTGATGCTGCTTGAGGTATAAACAGGATTATAACTGAGTGGCAAAAATTCAGTTATTGATACTTTTTCTATCAGTTATGCTGAAGTATAGGAAGCTTTTAGTGAGTCAGAAGAAATAAGTAATGTACAGGAAGAAGGTGACATTAGAGATAGTGTGGTGGTAATAGAAGATCAGATTTTGGTCCATGTTTTCCAGTATCAACCTGAGAACCAGGTCAGCTTCTTGAGTCTTTCGCAGGGTATTCCCTCAAAACCTTTCATCTCATCCACTTACACCCTTCTCTGATCTGTAGGAGAATGAAGCCTTCAATCATTTTTTGTTTTAAATTAAAGAAGTGTGAAAAAAATTTTGCTCATGGGAATCCAGTTAGCTCCAGGGATTATTTTAGAACTCTTAAGGGACACATAATAAAAATGTGAGGCTGGCAATAGGTAGCAATGGTGAGGGAATTAGTAAGAATTGGGGGGACTCTTGATCTTCAAGTCTCTTCTTTCCTCTGAGGTCCTGAGCAGTATCGTGCAGCTGCATAAGGGTTTCATAGCTCATAAAAATTTCATCTTGGGTCAGCATTTACTAAAAGTGCCCTCATCCACCAAAGCCCCCAGAGCGCACCCTGACTCTGCTCTGCTTTATTTAGGATTTTCTTTCATAAAGTGAGCTTTGAAACAGGAGGGCTGATTTATGAGTACTGTGGCCTGTTTGAATTTCTCAGATCTGAGCCTTACTTAGCATGTTATTGAGTGAATGTGTGTTTTTAGATCTTGATGTTGACCAATGCATTGTCTGTATTTCTGAAGCTCTTGTGTGGACCCAGAGTTCATGTGGTATGTCGTTGCAAATTTTAAAAAGTTATGCTTTTAAGATCCCTTGACCAGAAACTGAGGAAGGGTTCCAACCTTAAAAGAAAAAGGTAGGCAAGGTCACAGCTGACAGCCTCTTACAAACTGTGTTTTGCCAGGGAAGATGTTAAATTTCAATGATTTCAGCTGCCATCACTGTAATTCATGGGCCACATAAGCGGTCAGCAGATGGCCCAGACAAAGATGTCGTCAGGCAAGGGATTGATGAAAGGAGGTAGAAGGTCCAGAAAGGCCTAAATGAGCCTTTCTTGCAAATTTGCAGAAGAGATGTAATCTCCAGTTAAATCCTTTCTTCCCTCATCAGGGGGCTGCTCCCCCCTGCAAAGGAGACTTGATTGCCCCAAATAACAGAAATCAAAGCCAGCATGGCATGCTGGCGTGACCCACATTTGTAAGGTGACATCTCACTGTGGGACAGACACGGTATTGTTGGTATTGTGGGTCTGTGTAGGACAGACTGTGGTCTGTGTACATGAAAAAATGATCTCTGCCTCAATGAGTTCACCATCCGAGGCCTGGGGCTTGCTGTGGGAGCTGGCATGTGTGCACAGACCTTCTTATAACATGATAATCAGTGTTGAAGTCAAGGAAGAAAAGAAACCTATGAAAAGTTAAAGGGTGTAAAAATACTGTTTCAGTGGAAATATTGCACATATTTTCTGATTTCTGCATTTAAAAATATTTTTTAATATGCATAATTTATCTGTGGAATTCATTGCTAAAGTTTGTTCATACAAACTGCTTTTCTTATAAATAATTAGTAGTTGTAATTATATATAAATAGATATATATAAAAAACAAGAGATGAATCTTGTACTTCAAGACCTAAGGTGACCACTAAATGATTTATAAGTAGGTTACTGTTGCATGGTTGCATGTAGGATGTTTCTCCATTGCTTCCTGTATTGATTATTCCGCCAAACCCATGTTGGTTCATTAGGTAGAACAGAGTGATATTGTCAGACCTGTGGCATTTCTCATTTTCCTTACTGTTGCTTTGATTTCGATTTTTGGAGGCCACTGCTTTTGAAATACTGTAGCATTTTTTATGATGGTACAATACTACAGTATTTGCATATTGACTGGTTGAAGTATGATTTTCAATCCTGTAATAGCCATGGTGATGCAGCTGAGATGGATTCAGATGCAACCTTTATTTGCTTTGTGCATCTCATGCCCTACAACTGTGGTTTGGATTTGTCATGAGTGTTTGCTGCATGGAGAGGGAAGGAAATGGCACTGTCTTACCTCTGAGAATAAGCAACCTTTCATACCGGCCCTTGCTATGAGAATTTCAATGGTCTCCGATGAAAGATTCAGTCTTTTTAACATGCTTCCTCTCTTTGTGTTAACATTTCCTGCCTTTTCATCGGGCATGAAAGGTGCACAGAGTGCAAATGTGTGTCTGGAATATTTGTGTAACTCCTACCTTTTTTTTCCTCCCAACTAGGATTTACCTATGGGCTAAACATGGGACAAACTCTGGCAGTGCAGCTTCTAACATGTCAAGGCCCACTGGCAGATTACTCAGGGAAAGACCTTCCCAGTTTGTCAGATGATGCCTTCTTGTTGGGCAGGTGACCTTCCTCCATCCCTCCTTCCCTCAGGTCAGTCCTGGAAAAGGAAAGCCATAGTGTGCCACACAATTTGCACAGCTCACATCCAGAGCCCATGAACTCTCCATGGACAGTGGCATCATGGAGATAGAGATCCCCCTCATCCATGCCCATGGGACCTTCACCAGGTCTCCTCAGTGCTCAGATGCCTCCCACAGGTGACACATTTTTGACTCTTTTCCTAAAGGGAAGAGCAGGGTCATGGAAGTGGGCTTTTTTTTAATATATCTCACTAAGCATTTGCCTTAAATAGGGCTGTTTCTGAGAGGTGTACATCCTGCTTGGAGAAGGAGAACTGGGGTTTGTAGGGGACATTATGATTTGTACCTGTTTATTCCACAGTCCAGGACCAGGCATTACTCTGTCCTTCTGCAGCTGGAGAGGTCCTGGCTGGGGCTGGAGATGGCACCCCGTGGCCGGGCACGGAGCCACAGGCTCCTTGCCATTGTCTGCTGCAACCATCTGGAGCAGCTGATGCCTCAGTTGCACCACAGTGTTTCGGGGCAGCTGGGTTCAGTTTAGCTTCAGGCAGAGGCACCTGTGGGCTTGTTCTTCATCTCACCAGCCTCAGCATCACCTGCGTCACTCCAGACTCCCTGTGGTGTAGTTGTTGGCTGTTCACCCTTGTCCTGCTGCTATCAGCATGACTTTCTGTTTGGGGATAGTGTTTGGTGAATGTGGGTTTTGCATGCTGGTAGAGATCTCCATCCACAAGGCTCCTCTCCGTCCACCCCAGCGGGATCCTGATCTTCCCGGGGAATCAGGACATCCCTGACTACTACCTTGCAGAGTTTCCTCATGACTTGTTGTAGGCAATGCCTTTTATATGAACATCTCAGTTGAAAAAGCAAGAGTCCTGGGGGACTGGACGTGAGTGGCCTGTGAAAGTTGCTGAGGAGCAGGCAAGGAGTTCAGACACTTTCCCAAAGGCTTTTATCACAAAGTGGAGGCTGTTTGTCACAGCCTTTGTAAGGTCCCTCTTGCCATATTTTTTCATTCTGGGAACAAAACAGAAGTGACTGTTCCCTGCTCCTCTCTAGTGCTTTGATATTAATATTGGTTGTGAGAGTTTCACAAGCATCTCGTTGGGGGGTGAAATCAATGGCACTTTTCCAGACTGTGTCTGTTGAAGTTCAACCTGCAAGAGCACTGAGTGACAGCAGGCAACAACTCCATCTCCCCTACCCTTAGTCTTACATTCCGCACCCCTGCCTTCTTTCAGAATTCTACATTGACCTTCCTAAATTTTTGTGTCCTGCAGGTTTCTTTCTGAACTGTGCATGTGTTACAGTGCATGCCCAAGTTCTGCCCTAGTTTCCTGTGTCCTGGGGTGACAAACACCATGGGGTGTACCCAGCCCTGCAGTGGGACCAGCGCTCCCCACAGACCTGCTCCCCAGCAGGTGCTGTGCTGCGGGACAGCCTCTTCCCACCTCCTTGCTGAAGGGCTGGGTGCCAGCAGGAAAACACATCAGATGGGTGGTGGCCTCGCATGCCTCCACCCCCATCCTCTCCTCCCCTCTTCCTCTCTGCCCACTCAGAGGAGGGAGCAGCTCCAGGGGACAGTGCGGAGTATTTTATTTTATTATGCCTGCAGTAAAACTTGATTTAGTTTTACTAAGAGAGAAGTATTAGTATGAGAAGTATTATTAATAAGCCCAGCCTTCTGGGTGTAGGGGCTCATTGGGTGTTGGAAATATTTGTGAAGCCATGTGTAAAGCTGTTGCTGTGTCTCTCTTGAAGCAGAAGCCTTGGGTCATGCAGCCATGCAGGGTGGTCACTGGTTTCTCTCTTTGGTTTTGCAAGGTACAGTGGCGGGGGAACTGGCAGTCCCCTTGGTTTTCTTCAGCAGGGTGAGCAGATTAATTATCAAAAGGCTGAAGGTCTGTATATGTTTCCCAGAATGGCTTCTACTCACACATACTCATGTTTGTGACTGCTTGTTTCCCACAGGAGACAGGACTGTACACACTGGGCTGAGGGAACTGAATTATAAACCAGACTGATACAAAATGCCAAGAGCTCTTGCACGAGGCTTAGCAAAATTTTGATTGCCTCAGATTATACAGAGTAATTTATTCCTCCCCATGTCTGCTTGAAGGATAGTTTTGTAAATAAACAGGTATGACCTGACAGATCTGAGTCAGGAAAAGGGTCTGCCTGCCAGCTCCAGCTCCAACTGTGCCGGTGTCTCCTACTGTCCACCTCATCATTGCTTGCTGATATGGGTGGCTGGATGCTGGCAGCCTGTCCCATGTCCCCTTCCAGAACCTGGCTGCATTGTGGCTGTACACTGAGCAGTCCAGCTGGTGAAAAGCACACAGAATCAGGGACCTCACGAATTCCCTCTTTCCATCTCCCCAGTGTAATTTTCAAGAGTGCAGTTAGATGATCAGAAGTTGGCAAAGAAAAAAACCCCTCGGTTTGTACAGCGAAATCCATCAAGCAAGCTCCCTTTCATGCACAGGCATGAATCCAAGAGCAAATGCTGTTTTCCCCTCTTCATCCTGCTGCGTCCCATCCACAGGTGGTTCCTGCTCCAGCTTGGTTTGAAGGGATTTGCATATTGGTTGTTTACAATTGTCTGTCCATGTGCATATGATAATGGAGAGGAGGGAAGGAAAGGGAAAAAGAGAGAGCACACAACACTTGTTGCTCAGAAGACTTGAAGAAATCCAGGAATATTTTTCTCTCTATGGCTGAGAGGTACTTTGTGGTCATAGCGTTCAACATGTCTGGTAGAATATCCATAAATGAGTTAGCAAGGATACTGAAAATCAGCTTTCCTGGGTAGGTGACTGTGCTATTGCAGACGAATACTTCATGGAAGAGCTGGGCAATACTTCATGGAAGAGCTGGGCGGGTCCTGCATGGGGGAACTCTTTCTGCTGGAAATGAAAGCAATGGGTAGGTGATCAGCCTTTTTAACATCTGAAAACAGCAGCATGACCCTCTGTGGCCTCTCTTCATGTCAAGCCCTGGGATGTGAGAAGTCATTCATCATGTCATGGGGCTTGGCAAGGTCTCTGCCATTTGCCTTCCACTTTTCCCACTGCTGTCCAGGACAATACAATAGATAAGAAAGAACAAGAAATATAGATAATATTTATCTTTCTGGCTAAACAAGCTGTGGTTTCCAACCCACAATAACCTTCCAGTGTTCCTATCTCACAGGGGAAATGCACTACTAGAAAAAAAACAACCCTCCTTCCAGAATTAGACACATTTATCTGGGCATTGGATGAAAACATTGATACCAAGAACTGCAGAGAGAAACAAAACAGCACAACTGGCCAAGGCAAAGATCCTGGTTTAACAAAGCACTGTCCAGCCTTGCAGTGCAGAAGTCTGGGGGGATGCCAGGTATCAAAATTAAAGAATCAGTCCTATGAATTGCTATGTATGTTTGAAAAAAAGGGTCTCTGGCTAAATTCCAGTGTTTGACATTTCTGTACAGTGGTTCTTCTGACTCTGGCCCAAAATGACTGTAGCCTTCAGAACCTCATTCCCATTAGTACAAAGATCCAAAACCCCAGGCAAATATTTTTATGCTTTCCAATTATTTTAGTTGCTTTGCTGATGACTGATACCCTGTTGAATAGTTTTTGAAGTTGATAAAATTCTTGTATGAGCAATCCCAAGCACAAATACAGGGTGGGTAGAGAATAGATCACAAGCAGTCCTGAGGAGAAGGACTTGAGGATGCTGTTGGATGAGGGGCTGGACATGACCTGGCAATGTGTGCACTTGCAGCCCGGAAAACCAAACATGTCCTGGGCTGCATCAAAAGCAGTGTGGCCAGAAGGTCAAGGGAGGTGATTCTGCCCTTCTGCTCCACTCTGTGATACCCAACCTGGAGTACTGTGTTCAGCTCTGGGGCCCCCAACATGAGAAGGACATCAACCTGTTGGGGCAAGTCCAGAGGGCCGTGAAGATGATCAGAGGTCTGAGCATCTCTCTGCTGAAGACAGAGAGAATTGGGGTTGCTCAGCCTGGAGAAGAGAAGGTTCTGGAGAGACCTCAGGTACCTTTTCTGGTACCTGAAAAGGGCCGACAAGAGAGCTGGAAAGGGACTTCTTACAAGAGCATGTAGTGATAGGACAAGGGATAATGGCTTTAAACTGAAAGAGGGCAGGTCTAGATTAAGTATTAGGAAGAAATTTTTTGCTGTGAGAGTGGTGAGGCACTAGAACAGGTTGCCCAGAGAAGTTCTGGACTTGTCATAACTCGGAGTGTTCAAGGCGAGATTGGATGGGGCTTTGAGCAACCTGGTCTGGTGGAAGGTGTCCCTGCCCATGGCAGGAGCATTGGAACAAGATGATATTTAAATCCCTTCCAAACCAAACCATTCTGTGATTCTATGAATTAATTTAGTTAGAATTGCCATGTCTGTAGTGAATTCATATACAATCTGGTTTTGTAAAGGATAAAACCTGGTAATTTATTTCAGTAGAATGTGGTAAAAGTTTTAATGGAAAATGGGGAGAAGTGAAACATTTGAAATATATTCCTGATATTTTCAAAGCATTATTTTTGTTTTGTAAATGTATCTTAATTGTGAAACTGACTGTGAAAAAGAAAAAGAAAAGAAGTTACCTGCATAATCAGAAAATGGAATGAGACTTTTCTGCTTGAACAAAATTCTTTATCTAATTGTTTTGGGTTCATTGAAGATTTTCATATTGACCTAACTGATATTTTAATTTATTTTTTGTGCCAGATCCCTCAGTACTTCTCCTTTTTATGTTAACCCAAGCTGATCTCTTTTTCTTTCTTTCTCTTTTCATTTTGGTCACTGAACCAAAAATTGAACAGTTCTACTTCTGACAAGTTGACCATTTAATTTCCGGCCACTGAACAGATCTGATTCAGACCACTCTACTCATGTTTGTTCCCAAAATAAATTACAGAATAATAATTCTCTCTTTAAGGCACCAAGGCACAGTTGGTAGCAATAATGACATTTCCAAGGTAACAGGCTCATGCTTTCTATAGTGATACCTGTGGTTGCTATGTGGCTACCAATGTTTAAGTTGACCACATTTTGCTTTACATTGTTCAGGTTTTTTTTTCAGCAGAAATCTTTTCCCTAATGAAATGTTCAGTAAAAAGGCTTAGAGGAGATCTATCACTTGCCTCCTTCTGGATGTCTTACAGTTAAAGGATATTTCTGCTTCTGAACTTGAAAACCTGTTGCAATGCATCTATAGAATTGTCATTCGTTGAACTAGACAAATAGTCCTTCATGTCTCTGAAATGATCTCTTTTTTTTTTTTTTTCATGGAACAATATTTACAGGGCTGTCCACCTCAAACAGAAATGAACTGCCAGAGCGGACGTACAAATTGGATTTGAGAGATGCAGGTTTATTTTGTTCAGGAAAGCGATCCCTGTGTTCTTTATTGCCCTTTTTTTCCCTCAACCTGTAGTTAGTGCAGTTATGGAGTATAAAGGAGTTCCAGCAGAGCTGTGATGTTTGCAGAATTTGCCTCAACCAGTGGAGATGAAAAGGTGTGGGTTTGGCTGGAGCTGGCAGCACCGTTCCCTCCCAGCCTCAGGCAACCCGGATTACTCTGTGGACCTTTTCACTCAAAGAGATCTAAGTTTTGTTTTATCAAGTGGTAGCAGATGTTAGGGAGCCTTTATGCCACTCATCACCAACAGAGTGCCAATGCAATGGCATCTGGCTGTTTTCTTAATACAAATCAATTTTATAAACTCTCAGCTGTCTCTGAGCAGTGGTAGTGGTGCAACTATGTCCAACTCCCCCCAAGTGCCTTTTTCCCAATTAGTGAGATTACAGTAGAGAGCAAATCCTCCTCCTATTTGCAACATTTTCCATTTGAGAAAACACATTGTAAAATTAATTGCAGTACAATATTTCTCCTGACTGCACATCACTAACCGCTAAGAAACACTAGTGAGCGACTAGTGAGAACCTTTCATTCCAGATTTACAAAGCCGGCACTCGTTGCAGTTACCAAGTATTCTCTTGTTGCCGATATCAAGGTATTCTCCACTTGCAAATAGTGAGAAACAGGGAACCTTTTTGTTCTAACTGATGTATTTTCTCTAGAGCATGGAGATTTTTCATGATGTGCAGAACTCATACAGGTGCTAGTAAGCGTAGCACCTCAAATCTTCAGAATGGTCAAATTGTTGATATACAAAAATTGCATATTCTGTCTGACACTTTGAAGTGTTCCAGCTTTTAGTGCTCCAGGGAGGAGGAGGACTGTTATCACCATGAAAGAGGAACAGTGCCAGCAAAGCCCACAGCTCTTTGATACACTGTGTAATACCAGTGATGAGACAAGAGCTTTGGGCAGCAGGAAAAGCTTTAACCCTCTTCTTGAAATTTTTCCTAATTTACTCCTCAAGCAGAACATCCGGATGGCAGTTTCCATCCCTCTTGGGGCAGTGCTGTGTCAGGGCAAGGCTGACCGTGGTGTCCAGTTGCAGAAAGGTGAGGCAGAAGAGATGACCACATGTGAAGGAGCAGTCAGATTTTCAGCTTACTAGATTTTTCCCCCTCTTCTCTCCTTTTCCAAAGTACTGGGGCTCGTGGCTCTGACAATGTTGCTGCATTGACAACTTCCATCTAATGACTTCCCCCCAAACTGCTGGGCTGATGTATTGGTAGGGAAAACATGTCCAGGTCAAACAATCTAGATAATGTTTGAGCTGTATGCCAGTTCAGTTCTCATCTCTACTGCTGAATTTAACATATGTTTATTATGTTTAGCATGCAGAGTGGTTGCAATGCGTTTGAATTAGAGGGGAATCATCTTCTTTGTGCTTTTTTACGTCAATTGGGATATAGAGAGATTGACGTCTTTGTAATTAGCTAGGCCACAATTTGATGGCCTTTTTAATTTTGGGTTTTACTTGTGGGTACCTTATATAGGTATTTAACATTGAGGCAAATCAGGAATGAATGATAGTAACACATTACATTTCCTCTATTCTTTTTGATCAATTTGGAAATGTTTAGGTATAATTAAAGTATAATAATAAATTTTCTTTTAGTTATACACTTAAGAGCATGTTCCATGATATCCCTTGTTACATACCTGGCTGTTTTGCTGTTTCTTGAGCTTTTCTGTTGCAGGCAATCAGATTGCTTCTAGGATGAATAGTTACATGTTGGGTGGCTAAAATGTGCTCTTCAGAATCAGAAGAGGTACCACAAGGAAATATATGTGAGTGAGGTGGCAGAGGTCTTAATATGTATTTCAGGGTTCTGGATGTAGAGCAGCTATTTATTATGTTTACTGTACATGTCATGGCAGGCCTAGTGCAACGCCTATCATATGCCAAAAGATAACTCTACTGTCTCATGTCTTGGAAATCTCCCTTTAATATCTCCCAGGAAGGCTACATTTCTGTGGCTTAGATCTGGCTCAAGTTTTGTATTGATGGGGGCACTTTTTATGTGGTACAAAGATGATAGTATATTGGGCAGGCATAGGAATTACTAGGAGATCTCTCAGTTCTGTTTAAACAGAGTCCGGAGATACGTTTAAATATAAACTTACTTAAGTGTACCTAAGGGATCAAGCTCATTTTTACTTTCCAAGAACACAAAACTCTAGAAAGATGCAAAGATAATTTAGGTTTTCATGATTTGTTCACTGTAGGAATGCCTTTTGTTGAATTTGTAACCTGCAAAATCCTGCATTATTTAAAAAGCTACAAACTGGAATATTTCCCTGCAAGAAATGGAGGAAGAAAGAAATGTTTCTCAAATTTAAAGCAGGATTTTTACATATTAACTATAAATATTTTGCAACTGAATGATTTGCTTTTAAATAAAATAAAGCTGCTTGCTGTCTCTGCAGAAATGAATCAGGGAAAGGGATTTATTCAGTGTATTTTAGTCAGATGAATGGAGAGATATGTCCGTCACCACTAACGTGATGGTTATTCCTTCTAAATATAAACTGATAATATTATATATTAAAGGCTTGATTATACTGTTAAGAAGATTAGTACATTTAAACAGAAAATAAAGGCTTATGTGCCCTAAATGTGAAACTAAAAGAAGAGGGGTTTATATATGGCAGTATCACAACATTCAGTACTTTTGAACAAGATATTTTCCCCTTGAAAATATCTCTAAGGAATAATCACTTCATACTGCCTCTGGGAATAGGTGGGATGCCTTAAGTCTAATCTCTTTCAAAGGAGTAATTTAAATATATGCAGGTATTAATCTTGGCATATTTGGAGGTGTTTATTGGAGTAGGCATAATGATTGCATGTGACTGTGTCCACAAGGGTAGTTTTCTGTCTCATCTGTTTTCTGTAAATGTTTGGGATATCTTTTAATTGCAGAAACTGTGGCAAATTATTAAAAAAATATGTCAGAAGGGAAGAAGGATTGATGATGCTTCTGTGATATTTCTGTGAATCAGGTTTATGAATTTAAAATGTTTAACACATAGTAAAGATTTCAGTGTCTTTTAATACTGTGCTTGACTTACACAGCACCATCTCTAAGGACATAGTAGCTGAATCTTTTGATGGTATTGAATTTATGACATTGAATTTAAGACTTTTGTGCTCATGTCATGAAGCTTGTTAGGTAGTGTTTAACATGTCTCCTTTTTCATTTTTTTTTTGAGTTCTTGCTCTTTATAACGTAGTCGTTTTTCTCAGTGAAGGATTTATAGTGAGGATGGGGGAAGACTAGTTCCTTTTACAGTTATCTTCCTGATAGATAGCGCTTCTTGATTTTCTTTTATGCATCTCTCAAATTAGATATTCTGCACCTTAATCACAACATCTTCTTATTTCTTTATATTTTAAGAGTAAAAGCATTGTGATTATAAATTAACTGAGAAGTATTATAAGATCTTCTGCCTCGGGGCTTGTCTTTGTTTCCAACTCAACCACTGCTCCATGGTCAAGTCCTGTTCAGAGAAAAAAGCTTCCTAATTGAATCCAGTGGGTGTTGCAGTTTGAACGGGCTACTCTGTAGTAATGTCCCAAATATTAAAATGTCACTGTATGTATTTATTACTTCAGTTGCTTTGGTGCTGTTTCCATTGGCATAACAAGATGTTGTAGACCAATATGCTAAATAAATGTTCTTCACATTCCTGTGGTGTGGTTGCCTTTTCTACTCGCTTATGCTTGCAAATAAATATATTTGTCCCTGAAGAAAATGTATGTGAACAGGCTCTTTCCTAGGGCACTGTCAATATGCTGTCTGTCCTCCTCCATTTGGAATGTGTTGGTTAACTTCAATGAAACATAACATAGGAATGCAGCTCTCAAAGATGCTAGAGACCTGAAAGCTTGATGGAAATTGGTAGCCAGCTGAGTGAAAAGACCTGGGGTCATGCCATCAGTAAAAGTGAAGACAGTCAAGTGAGCTCAACTGTTTATTAGCCCTAGGACAACTCATGGAGAGAGGGCCCTGCACTTGCCTGAGGCACAGAAACACCTGGCTAAGACTCTGCTATACCTTACATTGGGGAATGGAGCAATGAGGGACTGATCCCCACTGAGAAGAGCTTTTATTTCCTCACTAAAAATAAAAAAACACGCTACTGCAACATCTCTTGTGGATCCCAGGCACCAGGGCTTGACTCTCCGGGAGTTCAGTTCATGGTCAGGATGGCCTGGGGGATGTGTGGCCCTGTCCCAGGTGAGCAGAGCTTGGCAGTGATGGGGAGAGAGGCCTCCTGCACTGGGGTGGGCATGGATGAGGGATGGACGGGGTACCCAGGGTGCTGGGCTGCCTCTGCTCCCACCCTTGCACCAAAGCCCTTAGAAGCAGTGGTGAGGTTTAGTCATATTTAGAAGATAACTTGTCCTGGACATATAACCAGTTCTTCTGGTGGCCATCAGAAGTCAGTGGCTTTTAAGCCAAAGGTTGATCTATTCCCTGAAGTTTTTTCTTCATCTCTTGGTTAAAGAGAAGCTTTCTGTAAAGGGCAACTGCAAAAAAAGATCATAGTGAGCCATGTGGGCAAAAATTCTCAGAAGAAACAGGGTAAAGACAATAACACAACCCCTTGGGAGACATGTAGGTCTGAACTGCAGCAGCGTGAGATGGGTGGAAGGTGTGAAGGCACTTTTTCATTCCCTTATCTGAAGCCAGCCTTGGGGCAAAGCCTTTCCCCAGTACCAGCCCCAACAGAGACGAGTTTGGGTCCAGGTACAATAAGATGTGGGAGAATCTCAGTCATAAACAGGTTTTTTTTTCTCTTCAATGAGATTTCATTGTCATTAGGACAATACCTTCCATTAGATCTTACCTTTTGTGCTGTGCTCCGCCCAAGT
This sequence comes from Manacus candei, assembly GCF_025592945.1. Taxonomy (NCBI): domain Eukaryota; kingdom Metazoa; phylum Chordata; class Aves; order Passeriformes; family Pipridae; genus Manacus; species Manacus candei. Next base: position 1,572,688 of record NW_026138111.1, on the reverse strand, counting down.
GTGTTTAAATATTAGGTGATTTATTTCTATATTTTCATTTATCCTCCATGGGAATGACAGGGATTTTAATGTCAAACAAATTAGAGTCCTTTTTTTTAAGAATACAATGATGTGTTTGTGACTATAATTGATGATACCCTCATGAATCCCTTGAGTTAAATAAAGTGAATCAGGTAAACAAAATACTTTGTCTTGCTCATATGCATTGTTGCAAAAACAAGAATAAAACACATCTGTAACACAATTAAATTCGAATTTGTTTTACCAAAAAGAAACACTTTTACTGGAATGGCAATATTTAATTTTTGTGCGACATCCTGGGATCATTTTAAATTTAATTTCATTTGATTTGATTTAATTTCTGTATGAAATTTGCATTTGAGTCATATTCTGTGGAAATGAGATCATTACTCCAACAGGTGAAATGTTACCAAAGTGGTCCTGATGAATGGAGAATTTGGCCTTGAATTGAGTCTAATGCAATTGTAATAGAATATTTTTGGGTAAAAGCAGTGATGCCACAGAAAGATGCCAGCTAGACAGTATTTAATACTTGAAAGTCCAGCACTGATAAAGACACAACTTTCCAATTTCTCTTCCTGCAATCTGCCTGCCCTCTGCCAAGCACTGGTGTGTGATTAATTGACTGACACGAAGTCTGTTATTTACATTGCAGATATATTGTAAGTAGACTCCAGGTGAAGCTCACAGCATGCTGCATATTTACCACCATATGTTCAGGAGGTTGTGAACAGAAAAAAGTAAGTCTAAAGCCAGAGGAGGTATTAGAGGATACAATAGAAAAGCTAATTATAAAAGCCTTCAAAAGCAGTCCCTGCTTCACCGTTTGATGTCCCAATATGTAATTACAGAGAACTAGGAAATAAGGGAAGATAATAAAGGGAAGATAATAAAAGGAAGATATAAAAACCAGAGCATGCTAGTTTGTGAGAGAAGAGAAGAGAAAAACAGAGCTCCCAACACATTTCTCCTTTAGCTGTTGGAAAAAAGGGAGGGCTGTGAAAAGGGGCAGGTGTCCTGAATGGTATAGACAGGGGAGGTGTGAGCTCAGGGGGAAGGGGAAAACTTTGTCAGTGACTGTTTTCTGGTGGAAAATGGTGTTTCACCCTCCTGAGGGGGCTTTGAACCAGGTGGGATGGCCAGAAATGGAGTGCTGGAGCTGGCAGCTGTATCATCCCTACTGGCAAGCAGTAATTTGTTCCCTTTAAGCAAGGACAGCATGGAATGAAATCACCCCACGGGATGCCGCCCTTGTTTTAAAGCCCATTACAGGCTGCCTGTGGAAGTAGAAAATCTCACTCTGCATCCATTACTCTTTCCCATACTAATGTATATATTTTCCTTCCTATTTATATCACTTCTGAGTTAGGCTTCCTCTCTGAGTGTCACATGTGTGTTCTATTGTTTCATAGAGTGAGTAAGGTAAGAGTAGTTTAGAGAGGATTATAATTTCTGATGAAATAGAAGAAAAATATGTATCTAAATCCTAGCTTTAAATTTTCATGTATAGTAAATCAATATTTCTCAGAAAAATAAAGGTGCTGCCCTACAATTCTGTTAGCTACGCATGTAGTAGAGAGCTGGGGATCAGGATAGACTTGGGCAATTGAAGCAGCTTCTGTCTGGCTGTTGCAGGAAGGTGCAGGCAACGTGGGGGGCTGGAAATGACAGCTCTAATTTTGCTCTGGGGATGGATGGAGAATGTCTTCACCCATGCCTCAAAGGGCCTTCCTAACCCACAGCTCAATTATTTGGACGGTAAGCTGATTAGAGGATTTGAAACCAATCATCCAAAAATGGTTGATGCCGGCCTCCAACTGACATATCAACTTATCCTCAGTGAGGGCAAAGACGAGACACATTTCAAATTCTGATTTTGCAGAAGTGTTTAAAAAAATGTCTTCAGAAGGTGTGTGGTAGTGAGCAGGGTGAGCAGTCAGGAAATGGCTCTTCAAGAGACCTTCGTGTCTGTTCTAGTTGATGCTGGAGGTTCACGTCGTCCCAAGTGGTGCTTGTGTGCTTTGCCTACTCATGCCTCATCCTGGCATACAGCTGAGCTTGAGGGGAACAGGGCTCCCCCAGGCTGCCTCTTCTTGGAAGGCAAGAAGGGTTTCTCAGAAAGAGAAAGTAGGGAAAGAGAATTATGTTGTTTCAGTGGGAGTAGAAATTGGAAGAGGTGCTGAGAAGATCGGACACTTAGAATATCTGCTGCACCTGGGATGGGCAACCCCAGATGTCTGTACAGACTGGGGAATAAGATGCTGGAAGGCAGCACTGTGGAAATGGACCTGGGGGTCCTGATTGATGGCAAGTTGAATATGAGTCAGCAGTGCCCTGGCAGCCAGGAGGGCCAACCATGTCCTGGGGGGCATCAGGCAAAGCATCGCCAGCCAGTTGAGGGAGGAGATTGTCCCGCTCTGCTTGGCACTGGGGCGGCCTCACCTTGAATATTGTGGCAGTTTTGGGCACTGCAGCATTAGAAAGATATTCAGCTATTAGAGTGTCCAAAGGAGGGCAATTGAGATGGTGAAGGGCCTTGAGGGGAAGCCGTATGAGGAGCAGCTGAGGGCACTTGGTCTGTTCAGCCTGGAGAAGAGGAGACTGAGGGGAGACCTCATTGCAGTTACATCTTCCTCAAGAGGGGAAGAAGAGGGGCAGACACTGATCTCTTCTCTGTGGTGACCAGTGACAGGACCCGAAGGAATGGCCCGAGGTTATATCAGGGGAGGTTTCGATTAGATATTAGAAAAAGGTTCTGCACTCAGAGGGTGTTTGGGTGCTGGAACAGGCTCCCCAGGGAAGTGGTCACAACACCAAGCCTGACAGAGCTCAAGAAGTCTTTGGACAATACTGTCGGGCACATGGTGTGACTCTTGGGGATGGTCCTGTGCAGGACCAGGAGTTGGACTAAATGATCCTTGTGGGTCCCTTCCAACTCAGCAGATTCTGTGATTATGTATTATGTGTCATTTTCCTTTAAAGAGCCCCCCAAAATTCTTAAGCAAAAAATTCCCTAATTCCCTCCTCAAGGTTTAATTCTTTGCAAAATTTCAGTTTCTTAGCAGATTTAGCCTGACTTTGCAACAATGATTTGCACAAGTAAGCTTGTGGATTTGACTGGAGCAAGCAGAGTCAATGAGGTTTACATGTGAATATAAATCCCTGGAACCTAAACCATAAACATTGCAGATTTTTTTTAAGAATATTTTGCTATGAATCCTTATCAGATGATTACATATATATTTATCCATGGTACATGGACAGCTTAATGTTTAAGATATAACTGTAGATCTCCTTACTTTTCGAATTACACTCTGAATGGCAAATTCACATTGATAAAGTCTGGCTTTAAATGTACTGCTATTGCTGAAATCAATATACACATTATTATGTTTATTGCACATTAAACTTCAAAAGCATTTTTCAATTGTTAAAAAGAAATTGGTTATTGAAAACATATAAAATGTCAAAGGTGACAAAGAGACCAGCCCTGCACTCCTCACCTCAGCCACGGAGGTGGTCGGGCTGGAGACAGAAAGCTCCTTTGCTTAGCACTTGCATAGTGCTGAGCACTTAAGCTTGCAGTTATCCATTTCTGCTTTAACCTTGCTTAAAGCTGGGGTTCAGCTTCCTTCTCTGTTCCTGCAGGGACTGCCCTCAGTTTCTCAGTCTTGATGTGCACAGTAATGTGCACTGCCTTGGGTTCTAAATACCTTATTGCATGTGCTGATGACGTATTCAAAGGTTTCCAGCCCACATAAGTGCAGATGAAGTTAATGGGAATCCGGGTGCTCAAAATCTTTGCAAAATTCAGATTTTAGATATTTCCAGATGGATGCTCAAAAGCTTAGGGCCCTGGCGAAACCAGAGGGGGGAATGAAGGGGAGCACATACCTTTCTCACGATAGTGATTTTTCAGAGGGTTTACAGAAACATAGTAGTTTTCAGATGTTTACCTTTCTGTTGTGTTTAGTTGAAATCAGCTAGTGGGATCAACAGTTAGTGAGAGACATGCTGGGGAAACACTTTTGTGATTCTGTTATGTGTTCTGTTCTGTGTTCAGTTTTGTGTACGGAAATGAGATTTGCCCAAATGTTCCTTGCTGGACTGCTTTCTATTAGATGAAGCAGGAAAGGATAGAAAAAACTCATGTCCAGATATAAAAGGAAGCTACAAGGGTAGGTAAATAGACTAGCAGGTTTCAAATGTGAGTCTTCTGTTGGGACGCACAGAAAACTAAGGTAGGACAAAGAAAGAGGAAGATTTTTGTGATCTACAAATTATATCGAAGACAATACTTAAGAAGAGACATTAAAAACCTTAATGAAAATTCCTGTCTGAAAGTGTTACAGTTTTACTTGTGTATCTCATAGGAGGACACTGACATAAATTGCCTATATTGCTAAACATTTGGTTGTCTGGTGAGATTAAGTGGCAGAGCTAGGTCACCCCAATAAAAATTGCCATGAAAATTTGAGAGCTCAGATAGAAAATCTACCCTCCTCGTCCTTTACCATGATGACTTATGTTAATGACAAAAAATAATAATTTTTTACTCAGCTGTCAAATGGCCTTGGAAAAATGGCTAAATAGAGTTTTACAAGCCCAGATGAAGAATATTGAAGAGGAACAACTTTTTTGTACAAAAATCAAGATTACAATCATTGAGGCAAGAGGAGAGAGAGGTGGAGAATTTGACCACATATAATGGTTGTATAGGTTTAAATGTGTTCTCTGGATGTCTTGGGTGCCTGTAGTAGGATGGATATATCTAGTAATAAAAATGTAGTTGTAATAGTTTTCTTTCATAGAATAGTCTGAGCTACCTGGTATTTCAAAATCGATTGAGACAGTTTTTAGGATACTTTTTCACCTTTTAGAAAAAACATTTTCTGAGCCCTTGTACCAAAGTGGATATAATTCCACAACCATTTGAAATACTCTTTCAGTATGACACTTTGAAAGTGCATTTTAATTTTAGCATCAACTTGCCTGATTTTAAAAGGCATTTCATTCTTGCAAGTAGTTAAACTGGTAAACTGGTCAACTGCAGGTGGTTACATTTGCTAATCAGATGGAGAATTATTGTACACTGGTAAAAGAAGACAGCTGCAATTGCTATAGAAGATTGTTAGGAGTTTTTTAGCATAACAATGAACTTCAGCACCTGCCTTCCTAATATGCTTTACAATTCCACTACTGGTATTATTTCCTTGACCCCCCATAGCACAGAATGCACAGAGCTAAACAGTGCTCTGGCTGTAACTTGAAGACATTTTCATTTCAAATGCCTTGTTGAGTTTGTTTGTAACTTTCCAACAACCTTACCTTTTAGATCAATGTATATTAAAGATTTGCTTTCATTAAAATGGTGCACAGATGTTTGGCAGACTTAGGTATTGCTATTTTATAATTACTAGTCAATTTGAAAAAGATTTTCACTTGCTGAAAGAAAATCAGGTTTCAAATCAGTATTTTAAACTTGTGCAGTTCTGTACATAGGTAACTCAGAGACTGCCTGTTGGGACCTGCAGGTTTCCTCCCCTTTATGATTAAATCCGTGACAAGTTTGAAGGAATTTGTTTTGTAAGCAAGAGACTTAATTATGTGTAAATCACTGGAATGGCATATGTATGTCTTTGCTGTGTTATGTATGTGGCATTTATTTCCATATTTGTCTTATGTACATATGTATATCAGTCACTTCCCATTCTCCCTTGATTTAATTTCTGCCAATTCCTGCCTTAAAATATCCCCTAGATGCAGCAGTCTGGCCAAGAAAGGCTGCTTGCTTCACCCCTCACACATAAAGCAACATCCATCAATGTAAATTGGTGAGGATTAGTGTATTTGTAAAAGCTGTGCTTTCCTTGCCATTTGGATCTACTTCCACTAGGTGCTTACTGCTCTTCAGGTCAGTCTGGGAAAATATTCTGAACCTGTTGTAACATCTGGGGTGCTTACCCATGATAAAAGGTAGTAAGTCTCTGCACTGCACAGAAAGCAGATTCCCCCTACTTCTTTTTTTGCTACAGCCTATCAGTGTGGTGTGATGCAGTGCAATATAATTTCTTATTTATGATTATTAGTTTGGAGAATGAATTCTAATGCTTTTAAAGAACTATTTACTGCTCCTTGCTTAAATGCAAAGCCACTGGGCAGAGACCCTCCTTTATCCTTACAGCTTTTCCATGCTAGCACTGCCTACATCTCATGTTTGACCTTTCCAACCTCAGTTTCCATCTTTATTATTTTTATTATCTGCAGCTTTTTAGTAACAGTTTGCAAATGGATGGACTGCTGTCTCAAATGCTCTGAAATTTTAGCAGCTAAGATTCCCATGAGATCCTGGGCCTCTGGAGAGGGTTTAGTGACTCTGCCCTTTCTTGCTGCCTTTGTGTTTCTGCCGGGGGAGACATGAGAACACCACTCACAATGGCCAGTGTTACAGCTCAACACACTTCATTTTTAATATGTTACAATTTTATTGTCTTGTAAGGGTTTGGTGGTGGGTTTTTTGCCATTCTTAAATCTGAAGAGGGTTTGTGTGCTTTCTTAATTGTCTAAATCTTTCTCAAATCTCCATCGCTTCCAATCAGATCCTGTTTTCCTACATTTCAAGGAGACAAGTTATCTCCCCAGCCTTGTCAGCAATATAAACAGCCAATTAGGGGTTCACCTCTCAGCTAGTTTTCTGTCTATTGAAACAATAGTGATATCCAAGCCAGTATCCACCATCCTTTCATATGTAGTCCATGCTATGTATTCAAAAACTTCCTTTCTCTGATACTGTTCTATGAGTCCAAGTTCACTTGTGTGGATACCTGTGTTGTTATGTAATAATTTGGAGGGGATGTTAATTCTTTAATCTCTTTCTCAATGTGATTGCTCATCTGTTCAGGTCTGTGTTGGAGTTTCTCTTTCTTAACATATTTCCAGTTAGTTCAGACTTTCTTACTGTCCTTTTTTTGGGAAAAATTTAGTCTGTGCAGTCAGGTCAGGCTGCTAATTGGTTAAATAATTCACCTTCTGACCTGAAAATTCCCCATCTACCATTTCAAGAAGAATCCCATCTATCTGCCAGGCACACCCTGACTTTTCTGGCAAAAAGCTCAAAAGCATTTAGAAATTCTTTTGTGCCAACTTTGGTTCATTGTTTATATTTGGTTTTAAACTCTTTCTGAAGTCTTGGTTGAGGGTCACTTTGATGTCATATGTCCCTCTGTGAAAGTTGTGACTTGTCAGTTACTTGCACCTTTTTGATGCAATGGTTGTAGTGCCTCTCCATTGATAGCAGAACCCACTGGAATTATCTCTTTTCAGGATCATATTAATCCCTTGCAGAAAAAAAAAATCAGTAACTCCTATTTTTTCATTGGTAATCTCATCCTTATTCTAAGGAAGTCTTGTTTCCTTGAATGTATGGGGACAAGCGATCATCTCTGAGAGATTTCCCTGAGTCTGGCCATTCACAGGGCCTTTCCATCAACTGAGTGTTCTGGTCTCATGGCTGTTCTCAGATTATGTCCTTGCAGTTTCTTTCATCCCTTTCTCTTAAGTTCTCATACTTTGTTTTTCATAGAAACACGACCCTTCACGAAGCAACTGCCTGCAATAGTTTCATGTGTGTATGTTTGCTCTTGGACAATGATGTTCAGCATTGGGAATGAAGGACCCACTTTTGTTTTAACTAGTTCTGTAAAGGACCCTGGCTGCTGGTTACAAGCATCTCACTGGAGGACAGAATTATTGCCACTTTTGTTGTTCACTTACCAGCAATATTGTGAAATCAGCAGAGGGTAATTGCTGGTGCAGGGGTTCTTGTGTGTAAAAGCTTTGGTGGTTTGAGGTCTCTAGGTGTGAGTGTGGATTAGCAGGAGCACAGAATGGTGCAAGGACTGAAGTGGAGCTTCTGTGTTTCATTTGCTGTGTATGAGCATTTGTGGCAGATTTGTTTACTAGAAAGGAAATGATATTACAGGATGATGCTTATTTTTCCTCAAAAATAAATGGAAAATGAAAGCTTGAGAACTCCTCCCGATTTTGCTTTTTTTTGTTGTTTTGGAGGGAGGTTTTGTTGAATTTTTTGTTTTTAAGAATAGTTCGTATGAGGGACAGGCTGTGTCTTGGCAAATGACCTACATATACTGATTTTTATGTGCTATAGCTTCAATTGTAGGGTATTACTCATCTCTATGGTTCTCTTTGAATTTACCAGCAGTATTAAGTTTATAGTATGCTAATTTTTGTGGTCTATAATGAAAATGCAGGCAAACCCATGTAGAATGAGAGCTATACATTGATTTTACACTGATTGACAAGGAGAAAAGAGGTGGGCAGGAGTTCAGGTGTTGCAGAATCTGAACAAAAAAATGTCAGTCCAAGTGATTTAGAAATGAACATATGTTCATAGCATAGGCTTTACACTGTTTGTTGTGCTCTTACAATTTCCATCAAACCTCAACAGTTTTTTACTGATGTGGTGTTGTAGTGTTTTATCTAGGAATTTTTCAAGTAATTTTTACTTTATTCAGAGGTAATAAAACAGAGAATCTCAGAAATATGTTTACAATGAAAGCAAGCATTTTAATATTGGAATCAGCATCATATATGACTAACTCTCTTCTAGGGAAGGTCTTCATGTCACCATTCTTAACTTTAATATGCTTTTAAACACCATCTTTTAAAACTACTCATAAATTACTCTACAGTTCTTGTATTTAAAATTACCATTATTGTCAGCAGTGAAGAAATATTTCAGAGTGTTTGCTTTTTACAGTGACAGAATTTGTGAACAGCTAAATATCTATATATACATTTTGCAAACCACAGCTGGTGTTTTGGAGAAGATTTACTATACTAACACACTAACATTAATACGCTACAATGTCTAAAATACCTTTAACATGCCATTTACACTCATCTGAGAGATTTCGTGAAAGTATGATATTAGTAAGCCTCCATGAGTAATCCATCATGCCCAGGAGACTTAATCAGATTGGGCATGTACTTACCCTTGGCTTAATAATTGTTACTTTCATTATTACTGTCCTTATTTCTGTTTCATCTGTGGTGAAAATGTTGAGAATTTCAGTTGTATTTCAATAGATTATAATCATGGTTCTCCACAAAACACAACCCAGCACGAAATCTAGAGCCACAATTCAGATGTTATGTGTAGTAAAATCTCTTGCTATTCCTTTTAAAGGACTATAAAAAAGTTTAATATTTCTACAGGAGTGTTGAGGTGGCAGCATTAAATATTAAAACATTTAAATGTGCAGAACTGATTAATTCAGAATATATCAGAGCTGCTCATAAATGTTTAATATCTGTATTTTGCCTGATTGGATATAATTTAAGCTATGTGCTTCTTCCAGCACTCTAGGACCAGGTACTCATCTTTTATTTCTAGGAATGGTTTAAACATCATTCCTTTTATTACAGGCTAATATTAATGCCTCGACCTTCCGCCGTTATTGTTCATTCTTTCATAGAACCTACTTCAAAATTAATCACCTGAAGTTTAAGTGAGAGCAGCTGTTAAAGTTCTTTTTAAGTGTACCTTTCACAAAAATATGGCTCACTTAAAATTTGCACAACCTCAGTAGGCTGAAAGGTGAAATTTTGTCTTTGCAACGCTTATGTATTTCCTTAGAAATGCAGACGTATTTGGGGGAGGATTGGGGCTAGGCTAGTCCTGGAGTAAGCTGAGGTTACACTAAAAAGCTGAAGAATGAGTATTGGTATCTTTGGGGGAGATGGGATAGACCTGACAGGCATGTTGGCACATCGCTGCTGAACCACAAATGGATCAAAAAGCCCTGCTGTAGTGGTGAGCAAGCCAAATGAATGATGAGGGAGAGTTTCTTTTCTAAGATTTCAAGAAAAAAAGTTCAAAGCTTCCTAAAAATATGATCTTCATCAAGTCTATGTGTTTTTATAGATTAGAAAACTTCCCCGCCTCTGTTCCACAAAATTCACATGAAACCCCAAACAAAACATCTCTGTCGCATTTGGAGACCTGGGAAATGCATCCTAAGTGCCACACTGCCAGCTGGTAAGGCTGCAAGTGTCATCAGTGAGGTTGTGTTTAGCTGTGAATTGTTTAGTGTTGAATTTTCCACTGAAGTGTCCACCTTGCTGGTTCATTCTTTGGCAGGACATGCCACAGCAGGTGTCAGCAGGGGCCTGTGAAGAAGATGCTTCCCCTGACTGGTCCTGGGGGTTCTTGTCCTTCCTGGTCTGCAAGTGCTTGGATTTGCTGGTTACTTTCGAGTGCTTTGTCCCTCTGTTGTCCATCTACATTCTGTGTTGTCTATCTACACGGGCCTCTCCTGAGACCTGTCTTCTGCAGCACAGCAGGTCAGACAGCCTCATGTGTTTACTGGGGGTGTATGGAACACAAAGATCTGTATGGAAGGCTATAGATCTACTTGAGACTTAGCTCCAAGTCTGATCTTACCCCAAAATACCAGCATCATCTATCTTCCAATTTGCAGCATCAGTGCTGTTAAAATTCACAACAGACAAATCAGCAAATCCGCTACAGGCAAATTCTTAATCACGTTTTAGTTCCCCAAAAGCTACTTTCTGCAACAGTGCTCTGCATGGGAGCATCTCCTCCGCTGGGACTGGTACAGTGAAGCAGGAGGAATGGACCTCATCTTTTAGCTGTTCATTCTGTTGTGTCATGTCGAGGCCCCCACCAGGGCAGTGCCCAGCTGAGCTGGAGGGAAAACAAAAATTCTGTAGGAGCATCTGTCCCAAAGCATGTATGGGACATACATGCTGGGAAGCACACTTAGTATACAGCATTAGCAGTGCTCTATACTATTTGATTTTCTTCCTTAACATGCTTTAAATTATCTTCTTTGCGTTTACTGCTTGTTCCTGATCTCTCTGAAGTTAATGGCTAGAGCTCCATTGCCTGTAATGAGGCCCAGCTGCCTGAGAATGCTTCAAATATAATAAAAGGACTACCAAGCAATTTGCTGTGGTCTAAGGTAGAAATCTTGCTTTGATGCAGTGCTTTTCCCTTTTGAAGAGTGCTTCTCTACAGCATGACGCAGAATTCTGGTTGCTGCAAAAAGCAAACTTCAAGTTTAACAGAGAAGAGAATGAGCTTAGCAATGGTACAGGTTAATACCCTGGTGTGCATCCATAAATATCAGTTCCAAGAGTGTTTTCCTGAAAAAAATCTGTCTTGAATTTTTTGCTGTCTGACTTTCTGAGGTAGTTAGATGTAATATGTCTCTGTAGCACGTATTTCTCCTTGCCCTTGGAGACCTGTGGGAGAGGAGTTTGCACGCTCGCTGTCTCATTACGAAGATGAGGGACATGAAAGTTGTCCTTGAGTGAGAAAGTGGAAGTCTAAAACCAGCATAAATCACATAAAATGACCTTTTTCTGGGGGTTTTGGAGGGAGATCTCATCTTGACCTCTGAAACAAGTCCTGCAGCTCTCCACTAGTCTGCTCAGAGACACTACCTAATGATAGCTTGGTTTCATTTTGACTTTGTTCTTCAGGACTTGAGAAACAGCCAAGTCCTCCTTGTTTTTGACAGGGTAATATAAACAGCAAAATGAATGCACTGCCGAAGCTACTTGTGCATGTGAGCTCACAGGAAAACTGTGTTTAGTCATGTTTATTTCAGTGTTAGCAATAAGGAAAAATATATGAGATGTAAAAGGGAAAAAAAAGTCGTAAGGAGGCACTACAATACACTCAGTAGAGGCAAAGTGCGCCTTTGCTCTCTAGGAAATGGAATAAAAACAGTTCAGCAGGAATGATTTATAATAGAAAATGCAGCTTTTGCAGAATGAAAACCTTACTTGGAAAAAAAAACTAGCATTTTTCTTGACCTCCTTTTTTCTTTTTTGATTTAGAAAAAAATTTTGGAAAAGGGGGGTTTGACTCAAGTAAAAATTTTGTGCTTTTTTGGTGTGTAGCATCACAAAGTCTGTGGTTAAGGATCTTACCACCTTTGTTCTGTTGGTAGGTTGGATGTATTAACTAGACTGTAAAACTTGAAGCACAGTGAAGTGCCCCTCCTGAGTGAAGGGAGCACCTAACACAAAGTGTTTGGAAAGAACATTAAATGTCGATGTAAATACTTCTGTTTGTTTGTTTAAGTTCAACAAAATGAATTGAAACATTGAATTCTAAGCTGAAATGGTACTGGAGAAGATGAAAGTAATTTTCATTGAAAAAAGGCATAGTAAGAATATTTTATCATTTATTCATTTTTAAGCATTTCAGCCTTCTAAAATCTCTTCATTATTCCATCTTTTCATATTATATAACAATAAATGTTCAAATAATATTGACACTGCAGTATTTCTATTATTTATTGAAGAGTCTTATTTAGCAAAATTGCAAAGTCTGAGTTTCTTAAGATTTTAGGTAGAAGAATGCATTTACCTCTGAACTAATGTGGTGAAAGATGTACTGAAGTGGATTCCTAGAAGACATTTTGTTGTGTGGGTTTTAGATTTATTTCAGTGGATTCTTGCTGACTTCTATCTATTCTGTATGTTGCAAATATAGTGTACAGTGCATCCCACCAGTTGCATAGACCACATTCATCTTTCTGTACTCTACTTATATGATTCCCTTACTCATTCTTCTGTGTGCAACACTGAGAGAGTTAGATAGATGTCAGAGTCATTCTTTGAATCAGCTGCAGAATTTAAAAGACAGAAGTGGAATACGGTATTGGATATGTGGTTTCCCAGATGCATGCTACTTATATTTATTCACACCTTATTTCTTCATAGCTATATCTTTATAATGTGTGACTGCTTTTAATGGTGTCTGGCCATTCCTCTGTGCTTTGATTACTGAATTAGAGGGAGACATTGAGGATGAACCGGAGACATTGAGGATGAACCAGAGACATTTGCCATTTTTTCCTCAAAATATGTGACTTCTCAGAGACTCAAACTTCAAACATGTACAGTAAAATCAATGTAGAGTCTTGCCCCAAGGGGAAAGTTTCTCCTATTTTACTCAAGGTAGTACAGATTGACAGTGATGTTACTTTCTGAGTAAGGAGTTGGGGCAGAATGGTAGATGTTCCTCTTCCACATTTAGGCACGTTTCTTTTCACCAGGTGCTCAGAATTTGCTTCTGAGTATGGGTATCTGCTGCTGAAAATACCTGGAGTATTTTCTCCTCCTAGTTGTTCTGTGGGAAAGGTTTAGACCTGTCACAACATACTGGTGTCACTTCTGCCTTGACCTCAGTAATTGCTGAGAGGAAACTAATTGAAGTGTCTGTCTTTATTTTTGTACTGGAATAGGGGGTTGAAAGAAGAACTTCACCATATAGGTAAGATGTCAACCTGCTAGTGCACTTACATTAATGGCCTATCTTATTATAGGTGTCTGGTGTCACCAGGGGCTTATTTGATACCAAACTTCATTTAGCAATATAAAGAAATGCCACAGAACAGGAGACAGAGTGACCAACTAAGGTCTATGGATTTGACTGTGTTCCAAATATTATGTTGTGTTTGTCCGGTCAGTGATGTTCAGTTCAAATACTGTTTGCATTTACTTTGCCACATGTCTTTTTTTGGTTTGGTTTGGTTTTTTTTGAGGGGAGGTCAGGATTTGATTTCTTTGTTTTATTCAAAATTTTCATTGACAAACTGATGAAGAAAAGGAAGATAAAGACCTTTTTTTTTGTCTGGCAGAGATCTGCTAGTTATCATGGCTCTTGGCTAGCTTGGCTTCTTGCTGAGGATACCAATACGAGTTATTCTGGCAATTAGTTTATTTCTTCCTGGTACTCACCACCTCTTCTCTAGGAGAAGGGTATGGTAGTCACACAGCTTAACTTGTCACATAACTGACTTTCCCACGGTGTTACTATGCTTCTCGAGCCTTTTCAAATATCATATTTACCATTTTAGCCCTTTTTCCTCCTATAATAATATGCAGAACATCACCTATTCTGAAGGTACTTCTTAGTAATTGTCTCCTGTGGGACGTGAAGACCTCTGTGACACAACCCAGGGAGCCATAGGCTTGCAGCAAACCAAGGCAGGCAGCTGTGGGATTTATTTTCCAGAGAGCCAAGTGCCTGTTTCTGTTCTAACAAGATATGAGTCATAGCAGGGACATGGCTGTGAATACTTATCTCTTTCACTGGGCTGTGCAGAGCAGAAATAATTTCAGTATGGAAAGAGGACATGAAGTGATTTGTTAAAAATCTGTTATTTGCTTGGGGAATTTGTACTGGTATTATCTGGGATGGTTGTGCACACCAGGGACAAGAACCATGCTGTTCCCCTATTTTTTTTTTTTAAGAACAGAAAGTGTCCATTTGGGAATTTTCTGTATATATAAAGTATTTAACAAGCAACTAACCCATAATGACAAGTTCAACACAAGTCACATTGTGCTGCAGTCATATTTTTCCATGTGTACATGGTTTGGCCGGTTGCCTTATCAGAATGTTGAGCTCAGATTCTTTTGTGAACATTTAAAGGTGGTAAAGCATCTGTTAGAAAGAGTCTGGAAACAGGAGGCTGGAAGAAACCTTTTTTTATCTTCAGATCCAAACCTTTGCCCAAGGAAAATAGAGAGAAGGCACTTTGTAGATTTTCCTGCAGAACCCTGTCCAGTGTTTCCTAATCAGGACCTGCCACAGTCCCACTGTTCCAACACTCTGTCTTTCTTGTTAACTAGTTGACTCTTATAACAAACCTAACACAAAGAACAAAAAACTCTTCACAAAATGATGTACCTACAGCCATGCCCTTACTGAGGTAGCTGTCAACTACTTGCCACACTCAGCCTTTACAAACCACACTGTGAAGAATTAGTCTGTAAAGGATAAGCAAATGTATCGAATGTGTCCCCATCTCTGCCTCTCTGACCCATTTATCCACATATTCATAAAGATAAGACAAAACAGATGCCTCTGAGCTTTAATATTGCTCTTAGTTTAGGAGTTTTATTTCTCAGGCACATTATTTTCATTCCTTTGACTCAATTGTCATTAGTTGTTTTGAAATGTCAGAGGACTAGTGAATGTTTTTCTTATTTTTTCAGATTCTTTTACATGTTCTTCTGCTTTGAACCTTTGGAAATAAGTATTTTTCTATTGATTAGGCCTTTCAATACTAATATACCATGTATGGTTAAAGATTGTATTAACATTTGTTACGGTCTGGTCATCATTCATATGCCAGAATTCAGTATAAATACTACTTTATACTTAGTATAAACCCTACTGTATTTTTCCCATGTGAATCCTTGTTTGATCCATTTTGTTTACTTTAACATAAAATGTCAATCAATCTCCAGGCTATATAGTATCATTGTTCCAGTTTATAGATGGGGGCTGTCTAGTGCTTTTATTTTAATAGCATTCTGCACCAAGTAAATCAGGGACTGTGCTTAAGCAGAATTATTTTGTTTCATGAATCATACATACAAAATTAAATCACATTTTTAAACTCTTGTGTCCTTTTCCCATAATAATACAGTATTGTGTATTTTGGTCCTCTTTCTACTGCTCATGGTTTTCAGCAACTTTCAGTGCATTTCAGTCTTCACTTTTCTGTGCTCATTTTTGCTTTTGCCCTCCTAATCAGGACTCTTGTACCCTTGCTCTCCAGGGTTTATAGCCAACTCTCCCAGAGCCTGACTGGGTAACTACTTTGTTGCTGGACAGGCTGCGACTCAGACTCTGCTGACTGTGCTGGGTAGATCTGTTGTACAGAAAGGACTCTAGGATGAGCAGTTTGTATGAGGAGGATGGTGTTCTGCACACTCACATTCGGGCAGATGAATCCCCAATCTGTTATTAAAAAAAATAGCTGCGTGTCCATCGAACAGTTGCTATATTGGATGCCCAATATATTTAGACTGCAAAGCATCGGGTTATTTAAGGTCTCTTATTTCTGCAGTCCATTAAGCAATCTTGTTAAGCTCTGGTTTAGGGAAGATAAGCACAAACATATTAAAGATAAATGGAGTCAGAAACTTTATTGCTGACTCTTGTTCACGATCTAAACTATCTAAGACTATGCCAGATTTCACCTGAATTGTATCACGCAAGTAATCTGCTGTGAGGAGGGAGGACTGTGGCTGATGAGGAAGTGCTTCTGTCATGGCTTGATGCCTGAAGTTAAAAGTGGTCAAAATGATAATGGGAGCTTATTAGGAAGATAACAGCATCATATACCATGCTGCTTAAGGTAGTAAAACTTAATGCTAACTGTGTTACTAAATGCAGGTGGTGAAGGTAAAAATAATGCAGAATATGTGGGACAGGATATTGGGAGTGAATTTCAAAAGACATCTACTCAGTGCTAAGCACGAGTAAAAAAAAATTGTCATATTGAACCTTAGGAATTATGAGGAAAGGAGTGAAGCATGAAACAGCCAGCATCATTTTACCACCACTGGGTTTGCAATACAATGTTATAGCCAGATTTTGGTGTTATGCACTGATCTGCTTGCCTCTGCTTGGAAAAAACATAGTAAAACTAGATAATGAGAGAGAGGGAACATCTTCTTGTGCAATGGAAGTTTCCTCATTTTGGCAAAAAAGAAGAGAGAGATCTGAAAGATGTCTATAAATGTTGAATGCTGTTGATAAAGCAAACATTTTACTGCTACTGAAAATACAAGGGTTCAGAGAAAAGAGAGCTTAAAAATAAAGGAAAAACATTTTCATGCATTGTGTAATTAAATGGTGGAGCTCATTGTCTTCTGAAGCTGTAAAAGTACAAATGCAGTTATGTGAATGGACACTTCAGTGGTTCATTGATGACTATTATATGTCACAACCCAGCATCTCTGGAGTTGGGAGTGTGTGTGGAAGGGATATGGGGCTCCTTCTCTGCACGTCCTGATTCTTGTACTCCTCTCAGAGCATCTGCATCTGTCTGTATTTGTACAGCTTGGCTGGAAGAGTCTTGTGGCCACCTCAGTGGGACAATTCAGTTGCCTAAATACATTTGTGTGTTGTTTGTGATAATGTACAGCATCCCTGGTCCCAGATGGCCAGTCCACATAGGCTGGAGCTTGACCCTTGGCCTCTGCTGTACTTGCTGCCTTCCTGTGTTTTCCTCACAGTGACTCATAAGGCACGTGTCTTAAAGCACCTGAAGCATCCCAAATCTTGTACTTCACACCAGTGAAGTATACTCTGTGTCTGGGAACTAGTGCTATCTGGAATATTTTAGAAAATCCACGTGTTATGTGTGCCAACATGCAATCACTGTCACGCTTGCACTGGTACTAGAAAATAGGTATTGAATTTTATAATGCACTAGTATAATTTTTCACTACACTGGGAGTTGGATAAACTTTATTTACATTCTTTGAGAGTAACAAGCATGCCTTCAGTGGTCTGTGTTCAAGTTTTCAATATATTTTTAAGGGCAAATTAAAGAAGGCCTAAAGCAAGGAAGAAGCTGATCTGTTTTTTGTGGGTTTTTTTGTTTCTTTTTTTAATCTATTAAAAAAGTAATTGGAGGATGCAAGCTTTAGGCAATTTCTTTTGGGATGTTTAGCAAAAGATAAATCTATTAGATTTTTCTAGGGTTATATTTTATAGTACAGATGAGTAGTTATTAAAGAACATTGTGTGGTGTATTTTGATTTGAAAATCATAGAATCATTTAGGTTGGAAAAGATCTCTAAGATTGTTGAGTCCAACCATTAACCCAGCACTACCAAGTTCCCTACCAGCCCATGTTCCTGAGTACCACATCTGCATATCTTTTAAATGCCTCCAGGGATGGTGACTCAACCACCTCCATGGGCGGCATCTTCCAGTGCTTGACAGTTCTTAAATTAAGAAATTCTTCCTAATACCCAATCTAAATCTCCCTTGGTGCAACTTGAGGCCATTTCCTCTTGTCCTGTCACTCATTATGTGGAAGAAGAGACCAACTCCCCCGCTGGCTACAATCTTCTGTCAGGTAGTTGTAGAGAACAATAAGGTGCCCCCTGAGTCTCCTTTCTCCAGGCTAAACACCCCCAACTCCCTCAGCTGCTTCTCCTCAGACTTGTGCTCCAGACCTTTCACCAGCTTTGTTGCTTTTCTCTGGACATGCTCCAGCACCTCAGTGTCTTTCCCAGAGTGAGGGGCCCAGAACTGAACACAGGGTTTGAGGTGTGGCCTTATCAGTGCCAAGTACAGGGGAACGATCAGTGCCCTGGTCCTGCTGGCGAGATTATTTCTGATACAAGCCAGGATGCCATTGGCTTTCTTGGCCAACTGGGCACACTGCTGGCTCATGTTCAGCCGGCTGTTGATCAGCATCCCCAACTCGTTTTCTACTGGGTGGCTTTCCAGCCATTCTGCCCTGAGCCTGTAGCACTGCATGGGGTTGTTGTGACCCAGGTGCAGGACCCCACACTTGGCCTTGTTGAACCTCACACAGTTGGCCTTGGCCCATTGATCCAACCTGTTCAGATCCCTCTGCAGAGCCTTCCTGCCCTCCAGCAAATCAACTTACTTGCCCAATTTGGTGTCATCTGCAAGCTGACTGAGGGTGCACTCGATCCCTCTGTCCAGGTCATTGACAAAGATATTTAAACAGAACTGGCCCCAGCACTGAGCCGTGGGGAACACCACTTGGAACTGGCCACCAACTGTATTTAACTCCATTCACCACCACTCTTTGGGCTCAGCCATCCAACCAGTTTTTTACCCAGTGAACAGTGCACTTATTCAAGGCGTGGGCATCCAGATGCTTCCTTGTTCTCGACTATCACTTGAACTCATACTTTTTATGATATTTGCTCATTGTAATTCATGGGTCTATAAGAGGACTTGTTTTCTTTCAACCTGAGGTAAACATGTTCAACAGTCTGGTTTTGGTTGACGTGCTTCCTTAGCTAAAATTAAGACAAAAGTTCTTACAAATGTTTAGATATTACTGAGTTATAATAAACTCCCAGTAGGTAATTATACTTGCTCTCTTTTCAAGCCAGCTTTCATTTCCTTTTTGAATGCTGTTGTTAATTGTGTAGTGAGAGGTTGTTTGTCTTTTGAGGACAGCAGAATAAAAGGATTTACCAAACTCTTCTGAAAATCTGCACACTGCAGTAATATTCAGACCTTCTAAATAATATATTGAGAGCACAGCCAACAATATGAAATTTTCATGTATGGGTATCAAACAGGCAACCTCACATAAACTTGAAAGGCATGAAAAATAAGGTTAGGCTTCAAAACAGGGGTCAATATTCTCAGGCTTAGAGTAATAAAAAGGTAATCACAATAACATTTAATCTGGTTTTTTTTGAAAAATTTTATGTTGGCACATTTCATAGAAGCATGACAAAATTTGAATTTGAAGCTTAATAAGAAGATTGGTGGTTGCTGAATATGGTCAGAAACCAATTCCAACATAGACCAATAACCAGGCTTGTTTCATAGCCTTTATATCTGGTGAGGTCTAGAAATCACCATCATCTCTTCCCAGCTGTTCCTGGGACTTTGGATAAGAGAAAGAATATGCTGTGACTGACAAAATACATTTCACAATCATTTAAGTCTAACCATGGTGTAAATACTGTTAAAGCATAATTTACTGGCTGTTATGTTATGGTATTAATTTCCATATTAACAATATTTTGTTGCTCAGAGGTGTATTTTAGTAAATAATATGGCTGGATTTGTGTTTATTAAGCTAAAAATATGAATAACTGTCCTCTTTAATCATTATAGGAAATGATATTTAGATGATCATTCTTGTCTTGGCTATAGTGCACAATATAATTGTGGTTAAATTTTGACTATTGGTGGCTTCTGCTAGACACCATTTTTTGAGACATAGATGATGTACATTTTTGTGATACCGATTTTATTTCATATGCAGTTTATTGTTTTTACTGCTTAAAGTTCATTAATGCTATTCAGGGCTCTGTGAGTTATCAAACGGAATAACAGACATTTGTTGATACCCTTTGGAGCCTTTTGGTACTATAAGTGCTTGCTAAGTTGCTAAGCATTAATGATATATTTGGCATAACACAAGAAAGAAGATAAAGATAGTCATTGTCTCCAGTGTCCTCGGGTGAGCTCTGGGTGCTGGGATGCTTAATTCCTGCTCAGTTCCCTCTGATGTGGGGGATAGTTGGACATTTAAACAGAAACCGGATAATTAGGTTACTCTGTGTGAGTGGCTCTTGGTGGGAAAAATCTCAGTTTAGCCATCTTCATTGTTGACATCTACAGCTGAGCTTTACAGTCTAGGCTTCCTTTATAGTCAGTGGGGAGAATCAGGCATTTCTTGAGTGTGATTCATCTGGTCTGTTTTAGACATCAACATTAGGGTGAGATTTACAGTCTAAACTGGGTGACACAAATAGATATGATGTTCTCTGGAGCTTTATATAGCAGTAGCACATATTCACTGGGCCACTGACTGAAACCTCCATCTTCTCCTTCCAAGAAGGCTGCCCCAACATGCCTCTTTCTGTGCCAACTAGTAGTCACTTTTTCCCATACAAAATGCAATGCCTGCAGCTAAGGGAGAATGGCTGGGCCACACAGGCACTGGCGTTTAAAATAATTTTGAACATTTCGTTGGGAAATTCAGGTTTGAATCCTCTTACCTAGGCAAGAGCCTTAATTACCCATCTGTTGGGGTTTAGCAGGCTGCTATGACGACAGCAGCCAGGCTTACCTCTCCTCTGTCAGGTCTCCAGGCTGTGCCAACGTGTTTGGTGATGCCAGCTGGAACAAAGCACCTCACTGCTCAACGTGGCCAAGTTTTTGGTGGCTTTGAGCATGGTCAGAAACATATTTAAGTTAGAGATTTTGATACATAAGAAGTCAGACTCTCAGGTCTGTTCACAGGTCTGACTGCTGGATTCTTCATTTTTAGTGAGGTGGGAGCTCTGAAGCATCTCAAACCTCACAAAAAAATGTGACCAATCTTTCATAGTTTAGGGATATAAGAATAAATACTGCTTGTATTGCTGCTGATGTCATTGCCACTGTCTTGTTATGTCAAAAAGTTGTTATAAGTAGTGTCTCTGCAAATAGTTCTTTCACAAGGCTGATAGGCTACTCTTTGCATCAATGACAAATGATGTCTCTGTATATCATGTTACTGACATCTTGCCACACGTCCGCAATCTATTTTCAGTTCTCTGTTGCTCATTACCAATTTAGGAAAGGATTTGAAAAGCTATAGAGACAAAGAGATTTGATGGAGCTTGGGGCAGAAGCACTGAAACTAGTACTGTAATGCGAAGAAATACCAGATCTGATTTTTAAACTGTCTAGAACAAAGTTCAAAACTTGTCCATTTTTATTCCCCTCCTTCCAAGAGTAATTACTAACTGGAGTTATTGGTGAAGGCATCACAGGTTAGAGATGCTGCTTTTCTGTGCACCTTCAAGAAAAGTTCACTGGTGTGTTGTTGTGGATTCAGTGCTTTGGAATGGTCTTCAGAAAACCAATACCTAAGGGAAAATGCTTTCACAGTTGTAAGAGTGCCTGTCTGTTTGTTTAACCATGCTGAAATGTCTTTCTTTTTTGTTTTCTTCCACCTACTTGAGGAAAATCAAAGCCAGTATGAGTAAGAATCCTGTGGGTTTTGTACTTTTGTTTTGTCTGGATGATGTGTAGAATTGTGATTCATACAGTTCTTGCATATCTGTCTGGCATTCATATTTGAAATAGCTGCATAATTATGAATTTCTTGATTTTGGGTTCTTTTGAAAGCAAAGTATTTCTGTGAGCAGTAAAAATTAGTTTGATGTCAACATATATATCACTAATCTTTTAAAAATTTCTTTTTAATAATTAGGTTCTGAGTACAATTAGGTGTATATACTTTCTGGATTCTTATAACAATGCATTCTCTACCAATCACTTACAAATAAATTTATCAGCACACTATTTTAAACACATACCTGTAAAACTCTTCCTTAGTATTTATAGATTGATAATCACTGTGGTGTCTTAACAGTGGACCTTTAAATAAAGCATCAGGGCTTATTCTCTTTTTACTAGCAATTTAATCTGTAGTTGGCATTTCAGGGGAGGTCTGGTATTTTAAGGATTTGGGCTTGGCATTATCTATGCCAGACTCCACTACATGCTGGGATGGGTTTACACCCGTATCACTTGTGTTTGGCATTGCATGATGGTAACATAGAGGTTCCATTGCCTAAAAGAGGGGACCAACTTGGGAAGGGACAAAGATCTTCCCTGTGTTGAGGAGATTGAAGGGAGACCTCGTTGCAGTCTACAACTTCCCCGTGAGGGGTAGTGGAGGGGCAAGCACTGATCTCTTTGTGGTGACCAGTGACAGGACCCAAGGGAACAGCCTGAAGCTGTGTCAGAGGAGGTTTAGGTTGGATATCAGAAAAAGATTCTTCACCTAGAGGATGGTTGGGTGTTAGAACAGGCTCCCCAGGGAAGTGGTCACAGCACTAAATCTGCCAGAATTCAAGAAGCATTTGGATGATACTCTCAGGCACATGGTGTGACCCTTGGGGCTGTCCAGTGCAGGGTGAGGAGTTGGACTTTGATGGTCCTTGTGGGTCCCTTCCAACTCAGAATATTCTGGGAATGCAGTGTGATGTTGACAGTTTTTTCTGTATTGATGTTAGCCTCCATTCCTTTTGCAGTATCCTGCAGCACTGAGAAGGGGCAGAGGCCTCTCTGAACTGTGCCACTGCACACCTGACTTGCATTACTTTGAGGCCAGCATATTTTTTTAGGAGTGAAGCAAAAGTAATTTATTTCCTGAGAGGAAGGTTTCCAGCCATGACTCAGGTGTGCAATGATGCAATATTACAGTTTTATAAGGAACTGACTTTGACCTTGAGAAGAACCTAAAAAAATGCCTTTCAGTGCTTTGATGCAAGAAGACCTCATTTTAGGAAGTCCACTGTCTGTGGTGATCCCATTTCACATACCAGAATTATTTTCTGTTTTCTTTATGGTATACGAAAGGGCAGTTTTGTACTGTGGCTATAGGTCTGGACTCACGTAAATCAGTATGTGGGACTCAGTATGTGGGGCATCAAAGATCTCTGTCTTTATCAATTCCTTCTTGAACTCTATTAAATCTCCACTCATTTGGTTTCCTGTGTTATATCTATACATCTACATCTAGCCCTTTCATTGCCCGAAAGTTTTTTAACTCTGTGACTGTCATCAACAACAGCTGCAAATTCTGTGGAATTTCTGTATGTATCAGCCCTCGTAGTGACATTTAGCTGATGCTGAAGAGCAGCCAAAATTGGTAAGATCTGTCAGTGGCAGGTATCTCCTGAGATGATCCCCTTCCTCCTCCCGGCACCTTTTCTGCTCTTACAGTTTAGATGCATTGGCTATATTTCAAGTATTTTGAGTATCAGTCAAAATACATCTGCCTTTTCAGAGAGTGGATCAGTCCCTCGAGAGTATGTAAGGCAAATTTTATGCAATTACTTACAGTGATTAATAGATTTCTGTAATAGTGTGCAGTATGTGTAGCATATAACACTGGAAACACTGAAAATGATCTTCATATAAATAGCATGAGTTTCTTAGAAATATCTGACTGTAACTACAGTTTAAAACCCACTTTGTCTTTCCTGTTATGGTGCTGGATATATTCCCATTATATAATATTCCTATTATACCTATGGTATAATTTCAGCAGCATCTTTGCAAGCCTCCTTCTTCCTGACCTGCTTCCTCCTCAAGACATGTCAGCTCCTGGCATTGCCAGAGGCACTGCTGTTCCTTGTCCCACAGGAGGCACCAAATCCAGGGCTCTCTCAGAAACTTGTCATGGGAAGTGCAAGGCGCCTCCAGAAAAGGCTGCTACATCCCCTCCCTTCCCAAGGAAATAACACCAAAGCTTTCCAGAGCTGGTGGCACTGGTAGGATGAGGCCAGTCTGTGGGCTCACTGGGACAGTCTCTTTAGTGACTTCAGGTGACCACAGCAGTATGTATGTGCTGAGTATGCAGGGAGATGAAGTCAGCAACTCTCCAGGTTTTTTTGGTGGACAGTTGATTTGAGAGCTTCATGATTCTCAGAAACAGAATTTGGGAGCACAGCCATTGCACAGAAAGAAGGGTGGGACAAAAAGGCACTGGAGGATATTTCTGTGGTGTTTTCCAGCCCCAATATGATTTTTTTTTCATGGAGCCATTTCCTTTTACAAAAGAAGCTGAATTTATTCACTAATCCATGTGTTCCTATCCATGTGTTTTGTGAACAGGAGTGTTTCATATCCATCGTGCAAACCCTGTTCACTTATTTAGAAGGTGGACTAAGAGTGTACAGCAGGTTGTCACTGTGGCTGTTGACCAGCACGTGAGGCTGACATGCACTTCATTGTTGGGGTTTACATCTTATCTTTCTCCCCAGTGACTGTGTAAGTCCCTTGTAGTGAACCTCTACAGGGTTTCCAGGCTCCTGCTCTTGGCTACTTTGTCCAGCTGTGGTCCCTTCTTCCCCATTGCTCCCTGTTTTTTTTTCCAAAAAAGCTTCTCTTCCCCTATTCTCTGTACTGGTTTCCAGTCACCACCTAGTTCATTCTCGCTCTCAGGTCTGCTTTTGTGTCTCCTAAGATTAAGTTGTTGGTGATTGTACTGGTCAAACTTTAGGAGCAATTTCATTTTTGTGACATTTTGTATGTTTCTCAGCCTTTTGAGAAGTGAGAGTCTGAATTGAAATTCTGAATTCTCATCAGAAGGCTCAGACTTTTGATAAAGATCCCTCTCTTCCCACCTTTCTCTCCAACCAGCAGACATGACGTCCTGCTTTAAAACACTGAGAAACTTTCCAGATCAAAGCATCATCAGAAATGATATCTCCACAAAACACTTCTGCTCCAACAAACCATATAGCTGGACTAAAATGTGCTTCATGGGAGTTTTTTCAGCAAGCTCTATTAATAAGAGTGCTCGAAGAGTACTAAATGAGGACAGAATCTCCACAAATATTTAGATACTAAAAATGAAAATGCCTCTGTTGAGCATGTGTGAACTCTGATTTTTCTTTTTGTGTGTATAAATGTAATACAAACAAATATAAAATATAATTTGTCCAAATTTGGAGGAAAGCTCTCACATTTCAGAGCAGAAGAATTGATGAAAGCAAAGGACACTGGAATTTTTCATCCAGGGCAAAACATTTTCCTCTAACCTCATCTCAGAAATGAATAAAGTATTTTGATGGCATTCCTTCTCCCTTAAATTATTAAATCAGTACGAGGCAGACACAATGAAAAACAAACCAACCCAGAAGGTCCAAGAGAGTAAAAATTGGCAAAGATCTCAGGAACTGAAAATAGAAGGAAGTGCTGAGCAACTTTTAAAATAGTTGTTATCAGCTTTGCCTCTAAAATTTGCAGTGTGCTGCTGCCTGATCAGTAGGGTGTTCCCAAATGCAGCTCACATGCGTTTCTTGGGAAGATGTTCTCAGTCCCTCTTACTGAACTATTTTAAAGCAATTGAAGGCTTCCTGCCTACCTCTGTACCATAGGATATCTACTCCCATCCCCCGGCTGAGGGGATCCCTGCTTGCCCTGGTGCAGCAGCCAGGAGGGCACAGGGTGCTGCTCTGTGTGGGACAGCAGTGTCCAGCATATCCCCGGCCTTACTAATCAGTCCCCAGTGACAGGAAAGGCTCCTCACTTCTTCACTCACTCAAATTCTCCTACCAAAGAAGGGTATTGTGCAGGATGGAGCAATGCCTGCTTGGACTTGTAGAGGAGACTCACTGCTGTGTTCCCATGGGTTGGGTACCACTGTTGGGTGCAATGGGACAGTGGTGGGGCTGGTGTGCCCTTTCAGATGTTTTCCAAGGTCCTGGTAGCTCATGCCATTGGTCCTTGCTTCTGAAGTGCCAGATATTTGGCATCAACTATATATGGCATGAGCCAGTGTAAAGGCAGAAACACAAAGCCTGGTGGATGGAATCTCAAAGGAATCTTATTGCTTTTGGAAGGAGTATTTGAGAACCCTCAGTAAGAAACACTACTCCCTACATAAAACCACAGTCCTGTTGCCGGGCTGTGCATTAACACAACTTTCCTGTTCTTGGTCATTATCACTTGGCATGGTGTATGTTTTCTTCCATTTTATGGGAATTTGACGTATTTCACCAGTGGGTAGTAAAAAAAAAATCATCACTGAGAATGTCATGATTAATTTTTTTTCCTCTTGAAGAACTATGAAATTATTCTGAAATATATGACATGTGTATAATAACAGCCTAGTGCTCTGTTTTTAAAAAATGTGCTAGAGGCGTTGTGCAGTTTCCCAGAGGCTTAATGAGGGAGCCATACTGTGATGGAAATTTTTCAACAATAAAAATTGACCTCTTACATGCTTATGTAAAATGAGGGTTGACAATCACACAAATATGTCCAAAGTCAGATACAGACGTTGTGAAATATCACTTCTTTCCCACAGAGAAACTGGTCACCTGTTCACAGTAGGCTTTTGCATTATATTCTATCCTGTAAGGAATAAGATGCTTCCCCACAGGGAAACAAAATGGCAGCAAAGTACTGGCCCAGTGCCCTTCTATCAGTGCTTTTCACTGACTTTTTTGCCAAGTCTTCAAAAATAACACATAGGCATACTTTTCAACATATGTTTTGCCTCTTTGTTGGTTTAAAGGCATAAAGGGAAGAAAAGGTCATGCATTATTCACCACTTCATCATCAAATGCAGGAAAAATTCATTGTTTGCTTTTTTGATTTTCTTTTACACTCCCTAATACACCTTTTATTTTCTAAAAAAATCTAGTGTCTTTTGCTATTCTTTTGAGATGTATCAGAAGTGGCCTCTTCTTAAAAGTTGAGCATATGGCTCTGAACCTGCATCTGAATTCAGGGAAGTGTCTATTGCAAAACACTGAAATTTGGAATCATGGGAGCAGAAAAGTTGGATTCAGGATTTATTCAGCGTACTATTGAATAATCAAAGAAAAGAAAATAATTGAAGAGTTGAAGAATAAATTAAACATGGTAAATATTGCTCCTCTGCTCAAAATAAATTAAGCCACTGTCAACATTTTTATGTTTTTTAAGTATTAAACACTAAGTTTAAGCCAAATGTGTACCACAGAGGAAACATTAAATCATTATTAGGTTTTAAAAAATTCAACTGTTTTTCTACTGAATGTGTATCACCAATGAATGTCTTATCAGTCTCCTTCAGTGCCCTGGCCAGTCACTGGCTCATGATGTTCCCACCAAGAGAGAGCAATATAGGGAGGTAGAATGTGATTTAGGGAGAGATCAGAGTTTATCAGCAATCTCTGTCAAGCACCAATCTCTCTGAGTTAAGGGGGTAGAAAGGACTGAAGTATGAAAGCAGAATGAACATGGTAGCTGAGGCCTTGATGCATCTTCAATGTATGAGGCTGCAAATCATCAGGGAGATCTCCTTGCTGGTTCTTTGCCCTTTGTAATGCAATTAAAAAAACAGAAAAAAACACCTATCTAATGGTAGGCCATAGATTTGCAGTTTATCCATTTATTACATTTTATTATTTGATTAAATATGAGTAAAGATTGTGGAAAAGGATGATGATAGACAGACCATGGTGAAGAGACAAAGAGAACATTTACTTCATTAAGCTAATTAATTCTTTTTTTGTTGGTAAAATTTCCTAGTTCTGATTTTCAATTCAGAAGTATGCAACCTAATGTTACAAAAAATGGACAGGAGATTATTATGAAGCAAAGAAAGTTGCACACTGCAGTAGGATTAAAGAAGTCATTCTGGGCATAGAGGAGATTGCATTTATATAATGGAAAAAACCTAAAGCTTTCACTTAATAATTTAAGTCTTTCTAAGATAGAGCTGGTGAAACTGATGTTAAGTATAGAAGGATACAATTTGAAACATACCAAAGTAAAAATATGAGAATTAGTGTGTATGAGAATTAAAGAAATATTGCAAGAATTGTCAATTCTAACAGAGAACATATAGATTCCAGTGTTACTTGTAGTTGCTATTTGATGTTTTCTGCTACTACCTGAGAATCCCTTAAAGATACATTCCTGAGCTATTTAAATACACACAATCTGGAATGGCTCAGATGCCCATGTGACTTCAGTGTGTAATACTATAATATGCATGATAACCATAACTTAGCACTCTATTTAGGTCCAGAAAGAACAGTACCATAATCCTGGTTATTTCATTGCATTTACTATATTCTAATGTCTTGAAATTGCTTACAAGCCATATATTCCATTGCATTATTTTACTAACTCATTGTCAATTTAGTGTACAGCATAGTTTTGTGCTTCTGGCAAAGGCAACTTCCCAAGAACCAATTTAAAGTAACAGAACTGCCATAAATATTGGGGAAATTTAAACGGATTCACTGGACCATATGATGGGATCTCATTCAAGAGCAAGAGCCTGCTCACAGAACATGTATAGGATCTAAAATACTGCTTATAAATATTTACACATATTTTATTTCTCTCATTTCAGTGACTATTTCAACAAGTACCTTCTTTGATGGCTTACTGGTGACTGGGCTCTACACATCAACCAGTGTTCAGGCTTCCCAGAGTGTTGGTGGTTCCAGTGCTTTTGGATTTGGTAAGTCCAGTGTAATTTACATTCTGCCCCCCAAAGTAATGAATACTTGCTTGTACAGAGGACATCAATAGCAACACAATTACTGAAACAGGTTAATTTAGACTGAGTAATCAATAATACATGGAAGTCAGTGGGAGTCAATGAGATAAGGCAGTGGTGGCTTTTAGACAGCTTTTATTGCTTCCTGCACTTTATCTTTGCTCAGCCCTGTTACTAGTATGCTGGATTATATAAATTTCAAGAGAGAAAACCCTCAGCAGCTAAATTGTTCTAAACAGCCATTTCTAAATGGTGTGACATTTTGTATAAACTACAGCATTTAGCCCAAAGCCTCTAACTGTCCTTGGGCTGAAAAAAATGTTTCCTTTTAGCTTATGTCAACCAACTTTTTCCATTCACTTAATAACATCTTCCTTAAAACTGTAATGCTGATCAAGATATTTTATGCAACCAATTATTTTCCATGTAGGAAAAAAAAAGAATTGTAGTAAAAGGGGTATGACAGGCTTTGTGTAATTATTATGTATTTCAAGTTCTGTTGTAGCATCTAGCAGTAGCAGCTGTGCTAAGGACAACCATTTTTGAAAAATCTCTTCTAAATTTGTGAAAATAATTGACAGCTATACCTTCTGTAGTTTATTATTTGGGGAGCATTTTTTATATCCTTACAAATAATTGTAAGAATTATGTTCCTCCAAATGGAGGGACTCAGTGACTCCTAACAAGCAATCTAGGATGAAAGTACAGTATGGGACACCAGCTGCACTGCACTTGCAGTAGCATGTTTAAACGTTAATTTGTCTGTTAGGGTTAGAATTTAGTACTTTCTTCATAATAACCTCTCATGGTACTTAGTTTTGTTATAATGCATGTGGAACATGAGCGCTCTGGGCATCTGCATGTCATCCAGCAGACATATATCTGCTTTTAAATGAATGAATGCAATGTAAATAGCACATTATTTAAAACTGTATTGAGGAATAATTTGAGAAGGGCTTTGCCTCTGTGAATAACACCACTGATCAACCTTTTGCTCAGCCTTTCAAAGGGAAGAGCATGGCTGGCCCAGGTATTTCATGTCTTATGCAAAAGGCACTGAAAGATTCTCTTTTCTGGAAGAGGTGGTACTGCTGTTTCTTCTTTCCCAATGTAGGCTTTACAAGGTGAATAGAATCTGTTGGAGTAAGCGAGACAGAAAGAACTTAACAATGTGAAATTTTTGGGATAGTTAAGTTACTGGCAAACAATTATCTTGCCATAAAATAGGAGTTTGTATCACATCACTGGGAAGAGCATGGTAGACTCACTAGGCAAGGTATACAGGTCATGTTTAATGACATAAAATATTTAAGAATGACAACTAAGCAAAATTTTAAGAACCTAAATACATCTATGCATTTACAAAGTATGTTTGTATTTTTCCCTAAATTTGTAACTTTGCTCGTAGAGCAGGACTTTTACAGTGGATGTTTTACTGAGATACATGTCAAAGTAACGTGATATATGACAGGAAGAGAGTTGTGGCCTTTTTTAACTTGTCAAAGGTCGTTCTCTGGCTCTTGATGTCTTACATTCAGTCACTGTAAGATAACCAACAACTAAACTGGTGGTACGTGCTTTCTGCAATCCAGAAGAAGCTCCAAACCTGCAGGCTGGAAAAATACAAAAGCCAAAGTGAGGCAAAAGCATTCATGCAGAGTCAAAGCTACTTCATTTTGCTTGTCAATACAACTTCTCAAATATCTTGCCTGGGGAGATCTGATGCTCTGCCTTGAACATGCCTCCATCTATGTCAGGGAAAAACGGCTGCCATCTCTGACCCTTTTTTTTTTTTTAACTTTCTGTGGGTAAGCTGTAGGGTCAGTTGTGTTACAGCTGTTTGTTATGAAATATTTTAAATAAAAGTCTCATTTTGCTGTTTTTCTTTGCTACCTCCTAAACTTGTATATATATTGAAAAAAAAACCCGTCTGAATGTTTCATAACAGATGATGCTCATGTGCAGTGTCTTTGAAGTCACAGGAAAAAGTGAACAGTGAAGGAAAAATGACAATGGCTTTTAAACTTAATTTTATATGAATGCTCAATCCATGAGGTTCTGATGGCTCCCAGGGTTGAGAACTACATAAAATTTTCCTATCTCTACTTTGCAGTGAGAGATGAGAAGGCTGGCTGATTCCAAAACACATTTAGCATGTAAATGATACTCTTTTTAAAATTATTTAGTAGTTTCAGAAGTTAACAATATTTTAAAATCTACCATTTGCAGTAGAAAAACAGAGTAGTCTCCACAGTATTTAATATGTTGTTTAGTAAAATAGTAGGTGGGAATGACATTGTTTTGTTTTCTGAAGAAAACATAAAGCACTTTCTCCAGAAACCCTGGATCCATTTGTTGTGTCATCATTTCCAATCAATAAAGAAACTATTTCTCCTTTCCAGCAAGTGATTGTGATGCTCAAGCTAGATTTACCTTGCTGGAAATTATTATGGTTTTTTAATGTCAAGGACTAGTCAGGTTCAGAGACCTCGATTCAAAGATTTATGTGGTTTATCACAGATTAGATGGGGGGGTGGCAAAGCTGGGCCTTTAAAACCTGGAGATAGTAATATTCTGAAATTGGGTTGATAGTGGTTGCTTATGGTGTAGGGAGGAATATTTTTTTCTCCCTTGCAATATTACCATTGAAATGGTCTTGTCTGTCTTACACAGGAGGTCACGCTAGATTATCATAATCTTCCAGACTGCCTGATAATATGAAGTCTCCCCAACATACATATATCTGTCTTCTGTGCTATAAGTTACTGTGTTGTGGCTACAATTATCTTTTAATTACTCAATTTAGGAAGTTACTTGATGGAGACACAATCATTGTCACGTATAACAGTTAACCATGTCAAGAAGCTTTGAAGAAAAAAGAAAATATTTTAATTCTAAGGGTTATGTTCTCTTTCCTTATTAGCCAAAGAAATAACTCCTGGTTTCCTCTGTGGGATTAGACTGACATGAAGCTTGCCGAAATTTTTATTTGGGAAACTTTCTAACAGTTTTTTTAGGGAGAAATATGTGCACTTTTGGGCATAAAAGTTGCCTAGTAACTTACCTGGTCATAAATATTAATGTTTTGTCCCAGGCTGAACCATTGTCTGGGTTCAGGTTAAGGTAAAACTAAAACTGTAAAGCTAATATTAGAACTGGGGTAAAATGTAAGTGCATGCTTGAAACTTCACCAACCAACCTGGGAGGATCCTTTAGCAAAGAAACGATCCCGAATTGTAACTTTTAAGAAGAGCGTTTCTTCCTTCTTTAGATCCCCTGATACAACAGATCCCCTCCATTGCATCTCTCCAGTATAATTTCCACTTTCCTCTCCTGATCAGTGTGGTGTGTACCTGGGAATGTTCCCGTGTCCCTCAGCATTGCCTGCTGAAGAGCAATCCCCCTCTTTGTCTGCCCTTTTCACAAGCCACACTGATACCCCTCAGTGTTATTCACACCCTGTCTCTGGAGACATATTTTGGACTCCCGTGGGATCTCTTTATCCATAAGTGTTCTTCCCTTCTTCTGCGCTTGTCTCTGAGGCTTGTTGTTGGTGTTTGGTCTTTTTTCAACAGCTTGGATCATCTGGTTGTGCTCTGGGGTTTATCAGCCCACCAAGACTAACCTCCCATACAGCCAGGATGTCCATACAGTCACTTAGGGGCTCTCACTGCTTGATTTGTCCAAATATATGAGGGAAGAGTGGGAGGCAGTAGTACTAAAAAAACATGTTAGAATGCTATAAATGCAGTGGTGGGTTTGATGGGAATGATTGTTTGCAAATGAGAGTAAGGATAAATGGTTTGGTGGGTGGTAGGGGTACCACTCTGTACCTTGACCTAAGTACAAAAATACAGCTTGGCTTCTCCAAAGCCACGTGCACTGGAGAGAGAGGAGCACGGGATCATGTCTACAATTAAAGGAGAAGATTACAGCGTAATCCCCCAGCAGCGATAAGGAGCGCTGTGAGCTGAGGACCCGAATCTGTCTCATTACACAGGATCATCCTGGCTGACAGGCTGGTTGAGCAGGCAGATATGCTGGGCTGTGCACATCAAAGCCTGCCTTTGACCTGCCACTCACACTGCATCTCCACGCATTCGGGTTCTTCCCAAGGCTTTCTGGCTCCCTGGTAGGTTTTCACATCATGAATACATGACAAATTATATTTAAGTTTGGTGTAATTAGTTTCTTACAAACTACAGTGGAAAACATAAGCCTTTATAGCTAAGCCCCAACCCCCCTAATTTTATGCAAAATCATAATTACTACAGTGATGTTTACCTTTTAATAAACATGGACTTAACAAATAATTTTGTGATAACATTTGGATATGCATTAATCTTCCAATCTAAATTGTAAAGGTCCTCTCAGAAGTTCATAGGCTATATTGTGGTGGAGACAGTGGATTCCAAGCTCTTATTACACTGGAAAGTTTTGCCACAAGCCTAATTGGATAACAGAAAGTTTTTGGTTTATTTTCTGTGTAGATTTACACAACTTGTAATTTATGACCTCTTAAAGCAGATGTCTCTATTCTACTGTGACCTCATAAACTGCTCAAGAAATTTAGGTTTTGTTTAACTCTATGGGCTACTTCATAAGAGACTATGAGAGTGATGTTTTCTGATAACATTTTAGTGCCTGAACTTGTATCTGCTAGAAAGGAAAAAATAAAAGATGAAGTATCATATTGCAATCTTTCCTCTTTTGCACTTCTTTGTTTCTGTACTGTGAAGATTTAAAACAAACAAACAAACAAACAAAAAACCCAACCAACCAAAAAAAACCGCAAAACACTCCCACTAAAATAGTTACAAAAATGCTTTGAAATATAGCGAATAATAAATTTCCTAGAGGAAATCCTGTGAAGACCAATCACCAGAAATAATGTAATGCCAAGTAAATGATCTTATACTCTATTTTTTTTATATTCTATTGCCTTTTGACAGGATTAAGGCAGCCTTCACATAATCCCCTGCTTGGTATTTTGGTTACATATGTGTTTGCTTAGCAGAACAAACCCAAAAATCCCTCTCAATTTCTAGACGAAGGATCATTTTGATCTAGCTCTGTATGAACTGGGAATTGTGGAAAAGGATAAAAGTGGTTTCCAGGTCCCATGTTCCCTTTGACTGAGCAGCCTTAGGACAGAGTAACTGTAGGTGGATGTCATTGGTGATGCTGCTTGCTGTTGGTTTCATCTGCAGATGAAGAAGGAAAAGCGAGGGTGGCTGGGTGGCTGAAGGACACACACAGTGTCAGGTTACCACAGAAAATGTGCCCCAGCTCTGTCAGAGCATCAGTCTGGACCATGCTTTGGAGGCATCCGAGACTCCCACTGCTCCTGGATGAGGGGTGTGGTTTTGAGCTTTCAGAGGCTTGGTTTTGTCATCAGTTTATGTTCAAACACTGATGCTTCTGGGACAATGTTTTGCTTTCAGATTTTGACAGATAAAGGAAAATATCCCCCACTAACATTGTGAGATGGAAAAAGGCCAACTGTTGCATTTTGCTTGTTAGGTGAGCCTATAAAATTGAACCCCCCTGCTCACTCTTTGCCTCTCTGTGCTTATTCACAGCTCTAAAAAGTAAGGAACAGTCGGTAAATGACAGCTCTTAAGAAAGTTTTCAGCTACGTACACACTACTGATCTTGAAGTGCTGTTTTGTAACTCACTGAAATTGCTCTAGATCCCTGGTTTACTTTGTGACAAGCCAAATGGGCTCCAGGACCCTCCCTTCACACCAGAGATACTTGCCAGAAACCAAACAGATGGTAAACTAGGAAGAAATGACCCTCGGCATTCTCATTAGAACAGTTGGAGAAATTTTAATAAGCCCCCATTTGCCTTGTGCTGTATCTAATACCCTTTGAACTGCAATTTTTTATTTTTTTTTTTTGCAAGTCAACTACTGCCATGTATATTTTAATGGGGGTTATCAAATACAATTTGCCCAGAAGATGTACCAGCCCTCTGCCGCTAATTAGTAAAGTTTAAATAATCACTGAGTTCTGGAATAATTGGAAAGAAACACTGTTTTTTCTGCCAATGCATAATTACCAATTAACAGGAAGATAAATGTCTGTATAGCAGTCATATCTTGGAGAATTTGTTAACAATCAATTAAATAGTGAGTTGGTGCCAAACTGACATTGGTCAAGAAAGTTTACATTTGAGTTTAGTTTTAAGATACTTCCCCCTACAAATGGTACGTAAAGAAACCATAATGTTGATAAAACTTTCAAAGTATGTGTGTCATGCTTTTTAATTACTACTTAAATAATCTTCATGGCCAAAAGTTGACCATTTCTACAAATGATTGACTATCATGTGTGCCTTGTGGAAAGGGTTTCAGATTTATTAACACAGCATATATTCATTATTATAGGCAGTAATTACCCATGCTTGCCTGACAAGGAACTGTATCCCCAAATATTTTAACTGCTGAGGAAGAAAATTCCCCACATGTAATTGGATAAGGCAGACAGAAGTTCCCCAAAGTTGGAGGAACAAGCTAACCAGAGAGGGAACCTACACAGAAAATACTTAAGCTGGCCTAGTTTTAGTTTCTAGTTGAGCCCAATCCAATCACCCTGAAAACTTTTACCCTTTTCTACAGATACTCTTGAACTTGTCAGGTTTGCCTTAACCCCTACCATGGCAGCAGCAGCTCTTGGGCATCAAAATCCAATTTTGCCTAATCTCTTGAGGAGCTCTGAGTTAGTTCACAATTTAGTATTCATAAAAGTGAGTGATGATGTCTGCTCCATAACTTATTTCAAATATCTTTGAAGCATTATGAAGATGACAGATGAAAATACCTCAAGCTTTTAACCTTTGAAATATACCTATGGCTTCTGCTAGTATCTGGGTGGTCCAGGTTGAAAAGGAGAATGAACCTCCATGGAAGTGGCACGTGTAATGTTTCTTGTATTTGTTAGCTCTGAATAGTGGGTGCAGGTGGTTGTTTAATGCTACTTAATGCTTTGCAGATGAGATCAGAGGTGATCACTGCATTGGAGATGCAGAGGAACGTTTTCCAGTGTGGCAGTGCTTGTAAAGGAGCCCCTGGAGTTTTTAAACAAGAAAATGCCTTTAGAAATAGTTTTACATAGCCAAATCCAAAGTGCTAATTGATGTTTTGGGGCCAATTTTGGTCCAATTTAGCAAGTACATTTATTCAGCAGTGATGTTTTTTCAGGTCTTATATACATCCATTTTTTCCCCCTGGGTGGCCAGAAAATGGTATGGGGGAAAGTTAGAGCATAACTGAATTTTAATGCGATTTTTTAAATTGCATTTTAATTTTTTATAAAATACATGTAGTAAAGAACTAAGGTAAAAGTTTGTGACCTGATCAGGGTTTTTGCTACCTCATACCTCTGAGAAGATCCTGATCCCAATACAGTAAGGATTTAATTCAAAATATATTAAGAGATTAAATATTCAATGTTAGTTTTTTTTCTATACTAATATTTATTGAAAGTAATTTGTAACACTTTCTAAACTGTAAAAATTGTAGGTCCTTTTAATAATGGAAAATAATATATAAATAGATACACACAACCCCATATTTATATAGATATATGCATTTGTTCCTCACTCTCCTTTTTTCATCCTATTTTCAAGTACCATGTTCAACTGGTGCACTTTGAGTGCTGTTAACAGCCATATTCCAAATTTTTATTTTTTGTAAAAAACTGGTGCCAGCTGGAAAAGGATCTGGGTATACTGGGTGACAGTCAGCTGAACACGAGCCAGCAGTGATGGCCCAGATGGCCAAGAAGGCCAGTGGCATCCTGGCTTGTGTAAGAACTAGAGTGTCCAGAAGAACCAGATCACTGATTGTCCCCCTGTACTCAGCACTGGTGAGGCCTCACCTCGAATCCTGTGCTCGCTTCTGGGCCTCTCACTACAAGACACTGAGATGCTGGAGTGTGCCCAGAGAAGGGCAATGGAGCTGGTGAAGGGACTGGAGCACAAGTCTGAGGAGGAGTGGCTGAGGGAGCTGAGGGTGTTCAGCCTAGAGAAAAGGAGGCTCAAGGAGACCTTATTGCTCTCTACAACTACCTGAAAGGAGGTTGTGGTGAAGTGGGAGTCATCTCCTCACCCAGACAACTAGTATAATAGGACAAGAGCTAACAGCTTCAAGTTGTGCCAAGGACGGTTTTTGTTGGATATTAGGAAAAATTTCATCACTGAAAGGGTGGTTAGGCATTGAGAGAGGCTCCCCAGGGAAGTGATGGAGTTACTATCCCTGCAGATGTTCAAAAAAGGAGTAGACATGGCACTTCGTGATATTGTGTAGTGCGTATGGTAGTATTTGGTTAAAGGTTGAACTTGATGATCTTGGAGATCTTTTCCAACCTTAATGATTTTATGATTCGAAATCTTGCTTTAAAATCCATCTTCTCTAGTTTTTGTAGGGGTAAATTAATTTTTGGCATGGATTAGAGAAATGTCAATGTATGACTCAATTATCTTTTCTTGTTATTTTATTTTCTTATATTATTTTCTTAACAATAACATTTGTCCTATTTGCTCAACAGTTAGAGCATGATCTCTAAAGCAAGGACTTTCTTCTTTATTATTCTGTACAGACATGCTGGAACAATAAAACCCAATCTTTACTGTTCATGACTGTTATTATAATGTGGATAATAGTGCATAAAAGTCAAGGAAAAATGAATTAAGCCTTCATCGATCGCACTAACAATAACAAAATACTTTCCCCTCTAAAAGATGTTGCCATTATGCTTTGAGACGTACATTCAGCTGTATTGACAGGCTGCAGTTGCATGGTAACTTGTAGTAACAGAGGTAACTTTTAACAAAATAGGGGAAAAGGGCCATCACCTAGAAATTCAGGACCATCTTAAAACTGCATTCTGTGTCTGTATGCCTCAAGAATATATTACACAAATGTTCCCATGGCTGCATGAACTTCACACTGCCAATGTGCCTGCCTGCGTAGCTTCTTGTCCCGAGCCTGTTTCTGTGATGCCTGATTGTCATGTGTTGTGCTGTGACAGTCAGTCAGAGCCCCTTCTTCTGACTTTCCTGTTGTGCCAGGCCTATTATTTTCCCTGCATTTTGTATTTCTCAGGAGGCGATAGCACATTCAAGCTGAAATTACTGGGCTCTTGGACTTCATCAATTAAGATGCATTGAAGCCCCTTGCAAATGTGAAATTTTATTGGAAAACAGTTATTATTGTAATTTCACAGACAAGTTTGTAAACTGATTTCTGGCATATTATGACAAGTAAATGTCGTGATCCGACTGCTTCCCCCATATCTGGCAATTTATTGTATTTCAAAGTGGAGTTGATTACATGTGGTAAAAAATCAGGCTTATGGGAAAATGGAGCCTAAGAGACCTCTGTTAAATCCTGATCATCACCTGTCCTACTAGTTGATTTCACTGTTTGCTTTGTCTGTTATCAGTGTTGTGACTGATAATCATTTGCGTGTTTTCAGAGATGGTTCATATGAAAAATCTGCTCCAGGTCTGCTAAAAGGAATATCCCAATTTTCAAGAATATACCAGTGGAAGGCAATTGCTGTTTGTAGGGAACGATTGGTATGGTCGCATCTTTATTGGATGCTAAAACATGTGAACTAGAGAAGGAGGCTGCCAAGCTCATGCTGCTGTGAGGCACAGTGGGAGCAGGGCCAGCTCCTTGCTCTCTTGGTGCACAGAGGGAAGGGCAGAGCCATCAGCAGCAGTATTGGTGGGTGGAGAGAAGAAGGGATTACGCCTTTACGTGGGCACAAGTCATGCTTACAGCTTGTGCCACAGCTAAAACAGATATTAGCTGATTACAAAACATCGATGAGGTCAGAAAATTTGAGGTTAATTTAACGTGACAATTGTAAAGAATCTAAAATGCATTTGCTTGTATGCGAGCACCACCTCACAGGAGTACAAGTAAACCCTGAAGTGATTTCAGTCCAGTCATCCTTGCTACAAAATCTCCAGGAAGAAAAGTGCAGAACTTCACATGAAGTCCTTACTCCTAGAGGTAGGGTTGTTCCTTAGTTCTGCTCTGCTGGATTTTATTACTGAATAAAGTCCATTATTCCAGGGTGATTATGTCAGTCCAGGTGTGACTTTGCACCTTATTTTTAAAAGTTCTTGAAAGAGAGGAAGAAAGAATGATGATTTTTAATTTCTTTAACAAAATATATGTGTTTATAGTTTAAAAGTTCGTCCATTGCTTTAATTATTTTCGGTCACCTACTGGACCTACTGTTGTATGAACACTGCCTTTTGCTTCTGAAAAGAAAGAAAATATGCCTTTTAGCTCAAAACAATAAATTAAAGGTATTGAAAACCTTGAACTAGTAATTATTTACATTTATCAAATGAATCAGCCTACTGGAATTCTTGTCTCATTTCAACTCCTAGGAGAAATAATACAATTATTAAAATCGGTGCAGTCTGTGACCAAAGCAGTTGTATCGACATAAGCCTTAGCTTGAGCTATTTGAATGCTTGAAGGAAAAAAATATGCAGGAGAAATCCATGAGTTACACAAGGACTCATTGAAGAAAAGTAAAGATACTTAGCAGCTGCGTGAAAAGGTTGTTTTGTGGGGGTTTTTTTGGTTGGTTTTTTTTGGTTGGTTGGTTTCTGACAACCTCCCCCCCAGTAAAGTCAAATTGAATAGCTGAATGTTGAAACATCTCGTGGTGTTTTGGGAAGATGTGATTTGAACCAAAGCACCCTTATTAAGCTCTAGTTTATTTAAATAAAACTGTTTAAGCAATTACTTGACAAGGCTGTTTTGGCAGCATTACAGGAAGTGTTGAAACATTTTACATAGCGGATTATTAATAAAGTCAGTATTTTGCTCCTCTAACACTCTGAGATTTGCTATATGTCTGTTTCTGGATAAACTAGTGACACAAATATTTTGTGACACTGGAGTCATGCTCCAGTCATATGGCATCACAGTTACCTTGACATTTTCTGACATACTGGAAGGATGATGTAATTATTAGAAGGTTGAATCAATAAATGCTGACAGCATTAGCTGCTAAGATGAAGAATATGAACATTAATGAAGTCTAGATTAAAAAAAATAATCTTTAAGAGCTGTTTCATCCTGCAAGTTTCAATTTTTAGAAGGATTAAGTTTAAATTTTTAATTTTGATGTGAGTAGTGAATTTGTTGAAATATTCTGTCTGCTTGCTCAGCACATATATACATTAAGCTCATAATTTTCTCCCTGTAAATGAAATTTTGCTATTTTTAGATTCCATAATGAAGGTCTTGGTAGAGATTTCTCCTGTTAACTACTGATTTAAATTTATCACTGAACATGTAATAAGTAATATCACAGGCACTAGTGACCAAACAGTAGTCATAATTCACTCAAACAGGCAGCTTTGTGATAACCTTTGCTTAAGGAGGTCAAAGATGTAATGAACTCTTTAAAAAGTCTTTAGTCATAATCTGCCACGAGTTCAACCAAAATAAACTTGGATGTGCTTTAGCTGCAGTTTTCCCTGAGACTATCAAAGAGGTGTGTGCTAGTTCTAATGGAAGTTTGGGTAAATATTTGCTCTGAAGAATGTATCAAATAAATGTGATAATCTAAAGGACTTTTGCTTAACATGAGACAACTAAATGTTTATTTGTTCTCCACTGAAATATACTGACCAGGATATGTAAAATTCAAGAACATTTTCTATCCTGGAAATATTTTTGAGGAATTAAATTACAGATTTTTTACATTTTTAAAACCAGAAATGTTTAAGGTTTTCTTCTGTGCTTTACTCCTAAGTGGATCTCCTCAGCCTATTTCTGAACATCTTTTCATTAGGGGCTTCTGTTTTGCTGTGTGTAACTTGGGGACTTTGGCTGACTGGCTCAGGCATTCACACACATCAGTGCTTTCAGGCACCCCATTTTCCAAGGACAGAATGAGGTGCAAAATACTTCTGAAGATGCAATTTTCTGATGCTAGCTGCTGTTCATCCAGAGGAATTTTGAAAGACATCTGTCATATTCAGTTATGGCAGGGTGTTGTTGTGAGCACTATACATGAAAAAAACCTTGATTCAGGGAACTTATAGGGTGGAATAGATTGGCTCATGGAGACTGAGGGACTTTTTAAAGTAGAACATTTTACTGCTATTATATTCTGATATAATAGCATATGAAGCATTTTAAATTTAATTGATTGGGATGTTCCTTAGAAATCTAGCTTTTAAGATCTAAACTGTCATAAGACATGTATAAAGTTTGTTAAAAATGTGCAATCGTTGACAGGAAAAAAGTTGTCTGCTTCAAGT
The DNA here is from genome assembly GCF_025592945.1 of Manacus candei. Lineage (NCBI taxonomy): Eukaryota > Metazoa > Chordata > Aves > Passeriformes > Pipridae > Manacus > Manacus candei. The sequence continues at coordinate 1,531,756 of NW_026138111.1, read as the reverse complement.
AGGTTATAGGAATATTAGACATTTAATACAGAGAAGTTGGTGGTGTGGTATCTCTGGCCCATAGCCAAGGGCTTCCATCTGGTAAATTTATCATCATAGAATGGCCTGAATTGGAAGGGACCCTAAAGACCTTCTAGTTCGAATGCTCCTACCATGGGCAGGGACACCTTTCACTAGACCAGGTTGCTCAGAGCACCTGAGCAAGTGTTCAACCTGTCCTTGAACACTTCCAGGGATGGGACATTCACAGCTTCTTTGGGCAACATGTTCAAGTGCCTCACCACCCTCACAGTAAATAATTTCTTCCTAAACCTACTGTCCTTCAGCTTGAAGCCATTCCCCCTTGTCCTGTCACTACATGCTCTTGTAGTCTCCCTCCATCTTTCATGTAGGTTCCCTTGAGGTATTGGAAGGCTGCCACAAGGTCTCCCAGAGCCTTCTCTTCCCCAGGCTGAACAGCCCCAACTCTCTCAGTCTGTCTTCATAGGAGAGGTGGTCCAGTCCTCAAATCATCTTGGTGGCCCTTCCCTGGACTCATTCCAATGGGTCAATGTCCTTCCTGTGCTGGGGACCCCAGAGCTGAACACAGTGCTCCAGGTGGGGTCTCATGAGAGCAGGGTAGAGGGGCAGAATCCCCTCCCTTGACATGCTGCCCACACTGCTTTTGATGCAGCTCAGGACACAACTGGCTTTCTGGGATGCCAGTGCACGTTGCTGGGCCATGTCCAGCCTCTCATCCACCAGCACCCCCAAGTCCTTCTCATTAGAGCTGCTCTTGATCTGTTCATCTTCCAGCCTGTATTGATACTGGGGGTTGATTAATTACTTGAGTTAACATCCAAAGTATAAATTTACAAATTGATCAGAAGGAATGGACTGTGGTGTTTGCCCTTTAAGTAAAATGCTCACAAAACTCTGATGCTGGTTAAGAACCGTTCCCGTCCCTTCCCCAAAGATGAGGTAATGTTAGCTCACAACTGGTTAATTTTCTTTGGCTTTTCTGTGACTGAGCTTTACAACATTGACATTTGTCAGTAAAATATGGAGATTTAAACTGTATATTTATGAATAATGACCTAGGGAATTTCGGTATAGTTCCAACTCAGTTTTGAGTATAAAGCAATAGTTGAATTACAGATTTTTCCAATTAAGAAGGAAATCCAGAATTTTGTTTTCTGACATAAACTATTTCAGAAGAAAATGTTGGGGCTTGTATGAATTCCTGATTTTTTCCCTCCTATCCTTGTCTTTAGGAAGGCAGATACTGACTAATTACAAAGTCAGTATCTAATCCCAAGCAAAAATGTCACCCTAAAGAGATTTAAAAATGTCAGCTGGGCCACGATGTACATTCAGGTATCTCAGAGTAGGAATATCCACTACAGCCCCCTTATGCTCCACCTGGGGTCAGATTCAACCATTCATATCCACAGACCTACAGCAAGGTTCCCTATGCCATCACCCCGTTTCCAGCACCTGCCAGAGGAGAATATGGAACCCCATCAGGTCTGGTATCTCCTGGATGCCTCAAGCATCTTGGGTGGTACTAGACATCAGTGTGTGGTAGATACAACTGGTGACATGTGGGGATTTAATGTCCTAAGGTGGACACGCGTCCCATGCCATGGGCTGATCCGACCTCCATCATCTGCGAGGAGCCGAGACCCTTCAGTCATGCACAGGCACGTCTACACTGTCTCCACCTGGACTGAGTCTCACCCTGGCTTTTCTCCTTCAGAGACTCAGGGTATTGTCTAGTTTTGGTAACAAACAACTTCATGCCAGCCTTGGGAGTAGCTAAAGTGCAGCTATGGTTTCCTTTAAACATAGCTTTGAAATTACAGGAAGCAACTTTTTTTAATTTAATAAGTGAATTTATTTAAGTGAAGTTGTATTTAACGTCATCTTGTTGGCACAGGGTAAGAAAAAGGAGGAAAGGTTACTGTTAACACGGTTTGGTTTTATGCTGGCTGTGGAATTTGTGCTATTGCAAACCCTCTAAAGTGCTTTCTCAAAAGCTGATGTAGAAGAGTCTCGCCAGGACAAGTGGCTTTTCATGCATTGTTTTATTGACTCACATTTGATGGTTTCTCATGTGTATTTAAAGGCTGAATTCCAGTCTCTAGGGAATGACTCAAAAAGCATTTAATTTTGAACTGAATTGATTTGCAATTTCTAGCAGAGGCATCTGCTGACCGGTTATGAGAGGGTCTTGGTTCTTGAGTACTATCTATTGTAATTTTAGGCATGCTTTATTTTGAGCTTCTGTGCTTATACTAGATCTTTTACTATAGATAAATGAAATGAAATATAAATTATCTTCAAAAACAATGCCAGTTATTTAAAAAATCCCACCCAACTATGAAAACATTTAAAGCAGTGCTCACTTCCATGAATCACAATCTAACAAAAGATTCTGGTTTTTCTTTATTTTCATTGTCTTTCTTAACTGAAAAAATTACCTCCTTGTTTTACTAGTAGAAGAAAATGTACCATATTCCCACTGCTTTATTTGTCACAAAAAAACCCGAACCCCAAACATCCTGAAGGCAAGTAGTTGCACCAGAGAAAAAATACATGAACTCAGGAGTCATTAAAAATGGGATACAGTCAAGTGGATATTTTCAGAGGAAATAATTGAAGGCATGGTTTCATGAGTTGCACAAGCCACATGAACAAGAAACCTTGTTTCTAATTTCACAGGAACGTGTGAATTATTATTATATTTCAATTATTATTATTATTTTTGAATTAAAACTAAATTCATGAAAACTTAGTAATAATTCTAAACACAGAGGAACTTGGACTTTAAATCTCCATCCCTTTTATTTGTTTATTGAAGTGGGTTTTTTTTAAAATACAGATCTACAGTTTTCAGAATATCAAAGTGAGAAGCTGTCAATCTAATTAGAGCAGTGATGGCATTCAACAAAGCAAAAACTGATAACATAGTTGGAAGATATAAGTCGTTTAAAAATTATTCTAATCAAGGCAAAATAGCTTAGAGTCTTCATAAGTAGATTTTGTATTTTTTGTACCCTGAAGACAATTAATAAATCTGAAGCATTTCAGGAAACCAATGTAATGGAATGACCTTTTATGAGAAACAGGAGGGATGGGAAGAAAATACATGACCATACTGCAGCTAGATTTTTATTAAAGCACTGCTTCATCACTTCATATGCAACTAGAAAAAGTACCTGCAGCAGCATTTATTTAAACAAGTCAGACAACATTAAGTTGAACAACTGTTAATAAATATTAACTTGACTCTGTGGTAGAAGCAGTGATTCCTACTCACATAAAGTACAAGAGAAACAGTGAATACTCATTTGATGTCCAGGTAATACTTATTTTTGGCAGCATGATCTATATACTACCTATTTGTATAGGCACATTAGCACAAATCTGCTTAATCATGTCATTTTCAGTGTAATTTGAGCTTTGCTTTGGAAAAAATAAATGAATGATTATGGGGATGGTCCTGTGCAGGGTTAAGAGTTGGACCTGATGATCCCTGTGGGTCCCTTCCAGCTCAGCATATTCTGTGATTCTGTGAATATTACAAGTTTTTAAAAATGGACTTCTGACATTAGGAGAAAGCCTATAAACTGTAAGTAGATTTAATTTTCTTTCCTTTAAGAGAAGATAAGTTATCAAGATATCAACCTCAGGGCGTGACCACAATTTAAGCTCAAGGTTATTTTCAGCAGGCTCTACAGTCTGGGGAGGTTTGGCCCATTTTGACACCTGACCCCCCTGGTGCCAGTGAACCATCCCCATGAGGGAACCTTTCAGTTTGGCTCTGGTCCCTGGTGCTGCAGGAGCCATGACAATGATGCTGTAGCTTGAATGTCTGTGGATTTAAGCTCCATCTTAAAGCTGGTTATAGTGGTTTATCTCCTAAATTCCTATTGCAAAATTGTTTCAATGCTTCATTTGCCTAGTGATTAAAAAGCATCTAAATTAGAGTAAATTTATTCAAGTCCAGTTTAAACCCTTTGTTCTTATAACATGGTTGTCCTTTGGCTTAAGCAGCTCCTTAACAACCCCGTGATATTTAGTGATAGCAGTCATCCTCTCTCTAAACAAGACAAGCTCTTTCTGTCTCCTTTTGTGATGTATTTTACATTCTTCTCATCATCCTAGTAGTCCTTCTCTGCAGCTGCTCCAGCCTAAGTTAATCTTTTTTGAACACAAGCGTTCATAATTGCACACAATAATTGAAGTGATGTCTTAGCAATACTTTACCAGCACCACACTAATACTTCTCCCATCGTTACTAGAAATAATCGAGCTGATACATTCTAGGGCAGTGTTTGCCTTTTTTCAAATTGATAGCTCATTGTCAAACACTGACCAGTGTGGAGTGAGCTTTCTCCTCCTCAGTCATTTCTAGCTTACAGCTGAAAGTATTCTTGTTATTATCTAAAGTGCATGACCTTACATGTTCTACAAGAAGTAAAGAATCCGCTTTATGCACTTCTTTTCCCAGTTAATCATACTCTGTTTAAAAATGTGCCTAATTTCTAATTTTGATGTGTCTCATTTGAGCTTCCAGGAGCTGTTTCTTGCTATGTCTTTAGTGATGTGTCTGAAAGTCCTTTTTTGGGGATATTTTCTTTATGTTAGGATAACTTATCTACTGAAACCAAATCACTCTTTAATTTCAGAAGAAAGAAGCTATAACCTATAGAGATTGAACACTGAGTTTTTGGTGTAAGGAGTCACTTTTATATCCAAGTAGAAGATATAAGGTAGATTAGGTTTTTTTTCCAGATGTTGGCAATTTTCAACTTCCTTCTAAAAATGTGAACCCCAGCAATATGTATTCTAGTAGCCTTAGTTTATAGAATCATAGAATGTTTGTGTAGGAAGGCACTCTAAAGACCATCTAGATCCAAACCCCCAGCCACAGGCAGGGACATCTTCCACTAGACTAGATTGCTCAAAACCCCATCCATCCTGGCCTTGAACACTTCCAGGGATGGGACATCCACAACTTCTCTTGGCAACCTGTTAGAGTGCCTCACATCTAATCTAAATCTACTCCGTGTCACTTTGAAGCCATTCCCCCTTGTCCTGTCACTACATGTCCTTGTAAAAAATTCCTCTCTATGTCTTTTGTAGATCCCCTTTAGGTATTGGAAGGCTGCTATAAGGTCTCCCTAGAGCCTCTTCTCCAGGCTGAACCATCCTAGTTGTGTTCCATTTCTTTAACTAATAATTTTTGCAGCTTCCTCTGGACTCACTCCAGCAGATTCATGTTCTTCTATTTTTGGGAGCCCAGAGGTGGACGCAGTACTCCAGGTATGGTCTCACCAGAGTGGAGCAGAGGGGCAGAATCACCTCCCTTAGCCTGCTGAACAAGTTTTTATTTGATGCAGCCTGGCATCCAGTTGGTTTTCTGGCCTGAGAGCATACACTGCAGGGTCATGTTGAGATTCTCATCCACCAGCACCCCAAAGTCTTTCTCCTCAGGGCTGCTCTCAATCCATTCTCTGTCCAGTCTGTATTTGTGCTTGGGAATACCTTGATGCAGGTGCAGGACCTTGCACTTGAGTTTGTTGAACTTCATGAGCAACTTCATCTGCCAGTTTCCTCAGGACCCATAGATATGTCTCATCAGGTTCCATGGACTTGTACACCTTCAGGTTCCTTAGATGGTCTCTAATGTGACTTTCTCTCTCTGCCACTTAAGTGATGTGGCTGGAGCACTTACTAGTGAAGAACAAGGCTGTGGCACTGGTCTTGTAACCACATGCTGATTCACCAGAGTGACAAGAGTGTCAGGTTGGGTGCCTCTGTACCTCTCAGAAGAGAGTCACCTACTAGTATCACCTACCACCTTTTCTTACTTGCACTGGTTGTTAGACAGGGAGCACATGGGGCTGCTTTACTCAGTTCCAGCATCTCTCCTGATATGGTGGGTCTTTCTTCTTCAGTACTACAGAACTACAGCAAAGTGGTTCTGCAAGGACACCTCAGGCTTCAGGGAAGTCTCTTCCCCCTGCGGGTCCTTGCTTTGCAAGCTTCCCTGTCGCCAGAGGTCTGTTTTGGGGATGGGGTCTGTTTTGTTTTGCTCTACTTTTAAGGTAGAATCCATTTACCAAATGCTTTTTTTACCATATTCCATGTGACTAACCTGAATCACAATTTGTTCCCAGCTGGCCAATGTTTATATCGTTAGAAAGTGTCACAGTTGGTGACTTCAGATCTGCCAGATTCCTGATGAAAATGCTGACTAACATTTCATGACAATACTCATGAAAGTGCTATTTAATGATGATTTATAAGGGACAGCTGGCCTAAGCGATTCAAGCACTTAATGTCATAAATGTATGTTTTTGTTATTGTTTGGGACAACTTTTACATATATGGATATTGTCTTTTTAAGTAAAGTGCCTCAGGAAAGGCTAAAAATTCTGAAACTAAATTAATCAGAGTTGAAAATTAAAACAAAAAGTTTCAGAATATTCTGGATACAAAAGTATTATTTCAGTGAAAACAGATTCTATAATTTTTCTACTCTACTAATTAACAACGGAGAAGAGTAGTTATTATGTGAGATTCCAGCAGTTCAACAAGAATTCACTTGATTAATACATGCAGAATAATACATGTTAGTAAAATACTGTTTTCCTCTGAGATCCCATTAAAAATTTGATCAAAGTTTAATTACAACATAGACCAGTTATGTTTAGATGACACTGAAAACAACAATGCCCTTCAAATAATGGGAATGAAACAAAAGGAATCAACAATCCTCATCAGCCAAACTGGAATTCTGCAGATTTCAACCAAATGGCTGAACAATATAGAGAAAAGTGGTCTCTTGGTTATGACACATTGCAATGAAGGGATATTTTTCATTCTTCGTGGGTCATTCTAATTCCAGAAGTCACTTAAGGACTTGACAGGTTTGTACAAAAGCCCTTGGATTTTGTGAGCCTTTCATTCTGAGAAGATCGATGACAGAAAAAACCCTGACTGCTTATGCTGGATTTCATGAACCCTGGTGGTTTGCCTTGGAATTAGCTGCTTGATGCTTTTTTAGGTCCACTTTTTCTCAAGAAGGAAGGTGAAGATAGCTCTGTTCCTGCAGTCCTGTGGTGAGGACTGTCTTTTGAGAGCTACTTGAGGAAGAAGATTGAAGGGATGGCTTGTAGAGAAAATGTGAGCAGGGATATTTGAGGTCCACAGAAAGCATGGAAGCAGGCAGAGTAGAAAGACTGGGACAGTGGAGGTTGAGGGGAAGGAGGTTTGCTGAAGCAATTAGAATGAGGGAGAAGTAGGCATGAAAACAGAGGAACTAGCTGTTCAAATGAAGCTGTTTAGATCAAACTGTAAAAAATTAACCAAAGAACTTAGATGTTGGGTTTGGGGGAGGTAGAACTAACAGTTTGTTACAAAATGCATGGAAGTTTGTAAGTCAGCCTTCGATTCATGGTCAGCATTCCTGGAATGTACTGCAATATGTGCCATGGCTCCTTTTTTAAATTAATGTGACACAATCCTGATCACACTGTTGATCCTTCAGAAGGGAGCAAAGAATAGGATGTTCTTTCTTTGAGTAGTTATAAGGAAGAACTGCATGACCACATGTATCATAGCTCAGTAAAGCTCCATGGGAAAAGCATAAGCCTCAAAGCAGAAGTACTGCTATTCTTACTTAGACCGTCTGACCAAAGAAAGGCTTTCATTCAGGAAATATCATCTGTACAGAAATCACAGAAGTTCTAAAATAAGGTTTTCTATGATATATTGGATTTTAAAATGTATTTTATGCACAAAAAATGTGTAGTGGTGGAACAACAGGAGCTACAGGAAGGAAGCTGTGATCAAATTGGTATATTCTCTTGCAGAGATTCAATTCTAACAGGATAAAGTTATCTTATACTGTACAAGGTGATTCATTGTCCATGTAAGAAGACCTATACTGATATGAAGCTCTACAACCATACTTGTAGAGATGTAGCTGTTTAACTATCTCTTTCTTGTCCAGACACTCTCAGGCATTTCAGGCTCAGCTTTGAATATAGTCATGCATTCATTTTTATGAATAATACATCACGGAAAACAATCCACTTCAGCAGCAAAGGTTTGTTTGTTTCATGAAGTATTTGTCTTGAGGATTATTTTCAGCTTTCCTATACTAATCATTTGCTACCTTCACAATTTCAAAACACACCAGAGAGCACCTGCCTCACCCAGTGCTTCTCAGAGATCTACCAATACAGGCTCCCCAGGGAACTGGTCACAGCACAAGCCTGACAGAGTTCAAAAAGCATTTGGACAATGCTCTTGGGCACGTGGTGTGACTCTTGGGGGTGGTTCTGTGCAGGGCTAAGGATTGGTCTCAATGATCCTTGTGGGTCCCTTCCAACTTGGCATATTCTGTGATTCTATGACTTCAATTCAGCATTTTTGTTGTTCCTAATGTTCTTCTTTGGTCAGTTTTTCAGTAAATCTTACTTTTTTCCTACTTCAAAAATAAATTAAATTTACTGGGGTATCTATCCCTAATGGTTTGATTCTCCTAAAATAATCCATCCATATTACATGTCTCTGAAAATTGCCATTTGCACAAAGTGAGTGGAATTAGTTATAAAAATATTTAAAATTTCTGAATGCTACATCTACAGTGAATGTTGGGAATTTATTTTAACTCATAGGCTGTGATCCCTAGAAGGTCTTTTTTTTTTTTTTTTTTGATAGCACAAAAAAGGTGCCTGCTAGCAAGAAAAAGATTTCTTTCCTTTATTTTCTTGGAAATAGCTATATTGTAGGGCTAGCCAAAGGGAATCACAATATTTTTGTTGAATATATTATTTTTTTTGTGCTCCATAACCCTTATTATCAAGGAATGCTTGAAATTTTTGAGCAACTGAATGGGTCATAAGTTATAGGTAGCCTTCTGTGGAGCCCATCACAGGCGCCTATCTCTCCATGCTGTTTTTAAAAGGAATGTAATCATTTGCTGTGTGAGGACTGACTCATTAAGCATCTAAAGTACAGGTTCAAGTGGTCTGGACCATACCCGTGGGAGTTATCAGGGGCTGTAACACCTCAAGTGTTTACTCAGTTTTTATAAAAGTTTTACAACTTTATATATTCTTATCAGTAGTTGAATTAAACAGCTGAAAGCTAATTTGGAGCTGCTCACAGAAGTCTAATTATTCAGAGAAGTGATTTCAGCATAACCAAACTTAACTATCTTAAGATAGCTAGTTCAAGTGGTATCAGTTACTGATATGGGTTTGACAGATCTGAGCTTATGTCACACAGTGTGAGGGTCTATGTACTTCTGTGTGATAAAATGCTTTTGGTGCATGATAAAATACTTTGTTTCCTTAATTTGCTATTTTAAAGAATCTCTTCAATGTATCACTTAAGAGGGAACAAGGGAAAAAGAAGCATTCAAAAGTTGGAAGATCAAATTGATGGGTTTTGTCTTTTCATCATTATTATTTCTCTATGGCTGTTTATTTTAAGCTTAGATGTAATTTCCAAAGAGCTATCTGTACTCTGTACTACACTGCATAGAGCTGTATGTATCACCCTAAAAGAATAGTACATCCATACATACCTATATGCAAAATATTGGCAGCCCTCGAGCTTTTGATATATTGCCAGGACAACCTGCAGCTCCAGCTGTGCAGTGTTCGTATTTCAAAACATTTAAATGAAAAATGGATGGAAAACTAATTATGGAACTTATTTCAAAGTGCAATATGGTGATTCATTGAGATAAATTGCAAAATAAAGATCAGGGAGTGTTATAAGTGTGGAGTACGTAGATCCATTATAGCCACAATCAGTGATCACAGGTGTTCTACCATGACTATTTTTTGGGGAAGCAGGACACAGGTGTTTCCCACTCCTTCATATCTTTGCTCACTTGTAGATGTGGAGCATCTTCCCCAGGTGGCCACCGTGGTGCTGTCTTCAGCCTCACTGTGGAACAGCCATGTCACCATTTGGATTCACTCATATGACACAGCTTCAATCTACCAAGAAGCAGTTTAAGCAATACAGTATCCTTTCTCAACGATGGTTTGGGATTGTACTAAATAGTTCTCTGTTAGTCAGCTTTAGAATCCCCTATTCATCCAGATCAAACTGTTTGGCAGTTTGTAGTTTGTAGATCAATTGAAAACTCCCTAGTCTACTCAGATTTGGCAAACATTTATTTACCAGAAATAATCCTGTTATATACTAGTTTATCAATGAGCAACAAGATTCAGAAACACTAACTCCATTCATAAATCAATAGATGCCTTCCAAGAGAAACATCAGTGTCAGATTAGAGAACATGGACATGTGGAGAAGGGCTGATTTTTTTTAAGAGCTGATATTACAGTGTGAGACAGCAAAATTACAACTGCAAAGTATCTGGAAGTCCCTGAAGAAAACACCTCAAATAGCATACATGGCAGTGCTTAGATTAGTGTAAATTAGGAAACCTGCTCATTTCCTGAACTGCTAATCTGCTTTGAACAAGAAAAAATGTATTTGAGACCTTGAGATGGAAAGTTAAATGTCTCCCTTTGTGACACACATACTTTTTTCATTATTGCAAAACAATAATGAAGGACGGAACCTCACAGTAGGGCTGCAGCTCTTCAAGGTATTTTTCTTGTTAAGGGCAGATTAGCATGTCAAAAAGCAGAGCCATGTTTTATCTATATATTTTTAGCCTTCTCTTTATACATTAATGGGACTGCTGCTCCCCAGCATAAGTCCCTTGGGTGCTACTTTGACTTAGCGTATTTTTTAAATCCTTTTAAAACCACAGTAAAATCTTGGAACATTTATCCTCCTACAGTCACAGTGGGGGGTGTCAGCTAGGAGAGGATGGCTTTCAGCTAAATGTTCGTTCATGGAACTGAGGCAAGCAAGTTTTAAGATTAAATTCAAGCATCTAGTTCAAAGACCTGCAACAGCAGCAGCTGGGATGCTCTGCTCACATTCATCCCCCGCTTCTGGAGTCCAAATATTTTTCCCGTTTCCATCCCAGATCTTTAAATGCAACTCAGATCTCTTACCTGTGGTGATTGGTTTGATGTTTTCCTCATCTTTTCATAGGTCTGGATAAAGCTTTCTTCTTTCAACCATGGGTTTTAAGATCCTATATTGCATGTGAAATGACTGCAGAAGATTAGCCTTTACCGTTTAGTCATAAAGTGCTCTTCTGAGGACAAAGACTTCAATAACAGAAGTTTCAATTGACATTGATAGTTTACAAGAGGGTTGCTGTTCTTGGTAGCTTGCTTTTATTTGCCTTTCTTGTATCTGATGCAGAAGTGCTTTTGCATATTTAGGATTGTTGATGTTTTGTCTAGAAGTAAATTTCAGGCAAAGGAATGAAATGCAAAATTTCTTGTGATTCTCAGCTGACCATATATGTTGTCAGATAGAAACAAAAGTGAAGTGTTACAATTTTCTGTCTATTGTATCTATGTCTTAATATATACTCTATGTCTGGGGGCAATGCACCAGATTTTTTCTGATGGGTGATTGTTTTTTGTCACTAGAGTTAAAAGTAGTAATTTGGGAATGAATTAGTAAAATAATTTGCTCTCCCTCTGACTTGTTGGCTGTGACTATTTTTGCTTATTTTGATGTGTAAAGTTTTGTATTTAGGTTTTGTATCCTGAAAGTTTTGCTGCTGTTCATGTTTGCTAGCTTGCAATACATCTTCTGAGGAGTTTTCTTCTTATGGGTGCCAATCTACCTTCAGTGGGCAGAAATTCAGCCTGCTGGCTATGCTGCTCTTCTCTTTAGCAATACTCTCAACATTATATTTCATTGCTGATCAGTGGAGGAGAGGCAGCATGAAGTTGCAAAGAAGGGGATCATTGCACTATTTAAGATAAACCAGGAGGCAAAGTAAATTATTGCCCATTTTACCAGGGAAAGGGAACAACCGCCAGACTTTTTGTTTTGTCCTGTAGCAATCAAAAAAAGAGATGTTAAAGTGTATAGAAAAGAAATTGTTCTTTTTCTTTTTTTTTTTTTCAAACTCCAGCTTTGCTGAGCACCTGAATATCAGAACTTCTGCTTCTCTTTCCCCTGTGCATTTCTCTGGTGACAGCGATGTGACACTTCATGGTCAGGGTATCATCACCTTGGGAGTCAGCGAGGTGCTAATGACTGACACTGCTCTCAGCCACACTGGCTGTCACCTCTGGGCTCCCTCTATCCTCCCATCCTGCTGCTGGTTCACAGCACCTGAGGAGCACATGCTCTCCCTTTCAGGAATGCTTTTAGACCACTGCCAGCCTGACAGCCAGGGCCCCCCCAGTTTGGTTCTCATATGCTATAAAAACTGTAAATGTAATCCATTCTTGGCTACAGATAAGGCAAATCTGGCAGGTTTTGTCCAGACACATTAGAATATTTGTGGAGTATACAGGTGGTGTGCAGGACTGTGCTTCCTTCCACTACTAATTTGATACAGACAGAGATACTGGTGGATTTTAGCCAGCAGTGTTGAATTTCAGTATAGTTTCAAAAAAATAACTCCTGGAGTTTGACAGTTTCAGTTGAAATTTCCGCATTCAACCCACCAACCCATTCTTTCAGTCCCACTTCTTCCTTACTTCTCCCAACAACTTGACTGGTAATTTCTCTACTCTCCTCAAACCTTTGCAGAGGCTGAACATGACCATGTTGCCCATTATGCAGCTTTATTTACAGTTTTTATTTTTATAGTTATGAATTCTGAGGAATTTGTAACTCTTTTCTCAACTCCCAGAAAGGCAAACCAGTGCTCCTGTGTCACTGATGCAAACGTCTTCACTCCGGATCAAAGTGTTACGGACACTATAACTGGTGTTTACAATTGGCACATGTTCTAGTGGTTGGCCTTGTATAAATGCATGAAGATAAAGCTACAATCTTCATGCATAATCATTACCTCAGCTGGCTTTTCCCTCCCTCCTGCCTGCATGCAGTCTTTCCTGAGCAGATAGGAAAGGCCTTTATGAGACATGCCTATCCCATAAGTCTCCCAAGAGGCTGTGGGACTGGCCATGCCATAGGTCACTTCAGTGTCCCAGCAAGGTGACATGGGGCTGTAGGAGACCTTACACAGTTCACCCTAATGCAGGCACTGCTGAGGCTGCTCTAAGCCCAACTGTGGGGAGAGGATCAGAAGACCTGCAGCGCCTCCAGGACTGCTCCTCTGAATAGAAATTGCCTCTTGTCTCCAGCTCTGTGGAGATGTTGCAGCTGATGCTGGTGAGGGACACACAGTGGCTTCTGAACACATCGTAGTTTAACCCCAGAATCCAACTACAGTGAGCCACTTACTCACTTCCCAACCCCCTCCCCACCTCCAGTGGGATGGGGAGGAGAATCAGAAAAAGGTAAAACTAGGGGTTTGAGATATTAACAGTTTAATAATTTAAATAATAATTGTGATAATAGTAATTAAAATGAAAAAAAGAGAGAGGAATAAAATCAAAGGGGTTAAAAAAAAGCGAGTGGTGCTCAATACCATTGCTCACCACCTGACTGATGACCAGCCCATCCCTGAGCAGAAATTGGCAGCTCCTGGCCAACTCTCCTCAGTTTATATACTGGGCATGATTTTCTATGGTATGGAACATCTCTTTGGCCAGTTTGGGTCAAGTGTCCTGGCCATGCTCCCTCCTGGCTTCTTGTGCACCTGCTCGCTGGCAGAGCATGAGACACTGAAAATTCCTTGGCGTAAATGTCAGCACTTCTGAGCAACAACTTAACCATCAGTGTGTTATCAATGTTAGTCTCATACTAAATCCAAAGCACAGCACTCTACCAGCTAGTAGGAAGAAAATTACTCTATCCCAATTGAAACCTGGACAACACAATACATGGTTTCAAGTTGACTTTCACATGGTCTGAGATAAGGGATTGGGGAATAGAACGGGGTAACTTCCATAACGACATCACTCCAAAACAGGAAGAGATGTCTGTAAATGATAAATACTCCATCTGGAAGGATTTATATAGAAGTCCCTCTGGTTTCATTATACAGTTATCCTTATTGATTGGTTTGACTGACTTAATTTGCCTTGGAGAAAACTATCAATTTTAAATCATCCAAGTTCACCATTAATGTTGACAACAGAGATATAAAGAGTAATTAGGGACAGTGCAAGTGCAACAAAGATACCAGGCACTGAGTGCGTCCTTCAGTGACTGAGGCAGTGACAGCAGTGTGGGCAAATGCAAAATATGGCTGCAGGGGAAGGATCAAAATAGAGGAAATGCATTACAAGGCTGACTGCTGCCAGAAACCATTAAGTTCATTTAAAATAAATTAAAGAGAGACTTAGGCTTTTGTAGGTAAAGCCTTGAAGCCATTATCCCAATTAGTCATGCTAGGCTATAGAAGAGCAAACAGGGTACCAGGGGGTGTTACCAGCACCAGTATAGCCAAGAAGGGGTGTTGTCACTATGCAAACCACTCAGTCCACACTCAGCAGTGTCTGATATTTGGCTACTGGGACATAGATTTAGGTTTGCGAAGTGGAAAGGCTCAGAGAAATGTAATATTTTTGGGAAGTTGTACAAGAGCTGCTTATATGGATGAGACGCTCAGAAGCCAAATACAGTAACAGTAAAAAAGGCCCAGTAAGTAAATGCAAACCAGAGACAGCTGCTTTTCTTCAACAGAATAAACTGGAACACACTGCTAAAATAGATCTATGAAAAGCTAGTACAGAATGAAGGTATCAGCCCAACACGTTTCTATAAAGCAAAGGTTGCTATTATAAAACATGCTGGGGGGCTGTTAGGAAAACATTTAAAATAGATTTTGGCTCAAATCTTTGAGAGATTTTTTCTTCTTCTGTATTTCAGCAACACAGTAACTTATTAGCATTTTGTATTTGTACAAATGCTTCTGGTCCCTCTGTACTGCTACTAAATCTTCTTGCCTTGGAGAACTTAGTACCATGTTGCTCTCTATGGAGCACTTAGACTTCAGCTGTAAATTGTCCTCTCATCCCTTCTGACAATGGCCACCCTGAAACCACCAACACACTGCAGACCAAGGGCTCACCACCGTCATCCTCCTGACTCATGCAGCCATATCACACATTACACAAGGGGCTCGTTCAGTGTCCTCGGGAATTATGCAAAAGAAGGGATATTCTTCTCCTCATGAACCACAATTTCCATATGTGTAACTCTTGTTAGGTTTAATGAGACCAGTAATCATAAATCCTTGAGATGAAGTTATACTCCTAAGTGGTTTCTAACAAAAGGCTGCTCAAAAGTTTTAATTAACAATCCCTTTAAAGTAGAACATTAAAAGAGAGATTAAGTAAAAATATATCCTCTCTTTCAGAGCAAATTTTTAAAAATCCATACATGAGAAGTTTATTCCGGCAAACCTGTGTTTCTAGTGAAGGGCTTGCTTCAGTAAATATTCAAAAATGTGAGCATAAAGCACCTAAAAGTCGTAAAGTGATCTGCTTCATACCTGGATCCCAACTTGTGAATGTAATTCAAATGTGAACTTGCAATAAATGATTGTTTGCAGAACTATAGCCCCCCCCCATTAAAATTTTACATATGAAGAAAAGGTGAGTCACTTCAGCACAGTGGTACCTTCCCAAGAATCAGATTGCTGTATTCAGGCTCTAGTTGTCTTCTGATCACAGAAGGACTGATGGATTTTAGTGACAGACTTTATTAAGATATTATACATTTATCTGGTCTTTTTCCACTGTTCTTATTAGCATGTGGATGGCATTTTCCCCTAGCATTGCATATGCTGAAAGGATTTATTACCTAATAACGAAGCAGTAATAATAATAGTGAAACGTATGATTTCAAGAAAGATAAAGGTAGTATATTGCTGGGTGGAAGAATATATCTGACATTTGCTGGTCTTTTCTTTCTTCATACTGTTTAATAATTTACCAAACCATCCTGACCTTTAATGATCACAAGGGCTACCAAGTGCTTTAGCAGTCTGTTACACTCTGTCAAATAGAGATGTGTTTTTTCTGTCAAGCAGAATGAAATAATCCCCCCAAAATCAATCAGTAACAACATATTTTAGCTAGGTGGGTGCAGTTCACTTAGGGCCATATTCTGCACCTTTACTCACTTTGAAAGGAACTTGCATGGGTAATTTATTTATCTTTAGCTGGCTGTTTACTTGGATAGAAACTGCATGAGCTCCTGGTTGTACATTTGTGTTCACATTTTAGAAATTAGAGTTACCAGTTCTAGATATTTCTTTACTCCCAACGGTCCTTTTTAACACAGACTACTGATGTTTTTCCTAAACACGTTTGAATTTTTTTAAAAAAAGGGAACACAAAACCCACCATGAAGACATAGCGGTTTGATTTTCTTCCTGCCACTAGTTCTCCACAGAATTTTAAGATTTACGTTGCAGAGTCCTGAAAGTGGTTCATAACAGTTTAAGGATATTCCTCAAATATTCTTCCAATAACTAAAAATAAACTATTATTTCACTTGCTGTCGCATTTAGTGAAAAAATGTATTTCATTTTACACATATTTACAGATAAGGATCAAAAAGGTCCTTTAAATATCCAAAGAGACATAGGACAAAGGAAAGTCTCTACCTCTGAAAACGTTGTCTGAAAGTGACAGCTTTAGCAGCTGTAAATAGCACTTTGTGTCTATATTCATTCAGATTTTAACCTAAAAACATCCTTAGGGCCTGCACTTGACTTTCTGTGAGTTCAGATCTTGCCAGCCACCTTGCCAACTGTGCTTCCAATTTGCTTCTCAAATGATGTGGAAAGGCATGTGGCTTTCCCTTAACTTGCAGGAGAACCTTGGTTCTGCAGTGGTCCTGGAGACCTGTCCTACAGGGACTTTACTGAAAAGTGAGGCTTGTTGTCGGTAGCCACCAAGCCATGTCACCTCCTGCATCTGAGTAGTGTGGTCTTACATGAGTCAGGAGAGTGGGGGACCTCTCTACATAATTAGTCTTCATAAGAGAGGTTGTGCTTTTGGGAAGAAGAGACTGAGGGCATAAACTCTCTGGCAGCGTGATTGCTTTAAATGATAATTATAAAATATGTGGCTACTAGCACCTTTCCATTTGGAAAAAAATGAACAGTCCTACATTCCCTCACAGAACAAGTCCCTGGTGCTGCATGGGAAAAGCAAGTTGCAGGCTCTGTTTGGCCACTTCAGCACGGGATTCAGCATGGGAGGTGTCTTTGGACACAGTCCTGTTTGCGTCACTCCCTGCTTTGTAATACCAGAACTGTGCTTAGCTTGCGGATTTGTGGATCACCCTTCAAAATGCTACAGCCTGGATGGAGAATGTAGGTCCCCAGCTCTGTTTCCTAAGGGAAAAGATTCTTCCTAGGACTAGGTACTTCATTTTTACATAATGCAAAATCTAATTTGAAAGTGTCTGTTTCTGACTTAAATTTGTTATCTATTAATCAGGAGTGATTTCTTTCCCAAAGAGCCCAGAATGATTTTGTTACTTAGGGCTTTATGTTCTTGGTATTTCATCAATATTTTATGTTTGTCATTTTGCTGTCACACATAGCTTTGAAAATGGAAACATGTAGCAGATAATCAGTTTAGAGGCAGCAAAACCAAAATGTGCTCATTCATTTCATACCTGTATTTAACATTAACCCTCTCTTTTAATATCATACTCAATTCATGTAAGAAATAGGAAATGGTAGACTACCTTTCATCTGGTTTAGTACTGGAAATTCTGTTGAGCCTTAGCCTCAGTGAAGGATTTATAAAGGACCTTGATATGCAGCTCCCTATGTAAAGTTCTGGTTTAGAAAACTGTAAGGAGGATATGTCATGTTGTAATACCAAACATTATGTTGTTATTGTGTGTAAGTCAGGGTTATCACAGATACATATTTCTCAGACTCAAAAAGCAGAAAATTATGTGAATCTTTCTGCATTTATCTGCACCATTAGATGCTTTCCAAGCTCTACCAGTAGAAAAGATCATCTTTTGGCTTCCAGGGGCCTAAATGGGAGAGTAGTTCCTATCCTCTATAGTTCTCCCTTTTGGAGAATCTACATAACAAGGTGAAAGTAGTAATGAGTTCCGGAACCACACTTGCATTTGACCATTTATGGACCACCTAACACAGCATTTTACGTCTTGCTCACCTTCCTGTATGCCACCTTATAAAAGAGGCAAAACATTTCCCTGCATTAGCTGCTACACCCCTACAAGTGATTCTGATTATCAGTAAAAAGTATTTTAACATGTAAAGATTGAAGCTACGTATTTGTCATCTGACTTTGCCTAAGATTTCCCATTCAATAAATTTTCTCTATCCCTGGATTTATTCTCTCTCTTGAAATCTACCTCTTCAGTTCTTTGATTCAGTGACTATACATAGTGCATTGAATAGAGCTAAGCACATTTTTTTAGAGTTTACACAATAAAAACAGCTGCTGAGTTCCCTTGAGAGAGACTGAGTATGTCTAGTTCCTCTCCTAGCAGTGCTGTTGGCAGGTAGAAAGCTTGTTTGGGATTTGAATGGTTATAATGGTTATACTGATTATACTGAAACTCCTAAAGCCTTAGAAATTTTAGGGGATGGAGAATCTAGAAAGTGCAGATGTCTGAAACATGTCATTATGATGAGCACATGCTGTAAAAACCACGGGAAAAGGAGTTCAGAGAGATGCTAACAGCTTCTATGCATGTAGCACATTTTGGAGCTGTGGATGTGTAGCTCTCACAAACCTTTGAATATTTCAGTATTCAATAAGTCGCATGGAAACGATCATTTGCTAAAGAGTTCATAGAGTTTTATACAGGCAGATCTTAAAAATATACCTTAGGATTATTAGTTTTGTAAACACTAGACTTGGATGTATAGTTGCACTGGTCACCAGGATGTGAGCAGGATACGGACAGAACAATACTGACCTGAGCCAAGGACCTTAAACAAAGGCTCAATCTGTCTTTGAAGCTGTCTGAGGTACATGCAGAATATAGTTTTGTTCTGAGAGCTGCTGTATAATTGGGCTTGTTTTGTATTAATTTAAATTTTTTGCAGCAGAATGTTGTTTCACATTTGTACTTTGATTTGTTATGGGGCAAATATTTAATCTGAGAAGCAGCTTACCAGGTTGGAGAGGGGATGGAGGAGAAGGGAGGAGTTGCCTTCCATAGTAAGGGACTGCAAAAAGACTGGAAGGAAAAGGGGAAAATAACCTTCTTTATCCTTAATTTAGTGAGTTCCTAATATCAATTGCATTCTCCATTTTTTGCATTTTTACAATTTTTATATTCACCTTTTCAATAGGAAACCATGGGATTTAAGCCTAAAAAAATTCTTATAATATCATTGTCACTCACTGAATGAAGTTTTAGTACTTAATTGTAGTTAAACCATCTGAAGACTCTGAACCCCTAGATAGAGCTGATGTACTCAGGAAAGGTTCAGCAGACGAGTAGTGTTGTTTTCATTGTAAAAATTATGACAACAAATTATTAATAAAATATCAAGATAATGATGATAGAATTATAAAATTGGCATTTTGAATAATTGCTGTGCTCGTATTGACTTTTTTTTCTGAAAAATATTTGAATGAGTTGGGTTTTTTCATTGTTTAGAATTTATTCTAGTCACTGCAAAGTTGTTCTTTTTCTAAAATGTAAATCAAGGGAAAAAGAAATTCTCCACAGATGTTGTACGTGTTTGATGTATTAGACACATTTTTGCAGTACACTGCCTGAAACCCAGGGAATTCATTAACTCGCAACTTGCTGCCAAGCAGTGGAGCAGTCACATTTCCCAAGCTGGTGTGCCTGTCCCCCGGCTGGGGGATGTGGTAGGGCAGTCTTTGTCCTCCCTTGTATTTGGCTGGCTCTGGAGAAAGGGGGATTTCTTCAAACTGAAGGGCTGTTCTTGCTTCTCCCCTGACACCATCTGTTATTTAATTAACCTGGTAAAGTCTGGCTGTTTCCCATTGTACAAACAGGGATGATGACAGGCAAGGGCTGGTGCTCTGCATCAGTCCCAGAGACACCAGCCCACATCACTGAAGTCACTGACTTTAGCACAAACTTCAGAGAGAGGGACAAGACCCACGATTTTGGGAAAGAAGCACAGGTACCACCTTTCACCCTCAGCAAAGCAAAGCAGTTGCTTAAATAGCACCTACCCTGTGAGGGATCTCTCTTGGCATATTTTTGGACACATCTATCTCAGCAGGGCACTGCTGGATAGACTTGAGCACAGAGAGTGGGGCAGTGAGCCTGGGCCCAGCAGTCAAGTGGGTGTCTTTGAGGATGTTAATTCCAGCCCTCCCAGTTAGCCAAGAAAGGCAAACAAAGACTCAAAATAGCAGTACAGCATGGCAAGAGATGGCCAAACCTCATCTGCATCTAGTCTCTTCCAATAAAGAACAGTCTGTAAAATACCATATTCCTGGGTTTCCCTATTGTTGATCTCCAGAAAAGAGGCTCCACTCAGTGGAGCCTGATCCTTCTCTGTGACCATCCTGAGGCAATGGGCTTAAGCATCACTGGGGATTTGAACTGTAACTGTGTGAATGAGAGAAAATCTTGTGTGTATTCTCAGTGGGGAACCAACTAAAAAACACTGAGCGAGGAGGTTGTGATTTTTTATTTTTTGAAAAACATGCAGGCTTCATTACCACCACCTGCTGCCTCCTGTCATTCCTGGGATGAATTGCTTAAATTCACTGTGGCTCATTTCTCTCCTCAAAAGATTGAAGCTGGTTTAGAATTTCATAGCCCTCAGGATAGGTAGCATCTGTAATCCCGAGCAATAGTCTGTGATCCTCACCAGTACCTGAATGGGATTTCAGGTGTTGCTTTTGGTCCATAAAATGCGAAATGGTTTATTTGTGATACAGGCACCCCTCCCTGCAATGTGCTGCTGGCATGGCAGTCCTTGGGGAGCAGCAGGTGGAGCCACATTTGCATTAGGAAGGATTCATCCCCCTCCTTGATGTAGATCTCTCACTTGCAAACTCCTTCCACCTCTGGATCTGTAAGGGCTTAAGATAAATTGTTGCATTCCCATTACAGAAGAATTGCCATCAAAAACAGTAGCAGAGGATTCTGAGAGGTGGAGGTGGGTTTTATTTCTCTGTTACTTGAATTGCAACAAGGGAATATGAGAAATACCAGCCATTATAAACTTTGAAACACAATCACCTAACAGCTGACAGTGACCTTGTTGAGCACGGACACACCCGCAACCATGTGCTTTTCCTTTTGATCCTATTAGCAATGTTCTAGCCCATGTCACTGTTTTCTGCAATGAATGTTCAATATTTGAAGTAACTTGGAACAAGGCATTCCCTTCTGATAATAGCATTTAAAAGAATAGTTTCAACAATTACTCTTTCATGGCCCAGGATTAAAGGTGTAGTGATCCACTGCAGTAAGATTGCCTTACTTTAAGCCAGAGGGTGTCAAACAAACAACCAAGTTTGCACTGCTTTGTAGGAAACTACAGAATGGCTCCAAGGGGGACAAGATTGCTGTCAGATATTGTTTTATGTCAAAAAATATAGGTTTTTGTCTAATGATGAACTGCAGTGAATTCCAAAGGGAGGGATTAATAGATGACATTTACAGTCATCCATGTATTAGAGGCATGTTTCAAAAAAAAAAGAAATCAAAGAGTTGTATACTGGTAAAACTGTGGAAGGCTGCTGCTTTTATTTCAGATCAGAAGATTTCATGAACCCAGAGTTCATCTGCTTTTTGCAAATAGAAAAAACTGTATACAAAAAGATAATACCTTTCTCTAAAAGCTTCATTTTTCTTAGTTAAAGAGCAATTTTTTTTGCTTCAGGTTTTATTTTCTTTTAGATCTGCAATGGTTGTGAATGAGATAATGGAATAACATTGTGATTCAGCTCCTCCTTGAAAAATGTAAATAATTCCTCTGGTATTGGCCTCATGAAGAATAATAGCAGTAAATACATGGATCCTTGCAGTAAATGCAAAGTCAGTCTTGGCTCAAGCAAAGGCCAGCTCCAATATTTTGATTGGCATTAATTCTAATTACTCAATGGCACACTCTCGGATTTTTTTCCACTCACTGTTGCCATGATGAAACACATGGCAGATGTATTTCTCGGTCTGTTAGCACCTTGCAATGAGCCATTAACACATGTTACTGTTTTTCTCCCCTGTGTCTTTCTCCTAGGAATTATGTCTGACCACCAGTTCGGAAACCAGTTTATGTGCAGTGTGGTTGCATCCCACGTGAGCCATCTCCCGACTACAAACCTCAGTTTTGTTTGGATTGCTCCGCCTGCAGGGACGGGCTGTGTCAACTTCATGTACGTACACACGCAAAGGGAATAGAACAAAATCATTTTGGAGATAATGAAATGATCTAACCTGCTCACACTGTGTCTGGGTAAAGAGTCAGTCAGAATAAACTGCAAAGTGAAGACTTCAATATGAAGTGAAAATATTAAGTTCTTCCTGGCTGAACAGTTTCTGTGCATATTAGGACTTTATATTTTCAAAGCATGTAGGAAGGAGATAGTGGTTTGTAATGTAGCATGTCATCAGAGAAATAACAATACAAGTCTATCATTTAAACAGAAATTGATTCTTCTTAGTTATTAATCATATTATTGATCCTTTAAGTATATAGCTCATTTGTGCTGACCTAATTTTTTAACTGTTGCATCTAGTATGAGTTAGAACATCTGACACATATATTATTCGGATTGTAAGCATCAACATAAAATACAAATATTTGAGAGTAGTCATGCTCAAGTATTTACTGTTCCTAATTATAAACACTTCCGACTTCTGCTGAACAAAGAATAACCAAGAGGCTTTTTTGGTAATTTCTTTTAAAGACCTAAGTAACCGTTTGATGATTTAGTACCAACAAAATACATTATTAGCATATATATTACTATATGTTACCTTCAAGTTATTTCTAATTATTTGTCCCAGAATTTTGGTACATCAGATTTGAGAGAAAAAATACACCCAGAGTGCAGGTGAACGTAGGAAATGTTTCAGTTTTGACATGTTCAGGGAAAAAAAGGCAAACTGCTCCCTAATTCACTAAGCAAATAATTGCAACATTTCAGAGGCATTTTCAGTGTTTCTCTGACTGTCCTGTTGTCAAAATAAATCTTCCTTTGAGTATTATTCCCAGTCAGTCTGTTCTGGGAAGCTGTAGGTAAGTCCTCCACGTAATCAAGTTGTTTTACTGTTGTGAAAATTAAAAAATGAGGAAGTGACTTCTTTGAGAACATAAATTGCTGATGGTGAGCACAGTACCTTTTGATTGATTTACCTGTGTCTTTGATATTTCACTTTACCCACATGATGCACTTTTTTTTGCCTGTATTGTCAGGATATATTATTTATTAGCTGTGATGACAATCTCAAGACAGTTTTATTTCTAACTCTTTTCTTCTAAACATTTAATAGTAAATTGGGGGAAAAATTAGCTTTGATGAGTGGTAACTAAATTCTGAGAATTTATTTGTAGCATATACAACAGTTGTATATAACCTGAGGAAATCTGTTAACTATGGGTTTTTTTCCTGTGGAAAATCTGTGAATTTTATATTTCCTTTAATTCCTTTCTAAAAATAGTTTCCTTTGTTGATCAAGTTGAAGCAGTTAAAATTTGTTCTTTGAGCTGCCTGTACATCTTCTCTGCGTACTTTTGCCTATTCCCTTACTTTGTTGAATTTTTTTGTTTCCCTGGTATTCAAGAAATAATTGTTGAATTGTTGGTCCTAACTTGCACAGTGACTGCCAGTGTGTTTGTGTATGAGATGTGGCCCTCCACTGTGATTTTTGAGGTCAGTTTATAAAGTCATTCATTTTCCTGTGACTGATTTTTTTTTTGGTGATTTTGTATTGGGGTTTTTTGTTCATAGTTGCCATTGTTGAAGAAGAAGTGACATTTAGCTCTACAGAAATACAAATACTACTATGGCTGCTGATTCCCATTTAAATGAAATTAAAGGGATATTTTCAAAGGCAGTCTGTGCTTGCCTATCTTGAAATCCATGGAAGGTTCAACATTGTCTTCAGTGGAAACAGAGTTAGATTAGCGCTAAAGTTTTGGAAATCCAACTTGTAATTCCCTATCTGTATAAATCATAATCCACCTCTTCAGCATTAGCACCCCTTCAAAAAGGGTGGTGTTTGCACTATATTAGTAAAGTCCTTAGCCACGCTGCAGTGTACAGGACATACATAGCAGAAATCTGAATTTATTCTTGACTATGTAATTTGCAGTGTGGATGTAAGCATAAAACTGGCAGGGCTGAAAGGTCTGATCCTGCACTGAGGAGCCCAGCACCACAGCTGCTCCCAGGGTCCCTGGCCCATGTGACTGTCAGTCTCGTGGCTTTTCAGAATGCCTCACACCATGGTATAAGGATACTCCATGGGTTATAGTGTTTTGTCTTTGAGGATGAGCAAAATGATGCAGTTATATCAGTTTGGTTTCGCACAGAACAAATTCAGATGGGAGGGGAAGACTCAGCTTCTCTGAAGTTGGTGTTTACTCCAGGATCACACTTTGCTGCAGGACTACTGAGTAAACGTGATCAGCAGTTGAAGGAAATACAAGGAGGAGAAATATGTTTTACCTCTAATCCTCCTTCTCAGTTTTTCTTCTGCTATCCACACTTTCTTGCCTCAGCTGGTGTTTCCCCTGCTAACTAAATCACAAGTTGCAGTAAACAAGGCTATTTTTGTCGTGCAGTGTTAGTCTGCCTGCTTTACCCAGTTCCCTGACTTCAGGAGTTCCAAAGAATTGGCTCTACCTTTTTTATCTCCTTTTATAGCAAATAATAAGCAAGATATTTTAACACTTAAAAATTAATATGTAGTTTAAATTTAATATGTATAACAGTTAATATGTTAAATTGAATTAATTTTAATTTAAGTTCAATTTAGTATAAATTAAAAGTATTTACAAAATGTACCTAAATTTATAGACTCTGACAACAATGCAATATAGGTAAGAGCTTTCTGTGCTGTTTGTTGCCAATATGTCTGTGATTCAGATTAGCTCATTAGTCTATGACCTCTCTGGGGATGGATAATAAGGTTATTAATTAGCACTAACCTTGGCGTGCGATTTTTGCAGTGTTGATATCTCTCCCTGGATGATTCCTATGAGGAACTGGACAAAGGTCATCAGGCAAATCTCTCACAGGTCAATGCACAGCTAGCTTTTATTAACTGCACACACTATTGACCTGTTCTGGCTTCCACTGGAACAGTGGCACAGATGTGACACAGAGAAGTCATAACCCTATAGACATCATGGGGGAAATTCCCTTTCATTTCATCTGTGTCTTTTGGTGTGCTCTTCTAAAGCTCAGTCCTGAAAAAGATTGAACCCTTAAGAAGAAAGATTTGTGTGGTGATGCTGTCGGTCTGTCCTTCCTTGTAGCTCTTGCACCCATTGGTAACCACATAAATGTGACAAAGGGGTTGAGATCTCAAGATACTAAGTTTCATAAAAATCAGTAGCCAGGTATACCATTTATACCAGTAAATTTGGACATTCCCCCAACAGTTCTGCCTGTTACAACAATTTATCTATAAACTGCCAGAAATATTCTTGGCATAAATGTGTCAGCTTCCAGTTAGCAGCCCACCCTGAATTTCCCAGTCGTGGCTAAGGAGGATGGCTTCTGGCCATGTTTAGTTTACCAAAATAGCCAGTGAGAGACACACAAAGCTGCTGCTGTTGCAGGAAAGAAGGGCTAGCAAAGCATGAGGGGAAGTGAGAATGCTGTGGGGAGGGATGCAGGCCACAGTTCTGGAGGGGGCTCCTGCAAGGAAGATGGGCTTATTTCTGGGTATGTGAGATGCAGGGGCACAGCAAATTGGGATTCATACCTCATACACCAGCGTGGTAGCACAGCACTCAGTTTCTTTCCTGCCCCACTGGAATATTTCTCATCTCTGCAGTTTGATGTAGTCTAGTTCTTTCTGTTGCACACAGTGATGTGCCATTGTTGGATCTGAATGTAAATCTGTCTGATGAAGCCAGGCATGTTTCCTTGGCTCAGTGTTTCGCTCAGCAAGCCTTCCCCCCAGTTCCACCAGGACAAGGGATGATGTAGAGTCTTGTGCTCCATGGGGGAAGGTGGTTGGAGACAATAGCCATTTTTTTTAATGCTAATCATGTGTAAACTTATTTTCACTCTGTTTTCTGGTGGGTTTTTCTTCTCAAAGTACCTTATCATGGCTACTAAATAAATATGCAGAAATACACTTCTAAGAGAACCACTGAATGCTGCCAGTGTCCCTGTAGTACATCTTGGTGTAATACTTAAGGATGTTTTCACCATACATACTTTCAGCTCAGTTGAGGAAATAAAAGTAAAATACATCATTTATTGGAGAATAGTTGTCTTAGCAATAACTTTGGACTATCTTAAAGAGGTGTTGAACACCAGGGCCTCCTAAGCAAATTGCCAGGATCTGTAAATGCTCTTTACCACCACAAAATAGTAGGTCCTCCTTTACAGTAACAAGTAATATCTCTGATTGTGTGCAAATTTGTCAAACATTCTCTATATAATCCTTCAGCTAGGTTTCTCAGTTTGTAATTTCTGCTCTAAGCTCACACTAACCTAGTTAAAGCTCAGCCTGTCAGCAGGGATAATAATGGCTGTTAAGCAGGGTGGCACACTGGGCTGTATCTTAGATTATTGAGCCTGTTGTTTTATAGATGGCTTAACTTACTAGTTTGCAAAAGTGATAAAGCTGACCTAAATAGCAAAAGCATATTGTGTTTTGACCAGCAGCATGGTTTATCGCAGAAATTCCAGTTATTGTATTAAATAGAATTGGTGACTATAGAAATTACCTAGAAAAATAAGTATTTTTCTTACATAGCCCTTTATTTTAGTCTTTGAACAGGTGTCTAATAATTACAATTGAGTCTATACATATATTCACTATAGCTTTCATTAACAGTGGACTGGACTTCTGTGAAGCTCTCTGCCTGAGTCTGTAGGCAATGTCTAATAACCCATGTAAGGGATGTGACCCATCACAACTGATCTTAATATTCTGTACACTGAGAAGTCCTTGAAAGTGCTAAAAGGCCCAATCATATATTATGTGACACCCAATTAGCACAGCTTATGGTGCAAATGGCTAAAAGGGAACAGGAATAGCTGTGTGGTGTCCCCCTGTGGAGACAGAGGTAAGAGAGCTGTGGTGGCCGAGGCAGGGCACTGGCACATCACTTCTCCCGAGGCAGGAGCAACCGGTTCTCAGCATAGCTCCAGGAAAATGTTTGGGACTGAATGCTGAAGCAGGCAGCTGAACTACTGCGTTTTTCAGTGAGAGGATGTCTTTCCCCAAGCTTACAACTCCTTTCTGGGAAGTTTGAAGTACCCTGTTCCAGAACTGGTCTTTTCGTGCCCATGTGTTTAAGCCTGTTTCAGGACCTGGCAGTGATGTTAATGTATGAACTTGAATATCATGCTGTTCAAACACTACAGAACATAAAGACAGTGTTTGAGAGACTCGGTTACCTATTTAAAGCATTTATAGAAAACCTATGATAATAATTATGGAAATATTGAATAAACATCCAAGAAGATTACATGGTTTGCTATATTAGTCCTCTAGCCAGGGTAGGAAAGGACTATATTGCCTGAAGGAATCACATTCCCCTGGTAAACCACTTGGTTAAACTGTCATTTAAGACACACAATTTACTGTGGGTTTTTCAATTGTTTCACAGAAATACAGAGGATAATCTTCAAGATTAAATACACAACTACTCTATACACAATGATAATACACACAGATACTAACATGAAAGTAAACAGAAAACAGCAAATATCAGAAATGAGGTCCCTTAGGTCCCTTGCATTTATATATGATCAACCAATTCTTAATTATATTGTCATATAAGTTTTTCTCCCTCATCTTCTCATGATGTCACATAATTGTACCCTGAAATATAGTGTTGTTCATGGCATCCTACTTGCTGCTATGATTTGAAATCCATGCAGTCAGTTAAACATATGAAAACATTAATGTACAGACAGCCTTGACTTTGGGGTTCTGTGAAGCAGCAGCTCCCTGCTTCAGATGAGTGCTGCACTTCTCTTCCTACTCTTTATGGCAAGATAAGGGTGAAGCAGGTTATTTCATACTACTCTTTATGATATTGGTGTGGACTCTGAGTCAAGGGATGTGCAGGCAGCACCAAATTAGGTACAGTCCTTGTTTACAGTCAGGGTAGTTCCAATGTTAGCCCAGTGTTTCAGTCATTTTTTGTATTTCCATATTGCTTCTAACTTATGCTTTGTGGAAAAAAAAAAAGTCATTAGTAATTGTTCCTTGTTTGTGTGTCAGTCTAGTGGAACTATGAAGAAAAATTACTCCTTTGCTTGGTTTTCCACTTCCCTGGGTAGAGGCATTGTTGTGCCGTCAATCAGCATTATGTGTAATATTCTGAAAATCATAAGCCAATATTTGATTCAGATCTTGGCTCTGTTCTCCTGTCCCATTTTGATGTGGTGCCCAGATTACCTCCTTCATCTTCTGTGTTCGCTAATTTTCCAGTGAAATGCAAACACTGTGCAGGGAATCATTGTGGCTCCTCTAAGTACGACTCCAAACAGCAAAGACTCATCTGACTGTGCAGAATTAGATTTAACTTGTCTGTTAGTTTTGTCTGAGTTTTGTCTATTTTGTGTAAAGCAAACAAAGATGACCAATGAGGAATTATGAGTGTTTTCAGAAACTTTGTTAACAGAAGATGGTAGCACAAACTGTGGTGGTGAGTATTCAGAAGTGTTCAGAGCAAAGCAAGAAAATCATGAGAGGGGATGGAAGCAGGCTGCATCTAATTTTCCACCCCTCAAAAGGGTTTTCAGTTGTTTTCTGGAGATAGGATATGTAAATACTCCAAGTAGCTCTTTTTATGAGCTGTGTGTTTGTAACTCTCTTGAGAGTTAGTGGGGGTGGCAATTTGGTACCACAGACATTCAGAGCCTGAAATTCAATTCTACATCTAGAGAGAGGTACCTGCAGGTGCAGAAGGTCTCTATATCTCTACTAGTTTCCTTAGGACGTTCCAAATTATTGTAATACATTTAGGCAGCTAAATTTAGCCCTAGATCTCCACTGACCAAGATGTATCACTATCTGCCTAGCTCACATATGGATCTTTATATGGGCACATTTTTCAAGATTTTTTAGACCTGAATTTGAATCCCACCCAGACAGACTCAGCTGCCTAAACATAAGCACCAAGTACCAAGCCATGAAAATGAATTTTTCATCCTCACCACCCTTAACATTCAGTAGCTTTGTCTGTGTCAAGAATTTCCAATGAGTGGGCTGTTCAACAGTTGAATCTGATGAAAGGTATGAATAAAAATGGCAACTTTGTAAAGTTCATAAAATCTTGGAACTGTTTTCCTTTTTCCTTGGAGGTAAAATCTACTGTCTAATATTCTTTTAGTAGACTGACACACCTACTAAAAGCCCACTTTAATGAGAGGACTGCTCAGTTTTTAACCTTTTCTCCAAGTTTGCAGACAACTGGCCACTTGCTATTTTAGGCTCCTCATGCTGTGTAGTAGATGTGACAAAAGCACAACCAACAAAGCCAGAAAGAATGGATATGTGAACACAAAGTAAAAGCACATGAAAATTCTGTTGGTGTTAGTTGAACTTAATTCCAAAGGTGAGCAAAAAGCTTAAAATGCTACTTCAATTAACATTGTGTAATGCCAGAATAGAAACTGCAAGATTATACAGTATTAGGATGGTTTCTTTTCTTTGTGTGATGCAAATTTATTATATCACATACTTGTATGGTAGCAGAAGGTAGCTCAATATAGCCTTTGGCTACTCTATTAAAATTTGTTTGTGGTTCCATGTAGGACTCTGATACCTCCTGCATGAAATAAAATGAAATTCAGTCATTTTCTACTGGTATTATCTAAAGAGTAAAATAATAATAAATAATCTAAATAATAAAATTGTCATGGTGAGTATTACTTCCCTTCTTACAAATGTTCATCTGGCAATTCTAGAAGCAGAGATTAGATTTTACTTTCTTCCCTTTCTGCACAATGTTCCCATTATTTTTGTGCATGAGACCATCAATCCACAATCCGTGGTTCAGTTATCAGTAGTTGTGTTTAAAATTCTCTCTTGAACTCTGAAAAAAACTTCTCTCCAGTCTAACCTCAGGGTTATTTTTCAGAACATGTTTTAGTTCATCAACAGCATAAATCTTTGTTTCATTTAAAGAGTTGCTTTGTCTTCCCTTTTTCTCAAGATGGCTTAATTTTGAAAACGTGACTAGAGTACAGAATATATTACATGCACTCCAAACACTCTGTTTCGACTAAGAGGTTTTCCTCTATACCAGAGGAATTGAATGAAATGTCTTTTGGCTACAATAATTGATCAATAACAACCCTTTCAAAATTATATCCTAGAAGAAATACGCTTAATAAAATAGGCATGAAGCAGTTTTGGTGAACTCTTTTGAAAATGTTAGTTATAGAAAGAGTGAGCACTAAACATACATAAAACGATTCTCTACAGGTAAACATATAGTGCATAAAAACATAAGTACAGGCAAAGGTAAAGGACAGTTTTAAGAGATGTTTTAGGAAGTTAAATTTCAGGACTGCAGACAACCAGGTCTGCATGGAAGCCCTTTGCACCTCTGGAATGTCTCACTGGTTGATTGATAGAGCCTGACCATTTCAGTGCCATCTCTCAAGCAGAAAATGTGTCCAGTGGATGAATGAGTTTGAGATAAGTGCATTGTCTGTATACTTCTTAGGAAGTACTTGACTTCTTGCAAGGGACTATTACTAAATAACTTGGTGAAGAGCTCAGTACTGTGGGATGCTGAGCCCTGGTTTTGATCCACACAAATCATGCGTGTTTGTGCTGTCATCAAAGGAACAAATAACAATTTTTGTATTTTTTAAAATTCATGCCTTCAGATTACTTGTTTGAAATTTTGGGTTGTTCGTGTACACAGGCAAAGACATACAAGCATGTTCTGTTCATATTCTCAGTTCAAAAATGTTGACTTTCTATTCTCACATTGTTTGCTTGGATGAACCTTAATAGAGTGATATACATATATACAATATTAATATTCAGCAAGACTTCCTGTATGTATATATAATGTGAAAACTTGGGTATGATGAATGTGAAGATCCAGTAAGATAACAAAAATAAAAAATTTCTCCCTCTGTCTGTACTGCAATGGTCTCCTTACAGCAAGTTCTAGCAAAAGTTTAGAAATGAAAAAGAAACTTTATACTTGAAGATATAAAAAACATTAGATTAGCTTTTGCTGCTCTCACACTGGGAAAATTTGGATTTGAGTATTCAGAATGAGCATGACTTCAAACTAGCTGACAGAGTGAGCTCTAAAACATCTCTCATAATTATTGTTTAAACTATACTTAAAAATAGGGTGTATCCCTTCCTTCTCGGTTCGAGAAATTCAAATCTATTATTAATATTTAGATAATTCTTGTCTGTGGATATAAAGTAGAATATAATTCAATCTGTCTATAATTAAAAATTTAAAAATATTATAGTAGTATTATATATAAAACATTACCAGATAAACATTCAAATGTAGTAATCCTTCAATAACCTCAGTATACACATTATACAAATGTCATCAGAATGGAGTTGTGCTACTACTTGATAGTATCTGTCTTTACTTGATTTTTTTTTTACAGTATTCACAGATGACAGTTAATTCTTTTGATGTCAATTTTTCATACAAAAATTGCTTATATGCAGTGGTCTGTGTGTGATCATACTGTAGTCTAAAAGCTCATGAACACTGTTCTCTAGAACCAAAGACCTCTAAGGTTGAAAGAACTCTAAAACTTGCAGAGGTTTCTAACACAATTATTGTTTGGCAGGTAAAAGAGAAAATATAGAGGTGAATGAAATAGTTAATAATAATTTCCTTGCTTTGTTTTTCTTCCATTCTTGACATTAGAGAGGATTAAACCAGAATTTTTAATAGCTCTCTCCCTTTTTCTCCAGTGTTTTGCACTATTTGACTTTTGGAAAAATGGAAGTCATTCCCAAACAACTTGTTACCAGGTGTCGTTGCTTAGACTGTGTGGCTGTGACATATTTGTGGGCCTGTGAGCTGTTTGGGGCAGAGACATCATCACAGTGGGAGATGTTGTTCCAGCCAACTATTGCACATCAACTGCTCAGTGGTTCCTGGTGAGCAGCAGCTCAGTCATGGCACCAGAAGCCTGAGACAGGTATCAGGATGGCACCTGCTCTTCTAATGATGACATAGAGATGTTGTAATGGTAGATACCATAATGATGTTGTTGTGACGTGCTCATCATCACAGCAGCTCTCAGTGAAAGTTCTATTCCATACTGCTGTGATACAGAAGAATTATTGCCTAGAAAAAGGCTTGGAGATCCCACACTAATTTAAATAATAATAAATTTTAGTTTAAAAGCACATTATTGAAGTAATTCACATGCTGTTTTCTGGTTTGTTGTTGATTAACAGCTGTTCTCACTACATATTCTACAGGTACAATACCACTGTAACATTTAGTTTTTTCCTAAGATGGCATTGTATTCCTTATCGTTCTGGAGTGGCTTGGATCTTTTAGTTCTTATTAGAAATGTAAGAAATACAACATTTTCTGTTATAGCCTTCCAAATATCCCTCTTAGATCAACATAAGCTCTTTAGTGCAAGTAGTAATGTATATTCACTTGAGCCATTTTCTGTGAAAAACCCATTTTTAGAGTCTTAAAGAGTAAGCAGCTCTCCAGCAATCTCACCCAAGTAGAGAAGAGTTTAAAATAGCAAGTTTGAAGAAATGAATAATGAAAGAAAGTTAATCTCTTTGTCTTTATTTTCAGTACTTCAGTAGTCTGAGGTCAAATTTTGCCCACATTCAACACGTCAGTTGCAGTTAGGAGCTAAAAACATGCCACATAAATTCAGCCAGCTCCTATCGGCATTAGTGTTTATGCAATGGATTATAACTGATATGAGCAAATTACTTTGCAGAACCTACTTACACATTCAAAGAGTAATGTCCTAAACATCCTAAAATACAAAAGATAAACAGTAGAAACACTCCCAATTAACATCACAGACAGTTTGGCAAAGCAGTGAAGATGTCAGGGCCATAATTTGAATGACAGTTTTAACACTCAAATAGAGAGAGAATATGTATGGTGAGGTAAGCTGCATAAAGCCTTTCTTCTAAATCCAGATGTAGGCATTAACTCACATATTTGAGATGGCATGCTTATTTGCTAAGTGCAAAGATGGTTAGAAAAAGGCTTTCCCGACTGAGGATAAAAGCTAGAGTACTCTTTAATTTTGGTTACTGCCAAGCTTATTTCAACAACCACAATAGTTATTTGGCTTTGTACCAAAAAGTGGCAATACAGTACTTACATGTCTATGGATCAAAATTAGATGAAAAATTACTGTTTCTCATCTCCAAAGCCATTTGCCACACATTTTATAGGCCTCAAGATGCCTTTTGTAATATGTGATAACAGAGCCAACTGAAGCATCTGCCTGGGAAGAGATTACTTTAATTATGGACTCAATGTCCTATTTTCTGCAAGTGTTCCCCAGAGAATTTCCTACTGCTGGATGAGAGATGTTATGATGCACATTAAAACCTACAAGTCAAACAAAAGAGGTTGTAAAAGTGAGACCAGGACACCCATAGAGTCCCCCCTCTTGTACTCAGTGGCTAAAAAAATAACCCTGAATTCTGCGATGATAACTTTTTAATTAATCCAACACCTGTTTAAATAAATTTCCTATATATAGAGAGAGAGAAAAAATGAATGTTAAAAAACTTACATCCTTTTCCTTATCTTATTATGTTTTGTAAATTGATGGTATATAAAACTCTTTAAAACGCTCCTGTTCTCTTTTTAATTTTTTAATGTAGTAGTTACTAATGATGTCATGTGAAAAATGCAGCAAAGAGGTTCCTTGTTAGCTTCCATTTTTGTAACATGAAGTTTCTTGTCATTAAGAATTCATTTGCCTTCCACTGTAGTATCATTAATCACAATTAACTCACTTGATATTAAAGTGGATGTGCTGTATACTCCTATAGAAATTCTGAGTAAATCACCATTGATTTAGCACAGTTTAATAGATACTTAAAATATTTGTAATTCTCTCATTATCAGTTAGAAGAAAGCCTAGAGATCTTCATTAGCAGCTGCTGCAATGATGAGCTAAAAGTTTTTCTTTACACAAAATATGATGGAAGAGCTGCAATGATGGCTTGAAGATGCTGTGACAGCATGTGAAGTGGTGGGAAACTTCCTTAGAATTTGTAAAATTGCCAAAATTAAAAAGGAAAATAACATCTCCACAAGATACTGAATTTTGAAAACAACAACAACAAAAAAACCCCCAAACAAACAAAAAACTATTTGAAGTGTATTTAAATATTTCAATCTGATAGCATTTGAGAGTAATGCATCTTTGATCCTGTACAATAATTAGAAAGGTTTATTCTCTAAAAACAGTAGAGTTTGTCCTTTATAAATAATATCGATTAGCATCAGGGATTTTTCAGTTTGCTAATTTTATAGTAACTGTCTGTACTGAAGCAAAACCAAATCTAAATATAATGTTAAATGGACAGTACTTCTCTGGGCTGGGACAAGGTAGTATGGAGATCTACAGCTTAGCAAATGGAAGAATTTATCTAGCCCTGCAGCTACCAGCCCCAGAAGGAGCTCCTTTCCTGGGGGAACTGAGCTTGTCAGGTAGGGGTCATCACACATGTTTCTACTTCATGGTTTCCAACATCATTTTAGGTGCATGGGGAATACCTGCTCCAAACTTGGTCTCTGCTGACATATAGGCTAAGTTTGTAAACCCTGTCACAGCATGATGTGCAGTGTCTGTGGCTCAGAAATACTTGATCTGCATCTGAATTTGGATTTGGAAGTGGAGGCATCTGTTCTCTCTGGGCTTATTAAGTTGCATGATGTAAGCTTTAGGAAGTGAATGGAGAAAGGTGAAATACTGTAGATGGTTTTTCCTGGAGCCATTCTGGGTTAGGAGGAGATGGAGTTCAGCTCTCTACTGACTACAACATGGTGTGACATCCTAAATTCCACAGAAACACATAGACTCCTGCCCCATGGAAGGGTTTAGATCTCTTGCCTATCTGCTAGACTTTTCCTTTTTGTTGGGTGTTTGTTTGTTCTGACTCTGTCCACTGGCTGTAAGCTGTGTAGTGCCAGGGTTTAGTGGAAACTTTTGGCACATAAATAAGTGGGAAAAGCACCCCTCTGTGAAGGAAGATCCTTGGACCAACCTTGGACAAACGTGGACACTGACTGAATATCAACTGTTTCCAGGCTTGCTGCTTTGCCTTTTGATCTATTACTGAAAAGCTGGAGGAAAGGGTCACAAATATTCATGGTTTACTGAAGTGACCCAGGTCACTTCTCTTGGACCTGGATTCAGGACATTGTTCAGTGGTAGACATGGGGGACCACGGCTGGTCAGTCACTGGTGTCTCTTCTGAGAGTTCGGAAGAGACCCTCTCCTTCATCAGGCTGTGAAGACTACACATGCCTGAATCCATAAGCCTGGGAAACTTTCAGTGGGGCACCCTGGTGCATCTAGAGCTCGGCTTCCTCGGCTGCTCTCCCAGGCTCGTGTGCCCTACATAGCACCAGATCCCCTTGCGGCACTTGAATCATGCTGAGAGTCATGTAAAATTTCAACTGTGATTTCTGCAAGGGCAAACATTTCAGCTGTGACACTTTGCTTTGCCAGAAGCCATGAAATCTGTTCGTATATTATCCTGCTTGCCAGGGAGAGCTGACCTTTCCTTCGGGTGAAGTGCCCAGCTTTGGAGCTATTGTCCCTTTGCTCTCAGAGCTGGCACTGTTTTGGGGGTCACCGATGTTCTTAGCCATAGGTTTGTGTTTTAAATAGTATGAGCAATTAGGTCATCATTCCAATTACCTATGTGCAAACTGTTGTCTTTTTTGTTTCAAAAAAGGTTCTAAGAGGCTGGACTTCTGCTGTTACTTAATATGATGGAATGCCATTATTTCAAGAAAGGTGTGTCTCCCAGTGGCTTTGAGAAATCAGTTTCTTACTCTGTAGAGCCTTTAACTTATTAGGGGTCTTTTTTTTTCTGGTTGTTCTCAGCATCAAGAGTCCCAGAGTCAGGAGAGTAAAGGGATGGAAAAGATAGCTCTGTGTCTGAGTTGCTCTTTGCACTGTCAGCTAGTGTTGGCTGTACCTCACATCCCTCTCCTGTTGGGAGGTCTCTGCCCATCTGGACAGGAAGCAACAACTGTGCTATGGTGGCTCCTGACTCCTCCACCAGAAGAGATCTGCAGTGTCGACTGCATGGGGAAGGGAGAACACGGTGTTTCGATCCCCTCTCTCTTTCAAAGCCAGTGAGGTGTCCCTCGACTGGGAACCACTAGTTTAATGCTGTAAACCATTGTCCATGCTGACAGATGAGGAATGTTGGCTTTATTTCTTATGGATGGAGGGCAAATAGATCTGGAGTCCATGATGACACTATCTTTGTTCTGAAGTACACTGAGGATACACTGTATTTTATCCACCCTGTGCAAGGACTTTGGTACCTTTTACTAGGGAATATGAAATGTGGTCTAACAAATACTTCTCTTTGTGTAGCATTTTCTCTAACATAACAATTCCTCTTTTTTTTTTTTAATCTCCCCTCCGATAATGCACAGAACATCCATTACAGCTTTTTCTCCTTCTTACAAGGTTGATTCATAGCTTTCCTCTGGCAGCAACATACCCAACAATAGTGAAAAATTTCATAATGCTGGCAGAGCACTGTGGTCCCCACAAGTCATTCTTCAGAAAAGTGTAAATTATTTAATGTCGAATTTCTAAAAATGAGTGCATTTCTCATGTATCAATTAGTACATTTATTTGTGCCTTTAAAGACATGACCATTGTGATATTGAAGTAAAATTTAAATCTAAATTTGCAGTGCCATATGGCACAACCTGTAGACTCTAAGACTCTGGGAGTTCACGCATTAGGTTGCCAGACTGACGTGGTGGATAAGTAGATTGTCATAAAAGTAATTAGTTTCAGTGCATATAGATTGCACTTGGCCTTTTTTTTGTTGTTAAGCTTTTCAGGGTTGATCTTTTAATGCTTTGTTGTGATGCAAAACCAAAGCATCTCAAGAGGATGCTTTATGGCTACAAATTTTTAGTATGTGTTTGCTGAATGAAATAAAAATCAAAAAGATCTCACTCCTGCTAATATTTAGGATATATCAGGAATGTTTAATTGTATTTGTAAGGATATTTCTGTGGTTGATTTCTAACCCACCAGGGATATAGCTAGTAGCTAGGTTTGCTGTCTGTGACTGTGTTCAAAGCTCTGGATTAGTTTTGGCTACAAGCCCCATGGACTAGGAGAAGAAATAAAGAGTAAATTTTAAAAATCACAAACAAGTACTTCTGGGGTTGACTGATGTTGTGTAATGTGATATAGATGACTATTACATGGCTCAGTAAAGGTAGTTTAGTTGGAGTAGTTTAGTTCAGTAAATGTAGTTAATTTGCATGGGCAACTCACTTCTCTAGATCTCTGCCTCACAGGTAGTCAAGCTGGATTTCAAAGCAGGGGGTTTGACTCACTTTCAGCAGCAGGGCTTTTCTCTTGCAGAATGTGACTTGGAATGTGAATTCCCAGCTGGAGTTACAAGGGAGTGCCAATGCCAGGACAGAGCAATTAATGATCCTTTTGACCTGAGAGCCAGTCCTGGAGCTGTGTGTGCCCTGGAACTCCAAAGGTTGTGGCACATGTCTTGTGGCTCTCAGCTGTGTGGAGGTTTTTGTGTGTAGCTGATAGATTTGGGAGCACTGAACACCCAGTGACAGAGGGAAAGGGAAGGATACAAACTTCAACTGAAACAGGAACGCTAAAACAAGTTTACAGAGTTTTTATGAGTTTCCTTAGATTTCCAGACAGTAACAAAATCATAGAGTAAGTGAAGCTCAGTGTTTGCAGGTGCTGGAAGCTTTGCACTGCTCCACTTAGCATGCTTTACTAATATCTTTAAACTTTCAGATTATATTTGAAAAGTTAATAAATAGAATTTTAATAAATCCTGTTTCCTTTCTTTTTTCTTTTTTTTTTTCCTTTAAATTGGTGAAATAATGTCATTGGGTCTTGCTCTGTGTGTGAAAGTGTGAGCGCAGAATACATTTCATGGTTGATTTATGAGCCCCTTGAAAATATGGTTTATAATGAAATTCCAACAAGCCCTTAACAAAATTAGCATAACAAATAGCAATGTAATAATACCTTTCATGTCTGTGCATTCCTGCAGATTCACTCTCACTGAGCACTTGCCAAAGACCAGAGCACTTCCAGCCAGGGCTGGGCAGCACAGCCGGAGAATGTGCCTGCAGGAGGCTGCCTGCCTGCTGCACGGGTGTGAAGTCATAGATTCAGAGAGTCTGTATGGGCAAAGTTAAATCAGCAGCAATGCTAGCAAAATAATATCAAACTAAGAATACCTGTCTTTAGCTGAAGTTATTGCTGGTCTACTAAGGCAAAACATGAGAAGTGTAACTTTTGCTGCTGGCAGTACTTAATTTCAGGGTTTTGTTAGAATTAGGAAATATAGCTGAGATGGTAGCTAAGAAAACTAGTAATGGCTTGGTCTGTCATTGTTCATATGAGAAGTCTATATTTATATTTTAAAGCTTTATTTTGTTGAGATTTACAGTTGAGCCTGATCTCTTCAGACTGGGATCCTGATGCTTTGCCTTGTTATTTACTTGTAATATACGAGATAACTTTCTGCTGCTGTGTTTCTTTGGAACATTTTGGTTTTGCATAGAATAACCTGTGCCAAAGCTGGATAACTGACTCATGATTCTTTTTTTTTTTTTTTTTTAATGCAGAAAAGTCTAGGCTATGGACATCTCAGATTTAACATATGTAACACCAGTGGTTTGTCACTAGGAATTTCGAGGGCATTATACTGACCTCAATCTGCTCACACAACCACTGA
Organism: Manacus candei; assembly: GCF_025592945.1. Taxonomy (NCBI): domain Eukaryota; kingdom Metazoa; phylum Chordata; class Aves; order Passeriformes; family Pipridae; genus Manacus; species Manacus candei. Next base: position 1,492,684 of record NW_026138111.1, on the reverse strand, counting down.
AACAAATTAAAGAGCAAAAGTACTATGCAGCCTTTAGTGTGTAAAGGGCTGTTGGAGGCTGTTGAAATACAAAGCAAGAAATAGACCTACAGTGAGTAGCATAGTCTTTGGTGTCCTGGCAAAGATACACAGTTAGGGATAGATGAAGTTAAATTTTAGCATTGAGGTTCATATATATAGAGTATAATTACATTCTCATTCTAAAATCATAGTGCAAACAATGTTAGACTAAGTGGTATCTTTTCAAAGAAGAAGTTAAAATGGGAGATATAATTCCAGATGGGATAGTTAGAAAGAACTGTTTGCTGTGTTTCCCATTGGCATATTGTTAGGATTATTTTGGGAAATACAAAAATGGGTGGGAACAGAAAAAAGCAGTCTGGGAAATAAAAAGGAGGAGCTTGTGGTGAGACAGCAAAGCTCGTAGGGGTGCAGGTTAAACCACGCCTGGAAAGAGTTTGTGCAGAAAGTGAGCACCTTGCCTACAGAAATTCGGAAAAAGTAGAAATCCTTGAGTGACAATTTTATTATTCTTCCAGAGATGTTTTTGGTTAATTTTACTGGCATGTCTATGCCTGTGGCAATCCTCAAATTTCCACTATTAAAATGTCAGGTTAGGAGGTGACTCAGTACTGGAGATCATTGGGTTTTACTGGGATGAAGAGCAGAGATAAAACAGTTCAGAGAAGCCCAAACTTAGGCTTGACAGATCCTATTGTAATAATTCAAGCAATTTGATTTCTTTTATTTAAGCACTATTTGGTAACTAAGCTTTATCTTCATATATGAAATAGGGACAGTGTCCATCTCCTGCACTGAGCTTCCTGCACTGAGCCTTCAGTTTTCTCACCCTCATTTTTAATAGCAGAATTTGTTCTTTGTGTTAATAGACTTATGAAGGAATAAAACAGCCACCCTGAGTGCAATAGCATACAAATTGCTTTTTTTCATTTTTTTTTACTAGCTAGGCTAAGTATGCTGAAGGAGGGATATTTGGACTTCAACCAGCATGGTCAGTACATGGTCCATTAACCAGATTTCTTAGGCTTACAGTCTTGCTCTTTTTAGCACAATTACTTTTCTCTCATCATGTCCTCCGTAGCCATTAGCAGATCCAACAAGGAGGGAGAGATGTTTGTGCACAACTTTGCGAGGGCTTCCCTTTTGGGATCATATGTCAGGACTGGGCTTCAGTTCATGGGGAATCAAACTTCTTTTATGTTGTTACATGTATGACACAGCTCATGACCTACACAATAGGGACATAATACGGCTCTACAGTTGCTACCTCACAAATTATACAGCATATGAAACTGGATCGCTAAAGGACTCAAAAATCTGTAACCAGAAAGTATAATTGGAGGTTGTTTTACTACTTCTCAGACACAGACAAAAAGATACCAAACTTGTGCTGGGTAATTCCAGAAAAGCCAACACCTGAAGTTTAATTTGCCCAAATACTACAAAGTAGACCAGAAGAAGCAAATTATCTGGTTTCACTGTCAAAGACTCTAAACCATAACTCTTAACAGTCTTTAATTTCGAATGCTTTGTAAATTAATCATTCATTGCCCTCCAATTTTAATTTTCTTAAGGATAATATTTCCTAATCTCTGTTAGACCAGATTCTGCTATGTTAAATCACATTGCACAGGACAGTATTGCTGTATAGTGAAATGTAGTGTGAGTATTGGTGTTCACATAGGACACAAGAGCTTCTCATGGAATAAGGTGCTGATAACTCACAGTGAAAGGACTCTCAGGACCTGGGTCTTCATATTTAGTTGAAGAACTGCAACAGCACTACTGGTTGTTGGGATAGTTGCCTGTGCAGTCAAGTCAGTAGCTTGTAGAAACAGGTGGACAACGCAGAAATGCAGGTGCTGGAAGTGGTTTAACACACTGTGTTCTTGGGCTGTGTCAAGGATAACATAACTCCTACATTTTTTTTTTGCAGTCTGTGTCTTGTTTTAAAGAAAGAAGGTCTAATCCAAACCCAGCTAATCTGATAAATATGATGTGATTTGATGAAATTTCTTGGTCAGAAGTTTCACGCTTTTACTAGAAATGGCAGGTATTTATAATTTGCTGCACAAGTAGTTTTCATGTTTTAGCATAATTTAGAGTGAATTAATGGCTTGTTATTTATTGCCTAATGCTCTGTAGGAGTGATTTATAAAGCCATGCTCTGCACTGCTCGTTACTTTGTATTCTCTGTGTTAGGTGTATCATCAATATCATTAAATGAATTCTTGGTGACATTGCTCTGGAACTATGGGTTTTGATACAAGGGTAACAGAACATAAATCAAGAATTATGTTTAATTCATAAGAGGCACCAATCTCTCATTTAGGTGTAGGCTAGTCTAGAAGGTGTCAAAAATATGCTTTACAATACCTTTTGTGATTGCATTTCAGACCTTCTCTATATGCCCTTATGTTCTCTGTGAGAATAATAGATAGCAATACAGTGCAGTTTGTCAAGTGAATAACATTTGTGGTTTTGTATATTTGGGTGCAAATGCTATTATTATTTTTACCACAAGCCAAAAAGGAATATATTTACATGAATATACTCAAAACTATTCTTAAGGGAATCTGTAAATTTAAAGACAAGTCTTGCCCATTCTGTGCAATAAATATTATTGTTAATTATTTAAATTACACTTTAAAAATCTAATACTTTCTAGTGTTTCTTACTGTTATTTTTACTTCTTTCCCTGCAGAAATATAAACAAACATTTATATTAGTATTTCTTTCCTTATCTCTTTAAATTTCTCTTGAATTAGTGCATTGAAATCCAGTGCTTTGAAAAACCTATCAGAATATTTAATTACTATCTGCTTGCTTTTTACAAATTCTATGTAAATATTTCTGTTCCCTTTGGCTTTTGTAAAAAAAAATTATTCTTACAGAGCCTAAATTTAGGATTAGCACTGACTTGAAAATGCACTTTTTACCTCACTATCACTCCAAGTGTATATCAACTCGACAGTATCATTCACATATAATGGTAATTTTGAAGCAAGAAGATTTAACTCTGTGCCGATGATGCAGTTTAATTGGAAGTGTTAATTATGCAGGAACTATGGATCCCTCCAGTGCTGTCATTTGCTGGAGGTTTGCTCATTGCCTAGCTTCAAAAAGCAGGACGTGTTCTCTTTGACATTTCTTGGAGTTAACAAAATAGTTATCACATATTTTAAAAGACTGAAAGGAATTACATTCATGTGAGAATACTAACATTTACACCTAAATCAAAACTAGAAAAAAACATGTTTTGTGAAAATGGAGCAATACTTTTTGTTAAGTATTTAAAACATTTGTTCTCAGTGGAAATAAAGTACAATAAAACAAATAACATATCATTGGAAAAGGAGAGAAATCAGACTTCAGGCTCCTTATGCCCCAGCTTTCATACCCTATCCTGTGTGCCCTTTCATTCAGATTTTCTAACATTTGTTAGAATGAGAAAAAAAAATCAATTTAAATATGTGACGAAGTTTTGGACACAAACCTGGAAGAGATTGTTGGGGTTTTTTTTAAATTTTCACTTAAAAATAAACTGGAATGGGACTTTTTGGCTTAATATCTTCATTTTTACCTTGGTTTTGCAATTGAAAACTCTACCCAGTTTGTAAACAACACTTATGTACTCTTCTATAACAAAGAGCCTCTGTATGTGAAAATTAGAAATTCCCATTATTATTTTATTGATCCCAAATCTTCCAAAAATGCTTTATCTTGACCACCTGACACCTATGAACCTTCCTTCCCTCTGGAGGGTGCTGAGTGATGTTAAGGTGAGTTTTGGGAAGGTGTGTGGACTTTGAAGGATCCCTTGGTCTCAGGATGTTGTGGCCCACAGATTTCCAGATCTCCCTTACAGCACACTGGGTGTCACTCCCACCCCTACTGCCAGCCATAGCCAAACTGCAGCAGACTGTATTGAGACACCTTCTGCCCAGTTTTGCAAAGAAAACGGAGATTTAGTTCATTGTGGCATCCTTAGGCAAGGCAAAAGGGTGCTCAGCAAAGAGCTATCATGTATCTACCTACCATGTACCACTAATGGGCTCAAGACCACAGAGCTCCTTTAGGATCAGAGGTTAATGGTGCAATAACTAACTGCAAGCTCATTTTGTCTACTAGTGCTTCTGAAATAACAATGACTGGGGTAATTTTTCTTCATTATGTTGTATGTCCTTTGATTAGGAGGGTTATGTTCTAAAATGAGTAACTGCTATACATGGTGATACAGTACAGATCCATTTCATGGGCAACTGTCCAGTTTTCAAAGTCACTAATATTAAAATTTTCTGTCACCAGCATTAAAAGGTGCCTGTGTCAGTTAAAAACAGGAAGACAAAACACACAGGGAAATTCGATTTAATTTAGCCCAAGATGTATTTCTGGAGTGATATGGCTGTCTGTCCATCCCTCTTTTTCCTTGCACTAGTTATTTCTGAACTTGTAGGTCCATTCCAATGAAAGTTGACAGCAGCTTAAGAGTCTTAAATATATTAACTTTGATCTTTGACTATAGAGGATCATGCTGAAGAAAACACTGGGAAGGATTATTATATGCAAATGGAGAAAAATTTTGAGGCAGGTCATGCTTGGCAAGAAGCTCCAGCTGAGCACGTTTTAGCAAAGTCCTCCTCATCTGGGAGGAGGTCGGGTTAAGTTAAGAGACCAAGAGAAAGATTATACCAATGTAACTGCAAGTGATGAGCTTTCTGTGGTTTAGAAATCACTGCTCCTTACTTCAGGTGGGGAATGACCATGTACATGCTTCCACTGCATGGAGTTGCACAGGAAAATACATTAAGTTAAACCAGTACCAAATAAACTCATAGTAGAATCAGGAAGCAGCATCATTCAGCATACCTGACATCAGGAATGCAGAAATGGATTCATGAGTTTAGGAATGCAAGGCTTTAAACTGGATCTTTTTTTTTTTTTAAAGTACATTCCCCAAAATTAAAATGGCATTTTCTTATTTATTTTGATACAAGTTTCAGAAATGTTAATTCATATGAATGTTTTTTCAAAGCATGAATAGTGTTCTAAAGAGACTATTAAGAAATACAGGTGCAGTTCATTTAAAATATAGTTCAACAGCACCAATACTTATGCTGTAAATAATAAAGCTTAGCCTTTGAAAAACAAATACTTTCTGAAATGTAATGTATTTTGTTGTGCATATTGAAGGATATGAAGTAGTCTGGAAAAAAAAGAGCAGTTTCAATCTTGCTTCCTAAACCCAACTGAACAAAGTTTTTTGCCATGTTCTTATTGGTAAACCCCTCAAAAGACCAAATAAGAGCATGAAATGTATTGAAGAACAATTTTCCACCTGACAGCTGCAAAAAAAGTAAGGTATTTCCCTGAAGCAAGACAACATGAAAATTTTTGTGGCAAGCACAGATGAAAAGATTTATGAATGGAAACTTGCAGAAGACTTATGTTCTGGTTTACTAAATGTATCTGAAAATAATTATTATGTTTTCTATTTAATTTAGGAGTTATGATAATTTTTCATATATTTCATAAAAAGTCAATAATACAGCCAGAACAATGTTTAGATGGAGACATATTGAGATATAGAAATAAATATACCATTTGAAATTCTGAAGCTAAACGGTGCATGTTAACATGTGTCCACCAAGTATTATTAATATATAAACCCAGGTCTTTAGTTTAAATGCAAGGAATTGGCCTCAGGTCAACAAAATGAATAAAAAAAGGGGATGGGCAGCAATGTCATACAAGGAATCCAGACTTACTATGAGCTGTTCGATTGAGGGATCCTCAGAAATGGATGCACCTGGAGGCTAAAAGGCATAGAGCACCAACTGTATTTTAAAACATTTTATTTGTTGTTTGCAATATATTGTTTTTAACAGTCTTCATACTGGAATAACACAGAGTTATCTTTGCCAGTGGGTGAAGTCTGCCTGTTTTCTTAATATGTGCCAAACAAGTGGTACTGCAGAGTTACTGCTGCTATTTTTACAGTGTTGTTTTTAGATGCTGTTCTCAGATATTCTTGTTTTCTTCTAAATTGATAATTCTATCTCTGTCATCCACATGCCTTTACCAGTTAACAGTTTACTTCTATTCCTTCCATCTGTTTGATGGGTCTTGCTTCAAGCCTTTTGTTGCACAGCCACATCCATCCCATCCATAGGTACACGGCACCTTCTAGCTTATGTTATTTTGTTTTACCATTGCAGTTGTTCGAGATTTCAGCCATTCTATGTGCAGACATGTTTGGGGTTTTTTTCCAGAGATCAACAGATATTTGGTGACCATTTGGTACCATTATGTACCTTGGAGTACCTTCCGTCAAATCCAGTATCTGTTAGGAATCCATCCGTAACAGCAATGGTCAGTTTTACTTAGACTGCACTAGGAAGATTAATCTCAGGGATAGGATGTCACTGCTTCACATTGCCAGGGGACTCTGTCTGGAGCCAATACTTCAGATATTTTTGCCAAAGGGAGTGCTCAGAAGACCCAAGGTTTTAGAAAACCTGCCTGATTTACCCTGACATTTGTGAATTTATCCTGAGCAGCTTATAGGAAGTGTCTCTTCCCTAAGGGTACAGGGGACTGTACTAGATGGAGCAGTGGACCTACTACTCTAAGTTCCTCAGATGAAGAGGAGAGATATGCAAGAACAAACCCACAGTTTTTGTATACTTGATGCAGCATTTTTAAAAAATCTTTAAAACTGTGACACACTGAAAACCCCATTAGAATTTCATTTTTGAGAAGAGATCGTCTTTTATTGTTAAGTGTTAGCTCAAGTTTGAAGTTTTATTAATCAACCATAAACTTCTTAGCTACACAAATTACAGATGAATTTCTCTAATTTCCAGCACCCCTCTGTTGTGTACAGCACCAGATGTGCAAGTCTTCAGTGAATGCCTTCATCTGAAATATTTGGAATTTGGGATTCCAGACATGGGAGTTTGAGCTCCCAAGCAATATTTCATGTAACAAAGCAATAATTATTTGTGTGTATTTGAAAAGTTCACCTTCCTGGCAACATTATTGAACTGAATTCCCAATGTATTTCTTCTGATTGGAAACTGTCATTAGCAAATAAATGAAGAGTTGAAATCTGGTTGTGTTTCACCCAGTATTGCCATTTTTTTGTTCATCTAGGACATAGGGAATCCAGCATTGGGACTGTGCTAAAGAGTCTCAGAACATTAACAGGATGTTTTCTTACAAAGATTCATTCTAGTGTTGTGCTCATTCTGCCAAAGATTTCTGGAAACAAATCTGTGCTAAGAGGGAAAATTAGTTGGTAATAAAAAAACAAGAGAACCATCTATCCTGGAAGTGCCTGTGTTGTTGCTTAGATTCCCTGTTACTTTGGTTTGTTTTGAGGTTAGGTTATAAATCTCTTCATTATTACTTTATTTTAAGAGAAGGGTTTTAGAGTTTGATGCCTTTTTTAATAATGAGCTTAAAGAATCATTATCCACACCGCATCAAAAGGATGTATTATAGCTGTGTAGCTTAGCAGGTAATTTATTTCTGAGTAAGACCAATCATAGATTGTTTCCTAGTGAGAAACACGAGTTCAAACTCATTATTGTTGGAACAATATTGTATGGGAGGCTGTCGTCCAAGTAAGTTGTAAATTGAGTATTTATGCTTATGTCAAGTGACTGACCAAGGTAAATTTTACACAGCAGTTTTGGTTTAACATAATTTTGATAGCCTTGTTAGTATTGTATTATGCAAAAAGATTCACGAATACCAGAACTGTGAGCCTGGACATGCTGCTAGGCAGTGTGGTGAAAGGCATAGCAGGGCTGTATGTGTTTGATTAGTGTAGTTGACCCTACTTTGAGCAGGAGGTTGGTCTGGAGACCCTCTGAGGTCCCTTCCAGCCTGGATTTTCTTATGATCCTCTCTGAGGTGTGAAGATGGGTCTGTGTAAGCAGGCCATGTTCTCTTGAGTGGAGGAAGGAAAAGCTCTGCCCATGACTCAGAAGCTCAATTCACCCCTTTTGACACTGGCAGCAGGGGCAGAGGTTGGGTCCAGACCCCAGCTGCCAGCACACGGGCACAGATCTCCCATCCACAGCACAGGTGGAAGCCAGCACCCAGGGATGCTGAGCCAGTGCTAACACCCTGCAAGGACAGCACAGGGGCTTTGATCAGCCCTAAAAATGGTGAAAGTTACTGGTTTGGAAAGCAGGGCTGGAGGACAGAACTTGTAGTGGAAGGACATAGAGAACAGATTGTTGTCTTTTGAATCTGTTTTATTTGATCTCTCCAGTTGAAGTGGGAAGGGTTGGATACAATTGAGGTATTGGAGTCTCTGAGTGTCTTTTAATCCAAACCTTAAGATAGTACTCAAATGGGCATCTCTGACAAAAAAAAATCTGTGCTGAAGAAACACCTAACTATGATGTGACCAGCAGAACCCGTGAATCCAGGTTTCCTACATCTTTAGACAGTAAGTCCCCATAGCACACATACCACAGTATGGGGGGGGCCTCACACCAGATCTCAACCTCACCTTCAGTAACTCTAAGCTCCCCAAATAACCTCCAACCCTTCCCCAGCACATCCAGCTCCCGCGGCTGATGCCAGACCTCCTCACCATAGTCTTTCCAGTTTATGCCATGTACATGATACCATTCCGATTGCTTCTTTTGACTGGAGTTATGTGATACTTCACGAATTTTTCATTTTTTCAGTGGCTGGTGGAATTAATTATTCTCCTAAGGTAGTATTTCACCTGCCTATTTCTATTTGTAAGCTACTGTGGTCTTCAGGGATATATGCTTTCTTCCAACTCATAAATCTGGCTGAAAATTAAAAACCATGCAGGAGAAATAACTGTCCTTTGTATGATTAGTGACCCTGCATTTTTTTCCCAGAGGTTCACCATATTCCTGGCAAACAGGAGGCAAGTGAGAATAAGTAGAGAGTAACAGTTCTTCAATAACAACTGTATCAGGTTCTTCCTTAGTTTGATTTTGATCTGTAAATGATGAAGACATTTCATTTGTTTTTTAGCTTTCTGAAAGCATTTAGGTTGGTGAGAAGAGTGCAAAGAAGCAGTAGACAAGGAGTGTAATATTTAAGTGTTTGGTGAAGCTTTAGGAAGGGAAACCTGCCCCATGTGCCCTGGGGTTCGGTCTGCGGAAATTTTGATTTTTGATGTTATATTTTCTGGCCTGAGACTAAGGAGGTGGGTTTTATCCTTCCCTTACAAGCTGATTTGCACATTGTGGATGCACCAGTTGCATCCCTACATTAATATTGAAATTAGTGTTTTTTTAAGGAAGGTAGTTAATTTGGCTATTGAGGATTACTCTGTGTGGGTTGCAAAGTAAAGAAAGGGGATGAGGTTCCAGATTCTCAGATGGTCCAGCTCATCCACAGCTATTGGCAATGTCCTTTGGGACCAGTGGGCAGCTAAAGCAGGTTAGAGCAGATTGGTGAAACCCTACCTGGGAAATGGATAGCAGTACAGATGGCATGAGAGCAGTGAACTGAAAAGGTAGCCCTAAAATCATCCTTTTTTCCATTATTTAGGATCTTTTAGAACCAGTGTTGTTTTTATCATACTGTCTCATATGTTGTTTCAGATTTTGCTCTTTTAATTTTAAATGTTTTTAAGTTTTCAGTGTACTAGCTAAGTATGATATTTATTCATGTATTCATAGCTTTCATGTAAAAATGTATCACATCAGAAAACCCCATAGCATCAACTACCTTTAAACTCCTGGTTTTCTGGAATCATGTAAAACCCCTGGCACTTCTGGTTGGATACTCTGAGATACCCAGCCATAAACTGGTTAGGGAGAATCAATATCACAGGTATTTACACAAAGTGTTAAACATAATGAACTGGTTAATTCTTTTGTGCTATGAAAAGCAGTTCTCAAAATATGTGCTGATTAATCTGATTAGATGCGAACCTTTCTTTCATTTCTTTGCTTTTACCTGGTATGCAAAATTTTAGAATCATGAGTCTGCAGGAGAATTCAGACTGGAAGTGATCTCAGGAGGTTTTCAGTCCAAAATCCTGCTCAGAGGGGGATCAGAACAGGTTACTCAGGGCTTTAATCCAGTCTGGTCTTAAAATACAGCAGCAATGGAGAGGAACTGCACAACTTCCCTTGGCTGGCTGCTACCAGGTCCCCCCAAAGTCATCTCTTCTCCAGGCTGAATGAGCTCTGGTCCCTCAGTCTCTCCTCATAGAGCACTTGCTCCAGCCCAAACCTTCTTGATCCTCTCTGCTGAACTCACCCCAGTTGATCAGCACTGCCAGACTTAACTGGTGCATGTTGTTAAGAAAAGGGTCATTGTAAAGTATATAGGAAATGACTGCAAGTCCGTTTGCTTAACACTTTTGTGCTCATTTAGAGGTTTCAGAAATTTTAAAATCCACAGTAACTGCAACATTTCTTCTTGCAATACAGGAAAAGAAAAAGATGTTGTTGTTCTTAGGGAAATTTAGGTGATTGAATGATAATTTGATTGAATATAGGCTTTAAAAGACTACACAAGCAAAATCTGGAAAAAACAGTATTATTTAATACTAAAAATGTATGCAATACATAGATGGAACATATTCATTATCTTAGGGTTAAATATAAATTTCAAGAGTCATAAATAGTCAATTTAAAATTAAAAAAAACTAACATTCATTCAATCCATATTTCACTGGATAGTAAAGTACAATAGATTACAAAACATAAGACAATGACAGCATCTTCTCCCAAACACTGAAAAAGGTGGAAAACAGGGACCTAGTTGCTGGCACTGTGTCAGTAGAGAGACAATGGATGCTTGTTCTATTATTTATATGAGCTGACTGCTTGGCAGATGCCACTGCAATAACCCTTTATTTCACGTGTAGAAAAAATAGAATTTGCTTTCCTTTATAATCGCACAATGCAAAATACTAATGAAAATGTTGGATTTCCTGTAGCTGAGAAGAAATTATTGTCCTAATCTGCTTTCAGTCAGCAAGAAGCTCTAATCATTCCAGTCACATAAAACTAGATAGAATTTTCAAAAACCCACATCTTTTTAGTCTCTGAGATACCATGGAAAGGAGGATGAAAACGTTTATTTTCAGTTTAAAATGGTAGTTCTTATTTTTTACCTGTTTTATAATGCATATATACTGTTATGTTGTATCCATCTTCTGCACTTGCACCTTGCAACCAGCAAGGTTCTTTGGTAAGGTTCTTTGGTGTTCTTTAGAATGACAAAAGTAAGTTCTTATAAATTGTAAACTATAGTGGCTGGAGGTGCCTGTGCACCCTTCTGCTTCCAGTGCTGTAAGTTTAGATCCATCCTCTGTGATACAGGTCATAATTACAGAATCACAGAATAGGATCACAGAATGGCCTGGATTGAATGGACCTTAAAGACCATCTCGTTCCACCCCCCCTGCCGTGGACAGGGACACCTTTCACCAGACCAGGTTGCTCAGAACTCCATCCATCCTGGCATTGATCCATCCAACCTGGCATTAAACACATTCCCAGGGATGGGGCAATTTGCTCCAGTGCCTCACCACCCTCACAGTAAAGAATATCTATCTAAACCTATTCTCTTTCAGTTTGAAAGCATTTTCCTTTGTCCTGTCACTACTTGCTCTTGCAGAGAAGTCCCTCTCCATCTTTCTTGTAGGTTCCCTTCAGGTACTGGAAGGAAATTTTTATAGGTACATCTGCTTTATTTTTCTACTTGAGAATGATTCTTTTATTCAAATCTTGGCTAAAGAAGGCCCTTAGATGTGTATTTAAATCAATCCCTAGTCAGACCAGCACATCCTAAGTGCACATAGCCTAGCATAGATTTCTATGTTAAACCATAACAAACTAAATCTGTTTCATTTTGGGCTGATGTTACCATTTAACTGCTGTATTCCTCCTCTTATATTTATGCCAAATAATCATATTGCCTCTCAGGCATATAACTCTTTTTCAGTTAAAGGTCAAATAGCAAAAACGAAACCCACCTGGTGTCTTGTAAGTGTGCACTGGACAGTGCATACAGTCAAAAATGTGCACATCAGGTCAACACACAGGAGTGTGCACGGACCACTGCACACTTTGAAAGAGGGTGAAGCGTGGCTGAAGTAGTGGGTTTTAAAAATGCATGTTTTGCATGGGGTGCACTGAATGATATAAAAATTCTGCAAGACCAGCTAGATGCAGGTTGGGTCCCAGAGCGCTCAAAGAGTTACAAGTAGCTTTTCCGAGTGCATGGATAGTGTGTGGGAGGGAGGAACAGCCCATCTCCGCACATAGCCAATGAGAGTTTCTGCTAGCCATATTAATGTTTTGATGCATGTTTTCTTAATGTCAGTGTGATCTTAATGTCAGTAAAGGTAGTACATATGGTCTCGCTTTCATATGCAGAAATGCATAGCTTTAAATGTTGGGTTAATACCAAAAACTTCTGCAAAAGGAACTTTGTTTACTTTCCTTGGTCTTTATTGGCTCTTGCTGAAAAGTCTTTTGACATTTGTTCAACATTTTCTCTTGGACTTTTTTAGTTTCAAACTTTTTTAGACAAAATTTTAATTTCAACAAAGATACTGACTGTACCTTTAGGTTGATGGCTGAGTCCCTTTCCCCACATGTGCAGTCCCCAGACATCAATTCAGAGATGAGAGAAGATCAGGTGGCTCTAGTTCCTCTTGCATTTACCCCATATGAAGGCAAAGGAGTGTCAGCTCACCCGTGACCGTAACTTATGCATGTGAACCACAAACTTCTGCACAGGACAGCTGCCCAAAAAGAAATGATTGCTCTTTGCCCACTAGCACATAATCTAGCTTTTACTGGCCATTTTAGTCCTTTCCCCCTGAAGACTTTTTACCTCTGATTGAGGTTTTTAGAGCAAGTATGCTAATTCCAGTCTCCTGAACAAATGTCTACATAAGTAATTGCATCTTACTTGCCAAATTTCCCTGACAATTTCAGCTGAATATGGTCAGGACAGATGACTTTTTTTATAACATCTCAGGGAAGAAGCCATTGGGGACAGAGAGGGAAAGGCAGAGTCAAAATGTGCCTTTCAGAACACACAGATCTCGTTCCTGCTGCTTTAATTAGACTGTGCTTGCATGTCAAGTGGTAACTGAAATAACAACTCAGAGACATTTAACCAGTAGCTAAAAGCCTCCCACCCAAGCACCTTCTGGATCAGCAGTCATGAGTGCTCTGTGCTTTTTCCCTACTGGCCCGAGCACCAGGACCATCTCCCAGTCAGGTTTAATATCTGGTCTTGACTGCCCTTGAAGAAATTGCCACTGAAGGTTTCGACCATGGTAGGAGACCAGCCAAAATGCACACCAGCCTGACTTCACGTCTTGCCACACACAGTAAATGGTCATCAAACCACCTTTGCAGGCCACTGGAAGAAAACGGTTCACCCTCTTGCCATGAAAGGCTGGGCACGAGTACCCTGTGTACTCAGTCACCAGAAGGCCTGTTCTCCATCTTGCTTTTAAAGTTATTTTATTTAGAGATCCCTCAATTAGCCTGTACTGGGGGAGAATATATTTTTTAAAGACAATGGGTTAAACAAGACAATCCTACAATCATGCAAATTAACCAATGCATTAAAAATCAACCCATTTATTTGCATAAAGAGGGCATCTATCTGCCCTGGGGTCTGGACGGTGCTGCTGTGCATCCTTTCCACAGACAGAGCTGGCAGAGCCAGGCAGCAGAGGCAGCACACATGGGTCAGACACATGTAGCCCTCCTGCCTGTGCTCTCCTGAGCTGAAACACTCTCTTTAAAATGCAACCTGTTAACAAAAGCATGTCAGCAGTGCATGTGAATCCAGTGTGATATAGGAGATACTTCCAACATAAAATGCCAACAGCAATTACTGGGTATGCATTGCTTCGTTTTCTGTTCCAACCCAAGCTCATAAAATGTCCAGCACCGTGTCCCCACAGCAATGGGAAGGGAGCACAGTCTGTGCTGGCAGTGCATCAGACCTGATTTTGGATGGCAACCCTATGGGGTTGAAGAAGACCAATCTCAGCTTCATATAGTCATTCACTGATTTTCATGGAGCCAGTGTTGTGGATGTCACCCTGAATGTCCTCCAGTAGAAACAGCCACTAACCATTGCATACAGATGTGCAGTGCAGCTGCTAGAGCAGGCACAGAGTTAAAACTCTGCTAGTGTGGGTAAACAAATAGCCTCTTTTTCCTTGATCTTCTTGAAAACCCTTTTTGGTGTGTCATGAGATAAGGTATTTTACTATATGACACTTGAAGCCCCTTCACGAATTAATTTGTCCTTAATTTGTGCCTTGTCTCGCCAGGGAAAGGTGCAGATGCCCAGCATCCATGTAAGGGCAGAGGGAGCACCAGGCATGCAAACCCCAGAGCATGACCAAATGGTGACAAACTTCAGGGGAAGGCCTGGGACAGGTACTTTGCTGCTGGACGCACAGCTTAGCATGCTGCATCTAATCAACAGGAGGCAGAAGGGAGGTCTCTCTGTCGTATGCAGGTGTCTTTGGGTTTCTTTCTCCCAGATCACCTGGAATGAATTGTGTCATTGCACAGGGCCCAAATTGATATTACTTAGACTATGTTCAGAGGAGCTGGCAACACTGCAATGAAGCGTTTTTAAGCTTGTTGGCACTTGAGCGGGGTGGCACTTCGTGTCCCATTTCACAGGCGGCACAGACTATATATATAGTTTAAGTAGAGAATAATTATGGTTTAGAAAAGAAAATTTGTTACAAAATTGCTGTAATTGAAGTATGGGGTTAGTAATGCCTTGAACTGCCAGTGAGCCTTGACACCTAATATAGTCTTCTTGTTTTCAGACCTCTTTTTTCCTGTGTCAGCAGTTTTATCTCCACTTGCTAATTTCAAAAGCACGTTTCTCCTCTCTCTTGCATAGCCCCAAGCAGACAAATACATCCAGGCTAATGGAAGAGTGAGGTTAATATAAAGAGGAACCTTATTACCTCTAAGTTGTTTTTCTTTCAAAGCTCTCACTTACCATGTCAAGATATTCCTCTTCTCTGCCATTTTTCTTTTATTTCTCATCCCTTCGGAAAGATTCATTCCTACTCAGGAATTACCTCTGGGGACACATGGAACATGCATCTTGCCTTTTGGCTGACTGACACATTAGATTTGATTAGTTATTTGCCCTTTAGCTGGGAATAAATGGCAGACAATGGCAGAATGGGACTATAGACTGGTGTGGAGTAACATCAAATGATAGTTACTAAGTACTCTTCCTCTGAGCAATGTTTAACTACATTAAAGACAGCATAGAAACTTTTCAAAAACAGCTCAAAAGTCAGTTACTGGTTATATATGTCACAAAAGCAAAACCCCATATTTAATAGTTGAGTAATTTTCTTTCTTTAGTAGAGTCTTTTTCAGACCTTGCCAGTATTATTTTTGTTATAATTACCATAAATATTATGTAGTTTTTAGACTGGAGTGTGAATATAGGAAGGATATGGGTTTGAATATGTTACGTTTTTAAAAGAGCAAAACCCAAATTCATGATCCTGTTCCATAAACTTCACCTGTCAGATAGGAACATCACCAGCAGAGGAAGTTCAATGCCGAAAAGGTATATTTTGCACTTCTTTCTGTAAGTAGCTAGTTTATGCATAATTACACTGCATTATTATCTTTTGCTCCATGAATAAAGCATAAATACAGAGAAAACCAAGTAGATAATGCTAGTAAACTGACAGGAGCAATACCCTTAATAATTCTCTGAGGCTGTGCAGGCCAGTGCATGTGCCCATTGCAAGACTAATGCTGATGTGAGCACACGCTGTAGCAAGTGGTGCCCTTCCTGCACAGCACTTGTCCCAGGGTGCAGATCACTCCTGCTATGGAACAGCAATAATTGGCTCCTAGTCTGCATTATCAAGCAAGGGATGATAGACACAGAAAGATGCCGATCATTCAACTGGCTGCTGGCTTTCTGCCCAAATCCCCTTTTTCTCACACGCATGCAGAGATCCAGTAAACAGTACACAGTTTGATATTATTGGTATTATTTGGTATTTGTTTGCATTCAGACACATACTCAAGCTCCCCTCTGCATGTGGTCTGTGTTTCAAGAGTTTGCTCTTATCTGCCTCATAAAGGAATGCTCTGGTTGCCATCGTTGTTGTGTACACCCTGAATTGTATCCTGGGCTGTTGCATAAACAGCATCTCTGAAGTCTCAGTCTACTGTTAATATAAGTTTTCTTTCCCACTGTCGGCAAAGAGCCCTCTCTTCCACCCTGTCAACTTGTGGGATAGAAATGTTGTACAAAATACCTTCTGTGTCTTAGGTGTGGCTTTTTTCTTGTATGTTGATCCAGGCAAGTTCAATACATGAAATTCCCACAATGAAACGTATTTGCAAAACATGTCTGTTGGTGTTGCATTGGCCCCAAAGCTGGCTCTGGGATGCCCTGCCGTTTCAGCTGCTAGAGGAAGCCACCATATCTGACCCTTCTAAAGAAATCAGGGCACATGTCTGATTTTGGAGATCGTTTGGTCCAATTCTGACTTGTGTGACTGCAAACACCTGTGAGGAAATTTGAAGAAATGTGTGTAGTGATCATAGTTGCTTGCATATTCAGCACAACAGAGCTCTAGGAAACACTTCAGTTCATAATTTTAAATGAGACTTAAAGTCTCAGCTCTCTTACCTCTATGTACTGGAGCAATGTATTTGTTTTTATTTTACACTGTACTCAGTATGGTCACTGGTCATGACAGCAGATCTAGAAATGCTAATGTAGAACTATGGCATGAAGTTTTGCTGTATTTTACGGAAGTCCTGGAAATCCTAGAATAGTTTCCATGATGCACATGGTAGGTACTAAAACCAAAACCTCACACTGGTAATGCAATCTCGGGTCTGGGACCAAAATACTATCACTGCCAGGTGAGGCAAGGCTCCAGCTTTAGATCTGCCTCTGAAAATACAAGGTGGGAAAGGCAACACAGGTCTTTTTCCAGAAGCAGAGGAAGAGAGTGCCTTAAAAGCCATAGGGGCATGAGGTGGTCATAGTTTTGCATTTCTGGACAAATAGAACTTTTCTAAATGTGCAGGAAGCAAAGCAGATCCAAGAGAAGCTTTCGTTTACTCCTGTTTGTACTCTGACAGTTTGCAGAGGGGTTTTACCTTGAGGATCCACTGTATATGAAAAATTTAGTATTAGATGTGTTACTTTCATTGTTCTTCCTTTTCAGTAGCCTGGTAGCCAAGAAAAAAATAATTAATTTTTACTTTCATTTTCAAACCATTCCTTTATGGCCCTTCCTGACATTTTATAAGCAGGCGAGGCGTGATCCATTAGAGAGGGCACACAGCTGACTGCAGGATTACACTCATAAAGTAGCTTTCAACATCTTACTGTTGAACCAAGAGGCGGTTTTGACAAGTTCACATGGATCCACATTGAGCCCATTAATGTTAATTAGAGAAAGGCTAAAGAACACGTATGAAGAGTGTGTATGAGTGTAGACAGATATTGGAAGAACTTTGGCTCAAGGAAATTAGACTTCAAATGCAACACTTGTAAATACATAAAGGTTTTGAAATGTTGGAGATAAAACTGATGTTGTGAAGCACTGCACTTGGAAAATAGGGAAGAAATGAGCAATTAGAAATATAGAATAACTATCACTTAGTATGACAGCTCTGTAAGAGAGAAACAAATCGCATTGCATTATATTTCTAGCTGATCATGAGAAAACAAAATGACTGATCATTCCCTGTGGTACATTAGCTGGTCTCTAGCTGTGGGTCAGTAATTGGAAATAATTATTCTTTAGATAACACTGTTGAGACCATAAGTAACAATGCAGCTTATCAAGAAATGTTGCAGGGTCTCTTTTTTTTTGAAGGCGTTTGACAGAGATCTGGAGCAGAGAACTTACTGATATCTCCCTTTGTTTCAAGAGAAGATTTCTGGACACCCATTCAAGCTCCACACTCCATCCATAGCATGTAACAGTACTGCCATTGCTATTGCTTGTTCCATTGTGAGACTAATAATTTCACAGGGCAGCCACTCTGCAACCTTTTATTCTGATCTGCACTGAGGCAGATGTGCTTTCTCAGGCAGGGCAGTGTGCTTGGCTTTGTCATATGCTTACTTTTACTTATGTCCTTCATTAAATTCCGGTGCCAGTGATTTTTATTACCAATGTAGTTGTTTTGGTTTAGGAACTTTTGTTTTGTTATGCACAAAAGAATCTCTACACATTATTCTATACATTTAGAAGAGTACAAAAAGAAGAACAGAGAAAAAAAAGCAGAATGGGACTTCTGATTTGATTAGTCATGTCTATACAAGTAAGTATACTACATTATTTATTGTTGTCTTTTTTATGTTCACAGGGCCACAGCTACTCATAGGGGCCAAGTTATATTCAAGGATGCCTTAGCACAACAGCTGTGTGAACAGGGAGGTAAGTCACCATAATTCTGAAAATATCTGGCAAATATTTTCCATTGTACCTGTGTGTCAGTGTTACTCTTCATGAAAGCTATTCTGTAGAAAAGTTAATATCAGGATCTTATTTACATTTTTAAAACTGATGCTTTCTTTGGCTTCATACTTCCCATTAGCTATCCAGGAAACCCCATTGTCCTCTCTGCTACATGTTGGGGAATATACAAAACTTCAAGTAGCATTATGCACATTCCTGAAATCAGCCTGTAATAACCAACATTTCTTTTCTGTCAAAACCACAAGCTGAGTTTTAATTCTGTCTGTATTAACTGTAAGCAATATGCCTACAGCAAAATAAAGCAAAAGCTTTATTTACCGTCCAACTCACACATGTCCTTGTGAAGAATCTGCCTTCCCATTTTGTGAAAGTAGGACATTGAACTTTTGCCATCACCTACAACATTTGATCATTTTTATAGCTAAACAAAATGTTTGGCTTACACAAACTTAAAAAATCTAATTGTGCTGCTTATCCTTTTGATGAATAACATAAAAAATAAACATCCTGTTGTCAGCTCTTGTCTACAAACAGTACTCTACTTTGAACCTGATTCACTAAAACAGTAAGAAGTAGAGAAAGTATCCATCATTTTTGGTACAGGAGAGAAAGGAATTTCTGTGCTGATCCAGTTATATCAGCAAAATTCCAGTGCTATTTCCGTGTGAAAAGAAACAATGGAACATGGGCCAAACTATATAAAATAAATATTTTAAAATTGGAAATGTGTTGTCATATTGAAGCAGAAGAGAAAACCCCATAAAATACATCCTTTGGGGACATTAGTGCTATAGGGTTGATGTTTTTTCCTATGAGTTTGTGAGTTTGGAATAAGCCATAAGATTTCTCCCTGCTGGAGGAAAATACCTTGTTAAGTAGAGACAAGTGGGTAGAAATCCATCCATGCAGACTTTGACAGTCCTTCTTCAGACATGCTGTTCCATGAGATTTTACTAGGAGAGCTGATGGAAGAAATTTTAATTCTTTCACCACTCTCTGCTTTACATTTCTGCAATTTTGGAGCACAACCTAACCTCAAATAAACATTTTAGTGAAACTTATGTTGATTAAAACAGTAGGTCCTTACGTTACTGCACGCTGTCCCCAAGTTCACAGGAGCTCTGTAGAACAAGGAGAAAATAGGATTTCGATATCAGTTGTATGTAGAGAATAAAGGATGTTGAGATGTGCCATTCCTGAGCCTTCACTGTCTGCTCAGCTGTGACAATCCCTGTGTGGCCTCCTCCTCCCATCCAGCCACTGACAGTCACGTCCTGCACCGCTTCCCTGAATGGGTCTTCAGCTTCCCCACCTCATCATAGCCCCCCATGTCTTTATAACTTCTGTGTTTCCCGTGATTTTCCCAGCAATTCTCTTTGTTTATACACAGTCACATCAGAAACTCTCTGGATTTATCATCCTCAAAATATGTGATGTCATTGTGGTAACTGCAAACATCAGATCTGACTTAGTCAAGGGTCACCCAGAGGTACTGTTCTGTGAGCAGTTGACAGTGTAGGACAACTGTGTAATCAGAGACCAAATTCCTTGCAATACTGACGTGCAAGCTTCTCAGATGTTCTCTTGGTTCTTCTCCCACATTTTTATCCTCACCATGGTTTATCTCCACCTTATTTCCTAGCTCAGTCACAGTTTCCTTGACTTCAATATTCAACCACTACATTGCCCATTACCCTTCCTACCATCCCTTCCAGCACCAGGCTCTCCTCTGCCTTTTTATTCTCATTTCTTCAGCAGACAGTGTGCATTGCATTAGTCTCTAACCGCTGCATACTATTATCACTCTTGTACTATTGGAATTAATTTTCCTATTCAAAGAAAAGAGGCTTTCTTTGAAGCAGACCTCACTTCATTTATTCCAGTTTCATCAACACCACTAATGTAAACAAAGGACTCTTTCAGAAAGAATTAGTGAATTTATTTAGATGCAAATATCAAATTAATATATATGCAAAACAGCAAGGTAGATTGACATAAATGAGGTTTTGTGGTCTGTTTCTAGCCCTAAACATTACTGTACTGAAATGCTGTAGCGAATGATGTGACATATCAAGTAAAGAAAGATAAAACCCCAGGGCAACTTCATAGATTTATTACAGGCCATCTTCTTAATAAGTATGTTCACTGGAGGTGATATCAGACTTCATAATATCTAGTAAAAAGGATATACATGAAGATGTGAAAGTACCAAGATATCTCAGAAATCATATTCACTGTGGCTGTCCACCCTCGTATGTGCATTAGTAAATTCTAATAGAGTTAATGGGATTTGTGCAGTGAAAGAAAAGTGGGTTTTTGTATTTTGAAGATAATTAGAGTATGATAAAGGGTAGTGTTAAGAGATGGCAATGCCAAACAAGCAGGCATATGTATAATGTAAATGGAATGAGAAATTATGCCATAGGGAAAGACACTAAAGAAAGTAAAAAATTGCTCAAAAAGCTTTGTGTTCAGAAAATAATATATATTTTAGGAAGTGAGAAAGATCTTTGACACTTGATGTGAGCTTTAAATTTTATGAGAATTACATTGAAGAAAGGAGACATAAAAATTATCATATAGTTAATCCAGAACAAAGAGGAAAATAACCAAAACTTGCATAAGGAAAGACAGTAAAGGTAGATGTCTTATAAATACTTCTAAGGACAATTAAGGATCATAAGGACTGATGATATTCCTGCCAGTAATAGTATATTTATTTATCCATGTGTTTAACTTGTTGATCTAATAGCAAAATAAATGGAAAATAAGGTAAACTTAGTATTGTGCATATTGATTCATATTTACTCCTGGCTTGAGTAGAACAAAAATTGTACATTAATAAACAGTATCATAATTAAAATGGAGCTGGCAAGACATCAAACCTGGCTGCATTGTTCTGTAGAACAGTGATGCTGCTGGGAGGAACAGCTTGTGGTGCACAAGCCCTGCCTGCCTTTGCTGCACCAAGTAGGATTCTGATGGGTAAGGAGGCCATTCCTCTGATACACTGTGTAACTTTGGACCAGTAGCACCATTCT
The DNA here is from genome assembly GCF_025592945.1 of Manacus candei. Classification (NCBI taxonomy): domain Eukaryota; kingdom Metazoa; phylum Chordata; class Aves; order Passeriformes; family Pipridae; genus Manacus; species Manacus candei. The sequence continues at coordinate 1,471,120 of NW_026138111.1, read as the reverse complement.
TTGGAATAAGGACCACACTGGGAGATTTGTGAGTGTGTATGTTTAGTTCTGACTGACTAGCAGAGTATCTCAAAACAGAGAGAGGGAACCCTGAGAGATGGAAAAGATGAAGGAAGCTGTCCCCTCCTAGTGCAATATCATTCCCTTCTCCATAATTCCCAGAATTTTATAGAATTTCATACTCAATGCCACAAATTATAGGACTGGGTTTCTTTTCTTACGAAACCTCTCCACAGCCTGACAGATGTCTCCACACTGAAAGCAGATCCTGAGAATTGGCCCAGACTCTCTTTTATTGGGAACTTTTGCCTGAATGTTTTGGAAGACCTTTCAGGTGTGTTTTGTACCTTTTAAAATTTAAGAACACTCTGAAAAACAAGTGCAAAACAGATTACAGGCTCTCTGGCTTGATCAGAGCAGTATTTTACAGAGCAGAAGACTGTAGTTTAGAGCTGGTATATTGTTCCTTGGTTTACGTGTCAGCAAGAATAATGCAGCCCTTGGGCAACACACTGACTCTCCCTAGGGAATGTTCAGCCTCTATCATTCTATAGCAACTTTTTCTGCAAGTAGAGAGAAAGTGTTAGAGAGAATCTAAATAAAAGCATAAATTTCCTTTTTCATCTTCATCTGGCTGCTAATGACAAGGAGATTAGACTTTTTCATAATCTGAAAACCAGAAGATACCTCCCACCACACCTCATTTGTCATGAATTGATGAGCAACAGCTGATGGCCACTGGCTGTTGAACTCTGAGCATGGTGTTTGTCTGGGAGCATTTGAGCATCTGTGTTACTGTAGTTCACTTTTCCCTTATATTGAAGAAACTACAAAGTTCAGGATTCTGAAAAAAAAAAAAGGTCTATTTTCTACTGAGTTTTAAAAATATTTTCTTATGCTGCATTTTTTACCTGTCTCTATATACAGTCTTGACCCCCCAGATCTGTGGAATGTGGGTGTCAATAGTACAAATGGATATTGCTGGGACATGTGTTTAATTTGCATTATGCTTGCTCTTTTTATCTGAATGGAGACTGGTTTTACCTAACAATTAACTATTACCATGTTTAATGATTTTTGATCTTCTTTTTCCACTGAGAACAGGAACACCACCAAACCTTTTTTCCCTCCTCACATTCCAGTTTCTCTATCTGAAGATGACATTCCCTTCCTATTTCTTTCATATTTCCCTCCCTGCCAGTTTAACCAAAAAGGGGCATATCTAAACTGGCTTAACCTTTCAGCGGCCTTACTTCATCCACAGAAAAATTTAACCTTTTACTCCAAAAGATGCCTTCATTCTCCCTCATCTCATTGACACAGAACCCCACAATGTCCCCATTGACTTTTGAATTCCTCAGCACTTTCCTCAAGATTCTCACGCTTCCAGTTTGACTGTGCCCTTTCTCTCCCTGAATCACTCTGTATTATACACTGTCATGTCTGCTTTTCCTTACCAAAGGAATTGCCTTGTCTTACAAGCACCCTACATTTCCTTACGTTTTGCTCATGCCTCTTCGATTGTGACCTCAGTTAAGCTGTGCTTCCATTCTTTGCTCAGTACAATTCATCTCTTGTAAAGCTCTGTATAAACCCAGGGTGCTAGTTAAAAGTCAAATAACAAATTCATTTACTTTACTTTTTAAAAAGGTACAACTTCTCATTCAAGCTAAGATGCATTTTGGAGCCATACAAATACTGATTCTAAATTTAAAGTCATCCAACCGTGTGCCTAAGGAACATCTAAGAAAGTGAATCATGATTTAAAGGGTGAACTGAGGTGGTCTTTCTTTTTCCCTCTCAGTTTGAAGTATTGTATAATTCCTTTTAAATTATAAATTTATATCTTTACACTGTATAGCTACGCTACACCATATAATTTCTTTTAGCTTTGTCATATTGTCTGAGGAAACTCCATTTGACTTTAGCCACAATGTATGGCCTATGGAAAAATCCATATTACTTTAAAGTAAGTCATTCTATATATTGATTAAAAAGGCAGATCTGAAAATATTTTAAAACTACTACAATTGGGTTTGGTTTATTTTCTGAATCTCAGTTATTTTGGGGGCCCTTAAATACAACACTTCAAGATTCACATAGTGCTGTTTTGCAATGAAATCTAAAATTTAATATAGAAATTATTTATAGAGAGATTAAAGTCTAGGTTTATCATTCATTAAATGGTACCTTCACAGTATTTTTTTCATATTCAGCTCTGGAATTTAAATCAAAAATCAGATGATGGACTACCTGAGGCAAAAATACTTGGACTTCTTAGATCCTGTAAAGACTTAGGAAGCCTTAACCCCTCCTCAACATAAAGTCTGTATTTGTAAGAACAACCTTTTGTCCAACATTAAGTGTTTGCTTAATTCTACCTTTAGTTTTTTAAATGATTGATTAGTAGGACTAGTAGGCACCTGCACAATTGCCTTCATTTCAGTCAGTTGGTGTAAGCAGCTTTGTTTTGCAATGCCAAGAAACCTGGGATGAATGCTAGTCCAGTCATTCATTTTCATTTTGAGATCTGATCTACTCTTATTTAAGTCAGCTTTCAGTTGAGTTACTTTCAAAGACTAATGAAATTTGCTTGGGCAATTAATGAGTCTGCCCATGGTATGACCTGATATGACCATCCTCCTCACGGATGGGCACTTGCAGGATGGTTCCCAGCCACACCTGTGTTTGCAGTCGATCATCCCTTAGTACTGTTCTGGAACTAATGGAAAGGAGTAATGCAGAAAATCAAAGACAGAAGTCTTCTATTAAGCCTAGCCTCTTACAACAACTAGAGTATTACAAATCCCATGCCATAATGTACTTCTTTTCTTGCAGGCAAAATCCAGAACAGTTTCCATTGCTCAATCTGGGAGATAATTTATTTAATCCAGTTTAATATGTTTCTTTTGTGCAAGCATTTTTCAAAAGGTTTCTATCAAAATTTACTCTTTCCCATGGAGAAAAACAACACCTGGCACTACAAGGGACAAATGCAGTCTTCTCCACTGTAGGATTCACCAGTGCAGTCCAGCATTATTCTGGAGGCAGTGCCAACCATAACATGCAATAGGAGTTGTATTCCTCCAGATTTTGAACCATCGGCCATTGCTAGAGTCATTATTAGCAGTACTTCTAGGGAAGGCCAGGCAACATGGGTAAATTTCTTGTATAAAAAGTGAAGAAAATTAGCCACATAAAGGAAAAAAAATTCATATTTCTGTCAGTGTATGATTTCTGTTCAACAACAGACTCTTAAGAAGGTCTTTGTTCTTGGCTGCAGTAAAGCTTTCAGTGTTTCTGTGGTTGTTTTCAGTGCTACGTATGTATATATACACATATATACATATGTACATATATGCATGAGATTAGTGTGTGTTTATATATATTTTTTATGGTTAGTAGATGGAGTAAAACATGTCAGTCTTCCAGTTAGTAAGTTAGTTAAATCAAAGTTTTCTGTAACATGTAAATGGATGTTTGCCATCCTTTTCTGGTCTGCAGATTCCTCAGTTGTTGATTGCTCAGTCTTCTTAATCCCCTACTTCCCCATGAAATGTTGCAATTTCATTACAGAATGTCATGCCTCCTTGCAAACCCAGTATTTAAGGAGTAAGCAGGAAGGGAGAAACAAAATTCTTGAGATTTGTGTTGGACTTTCTATTCAAATGACTATGTGTGAGAGCTCTACACAGATTGCTGCATTCATTTTTATGTTTATTTTTAATTTGTCAGATGTTATGACAGAAATTGCAGTACTGCAGTAATTTTTTGCAAATATGCTGAAGAAATCAGGAGTACTGGTACAATTTAGGTCAGTGCCCAATAAGAAATAGAATCATCAGAAGAATCCTGGCTTCAAAAATTCTCTTTTTTGGGGTTTTATTTTAACCAAAGTCCAAAATTAAGCTAGAAATATAAATCCATGGGTGAGGTACTGAGAGGCAAAAGAAGTAGCTGCTTCCCAGGAGCTTAATTACTCCCTTTGCCTCCATTAAAGAGGTGTGATTTTGGATTTAAGGTCAGGCAAGGCTATGGATGTAGCAGGTACCATGGAGTATCCAGCACACTGTGTAGCCAGCTTCTAGACTTCTCCATACATTTGTAGGTAGCTTCTGCCCTTTCAGATAACATTCTGGTTTAATTTCTGTAATGTTACACCAAGACTCCTGTTGCAAAGTGTTAGTATAAAACAACTTAATAAAGTTTTGTCATTTCACACACACGTACCACCCATGCAGTGTGTCATTACAATATTCTACTGTGTCTTGGAAGGCAAGAACCTACTGAGGAGTTGATCAGCAATGCCTGTAAAAACATGCTTTGATATAAGTGTTTGATTCAGTGATTTGCAGAGTCAAACTGATATTTATTGCACTAGGAATATTAGGATTATTTCACCCAAACATATACCCAGTAAGATGTTGTTCAGTGCAGTATAAATGATCAAAGTGTGGCGTTTTTTGCTCACTTGGACTATTTATTGTATTCAACCTAATTCCTGCTCTCTTTGTTGATCAATGAATTACTGAATCTTAATCCAATCTTAATCCTAGAATCATAATTCTAGGCTACTAGTGATCTTTCTTTCCTTGCTGTACAATCAGTGCTTACTCTCATTTATTGTGATGTGTATTTTAGTTAAGAGAATAATACTTTATCTTTCTTATTATATTTTTGTTACTTTTGGGGTTTATCACATTTTTCATAGTTAAACTCTCAGGATAGTTGACTATGAATGCACTGTACAATTTGTTTTAAGAATAATCAATTTTTAATGCTGCAATTAAGCTCTGATCATAGAAGATACTCATGTGTTGTGTGTCTTTGTTTTCTGCAGCTCCAACAGAAGCTCCCTTACATCCACACCTAGGTAGGTGATTTGTCATTCTCATTACTAAAACTCAGAATCACTAACTATTATAATAAAAAATCTGTAAGGTCATATGAAACTAGGTCTGGGGAATTCAAATAAAAATGAGATTCATACAAAATGAATTGAATCATGTCTCTTTCTGATTAGTTGTTTCTTCATTGTGGTTTTTATTGCTGTATTATTTATTGCCTTTGAATCCTTGCAGTGTGAGTATGTCATGCTGCAGAGCTTTTCTTCATAGCTGTGTGTTAGAGCATCTGTTTGCATGAGAACCTGGACTGGAGCATCTCTCCTATGAGGACAGGCTGAGCTGGGATTGTTCAGCCTGGAAAAGAGAAGGCTCCGGGGAGACATTAGAGCACCTTTCTGTACTTAAAGGGAACCTACAAGAGAGATGGAGAGGAATTTTTTGCAAGGGGATGTAGTAATAGAACAAGGGGAAATGGCTGTAAACTGAAAGAGGATAGATTTATAACAGATATTAGGAAGAAATTCTTTACTGTGAGGATAGTGAGACCCCGGAACAGGTTGACCATAGAAGTTGTGGATGCCCCATCCCTGGGAGGGTTCAAGGCCAGGTTGGATGTGACTTTGAATAACCTGGTCTAGTGAAACATGTCCCTGTTCTTGGCAGGGCGGTTGGAACTAGATGATCTCTAAGGTCCCTTTCAAACCAAACCATTCTAGGATTCTATGACCCATAGCCCTGAGCGTGGGACAGCACCTCACACCAGTGCTGGGTTACTGGGAGGAAGATTTTTTTGCTAGTGCACCTCCAAGGTGTACCCAGGAGCAGCACGCTGCAGCACACTGCCCTGCACCCACCAGCCTATGTGCTGCAATTTGATTAGTCCGGGACAGATTCTGACATCCTTGCTCAGTTTCAATAGAAAGTGATACTTCAGTCATTTAATGAAAGTGTTTGTAGAGAAGGATCTGTGTAATACAAACACAGGTGCCAGAGTTTGGGGATGTGGAGTGGTTTTGTTGGTCATCATATGTAAATCAGACAGTAAATCCAGGTGGGAAATTGGAGTCTAAAGTTTGCGGACCGATGGTTAGAAATATTTGCATTACATAACTCACAGTTTATGTTCCTTAAATGAGTTGACCTTTACTGTCAACTCCACTGATAGCAGCAGAGAAATTCCAGTGAGCTCATGATTTTTGCTTATGAGTTGTCAGAATGAATCCCCTGACTGTAAGAACTATAATACACTCACTAAAACTTCTCATCCCTTCTTGTGCCCACGTTTACAAAATCTGAATTCAGAAGGATTTTTTTCTGAACATTCAGAAAACTAACAATTTGGAACAAAAGGTTTTAAAAGATTTAGCGTGTGCTTGATGATTTCATCTTTTTATAACCATCACACTTTGGTAATGGGAACACTTCTTTTTTGTGGTACTACCATTCAAAGTAAATAAAAAACCTGTAACTAGGAAGCCCTAGCTTTTGTAGCTAGCATATCTTAAAAAGCTCATTTCCTCATTTTACTATACATAACTAGCTCTAAGAAAGGGAACATTTAGAAAGCACTGGGTGATAACACTGGATTTTTTTTCCTACATTGCTTTCTTTTCTTTGCAGCTGAACTGCACAGTGACAGCATTATCTTACGAGATGACTTTGACTCTGACCATGAGCAAGAATTGAATCCTACCATGTGGTGAGTTTCAGACTTCTGCTTTCCCTTAAATGCATTTGAGCAAATGAAAACATTTTGGTTATTATAGTCAGGACCTAAATATATCGGTTTATTGATTAATTGAGTAATTGATTAATGAGTGAGTGAGAAATTCTAAGCCTCCTAAAGTGAGGGACAAATTCTCATGGATTTCAAATTTTTAATTAATCCAAAAATAGAAGGAGCATATCTGAGCTCAGCGAATATTTTTGAATGAAGATTTTTGTTTCTTGAAAATTTAGATGTCTGTTGGTGGAGCCTGTAGGAGTGACACCCCCAGTGCTACCTTAGCTCAGGACTGGAAACAGTCACAGACTGTTAGCTTTTAGTCAAAAGGAATGTTCTTTTAGCAAAGATAACTCTTAGAACAGACCTCTCAATCTTAAATATTAATAATTTTACCACCACCTTGGTCACAGAGATAGGGTACCATTCATATTATAAGTACAAGGTCACAGAAGAGGGAGTTGTATGTCTCTAACAGTACAAAACTGATTCTGTTCTGGATAGTGAATATATCTACAGGTCGTATTATACTCAGATAAAGACATCTCTTGGACTTAACATGAAGTTTTGAAGGTTGGAGCCTACTTTTTTATATGAGATCATTACTGAGTTTTCTATTCCTTCTGATCCTATTTCATAAGTATAACTAATTTTATTAATTTAATTCATACAAGACATAGAAATATTTGAGTGGGTTAGTTTATCTTGTTTAAATAAATTCTTGATGGGCATTTTAGCAGTTACCTGCATTTGTTAGTTAAGAATACATATGTTCTGTGAAATCTGACTTCATTTTCCTTTTTATTAAGGCCTGTCACAGCTTTCCATCTGTTCAGGTCTTTCACAGTTTAACCATCTCATGTAAAAATGCTGTGTTTTATGGAATTTTATGGATATTTTTATTTTGCACACACTGATTCTAATAACTTTTAATTTGTGTCTACAATTTTTGCTCCTTTTGTTCCTTTTGTATCAACTCTTTAAAAATGTTTTTCTGGACAGAGGCATTAAGGGTCTGCAATACTATACCATGAAAAACCCTCTTTCTTTATGGGTATGAATAGATCAAGGACTCTTAATGGGTTACAGAATAGCTGCCAAGGTAGATAGCTTTAGCAGCAGTGTGTTAAATGGACTTGAGTGGAAAAAAATGAGAAGAGACATTATTTCCCCACAGATGTCTCATAACTCACAGAGGACTTGTCTGTTGGGAGCCTCCATAATTTATTTATCCATTGCTCTCAACTTTAAATTCATCCTTGCTTTATGGAAGTCTCAACAGAGAAATTTCAGACTAAAAGAACCCCCAGACTTCTGCTCCTTTTGTCCCCAGTATTTTGATTTGATCCCTCTGGAATAAACTTTCCCCACCTTGATTAGTGAGTCAGAGCAGAAAGGTGGGTGCTGTGAGAGAGAGTCCCAGAACTCACTGCAATCCTGAGACAGGTTTTCCTGTAATAATAGCAGAAAACCAGCATTTTCAGCAATGTTAAATACAAGTTGAGCACAAATAAAAGAAATCTGTAATGAGGTACCATGAGCTTTTCAGCATAAAGGGTTCGTACAGTAGCTCTGCCTCCAGTGAGGACCTGCTTGGTGGCAGAAAGCCCGTTCTCATTTGATTGTCTAGTGGGAGTTAAATCAGGAATTATTAACAGTTGTCGCCATCCATCCTAAAATTGCATTTTTTCCCCTGGCAGCTGCTAAAATCCCATCTTTACCACAGACAATTGTGGTAAGTGCTGGAGCACTGTTTCCAGCCCTGCTTGGTCCTGGCCTGCCATGATTGGAGTGCGCGGCAGCAGCTGCCTCGTGTGCACAGATACCCCACGGGGGCCGTGCCACCAGGGGCCACTTAGACTAAGCCACTCCAATAATTTCTGAAACCATTATTTGTGTAAAGATGAAAAGAGAAGTATTTGTATTTTCCTATGATCTTTTCAGTTCACAAATCCTACATAACACTGTTTTGGAAATGATTAATATTTTCCTGCTCCTCCTGATCCCCCGTCTGGCATGTGCAGCTCTGGCAGACATGTACCATCCAAGTGCACGAGCAAAGCATTTTAGTGCTTCTGTGTGTGTCTGATTTTATGAGTCCCAACAGAGCCTGTGTGTCACTCCGTTGCTGGGAGAGGCCTCACATCAAATAACTATTTTACACAAGGGCACTGTATGATTTCCAGAGTGACTGCCTGGTTTTTATGGAATTCTGCTCTTTCAAATACATTAAAAGACACATCTTTCCCAGCAACCATCTGTTTCTTTGGAGGCTCAGGAACAGGGAAGGAGTGTGTATGAGTGTTTCTGGAGCTGTAGAGGGAAGAGAATGGGAAGGTTGGGATGGGGTTCTTCATAAACAGAAAAATCACAGCGCCTGGGAATGAATTCCTGACCTAAATCAAAGTTTGGTGACTGAAAGAAAGAAGGAGAATCTGCTAAAGTGGGAAAGGGACAGGAAGAAGTGGAGGCAGGAGAAAACACATAAGGAGAAGGAAGGAGGAAGATTTCTGTGCTGAGAATGCAGTATGCCTCATGGGAGCATGCCTTATCTTTCTCATTTTCTGGGGATTCAACCACTATGAGGATTTTCTTGTGTGGTTTGTCCAACTAATTTTTATATTATTTCCTCCCAGTGTGCAATCATGTCAGACTATGATTAATTTCAAAGTCCCCAACCCATAAGCAGAAGTCTGCTTACTTAAGCAAAGATTTTCTCACTTCTTGGGTCTTACTTGCCATTAGATTTACAAAGATCTCTTGTTTTGTGAAACAAATACCCTTCACACATTCATAAATGTTCAATTTATTTTATGTCTGACATGTTAGCTATGGAAGTTAAGGTAGGTAAGTGATTCCCAATCCATGGTAAATGTAGCACCAATGTTGATGCTCAGTGGGTCACTGCTGACTTGTGGAAGTAATTAAACAGTAATGTTTAGTGCATTTTTCAATGAGTAGTCCAATAGTACAGGTGAGTGGTGGTCCATGAGACTTGCTGGAAACTGACAGGACAGTGTTTGATCAGAAAGCTCAGAAACTATGGAAGTAATGGATTTCCTCTGTAGGGAAAGGGAATCTGTACCATGTACCACTTGCCAGGGAAGGATCAGGGAATGGCTGGATGAGAAGAGGTCCAGTATGAGTGGTATCAGGAAGACTGTCTAGGTCATTGAGAACCTGTTCCTGTGACCATCTTGCCTCCATGTAGCCTCATAAAACTGCAGTGGAGAGTATAAAAAAGGTGCTATATAAGAGCTAAACTAGATCAAAAAAGATCAAATCTAGAATAAATACTGTTTAACCCTATGATAAATAATTTAATGTGAAAAAAGTTGCATAAATTAGTACAGAGTAGATGCTGACATTAATGTATGTTTCGGTATAAACAGTTTTAATAGTAGTACTGTAGAAAACAGGGGATTCAGTACATTTAAAAGAAAAAGAACCTGTACAGAAGCTTGTTGCTAGCTAAACTCTCCTTCCCAACTCGATGTCATGTTTCATCTCAAAGCCTATCAGCATGCCAAACAGCAATCACTTACAGAAGACACACTTGTCAAAGATGACATAAAGAATAGCTGAACATGTAAAATCAATCAATAAGAAACAGAGATTCTCTTGGTCATCACTTCTTCATGGTATATGAGAAATGTACAGGTACAGTGATATTTCCAGTGGCAAAGAGGTGGAGGAAAGCTTTGTGACAGCAGAGAGAGGTCCTAAAGTGGTTTCCAAATTGCACTAAAACTGTGGGATTAAACTTCAGAAAGATTTATGTTTAAAAATCTCTTGGCAGTTTGAGATGTTTATCTTCTTTATAGTTCAGACATCACAAAAGACATCAGTCAATATAACATCCACAAACTCAGGTATTGTAGAGGGAAACAAGATGAAAAATAGGGATGGGGAGACAGATGTTTCCCCTTCAGCAAAGTGAAAAACAATAGCAGAGAGAGGTGGGACTCTCTAAGTCAGAGATGAGAGCGATGGCAGGTCTGCAGAGAAGTCATCTCCATAAATGCGACACATGTCAGCAGTGGCAGCGAGTACCAGCTGTGAAAAGAAAGCTGAACTGATTTTAATGTGCTAAGATTTTAGACCAGGCAGGTGTGAAAGATAATGTAGAAAGCTGCACCCAGCCAGGGCAATTAATACTGTCTCCTGTTTGTATAAATGGAAAAGAAATTAACCTTCCTGTCTTCACCAGGAGAGGAGCAAATTGGATCGTTTCTAAACACGTAGTACTATGACGATGATCTGAGGAACAGCAGATCAATTATCTTGCTCTTCATGCATTCTTGTCAAGCTAATGAGCAGTTTATTGTCAAAGGTAATGCATTTCAAAGAGAACACAAAGGTTTGAATCAGGATTATCAACAGACATCTGATTTCTTATGAGAGGAGTTATCCTAGAAAAGATGAGTGATGATGAAATTGCTGCATTATCAGGATAATGTTTCTGGATTTCCAGACAATATTTCATAGACCACATTACAGGAGTAGAACAGATGAACAACTGAATCACTTTTTATTCATTGAAATATGAGAATTAAAAAATTAAAATATTTCTTGGATTATGTATCCTGACCTTTCACAAGGCACTAAGTGATCCCTACGTAGTATTCACGACAAAGTTTTCCTGCCATATCTGTTTCTCCCTGCACATACCGTGAGTCCAGGCAGATGTTCTAATGTACTCAGAAATGTAGGGGCAGACAATGAAAATAATTTTCACAAACAGCCATAATCCTACAGAATTCCAGGTATTCTTCTAGTTCCTGTCCCTCTGTTCTTCAGTTATCAGAGTTTAGGGCTCGAGTAAAATTTAGATAGCAGCAAACACGTCCTCTGTGAACTCTGTGACATGCTCATACAGGTAAAAAACCTCAAAGATTTTTTTATATCTTTGACTTTGTTTCTGGAAGTGGAGTTGAAAGTGATCTTTAATAGAATCTCAGCATAAGGTAGGGATTTGGAAATTGGGAACAAGACATTCATCTTTGACTTCTTTAATGGACCTGAGCATAAGGAAGCCAGGCCTATGCTGAACTCACCCAGGACCAACTGAAGAGACCCAAAATAAAATGTGCAACCAATTATTCACCACATCTATGCATCTGAAAACCTAACATCTGTCACTCAGCAAACCTTAGCACTCAGAGACCTGCAGGGTGTTGTTCGGGTTATTGTACGCTGGCCAGAGTTAACCCATTCTGCCCAAAGGTACCCACACTAGAGATTTCTAATCGCTGCCTGGGTTTGATCAGCACCTGGGTTTGCAGCAGCCCATCCTTTTGATTACGTGGCCCCTGTAGGGAAAAGCTCTCTTAGCCCCATGGGGTAGCTGACAACACTACCAGCTTCTTCCTAACAATGCAGGTGAAGATTTCATTTGCCCTGTCCAGGACCATGGTGGGGTGATGATTTTCAGATACTCAGGAACAGAAAAATCCTACTCCAAGGAGTTTACAGAAAGACTTGCAGAGGTTTAGCAGAACACTTACTAACGAAAAGACAGACAAGCAACATAAATTAAGAAAAGGGTTGGAAAAAACGCAGATCCAAGGAAATTTGTGTAGGAATCACCTGTACATTGATAATATGTATCAATTATCTATGTTCTACTATGATCACTGAAATCTCTATCATATATGTTGACAGCAAGACCCTATCTCCTTGGGATTTATTCCTTTCCATCCAATTTTCTGTAAGATCTGCTGTCCAGAAATTAGCCAAAGAATGAAAAGACAGAAGAAAACCAAACCTTTACACATTCTTAAACTACATCTGGACTGTGGTCACGGGAATGTGTACTTTTGGTGACATTGTACATCAGAAAGGGTGGCCACTTTGTATGAGAGAAGCCAAAGAAAAAACTGCTTAAGCACCCCTTGTATAAGTCCATTGCAACTGAAACTCTAAAAAATTTCAGTTATCAAAGTACAGAAAAAATTCAGCAAGAAATAGAGTTTGGTGTGAGTTCACCTTTGTTTATAACGAAGCTGTTGCTGGAGTAAATGTTTGCCTGTAGTTTTGATGATTAAGCTGAGCTTTGGATACCTGAAGGCAATGCTGGTCAGTACCATCTCAGGCAGCTTGTTGGGGGCCAGGAGTATCTCAAATATTTTTTGAAATTCTGCTTCTCATGCCAAGATCCAATGCCCTGATCCTCAAAGGTGAGGGAGACAGCCCTTTCCATGTGTTCTGCAGTCAGGTTGCCCACAAAGTCCTTCATATTAAATTAAGAAATATCAGAGCAGTTGCAATTAGTTGCTTCTGCAGCACTTACCAGCCTCTTTGAGAATTTCTTCATAGTTTTTTCCCTGAAAGGTGAGCAGAGTGGTAACTCTGTTAGTAGGAATATGGGATATGACAAATACAAATAGAAGCAACAGCAAATCCCACGTTACAGCAGCTGAGCGGTAGGAGCCTCTTGGTGCACATTTTTGGGGAGGGTCTGCAGCCTCAAGCCTCCTGGCCCTTTGGAGAAATAACCCTGCAGGAGCAGGACCAGAAGAGGAGCTAATTCCAATCCCTTGTCCTCAGCTGTTCCCTATGGTAACTCCACAATGGTGGTTTTATGTATGGTATATAAAATGTGCAGCGAGGATTTTGTAGGAAGAGTAACTTCAGGGTAAGTTATACATGTAAAAGTTCAACTTGGTTGCCCTTGGTGAGATGTTTTCCATTCGATGAGCAGGGACACCCTTTTTTAGAGGGTGTTGCCGTGGGAGTTAGGTGCTGAAAAAATCTCCGGAGCAGTTAATTAGGGGTGAGATAAGAAAGGGTTTATTATGCCAAGGCTAAGATGTTACAAGACACGCGCCGCAGTGCCTGAGAGGTTACATTTTATAACACCATCCATCCAATCCCAGATGTGTCCACCCTGTGGCCTTTACTCTGGTCCACCCTGGGTCCACCCCCTGAAAATGGGTCTGGGGTGTGTTTCGGGACCCTCTGTTGATCCCATCTTCATCTTCATCAGAACACAAAGGGTACATAGTCACCCAATTCTTGACCGTGTTCTGTGGTTTAGGCCCTGATATGCTGTTCTGCCAACAATCTAGGCCTTGCCTTGACAAAAGACTAAACATTTCCACTGGATTCGGGAGTAGGGGTGATATAGGGAGCATAGAATGGGGTAAGAGGGCTAAGGAATGTGTAAACAAGGGTGCTACAGAGAAAAGGAAAGGGACAAGGAACAAAGGAGGGAGGGTTGCTGCTTTTAAAATCTACTTATAAAACTTATAAGGCTTACCAATATTAGAAAAATAAAAAAACATTGGGGGCTTAAGGCATCAAGGGGAAACAATTTGCAGAGCGCAAGTACTTACTCACAAGGGCCTTTCACAATGGGCAGCTCTAGTACACCATACGTACAGTTGCTCAACCTTTATGCTTACCACTGTGATAACAAGTAGTCCAATTTGAGCACCAAGATAAAGCAGTCTGATTCTACAGTTTACAGGCCTGGTGCAGTCTCGAATGTACAGCTTCTGGTTTCCTTTTGAACATGGTGTGCTCTTCCCGCAGGTCTGAGTGCAGTAACTGTGAGGTTGGAGAGCACTGCGGGGTGATAATGCACGGCAACGCCGTCACTTTCTGCGAGCCATATGGTCCCAGAGAACTGGTAAGTGAAGGCTGGCTCACCTGCCAGGGCTGGGGCTGCAGGCTATGAATCGAAGCTGCGTCGGCTGCAGAAATGTTGGTGTGCTTGAGGAGTTCAGCAAAGAGGCTCTTAAGCAAGGTGATAGGCCCATAGAAGCGCACCCAGGGACTTCCCAGCGTTTTAAACCATAGGTTTGCAAGGGACAGTGTCTTAATTTGGTGTGTATCCAAGTTATTTAAAGTATCCCTGAAATGCTGAAAAGTCAAGGAAATAGAACTGTGCTGTCGCAGGCATCATTCTCTTTTTATTTTCAACAATGAAATAGAGACAGGGTTCATTTTTCTTCTATTATGTTATTAGTCATGTCCCGTTTTTTCATGTAGCTGTTGACAAATGTTAATTTGGTTGTAAAACATCACTTGTGGTCAATGAATCCTACAGATTTAAACGCAGCCTGGAGCAAGCACCTGCCAGTCTCAGGAAAGTGTATGTAACAGATTGATCCATGATGAACGGGACAGAATTCATTTTGTTAGGGGTTAGTTTGGTCATAAAATTGCTATAAGAAACAACGTGGTGCAATTTGCATTAACATGGGGTCATCTGGGGGTGTGTGGGAAATGAATTGCAGTACATATAACCAATGCCCACACACTGACACTGGGCAGATAGCTGCAATGGTGTACATAAAGTGGGAGCTTTGGAAAGAACTGAAAAATTAAAAGGCCAGATCAAAGCCTGTGTAATTCAAAATAATTTTCATGTTTTCAACAGACTTCTGAGTGGAGGGAGAGGCTGATTATAGCTATTTGAAGAGCAAACATGGACGAGGGCCATAAAACAGAAGTGGTTTTGGCCAGGCATCTTCTCTTAATTTCAGACACTGACAATCCTTTTCACAGGGTTAATTTTACATCCTTAACTGAGACCAGAATTCAAAAAATGCAATGTACATATTGCTACCGTGGTGAATGATAAACACATATAAAATTAATTTAGAGATTTTACAGATAAAGGAGAATTTCTCTCTCAGCCAGCTCCAGCCAGGGAATCCTGTCAGGGATGCTTAATTGACTCTCTGCTACTTTGCATCCTGTTTAAATATACTACGCTTCTCTATCTGCCTTGAGAAGAGATGCATTGTTATATGTCCTCTGCAGAAACTAAGTCACACCACTGGGATATTTTTCCCATTTTTTTAATTCATTTTTAGTTGTAGTGTTGAGCATAGGTAACACTACTTGAAAAACAATCTATTTATGACATTTAGCAAACCCAGGGGCACAGCTCTGAGAGATTTGACCTGTCATTCATTAACTGTCTTCTCCCTGCTGATATGCAATTTAGACTATCCTTAGTAATTGGGAATTGACTTCAAAATCCAGTGTTGGACTGTATTTGTCGTATTGCCATGGGGTAAATAGCACTACCATGGAATGAGGAACTTGGAAAAAATTTGTTAGGATACCAAAGTGGTGTGATTAAATAATCAGCTGAAAAAAATCATCATGCTTATAAGCAGCTAGCAGCCAAATAATGAAAGTATTTATAAATATTATGGCAGTGTTGCAGAAAAATCAAATCTTTCTGAAGGAATGTGCTAATGGCTCAACATTATGGATGAGCACAAGACAGAGTTCAGACCAGAAGTCTTATCTAGTTTTATTTTTGAGTATGGACATACATTTAAATCCCTATTGTCTTAGAAGTAACCTGTTTCTGATTTGTAGTAGACATATGTCTTCCTACCACAAATTTTAAAAACTGTTTTATTTCTCCATGAATTTCATTAATCCTATTCTGTCTCTGCTCGAAATGGCTCTTGAAATCTCTGTTATTGTGAATGGCTCCTAATACATGGATTACTGCTTTAAAATACTTAGTCCAGAAGAGTTGTATTTGCAAAATATATTATATCAACAGCTCTGACAGCTGCTGGTTTGCTTCCTTGACCTCCTTCTCTTCTCCTGACTCCCAACAGCTGCCTGTTACTGCAGGCAGAGGGTTTTTTGTTACCAACTGTCTCTGTTGGTGAGAATTTACTACTGGCAAAATTCTGGAAAGATGTATGGCATCAGAGCTGTTGCAAGCAAAGGAAAATATCTGCTAAAGGCTACCAGTTTCTCTGCAGTGTCTGAATTTTGTAGTCCTTTTCAGAACTTTGAAAAAAGTTTTTAGTAAGTCTAAGGCTTTTTTTTCCAAAGCATTGCTGAAATGATTCACAGCATAGTCTCTTCTAAGTCTACATGAACACCTCTTCTGCGATGACCGATATATTTAATTTCTTGGTGATATGAGCCACTGAACCTTGATAAAGGTTTTGTTTGCAAATTATAACTTTCACAACATAATTAATTGAATGTAAACTAAGATAATAGGTTCTCATAACTCAAATCAGAAAGCATTTTATTATTTGGCACGATAAGTGTGATACCTAATATTGAATTGATCCTGACAGAATGACTTAAATGGGAATGTGACTGTATTTTTAAAGGGGTTGTGTAAATGCAACTTCCCTATTCTTGTTTAAAAACTGAAATTGCCTGTTAGGACATTTAATCTTGTTATCACCTAATCTTCAGTGCATTTCGGTGAAGATCCCATTCCTTAATATTTATAAGAAGATCCTCTCTGTATGTAATATGTATGTAGAAAAGAAACAAAACACGCCAAAAACTCATGCCAACTCATGCAGGTCTCCATCCATTATTTTCAAAGGCATCATTTAATGAATAACTCAACTAGGCTCACACACCACCACCATGGCATGACTTGCTTTTTATGTAGCAGTATCATAAAGTCCAACTTTCAAAATAAATTGAAAATAACTAGGTGGCCTTCACAACACACTAGTGTATTTTATTTTATAGCATTTTCAGGAAAACAGTTCTAATTTGAACTATTGAAATATGGAGGCATTGAAAGAAGGAAGGAAGAGAGGCCTCAGAGGAGAGTGTTGTGCTGAGTACAGAGGCAGCTGCTTGGTGTTTTCTGTCGGTTTCTAGGTCTTGTTTGGATGTGAGCAGTGTGTAGATGCTACTACAATATTTCATTGTATATATTACGTAGTATCGCCAAGGTTTTGTTTGCTTTGGTGTTGAAGGTTGAAATTCTGTTATTTCCTCTTAATATTTCATTATTTTATGTTTACTTAATGTTATTTTTATTATTTACTAATGGTTATTTTTGGTTCTTGTTCTGTGCTGGGAGAAGTGAAAACTGTTCTGTATATACAAATTTACACTAAGCTGACCATAAACCACAGAGTTTATTTTTTCAGTCTTCTAAACAGTGGTCAAGCACCAGTGTTGCACATAAATGTGCTTTTCTTTTGGTAGACATCAGTACAATGGAAAAAAAATCCAGCTTTGACGTATGATGAGATATCAATAATCAAAATGACATAACAAAAATTTCCATGATCACTCAACCTGAAAAGGCTGGCAATTAACAATTCTATGCACTGGAGATGTAGATGGCTAGAGATTTTCCATGCTTTCAAAGAAAAACAAGAGATGAATGTATTGTTTTCCTGATCTAACAAAACTGTTTGCTTCTCTTCCCATAGACCACCACTGGCCTTAACACAACTACTGCATCCGTCCTTCAATTTTCCCTTGGTAAGTTTAGATTATTCTTTCTCCTGAGAAAGTGCAAAAAGTAATTTCTGCAAAGGAAAAAGGGCCTAAATTTCAGGTTTACCTTTCTGGTTGATGTTCCATTTGACATGAGGGATTTAAAATATCTTTTAAAAACTGCAGTTTATTTATTCATCTCCTGATCTGGAGCTCCTAATCTAAATTTTGGAAACCAGAAACTTCAGTGGATACTCTGATGGTGAGAGACACAGTCATGTTTGAGTTTTGGTTTTTTATAACCTGACATTTAACAATATAATCTCTCACTCTTTCTCTGAAGTGTGATTATTGTTTCTAAAAAAGGAAGGTTTTTAACACTTAACCCTCCCGATATATTCCAAGTTACACCTAGGTAGTGCTGTTTTTAACACATTTGTACAAAGAGAATAGGTGAGGCAGACTGAAACTAAATGCTATTAAGTTCATATTATCAATGGCATGGTTGAATGCTGTATTAGTTAGAACACTGTGAGTTATTGAGCATTTCACTGTGCAGTTGTGGCTATAAATTCTGGTAGAAGTTGTGGTTTGGGCTGAGGGCAAATTCAGAACACAATATGTTAACTCATATCTCAGTGTTCAGAATGTGAAGGAAAAATGTTCTTATGATATAAATGGTTCAATAAAAAAGCAAGCAGGAAATGTAACCTGCTTCCACAGTAGACTCCTGGGTATGTGTTTCCAAATCATATTCCTATTTTTAAAAAAAGTAATTCTACGGAAATATCTCAGCAGACATGTGATTAAACTCTGGAAATCTCAGTTGGAAATAAGAACTATCAGGTAGCTTGGCAAGCAGCTTGGTTTTTTTAATAGATTGGAAATCAAAATCATGGAAGGCTTAGAAATATATCATTTAAATTTGTTTTTTTACCTGAAGTTGTTCCTTTGGGTATTTGAAATCATCATTATCTGCAAATGACCACAATGTTAATAGAAATAAGGATTGGTATAGATCCTTTTATTTTGAATTACTGGCTTTAAAAAGCCAGAAAAATTTATCCAATCCTTAACTGAGTTATTGCATAAATGTTGGGCACCTCAAATGAAAACCAGCTGGCTGCTGCCCCGCAGTTTCATTCAGCTAGTGGAAGGGTAGCAGCTCACTTGATCCTCTGGGACATGTCCCTTGCTGGCAGAAGCCTTCCCACGTTTGGAGTGCCCGAGGAGAGGTGACTTCTACAGTGTTGCAAGTTTGTGATGATGGAGGAATTGCACTTTTCATGAAAATGTACAAAATTCTTTGGATTATCCTTGCAGTGACCCAGAGTGGTTAACAGCAGGGTAAGCTGAATGGGTTGGTAGGTATATGTTCGCTGTCACAGCTCAGTGACTAGTGGCTGATGCAGGCCAACTGCAGAAGGGTGCGGGCTCCCAGAAGCTTCAAAATTAGAGTTAAGATTTCAGTAGGAGCCTTAATTCCTATCAGCTGATGAAGGTCAAATAAAAAATATGGTAAGAAAAGGCTGAGCAGAAAATAGTCTATATGACAGGATTGTCGTGCATACGTGCTAAGAACACTTTAAACCATACCAGTAGAAACCAGTAAAATCCTTGTGATGGAGCAGGAGAGGGGTGGATGCACACCTGAGCAAATCAAATTTCAACCTGAAGTTCAAAATGTGTCCTATTTCCCCATGTTCCTGTGTTGAGCTTGAAATACAGTGCGGATTGGTTTTGTAACTGATAAAAACCGGCATGAGCCAGGAGACTGCTGCTGAGCTCAGCAGTACTTGGCTTTAGAATCCAGTTTCCAGCTTATTCCCAAATGTCCGATTTAATCATAACCCTGTTTAGGGATTCATCCAAGGGAATTGCCTTTTTTTTTTAAAGAATGTTTACCACTTTCTATCAACCATGGAATAGCTTAAGCTGTAACCTTCTGGGGGTATCTTTGTGTTAAATTTGTCACATAGTTTTGGCCACATTAAAGTGCATACCTTTTAATTTCTTTCACCACTAATTATGAGATGGAATTTTATATTTTCAGGTATATAAGCAGATGAGAACTAGGAAATGAAGCAAAAAAAAAAGGATCCTAGTTTCACCAGAAATGCTAGATCCTTCTAAACTATGTGGTCAGGAAGGGTAACACACTAGTGAATTTTTCACTAGTTGATATTCTGTGTAGTTTCCTTCATGTATCACCTATTTGGTAGCTTTGCCCTTTAAAGGGCAAGGCAGGTGAAAAGGTGCACTTAAGATGAAGGCTTAATTAGGATAAAAAGGTAATTAGTAAGGCCTTTTCAGCATGCAGGACAACATTAATGTGCAATATCCTTTCTGAATGAGAGAAACTTGTCTGCCATGCAGCATTTACTCAGAGCTGGTGGCTTTGCCTCTTGGTCCAGGGCTGGGACGATACTTACATTCATGCACTCTCTGTCCAAATGTGCAGAAAATTTCAATTGCTTCAAATATCTTAATCATCCTTCACTACATTTCTTCAAGACCAAATACTGACATGTCTAGCAGTTTCCTTACTGTTCAGTGGCATTGTTAATTGAGATATTTAAAGCAATGCCTTTGGGCTCTCTCAGGCCAGAACATCTGATTCAACAGCTTGGGAATTGCAGGATATTACACAAAAGCCTCTGGACTCAGCTGCCACACAATGTTAGTCTGATTCATTAGCTGAAATATTCCCTATTTCTCACTCCGAATCTCAGCCTTTTCCCCTTAGCTACATCCTTGGACATCTCCAAAGTTGAACGTGACCTGTCATTCGCATAGGCCACTGTGATGGAAGGTGACTCACAACACTGGGAGATTAGCAGCTGAGCTAAATACAGGAAGAAAGAGATACATGAAATCCATGAGGGAAAGAGGAAAGGCTTTAAGGGAGCAATGCCAAGGTGTGAGGTGTGCAAGTTGTTGTTCTCATGCATTGTTCCTTGGGTGTCCTCTCCAAGCAGATGCTCCGGTGGCAGTGGTGTTTGTTGTGGGCTGTGCGTGCTCTGCGTGGGCAGTTCAGCATTGGCAGGCACTTTCCATCCTTCCTTCCCCCACAGTGCCTCTGCATCAAACACCAAGATGAAGCTGAAGGTGCTGTGTTGAGCACAAACAGTCAGCCTGGCCTCCAGGGCAGGTGCTCCTCAGAGCATGGAAAACATGAAGATTCAGGATGCATGAGCAAAGGTGATCTTCAGTGCCTAAAGGGTAATAGGCCTTGACACTGGAAATTCATTAGGAATCATTGCTGCTTGGATCATATGCTTAGTCCCTGCTATTGCTAGAGAAAAGACTTGACATGAAGCAAAATATGGATCTAGCACATAAACCTTCATTAAAAACAGTTTTCAGTGAGGTTTTAGTCGTAGGCTTTAATCTGGGAGAGTGCTTTGTGATTCTGCCAGATGGACTCTGTCTGTCTTCTCAGGAAAATCCCGATAGGTATTATCCAAAAGATGGGTCATTCATGTTATGATTTGCTCGCTGGTCTAGAACCACGAGCATTTGGACCTTTACTCATAGATTAAGTTTGGCAGTTTTCTTCTGCTGCTTCTGGGGTAGAATAGAATAGAACTATTTCAGTTGGAAGGAACCTACAGTGATCATCTAATCCAACTGTCCGACCACTTCAGGGCTGACCAAAAGTTAAAGTGTCTTAGCATCTTTAAAATCATCCACTCACTTCTCTGCTGTCTATTGCTATTGCACCTTCCATTGTTCCAACTTATTTTCTGTGAACATCCATCAGACGACCAAGTTTACTGTTGATTACAATATTGGATAAAACCTACAGGGTTCCAGGTGAATAAAATTAATCTATTACAATCACTAACAATAGCTGGCAGCAGGTTATCAATCTCCCTAATATCTTTCTAAGGGAACCTTATAGCAAGGATAAATGTGTGCATCTATTGATTTTAATATGCTTAAAATATTACTGAAGAAATATTACTATTGGTATTCAACAATTCAGAACTTTTTGGTAAGGACAAAACCCCACTAATTCAGGGTGCAATGTTACTAGGGTGATCTACATTTCCGGTACCCACTTTGTCCCCATTTTCTGTCTTCCCCAAAAGGAAATTAAATGCCAAACTTTCTGCTTTTACATGCATAAATATTTCGTTGACAATCTCATCGTATAATCACTTAAACCAGTAACAAAAGTAATAATTTCTCCAATCTTGTTCAACACACTTTCCACTCTTGCAACTTTATTTTCTAGTTGAGTAATCACCCCTGCCTTCACTTCAAATTTCTTGAGCTTCTAAAATCCGTCAGACCGTCAGCTGTACTTAATTGCAGAGTAATGTATTACCTGTAGTGACTTTAGATTTATACTGGCATGTTTTTTAAGAGGTGTATGAGCAATACACATACCAAGGACTTCCATGTGGCTTAGTTTATTTACAGTCTGTTTTTAATGCTGCTAATTTCACAGTCCTCAGTGACTGTAATGGAGAAAACTATTTAAAATATGCTATTGATTGCTTTTGATTAGCATATGAGTAAGGATCACTGATTTGGATACAGACTTTTGACATAATGACTTCAAAAGCATTTTCATGTCATGTCCTGCCTCAGCCTAAGACATGGCGTTACTGAATCATTAACCAGCAGCCTCTGCTTCTCTTCCTCAACTACCAAGGTCACTAGGATTTATATGAGAGCTGTTTTACTCAGAAAATCCATGGGCTAAGGGTCTCGGTGATGGTTTTGAAGACAAAGCACAGATAGTGTTTATCACCTTTAGAAAATAAAATGCAATTTTTTCAGGCTTATTTTTTTCCTTCATTTTTTTGTAATGGCAATTTGCCATTGTTACCAGTGTGAGTCTTGCAGAATTAAATTTTATAATGTATTTGATTATGTAGATAATGAAAATATTTTTTGCTTTGATGTATTTCAGCCTACAGATTATTATTATTATTTAATCATCATCATCATTAGAATTATCGAATGTACTTTGGATTAGTCCTTACCTGCCAAGCTTCTGTGCTTCAGGAAAATAACATTTACTTCTCTATTAACCTCAGCAAATAGGAGATCACAATAGACAAAAAATAATCTTACAAAAATAAATAGTGCAGCTGATTCACTGACTTCCATGTATTTCTGTGGAGGAAATAGCAGTCTCTCTGGGCTGTCCCCTGGAGCAGCATCTGGAGGGCTCTGCAGAGCATCTGTGCAGGATGATGATCCCTTCTCCTTCCCACCAGAAACATCCCAACTCCTCTTTGGCTCAGCCGTGTGAAAAATGATGACTGCATTTGGCCCTGTATGACAGTCTGAAGACATTTATCATTTTTGTCCTTATCATGTTTTAATTCAGTTCTGGTGGCAGCTGGTATATTGACAGTAGTGCTTTTGTGTTGTCTGTTTATCCTCTGCTTGGATTCAGACCACTCGATAGAAGACATCCAAACATGTTGTGCTAAATAGGCCCTAGCTTTGGCTGAAAGGAACCATTGCTGATGATTTCCTCTTAATTTTCCTTTTGTTTAGTCAGTTTTACAATTAGCCGAAGCTATCAGATGACTGACAAGTGCTGTAATAGCCATTTTGTGAGGTAGCACTGGGCTTACCCTCGGCAGAACTGAATAGACATGAGCAATCTCCTTCAGAATTGCTGTGAAAATTCACTCCTATGTCTCCAGAGAAATACCAAAGTGAAAAATAACCCCCTTCTGAATTCAGCATGGAAGAGTATTTGCTCTTTTAAATCCCCCATTATCTTGTTAGCTGAACACAAAAAAAAAAAACCTCATTGAAGAAACTACGGTGACAAATGTCTTGGGTACATTGAGCCACTTCCTTTGCTTTAGTCACCTGCACAGATAATTTCCTTCAGTGACCCAAATTTCTTCTGCTCCAGTGTCTTCCAGGAAGCACCAGGTTTTATGTGCAGGCTTGGCACATCCATACAGTCGTGTTCATAGTGGTACCACTAGGGAGGAGGCAGTTCTGGTGGCCACAAGTCAGATAGACAATCTTGCATTAGGCAAACATAAAGCACTTTTGGACTAATTGGATTTAATTGCCAGGAAACTGGCTAGTAAAATTTTGTTAGAACCCTCTCTGAACTGAGCTTAAAAAATGCATAAAACTGTTTTTTACAATAGGTTTCTTGAAGCACTACTGTCCAAACCTTCATTGTTACTATGTTTAGATCCAGTTCCCTTCTAAGCAAAAAGAACGCAGCACGGAGTATATTTGAGCCTCCAGTTGTTCTTTCCTATACATTTCCTATACAGTTGTGAAAAGCTTGAGAATTTGATATAATTCAATGCCAAAATTGCATCATTCACCGTTCTGCATTTCTTCTGCTTGCTTCATTTCCCATTTTCCCCCGATAAAATCATATTACATTTTTTTGATTGGCTACCCAGATTGCTATTTGCTATTGCCTGACATGAAACCTACTAGTTTCCTTTTCCTGGTGGAAAAGTCCTTTGAGTTTATGCACATGTGATAAATTGCATCTAATGTGAAAGAAAAGCACAGGTGAGTAACATCATCTAATACTCTTCACATAGCATGTGGATATGTTGGGTGTTGTTTATTGATGCTGCTGAGTTATAAAACAGGAGCTGCCTAGATAATACCTAGATTGAAACCAGGGTTTAAAGTTGATGCTGCATTTGAAAGACATTTTAATGGCCTTGGGGCAAAATGATTTGTGTTGTTTTGGCGAGCCCAAGGTTCCAATGAAATATTGTCTTTATTACTTCTGTACCAGGGCTTCTCAGCCACTGTTGGGAATTAAAATGTGAGCATTACAGATTTACTACATGAAGAAAAGCAGAAAAGATAAAGAGAACCTCAGGATTCAGATCCAGGGCAGGTGGCCATGCCACCACCTCACACTCAAACGTGGGCCATTATGGAATTGGTCTCTGCAAATAATAAATGCTGGATTAAAGATGGACTTTCATCTTAATCCTGCTCATATCATTGTATGAGGATAACACTTCTGTGTGATTAAAAATGTCCATTTTTGAATTAACTCAAACAACAAAGCATCTGTAGTACCCAGGGAGGAAGCAGAGAAGCCCCCAGCTCAGCAAAATGCTCCTGGCTCTTTTTCCACTGGGCAAGGGAAGGGGTTTCCATGAAAGCAAAAGCATATAAGAATAGAAAAGTCCATCAGGAATTGAAAAAAAACAGCTTTTACCAAACTAATTATTGTCTACCACCATATAAATTTAAAGGCAGGCAATCAGTTTTATAGAGTTTCAGAAAAGAGAGACGCCTCAGCTCAGAACTTGGCTTGAGAAAAAATATTTCCCAGATTTTCTCGGTGCCAGGGAATTTCACTAAAGTGGGCAAGGAAAGGACTTTCAAATCTCTACATTCAAGATACCTCCTTTTACGCAGCAGTTCTTGGGACCAATGTGTGTTTTCTACTGCCTCTCTAGAATGGACTGGCTGTAGGGACTTGAACAAAACTTCCTAAATTTTGACTATCTGAACCCTTCCTAAGGGTTTTTTAATACCCTTACCAGCACCTTATGGTGCTCACTTTCTTGATTATAGACCTTTGCAGCTGACCCAGGCTGCTAAACACAGTTACACAAAATGTCTCTTTTTACTTACTGATACATATTTGTGTACTACTGAACTACTTTAAGATGGTATCATTTACATTTTGCCCGGCTTCATTGAAAGGTAACCCTCTGCCTTAGAGGATCTCCACACATTAACTATTTAATAGCAATAATGTTGAAGCATATGATATGTGTATACCAGTAGGAAATGCTTACTGAATGCAGGGGTTACTACTTGGTCATACATTGAAGAACAACTATAAGAGTATTTTTGGAGCACTAATGATACTGTTGTTTTGGTAGCTGTAATCCCTGTGTGTCCATTTCATCCAGGTCTTAACAAGTTTGCTCACTTCACCTTCAGAAAGGTGCTCTTTCCAAGATTGGTGCACTTAAGAACGTGTTTAAATTTAGAAGCATCATGTAATTATTTATTTGGCAACAGACATATTACCCAAGCACATACCTGCTGGCTGTATCTCAGAAAGAGACGTTATAAATAGCTGAGCATCTTTACAACAGAATAAATTGGAAACAGGCATAAGGGAAACACAGCTTTCTGCCTGGTTTATTTTTCTCTCCTTAATGTTCTCAGCACAAAAAGCAATATGAATTCTGATCTGATCTTGTTCATTAGAAGAGAACAAATTTGTGTGAGCACAGGAAGCACATCATATCTCTGAATATAAATAGACTAAGAGGAAGTTGAGCCAGATAAGTATTTCCTCAGACTTCTCATCTATAGGAAATTAGCTGCATTAATTCATAAAGAGTACATTTGCTGTTATTGGGAATCCTGGCAGGAGGTGGGTGGGAAGAGACCCATGGGTGGTCACCTGGTCCAGTGCTCCCCCCATGCTCCAACCAGGATCACCCTCTGGGAAAGGACAGCTTGCTCAGGGCCCCATCCTCCTGAGGTTTAGCCTCAGATTAATTTTTAGGACTTCATTTATGAAATCCTTATGATTAATTTTTATCAAATATATTTACTAATTATTCTTTCCATATTTTTCAGTTTTATAGTGGAGGCTTTTAGCATGCTTGTCAACCCTTTATTTTTCTTTAGATGTGAATAACTACCCAGCATTTCCAAAATAGAACAACAGCCTAAATATGCCACTGAAACAAAGTTAGCTGCTCCCAGAAACCTGTGGAAAATAAATGGTTGAGATTTTGCATTACAAAATTCATAGTTTTCATTAACTCTAGAATAGCTCTGATTTTTATGGAAGGCAAACACCATTGGCATTTTTGCTTCCTAGTGTCAGGTATTTATTTCAAATTGTTTATCAGAACACATACACAGATGCAGACAGTCAAAATCCTTTTCTCATAAGGGAGAGAAAAGCAGCCAGCAATAAAAATATTTCTTCCCATGGAAAGGTAGGCTATGATTATGAAATAGAATACAGATCTTACACTTTTTAATTTGCATATTTTTTGACTCAGAATATTTCTTTGTGCTCTGCACTCATTCTATAAACAAGGTCAAGCTTTTGAAAATAGTCTAAAGATCTAAAATGTCATAATTAAAAATCATATTTGTAATTAATTTCAAAGTTGTTGCTTCAAAGAAAAATTAAAATGCTCTTGTGACCTTCTCTTGAGATCAAGTTTTCAGAGACAGAATGGAATGAACAGTGAATTGCATATTTCTGTACCAGAGCTTCTGGTATATCCAGCACAAAATATTCCATCTTTTAAGATTGTTAAAATAATCTGGTTCTTGATCAGAAGCCAATATAAACATACACCTAAAAAAAATTAGAATCCATGGAGCATTCATTATACCAAACTGTAAGGTTCATTACTTTAGAAAATACTATTAGCAAACCAGCCAAATTCGACTACTAGTAGTTTAAACTATCCAGTTCGGCTTATTTCAAGCGATATCAGCAAACCATAATCCTTAGCAAACACTAATCATTATTCATCCCATTAACAAAATGAATAAAAGTAAGCTAGTGTTAGATAAACAGGATTCTTCTCAGCTCCCTTTTGTTTTTCAGACTGCAGTCAGGACCCAATTCAAACTCTTCTACAAATTTTTTGTGTAAATCTTGCTCGTGCAGTCCCACATTAGACTCGTCCTCCTTAAGGCCAGCATTAGATCTCTCATCTGCTTATCCACGGAAGCACTTGCAGGAACTATCAAGAGGTTGTCAAGAGGCGTAGGACGTCACACTCTATAAGGAGCAAAATATTGCTTCCCTTGCAGATGGCACCCAGTTTTATCTCAGCAAAACATGGGCTTCTAATCAATGTTGTTAAGAAATCTTAGAGACCAACAGCTGTATAACTCGGGTTTCTGTAAATCTGGCACAGTTGGAGGCAAAGCTGTAGTGAGAATTAATTTTGCCTGCCATTGTCAGCCTGGATACAAATAACAGAATACCTGGATACAAATAGCTGATATGTGGTGCCTTCATAAAATCCCTCCTGAAATACTGTGCTCTTAGTACTTCTACCTACATGATATTTGAAAAAATAAGGTATGTAAAATATTCACTAGTGCTTTAGATAACATTGGAGGAACCCAAAATCTATTTAACAAGACCTAAAATTAAAAAAGGCGAAAAGTCATGACTGTTTCATCTGGACATGCTGGGGGTGATCAGTACTGGTCAGGTCCTGGCTATGGGTTACCAGTCCTCTGAAATAAGCAGCAAAGCAATTGAGAAACATACTTTTGTTTCCTTTTTCTATTCTTTCCTGTTTAGCTAAGCAGAATTAACAAAGCAGCTGTCAGGAGATGTTTAGCAATCCCATACTCTGCCAGTCAAAACCCTCCTCTATTAGCATCAGTGCCTGGACTAAACTTTGAGAAAATTTTATTTTATTGAAATGTGGCTTGGGAAAAAATCCAAGCATGTAAAGCACCAGCCAAATAAATCAGTGTTTCAGAATATTCAGCATATGAAAATGACTGGATTTTGTAACAGAAGCTGCTCATCATTTTTGATAACAGACAAAATTACTGTCTGATCTTCAAATGTATCATTTAAAATTAAATCCATAAAGGTTGTCTCTACTCTAGCTGTTTTCCAAAAGTTTTGGAAGTCTGTGAACTTCAGATGAAAGCCTATCAAAAGGAGTAAAATAAATCCAAAGGAGAAGAATACTTTGTTCCTGAAACACAAGGACAAGCTTGCCTGTATATATGTAAAGAAAAAAATTGGTTGTTCTTGATTGGAGGATGGTTTGTTGTGCTCCCTGCCTCCAGTAGATAATTACATGTGCCAGCCCTTAATATTGAAAGTATAATCCTCACTCTTAGTCAGATTTAGCAAGCAACATCCTCACCAAGGCATTGGTTTTGCTGTGACATACTCAGTTTGAGAAAGAAATGGCATTTTTCTCTAACACGGTGACTTACTAACATAGACTTCTTTACAGTAATCATGGTGCGTGTTTGCTACCCTTTTTAGTGGCTATTTCAAAACCTGGGCTTTCCTGATTTAAAACAAGCCTAATCTAATCCCATTCAAAAGATCTTATGTACAACTTTTCCTTCAGAGGACAGGAGGGTGTGAAGATTTACGGCATGACATCCTGCCCCTGCTGCTCTGCTGAGAGCTGACAAACTGTTTATTACCATCTCTAGGAGCAGTGGGAAGGACACCTCCCTCCCCAGCTGAATTTGCCCTCCATTCCTGCTGGCACTGCTTGAATTTTGATCACCTGTTTGTTTGGAAATTCAGAGTATAGCTTTGCCGATCGAGATAGAGGCAAACATCCAAAAAGCAGATTTCTATTTTAAATAATCCCAGTTTATGGTTACAGAAATAACAGCAATATGGAGTAATAGCAGTAATATTAAGTAATAGTAATATTGAAAGTAATATTGAAGATTATATTGAAAGCCAGTGATTTGCAAGACCACCTTGCATGTTCATCCTCTTCCCTTTTCTTAGGAAGAAATTCTTAATGTAGACTAGGATCTATAATAGTTTTATAAAAGATTCAAGCACCAGATCCATATGCTTCTTGTATATTTAAAATATATGGTTCAAATATCAAAGAACAAAGCCTGAACCATGTTGATGGTTTTCTTCAGATGTATTACTTTCTTTTTTTTTTGTCAGTTCAGGTTTTGCAGAATTAAATGGTTACATGAAAAATAATTTTGCTATTTTATGATTTTGAGTCATCATACATAAAGAGAGTTTAAACACCGATAAAAATACATTTGTCATCACAGCCAGTAATTGCTACCTGCACTGACCTCGTGGACTTTCCCAAACTAAATTTAATCTTCATACAACCTGCCCTGCTTATTAAAATAACGGTAACACCCAGCATTTTTCTCCCTTCTTTTCATTGCCTCCATTGCTCTTTTTTCAATATCACAAGTGAAATACTGCATCTACCTTGCAAAGCCCTTTTTGAGTGGCCTCGTTTCTTTTAAGCAATAGCTTTGATCTTCATTGCATAGTTTGTGGGTGTTCAGATCTAACAGACAACATTTTTTATATTGATGGTGCAGCAAATCTGGCCTTCTCCCCTTTTTAAGCAGCATATTTGGACTTAGCTTTGTTTAAGAGCACTGTACCAGAAGTTGATTGTAACACTAACTGGAATGGCACATGTTATAAAATCTATATTGCTGTTTATTTTTACTGTTTATATTCCCTTAATTTCTGTTTAACAGGAAACTCAGTATGTTGTTGTTTTGCCTCACAGCCTCTGGCCAGCCAAAGTGGTTAAACTGGCTGAAGTTCACTGTTATTTGAACTGAATTTCCCTGGAATAAAATGTGTGATTAAGGGTTGGAGCTCCTAAATTCCACAGAAGTAGGAGCTGACAGCAGATGTCACTTAGTAAAGTAGACCATCTCACCAGATGGGCAAATATGAAATGCAGAGGCTTTTCCTGACATCATTTTGTTTTAATATGATAGAAATAAAATGCCTTGTCAGTAAAATATAACCAGACAGTTGCTTTGTAGTCATTTTGGATACATGGTTGGTAATTCAAAGTCCTGCTGCCTTTGCGATATTAATTATTCTGTGCCTCTTTGCAGCAAGAATATGTGTCAGACCAGCTGAATGTACCACAGGCAGCTGTAGTGGTTCGGAAGTATCTGTTACTCTACTTGCAATTTAACGTTAGTAAAAGATACAGGAAAGCAACTTTGTGGATCATTTTCAGGATGCTAGTTGATGCATCAGGCAAGATTATAGACAGGATTTCATCCCATGTTTTGGAGTGGTATTCCCCCTGCAAAGGTATGTTTCAGAGTAGAAAAGCAGTTCTGTAGAGCTGAGAGCTGCAAATGTGAACTGCCTCGGGGGAGCTGGGGCTGCAAGCAGTGTGCTTAATGACATATGTTCCCATTAAAATGTGTAAGCTGTTCTCTTGTACAAGTGGTTAACACCTTTTTAATCAGGCCGTTTATTTCATTACAAAAATAAGCACCCCAGGTTTGAAAATGATAGTATTTTATGGTCAGCAGTGTATATATGCATTTATATGTATATAAAAATATGTATATACACAACTTTCAGTGTGATTTAATGTAACTGAGACATATAAATATAACATACTACTTGTAACACAAAATACGTAGTTATACTGTGAGCAAAGCTGTGGTACTCACTCAGCAGTATCTTGATGCCATCAGAGATACTGCTTCATTGAGAACTGTTTCTCTTAAATGTGGAAGGCAGTTGATGTCTGCTGTTTTGAATCCCACATTTCGACATGATCATGAAGTAAAGATCTTCGGAGCACACGTTAGGATTTGTCTTTTTCACTGAGCACTGAATTTCCTGATGCGGATGAATTAGCTGGTGTCTGAGGAAAAATAGTATTTTTAGTGTATTTAATTACCACTCAAGTTGTTTATCATGTTTTCTAGTCCTAGTTTTGTGTTATTTTGACTGTCCCATGTATTAATTGTTAAGCTTATCTTTTGTGACAACACCCAGAAGGCACCCTTTTATAAATCAAAAGTAAATATATTACCCTACCTTGCAGGGGTGCCATAAGGCTTAATTAGTTCATCTTTGTAAAGTGTTCTGAGATTCCCAGATCAGCATCAAATGTTTGTTATTAATTATAGGGTCTAGGGAGTATATTGGATGATTTCTTAATTCAATTCTCTTCAGGCAACCTTAAAATAAATAACTTTGTAACATCTTTATTCTTTTAAATTCCTAAAGCACTTTTGTCTTGGCTCAAGTAATTCTGTATATATTTTCCTGTTACTGACTGTATTTTTATTTCTGGTATTGTTTTTTTTTAATATAGTAATATGAAAAACAGTCTCACTGTTTTCCCTATGAATTCTGTTATCTAGATTATTCTCTAATAAAAAGGTTTTGTTTAAACATTATATGGTGGGGCTTTTCTGCAGTTGGGGGCGTTAAGTAATTTGCTTGGCTTCCCCTGGGAAATTTACAGAGATTACATGGCACTGCTGTGATTTATCATTTCTACTTTACTTCTGACTCATAAAACATGCATTATTTTGTGTTTACCTTCAGCAACAGATCACAGGAAATTTCATCATCAATCAAAGTGCTTTAAAATCAGGAGAAGTGATAATGTGACAAAGGCACAGTCAGCAACTGTGCTTATTGGAGAATCATTTATTGCTTCATTGTGTCGTAACACTTCTCATGTTATTGCTTTTCTCAGGATCGGGTTCCTGTCGATTTAGTTACTCAGATCCCAGCATCACCGTGTCCTACAGTAAGAACAGTTCTGCAGATTGGACTCAGCTGGAGAAAATTAGGTTTGTTAGAGCTTTTTAATCATTTTCATGCTTTCCAGCTGGGCAGCTGGTGTTTAAACCTGGCTCTTTTAAAACTTGTTTTATTTGTTAACTTTTCAGTTTTCACTTGGTCATACACGTTAAAAGATGAAGGGTGAAATTCCTTGCTAATTACAGAACTGCCGCTGGGTTTGGTAAATCACAATTTCATCCACTGAGTATGTGGGAGGTGAGAATGACTTCAGTCTTAAAGTGCAACTCCAATAACCAGCATGTTCTGGTGCCTGAAAAACCAAAACTTTGATGACTTCTGCATTTTAGCATCGCTTTTAATGTCAGCGAGAGCCATATTTTATAGTGCTACAACTTTCTACATTGGTAGGATAAAATATTCAATAAAAATAGTTTACAGTTTGATATGAACGCTTCACTCTTAACATTCTTGTAGTAACAAGATTGTGGTGAATAGTGGCTTGCTTTTATACAGACTGGTTTACATGAAAGCACAAAGAACTATGAATGGGAAAATTAAATTTTTTAATTGCAATGTGCACACCTTTAAAAAGAAAGTCAGTGTCAGAGATGGATTTTTCTAAGAGACCATAGTATTTTTTAAAGAACATTAGGAAAAACATTTTGCACAATTGCATATATACATAGTTATAGAACTGGGGAAGAAAAAATTGTCATTTATATGTAATGTCCTCTCAGTCTGCCTTCCTGCATTACCCTAGTGTCTGTGCTACACAGGTGATTTGCTTGAGCCTATTTTCACTCCATTGATACAACTTGCAGAGCAAAAGGCTCCTTAATTTTTGATGAATAAGCAAAACTGTAGCTGCAAGACTGTGGATTTCAGAATCTCATCCTCCAACTCCTTGTGGGAGTAAGGTTAGGATTTCATTTAAAAAGCATAAATTATGAAAAATTTTATTAAAACAAACGGTACTCATTCTTATCTCAGAAAAATATAAAGCAAGAGTAACTTCACTGCAAGCACTGGTGTTGCCTCAGAGTAACCACGTAATACCTTTTATTTTTCTCACACTGATGCAAAATTACACACCTAGTCCATAAATTCAGCTCACTTGCTCTCATAGCTCTGCAAGCCAGGAAACTGAAGAGTTGTGATGGTGCCAACGCAACTCTTGAAACCCAAATTTTTTGAAGGTAATGTGTATACAGTATGATCTCTCTTGCCTCAACTTTGATGCTGGAGCCACCAGTAGAAAATAGGTCAATAGAGCAGTGTCGTGCGAAGTGGAAAGGATGAATTATGGAAGGATGCTCGTTTCTCCTGTGGTCTGTATGAATTACAGTGTTTATTTGAATGTGCTTCAGCGACTTTCACTGCGCTACACACAGCTCCAGGGAATGGTGGGAGAACTGGGGAGACATGGGACAGGAGGGCAGCTGTGAAGGGGAGGTGTCGTGTTGGTGTGTGCTGTGTCAGTGGGATTTCACCTCTGGACTCCCAGGAGGGAGGGAGAGGAAGGATCTCTTGGGGAAGACGGGTGCTCTGTGTGGGCTCAGGGAGAAGTGACAATGTCTCAGAGCAGCATTGCAGTGGAGGGTGACAGACATAACATTTAGCAAGTGCAGGGTGATTTGTGGGGGCAGATTCTGGGTGTGAATATGGGACAAATGCAGTTGCTTTTCAGCATTTTGCTTTGCTTTCAAAAGAGAAGTTCCTATTTTCTTCTCTAAAACCAATATATTGGTGCCCTTTTTCCATAAAAGCTCTAGTTTGTCTCTAACTAACTATTCACCCTTGAAAGCATCACTACCGAGACAAAAGCAAGGTTGAGTAGCTGACATCTTGAAACACCAATTTTGTAACTCCTTGCATCCTGAAGTTTGAATGTAGCTAATTCCTTGACTGGGTGATTAATAAACCAAAAATAATAATTCTCACCGTTTCTTCCTTACACACAGAACTCAGTCCTTTCATTGCCCCTAGCAATGTAAAGATGTTCACCCAGAGCTCAGCTCGAACCTCAGTCCTTCTGAGTCAGTCACCTCGGAGTCTGCCCAGTCACCTCAGAGCTGTGACCAGCACTGAGCATGGACATGGTCCTGCTCTACCTTGCTGCTCTTGAAACATCTGCAATGATCTGTTGTTTATTGCTTTATTCTTTGAATCAGAGCTGCCTGTTAGGGCTGGATGTGCACTGCCTGGCACAGTAGGACTCTGCCTCAAGGCAGATATTTTCTGATCTCCACAAAACAGCATACAAGAGTCATCAGCACAGCTGTGTCACACCTAGTAAATGTGTTATTTGAGGGAACAGTTTTCCTGGCTATGGCTTAAAATTTGTCTAAATTCATATCGTTGATTTTTCAGTGCCCCTTCCAACATCAGCACAATCATCCACATCTTGTACCTTCCTGAAGATGCTAAAGGGGAGAACATCCATTTTCAGTGGAAACAGGATTATGTTCATGCTGGTGATGTGTATGAAGCCTGTTGGGCATTGGACAACATCCTGATCATAAATGCTGCTCACAGAAAAGTTGTGTTAGAAGATAATCTGGACCCTGTGGATACTGGCAACTGGCTTTTCTTTCCTGGGGCCACAGTTAAGGTTAGTCTGAATTTCCAGGGCTTAATGTTATTATTACTCTTGTATGTAGAAGAAAACAGTAACATCTAAACAAACTGTGAACACAAGGCTGTTCAGATCACTCCATCTGCTTCTAGAATTGGGCTCACTTTAACTTTGTTTTTACCTTTCCCCTGTCCCACTGGGGCTTTCTAAAACATTTAGACTTTTCTGCCATGACCAAGACCAAATGGCAGTTTATTCTGTCATGTCAAAGATCATGTAACAGAAAATGTGAAACAGCTTCCTTTTAGCAAAACAGTGCAATATTTTTGAAACAAATTCAAATCTTTCTGTTGGATATTTTGAAAACTACCTGCTTGTTTCACTTGGTGTTATTGAGCTACAGCTACTCACTTTACCACAAACCAACACAAAAAATATGGTTTCCCAATTTTTCTGTCTGTGAATGTCCCATTTTCATTGCAGCATACATTCAAGTAGCGGCTGCTCCTTAATATTCTCTTTTTTGGCATGATCCTGTTTTGGTGTATGAAATCCAGCCAGACCATTATGCCTTGGCAAAAACTCTAAGGAGCCCAGCAAGATCTCTGTGCACAGAGTTCTTTAACGTGCAGAGTTGTTCAGTATTTGGAAAGCAGCTGGATTCTTGCTTTCTGTGTTTCCAAGCAGCCAGAAGTTGAACAGCAGATGACTCTCTGGTTTCACCCTATTTTTCATTCACAAAAAAAGCAGATTTATGTCAGGGTTCATTTATGATGCTGGTAATGGTTTTGGCAATTGCACGGGAAACAGATGTTGAATACTAGGGCAGTAAGAGGTTGGTTTTGGCCTCATCCTTTTCCCACAGAACCTGATATGAAGGACCTCACACTAATAGTTTTAGAAATAAATATTCCCACTAATCTACTACTCATAGTACCTGTGTATTTCTCTTTTGTTTACTTAAGCAAGACCATTTAAACTACATTGACAAAGTTTTTACCTGAGATTTTAGAGTCAAATAATGTCCTGCATATTTAATGAATACTATGTGATCAGTTCACACTTGTTGTTTTGTCAGTCTTATCTCTGGATTTTAAAATCCAGCCCATACATGTGAAGGTGTGAAACCAAAGCAAGGATCAATGTACCATAGGCACCATCACTTCTCCTCAGATAGCCAAGCCTAAATACTGCATGCTCCTTCTGAAACACCTGCAAATAGCATCTAAACTTCAGCAAATAAACCTCTTTTGTTGTTGTTGATGATGATGATGATTTTTTTTTTGTGTGTGATGTTGGTGATTATTTTGGGGTTTGTTTAGTTAAATTCAGCCAGTTTGTGTCAATACGCAACTATGGTTACATGACAGATAAGGGACCTAAACCCAGGAATCACTGAGTATTTCTAGAAATCCCATTTAAGCTCAAGCCTTATATGTGCCACAGGTGAGGATTCAGGAACCTGCAATTTCTCCAAGGTCATCTTCTGTTTTAAGTACAAGTGAAATGTGCAAATACCTGTTCCCAGCTGACATCTAAGTGTAGCCACTTACACCAGGTTAAGGATGTGCGGAAGACTGCAGCATAGCCACACTGGATTAAAGCTATACATGATACAGGGCTTTTATTCTTCATGGGACCCTGCAGTGTATCTAGATTATCACCAGAGCACTCTTTTACTCAAATTACATTTTTAAGGTTCTGGCTCCAGTCTTCCTCAGATTTTCAGGAACAATCTTGCCAAATATAATTTGAACAGATTTTGCAGTGTGAATTTCATGTTACGTCAAAACTAAAACTATAAACTGGGTCAAGATTTACATCAGATCAGCATAAACCCTGTCGTAGCATTCTAGGATCAAGAACAATTTTCTGACTTTTTTTTTTCTTTTCATGCTTAGAACATTATATAAAAATTTACAAAACTTGTAATATTTTCTTTAAACACTTACCATTTCCCTAACCTCAGTTCATCACAAACACAATATTTTGTATAAATAGAAAAGTAAGAATCTTTATAGATTGTGCTAGTGACATCAAAAATGGCATAGGGGAAAGTTTTAGGAGATTTCTCTATCATAGTCAAAGGCATTGGCCCACAGAATAATGTTTGAGAAACCCTAACGGTGTTACAGGGATAGCTTGCATCACAGATAATTTTATTCCCTTTTTCCTACAAGTCCTTTTTCTTCCCAGACATCAAGAATTTGCTAAATAGTCCTGGTGAAATATTAAGAAAAACAAAAAGAAATAAAATGTCTTTTAAAATTGCTTGTTATGCCTTGTACATGCTCTTACTGGATGATTACCAAGTTGCAAAGAAATTGGGGTTTTTTCTGTCGAAAGCTTACTTTGGTAGTACTTGAACTCTACTAAAATAAGTAGTAAACGTTACAAATCCAGGAGTTCTACTGGTAAAACTGCTCAGATTAGCAAATTTAAAAGGCAACTGAAATGAATGAAAGTACTACCATAAAAACTACTCTCTGGGTCCTGGTTTAGGTTCTGTGGTCAACTCAGTCACTGGAGTGGACAGTGCCAGTATTAATGGTAATTATACAGCAGTGTGTTCACTCCAGTTTGGTGGGTTTGGATACAGTGTTCTCAATAAACCCTGTGGGAACTTGCCTGAGCCCAGCTTGGGAAGCAGTTTCTCCTCCTCTCCCAGTCTGCTTGATCTTGGACCAAGAATTTCCTTAGGTCTCTTGCTGCTCTCAGGAGTGGTTGCTACTGCTTTGAAAGCACATGGCTGGTTGCAGACGCAGCTGGACCTGGCTATTGAAATAGGATGCAAGCTGAGAGATAAGCCACTGAATTTGTGTGGTTTGGTTCCAAAGAAGGCAGCAAAAGGCAAGAGAGATGCTGCTAGCAAGGCCAAGCAACCCTTAGGAGATTAATTGAATCCACTGGAACGTATTTATCTGTGTTGGACTGTGTAGAAGGGTGTTGAACAGGATAAATTCCTGACCTTGTTTCAATATATCCAGTGACAGCTCTGAGCATGAGCGTGGACACGAATGTTGCACTGGTGGTTGAGATTGCTGAAATGCATGAGATGGTGCTGTGCTGTGAGAGCTGTTAAAGGTCTGGGAACCTCAAGACTTCATAGCTAACTGGGGGGAAAGATAAGATCTTCCTTCAGTAATACTTCTTGGATCTCTACTCCTATAGAACAGAAAAGTGATCTCTTCCTTCAGTGGACACTTCATATTTCTTATGTATTTGACCTGTAATTGCTGTGTTTTGAGGTACAACATTTGAAGTACAAAGGTTTTTTTGTTTTCTCTGATTGCCCTGGGCCAAAATTGGATGTGTAAGCTCAAAAACTGAGGCTGAGAAGGGAAACAACCTCACAACCTTATGTCTCTGCAGTGCTTTGATTACATAATAATAGCATGGAGACCAAACCACCTGTCTCTGAAATTTTTCCACTTCTGGGAAAAAGCAGTATGGATCATGACAGACACTGGAGCATCAATGTATTGATCATGATGTGTTAGTCCAGTGGCGCTTCTCATTTTTGAGAAGAGCCAAGTTACCGAATTGTTGTCTCTCAGTAGTTACAGCTGCTCTTCACTTGGTGGCTGAAAGTTGCCATCCAGCTGGTCAGCTGGGTCGGTTCAGTCTGCAGGGTTTGGGGACCACACCAGCAGTTGTTGGTGCTGCTGAGCTGTGTGTGCACAGCCTGGCATAGCATGGGATGGGGCAGGAGGGGAAGGTGTGTGCCAGCCTCACTGAGCAAGTTGGGTTCAAGACCAGAGAATGGCAACTGATGAGCACTATTCACTACTGTGTACATGACCAAAAAATCCTGAAACTCTTCAAATCCCAATATCCTGATTCACTAAGCCCTTTAAGTAACTGGTCACCACCATTCGGCTTGTTTTAATTTCCCAGATATGCATGCCAGTGTAGCAGAACAGAAAGTTGCACAGGAAGAGAGTGGGAGAACTGAGCACTCACACTCAGAAAAATATGCTGAATATGCGTCTGTAAAACACTGACCTTTTACCACGCCCTGAGCAGAGCAGGGCTGTGCACATCCTAGATCTGCAAGTCCTTCCTGATCCTGTGTTGTTTTGTGTGTTACTGAGCAGAGAAGACATACACAGAGGCCTGGGAGCTTGGCAAAGCAAAAGGCTGATTAAGCTATTCGACCCTCTCTAGTTCTAGAGTAGATTTCCAAATGTCTGAATACTCTGTTAATTAATAGGAATGGCTTTGGAGAGTCTTTTTTCAAAACAAACATCCTGATATTCCATATATATCTCTCTTGGGTTTGTTTGTGCTGAAATTAACAAGATTTTTTTCTCTTTTTTTTTTTTTTGCTTTTAAATTCTTGTTTAAAAAAGCCTTCAGGTTCCATTTTCTGAATCAGATCAAATATGTTTGAAGGAGGAGAGGTAATGCTCTATGTATGCCACTGTGAAAATGGCAGATTGAAATTGCTATGACCTTATATTGGTCAAAATTACAAAGATATAGATGCTTCCTACAAAATTTCTTTGTTTTTTGAAAAAGATATAACAAGGCAGTATTTGGTCTGTGGGCCAAACCCAGCCTTCTAACCAGCTGCTTTGCATCACAGGAGCCCTTATCCACCACATCTTCCTGGGAAGAGACAAGCAGGCTTCCTGCTGCACCTTATCTGAGAGCCATTCCTGCTTCTCTGTGGGTGGAAGGAGGAGTGTGAGAGAGAAGGAAAGGTGAAGAAAGCATTGCAGGGTGCACAGAACCTGTCGACTGGCTCCCTTTAGTGAGAGTGTGGCCACTCTGAGCTGTGCCCATGAGGGGGCATTTGTATATCCGTAGGGCTGGATCTAGCATGGAGTTGCTCTTGCTTTTTTGTTTTTGCCTTTTTTTTTGCTAATAATCACACTTTTAATTAAATTAATAATACTTAGATACAATGCTTAGGGGTTCATTAGAACTGACAGGTGGTTGACTGTGGTGCTGTGAATCGCTGAGAGTTGCTGTCAGGCAGCAACACTGAACCTGCACCTTCCTCCATGCCAGTTCCTGTGGCTCGGAAGTGTTGGGAGCGATGGCAGGGAGCCAGCACTAGCTCTGAGCTGGCGTCAAAGCACCAGGGGTCTTTCCTGCCTCCTAGAAGGAAGGAATTTGGTCTTTGCAGGTCACTGTGAGATGCACATTAATGAAAACAACATGAATTGACCCATTTGATGCCAAGGAGTAGAAACAACTTTGCTTGATTCTTTCTCACTCTAGTTTTACAGTGGTATACATGCACAGCATTGCTTTCAGAAGAACACATGATGCTCGTGGCAGAGTGCTACAAACATCAATAGTTCCCAATAACATAGAGGAATAGTTCAGTTCATGCCAGTTAAATGACTCATTAAGGAAACCGGTCATCACCAGAATGACCAATGTTGTACAAACATCATGAAATGTCCTAGAAAATTAAGAACCCCATACGAATCATACAAATCCCTCACAAACAAGCAAAGTGTTTTGAGCCTCAGCCTTTGAATAACAGTCTCTACTTGGAAATGATAAGTGAAAACACACTTTATGAATGTTTGTTGCTACGTCACAGGACAAGTTTCATCCCGTTGTTTTGGAAAGGGAAAGAGCACTATAACCCCCTGTGCAGCTGGCCTGCTTGTGCAGCCAAAGTTTTAGTTCTGTACGTTAAATGATGTAAAAAAGTAGCACGTGGGAAAGATTAAAGCTCTGTTTATCTCATGGGAAGGTATTCTAATCACATTGTGGTTTTTCCTTTGATTAAAGAAGGGATGTCAGGCCAGAAGCATTTACAGCCAAATCCACAGAATTTAGAATTTGAAATTGTCCTTAAATTCTGTCATTCTGTCTTTGCTGGCTGAGACGTTGCATACAGAGTGTGATTTTTATCAAGACTTAATCTATCCTTGTACCTCCTATCATGTCAAAGTTTAAAATTTTTTAAAACCTGCATGACTCATTCCCAGAAAGACACAATATCTAATTTATAGCTCCGTTGACAATGCTGCTTCAATTAATTTTCTTCATCTTTTTTCTTTTTTTCTCTGCTTCTCATATCTCATCTGTTTGCATTGCCTAGATTTTAATTAAAAAACCTCTCCTCTCTAAGGAGCAATCTGAAGTGGCAAAAATAATCACTTAAAATATTACAGTCATTAAAAAATTGGCTGCGGTCAAAGCCATGCATTTTCAATTTGCCGACAAACGATATTTTCGTTTCTTTTTAAAGTGCATTTTGTATTTGAATAGCATACGCCAGCCAGCCTGGCTACCAGAGATGCTCCTCCAGCTGGGTGGGCTGCGTGACAACTCCTTAATGGGGGAAATTGATGGCCCTCTGCTCGTGTAGAGGTGAAGGCATACTGGGCAGATTTCTTTCCATCTGCCGTCAGCCCTTTGCAAGCTGGCACTGCCCAAATGCCCAACACATTCATTCCAATGCAAGAAATGTCGCCAAAAATTAAATCGTGAGGCTACAGCTGTCTGAAAGAATCATCGGGGCCATTAGGCCCAGGGGAGATAATATGAAGAGGAGCATCAGTGGTCGTCACTGATAAAAACCTAATTAAATGATGGTGAAGATGACTGTGGATACTTTAAAGGCATAGAGGTGAACAACATTTTTGTGGAAGTGTGGGAATGAACCTCAGGAAGATGATATGCAACACCTCAGCCAAAAATCTGTTACACTGAGGAATTTCACACTAGTGTTTCCTGTTGATGCTTTGCCGAATGGCACAGTTATATCATTTAGTTGCCCTCTGTTCTACTCTCCAAGTAAAGAAATCCCATACTGTAAAGCCAAGAGGTATGTATTGATTCACAAGTTTGACTTGAACAACTGGGACAGAAGCTGGTTTGGATGAACTTCAGTGCTTCTGTTTACATTCCCAATATTTGTCTTTTGACTTTCTAAAAATTTTCAGGGCTGTGTCCTTGGCTGCAACTGTGACATAGGTTGATGCTTGTGCTACTTCACATTTCAGGGGGAACTGGAAATCTTTAAAAATATGGAGATTGTTCACACATGCTGCATGGTGTAGGACCCTGGATCTTACCTGGGGCCCTTAAGCCATTTAGATGCTACAGAAAGTTGGTCAGTATTTACTTACGAAACCCTAAAGGAGGTCCAGTTGGAAAGTGCCTGCTTTGCCAAATCTGTGTGCCCTGCTTTTGGCTGACCTACAGTTTTCAACATCCCTAATTTAAACCCTTCTGCATCTCAGATGATCAAGAGGCCTTCCTAAAAGCACCTACCCAAAAACGAGGATGAAAGCTGTAGGTAGAAGATGTAAAATATAAGGAGTATAGAGCAGGATAAAGTGCATGACAGACTCTGGGAGAAAGCTTGATTTTGAAACCATGCATTGCTCTCTCTCCCATATTCTGTATCTTCAAATTATTAGCTGATATCCTCATAATGTACAATAGAAAGCTCACCTGAATTAATAAGACTTGATGGGTCTCACAGGCAGTTTGGCTAAGAACTGTACTTATAAACTAGAAATATTTATAGATAACAGCAATTTTAGCAGGAAAATATATTTTTGTAATAGTGGTAACACTATGGCATCAAAGAGCCCTGAGTAAGGAATGTACCATTGTTGCCTCTTAAGGTGCAAACCAAAAGATAGCCTGTGTGCCAGGAAATTGCCATGAATTTATAAAACAGGAGATAAGCTGGGCATGGGGAGGTGTGGGAGTAACAGGAAATATTGCAAGAGAGGAGAGTGCTGATCCTGGTCAGCAGTGCATTCTTCAGTGTGACAAATGATAGGGCTTGTTAAAGAGAGCACCAAGGAAGTGTCTGAAAGACATCATATGGGGAATTTGACAAGCCTGGTGGGCAGAATGGGCAAGTGCATGCAAGCCTGGTTGTCTCACCAGCAGACACAGTGACAAGCATTGGCAGTCAAGGAAAAGTGAGCCATGAGGTGGTGCATATGGGAGATGGTGGAGGCAGGTGTGGATAAACCATGCAGGGCCTTGAAAATGGGGAAAAAACAGCAATACCATAACTATCCAGTAGGCAGACTTCAGAAACACAGCAAATTCAGAGTGAAGATTAGATTGAAACCAAATCCAAGAATGTTGAGATTTGGGAATACATCCAGCCAATTTTCATTTTGCCCTATTCTTGCAGAGCAATAGCTTAACAATTACAGCTAGTGCATAATAGTATTGGCAGTGCCAGATTAAATTAATCTATTTGTTGGAATTTGGTTCTTTTTTTCACTTGGGATCACCATGATCTCTGAACAGGACTTGGCTTCTTTCCATTTGGCAATGGGCAGGGGTTGTTTATTTAGGAATACAATAGTTTACTTATGGCAGCCTGATAGTCCCATTCCAGTTGCAAACAATGGGAAACAGCTACTTTTATGAAGTGGCTGCATTCAAGTGCCTGCAAGTGTCCTATGTTCTATTAGTAGGCAATTTGGGAGAAAACTTTGTTAAATGAAGTTTATCAGATTTGTCAAAGAATTTATTTTCTAAATTAATTTTTCTTTACAAACTAGTTAACTTTTCAGTGTTGTAATTTGCACAACACACTAAATGTTCCACATGCTTCTAATCCTCTTTAGAAAAAATTGAATGCTGCTTTAATTGTGGACCTACAGCTGATGCTTCCATGGTAACAAGGAGAAACATCCTACAAGTTGCTGTCATTTGGCCTTTCTAGTTACAAAATTTGCACAGAAGTTAATTTGTTCTTATCTTATAAATCATTTAAATGTAAATAAAATATAAAATGGAGAACAAATTTAATCTGGCATTCATAAAAGAGAACTCTGCATCTACACAGTCTGCAGTATCTCCACTTTAGGGAGAACTTAATCCAGTTAGTTTCAAACACATTACATGTCCATTCCATATTTTTTATCACTTTAAAATGACAAAATAAATACTTTTAAAATTCAGTCCTTAAATACTGGAAATATGCAGACCACTACTGCAGAGGCAAGGCCTTTAATTTGGGAAAGAGGCAACACAGTATGTAAATTGTACTTTAGTTCTTTGTTTCTAAAGACTTGAGTTCAAATCTTGGGTTGAATCTAAAGCGACAACAAGTTTGATGCTTTCACTTCCATGTTTAATCTGTTCAAGCCCTGTAACAAAACCACCACGTAATCCAACACAATCAGTGGCCTCCTGGATGTTGAACCAGATTGACAATGTCCTTGGGGGCAAGGGACCATCTCCTGGAAAATTTGACTGAGAGCTCTTTGAGGTTTTTCTCCCCTCAGCAGCCCTTCAGATGAAAAAGAAGCAGTAAAAGCAGAGACAGATAGTGACTACTTGGAAAGTTAAAAGGAAATATGGAAGCTAAGAGTGAACTGAGAGTGATGGTTATACAGGTGAGGGAAATATGGCAGGTGGTAGAGAATAAGATCATGAGCAGAGGTGCCCTGACCCTTGCTGGGACAGCATGGCTCATAGAGCTTATTCATATCTGCTCCTCCCATGGGAATGTGTCCAGGGTCCCAAATGGGTCAAAACCATACAAGAAAATTATGGCCCGCCCTCAGAACTTATTTAAAAGCCATACCTTTGCTTTGAACATTTTTCTTAGTTTCTGTAAAGGTCATTAACTTCAAAGGTCATGAGCTTCTATTACTGGTTTCATGGGTGTTTAGAATAACAGAGGGAATTAAACCCCACTCTGAACTTTTCTTCTGTGTAGCTGTTTCATATGAGAGTCAAAGCTAACATGAGCAGATTGTGATTTGAGCCATACGTTGTGCAATTCATTAACACATAAAATATGCATAAAATACATATTCATAGGTACTATGTAGCGATGTATAAAAGCCTAAACATAGCTTTATAAAACTAATTAAATAAATGATGATTTTGAGCTTTCTTAAAAGGTTGATCATACACCACTGTATAAATAATTACTTACTCACCCCTTTGCCAAACTGGCCGTTTATTTATTTTGACAACCTAAATGAAAACTTCATCAGATGTACTTCAGTAAGTATTCTGCTAGACAGCAGAAGGACATACAAATATTAAATGATAACGGGGTTGTATCTGATTTGTGTTTAAATTAATAAATTTTTTTTTAATAATTACATATCCACTATCAAATACATACTTACATATAACTTAGCAACTGAGAAATAAGTAAGACTTGTAAAGGATTTTTCAAAGCTTGATGCAATTGTAATAACTATGTCAGTAGTCTATTTGTCTATTTGTTTCCTGAGATGAAGAGTTATGTATAAATTTGAATTAAGTTTTAGCCTGAATATTAATTTTTAGTGTATTTATTTGACAGCCTGCAAATAATAGGACTTTTGTGACAGATTGATTGACAGATAAAGCATACCTCATTTCTGT
The DNA here is from genome assembly GCF_025592945.1 of Manacus candei. Taxonomy (NCBI): domain Eukaryota; kingdom Metazoa; phylum Chordata; class Aves; order Passeriformes; family Pipridae; genus Manacus; species Manacus candei. The sequence goes on along the minus strand of NW_026138111.1, from coordinate 1,426,199 downwards.
TCAGAAAATGAGGAAAATTTTGAAAAGCAAGAAGGACAATAAACAAATTACTCTTAAAATTCTGCTGTTAGCAATACCTGTGAGCGTGAAGGGTAAAATCAGTAAACAAAAGCAATTTCTCAGTCAGTTATAAATAACTGCATAGTACAACTGCTGTTTTTCAAAGAAAAGATATAAAACTATGTCATTAATTTCTGCTAGTTATAATATACTCGATATGTAAATTTTTCTGCCTTTTCAGTGGCATATGTGATGTACTGTGTATATGCTGCATTAGTAGAGCAAGGAGACTTGTGACAAAATCTATTTAATTTCTGTGAGAAATTATCAACACTTCTTTCTATTGCTTTGGCCTTTCTTTAGAAGAAAAACACTTTAACAGCAATTTCTTTATTTTAGCAGTTGAAACAGTCTTTACATTTTTACAGTGTGTTATATCTTTAAGTGATATTTAGTTCTGCATTACTAAACATAGAGCTGTTGTCATTCAAGTATAGACCAGAAAGTCTCTATACAAAAATCAGACTTCAAGTACTCAGATTTTTTTTAAAATGTGTAGACACCTCTAGAAATGTAGTCACAAAATACATTCCTCAATATAAATTAATTGCTAAGTTATTGGCATCCATACTTGAAAATCATCAATAAAAGAATTTCAATTATGTCTCTTTCTTGCATTGATAAATGAAGGGTTATAGAATATGACAAAATGTGTTATTTTGTACTTTGTTTATGAAATCCCATAGATAATGGTGCACTGGGCAGTTTTCTTTTCTCGCCCCACCTCTCTCTTTGTTAAAAATCTAATTATTCCCTTATGTGACACTACCATGACCTTTTTAAGTGCAGAAGAGGTGATTGTCATATTTTCCCTCGGCGCATTACCAAGGGGTTCAGAGACAAGAGGGCACTGCACAGACGATACTGAAAAGGTCAATGCAATTTGGCATTATTGTATCTCTTTTTCAGATGTTGAAATATGGTAAGAATGCAGAATTCTTCTAATTAGTATTTTCTTATTTCAGCTTCCATTTTTAAGAATCTGAGGATGTCAATTTGCATTAAGGCCAGGTAGATCTCCTTTAGAAGCTTCCAGTACCTGTTTCAGCCCCACAGGTTTGGCAGGCCATTATCATTTTATCAGTCACACAAGAAGACAAAATTAGGATGGGGAAAAGAAGAAAATCTGTACTGTAACCCTCATGCTTTTCTTACAGGCAGCTCCTTCCAGGCCAATACTCCTGGAGAGTCCTGGCAGTCAGGGCATCTTGGGGGAGACACATGGCTTCATTTTATGCTGCTGAAGTAGTATGTGCAGAAATGAAATTGGAAAAGCAGACACATTGGGTTTGGGAGCAGTCTCAGGACCCCTGGGATTGCTGTATCACAAGATCTAGTTGCCTCTAGAGCTATTTGTTTTGTTATTTGAATTAAATATAACAAATATAGCCTTTTCACTTGCACACTTCAGGCCCAAAGTTTACTGTATGGCAATGCATAGCAATTTTTAACGCAAATACCTCTCTAGCAAAAATTAGGGCGTGGGGATCTGACATGTCTCATAGCACAAAAATCTTATACCTACAAAATCCCCATAGCAATATTTGATATACTAGTGAAGCTATTTGTACATACAGTTGTTTGTGGGCCAGACATAGCGGCAATACTTTAAAACAGAAATAAACACCCAGAGATGTGGGGTGTGACTTTTCAATGCAAGTACAGTTTTGCCATGGTCTGTAGTGGGTTTGTAGGGAAGCAGGTATGAGATCAGAACACAATCGTTGTTGGGGCTGTACAGGAAAGATAAAAGATGACTGCCCATTTTTTATTTAGTTTCAGGCATCAATAACCTACAGCTCACTCTGAACAGGTCACCTTACAAACCCAATGTCACGTCACCTTCCATGTGCTCCTTCTGCCCACAGCACAGCTGCCAGTCAGATGGGAACTCCATCTACTTCCATGGGACAGAAGGTAGCGAGTTCAATTTTGCCACAACCCGAGATGTGGACCTCTCCATGGAGGATGCCCAGGAGCAGTGGACAGAAGAGTTTGAGAGCCAGCCTAAAGGGTGAGTGTTCCCCACCTGTGCAGGGCTCTACACAGATGTGCAGCATCACTCCAGGGATGAGGAAACTGTATGAACAGAGAATAGGATAAATAGCAATACTGTGAACTTTAGGAAGGAAAAGAGTCCAGAAAGCCCAGAAGGAACAGTCTGTCCTCAGACCATCCTGTCACTGAAATGTTTAATGAAAAAAGTCATGCTTACAAATTATGTAGCCATTCTAAACAAGCACCTGATGTTGATCTGGTTTTTTTTCATTCACACTTGAGTATTGTTAACAAACTCATATCCATGTGAAATCAAATTCCTTGACGACTTCATGCCCTCTGTATCACTGCTGTGAGCCTTGCCTTGCCATGAGAGAGCTCCTGCTTGTGCAGAAACCTGTGGGTGCTGGAGGAGGAGGTGAAGGCAGGACAGATGAAGCAGCAGTCTGTTCTCATCTAGCAGTACCAAGAGCATGACCATGCCTGCTCGGCAAAAACTGAGAATTTGGCTGATAATTTACTATTTTTCTTTTGAATATATACATTGTGATTCAAAGGGTCCCTGTAAAGCCATATCCAGGGACTGCTTCAAGGCCACTGAAAGTAACAAAGCTATCTAGGACAACAAAATTACTACTCTTACCAAAATATGATTGAGCTTTTAAAAGATGTGTGTCCTGATAAAGCAGTATCATTTTACATACCTTAGCGTATAAACTCTGACAAAAAGAAAATAACCAGCAATGAGGTCTTGACTCCTTTCTATTTAAAAAAAAAAAAAAAATTAAAAAAAAAATTAAAAAATCATTAGTTGCTGTAATCCCAGGGCAATGAGAAATGTACACTGTTAATTTATGGGTCTCCACTGAATGTTGGTTTTAACCTACAAAGTACTTCAGATCATTAGCAGCCGATTCAAGTGCTGCCTGTGCTGTGCTGAAGGTAGAGAGCATCTTTTAAGAAATACATGCTAATGTGTCCTGTGGACACGTGGTTTATTTGGGGCTTACAGAAAAAATATTCGCTGTGACCTCTGTTCTAATAATCAGCCCATGGCAGCAGGTGCTGCTTCAGACAAAGGGAAGAAAATAAGCACGTGTGTGTTGTGTGTTAGGTGATCATGTGTGATATCTTTGAGATGTGTTCTCAGTTCTTTTCCATCTTGAAAAAAAACAGGGTGTAAGTGTTGCCCATGGACATTTGCCCTGTCTGTGGATCTTGTCTCTGCTGGACCAGGTGTTGGGTTAAGCTAAGCTTGGCCACTTGCAGCCTTGGTTAGCAAATACACAATTTCTTCTGAATTACGAATATTACACTTTCCCTATCATACAACGCCTAGATCCAATCCAGGTGCCACTGCTCCCTAGCCAGGAGTGAGGAAGGGCACAGCCAGCATATGCATTCAACTCTCTTATCCTGTGTCCCAGCAACCAGGCCCTGATCTGCCCCCAAGCCTGCCAGCCCAAAGCCTCACAACTTTTTCTTTTTTTTCTTTTCAAATTTTATTCTGTATTAGTAACTTCCATCTTTCAACTGTTCTATAAGAATGGAGATTTAAATTGCATGCAACCATGAATAAACACAGAACTCGGGTGATGCTATGGACTACATCCCCATTGTATAAAACTGGCACCTCCACCGTCCCTCTTTTCAACATTTCTCTGGGGTTTGCTTTGGGACCTGTGTATAACAGCAAATATGCAAATCCCTTCTTAAAGAATTTCTCCCTTCTCAGAGAAATATTTCTCCCTTCTTAGAGAAATAGTTTTGAATGCTATTTGAGCTATATCCAAACAGTCAGCACTGTATACCTGAGACAGAGCTTGCAGGAAGTCCTCAGGCTCTGTTTTGTCATGTCAGCTCTCAAAGGAAAGGCAAAAGCATCCCTTATAAGGGAGAGCAAATGGAAGCTCAGGTATAGGGGTCACCACCACTTTACTCTGCACCAAATGCTCCTGGAGGTGAGGGCAGAGGAGCTTATCACTGTTTTTAATAAGCAGTGATTGGTATTTTTGGCATGTACCACCTAAAGCAGGAGGCTACATGGATAGGGGTTGCTGTTGTAAGTACCACACATATTTCCACTGCCATTCTGCTTCTTTTTAATTGCGTAAATTAGAGCCTCGTCCTAAAAGTAGACACATCCCCACATCAGGCTGCCTTTGTCTCCAGCAGGTGTATTGCTGCTTTGGACCTCCACATCCCGTTGGTCTAGTTTAGCTGCATATATTTTTCTATCACCTGTTCTGTAGAGAAAAAATTCAAGAGTCATGTGATGGATAAATTAATACAAATGTAAGTGTTAAATCAGGCCATGACCCAGGATCCTTCTCTATTTGTCCTTACTGACAGTGTGTTGATATATTTCTACTAAAATGCCACCTTTTTTTAAAGAGGTAGAATTCTGTGGTTTTCATTTCTGATGCTGCCTAAAAGGAGAGGATCCCTGGAAACATCCATGATCTGCATCATTCATGACCCCAAGTTGTTCTGTGGGTCACTACAGAGAGTGCTTTAATTGAGCTAAATAGAGCATACAAAAGATCAATGGAGCATTGTGAGATTTTGTTGTGTAAGTTAAAGTAGGCACAACTGCTTAATTCTGTATTTGCCTTCAATCCAGGAGACCCATTTTAAAAATTGTGTTTCGATTATATTGCACATTACCTTTAAAAAAACTGTGCCACAGAATTAGGGTTAGATTAAACTGTGCTTCCATTAAAATATTTCTATTTATATCATAAAGCTTTTCAGTGATGTTAAGCTCCCTAACTCCTGTGTAGATGACTGACAGTTTTAAAGCAGGATTTCCAAACAGATATGTTGCTGGTCTGTCACAGCTTAGGTCAGTAGGGAAACTGGCAGCTTTAAAGTAGATCCTAGAAATGCATTTTGAAATAGTTGGAATGGTTAAACTACTAAATAGACTGTTTAGTTCTTGAAATGACAGTTTTTGAAATTGTCATGTGGCACATAACTGCTAGAGATGGTTTCTGCTAAAAGGAGAAAGGAAAAGGCTCTGCCTTCCCACAAAAGTTTCTGAAATTCCTTGTTTTCTCATTCCTCCTCAATCATCCTGAATAGTTAAATGACTGGATTATCAGAATTTAGTAACTCTAAATAATTTCATTGTTTTACCAGCCTTATAATACTTAAATACTTTATGATTAATTAAGTTTGACATGAATAATAATAATGTATCAGACCAAAATAATGCATATTTTCAACAGTTTCTAGTATTTCAAAATATTGTAATCGAGTTTTGAAGTAACCAATGCTTTCATGATGAAAATGTATTTTCAACATAAAATATTTAATTGGAAAATTCTGCAACAGCTCTTTTAATTATCACTGAATAAAAATAAGATAAAATGTTATACAGAAAAACTGAGAAAGATCATATCATCACATATTAAAAACACAGCAGTCTTTTTTTTATACTCTGTTCATGTGTTAGTTAAAAACTGTTACCCTAAATGCTGAAAAAGATGAAAAGAGAGCATTTTCAGCTATTTTCTACATATTTGATATTTCAATAGCAGATATGGTGGACATGTGCCTTTTCAAGTTTCATTGATCTATAAACCTTATATTGTGCAAAATGGAGCAGAGTGCGACTAAATTTTAACTATTTTAATGCCAGAAAAACTAATAAAGGTGATAGAACAACACAACATTCTCTATTTGGTAATAGCATTCATTAAAACCTCATTTTTTAGTAATTCATGCTTTTCTGCTAATTTCTTTAAGATACTTACATTAACTTTGCTTTAGTTGAGTCAACTGAGTTTAAAAGCTAATATTGAATATGTAAGTAGTGTCATAGGAATCACATTTGAAACACTGTGTTTTTTGTCCTGTGTAAGAATAGAAACAGCTGCTTTTCTATGTACAAATGAACCCATAGAACATGCTTTGTGTGAGTTTATCAGTAACGTGCTGCTGCACATTCTCCACCTATTGTTGACCTCTGCAGGTGGGACATATTTGGAGCCGTCATTGGTACTGAATGTGGGACATTGGAATCTGGCTCAGCTATGGTATTCCTCAGAGATGGAGAAAGAAAAATATGTACTCCATATATGGACACTACAGGTTATGGGAACTTGAGATTTTATTTCAGTATGGGTGAGTATAAATTCCTCATGTAATACAAGTTGTGAAGTATGTGAGATTTAAGTTGTGCAGTGTGCATGGAACTGTTTTAAATACTCCTTCAAAGAAGATAGCACTGATTTGTGACTGTGATGCCCATGAGGATGTAAGACTGACCACTGCTGGTCAGATCAGAGTCCACCCTTCTGTATGTCCATGCAGATGGACAAACATGGTGAGCACACAAATAGGTCTCCCAAAAATATTCTCCCAGATGACACTGACTTGCAGATGGAAACCCTTTTGAACCAGACAGGGCACTCTGGGTTTAGTAGCCCTTGGTGGGCTTTTTTTCCATGGATTTATCTAGCCATTTTTTTGGTTGAGATAAACATTTAGATCCAAGTTAAGACAGTTTAATATAGAAGTTACATGAAGGTATGTGCATGTAAGATCAGTGTCTGAACTTCCTTTATAGTTAGAGGTGTTGTGGTCAGTACTATTGCTAGAAAAATCCATTCAGCTCACCATGAGACAGCTGTGCTGGACCAGCTGAGCAGCTTCCTGGAGTCAGACTGTGGATCTCTGTTGTTATAAAGACACCTTAAGCACCTGGTGCACACACAGGCCTGTGTTCACTCTTGTCCAGTCCTCAGGCAGGATTTGTCATGTAAGCACTGGTTATTGTTGCCACTTGAGTTAACCAAGCACATCTGAGACATTAGCACAAAGCTGGCAGTTGTAACTTGGGACTTGGGGGAGAGTCACAGCCCTGCTATAGTGGCAGGTAGGTGAGCCAGTGCCTAAAATGATCCTTGGTACTAGTGTTTAACCAAGTGAACCTGCCTACTGTGCCCACAGCTCCATAATTTAACAATTCTCATATGAAGAAGCATCTTCTTGTCTTGTATATTCTAATTTCACTCAGTGCCCCTTAATCCATCATTAGAAGATATAGTCATATCTTTGCCATCCTTACCCCACCATAGAGCTTTTATAGGTACCTGTCATATCCTCCTGCAGTCATGTATATGTAGACCCTGGTGTTAATCCATCAGAGTCAAGACAGTTGCACCTGAGGATGAGATAGGATTAGCACAGAGGTGGGACAGCCTTACCTAGTTGAACCCACAAAACAGTTTCTGCTCAAAAGCTTTTACTCCATTCATAAACAATTCCTCTGATAATGTGTTGGCCCAGGATGAGATTCACACAGAGTGTGCTACAGTCTTGGAGGAGGTATGGTCTGCATGAAAAACACTGACGTGGTGTTAGCAACATCTGTGGACCTCCCCTGTTGGGGTAAAGTGTCAGAACCTCTGTCATTTACAAGGGCTAAGAAAGCAGCCAGGAACCAACCTGTCCTGTTGCTTCCCCTCCCTGCTGTTGTTGTCAGTGCAACTTCACTAGTTTGGTGTTGCAACAGACCAAAATCCCCATAAACGTGGTAGTTAACACTCACAGGGTTTTTCCAGAACTTTTATTTTGCACATAGAGGAAATTGCATGAGGTTATTCTCTCAACAGCATGTTTAGAGGACCTGAGGATTTTTGCTTAAAAGCAAATAATAGAATAATAAAGGAGGAAGCAGAGGATAAACCTGTGACCTCCACAAGCAACCTTCTGTATCAACAAGAAAAAACACACTTTATTTAATGAGGGGAAGACCTCATATTGTTGTCCTAAATTGTTGCACATCATCTCTGTGTTACATGAATTATGAATAAAGCACAGGAAAAAGAGGATGCTTTTTCCCAGTTCTTCCAAACATTACAACACCTGCAAGAAAAACAGGAAAGAAATTTTGTCAACCTTCTGAACTTAGGAGAAAAGTTGTCAGCAGATGTAGGCACAGAGGATAGTGGGATGTTGTTTGAAAAATGTATTCTGTGTGTACTTTTAAATTAAATAAATAATAGTTTAAACATTCAGGCAAGGAGATTTGAAAGGACACACGGATGTTCCTTATTACAGTATAAAACACATCAAAGATGCACATCTAATCTAGTTCGCTGGACTGCCCTACCTAGTCCATTACAAGAACTGGCTGTCTGCAGTGAAAAAAAGCAGAGAAAGTGTTCCAATATACACAACCTTTCTACTTTGCAGACTTTTCAAACTCTTCCTCATTCTGTTTTTGATTTTTGTTTTTATTTTTGAGGGTTTTTTTAGTACACGCAGTACCCATAGTGTACTAAGGAAATAGAGAAATTATGTTTCCTGTTTCAAATAGAGGAATTTTTTTTAAAAAAATTCTTTTCCAGAACACCAAATTAGTGTGATGATATCCATCTTGTATCTATAAAGCAGGACTAAATGCTTGCATTTGGCAACTAATCCGTTCTTTCAGAGTAGGTTAATCAATGTTTTGGGTTCTACTGCTATGAAGGTATTTCAAATGCTGCCCTATTCCAGTGAGGCAAGCATGCCACACATGCTTTGTGTGGTACAATAGACTCCATCCATCCATCCATCCATCCATCCCTCTCTCACTCCCTCCCTCCCTCTATGGTGCAGACAGTAGAAGGAGCAGTACAACAAATAAGGTACACAGCAGTCTTCCTCATTTCCTACTTAGAACAAGTTCTCAGCTGCCAAACTATCAGCTGAGAAGTATTTAAGAGAATGTCACATGCCATGTGTGTGACTGCATGAAGTGTGAGTACTAAATAACAGTTTACTGATTAGAACTCAAAAGCAGAGCATTTCTATGTAAATAGGATTTAAAGCACACAGACAGAAGTATTGCTTTGGGCACAGCATTTTCTATTAAAATTTTTTTTGATAAGCTGATTAAAAGAGGTACTTGAGGTTTTCATAATCGTCAACCCCCTTGATCTCTGGCATGGTGTATCTGATCAAATAATTCCTATACACTGTGTCTGTAGGGCTGGTGTTCTTTTGTTTCAGATCCTAAGTTAAATAGCATCTGATTTTAATTATTTTCATAATTATGGCTGCATAATATGATTCCACTTTCCAATAATGAGAGCTTCAATTAATTTTTTTCTCACTCAAATGTGTTTTGTACAGGAGGAACTTGTGATTCTGGAGAATCCCATGAAAATGATGTCATACTTTATGCCAAGATTGAAGGCAGGAGGGAACACATACCTCTTGATACCCTGACCTATGCTGCTTACAAGGTAAATCATCATAAACAAAGCAGGTGGATGGGATAGATATCATTATCTTTTCAATATTGTGTGTTGAATTCCTCAGGGACACTCAAACATGACCTTCCCAAGCACATAAATCATGTGCAGATCTGGGAGCAGTCTGGTGCCTTTGCAGCACAGCTCTGCAGTTATTGCTGGTTATTCCAGCCCCAAGCAGGATTGCAGTGTTGGCTGGGGATGGGGTGACAGGAAACAAGCCATGGGCAAAAGTTGTCAGTTATCAGCTGAAAACTTCAGTGATAATGTCTCCTCACAAATGATTACTCCTGTCTCCACCCAAGCTCCTACTAGTCACAGTGATGTGGGCATGGGCATGGACTCAGCCATGGGAGGCAGCATCTCCTCTGCTGACAGTGCAACCGCCTTCCAACCACGTCCACCACCCTGAGGCAGGACTATAAAGACCTTGAACTTGCTGTCAGGATCCTTCCTGTCTAGGGCAGGGAAACACTTAGACCATATCTATCCTGAGTAACCCAGCCCTGAGGTCTCCTTATTCTGCTGCTGTAAAATAGAAAGCAAAATCTGATATTTAATACATGTACACGTGGATGTTCCAGAGCTTGAAATGCAGTATGCTTACATAGCGTGAAGGAAATTTGTTGGTAAAGATGCAGCTGATTTCAAGCACAGGTCTGTGTGCATTTTTCCTGTAACCGTAGCATTCAGAAACCAAATATTTACAGTAGGATTTGGCCTGTGTTCGGTTGAGTCACTTGCATTGTTTCATTGTGTGTGGCTTCCCTCCTTGCCTGCTTCTGTGTGAAAGACAGGGTAGAACTTTTGTAAACGAAGGAAGCTGTAATTGTAAAATAATAAAAAATTAATTGGGGAACTTGGGGCGAGACAGGATCTGAAATTACACTGAATTCATTGTGGAAGTTTTTTTTTTGAACAGGCAATTTTAAAGCTGACATCCTCTTTTGACATAATACAGTTCTAATTACGTTGCTTTAGGACAAAGGCTAAGCTTTGTAAAGCAGTGCTTTCGTATATTTCAGCAACATAACATCCTCTCCACATATGCCTGTGAACTCATGCTGTTACTCTATTCTCATGTATTCAGACTAGACATGCCACTACCTTGTGTTTGCTTCTGTGAGCTGTAAGGCTCCAGGACAAACATCATATTCTATTACCAGCTGAAGCTGACAATGTAAACTAGCATTTTTCAGAAGACAGAAGGGACAGTCTTTTCTACCGTGTCTTTACAAGCAGACAACCTGATCCCTCTAAGGTGATAAGTAGCACTGGTATCCAGAGTGTTAATACCTGTGCACATAATAGCAAATTATTTTAGTTGGGATCTTGTGTAGAAAAAAGTAGCTAAAAGAGTTAACAAAGTGAAGCAAGGAGAGAGAATAGCACATGTTTGGGTCAGCACAATTGAAGTTGCTTTTTTATTTTAAATGGTACCTTTTGACCTTTTTTAATTTATCTAAGCTTTATTTTCTTTTAAAGGTTCCATCTTTGGTTTCTGTTGTCATTAATCCGGACCTTCAGACTCCTGCAACCAAGTTTTGCCTGAAGCAAAAGAGTCACCAAGGCCACAACAGGAATGTCTGGGCTGTGGATTACTTCCACGTCCTTCCGGTGCTCCCTTCCACAGTGACTCACATGATCCAATTTTCTATCAATTTGGGTTGTGGAACTTATCAACCTGGTAACAGGTACAACTGGAGAGATCATTCTTTCGATTTTCAGCTTTCTAGTATAATTTGATTTATAAAATCTATATGAGATTTTGGAAATCTTTTTTCATTAAGAAAGGATCCCATTAATAATGACAAATATAAGCTGCTCAAAACCTAATGTTTCTCCTGGTTTCCACATGCCCAAATTTATGAATCTAATGTGCAATGAAGAGCTAATAAATAGCTTTCCAGGTCAAAACTGGTCCCCTATTCTGAAATATGGTCATGATTTCAGAGGGACTTTTTCTTCAGTTTCTAAGGAACATGAGATTTGCCTCTTAGTACTGTGTAAGGGGGAAATTATTAAAGGCAGCAGCAGAAACCTACCCTGCTGACCTCTCAGATTACCGATGCCACAAGCATATCTAGTTCTTGTAAGACTGGTTATAAATGGCCCTCATCTTAACGACCATCAGTGTGAGGAGCTCACTGTCTGTAGATTGGCCACAGAACTCCTTTTGGCTTCACTTCTGCAGGACATTCAGTGTGAATTTTTCCATGAAGTGAGAGGGAAAGGGAAAGAAGGGAGTCATTTGCAGCTCTATGTTTTATGGAGTCATAGAAATGTTTGTTGGAAGGGACCTTCACAGGTTTTCTAGTGAAACCTGCTGCTGCAGGTGAGACTGTTACGAGCATAGGTCAAACATGGCTTTGCCTATCCATGGCTTGAATGGATGGATACTGTGCTAAAGCTCTGAGTGACCTGCTCAAGTGAAAAAGTGTTTTCTAATGTCCAATATAAAACTCTGAAGCAATGTCTGTATGGCCATTGTCCTTTCTACTGTGTCTGACACTACTGAGGAGAATTTGACTCCAATTTCCTTGTGAGTGCCCTCTGCACCATCACAGGATGCTGCAGCTCACCCCTCCTTACCAGGCTGAGCAAGCTAGCTCCTCAGCCCATCCTAGCTTGATGCTCGAGGCCGTGGACATCTTGCCTATCCTCTGCTCCAGCTCTCCAGCTTCTTAAGAGCCTTCTTCAAATAGGGGACCCAAAACCAAACTGCCCACTTTCCCTCTTTCCTTATGTACGTGTGAGAATATTTATCTTGTTATTTTATGAGGATTAAGTTACTTTACATTTTCCAGAGTTGAGAGTTTAAAGTCAGAGACTGTAAGTGCTTTCACATCCATGTCCCATGGCATCTGGTTCCAACTGGAAAGAGCTGCATTAGCATTGACAGTTCCAGCATCCATGCAGGGTAACAGAATTCAAGGAGCAGCAAAATTCAAGGCATTGCACTTATATTTGATAGAAAGTGAAGGCAGCAACATTTTCCTATATGAAAAGTGAAAACTTTGCCTGTAAACACTCCTGTCCAGTAAACATGTTATATAAAGTCTCTGTCTTAGTCGGTTATCTGTGGAGAGTGGTATATACTTCAAAAGATTAATATTCTTCCTTCACTAAACTATTCCTGAAGAAGTGACCTTCTTCATGACAAAAGAAGTACTAGGTCACCATTTTCCCTATTTGTATTTCCCAAATACTGCAGCATTTCACATCTCCTGGTCTACAGCATTATTCATAATGCTTTCATTACCGCAAATGTGAGAGACTCATACTGAATATATGCAGTAAATATGACCCTCCAAGGTATTGCTACAGTTAAATCTGAAATAAATTAGTCAAAACCTCTATAAACTGTTTTAGTACACACTTATCACAGTGATGGTACATTTAAATAAGGTAATATTGTCAGCAAATTTCCATAAAAAGAAAAAGTCAGAATCCAATAATTTAATATTGAGGAGATGAATTATGATTTTTATAATGTTCCGCTGGCTTTACTTAAAATAAAACAGAATATTACAGCTAATTATATGAAGCAAATTACAAAAGTAATTCAGTAAAATACTAAAACTTTAATAAATCAAGCACTATATTACTTTTGCAAGGTCTTCAGAATGTAAAGCATCTAAGGATTTCCTTATACTTGTAGGCTGTAAACAATGTTGGGGGGGTTAAACCAGGAAAGAGCCAGCTGGTGCATGAATAGCTAGTGGTTTTTTGCCACCTTCTGCAGGTGTAATGGTTAGCAGTTGGCAGCTATAACTGTCCTGTGCTCACATGATGCTGCCTAGCTCTGATTAATCCAGATTTTCTCCTTATATCTGAAACTATTTGAATCTGAAATATAAAAGTAAAGTCAGCTCATTTAACAGCAGTAGCATAAAAACACTGGTGCTCAAATAAGAGGTGTGTTTAGACAATCCTCAGTCTATAGGCTATCCTTGAGGTTTTTAAACAGTCAGGTTTGTTTCATGTTTGTATTTTCAGGACTTTTTGTATTCAAAGTCTGCTTAAAATTATCTCATGTTTCCTAATCAGTTATTAGGAATAGCTGACTGAGTGGTTTCTTGGTGTTGGTACTTCTGCTATGAGACTATGCCAGGTAGCTTCATGGTGTCTTTCTCCTTCTTCTCCTTCAATGTGTTAACCAGCGTCAGCTTGGAGTTTTCAACCAACCATGGTCGCTCCTGGTCCCTGCTCCACACCGAGTGTTTGCCTGAGATATGTGCTGGGCCTCACCTCCCCCACAGCACCATCTATGCCTCTGAAAATTACAACGGGTGAGTGTGTTCTCTGCAAAACTGAGATGCAAGATTAGAGAAGTGAATTATAGGTGACAGAAGAAAGCAGCAAAGCACACAACTCCATGTCATCTTTCTTTTTTTGACTGGCTGAGGACAGCAAGGAAAGAGTGTTCTGGGCTCCTTGGCTGCCCAGTAATTAAATTTGAAATGTATGGGGGTGCCTCTGTGGTATAATATTATTTTTTTGATGCTAAAGATAAATTACAAAAAAACCCACTTGTGGGCAGCACATTGGTAATGAGAAGAAAAGTTTTACTTTGTTAAAGGCACAGAGTTTTCTTCTTAGTCAGAGAAAACATCAGTTAAAGCCATGTTTACATCCTCAGTCACCTTTACTCACTTGAAATCCCAGTACTGGCGTACTGTGAATGACATCCTCTGTACTTCTGCAGATAGAGGTCGTTGTTAGTGTCACTTTCTTTTATCGGCCCCTCTTAGTAAGTAAATCTCTCCTGTACTGTTCTCACTGAAAAATAAACTGTGGCATCTTGCTGCATAGCACAAAATCCGTGTCTATCCTTCTGTATCCTGACTTCTACAGACTTCAGAGCAGCAGGTATGACTATGAGAAGAAAGTGTAGTTGAAGCATTGCTGTGATCTCATGACACCCCCCACCCCGCACCATTCCTGTTTTCATAGGAACCATTATCCCTGGTGTATGTGGGAAGTGTGGCCCCCATGGATAATGATGGCCCAGACCACAGCAGGCCAAATCCTCTGCACCACTTCTTACCCACAGAGGATTTCCACCAAACAGAGTTCAGTCATACTGAAAGGTTGCAATTTATGAGATACTCATTGAGATGGAGAAGCAAAGGAGGTTAAGGTCTTTGCTGACTTCATGCATTCCAACGGGGGAAAAATGGCTAGGTTTTATAAGATAATAATTATTATTCACATATTGTATGAAAATATCATGGGCCATGTTCTTCTTTTTTATTTGTGTTTTCTAAAGCTGCCATAAATTCATCCTTCATTTGAATAGATTTTAAAATTAGAACATCTCACAAAGCTTCCAGTATACATAAACATATCTGCAAAACATACAGTTGCTTAACAACTCTCAGTGTAAAATGCTAGAGCCTGTGTTATATGTATTTCAGGTGGAACCGAATAACTACTCCCCTTCCCAATGCTGCATTAACAAGTGACACCAGGATTCGATGGAGACAAACAGGACCAATCCTCGGAAATATGTGGGCAATCGATAATAGTTAGTATTCTTATCCATGATCATGACAAATCAGAAGAGTGAATTTTTTATATGCTGCTCTATGTAAACATATTTTCCACAATCATGAGCCAGTGAATTTACAGTTTATTAAATCCTTTTTCTGCTTATCTGCTCTTGGTAACAGGTACATTTTGAAGCTAGAGGGAAATTCTGCCATTTGAAAAGACAATAGCCTAGTAGATTACCTTTCTTTCTTTTAATTGAATGCTTTCCAGGAAAAGATATTGGTGGCAAGGGCTTAATATAACATTTCCTCTGTCTGCTTAGTCCTAATTACATAATTAGATACTACACTGGCTATTAAGGACATGCACTGCACCAGCCTTAGCAGCAGGTACAGCATTTGGGACGTATTTTTCCTTCTGGACGTAGAAGACCACCTTCAAGCAACACTGCTACCAAAACAATGACAAAACTTTTACATTGTTTACAGTATCTTTGAGAAAAGCACCATATGTTTTATGGAACTGTTCTTCTTTTAGGACATTATTTTCCACATACCTTTTTTTAACTAAGAGGAGCTTATGTTGATCCATATATTTATAAAACAATGCAGGGGACAACCGGGACCAGAATTAAAAGGAAATATTTTAAAGCACAGAAAAAGTATTTAGGAACACAGGATAAAATGTATGACAGGCAGAAATAAGCATGATCAAAAGGGCTAAGTATGAGAAAGTGCAATTTTTTTAGCTTGCTTGTTAGCCATAAATGATTTGGGACTAAATAAACTACATCCGGAATTTGTTTGGTTAGGTATGTGAAATATGTAATTTAGAGATTTACAGTGAGGTACAATAGTCTGTGAAATTTTGTAATGATTCCCAGTAGGGTTTGATATGGAGCCTGGGAATGGTAAATAGTTACATTTTGCAGAATTCTTAAAACAGATTTATGCCTAGTTTTGAAAAGAAAATCCTTGAAGCAGATAAGGTAGTGCCACAAAGGAAAGTTTGTCACTAAAAGTCATGAAAATTGTTCTCTTAATCATATTAATGGGAAGTAGCATCATCTTGACATCTAGATAGAGTATTAATGCTTGTCTTTAGAGATGAGATATACATCAAAAAGAAATTGAAATTAAGGGAAAATGTAGGTATGTAAACATAAAAGATGTCTGTGAGTATCTGCTAAGATGAGTTGCTACCAAAGAAAATGTAGACTTTAAGTGTTAGAGACACTCATGAGATTTTCACAGAAATGAGAAGATTAAATCAATCTAAGGATACAAATTCTTTACAACAGGACAAAACAAGATTCTGAAGATCATTGACAATTCATTTATCTGCACTACCTTTGCTTGTAGAACAAAATGGAATTCCATCAAAGGATGCTGTGTGCTCCAGTGTGTACCATGTCAAAAAAGGTTTTACAAAACCTCTACCTAAAAAGTACCTGCTCTGAATTTGAGGTGCAAAACCACGATATAGGAATCAAGTCTTAAAGATTAACATGTTTCTGAGGTTTTGAATGCCTCCTTTGTTAGATACTATGACACTCAAGCCTTACGCTGTATTGTAGGGAAAAAACCATAAATATTGGCAATCTACTCAAATTCTTGAAGAGAGGAAGGTTTTCAAGGATTCAGTACTGTGACTTTTAGCTTCACAACTGTTTCCTATGTGAATTAAGTTTTAAATGAAATCTGGAAGGTGGCCATCTTTCCGAAACACTGGAAAAATGCCAATTTCCATAAAGTTTTTTTATTTTGAATGACATCATTACATCTTTAACCCTTCTACTTTTACCACCCCCTCAAAAAGACCTCAAAATACACAAAGAAATCAAACAGACAGAACAGAATTTTTGCACCCTGAGAGGTGAGAAAATCTAGAAATCACATGAAATCTGATGAGGAGTTATAGGGAGTAGCTAACAGAGATTCAGCGTGTGTCTGCCAGGGAGAGCTGATGCTGCCGTGATGGGCGACATCATGAAACTAGGAAACAGAATAAGTACTGCTTGTTACAGAATTGGTGGCTATTCCTTCCAAAAGTCACAGTGCAAGTGGATAACCCAAGTAATAGGCAGTCTTCAACAGAAAAAGGGATGCTGCTCATGGTTAAGGCCTCTAATCATATTGTATTGAAATAATACTGCCCACAAGTTATGGCTTTTCTTTATAGTAGTGCAAGGGATTATACCAAGATTTGCTCATCTATCCATCATTCATATTTTTCACAATAAATCAACATTGTCAATTAGGAGTCATTGGAGGAAGATAAAGTAAAAGAGTAAAATAAGTCTGGTGTATTTTTGAGCCCATAGGATTTAGAATTTTATTCCATTTAAAATAATCAGTGAAAGAGTATGTATTTAACTATATTTAATAGTTACTTAAGACATATCAGGGCAGGTTCCAATTCCCATAAGTACAGTGAAGTTAAGTATGTACATTTCCATGAGAGAAGCAGTGAAACATTTTTAAAATCTACAAGACTGTCATTGGAATGTACCTGTATATATATATATATTGGATTACATCTCCAAACTAAGATGAAGGGAAGGCAAGAAAGTGGTCAGTGCCTAACAGATCATCTGATCTCGTTTCACAGACTTAGAAAAACCAGGTACATTAATTAAAACAGCACTAATATCTCCAGCCTCAGATAGATATTACCCTTTAATTAATAAATTATCCCAGGCTATCCTTGACACACTCAAACACATTTTATCCTATTGTAGACCTTTTCCAGGCAGTGAGATTAAGATAAATACAATAACAGTATATTTTCTTGTATTTTTCATATTATGTTTATGACATAACATAACTCTTCATTTAACTGATTTCTGTTCTCTGCAGTTTATATTGGTCCATCTTGCCTTAAATTCTGCTCAGGTCGAGGACAGTGCACTAGAAATGGCTGCAAGTAAGTTTTATAATTCAGTACTTGTATTCAATTTCTGCCACATAGTTCACTCGGTGATGTGAAAGTTGAAGTGATTTTCATTTCAGTCCTTGCTCTTTTAGATGACTAAATATAAAACTAGCATAGCCCCCAGAATGCCTAAAGCTCACTGGAGAGCTAGAGATCAATCTTTCTAAACAGCAGCATGTTTAATACTTCTTTTTTATTATTTTTTTTTGCTAGAGAATCTAACTTCCAGTTCACTTTAAAATGGGCTACAGAGAACACTGTTATGTTGGTGATGCATACTTTATACTGGTTTTAGAGGTGATTTGGAATTGTATCACTTTTATATTAAATGTTGGGAAATAATCACATTTTTAATAGTTCTAATATCCCATAACCTAACATACCTCAAGGACAGAAGATCAGCACTCCACTTTTTTCTGGTAGTCTGGCATGTTAAAGGGGTTCCTCTGTAAAAAGTAAAAAGGTGCTTACTCAAAACCGGTAAGCATATTCTAAATATTGGTGTAACTACTTTTAGGTATTAACAAGAGTGTGACCCATGTGGCATTCTGTTTTGTTACTTAATTTTTTGTAGTCACACCTAACAGTCTACAGACAAAAGCAAATTCATCGTATTACGTATGAACAAGTGTAAATTATGTCAGCAGGTTTTTTGTTCCAAAAATGAATAAAAATATTTCTGCTCTGTGTTATGTGTAGATTGGTGGTGTGTTCCTAACTATGTTTTTCTTAAATTGTAAGAGGAAGTACTACTGAAAAGAAATCATTGGCTATGCACCACTTTACCTAAGTAAAGTTCAAGGAGGTTCTTGGGCCTTGTGTTTTGAGAGGGACCTCGTAGACATCTTCAGTTCACGAACAACTGCAGCCAGTGTGTTGGTTTGACAACCAGCCGCTTGAAAAGATGGGTCATTAGTTACGCCTTCAATCTTCCTCACCCCCAGGTGTGACCCCGGCTTTTCTGGGCCAGCGTGTGAGATGGCGTCGCAGACCTTTCCTATGTTCATCTCAGAGAGCTTCACCAGCTCCCGCCTCTCCTCCTACCACAGTTTTTACTCCATCCGAGGGGCCGAGGTCAGCTTTGGCTGCGGGGTCCTGGCCAGTGGCAAGGCCCTGGTCTTCAACAAGGACGGGAGGCGCCAGCTTATCACCTCCTTCCTCGACAGCTCCCAGTCCAGGTGAGAGGGAAAGAGGAGTAACGTGAGGCAGAGAAATTGGGGAACCCCTCTCCTTCCAGCTACAACCTTCTGTATTATTAAGCTGATTGTTTTAGGAGGAAAAAAAGCTTTTAAAAGACTCCTAGTTCCATGTTTTAATGGCAGTTTCATAGATTTGCCTTTTTTCCTCCTGCTTTGTAAACAACAGAGCCCAAAACAGACTGCAGGGGAGTTATACAGCTTGGATGGAAAATATGAAATGTTAATATCAAACCTGAGTGTCAAAGCCAAGTGCTAATTAATTATTTATAGGTTGTGTTTATTTGACAGCTTGTGGCAACTGATTAGATCCATTCACTATCTCTCCCTCCCCTTCAGTGCCTAATAAATAATTAAATGCTGTAATGATTGGCATTTTTTTAACTATATGTGCCACATTGCATTACTTGACAATAAAAACAAATCACACGAACAAAACCCCATAACTGATATTTATCAAAATTTGCCCAGATTAAGAAGATCTGAAAATAACCTGGTTAGGGAAAAAAAAACAAAAACAAAAACAAAAAACCAACAAAACCCCAAACCAACAAAAAAACAGTATGCAAACCATAGCCTACAAATATTTGTATAACTCTGATCCAGGTTCCTGCAGTTCACACTACGCCTGGGCAGCAAGTCAGTGCTGAGTACCTGCAAAGCACCCGACCAGCCCGGGGAAGGAGTACTGCTGCACTACTCCTATGACAACGGGATTACTTGGAAACTCCTGGAGCACTACTCTTATCTCAACTACCACGAGCCAAGGTATGTGCATAACTATCATGAGGAGTGTTCTCTACGTGCAGTCACTGTAATGCAGAGACTAAAGTACATGGTGCAAGAGTGAGTGGAGTGAAGACTTTCTATTGCACAGCAAAACTTACCGCTGTTCCTTAAAATTTTGTAGTTGTTTTAGACAGTTTGTCGTTCTATAAAAATGAATGCATGGATTTAATGGCATTCAAGTCTCAGGTGATACAACAGAACAAGCTGAGGCAGTGTGGGATGAAGGATAGAAATGTACTTGAGGGAAATAGGGGCATGTCTCTTGCCACGGAAGCAGCCACTTGTAAAGAAAAATTAACATAAATTATTTGTAGCTTTGAAGCTATAGATACCTTCACTACACCATCCTCTGGGATTAGGAGTTTGCAGGCAGCACAGGACACCTCAGACAAAATCTGACTGTGAGGGTCTCTCCAGGTCTTCAGGGAAACTGCACCTGTGCCATTATGAAGGCAATTACATGACTTCATGGCTGTGCCTGTGCCTGTGGGTTGGACTCAGTGCCCTGGGAGGGTGGCTGTCCTTGGGAATTGCACAAATCAAAAAGAAGTTAAACAAAGATCTCATCTCATCTAGTAGCAACTACATTCGGTGTAAGATTAGAGAGGAATGTATCTCTTGTATTTAGAGAAGGTATTCTTTACTGCTACATTTGTGAGACCACCTACCAATTTTAAGAGAGCAGTGCAAAATCAGAGGTCTCTATGAGCACACCTGTACTGAAAACTCCTGTGCTGGATCTGTGCAAACCCACTTAAACCTGACAGTATCCACCTTTAATTAGGAGGGTGCTCCTAATTAAAGCTGATGCTCTGCAAGGGGGCACAGGAGAGGTAGAACCAGCAGTGGCATCACAGGACTCATTCCAGAAAGTCCATTCCTGCCCAAGGGTGGCTTTGACCTGGGTATTGCCCCATGTCTACTTCTCTACCACTCCACTGAGTTCAAAGAAAACACCTGACTCAGCCCCAGGGGTGCAACTGTAAATAGCCTGCAAGTCACTTTATGTACTTATAACTTTCATTATTTATATTTATTGAGCTCAGGTCAATGCTCTTAAAAAAAAAAATTAGATTTCCACATCTTTTCAATAACTCAGTACAAAACTGCAGTATACAAAGTGTGATTAAGAATATTCTGATGGAAAAACAGTTGTAACATTAAAACTATTTCCTGGGAGCTATAGGAAATATTCAAAAATCAGTGTCTGTATTTAGTAGAAGCGTAGTGTATATTTCAATTTCTGAAGTTTTAAATGTTTCCAAAGGAAAGATGCTACAAATGGGAACACTTATAAGTTTTCTTCAAATTTTCCTTTGCTTTCCTTTATTATAGTTGCATATATATTTTATGTGGCCATGTTCCTAATTCTTAGACTCAAGATTACATCTGTAGAAATTATATTTCCCTAAAGGTTTTTAATATATAGCACTATGAAATTTTTATAACAAAAAGGAAAATACACATTCCAGTGACTGATTTTAATGAAGTTTAAGATATAAATGTAATAAATTATATAAATGCCATAGGCTTTTTTGCTTTTTGAGGTTAACAATGAAACACAATTTCCATTGTTCTGACAGGGCAAAGAACTAAGTACAATGTACACAGGTTAGAAAGGTTTTGCCATGGGATAGATATATAGTCCACTCTGGGTAGACAGAAAAATGACAGACATACAAACCTGAAGATAGATAATGCTGGCAATAATTATGATAAAGAACATGAAGAAAGCTTCACCTTTTCATATTATGTTGTCTGAAAATATCAGCATTTTTAGGAACGTAGATGGACTGCTGCAAAGTTTGGCAATCAGTCTGTATCCAGGAATTTAATTAGTCTTCAGTCATACAAAAAATAATTACACATTTAATGTTCTGCTGAAAAGGTGCATTTAATCTGCTAACATTTGACAGCTGCATTTTTCTTCTGAGCAGAACAGCGGTGGCTTTTCAATATTAGGTATGCGCATAGCTTGAAAGAATGAGATCAGAGCAAAGGTCTCCCAGCTGGTCTTTAAGAAATCTAATGGTGGCTGCTAATGTTAGTGGGCACACTTTTCTTCTCTGCAGCAGAAAAGTCATTAGCAGGAATTCCCCTCCCTCCCCATCTATCTCCAACAAATCAAAGCCAGATAGGAGTTGTTACAACTGCAGATGTAGCCGGGTTCTGCATACTAACATATGTGCCATACATGATGGTTTACACCTCCATTTTTAAATTGCATTAGCTTAATCCCCTGGGATGAGAAATTTATTTTAACGTGTGTTAAATATTTTAACACCTGATACATGTATCAGTGGTGTATGTCATGATTTAGGATTTTCTGTATATTACTGTCAGTGAGAATTAGTGTCCACGTGGGTGAGCTTATGAGAGTTAAGAGTGAAAGGAAGATGCAAGCATCAGAGGCAGCCACCTGAGGTGCAGCCATCAGAGGCAGCAGAGAAATATGTCCAGGATTATAGCAGAGCATTAGCTCATACAAGTGCCAAGTGCTTCACAGCACCCACTGGATACAGTGCTTCTCCTGGCCAGCATACCCGCTTCCCTCAGGTTCACATGGATGACAAAATCGTTGGTTCCTTTTAGCATCAGTAGCAATTTAGTGTCATTTGTGCCTCTAAAAATTAACCCAAAAGGTCATCAAGTTGCTTCTTATTGGAGAATCCTTGGTAGAAAAGAAGTCCTTGTAGTTTATTCATGTCAGAGAGCAATGAGGCTTGGTCTTTCTCCTGGAAGGGTACGAAGTCATTCAAGCATGTTTGAGTGTAAAGGAAATGTATCCACCACACATAAAAAGTGTGTACAGTGCTGGTTCCATGCCACAGGCATACAGCAGCTGTCACCTCTGGCTGTCCCTAGACACTGCTCCCTCCAGGCTACGGAGAGCAGGAAGCTCCTAGAAATGCCAGGCAGGACTTTTTGAGCACTTCCCAACTATTTGGCAAAGCCATTTGATTTTTTTCTGGTTAATGAATTAACATATTCTTTTTTAAAATGAATGTAACATTAAATAGCAGTATTATAAATTTACTGTTTACAAGGACAGTGTAGCAAGACACTATTAAGGGTGTGGTTTTGCACTAAGAGCAACACAGGCACAAGACTCTTTCGTGTGCAGAGAATAAAACATTACAACAGGCAGCTTATAAAGCCTTAAGTCTAAAAAATATGAAGCTAAAAAAATAAAAAGATGCTTCCAGTTTACCCAATTTATCATTTTATACACATTTCCTCTAAGAGAGAAAGAAGAATATCAGCTACATGATGAACTTGCCGAAAACCCTTTTGCCAGCAAGTAATTGTACCCCAATGGAGACAAATGTCCCTGTTGCCAGTCTGTCTCACAGTTGACATGGCTGTGTGGGGTACCATGGTCCTAGTGATTTATGGAGCTTTTAAGAAGGTATCATTGCTGTGGCAATTAATGCATGCTCCCTGCTGCAGTGTTATGATAATTTCTCCTGGAAATTGGATATTACTCTTAATTTTCTTTGCAGTTTGTCAACTCTACTTTTGTTGACATAGCTGCCATGACAAATCAAATGACCTTGCATACCAGAAGCACCTGGGGCTCACCTCCAGTTGTAGCTCTGTGCAGCTACAAAAGAAAAGTGTCTGCCATTAAAGACTATACATAATCACACTGTCTGACAAGATGAACTTTTTCCATCTGAATGTGGCTATTTGCAGGAGTGGGTTCTTCTAGGACAACAGCACCATAGGCATGATGTCAATGCTGTGCAGGAACTAGCACAGATGTTTAGAAGATGCATGTCTTCAGATCAGGATAAAAGCCACTGAGTCTGAGAAAATAGAGCTGGAATTCTTAAGTCCTTGTCAGTTGATCATTCCTTTGCTAATTTGCACCTCTAAGTTTACAGAGAGCCCCATGGCAGCAGCAAAATTTACAAAATGGGTAGAAACTCTTTTTGGTGGCTTTTGCACGTGGCTGTTTTTCAGTAAATACATTGATTACCAAGAGAACTAACAATTCCTCTGTCCCTCTCACTGGTAGCAGCTATACCAGTATTTTTGGGCTGAATCTAACCTATGATTTTTTGGGTCATAAAGAAAAAAATTACCCTAAAACACAACCCCATGGAATTACTACAAATGGTAAAACTGTCAATAATAATTTTGTTTTGTTTTCCAGAATAATTTCAGTGGAGCTGCCTGAAGATGCAAGACAGGTCGGCATTCAGTTCAGATGGTGGCAACCCTATCACTCTTCTCAAGGCGAAGACGTGTGGGCAATCGATGAAATTATCATGACCTCTGTGCTTTTCAACAGCATCAGTCTAGACTTCACCAACCTAGTTGAGGTCACACAGTCTCTGGGATTCTACCTGGGAAATGTCCAACCTCACTGTGGACACGACTGGACTCTTTGGTGAGAAACACGTATTCTTTTCTGTTCTACTTTTGTTTTTCTTGTCTATTCATCCTGCTAAGAATCAAGTAACTGCTGCAAATGAGTCATTCCAGTAGCTATTCAGAGTAATTTTTTCTCATCCTCACATTATGGACAAAAATACAGTTGCTAATCTAATTGCAATTAGCAGTTAGCTTTTACACCCCATTGCACAGAGACTTAATGTTTAATGGGAGCCCTGAATGTAGCATTCTTTTCCAACAAAATAAAGAATATTCTAATAGAAAAAGAAATAAATTTTTCATAATCTTCACTTAAAATCCAGTCAGGTTAATACAGGTATGGAGGTAATGAAATTATCTGTTAAGTACAGACTCTGAATATTTTCTAAGTGATGTCCAGATTTGTGTATATAGCCATTAGATTACAATCCAGATAGGAAAGGCAGCAAAATGTGGGCAGAATAACATTAGCCATTTGTAGTTATTTTGTCTAGTAATACATCCATTTAGTCATTTACACTGTGATCAGCGTTATGACATATTGCAATTACGCCTAAAATATGCTGTGTATTTAGAAATAAAAGCAAGGAAACATCACGTACCCCAAAGAAAATAAAGGCAAGAAAACAAAAAGAAAGGAAAAACAAAGAAAAAAAATTGTTAGTACTGCATTAAAATAAGCGTTTTTAGTAAAACATTAACATGCTTCACAAAAATAAAATTCTGGAGCACACAAGTGTAACATTTGGAATTAGTACAAAGGAAGTTCAAGTTAAAATCTGTGTTTTGATTAAAACCAAATAACAGTTTCATGCTAGTTTGATCAACCTATAAACCCAGTATAGTTTTAATTGGCATAGATTTATTTCTTTGGAGAAAGTACAATCACAGTAATTATGGAAAACCTCAAGAAAATATAAATAATTTTAGTGTCCCCGTGGACACTCAGAGAAACATTGTTGGAATTTTATTAACAAGTATCTCTGAGCAATCTGATTTGACTTTCTGATCATCTGTCAAACTAAAAGGAGTTGGCTTAGCAGTAGGAACAACACCGAATGTGTTCTAGCGCTGATAATGAGGCAGTAGAAGCACCATTAACCACTTTAATAAGGACAAGGAAAGTACTCACTGCTCATTAAAATGAAACAACATGTTAGGGCTCAAACTGCATCTTCCTCATCAAAGAGTTGGAATGAAAGCCCTTTAATGACATTGTTTTCCCTCTCTTCTTTTAAGAAGACCAGCTTATCTTGAGGAGGAGGGTAGGTTATTTAAGATAGCAGAGGTTACTCTATTTTCCTCTTATGAATGTAAATCAGAATCAAAATAATAAACACTGAGCTAAATTCTCCCTCCCATTTATTGACTAAGATCTGTAGTGCTCAGGCATAGTAGAAATGTTGAACTTTCCATGCATCAAAGAATCAAAGCCTTTGCAATATTTCCTTAGTATTTATATATAAGTATTTTTCATTATCACTGGAAGACAGGAACTCTATCCTTCACTGACCTTGTTTCTCTCAAGGGAAATTTTTAAACTTACACAAAGTCTCTACAAATGGTTGCTAGTTAAATTAATTATTGCTGGTTTTTCCCAGCTGTGAGTCCATTTGGTTCTCATTTTCTAACTCATGACTTTCTATGAGCAGAGCATGCAGTAGCACTGACACCATCCTCTTGAGAAAAGTCTGACAACAGCTTTTTCATTAGTACAAGTATGGGAAATATGCTATAAATCATTTTACAGGGTGTCATCCCCAGGCCCATTTTCGTTGAATTGCCTTTGATTGTCTATTAGGCCTCCATTTCTGCTTCAGAATCTGTAAACCTGAAACATTTATCCTTAAAACTGGAGAAAACTGAGGAGAGGGATTTTATTTTTTTTTTTTTTGAAGAGGCAGCTTGCTCTTTTCCATATCTGGCTTCATTTAAAATAGGAGAGGTTTGTTGATACACATGTGTTTTGAGCAAAGGTGATTTTTGAGTGCTTGTAATGGTCTATGTCCGGAACAGTCACTTTATTTGATCGTCATTGTCAACATTTGGTTTCAGATTGGATCTTGGACTTTAGTATAACAAGCATATTGGTTATACTGAAAGAACTCAAGAACCCCTTTAAAAAGAAGTGTTTGATGATGTTAATGTATCACTTCCCCAAAATGCTCATATTCTGGCAAGGTTATATATACATATATATATATTCATCAGGACATGAATAAAATAGCCAAGCTGTTATAAGCAGTTTACCAAAATTAACCAAGCTGTTGCTTAATAAATGTCTTTAGTCAGATTATGACACTATGATTTAACTCAATGTATTGAAGAATAGAGAGTCCCACTGTCCCTGGAGAAGTTTGCGGGAAGACTGTAAACCTGCCACGTCATGAACTATCTTTATGTAGCAAGGTAATACAGTGGTCTTACATCAGCTTGATAGTTTACCTGTGTTTAGCATGTTTTGTCTTTTAGATCAATTGTTACTCTGTAATAAGCAGAAAATTTCAGGTAATCAACTTAATTCTATTAATTAAGTTAATACATTTAGAAATTATTTAGGAAAGTAGGTATGATGTGATTTAAAAAGTCACAAATGTCTCCTGACTTTGACGGAGGCAAAGCTCAGGCTGGTGCAAGCGTTTGGCCAACATGTCAATATTTTCGGTCAATGCAGCTTTATAAAACAAACATCCGTGTGGCTTCTCAGTATTCCTAAAAGTACCGGCCTTGAAAATATGGTAACTCTGGGGATCTCAGAGAAGTTTGGAGCAATGCAGGTTGGCTGACATTGACTGTGATACCATTCCCAGAAGTACCAATTAGCTGGCAGTGCTTTGAGGGAGAGTGATTGTTCTGAGGGCACCTATGGGTATTGTGTTCCTTTGCCTCTGCAGGTCTAATTATATACGTGCCAGAAACCAACTCACAGCAACGTATTTATACAAAAATGAAGCCTCTGCATTCTCGTTTCTGAAGATTTTTTTGTTAATTATTGTTACGCCAGGGACATTACTTCATCTTTTACAAAATCTGGAAATGTATTCCAGCTGTGTGGCTCCCAGAACAAAGAAAATATTTGGTATTCCAGGAGAAGAGCATACCCCTAACCATGTACATGAGAGATCTGGAGAGCAAAGAAGTGGCAAGTAAGGTGGAGCCCCTACCTTTAATGCTACTCATGTTCAGCTGAAGGCAATTGGTGGTTGATAAAGGACTTTGTAAACCCATAATGTGATTTCCTCCCCTTAAAAGAGCTTCTTATAGAGTATCACAGTTTGTCTTCATCTCAACACTAGCTTCCTTTTTTACATTTCTTTCATATCCATTTTAAAGAGCTGGTCTGACTTTTTAACCATGTTTGATTAGTATACTATGTACAATATCCAGTGGCTAAGTTATTAAATTAAAATGAATACTGAACTTAAAATGTTTTCATAATGACCTGAATGCCACCAGAAAGAAAAGATTAGAGTTTAAGGGGTTTTTCTCATTTTACGCTAGTAATATTGAATAGAGGGAATTTTTCTGAAGACAAGGGAAAAATGTAACATTTAATTCTTTGCACCTATGCTGAGTACCAGTCCTTCACTTCTCTTCTATTACTTTGGGAAGATAGCTTCTGGGCAGATGCTTCATCAAACTGTTTAGTTTCAACTCCTTTACTCTGTTCAGATGAGCTTTAGGTAACTGTTGTGTTGTGCCAGGGTTTATTGTGCAATGCCAAATCATTTTCCAGAGCATTGTTACATGTAACTTTCAGCTGATTACACTGCACACGGCTGACTGATACCTGAAGAGCCTGCTTGTATTGGCACAGATTTCCCAAGAGAGCTTCAGTAAAACTGTGTTTTCCCATATCAGCCATGAAATTTCAAGCTGCTTTGTAGAAATTAAAACCATGTCAGACCAAATCAGCTTTAACTTTTAAATTTGTGGATCTTTGTCATTTTGAAAAGTACAAGGTAAAGTTTGGAAGAAAAATAAATTCAGGCATTATCCACACAAATTCTTCCGAGATGCATTCAGTTCTAACCATGAAGCCACAAACCATAGGTTGTCAGCTGGACCGCTGGTGAGTGTACATTGTATCCTCTGCTCAACTTAAAATTATCTTTCCCATTGAGAAGAAAAACACTGACAACATCAACTGAAAGAGCAAGCAGTTCAGACACAGTTTTCCAGGACATCTCACTGCCTGCCTGCTGGTCCAGTTGTGCATGACAGTGCCCTAGCAGTGAAGGGAGTGTCCATCCGCAGTCCATTCAAGGTGCTGATCAACAAAGACGGGGTAGTTTCATATGGTGTCATGACTTGGATCATCCTTTAGGAAATTAAGTTACAGAGAGTAACATCAGAGAGTAGAAAGCAGCCTGCATCTCCACTTGTGCCAAGTAACAGCAATGACAAAATAATGGCAAAACTAATGTCAGCTTTCAGCAGTTTCTTCTAAAGCTTTAAGGCAGGATGCTGACATTCATGGCTTAAGTGCTCTCTCTGGAAAGGACTCTGTAGAAAATGGTGTGGGTCAGTGAATTAATTTAAAAGAGTGCTAAGTGACTGACTTATCCTCACACCCACTTCGTCATGACCTTGAATTTTACAGGAGTAGAAGCTAATATCTTCTATTGTACTGTATTTAAAGATTATGATTTCTTATTTAAGGAGATAAACTTTAGTTTATTCAGTCATAAGAGCAACTCTGAACGAGATTATTCTCTTCATCACCACAGTTCTGAATTTAGCTTTTTCATTTTTGCATGATGATTTGCAGTGATTTTCTTTATAAAGAGCCAATCCCTATGCTAAATTGTTCACATTTAAGAATAACCTTAGAAAATTTTGAAGCTTAAAGGACAACAGTACTTCTGAAGACACTAAGCAAACATCTCAAACTAAGGAGAGGCAATTTTCATTCTAAGTAAACTTTCCTTAAAATGCCCTGTTTTAAAGCCTAGTGTGCTGGATTCAAAGTTTAAGTTGTTGTAACTTCCTCCCTATACCTCTCTTGCACTTGGGGTTTTGATTTGGGTTGTTTGTTTTTCTTTTGAAAAGTGCATAGAAGAAAACCCTGCCTTTAAATGAAATAACCTTGTAATTTCAGACTATATACTGTGTTACTGTATATGTGATAACTGGGTACCTTGTAACATGTACGTGTGTATGTGTATTCCAAACATTACTATTGTTCTCCAATCCACTGGATAACATAACTCTTATATCAGTACCTCCTACAGAAAAGAAGCTGAGGATAGAAGATATTAATTCTGAAACACAGACAAGTCAGGGAATGCATGGCATATAGGATCACTTGAAAATCAATGGAATGAAAAGTCTGTGTAATAGGAATATTTTAAACTAGATGTGGTGTATCTTTACTGTCCAGTATTGGAATGACATTACAGCTCTTACTGTGGCATGACCTTAGGCAATGGACACTCCTGGGGAATGAACTTTCTTTATGTTGTTTTTAACTTATGTTGCTCTTTCTTGATCTAACTTGATCTTTAATACAAAGAGCATATAGTAAGAACTAACAGAATAATTCAGTGTTTTGCATTCTGGGACACATCAAGGCCTTCCTGGTAATTTGCAGAAGTACCAACGGATTCTTCTGTGCCTCGTCTCATCCTATGTGCCAATCTACAAAGCAAAGGCAGAAGCATCACCATATTTAACCCAAATTCACTCATAATGTTCCTGTTTGAAATATTTTGGGGACAGATCCTGACTCTTTCCTTACGTCTCTCAGTTTTACAGGAGACTCAAAGTTAGCTTCTAGCATGCGCTACGTGGAGACCCAGTCTATGCAGATCGGAGCTTCGTATATGATACAGTTCAACTTGGTGATGGGCTGCGGTGAGGCATTCACTCCTCATATGGACAACCAGGTGAAACTGGAGTACTCCACCAACCATGGCCTCACATGGCATCTTGTTCAGGAGGTGAGGCTGGCAGCGAGGACTTTGTCTTCCATAAACTCTGCATATACAAAGATCATCTGAAATAACACTTCTGGCATTGAACAGAGAAAGATGTTTTTTCCTTTATCACCTTTCAATAAAGAAATTCTTGCTTGGAATCAGTCAAAATTACTATTAGAGGTATTTAAACTGTTCTTCATAATATTTGGAAGAAAAGTACCTGAAAGCCTGAAATACAAAATTGTGACAGAAATGGATCAAGGTTGAGAAAAGAGCTGGGGCACAGTTAGACAGAGCTACAGGGTAATGGCTGAGATCTTTCCTGTGCTATTGCTTTGTTTTTCTGAGCAAAATGCATGTACTGTTTCCTGGAATTTAAATGGACAGAAATTCTTTCTGCCCCTGTGCGCAGCCATTTCGTAAATGGAAGGCGCATTCCTTCAGGGGATTGTAATGTAGAGACTTTCATCTCCCATCCCTGGTTCAAACACAGTCCAGGGCCATAATGACCGGCTGTTTCCCCCACTCTGCTGGAAGTGCAAATAGCAGTGTTGGCTGCTATTTCCCTGTGTGGCTCAGCCCTGTCTCAGCACAAATGTGAGTAGCGAATTTGGCCATGCTTTGTGCTTTTGTTTCCCCTCTTAGATCAAAAGCTGGACTTTCCCTGGCCTCAGGGTGAACTAACCAAGGTCCTTTGGCTGCCTCTGAGCGGGTTCAGAGGGTGTCAGGGAACTTGTCCTAGTGTGTTTTCACTGCCTGCTCTCCAGGCTCACAGAAGGATTTGTATGTGACGTTCCACATCTTTTATGAGCTTTGCCCAGTTACCCTTAGCCATGTTGTATTTGGCACATTTACTTTGGTGGGCAGAATAGAGAAATGGCAGTAAATGAGTTTTTACACTTTGCAAATCTAAGTCATGATTTCTTACCTTAAACTAAATTCAGAGGAAAGCTATAAATTCTGTATTTCAAATGCTGTTAGTGTCTTTTATACATGGCATCACCGTGGTGTCCAAGAATAACTCCTAGTGGTGGGTGTTTGGAGTTTGTGCTTGCCATCAATGTAGGATCAGTTGCCTTCAGATTTTAGTGCTCCTTTCCTCGCTGAATGAAGCTGAGTTCAGAGAGAAGAACTTGCAGCGAAATCGTTTTTCTCACACCACCCATGTTGCTGTGATAAAAGACTATTTGTAGTATATTTCAAGGACATAATCTGGCAAATAAACAAAACACTAATTAATTAAAATGTTTGAAAGTTTTGTTTGCTTCACAAGCACTGATCAGACCCTGTTTTGTAAGATCTTTTAGGGGAGATGAATCAATGAAAACTGTTTGAAAATTGCTGGAAAGGAAATTAAGCCTTTAGAAAATCTACTAAAAGGAAGCTCCAGCAAAACAGAATAAGGTCTCAGATCTTCATTTAATACTCTAAGATATTTGAGCAATAAACATCTCTGTAAAATAATATATTCTGCCCTTGATCATATTTAATATATAACTATTAGTGTATAATTTAACTATATAAATATTCTTAATTGCCGTTACTGCTGTAGAGAATCACTGCTTTAATATTAGCTTCAGAGCAGTCAAAGTGGGCTACTTGCATAAGCAGGTATCTGTCCCTAAGGCCCCCTTCTTACCTGATACCCTCATGGGGGTGAGCACAGCAGTGAACAGCAAAAGACTCTTGGGCATGTGGGGATGGTCAGGAGAAGCTGTGCTGTGGCAGTGAGTGGCAGAAGGAACTCTCTGAGTGGGTACCTAGAACAGGATCATGCAGGTTGGTAATAACTTTCAAGCACATTATTAATACCTCATCAAAACCATAGCACAAAAGTTTTGGGTAATATTCTGGCAATGTATATATAAATGAATGAACTATAGCAGAAAAAAATGAAGTAAATGAAGTAACATGGGAAGGGCAATTCTAGAAAACAGTAAGAAGCTGGGATAATAGACTTCATTTATATTTAATATTAAAAAGATGTGATAATGATCATATTTTCTGAGTAGAAAAAAGAAAGTTTGGGGAACAGACCTCACTAGGAATCCGGCTTAAATGCAGAAATAATCATAGAAGCAGGAAAGGGGAATTTACACCACTTGCTGTAGGTGTCAAAGGAAACACAGGCTGCAGAGCATAGGAAGAGCCTCTGGACACAACTCCAGTAGCTGCAGTTGAGTGCTCTGCTGTGGCTCTGTCTGTTCCTGCTCCCCCCTGCAGATGGAGAATGTGGGCACAGCCAGCATGCCCAGGCAAGGGCTCACAAATAGGTCTCCAAAATGACTGGTATAATGTTCTGGAGTCTGGAGGTCACTTTCATGGACTTATTCCGTAGTGGTCTTGTCGGCTTCCTTCATAGTCCATGCTAGATGCTGGGGTGAAAATAGTAAAAAAAAAATGAGCTACACACCCTCATGGAGGAAAGCAAAACATTACTAGTCACTAATGCTAAACTCTTTGAAGACTTGTATGGCTTTTTTCCATCCTTAATTGTACTACTGGTTGTCTGAGAAATTTCTCTGCATCATGCCAGGATTTTTCTGCTTCTGGGTCTTTCACTCCAACATCTGGACCCAGACAAGCTCCTATTTCTGTTGAATATTTAACCTTTCTTTCTGCTCCTGATTATTCCCTAACATTAAATCTGGTTTTGAAATGTTTTACTTTAAGGAATGTCTTCCCAGTATGCCAAGCTGTCAGGAGTTTACATCAGCAAGTATTTACCACTCTAGTGAATTTACTCAGTGGAGGAGAATCACTGTTCTTTTACCACAGAAGACTTGGTGAGCATTTATTTCTTCTCTTTAAAATTTTTTTTGGGGTGTAGATAATTCATCTGCTTTTAAATTGCTATGACAAAGAACAAGTTCTCTGTAGGTCATACTCAAGGCAGTAGGTGGGGTGCCAGAGCTGACCCAGTTGCAGGTATTTAACATAAAAATGCATTCCTTACATAATTTGAGAGTGAAATGTTGGGAAAGTCAACAGAAACTATTGTTTAGGATTGTTTTTAATACATACTCTGACTCTTCTAATAAAGTTCAGACCTTTTCAAAAATAGTGGTTCTTGTCTATAAATGCCCCATTGGAGGAAGGCTTTATTTGGATTGTTAGTTTTTATTTTGCACATTCCTTATTGTTTACATCTTCAGACCAAAGCCTTCTATAAACAATAACTAATGATTCATTTCTGGGAATTTTTTAACTTTTGTTTCTTTTTATAGCATGTCTTAAAAAATAACATTCTTTTCTGCAAAAAACAGCAACAGAAATTATGAGAAAGCCTTACACTAATCATCTTATTTTAATTAAACTACATTTGCCTGCCCTAAAATTTTTATTTTTTAACTACATGGTTTCTTTCATTGTTTATTTTAAAATCTTTATTATAATATACAAATAAAAAGTTGTCATAAATCCCAATAATCTTCAGGGCTTCCTTCATTTGAGAATTTAATTATTCCAATTAGAGTTACATTTTACTTATGCTTGACCTGAATCCATCACAGCAATTGCAACGAGAGCTTGCTCAGATTAAGTTATCATTGTATTTCCCCATCCTTCATCATTATTTTTTGCACTCTCCACGGCCTCCACACAACCTATTTTCATCAGTCACACCACAACGATACCTTCTTTCAACACACTGGCCATTTTTACTGTACAGCCAATATTCAGAATTTCCTATTTACAGGCAAAATATCAAGGGCAAATATCAAATCCTTAAAACATATCAGATCAGATAATACCAAATAGCACAAGTAAGTCTATGATTAAGTGCTTTGTAGTTAGATTATAATGTGCTGAGTCTTACATGCCATTATGTTCTACCAGCTGCAAAATCTGTGGTTCACATAGGCACTTAGGAGTTAAAAGAGTGTCTACAATTTTTCAGGTTACACTCTAAAGCAGGCTGTTATTCTTAAATTTATTTATAAGATATATATACTGTACTCAAAGTTATTATTATACATTCTGTATTTGATGGTAATACCAATGTTATGGGCCTTTTCTTCTTTAGGATCTACTCATTTTTCTCAGCATATGAGGTGACAGAAGCAAACAATTTATTTTTAATTTAGGAGACTATGGGGAGAAATCATGATGGAGTAATAGCTGGGTTCCTGTTTTATGCTGTGCACAAATCATAAATATTTCACACTCTTTGCACAGTCTTTTATCTGAAGGGATTCCTGTCTTTTACCAGAGTTTTTTTTGTAATTAAGGTACAAATTACCACTGAACATTTCTTTGCTTTTCATAGAACACATTTTCTGTGTTGTGTTGTGCTATGGCTTTATTGGGATGAAGAGGAAGATTGGCTGCATGTTCCTCACCGAAATCAATCCAGCACACCAGATGCATCTCAGCCACTTTCCCCTCTTTTTAACTCTCCTTTCCACTGGCAAGGAACAGGCTGAGGGCTCAGTAGTTCTTTTGGATTGAGATTGGGAGGGGATTTTTTATGCATTTTAAAAGCACACTTACCAGCAGAGAGCAAGTTTCTGCCTTTCCAAAACCTGGGCATTCCTGTTGAACATTTGATGTGTGCCCTTCACTGCCAGCCCAGCCACACGGAGGGCATCCTACCAGGTGGCTGGTAGTGAACATGCTCCACAGGGCTCTTCTTTGGGATGTCCTCCCTCCCTCCCCTATCCCTTTCCCACTTGTATTCCACTGCAAAAACCACCCATGGGCAAAATCTTAGTAATGGCCAGGAAGAACAGTGCAGAGGGGTAGAGCCAGGTTTGCTGCCTTCCCGAAACTGGGGTGAGAGCAAGGGTGCTTTGGAGAACTTCCTTTTGTCTCAACCCCTCAAGACAAAGGTTGCAACATACACACCCTGCCCTGTGCTTACTGCACAGGGAAATAAACCACGTAAGCGAGGATTCAGGAATGACTCGTTAGCCTTGCTCTGGCCCTTGGTAGCCTCAATTGTCCTCACACCCCTGCTCAGCCCTGCTACAGTTGCTGGAGATTTTATCCCTTCATGCACAGCTCTTACTGAAGGTTTGCACCTTGGGTGCATGGGTAGTGTCAGGCTGTGGCACTGTGCTGATGCAGCTGGAAAATTGTTCCTTAGCAGCACCTATTTCTCTTGTAAAACTTTCTGGGTGTGCTGGTATTTCTGCACATCTGTAGATGTTCTGCATCTGTCAAGCATGATTTTGTAAGGTCCCTGTGTTATCTGAGATTTGGGATATTGGGAAATCTGTTGCAAGAGTGAGACTTGTATTGAAGAAGTGAAATGTATGCACCTGCTTGCTGAAATTGTATTGTACTTGAACTGAACATTTCTAACACTGATGAAAATTAATTTCAGTTTTATGGGAGGCATTTACATATGAACAGGCCTTAATGAGATACAAGCAGCTGTCAGTTGCTGACTTCATAAACAAATCAACACCTAATGACTGAATGAGAGCTTCAGGATAATTGGGTAAATGTAATTATGGTAACTCAGAAGGTAGCAAATATAATTTTATCAGCCACAAATTTGCATTAGATCATTAGGGCTTTTAATATCAGGAGGGAAGGCAATGATTTTATTTTAACTCACATATCTGAAAAATTTTATAACAGAAAGAACATCATTTCACTTGCAGTACTTCTGGGACATGATTTCCTTGTGCTTATGTAAAATGTCACACAGCAACAATGACTTTTATTTGACATCAACCTGACTTAGATATAATGTCTTCAGAAAGCCAGATTGCCTTCCAGTAGCATAAAAAAAACAAAAAAGGAAACAATATGAGGAACTAGGGAGGTTTATTTTACTTGTGCTGCAGTTCCCATTTCAATAGATGTCCAAATGGTGATTGTCCAGAAAACCAGTATTTTATCACTGAGAATGCAGATGACACTCATCTCCTTATTCTCTTTTCTTAATTAACATGGCTTTTTTTAAATTGTTGATTACCATTTTTAACAGCATAATTCTCTTAAGCTGTTGTTACCTTGAGGTGCAGAGCAGCCTTGGAAAGCTTTCAAAAACAGTGAGCAGGACTGGCTTTTCAGCAGCGTTGCTTTCACAATTGCCAATTCAGCCTAACACACATTATCCCTCACCCAGGGAGGAATCCGGATCTATGACAGCTCTCGCTGCCCGCAGCCCTGTGGCGGTGGCATCGCTTCCCGCGGCACCCCTGGCAGCAGCTCGGGGACCACGGAATTCCCGCAGTGGCAAAGCTGTCCCCAGGGGATAGCTCGCTGTCTGCAGATAAAAATAACCCCTGCCCGCTGTGATGTGGCTCCCCAGGGACCATCCCCCATCGCCACACCTCCGTTTCGGCCACATGTTTATCTCCAGGCAGTAATGAGCCTCCTGCCTTCCTCCCCTCCCCTTAAATGATAGAAACAAACCTCCTGCAATCGCTGCATTTATCTGGGGGAGCTTCTAAGTCACAAGTGGAGCAGAGCACACCCTTGGCTTGACGTGCAGCCAACATCAGGAGTCTGAGGAGGAAGATGGAGATACCCCGGCAGCGTGTGTCCCTGTGCTCTGCACCTGGCAGGGGCAGTCCCCTGCATCAGAAATGGTACAGGGAGACTCTCCAGAGAAACACTTTGGTCAGGTGAAACCCACACAAGCCCCAGAAGGGGCTGTGGGCTCTGGTGTGAGCTCTGTGCCTCATGGTGCAGGCTGAGCCCTGGGAACAGCCCCAAAGTGGAGCTGCACAGGGATCTTCTCAGTGGGGCCTCAGGTGTGGTGCTCCACTGGGCACAGAGGTGTTCTCTGTCATTACACAGGACTGGGCTCTCCCCACAACTTGTGTAGGTTGGGTGTGAGCTTTGTGCCCCAAAACCAACCGTGGTGCAGCTGCAAAGCCACCCTGAAGGGTCATTTGCACCTGGCAGCAGCCAGTGAGAGGCAGAGTCAATGCCATCAATGCCACATCATGCAACACCAGGAGCTGTTTAGGGGACACCACCATTTGTTGGGCACCATGAAACTTCCATGGTGTGTAACACTGTAAATTTCTTCCACTTTGCTGTAAATAACACTAGGCTGCAGAGTCTCACACCCCACCTCTACCCATACACCATCCCTGATGAAAGCCAGAGATGCCCAACCACAATACTCTCCCTCCTGTTACTTGGGAAAACAACATGACACAATTTTATTGTGCTGGGAGTTCATGGGTGTGTGTGTTTGCCTGCTCTAATACCATTCTTCTGTATCAGTATTGTTATTTTCCTCACCAAGCATTAGAGTTAGCACCAGTTTAGGCTCTTTCCAGAGCCTAAAACCTCTGTCAGGGCTCTCTGTGGTGCCATTGAAACTCTGTAGTGAACATGAACCTCACCACTGAGGTGATGTGCCGGCCTCAGAGAACTCAGAAAATAAACAGTAAATAATTGTGGTGAATATTGACTGTCTGTTGTGCCTACACAAGCCTAG
Organism: Manacus candei; assembly: GCF_025592945.1. Lineage (NCBI taxonomy): Eukaryota > Metazoa > Chordata > Aves > Passeriformes > Pipridae > Manacus > Manacus candei. Next base: position 1,388,767 of record NW_026138111.1, on the reverse strand, counting down.
GAAGCTCTTCGTGGGCAGATTACTGGCATTGTGCACTTTTAATGTATAATTCATAGCTCTTCTAATGTAACCCATCAATACATTATATCCTGAGGGATTATTTAATCAGCATATCTGCCCCTGCAGATTAACTCTGTGTGCTGTAAAAATACTTACAGTATTTGTGATATCAAACAGATACTTAGAACAGACAACAAGGATCATTTCCATTAAAAAATCAAGCCTTTGGGCACCTTCACTTGTTTTTTTTAAAGCAATTCAAAACTGGTATTTTAAAAATTTCTGCACGCGTGTATTAAACTTCTAGTATGTGACTGAAAGGCCACCTGAATGGCTGACTGCTCTGCCACAGTGTCCACTTCAGCCACCCAGGTCGGCTCTATCTGTTTTTTTGCTTCCATACATGCGAGCAGGTGGCTCGGCCACCTTTACAATATTCATTTTAATAAGCCTTATTCCACATAAATTATTGGGGGTGGGGAAAGGGATTTTTATCTTAAATTAGAGTAACAGCATTATATCCCGTGCTGTCAAAATGTAACCATATGGCTCAGAAACAAGCTAGAAAAGAAGCTTCGTATAGGAACCACCTGCTTCTCATCCTCAGCTCCCTCCAACCAGCCCTTGGCCAGACACAGGCCTTTCCCAATTCAATATCTGATCTTATAATTTTCAGTCAGCCTTGCTTTCTCTGTCCTACCCTTGCACAGCTCTGATCCAGCCTCAGTGCCCATATTGCCCCCACCATGAACGATTTCTGAATTTTGTTTCATTTCACGTGCAATATATTTTTTTTAGTCTCATTCCGGCACAAGCATCAAGTGGAGGGTGTCTGCATACACCATCTGGGAGTGGCCACTAGCCAACATCTGTAACCTGTTGGATGTTCACAGTTTGGCAGGACAGCTTGGAAAGGCTTGATGATGACAAAAATTGTTGTTCTCATGATTCAGTTTCTTCTCCAGCCTTGGTTTTTAAGTGTGGTGGATGTCAGGCTGGGTTTGGTTGGCAGGAGTCACTCCCATGGAAAATTTCAGTGTCCCATTGGACAATCTTCTAGAAGGCCAACAACAGGAATCATTTAATAGATAATGTTAGCTGACTTCACTATATTAAAGAAAAATAAGCTGTTGAAGATAAACTAACTAGAAAGGAGAAACTACAACAAGGTTTTTGCTTGAAGAATATTACAAATATCCAGAGTTTAGTTAGGCAAGAAATTTAATTCAGTGATTCCCCACCACAAACCTTGGGTGTTACAGATTTTGAGATGTTGTGCAGGAGCAAGCTATTTGCAGTGTGGAAAAAATACAAGCTATGAAAGAGGATCTTTGTCAAAAAACTGGCGATCTCAATGTCACCAGAGACATGTGAGCTAAATCTAATTTAGAATCATCCTGACAAAAAGAAATTTTCATATCCAAGAAAAAACAGTCAACTATTGTTGTAAGGGGAAAAAAATGGAAGAAACACTTACACTCAGGAGCTTTAATAATTTTTTTAATAATAAATATCAGAAGGAACCTGTTTACACAACTTCTGACCTGTTAACTATGACCAAAAATATAAAAACCAAAGTCATGCCCTAGATCCACCTTTCTAGTTTTGCACCCATCACAGAAAGGGACTCAATAAAAATCCAGGAATACTCATTGTGAGGCTTACCTTAAAATAATGCTCAAAATCCCTGTAACGCTTATGTAGAAATGTCATCAATGACTGGAAAGTCCATTATATAGCCCTGTGGAGCAAGTGGCATGGTCTAGAAAGATAATTTACAGAGATCTGTCTTTGGTTGTGCCAGCCTTTGCAGCCTGGGCTGTGATTGCGATATCAACTTTATTTTTTTTAGTTACATTTTATCTTTTTTTTCCTGCAGTTCTGTCAAGAGTCACAAAGTAAAGCATTGTTATTGCTTTTAAGGTCCAGTGCCACGCGTTTCCGCTGGAGTCAGTGCTACTACACAGCCCAAGATGAGTGGGCCTTGGACAACATCTACATTGGACAGCAGTGTCCCAACATGTGCAGCGGGCACGGCTGGTGCGACCACGGTGTTTGCAGGTATAAATCCCTTGTCAGTCCCTCTTAACAATGGTCTCCTGATACTTCAGGTATCTTATTACTTTCCACAGTTTTCTTTTCTTGGCTGTTGTTCTTATTTTTAGATTAAACATTAAAAAGTAAAAGCACTATGGAGGGGTTAGACCATTCAAGCAACATTAACAGCCAGTTGCTCCACAACATCTGTCCAAGGACTCTTACCCTTGGCAGATCCAAGCATTGGAAGAGCTTAAGTGGCACAGAGTTGCCCTGCTGCAGGTGTCCTGGTGGCCTCTCCAGCCCTTTGCACAAGAACCCCAGGGACAAGCTTAGTGCTGGAGCTGTTTTGCTGGGTCAGAAGGATGCCAGGGACCAGCTCAGCACTGCTAGGAAGCTGCTGTCAGAATGGGTGCAATACCAAGGGCACAGACTACTGCCTGCCAGCTTCAAACTTTCTGGACACCACAGGGATTTTTTTTTTAGAAATAAAATACAGGGGGGATTTCCAGTTATTCTAGTTTGTTTCCATGTTCCAAAATTCCAGTCCAAGAATGATTTGTTATTTCACATCTAATTTTAAAAGGTCACTGCACCACCTTAACTAATTGTCAGTGTCAAATAAAGTCTTTAAAAGCTTGTTACGTTTACACTTCTTTTCAGGTGTGACTCAGGGTTTCGGGGCACCGAATGTCAGCCTGAAAATCCCCTTTCTTCAACCATCATGTCTGATTTTGAGAACCCAGGCACCCTGAAGACAGAGTGGCAGGAGATTATTGGGGGAGAGATCGTCAAGCCTGAAGAAGGCTGTGGGGTAATCTCATCTGGCTCCTCGCTCTACTTCAACAAGGTACTAAAGAGGGATGGGAGACGGCAAAAGGCACGTTCTGTAGGTTTGAGTGGAGCATGGTGTGGTTGTATGGCAAAGAAAAAGGAGGTGGCAGAAAGCTGCACGCAGTATTAGAAGTGCATTAAACAGCACAGATGTGCTCTGCAGGTAAAGAACAAAACAGTCAAAAGAGATAGGGAAAGACACGTGCATTATGTATCCAGGAAATACCAGCTGTAATGAAAGGAAGTAAATTACCAGTGTGCTGTACATTCATAATGTCTTAGTTGTATATTTTCTGTTTTAAGACTTAGTTCTCAGCGTTCAGCACCTCCCATTTGATTTGTCTGTACTGTTCTGGGTAAGAGATGGAGAAAGGTTGGCTTTCCATGGGACAATCAGCTTAATTTGAGATCATAGGGCCAAAACTAGTGGAAAAAACCAACTCCTCCAGGATTGTAGATAGTGGTTAGCCTGTAGGAGCATACTTTTTTGCATAACTTGGATGCTTTGCAGACAAAAAATAATAGAACAGAAAAGAGATATAGGGAATTCTGCTAATTAATAGCAATTATAACTAAAATAAAAAGATATCTTTATTACCAGATGTAAGATTACGGATTGTAATCACAGACTTATTTTTTTTATTGTTCTTCCTCGGGTCTAGCACTAGGGTTTGTTTTGTTCTTAATTGAAAGGAAGAGTATAAATGCAGCTATGTGCTTCTCTTTTAAAGGTTTGATCACACTGCCATTGCTGTCATGAGAGCCAGATTAGTCCCAGAAGAATAACCCAATATGCAATGCTGTGTAATTGTGTGTTGTTTACCTCATTACAAAAATCTAACCCATGAAATAATTTTCAGCACTCCTACATAGTCTCACATCCAACTCCCCTGGAAATACAGCTCTGCATTGAAAACTTTATAATAGACCAATCAGTATAACTAGCTAATTGTGATAATTGGATTTTTTTATATAATTGTCTTCTCTGTTAGATGTTTTTCCTTCTGGCTCAGTTCCTTATGCCAAGTTTCTCAAAAGTAGTTTGCTAAATTAGAATGAACCTGCTATGATCTTTCTTCTGATTTTTGCTAAGGAGGAGTGAAAAACTCATTTAGAAATTCTTGGCTTCTTTCTATTGATCTCTAAGGGTTAGGTTATCATTCATTTCTGGAGTAGTAGCAGTCTGTATGGTGTCAACAGAAGGTGGTTTATTTAATTTCTGTTTAGATCTTTTTCAAGGTGTCTAGTGACCATGCTGGTGTATAATAAAAAATTATTTTTATGGTTGCCCAACATTTCTGTATTGTTTTGGGGAACTCATATTCACAGGCTCCATTTCTTTTCATTTGCTCAAACAGCCACTCTTTATTTGAATGTCTAATGTTTGCTGCCACAATCAATTACTTCTGCCAGAATTAATGTTGGCTGTGTTCTGATAACCCTCTGTTTTTGTTTTACAACTCATTTTAATCAATTGTGGGCGTGTTTACAGTACAAAGCTTTTTCAATTAGCCTCTGCAATTCCCCTGAGGTTTTACGCCACTTGTGCCCTTTCTTAATTAACCTGGTTCCGTGATTACCCCTTTGGCAGGCAAAGCTTCTCTGGGGTGTGTGGAAAACCCACTTGCAATAGTTTCATTGGGTACCCTCAGCCAGCCAGGCAACACCTGCCCGTGGGGCAGCAAGGGTGTTTGCATCATTATTACCCATTACTGGTTTGATTTGATGATGATTATTTCAAATTACAGTGAGTCTCCAAACAAAACTGTGAAAGTAAACTACCAAGAGATTATCAGTGTCACCTTGGCCAGCCATCTGAGGCTGCACTGGAAAGCTCAGGGCTGCACCCAAGACTGAGCTCATCTTCTTCTCATGGCACCATCCAGGAGGGATTCGCTCAGCTGGGAATAAACCAGCAAATAAACCAAGACAGCAGGCAACATTCAAAACCAAATCAGTATGACTATATCTATATGAGGTTTTTGAGAGTCAGAGGATGCCTCACAGGTTTTAGTTGTCATCAGTGGTGCAAGCTAACTGAGCTTCAAACCCACATGTGTTCAGCTTCTGGAAATTAGTCTCATGGTGTGAGGTGGCCTTTTTGGTAGGGTCTGCAAATGAGCTATGGACCCAGGCTGTTACACCAGCAAAGCAAAATGTTCTGAGAAAGAAAGCACTGTACATTTATCTGCTGGGTTTACCCTGAACTGGGTAGAAAGAGGTGGTTAGTCAAACGATTTAAATTCATCTATCATCCTTAAAAAACACAGATGGTATTTTAAATCTCAGCTCATAATCTTGTTCCTTGTGTTCAGCTAGATCACGTTACTTGCTTACCTCAAGTTTGTCTGGAAATTTACCATGAAGATCATAAATGTACAAGTGACAGAGAAAAGAAATATTGCTTAAAACATAGGCATCATTATATAACTTAGCCCAGGTTTTCCTTTTTGATACCTTTTTATGAGGTAAACCCATGAGTTTTTAGGGAATCAGAAACAGTGGACATGTTGACAGTTCTGCTCCATTTTGGGGGGTGGTGCCAGGTTGCAGCTACTTTAATAAATGCAGAAATATGATCCCTGCATCCTCCCTCTGGCTGCACACATACAGCTTTGGCTTACCTGTAAAAGCCTGGGGCAGCACAGTGCTGTGCTGGGGCAGGGTTGTGTCAGATGCAGGGCATGCAGGGCACCTCCATGGGGACACTGCCCTTGTCCTGTGTCCTGCCTTGCTGCAGGTAGCTTCATGTCACATATCGGCATCTTGTAGGTTTGTTGATGTGCAAGCCCACAAGTTCAGCTTCAAGCACCAGGGCACAAAGGGAAGAGGGGTATGGGATAATTCCCATTACAAAAAAAAAGGTTTTTAAACCTTAAAGCTTTTTTTTAGATGAATATGCTCAGTCCTCCTTTGCTATCATGCACAAAGTGACCACACTGACCTGCTAGAACTCAAAAACGGTCTTGGAAAAGCCATTCACTAAATTTTACAAGGCTGTTTTTTTCTCTCAGCTGTGCTTAGGTAAATTTGAAACCAAATCCACAGGTTTTATTTGAGAGGTTCCTGATTTACAATACCTACTAGGAAAAGAGCATAGTTTTGTGTAGGAACAAATCTTATTTGGGTGATACATGAAGAGAAAATGCCAAGCCCCAGTTCTTGTATAGGAAGTGGGCTTCAAGCAACAGGTATTATAGGGGCTGATTTCAGGTGATCAGGTAACCTTATGCAGTGCAAGATTTAAGTGGGGAGATGAGATGTCAGAAATAGCCTTTTACATCTCTGAGCGTTATCGTTAAAAAGCTGAAAACTTAAAAATTTAACCCTGGTTGATTCAGGATATCCAGCATCTGCTCTTTATCTTCTGGATGTACTTGGGACCTTGAAGGAATGAGATGAAATAGTTGTGTGGAAATTATGTTGTGTAGTTGCATTGTATGTTGAAATCTAGTAATAAAAATACTTGTGGGATCATATCAGGGTCATTAAGACATAAAGGATGGCCAAAAAGAATAACTGAGAGATCAAATTAACACAAAATTCAATGTTCTCCATGTTGTGTAATTTTCTGTGCAATATTAATCTGTGTTGAATTTTAAATATTTCTATTCATAATGAAGGTGTCATAATTAAAATTATTATTGCCGTCTGTTCTTTGTATCGTAGGCTGGAAAAAGACAGTTGGTAAGCTGGGATTTGGACACAACATGGGTGGATTTTGTACAGTTTTACATCCAAATAGGAGGAGACAGTTCTTCATGCAATAAACCTGACAGCAGAGAAGAAGGTGTGCTGCTGCAGTACAGCAATAATGGTGGTATCAACTGGCAGCTACTAGCAGAAATGTATTTCTCTGACTTCAGCAAACCCAGGTATAATTTTGATCTAAATTATATCCATACTGCATCAGCTTTTAAAAAAATATTTCTCAATTTATGAAAACATGAATAATAATTTCAGCTTATAATGTTTAAAGCCATCAATATATGGAAACTTTTTCAGGCTCCCACAGTAAACTCCTGTCACTAGGAATAAAAAATGTAATGAAAGTGGACCTTTAAAAACTGAAGTAAAATGTAAAGTTTCCTATTACCTCCCATATGAAACCTGACTAAAATTCTAATATCTGCAAAACATTAGCAAGCAAATACAGAACTTGCCTAAAAGAGGTGTAGAAATCTGCCATTTCCTCTGACTCTGGTTTCAGATCTAATGAACATGTATTAATGTCACATAAAACAAAAGCTCCTTTAAATAAGTAATTAAGGAAGAGAAGAATTCATGTTCAGCATTTCAAATTTGCTGTAAGATACCTTGCCAGTGAAAATTTAAACTGTTGTCTGCATAAGTATTAACATTATTTCTGTTACCTATCATCCATGTCTTTCAACATGCAAATAATTTTATTTTCCCATCTTGTCATTTTGCATTGCAATGAACAACACTTTCAGAAGGACTTCTGTAACTTGGCAGACTGTCTTTTTCTGAAGGCCATCCAGGCACTTGGAAGTATAAAACTATTGAATTTTTTTTAGAATACAATAGAATAAAATAGAATTGACTATTTCAGTTGGAAGGGACCTACAGTGATCATCCAGTCCAACTGCCCAACCACTTCAGGGCTGACCAAAAGTTAAAGTGTGTTATTAAGGACATTGTCCAAATGCCTCTAAAACACTGAGAGGCCTGGGGCATCAGTTACTTCTCTAGGAAGCCTGTTCCAGTGCTTGACCACACTCTTGGAACAAAAATGCTTTCTTGTGTCCAGTCTAAACCTCCCTGGCACAGCTTTGAACCTTTCCCATGAGTCCTGCCACTGGATACCAGGGAGAAGAGCTCAGCATCTCCCTCTCCATGTCCCCTCCTCAGGAAGCTGTAGAGAGCAATGAGGTCACCCTTCGGCCTCCTTTTCTCCAAACTAGACAAGCCCATATCCTTAGCCATCCCTCATAAGTCCTTCAGCTCTTTCACCAGCTTTGTTACCCTCCACTGGATGCATTCAAGGTCCTTCACATCCTTCTCAGACTGTGGGGCCCAGAACTGCACACAGTGCTCAAGGTGAGGTCACACCAACACTGAATACAGGAGGACAATCACCTCTTTTGAGCAGCTGGTGATGCTGTGTTTGGTGCACCCCACATTTGCCCTCTTGGCTGCCAGGGCATGCTGCTGACACCTTTTGAACTTGCTGCTGACACCTTTTGAACTTGCTGCCGACACTTTTTGAACTTGCTGCCGACCAGCACCCACAGATCCCTTTCTGCAGGGCTGCTCTCCAGCCACATCCAGATTATACTTGTGCTCAGTGTTACTCCATCCTAGGCACAGAATCGACATTCCCACTTGTTAAATTTCATCCCATTAATCAATCCCAATGCTCCAATCTGTCAAGATCCCTCTGAAAGACCTCTTGATCCTCAAGAGAGTCAACCTCCCATTTTGGTATCATCAGCAAACTTGCTAATGGTGCATTCAACGCCTGCATCCAGATCCTTGAGAAACATATTGAACAGGAGTGGCTCTAGGATTGAACCCCGAGGAATACTGCTGGTGACCAGTCACCAGCCAGATGTAGCCCCATTCACCTCAACCTTTGAATTCTGCCCTTCAACCAGGTCTTCACCCAGCATACCCTGAAACCACTCTTCCAACGGTTGGACAACCTGTCCATAAGGATACTGTGAGGTACAGTATCAAAAACTGTACTAAAATCCAGAAAAACTACAGCTGCCACCTTCCCCTCAGGACACACTCAACAAAGAAGCTAAATACTGAAACCTTCATCACTAGGCTATCCAATACATTGGTTTTAGACAAAATATTGCCCTTCTGAGCAATCAAGAGTGATGGTCCTTACAGAACATAGCTATGCAGATTTATTTTCCTGCTGTTTCAAATGCAGTCTAGATCTTTTTTGACAATTCTTTATTCTCCAACACATAAATCTTGGAATCCTCTGGAAAACAACAGTTTCTTCTCCAATCTCTGCCTCACTGGCAAATGAAGCAGAGTCCATGACACAAAATAACATGAGATATAAAGAAAGATGCCAAAAATATTGTATCTAGAAATGCATATATGTAAGTCGTCTTAAACAGGATTGAGAAAGTAACTAATTATTGTACTTTTGACATAAGTGTGATTAGGTTTGAAAATTTAACTTTTATTTAACATCATTTTAGTAAGGTGTTTCCTAAGTCAAACATAAAGCAAACTGAGACAAACTCAAGTTCTTTTATAAACATATGTATAGGAGGGCTGAAATATTTTTACCCACAGAAGAAGGCTCTGCTACATAATCTATTGCATTGTAACAGAAGGATGCTTTTTTCTACAAATAGGACCAATCAGCAGAAGAGAATGAGAAATTAATTTTGCCAGCATATTTCACTATTACTTCCTGGCACCAGAAGAACATTAAGACTTGTTGAACATGGATCAGCTGAATAGTTTAATTCAAAGCTGCAGAGTTCAAATCAGTTCCTTATTGTGCTTGGCAATATAGTAATAGATCATAAAAAATAGACATTTTCTTAAAAAGTTTACATTTTCCACAGACAGGAAGGATAAAGACAGCTTCTTCATATGCAGTGTATAAATAGGTATCTAGATATATAGGAGGTTAGAATAATAGAATCATAGAATCGTTCAGGTTGGAGAAGACCTCCAAGATCATTGAATCTAATGTTTGACTGAACACCACCATGTTACAGTACTAAGTGCCATATCCTGTCATTTTTTTAACACTTTCAGGGATGGTGACTCCACTACTGCTCTGGGCAGCCCATTCTAATGCTTAACCAGCCTTTCAGTGAAGAAATTATTCCTGTTGTCCAATCTGAATCTCCCCTGGCACAATTTAAGGCTCTGTCCTCTTGTTGCTGGTTGCCTGGGAGATAAGGCCAACCCCCACCTTGCTACAGCCTCCTATCAGGTGGTTGCAGACAGTGATAAGATCTCCCCTGAGCCTCCTCTTCTCCAGACTAAACAACCCCAGCTCCCTCAGCTACACCTCATATGAGTTACTCTCTTGGACCCTTTGTCAGCTTTGTTGCCCTTCTTTGGAAATGCAAATGACTTTGGACTTGTAAGATAGATGCCCCTTTTCCCTCTTCAGTGGTACATTTCTCTACAAACTGTGCTCTCTAAAGTTCTGCTTCACTTCTGTTCTTCAGGTTTGTCTATCTGGAGCTGCCAGCTGCAGCCAAGACACCTTGCACTAGGTTTCGCTGGTGGCAGCCCGTGTTTTCAGGGGAAGGGTATGATCAGTGGGCCATCGATGACATCATCATCCTGTCAGAGAAGCAGAAGCACATCATTCCTGTTGTTAATCCCACTTTACCACAGGTAATAAGCAAGAGCAGGCCCTGGGCATCCCCACAAACCAGGGACCATCCTCTCTGTTCGGAGGCTTTTGTTTGAATATAATTTTCTTTGAAAATGTTGGGTCTATTTAAAGAAGCATCTGTAGTGTTTGCAGCTGTGTCTCTATGTGGGAATAACTTGGGTCTTATCACAAAATCATCAGGCTCCTAATCTTTGTGACAGAGGATGTAATGATGTATTTCCTCAAAAAGTCGGGACTGAAGTTTTGGAAATTACAATTTTTTGAAAATGACAGAAAATACAAATTGCAAAATTTGAAAGTTGATCATTTTGGGAATTATTCTGAAGTCACACTGCAAGGTGATAGTACTTGTGGCTTTCCTTTTCATTTCTAACAGAACTTTTATGAAAAGCCAGCATTCGATTACCCTATGAACCAGATGAGTGTGTGGTTAATGCTGGCCAACGAAGGGATGACCAAAAATGAAAGTTTCTGCTCTGCCACGCCCTCCGCCATGCTCTTTGGTAAATCAGATGGAGACCGGTTTGCAGTGACTCGAGATTTAAGTCTGAAGCCTGGATACGTCCTGCAGTTCAAGGTATTCCTTAAACATAAATCCCTGCAAGAATATCCCTAAAATTGCCCTTAGCCAATACTTGCAAGATGCCACTGTGGCCACAGTTCAAATCAACGTGATAAACTAGACCATTGCATAGGAAGATGTGAAGAGCAGAAGTATGAATTCAAACAGCATAAAATACCATTCTGCTTTCTGGAAGGATAGCCAAAACCTTGGTGCAGGAGAGCGTTTTTACCCCTCTGGAGAAGTTTTAAAGCTTTTTGTTCTTCAATACATTTCACAAGTGGGTTGAAGTGACTGTCATTGTATTCGAGTCAGTACCAGGAAATGCTACTGCAATGTCAAGCAAAAAAGGATTTATCCCGTCTGGGGCTCCAATGTGGTTTGCGGACATTTCTGTATTTAAAACTATTTAAGGACTTACAAGCTGCTCTGTACTCCAGTGTGGGTTTTTCATATAATTTACTTCATTGTGTCAATGAATATAGGCTCCAATTAGCATTTTCCTCTTTAAAGGGCTTACAGAAATTTCAGTGGTCTGACAATACATCAGAATATGGGCTCCAAAGAAAGTATATTTGCTTTGACAAGCTCTTGTTTCTGAACCCTAATCAAAATTTTATTGAGTTTATAATGAAATCCCATTGGTGAATTCTGGAGGTTGGTTGCGATGCAATTTTAATGAGCTCACCACAAATACATGGTCCTTACATAATTGGTGGATACAGACACTGAATAATTTACAAGTGGAATTATTAAAGAGATCAGATGTTTACAGGCAGCTTTTCAAATATAATTCCCACAGTTCCATAAATAGGAAAGTTAGTTAGAAATAATGGGATTTGTAAAATAATCTCATTTCATCTAAAAGTTATGCTAATGAAATGCTATACAAACCGAGGGATTTCAGTACAATTTCTGAGTGAGTTTTGCTTGTAGTTTTATACTTTAAACCAAGACACAAAAATATCTCAATGTATCAATACTATTTAGCCTGAAAAAAGATCCTATTTACCTCTTCACCACTTTCCTCTACTTCAGTGACTAAGTCTCCCTTCTGTAGGTTTGATGAGCAGCAGCATTTAAAAAAAATTTTTAGACTAAAAAAATCAATACTTAAAAATGTTTCATACACATTTCATCACTGAAGCACTTGGCAATGTAACACAAATACACAAAACATAAACAACATGTACCACAGAACAGTGAGTTCTTCTTTATAAAGTCTATCATTTAAGGCCTGAATTCAGACTTTTTTGGAAAGTTTTTAAACCAGCCTGCACATAAATGTGTTCGTCTTATTTGCATGCTTTAATTTTAAGCATACGGTTAAATGCTTCTGTAAGTTTGTGAAATTTCCATTTTAAATAGCAAGCTGGAATAATTTTGCATTGATAAACTCAAAGACAGCAATTTTTCAGAATTATTTCATTTTACATGAATGATTTTGTTTTACATTTTACATTCTATAGCTCAAGTAGAATTCCTGCAGGAAAATAATGAAAACTAATATTTTTCTTATAGCTTGAAAAATGAAACTTAAAACTTCAAATCAGCAGTTGATTTTTGTCTTGGTTACATTCTCTTTTCACATTTTAATATGCATTTTTCTACTTAATCCAATTTTACTCTATTCTGAGGGCCCAAGCTGCAGTGTCAACTCCCAGACATCATTCCTGCAAGGCCAGTGACAAGGCTGTGGTCAGGGCTCACCTGGGAGTCAGACTGATCCTCTGGTCACACTGAGCGGACTGCAGATGGGATGGATCTCAGGGTATACAGCTCTTCCCACTCTTGGGCATAGAGGTGCCTGTGCAGATTTTGCTATTTGGGGCATGCTACGCACAGAGAGCCTTGAAAAGTTCTTTGCACCTTTTGGTGTGCTGAACTCGGCAGCCTTAATGAAGGGATAGTGGGAATTCTTACTGAGACATCATATACATGGAGGAAACAGAGTCCTACCATCAGTCCTACCAACCCCTGCCCAGGGTTTCAAAGCAAGTGTTTGGAGCATTAAGCCTCCCAAACCAAAAAGTCAGAGGTGGTCTGCAGACAATAAATACTAATAACAGTGCAGGTTTCTTCAGCTCATATCTGATGCTCTGCTTTTTTTGCAGCTGAACATTGGTTGCACCAACCAGTACAGCAGCTCTGCTCCCGTTCTGCTTCAGTACTCCCATGATGCTGGGCTCTTCTGGTCGCTGGTGAAGGAGGGCTGCTACCCTGCTTCTCCGGGCACGAAGGGGTGCGAAGGGAGCTCCCGGGAGCTGAGCGAGCCCACCGTGTACCACACGGGAGACTTTGAGGACTGGACAAGGATTACTATTGTTATCCCCAGGTCGCTTGCAGCCAGGTACTGTGCACTGTAAACCAGTGATGCCAGTGGGACCCATGAATTAGCTCCTGCTTCTGTGATGCCACACTGGGAAAAAGTTGCAAAGCTGTGAATAAAAGCAGCTTTAAAAAATGGCAGATCTGGGAAAAATATACTGTGCTCCCCAAAACAGGGAGACGTTTTCCATTTTAAAGGTGTCAGATTGTTCCACAGAACTAAATTACAAAGCAGCAAGGCACCCAGCACATTTTAATTTGACATCAACCATCACCTGTCTTTATATATATCAGTTAGGTCAGAAGCACCAGCAAGAGTGTAATAAGTCACATGAATCAAATAAGCCAGTTGAACAGGATTAATTTTAGTTACCATTGGGCAAAGAAACCTTAGAAAGGTATTTGGGCTGATGTGTGATGTGCTGTGTCACTGAAGGTGGCCAGGAGAGCCAAAGGCAAAACAGGTGTGCTCACCTGCAAGCATGACCTCAGCATCGGGTTAATACTGGTGAGAAAATATCAGATGCTGGAAGACACAAATAAGCCTTGAAATCAGGCAGCTTTTCTCAATCTCACTTGGGTTTGGCTGAAGTTTCTCACTCCTCTTACTCTCTGTCTTACCCCAGCAGTAAAACAACCCAATCCGATTTGCTGGCTGCACCAAGCGCTGCCAGCATCTGTCCCCACTGAGCCCCTGGCCATGTCCCTGCTGCCTCCTGCCTCTCACCCCCCAGGCAACTGCCCCAGTGCTGCCCTGGGGTTTCAGCCCCATTGTTCTGCCATGGACTCATCATCCTCAAGCCCAGGCACAGGTTTTGAGTGTGTGGCATATTTTGTAGCAGGAGAGCTGATGCCTTTGCCTCAAGGACTTGAAATAGCAGCATGTACCATAACAAGTTTGTCTTTTCTTCAGTAATTAGCCAATAAAAGCAGGTGCCAAATTGCACAGATCTGACACCAGCTGATTTGATTTACCCAAAACAAGCAGTGCAGAATCAATAGCAGCAATCTGTTTGGCATTATGTTCAGTAATGTGATCAGGAATAAGAAGCTGATGCTAATACATTAAAAATGTAAGTATTGTGACTCCAATGAGGCTCTTGGCATGTTGAAAACTGGATTTGTTGTGGGTCACTGCAGAAGTTGTGGCTTATGGGTTAACCAGAGAGGCTCACATTTCATCAGTTGATACAGAGCCCGAGCACGATGATCACCTACCTACCAAATCCCAGTGCACAGCAGAAAAAGGGAAGCAATAGGTTTATCCTATTTTAGGCAGAGTAGAAAGGAGAATCTTAGTTAATCCATTAGATTGGCAGTGAGATTTTAAATCTCTTCCCCTCTCTGGAGCTCCTATAAAATGATTTAGTTAAAAGCTAAATACTGAAAATGAATAACCAAAATATTTTTTCTTCAACAAATTTCCTATGCAGTGGATCAGCTGGAGTAACTTAGTGTTAGCTCATTGAATTCTCTGGAGCAGCTTCAGTTATATAAGTTAAGGATTAAATCACTGTTTTCTAGGAATTTCGTGTTGTCATCCAAGAATAAAAACTTAGTATTTCTGTGCTCATGTCCTGTAGGACGTGTTATTTGCCATTATTTTTAGAAAGTGGCTTTTTTTTGTATCAAAATAACTTGAAAATTTTTACTTAAACATGTACAATCCCATAGCAAACTCTGCATCACTGCCATTACTGAGTTCTTTTTGTAAGTACTGTAAGAAATGGAGTTCTGGGATTTTAATATGTAATTAGTTGTTCAAATTGAACTGAGTAGTAAAAGGCATCTTCAGAGTCACGTCTAATCATTCAGTTTTGTTGATAAAACCATGTGTTTGTTCTTTGCATCACACTGGTACATACAGGCTAGGGAAATAGAGGAAGTCAAAATGCATCCAAAAAATCTGGAAGAAATATCCTTAAGCAATGCTGGACAAAAACTGGACAAAAACTTTCAGGAATCCTATTTGCAAAAGGCAAATTTAGGAAAAGATCCTTTTAATCTTAAACACAGAGCAGCAGATACTGAAGCTGGGAATAGTAATACCATGTCCTTTGTTGTTGTTTCTCTATAGTAAGACTCGATTCCGCTGGATCCAGGAGAGCAGCTCCCACAAGAGTGTGCCTCCTTTCGGCTTAGACGGCGTCTACATTTCTGAGCCTTGCCCCAACTATTGCAATGGCCACGGGGACTGTGTCTCAGGGGTCTGTTTCTGTGACCTGGGCTACACAGGTAAGACAGCCCTCTTCAGATGGGATTGTAGTAAGCGTTGGCTGACTTAAAGCTGCAAATCTAGCATCTTGTTTTTCCTCTCCAGTATTCTGGAAAAATGTATGATGACGTATATTTTGTGGGCTGCCAGCCAGAATCTTTTTGTTTTGTTAAATAAAATTCAGCACAGGCAAAGCGGAGCAGCTGAAGGCAGCGGACACCATTGATGTTTCTGGCAATTGCAATCCTTGAACATCACCATCTGCATGAATGGGAAGGGACTAGCAATAAAAGAGAAAACAAAATAAAACATTATAAACTGAAAAGTCTGCTTAAAAGCGCTTGGATCATCTTCAAAGGAATCGTTGCCATTTTTGAGTCCCCTGGCCATCAGATGGCATGGGACCAGGAGGGAACATATGCTCTGACAGGCCCTTCTGTGGAAAATTCTGCTCACTTTTGGTTTCAGGTGCTTTTATGCTGAAATAGAAAAAAATCCAAAACCCATGAAAAAAACAGTGATTGACACAACCAGTTGTACACTGCACTCTTTTCAACCCTCTATACCAACAAAGCAATAAGCTAACATCTTTTGTTCGATTTGTTTAAAATAAAATAAAAGGATAATATTTTTCTATTTACAAAAAATGCCTTATTAGCATAACGCATGGCTATTTTTCACCTAGTGAAATAAGCCATCTTAGAGTTTAGAGGAAGAGGGCTTATTCTGCATTCAAAAATTTGTAAAGTGGGTTTGAAAAGGTACAATCATCAGGGCATTTTCTTAGAAGAGCCTAGTGCTTTGTTGCATGTGGATGCAACAGAACCATCTGCCCCTGTACTGTATCTGACCCTTACTCTGTTCAGCACAGTTTCACCAAAGCATTTCCCTCTTTTTTTCTTTTTTGAAGCATCGCATGGAACGTGTGTGTCTAATGTGCCTAATCACAGTGAGATGTTCGACAGGTTTGAGAGGAAGCTAAGCCCTCTCTGGTACAAGATAACAGGAGGTCAGGTTGGGACAGGCTGTGGTGTGCTCAGCGATGGAAAATCTCTGTACTTCAACGGACCTGGCAAAAGGGAGGCGAGGACTGTTCCCCTGGACACCACAAATATCAGGTCAATCCTCAGTGCTGCTTCTCACAATTGCCTGTGTATTTATGTTGTCTCTTCTGCCCTGTTGCAAGTGTAGATGTGAAAAGGTTGGAAGTGGTTTTCTGGCAGTCGTAGTCTGTACAAGAAATCTTGAAGGCAGAAAAATTACTTCTTTCTTCATTCTGATGTACTATTTCCTTCTTCTGAAAGAAAATACTTAGGTTAGGAACAGTGGAATAGCAACATAAAATATTAACTCTCCATCCTTCTGAGAAGATAGTTTGCATTGTATTCTAGGTGGACAGGCACAAGACATGGTCTTGAGAATGCACAAAAACTAAGGCTCTGCCCAGAACTGGAGAGAAAAATTCCTTTTCTGCTGACTGTGTTGAATTGCAGGCATGATGATGGCATAGCAAGGAGCTTTTGTCTACTTGCCAGATGTTGTGAATTAGTTCACTTGTCAGAAGTGCAAAGGAATGGAATGTGAATTATTTCTACATAGCCAAGAGGGTAACCAGCCTTCACCTCTCTCCCTGCTGCCATTGAATCCTGCTCCATTGGCAGCAATTATCCTCTTCTCTCAAATTGTCTAACTGATTAATATGATTAGAACAAACAAAGAGCTGTTAATTCTAACCACTATTTAGTCTGGAGTTTGCTGGTGCTTTGTCCAGTCTCATAAGGGATCTCCCACCTGAAACCTTGCACACCCTACAATTATGTCATTTAGCTTAATAAAAGATACTTCTCCTGACAAATACTGTTCTGAGAGTAAGTAATGCCGTGATTTACTCCATTATTTAATTTGTGACATCACTCAGCAAAGTCTGGCCACAAGTTACTGCTACCACTCTCCAGCTCAGGCAAGCAGTGCTCTGTAGGGCAGTGTAGGTGCTGCAGGTTTGGGGACATCCTCAGCTGCTCCCCGGCACTGCCCAGCACAGCACCAGCTGCCTTTCCTCTGTCCCCTGCTTGTCTTGTCACAATATATTTATATAATTTTTAATTAGTTTATAATTAGAATAATTAATTGTTTGACAAATACGCTTTGGACAAGCACATGTTTGTCTCTGGGAACTCTGGGAAGATCTGAGCATTTCTGTTCCACCATCTTTAAAAGCACCTGTTTTTAGTCCTGTGAAGCATCCATGATGTAACCACATCATCAAGAAGTCTATGTTCGAACAGTATTTTTGAGCTACTCCTTCTTTCACAGAGAAATCTTTTATAAAAGAAAAGTATTTCCTTTAGCTTTAATATTACTTTGAAACCAATCTTAATGCCAGATATTCATACTTATAGCTTTCCTTTTTTGCAGAGTTTGAGCCATTTTAATAGCCAAAAGAAGTTTAGAAATACTGAGCAATTCTCTTTCTTGACTTTTTTAATCTATCACTGCTTCTGTTTTGCACAAGAACATGGTCACAAACATGGTCTTAAAACTGCACCTAGAACATAAATGACCAGATGGACACTTGATAAGAGCAACTGAGATCTCTCCTTTGAGCATGTACTCACTGTGTGAGCTGCTCTCCTGCTGCAACTGATTGTTCAAAATACATCAACACTTTATTTTTTTTTAAGCATCACACTGAGGAGGTTAACTTCCTTCAACAATTGAAGCTCAAAGCCACAACCCTGAGCTGTTTGCTAGACAGAGCAAACACAGTGGTCTTCTCAAAATACAAATGGGACTAACATGGATTTTTTGCTTTCTTCAGTCTGTGCTAAAGGGTAGTAGCCACCTCATGCTGCATGGACTCTTTAGACTACAGCAATTATCCCAGTCTGCTTTTGTGTTCCAAGAAGAGAATAACTGCTTCAAAAGGGCAACACAACTTTTCCTAAAATAGGGTCTAGCAAAGGCCAGTGCTGTGTCTTCTGGAAGCATGTCTTTCTTTCTTTCATTAATTATAAGGCAGTCTATGTTGGCCATGTATAATGTAGACATTCAGCTTCAGACACCTTGCTTTGAACAGATGCATGCCACTTTAATGTTTGATTCCAACTGTAACACAAACTGGGTCTTTTTTTACTAGAAATAAAGGCAGACTAAGTTTGTGAGGGTGTGAGGGGTTAACTGAAAGACCCATCCTGTAAAAAGAAAATAATTCCTCAGCCTAGATTTTTTTTTTCATTATTGAAGCTAAAATTAATATCACTTGAAAGAGGAGATTAGAGGGAAGCACTCTTTCCCATTTTGGTATTACTTTTTGCATTCAATAATGCCTTGCATAGAATTCAGCTATCTTATTAGGGGTCATCTTAGCCCCTGCACAGTTATCTTTTATTTTTGCAAGGGCTTTTTGGTTGGGAGGTTTTGGTGACTGGGTAAACAGCAGGAAAATATGCCTTGAAAGACATACTGTTAGATATGTGGATTGAGGGTTGTGAATAGGAAGGCTGAGACTCCTGCAGTAGATTTTTAAGCTGCTTATTTTTCAGGTTAATAGTGTTTTCCCAGACCTTTTAAGATCTTGTTTTGTTAAATCAGCCATGGAAGAGCCTGATTGAAAAATGGAAAAATATTGCAAGACACTAAAGTTTTATTTTCATTCTGCAATTGCTGCAGATCTACCTATGCATGTTCCCCATCATCTTGCTGCAGTTACAGCTTTTTGAATGTAAAGGGTAAACTTTATGTAAGGAATGTAAATAATTTTTCTTCTTTTTTTCAAGTACAAAGACCCTTTTCCCATTCACCCTTCTCTTCCCAGCAGAGCAGAGTCCAATGGGGCTCAGTGTTCCTGGTTCACTCTGCTCCAGAGGGTTGAGATTTGCCAGCCTAAGGTGTGTTGTGCTGCTCAGGGAAGCAGCCCAACAGGACACTCCCAAACTCAGATGTCACACTAAGAGTATTAAAACTAAAGCTTGTGCCCTGAAGCCAATGATCATAAAAAACCACTCAATTTTTAGTATATACATTAAGTGATATCATAATCATAGCCTTGTTTGTCCTATTTGTCTCTTTTTTCCTTTATATGATTGACTACACTTTTTTTTTCCCCAGATATCAAGAGTGTCCCATAGCACTAAGAGAGCTGTGTCAAAATTCATTTCACCCAGATCATTTTTTTTGCCTTACACTTCAAAAACCCCCTCCATCCCTTCCCTATTGTATGGCCCAATACGCCAAAGGCACAATTTCGCTGGCAGTATTTCTATCCTTCTGTGTCAACTGACAATCTGATCCATGGATGCATTTTGGTTGCTGATGAGCTACTGCCTCCCATTTTGATGTCCTGTCCCTTATGACACACTTTGCTATCTGTTCAGTAGGAGCATTTGCACACAGTGTCTACCTGGCAGCTAGATAAAAACCATGGAATATATATTTTTTCCAAGTGGTGACATCTGGCTTGTTAGCTGTCTTGGCTCCTGTCCACTTTACAGACTCTGTTGCTAATGACTGTACAACCACCTCAGGGATGTTCTGGGTCAGACACTTATGGATCAGATGGGGTGATTCACCCTTCTGCAGAAAGGGGGGTTTTTTGTCCTTTGTTTTTACTTTGTAATGATCTTTACTTTTGACAAGCATAAAAGACAATTTTATCACAGGACTGTAAATCTTTTCACCTCAGAAACTTCTGTCTGATGTTTTATTGCCTTAATACTGTCTCAGACAACAGAGCTGCAGCAAACAAACAGGACCTACCTGGCTAAATGATGTAGTACTATGAGCCTGACGATTTTTGAGGTATCTATGGGGTTATGTTAGAAATGAGATTGATGAGGATACTCAGGCTTGTCCTAGTCCCTGTGGATATACAAAACATCTCAGATAGGAGATACGGATTTTGATAACAGAACTGAAATGTGGTTGGGTTTAGAATCAGAAGAGGATCACGATACTGTGTATGTAGCAGTGGATGCGGGAAATTGGAGTCCTGTCTGCATCGTACTGACTCTGGCTGTAGTCCTGTGGCTGGTCTGTGATTTTACCAAAGTCACTACAAAAATTAGGACCAAATTTCCTAAAGCAAAAAGAATTATCCTCGTGGGGAATTATTTGAGTGGTAAATCAAGCCTTGTTTCTTCACACAGAGACACAAATTCACCTCAGAAGTAGTATTTTAAATAAAGAAGTTATCTACAGGCAATAGGATTAATGAAGCCTGTTTTCTCAACATCCTAATTTAAAAACTGGCTGGGAAACAAGGAGGAGAATGGCATTGCCAACTTGCAGCATGCAAAAGCTCGTTGTGGGGTTGAGTCCAGTTTCTGTGCTCTGCTCAGGTGCTGTTTTGGGTGTGCAGTGCAGACAACCTGTGAAGGTGTAGATGAGGGGGTGATGGCATTCCCAGTCATCTCAATGCTCTTTATGTTAGTTATGCCCCAATAAGACTCAGATGAATGTCTGAGACATGCAGTGAAATTTGGTGAGTGAGCAGCAGGACATTAATTGAAATTAATTGCTGCTACATAGCACGACAGTGAGCATCTAACAGGAAATGTAAACTACTCTGAAACCACAGAGTCACAATTAAAAAATACCAGCTCAGCAAGAATACGAGGGCATCACTGCAGATTGGAAAAAAAAAATTAACAATATTTTGGAGCACAAAGATGGGATAATTATTAGTTCAGATATAGCTAAATGTGGATGTTCCAGGCCAATCCAGAGTTTTGTCAAAACCAGCCAGGCTGTCTCAAAGGGGGTTGTGGCTTTAGAAGGCTTGCAGAAAGCAGTTTCGTGAAAATGGAGGATGTGGAAAAACATTCATGCAGAGACACAGATGAAAAGGTTGCCATGGTTTGCAGTAGAAAGGAACAAGAGAAGGTAGGGAAGTGATAAAAGCACTGACTACAGGGGCAAGTTGCAAGAAAAGCAGATCAGGAACACTTTTTTTGCCATTTCACAATGTGAGAACAAGAGGATATTCAATGAAATCAAAATGTATAGATTCAAAATCAAAGGGTCCACAAAATGTTCAATGAGTTCATTTCACTAAAAATTGTTTACATAAAGAATTTAAGGATCAAAAAAAGATTGGTGCTTTAGTTTTTATTTTTAGTTTTTTATTAGAACTCTAATGCTATATCTAAGCTTTATCTAATTTCCAGTTACAAGAAATCAAGGTAAGATCTGATGTAAGGAGCAGCTTTGCCTGCTTTGGAGATTTTGCACATTTTGTGAGAGACAGAACTGCTAAATTCTGCTACTCACTCCGAAAATTCATTTATTAGGTACAGTATTAATAAACCACATTACTTTCTTCTGGTTTGGGTTCTCCACTGTTTAGCATAGCCATGTTTGATTTCTCTGAGAACATTACCTTATCAATGAGCCTGAAATAATGACCTAACCGATAACGCCACATTAGTTAAGAGAGGAAAATTATCTTGACTGATCTTGTGCTGTCAGAAGATAATTACACTTCTTTATACTGTTTTTTTAACAGACTAGTTCAATTTTATGTACAAATTGGAAGCAAGACTGTTGGTAACTCCTGCAACAGACCAAGAGCTAGGAATGAAGGTAAAGCCTCACTTCTTTATAATAAGCTTCTTGTATTTTGCATCTTCTGCAGAATTTTTGCCTTTTGATGCCTCTAAAAAAATCAAAAAGATTGTTTGCAAGACAAGGTGTAATAACTTTTATTAGACTACTTTGTAGTATTGGAAAATAGGAAAATTTACAAGTAGCCAGAACTTTCTTCAGGTCTGAAATAAAAGGAATGAAATCCAAGTTTGGGATAAAGTGGGCAACCTCCATTTCTGCTGTGAAGAAGAGTTGTGTGCCTGAAACTTGTTCAGTTTCTCAACTACACCAGTGGGTCTAATAAAAAATTTCCTTCCAAACCAAGCTTATGCACGATTTGCCCAAAATGCAAAATTATAAATCTGCAGTTGAAAATTTATTTAGTCTGAATAAATTCATTTCTCCTTGATGCCTCCTCTCCTATTTTACTCACATGCTAAAAGTTACTGGGGTGGGAGGCATGATATTGTGTTTGGGAGGGATCAGCAGAGTTTTGGGAGCAGATTCACCATGTAAAGTGGTTTAGTTGCATGAAGACAGACCAGACATCTGGTAGATGAGAAAACTTAATTTTCCTCTCAGGGTAAATCACTTAACATCGGTGGACTGTTTCCTGATATTTGGCATTTACATTGACACTGACTCACTGAGAAAAGCTGTCATCTTGTAGTGTAGATTAAATGGAGGGTTTGATTCTCCTCTCATTTGCACCAGTATAAGACCTAAAAAAATAGTCCATTATCCTTGAACATACTCCAGTATAAAAGAGTTTTCAGAGAAGTAGTATACATAGGTGCTTCTTTCTTGTGTTATCGACGAGCTCATAAGTGACTTCAAAATTCTGTTATGTCCTAGTATTTGTCATACTGTGTGTATGATGGAAAGACTATCTTAAATTGTCTAAATATTCTAATTTACTTCCAAGGATGCTGTGAGCTTGTATACATAGTATGGGAATCGTGAGCTACCCATATTGTGAGCTCAGCTATCAGAATTACAACTTAGTGTCCCACACAAACTTCAAGGATACCCAACATGAAATAAATACTGACTGTACAAAAAAGTAACATTATTCCTATCGTTGCTGTGGTACAATCATTCGTTTCAACTGAGACTGTAAAAGGTTTGATCCTTTGATTTTGGTGAAGACAGGCAAGATAATGTGTGGCAGCTGGTGACCCATGTCACCTTTGCAGTAAGACTTTGTCTACAAAATGCTCCTGGGCCAGAAGATGCCAAAAGGATAGGGGAGATAGGCTGGATTTTAGAAAGAAGTTCTTCACCCAGAGGGTGGTTGGGCACTGGAACAGGCTCCCCAGGGAAGTGGTCACAGCACCAAGCCTGACAGAGTTCAAGAAGCATTTGGATGATACTGTCAGGCACATGGTGTGACTTTTGGGGATGGTCCTGTGTGAGGCCAGGAGCTGGACTTGACATGCACTGGATGGGGGTTGGCAGTTTCTGAGTACAGGGTGAATTGCCCCCAGCTTTGCTCTGTACAGTGAGACTAACTTCTTGTTTTATTTTTAAATATAGGGCTTGTTGTTCAATACACAAATGACAATGGGATCACCTGGCATTTGCTGCGAGAGCTGGACTTCATGTCATACCTGGAACCTCAGATTGTTTCAATAGACTTACCTCGGGAGGCCAAAACCCCTGCCACTGCTTTCCGCTGGTGGCAGCCACAACATGGTAAGCAAGACCATCCTAAACATTCATTAAGCAGCTTTACACAACCCACATACCAATGCCACTCAATATGGACATGTTCTGCAGAAACCTCAGCTTACCAAAAATACAATATTTTGAACGATTGGGTGCCATAAGAGCAAATTTAGGCTTTCCTGAGTCACACTGCAGGCGTGATTCTCATTTAGAGCACCAAGCTGAAGAGTGGGCTTAAGAGTAAAATTGTTTAAGAGCTAAGCTTAAACTAAAGATGCTGAGATAACAGAGAAGAGGGGGAAAGAATATTACATTTCAGAAAAAAAAATATCTCCCACTCCAAAACAGGACCCCCTCCTCTCCCCAGAAGCATCCCTGCCTTCTGCAGCACCTGGAAAACCCACTCAGCCACTTCCCACATCCTCAGCTCAAAGTAAAACCCCAGTACTGACTGATTTCTAAAGCCACTTTGAGAGCTCCCACCTTGCATGAGGGCACATTACCACTATTGAAAGTGTCCTGATTGTCTTGCCTTTGCACAAGGCAGCATCTCTCGGATCCCTACGGGAAAAATAAGGCGATATTCAGAAATACAGCAGAGTACATTTTAACAGCAATTCCCTGGGGAGCAAAGCACACAGCTTACATTCAGGTAATTATGGTATGCAGCTTCTTAGATGTTATTTATCATTTTGATGGCTGATTTTATTCATACATTTTTTACAATGTATGTGCTGGACTTAATTGCCCTCACTAGGTAAGAGAGTAGACAAGGCAAGAGGGATGTTATTTAGTTAAGAAGCCAGTTCCTTTGTGAAAAAGTGCTCAGCAGCAACTGGTGCACCACAGACCATCATTCTGTGATAATCATTTGCACTGGTGAGTGGTGCCATGTCAGACCTGCTGCTCCCTATCTGTGTCCTCCTCATGGCCACTTGCCCTGGCAGCACCTGGATGACATCTGTCCTTGCTGAGAGTGATGGCTCTAAGACCACCTGATAGCAGCCCTGTGGCTCCCAGTAGAAGGGAGAGTTTATGACTGGAGGTTGAAATATCACCTTCCATACCAGCATCTACTGGTGACAACCATTTCTTATTACAAATGCTAGTTCTTCTGTGGACTGTCCTTTGTCTGCCATACCTCGGTGCACAGTGGCCCTATCAGCAATGACCCATGTTCCTCATAGTGGCAAGACAAAACTCCTGGCCCATAGCTGCAAGCTTACAATTTATTGTGAAGGCTTTCCTTCCTCTCCTGTGAAGGCAGTGATTGTTCAGTAAAATGTTTTTTTCAGCATTCAAGTAAATAGGTGAATTGAAATGAAGGGCTGAAGCAATGGGCTGGAGATGATTATGAAAGTGAAATTCCTGTAGGCTGGAAAGCAAGAGAAGAGAGGTTTCCAGGAAGGAGAACAGCACTTCTATAAATATTATCTATATCCAGAGCCTACAGCATTTTCTTTTGTGTATTATTCTCTTTTATACAAAAGCTACTTTGGGAACTAGACAGAGGCCTTTCCAATTTAGCTATGGGGAATGGCAGGAAAGTTGTAACCTGTAAAATGAAAATCCCCAATCTAGGGGCTCAGGGAGTGTCTCATTCAAATAAAGGGAGAGTGTATGTTGGAAAAGGCACTGAAGCTAAAGAAAAGAAGAGGGAAATACTGTGTTTATCTGTAATAGAAACATACTCTTGAGTCCAGATGCATCCTTGAGTGATGTTTTAGTCTTGTTTAAGTCATGTTTAGTCTTTAGTCACATAGACTGAGCACTGCTCACTGGGTGAACACAGCATATGGGCAGAAAAAAACAACTTACAGGGACTCCACTAACCTGTCTGTTCTGGTTTTCATAGGGAAGCATTCAGCTCAGTGGGCTTTGGATGATGTCCTTATAGGGATGAATGACAGCTCTCAGACTGGCTTCCAGGATAAATTCGATGGAACTGTGGATTTACAAGCAAGCTGGTACAGAATACAAGGAGGTCAAGTAGACATTGACTGCCTGTCTATGGATACAGCTCTGATGTTCAGTGAAAACATTGGTATGTGTCATCAAACATTGCTACATTTTGTAAGAGTGCATTTTATAAATTATTTATGGGTCAAGTTTTATAAGATGGGAGGTATAGACAAATTCAGGCATATAGTAATCTACAGGGAAGAGAAGGCTGAAAAAAGGTGAAGATAAAGATAAAAAAATTGAATGACAGTACTGAAAGCATATACTAAAGGGATACTGATTTGTTGTTGTTTATCTCTCTTTTCTTAGGAAAACCTCGTTATGCTGAGACTTGGGACTTCCATGTATCAGCCTCCACTTTCTTGCAGTTTGAGCTGAGCATGGGTTGCAGCAAACCATACAGCAATTCCCATAGCATTCACCTGCAGTATTCTTTAAACAATGGGAGAGACTGGCACCTGGTGACAGAGGAGTGTGTCCCTCCAACAATTGGCTGTCAGCAGTACACTGAGAGCTCCATCTACACTTCAGAAAGATTCCAGAACTGGAAGAGAGTTACTGTCTACCTCCCACCCTCAACCAAGTGAGCACTGCTCTTCTGGCTGTTTAGCATGACAAAGGTTTTGCTGATCTAATCTGAGCAAACATCCCTCAGCTTGGGAATGTTCTGCATGTCTTTTAAATTTTTAAATGTGTGTTGTCACGCCACCAGAATTTTAAATTTCACTTCAAAATATTTCATAAGCTATAATGTGAATTTAAAGAAGTAGCAACTTTGATGAGTGAATTCTTAAGTCTTGCCTATAATCTATGACAGTAAGAACAAGAATGCTAAACCAACTTTTCTAACATTTATGAAATAAGAAGCAAGAATTAATACCTCGAACCATCCTTTCACATAGTACTGTTTCCTGTCATTCTACGTAAGTTGTCATCCAACATTTAGGCATGTTAGTCATGATATTCAGCAAGTCAAAACACGTTACTGGACATGCCACCCTCACCCTTTAGACCGGGTGGAGCGTTCTGCCTGCCTCCTTGTGATTTCATATAGTTATAATTGGATGTGGCAGATATGCTGGCATACATCTCTCTAAATAAAACCTCTAGGGTAGAGATAACAGGTGATGATGATATTGCTTACCATTGTTCTGAATAGATCTGTAATTATTCAAAGCACCCTACACATTACCTCTGCAAATTTCATCACCCAGAAAATACGGTGGTAAAAATGGACATACAATAGTTGAACCAGGACTGGGGTTCACATCTTGGTTTCTAATTCCATAGTTCACTCCTGAGGACCATGTATCATCTTCCAAATAATTTTTTTTCCAAAATACTTTCCTCTTTTGAGGATATGAAGGCAGTCAGCAAGCACAGCAGTGTCTATGCACATGCATGTT
Source organism: Manacus candei (assembly GCF_025592945.1). Classification (NCBI taxonomy): domain Eukaryota; kingdom Metazoa; phylum Chordata; class Aves; order Passeriformes; family Pipridae; genus Manacus; species Manacus candei. The sequence goes on along the minus strand of NW_026138111.1, from coordinate 1,361,822 downwards.
TGTACATATATATTCATACATTCTTATATATATATATGGACATATATAACCATTGTTTTTCTCTTTACACAACATTTAGTATAAATGAACTTTCATTACCTCTTACTTTACTGAAGCAATTTTATTGTTTCCACTCTGCTAGCCACACATGGAGCTGTCAAATGCTAATGGAACTACTCATTTCTGCTCAACCACTTTGCTGATCAGCAAGAGTCACAGCAATGTTCTTTCTCAATTATCATATTGGGCACCTTCATTTAGAATGTGCTGGAATTTTGCCTAAAAAACTAACCTGAGAAATTGAAACTTCCAGTTTCAACTGGAATATGAATCTTTTCCAAATAAGGGGGCCATGCTTATTAATATGCTTTTCTTCTCCTGAAGTCCACGGGATTTTCTTCATTATTTAGCACTTTATGGAGGAGAAATTTTGAATCCTGAAACACATTTACTCTGCTTTTAATAGCTCTCCCAGAACACGGTTCAGATGGATTCAGTACAACTATGCTTCTGGTGTGGATTCTTGGGCTATCGATAACGTGGTCCTGGCTACAGGGTGCCCCTGGATGTGCTCAGGTCACGGCATCTGTGATTCAGGTCATTGCATGTAAGTAGTAAACTGCTTAACCTGCTTTGTAGAAAGCAGTGTTTTATCTATGCTGGATGGATAACACCTTTTCCTCCCAATTTGTTGCTAGGTGTGACAGAGGCTTTGGTGGTCCATACTGTGTCCCGATCCTTCCTTTGCCATCTGTCCTGAAGGATGATTTCAATGGTAACTTGCATCCAGACCTTTGGCCTGAAGTCTACGGTGCTGAGAGGGGAAACCTGAATGGTGATACCATCAAGTCTGGAACAGCTCTCATTTTCAAAGGGGTCAGAGATTACTTACACTGAAAAAATGCATAAAACCCAGTAGAGTTAAAAACAGAAAATAATTTTTTTATTGTTTTCCACATATGTTTATGTCAAAGTCTTTAGGCTAGAATTTGACATTTTCATTTTTCTTGTCTTTTCCTGCCCTAAACATGCACTATGTTTGTCCCAATTGTCTTTTTTATATACAAATGAGTTTCATCTGTTTGTTGGGTATTACTTTCATTTGTGGAATAAATTCCTCCTTAACCACCAAAGAAAATCTCTGCACCAAGATTCTTGAGGTGAAGTGAACTATTTGGAAATATGGTACACATTACAATCGTCTTGAAATCTCCTGGTTGGCTTTTTAGTATTTTGAATAATACAAATTAGTCAGGACTGCAGTCTGTGTTTGTGTAGTTAGCCTGTATTTTACTCAGTTCTATAGTTTTGATGTTTACTAGCCCTTTAAATACTTCTTTGCTAACTACAGGTTTTAAAAGGCCAGAAAATATATTTTCTGGACTTCTCAGTTCTTCAACAAAATGCATAATAGAAAGACTTGTTCACATAAGCACACAAATTTTAAGCTCACACATGAGTCTTCATTTGATACAGTGAATTCAGGTACCCCAAAAAAAGCGAAGTTTGGTGTATAAATCAATTCTTTAGAAATATTTGTCTGCAAAACCTTGACTCCAGTTCAACGTCTTTTGGTTATTTAAATCCCAAATCACAAGATTTGAATTCTCTAAAATTTGGATTGGTTGTTCCTGCAGATTGTTCCACTGGGGGAATGGGTCTGAGAAAGAGGGAGGCTCTGAGAGGTAGTTTGCCAGATCTCTGACTGGGTGTGGCCTCAGAATCCACACAACATTGAGCTCATCTCTACAAATGGACAGGACCTTAGGGGTCCTCTGAGGTTTCTTGTCTGCACCCTTTCCTTGCTGTTCTAAGCCAAGAGGTTGCCCCAGAGAAGCATATTTTTAGAAAATATTTTTAGAGGCACAGTAAAGAACTCCTAGAGAGAAGTGTTCCTGCCTGGAAATTAGGGTGCTTGGCTGCTACACAATTTGCATAAAATATGAGTGTAGCAGCTTGGACTTGATGCCTAAGTCAGTGCTTGCAGATCAGATCACATCCCAGTGGTTCAGAGCACAAACCAAATGAGCTGTACCTATGTCTGTACACAATCATGTGGCTATGCCTCTGGTGGGACACATATCCATGTCTATCCCTTTCCTTTACTGTGGCTTACTTTGCCAAGGCTATCACTGTCCTCATTTTCTGCCTGGGAGAAGGTGTGGACAGACAACTACCTCTCTTGCTGCCACCAGCAGTCAGTAACAGACAACATCCAAGCAACAGTAAGATGCAGAAAATCTCCAATAATGGGAACTGAGATTCACATTTATATTCTTTATTTGCAGGAAGGACTGAGAATGCTTGTTTCAAGAGATCTAGATTGCACTAATACTGTGTACATCCAGTTTTCATTTAAATTTATTGCCAAAGGTAAGATCACTGTTGATTTCCCATCACTTCTCTAGCTTTACTAGTACACAGTAGCATCACAGGAAAGAATATGGATTTACATTTTCAACTTAAGTGTACATGATCATCAGTTTATGATCGATTATATGGGAACTTGTTTGAAATCTTGCATCATCCTTACCTTGCTTCCAGCCTGCATGGCAACCTGTGCCATTCCCAAGAAAAAAGTAAACTGTGGTGGTGTCAAAAACAGCACACTTAGTGCAGTCTTTGAGCAGAAGCAAAACAAAATAGCTCAAGAATTTTTTAGAGATTTTCCACTATGTTGGGGAAAAAATTAATTTATTGGTTTTTTAGGTCATAAAATGGTGCCTACAATAAATTACTTAAGGGACTTATAGGGAACTACAGGGTTTTTCATTTTCAAGCTTCATTCCACTGCATTAAAAGCTCTAACCATTTGACTGCCTAGTAGATATCTTAGGGATGACTAAAACTCCAAAATTCTATTTAATTGTATGTGAAGAATAGTCAGACTTTGCAAGACAAGTTTACGCATTGGTTTAACAAGCTTGGGACAGTTTCTCTAGTATACGGACTTTCAATCCAATGATTCTGTCTTACCCTGCTCCAAGCCCCAGTAATCTCTGGCTTTGCAAAATAATTTCATCAAAGTCAGGAGCGACATGGTAGAGAACCACTAACCTGCTTGAGGGTTTGAGTCACTCCCATGCAATTTCAGAAGTTTTTCCCAGCACTGCTTGTAGAATTGTCACTCTCAGGCCAAATTCTGAATGTGCAAAAACTCCTCTCCCTTTGGTGGAAGAAAGACATCCATAGGTTCTGCAGGAAGCTTAGTACTCTCGGACTGGACTCTGACTGACTTCTCATTTGCCAACAACAGCTTGAAAACAGTTTTGAACTACCTCTTCTTAAATAAGTGTCTTAGCCAAATCTCTGCATGGACAAGTAAAAATCAGGTCTTTGTGAGTTGTGATTGATTTCCTTTAATAGACACCTAATCATATATATTTGGCTATTTAGTACTATTTCTAGTACTTTATCAAAAAGATAGAAAACAATAACAGCCAAAAACATACCATGCCCCAAAACAATAACATGTCAAATATTTCATGTTTATAAGCAAAATCTTTGTGAAGACTTCTTTCAAAAACTATGCCTTGGAAATATTTCTATACATGATCATTGCCAAAATATGAAAAAAATAATGCATCAGGCACTTTGGTTTCAGCAAATTTGGTTAATTTAAGAACAGAACAGAACATGGGAGAAACTTGCATGGTGATGTGCACTGAGTCAGGGATGAAGAAACTGTCTCTTAGTCCTTTTCTTCTGCTAGTTTCTGCCCTCAGATTGAGTTTTTGGGGACATGCCATCACTGTGCCACACCATGAAGGGAGCAGAGAGTGTAAATTTGTCTGAGTGAGAATTCAGCTCAGAAATACCATCACTTAGAACTGATATTCCTGGTCAGCAAGTTAAGCATAGGCCAAATATATGCTGGGGGCTGAGCCTGTGTGCAGTAACCAGCATCAAGTGTGAGTACTGGGCTCTAATTAGCATGTGTTAATAGCTAGGGCTGTAAAGAGCCTTTTATTTTTTCATTCTTTAAAGCTCTAAGTTAAAAAGGAGGAGCTGGTAGTTAGAAAATGCAAATTTTACCGTCAGTTCCTCTGATATTTAGGCCCAGCTTAAAGCACAGAATATTGCTTTGTTGTTGTTAAAACATGCTAATAAAGATCCTCAGTGTTTTCCATCAATTATATTGTTTCTGGGCACAAATATGCTCTAGCAGTGTTTGCAGTTAGAGCCAAAGACTCTAAATTTGTGAGGATAAGGACTATGTCTTTATCTGTGGGTGCTACAGATGGTAATGATAATGTCTTGTACCTGAGCAAAAAAGCAAATAAATATGGAATTACTGGAAAATGTCTGTAGTAGAAGGAGCTGGTTTGTTCTAATCTAAAAAAACTATAACACTGGGATAGCTAAGTAATTAAATGATGGGTACTTATAATGAACAACAATGTAAATTTAGGTCCTAATTCATTAGCATTTTGCAGACAGACAAGCAAGGGAAAGCTCAGGAAGATGTATGTATGCAATGCCTATATAACATCTCAACAGCTTAAGTTGTTGCTAAAGGAAGACCACTCTTTGTAATAGATGTCAGAGGAACCTAATTGTATTTATACTTGAAGAAGCATTTTTTAACTTACCAGATTTTAGTGAACATAAATCCATGTCCTCTCTGCTCCAGGCACCCCCGAGAGGTCTCATTCCATCCTGCTGCAATATTCTGTCAACGGCGGCATCACTTGGCACCTGATAGATGAGTTTTACTTCACACAGACTACAGATGTCCTCTTTATTAACGTTCCTCTGCCCTATGCAGCCCAAAACAATGCGACACGGTTCAGGCTCTGGCAACCTTACAACAACGGTAAGGAAGAGACCCCCATGGGAATCCAGGTCCACACTTGCACAGCTCAGCATCTGTAGCAGGCTGGGATTTTTGAACTGAAGAGTTACAGAGACTCTTAAATCATGTTTTTAATATTTTTTTGTGTTTGAACTCCTTCAATTAAAATTACCATGGGATTATGTTTACTGTTCTTACAAAGCTATTGAATGCTCTAAAGTGAAAGTACCTTAACCTGATATCCCTTGATTGTGCACAGAAGACTATCAGCTTTGGCCCTGGAGGGAGTAGGCAATCAAGCAACACCAATAAAGTTAACTTAACTCAGGTTCCTCTCATTATTTTTAATGGACCTGATTCTCATTTACACTGAGGCCCCACTAGGATGCTCCAATTACACAAAAGTGTCCCAGGTGTAAATGCGAACTGGGCCTACCTTACTCAGAATTAACTAGGCATTAAAAACCCATTTAGAAAGAGTATGTACTGAGCAGTTAATCTTTTGATTAAATTGTAAAGGACTAGAAAACCACAAGAGGAATGCAGCTCGTTGCTCCTGATTACAGGAGATGTGACAGCTGAAGAAAGCTCTCCTCTGCTCTCAGTTACTCTGAGCACATTTCTTAGCAGAAACTGACATTAAGGGATCATTTAGACTTGGTGAAACAGCAACAATTTATTCCATGCAGACAAATTCCTTGCACACCTCTAACAAAAAAACAAAAACAAAGACAAAAACAAACAAACAAACAAACAAACAAATTTAAATCTGGTCATGACAATCCAGTTCCAGTTCATTCTGCTGATGTGTCCAGCCTAAAACAATTATCTGAACTTTTCTTACTGACATTATCCGTAAGTAGAAATTATATTAAAAAGAAACCTTTCAAATTTCTCTGATCAACTCAAACACTTTTAGATAGATGAAAAACAGTTACACAAAAGATCTGTCAATCTAATCCCTCCGCTCCAGTTTGAAAATAGCAGTTTTCCAACATGTATGAATACATAATCCATTGGAGAGAAGGTCACTCAGAGTTTTCTTCTCTGCCAAAGAGCTCTTCCCAGGCAAACACAAGCTTCTGAGTGCAAGGAAAAGTTGTAGAATGAAATTGCACTTTCAGGCTGCTTGGGCTTTACAGCAACTGCCCATTTAGATGATTCTTAATTGAAGAAGACATTGATGATAGAGTTTCAAAGTAAATGTGATTTAAATAGAAGATAATTGTTCAACACAAGTTTTTCACTCTTCGTTTTGCTGTGACTTTCATAAAATTTAGGGAATAAAAGTTAATTCTGTAGGGCCAGACTGCAGAGCAGTATGGCGACTATTTTCATAAAATAGTGAAAACTTTCTATCTTCCATTTCCATTTTAATGGAAAATCAAAATAGTGAAGCCACTCTTTTAGCACCCTCTTCTCCACAAAATCCATAAATACTGGCTGCTGTTCTGCCCTCTAATAATAGTAGTGTTATGTCTTAATAGCAATATTTCTCTTTTTTTGTAGGCAAAAAAGAAGAAATATGGATTATTGATGACCTCATTATTGATGGAAATAACTTAAAGAATCCCATTATCCTTTTGGATACCTTTGACTTCGGTCCTAAAGAGGACAACTGGTTTTTCTATCCTGGTGGAAACATTGGGCTTTATTGCCCATATTCATCTAAAAGAGCTCCGTAAGCATCTCTTGGCAATACATAAGGAAGAAGTGGCTGTATAATAAACTGAGTCTGAAGTATTCCTTTCCTTTTTTTACAGGGAAGAAGATTCAGCTATGGTATTTGTTTCAAATGAAGTTGGAGAGCACTCCATTACCACACGGGACCTGAGTGTAAATGAAAATACTATCATCCAATTTGAGGTACCCATCCTCAGAAAGTTATTTTGCCTTTTGTTTCATGAGTTCTGCTCTTCCACGTTCTGCTCTGTTGTATTTGCCCAGCTCTTATGATTGCCAAGTAGAGAAGCCTGTCTAACTTACCCTGTAATTGCTCGGACATTACTTCCCCTCATCTGGGTGTATCATGATGTTTTTAATACACAGGAGATTTCTGCCTCAAAGTCTTCTACTGTCTTGCCTAAATTACTACTTTGTCCATGCCTATACACTCGCACTGATAGCATTAAAGTAAGTCCATGTCCTATGAGCTGGAGAGTCAGCACTGGCAGGCAAAATGATGAGCAAAATATAATCAAGGTCCAAATTGTCACTGCACAGCCTATTTGATGAGAGTACAGCATCCAGTGGAGAGCCACAACTTCATCTGTGACAGTAGAAAATAATTTTCCCTACTTGCTGGCTTAACTGCACTGTTGTGCTTTCTCAGAGAGACAAGATTCTGCTTTGCTTTTGCTGCTGCCCACATCATAGACACGCTAGACGAAGCTGTTTGTTCGGTCATGATGGCCTGAAGTCATCCCATCTTAAGGAGTTAACTAAAGCTCATGAATAAGGACCGTATTTTTTGTGTTTCTCATACAGTCAGTGGAAACAGATACCCCAATGACAACAGAGAATCTAAATTAACTGTGTTTCTGATTTATCCTAAAATCTAAACTGTGCATTGCCTAGGGGAGCTTCTGATGGGAGTAACCACTTAGCCTACTATGTGTTAATTTAGAGAGGTCATTATAATGTCATTAAGAAATTGTAAAAGAATCTGGCATGTAAATTGCCATGCCACAATTACCAGGCTTCTTTTAACAAAGATGTAGCATGTTGAAGCATTAAACAGCAAATTGTATGAGTTTATAAACAATTACTAAAATGATACTAAGGGTTTTCCAGGAAAACTAGGTTTAGGTGTGTACTCATGCACACTTCAGTTTGTCATGCAACTAATTCATAAATAATTGAATGCAAACCATTTTCTGTTTTAAAATATAGATTACAGCCTGTAGAACAAAAATGTCTGAGGTCACTTTAAGATATTCATAAGTCTTCAGAGCATTAACCTCATAAAATCTACATGCTTACTTCCATATGTGGTAAGAACATTGTTTTCAGCTCACGTTTTTGAGAACATTAGTGTAAATGAAGGAGTTATGCATAATGCAGTAGAGTTTCTCTCTGTGTCTCACGAGTCAAAACCTATATTGGGTCAAGCATCTCTCTAAGCTTCCAGATGAGTAGACAACCCTTCTAGTCAAATGTAGCTTGATGGGACTCATATGTGCTGAAGAGTGATGAAGGAAATTTGATGCAGGATACTTTCAATATTCATGCAGAGTTCTAAGTATTACTGGGATTTAGAAATAAATAGATTTTCATTACAGAACAGCATGTTAGAAAGACACTTATTTTTTTGCTACAAAGATATATTAAAAAGCCAAAATGTTTCATAGTTTTATTACAGGCTTTGTATTTCACCAGCAATGGGGTTTTATTTATTGCATGGTAAGTATAGTACATATTGTTTTATATGACAGAGTCATCCTGTAAAGGAACTAATTCTTCTTTTATATAGACTATAAGAACATCTTAATATCAGTGTTAAAAGAAAAGCAGACTAATTTTCTTTGGTTGCATGCAGAAAATATGTCTTAAGAGGTTTCAGATTCTGTACAAAACATTTTGTATTTTTTTTCAGAAGTAGAACTGGTTTTCATGTAAGTTTTCTGCCTTTTCTATTGTTCTCCACATCAGGAATCTTGTAAGCACACCCTGAGAAGTCTGACACTGCCAAACTAAGTTTATGTGTGACATTGAATATAAATCCAACCCAGTTATGATAGTCTTTTATTGGTGTCCTAGGGCTTTGCCATTATACATGAGCAAATGCATAGTGAGTATGAAAGCTGAACATATTGAAGTGATACAGCACACATCCTGCAGCATAAGCTTTTTCTTTTTATTTTTTGGGGGGGGGGGGGAAGTGTAACATAAAAGAGGACCATAGTGCAGCTCAGCAATTTAACAAAAAGTTTATGTTTGCTCTTTTTATTTTAATATTTCTCGTTTTAAAAATGCACGTTTTTTAGGTGCTGTGATTACTTCAGTACCTGCCAGGGGACTGCAAGAGCTGATGTATTTGATCCAGCAACGTTAACATCTCTCCTTTGGGATTTTGTCCTGTTAACTTTAGTTTTCTCTTAGTAGAAGTAGTTGGGGATTTCATATCACATTCATTTTGTGATAAGCCAGAGTGTGATATACCCGTGGACAGGAGGGCAATGTGCAAGAGTTCATGTTCACGTACATGTCCCGAGTGCATCATCCCAGTTGTTAAATGAGTTCCCAAAACACTATTTTCCTGATGAGGAGTCCCACAGCCTGCCCCGTGTCATCTTCTGCATTTCATGTCTTGGCCCCCAGATCAATATCGGCTGCACCACTGACAGCTCCTCTGCCGACCCGGTAAGGCTGGAGTTCTCCCGGGATCTGGGGGCCACCTGGCACCTGCTGCTCCCCCTGTGCTACAGCAGCAGCAGCCACCTCAGCTCCCTCTGCTCCACTGAGCACCACCCAAGCAGCACTTACTACGCAGGCACTACCCAGGGCTGGAGAAGGGAGGTCATTCACTTCGGCAAACTGCACCTCTGTGGGTAAGTGTCCAGCTTCTATTCCTGCCCAGCTGCTTGTTGCTTTGTTTTCATTTCTGTTTTTCATCCAAAATGTTCTCCCAGCATAAGAGTGCTGTGTAAGAACTGTGGCACTAGAGCAGACTGTATGAGCAGTTTTTCTCTGCTTTTTGCCCTGAATGTTAGCTAGTGTCCAGGTGATTCCTCAAAACAAATTTTGCCTAATGCTAATGCAGAATAACCACAGGTAATTTCCTATTTGTCCATATATTTAATTGGTGGCATTTTAATGGAAGTGGGCTGCATGGTAAAATTAATGCAAAACTGACTGTTCCTAAAGCATTTCAAGTGTTCTTTGAAGCAGTGCATTAACCATTTGAATTCACCAATGATATTCTTGGATGAAATTTGAACTTCACAGAAAATGCAGTAAAATATGAGCTCATATAAACTTAATTCTACTTCAATGTGAGGACATGGTCTGATCTAAATACTCACTGTCTCATGTATCTGCAAAATTCTCTGATTCTAGGAAATTAATTGCTTCAGTCACTAGAAACCTTAAATTTGTGGAACAAACCAGGTTGGATGATAACACATAGCATAGAAAAACAATATGTACTAGCAGGCATAATAATATGTAACTTTTCAAAGTAAAAACATTATTGTTTACTTTTTCAGGGGAAACTGTCTTCTAGCATCAACTCACTTTATGTAAAAGATCACATCATTAATGATTAAACTGTAGCATGTATAAATGAAAATGAGCTGTGCGACTATGAGACTTTATGAGTCTATGCAACTATGAGACTGAGTATTTATGAAAGTCCTGCATGCAATGGGTCCTCCACTAAATAAGTGACCCCATATGTTCCTCTGAAAGTATGAAAAGAGTATATAAGAGATAAGAACTAAGTTTGGAAAGCTTGGATGTTTAATAATTTAAGAAAATGTTTAAATTTTAAACTTGAATTTTCTGGTTTATGACAGTTAACATTTCAAGCATGGAATAGGTAACTATCTCTTGCAGCAGCTAATTTGTGCTTCTAGTTTTGCACAAAAGAATTCTCTGACCCTTTACCCAACCATCAGTGCATCCCTCAAATGAAAATTTAGGCTATGCACACTCCTAACTCATTTAAACCTTCCAGGTATTTCGATGTAGTCCTCTGTTCCTGAGTGTTTCTGTCCTGTTTGCCTACCTTCCCTCCTATTCCTTCCCCAACACACCAGGCCATGAGCCCATTGCTGATGGCCAGCCAAACCCAGCAGTGCAGAGTAGCTTCCATGGAATATTCAGTGCATGAAAAATTCTTGGGCCAGAGGGCTGAAGGGAGATTTTCTCTGCCAGAATCCACTGGAATACCAGGAAAAAAGCTCCAAACCTGACCCCTTGTATAATTCTGAAAAAATCCCAGACTTTTCATCTCTGAAGTGTCAAATGGTTATGTTTAAATGAAGACATTTTCAATTATTTCCACTACATATGTAATTTTGGAAATCAATATGTATATGTTGATGTCCTCAGCAGACAGCTCTAAGTAATAATTAGTATTCCAGTTATGTCCTGAAGGAAAAGCCCAGGGCCTGTTGAGACAGAGAAGAAACCCCAACTGACTTCAGCAAGACCAGTAGTTTCTCTGCTTCAGGCACAGCATGTTGTGCTTCACCCTCACCAGGAGTGAGCCTCAGAGAAGGAGCTGATATGTCTCAGGAAAAAAATTCAGCCTGTGAGGCACAGATCTGCTCTCAAGAGAAGCTTACAACACCTCCAGCTCACGCTTGTGTCCTTCACCCCAGGGCACACTAAAGTCAATGATTTTTACTTCCAGCTGGACTGTGGTTCTTGGGTATCTTTCTTGAAAGTCTTAATAATGTCCTCACCCATCAGTTATCCCTTGTCACTTAAATACCCTCATAAAAATTCCCTTTTAGCAAATCAAGACAAAAAAATTGTAAGCTACCTGTGCAATAGATTCACCTGCTGAATTTAGATATCTTTAACAAGACACATTAAACATGCAAGGCAATTAAGTGCTTTTCCCTTCTCATTCTTCTGGTTTCCTTCCTCCCTTAAAATGTTTTCTCAGGTGGAACAAAATTAATCTCTTGAGTGTTTTTCCCCACCTCAATTTGTTTTCCCTCCTTCCCCAGTTGGTTCCATTTCATATGCAACATTGATGCAAGTAGCACTTAGTAGGCAAATTAAAAATGACAGGACAGCACCCAAAGGAGAATATAGTTTAAATTAACAACTTGCTATATCAGTCTAGTTTAAGATTAAGTTACCCAAAACCAAGCTGAATACCTGGTGACATGACAGATCGTGTTTTCTTTCTGTGTAATTGAGGGTGAGATCCTACCACTCCACCTCCACAGGTGGTCTCCCTGGGGGCAGGACAGAAGCAGGATGGAAGCACTCTCCAGGAGAGGGTGAAAGTGGCCAGATCTGACCTAGGCACTGTACACCAAAGCAGAAGCAAATTCATCAGACCACAGCCATTCATCCTCCTCCTGAAATGATGGAGAGAAGAGGGGTTAGATGTTAAAACTTGAAAATCAAATCTGTCATTCAGTTTTGGTATTACAACTAATGAATAGTGTTATTTTTATTTCTGTCAGTACTTTGGTTGAATGTCAACAAAAAGATGCATAAGGTACTGAAGGAACTTAAATCTAGTGGTCAGTTTCTAGAATTAAGCTATTTATCAAGCCGGTTCCAACAGAAAGAATAATATATACGCATAATATGGTACACACATGGAATACAAAAAAGATGGAGCTATTATTTAAAATAAGTACACTTTATGCCATTTTCAGATTGGCAAGGTTCAGGTGGTACCAAGGATTTTACCCTGCTGGATCCCAGCCTGTGACTTGGGCCATTGACAACGTGTACATTGGCCCACAGTGTGAGGAGATGTGCAACGGGCACGGCAGCTGCATCAACGGCACCAAGTGCATCTGCGACCCCGGGTACTCTGGGCCAACCTGCAAAATAAGTACCAAGAACTCTGACTTCCTTAAGGATGATTTTGAAGGTATCTCCTTTGGGGTGGGGTCTGATTCTGCCTGTCCATCCTAGTGGAACCCAGGGTTGAAGGGAAAAAACTCCTCACCCCTGCATGCTTCTGAATATAATTTATGCTGGGGGGGTATTGCCACAAGCTGAGTAGTTTAGATATCATTTGCAAGCACGGTCTGTGAATATTTAATATGTTGTTAGAGCTGGAATACAAAATCTTAATTGAAACAGAATTTCCTGAAACTCCACAGGTAGAAAATAATTTTAGAAGAAAATTATGCTTTGATGGTAGTTTGACTTTAGCACAGACAGAATGCGTGCAAATCAGGCACACAATGGAGGGCTTAAGGTTGTGTGATTTCTCGCTGCAAGGGAAATCTAACAGGCCTTACTACAGCAAACACGGTTTCAGAGCAGACTGTGTGTCTCAGCCATGGGGCCACTGCTGAGCAGCCACAGCAGACCCCAGGAGAGGGATGACAGGAGAGAATTCAAAGCCTCATGCATGCCTGGGCACGCTCAGCACTCACACACACAACTCTAAAACCCCCTCGAGGCTTCCCCCACTAGCAGGCACGGCAAGGAGAGCATGTTTTGAATAAAGCAGCACCTGTGAACCAAACTCATCCCTTCACAGGTGCTGCTATTCATTTTAAATTTTGCCAGCTCTTGCGTGCTACCACATGGTACCCAGAGTTTCTTTATAGACCTGAGTACTTTGTTGTTATCTTAAGAAAAAGGAAGAAAAGTGGAAAATTTTATGAATATCTGGAAACTAAGATCCCAGACTTCATACTTATGGGTTTATTTTGTATATTTTGTTTTGATATGCGTCAGCTTTCTGGAATGCGTGGCATCAGAAACACTGAATATTTCTTCAGTCAGCATGTGATTTTTAATTTATCTCTCTTCCTCTGGAAGTAGTACTCTTGCAGTAGGAACACTTCAGAGTAAATCATAAATATGTATTCACTGTGTATTCAGGTCAGCTGGAGTCGGATAGATTCCTCCTTGTGAGTGGAGGAAAGCCATCAAGGAAATGTGGTATCATGTCTGGAGGAAACAACCTTTTCTTTAACGAAGAAGGCTTGCGTATGCTGATGACTCGAGACCTAGATTTGTCACAAGCCAGGTAACACAATTTCAAAAGGATTTCATTGAGGAAATAACATGCTGGGGAATAATACATATGTAATACGTCTATGGTAAAGGCAAGCTGACATATTCTGTGGTCCTTACACTAGCAAATATTCCATTTTAAATACTGTTATCATTTTAAATTAAATTTATCTTGAGCTTTAATTGGATTAACCATTTAAATGTTACTTTTTTCCTTGAATAAGAACTCCAGGATCTGATACCCCACCTTCAGGAGTTTATGCAAGTTTTATTTCCTAAATCCGTAACATGAGAAATGGATTGCATGTCTTACAGTCTGGTGTATTACAAGCCATTGCTGAAACAGGAGTATCCACTGGAAGTATAATTCTTACATTTGTCATCTCGTAATTCTTTCATTTCTGAAGCTTGCTTTCTTCTTATTGTGCACAATTTTTTTCCCAATAATTAACTGAGAAATTCCCAAGCCGGTGACAAGCTGTCACCAGCAATTGAAAACCAAATATTTTAGTGCATTTACAAATTATGTTGCATCATTAGAGCCTGCAGAGGAGATATTTGATGAGTGAGACATGCTAAGCAAGCCACATTAAAATTTTACATTGATATAAATTAATCTCCATCCTAATTGTGAGCATGCTAACAAATAGGCATTGTTTTCTAATTTATTCAGTATCTTAGCTTATATCCTTATATTATTACTTTGGAAAGATTGCATTTTCTCCAAGACTTTTTTCTACTGATCTCTTGTAAACACCTTAATCCTCTCTAAGGTTCCCTGGGAAACACTTTAACAGGCTTTTTATGTACTTTTTGCTTGTCAGCATTGGTATTGAAGCTTTAAATAATGGTTTAATTGTAAAGCATCATGGTCTATAAAGATGCCTACTGTATTTTTTAGATCAGCACTTAGCTACCCCTCAGTGATGTGTAATATTAAGGATACCTGTAATTTGTAAGATTCCTCACAGCAAACTTCTTTCAGAACTTGGTAAATACAAACCTCAATTCTCTGCACTAACTTCATTTCCTGGACTCTGAAATTTAAAGACCGTTTAACAAAACATACAATCTTGTAAGTTGCTCCATTAGACTAAATGATGTTTTCCCTATTGCTCATGTTCAAAGAACTGTCATTTATCTCTCCTCCATGATGGTCTGTAGCTGGATTTGCATATATTGACCTCAAGGTGTTATATGGAGATAAATTACTTCTGTCTTAGGAAAACAAAGCAGAACATTCAATTTCTTGTATATGCTTATGAAAAATAGCAGTTATCAACAAATAACTGTATGTTCTCTTCTGAACACCAAGGCAGATTGCAATGGTGTTGCTGGGAACTACTCTTTAGTAACCTCAAGTAATTGCAGTGGGATTTTCTTAATTTCCAGACTGACTCTGTCAGCCACCTGCAAAGCACAACAACAAGGCTGTGACACATACGTGCCAAGTTCTGCACAGTTCTTGGGGAGAGGTTTCAGCCTATGCCAGGAATGATGAGAACAAGCATTTTTTAAGGGTACTAGTCTCAGTATTCACATTAAAACTTCCCCTTTCATTATGAGGAGATCCCCTGAAGTACACAGGCAAGCAGTTGTGTCTGTTGGGGCTGCAAACCATGCTCAGTGCCTGGGGATTGAAATCAAGTGGAGTCTGCAATCCACTGCACACTGCCATCACATCTACATGTTAAAGAATTTAACACAGGGGACAGTATATAGCCATCATGGGGTACCAGTAGCTAAAACTGCACAGCATGGAATATCAGTAGGGGCAGAATATTTTAGGTATCACAACTGATCAAATCCCTTTCAATTCTGAATTACTAGAATATCCACACATTTTAGTGTTACTAGATTTACAAAAAAAATCTTTTTTTTCCGTTTCAAAATAGGCAGAGCCTTTGCAAATTATCTGTGGGATGAGCAGACAGATATTTAAAATTGCTTTTTATCTGCCAGACATTGTTACCTATGTTTGAGTGGGTTATTACTACATTAGTAAAAATTGAGATGAAAGAGTAGCAATGCACAGAAAGATGCAACAGAGACAAGGTCACCTGGGTTTATTTCCTTTGAATTATGTGGCGAATGTTGGAGTAAATCTGAGGAGGCAGAAAGACTTGCCAGCAGTGAAGCAAATCCATTACAGTTGATATGTTGATCCATGAGGGTACCCAGTGCTCCTTTATAGCACAAGCAATATGTTATGTCTGGTACATGGAGGTGGATATAATCTATAGTGAAAGCAGTTATATATAGTAGCAAGAGAAACTGTGAGTTGCAGCGAGGACTAGAATTAATTGACTTGCAGGTCTGGTGTTTTATTGGAGCTTTGTCTGCCCAGCACCTCTGCAGCCTCCACTCCCAGTGGATCTACCTGCAGATCAAACCAGAACAAGATTTTTGATATAAAACTTCTTTTGCTCCATTTCATTTAACCATGAGCCAGGCAGCACTAATGCAATAATAATTAGAACAGATACAACACTCTTAAGCTGTGCAAAAACTGTGCAAACATGAATTAGTACTTGTGATATCCCTGCAAGTCCAATAAGTAAATATCATTACAGCAGCAGTTCCCTCCACTCCAAGTGCACAGTAGAGCTATTTATGAGCATCAGCTGATGGGAAGAATTTCACAGTTTGATACAAGTCTATTGTGCTGCTTTGGAGAAGCCAATTAACTGGGGGATGAAAGCACTGGTGTCCCTGGGTGGCTTGGGCTGGCTTCAGGGAAGCCAGCACATTTAAACGGTGTAATTTAGACAAATTTCCTAGGCTGACTAAATGGACAAAATGACCCCTGAAAGTGAAATGTGCTTTGTTCTCCTGTCCATATTTTCTCTGATTTATGCCAATGGAAAACTGGGATGCTTATTTTGAATTTAAGCATTTCAGCAAATTCCTAGCAAATTATGATCTACTTAGAGCATTGTTGCTTTTCTGCCACTAAAATCTGTACTCATGGGATGCAGGGATAAAAATTTCACCCAGGATTATGTTTCTGATACTTGCAACACCATCTGCTATGCAGACAAAAGCTCAAAACATAAATGGCCAACTTTGTTCAGCCTCTTATGCCTGGCGAACTACTACACAGGCAAAATGAATTTTTGTCATCCCACCTGTCTGTCTACTTATATTCTGAAAGCTTTGAAAAGGAAATCATAAGATCTCCTAAAGGTGACTCCTAGAGCAAGAAATTACTGGGCTAGTCAACAGACAAACTCTCCAGTTCGTTGTGTAGGATGTTGTAGAAAATAAATCTTTCCAGTAAGTGGAAGATTTGTGTTAGATTTGTGCAGTTCTTCATGAGACTGGGATGTGGCAAGGGGGTACCTGACCCCAGGAGCCAGCCTGTGCTACTGCAGTATTCGCTCAATGGGGGCCTCACGTGGAGCCTTCTCCAGGAATTCCTCTTCAGTAACTCCAGCAACGTGGGACGATACATTGCCCTGGAAATTCCCTTGAAGGCCCGTTCAAGCTCCACTCGGCTTCGCTGGTGGCAACCGTCCGAGAACGGGCATTTCTACAGCCCCTGGGTAATCGACCAGGTGAGGAATCCTGGGGGGGAGAGGTTGGGTTTAGCACAGTTTTAGGCTGTTTCAGTCTTAATGTTTCCCTTTTTTTGGCATGTATCATTTCACTGAGAAAAGAAGAAATTCTTTGTAAAAGGATATTTAGAGCACAAGTACTATTTGCTGAACTCGTGTTTTTAATGCACCATTTCCATGTGGGCTACTGAATGCCTGTTTTGAAGCTAGGAAGGTCTTTTATATGTGGGTAGAGCCTCAGGTTCACATTGCAGAAGGCCTTACCATGCAAAATGCAAGTCTGATTTCAAATTTCAAAAACCTTCATTTAAAATGTATCCAAATACGTAATTGGTTTGGTAAAATGTAATGGAAAAAAACTATAGAAAAATATCAATCTATATGAAAACAAGGTTTTGTTTCATATTTGATATTTACTTCTATAAAGATTATTATATTACTTTGTATGACTTCATATAAATCACAAGAAACCCCACTGAAGTGATTGTGCTCCTAGCAGTCTTATTGGGCTGTCCAAGTTCAACTTGCTGAAATATTTATGAATGCTTTTTTTAAAGAAGTTAGTTCAGATTATTAAGAAAAACCCAGCCACTTCAATGTTGCGGTTACAAAATTTTACTTCCCATCCCTCCTTTTAGAAATTTAAAAAGTCCTCCTTCTTCCATTTCTTTATCTTCGTTGAATGTAGTTATATTAGTTCAGAACAGTCAGAAACTGAATTCAGAGTAACAGTGAAAATTAATTCTACCTGGCTTGCTGTTGAAGAGTAAAATGCCGATGTCTTGCAGTCAATGGCAAAACAGAGACTATTTCCCACTTCTATCAGCAGATGCAACCTGATAGTAGTGCACTAGATTATAGTAGAGCTGAACAGTCAATAGGAAAAACAACAGTGCAACTACTTTGCTTTTACTAACATTTAT
Source organism: Manacus candei (assembly GCF_025592945.1). Taxonomy (NCBI): domain Eukaryota; kingdom Metazoa; phylum Chordata; class Aves; order Passeriformes; family Pipridae; genus Manacus; species Manacus candei. The sequence continues at coordinate 1,343,877 of NW_026138111.1, read as the reverse complement.
TTTTGTGAGCAGTTTTATTTCATCAAGGATGGAATTCATCTCCCTGAACTTCAGATTTGTATAGTTGAGCCATTCTCTTTAGGGCTCCATGACAGGAAAGAGATATTCCCCTTCCTCATAGCCTAAAGTCTTTACTAAGTGAATTTGTCCATTTTGGACCAGCAGAATATATATACATAGACTGGCACATCTCTTCCTCCTCCAGTTTGCTAAGTCACATGTATGTTTATGAAGACTTACAGACATTTTTTCTTTTCAATAACAATTTCTTGCCTAATGTTTCAGATTCTTATTGGAGGAAATATCTCTGGCAACACAGTATTGGAAGATGATTTCACCACACTGGATAGTAGAAAGTGGCTGCTCCATCCTGGTGGAACAAAGATGCCAGTCTGTGGATCTACTGGGGATGCTCTGGTGTTCATTGAGAAAGCCAGCACTCGCTATGTTGTCACCACTGATATTGTTGTCAATGAAGACTCTTTCTTGCAAATAGATTTTGCAGCATCCTGCTCTGTCACAGACTCCTGTTATGGTAATGACTTCTTAGTACTTTCTGCCTTTACTCTTCCTCTGCTGTAGAGGAAAGTTCACTTGTTTTCTGGTTCCATTATTCACTGCAACAGGAACTGAGAAAAAAAAGAAGGCTGCATGCTTCTGTTAGAAATTGTAACATCAGCTTTTTTATTCCATGTGTCTGAAGCCTAAGATAAACTGAAGTCTATTATTCCCTCAGAGCGTTTAAGTTGCAGTTCAATCCATTAAAGAAAAAGACTAACAGCTGCCTTACTCAAATCCATTCACCAGTATATAACATTCACTGCCTGGAGTGGTGCTGGTGGTCCCAATAATAAGCAACTGGGTGTTCCCAGCATATGTTTCTTGCCTTGCGGTTTTGCATTTTTGGTGTAGGAAGTCTCAGTTCTGATTTCACTTGTACCTCTACATCTAAGAAATCATTTATAACAACATACATCTGACACTGCTAAGGCAGCATCAACTGCAAAAATTTGTATCTTCCGTATGAAATAATGAACATGTATATAGATATATATGTATCCATGTAGGAATGTGTGCATAGATATATGCACTTGTGTATATATGTATTTATATGTATATATATATATGTTTATGTACACATAATGTGATTTTTAATTATGTAGCTTCCTTTTTTTCCATATGATGTCTATTGAGTGCAGAGCCAGCCTTTATACGTGTATATACACATATATACATACGGATACACAAATAAATAAAAATGTGCTCTGTTCTCAATACACATCACATAGAAATTAAAAATTGGCTCATTATGTGATTTTTAAGGTGCACAAGAAATAGGTCTTTCTAGCTTTCGAATGCCTTTTTGCGCATCTTAAATTACATTCTTTTATGGTAGGTTTTGGAATATACAGGTTTTCTATGAGGAAGAGAATATAATAACCATCATGTGGTATGTGTGAATTCACTGAGTTGCTGACAATTCCTCTAGAATTCTGTATAAAAATGGGAAAAAATTTTACATGGAGTCCCCAAAGTGGTTTCTCTGATTTTGCAAATCTGAAGCTTCTCACATGCTTAACAATATATTTTTCTTTTGGTATTAAAAAGACTACAACATCCTAAGATCATCTCTGCTACGTTTAAAAGTGTTTTAGGCAGCTGAGCTATATACTGACAAAGAAACAATTCCTTTTTTTGTTTGTTTTTGGTTTTGTGTCGTTGTCTACAACACTTGCCATTATCTTAACTTCATATTAAATTAGGTAGGACACTACCTAATCATGCTTCCAGTCATGATGAATAAAGTGCTTCATTTTGGTGAGGGAGATTTAACACTAAAAACTCACCCTTGTTGCTATCCACTTGTCCTTGTATTTCTATAGCACTGTCTTCTGCGCTGAAACATCAAGTAGGACTGATTGGGTGATTAAGGGTAATTCCCTGTGCATGAGGGTAGAAGAAATGGGTCTGTAGTAATCAAAAAAAGATCACAGATTTATCACCCCTGTCACTGCAAGCCATGCTCCTTGTTCTACACAGCCAGAAGGCCTGGCAGCTGGAACATTTACTTCAAGTTACAGTTCTGTGCCTATTGTTATTTACTTTTTAATGGCTGCATGAAAGTTTAATCTGAAGTATTTAGTAAGCTTCACTAACCTTTTTTTCATAATAAAATTTATAAGCCACAGACATCAAAACAGTGAAATTGCTGACTTTCACTGAGGAATGAATACGTTAGTTTAATGTGGCTAGGCTGTTTGAATGAAAACAAGCTCACTGACTAACAAACTCAAATTAAAATTGTTTATGCTGGATAATGAAATGAGCTGGTCTGGAGGAAGGGTGGAAGAGTGACTAAACCATCTTGAGACAGAGCCAAAAGTTTGAGTGTTGCTCTGCCTTAACAACAGTTACATCCTGAATCTCACCCTTCAACCTGAAAAACAAAAAAAGTTGATGTTTTTGATGCTGTCACATCATTTTCTTGCATGCTGCAGCTACAGAAATTGGCTTGCCTTAATCCTGGCAACTTAACAGATGATTTTTTTCTTTGCACCTGTGGTCCCTTGAGGTAGGTGGCAGATGCAGAAGTGTGCTGCAGGCTTCTGAGCTATAGCTATACTTGCTGAGCAACATGTAGCATATTCTCTAGAACTGCCACCAAATGAGGTGGCTTTGTGCTTGTGACACAAGTGTTTGAAAAGTTCTGAGTGGTTATTTTGTCAGTGTAGACTTGTGATGCTCTCTGAGGCTTGCACTTTATTGTAGAACTATGGATGTAAGTCTCCAAATTAAGCAATTAACCATCTTTCCACCCTTAGCTATTGAACTGGAATATTCAGTGGACCTTGGGCTCACCTGGCACCCAATTTTGAGAGACTGTCTTCCTACTAACGTGGAATGCAACAAGTACCATCTCCAGAGGATTCTCATTTCGGACACTTTCAACAAGTGGACCCGGGTTACCTTGCCTCTGCCTCCCTATACTAGGTATCTCTTCTGGTTTTCTGCAGAATAAATCTAAATGCATAACTAGCTATTTATAACATCATGACACTTTATAGCATTAAAGCAATTGCATAATACCTTGCATTTCTGTTTGATGTACATGTATAGGAACAAATAAGTATAAGTAAATGAAGCTTGATCCTGCTTTGCATAAAAATTGCAAAGCTCTTCTGTGTGCGTGTTTACTTTTCTTATTTATAGATAGGAAATTCTTCTTCTAGCAAGGGACAGAGGGAACACTATAAAGAATCACATGTTATCATCAGCCTCACTAAATTCTGGTTGTTTTGGTGGCTAATTGGACTGGCTGAATCCCCACTGCACCCTGTGCTTGCTGTTACTGTGTGTTTTAAATATAGCACTTTTCAGGCTGCTTGTTTTTCTGTGCATTCCTTGTATCCTTTGTGTCTCTCTCAGCTTAGATGCTCTCTTTATTGTTTATACACATGACCTCCTTTTCCTTTTCCTACGTTCTTTTGTCTTTGAGGGAAGAAAAATTGTGGGATTTGTTGGGAGGCTGCAGTGAAAGGAGCTGTTTGGGACTGTCAGCACTATTGGGGATGCTGCCATGTTTTCTACAATGCCCTGAAAACTGCTGGATTTCTGATTTGTTTGTCAAAAAGATCCATCTAGGGACAACTGAGTAGTTCAGCCTTCCTGCTGACATCCTTCTAGATGTGCTGTTTTGCAGTGACAGCTGTGACTGTCTCCCGCACAGTGATACCTGATAAAGCCCAAAGTAAAGCCCTGCCAACACAGGTAGCGAGGGCGTCTGGCTCTCAGCACAAGTTGATGCTTTGCTCCTCCTGCTGAGCCCAAGCTCCTCACATAGGCATAGGCTGAGCTAACTGCAGGCACAGAAGTACCATAGTGCAGGCAGAGCCTTGAGAAGGTTGTTGTGAAAGATGACAGCTAATGCACATGTGAGTTTGGAAACACAGACATTTATTTTTTAGCAATTGTACCCAGAGCACCTATACAGTTGCCACACATTTTGAAATTAGTAGTGGAAAAGTCCATGTTCTACCACTAATCATTTGGAGCATCTAGACTCTTCCCTACCTTCAGTGCAATTATGTCAAGTAATAGTGCTTTTTTAGGAATTGTTCCCAGTATTGATCTTCTCTGCTTCCTTTTTTGTACAGCTTCACTACATATTGTCTGTAAAATCCATTACCCCAAGAGTTCTTGTACAAAGACTGTAAATTTGCGTTCAGGACAGTCTTTCTGGAGTTGAATAGGATAAATAAGGGCTAGGGTTGATGTTCCAAACCTATTGAATTTGGACCTGAAAGGAAGCTACCACCTGAGATAAACTTAGATTTATGAATAACTGTGATTTTAAAACCAGAGAGTTTTTTGAGTGGTATATGTCAAAAGAAGTCTGATGCCCTACTGAGGCAAAGATTGCCCTTCTGTCCAAACTGATAATTGTATTTGTTGGCTCAAGTAATACCATTTTCCAAAGATATTAAGATAGGTATTGCATGAGAGAGGTTATTACAACCTTATCTCATAAGGAGAGATGTTGAGCTTTAGGATAAGGAACGGTGCAGCTAATAGGTCTTTTGGTCTAGATGCAGTATAATTTTTATGCTGCTTTGTTATTTCAAGCTGTGTAATAGCAGGTGTGTGTCTCCAATTTTTTTGTGCCTGTGTGTTTTAGGGACTTGCAGGTTATGTAGTCAATAGTTTAGCCTGGTGCTCACCACCCATGTTTGCATAGCTTTTTAGGGCACCTGTATTCCAGACCACTATGTAACCTCTGGCCTGCAGAAAGTAATGAACACTTAAAATCAGATCTGATTTTGAAATGCAAATACAGCTTCTCATAGGAGCATCAGCTCTATAAATTGTTAGTGAAGAACCAAACCTAAAGCAGGCAGTGTAAGATATAGGTGCTAATCTTTGTTCTTAAAGTGCTTCCCCACAATTTTTACATTTCCTTTAAAAATGCTATTTGGTGGGCAGCTAGAGGGCTCACAGTAGATTTCTCTTTAGATAAACATGTTATTTATTCATCTCATGCAGCATATTCATAAAGAAATAATTCATAGAATAATATTGACCTTATCATAGAAGGTCCATTTTTACACTGAATAGTTTTGGGGGATTTTGCTGTTTATTTGTTTTGGTGTTTACAATAATTGTGATTTCTCTTTGAGTTGCAAAAGAAAACAGACTACAAGAAGTTCAATGCTGCCATCTAGTGCTGTACAGCAAAACAGGGACTACCTTGAATTTATAATGGTATTTTTGACAAGTTACAGAAATTCATCTACTCACAGCTCTTGACTCATGGTCTACACCTGCATGAGCTGAATAGCTCTTTGGCATCCCCTGACTGTTTTGGCTAGATTTTCATCATCTGTCTTGGGAGCTGAGACACTTAATTCACATATGGAGAGCTAAGCCCCTTTAATCAATAAAATGAAAATGATTTACTGAAAAGAGCCAGGATCACACCACAGATCATTTCTTTGCATTTCCAGTCAAACCCTGGGTGGAGGGGAGGGAAGAAACTGCAAAACGTGGATAACACTGCAAGCCCTGCATGGCCTCTCTCATCTGTCCCCTGTAGATTTGTAATGGCAGCATCTTATCTAGGAGCCAACCCACTCTGTAGAGTTGCTCTTACCTAAGTGTAGTTGGGAGAATTCATAGAGAAAAAGTTGAGCTATTTTGCTGACTTGGACCGAAGCAACAAAACTCTGGCTCACTGTGAAACCTGGAGGATTTGGAGGTTTCTGGCTTGATCCAGCTCCCAGCTATCCCTCAAGTTTGGATTTTTCCTGGGATATGGTTATGACTGAGCTTCCATTTGGAAGTACCACCATCTTCCTGCCCTCCTCTCCACTGCACCAACTATGGCCCACTGGCTTTGCTTTTACCAGTGATCCCTTTCCCACCTCCCACACTCTCAGCATGCTACCAAGCACTTGTGCTTTGTCCTGTTTTCAGAACTTGTGCCTCCTGTTCCAAGAAAGCACCCTCTTCTTGGAAGGACGTTGTCCATTGTCAGGAATCAGCCCTGAGTTGTGCTGATACCAAACAAGTCTTCCAAGAGCAGTCTAGCCTCGAGACTGACATTTCCTTTCAGTCAAAATAAAGATTAGCTTAGCTAGAAATAGACCTTTCTGTCTGTCTTTCTCTCCCAAGGTCTCAAGCCACTCGTTTCCGCTGGCACCAGCCCGCTCCTTTTGATAAGCAGCAAACGTGGGCAATCGACAACGTCTACATCGGGGACGGCTGCATAGACATGTGCAGTGGCCATGGGAAGTGCACCCAGGACAACTGTGTGTAAGTGTCATCTGTTCCCTGTCCTGCCCAGCACTGCAGCATTTCACTCCTCCTCTGCCATTTTAATGAACTTCAGGAAAAACTGTGAGAGTTTTTCAAAGCAAGGTGGATTTTGCTGTTAAAGCTGAGCAGGGCACTGGGACCACTTGGGAACAGAAATAACAAGCAGAAGGGTAAGTGTGGGGGTTGGCTCTGCCAGACCTCTGCCTGTTCCTGCACCATGACCAATGCAGTCCTTTCCTAGGTGGCAAAGCATTGCCTCTGCTGCTGCCTCTGCTGCATCTTGATTCTTCTCCCACCAGGCAGGGAGAAGATATCTCTTGAGTTTGCACACCCCTCTAGGGACGTACAGTCCTGCAGCTTCTCAGAAGTTGTCATCCTTATTCCCAAGGGGTTTCACACTATGTTCCTGTGCTCTCAGCTTGCTTCTGGGTGCAGAGAACCTGGGCTGGAAGTGGGACATGTCCACTAAACATGATATATGCCAGTTCTTCAGAAGGCCAGATTTTGCCTTTTGACTGGTGTTAACTTGATGGTCTGATGCATCTGCTCCATGGTAGGGTTTGCCAGGGGAGGCAGACTGGCTTAATCCTCAAACTATCTGCATAACAGTTGACATAGAATCCTGCAAAGCTAACAAACAACAATCAGATCTCCCCAGATTTGCCTGTCTTGGCAACAGCGAAATACCTTCCAGATGGACGTATTGCTTTTTTTTCCAGCCACAAATGGCAACAGAAATGGGAGAATGGTTGTATAATTGCACTGTGACTTTATTTGTTAGAAATATATTTCACTGTAGAATAGACATATTATTGTGTTCTCTATCCTGACAGCACTGAAGTACCAAGACGCAATCTCCGTGGTAAAATCTCATAGTAGCAGAACATATTTCCATGCTGTTATCCAGTCTTTGACACATCACAAGAATGTTTTTCAGAGGAGAAAAAAAGGGAGAACTATATAAAGAAACAACAAGAAAGCACCCATCTACCAAAGTTTTACAGAAACTTTAACTGTAACATTAGCAGGACATTCTTAGGCTTGGCACATTCTCTTAAGTTTATCCATCCAAGCACAGTGAATTTTACTGATTTTACTGTGTTCAGCAGTGTACTCTGTATTAGTAGTTTGAATGATACATAATACTAAGCCTTCCTAAAGTCATTTTTGTTTCCTACTAAACACGAAATGCGGCAGATGTTTGAAACCCCCACACACCAGTTGTGTGCTAGTGAATGATGCAGACAGCTTCTATGCGGAATAAGATGGCACCTTGAAGTGGAATAACGTGGCACTGATTAAACTGCTGTGCAGGGCCTTTGCCAGCTGATTTCTGCATTTGTTTTCCTCTGCAGCTGCGATGAGCACTGGGGCGGGCTGTACTGCGACGAGCCAGAGACTCCCCTTCCAACACAACTGAAAGACAACTTCAACCGCTCCCCGTCGAACCAGAACTGGCTGACGGTGAACGGGGGCAAACTGAGCACGGTCTGCGGGGCCGTCGCCTCCGGGATGGCTCTTCACTTCAGTGGGGTGTGTGTTCAGCATAGAGACCAGCTCACTCCATTTGACAGTATAAATGGGACTGATTTAAAAAGTTAACTAAATAGCAAGGTGTTAAAAAAAGCAGCATAACATATTAAATATATAAAATATCTTTTAAAATTATATTCTTTACCTAGCCGAAGGTCAAAGTCAGACAGGTCCTACAGACTAGGGCCAGCCAGAAACACTCCAGTAAAGCTGATACCATGTTCCTCACTACGCTGCAGCCAGGAAAATGAGATACAATGTGTGTGCCTCCTGAAAGGAGCTATAGAGGGGCTGGAAGTGGATCTGATAGGTTAAAGCACAGTGTAAGTATGTAGACATTTAATTTCACTCACTCAGCCTCCTCATAGCACTTAAAACTTCCAAAGACCAAAGTTTGGTGTGGCTTCTAATCAGACCGCAGAGGTAAATTAATAACTAGCTATTTGCACTTGTATGACTTGCACATGGTCCTTGAAAATACAGAATCACAGAGTGGGTAAGGTTGGAAGGGACCACAGTGGGTCATCTGGTCCAACCTCCCTGCTCAGGCAGGGTCCTTCTGGAGTACATTGCATCCATGTGTAGCCTCATCCTTCAGATGTTTCACAGTTGGGTGTTTTCAGAGTAAACTCACAGTAAAATTTCCTAAGTTAGCTGCATACGTAGGTGTATAACCCATACTGCTGCTGAATTATAATTGGCTAACAGATAACCTCAAGATTACAAAATTGACAAAATAGTATTTTAGAAACTTGTAAAATTTATGCTTGTAGATCTCTTTCATCAATTTTATAACTAGGTTCAAACTGATGAAAGTTTTCTAAAATAAACTAACAGAAGCACTAAATTTCCACTTCCTCCCAGTAGGACTAAGCAAGTCTCACTAACTAATAGACTAAGCAATGTGAAATTTATTGTGGAAATTGTGGGATTGTGGAAAACACACATATTAAAATTGCTTTGGCATTTCATGGTTTGCATAAATTGAGCCATTAGCACATAATCAGTGATTCGTTAATTCTGCATGGAAAACCTTCTGATTTACACTGGAAGCATGGATTTTTGCAACTCTTGTATTCAGAAGAAAGGTGAACACAGTTATGGATCCTGAATGCCATAAAGCTATAGGAATAAGTAGCAATATGTATGAGTACACAACAGGCATTTTTAAGATGGAATGTAACTGAACTTACATCTTCAGGGAAAAATATATATTGTTCTGTTGTAACTTAACCTTTGACATAATTAATAAAATTCGTACAATTTTAGAATTTTTACAGCATGAGGTTACAATAATAGTGACTGCATAGTCTAACACTTTTTATGAACGTAAGTTTGCCAGGCAGCATATTTTTTCCTTGCTTTTCAGGGCTGCAGCCGTATGTTAGTTACAGTGGATTTGAACCTCACCAGTGCAGAATTCATCCAGTTTTATTTCATGTATGGATGCCTGATAACTCCTAATAACCGCAACCAAGGAGTGCTGCTGGAGTATTCTGTGAACGGTGGAATCACCTGGAGCCTCTTAATGGAAATTTTCTATGATCAATTCAGCAAGCCTGGGTTTGTAGATACCTCCTTTCTGACTATGTAATTTCCTTTACCACCTTAAGGTGGTCTTGAATGTTTCATAAGAACCTGTGGGACCTATCACTGCAGTGGTTTGGATGTCAGATCCTTGCAAGTTCAGCTTGTCCAGTCCTGCAAGCGTTTATGAATGGCCTTGGCACATGTGCTGGAGCATCAGTATTTGTGCAGCTGCTAGGCCAGAAATACAAGGGTAGTTAGGAGCCTGTAGCAGCCTGGTAGGTTTGTAAATGGTTGCAGGAGGATAAATGAATAGCTACTGTAGAGATGCTTATCCTGTTCTTTAAGACGCTAACATTTGCAATCTAGTTTCTTACTGACAAGAGCAGTCAGTCATTGTTTGAACTAGTTAGAAAATGGTGTGTAGAGGAGAAACTGAATTTCTGCAGACATCCATCAAAAGGATGGACACACTCAAGCCCTATTTTCAGATATCTGTGAGATTTAAATCATGCATACATGTGAGGTGACATTTTCCTCACTGATTCATAAGGATTCATAGAAAATGGAAATGTGAGGGCCCCATTATTTGTTATTTCGTTTGAGCACAGCAAGAAACTGTTAGCACTTTAACTGGACATGAGATTTAAGTGTACTGTTGTCTACTGTTGTAATGGAAAAAAATAAAGTTGTACTGGAACATGGCTATTTGCTAAATAGCTCCAGGTTGAAAATACTGATCTTAATTTTACTTCAGTGTTCTCTTTCTTTACACTTCCATTAATTAGGATCTTATGGTCCTACCCTGCTAGTCCAGACCATTGCATTTGGTCCCGTAAGGACAGCTAGAGCAAGTGAGGTTGCTCAAACCATGCCAGTCTGGTTGCTGACACTTCCCACCTCTCTCTGAGCCCCTGTCCCAGGGATGACATTGGGAGTGATCAGAAAGATTTTTATTCCGGCATTTCCCATAGAAGAACATAGGCTAGATCATCCACTCTTCTCCTTCTCTTCCCAACTTCCATGTACTCTAAGAAACACGGGTAGTGGACCTGGTCAAAGCACCTGGCACAGAGCATCGAAATTGTTCTCCTGTGGCTTCCCTACAACTAATTTCCACTTTGCATTTCAGCTTTGTGAACATCCTCCTTCCCTACGATGCCAAAACCATTGGGACACGGTTCCGCTGGTGGCAACCTAAACACGATGGGCTGGACCAGAACGACTGGGCCATCGACAACGTGCTGATTTCGGGCTCAGCCGACCAGAGGACAGTGATGCTGGACACCTTCAGCAGCGCTCCCCTGCCGCAGCACGAGCGCTCCCCCGCCGACGCGGGGCCCACCGGCAGGATCGCCTTCGACATGTTCATGGAGGACAAAACTACAGGTAAAGGTTCCACGTGGACCTGAGTTAAAGAGCAAGAAGCTTTTCAAATTTTCAAATCTTGCTGAGCCTCTTGAGTCTTTGTCTTATCCTGAATATCTGCTTCCTATTTCCTAACTTTTTAAAATATTATATAGGGAAGTTAAGTTCCATTTTACAACTAAATTTTCTAGAAGATGTATTTCCGTATGTTTACAAGGCTTAACAAGCACCAGTGCCGGGGTACACTTTGTGCAGACATGTAGGCAGTGCCTATTAAAAGGCTCTCCCAAAAAATATTAAGTGCAACAGAAGTTTATGTTTTAAATAAATCTCAAATCCTTACTTCTTGAGCATTAAAAAAATAATGCTATAGTTCTTATACAAGAGAGTAATATTGCTTTCAGCAATAAATGTGATAAATGTAATACCTATGTACATGGGAAAGATGGGGTACTGACATTCTCAGGAGCAATACTAAATAATTCTCACGTAGGCTGAAGAACAAAGCCATGAATCACCTTTCGTGGTTAACACCACTCCCTGTGTTCTTTAATTTATGTTGTCACTGTATATTACTGGTGTTGCCATTTATTTTCAAGTGAATGAACACTGGTTATTCCATGATGATTGCTCAATCGAGAGATTTTGTGATTCTCCTGATGGTGTCATGATCTGCGGGAGCCATGACGGCAGAGAGGTCTATGCAGTCACCCACGACCTGACTCCTACAGAAGGCTGGATCATGCAGTTCAAGGTAATTCAAACCTGCACCCAAACTGCCCTTCACACACCCCTTTACCTAAATTAAGGAAATAGCCCAGTGATATAAGGAAGTTGCAAGAGCCCTTTGCACATCCCTCCATAAAGGTGGTTCACCTAATCTGTGGCCTTCTCTGAAATATGCAAATCTTAGACTGTGTGGGAGGGGAGATGAACTTTATTTGTTATGTGGTACTGGGGTATAAGGCACAAGTGTCAAAATCTGGAAATCCAGAAATGTGATCTAACTAGAAGAAAACAAAATTCACACTATGGTGTCTCTTCTCAGTCTTGGGAATACTGAAGATGCAGATGACTGGTAGTGTACAGGCATGTTATTGCCATCATTTCAAACAAAAATTCTGCAGTCAGTTTTCAGGTTCAAACACTTTTTTTAAACTCCACCACCATGATTAATTCTAAATTATTGATGCTCTCTTCTTTGATAGGTTTCTGTTGGATGTAAAACCTCAGAAAAACTTGCACAAAATCAGGTCCACGTGCAGTATTCCACTGACTTTGGTGTTAGCTGGAGTTACTTGGTACCTCAGTGCTTACCAGCTGATCCAAAATGTTCTGGGAGTGTTTCACAGCCATCTGTCTTCTTTCCCACAAAAGGATGGAAAAGAGTAACTTACTCACTGCCTGAAAGCCTTGTGGGCAAGTAAGTATGAATTTTCTACTCATTTTGACTTGGATTGAATACCTGCCTAGAAACACAACAAGAGATACATCTGCTTTTTCATTTTCTTTCAAGAAAACTGCAGACTAGCATTCATGTTCATTACATTATGTATATGTATAAAATCAATTTCAACAGATATTTCCACTGCTTGTGGAAGCTTGGAGGATAGTACAGTCGTAAGTATATTGTATTTAATCACCTTTTTTTCAATTGAGCGAAGTTGATTTATACATATGTCTCTCTTCATTTCTTTATATCTAGTCCTGTGAGGTTTCGCTTCTACCAGAAATACTCAGATATGCAGTGGGCCATCGATAATTTCTATCTGGGCCCTGGTTGTCTGGAAAACTGTAGAGGTCATGGGGACTGCCTGAATGAGCAATGCATCTGTGACCCTGGGTATTCGGGTCCAAACTGCTACCTTACCCAGACACTGAAGGTAATTTTACTACATGTTTTAAAGAATTAAGTTGGCATGTGTTTGGCTGAGAGAGAGAGGAGAGATTGATCCCACTGAAAATTTAGCTTTGATTTCTGTCAGCTTGAAGAGAGTCAAATCCATTTTCAGCCCTTTCATCAGTTTTTAGCAAAATTATTACTGCATTATTCAAGAACAGGTTTGTTCCTTTGCAAATAACACTGTGATAAAAAGCTGTGATACAGTTCACTGTTCATGTTTAAATCATAATTATAGGATCTAAATCACCCTTGCACATATCATTATATCTGATCAAGACCTGTAGAAAGATTGTCTTTATCATGAAAGACCTTACTGAAGTAGGAAATACAGGAAAGTGGCATAAAATTAGAAAATTAATTCACCTGGCTGTTATTCATGTTAATCAATAACAAGCGAGTGAACTCTAGTTAGATATTATTGATTTAAAAGTTAAAATATATTTAAAATGTGACATGTTTAGAACAGAATATGTAATGACTCCAAATTAGTTTTAAATGTTGTGTTTACCATCTCATTTTTTCTACATCAGGTAAGAACAGAATAGGTACATCTTCCACAGAAACAACAGGATAACAACAATTCTGTCTAAAGAGAATATAACTATTTAAGTTATCATTTGAATTATTATAACCTTCTATTTTTCATCTGAAATACTAATACATGATCAAATATAATTGTTTGTTTGCAATTTTTAAATAGTAATGTATCCTTCACATTAAGGACATTAGGGATAAAATGCTAGCAATTTTAGGGGAGTTCTACTACTATCTCCTTAAGGCCAGGATTTCACTTATGCACCTGGAGGTAAGTGGAAATCAGAAATATACTCTAGATGGTTTTCACTGTAAATATTTGTGCAGATAGTGGCATAAATGCATTTTCACTACAGTAAATCTAAAATTTTATTTTAAGTTTTGCTGGGGAAAAAATATAGAATATTTTTTCTCCCATACATAGAGAAGATCCCCCTATAGCCCCCTGCCATCAAAACCTTGCCACAAAAACCCAACACATCCACCCATTTGCACATGCCAATTTTAGTTTGCTGGATTACCTCCCAAGTATGTTAAAATCCAGCCCTAATATATTTTCACATTTAGCCAATCATTTTAAGTGGGTAAATATTCAGCCAAAAGTGATTATATTCAGTCATCCTGAGAAAAATTTACAGTGTTCATGAGCCCTTCAAATATGTTTAGATCAGTTCCACCTGTGGTCATCAAAAAGACTTAAAATCTTAATTACCTGTGCATACCTTACTTACAGACTTTCCTGAAAGAGCGCTTTGACAATGAAGAAATTAAACCAGACTTATGGATGTCCTTAGAAGGTGGAAATACCTGTACCGAGTGTGGAATTCTCGCAGAAGACACAACTCTGTATTTTGGAGGTGCAACTGTGAGACAGGCTGTCACTCAAGATCTGGACCTGCGGGGGGCAAAGTAGGTCATGTTTCCATGCCATTTTCCTGGGGAACTCTGTTAAACACTGGCAAAGCAGCAGTAACATAGCTTGTAGCTCAGGGGATTCCTAGGTCACCACTAGCATAGCACGACCTGAGGCAGACACTAATGAGATTATGATTCTCAAGACACTGATGCTTTCAGGTAAGTCACAGAGAGCAAGGCTCACCCTTGCGCAGCAGAAAGGGTCTCATGAATCAGCAACTCCTGTCCTGCAAAGAGGCAAGATGCCCCAGTCTCCTTGGCATCACCAGCTGTGTCTCTCACTCAGTTCAGAGCATAACCTCTGCTGGTTGTCTTCTCTTGAGTGCCCATATACAAGACCCACTCCACTCCCATGCCGTAGAAGAGGATGACAACAGGAGAGCGATGGAATTATGTCGCTTTAGACAAGCCAAGGAAGGACATGACGTAGACAACTTCAGCAACATTTCCCTTGACTGTGTGGCTCTAATGAAGCCACACAATCTGACTTCTGTCAGAGTTTGCTCAGGGCTTTTGTCCCATTAGGTCTTTAAAATCCTCCAAGAACAGAGATCCTGCAGTCTGTCTGGACAGCTTGTTCCAGTGCTTAGTTACCCTCAGAGTGATTTTTTTTTTTCCCTCTGGTAAATCCAGTTGGAACCTCCCATTTTCTCAATGGGAGAAATTGGCTGTCCCCCAGTCCCAGCCATCTTCTCCAGGTTGAACCAGCCATGTTCCCTCAGCCTCTCCTCACAGGGCATGTGCTCCAGCCCCAACTATTCCAACCATTCCAGTGTCCTTCACTGACCTTGCCTCAGTTCATCAACTTCTTTTATGTCCTTCATTGATATAAGGGCAACTTGTTAACACATGGTGAGCTCTCTTTCCAGCAGGACTCACAGGGAACTGCTAGCAAAGCAGCTCCCATCCAATCAGTCCCCAGCTGGTACATTTGCAAGGAGTTAGTCCCTCCCAGGGGTAGATCTTTGCTGAATTTCATTAAGTTCCCATGAGAATTACTAGGCGATGTTTTTGGAAACCTTTGTGGTACTTGCACAGTTACTTGCTTAAAAATGCTGGCATTTGGAACATTTTCAGCATGGCTCTGTGCAGATGTTTAACAGATGTAATCATATACATTAACTCTTAGGTTTCTACAGTACTGGGGGAGAATTGGGAGCGAGAACAACATGACAACGTGCCACAGACCAACTTGCAGAAAGGAGGGAGTGCTGCTAGACTATTCCATTGACGGAGGCAAGTACATCCTATGGTTTCAGCTAAGCTAAAGTCTTGTTCTGCATCCAAGCACCATGAATATATGGGAAGTTGTCAGAGATCCAAAATAATAAGCTAATTTTTAATTGCAAAATTATTTTTGTCTGTGTAAAGTGTTTTTCTCTTCTAAAATTTCCATCTGTTGCTCAGGAGTTTTCCGTAATCCTCCTGCCTGATTTCAGTAATCAGTGGCTTGCAGCCAATTTGATTCCTTTATATGATTACAAGATTACTCTTGCAGTGAGAAACAGTTGCTAACTATCATTACAAAGTTAAGATTTGCCTACCAGAAGACCATAGCTATTATTTTTCATTTCTTACTATCTTACTTAAATCTTTTAAAAGGTTCTACCCTATGCTTGTTCTTATTACTAAACCTGCATCTTTTCATTCCAGGGATATCCTGGACTTTGCTTCATGAGATGGATTACCAAAAATACATCTCAGTCAGGCACGACTACATCCTCCTCCCCGAACATGCCCTGACCAACACCACCCGCCTGCGCTGGTGGCAGCCGTTCACCATCAGCAACGGGATCGTGGTTCCAGGCCCTGACCGGGCACAGTGGGCTCTGGATAACATCCTGATCGGAGGAGCAGAGATCAACCCCAGCCAGCTGGTAGATACGTTTGATGATGGTAAGACAGGCTGCCACACCTTAGCTTATCTGTTGTCTGGATTATCTTATTTTACCTAAGTCCTGTGATCTTGCAAGCAGACTTTCTTCCATTTTAACTCTGAAAATTTTTTATTTTGTAGGCTGATGCTCTTTATATGTTATTCTTCATGCTACTCGTAGGAGTGTGTAAATATATATATATATATATATATACACACATGTATATTCAGATATGTATTTATGCACATATATACATACACATGCCTATAAGAAAGACAAAAATTTTTATTTCGGTCCAATTCATTTCATTTAAATTCCTGCTATTAAATTTTTATTTCATCATAATTTTAAAAGTACTATTATTTAAACATTTTAATTAGCTCTCTGGAGCTGAAGTCTCTATTACGTCTGTTAGTAGCTTAATGTGTGTCATTACAGATAACATAAATGTAGTGTCTATGTTACTAAAAGACTGTATCTAGTGATTCTGTGGATTCATTACTAAGCCTTGATGTTTACCAAGCTAATGCAGTAATTATCTTTAACTCATCTTAATAGAAGGCACCTCTCATGAAGAAAACTGGAGCTTTTACCCTAATGCAGTCAGGACTGCAGGGTTCTGTGGAAATCCATCATTCCATCTCTACTGGCCAAACAAGAAGAAGGACAAAACACACAACATCCTGTCCTCCAGGGAGCTCATTATACAGCCAGGATACATGATGCAGTTTAAAGTAAGAAATGTTCTCTCTCTCCAAAGTAAAGTACACAATGAAAAGTCATCTACAGTGTCTCCAGAAATTACTCCCCTTCCAACTAGAATGCTCAACTGAATGAATAATTAATAGTGACTTTTTACTAGAAATTAAAGGAAGTATAAGTAATGAGAATCAGAAAGGTTGCCTGAATGTAAAATGTCAAATTATTCTGACTGACTGTATGCTTTGGGGGTTAGTCACGGGGATTGGAAGTCTAATCCCTTTTATCTGAAATTACTGGATCATCAGATATAGTAGCAATTATTTTCTAAGATGAGAATAGACAGGATGCAGAATATGCCATTTTCCCCTAATCTGTGAATAAACAGAAAAGGCAAGGGAGTGTCATATGGAAAATGCGAGCGTGTTTAAGTAGGAGTACCCGTTCTGTTTGCTTGTGTGATGGCAAATGACCCAAACAATCAGAGAAACATTTCTGAGTATTTTACTTTGATTTAAGGTGGGATTCTGCACTTGTTGCCAAAGGCAACAAGTAGTTGTTTTATAATTGCTTTCCATTCTCCAAGCACCTTGCCTTAAATAAGCCAGGAACTAATATGAAAGTAGGGTTATTAAAATAGTCATTCATTTTCTTGTTATGTTTTTTCCTTGTTCTTCTGTTTGACAAGATAGTTCTAGAATTTTCCATCTTCCACTGATCAATATTTTCACCTTTTCTCAACATTTGTTGCCTATTTTATATTGACTATCTAATATAAAACCTAAGGCACAGCTTTCCCCCCTCACACAGCATGCCACCTTCAAAGAAATTTTATAAAAGAGGACTCTCACATGCGTTTTACTACTGAGTACCAAGACTCTGCCTCAAGCCACTTATTTTACCCAGTCTATCATCTTTTTTCTCTATTTTAAGGCCAAAATTATGATAACCCATTTAGTAGTTTGTATTACTAAGGTCTTATTGCTGAGTTTTTCTCTTCTGTTTCTCTCCCCCTTTTTCTGCACCAGTCACAGTAAAGATTGTATTTCTAAACTAAGAATTCAGCTCTAGCATGGCTTCTGTGTGGTTTTGAAATTTAGCTTTTTGTTATCTATTCAGTACTATACATTGGGTACTGTAATCTTTCCACTTTAATATGATACAAATATATCTATTGTTTTAACTATTCAGAATAACTCTGTTCTTAAATTGGATTGACTTGAAGTTTATGCCTACATGTTTATCATTATGAATTTTAAATTTCATAGGTGTTTCACTTTTGGAAATGCCAAGGAGCTACCGAATCTTTTTGATTCAGTAACAATGTTTAGATATTTAATTTGGATTATAGGAATGTAATGTTAGGATTCTGTTTGGAGATAACAGTAGCAATTAAGTAAAATTCATTAAGTAAAAGCAGTATCTGAAGTACTGTGTCTTTTGTATTCTATCCACTTTTGATGGTTTTTTTTGTCCAAGATGTGTTAGCAATCTCTTTTATAGACCCCATAAAGAAAAAGAAAAAAAGGAGAATATAACTTGATTATATATCACTTCAAATGTCTGCCTGACTTGTTATAGCAGTCAATTTTATTTGTGCTATAGATCGTGGTTGGCTGTGAGGCAAATTCTTGTGGGGACCTCCACTCAGTGATGCTGGAGTATACAAAGGATGCCAGGTAAATGACAGTAGAGTACACAGATCTAAAAAAAATAGTATGATATTAAAAATCTAGAGAGCTTTTGTTTATTAAAGCAATTACTTTGCTATTCATGTTGTAACAGGATCTGAATAAAGTCTGTGTGCAAGCACTGGGCTTTGTGTACAGAACTCCCATAAATTCTCTTATAATTTATCCCAGATATTGACAGATTCATGGCATTGAGCTTGCAGTTACAGTCATGAGAATGCTCCTGTTAAAACTATACTCTCAGGAAACCACATTCACAAGAAACTTGTTTTAGTATGATACAGGACCAAGCTGTAATGAAGTGAGAGTTACTTAACTCCAAATGGGTCTTTAGCTAGCAAACAATTAACAACACTGTCTCCTGTGCTGTAGTACAGCAGCACATTATAATTTGTAAAAACAAAGTTATATTCTGTGCTTAAATGACTGTGAATGAAAATATAGCAAATTCTATGGGGACTCTTCTGAACATTGTAAGACTTAAGGAGCAGACTCCCAAATAGATACTTCTGTCATGCAGCCCAGAGGAGCTGTATGTACCAAACTACGCTGTGAGTTCCACCACTCAAATCTGGTGCTGGTTGCACCAGTGCTTCAGCCTCTCACCTCTCATTAATTTGTGGCCCCAGAGCATGGAAACTATTGCTGACAATCTCTTGTATTTGTTTAGTAAGACAGGCAATGCCATGACCCTTTGAAATTACCTGTTTTCCTTTTATTATTCATTCAGTTGTTATAAAACTTCTTTCTTTTTTTTTTGTTTTGCTTCCTGCAGGACAGACTCATGGCAACTCGTCCAGACACACTGTCTTCCTTCCTCATCTAATAGCATTGGCTGCTCCCCATTTCAGTTCCATGAAGCTACCATCTATAACTCTGTCAACAGCTCCATGTGGAGAAGAATAACTATCCAGCTGCCTGACCATGTCTCATCCAGGTAGGTTACTGAAAGGTCAGCTCACTGTGGACCTATAAAATGTCAACTGTCTTGCTGGCACCATTTACTTGGAACAACTGGTGAATTAAAAATTATTCTTTATTGCTGGATTTAGATCTGATACATAATTAATGTTTCTCAGGAAGCTTTTGCTTGATAGGTGTTGCTACTGCCAGTGATATAGTGGCCACCTATTCAGGGTGTGTCTTTCCAGTTATTGAAACCACAGCCCCTTCATATGACATTTTCCATTAGATTTGTTGCTAGTGTATTAGAACATCACTGTACAGATGTGTTTGATTGCCAGATACAGTAACACAGTGTTTGGATTTTGATGTTCGCAGTGCGACTCAGTTCAGGTGGATTCAGAAGGGAGAAGAACTAGAGAAACAAAGCTGGGCAATTGATCACGTGTACATTGGGGAAGCGTGCCCTAAGCTCTGCAGTGGCCACGGATATTGCACCACTGGAGCCATTTGCATTTGTGACGAAGGATATCAAGGTTTCATTTCTTCGGTTTTTCTCTCTTGTACATCTACTGCAGTCTAATCTAGCTCAAAATTAAACAAAAAGACAAAGTCATATATCATGTCTAAATTCGTCACTGGAATGTTTAAGTAACAAATTCTAAATTAATAATTTGTCAGAGCTGCAAATAACAGCTTTTCCCTCCCCTTACTCTTTCTGGATTGAGTCAGTAATCTCTCCTGTCTGGCACTGTATGTAAAGTCCATCCAGCCTTCACTGAAGGCAGAACATGGCTACTTGCTTACCCAGCCCTGTACTCCTTCCAAACGTGCATCCCAGAGGATGTGCAAATGGGATCTAGATGTTGGTGACTGGCATCTGTAAGGGGCTCTGTTCCGTGCCCCATCAGGACAGAGTGTTCTCCTCTAATCCCTCAATGCAGCTAAGCATATGCCTAATGGTACCTGAGTGCCCTTGGTAAACTATAAGTGCTTTGTGGGAGTGAAGCCAGTATTTAATGTCTTCCAGGAGAGTCTCATAGCTTTATAAGATCAGATCCTTTCCATGTTTTAGATGTATTTGTTTTCAACCAGCAGTTTGAGGTTTCTCTATTGGCATCAATGCAAAACAGGAGAGCCATACTAAAGTTATACTGCTGTAAAAAATATGACCCACAGCCTCAATTTTCTAAAAATGAATGCTGTATATCAATGTGCACATTATTAATGGATCTGCTGAAATATATTCAGGCTGTACTCACACTGTATATTAAGCCACAACCTTGAATGGAATTACAATGAACTGTAGCTCAATTTTCTCAAGACTTTTGTTTTTTGTGTGTTTTATAACTTCACTCTGTCATTTTTAGGTGATGACTGCTCTGGTTTTAGCCATGATCTGCCCAGTTATATTAAAGATAATTTTGAATCTGAAAGAGTTACTGAAATAAACTGGGAAACCATTCAGGGGGGAGTGATAGGGAATGGATGTGGACAGCTGGCACCCTATGCCCATGGAGATTCGCTCTATTTTAATGGATGTCAAATACGACAAGCTGTGACTAAACCTCTGGATCTCACCCGAGCAAGGTAACAGTTTGAGCCTAAAAATCTTTTTTAGCAGTTCATGAGAAAGGAGGCTCTTCATACATATGCACAGCCACATGGATGGACTGACCTGGCTGTGCCGTGCAGTCAGATGTGGCTGGCAGAAAACATTAGGATTGGCAAAATGCTTCATTTTGAGAGTGAGAAGGAAGCAATGAGAGATGAAAAGGTCAGATGTTTTCATCATGCCCAACAGAGCACTGTCTAGTAAGCCAGCACAGACAATGAAGCTGTTGGCAAAGACTGGACACCAGACTGCCTGGACCAGTGCCTGAT
Source organism: Manacus candei (assembly GCF_025592945.1). Taxonomy (NCBI): domain Eukaryota; kingdom Metazoa; phylum Chordata; class Aves; order Passeriformes; family Pipridae; genus Manacus; species Manacus candei. The sequence goes on along the minus strand of NW_026138111.1, from coordinate 1,322,731 downwards.
CTGATAAGACAAATCCCATGTTTGTATGTACCTCCACGACAGTTGTGACTAAAGATGCTATTTAGTAATTACAGGCTCATTTTCCCATTTCAGTTGTCAAATGGAATTATATTCACCTGGCAATGAACAGGACTATCTTTTTCATCTACTGAGCCTCTTTGGTCATGGAAAAACAAATGTAACCAGCCTGTGCTGGCTCTTAACAGAGTGACAGCTTTCAGGACTGGTTTATATTTAGTTGTCTAAAGCAAGATTAGAAACAGGATGAACTGGCAAATGGGCCAGATGTAAATCAGATTCTTCTGTTCTTAAACACCCAGGTAGAATATGATATATCTTTTAAGCACTTTATTGTATCCAACCTTTATTTTTCCCTTTTAAACTTTTCATACATTCATTTGCATGTTTACAATTTTATCTGTCTCAGTTTTGTGCAGATACATTGCAAAATCGGATCAACTGCCTCCAACTGTATGGCAACATGTTATACATAGTAAACTATTACTTTGAAAGATGCACTTTAAAGACGTGAGAACAGTTTATTTTGCATGCTAAAGTAATGATTCTTGAGAATGTTCTGTTTTAGTAAGGAAACTGCAATAAACCTGGAAATGCCATCATTCTTGTTTGAATACGTTTGCCTATTAAAAATACCTTTTCTCTCTGTGTTTTACAGCAAAATCATGTTTGTTTTGCAAATTGGAAGTATTTCACAAACAGACAGTTGCAATACCAATCTGAGTGATCCTAACACTGTAGACAAGGCAGTGCTCCTCCAATACAGTGTAAATAATGGAATTACATGGCAAGTAATTGCACAGCATCAGCCAAAGGACTTTATACAAGCCCAAAGAGTGTCTTATAATGTTCCCCTGTGAGTACCTAGTCTCATTTCATTACCTCTAAGTGCACAAGATACTTTTCTGCTAAGAAATAATCTATCTTTGCATCACTGTGCAAGAAAAAAGGTTGATGAGAGGATAAACAAAGAAAACTTAAGGGGAAGGCTGATTAAGAAATTCCAGCCTAGTATTTATCAACATACTTGAAAGAAAAACAAAAATAATACTTGTTTTGGAGATACGAAGGGGGAAAATACTCCTTATCTGTGTGAATTTTTAACCATTAAATGCTTTGCATGTACAGTGTGTTGATATTCAGTGATGTAGAAACAATTATTTGACTTTGCTCTCAATTCCTTTCGAGGGGTGGATAGGGATATGCAAAACACCAAAAGCCTGGATCTCTCACAGGCTCTTGCATTTGTGTTGACAGGGAGGCACGAATGAAAGGAGTCCTACTGCGCTGGTGGCAGCCCCGTCACAACGGGACAGGTCATGATCAGTGGGCTTTGGACCACGTAGAAGTCGTCCTGTGAGTATCAGCTTCACCTCATCCCACCCCATCTCAGAAAGCACTGAAATTTCTCCAGCATGGCACGAGTGTTAAGCTCAGTAAGAACCACTGTGGCCCAGGGAATCCTTTCTCAAAGGGAAACCTTTAAAAACCTGTCTTTCCTAATGCTCTGCCCTGACTTCAACAGTCAGCGGTTAAGACGGCCACAAAATAAGTGGCACAGCAGAGGTATGTGTTGTGCATCATGGAAAAATGCAGGAGGGAAAGTGGGGCTTTGTCACCACCAGGTATTGGTGTGGTCCTGTAATGCAGTACTAACTGCATTTAAAGCAGTTAAAAGTGCATTTAAGCAGTTAAAAATTATTGTGCTGGGGCATGGAAAGGATATTCCTGTTTAACGCTGTGCTGCCACATAAGGCTGATTTATATCCTTTCAAAGATACAAAAGATTCTTCTGTATTGTTCTTTGCACAAAGTAATGTTGTTGTGCCTCTTAAAAATTTGTGTTAGCAACTAATGCCTTATTCATTTCCTTTTTTTAGTAAGAAGGATACTGTTCAGAAACAGGGTTCACTATATCAGGTTCCTATGGTCCGAGCTCTATATTCATCCCCTTGTCAAGATTTTACCAAGTCTGCACCCTCCTGATTCTCCCATTCTTGAGATGGGTTTCGCTGGCAGCTAACCCGTTTTTCCTGTGTTGTATCACTAAGAGATGACCTGCTTTTTCTCTAACAATTTAGTTCCAGTAGAAGTGAGATGCTAGTGGCTTCCCGGGCAGGAACTCATCGCTGGCAGTGGTTGGCAGAGAGAGGCGTGCCTGCTCCATAGCTAGGTTCAAACATTCTTTTTATTGAACAATTTAAAAACCAGCAATGAAGAAATTAGGCTTAGATAACCTCCAGACAGTGTAATTATAACCATGAGGTTTCTGAATTAGCAGAGACACTGCAAGTAATGTTTTGTAACAGTAGCAAAGTGAATTATCTGATTGCTAGTTAGCCCTGTTCTCCTTTCCACCGAGAAGCACCAGCTTGCATGGCACTCATATCAACCCCAAACCAAACTGGTCCCAACACTGAGTAATTGTACACGCTCTGCTGCTTTTACACACCTTGCTGGGCTCTGCTTCCATAATATTTAAGCTTAAAACTTGAAGGAAAAAAGGAGAGGGATGGGTATGTTCCTGCTTTAGTTGTCTGTACGATGCTGCATCAGGAAAGATATTGAAGAGTATGAACCTGCAGGAGATTCGCAGTGTTTAGAAAACCATGAAAAAGGGAACTGGTCATTCTGAAATACTACCCTGTCTTTCTACCTTGCAATTTTAAAAAAAACCAAACAAACAAAAAACAAAAACAAAGCAAAAACAAACAAACAAAAAAACCAGAAAAAAATCATGTAAGAAAAAAAATAGACCATAATGTTACCAATCAACCTGAGCATTGAATTAGGGAGTATAAGTAGGAACAGAGCAGATCTTTAAGAAGTGATTTTTAAGCTGAAATATGGAGAATGTCCTAGACAATGAGATCTGCCAGGTTATAGACTAGACACACAAGTTGAGTGGTAACAACCAGTCACATGAGATATGTTATACTAGAATGGACAGGAATAGAAATTCCCAAATGCCATAGCAAGTAATCACACCTTGCCTAGAGAAGAAACCAGGTGGGCAGACAGCATATACTCCCTTCTCTTATTTTGGTGCTATTAAAGAGCTTTAAGGCCAAAATATCAGGCTAGAGACAGAGAGTTTCCACCCTGTTCAAGTGACACCTTGTACAATCCACAGAGGAAGGCAGACCCAACTGGACAGATTTCTCCCTTAGCAGGTCCTGTAAAACACAGTGCCACGACAGCATATTTCCCAAAGGCCAGAAGTGGAGTTCCAGTCCCTGCTCACTAAAACGCGAGGCATGCTGCTCTCAGGCAGGGCAAAATTACATGCCATGGTTCATATGCTGGCATGTGCTCAGACCTGACAGGTGCCTTCAACCCCTCTGTTTTGCTTAAGTTCTATCTGCACCTTCTAATTCATCAAAATATTCATCAAAATATTCAGGCCTCCTGAAATTTATTTGCAAGTAACTTGCCAAGGGTTCAATAAAGCCTTGGAAAGGCTTTCTGAAAGAAGGCACACTTCCTTGGCAATAGATACTCTCACCTGAGTTTTCCTTAGGTCTGCTGTTTCACTTGTCCACCTCACAGTAATCACTTTACCCCCAGCACTTCAGTTTCTTCACCTGTAAAATGATGAAGACACTCAGTCATCTCCATTGAGTGCTTTCCAGCATCAGAAGTGAGCCTGGGTCAGTATCTGTTAGCACTTACCCTAGATGATCCTGACCACACCAGGATTCACAGCATGAATACTAGGGATAGGACTTAGCCTTAATTCTTAACATTCCTTCGTTTTCCAATGAAGGGTACAGAAACTCTGCCTGCTCCTGGGGAGAACAAGCCCCCTTGCCCAGGCAGCTCTCTGGCGAGAGGTGAGGAGTCATTGCCCACTGAGTGCTCTGCCCTCCCACCAGGATTGCCAGGGGAGAGCTCTGTGGGCAATACCCACCCCAGAGATCTCTGGCAGGGCTGCAGAGAGGCACGGCCTGAACTAAAACCATTCACCAGGGTGCTGTAATTACCTCTTCCCATTAATTCTCTAGGGAGAGTCAGTAGGCTTCTGCCTGGCTTATTCACCCCAAAGCTGGGATACTTTAGGAAACATCTGTGCCTCCTAAAATGGAAGTAATTCCTGTTGGAACTCTGACCTTGTCTCAGAAAGCCATGAACATCCCTGGATACAGAACCCGTTGATGGTCCATGTGTAACACGGTCTGTGTTCGGTCCTCTTACAACCCTGCACTCCATCACCCACCTGAAGGAGACTCCATACACCTCTCCAGGCACATCAAAATTATCCTCACTGGTCTTGGTTTAAGTACTAGATTTTCATGTTTGTGATCTGTGTGCCCATATTGATGCAGCAGGCAAGCCTCTAGCCTGTGAGGTGTTACAGCAAGGAGACAAACTATCCTAGGAGGTGTGGTTTGGGACACAGAAAAATTCCTGGCTTTCTGCACATCTCATCTTGTGTTTTCTCCACTCCTCTGTGGGCTAAGAGGTCTGATTTTCCCAAATGCCCTAGGTGTTGGCTTGGCTGCCTACACCCCAGGTGCACACCTAGGTGCTGTAACAGCTTTTCCTCAGCCCACAAGCAAGTGATGCTCTCCTTGAGCAGACTAAGGGCTGGAGTAAGAGGGAAAAGCACCTGCCAGCAGGGAGATCTGGTCTGTAGGGATGCAGTGAAACCAAGGATTTTCTTGATTTCATTTCTCATCCAAAGCGGGGGATGTTCCTCCTCACAGTGCTCCGCCCAGGGACAAATGTGTGAATACCTGCTTTCATGGCCCAACTCTTCTCAGCAATCCAAAGATTTGAAATTAATTCTGTCACAGGCCCAGCTGTCAAGCTGTAGTGCAGATATAGCTTACAGCTGATGCACAGCCAGGGTCATGACACTTTGTTCAGTTCAATTGTTTTCTGAGTCAAGGGCCACCATCCTCTCACCAGCAAACATTTTCAAGATGCCATTTCTTTATTTCCTTTTTGCTCCCAAGGTAGCTTGCTGGGGGAGAAAAAATTAACCTGCAGATTATACAAGCATGCAAAATACCTGGCAGTGATAAGAAAGGCCAAAGATGGATACTTTTGTATGTCACTTAAAATCATTCCACTTTTGAGCGAACTATTCGAATCACTCATTAAAAAGCGGTATCATTAAGACTGTGATGCAGCTGCAAATGGTGCTCAAATTGAGCACCTCTTTCAAACAGGTGAAACCCAATACCTGTGTTATACATTAAATTGATCTTGCCAGCTTAACCACTGTTGATGTCTGTCCTGTAGTGGGGAGAGGATATAAGTTGTCAAGTTATCCAGTCCCTTTTAAAGCTAGTGTTGATTATTCCTCATTAGTGCAGCACTTTTCCCCTCCATTTGTAAAGAAAGCTTTGGGCACAACTCTCACCATGTTCCATGTGGCTCTTCTTAGGATAAAAATTTATTTTATCCCAAGCTTAACAAAGAGTGTTTTTCTGTGCCCCTGTTCTTGGACCCTAAGAAGAGCCCACATCCAGCTCTGCATTTCTTTTGCACATTGTTTTTCTCTGGAAGCACAGCTCTCAGCCTGTCCACTGCACAAACACCTCGCACTTCTTTGCATGTAAATTACAGAACTGCCATTTCTTTATGTATAGGGCAGGCCCTTATAGACATGTCATGAACTTAATTCTGGTCAAAGGTATTGAAAATAAAGGATAATGATAAGCTGAACAGTAAGGGTCTGATGTTGCTTTCTTTGCACCTCAAAACTTGTTATGTGATGCAAATGAATTTAAGATGTGCAAGGAATGCAAGAAATATTGTCCCCACTTACTATTTTATGGTTAACTGTTAGATAACAGAATGAATCTCTCCATAGCCATCACTCCACGCTCTTCATTGTCAAGATATTCTCATGTTTTTGGCACAAATGATTTAGTGAGAAATTATGTTGCATTTGGTACAAAGAATGTTTATCCTTATTTTGCAACATTAAAATACAAATTATATATTCTACCTCTAACAACAACTGCTCATGTGGAAAAGCATTTTCATCTGCTTCATTTTTTTTTTTTAGTAGAAAGCAATGATTTGAAAAATGCATTTAAATTAAAGTATCGGCATATTTACAAAAAAGAACATAAATAGTTCAAACATTAGATAGCTATCTGAATATTCACAACATTTATGCCAAATTTAATATGACGTGGTTTGTGCTTCTATGACATTTCTATTATGTTTCTAAAAAGTGCATGCTGAATTTTATATAAAAATATAAACATTGGTTTGAAATATCAGGAAATAATTTGTTCAATTTTTATTTTCAAAAGAGACGAAAAGTCCTATATTGCCTCTAAACCTCATCAGGGTTTTATGACTAATCACAGTGCTGCATGCATTGAAAGGCATTTTCTAACTTGTGTTGTATTTCATTGTTTGCTGTCATTGGTTTTACACTAGAATAAGGTAAGTACTTTCCCTGAACCAGTACCAAATGTATGTTTCTGTTACAGTTACAGTTATAGCTCTTTCACAAAGTTTTTTCAATGATGGGTTGGTGAAAAATCATTTGTACTCTCTGAGATGTGCCACATAGCTCTTGAGGGCCCTGATCCTGCAGCACTTCCTCAGTGAGCATTGGGGAAAGTCAAATTTAGCAGGAACGGTTAAGCAGTTCATGCTCTACCTCAGTGGGAATTTCACTAAGGCTGTGGTGGGAAGGACTTCTCCTTCCTCTGCTTCTGACAGGGTACATTGAGACCTGCCAGTGGGGGGCACCCAGAGTGTTGCTTGGGTGACCAAGGGGCAAATCACACTTTTTCCTGTAATTAATGACCGCAGAGGTGAAGCCAAGCCAGACAGGGTATGTCAGTCATAGCCACGCATGCCCCCTAAACACAGAGCCAGGTAATTTTTCTGTTTTGTGTAACTCAGCTGCTTTGTGCTGGTGCAGGTAATAGATACCACTAACCAGCATAGTTACTGAGCTCTGGGTTCAAATGTTAACCTCACCAAAGCCAAAGATGGCTGACTGATTGAGCCATCAGGACTTCAGTCAGAGCACATCACTTTTCTCCTTTTAGTACTCTCCTAACAAAGCATTTCTAATTCAGTCTCAAAATTTACTCCAGTCCTAGTCCTGAGGGGCATGCTTTTGTTGTGTTCTGAAGTTTTGTTCCTGTTTTGTTTTATTATTCAAATATTTTCGTTTCCATTTCATTCCTGTTGCACCCTGTCAATTAAAAACACAGAAATAATGAATGACATTAGTATATACCAGGTTATGCACCACATGTTTTTGCATTCCATTTGGTTATGTTCCATTTTCATAAACTTGAAATTGCAAATTTGTAGTTCAAACTGTGCTTTAGGAAACAAGCAATAAACAGAATGCTCTATTAAAAACTAAAGATCCAGAGAGACTCCTTCTCATAAATTGCTTTATTGTTGGTATGTATTGAATATGCCCTAGACAGTTCTGGTTTTGTTCTTCTGTATTGGCTGCATATTGCTTTCATACAACTAGCACAACTCCAGTGACTTCACTGGAAAGATATTTAGGGTTTCCTACATAAATTATCTTCCATTTATATTTTAATAGTGCACTTAAAACTGTCAAACAGATTATACAGTAGTTGCTCCTATTAATTTCTTTTTGCTGTGTGTTCCATCAGCAATATACAGATAGCTTTGGATCTGAACTTTTCTGATTGACTAATGGTTCAGTGAATGCACAGAAAAGGCAGAAGGCTCAGCAGATGCTGACCAGTCTATTACACACTCGCAAAGCAGCCTTCAAGTTGCCACTGATATCTGAAAAGTTCCCTCCAGAACCTCCATTATGGAAGGGGGGATATATTCCTAATGTAACTTGATGCTGCCCAGCACATTTTGGGTGCTCCAAACAGGAAAACAACAGCAAAAGTATGGTAAAACTTTTTATCAGTCTGTGATAATACAAATTAAATTTAGTACTAATAGTATTGAAAGCATTTTTACATTCACCAAAGGCAAGAAATGCATAAGTACTTCTACAGACTATATTGTATAGCTCTTCTTGTGATTTTATAAAGCACTTGATCTCTCTTATATAGTGCTTGTCTCCTACCAATATATAAAATTAATTCAGAAAAATAAAAAACATAGACCTACTCTGATTTTGTGGTGCAATAGAATACTATACTTTAATGCAGAGGGTGTACATATTTACCCATGGCAAGAGTGAAAATCATGCTATTTCTATAGCAGGCATGAAATTTTTCTGTGGCATTCAACTAGTAGTTGGAAAGTCTGCCTCAGACATCAGTGAGGACAAGTATGAACTATGTCACTGCAAGTAAAAAAAAAATTTTAAGCATTTAGCTCCTGAGAATTTAGATTTCTCTTATTTTTCACACACTGCAATGCTCTGGTAGTCAGTGTAAGACATAACTATATGCTTCTTTCTAATGTCTTGATCATCTTATAGCAGAACAAAATTATATACATAAAAAAAATAAATATCTTTTAAGTTATTAGGTAACCATTTGTTCCTTTTCTCAATTCTCTCTTTTTCTTTCCTTTTTTTTTTCCTCTGTTCATTGTTTTAAACATCCTCACCATAAGTTTAAGGCCAGATTCGAAAGGGTTAGTCATTTGAAGTGGAGGCCAGATGCACCTAGCATTGTCCAAAACCAGTCCTGAAAATCTCTGCTGAGCTGTTGCTGAACATGAGCAGACCAAAGGCAGGATAGAGATGGGGATATGTGAAGGCTCCTGGGCCAAGAACTGCAGCTCAGCACATGCCCCGGCAGTCCAAGTCTTGCCCAAGCTGAGGCTCTCACAACCAAGCTCACTCCTAAATTAAGCAGGTCCAGAAATGGCAATTTTTTCAGCCAAACACTTTGACAGGCTCTGTTTGGTCCCATGTACTGAGGTCGAAGCTGCTCAGTTGTGCTGTGCTTTCTCCCAGGCCTGTCTCCTGCACTTTGGCTGCAGAGAGGTGCTCCATCCTCACCCCACGGTTAGGATCTTTTCCTGAGAGGTTGGATGTGGCCTTGAAGGCCCTGTTTCTAAGGAACCACCCACTTCCCAGGCAGTGGGAATTAAAGAGAAGGCAAAATTAAGACCTTCTTCAAGCCTCATGACCAATGGCAGCCACTTTCAGGAGCAGGTTTGGAGTCGTGATTTCACTCCTGTCTTCCTCAGTGAGTTGCTTGGCCTTGGAGTGAGGGTGGTGTTCCACTGAGATCACTAAAGGAACAGAATGAAGACTGATCTTCAATGCTGCTTTGCACTGGAGCTACCAAGTGGCATTAAAATTATATAAACTCACCACTGACACCTTTTCAAAAAAAGTCTTAGAAATCAGCACAAACCTTTCCTTTTTACCTGAAGTTAGGTGAAAGTCAGGACAAGTCAACTTCAAACATTAACCCCTCTCTCAATTGCCAAATGCTCTACAGCTCTGCCTTACTGTGAGAGTGCCAAAAGTTGTGCCAAGTGTAGATCTGATTGCCTTCATTGTCACCAGGAGCTGTGACAATTTCATTTTTGTATGTACGTTCCAGTGGCAAAAAATAATACAAAAATTAAAAATTGCAAAGTCTTGGAAGGCTAGTCAGGAAGTGACTTGGATTTGCTTAGGGGTTTATAATCTAGATTTTGCTATGACAACTGTTATTCAGTTAAATCACTTGTGTTCAAGATTAGCTGCTGAAAAGTTGTAATTTTGTTAGATTGTTTTAGATTAAATTAGCATACTACAGCAAAAGCTATCTGGAGGATGGCCTTGTATTTTGCAAAACATACAATTACTCCTTCTTCCTAAGGGCCACATTCACTAGAAATAAATTTATGCACTAGAGAGGAAAGAATGACTGATTACATTACGAATATTTACTTCTTACTCACAGACAAAACTCACAAGTGAAAACATGCCTTGCACCCACAAATGGGAGATTTGTTGACTGCGGGCTTTCACTTCACAGATCTGCCCTTTCATGGTTCCTTCTTCCCTCAGTGGGAGAAGTAGAAACCTACATTAGCTGGGATGGGCCTTGTCCTCCAGGTAGGTCTTCCTTGAATTAGGCTGCAGACAGGCTGTCTCTCTTGCCTGGTCTCCTCCCAGACATGATGATGCTTAGTTCTCAGATCTTCCTTTAATTTTGGAAGAGGGTGCATAGGGGAGGGAAATATGAATCTGCATAAAAGTGTTGTACTTCACTTCCTATATGGTAAAAGTAGAAGATAATGAAGTGGAGTAAAGCTTTTCTTCTGTTCTCAAGATAAAGCAGTTAATCATTGAAGGCAGAAGGATTACTGGAGTACAAAACCACTGGAGATAAATTCTGTGAAGTGTGCACACAGCTTTAGTGAATCTGGCCCTAGGCAGCACAAGTTTGCATCAGCTGAAAGCTCTTAACCTTTCCCTAAGATAATGAATTGTAAATGAAAGCAAAGTGGGACAGATTCTCAATTGCCTGGTACCTTGCAATTATACAAAGGGTGTGCTTCACACCAGTTTGCACAGGCTTGAAAGGTCATGCAAGGACAAAGAAGAATCAGTCCCACTAGCTCACTGCTCCAAAAGAATTTAAAGTTCATATCTTAATGTGTGACGCTCTTCTCTTCCTCCACCCTTTGATTTCAACAGCACTCGCAAACAAAATTACATGATGAATTTTTCACGGCAACATGGGCTCAGGCATTTCTACAACAGAAGACGAAGGTCACTTAGACGATATCCATGAAGAAACGAGAAATTTATTTTTTTTCCTCCCAACATGTGATGTGTTGCTTTCCATTCTTTAAATCTAGCACTGCGTCTGGTATCAGGACTTTTCTGCAGCTGGCTTGATGAGTAACTGAAAGCCTTTCTCAAGACAGAGTGTACACCACTTTTTCGCACTGTGAACTAATGAGAAGTGACTTATTTTCTCATAGGTAAATGTTTTAATGTTGATGTGTCTGTGAAAATTGTGATCTGTTGTAATATCAGTTACAGTGGCAGTATTGGAAGTAAGCAACTAATTCTGTTTAACAGGAAAAAAAGTTTAAGCACAAAGACTTTTCAGATTTTATGTTTATAAAAACCTACATACTAAGTACAGAATTTAACATCCTTTGTCACATAGGTATTTATGTGCACTGTATTTCAGCTCTGTGTCATTTTATATGATTAAGTTATCATTGTTTGTCCTCTTTGTATTCTCTTCTACAACATGACACATTGGCACTGTATTTACTTGTTTTGTTGTTGTAATATTTTTGCTGCTGATTTTTGGGCTATTTACCTTCTTAAAAAATGTATTTTAAAAAATCGTCAAAGTACCTAATCCAGAAGGTAATTGCAAGAGTAGTTGTAAAGGCGTTGATATCCTTTGGTCTTATTCTTTGATGTCTGTTGGTTAGCATTGTTTTGTGGATAAAAAAAGAATGCTTGACATTAAACTTTTTTCTACTAAAGAGTTGTGGATTAAGCCCCAAACAGAATTTCCCAATTCCCTGTCTAAATGTAGTCAGTTCTCTGCAACTGATTTACTTACAGTAACTGCCATTTGGTGTCTGTAGTAATGAAGTGATTTGTAAACAGTGAACGTTTCATTGTATTCTCTTTGGTGTTTGTTTCTATTGCGGGTCATGTTTGTATCTTCTGATAAAGTTGTATCTACACCAGCAACGTTATAATGCCCCTATAGCCCTGTCTATTATCATAAATAAAATGCTTCACTTTATGGTGAACCAACCTAAAGATCCATGCTTCAATAAAGACAATGTCAACAAAGAATTCTGATGTTAGATTTTTCAAGCCATGTGAGCTTTACATGAAATCATAAACCAAATTCTTCCACTCCATACTTAGATTCTAAAGCAAACATAAATGACAATTTTTAATATTTAGTACAACACAACAGCACTTTGCAAATAACACAAACCAAGAGATCTTCCTGGTCCCACCTGTGGGCATAGCATGGTCCTTGGAACTGGTCCTGGTGCAAGGAACGAAACGGGACCACAGACCAATACACACTGCAACTTCATCTGCTCCAAAATGCAGTGTGTAAACCACTGTTTCCAAGCTCTGAGACTAGAGTACAGCACATAAGGAACCTGGCTCCAAACAGCCAAACCTGCCAATTCTTAGAATCATAAACTCGTTAAGGTTTGGAAAAGACCTTTAACACTGCCAAGACTACCACTAAACCATGTCCTCAAGCACCACATTTACATGGCCTTTAAATACCTCCAGGGATGGTGATTCCACCGCTTTACTGGACAGCCTGTGCCATGCTTGACAACCCTTTCAGTGAAGAAATTTTTCCTAATATCCAATCTAAACCTCACCTGTCACATTTTGAGGCCATTTCTTCTTGTTCTACAGTTCCTTACTTGGGAGAAGAGACAGATCTCACTACAACCTCTTTTCAGGTAGTTGTAGAGACCAATAAGGACCCCCATGAAACTCCTTTTCTTCAGGATAAACAATCCCAGTTCCCTGAGCTTGTCACTTCCTCATCATACCTGCTATGCTCTTACATCATGTTTATCTGCTTATGGCACCACAGTGGTCTGAACAATAATGGTGTTTGTTACATATTTATATTAAGCCACCTAGAACACATTTCATTTTTAAGAGCCTTTTGATCACAGGTACCAGAAAAAATGAAGGTCATTCAGGGACCAACTAGTCAACACCTTGGCTTGGTCAAAATTATGTGACAGACCTTTGGCTGACCTGGAAACTTACTGTAACAGTCTAGCCTCCTGCAGCTGCAAACTCACTGTACTGTTCTGGAAAACCATCTGTGTGCTTTCAATCCTTGAAAAGAGATAAAGGATCTATTCAGTGAAATAGCAGGAAGAAAAAACACATGAGGTTATTAAAGAATATAATAGCTTAATGTTTGAGCAAGTGGTTTGAAAATATTGTAATAAAGAGTTTTGCCCATTGAACAAACAAAAATGCAAGATCGAAACACTCCTATTTTTTAAGATAATTTTATTTGTTCTAATATGTCAATAGAAGGGTGATAGTTCAATCTAAAATGCATGTGCAGCTAGTGTGTTGCCAGGGAATGAATTTATTTTAAAGACTTTAGATACAATGAGACACTTCACCTGACTTCTCTTGCCAGGCAAGAGACCAGCATAATCAGAGAAGCTGCTTTCACAGTTGTATTTATTTCCTTTGAATAATGTATGTAATCAGGACTATAGTGGAATCCCACGAGGCATTTCACCCAAACTCACTACAAACTCTGCACCAGCTTTTCTCTTCTTCGCTGGTAGATTCACAAGTGATATTGTCATTTGCCCTTTCCAGATTCCAGGAAGTTCTTTCATATACTTTTTCCATTCCTACAACACCCCATGTAGCATACACATACAGTATTCTCAGTAAATGTGCTTTTTCTATTTTTTCCTCACATATGACTGAAAACAATGAGTCATCTGACATTAAATAGTTATTAAAATATCAAGGGTGACACAACACCTAATCAATGGCAATAAAACAGTGGCACTGCTATAAAATGTACTAATAAGCTTATCTACTGGTGTAAAACTTTGGCAGGCATATGGAAATTGACTTTTCGTACTTTTAGTGTGCCTTATAGTTTTCCTTATTTCTCCCAGCAGCTCACTAATCCATATTCCAGTAGAATAAGGAGACCATAAGAGAAATTAAATAAAAATACATGAAAATGAAGGTCTGACCCACTGGAGTTCCTGGAATAACCAAAACCTGAAGTTCTCATAATTTTGCCTAAATATTTTTCTCTTTAGCTTGCTTCAGCCAAAGATGATAACATTATCTTAATGGGAGGAGTATTTTTGAAGGACCAAATCAGGCTTTACATGAACTGGATGATTTAGAGAAATGGGTAGAAATTAAATAACACAGCAAATGCACTCAATGACAAGACATTGTCAAAGAGCAAGGTATCAGCACACAAACTGGGTAAATATCAGATTAGGCAACAAAACTATAGAAGGAGAATCAACAGCATAAAGCGGTTTTTAAAAATGCCATTTTGCATTGCATCAGTACAAATGTTTATAGTAAAACACAGTAAATATAAATACGGCTGCCACTACTGTAAAGTAGACAGTTGTCAGCTGTTGAGCTCTTCGTTTAAATACAGATGTAAACAAACTGGAGAGACTGCAGAGTACAGCAGCAGAAACACAGCCTTTGAACCCATAAGCTTCCAAGTAGAGAGAGTTGTTTAGTCTAGAAAGGAAAAACATTCGGAAAGAGACATGACAACAGCCATAAACATGGATCTGTGTTTTATTTATTTGCTAACTCTTCAGGGTAAATGTTATTGGGTGAAAATGCTGTAACAGCAACACCTCATCATTTATCCAGTGGGCAATGGGGTTTGGTTATTATCCAAGCAGGAAGCCAGTGTGAGGCCCCAGATAAACCCTCCTCAGTTCAGCTCTGTAGTGCAGTTTAACTAAACATAACTCAACACTGGAGGAATAGGAACAAGCCAGCTGTTGAGGGGAGCTGCCTTCATCCTGAGCTGGTGAGGGAGTCTCAGAACCGACTGAGGTCAGCAAAAGGGCTTGCCTATGTTAAGCATGTCCCTAAAGAGCTCTTCAAGAGCTGTTAGCAATCAGGAGCAGCTGAGGCCATGCAACCACTTGCAGTACACCTCTGCAGGAGCAGACAGAGCACCCACCACTTACAGATGGTGGATCTGCTGCTGGAAGAAAAGACCATGAGGTATGAGGCTGCCAGCATACACACAGGTGACAAGTGGACGAACAGCCTAGTGTTCTCCTATGTTACCGCTGTTTTCTGCCTGTTGCTTTTTCTTCTCCACGTTATTTTGGTTCAGCTCAAGGGACTGAGCTGGCAGTAAGTCTAAGGACTTAGGCCTCTGTGTGGCTAATTCCACAGAGCCTCATGGGGAAAGTTTTACATGGCATGCAGCAAGGTGGGGCCCAGTAAAAACGCTATTCCAGGAATGGAGACATACTTTACTGTAATGGAATATGCTGATAAATGCTGGGTTCATAGTTTGTATTTCTTTTAAAAGAAAGCAAGTTTTGTAAGCTTCTTTTTTAAAAAAGAAGAGGATGTGATTGTGCTTTTGAGCTCTGCTGCTCGGGGGAGATCTATGGAAGTTGGTGGTAAAGACGCTCTTTCAGAGGGCTTGGCTGTTTCTCTAATTGCCTCTGGGCCAAAGGCAGAACTCTGGGAGGTACTGGGTAGTCACAGGTGTCAGGGCTACTTCTGCACTTAGATGATATTGCTGATACCCTCAGGTCTCTCTTTCCCTGCACACTGACCATGCAGATACACTCTAGCCCTCTGCTGATTCCCTAGAGCTCTAAGTGGGCTAGAAACAGCAGGTGCAAAGCATTCAACTGGTTTACACTCACAAATGGACACCTCTTAGCTGATTAAAAATCTCACCCTTCTCAAGGAATATCTTAAAATTGTTTGAGTTCAGACACTTTCAAGGAATTTTGCATGGCAAACAGGAAAGTGTACTAATGCTCGGGCCTCTGCTAGAATAATTGTGTTATTATGGACAATAACAAAGCTTGACATGACTAATGTGCCTGTACGGGATGTGGGTAGTAACTAATTAACACCAGCACTTTGAGAACCAAGCCTACTGCCACTGAAATCAGTGGGCAAATCCCTGTAAATCCAAACATGTTTCACTTCATATGGAGATGTTCACCACAACTTTACTAATTCAACTGGTTTGCCTGTCCTAGGACCTGTGTAAGACTCCACGGTCAAATATATACAGGTTTTTTTCTGCCTTAGGAAGTTGTCTCATTCTTAGAAGAAGTATGAATGTAGTTAGGACACAATGAGTGACCCAGTTGATGGAGCCAATCTGACCCAGTTTACTAATTTGGGATGTTCCATAAGGGATGTGTACACCAATGACACAATCAGGAACATCAGAAGTCTCCGCGCTCCCCAGCCCCTCAGCCATCTCCCCTGCCCACAGTCACTGTCAGTGGCTGTTGGGGGAAGGTGAGAACTAAACAGCCCAACACTGGAGCTCTAAGCAGCCCTGAGCACTGGATCTGGCCTTTGGCAGCACCTCACAGCTTTCCTTACACTGCTAGAGAGCAGTGGCTCCTGCTGCTCCATTCCCTGTGAGCCAAATGAGCCCTCAAAGCTCACACTGAGCCCTCTGTCATCACACAGCTCCAGTGGCGTGCATGGGCCTTTAACATTCCACAATTATCCTCCACAGGAGTGTTTTTAGTCACTTCAATTGTCCACATCGTTTATTCTGTATTAACTTTCCCTCCCTTTTCTTGTTTTGACCAAAAATCCTCTTTTCGACTTGTTGCTACTGAGTTCAGCACCATATTAATCCCTGCCCTTCTCTCACAGCTGAAGAACCGCAGCATCTTTTACTATTTTACACAATGCTGGAAAGAAGCAATAAAAAGAACTATGAACCTTCAAGTGCATCATGCTAAAATGCACACAAGAAAATAAAACCAGCCTGTGTTTAAATGCAACCATTGACACAATTAGTGCAACATAATCCTCAGTGTGGATTACTGGAGCATTCAAAATTATTTACACCTCCATGGATTTTTCCAGCAGGAAATCTGCTATTCCCATGTTTGTTTCAGGCTTTCTCCTCTCCCTCCTTTTTGTGCAGGGTGTATAAACAGGTCTGTTGGTGGTATGTTACTGCAATATATGTTTTACTGGCAATAAAGCATTTCAGAATTTCTGTACCTCAGCGGTGAGGCCACACCTTCATAAGTTGATTACACCTGCATTCTAACACAAGCTACAGATGTCCAAGTTCAGAAAAAAATAGATTGTGGATAAATAACTATGAATCAAAAAAGATGTTTTCCCCAAAGGATCTCCACTTACCCAGTTCTGTACAACAATAGCATCCAATATCATTCCATGTGATGTCTGATGTATGCAGGATTTTATAACATATCACTCTGAAATTGTTCATTAAAATGCCTTTCTGTTTCAGCCTATTTTGGATAAACAAACCCCCTGTTTAAAATGCAACAAGCACCACAGTGCACCTCAGCACCACACCCACACAAAACCAAACAAGTCATGTCCTGCACATTGCTCACTGACAGCCAGAGCCCACCCCGTGCTCCCCAGGTGTACTTTTATACTAAAATCACAAACAAATTATATTTATACTATATATTTCATGCATGTCTGCACCTATCTGAGGTTCAGTAAGGCAAAGGGCCAGGTCCTGCACTTGAGTCTCAGCAACCCCATGCAACACTACAGGCTGGGAGAGGAGTGGCTCAAGAGCTGTTTGCTGGAAAGGGACTTGGGGATGCTGTTTGACAGTGGCTGGACATGAGCCAGCAGGGCATCTAGGTGACCAAGGAGGCCATTTGCACCTTGGCCTGTATCAATAATAGTGTGGCCAGCAGGAGCGGGCAGTGATCATCCATCATTCCCCTGTACTCAGCACTGGTAAGGCTGCAACACATCAAGTGTTGTGTTTGGTTCAGGGCCCCTCATTTTAAAAAGGACATTGAGGTGCTGGAGCGTGTCCAGCAAAGGGCAACAAGGCTCATGAAAGGTTTAGGAACATCTGTTATGGAGAGCAGCTGAGAGAGCTGGGGTTGTTTAATCTCCAGGAGGCTCAGGGGGAACCTACAACTCCCCAAAAGGAGGTTGTGGTAAAGTGGGGGCTGGTCTCTTCCACTATGCCTGCAGTGGGAGGACCAAAGGAAACGGCCTTAAGCTGAGAGAGGGGAGATTCAGATTAGGTATTAGAAAAAAAATTGTCACTGTAAGGTAGGCAGGCATTGGAATAGGCTGCCCAGAGATGTGGTGGAGTCACCATCCCTGGAGGTGTTCAAGAGCTGTCTGGATCTCGTGCTGGGTGACACGGATTAGTGGTTTACTGGTTACAGAGGTGGTGCTGGGTGGACTTGATGATCATAAAGGTCTCTTCCAACTTTGATTCTACGACTCCATGCCCCAAAGAGGGCCCGGGGATGACACCGCCGATAACACCGGGGGAGCGGGGGGAGCGGGCGGAGCAGCGCCCGCGCAGGCCGCGCCGCCGGGAGCGCGCACGGCCCCGCGGCACCCTGGGACTCGTAGGCCGCGGCGGGGACGCGCCTGGCGGGGGCTGCAGGGGGGACTACGAGTCCCAGGTGTGCCCGCGGCCGCGGGGCGGGAGGAGGCGGAGGCCGATGCCCGCCCGCACCCCTGGGATCCTCACCTTGGAGCCGAGCGGCAGCTGGAGGAGCTGGGCTGGAGGGAGGAGGCGCCGGGAGGTGAGCGGAGCGCGGCGTGCGGGGACGGTGGTGGAGGGGTCCCTCCTGAGGGGATCCCACTCCCCCTGAGCGAGGCTCACTCCCCTGTGAGCGGATCCGTCTCCCCCTCAGCGGGTCTCTGCTGAGGGACCGTGAGGAGCGTCGGGCTGTCCCAGTGCTTGCGGCTCCAGCTCGGTCACCTCGGGGTGGGGGTGGCCTGGGGGTCTTGTCCCCGCTCCTTTCGCCCCCTCACCCCAGCCGGCCCCGGGAGCCGCCGGAGCCCCGCGGCTGGCGGGAGCGGTGTCGGGGGCGGCGGGAGCGGTGTCGGGGGCGGCGGGAGCGGTGTCGGGGGCGGCGGGAGCGGTGTCGGGGGCGGCGGGAGCGGTGCTGGGGGCGCCGGGAGCGGTGCTGGGGGCGCCGGGAGCGGTGCTGGGGGCGCCGGGAGCGGTGCTGGGGGCGCCGGGAGCGGTGCTGGGGGCGCCGGGAGCGGTGCTGGGGGCGCCGGGAGCGGTGCTGGGGGCGCCGGGAGCGGTGTCAAAGGCGGCAGGAGCGGTGTTGGGGGCGCCGGGAGCGGTGTCAGGGGCGCCGGGGCAGCCCGGGCCGATCCGCGCCCCCTCAGCGCGGGGGCTCCCGGGCAGCACCCACGCCGCTGTAACTGCAGAACACGCGGAGCACCAAAGAGGAAACCAGGGGGAGGTTGAGAGATCAGTCATTTCCTTGTGGGGTGGCCGCGACCCTCCGGCTTCGCGCTGCGGGCTGCCGCTTTGGGTCGGAGCGACGACTCTCCCGAGAAGTCTTGTAATAACAAGAAATAACTGCTTTGCACTTTATTGCACCAGCTTCAACCCAAAGATCTTCAGAACCTTTCCCAAACCTCGATTGAACTATTCCCTCCATCGCACTCCCCCCACCCCCGGCCCGCCTCCTGCGCCTCCAGTTTTCAGTCACAGAACAAGATTTTGCCTTTCCCTATGTCAGTGTTTTTCAAGTTCTGGTTCGCGAACTGTGGGAACATTTTGAACTCCTTACAAGGGATCAGTGAAGGCAACTAGGAAAAACCAGCCAGAAAAGTAAGTAGGCTTAAAATTTGCTGTGTTCATGCCCATGCTGCTATTGCAAAACTTTGAATTGTCTGAACATTGAAATATGGTTGAAAGCTGTTCTCAGGATGCGTTGAAATTTCAGATAAGCCAGGCAGCTGGAGGTAGTCCAGTAGTAAGGAAAAGGAAAAAACATTAGATTACTGCA
The DNA here is from genome assembly GCF_025592945.1 of Manacus candei. NCBI lineage: Eukaryota > Metazoa > Chordata > Aves > Passeriformes > Pipridae > Manacus > Manacus candei. The sequence continues at coordinate 1,303,288 of NW_026138111.1, read as the reverse complement.
ATTATTTCTGCTCATGATTGAGCAGAATATACATTCATAATTTTTCACATCTATTTCAGTAACACAATTGTACAGCATTGGATGTGGATGACTGACAGCACTGGAATTTTTTTGCCTGAAGGTTTCACAAAGGAAGACTAAAATCTGCAAACAGACATTTAAAATGTCTTTTACTAAATGTGCAGTAAAAGGTATTTTGGGTTAACAGGTGTCTTGATTTATATTACAGAATTTTCGTAAGTAAGATGGTGCTTTACTAACCACTGTAGAAATAGAAAAACTAAGGTAATTACTGTACAGTTTCTGAAGCAAGCACATGCAGGTGACTTGCACTGAATTAACCCTGTGGGGATCAGCTCTTACCTTCCTCAAGGGGTAGTAATCACACTTCAAAATACTTGGTTTATGGCAGTGCTAAGCCTTCCTAAGACACAATAGACATTCCAGTTCTGCATTTAGCAGTATTTCCAAAGTGAAGTATTTTATCAGTTGTCTTGCACTGTATTTGTGAAACATCTCTGAAATAGGATGTGGAAAAGGTATAGGGAGAGATGGAGTTTCACACATGCAAAGCTGCTGTTGGTAGCTGATAAAGCATATTCATTTGCAATAGCATTTACCTCCTTCTACAGGCTTGAGGATATTTAATTCAGCAGTCTCGTGCTGAAAGCTTCATGACATTTAAAAGTATATTTGTGGGGGGAGTTGGGGCAATATTGGGTTATATCTGGAATTAGATTTCACTGAAGGAAAGCTCTTAGTCCAGTAAGAAAAAAAACCTGCTGCTACTTCCATGCCTGGATTCTGATCACTAAACTGTATTTTCTCTGTTTGAGTAATCTGTATGGGGCTGATATGGCTTTTAATTTATACTGTAGAAACTCTGGGCAGGGTAACAGTTTTTTTAAAGGCTGATATAATTAAAAAAAGTGAAGATGACTGAACATGAACCAGGTGAGAGGCCTAGAAAATGGTGACATTTTTAGCCTCTGCCACAAACTGAGCCCTGTTTTCTAAGCTGAGTGCTTACTGAAATGCTCTATTGGGTTCAGCCATCAGCTCTTAAAACTTGAAGCACTAAACAGCCACTGAGTCTTGCCTTTTGTTTGTAATTTCTAGTCCATTACTGTTGTTCGAATCAGTTTTTCATAGGTATAGTAGTCTGGCCACCAGAATGCGATGCTTTTAGAACTTAAATATTCCAAAACCACATGGACAGTTGGTTATTATTTAATGTGATGCTAAAATCATGCAGTACTGAGGCACAGGTCTAGCACATGGCTGCAGTACAGTTGTTCTTTTGCTATCAACTTGATAAACAACTGAACATGTGTTTATCGGCTCTATTATTGTAGTATAGGCAGACCATTATTGTCTTAAACTACTATTTATTTGGGCTGTAACTGTAGCCTGTGTAAATGTGACCAAGGCTTCTGTGCAGCCAGTGAATTGCCCAGAGAAGCACAGAGTCCTTTGAGCTCTGCTGCCTCTCTTGGTCTGTATCTGATGAACTGCTGACTGCTATTTTTTTTCTATTTTATCACTGATAGAATTTTTCCATAAGAACTCATTTTCTGAGTGATGTGTTTTTCTGTCTGGATCATTTGGTAGATTTGCAGCTTTTAGCAGAAGACGACCGTGCTGAAGCTAAAACCCTTGAGTTCTAATTAGCCTATTGAGTTCCCAGTTAAGTTTAATGAATTAAACACCTGCCTTATTCTGATGAGTTTCTTTCCCTAGATCTGTCAGCCAGCAGAATGTTGTCCTGCTAGATCCTATCTCCAGATAGTCCTTCTCGATTGTTTTTCTAATATGGCTACAAGATGTGCCATTGCTGTTATTTTATAATTAGTTATCTGTAGCTTTTTGCTGCTCAGGAGTATAAGCAGCAGTGAAGTGCAGATCTTGTAGTTATTTTCCATGTGCCCAGGTAGTGAGAAACCTGTAGACAAAGAGACAATATCAGGTATTTCCATGGTTCTGAAGATATGGCTGTAAGTTTGTGCTGGCAGTTGAATGAGTTTTGTAGTCAGTTGCCTTTATAGGATTTAGATTTTATTTATAGTTGTAAGAGTACACATGAATCACTAGCCTATGCAGAAGCTTGGAATACTGTTCTCAAAAGACTTGCATTAACTATTTCTATTATTTTGTGGAAGACCTCCCATGTGACAAACAATAGTGTGATTGCCTTCTTGGAAGTTTTTTTACAGTGAATCTGTATTTTTACTGCCTGGGTGGAATCTTTTTCTCTGGCCTTCACTGAAAACTTCCCAGTTTTGCACAAGTGGTGGATTGAGTTTTACTGCTCTGCTTTGGCTGTTGCATACCATTTTGTATGTCCGGTGGTGTTTGTGTTCTTGTGTTGCTGAGAGTTACTGGGGTTTTTTTTAGCTAATTAATAGATTATAATCTATTAATTGAAAACCTGAGATTCTGACACATAGACTGGGCTAGAGGTCAAATTGCACATTTTCATTTATTTTATGGAAATCAGGTTCTGAGGCAGGGCTGGTACTTTTGAGAACTCCTCAAAAATACTCTCATAACTAACCTCTCATCCGAGGTTAGATGGGGCTTTGTGCAACCTGGTCTAGTGGAAGATCTCCTTGCCCGTGACAGAGGGGTTAGAACTGGATAATCTTTAAGGTCCCTTCCAAATCAAGTCATTCTATGATTCTAAAGCACAGACAGAATTGTTCAATGCAAATAAAAGATTGCAGTGTTTGTTTAAAACGTCCTTGTTGGAGTTCAGTCTAGTAGGGCCAGATCAATTAAGCTCAATTAAGGATTGAGCTGAGTAGGCATTAACAAAATTTCGACTTGAGACACCTGCTTTTCATGGAGCAGAATTCAGAACTCCATATACCATCTAGGAGAAAACTTGGGCTGCTACTCAGAGGTGCCCAGTGGAGCTGCCTATTCCTGTTCTCCCAGAGCTCTGCTAACCTTGGGCGTATCTGAAGAGTTACATCGGCAGCAAAGCTACAGATCTTTCATCGATGCAGGCATCTGTAATATCTTCTCTGAATACAGAAGTTTTGCTACTGCTGTTGTAACTTCATGGCATAACATCATTCAAGGGCTTTCACAGAGAAAGCTAGACCTGAGTTAATTTACCACTTTAGCATGTTGGCATCTAACTAGGCATCTCCTGCTTTACCAGGATCCTGCCATAACTTTGTAGTTTTGACATAACATTGTTTTCTAAGCCGTCCCTATTTCTTTCAGGTTTACTATTTCTTTACCTTCTGTCTCTGGTCCATTGCATTTTTCATTTTGAAATTTTGCACTATACTTTTTTTCTTGTTTTCAGGTCTGTATTATATGTGTCTGGATTTGTTTCTCTGCCAGTTTCACGTTTAAAAAAAAAAAACTTAAGACCTTTTTTTTCACTGTGACATTGCAGTGCTATTGATGGTGCTTCATTTATGTCCGTATAGCTGAACAGGTGACCTGAGCATTTAACTAACTGCAGATGTAGTGAGTCTGATTTTTCTATTTCTCTGCTTTCTGATGACATTTGGTTCTTTTACATATGTGTTCCTGAGAAAGGAAGGTTCTTGCAAGAAGAAGTCATAAGAAAATTACTCAATGAACCTTTCTTCATTTCATTTGATGATCCTCAGCCCAGATACCCTTGTTGCTCTCCCCGTTCCTTCATCATGACACCTTGTTTCAGTGTTAGCTCTTGCAGGAAACCATTCAGTTAGGGTTCTGCCAAACACACTTGAAGAGTCAGTTGGAGAACTCTTCAGCTGTATAAGGGTTGGACTTTTTCCTTGTGCAGTTAAGAATAGCCATGGGGCTGTCTCATATTAAAATGTGAGCTCTGTCATCAGCCACAGAAGAAATACAAAGCCATAAGATGAGCTCCAAATAAAGCAGGGGGTTGCTGTGAAATACTTGTTAGAGAAACTTCTCTACATGTTCATTTTAAATGAAATTTAAAATTTACAATATTTCAAGGAAAAGCAGTGTTGGCCTGTGTTTGTTGTGTACTCATGACCTTTGTATGTAACCTTGGCATCAAGAGGTTGAGGAAGGTTATTCCCACTGTCTGGCATTCACCTTCAGACCATGAAGCAGCACTCTTAAGTACATAGGAGACAGGAGAACACTATCACTTGGATAATATTATCTTAACCAAGCAACGGTTGCATAAATGGGGACAGGATCTGTCCTAAGTCACATCCTGCTCATGTAGGATTTGGTTTGATACCTAGTCCACTAAAGATATACACAGAAAACGTGTTATAAAGTAACTCCCAAGAATCCAAATGCAGATCCTAACATGGACAGGGAAGTTGAACTTTTCTCTCAAAACTATTAGGAAGAGAGTTGCAGCTCTGATAAATGGTGCTACTACTTTCCCAGGGAGTGGCTTCCCTACGCTGAAGTTTTGTTTCCTTTCAGAAACAGCAGTTTTTCAGGAATTTCTTCAGGCGTGGCAATGGCTGTAGCCTGTTCTGCAGAGGGACAGATCCTTTCAGAAAGTGTTAAGAAGAGAGCCTTCTAGAGGATCCTTGGAGACTTTTCAAAACCTTACATTAGTTAAGTTTTTCAGCAGTGAAACTGGAATATAAATTTACAATCCCATACTAAACCCCCTCTTCTTCCCTCTTCTCAACCCAGTCATTTTCTCCTGTGACCACACTGTGTTTTACTATCCTTCAGCTTCCTCTCTGACTTGAGGTTTGCAGTGTAAACATGATGACTGAAATAATTTTGGTTATAAATAACAACCTTCTATTTTTTTTGTTGTTTATTTTTAGCTTGATGCAGCACTTGAGAGGCTAGTGATGTGTGTAAACAGGGTTCATGAAGCAGACACATGGGGAGAACTCTGTTGGTGCCTTTTCTGCAGAAGGGAGTGGTGTCACAGAATCATGTGACTTCTCCTTTCTGCACAGATACTTGTTTCATGTCTGCGTGTTCCACTTTGCCTCAAAAGTTGAACCAGCTGCTAGAGAGCATTGGTGCACTGAGATAACATGAAGTATAGAAATTATTCTGGCTGAATGTGATATGTATGCATTATCTTGGTTTATGTTCTCTCCTGTGATCAACTGGAGCTTTGTGCTGAAGACTGTTCCAACAAAGTTTTTGGCAGTGGATTATCTCTGGAAAAATGAAACTGGCTAATGATTACCTGTCTCTGGGGTGGTGAACATTCTTATCAGTCTGTTTAGGCACAGCAAAGGGGTCATCACCCATGATACTGTTCTGATTAACTTATCTGATTCGCTGTCAGTAGCAACTGCTTTTGACAAGGGGAATGAGGATGGCAGTTCAGACCCAAGGTCGTTGAAGTCACAAAAAGCAGGAGTAGGAATGATCATACTGACATGGGTTCTCATGGTTGTCAATGTGTTTGCACTGGAAACAGAAGCCATCTCTTATCTATATCTCAGAGGAAAGGAGACCAGTGTTCTGCTGCTCAAAGTGCTCCAGGTGTTTGTCATGTGGAATTGATTAAACAGCTCAATCATCCTAATAGGTTTCTAAAACATTCTCTTGTTGAAAACAAACATAAGATTGCTGGTTGATAAGAGATACCATTTAGATACTAATGAATTCATTAGTCCATGGAGTAAATCTTTGGAGGCTAAGGTATTTTTTAGCAAGGAACATGAAATATAAATTATCCCTTATCAGTTACATAATCTTTTTTTTATATTTAGAAATATATATGTCTGATTTGTTAACATTTTGAGAGACACCTCACATGTTATTATTGTGCTCTTTTCAGTGGATATGATCAGTTTATTAGAGGAAAATATATCATACTGAATCCAACAGCCTGAGGAAAGTGAGGCTGCTGCTCCATATCCCCAGATCCAGCCAGGCTTAAGGCTGAAGATGTATTGCCCATAAACACACACACACAGAACAAATGTACACAACATATTTACATTTAGACATGGCAAGTCATGCAGATGAGACAGGCAACACCTTCCTTGTCCCCCTCCCCTCTCTGGCTAAGCAGGATCGAGATCCAATAGTAAGAGTATATGTACCTATGTAGAGATACACACACAGGGGAGATCCCTCCAGCACCTAGGCTCAGACACCCAGTCTGCCCAGTAGCTACTTCATCCATTCTCCCCAGTGCTGGCAGCTGGACATGTGAGCCCTCAAGGCTGTAGCCCCACTCCGGTTGTTGGTACGAACCATCACATGTGCGCACACGGGACTGGTCAGGACTTCCAGGTCCCAAGAGCTGCCCCCACCCCGTGCTCTTACTCTTACAGATAGGCATGTGCTTTCACACCCTGAGCAGGCAGGGATTGCCGTGGTCCCAGAGCTGACCCTCATGTGCTGCTCTGGACTGGTGAAGGTGAGCTTTTGATAGGCTGATGGCTCATGTGGTGGACCTGGCAGTAGCCCAGCAGGGTATTATCGACTCTCCATTCTGCTGTTGTTCCTCTGAGTAACTCTGTGGGTGTGCAGAGAAGCTTTTATCATACAACCCAACACAGTTTATGTAGCCATGTCACCTTTCTGGGAAGAGTGGAAATTTTACCTGTTTAAAAGCTGCATAGAAATTTAAGGTCTTGGGTTTTTTTATTTCTTTTTATTTTCCCCAAAATTTCACTACTGGAGTTCATTTCTTAGATTAGGATTTACACAAGGAAAATTCTGTTTGTTTCACAAGTTATTTCTAAATTTGAGAAGTTTTACATGAAAGCTTCAGGTCTAGACAATCCAGTCGTTAGTGGCTTTAGTGGGAGTAGCGGAGGAGGAACGAGGATGATAAGCACAGTCCAAGAAAACTAGAAGAACACATTCCTTATGACCTCACCCAGTCATTTTACACCTTTGTGCTTCTTTTAAAAAACAAAACTTTGTACATATGACTCAAAGGGAAAAGTGGAAGGGCATAGGGCACTGGGGAATGAGGGCAGAGAGGAAAGAAAGAAATGAGCGAACATGTGGTTCCTAAAATCACCTGGGTTTGTGTCTCGCCTCTTCAGACAGTTGGAACAGACCTTGCAATAACTCTGCTTTTCAGTGTACATTTGGCAGAACATATTTTGCATAGAGTGGCAGTATTTCCTACCTGTATTTGTAGGCTTAAAGATACAAAATACTTCATAGACTTTGCAGCTCATGATCAAATGTGGAATTTCCTGGCCCAGGACACACTATAACACAGTACTAGTACTGTCCATCTGTGCTTTTCCATTACTTAAAGCAACTCTGTGCTTAGCTAGCAGAAGAAAAGTTTTCTGCTCTTTTAAAACAGGCAAGACAAGATCTGCCACTGACTCTCCTCTGTTACATTAGGCAGTTCAGTTGCATTCAGCTTCTTTTTTTTTTTTTTTTTTATCCCCACAGTTGCATTTTGAATCTAAGGAACAGCAGCGAATTCATCATCCCTATTAATTTTATGACTGCACTCTGATTCATGTGAATTGGATCAAAAATTATTGTCCTCTGCAAGAATCAGTGCAGATGGCTTGACAGCCCTCCTTTATCAGCTAAGATTGGGAAGAGAAAGTACTAAATTATTAGTGAGAGTGTTATAAATTCATGTTTGCTTCACCTTTTTTTTTTTTCTCTAACACCTTCAATTTGATAATAGCAGTAAAGACATGACAGGCCTTTATCAGTCAGATAAAGAATTGCCAACTCATAAGTCTTTTGCATACAGCTTTTAACTACTTCAGCTCAATTCTTATCTGGCTGATAAGAGTAATGGCAGTCTTTCTTACAGTTTTTTAACTTTATTCTAACCATGAAGTTTAAAGGTCGTTCGAGAGCAGTATTGCTCTATCCGCCATTGCCTCTTTCCTTCGGATAAAGGTCTGTGAGTTTTCAGAAATCACAGTGGTAAGCTTTGTCTTCGTGAAAATGACAGTACCTTCTTTTGCTCTTCCTCAAGCATTCTGGGAGTGAAGGGCAAGGCTGAGTTTCTGAGCCTTGGATATCTCTGTAGGCATTTTGTCTTAAAGCAAACACTTGGAGAGATACTTCAACCAGTCATGAAATGCTGCCATTTTGCTACTCTGTGGACAGTGTGTATCATCTGTTGTAAACACAAACATCTCAATCTTTGCTCAGTGTGTGCTTTTGCAAAAGAGATGGATAATATTAAAGACTTTAATCTTTATTGTATTACTTACAGCTTAGCATGTTCATCTGCATAGGCTTCCTACCATTCTTGCTTGAATTCATGTTACTTGGGATGGTCCATTCTTGAGCCTTGAAAATGAGCCAGTCCTCCAGGAACCTTCTCTTCAGGACCATATCCAATGGGATTCTTCTAAAGCAGGTCCCTGAACAGGCTCTCTTGAAGTCTGGGATTATAAGCCTGCTGCATGTGTTGTTTCTCTCAGGATTCTGAACTCCACCATCTCATGGTCACTGCAGACAAGGCTGCTCCCAGACTTCACATTCCTGACTAGTTCTTCCCTGCTTATAAGTATCATGCCCAGCAGAGCATATCTCCGTGTCAGGTCCTCCATCACCCATGGCAGGAAGCACATCACTGCACCTCAGAAGGTTCCTGGGTTGACTGTGGCCCACCCCAATGTGCTGCTCTTCCAGCAGGCACGAAAGTGGTTAAAGTGTCAGCGTCACTGGGCAGAAGCTAATACACTGGGATTCATGGATAGCACACTGTCTGTGACTGGGCAAGATGGGAAGTAGGAAGTGCTGTTTGTGGGTAGGTAGACACTGACATGGAAGAAAAGTGCTGTGTATGTTAGTGGTCGCACGTACATCTTGGTGTGAACAGCATTGCTGTAAATATGAAAATGTTATAATATGGAGGTGAGAAAAAAGCCAGAGGGCAGTTCAGATGGAAATTGCTGGTAAAACAATCCTATTCTACTGTTGACTGGATCTAAGTCTGCAGGTAGGAAGAAAAAAAAGTTGTAATTCTAAAAGTTACAATTTGCTAACACAAGAAAACAATCTACAGCTTCCTCCTGAGGAGAAGAAGAGGGGCAGACGCTGATCTCTTCTCTCTGGTGACTAGTGGCAGAACACAAGGGAATGGCCTGAAGTTGTGTCAGGGGAGGTTTAGGTTGGATATTAGAAAAAGATTCTTCACTCAGAGGGTGGTTGGGTGCCGGAACAGGCTCCTCATGGAAGTGGTCACAGCACCAAGCCTGAGTTCAAGAAATGTTTGGACAATCCCCTCAGGCACATGGTGTGATTCTTGGGGATGGTCCTGTGTAGGGCTAAGAGATGGACTTGATCCCTGTAGGTCCCTTCCACTTTAGTATATTCTGTGATTCTGTAATTCACAAAACGTCATTCAGGCTTCTTGATGAACTGAAACTGTGGAAAGACATAAAAGAAGCCTCAGGAGTACAAAGGGGTACTTGATATGATATTGTTCTTACAATATCTAAAACAAGTTTTAGATGTTTCACACAATAAAGACTGTGGTGTAAATAAAAAAAATTATAATTTTAGTAAAAATATCCTTTTATGACTGACAATATAGGGAAAATGTTGCTTAAATAATAATGGAAAATTAAGAGATGCTAGGCTGTGTCTGTCCTAGGAGATAGAGACCAGCAAGAGTGGAAAATTCCAGCAGCTTCATCAGTCTGAAGGCTTAGATAGCAATATCGATATTTTGTTGCTGCTCAGACTTGCTGAATCAGAACATTGGACCAATCATGGTTACCTTTGTCTGAGTGTTTAGATAGCAATTTGTTTAATTTCTGCATGGTAACCTTTTCCTAGGAAAGTATTGATGTACAGCTAAAAACTGAACACCCCTGGGTGAACGCCCTTGGTTGAAGGCAAACACATGCTTAAGTGACTTGCTGGACTTGAGCCCAAGGGCCTTGTTCATGATTATGGCTCTGTTTCCCGTTGTACTCACGTTCTGTCATCAAATGCAGCACTAGCCAAGCATCTCTGCTTAACGATACAGCAGCCCTGTCATTTTGCTCATAATTTGGAGTTATGTTTCTTGCCCAGTATTTCTAGAAGCAGCCAACACGGGGCAAAGGAATTAGCAGCGTGTCTCCTAAATATGTTAAGATGTTGATGGCACTGAATCAGACAGACCAATAGGTCTTTACAAACCTTCTGGCTAGTTTTAAAATTGTGCACGTCTACTGATTCCTGTTTTCATGGGTGCAGATTGAGAACAGCAGTAAGTGGCACATCCATTGAAATAATAATTGTTCGGAAGTAGTGAATTGTGCATCCTTGAGATGCTCTCTGGAAAAAGAAGCCTCTGAAACTGAGGAAAAAACAGGTGAATGAATGCAGGAAGCAACTGAACTATCTGGAAGAAAGAAGTAGGTTTCTGAGTGTTAAAATCTGAGTTCTGCCTTTTGGAGATGGATATGCCAGTGTGTGAGTAAGCAGGAAGTAACTCAGCAATAATGTCCCTCCAACAGTGACGTATTCTTCAAAAACTGAGGGAAAATCCAGGTAAGCATGAATAGAAACTTCCAACTTTGTTTCAGCTATTATTTACAGAGCAATTAATGCAAAACTTTCTTTACCCAAGAGAAGCACAAATTAATGGCTTCCATATACTAAAGACTGCACGTGGTTTATTTTCTTACTGATGTTACAGACTATTCAGTTAGACTGTAGTCACAGTTCTTGTCTCTAGCTTGTCAAAATACATTATTTGAAAGGAAATGCCAAATCTGATGTTAAAAAAGCAATGAAACTTAAATTTTGTCTTCAGTCAGGTTTTTCAGTGAAGACTGTGGAACTGTTCTTCCTTGACTCCTGCTGTGTGAGATCAGCTATGGAACATGCTCAAGAACATGAAGCATGTCCTGAACAAACTCAGAGGTATTGTGTAGAGAGACCAATATATAACCAAGAGCTCTTGCAAGGACAGCTGCACAGGCGACAAAGAACACCTCAGACTTTAAAGCAGAAGATTGCACATTCTTGTCGGTAGGGTTTTGTCTTATCTTTTATTTTATTGGTTAGAAATACTCTAATTCTTAATTGATGCATGCACATAGCTGATAATCTCTTCAAAGAAAACTAAAAGATAAAAACACTAATTCTTTGATTATTCAGCAAAACTGTGAGGGAGTTGTATATGTGTTTTTAATGTTAATGCATAACTGTATTAGAAAATGTTGGATACAGTAGTTGAATTGACTTCATCAAAGTGCAAAGGGAAAATATGCCTCATAGGAATGTGAAGTATTGGTCAAATCACATGACATGAATTCATGAGACCCAGAGAAATATCTGTCCTTTTTACATGGAAATACAGCCAAATTTGTGCTTCACATGATCCTTTCACAGAAGAATGTTGAAGTATGACAGTTGTGTAGAAATCTAAATTATAAGTCTAATAAGGTCTTACTAAAGGCATTCTGTAGCTTTCAATTAACTGCCTTGGAGTCTTAAGTATCATTTGGTTAGACATGAAATGTCTTTAATTGTATTTCTCTTGCTCCGTGGTACCAGAGAATAGTGAAACTTACTCTAGTTAAGTTCTCATTAGCTTTATGTTTATCCATGCTTCATTTGCAGAGTTTATTCAATTTGTTGCTCAAACTTATCTGTCCTGAATAAAAAATATGTGGATCAAAATGCTCCTGACCCATGACTTCTTGTGATACAGTTGCTTAAACATGGGGAAGTGTGGATGACTCTAGTTCCTCTCTCACTTGTAGCAACAAGCTTCTTCACTACGCAATTTAGTCCCATGAGAATTTAGAAATGCTAACAAATCCCTGCAAGTCTCTTGCAATTCCCCGACACAGAAAAGCATTTATACGATTCAGTGTTATGTTTTTACCCAAGGTTAAACTTATCACAGTAAGTATGATGCATGGCAGTACTGGATACAGATATTTGTTTCCTGGCTTTATTCATTTGTCCCGAGTCAGGGTTTCAAAAGGTTGCTAACTCTGCTAAGAGCCACAGCTTCAGTGCCTTTCCTTTCTGGATGAAGAAGGGTTATGTTCTCAAATTGCCTTAAAGGCAACCTGTCAGTGCTAGCAGTGATAGTAACAAGTACTAGTTAAATTAATAGATTCAGGTTTTTTAAAGCATAATGATATAAAATGTTATAATCAAACAAGTATAAAGCACACAAATAGTAAGTGGGAGAAAGCGCTGCAAAGTACTCTGATGAGTGAAAGCCACTATCAGAAAGCAAGTTATCCTTGGGGGATTTTTACTAGGAATGATCTCAGCAAAAAGTGTTGTGTGTCTGTTCAGTTGTGCATGGGCTGGAACAGTTTCACTTCCCACTGACCTGCAGCCTCTCAAGACTGTCATTCTCTTCTCCAGTTCCATAAAGTTTGTGAACGGCACCAACATGTGATTAAGTGTTAAATTAACTGAAGGCATAGTTGTTTGTGCTTAAGCTTGTCCAGAAATAAATGTCATCAGGAGCCTGAGCCTGCCTTTAATGAAGCTGTTTTCCTGCTAAGGGTGAAAGACAATTTTTTTCAACCTGTTTGTCTCCTGCTAGTGTCTAACTTTCTTTCTGCTTTGTATTTTCAGTTGTACTTCTAAGAAAGCCAAGTCTCATCTTTACAGTTTCTTACCAATTTTAAAATGGCTTCCTCGTTACCCAGTGAAGGAATACTTATTAGGAGACATTATCTCAGGTGTAAGCACTGGAGTTATGCAGCTTCCTCAAGGTGAGTGTACCTCTGGATTTAATTATCCCTTCTTTGCTTTTTCTGTGTGTGCTTTTATGGTAGTGCTTGGCTCCCTGAACCAGGTGCTCCTGAGAACAAGATGTGTATCTCAGGTGTGTGTGTGGAGACCAGTATGGCATTCTACAGACCAGCCCATCATGATGATTCCCTTAAAACTGCAAGTCAGTGATATGCAGCAAGCTCTGAAAGAAGCTTCCTCTCTGATCAATACCCACAGCTCTCAGTGACAGAACAACTTTTCACAGTTTGTGTGTCTAAAGTTTTGCAGAATGTACCCAATTATGTACTGATCTCATCCTTCTGCAAGTCATAGCAAATTTCCTACAGAGGGGAGCAATGTCTAACAGACCTCTAGAGAATGTTTCAGGAGAGCAACTGCTGTAAAGTAACCAAACTAAATTCAACCAGAGAAGAACATTCAAGAATTCAAAGACTCATCCCTCTTTTTCTCTTAAGGCTAGAAGCTGGAACCATAGTAGTGGGCAGTGATTTACATGGTGGAAATAAATCAAAAGTGTCTTCTATGGAAGACAAAGAGAAAGCCAGTGTTCACCATTCTGTTCTTGATGCATGGAGCAGTGGAATTAAGCATATATAAGTTTACTTGTGTGTTGACTTATTTCACATTTGCACCTTGCTTGTTCCACTATAGGTTGAGGAAGGTCTGAAAAATTAATCTGTAAATCCAAGAAGCCTAGATTTTAGTAGGTGGTAACTCAGTAAAACAGTGAAATAACTTAGTCTGTGTAGTTCATTTATTTCTGTAGCTTCCTGGTTTTGTGTAAATTTTATAATTAAGGTTATTTTTTTTACATGCATGTAAGCATCAGCTTATCTTAAACTGATAACTGGTTAACTGTCAGGGAAATCTGTCATCTACTAGACACAAACATTACCAGTTGAATACTGAAACAGAATTTAGGACCAGATAAGGACACTAAAATTTAAGTGGTCAGCAGTGAACTTTATACTTAATTTTGTGACTCTGTTTTAAAGTAAACATTATTCATTTGATGACTGCAAACATGCCCTTAAACTGCTCCTAATCTTTCCCTTTCTAAAAAGACAAAAGTCGAACTTTTATTTTTCTGGAATGGATGTAATTAAAGCAAACATGAATTCAAAGAATACTGGGAATTATTCCAGACAGAACTACAGTGACCACGGTGTTTAAGCCTGACTCTTATCAAGTCAATATCTTTTTTAGTTCCTTGGCACTGACAGCCTTTAAAAATGCCAATATAAATGAAAGAAAAGGAATAAAAAAGTATTCATATCAGGAACTGCACATGGACCCACCCTCCCAGTTTTGAGACCACTGATTTTCAGATCTGGTCACTTTTGCTGTTAAGTTCAGCATCATGTTAAAGGCCAGGCTGTTACAGTACAGACTGTTTTGATGATACTGTTGTCATGAGGGGCAGAGAACAAATGTGGGATGAGTTTCAGAAGTACATAATGAAAAGCTCATTGCTGCAAGACAATAAATGGTACCCCCAGTCCAGTTCTAGTAGGAATATGAACTCTTGGCTAGGACTGAGACATTTCTTAGGGCATGAGCAAGGCCCTGTCTATGAGTTATAGAACAAGAGCATGTGGATCCCTGCACAAAGGATCTTGACAGAAGATCCCTTCCTAGTTTAGTTCTTTTGTTGTAACCTGATGCTTTGTCTCCCAATTTAAATTAATAGGGAGAGGTGTTTATGGGTATCACTGGCTTTCCATGGTGGGTGAACCTTTGCTTCCTTTTGTAATTGTACTGGGCCATTGAGCCTTTTGGTGCTAATGTGTACTAGTCTGTCCAAGTGTGGTAAGAGCACACAACTTCCTCAGGTCTTACCAGCCTGCATTTGTGAAGGTGCAGAAGAACCAGGCCAAGCCAGGACACAAGGTTTTCTCCTTGAAGCCCATTTGTTCTGTTGTGGTGTCTTAATTCTCATTAACACAAGCTTGTAGAACTATGGATTTTGCTGGAACTGCTTGGGACAGTTACATGTCATATCACATGGTGCTTGTGAGCCTTGTCCCACGAGTCACACAGAGGGGGGAACACCATGGAAAGTGTCCCTTCCCTGGTGTCCCTTAGAGCTGTTGTTCCGTTACTGTACTTGCCAGTCCTCCCTGCAAATAGGAACAGTGTGGATTGAACTTCCACTGCATGGAACTGGGCAGGGCTTAATGACAAAAAGGACTTCATTTTTGTCAGGGGTACCAGGGTACCAGGCTGTATAACCTCTATGACCTTACAGATTGACAGAAATGGTTTTACATTTTGAAGTATGTTTTGTGGAAACTGTTATGTCATCCCAGTCATTCTGTGGTGAGGGAGGAGGGAAGTGTTTAATCGGTTATAGGTTACCATGAGCATCATGTCTGATCAGAAAAAGAGGACAAAATCAAACATGTGGTTATGGGGATTTGAGTGTTTCTAATCACAGTCTTTGGCAGATGAAAACAAAAGCAACAAAAATTGTTTGTTGGCTGTTAAGAAGTACTTTCTCCCACAAAGGCGAAACAGTGAGTGCCCAGGTGCACAGATGTACACGCAAACACTCACACCTGCAGTGCCTGTAATTAGGGACTTTGGTTTCCTGACTCAGCCCATCATGTTTCTAGGCACTGCCCTAGAGTATTATGCACATTAAAGAATATTCCCTGCAAGACCTCATGTTTTTTTAAACCTGTGACAAGTCACTAGATTTCCTATTGAGTTCAGTTATTGTAGGCTTAAATCCCTTTGCTTCAGATGGTTTCTTTATGTTGTTTGCTTAACATACATGTTTGTGTCTGTTTTCTAGGTTTAGCCTATGCTTTGCTGGCAGCCGTTCCCCCAGTGTTTGGCCTATATTCTTCATTTTATCCTGTTTTTCTATATACCTTTTTTGGAACATCCAAGCACATATCAATAGGTATATCTGTATGGATAACTGAAAGTCTGTCTGTGTGTATGTGTTTAATAAAGTTGTAAAAAATAAAATTGGAGAAATACAAAGTGTAGTTATTTTCCATAAATTTAAATTAGGGCAAATAGGAGAAACACAAATGTGTCAAACATAAGCAGTGCTTTTTATTGTTAATTTATCTGCTCCAATTGGAAAGGAATGTAAGAACATCTTTTATCAGATTAGATCTAGAAATGTGAGCTCCTGACCTATAATTTCATCACTGCAATCAGTTGTCTGTATGGCCAGGATGAATCTTTAATTTGCATAATAGAAACTGAGATGGGAAAAAAAATGATGGTATTTACTTACTGCAGAGGTGTGTATTCACCATCTAACTAGCCTTAATGGTGCTAAGTACTGGAGCAGATTTGGAGACTAAAAAGAACATTATTTAGATAGAAAATTCTATTTTAGTTTAATTCCACACATCTCTTAATAAGAACCACTCCTTAGAAAAAAGAAATTGCCAGGATTTTAGCTAATTATTTTCCTCTCCCTCTTATTTCAGGCACCTTTGCTGTGGTTAGTATGATGGTTGGTGGTGTTGCTGTGAGAGAAGTGCCTGATGAAATGATTTCTCTGGATTTTAATTCTACTAATGTTACAGATGCTAGGGATGCCAGAAGGGTGCAGGTAGCCGTGACTCTCGCCTTTCTTTCAGGAATTATCCAGGTACGTGCTCACAGTTTGCTGTAAGGGCAAGTTCAGGTGCTGCTGCTACTACTGGGTCATGGTGGATCCCCTGTCAATAGACTCGTGCTTCTGCACTGCCCCGTGTGGAGCACAGGCTGCCTCAACAGGAATGGGGAGGGATACATTGGAGGCAGGTCTTTGGCACCTTGCTGGACTGGGAAAATACGGGATCCTCTCCCCTTTCTTTTTTTCCTATCTCATCAGAAAAACTTAACCTCATGTTCTCTAATCTGTCCATAAATGCACATATGTTTGTCCATAAACAAATACATATGTTTACTCATTTCCCACATTGCACCTACCAGTGGCATGGAAGATTCTGTGCATTGATGGCCGCTTACAGAACTGTGGCTTTAGAAAAGTTCAGGTTTGCCTGATCTGGCTTGGGCATTGAGGAAAGAAGTGGTGTCTTGTGCCCTGTGTGCTATATTTGGGTTGATGTTCAGGCTACATGGGAGTCACATGGCTAATACTTCTCTTCTGCATTAGTTGTGTTTAGGTTTCCTTCGATTTGGATTTGTGGCCATCTATCTAACGGAGCCTCTGGTGCGAGGATTTACTACTGCAGCTGCAGTTCATGTCTTTACTTCTCAATTAAAATATTTCCTTGGCATCAAGACTAGCAGATATAGTGGACCCCTCTCAGTTGTATATGTGAGTATCTTCATTTACTAAACATGCAAATTCTGCTTTGTCTGGATCTAGTACTTAAGCTTGTTCCTGTTTTTTTTTATTATATTGCCACTAAGTAGAATAATGCTTCAGTATTGAAAACTGGTTGTGAAGTCTTTAAGTGCCACAGCAATATGTGAATATCTGAAAGTGCAACTCAAGTGTGACTTCATAGATCAGCACGATCTGAGATGGGCAGATTTTAGGATTCTGCTGAATGTAGTTTTATGATATGAACAGATATTGTTCATTGAAGTAAGTCTCCTGTACACTGGGGGAAAATGTGCTACTGAAGTGCTTCACTGTAGACCAGGCGTGTTTTGCAGAGCTAGGAAATATGATTCTCAGAACCTTTCCACTCCTGAATGGAAGAAAAGGGAAGATCTGAGATGTCTGTGAAAACCTAAGCCTTTGAGCAGACTGATGGCTGAGTAATAATGAAGCTTTAGGATTTCCACTACGTTTAGGCTATAGAAAATACTTTGTGGAAATCTTTTGGTATGTTTGTGCAGATATAACAAACCTTCTGGAAACAAGTCTGCATTAATGATTAATTCCAAAATTTGCTGTTTAGTTCACTTATCTGAGAACCAGACATACTAATTGCCAAACAAATAGGAGGAAAGATTTACATT
Source organism: Manacus candei (assembly GCF_025592945.1). NCBI lineage: Eukaryota > Metazoa > Chordata > Aves > Passeriformes > Pipridae > Manacus > Manacus candei. The sequence goes on along the minus strand of NW_026138111.1, from coordinate 1,285,717 downwards.
TAAGACGTATGCTACCAGGACATCTTGAATGTATAATATCCTGACAGCTGCTGTGATTTTCCATCTGCTTAAAGAAGAGTATGTTCATCTTCTTTCAAAGACTTCTTCAGAGGTTGTTTATTTGTTTGTTTATTTGTTTGTTTTAATGCAGGAGAAGAAGGAGGAGTGATTGGTATGGGGAATCATTTACCCTCTAGCAACTTGAGTGTACCAGCAAGCCTTCTTTTCTAACATCCTTTTAATAGTGTTTTCAATTAAAATGTATTTGGAATAATGGCCAGTTCAGCAGTGTTGCAGGATCACTGTTATTTAATCATATTGTTATGGTAACCTCAGTGGTTGTATCAGCAGCTTTATTGTTTTAGAACAGTTTATGCAGCTCTAAGTAGATGTGACTTGCCAAAGAATATTTTAAGGTATTAAAAGGAGTTTGCATTTATTGGTTTCAGGTAGCTGCCAATGTGAAATATGTGTGAAAATGTTGAGGATAAGAGGCATGATTGAGACTTTTTCCCCTTTTATAGTTTTTTCTCCAAATTTTTGCCCCCTCTGGGGGGGCAAAAAGACTGATGTAAATGATTGCAAGTACATCTCTCTCACTGAGATACTCTGGTCTTCTGTGTCTTGTGGGAACAATGGGAATTTTGGTGAGGCACTGGTTCATTGTGGTTATAAATGCAGAATAAAACCAAAGCAAAAAGTACTGTGTAATTTGCTCATTTGTGGCAAACTTCCATGAAGATTATATTTCCTTAAGAATAATTATGATGCTTCTGTTGTGTTGCAGAGCATAGCTGCTGTGCTTTCAAATATAACAATGACCAATATTGCTGCCTTGATTGTTGGATCAACGTGCATTGTTCTGTTGCTGATTGGCAAGGAAATCAATGACCGGTTTAAGAAGAAGCTCCCGGTTCCTATTCCCATGGAGATCATTGTGGTAAGCCAGTTGTGAACTTCTATGGCTAAATTGTATAGCTTTTCTAAAGCTGTGGAAACTATCTCATGTTCTATCATATCTTACTGAGCTTGGGAGTAACTTCTGTGGAACATAATTCGTTTGAGCCTTGATCCAGTCAAAGGTTTGGATATTCTTAAAATTAAGGACTGGCGTGGCCAGATGGTTGGCATAAAGTCCCAAAGAAGAATTGAAAAGCAGTTTAAATACCCACAGTCCTCTATGGCAATGGGTAGATATGTTTGTTGTAAAACCTTCTCTATCCAGGAGTTTGGGCACCTGAATGGGTCTCTACAAGACAGACCTCTGAGAAGCATTTCCCACTTGGAGTCCAAGAGCTCAGAAACCCCTCCTGAAGGAAGGTGCTTCCAGATGCCTGTTCAGAGGTTCTGCAGGGCTTGCTCACTTTTTGAAATGCACTAGTAGAAAGAAGAACAGGAACCAGCAGGACTTACTACTTAACCTTCCTTTCCCTACTTCTGAGGCTGGTAACTGACTGCAGCACTGATTCTGTTTCAAACAACTGTTCTTAAAATACATGGATAAAGCAAACCACTTAATACACATAAAGCCTACATCTCAGACAACCATTCACCTTTAAAAGGGATTGGATTTAAAAATTAGTTCTTGGATAATTAGTTCCTAGAGCTCTCAAACAACCTGCACAAAATGGAGTCAAGAAAGGGAATAACTGAAGACACAAAGAAAAGTGATGCTGGTGAGACAAGAGAGAGGTGGTGTAATAGAGTATTGCTTGATAGTAAGGCAGTCACAAAGTGATATTAGACCTGTTCCTTTCTCTGCTGGTGCATCAGTTCTCTTTATAGATAGCAGGCTGTGCACATAAAAATAAGGCAGTGCACACAGGCATGAATGTCCTTGCATTTAATTTTTCCAAAATGCTAATCTGCCTGAGCTTGGCTCAGGCAAGGGGAATTTGAGTGATTCAGATCATACCATAGCCTGTTCCATTTAACTGTTTCCAAAAAAAACTTTATAAAATCAGGATGAGTTGGATGTGATGGATGGAAAATTGTGATGATTCCTCCTTTTTATCTGCTTTTTTAGCCTCTAACTCTTAAAAAACTGATTGACAAATAAATGTAATCCCTTGTATGTATTACTCATAATCAGCTAACGTTTATATTTCTTCAGGTGGCTTTACTTCTCTTTAGACAATGTTTACATGTGTTTGTGGATTTTTAGGTCATTATTGGCACAGGAGTTTCAGCTGGAATGAATCTGAATAAGTCATACAAAGTTGATGTTGTTGGGAATATTCCTCAAGGGTAGGGATGATACATTCTTATCAAAACTATACCTTTTCTGTATTACATGTAGCTTTTATTATATTAACTTCTAATTATTTATTTCATCTCCAAGGTTACGTGCACCAGCAGTTCCTGAGATTCAGCTCATCCCAGCAATATTTGTGGATGCACTAGCAATAGCAATAGTTGGATTTTCAATGGCTGTATCAATGGCCAAGATCTTTGCCCTTAAACATGGTTACACCATTGATGGGAATCAGGTAAAAGCAGTGAGGTTGCTTTGCTGAGAATTCTCAGTGGCACCTTTGTGACATAGTCGAAGTAGAGTGGGATAATGGCAAAAATGTTTTGTTTTTTTTTTTAATAGTGGAATTGGGTCAGGCTTTTGGCCTACACATTTAAAGGCCAGTAATTATTTTAAGTTCTTCTGACTGTGTTTAAATAACTCGTTTCACTTTTAGCTTCATTTTGGGAAAGTTGCTTCTGTTACACTTGGACATGTGCATGAATATTAATTGTTGAGACAGACATTACTTGACTTCACTGTCCTGTTGGACATTTTCTCTGCTGTCTGTAACAGAGCAAAGCATGGAGTTCCCATGTGATAAATACAGAGCCTTATGTGTCAAAGAACTATTGTCTAAGGTTTAGAAATTCCAATGAAGTTTTATAGTTTCTTCTTATTCCTATCCATTCCAAATGAGTGACTTATTTTCTGGGGCAACAATTGGCCCTGTCCACTACTTAGCATTCTGATCATGGTTTGAATAACAAGGACTATATTTAGGGACTCCTTAAATCTAAAATGATATCTCATCCTCACCTACTCTGTCCTTTCTGTGCAATTTAGAATAAATATTGCAGTTGGATTATTGATCAATACCATTGTAGTGTCAAGGGAGACAAAGAGTCTCCCTTGTAACATTTCCTAGAGCATGCATCTGATGCAGCACAGATCAGCTCTTCCCCCTTCTCAAAATTACTGTCTTCCTCTGAGAGTAAATGGACTTTAAATGACTTTTACCTGCAGAGTTCTACATCTGATCAGACGCATCTCATCCTTAATGTCCTTGTTCTCTGTTACCCAAAGAGAGAAGAGGACAAATCTGTGGTTGCATGAATGGAATCTGCTCTATTTATGTTAATCATCACTGACCTGAGTTAAACATCTAGATCTTTTCCTCAGGAGGTGCCAGATGCTGCTTCTCCTGGGTGTTAAACTGTAGAACTCCTTGTCACAGTATGCAGTGCATGCAAAGTGTTTAAATGAATCAAAAAAAGGATTTTCAAATGCAAAGAGGAAAACTCATTGAGAACTATTGAAAATGTACGACACAAACCAGTCACAAATAATAAGAGGCAGAGTAGCCTGGGGAGGCTTTGTTACAAGCAAATCATTTCTTAGACATCAGAAACACAGTGCTGAGGCAGATGGAGCTCTGATCTTACTTATGGTAGTAGTTCTTGTGTGGGATCTTCCTGATGAAGCAGTGGACACACGTTGGGATTTCTTCATGTAGAGCAGTGGATTACCATCCATGGAAACATAGGCAAGGCTGCTTGTGGTTTTTAAACACATAGTTTAGAGTGGGAAGCAAAGAATAGTTTTTGCATGAGAAACCATTTTCCATGTATATTCAGGGTTAAAATTCAAATTCTCCCCATGTTGAAAGAATCCTTAAACCAAGCAATGCTGTCATTCATTTTCGTTTTCAGACTGATTCATTCCTGTAACATTTAGAGATGGAAAATGTCTCCCATATTTCATCAGAGACTTTATTTAACAGATGATTTAACATGCATCAACTTCTGCATGTGTGAGAACCACAAGTATAAGGTGCAATTAGGTTGCTTATTCTCAACAATGAAGATGCTAGAAAGCACTGTAAATAAGATGTGGTTGTTAATATGTATGGATAGCTCCAGCTGTGTACAGCTGCAAGGTATGACTGCCTCTGAGTTCTTTTTGCTCTATTGTTTAACACAGGAACTTATTGCCTTGGGAATATGCAATTCTGTGGGGTCGTTTTTCCAAACCTTTTCAGTCACCTGTTCAATGTCTCGGAGTCTTGTTCAGGAAAGCACCGGTGGAAGAACTCAGGTATGTAAACCCAAATTTTGTGCAAAACAAAGTTTTCTTTCTGGAGCTCCAAAACTAAAGCCTGAAGCTTAGCTAGATAACCGTGTTTCTCTGCCTGGGCCAGAATAAATAACTGGAGTTTCCCCTGTTTCAAATCCAGACTTGGCCAAGATAGAAAGCTAGAAACAGCTAAAATCTGTGAACTGAGAGGGAGAATCAAAAGTCATTTGAACAGCTAGCCTTATTGAAAGCACAAGGGATAGCTAATCAGTAATATTGCCCCTTAAGGGCACTTATAAATAATTTCTGGCTTCTTTTGTTCAGATTGCAGGTGCTCTCTCTTCAGTTATGGTTCTGTTGGTACTTGTGGCTGTTGGATACCTCTTTGAACCTCTTCCACAGGTAAGGGTGTTTTGCATGTTAGGCATTGCATTGTCAGTGAACAGAGTCCCATGAGTATTGCTTAAACTAGAGATTTTAGGAGGGTTAATAAGCAACATAGTTAGCACGTGATCCAGAGCCTTTAAATTTTGTATGCATTTTTGCTGTAAGTTGACCTAGAAATAAATAATGTTTTGAAAGATCCAGCATGCTTTTTGTTGGTTTTTTTTAATATTGGATACCCTGGACTCTGTCTTTAGAACATAAAGATGATACCTACAAGCAATTCCCCTTTAAAATTGTTTAGGTTGGAAAAGACCTTTAAGATCATTGAGTCCAGCTGTTAACCCAGAACTGCCAAGTCCACCACTGAATCATGTCCCCAAGTGCCATATCTACATGTCTTTTAAATACCTTCAGGGATGGTGGCTCAACCACTTCCTTGGTAGCCTATTCCAATGCTTGACAACCGTTTCCATGAAGAATTTTTATCCAGTCTAAACCTCTCATCCTGTCAGTTTTTACTTGGGAAAAGAGTTCACCTTGCTACACCTTCCTTTCAGGTAGTTGTAGAGAGCGATAAAACCACTCCTGAGCCTTCTTTTCTCCAGGCTAAACACCCCCAGCTCCCTGAGTTGCTCCTCATCAGACTTGTGCTCCAGACTCTTCACCAGCTCCACTGCCGTTCTGTGGCCACGCTCCAGCATCTCAATGTCTTTATTGTAGTGAGGGGCCCAAAACTCAACACAGAATTTGAGGTGCAGCCTCACCAGTGCCACGTACAGGGGGATGGTCACTGCTCTGGTCCTGCTGACCACATTTGATTGCAGCTTAGGAGTTCTGGATTGATGTTAAAAACTTTCAAGTAATAGCTTGGCCAGTAGAGGGTTGGTGCTGGGTTCAGCATAATGAGTTGGTTTTGCTGTACTTGTACTTGTTTGTATAAAAATATATTTATGTGAATAAGTATAATCTGACTTTTAAAAAAAAATTTGTTTCTGGTGACGTGCAAAGGATGGTACACAATTCCTGTTTTCTTTTTATAGAAGTTGGACCTTGAGTTACACCTATGTGACTGTTGCAGGAGTTGTTTCAGTATATTGTAGAGAAACTTGAAACTGAGATTACAGTCTACTGCTTCAGGCACTATAAGTGTAGCAGCATGGAACATAGGCATATGTGATTTGTTTTGCTGGGAAAGAGTAAATCAAACTGTACTGAACTAGTTTACCATTTCTGCAACTGCAGTAAAAGCATATGTCCACTGAACTGCTTGAAAAGTTATGGGTTTTTAAATAGAACTTCTGTTCAGTGGACTTATATCAGTTGTACAAAGCATAGAAATACAGTTATTTGTGATACTTTGAAGTTCTTATTTGTCATTGGGTTTATTTTGCTTCTGAAAATTGCATTTGTGTATTGTTCTTAGACAGTGCTGGCAGCAATTGTCATGGTGAACCTGAAAGGAATGTTTAAACAGTTTGGAGATGTCACACACTTCTGGAGAACCAGTAAGATTGAACTGGTGAGTAATGCACGGCTCAGTGCCTATATTCCACTACATTGCATTTGTTGCTACTCCCAAAACAGGGTAGAAACTTATCAAGGAGTTACAAATTGGTGTTGCATTGCAGATGACATTAAGACATGATGCTGTAAGTACCCTGGGAGAGTGATCTGTTGCAGACAAGAATATTTTTGTTGTTCAACAATCTTGTAACTCAGGTCAGAAGTAGTTTGGTTGCAGTAAAAGCAAAGCTCTGGCAGTGTTGCTATAGGAACTGCACTGAAGGCTGTGGGAATGTCTGAGAAGAATCTGAAAAACAGAGTAACAAAGAAAACTACTTGAGGGTGTTTGCCATCTTTTAAGATGAACCAAAAACCTGGCTGGAGTGGGACAGAATTAAGAGTGCATTGGAGGGAACATTTTGGTGGCATTTTTCTCCTGGACTGATGGAACTAAGTGAGACACTACTTGTGGGCCTTGAATATTTATTTTTTTAATCCTGAGGTATTTGGAGTCTGATGGTAGCATGGGATTCCTTGGAGAACAGGAGTTAAGGCATTAATATGACAGTTTGTCAGATGTTACTTTGGAGCACCTTGAGCCTTTATGCCCTTCTGAAAGGTTAAGGCAATTCCAGTCTGCTCTCATGATGGATTACACTGTAGCCTATTCCTGAACACAAGTGATACATGGGTTTTGAGGCTGGATTATGCTATTGTTTTTGTTGTTAACAGGAAAGGATGCATAATAATTCAGACCTTCTCTTTGTTTTAGGCCATCTGGGTGGTAGCTTTTGTGGCTTCTCTTTTCCTGGGACTAGACTATGGTTTGCTTACTGCAGTAACGTTTGCAATGATAACCGTTATTTACAGAACACAAAGGTCAGATTTCTTCTTTATCAAAATTAGTGTTTGCTGATCTTCTGTGTGCTTTTGTTTGTTTAAGGGGTGCCGATAAACAGAAGTCCATTCCCCCCTCTTCAACTTCATGCAGTGTAGAATTTACTTCCTAATGTAGGTCATGTACTTTGGCTCTGATCCAGGGTTCATATTTTCTTTTTCTGAGAACAAAATTTCTAGAGGGCATGAACTTGCACTCTCAGTAATAAACAGAAGATTTTTGATTTCTTATACTGGTTAATCTTCTTGTTTATTTTTTTTTATGCTTAGAGTTTGAAAATTTAAATCTGCTTGCTGCCAATTTCAGTACATGATTATGTTTTGTGTGCACTACTTGTCATAGACAAGCAGAAGTTGTGTCCAGTTATCAGTAGATGAATATTTAGGTATTTTATAAGAAAGTTCTAATTTATTAAAAAAACTGTGCCTGTTCTTGTAGTTTTTCAAGTCACTTCTCCCCATTGAAAGTGACAAAGCTTTTACTGTGAAGCTTTCCAGGTCTACAGTGAAATGATTTCTTGCATGTGTGAATTGGACTGTCATGTGAGGCTTCTGGGCTCAAGGTCTGGGACATCTAGGTGGAAACTCTATAAAAGTCTTAGTTTTGGTCTGCATTGGAATGAAAGCAAATTGTGAGATTTTTAACTCTGCAGAATAAGATTATTTTTTTGCCATCTCTATACAGTTTTGTTCTTGCAAACAGTAATGTACTTTGCTTTTCAACAAATGACAGCATTACAGTGCTAAGTTTAAAAACCGTTTTTGCACTGACAGAAGCAAACTTCCTTCTTAGTGTGTTCTGGCATAAACTGGTGACTGCATTTGACCGTGTTTAGATACTCTTGTACCCGACAGGCCCTGCTCAACAACCATTTAAAATAAGTTTTAATCAGTATCAAACACTCACTTTTCCTCTTTATAGTTGATAATACTGAAATATTTGTCTCCATTTCTCTCTAGTCCTCAATACAGAATCCTTGGTCAGATTCCTGACACTGACATCTACTGTGATGTGGAAGAGTACGAAGAGGTAGGAGTGTGTTCTTCTGCATTGAGGAGTTTAATGTGGTGGAGCAAAGGCAGCTGTGGCAATTTGCTGCAAAAAGTAGCTGTGGCAATTAGCCCTGCCACACTGCACATACAATGCTGTCTGCCAAGTATTCACCTGTGTTGAAGTGAAAAATGATGAATTTGGTTTTAGTAGTAAAAACTGTTTTTTTACTAGTTGCATCGTACTAGCTTGTTCAAAATGGTAAGGTTTATAGGAATACCACTGCTTAAACCTGCTATGTAGATAAGTGCATACCAGACCACCTTCTTTACCTGTGTGTCCGTATTGCATGGAATCCATGGAACACAGGATCCAAACTTGTATGTTCTTCAGAATTGCACAGACTGTTCAAAACACCATCACCCTGCCTCCACTCATCCCTTGCTCATTAAATATGCATAATTAATGGAACAACTGCTCACCATGCACTTAACTTCTTATAAATGTCATCTTGTTCAACCAAAAGTTGGTGAAAACATTACATTTTGTCAGTGTAATGGATATAAACGTGCTCTATTTATTCACAAACAGAAAAAACAATTTTCTGCACTCTCTGCCATGTTCTCAGAGATACTGCTATGAAGGCTGTACATCCCCTTTACTATGGAACCAGTCTGTAAAAGCCTGTGTGAAAAGATGATGCTATAATCTGAACATTCTCTCACCAGCAGTTCTGCTTTAAATATGATGCAAAGCAGAAGTATATTGGGCATGTTTATAGCTGTTTGTAAAGGAGAGGAGACTCCTTTTCACTTACACTGAATACAGTCAGCATTTCCTCCTCCTGGGTAAAGAATGGGGTTGGCAGCATATGGCAGGCTGGCTCTGCTGCTGGCTGGGTCATTTGCATGTAAAATGTCAGAGTTCAGCTCCTTTGGAGATGACTGCATTTAAAGTATGACCTGTCTGAAGGTCTGGTTAAAACTAAAGATTTGAAAGGTTGTTTTCTTGGTACCTGAGGAGTCAGGAAAGAAAGAGAGAGAAAGAGGGAAGTAAGTCATTATGCCTTAGAAAGGGAGGCTAAAAGATCTGCATGATTTGCTCACGGTAATACCAGCTGCAGGATAGCAACATCAGAGAACTGCAGATATTTAATTCCTTTTTATGGCTGTACATATGGTTGTTATAAAGAAGGAGAAATGTTACCAGGCATTAACTGTGTGCAGTATTACACTGGGAAAGGGGGAGGTTCTGATCTTTTGGTTCGCTTTGCTTGCAACAATGCCAACCTTCTTTATTTAACATATGCTGAGAGACATTCAGGGTTGGCTGTTACTCTGCTGCATGTTTGTGTGTCTTGTGATCACACAGGTCCTTTTCTTATATTTAACTGTGCCCATCCAATATTTTCCTTAGGTTAAAGAATATCCTGGAATAAAAATATTTCAAGCTAATACATCACTTTATTTTGCTAATAGTGAGTCATATGCAAGTGCGCTGAAGAAAAAGGTGAGTAAAACAAATTCTTTAATGTCTGTGTCTTGAAAATTCAAACTGGCTTCTGAAACACACTCAGATCCCTTTGTGTAGCCCCTAGCACAACGTTTCTCAGCCTGTGGCCCCTGGTGATCAGTGATATATGAGAAGGTGACCCTCCAGCCAAATACAAATTATCTTAGGAGGCAACAACATGGTGGGAGGGAATAAACAAAGTGTAGCTTAATACTGACTGTTCATGAATGGAAAGTCTGGTGTTTGCAGAGCACAAACTGGTCAAATCTTTTTTTTCAGAAGGAAATTAGTTGCTGAACTGAAAGCAAAATGGGAATAAAAGCTTCCTTGTTCAGTGACTAACTTTACCGGAGTGTAAGAGCATGGAATACTGTGGGCATTTAATGACTCTCATGGGGAACAAATTACTTGCATACAGAGTATGCCTCATCTCTGTCTAACCAGTGGTTTGGGTGGGTGGGAATGGCAATGGCAGAACTGCCTGACCCACTCGCAATTGTACCTGTACTAACTTATGAAAAATTTTTCTGTAGCTCCCATGATGAGTCTTATGCAAAACAGGTGGGTGGTGCTGACCCTCACAAAACAAGAGATATTAGTGATTACTGCCCAAATGCACTTCTCTCCCCTTCGCTCTCTGCACTCAAATCAGCATTCGGTTGCAACACAGCACTCTCTGATTTCAAGAAAAGAATGAGATGCATCTCTCCCTCGTCTTGTTAACACAGTGCTTGCTAAGATTATTCCTTCTTTATACTGCTCTTACTCCTTCCAAGGGAAGCTGAACAATGCAGGCTTGTGTTTTAAATTTACGACAGTGATTAATTCGGTGCTAGTTGATACTGCAATGTCATCCTAACAAGCTGAATCTCCTCGGATTGTGCTTTCTTCTCATGACAGACTGGAGTGGACCCTTGTGCCATATTAGCAGCGAGGAGAAAAGCCCAGAAGCGACATGCCAGGGAAATAAAGGCAGCAAATGAGCACCGAAAGAAAGCTGTATTGAAACTAGTGAGTTCTTCAGTAAATATTGACCTGCTTTATCAGAGAAGATGCTGCTTTCTGGGGTTACCATTCTTGTTTATACAAGGTGCAAAGTGCTACTCAGGTGGGAGGAAGGCTTAGGGAGCAAGCACTGTGCAGTGGGGACAGGTCACTGAAGGAACAGCGCTAGGATCAGAGGCTCATGGCTGGATTGGATAATTGTGTTGGACCTTGATTGCACTGAGGTAGAACACAGTGGCACAGAGCCTCTCCACACTGTCACACTGTCTCAGCAGTGGTGTTGGCAGAAATCAGAGGGACTCTCCCTCTGCTCCCCTCCCCATGCACTTGGAATGGTCATGTAGAAATAAGATATAATAAAATTAATTCAAATTAGCAGCCCCTGTAATAAAAGTGTGCCACCCTCCTGATCCTGGCTTGGCTAAGTGGGGCAGGCACACTGAGGGGTTGTTTGGGACATGCTTGTGCCTTTATGCAGGTTTAAACTCATCTCTGTGGTGGGAGCTGGCATGTGCTTTTTACAGTGAGAAACCAAAACCAGGCCTAACTTGAGAGCCCAATTGCTCTTGTTTCTTTTGCATATATAGGGCTTGACAGGATCAGCAGGGATAAGACAAGGAAATGGAGTAAAAATGTATGAACAGGTGTCAGTGTTTGAAGGAAATGGGTAATTCACTCCTGAGAGTGAAGCTTTAAGCTGCTTGTATGTGACTGTCGAAAGGCTGGGCATGAGAGAATAAACCCTGATATGTGCAGGATGCGGAAGTACGTGTGCAAGCAAAGCCAGTTTCTGTGGGGATTAGAAGCTGAACACCTTCTAAAGGCTTAAGGAACAGCCGAGTTCGGGGAGGAAGGGGATCTACATTGAAGAAGCACTGAATGTCATTAAGCTTTATTTATCCTCTCTCCCAGACTAATGACGTAGAAGCAAGTGTAAAACACGAGATAGCAAATGATGACTTACCCGTGAATGGAAAATTTGCAGATTCTGCTGTACAAGACGTGTCTCCTGATGAGCATGAACATTTTGTGGAGACCAAAACCAACATTCGTTCTTTAATTCTGGATTTCACCCCGGTGAACTTTGTGGATTCAGTTGGAGCAAAAACACTAAAATCAGTAAGTAGGGCTTTTTTCCCCAGAAAAACCCATAGAAAACTTTTAAGATACCTAATAGGGAACCTGTAAGCATGAGACATGACTGCCCACTCAAATATAATCCAATAATTCACCTAATCACTGTTTTAATCCTTTAAGTTTTAGCTGAATGCTGGGGAATGTGGACTGTGCAGCTTTCTCAGTATTTGGCTTCCAGAACTGTGATGTGTACAATGATACATCTGCATTTAACTTCAGTTTAACTCTGTTGCAGATTATAAAAGAATACAAAGAAGTTGGTGTCTGTGTCTGCATTGCCTGCTGTAGTGGTGAGATGAGATTTTTTTTTTCTTTTTGTGAGTTTTATGGGAGACACTGTGTTTTATCTCCTTCCCTCTGCTCCCGGATTTTGTGCTGCCAGGTGCCTCAGTAGAATCAGCAATTACTGCACGTAAAATTGGATTTGAGGAAAAGCAAGTCCCTGTGCATTAGAGCCTTCACTTTAGTGAAAGTAGAGCACTGATGTAATGAACACTGTGAGCACTAGATCATGCTCCCATTTCTTCCAGCTGGCCAATTGTAAATGCTACACTAAACTTTGTGTCTTGAAGTTGTTGTAGTAATGTAATAAGAAGAAAAGCCTGAAATGTTCCAAGATTCCAATGTTTGGAATTGTAGCATGTTCTGCCAAGAATATGGCTCTGTGTATGTCTGGATAAGAGAATTGCCTCTTTGAAGTAGAAGTAGCGTGGGATCCATCTGGCTATTTTAAATATTTTAAGTAACAGCAAGTAAGAGAATAAGTTGTTATCTTCTTTCTGAGATGCCATTGCCTTTCATCTCTGCACTTGGGTTTATTTGCTGATGTTGTGTTGTGTTTTTGTTTTGTAGGCCCTGTTATGAATGAGCTGACAAGACTGAACTTTTTTGATAAGGCTGTAACAAGAGAGTTGCTGTTTCACAGTATTCATGATGCTGTCCTTGCTTGCCAAGTGAAAGATGGGTCTGCTTTCACAGACTGACTTTGACCTCTGAAGAGTGGCATCGAGCAAGATGGAAGCCAGATTTATGCTGATGGAGACTCTTTCTGAATATTTAATTTGCACAGTTTGAAGAGAGCCTAAGGCTGTTTGTATCTACGGGTATAGGGTGATACTTATTTTTTGTAGGAAGAGTGGATAAGGAATTGGAAGCCTTCATGCTCTTCAGTGTTTTCCTTTAATCAGGGTATAGCCTTCCAACAATACACAAGCACAAAATTATGCAAGAAGAGAAAATTCAGTGTGTTCTGCTGCAGTCAAAATCTAGTAGACAAGGTGACATTCCTGTTCCTGTTGAGAAAATGGGCACTTTAACTCACTACAAGTGGGATCTTGCAGGAAGTAACTGTCTGCAAGTGCAATACACTGTACCAGTGTCTTTAAAGAACTTTTTTAGATGGCTTTTAAAGCCTGATGTCAACATTTGCATACAACAGATTCATACAATTTATAATAATCTGCCAGCTGGATTAATGAATTCACACTGGTGGCATTTAACTGCTGCTGTTTTTAACCCTGGATGGTACAGTTGTTTGTTTTTTTTTAAAGATCTAACCTGTCTCAACTATACTCAACTCTTCATTTTTGCTATGAGTGGACATGGAATCAGAAACTCATTGTTTAATTATTACATTATCAATATGGTACTTTTACTGCCAAAACCTAGTTAGACTTTCTAGAAGAGAATACAATTGATTTTAAGCTAAAATTAATTTAGCTTCAAAATTTGAAGACAAAACTGGTTTGAGGCAGGAGTGAAGTCTATTTAAATTAAGAACTGGTGCCCTAGATGCAGCCTCTTAAGCTGGAATGAAAATGTAGACACGGTCTAAAGTCTCAGTGGTCCAAAAAAAAAAAAAGAAGTACTTTTCTTTTGCCCATCTTCCAGTAGTGCTGCTTCTGCCTCAGCTTTTAAGTGCTTTGAGAAATAGAGTTCAATAGAACTCAAAAATGTTACATGTTTGGGTTTTTTAGAAGAAACAGTAGTGTGGGAGTTTTTTTCTGTCAGCCTGGCCACTGTGGTACTGCCTCACTTCAGGTGTGAGATGAAAACCATGAAAATGGAAAACATGCAAAAGAAAGAAATCTTCAATGTGTTTCCCTCCCAACAGTCACTGTGAAGCTCAGCAGAGGTAGGAATCTGTCTCTCTTCAGCTTATTTCGAAAGCTCAGGGGAAGTGGGACACCAGTGACATTTCATTTGGCACCCTCAAATCACAGGCCCTGCACATAAGGGAATTCAGACACCTTCCTCACTTCTGATCACAGAGTGTAACACTTTCATTTTGCTTCAGGCTCCGTTGTGATTAGGGCTTGCTTCAGGTAAACCAAGTTTCCCAAGAATCAGGGAAGTCAGGGAAGATTTTTTATTTCCTCAGACTCCCGTGCCAGTTGGGATAGGAAGCTTTCTGCATCAGAAATTGCTGCTTAGCTGGAGTTCAGAGGATGAAGTGCATGCATGTTAACACATTGTGTGTGCTTATTTAAACAACTTTTGGTACATTTTATAATGTTAACCAGTTCAACAAGCCTTTGTATCTACATACAGTATATTTTTCTACTTTCAGCTTGTTGCAGCTTCAGTTTTTAACTCCGTAGTCTCTTCAGTTCACATTGAAATCCTATCAACTTCCAAAATAAAGTGATGTCACTTGTCAAAATTTTCCACTTTGTCTTGGTGAGACTCTGTATGAGGGACAAGCTGAGGCCCCTGGATACAAGAGTCTGTTGCCAAGGGGCGGGCCAGGAGGAGTTGCCACCTCCAGGCAGGTCTTCCCTGCTGTGCCGGTTCCTGCTCCTCACCCTCCTGGCTCCCTCACCCCATGAAACCCTCTCCTTACCCGGCTTCTGTGGGATACAACTAATGCTGTGTCTCCCATCCTGGTAGCAACAGCTGCACTTCCCAGGGAGCTGCTGGAATGCTGGACTGAGCACCTTTGCCCAAGGAAGTCCCAGATCCCAGCCCATGTGAACTAGTGCTCCTGCAGCCCACCAGCACTGCTGGTAACTGACCCAGGAAAACAAAACCTGGCAGCTTTTGCTTAGTCTCTTCCTGTGCTTTGCTGCCACCAGCTGAAGCACTGCTTCCTGCTGCCAGCCTGAGCTAGCTCTTGGAAAGGGAACTAACTTCCCCTTTCCTGCACTGATTAACAGACTGCTATCTAAGTTTAAATCCCGCTTTAGGCTTGTCAGTGCTAGATTAAACAAACCCCTGTCCTTTAAACCTGTAACACCTCCTTCCCCTCTCCAGTTTGTCTCTATGGACAGGATAGTGCCTCCACCCCTTGGCTGCTGAAGCCCCACCACAGCAGAAGTCACTTCATAGCCCAAGTCTGGTTCGATGCCTCTTAACAATCCGGGTAATATTCCTCTCCCCCTCCTTTTTTGCAAGAGTACTGATGATATAAATTAGGATACCTGTAAGATCGAAACTCTCTTTACATACTTCACTTATCCTTCTTGAGTAGAAGGTACGCTTGACTTCGAGTGCTGTTCCTGGTAAATAGAGATACTGTCAGTGCTGCTCTGTCAACCACCTTCCCCTTGGGCTTAAAATGAAAAGCATTGTGTCCCACCAATAAACTAGCATCTCTCCCCAACATATTCTTCCCAAAAGGACACATAACCATTGAGATGAGCTCTTCAGCAGGCATGGGCAAAAACTTAGAATTGCCTGAGTTTGCTTTTTCAAGATACTGACACCAGCCAAAATCCTAACACAGTGCACGTGCTGTGTACACTCTCCCTATTGCACACACTTCCTCTTCAAAGAAAATAGAAGTGGCTTCACAATTTAAACTTGTTAAATTGATGTCAGTTTTATCAAAATGAGACCAAATAAAACTCTCACTTCCAAGACAAAGCAGTTCCCAAAAACATTTTTCTCCTCAGTTATTTCTTCAAGCTCTTCCCCCTTCCAGATAACCACTTCAATGCAACACCTGAAAATAGGAAGATGAAGGCACACCCAGCTCTACAGGAACATGTCGGATGGGTGACGATTAACCTTTTAAGGCCTGTTGCCAACAACTGTCAGCCACTGCCCAACTATGGAGCACTGGGTGTCTGTTGTGGTCATCCTCTGTGTGTAGAGGCATCTCAGACAAGTCATACAACGCATCAAAGTGCACACTAGTGGACTGATGTCAAAGTGTTTTAGAGCAGGATCAGGGAAAAGCAATCTTTCTTCCCTTAGCACTAAGAAATTACACTTACCTCTTCCTCCTTGACTCTCTTACTGTTTTGTAAGAAACAAAGAATCTCAACAAAAGGGATGAAGAAAACCACTGGAGGAAAAACAACCAAGCTGTGATGGTACCAGAGCATTCACTCAGGGAGAGAAAAAATGTCCTTTTGTGTTCTCCCTAAGCTGGGCAGTGACTCAGACCATCACACATGCCTTCCAGTGGCAGCTCCCGAGTTTTCTTAGGACGCACCTACACCTCAGTGCTGAGCATCACACAAACATTTCTCAGTACACCCGGAAACTTAAGGGTCCTTCACACCTCTATGGCTCAGATTACAAATTTTGGGTTGTAAATGGTGACCAGAAATCCAAACTTGGGATGTCTAACACTGCCTAGGTATCTGATTTAAAATTATCTCACTCCTTTAGGTTGTGTTAACAGAATCCCTTTGGGATTTTTTCCCTGCAGCAGCAATACTCCACTGGTGTAGAACACACTTGCAATGAACACACATCTGCTCTTTGGAATACTCTATTTATTTCTGGCTTCCAAGAACAAAACATTAATTACTACACTTGTATTTGTGTTCCGCAGAAGGTTTAAGAGGAACATGAAAAACATTCCCTGCATTAGTTGTAGGTCATGTAGCGGGGGGTAGCACTGAATTTCGCATAGGATTTAATGACTTTGTTCACTGCTTCCAAGAAATCCTTCTCCGTGGCAATCTTCCGGCGTGCTCGGATGGCAAACATTCCTGCCTCCGTGCAGACACTGCGTATCTCGGCCCCTTGGGAAGAAAGGGATAAAACAATTCAACACTGACAGCGGAGACAGAGCACACACAGAATTGTTTAAATAACTGAACACGTTCAGCTCACCTGTGCTGTTGGGACACAGCCGAGCCAACAGCTCAAACCTGATGTCCCTCTCAACACTCATGGAACGAGCGTGGATCTTGAAGATGTGAGTTCGCCCCTGGAAAAAAGGGTGGAGGACAGAGGTGTTCATGGCATGAGAGAGATGATGACTCCAGCCTGCAACTGTCCACATCCACAGCATGGGCACACAGAAAATACATCCTGTATTTGCTGCCCAACTATAGTTTCCCATGTCTGAACTGGAATGTTTAAGTTTCCGTGATACAAATCTAGGAAAATAGCTTTAAAAATAGCTTTAGTCATGGAAGTATGTCAAGTAATCTCTCTCAAAAGAGCCAAAAGAAAACACATTCCAACTTCTGAACTGTATCATGGATCTAGTTATAGGATTTTTTATCTGTTGAGTCAGGAACATCTGTTGAGCAGTGATTACAGCTGTTCACCATGGCTTCTCAGCCAGGGGTGGGATCTGTGCAGTGTGGGAAAACCTTTGGCACACCTTTAATCCCCCAGTTTTCCAAATAGTTTCACATCAGTTAAGAGTCCTGCTTTTGTTAACTCTCATGAACTTCCAGACAATAAAGCCCCAACTGAAGAAACACTCTGGCATCAGAACACACTTGGCTGTGGAAGAGTGTTCTCACCTCCAGGTCAGGCAAGCTGAACTCAATCTTCCTGTCCAGCCTGCCAGGCCTCATCAGCGCCGGGTCCAGAGTGTCGGGTCTGTTTGTGGCCATCAGCACCTTGATGTTGCCCCGTGGGTCAAACCCATCCAGCTGGTTGATCAGCTCCAGCATCGTGCGCTGCACCTCATTGTCACCCCCGGCCCCGTCGTCAAAACGAGCACCTGGAGAGGGAACACAGGAATTCCACAGCAAGGGAAATGATTTTAGATGGTACCCAAGTACTTGTGATGAGTTAAAAAGGTGTGAGGGGGTTATTTGGAAACAACACATTTCAAACCAAGAGTTAGTGCTGCTATCTGTCAGATAAACTAACTGTTGGATCTTCATCCTTCATACCAAAGGGCCTGTACCTCCCTGTGTAACTGGCCAAGCTGCTGGAATTTATAAGTGTAGTTTGTTTGTTTTGCCTCCCCTCAACCAAAATCCTCCCTTGTCTGTGTAAAAACTGTTCTACTTCAAAGGACCTAAGCACTTCCTTTGAGAAAAAAATTCAATGTTCAGGCAGTAACAAAGATTTGGTGTGTAGGCCAGAAGCTGAAGGGGGTTTAAGTTAACAATACTTGTTTGCAAATATAATACAGAGATTCTTCACTAAAGTTCAAATAATCTGGGTGTTCCAAATGTACAAAAATGGCTTCTCCTTGGGGCTGTATAAACCACTTCCTGACAGCTTCCTACACATGGGGTGTGCTGGGAGTAGTTTTGCTAACAGAGTGTTTGCAAGCACATTTCTTGAAATGCAGCACTCCAGATAAAGAACTACAACATGAAAAGAAAACCTGGAAGCTCTCATATGGGATTAGAACTATAGCCACTAATAACATACCTCCAATGGCATCAATCTCATCAAAGAATATAAGACAAGCTTTTTTAGTTCTGGCCATTTCAAAGAGTTCACGAACCATACGAGCTCCCTGAAAGCAAAAATCAAGATTTTGTTAAGAGTTTTGAGGCACATTGAAGGAAAACTATCGAACTTTTCATGCTCCCAAACACTTCTAAGTTTCCAATGAAAAAACTCTTTTTATTTGTTCACATATATAATAGGACATTCATAAAATGGATGCTTAAAGTAATTTATAAAGGAGAGATAAATTACTGTTCTTGAACTTAGAAGTACACATGAAATAATTTACCTCAGGGTCAAGTGAGAAATAAGTGGCAGAGTTGGGAACAGAATCCTAATCCCAGAGTCCCTCCTGAACCACAGACTGAACTCTGCACTGCAAAACCCCTTTCATCAGTGACAGCAAACCTCAGGTACTTTCCCCATCGCCTGACCTGCAGCAATTTGTCTGACAACTCCTTCCCCACCTGTATCTGCAGCATCCAAGTCCATCCATCCCTCATTGCCACTGCAGTGTCTGGTCCCCATAAGGGAAATGTGCAAATCTCTCCACACTCCCTCAAGTATTTGCTCTTACCTCTCCCACATACTTCTGCACCAGCTCAGACCCAATCACCCTGATGAAGCAGGCATCAGTCCTGTTGGCAACAGCACGGGCACAGAGGGTTTTGCCTGTGCCAGGTGGCCCAAACAACAGCACTCCTTTGGGAGGCTCAATCCCAAGGTTCACAAATCTTTCAGGCTGTAATGGTGGGAGACAGAAGGCAGGGTTATGTGCAAATTAAAGATTATGTGCAGCAAAGCGTAAATACAAATTAAGAAAATCATCAGTGAAGGGCAATATAAAGTGGGCTAAGCTGTATTTCACTTGTTAAAACCAGACTTCCTTTCACTCCGCTGTTTACATTCAGCTACACTGTCTTTTCTTGCTTTTCCAGATGCTGACAGATGACCAGAATACTTCAAAAATAGTAAAGGTTTCAATATGGAGGTTACTCACATGAAGCAGAGGGGTTTCGACCACCTCTCTCAGCTTTTCAATCTGCTCTTTACAACCACCAACATCACTGTAAGTGACATCAGGCTTTTCTTCTACCTGCACAACAAAGAGGTGAGGGAGCAGTTACCAGCCTGGTGCTGTGAATCTCTCCAGGCTTTCACAGCCCAGAACAAAATCCAGCTAAAGTAATCACAGCTACAAGACAAAGCAATGTCAAAGTAAGTAAAGGGAGTTCTCACTTGCATCATGGTGACTGTGGGATCAATCTTTGGAGGCAAGGGGATATGGATTTGATACTTGTTTCTGTCCACCCTGGTGAGAAAGCATAAAGACCATTATTTTAACACCGGTTAATTAAACTGCAATGTAGAAACAACTCTGTAAATGAGAAGGTGAATTCTTAAACTGTTCTTTTCTCTGGCATGAAGACAGCCCAGCCCTGAAAGCTAATAGTCAGATGAGCTAGAAACTGGAATCCTTTCTGCAGAAAATTTTAAGGTTTCCAAAACTATTAATTCCGAAGTATTTTGAAAACTAATTTTCAAAATATCCCACAGAGCAAACTGGCAAAATATTGATTCTCAAAGTTTCATCTCTTCGGTGAACATTTCCTGGCTGCCCTGTAACTGTGCAAGTGCCAAAGAAGAAACAGACTTTGGGTTAGGCAGGCTCCCTGAGAACTGGGGCTATTGGGGCCCAGACTGAAAGGTTTTAGTCCGTAACATGTGGTTTTTGTCAGAATAACATCAAAATCAAAAGATTCCATCAGAGCATGCAGGTGAGCTACCAGCTTCCAAGAGAAAGACATTAGTGCTGTAATTTCAACCGCAGCAAAAATTTGAAATAAAATGATGGCTGTTGACATGTCAAACTAAGACATGAGACAACTCAGAGAAAGCTTTACTCTCCAGGAAGACTCGGAAGAACACAAAGACTTTGCATACCCAACTCTCATGCCTTCTTCTATGTCAGTAGGTGCCACCTGGTCACTGAGATCCACCACAAACTTGGCAAACTGCTTGACATTGATAATGTACTTGGGATCCTCGGAGTCTGCATTGATTATCTTCGTGCACCTAATACAGAACACACAGTTACACCTCCCGGCACACAACTTGGCTTGTTACCTGCATAAGCATCAAGATAAGAGACTCTATGTCCCAAGTACACCAAAATAGCTGTTGCACTTGTAATTCCATTATTATGGCATGATACAATAGTTGCAGGGATAAGTACAGGTATAAAGTTAGTAACACAGTTCCCTTATGATTCAGTGGTAAAAAGCACCTCCAATATGCACAACATGTGAACCTGATTTTTTAAAGAAGTCTACACATAAGCTATAAATCACATTTTTAACACTATGGAGCTCCACTGAAAGAGGAAGAGCACACTCACCTTGCAACTTGTAATGGTTGCTCACTTTGGAGAGTTTGTTTATCTGCAGCCAGATCCCAAAGAGCAGGAGGAGCCAGGCCAGTGTCGGATTCCTTGATTCCTGTGTGCAGGACAGACAAGCTGAGGAAGAAGCAGCTAAATGGGACATGAGCAATCCTTCCCACACCAAAACCTTAGAGATAAGCCTGCAGGAAGCTTCTTGAGAGGCCTCCAAAACACACTCACACATGTGTCTTTGATGGACTTCCTAAAAAACAAGTTTCCTAAAGAAAGACGTCACGTGACTGCAGCTAAATGTGCAGATCCCAGCCTGGCCACTCTTTCAAACAATCTTGCAATGTGGGAATATTTCAGCCTGACACAGATATCACAGACAGTGGATGTCTACCTTCCAGAGGAGGAGTGAAACTCTGCATGTGCTTTCACTGAGGGAAAGCTTCAGTGTGAGATACAGAAGCCAAAGGACTCCCACAGATGAAAACCTCCATAAATCTTCCAAAATATGGATATAACAAGTACCATCTCCACAATGTATTTGAGAGAATCAAGGTTATTCTACAAGAGAAGTTGTGGTCTTCCTGGCAAAACTGAGGGCCACTACAGGATTAGCAACAGGGCCACAAACATACGTCAGTGAAACAAAGAAAAATTAGGAAACAAATTAATTGCCATTGTTACTGATTTTAACCCAGCTGATTTGAAATTCTAACTGTTCTGCTACACATTTCTTCATTGCACAAGGACTGGTACCACTACTTCATTATCTAGTGTCAGAAAGGAGCATTTGTTTCATGCCGCTGCTATATACAAAAAAATTATTTGATTAAAAATGTGTTAAAATACAAAATTACAAAATCAGATGTACTGATTAACCCTGCCCAATCAGAAAACCCATCACCTACTAAGCAAAAATCTCATGTTACCAAAAAAACCCCCTGCATTCTCTTGAGAAAAATAACAACAATAAACCAATGCAGAAGTTGTTTAAAATCAGCATCTTAAAACGCTTGTTTTGGTATCTGTGGCTCTTTTGTTGAAAGCCATCTCAAGAAAGGCACATACCAGTGAGCTCATTGATCTTCTTAAGTAGTTGTTGAATATCATCTTCTACTTGCTTGATCTGCCTTGAGTACGTGCTCTGGCCCTGGAAAAGGAATATCACGTAGATTTCATAACTCAAATTATCTCATGTTTAGGAAAACACGACAAGAGCAGCTGAGCATCAAGATGTTCAACAGACTGTCCTGGTGCAACAGCCAACTACTGAGCACAGCCAAAAAAGACAGTATCAAGTTCCAGTAACAATATTTTTGTCTGCAAAAGTGAAGTGCAGCTACAGACAATTGCCTAATTGTGCAAGTGGAAATTTTCCACGTTTGTCAACTTCAAGGACCTGTTTTTCTTTTAAACTTGTTCAGCCTTATTTTTTCAAACTATTACTTCAGAAGTTTAAAAAAGTCCTATTAAAAATCACATATAGACAGAATTCTGAATACACTATCTGAAGACCATCTCTGAGTGCCTTACTCAACCTTTCTATCATCTGCAGAAGACAGCAGAAAGATCATGGGGCAAATCACAATTCTTGCTTGTGATAAAATGCTTTTTTTGATCTGGATCTGCCTAACACAGGCATATCCAGATCTGGATTTGCTGTACAAGATCCCTTTGCACACCACTGGTAATGAGAAGAGAAGCCACAGCGGGCACAAGATGTACTTCAGAGCTTTGTAGAGGCATCTTAGTGTCAACAAAATTCACACTTCTGCCAAACACTCAAATCCAGACATGCCCTGAGCTGCAAGTTTCATCTTTCAAGAGTTCTTTCACAGACCAACTGGACTTCCCAGCTGTCATAGTTTGAAATTGGCTCCCCCTGAGAGGTTGGGGGGGCTCAGAGGTGATTGGGTGCCAGGGTAGTGTTCCCTGGAGAGCCAGTCACCACTCATGTTGTTCGCTTCTGCTCAAAATCATATATCACAGCACCGGAAATGGTTGGCAGTGCAGTCTTGGCTGTTTTGCTGTTGGTGTCTGCTGCGTGTAGGTGGACAAGGCCAGGGGGTGGCTGGGCTCCCTCTCTTCCCCTCTGGGGGGGGAAGGGGAGCCCTGTGACCCCCCAACTCAGCCTTTGGCTAGAGTTAGAGTCAGCATTTGGAGTGTGTGTTGTGAAGGAAGACATTCACAGCACCTGAGGTAAGGGGGAGGAGGCCAGGCCTTCTTTTCTCCCCCCTGCAGCTGCGGGATGCTTGGGACAGTGCAGAACTGAACCGAGCTGCCTGTGGCCAAGGCTAGGGGGTTTTGTCCCCCCACTGCATTTAGGCTGGTGGGGGGTGGATTTTAAGGCTCAGCACTTGAGCAGAGCCAAGTGGACGGGCTGATAAATCAGCTCAGTGCTTGGGAGAAGAATCCCAGGTGAAACTGGAGACAAGCCAAGAGCTCAAGAGTTGCCTGCCAAAGCTGACCAGGGGCAGCTGAGAACTGATGTGGAGGAATGAGGATTCCAGGATGTGGATGCTTGATAAGCTACACTGCAGCAGCCTATGAACCAAGGTGGGACACCGAGAGGGAGAGATCACCAGCAGCAGGAGAGCAAGGACTCAAAGCTATCTTCTCAGACTTCATGAGGAGGAGAGACTACAACAAACAACTGCTGGAACTTGGTGAGGAGGGAGTGTTCAGGAGCCCAGAACACTCCCACAGCAAAAGACTGAGTTACATATCAGCCTTAAAGGCTGCTCCTGGACTAAAGTTAAAGGAGGGACTGGAAAGGACTGACTGATAGTAATGTTTTATATATATATATATATGTATATAGTTGCCTTTAGTTTGTATAGTATTTATTTGTGTAAATAAATGTATATACTTCCCCCTTCCCCTACAGAAGCCTCTGGCCTGAAAGTTTCTCTCCGGTGTTAGGATAAATTGTTGAGAAGGGGTGGGGGAAGCCTAAAAATTGGATTTTAGATTTCTAATGTGGCTCAAACTGCTACACCAGCAGAGAGGGGAGACTGGCATTTTAAGCCTTATTGTCCATGGAAAATGCATCCCAATGCTATGCTCCTTTGGACAAGGTCCATGTATCCCTCTCTGACAGCTTTTTAACATGATGCTAAAAGAAAGTCAATTTGAGGGCAGGAGTGGTCTGAAAGTTATTGTTTTTATAAACCAAGAAAACTGATGAGTGAAAAAGCCCTGGTAAAGCCCTGGCTGTCAGATGCCTGTGGTGATCAGCCATGAGATACAAAACAAAAATAAAGAAACCCTTAATTACTTCCAAGCAAACAAACCCACTGGATTACTTTTAGGGTTGTGGGTTGGGGCCTTCTCATTGGATGGTGAAAAGAGAGAGAAGATTTTGGCAGGAGAGAAAAGCATTAGGAGCCTAAGCAGGTTTAATAACTACTCCCTAATGACACACTCCTCCACTCCTGCACTCTATTCCCAACAGGAACTGCTTTTTGTCTTCAGCACTCTCATAAGTGTAGGATACTTACATATGTCTTCAGCAAGGCAATGTCCCCTTCATCCAGAGCTGAAACAAGACAGGAGAGACTTAGCTTCCAGTTTTAAAAACAAAGCCAACAGCATCGATTCTGCTTCTAAAAGATGAACACATTTATTTTAAAGAGATTCTTTTGAGTTTCTACTTTTTCACTGAACCAAAGTGGAACAAAGAAGCATCAGACAGCCAAGAAAAACAAAACAGGGTCTCCAGCTACTCTCTTCAGTCCCAAAACCTGCACCACCCAGAGCTCACAGCAAGCAAGTTCTGCCTCTTCCAGCTTCCTATGACTGCACAAAGGAGGGATGGAAGATATGAAAACTTCATCTTTTTAACTTTTTGGTTCTAAATGTCTAAGAAAGCATCAACAGAACACTTTTCACCACTTTCTGCCAGTGACGTCTCTCTTCCAAAAAGCTCAGTGTGGGCAGGGAACAGCAAATCTAAGCTGGTCTCAGTAACAAAACATCACTGTAAACTACTAGTTTTATTATTGTAAAACAGAAAACATGGGAAGGGTCAGATTAAATGAGACCAACAGTCTGGCCTAATATCCCTTCTCAAACAGGAAGGTTCACAAATGTGGCAAATACATGGTGAGACCCCACTCCTGGGTCACACATTATTATCCATCCTTAAACAACTTTGCTAATGTGAATATTTACGTTGGGTTTTTGAATCCCTGCAAACTTTCAGCAACTTTCAGCAAAATACACGGGAAGGAATCCCCTGGTTTAAATCATCAGCATTGTGCTGCCTTTTACTTGACTTAAGCCTGGAATCTAAAACTTTCACCTGAGCCTCAGAACTCCCTCAGAAGAACAAGCAGCATTGGCTGTTCCATGTGTTCAGCTCTGCATAGTCCTGCAGGGAGGCTCCAGGGAACCTTCTCCATTAAATAAAAAAACCAGAACTCTCTGTTACTGTCACCCCCTGCTCCCTTTCACATCACTTGCAGTTTAACACACATTCAAACACGCCCTCTCCCTTCCCCCAAAAGCTGTTTCCATCCACCATTCCTGGCTCTCAGTATCCTCTCTTTTCTAATTCCATTGTATCTTTTTAAGGCAGATGGAGCACAAACCACACAGTACTGATGACCTGGGTGCAGTATGCATTATATATATTCTGAGAGGACCTTTTATGTTGATCCTTATTTCTTTCCTGATTATTTGTACTACCCCATTGATTTTTTTTTTATAGCTACTAAACACTGTGATGCTGCAATTTAGAAGTCTTTCTTGAGTGGGAACAGTTCAAAGTCCATCACTGATTACATTTTGCCCTGCTTGCGCTCCTAGATGCATCATTAAATATTTACTAATGTGAAATAAAAATGCACATTAAATTGAAATAAAAAGGCACGTTTAATTCAAGCACAAGGAGCAACCAGGAATTTTCACACTGTGCCAGTGTGCTCGGAAAAATCTGCCACCTCTCCTGCTGCCACTGAATTACTAATGGAAGTGGCAAACTTTAAGATCATCAAGTCCAACTGTCCACCCAGAACTGCCAATGTAGCCACTAAATCTTGTCATCCAGTGACAGATCTAGATGCCTCTTGAACCCCTCCAGGGAAATGGAGACTCCACCACCTCCCTGGGCAGCCCATTCCAATGCCTGACCACCCCAACAGTGACAATTTTTTTCTCCAGTATCTGATCTGAATCTCCCCTGTCCCAGCTCAAGGCCATTTCCTCTGGTCCTCTCGCTACAGACAGGTAGAAGAGACTGGCCCCCACCTCACCACAACCTTCTTTCAGGGAGTTGTAGTTTTTTTACTGTATCACGTTTTATTGATCTTTCAACTCATCACTGAACCACAAAAAGCCTGTTTTTCTCACGAGGAACAGATCAGGCATTTTAGGAGTCTCCTACAAGACAACTAGACCTAAAAAGGTATCCTGTCTTCCTCCCCTGAGGATCTCGGCAGCTTTCCCGACCAGCCCCACACGGTATTTCTTCTCCCCGCCCCCATCGGTCCTTCTCTATTCTCCCTGTGAATTCCCAAAGCCGGGCCCTCACACCGGTGTTTATTTCGGCACTCGGAGGGCGGCGGCCGAGGCCAGAAGCCGCCTCAGGGACATTTCTAATCCCTCTTTTCCCATCCAGCCCCCCGGCCCCGCCGCTCCCGGCTCTGCTCCGGCAGCTGCTCCCGGCACGGTCGTGCCGCCCCCGCCCGCCACCCGGGCGCCGCTCCGAGAGTCTCCCCCTCTTCGTCCCTCACCCCGGATGGGCTTGTCCTCCTTCTCCTCTTCCTTGGTTTTCCTCTGGTCGGCTCCCAGGTAGTCCGGCATCTCGCCCTCCGCCCTTACGCAGCACGGCAGCGCTTCCGCCCGGCGCGCAAACCAGGGTGCACCGCGGCCCGCGCACCGGCATCTCCTTCCCCCCCGGGCGCCGCGGCCGCCGCCGGGAGGTTCCGCGCGCCGCCGGCGGCTCTCCCCGCCAGCCCCGGGCGGCGCCGGTGGTACCGCCCCCGCGCAGGAGCCGTCCGGGGCTGCGGGGGGGGTGCAGGGACCGCGGCAGGGCCGCAGCGGGGCCCGCGGGGACCGGGCCGGGCCGGACCGGGCCGCTTATGGCGCCGCACGCGGGCGCCGCCGCCCCGGAAGCGGCACGGGCGGCCCCGGCCGGGCCCAGCGCGGCCATGGCGCTGCTGCGCGGCCCCGCCGGGCACGGGCAGCGCTCGGCCGTGACCAGGCCGCTCTCCGCCGGTGAGTACCGCGGGCACGGCCGAAACACGGCCCTCGGCGCTTGCGCTGGAGCTGGGGAACCCCCGAGGTTTTGGGGAGCTTGGCTGTTTATTAGGCTTTGATTCTCTTCGCGTGTTGCGCCTTCCCCGGCGCTTGTTCCGCTCCGTGTGGGAGCAACAAGTGTGGGGTCGCTGCCGGAGGGGGAGCAGGAGCGCGGGGAGATCAACCCCAGTTTAGCGTTGCCGCCGCGGTTATCGCCTCCGGGAGCAGCGGGACTGTGTCTAATGTGACCGGACACGTGCGTCCCTCTAACTCCGAAACCCCTCGGAGGATGCGAGGGCGCAGCGGGGCGTCGGGAGGTCCCGTCCGACGGGCACGCGTGTGCTGGGGCTCTGTGTTTGAAGAGCCAACGAGGAGGTTTGGCGATCTGTAGTCTTGTGTGATGCAGTGTCTTTATGGGGTTTGATGGGGTTTAATTAAAAAAAAAAAAAGGAAAGAAAAAAAAAGTAAGCCACAGAGGGTGAAGTTGCTCTTGTGTTTTTGCTTGTAGCGTCAGTGCTCTGTCAAGTGGAACCCGTGGGAAGATGGTTTGAAGCTTTTATTAAGAGGAGAAACATAAATGTTTCTGCCTCTTTCCAGGAGCTGGAAGATGAGAAGGAGCTTTCTGAAGAGTCAGGGGATGAAGAACTGCAGCTTGAAGAGTTTCCTATGTTAAAAACTCTTGACCCAAAGGACTGGAAGGTATTCAGTTGATACAGATTGGTGTCAACTATTTTTGCCCATTAAAGCTGTCTGCTATTCCCAGCTGCTAAAGATCCCTTCCCACCCCTGTCTGAATTGTTTTGTGTCCTTTGGCATATATCTGGGTTGTGAAGGCAAACACATCATGATAAGATCTTAATCTTGAGCTGCTGCTTTTTATTTTACCGCCTGAAAGTGTTAGGAGTGTCTCTTCTGCCTGTCACCACCTCCCTTAC
Organism: Manacus candei; assembly: GCF_025592945.1. Classification (NCBI taxonomy): domain Eukaryota; kingdom Metazoa; phylum Chordata; class Aves; order Passeriformes; family Pipridae; genus Manacus; species Manacus candei. The sequence continues at coordinate 1,257,809 of NW_026138111.1, read as the reverse complement.
CCTGGAGTTATGTTGGCACTCTTAATATTAAAGACACCAGTTCAGTTTTCCAATAGTTGAACTTTCTAGTGCTGTGATACAATTTGGATTAAGCTACTTGAATTTTTATAACAGGGCTTAATTTATTGACATTTACATATTTAATAATTATGGCCTCTACGACAATTGTCCCTGCAGCCTTTTCCCAATACTTATTGAGAGGGAAGAATTCTCCCTCTTGCTTTTAAGAGATGGGGAGGAGAACTGGTTTTCTGCATGTATTGTGGCATTTTAGGTTGTATTTATCAGTGTTTATTAGGCTTTGTGGTTTTTTTCTCTCAGAATCAAGACCATTATGCAGTTCTTGGGCTCGGAAATATCCGATACAGGGCTACTCAGAAACAAATCAAAGCAGCTCGTAAGTACCTTTCCTTCATAAGCATAACTTCTTCTTTCAGATGTACACAGCTGTTTTCCACCTGACAATATCTGCATGTCATGAACAAGCTTTTTACTGTTTCACAGGCCTAAAAATGCCTCCTCAAAAATGCCTCTTCATGATGCAGGAGCACGTGCAGGTGCCTGGGGGCATTTTGTGGTACTTGCATGTGAAGGAACATGTTGGGCTTCAGAACCTTTTTCCTAGAACACGGTGTGCCTCTGCTTTGCAAGAGGGACAGAAGTGCTTAGTGGAGGAAGATTTAAAAGCACTCTGAAGATTGTTCAGTAGCCTTTATGAGACAAGCTGGTGGTGTGTGAGTTGACCTTGTGAAGAGTTGCCTGTGTAACTGTGCTGGTGTGAGCAGAATCACTGTCCCTGGATACTCCCAAATGAAAATGGGTGGAAATCAGTGAATTACCGACTTACATGGGAAATATGTTGCCTCATGCACGTGCTGGTAAACAGCACCACTGTGGAGCATGTGGTGGTATGACACGGAGCCACACATGCTCTGGAGATGATCAGTGGTTTCACTAATCCTCTGAGCACGAACTGGAGCCTCTCTAGGGCCAAACAGTTGTTTGAGCACTCAGTTGTTACATGGTACAGTACAGATGGAAGTCTTTCTCACCACTGTATACTGTGCTTTCCTGTTTTTAAGGAGGATTCTGATTTGTCATTCAAAAGGCAGGGACAGTTGCTGTAACTCCTTGCCTGGTATCTTCTCTCTGGTGTTCTATAGTGAGCCAAGAAGTGTGTTGTATGACAATGGGACAAGGCCTTTTGGCAGAGAAGTCCATTTAAATACTAGTTTTACCTTTTAAACACTAAAGAAACCTTGGTAGCACCTTTAGTAGATATTCTCTATGTACTAGTTATGTCTTAGGATTCAAGGCCTAAGTAGAAAGAGAATTTGACCCCAAGTCTCATGTGCGTGCTTACTGTTACCCGTGGGTAAGTGCAGCAATCTTCACAGGCTTGTGGCTGTACTTTCCTTGCTAAATTCCATCTTGGATTGTGTTCAGTAAAGGAATTAGAAATAACAACTAAAATTACATAAATTATTTTTCATTATTTTTTCAGTTTTGAAGCCAGCTGTACACTCACAGTTGCTGAAACACTTTGCTATGCATAATACTAGAATAAGTCCCAGAGAATCAGCACTTCTTCAGGTGTTGAGGTGGAATAGAGTTTCTGAGTTGTGGTCATTTTACGTCCCAGCGAAGATGAAATAATTTTAGGTCTGACAATACTGCTAAATCAAAGAAAAGTCATTAACTTATACTTGTTTTCTTCCAGATCTGGGGGTTTCGGTTTTGATTTTTATTAAAGTATGTAATTAGAGAAATGTCAATTGGAATTACTGTATTGCTTTTTAGTTTGAAATGTTAGTGATGAAGCATTTCTAAATGCAATGCTATTTATCTATTTGCTAGATAAATCCATGGTTTTGAAACATCATCCAGATAAGCGAAAAGCTGCAGGGGAACAGATAGGAGAAGGTGATAACGATTATTTTACATGCATAACTAAAGGTAAGCAATTGATCTCTCTTGTTATATGTTCTCTCAATCTGCTTGATAATCAGAAACATATTTCTTGTGCTTTATTAGGTTTTTAAAAAATTGTCAATGACTAAAAAGCTGGAGAAGGCCTTTTTCAGTTTAGAAAACTACCTCAATAGAGAGACATTGCATTAATATAAGTTCCCTCTGAGTAGAAGCAGAATGGGAATGGAACACAGACGTTTGGCTGCTGTGCCAGGTGGTGGCAAAATGTGACACTTGTAGCAGCACTCGCACAGATGAACACGGGAGGTGGCTCCATACCTGGGAAAACTGGTGTGTGATGGAGCAGTTCCCCTAAGGCACCAACAGCTGTTGAAAAATCTGAATTCTAATGTGCTTGCTCTGACAGCAGAACATCTTTTGATTTGATCCAGGATATCAGTTTCTTCAGCTGCTCATTTTTGCCCTCAGATGAGTGAGTGAACTCAACTGAGTGACATTTCCCTCTGGCCTGTAGAGGTGGACTTGGCAGCACTGGGCTAATGGTTGGACTCAGTGATCTCAGGGGTCTTTTCCAACCTTAATGATTCTGGGACCCAGAGCACCACTGCTGGCCAATTCCAAAGCCGTAGGGACTGTTCTAGGTGTATGACTTGGGTCTCTAGAAATGCTTTGGAACTTGGCTTTTCTGTTTATTTCAAACATGTTATTTTCACTTAATAAGGTTGAAGCAAGAGGAAATCTTGGAATTTGTGTTTCTAAACTTTCTTCTCTGAATGTCTTCCTACAGTACTGGTTAGTATGAGATATCAGACAAACTAATGTTGTTTTCAGCTTCCTTCAGAGTTGTCAAAGGGAAAAAAATTGCCAAAGGAAATTTCTTTTTTGTAGTTGTAGTCCTGTCAGAAAACTGCCAGATATCTATAATGAGAACCTACACCTGAATTCAGGAATTGCTCTGTGTTCTACATGCACAGAGCAAAATATCATGGAATCATAGAATCTTCCTTCTTAACTGCTTACAATCCAAGTGTAAGGATAAACTGAAAGCAAAGCACAAAGTAGCAAGGAAGAGGAGTAATGCTTCCAGGCTGTACTTTGGAGGAAGGAAATGCAGTTGTAGGAAGGAGGGGCATGAAGCAGGAGGAAGTGGTAATGGAACAGGGAGAAGAAACTTGGAAAGGGAGGAGTACGTAGGTGGGATTCAGAACTGGATCTGACAAAGGAATGAGCAAGAGATACAGAGCTGGGGAAACTGAGTATGTGGGAGTAGAACTGGGGATCTGTATGGAAGGGGTGTCTCTTGAGTAGAAGAGTAACCAATGGATGTGCACAGAATTTCTTGCATCAGGACATGGTATGAGGGTTACTGAGGCTCCTGGCTTACCATGCAGAGGATAATTGGGGTCATTTAGAGAGTAGAGAGAGTATTTAGAGAGAAGAAGTCCCTTCCCAGAAGAGAAGGGCAGACTGGCAGGCAGCAGCTCATTGGTGGCTACCTGCATTCCTTTCTCACTCCACTGACATGTGCAGTGAGATCAGTTTACAACAGTACACAGAACTGCAGAGCACCAGAGTCTCCAGGTTATCACCTCCTGGATCCAACTTCATGGTGCAGTGTTCTCTGTCCAGGGATGCAGGCACAGAAGCCCATGAATGATCACATTATGAATTTGATTCCTTTGACTTTTCACTCTTACCGAAAAATAGTGGTCATTGTAGAACTGACAGACAAAGTAACTCCACACTACCTTCTGAAAAAGTAAGAGTTTGCTGAAGCTATAGTGTGTGTGATTTACAGGATACCAGATTAATAACGTGATGCTCTCCAACTTTGGGCCTGTAAGAACAGGAAAACTGGGAGTGTGTGCATGTTTCATCCAGCAGCTCTGTGGTGATTTATATTCTTTCCAAGTCTCAGTACAACTTCATAATGAGCTGCAAAAATTCTAATGAATGGCTCATTTTCTTGCCAGTTCTGACATCATATTAACTCAGGAACTGCTTTTACTCTGTGCTTTAATAGACCCATTTTGTCAGTTTGTCTGCTGCAAGGATCTGATGCTGTATAAAAGCCTGAGGATGTCAGGCCCAAACTCCCAGGGCTTGAACCAAATTTACTGCTATGAAAGTATTTTAAATATTACATGTTTTGTTACATCTCAGTAGTTAAATGTGTTCTTTTAAATGAACATTTTCCTCCTACTTAGTTTAACAGGAGTAGAAAACAATGCTATTTGGTGACACTGAAATAATTAAGTATCAAGCTGTACAGAACGATAGATCAAATGCAGATCTGACAGCATCTTTTTAAACATTTAGAACCTTATGTCTGGTAACTTTTTTTCAGCTTATGAAGTATTATCTGATCCTGTGAAACGACGAGCATTTAACAGCATAGATCCTACTTTTGATAACTCTGTACCTTCCAAAAGTGAAGCAAAAGAAAACTTCTTTGAAGTTTTCTCACCAGTTTTTGACAGAAATGCCAGGTAAGCCATGTCAGACTGCCTCTGCTTTTGCTGGAGAATCAGCATTTGCAAACTTCTGATTTTGTGTTTGTAACAAGAGATGTAGTAATTTGCTAGAAATGTAATACAAGTAAAATAGTGCAGTTCTCTGTTATTTCATTTTAAAATAATCTGAACTGTGACATTGAGTTTGACTCATGAGATTTAAAAAAAAAAGATCTGTTCTCAGCTCCCTGCTGTCTTTTTTGTACAACACATTGTTTCATCCTAAAATTACTTTCAATACTAAGTGCTTGTATACTGCTGACTAAAAATTACTTTTTTATGATTTTCTTATGAGGATGAGACATTAAAGAAGACAGTAGTTATTTTCACAATTTAGCTGGTTAAAAGAGAAGATAAATGTAACTAGCAATATTTGGTGGTTCTGTTTTTCTGCATTTGATTCATGCTTGGCAATTAACTTTGTATTAAGGGTGTCACAACAGAAGCCTGTTTCACCTTTTCCCTACATGAAGAAGTGCCCCACTGCATGAGGTGCTTTGCAATGTTTTGAACAATAGTTGTTTAAAGTAGTCTTATTGACTGTTTTATCAAGTATTCCAGAGATTCAGACCTGAATCTCTGGTTGTCACATGGGCTTTTCCCTTCTCTGCTTGGAAATAGATGCTTTGTCATGGAACAACAAATTCTAGAGCCTATGGAAGATTTCCCTAGGAAAAAATGCAGTGGAGGCGGAGTATGCATTATTCCCTTGTGCTCCATTAGAACGTGTGGGAGGTTTCCTGTAGCCTACCACAGAGCTGAGTTACTCACAGAACATCTTTTGTCCACTTTCTGTAAGCTGCTTTTCCAGAAGAATGTGTGTGGAGAATTGAATATCCACAAAGATAGCTTGTGCTCCATCAGGTCTCCTTGTAGGCACAAGGCAGGAAGGAGGTTGCTTTTCTGGAGGAACTCCCCAAAAAATGCCCAGTCTGGAGGATGCTTAGGAGGAACTGTCCTGTTCTCTTCCTCTTTCCTGGTGCTCTTCTGTGTTGGTGGAAGGGAGCCTCCAATTTGGTATTTTGATTCTGAATTTAACAAATGCCATGTTAAGAAGTGAGGTTATCCATATTGTTTCTTGAAAATATTCATTTATTTTCAGGTGGTCAAATAAGAAAAATGTACCTAAACTTGGGGACATGAACTCCTCATTTGAAGAGGTAGATGCCTTCTATTCCTTTTGGTAAGTTAGCTGATGTCTCTGTTTCTGTTCACAGTGTTCAAGACATGTGATATGAAGGGCTTGCAGACCCTTTGCTGTGTGGATTGTTGGCTGTGGGCTGTTCTGACCCAGTAATGTCATGGAATTACCCCACAGCCGTTTGTGCCTCCCACGAAATGAGCTGGCTTTCTCCTGGCTAATCCATCCACACTAAATTCGTGGTTGCAGCGGGAGGGCTGAGCACAATGGCTGTGAACTGAGCTGACCCACAGACTAGAAGTTCATCTCACCTAACTTGTGTTTTTTAGTGGAGATGTCTAAGGTGTTTAAGGGAGATGTGTTTAGTCCAATAAAGTCAGTGTTTATGGTTTGACTTCCCTGCTAAGTACGAGTGCTTACATGAAGATTACATTAATTTCTCTCTGAACTCTACAGACTGCACTGCATCTCCACTGCCTGTGATGGGAGCTTAGACAACTGCACTGTAGACATTTAGAGTTGGCAAGACTGATCCCATCCTGACTCTGTCCCACAGTACAGATAGGTGTAAATCATTACTTTCAGGAACATCTTGTGCTTTGAGTAAACACAGTGGAATCACTGTAGGTGCAGTATAATTGTAAATTACGTATTATAAATTATAAATAGCAATATAGTTGCCTACCAAAACATAATGGTAAAAAAGGTAGATGATTTCTAATAGATTTGCTGTTTTTTCATTCACTTTATTTTTTCCTTAAATTTACTTTAGGTATAATTTTGATTCCTGGAGAGAGTTTTCCTATTTAGATGAAGAAGAAAAAGAGAAAGCAGAATGGTATGTAAGTAAAAAGAAATTTGACAGGAGACTGAGAGATGATACAGCAAGATTTTCCAACTTTCTCTTAGACTGTAAGTCACAGGAAGAAAGGTAGCCAAGCTAAGTCTGAATTCCACTCTCCTAGCTCAGGAGTCAGTCATGGACTTGAACTGGAGTGACTGTGGGCTTCTGTGTCTTATTTGTGTAGCTGAAGTAGTTCTTGCTTGCCTCACAGAAGTGTGTCTGAGGTGCTTTGAAATGTGTGTTCAGTTAAGTTCAGACTTGCAGTTCCAGCCAGTCCCAAGCACAGGTTGAACCTGGAGCCAGAGCAGAGTGCATAAGTAAGCAGGTATCATTTCTCTCTTGATCTTTAACTTGTACTGAGAAAATGATACTTTATAGAATTTGGAGAGATGAGTTCTGTTGGCTTGATGTTAATAAAAATCATGTATTTGGTGATGTAGTGATAGTTGCTGAATTACTCAGACTCAGAAAATAACATTCTATTTTTATCCTTCCTACAGTTCTAAACACAGAGTGTTCAAGTTGGAGCACCAAATCATTTAGTCTAACACATTTCACAGGATGCAACCTTTCACTTAGTTATCTTTGTATAACCTTAACTTGCATTGTATGAACCTCTTATTTCAGGTTTGGATATAAATCAATTCTGTATTTAGATTCAGTGGCTGGCTTGCTTTGTGCTCGTAACTGACATATTTAGCTGTAGGTAGGCATTCATTTCTCTAGTGCCTCTTCCTGCTGTTAAATTTTTTGAGCCTCACTGGACCCACTGTTCTCTCTTTTATGAGGCACTGTAATCAATTCCACATCACTTGTATTGTGATAAATCACACAGATGAATCTCTAGCCTTCTCATTGGAAGGGTCTTGAATTATTTGCATAGCTCTTTTTTCTTCTGGTCATTCCTGTCATTAGTGTCCTTTTTTAAAGACAAGTGGTACCTAGTCTGCTGTACTTGAGAGAGAACTTCATTTCAGCAGCTGTTCAGATGGCCATGATTCTTGTTACCCCTTCTTGACACAGGTGATGTTGTTCACGTTTTAAAGCTTCAATCTACTCATATTAGTCTCCTACTCTGTTATGGGGATTGTTTTCTTTGTTCTGAGGTATGGAATCACAGAATGGTTTGGGTTGGAAGGGACTTTAAAGACCATCTGGTCCAGCCACCCTGCCCCCTATATTTTTCTCCATATGCTTGTGTGGATGAGACTACAGACCCCCACTAAAAACTTGCCTCTTTCTTGGCAGCACTTACAAGTATTTTCAGATTATTTAGTCAGCCAGTTTCTCATCTATTTAACCTGAGCTGTGTTCTGCTGGAGTGAATCTGGCATGACTTTACCACAGTGTCACTGTTGTTTCTGTGCAGATGGGTTTACTTGACATGACCCGTATTCTCTGAAATGAGATAATTGGCATTACTTATTTTGCTGCCCTTTAATTAAACATTATACCAGCATTTCTGTTGTTTTGCTGAGGTTTAATGTTAGGTAAGCAAGTGGATTGCATTTTGGAAATAAAGCCCATGATATCATTCCCTTCGATGACAGATAAGCAGCTTGGTTTGTCAGGTTTATGTAACTATGTAAACACTTAGCATTTTTTACATGAGCTTGGGGCCTGGAGCTTCATTTATCGAAGTCTATTTTTGAAGTTTTCACAGAAGAGCATCTGTGTGGGGGAAACTCTAAAAAGTTTGTTGATGAATTTCTAACAGTGACATTGTAGGGCATTAGCACTGAACTGTGTTTTCCCTTCTAGTCGAGATGAAAGGAGGTGGATTGAGAAGCAGAACAGAGCTGCGAGAGCATTGAGGAAAAAAGAAGAAATGAACAGAATTAGGACTCTTGTTGGTGAGCACAAAAACTGCTGTTTTTTAAAGAGAGATTTGTTAGCTAATAGTGGAAATCTCCTGTTTTTCTTCTGTACATGCTGCTTCCTTTCTTCCACCAGACAATGCATACAGCTGTGATCCCAGGATAAAGAAATTTAAGGAGGAAGAAAAGGCAAAGAAGGAAGCAGAGAAGAAAGCAAAAGTAGAAGCAAAACGAAAAGAACAGGAGGCAAAAGAAAAAGTAAGTTAACAACTTTATTTGGATTGAAAAACCCTGGTTCATTCATACCTGATCCACTGCTTCAGCTTCTAGTTGTGTCAGGAGCTACTGTTAGAAACACAGTGGGTTTAATGATGCATTGTCTTTGCCTGTGCAGCAGGCAGGGCAAGACTGACAGCCTTTTGAGAATGAGATGGAAACAAGGAATGCAGATCTGAAACAAAAGATCTTCTAAAACTGAATTCTGTCGTTGCATACGCTTCCTCTGGTTTCGAGGCAGGTGTTAAGTTCTGTGCCCTACTTTGCATTTTCATAAAATGGACATGGCTGTTTGCCTTGTGTGTGTGGAATGGGAGTGGTTGGTTGGTATGAAACACTTTGAGGTAATGCAACATATCTGATTAATATTAACAGTTTGGAAAAGATGGCTTTGAAAGTACAGGAATGAAAGGGAGCTGTAAGATGCTAAAAAGTAACCTGAAAGACAGTGCTGGAACACTGCAAAATACTATATTAATAGTGATGCAGAGAAAAGCCGGACCACTGCATTTTTCCAAGCTTATATTCCTGAGGCAGCCATAGGAGATTTCACACGGTTTTATATCTTCATTGCAGACAAAGTGAGGATTTATAACCTGGGGGTCCTCACAGTGCATACCTGGGGTACTTAATTAATGCCTCAATTAATCAACTACTCAATGCCAACTGCTATATGTTTCATCATCTTCCTTCAAAATTCTTGGAAAACCAAACATTAAAGTATTGATGCATTTTAAAACAAACCCCACCAAAACAAACAAACAAAACTCTATCCACACCAAAACCAAAACATTTTAATATTAGATGACTGAATGACCTTGTAACAGTGTGATTTGTTGAGGGTTTTTTACTTGTTTGGGTTTTTTTCCCTTTTGATTGCAGCAAAGACAAGCAGAATTAGAAGCAGCACGGTTAGCAAAAGAAAAGGAGGAAGAAGAAGTTAGGCAGCAAGCATTACTAGCAAAAAAGGAAAAAGAGATACAGAAGAAAGCAATCAAGAAAGAAAGGCAAAAACTGAGAACAACGTGCAAGGTATTAAATATAATTACGATGAAATACATGTTATGTCAGTGAAATTACTGTGTGTGTTTAGATTAGACTGTATCGTGTTTGCTTGTCCTTAGGGCTGGAGATGGGTATGGAAAGTGGGTTTACTAAAAACCAAAGTGCTAAAACACATACTTAAATGCTTCTGAGTTATGAGTAAAGCTGACCAAATAGGTCCAAACACAGCAGTGGCTGAAGGATGCTGTGTGTTAAGCCTTTGGCTGAAGGAACAGGACAGTAAAGTTCAAGAACTTTGTAGAACATGTATTTCTGCTTCCAGAACTGGAATTACTTTTCTGATAATGAGGCAGATTGTGTTAAAATGATGGAGGAGGTGGAAAAGCTTTGTGATCGCCTTGAGCTGGCAAGGTAAGTCCTCCTGCTGCTGCTTTCTGCTCATTTTGATACCCATCTTTCCACTAGCTCTCCGTTGTAACTTAATAATTTATTTTTAGTCTGCAATGCTTGAATGAAGCACTTACATCCACAACAAGGGAAGGAGGAAAGGCGGCTGTAGTAAAACAGGTAATTATGCTGAGTGTCAAATCAAAATAACAGAATGAATTGTGGAATCAACATGACTGAATCGAAGTAAGATACAACATAGCTGCTGTGGAATCCTGCTTGTTAAACACAGACTCGAGTTTCAGAGTCCCCAGGCAGTGTGATCTCTGCTCCATTTTAGACAGTGCAGTTCATGTCTGGGGAGATTAATCCACTTCTATTCAGAAGCAGTAGAGGAATTTTATTTTGCCCAACAATGGGTAGAAGTTACCTCGAGGGAAGGAGGGCAGTCTTAACCTATTCTGTTATGCAAGAAAAATTCTAGCCTAGTATCCCTGACCTGGGGCTAGATCCACAAAAGGACTTCAGTGCTGCAGGCTGTAGGCATTGGAAGGGCCAGTGGGTTGGATACCAAACAATGGAAAAAGCAAGACACTTGCAATTTAGGTTTACAAAACTCAGCAAGGATCTGCCTAAACCTGCCAGCAGGGAAAAGCCATTTGAACTAATAAGGCTGAACCTACATCCTGCAGAAAGAGTAAGTTGCTTTCTCTCACCCAGTGTGTTTCACTGCTCTGAACTTTCTTTCCTGGTGGGGATCTGCCCCCATCCCAGGGTCAGGTTTACTCACCAGTCAACTTAAAGCCTTTGTATTCTGTAGGGGACTAAATTCAATCTTCCATTCTCCAGGAGAGTGTTCCAAACACAGGACAGTCCCCTTTCTGTCTGTTAAAACTATTCCATTTCTGCATTAATAAAAATTATCTGCCAGATAACTTTCCTTTTGCCAGAAAGATTTTGAGACAGAGTGAGAAACCTATTTTGGGCAATCTGCCAACAGGGGTCAGTGCACAGCTCCTTTAATATTGCCAAGACTGAAGTGGGAAGCAGATAATTAAAGATGTGTCAAACCACATTCTCGAGATGTGATTACAGGTCACAAAGATGTGCAGTGGGTAACTTAAATTCTGCTGAACTGCTTGCTAACAAACTACACCTGGCCATCTAACTCTGAGTAAACTCTTAGCATTAACTGCAACAACCCAGATTTTAGTTACTAACTTACTGCAACTGTTGTAACTGAGAATTTCTGACATAACCAGGCTTAGATAGCAGTTCAGTTGGAAGATTTGGGAATCAGTGTATTCAACATGGATGTTTCACTGCCCTCACTGGTCACTTTAGGCTTTTATTACTTTTGTGGATCTGTCCCTCTTAAGTCAGGTGTTAGCCTGGACATTCACACTAGGATCTGAAGTTTTGCTTTAATTCTTGGAGTTTTCATGTAATTTCCTAGGGAACTTGTGATGGATTTCTGAACTCCTAATCTGAGATGGCCAAATTTATGCATGGGATGGAGGGAAATAATACAGGAGCAGATAAGCACCTCCGTTTCCTTATGTATCATGTACAGAAGAGAAACTAAGCAGAATTCAAGGCTCAAAGTGATTCCAGAGAGAGGGGGTTTGTGTCACTGTGAAATGTAAAAATTCAATAAATAAATAAATAATGCTTATTTACAATCCTTAGATAGAAGAAATAAATGAACAAATAAGGCGAGAGAAAGAAGAGGCAGAAGCTCGTATGCGCCAAGCAACAAAGAGTTCAGAAAAGTCAACCACTGGTGGTGGAGGGGGAAGCAAAAATTGGCCAGAAGATGACTTACAGTTGTTAATTAAAGCTGTGAACCTCTTTCCAGCAGGGACTAACTCAAGGTACTCCTCGGGATCGGTGCTAAAATCCCTACTAACAATTTTTAATTAAATAACAAGCATAATACCACTTACTTTCAGACCCTCCTAAGTATGGTGTCAGTATGAGGACTCCCTAAATTTCCTCCTGTTCCTTGACTCTTAGCAGCCAGTGGTTTGTTTTCCCCCAGTGCCATGCTTTATGTGTCACTGGAGTTAGCTCTGGCCCTGTATCATTTCCCCCAGACTGGGGCCTCAGTCCATTACCAAGATGGTGCTGAGGTGCATGTTTGCACAGGGCTCACTCCAAGGTAGGCTCCAGTTGTTAAAGTAGAGAACAAAACTGGAACAGTGACTGGGATGCAGCTGGGTAGGAATACAAGTGTGTAAGCTACTTCCAGTAGCTCCACAATGAATATGAGGCTGCTTTCCCCTCTACATGGTCAGAGGAAACCATGCAGAGAGATAAGTGCACCAGCTTTCCTTAGGGCAGAGCTGGGGGAAAGGGAAAGGTTGGGATTTACAGAAAGCAGCACTGGCAATCAGCTTACTGATAAGCATGAAGAACAGGAGTATGCCTTAAATTCTGCTCTTTCCCAGGAATGAAATGCCTACTTCCACTTGGGATTTGAGGCCCCAATTACAAGACTTAGAGGCATACTTTAAAAAAAATAAATAAAAGCTGCCATACTCTCTGGAGACAATAGCAGTGCCTGTTTCTGCAGCTCAGCAGTCAGTGCTCACTGAGAGCACAGGCCTAGACCCCATCCTCCTGTCTGATCAGGTGCAAATATTGCTTTCCATTTTCTAAGAATGCACTAGAAATAGTTCTGGGGCTATAGGGCTGTTCTAGCTCTTTCCTGCTTAAGCCCCTTTCCTTGATGTTTAGGCCTTCTGGGGAGCAGTGGACACAGGATTAGTAACTTCTCAGCCCTTGAGTGCACCCTGCAGTATTTAATGTCAGAGGTGTTCAGGGAATTCAGGAAAGCAACATGTGAGCAGAATTTTGAGGATTAGAGGTTTGCACTCACCTACATTCTACCCCATCCTTTTTCTGTATTGGCAGCTAAAGTTCACTCAACTGACTGAATTCTTCAGTTAGTGACTTTCCAGAAATAGTTACCCTGACATTTTATATGTATTTAAGTATGATTAAACTTACTTAGGATTTGATATAAAATGTGTACAGGAGCTTGACCATCACTTGTATGAAGATAATTATGTAATATGCTGGTTTATCCTTTCTATTCCTGATTTAGGTGGGAAGTTATTGCCAATTACATGAACTTGCACTCTACTACTGGAATAAAACGAACAGCAAAAGATGTCATCAATAAAGCCAAGAGCCTTCAAAAGCTTGGTATCTATATTACCTTATTTTTGCAATAAGATATTCTGCATGCTTCTGCACAGCTGGATTTTTTTTTCAAATGGCTTTGTGTTTCTGAGAAAATCTTCTGTATATCCCCACAGAAGTGTAGTTCAGATGGAAGATTTAGAGGAGCATTTATGTGATTCAGTGTTTTCAGCCCAATGGTTTTTGTGTAAGTTACCACCTCATGAGTGACTCTCAGGAACAGTCTCACTGTAGCTGGATGCTCAGATGTCTGTGGGCCACATGCATTGCCTGGGCTCAGCCAGAGACAAGTGGGCCTCTGGAAAAGCTCCCTACAAAGGAAGGCATCTAAAATAAAAGGAAATGATTAAGCTCTAGAGATACTTTACAAACACCAGAGTAAGACACCTAAATTAATGTGGCTCATCTCTTCTTTGAAAATGAATAATAATAAAATGATAAATGAAGCCTAGAGAGCTCTGGAAGAAGGTCTTAAGGAAATTACATATTTCACTACAGGAGAAAAAAAAATTGCACAAAGTTTTTAAGAGGCTTCTCCATTCCAAACCACCTGCCTGAACTTCCCCAGTGTTCCTGCCCCTCTGACACGCTCGTACCCTGGATAATATGTGAGTTTTGTGCAGGAGCCATTACTTGAGAGAATAATCCTTCTGGATTTCTCTGAAGTTGCAGATTCAGGCTTAAGATTATAGGGAACAAGTATTCCTCTGAGCAGTATAAAGCAGGATAGGGGTTGGAGAGCCTGACACTTTGAGCAAAGTTTATTGGACCCTAAAAGATTGTTTTTTTTAATCTACCAACCTCTTTACCATTATTTTAAAGGAAGTAGGAATAGTTTTAATTATGTGATTATTGTAAACTAGTAATCTGCTACACAATGTTTTTATTATTACATGTGGCTTTAACTTTTGCAATAATTTTTCTCTTCAATGTCTGTTGCTCATAGACCCTCATCAAAAAGATGACATAAACAAGAAAGCATTTGACAAATTTAAAAAAGAACACGGTGTGGTGCCTCAGATGGACAGTGCTGCCCCCTCAGAACGATTTGAAGGTAAAGCTGAAAAGGGAGCCCTTCTTACAGACTTGTCTCCCCTGTGCCTCTTAGAAAGGAAGTAACCCAGACTCCAGACTTGCTTACAAACATAGAAAGTGATCCAGGCTCTGGTGCCGGATTTCAGCGTTTCTGGTACACACAATACACCCCACAGTGACCTACACAGTGACAGTCTGAAATGCTTCCTGGTGAGGCAACAGGTTAAGTCTGGTGCTGAGATCATCTGTTCCTCAGAGGGTGTTACACTTTCAGGGAAGAACAGGCTTGAGGGGATGTACTTGAGATACAGGATCATCATACAGCTTTTGGTCTCCTGTGAAACCCCAAACACCTCCCATCAAGTTTTCCAGACACTTAGAGAAGGCTGTTTCCTTACTGAGTGTTCCTTACTGAAATGCAAAAGGAAAACCTACATTGCTGCCCTAGTGCTGTGCCTTAAGAGGGCAGCTACAGCAATCTAACACTCAGCTGACACCAAAAGATGCTCCCTTCTAACTTCCCCATGCTTTATCTAAAGATCCTGAGGGTCACTTGTCCAGTCAGCTTCAGGATTGGTTGTTTTTTTGGGCTTTTCAAAACTGCACAGATTTTAAATCTACTAAATAGATTTGACAATATTTTTCTTACTGTCATTTTTGCATTTGAAAAACAGGATCACCTTTAGATACATCCCCTTGGACTACAGAAGAACAAAAACTTTTAGAACAAGCATTGAAGACTTATCCAGTAAATACTCCCGAAAGATGGGAGAAAATAGCAGCAGCTGTTCCAGGCCGGTCAAAAAAAGACTGCATGAAGCGATACAAGGTAAGGGACTCACCTCTCCTGGGACTGGCATCAGCCCAGGTCTTGATAGAATCCTTTGCTTTTACTGTTGCACTGCCTACCAGAGATGGTCTCTGACAGCAGCAAACTGATGGAACCTTATGGAGAAACTTTTTTTTATTTTTGGTAACTCAACCCCTGAAGAGCTTTAAGGACTAAATGTTCCTTGGTGAAAGTGGTGGCTCTGGAATCTGGGAAGGAAAGTCTGTCTCAGGAAATCTGTCTTACAATTTGACACCAAGCTCTTGTAGACAGTAAAGTCCTATCCCTATCCTCCTGCAGGTAAAGTTCCTACTACAGGGGAGGTAGATGAGCATTGACGTTTCATCAATTGATTTGTTCCTAAGAGAAATTGCTTCACAGTATTAAACTGTGTAGATTTCTTACTATGTTGAGAGTGAGAGTGTTTCACAGTGAATAAATGTAGGGTTCAAAACCCTAGCATTGTTAACACATTGCATGTTTAATTTAATTGTTTGGTGTGTTGTGTTTTTTTTCCCCCAACTATCCAGGAACTCGTTGAAATGGTCAAGGCAAAGAAAGCTGCTCAAGAACAAGTGATGAATGCTACTAAAGTCAAGAAATGACTCTTACTGACAATCTTTGTTTTGTAATAAAAATGCAAATACTGTACATGTTTCCATTCCTTTTTTCAGTATACAGACACACAGGAGTGGCTGGTTCTTGAGATTTAATCTTCTCAATACAACTCAAAAGCTTTAAACAGGGGTGTAGTTGCTTGGTGGAAGGTCTTTTGTTTTGTTTTGGGTTTTTTTATTGGTTTTCTCTTTCTTTTTTTTTTTTCAAAAAGCTCAAATATACTGAAAGTTCTTGTTATTCACTACTCACGGCGCCAATACATGCCACTGCAGATTTTGCTATACTCTGGGAGTTGTTCAATTGGACCTGGAAGTTAAAGAAAGTTGGCCATGACACATGTTCAGCTGATAGTGATTGGTCTGGAGGGGTTATGGGAAGGTAGGGAAACTTGTATCACATACCGACAGCAGCAACGGCAGGATGCTTATCACAGATGTACTTTGTGCAGATCTCTCTAATAGTCTGGGCATCAATAGCCTGAAAAGAGTGGAAGAGACATCTTTGTTACCATCCCATCTAAAACTGTGACCTTAATTTTGTATAATCCAGGGGAACAGGCAACAAAACACTTCAGAATTTTCTCAGCTGGAAACATTTTCTCACCCAGGAACAGTCCAACTTCTGCATTTTTACTTTTTGTAGCAAATAATTTTCTCAACTGCCTAACTTAAAAGTTTCAGCGTGACTGCCACTTACATCAATTCTCGCCTCAAGTTCTGGAATTGGGATTCGGCGCTTATAACACAGCATTTGTCTTCCAATGTCTTCACAGATTGGTGTAGACCCTAAAACAAGGGAAAATATGCTTCAGTTACCAGCCTACAACTCCACAAAGAATAAAAAGCTCTCATAAGTCTCACCATCAAGTTGTAGCAGCATATTTGTCTTTAGAAGATTTTTCGCTCGAGCTACTTCATTTTCTGTAACACTTGTGCAAAGTCTTATCCTGAAAAACAGTTTAAATCCAAAGGCATTAAATAATAGTAGCCTGTAGCACACAAGATTGCCTGTGATGAAGAGGTGCACAGACACTCCTGCACCTACCAGGCACTTCTTTTCTATAGAGAGAGCTGGTAGGAGAGTTTGGCATGGAAACAAGGCATAGGATGCAAAGCAGCAGCATAAGAGTAGGGTTTTGGGAAGCCTGCCAATATACCCAAAAGCAAGTTTTTCCCCTTAGAAGAGCTGCATTTTGTTTTATTAAATGTATATTTTGAGCCAAGTGTACTTGTTATGTTGAGAATGGGTGTTGCTAGGAAAATAGGAGCCAAGCAATCAGAAGTAATTAGCTAGAAGGCAATCCATCACTTCCTGGCTCTTCTCTTGGTGGGATTTCCCACTGTATAAGGAACATTTCATGAGGATGGGGGGGTGCATCAAATATCTTAACACTTGATTCTTGTCCCAGGAATTGTTTGTATCTTCTCTGGTGCTAAGCTGCAGAAAAGGGACAGCTAAAGTCATGCCTTTTTTCTCCCTGAGTTATTAAGATAGATCTCACAGAATAATGATATAGGAGAAGTGATTTATGCGATTAAAGAAACTGTATTTTCAAGATCTCTTTCAACTTCTATTTCAACTTCATCCACTTTAAATCAGTGCTCTTACATAATTTATGTCTGTTTCTGATCACATCTGCAGTTCAAGCTTTACAGTTGCACCTAGAGACATACCTCAGTATAGATTTAAGCCTCAGATGAATGAATATTATCTAGAATTCCAGGTTTCAAAATTCCATGTGTAACAGCCAAAAATTCCCTGCCATATGTACTTGTACAAGGAATGCTGTTATATTAACTACAGTGCCTGTAGTTAAGCTATTCACTCCAAGTAAGGGTGCCACAAACTGGCTGCTGGGACTGCATTAGATGCCAAAGTTTAGAATTTGATGCATTTGGTTTTTTCCAGATAAGCCTAAGCAGAGAAGCAAAAATACTCTCTTTAAATTATTTATATCTTTTTAATTTGTACTCCACCACAGAAAACAACCTTTTTAGAGAGAGAGTTGTTAGCTTACCATTCTCTCTGAACAAAGTGCACCATGTCCTGAATAGTAGATGGCTCACAGACCATATAGAGTCCCCACAGCCCTGTGTCAGTATAGCAGGTGTTGAAGGACTGGAAACTGTGACACAGGTTACCATGGCAGGCAATCTGAGCAAGCTTACTGGATAAATTCTGCTGAGGCAAAAGAAGAAGATACTGTTTTATAAAGCATTTTGGAAGCTTCCTATTCATCTCCCTGATTGATTTCCTGCTTTCATTTAATGGTGACAGAACATGCAGTACTATCACAGGCTCCAGCAGAAGCTGTGAGGTTAATTATCAGCTCTTCAGCACAACAGTTGCTTTCCTTGTACATAATCTCACATTTCGAAGTAACAGCCCAGATTTAAGCTAAAATCATAAAGCTGCTTAGGTTCAAGAAAGGGACAGTTACTGACACCCATGGGTTCTGATGACATACAGGTATAAAACATCCTACTTTCGATGAAGGCTGGCGAGACCTCGAGTCACCTCTATTTTGGTGGTTTAGAACCACTTCACTTATCCTGGGTAACAAATTCTCTCAGATGCACAACTGAACGCCCTCATGTGTCCTGGCAGTACCCAAGTCAGGGAGATCTCACCAGCCCACCAAGGTCATTCAGAGCAGGACGGTGTTTGCAGGTTCACTCACCACGCCTCCTCCGAAGGAACGATCCCAGTTACCTATCAGAGTATTGGCTACCATGAGTGGGATTGTATCTGGGTCTGACCAGCCAGCTGCTTCCACGGCTATGGCCAGGTGGGCCAGGGGCATCTTGTCATCCCGGATTCGAATCTGTGTAACAGAAGAGAGCAGCTGTATACAACCTGTACACAGTCGGGTATATGGGAAAGTGAATATCAGACAACAGACTTTTCCATTAGAGCTGGATTATAAAGCGTGCACACAGAGAACTAAAATTAAAGCACGTGAAGCTTAATTTAACATCAGCCTTAACTAGTCTTCCCTGAGGCAATTTCAGAGGACTTTGCCAACATACACAGAGAGGGCATTACAAGTCATTTTACAACTACCAGCAGCGAGGAAATCTGATGACTTTGCAAAATCTGAATAGAGATGGGAACAGAACAAGGATGCCACGGTTCTCTGCCACATCCTTTAAATAAGTGGTTCTCAACAAGTGGAAATGCTCCACCACCACAGTCAAGGGGACAAAAGGAAAGTAGCAGCAAGTATAAAGGATGTAATCCTCCAGGACGTGATGAAGCATAAAAAGTGGTGGCAGTGAGGTTTGTCCAAGAAAGGACCCAAAGTACCACTTTGGAAAGCAGCTACTCCCATCGCCCTCATTGGGGGAAAGAAACCCTTTCATGTGTCAAGTCTGTGTCAGAGCAGCCCTCTCTCTTCAGCTGAGAGCAGTTGTCAGGGGATGTAAGGGCCAGCTGACAAAGCCACCCAACAGCTTACCTCACTACCTGTGAAGCTACAAGGTGGCAGGGGTGGCAGTCCTCCTTCTGGAGCAGATGGCAAGTTACCAAAATGGCACTTTGCTAGGTCAAGCAGTTCATCATGACAGACCCCTGAAAAAAGGTATTTCACGTGCTTCATGATGTTACTCTGTAAACAATGCATTTAAATTGCTGCACAGACTAAAGACTCAACCAAGCAGTAATTCGTTGTGCCCCTGCTTTAATACCTCACTTTTGCATTCCTCACACCTCTCCATTGCACAGAGCGAGATCATGATTCCCACTCCTGAGTTCTCTCTAAAAGCCTTCCATTAAAATCACAGCAAATCAAGCTGTTTGCTTTCAGTTTCAAGCCTTAAAGTTATTACTTTGTCTCTGCATTCCTTGCCACACCCCTTTTCACACTGAACCCCTTTTAGGACCCTCCTTTCCTGCCCACATGGAAGAATGACTTTGGCCTCTAATTCACTTCTTGTCACCAATTTAAGGTTTCTGGAATATTACTGAGAGGAAAAGGGAACAAAAGTTCAAATGGTATGAAGGCACAAAACACACAGGGCTAACAATGAACTTCCAGGACCTACTGAACAATGGGTAATTCATCATGTTCCCAGAGACTCAGGCCATGGTTTCAAGCACAGTTTCTCATGATCCAGGGTGAATATCCCATACTAACCTCCAGCAGCAGCCAGGACCATTCTGGGTCCTTTGTAATGCGTTGTTATGTACTCCACCAAGTCATTACGATTTATGGATCTAGAAACAGGAATGGAGACATCATTACTGTGTCAGTAAAGCTGACTAGAGCAAAAAGAGGTAAATGTATAAACCAACAAAATACCATAATAATTAATAAGTTCTGCCAGTGCACAGAACAGAGGCAGAAAGCTGAAATAAGGGTGACTTCCTAAAAAGGAAATAGGAACTCGATACATTTTGCCTTTTAAAGCTCTTCTAGTTTCCTGAGAAGAGTGAGAATTACAACTCAGTCAGGTGGAGACAAGGTGCACTAATGATCTCCTGTTCCTTTGAAAGCAGCACATTTGGCAGTCTCCTGGTCTTCACTGGTCTAAACAAACGCTGAAAGAGCAGTGCAAACACAGTTGTGCTGACAGTACTGTCTAACATGTGACCAACTGGAAAAAGGAGCATTTCCAATTTCGTGTCAGGTGCACTTTCAACAAACAGGAGAAAAATATGGCAAAAAACAAAGACATGCAGAGGCCACTTGTAGTTCACATGCCCTTTAATGCCTGCATACAGGGGAACTAAGGCAATAGGGAGATTCTTCTTCTATTATATCCAGTGCACAGAACAATTTCAGCTGTAAAAATGAAAACCGATGCTGTTCCCTATATTTTCAGATTAGTCTTTTCAATATATAAAAGTTATCACACAATTAAAGACAGACACAAATTTGGACATACTTGATGTTTTCAGTGGGTCCTAAAATTGTCCGTCCTAGGGCTGTTTTCTGGTAGGCTGTGGCATGAAGGTAATCAAAGACAACTTCCTGCAAATTGGTTTCAACTTCTTGCATCTCCCGAAGGATAACTCCTCGCTCACGCTCAATCTCTGCTTCTCCCAGGGTGCTGTTCTGAATTATGTCAGCAAGGATTTCCACAGCTAAGTGAAAACAGAGATGGAGATGGAAATGGAAAGAGTATTTTCAGACTACCAGAAAAATCTGGTTCCAAAAGTGAAGCCCACCCCAGAGACCAAGTGCTAACAAGACTTGCAAGGGGACAAAAGACTTGTAGGAAGGGAGAAGTCCAAATGGTATCTTATTTTGGAACTCTGAAGAGAAAAATGTTTTCCAATATCAGCTTCACTGCTGGCTCCAAACCTGCATTCTCACATTCATGTGAAGTTCAAGAGGGGACTTTTCACCCAGGATGGAAGGGGCTGTAACACTGCAAAAGCATCATTCTGTGTCATCTCATTGGAAGCTTGACAAGCACCTTGCTCTTTGCTGCTTTTCTGATGAATGAGAGCAATTACCTCTTGGTAAGTCTTTTGAAAAAGCCTTGGCATAATACACAGTTTGTTCCCTGGACGTATATGCATTCAGATGAGCTCCCATGTTCTCAATCTCTAGCTCAAGGTCTAACTGAGACCTCTTTTTTGTTCCCTGAAATAGAACAATAAGAAAATCAAATTAGACCCTTCAGTTCACCTACCCATCATTACTGCTTCATGTCTGAAAAAGTCAAGATCAAGAGAAAGAAAAAGTCTTCTGGAAATAAAACTGGCATACTAATATCTCCAAGCTTGAAATTCAGATATAAATATTACTACGCTCCCAAATGAAAATAAAAAGCTGACAAAAGGGTGACTGTGTGTCTTCTAAGACTATTTATTTTAAGATAGTAAAAGTGACTTAAAACTAGAACTGTGTAATCTGTAGCTGTGCATCAGCTACACAGAAATAGGACTTCATTTTCTAATGGAAACAAAGGTTTTAGTTGTCCATATTTTTTTTCTCATTTCAATTTGGAAAATTTATTTATAGAATTCTGGCAAAGTTCTTATCATTGATCTTTAAAGATAAATAACTTAGTGTCCTAGTTAGAGCAGCCAGGACCAGTTCATCACTGTGCGGGTGTAACCCAAACTGTGTGTTCTACACCCTCTATGTCATTTCCCAGGAACTGTTAACAATAGACCATTTGCAGCAGCTGCCCAGAGCACACCTGACCCCTCAGGCTATAAGCCTGTGAGACAAGAGGATGTTCCTAACCTCACACCAATGACTCAGGTGTGATAACTCCCCTTCAGGGAGTCATTAGCACCTCCACACCCAGCCTGAGGGGTCATGTCTGCTAACAGGCCACCAAGGATTCCAAAAATATCTCACAACTCACAACCACCCATTGTGGAACTCCCCGCCCTGGGGGAGGTACTGGGCATTCCCATTTGAACCTGAGTGTATATAATCTTGGGGTCTTGGGACTTCTGGGCCCACTCGTCGGATCCAGAGGAGGACCAGAACCTCGACCAGACTGCGACCAGCACTCTCACCAACAGGTTTTTCTCCCCTTTTACTTTGGACTCAGGGGGAACCACGTGGGGCTTAGCACAAACACCACTCTGTTCATGCCCCAGGGTGCTGGGTTATACATCTGGGGTTTGTGGGTTAAAACCAATTGTTTGTCCATATAATTGTATTATTGTATTATTTTTATTAAATTGTAACTCTGACTTATAATCTCTTTTGAGCTGGGTTCATTTCTCCTGCCGGTTTACCTTTAAACCAGCACACTTAGAAATTCATTGTAAACTTCTACATCAATATTCATACTCACCTTGAAAGCCATATGCTCAAGGAAGTGAGCAGTCCCATTGTTCTTCTCATTTTCATACCTGCTTCCAGCATCAATCCAAAGTCCAACCTCAACAGAGGAAAAAAAAGTCATTTTACCACCTAAAAGCTTTTCTGTTTTGCTCTGTGAGCCACACTTAGATTTTCAAGATTTATTTTTAAAGGGCTTTTTCCTTAAACACATCAGGTTTTCAAGAAAAGGAAAATTTCCCTCTTCACAAAAAAATCTAATCACAAATCTACAAAAGCCTTAAGACCTCTGTTTCCTATCTAAAGTTTTAGGAACACTGCATGTAAATGCAATTTAGTTCCACAAGGAAATGAACACACATGAAGAGTACAAAAAAACCCTTCCCTTTACAAGTTACTTACTGTGCACGTTGAGAGTCCAGAGTCTTCAGAAGCTACTTGCAAGCCATTTTCCAATGGACTCACCCTAGTTTCAGGAACATTTAAGATTACTTCTGTGGCTGCTTTGGAAGCCCTGAGCCTGCCTGTTCCAACATGCACACACTGTAAGAAAAAATCAGTCATTAAAGTTATATCCAAAGACACTCCTCTGAACAATGTATTCCTGAACTTAAACATTATGTTCGTGGATCTTTTCTAAGTAATGCATTTAAAGGAAAGAAAATTCAGCACTACTATTCACCACTACTTCACATCTGAGATGCAGTAACCTGAATCCAAAAAAAACCCCAAAGAATACTAAAACTGAGGAGATACATCTGCTGCCCTCCAATCTGACACAGAAGCATGTTACTAACATCAGACAGCCACACTTGTTTCCCAGCTCTGCCAGCAAGAGCCAGCAGGACCTTGAATACATCCTTTACCATCTGGAATTCCTCTGGGCACCTGCTTTCTAAAGTGAAGTGAGATACAGCCCAAGTGCCTATGTCCAGGACTGCAAATCAGTCACTCATTGGTCAGAGACTGTGAAACTGTCACCTCTGAAACAATCACCTGGCAGTTAAAGCACATTAAATCAGAGTGGGGCAGAAAAGAAGGGAGGATGTAAGTTAAAAAGGTTTATTGCACTTTTTCAATGTCAAGAAATGCAAATCTGTATCCCAAATGCAAACTTCAAGGAATCAGTTATTTCAAAGACTATTATTTTAAATGTATCAAATAAACAAAGATTTCTTTCCCCATGTAACTGCCTTAAACATGGAAGTACAAAATCCAGCTCTCACCCACTCTCCCCCTGAATACCAATAGTGAGATCTCTCAAAACTCATATATTTCAGAATCATAGCACAATTTAAGTTTGAAGGGACCTCTGAAAGTTCCTAGTCTAACTTCCTTCCTGCTCCAATCACAATCAGCTATGGGGTCAAGACCATTTTGCTCAGGGCTCTTTGCATCTGGGTATTGAAAATCTCCCAGGATGGTGAGAAACTGCACAGCTCTGTCTCTGTACACAGCCTGCTCCACTGCTTGACTGCCTCACGGGGAAAAAAGCTTTCACATACCAATTTTTCCTCTCTTGTTTCAACTTATGCCCATTGCCTCTCATTCTGCCACAATGCCCCGCTGTGGCAAGCCTGGTTTTGTCTTCCTGACAACCTTCTCATGGATACTGGCACAGGTCCTTCTCACAGCTCCTCCCACAGGTCCAGCTGAAGCCGTGTCTTCTGCAGGATGAACAAGTCCCAGACCCTCAACCCCTCCTCACAGGGCATGTCATCCAGCCCAGCTCATCTCTGCTGAACACACTCCAGTTCAGTGACGTCCTCCTCACACTAAGGAGCCCAAAACCAGCTGTCACACAGAAACCTCCTGACAAGTGCAAACTAATCACTCCCTCTGATCTATGGGCTGCTCCGTTTGTGCCATCCTGCCCTGCTGCTGGACACTCCAACAGCCTCTTCCAGAGCTGCTCCCCGAGCACTCAGCTCCCAGCCTGGGATGACGCAAGGGACTCTCACTGCCCGTCTGCATTACAGGGAAAGAAAAAACTCTGTTTGAAAAGACCTCCCTCTCCTGTTTACAGACGGAAAAGCTTAGGCTTCAAACTGGGAGGACGGGGGAAGTGACAGAAGGGGAAGAGATCTAGGACCGGGGCCTCCACCGAACCACGGGAGGGAATGAGGGTTTAAACGTTCCCCTGAGCCCCCTGGGGCGGGCACGGGCATGGGCACCAGCAGCAAACCCTGTGGATGCGGCCGCCGGGCTCGTCCCGCTGGGATCTGTGAGGTGCTGCCGCGCCCCAGGTTTGGCCGGGCGAGACCACAACTCCCGCCCTGCACCGCGGTCCCGCCGCGACTACAAACCCCAGCGTGCACCGCGCCCCCGGCCTCCAGCCCCCTGACCATCTCAGCGCCCCCCCCCGAGCACCAGCGCACGGAGCCGCCGCGGCGCCCGCGCTCCCCGCGCCTCCCTGCGCTCCCCGTCCCGCCGCCTCACCCGCTCCGCCGCGCCAGGCGCTCGCCCCAGGCGGGCGGACCAGGGCAGCAGGAGCCGCCGGGCCGCACAGCGCGCCGCAGACGTGGCCATCTTGGCGGGCGGCGGGCGGGGCTGTGCGGGCGGGGGCGCGCAGGCGCGGGGCAGTTCTGCCCGCCCCCGCCGGGGGGCGCAGCGAGAGCTCCCTATTGCAGGGAATTGTGAGGGGATCGGAGAATGTGCCGAGTTCGGAGGGACCTGCGAGGACCATTGAGTCCAGATCCTGGCCCTGCACAGCTCAATCCCACCCTCTGCCTGAGAGCGTTGTCCAACCGCTCCTTGAGCTCTAGCGGGCTTGGAGCTTGGTTTTCACAGGATCACAGAATATGCTGAGTTGGAAGGAACCCACAAGGAACATTTCAGTCCAACTCCTGGTCCTGCACAGGACCATCCCCAAGAGTCACACCATGTGCCTGAGAGTGTCATCCAAACACTTCTTGAACTCTGTCAGGCTTGGTGCTCTGACCATTTCTTGGGGAGCCTGTTCCAGTGCCCAACCACCCTCTGGGTGAAGAACCTCTTTCTAATATCCAACCTAAACCTCCTCTGACACAACTTCAGGCCATTCCCTCGGGTCCTGTCACTGGTCGCCACAGACAAGAGATCAGTGTCTGCCCCTCTTCTTCCCCTCACAAGGAAGTTGTAAATGCAATGAGGTCTCCCCTCAGTCTCCTCTCCTCCAGGCTGAACAGACCAAGTGCCCTCAGCTGCTCCTCATATGGCTTCCCCTCAAGGCCCTTCACCATCTTCATTGCACTCCTCTGGACACTCTCTAAGAGCTTAATATCTTTCTTATATTGTAGTGCCCAAAATTGCCACAATATTCAAGGTGAGGCTGCCCCAGTGCCGAGCAGAGCGGGACAATCCTCTCCCTCACCTGGCTGGCGATGCTTTGCCTGATGCCCCCCTGGACAAGGTTGGCCCTCCTGGCTGCCAGGGCACTGCTGACTCATATTCAACTTGCCATCGACCAGAACCCCCAGGTCCCTTTCCTCAGCACTTAATGGTCCCGCTCTACTAACTCTGCTCCACAGCAGTGCAGTTCAGGAAAGCCATTTCCCTCCCCATAACCCTTTATGGCCAAAGTGCTGCCTCTCGGCTGCTCTGAGCTGCCATGGGCACATCACTGCCCCACGAGGCTCCTTCAGCTGCACCGGGCCCTTTGGGCAGCGCTGGCTGAGGGCGCTGCACTTCCTGTGGGACAGGCCCGCCCTGGCTGGGGAAATCCCAAGGCTGAAACTACAACCTGAAGTCTTGTTCTAAGAAGTGAGTGCAGAGTAGCAGGAAGACTTGTTATGAATAGGAAGGCTGCACCCACACCAGTGAATTCAGCACTCTGCAGCGCCCAGCTGGCAGGGAACTCCCTCAGCTCCCGACACAGGACTGTGCAAACTGCTGGGAATGGTCCCTCCCAGCTGCCAGCGGCTGGGAAGGGCTTGTGGGAATGGTACTTGACAAGAGCCAAATTTGGCCTGGGAAAAGTTCTGGCAATATGCCATTACAGGCAACTTCATTTTGGTGACAAAGACTGTTCCTGAGCATGTTTGGAGTGTGCAGATGTAGATAAATAGGTACAGACATGCAGGAAGCACTGCTCTCGGTTTTGATTGACTTCCTGTTTAAAATTTTTACTTTTAGGGTGGGGGATTTTTTTTGGTTTTGGTTTCAGGTTTTTTTGTTTTGTTTTGGTTTGGCTTTGTAGGTGGGGTTTTTTTGTGTGGATTGAGTGTGTGTGGGGGGGAGGTGGTTTTGGGGTTTTGGTTTTGGGTTTTTTTTCCTAGAATTAGGAGCTTTTGGTTTACCTAATCAAGTATTATCTCAAATAAGGAAAACCAGGGTGAAATTCTGTTATTTGTCCTGCAATGTATTAAGTAGCATAATAGGAAGAAACAAATACTATATAAAGAAAGAAATTTGTACTGCATATGCTGGGTAGAGACTCTGTTTCTAGGTACTATTTTCCTAACCCTGAACTTCTGTCTGCCTCAAACCATAGCACCATACTTCTGACACCCTCTGCCTCAGTACAGGTACTACAAATCTTCCCCATCTTGCTCTGCTCCAAAAAGAGAGAGGAAGCTGGGCTCTTGGCAATCCATCAGAAGGAAGAGATTCTTGGGCCCCAGATGTAGTATTGGCTTTTCCCCAGGTCCTTCAGCACCTGCCTTCTGTGCCCCCGGGCTTTTTAACAATACAGCCAGTTTCTGAAGGAGCTCAGTGCTGTGTTGATGAGTGCCCTCAGGCGCTCCATCTCTTGCCCGGGGCTCTGATTCCACACTGAGTGTTGAAAATGGTGAGAACTGAGGATGCTTCTGCTCAGTGTGAGCTGTCTCCTGCAACTGCCAAGGTCCTATTACTCAGAGCTGATTCACCAGAGCTGTCAGAAGTGATGCTCCCCTTGCTCTGGAATATTATCAGTTACATGCAGGTTTTAGGTGACAAAACTACTGCGACTCTCAAAGAACACTGAGGGTTGTTAGTGGCTCCTGAGCTGGCTCAGGTACTGAAGTGTGAGAAGGCTCTTCATTGTGATTTACCTTCTCAGACTCCAAAACATGGACCAATTTCAGAAAATGCCATTGTATTTTAAATATATATCTTTTCTGGGGTATCTAGGGGGGAGGGGAGGAGGAGGGCAAGGTCTCATACCCTCGGCAGTTCAGAATGAAATTGTACCAACTGCCCTAGAACATCTGCACTGCCAGTTCACAAGCTCTGTGCTTGAACAGCAGCTTTAATCCTGCAGCCAGGCTTGCCCAGTTTCTGCCACAATCACTGTAATTGCATATGAACAGTGAAACCAAAAAGCATGATATACTGCATACATCTAAAAATAAAAGTGAAACTGTTGTTAGCATGTTAGTTAAGAGACCAACCTAAATGGCAAGAAATCAGATGCTGCCTAATTTGACAATGACCCCTTGATCGTGTATGGAACTGTATATCTCTGTGATTGAAATAATTACTGATAGTGTTATCTTGCTGTCTGTATTATATATATAATTTATATATATATTTTATAATTTAGATATCTATTTTAGTATCCACATAACCTTTGGTAAGAATAATCTTGTAGCTGTAAAGCAGGCACATCCTTTCACCAGAGAATTTACATTCAAGTCAAATTAGTTTCCATGGAATAGAAAATCTAACCTTACATGAAAATACTTCTCTTTTTTTAGTTTAGTTTCTCCTGTTTAGATTATGCATATTCAAAAGATCCATCCAGTTCCAGCATTTTTTAAATTTCAGATAGAGCTCTGTCAAGTTGTAAAAGAAAAAAAGCAAAGCACCAAACTGTGCAATTGAAAATTAAAATTAAGCTTCTCTTCCATTTTACAGCTAGATCTAACTGATCTCATTATGCTGGGATTTATCTCAAAGATGTTTTACCAGACTTCACTAAGCCATTAGCCACCCTCCATCCTAGAAATTTGAATCCTTGCTAGACATAGAATTACAGCTTAAGATAAACTGATTATCCTCATAATATGTCTCCTACTTAACAAAATAGCAGTGTCTCATATGTAAATGCAATCTAAAATTTAGCATCCAGGAAAGGTCATTAGAGAGAGGCAACTTTAAATTAAGAAATCTTATTAACCAGCTAAAATGCAATAAAATAAAACAAATACTGGTGTTCTAACAATAGAAGCTGAATATGGAAACACTCACCACTAAACTTTTACAGAACAGTACTTTTAAAATGGTTTTAACAATCTGTTTTTTAAAATGAGTTTTAGAAATGGACTATTATAACAAGGAATGCTCGCAATATCCCTCTGCTTTAGGTAAACAATATTATCTGCAGCTCCCAGATGGAGAAAATGAGATCTTTTTTTATAGTTATGTGTCCAGTCTCAAGCAACAATGGAGTAGAAGGGCCAGGATTAGCAGAGGGAAGTTCTATATTATGTCCTTGTCATCACCATGATACATAAATAGTTGCCTGCCAAGTTCAAGATTCCACAGAGCCTCGTGAAATGGGTGGATGATATAGGTGAGAGCCTCAGGATAAAAATCTGATTCCTTCAAATCCAGTTTCCAGATTTCACCCTAAGTATGGGGAGCTTTGTATTTTACACTAAGTAGCTATTTTAGATTAGCATCCCTCCTAAACACGTTTCTGGAAAAGGACCAAATGGCACTTTCTGTTTTTAAACAGGCTTAAAACTTGTCAGGTACTCCACCAAAAACACTAGTAATATGAAGTCTGAATTATACAATTCCAATTGGTTTTCTGAGGAAATAAGATTTCCATGCTTATTACTGTACAATATCAACCAAAAAACACAGGCATCTCAAAGACTGGGCCATTCCAGGAACAACCAGCTGAGGAGAAGCCTGAGGTATCAGCTCTCCCATGGGGAGAGACTCTGCACTACCCCATGTGAAAAAACATTCAGCTGGTGCCAGCACTCATAGATCTAGCTTGTTGCTTCTAGAGTAATACTCCTACTTTATAAAACAATTCCATGTGGTAGCAGTGACAGAAATCAGAAATCTGCATATGCATACCTGACATATGTATAACCACGTGTCAGCACAGGGGCTGAACACAACACTTTGAAACCAGCACTGCTAATCTGCACGATCACGTTGATAGGGGTTTTTTTTCAATTGTAAATATAAAATATTTCTTCTGAAATAAAGAAAATGTTCATATCAGCAAGACACACTGTCATGAAGAACAATCCTCAGTTGCAGGCTGATCCAACCCCAGACAAGAGTGCACAGGAACTGAGCATCAGAGCAGCACTGCTTCAAAACTGCTGAAACCAGCACATGGTAAACATTACCAATTGAAATTGCCTTCAGCTAAACTACTGCTTAGTGCTGTGTTAGCTTTTTGTAGACTCATCATGCTCACTGTTTATTTACAATCTACTATCTTTTTAAAGCAATGATACAGTATTTCCCTTGATGAATATGCTGAAATCCAGCTGCCAGGAATTGGCTTGAGCTCAGCCAAGCAAGAAGATTTCAAACAAACCTAAAAACATAGGCTCAAGAAACAATACATTTTTTTGCTGAGGAATGGGTTGGGGGGGGGGTTGTGAATAAAGTTGTTTTGAGAATACAAATTAAACTGTCTGAACACTATGTTTTCTGATTTTCATGCCAGCTGTTCACTGGCATGTAGCTGATTATTTTTATCAGTGTTACCTAGAGGTTATCCTCAGCTAATTAAATTGCAATAGCTTTTCTTTCCCATGGTTAACCACTGGGCAGCAACTGCAAAGGCCTCCAGGCCACTGACACTGGTCTTTTGTACTCTCAAGCTGCAAGGAAGACTGTCTAAATTAAACATAGAGGCTGTTGGCTGAATTTATAACATTTCAGTTGCTCATTAACAGAGCACTCTTTTGAGGCTGCTGATTAAAAGCTTTCTTCAGGGAATATTACAGTATTCTGTCTGCAGTTCTTTTTTTCTCATAAGTATTTACGTACTGAAAGAAGAAAGTGGAACCTGTCAGTAAGTACCAGACAACCTTCTAACCTGACTGCTGAAGGCTTTTATCAGAAATATAAATGGAAGAAATTTGGATAGCTCATAACAACAACTTTTCAAGAATAACATGCCAAACAAAAGATTCTGCCTGATGCAGTAACTCAACTGGAAATTCCTGCGGGTAAATGTATCTGATTTAGCTAAACAGATAAATTCCTCCTTGCCTTTCAGCAGACTCGCTACAGAACAAAGATTTGTCCTTTTTTATAGCTATTTTTGGCATTGTATAGAAGTGTCATTTCCGCCCCTCCCTTTGACTATAACCACATACAGTTTCATTTTTGTATAGCATTATTCTGATTTGATGGTAGCTGAATTCCCAGAACTCCATTTATTTCAACCTTGTCTCCACCTGACTGAGTTGTAATTCTCACTCTTCTCAGGAAACTAGAAGAGCTTTAAAAGGCAAAATGTATCGAGTTCCTATTTCCTTTTTAGGAAGTCACCCTTATTTCAGCTTTCTGCCTCTGTTCTGTGCACTGGCAGAACTTATTAATTATTATGGTGTTTTGTTGGTTTATACATTTACCTCTTTTTGCTCTAGTCAGCTTTACTGACACAGTAATGATGTCTCCATTCCTGTTTCTAGATCACTTCAGCAAATATTTTCTCCAGAAAATAATCAAGAGGTCACCCAAGTCTCTAGTATAATTCAATCAAAATTGACACAGTGAAAACTGAAATAATGCAAATATTAGAATTTGGCACCTGATCAAGCAGCCAAGACAGCCACCATTCTTTGATCCTCTAATTCATTCTTCCTCTGTTAGGCACTGTTCAGGTAGTGATAATGTGAGCAGATTTTCCATTACAAAAATGCTGTTAATGCTACTCATCACAGTTTATAACACAGTTATGTGCTGTTCTAATATCCATATAACTGAGTTTTCTCTTTTATTTCCTGTCTTAAACCCTGTTTTCTCAATCTTTAATCCCTAAAATCTCAGTAATTCTTAAGTAAGCGTTAGCAAACACAAACTACAGGCCGTGTAGTTTTATTCAGATATTAATACAGTTCAATTATATGCTTAGCCATTATAGTCATTGATCCAGGGCAGGTTTTGTTTAGCTTCCAGGCTTCCTTGTTGCACTTTAACTGTGGAAACAACATATATAAGCATTTGGCTTTACAGCTCTAACCAGCTTCTTCCTAGCTGACTTCATAGCGTGAACTGGTTGCCATCATGTCGTAGACTTTTCACGGTCCATGATGCTATTGCAGACTGGCCAGATTCGTGTCCTGACTCATCTGTCTCTCTGTGCTGTAGGCCTCCCTTGTGCTTGTGTACAGTTGTACCACTCATCACACTTCAGCTGAATAAAACTAGCTCTCTACACTCTTTCAGTAGTCAGTGGAGGGTAACAGGACACTTCTCTTAGGATGATTACTTAGAAATGTCTTCTCGTCTTACTTCCTGCTCACACTGATTGTAGAGGAATGAGGACTAGTTCAGCAGACTAAAAAACCCCAATCTATAGGCAGCTGTCTTCAGGCAAAACAAATCTTATCCTGAGCTTCAGGCTAGTAGCTCATTGCAGGCTTCTCTTATCTAAAGATCAGATCCATATATTTTATTATATTATTAGAGGATATTATACAGATTATAAATGCATTTACTCAAGGGCACAACAAGTTGAACTTAAATTCTGAAAGGGCCTACAGCATTTTAATGCAGGAGGCTGGTAATTTTGCAGCATTTTTACTCAATTTTAAATATCAACTTCTTGCCATTAATTAAATACAAATGGAGTAATCACATGAGTATTCTTTGTGTCACTTATCTTTACATTACAATAAGTTTTTCAAGACTCTGTAGCAACTGTATTTTGTGCTGCTTTTTGTGTAATGAACAACCACACTGCAGACGATATCAAGGGAAAAGCCAGGAGTGTTGACAGATGGCTGGCAAAGAGAAAGTTGGGGATTTTATAACCTGAGAAGCCATCAGGAGTTTGGGAATGTGGGATAACATTGGTCAGATATTTCTGCTCACATAAGCAGCCAATTTGCTAAAGTTAATATTCACACTTTTAAATTTCAAGTTAACAATCTGATTGAAGAGTTTAGTGGTGCATGTCACTAAAGATCATTTTTTCAGACTGATTTCAGATTCACTGGCCTTTTTTTACAGTCCTCTGAAGGAAAAATTTTCTGGATCCTCTTAAACCCACTGGACTTTATGTCTCTGCCTTTCTCAAATCCTATTATAGCCCAGAGTGCCAGACCTGACATTTTTTTTTGTGGGAGACAGACAGCTGCTTTTGCCGGTCATTTTCTTCTCTACCACTTTTCTACATTTTTCTACTAACTTCCAGATGTTTGGCAGCTAGCACAGAGCAGTAACTCCAAGAAAGCTTCCAAACATCTACTGGTCCCAGACACTGTGCATGCACAGATTTTCTCTGTATTTGATGTGCACTGTGAAGCTTCTTCCTCACAAAATCCGTGCAACTGAAGCCTCATATGCTCAAAAAAATCACCAGGTTTGCAATGCAAGTGCATATGTGTTATTGAGTTGATCTGTGAGATTTTTTTTAATTTGAAAATCCCATTTAACTAAGTATGTAAGAACTGGGTTAATATGAGAGGCTTAAGAGATCCACCTAAGAGGCATTTTCAAACATGACACGATGAGCTATAGTATGTCAAAGGAATAAGATTTGGAATAGGAACCCAAGTCATTACTAAGTAGATTTAACAGAATTAGGGGATGGGCTGTTACTCTCTAGCTGGTTGCAGTTACTGCATTGATGGTACTGCACAGGGGCTGCACTAATTCAAGCATTAGCCATAATCTCACGTTTCTGACTGTGCCTATCAGTCATCTTGTTGGTCTTTTAATGCTGGCAGATCTACTTTTTATATTATGTAATGTATTTATTTTACCCTGACACATTTTTCCCAAATCAGGTATAAAAAAATAAAACCAGAAAGCTTCAGAACTTACTGCCAGCTGCACAGTGCACAAATCTCACAGCTATTCCTTTTATCTTTTCCACTTTTTTTTCCCCACTGTGATAACCTGTATTTTCTAGTCTTGGCTTTCTACCAGTGAAATTATCTACATCTCAATCTTTTATTTTTGAATTATAAGTTAAGAACTAGGAGTAATTTTTAGTGTAATTATACATATAATTTGATCACGAGATTTATTGAGAAACTCTGAACACCCCAAAGCTTCTTGAAACCTACTGTTTTACTATTTTTCAAAGCCTCTGGATAAATAAAAGAAAAACTATGTGGCATTTACATGCAATTTTTATTTCATCCATGTAAGGTACTCATGCATTTCTCAGAAATGTATGGATTGACTCTCTCTTCACACATAAAATCTACCCCAGCATGGTTGTGGACTCCCCATCCCTGGAAGTGTTCACGACCAGCCTGGATGTGGCTCTGAGTCACCTCATCTAGTGGAAGGTGCCCCAGCCCATGGCAGGGGAGTTGTAACTAGATGACCTTTAAGGTCCCTTCCAACCCAAACCATTTTATGATTCTACCCCAAATCATGTATATTTATATAAAGAAAATCCATCTACACAGTTTATGGTAAAGCACCAGGAACTATGTGTGTAGTTGGGATTTGCTACCTGATCTTTATAGGCAGAGACTCTGAAGTCCCAAATCAAAGTTCAGCACAGTCAACGAGACCACTAATTTAATTCAAAGTATTTACCACTTGACTTGTGTAAAATGGTGGCTGACACTCACAAGCAGAACATGGAATGGAATATTCCATTTGGAAGGTGAATGGTCAACCAGGCCAGCTGCCTGACCACTTAAGGGTGACCAAAAGTTAAAGTGTGTCATTAAGGGCATTGTCCAAATGCCCTTAAACACTGTCAGGCTTGGGGATTGACCACCTCTCTAGGAAGCCTGTTCCAGTGTTTGACCACACGCTTGGAAAAGAAGTGTTTCCTAATGTCTCTTTTTTACCTCCTTACACCGAGTTCTGCAAATGCTTGTGTGTGATGTCTTGCTTTGATTTGTAACTTAGAGAAGGGAATAAAACTTCCAGATAGAAAAGGGAAGGAACAGATAAAGACAATTTTGATAAACTAAATGTTCTAAATTGTGTCAGCCTGATATAACCTTTAATCATTCTTTACTAGTTCTCTATTAAAGGTGTAACTGCTTCATTCTCTCTCTAAATAAGGAATGTGTAAGTTAGGCAAGAAAGAAACGGTCAAGCATACAAATGGAAAAAAAGGAGAATCCAAAACTCAGGGATTCAGGAAAGGTAGTTCTTTGCCTTTTAGTTCCTTTTGCCAAATAATAATTGGGGGGGGGGGGAGTATTCTTAAGCATCTATACAAATAGGCAAGAGAAGGTTATCAAGAAAATGGAGCCAGGCTCTTCAGATTGCTGTATGGTGTGAGACTGCCAGACAGTGGGCATAAATTGAAATGAGAGAGAGTTTCAAGCTAGATTTAAGGAAAAACATTTTCACCTTGAGTCATAGAGCTGATTGCTCAGAGAGCTTGTGAAGTCTGTGCTCTTGCAGGTTTTCAAAATCCAACAGGATCCAGTCTGATCTGAACTCATAGCTGATCCTGGTTTCAGCAGAAAGTTGGACTAGAGATCTCCTGAGGTCCCTTTCAAACTAAATTATCCTGTAATCCTATAGTGATCAGTAACAGGTAATGTGGTTTTATCAGAAAACAACCTATTAAAAGCAACATTTCAGAAAAACAAATATTTTGATAAAGAAACCATGGTAGAGCCGTATAATTTTCAGAGGTATAGAAAATGTGACACAGGAGGTAAGATTCAAAAAATTTGTTTCTTTAGTGTAGCAATGAGAGGATTGAGGAAAGATATGATATCAGTTGTCAAACACATAAAAAGTATTGCAGAGATACGCACTGTTCTTCATGTCCATTGAGATATGGCAAGAATAGCCTTAAATTGCAACTTGGAGAGTTCAGTTACAATTTACAAAAGCTTTTGAACTAAAAGAAATGTTAGGCAGACTGTGGAGAGGTCTGAAGAATCAACATGACTGCAAATTTTCAAGGTCAGGTTGAACAAATATCTGTCAGGAACTGATTAGATAGAGTGGATTCTGCTCTGAAGCAAGAAGATGAACTGGAAAACCCTTTCAGATCTCTTTTTTAATCATGTCTAAAGAAGCACCTCCATTGTACTCATTACTAAATTGGCTTGAAAAAAGGAAAAAATGTACTAGTGTCACCTCTTCAAGTTTTCTTAAATTATGCCAAGTATTTTTTTTCCTACTTGTTAAATCTCAGTCTTGTTTTACGTAGAATTAGGTGCAAGAACAATATAGCATACATGAGACTAGAAAATTATTTTTATTAAGGTTGTTCTAATTTTTGCTTTGTAAATATTTTTCTAACTTGAATCACATGAGCAGCTGGGGTAAAAGAACCCTTTGACTTGTAACTACCCATTTTGTTTAAAACACAGGAATGTCAGAGATAAGAGAAGAACCCCTTGCTTAACTTTATCTGTGCTGGAGCACATCTCTTGCAACTGCTCTGTAAACCACCTTTTTGTCTAGGTCATTTTACACTGATGCTTTCTAAACTTTGTAAAGTTGTCCTTGTGTCATGGTTTAACCCCAGCCAACAACTGAGCCCCACACAGTCACTCTCTCCGTCCCTCCAGTGGGATGGGGGAGAGAACTGGAATAGTAAAAGTGAGAAAACTCACTTTTAAAAGTGATAAAGATAGTTTAATAGGTAAAGAAAAAGCCATCCATGCAAGCAAAGGAAAACAAGGAATTCCTTCACCACTTCCCATGGGCAGGCAGGTGGTCAGCCATCCCCTGGAAAGCAGGCCTCCATCCTGCATAACAGTTACTTGGGAAGACAAACACCCTCACTCTGAACATCCGGCTTCCTTGTTCTTCCTCCAGCGTTATGTACTGAGCATGATGTGATATGGTATGGAATCTTCCTTCAGTCAGTTGGGGGCAGCTGTCCTGGCTGTGTTCTCTTCTTAAATTCTTGTGCACCCCCAGCCCATTTGCTGAAAAGGCACTGACTCAGTGTAAGCACTGCTCAGCAAAATCAAAAATATCCCTGAATTATCAACACTGTTTCCAGCACAAATTCAAAACACAGCCCATAGCAGCTACTATGAAGAAAATTAACCCTATTCCAGCCAAAACAAGCACACCTAGTGCCACAGGCACACAGACACCAAGATTCAGTGGCCTTTCATCTAGGCTTGAAAACATGTTCCTGATCTAAATTCTTCATTTCATAGAATCATAGAATGGCCTGGGTTGGAAGGGACCTTAAAGATCATCTAGTTCTGACTCCCCTGCCACAGGCGGAACATCTTCCACCAGTCCAGGTTGCTCAGAGCCCCATCCAATCTGGCCTTGAACACTCCCATGAATAAGGAGTCCACAGCTTCTCTGGGCAACCTATTCCAGTACCTCACCACCCCTGAAGTAAAGTATTTCTTCCTAATGTCTAATCTAAACCCACTCTCTTTCAGTTTGAAGCCATGTCCTGTCACTACATGCTAATGTAAAAAGTCCCTCTCCATTTTTCCTGGGGGTCACCTTTAGGTACTGGAAGGTGCTCTAAGGTCTCCCTGGATCTTCTCTTTTCCAGGCTGAACAGTCCCAACTCACTCAGCCTGTCTTCACAGGAGAGGTGCTCCAGCCCTGTGATCATCTTTGTGGCCCTTCTCTGGATTCACTCCAGTATGTCCACACCCTTCTTACTCTGGGGACCCCAGACCTGCATGCACCCTTTAGGGTGAGAATCCCCTCCTTCAGCCTGCTGCCCATGCTGCTTTTGATGCAGCCCAGGATATGTTTGGCTTTCTGGGCTCTGAGTGCACATTGCTGGGTTGTGTTGGGCTGCTCTCAATCCATCCCCTGCCCAGCCTGTACTTTGCTTGGGATTTCCCTGACCCATATGCAGGACCTTGCACTTGGCCTCGTTGGAACTTTGTGAGGTTCACCTCACAGGGGTCATGCTGCTTTCAGTATTGAAGAATGCTGAGGCCAGACTGACTTATTAATCCCAAAGTTAGACATTCAGTGTTTTCCAGCAGAAACTGGCAGCTGTGAGGATGTGGGTGGCAAAGCTCCAGATAGAGGAACCAACAACTGCTAGTACTGACAACATATCTAAAGCTGTTGAGCCTGGAGACATATGACTGACAGTCAGTCACTTTATACTATAAAGGCCCAGTCTCACTTTTGAACAGCAGGGTCTTCTAACATACCCCTTCTGGAGTGTGTGTGGAGATTCCTCCCTTAAGTGGGGATGCCCTTCAAGGTTACTCCTTGAGGCTGAGTAAAAGAGATTTGCCCACAGTCATTGTATAGGTGAGTAACATCAATTTCCATAATTATTTTACTAGCTTTAATATTATTGCTTTAATTTTGATTCAATACATATGCACTAAACTAGTTGTTACAGCTACCTATACTGTGTAGTAAATAATTCTGATTAAGGTCTTTTGGTCTTATCATTATCATCATCAATTTAAATTAATAATTTATTTTATTCATATAAATATATTTGGGGTGCCATCCTTATTCCTGTGGGACAGAGCTCAATTACACCTATATAATCCTTTAGACATAAACCATTGACCAAGTCTGGGACTAGGACCCAATGCAGCTGCACCCAGACCCCTCTCTGAGACAAGTTTAGAAAGTAAGACGGTCCTTTCTGCACCTCATGACTCAGTGGGACAGAGGGGTCTCCCCAATAAACTTTGTCTGCAGCTCTCCTTTTGCCTGTGATCCTCTTAATAACCATTATCTTTTATTAATTAACATCGTTATCTGACTCTAAAAGCATTTTCTATGGAAGAAGCTTACCAGTGTGCAGCATTTTAATGTAAATGACTCAGCATAAATGCCTGAGTCATTTATCATTAATTCTTTTAAGAAAAACTTATCTATAGCAGAATAGTTAAAGAAGCATCAGTCATTTCCCAAGTTTTAAATAATATATAAGATAATTACATTCTCTCTAAGAAAGACAATAGCACTTTTACACCTCTGTTACCTTCATATAGTTTACATTGTCAATAAACCACCAGCAGCAATTATTTATGCATTTCAAGTAACAGTTGTGCAGTTCTGCTCTAGTTTTGCTAAAACCAAAAGACTTGGTTCAGATGCATCTGTTTTCCAGTGACGTCTATGATTGCTTTCTTTCATTTATTCAGTGAACCAGCTGTGTTGACTGACGTCTGAGAAATCAAGTTCACTCCCAGAATAATTTCATTGTAGTCAATTTAGTTGCAGCAAGGACCAATTTGACCCATGGAGCTCAATCTATTGTAGAAGGTCATGCAGCTTGTCAGTAGTTCAGACAGGATTTAAATAGAGGATCCTCCTGAATCCCAATTCAAATGAGCCTCTTTTGACATTATCATGGTGCCTACACATTCAGAGTGACATTTTGTCACTCAGAGCACTGCTCATCTGTTGCCATACCAAGAAGTGACCATCGTGGGGCTTCAGTCACATGCCCTCATTCTTTATTTCCGTTTATTTATAACTCTCTCCTCTATCCAGTGCCAGCTGTTAAAACCAAAGTGGATTTCCTTTCCCTCTCCCTCCTGGGAGCTGTGGATGAAGAAGAGGTTTCAGACACATTTCAGGAGGGCAGTAGCAGAGTGCTGAGGTCAGCCTGGGAACCCAGCAGTTTCATTAGTGCCAGAGCAGCAGCTTAACAGCTGAAAGCAGCTCCATGTGGCCCAGAGCATGCCTGCATGGGATGCTGACGGTTACAATAATACTCCAATTATGAAAGATTCCCACTGAATATAGTGGTTTGGACAATGGGATTTCTTGAAGCCCCTTCTACCTCTGCATTTCTATGATACTTCTATGATAAAGCTACAAAAACAGTTTATGGAGGCAAGGAAATGGATGGTCTGTGAATCTGGATATCTACAAGCAATCACAAGGAAGCTCTGACTTACCCCATTGTTATACACCTTCTTTCCCAACACTAATTTTATGTGATTTAAAAAGTCATTATTTTTTTCTTGTTTTCCCTTATCACAACGTATTTTTCACTGTAATCTAAAACCTAACTTATTTGAAATTTTGCAGAAGGTCTCAGCTACAATACCATCATCATGATCTGATTTTAGCCATGTTTCTTGTGAAACCATGCTCTGTGCCTTTGTATTGAACTAGTTGGCCAATTTCAATGATATTTGAAAGAAGGAAAGAAATTTCAAGGGCTTTCTCTGGGTTGGGAAATCTTAGAGCAATCCCTGCTTTCTTAGTGAAGGTTGACAACTCAAGTGCATCCCAGTTCATACTGTGAAGAATCCTGGGTGTGCATTTGTCCTTTTCCCTGTAGTCCAATTTTCATAGGAAGTAAAAATTAGAAATTTCTGTTTGGTGGGATATAAATGATGCTCTCAAGGCATCTGTTCTGGTTAGTCAAGGGCTCAAGGCCTCAGAACATAGTAATGGTGCTACTTCCTTACTACTGTTCATATATTCTAAATCCTGATTTACTAACAATAGGAATAGCAGGGGTAATAATACACCACTGAAGTAAGCCTAATATAGCCCAAAGTAATTAAGTCCCTATAACTTTCTTTAACACCAGCAACTGGATATAGGACAGAGACTTGAATTAGTTACATGAGTATGAGAAAAGTAGGTAGAACACAACAGCATGTGCTATCTGAGCACGAGCCAGTTGGCAGTGGGCACGAGCACTGGCTGGCCAGTCTGCCTGCACATATGACTAACTGGGGTAACCACAGCACACGCTGTCTCTTGCCCAAACAGATGCCATGGAAGGCATAGCAAGAAGAGGGCTTGGATTATTGCACTGAGAGGGTGAAACTACAGAGCAGTAAACAGACATGAAGATAGCAAGCTTGTTCAGTTTCGTTCTTTCTCAAGAGGTCTGTTTATATATGAATTTATGTTCCTGTATGGATTTGTGTCTCCACTCAAAGCATATGAGTAAACGGTAAGTAAAAGTTAAGACCTTCTCAACTGCCAACATTCACATTCAAGGTATTCGCACTAAGGATAAGAAACACTCCCTTAAATAAAGAATAGTACAAACTCAATCCATTTTAGTATCAGTCTAAAATGATAGGGGGACGCTTTTCCATAATGCATTTATACACAAAGAAACAGTTTGTCCCCATCTTGCCTGCAATGAAAACAGCACAATGTTCTACAATTTCTAATTCACAATTAAAAGTCAAGATATCCATAACAAACTGTGTTAGGAGCTACCCTACATATTCTTATTTTTTGTCTGCTTTGTAAATCCAGAGTGTTTTTTTCTTGTTCACTAAACATGTTACTCTACCTTGTGCCCAATTACAAATTCAATTATAAAAGGGCAAGGAGTTTTCTTACTGAATAGTCCGACTTGCAAAGGAATCTGGATCAGATCCAACCTTTTAGACACAGTAATTGGACTTCCTAAATAAATTTTAATGATAGCAATTTTGCAAAATGTTATGGAGTAACAATACATTATCAGGTACTGACTGTAACAGCATCATCTCATGCTTGTTCACAGTGACACCGCCAAGCTTCAGTTTTGAAAGACCTAACAACTTTAATTTCTTCTGAGACACAAGGATAATCTCAAAATCAGGTGTTGTCTAAGGCTAGATGTGTTCCAGTAAACTACAACACTTGCCTGGATGTTACTGCACTTCAATAAGCATTAAATCACCAGCAAGGTTGCTCCCTGAGTTTTGGCTCATGCCAATGAGCATTCTCCCAGAGAGTGCCCAGGCATGCTTCAGGGATTAGCGTGGGCCTTGTAAGAGTTTCAACAGCAATTCTGCTGCAGCCACCTGCTTTTCAGAAAGGTTTATCTGTACAAAAATACGTGCATTGGAGACTTTGGCGTCAGGGCTGGAGAATGCTCCTGGCCCCCTTACTGGTATTACATAAAATAA
The DNA here is from genome assembly GCF_025592945.1 of Manacus candei. Lineage (NCBI taxonomy): Eukaryota > Metazoa > Chordata > Aves > Passeriformes > Pipridae > Manacus > Manacus candei. The sequence continues at coordinate 1,216,564 of NW_026138111.1, read as the reverse complement.
ATGTCTCTGTTATGGTCCCAGTTGATTGTCTTCCCCAGTTTTGTTCCCTAAGCAGAAGTTAACAATACATCAGCTAGGCATCAGAGAATATTTCACATAAAACACAACAAAATGTGCTTCTTAATATTAATTGTAGCTCCTAAGTTCCTTCTCCATAGTCCCCAAAACTGTCAAATTCTTTATCATATAAGAGGTTTGGATTTGTAATGGTAAACATAACATCTACAGTCATTTAATTAAGTATTGGATATTGATTATACATAAATTTTGTACCTAGGTCTATTTAATGTTTTGATTTAACATTTCTGGGAAGCATTTTATACCTATATGTATGTATATATATATATATAATACACATATATTAGCTGGTTGTGTAACCCTCTTTCACTGGCTAACTTAACATCCAACATGATTTGAAACTCTGCTTGCCTCTGTCTGCAACAGGTGCCAAGTAACTTTTCTCCCTTCAGTTCTCTCCAAAACAGGGTGGATACCGTAAAGGTGGTTACTCCTCCAAACTGTAATTAGAAGGGCTAGGTTAAGTTTTTGATTATATCCCAGTATTGGCCAGTTTTGCCAGAGAGTATTTTACTGGCCTACTAGAATTTCATTTGGTGCAAAATTTCAAGGCAAGTAAAAATTCCAGTATAGCCAATATTAGAGTGATAAAAGGCTTTTTTTTACTAGGATAGCTTATTTTGCTCAGATATCCAGCACAAACTGTCCAAACCAAGTGTGTTTTTTTGCTGCAATAAACTGCATCTGCACTGTAACAGTAAACATTGCCTAATATATAGCAAGCCTTGGCCTAAAGGGATTTTGGATTATTACTTGATGTTCTAGGATGGAGCGAGAGATGGTACAACATTTTTATTTTGGTATCTGAGAGGATTTTCAATTAAGACAGCTCAGTTATAAAGCTACAAAAATTTTAACTATAAGAATTTCTACTTGTTCTTACTTTAGACTGTGCTTCAGTTATTGCCCAAGACAATGAGTATCTTGCTCTGACAGAGTTTATGTCAAACAACTAAATTAAACTTTGTGAAAAAGACATTAACTCTACACTTGGAGATCTAAACAAAATACTGATAAACTTCAGTTGCATAGAAGGTTAAACCTTTCATCGAGAGAAATTTTATAATCAACTTAGTTGAGCTGTCCTGCCCATGATTAATGCAAACACTATCTCCAAGGGAAAGACACCACTGCAGATACAATTCATGAAACATTAACTGTGAGATTCTAATTAAGATACAGGTTGCTGCATTAAGCAGATTAACCTATATTAAGGAACTTACCCTTCCAAGTAGTTAATGAATGGTTATCCCAAAACCTTCTTCAATAAAAAATTATTCTGTTTCAGGTGCTAAATTTCACTGTAAGAAAAATAAAATGCACTGACCCCAAAATAACCCCACTTTGCTACACCTCAGTATCTGTGCCTCTCTGCAGTACAAAGAAGCTCCCATAACTTTTTTTTTTCCATATATATTGGACAATATATAGGGCCAGTCTCAGCAGTAAAAATGCCAGGAGTGCATGCCACTGATGGAAATAAAATTATTAAAACTCTCTTTCTTAAGACTAGTGCCAAGCAAGAACTCTTACCTCATGCACAGATGGCTGTATCCTTCCCATCTGTTAGTAACTTCTGGCCTCCAACTCCTGCAGGATCCTAACATCAGTCCTCTAAGCATATTAGCACGTCTGGGGTATATTAAGAGTCAGAGAGATCTGTTCTGGGTTTGCACAACTACTTGAGCACAGATTGGGACTCTTCCTCAGTTTAGATATGTTTGTGCACATAAGAGATTGAAAGATCAAAACTTGCCAAAGCAGCAGGACTAGACTGAGATCGTAGTTGGCTCCTGGGAATACCGAAAATAGTTTAAAATGCTTGTTCTGTTGAACAGCACCTATGAAGTTGAATTTTCTCATGTTGTGCAAGCTGGCATGTCACAGTTGGTAAAAGGAGCTGATATACACTTCTAGCAGTGTCACAAATCACTTGAACAACCATATAATTCTTCACCAGTTGTTATACTAGAAGAGAGATGTTTCCTTTTCAAACTGAAAATTGCATGCAGCACAGACACCAGGTGTCTTTACTTACAGCCTCCAAGTGTTGACATCTCTATTTGTAGTACAGACAAAACATATTTACTGAAGCAGAGCCTCCTGAACTTTGGTTTTTGCAGCACTCCACACATGGAGGCAGGGCTGCCTACCAGGAGATACCCAGGTGAAGTGTAGGATGAGCATCCCAAATCGGCTACTGTTGACAATCAGTTACTACCAGCCTGGAAGCACTTACCAAGCGGCTTACACAGATTTCTGTACATAGGCACTAATAATTACTGTGAACGGTCATTGATCAGGACAGCTTTATCATCTAACTCATTTAGTAAATCTTAGATTCAATACAGTAACAGTAGAAATAACTTTAATCAGTATAGATTTGTGTTTAATAATTTTGAGTGAAAGTCATTGCTACTACAAGGCCAGCTTAACAGTAGACATAGTGATAGGAGATGAAATGATCAGGAAATGTCAGACAAGAAGGACCGAAAGTAAGAAATAAGTCAGCAATTTCCACTGGCAAAGATCAGCAAATCCACCTGACCATAAGCAAAGAATACATACATGTACACAACAGAGATAACAGATAACTTGTACAAAACAAGATAACTTGTTAATATCATTTTCCTTTTGCCTTAAGGAAACTAAGAGAATGATAGACTAATCAGAACAGTAAGGGTCACATTTCTAATCTCCCAAGACCTACCCTGAGAACTTTGGCCTCTAAACATAATTAAGATTTCTTCACCAATGAACTTTCATTCCTTCACCAATGAACCTTCATTCCTTCATGAGCTTTAAGATAAAATGTACCTAAGTGTGTTATCAGAGCTCCAGATAGTCTTAGATTTCATATTACTGCTATATATGGGGGGGAGAGGTGGTGGTTTCATATTACACCTGTATAGCTTTGTTCTTTTGCTTTCCAATGTGCTTAAGGAGGTAAAGAAAGATTTAAAAATATATATTTATTTCTGGGTTTATCTGGGTGCCTCAAATGCCTCACTGTTTGGCCCATCATCTGGAGCTGCCTTCGAACTCCTCACAGGCGCAGAGAGGGGGTGAAGGGGATGGTTGTGATCCAGCACGTAAAGTGACTTGGCCATGAATTTTACTTTCCTAAGGTGGGGAAATGACCGTGGGGATACAGGGCCCTGCGAGGTGGGAGGCGGCCTCGCCCGTACACGGCACCTCCCGTGGGTGTCGGTACCCTCGGGGCTAAGGGCACTGCCCAGGGTTGTTGAGGAAACCGAGACCAGGAAACTTTTCACCGCAGCATAAACGGGACTGCGGGCAGCGTTTACCAACCACCGGAGCCGGCCAGGAGCACAGCGGAACGCTTCCCTTTTCCTGTGCCGACCAGCAGCCCGGCCTGCAGCGGCGGGACGAGCCGGCAGCCCTCACACTGTCCCGCCGTGGCTCCGGGACACCTCACCGCGGGCCCCCCCGCCGCCATCTTGTGAAGGCGCTGGCGGGCCGAGCCCGGGAGCGGCGCCTCTCCACGGCGAGGGGCCGGGCTGTGTGGAGCCTCTGCCCGCCACAGTAGGGGCTGGGCGCTGTGCAGCCCTGCCGGCCATGGTGAGGCGCAGGACGCTGTGGAGCTGGTTCCTGCAGCTCGCCGCGCTACCGTCGGCGGCGGGCTGGTCAGGTGGGACGCCGCAGCCGTTCAGCAGCTCCTGCTGGAGAGCCGCGGAGCCGTGCAAGGGGTGGAGCGGCACCATGGAGAAGGAGGAGGAGGAGGAGGAGAAGAAGGGGGACGAGACGCCTCAGGGGCGGCAGCAGCAGCCGGGGAGGTGAGCGGCGCTCGAGCGGCAGCAGCGCTCCGGGGGCGGGGGTCGCTGCCCCCGCGCCTTGCTGTGGGCAGGGAGGGACCGGACCGAGCCGAGCGGCGCCTCCCGCCCCGTGCCCGTCCGGAGGGGAGCCACTGCTCGGCTTGCCGCCGTCAGAGCCCCGCAGGCGGCCGGGAGGAGCGGAGCACCTGCTCCGAGCGCAGCAGCGGGGCTCGCCAGACACACACACGGTACCGGGGTCCCGCCGGTGAGTGTGGGCGGGATCGGGCTGAGCCCCTGCGGGAGGCGGGGGCAGCGGGGCAGAGCCGCAAAAGTTGGTGGGTGGGTACGCGGGGCCAGCGAGCCGCTCTCCCGGCCGGGCACCGGCAGCAGCGGCAGCAGCAGCAGCAGCACAGCCCGGCGGCCCCGGAGCTCGGCGTGTGCCTCTGCCCAGCCCCTGCCGCGCCGCCCTGGCTGGGCACAGACGCCGACGGGCACCAGCTTGGACGGGTGGCCCCATCCTTTCGCACCGGTGAGCGAAACCCTGGAAGAAAAAGTATTGCGTTCGTCCCCCACCTCCCAGCGGCGAGCTTTCGGTTTCCGTCAATTGACAGTAACACATGCCGCAGCAGCGCTCCGAAAGAAACAAGTTATATAATCGCTTACCAAAAATCCGCTTCATGGTATCGGCGGTTTACTGGATGTTTTCATTCGGAGAGGAGGCACGGACAGATGTTTATCGCAAGGGCGGGGGGGGGGGGGGGGAGAGAGGGTTCGCGTTACATAGTGCGAAGTGGAAGATGTTAACGAAGTCATTTAATGTAATTAGTGCCGTCAAATAATCTCAATGATCGTCAATTATCTCTAGTAAGGATTTGGGGAAAGCGTTTGTATGTCTTGACGGCAGGCAGTGAAGTTCATATTGGACTTATGCAGAAATGGTTCTTCTAGTGACGATTATGATTTCTTATATTTGCTAAATGGCGATTAGGAAGCAAGTTTTCAGTTTTAAAGAAAAGTACTATTTATGCTTAAATATTTTTTCTTTCATTTTCAAACTGCACCAACTAAAGTAGCATCAAAATTAAGGGGAGTGACAGGGAAATCACTTCTGTTTTCCGGCAAAAGACCCTTGAAAAGACTAATGTATTTTTTAAATTCATAGTAGCAGCTGTATCAGTCAAGAAAGAAGGAAGTCTGATTCACTTTGTAGGTAAGAATTTGGGAAAGACAAGAATAAGATTTTTTTTTTCTTCTTAATTCAAGAATTATTGCAACAGTTGCTTTAAAAATGGCCCAAATTATCTGAAATTGAAATGCCTATTATAGAAAGTAATGGCAATTTTTAATGCCTGGAGATTGGAAAGCCCTGTTTTGGTTCAGTTGTTGTGATTGAAGAGGATGTGTTCAGGAGAGGAAGAAGAAAGAGATGACAGTGAAACAGTTGAAATATAAACACAGTTAATTTGACTTCAGCTTGGCCCAAATCAAAAGATATGTGCAGCCTTTTTAGGAGGAAGCAACCATTATTATTATTATTTTCTTCACTTGCATTAACTAAGTAGATTTGAAGAAAAACCTCAGGAGAAATCTGCTATTTTCTCAGCCTTTATATGCTCGAGATTGAACAAAAATGGCTAAATCTTCATTCAAAAATAGCTTTTAAGTTTTTTTTTCAGCAGATAGGAAAGCAATTATTTTGTCTGTGATGAGAAAAACAGAAATGCTGCCATATTAATTAGTGTCCTTTCACCTGCTGTGAAATTAGTTTCACTTTTTGTCACATCTACAAATCCCTTACTGATTTCACTTGCATTATTTTCCAGTCAATTGCTTTAACTTTATAGCTTGCTGTGTGTTGGCTAGGTAATCAGAATCCTACTTCTAATATTCTGAGAGCCAGGACCATGGAAAATCACTTGATCATCTTGTATCTAAATGCAGATTTGAGTAAAAAGGATTTTTGTGTAAACCATATGTTGCACTTGGTTTGAACATTCTTAGAAAATCTAGGAAAGAAGGTACATATTACATGCTCTTTGCATGTAACATCTTGGTGTTTAGCAGCTGTACAAGGAAGGGTTTGAATAGCCAACAACTGTGCCCAAGCAGATAAACCTTATGAAGCAGTTCAGGAAAGAGAATGGGCATTGCCAGGTGACACAACACTGCTGCCATTGTGTTCCTACTGTGAAAAACAAGATTTGGTAAGATGATGTGTGAGTGAAAAATCAGGTGGTAAAAACTGTATCAAGAGTTACTTCTTCTCTAAGACCTGTTACCAGGGTTGGAGCTGGTAGTGCTACTGTCTGGTAAGTAAGGTTTGTCATAACATTTCAGGTTGTATTGCTCAAAATATTTGGAAATAGGTCATTTGTTAAGGCAGAAATCTCCCATGCCGTGGACTGAGGGTTGAACCTCACTGGTTTCAGTGAGGTTCACCTGTTTCCTGTAATGAGATTGTGTCAATAACAAGTTGTTTATGTGTGCCTATGCAGGTGTTTACGTGAAACACTTTGTCTCCTTAAAACACCTACATATTTAGGATGGTGCCTTGAAAATTAGTAGATGGCTCACATTTGTGTTGGAACTATGCCTTGACTCTCTAATAAGGGCAAAAAAAAAAAAAGGAACCAACAAACCAAACAACTTCTCATATTAACACTTTCGTTGTTGACTAACAACCAAAGCACTTCGCATTTCGTTTAGAGTACATGAAGAGACAGTGTAATCTAAAGTTGTGGGGATGGAGTTGAAGGCTCTTCATAAGGAAAAAGTGTTGTAGTGAAAAGCATAAGCATGTTGTGACATTTCCAGTTTCCTTGACTATCGATGTTTTGCTGTGTCTAGTGTACTGCCTCTTGGAATTTCTTTTTTAATGGGTGTGTTTCAGTTGAAGAACTATAAGGGTGCTGTGTGTTTTCTGGCTTTCCAGTATGAAGTTTTGAATATTCAAAACTTTTATTATTTGGAAAGGCTGATGACCTTTTGGCTTAACTCATGTGAAAGATGGTCTTTGAACAGTTGCATTCAAGAATAGCATATATTTCCACAGAGAAAAATTTACAATTTCTTTATCTTAGCTGACTTAGAAATTATTTGCTTGGATTTCAATAAATTTGAATTCTAATATTATAAATAGTTCTGTAAAATCCATATATCCATGGGGTGCTTGTAGATACATACACAGGCAGAGGGAGAGAGAATGTTGTTGGGACAAGCAGAAGTAGAGTTTATGTTGAAATTTAAGTAGATTTAGAAAGAATTTGGGAAAGTATTTTCATGTTGCAGAGAAATTACATTGGGCCTTATGTGCTTGGACTTTGAACTCAAAAGAGGGAATCAAATAGACAAGCATTTAAATGAATATAAACAAAATTGTAAGACTGTCTATTAACTTGAAAATAAAATTGAGTTTAGTGCTTGGGTGTTGCTGCACTTCCTGGACAACTGAGGTTTTATAATGTTTTAAAGGATTATTCTTGGTGTAAGTCTAGAGAAAGTTTGCATAGGAGTTTCTTCCTTCCTGGCATGAAGGAAAAGGAAAAAGAAAATTAAAAGGCTTAGTAAATGAGGTGGAGATAACAATTACACAGTTGCAGACATAAAAGTTCCAGAGTTGATGATAAATGGACTTCAGATCCTGCTTTGCCGTGTAGATCCTCTGGATCAAAGTCTAACATGATTTCTGTGCACTTTCACAGAAACAGTTCTTACACTGACCACGTGCTACAAAGGAAATCAGTTTTATCCCATTGCATGTTCAAGTGGAGCCTTAATTTCGTTACATGTAATAGTACTTGGTTTTAGTCATATCTAATTGACATTAAGATGTTAGATATAATAATAATATTTTAAAAACTTTAGTTAAGAAAAACCTGTGCTAACAGCTTCAAGAGCATAGTAACTTAAAGTACCAAACCCAAGATCCATAGGCTGTTACCACACAGGAGGGGCTAAAGTGTGTTTTTAAATGCTGGACTTCAAAGTTTGGCAGTTTTTTCTAACAGTAAACCCCATCCTGGCAAGCTGTGCCTGTGTCATTAACTGTAGTCACATCAGTAAACCAGTTGAAGCTAATGAGCTACTCATTTGCATAAATAGTTACAGGAGTGGAGCTGGTGCCAGAACGCCTAAGCTGGGGACTGGTTCGTAGCTGGGCTGGTAGGAGTTTCATGTTTGCTCTTTTAGAAAAGCTTTATTGAAATTCTATATAAGTGTGAAGGGCCATCCATAGAGATTATAGTTATTGTTGGAATCCATGGCTTACCTGGGCAGCTGTGTGCATGTGCCATCTTCGCTTATTTTACCGTTGATTTAAAAATTGTCTGGTTGATTTATGATCTGTTGTCTTGCACACCATCACAGCTGTAATACACAAGCCTTGCTTCTGTGTGTGTCAGCCTGAGTCCTGCAGAGCAGGTAAGAAAACTTTCATTCCAGTTCTTGTGCTTTCAGCATTCTTCCCTGTACATTAAGTAGTCATATGAAATTAGTTGTTTAGGGAGAGCAAAGGAAAGCAATTTCCGTTCTGGTGTAGGGAAATTTGACTCTGCCTTCCCTTTGGTGGCTGCTTCAGCAATAGCATGGAATTACACTGCCTTAATCATAATGATAGTCTAGGCTGCTCTTTTAAATGTGATGGCCATATGCCAACTTTTGGATTATTTTATTCAAGACTGCAGTAAAAGATGAAGGTAAAGAGGAAAATAACTTACTGTAATAGGACTGTATTGCTAAAGAAATTGGCTCCTAGATCTGTCATCTCTGTTAAACTGTGTCCCCCCATGGACAGCTACTGTCAGATCAGGGATCATAACCTAGACAGAATGTGCATGTAACAGAAAACTTCTGTCATATTAAATACAGTCCATAAACATCTTTGGGGACTACAAAATGATTGTATATGGCAGGGACAATCAGCTGAGGCACCTGAAAGCAAAGGGAGAATAGTTATGTGTTGTCCCAGATCCAGGAAGAGACATCTTTATGCAGTTTATACAATGCCTATAGCTGGACAGATTTAACCCAGGGTTGAGAAATAACTGGCTCTAGGGACTAGTGATGGGGCTGACTTTAAAGCCTATTTGCATTTGTATCCAGAGGCATGTAAGGGTGTAGCTGATAGGCATGAATAACTTTCTGTTGGTTTGGTAGCCCTAATGAATACCAACAGAGCAGAGGTGGAATGTGCAGTAACGGGAGTGGGCTGCCTTGGAGGTGGTAGGTAGCTATTGAATTTGCTCAGTTATAATATTAAACATTACTGTCTGAGGAGGCAGCCAGAGACTCTCAGCAGCATCAGTACTGAATGTGAATGAAACCTCGGATAGGAATTAGATTGAAAATGAAGCATATTAAGGGTAGGTGGAATTGTTGAACCTCACTTGGCGGAGTATGTAACTGAGCTACACTGGAGAGTATAAATGGAGAGTATTTAATTAATTAGTTTTTTAATACCAGCACTGGCATAAGTAGTTTTTGTTTACAACAGTGTATACCTGTTCTCACCCTTCCCTGTCCTAGCCAGTTTGTTGGTATAAACACTTTCGTGGTTGCACAGTGATGCAGGTGAAAATTAAGTGCTTCTCAAGGGATGGTAAGGTAAGAAGTGACTATCATCTAGATTAGTAAATTCACCGTGTGTACAAAAGTGTTTGTTTTGGCAGGTGTGGGGGAGTAATGAGGGCAGAAATGGATTGGCTCACGGTAGTGGCTGCTTAAGTACTACAGCTACTGTAAGAATAAGCCTAACAGCAGATGATCATGGGTGGATGCTTCACATTTGGTTTTTTGGTAACTAATTTTTTTCCCCTTCATGATGCCTAAATAAAACTTTACTTTGTTTTACTGTTGATCCTCAAAACTAGATAAGAATTATTAAGAAAGATTCCTTCTAATTCTTGAGACCGTTTATGGAGAGAACTGTTCTTTTTTTTTTTGTTATCAACGCTGTTATTAATCTTTCTTGAATGGTATACAAGGTCACTGTAGAGTCAGTATACTTTCAGATCTGTTGAATGAAATTTTTGGCAATGCTTATTCTTGCTAGGGATTTTTAATGTGAAATTTCAAATAATAAAAGTATTTACAGATCAGCTAGTTGCAAACTTGAGAGATCTTATTTGTGTGAAATCTTAAAACCAAGAGCAACTGGAATAATTGATGATGCAACTGCTGTTGCAGCCATAAAAAATAAGCATAGTGAAAGAAAACTTCCAAGATGTGTAGCAGTGTACAGTTTGCAGAAGGCTCAGCTTCTTGCTTTGCAAAATCTGCAGTGGTATGATGGAACAGCCTGAAGTACTGCACAATAAAAGTTTAAATGCATTCAGAATTTTCCAGTTTCAAACTGTTCATTAATTAAAGCGGCCAATTTCAGACCTGAAGGAAAAATAAAAGCACAGCCAAAACTTAGCTGGCAGTCATTTGATAGTAGAGCTTGTGGGAGCCAATTACTTACATGCTCCCTAGTGTTTGCAAATAGCTTTCTTTTTAGCTGAAATAATTCTTTTTGTTTCAAGCCAAAATGCATGGGTTTTTTGCAGTTAATAAAAATATGTATATTGAAAGAAAATTTCTGAGTTGTGTACCTGTATATGGCTTGCAGAAAGCTCAGTCTTGTGCTGGTAAGGCTACAGTGGTGTGAGTTTGCTGGGAATTGTGTGCTGTCCCCTTTAGGTGATGTGTAGTGCAGCTCAGTTCTGGATGTGGTCTACACAGAGAGACAGTGATTAAAAAATGAACCAAGCCTTTTGCTTCAAAAATGGCAAAAATTTAAAGATATATGCAAAGCTATGGAATGTTTGCAAGGCAATTGTAAAGTTTTGGGGATATTGTTGGATTCCAGTAAATCAGAGCTTCATAGTAACTCTTTGACTTTCTGGCTTATGGATTTATTAAATAAGGACCACATTTCTGTGTAGAAAAGAATGATAAATCTGTTTTGGCAGACTTCATGCTTAGTAGCATGTCTGTGCTTGGCTATACAGTTAACAGGGGAAACTACATCCATTTCATTTATGGAGTAGCAGATGTTAGAGGAGACTGGATGGAAAAGGTGAAAACACAATAGATTTTATGCTGATGCATTCTGTATTCAAATAAAGTTCAAGTAATTTGGCTTGAAGCTCTGCTTTGTTCAGAAGACCATTTGAAAAGAAAAATTTCAATGGCAGAGTGCTTCTTGTAATGTTATTGTGCTGTTTCCAACTTTCTCTTGGAACAGAAAGTATTAAAATGTTTAGTTAAATTTTTATTATTTTTCTAAATAAACAAAAGGCTCGGGGCTAAAATATTTGTATCCAAGTTTTCAGTTCTATCAGTTATATCAGAAATGCTGAAGTAACCATTTTACCCCAGACCTGTTGTCCTAAGCGCTATATCCTGTTTTCAGGTGTAAGCTGGTTTAGTGGGGCATGAGACATGGGTTTTCCATGCCATGTCCTGCCTGATCTACAACTTCTCTTTTGCTTTGTGGATTACCAGGGGTGCCTTGGTGTTTGGAAAACATAACTGGAAAACCAGTTATGTGAGCTCTGCATTTTGATTCATGTTTGGCTTCGTCCGATTCATCAGCCTGTGGTGCTGTTCATGTCTAGAAAATCTTCTGGCCTTGTGGATTTGGCATGACTAAGGGTCTCCTTTAGGAGTTTGTATGTCTTGGTCCATTTTCTTTTCTGAATTCAGTTGAAAGAGCAAAGAATCTCTAAGCACAGAGAGGGTGGTGGCCTTGTGTCTTGCCTGAGCCCCTCTTACAAATGATGTCAATCCACTTGCCCTTGGTTGGGGGTAAGTCACCTCATCCTGAAGGATGGGCTCCGTTTGTTAGGAAAGCAGTTTAATGCCTTTAAGTAGAACAGGAGTTTTTCTTTCTTTTTAAAAGTATGGAAAATAGAAGATTTCTTGAAGAACTTTGTGTAACAAGAAATATTCACCAAGGATGTGACCTCTTCCCTCTGTCCCTCCCAAGTGAACGCGATTCTATTCTAGTTTGATTTTGTTGTTTCTACAGCTCATAATTTTTGCTGCCATTCAAGTTCTTGAATTAGTTTCTCAAGTGCCAAACTATTATTTTGGGGGGAGGAGAATTTAGGAAAGCTGGCAGAAAAATCATTTCTGATTACATATTTTCTAATATTTAAAATATACCTGCCAGATCTCCTTATCTGTAGAGGCTTCTTTTTGCAGAAGTGTAAGAGTCTCCTTGGACTAAGAGTTGGTTGAGTTTTATTTTAAGCTAATGACTTCTGGTTTTCAAGAAATTATCATCTATGTTTTTTTTAATAAGAAAACGTAGATTTCTTTTACTGTATGTCATGAATATTCTAGGATATATTTTACCAGTTTAAACTAAACAGAAATGAACTGGCAAGATTGATACTTCAAAGGAATCTACAGTTCATCAGGGATACTTCTAGTTAATTGTTTGTAAATGTGTCCCTTTCTTATACATGTAAAAGTTTTAAAGTATTCTGTGAGCACTGAGGTCTTTTATCCCTCGAGTGGCTTATGGAATACTAATGAAAGTAATGTATGTGCATCATGTGGAAAATATGTTGGCAGACACATAGATACCTGCAGAGCCTTAAATGCTTTGGCATTGTCTTTGTTTAATCAGCATGGTTGATCCCTGCTTCCCCTAGAGGTTTATACTTTCAGAATAAGATCAAAGGTTTATATGAAAATTTAAGCAAAAGTAGAATTCACTTATTTTAGAGATAAATGAATAGATAAACAGAAGCTTAAAAATAAAACCTTAGGCACTCCGGTCTCTAATATAAAATGTCTTGTAGCAACAATAATTACAGTAGTTATATATATTTAAAAAATCAGACATCTGAGATGTTAACAGATGAATTTCCTGGAATTAAGTACCTACATGATTAAACTTCTGTGATTTGTTTTCATGATGCTTTCTGGAAGAGTGGATGTTTTATGCTATGTCTGCATGCTTTGCTAAATTAATAAGCTGACTTGGCATTGAGAATGTTCTTTGAGGAATGCCAAACAAAATACCCAAACCCAACCCTCTTTAGTTAATGTAACAGTTAAAATATCCATTAGAATTTTTTGAGGTATTCTGTCTGCCTTTTTGTGGCACTGATTCTTTCTAATACGATTTATATCTGATTAAAATGCTATAGAGCAAGTTGAGTGTCACTTTCATTGGAGGCTTATTCCAGTAAATGTTTAGTGGAATAGAGGAAAAAAAGCCTTAAACTGTAAACAGTTACATTTAAATTATGATGCAGATGTGGTATCTTAATGCTATATAGAAAATACATAAATGGAGTAGTTTCAGTAAAACTACAGGGAAACTGGAGTACAAAGCAATTACGTAAAACACGATTATGACCAGGGGTATCAAAAATTCTGTCAGCAGTGTTTTCTGAATGTTGTTCGTGCTTCTTTATCAGAAGTGAATTTTGATGTGTTAATATTTTATCTCTGCTGTATGGTGAAATAATAGTAATTTTGTTAAGAAAATTTCACTGTATTTATCAATTGCCATATCTTTTCAACTGCAGCTGTACTCAGTGTTGCAGTTGAGTTGCTGCTGAAGTAGCGGGAACAGACTGCATTTGAATTGGAGCATCACCAGTAAATGCATTTGGGTTCAGTTTGGTAACGCTTCTTACGTGTGTGGAATATCTTAGCTGAAAGGTTGTAGTGAACAATATATTTCATTTTCCTTGTAATTACGAGCTTGTGGAGGGCACAGTGAGTTATGTGATTCCTGAGAAAACTGTGGGCTTTAATTCTGTTCTCTGACAATGTTGTTTGAGTGGACTGGCTTTGATACATCAGCCCAGTGCTTCTGAGTATACAGCTGCCGTTTGAGTATCTGAATTAGTGAAAATGTAGATAGACTAAAACATGTGGTGGAGAGCTTTCCACAGGACAAACATCACAATTTTTTATTAAAAATTATTCCTGCACCGCAGCCGTAAATCGTGCTGTCTCTTCAACTACTGGTCGTCTTCTAGTTTTTACCAGGTAGAGTTTGTAAGTACTGGAAAGCTGTGCACTCTTTAAAACAGCAACTGTTTTTTGGTTTTGTTTGTTTGTTTTATTGTTTTGTTTGGTTGAGTTTTGTGGGGGTTTTGTTTGGTTTTTTTTTTTTTTTTTTTTAAGGCTGTCAGAGCAGTGTATTTACTTTCCACATTTCAGTTGAAAGTAAATAGAGAAATTGAAGCATTTAGTTTCAACTGACTTACTTCAGCAACTTTTAAAATAAGATAGGGATATTTGTTTTTTCTACCTTGGATACAATGAGATTATATTCCTAAACTCTGCAACACTTAAGTGCAGTTTGGAATAAGAGATTCTGACTACTGAGTTCACAGTTTTCTAAGGAATGTGCCAGAATTGTGACTTCACAGAAATAAGCTTTTCTCAGTTATTTTCTTAAAATTTTTTATATTTCACGATGGAATTAAGAATAAACATTGCAGCCCTGATTTGAGATGTTTCAATTTCCCGTGGCCTTTCACCAGTCAGTTCAGTTAAATGTGTATCAGAATTGTGTTTGAAATTGTTACATTTACCTACAATAAGCTTTTCCTTTGTTTTAGACAAAATAAGAAATAGTGCCAAATATCTTTTGTGCTCTGACTTTCCTGCATGTATGTGTCTCTTGTTGGTATAAGTAAAGTGTTGGTAATGCTACATGAGGCTGCTGCTCTTACTACAAAATAAAGCCACTATATTGGCAAATCCCAAGGTACTGTATAGTTCCAGTGTCTCCTGGACAGACTTGCAGGATCGTATTACATCAGGCACTGAATGTCATAAGTTTCAGTAGGAATTACTATTCTTCCAAAATGTAAATTAAGGAACCCTTCCCCCTCCCTTTTGCAGTTGGAGATAATAGTGTTAGTATCTGAAGCTGTGCATTCCAGGGAGTAAAATTCAGCCTGAACTACAAAGAGATCTCATGTCTGCTTGCCACAGCATGTTTTTGAAGGCTTCTGTGTAATAGTGACTGTTTTAAAGGCATATTTTGTTGATTAAAAAAATAGAGTAGATCATAAAACGAGAGGTTTGTTTCTAATGTGTGTGAGAACACTCAGTCTTACGAATGTTGATGCTAGTCCAAGAAAATATTGATTAATTAAAAATTTATTTTAGTTCTTCTGAAAAAGATATGGATAAGAACACAGATGAAGAGCAGCCTTCAACTGCGTGTAACCAGTACCCTAAAGAAGCAGTGAAGAAACGTCAGAACTCAGGCCGTGGTTCCGGGAGCAGTGATTCTTCCAGGACCTTCAGGAAAAGCTTCAGGCTGGACTACAGGTTAGAAGAGGATGTAACTAAATCAAAGAGAGGCAAAGATGGGAGATTTGCCAACCCATGGCCAACGTGGAAATCGCCAACCTTGCCGAATGTTTTGAAATGGTCCCTCATGGAAAAAAATAACAGCAATGTGCCAGGCTCAGAGGTAAATACTTGCATGTTTTCTTTTCATGATTTTGGCTGCTTTTACCTCTGCTCTAATCAATAAAATAGAACAGTTAGGCATCTTTTGGAGGTTTTTCTAAATTTTACTTTTCTGATTTTATTATCACTTCATTATTTTCAAAAGATGGGTTAATACTTTCTACCTCTTTAATTTTTGTCTCCTTTCTGTTAGTTCCGCTGCCTTTGATTTATCCAGCTCAGTTTATATTTCTAAAAACAACAAAAAAGGCCTCCTAGCTCAGTCATAAACCATAGTTACGGCCTTTCCTTTTTAATAGGTGTTGCCTTAGGAAGCATAACATGATCCTTGTTGCATGAAATAGCTGTGGCATATCTAATTTTAAAAGTTTTGCCTTTTTATTCCAGACTGCCATTTAATACATACATTACACCTTTTTCATGAAAATTTAATAAATAGTTACTGTCACTTACCTATGAAAGTGTTGGCAAATCTCTGTTTTTTCTGTTTCAGTACACCAGGAGAAAAAATTGCATATGTTAAAACTAACCTTAGGAAATATTTGTACTGAAACACTTAAAGTACACTGCCAGTTTACTGTGAAACATCGTTATTTGTTCTTGGTGTGTTGCTTTTGTCAGATATTGTGTATAAAGAAGGAGACAGGAGAAGCGACCTCTGAGAGAAGCTTCTTTTCCATGAAGAGTAATGGATACTGGAAAGCCATGGTTCTCTTTGTGGCCACAGGAAGTCTGAAGATGACTACAGTTTTGACAGGATTACTTCTTAGTGTGTTTCTGATGTGTTGGCTGCACTTCAGAAAAGCTGTGCTGAAAGGTGCACAACCAGAGACAGCATTTGTTAACAGGCAGATGTTAATGCTTTTAAGAAGGTATGCGTAGGCTATAAATCTCAGTCAGTATTTAGTAAAGAGCTTTCAGTTTTATCTTATGTGAGTTACCTGTGAAGGAAGGAATTCAATCAGTTTTATGGACAGAAAAGCTGTGTTACTCATTAGCACACGATGGTCAGAGGTTTGGGGATGTCTTTAAGGATATGTGGCATGGAACATATTTAAGGAAGAAATAATCTTGGCTGTTATTGTTCTATAATAATAATAACAACAAATAATTTGACTTCAGAAACAAGCACAGCAAACCTGTGTCGGTCCTGGGATCCCTTCAGCACTTTACTTTTTTAAAATCTGATGATCTGCACCTTGTAATGGTGAGAGCAGTTCCTCAGTGTGTACAGCTTTCTAGAGAGTGCCAACAACTTTTACATAAAATTCACACCTTGACATTCTCAGTTGCATTGACCTCTGCCCTACTTGATAGGTGTACAAGGCTTCGTGTCTTCCCAGCACCAGCCAGAAACCTGGTTTGTGACTGACATCCCCAGAAGGCAAAGCTGAGGGTGTACTATGGAGTGCAGGACACACAGCACTCTGATGGCACTGGAGAACTGCAGCACTTCCCTTTAATTTACAGTTTGTCCTTACAATAAAGGATGATCACAAAGAAATCTGCAAAGCACCAGTTGAAAAACTGTCTCTGACCCACATGAGATTAATTTTGGACTAATTTTATTGTTTGCATATGACAATTTTTAATTAAGTCCCTGCTATTATTCAAGAGCTCAGTAAATCAGAAATAGGAAGATCCCTTGATAGGGATCAATGAAATGCACTTCTGGAGTCCTCAGCCATTTTGATGCTTGTTCCAACCAGTTTTGTTCCACACCTAAATCAGCCTGTAAAGCACATCTGAGCTTGTTTGAAATTCAAACTAAGGGCTCCAAACTTTATTTAGCACTGCTAGATGGTATGTCCTTCGAGCAGACTCCTGCTTCAGTTTCCACGTTGAGTTCCTATGCTGTGCAGGTTCAGTTTATCTGTACCAAGTAGTTTGCATATGTAAAAAAAAAAAGCATATTATCCAGGATATATACTTGTACTTCACTGTGGAAAAGCTATATATATTATAATCATGCCTTCAGAACGAGCCTGTATCATTATCCAGAATGCATAGACTTCTTGTATTTTCATTACAGGTTTTATTAATAACTTTGTTCAGTGCTATTGGAGGTTCTTTAATTATTAGTTGTTGGATCAACAATTTAGATTGTTCTCATTTCTGCAAAAATCCCGTGGTATTCCAGTATGCACTAAGCACCAAAAATCCTAAGCTAATCAGCTAGTCTTACCAAAGCCTGTCATGTGTTTCTTCTTGCTTTGCATTAGGAAGGAAAGAAGAACGTGGGAGGGGGAAGGGACACAGCAAGAAGAGTTTCTGTATTACTTCAGTGATGAAGATAAGACAGTATTAAGCACACTTTGCTTCTGTCGGTAGCTGATTTGACATTAATGCCATGTTTCAAAGATCTGTTATAATTCTCCTAGTATTGCTATGTTTCTGGTTAGTCTGACATAAAACAAAGTGAACTATAGCAGGTTAAAAGTTCCCTAAGATTCTGTATTTTATTCATTATGTTGTTTTATCTTGTTGGGTAAGTTTTAAGAATTTCATGTGAAGTATACTGATAATAGGACTTGTGTTTTAGTATGAAATCTTATGAGATGAGTAACGAGTCCTTATTGCTTTAAAAGGTGATTTTAGTGCACTTTTGTAAAATACCAAAAAACCCCCAAACAACCCCAAACACAAGCCCCATGCACTGAGAATTAAGTTTTTTGGCTATTTCCTGGTGTGATTTACTATGGTAGCTCAACAACCTGCCTGATTTTTGATCTCATCCTCTGAGGAATCACTGATTTGGAACAGAGGCCTGGAAAGCACAAGCTCTGTATGAGATCTGCAAGTTACACTGCCTTTGTGTTCTTGGTTTGTCTTAAACTTTTGTTCACAGAATTTCATGTGGATAGGCCAAGAAAGCAGTCATTCGAACTGTGTTCCTCTCTATTTATCAATCTTCCTGTCTGTGTGACCTTTATAAATGCCTTTTATAGCAATTAGTTCTACCTTTAATGAACCATTTGAAATACTTAATAGCATCAATCCTAGTGACATCCCTGTAAAGCCTTTATTGATAGAGATGTTCTGGGTGCCTACCCTAGCAGGTAGTTAATAGTGCAGGGGTGTTGTGGTTTTACCCCAGTAGGCAGCCAGGCCCCAGTCAGCTGCTCACTTACACCCCCCCACACCACTTGCACCCCAGAGGAATTGGAAGGGCAAAAATGAAAGAACTTGTGGGTTGAGATAAAGACAGTTTAATAGGTAAAGCAAAAACTGCATGTACAAACCAAGTAAGAAATTAATTCACTTCCCATGGGCAGGCAGGTGTTCAGCCATCCCCAGGAAATCAGGGCTGTGTCCCATGTAACAGTTAGTTGTGAAGACAAATGCCATCAGTCTGAATGTCCCCCTCACTCCTTCTTCCCCCAGATTTTATTGCTGAGTGCAATGTCCTATGGTCTGGGATATCTCTCTGAGCTGGGGTCAGTTGTCCCTTCCAGCTTCTTGTGCACCCCCAGTCAACTGGCTTTGCTGCTGTGTAAACGCTGTTCAGCAATAGTAAAACATCAGTCTGCTCTCAACACTGTTTTCAGCACAAATCCAAAACATAGCACCAAAGGAGATACTGGAAGAAAATTAACTCTATCCCAGTCAAAACTAGTACAATATGTTTGAGTCCTAGTTAAGAACTAACTGTTCGTGTCTGCTAATTGGCCAGTTCTTCATCCATGTAGTATTGTTTATTAATATTCAATGATGCTAATTTTAAAAACTAATTTGTCTCAAATGTCAGCAAAAATAAGGTGAATTAATTTAGTTCTCAGAAAATAGTCTAACTCTAAAACCTGCTAAGTAAAAAGAATATTTTCCATAAAAATGTACTTACTGACCTAAATTGCATTATGACGATTAATTACTAAATTCCGCATCTGAGTTTAATTTCTTTGATATATTCTGATTTGTTGGCTTAACCCCATTTAATTAGTTGGTTTTTCCGAATTTCCATTTTTGAGTATTGTGTTAGTTTTGTGCATCTTCCACTTTTTTTTTTTAAATTGAAGTGTCACAATATAACACTCTCTGTGGTTCAAATTTCTGTGGCCAGTGTCAGTCCCATGCGCTTAGAATGAAATAGAGATAAGAAAGTGATGCTTCTTTCTTGGAGAAGCAGCCATTTATCTCAGTCTAAGCCCACTACTTTTCTTGTATGATTTAGTGGTTGTATTGTACTAACCTTCTGTTCAGCTTTAGAGAAGGTTATGTATTTCTCATTCCTGTAGACAGTAATGAAACTTTTTCAGTAGACATGTCTCGTCCATTAGCTCTCAGAAAAAGCAATTTCATGAATATTTTATTATTTATAGTAGAATTGCAGGGGAGTGGAGATGTGTGTGCTTTGTTTTTCCCAACATATGCCTTTCAAATCAATAAAATATTGTGGAGAAAGTAACTCCCCTGAAGGTGTCAAGACTGTTTTAGCAAGGCAACTCCTGGAGTCCTAAACTGTCACAGCATCAGCTGGACTTTTAAGAGAGCACAAGGTCAACTCTGTCTAAACTCACTGATAGTGCTAATCTGTGCTAGGCTTAGAGCATAAGAGCAGCAACCATCACAGGGAGAACTTGACTAGGAACCAGAAGTGCTGGGACATCTGTGATTACCAGGGAAAGGAGTGTCAGCAGTCTGTAGAAGCTGCCTAACACACAAAAATTCTTCTAAAGCAACATGAGGAGTTCAGAACTGTTTGGGAGGAGAGCCATAGCCACATTGTGGGCAAGCTGGAGATGGTCAGAAACTCTGAGAAGACTTTAGGGTTTTTAATAGGAAAACTATTGTTATTACACATAAAACTTATGCATAAACATCTCAACCAAACTGCAGGGAAGAGAGTAACTCTGTTTCAGAATGAGAGAATGGGTGGTGGTTGGGCAATGGCTTTCAATAGGTGATGTACAGCCATGGCCTCCTTTGTGCCAACTTGAGGCTACACACAGAGCCAAATCTGAGCCAACTGAGATGAAAGCTGTCTATTTTTCTCCTCTGCATTAGTGTTCAGCCAGATCAGTTCTCTGACCTGTCAGACTTGAGTGGAGACTGCATAATTGTTCATGCTGGAACAAGAGAGGAGAATGTTACACAGGAGAATGGATTTAGGCTGATTTCAAGTCAGTCACTGGGCTGCATCCTGAACATGCAGGGAGATCAGTATAGTGATTTATTCAGTAATAATTAAACTTTAATTACTTTAAAGGCTTCTGTAAACCATCAGAAGCAGCATAGCTAAGTATCTCAAGGTTTTCCTTAAAAATGATTTTGTGTTTTATGAATGTCCATTGAATTATTGGCAGCATGGGAAGATGGAATTGTAAAAGGTGACATTAGCCAGGTGAGGTTAATCTCCATGTGCTGCTACTGGACCTAATGGGGAGAGAGAGAGGGTCTGATAAAGGCTAACAGAGCTTTTGTGGAGTGCTGTTGGGAACATGGCATTCTCTTTCATCTGTGACTTATTTGTGCTAGGACTTGGAGGATGCATCATTTAGTTGCACAAGCTAAACTTCAGCATTTGTTAAGACACTGTGTTTATATTGCAAAGCCCTTCTCAGGATGCTGTTAGTGCCTTGCAGTGCTTTCACCGCAGTGTTCTCAGACTCTCTCAGTAGGTCTGATAGGATATTCTTTCTCAACAGAGAAGTGTAAATGTTGCAAAAACCTAAAATGAAATTAGGAGGCAGTAGCTGGGAAAATGGCCATTAAAAAGGCATCTATTTTGTGCTGCAGTTCTCTGATTGCATAAAAACATAATCAAAGTACAAGTCTTGACTGTATTGATTTGTGCCTTGTATGCAGTTTTTGTTCCGTGGCCAAGCACACTGTGAAATTTCTCACGCATATTGTGCTCTTTTTTGCTAGGAACTCGATAAAGAGCTTCCAGTGTTGGAACCTTACTTTGTTCAAAAGCCAGAACTTGCTGGGAAGACAGGAGCTGGTATGCGAGTCACATGGCTGGGACATGCCACACTTATGGTGGAAATGGACGAACTTGTGCTTCTTACTGACCCAATCTTCAGCCAGCGAGCATCCCCCAGCCAGCTGGTGGGTCCCAAGCGCTTCCGAAGGCCTCCGTGCACAGTGGCACAGCTCCCCAAAATAGATGCAGTGTTGATCAGCCACACCCACTACGATCACTTGGACTACAACACTGTGACGAGTCTGAACGAACGCTTTGGGAGCGAGCTGCGCTGGTTCGTGCCACTGGGGCTCCTGCAGTGGATGCAGAGATGTGGCTGTGAGAATGTCATTGAACTGGACTGGTGGGAAGAGAACTGTGTCCCTGGTCACGACGCCGTGACTTTTGTCTTCACCCCTTCGCAACACTGGTGCAAAAGGACTGTGAGAGATGATAACAAGGTTCTCTGGGGCAGCTGGTCTGTCTTGGGTCCTTGGAATAGGTTTTTCTTTGCAGGAGATACCGGATATTGTTTAGCTTTTGAACAGATAGGTAAAAGGTTTGGACCTTTCGATCTTGCAGCCATCCCCATTGGAGCTTATGAGCCAAGGTATGAAAATCAAAGTTTGATCAAAATATGTAAATGAAATTATTTACTGATGGCAAAAAATACACTCAGAAGTTAAAACTGTAGGTGTGCTTTATTAAGAATATACAATTGAATATAGAGGCAAAAGAAGAAAATTGCTGAGGCCAAGGGATGTTGCTGAATGAAAAAAAAGAAAAAAGCAGGGAATTAGAAGATGGAACTGAAATGTCCAGGATGCCTGTCTGTGTATGTATGATGTGTTTGGAGAGTTTTTCCTTCCATGTTAAGCACAGCCGGGATGAATTGGCAGTCTTTCTTCCATGAAAGATGTTGAGTAAAAATCTGGAATTGCTCTGTGATTTTTTTTTTTTTTCTCCCAAAACAGCATAGTTTAATCCAGCCCATTCAGATGCATGCCATTTGCTGCATTTTTCTCTTGCTTCAGGCTTTATGCTGGTTTTGCAACTTATCTGGAGATAGAGATGACTCACTTATAATGTGTGAAAGATCTGTTTGTTTAGGCATTTCTATCCTACTTATGATGGGTTATCTAAACTTCTAGATGATAGTGCTCTTATAATGCTGGAAGGGAAATGTGTATGGGCTGGGAAAGGAAGATAAGACTGAATAGAAAGGTAAAAATCTGGTATCTTTCAAGAAGTGCCAGGTTCTCCCTTCTCCCTTACCACCATTCCCTTGAGCTATTTCTGAAGCACACACTCCTTGGTGTGCGCTGCTAGCATGACATTTTTTCAGGGATGGATTTAAATTTTTGGCCTTAATGCCTCAAGGCACCAGTAATATGTCCTTATACTATTGGAAACACAGGTAAGAAAAAACCCTTTGAAAAGAGTGCAATACATGAACAGCTGTTTCATGGGCATGTTGGTATATGTTAGTTTCTTGCTTCTGAGTGTTCTGTATGTTGTTGAGGTCTACATGCTCATGATTTTTTTGATTAGGTGACTATATATATTTTTTTTTTCTCTTTGCAACTTACCCAATGACAGTAAAGAAGAAATCTTGCCCTTGATTAGGTGACACAAAAAAAATGTTACTTTCTGTTTTGGTAGGTGGTTTATGAAATACCAGCATGTGGATCCTGAAGAAGCAGTAAGAATCCATATTGATGTTCAAGCAAAGAAGTCAGTAGCAATTCATTGGGGGACCTTTGCTTTAGCAAATGAGGTAAATTGCAACACTATTACGTGAGTTCAGATTTTCAAGTACTACATGGTGATTAGTGAAGCTTTGCTTGTGCAATTAAACCTACATATCTGTAAACGTAAACTTCAGTTGTGACCTTTGTAAGAGTGACAAGTTGTTACTCCATATACTGTTGTTCAAAACAATGCTTAGCTTTTCATAACTAATTACATAAAATACTTCCACTGTTAAGAAAGTACAGAGTTATTGAAACAAATGTGGAGGATTTCTGATATCCAAAAGCTGAGGAACATAATAGGCAGGGACACATATACAGTAATAAAAGCAGACTCAGCAGTGCATCACTTGGAGATAGTAAGAACTTCATGCCTGTGGGTCAGTATGGTATTTATAATCATACCTGTCTAGTAAATAAATTGAATAGTATTTTTAATAGTTGATTCAGAGTTAAATATCAGCAAGAATATGAAAAATTGAATTACCGAGTTACTGATTTTTTTTTTAATTTTTTTTTTTTTTATTATTCCCTCCTTCCCCTCTTTAAGTCCACAGTTCTAATAAGAAGGTTACCCAGGTACTTTCACAGCAACTAAAAATGCAGTGAGTGGGAAGTATCTACTTCTGCTTTGATACTGTCTGGTAGCCGTTTTTCAACTTTGTCCTTGTATCAGTTACACCTCTTTATCTTCTGATTCCTTCCTGATACTGCGATCACCTGAGGTGTCATATGTTCTGTCCCTTCCAGCTCCCTGTGCACCTCCTCCCTGGCAGAGCAAAAAGTTGCCAGGCAGGGAACCTAGCGAGGACGCTTGGACACAACCTTTCCTGTCCACAGTGTTTCCAATAAACCGTGTCACTAGTGCCCACGGTACAAATGTTACTGTGTCTTTAGAAGCGCAAAAAGTAGGTGATTTCTCCCTGATGGTGCCTTTTCTGAAATGTAGCAAATACAACGCGGTAACTTGAGGGGGCCGCAGTGGCAGCACCCAAGAGTTCAGACAGGACCGCTGACCCCTTGGGTTTACTGAGCGAGAGAAAGCGCCAGCTGCTGGCCGGACAGCGCTTCCTCCAAGGGATCTGTTAGTACACTGAAGGCGACCGAACTGTGGAGGACAGGCTGTGCCTTGCTAGTTACTCTGCAGCTATAAATCAGCGTTCTTAGCATTTAAAAACTTAAAATGAACCCAAACGTTTTGACAAATATCCTCATCCTCCTTCCCCCCCCCATTTTTAAAGCAGGGATTTCTGCCCCCAAAATGTTGCAGTGGTATCTTTTCCCTCATATTATTCTCATTTTTTCCAGTATTACTTAGATCCTCCGGTTAAACTGAATGAAGCTCTTGAAAGATACGGCTTGAAAAAAGATGACTTCTTCCTCTTAAACCATGGAGAATCACGGGACCTGGGTACAAATGACACGTTTGAAAACTGAAACCGTAGCAGTTCCTTGTAAGCCCAGTTTGATCTGAACTACCAATTAACAGTACAAATACTAATATGATGTATTTACACAGTGCATTTTTTAGATTGAATTGGATTTCTAGGTGCCAGGTTTTAGAACTAAAACTTGCATACCAATTTCATGGTAAGTTTTTCAGTCTCAGCACTAAAGCTTGCATACCAATTTCATGACAAATTTACTAGTTATGTAATTTATAAATTTTGAGAGATCATCTAAAACTGGTTAATATAAAAGGTGTGGTCTGGGATTAACTTGCAGTTTCAACTCTGATGTATACCACTGATAAAAATTTTTACACTCTTCATTTTACCTGCAACAGCAATAATAACCTCAGCACAGGACATATTCTTAGGATTAATGGCTGACTTGAATTAATCATTGTTAGACTGTCATCTCCCACTTGTTAGTCTTCAGGTTCTGCCCTGTACCTTGATAGCTTCACTGTATGTTTTGTGGGGTGGAGTCTTCCATTACAGCTGTGTTGTTAAAGCACAAGCACAGTACAACTGTTTTACTGAGTGCTTCTTCATTTTCATATATCGATGAACCACAAAAACTGAATTTTACAGTGATCAAAGAAATGTGCCTTTTAAAGAGAGAGAGAATTTAATATTGCACCATGGATGTGTAAAACTAACTGCTGGCCAGAGTTATCTGCACACTTTCATTGTTTGGTCGATGTTTTAAGTTAGGTCGAACGTGTCAAATGAAGCGCATGAAACGGAACAATCCCTTAATGGCGCTTGTCTTTGCATTGACTCAGCCTTTTTCTAAGTTGTTTTTTTTTTCTTTTTAAGTGAAAAGTCTGAAGCAAGGGCTGTGATATTTTTTCTTATAGCTTCCCTATAATTTTAAAGTTGAATGAGAGATTACAACATTGTTCAATATTATAAAACTTGGCTAAATGTGTCTGTATCAAATTGCCGTGCTAATTTACAGAATTAAATCCTACTGTTGCCAATAAAAAGGGTTGTTATTCTCCTTCATAATTCATTGGCAAATTGGTTTTTGTTTATGATTTGTTTTGGTCTATGGGATATGTTTATTGGTTGGGTGGTTTTTTTTTATCTCTTGCTGTGCATTACATTTTATTTTCATATTCCATGAAGATAAAACCAATTTTTAAAGAAGACACATTATTTGAAGACATGAACTTCTGGCAACTAATTAAAATCAGCTAATGAGATTTCATGCTATGAACAACCTGAAGTAATCTTTTAACTGTAGACAGTTATCTCTTTTAGGACTTCCCAATATAAATATTTTAAGTCTTATAGATCTTCATATCAACAAAGAACAGCAAAAGGAGGCAAAGATGAGTTAGTTCATGCTGAGGAAGGGTTCTGGAATAGAGATTACACTTATATGTAGGAAAAAGCAGCTTATTTGCTTTGGTGGGGTTCATCTTTGACAAACATGAAGATTTCTTTATTTAAAAAGGTAATTCTAGTGTCATGTAGATGTATTCACCAGAATTTGTTCAAAAAGGGGTTTAAAGCTACTCTGTTGTTCAGTGTTGATTCTGGGAGGGTATTTCAGATGAAGTCTCTATTGAGCCTTTTATTTACACAACAGCTTCAATTACAATTTGAGTCATATAATGCATATTACATGTTCATAATTTTGTGGAGGACACCGAGCTGCAGGAATTTTCGAGTTCTTTGGAGGACAAGGTTAAAATTAAGGCTGGTTTTGTTGTAGGTTGGGTTTTTTTCCTGTTTGCAAAATCATCAATAGATTATTCTGGAAAATTACGTACTTTAGAAAGAGTGAAACTAAAATATAACATACCCAGATAAGCAGCAACATAGAGAAATACTGACTTACATGGATCAGAGACATGTTTTGTTTTGAATCTATTAATTCACAACATTTTTAGGTAGAATGGTGTCTGTTATGTTTTGCTTGGTGTTGATAAGATTCCATCCAGGGTGTGGGGTAGGGAATAAAAAAATTAGACATCCTTCATGAAGGCACTTTGGAGAGTCTTGCATGATTTTAGAACATCTCAACAGCATTGTTCTATGAAGAAAGCGTTTAAAAATAGGTCTTTCTAGACCAGAAAAAGACAACTGAGAAAACACTGTAACAACTTTTCGTGTATTTTTAGAAAATGTCACTTGTTTCTGTCAGCTGTCAAAGCAAAGGATAAAAGGTCAACTCTACCAAAAAGATATTTAAAAAACTTCTTTTTAGGTTGGAGAACATGAAAAGGGACATCTAGATATCTCTGTTGCTCAGCTAAAGTAAACATATATATCAGCTATACCTAGAACAGTCTAGTCTTAAGGTCTCATCAGGAGAGGAGAGTGGGATTGGTAAATTCTTAGTGTCTGGCCTAGCTTTTATTTTTCTTTGTTAAATTCAGCAGCAGAACACATTAAGTCTACAAAAAGTGGCAAAACATGAAGTGATTGTAATGTAACTTGCTTATTAAAAACTGTACAGTGTTTTAGGAGCAGTGGGAAGGAGAAAGGGAAGTTCACTGTCAATGCAGCAATTGTCAAAGTTCTGACTGGGAATCATGCCAACTTCTATTTCTGCCTTGACTGTATTCCTGGTGAGTTAAAACTACCTATGTGGGTAAATTAGATACATGTAGCTTTACCCCTGTATTGATCAGGGCATACATATGTTGCAGTTTCAAGGTCATCTTTTTCTTGCAGTTTTAGCAAAGTCACCTTCTGAAAATAACATCTATTGCATTACAGAAAGAGAAGATAGGAATGTTTTATTAAGAGCAGAGTGGGTATATTAAG
This sequence comes from Manacus candei, assembly GCF_025592945.1. Lineage (NCBI taxonomy): Eukaryota > Metazoa > Chordata > Aves > Passeriformes > Pipridae > Manacus > Manacus candei. Next base: position 1,189,389 of record NW_026138111.1, on the reverse strand, counting down.
TTAGAAAGATGAAGCACCTGGTAACAGTTTAGGTGATACAGTTCTCTTAAAAATGGTACAAAGTGGAAAACCGATGCTTTTTTTACTTTCTCTATAATACAAGTGTTAGGAAGTTTTTTAGCAGTCTGGTTTGAGAAGTCTTTTCCAGTATGTTTTCTGTTCATCAATGAAACTCCATTCAAGTGATGTTTGTATGTATTCCACTTCATTTTGAATTAATGCTCAATTGATGACTTAAACTTTATGGAGGCTAATTCAGCAGAAGCACTTATTCCAATGATGTTCCAGTTGCAGAAAAAAAGGAGTAAAGTTCTCCAAGGAAAGCAGGCTCAAGGGCTGCTACAGAATAGGAAGCTTTTGTAAAAATGTGTATGATACTGCTCTCATAGACTTTTTTATAAAGATGAGAATACTAAATTGCAGTTGCAGATAATGTTTGACTCTTAATAAAATATTTTTAAAAATATGCCTGCTTTCCTTAAAGTGACGATTTTAAAGCAAAATAAAATCCTTCCAATTTTTGTTCAAGTGTAGAAACTTTGCACAGTTGTGGTTAACTGCACTGTAGTTAATTAAGCTATTGCTTTTCTCTTGCTTGTAAAAAAAAAATCTGTTATGCTCTCTATATTAAATACTCTTTTGCACTAACTGATTTGTGCCTAGTAATATGGTAGTATTCAGGGTTTATTTGTCATTGTTGTTTTATTGTTTGCTTGTTGCAGGTTTTTTTAGCATAGCATTCCCAAGATTAAATATTTTCATCAGGTCAGTCTGTTTTAAGAAAACAACACTATTGTGTTAATATTCTCACAACTTGTTCTTTCACTTCTGTATCTGGGTGATGCAGCAAAAATGCCAGTTTCTGAGCAAATGGGGCAGAGTCCCTGCAGAGTGTAAAGAAAATTGAGTCTTCACTGTATTGGTCCTCAGTTATGGTGCCATCTTCATTGTTCATGTTCTTTTTCAAGTTTGCTGCAAACGCCAGGGCTCTGAGCAGAATATCTCTGTTTATAGAGTTGTCAAAAAGTAATAGCAATGATGGCACCTAGGACATTCAAGAAATATTCCATACTTAATCACCAGCAGTAAGTACATGTAACCAAATCTAACTTTAGAAAATGAAAAAAAAATTTGCACCTAAACCAGAAACTGTATGAAATCTCAGAACTTTGCATGTTGTGAAAGCACATCAGAAACTTGCACAGTATGCACATACTTCCTCTTTAGAAAAGACTGGCTTGTGCATCAACATCCTAATAAATACTTTGTATTTTCAATCTCCAAAATGTGGCTGGCTGGAAAATTCCCATTTGGAAGAGAGGGTCTGCTTTCCTTCTCAGTAATGTTGATTTTGCTCTCTGCACTGATCTGAATATTTTTATGTTAGCACTTCTGATAAATGAGAAGAGGATGCACTTTTAACAGAACTGAATAGATCTTGTTTGGATAATGAAAAGACAGTACTATCTAGACTAGCTCTGTTGATGGCAGATAGCTCACAAATAAAGGCCACTACATGTTTTAAGAAAGTTACTTTGGGGAAGAGGATGCAGCATCATTCCAACTCTGACTCTTTTGTTTTGGTGTGAGGGAATGAAACTGAAACAAACCTGTGTGCCAAGGCCAGCACAGCAAATGTCCCAAAGTTCTCCATGAAGATGTAAGTAGATGCACAGGGAAATTTCACTTAGAGACAATAACTTTATGACTGCATTTGAGTAAAGGGGTGGGGATTTCAGTGGAATTTGGTTGGTTTTGGTACAGTATATTGGCTGTAGAAACACCTATTGAGAAGGATCATTTACACTACTGGTTCTATTTGATGTCTGCTCCTGGTCTTCAATCTATATACTGACTGTGTGCCTGGAAATGAGGTTTTGGGTTCCTTATACATATTACAAACTGAAGTTCTTGGTACTACCCCTTTAGTGGAAAGGCTTCTGCATGTTATCATTGATTATCAGGAATGGTACACCAGAAGTCCAACCCACTGTCTCCAAGGCTGTAGGGCCCTGTGCCTGTCTCTCTGCAAGTACTGCATCTGTATTCCATTACCCTCTGGAAGAAAGGCAGCCTGGGAAAGAATGTGCACTTCTAACTACTGCTTTTAACCAAGTACTGCCTAGAATTTTACTCTGGAATTGCATATATATTTCTAATACATTAAAATTCTTCTAGTGCATGCACATATCTAAACAGGTGCACGTGTATATATTCTAAAAATAAAATGAAGCAGCAAGAACCTTACTTGAGCTCTGAGAAGATGTCTTGTTATGGCTGGGTTTGCAGATAAGTTCACAAGTACTTTCAAAACTTGAATCTGAAATGAGGAACATACAAGTTCATTACAAGCTCCAAAACAGTAAGTACAGCAGTAATAGGCATCAATAATGTCAGTGTTGACTTGTATAGGAAAAGGTAGAATGGTTCAACTAACACCTTGAGTTGTGCACTTCTTTGATATAGGGGAAAACCGAGGTATAGACCTGTTGGAAGCAAATTCAGTTTGACTTTAACATCAAAATAAGGCAAGATCTATAGACAACTCCCAGTAGGCAAACTGCAGAATATTTTTAAAATACAGAGAGGATGGTTAAGTGCTATATTTAAAATGATAAGAAGCATATACAAATGTACCTTTGTACTTTCTTGGACCTTGTGACACTAGTCTTTAAACACTGGGGGAAGGCCAAGTTCCTTATTGTACTTCAGTAAAATAGGTGTGCTACGTTTAGTGGATATCTGTTTCGGAAAACTGGTTTTGATCTGAGAGAGCAACCACGTACACTGATGGTACCATAACATCTTGAATAAATGCTGTTTGGTCCCTGACTGAAGCTCTTGTTTCAATATTACAGTAATTCACAAGTAAGCACAATTTCCCACTGCAGTCACGAGGGTTGCAAGAGGTGTAATAGGCATAAGGCAACAGAAGTCCATAACTTAGGATCACTGCTCAGCATGTTTCCGTAGAGATTCATGCATCAGTGAACCCTTTCACATGCAGATTCTCTTTGCTCTGTGGTGCAGTAGCAATGTTGAGAGCAGGAGAGAATTCTGGAGTTGTTATAGCAAAGGCACAGGACACCCTGCATCCTGCACTGCTTTAGCAGAGCTCAAGCCCAATGGTTCCACTACCAAGGTTCCCTTCCCCCCCCCTTTTTGAATTTATATTGTGGAAGTAATACAGATCCATATTTTAGTGCACAAAATCTGTATCTGCTATCATTCATGAATATTTGGTTTTGGTTTTCCTTAGCACAGTCTCGACTCTTTTACAAAAACAATAAAAAAGGAGGCAAGTAAAGCAGCTTCATAAATGGCTCGTAACAATAACACCTCTCAGTACCTGTGTCCTTTCAGTTCCTTCTGAAAGCAAATGAAGAAAGCATGGAATTGAGTTTATCATCTCTTGATGGTAGTCATTGGTAACAGACATATTTGTCAACAGCCTGAGTCCAGCTAGCTGCAGATCAGAGTTGAGGGGAGCTGACTCAACGATCCTACAAACTTGTGTAATATACACCTGGGGAAAAGGGGAAGGAGATGCAGAAAAGACAGTTTTTGATACAAGCATATTTTCTGTTCACAAATAGTATCTGTGGCCTACCTACAGTTGCATAAATACCTCCTGAACTTTGCTGGCTGAATATATAGCATGGTGAAGGATCTTATAAACAAGTAGTTTTTAGGTTTAAATACATTCAAACATTCTGTTGGCACGACAGAAGCAGACAGAGCCCACTAACCTTTCTGAAGCATAAATTGCTCTGAAAACCTAAATTGCTTTCACTCCATCTCAGAAGTGGCACAGTTGCTTTAAGGAGTTATTTAAAGAAAATCACTTATAGCGACTAATATCTTCAATGTTGAGAACAAGCTAAGGACAAGCCTTGGAATGAAATCCTTTCTTCCAATCATGTGGCTCATTTACTGGAGCACTCTGTAGGAACAGTGATGATAACTGACATTAACAACTATTTTTACTAAATTTTCTCTTGGATGACAATATACAATAAATCTCGGAGTCCTAACTAAGAAAAAAGTTACTTTGCCTTTACCAAAGGAGTTATTTTCTACCTATACAAATATTGGCAAGCACTATGTCTGTAAAATGTATGTAATATAAGTTGTCCATTGCTAAAGATCCTGCAAACTACCACATACAATCATGCTGCCTTTTTATCAAGCTACTGAAAAAAAAAAAGAAAGTCTTCAAATCTGCCTCAGCTCTCTGCCTGGACACTTCTTGATCTATTGATTAATCTGATAATGACAAAAAGTAGGGTTTTTTCTTGATGCTTAGTCCCTTTATTTCCACGGCATCCACTATATTTACAAGTGGAACTTGGCATTCATGTATACACACTGTTCTTTAAAGATGAAAATATCACCTGAAAAATTGGTCTCACACAAACCCAGGGGCTCAATTACTGTTTTCTTCTCCCTTGCCTGAGTCTTGCCAAGTTCAGTCTGCAATCCATTGTATTAAACAACCACTGCTGCTGTTCTTGGGATGTTTGGAAATCATCTTGCCTCACATAATTCCACTATAAATTTAGCAGCACAATCTCTGTTTAATAACATTTGGTGAAAGCTGAACACGAGCTGCCTAGTTTCCTGTCTTTTAAAATAAAAGTAAGTGCCAGTGAAGGAATTAATTTCAAAGTTATCTTTTCACTCTTGGGATGCACAGATCATCCAATCTGCTGACTCGTATGCCTCTCATCAAAACATTTTGGCATTCTGGCTTGTCTTTAACAAACATGCTGAAAGTCCTGTACTATCTCCTGTGCCTTGGTTACTTTGTTTTTTCCTTTTAAGAAACTTACCTGTATCTTTTCCTGATTTTTAATATTCATACTCAAATTATTAAGTGCATTTAGTGCTTTTTCTTTAACTTTGGGAACGCAGTCAGAGAGCATCCCTCCAATAACAGAAAGGCCATCCAAACTTCGGATTAAATCCTGAAATATAAAAGATATTTAATACAGTTTTTAAAACTTTAAATTAAATGCTGAAGGCTTTTCTCAAAGTTTCCATTTTAACAAAAATTATATGTGTGAATGAAGACTTCCAGAACAGACTGGTGGTCTGTTTAAAGAGAGGCAGTTGGCAGATACTGTTTTATTGCCTCCCCTGAAATTAAGAATGGTCCTGCTTAGGGACAAAGTATTATTTGATGTTACTAGACAATGGCACAATGCCTTTACTTTTAAAATCTGGCCTGCAAAGCACACTTAAAGCATTTTAAATTATAAAGAATCAAAGAAAGTTATTGCATAATGACTTTATAGAACAGCTGAGCCAGGTCACAGTACCTAAAAGTCTTGACTGAACAGAACAGAATTTCAAGATGCAGCTTCATATTATGATAGAAGTTCTGAAACTTTTTCATTTCCATTACACTTGATTTGATTACTGTTTTAATCTTTCTCACTTAGACTCTAACTGTCACTGAAAAAAAATATACTGTTTTCAAGAAAATGAAGAATGGGCCAATGGGCCTTGGGCTTCAGTTACAATCTGTTCTATCAGATTTATATTAAGAAAACAGTTTTGAGAAGCCAAAAGAAACAGCTGTCATAAGTACCATACAAAATAAAAAAAATAAGAGTGGGACCTTGGAGGTTAAACTTCTACAAAGACATGAAAATCTGCATCCAGCTCAAAGTTTTTCTGCATCCTATGTCCAATTGATTGGAAGATACCTGGATAGTTGGAAAATTACTAATATATAAACAGCATAAAACTTTGTGAGAATAAAAAATTAGTTTATCTCAGTAAATTGCAGATGTGAAACTGAAAGCAGTTAACCTCCAATTCAACCCTTTCACTAACATTACATAACTGTAAGCAAAAAAAAAAGTATATTTACAGCACTTTCAAATGGAGAACTCTGTAAGGACTTTAGGTTGTCCAAACATTACGCTTTGATGAATTCTGTGAAGCCGGTAAATTATATTATTTGGGCTAGCAGAAATTAAGGCATAGACATAAAATGGATTTTAGAGCACAAGCTATCGTAGCTTTCTGTCCTGTGTCACTTCAGCAAAACAGCACCTCTCATCTGCCAGTCTGGCTGGCATTGGACATGTTGTTTTCTACAGAACAATACTTACTTGATTTACAGAGAAGGCAGCACTGTTGCTGAGAGTAATTAAAGCTTGCTCTTGAATTAATGGATCATCTGTGGCCTGGAGCAAATGAATCAGTTTCTGTAGAGCATCTGCATCCATGCCATGGGTTGACACTGGAGGACTGCTGTCTGTCAGTGTTCAAAAATTAAATACTTGATACCAAGTTTGAGACATTTCACTTAGTTACCCTTAGTGTCTTTTACAAAGCTGAAATTTAGCTCTCAGTTGCAGGACACATTTTTCTAGGTTTGATTGTACCCAAGCAGAATGTCATGGTAAAAAGACTGTGTTTTACAACAGCAAGCTTTCCATCCTTTTTCACTGAGTCCTCTAATTACCTCTTTTCAAAGTAGAGAATAAAAGGAGCGCACAATTAGAGCCTGAGGTACGTTACTCTCTGGTTAATGAACAGCAAACCTCCCATTAAAAATTATTAGGAATATTCACCAAACATTTTGGGGTTTTGTTTTCCTAGCGGCTTATGAAATGAAATGTGGAAATCTGTCTGGGCTCTGTAGGAAAACAAAACTTCTGATTTGCAGACTACTACTTCAAGAAATTATAATAATGACAATTTTGCTAGTACCCTGAGGTCCTTCGACAAAGTAACAGCCGCAATGTTAAGAATACTGCTGGTCATGGCATCACTTAAACAACTGAGGAAGGCTGTTTCTGAGTCAGGAAGATGTTATGGAGCACCTGGCTTTCATAAAAAGGTGACACAAATGCCATCAAAGGCCATTTTCACCCAGTAGGAGGCAGAACTATTTAGCTAAGCTGAAGAGCCTGGAGACCCGATCTATGACTGCTGGACTAGTCATAGCTGGCTTGAGATGTCTCCTGAGAAGCTAACCGGTCCTTCAAATTCCACCTGCTGCCACCATCTCACCAGGCAAACACCACAGTATTCTTTGGGGGTTTTAAAAAAAAAAAAGGTCAAAGTTAATGATGATAATCCAAGAGCTCACTTCAAAAACAAGATCGGTTTTCAGCCTCATCCTCGTCTAAACACTTTAACTTTGAATTACAGGGGGAACACAAATAACTTTAATAACATAAGAGCAAATCAGCCCATTAAGTAAATACAGTGATCAGACGCACGCTTTAGGGGACTTGAAAAAAAACCCAAACAAACCAAAAAACCAACCAAACAAAAACCAACACAAATTAGACTTTTCTAAAAATAAGCTACGCTCCAGAGTCCTCCGGAGCGCCGCACTGCTGTCGGAGGGCCGGCGAGCAGCGCTGAGGCACCGCCTCCCGCAGGGCGCGGATCCGCCCCGAGCAGCGGCCGCGGGCTGGGAACTCCCCGGACCCGCGGAGCCTCCGCCGCCCTCACCGCACACCGCGGGGGTGGGGGGGGACAGCCTGCCCTGCCCTGCCCTGCCCCGCCCTGCCCTGCCCCTCACCTGCCCCTGCCCTGCCCCTCACCTGCCCCTGCCCTGCCCCTCACCTGCCCCTCACCTGCCCCTGCCCTGCCCCTCACCTGCCCCTCACCTGCCGGCGGCCCCCGCACGGCCCCCGCCCGCCGCCCGCCCGCCGTCAGCCGCCACAGGCAGTAGCAGGCGCCGGCCCCGAGCAGCGCGGCCGCCGCCGCCCTCAGCGCCGCTCCCCGCGGCTCCCCCATCGCCCTGGCCGCGGCTGCGCCGGCCGCGGAAGACACCGCCCCATCCGGCGCCGCTCGGCCGGCGATGTGCCCCGGATCTGCCCTTCTCTTCCCCCGGGCGGCCGGGGGGATGCTGAGCCGGCAGCTCCGCGTGCGGGCTGCGGGGGAGGCTCGGCCCTCACAACGCTGCGATGCAGTTTTTGTTCCAGAGGAAGGAATCGCCCGCGCCCCCAGGCCGGCCCGAGGCAAGGGCGGTCCTGCGCCATGGCAGCCCCCGCGGGGGTACATCGTCCCCAGAGGTGGGGCAGTCAGCGCCCTCCGCCGCCTCTGGACCCCACCACCCGCTGGTTGTCCAGCCTGGTCCCCCATGGAGCCGGTGGGACCACAAACTCCCCCGGTAGCATCCGTGGGAGGGAGGCGCCCGCCCCGCCGTCCCCATGGAAGGTCCCCTTGGCCCCTCAGCAGAGTCCTCGTTGTTCCCCTCAGCGCTGGCCAGGGCACCTCACACCCCTTATCACCGCCCTCTGCTGGCCTAGGGCCTGTTTTTGTTCTGCTGCTTTGGTCAGTAGCCTGACTCGAACAATTTATGAGAACTTTAAAAATGGAAACAAGATGGAGCAAGGCCGTTCTGCTTTTTAGTACGTGTTTAAACGTATTAAACGAGGATTGAAATTAAGGCAAACTCAGTGAACTGCATTGGCACCTTCCTTGATACGCTTAAGTTCTTCATTGTTAATTACAGAAGCACTTCTAGGTTTCGAGCAGATAATTCCCTCCTCTTTGAGTGCTGTGGGTGCAATCCGTGGTTTTTGATGGCCTGTCAAAGATAAAGGTGGGGCTGGACCACGCTTCAGGTACTGGTGGATTAGGTATTTTTGTTGGCACAGGAGTAAATAACCTTCCATGAAATGTTAGAAACTGGCACAACATGAAGGACTGTGGGGGAAACAGAGTTGATGGGTTTGCCCTTGGGATTCTTAACGTGATTCTCTGTATTCTGTTGGTTTCCTCCTCATTTGACACGTTCATCTCTGCCTGTTTCCAAATCTGCAGCAGCTGTTTTTCAGTTTCCTTCAAACAAAGAAAAGCACAATGCACAAGTACAAGATTAAGAGACATCCTGATACTTTTAAGTTACCAAAATAGACCTCATTTGCAAGCAGCTATTACAGCCAAGATTTCCATGGAAACATTAATAAAGAAATCTGGAGCCAATTCAAATAATTAGAGAGCAGCACTACCATGCAGACCGAGTACCTCTCCTGAGAGTCTGTCTCTAGATAATTCTTTGTTTTTTAAGCACAGAAAAACAAAATATATGTCTGCATGAGGTGTAGTTCTTGATTCAGCACTTCAAAAATAGCTCATGTCTACCTTTCCAAGCAAAAGTTATAGCTAGTATAGCTATACACAGCATTATAGCTATTACAGCTATACACAGCATTATAGCAGCAGTGGCATTAAGTTAATGAATTAAAAATGAAAGAGTTAAGGATAAGATTTAAGTAAGTTTCTTAATAGAAAGAACCAGTTAAAAATTACCCTGTGTAAGGGGTTTTTATCTTTTTTTTTTCTTCTTTCTTAGAGGTTGGTGCTTGCTGATATCCAACCATGTTTCTGGTTTAATTTTATTATATTTTAATTTCTTTAGGAAGTTACAGTATGCATGGTGTGAAGATAAATGAGATGATACTGATCCTTGTATTAAGGAACATCAAAGCCAAGATGAGCCCCTTGAACATTTATACACATATTCTCAAAATTAAGGATATAGAGTTCTAAGATGGCCATTTGCTTAAGTCTTTTTATGAGGAGGTTGTGGTTTGGACATGGTCCAAACACAATTGGAGTCCAAGTAATCTTGTCCAAATAATTTAGGATTCCCTACTGCATCTGAGCATTTCCTTCCTGCCTTTCAGTCTCCTCCAAAGTTACTTTTAAACAGTATTCATTAGAAGTCAGGCAAACTGTAATCCTGCAAACACTCTGTGTAAGACAACCTTCACTGTTGTAAGTAGACGTATTCTTAAAATGTTAGAATTAAATATGGATGCAGAGGTTTTTATTTTCTGCTGTGTGATCCAAATTAATTTTGCCATGAAGTGTGTAAATGGCTAAAGTGGTAGGAAGAAAAATGGGTGAGAAATTCTGATAATGGACTCCTTCACATCGTTGAGAGCCTTTTAGAAGTCTGATAGAAGTAGCCAGACTTGTACAGGCATAATTGTTTGGCATAATGGATATAGTTGTTCAAAATTTTACATGTTGTCCAAGCAACACTGAAGAGTACCTGAATGAGGATTGCAAGATCAGGTGTTAAAATTCCTTCCTTAATCAAGTAATTAACATTCTAAAATGTTAAACAGAGGAATTGCAATCCAGTATATGGCTGTATAGTTTCGATTTCTTGTGTTGGAAACCTTTCAGAACATCAAAAGGAGAAGAAGTTGTCTGTGTTTGTTTGAAAAAGAAGGGAAATAAAGGCAAAAAACCCTTGAATTAAAAAATGGCATAGGTATGGCAGACACGTTGTGGCTTAATCCAGCAGAGGGAGTAGCTGACCAACACTGGGATTAGCTTTGGGAAATCTGTCTATAGGAAAATTTGTGATGAAAGCCAATTAGCTGTCCATTATTTAAAAAGATATTACATGTCAAGAACTACAATGATAAGGGATGGATTTATAATATTTTCTTAATGTAGTCAACCATCAAGATATACCTGGCAAATTACATTTTTGTTGAGAACATTGAAGAGATGCTAAAGCTGGAATCAGTGTGTTGGTCACTGTTGTAAATATTCAAGGTGTCTGAACTGAAGACAGTGGTCTTTCGCTTTGTCTGTGCACAAATGAATAATTTTCTTCACCTTTTCGTATTGGTCTTAACTCAGGTGCATAGAATCATTGAATGGTTTGGGTTGGAAGAAACCTTCAAAGATCATCTAGTCCAACCACCTCGCTGTGGACAGGAACACCTTTCACTCCATCAGTTTGCTCAAAGTCCCATCCAGCCTGATTTTGAACACTTCCAGTAGTGGGGCATCCACAACTTCTGTCCTCCCACCATGCTTCCTGAAAAGGATTCAAGCACATGCTCCAAATTAATTCAGTAACAGCAAGAGGCCATGTCTTGAAAGGGAAGTAGTATTGCATGTCATGTTTTGAAATTTTTACCAGGCGCAAGAACTTCCAATTTATAGTTTCCTTTAAATATTCCCTTAAATAACTGCAGTTTGTCCATATACTTTAAGCAATCAATATACTTTGGATTTTCTTGCTGTATGTGAGCTTGAAGTCCAAAAGTAAATGATCCATGTTCTTTAGCTGAAGACAGCTAAAGGACAAATGAGAAAAATGGTTCGTTGGTTATTTTGAATTATTACTAAAAGATAATGCAAAGTTGTATGATAACCCTGAAAAGCAAATATTTTTTAAGCTGCATTTTGTTTTCAATTCAATTCCCATTCAACATGCTCTTTACTACACAGTATTAAACTTGTATTATATTCTGGTTTTCATTAAGTAAATAAAATTATCTAATCTTCTATGTATTTTTTCTTTAGTGCATGTTAAAAGCAATGAAATTCTTAGTAGGAATTGTTAAAGAAATGCCACATATTTTTTTACTATCCTAAAACCAGTGCTTTGTAGTCTAGCAATTGAAATATGATACATGCAATATTACCTTTAAAAATTGAATGAAAGGGAAGGCAAGTGATAAAAAGAAATACCTCTATTTTGCAGTATTTTAAAAGATGCTGGTAAATTTCTGCTTATTTTAACTAGTTTCATAACTAGGTGCTACTTTGCTGTTAATACAAAGGTGTTAATTTGCAGTTTCTTTTTGCAGGTGCTGCTTTGTAATGTATTTGTTGCACATCCAGAAGATCCACTTACATTTTTAGAAGAAAAAGAAAAAAGCCAAAGTGGAAGATGGCTCTAGCATAAGACCATTATTATGTCCAAATATTAAGAGTTATTATGCAGCAGTGGAAAATGTGGGTGCAGATTCACAAGGAAAAAAAGACACGTAAGTCTATGTAGCTGCTCTGCATAGCAAAAAATACATATTATATAATAGAAAATTATGATATATAAATTAAGTATGCTTGGTCCAATAATTTATGTAGCTCTCTTTTTGCAGGATGCCATTCATTAGTTGAGCTGTGGCAACTTGTTCTCATGAGTGCCAGGAGAGGCAGGTCCCTGTATTCTTTGCTAGGACAGATGGTGCTGGTACTCTTCTCTGAAGACTGAGCAGTGATGCTAAGGCAAAACTGGCTTGGGAGGTGTTAGGGAAATGGAGTGTACGTATGTCAGAAATACAGGGTGAAATGAGTTGGGATGCTTTTTCTGGGAAATGAAAAGTACAGTGATAGGGATAAAACACGAGGGATCACAGACTTGTAGTCCTAGCTTCAGGTAGAGGGAATGCATGATGGGAAGTGGAGGTGGAGTAAAGATCAAAACAAAAAAGTCAGAAGACAGGCTGGTATCTTAAAATACTTAAAATTTTAGTCTGGCTAGATTGAGTTCACTACAGATGTCCTGTTTCTGGTGAGTATCAGGGCATTCTTAGGGAATAATAGTCTTAAATTGTTTTCATTCTTAATAGCAGTTGCAATGATTGGTTTGACTTCCATAATTAGATTAGAGTGCATATAACTGAGTCATTTTTTAATTGTGTATGTTTGTATTGTATACAATTCTGTAGACATTTTTGGTGCAAAAAGTCACCTAAAAGATAGGTATCTGGTGTAATTCAGCATGCCCTGGGATATCTTGGACAAGGCTAGACCAGAGAGGCCTCCAGCTTAAAGTTCAGGCAGTGCATGAATCCCCTGCCAGTATTTTCTGGATATCTGGATAATATGGGGCAGATGAGTTGGCATGGATTAATTTTAAAATGCAGAATCAAAGCATCAATGACTGTAATTCATAATAAGCCTAATGGGTCAGAAGAACTCACATTACTAATAAAGAGCAAATGAATTTTTAGGATACAGAGGGTTAGGAACTGGTATCAGCCAGAAGACAACAGCAATAGTGCAGGGTTTTGGGGAGGGGTGCATGGAAGCATTCAGGGCTGGGGAGTGCCTTCTGTAGGGTCTCCTTCAGGACACACAAAAAGAGAACAGGCTAAGCCAGCTGTGCTGAAAGTATTTTTGCAAGTATTTTGTCTGTGTGTGATAAATCATGCAAGTTAATACATTTGTGGGCTGGAAGCTAGGTCTGTGGAACTTTGAGGCAAGCTAGAAAAAAATGGCTTTATTTATGTGTGAAGTACAGAGGGAACAAAAATTATTACAGAAAAGCAGAAAGCCTAATGAAATACTTCCATTTTGAATTTGAAAAGATTGCAGCTGCCTTGATCCAGAGAGAATTACAAATCTGTGTGGCTGTCACCTAGTTTCTTTTTCTTGAGCTGTCACTAATTTATTCAATATGGGAGTTGCAGAAAGAGCTCTCCTGTTTAGAAGACTGACCAGAGGTTTGCTCTAGCTGAGCACCTAACCGTCTGCTGCAGAAAGGCAGAGCTCCTTCTCTCTTCTGTTTTCTGTTACTTTCTCTCTTCCTTTCTCTCCCTCTGTGAATCTTAATGTTCTCTTTTTGGTGAATCTAGTATGTAGATACTTCTTCCACAGGGGATTGTTACTGGGTGTTGTCTCCTCCAGGCCAAATCCGTGTTTGCTCTGAGCAAGACTGTGGAAAATAAAGCATGCCTGGGCTTCTCAAAGTTCTAGAACCTATGATAGGGATCTTTTATTGTCTCTGGCACTGTGGATTGTATTCATGGTGGTTCATTTCAAAATCACAGGGTATTTAGTAAATATAATTTTTAGTATGCTATCATTTATTGCAGCTTTCTGTTCTTCTCTTGTGCAGAAAAAAATATCTGCCAGTTTGTATTTACAGCTGGACAAGATCTGTCCTCAGGGCCAGCTGGAAACCATTTGCTTTGGAAATTATAGTTTCCTAAAAAAGTCATTGGTACCACAGTACTCTGATGTTGAGTTGTTGACAGAAAATGATTGCTGTGTATTAGAGGTGACTGCTGTGGTCTTGACACTGAGTTTTAAATTGGGTTGAGTTTTGAAGTTAAGGAAATAATCCACATGTCCGAATTAAACAGACTTTTGATTAGAGAAGTCTGTGATGGATCGAACTATAATGGTCATGGATGAAGGGATGTACAGGAAGAATCTGCTACTGAAGAGGGCCTACACATTTCTGCACCTTAAAAGGTCTTTGTAAGTCCCCAACTGCATTCTGAACCACCTAAATATCTTTAAAATGAGTATGGCTATAGCAAGCTCCCAAGATTCCAGAATAAGACCATAAAGCTAGAAAACCTGATTTTTAAAGTTGTTTTGAGTAGTTTATATGAAATGAACAGAGATAGCTTGTTGGACAGCAGCATATTTTGGGAGCAGGCAAATTACCTGAATGTATTACCTATGTGCTTAAATGATAGTGGGAAAAGACACATTATTAGCTATTTCCCTACCTGATTTGTCCTTTTCTAGCTAATGAATTATGGCCTTTTGATAGTTTCTATAGGTTGAAGCAGAAAATCATTTTAAATCTCAGTAGAATACTCTTGATTTGTGCGTGTTTTGTTTAATTGAGCTTGATCTCTGTGATAGAAGTGGGTTCTAGTTGACAGTGTTTTTCAGTTCAGTTCATTTCAGTAGAACTGCACAGAATATAAATCAGAATAAAAAGTTTCTCTTAAAGAACACCCCTTTTTGATTCTAACAATTTTTAGTGACTCATTTACTATGAAGTATATTTTGGTATAACCAATGTAATCTACACTTCAGTAATCCATGCACTCTACACTTAGACAGGTAGTCACTCTCTCTTTGCTTCTTAGCTATCTTGATTTCTAGAAGTGAAACAAAATTAGCAATTATTTCTTTACTTTTAGAAAGGCTTTATGTGTATTGCTTCTGTGTACAACACTCATTTGAGTCTCAAAGCCTCTATTTGACTCAAAATTGTGCAGTTTGAGTGCCCCCTGTACAGAGCATGCAATCATTTTTCTGGAGCATATTTCAAATCATACTTGATATACTGCTATAATGAAACCCAGGTTTTATTGTGTGCATTATTGTATGGAAGGCTGCATAGCTAATATGGGAATACTCTTCTATAAACCACAGTGGAATTTTTCTCTGTTTTCATGCTGACATCTTACTATTAACATACATATCTTAAGTGAAAATTCTTTGAAAATGTATATTAATAAGAAAAAAATCTCTTCAGTGACAGGATATAGAATAAAATTATAAAGTTTTTTTGTATTTTTGCTATCAGCTGGTTACTATACCAAGTTTAAACTGTTGCCATTGATGTATTATTGTACTGTTACAAAAGTAATTACATTAGAAGCATAAAACTTCTCATATAAAAGTTGCTTTAGGAAAAATGACATGGGATTTTATTAACTGTGTTCTTTCTAGTTTCTTCTTCATACTTAGAACTGCACGTTTTAAGTGTTACATATCAGATTTTTATATTTCTGCATATGAAGTAGTCATTCAGTACTGCAAATGGTTATGGACATGGGACATTTTAGTATATAAACATGTAGTAAATATTATGCAGAAATGTCATCCATATGTGTTATGTGTGAATCTTTGAGGTTGCTGTTCTCTTCGCTGGACTAGCTTTAAAGTGTCAGTTAAATATTACTTCTTTTACTTTTAAATTATAATTCTCTCTTCAAACTGTCTTCCCTCCATGCTTCTCCATTGTCTCATTTTGTTGCCTATATTTTTCTCTGTATGTCCAGCCATAATGAAGTGATGTGAGCATGAGATCTGTAAAACTACTTTAAATGCAGCCCTCCTTCCTTCATTCCAGTCTTCAGGCCCAGCCGTATCCATATGACTGAACATTGCTAGAATGCCATGGAATGGTTTATATTATGTGTGAAATGCTGTCATATGACAAATAAGATGGGATTGCAAACATGTGCTTTAATATAACAGAATGACAGATCCAACTCTCCTGATAATTATCATAGAATCACAGAATGGTTGGGGTTGGCAGGGATCTCTGGAGGTATCTGGTCCAGCCCCTGGCTCAAGCAGGCACACCTAGAATTGGTTGCCCAGGACCGTGGCCAGACAGCTTTCAAATATCTTCCAAGGACAGAGACTCCAACCTGTGCTGGTATAGAAGTGTTCCCTGGTGTTTAGATGGCATCTTCTGTGTTTTCAGTGTGTGCCCATTGTCTTTTGTCTCCTCTGTCACTTGGCCCCACTGGAAGAGCCTGGCTCCATCTTTGCACCCATCCACCATGTATTTTTACACCTTGGTACAAGCCCCCTGAGCCTTCTCTGACTGAACAGGCTCTCTCAGCCTTTCCTTACAGGAAATACTCTCCAACTCCTTAGTCATATTTTTGCCCCCTGTTGGACTCTCTCCACTATGTCCATGCCTGTCATGTACTGGGAAGCCCAGAATTGGACACAGTACCCCAAGTGTGGCCTCACTAGTGCTGAGGGGAAAGATCACCTTTCTAGATCTCTTGGCAACACTCCTCCTAATGCAGCCCAGGATACCATCTACCTTCTTTGTGGCAAGGGCACATGGCAGGCTCATGTTCAACCTGGTGGTGTTCAAGTTTTAGCACAAATAATTAGTACTTGATTCTACTGCCAAAACAGAGTCCCTCTGGATGTAAAAAATCATCTCAGTCCTTCCTGATACTATGTGTGGAAGTACATGTGACTGTGTGATCAGTGGTTAATTCCCTTTGTGACAGCATTTTGCAATAGTTTCAGGTCAGTAATCTTTTTTTCAATGTGGTTGTATGCTCCACTAAGCAGAGAAGTAGGCAGGAAAACCAAAAGCCTCTATAATCAGTGTGAGAGGTTCAGTGCTAACTGTGAAGGTGTACTGATTCATTAGGAATCACCTGCATCCTGACTGTTACTCAGCCATTTTATCATGAAGAGTAGGAAAACATCGAGGTAGTGTTTTCATGAGAAAAAAGCTCTTCTGCTACAGGTAGGCAAGATAACAAGAAATGTTTTTGGTTCCTGGCACAGTTTTACTTCAGTATTTCTGTAGCAGGGGAATGTTGCTGATTGACTCTTTTCTAGCCTATGCTTTAATTAAATGCAAATGCATAAAAAGAAAAGGAAATTTTTTTATATATTTGAAATGAAAAAGTGTATTTTGATGTTTTGAGACTATAATGCAAGTATTATTTAAACAGATTGAAAACACGATTGAAATTGTTGATGCAGCCTATAACAATTTCAGTGTGATTTGTCTTGTTTTAGAAAGTGACTGTAATTATGGGTGAGAACAATTTGCTCTCTAGATTGGTGACAAAAAAGAACAATTGACCAAGAATAAAAAGTATATTTGATTATGGTCTTGGCTTTTAAATCACAGGATAAAATAACATTCTCAATTATATCAGCATTGTTGTTTAGTGAAAGAATTTAATCCAATATCATAATGAACTTTGACAGCTAATAAAGAAAGCAAGCCAAAAATAAATCATACCCAACCACATCACATCCTTTATGGGTGATGTACTTAGAAATGTTAAATCCTTCTGTGATCTTGTTTTCCTTATGTATTTTTGTACAAAACTAAAATCATAGTAACATTTATTGTGTTTAGAGCTAAAAACATGTAAAGAACAGTTGTGATGGAATTTTATACACTAACTGCCTTTTCTGTCAAATTATTTAACTGATTCATATCTAGTGTTGATTATATCTATTTGAACATCAGTATGTTGGTTGCCATCCATTTCCATTTCTCTCACATATCAAAGACACTAAATTCAATTTGTGTACATATCGACAATACATTTTCCAATTTTTGTTGATAATTAATGTTTTCTGTAGGCTCAAAATCAAGATTATGTCCACTTGCATCTACTCAGTGCTATTTTAAACAAATTGTGATGAGTCAAATGTGACAGTCTACAGGGGCTTTTAGAAAACATTATTTATAAAGCTGTTTCCTCTAACTTTGAAGATACACAGTAATTCTTTTTAAGCATGGAACACATATAAATCAGTGCACTATTTCTATTTAGATTAATTGCATATGTTTTTATGTTAAAACTCACTGATATTTATCATACAGCCTACTTGTGCCATTCTTTTGAAGCTCTTGTGTATAGTTTAAGATTGCTGCAAAACTATTTTTCTATCTTTTTTTAGTGATTGAAAATCATACTGACATTCTCTTTTTTTGACATTTTTTCAGCTAACAAACTGAGTTGAACTGTCTGTTCAATTATAGGCTGCAGATGTGATGAACCTTTCCATTTGAACTTCCCCAAGCTACAGTTCTGACCTCATCTTTTCAAGTGAATCCAAAATTGCACAGGTTTTGGCAACACAGATTTATTGTTAGTGTTAAAGCATCAGTTATATTAACTGTGGTTTAGGTATGTTCAGCTGGCTAATCATATTATTTTTTTTTTGTAAATTAATTATCTGCAATTTTTAAAAATGGTTTTTGTGTACTCTAACTGTGGTGTATTCATGAAATAATAGTCATTGTCTAATATCTGCATGTGAATGTTAATATGATTCCAGCTCAGACTTTTTGGCAAATCAATGTGTTACTGTGCCAAAGAAGAATCACTATATGAGATGCATGGGTTATAGCTCAGCTGTCTGTGGTATTTCTCCACCTACTCAGTGATCTTAGAGAATTGTTTGCCTTCTGTGTGTGACTGGGAACTTCATCGAAATGCTGTCGCCCTTATTCATAGTGCAGGAGCTAAAATTTCCTCAGAAGCTTTTGAAGTGTTTTAGTTCCAGTAGTGGTCATAGTGTTGATGGATCTATTCTTTTTTCCTGCACTCTGTCATGGCAAAATATGGTGCAAAATAATCTTTTCTGTGTTTCATGTGGCTGTGTAGAGTGTTGCCTTAAGAGACAGCAGAAAACAAGACTCCGAGCCAACTTAGTGTATAAGATAAGATAAAGTGGGTGGGTCCTTTAATTCCAGGCCTGAGGCCCACAGGAATACACATGATATGCCTCTTGCATCCAGGGGGTTCCCCAATTTAAGGTGTTAACCTATCCAATCCCAGATTTATCCACCCCCCAGCACCTCCCCCTGGCACGCTCCTCTGGAAATTGAGGCAAGGGGCTCTGGAACACCCTCTTCCTCATCCTCCTCGTCACAGCACATCCAGTCCTTGGAGCTTCTCCAAAGATCTGGGCTTGAAGGTCGCTGTGCCTGGGTGGTATCTTGTTGTCCAGGCCAGGGTGCAGATGTTCTTAAATGGAATGAAGGCCTACCTTGAGGGAAGTCCAAACAAGCTAACAGAATTTTGAGGGAATGATGTGGAATGGGGAAATGTGTTGGGAAAATGTGTAAACTACTGTGCTAAAGGGTGGGGGATAAAATACAGCTGCTTTAAAATCTACAAAAAGCTAAAAATCCAAAAATCCATAGGCATCAAGAGAGAGAGGCACACTGTGGTTTATCCCTTAGGACAGCACTCCTGGTACATGTACTGCATGTCAGGAAGGCAAGGCAATTGTCTTCATGCAATTCTATCATGCAATTGTTTCCTGGATATGGACAGAGAAAGAAAGGGAATCAAGCAAAAGATTTCTGAAAGGAGAGACTCAAAGAGTATAAAAAAGGAAGAAAAATGCCCTTGATTTTCTCTTAGACATGGAAGTGCTTCTGGGACTTTGGTGAATAGTACAGAAACATAGAGATGTCAACATTAAACTGTGGTTTGTGAATGTGGTGTTTGATGGAGGGTGTACTTTACAGTACATTTTTAAGAAGCTCAGAGAAATAGCAGTTAACCCCATAATGCTGAACCTTTTATCAATTGTTAGTCATTTCTCCCATATATGTGTTTTTTAAATATATTATTGTCTATTTCCTTGTGTTCCCTCCTGCATCATCTTCCTAACTCCTATATGCTTTTCCTATTCATACAATCTTTTCTCAAGGAATTTGCTACTAGTCACTGTCAGGAGAACATGCTAACCTATATTACCCTTGCCCCAATCTCATATTTCCATTTTTGTGTTCTTATATTAGTTGCAGTTGCAATTACTGTCTATTCTGCCACGTCCTCAGTGTGGGTATCTGCAAATGCCAACATGCAGAAAACCCTAACAGATTGCAGCTAGGTTTTCAAGGAGAGCTTCAATGAAGCACACACACCTTTTTTTAATTATAAGTGAATAGTTCTATATGTATTTCATAACAATTCTCTTGTATCATTGAAAAAAATGAAAGGTGCAATTTTTTTTAGACAGTAAGGAATAAAATTATAGTGCATTGTAGTTAAAGGAACAGAACTTCCAGCTGTTCCTTGAAAGCTCCAGAGGCCATCTAAGGAAAATAGTACCAAGGAGAATTCCAGCATTCAAAACTTCAGGCCATTTTTCTGTTCACTGCTAGAAGTCTTTCCATTTGTTGATTTCCAGATGCTTGATCAGATCTACTCTTGCATGGAGCTTTGGAGCTGATACTGATTTCACAAGCCCACATGGAAACTTTTATTTGCAGGGTAGTTGTTGAACAATGTTCCTTGTTGATATGTCCCTCCCTCGCAGATTTCACACTTAATAGTGTCACCAAATATTTTGTGCTGCTAGATACAGGCAGGATGTTCAGCTCATTATCCCCCTTGAACCTTCAGCAGGTGCAGCACTTTCTGGTGCCAGTGTCTGGGAACCCTGAATGATCACACCCCTCCCCTGACTCTGGTTTCTACTGAACAATTGTCCTGTTTGTCACTGTGTACCACAGGTTTTAGCCTTGGTCCCAAGAGGGTCATTCATGATCTGTTTGGGGATCAGGACCTTTGAACAATAGTGATTAGGCCACTGCTTTTGATCCTCTGTCTTACTCCACTGCTTTTCCAGTCGGTACCTTTTGCTGACCACAGAGATCACAGGTCTCTCACACAGATTTTATCCTGTATTCCTCTCCTAGATTGCCTTTTCTACCCAGACTTTAGCCTGCCTTAAGCTAGTATTTTTTTCCTAATACTGACTCTTTGCAGAAATTAACTTATTATGGTTTATAAATGCATTCTTTCCTACTCAGCTTTTCTCCATTGACTGTGCTGCCAGTAACAGATGTTCTGCTGTGGTTTCATTGTCTGTCCTTTTCAATCAATCTCAGTACTTCTCTACTGAAATAATCCTTCAGAATCTGAGAGGAGGAGGACTACTTCACTTAATGCCTGCTACTGCTTGTGCCAGATTTTTTTTTTTACTTTCAGCACTTTCAAGTTTCCAGAATATACCCCATGTAGTGAATATAGCTGGCCAAATGGGATTTTCCTCTCTGTTCCATCTTTTCAGGATTAACCTTTAATAGTTGAGATAATACTTAAGATATTTCCAGGAACAGGGATGAGTCAGATACTGTTGTATTTTTGGTATAAAGTTTTTGAAAGATGTTGTGGAAGAAATGGCTAAATTATTCAGTTTTATCAGTAAAGCACCATTAAATATATTCTTAATCTGAATAAAGGGGGACATGAAGGAATGCAGTTAATAATAGGATGTGTTTGCTTTGAGATTCTTTGGAATTCCTACCACCCATAATAACTCCTGAATTTTTCCTTTATGTTGTTCTTTTATTTCATGTTAGCACAAAAGCACTGAGTGCTTTGTATTGCACTTGAAAAACAAAATGTGTGACCTTTTGGGCTTGTGGTAAAAGCACCAGAGGAATGCACAAACACTGCAATTGTCTGCAGATCTTTAAAGGAGCAAATTTTCTCCCTGGAGTTTTCCAGAACTTCTTCCAAGGTAAATTTAAAGCCAAGAGAAATTTAAAGTTTTGGCCCTGAATATCTACCCTGCACTTATGCATTTCTTACTGTCTTAAGTATATTATGTAGGAAGGAATTTTATCTTTAGAGATATCATCTACCTAGCTGAGGCTTTTGTACAGCTCCATTATTGTAGTATTAGGGTAACCACAGATTTTAATCAATGTGTATTCACATAGACAGTTGTGTGATAAGGAGGTGCTGTAATGTGCATTTTACAAATGAGCTGAGGAAAGGGTGAACTTTGAGAATGTCCTCACTTCTAGTGAGCTCTCAAAAGCATACTTACCTTCAGTTTGGATGGGCACTGGAGTGTTGGATGCAGACCACAGCATCCTTCACATGATCCTTGTCACCTGGAAGTGATGTCATGTAATCTGTGTCAAACTGATATGACAACCTAAAATTCTTCCTTGAAAGATTTCAGCTCTGCCTACCTCAAAAACCAAACAAGGCAATTATGAACATGTGGAACTGGAGTTTGGGAACCAACCATGTCTTGGCTACTCATGGCTTTAAGGCAACTCAGGTGCAGAAGAGACTGAGTTATTCACTCAAGACTGAGCAGGAACACTGGTAAATCAGCAAGTAGAACCCACCTTCTGTGTTTGAATCTTAATCAGTATAACAACTGCCATTCCTGTTTTTCTAGAATTGTATTTAAGGTTAGTCTTCAGTTTGGTTTTTTTGGTATACAATGAAACAAGAGGAAGTCAATACAAAAATCTTAGAAATGCTTTCTGGGAATATTTCAGGAAACTGATAGATACAAAGAACTGTCAATACATTCGAGAAAAAGGTGTCTTGGTCACAATCCTGCAGCTATTTCTGTGTGAACACATCAGATGTGTTCATACATAGGATAGCTCCTCCCTATCACATTATGTACATTTTTGTCTATCGATTTCTGCTGCATAGTTTCAAATATTTACCAAAAATGTTTCACAAGAGTGTCCAGAACAAATCTTCAGAAACAATTACTGGATTAAGGATGCTGGATAACTAATGCCATTCTGTAGTTATTATCTGCAATACACAGAAATCTTTGAA
The DNA here is from genome assembly GCF_025592945.1 of Manacus candei. Lineage (NCBI taxonomy): Eukaryota > Metazoa > Chordata > Aves > Passeriformes > Pipridae > Manacus > Manacus candei. The sequence goes on along the minus strand of NW_026138111.1, from coordinate 1,166,782 downwards.
GGCAGATAGTCTTACAAACAATCAGTATAATTAGCAAAAAATGTAAACAGCATGTTTTTCTTTTTCAGAGTATCAGATATTTAAATGTAATAAAAAAAAAAAGAGTTCCCTTATTAGCCTATCACAGTGACAATTACACCATGCTTCTTTACTGTTTGAACTGTTTGCTCTTTGTGTCGCTCCCATTCTTCATCATCTTTGTCCAGATCAAAAGTTTCTGGATAAATGGGAAGCTTGTCTTTTGGGCACTCCTCATAATAACTTCGAACATATTTTCCAACAGACCATCCTTTATATTCCTCAGGCATTTTGCATTCTAGGCCATTGTAGTGAACATTGTAGTGATGCTTCAACCAGTAAAAAAGATAATGGATGTTGTAATCACATCTCCAAGGATTCTCTCTCAGCCACAGTACTTTCAGAAAGTAAAGATCTTCCAGTACTCCATATTCAAAATTCTGCAAGCTGTTGTTTGATAGATCCAGCTCCTCTAAGTTGTTGAGGCCTGAGAAAGCAGCTAGTCAATAGAAAAATAGTTATTGGTACCTTATGAAGATAGCTTAGAAAAAAACATGCATATCTCTGATGGGAAAAACATGCATTATCTACTACAGGAAAACATTTTCATAATTACCCAGTTATTACTTTTTTTTGGCCTCTAGATTTTTAATCTGTTTCCCCCCATGTTTATATCTGATAGAGACATGATCAAAGTTTATAATTAATAAAATAGAAATCACTTTTTAATGAATATTTAAAATTGTTCTTACCAGGATCAATGTAAGCTATTCCATTGCTGTTTAGGTTTAATATCTTCAGTTCACTGACATCTTCAAACTCTTTGGCTCGTAGTTGTCTTATTTTGTTGTTGGACAAATCAAGTTTAGCTATATCTAGAGGTATGTTACCTGGAACTTTCTTTAAATCTTAGAAAATGAAAAAGACATAGCTTTTATCAGCTTTAGATTATCCTTACTGCATAGCTATCACAGTTGCATGCCAGACAGAGTTTTGTCAGTCTAGCACTGTTTTGTGTTTTCTTTCCCTTTTATTCCCTCTACTAGTGTCACCATATTTTTTCAACTTCTAAATTTAATTTTTGTTTACATGTGGAAATTGTTCTCTTATAGTGAAGGCAAAGTAAAGGCTCTTTCTGTGTTTTATATCTTTATTTTAGTAGAACTAGACCATTCACATAGGGATAGAGTAGATACTGAAGATACTATACTGACAAAAAGTGTGTGTGAAGGGCTTGCTCATTTAAAGAAAAGAAACCAGAGTAACTATATAAAAATCCATCCAGGCAGCATAGTGGCATTCTGTCTACTTCTCTATCCTAATTGTATCATTTGTAGCCAAAGTAGCCACGGACCTCTTAGTCATCTGTGTTCATATCCTTACAGTGTTCCTTGCAAAAGAGTTCCAGAAAGAAAAGCTCCTAGTCCAGTAGTCAGGGCACATGCTTGAGAAGTGCAGACTGTGGTTTGAATCCTCTCAGGTAATGTTAATAAACCAAATCTCTAGGATTATACTTACTCAATGAGAGTTCTAATTCTGCACTGTCATTACAGAAAAATGAGCAGTATCTCTTATTTCACCATCTTTGAATGAAAGCAAGTAGTTTCTGATCTGTACTGAAATTTGTGTGGTCACAGTACTTCTGATGTTCTGGAGATGTCTGATGAATCAGGTATTTTTAAGACTAAAGCAACATATCAGAGTCTTCCTTTCTTTTATCTGATTATAAGCAGAGCTTTGGTATTATAAATACATAAATATTATAATTACTCCAGTCTGCTGTGGTTGGATGACTTCCTGCTTGTGCAGATGTCAAAGTTTCAGGGCCTATTTGTCACCAAATGAAAGCAAATGATGCTTAAATTTAGAGACTTGGAGGACTTGGCAGTACTAGAAAGCAGAGTTTTTTTAACTGTTCTTGTAAATACAAATTCTTTGCAGAAAAGCAAACAGAAATTGCTTTTGCTGCCAAATGTTTTTATTTTTTTTTTATTTGTAAAACAGAATCAAGGCCATAGGGTATTTCATTCTGGAGTACTGAGAGGTCTGGCATGTCACTGATCTGGTGAGATATAAGCAAATAATTCAAAAAAGAGAACACACACGTGGTTAAATGTATTTTTTAAGATGATTCTTTCATAAGCTTTCTGGCATAAACTGAAAGCTCCTGACCTGTTGTCATACCACTTTAGAGGTATTCATACTCTGGTCCACTGCTTATCTTTGCATCCACTCCATAGTAAAGCAATAATGGATTGCAGCTTTTCATGTCATCTTACTGGTTTGGCAACGGATGCACCATTTTTTCTACTCTGAAATCTTGTCCATGCAGATTTAGAGAAATTTTTGTGTTTTCCTGGGATTTTGTGTGCATTATATTCCAATTCCTGATGAAAATGCCAATGAAATTGTGCATCTGCTGTACAGTAATCATATACAAAGACAGTAAGTACAATGCTTTCATCAAAGATTACCATATGTTCAGAAATGCCAAATATCCATGGGATATCTGCATCCAGCTGTTAAGCATATGCACAGTAGATCTGGTACTTCCTAAAAAATATTGGAACATACTCACTGTGTCCATGCTAAACATTCAGGAAATTCTGGACTGATATATTTTGTTCTTGACCTGAAGGAGGGAGTCCCTGTACCCTCTAGTACACTCATGTAGAGTCTGAAGTAATTTTATTTCTCCATTATTAGGACCAAAGACAATAAACCATTTTTTAAATACCCTAAACCCCTGTGAAACTCCCACAAAGATCAGACTACATCAAATGTTTCTATGAACTTAGAGAAAAAAAGTAATATTTTTTGTGCCAAAAGTTTTTGAGTATATTTATATATTCAGCTCATCTCTTTGATACCACTAAATGGGGAGAGCTGTAAAGTCAATCTTTTCTTATATTAAGATTATAATATATGCCTGGTTTTTGTTCAATGGCACAGTTTACTGAAGACATAAAGTAATAATGATATAATTAAGATCCTATGAAGGATAATTAAGACCATACTCTTTAATCTAATAATTAAGATCCTACCTACAAAGAAAGATAAGGTAGGTGAACATTACAAAATTAATAAATGTTAGCCAGTAAAGCAGCAAAATTATTAACAAAAAAGATGTAGCAGCTGCATGGTAAAACAAAGAGGAAAGTGAGCCGTAGGGAGAAGAAAGGAATTCAACAACACTGAAAAAAGAAAAAACCATGGACCATTTTTAACAGTAATCAAATACTGAAATTGTGAATTCCTGATTATCTCCTCATACTGCACTCTGAGCTTGTCCCTGGCATAAAGGTGCAAGAGTAAGGGCACACTGAGGTTTTTACATAAAATTAAGTCACTCTTAAAGCAAATAGAAGTTTAATTGTTCAAAACATACTGCGGTGATCTGGTATTGCAGGCTAAGCTTTGAAAAAGTTGGGAAAAAATCCTCACAATGCTGGCTGCTTCCAGTAATGCTTCTTATTTCAGAATTGTTATGTTAAAGAATGATTCTCTTCTGAATTGTTTTGTTGTTTGCTTTGTTTCATCATGGGATAAAATATGGGAAATATAAAGCACAGATAAATGTGCACTTTTGTTTTGATATATACCCCATCTGGTTTACCCTTAAGGCTTAACTGTGGCTTTTAGGAGCCTGAGAAGGATTTAGGAATGGAATGGATCCAAGTGTCTGAAAAACATTTCTTGAAGGCCCTTCAACTTTGCATTGTTTGCTGCGTGTTGGGAAGAAGAACACAGGGGAGGTATTTCTTTGTGAACACAAGCACACAATTTCTTCACTTAGTAGAAGAAATCTTGCACAGCAAATGTGAGGATGCAATGGCTTTCCCTTGCAATCAGGTTCCTTTGGGCATTGCAAGCACAGCTGGCTGCCCCAGCCCTGCTTCACAGTTCACTTCTGTCAAAGTTATTGCTATTTTTGTGCTTGTACACTGGAAAGAAGAAAAGACTCCCTGTGCTTTTCTCTATCAGTTCAGCAGTTTCAGCACAGCTTTAATTTGTCTGATGAGTATGTTTATAGTTGTAAATCAGACTACTAAGGTGCTAGTCCTTCAGTAACTTAAGCAATATTCTTAGGTTTATTCTGGTTGATTTTTGTTAGCTATCTTATACTAGAGCACTAAGGAATCTCTGTGGAATTGGGGCTGCAGAGCAGAGATAAAATGCAGAAAGAATTCCTACTAATTGCTACTAATTATGAGAGAAAAACAATTGAAAGTATCAATTTAGGTAAAGCGAGTACTAGTACTATATTCATTTGCAGTACATAGTATGTAAGTAAATGTAGTAAGGGAACAAGAATATTAAAATCATTAATTCAGCTATAATGATAGATACAAACCTTTTCTTTTGCAGTTCAGAGTTGGTACAGGAAACACATACATGTGGCATAAAGAGGAATCAAATTCTGGTTTGACAGGTTCGGGCTTCTCCCGTTTTATGTTTCTGGGGTCCTGCCTGTCCTCTTCACTACATAGCTGATCAGCTTTTATCTGCTTTAGCTTTTGATTTTTCAGTTCTATTGGATGCACACACTTGGCATAATTTCCCAAATTTCTGTTTGTTGGAACCTGTAGCATTGTAACAAGGGTTTCTAGTTCACAGTTGCAATGCCAGGGATTATCATAAAGGCGTAGGTAGTTTAGACTGGGTGTATAAATAAAAATCTCTTCAGATAAACTCTTAATTTGGTTATGCTGAAGTAAAAGTGTGGTAAGTTTATTCAAACCAAAAAAAGCCTCGCTCTCAATTTTTGATATATCATTCTGTTGTAAATCTAGACTTTTCAGTGCTTTATACTTGGAAAACATATTATTCTTCAATTTGCGAATCCTGTTTCTTGCTAGCAGCATGTGTTTTATATCCTCTGGCCAATCAGGTCCCACAAAAATCAATTTTCTCTCCTGACAATCTAAGTATTTCTCATGAAGGTGAGTGTAAATATCACATGTTGGACCTTGGGCATTGCGCTTAACAGTGCTAGATGCTCTCCTTAAGATGTTTTCCCTTTCATTGTTTTTCAAACTCCTGTTCCTTGTCCTTCTACAGTCAGATGCCTTACAAAGAAAAAGTAGTGCTACAATAGTAACTAGTTGCATCCTGACATTCAGCTGGCCCCAGTTATTTTCTGTGACAGCTGGAACAGTTGAAATTTTTGAATAGTCTGAATCAGTGTTGTACAGATCTGAGGAGGCACAGCTGGGGTATGTGGGATCCCTGTGTTGGAAGAAAAGTAGAACATTAGAACAGATGAAATGGGCATTTTCATGGAGGCTTGTACATAATATGCAGCATTCAGTCAAGTACTCAATCATCACATTACTTGGAGCTTCACAAATACTTTGAAGATTTAATGTCCTATCTTTGTTAGTTAGTTAGTTTGTTTGTTTTTACTGTCTCTGGTCTACTAGGTCTAATTGATAAAACATGGGAAACTGTATGGACCAGTTTCTAAATTATCTTTGTCAGGAGGTTCTCATGTATTCAGGAAAACGGCATCAGGTTGGATCTTCTTTACATTTAAGTTAATCTTGGAAGTTGGATTTGAAAGAGGAGTTTGAAGCTGATATATTCCAACTTTCTTGGTGCTAAACAACTGGAACACATACACAGCCAGACCAGGGAAAGTCATCCAGTGACTGTCAAACTCACAGTTTTAGTCTGCACTTGAGTGTGGACTTGTTTTCAAGTCATTTTCTCAAGTCAGTTTACTCCAACTCTGTATTCTACTTTTGGGGTTTATGCTTTCATCTCAGTAATCTACTGTGACCATGAGTTCAGGATATTGGCCTAGATGGACTGAATGTCTATGAGGAATTCATACACTTATGTCATATGCTGAGAATTTGAGCTGTTAACCTTTAATATAATGCGGGTTTGGTTGGGTTTGGGTTTTTTATTTTGGTTTTGTAGGGTTTTTTAGGTGAATGTAGGAATTTGCAAGTCTTGAATATCTCTGAATGCCAGGGGTTAAATGTAAAGGCTATAGACTTTTCCTATGAACTCTAATTTATACCAAGAGGGAAGATTTTTTCCTAGTGCTGTGGTTATTTGGGTACACAAATGTTCCTGATAAAAAATAAAGACTTGTGTTCTCAAGTACTTTGAAAATGGAATTTAGTAGGATTCAAAGATAATCAGTGAAGTTCTCTTTGGTTTTATACGGTGCCAGGGAAAATCATATATTCCATTTCAATTAATTTTAATAAACAGGCTTCAAAACTTCACCAGTTTGGGAGGAGGGTTTTGTTATTATGAGTTTGGAGTTGTTCATAATGCATTTTAATACTATATTGTTTTCAGGTTCCTTTATTCCTTCCTTCAGTAGTACACTTGAGTTCTAAAGACATCTCACTAAATTTCTTGATATTTTTGGGAGCTTTTAAAAGGTGTCTAAGAATGTAATCACCATTATGTATTTGTCCATTTTTTTCCAGTTTAACATTTTCAGTTTTATCTTGCTTCCATTAATTCTCTTTAATGTTTTTTTATTGCTGTCTCTGATGGAAAAACAATATTTCACTCTGCCTTAATTAACAATTTCTTAGAAAAGACACCGATATGTGCAAATTTTTCTAGTAATAAAATCAATCTAAAGATACAATTAATATTTTGTTAAGAAATTATGGTTCTTAATAGGCAGATGATGTATACATCCATTTATAGGCTATTCTAGTGTTAGGTATATAAACAAACAATTTGGTATAGTTTAGTTGTCTTTGTAGTGAAGTGTACATGCAAGGTTCTAGCCAAGAAACATGCCAGTATTTACACACAAGGTTTTAAAAATTACCACAGATGAGCTACAGCTTATGTACCTGATGCAAAAATGGCTTATCATAGTCAAGTTAGAGAGGCAAGAGCTGCAGAAGAATCATGAGATTCGAATTTATAATACTCTGTTTTAGTTCTGCTTTACATATATCTTCTTCTCTGTCCTATTTATTGCCAAGTGTCTTGTTCTCATAATTTTCACAGATTATGTAAAATTCTTTGCTATAGCAGCTACAAGGAATGGATAAAGAATTACTATGAAGTCCTTTGAGTAACACTGTGGAATCAGCTTGCTACATAACATAATACTTGCTATATGATGTTATAATTGCAGTGTAATATTTAGAGGTTGTGTGCCTCTCCAGGGTCATGTTGATTGTAGGTTCCTGCTTTCTGTCCAGTGTCTGGACTGTACTGGACTGCGTGGGCTTATTCCATCCCAGCTGTAGGACTTAGCGTTCGCCTTTGTTGAACTGAATGAGGTTTCTCTCAGCCCAATTTTCCAGATTGAATCTCTCAGAATAGCAGTTCTAGCCTCCAGTGTATTAACAGATCCCCCAGTTTGGAATAATTTGTGAATTTGCTGAGAATGTACTCTGTTCCTACCATCCAAACCATTTATAAGGACATTTAACAGTCCTGGCCTCCATACTGACCCTTGAGGGATGCCAGTTTCCACAGGACACCAGTGGGACTTTAGCACTATTGGTGACAACCCTTTGGTCTCACAGTCAAGACAAAGTTTCACTCATCTTGAAGTCCATTTACCCAGTCTTTATTTTACCAATTTGGCTATAAAGGATATTATGGCCTGTGCTGAAGGCCTTGCTGAAGTCAAGATGCACAATAGATGCTTTTATCCCCTTCTCTGTAGATCCAGTAATTCCATCATAGAAAACTACCATCTTAGTGAGGAATTCTTTGCCCTTGGTAGATTCATACTGGCTGCTTGCTGTGACTTTTTAATCCCTCATGTTCTTGGATGGGGCTTCAAGGAGGATTTGCTGCATAACATTCCCAGGGACTCAGGTGGAGCCGACTGGCCTGTAATTTCTTGGATCTTCCATTTCCTGAAAATGGATCTGACATTTCCTATCTTCCAGTCATTATGAATCTCCTCTGATTGTCGTGAACTTTCAAAACTGAGCGAGGCGTCTCAGTGACAAGAGCCAGCTTTCTCAGCTCCTGGATGCACCCTGACTCACTCCATTTCCTCAGGTGCTCCCTGACATTAACTTCTTCCTTCCCAGAGACTCTCCTCATAGGCTCCAAGCAAGGCACCTGGGAAGCCTTCAGACAAGCCTCAGCAGTAAAAACTGAGGCAAAAAAGTAACCCCTTTTTAACCCTATCCATTATTCCACAGCCCTCCAGGGCTGTATTCCATGAGATCCTGTTAAGCAGATCCCTAAACAAGCCAAAATCTGCTATCAAGTTCAGGCTTTTTTCTGCTATGGTTTGTCCAGTTTTCTTCTGTCAGGATTTTGAACTTCTCTTTTTCATGGTCACAGTAACAAAGCCAGTCTAGTTCTTCACATTCCTTCACCCCTTGAAAAACGTATTTCCTAGACCACTTGTCAGTCAGCTGGATCAAGAAATTGTCTTCAACATACTGTGGAAGTCCCTGAATTTTTCATGCCCAGCCATATTGTTCTTCCAGCAGGTGCCACAGTGGTTAAAGTCTCTCATGAGTAACCAGGATAAGCAATAGTAAGGCTTCTTTCAGCTGCCCAAAGGTTTCATCTGCCTTCTTTACTTGATCAAGCAATTTGTAGCAGATACCTACCACAATGTAATCCTCACAGATCTAGCCTCTAATCCTTAAAATAAGATCTTGATTGGCTTGTCATCCATTCCAAGGCAAAGCTCCATGTGTTCAGGCATAACTTTGCATAGAGTGCAACCCATCCTCACCTTTCTGGGCTGTCATTCCTAAATGTTCTGGAACCATTCAGTGTACCCCTCCGCTTGTGCGTGCTACCCCTTTGCATCTCTGGAGTCCCAATGAAATCACAGCTCTGCATCTGTGTGTGGACTTTGGTCCCTGCTGGTTGATTCCTGTGCAGCAAGTGTTTGTGTTCAGACCCTTGGGACAGACCCTCGGTTGTGCTGCTTTCATGTGGAAGGTTTTGGAATTTTCCCTCATCGTGCTGTTCCCCCCAGTGCTTTCTCATCACTGCCCGTGCCTTCAGTCCTCTTCAGGTTATGGTTATCTTCCCTCAGCATACCTATTTTCACTGATATCTCCTCTCTCAAATCCTTCATTACAGGAATGTATTTCAAAAGCACAAACTGTCCTCTTTAGAGTTAGTTGATTGGTATTGAATTACCAGCTATCTGGATTGTCCTTTTGCCTGATAACTGAAATAGTGACAAGGTGACCACAATATGGCAAAAGGTATGCACTCAACTACTACGTTTTCATGTACAAGTGCTGACTTTTTGCCTTTCTATTATATTGACATTTACTGTGAAATGTTCTTCATACTAGGAGATTTGTTCCCATTATATAATAATGGAACAATGTATAGAACACTATAGGTAGTACTTCTCTGCAGGTCAATAACATGTAGAAGCACTATAATTACTCAAATCTGACATTCCACCTAGAAGTTAGAACTAAACAGGAAGAATTCTGTAAATTATATTACAGGTTAGAGAAATGCACCAGAGCTCATGGATAAAATTCACCAGTGGTTTTAGATTGGCTAAGAGTAATCTTGATTTACCAAAATGTGTAAACATGTGCTAACTTTCAATCATATGAAAAGTTTTCATGCTCTATAGGTCTGTATAGTGTATGTATCCTTGAATTAAAATGATAAAATGACCATACTTCAAGTGAGTAAGAGTAGCATCAGATGTCTCTCAGTATTCTACTCTGAGGATTCCAAAGAAAATGGCTGAGATGTATAAAAATTTATGATGATTTAAAAATATTTAATCATGGCTTTGTTCCCTTGAAACTCTGCATAAAAAGGTAGGATAAATTAATAAAAATACAAATATAATTTTAATATACTTCTGGATTTTTTTCATTAGTCAGGATGAATTGATGAGACACCAGAAGGCTGCAGAGCTCTTCTCTATTTAAGTCTGTTGTATAGAGATAATACTAATGGAATAGTCCTATGACTTTTGTCAAGATAAAATTAATCAGAAATATGAAAGTGTATTTGTTTTGATCTTGTAGGAAATTTAGAGGCATATGTAACAGAAATACTCTTTTTAAGTGATTTGCAGGATTCTGTCTGCTATGAAAAATTAAAGAAATGCCCCATACATTTCACTTAGATAGCAGTTCTTTTATCTTTTTAGTATATTTAAAAATATATGGTAGTGTCCCCTATATATTGCACAGTTTACAAAAGTTTTTAAAAGAACATGCTACCCAAAAATTTCTTGTCCATGTCCAGTTCCTCACTGATGATGCAAGAAGTTTGCAAGTTAGATATGTTCTTAATAATTTGTTTTTGAAACAGAGGATTGTGGATGGGTGTATTGTGTGAGCCAAAGCCTTGTGTGACAACTGCAAAAGAAGGATTTATTCCAAACTCTTATTTGGAAGATCAGTGAGCTGAAAGCAGAGAATTTACAATCGTACAAAAGTCTGCCATTCCTGTTTTTAAATGTATCCCTTGATACCTGAAGTCTGCCTGGCTGGTAGAATTGCTGCATTAAAAGGTGCCATGGAGGACAAGAGATGTGCTGGTCCATGACAGCAGCCATCACAAAGATGGATATAGATTTAAAGATAACTGTACGTTGTTTCCCTTTTCTATGAGGAAAACAAATGTCTTTCTTTCAACAGCATCCCCACAAAGCTCAGAAACATGTTTTTCTTTGGCATTTGCATAATACATTTTGACTTTTGTTTTTCTTAGTCTGTAACACCATATTCTCATATAACTAACATTTGTTTTGGCAAAGTTTTGTATTTTATGTCTCCAATCTTACCACTCATCTCCTCATTAGTATTATCCTTATTATAATCTCTGTTTTCTCCATGTTGGCTGGTATTTTTAAATTTCCATATATTTATGGTGAAGTTTGGAACATCATTTCTTTTGATGTGTAAATAGCACATACCAAAGAAAAATTATCCACTATTAAAATACCTTTTGCAATTAATTTGTACCTTGTTAATAAGAAACTCTCCCTGTCACACATGATAGTTCTGATTTAAAACCATAAGATTCCACTGTTGGTATTGACAGTTTTTGGACAAAAAAGCAAAGCTCATAGTTTCTGAGATTATGTGGAGGTAAGAAAGTTGCTGTCCTGTGAAGATTTTGATAGCAGACAGATTTCATAAACATTTTACATCATCTCAAAAGCATTAGCTCAGCACAACTCCTCTGTATATGGTAACTAATACAAAGTGCTTAGAGGTGGCAGTATTGCATTTCATAATAGTGCACGTGAAGTTTGCTGTGGTATGTCAGACATCCTTTATTGGAACAAGGAGCTAGTGCAGTGTACTCATACTATTCCATACAAGCATTTTAACCTCCATGTTTCACAACACAAATAATCAGCTACAATTTCCCTCTGAAAAGTTCTGTTGCATTTGGTAGACATGAATATTGTCCATCAAGAATAAATGTCAGAAGGGGATTTTGTCAGATTGCTTTAAAACAATGATCCTGAGATTGCAAATGTCAAAATTAATTGAAGAACCAGTATGATTTAACTCCTGCAGAATTTAGCTCTAACACAAAACAAGAATTTTTAGTAGTCTGTGTGCTCAAGATTGTTTTAAAATGGAAAAGAAGGAATGTGTTAAAATCATAAAAAATCATAAGATCATAAAAAATTAGTAATATGACCTATAAAGAAAATTAACATCCTTTCAAAAATATTATAAGGTTTTGATCACAGCTTTCAATATGCAGTAAGAAAGGCTTACCTGTGTCTTAAGTTGTGCAACCTTGTAGCAACATATACTTTAAAAAGACTTAGAACTACCAGAGTATAAAATTCAGTCTCCTAATTTATTATCTATTTTATCAGATATGTTTGAAGTATGCTTCTCCAAGTTTGATTTTTGCTACTTATTTCTGTGGGATGTGACCCTAAAACGCAAAAAGGCTTAGGCTTCTACAGAGAAGGATACTTTTATTTCTGTTCTTAATATGAACAAAATATTTCCATTTTTAAAAGCAGACACCAGAAATAACACATACCTTTATTTTCTAATATCTAGTTCTGATGCACATTGTCCATCTTGGTTTTTTTTTCATGAAATGTAATCTTATATTTAATTTCTTAATATTTTGTATTATTCTTTTTTGACAGCATTCTTTTGTATTTCCTATCTCTTTGTCTTTGTGTTCAGTTCAAGTTAGCATGTTTTCCCACTCTATATTGAAAGTATAAAGTCAGCTCCAAAAGTCAGTATTGCCACTCCTTAAGCAGTCAGCTCCTCAGTGGGTGTTCCCATCTTTCTTCAAAATGCCTGCTTTGGCTGACTTGCAGAACTGCATTACTATATCCCTACAACTAAATGTCTACCAGAACAGAAGGTCCTAATTCTAGGTTTTGATTTTCTGCATGCTTTCATTTGTGGTGCTTGTGGCAATTGTTATTTATTCCAGTTAGAAATGTAGTTCAGTAAAATGAATAGTTTCCAGTATGATATAAACCAAAGCTGCAGATGGAAACTTAAGTAAATTCAGAGTATAGATTCTTACTTCTACAGAGTGCTGTTGGCTAACATTTTCTACTTACACAGTTTGATCTCTCTTAACTATTGTTTAGTATAAAGAAATGTTTTCCAAAAGAATGGATCAAAATCTAAAATTGCGTGACTCACCTTAGGATAATTCCCTTTTGTAACTCTTTCAATTTTTCATATTCTTTTAATAGTACTCTTCTACATAATTATATTACTTGAGAAGCTTTAACTGCACATTTAAGCTTTTAACGTTCTTTGATAGAGATCTGGTTTTCATTTCCAGCAGGCACTGCTTGTAAAATTAATGGCAAAGGAAGTCCAGAAAACTTACACTGAAAAATCATACTTGCAAAGTATGCACAAAAAAGTTCCAATTAATTTAAAAAGTATGCTTTTGCAGTTATTGGAGATAACTTTAAAATTATGCTGGTTTCATATGGTGAAACATGTTGTATGATAGAGCTATTCCCCAGTAATTTGCAATACTAGGAGCAGAGAAAAAATTGCAACAGAAAGGATTTTCAAACATCAGCAAGAAGATAACTCAATTTCATATTGAACATCTTTTCTTTACAGTAATTTTCAGAATACTTTAACAACGGTATTTTATGTTCTTTTGATTCTGTAACATGTCCTTGTAATAATTTTCTTTCTGTTGTTTTTTGTGGTTTGGGAGGTTTTTTTGGGTTTTGTTTTTGTTTTTGTTTTTTTTTTGCAAAGCAACTTCCCCACTTTACAGTATCTGAGTTTAGCTCACTGCAGAAAATTCACAGACAAAGGTTTACCATACCTGGACTCTGGAAGAAGCTGTCACAGGCTCATCTGTTTGGAAATGTCAGGTTGCATTCAGGTTTGTAGTTCACGTCTTTCTTTCATTCTGAGAAGCAAAGAATCCTTTATATGACTGGCTGCATCCTGCATTCATGGTATACTGGAGCTGAACGAGTACTGCAGCAGCCTTCCAGGGTTTTGAATTACATGACTACAGCTGTTTAAGTTTTACTCAGGAATAATAGCACTATAGGTTTGGATCCCTTCCAGCAAACTGTCAGATCTATAAACAGCTAGTGCTTACTGCATAATGAGAACAAGGCTTGCTTTTTGTAGCCATAAATAGACTAATTCTGTGTCATGATTAGTTGGGGTTTAAAATCTGGAGCTTTGGAAATGCAGTTTTTGCTAAGATATCAAAAAAATAAAAGACACTCTGTGCTGGAAAAAAAAAAAAGAAAAATTTACAATTGATTTCCTAAGAAGGAATTTAATTAAAAAGTTAATTTTTCTTACTATTTTATATTGCTTTAATATATAAATAGACGTAGTATTTATAACTGCAATCAAAAATAGTAAAAATTTTGGATTATTTTAGTATGCTACTAAAATGCTAAAGAAAACCGAAGTTTTAGAATGTGGTACATTTTAGAAACTTTCAAATGTATACTGTATCTTGAAACATACTCCAAAAGCAATATGAAATACCAGATTGTAAGACAATAAAGACTCCACATACATTTCTCTATACACTGAGTAGATTCTCCATATTACAAAATACATGTGAAATGATAAAGAGGTGGAGTCTGAATAATATCATGGTTTAACTTTGCATCTAATAAAACCTTTTCAGAACCAAAGATGAAGGCAGATGGGGCAACATTCTTGTTCTAATTGATCTAATTGATCTGAGTATCTGTTTCTTGTTCATAACAGTCATCCCGAGACTGTTGTGCAGTGACAGTGTGAAGTTTGAAATGAGGGCTGAGATTAGAGGAAAGTTAAGAACTACCTACCTCTGAATTACTTTTTCAAAATGCCAGTAATTGGTTCTGTTTCCCAAAAGCATCATTCCTTCTTGTTCAGAAGTGTCATCATGAGCTGTAGAGGTCTGCCTCTAGAAAGCATGATCTCATAGTACTCAGAGAAAAGGGATCATCATCAGACTGGGAAAACCACAGTCCTTCCCTTCCAGAGGAAAGTGGGCTTGCTTGCCAGTGTATTTGAGAGCTCTGAAAGGAATTCCACAGCTTGCTCCATTTTGGGTTTCCCCATGATTCTGGAGCCGTGCTTAATGATTATAACCAAGTGCTTAAGTAAACAGTTAAAACCAAAAAGAGCATCAGATTGCATCACAGATACAGAAAGCATTTTAATAAGATAGGGTTTTTTTCCCTCTCACTGGATGAACTAAACCAAAGGGAACTTCTGAAAGGCTAATATTTCAGATTTAGTTAGAAAAATGTAGGGAAGCTATAGTACAAATATTTAAATTATGCTAAAAATGTTCTATAGAACAGAATATATATTCTATAGAATATGTATTTTCCCTGTTTTTTCATTATTCTTGTTTTTTTCTTTTATTTTAGTATTAGAGTTCTTTTTATATGAATTCTCCTATTACCATTATTACCAAAGGATTTGAACATCTATTTAGAAAACCCATGTGTAAAATGGGTGATTATGCGAATGATTTTGTAAAGTGGCAACTTGAGGACCAGGGCATTTAAATAGCTTGTTAAAACATAGTTAGGCAGAAAACTGGGAATTCTAGTTCGTTGTCATGAAGCAGGGCAGTCTTTCCTTTGACTGTTATATTAATACTTGGCAATAACAATGGATGAATTGTAGGTAAGGGGTTTTTTTTGCATAAAACACAGTAATCAAGATCGTGTCCTTATGACACAGGTGGTAAATATTTTCACTAATGAATTTCAACATATTTTCATAAAAACACAGAGATTCTCTTGTGTCTTGCTCAAAGGGTACCCTGTTACACCATTGATGTTCTCATAGCATTATGTAGAAAGTATAAGATTTCTTTGTCCTTCTTCTGAAGCTGAACAACACAGGAGGAAAATTTTCTGCTGTTAGACACAAAACTGAAAAGGCGGGAGGGTATAAAGCAATTGCATGTCATTTATCAACATATTAGGTGGGGATGATACAACTAGAACAGTTTGATGAGAGATATTTCCAGTTAAATTAGAAAAATGAAGGTGTTCAAAGAAATTGACCTTTTTTTTTGGTGACATTTGTGGCTGATTTTCTGACTGAAACTATTCTGGCCCAAAATGTGTTGGAACAGTCTGTCACTTGCTGTGGTTTACAACAGCTGGATAAGCCACTGGGAAAAATAAGTTTGACCCTTTCATTTCTTGACATCCTGCAGTGTTAGTGGGGATGTCAGGAAAGCTATTGGCAAATGTGTAGGCTTCACCAGTTTTCACCATCTGCAGTCCTCCTGCTCTGGCTTCATTGGGAGAATTCTCATTTTGTCCAATTCTGGCTTCTTCGGACCTATCGAGCAACAAAAAGGGGCCATCACTTGGGGAGCAAGTCTGAGCCATGTTCTTTATTTATTGAAGAAGAGAACTGGTTGTTTACATTTCCTGAGTACAAACTTGTGTAACTGAAGAATACTATAAGTTACACATGGACTGTTATTTATTTTTAGAAACATGCTAATTCAGGAGTATGTTAATATAAGCTTTTTCTTTTGTACAGTGGAAAACTAAAAGAAAAATAACATGTAGAGGCAAGCCATTAATGTAATGTGCTAAACATCTGAAGGGATACCACAATTCATTTTATGATTCTTGACAAAGAGAGGACACACAAAAAAAGATAGTCCCTTGTGCCCCAGTGAGTACTTCCTCGATCCTGAACATTGATTTTCAAGTTTCTACACTCAGAGTGCGTTGCCAATACTGGAATCATAGAATAGTGTTTCTTCAAAATCCCTTCTGTACTGCAGACAGCATTCTGCCTTGCAGAATGGATTTCACAAATACAGTCAGTTCTGGGGAGAAAGAGGGAATTTTAAAGTGGGAGATGTGTAGCAAAGAAGCCAAAACCTGAATAAAAAATCTGCATAGTCCTATTCTTTGGGATTAAGAAACTGTAAAAAGATTAAATTAAATGAACTCTGAGATTCTTACAAGCATTTTATCATTTCACTAAATTTTTTTTCTAAATTTATGGGGACAGATCTTTAGCTGTGGTTTGCTCCATGTTTGTTTTGATGTACTTTCATTTCAGATCACAGTATCCTAGCATACAATTTAGAAAAAACCCAAGTCAGAAATCTACATATTAGACTGAAAACTCCTGCAGACACGGACTTATATTTTACTTGTTTACTTTGTTTTATTTATATTTATATTTTATCATTCCATTGACTTCTGAATTGTGTGTGCAAGAAAAGTAAAACATTTATAGAATAATCTTACAGGTCATGCTGAAAAAGTCTATTTTGCAGAATTTTGTAGGAGCTAAGACTCAATAACCTTCAAAAGATCTTTCCTCACAATTGGTTTGAAGGAGAAGGTTTAAGTTGGTTTTTGCTCATCTGGGGCAAAGAATTCAGTATTAAACTCCATATGTATCCTAACACTGATTCTCAGGACAAACTCTTCACTCTTGAGGCAATCTATTAAACACAGCAATTTCAGGTGAGTTGAGAAAGCAATTGTTTTACTAAAATGTGCACAAAATTTCATATTTCTATACTTTATCTTCAAGAGTGCCTGAAGTTTCATAGATAGTCCATATGGGCTTTAGAGAAGAAATTAAGGTTAATAAAGGGAATAAAGGAAAATAAGATAAATACATATGATATTGCAATAGCATCTGAATGTTGACTAATTTTATTTAATCTTATCTGAATACATGTTTCACACTGGAACTTTCTCAGCCTGATGCCCGAGACTCATTATCCAGTTATTAAGTTAAAAAACTCTTCTAGTGAAAAAAAAGTTTAAACAATCTGTGCAGGGGTATTATTAACTGCTTCAGTGTAATTTGGTTTGGATTGCATGGAGGAAAACACCAGATTTCTGCTATTTGTGGTATCAAATGGCTATGTTAAGTGAACAGTGTTTTTCCAGACAGAGATTAAAAGTCCTTTAGACTGCAGTTAACATTATGCAATCCTTAGTGAATTCCAGAAACAGACATGCTACTTTTGTTCCTCAGGATTGTGGAGTATGATCTGATTACCTGCTACCTACTATCTATCCTTTTGAGAATGGGAATTTCACTTAATTTTAGGCCTCTAAACTAAGGTGGTGCCTAGAAAATTAATTTATCTACGTAACCATTAGAGAGGGAGGGAGGTCTCCAGAGGCGATTCAGACTTTGTCAGGTCTGACCTGTCTTGGGATCTTTGTTGCTCTTTGCTATACAGAGATCCCAGGATTCATAATTATTCTGTTGTGGCACTTGAGAGCCAATGAGGAAGAGGCCTGTTGCAGGGTTAGGTAAACTCCTGCTTGGACGAATTGGTGATGCCATGGTAAAGCAATTGGTGCTTCCTGACCAGCAGAGAGTAAAGATTTCCCAGTGCTTCCCTCAGGCAGCTGCTTGTGTGATATTCACAATTAAGCTAATCCCTTTCATACATACTGAAGGTTTTGGGCTGAGGAAACAAGATAGGATTATATTGTCCTACATCACATATGCCAATAGTGAGTACAAAATTAGAATTGGACAGCTGAATTTTACATTCTGTCCTGAGAACTAGCACCCATCTTTCCACACCAACATTTTACCTTCTAGTGATCATTAGCAGCAGAAAAGAGTATTGCCTTTGCCATATACTGTTAGTGGTTGTTTTGCAATCATTTGTGGTGGGCAAATCCAACCTATCCATGCTGATGAGTGAGATCTACACTACCCTCTGCAGATCCTCACTGATGTGTTACCCATACCAACCACATTCCCAAAGTCACAGTGCCCTTTTGTCCAACGGACATGTCTCAGTTGGAGGTGCTGTGAGAGCCTGGACTGCACCAACAAGCTCTACATGCTCTGAGCAGCTTGTGGTTACAAGATGGTTCTTTCTGTATAATCCTATTCTGCAGCCCTGCAGCCTCCCAAGATTTTCCTTCTTCACCTCTTTCTTACGGTGTGGCTGTTCTCAGGCTGGTCTCAGAACCTGATCCAGGTTCTGCAGCTGCACCATATCAGACCTGACCTTGAGCACAGGCAGCTATCAGGTAGTTGATGGGATTTATATTACCATGCATTACTGGTAAAATATTTCTTCTATTTATTTTGGTGTTAGGGTTTTCACTCCCATTTTACAGGCTGCTACAGATCCACTGTAGGAAAAACATTTATGCTACACTTGTCCTGAGCTTAAAACACACCAGATTATTTACAGTGCTAACAGTGCCAGTGTGTGTCATGAGCCACACCATATTCTGGCTAGCTGGCTGTGAGACCTGCACAAACATTTCCAGCCACTTCCCTTCTAGTGTTGACACCCCCGCTGCACAAGGGAAAAAATGCAAAGAGTGCCACAGTCCTTTAAGGAGAGAGAAGACATTTGACATCAAAATATTTAAAACAATTTACAAAGAATCTGTTTAAAAGGCCACTCCAGCCTGAAAATAAAGAGCAAGCCAACCTGGGCATAAGTTAAAAGATGGGGCATTATGCCAGAAAAGAAAAGACAGTCTGCCTTGATTCTAACTTAAAGTCAGTTACTCCATGAAAAAAATGCCAAATGCAAAAAGAACCCAAATGTTAAGTTTGCAAAATGAAGAAGAGCCAGAAACCCAGGGTGTGAATCTTCTAATTCAATGCAAGATGGAAGGAAAGCAGGCTTGACCCTTGTTTCCACTGATAAGTAGCAGAGGTAGGACACAGCAAGAATCCCACCCAAAATACTTTGTATTACAGTTTTCCTGCTTTGGATTCTTCTCTCCACAGGCCTCATTTGGTACCCAGGGGGATATGACAGACTACTTTTTTCTATGGACATTTTGTGAATGAATTCCTGGTACACAGCATGGCTGTGGTCTGAACCACACAAAACTGTTATAGAATGATAGGATCGTTAAGGTCAGAAAAGACTCCAAGATCACCAAGTCCAACCATCATCTGTTATATTATACAAATTCAAACCCTTGGGAAACAGTGAAATCTCTACCTGCAAATATCAAGGGGGCAAATTCCTGGGGAGGAATGATTCACATCCAAGTTGTCTGTGGAACATGAAGCTAGAAGGAAACTGTCCTTTACTTTACACAGCATTTATATGTCAAAGGAAATACTTCGTATGCCCAAGAGCGAACGGACATCTATTGAATTTAGGTAGTTGAAGAGTTGTCTCCTTGGAGTGATAAAGGGAATAAACTGAATTAACAAATCCATCTGTCCTTTTGTAACTTCACTGAATATTGCTCTGTTAGAGTATTCAGGGTTGGTGATGTGGTCCTGCATGAAGGATTCTCTAAATGAGCTCAATTTATTGTGATTGCACAGGATCTTTCCTTGTATCCCCTCTGAATTTAACACACATTTTATGTGTGGATCTGGATCTGGAATGGATCCAGATGGAATGGATCTAGAAAAAAAGCGATGAAGATACTTTGCTACATTCAGAGTTTGCTTCAAACTGGATTTTAGCAGTGAATACCTCGTAAGGCTGCGAAAACTAAGGTAGAATAATGTGACAATGACATTCATTACTACTTCCATAAATGGTGTCAGCTGTAAAAATTGTTGGACTTTACTCTTGCTTGATTAAAAGACACACTTTTTGGACAGATCCTTTGGATTATGTTGTTCAAATTGCAGAATAATATATATACCTTATGGGTCTGTTTTTCTTTTGGTAAGATTAATGCATTTCTTGTCTTAGTGAGCATCTAGGTACCTATGGTTTTAAAATACTGAAGAGATCTCAAGCTTTCCCTGTAATGTTTTTGTTAGGGTTGCTAAGACATAATCATTTTATTTCTTGTCTAAATTTCAGTTGATGTCTTCAGAAGTATTGCCAATGGCTGCAATGGAATTCAAGATTTGCTAATCAGCAAAATGCCAACTCTTACAGACAGATGTATTCAAGTAAGAAAATAAATCTGTACATTTGGAGAAACTTTCTGATGTTGGAACTGGGTTATCCTCTCAAATGACTTTAAAGAAAGTTATTCAGAATCAATTTGAAAGGAAAAGTTCTCTCCAAAACATTTTTTTACAACTATTAGCTAATTATGTTTATAAATCTTGCTCACTTACAGTCTTGTGCAGAAAATTTCAGTTGTCTTGTCTTCTTTTTTGCATTAGTATGTCTGAATTATGGTCTTCCAGTCTATAAATGAGCACTTTTCACTTTTAGTGTTAAAGCTAATGTAATATATGGGAACAGCATTCTCCTACTGATTTTGCCCATCAAAAAAGAATTTCCAGGCTTCTGCAAAAGTGATTGTTAACTAGATCACTGTCTCACATGTGTCCTATTTCATGTCTCCAGGTGCTTACTTCTTTTCCTTGTGTTCCAAAACATAAGTATATGAAGAATTTAAGTGTTTCACATACCGCTCCCTGTCTAGAAGTTACTGTTTAAATGAATTATAACTATTTGTTTGAAATGGTAACATTTTGGTGTTATATGCAGAATATTTGGTGATCTTTTTTTATGTGACAGCATAGGGATATGAATGTTTTATGTCACCTTCTCTCTTCAAAGACTCTGGTTCCAAAACGCCAACAAATAAGGTCTATTTTCTTCCCTGACTCTCCAAAACTTTCTGAACTTTTAAAGCCCTTGTCAAGGTCAGCACTGAATATTAGTATATTAATTCAAAAAATTCTTAGGATGATATATTTTTAAAATTCAGTCAGATAATTTGAAATAAATCAGCTCATTTCAGTGGATATTTGGATCAGTCCCTTAATGTCTGTCAGATGTGTAACTTACATCTTTAATATTTCAATTTCAAGTTGATGAGTAAATGCAGCCCCATACATCAGGCACATTCATATGTCTGTTTGATGCCAGAAGATTACAGATGCTGGTCTTAGGATGATTTCACCATTGAAACATATTCTTGTACTGAATGTGGCAGACTGTATAAGGCACTAGATCACATTGGATTTCTGTAACCATTGCAAAGGGATTGTAGTAGTTAATTATACTCGTAATAAGTCCTGTTAACACGTTTCAGTTTTAAAACTAAATTCTTAGAATGTTAATATATGCATCTGAATATATAAAAAAATATTTTATGCAAGTAGTTTTTTGGTCCTGTATCATGTTTTCAAAAATGTATTTATTATTAATGCAATTCAAGCAAAAAAACTAACTGTAGATTTAGTATGACTTCATAGCCATGGCATATTTCAGTGCTGGAATGTGGCTATGAAGAAGATGAATATGATAATCAAAGACAATTCCAGTGTAAGAATTATATTGAAACTTGGACATTATTTAATTTTTTGAATATTGAAATAATACTTTATAACTGTCTAATACTAAGATATAAATAAAACTGCCAATTTTTTTTACAATTACCAAGAAAATATTGTTATTTATGGTATAGGGGAAGGATATATTTTATATGAAGGCTTGTTTTCCACTTCAGATGTGTCACATATCAGTAGAAGAGCTGGAATAATACCGTGGTATC
The DNA here is from genome assembly GCF_025592945.1 of Manacus candei. Taxonomy (NCBI): domain Eukaryota; kingdom Metazoa; phylum Chordata; class Aves; order Passeriformes; family Pipridae; genus Manacus; species Manacus candei. The sequence goes on along the minus strand of NW_026138111.1, from coordinate 1,144,893 downwards.
ATGTTGGTAGTTCAGCTGGGCAGGTGGGACAGCTGCCTGTGTATTCTGGTTTAACATTTAGAAGGCTGGGTTTCCAGTCTGTCAGCCAGATCATGGGCTGTGAGTGTGTTTGCACGTGTCTACTGCCTCTAGTGCTAAAGAATTCCTGAATTACCCTAACAAAATTTTTAAGCAGTTGTAAAGCTGTTGTAGAACTCTGTACTTACTTTATTGCTTTTGCAGACACTTTTAAAAGTTTCAGCATTAACAAACTTATAGATTTTAACACATCTAAACTTGTGTGGTGGGTTGACCCTGGGGGTCCAGGTACCCACCAAAGCTGCTCTCTCACTCACCTCTGGTTACAGAATAAGTATTTTAAATTTTTTTTAATTCAGTATTGCCAGGACCTGCCATCCTTATAGACTTCATGCGAGTTGGTTATTCTGAAGTTACATTTCTTAAATTTGTCTGTCATCTAGAATGAAAAACAACTGCACTGTGAAATAACACCCAAACTACCACAGTGGCTGAATTGTTGCAGAGTAATTAACAGTTTATGAATTCTAGCTTCTTCTGTAGCCTGTGGTCACACAATGAGGCTCTGTTCAGGTTATCGGTTTATTAGTAGTGCTGAGACTTTGGGATTTGCAGTGATTCTTTGTGCTGCAACAAAGTGTACAGGCCAAAGTATGATTCTGTCCTGCATAATTCTGGGATTAATTTTTTATTCATCAGGGAACACAAAAGAAATACTGGGAATGCATTGAAAAGCTATGTGTACAGTAATGTTAAACATACCAGAGATATGAACTGTATTGAAACACCAAAGTTGGAGTCAGCTCTCCAGACTTCTCAGCTTGGCTGAAAGACTTTCTATCTACTTAATTTTTATAACCTTTTTGTATAAGTTAGCTGTGTGGGAGATATGCAATTGATTAAGCGAAACACTCCTAAGAATTCAGGTTAACTCTCCATGCAGTACAGAACAGCCGCCACATACATATGCTGCTGATGACTTTTGCTTCTGTGCTAGGAGATAATTTTCGCTTAAAATTATTTCAGTTCCTTAAATTAAAAAAAAATTAATACAAATATTACTCTGAGATGTTTAAACATGTTCTGATACTTTCTAGATGTGTTTTTCAAGCTCTGTCTTTCAGAGTGGCTGTCATACCTGAGTACTGGAACTGACAGAATTTCCCGTAATCTCCAATAGACCTTCTTTTCCAGAAAGTTTGGGTTTTCAGCCATTCCAAAGTGCAGCATCATTCTGATTCTTTTGGGGGCTATTTTAAAAATACCACTATTAATTTTTGTTTATCTACAATGCTGACTGCTGAATGCAAATCATGTATTGACTTGTATGGAGTAGGAAAAGTACTGATTATAAATATTGCCTACATTTCTCTCTTAGGGTCAGTAATGGATGTGTAAGGCCATTGGTACAAGATTCTTCAGGAGCTAAGCTAAGAAAGCTGAGTGTGAGCTTAGCTCCGTCAGAGGCATATTGTGCCTCTCCACTGTGATCTAGAAAGCAATTGATAGTGAAAGAATTGCTAATAAGGTGTCTTCAATGTGTCGAGTTGCTAAAACTGGAAAGCAAAAAAAAAGCAAGTTGGGGAGCCAGGTTAAACATTGCAGGACTCCACATTAGAAGTGCAGGTAGGTCCTGCTTGTGCACAGGGTTCAGAGCCAGTTCTGCTGCTTCATTTGCTTTTGTGACAAACTCTCTCAAACAGTGAACACAGAAATCTGAGAGAATCCTTGTGAAAAAAATTTGCCCTAGAGACTCTTCACTCAGTCACCGTCCAAACAAAATTCTGACCAAAAACCTCATTATTTGGCTCTAACACAAGAGTTTGTGCAAAAGTAATCAAAATGTGAAAAAAAATTAAAATGCCTGTATCCTTTATGGAGGTCTGACTATAAAAAAGAAAATTAAGCCAAATAAAGAGGGTTGGGAAATCCAAGACTTCCCTTAATGTGTTCATTTAAAATATCATAAAATTATATCTGAATGAAAATTATGCTGCCTTGAATTTTAGTCCCACAGTGTTTCAATATAAATGTTTTCTTCTCCTTGCCTGCCACAGTTAGTCTTTTAAAATGCTGTGTTGCTTCTTACTCTAGTTTTCACATAGCACAACCCGTGACCTCGGCAACAAGCCAAGCTCTTTTGCTTACACTGCACTGCTAAGGCTTTCAGTTTTCTCTTTCCCACAAGACAGATAAAATTAACCCAAAAACTGACCATTTTTAATTTTTGTCATTTCTATCTGAGTGCTAATACCAGCAAAAAAACTGTCAAGATTTTTGCTGTTTGCTGTATTGAAGCATTAGCATTCATGCGTGGATATTAGATACATTTTCTAGTATTAAAACATTAATTAATAAAAGGAAAACTTGCAGTCTGCTCTGTAACAGGCTACTGTTTGTGTGCTTTGACCTGATATTATGCATTTTATTAGCATACAGAGGAAGTCATACTAAGATCTCTTTCAATTTAGACTTGGTAAGTGTTGCTTTAAAAAGGGCACAATGTTTTATGTGCAGTAATCAACACCCGTACGCTGTGCTGATAGAGAAAACTCGTGAGGCTTATATGCTTCCCTGCAGGATGTGCAATAGATCTCTCTTGCTTTTGCTGTCTTGCTGTTTAATGTTTAGAATGTGCAATTTAGATTTGTACTACACAGGACAATTTTACTTTCTGGCTTTTCAAATGACAGCAGAATCATTCTGCTCATCAAAGCAGAGCAGAATTTATTTCCGTAAGGATACCTAAGGGAAGGATAGAGGAGAAAAGATATAGCAGAGCCATATATTTTACAGATTTGTGTCTCAAGTATGACTGACTTAAGCAAAATGGAAGTTTTTTCCCCCACTGTTGGTTCCTTCCTCTTCTGTGGTTACTCTGAAACCCAGTGTTCCTTTTGTGACCTGTCTTTCAATCAGAGAACTTGTTGCATTTGGATGAAATGTATTGACTCTTTAGACTTGTCCCTGACAAGACATTGTTAATTAAAAAAAAAAAACAAAACAACAAAACAGTACCTTATAGACAGACAGTAATTAAAAGATATAGTACTAATAAAAAAATACATTAAAAGTCTCTTTTGGGTTTGAAGAAGTTTATTATCCTTATCCTGAGTCTACTCCTCGACTTAAAAATTGGAAGTTGAATAAAAGTAATCATTGCATATGTTCAGATTCTGATATTGTGTAAAAAGTTCTGCATCTTACATAGAGAGAACATATCCAGGGAAACTTCTGAAAATGAGCTAGAATAAAGGAAGTAATTCATCTTCATTTTAAATATATATTTTTTTTTAAACTTCGTTATTTTAGCATTCATCCCTTTACATTTCAGGTAATATTTCCTTCTTTATTATTATTTTTTTTTAAAAACACAGATTTTTTTAAGTCTCAATAACTTTTTTCAATAGTGGGAAAGACATTTGTTCTGTTTTTGTCATTCCTGAAGTACCAGAAATCAGTTTCTTAAAGTTTCGAAGAAATTAAAAGAATATAAGAAATGAAAATATTTGCAACTTAATGACAACATTTCTTTGGAAAAAAAAGCAACAACACAGTGACAGAGCAAAGAAACCACCTTTTTTTTTTTTCTAGCTAGCCTCCTGTCCCTCATTGTTTTCCCTCACATTTTGCTCCTCTAAAATCCCTGGAATAGGAACCATAGTGTTTTAAATTATGAGTACGATGAATGTGTTCATGAATGCATAGAAAATATCACACGTAATTTTAGAGATCATTGTAAGGGTATTTACAGTATATGTAAGATTTTTAAGCTTCTATTACAGAGAAGAAAACATCAGCATTTAGGACCAAAATCTGTTTTATAAAAGCAGACTCAGTGGAAATGCTTCCATGAGTTAGAGAAGCGGTTTTAGTCACCAGTTTTATTTGCATACTCTCCATATTTTTTTAAAAATGTCTTGAACTTTTTCTGATGTCTTCATGAGACAGCCTTGACAGCTTTGCTCCGAGTGTCTGAAAGTGCTCAGCTGCCCGTTTCCTTGTTCTGACACAAGCTGCTAATGCACATGGCCTGGACCACCCATATTCCTGAGACGTTAAAAAAGTAATTAAGTACAAAAGTGTCAGGACATTTGAAGGAAATGCCTTCAATCAAGCAGGACTTAGACAGAAAAGCATAGCACAGTAATAAAAGATCCTGAGTTATATGGAACATCCAGCAACAAAAACAGTAGATGCCCTGACATAGACTCAGGGAAGCTTAATATCAGTGGTGGATTATATGCAGTGTAATAATGACAGAGAAAAAAAAATTGCCTGGAACATCAAAAATAGGTAAAATACTTTAAAAATGGGAAGAACCCTGATGCACTTCTGAAATCAAGGATAAAAAGGACATACAAAGCATAGAGAGAAGTATTCTTTGTTTCGGCACTTTCTTCAGGAATGACTGCCATGCGTGAAATTCTCTCATGATAATCTAAGGCCCCATTCTCTTGTGTGGCTGAATTGTGTGCTGTGTGTAGTTACAATTCAAACTTGAGGATACTTTGTAATCACTGGGCACTCCTGAGTAGAGGTTATATGGATATATGAACACTTAGCTCAATTTTCTTTTCTTATGTGTTTGTACTTAATGATCTTCAGATCCTGACTGGTCCTGAAGGCCAGGATGAAACATAAATAATTACTAATATTTTAATAATAAGTTTCTAAATAGGGTGAAAAAAAACCCACACAACCGAAAGTGGCATTTTGACTTTCCACAATTACCTCTTTCTTTTTACTCTTAGTGGGATTCTGAATCTGCAGTGACTTGAATTGATAGCCTGGCTCCACTTTTTGGTCTGTTAGAAAATTAGGCCAGTAGGAGAACCTTGTAAAGGTTAATGAAAAAATATTTTCAGGTCTAATAGATACGACCAGCTATGGACTGCAAATGAATGAGTTGCATTTGATTTCCAAAGGAAAGGATGTGACAAATCACACACACTCCCAAGGCAGGGAAAAAGAAATGTTAAAATATATCAAAGTGAGCTCCAAATTCAGCTATTATCCCTCCAAATCACTTGGGAGAATAGAGAAAGAGAGATTTAAACTTGGAGACTTACAAACTTAATTCTGCATAAAAATAGGAATTAAGAACAAAGAGAGTAATTGCAATCGATGCCAGATATTCTAACACCTTGAGTCCCAACACAAATCAGATGGAATTAAAAGTACTGAGCAATGTTGAAAATCAGGCTCAATATTTTTACAGGACGCTTTGTTACAATGGAAGCCCTGTTGTCTGGACTTAGCCTGAAGAAACATTGGCAACCATAGTTTGTAAGTTATGATCTGCTCTAACAGCAAATGGTATTGGATACAGAAATTAAATTTTATGGCATTTGTTGTACACAAAGTTACACAGGGAGATTTCTGCACTGCAATGGAAAATTGTCTCTACAGTTCCTGTAAACAGATCTAACCCACCTTTATATTAGCTCAGGTGTTGGAAACAGTATAGTTAGTGTATACATTTGTGTGAGAACTTACCCATTTTCCAGGAGCTTTTTACTATGTGAAACTGAACTTTGTTCTGCCACATTTGTATTGTTAATGGCAAAATGAATCTGCATGGTAAGAGTTACATTGTTCTCTTCTAGTGTTGGATCCATGAAACTGGTGCCTGGCTGTGGCTAATCTGTGCAGAAAACTGACCATTTTAGAGGATAGATTTAGTACTAAATGACTCAGAAATAGAAGGTGGGAGATACCTCCTAAAAGCTGTCTTCCAATATTGGAGTCACTCTGGGGTCAATCTACTTGTTTTGGAGTATGAACAGGAAGTAACATCTGTATATCTCTGGAACATAGAGATACATTACAGATGCTGACCCTGAAGGTTACAAAGAGATATGTGAACAGAAATCTCAGAAGTTGAATATAGTAGCACATGGTTATTGTTAGCAAGAGATGGTACATTCATTGCAGTCCACAGTAGAAAGGCAGAGACTTGCAGCTTGTGAATGTAAATAAAGAAGAGCTGTTCTTTGGTATGTCATAGCCTCAGGTGACTTTTGCCTATAGCAAGTGAAGACCCTTACCAACTGGTGTAGTTAATACCCATTTTCCCATCTGCAGAAACCATGGTGAAATAATAATAAATGATGTTCTGCTACTGTTTGTAGGCCTCATGTAGTAAAGTAAACAAAACAGAACAAAAAAGTAAAAATTGACCGAAAAAAACCCCCAGCTGTTACAGAGGAATAAGAAGTTTTATTTTAAAGTTGTTTTCTAAATGGAAATGGTAAAATACATGCTATAGAAGCAATGCTGGACAAAGTCTTCCTTTTTGCGTTGGCAACAGAAGATTCATCCAAGACACAGGAGGGGATTTTTTTATGTTAAAGAGGAAATATGTTTTTGGAGAGTCAGTGATCCTACAATGGGTGATCCTACTCTCTATGTTACACAGTATTTGTTTTGCCAGCATCTGTTTCCAGGGGTTCCAATGATAATACAGCTCCAACCATATCTTTCATAAATGTCAGGAGTCTTAGTATAGAAGATAAAAGATTTTAGAACTAGGTCAGTATTCTGGATGGGGATCCCTGATGTTATTTATCAGGGAATACTACTGAATAAATCAGGAAGTCTAATAAAACTACTGATAATTGGCTCCTTTGTATTTATGATAGATACAAAAATAATAGTTTAAAATGTCATATAGATTAGACCTCCTGCATAGAGCTTGTTTGAAGAGGTTTCTTTTTGGAAACATAGAAATATCTTAGTTTTTATATGTAATAGATGGTTCCTAATGACATTTCTTGTCTTCCAAGTCTTCACTCTTTCTGTTTTTAAATCTGGAAATAATAATGAAATAATTCAAAGTAGACCTTGATTTTCATTTAACAAAATAGTTGTTCTGTGATTCAATGTCACTTTAATAATATAAATTTATTATAAATTAACTTTGAAGGCATAACAGCATTAGTTGTCAAGTAGCAAAAAAATCTTTATAATATTCTCTAGTATTTCCTTAGCAAGTACATTAAAGTGGGAACACTTTCAAATAAAGAAAAATCCAAGAAGAAATTATGTTCCTAAAGGTCACCCTTATCATTATCAGTCTCTGCTGTAAGGAATTCAAGTTCTGGCATAAACCTGTTTTGGGTTTAAGTACATAAATGGTTTATTGTCTTGAATAGGAGTGCTTTGGTCAACAAAAATTTGGAATCTGTAGATTTTCATGAAGCTGTTGAAAGTAATGCTCACTACATAACAGTGTCTGCTGAGGAAAATGCAAATTTATGTGTTTTCATAAGTAGGATTTTCCAAGATTGGAAATCTCTCTCCTTGTTCCATTCTTTGGTTTTATTCAGCCTGTGAGATTTCAGGAATTTGCAAAATTTGAACTCCAGCCGCACTCTTCAGCATTACCATTACAGTGTCCACATCTGGATTCCAGACACTATTTACATGTGCTTATTTTTCAGGCTGACACTTCCTCTCTGCCTACAATTAGGCAGTGCTGTTCACTGCCTAATTGTAGATAATTTATTAACCATGTGGAATAAAGTGATAACTTTGCTTTTCAATAAAGTTTACTTTATTGGTATGAAGTACAGAGATATTCTGCTGTGACTATCAAAATACATTTTACAAAATCAACATTCAATTCTCCTTCAGTTTAGAGTATTTAGGATCAGACATTGTCCTGTTTCCTGGTGTACAAACAGTAAAAATCACAAAGCATCTTTGGATCCTTTTGCACTCCTGAAATAGGAATTTACTGAAGTTTTCACCTCCCTATTGTCTTGAATATGGAGGGTGTTCATACACCTATGAGTGTGACTGCACTGTTTCAAATCTTGTCTTGTGCCATAGCTGTAGCTATAAAGCCTTTAATTGTAAGGCAGCAATTTTAAGACATTATTTGGTCCTAGAAAATAGTATTTTGTTCTTCTAAAAAAAACCCCCAACAATTATGAAAAGTTCTTTCAACCCCAAATTTTGGAGGAGTGCATCTGTAAATGTATGTTTATGAGAGCCTTGGTGGAAGTATTTCACATCACACTACTTTTCTTCACTCTCTTTCTTTTTCAGCAGGTAGGAAAATAAAATTTTTCCCTTTCTTAATTGAATTATTTCTGCTTAGAATTCTTGAACCTTATACATATTTCAAAAGTATGAGGATAAACTATATGTGTTCTGCTGAAGAGAATGTCTTAAAATATGCGGTGATTCTTAGATGGAAGCTTTACTATACAGGCATTGGACAGTATTGACCATCTTAACACGTTGAATGTAATTACATGTAATCGCATGTATTGATTTTTAAGACTAATTTTTTCTGGAATTTTTTAGGGCTTGAGAGCCCTAGGCTGGCCTGGAAAAATATTGGAACTTTCTACATCACAATGCAAAAACATCAGTGACGCTGGGATTCTGGTAAAACTTCACCTATTTTTCAGTGTTCCCTGTAAGCCTCCCGATTTCTTTGAATTAACCATGTCCAAAACTGATCTTATTTTGCTCTGCATATCATCATTCATTCTTCATTACACCTTTCTACAGTCTCAAAAATTATTCTACCCTTTCATTCCTACAATTCCATACAGCAGAGATCCATTCAATTATGGCATGAAAAGGGTGGATAGAGGTCAGGTTTTTGCTGTTTATTTCCATACAGAATCTAGTGAGCATGAAATGAACTCAGTTTGAAAGTTAAGAATGAAGAGAAAGAGATGACTGTTTCTAAAATGTATAGTTAAACTCTGAAATTTTTTGTCCTTATCACAGATTGTTTGTAGTTTACCAAAATCCTTATGGAGATTTGATGAATTCAATATGATTGCATAGATTTACTGCTTTGTATTTCGGAAAAATATAAGAAATAAACACTAGTTAGTAACTTTACAGTATTAAAAAGAGCCATCCCTCTTGTTTGGAAGGAGAGAGGATTTACATCCAAATAAGAGCACTTTCTTTCTGTAGCTGAGAATCATTCCTAACCATAAGTAACAGAAATGCTTAAATCATGTTTTTTAATTATATCAATTCCATGCCCATAAACAGTTGCAGATCATAAGGCTGCAGGTACAGGCAATGCCATCACATAATCCCAGTTTTCAGCTTCTACATTTTTTCCATTATAAATCTTCAACATCCATCATTTTATAGCCATATATTGTAAAAATGAGTTAGTTGTTGTTGTACCACAAGGGCTGCATCTGGATTGAATCTTGCTACCCAACATACACGTCAGGCCGTTAGGATTCGCCTCTTTGGTAATAATTCTGACTCGCCTTTCATGACTGTTCCATGTAAAGTTCCATGTTTTTAACAATGACCAAGTATGTACATCTTGTGTACCTCATGGAAAGTTGAGTAGTGCCAGTGCTGCTGCTCTCAGAGGAGAATATTACCTTCTGTGTTGTGCTGTGCTTATGGCTAAGAAGCTATTTCAGTTTTCTCATTACACAGAGTAAGTTCAAAAAAAGATTGTGAAAAAGAAATGCTTACACTTTCCTCGTCTCCCATATGAATTTGAACTTTCTGTGGAAGAAAGCAGCAGCAGGGAGTACGTGTAGGAGTAGCAGAAGCCATGTTGTCATGGATCCAGGGAGGACAGGAGAAAGAAGAAGAGATATGAAGCAACTTGAAACAAAATGGCAAATTCTTTTTTGTAAGTTAAATGTAAGGATGTGAGTTTATAGAAAATTTGTAGAGAGTAATCCCATTATAATCCCACTGCCTGTGGGCAGTATAACAGTATGTAAATGCTTATGTGATCCCATATATTGTAAATAGGATCTTTGCTCATTCATAACTCAGGTGATGCTCACTTAATGAGCAGCACTTTAGTATCTGATATTTTCATTGACGTTTGTGTGTGTCCTCAGGCCTTCTTTACACAGAATTAAAATTGTGCAAATAAGTTAGAAAATTATATTTGCTTCATATGGCATTTGATTTTTTGTAGTGTCTAAAGATTTTGCAAACTTTAAAGAAAATACAGAAGAGGTTGTGAAGGTAAATATAGACATAGAACCAGGGATACAGAGATGAATGGAGCAAAGAAAGCTCCATCTCCTTTGGTTGCAAATATAATTTCAATGCTATTTGCAAAATAATGCAGGGGTAGACTTAAGAGTTAAGAGCAAATTCAGAACCTAACTTGGAAGGATATTTTAAATATGTATGTAGACAAGCTATGTTAGTAAAAATAAGATAAACATATCTCATAGGCATTGAAATCTTGGCTTCAGCTCGTGTTACATACCCTAGCTGAGAATGTAGTGATTAAGTCATCACATCTGAGGCCTAGTTCTGAAGGGTGTGCAGTTTCTCTTGCACATGGATAATAAACATTCAGTTGCTGAGTTGAGAATGTTTCTGTGTTGCAGGTGACAAACAGCCTGTAGAGCCAAGATTGAAATAGGAAGGGCACAGAAGCCGATCCAGAATATGAATTCTGAATTGTCCTCTCTAACCAGTCCTTAGTGAAAACACTTGACATTCTAGTATTTTGTAAAATAAATCAAGAACCCAAAGCCCAAGAAGCACTGCCTTCCTAGAGCTGTACTGATGGACGGAAAAAAGAAACTGGAGTGAGGATATAGCCAAAAATTCTGAAATTCCCATCTATGATACAAATTTCAGATTTGATAAGTTTCTTTGCATGTGTTTATGTGAGACTTATGAAAATCACATAGAATCACATAATTTTTTGTCATAACAAAGGTAAAATTTTCCAGTAATCAACGGTATGTTAATGTGCAAGTTCCTGTTTTATGTAAGACAAAAATAGCTGTGTGTTAGTGGCAATAGTCTGATTATTGCAGAGTTTTTTTCAAAATGATAAATATGTAATATTTGTCCATGATAAATAGGTGCATTTTTGTGCCTCTCTGTGTGTGCATGTGTTATTTATCCATGTGATCCTTAATCTGTTTACCTCAGGACTAAGTCTTGAAAGCTTTGAAAAGCTTCATGCAACCAATGGTTTTTATTCAATTTGCTATGTACGTATTTCCTTCTTTCCCCTATAGAGGTAGAATTGCATTCCAGTAGATGACAAATTACACTAGCCTTAGGCCAAGATTAGCAGGCCTGGAAGATAACTCAGTAACAAATATCTCACCACGGTTTTAAGCTGAACATCACAGAAGAGGAGAGACTCTCACCGAAGCCAAAGCTTTGGTAGAGCTGCAAAATGTTCTGTGATGCTCAAATCATGGGGCTGTTGGGTGAAGAAATATGATTTTAGGTATCTCTCTTCAAGAGGACATTTCCAGAAAAGGTTTCAAGAGAAGGTCTACCTTCTTCCCTTTGTAGGCCTAGAAGTGATTATTTTCAGGCTTCATAAAGATTCAGGCCAAAAGGTAAAAAAGTTTTAGAGTGCAAAGGAGAAAAGTGTATTTTAAGAATCTCTGTGACCTTTCATGAGAGTTTGTTCTTTTCCAAAACTATCTGTTTTACAGGGCATATGAAAAAACTATCTGAGTTATAAAGGTGCTGAAATTGGAGTCAGTAGGATCTGCAGATGTTTATTCACTCTAAAAAGGAGGATAGAAATTGTAGTCAACCAGTATCACAGTTAACTGTCCTGAACCCCACAGAGCATATTAGAACCCAGAACTTGTGAGTGACAGTCCTGAAGTTCTTACCCATTTCTTTCCAAGAAAATAATGTAATTTATACATATTTTTTTTCATTTAGACAAAAAAATCTCAAAGTATAATATATAAGCAATGGAAAATAGCCCTTAAATGCACCTCTTCTTTTACTAGTGACATTCACAGCCAACAGCTGAATGACTTCACTACTAGTAAAGGGTGCCTGGAGAACTGAAGTGCCCGAAGTGGATCCAAGGGCTGATGTACATGTGTTGTAATTGAGGTCACAAAATACCTGTAACCCTGCCATGTCTCTTACTGCCCTCAGCTGACAGATGAAGCTGTGAAAGCAATGGCATTTCACTGCCACAGACTAACATCTGCCAACATAGCGGGTTACCCAAAGGTATGTTTAAGAAATAGGGAGATAGTTCTGGGATTGCTATTGCAAAGAATTACTCACTATTTCATTCAGAAATTTGACCTGCTGGCATCGTTCAGCTGCTTTTCCCTGAGTTTTAAGTTTTGAGACTTAGTTCTTGAGAGGGTTTGGCATACTACTAATGGTTGCAGTTAAAATATAAAGGTGTCCATTCCTTATCAGATAAAAAGTTGGTCTCTCTGGGGGTTGATGTCTAGGGAAGGGTGAAGGAAGAAGGGCTTCTAGTGATACTCCCTGCAAATATTCTCTCAGGGTTTTGGGTGCTTCCAAAGGGTAGTGTTTTTGCTTTAATAACTCTTGGTATTTTCATGCTTTATTTTTTCCTGTGCTCTTTCTGAGCCCAAGTAAAGCATAAACTTGGTTAATAGAACTTAATACCTGTGGCTGTACATGGCAGGGCAAGTGGCTACTTTGAAATAGCAGAGGTGCCTAAAACCTGATGCACTCAGAGATGTAACTTTATGCTTAATGATTTTGAAGATTCTAAGCCTAAGAAACTAAATCCTTTGGAAAATAAAATTTATTAGTTATTTGGATAACTTCTACCTATGGAAGGGAGCCTGGTTTTTTAATAGCCAGTGGAGAGAAGTGTTTCTACAAAGCATCAGTCAGGGAACCTTTCCTCAGTTCTTTGAGAAACCCCATCTTTGTTGACTACTAAAAGGAGAATTAGAATAATAGTTATACCAGGGCTAGATGAATATTCCCTTAATATCCAAGTTACTGTGACAGTTTTTCTAGTGGTTCCCACTGTCATGAGTGTGCTGGGGAGTCTAATGAAGTGCATGCTTTAGTAGGTATTTATTGCCAATAAAACCATGTGTAGTTCCAGCCATATTCAATTAACTAGCATCTCTTCAGGAAAGCTGCTCATTTTCATTCAGGATGTCTAGATATCTGAAAAAAATTACAATTATTTACAGCAATTAATTTATTTAGATTAAGATTAATCTATAGTGAAACTTAGTTCCTCTTTACTGTGAGTTTACAACTTCAGTATTTTTGCCTCCTGTATTTTCTGTATAATTTCTTTTTGATTCAAGTCTTGCATCTTGGTTATCTTTTTCTGTATCAGAATGTGTGTTCCCTTTTGAAATTATTGCTATTATGAAGGTGTATATGTCTTCCCTGTACTTTGACTTAAAAGCTCTGGCTTTCGTGGGTTTGTTTCAGTGGGTTTAATTATTTTCTTTAACAGCAAAACAAAATATTTGCTGCATTCTGACAATTAGCATGCAAATGCAATTTTAAAAATGCAGATTTAAGTTTTTTAATTTCGTGCAAGAAGTTGTCATGTCACTTCCATCACCATCAAGTGGGAATAGACAAGTTTATTACTACTTTTGGAAATGTTCAGCTTGAACTACCCTTTAAAATCTCACCACTCACTGGACCAGTTTCTCCCTTTTTTTTCCCACTGAAGTGCCCATGTCCTGTTTCCTTCCCCAATAAGTCTGCAGCCATCGCTTGTCTCTGCCTTTCTTCTCTCCAACACCCATCTTCACAACCCTTGGCTGTCCTTGCAGTGCTCCACACAGCCCTCACATCCTCTCATTCCCTGCAGTGGTTGAACACAGCCTCCTGGGCAACTAGTTTGAGACTACTTGGCTGACTAATTAGCCAATCCTAAATTATAGATATTCTTTAATCAAGCTGTGTGCCTCCCAAATGTGCATAAGTTTCTCAGCCTCTAGGCCAAAACCCACTGGCTGTGTTTCAGGTCTGACAGGCCACTGTATCTTACAATAGCCCTCGGTTTATTCTTTGAGATACCTATTGTACACCATTAATTACTATATACATGGGGCTCCATCTCCTGTATCCTTTGCTTTTAGATAGATATTGAGCTGGTTTTCCACAATGACAGTGGTAATGGAAGTTGTGCATGGAGATCTTCCCAGAGTAGTTGATGTCAGGTAATGTTGCAATCAGTCTTCTCTGCTGTGCTTCCCGCTATATGTTATATACCAAGAAAGGAAACCCAAAAAACTATAAACCATAAAAAGTCAGTAAACACATTTAGGCTGGCAATTGGCAGATTTTCTGATTATCACAGCAGTGAATTGTGAAACAGCATCCCAGGAAAGGAGGCAGGGGCAAACTCTTAAGGCATGTCAGTATGGCTCCTGGTAAGGGAGTGAACTGGGTCATATTTTGTAGTTCCTGCAAATGGGAACAATGAGTCAACTCAGGGACCCTGTAATCCCCTTCCAACACTTTGTTCCTAGATGGTATCTTTTCTTTAAACAGTTATAAAGCCAATCTGTTAAGTGCTAATACCCTATTTTCAGAAAAGAACATCAAGATTCTTCCAAATAAACCTACACATAGGTTTACAAGTCCTTTTTTGACTTGAATCCAGCTTGCAGCTCCATAAAATGAGATGGGTACACTTGTGGATGTTAAAGCTAATGGGTCTTACAAATCCTTTGGCAATCTGTAGTGTAAATTGAGGGTATCCAGTTGCTAAGTAGGGAAATATTTTCCACTCAGAGACTGTTTAAAAAGGGTCATGAGATTAAAATCAGAATGAACCTGTTCCAAAGGGTATATGTTAATGTGTCCTGCAACATCAGAATATATTATATTCAAGAAAATGAATTTTTAAAAAAATCACAGAAAGAGAACATGGGAAAAAATTAATATGGAAATACATGTACACTAAGAATATTTTGGATGTGTTATGCAGGTTACGCTAAAATTAGAAGACCTTATCACTTTAATCATATCTTTTGGGACAAATTGTATTTCAGTGAATTCCAGTGACTTCAGTGAATGTACACTGAGCCTTCCTGTCATGCTTCTGTACACCTTGGGCAGGTACAAGTCATTTTGCAAATGCTGATTCTATAAAATATTCAGCAGTGTTGTTCTGAGTCTTATTCAGGGAATGAACCTGATTCAAGGATAATTCTTATTTCATAGGGAAAAAATGAAGTTGCTGTGGGAAACATATCCTACACATGAAAATATACAGCAAGAACTGAAAATAAATCTCTGGTTAAATGAATTGGCTATTTAAATAGCAAAGTTCTGAAGACACAGTTCAATGAACAATGAATTCTGTAATTCAGTCCTCTAAAGGGAATAGATTGAGTGTATGACGAATGTAGATTTCTCTAAATGCATCTGATACCAATTACTTGACTACAGAGCCAACGACTTCTTTTTATTTCAATAGGAATATTAAACTACTTAATGATATTTTAATCTATTTATTAATCTATTACAGATCTTAATATTGAGCATTTAAATAAATCTGGAATAAGCAAAGCACATACACATTTCTCTATATACCAGGAGGACTGTCATGAGGTAGCGTTCATTTGATCCAAGGTCCCGGTTTCATCTTGCCTCCTTGTCCCTTTTAGATTCTCATGAGATTGGCTCTTTAATACAAGTGAAACCCTCATCTCTTTCCATCATCCTGCTCCAGTGATTTTAATCAAATATCTTTAAAAGGTTTTTACTATGTTCCCTCTTGATTTCTGGTCCTGAATGAACAAGGTAATTAAAGTATTGCATAATGTATTCTTGACTGTTCCCGTTGAGGTCAGTGGAGCAATTACTAGCTTGCATGGCTGTTTATGTACCTTGAAGACTCTATGTGCAACTTCCAGCATCAATGGCAAGTTCCTGAAAAATAGAGTTGTGAGGTGAAACTAAGCAGCTGTGCTTCAGAGCTAAAAAACCCCACTAGACATTCAAAAGGTCTTGGTGTGAGACACCAAATTGTAACAGAGAACTGAGATAAAAACCCTGATACAAATGCATCCTAATAATTCAGTGAGAGCAATGCAATATCAGGTAATGCTAAGGGCTTCCATATCCTACATGGACATATATGGTTGGGAAAGTTAAACCATCCTCAGTAGGTGAAAAAATCCCACAATACTTTAGACCAGACTAGAATCACAGTTAACTAATATCTAATATTAGAAAGTGACAGTTTCTGTGGAGCCTCTTGGAGAGACTCAAGAATTTTGCTGTGCCAGAAACTTTACTTCCATTTTAAAATATAGTTTTCCCACAAATCAGACACTAATGCTGTGCTCAGTGTTTTTTCTTTCAGCTGTTCAATAATCTTCTAACTTCTGCGTGTCTTGTTGCTTCATTTACAGATAACTGATACACGTAACCAGTACTTGGCTAGAGCCTGTCATTGTCTTTACTTCTTGGATGTCTCCAGTTGCATTCATCTTACTGACAAAACACTGAAATGTCTTTGGGAAGGTTGTACTGTAGAAATATTACCAAGAGGATGGGGATTTTCCTAATCTTAATTCAGAGGTGGCTGTGAACCCCAAAACTTGCTTCTTTAACCAGGGGGTGTCCACACTGGTGCCTTAGGATTCCCTTGGTCTGGTGGGGTTATCTACATATTCTAGTGTCAGCCAGAAGTGAAGAGAAATACAGACTCCCATCTATCTTTATGGCAGACAATGTCCATTTAGGGAAGTTTCTGCAGACATAGGATATCACCCCAAGAGCACACGGGAATATGAAGGAGAAAACCAGATGCGGCCTAACGCTGTCAGCCATCGCATTATGTACTTCAGCTCACTGAAATACAAACTCAAACAAGAGTTGTGGGAGCCTGTTTCCCAGTGACTGAATGTCAGTATATGGCAGAAGTAGGTGTAGGCCTGTGCTCAAAACACAGGATAGTTACAAAGAATGAGTCAAGGTATGGTGCTGTGACCACTGTCCCAGGGAGCCTGTTGCAGTGACTGACCTCTTAGGGAAGAACCTTTTCCTGAAGTCCAGTCTGAACTTCCCCTGACACAGCTTGTGCTTTATCACTGGTCAGCAGAGGAGGGGATCAGCACCTCCCCCTCCTCCCCCTCCACTACCCACCCTTGAAGAAGTTGTAGATGAATTGCCATGAGGTCGCCCCTCAGCCTTCCCTTCTCCAAGTGACCTCAACTGTTCCTTGTAAGTCTTGTCCTCAAGACATTTCACCATCTTGGTCACCTTCCTCTGGATGCTCTCTAATAGCTCTCTATTCTCTTTATGTTGTGGTGTCCACAATACTCAAGGTGAGGCTGCCCCAGTGCCGAGCAGAGCTGGACAATCCCCTCCCTCACCCGGCTGGCAATGCTGCACCTGATGCCCCCTCGGACACGGCTGGCCCTCCTGGCTGCCAGGGCACTGCTGGCTCATATTCAACTTGCCATCAACCCAAACTCCCAGATCCCTCTCTGAAGGGCTGCTCTCCAGCCTTTCACCTCCCAGTTTGTATGTGTAACCAGGATTCCCCCATCCCAGGTGGAGAACCCAGCACTTGCTCTTGTTCAGTTTCACACAGCTGGTGATTGCTCAGCTCTCCAGTCTATGGAGATCTCTCTGTAAGGCCTCTCTACCTTTAAAGGACTCTCATTTAGTATCACTGGAAAACTTTACATTTGATTCCTGCCTCCAGATAATTTATCAAAACATTAGAAAAGTACTGGCCCTGAAATTGAGCACTGGGGAACCCCACTGGTGACTGGCTGCCAAATCCAAACCCACCACATCTACTGGCTTCCCTTGGTCAACCAGATGGATGACTTTGTCATAAAAGGAAATTAAGTTGGTTAAGCAGGACCTTCCCCTCGTGAACCCATGCTGGCTATGCCCAATGACTGCATTGTCTCTCAAATGTTATTCAGTCACTCCCAGAATAACCTTCTGGATAATTTTACCAGGCACTGAAGTGAGACTGGAGGGCTTGTAATTGCTGGGGTCTCCCTTCTTACCCTTCTTGAAAATTGGGAGAGCTGAGTTTACAGTTGATTTTTCACCTGTGAGTCTCAAAAGTTGAGGCTTCAATGAACACCACCCTTCCATGGGGGTTAAGAGCATCACAGCCCAGGCACAGTGGCCAGACATGCCACAGGGCCTGAAACTGGACAGGAATTAAAGTTTAGACATGGTTGATATATCTGAGTATACAACTTAATAAAAATTTATGAGACTAAGAAATATATAATACCATCTTATATGGAGAGTCTATACTAGGAGAGCTCTAACCCCACTCTAACAGGACCATGGTTGGTAGTGCATTCCCTGCTAAACCATTCCAGGGTTTACCAGTCACTTTAGAGACCACAAGACCAATGTAAATGCTTAATAAGTTCAAAGATATTTCCAGTGAGCTTCACACTTTCCAAACACCCCTCTGTTATTTCCATGTCTAACCACAAAGAATTCTGCTGTCATTGCTCTTATATTCACTTCTCTCCGACTTAGTTTTCGCAATGTCATCTCAGAACTTCCTTCTTAAAACCTCTACTTCTAATTAAATGCTTGTTAGATACAGAAAGTGCTTTGAAAGATTGGTATGCGAGAGTAGTGATTGAAAAAGCCAACCTAAATTAATTCAGATTCATTTAATCTCTTCATAGCTTTATGATTTACAGTTTTTCTCATACTAAGCCTCAAGAGATTTTCTTTTATCATCAGATTACTGTTGTTGACTTGTTTATTCTGTGACTTCACATCACTCTTTAGAGCAGCAACACTGCACTGCTTCAGCCCTCTAAGGCCTTGGTTGCTTATCCATCTTCCCATCGAGGCGAGGTGTAATAGGAACAGAAATCTGTGTGAATTCCAACTTGTGTTGGGTGAGCCCCGATCAAAGACCTGACATGACTTATGTGCATTGTTGCAGCCTGGATGACCGAGGATTATGCCTCTGCCTCAGAGTCCCATATGCTATGGGTTCTCCAAGCCTCTTGATTAAACTCTTCTGACTCAGCCAAGGAATTTCTCAACCAGTTATTTTTACTGTAAAGAAAACCCTGGAGAGTTATAGATCTTTGCAAAACAAAAAAGCAACCATGAGACACACATCTCCGCCCAGTGTTATCTTTGCCCTTTTTGTGATTTTTAGAACCAGGCAAACTTTGCCAATTTTACTTTTTTGAGCCTGGTTTTCTGGACAGTGGATGGTCCTTTTCTTTGCCAGCCTCAGCCTCTAATCCTTTGCACCATATGTTCTATGATAGGAAACTCCTGAGTCTGGGACAAAAACTATCAGATGGATCAATCATGCAGATTAATTCAGCACTGGATATTTTTTGCTTGTTCTTTCCAACAGGTCCAAAGACCCTCCCTAGACCCTGCCAGGTCACAGGCCAATGATATTCAGAAGATAAAAGGGAGTTCACAGCTAGATTCACATATATTCCACATCCTGCATGTTTCCCATTTTAGCAAAATCTTTTTTTCATTACAGTTTAAGGCCAATATGGCAAAAAATGATAAAAAATTTATCTTTTGCCAATAACTACATCAAAAGCACAGCATGATTCTATAATTAGTTATCTTGCAGTGTCTCTTCAAAGACATCAAAAGCAATGACAGTATTGTCACTGTCACAACATATTTCGATAAAACTACGTGTTTCAGTCACAACCTGTATGTTTTTTGTAAGGAATAATAAGCAACAGGTTGTCAGGAAAATAAACAATGGGGCCTCATTCTCTGTTTTCAAACTAACTCTAAAACCTCATTCAGATTCTTAGATTTTCACAGGATGTAAAGGCTGGTTTCAGATGTTCTGCATGTGTGAAACCTACACTGCAGAGACATTTCACTCCCTGTTTAAAGAGATGGAAGAGGTCATCTATGTAAAAATCAGATTCGGCTGGAGAACTAAACATGCTAGTGGCTTAGGTTCTAAATAAGCAATAGAAGAAATATGTTTTTAGTTTAAAGTTGCCCTAAAATCTCTATGGATCCTGTATACTTCACTGTGCCAAAGGATTTCCCCATTATTTATTGTTAAACACTAACCAGTCCTAGCAGACATCTCTTAATAGACTAAACCTTTCAAATATTGAGTACATCTCTTGTATCGTGTCACATTATTTTTCAAAGTTATTTTGATTTTTACTGTTTTGATGGATTAAAATAGAAAACATGTGGAGCCACAAAGTTCTTCAAGTTTCAGTCCAATGTAGCTTCATAGGAAACAGTTACTAGTGTATAAATTGTCCATTCTTTCCAGTATCAGGCAGCATTCGAGGTCATATTTGCCGACATACTGCCCTGGTTCCAGGTTTAATAAATGTTAGGAGAAAAAAAAGGTCTCTGTGTCCAGAGGCTAATGACCTGTCAATTAATGTTGGTTCTAAATGCCAGAAAGAATCATGGATAATCTATCTGTGGGAGAATATAGTACTGGTACAGTTTATTTCTTCTACAGGAGAAAAAGAAAGCTAACTAACCACTTTTTAAAGCATAGCCTCTGTAGGAAAAAGTTGTGTCAGTTGTGATTTGCTTCGGACTAATCCTACAGGAAATAACACAGCAGCATCTTCAGAGAAACACTTCACTGTAAAACATTCTGTGTTACCATTTCTAGATGCAAAATGAGAAAGATGTCATTGACAACAGAAGCCAGCCACTCTTCTGCTCTCCCCAAACTGCATCTCATCTGTAACAGGTTTTTTTGTTCCATTGAAAGATCTTCTTTAAGAGCAAAATTAAATGTTTCCTTCTTTCTTGTATGCACTGATATAAAACTAGTTACATTTCTCCTAAAATTATGACTACACTGTTAACAAGTGACTCATCAACAAATGCTATTAAAATTTTTGCCTTTTGAAGAAAAATTACATTGGGTCTTAATAGCTACAATACATTTGACATTTGAAGAACATTCTGATTTTTGTTTGGTTTTGTTGTTTTTGTGTTTTCTGATGGTTGCTGATGGCTGGAAAGAAGGTTGCAAGAACTCTTTTTTCCTGAAAAAGCAGAATTTCTTAGGTATTATCCAAATATGCAGGTCTCAAGGCAGGAAGGATCTGGAAGTCCAACACATATGTAACTGGAAATGAAGACAACCTACACATGACTAACAATAATTACTCCCAAGTTTTCTTTTAAAAAGCAACAAAAATAAAGTACTGTCTTCTCACAGACTCTAAATTGCTCCTTGGAAGTGGCACAGAGGCTCCTGGAGTGCCATGTTTCAGCCATCATGTGCACATGAACTGGATCCCATAAAATGATAAAACTACTGCAGCTGACATAGGCCTCAGAATACTTTGGATTCAATGTAGTCTTAGCACCTTTGGTAACCTGGAGCATGCATGCAGGATGCTTCCTGCTTTTCCCATTAGCTGCCTGCCTCCATTTGCCTCTTTGGCTTGATTTCTCCTGTACTTGCACTATAAACAGTTCTCCCATTTTTAAGTTTTTATTTTCCGTTACTTTTTACTCTTGATTGGTTTCTGTAACCTCATCACAAAAAAGTCTTTTTCAAAACCTCTGCTTTTTATTATGATGGACCCAGTCAAACATTGCTGAATTTTGGAAAGGACAGGATTCAGACCATGATGCAGAACTGTATTTCCTACCCCTTCTCAGTAAAAATGATTGAAACTTTGGAAAAGGATGCAATTACGTATTCCAGTGCTGCTCAAGCTGTGTGTTTGGGCCAGTACTTTTGTCTCACTTATACCAGGAGATAGTTGTTTTGCCAAAGATAATTGCAACTATTTCCTGAAATGCTTTTAGTCATCAATGTGTTCATTTAAGGCACTATATAAATAAATAAGCAGGTTCTATCACAGTACAGTATATCTTAAATAAACAATCTTTTTTGCCATGTGTTGATGATTAATGAATGGCTGTTTCTGGCAAACCATTCAACTGCAGGTCCAGGCATCAGACATCATAAATTTCCAAAAAAATAGTAAAAGCTCCCCTTATACATGCTTCAGACAGCCACCATACATTGCAGTTTCCATGAAAAACAGGAATTTGGACTTAGATGAGTTGATTTTTGTTTTATAGTTCAGAGCTTATAGCTCATATAAGTTGTGCACACATTCCTCCATGGCACAGGCCTCCCTAATATAAAAACAGATGCAGCCTTATGTTCATGTGGTTTATACAGTGTGTCAGTGTTGGAGATTTTAAAAAAAAGTATCCTGCAGCGGCTGAAAAGGAGCTCTCCTTGCTTCACTAATTTTGTCCCTTTTCCACTCCTGCCCACTTCCTATTTCCTGCTGTGGTGGTGCCAGTACTACAGCTGGGCATGTCTGCCTCTTTTGTAACCATCTCAGCATTTCCACTTCAGGAAAAAAAAAAAGAAAGAAAAAACACTGTAGTAGCACTACTGGCAAATAACATAGCACTTTAATTTGGAATTTTTTCTAGTATAGTCTAGAAGCTGTATACTATATCATTACAGAGCTTAGGAATTGGCCAGCAGGGAGGAAGACTGCCTTGCTGTGGCTGTGACACACCAGATCTGGTTGAATCTCCTGAAGAGGAAATGTAAAGAGTTGGCTCTTCCTCAAGGAGCACAAGAGCACACTCAGCCCAGGGGAGGTTTCTGGAGCACAGGAGCAGCAGTGGGGGAGGTGGGTGTGGAGCCAGGAGTGGGCTGACTGCCAGGTCACAGAAGGGATGGAAACAGAGAGATGTTCAAAAGACTGAAAGTGGCGGGTTGAGTTTCTTCAGCTTGGGAAGGTAATGAAAGTTGCTAGACTGATACTGCTGGGAAAGGAGGGGGAGAGTTGCCCTTCAAATCCTTTTTAGGGTGTCTCACATAGGAGGTCTGATTTTCTTCTATTTTGATGTAGTTTGTTGCTTCTGTGTTCTAATGCTGTTAAGAGGCAGTGGCCACAAAATGTTGAGGGAGATCTGAAGGGTCATGGGTAGTTTTGGACATTGCAGATAACTCTTTTCTGGTTCAGCAATCAGAGAGGCTGCAAAACACAGCCTTGGGATGGGTCTAGGACCAGTGCAGGTAACTGTAAGGCTCTATAGCACTGCCCTCTGTGTACTCAATTCCATTTCTGAAACAATAGACTTTACAAGAGGTGGGTGACAGAAGATAACTACAACGGAGAGGGTGGCCAAAAAGAAAGCAGAGGGTGAAGGAGGAAAGGGTAAAAATACTTGGAGGTGTTAAAGACACTTTTCAAATAGAAAAACAGAGAGAAGGACCTGCACACTTACTTTAGCCTTTCTATAGAGCTACGAAAAATCACTCTGGAGATGCTGTGATACCTTCTGATGTAGCTGGTTTCTTTATCTTGTTTGGTGGTGTTTTCGTCCAAACACAATGCTGTCATTCCAATGGCCTTGCCTACTCAGATCTGTGTTTAGGCAGACACTGGCACACTAGAGCAAGTGTGGATAAAGCCCACCAGGACCACTAAAGGGCTAGAACACATGACTTTTGAAGAGTCTTCAGAAAATTGCTTTGCTAAGTCACAAGAGAAGGCTCAAGATGGAGGAGACCTTATTTGCTGTCTCTGATTCTGATCAGAGGATACAGAAGACAAGACACAGTCAGACCATTCTCAAAGGTGCACTGATAGGACAAGTGGCATACGTAAAATTCTGATTACAACAAAACTAATTTTTTAATCAGGAGGCTGGTCAAACCCTTCAATAGGATCTCAGAGGCTGTGCAACCTTCAACCCTACAGATACTCAGAACTCATCTGGCAAAGCCATAACCCACCTTGTCTAGTTGGATCCATTTAAATCAAGACCAGGATTAAATGATCTCCAGAGACCTCTTCCAACCTAATTTCTTCTGTGACTCTATGGCCTAAAAAATTATCTTCTGTTTAAGTTTCCACATAGCTCTTATAATAATCATAGTTTCAGCTAAAAAAAAGGAATTTTTCTCATTAAACTGCTTTTAGGGTTCTCTGTAGAAACAGCCTCTGAAAATGTTTGTCATTATTATTTTAAAACCCTTGTTGCAGACAAGCTGTCTTGAGAGAAACATGAATATAATGATGCTGATTTGGATATGACTGGGATGGTAATATAACTACCTTCACCAAAAAACACAGATCAGAGCCTGAATAAACAAATTCTTCAAATGAAAAATGAAGAAATTGCACAAAATCTTCTACAGTTCAAGGGTTTTTCTCTAGAGCATGAAAAGAACACTGTATTATTTTTTCTTAAAACTAATCACACTTTAATAAAAGGCCATTTGTTGCATTAGTAAGGAAGCATTGCAAATCTTTCTCACGGGAGTGCAAATGCCTCCAAGCAAGACAGCTGCACTCAGACAGCACTTCTGACCCTCAGATGTTGATTCAAGCTGTCTTCATCTTTCGATAATGAAAGTTTTTGTAGTCCCATGCAGGGTAAGCAATAAATAAGCCCGCATGTGTTTGGGGTTCTTGTGTGCCATGAAAGTCCTCTCCAGGCCATTAACACTCTGACTCCCCACAGAACTTCACACTTGACATGGCTGGTACTCATCAAGTACAGCATTCTTGAGTAACTGAGAACAGTGAGTAGGTAGTGACTGCTGATTCTTTAATATGCAAAGATACATGTATATTTAAGCACAGTTCTCCACTTCTCAACAGCCACCTGTGCACCCAGAGCCCTAATTCTCATAAAACCCCCTTGGGCTGAGCTTGTCTCTAAGTAAGCTGCAGATCTGAACTGTGAGCTGGCTGGCAGCTGACAGATCAGGAGAATCAAATTAAAAAGAGCACAGATAAGAAAAATGTTAAAGAATAAATTTTCTCCTGTTACAAGAACACGTCTTCTCATCAAATGGATGAACCAAAAAAAAATAAAGCACACATGGGATTTGCCATTCAAATTCTAATTACTGATAACCTACTAATCTTCACTTGTCTACAGAAAAATATAGTTTCACCTCATTACAGCAGAACAAGACATTACTTAATGTTTTTTGGGAAACTCCCAAGGATTTGTCCTTCTTCAGCTCATTCTTGACCTTTATATTAAGGTTCTAGCTTGTCTCAACATTTACTACCTTTGAAAGAATATAATAATTAGCTTTAGTGGCAGCACAATTTTTCTGCTGGCTTATTTAAACTTCTTTAAGCAAGTAACTAACAATCCTGATGTTTAAGTCCTGCTAGTTTTGGAATATGAATGCCTTAGCTTGCTTTCTTTTGAAAGTGGAACAAATAACATGTTTTCTTACTATGTTCTTTCTTATACTGCTGATGCAGCAGTCCCAAAAAGCACAACCTTAATCTCAGAGGGTGACAGGCTTTGTACTCTGTGTGAATAATGGGAACATTAAATGGACTTGGTCTTCTGAAATATCTATTAGACTGTTTTTATGTTTCCATGTGGTGTGAATTTTGAGGTGCTTCTTTCACTTTGGCTCCAGCATAGAAATCATTAGTTTCAAAAATTTTTTGGAATATCCAAACCCATTAGAGATTTATTAATATTGTACCTTTTAAAAGTATAATAATAACTAGTAATATTGTAATGCATTTAGTAATACTATTAGAAGTGTTTTATATATTAGTGTTTATATTAAAAATACATATAACTTATCATAAACATCAGTGCCCACTTCATCTCAACAGTACACACAACAGCAAAAAGAATGTGGAGTTTATAACCACCCTAAATTACAGTAAAAATGCTGCTCTTGACTACTGAAGTCCATTAGCCAAGGACAATTTTACCTTCTGGAGAATCACGTGGCAAAGAAGTTCATCTCATAATGTACCATTATGATCTAAAGCACACACACACGCACACAACCTAAAACCAGAGCTGACAGTCTGAACTCTCCTCTGCTACTCTCCATCCACTCGTCTGGCAGAGATTCTTACATTTCAGCTTTAAAACACAAATTTCAGTACTTCTTTTATAAGGTGCCATACAGATGTATGGAAAGGCTTTTAAAAGCTCCATTTACTTTACTGTGTGTTTCTGTTACAGTAACACAAAATCCTTCACAAAAATCATGCCTGCCCTTGTGCAGGGCCTACCTCCTTCTCTCACCTCCCTCCTCTCCCTTCCTGCCTCAAAGAGCTGACTGGCAGCCTTGCAGGATGGGGATGGAAGTCACTGGAAACAGATTACAGTTCTCAGTTACCAAGCCAATACTTCCATTCTATGGCAGCTTTTACTTCAGGGGAATGTTCATGTGGACTCTCACCTGAAGTCCAGTTGGTGGAGTGTTCCTCCTTGAAATCAGACAGACCCATTACACTTCTATTTACTTTAAAAGCTTTTCTTTGCAGATGATCAGCAGCAGACATAGCTAGAGCTCTTATTCCTATCCAGAAACAAGCAGTTCAAGAAGACATGGAGCAAGTTTTGCCATTTCACAGCAATAGTTTTACACAGAGTATCCACTGACAAGGCAGAAACTACTTACGGTCCAAACACCAAACGAGAAGACCACAAAAGAACTACAGTTCTGAAAGTGATTTTATCCTATTCACAATAGAGACAATTTGGTTAAAGAAAATTCTCTGCATTTTGCATAAACCAATAGAATTTCCACAGTATTGAGACATTTAATTTAAAAGTGTAACAGAGCTTGCAAAGCACGTCAACTTGGAAGTAAATTCTCGTATCTGGAGATAAGAAGTGTCGAAAATGCTTTTTATTTTTAAATGACAATTCCAAACTTTTGTTTGAAATCTACCAGTTTTTAAACTGACGTGGTCAGTGGGTCAAGGTATATAAATTCTGAACATGTAAGACCATCTTATTCCTAAAAGGCACTAAAAGTACATCAGACCTGTTTAGCACCAGTACTGTCACAGGCAAATCTTGGATTAAAACACCCTCATTTTTAATATCCTTTCTCTCTTATATTAAGAATATACATCAACAAAGTTCCATAATTTTACACAAATGTTCCTTTACAATTTCTTGATTTAATCTCTTTGGCCTATTTCACCATTAAGAACTCTTCAGCTTGACAGACTGGATCCAACTTTGGCTTTTAAGATATACTTTGCCATTTTGTGTGTCAGCTTTAATCCATTTTTCTGTTTCATCCTTTTGATTCATGTGACCTGAAAAAGAGAGTTTTGTTAATTTAATTTGACACACAGTAAATGTATCATCTTTACACTGCCATTCTTTCAAAGCTCCCTGGAAGAAAGCACACTCTTTCATTTGGTAGAATTTGTCTATTTTTAATAGAGGCTGCTGACATTTCATTCTTGATACAGTTTATTCGCATTAATCTCATTTCCCATAATACATCATCACAATAAAGTTTTGGATCTTATTCTATAATACTGTACTTTTTATTATGGGCTAGCAATATGTTATGGTGGGCTAACCCTGGCTAGATGTCAGTGCCCACTAAAGCTGCTCTATCTCTCCTCTCCTCAGCTGGACAGGATAGAGAAAATATAACGAAAGGCTCATGGGTTGAGATAAGGACAGGGAGAGATCAATCATCTGTTACCATCATGGGCAAAACACTCAACTTGAGGAAAAAAAATTTTTTTTATTACCAATCAAATCAGAGTAGGGTAATGAGAAATAGACCCAAATCTTAAAAAAAGATCTTCCCCCCCTCCCTTCTTCCTAGTTCAACTTCACTCCTAAATTCTCCACCTCCTCCCCATCAGTGGGACAGAGTGGAGAATGGGGATTGTGGTCCATTCACCACATCATCTGTATTGCTCCTTCCCCCATAGGAGAACTTACATTCTTCCCCTACTCTGGCATGGGCTCCTTCATGGGCTACAGGTGGATCTCTGCATCCTCATGGCTCTCTCTGGGCTGCAGGGGCACAGCTGCCTCACCAGGGTCTGCACCATGGGCTGCAGAGGAATCTCTGCCCAGAGCACCTCCTTCCACTTCTGCTTCACTGACTCTGGTGTCTGCAGGGCTGTTTCTCTCATATATTCATTCTCACTCCTCTCTCTGCTTGTGCAGCAGCTTTTTCCCTTTAACTGTGTTATCCCAGAGGTGCTAACAATGTCACTGGTGGGCCTGGCCTTGACTGGTGGTGTGCCCATCTTGGAGCCAGCTGGCTTTGGCTCTACCAGACATGGGGGAAGCTTCTGGCAGCTTCTCACAGAAGCCACTCCTGTAGTAGACCCCTTACCAAAATCTTGCCACACAAATGCAATACATCTATCTATAAGTACTGGTTTTGTCTGGGATAGAGTTAATTTTCTTCATAATAGTTAGTACGGATCATGTTTTGGATTTGTGCTGAAAATTGTGTTGATAACATGTAAAATTTGTTATTGCTGAGTGGCCCTTGCACAGCATCAAGGCCTTTTCTGCTTCTAATACTGCCCTGCCAGCAAGGAGGCCATGGGCACACAAGAAGCTGGGAGAGGACACAGCCTGGACAGCTGGTCAAAGGGATATTCCACATCACATGGCATCATGCTTAGTATATAAAGCTGGCAGAAGAAGGAGGAGGGGAGGAGCATTCTGAGCGATAGCATTTGTCTTACCCAGTAACTGTTACATCCCCTTCTTTCCTGGGAATGGCTGAACACCTGCCTGCCCCTGGGAAGGAGTTAAAGAATTCCTCGTTTTGCTCTGTTTGCATGTGCAGCTGTTGCTTTACCCATTAAACTGTCTTTATCTCAAGCCATGAGTTTTCTTACTTTTACTCTTCTACTTCTCTCTCCCATCCCACTGGTGGGAGTGAGACGCTGCATGGTGCTCCACTGCCAGTTGTAGTTAAGCCATGACACTACATGACATATTAATCTGGTTAAGTAATTTGAAAAGTTTTCATTATTACTGTAAATACAGAAAAGAGACCTCATTATCCAGATGACCAGACATGTTTCTACTATTACTGTTTTCTTATGAAAATGGCCTAAAAAAACCCCAAAAAACCAACTCTGAAATGTCCGTCTTCTTACGTTTCACATAAATTTAGTTCCACAATTATGCTCTGAAAAGCTCACTGTATAATAGAGTTCAACTTACTCTCTCTCAGCCTCAGTTTCTTAATTGTAAAATGAGGGTAAGTGACCTTCCAAATTTATACAGATTTGTGTCCAAATTGGGAATTAAACTGAGATCTTTTAATCAGAGCCTTTATCACAAGATCAACCTTCATGTGTTCGTGTGACTGAATTCTAAGTTTAGAACTAGTTTGAGCCTGGAATAGCATGAGGGATAGCAGGAAAGCAGTTTCTGAACCAACTTTGCAAAACATGCTCTGCTCTGTAACACAGCTGAAGTTAAATGTTGGCCACAGCAAAAACAGTGGCAGAAGTCCAACTGACATCACTGCATCGATTTCCAAAACTCAGCTCTGTGTGCCAGAACTTTTCAATAGCGTTTCAGTGCTTTGGTAGTTCTAAGTGAGATTCATTTAAGTTCATGGGCCAAACCCACAGCAATTCACTACAGGCTGAGGTACCGTTTAGAAGTACAGAGTTTTCAGAGCCCAACAGTGACAGAGTCATTTCGAAGTCCTTCGTTGTCAGATTACACCATGCCTTCAGGTATCTCCGTGGGAATGTCCCAGTACAATTCCTGCACACCTGATTGTTCGGGGCAGCAGCAATGTCAGTCACACTGTGTCAGTACCATTCCTACTGTAAGGCAGAAGCCACGGACTGACTCGCCATCTCATTACAGACTTAAATCTAGGATGATCATCACCAATAGCCTACAAGTGACAAAAAATTGAACCAACAAAGGAAAATTTCAGTTGATCCTTTAACAGAGTTGTAAGACATTGAAAACACAACTTTTTTCCTAAAGAGAGAGGACACAATAGATGTAGGGTAGAGATATATTTCCAGAAATTGCATATTGGAGTGCTTGGTCCTAGTTCCTCTCTCCATTTTTGTGACTATGGCTTGTACTTCTGTACAAGGAGCAAACAGTGAAGCATGGAATTAGTGCTAGAAAAGAAGTTTCATGCACTGCTTACACCCTCCTACACTTATGCTAAAAAGTTAAAGAAGATTTTACGAAACACAGAAGCAAATTTACAAGAGCCATTTTAAAGCTCAGTGGTCATCTGAGCTCTGTTTCTCATTTTGCATTTGATATGTGAGAGTAGAAAAATGTTTAGTTCCTTATACTTCTTTTGGAGATTTGCCTGTGAGGGGAATGCAGAAAATACCAAATTGCCTGCAAGAAAGTGAGTGTCAAATTCTACTTCATAGGGATGAAGATCTTCAAACTATTTTAAGGTTATTAAGCCATCACTAGTAGCAGATTCAAAGATATTTAAAATATTTAAATAGCTCTGTGTATGAGGCACTAATCAAGCAATAAGGTTTAGTTGGAGACCTTTTGATGATCGTTTGGGTCTTAACTGTACTTGCTGCTTGTACTCTGAACACTGTGGAAACGTAAGTGGATTTTGAGGATGACTTTGCTAGCTTGATTAAATCACAAAAGCAAACAGCCTTCTGGATTGAGAATTGGGGGGCGGAGGGGAAATAAATAAAGAGATTTCATTTCAAAACCCACCAATCAAGACAGCAGCATGAGCTCAGGAGAAGACAGATACACCATTATGCTGAGTGGCCACCTTTTCGACTGAATGCCCAGGAGAAACATTGGGGTTTTTCCCCCCATGTGTAGTGTGTAAGGGAAGACAACACCTTTGCAAACCTTTACACAGTCAAGTACTGACTGTTTATTTACTTGCCTTCCTGAAGACTGGAGAAGTTGAGACCTCTATTTTCATACCATAAAACACAAGAAGAGGATCATATTTTAAATGTTGTTCACTTGTGGTGTTAGGATTGTGGTATATATCAAAAAGGCTGTGAACAGCTTGAGTTAAATGCAAGTTGAAACCAATAAAAATCTGTAGGATAGCATCTCATTTAATGTGTCTTATAAAAGTTGGATGAACTTTCTATTTCACTTGAAGGAATGTAATCTTTTCCAGATACAACCTGGGTCTTTGTTTATTTTTTTTTTAAGATATTGCTTAAGGATCAAGGCTTCACAGAAGGCAGTGTTTGGAGGGACACTGTAAAACAAAGCTCTTCCCACTCAATTCTAGGGGCCATGAGTCAATAAAAACTGCTTCTAAGAAAGAAGGAAAGTTCTGAAGTGCCCTAAGAACAGAGAAAACAGGGAGGGACGTGACAGCAGATAGTGTTACTCCTGGGACCAGAACTGTAATTCTGACTGCAACAGACCCAAGACAGCTGCACAGTGGGAGAGGGAGCACTACACTTGGGCAGCTGGTACATTTCAGGAAAAAACCCTAAGTTTCAGCAGACTGACAGTTGCTTCCCTTTTAAAGGCAAGTTGCTTGCCTCATGCTGTTCACTGCCCCTTCAGCTGTGTTTGTATTCAACCCTGGAACTCCAGACAGCTAAAAACACAGACATTATACCTTGGAGTAAACAACACAGAATTTCTGATAATGAAAACTCTCAGACAGATCCATCCATAAAGCTTTGTGCATGGTGTAGGAGACTCATGCAGTCAGCTCCTTCCTTGCACACTGGCTTTGGAGCAATCTTAAAAGCTAAGTCCACAGCATTCCATAGGCCACTCTCTCAGTATAAGGAGCCAGTTCCTGAGCAGTGAGAAGTAAGTTATTCCTGATGGTAGGAAACATCTGTCCAAACCCGCTTTGCTCCAGAGGGGAACATCAGACAGATGTGGAAGTTGTAATGTTTCAGTGCATGCCTGGGTGAATGACTGCTGTAAGGAGAAAGGTGCTTCTCACCCCAATCTACCAGGAGAACCGGGCAGGATGAAAAGACTTGAAGTGTGTTATTAACAGAAACCTGGAAAGTCAGAGATAGGGTAGTGGTGTCAATGTTCATCTTTTCAAAGGGAACTGGTGACTCTCTCCAGAGCCATGGGAAGAAGGTCATCTAAGGAGTTCCTAGTGATCAAAAGAATAACTGGATGCTGGATCAACCCATAAGGTAGAGGCAATGCATACCTCGACATTTTCATAGGAGAAAAGGAGTTAGAGAAGAAAATGGGATTTCTCTCCATACCCAGGATAGACATCTGAGGGAAGGCACAAGTCAGCATGAGAGAGCCCTGCTACCTGTGTGTATGGTCACCAGAAGGCATGGCTCAGAGGAACGTGTGGTTTAGCAAAGCACAAGAGCCGTAGAAAGGATGGGATTAGAATCAAAACCTAAAAATCCTGTTAACTGCTGCAATTGTTGTCATGCTGGCTGACATCAGGAGAATGTATGTCTTGAAAGTAATTCCCAAAGAGTATGCTCTTCGTATGAGGACAGAAAAACACAAAGAGGTTGGTTTGACAACTTGAGAAAATAAGAATAGGGAGACAACGATAAACATCCCCAGTCTCTGAGGAGCACCTGTGACACGGTGGGACTTTTACCAAGGAAACTCACACAAGTGCTGAAAACCAGAAGAAGTGACTGCCAGTTAAAAGCTCATTGGCACCAAGCAGATGGATGGCGTCAGGTGAAAGGTTGCCACTGGATATGAACTTGACACTAGAACTGGGGCCAGGGATGGAGAAACATCTGAAACCAGATGAGTCCATTGCACCACTCAGAGATGGAAGATTTACATGGTTTGGAAATTGACACCATTATCCAAAGGTCCAGGGATTACATTACACCAAGGATCCAAAGAGAGTCTCTGAATGACTGCAAGACTTTTTCCAGTAAAGCTTACAGCTGGCAACACACAAGTTGGCAACAGGAATGGGCTGAAGTGTGCCCACTAGCCACATTTCATTTAGTCCCCATTCATTCACGTGCCTGATAACCTTCCTTTGTTACTGTGGAGTGGGTAGAAGCAGATGGTCACATCAACTTAAGACGAGAGAAAACAGGGATGAAAGCAACCTGAGGATGCACTGAATTTAACCTGACATGCTCACATCACCTGGTCTTCACAATCTGCAGTACTGACAGTCCTACTGCTATCAGAAAGACTACTATTTACTTAAGTTTCTTTTACCATAAGGTCAAATCATAATTTCTAGTCCTATTGCGAGTGGACAGAAAAGTTTATTTCTTTATTTCTCTGCAGCAATTTCTTACTACTAGAAAAATGAATCTTCTCTTCTCCCAGTCTTCTCTTTTTAGACAAAACCACCACTTTTCAGTCTTCTCTCATTAAGTGTGGTTTTAGACCTTTTATCATGTATTCTCCTTTAGAGATTCTACAGTTGTCCCCATGCTTTTTTGAAGTACAGTATTAAAAACTGGATGCAGTCCAGCAAAGCGCTACTAATGCCATGTAAAGCCAAGGGATTATTTTTAGTTTTACAGAACAGTCATATTAATGTGGTGCTTATTGTTTTCAACACTGTAACATTACTACTTCCTGATATTCTTATTTAAATATTTCTCCTCTTAGGCTTACACAGGTAACTGTTCCTACCTTCGTATTTCAGACTTAAAATAATTTACTGGGAAAATGGCCTAAAAAGCATGTAAATTAAGATTATCTGAATTTTAACCTTCAACATGTTTGTAACCCCTTTGACACGACAATCTCCTAAGCTCCTTTTCTGCTTAAATATTGAACACTTTTTAGCCTGCTACCCCTCCTCTTACTTATAGCTATAGGTACTTATATAGTACCTACAGGTAATTATTAGTTACTTCTTATATAAGTACTTTGTTATTTACTTATTTAGGTACCTATATAGTACCTCTAGGTAATAATCTCTACAAACTTCTCAAACCAGGTGATTTAAGAATACAGGCAGACCTAGAGACACAGAGAAGGCAATCATTGAGAAGCAAGGGCTTCCCTATTTGCCAGGGAAGAGAAAAAACACTTTGCCATGATTACCCATCAGAAATTACTGGAATTAGTGCAGCACTCCCAAAGTGGACAGCCAAACACTTTCATAGATGGAAGCTGGACCAGTACTTAGCATGAACTCCCTATTTTTGTAACAGATTTCGTTATACCATACACATAACTTCTAAGGGTGCCTACTGATGTCAATGGAAACAGATGCCTTGTCCTTGCAAATTACTTCAAAAAGTAAATTCCCTGTCACTGCTCTCTAATCCCCTCCCTTTCTCAGCAAGTGTCCCAGTTTTGCAGGAAAGTCCTTTCCTTTTCTTAAAGTGCAAAACACCTTTTCACACTCTCATCACTGTCTCTCGAGCACTCACTCCAGACTTTCATCTTCTTCGTTTCACTAAATCCCACTCTATTCCTTGGCTATCTTGCAAACCCCTGGATGTGACTGCTTGTGGGATTGCAGTGTACTGACTTCCCCCTCAGTGTGGAAGCAGGGGCTGTGCAGCCTGTGATGATGTACATGGTAACTGCTGTAACAGCAGCAGAGAAGGCTTTCCTAGGGCAGGTGATAGACTAAGTTCTTGTTTACTCAAGTCACAGGACTCAACCCCGCCTTCCCACTGGACAGCCTTCTCTCTAACAACTTCACAGTATTCCTAGAGACAAGTAAAGTTTTCTGAAAGCAGAGAGTTCCTGCATTATCCACATGAGAACTAGCCAGTTTCTGAAAAATCATCTATTTTTAAACTAACCTTTTTACTCAGAAGCATAAAGAAACTAAACTGCTATGCTCTTGTGATACAGGTTTTATCCACTTGGCAAAACCCCTCTTCACTCTCTACTTTACATCTCTTCAGTTGCAGCTGCAAGACAGTTATGGACCTTGTACCTGGAACATCACAGTGGACAATGTCCTCATGATGCAGAAATAGCATTAATTAATTTTTAATTATTTGAGAATCTACTTGTACAAGAAAATGATCAACTATCAATTTTAAGAGGAAGAGACTGCTGAGAGTGAGGGGACAAGTGCTCTTCCTGTAGAAAGAATACACCATCCCCATGTGATAAGGTAAAGAGAAGAGGAAGCATCTCCCTTGCCATGCCAGAGGAACGTTACCAACTTGGCAAAGAAAGGGGAGGCACTGTTTTCAAAATGGTAAAAAAAGGAGCAAAGCACACGTTAAAACCAACTACTTCATCTCCCTTCAGGTTTATTGCTTCTTAGTGGTCAGTGAAGAACAGAGAGGAGAGTGCTGCTATAAATCATAGGTTACATAATGTGAGAAAACACACAAAGATAACTGCTGGGTATAAAGACTGAAGAAGAGACATTACTTCAGACCAGCACTAGTTTAGCTGAATTGTATCTTGCAGAAAATCCACTCCAGGGTCTATTTTTCATTCACCTGTCCTCGGATCAATTTAGATCTATGTTTAATAAATTCTTCGTGTAATGTTGTAACTTCTTTAAGCAATTAATTATCAGTAGCCTAATGCTGTTGCCTCTGCATAATTCTTGATGATTTCCATGCCTTTGGGACATGTATATTCAAGAGTTAACTAATCAGAGCCGCTTTCGGCCTCAACTGCCAAGATCATTTTCATACAGAATGGTGGGTTGAAAAATTGCATCCGCTTCAGGGACGACTGTCCTATGTAAACACTGACTGGGTTGTGAAACAACAGAAGTCATTCAGCTGTGTATATTTGAAACTCCACTCTTTTCTTTAACAAGATGATTGCCTGGCCAGTAGTCCTCATTCACTGGGAGAAGTCTTGTTTTACTGCTGAGGTGATTCATTCCATAGTCTTGCTAAAATCTAGGATCCTCTAGGTTTCTAACCTGAGAACTTCTAATCATGGATTTTAAAGAAATTGTATTTAATAACCACTAGTAAACTCAAGTACTAGATACTGTTCTTAGGCAGAAAGATATGTATAAGCAGGCTACATATTAAAATTATGTAATTACACATCTAACTTCTCCCTACTTAAGAGATTAACATCTTACATAGGAGAGGACAAGATTTTTTTGTGCTTATTTTCTCAGGTTTAAAACCAAAGCAAAAATCAAAGCCTCACACAATCCTCTATCACATCAGGTCACTCTGACATAACACGTTCCAACAAAGCTGGAGCCTTCAGACACATTTTTTCAATGTTTCCTTTAGAGCAAACTGCATAATTGGTAACAGCAACAGCCTGAACTTCTAGATAGACACATCTGTACAAGGGGAGAGAAATACACACCCTGACAATGACTTGTAAAACTTTTTTCTCAAGCAGGAAACAGCAAGACTTGGGATTCTGAGCTTGATTTTAAATGCATTAGAAGAATGCTTCCAGTAATTGCAGGTATCTTTCCATGTACTGTCTATTCTTCCAGCTCCAGCTTCTTCTGCACTTCTGGTTATCTCCCACTCACAACTTCTCAGCCTATCCTGCACTACTGTACATTCATAAATATGCCATATACCCCTTTTATTTCCCCCCTCCACTCCAAGACAGACAGGGAAAACTTTTTATTATATTTTAATAGATGTTCCTAGGCAATCTATTATATGTGCCTGTCTAAGCCAACAAAGCAATGGGTCAAAGTCAGCTCTGGATTACCTCCCACAAATGCACTGGAATAATGCTTAGGATGAATTTGGCTTTAAGACTTGTTAGAGAAGCAGTTGACTACATTCACAAGTCATTTACCAATCAAAATTTGAATGTTCTCTAGTGAAATGGGGAGTACAATGGCACAAGTAAACATTTGAGCATGAAACAGATTGAAAAAGCAGCTGCCAAGAGCAATAAACTAGTAAAGTGTAGATGCCTCTGACTAAGGCCAGACAGACATTTATTGGAAGCCAAGATTAGTAAGCCTTACCACTTATAGTTACGTGATCATCTTTGGAGGCTCTCTGTGTTTCTTTTAACTGGATCTCTGAGTTCACATCCACTTTTCTTCCAGACAACTCTAAATAGGCTTTGAGAGAGGCAGGTACCTTGACTGTAATTGAACCTGGTATAAATTTAAGTGAAAGCTAGTTAGTTTAACACTGAGATCAAAGCATGAAACAAGCAATTATTTCACTAACTTGAATCAAATCATCCTTTGGTTGTGTTTGGTTTTTTGTTTGTGGTTTGTTGTTTTGGTTTTTTTTGTTTTGTTTTTTGGGGTTTTTTTTTCATTTACCATAAACAGAGCACTGTATGTCACATATAGAAAATGGTGTCACAGTATTTCTTTCACAGACATGAAAATAAACACTGACATACACTGCTAGAAACATCTCTTGGTGGGGGATCTTATTACAGGAATGATCAAGGGAAGCAAATCTACTATATCTCACAGGTATTATGACTTCAGTTTCATCTTCTAGTTGCATATTTACACCCTGAGCAAGGACAGGGGACCAGACTGGACAAATAATCCAGCCACTGCGTGGCACATGATGAAAGAATTGCTCATCTGGAACAACGAGACACCACTCGCTCACGTACTGTGAACATTAGTGATTGTTTCTGACCACTGCTCAGGGCCAGCTGTTCACATCCTCCAACAGATGCAGTCTCAAAAGTGACTTAACCAGTTTAGAGACTATGTATCACTAAAATGTAAACTCCTAGCAAAATTGCAGCTTTGGTGGCCTGAATAATTCTACCTTTGAGATTAAAACCAGAAATTCTGACTTCTGCTTCCCCTAACTATGTGGTTCTATGCATCAGACCAAAGGCAGATGGTGGGCTCCCAACCTGCCCAAATTAGTCATATTTGGAATTAGTCACAAAGTTTGTAAGCTGTGTCCTACACATTAAATCAAAATCCAGCAAAATTCAGTATACACTTTATTTATATGTGTTCCTTAGTTTTTCCCAATTCCAACATTCACTTTAGAGAAACATAAAAGCGTTTCTTGATGTCCATCCCAAAAGCTGAAGTAGATCATGGTAATGAAAGTGATGTTATAACAGCTACATAGCATCAGAAAGTAACTCTTGCTATGCAATTTAGAATCAGCAGAATGACTTGCCTGTGACAGTCCTAATGAACAAATAACTGTCAATATAATTTGGGTCTACATTTTGCTGGAAACACAAAAGCCTCAGGATAAGAAAGGGAAAAGGTCTTCATCTTTGGGTCCTCCTTGGAGACTTGCTCAGTGATGTGACTCATAAAACCCAACACACATGCAGCTAATTTATCACAAATGGGACATTTTCTACACTGCAGCTGTCAGCAGTTACTCTGAATTCAGAGGGTAAATGAAAACAGAACTTCAACTTTGCCTTCACTAAACTGTGCTGCCAGAAGAGATCTCAATGTTTTGAAAATAACATTAATTAGCTTTTATTAAATACATTCCTCTTTGCCAAGAGACATTAACTTAGCAATGAGTGATTCAAAAGGTAACCAAGAAATAATGTAAAAATAAATTTCTTTGCACTAATGAAACCAAAATAGATTGTACAGGACACGCAAGTGATTTCAATACATTGCTATCATCACTGCCATTTTGAGTAAATGTTAGGTTTTAAAAGGGCACAGGCACTGTCTCACAGAGGACAGAAGTGTACCAAATACTCTGTTCATTTAACTCACCTGAAGTCCCTGACATGATGATAACACCAAACATAAAAATGCTGTAGAGTGGGGTTTTTTTGGTTTGTTTGTTTCAAAACCAGGACTAACAAGATGTATTCAGGGCTTTGTAATTTACAGCATTGTATCTTTTGAATGGCAAAACTATTAATTCAACTTTTGTTGTGAGCTTTTAACTAAGAAGTGAAGTTTTAGTGAGTAAACAGAAGACAAAGGAAAAATG
This sequence comes from Manacus candei, assembly GCF_025592945.1. Taxonomy (NCBI): domain Eukaryota; kingdom Metazoa; phylum Chordata; class Aves; order Passeriformes; family Pipridae; genus Manacus; species Manacus candei. Next base: position 1,106,602 of record NW_026138111.1, on the reverse strand, counting down.
ATAGAGTAAGGTGCTCTCATCTTTGTTTTTCTGCCTTCAAATTTTCATAGTAAGACATTTCACTCAGAAGGCGGAAAAAATAAATGTGTGTGTGTCAATTATCACTCTGCACGTGAAGTATCATGGAGTAAACTGTATTCAAGGTAACAAGCACTGTAATTCAAGTCAACTCTGCAGAATTCTGCTGGGTATATTGCTGGGGAAAAATATTGAAAACCACAAACATTTTTAAATCCATCTTACGTATCATTGACTCTTATAGAGGCTACTGTATTTTAAGTATTCATATAGGTATTTATATAATTTAAGTAGTTATAGCTTGCTATATTTAAAGTATTTATGAGGTAAAAGATAATGTAGATAACAAAGAACCACAAACTATTTTTTTTACAGACAGATAAAAAAAAACCCCAACCCAAAACCAAACCTTATCCCCTGTTACTTTACATCAAAAGCTGCCACAAAAAATATTTGGTTTAGTTTGCTAACCTTTCTGGGATTTCAGATCCACTTTTCTTAATTGACTGACATAAACATCTATTGTCCCGTGATATGTAGAAGCTTTTAGACTTCCATCTGAAGAATCTAAAAAAAAAAAAAACAAAAAACTTGTGTATTATTCATTCTTCTTAAATAAATATTTTCCATAATCTGTCTTTATAGTTTCTTTGAACTAATTTTTGTCAATCCTTCTGTGTTTAAGAAGTATCATATTAATTTACCAAATCTCAGACTTTGCCTAGAAAAACAGGTTTCTGAAAAAACTTATCTCCCCAGTCCAGAATTGGGGCACACACTGGTCCTAAGGCCATAGTCCTGCAGTTGTTCTACATCTACAAGGCCTCAACTTCACTGTACATCTTTCTACAAGGATGTGTTTATCTTCATGTGAAGATCAAGCACAGTATTTGAGCACTAAGATCTATTCTAGTTTCCAAAAGAGTTCATTTGCTCAGACTCTGCGCAGGGAGAACTTGCAGTTGTGCACTGTAACATCGTGTTACACAGAATAACTTTGTAAATTCTCATTCACTACATCTGAATTTTAGACAAATGTTTGAGATAACCATTCAATATACACAGGAAAACAGCATTTGTTCTGTGCCCTGGGAAGCCTGCAGCCCTTTATACCTTATTAGGTGAAATTCATGATCGCAAAGCTTTGTGAAGAAGCATTTTTTACAAACAGAAAGTCTTTGAGAAACTTTAATTGTACTCTCTAGTAGTCTTTAATTATTTGCAATGTTTTCCATTTTTAAATACGTAGACTTTGACAATATTACAGTGAAGTCCCAAAGAGTTAACTCTCAAACAACTGAACTGACCTATAGCTAATAAGAATTGCAAAGAAATTATGAAGAAACTCTAGAGAAGCATAAAAAAATTACATTTGTACATGAGTAAAAGGCAGTCAGTGAAATATATTTTTAGAGATCACACTAAAAATTAAATTATTGGCAAGAAATCATGAAATAGTGATAGAGACTTGTTTCTGGATCTGCACAGGAAAAACAAAAACCTACAGTCAAGCCTTCAGAAATACCTAAAACAAAAAAAACCAAACCTGAATGAAACTTTCCATTTTAAAAAGTAAAAATATTACTGAGAGAATGAACTTGATTAATCAGAACAAGGACGTCTTGCATTAATGTCTTACCTTTGCCATATAGTGTTAGCTCTAAATAAACTCATCTGGAGCTTTTCTGATCCCAGATTTTGAGAATAGATGCCAAAGATCAGTGCATTGGTTACAACAGCAAAAAAATGGAAAAGGATTATTATCCCACAGCTAAAGCTGATTTCTTTGGAGGGGAAAGTAATTTTAAAAAAAGCAGCTAATCCATATTTAGTCAGCTGAGAAACTAAGCCTGGCTTTGGCTAAAAAGAAAACACTAACAACTAGAATGTGAATGCTTCTGCCATCTCAAGATTTTATGTTAAAGATCTGTTCCAAATCTGAAAAAAGAAATTTAACTCTTCATTTATAATGATCTGGAAAATAGTTTTGCTTGTGTAAGTGACAATGAAACATTTTATTGATGACTTTTTAAAACACTGTTCATAATAATCAAAGTTTAAAAGTTAGAGTCATTAGAACAGGAAAATTGGACGTGTATCAACATTTTTATAAACATTTTAAGTAGTGATAGCTTGAGATATTCATGAAAAAGCTGTTTTTGCAGACTCAAATTTAGTAACAGCCAATTACTGACTCTCCACATGATCTTGATAGATTTTGTTGGCAACAGATACAGGAAATATCCAGCCTTTGACTCTTCTGCTTGAAACAGAACATGTAGTAAGTGCCTTTATCAGTTCTAGGAAGAAAGAAAATTCTCCTGTGATAAGACAGCGACCCTCTCCAGGGAGAACAACTGCAAACAGTCCATACACCACCCCCAGCTGCTGATGCTTTACAGGGACAAGGTTTATTCAGTGAAGCCTTTCTCTTCCCACTCTTCAAATGCAAAAGCAGTTCTTGTGAGATTCTTCCCAGTGGAAAGATGCCTTTTGTGAATCTAGCAGCCCCACTACACAACTGAACAAAGTGTTCTAGATTTTCAATTAATATATATTAAAAAAAATACAATACTCATTTTGTGAGGGATTGGATTTTGTTTTGAGAAGGTATAAACATGAGGAAAGGAGGTAGGGAGAGGGCATCAGGCACAGGCTCAGGGAGAGGGCATCAGGCACAGGCTCACCAAGGCACAGATTTACCTGGAAAGCACAAAACAACCTCAAGGGAAGTGGAACATCTTTCCATTGAAGAACACTGTTTTGGGAGGATGACTTGCCAGATTTTGACCCCCAGAGCACATCACTAATACAAAATTTCATATGGGAGAAGAAACTACAGCAGTTTCAAAACCACAAAGAACTTTGGCAGCACTAACCAAACACTAAACCTGACATTACAGTATTGCACAGTAAACAACTGTTTATCTTTGACCTATGGAAGTAACAGGAAATATATTTCATGGAAACAACTTAATATGATTTATGTAATGAATTTTATGGCTATGATATTAAATACAAGTGCTCAGATACAAAGAAGAATACCAAGAGACTTGGAGCTGTTCATTACTTCTGCAAAGCCATAAAGATGCTGTCTTGAGTTTGTCTCTAACTCCTAACAAATAAGGGGGGGGAATGGATTAAAAAAAAAAAAAACAAACAAATAAAGATGAGGTGATATAACAAAAAAGGTGCCCAAATTTAAATAAATAAATATTTCAACAATGAAAAATTACTCCATATTAAGTAGCACAGGCTGGTAGGACAAAACACAACAAATAATAATAGGGACAATGCATATTTTATGGTTATGACAGAACAAACCTAAGGTAATTTATTTTTAAATATATACCCAGTTTTAGCTGAGATCAATGTGAATAATTAAAGGTAAAAAAAAGGAAAAAGCGTATAGTTTGAATTCAGAGTTTGCCAAGGACTGACAGCTCAAGGGGAAAAACAAGGATAAATCCTTCTACTGGAAACGGAACAGATGGTCACTCTTGAGCAGCTTCAGCTATTTAATTTACTAGTACTAGAGAAAAAAAAGGGAAAAAAAGGGCAGTGTGAAGCAAGGTGTCCTTGACAAAGTCTTTGTTAAGTTTTATGAAAAATAAATACAGCTTGAAGAATAAGACCTAAGTCACATAACTTGAGAAAGACCATACAATTAAAGATCAGTGAAAGGCCTACAAAGGCAATTTTTAGTATCACTTCTTCTTTCATTTTATAAGTCAAATACTGAAGAAGGGATTAAATACTAGTGATCTTTCCTTAAATCTAAGCAAAAACATACTTTTCCTAATAGCACATAAGGACTGATCTTGTTCATGTTAAAATCAGTGACAAAATCAATCTCAACAGGAAAACACAAAATATTTATTATGTTTTGATTAAAGACTGGAGAAAGTATAAAATTCCAGCATATATGAAGCGTGATGACGATTTAATTCCTGCTTAACTGGCTATCTGGTATTGCTTATTGATAGAAGGTTGGCAAGTTTTCTTCTTTAAGTTCATAGCTCTAAAACTTTCACATGAAAAATATTGTGAGAAACTGAAATGTATTCGCTAAATAAACTCTTTGAACATAATACTGAAAAATCTTTATCCATCCTGACCATAGTCACCATGCAGGCCTGGCAAAACAAATGATGTGACACACAAAGCAAAGAAATCTCTCATGAAAACAATTCCTCTGCTAACTAAGTTGTCCAGACTACCCCTCTTACCTCTAAATGATGTTTTCTATCTCGATTTTAAAGTTATATCCATTGGTTTTAAAGGTCATAGTCTCTTCTGGATAACTTAATCTGTTAGAAAAAACCAAAACCACAACCAAACCATCTGGCTTGTCTAGTTTGACAAAAAGGAGGCTGAGGGGTGACCTATTGCTCTCTACAGCTTCCCAAGGAGGGAATATGGAGAAGGAGGTGCTGAGCTCTTCTCCCTGGTATCAAGTGAAAGGATGCATGGGAATGGTTCAAAGATGCACCAGGGGAGGTTCAGACTGGACATGAGGAAGCATTTCTTTATGGAGAGAGTGGTCAAACACCGGAACAGGCTTCCTAGAGAGGTGGTTGATGCCCCAAATCCGCCAGCGTTTTCGAGGCATTTGGACAATGCCCTTAACAACACACTTTAGCTTTTGGTCAGGCAGCTGGACTGGATGATCCTCATAGGTCTCTTCCAACTGAAATAGTCTATTCTATTCCAAGAGAAAAGAAAACCCTACATATTCCTCCAAATACAATATAAACTCAAGAACTACTGTAACAACATCCAGAATCTTCAGCACCATGATATGAGATGCTGTAAAACATACATGATGTAACATCACCAAAACTGTTTATTGCTAAAAGAACACATACAGAAGTAAAATAGTTTATTCTTTTAAGCTGCAAGGAAAATGCTGTTGTACTCAGGCAGCAGCTACCTGCTCTACATGCTCCAATTTTTAGAAGCAGTTTCTCCAGGACATAAGCTCTGTCTAGAATGCCATATAATCTACATTCAAATGGACAAAGAGAGAGGGAAAGGGAACATGGAAAAAAAGACTGTTGATAAAATCAAGTAATAATTTGGTAGACATTAACTCATAATGGACTGTTTCTTTTTAAAACTTTCATTTTTCATAACCTGACACCTGAGGGATAAGAAAAAGCATCTGACTTTTGGAGCTGACTCCAACCTACCTGGAGAGCAGCACCCTTGGATAGCACAGTGTGGAAGAAAGCATGGGCATGATGGGGGGAAAAATGACAGGTCTGTCATCAGCAGAATACAGAAAGAGGCCAACTTCTGAGACATGAAGTTGGAAAATGAAGGACACTTAAAATGACAGCCAGAGCATTAACACACTTAAAGCAGATGGCAAAAATGAGATCAACAGAACTAATTGCTATTAAGAGACAAGTGTGTGCATGGATTTTTTTCTTTTAAACTACTTAAGAGTTGTACTTTATGAAGTACAGTAATTGCTTTTAATGGAATTCAGAAATGAGGGTTTTAATTTTAGAATTCCCTAGATTACTTAGCAAAAAACTGAATCCTCAAGACAAATCTCACAGATGCAGTACTACTTCTAAATACACTAAGTTGTTTACTGTTTTATTTTCCAATTATCCAAAATGGTCTTCGATACTATAATTTTTTTTCCTTAATTGATTCCCTTCTTGAAATAAAACTTTGGCATTTTGTCTCAGTACTTCACCATGAGGGTGGTAAGATACTGGAACAGTTGGCAAGGGAAGCTGTGGATGCCTCGACGCTGTTCAAGGACAGGCTGGATTAGGCCTTGAGCAACCTGGGCTGGTGGGAGGTGTCCCTGCCCATGGCAGGGGGGTTGGGACAAGGTGACTTTTAAGGTCCCTTCCAAGCCTTACCATTCTATGAGTCTGTACTAGGGAATTGTCTTATGATGACTCTCATCACCGTGGAGGATCTCAGGACACCTCAGTTCACTTTCATGTCAGGACTTTACTCAAAGGTTTATCTTCGAGAAGGTTCTTAATTGTTCTTAATTGTTGGGGTTTGGTTGATTTGAGACAGCGAACATCACAGCAAGACACTGAAGCCTTCAGGTTGTCTAGACTGGGTTACCGAAGAAAGAAATTAGCAGAGTAAGGCCAATTGACACTGATGTATTTGTAAAAAAATAATTAGAATTTCTGTGAGCTTAATATAGAGTTTTCCTTTCCACAGTAATCCTTGCTGCCCATAAGCTGGTTAAGGTGGTTTCCTCTCCTCTGAAATGAAACAACCACCATAAGTTTTATCATTTCTGACTATACCAAACACAGAAGACTAATTTCTTCAATGCATAATTGGGTTAAACACAAGTACTTCAGTAAGAAAAAGCAATGGGTCTTTTGAGCTGGAAGGGGAAAACTTAGCTTGGCAGCAGAGTACAGAATACACAATCAGACCATACCAATAACATTGAGAAATAAGCAAATTCTAGCAGGACTGAATGTGAGCCAGTGGTGTGCCCTGGCAGAAAATAAGTGCAACTTGGCAGTATTATCTGGAGCATGGCCAGTGTATAAAGGGAAGGGATTATTTCCCTCTACTCTACACTTATTAAACCACACTCAGAATACAGCAACCAGTGTTGGAGCTCCCAAGAGAAGGGAGACATCAGTAACTGGACTGAGAAACATGAACATAGTCAGGGCATGGAACACCTTCCCCATGAGCAGGGGGGCAGGACAAAATGACCTCCACAAGTGTCTTCCAACCTCAATCACTTTACAATTCTGCAACTTTCTGATGCCTCTTCCAACTTCAGTATTCCTATGAATTTACTGAATAAAAATTTAAAAGATTACACAAGTTCTAAAAAGAAAGTACTACAAGTCCATTACTCCCTAAGATAATTCAGGTTTCTAATTACTATTTTAAGTAGTAACAAACTAGAAGTAAAAACAGGTCTGGTTGTTTTAAATTAACAAGTCATTCAAAACCCATCAAACAACTGTTAGAAGTAGGTTTCCAGTATAGAGTTGGAAAATAGTTTGTCAGTGACCAACAATGCTCACAGTATAGAAAAAAAAGGAATAATCTCTATTTTCATAATTTAATGATGCCAGTGTGAAATACTGCCACACGCTGGATGATTAAAATTGGACTGAATTTTAGATAATATTTAAAAAAAAAAATTTACACAAAAAACTCATATCAAAATAAATTTCCAAATCAAACTACTTTATAAATAGATAAAAGCAAAAAATTAAAGAGACTGAAAGACAAGAGCATTGGTTTTCTGTTTTAATGTGGAATTATACAACAAGAAACCATAAATAGTCACTTGTAATTTCCCAAAAATATTTTGAAAAGAAGTCCATCATTCTCAACTAAAGTCTGACTCGTAAACAAATCTCTCAAAAACATGGACACACTCAAAAAACCTAGAGATTAGTGCATTTTTTCAGATAACTGATAAAATTCTGCCTCTGGTGAAATAGATAACTACAACCTAACCCAGCCCTAACACAACCAAGGAAGCTGGAAGATCTGAGTTGTTCTTCCTGTTTCTATCAGCAAATCCCTGTCAGGTCTCTGGCAATTCAACAAGCTATCTTGGGTGTAAATGCCTCATGCACAAAAACCTTTCACTTAAAACTTTACATTTTCTTTCTCACATTTTTAGAGTTGAATCCCCTGGAACTTAAAAGTCTTCTACCTTTGAAAAAAATCCATAAAAATACTAAAGGATGTTTAATGCTTTAGGAAAAGATTAAGTCTAACTAATGCTTTCAGAACTGAAATCTGAAAAATAAGGTTTCTTCCAACTGTCAGATGTGTCTTAATGTTTCAGCTGAACCTGGTTAGTTAAGGAAAATATCATCATCTGTTTTGACGGAAAAAGCTACCTCCTGGGTTAAGAGGCATTTATTTAACCACACTTCATACTCTGTGAGTTTATTTAAGAGAAGGAAAAACAGACTATCAAGCTCGAGTTAATTCTGTGGTTTAACGACTAACTCATAAGAATGTGTATGGCATTCATTCTCCAAGAATGTTAATACAGGTTGCTTAGAAACATAAGAAGAGTTGTAATGGTACAGATTGTCCCTGAACAATGCTTAGTGAGGGACTACCGGTAACACCATCACCAGAAGTCTTAGATTTGGGCCCATAACGAAGTTCACTGACAGAAGGGGAAATCTTTCTACAGACATTCGAAGGACATTGAGCCTTGTCTACAATTACTTTACTTCAATTTTCTGCCATAGCAATAACCAGAATTTCAGACTGACAGCAAAGTTTGGAAAGGATCTCATTCAGCTACACAGCTATCAGGGCTACTCCTGCAAAGAAAAGAGGGCAAAAACATTTGTGCCAAACCACCTCTTTTTTACTTTCCCTGTGAATATTTAGGTTTTAGAAAGGAGGAGGGAGGAGCAAGAGATAGAGAGATGGTGGAACATACCTACTGTGATACTCCCTGTTTTGGTCTGAAGGGTGGTGTTACCTATTATGAAAAGAAAAGGGGAAAAATGTTAAAACTATACTATTTAAACATATTCATAATTTAATTATTTTCTATATTATTGCTTTACAAAAAAAAAATCTCATTATATGTGGGTAACAAAGAAGTGATTCCAGCCAAGAAAAACACTGAGTAAAGCTAGGCACAGCCTGGATGTGAGGGAGAAAAAAGTAGAGAGGCATTGCAAGGCTAATGCACAGTATTTCCTTACTTTATTTGGGGTGATTTTTTTTTCCAGATGCTCTGATGCCTGCAACAGCACTATGCATCATTTAAGTAATTCAATAGGATGAGTAATATAAACAGTTTCTATTTTCCTCTCTTATAAAGGTATACCACATCCATCTCCCCCAGAGGGAATTTTGTGCTTTATCTTCAAAGTCTACTTCCTGGACCCACTGAACATTACCTACTCCCTCCAAACTTATTCTTATGTGCATGACAACCCGTGATCAATGCTTTCCATTGACTTCAGTGAGGTCTGAGTACTTTGGACAAACTGGAGAACATCAAACAAAAGTGTGTAAAGGCACAAAATGTAGAAGGGTCTCCTACTGAACTTGCATAACTTTGAACAGGTATTGGTGTTCCAGCCTTAATTTCAAAATATATATTCTTCCTCCTTACCTGTATCATCAAGAGAAGCCAGAAGGAAGACATGTACACCTTGTAACATAAAAGCCATCTATACTACTAACAGTCTAACTAAATTGTAGATGATTCCACAGTTCCATGTATAAATATCTCTCAGAAAATGCTTTAATTTAAAAACTAAACCACAGCATGTCATTCCTGCCATTCTCTCATTCTCCCAAGAGGATGACAGAATGAAGAATAAGGTTGATCACAGGAATCGAGTCTGATTTAGTAATATACAGTATTCAGAGTTTTCAGATTTTTCCAAATTGCATGTGGATCACGCTCTGCCCTATTTTCTGTAATTACACAGTAGTAAACAACCATTAGGGTCGAGTGCATTCCACTGTATATGACCTGTATTTTTCTTAGTGGTTCGTGGGCCAAAAGCTAGAAAAGCAGCCTATCATCAACAGTCTTATATTTGTCTTTTCAAACACACACTGTACAAAATACTTATGGGTTCTGAAAATCAGAGCAGAAACAAAAGCATTTTTCAATGAACTTGAAATGTGTTTGGCTTTACTCTTTGATGTTTTTGAAAAGGCATGCTATAATTATCCTACCCTTTTCCCCATTTTATCATGACTAGTACTTAGTACAACCTACAAAAAGACCTAGGGTTTTGTCAGCCAGCAACTATCCTGGAGCTGAAGGCAGATTATTGTCAGAACAGTATTATTAATGTTCTTTGTTTGTCTGAGTGTTTTGTTTTCTGTTTTGACAAGCAGGTACTTGAAAAATATTAAACATGTAGAAATCAAACTCCTATTAACCACAGACTTATATGGTAGATACAACTAATGTTTGGCAATGTCAACATATTAGTGTGAAAAGCTCACTTCAAACATTTAGCTAGAACAAAAGCTGATTTTAAAGCAGACAGAAATGTCCTGCTGTGTCGTGACCTGCACTGACTACAGACAGTGCCCTAAAGTGCACTTTTGGTCATGTAATTGTTCTGTGAAGGACAACACTGAACTTCATATTTCTTGGGCACATCAAGGGCAAAGAGGGAAAGACCTGAGTAGAGGTAATTACTAGTTTGATTATTACAACCAACTGACTTCAACATTGTGGTGCAATACTATGACGTCCAACATATAATAGTTTTTGCAGAATATTGAAGACTGTGGTTTAGTGTTTTGGTTTTTTGGTGCTTCTGAAGAAATAGTTACATTTTCTATCATCTACAAGCCTTGCTTCTCCATGAACACTGTAAAACTTCAAACTACAGTATTGTCATAATTGTCATAATGGAAATTTTGATTAAAAAAAGGGGTTTTTCCATACCAGAAGAATAATTCAGGACCAGAACATGATGCCCAGAAAGGTCATGCAAACTCTGGCCTTGAAAATACTCAAAGCTCAATCAGACAAGGCCACGAGCAAGTTTGCTCTAATTGAGCACACTTCAAGCATTCATTTGGGCTAGATATCAAATTCCTTCAACTTAAACTATTTAATATCATCATCATTTAATATCATCTACTCTGGCCTCCAATCGGGAGGTCTGGAGACACACTATCTATAATGCTGCTGCTTCTTTTCAGAAAGCAGGTAGGATCACTCTTGAGGAGAAAAGACAACACAGGAAGAATCGTGTCTTGTCGACACAACCTAAGGAGTCTTTCTGCTGTGCCTTTCACAACCAGACGTGTCTATCTTGCATTGGCCTCTTTAGCCACCAACGCGCTTGTAGCGAGTGTGGGTAGAGCCCTTCCCAAATGTTCATTCGCTAAGCCTGGCCATGATGAAACTATTTAATGTATAAAACAGTTAATGCAACTCAATCCAAGAGTTGGTTGCAAAGAGGGGTTTCCTTTTCCTCCTATGTGCCCCTTTGTAGAGAAGTTTCACTGTAGTGTTACTGTCTCTTCGCTAAAAGTAGAGAGTTTCTCAGAATCAGATTTCTTTTTCAAGCATCAAATCAAAAGCTCAATAGCACCTGACATCTCTCATGTTACAGAAGCTGATGAAAATTACTCAAAACCAATTTCTTCAAAACAATGCATTACTCATTTTCATAAAAGTATGAAGCATGCAAATGAGCAATTAAGAAAGCCTGAGCACTGACAGTGTTGCAATTGTACAGCCTGAGTTTCAACCACAAACTGTCTCAGACAGGTTTGTAAAGTTTGTGTTGCCCTAACTTCAATTTTCTCAGAGCAAAGGCAATGAAATCTAGCTTAGTTTTGTGCACAGATGTGCTGATTTGATGCCAACTATCAGCATATTGTCAGCTAAAGGGAAATTGTGGGTTTAGCTGCTCAAGAAATAATCTGTTTTACAAACAAAACAACTACTAAAACTGAGCCATCTGATGAGCAAAAACTATAAGTGAAAGTGATAATTTTTTTTCTACCAGAAATCTTTAATAGGAGTTTGTCTTATCTACTAATTAGTATGTGTTTGTGTGTGTACTTTAAAAGCATTTGCTCATACTATCAAAACATGATTGAGGAGCATGATGTTTTGCAGAAAGTGTTTTTCTGAGAAAACTGGCTAGAATTACCAAGCAAATGTTAATGTGCAATTGTTTTTAAAAGAAACAGCTAAAGTAACATTAGGTGTTCCAGACCCATTTAGTAGAGAGCTCACAAAACCAACCCTGAACTAACATAAGAAATGCCTGTATAATTTGGATACAATTTTATTTGGTTTCACATGGTTCTTCAGCTAAATGACAATGAAGCATTACTACGAAAGCAAGTCACTAGCTACAGCAGTTATGATTTCATTTTTGTACCAAGAAAATAAACTTTTGGAGGTTCACAGAGAGATGAACATGCTCACAAACTGATCACAGTGTAACAATACAGTCTACAAGTTAAAAAAATACAACAACATGAAAAAAAGCCATTTATTTCTGCCTATGCATACCAAAACAAACTTTACCTAACTGGTTTAGAAACCATTCTTACATTTATTATAAATGGACAGAGGAGTTGCTCCTTTAAGGAAGAGACAAAATGAATTTCTCAAGTGAGATGACAACATAAAATTGCTAAGAAATTGAAGCAAATTGTTCTGAGGCCTATAGCTGAAAATCTGGAACTCAGACTGAGCTGAGTAATTTTCACTCTTTGTACAATCTCCTGTTTGTTTAACTCAATTAAATCACCACAAGCACATTACAGCACAGTCAGAATTCAGTGGAAGTTTTGTTCAGTTAGAAAACCACAAGACATTTGAACCACAACTGCTGTTTAAATAAAAGACTGTAGTTAGTTTCAGTTCTAGGTGAAAGACATTAAAGGGTGGATGGATTAGAGACTTCTTCCCCAATCAAAGAACAGGAACTGTCACCATTCCATTAATAATATAAAGTGTCAGCACACACAGAGGCTATTTCTGCTAAAAACTTCTAATTACTATCACCTTTTATGATAGTTCTTAGTAGATGTTCCATGATTGGATTCTTCTATGAAGAAAATAAAGGATGGGGAGAGGGAAGAGAAGCCTCTTTACAACTTTTAGTATAATTTTCACTGCTGAATTTTAAAATATTTTGATGTTCTTAATACATGTGATGTTTCTTTCCCACAATACACACTTTTTACTGTTCACAAGTGTGCTCATAAAATTGTTTTTAAAAATAAACACAGTCTGCTACGTGGCAAAAAAATCAATTCAGTCTTTAATAAAGATAGAATTGTTTTGTTCATATGCTTCATGATTTATTGATAGTCTATTGCATTAGTCCATTTGTTACTGTGAACATCATGAACACCTTCAAAGTAGCTAAATTTGTGACAGATTTTCCTTCTTACCATGAATACTTCCCAGCATAATATCACCAGCTACTGAAGAGAGAGATGCCGATTCTGCATAGAGATACTTAGTTTTCAGCAGCCCATCTTCAGTAGATATGTTGATGGTTGTCCCTTGCAGCTTCTCTATATTCACACTCTAAGAGAAATAAACTTAAATAAACATAATGGAAAACTTGTCATCACAGTTTGAAAAGGCAGAGGGAAGTAACACTATATAAGACACAAAACAAATGGAAGGCAGTTGCTGGCACAGAACAAATAGAATCAAGTTTTCAGTTAAAAGCTACAGTAGACAAAACAGAAAATCTTTTCATCCAAGAGCTCTGACCAAATAACAAATGATTCTTTATGATGTTCCTGTGAGTTATCAGATCTATCACGCAGGTGAAGAACCCAAATAGTCATAAACAGATAAAAAATTAAGTATTTGAAAAGTAAGAAAAAGAAGACTGAACATTCATACAGCATTATGATACTTGGGGCACTGGTGATGAGTTTTCTGTCACCACAAACTGAAGCATCCACTGTCTTTGTTACATACAGCTATTTATGAAGATTTTTAACTGGCTAACTTTGTAGATGTGGCTTTGGTGAAGGTTTGCAAAAGAGCCACAGCTGCTCCTTTTCTCAGCATGATTGTTCATATTACCTTGGTTACTCAGGCTTCTTTCTTGGACTTAAGCCTCAAGACATACAAAGCCTTGAAAAACTAGGGATAAGAGCTCCATTTCTATTTCTTTTCAGTAGAAATGGAGAGAAAGGATAGAATTTCAAAAGTTGCACTATAGAGTTGGGAAATAAAAGGTGACAGATGAGATTATCTATGTAAAAATAGCGGTAAATCATGTGATATAACCTAAACCTATTTGAACAAAACCAGAACAATTCCCATGCTTATGCAACAACCATATGAAATTTAAGTCTATTCTTTCTCAGTTAAATTTGATCTATGATGGAGACATACAATAGTTCATACTTTACCCCTATTCAATTTGGTTTTGTGTTGCTTACGCAGACTTTCAGTGAAATGCACAAAATCCTTATTCATTACATGAAATGATACACAGCCTTCTAGATTAAACTGTGGCTTACTGAAATTATCTTTGAATCCTCCTTGTCATTTTAGCATTGCCACCCTGTGGAAAAAAAGTTAATATAAAGTAATAAGTCTGCTGTCACTTCCAGTGTTAGATTATATAAATTATAAGATATGGATGAAGCAAGAGGTATTCTGACAAATAGTCACTAGTGTTGCACAAACCCAATGCTATATTGTGTCCCAAAAAGTGAGCTGAACAGGATGGTGCAGTATGGACTCTATGACAGCCAAATTATACTGTGGCCTTACCAATCCATACATACTGAGCTTTATGCTGTCTTTACACCCTAAGCCATAAGATTACAGAATGGACTATTGTCTTAAGACTTGTACTATGATGCTACAATACAAATTAGGTATCCAAGAATGTATCAAGATATATCAACCTTTAAGAAAATCAAAATGCTGTGCTAGAATTAGAGATACTTGACAGTCAATATCTACAATCTCTGCAGGCATTGCTTAGATTCTGTAGCATAGTTCTAAGCAGCATCAACAGTAAACAAAAACAATTATATTAAGGCATAATTTGTCAATACTGAAAGGGAGAGCAATTCAGCCTTTCATCTTGCAATGATTCTAACAAAACCCTAATAAGCAGAGACCTTAAACATGTCCTCAGTATTTTTCCCCCAGACTACTCCACTACTCCCTCACCCTGGATAGCAAAGTGCAAACCTGCTGTGACACATGGACACAGCAACAAGTAAAAGAAAAGCCACTGTCGTTTTAGTGTCTATGATCTAAACTGGCTCTAAAGAGACTTAAATGACTTGCAAAGAACATTTCCAATTTTAGCAGGGCTATCATTGCTATCAGCACAACAAAAATAAAGTGTGCCTCACTCTAAGGGGGAGAAAAAAAAAAACATCTGCATAGTTTGGGTACAAACTGTCTGCCTTGTGGCATTCTCAAAAAGGCAAAGGAAACTTCAAAAAGCTACATCTGTTACTACAGAATGCAAGTTTTGACTCTATTAAGATAAATCATCTTATTTAAAAATTAAGTGCTTTATTATAAACAATCTCACATACCAACATATCTTATTTACCAGTCTTAACTACCTTTCTTAAAAATGTACAGTAATAAAAAGAGTTGTTTTGACTCCAGATAAAAAGTTACAATAAACAATAAAACAAAAATTACTAATATCATGAGCATTTGTTTCAGAATAACACAAAGCTGAAGGGAGGTGAGGGAAGAGGTAAGTCAGACTGATCAAGTATAAAACTAAAAAAGCATTTTTTGATAGGGAAAGTGTGGAAAAAAATAGGATTGCTTTTTACTGAGAATAAATATATTTTCAGTCTCAAATTCTTTAACTCTTGTGGATTTTTAGCAGAACACAGATGTCTGGCACTGCTAAATAAGTGTTACAGAAAAGCCCCCATGGCACAGATTAGCTAATGACTCCCCAGTCAAACAAATTTGATTGTTTTTGTCCACTGAACCATCAGGTTTTCTGGAGAAATTCCTCCCCTTCAGAGTAGAGCCTTGAGGGCTGCAGTTACTGAGACTGACCATATGCTCAGGTTAACATTTCCCCCCTTATTATCACAGGATATTCTGAGTTGGAAGGGACCCACCTAGTTTCTTACCCTTTAAAGAAAAAGGGTCATTCTATCTTTGTAAATCAGACTGAGAATGTTTTTTCACCTGAACACATTTTCAAGATGAAAACTAGCATCCTGCTATGTTTAAATAAGACATTACAGTTCTTTCCCCACATATTCCTGCTCATGGCCCTCCTTTTTGTGCTATCCTTGCTCAAACATCTACTAGAGTATTCTCCAACTTCCCCCTCAAAAATATTCTCAGTTTCTCAAGTGTTCAGTGCCTTTTACCACATTCTCCCCGTCCACTTCCAGGAGGGGGCTGGAAACAGCCATAACTACATAGTGATGACTGCAACTGGTGGAGGAAACATCTCATGCAAAGACACACAGGAGACACAACACTGACTGATTATTAACAGAAGTGGGAAACTGAGAAAAGAAATCTCAGTCCTTCCTAAGTACAAAGTTTGTTAGTGAGTTCAATAACATAAGCTGAAGTATTGTTCCATAACTATGAATTCCTGTTAAAATGCCTTACTCCACTCAAGTTACTGCAACTTTACAACCCTAAGAGAGACTTCTAGCAATATTACAGGCTACAGAAATACTGCAGTCTGTAATGATCACAAAGAAACACTTATGAACACAAAGAAACACTTCAACTTAATTTGTATGAAGTTTGTTTCATTGTTTCAGAAGGACAATGAGTCTAAAAAGAGTTAAATTTTTTTAAAGTATTTAAAGGCTCAGAGCAAAACAACTTCATGAATTATATTTTCACATAGATACAAATTTAATTATTATATTAATTACATAAAAGACAGTCTATCACCCGCTACAAGGAAACACAAATAATTTAGCATTGATGGTTTTTGGAAAATCTGATGGCAAGTTGCTTACTTTACAGCAGGACATTAAGAACAGCTCACAGCTGGCTCTATGTAAGTGAGAATATGATCTCAGAACCCAAGGTACAAGGTGTACAACAATGCCAAATGGCACTTCACAACGATGATTTTGGATGTCTAGAATTTAACGGGTTGGTCTCAAATATATCCTTGGCAAGACAGAGTTACCCACACTCTTCCTGATTCTTCCCAGTACTGTTAAAGGATACCTATTGATTCTGACAGACCACACATCCAAACTGCTTCCAGACTGGGCTCAGCTCTGCACGTTCATGCAGCAATGCTTCAGATCTAGTGATCCCTAATGCAATCAGTTGCATGGACACTATGATACCTAAATATTCGAGTTGAGCCTGAAAACAACACTGGGTGAGAGAACTGTACTATTATGTAAGGGAGTTTAGCTCTATATTATTTTAAATAAAGGAGAATGGACTACTTATGTCAAGAAACAAAACCAGATTACAGTGGCTTGTGTTTTGTCTCATACTGCCACCTACTGACAAAAAGCAAGCTACTTCTCTACAAAACTTTTCTGTTTGCGATTCTTCACATTTCATCTCATAGCAAGATGTGATTATATTTCCTCAGATGCAAAGAAATCTGCAAAACCTTCTACTCTTCCATTCTTACCACCATATAATGCTGGAAGTGTACAGCATGTACAAACATCAAGCCACTATTCATGAGACACTAAAATAAACTCCTGGGCCTACTGCAGAATCCAAGTGCCCGGATATCACCCAAGGAGTGTTGTGAAGGTCTAAATAATTAAAGCTGACAGGTTGTATCAGGTTATTCCTGTACTGTCTGTAGAACCTGTTTATTTATCCAAATCAAGCATAAAATAATTTAACAGAAAAATGTAAGAAATAGTGAAATGACAAACCAGTGAGGATCACTAAATATTCTTTAGCACATTCCTCAAATTCAGTAATTTTGTAAGAGACAAACTGAATAAGCCATTGAAGAGCGTTTTACTTCCTACTTACCCCCTTCTCTGTTGCACAAATATCTGTATTTCCATAAAGCGTTCCAAGACCAATGACTTTGCCACCATTTGTCCGTATATCAATTTTATGGCTCTGAAAAAGGTTTTAAAAAAAGTCATCACTTAGAATAAGCATAATTAAAAAACAAGTTCTTGTTTTTCAAGTTGTACCACATTAACCACCTTAGATGACAAATTCCCATTTTACTGTGAAGGTTTCTTCTCAAGTGATTGCCAAATGTACTTTTTATTTCATAGAATGGTTTGGGTTGGATGGAACTTTAAGATCAGCTCCTTCCAACCCCCCTGCTGTGGGCAGGGACACCTTCCACTGGACCAGGTTGCTCAAAGTCCCATCTAACCTGGCCTTGGAACACTTCCAGGGATGGAGCATCCACAGTTTCTCTGGGCAACCTGTTCTGGTGTCTCACTACCCTCACAGTAAAGAATTCTTTTCTAATATCTAATCTAAACCTATTCTTTTTCAGTTTGAGGCCATTCCCCCTTGTCCTGTCACTACATGCTCTCTATTTTCCCAGTGGAGTCAAACTCAAAACAAGTCACCTTTCCCCTTAATTTTCCATACAGGTGAGTGGTTGTAGTTGGGTTTTTTGTTGTTGTTTTTTTGTCATCGTTTTTGTTTTAACTAGAAAAACACTCTCTCACTATCTGTTGAACGAAGGAACAGGGGAAGAAAGAGGGAACTCAGTGTCTTCCACTGAAGGTGTGTGAGACGCCTGGAAATTCTTGTCATCAATAGCACAGTCACAGAGTCAGAAGTAATTGCTGAACATGGTAACAAAATTAAAGGGTCTCTCTGGTCTCCTTGTCACTGCTAAGCTGATGGACTGTGATAAGAAGCAGGAGAAAAAAATTAAAAAGAAGCAGTACCACTTTCTCAATAAAGAATTTGTCAATAATTCATACTCTGAAGAAGACCTAGATCTCACAACTGTATTTTGGAATTACTGCTGTCCTCAGTTGACCTAGAGACTTGGAAGGGATAGGTGAACTGGATTTTAGCCAATTATAAAATAAGAAAAACCTGCACCACTGAAAAAAAATCTCAATAAAGCAACCCTCAACAAATCTCATTGGCTGAGTAATGCCTACTACACCAAAATTGCCAGACAAAATTCGTTAAAAAACCTCATACAGAATACTCATCTTTTCTGTTGAAGCATTAGCATCCATGATAAAGGAAAGTAGATATGAAATCTCTAGGTCTTTTGTAAAGACATCATAGAGTATACCAAAAATCAGCATGACTTTTGAGGTACAAGTTATACAAACAACTTCTTGCAGCCTGTAGTAATGACAAGAGAATTAGCAGTTGTGATGTTTGCTGGTGCTCTTGAGTGATCCCCACATGACCAGATTTTTTTATTTGAAGTCATTCATTGATCAATGATCTTTTGCTCTCTACTGTGAAGAAATGGTCTCCTGCTTTGTTAGTCAATGAGGTTTGTGAACAGTATGACAGTGAAGCAACACTAAACAGTTTTAATCCATCCAGGAGAGGGCACTGTCACTTCAGTTTGCTCCATAAAGCACATTCCCTAAAGGAGAATCAGGTCTTGTGCTCCACTACAGTATCTAATCTATAACGTTTTTAGTAGTTTTGGAAAAATCGTGAAGGTTAATACTTCTGTCTCTTACTAATGATTCTGCTTCACTGACAATACAGAGTATAACTCCTGAAGCTATAGTAGAAAAAAATGAGTTGCAATCCCTTTACTAGAACTACAGTACTTAAAAACAAGATGAGACTAAAGCCTGGCTGCATGGCTAAGAGATACTGTAACTGAACAGCTGTTTACTCTTGTAAATACCTGTATGGTTGCAATTTTCATTCAAACCCTTCATCTCGCTACTTCAGAGTCAATAAAACCCGAGTGGCAACATATCTTCTCTAGTACTGTTTGTTAAAGCCATCACAGTAACCAGAACAAAGACAAGCAATCACCACTCACAACCCAAAAGAATACTTAAGTTAAAAAAACCGAAAGCCTTATAATTTAACAAACCTTTGTTTTAAAAAGAATTTCAGTTGAAATCTGTCATTCTTTCTTGATACTTTAAAATTCTAGAAGCCTTCTGGGACAGAGTCCTTCCTTTCACCTGAGGCTTAAGGGAGCGAAGAAGCTTCCTGTGGCCACCAAATCAGTGGAAACAGAGGCACACACACAGAGGAAGAATCAATTTTTACATTTGCAGTTTTGCAAATCAAGCAAGGCTCAAAGCTGACAGAAGAAAAAAGCAACACTAAGTTCATCTAAACTCTAGGGAGACCATCTAGGAGCCGGTCACAAAAGCTTCAAACTGGTGACTTTGCAGCCTTCTTTTCAGTTCATTACAGAATATTATTTCACTGTTACTTGAAGTCTCAAGAAAAACAGAGCTGACTCAATTTTTTAAAATTCAAGATTTTTCACATCTCAGACTGTATTTGAGACAAGATTCCCAGGATATTAGTTAGCAGTCTTTCCTCAATATCCACTTTTTCCATGACATCGTGAAAACTTCTTGATATGCCGGCAGGTTGTGATTACTGTTATTATTGCTGGTTAAAACCACCTTGTTTTCTCATATTATGTAGTTTCTCATGCACTGCTATTGTCATTGTTGTACAGAGTAATTTTTAACCAAATCTTTAGACAGGTAACACATAGTTGTTAACTTTTTGTTAGATTTCATTACCTTCACATGACTAATATGGCCAATTACACAGAATCTGAAAGATACAGGTTGTCTGTAGTTCACTGAAGGTGGAGTAAACCCAGCTCTGTTGTATATTAAATCTCCACCTAGGTTCAGTTTCCCCCATGTGTGTTATAAAATCATCTCTTACCACAGTAGAGAAAAATGTCGATTTTTTCCTATCTCAAAAAAAACCCCAAACTTAAACTTCAAAATTGCCATATTTGAAATGTCCTTCTTTTGAGTTTATATCAATTCCTGCAGGTAAAATTCCAATCTTCAAGTCAATTTGATTCCAAGTAGCACCTAAGTCAGGTAAACTGTGATTAGTTTTACAAAAGCTCATGTCAGCAACACTGAAGTCTTAACCTTGAAGAACAACAAGGTCATGATTCTGATATGTACAGTATTTATCAGATATATTTCAGTCAGGTATTTTAGACACATAAAGTGTAACTCCTGATTGAAAATTATACTACAGGGTTTGTCAATAGCACTGATATATCAATTATTAAAAAAAAAAAATCCACAGAAAAAAGCAGCAGCATGCTGCAAAGCCTTGATTGAGAAAGCATAACTATTAACCTTCTAGACAGGAAACCCCAGTCTATCTTTTTTCTTTGAGGGGTGGGGTGGACAGAGATTATTACTGTCACTGTGCTGTCTTCAGCTATCACACATACATGGACTTTGTGTCATAATTGTATGCAATAATTAAAGGTGAGGTGCTACACAGACAGCAATACTATGTGTTACAATGAAAAATATCAGAGTACTTCTCAGCTCCAAAACTGGTATTTAGATTTTTATACTATATTCCACTACACAATCCCCTTTCAAACACTGTCTGAGAGGGGGAGGGTTCTCTGTACCTTTATTGACTGCAAGACACTAGTCCCCTTCTCCGTTTCTATTTTGCAGTTATCACATTCTATTTTCTGAATCTTCACACAGCCAGTCCCTGATGTTTTGATATCCAAATCTAGAATTAAAAGAGTTTTATTAGCAACAGAACGAGGAAAGTCAGATCTCTTTAACACAGTGTTTGATCACTTTATACAGTAACTATATGTAGTAGGGAAAAAAAGCAGCTTCTTTCTTAATTTAGAACCTTCTTGCAAAGTTTGACCATGCACTTTCAATTGCATGACTAGTCACTATCAACAATCCACATTGAAAGTTCAGTAAGCCTGGGTACAAGCCCTCCAGCTTCAGGAGAGGACATTGAGGCAGCAGAGTGACTATAACCTTTGGAAAGGAATCAGCAGGGTGTGGTCCCTTAGTGAAGTTTTATCTTTTTTCTTTTTCAACTCCACCTCCATCTCACAGCTACCCTAGTCACCAGTTCTAATTCAGGAGAATTAGAAATTCTCCTGAGACATTTGGGCACCCTGACATGGGTTTTTGGGGTGGAAGACTGGTAGGTTGCCTGAGATCACACATAGAGTAATAAGGTTCAACAGCACAAACACATAGGCCTTGCTTAGGCCTGTGCTGCTCAACTAGCCAGTGGCACAACCCAAAACTAGGTATAGAAGCATTTGCATGTGTCATTCTTTCCCAGCCTTCTGGAAAGCTGACTTACTCCCCTGGCATGTTTGCCTCTAGTCTGAATCACCTCACCTTGTTACTGTTCATGCTTCCACAAAGAAAAATCACTAGGTCTTGTAGATAATAAAGCAGCAGAAGCATTTTTTTTTGCCACTTGAGCTCACCCCCAAGTCTAAGGAACTGCGAAGAAGTTTGACAATGTTAGGTCTGGGGATTCTGACTATATTGATAATAATTTATATTAATGATCACCATGAAGATTGGCAAAAGATAAAGGCAGAAGTGGAAAAAAAAGTGGATTTCTTCTTCTAAGGATAGAAGGCAGAAAGAAGAAAAAGAAAACAGGATTCAGAAGTGTTTGCTGCAAGATACGTAACTGAAAGACTGAGAGATAGTGAGCCCCACTACTCTCTTAAGAAAAGAAACCTTTACTTAAGCACATGTCAAAGTCTTTCCTTCACCTCCACTGCCCACTAAGGTGACCAGCAATATCAAAAGAAGAATCAGAGTATGCACAACCAGCTTTGCCCCAGTGAGATTGCCAAGTCAGACCTGTGACCCAGCAGAGCCTGAAGATCAATACTGTCACACCACTACTCAGGACAGGTGCTGGAATCATGCTGACAGTAAGCTTGAAGACTGTGAAGCTGAGAGACTGGGAGCTCCAATTAACAACAAATGAAAGTTCTGCCACCTGACAAACCAAGAGAACCCAAGGGAGAGAGCTAAAACACATAACATCTTTGCTGCAAGTGTGTTACCTTATTGCCCCAGTAAGCAAAGAGGTTAAATTTAGTGAAGGATGTAGACTGTGTTCACAAGTAACAATTCCCTAAGAAAGAAGGCTACAGGAGGTGGACTGGATAATTCCCAGAATGTTGCTTTATTTGCAGATACTATTTCCTTAGTCTCTTCACAGAAGACTTCCAAGAAAAAGATACTGTGACCAAGACTGTAGTCAAACTACATCTCTTTAAGTAAACTCTATGATATACTTTGAGGCATGTAAAAGCACAAAACCAGGCCAAGTCGTCTGCTGACTACCATTAGAGGCTCAAGGGCCACCTCTACAAGGTTTTATGTTGGTAAAGCCTAAACAGTTTCACTAGACTAAAAATATCTGAGTGATATCTGAGCTATTTCAATTTGATCAATGCTGATCCACAGGTTCTGAAGGTTAGCCAAAACTTTTACATAAGGTTTTACTTCTCAGGGAGCAGTTGGATTGTTTAAACACAGTTCCCAGAGAGACACAAACAGAAGCACTCTCCAAATATCTACATTTGAAACAGCATGTCCCTGCACAGCAAAAACCTGAAGAGTTCAAAAAGAAAGCAATGTTATTTTTGAAATACAAGCTGTCTTGCCCAAAACTGCTCAATTTCCCCACTGGAGAACTGCGCAGTTCTTCAGAAGATCTACATCCAAGACTTCTGTTATTTTGCTTTCTGAGAAGGGACTCCCAAAAGCCTGTTTGCTTGTGCAAATCTTTGAATTCAATCGGCTCGATACTTCTCTTGCCCTTATTGGTTCTGTCAAAAAGGAAAAGGCCTGGGAGCAGTCAGTTTAGCCACGATACAAACTTACTTAGACTTCTACAAGAATAAGTTTTTATTAAACTTCTGACCCTGTAGCACATATTATGGCCATAATTTGAAAGGTGGGTTAGTAATGTAATCCTGGCTGTATCAAACATGGGTGCTAAAAGAAGACACAGAAGTCTGGAAATTCATGAGCGTGCTGTTAAGAAACACCAGGGATTTCTGAAAATATACTTTGATCCTCTGCAGAGTCACAGCACTTTGCTAGCCTTGATATAGCAAAAATGAGTGGACAAGGAATTGAGTCCCCCTGTCTCACAGACTTCCTCAAGAAGTGATATACATCTCCAAAAAGAAGCAGGCTAAAAGCTCAGTAATATTGCCAATGAAATTTTAACAAGAAGGAACAGGATACAATCTGTTTCAGTGCAAAAACTGCAGAAATAGCCAGTTTGATTCCTCCTTAGCAAAGACAAGGACTGAAGCCAACTTTAGCCACACAAACCTCAAAGAATACATAGAAAGCTATAATTTTTGAAATAGACTGAAAAATTATTTTCAAGTGACTCAGCAGCCCTAGACTACTAGAATAATCTCAAATTATGGTTATACAAGACCTCAGTTGAGTTTACTTCTGAGTACTCAGCCAACGTACATTAACCAGAAATCAAAGATCTTCAGGTTTAATTAATTAGCACATGCAGTTCAATATGCCAAGACACAGGGTTCTCACTATGTGCTCCAAACCTACAGCCTTGTGTCTACACTGTTCCTGGACTAAACAGATAACATATATATGAGGCCTGAAGGAAAACAAATAAACTAGATTAGAGAGGAATTCATTGACATCTAAAATCTATGAAGCTTAAACGAATCAGAGGATTATCAGATCACATATGATACTGAAATACTATACAGTGCTTAAAACTAGACCCTAAAACAGAAATAGAGGACCTGTTAGTATTTGCCCTACTAAACTGCTTGCAAGTTGCCTTTGGTTTAAAATGCATACTTAAGTTGAGCATCTAGCATCTTCCACACATGCTCTTCCGGCTCTAAGGAGTTGTGGTGGGGGAAAAAAAGTTTTCCCCCTGGAGTTAAAGAAATAGTAACCCCCGAGGGGGTGGTGTCCCTTGGAGTTGGGCCAATCAGCGCTCCTGCAAAATATAAACATATCACAACCAGACTGGAAAAGAAGGAGGAGGTAGTTGTTTGAAGGGAAAAATGGCCATGTTCTAAAGCCACGAGGAGAGGGGTCCAGAGCCCTGCTGGGGGCTAGGCCCCCACTCAGCCCCGGCTGGGGGGCTGCAGGAACTTGGAACAGTGTTAGACTGGGCCAAGTATCTGTAGCTGGAAAGCTGGGAGTTTTTCTCCACTGTGAGTGGGCAGCAGGAGCAGTGGCAGAGACAGCAGTGAACAGAGGGTATGGCTGAAAGCCAAGAGAGAAGGAGATGCAGCAGAGATGGCATGCAGCAACGCAGAGAGAGCTCCTCCAAGGAGAGAGAGAGAGAGCCAGCAACAGAGCAGGACTAAGCTCTACAGAGAGAGAGTTTGGGGTAAGAACTGAAACAAACTCCCCAAACCCCTCTGAGACCTCCTAGAGAGGAGGAGGAGATGGACTCCTATTTGAGAGGAGTCTTGGAGTGCTGCAGCACTGGAGAGAGAGGAGCTAAGAAGCTCAGACATCCTGGAGCTGGACCAGGATGGCCAGATGGAATGAGGAGGGGGTGACCTTGCTCCCCCCGCTGCTGCTGCCAAGCTGGCAGTTGAGACAGAGCACAGGAGCTCTGGTAGAACTCTTGAGGCAAAGACTTTCAACTGAAAGCTGCCCGAGACGTTCTGACTCAGAGGTAAATCCCCCGAGGAAGGGACTTTCATGAAGACGCCCCTGCACTTTGTGATATGCCCATGGTGAAGCAAGTTTTGTCCCTGCTGGCAGTCCATGGGTGAGACTTTTGTTTGGAGTCAAAGGGTTGAGAGGGATAGAGGAGACCCCCCTTTTGTGTATTGGAAAGAGATCCAACTACAATGATCCAGCTACAGCTGCTGCATGGAAGAAGAGAGGCTGCTGCCCTGAGAGTCGAAAGGATCTTTCCTTTTCCCTTCTGGACTTCTATTGGAGGGAGAAGAGATCTGATCCACTGTAAATACTGATATATCATACGAGAGATAGTTAAGATTGTATATATAATTATATTTATTTGTATAGTGATTGTAATATAATACCCTTTCCCCCCATATTGAGTCTTGTGTTGTGTCTGGAAAACCCATCTCACACTTAAGTGAGATGTGGGAGGGGGGGTTTGGACTCGGGAATTGGATTTTAGGGCTCTCAAACTACGACAGAAGTTTTAGATGACTTACAGCTTCCTGGATAAGCTCCAGCCTAAATTGCGAAAGCTGTTATGAAATGCCTTAAATTCCAAAATGAAGAAAGAAGCTAGAACACTGTAAAGACATTCACATCAACTTCTCAGCTTCTTACAGGTAAGTGACAAAAAGAGTTCAGACAAAAAGGTCTAAGCAGAGCAGAGTTAACATCCTTCTCACACATTCAAGACAGGCCAGAGAAAAGCCAAAGTCTTGGCAGAGCAACAACAGCTCCTTTCTGGTTTGAGATGTGTTTTTACAAGGGATAGGATCTTTTGCTTATGCAATGATATTTAATGGATAATTCTTTTCTAAATAAACAAGAAGAGCAACTCAAGCACAAGTTAGAGGTGAAAGGACACATAGTAGAACCTCACTGGCAAGCAGCAATTCTACTTCACTGAGTAAAAAAAACAACTTTACATTTTAGGAAAGATATCCCCAGATATGCTTGGATAACAGCATGAATAGACAATACTAATATCATGCTAATTATGGGGTGACAAACAGCAACTCATGGAAGGGCATTTCAAGGGCATTTCAATCCACAGACTGTCCACGGAACCTGAACTGCATGAGCACAAACCCAAGTGGAACAGCTTAGAAACCTACAAATTAAGAAAAACTGTTTCAAGACCATAAGATGGCCTGCAGTGTTGGCTGGCATTCAGAATATAGTAAGAATCTCAAAGACAGGACAAAAGTTAAATGATCTTTTTCCATCAATTAGGATTCATTATTGAGACCTTTAGGAAGGTTTCCCACATTGAAACTCTCTATGAAGCCTGAGATTCTCCAGATATTAACACAATGAATTCTATTCCCCAGGATAGAATTGACTCAGTCACTCAGAGATCCTGGAGAAACTGAAATATTAAATGATCAACAGCTACAGTGGGCAGACACACCTGGTACCAGAGAATTGAAGGGTAAAAAAACAGGTTTGTTTGATTCTCAGTAATTCTGGGATGGACTCTATGAATGTACTACAAACAAGACAAAGCAATCTTTGCATTTGCCAAGCAGAGGATAAAAAGGGGGGAAAAAACAAACTAAGACTGTAAATGAAAATTATTAGTGAAGAGTCAAAACTACAAGTCCTTGCAGAAAGGAGTCCTGTTCAGTGACAGAGTCAATGAATATAGAGATAACAGCTGATCTCTTTAAGAGAATGAACTTGGATTTTCAGGTATCTTTAACAATATCCTTAGTTCTATACTGTCTTTCAGCTATAAGCTATGCACCACCTTCAACACTACAACAATTTGGAAATTAGCACAAATAGCAAGGTTGAAAAATTTTATCAGTAACACCAAATTTTTGAGACTAGTTAAAAACTCACTGATGAACTGCAGAAAGACCTTGGAATACCACCTACTAAAATGATAAAATAGCAGGAAATTGAATTGTGGGACTGTGGCAAGAGGCAGAGAGTTTACCAGGAAGTTTTCACTCTGCAACTGTTTACATGTGTGCAGGGACACCCGGAAGAGAGATTCATTGAGGGGTTGAGCTGTATGAGGCTCTGAAAATCCTGATGAAATAGCATTTATGTTTGTTCTGCTCTTACTCTTCCCTGAGCATGTTTCTGACTGCTACCAGAGAAAGGACAGTGGGCAGCTGGACTTGTGGTACAAATCAGTACAGCCATTCTAACACACTGAGGGTAGGAAGGGTGAGATGCCCCTGATTTTATTTACAAACTATATCTGTCCATATTAGTTGCTAGGAAACAAAACAGACCACATGTTTCAATAAACATATTTAAGAAACACCCCTTCAGTTACAAACAGTGTGAAAAAAAGTAAGTTACAGGAATGACTACGGCTGGAAAATGTGAGAATAATGTTATGTCAAACCCATGGCACTTCTCCAGTTTGAATTATATACAGTTCAGGTCCTTCTAAAAGGAAACAACGGGAAAAAAGCACATTGCAGAATTTCCCCTAAAATACAAAGGGGAAAAAGCAAGATAAAATAAAGGTGCCATATGTCTTTGCTGTATCATGTTCTACAAAAGTCACAGATGACACAGAGTTTGCAATCTGATGACTGCTTTAAACTTTGTAACTCAAGTGGGGCATTTTGTTTGTTTGAGGGGTTTTTTTGGCACCTGTTTTGCCTAAAATACATTTTGGGTTATGAGTTCATTATTTATTAAAAATAAAAAGTTGTGCTGATGGTGAGGAAATAGCTGCAACGTTATTGTATCTTAGAGTTACAAAGGCACCATAGATTAAATAGGATTAAATCTGACTTCTAACAGGTATGGGCACAATCTGCAGAGCTCCGGTTTAGCTTTGAGCACTTCTACTTGCACAAATCCATAGGAAATAAACGGGAACAGCCCTTGGAATGCAGGCGTGCACAGCACATGCTGAGGATGCTGCCTCCGAGCCGAGGTCACGCCTTTTCTGGAGCAGCAGGTGCCAGAGCAAAAACAGTGTGCTGTAAACTACCGCTCACCAGCGGGAGCTTCAGCGCTAACTACTGCTGACAAAGAGGTCCGCAAATCGAAAACAACCAAAACATATATCCAAACACCCACGGAGTCAAGAGACAGAAAACCCGGGGCGTTCTTAACGCCCTGATTCGCCGGGGCACGATGCCATGCCCGCACACCGGCTCCCAGCCGCAGCAGCGCCCACCCAGTCCCCGGCGAGAACCCCACCGGGGGCTCCTGCGCACCCACCGAACTTCACCGGCGTCCGCACCTCCACGGCGGCCTTGCTGTCCACGCCGTCCGCCACGATCGCCACCTGCCCCAGCGCCTCGTCGTGCTCCACCCGCACGGGCTCCCGCTCCCGCCCGCGGGGCGCGGGGCTCCCGCCGCTCACCGCCACCAGCACACGGTCCGCGCCCGGCCAGCGCTGCGGGTCCAGCGGGCGGACGCTCACCTGGCACGGCAGCCGCACCCGCAGCCGCCCCCGCGGGCTCACGGGCAGCGCCCACTCCCGCGGCGCGGGCGGGCCGGGGCCGCTACGCCCGCGGCGCGGGGGGACGGGCGGCGCCCACCGCCCGCCCGCCGCCCGCACGGCCAGAGCCGCCCAGCGCGGGACAAGCGCCCTCATTGCCGCCGGCGGGGTAGGAGCCGCCGGGAGCCGCGGTAGGAGCGCGCGGAGCGCCCGGGACGGACAGGACGGAGCCGCTCCCCGGGAACGGCCCTGACCCCCGCCCGAACACGTGACGCGGCTGCACGCGGGGAGCGGCCCCGGCGCGGACGGTAAACAGGCCACGGCCGCGCCGCGGGGGCTGCTGGGAGCTGTAGTTCTGCAGCGCGCGGGGAGAACCACGGCCGAGTCCGCGGGCCTATCGGCGAACGGGGAGGGCGGGGCATCACCCGGAGTCTGCTGCGATTGGCCGGCGGGGAAGGACGCTGAAGCCAATCAGGAGCGGGGGCGGGCGGGAGGATGTGGCCCGGTTGCCCTAGCGACGGGGACGCCGCTCTGGCCGGAGGGCCCCGGGGGGCCCCAGGGGCCGGAGCCGGACTGGGATTGGGATCGGGGCCGGGGCCGGGAGAAGGAAAGCCACCGCTCCGACGTTGAGGCGGGAAGCGAATCCAGCGGCGGCGCCTCAGCCCTGTTTGAGGAGTTCCTGAGTGCGACCCCCGGCGCGGGGCCCGGGGCGGTGCCCTGTGCCGTGCGTGAGGACACGAGGTATCCCGGGGCGTGAGGGCCTTCTCCACGGTGCCTCAGGCTGGAAGTGGCGCTGCCAAGCGTTGGTTTCCAGTGGGAGAACCGTGGTGGTTTGGTTTCAGCCCTCTCGGCTCCCTGTCTCGGCAGCCTCTGCGCCGCGGGATTTGACAGCGGCGAGGAGGAAGCAGGATGAGAGGGATGAGAGCGGGGTAGGCGGCAGGGCTCTGGGTCGCAGCCTGGCAGAGAGGCTAGCTGCGTTAAAATATCCTCGGTCAGAGGGTGAAGAAGCAGTTTGGCAGCTCTGCTGGAAAACCAGGGGTTCTTTTTTCGCAAGGTGGTAGTGCGAATCTCCAGAATCACTCTCTGTCAGTGAGTTTTGATTAATGTACTATTTATTGTGACTGCTTTTTAGCAGTTCTAAAGCAAGGCAGATAAATATTTTCCTGAGCTCTGTACAGACGGGCCATGAGAGAATTGTCCTTACGGGGTTTACAAACAAGGGGGAACCATTTAATTCAGTTTAAAGGACTTTTTCGGAGTTCATAGCCCCCATTATCATTGTATAACAATTAAAAATAAATGAGGTGGGGCAAGTGAGCAACAGATGATGTGGACTGCATTCATATCATAGGTATAGTTTACTGCCAATAACAGAAGCAAAATATGCACAGTAAGCTGCATTGTCTTAGCAGCATTGCAACAGAAGAAATAATGAAGTCTAGGTGTGTTACTTCACTATTGCCTCCCTTTTGCACTCCATGCGTTGTTTTTCTTCTTTTTCATAAATGATCATGCAAACATGATACTTACTCGTCAAACACTTCAGTGTCATTAGCCTTATTTTCATTTCTATCACTGTCTGGCAGTGGTTATTTATGAGCCTGAAATGACATCTCAGTGTCATGTCAAGAGGAAAGAATATGGCCCTGGCTTTTTGGTCCATTGGTAATTATCACTGTGGAAAGTTTAATAAAGATCCATATTTGTCAATAAAGCCCTTCAAGTTAAGTTTTTTTATTGGTTTACATCGTTCAATCTCAAAAAAATTCTTAGATGAAACACAAAAAGGGCCAGCCTGCCTAATGATAGTTTAGTACAGAAAAATAGAATTCTAGAAAGTCAAAAATGCATTGAGAAATATCTTGGGACATGATGGAGGATGGAAGTTACTTTTTTCAAGTCTTCAGAAATAGTTGATTTTGGGGGGAAAAAATACTACAGAATTCTCACTCTTAAGACTAAATACCAAATTTGAACGTTAGGTGGTTTGCCAGGGAAACAGTTACAGACAAGGAGTCTGATGCAATGTGCAGGGATTCCACTAGATGACAGCCAGCTCAGCAACTGACTCTGTAGTTCGACTGTTCCAAGGGAATTCGGTCTCTAGTTAAGTCGGGCTTAACCACTGCCCCCGTTTATCCCTGGGCCAGTGCTGCTGTTCCTCGTCCCTGGCTCCTACCTCCTCTTAAACGACAGTGCTGCTTTGCCATGGTCCCCTCCTCCTCCAGGGTCTTGGTACTTGATGCTCCTCGTGTGGGCAGAGGTTTATCAGTACCCACAACCCACAGTAAACTGTGCTCTGCATCATCTTTAATACTGTCAGGTTTTGTGGAGTTGAGAACTTTGTTCAAGAAACCATTCCAAGACACTTCAGCTATGTTTGTATTTCACTGTTGGTGTTGGACTTTCTCATTAGATACAGTCTAAGCATACTTATATGGCGAAAAATGAGAAGAACAGAGAAAAAATATTTTCTGAGAAGAAATTCTTTCTCTATACATATGAAACCTCATGTTTTTAATGTTTTACTTATCTATATTTTTGCATATTGATTCAGTTTAACTTTCATACTCTTGTTTGGATCAGCTGGTATAGCATGTAGCAGACTCTAACAGTAAAATGAGATTTATTTTCATCTTCAATTTTCTGACTTGTTATTTGCAGGAAAAGAAAGCTATATCAAATTTACAAGTCAAGATGTAATTAGAGCTCCACTTTCGAGATACCTGCATGATTCCATGATTCCTTAGCAAGTTACAATGCTTATTTGCCATTTTGGCACATATCAGTGCTGTTGTAAGTCAAAGAATATTCAGTATTTCATGCAAAAGATAAAAAAGCCCTAGAAGTTATAAAGTTATATAAAATAGGTTTTGAGCCAAAGCAAAGAGGTGCTTTTAGGTGAAGATGAGAGAGAGATTTCAAGGGAGGAGGCATTAAATAAAAAGGATCTATGAGGGAGGCTATAGAAGGAATACATTTTTTTAACTTTTGTATTTGTAATTAATCACAGAATAATCACAGACTGCTACAAGTACCCAGGGGGTGTAAACTTAGTCTGCCTGGTCAAGACTGAGTTTACCCATCTGCTATAATTGTATTGAAGAATCAATGTGACTTCACTTCCTAGGAAGAAAGGAATACCACCTTTATTGGTATTTTGTATTTTTTTTAGTGGTGTTTTTCTGAACTGTTTCCTTGAACCTTTTTAGTTCTCAAGGCATGCCTAGGGTTCAATGTGTAGAGAAAGTGTATTTTGTTTGGTTTTCCCTCTGTACTTTAGCATGAAAAAGCACACAGTGGTTTGGATTTCAGGGATTTTTTGTTTGTTATGCTCCCAGAAACTTTCTGAGGAAATTAAGTTCCTCATGGAAGCCATGCTAAATGGGAAGTGGCAAATCTTACCATTCAAATTCTTCTCATCTTAGCCATATCTAATTAGAACTACAGCAGATAAAGTCTGTGTGTGGCTCAGAGGGATTCCAACACACATAGCAGAGACTTGAAAACAAGGGTGGTAAACAGTGGAACTTTTCACAAAAATTAAGTTGTTCAGGTACACAGTGTGCTCTCACTTCCCCAAAGTAGTTGTCTGTGAGATTGTACAGTCTGATCAAACAATCCATTCTAATTTACATATTTGTTACCATGTCCTATCTTACATGATGTGACTTTAATTTTAATTATAATTTAATGTTGGCATGGCTTTGTCATTTAAAGACACATCCCTTCATGCTGAAGCACAGGCTCTGCCCAGTTAAAACAGAAGATCTGCTGCTTTAACTTTTGGAAAGAAGCATTAGAATTGAATTGAATAAATCTATGTGATTGAATAAATCTATGCTACTCCTATGGTATTAATATTGTCTGTAGGTCTTTTCCCTTCTCCTTGAAGAGGATATGGTAGAACTGGAAAAATTTTGGAGAAGGATGATAAGGACATGGAAGGCAGAGAAGGGCTTTCATGCCAGTGACAGCAGGTAGATTGACTGCTTCAGCCTAAAAAAGGATTGTCAAATGAAGATACAACATTAGAAATAAACCTAGTGGCATAGAAAAGTTGTGATTATTCAGTGGCTCATCCAGTAAAAGAACTAGGAGCCATCAAGGAGCCATATTCAAAAGCAACAAGAAGCACTGGTTACTCATGTCATGCAGAGGTAAAATCAAAATCTCCCTTCCACTGGATTTTGCCAATAACTGAAAGTTTGCATGAGTTCAAGGAGAAAGGAGATGAGTTCAGGGAAGCATCACCACACCATGACTGGTGGATACTTCTGTCCCTCCCCAGGCACCCAGTGTTGGCTGGAATCTCTGTGCAGAGCTAGATCAGCTTCTGGTCTGATATCACTGTTCTTATGTTCCAACTGCATTACATAATTTCTCTAACTAATGTCGTCTTTCAGAGTAACTTTTATTTTTCAAGATTTATGTGCAAAAGGAGGTAGCATGAAGATGTACATAAATATCCTGAGGTTTAGATTGGATATTAGGAAAAGTTTCTTCACTGAAATTGGAACAGAATTCCCAGGGAAGTGGTTGAGTCACCACCCCTGGAGGTATTTAAATTATGTGTAGGTGTGGCACTTAAAGACATGGTTTAGTGGTGGACTTGGTAGTGCAGGGTTAACAGTTGGACTCAATGATCATAAGGATCTTTTCCAAACTAAATGATTCTATGCTTCTAATTCTACAAATGCAAGGGATAAAATAAAGTTTAAAGGGGTTCATCAGTCACTTAAATGTACTTCCCTCAACAGAGACTTTTACAAATTTTGTGTCTTCTAAATTAGTCTAGTTGATGCATTCATACATGGAACTGCATCTCTTATTGCTCAGAATCAAATTTTACTGCTTTCACATCTGTCAGTCTGGAGTCAATGCAGCAAAGTGTCACCTACCTGAATTCTGCAATGACTTGTGTATGGACATTGCTGTTTGCTTAAGGAAAGATGCTGAAACTAGTTTGGGCAATCCAAGTTCAGACTTTTATTATTATTGCTGTCCTGAAGCTGTTTCACAAGACAATTCTCAGCCTCACTTGACCCAGGTTCCAAAATGGACTTGTAATTCCCATTCTCTGCAATTCTGTGTCTTGGATCAAGGTTGTGATATTATTTGCAGTTCTGCAGTTTGAAAACGTTCATATTTGTTGAACTATTCTGTAAAGTTAGAAATCATGCCAACTTTCATTTCTATTTCCATTAGACAGTTTATTTATTAGATACTGCAAATGTACACATTTTCCACTTTGCTTTTTGAACTTTATATATCTGATTTTGTATAAGCTGAATTTTAAATTTAATTATGTACCAGGCAATGGAATAATGCTAAACTTATTTTAATGTCCCATAAACATACATAAACATACATAAACAGACTGTTTTGTTACAGTCTGTTCCCTCTTACAACAGAGTGGAGACAAGGGCTTGTCGCACTAGTTAAGGCTGTCTAATGATTTTTCTCTGTCTCAGCTGTCTATAGCTGTGTCTTAATATCATATTATAGACTTTTCAGATTCAGAAGTTTTTTTTGTTCTCTCCCTGCCCAGCAAACTGGAGTCTTGGTGAAGACTTTTTTGTACTCCTGTACTCTGCAAGGAAGTGTATTTTTGACCGGTGTCAACTGTGTGTTTCACATATGAATATTGACAAAAGTGCCTACATCCATAAAACTCGGAGATTTTGGCATTGTTCTGCTTAGAGTTTCTGCCACAGTGCTTTTCCCTCTGTCTAAATTCTTCCAATATGTTCAGAGGAACAAATAAAGCAGCAGCAACCATAAGTATAAGATGTATATGCTAAAATATTCAACAATTCTTTATAGATGAAAATTGCTCTCAGTTTATAAATGTGTATACATGTTTATGTACAGTAATTCAGAGTTTATTTCTTGGCCCCTATGATGTTTACAGTTATTTCACAATGTTTTGACTCCTCCTGGAGGGATCATGGAATTGCTTTTTTTCCATAAGCAAATACAGACACTGAAATCTCTCTAAAAGTCAAAATGTCCCTGAAGGAATTCCAAACAACACTGAAGAAATTCATAAACTTCTCAGTTTAGCTTTCACTACCTTTATAGAGAAGTGGCATTTCAAAAGGTGAATACAAACAACGCAACATATTTGTATCCATTTTCCCACCACAATTATAAAAAGAAATTATGTTTTTCTTAACTGTCAGCTTTCTGGCTGTGCAATGCAAAATTGCTCCAGCTGTTTGATTGGAGTAATATGGTATATACTACTGAAATACTCTCAAAATTTTTTCTTCATTTTATTTGAGTTTTAATTTTGTTTATCCTTGATTTATAATTAAAAACTCTCTTTTAAGAAGGAGAAAGGTCTCCCATATATTATGTGAAAGGCTGAATGGTGTCAAGACTGAATAATTTGAAGTTAGTTCTGCATCTTTAGCAGCTGATATGGGTTTTATAATGATTTTGTCCCACAGCAGAATACAATGTTCTCTGCATAATAGTTATCCTGCATAATAATTAGCCTAGAAAGATCTGCTGGTGTCAAGTGAACATTTGCAGAAGTTGGCAGTCTTTCTACCAAAAGTTTGAACTAAAATGCTGTGATACTGATTTGTCCATTCTCGTCACCTACAGACAACTTCAATGAACTCGTGAAGGAATTCTTGAATTCCTCCATCTCTGCTCCATCTCTGCTTTGCACTATGCTTTGCTCTACAAATGCTCTGTGCCTCCCCTGTCTCACTATGTCATGGCAAGATTTCTGAGTGCCTCAGAAATCTGTCTTTCCCTCTCTTTCCTCTGCAAGATACTTATTGCCTGTCTTTGGTCGTCCCATGTCTCTCATATCTTGCTCCTGAAATGTTTTGTCTTCTTTCATGCTGCTTCATGCAAAAGGTTGGTATTTTAAAACTCTCTGAATATACAAAACTCTTAAGATACTCTTATGCCAGAGATGGGCTTGTCAGCTATTGATTGGCATCTGATAGACATTGCTGCCTTATCAGGGTACCAGGAGCATTGTATCCCCTTGTATTCTACCTCCCATTTCCCTCTTCCATCTCAGCATTTTCACACACCCCAGAGAGTTCTGATGATAGATGCCTGGGAACATATTTCTCAAGTGCTGTACTTGAGTGTTTACACTTTGTGTAAACACAAAGTGAAGTTACATGAAGTTGTACTGATTTTATGGCATTAGGTGTCATCTTGCTCAGAAGCAATTAAAGAATATCCTTGATCTAACTGTTCCAAGTGCAGGTATCTTAGAAATTTCTGTTCCTAAATCAGAACTATGAACATGGGATTTTCTCAAATATAAATATAGGGAAATTATCTTTTCCAATAACCCTACTTGTTCCAACCTTCTTTTTTCTCTCTGTGTGTGTTTATTAAAAGACTGTGTTATGTAATTTGAAAAAGAGCTTTCTTCAGAATAAAGCTTATACCAAGCTATGGTTTTGAAATTTGGATTTTAGCTTCTTTTAAAGCGACTTCTTTTGGGTAAGAAAAAAAGATATTCCCACACTAACTAGGGATCAAAATACAACTTAAATCCTGTGAGTTTTATTATTACTCTTGAATTAGTTCACTTGGATATTTTTCAGGATCATATTATTTTAACAGAGGTCATATATTGAAAATGTAACCTGGTACATAACTGAAATGTTAGTACTACATAGGAGCTCTGATATTAGGAGATCTCAGAATAATGATTTTTTCCAGTATTTTTCTATCTCCTATTCTCAGATTGTATATCCTGTTTTCCCATTTTGTATGCTTTCAAGGTTTATTTGATGAGTTTGGGTTTTGTGTTTGTTTAAGTATGGCCATGAAATGCCTTACAGACATGAATAACTTCAGTGATATTCCTCACACAAGTTAGACCAGTTCTTGTCCTCAAGATCTCCGTGTTTTGTGAAGGGGCTCCTTTTCAATGTAATTACTCCCTACCAGGTCAAGGGACACTGAAGGTTGGGCTTATGTTGAATGGAGAAAAGAGGAAATACATTCCTGGATTAATTTTATGGAAAACACGAAGTTCATAGCACTTGGAGACTTTCTGTATAAAGACAAACCTGAAGGCAATGGCTGGCTCCCATATAACAGATTTTAAAACTCATCTGGTCAAAGCCCTAAGCAAGTCAATTTAGTCTTGAAGTTAGCCCTGCTTTGAGAAGGAGATTGGACTAGATGACCCCAGAGGCCTTTTCCAGCCTAAATCTGTTATTCAGTGTGTGTTCTTTAATATTGTTTTGCATGTTGTCTAACATTTTATGTGATGGTAACACAGCCAAATATTAGAGGATTTTAAAAATACTCAAAAGAATGACAGAGTGGTAGTGCAGCCTCTTACAAGTCTTTCATGAAGTTGTAACTGTAGGCTTGCCCAGGTTGCTCACATTGTGACTTGTGTTGTTTGAATGTGGGTCTCACATGTTGATGTGCTTTTTTCACTACACATTTATCTTGCACAGTCATGTACATCCCTGGATCTAATGAACTGTATTTTGGTATTTTTATTGCTTCCTAGAACTTAAAACTATGAGTCAAGATGGTGAAGAAAGTTCCAGTGTCATAGAATTTGCAACTGAGAATGAGCAACAATTGACTCCAACAATCTATAGCCAAGACGAGGGATCCACTGACATAACAGCAAGTCCTGCATTTCAGTGTTTAGATGAGGTACCATGTGCTCCATCTTTCCCTGTCTGTAACAGTGCATATTGTGTCCAAATGTATTAATCTGAAGTGTATATTTTGTTGTTAACAATGGAAGGTTATTACCATAGACCATCTACAGTCTCCCCACATCTTCTCTGATTTTTTTTCTAAGTGGTAAAAAAATTTTGTGAAGCAGTAACATGCATAAGGCATATTCTTGTCAGGGATGCTGTGCTTAATAGATAATCATGTTATTTTTTCCAGTGGTCATGGCCTTAAAGAAAATGAGAATAGAGAGGTCTTGGTTTTGGTCTTGTAGTATTCTAGCTATAGAGGTAATTGCATCATGATTTGTAGAAAGGCTTCACAGCTGCTGGAAAAATCCCAGGTAAGTGCCTGCTGAGGCACTAGTAACTGATGATAATAGAATAAACCTTTTGGAACTCAGTTTCTTTTACAGGATTTTCTGTGTTAAGGAAATTTTCAGAATACTAGAAATATTTTAGAATTTAAGATATCAAATACATATGAAATGAAATCCTTAAAAGTGTAATGCCAGAGGAGTCATTAAGAGGTATCTAATCCAAAGTTTACACTAAGTAGATTCTCTGCAGATAGTAGCCTAATGTATTCTTTAAAACTTTGATGAAGATAGCTCTTTGTGTATCCTTTTTCAGCATTTCACCATTACCAGAGTTTTAAAAAATAAAGATGTTCTCCTTAAATCCCAGTTTAAATTTCCTTTGGAGTGAATAATGGAGCTTTCTTCTTTCTTTCCCACAGTGACAATGGAGAGCAGTCAATTTCTGCCTTCTTTATAATAAAAAAGTACATTCTCTTGTATCCTTAGGAGGATTTGTTCTCAGAGTTCTTACTTACAGTTGCTTTACTTTGGGCTCTTTCCAACTTGGATGTGTCAGATCAATTTGCTAGCCCAGCTCTCTCTCACTACCTAGGACCCAAGGTGGTTAGAAAGGAAGGGCTGAGATTTTGTAGTGAAGGGGAAAACAGGACTGGCCTTTTCCTATCCTGCCATTAGATCATACTGAGGCTGCACAGTCTGTCTCTCTCTAATCCCTTGTGCATTCAAGAGGCATAGAGATCTTTGCTTTCAGTCCAGTGCCAGTAAATGGTGAGCCCACAGCTTCCAGAAGTTTGGCTTCCAGTATTGTTGCAGCACAACCCCCCTTTCTTCTCAGTCCAGGGCAGTTGCAAAAGTCCAGGACAGCTCAACTCTCAGGAGAGTTGACCTCTCACCTTACAGAAATCCTCGTGACTACTGAAAGTATGGAAACTGCACTTTGGGGAGTACTTAATTCTCTAGCTACTGCCATAATTTTTCTATAAATTTTCAGTTGTGGTTGAATTTTTGTGACATTGAAAAGAAGCATATGCCTAATACAAGATATCTTTACCTGCCCCTCCCTCCACCCTACCCATGGCCCCTTCTAAAGTGTATTCTACCTTTCTGTTTTGTTTTCTTCATTTTTAATCATGGTGAAAACCTATTTTTCTGGAGTTATTCTATAAAGTGATTAGATTGTTTGGCCCATTTTTTTCTCCACAAAAATCTTTCTGAGGAGGTTATTCTGCATATCAAATTTAAGGGTAACTTGTTTAGTTCTGATAACATCGTAAACCATTAAAGTGGGAAATATGGGGTAACCTTAGTATTAGATGTGCAAACTCAGGAAAAAACATGCTGGGAAAACTAAAGTAAGCAGTTTGCATAATATTGCATAAATGAGGTCTTTCAGTAATTCTGTCAATTTTTAAAAGGGAGCTATGACTCATTTATTCATATTACCATAATTTTTAACAGTTCATACTTGTGCTTTACGGGTGAGTTTGGCTTTTCATCACTTACTCACATTTCTTCTCTTCCACTGACATGTTTGTTTTCCTTTGTTGAACTTTGTACATAATTCAGGGATAAATATATTACTTTGGTCACCATAGAGGTTCTTGCATTGACTCTGGCTTCAACTTCTTGGAAGAGCTTTCAGAATTTTTTCCACAGAAGAAGAATTGTATCGTATTGTCTCAATTTTACTGACTAGTCATTTATGCCTGCATAGCAGAATATACTTATCAGAAGGGACACCTTTTGTCATTAGAAGATTTATTTGAGAACACGTGTATCCCCTCTTCCAGTTAAGCCAGTCTTGTTTTTATTATGTAAACAGCAGATATGCAAACATATAAAGAGCAAGAAGTCAAACATGCACTTTCTCTCTCCTTCAATTTTAATAACACATAGTAACATTTCTTAGCCTTGTGGGTTGGGTAAAAATATTAAAAACAACAGAGGTTTGAACAAAGGCCACTCAGTTCATTATGATTTGCTTTTTTTCATCAAGGGTTGCTTCTTTTCACCAAGTGTTTTTCTTTATCACCAAGTAGACATCAGCCTATTCTGTTGGTTAGAGGACTGCCATACATTTACTAAATGAACTTTCCACTTCTTTGAGCCTTTGTTGTTATGTCCTTGAAATAAAGACATTTGCACTGACACTTAATTGAATTTTTTGACTTGTGAATCTTTCCTTGTATCCTGTTTTCTTCCAGTGTTAGAATTAAATCAATCTGCATCACGTCAAGAACTTTCATGGAAAACTACATAGTCTACTATCTGTGTGATGAAAGTAATGTATTGCTTGGATAAATGCTACATTAAGATGCAATAAATTATGCTGTTTTTATTTTTATTTTAGTGCATTATAGACCATGTATATATAATCTGATTCTTAAAAGGCAGTAAAAAAAGGTGTTGATTTTTTCATGTACATTATCTAAATTTCAAGAGCCATTAACTTTATTAAATGAATATTTTACTAGCAGTTAGCTTCAGCAAAATGGTCTGAATTTATTCTCATTCTTTGCCTGCAAATTTATGATTTTTTTCCAACAGATGGTAATCCATTTAACATCTTCCTTTATCCTTATATCATCCTCTTTACAATACTGCTGTTACTGCTAAAGCAGCAGACAAACTGAAATTGTCATTTGAATGGATAAAGCAACAAAACATGACACAAAATTGGATTAAATGCTCAAAATGACAAGATCAGACAGAATGAAAATAAAAAAGACCAATTAACAAATTGCCTCCTGCCCATTCTCCATGTAATTTTTGCCCTTCTCTGTACTGCATAGTAACATTTTTTTCACTCTGGACACTCAAGTTATGCTTTCCTTTCCTCCACCTGATCCAATTTTAATGGGAACATAAATAAATAAAACATCTGTTGTCATAATGATACTGTTGATGCTTAGTTTGTAGCCTGTTACAGTCTTCAAATCCTCTTCTGTTGCTTATTTTTGTTTTGTTACCCAAATCACAATCCCAGACACAAAAAAAGACCCTTACTCTACACATCTTGCCAATTTGACAATGAATCATAGACAGCTACACTCCAGGAACAGTTTTCCATCCACTTTGTTTTTGCAAAATTTCTAAGATTTAGTAAATCTTATGAATTGATGGCAAAATCTAGTGGTTCATCTTTTTGATTCAAAAGACATGGAAAAACTAGTGCTCTACAGGTTCTTTCAGTTAGAAGGAGAAATGGAGCCTAGTATACCTTAATTCTGTTTAGTTAATTCTGTTTATTTATAAGTTGGGTACAAGCTCTTTTTTTCAGGGAAACAAAACCAAGCCAGTCAACAAACAAACAGAAAAAAAAGGAAGAAATCAAATGATGGGTATCTTCTCCCAGTTTGAGGTCTTTTTACTCGAGGCCATGTCTCATGCTTTTTCTTTCTCTTCCTTTTATTAGTATGTTCTTGGGCTAGAAAGATAGTTCAGTAAAATGTATACCTGCATTTTTAAAACCATACCAGAAAAGTGAGTCTGCAACATTTATCTTGCATGTCTTTGCAGTGGATGCTCTGAAGCAGCTGTTAATTCTGTAAAATAGCATACTTGTGAATGGAAAGTGCTTTCCTATTTACCAGATTCAGTGAGTGGGTACCCATTTGGAAGGTACCACAATAGTCCCTTTCTGCTACTGAACATCATCCCTTTATGTGCTAAATCTAAACCTGCAGAAGAATAAACTCCTTTGGGAGATTTTCCTGATTGGTCTATTGCAAGCTGTTGTACTCTGTATCCTGTAAAGATAAAATGGTCAGTTCCCCCTGTCTGATACCAGCGCCAAATATTTAATTTTCCTGCTTTTTGATGGAAATTGTCACTATCATGCTGCATTTCTTTTTGCTGGTGTCCAAGTGTCCAATTGCCATCATCCACCAGAGAGCAGAAAGAACCTTTCATGAATATTTTTCAATGCTATTTTGAAGCTCGGAGTGTTTCTGAGATTAATGAACTTACTACCTCTGACTGCCAAAAGTGGTTGAACTGCTAATAAAAATGTTAAGCAAAATCCTGATTCTACTGGAAACATAGAGCAAAATCTCCATGTCTACCAAAAAATCAACAGTATTATGACAAAGACTTGTTTTGCTGCTGCTTATCTGACACTGATTTATGTCGATCCTCTAGCTGGAAGAGCTTTAAAGTCATAGAATGATGCATATATTCAGTGTTTGGCTGTGGTTTAAGGGGAGAAAGATACCTCTCATTTTCTCTTTTTTCTCATCTGTGCTGCAGGAAAGAAGAGAAAGTTGCATAAAGGTTGGCTACAGCTTTCAAATATAAATACTAAGAATTAATATTTCATGTATTTCTTTAGTGGCATAATGATGTCTAACAGTCCCACTTAAGAACATACAACCTTTTCCAGTTTTTTTTTGCTAACAAACTGGTTGTTAATTCTCTCCTAACTTAGGTTAAATGGTAGGTGTAAACAACTGTCCTGTTTAACAAAGTCAATACATCTTTAATCCTAGAAAAGCTACCTTGGGAGATTAGGATATAATTTTTTTTTTTAACATGAACATCAATTTAATTTCTGTTCCCCTACACTCTGTAGTAATGTACATTACAGTACTGTAATGTACTTTCTGTTATTGTAAAGTATGATCATCAGTATATTTTTGCATAGTAACCATAGCAGTGGATAATTTGTTTCAGTACTCTCCAAACATGTATGTGCTCTATCAAAGATGTAAAAATCCTAACACAGCTGTTGAATGCAAACAACATTTTCAAACTTAAGCTGATCCTGGCACACTTCACATTAAATGCTTCAAAGGCTCCTGGCACAACAAAAAAGCCTATAAATATGTTGGCACAGACAGCTAAGACAGATGTTGTCTCTGCCTCCACCCACAGGAATCCGACTGCTAATTAAATAAACTTTTTTTAACTTTGTTGATATGGTCACTTGGGAAGTCAGTTAGGCATCATAATGTGTCTGTAAGCTGATGTGTGGTTTTTTGCAACAGCTTCCAGCAAGTGAGCAATAATTTACACAGTGGATGTTAAAGTGATTGGTGGTTGTGGAAAGTTGATTGTTCTAAAAAAAGCTGTAGAGCAGTGAGGTGAGTTACAGGTGCCTTCAAACAGCAGGAATGAGAATGGAGCCAGTGTAACGTGCTTTTTCTACTGAGAGGTTCTTTTCACCACTAGCAGTTGACACTGTGTGGAAGCAAGGCCAGGAGGTTGTTGGATGTGTTCAAACTATCACAAAGCTGGCAGTGTTTCTCTTAATTTCTGAAAAGCCTGTTCAAAAGCATTTATGATGTCTTGTTTCTTCTATGCTGTTATAAAGTCAAGTGCAGATTTCATGCCACACAGAGGAACCACAGCTCCCTAAAGTTGTGAGAGTAGGAGAAGGAATAACCTTTAACAGTCACATCATCTTGCATTTTAGTCTTTTCTTGATCATTTCTGATACTCTTGAGACTTGACAAGACAAGCATGTTGTTTTCCAAAGCTATCTCCCTCTTCCTGCTTTCTCACCCAAAATACATATTTGAAACAAGGCAATCTTGTACTAAAATTGAGTCTACCTGACTTTGTATGTCAGCACAACAGTGTGATGAGGAAGCCAGAGCAATGTTAACCAACCATACATTCAATAAAAATGCCCAGTGGTGGAGAATCATCTGTTACACAGGTGAGGTTACTTTAAATGTTAAAAAGTGAATTTCTGATTTACTTTATCAAAAACACCTGTGTCCGAATACTGCTAAATGAACAGAGTCTGAAGCTCTGTGTGGGAAAGCATTCTTATATTTGGGTTTAGCAAATGGAGGTTGAACTGCAGAGTGAAGCAGAGGGGCTTTTGTACTCTACCTGAAGAAAGGTAGGAGAATTTCTGTTTCTCAAGGTGAATCCTGCTTCTTCATAAAAATCATTGTTATTCCTTAAATGTATGTGTGTAAAACCTGCAATTATTTTCTACTGTGTAATTCTAAATGATGGCATACTATTCTTGTAGAAATGTAATCGTAATTAAACTTAGCGTTTGTCTTGATTATATGAATATAATTAAGTATTTGGGGATATTTTTTCCAGTTACTAGTTTCTAAATGGGTTCTTCTTTTACTGAGATCAGAAAAATCTGATGAACAAGGACTTGATAAATAATATTGATTCATACACTGTTCTCATGACATGTGTGAGGCTTGGACTTGACACATCATCTTAAAACATTGTTTTCTGTTTCTGGTTACCAAATTAACTTCTGTCAGAAGAATTATAACTCTATAGAAGTTTAATTAAAGCTATGAATGAAAGAGATTGCTTTAG
Source organism: Manacus candei (assembly GCF_025592945.1). Lineage (NCBI taxonomy): Eukaryota > Metazoa > Chordata > Aves > Passeriformes > Pipridae > Manacus > Manacus candei. Next base: position 1,062,749 of record NW_026138111.1, on the reverse strand, counting down.
TAAATGAAATGTTTGTCTTTAGTAGGGCCTGTGGATGGTATTGCTCAGCCATTTTTCTTTGAAACTTAGGTGAATGTCTTCAGGCCCATATGCACCATTTCCTCTTATTTTCTGAACAAAAAGGAACACAGAACAATTTTTTCTTTTTAATATTTTTAAGTCCTCTTTCTTTGTAGGCCAGTATTTAATTATTTTCTCATCTTTTTTCCTCTATGAAAACTCAAAGTCAATCCTTCCTGTTTTGATTTTTCTATGACACATAAGTCATAGAAGCTAAGTAAATTCAGTGTTTGTTTCTTTTGTTTGGTTTTGGTTTAATTTATAAACAAGGTCTAGGTATGGATTGAGGACCATCTTAATTCATTTTCCAAATAATCAATAAAAGCAAGTTTGTTTTCCACCAATTTTTCAAGCTACCTGTTCTCAGCCCTGAGTTTGACTGCAGTCTTTCCCAATAAACACCATTAGGGAAACAGGTATTTCCATTAAAAAGGGAAGGAAAAAACATCACTGCTTTCAATTCTTCATTTCTTCTCTGGTTTATTTTTTTCTGTTTTTTTTTTCTTTGGTTTTATTTAAGCAATGCATAGAAAGCCAAGACATGACAGTCTGCTTGGCTGATCACATCGAACAGATGGGTTTATGTCTTTATTTTTTGGAAACAACCCATAGGAATTTTGCTAGCAAACCCACTGTTAGTAATCTTCTTGTCTAAAATTCACAGTTTAAATATTAGCAAGATTAAAAGCACAAGTGTTTTCATAAAGATTATCAGTGTTACCTGTTTTCCATACACAGTTTGAATTATTAAGCCTTAGTCAGAGATCAAGTGCTTTTTACTTGTATAAAAAAATTGTGTGCTTTAATTTGGGGTAATATTTGTATTCACATGCTTTGATGTTACTTGCATGTGATCTGAAAGGTCAAAACAGATTAGTTTGCTTCTTCTCTTTCATATTAAAGATAGAGGTTGTGTAAACCTATGATTGGGCAATTACTTTTTTCGCTTCCAAAATATGAGTAGTTTCAAAAAAATGTCTGAGATTTCAGCCTTTGGTATTATCTGGCAGCTGAAGTGTCATAAAGCAGATCTCTAAGGAGCTATCATTATTAGCAATTACTCTCCTGGCACATCACATAGTCATCTGTGTTGGTTATGTGTGTTTTCTTATTGCTTCAATTTTTGCAGAAAATCAATAAAACCATTTATGATGAGTTTTTTGTATAGTTCCCATGTACATCTATGACAGTAGTACAGCTTCAACAGTGTGACATAATTTTATTACACCAAGGAAGAACAAAAATAATGGTATCAACAACACTTTGTAAAACCAGTACACATTGACAGAAGTTCAGCTACAACAGTTCCAGGCAGGTAATATTCAAATTTGTGCAACAGCATTACACTTTGTTTTTCCTTTCTTTTTTTAATAGCATCAGACAAGGCTTTTGCAGGTGATATTAGTCACATTTGCTTATTCTGTTAAAAATCCTGTGTTTTATGAAGTTTTCTTCAAACAAGATTAAAAAAGAATAATTTTTAACAACTTAACAGAAAAAAGCCATTTTCAAGTAGAAGCTTGTAGATACTGGAAGTCATACTTAGCTAGTTACCATATAATGAATAGGAGCAAATTGTGCATTTAATGCAAAATTAATAAATATAATCATATGCAATTAGATATTTGCCCTTTTAACTAGTTGGTTTTTTTGTTTTGTTTAGACAATTCTTTTTTATCCCAAAATAAATATTCTATAGATTCAAAACACATTCTCAAGGAAAGATTATACATCTTGCAATTAAACTTTTTCATTGCTCTTAAAAATTGAAATACAATAAACCAAATTACACTTGAATTATCCTTCAAAGTATTTACTTCTTTAAAATATATATTAATATTTTACAATTTTGTAATTGCCAGTGTTCTTCATTTGCATAAATTATAACCAAAATATTTTTGTTATAATCTTAAAAAAAAGTAAAGGTCATATTTGTGAAGTATTAGGTCAGATGTATGCCTATATTCTGTGTATACTTATATTCCTTTAATGTCTCTTTTAACCAAAAAGTCTGTACCAGCAATGACCACACTTTAACTAGTAAAGAAATAGTTTTAGTGTAGTTTTTCTGTGTCTCAAGATTTGTTTAAGCAAGATGGTGGAATAGCCTCTTGCTAAGATAAATTGCATCTCCACTCAGAATGTTGATCACTATATTTGTAGAGACATGGCCCAGATACACAGTCAAATTTGTGCTCACTATCTACAATGTGAGCTTTAATAACAGTATCTCTAAATGGCAATTCCTGAAGTATTTGACAATTTGATTTTTTCATTTGTTACATTTTAGAAAAAAAGTCTTACCTTGCATATTCTCTTTTTTCCTTAGAATTGCCAGTGGGGTTTTATGTTTCTGTGGCTACGAAAGGTGTAGTCTAGAAATGGGGAGAACAGTCTTTTCATATATTTCAAAACATTTATAATATTTCTTGTAATTTTAGGGTCTAATGATACTTAGATTGAGAAGTATTAGGATGAAAGCTTGAGTCTCTACAAGAGCATCTTGTAACATTTGGCTTACCTAAAAGATTCAGGAGAAAGCGAAATGGCTCTGGAAACTTAGTATGTATTTAGAGGCATTAATGCAAAGACGTGGATTCTTCTTGATGTGTCTTTTTCTCTTACCTGTCTACCTGCCTCTATAAATATGCAGTAAGCTACACGATAGCTCCTTTCTCACACAAGCAACAAGTAGGACCTTGAGCTTAAATGGAGGAACCAAAAAGAGCAAGAATGTTGTCGTTCATTACGTGCTCGCTACATGTGTAGATGTGGCACTTGGGGTGGGGGACAGGGTTTAGTGGTGGACTTGGCAGTTCTATATTAACAGTTGAACTTGATGATCTTAAAGATCTTTTCCAAATTAAACGATTCTGTGATTCTATAATTATTTCCACTGCTTTTATTCAATTCTTCCACCAACTTCTTTGAAAAAGCTTTGATAAAGAGGATGAGATTTGAGGAATCATCTTCATTTTCTAAGTTTTCTCCAAGTCTTTTTTCATGTCTTTGGGCAAACTATGTGGCCCTCTATTTTTCTAATCCTTTAAAAATAATAATTTGTAGTACTTTTCCTAATTTATATTGATATTACCATGGTATACCTTTGAAGTTGTAAAGGATAGATGATAGAAAAAGGCTGCTCCAGAGACACTGGTTTTTATTTTAAGTGTTGACAAATTTATATATTATTAATTATACCTATGAATTGTGTTCAGGTTAAAATGTAGGTATTCATTCAAACACAATTTGTGGAAGACCATTGAAAAGTTTTAAGTCATAGAATGTGGTATATCCCAGTCAGTAAAAGCACCAAAAGCAATGTTTAGAATATTTACATAATGATACCAAGACTTATCTGGTGTTAAGTTTTAGCAATAACTATTCAGATACTTTCATGCTGGTTTTAATACATTATATGGGTCAAACTGTCTCTAAAAAATTATGTGGAAGTATGTTGCTTTATCTAGAACAATTTTATGCCAAACATAACTGAATACTTGAATTCTGAGTATAATACTGAGTAAGTACGATGTTGAGTGCAATCCAATGCAAACTAGAGAAATGTAACTGCACAAAAATCATTGGACAAAACTTTTGGGTCTGATCATGATTTTTACTGATTTAAAGGCTTGCCTATATCCAGTGGGAATATCATCAGAAATACCATGCCATGTACCCCAGAAGATGCCGTTGCGAACACCTTTGTATTTCTTGTGGTAGTACTTGCCATTGAGGTTGGCTGACAAACACGCATCAAACCACCATCCAGAGCTGTAGTAGGCGCCGCAGTTTCCTGAAGGATACCTGTCGTTGTCCTTGTCTGGAGTTGTAAAGAACTTCTGGTCATGGTTGTAATGTTTGCTGTAGTGAAGGGCGTCTCCTGCTGTGCCGCTGTAGCCGTGAACGCTGAGGCGGTACTTCAGGTACTCGTTGGCCACGTAGAAGTGTTCGTATTTCGCGTACTCTCTGATTCCGTTGAAGTCTTCAAGATCAATTCGCAGTTGCATTTCTTGGCTCTTTGTCAGGAGGTGAATTCTGTCATTCCCCAGCCAAAACTCCCTGCTGAGGTTTCCAAAGCCATTTTTGTAGTCATTCCAGGTTCTGTTGAAGTTAGTGCTGCCATCCTGACGCCGCTGCAGCACTGTCCAGCCACCTCCATTTGTTTGCATGTCGCAGTAAACTTCAAAGCTCTCATTTCTGGGGTCAGGACTAATCCTGTAGATTCCATCACTCCTTTTGCCTGCTGTGTAATGGTCAGCACAGTCTCTCTGCATTATTTGTATAACTGGTGGAAGAAGAGACGGTGTTAGAATGAACATAATTTCAATTTTAAAAAGAAATAAAATTTTTACCCAGACTGATGTGGCATGTAGAACTTGGAATGAAGAGACTTTTACACTGGAAATAGTACTGCAGCAATTTCAGTTCTAAGGAGAAACAGATTTTTTCCTTCTATAATAGATGCCACCTAGGATCATCAGAAAGCTGTCCAAAAAACCCCTTAAATGACTTTTTGTATCAACTTGCCAAATATTACGGGCATTTTGCTGGTTTGCTTCACCTTTCCTCCTTTTCTCTGCTCTTCATCCTATTATTACCTCCTGTCCATATTTCTAATGCTTTATGGTTACACACTTGCTGCTTTTTATGTTTAAATGTATACAATCACACCCTGTCTGTAGTTATCTGGCAGTGTGTCAGAGAAAGAACTTTGTCCACATGGCAATGATGTTATTCTGGCTGTTGTTCAGTTAACATAATCTGATAGAGAACATAACATCCTTAGGAATGTTTCATGTGTTAATGTTGACTGTACTTTAGGAAGCAGGAAAAAAGTAATAAAATTGTCACATCTATTGTAGTAATCATGTGATTCCTAGAAAGATGAAGCTGGAAAAGTGATGGTGCTTTCCTGTGTATGTGGCATTGCTGGCTTTACAGAAAGGAAGAATGTTGGCATCTACTATTAACACAGCTTTTTCCCACCAGTGGGTGATGTGTTTTATTCAGAAGAAAAATACCCCCAGGTTTTTCCTTCAGACTGAAAGTCCATTTTTGATCTACAGTGTCATCCAGTAATGTGATTCTATTCAACAGCATGATATTAGAATTCCATGTTCTTAAGTAATACAGAGAGCTCTCAGAAGTTCTGAGTTAAGAGTCAAACCCATAATGTTTATTCCTATTGCAGATCTGAATTTATGGGCATGTTCATTTGCAGGCTTGGATTGTAATTTTTCCTGGAATATTTAAACAATTAATCTACTTCTTGAAAGGGAGAAGTGTTCTCAGGCTGCAGCAGGGAATAAGACCCAGGACTTCTTGTTTGCCCACAAACTGGAAATTTATGAAACCAGAAAGTATAGGAATTAAAGGCTTAACAGTCAAATCTAAATCCACAATGCTTTCTAATTTATTTCATTGAATTTTATATCAGATCTTTGGTGGACTGAGTTTCAGACCAGATACTGACAGAGAATATACTTTTCAGGCAAAATTCTTATATAATCCAATTCAATTCCTATTTAAATAAAGTTTTACTGTTTATTTCAGTGGATGCAGGAATAGATCCTACATAGGAAAAAGTTGTAGCTGTTGTCCTTGCTAGTTTTCATAATGAATATATTGCTACTAGGAGAGCTTTTAGCATGTTGCTGTAAAATATAAGAAATATCTAAATGATCATATGCTGTGAACACTACTCAGCATTTCAATATGTGTAAGGAATATCTAAAATTAATTTAGTCTGTTATGAAGTACTGTACTTGAATGTGATTCATTGCCCATTATCAATATAACAAAAAAAAAATCACTCATTCTTTTTGTAAATGTTTTATATCTGAATTAAAATAAATTGATTTTAACACTGATTTTTATCTGATTTAAGCTGATTGCGTATATAGTAAAAACATTACCTTTATTATTACTTATTTTCTGAAACACCTGGAGATCCTTCTATTTTCAATATGGGTAGACAGAAGAACAGTTTTATTTTAAACTTGAATGGTAAGCAACAGAGGCTTAAATAGTGTAATGCAGCCTGATCTGTCTCTGTTTTGTCTCTCGAGAGCCCTATCTTCATATCTTTGATATCTAAGTGGTAGAATACACTGACAAAGTACTGAACATTTCCTGTTTTCAAAGATTTTTACATAGATATAAAAACTTTATGACTTTACAAAAACCCTTGATCTTGCCTTAGTAACAGTCAACATCAGAAAGGAATTATTGGTTCTATTTCATGATTTAATTAGGACAACTAAAAAGTAAAAGAAAAACGTGTTCGTCAGTGATAACACCTCTTTCTGTTTTATGTTGCTTATATATTAAATTAATGCAAAGGATTTAGTATTAAAATGATGGTATATATGTTACACAGTCAAGAATACTGTTAATAAGTTTTTTAGCTGGGCCTTTCACATGTTTGCTGTGATGATAAAAAAATTATTTTACTATGCATCTGTTAAAAACTAAACATTTTAATAGATTCATTTTACCCCTTCTAATTCAAGAGGAAAACATGTGTAGTTCACTGATGTTTAATGTCTTTAATGAAGGGTATTACAGTGTAAAATAATGTTGATTTTTCACATTTACCAATTGAATTGCAAAAAATTGTCCTTAAAAAATTAATGTTTTAGATCCTTAATGAAGTCGATTCTAGGAGGGACTGAACACCTGCAGCTCTCAGTAACCCTCTAGTGGCTGCTGAAATGTTTTACAGGAGTATAAATAAACACTAAAAGAGCAGATATTTGGTTAAAATATATTTTAAATTGTTTACCTAATATTAGTAAAAGGCACAGAAAGCTTATACAGGCAGTAAGAATTAACAGGTTACATACCAGGTCTTGATTGCATTGCTGGACACTTAGAAGAACACTTGTTATCCAGGTTGTTCACAGCAAACGTTAAATTTGCAACCTTGCTGTCAACATAATGTTCTACATTGTTCATATTTATGAGGCTCAACCTCTCTAAACGACCCTGCAGTGTCTGAATCTGACTCTTTGCATTTTTTAAGCTGGTTGCCATTCTGTTAACTTTGCTTTGCAGTTCCTTTACTCTGTTATCTGGGATTTCACTGTTTGCTGCTGGAGTTTCTGCATTAGGTAGCAAGAATTCATTACTACTGTCTCTTTCTTGGTTGTCATCTGCCTGCAGCTTGCAATCTTGGCAGCATTTCTTCAGCTTGTTTACTGCTTCTTTAAGGTTCTGTACTTCTTTGAGAGTCTTCTCAAGCAGTTTGAATTCTTTGGGTAACTGGATGGTCATCGGAGGCAGATTTATCTGATAAGGACAATCCTCTCCTTCATCACATTTCCGATTAGTTTTGAGCTTTATAGGACAAGTCTCTGTAACTTTTGCTTCTTTAGCATTCTCTTCATCTTCTAAAACAACTGCAGAGACATTTGTGAAAGCAAGGAGAGTTGTCTTCAGCAAGACTGTGAAAACGAGGAGCTTCATCTTGACTGAGAATCGAGCAGTATGAGGAAGTATGCAAAAGTGGAACAACTTTATAAGGGCAGCTTGAAGCCTGTGAGTTATCAGACTGCCTACACTGTTCTCAGAAATGGGTGGGAGTGCTTGCATCACGGGTGATTAATAGCAGAGCAGAGTAGGTAGTACTTGCAAGAGTAGCACATTTCAGTCAGTATTCCTGACTCAGAGCTAGTGTATGTAAGCAAAATGATGAAATGCATGTGTGCTGGTCACTTATTGTAGTTTAATTTCATTCCTTCTTGTACATGGGTTTTCTTTTTTGGGAAAAATAATCATCTAACCATCTATAACAGTCTTCCAACATCTGTTTCTTAACATTTGAGTGTCTAAAGCTTGTTCTCTAACCCAGGCTATAATTTTAACACAGCAGGTGGAAAAAGTAAAAACCAGCCCCTTTCCCATTAGAGGTTTATCACAGCAATAGCTTCACTGACACTCAGTCCCCTTCTTCCTAAAACTTTTCTTATAACTTAATAGATGTATTCATGAAAATTATGTAAAACCAAACAAATGTTGAAACACACATATAGTTTTGATTCCAAACATTTTTCAGGATGGAGTCACAAACTCAGGAGGATGAGCAGCACTTTCTTCTTCCTACTTTACCTAACCCACCTTAAAATAGTTGTCTGGAATATTCATAATTTGTATGGCACATCACTGCTAAAAATCACTGTTATCTGATTCTGAGTACTTATTGAACCTTTCTAAGTGAAGGGAAGTGAACTTAAGACAGTTCCCTCTTTGATGCATAGCATCATAGCTGTTGGAAACCCAAAGCAAATCCTGGTGTTCTGAATAATGTCCTGAATTTTAAATCTAAAGGGAGGCAGAGAGCTAGGGAAGGAACTTTCATCAGTTTGGGGTATTGCTCTTCTTTTTATTGTGCCTTGTATCAGCTTTCAGAGTTCATCATGTGCTTTACATGACTAATCACACCAAACAAAGTAGTTCTTCTCCAGGTGACAGCTGCCATGTACTTCCTTATTTTTATTTTACAGCCACCTTTGCTATTCTCATGTGATGCCTATGCAGTTTTAATGATCTATGTCATTTTCCTTGTGCCTCAAAGCAAGGCAAGGATGTGTCTTTATGCATTCACAACTTGGTCGAAAGCCAAATAACTTGCATGAGTAAAGGTATTTACACCAGTTCTTGTTTAATTAGTCAAATGTGAACCATTTAGTTCCTTAAACCCTATTTGAAATTGCTCATAATACAGATTAAATATTAAACAGACATTAGTCACGCCTATAATCCACAAGTTCATGATGTCTGTAATGTTACTGGCTTTTATACACACTACATGATTATATTGATATTACAGGAGTGAGGCTTGGTAAAAAAACCTACTCATCCCACCTGCTGCAACACTTCTTTCAAATCTCTGCATAGCACTTTCTTGGGAGATGGTTTTGAATCTACCTTTCCCATCTTCTAAATGAACATCCTGAAACCTGCCATGGTGCTTTTAGTTATGTAGCTAAACTGTGTCTCTCTCCCTTTCAGATCATGATAGTTTCTCAGCAATGAGGTGAAAGACCCCCTCACTCAGGTTTAAGATAAGGACATCACTTTGGTTTTGTTAAAAATGTCTCAAAACTGAAATGTTTGTAACATGTATGATTTTAATTTGTGAGCAAATTTTTTGAATTATTCATTTAATTAATAGGATGCTAATTTTTTATTGTATCAGTGTAAAACCAGGTATTTACAGAGCCTTGTTCTCCCGTGTGGCTGCTACTGTCAAATGGAGGAAAGCTATACCAGCCTCTTTTGAGGGGCTTTAGAAATAGAATAGAATTCCTAAATCCTTGTTATTTGGGAAGCCCCTTCTCCCCCACACTGTTGTTTGTTCACTTTACAATGAACTCTGTTATCTGCTTTGTGGCTTTAAACTGGACAAACTGTTCTGTATCTGTAAAATTAATAATAATTATCCTTGGTAGACCACATTGTATGAGTTGCCTTGAAATTTTTAAATGTATATTGAATATTGTTGTAATTTGTGACTGCTGTGCTGCATTGAAAGCCAGAAATATTATTAAAATTTTGTAACATCTAGAAGGGCAGAAATTTCTAGTAATAGTGAATGTTATAAAAAAGAAAGTTCAGATAGTAAGGTGAGGTATCTGAGCTTTTTAAACATCTTTATCCCAGTACATCCATTCCTTGGCCCCATACATACCTTCCTTCTGGGATATTTGCTTCCTGCTTTATGTGAGGCTTCAGTAACTTGAGTTGCTCTGCTATGCTCCGAATTTCATTATTAGTCTGATGTTCTGCTGCTAGGCTGTCAGCAGTCTGTTTGGAGTCCAAAAGATCCATTTCTCCATCAGGTATCTGTATGCTTCTCCCACCTGGAGAAGTCTTGTAATTGAGGGCTAGTCTTTCTTGCTGTCCTGTCAGGGAAATGTCCATTCTCAACAATTTGTCACATCTCTCTTCTTCCTTCAGGAACTCAAAGTAGTATGCCACAGCCTTTTTCATGTTTCAAGTCTCTTATCTTCCTTGGGATAAATGAAGCAAATCTTCAAATCTGATTTTTTCAGAAGTCTTTACCCTTAGAAAGGACACTGAACAATCTTAAAGTGTGAGATGCTGATGCAGTTTAACTGCATTAATGGCAGAAATATTGACCAGATCAAAATTGAGAACTGCAGGTTGTTTATAAGCAAAGTTTCTTCCCAGATGGGGCCTCTCTAGATCCCTAGACTGTTCTGCATAAAACTTAAAACTTTAAATCAGTTAAGCAATCACAAAACCCAAAAGCCAATCTTTTTCAACTGTGACAGGTTCTAACAATAACAGCTGATGACTGTGAGACTTTTCTACTAAGGCCTTTGGTTTTTTGCTTAAAGGTAATTTTCTTGTAGTTTTTCATCTCTTTTAGCCTTGTTTTTAGGAATCTATTTTTCCCCCTGTGGACTGAAGAGATATCTTAATCTTACAGACTTATCTTCCTAAACTGAAAGCTTATGATGTTTTTAAATTCTACTGAAGATTTTAATTCTATTCCAGAACTACCCAGTGATGACAAGGTTAAACTGATGTATTTTCTTTCATCGGACTTGTCTGACAAGTGTTTATTCAAAGTTTATCAAAACCAGCATGAACCCTTTCCCATGTTTTTTTAGTGTACAGGCTTTTTCTGGCAGATAATGGAATGCAGGTCAAATAGAAAACAAGGTTGTGACTGTAGGCAGATGTTAATTTAACTAGTGACTATGGCAATTTAAAACACAACAGCTTGCCATCTGTTTGATGACTTTGTGCTGGTAGTCAACACCTGCAGAAGAATTGCTGCAAAGCATCCAGGTTTCTCTGAGCAGTTCAAATGATTGATATGAACAAACCTGAAGAACATCTGAGTTCATTCATATAAACCATTTTGGTGGCAGAGTAGGATGTGTTAAGATTCAACTGCTGCATAATATTTTTGGTGTTTTTTGTAAACTTCAGTGATTCTGTGATACATTTTGGCTGAGAAAGAGGATGAAAAGTAATTAGATTAATTTTCAGGTTTTCCCACAATGTGGGATATATACCAAAATTCCATATTAGAAACAAATTCTGATTTAGAATTAATTCTCTCTGATGAATTCAATTGCAGTTTTTTTAATTCAGTAGTCATTCTTCGTGCAAGAAGTCCTTATATTGTCCACTGGATTGTGGGACTACCCATGCAACTTCTCATGTGTCCATGAGAACACATCAGAACACAAAAAGAAAGGCAGTCTGGTTCCATTTCGATTTTAGTTGTTAATATTCAGATACAGATTACACAGAACTAGCAGCTGTGTGACTTTCATACCTGTTGAAATTGGTCATTGCTTTATTTATAAATTCTGGCAATAGGCAGAAAGGCAGCACTGACATAGAGCATGTAAGTAGTAGGTTAGATATTTATATAAGCAATTGTAAACGTAATACATATTATAAAAGTCGTGTGGTCAAAGAATATCACTCCTTCTGTTGAGGTGAGGACCATATTTGTGAAAAAACAGGTCCATGAAACTAAATTCTTATTATTTCTGTTTCTTTCCTGACATCTGAAGATCTGCCTGCCCAAAATCTACGATTTACTGCTAAATATTTCCTTTATCTGTAGCCACAGAAGATGCTGTAGTTGGCTCAGTATATGGGGTGAATAAAGCGGAATGCACTTCAAGAGTGATGACATACCAGACACAAAAGCCTCTCCCTGATATGTCTTTTCTGGAAAATTCCTTTTTGATTCCTGCAAACCTGCTCCAATAAGACCAGCAAATGTAAGAGTGGATCTTCTTTACCAAAATGCCAGTCTCCTATGCCCTCTCTTTCTGAGCCGTATGAGACACAATTGGCCACCAGATGCATTATTTTTATCCTGATTTTTATATTTTTCAAGTAGGGATTACTCTTTCCCATGAACTGGGGGACAAAACTACTGTTATGAACTTTGTCTTGGGAAAGAATTTGTGATATTATCTTTCCTAGTCATTATTTGTTAGTTTTAGAAGGCTTTTTAGCAGTTTATTTTTCATTAAAGGAAGTCTGGCTCATCCATCTGTAAATAAGAAAGTAAAATTGTAGACATTCTATGTAAGGCAATACAGTGCTGTATCTACCATAAGTAGGTGTATTTATGATTTTCATGCATGTCTTTACCCCCATGCTTAATTTTGTCCTGTTTATGTAGCATCATCTGCAAATAGCTTTTTTCACATGAAATACTTTGTAATAGACTATGAGCCTTTCAATGGTGTATTGATATAAAACACTCCATGTCAGAATAAAGTGACTAGATATTCATAATTTCTCATGCTCATTTATTTGGTTTCTGACTTTTCTGAGTTCCTGGCTTGTTATATGTAGAATCAATGCAGGCAAGTCACTTTTCTTTAGACAGCAAAGTTCAAGGAACCATAACCCTATGCCCTCACTTTGTGAAGTAAAGATATGCTATATTTAAAAAGTGCACTCAGTCTTCCTATTCATCACATTTATGGTTTTCTTGGAATAGGAAAGAGGGCAAAATCATTTGTGAAGCATTTATTAAAATAAAAAAAAAATCACTTTATCAAATTATTTAAATTATTTTAACTTCCAGATAGAAATGGCTTAGAAAGGCGATTTTGTTTTCCTGTAAAAATAGCACTTTTGAGGGAAAACAAGCATACATAAAAGTGTCATCTTATACAAATGTACTTGTTACTTAGTTATAATTTTACTTGTCACAAACATCAGGAGATAAATGCCTGACTGTGTTTGTGCAATCAATAGCCTTGTGGCTTCAAGTATTGTTTATTACCTAAATAAATGTTGAGAAAACTCAGTAACAAATCTTTTTCTTCTTGAAAAGCTAATAAATAAGCTTCTTCTATGGACTTCTCATACTTATCCTAAGAAGTCTACTTCTTGTAATAGATGTATGTAGTTACAGATGAGAGGGATTCCACCTTATTTTTTAACTCTAGCTACAGCATTAATTTTAAAACCTTACTGCATTTTTCTTTACTTTCTACCGTCATAACCTTTCTCTAGAATAATGATTTAAGCAAGGCATGTAATTCCCTAAATATCTGCAGCATAGCTATTCCTGTGTGTACTTTCACTGTTTCCCAATCTACAAATGGAATGCAGAATTGCATTCTGATAACAATTTATTGTGTAACTAAATATTTACAGTCTTAAATTAGTGATTTTTATCTTCTTGTTTTAAAATGCGTAGAAATATGTCCTGAAGCCTGAAATATTGTTTAGTAGAGAAATTATAGATAATTTTGGAAGTGTTAGTCTTCCATAACTCTGTATTAATATTTGATGCATATTGAAAAATGCACAATGACTGCATAAAAAGTGTAAAGATGATATTTTCTGGGCATATATAAATTGTGATGCAACACTTTACGTTAAAATCAGAGTTTAGGTCATCTAAACATCTGGTATTTGGACTGAGCTCAGTAGTCATCTTTGGCTCTCACTATAGTCAGAGGCAACTAAGAGCCTCACCGAGAATGTTTCTTAGTTCTTATAAATGCTGGAAAGCAGTCTGAAATAATTTAATGAGTTAAAATTTATTATTAAAATTATTAGAGTCTTAAATACACTGACTTAATTATTAATCTCTATTCTGGCACTTATTTTTGCCTTCCTTATGCTTTCTGAAGTCTAAAGGCAATGTATTTCAATCTTTAACTGCATGGATTGGGAATAATATGCAAGTGAGACGAAGTAAGGTAGCCAATGTTTAGACTCAGTATACTTCGGGACAAGTCATTATCCTCTTTTGGGTAAAAATTATAAAGTTGTTGGTACATCAGCTGAATACAGAGAGTGTCTTATAACTGGTGCAATATATATTCAGCCACTGCATCCTTATTCAGTCGCTGCTTTTTTAAAATTTGATGGGGCAGGGCCCTGAGGTGACCTGGTCTAACTTTGAAGCTATCCCTGCTTTGAGCAGGAATTTGGACTAAATGGCATCCAGAAGTTCCTTCCTGCCTTAAATTTTCTGACTTAATTCTCTCATGTGTTACACGGAATTTATTCTTTACTTTATGTTGTAAGAACAATTATGTAAATGTAGCATTCTGGAAAATGAAGTGCATGCTTTAAGCCCTGTAGGAAAGCTGTGTGGTAAGTGTCAAACAGCCTGGACTAAATGAGGATTTTGACAGAGGATGCAGAGCTCTCTGTTCAAAGAAGACACTTATCCTTTTTCTTTCCTGAATGCTTAAACTTTTAAATATTATACAAAGGAGGTAAGAAAAGCTCTTCAAATAAACAACACAGAAAGAACATTCCAAACCTGATGTAGCAGACTGGTCAAAAGAGCCATATGACAAGTGGCTAATACTATACTGAAATCCTGAGTGTATACAAACTAATTCCTTGATATTTTTCTCTTGTCTCCTATTATGAGGCAAAAGAGTTGTTTAATGAGACGTTTCAGATATTGGAAATAAGCAAGTTAATATAAAATGCTGGATATTCTATGTGTTAAAATAACTTTAAATGTAGTCACAATGTCTTGTTATAGTTACAAAATCCGCAGCTTAGCATGAAGAAGTGGAAAGTGTTACTATTCCATTTGAGCTTAGAATACATTTTAGTTGTTTTGCAGTATCTGCAAAATTAGAAACACATGTTAGCTACATCATTTCTCCAAAATGCAGAGATCCTAGGCACTGTTGAAATTAAGTCTTTTCTAGGAAGCCTCAAGTGTTTCACTTTCATAATGATTATGAGCAATTGATGTTAATCAGTAATTTCTTGGTGGCGACTATATTTATCTTCCATGCTTATTTGGGATGTTTTTTATCAAAAGAGTGTGAGTGACCAACATTCAGATTGCCTAATCTACTTTAGTTTAAAATTTGGCTGAGTTTTATTCATTTCTGTAGAGTCCCAAAAGAATTTTTAAAAGCCTTGAAATTCAAAACGGGAAATGTTCCTAGAGTTCTTATTTATATCACATTTGAGTTACATAAAACCTCGTTTGAAATTTCAGATGAGTTCCTTGGTGTATTACTTTGAGTTGACTGTCAGGAAGGACTGAATATGTTAAAGTGGAGAATGTCCAATGCACATAACGTGGAAGCGAGGAGGCATTGATATAGTTAGGACCAAATGTCACTGGTTTTGCTCACATGGAAGAGTACCTCCCTTATCAGGTTGGCCTTCTCCCTTCTGTGGTTTTAATTCCCATTTGTATTCTGATATCTTCTCTTTCTTACTGACATCTCATGTATCACATATCTCTATATCCAGACTTGGAGAAACTACTGTGGTCTTACATCCTGAAGTCAAGCTCAAAGGATATTCAAGAGGACCCTCAGACAGTGTGTAACCCCATATAGTGCTCATTTTTTCTTGGGATTTTCTTCAGGATATTCTGTGCAGAGCTCTGATGGGGAGCTGTTGGTAGCAAGCAATTATGAACTTATTACTAGTGTGGGGATAGAGAGAAGTTATTCAAGTGCATAGAATAACTCTTTGAGCATAAACAGTTTCTGTTTTTCTCATGGATCCCTATATTTAAGATTCCTGCCCAGAGCCAGAAAAATCCATGTAGAGCTAGAAAAATATGAAGGATATGCCCTTCCCTTTCACATTTTCAGAAAAATTTTCCTCCACATTTTCTATCACAGGACAGGATTATCCAACACTTTACTTCATGGGATTTTTCATGGATTGGAGGAAACAAATTTGCTTTGGAATTTGGGTTTGGGTTTGGTTTGTGTTTGTTTTGTAATGTTTTGTTTTTCTGGTAGAAAAGCCAGACTTCAAATAGTGAAGGAACATGAAAAAATGTAGCAAAGTTAGGAAGTTACACTCATGTTAATCAGTTAAAGATGACAGTAAAGTAAAAGAAAGGGTAATTTAATGGGGTAAAATAAACATAGCAGAAATATTAAATAAAAAGGAAAAGGTGCGAGTAAACCCACTAATAAGATACATATTTGCATATTTTCAATGTAATTATATTTATGGGAGTATGAGGAGAAGGAAAGCAGAAAGTTGCCAGGAAACCACCCATTAACAGCCAAATCTTCATCCAACTTTCCAACTTCTTAGATAAGGAAAATTTATTTTAGTTTATCCAGATGATCTATCAACATGGAGTGTGTTTAAAAATGTATGGGGTCCCAGTTCATTGCATAATGAGAAAGCAAAGCTGAGAAAAGCAAAATACAATTAAGTACAACTGAGATGGAAAGGGACTGGAAGACTCAACAAGTTAGGAATAATTATCTGACTATATTCCAGACCTGGTCTGAGATCACCAGTATAACAAAATTATCTCAGTTCTTTCCAGGGCATTATGGTTAACATAGAACTGAAAAAAAGACATCCTCAGTTGCCATTCACAAGCCCTGTTTTTTCCTTACTACTCCATCTTTTCACTAGTTTTTTGCTTTTTAGAGTAGCAACACGATTAGCTACGCTGAGGAGAACAACATTTTACTTAACTTGGCAATGTGAGAGCTTCCAAGTAATCAAATGAACTATGAGTGCATAAATACTGTTGGCTATTTTATCATTAATGTGAAAAAGGCACCCTTGAAAAAAGTATATATCTATATATTAGGGCCATCATCTCTCGTCTGGTTTTATCATCACAATGAATACAGTTTTTCTACAGTAGGCTTGTATTTTTCCTTCCTTCTTTCACAAACTGACTATTTCTTCCCCTCAGACAGTTGCTTCTTTCCCTTCTGCCCTCCTAAGGATCATGGAGAAGGCAGTATACTGGGCTTTAATAACAAATCCTGGGATCAGGCTAGCTCAGTGCTGGCTCTCTGATGGCTCTCCAAATAAAGTTGTGGTGATGGGAACTATTCGGTGATGAAACTTTTCACAGAAGTCCTGCTGCCTTTGTCAAGCTGGTGTGCCATCCATGCAGTCTGTCCTGTGCAGTCCTCAGTGCTACAAGTCATCACATTGTATAGGACCAACCTTATTGGAATAGAGCTCTTAGCTCTGAGCTGAACTGAGGAATTAAGGGTAAAAGCTGTAAAAAATTAAGGACCTAAAGAAGACATGGCCTCCAGGACAAGTAAGATTATTCCTGTAGAAACATTGTCAAACATGGCATAGATCTTCAGGGAGAACCTAAGCAGTAAGAAAAACCATAAGTCACAGGTACAGATCAGAGCAGTGTGGAGAGAGGACATTAGTGAGGTACCACCCAAATAGGACACCTGTATCTACATATGAGACTAAGAAATAAATGGGTTGAGAGATAGATATGTTTTCTTTCTCACAGAAGAGCTAGTTAGTATTGTGAACTCAAGTGAACAGTGTCTTTGGATCACAGAGAATGCCAAAATAAATATCTGAGAGCTGCTTATCTTTAATCTCATGCAAACAAAGCAAAGGCAGACCTTCTTTCCTTTTCTCAGGGTCTCAGGGAGCAAAGATTGTCTTTGCTACCATGAAATATTTTGGAACAAATCTTCAAAAATACATAAACATTTAGCAAGAAAATATATACTTCCTTTGGCATATTAACTTGTATTCTGCTTCTTGACCATAGGACTGATTTTAGATGGTTTTTTCTAAATGTTTTAAAGGTTGAATTATGGCTTCTGGGATTTTCCTGGTGCTGTAGTAATTTAATTTCTTATTTCAGGAGATCTGCATAATCACATTTCTTGACAGGTTCCCATAGAATTTGCAGATTTAACTTGCTGCCCCACAAGGCTAGCCATGGACTTTTATAGAGCTGGATCACCTTACATTTTTTAATTAGTTTTAACCTGGTTCTCCTTACTTGTGATTAAAGGAGGGGAAGAAAGGTTTTCTAAAGAAATATCACACAGGAATAGTGTTGCCATCAGGACCAGGGAAGTGATTGTCCCCCTCTACTCAGCACTGGTGAGGCTGCAGCTTGAATCCTGTGTTCAGCTTTGGGGCCCGTCACTACCAGAAGGACACTGAAGTGCTGGAGTATGTTCAGAGAAGGACAATGGAGCTGATGAAGGGTCTGGAGCACAAGTCTTATGAGGAGCAGCTGAGGGAGCTGGCAGTGTTTAGCCTGGAGAAGAGGCTCAGGGGAGAACTTACTGTTCTCCATAACTATATGAAAGGAAGTTGTAGCCAAGTGGAGGTAACAAGTGACAGGGCAAAAGGAAATGGCCTCAGGTTGCACCAGGAGTGGCTTAGACTGGATGTTAGGAAAACATTCTTCACTGAAAGGATGGTCAAGCTTTGGAAAAGTCCAGTCAAGGAAGTGGTTGAATCACCACCCCTGGAGGTATTTGAAATATATGTTTGATCTTGATATTTGCTGAAGACGGGCACAGGCATATAAGGCAATGTGTTCTGTTGCATGGGGGTGATCCAGCTTGAGCACAGCTCCTCTTTTTTGCAACCCTACTGCCTGTGGAGACACTTTGAGCCTCAGTTTAGCCTGTGCAGGCCAGCAGCTTTATACCAAAACTGGACCAGTTAAGCAATGTGGAAAACAGGTGACAGATCTTGAGTTCAAATTCAAGACAGAATTATCATGGAATACTAATACAGACAGAAAATTGGAGAAGAAATGGTGGTGCAGGCAGAACTGCAGTTGTAACATACATTTTTTGTATTCTTATATTTATACTTTGAATTGTCTAAATAAGCATTTCTTTTATCTGCGTATTTGATTTGGTTGTGTATTTAATTTTTTGTTACCAAAGACTGTCTAAACTGAAAGGCTGCCAATTACAGTTATAAAAAGTTGCAGCAGAATGAAAATATTACTGCTTAAGAGATTTCATAACTGTCTGTTTCCCTTCCATAGCTATTTTCTGCTGGAAAAATCACAGACACCCAAGCAGCTGAGCTGAAGGAACAGTATACCCTGCTGCATAAGACTGTGACAAGGTATAATATTCTATTTTTAGACTTTTAGTAGCCAAAGCATTACATATTTAAAGTAATTTTCTGCTCTTGCTGAAGCTTAATTATCATTTAAGGCTTTCTTATGGTGATAGTTCATAAAGGAAGAAAGAACAACACAAGTTTGTAAACCAGTATTATTTAATAGGAACTTTCAAGGTTGTTAGGGATACCTAAATAATTGTTTGAACAACATCTTTGTTTCTAATATAAACGTAATAATATTGGGAATGGACAGACCCACAGACTGCAACAGACAATATACAAATTTAAAATAAATACATATTTGAATATCGTGTAGCCAGAATTGTAACATATGAAAAGACCAACCTGCTGAGCTGACATCAT
The DNA here is from genome assembly GCF_025592945.1 of Manacus candei. Classification (NCBI taxonomy): domain Eukaryota; kingdom Metazoa; phylum Chordata; class Aves; order Passeriformes; family Pipridae; genus Manacus; species Manacus candei. Next base: position 1,043,465 of record NW_026138111.1, on the reverse strand, counting down.
AGAGAGCAAATGAAGAAGTAAAGCCTAGTTTCTAAGAAAGAAAATGAGACTTTGTCACTTCTAAGTAGGCATGAATTTTACATTCTGAGAATACTGACAGTCACATTAGACAGGGCTGCTAATTAGAACCCTAAGCTTCACACTATAAATGGAATTTGGAAATTAGATGTAGTAGTTGTGGGCCTGCCCTGCACCGGTACTTGCTGGAGGAGAGAGAAGAGATCCTGAAGAAGAGAGCCTGATGCTAGGCTTGAGCAGGGCATGTGGGAGTGGAAGGAGAGAGGGAGAGACAAAGTGGGACACAATACTGCAGTTCTATCAGGTGAACAGTGTGTCACAGAACAGAGCAGTCCTATTGCAAATATTGCAATACTACATTAGTATTTATGAATAATAATTTTGATATTACTTACAACATGTGTGTGATTATAAGTTAAATCAGCGTCATGATACTTCTGTTACATTTCTGTACTACATACCATAATTTCCACTATATCAACAATATTTTATCCCAGTTTCACTGACAGTACACATCAAAACCTTTATAGCAATTCTGTCATTAAAGCTAATGCCTAGTTTAAGGAATCCAATTTCTAGTTCAAGTCATATCTGCTTATTTGGGTTCAGCTGGGATTTGCTGTGCCTCCTGGTAATCTGAATAGTGACAAGTGCTAAGTAATGTAAAATAATTTGAAAAAGGGTTCCCAAAATCCTGAAATAGTAGTTTTTCTTGAGGTTACTGAGTCTTCATCTTAATAAAATGAGGAGTTAGAATATAGGTCTGACTCTGTGAGAAGTCATCTGACTTTATTTCAGATTACTGTATAGCAAATCTTTCTGGGAAGCAAAATGAAAAACAGCACTCCTAAAACAGTTTGTCTTTTTAGAAAACGCAAGAAGACTTTTCTTAACACTCAGAACTAAACCTTTATGTGGGGTTTGGATTAGTTGGTTGAGAAGATTTCTACCACAATGGTGTTCACTGAGCTGAAGTAGAAATCCAGTAGCTGATAAACTTGATTGAACTTGATTGACTTTTAGCCAGTGTTAGTTTGAAAACAGCCTTTGATTGGAAAAATATCAGCATATTACTACATATTTTATGTATTTATATAGTATTCTTTTATACAGAACATTCATTTATGTAAAGACAATCCCTTTGTGTGTGTAGCAAGCTTGAGTGTAAACAGGACTCAGCTGTCTTTTCTGTCACACTTAAGACTACCCTTAACAGCATGCACAAAAAGCATGAAAATGTTAGATGGGAGATTACATCTCTCATTCTTTCCATCATTCTCACAGGAGTATGAAATTGCCATAGTTCTGTAAGAAAGTGGATTGGAGAGAATCATGTCACACTCTTTTCTGAGATGTAGTTGTGTGTCAAAGCAAAACACCAATGTGTGAAAAACCATTAGTTCCCACAGATCGATTCCTCCTACTGCTTTCTTTTGAAAGTGAAATCAGTTGGCAAAAATGGATCAGGATCTCCAGTACAATTTAAGGACTTTTCAGACATCTAAAGTGGGATTCACTTGTCTGTATGTTAACATCAATATACTCTTTTCCTACAATGAACCATTCACAGAATCAATACCACTTGTGAATTTTTATTTCTTCACCCTTACATGTGCAGTACAGTTCTGCGGATCTAGAGCTTATTTTTTCACCTAATACAGTTGAATTCAATCTCTTTCCTAATTAATGCCCACCTGTCAGTGCTGTTACAATGTCAAATTAAAACAAATGATGGAGGATGAGGTCTTCAGGCTGTGTGTGTTCCTCTTCCCTTTAGTAGCCTAGAAAAGTCTCAAGCAGGTGGTTCCTTGTGACAGCTATACCAAACTATTGCAGCTGATCTCTCTGATATACAATACAAAGTTGTGTAACACAGTGAATACACCAAGTCTGTATGCAGGTAGTCTCCAAGGCTGTTGCTAGAGTACACAGTGTATGGTTAGTATTTGTTCAGTGGTAAATGGTCTTCTTTCTTGCTTTCAGTTTTGCACAATTTGGCATTCTGAAAAGTTGAGAGATGTTACCTAGCAGACAGAATCTTTGATACATTTCTTCAAGGTGTTATATGCTTTTGAATTTATGTTTCCTGGGAACAGGCTGTCATCCCATTGTGGTGCTGTCTCACCCATTCCCTTTGCAGTAAGGCTGCATCTGAAGCTGAAGTACCTGAGTTCATATTTAGCAACTGAAAACCCATTTAGTCACTCAGTTATGTGTCCCAGTTGTAAATCTTTATTATCTCAGTTTAGGAACCTAATATGAATATTCTGATAACCCAAGCTATAAGATACTCAGGTAATAATGAAAATTTATTGGCAGATTGGGAATGTTATTTTCTTCAGCCTCTGCTGAAATACTAATCAATTCAAAAATTCAAAATCTGCCACATCAGACCGCACAAACCTACTTTTGCACTCGTGATTCTACATGTGTACATCACATAGATGTCCAGCTATTTCTTCATTGTCTTCAATTAAATATAAATCAGCACACGAAAAAATGCTGTTGGCATCTGTAGGGTGCAAGAGCTAGATTCAACACTCACTTCTTGTTCCTTTTTCTTTTTTTATTATCTTAAAAAAAATCAATGCTAAGAATTTTGTTTTTATAGAATCACTTATGTGTTTATGTAACTGTATGTGAATTGTATGCATTACATAAGAATTGTGTTTGAAATGAATGTGTATTACTACAACAAATTATATTTTCTCCTACAACTGCAAACATTCTGTTGGACTTAAAGATCTAAATATTATGTAGAATCCAGTGACAGTAAGTCAATTTATTTTTCCCTTCATATGTGTGTGTAAATACATCACACGTGAAGTTATTTGTTCGTGATAAAGATACAGTCTGTTTTCTGTTGAAGTCTGTGGTTTTCTTATTTTCTAGTTTAGAAAAAGGAAGTGGTTATCTAAGGAGAAATGTTACACAAACCAGAACTTTTTCTGCCATATTATTTCAGCTATGTTTGTGCAATATAGACACTTGTATATTTTGTGGTTTTGTAGTTACCATCTCAACTCTATTCTTCAGTGTGATACGTAATTTTGGTTTTGTGCCTAAGTCATAAAAGTCAAATTTGATCCAAAATTTATGTATAGAGTTTCTTAATATGGGAAATTTTAAATTCCCTTGTTTTTTCAAAAAATATTAAATTGCACTGTATTTTTAATTAGTAAAAGTTAAGTGATAGAGTTCTTTATTCCTCTACATAATTTGTGACAAATTTAAGTATACCATTATATAAAAAGTCACACTGTAGTAATATTGAGAAGGCATACACAACTATGTCTATAGCATAAAGCATAGGTTTATGTGTGGTGCATTGTATATGAATTTTCATATTGTAGTTCCCTCTAAGACTTTTCCACAATAATCAATGTATTTTCCTAACAACCTTTAAGATGTTATTCAGCTGTCACAGGTTCCTAAGGATATATGAATACCAGGCTCCTGACACTGATAGAATATTAGTTTGTTGTTTCTGTGATGCTAGACTTTGGTGATATGAGTCAGATCAGATAATTGTTCACGTCTACAGGCCTTATAATGAGCTTCAACAGATGTCCACAAATGTATTTTCAACTTGTGTATCATTAAATGAGTTACTTCAGATCCTGGTAGCACTGCAGCAGTAGCAAGATGCACCTCATCACTGGGTAGGTGTCTTGGTGTTTATTAGGAACTTAAAGTTATCATATAGCCCAGACTGGGCCTTGTCCTGGTGAATACCTCACTGTTATAGGTCCCCACACTGAGTTAGACGTAGCCTTTGGCACTTCTTAGGATAAAATGGATTCCCTGTCTCTTCCTTTGTGTCCAGGAAATGCCAGACAAATAAATTAAACTAACTAAAGGTCTTCTATCTGGTTAAAATTAGATGAGATGAATCTCACTCCAACTCCAGGTATGCAGAAAAAACCCCTGTGACCAGATTCCACTGCTCTCATGGCATCATAGGATGCTCCACGTTTGAACAGACCTCAGGAGGTCCAACCTGCTGTCCAGCACAGGCTGAGCTAGGAGATCAGAGCGGATTATTCAGGACTTAATCCCATCTCATCTTGAAAACCTTGAATTAACTATTATAGGAAGGTAAAAAAGTATAAACACAAAGCTTATGCTTCTTATTGCCTAGTTCTAAATTTGTCTATTTAATGCAGTTTACAGGAATCTGAGACCCAGCTGTTGCAGGAAGCCAAACGTCTTAGTGAAGAACTGGAACAACAGCATGAACTGGAAAAACCTGAACAAGTCCCTGAAGAATCTTCCAGTGAAGCTTCCCAAATAAGGCAACAACTTCTTAGTTGCCAAAGTGAATATGATGCTATTAAAGCAAGAGAGTATGAGAATCAGTTGAAGATAGAATGGTAGGTAATGGTGGTCAAATGCTACTAATTTTATCATAGCTAATCTAGGATCTAGAAAGCCAATAACATAGAATATAATTCAATCTCATTTCCATCCTACATGGACACATTTCTTGACTGTTTTTGAACAAATTGCCACAAACTTTTCCTAGTAACAGCAACATTTCAGTGGTGAATAAATTTACCCTGGTGCAAGAACTTGTAGATAGTTTTAAATTTAGAACATGATATGGTGTCCTTTGAAATGCTGTTTAAAATTTGCTACATTGCATGATTAATTTTTGGGTAAGCATATTAACATGAACAGTTCTAGTCTAGGACACCTTTAATACAAACATTTCAAGTGTCTCAGAGACCTGTTGGCTGGGATTTTATGGAAACAATGTAATAAATAGACCCAATGCTATTTTTAACATCAGTAGGACAGTGTATTCAAGATTTTTTCTTCAGGTACTTAAAGGAGGAGAAGTTCATGTATATTCTTATACTAGAAAAATAATAAATTTTCCCTGAAAAGAATGAAATCTTGAAATTTTTATGTAAGTAAAAAAAGTCAAGAATAAACTTAATACTGTATATATTTCAATTATCTGAATATTTTATGGTAAAATTACAAACATACTATAGCATTTGTAAAAATATGTACCTAGGCAGGTGAATTCAGATTTTTATTTTGTGAGGTGCTTGCTATTTTTACCCATCATCAATCCAGCTATAGTGTAGTTGGTGTGTACATAAATACAAATAAGTAATGTCAGCATCTTAACAGTTAAAACTATTTTTCTGCAAGGAGAGCAGGAACATTGTACACACTGCATGGAGCAGATTTTTCTGGCAGTTCTTTCTGGATTGGGGGGGGAGAGTTTAGAGCCAAGTGTTTGCTCTAAGAGAGAAAGAAATGAGAATGAAGCAAATTGGAAGTGGGAGAAATAAAGAAACATGGAAAGCATCTGGAAAAAATTATTTGCTATGAGATAACTGAGAAACATGAAATTTCCTGAAATAATTATTAAATACAGAGTTTCTTGCAATTTCCAAGCAGTCCAGAAATGAGCTCTTCAAAAATACCATACTTTTTACCTGTTTGACCTCATTAATATTTTTCACTGATTTTGCATCACTTTTCAAAAAAATTAAAGGGATTTATATGTTTAGGGGATATGTTCCCATTCTCTATTTTCTACCTCTAGTCAAAAGTAGAATTCTGTTCTATATAAAATGCAGTTTAGGTATTATTTCAATTATCCTTGCACATTTACTGCATTAATATTTATATATGAACTCAATATCCTATTTTGCAGATTAAAAATACACTTTTTGGGTCAGTCATACTATGAAAAATGTTCTTGCACTGTAATAAGAAACTTCCGTCTTATGTATTGCCCGGGATCAAACCCAGCTGTACAGTCCAACCAGAGCTCCATGAGGAGCGTTATCTAACAGAGATCACAAGTGCAGCCCCAGCCATTTGTGATGTGGGGATTTTGTGAGCCAAATAGAGTCCTCTGTATTTGGGAATCCTCAGCTGACCCCTCTTCTTTTGAACTTCTCCTGTGTCCGCCCCAGCAAACTTCTGACATTGCAACACCTCGGGCAATGATTTCCACAGATTAACTACATAAGAACTCTACATAAGAACTGCCACCTTCTTGCTTTTTTTTAACCTGACTCCTACAGCTTCATTTAGTGCCCTGTAGTTCTTGTATTGGAACAACAAACGAACATCTGATCCTCTCCTCATTTTCACTGCTGCAGGATGATTTGATAGATCTCTTTTGTACAACCCCATTCCCCCTTCAATTTGTCAACTTTCTAAACCGAAGAGCTACAGATTTTTTAATTGTTCCTTGTTTGGAATCTGTTCCATGCCTGATGGTAGCATAGGATCTTATGCATGTTGTGGGTGTGGAGTGAGAAGGATGTGCCTCGGTTATGTGTGGATTTGTTTATTGGGAGAGAAATTCCAGAAATATTCACGATATTACAGGGCCTTTGATGTTGAAGTAGCATAGAATGAACAGGACTAGCAGAATATATGTAGGGAATGTGTGAGTGAATGTAGTACGGAAATGAGAAATGGACTATGAAGAAAAACAGATACTGGGTGTGAATAAGTGTTTGTAAAGAAGGGATGGGCTATGTACCTGTGAAAGACAGTGAAAATTAATGTCCAGAATAGAGTTGTAAGCAGCAGGTGATCTAATAGCAACACTGATGTAAAATGAAGATCTATATGCCTGCTGGTTTTAAACAAAGAATAAAGCAACGTTTTCTGAAATGTGTGTGTGCATTGGCCATGTCAAAGAGGGGAAGCTGCATCAAAGGTATTAGAAGTTTGTTGTTAGGTGGCTGCTTGGTTTCCTCCATTTCTCAGGATAAAAACTCATGGTCCAGCCTCTCTTGGCCATTGATCTCTCTGGAACACAGTTTTCCTTGTTGTCCAACTGTGTTAATACAGTCCCAGCTGTGCTTGGCACTTACAAGTAAACTTCTCTTTGGGAATTATGACTAATGGCTGTTTAGTCTGAAAACAAACATGTTTATTTACCTTCTTATGTATAGCAGGCAGGGAGCATGGAGGGGAAAAGTTTTTGAAGGGAATATTTGTGTCTCTGATCTACTTTATCCTTTTTTGAAAATATCTACTCAGTAATACTGCTGAGCTGGAAGTGAGAGAGGGACTCTGCAGATCTGTTTTCCTGTTTCTGTAAGCCTTTCTTTCTCTGAAGCATCTCTTATCTCTGTCGCCTTTCTTTCCTGCCTCAATTCACCTTCTCTGATAGCTAAGGGTACTTAACATCTTTTTTGCACTTGGAATCAAATCTGACAACAATGAAGTTTCACTCTTGAGGAGTCATATGGGTATACCATAAGATTAGCTAAGTTACTTTTTGTCTCAAGGTCTCAGTATTCTGTATTCCCTCGTCCGTATTTCATTTCCTATTTGCTTACCTGTAAACAATTTTTTTTCTAGATCAGATACCTTTTTCAAGAGCTGAAGGTGATATTTCATCTTCTGGTTTAATTCTTTATTGTTCCAATGAGTAGTCAACATTCCCAGAGTAAATTTAAATTGCCTTCAACATTGTAGTATTGGCAGTTTTTCAGGAATTTTTTAACTTTTTTCATAGCTTGAATAGGTACATGAGATATTCAGAAGCACCTCTGACACACTTCAGCTGTCAGGGAAGTCACCCTGAGGGTGACTGCATGGATGGGGTGTACTCCCACTGTAGGTGTGTGCATCCCCTTCCAGCTTGTGGCCAGTTGTGCCATGTGGTTGTACTGGGCTCGTTGCTATTGTGTTCCAGAGTGCACAGCACAGGCAGAGAGCAAGAGTTGGAATCATTTTACTGAGCTTTTAAAGCTTGGGCCACTATCCCAAAGTCAGAGCTGACTCCAGGAGTATTCTTTCTCTCAATAACTACCAGACAAGGTTAATAAAGTAAAAGGAAAAACAGTGATCTCCATTTGGTTCTGGTACAATTGCATTCAGAGCCATGACATTTCTTCATATAACTGATAAGAAGGCTCAGTAAATAAGAATATAGACTGAAAAATCAAAGTAGCAGAAGAACAAGAAAAGGATTGGTGTGATCATAAAGGGTTTGTTCTAGCTTGAGGAGACATTTCACTTTAATGTTTGTGTGAGGCTTGGAGTCCTGGTTTGTGAGACAAAATAAAGAAAAGCTGCTTTTCTTTATTAGAACATGGCATCAACAGTAGTTTATTACTGAAAAATAATAAATATTTAATCTAAATTAATCTATCTTCTAAACAATAAATTTAAAAATAAGCAATTGATTTGTACTAAAATCTATAATGAGTTTGTGAGATTAAAGGTACCTGATTCTTGAAAGCAGTTTTATTTTAAAACCTAGGTTCAATCTATAGGTCCCACAGTCATTTGTGCAGGTAGCAAAATGTCTCTTCACTCAAGTACTCTCACACTCTCTGTGATTGCATGCAAGTCAGGATTGCAAAACTGAGTTTGTCCCTGTAGATGGATTGCAAATATGGAAAATTATTTCAATGCTTGTAAATATTTCAGTATTAGTCACTCAATAATTAAAAAGGGAAAAGTTAAGCTTTTGTCCATAGTTTTTCTAGTAAAGAGTTACAAGCCATAAGTAAAACAAACGGAGTCACATCTGAAGTTGTTATCAGCCAGTCTTCTCCAGTACCTCCAAACTAATTACAGCTAAGAGCATTACAGGAATCTCATGCTGGCAGCTTGTCAGCTGTGATATCTTCTACTTGTGGTCACTAGATTTTAGTTGTGAGGTGCTAAGCACCTTCTATGGATTTCTCAGCAATCCCAGCTATAAAACAGAGTAGTTGAAGGAGTTCACTTTCTTGCATGATGGTACTAATAATGATAACAGCGTTGTAGCTGGTTTGTGAGGTAACTGAAATGGACCTCTGTTGACAACTACCACTACATTTCTTAATCTCTTTGTCTTAATTTTTTTATTTCTGTGTCAGTTTGCAGCTGTAAACATCTCTCAGGGAAACATCTGGAATGTATTTTTATTAATGGCCCAATTTTCAACTGCTTTTTTTTGCCTCATTACATCTGCATCCCTGGCAGCTTTTCATGTACAGTGTTGCTATTCAGCTTTGTGAAAATAAGAAAAGCAGTGTTAGAAACATTTGCACACATCAATGTTTAACCTTAAGAGTTTTATCTTCTTTTCATTATGTGTGTTGTTATAGGTATAATATTGACAAAAACCACGTGATGCGGAAAAATACAATCATCAAAGAAGGGCTATAAAACAATGGGAATTATAAATGCCTAGTACCAGTTGCAGCTATTTTGTTTGTTGTTGTGATTGATGTCTAAGTAAGACACTCATGAGATTGATATCCATACCTCACAGATTACAAGATTCAAATGCTAAATGTAATTTCTCTGCTTACCTTAGATAAACTTCTGTGTCCACCTATTAAATCAAAGACTGAATTTAAAATCTTTGAAGAGTCTTATTTGATTTCTTAATCTGATTTAATCATCCTGGTTTAGAGTCCACAGAGAGAAATATTTTATCTTAAACTGGTAATTTATCTCATCCTAAAATAGGCACCTGGGATGACAGACGACCTGCCCTTTGGAGGTTCCTGTCTTTATCCCTGACAGTAAGGAAGCCTGGGAATGTTAACACTGGGCTGACAGTCTGACTTCTGTATATGGGCAACTGGATCAAACTAATAGCTCAAAAGCGATTCTTCTTTCTTTTTACCCCTTTTTTTACCACCTTCACTGTACAGCTCTTTAGGTAACTTGCTGCTTCAAGTTCAGTGTTGCCTTTGTTTATGTCACAGAAAATGAGGTGTTCAAATCATTTTACTTTTGCTGGATGGAAAAGTCTTTGTTGTGAAACTGGAATGGTTCCACAGGAATCTGTCCTCATGAGTGAGGAATGTGACAAAATGAAAACAGTGTCAACTTTGCTCTCCCTCCTGATTTTTGATATTGCTCTTTTGATCGTCTAGCGTGATATTAAAGAGGGCACAGCACAGACTGACAACAAGCAATGCAGTAGTTCTTTAATCATTTTTCACAGGACTTATTTAATAATATTTTGTGGCAGTCAAACAGTTACAGGTATTAGTGCAAAGTGGACATTCATTTTCCCTAGTGTGATTACGTGAGTCCCAACTAGGAGCTCAACTAGGAATGCTTCCAAATGTGTTTGGAATATGATTTTGGAATAGAACTTTTAAAATTAATTTTATCAATTTGGGGGGAAGATTGATTGAAATTCAACTTTTTTCTTTAAAAGGTTTTGTTTTGCAACTTCATTCACTCAATGGGTGTTCAAACACTGGCATTCAAATTAGGTTTTGGACTTACCAGTCCCTGTGGAGGCACCTTGTACTCTGCCCATGCAGACATGCATGCATTCTGTAAATCAACAACATCTACTCTGTGTCTTTATTTTCTCTTTGCTCTTTATCTGAGCCAGAGCTTCTTATTCATATTGTTTTGTTTTATTTGAATTGCAACACCACCAACTCAGTTCCCTTTTTCACTGTTTTCTTACTGTAACGGAAAATATGTTGCCTGAGACTTCCAGGTATAAGCTTCACTCCTTTTGTTGGAGGACTGAAAAGTAAGAGTTTAATGAGAGGGCGTGGGTGTTGGAACTGGGGGGGGAGGAGGGGAGGAAGAACCTTAAATCAGCACTGATAAAGAGTTGAACATAAGATCCTTGGAATGGTCCTCCACAAGGTTGGCTACTTGGAGATTGATCTCTCTTACCAGGACCACACACTTTCTGAAACCTGAACCACCACCACCATGCAAAGTCTTACACTGCTACTGAAAGGTTTCAGAAAAAAACCCCAAACAAATAGCAATCAGCCGCCTCTCTTCTGTATCAGTCACATTCAGAAGCAACTGTAATAGCTGCTTTGGGTAGGTGGGGTGGATTCCCTTACCCCAGTTTATAGTTCCAAGTTACACAAGTGTTCCAGTGAAGCTTGTCCCCTTCTCTTAACGCTCCCCTGATTTAAAGAGTTATTTATTCTAACTGGCTGCCCTGAGTCTCAGGGAAACCTGAGCAGCACATCCTCCCACTGGAGTTAGAAACACATTTAAGCACACAAGATGATTCTTTGCTATACCTGGGACAGGGGATTTGGTTGTACCACCAATTCTTCAGCTGCAGTCTTTACTCCTTTACACCCTGAGACTCAGAAATGTCATTGTGCATACTAATTACTCTGAAACAAACTGCCTTCTTTGTTGCCAATCAGTAGCACAATGACTCAGTTAAGTTCAGTTTGGTTGCGATGGCATGCAGGCTGCTGTAGCCCATTTACCTCCTATAGGTGCAGAATTGTTCCTGCATGCACTGGGGAGGTACAGACACACCTTCCATGGGGATAATTTTTTGTATTTAGCAGTATTTACCTACCTGCCACCAAGAAGCTCCCTATGTACATCCAACAATCTTGTTGGTTGAGCTCCCTTTCATAGTCACTCCTTCATCTTCCTTAGGGCAGCCTTACTAAAAATACACCCAGAAGATCTAAGGGCTTTCCTATTTCTTCCTTTCCTCATTCTTCATCTCTTCAGCATTTGTCTCTATTGTTGCCTGAAATTAAATTGCAATTTAGTTTTGGATACAGGTTCTCTTGGTTATTCAACTTAGTTTTCTCCCATACCCCCTTGGTGTAGCCTGTAACCCCTGCCACTTTTCAGGATTTTTTTTTTTTCACAGGATCCTGTTTGGATTTGAGGAGCAATCATTCATAGGAAGAAGAAAGTATCTCACTAGCAATTGCACTTTCTTGTGACTTTCTTGTGATGTCTTTGTGACTATTTATGACCCACCTCCTCTTTCCTTTTGCCTTATTTCCATGTTAAAATTTTGTTTTCTGAGGTTGGGAGAAACTGTGGGTGTAGGGTGCCACTAGTAAAAGGCAAGGGCGAGTGAGGTGTACATGCATCCCTGCAGGAGGTGCTCAGACTAAGAAAAATCAGATTCAAAAATTTACATGTGTGGACTGTAGAGAAAGACTCCATATGTACAGCCTGGTTTTCAGGACCCTGAATTACCAGTCAGCAACCTTCCTTTAAATTGGGACACCTTTCTATTGGCCCTGATGATAATTTACCATGTGTTTTAGTCTAACACAGGACAGGCTTCCATACTTTTTTGCCATTTACTATATTACAGTAATGGGTATTATATTACTAATATATTTAGCTCTTCTTTGATTTTTACTGTAGTTTGCAAGAAGAAAAAAGGCTTCTGGAAAATGAATATGAAAAAATTTCAGAAAAAAAGGTAAGTACAAAACATGAGAAAAACAGTGTTTTATATTCTGTCAGCTAATGTATAAAAATAATAGTGAAAATATTTTCATGATGTGTCTCTAGAGTTTATTTAAAATACGGAATACAGAGAAAAATAGATTTTAAAAGAAGTAGATTTTATAGGAGAGGATATATTATATAATTCAGTTTTGATAACTTCAGGGCAAACAATAAATAACTGATTCAGTTATTGTTTACTAAGAAAATGTTTACTGTATTCAGCAAATGGATACTGCGTGTAAAGATAGCTGCACGTTTTTGATTCTAGGATGTGAGCATGAGAAATACATTTGCAGTCATAAATCCTGATGAATATATGTGGTTTTGTTGGAAATAATATTCTGATGGTTATTGATAGAAGAAACACAGATCTGGTAAAGAAAAATATATTCCATACCTTCACACAAAAAATGTTGTCATCGTTCAGTGTTGGTGATTCTGTATTATCTCAAGCATGTAAAATGTAAAAAGGAAAATAAAATTAGTCTGATCTTTTACTTCATTTTTAAAGGAAGACGATAAGAAAATTAAACAGCTGAAAGAAAATTGTGATGAGCTCTGCAAAGAAGTAGATGAGAGGAAAGCAGAAATTCATGCAATAGAAGAAGCTGTTTCATCCAAACAAAAGCTGATATTAGTAGATGAGGAAGAAACAGAAAAGCTTCTGGACATGCAGACTAATTTAAAAGTAACACAAAATTAATTGTGCCTATGTTTATCTCTGTGTGTGCATGGATGTGTATATGATACATATTTTGTCCAATAGTGAATGTTCTTGATGTTGTTTGTCATTCCAAATCCATTATATATGGCATTACATTATATATAAGATCATTTTTCAATAGGCATGAAACATGCTGCTGTGCCATATCCTTATTACTCCTTTAGGAAATAATAATAGTCATGGTTTTGATTTAAAAATGGTTTCTATAAAGACATTTTTGCTATATTGTGTTATTGTAGGTTGCTCAGACTAAAGTTAATACAGATATATGATTAAACATTCCTGGGTTTGCTGCTTTCCTTTCCATGAATAAATAACATTAAAAAATGTATTAATAATATTCAAGCATGATTTTTATCTTGCAGATGCAATGAAATTGTAAATATCAATTTTTATTTTCAAAAGTAGCAGCTACAATTCCCTGGGACAAACACAAGTAATTAAAAAACACGTTTCCTACCCATGTTCACAGCAGTTGTAAGTGAATATTACTGCTATGAAAACTCATCAGTTTTTGAGGCTATTAATCAAACCTTTCTGTTTTGTCACTAGAGTGAGCTAGTTAAGATCCTTGGTGTTCCAAAACAACTTGCAAAAGAAACTGAGAAGATATATCGGAAAAAAATGTATGTTTTTAATAGATAATTCCATATACATAAATATATAAGTATGACTTCTTCCAATCCATTTGTTATAGAGATGATTGAGGATAGTTGTTGATTAAAATTAGGATCAACATTCAACAAGGCATCTATTATTCACCTAAAATCCATGCACTGTACTGAAAAATATAGTATATGGAGTGAAACATGGCAAATTTAAGTACAACAAAGAAAGACTTGGAGCAAAGCTTGGTCAAAATTTGCTTAACCATCCTACTGTACTGCATTACTATATATGACACTTAGTAGAAGTTTAGTGGAAAATAATGTTACCGTGTAATCTCACAATTAGGCTTTTTTTTCAGTTTCTAGTGCTTAGGGACTGTGTATTGGCTACTCTCTGCTGGGCTCAGTGAAACCAGCAGCTTCCACAGCTGACAGTCTGGCCTGAGCTACATGATCATTCTCCCTGCTACTTCTGTACCAGTTGTTGAGTCACAAGTGCTTTGCTGTAAGCTCCTGACATAAACTGTGGTCTCTAATACTTCAGTAGGGAAAATGTAAGCCAGTAGCCAGCCTTTTTTTTCTCTCCCTTGTGGAGCTGGGGTTTTTCTCCCCTGAAGCATGGCATGTACTGTTTTCTGTAAGTGTAAAACCTAATTAGCACTGTGCAGTTTCAGCCAGGTCACTCACAGATCCCAAAGGTCCAGTTGCCATCCGGATGAATGATGGAGTTTGTACCCTGTTGGTGCACTGAAGTTTTTGTGTCTCCTGCTTCCAGTCCCTATTTTTAATACAGAAGCTGCTATGTTTATTATGTTAAATTTCTTGGATTTCAAACTTGTATGATGGTTTTCTTCTACATTTTCCTCACTATTCTGCATAATGTAACTCTGCCATCATAAATCTAAGAGGTTTTCCCTATAGTGTTACAGAGAAGCAATTTTTAAAACCTATGTTGTGTAGATTGCTATTAATGAAGTACTTAAATGAATCTTTATACTTTATACTCACATCACAGAATGAGCTAACCAGAGTTCCCAGTCTTGGGAATAATATTTAGAAGCGTCACACCTATGTACCTAGTAATGTTACCAGAAATCAGTTTGCTAGAACTCTTTTTAACACTGTAATGGTGCTAAACTCTCAGTTAGTCCCATGCCTAACTGCAATTTTATTGTTGAACTGTACTGCAATTTGAAGCTTTTCACTGTGTGTAGTCTGCTTTCAAACATATGGCCTATATTGTTAGGTGAAATTATTCTGTGTGTCCAATTACATTTTGCCATTTAAATATGCATGTAGAAAAATTAACCCCTACTGCTTTGTTAAAATATATCCACAGCGATGCAGAGAAGAAGAATGAAGCCCTTAATGATGAAATAGGAGAGCTGACTAGAACTCTGAAAGCCATTGAAAAAAGGACTGAAGAGATTTTACAAGAAAGAGAAGATGTAAAGAAGGAATTGGATAGCAACCAAGTTTTGCTAGAAAGCAAAGAACGAGAACGCATTAGTTTGACAAAATTACTAGAAATTAACACAGAGAAGGAATTAGCAATCCTATCAGACAGGTTAGAGACATAAGCCATGTAGTATGAGTGAACAATTCCCTGTTCTCAAAAGTCTGTTTCTTTCTTCTGCTGTATTGCTTCTGTTTTCAAATTTTAGGCTGCAACCAGTGCAGACTGGAAATGATCAGGTTTGGTTTTGACTTCAGAAATATTTATATAAAAATTTGGAATCTGGTATCTGGCTTGAAGAAAAACATCCAAAAGCATAAGCATTTGATAAAATCCTGGGAGAGTGAAACTGGATTTTACCCTGAAAAGGGCAATATTGTAGAAGGTTTCTCTCTTCAGTACAGATATTTTCTTTCCTGTGTAGCCCACTGAAAGTAAACTGAAGAAGAAAAGAGTATGTCAGTATTTTCATTTTCAAATGAGGAGCATAGATGTCTGCACTCATGAACTCCTGAATTTCAGTGGGGATTGGTTACTCATCTCTTTAATATTCCCTTGAATTATGAGCTTATATATACTTGGTAAAGTAAAATAAACTATTAGGTTGATGACAAGCTTCAAATTATTCCTTCTTTGCAGAGGGACATGTATAGTTGTAATCATGGCCATATGCTCAGTAACAATGCTTTTGCCTTTAAAGTTTTGTATTGAAAGCCTGTGCCTCTTTACATTGAAATATTACCTCATAGTAAAAACTGTGTCTTCTTATATGTGCTAGTTTCCCTGGATTTTTTAGCATATTTAGAACAGACTATGAGATCCCACTGACATAATTAGGAATAATATTGGAATTGATTACATTTATAAAAATGCTACCTTTTTAGGGACTTTTTGTCAGTAGTTTGTGAGTTTATCTTGCTGCTCCACCATAATAATGAGGTACTCAAAACCCATTAAAATGGCCATGCCTATTTACATATATGTCTTGGTGAAGTTGCTAAAATTTTGTGTCTATCTCCATAGAGAAATTCTGGAAAACAATTTAAATAAATGTATCTTAGAGAACAAAAACCAACGTGATATTCTCACTCAAAAACAAACACAGAAGGAGAGAGAACTGAAAAATTTAAAAGTGTTGGAAGTACAACTGGGTGTGATTTATGAATCTGTGGAACGAGATAAGGCACAGCATAAAAGACTCAAATCAGAGGTCTGTATGAATGCATTGATCATAAAGATTCTAATTTTTCTTGTAAGAAATCTTTCATGACAGTCCTCAAATCTCTTGACAGTCCTAGAAGAAGGAAGGGGAGAAGACTTATTTCAACTTCCTCATTTCCTCCTTGCATTAGTATTTCACTCATTCCGCTTTCAATATTTCTTTGCTCTTTTCTGTTTTACCTAAGCTTTTGACAATGGTGATTTTAAAGGAAAGTCTCATTCTGCTTGTGTACTCAAAGCATTTTCTTTCTTTTCTGCTTCCAGTTCTTTCTTAAAAATTTACTATGCCTATAAATTTTTAATATTCTCTTTCTCTCATCACTGGTTCTTCTATTCTTTCTTTCTTTTTTCTCCTATACTTGCTCTTGCTTAGTCTGAATTGTAAGTCAGTGTTACAAAATTAATCTTGTTTATTTAGGTGAATATTTTTCACGGGACTTGATGTTTCCTACTTTGACACTATCTTTGAAATTTTTCTTGGTCCATCTAAGCAATTCAGGGCAGAAAAGAGTCTTACTTACATCACTTCACTATAAAGTTTTAAAAAATAACTATCTCATATCAAAAGTCATACATACTTAGCTTTTCTATTTAAATAACTTTAATATTACTTGATAATATTTAATATTATTAAACAATATCTTTTTATCTCTCTTGAAATTCCTCCTGAATTCACTTGTATTCACCTAGTAATATAAGTTTACCTGTAAGGAGTGAGGAAAGCTCTATAACTACACAACAAAATTTTGGATTGAATTCCCTGAAATAATGTTTATAGGGCTGACTCACATTCCAGACTTTGATCTTAAAGCTTAGCTAAGAGAATCATCTTAGAGAATCTAGGAGATGGCATTTTTTCTTGTGCTCCTATTGGAGAAATATTCCTGGAGGGAGAACCACAATTGTAATGCTAAACCACATGTAATGCTAAAATCAAATTCTGTAACTCACCAACAACTGTGATCAGAGTTCACAGTCTGGGGTGAGATTGAAATCCAGCCCAGCCGAGTTCTTTCACACTGAAAGGACAAGAACATTGTATATATCTTACAAGTACCATCATCATGAGGAGTAGAGGAAAGAGAATGTCAGGATAGACAAAAGTGGAATTCTTATCAGTATTTTACTCAAGAAGTTGCAGATGCTGCCCTACTGCAAACAGGCCACAGCAATATAGTTGCTTTAGCCCATCTTCCCATGCTTGGTGTTTTCTCTGATTCCTTTCCCAGCTCTTTTAGAAGAGCAAATGTGAAATCATGGCTCCTCTGCAGCAGTCAGTTCAAAGGCAGTACTGCAGTATGGGAGAGTCAAGTGTCAACCCTGATCCTGTTTGGCTTTTGTTATGTAGAGGCAATTTTAATGTGTAAGACTTGGGAGCACACCTAGTAAAAGTTAAAAAAAAATATTTTAAGTAGATAAAATTCCTTTAACTACTTAAACCCCCATATTCACATTTATTCATTGTGATTCCAAGTGAAAAAAATCACAAGAATCAGTCGCTAGTTTAAATATGTGGTTGCAGAAGCAGCAGTATGGCAGCGTGCTTCCCCAAATTTCTCTTATTTTGAATCATAAGCTAAGTGCAAAATGACTGGTTTTTAGAACAAGGAAATTACAGGAACACTTCCTTCAAATGTGTTTTTCTTCTTAGTAAGTTGTGAAAGGTCAGCTATTGCTAAACGCCGATGTTCTGTGTGAAAGAGAACTGCAGCTCTGGCCGTCACCAGCCTGGAGCAGAACTGCTGCTCCTCTCCATGCGTGCCTTTCCTTCAGTCAGGCCAATGCAGAGACAGCCAGAAGTGCCTAAATTTAGCCATGTCTTATGTGAACAAAAGTCCTTAATGGATTAAAGATGTTTATATGGGCTTTTAACTTTAACACAGCAGAAGTGGTAACTAATATAGGCTTCAAAGAAAAGCTGTTTTTGCACCCACAACAAGAGTGAAAATCACTTTCTTAGAACAAGTTTTATTGACCTTTTAGTAAACCTAAGTCAAATCAAATCTGTGAGCTGGCAGCTGCAACCAAATTAACTCCACAGTTTGACCTTTACTGTGCTCTTGTTTCTCTTTCACTTAATGCAAATGAATGTTTAATTTTACAGTGTTATCACAGAAGTTAAAATCACAAATGCAAAACATCTACTTATCAGTATTGATTTATAGTGTTTTGATCTCTAACATCTGGTTGAGATCTGAGGAAGATATCTTTGAAAATCTTCCAGATGTGTTGTTAAATGTGATTTCTTTCCCACCCATATGAATTACAGACTTGCAATTAGAATCACAGAATCATAGAATAATTTGGGTTGGAAGGGATCTTTAAAGGTCATTTATTTCAAACCCCTGCAATAAGCAGGGACACCTTCATCTAGATCAGGTTGCTCTGAGATCAGTCCAATCTGGCCTTGAATGTTTCCAGGGATGAGGCATCTGCCACCTCTCAGGACAACCTGTGCCAGTGTTTCACCACCCTCATTGTACAAAACTTCTTTCTTCCTTGTGTCTAAACTAAACCAACCCTCTTTTATTTTAAAACTATTACCCCTTGTCCTATCACAACAGGCCCTGCTAAAAAGTTTGTCCCCATCAATTACATAGGTAAAATATGCCTGCATATGCTGCGTTTATTTCTTACTTGCTTATAACCATAAAGAATTTTTAAGTGAATTTAGTCACAGTGAGGTCAATACAACCTTTTGTCTTGCGAGTTATATCGTGCAAGTAGTTGTAGTGAGATTGTTCAGGTATATTTTAGTGAGAGGTAGTTTCTAACTTATTCCTTCACATAATTTTAATATCTGATTGAATAAAGAAATTTTCCCATAATGTTTATGAAAAAATAGTACATAAATATTTGTGTTGTTAGTTTTGACCTTCTAGAGCCTAAGGAAAATCCCACTTTAATAATGAAAAGAAAAAATATGATATCCAATCGACATAGATGTGAAATACTGACTGTACTAAAGTCAGTGGTAGATCTGTTTTTTTCCTTCAGTAAGGTCGGAATTTCATTCTAAAAATCCTTCGTGAATTTAGAAGGTGACATTTTTACATAGTCTCTTTTTGTGATTATTGTTTTTTTTAATGACAGTTTAGTTGCTGAAAAACATAAGCCTTCTAAATTCATTCCTTAAACTGGGCTTTGCGAAGTTTAGTGTTCATAGTTCTTAAAAGGAAAATTTGAGAAACTTGGAGAAGTTGCTGATGAACCACACTCAATGAAGCACTCTTGGACTAGCTATTGTAATAAGAAAGAAATTCTTAATTTGAGTAACTACAAATAGAGTCTCTGCAGTTTACATTTTCCTAATTTTTTGTTTGCATCATTCAGTGAGCTTGGTTTATTTTTCTAGGTAGAAACTAAGGCAAGAAATAATGAAGCATTATTAGAAAGACGACGAGAAGTGCAGGAGGAAATTGAAGTGATCAAGAGACGTTTGGCTGAACAGGTGCTGAGTTCTGCTTTCTCACATTTTTTCACTGTAACAGTTGGTTTTCTAACATGAGATTAAAGGAACTGCTTGAAGAAAAAATAATGGGAGTTTCTAGCTGCAGCTTTCTGATGAGAAAATGGCATAGTATTTGTTCAATTTTAAAGACCATTTGTTTGTAATTTAAAAAAAATTTTTAAAAAATATTTATGTTTTTAAATCCATGTAGTTTGTATATTTTTTTACTTTGCAGATAAGCCCAAAGTATTTTCAATTTTGGGTTTGCCAACACTGCTGCATTGATGCATAAGGAATTAAATTTAATTTTCTCTAGGCAATGATCTCAGATATGGATGCCCACATGTTAGAAGAATGCATTGCTAAAGAACGCTTGCTTTTCAAAGAGCAGGAAAAACGCAGAGATGAGTTATCCAAACTTATACATCTGACTTCTCTCAGAGCTGATGAGAGGCAACTGAAATCCAGGGATGTTCAGAAAGCCAAGGTAAAATATTATATATTTGGAAAACTTCTCAAAAGTAAAGACTGATGTAGGGAGAAATTAAATTACTAGTGAGGGGAGCCTTATTTTCATTTCCCACTCTAGCTTTGAAATTCCATCAGAACACAGGAAGCTCACACAATACTGTGGTGTTTCATTGGCAATTCGTGGTGCAGTGCTGCAGTTTATTAAAATATCAGTCCACAATTTGAACAAGGTATTTGAAAAAACATTTTCTTTCAAGCCTATAGAATAAAATGAACAATTTGAAAGAAAGAGGCAGAAAAGCAGATAACCTCACCCAAGATTCTCAGAAGTACAACTGTGTGTTTTATTTTACAAATATATGGACATCAGGAGAAAAACAGAACACTACTCATTCCAAGGAGAGGCAGAAATCTTTATTTTCCTGTTAAATTTCAAGGCATAACTAATTATATTGATTTAGAGAAAACAAAGGGAAAGAAAAGTTTTCCTATGATTAGTCATTGTGTTTGCTGCCTGCATTTTTATTAATTTGTTTTTATTATAATATCATGTGTGTGGTGTGATGTCACACACTATTTACTAAATACGAAATTGCTATATGGGAACCAACTATTTATGTTCCAAAATGGATGTCTGTGTTCAGATAAATTAGTTAAGCCACCCTTCTAGCACCTTGGGAATCTTTGACTGCCTATAAAAATAGAATAAACAAACATGTCAGGTTTTGTACCTTCCATAAAAATCAGTCTATAAACAGATTAAAAAAAAAATAAAAATACAAATTCAGGAACACACAGATGAGCCCAAAGCTGCAACCCATCACCCACCAGCTTTCCCTAATACCAATCTCCTCCACTGGGAAGTGGGAGGGGAGAAAAGGCCTATCCATTGAATGTTAGTGGCCCAGGCTATTGAGGACTGAACACAACTGAAATCAAAAGGTCCAGAGCCTTAACAGAATGCACATGTAACATCCTGCTCAATCATCAGTGATTACTTAAAAGTTAGGATTGAGTAAAAAAGAAATTTTATTTGTAAACATACAATTCTGTAATGCATATGCCAAATAATGATACAGTGATGGAATTGAGAGGCTGCTTAGTAGAAACAGCAGAACTCCAGATTCAGGGGATGAAGTATTTAAGATGCAGCATCAAATTATCTACATTAGTAACAGTCACTGTCAGCTTAATATAGATGGGAAAATGGTGCTCTTTGATGTCATTTTAATAAAAATATTTCATCATCATTAGAAAAAGTTCCTATAATTATCTCCTTTCACTGTCTTTTCCTCATCTAAGAGCTGTTCTAAGTAATTTCTTTGAAGATGTTTCTTTGACATATCTAAAGTGCTCACTAAATTCTACTTAAATTTCAGATCCAACTCCAAAGTCTTATTAAAGAATTAAAAAGAAGGAATGTTGAATTAAAAGTCTATAAAAAGAGGAGAAGAGATATCCAAAACCAGTAAGAAAATAATAACAATACATCAAAGACATTATCCAAGTAATGTATGCATAAAATTCTAATAATTATTTTTTTACGTGTCATTTCTTCAGACTCCAAGGATTTGCTAAAATGTGTGATTTTATCCAAATTGAAAGGGATAAATGTATACAATTGGTGCGTGGTGCTCAGTGGAAAGCAAGGGAAGCTGGAAACCGAGTAAAATTCCTAGAAAATAAAATAGAAAATTTAAGGAATACTCTTATAGCCAAGGACAGGTGAGTTTAAAGTAAGCTGTAGTTCACAATTATAGAAATGTAAGATTAGAAAACATCTTAGGAGAGAATCTAGTCTGTCTTCAATTATGCCTATATTATCCTTGATAGTTATTATTCTGATTTTTAAAACCTGATTAAAACAAAGACATTTAGCAATATCCTGACATAATCTATTCGAATTTCCTATCCCCCTAAGACTTCACAACTGGCTTGGGCATCACTGCATGGGAAGAAACACTCTTGAAGTTTGTCTGGCTACTCCCTCACTTTCCCATTCTTCAAAGGGATAAATTTTCATTGCATTTCCTTTATATCACAGTTCTTAGATCTCTTAATGTTTGCATTTTCATGCTGTTCCATTCAATATGAGCGATACTGTTGTGCTCATACTTGCTGTCCTTAGAGAAAAAGAGGTCTGGCACATATGATTCCACAATGAAGTTGTGCATGGTATATTAAATGAGTCACTAGCTAGTAATCACCTAATAATGTGGCTGTCTAATTATGAAATCAGAACAAATGGGGTTTCTTGGTTCAAACTCACATGGAGTTTATTAGGTAACATTTATTTCAGATAAAACAAAACGTGGTTTCAATTTCCAAGCAATCTTAGACAAAATGAAAGGTCACATTCACAACAGAGATGTGGCAGAATAACTGGTGTTTGTGACTCTGTTTTTCCCTAGACCATTATTTAGTGGAGATATCTTGTTGCTATCTTTTTGTAATCCTAGTGATGATATTCTGCAATATAGACAGAATTACAATGTCTTGGAAATTAATAGCTGGGCAAGTAAGGAGATAGTGAGTTGCCAGCTGTGTAAATGAAACAGGACAACAAAAACTGAGTAGTTTAAAAATAACTTGATTTTCCCAAAACTTTATTATTTGGTACCAAAAATTGCACAATCAGACCAAAGAATACACTAACAGTATAATCTCTCAGTAGTTTGATTTCAAAGTCATGCTGGAGGTAGCTGTAAAAGAAGTGGAATTTCAATGATTGAAGTGATTTTGTCAAGGTGTACAAGCTGACATTTTGTGGTAAAATTTTTGAGACCTTAGCAGTTGATGAAAGAAGGGGAAAAAAGGCTAAGACAGATAAATATTGTATAGGTATCACAAATATATAATTATTATAGATGATCCTACTCAATATAGATCTAACAGATATTTTGGTCTCTACAAGCCTGGATTTAAAACTAGCAAGAGATACTGAATTCTCAGTAATCCTCTTGCCTATGAAAAATATTTTTGATCCCAGTAACAGACTTTAGTATTGGTATCACTGACTTCACTGCAGCTTATACAATTTGGAGGACAGAGTATCGGTCCAGATAAGACAAAAAATTTTCAGAAAATATTTAAAACACATTGCATTTCTGCAATACTGTCATGCTTTCAGTCTGAAATTTGATTTACAGAAGTTTAATACAACTGAGTAATACCCTGTCGTACTCAAAGCATTATACATGTGGGGAAAACAAACCAGAAAGCAGCTCCCTGCTCTGGATACAGCAATTCAGAAATTTAATGGTGGAACCTAGGAGAGGAGGATATTTCATCTGCAGGCCTGTATTTCACCAGGAGACTATGTTTCTCCTTTCACTACCTCTTTTGTATGTTGATGTCAATATCTTTCCAGCAGAGATAATGCTGTGTATCCAGAAGTGATATTTCCACTGATCAAAGGCACTAACTCCAAGTTCCGTGTTGTGAGCAAGTGAATGATTCACACAAAACAAGAATCTGTCTTTTAAGTGAGGAACCATCATCCAGTGACCAGCATAGGATGTTGGAAATGATGAGATCTGTTGTTTATTTTTATGTGATCTTGTCACTAACCTTCCTCTATGATTTTCTTTTTCTGTCAAATGGGTAACCTGATAACTTTCTCGTGTTAATGTTGTGATACATCATTTTATAAACAATAAAGTAGGAGAGCTTTGAGTTGCAACCACAAAAAGGATTTAAATATTGTTTTTTAAATAGAAGGGCAGGATTTCTACACATTAAGACTTTTCATCACAGTTTATGCTTCTGCTCTTGAACTTTAATTCTTATGGCCCCTTGGGCTACCCAGTAGAGAATAAAAGAGCTGTAGTGCAGTGCTCCCTTTATAGCATTTTTCTTGGGCCATAATCCAATTCTTTTCAAGCTGGAAAGAGCTTGCAAAGAAAAACCATGTCAGAGAGTCTTTCTACTTCTTGTAATGCTTCTGTGAAGCAGAGTGACATAGAGGATCCTTTGTGTATTTGTGGAATAAGTTTAAGATCTGCCTTTAATTGCTGAAATTGGTTTCAAATTGAAAGGACTAAAAACATTCCCACATTTCTGTTATGTTAAAGAAAATTGCAGGAAAAGCATATGAAGATTAAAACTAATGCAAGAATAGTAGAGCAGCTCAAAAAGAATTATTGCAAAATTGCACAAGTCATTGATGAGATAAAAGAAAAGCAAAAGCATTTGAACCTTGAGAGACTGACCACGACAGTCACCCACATCAAAGAGGAAATTGCGCAGCTACACAAAAAATGCGAAAGGGCTATTCAGCAACAAGAGGAGAGGTACATATGTAAACTCCATCTAAGGTTTAATATGTGTTTAATTTTGACATTTATGAAGCAGCAGTAGTTTTCAGCTTATTGAGCAATCGTATTCAGGAATACTAAAAAGTCTGCTGCAGTTCAGTGTTTTCCTGAATAATCTGCCTCACTGCACTGTCAGTGCTGCTTTGCATTATGTGGATATTTCTCCACTGGTGACAATGCTCATTCTTCAGAACTATTTTATTCAAAAAAACATGGTTGCTTGGCTACTGAATGCCTTGAGAACTTGTAGCCTCCTGCTCTATTTGTGCATTGTGCACAGATAAGGTATAAAAATGCAGATGATCTAAATCTTTCTGATCTTCTTAATCCATTTTAAATGCTGTGGAAGGCCAGAAGACCTTAAAAATTATGTGAGAGTAATCTTTCCAAGTGTTTGTTCTCTGATTTTCACATTGTAATTATTTTGTTACTTATTTTAAATACTGCCATTATATTAAAATAATATTTGTGAAAGCTTTGTAAATTTTCCCAGATTATTACTATCTTTCAAGGTCACTGGTTGTGTTCTTGAATGGAATACACTGAATATGAGTAATTTTTTTTTAAAATTTACCTTTTCACTTTGGCCTTATTTCAGTGGTCTTCTGCTCAGAGAACGAGATGAAGAATTAGGCTTTTTACATGAAAAAATAAACAGGCAAGAGATATTGTGTAGAAGTGGAGATCATAAAATGCAAGTTATGGATGAAAAGATCAGTTTTCTGAAGCTGAAGGTAGCTGAGAAAAAGAGAGAGATTGCATTGTGTTTTAAAGAGCTCCCAGTGAAGAATGCCCTGACTGCAAACCTGGAGAGACTGCAGATACAGGTTGGTGGTAGAGGAACCCTTTTTTTCCCCTGTCATTCTGTATTTTAAAGCTTAGGGTGATTTCACTGAAAAAAATATCTGGATGTACAAGGTTTATTTAAAACATCAACTTCAGTAATACACCTGTCTAGCAAAACACTGACATATGTTTTTAACTTCAGATGTGAGAGTTTCTATGCTTATGTGTAACTGGCTGATGCACTTTGTTACACGCATGCCAAATGCTTCCCGGGTATGGAATCTCAGCTAACCCTCCCCATAGCCTGAAATGTCAGTATGACTAAGCTGGAGAATGGGAGTCATGGGGCAAAAATGGGACTGTAGATAAAATTTGTTAAAACTGTATTGATGGAGTAGGTGGAGGGGTGGGAGATCCACTTAGATCGTCAAATTTCTGAAATAATAACTCAATTCACACTTGACCCTGAGCCTACTCTGGAAACTCTGCAGCCTACAATGATATAATCCACATATATTTTCTGCTACATGAAAACAGTGTAAGTTTTAGTTCTAGTTACAAAATAACATTAAACAACTAACAAACTGCAGTTCTTGGGACATTCTTTCCTTGTGTTCTGAAATGGCTCATTTACTTTTGACCTTATCTGCAGATGGTAATTTTCCCCATACATACTCCATTAGTGCCTGCACAAAATCATAAATTAGGGTTTACCATTGCCTTTTAAACTTGCATCAGTGGGAGCTGTGACTCAGTGTTTAATAGTGCTTGCACTATTCTCTTACTTCTGGCCTTTTGAAGAAATTGTATGCTCTGCTACAAGAATAAAACATAGTACAATACCTCATGCAAATCATACCCCAAAGAACTTTACGGGACCCTTACAGATTTAAACTATGAACAGAGGTGGTATGGAAGAAAAAAACAACCTAAAGGGAAAAAAAGACATTTTCAGGTAAGATTTAGAATGAGACTGAGAGTCATTGAGTCAAATACAGTAACAAACCTCTGTTCCTGTACCAATTACAAATCTGAATCCATGCTGAAATCCAATTTGGCTTCTGTTCAGTTATCATAGTCAAAGGATCTCATGACAATGATAATTTGCACGAGACATTGACTTGATGATGTAGTGAATACAGCTTTAAATCACTGGTCTTCAGCCCTCTGACAGGGTAATAGGAGCTCATTTTGGTCTGTGATTTGTCTGTTTATCGGTGTAGATAATTATAAATGTTCAGAGAGAGGCTCTGTGCACCACAGGGCTATGAAATCCTGATTTCTATCAGTCCCTTAGACCTCCTCTAATGCAGACTGTAAATCTCATTTCTGAGATTTATTTTATAAATAAATAAATAAATAAATAAAACATTTCTGAGAATGTTTTATTTCTCCATTCTGTTGTGACCTTGTGTAGGAGCCAGTCCCTAACCTTAACTGCATGTTAGGAGCCCACAAATGATGCAGATAAGTGAACAAGGTCTCTTTATTAATGGAAAGAATTGTGTGTCTTTGCCTCCAGAGGGAAATCCTGATAACCTTATGTAGGGAGCACAATATTTCTCCAGGAGGTCTTTATTCTCAAGGCATCTACCTCTGCCCATCAATGGAATGGGAAACTTTGACTCATATAAGAAGGAAGAAATTCTTCACAGAAAGGGTGATTAGATATCGGAATGGGCTGCCCAGGGAGGTGGTGGACTCACCATCCCTGCAGGTGTTTAAGGAAAGATGACATGACGGTGCCATGGTCTACTTGACATGGTGGTGTTCAGTCATAGCTTGGACTCAATAACCTCAGAGGTTTTTCCAACCTAATTGATTTTGTGATTCTGTGATTCTCTAAAAGTCATCTACAATTTAAATAAAATTTAGACCATCTGATATGGGCAAGCTGAATCCTCTATCTGTGCCTCTTAAATTTTCTCCTTCCCTTTTCCTACCCTTCCTGTCTCCTTCAGTCTTAAGCAACATCAGATCTCCTTGAAGCAAGTGCTAGTAACATGGACTAGGTATTTTGTTACTACAAACGTAAAGAATTAAAATCAGAAATATTTACAGGCTGCAGAAACTGACCCATAATCTCAGCAGCTGGGAAGGTGAAAAGCACAGATCAGGGCTGGGTGCCAATTCAGCAAGAACAAACACTTCACCTGAGCAGCTTCATATTCCACATGAGCTGCTTAATCATCCAAGTAATGTATGTTCCGCTTGTAGACTTTTCATCAGAAGCTGCCTATTTCCACAAAAACGTGAAACATCAGTGAATAGTTTAGCCAAAAAAACCCCTTCTCTGAAGCAAGACCAGACCTCTTCTAAACAAGTGCTAGTAACAGGGACTAGGTAGGTTTCTTACTATCAATATAAAGATTTAAAAATAGAAATATTTACAGGTACTTCCTTTATCTGACACAAAAAATGTACCTGGTGATATTGTAAGGTGATTTTCTCTGGGCATAAAACTATGTAACTTTTAATTGGGACTGCACATCAAGGAGCTGTTCCTGCTGTTTGAAGTGACCCATAAAAACTAATCTGCCTTCATGCATCAGTGAGAAATACTTAGCATCAACCATTAATTAGTCCAACATCTAGACCTGCTGAGCTGTCATGGTGCTGTAGATGGGACTTTTATGCCTCAGAGTTCAGCTAATGTACAAGGACTGTCAGTTTATTTGAGGCATTTGGCAACAACATTTGTCCAGGTTTTAATACAATCCCATGAAAATCTCCAGACTACATCACCACAGGCATAAAATAATGGGACTAATAGACAGATAAAGAGTTTATCTGCTACCTGCTCCTATGCCAGCATCAGATTGCCTGTCATTCCTGAGGGGGCTAAGCTGTGCTTTCAAGCCACCACTGGGAAACCTGTTTCCCCAGCAAGTTATCCCAGTTCTTCCTTAACAGTGGAAAGATTTTCTTGACCTTTAGCCTGGATCTTTCTTTCTGCACTGTAAGAATATTGATTTGTATTCTGTACATCAGGGACATGACAAGCAAACCATTCTTTTCCTTTCTGCAACATTTCTTGTTACTAGAAGGAAGTTAACCATGTTCCTCTCCCATCCTTTTGCTAGGCTACACAACCTTGTTTCTTTCAATCAGCCCTTATAGATTTTCTTAGATCACTATTTTTCTACATTTCTTTTATTTCTGGCAACATGGTCTTTATTTGTCCTGAGGTACAGTGTGTAGTGAAGATTCATTCAGGCATCTTACAAGTTACATTCCTGCTTATGTGTCCAGGTATGATGGCAGCTCTTCTTGACATGACTTCAGAGATTCATCTTCATGTAAATGTATGTAACAACCAGACCCATTTTTAAAAAAGGGCATCCAACCAGTTGACCTTGATTCTGTGTTTGTATAGGCAACTTTTCCTGCCTACATGTAGCAACTTGCATTTTTTATTTAATATTTTCTTTTTAGTTCAGACCTTTTTTCAGACTAAGGTGATTTTGAATTTGAATCTTCTCCAAAAAATACTTGCAGTCTCTCTGAGCTTAACCTTATACTGCCGATGAGGTATTTACCATATATTTTCATCAAGAACCCATTTCCTTTGCTTGTTTGTGAGAATCACATATGAGACAATATTGAAGCTATATAAAAATCAAGATGTATCAATATGATACCTACTATTTGTCACCCATACACTTGTGAAATCATCATAATAGGACTTCGGTCTGGTTTGACACGACTCAACACACCTCTCTTGGCTGTTATTCCTGCCCTTTTTCTTTTCTTGACACCAACAAAGGAGACTTAATGATGTGTTCCAGATTGATTCTTCAGAAAGTGAAGGCAAGTTATCTGTGGTTCCATAGCTCCTTTTCCCCTCACTTTTGAAAATAAGTCTGATATTTGCCCTTTCCTAGTGCTGCACATACCTCACCTACTGTCTCTGAGATGTCAAAAATAAGCACTGGATGTCCACTTTTTCAGACCAGTCTAGGCATATGTTCCCTCTTGTGTGGGCATCCTTCAACCATCCCTCCTGACAGATTACAATCCAATATAGAAAAGCTGCTCTTCTAGAGCCTTTTCCTATACCCTGTATCAAATCCACTCCAAGAAAGGAAGGATTTTTTTTTCATTTTAAGACTTAGAATCTTTTAGAACTCAGATAAAGTCTTGCATCTGATCACTTCGAATTCCTATCGCATTTGAAAGCGAGCCTAGTATTTAGATTTAACATGAAACTTTTTATGGATTTTTAATGGATTTTTGGATGGTGGTTTTGTTGCAATAGTCCTTCTCTAAATTAACTATTCAGTCCTGCAAAATTTTCCTGTCCTAATCTCATTAAAGTACCACTGCCTTCAAAAAGGTATTTTCCTGAGTTAGTGGATGAGAAATTTGGCCCCAGATAAGAAAGATCACTGGAAGCATAGCTGCATCCTGCTGTGCTGGCCCTACTTTTGCATTCTTCTACTCTGTGTATTTTTGGACTTGAGTTTTAGTTGTTTATAATTAAAATATATCTTTCAGTACATTAATTATGTGCTAAATCATGGTTTGCTGAGGAAATTGTTCATTACAGTCATTCAAAGTTTTTACCTGCTTTTAGACAAAGTGTACAGGAATGAGCTGTGTGGTACTTTTTTACTAGAAAAATTGTTCTGGTACTGTTCCGTTGACATCTGAGAAGTCCTGTAAGTTTTCCCTTTTCTAGTTAAATATGACTTGTTAACTTCCAGGAACAAACCCCATCCCAGCAACATCTAAACATTTACTTTATATTCCGGTGACTGTTCATAACTTTGAGAGCCAGTGACCACTTATTTCCTTAATCAATCATCAGCTGCAGTGGATGGTTAACATTTATACCTGAGTAGAGTTATGTCAGTGCTAATAGCTCAAGGTTGCAGTGACAACTCACTGACAGATGGCCAGGTGCTTATCAGAGCACATGACCCCACCATTGTCAGTCTTGCAAGTCCAAACATGAAAAAATGGCCCCAGTCACTCCTTCAGCGAGGATTTACGTGGAGCCTGGATGTCCATCTAGCATATTCTGGGAAGTGTTATTCCATGGGAAGGTCTCACATCAGAAAGGTCAGGGAACACCTGCCTCTATGAGTCCCTGGGGTACTACGTTGCTCAGTGTCACCACTGAGTCACTTCAGGACATGTGCCTGGGAACTCAGTGTAGAAAACCTGGATGCCTGTAGGGGTGAGACCTTCAGCACTAACCCGTGGGGAAGCAGGACTTTCTATTGTGTTACTGAGGATAAAAAAACCGTAGCTTGAGGACCTCACGTGGAACTCAATTTCTGTCAGACAGCAGGGTTTCCTCCATTCTGCAACTGTCACACTGCAGTTCCCTTTTAAAATAAAAATTTAAAAGGGCTCATCTTTTTCTATGTTACCCTCCCTCCTTCCCAGAACAAGGAAACTTGTCTGTTGAAGTCTACGGACCAAGGTATGGGGATGAGTTTGGTGGGAACAAATAACTATTGTGGCTTTTTGTTTCTTAGTATTCCCAGTGCAGGGAAAAGATTAAACAGCTGGAGAAAATTTTTGATGATGCCACAAATGAAAGCAGAAGGCATGAAATGGGAGGGAAGGACCCATCTGCACCTGAACTGCTAAAAAAGATTGAACAGGTAACATCACTTCTCACATCATAAGCTATCCTGCTGTGCTTGACCGCTTTTATAAAATGCAAATTGTGTCTTTTATTTTTAAAATAAACTTTCTGTAAGAGGAATTTAAATAATTATGATTGGCTATTGTGAACTCCAGCCTAGTGTCTGCTTTTCAGGTCAACTGGATGTGGGGCATTTTGACTTCTTCCAGCAGAGGCTGGGGAGGGGGAGCTCTGTGAGGTACACCTGGCTCTACTGCATCCTCTGCTAACCAGTCCATTTGCACTATTGGCACTTCAGTGCACACCCACCTCACTAAGGAAAGTAGCAGAGGGAGATAAATGCAGAACAATAAACTGCTAACAGTTGTCAGTCTTTGGCAACTGGACGTGAGCTGTTCCACCAGGACACATGGGCTGTGAGTGGGAGGCAGACCTGCCACCCTCTTAACAGAGTCTGCCTGTGTGACACAGAATCAAACAACCCACCTTGTCAGGGCTGGGCTCTACTGCTCTGCTTCCCTGCTGAACAGGGAGCCACCAAACAGGTGGAAGCAGCAGCCAGGCCAGCCCAGGAGCTGCAGTGCTGGGGACTGCCCTGAGAGACTTCGGAGGGAAACATTAGGTCCAATCAAAAGCCAATTTCAGAGCCCTCTATATGAGGCAGGGAAGAAGGTAAAGGAATGGAATGAGCAGACATGGCATTTTCTTATACATTTTTGTCTGTTCCATTTATAGAGACACAAAACTCCTCCCACTGTGTTTAGTGTTGGGGTGATTCACACAGGGCTGTGAAGGTGTTCGGGCAGCAGCAGCAAATTCAGAGCAGCACACACTCATGTCCTTTTGAAATCGAGTTTGTAAGGACATACCCTGAACACTGCTGCTTGTATTACATGAGCTTTTTGCCTTACTGTCCCATATTCCTTGACTGGAGGGAGCTCTGCATAGCCAAGCAGGCCACAACACAGCCTGCTCTCACCAGCCTGCACATTAAAAAGCAGGGCTTCTTGGACCCATGATAAGTTCAAACACCTATTTCAATCTCCTTGGGAATTAAAGTCATTGTAGTTGTATTTGTTTTGTTAGTTTATGGAGCCCACACTTTTTTTTTTAGCATCAGGAGGGAAAAGGTGTACAAAGCAAGAACTGAAACCTTCCCATTATGGTGTGACTCAAGGAACCAGAACATTAAAAAAAAATCACTAGATAAAAACCCCATTGCTTTCAAAAAAAGCATAGCAAGGCAGTAACAATAGTGTAAGCCCTACCCCAAAAAGGGCCCTGTCTGATATAGAAGAATTGTATGACTGACAGTAACCAACTGAGCCAACTTGGGCCTGATACTTGGCAGAGAGGGTGAAAATTTTGAGAAAACTGATAGTGAAAGTGTTTGGGGTTTTTTGGTATTACTTCAGCAGCTCAAAGCAATCAAAGAACACCTTGTGCTGCACCTTCCCCTATCATTTCCTTACACCCTGTGTCCTCCTCCTTGCTGCAGCTGGAAGCAGAGCTACTACAAAAGGAGCAGAAGTTGATGCAGAAGGAATTTCTTTGCGAGTCCATTTCCGAAATGACGGACAGAATCCGTGCCGAGGCAGAGAATCGGAAGCAGGACATGCTGCTGTTCGCTAGAAGGGTAAGGAGTGCACTGCACACTCTGCCTGAAAACCTATGAATGAAATAATATCTAGGCAAGAGGTGAGTCACTTGCAAATTACAAAAGTGGTTGGAAACGTTGATAGGCAAGTCATAAGCTATTCTTCAGAAATTATAAACATGCATAGTAGCAATTATATAGATAATATCAAAACCACTAGGCAAATGCACTTTCTCTCAAAAAGAAAATTGCACCATAACTGGTACCTTTCACAAAAATATAGGATTAGTTCTTTCTGAAGTAGATACTTAGAAACTTTGTAGAATCCTCCTTTTGCACGTGTACTTAACAACAAACATGTCAAAGGCTAAAAAGATATAAAGAAAGGCCAGGTAAATTCTACTCCAACATACACTAAGATGAACTTGGTACCTGGCTCAAAGTTCCTTTGCTATTTAGGTAGGGAGAATCACACAGGAAACATCATTTTCAATAGTTATTTTTATACAATGACAGCTATTTCCTTTTAACTGCCAGTAATATTGTTTGTGAAAGACCAAAAATGCTCCCAGCTCCCAAGTTCCTAATGAAAAAGATGCAAATAGATCAGAGCTGAGGGAAAGGCAGAAAAAAAATGCTAAGTAATTAATGTAAAACAAGGCCAGCATTGATTTCTTTTGTTAGGTGTTAGGTTTGGCAGGCAGAAAGGCTTAAAACGAAACAGATTTTTATTATCAATATTTCCTTTTCCACAGAGAAATATCCTGGTCATGTGTTTGTGAAATGATGGCCATGGGCTAATAAACTACTGCAACAATGGCAGCATGCCAAAAGTTACATTCACAAGTACTCTGACTCTCCCAATTCCCTATTAGTCACTTAAAGAGTATTTAAGTTTTGTTGGGTTTTTTTACATCACTCCAGTCAGACTCAAGGATTCCTGTCACATTCCTTTTCAGTTGTGTCCCTTGCGAGGATAATGCCACAACCCACGGCCCCTCTGCATCTGCATTATCAATAAATTATCTTATAAGAGTTGGCCTTATTTCACCTTTATTACAAAGTTAACCATGCATAAACTCAAAGAGAACTGGGGTCCTGGGCCTTTGAGGGCAGGGAGAATATTGCTGTCCAGCTGAAAAGGGCAAGAGGCAATGACAAATGTGCTTTTCTGTGTCGCGTATTGGAGTAAATCTGACTTCCTGAGCTGCCAATTTCTGTGGTTCCAAGTGCTTACAGAAATTAAGTAATTTTCAAGTATGTTCCATACATATTTAAAACCTTGTCAAGTTGAACTTGTTTTCAGACACCTAATGCTGACCTAAGTGTCATGCCCAGTAAGTGCCTAAAAGGAAACCCTAACTACAATGCAGCTGTTTTGAATTTCAGATAAGTGAACTGCAGAGGAAGATAAAGGACAAAACCAAGGAGAGGAGGGCTCTTATTGCAGAGTTGACCATGAGGCAATCACTTGTCCTTCAACTTCAGCAGGAAATGAGAGAAAAAGAACAATTTGTAATGACTGCTTCATGGAGGATAAGTCAAGGTCTCCCCCCTCCTAAGGAAACAGAACAGGAATGGTTGAGGATCCTAGGCAGTGACAAGACACACAAAGCAGCAGCTGAAGACAGAGCTGAAGTAAGTTTTTGTCACGCGTTGCAATTCGGTGTTCAGCCCCATCCCTTCACTACTCTTAACTGTTCTTTCCAAAAGAGCTGTGCTGGCTCCATGTGGAGCTGCTCACCGGCAAACATGGAGCTCCAGGAGCTGGTGCAGATCATGGTACAGACAGAGACAACTCCTAAAGTGTGTTTGTGGAGCTTTAGTCTGGCAACACCGCTTAGAGCAGGTTATTCAGTCTTTAGGAGATCGTATACTAAAAATGTCACCTTGGATTATTAAAGTAGTTTGTGTGACCATGTTGTGGCTGATGGGTGAGGCAGCCATCAGTGGAATACTGCTTTGCACTGGATTTCAAGGTAAAGCTGCAAAAGGTGGGGTGTGGTATTCAGGAGAAATAAGTTTAGCATCTCCCACATAACGGATGCAATGAGCATCAGATCAGAAGCAGCAAGAAATCAGATTGCTCGGCAAGACACTGAGGATAGGCAGGGCAGCACATCAAATAGTGCTTCAAACCCTACCCTGCTGGATGCTGCCTCTGTCCTTGAGACAGACAGTGATCCCAGAGCAGAGAACTCCTACAGAATAATAATGGTTTAGAATAAGAATCTTCTCTGTCATTGACCCTTCTCCTCACACTGTGACTCAGTTTCCTTTCAGTGCTGTGCATAAAAGCTCACTGCAGTAACTGTATTCAGGAACAGAATTGTTCCCGAGATGTTCTGTCTACAATTATTATGGCTTTTAAAAGTTCCTCTAATCTGTTTTCTTCACAAATAATGAAAGCATGACAGGCTCAAACTGTCAACTGTTTAAAAGGACAAACTCCCATCTACATGGTCAAAACCTCATGCTTTTAATACCCCTCCAGCTTTCCTGGCTTGCCAAGGATTAGACTAATGGTGTTTCCTTTGGCTCAGGAGAGCACTGGAGTTTTAAAGCACACAATCCCTATGTGATCACACTGTGTTTCTCTGACAGGACCCTACAAAGGAGGAACAAGATGCAGTGCCTGGCCATGCCCACACAACAGCCCAACAATGCCCAACCACCTCTATCCCAGATGAGAAACAGAGTCCCCCATTCCCAAGGCCCCATGGAGCTGTGGCTCCTCTCAGACCAAGTGAATCCAGTTCAGATCGGAGACATTTCAGCAAATCTACTGCACAGCCATCTGACACCTCAACAGACAGCACCTGAAGCAGAAGAAGCCATTCTAGCTGCTGAATGCTAAGGGTCAGCAGCATTTACACTGCACTGAAGGAATGTCTGTCAGTGTTCAGCCAAATTCCATATTGAAAACAAAGTATTTTTTCATGCCAGAAGCACAGTTAACTAGTCGGTGATCCAAAGCCTCTTCTCCTGGTATCCCAAATGGAGTGCGGTATTTTAAAGTGTTAAGAAAAGTTAGTGGTCATCATGCTATGCTTTTTTTTTTTCCAGGTAGAGATTTATTGCATCTGAGGATATGTTGTAATACATTTCATTAAAAAGAAAAGGCTAGAAAATCTTCTCTTATTAATATAATATGAACAAAGTGGCCACCACTTACACACCAACATGGCTTTCTGCAGTCTAAGTCTGGAGTTTACACTTCCCAGAGAAATTCTAATTATATTGAGAAAAATATTCCTTCTCACTATGCAGTCACTGAGAAAGCTAAAGCTTCACTGATGGCAAGGACAAGAGAGTGACCATGAACTTGCAGAGTCACTCCCAGGAACCAGATCTTTTTATTTCAGTGGTAAGGAAGAGGAAGCATCAGTGGAAACTACTAAGAGAAAATATCAGAGGTTATCATTCAAAACCTCCAAAATTTATCAAATTGTTAATGAGTTTCTCTAGTTTAATAGAGAAATTTTGTAGAGTTGTTGTAAAATCCAATAAAGACTGCAGAAAATCCTGCATGGCAGAACTTGACAATTTTCTCTGCATAGCAAACCACTATTACCATTTTAAATTAATGTCACAGTTCAGAACTTAAAACAAAAGAACAAACAATACTGGCTCAGTAATGTACAAATAAAAGTTGAAAACAAAGGAAAAACAGCCTCCCTAAGCTTCTTTCTGAAGCTGAGGTTTGAACTGTAACACTAGAAGTTGTAAGAAAGAATTATGTAAAACTCTGTCCAAGATACTGCTAAGATAAATTTCAAAAGCTCTGTTCTTATGCTGTATTGCTTACAATATTTTATATATATCTTTAAAAAAACTCAAAACCAACAGACAAAAAACCCACAACAAAATCTATCACATGCACTTAAGGAGATGATATTTTGTGTTAATTACAAAACTGAAAATATTACAATGCAGCTCCAGAGGCAGAAGTACCATAAGGTAACTGATGACCACTAAAAGGAAAGAATACATCATTATTGATGCCTGACACAAAACTGATTTGTTATTCTTACCTGCTTTACATAATCACACCAAGAAATGCTTTTATTAATCTGAGTAAACAGTTACTGGTTCTTGTTTCTGTACAACTGGACTGCCTTTTCCAAGATTGTATTGTTAAAATATGTGCCATTAATACCAATTTTCACAGCATGTTTTGATACCCGCTGTCGTTCCACTTACTTGACGACTTCAAAATGAAACCATAGATACATTTCACACTTGGGTTTGTGTCAAATGCATTTCTCAAGCATTTATCTAGAAGTCAGTAATTTCAACCTTAGTATGTTGGACCAAACATTGTTTTGAGTAGCTCATGTCAGCATCAGCAGCTACCCAAAACTGCAGGTGATTTGGGAAACAACATGGCATTTAAATGAATACTTTTACACAAGCACCACAGTTCAACAGACTTCTTCAACAGTACATTTCACGAATATTTGAGGCCCAAAAATGTCATAGTGTGCTTGAGTGCCATTTCCTCTACAAATCTTGCATTAACATGGTCTTGTTTTTCATATGGATGCACACCTAGAAAAACATGGTGAGAAAGTATTTACAAAATTTTACATGCTCCTATACACTTATAGTCCTGCAGTCTATTAAACATCTTCATCTACAGTACCAAAAGATAAGGGGTAATAGACAGAATTGTGTTTTCATGTACCCAAAATACCTACAACTTTCAGTGGTGTCCTTTGGATGCTCACCCATGGCAAAAACTGTCCCATTAGAGGGGTGTAAGTAAATGATACCCCACACAGGGGGAAGATAAACCATCTCTGGAGGCTGCTAGGGATTTCCAAACCAATTCTACACTGGAGATCCAACCCAATTCTACACTGGAGATCCAAACCAAGATTAAAGCACAATGGTTGTGTTAGTGCTAGTGCATAAGATGGCCTAGGGCCCATGGTCATATATTGCTATATGGTTTAACTCTTTTTTCCTCTCCAAATGGACATACCCATACTTGGACAGTCTCAGTTTAGCCTTCAGGTCCTTATCCTGACTATATTTTGCTTACTGGTACAGGTACAGCTAGTAATCTCTCCCCTAGGCACCTTGCTTGTTCAGCAGAATTCAAAACCTCTGGGTGCTCACGTTCGCTGGATGAAGCAAAGACCCTCATCGATGGGAACGGTGCTTCACAAAAATGAACGGCTTGGCAAGGAAAAATGTCTGGTACTTCAGAATACCTCTGAGTCCAGGGATATGGGTACTCTTTTCTAAGGTGGAAAATCTGATTTTGGCTGCCTCTTAGCTACCACAAGGAACATAAATAAGGACCAAACCGCTCTCTCCCCATTTGAACACACAACAGCTACCACCATGCTGTACACCAAGCACATTTTACTACATGGGTTCTGAAAAATGCAGGTTTGCTGTCTGGATCCAACACAAAGAGGATTTGGATGAAAGGATATGCAGTGAAGAAGTCCCCTGGCACTTCCTATCAGCAGAAAGAAAACCAAACCTATGTGTTCAGACATCACTGGAGTTTTAGAACTAAGTTATGTCAATATAGTCAGGATACATCTAAGTGAGCATCAAAGAGTAACGATTGCTGGTCTTCCAAAATACAGAATTAACATTACCTTGATTCTCTATCTCTGTCAACATACTCGTCAGGTAGTTCAGTGGCAAAAACTCCACAGGGACTGAGAATCTCTCAGGGATAGACCTGCTGCACTGTAAGGTAGAACACTGCAGGTTAGCTCTACAAGTTGCACAGTACCAAGTTTCAGTGTTTCATTAGTGTGTTACAGTCTAAAGAAAGCTCAGCAATCTCAACACTGTCAAAGCACAAGATGAAAAAAAAGGCCTCTGTGGTCTTACCTGCCTGTTCCCCAGGTTCTCGAGCAAAACTTTAACATATTTCCGTGCAATTAAATTTGCATTTATTGGATGATTCCAAAACTGGCGGACCTTCTGACCAAGAGCCTAGTAAGCAAAAAACAAAACCCAAAAACCTGAGAAGATAAACACAGGACAGTGGAAGCTTAGGAGGAGGAAAAGCAGAAAAAGACCTGAAACAAAATCCAGGCTGTAACACAGATGCTTTGCTTTCCCACACTGATGACAGAAGCCAAGATGTCATCATCTGTAGCCATGGAGCCTTCCTTTCATAGCCAATAACTAAAAGATTTCCATATGTTCCCAAAATGTGGGACATCAAAACCTCACTGCTCAGAACTCAGCTCAATCCGTCTGTCCCAGTGCCACTGTCCCATTTGGCACGTGTACTTAAATATCAACTGAGGCTTAAAATGACCACTTATCTTTTACTGTGACTCTGGTTTGTATCTATTCTTTCCCCAAAGAATAATGTAGATACCCCATTCCTCAAGGCTCCATTCAGGACAGGGCTTCCTTTAGGCTCAGTCTCAGAAATCTTACACAAGCCAAATGTCAACAAGGAGATATATTGGGAACGCAGTTAAGATCCCATTATTCAGGTCATCATCCTGGAAACTGATAACATTGACTCACATTCCCAGAGGCAAGAGATTCAAAACCAGGTTTCCCAAAGCTTCCAGTTCTAACCACCAAGCAAAAGAATAGGAACATACTGTGAAATCAGCTCTACTTTCTGATATTTTCCCTATCTAGATCTTCCCCCCTCCCTTTCAGCTGTACTGCAATGCAGACTGCTGTAGGGGTTTATCTGAGTAAATGCTGTACAGTTTCAGTGGTGCATAAATCCTTGCTTCTGATGGAACTGAAGTCATCTACTGAATGTAACCTGCTCAAAATAGTCTGAGTCACCCCAAAGTGACCTTTTTGGCAAACAAACTACTCCCTGCATTTTTTCCCAAAGCTGTAAATAGATACAATAAGGCACTGAGTCTACTGTGTGCAGCCAACAGTACCCGTTCCCTGCAGCTCTCCCAACTCAGCCTTCGTCAGAGCGCGGCTGAAATGGTGTTCCCCACCCACAGGCCAGGGGCTGACCCCAGCTCTCCAGCCCAGGCCCAAAACAAGACACAGAGGACAAAGGATATCCTGTGGAGTTCTCCTCCTCTACCCCTTCTCAAAACTGCTGCCAAATAAAGAAGCCTTTGTTAGAGGAACACCCAAGTGGCACTTCTGGCCATTTGAACTGTACGTAACAGCCCATAATGAGCAAACAATGGGCAACTTATGTTGAGAAAAGCCTGGCACTCCCCGAGGGGGATCCCTGGTGTTCCTCTGCCCACTGAGATGTGCTTCCTCTGCAGTCCTGTGGTGTGCACTAAGAGCAAAAGGGGAGAAGTCTATCTCCCATTCTGCTGGAACTTTTTATGAAGCACCAGTTATTAGCTCTAACTAATTACTGTGTAGCTACAGAAGTCACTGATGGGTGAGGCTGAGAGATTTCACTGAGGGGAGATCTTATAACTCAGTTTCCTCCACAGAGCTGTGGTATATCAGATTTCACAGCTTTTACTGTACTGAACATATTTGATAAAGTGTATAGAAGCAAACGCAGAGGTCACAAGTGAGAAAGGCTCTGTGGATGTTAGAACACCCAAAAAAACCCCTGATAAATCCCCTTTAAACCCCACTAAACCCTCATTGCTTTATGCACACAAGTACTCAGCAGAGTCTTGTTGACTCCTGTAGGGTCATGGAGACACTGTAAAAGACTATGGACAAATCTATAATTTAAGTTATCAGGGTATCCTACAGCCAGGAGCAGCAGATGGAGAAACTGTGGATGTCCAGGTTATATTTGAATCAGGCTCTATTGAATCACAGCTAAGTCTTCCATTGGCTTGATCCTACACACAAGGAGGAACTTCCTATCAATTCAAAAGTCCCAGAAATTACATCCAAAGTCATTAGTTACCTCAGGAAGCCTCATGACAATACTTAATTTCAGCTTTTCATTCTGTTCAGTGTTATCCAGATCTATAAGAAACAGGCAAAAAACCAAACCAAACAATCAGTAACTGCATAACAAACTTTCAACTGTCATTGAAAATATTCTGAATAAATATCACCTCTGTAATGAATTGAAAATTTCAATTTTCAATGTCATCTGCAAACTCACAGGTGATGCACTTGATCCCCTTGTCCAAACTGCCAACAAAGATATTAAGCAGGCCTGGCCCCAATACTGAGCCCTGGGGAACCCCACTGGTGGCCAGCTGCCAGCTGGATATAACTGCATTCCCCACCACTCTCTGGGCCTGGTTGACCAGACAGTTTTTACCCAGCATACAGGGCACCTGTCCAGGCCATGAGCAGCCCGTTTCTCCAGGAGAATGATGTGGGAAATGGTGTAAAATATTTTACTAAAGTGGAGGTAGACAATACCTACAGCCTTTCCCTCATCCACTAAGCGTGTCACCAGTCATAGAAGGAGATCAGGTTGGTCAAGCAGCACCTATCTTTCACAAACCTGTGCTGGCTGGGCCTGATCCCCTGGTTGCTCTGCATATGCCTCGTGATAGCATTTGGATTGATCTGCTCCATGACCTTCCCTGGCCCTGAGGTCAGACTGACAGGCCTGTTCCTCTTGTTCCAAACATAATTAAAGCAAAAGCTGAGGACTGGATAGCAGACGAATTTCCTCACTTTCACAGTCATACAAATTTCCCAATAAATTCTATTATGACCTTTAGTATTTGCTTTTCTAAGAAGTCCCAAGTGGAAAAGCTATAAACTCAAATTCTCTCCAAACAGATATTTCTTTGTGTACTATGATAAGGCCAATCATGTAGTCTGAGCCCTTTCAGGTAGGCAACACCATCATCTACAGCCCTCACTGAAACAACACTCTAAGGACAGCTGAGTGTCCTGGGCAATAAATCCTGTGTCCAAGTTGAGTGGCTTGAAGGACAACAGTCCCCATTAGCTGGCTGGTAACAAATGAAACACTTGATGCTCACTGTACCTTTCAGCAATTTCCTGACACACGTTTCTGTCAACTGCAAGACTCCAATATCAATATAGTGCAGGAGGGTGTGCAGAGGGAGACAACGAACACCAAGACCCAAGTGCAGAGTGTGAAAACCTATGAAAGAGACAAACTTGTTTGGTACAATATGGGAGTTTTTTTCCTAAGTCTCTATTAAAGACTGGCATTACTCTAGCTAAAGCCATCACTCCCCTTAACTTCTGACTGTTTCTAGTTGGTGAAGAAATCAGTTTATCAAGACATTTAGTCTTATTTAGGCATCCTTTAAGTCCTCTCAAGTACAATCCCCTCAGAAAGAAAAAAGCCAAGGGGACTGAAAACAGTCATTAAAGTCATACAGAGTCACTAAACATCTCCAAGCTGTTGCCTCATATCTGAATTGTTCTATTAATTTGTCTTTTCTATCTTTCTTTCCTCCTAATTAATCAAAACCTGAGGCCTCACCACCCTCCATACATGGCTGCCACCCACACACTCCCACAGCTCTGTTAACACTTCAGTTTCTCATAAACATCAGCCAGACAATGGTCTTGTTATCACATGACATAACTGCATGGCAGCATTCGTGCCCACATGGACTGAGGGACAACTCATACCAAAAACAGTTTCAAAGACTGAAGACAGATCAGGAAATACAAACTAGAGAGAGTCAATCAGAATCAAAGCATTAAGATGTTAAGAAGTCTTTCCCTAACAAAAATAAGCAAGTGTTTTGAAAAGACCATAAATGATTACGAGTTGGTCTGGGAAATCAAATTCTACTATCGAGACCAACTTTTCTATCAAGGTTGGAGGTAACCCTTTCAGGATAAAACTGAAAAAATATTAGCAGGGCAGCAGCATGAGAAAAAACACTCCTTTGCTCCATGGTAGGAATTTTCCCTTGTGGCTCTAGACACTGAACTCTAGTTTTCTAAAAACATATAGAAATGAAAGGAATCTAAATCTTAGTTCTAAGGTAAGATTGCACCCAAGCACTCCACTGGAAACCTCTGTTTTGTTGTTTCTGTTTCTAAAAACTATTTAGTTTTGCTTCATTTCACTTGCACATGTTTACCAAAGGCCTTCCCCTCTGTAACTGTCTTGACTAGATTTCAATACTGCCACAGCTAACTTGACACATGTTGCAACTAGTGCTCTCAGGGGAGGAATTTATAGCGTTGCTCTCCTCAGTTATGATTAAAACAGCAAAACATAGGACTTACCAGGAGGTAAAGGCATGCACATGCCATTTGCTGCTTCCAGAATCCGACTCATGATGTGGAACACCGCAAACTCTCCTGCACTTCCTCTTTCGTCACTGTAGGTAATGAAGTAGAAACATATTTAGAACCTGAGGTGCCCACACTCTGCTGGAGAGATGGTCAATTTGCTGTACTACATGTGCACTAAATGCCTGCATTTGGGGTGAAGTGCCATGAGATGCTGCCTTGTTTACTGAGGTGTCTGTCACCCAACAGCACCAGCTGCCCAGTGCTGCCACAAAGAGTTG
Source organism: Manacus candei (assembly GCF_025592945.1). Classification (NCBI taxonomy): domain Eukaryota; kingdom Metazoa; phylum Chordata; class Aves; order Passeriformes; family Pipridae; genus Manacus; species Manacus candei. The sequence goes on along the minus strand of NW_026138111.1, from coordinate 1,000,599 downwards.
CTCTGGTGTCCCCACCTCCTCCCTCCACTGCTGCATATTTACAAGTCTCTCAGCAGCACCTGGGATCAACAGCAACAGATGGAAGGGTGCTGGTATAAGGGACCTGGCTTTTGTAGGTGTTTAACACCCACTACCCAGCTTAGACCACTATAAACTCAGTAACTTTAAATTCCAGTCGTAGAAATGTTTGGTTAATATAATTTAAAATATTTAATATTTAAAATAATTTAGAGAGGGCCAGCAGGGTCATTAGGAACAATAGGTGACAGTCACATTGACATTCACAGCAACATAAGCAGTGACTGTTCAAACCAGTGGTACTCTTGAAGATCAAAATCATTATGCCCATATTTTAAAAGGCAAGCTGAAAACTTTAACAAATGACTTGCTCACAAGCAGAAGACGCAGGAATGAAGCTGGTATCTCCTCCAAACTTCTTTCATTATTCGATGTATCAGATTCAGCTAAAACAACAAAGAAAAGACTGGATGTTTCCAGGAGCCTGTGTACAGCAGGCCCTTGCCCTTCATTCATTTCACACACCAGTTTATGTTAAAATCTTCTCATGGGACTCCTACTACGTCTTCTTTTTCTTTTCCCCAGGGGCTCAAAATGTGAAGTTATTAAAATTTGAATTGTAACTGAATTGCAATATTCCAGAAGTTGAAAGTGCTTCCAGCTCATCAAAACACTGTCCAAGACATATAGCAACTTAACACATGGTGCTTCTCAAAGATAACTCATCTCATGCTCTTGCATCAAATTCTCAAAGATCTGTTTGCCACGGAAGCAAAAACTGCATGTCCAAGTGGCTGAGCATTTGTCAAGGGCTCAGCAAAAGTGGATGACACTGAAGACAGTGGAATCCTCAGTTTGCCAAGAAAAGTCTGCAGAAGGAATCTCAAACCGAGTTCTGGCAAGGAGGAAAGATGAGACAAGCAAATGCCTCCCCTACACTATTGAGTTTCCTTTCTGTCCATAGTGAAATAAAACAATCCCTTGGCCCATATTGTTGCTTCTTTGTGCTCCCGAACTGACCTCCACTACAGTCAGTCAGCACACCAAAGCCACAAGCCTTGTTCTCACACTTGGGCCATCTCAGCTTCTGCAGCTGAAAGAGAAACCACATACAAAGAGTTGAAATAACTTCTTCACAGCTGTCATGTGTAACCACTTCCATATCTCAGTAACACAACTGAGACACTTCCTCTGTGCCTTTTATCTCTGGCCCTCAAAGCACAGCAATCAATCAATCCCAGGAAACTTTCAGGAAGCAAAACTGACCCCTGTTCTGCAAAGAGGTGTCACGAGAAGTTACAAACCCTTTTCCCTGCTCCAGATGGCCAGAATCCAGGAATCATTTTTCCCCCTTCTCTTTTCCCCTCATTGACTTTGCCTTCTTCAATGTCTAACTTGTCACAGGCTCTGAGCAAGAGGGAAACAGGACATACAGGAGACGTTCACATGCAAAGGCCAGAACTGGAATACTGGTCTTCAGTACTGCTCCTGAGTGTTCCTCTGTACCTTGGCCAGAAAGCTCTACAAGACAGCATCTTGTCCCTCCACCACTTGAGCCAGGCTTGCACAGCTACCTGATGCAAAATAACTACCTAATATTTTCCATCTCTACACTTACTAGATGCAGTGGAAAGATCCAGTTTAATCTTTCTGGAGTATAGCAAGTTTTCCAGGAAATGATTTCTAGTTTTCAGACAAGGGTCAAAAGAACTGCATCTGCTGTTGGAATGACTTTCACCCCCGGCCAGCACACAGGGTGCAGCTAAGGCCTCTGCATCATGACCTGCAGCTGGAACTGAAGATATGTGTTAAAGTGAAGGGAGGGTTCTTTCAAGCTCCAAAATCACCACTTGCTATTTGTGCAACAAAAATGGTTTTCAGGAGTGATACTCCAGAATGAATATTTTTTTTGCTTAATACCATAGCACACTGTACAGCTTTTGCCAAGTATAGAAAGCTAACAGCTTCTTAAGTCATAGCCAACCTCACTATCACAATAGACTTGAATCTTAAATACATGCATGCTTGTGGCGTGATACCTTCACCAACAGCATGACTCACTTTGGAGATCAACGTCTACCACAGACATTGCAGAAAACACATACAGAAAGAGAAGTCATGTCTCAGACTTTTTTGCAGAATATAATACACAGGATAATGTGCATGAGAGAAAGCAAACATTATCTGTTTGATAGAGGGAGCACAGACAGTTTCCTGTCCAAGGTAAGCAGAGGTTCTCTGGGGGAACCAAGTTAAGAGCTACACCCATACCAGGTAAGGCCATTTTTCATTGAGTAACAAGGATACATAATACAAAGTTTTTTGGGGCAAGTACCAGAAGACATCTCCCTTGGAGTGCTCTAAACTACCAACAGTGAGACTGCATGCAGGAGGGTCTAGGCTGACAGTGCTGTCCTTGCTGCTTTGAAACATCTGCATTTCCAGGCAATGCTGCCTGGAACGAGGAGAGTGAAGTTCCACTAAAGTAATTAGGAACCATAAGTTCTCATCTCCTGTGGCTGTTTCTATGGCAAAGACATGGGAGCAGCCAAAGAAAAGAATCAGGAGCAAAGGAATCATGAGCAAAGGAGAAAAGGGAGTGAGACAAGGTCTTGCTCTCTTCCAGATCCCCTCCTGCACAGAGGATATGACTTCTTCTGAGGAAACTCAAGTCCAAATGGTGTCTGTCTTCTATTCCTCTGCAGCTGAGCCCACATCAGAAGGAAATGGCCACAGACATCAGAGGAAAAGGTGCAGCTACTGCAGTGACTTGCAGAGCAAGTGTATTCAGGTCTGCCTCTTTTCTGTGCCACGGGCTGCCTGTTCACCCTGCCTCCCCTTCTGCTTGCTGTCAGTTCTTCTGTCACGCTGCTTCTGTAAGTTATTTCTCCCCTTTCCTGCCTCACTGAAATGAAAAGAGTGAAAGAAACAGATATGCAGTAAAGCTAAGACAAAGTAATTGCAGGGGAGAGAGAGACTATGGACACACAAAAAACTACTGCAGGCGTGGTGGCACGTGGACTGGGACCCAGACACACTCAGGCAAAGAAGGAGTTCCCACCAACACATGCCATTCACACTTCCCCATGTTACTTCTCTGCATACAAGTACACCCAGTTCTCTGACAGCAATCAGCCCTTGTCTGTTGTTTCATGAGAAACTGTCAATGCTCCCAGGTCTTGGCTATTCTGACTTCAGCTACAATGGATTTACACAGTGACTACACACCACAGAGCCCTATTCTCAGCCATTCCTGGGTTCCTGAACATAATAAAAAATTATTTTATGATGGCAAACAGACAAGCAAATAATTTCAAATCTCTTCTGTTTCACTAGTTTCAATAGCTCAGCTACATGCTGCTGATGCTACAATTAAACTGTTGGAAGACTCAAACAAATTCCCCTGAAGAATTCAAACACTTAGGATATAGAAAGGTTTAAGATGTAAGAGTTTCTGATTAAGATGAGGGGAAACTCACATCTAATAATGACATAATTTTAAAGTTTTCCAAGCAGTACCTAACATGCACCAGCCAGAAGGCAGAAGCAACTTTTAGAGACACATTATTATAGAATCACAGAATATTCTAAGTTGAAAGAGACCCACAAGGATCATCAAGTCCAACTCTTAAGTGAATGGCCCTTACAGAAATAAAACCCATGATCTTGGTGCTATTATCACCATGCTCTAACCAGTTGAGCTAATCTCAGGGTTATCTTTGTTTATAGTAGCTTTTCTAAGAATAAGCCTGTCAACTGAGTGGAGAGAATTCTTACTGTTAGTGACATTAAAAAAAATTAATCTTGAGAGTTCACTAATGGGGAGGGCTGAGGTTTATTTTGCAAGATTTAGTCTACAATAATTTAGTCTTGCAGATCAAGGTTGTATGGGTGTTTTCATACTTTTTATCTTAAGTTTTTATTAAAAGTGAACAAACTATTACTAGAAATTGAAGGAAAGGAGAACAAGCATTCCACTTATGCTTTTTCACCACCATTTTCAGGTACAAAGCTTTGGTTCCTGTTGTACTGTTCCTATTTTAATCAGCCACTAGTTTTATCTTCTTTTCTACACAGATGCAGAAAAGCCTGCCAGTTACCAGTGAAATAACTTGTCAAGCTATAAAGTGAGGCCTGAAAAGTCAGTAATGGCAGTGAAGCTGCAGCAGTTCGGAGAATGCTGTAAGGTTGACAGCACAGCTGACTTGCACGGGACTTCTGAAGAGATGCAGGCATCAGCAGCCTCAAGAAAGTTTCCCAAGGCTTCCATTCCCAGAAAACACCACTGTGGGGAGTTTCTACTGAACGCTGTGGCAGGGCTTGCACGAGAACAGGATTTAGTAGTTGCCACACAAGCTTTTGTGAACTGCCTTCTGTGCTTAAAGGACATGACGCTGAGACAAACAAAGACAGGTACAATAATTTCTGTGCACAACAGTCACAGTTTTCAGAGCTCTTTTTTTTTTTTAAGGTTTCTCTTAAGAGGAGGAAAGACAGAAAAATTTTCATCATAGTTTACACAGATCTCTTCATGCAAAACTCTGTCTCCTGTCACACAAAAAAAGCCCAATGAAGGCAGTATGTAGGAGCAGTGATGCTTTACCCATGTGTCATATTGTAGTGAAATCTTTTTTTAATAAATTTGTATTTCCCCTGGTGGCACCTCTATTATTCAGAACTTGCAGCAATGTTTTCTAAAGGCAACTAAATGGATCTAATGATCATTCTTTGAACTTATCAGTTACCATTTTCATTTCTGTGAGTAGAGCATATTCGTACAAGCTGTAAAGAGAACAGTTTCTTCTGTATTCTGAGTGACCAGTACAACTCTTTTAAAAATACTTAAATATTATTAATTTCCTTTATCAATACATACAATATTAAGCTGAAAAATATGTTTAAATATCTTAAAAACAACCTCCTCCCATCAAATATATACATATATATACAAATCCTACATACCCAAGGATCTACCATTCAACTAGTGCATGCTTACTCAAAACAGTGACTATGAAATCCAACTAACCAGGTTTGCAACGTAATCCAAAACTATTTGGTCAATCTTCTTTTTTCCTACATACTGTAGATGTCTCATAAGGTGATCCTTTAGCTGAGCAACCATCTAGGAAAAAAAACCAAACCCAACAATTCAGTGTCCTTCAAACAAACCCAACAAGTCAGAGCATCTTCAAAGAGATACAAAAGCTGCAGCAGGTGCAGGGCCAGATCAATAGGCACTGGCTCAACAAAATGTTTCTGCATTATGAAACTCCAGTTCAGAGTAATATCCCAAGCTACAATCCAGTCTTGCTAAATTCCACAGCAGATGTGAATATCCAAGACGGCAAATTCAGCAAATGAGTGCTAAGTTGAACTTTCAGTGACATTGAAGAGAAAAAGCTTACAGTTCTTACATCTCTCTGTGTCAAGCCAAGTGAATGGAGAGAAAGAAGGATTTAAATATGAGCACTGAGTCCTGAGAATCTAAGTATTACATAAAATCTCTCAGAGAAAACTAGCTCAAGTACAGTTTGTAGCAGTAGCCAAGAACCTGAGAACCAGAGTGATTAATAGCAATTTCAGGTTAAACATTAATTGTAAAGCCTTTAAAATTGAGTGTTTGTTATCACACAGTCCATGCCACTCCCTACTCTCTCCTTTCTTAAATACTCACTGACCTTGCATGGCTTCAGATTGCAACTCAAGTCCATGCTGGCTCTTGGCTGAGAATTACTAAGCACCATGATTTGTTTCAAAGCTCAGAGTAAAACTGGAGCAAATAAAAATCTCTGTCTCAAGGAATTTAGATGTAGATTTATCTGAAATGTGTCAAGACAGCAACACAGGTATGAGGAAGGCATAGATGAAGGACAGCAGTGACCTGCTTTTTGGATCTGTCTGAATAAACAGTGGGGAAGGAATGCAGAGAAGCTTCAGAGAATGAGAGGCAAGACTTGGAAACAAGGTGACAAGACTGAAAAGAAGAAAAAATTGCCTCGGAGGTGAACAGATAGGACAGTGTTGATATGCTCTTCACAGATGCACTGCTGAGACTTTCCAGTGCATGCCAAAGAGTTTCCTTTGGGTTTAACAGTAAGAGAAAAAGACATAAGTAAAGATGTGTATTTAGACAGAGGAAGGACAGGTAGGAGTTTGAGACAGGATATATTACCCATAAGCACATAAATGGTAGATCGTTTAGAGAGGTCACTGCTGAAAACAGAGCAGGAGATGAAGCAGTCCCAGCAGTGAGGTAGAAAGAAAAGGAGACAGTAAAAAAAAGCTGTTAAATTGAGGAGCAAGAAGATCTGCAATCTTCAATGTTTTAAAGATGTAAAATAGTCCAAAAAGAACTGACAGATTAAGATGAACTCCAGGAAGACAGAATAACAGTTTCTAACTGAATTTGTAATCGGAAAAAACATTTAGACAAATCAACTTTCAGTTGCTGTTTTTCCCCTATGCCTTATGATGACCTTTAAGGTGGTATCCTGACTATGAACTCTAAAACTTAGGAACTATGTTTGCCCCATAGCTACTCTCGGTGAGACTGAGCTCAGCACTGGAACTTAGAAGCTCACTTTCAATATATTTGTGGAGGTTGTGCGTCCCCTAGTGCACACTGACAAAAGCACATACCAGTCCCATTAGTAATTGCTGCTGATAATCCTCCTCTTCAAAGAGAGGTACGAGCCTCGCCTCTGAAATAAACAGAGCAAGAATCATTCAAGGACATGACACTGCAGAAATACCATGGAACTTCAACCAGCTTCAAAAGCACTTAGGAACACACTTAGAAACAACCAGAAGTTGTGGTTTGATCTACTCTTCTACAGAACTAAGATAGTGAAGAATTATGGACTGCATAACAGAACTGAGAAATGGAAAATCACCCTTTATCTGCTATCTTCTTCCTCTTTCCTCTGATATTTAACACTTGTCACAGTGTGGTGACTCAAGAAAGCAAAGAGACACAGAGAACCTTCTGGTAACACCAGTGCAAGTGCATATGCTATTTAGATTTAGTTGCCATTTACAAACAAACAAACTAAAACAGCTGCATGGGTCTTCCAAGGAAATGGCTAGACAGGAAGGAAATACTCCAGGGAATCACCTCCCACTTTCCTGGTTCTCTCCCATGGTGTGGCTCCTGTTACTCAGATTTGCAGACCATTACGAAAAGAACATAACTTTCTAACTAAATGGAAGGAGGTTATAGTATCTGCTAAAATTAATAACCTGTATTTCCTAATCAGTGCTTCCCATCTAGGAACAGCAAAGGAAGAAAAACAATCTCCTATTTCATCATGTAGCATAAAACCAAGTCAACATTTTACAAAACCAAGCGCCAATTTTTTACAAATTTTCAGCTATTTTTGCTCACATTGAAATATAATTACTTCAACATTTAGCAGTACAAGATCTGTGCTGCTTGATTTTAAGGGACTTGAGGACAAATCTACAGGGAAGACACGCTACATTGATGCTTGTTACTGGCTGGCAGCTATTTAAAAATTCTCTATTAACAGTTAAACATCTGACTGCTTCATCAATCACCACCTTTGAAAGCATGAAGCTGAGGCTCACTAAGTTGATATAAGGGCCCTTAAAGTCAGAGACCACTGCAATAACTAGCAGCGGCACAGATGACTGGTGTTAGGGGCTAGAAATGAGTGCACTGAAAATTCATGGTAATAAAAGGTGAGAGCACCACTCAGATCAGCATCATTTCACAGCACACAGTGGCAGGGCACACAAGGCACTGATGTGTGAAGAGCAGGAACATAATTCACTACTAAATTCAGTTTTAATTATTTGTGACAAGAACTGAACATCACAAAATCTCCAGTGCTCCTGGCCTAGGGAAACTGATTACATCTGCCTTCTCCACACCATGATTTTTCACCAGCTCTAATCTCCTGCACAAGTTCTGATTGTTGCAAAGGCAGCTGTAAGCAGACAAAAACTCAACAGTAACATGGTGTCATTGAAGAAGAAAATCCTTAGGCAGGCAAAGTTCTACTGCTTATATTGTTAGATCCAATATGAAGTAGGAACTTTATCTTCAAACATTTCCTAGTCAGTACATGAAAGTTTTCTTCCAGTTTAATAACTACTTATCTTAATTCCTCAGACTCTTCTGTGCAGAAAACACACACAGCAATTTATTTTTAGCAAACAACGGTTAGATGGAAATACTAAAATAAACCTTACAGCTAAGGCCTACATTGAGACAAGTTTTACTTACCAGAGTCCCAAGTGTCCAGATGAGAAAGCACCCTGAGGTTTGAAACAAAAATTAGTGTGCTTCATATGCAATACTCTACAAAATTTCATAAGGTCGTAAAAACACTTTAATGAATCTTTTATCTTTCAAAGATAGCTAAAGAAATATGAGAACAGTACTCATGACTACATTTAGTAAAAATATTAAATAGCATAAAAAAAAATCTATATGTCTAGGTTGCATAAGAATAACTCTTCATATCTCTCATAAATTCCCCAGATCTAGAAGCCTGTGTGTATTTCAGATCATCCCATGATGATTACAAGGACTCCAATAATTGATTTTCACCTGAATAATCTTCCTTAAAGCTATCTAATCAGATATCTAACTAACCAATGAAATTACTCACTAAATCCTCCAACATTCTTGCACAAAGCAAGAAAGCATAAATACAACAGAAACCAGTACGTACTTTTTGGCATTTTCAAAAATATTCCTCAAATATGCTGTGGTTCTTCTATCTTCTCTCTGGTTTGTAAACAAACAAAAATCCACAAATGCACAAAGCAGAAGACCAATTAAAATACTCCCTGACAGAATGCAGATGAGAAATGAAGCTGTTTTTCCCTTCGAATGGGAATAATGCACAGTGGGACTTCAACCCACCTTCCAACTATCCATGCTCATTGGGACTCACACACATCTAACCCACACAACAATATAGTGCAAGCTCTGCTTTTGTTTAATTTCTTGCATTATTTTTAGAGAGTCAAACTTACACGCTTAACTTCACCTTAAGTGAAATGACTGCAAGTCTTTGCACTTCTCATAATCAGATTACAATTTTTTTATCTTCAAAATGAAAAAGACAACTTGTCCATGCTTGGCTTTAAAACACCCACTTCAGAGGCAGCACTGGAGGCTGTTTCAGGGCACGTGCACTCACCTCTTCTGAAAGGTTACGCCATTCCCTCCTGAGCACATTATTGTGGTAGTGCAACTGTGGCTCTGCATACTTCACACTCTCCAAGTTTGAGTTGAGTTTCTCCCAGAAGCCTTTGGAGTTTTGGAACTGCAAAGTATTGCAGGGAAAGCATGAATACAAACTGCACTGTTAAAGAAATACCTCATCACCCTCTCACTAAGTGACTGCAAAGACATGTGATTAATGTACCTTCAGAACAATCCAGGTGAAAAAAGTTAAACCAAAGCAGCTAAATTAATTTCTCTTGATTTCATGGCAGGGGTAGCACTTACTTAAACTTGAGGTCAAGACTTGGTGCCTGTAGTGTAGATACTTTGCCACCTCAGTATCCTTTTAAGTCACTGGGAAGAAATGAATACTTCTGTATCATAATTCATCTGACCCATTTCACAAGTTTGGGATGGGAAGAACTGCACCACAGACTACACTGGCCATATTGTCTAGACTTCCTCTGACTGTAAAAGGAGCCTTAGGCAACTAATATAGATGTAAACGTTTACATTTGGTCAAATAAGTCCCATTCTGGGTTTCTGGTAGTTCCAAATAGAGGAATATCACCATGGTCCCGACAGCTGCCACTATTTTCAATCTATATTAACATTTAGATTACAAACATCCATTTACCAACCTCAAAATCAGTGCCTCATCCCAGAAAAAAAAACAAAATCCAAACATTCCCATATCAATTCTAAAACATTTGACTCTAATGCTAAAATTAATTTAAACTCAGCTGTGAACAGACAGGAGGAAAAAACCCAAACAAAACCACACTGGTTTCCTGAGCTAGTTCTTGGACTGGGTATAAAGATTTGAAGTTGTTGTTTATAAATGTGGGGAGATGTGATCATGGCTGAGGAAGAGATGAGATTAAGGCAAATCTTTTTGGCAGTTTTAAAAAAACAAGACATGGTACGAGCTGTTCTTGCCCCTCTTAGTATACATTACCTCCAAATACAGGCACTACAGTAGCGACATTTGAATAAAGACAAGTTTGAGTTCACAGGATTTCTCCATCTTGCATTAACATGTTGGATTTTGCTCTCTCCCCTCTACTTTTCTACAATGACAATAACTTTAAAAGAAAACCTCAGAAGGAAGAAACCACTTCCTACTATAAACTACAATTTGTCAAGGAAAATAAATTTCAAAGACTCAATCCTGCCAGCCACTTTCCTCTTGCTGCCAGTGTCTATTGTCACTTTATTATTGTAGCTGCAGCAGAGAAAAATAAATCTCGGGTTTTGCTTCATGTTAGTTATCTTTAGCAGCTGCAAACTAGGAGTGCATATGGCACCATATGTTCCCCCTGTTGGAGCTGACTTATGAGATCTACACTATTACAAGATTCTACTACTGCAGGATGTTGCCTAAATGTTACCAATATGAAACCTGAGAAACATCAAATACAGCAGAAGAGTATCATCTAGTGACCGATCCATGCAACTGCGGCAGCACCACCACTGCAAACTGTGCTCAGGCTGTACCGAACTTCGTTTGACGTGTGGTGGTGAGAAGCAAGACAGCAATTTTCTTTCATGTACTAAATCTGTAACAGGAAGTGGTAGACTTCAGTGGTGTCTGCTTTTAATTCTGAAAACCTGCCTTGCATTAGAGCTAATTAAAAAGTCAAAAGTTTAAAATAAAGGATTTTTTTAATTGTAGTTGTTTCTTGAGGATCATCAGGGCAAGGACTAGAAAGAGAAGGCTTCCTCTGCTTAGGTGTTTATTTTGCAGACATTTCTAGAGTCAAGAATACATATCCAAGCATGAACACCTAGAAGATGTTGCATTGCCAGAAGCCAAAGCAAGGCCTTACCAGGTTGCAATCCATGAAAAGCTCCCATGAAGCCTTTCATAAGCAGTGGATTTTTAACTGAAGATAGAGAGCTCTCTGCTCTCCCCCTTTGAAAAGATGTAGGGGAACAATTACCTCCAAGAGGCCCATGTCCCCTCTGGACTGTAGTGCTGTATCTCCCCAGCAGTGACAGTATTCAGAGAGCTGTGTAACAAACTGTGCAGCTGCACAGCCAGCTACTCCTTAAAACATCACTCTGCGCCCCAGTGGCTCAGTGCAGCATGCAGGAGAGGTTGTCTCTTCCTGTGCTCTGACAACTTCTCTCACTATCCATTCTCACTCTTCTCCTGGACCTCCTATTTTATTTTCTTCCCTTCTTCTTCCTGCCCCTTCCTTCTCCCTTTCTGATCAAGTCTGTTTGCACCCCTTCAAGTTTGTTTTTTGTTTAAAAAGGGAGGGGTGGCATCGGACATTAATTGCAATCCTTATGTAAAGCTTTTTGACAATTGGACTGATCGTTCCCCCTTTCTCCCAGACTCTCTCAATATATCTTGCTGAACAGGAATTTAGTGATAAAAACACAACTGATATCCAAATAGCTCAATTTTTTGTGAATATGGACATAGCCCTCCCAAAGGCTCTCAACAACTCATAGGCTCAAGAACTCCAGAAAACCTTCTCAAAGTAACAATTCACCATTCTGTCCGTGAAATGCCATAAAATCTCTGCAGAAGAAATACTACTTGTAGGACCAGATCTTTCACCAGGGTCTGACTCCTGATGCCAACAACATGCACCAACTGAAACACCAACAGACCACTTGAACTTGAGCCATGGTGGATTTGTGACACTGAAGTGGTACAAAGCAGTCAGAGCACTAAACCTTACCCTGTGCATTACCATCTTTGTCCTCATGCAAGAGTCAGAACAAATGCAGTCAAAAGTAGCAGGAAATATTTGTCATTAGTTCAACTCTGACCTTTTCAATCTGTTTAGGTTTCAGACAGAAATAGGAAATGAGTTCCACAATCAGGAAGTATAGCTGCTAAAGGCATGTGCCCCCAGGGGCTTGAGGTTCAATCTCAGACAAATTAAAGGCTTGCTAACTTTGACCTCAATGAGTTACATGGATTATCTAGCAACAAATTTTCTCAAGATCTGATTTTCCCAGGTGTCCCAGCTCTCAGGGCAACCTTCCCAAGCAAAGCATGTGAAGCCTGATTCCCTGACAGGAACCAGGAACCCTAGGAATTTGTGCAGCACGGCTGTAATGCACTGCTGCAAAGTGAGGAAGCAGTGGACTATTTCACTGACTTTAAAAACATTTTGTGAAGAGTGAAGCTTTATGACTAATTATAAGCACTGGGAAAGAAACAGATTCTCACCTCTTCAAAGATGGAACAAATACTGTCATGTATGCAGAGCCTAATCTCATGTGTTGCTGGTACTGTTGTGTCTAAACTCTTAACTCTTCCCATACCTCTCCACAACAAACTGCTTATTAAAATCCTCTTTCAGATTTTGTACGAGAATACTTAGAAAAATTTTAAGTTGCCTCTCTAAACTGGAGCTGAGGGAGTGGAACGGGAAGACAGGAAGAATCATTCATGTTGTTTTCAACAGAAAGTACAATTTCCTACCCAAACAGTGTGTGCTCTCCCTATCCAGCTCACTGCCCTTTCCAGGCTGTGCAGGAATTTGTCTAGATTTAGTAGCCAAAGCCCTGACATCAGTGCAATCACAGGATGCTCCAGACAAAAGAAAGTGAGAGGGTCACAAACCATTCATACCAATGGCAGCACAATGAAATATCCCTTAAAGTGGGCATATGTAGACATACAGAGAAATCCTATGTGCCTGTTATGCCCATGTCAACTCTTCCTTCAGCTACCAAAGTCACAAAATGAAGTGGTATCAATCAGATCTAACAAGAATTAATTTTTGGAGACTCCTCCCTGTTGAATAGAAGTGTCTTCAGAAAGGGAATTAAAAATACATCTTTGAGCTAGCAAGCATCAGTCTGAATAACTGATAAAAGCATAAATAATTTCAAACAGGGCAATTTTCTGTTCACGCCTATTTTTGGATAGGGCTTCAGGGACACTGCTTCAGTAGTATTTAGCATACCCCTCTCCCACAAAAAAAGCAGCTCCTAATCTGAAAATACAAATGTTGTTTTATACTGGAACATACCTCTAACACAGGTAGGGAAATAATGTCTGTTGCACATATTACTCCAGGTACAACCTAGAAATACAGACAAATTATTTATAGTCTTATAATTTAGCATAGAACGTGGGCCTGTTTGGGATCTAGATGAATCTCCACTATCCATTTCCTCTGTGAAAGTAGCTAGCTAGCCAAAACCATACCCTCAATTTAAAAAAGACAACATATTAGAACAGTGTCTGATAAGAGAAATTAAAATATGCTATTTGCTCTAACTGTAAAGTCTTGCCTGAAGTTATTTTACTTCTGCAAGTTTACTAGCAAATCTTAACTCTATTGATACTGCTTGTCTTGGAAATAACTGCATGATTTTGCTGTTAAATGTATTCTGTATTCATTGTAAACCTCAAAGAATAAATTAATACTTCATTATGAAAACTGAGATATTTAATCATCCATTTGATTATGGTAGCTGTTCTTGTTTTATAAATGCTTTTGTTGCAAAAAATCTTATTTATGGAAAGCACCACAAAGGGTAAGACTTGGCAAACTAAAACAGGCATAAAGCAGAGATATTGATTTAGAGCATATCTATGAAAAGGTAAGACACACAAGGTAAAAGCTGTATTAAAGGAGAAAAAAACAGACCCTCTATCTATCAGTTAAAGCACCAGCTGTTATCTTACCCCAATCCAGTCAAGCAATGATGTGTAGGGCAAAAGTTTATCCAGGTTTTGAGTTTCTGGACACATTCTGCAGTACAGGGAGGCTGAATGCAATGTAAAAACACTTATAAGGGCAAGATTGTATAAACTATCAGTTAACAAGAGTAGGCTTCACAGTTCATTGTCTGACACTTTTTTTTGGGACAAATCCTGCTGCTGCCTCTGAAACAGCTTCCTCCATGGTGGAACTGGTCCCATTCTGTGCACAAAAGGAGGAAGAGAAGTCCAGATGGCTGCAGGGCTGGGTCAGCTGCTTGGCTACAGCTCAGCACTGCAGGGGTCCTTTGAAGAAAGACTATGCCCTGGCTAGACTGAGGAATCACCTACTAGAAGAGAATATCATGATATGCCAAATCCTTATGAAAAATGGTTTGGGCTAGGCTAGAGGAGATTTGTTACTCAGCTCCAATCAATCTCCGGAGACCTAAAATAATGATAAATCCATTTGTCCCATTAGAGAGAAGAAGAATGCATTTGAAAAGTTTTACTGCCAATCTGATTTTGAGATATCTGTATGTCTTCTAAACTACTGATGATGTCTCTTAACACCATAAAATGCAGGTCAGTTAACATAAATCATAACCAAAAAGTTTGGAAATAAGAGAGTTTGTAACATCATGGCTTCTTCTTCAGTGACAACTAGAGTGTGCAGGGAAACTCGGGACGCAGGAAAAGAAATACCTACCGATGATAAATTCTTGAATGGGGTCAAAAGAATGACATGTCGACAGGTTCTCAGAAATCCACCGAATAATCTGTCAGAATGAGAACAGGGAGTTTGTCCCAGCTCTCTGTTTGAGAATATTTATAAAAGACTAAAAAACTTTGGTTTTGGTAGTGACACTTGGCATAAGCAGTGATGCAGATACAAATGTTTTCAGGACAGCCTAGACCAATAAAGGGGTTTAGGGCAGCCCAGCTGATGAGCCTCCTGGCACTGCCAAAAGGTCCATGTGAATCAGGACCTTTCATTGTCTGATATCATTTATGCCCTGACTCTGCTTCATGTAACCATCAGTCACTGAAAACAAAATTAGAGGAAGCTCCTTTCCCACCTGCATTTCCAAATCTTCTGTGTGTTGGAAGTAGAGCAGGGCACAATGTAGAGCTGCCAATCTCTCACTGTCTTGTTTGCTCTTCTGTAGGAGCTGCAGCAAGGTGCTGTCACTGATGCTTACAGCATACAGACTCCCTGCTTCACAATCCAAAATTGTTGACACGAGTGGGGATCGGATGGGATAATTTTGTAACGTGTCAATTCTTGCATCCTCACCTGAAGGACATTGGTTTTCACAACAAAAAGAAGTAAGAACATAAAATTCAGCTGCTACCAGTATTTCTCTTAAGACTCCTAGGTCCCCAGCAGTAAGAAACAGTCTGCCTCTTGCACTAGCTGCCCTGGTATTTTTATGCTCAAGAGGAGGAGGATTGGTGCTGGCTGGATACAGGAAGTAGATAAGGAGCACAGCCCGTACTCAGTTCTCTCCTTCCCTATTGCTGACACAGAGAAGGTGCACAGATTCAAGGCTCACAGTGCTGTCTTGAGGCAAAGCAAGAGTACATGTGATAGAACATAAAAGGGCACAAGGCCAGTAGTACAAGTTCAACACGAGAATTAGCACCTGTTGGTATCGTTGGTACAGTTCAGAACTGCTCACATGCAGAATCATGATACAAACTTGTACTCTTGGATCTCTTGCCATCAATCACAGTGGCCACAACAGGAAGGTTCTGCTCTGTGATTACTCACTGAAGCATCAGACCAAAACCACTTTATTTATGCTAGTACTAAGGTTCACCACCATGGTACTGTACAGGTACCATATTTCAGACCCTTTGCATCAGAGGGATCAGGCCCACCATACAACAGTGATGCTTCCCACTCATTTTTAGCAGAACAGTATATCATTATCCATATAAAGTAGGTATTAGCTTCCTGTGATGCTGCCCCTGCACCAGTTTCCACAATCTCCTTCACCCAATCAGAACAACAGATTTCTGTTTTCAAACAAAGGCACCCCACTTCCAAAAATAAACCACTTCCCACAAGGACATGTTTGTTGGAAATGGAATAACATGCCTCTCAGATGAGACTCTAAATTTAATTGCATCAGCCTGATCAGGTGAAGGAAACACAGATTTCCTCTCTCCACACCCTCCAAACACACACATTTAGAGCAACTCAATTGCAGGAAGGAAATGTAAAATCAAATTTACATCTCCATGTGAAATTTGAGAACAGTGGAGGACCAAGAACCATGTGCAAAGATGGGGGAAGGGAAACCATGAAACCAAGGCAGAGAATTTCAAATTCAGTGAAAGGTCTTCTTCCATTTCAGAACAAGTTAGAAATATGTAATACGTGAAGTATGAAATGTCACTTCATCTTTTCTTTTTAAAATAGAAAGTGGTAAAAATGCCATTCTTATTTTTTCAGTACCTCTCTTTCTTCAGAACACTGTGCAATAAAGGAAACTTTGAGAAATATAACTTTCATGTAAAGAGAGTTGATCGAATTTCCACAACAACAACAAAATTATTTCAAGCAGCAGTCTTACTATACCTGTCAGAAATAAACTATGGCACAGCAGGTCAGGATGTTGAATATTCAGGAGGTGCAGGAACTGGCCAGGCAAATAAGCAGCCACATAATAGTCTATTTAAAGAAACAACAGTGGTCAATTTAGCACTTGATCCCTTATTTGCTTTAAGAGGCTGTTTCATATGATTCTCAATTTGGCCCAGTTCTCTGTGTTGGAATTGATTATATCTAGGAAGTACAAAAGGAGTTAATTAAAAGCTGTTGTTGTATTAACACAGGAAACACTAGTGGTACATTTGAGTTTCCAGGGAAGGATTCAAGAGACTTGAGACACTCAAGAACTCAGCAGCTGATGTCCAGAGCAGATTCTGAGGCAATTTCAGAGGAAGCTGCTTGCTAATAGTGAGGTGTTGCAATATCTAATGCCAAATATAGAAGATAAGCAGAAAAAAAGCAGCAAAATAACATAACTACTTAAAGTCAAGAAAAAAAATCCTTTCCTTCTAGAGAAGGGTTAGTGATTTGTCTCACTACCAGGGACAGAGAATGGCAATCACACAGGGAAGGAACCCAAGTAACCTACCAAGATTCATAAAAGCTACTTCCTTCAATTGATGAGATTCTGTTCTTTCTAGAGAAACTGTAAAAGTTTTGTTGTAACCTGGGGAAAAATAATAATACTTTAAAAAACTCCGAACAATAAACACCATTTGTTACAACCCAACTTTATAGCTAGAAACTTCATCAGTGCCGATGCACCCAAACAGGGATATTTTAGACTGTTTTATGAGGTTGTCCGCACAGACAGATTTACTTCATCCTAAACAGACTTGCTGCACACTTAGTAGACTTGTACCTACACAGTGCAGTTCTTTACTGCTCGAAAACTAGCATGCACTGCACAGCCTGTGTTTGTGTTTAAAGAAACATTCCATCCCAAAGCAAGCTTGTGTAAAAATACCTTTCCTCAAAAAAAAAAAAAATCCCAAACACAAATCCTCTATATAGCTGTGCTTCACATTTTGGTGATCTTTCAACTGCTCTAAAGAATTTCCAGCTGGTTTATCTGCATGCCCTGTTGCTCTAGTTTAGTTCAGCTCAGTTTAAGCATAGGCCAATGTCAGACCTGCTGTGTTTGTATGGGCTTTGCATCAGCACAGCTGTTGTTTTATTCCAGACTTGTACCACACTTCTGGCACCCAGCAAGAATGGCACAAAGCCCTCAAACTTCGTCTGTCTCTGAGAAAAGCTGAAGATTAAATAATGGTGTCATGATCACGATGCTACTTAATAGTGCAGGAAAATTCAATATAAAATCCACAGCTGACAGGACCACCAAGGAAAAAAAGCTGCTCATGAGCTACATTTCAGTCACTCATCCAGGAAATGACTTCCTGACCCTAGCAGAGAAATGTGCTTAATATATGCTGCTAAAAGAGAAAAAAAGAGTCCTCCAAGACCAACAGCACCATCAGAGATGAAGGGGTATCAAAACAAATAGTTTTTCACACAAAACACTGACTGAAATTTGCTTGCAATGAGTCAGTATACTCATCATCACCACTTTGTTACTTGCCTCGAAGTGCATGCAAGCTAATATCAGCACTGCAGGATAGAACTGCAACATCATAATCCCCCTGTTCATGCTGCAGTGACAGCTTTAACAGGGATAGGAAGTTTCCAGATGAGTTTACAGATGCTGCAGAACAAACTGAACCCCTTATACATCTCCAAAATTTGGCTTATGGGCCCAATATACCACTCCTTCTGTGATCACTGCAGGGCCAGTCTTAAAAGTCTTTTGTATGACTGGCCAATCTTACATGAACCCACAAACAGCTCTGCACCAAACAGCTCCATTCCATGGAGGTCATTTCAGACTTAGCTACTCAATGTAACATATTTATCTTCAGTTTCTTCCTAGTATAGATCTGGATGTACAAGGGCCATGGTTGACTCAAAGCAATGCAACCAGCCTTTGGCTACACGTCAAGCACATCTGGGCAAA
Organism: Manacus candei; assembly: GCF_025592945.1. Lineage (NCBI taxonomy): Eukaryota > Metazoa > Chordata > Aves > Passeriformes > Pipridae > Manacus > Manacus candei. The sequence goes on along the minus strand of NW_026138111.1, from coordinate 982,130 downwards.
TCAGCCCTTCACAGCAGTGCAATGTACAATGTGTCACACCCAGAAAGGACTTTTCCAATTCATTAATGCCTTCAAGAACACAAAAATGTAGTTCATTCCATCCCAAAATGTTCCAGCAGCAAAGCAACATGTCAGTGCAGTTCTGACATAAGGAAAGCGTCCTGACACAAGAAAGTAAACACCTAAGGTAGAACAGAGCTATGTTGTCCTCTTGAACACAGTTATTCCACACTATGCAGCTTCTCAATTGAGAAATAATTCGTATCTCTCATCCATGTATCAAACGAGAAAATCTTGCTAACAACAAGTTTTATTCTGCTCAAAATCAAGCAATGGTTTTTATTATTTTAAAACAAAGAAAGGTCTTAACTTTAAGAGTTAGAGCACCACTTACACAGCAACTATTCTTAGAGTCCGTGGGTGTTGCACCTCTTGCTGTGAAAATGGCTTTTTAAACTGGAACTCCAAACAGACATTCAAGCTAAGAGCTGTTGGCTCTATTTCCCATACAGATGCCTTATGGCAGAAGTACAACACACCTGCAAGCTCCCACAGATTTCATTGATGTCTGTGCTCAGCACGCCTGAAAGTCTGGCTAGAAATAAGGGACCAAATTAATAAGCATTTACAAGGCCACTGGTTTGAAGCTACTCATTCAGCATCAGGCAGGAAGTCTACAGCAGGAAAGTCAACTTTGCAGCTAAAGGCAGCTGCTGTCTTTAAACACCAGCCACAGTAGTTTATTGTCTGCAGACTTTGGTAGTTATTTGTTTTGAAAGGCATTCTGTGACTCTTTCAGCACAGTGGCATTCTCCAAAACAAAGCATAGTAAGTTAACAGGTTAATCTTACCTTTATGTAGAAAATATATGGAGTACGTGATTTCATCAGGAGTATCACAGGCTAGACTACAACACACACACAAGCCTCCTAAAACGACAAAACAAGAAAACTGATTTATTCACCTGAATATCTAGACATCTTTATACTGCAAAAAAACAAAGCATGACTGTTTCAAATCAGGAACTAAAAATAATCTCTCAAGAAAGATAAAGATTACAGAAATATCTATTATGTACCTTTAGCCATCATTTACCTAACAAAACACAAAATCAAGAAAGAACAGAGGAGGCAGTCTGGCACAATGGAAACATGGGTCCTGACATTGCCAGTTCTTCCATTTAGGAGAAGTACATTTTAGTCCTTCCCAGTAGAAATCCTGCTTGTAGCCAAAAAACTGATCAAGTCCTTCTCTCCACAGACTGCCTAAATCCAGATATTTTCTGTTCAGGGACTGTCAAATATTCTCAGAACAACATAGTAAAACACAGTTTGTTTGCTTTTCAAGTAATTTCATACTGGTAGCAGCATGATAGACTGCTAGAGCTTTCTCACACCAGAAATGATAGTCACTTCTCCTCTTTCTAGTCCAAAGAAGTGTTAATTCTTTCTCTAGGAGAAAAGTCAGTCCTTGGCACAAGTTTATTTCAGCCAAGGTACTGTGTACAGGAACGCTCCCTGCTCCCAACTTAATTCTACATCAGACTGATCCTGTTTTGACCCCACTGGATGGTAGCCCTGCCTCCATCTCTTATAAAAACTTTAATCCACTTACTCTGATGCTTTGGCACTCATGTTAGAAACAGCTTCCAAATCACATTATCCCAATACAGTTGGGAAAGCTTGGCCACAACTATGACCACTCACCTTTTTCCTTTATTGAAGGCTTATGACTTAAAGAAAAAAATAATACTAATACAGATACTCTTCTGTAAAAAAAAAAAAAAGGCTATGTATACAAGGTATACAGAAAATGGCACAGTACAGAAAAAGCACAAGTACAAAAAAGCACAGCTACCAAGATATTTTATTTGATTTAATGCCTCATATTTCACACCCCAAAGCCGTACCATAGCTGTGACACAGATATGGCTGAGATACTGCACACTTCTGCCTTCTGTGGAAGGTAAATACTTTCCTCAGATGTAATTTTTCTTTCTGCTTATTCTTAGCTGACTGAATATTGTCTGATACAGTTTTGCTTGGATATTTGAGTCATTGAGACAACAGACAGGGCATTTTGCCAGAGCATTTGGCTTCTTCCAGAGCACGCATAATTTTTAAAGTAGCAGCATCAGGACCCATGAGGAAGACTGGAAAAGCTCCAGCAACCCACAATGCTGTTTTATTATCAGCAGCTCCCTTCCAGCACTGCAAATTTCTTTCTTGTATGCTGGAGGCTACTGTGTACACTGTTCTGTAAACTGCACACCATGCCAGTGAGTCTGTTCAGACTGAAGTGTCAGTGGGTAATATATGCAAGATGGTCACAGAAACAGGAGCTATGGGGGACTATTAATAGCATGTGCATCTTTCACCTTAAGGATACTGGTCCAAATGTCAGCAAACTGAACCCCAAACAACAGAATGGTGCTTCATTAATACAGATAGAAACAGGGTAGTCTCACATCAGCAAGGATCCAAGTTGTGTTACATCTGATACGGTCCCAGCAATTCCACTAGAGTAGCCAGAGACTGAGAATATACAACAAACTCCTTTCCTATCCTTACCAGGGCCCTCTGCAAATTAGAGATGGGTTGTGCTGCTGCAGGGAAAGCTTGTTATCCTATTGCATCTGTATGGTGTTTCATGCAAAGGCAGAACCAAGTCTTCTACAGTACCAATTTCAAAATAATTTGCAAACAGTAAAGGCTGTAGCTGAATGCTTCAAGGTGAGAAGACTCACATGAAGATATACTTGGATGGAATCTTATCTTTCCAGAAATAAAAGGAAAAAAATATCTCAACCACAAAAAAAAAAAAAAGGAAGCATTTAAAAATTAAGTTCTACTCCTATCTGTGAAACAACAATTACAACTGTCACTTGAAAAATATACATCATACCACTGAGACTGTAAGAGTCACCTAGGAAACTTTAACTTCAAATTGCTCATTTCTGTTCAAGCAAAAGCTCAAGATGTGAGGTTTTTCCAACATCTCAACATGGCATCCAAGTGCCACAATTCAAATACAACATTGCATCAGGGCATTTTGTCTAGTTGTACTGGCTTAGGAGTGACTTGCCTCACTTCAGCCATCTCTCCAAACATCTCTCATTTAGACTCCTATACAGCAAATAAAGAAATATGGATTGAAACAATCATCCTCTGGAAATGCCTATTTCTCTCTAGAAACATAGTCCAGATGCCTAACTTTCAGGCAGATAGGTGATGGTAATCCACTGTTTATGTCCTCTTACCGCCTGCATTTTGTTTTAATGCTGACAAAATTTAATTGAAAAATATTTCTAAAGCACTATGAGAAAACATAGCAGTGCAGTGTTTTCTAAACAATCACTGAATCCTGGACACACCAAGTTAATTCTGAGACTAGAACTGCTTGATCTCGGCTACTCAAGAAGTACATCAGGATTTTTATCTGGAGACATTTTGTCTGTGCCGAGTGTAAGGAATAGAGCTACTTTTCTGCTGCAGAAGTCTGAGAAAGGAAGGGTGATTTCATTCAGAGTTCAGATTGGCAGGAGCCAATAACAGTTTTATTAAATGGGAAATTGCATGGAATATTCCAGTTTGAAGTTATGCCAATTATTCTTTGCCAGAGATGTCCAAATGGTACAAATAGGGATACTGGCCTTAATATCTGAGACATGCTGGCAGTTCCACAGAAGGCATAGTCTGAGCCACAAAGAAGTTTTGCAAATCACCACAAACAGAGGCACAAAAGGGAACTTTAATGTGATTACCCACAGTATCCTTCAACAACTAGAAATGGTTTTAGCACCAAAATAATTCGCTCCAAACTGTTAGTTACCCAAAATGGGTCATGATAGGTAACCTTCAGTTTTAAACAACATTCAAGGAAAAGTCATATATGTTGTGATTACAAGCAATCTCATTTAGTAAGTACAATTGTCAAATTATGTGCTTTACATTAAGTGCAATGAAAAGCAATTGTGAAATGTTCCCCACAGAATTTAGATACTGTGCTGTCAGACAGAAAAGAACATTTTACTTGTGGGTAACCAAATGAGTCTTGTTGGAGGATGACTTAATTTCATCCTAAACTAAGGAGGTGCTTCAATCTGAACAAACCTCAGAGGAGTATATGTTTAAAAGGAAACATATATACAAATCAATATTATTTTCCATTTCTGGACAGGCTATTAGTATAAGAATTTGTCTTCCTAACAGAGAAAAAGTAGCCTCATCTGCATTTGGTAGATAGAAACTTGGCCCTCTTACTTCTAATTCCTTCCCTCTAACCTTTCTAAGCATGCAGTCTGCCTTGGTAAGAGAAAAATCCTTGTAAGGAAACTGTATTTCACTTGATTTGCATTAATGGTCACTTAAGTGCAACTGGCAAACAGCTCAGCACTTGGCTGGTGTGCACAGAACACAGCAGGCCTTGGGGAGCGAGATTTAAAGTCACTTCTGCAACACTTCCCTGTACAACTCTGCAGATGATATAAAGGTTAAACAGATACCATCTCTGCTTGTCTGTATGGTCTTGTCTAATTTAGAAGCTGAAAACAGTTGTGATACCTCTGAACAGATACCTCTTGAGACCAGTTTTCAGTCAAAAAATAGTTCATGGCATGCACTAGAATGCAGAGAGACTCCTAAATCCTAAAAGTTTAAGAAGCATTTCAGGTTTAAGGAATCATATATACACTAAACTCTTGAGTAGCACATACCAAGTTTAGTATCATATACTTGGACCTTCCAAGCACCACATACTAACAGCAACATTAAGCTTTCAGAGTCTGTAGTGCACAAACTCTGTGTACCTATGTCCACCCTGTAACACAATATCAGAAACCCAGACAACAGACCTAGCCAAAGCCTTCCTTGAATTTACTTTCTAACACACTTTTTGTCAGCTTTAACATTAAATTGCTTTAAAGTAATACACAAGCACACTTTGATACACCTGTGTTCTGAAACTAGCAGGAAAATGCTAGCTACAGTGTGCTTAGACTGAGATATTTCACTAAATGAGAGCATGATACCAGTTCTTTGAAGTTGGGCTACCAGAAAATTTCTGCGTGACTGTTTTGTTGTTAATATATAAAAACCTGGATACTTCAGCTCAACTTCAACGCAGTTTTCAGAGGGTAAAAAAAGTTACTAAGACAAACCACGGTTGCCTTCTGCCTCTCCTCACTGTTACCTGTCAAGTATATTCTAATGGAATACAAATCTGACACTCATATTATATGTATTTGCATTTTGTGTGGTTTTTAATGTCTGATGAAGAAATTTAGTAATCAATTATGATTATACTGCATAATAATCACTAGTAGATGTAACTTTGACTATACTTGTATTTATTCATTACCTGCTTTACTTGTAAAAACCTGAAGGTTCAAAGATTTAGATGCAACATCTTGGTCTTGACAGTAATCATATCCAAAATTCACAAGTCTATGAGCAAATAAAGATCACTAAATAAATCATTTAATCCACAGAGATTTGTCACAACAAAAAGATCACAAGAACAGTCACTATGTAATGAAAACATACTTATTAAATTATAATCAAATGTTCTCTAATGCAAGGTAAATTAGGCTTTAACCAGTCTGCTCAATGATGTTAGAAATGAAGACTCCAAGACTGCACAGTTACCCAACAATTTTGATCACATCTGCCAACTTCAGGCAGACTAGGTTTTTCCTCAGTTAAAAGGGAGCCTTAAGGAGACGAGCTCAGATGCAATCACGTGCATGACAGACATAGACAGAATCAGACAAATCTTCATCTTTCAAAGTGCAGGCTACCTGGAAAAAGCATGCTGGAGGAGAACAGAGTATAGGCAGTGTCTCATAGGCTATAAAAAGGAGTTACTGGTCTGGTTAACTGCCCAATAAAACTTGCAACAGTAATTAGAAATGGAGAGCTTCCCTTGGCAGAAATTTTGGCATCACCACTACAACAAGCCCAAGATTAAACTAAATTAACTTAAGCAGGTACAGCCTACTCAAAGGTTTAACCTATAGCTAGCTCTTCAGACAAATAATTTTTAAAAATGGTACTAAGAAGCAGTCAAGGATTAAATTACTTTTTACGGTTGACCCTGATGAAAGTAAGAACTAGAGGTTTGGACACAGTGTTCATGTTATTCTTACATTACAGTACCACGTAGGCAACTGGAAACAGAGATACCGTGGTTTGCACAAATTTCTCTTAGGTTTGTAAAACATTACTATATATATTAAAAGGAAAGCAAAACAAAACATTAAAAATACAAACAACTTACTTCAATTGTGTGTCATTTACAGAAATATCCAGGTGTGATTCCAGCTGTTAACCAAAAAAGAAAACAAACCTGTTATCTAGTGAGGTCAGTGTATTATGATTAGCATTTCAGACCAGTAAAATGTGTCACATTCACATTTCACCAGATTCAACATTTTAACAAAGTTTATTTATCCTCCTCCAATCCTTACAGTCACTCCAAAAACACCTATAAAATAGATTCCTTTTGAAAAAGAGAAAATAAATTGAGAGATATTTAACCTCCTGCATTAGAGCAAATTTCAGCCACTGGGACAAAGGTCTAGTAACAATTATACATTGTAAGTTTTATGTTCTGTTCTCTGTATTTTGGCTGCAATGAATGTTCCTGTTTCACTTAAAACTGACACAAAATTAACACGTGATTTCTTTGTCTAGTGCATTTGACAAGCCTGCTTTTTCAATAATTGAATATAAGATCAGTATAGTGTCATGAAGGTCCCTTACTTTCTTCTAGGTTAATAACAGTAATTCCACTAAAGTTACCTTACTGTGGCACAATCTGACTCTGACTGAATATGTTATTGACAATAAAATAATGTAAAAAACCCCAAAAAACAAATGGAAAACCAAACCCTGGTTTTCTTATGAAAACACTTCAACAAAAGATACTGAAACAGATCTCTGTATTCGTGCCTGAAACACATAATTACATCCCACTAAAAGCCATTAGATAATAAAATACTCATAACTTACTATTGAGTTAAAATTTTCATCAGGATAAAACTGGACACACCTTAAAGTACTCTTTGATTCCTGGAATTAAAAAGGATATGTTTTGTGACTAAGGAAACATATTATATAGACTGAAAAGCGACTGGATACTCCACACTGTTCTCCACACTCCACTTGCTCTGCTAACAGATATGCAGAAGTTAGGGGACAAAAGCTGAATTTAAAAACCACATATAACCCCTCACAATAGCACTACAACATGCTTCCTTCCTGCCCCAGATCATTATCTGCCAATCATCTATAATTGCGTGGGCTCTCACTTGAAGAACAGCAATACATGTCTCACACATTCTAGAAAGTTAAAAAAAATGTTTTCCATAGTTACTTATATGGCAAAAAGAACTGTATCTTGGTTGGGTCAGTTCAAAAAGGGTATCTCAGAAACAAAAACAGGAATACATTTCTCCACCACAGTCTCCACCACAGTGTTACTTCCTAACACTCACTCCTTTTGTGGCTAAGAAGAGTTTAGAAAAATCAGTTTTCATTTACACAGAATACACCAACTCCAAATAGTCCTTCAGACAAAACAGAAAACCCAAACCCAAAGAGTTTTAAAGTTTCTAGCCAAGAACCTGTCCTCACTTGGTAACTCAATGTCTGCATACAAAATACTTTCTATATATGAATTCTCTAGAACAGGAACGTTATATTCACAACAGTTTTGGGTAGATTTAGATACTTCTGAATAAAAGATCTTTCTAAAGCCAAAAACCTAACAAACCCACCTTTTTTTATAGAAAGCACTAAGACCACCAATCTTCTTGGAATTTATTAAGCACAGCAGCAGCTAAGGCCAGTCTGACTTTTGTTTTTTAAAGGGAACAGGACAGACTACCCTCATGAAAACAAACTCCCACTGGTCATCCCACACACTCAAAACTTTGCAGTCTCTAGAGAGGCAGGAAAAAAATCTCCAAGAATGACTCTCATTCTCACCTTTGGAACAATGTAGAAGAGCCTCTGTTCCATCATATCCCACTGTGCCCAAACGAGATCATCTGCAACTTTGGCTCTTGGAAGCTGACCTGACTTTTGAATCACCTAAAAGGAAAGAAAGAACATTAGAAGCTGTCAAATAAGATTCTGTAACAATTATGCACAGCCTGTGCTTTAAAGAAAAAAAGCAATGACAGTAGTGGCACAAACACCAAGGTGCTTGTTAGTGGCACAAAGTCCACCTTTGTTGTGTGCAGGGTGCTCAGCTTAAAGAGATCGGAAGCACAGTTGTCAAGGTACACCTACTAACAAATCTTTTCTTTCAGACTTCCTTGCTTGCAAGAAATTCACCACTTAAGCTGCTCAAAGTGAACAAAATAAAACAGACAGCACTCTTCAACATAGAGGAGGGAAATACCATAGCCAGTTCAGAATCAGCTGCATTAACTACTGAAAGAAGATGTGTCAGCTCCAAAAGAGATTTCTGTCCAAAGTCTCAGCCACATGACAGAGAGTACTGGAGACAGGAAAAGGACTAAATCGTGGAAAACTGTTAGGATTGTATAAATGCACTTGAAAGATGTATGGAGATTTCATGCCAACCAAAAGAAATCTGTTTGTTAGAAGGACATCAGACCAATCTGTTTCCTGATTACACTTAGTATTTACTCCACTACTGTGGTCTAGCATATAAAATCCATCTGCATTATGGGTTATAATGACAAATTTGGAGAAAACCATGAAAAACAAAGTGACTGAAATCAGATCCTTAACTTTTCCTTCCAAGCCTACATTTGTCTCCATGAAGCAAAACATTGGCTTTCATGGCACAATTCTTTACTATATGAGATGTATGTTTATTAATAATAAGTCTTTTAAGCAAAACACCCACAATTTGTTGAAGACAAATTTATGTTAAAAACAGGACAAAGAAATGAGGTGAAAAAGAGATTGGAACATTCACTGTACTTGGACTATATCTAAGTTTCACATCTTTTGTTTGCTTACTTTTTAAGCAAATCCTTTACTGGGATTACACAGACTCACAAAAGACAAAGTTAGGAGGGTGACACTGCAAATACTTAAAGTGGTTTAAAAATGAATACACACCATGTTTACTCCCAACTTCTAACACACAAAAGCATTCAGCAACAAATAAAATCCAATAAAATAAGTAATTTTCCTCAGAGATTACAGGGTATACAGGTTTATCAATCAGCTGTAAGGTTACTTGCATAAGTTGTCATATTATCAATACTCTCTCTAATATACTTTGTGTTGTTCGAGTATAAAACTACAAAAACTGTTAGCTAAAATCACAGATTTTTACATTTTCAATTAAAGCAAAAAAACTCAAACCCCAAGATTTTTCAAGTCTTACCACTTTGTGTTCTTCTTCTGCAACAACACGAATGTCAAACTGTTCAATATCTTTAAAACATAGGAAAAAAAATCATTACAAACATACATTTTTAAATGCTTTTATGCAGCTTATTAAACAATCTCACCTCTTAGACTTCTGTAAGAACACTGTAAGAACTCTGCCCACCTAAGTCCAGCTACTCAAGGCTGGTGTCTAGCTCAGAGAAGATGGGCCTCTCCAAAGAGGTGGTAAAAGCAACCTCACTCTACAAGACTGAAAGGCAAGAGCAATAAACAACCTTTTCCAAGTGTCCACCTTTATCCATTCCATGCCAACATGCAATATTAGCTGAATCCAATGAACTATTGTGCTATTCTTATCCCACTTGTCACATCTTAAATCACAGTCCATCTTTCACAGTCAATTGATCTGCTCTGAATTTATATAGGCAGCTATAAAATGACTATTTTAGCTGTTTAATAAAGATAACTGATGAATGCATGAACTAAGTAACTAATTGCAGTCAAAGATAGCCATTCAGTTAAAAACGAAAAAAATTCCAGTAAATGATACAGTTCTTGAAAGACCCTTGGAATACCTAGAATAGCTTGCACCATTCTTTTTCCTGTTTTTTTCCCAATAAAGGCTTCCAAAAATATAATCTATAATGATCACCTTGAAGTAAAAGAATGAATATTTACTTTGAAAATATTAACTCACATTTATCTTCTGAAACTAGCAAGAGGTGACTTTCTGTAGAAGCATTTCTGTCTTCAACTGGATAAAGAAACTACATAGAAAGTTTCCCATAAGTTAAGTAAATAACCAAAGTAGTTTAGAACACTTATCTAAAATGGGTGGGTTTTGGCTGGATATTTAAGTACGTTTAAATTCAGTCAGACAAAATAATGATATTTAATTAATAAGAATAACTATTATTACATACTAACAGTCACCAATCACTATAATGGCAAGCTTTGGGGGATTAAAGAGAAATAAAAAAGCAGCCTTCATGTCAGAGAAATACTCTGCATCAAACATTTTATGAAGTTTCATTTTTTTAATTCTATGAAGCAACACGGGGACACTATCTCTGTAACAGCTGCAAGATAACACAAGATATTTCTGCACTCAACCATGTTTTTCCCCCTAGTATAGTGGATTACAAAGGCTTATCTTTAGATTAGTTGAATAATTTACCTGCACTCGAACACAGCTATCCACAGCCTTCAGGACTCTCACATTATTAATGGGATGAATTTCAATTAGCAGGGTTAAATACTTGGATACTGAAAAAAGAACATGTTTTAGATAACACTTTTTTAAGTACACAATTTTGTTTTCTAAACAGAAATTATGTGGGAAAGCAAGCAAAAGGGTATGATATTACAAACAGTATTAAAACAACCCACTTGCAGTACCTGACTGTAATAGCTGACTTGCTGTTTCGTCCTCTGTATAGTGATGGAAGCTGACAGCTAAGGGGGGGGGAAACACCAACACAATTACAGTGAGTTTGCATATTTGATATACATCTTATTAAACATTCACGAAGAGCAAGCATCACAATTTTTCTACCAGAAACATATATGCTAAAGGAGGCAGGCACAAATGCAGGAAGGAGGAAGTGAACAAAGGGTCAGTGTGTCTTAGACTTCCATTTTAATAAAACAGCAATATCATTACAGCTGTGTCTTTATATTGTTACCTACATTATTTGGTGATGGATCCACTGAAGAGCATAAAGTGCTGTGGGCAACAGATAGGTCAAAATAGATTTAACTAATTCTACACCCAAATGTATGATCCTACTAAACTAAATCTTTACCAAAAAAATTTAAAGATAAAACACATATTTACCCAATAATGTCCTTTCATTATTGACCGAACAGCTGATTATGTGTAGATCCTTCTCAAACGTATAGAGGTGCTACAGAGAAACATGGTAGTGTTAATAAATGCAATTGCTTAAACTACATAAAGGAAACCACTTCTTCTAATCACTAATCACTTCTCCTTAGGAAAACACTGCTGTCCAGTACACAGGTTTTATCTTTAAACCAAATCTTTTCATGGTCAGAAGAACCATATTTCAAGCCTCAGCTGTATCAGTTCTCCTTTTTCTCATTTGTTTTTTTTCTTACTGGTTCTTGTGAGTTCTGTGTTGCCACTTGAGCAGCGCAGCAGACTTTTATGTAAATACAAAATTTCACCCATTTCATACTGTTATGGGGACACCTGTAAAGTCCTGTTATCATGAATCTACTTACTGAATTGCAGTATGTTCAGTTTTAGAATAAAATAATTTCTTATAAATGGCAGCATCAAACTGACTGAGAATGCACACGTAAAGAAAACCGCAAACATTTACTTCTTAGCACACATGTTCAGTGTGAAGAGAAGTGGAAAGGACTTGAATTGGTTGTTTTGAAATAAAGATTTCAGAGGTGATGCTTTACTACTCTTAAGCCTTTCAGATATTCTATAATGTTCTGCATTTTAATACTACTGAGAATCATTGGAATACCTTCTCCAGTCTCTTCTGTTTCAAACAAGGATATGCCTCTTAAGGACATAACACACTGTGTTGCAAGGCACCAAAATCTGAAACACTACAGCACTGCCTTCACCAGAGAGAAAACTGGTATTGTTCTCACCTCATTTTGTTTACTTTGAAGATCGTACAATCCAATATGAGTATTTCTCTGACTTCCCTATGGATGGAAACAAATTAGCACTGGCAATATAAATACATACAAAGTTAAACATTGCTTTTATTTTTTCCGTATCTCCCTCTTCTCCCTGCCCCTTGACACACATCTTTGCACACTTCCCTGTCCTATAAACAGACAGTTAATTATCTAATTCCAAGAAAGCAAATTCTAATTCCAAGAGAACAAAGATTTATTTTTTCCTTTTAGAACTAACACATGGGATAAAGCTGAAATGTAGCCAATCCACAGCCCACAAGCCATTGCATAAGCCTCTCTCTCACTTTGCTTCTAAATGGGTTTTAGCTAAAGGCAGCAGGGTCAGGAAGAGAGATGTCTGTACAAGAATCAAAACGGATGCTATGGCCCCTGGAGATTTAAGGCTAGTATTCCAAACCTCACCAACTTGGTGGGTTATTGCTCCAAAAGGGAGCACAGAAACATCAAACATCCAAAAAAAATCCAGCTCCCAGTGATCTAGTTGCAGCCTGGAAAGAGGATTTCTCTCTGCCTTAAGAAGTGATTGTTTGAAGGCTAAACACATTTCACAAGCTTACCATAAGCCTTCTGCCTTTGAAGAGAAACATAATACACATCCTTTCCAGCTTATTGATAATAACATACAATAATTTTGTTTGGGGCACTTAGAAACGTTTGAGACTACACAGATAAAATTTTCTTCTTGTTAACTTTTACCATGCCTTAAATTTTCCAAATATATTGAAAAAGAAAATTCTGCTAGCAGCATATACTGTATATCAAATCAAACTGATATCTATTAATGTACTCTAGGTATAGGCACTAAAACACTAAACTGTTGAAATTAAATCCAGTCACAAAGGCTTGTACTCAAACAGTGAGCATCATTGTTTTTAACTACAGCTTGGGGGAAGAGGGGAGAGATCTGTGGTTATTTACAAAGTTATGGTATCTTGCTTTGTGAAGTTAAAACAAAAGCCTGAGTATTCGCTTCCTAAGGGGTCTATTTCTGAGTGTCTCATTATTGTTGTGGCAATGACAAAAGTCTTTGACTTCTGATTTAAACAAGGAAAACAAAGTGTCTTTATATTAAGACACAGGCTCCAGGCCTCCTAATTTAAGATTAAGCAAGTGCTTTCACAAATAACCATTCTTTCCAAGTGTGTCTGAAACGCTAACACCCTCTGTACTTAGACTGAAAAATACACTTCACAAGACTGGTAACAGAACTACATCAATGCCCATAACCATGCATAAGCTAAGACACTTGTTTTCATGTGCTCTCTAAAGATTCTTGCATTGCCCTGCAAATAGAATTCACTTCTGTTAAAAATATCTTCCTTGACACCAGATATTAATGTCAGAAAAGACAGATACTGTCAAAACCACAGTACAACACAATACTCTAAAATAAGCTTGAAAATAAAGCTCATTCTCCACCTTCCCCTAGTTTCACACAAAACACACTTGACTTTCTCTCACGCAGAAAACAAAGGTTGCTTTCTATTTGTATGTGTTAGGAACCAAGCCAGGGCAGCTCAGTTTAGTTTACATCCTCCACCCCATACAACTGCTCTCAAAAAGCAAGCTACAAGTGCCCAGTTCTGTGAACTCCATCCCCTGTTTTGACCAGACCCCTAAGAACTACAATGGGAGCTCAGACAGCCAGCATGCAGGCAGCCACCTGTGTTTGGATGTGTGAACCTGGAGCTACAACTCATCCCTTGTGCCAGTTGCAGGAGCCTGAAGAGCGTAGAAGGCAGTTAGACTGTCAGAGGCCCAACAAAGCTTTGTGTGAGATTCCACAGATGCTACAAAGCAGCAACATCACATACACACAGCACCAGTCTCCTGCTGAGCTAGTTACTTGAACTAAGTCTTCCAGAGTTTTGAGCAATGAAAAAGAAGTAACAATTCGATACATTTTTTTAGTATTGTTTTTATGGTTACTGTTGTCTTGTAGAGACTCCCCTCCCTATGCTTGTACTAAAGGAAACATCCACCCACAGTATTACACCTTGATGAAGACCTCACCTCTTCCCTTAACCCTAGGCAAGCTGCAGAGTTTTAGCACTGTTGTGCCAGAGGGGAATGAAAGGCAGACCTACTCTATTGGAGTTCATCTCAGATCTGCACTCTTAAAGAGCCAAGATCCTCAAGGATCCAGCTGGGTCTACAGACACCTCTGAGCTGCACAGTCAAGAAGCACAGCTTCTCTCATCAAGGGAACAAGACAAGGTGTCACCTTCTGAAACTATTTAAAACATCTCTTGGAACTAAAAGCTAAACATATGCCATGGAGAGCAGAATCCTATGTTAAGGCTAACTCTAGATACTTCGAGATATCAAACAAATAACGGTTACTTTACTTGCAATAAAGTGCTACAGATGAATCTTGAAGTCACAGAGAAGAAAGGTACATGCAGAAATAGTGTTAGATAAATGGCATCTTAACACATATATATTGCTAGGAGAAAACACTTAAGTAAAGCAGTGCCATGAATTTAATAGTTTACACTTCCCTAAGAAATTCTGAGGGTGAAAAAATGTGCCACTTATGAAGAGTTAGCTGTTAAAGAAATTGCCTTTCATTCAGCATGAGATTCTGGCCCACCAAAAACTCAAGGGTAAAAACTCTACGGACTTAATCAAGTCAGTACTTTACTCTCCATTTCATCATTCTTAACCTTTGTCTGAAGTGGAGACAGACACTTTCCTACTGCCCAACCCCCCAAGTTGTAATCAGTCGAGTTTTCGTTTTCTAAACCTCAATGCAAAAAAAAAAATTAAACTACGAGAACTTAATTAGATTCACACGTAGTGTTATTCTCAACTATATTTTTATAAAGTTTCAAGAGAGACTTACCTTCCAGGTATAAATAATTTTTCCATTTCTTTCAACATTTACAATATATAGTGCTGATGAATTCTCAGAAGTATCTGAAATAAGAAGTATCAAAAGGCACCGGATTTTCATTTGAGCTGGTTCATTGTACAGTACATACACACTTTAAGAAAAGATGCTAAATACATGTAATGATTTTTTACATGTAAATACTTACTTATATTTCCCTCCTGGAAACAGAAAATCTTTTACACCATGATTTAAATCTGATAAACTTCAACACAAAAAGTTAAGAGATTTCAAAACAAACAGGAAGTAATTATTTATCTAAACCCCTAACTCTTCATTATAATTGTGATTCTAATGGCCACTACCTTTTGTTATGAAAATGGAATGTACTTTTTCACAGAAAAACAAGCAAAACAAAAAAAATCCAAAAACCTTGCATTTATTCACTATACATATGGGGTTCAAACAATTAAGTTGCACTCCAACACTAGCCTAAAGAAAGTGTCATTTGCTCCTGTCTGCCCCTTCAGCATCTCAAAGGAAAGCCTGGAAATAAACTATATCTTCAGAGATTAATTCTGTGTACTTTCCTCATGCTGCTTTTATGTTTTCTGATCACTGCAACCATGAAAAATGTGTTTATCTCAGATGAATTTTTTATTAAAATTGTAAATTTTGCCCTTAATAAGGTTGAAGCTGCATGATTGATTGTAGTTTTATCATAAAGGTAGCCTGTAGTTCAATAAGCATCAACAAAAAGAATTGTCCACAACTCTTGGCAAGCACATAGTCAAGTTTGACACTATTTACTTGGCAGTTATCACAAAGCCTTGATAGAAGGAAGACACTTAGTAAAACTTAGTTTAACAAGCCTGATACTATAAACTGGCTTGTACAGCTTTCAGTGATAAGGGAAAAAAACCTGTTTACAAGTATTATCAGAAGGAAGTAAATTCTCTGTTTTGTCATGGGAGGACAATGAAAATCCTTCATGTACATTTAACAAAGCATCACTTTCTATTTGTCTCACATCACTCAAAGTACACTACAATACCACTACATCAGGGCTAGCTGGTGACAACTGAGTCAGTCTCAGATAACCATACAACCTGCTCTTTTTTGAGTGGAAACTTCCTGGGACTTAACCACACCTCAAACTTGCAAGATGAGCACTATGGTCTACATATCTCTCCCTCATACAATACTCCCTCAGAATAGAATTTAGGTAGAGAAGGTCCATGAGAAATCTCCATGTCAGTGACTTTCCTTATCACCTGACACAGATTTCTTAAAGATGTTGAAAAAGCTCTGTGTCAGAAGAGAATTTCACATCACTGAACAGTCAGTGGGAATATGGAGCCAAAGAAGAAGTGGCAATGGTCTCCACCCTTGGAAAGTCCTGCAATGTAGAACTACAACTTCTTCCTCATGCCCACCGCTGAGACCAGCAGATGAAGGGCTGCAAAAGGACCAACCCAACCTGCCTGCCCAGCAAATGGCTCTTATTGACACAATCAGGAGAACGCAGAGTTTGATTTCCTGAAGGCCATTATATGCAGCTCATACAAAGCTTAGTGGAATAAAGAGAACAAGGCTGGTTCGCTTCACTTGCCGCTCCCTTCCTATCATCATAGCTACTCCCAGCTCTCACACAGTTATCAATTCTCACATGCTATCGAGAGCTTTCAAGACCTCAGAAAAAAAGTAATAAATATAACATCTGAAACCACTGACACAGAAGTACCACGACTCCTACAGATTATTTGCTTTCTGTGATTAGATATTTCTTTGATGTTTAAATGAATCTTTTCATTCCTACCTCCCATCTTCACATTCCTAATACAACAGCACTGCATGATGGGAAGAAGTCAGTATAGACAGATAAAAAGGAAAATGTAATACAGTAAAGTTGGTGTTGAATCAGATGCACCTTCCAAACTAGATTATTCTGATTCTGTATTACCAGGGGCATGTCCTGAATGAAGACTCTGTATTGCATTTTAAAAAGCTGAATATGATTGTCCCTTTCCCAAACACAAGTCAGCACCATTTTGAAATCCTTATGCAATAAATAGGTAGATTTTTCTTTGAATTCATCACAAATAAATTCATAGATGAATCGATTATGTGTGGAGACTTTCAGAATTTTACCTCAAATCTCTTCAGTACACCATTCAACAGTTTTTCAGTAAACTGCGTAGAAAATATATAATACTTTTTACCTGACTTTGTAAGTCATGGCTTAGTAAATAATTTCCTTATTTACCAAGCTGATACTTCTTGGTTTGCAGCCAAACAAGATCTTATGAACCTATTTGATAACACCCCTTCCATATGGTAAGCAAGTTGAATATTTTGAGTAAATTAAAAGCCACCGAAGGAGCTGGTTTCAGGTTCATCCCACAGTGCCCCCAGTGATATTTCTACTGAAGCAATCATTATTACAGCAGTATTATTGTATTAGAATAAGGTTTCCATCAGTTTCTGAAAAGCAGAACTGGGTCAGCTGCTCTGTAGATGAATAAGAACAAACAAAAGCAAAAAGCCACAGGGCCAAGAACACAGGGGGTTCACTCTTTTTTCCAACCACTACCCAGAGCACTCGCCAGGCTGGATATCTCACAGTGCTGCGACAGCTGCCGCTGCCTCTAAATTTAACTAGCGCTCTTTTACCAGACAGACCAAAGTGTTCAGGCTATGGGGTTTTTTTCCTCCCAGAAAGGGGAGTAGCGTGGGAGAAGGAACCATGCTAAAACTTTTGTTTGTTTGCTTTGGAAGGGGAGGGGAAAAAAAAAGAAAAAGTCCCAAACGTGTGAAGAAGCAGGAGAAAGAAACAAGCTGTGGAGCGCAGCGGGTGCGTTGGAAGTGTTTTCAGCATGTGAGAAATTCCCGGAGGACACCAAACTCGCCCACCTCGAGTCCCCCGGTACCCAGGGGTCGCTCCCGGACGGGGATCCCGCCGCAGCCCGGCTCCTCCCGCACGGAGTCGGCCGGGAGCGCCCGGAGGGAGGGAGAGAGGGAGGGAAGGAGGGAGGGATGAGGCTGTCCTGGCCTCCCGGGAGCGTTACCTAGAGCCGCGGCCCAGCCCTGCGCCGCCAGCCAGGGCACCACGTCCCTCCGCAGCTCGAACTCGGGCACCAGGCGCAGCAACATCGGCCCGGCCCGGCCCCGCTCCGGCCCCGCCGCCTCAGCCCGCCCCGCGGGGGGGCTCCGTGCCCATCGGGTGTTCCGGGGGTTCCCGGCGGCGGTTCCGGCGGGTCCCGGCCCGCTCCCGGCCCCGCCGGCCCTTCCGCTTCCTATCCGCGGGGGGTGCCCGGCCTGCAGGTGGCCCGCTGGAAGAGAAGGCTCGCGTTTTCCTGGCGCCCAGGCTCCTCCCCAGGCACGCTAGAAGAATCACAGAATCACAGAATATTCTGCCCACAAGGATCATCGAGTCCAGCTCTTAGTCCAGCACAGGACATCCTCAAGAATCACACCATGTACCTGAGAGCATTATCCAAACGCTTCTTGAACTCAGGCTTGGTGCTGTGACCACTTCTCTGCAGAGCATGTTCCAGTGCTCATCCACCCTCTGGGTGAAGAACCTTTTCCTGATATCCAGCCTAAACCTCCTCTGACACAGCTTCAGGCCATTACCAAGGGTCCTGTCACTGGTTGCCACAGAGAACTCGGGGCGGTGTTTTTGAAGCCTCACCACAGTGTAACTCACCACCAAGTGCTTCAGACAGCAGCCTCTCAGTGAGGGCTGGTGTCAGGCTTTGATCATCTGGTGTTCACTGATCAGGAACCACGAGTGGCCTGTTGCCCTCCTCACAGTCCCCCAGGAAGGGTTAGGGTGTTTTCCAAGACTTCAGCCAGCATCCCTGTTTTCTTAGCTCGTGCGCTCTGAAATTGTTGGTTGAATAGATCAAGTCTCTTTCTTTAGACTGTTGGCAGAGCTCAGGATGTCCTCTCAGACTAGGCCTGGCCTGCAAAGGAGGTAAAGCTTTATGTATTCTTAGGTGTCTTTGTGGTTTGTTTGCTTGGGGTTATTTTAGCTGTTGAAAATATTTGTAGCACTGATAAGGTGCTACTCCATGGCTATCTATAGCCTGCTTGTAATTACCATTTCCCTTCTGACATGTGCTGGGTGATGTCAGCCAGCTAAAGGTGGCATAAAAGTGGAGAGACTGTAAGGGCACACACCAAGCTTGGCATACCCAAGTACAGAACAGCTTGAGCCTGTTCTGAGAGGTAATCCGGTACCAAGTTCCTCCCCTTCATTACTAAGCTTTGGAGCTGTATAAAGACCAGATGAGAAGCAGGTACATCTGCAACATGTGGATGAAAGGCAGTTTGATAATCAAAAGGCAAAGCAGACATAAGCTTCCTCTCTATCTTCATATTGCCAACTTTTACAGTTTTATCACAAGTTTCATAATCAGCATTCTTCTTAAAGCTCCTTGGATCAAGTGGTCGTGCAAGAATTTCAGCTTATCTTTTCACTGTTGCGAAATAAAGCTTGAAAATGTGACTGGAACATTTATTTCAGAGACAAAAGGAGAAAATAGACAAAAGATCCCAAATGGATGCATTTTTTAAGAGACGAAATGGGGATAATTCACGAGTATTTGGAATGACACACCTGGGGGGCAAGCAAAGGAATGAAACAAAGCCAATCAAATGACTGACACTGTCATCATCATGGCTGGGCTTCGCGAATGAAGATTTAGGAAGGCTCTATCCACGTTTGTTACAGGCACGCTGGTGGCCTATGAGGCCAATATGAGATAGACATATCCAATTGCAAAAGGCACAGCAGAAAGACTCCTTAGGTGGTGTGTTCAGCTTTGTGCGACCGCATTGGAAGAAGATGCCCGTTGGCCTGCGGTTAACCAACTGGGTGAAGGTGGAGATGAGCTTTGTTCAGGCCACCTTTTCTAGGCCCCTCTCCGAGTGGAGCAAGCAGTGCTGTCCTTGAAAAGGCTGCTTGGTCGTTCAGGGTGCTGCCCCAAGAGACTGTCGTCTCCGGTCAGTCTCAAATGACCAATATCCTGAACCGCCTGCATGCAGGGTTGGGTCTGCGGATTCCAGTGCACCTTTCAGCTTCCGTTTCGACCCTCGCCCGTCGCTACAGGACTTTTTGCATGTGGGTAAAGCCTTCAAGCCTGCGCAACGGATTTTTTAGGTGAGATGCAGTATGTGCAGAACTGAACCCACCGTTTAATCCTGAGGTTCATCTACCAGGGCCGAGCGAGCTTGGATGGTGGCAGTGAGGTCCTCAGGACGTAGGTTTAATTAGAATGACCTTCTCTTAGATGGATGGCCTTACAGGGCTAAGCGAGCTCCATCTGCCCGAGTTTGGGATTGGAGTTGTCCTTCTCCTAGGATGACTGCCAGAAGGCTAACGAGCTCATCCTGCCCAAGAATGTATTAAATCTGGTCCTACAGTTTTGACCTGTCTGGCATGGGCGACCCTACTGGAGGCATGTACCACATAGCTCACAACCACATAGGGGTACACAGACTACGTTCCTATTAGAACGATTTGGGCAAGTCTTTAATTTCCTACTTTATTATCACCTATCTATAAACAATCTGAAGGAGATATGACTGACACTGTAACTATGTGCAAAAAGGGAGAAAAACGCCTATACCCAGAACCAGAGTGTACTTAAGGCCAGATGAGGTCAACTGACAGAATTTTTGCTTCTGCAAAAGAAAAAAATATGGAGATGGGTAACAAAGAGTGCCTATAAAAGGAAAAGAAAGAAAATTAGATATGGCTGTCTAGTATAATGGTTCTGCATTAAACAAACAAACAAACAAACAAACAAACCTGTCACTGTTCTTTTGTTTCAATATCAACCATGCCACTTGTTACAGTTCTTGAAAGAGAGCCCACATAACTGACGGATGAATTATTCTCTAATATTTACAGAGTGAGACCCATGTGACAATGCTGTTCTCCTAGAGTATCTTACACAGGATGTGAAAGGCTTTTGGGACAGTAGGAGCTGCATGTAGTTAACATGTAGTCTGCTTGTGCCCTGTGCATAGGATCCATCCTACAGGTACTATTTGGGAAAGAACTGTAAGGATTTGTACAAGTTGCTGTAAAAGTTTGTACAAGTAAAGACTTCACAGTCAGGTATGCAGTAGGAAAAACCTTTCTTGTTAAGGAAGTAGTTAATAAAATTTCCCCTCAGACTGTGGCTTCAGTGCAAAGGACTCTTCATTATTTTTGTAAGCCATATTTGTTTGCATTATTTCACTGATGTTTCTTAAGACTCCTGGCACAGAATGGGACCTCACCTCCAGTGCACCATACTGGGAACTTGGAAGCTTCTCTGGTGCTAGTCCCTGAAACAGAGGCAAGAGAAATTATCTCAGAAGTTTCTCTATCTTTTCTGTAAAAAGGAGGAAGTGGCAACCTGACAGATGAATAGATCTGAGAAACAGAAAGGGATGAGGTGATTCATGGCGACTATCAGGGTTTAGAGATATAGAAACATGACAGAAGCAACCATGTAGAGCTGGGAAAGACCAGCATAACAACACGAGCTGAAGGAATTGATAGGAGCAAGAAGCCAGAATAGAAGGGAATGAGGAAGAGAGAGTCTGGAAAGACAAGACAAAGCTTTATAACCAACACAGAACTGAAGTCATTCTTCCTAGAACTGCAGTAAGGATTCCTAATTTTCTCTCAATTTTTTTCATTTAAGTGTAAAGGTTTCCTTGTGACTCTTAAAGGTCCAAAACACACACAATTATATATAAAATGACAACAAACCCACTTTTGATTTAGATAACAGTCTCATTTGCTATATCTTCTTTTATTTCTAAAACATAATCCATGCTATGAACAAAATAAAAGGGGAATCTCAAGGAAAATGGACTGTGTACTGCCAGATGAATGATATTTCAAAGACAACTAAATAAGCTTGTATAAACAATGCTTTCGTGGCAATTTCTTGCTTTTGAATGCTTAATTTACACTCATATAGGAATATACATTAGGAATGCATAGATCTGCATTCAGTTGCCAAAAATATATTTAAGAGAAAGGAGATGGTTTGCCTGCCTGTTTGTGTGTTTATATAGTACAGAGGCAATACTTCCAATCAAATGAGTTTCACAGTAAATGGAGTTTTTTTAATTGATTAATTTTAGCAGTCAGATTTCTTAAATTATCACAGGAAACATCATAAAATGCTGACACTTGATGTCAGCATTAACCTTCATTTCCAAATGAAACACAGAGTGCCTCCTTTCCAAAATGTACAAGATAGCCTGTCTTTGAAGAAAAACAATCACAGATTTGGGTCTGTACAGTCCCACGTTTAAGGAATACACAAACGGTCTCACATAAGAATTTGCAATGCCATGAAGAAAACTTAATCCACTGCTGCTCTTTCTCCTCAAGGTACCACTATCTAAGTGTTTGATACAGCCACTGTCAGCTGAGTAGCACCAAAGACTTAGAAGTGAGATGGGGCTTCTTGTTTCTCTTCCCATGGTGCCATTGTTATCTGTTGTTTTTACTTTATAACTTCTGCCTTTAATATCTAATTCCTTCACAACTGTAAAAACTAACTCACAGATTTGGAGCTCATTATGTAAAACTCCCTATTCCTTAAGCCATCATTCTGGCTATGCACCTCAGAGGCAGTATCTACAGGCCCAGAGATCCAAGTTGAATTCCTAGAAGCACAACTCATGAGTCCACAAGGCTGACTCATTCAGAGTATTCCAAGTAGTAACTCAGTACAGTGTATCAGGTCACCTCAAACCTCATACATAAAATTAAAAAGTTGATGCAAAAGCCATAAGCATCTGAAAAGCCCCTTACACTTCCTTCAGCAGGCTTTGAATTAAGACAAATAGCCTGATATATTCTTGATAACATCTCCCAACTTCGCTAGATAGAGAAAGAAGCTCTTAGTTTAAAAAAACCCAACCCAAGTTCTCATCTCTACCAAGTGACATTAATGTTGTAACCTATTTGTCACTATTGCTTGCACCATGAAACCAAATTGTGAATTCTGCTCTTTATTTATACTGAGTTTTCCTTTCTGATTATCTGGCTCAGTTAGTTCTGATTTTTCAGACCCAGGCTTAAGCTGTGTGTAGACACAGGAGCTGATCTTGATGGAGCAACTTCCAGGAAAGGAATGTGAAACTAAAGCTCTCATTAAAAAAAAGACAAATTTTTCTATTTTTTTTTCAATCAGAAATTTGTTCCTGCCTTAGTAATGGGAGAATCTCCCTTGAATTTTTAGCTGCAGTGTGTCTTGACCATAGCCAGGCAAATCATTAGAGAGCAGTAGTGACCCTACTGATTGCATTGTAACCAGCATTTTTTTACCACTAACAACAATTTTTGTGCTAATTTCCTGTGTGCCTGTCATCCCTTTTCACACAGGTCATGTGGTGAGAATTACAGAATTATACCATGACACAAGTATGGGGCTGATGAGGCATTGCCCCATTGATGGGCATTGGTGGGTGTAACTACCTTTCACCCCTCACAACAGAACAAAGCTTTGTTCATGGAAAAAAACATACGGAGCCATAAACCATCGATGTGTTCTGCATCAGGAAATTATACTGCAGGCTTCTTATGAAGAATGAATATTTGAAATAATTATTTAAGCACATGACAGCCAGGCAAACAGTTCATGACTTTTTTGGGAAGTTCTGCTTACTGGGGGCAACATCTTTTCCCGCCATCCCAGTAATAAAGGGTTTATTGTCATCATGTCTAGACAGTTGTTTCCTTGAAGAATGTTTTCATCCAGTCAAACACTAAATATACACATAAATTCTCTTCCTCAAGGAAGTCGTTTATATGTTTACTAAACCCTCTGGGCTACACAAAACAAAATAAGATGCAATGTGAAATCAATATTTTGGTTTAGTGTGCAATTCAAGATTGGTAGAATAAAATATCTTTATTTCAGTGTGTGAGAATAACTTTTTTCAGTCTCTTTAATCACAGAATATAAACATAAATGGAAGTAATTTCAGTGAAGTCTGTCAGCATCTGTTGTGGAAGCCAGTGCTTCATGGAGGTGTTTTTGTATGCTTTGTTTAATAATTAATCATAGGAAATAGTCTCTTAACTACTAATGAAAAAAATCATCTTGCTATTCATGCTCATATTGAACAGCACCTTCTTCTTTTAAATATCTTCATTGAAGTCAATAACATACTCAAGCCAGTAACATAAGTCAGCGAGGCTTCTGAAACAATTAAGGTATTCCTCAAAGTGAGGGAGGGGAAGAGAATGGGACTTAGCAAAGTCTCTGACTGTCATCCAAGTGGCCTTTTTGTTTCCGCTGCTTCTCCCTCTGTGTCCCAGGCTCTGAGGCTCCTTTGTTCTTTCCACAGACTAACCCCTGCTAGCGCCGATGAAAGCCTTGTGAGCACACACTGTCTCAACAGCTGTTGAAGGAGCTCTTGGCTCTGTGTTTATTCTTCCAGCTCCAGCCTCATTGGGACTCATGAGCAGTGTTCAGAAAGTTGCCCTTTTTTCCTTTGTGATCTTTCAGTTTTGACTTCATTTTGCATTGCAAGAGGACAATGTTAATACTGCAACAGAGTTGCAACCTTTTTGAGAAGTTAATGATGCACATATCAGCAGATTAGTTCCAATTTCTTTCATGTTTTAGATGTCTTTTCACTCTCATTTTTAATAGTAAAACAAAAGAAATATTAAAACAAATGCATTCCTTCAAAATGTAAGGCTGCAGCACAGTAGAGTGGAGACTACAGACAGGGACAGCACAGGATAAATGCATCAGTTTGAATTTCATTTCACTGATCTTCAGAAGCTTTGAAACCAGGGTTCTAGTGTGACTTTTTTGTCTAGGCTCCTTCTAGTTAATGAAGAAGGATGAGAACTTCGAAGAGCAATTGCTACAGCCTGGGTTTGGCATTTACTTTAAGGTGCATTTTGCCTGAGTCTGGATGCTGGGTCTCCTGTCCCCTGCCATTTGCTGTCATGCCTACCGGGAATGTGCAGCTGAAGGCCTGGAGGAAAGTGGGACTGTCCCTTCCTGTGTCTGCCTCCAATTAGATCGCATACAATGTAATATGGAAGGGGACCCTGAGGGTGCAGTTTGATGAGCAGATGATCTAACAACTTATGACTGTTGAAAGGATGGGCCCAGACTTCCTTCCCTTCTCATTTTCTTCTCCCTTTGCTCATCCCCAGGTCACCTCTTTGTTTGCCAGCTCTGCTGCACATCTAATGCCTCTGTGATCCAACTGTACTTGCTAACCCACTTTTTTTAATGGTTCAATTTTCTACCAGGTTGCACTGTCTCCAGTCACAGAAGGCTTTTGCAAGGCCACAGCCATTGCAAAGGGAAGTAGTGGTTATGTGCAGCAGGGAGGGGAACAGAATAGAAGACGACCTCCTTGTATTGGTAGCAGTGAACTGTTAGGCCCATAGAGCTCATTCAGAGCATTTGCCAAATGCCTTCCTCTGACTTTCAAGTTAAAGGAAGCAGTAATTTTTGTCCAGCATTGCTCTGGTCCATTGCCCAGCCACTGCTGGCATACTTTCCAGACCAGAGAACTGATCCAACTGAAAAATAACCTTGAGGGGAGAAAGGAGGAGGTGGGAGGGGATGGTTTCAGCAATGTCAGCTATCTATCAAGGTTATTGAACAAAAATGAAGTTACTCTACAGAACCGGGAATAAACCAGTCACGCTGGGAAAAGGGCCTTGGGGAAACTGCTTTTCCCAATGTTGGTGCTCAGTTAGGCCAGTGTCAGTTTGTACCAAAATTCAGCTTTAGGATAGGTGGGTGGAAGCACCTGCTTCCCCTGCCTTACAGTAAAAGGAGCATCAGCTCTTAGCTGATCCAAGTCAGGCAAGTAAATCCCACCTTTAGCATCCTTGGCCTGGTTTCTGTTTCCATCAGGATCACTAGAAACCACTAGTTTTTAATACCTTATTTGTATGCTGTAACAACGATTCCATTGATACAGTGCAACACTTTAGATATATTCAAATTATTCTCTCAAAATCTGAATACATTTCCCTGTCACATCCTAAAAATATCTTTTATTTATTATATATTGCTTCCAAACAAATGTCACATTAATAAGCAGAGAGACTTGGGTAGGTGTACGTCATTAGTCACGCAGTGGTTTCTTCTTCCAAAATACTTCCAGAATTAGGTCTGACCTCTTTTAACAATGAACTATTTATAGGATTTATAAGGGCCTTATCCTCCAACCCTGACTCAGCCAAAACTCACCACTGACCTTGACCTCCTCTAGTCTATTCTTACAGCCTTACTCATGTGAGGAGCTTTTATTCGCTGACCTGACTTTGGGAGTGTATTCTCATGAGTATGATTTTAAAGGCTTGGTTCCCAGCTCAGTGGGACTTCATAAATATCACAGAATCAGTTCCTGAGATGCAAGTATTATTTTTATAATGTTATAAATACAAAAAAAAAGGGGAAATATGCAGCTAAGTCCTGCTTCCAGTACTACAACAATAAACTAAGTGTAATTACATTAGGTGTGTACAGCTACAAATGCAGTAAAAAAAAAAAATCTCATTTTGGAAGAGCGTGCACTTATTTTTAGAAGACAGCATTCACTAAATTTCTCAATCATAAAAATTATTACTAAGTTATTGATTTTTCTCAGGAACATATAGTTGTTTTTAAGTAGAATATTATTGCAGTGTTAGGTGATTACACTAGCACAGTATGGCAATGGCAATTTTTTCCCTATTTTTTGCATCTTCTGTAACATCTAAATTACTCTATAACTAGCATCAGCTTAGTAATTTTCTATTTTCCATTATGATGGAGGATGATAAATTTTAGAAGCTAACATACTGTCATTAGTGGAGCTGTGTAACAAGATGTGTTTTCTGTATAAAAAAATTACTCTTAGCAGTATACTATGTTTCAGTTTGTTTAGAATCATAGGATCTTAAGGTTGGAAAAGACCTCTGAAATCATGGAGTCCAACCAGTGACCCAGCACCATCATGTTCACTGCTAAACCATGTCCCCAAGTGCCACATCCACACATGCTTCCAGGGATAGTGAGTCCACCAGTTCCCTTCACTCATTCAGTGAAGAAATTTTTTCCTAATATCAAATTTAACTGACTCTTCCCTAATATCCAATCTAATGACTCTTCCAATTATAAAGATTGTAAATATGTATACTTCTTTACAACACATATTTTGTTGCACATCTCTTTCTTTTGTATTTCCTCACTTTGAGGTGGGAGAGTCCAAATTTTTAGGTGCTTTTATAAGTCCACACCCCAGTGTTTTTTTTATTCACATTTGAATCACTTCTTTTTGTTTTCCTATATCTTATTGTGAACGGTGGGCACTATTTATTATATGACGGTCTTCTGTAGGTCCTATATTTTATTTATGCTTTTGAATACAAGCATGCAATGAATTTGCATGTTTGTATTCAGGTGTCCACTAAGATGCCTCGGCCTTTTTCTTGAGTGGGTACAGTAAAGGAGGAATGCATTATAATTACTAGTAATTGAAGGAATTCCTTCCATCAGCACTGTCACGCATTTCTCAGCATCTGACTTTGTCTGTCCATATTCCCAGTTAGCCTCATTTCACCAGCCCAGTCTTGGAAGCACATACATCTTTCCTTGCTTCTGAAGACCCACAAACATCAGGGGCACAGGCAGAAAGGAGTTGCCCTTTATCAACCATGTTGGAAGCTGGGGCTCAGCTTTTATTCTCTCCCAAGATCTGACCAAGCCCATGGTGGAAAGCAGGCCATGTCTGCTCTGACTATTCAATACTGGCATCAGGAGATAGTTCTGTTACTTGACCCCTGGACAATTTTTATCAGCTTGGTCAATACTTACAAACACTATCTACAAGGGGATTTACTTGTTTATTAGTTGTATAATGGCTCCATGTGGATAAAAGCTACTCTTAGACCTGGGTTCAGCACTTCTATCCATTCCAGCTCCTTCCTGCAGCGCTCACTTGTAATGTCCTACAAGCAGGAGTTTTCATGTCTTGTTTTTTTTCCTAAGTTCTCCAGCCTCCCTCCATTCCCTTCCTCTTTCTCTCATTTTGGGCCACTGGCTCCTCATCCCAATACAAATGCCAGCAGTCCAAAACTGAGGAATGCTGCAACTGGCCTTGATTCTACCTCTTCCCACAGGACTAATTAATTGTTCTTGCCATGGGAGGAGTACAGAAAAAAAAAATTACTTCCATTTGCATATAGATGCATCGTTGTACCTTCAGAAATGGTGAATTCCAAAGGCTTCTGAGAAATTTGCAAGTAGCCCTGTGGTTGTCAACTGAAAATACTATGCACCTGTCTTGGACAGTAGGTTTTACTGTGATAGTCAGAGACTGATTTATGCCTCAAAGTCTAACATTTAATATTCCAGGTTGTTCAGATTAATTAAAATTCTCAAAATCCATAGAAATGTTTTAACTTTTTAACTTTTAGACTCAATGACCATTTTTATCCACAGTTTAATTACAGGGCACATAAGAAGTGAGACAGAAGTAAGAGAATTATTTAAGAAACTGCCATCATTTAATTGCTTTGAATTAATTTCAAACTCCTGCTCTATCTTTCCTATAGCACTTTTTAGTCTTCTGTGCTCTTTCCTAAGTTAATCACTCTTAAATTTTTCTTCAGAGAAGATGCTTTTCATACTCTGGATCATACTTGTAGCTTTCCCTGAACATGTTCTGAGGAGGGCCTTTGAAAAACTTTCTCTAAAAACCAGAAGTAAGGTATATGCATTTGTTTTTCCATTTTGTCAGGACACATAGATGATAAGAAGCATAGTTTTCCTTTACATGGTCAGAGCTGTTTGGCCTATCCTGTTCATGGTTAGGCCTTTCATAAGTCTGTCATTAGTGACTGTGTCAACCACTTGACCTAGTGATATAGATTCTTATCTTATAATTCCTAGAAATCTTTTTTGGTCTTATTTTTGTAGATATATACACATTACTGACTTATAATTCTATTTGATAGTTAGAATATGTAAATGAGAAGGTTTGTATGTTAGCTCATAAACATTCTCATTCTTACAGTGTTGGATGTATCTTGCCTGTGTTTTATTTCAAATTTATCAGTTTATATATCTATGTTATTTCATCTGTAATCCTTCTACTGTTTTTGTATTTTTATTACAAGAAAAATATTATTTTAACCAATGTTCTCTGCTGGGAAAAAAAAAAGCTAAACAAGGGTGATTATTTGTTTTGCATAAAACTTCAGACTAACTGAGCCAGTCTCTGATGGTAGCCATCTTGTCTCTGATAGTAGCCAGTAATAGATGCTAAGAGAAAGCATATATAAAAACATAAAAGATTTTATTTAATTCTCTTGCAACTCTTCCAGATTATAAAATTAAGGAATCAAGACAGTCTAGAACATACTAGTTTATTTTTTTTTTTGGCATCCAAAAAGTCTTATGATAATTAGTTTAATGATTTAATAAATGTGAAAAGATCTGTCTATTTGATTCTTCTGGCTGTTAAATTTTTGTGATGTACTCTAGTTTCTATACTAAGAAAATTCATTCTTCATTTAGGAGAGGAGTGTATTTAATATCTCTTCATGTAAAATCTATGCCCTACCTCTTATCATCCTTATTATACTTCCTTGTATTTTTCTGAAACTCATATTTGAAAAGGCATACAGAGACTTTATCCTCTGTAATTGCTGGTTTTATTTTCTTGGGAGTGCCATTGATCCATAATTTGTATCTTTAGTATTGTAACGAAGTTCCCTTTAATTTTTCTTATGTCAATGCCTATTTGCTTGTCAAATTCTCACCTAGGCCATCTAATTTCCATTTCATACTTTACTTTCCGTAAGTATCTTTTATGAAGGCATGTAAATGAGTGGTTTGCTTTCCACAGGCTAAAAAGCCATCTAATGTTAATTATCAATTGTAGTTCACACATTGCTTTTAGCTTTAGCCCTAGGGCAGGAAGCAGGGACAGCAGAGTGGTGGGGACAGCAAAACTGCTGCAGAAACAGTCTGTACTTGGCACCATCCACACAGAAGGCTTCAGAATATCAAGATGAACTGAATTCCTCAGCCCTGGTAATAAGACACCACAGTATCATGTGAACCTCATGAGGTTTAACAAGGTCCTTCACCTGGATTGGAGCAATCCCCAATGTCAATCCAGGCTGGAGGATGAAGGGATTGAGAGCAGTCCTGATGAGAAGTACTTGGGGGTGCTGGTGGGTGAGAGGCTGAACATGACTCAGCCATGTGCACTCACAGCCCAGAAAGCCCAACATGTCCTGGGCTGCATCCCCAGCAGCGTGAGCAGCAGGTCAAGGAAGGGTGTTCTGCCCCTCTACTCTGCTCTCATGAAACTCCACCTGGAGTGCTATATCCAGCTCTGGGGTCCTCAGCACAAGAAAGATATGGACCTGTTGGAGAGGTACCAGAAGAGGGTCACAGAAATTATCAGAGGGCTGGAGCACCTCATCTGTTAGGACAGGCTGAGAGAGTTGGGGTTGACCAGCCTGGAGAAGAGAGGACTCCAGGAAGACCTTTCTTTACTTAAAGGGGTCTTACATGAAAGATAGAGAACGATTTTTTTACTGAAGCCTGTGGTGATAGAAGAAGGGCCAATGGTTTCGAACTGTAAAGGAGTAGATTAGGTGGGTTATAAGGAAGAAATGCTTTATGATGAAGGTTGTGAGACACTGGCACAGGTTGCCCAGAGAAGTTGTGGATACC
Organism: Manacus candei; assembly: GCF_025592945.1. Classification (NCBI taxonomy): domain Eukaryota; kingdom Metazoa; phylum Chordata; class Aves; order Passeriformes; family Pipridae; genus Manacus; species Manacus candei. Next base: position 951,501 of record NW_026138111.1, on the reverse strand, counting down.
CCATTCCTGGAAGTGTTCAGGGTTGGGTGGAACTTTGAGCAACCTCCCTGACCATGGCAGGGAAAGATGTCCCTGCCCATGGCAGGGGAGGTTGGACTGAGTGATCTTTAAGGTCCCTTCCAACACAGACCATGCTATGATTCTGTGATCAATACTTGCCAAACCCATTTTCTTACCTGCTCCTTACCCAGCAGGACAAGAGTGACCACACAAAACAGCAGTGCCTTGCAGTTGCAGTAGATTTTACATGTTCATGCACTCCTAGTGGGGACTGTGGGTAGAGAAACGTGCAGGGTGGTGCTGGGTACACAAACAGTAGGACTGTGGCTCCTGGTTATGAGAACACAAAGCTTGCTTAGTTTTCATGCTCTGAACTCTTTAAGGACCTCAAATTAGATACTCTATACTGCTTTGTGGACTGAGAGCCTAAGGAGTTTAGCTAATGAGTTGTATGTCCCATGTTGTGCAGAGCAAATGTTTCTACACGGTTTTATTTTAAGAACTCTGTGAATAATAGCCTTGAGTGGTATTCTCAGACTGGGAAAAAAATTACATAAAAATGTAAATACAGCTTTAAAAACCAGTTTTAATTATTTAGAAGCTAAATGCACTGAAGAATGCCTTAATTCTAATTGTCTGATTGTGGTGTGACTTCTTTGTGAAGTGAAGTTACAGTTGTGCAGATGCCTTAAGGACACCTTGATATTTTACTCTTAAAAAGAAAAATCTTTTTTTTTAATTACCACAGAATTTTGTTACTCTACACTTTAATTATTGGTACATAACCTGTACTGATATTAGTTTCTTTTTCTCGAAATCCTGAAATAATAGTTTTGACTCTCAATGTAAAGGTCAGTTTCATAGGTCATTTTAATTATCAGTACATCTCAGATTGCTTGAACCAAAGCCAGTGGAGTCAGTTGAAAGCAACACAGCCTACTGTTGCTCTGCTTTTTGTAATTTCTGGAAAGGTTTGAAGTTGTTTAATGTATGGAAAGTTGAAAAAGAGTAATCTTTCTTAAAATCTAGGTGGAGTTAGAATATTTGCTCTATGAAACAACCTGATGAAGTAATCATCAGGGTCACTGAGGAGGGCAGGCAGCATCCTGCAGAGCTGCACTTCCAGCTCTCTGATCCTGTTCCTCCCACTGAGGAACACACTGAGGAGCACTGTACAAATGCACAACACGCAAATCTAACCAGTTGTTGGTGCCTTTTGTAGTTCTCCCATGACTAAGAAGCTAATGATCATGAGTAATTTATTTCAGCCTTTTATCCTATGTCTTTTTACCTAAAGATGGGATCCCTAAGACATCACCTTCCCCAAACTGTGGAGAGCACAGAGCACTAATTTTTAGACATCCTCTCAGTGCTTCATTTTCAGCCATGCCAGTCTGTAAAGCTGTCACTTTTCCAGCAAACTTCGAGGGCTCACCAGGCATGCACAGTGCAATTCTCACTTTCAAATGACCAGTGAAAACACATCTGTTTTGGGGGACTGCAGACACTATAAGAGTAACTCCATGTCTGACAGATTTCCTTTTGCTCAGGACTGCAGCCCCAGTGCAATGACTGCCCTCTCACCGCCCTTGCAATAGGAGGTGTCACAAGCAGGAGAAGCTGAGTGTTTTGTAACACAGTGTTGTTCCTGGAAGACCAGTTTGATCAGAGCAGACTGGTCCTTTCAGGTGAAATGCCATTAATTCACTGAGGAGTCCTGGATGAGTCATCCCCACAGCTGAAGAGGATGAGTATGAGGTGGAAGGTTTTGCTTTTTCCAATGGGGGCAACAGAGTTTCAAAACAAGGCTGATGAAAACATCCAAGTCTTTAAAGAGTTACCTAAGAAACTAAACTTGTGAAACTATCTAGACAGTGGAGGAAGCAGGGAAAGAGTGGTCTGTCTGCCCCCCCCCTTCCCAAGGTGCTTCATAACTACAAATACAAAGTAATACAAAGTCATGCAAGGAATGTGTAAGAATAATGAACTCAACAGCAAAATGATTAGAGCCGTGAGCTGGGCCTGCTAATGAACTAGATGGGCTTAATAGTCTGCAAGGGTGAATTGTGTTCATAAAGGTGGGAGAACTTGTGGGTTTTTTCTTACAGTTTTGTTGGGATTGGACTACATGAAGGTATAAATGTTGTAGAAGCAGGAAAACCCATTAATTACTGCTGGACCCGAAAGACAAATCTGCAAATTTTAACACAACTGTGCTCATGTAAGGCAGGTTTCATTTTTACTTAAAATGGAGTATCTTTGAACAGTAACAAGTAGATACGTCAAGGTCTGCGAGGACCACAGTAAATATATTCCATTTTTATTTGCCCAACAGAAAATAGAATCTCAGTGTAAGTTAACCATATTATTGGTCTCAGACTGTCCCAGGTGCTAGATTCATGTATCAGCTGCTCTTACCTCATGAGCATATCCTCATAGCTACTAGGAGTTACGTTCTACAGCATAACTTTCCAAACATTGTAATCCAGTCTTTCTCACCTGGGTTCTGCTTCTCCCAACCCATCTAGAATAAAGAATAAATGAAAAGAGAATTAGAGGCAGATATTAAAATCTTGGAAATATAATTAATAAATATAAAAGCTGGGAAAAAATTCTGTGCAGCAAAAATAAATTAACATGATTAGCATGGCACCTTTAAACTTTTTTTTTTTTTTTAATTGAAACAATTCTAGGATTAAAGTCACTTAAGGCTTGTCTTTAAGCCAGACTGACTGGAAAAATGTTTCAATTTCAATAAACCACTGCTTGGTTTAGTCTGAAACTGGTAAGACGTGAAAAACTTCCACAAAACCTCATTTAAATATAGTAATGCCCAATTTCGGTAATGTAACATGTATAAACAAGATGTCCATCAGTTTACTTAGCAATTTTGAAAGATTTCCACTAAATACTCTGCAGTCCTCTGAAGCATTTGAGAACCACAAAAACTATGCACTTATTTTGTCTGCTATTTGGAGAATAAATGTAGCTTACTTTCTATTGTTATTTTATGCTAGTATTTTGTATTCCTGCTTCAGAGTGGTTGATGCAGTAAAGCTTTTTCTCATGCTCAGTTAGAGTCTTTTATTCTGTTGGTTACTGGTCGTACATTTGACCTGCACTGGGGATTTACTGGTACAGAGCTGGAACATAATTTGGTTTTAGTTCAGACCAGAATCTGATGTAATGCTTTTAACATTTCTATTCTATGTACATCTTCACAGATTTTACTTATGGGCAAAGAATGGGTACACATTTGAAATTAGCTTTCTAGACACCAGCTAGACTAGCTAGTAATCTTGATGGTGGAAATAAAATCAAGATTTAAGGGGGAAATCAGTGAATTTTACCTCATGGGTTTTTTTGTTTGTTTCCTCTGATATTAATTAGAATGACTGTATATTTTTGAATATGTCATTTCAGCTTTCAGTTTCTAATTTTACAGTATTAGATGGCCAAGACTGCATTTAGGTCAGGGTTTGGATTTTACAGAAAAAACTAATTTCTGTCATAAAAAATACATGTAAAAACTCAGGTTGCAAATTTTCAAAAACTGAAGAAAGCAAAAGTCAAATTTACACACATCAAAGCAATTAGCAATGAAGAATTTGGTTTCAAGGCCAAGCTCTGGCCACTCAAAAGGATTTACCCTCTCTAACGAGGTGCTGCAGACACCATGACTGCAATAGGGCATCAGTTTTCAGTCTGGTTAATTTAAATTATTTCTTTTCCAGAAGTGCAGGCAGTCAGCCATAAGAGTGGCCAATCCAGGAATGTATTTTTCTAATATTTATGCAGTCAAAAAAACCCAAGCAGAAACCCTTCAGCCATCTCTCCCACTTTGTCAACCCTTCTAAAGTTTTGCAAAGATAGGGTAATATGAAATATGTTTCATTTACAACAAAACATTGCCAGAGAAAATTCTGAGGGCATAAGCCACATTTTTGAAAATTGCAATGACTCAAGTGACCTCTTGTTCTGACAACAGCAATTTTAAGCCTCTACTACTCTAATCTGTAATCAAGATAGGGAAAGAGAACCAGTGATGTGGGCAACACAGACAGGACTGGACTGCATCAGAATATGGTGTTTGTTTTCTTGTCCTATCCAGTTTAATACATACCTTTGAGATAAATAGTAGTAAGAAAACTGTGAGGACATTTCTTTTCTCTTAAATTTATTCAGTTGTACAATTGTTTCAAGTTGATAATTTACCAGGACTGCTTGTATTGCACCAGTCTAAGAGTAGCCCTGTATTTAGAAGCTGTTTGGGAATTCAAGAGATTAGTGGTCCATTCCCTATACTGAGCTGGTCAGCTGTGTCCTAGACCATCCTAAATAGAAGTATGCTTAACTGCTCTTAAAACTTCCCATTTCCTAAAGCCTTCCTAGTCTATGGCCTTCCAAGCTGATGTATTTTGGTGTTTAAAAATCCTTTAGATTGGAAAACATATTCCTAATGTCTATGCTAAATCTCCCATGCTCTAAATTAACCCAGTTATTTCCTGGCTTTCCTCTTGTGGCCATGAGTAAGAATTAACCATCTGCTCTTCATTTAAGGAGAGACTGTTTCATTTTTTAAAATCTACAATTATTTAAATATATTTCTGATATGATAAAATGCAATAATACTGGTAGGATGAGGATTTGCTGTATTGGACCTAGTTAATAGTCTGTAGGGTCACTCTCCTTTCTGTGTGCCAGCCTACAAGTGTTCCTTAGCAGCAAGAGAAACCCTCCCTTCTGCCTGTATTTGCATGCGCGGGTGCAGCCATGAGTAAATTCAGTAACATCTTGCCCTGCTCTGAATTTTTGCCCTTGTAGTGCAGATGTAGCAAGGACCTACCCTAGGGTGTTGGCAAAAGCCTCTGTTCAGTGAATTTGTCTCAGGCATAAATTTTATCCCACAAACACAGAAACCCCTTGCACAAGCTTAACCTCAAGTGAGCAGATTCTGCCATTGCTTAAAACTATGGAATCCTGTAAGACCACAGCAATGGCTTTGCAGATCAGGAAAAGACTTGATTCAATGTTTTAACCTCTTTAAAATATTTGTAAGCACTAAAAGCCAAATTATATTGTCATGTAGTGCTGGACAAACCGACTTCTACTGAGTTAATCCTGAGTAACACTGCTGCCCATAAAAACAAGGTTGACCTCAATGTGCATAAGAGACAGGATTAATGAATTTAAAATGTTTTCAATATTTCAGAAACATGCAATGCTGTGTAAATGGTAAATATTGATTTCTCTAGTTGAAAATGGAAAAAAGTATTTACCTCAGTGACCAACATTTGATCTCAGTGTAAGTTACAAACTGTAGCTCTGCAGAGTGGCTGTGGTCATCCTGCTCTTACTCTGTGTTTTGTAGAGGGAACTTAGTGCAAGCAGGTAAATGGGGATAATGAAAAGCTTGGGACTGTAAAAGCTCAAGAGCAACTCAGCATAACAGAAGTAACCCTAAGATATAACAAATGTGTTTCAGCAGGTCCTTTTACTTCTGTCCCCCCACATGCTTAGGAGCAAGATTATCACACACACAGGCTGTGCAATGGATCTGTGGCATTTAAGTGGCCATTTATGTGGCCTAACAACAAATCCAGACTGTCCAGAACTAACAAAAGGGGATTTTCTTTTTTTAGCTCACAGTTAAAGAAAAATCTCCAATGTGAACCATCCAGGCTGCAGAACTGATGCCACATTATCTTATGTAATTTGCAGAGATACCAGAGAACTCCCAGGTGTGAATATTTCTGCCTTTCTTTATGTCTTCTTGAGGTGACAATATCATCCATATCATCTAATTAGTTAAACGCTGGCCAGCTTCTACCCTTGATCCTTGTACAAATCATCCCCTGATACTAATTGAGAAGTGACTGGGGCAGATGTGAAGGGCAGACTTGGAAATTCTGCGTTCCCTTAGCCTTGCTGTATTTCCAAACATCCCTGTTGAGATCCAGCAACATATTCCTGAGTGTGAACTAATGACAATTGCTTCCCTAAAGGCATGCAGGCAACAGAGTTTTATTTATTGGTTTCACAGTTTCATATAAACCTAACTGTCCTATTTAAAATTCAGTGAGATTTCTCCAAAAACTTTAAAGTAAATGGGTAATTCCGTGTTGCTTAGAAGAACAGAAGTCACACAAAAATGGAAGGAACACCACATCTTGCCCCCAGTACTCTAGTGGAAAATCCAAACACTCAGTTTCCCAGTAAAACTTCTCAGTGCTAATTTTCATGCAAACTACTGCTTAGCATGGTGATGTGTTTTTTGGTATGACTTGTGAGACATGTTTCACTGTATTATGATATTCTATTGCCTACATAAGATAATTTTCAAAATGTAGTATTTTTTAATGTATGCACCATTGTTCTGGAAATTTGAATTGCATATAAAATTAGTATGAAATTTTGCATTGTAAATTGGTTTTAATGTGCAAATTATGGTGCATGCATGAAAGTTTTGAATCAAAACATTGGGAAAATAGACATAATATTTTTTTTTTAATTAACTAATAAGGAGTTATGTGGAGTATGCAAAAATATGTAAGAAAAGGAGAAAGGGTAGATAAAATGTCAGCACTGACATTTTTGTGACTGCTCATTTACATTTTTCACAAATGAAATGAAGTTCAATAAAATCCCAGGTCACCTTTTCCCTTCCTCACCTTGATGCACCATTTTCAATAATCAGGCTTAGACCCTTACTATCTAGTGCAGAATTACTCCTCTATAGTCCCAGCTTTAAGCTGTTACTTTCAATGAAAGTTTTTCAGAGTAAAGACTTTGAGATTTGGTTCTCCCAGAGCATGGCATAGAATTCTTCTTCGTGGAAGAATTCCTTCTGCTTGAAATGGGCATTTCTTCTCAAAACAAAGCAGCAATGGGATGATACAGCTTTACTCTGTGCTCACTGCAGTCAGTAGGAAGATTTCTGTGGAACAGTAACATCCTCACAGGGAACATTATAACCAATGACAAGCATTTTCTGAAGCAGATCCTTGATTGCAAATTTTTCTTTACATAAAACACACAGTCACCAAGTCATCTAAATGCACTAGAGATCTTTGCAGCTGCAAAAGTACCCAGTGGGCTTTGAATTACTTCCAAAGGGCCTCCAGAGCTATCTCTGCAGTTATGCTTGCCTTTGGACCTCTGCAAATGCATTGGATTAATTTTTTATAAGAGTCCTCTTGACTTATTGTGCACATAGTACAAAAATGAAAATATGTTTTAATAATATAGCTACAGGCACCTGAATAATAATTAAATATTAATAATCTCCTTGTTTGCTCTTGCAACTGATAGAGGTGCTGTTCTAAAACAGAAAGGCCATAGGAGGAGAAAGCCCATATGAATATATTGGTAGAAACTATGCAAAATAATACAAAAGCATAAACACTGTTCAGATTGATATGTTGGAGAAAAGTCAACAAAACCTCTATACATGATGTGGTGTTTCACAAGGTTATTAGACATGTTAGGGGTCAATAGGCGAGGGTCACCCAGTGTTTATAGTAAGTATACTGGTATTTTCAAGGTTTTTCAAAATTTAAGTTCCTTACCAAAGTATTTGAAAGAAATGGAGGTATCATATAATAAAAGGAAAGTTTTCTTCAGAGATTTTATCTTCACAAAGAAAGGTAAGTCTCTACTGAGATGGACACTACTCAATAAACTGGTAATTTTGGATAAGTAGAGATAAGTTTCAGAATGATGAAGAACTGTTCAAGATAGTCAAGTTTAAAGACAACAGCTTAAAATCTCAAACACTGAGCAGCTATAATAGCTCCTGTGTGAAGAGAGCCAAAATAAATTTGGACTGACCAGCTTACAGAAGAAAATTTAAGGAGAGATTTGAGAGAGAACTCTGAATTTGTGAATGCAATAGAGGCTAGCCATCATTTTCTGTCATACAAGGATTTAGGAGGAATCAAATGAAATCCTATCAGATTTCAAATGAACAATGGGGATGTACTTTTTCACATAGCATATAATTTTGTGACAGAACTCGTTTACCACGTGATGTTTTGGACATGAAATATATTGTGTCAAGAAGAGGAGCTGATACATTCACAGATACTGTTTGGTAACTGTAGCACAGAATGGTCACTGTATAAACTCCAGTTAAGGCTCTCCTCAGGTGCAAAGTGACAGTACCTGTGGAGGACCACTCCATGATGTCTCATCTCTTGCATGCTCATTCCCTTAGCATCCACTATTGGCCACTTCAGAGACAGGTTACACAGGGACATGTACCCAGATGGACTGTGACCTGACCTACCACGACCAAAAAATGTTGCAATACTTTCTTCATTGAAATTTTGGAAAGAAACAGAAATAAGTTTACTGAAATTCACTCTTTGACCTCTATGTACACAAATTACCAGTAAAAAAAAAAATAACCCCTATAATTTTATCCTATCTCAACTGGCATTGTTGGAAAAATTCCATTTTTGTTGAACTCTTTCTCCTGATAGCAAAATTGACTTAGAAATGTTCTCTCCACCTGTCTCATAAATAGTCACTTAAAAATATAGAACATACAATTTTTTAAAAACATCTGGCTTTTTAAAGCTTGAGTCATGAATCTTTCTTATTCAGCTTCAGTAGAAATTAAAGCTTTAGTGAGTAGAAGTGTACATTTAGTAACCACCTACCATAACCCCTTGTGAATGAAAAACTCAAAAGGTGACAGCAAAATAACAATTGAAAATATTCTATCATAAACATTGCTGAAAGGTAGGTTCTTCTGTGAAAAGCAATTGAAATCACTGGTAGGACAAAATAATGTTTGCATTAGAGAAGTGTATGATGACAATGTGCACAGAAGTGACAACAAAGGAGTGAGAAGTTTAAGCATTTGATGTTCAGAGGCCATAGTCTGCATCTAATTAATTTATGAGGTAATAATATATTAAAAAAATTTATCTGACCTACAGACAACTATTTAAAAACACCTTTTTTTGTGACGGGTGCTTCACAGTTTTTCATGCAGAAGCAAGAAGTATTTTAAAGTGTTAATGCTTCTATGTGCATTTTCTACCAAGGCTCTTATGATATTTATGAGATTGATTTTCTTTCTGCCTTTGCAAATTATTGCTAATGACAGAATGAAAGTGCACATCACAATCCCCTAATATCAATGTTCTTAAGCTTAAGTCCTAAGTCTTCATTTCTTGTGGCTGCACTGGAAAGAGGAGATTTAGAATTCAGCAGCTCTCAGTATGCCCTAAATAAACGACTGCCAAAGCCAGTGCCAACTAGACTCCAGCAGTGCTATCAGTAATTCCCTGGACACCTTTTCCTGTGGTGGACCCAAATGAGTGCTTGTGCTGGCTTACTCCACTCCTCCTCGCAGAGCTAGTGGAACAACAAGTCTAAGCAGGGCTGACTTCCTCTGCCAGAAATTCCATATAGGACACAGGGCCACAAGGATCTGCTCCAGGATTGTCCCCTGTCCAGATGTTGGCTGCATAAGGATCTCCTGCAGAAGCTGGATTGCAGCTGCTGCTGGGGGTGTCTGCAATCAATATCTACTATCATTCAGGACATTTTTCAGCTTAAAATGTGACTCTAAAATATAAACTAGGCAGTTCATTATTGATGAATTACATTTGCTTAAGCTTTTAGGAGATAAAATGAGAAGAATCTATAATAAATATCTATATCCATGTATATTTCCATTTAGATAAGCCAAGCAGTTGAAATCAATGGAAGCTGCAGCTTTTTAGTGATTGACTACTTTTGCTGAGTTGACTGCTGAGAGTAGAGTGTGAGCTGGAAAGCCTGATAATTCCTTAACATGTGCAAAACAGGTTTCTAAGCTGCTTTGTAGGCAGCCCTTGGAGCAGCCTTGTGGCAGGAATGAAGGAAATGGAGAACGCTGATGATGAGGGAGCACAGTTATGCTCAAGCAGAGAAGGAATTATTTCACATTGTCTCTAGATGTCAGAAAGTTTATCTGTGGTCATTCAGCAAATGTCAAAAGCACCAGCCTCTCCCCAGTAGAAAGTCACATTAGTACCAATATGAAAACTTCCCATATTTTGTTGAGACACACATGAAAATTGTAACATGTCTACGTGAACTTTGAAGTGAGACACAATGATATGGACAGCAAGGATAACAGTCTGGACAAGCTCTGGAGAGGTGAGTTGTATAAACAATTCCTAGAAAATATTCTTGAGGAAGGTTTGGTATGTCTGCTGCCGACTTTTCTGTGAGAAACCTTAAAAGATGGAAAAATACAGCTTGTAATTGAGTGTGAGACTGGAGGCTTACATTACGTTTTGACAAACAGGTCTCACTGTTCCAGAGTACAAGAAGATATAAAAGATGTAGGACCAAGGAGAAACAAGAAGAGAATACACTTACCCTGATCTACAAATCATCCCTCAGATGCAGAGGGAAGAAATGTAATGTTTTAAAGAAACAACAACAAAAACATCTTCTGGATAGCTGGTAGAAAATTTCACCAGTTCTCACAGGTATCTAAGGTAAAAGCAGAGAATTGGGTGTTGGAAGTGAACTAGTCCTAAAAGAAAAGGAAACAGCAGCCCTTTTCCTGGGAAATCTGACAGTTGAGCAATTACAACGAGCATGCACGTTTGTGAGGGGAGGCTTGACATACGTTGGAAACCCTGGACATTCATAACACATTGGAGATTGTGGCTCCATGTGTAGAGTAGGCTTGATGTTTCTCCAAAAAGTGCAGCTGTGCTTGCACAGTTTGATGGCACAGCCCAGAAATTCCAAGTTCACTCTGTGGGTGAAATACAGAAGACTTTTCCTGTGCACATTGACTTGACACAGACAGTGCATAACCCCAATACCAACTTGAGTAATTGCATACAGATAAGAGCAGAGTTTCATCTAGACCTGCACCCTGTTTCCACTAGTGACAGTAACTGTGTTTCCCAAAAAGATTTTAAGGACCCTCCAGAAACCCTTCCCAAAATATTTTTTGAGTATCTGATGATCAGTTATTCTGTGACTTCCTAAACTACATGATGTGGTTTTGTATTGAATAGCCCCAGTGTCCTTTTCTTCCATGACTTTGTCAAATATTTATTTTAAATTCAGGTACATTTTTAGCATCCACAATGTCCTGTCACAAATTCTATTGGTTAATAGAATGATGAGTGGAGTGTCATGAGTGAAGACATAGGTCCTTTCACTTGCCTGAAGGCTGTATGATCTGGCTTCACTTGATATCTTCCAGATTTTGGAAAGAAAGAAACTGTTATTACCTACTCACCCTGTTCAGGCCACTCCTGATTTTATTGATCTCTAGTACATGTTTTCTTAGTGCTTTTCACAACAAAAAACTTAATCTATTTTACTGTTCTTCATCCTGTAACCACCCCATATCTTTAACCATACTCGCTGCACTTATCTGTATCTTTTACAAGACCTCTATATCTGTATTTAGAAGGACACATTAACTATGAACACTACTGAAGATGTGGATGTGTCATGTATTTATACAACAACAAAAGGATATTTTATATTCTTGATTCCCTTTGTATTCTTGATTTCTTTTGTAGTGATTTCTAGAAATGTTTGCCTTTATTTTACAAGGGGGGGGGCGTTTCTTATGTGAGTCTGCAATCTACTATAGTCTACATCACTGACTAATTCAGTGCCATCAGCAAACATTTTCATCCCTTCTTGACACTGTTTTCTGACCACTTGTGATCTGTGTTGAGCGATGCAGACTTCAGTGCAAAGCCATGTGGGACTCCATGTGTGATCTCTTTCTGCTGTGAGAGGCAAGGAATACTTTATCTCCTTTCTTTGTATCTTCTGAGCATTTCTTCATGTCTGATTAGCTTCCTCAAGAGCCTCGGGGAAGGCAACTTTTTGAGCGCCTTCTGGAAATTCAGACAGATGGTATCAAACAGATCTGTGCTGCCAACATGTTTTGACTCTGTCAGAGGTAGATTAGCGAAGCACAACTTCCCTTTACATGTTAACTCAGCTTCATTGTACCATATTTACCCTGATGTCTACGAATTCTGTTGTTTATTATAGTTTCTTCTGTTTGAATCAGTACAGGTTATTAGTTCAGAGTACTGAAGATCTGCCCTGGAGTCCTGCTTAAAAACCAGTATCGGGATAATGAGCACTAAGTTTATCAATGGCTTCTCTGAGCAGTCTTTAAGGGATGCATTTTAAATGGATACACAAACAGTAGGAGGTAACTCCAAGATGCTGTGCCCGTGCTATGGCATGGGCTGAGGGTTGCTGCTGGAGTCAACGTGCTTGAGAAGCCTCTTAAAAATAAAAATCTTGCTGAGTGTTTTCTCTCCTGTGTGGATCTCCATTTCTATGAGCAATATAGAAGACAATAATTCATGTTTCATTTAGAATGAAACAAAGGAAAAACAAAAAAACAACTGGGGCAGCATGTAGATTTGCACTTAACTAGAGATCAGGCTTTTCAGGAATAGCAAATTTTGCTGTGCATATTAAAACACTGTTTATTTGGTTATACCAGTTTTACAATATGTGACTGTTGATCTGACTGGATTTGTATAACACAAGTAAAGGCTAAAATTAAAAGCAGATTTAAACCATGAGTACAGCTAACTTTGTGAGCACTCTGCTTTAGTAGTTGTGTATGGACTTGAGAGTAGTCTGGCTTTCTCTATTTTTGTATTTAGTATTCAAAGCATTCAGCCATGGTATTACCTACTCATTGACTGTGTCAGATAGATTACGGAAAAAAAAGTAAATTCTTTACTATGTTACAGGCTCTTGGGTTCTTGGCTGTTTGGGAGAAAAATAATGTAATCCAAAGAGTTGCTAATGGATTCTGGAGGTATGTCCAGTAAGACAGCCTGTGTGTATATATAGCAGATTTGATCTATTAAATGTTTGTCAATTATGTATCTTGTTCTGGGAGACTTATTCAGCAGATACATCCTTCCAACACACTGACACCATATTGATTTGTAAAAAATACCAACAATCCAGGCAGCGTGTCTTTCCCAGGGCACGTGCTGTAACTTCAAAATACATTAGTGGAACAGATTTGCCTCTTACTATTTTTGTACATTGCCTGTGATTAATGCTATTATAAATTGGAAGTACTCAAGTGTGTTCTCCATCGTGCACACTTTCATTGTGCTTGATGTTGTCTATAATGAAAGGCACAGCTTTATCTTTGATGCTCTGCCCACACACATACACCATCATTTCCTTGATATTAATAATTTACATCCAGTTAAATTCTTTGACACAAGCACTTTGAGAATACTTAGTATATGCTATAATACCTAACGGTGATTTTTATCTTGCTTTTTTAGTGTGTGAAATTACATCAATAGAGAAGGAAAAGCCATTCTCCATTTGTAAACACAACGTCCCTAGAGAACACTGTCCGGAGACTTTGTATTTACAACCATCCAGATGGCAGTGAGTGTGAATTTTGCATTTTGATTGAGATGGTTAATATTGATGTGAAAACAACAAAAAAACCCTATGTTTGCAGAAGATTGCCTACTGACTATGCATCTGGCAATGTAGCAGGTACATCATTTATTCCACATACAGAGAACATGTTGCTCTTAAAAAGAAGTAACCAAATATAATGCTATCTGACTCTAATCAAGTAGAGTTTCTTCTGTGATGAATGGAAATTGAGGCTTGCCAGGAGTCTAAATTGGTAGAAAAACCAGTAACGAAAAAGCAGTGAGCTGTTTCAAAGTTAAATAATTAACCAGCAAACACATGTACAATCAATACTGCAACCAAGTTATGTTAATGTTGAGGTCCTAGAACTTTCAAAAGTGCATGCTAGAAAATGACAGTCAAATACATGTGCAAAACAGTTTTATGACTCATTTATTTGAGTAATTACAGCATTTTTGTAAATAAGAGCTAAATAAAAGAAGGAAAAGAGATAATTTTAAAAGAGCTTGATGTTAATTTTCTTCAATGAGTGATGCTGAAATGTAACAGCTGCATTGTATTCTACGCTCATTCTTTGTGCAGATTTCCTTTTATCACAACTGAATAATTTTTGTCTTCCTCTTTCTATTTTAGTTCATAAATTTACAGATTTTACCATCCACTTTAGTTTGCTATGAAACTAAGAAGCCAAAGTCTGTACTAGGAAAATAGAACAGTTTTAACTACTGGACTTTGCATGCTAGTACTTTTTGATTTTTTGGATTCGTTTGTTTTGCAAGTGAACTTTCTCAGAATTCACTCGTCATGAGCACAGGATCATTCAATGGTACTATTCATCACCTTCATTAATGATCAAATATAAGAATATACTAATGAACATTTTGGGGGCAGAAGGCTAAATTATGTCAAGAAGAAGACAGACAATGCTTGGGGACATGAGGACTAGGAACAAGGTGAAAGTTAGAGTGAACTCCACTGCAGTGGAGTTCCACTACAGGCCTTTGTCTCAGGATTTGCATTTACACCTTCTCTTCAGCTTCTAGATGGTGTAAAAATCCTTTCCCTTCAGAGCTTGCAAATGAATGAGATCATGCACCACCTCTACTGTATTGTGATTTCTCTTTCTAATGGCAGTCACCTAAATTCTACCTCTGCCATCTAGGATGTTTTTTGTGAGTCTCTAGGTCAGAACTGTGGCTCCTGAACCAAGATGTTTGGCTCATGGCCAAGTCCGTGTGGGCTTTTCTCCTTCCACATCCTCCAAGTTTCTTGGGAAGTTCTACATTAAAGGGGAGAAAATACTGGGCACCTTACTTATTTACTTAACCAACATTTCCAGAGGGCCTGAGGTGCCAATACTGAATCATATGGAGTGTTTTCTCAAGAAAGGGCCCTCCTTGAAGGCTGGATCAGTCGGCTTACTTTGTTTCTAAGTCCTATTCCTGTGTCACGAAGTCTGTGCAATGTCAAAGTCTTGATTAGCTGTTAATGGATTGTGCTGTGAATGGTTTGGGTTGGAAGGGACTTTAAAGACTATCTAGTTCCAAGCCCCCTGCCATGGACAGAGACACCTTTCAGTAGACCAGATTGCTCAAAGCTCCATCCAATGTGGTCTTGAACACCTCCAGTTGTGGATCCACAGCTTCTCTGGGCAACTCTGTGCCTCACCACCCTCACAGCAAAGAACTTCCTCCTATTATCTAACCTAAACCTATTCTCTTTCAGTTTGAATCCATTCCCCTTTGTCCTGTTGTTACGTGCCCTTGTAAAAAGTCTCTCTCCATCTTTGTCGTAGGCTCCCTGCAGGTACTGGAAGGCTGCAGTTAGGTAATTCTGAAGCCTTCTCTTTTCCAGGCTGAACAATCCCAATCCTCTCAGCCTTTCCTTGTAAGAGAGGTGCTCCATCCCTCTAATCACCTTGGGGATCCTCCTCTGGACTTGCTTTAACAGGTCCATGTTTCCTGTGCTGAGGACTCCAGAGCTGGATGCAGTACTCCAGGTGGAAATAATGACAGCTACTATTTAGGGTACCTTTGGCTATTCCTTGCTGCTGTTCTCAGCCATCAAGCATAGCTCTGGGATGTGGCATGCTGCTCTGCTCTTGCTCACCAGTGTGAAATTCTAAACAAAGCTTCATCCTGGATTTCCTTCCTTTCCCTCAGAATTTCATCTACTCAATGTCTTTTAGCTCTCATTCCCAAGCAGATCTTCATTAGCAAGCAGATCCAGAGGTTAGGGAACTTTTTCAATAATCTGGGACTTGGTACATATCTAATCTTCCCTATCCAAGAAAGATTGATTTAGCTTAAAGAATTAATTTGATTATCCAGATATGAAGAAGACAATGTTAGAAATTATTAGAAGTTTATGGCATAAGAGTAGCACAAATGCATAGCTTTGGTAGTATAATAAAGGAAAGATGGTTGTGATGAAGAGTATTTTGCACTGGAAAAAATACCCTTGAAAAACTGAGGTTTGAAAATAAGAAACCCTCCCCAGAGTTATAGGACTGAGGTTTTGGAACAGTCTTCTTGTGTGGCCAGTGGAGGCAAATAATGTGATTTATTTGGAGATGAAGCTTGACAGTGTTATTAATCGGATTATGTTCAGATTTACATGTGATGGCAGGAGCTTGGACTTGGTGACTTTTTACTACTCTTTTCCAGTTCTTACCCTATATTCACCTATTCTTAAAGCTGGGGAAGAGTTGGGCCTAATTTTAGCAGTCAGAGAATTCATAAGGAACTTCAGACTGCACAGGAACTCCCAGGTGAACTCCACACAATGGTCTTGAAGCAGCAATAACAATAGATAATGTTCTTACAGAAAAAACCCAGCTTCTTCTCCTCACTCTGTAGAGACTGCTTGAGAACTCCTTATTCTTCTCAGAATGAGATGCCTCATCAGTTCTAGATTTCACAGTCTGCATTTATTTGTTCTTATGATTATGTTGTCTTTTAGCTTAAGTAGAATTTCTTTCTCCTTGATTTTTTGAATCCCTTGATATACTTACAGATCACACACATTCCTTTTCAGCTGTCATCTCCAAGTCCTTATTCTCTGGAAAGAGAGACTTGCTGTTGTTCTTTTCACACTAGTAGCAACTCTGGATGTGACTGCAACCTCATTACAGACATACTGATAGAGCAACAGTAACACTCATTTTATGTGAATTTTTTTATCAGGTCTTGAAAAATTAAAGTTGGAAAATGAGTTTGCAGAGAGAGTTGGCTTTCCTACCTCTATTCAACCTGTTTATTTTTAGCCGAATATTACTGAATATGGAAGCAGTCCAGTTTACATCCTGGTTTGATTTCCTGTTTACATGAGCCAGTCTGGTGTCACCATCGTATTTCTGGACCACTCTGGAAGCTTGTGTGCAGCCTTCCTTCCACCTCCAAAGAGAGCTGCCCTACACAATAGAACTATTGTTGTGCTGCTCTCTGATAATGAAATATGAATATTGTTGGACACAGTATATACTGGGCTTATGTCACTTTGTCAAATGTGCACAGCAAATCTCTCACAGAAATGTGGGGAGAAAACTCTCCTTAGAGAGTAAAGTCACAATGTACTCATATTTGTTTGGAATTAATATAAAAACAGATCTGGTCATATATAGGGTGGCTCCCTACAGTACAGTTTTCATGGGCTTGAGGGGAAAGGCTGTCTTTAGTTTTCCTTTTTTTTTCCCCTTTTTTCTTTTTTTTTCCCCTTCCCATCTGGTTTTGTTTCCCAAACTATAAAGCTCATTATTTCCCTTAAGAGACTATTAAAAATATTTTTTTTGAATCTACAAAATAGTTGGGAATCCGAACTGGCCATTATGACTACTAATGGTCGTAACAGCAGGCATTTCACAGGAGGGACTCTTAGGGAGCTCAGTTTCACCAGCATATCTAATGCATTAGTAGCAGCAGTTTCTGTCCTTGTTGATATTATTTTAATAGGATTTTCAGAATAAAATGGAATAGTATGTACATCCAGAGAATGCTTGGGCTATGTAAAAGAGCAGTGTTTAATGATTTTTGCTCAGATTTTGTCTAATAATTTTTAGTTTTATTTTCATTAAAGTGCATTTTAGAGAAGTGGAAATACTTCAATTTGTATTGATCAGTATAAAACTAGAGACAAATATTAGTCTGAGATTTGTTTAAGGATGATACAAATATTGCTACACTAATGGATAAGAACCTTGAAATAGAATTGGTAACAAAAACATTAATTCTTTTGTTCTTGAGGCTGATTCACAATAGCTAAATGCAATAAATGAAGCTCATTCAGTTTTTACACATCTTTGAGATTCATTGATGCAAGATTTTGTACTAAGATTTTATTTTTTTCTAAGGGACACTGCAAACTCAATTTTATTCAATTACCTGTTTTGGAATCACATTTTGAATGAGTGCCTCCCATTAGGACATCCAGATTCTTCCCTGGTGTCAAAACACACCAATTTTATTTAATGATGCTTTTTCCAGTACTTGCAGGCAAAGATTTGAGAGC
Organism: Manacus candei; assembly: GCF_025592945.1. NCBI lineage: Eukaryota > Metazoa > Chordata > Aves > Passeriformes > Pipridae > Manacus > Manacus candei. The sequence continues at coordinate 933,573 of NW_026138111.1, read as the reverse complement.
ACAAACACCTACCATGCCCTGTGCACAGGCTTACCTTCTGCTGCTGGTATTTCCATTTCAGATGTGCTGTGGCTGTGCCTGGGGAATACCCTCAACGAAGGCTTTGTCACGAGGAGGCAAATGAGGTTCCCCCAGAGCAGCCCACCATGGGGCTGCAGCTGGGCAGCAGCAACCCAGAGCCGTGTCACGGCGTGTCAGATGCACGGCGGGGTCACAAGACAGAAATATTCCTGCTTCAGAAATTGTGTGTCCAATTTTAATAAGGTCAAAAGACACAGATGGAAAATGGCTCCTGATTTTCCTGGTCCAACAGCACGAAGCAGGTATTCTGCTACATTAATAGTGACATGTATAAATAACCCTCATCAGGCCTCTCTGTGATTTACAATGAGGTTGTTGAAAAGCAACTATCGAAAGGGGACACAGTAATTTATCTGAAACCCATAGGCTATTTATTTTAATACTGTTAAAAACTTGAAGAAAATATTAATTGTATTCTGAAACACCATTTTTTTTCACATTCACAAAAATCAAACAAAGTACCTCAATCAGCAATCCTTAATTAAATGAAATTTAAAAAAAAATAAGCAGAAAAATTTTAAGTCTCGACAGTGTTTCACTGCTGCTTTCTTTTTAGAACTGGTCATAGTGGAGGATTAGGCTGACGATCATAATGCACACATTTATTTTTGTTTCACTTGCACGTTAGCCATACCTAAAAAAACACTTTAAACCTCAATGCTGTTACAGTAAGTACAGCAGCAAGAACAAAGTTTCTTCTATGTATGGAAACTGTTTTGGTACGGAGGGTTGTGTATGTATGTCACAGTTAGAGAGGAATCCAAATTATGCACTGGTCATGAAACTCAGTAATTCTGACCTAAAATATTTATTAGCAACATAAGAAATGTCACATTTAAAAGGTTTTAGTAATATCATGCAATGAATCTCAGAAGATGGTAAGTAAACAAATAAAAACTAAGCAAGCCAGGTAAAATTAAATTGTAGTAGTAGCATTTTCAGTGGTAATTACAGGAGTCTGTCATTGCCTAACTGAGAGTAATAGAGGTAAATGTCAAGAAATCCAGCAGTCACATGGCACTTAATGAATATGAATGGAACATATTATACAGACACTGATCAGGTCTTTATGACTCATTTAAAATGAGATTAGTTTCAGGTTTAAATCAGAAATTCAATTTATTTGTTGCATACAAAGGATACTATGTATCTTCCTCAGATCTACTGTTCACAATGTCTTTTGTTTTCAAAATCAGTATTTTGAGACTCCATGAGGATTGCTGTCTGGTAGTTTGTTACTTAATAATCTAAGTGGTCAAATTGTAACTGAGGATCAGCCAGAAAACTTGATACATTATTTTTATCCTCTTCAGAAACAAAAGTGACTAAATACCAAAATGTTTTGAGGATACGACTATACTAAAAGTAGGTGACCCTGCTATCTCTGAATGTTTCATTTAACTATTTTCAACCAGCATGAAACACATTGACATTTTGACATCTGTGGAAAGACACATTGCATTTCAGTTTGTCAGATCAAAGACAAATGTTTCACTTGGACTTAGTTTTTATGTGTACCCTTGAGCTGTTCAGCAGCTTCCTGGCATTTATACTCCGCCGAGTTCCTCGCCCAAGTTGTGCTGTCTTCAATGGTAAAGACATTTCTGCATCTGTAAGTGTAACAGTGCATTGTTTTTGTCAGAAAGCAGAAAAATATTGGCAAAATTGTTTCCTGTGGAAAATGCAACTTTCACAGAAACAGCATTTTCCATTGAAACACCACATTTTTAGAAAACTTCCAACAACTGCACTTAGAATATATTTCAGGAGTGTTATTTTAAAATCTATGAAAGCTAACATCTATTTTTTTATCCTAAATGATCTTGATTATGAAAATGTTCCAGACTCTCAGTATGAATAAAATTAATTGAGGTTTTATGTATAGGATATATTGATCATAAATTAATTATAATTGCAGTATTCATTATTAATTACACAACACCATAATGTGTTATAGTGCATTAGAGTTATTTTGCATTACTCCAAATGAAAGTGAAAATCTATGAATCTACAGATCATTGCAAAGGGGAGAAGACACTGGTGACAAAGTGAGCTATCATTGCAATGTTGTCACACCAAATGACAATGAACACACAAAATCCTTTTGCTGAACAAAGGAGAAATTAAAACCATAGGAGATGATGCCCTTACTCAGAGCTGTAGGGTTCTTTCAGCCTTCCTTTCCAAACTGGTTTTTTGGTTTCTTTCTGAAATACACTTTTGGGTAGATATGCACTGGATTTTGAACACAGCTCCAAGCCACAGAGGCACGGAAGTCAAACAGCTCTGAGGTGAGCCTGTGCTCCATCTCAGTCCTGAGGGAAACCTGAGGGTTGGTAAACTTGGATGTTTGGTACTCCCATCCATTGACTGGGCATGCTGGGAAACACATTCACCAGTTTACACGTTTACCTTGTGGGAACATGAGAAGCCACCTTTGAACAGAAAAAAACTGTCTCTCCACCTTCCCTGCAGCAGCTGGAATAGTGCATGGCAAGGCAAAATGGGATTACAGCAGAGAAGTTACTTGCTTTTCTTCAAGGGCCAGACTTGTATGGATTGTTAAGACACAACCACAATTTTCTTCTACAGATTTGGGTTGCAACTTCCTGTTCTATCTATAGGGTGAGTAATTCACCCCGTGTCTCTGTTTTTCCGCCTCTCTCCTACGGCTACACAAATACACACTCATGCACACATGCCACATTGGTCAGATGTCTGAGTTCCATCCGGGCAGTTTGAGCCTCAGATCAAAAGTCTTGGTTAAAATGCTATTTTAGCTGCTGAAGGTTTAGGTGTCTGTGTTCATAGCACAGAGATGAGAGCCTCATGCAGCATTTGCAGGCCTGCAGGAGATAAAACTGGTGCTGTTGGGTTTGTGCTCAGGACTGTCTGGCAGCTCTCGCAGGCACGTGCATGTGCAATGCCAGGCACAGTCCTCCACCCCGCTATTTCTTTGTTTTGGCTAGTGACACATGCCCAGTTTGGGGGCTTTTTTTTTCTTCTGAGACTATATAACCTTCTTATCAGCTAACCCAAATGAAAGGTTGCTGTTAAACTTGCTAGTCTACAGCAGTTTATTACAACAGATCATGAACAAGGCCAGGCTGACAACTGGGTCTTTTCCATGTCAGGCAATAACGACATCGGATTCAAATGCAATAAATCATGATCTTTCCTTTCCTCCTCTGTAACTCAGTTGAGTGAATAAATGAAGAAAACCATACAACATTCAAGACTTCATTAATTGTTTGCTTAGTCCCAAGTATCACTTTTCTAAAGTCACCTGCCATCTGTCACTGGGAGCAGTTTTCTGTCAGGACAGCTACTGAGCAAACAGCAACCTTCCTAAAGCAGATGGAAATCAAGAAAGGTGACATGGAAAGACTATCTGATGATCCAAGCCCCAGATGTCCTTGGTGATCTCTGAGCCCTCCCTCTCTCTCTTTCCTGCATTTCTCTTTAATGCTGCTTTTTGGTATTGTAGAAAAGGAGGCTTGGAGAAGGAAAAGGGGAGAGGGATTAAAGCAAGAAAAGCAGGCATCCTTGTGGGTCTATGAGGCTGATTGATCAGTTTATTATGGAGGCTGATGTGAAGGACATGGAAAGGAGACTGAGCTTTGATAGATGTGGTGCTTGTGTGGAGTGCTCAGGCTTCAATAAACCTCAGTACAGAAGAACTGATGCCCTTTTCCAGTTCCTTAATGTGTCCTTTTATCTGCTGTAAATTAGGGTCCATGAACATCAACTGCTAAAAAACCCAACCCTCTTACAAGATCCTCAAGTCAGTCTGCAGCAAGTCATGTGAAAATGCTTAGCCTCTCAATTTTCCAACCTGCCCCTCTGCCAGAGATGACTCTGTCTGTAGCAGATGCAGGAGAAGGAAATGTGTGTCCATGCACCTGCAGCTACAGTTCAGGGTCCCATGTCATATCCCAAAACCTGCCTCCACTCCGAAGATGGTGAGCTGATGGGCACTGAATCGGGCCGAGGGTGGTAACGTGCCATTGTGCTAATTCTGATGTGGAAGTGGTAACCTTTGGCTGTCATCTAAACCACTGACATCTTACAGCAACACAGGAAGACCAAGCTTTTTGTAGGTTTCTTTTCATAACACAGCCAAATTAATTGAATGATCTGAGAAGAAAACACAATGACTTTCTGTGGGTTTATGTTGCAGCTGAGTCGATTCCCTGAGCCCGTTCGATGTACTGTCCAACAAGGGGTTGTGTTGGTGTGACTGCAAGAGCAACACACTCCAGCAGGTGGGAATGAGCATTCGAGAATGGGTATTTGGGAGGAGTGCCTTAACCAGGTTATGCTTCTTAGCATGGACCTTTATCATTTGTCAGTGTGACAAAGTCTTATTGGATCAACTGCATCACTCAAGGCTGTGTAGTTCTTCCCCAACAAAACTATACTTTAAAATAGACTTCACTTAGTTTTACTAACCTATAGGGCTATAAATACACACACCTCTAAAATTGCTTTGCATTGCTGGAGCAGAAGTTACAAATGTCCTCAGGACACCAAACATGAAGATGTTCAACTTTTCCACATAAATAAAGAACAAAATAGCACACTGCCAAATCATCCAGCACCACGTAAGGGAGAAATTTTAAACGATGTTCTGGCAGGAAGGCCCGTGGTGTATCTATACCTGTATCTATACTTATATATACACCTATATATATAAGTACATATATAGAACTACATATACTTATATATACATACAGATTATATATACTTACATACACACAGAAATAATTATAATTAATAAATAATATACACGTACATATATATATAAGTACTTAATATATACATATGCATATTTATATCTATATCTATACTTGACAGACATACAAACACACATGGGGGGAGCGGTCCCCGGCCAAGTGTCCGTCCCCGTCCCCTGCCCCGTCCCGTCCCGCCATCTTCCCGCTGTCCCGCGTTCACCACCTCGGGCACCGCCCCCGCAGGGACCCCCGGGCACTTCCAGCGGCTCCGGGCTTCCCACATGGGGTGGGAACCCTCTTGCTCCAGGCGTTCCAGTGGGACGCTGTGTGAGCCCCCAGCCCCGCAGCGCTGGGACGCGGCGCTGTTGTGACTACACGTCCCGACATGCCGCTGCAGAGCACCCACCGCCGCCCATTGTGCTCCGGACAGAGGGCACCGCACTCCGCTCCGCTCAGCCTCCCCCCCGCCCGGCTAGTGGTCCCTTCCAGCACTCCATGAGGCGCTCCTCGGGCGGTCCCATCAGCGGGAAGCGAGGGGGGGAAGACGGACCGCGGCGAGGCGCGGAGCGCACCGGGCGTTCCCCCGCGGCCAGACCGGGCAGTGATTGGTGAGCGTGGCCGCCAGTCGGGCGCAGCGGCGGCCGGGAGAGCCAATGGGCGCGCGGCAGGGGCGGGTCGCTGGCGCGGCGGGGCGGGGTCAGGGCCGCGGGCGGGGCTCGCGCCGCGCGTGCGCGGGGGGCGGAGGAGGGAGCGTGTCGTGTCCGTGTCGGCGGCGGCTCCGGGGAGGGTCGGGCGGAGGGAGGGCAGGGCAGGATGGAGCGGGCGGCCGGGCGGCCGTGAGCGGGCCGGGAGCGCAGCCAGCAGGCCGCGGGCAGGCCTGGGCGGGGGACAGGCGAGGCAGGGCAGGGCAAGGCAAGGAAGGCAGCCGGGTGACGGGTCGTGCGGCGGAGGGGGCTCCGGGCGGAGAGGGGGCGGGCGGGCGGCCGGGGCTCCCCGCTCCGCAGGGCGGCCGGCAGGGCAGGATGAGCCAGGAGGAGATCCTGAGGAAATTCATTAAGCGCGTCCAGGCCATGAAGGACACGGACCACAATGGGGAGGACAACTTCGCCAGCGACTTCATGGTGAGGGGCGGCGGCGCGGGCGGTGCGGGCGCGGCTCCGGCGCCCCCCGGGACGGGGAGGGCGACCCGCGGAACCCTCCCCATCCCCCGGCGGGCCAGGGGTGCCGGGCTGGGCGAGCATCGCTCCTCCGGGGGTGACCTGCTATTGTGTGCCCCGGGCTCGGCCGGCTCCTTGTGCCCCCCAGCGCTGCTGGGCTCGGCGGGGGGAGGGAGGGAGGGAGTGTGTCCGCCTGGATTCGCCCTCCTTCCTGTCCCCCCCTCCCATGGGAGGTTTGTCACCGCGGCCCTGGCCCTTCCCCGCGCCCGGGGAGGCGGTGGGTGACCGGCTCTTGCCAAATTAACCGGGAGGCTCCTCGCCCCCCCGCCCCGCTCCTCCTCTGAGCACATAAAGGAGACAGAGCTGGCGCGGGGGGGAGAAGGGGGGAGGCTGCGAGAGCGCTTCCTCGCCCTCGCAGCCCCTTTTCTCTGCAGGGCTGCCGTGCCTAATGTCAGCTGGGGATAATCGAGCGCTCCTTCTCTCCTTTCCCCTTTATCTACCCCTCTAGCTGCCTGCTTGAGATTTCTCTTCTTTCCGAGGAGATGTGTTAAATGTATTGATAGTCCTTGGAGGAATATTCATCTTTCCTTCCCTAACATCTCCCTTCGCTCCCATCCCCCATCGCAGCCCTGCCTGTATCCCTCGTCCTTTCTTCCTTCCAGATCAGTTCACCGTCAGCCTTTGGTTAACGTGTGCGCTCGGGGAAAAATTCTATTGGAGAATTAGCGGTTTTCCTGGTTTATTTTGGCTGTTTAATCGGGCTTTTAAAATATCTCGGGAGATTTTTCTTTTGAATAGGTAGTCTGAGCTGCGAACAATAATTTTGATTGGGCAGATGTCGCTGGCACTTTTCAATATCGTTTAAATACTTAATATCAAAATGCAGTTTGACCCATAGGAGAACCGAAGGAGAGTGGGGCAGTGCCCTTCGTATTCGTGTGTCTTTGTAGGTTATTTTATTATCCCTCTCTCTTTAGGATTAAAACCACATCGTTAGCTCTTTAAGCTGTCAGTCTGTTCTAGTGGTCTTGGAACAAAAAAAAAAAAATTCTCAATGTAAATGTCGCATCAGGGATTGTCTGAAATGTGGGGAGGAGGCCGCGGATGTTGCGCAAGGCAAGGCGGAGGGGCGTTGGGAGCGCTGGCAGGTCCAGGGGTGGAAGAGGAAGTGGAGTGGACTTTGGGAAGTAACGAGTTCATCCAGGGTGGGGAGGGAGCCCGTGGGAAATCGGCCACGCTCTTTGGGCAGGATTTTGCAAATACTGAAAGTATGCTGCTGAAACATCTGAGCGTGTGGGAAAGGAAGAGGGAAATATGTACAATGAAGAACGGCGTTGGAGTGATAGGACCCTTCTAAGTCTTCACATGAGGGCTTAAAGGTTACATACTCTGGCAGAAGCGTTTAATTAACTGATAGTTTTAGTAATATAATTGCTCTTTAACACAAATTGACTTCTTGCCTTGCACTGATGGGTCTGTCTTCTTCGTGTTAATCACATGTACTTTACAGAAAGGGTGGCCTAGACTAGTGCAAAATGCGGGACATTTTTAATAACCTTTATATTTAATACTTTGTACTAGATTTCCTAACCCACTTCTACCATTTCACATCTGATAAATATCCTAATGTTTTAGCTTTGTTATAGTCAAATGGTATACAATACCATCTTTTTCGTCATCTTTTCTTTGAAGTAGTGGCACCTCTGCATGGTAAAATAGCTTTTGTTTCAATTTCTCTATTTGACAGCATGTTGTTTCTGTAGCTTTCAACTGTATAGGCAGTGAATTTTCCCGTTGCTTTCCTTCAACAGCAAGGAAAGAGAATGCTGCTAAAAGTAGGAAAATAGGAACTAATGGGCAAGGCATTTCAGGAGAAGGATGTTATAACCTGAAACAGTGTTAAATGTTCCAGAGATAATTGTGTTCAAAATTTCCTTTGTCCTCTTAACACTTTCTATTTCAGGCTTTTATATTTGATTTTTGTATTGTAAATTAAAGGGAAAGCAGGAAACTAAGATGCTGATCTTCAGCCTTAATATTCACCTTTATATAGTAAAGCAGACATAGATTAGTGTGGTGACAAGAATAATAATTGCTGATTTTTGGTTTTTTTTTTCACTATGAACATATTGGGGTATTTTGTTTTGGGGGTGTGTGTTTTGAGGTGTGTTTGGTTGTCTTAACAGAGCCATGTTTATGTGCTCTTTAAAATGATTGAAAGAGGAGAATAAAGGAGGTGAAGGGGATATAAGTTTCAGTATTCTGTTTTCTTTAGAGAATTAGTAGATTATTTTTGGAGTGGGAAGGGAGGAAGTTGTATTTTCTCATTTAAGTGCAGGATGTACTGTTGCTGCTAAGCACTGGCAAGTTTGTGGAATAGGAATTGCCGTTACTCATCGCTTCATTTCCAAGTCAAAATGGAATCTGAAATACAGATGGTAGAGGGGGAGAACGCAAATGAAAATGATTCTTTATTTTTATGTTTTTTATTGCTTTTGAATTTGTTGAGTAATAGGCTTAAAGGGTTGTATATAGGCCTGGGTGAATGAACTGAAAGTACTTGATGGGTGCCAGGGAGTGCTGGAGGAGAGTGTAGAGAAGCTAGAGGTGTACACAGGTAGGCTGATAAGCCTGGCTGATTGCTATTGAAGGTCCAGAGTGTAGATGACTAAGACTACTATTTAATAATGCCACTGACATACCTGGAAACAACTTCCGCCTTGGAAGGTGGAAAATCGATTATTACCCACTCCCCACTCCGATTATGAGATAAATTCTGTAATCTGGGCACCAATGGCAAGTTCATGACTGGAAATCTAATATATTTAATTTGCTTGCACTAGGAAGTAAGCAGGACTTACTAGTAGATCACTTCAGTACTTTGGGTGTGCACAGTTAGGATTAAATGAAGTGGGTAGTCTGAAAACAGGACAGGCATGTCTGTGTGCCTTGCCAGTGATCAGGTATATGTGGGTACAGGGACAAGTGGGCTTTTTGCTAAAATAATATAGAATAGGATTTTGCTACTATGGTTGCAGTACATCCAGGTACTTTTTCCTTGACTTCTGCTGGCACTGCTTATGCTTAAGTTTGAGTGTTGGTGTATTTTTCAAGTTTTGTTTCCATTAGCTGTATTTCAGCTAGATGCTGTTAGTTTGTATGTGGGGGGCGCACACCAACACATTGCTTCATTGTGTGTGGTGATAGTCATCCAGGCCATTCATAAAGCTTCTTTGACATGGACTAAATCTGGATGGAGCAATGTGACCAAATAGTCATTTCAGTAAACCTGAACTTCAGAGGCTTCTGGAATTTTGTGAAATACTGTTCATTAAATGTTATGCAAAAATGCAACTTTATGTGAACAACCATTCAACTTAAATGTTCAGTGTTTTTGTCCCCTTCTGAGGAAATGAGTGCTGTTTCTGTTGTTTCAAAGATGCCACTGAATTTTCGTAGAAGGAGCTGAATACAGCCACAAAGCTGCTGCAGTGACCCTCGGGTGTAAGAACTCACAAACTCTGCCTAAAACTGCAGTTCTCTCAGGCACATGAAACTAAACCAAGTCAATTAGGCAATGCTCTGGGTTGTGTCAAATAGCTTGTGTGGTAATAAGTTCTGTTTGCTCAGTTTCCAAAGACAGCAGTGTGTAATTCTACTGTTCTTATGGAGCAAAGGGTTGTGTATGGATACTGCAGAATGTTATAGAATCGTTCAGGAGGAGCAAAAGGTAATCTCGACCTTCCACCTCATGAGCATACTACATGCACTCCAAATAATTTAAGTAGCCTGTCAGATACATACTTCATTTTTATTCTTATCTCAATCCTACAGTGCCTTTTGCTGTATTTAGTTATACATATATATATAGATAGATACCTATATATGGATATGTCTCATGTGACCATAGTTCATCAACCCTAGACCCTAATCTATAGATCTGTAGTGCTGTGTGTAAGCTTATATACTTGTATTTGCATGGTTGTATGTCTGCATATATGTGTGATTGATGCTGTAGAAATGCTGTAGAACTAATTGCTTGCTTTGCAGTGTACACAGTTACTTTAAAACTGCAATAGTTTCAAGGTATTTTTCCTTGATGCTATTATAGCTGAATAGAAGTTATCGGCAAGCAGGGAAAGGTTAAGCAGATATTCAGATTATCTAATGTGTATACATTTTTTAATCTTGAGCACAACAAGAGTCTGAGGCTTTTATATTAATCTTAAAGCCATTGATTTGTAATAAACAGAAATTCTGTTTGATTTTCTTCACTGTTAGTATTTAAGATTCGTGGATTTTGCTTTGTGTACTGCTACAGTTTTACTGTGGTGTGCTTAGTAAGTAGAACATTTGGCATGGGGAAAATAGTAATGCACTTGTTAATGTTGGGAAAAGGTGAAACTCTGGGAGTACCTTGAGTATGCATTTGTAGAACTGAAATCAGAAGGTAGATAATGTTTTTTTTCTTGGTCTTATATTTAGGGAGAGGCATCAGTGTTAAAGGTCAGATATGGAACTGAGTAAAGGACAAGTTAATTGGGTAGAGCAGGAGCTTTTTGTGCTGTTAAAAAGCACGGAGTTTGCATCCTAGTGTTTTCCTCAGGCTATTGTACTCCACAATTGCTACAGTTATGCCACCACAGGCTTGGATAACTAAGCTATGTGTGTTTGCCCTCAGTGAAGCATGGACATGCATTTCTATTTCTGTTAACTAGCACGTGAATGTTGCAGAGAGATTAAGCTCTTTGTTTTCCTGCTTCATCTGACAAAAAAACTTGCTAATATAAACTTAACTCATGAATTGTTTGTTCAAATTTGAGCAGTCAGAATGTGTTTATGAAAGAAGAGCCCTGTGGTACAGCTGTGGAGTTTTGATCCAGAACCTGTAGCCCCAGAGAGTGGCTCTGTGTTTGAGTTCTGTCTGGAGTCCCTCTGCATCTTCTAGAAACCAAATTGTGTTCAGATCCAACAACACTGAGACAACACCAGTGCAAAGCCAGTAGCTTTAGTAGGGAAGCTGAGAGTGTTGCAAGATAAGTCGAGAGTTGTAAGAGCAGAAGGGCACCGTCAAGTCTGTCAGGCTTTAGGTCTGTCATTCTGGGTCGAACACTGTTGTTTTAAAGTATCTCTGAATACTCATGTCGGGATGTTTCAGTCACTATCAGGTTTGCATAGGAATGTTACTGCCTGTGTCCCTGAGGGCCTTGTTCTAGCTACCCTTTTGTCATCAGCTTTAGAATGAAAAAATTCTTACACAGCTAAAAAGATCAAGTAGAGAAATATGCTTCCCAAAAGGTACCAGATAAATAGAGGTATAAATGGATGACCTAGTTTAGTTGACCTGATTTTTCCTCCTATCTGTCCTCCTACAAGCCAATATTTTTAATTTCTTTAAAAGGTAATTTTATTGGTGTTAATTTATGGGATGACTTAAAGGCAATATTGCCCTAATGGAAGTGTCTTGTGAAAGAAAAGCCTAGAAGAATTGAATTATCAGCTGTAAAATGTGGCAAGGTGATGTAGGCAGTTACTTCAGTGGGGGAAAATATCTAGCTATTATGAGAGGACTGAAGCTATGAGTATTGTTGCCTCCTGGGCTACATATATCATTAGGAACAAAAGCAAATAAAGAAACGTGTTTTGTTCATTCAGATTTCTAGAAGGAAGCATCAATAATTTTGAAGGAATCCTACCATAATGCTTCTGACAGTAATCTTTTACTGTAGTTTTACTTCTGAGCTCCCTTAGTCCTGCAAAAAAGAATTGAATTGCCTAGTGTTAGGAATGTGCCAAGGGCCACTACATTAGTAGACTGAAAGTTTTAAGTGCTGTATCAATCAGTTGGCTTGTTCAATTTTTAATTTACTATGATTTGGAGAAATCCTGACACAGTTGGTAAGTGTTCATAAGGGTATCCATATAACTTAAGTTCCTTTCTTTTTGGCAGAAGGGCTATACTCTTCGTCTTTTTCATGTTGAAGAGCAGGCCTTGATTCCTAAATGTTACTGAAATATATTAGTTTTAATTGTTTGATCTTAGCTGTGATTTTTAGTGCATAAAGTCATGGGTTGGAAAGCATCAGTCTCTAAGGGGAAGTTAACTTAGTTAAAACCATATTGCTTTAAAGAATGTAGGTACTACTTTAATCTCTTTATTTATGACACTGAAGTTGTCATTTTCAAACAAACTTCTTTTGTATTAACTTCCTTCTTATGTAGCTTTGTAAGGTGTAGCTGGATTCGTTTGTTTTTCTAAGGTCTGAGTACAGTGGTGTCCTCTTGAAAAATTTTGCATCTTACTGCATTTGTCTGTCCTGCTGTCTTGTCCTTCTTGCTGCCTCATGTGGATGACATCTGCTTTTTGTTTTTCTTCTGAAAACACGCAGATGTTTTGTACTCTTTGTGATCACGGGAAGAACAGCTTCTATATGGATCAGTGAGATTTGGGAGAGGCTTTTTCTTGGGTTCTGAAGAGGTAGATGACCGTCTTTCAGCTGTGCAACCGGCCTGCAGTGGGAACAAGGAGCCAAGACTTGTTCTTCTGGACAGCTAATAAAGAACAATCAAAGAGAGGCTGAAAAGAATGTGGCACATTAGAGGCGTTGTCTTGTATTCCTGCTGTAATTGAGGTTGAGCAGTCAGAACTCTGCTGTTGTTGCTGTCCTTGCTATCTTTCATATCTGTGTGGTCAATATCATGGATGAGAAACCCATTTCCTGTGCTGAACTAGACTAGTTCTCTGTTCTAGTGCATGCAGGGTTTGCCTGGACTTTAGGCATGATTTCCCACTACTTGTCACATTTGAGAGTTTCAGGGGGCTGTTCTTCCAGAGTTTTCATACTGTTTTCCATTGTTGATTATATTTTTAAATACATCTTATCTTCCTTTACATTAGTATGGCATTATTTTTATTCCTCTGATAGTTCTTGGAGGACACAACTATCTTTGAACAACTGGCTTCCAAACTGAAAGGATGCTTCCTGGGTTTCCTGTCTAAGTGTTCAGAGTACTTACCAGTGTAGATTATGCATCGTGTTTAAATGACTGATTGTTGTGGAAACTGCACTGCTCTTGAGAAGCCTGAATGGTGTTCCACTCTGTCCTAAATGTTTCACTTCTTATTTGACTGTATTTGACTCTGTAATGCATAACCTTGTGATGGAACAGTGTCTTTTTTCCTCAAGGCACTCAGTGTTCTGGTAGCATGAATGGTACCTGAGTATAGCTTCCTACTTAGACAAATTTTTTTATTGGATTAATTGTCCAGTATTTGTATGGTCTCACTGCACAAAACTGAGAGATTGATTAACACAGAAAGCAGAACAGACAAAGAAAAACAAGTGATAGGAATAACAGTGAAACTAAGTGATAGGAATAGTGCACTGCACTTAGGCTGTGGGTAGGCTGGGTTTGAAGTTGATGACTGGCTGCACTATGAGTGAGTAAAACTAATCATGGAGATGTCTCAGTGGTAATTGTATCATGTCCTACATATTTTTTGCAGTGCATAGCTTTTTTTTTACTGCTTTTTACACATGTAGAAAATAAATCTTAATTCTTCCTTTATTTTCTACTTGAATCTTTACCATCAAGCATGGGAAGCAGGATTACAACTGGAAGCTATGCTTTTGTTATTTGTTACTTGTTATTTGTTACTCCCTCATGTATATTCTGATAATTTTGGCAAATAGGTAATTGTTAATTGAAATGAATACAGTTGTCCAGTAGGAGTACTCAAGGGAAACATTTAGCTCAAAATAAAGCTGGAAAATGAAACAGTGTTCTGGAGGGAAGGGCATATGTAGGTTAGTTGAACTGCTTCAAGAAACTGAGAATTCCTGCAGAGATGAATTAATTATGAATTGCCTATAAGGCAGCACCCCTATTGCAGAAACTGCTAAAGGAAGGAAATAATCTCTTAGATACTGTGAGTGTCCCCAGATAGCTCCAAGTATTTGGCAGTTTCTTCTAAGACTTCAATTTTTAGTAGTTTAGGTGGTTGTACAAAACTGTGTGAAGTTTTATTATGACCAAATTATAATGTAAAATTAATTTTATCTCATTTTCTTTGAGTTTGCATAAACAAAACTGTGACGTTAAGGACATACAAGTGAATATAAATGTTAATGGAGAAAAAATGACATTGTGGGCAGGTAGAAAGGGCTTGGCAAGTACTAAAGGCACTCACTGGGATTTATTTTAGTAAAGAAATGTGGTGTTTTATAGATGCTTTATTTTTCTGTTTCTTCTACTTCAGGAAGACTTGGCCCAGAAGGGAGGAATGTACATTGTTTCTTTTAACAGCTCTTTTGCTACAGAAGTGAAACACTGATGTTTCTCACTTAAAGCTTTGGACACAAATCTGCTTTTCAAACTGAACGCCCTGAAATAGGTTGTCATTAAGGCTGCACAACCTTTTGTATTTTCCTTACAAACAGAAGAACTTTTCCAGAGGCTATTCCATAGAACTGCCATGGGAGTTGCCCTGGAATTCTGTAGTAACACTGCTACAATTGCTTCTTCGACTGGTGCCACATGTTTTCTTAATATTTTGATTAAGATGATGGAATTTAAACTTTCATTTATTTTCCCGTTTCTTATGGTGAAAATGCAACCTGCAAGTTATCTGAGATGTCAACTCCCTGTTGCTCTGAAAAGAGCAGGTGAAACTGTGGCAGAGAGAAACCTAGTTGCATTTCTTAGAAATTACATAAGTCTGTAGCCTGTTAATAAATTATTTAAATTGAGAGACCAATAACACTGAAAAAATATGTGTATCCTGAAGTCAGCAAGCTGTTGCCATAAATTACTGTGATTTCCTACAGAGAAAGAATATTTGCTTCTAAAATGCTAGCTAATTTCACAACTAATTCTAGCATGGAATAGCCTGAATGAGAGCTTGCATTTGGTACCTTATACATGATTAAAAACTGTAGTATTTTTGGTGCAAAGCTATAGCAACGTATCTTTTTGGCACAGCAATTTAAAAAGCATTAGCACTGTTTAAATTGGTGATTGTGTGAAAATGAAGCCAGCATCCTGTTTCTCCAGTCTTACAGCATATATAATGGGCTTCCCTTCCTGTATTCATAGAAAAAATATTCCCTGTCTGGTACAGTAAGGCAATATGATCATCCCATGAAGAAAGTATGTGGATATGAAAACCTCAGCAATGGTGGTTTTAGCTCTCATGGATGAAGGTAACTTCCAGTTATATTCAATGTGCTTGAGGCCAGAAGGTGTTTAGAAGTGAGAAAAGCAGCAATGAAATAAAAAGGGAATGCAGTGCAGGGATATAATTAAGTATGGAACTGATTTATTTCTAGAGACAGAACCTTGGAACTAAAAATGACCATGATTTTAGTCAGGTAAAGGGTCTTGTTAGGCTTGGTAGGGAGGAAGTGGAATTGACTTCAGTAAACAAATGTAAAAATTAATTTCTTCTATTATTGCATTTTGCTTTACATTTTATGGGATCATTGTAATACTTACCACTTTAAAACCTCCAGAACTTGATCCTGAAGTCAAGACTTTCCCAAATCTTGTACTGAAGGTTTAGATGTTCAGATGTCCCATGCAAACTATTCCAAGGCACAGCGGACACAGTATTCACTTATGAGATGTATGTGTTTCTTTTCCCTCCTTTCCCTGCTAACAGATTTTTAGTGTGGAATTTGCCGTTTATTGGTAACAACTGAGAAGGTGAAATGTTCTTCTTGTAGGAATGTAGCTGTATTGGGTTTGTGTAGCCAGGTTTTGGTAGGAGGTGGAGGGGCTACAGGGGTGGCTTCTGTGAGAAGCTGCCAGAAGCTTCCCCCATTTTCAACACAGCCAATGCCACCTGGCTCCAAGATGGAACCACTGCTGGCCAAGGCTGAGCCCATCTGTGACAGTGGTATCACCTGTGGGATAACATAGTTAAGAAGGAAAAAAAAAAGTTATTGCACAAATGTAATTGTGCTCAGAGAAGAGAGGAGAAAGAATGTGTGAAACAGCACCGCAGACACCCAGGTCAGCTAAGGAGGAGGGGCAGGAAGTGCTTCAGGAGCTGGAGAAGAGATTCCCTTGCAGCCCATGGTGTGGCAGCTGTGCCCCTGCAGCCTGTGCAGGGCTGTGGGGGTGCAGAGATCCACATGCAGCCTGTGGAGGACCCCCTTGGCAGAGCAGGTGGATGCCCAAAGAAGGCTGTGACCCTGTAGGAAGCCTACCCTGGGAAAGGCTCCTGGCAGGGAGGAGCCTATGCTGGAGCAGATTTGCTGGCAGGACTTGTGACCCTGTGGGAGACTCTCACTGGATCAGTCTGTCCTGAAGGACTGCACCCTTTGGAAAGGGACCCACGCTGGAGCAGTTTGTGAAGAACTGTAGCCCCTGGAAAGGACTCACGTTGGAGAAGTTCATGGAGGACTGTTTCCTTTGGGAGGGAGCCCACATTGAAGCAGGGGAAGGACTCGTCTCCCTGAACAGTGGCAGGAAAAACATGTGATGAACTGTCTGTCACCCCCAGTCCCCATCTCCCTGCACTGCTGGCAGGGAGGAGGTAGAGCCTTGGAAGGAGAGAGGGGTAGGGGAAAGGTGTTTGGGTTTTTTTGGTTTTGTTTTTTTGTGTTTTTTTTTTTTTTAAGATTTGGTTTACTTGTCATTACCCTGCTCTGATTTTAATTGTTAGTAGATTCAATTAATATGCCCACGTCGAGTCTGTTTTGCCTGTGGTGGCCATCGGTGAGTGATCTCTCGCAGTTCTCCTCTCAACTCATGAGCCTTTCATTATATTTTTCTCTCCCCTATCCAGTTGTGAAGGGGGGCATGGAATGGCTTGAGTGGGCACCTGGCATCCAGCCAGGGCCAACCCACCATAGTAGCTTACCAACTTCATATGCTTGAACTGAAGATTTGTTTGGATGGAGATCACAACCTCCTCTCCTTCCTGTGGTTAGTAGGTTTAATAGGTATATGATTGTCATGTTGTGTGGAAAGTTAAGCACATAAAATCTTTTAGTTTATAAGCTGGGTTTGAGAAAACCTTCAGAAGACAGTTGGGGAACTTTGCTTATGCTAGGTATGTTGCGAATTTTAAGAGTATCTCAAAGGCCATGGAGGAAGGAGTTTTGCTGAGGAAAAGACAGAAATGCTTGCTCATGCGAGCTTCCTTTTGTATTCATACTCCTGTCTTTGATTTGTCTTAAGCTTGTTTGATCTAGCTTCTGGACATTGTATAAACAAGATATCCTTCAGGAATTCTGCATTTGTGTCAGCTAGAAGTTGAATCATCCTACGAAGTGTGTAGTTTTCCACTGGGCATAGTACTTCTGTCAGATCTTATGCAAATTGCGACATGTATTTTTTGTTCGTATCAGCTCTGATCTGTCTTGAATGTTTTAATTTTACTTCTCTCTTTATGTTGTGGTTGGATTTTACTAATTTTTTTTTTCCTTTCTACCCTCACCTTTACTCCTGTGCTTGTGCTACCGTATCCCTATGCTGGTAGAATGGTTTCCATATGATTTTAAACCTTTGGCTTTTACTGGTTTTGGAGGACAGAAGCCATTGGATGATGAGGGGCAAACCACGTGAATAAGTTTCATATATTTCTTCAGCTTTGTATTTGCCTCGCTTTTAGACTAGAAACTCTTCAGAAGAAGCATTAGCTTTATAGAGGTTGTCATGGATTTAATGAACTGAAGGTAAATGGTTGTCTGTAGTGTAGTTTGGTACTCTTAAGGTGAGTGAGCACTGAGTGATCAGTGGTTGAGTTTATGAAGGCACATGAGAGGGTTTTTTTGCCTTTTTTCTGAATTCAATGATAATAGTAGAACTGGCTGGTCTTTTTGGGCTTGGCTTTAAATTCAGAACAGAATAGCTTAGCCACACATTTTATTGGCTTTGTCATCTTCTTAGAAAGTTAAGTTTATAAATGTTACCTGGCTCTGCTAATCACTGGTTTTTAATGACAATGGACAATGAAGCAAGAAGCTTGTGAAGCAGGATAATGAGGTTTAACCAGACTAGTTTAAATGGTCTTTGTAAGAATCTTCATGCAGAGCGTTCCTTATGAATTTTTTCTGTTATGATTTGTTCATTTCAGCAGGATTAATATTCCAGGATTTTTATTGGACCAAGAGGAACTGTAGTGTTGAGGTGTTGTCTAAGCTTGGTTATTACAGAGATTCATGCATACTAAAGCCTAATTGCAATATTTAGAAATAAATGCTGGGTCCTGGTACCTACAAGGAGTGCAGTCAGTATTCAGAGGGAATAGCAGTGGGGCCCTGATGCAATCCTGCAGTAAGTACTGTACTTGAGCATGCTCACATCCTGTACTATTCACTGTAATGCATCTGTAAGAAGAACTTGCATCCTGATAAGACCTTGTGATACTTCAGTGCTCCTGTGAATTAATTCACTTTGGCTGTAGAGTATGTGTTTCTGTATTTTGCATTTTAAAGCCAGGACTTAGCAGTCCTGTATGTCTCATCCTATTACTTGTCATGCAGTTACTGTCTCTTTAGAACAAATGTGTATTCCTGCCTGGGCTTATTAGCATTAATAGCTGTTCTGGTTACCCAGTGGAATACTGATGCACAATGCTACAAACTGGGAATGAGAAGAAGGTAACCTTTAAGGGAAGGCACAGTGCAAGGATTTAAGACAGCATTGCTTTAGAAAAATGCTACTGTTCCTTAAAGTCAAACTGCAGAAGGCATTGGGGTTGAGATAAACTTGACTGATGTGTTGAAAATTAACTGAGATCTTTTAAAGGTATGGATTTTGTTTGGAATGCTGTCACTTCCACCAAGGGAAAATAAGATTGAGAAACTTGGTTTGAGTCCTACTTACTGTGCTCAAATAATTCTCCTCGTAGTAAGCATGGGGAGTTCTGATATTTGGAAAGGTTAATTGTTTCTCCCCAGTCCCAATTTCGCACAATATCTAGCCTGTTTCCCAGTTAGAAACACTGCAATAGGCAGTTCCCAACACCTGTAGTAGCTCAGAAGTTTGGGGGTTTTTCTGACTAGAGGCACACCTGTTTCCACACAAGCAAGTCACATAGTTTTCATGGCTGTAAGCAGCAGTACAACCTGTTCCTTTTAAGTTGTTCAGTACTATGTAGCCTCACTTTTCCCAGTTGTTCTGTGTTTTATATAAAAATGAAATTCACACTTTGCTTTTAGTATTTCCTATCTTACTTTTTAAATTTTTTGATTCCATTCTTTCTATCTTACCTTTCCCAAGAGTAGCTTTGATAGATCGGAGGAAGTAACTTTGGTAATGCAACTTTCCTTGTTTCTTGTGTTTTATCTACTTACTTTGTCATTCTGAAGAGCTGTGACTAGCGGTTTCACAAAGAGAGATCTAAAATTGGACACTTTTGGATAATGGAAATGTAAGTTCAGTACTGAGTAAAATGCTGTAAAGTGTAATGTGTCTTGAGGGAGGTGAAAAACCATTTTGAAGGAGAAGGCAGCAAAGTAAAGGTTAGGAGGAAGCTGTTCAAAAAGAGGAGTTTGGGGAGATTACATTGCATTTTAGCGAGCTAAACCAGGAAAGGTGTTCATGGCTTATTTGTGTGCAGGTTAGCAGCCTGCTGCTCTCTGTGAGTAATGTGTGCTGGGCAATGTACTGAGTTGGAAGAGACAGTACAAATATGGAAGAAGTTCTGCTTGTGCCATAACTGTCCTCAGTATTTTACAGTCACACAAGACCTGACTCTGGTCTCTGCAGGCAGTGGGGCTTTGTGATGCTGATCCAGTGGCTGCTGCTCCTCTGGTGCCTCCACTGTCACAGTCATGTTGTTAATTCTGTGGCTTTGCTGAAATGGTTTCTGGTTTTCCAGAATTAGAATGTGAATTTGACCACAGCTCAGAATTTTTTTTTAATTTATTTGTAAACAAGAGAAAAGAGGAATATTTGATTATGTTGAACAGCTTTCCCCTTCCTAGATGGGGAAGTGTGGGCTGCAGCCAATGTCAGTAGCAGAGTACTGTACAGACATGAGGAAGGAATGGCAATAAGGGAGATTAGTGGCTTAGAAAATAAGATTAAAGCAAACATAATTGGAATAAAAAGCTAAGAGGTGGAAAACTGTTAAACTTGATGCAACAGCTAGAGAAAAATCTGTATATATAAATAACTGTTGTTATTGATGTTAACTATTGCCTCCGGCACAGTAAAAACAAACCAGCTGACCCTTGGCTGTAGGGGTGGATATGAACTTCTGTCCTTGTGTTCATAGTACCAGAAGTTGAACAGACTTGCATTGATGAAGCATGGCTCACACCAAACTTAAAAAATCCTAACGCTACAAAGAAAGGAACCCCTCTATCCATATCTTCTATTCGTGTAGATCATCAAAACCTGTCTTTGCTGTATTCCATTTTTCAATTCTGCAATATATGATGGAAGGAAGCAGATGAGTAGGTTTATGCACTTCCAGTTTTAGCTGGAGGGAAAGTTTTTTTAAAAATCTGAAGTGTGCCTTAGAATTGTATCCAAAGTGGTTACTTACCTTTCTCTACAAGGTGGAAAAGTCTATAGTCTACTTTTGCTGCTTTTTCCTATTTTTACTGAATACTTAAAATAAGATCTGTTTAGTCTTGCTAACCCTTTAGCATTTGTAACTTAGAGGATTGAGATGGGATCTAAACATTTAAGTATGTAATTAATAATCATGAAATCATAATCAATAAACCATGAAAGAAGTATTACTTTGTAAAGACTACTTGTGTGCTGAGGTGATGGGTTTGTTACCTGAACACCGTAAATTAGCTGAATTTTAATAATTGTGGTGTTTGGGACTATGGAATAATACGAATGGTATTGCCTTGCACTTCCTGGAAAGGATCTCAAAATGTTTTAAACATGTTGGGGTGTTTTGTTTTGTGGTGGTGTTGAAATTGGAATCTGCTACACATGGTACAATAGGTGTATTAATAACTGGGGAAGAAGATGAGTAGATGAATCTACAGATCAGTTATGTTGGTGCTGAGTATACTGTATTTGACCAACCAATAGTGTCAGCATGGTAGATGAGGGTGTGGTGTAAAAGTGTAAGGCTTGTGTAAAAGTGTCATGTGGTGTAAGGCTTACAGGAAATGTGGAAAAGTTGGAGTTTGGTCAGAGGGCTCCCGTTGTTGCCTTTGTTGTGGTTCAAGAACCACTTGTTCATTAAAATTATCAAAAAAATTACCTTGAAAAGAGATGGAGCAGCAAGCACAGTGTCTTGCAGTGCATATATTCACATGGGAAATAAAACCTGGAGTTATTTCTGTATTGAGGGCAGTTTTCTTGAGATTCCTGTGGATTTGCAGCAAGAGAGCAAAAGGGTAAAACTGTCTGAGACTTGTTCGAGCAAACAGCACATGGGTGAAAGACAAACAGTCCCTTAAAAATAACTTGGTTATAAAACAATGAACAGCTAAAGTGATCATAACTGCAGTTGTGGTAGTTGGGACACAGCAGTAACATGTTTTTTATGCATTTCAGGCAGTGCAATACCATCTGCTGTACACAGTGCAATAGGTATATTATTAACTGGGGAGGAAGATAAATAGATAAATTTTAGGATCACATGATACATTTAGTTTGTTCAGAGTATCAGAATGGTGTAATGTGTCATGTGCACCTAGTCTAATATTTTATTTTGAGTGGTGGATACTGAGAGAATGTCAGAAATGAAACAGAACCATCCTTCCAGTCCTTCTCAGTGGCAGATTCTGAGTAGAAACTCAGACTGTACATGGTAGCAGTGGGTTGATGAGCACAGGGCACCAGAATCCATCCCTGGTCAGGAGATCAGCAGGTACTGCTACTTGGCACATGTCAGCAGGCTTTGGCCTGCTTGCAAATGTTTTACTTTTTTAGCTCTGTATAATTTCCTATAATTCAACTTCCTCATTTTCTTTTTTTTTTTTTTTTTTTTTTAAGTTCCTATTTCTAAAGGAAAAAGTTGTGGTGAATTTTTTTTTTAGCCTTTTCCTGTCTGGCAAGGATAACAGATGTAAGTGTGCAGAAACTACATGTAGTTCTTCAGGACATTTAGCCAGCTCAAATTGGCTTCAAGGTGTTTTTCTTACTGGGGATGGAGTGAAAGATTCTCTGGCAAATTGATCTGACATGTTTAAAAAGAGAAATCTGTACTTTTTACCCCTTTGAAATACTTAATTTCAGCTTCATAGCTTTCCCAGTCTCCTCCTCAAGAACCATCAGGTTTCTTGTATGTGCTGCCATACAGTGATTGTTTCCTTGATAGTATAGGTCTTAAATAATCCTGGGTGCATTAAAATATATTATAAAAACTCAGCTTGCTTTTCCTCACCTTCCTCTTGTTTGTCTGTCTGCTTTCATAAACATGATGCTGCCTCCCCTTTGGCATTCCCTTGCCCATCAGCCCAACATAATTTGTGGGGGTGGCATTAGTTTACAAGTATGTGGTCCTGCAGTCAAGTTTGATTCCTTTTGTATCAGTATTCTCCTTTTAGACTCAAATTTAGACACCCTTGAAGGAGTCAGACAGTCAGACAGTAGATGATCACTTCAGGTTTCTTCCAACTGAAATATTCTATTCAAAACTTATAGTTTACCTTAATATCTAGATGTAATGCAGAAGAATAGAAGACCTACCCATTTCTTCTGACAACAGGCACTTAATGTGCCTGAACTTTGACTTCTGCTCTGCCCTTCATTTAGGGTGTGGTGTTTCATGCCTGTCACGGAGGATTTCACACTGTGCTGCAATAATTTACTTTATTGCTTCCGAGTCTAAGCTTCCTTAAGCCTGATTTAAATTTTAGTAGAGGCAGAGACCATTCTTGTGTCTTCTTTTTTTTCCCTTTTCGTCCAAAAATGCTGGTTTGTGTTTTGGGGTATTTCAAGAAATAGGAAACAGAGATACCTTTATCTTTCAGTCTTTTTATCACCCATGTTCACCATTCTGTTGAACAATCTGCTGTTCTTTTAATCAGTAATGTTGCATGAAAGAATTCTTAGTGTTTTGCCTCTTAACCTTATTGGCTAAACTTTGTGTCTAGGACTATATTTGTTTGTTGTCTCTTACCCACAAATGTTACTGTTACTGTCCTGTTTCTCTTGTGGCCCAGGGATGCTTCATAAAAATTTCCTCCTGTACAGTTGTCCAGATAGCCAAGGACTACCAGCTGCCCAGTTTCCGTTGGGAATCCAAGGTTTTCCTCTGCCCAAGAGGACACTGACATCTAGTGGGCGGGTTCCACTGACACAGGGCAAGTGAACTACTGCTTAATGGCTATCTTTCTTCTGGACTTTTACCTAAATTTTGTTTTCGTTTAGAACCTCAGGGTTCTTTCAAAGAAAAAAAAACATGAAGCAGCCCAGTCAGTTTTGTCTAACTTCTGGAGTTTAAGGAGTAATGTTTCTGCAGTCAAAGTAGTTGTGTTTTGTTGCTGAGTTTGGGGGGTTTTTGCTCATTCATGTTACCTGCATATGAACCTCAGATGTTTGTAATAAAATTATTTAAGTTATTTCATTCCCCAGTTGCCCTCCCAGCCTGTGAAGAAGGTAAGAAGGTAAGTTGCCTGTGTAGCACAGCAAGAAGCAGATCATAGAGTGGTTTGGATTGGAAGGGACCTTAAAGATCGTCTAGTTCCAGCCCCTCTGCCATGGGCAGGGACATCATCTTGTTCAAAACCCCACCCAATCTTGTGGCCTTGGAACTCTTCGAAGGATGGGGCATCCACAGTGTCTTTGGGCAAACTGTTCCCATGTCTCACAGTAAAATGTTTCGTCCTAACATATAAGTTAACCTGCCCTCTTTTCACTTTGAAGCCATTACCACATGGCCTGTGGCTACATGCCCCTGTAGAAAGTCCCTCTCCATCTCTCTTATTGGCTGCTCCAAGGTCTCCTTGGAGCCTTCTCTTCTCTAGGCTGAACTACCACAACTCTCAGCAGGTGTTCCAGCTTCTCACCTCTGAGACAGACGGTGCCTCTAAGTTGAATTCAGTTCTGTGCCTGTTCTCTCAATGAAACTTGATACCTAATAACCACCTAATAGCTGCTTTGCAGCTTGTCCAGGACATCTGTTAGTTTAACTGGGAACCAAGTATCAGAAGAAGTTTTGTTAAAACCACAGTTTTTCCAGGAATGTTCCTAGACAGGGAACAATGCTTAGAAATCAAACTTCCTGAAAATATTAATCAAAATGTTAGTATTTCTTTAAAGACAAAAATAGACATTTCAGTTCTTTAGTAATAAAATCCACATTTTGTTATCAGAGAAAATAAACACCGCCTAAAGCTTGACAGCAGGAGATGCCATGCTTAAGTATTGCTGCAGATTATTGTTTGATCTCTCGAGTGTTTAAATTATTCTGCACTAGTGTTCATTAAACAATAATGTACTGGGTTTGGATTTGTTGGCCATCTGGTAACTTTGTAAAGGAGGTTAAAATGAGGCAGTTTCAAGGAACTTAAATTCAGGCTTAACACCAAATCAAGCCTTTCAGACCCCTTTAATATGGTGCGAGATAGAACATATTGACTGACAGGGCTTAGGATGAGAGCATTAGACTTAAATGTTCAGGGACTGTTTTAAAAAGGAAAATATTGCTTCCTTGTCCAGAATAAATATCGATTTTTTTTTTCCTTAAAGATACTAATGTTTGCTAGCATTCTTTGTTTACATTGAAAGTATTGCCAAATAAAACCTAAACCACTTACATAAAAAAGAATTCATGTTTTATATGAAGTACCAGAAAACAAAATGTAAAAGCTACTAACACTTCTTGTGTGCTAAGGGACACTTAAGCAATACAAGCAATAGATAAAGTAGAATATGAATGTTTCTGTCTTAAGAGGAAAATTTCAGTAATTTCAGGTTGAATCAGTCTTACTAATTTCAGACCACAAAGAAAATTGAGAACATTCAATCCATCAAAAAAGAAAAATCACAACTTTAAGTGACCTGTTATTAAGAAGAAAAAAAATAGTTTATGTCCTGTCATCTGTTGGGAATGTATATTGTCTCATCTCTAGAAGTTTCCCAGAATGCTGGACTTATTACTGAGTACAGGTTATTGGTAACTATTCTGTCTTTATTTTCTTGGTGACTACTAGAAACACTTATGAGTTGCCACTTATTATTTGTAATAATATGCATTTATGTTTTCTTCATTGTCAGGTTCTAGTGTATAACTTTATTTGGCATTCATTGAGGTTTATTCTTATTTCCTTTACCCTGAAAGTCCATCTGCTTGATGAGTGTTATATTCTCATCTTCATCTCTTACTGTTTTCCAGTTTCTCATCAAATGTCTGTTAGTGTGCACTGCTTTACTGGAGAGGTCATGAAGGAAAATGCCTGCTTGGCCTGGGAAGTTTTTTTGAGAAACTCTGCTTGTGAAATCCCTTCAGTCAGATGATTTTATTTAAAAACAATTTTTTCCTTGTAAAAACAAACTAAAGAGACCAGTCTCGCCTGAATTCTTGTAGAAATTCACATACTCTTCTTTTGAATTGGCACCATATCAAATACTTACTTGAAGCTCAGATTGGAACAGCTTCCTTTTCCAAGAAAGGAAGTGGAGTCACATATTCCACATAGATGAGAATTATAGATAAGAATCTTGAGGTGGGATCTGAAGGTGTTCCGGTGTGTTTCTGAAATACCTGGAAGTAAATCTGTCATCCAGAACCCGGAGGTGTTGAATAAAGTTGTTTGTATATCAGATAAAAACCTGTGCAATTGTTTACCAAACAAACCATCAACTTTAACATTCTGGATTGTAAATATTCAGCTTTTTAAAGCCATGGCAGCTGAGGGTTATTTTAAATATATCAGCAGCTTGATTGACAAGGCACTTGCCTGAACCAGATTCATTTTACCAGTTGACTTGAGTGCTTTCTATTTGTTGAAATTTGGCACTGCAGAAGGACGGTATTTCGCACATTAGCTGTGTTACAAATGTAACCTGCAGGGTACTTAAAAACCTTTAGATGATTGAGTATATACTTCATAGGAGGTAAATGTTTCTCTGCTCTTCAAGATAGAAGAACTGCAGAAATAGATACATTATAAATATCATAAAGGCATCCTACAAATATTTGGAAAAGAATTTAAAATTTGAACTGCAGTTTTGGTGTACAAAATAAATTTATATAAAGGCTTTATTTTAGAAGTATTAGGGATATAGGTTCTCAACACTGGCTTTAAGAAGATGTACACTAAACATTTGTTACTTGATCCTTTAGTGTGGTACAAGCTTTTGTGAGTCTTCAGAATTAAAAATTTCCTCAGGATTGTTCATGATTTTAAAAATGTTAAACTTCAAACTGTTTGATTAAAGCAGTATTTTCATTTCTTTTTTGGTAACTTCACTGTAGTATTCTTGTCCTTGGGTGTTCTAGTGAAATCATGATACAGGGCTGCAGAAGAGATAACTTTCTTTTGCGGGCCTGAGAATACCTGGGATTAAGGTTACCATGGAACTCGAAGTGTTAATAGTATGTCAAACAATATATTTGAAATGGTTTTATTGGAGAAACCTCACAACCTTTTCCTTTTCTTGAAGTGACTTGTTGAACAAAATATGAGGAAAGTAAGAAACATTTTCTTTGAGTGGTAATACTGTAATACCTTGAGTGGTAATATTATATTAATACTATAATATATAGTCTTCATGGTGATACTAAATCTGTAACACTGTGTATATGCCTGTGTTATTTTGTAGAACAGAAGTGCATACAATATAGAATATATGGAGAAGGTTTAGGGGCCTTTTTTAATTCAGTAGAAGCAAATTAAATAGTAGAGTTTGTATCGTTCTAGCGTTTGAACATTTAGCAGTGCTACTTCCAACTCTTGAACGTTCAGCCATTAATGCAAGAACTTTAATGGAGGGAAATAATCTAAAGTCATGTGTGTGAATAACTGGTTGTCTAGATTTATGGTTTCTGTACTAGCTGTTGCTGCTTTGGTTTCCTCTCAGTAGTTGCTTTACAACTTTTTCTTCCAGAATTATGAGAATTTTGTTTACCATTGGATTCCCTGTTCTATCTCTTTTTGAAACCATAATTGTGCTTAAAAGGTGTGTGCTTTTTAATTGTTGGGGACACATTTGTTAGGCAAAAATTGACAGATATTGCAAATGTAAACAATTAGTACACAAAATTCCTTTGTATCTTCACAAATATTGTGCTGGTTATTAGCTAGGGTTATTACAGTTGAAATCTTAGTACAAGTTTCTATCTTTATTGAGGCTACTTCTTTCTGGCTCTTAAAATGCTATTGAACTCTGTCATAAATGGCCTCTTTATAACTAGCACATTCCTTGGCTTCCAGACACAGCCTCAAAGAAGGGGTGAAAATAGTTGTAATCGTGTTTTCTCCAGATAGTAGAAATGTATTTTCTATTTGCTACTTTCTCTTTACAGTCTTATATATTCCCTGTGTATGTGTTGCTGCATGGAAGTACTGATCCAGCACTTGTCAAAAATGTTGGGGTTTGTATTTGTTAGATAGTGGGGTTTTTGGAGGGGGAATAGTCATTAAAACCTTGTGGGTGTTTTACTTGCCAGTCATGAACTAACATAACTGTATTAGCAGTATCCTAATCTTGCCTATTGAATAGTGGGGGTTCTAAACTATGAAAATCACTAAAGGTGTTTCTGTGCAAGGTTCAAGCTTGCTTCTGAAAAACAAGTTAGGCTTCTGGGGAAAGATAAAATTGGAATATTTTTATTGGAATTGCATATTAGACACTAAACTCATGTCATTGCATAGCAATTCAACTGTATACCCAGGAATGTCACACAGCTGAAAGGAACAGCACCTTTGAGCTCTAGACGTGTTTCAGTGAGGTAATTTGGACCCCAAACCAGATCTCATTTGCAGTATTTCTTGACTGCACAAACAGCTATGCTTTTTACCCAGAGCAGTTGTTAGGCTCCAGCTTTTCAGCTTAAAGTCATTCTCAGTGAAAGTTACAGGGCAGGATTTGTGTTTTAGTTAAATTGGCAAGACATGGCTGTTAAAAGCCTTTTTGGAAGGCAGGACATAATGGCTATAGCAGATTCTTTTTGGGGGGGCGGGGTATGTAAGTGCAGATTTATTAAAAGGCTTTAATAAGGTTTTAATAAGGCTCTAAGATTATTCTCCTGTGTCTTTATTTATGGCAGCTTTGTTAGTGGGGGACTAGCAGGTAGGAAATTCTAGTTTACTTCTGTTGGAGTGAAAGCTCAGTGTTTCCTGTTTCAGTTGTGGTGCATTTTTTTTCCACCTCTTATGAATTGCTTCGAAAACAAACACTGACTTCAAGGAAATGTGTTCCAAGGCGTGGGAAAAGAGGAAGGGTTTTGCATCTTGTGAAGGAAGAAGGGGGAGAATTTGGGTTGGTTCCCCTCTCTTTTCTCTAGTGCTGAGCAGAAACAAAAGTGAAATACATTCTCCATGGATCTTAATGCTTCATTCCACATACTGTGAAGTCACAAGCAAGGGAATGGTAAAGACTGTGGGGAGTAATAGATGATGGAATATTTCAGGGAGAATTGATATGCTTAAAACCCCTAAATATTCTTCAAGGACAGAGGCTTACCTCATGCCTGTTTAGATCCTCATGCTGTTTATTTGTATGAATTGTACCTCA
This sequence comes from Manacus candei, assembly GCF_025592945.1. Classification (NCBI taxonomy): domain Eukaryota; kingdom Metazoa; phylum Chordata; class Aves; order Passeriformes; family Pipridae; genus Manacus; species Manacus candei. The sequence goes on along the minus strand of NW_026138111.1, from coordinate 904,985 downwards.
CGTGGATTTGCTATGCAGCTTTTCCTGTGAATGCTTGCCACAGGGCACTTTTCACTGTTTCAGACTGTTATATCAATTGAGACACAAACACTGAAGCTCAAGAGCCACAAAGTTACAACCAACAGTGACTCATCCAGCCCCTCTTGTGTGGCCGTGAAAAAGTATGGCTTGTGTTCCTTTTAACTGTCTGATTAACATGCAATAAAACCTCTTGCCTTTGGGGTGTTCTTTGTGGAAAAAGTCTCAACTTGCATTTAGATAATTTCTTCTAGGCTTCCATGTGCCACTCCTGGGGATGCTGTTACTTTGGTGTCTGTTCCTGTTGCATCAGAGCTGTTGGGTTTTGACTACCCTGAGAAACTTTAAATCTGGTGTGTGGCAGGGAGGTAGGACCAGTGTCTCATTCATCTCTATTTGGGGCGAAGGACATGCTCTGTAAAAGTCTTCACTCGAATGTTGCACTGAGAATGTCAGCATCACATTCAGAATGTCAAAATTTGATTGACTTTGGAGATAGACTGTCTAGGTAGAGCGAACTGTAGTGTGGTCATCTCTCCTAGATAAGTCAGAGTCGCTCTTGAGAAGAAGTTTACCTGGACCTATAACCACTTTTTTGTTTTAAAATAAACAAAAACCACTACCCCCTTCCAGCATCAGACTGGAAAGTTAATCCCACCTGTGTCATACTTGATCCTGGTTTTGGATACTTTATAGACAGACACTCTGGATTCAGGGTGTTCGTACACACTCCCAACTGACCTGTTATTGTGGTGTTGCTGAATTGCCCCACACATTTGGAGGTTGTCATGGTCTAGGGTGAGGTACACAATTTTGTTGGGCTTACACTGAAAGTTTCTGCATTGATTGCACATATAGATGACATTTTGGAGAATAGATACAATACATACCCTTTCCTGTTATCCCTCATGTCTACTTAAACCCTATGCTATAGGAAGCTGCTGAAGGTGGAAGGATTATGCGTCTTTGTACCCTTGTTATGTGATGGTACAGTAATTTCCTGCAGCAAAGAAAGTATTAATGTAATGAAGACTGGACTGAGTTTGACAATTTTTTTTGCAAGTTATTTGTCACTGTCATATGCCAAGATGTTAAATTTTTGACTCTGACCGAAGTGTGGATTCAGCCTAAATGTGTCATAAATACACGTCCATCAGTTTCTTGAACAAATCCTCAAGAGTGGTGGATTGGTGGCAGTAAAGTTGTACAAGAACTACTGGTACACCAGATACCTATAGTGTTGTGACAAAAAGGTCTGGAAGTGGGGAAAACTGTCTTTTTCTTCCTTATTTCAAGATAGTTTTTGCTCAGTAGACTGACATTTGTAATTATTTTGCAATTTTTAAGTGTTTAAAATTTTTTAGATATTAATAATTCTTTTTTCACAAAAGAAACAATCATAATTCTTTTGTCCTTAAATGAATGGTGTTGTTACCTTGAGAAATTGCAGAAAATTATATGGAGGTCAACTCAAGTCTTTAGTCACCATCTTGACTTTTAAATTCAATTGCTTGTGAAAAATGAATCAGTGAGAAGTTGGTATAGAAGCCCTTAAATAGAAAGATGGCATATTTTATAGGCTACAAAATTAACAATTTTTTCTTACTACATTTAGTAGCTGTTTTCTTCAGTACCAAGCTGCTGGATTTTTTTCAGATGTGTTGGTTGATTCCATTGAAATTTTCATCAACTAGTGTAAAAACTTTCTCAAGAACTATTTGCTGTGGTATATTGTAGTATATGTGCTTTAGCAACATCTTCCCTTTTAATCACATAGCAAAATAAGACAAATAAGAGCTGCATATGTTCAAAAAAAGTCTTAAAGGAAAAATTGAGATTAAATGTGATGTTTTTAATACACTTGTGCTGTCAGCATGCATGAAACCTAGTATGGAAGGAGTAAGAGGAAAATATCCAGTAACTTGGAAATCATGATTTTAAGCAAGGAGGTTCCCTGGTGATGAGTTTTGTTACTATAAGTGCTTTTGGGTTTATATGATGCGGTCAGAAAATCATCTTGTTGCAAGAAATCTAATGCGTATTTCTGTTTTGAATCATCAACAATTGTTCTGGAATTGCTTTAACACTCTTAAGAAGCTTGTTATTTGTAGTGTGTGCTAATGTTGACCTTTCCTGGTGTTGCATCAAGATGCTTCCCAGCCTTCAACCCAGAGCAGTCAATTTTCTAATCACGTGCTTTCATACTAATGGAAACTTCTGTGTTCTTCACTCATAGTTTTATAACTGTTTCTGCTTTGTTGTCCTGCACGTTTTCACTTGTACTGTGTTCACAGTAACCACTGCAATAAAATGAGTGTGCTGAGGAAATGGTACAGTTCAGAGAAGGAAAGTTATAATCCCAATTCTTAATGAGCATGTTGCAGAACTTTCTAAAATATCTTAGAACATAATTTAGTAACCTACTAACTAGAACTTGATTGTGCTTTAGTAATTTAATGTTCTGCTTTGTTTGCTTATTTCCTTGCTCGTCACCAAACCACAGATTGACTTAGTCTTCTCCAACCTTGTGAAACTAGCCCATAACTGGCAGTAGGTATGTGGTTTAACTATTATGCTGAACATAAATTAATTGCAACTATAATTGATAGTACTACTAGGTTAGACTTGGAGTAACATGCAGATAGTATAAAAACAGTTTTAGAAATGAGGGAGAGGAAAGGAGACTTTTCAAGCAATCAGCCCACATTTTGATAATGTCTTTGATAAGTGAACTTTAATTATTAGCAGTCTGGGAGATGTGTCTGAAATCTAACACTTTTCTTTCAGAAAATATAGGTTTGAAAAGATGGAAAATTACTCTGACAATACCTAATTCTTGAGAGTAAGCTGCTGTTTGGGGATTTTTACCTGTTTCTAGTTTTAATGTGATACTGTAGAAAGTAGGATATACTCCCTAAATGGCTGCTTGCAGTACTGTCATTTTGTCTTGATGTACATCCTCTGCATGAGGATGTACTGGCTTTGTCTTCATTGACTGAAGCTTTTTTACTGGCTAGAAATCTCCAATTAATGCAATAACATGAATTCCCCTCTTTCCTGAGAAAATATCAAAGTTAAGATGTTGTAGAACTGTAGAATCATAGAATGTCCTGAGTTGGAAGGGCCTGCAAGGATCATCAAAGCCCAACTCCTGTATAGAATACACTATGCCATCTAATACTGAAATGATGCTGTTCTCGGTTCTCTGGCTAATTTTGGAAGGATTCTTCTTTTATGTGGTTCACACAAGTTTCCTGGAACATAGTGGGGGTTTTGTATCCATCATTGTCCTGCTATGAAACACAGAAGACAGAGCTCCCAAGGAACTGTAGTTATCAGGCTCGTCTACTAGTCACTTCAGCCTTGGAGCACCTGAAGCTTGAGAGTTAGTAGGTGTTGCCAGAAGAAAATGCTGAGGCAATGGAAACTCCTCTATCAGTGCAGCCTGAAATCTCCTTTCAGGGCTTTGTTTCAGAGAAATAGGTTAAGTAGAGACTGCTAGCCTGGTTTTTTTTGCAACCAAATCCATCTGTGAATGTTGATATACAGTGAAGCTTTTACAGAACCGGATCATTCTCATTTCATTGTTTATGCTGGCCTAGCACTTGGGAAGGCTTTTTCCTGCCATCACGAGGGCTAGGAATTGTTACAAACAGTTGCTGTTTGAAAGCTGACAGGAATCAATGGGGAAATATTGACATGGGTCACAAGTGGATGCTGGTTTTCAAGTAATTTTATCTGTAGTATCATATGTATGTGCTAAGTATGATAACTATTTTAGTTACCAGCTTGGACTCTTTGGACACTTTTTTGCTTGTAGGTCTTTCCTGTTTTCATGCTGTGTTTATTTGCAACAACAGATGCAGAGCATTTAATATACCAACATAAACTGCAAAGTGTGATACCTGAAATCATACTAAACTCTCCATTATTTGTGCTACTTAGCAGGGGAATAAGTTAACCAGTGGTATCCCAGTTGGAGGTTGATTCAGCCCAACTGAATCCCACACAGCTCTTCTGGCAGAGTGACTAAAGGAAATCCAGCTCACTGTGGTCATTTATTCCTCGCTGTTGCAACCCAGAGCTGCAGAGGCACTCCTGAACAGTCCATTCTCCAGCTGGTTTATTACCATCAGCTACTCTCCGTGTTTCCCAGAGCCCTCAGTGATAAGAAAGTGGTGTAGCAAATCTCCAGTTGGATTTGCAGGGACTTGAAGCTAAAATACTTGTGGAACCGAAGCAGTTTTAGGAAGTCACAGCCCCATTTGAGCAGTGCTGTTTCTAAGTCTGCATTGAACTGTCTGCTGCCAAAGGCTTCTCTGACTTTTCTGTGTTCATAGGTATGGAATCAGAGACCTTTGTAAGTTGACCATAGATAATCAGAAGATAGTAAGTAATTTGGACATTTCTGTGGTAACTTGGTTCACATTGCTCCATACAGGTACATTTTTCTCACTATAGAAGTACTAGGGGATTTATTCTGCCCTAGTAGTGTTTATCTAAATTATTTAAATGAGACCACAGTTGAACATAATTCTTGTGGTTTTTATTCCCCTCTTGTTAGTAAGAAAAATGAAATGCCTACCTTATGATAGAAATAGCTATCTTATTTCATGAAATGAGTGCATTAATACAACATTTTTTAAGTGTGTCCTACTATTTTCTTTTATGCTTTGATTTTTAAGGTAACTTTTGTGAAAGATTTTCTTGAATTTTTTTGTTTCTTTGAGTATTTCTTAATGCCCTTAGGCAAATTTTGCAAAACAAAATATGTTCCCATGTGATTGGTGCATTCTCAGAAGATCACTGCCAGAACTGTCCCTGAAGAGTATGGCAAATGAACTGTGGGTGTCCTGGAGTATTGTAGGAGTGGCATTTGACACTAATATTTACTGCCCCTCAGTATGGTCAGAAAGGAGATTCAAAAGAACATTTACTATCTGATGTTTTGCCAATTAGAAATGTCAGACAAGGCTTAGGAGTCAGACTGAGGACTTGAGATAAGCGAAACTCTAGTGAAATATTTGTTGCGTTTTCCTTGAAGAGAAGCCTGGAAAGGAGTCACAAGAACTTTAGTATCTTAAATAAGGTTTATGCTTTTGAAGTGAGTTCTTCAAATCTCAGTAGGCTATATAAATGCTTTCTTTAATTCACAAACAGCACTTCTATGGTATTAGGCAATGTACCTTTACAGGCTTTCTGAAGTGTTAAATAGATAAATAAATTGACAATTAAAGTCAGAGATCTGTATTTCCTGAACTGATTGGACAGAGTTCTTATTAATATGGTAGGATTCCACAAGTTGGGTTTGAAAAGCTGGTTTGTCTTTTTTTTAAAAAAATACTGAAGTAGATTTGTAGTAGAGACTATAAAACCACTGTGGAAGTTGGAAGCATGCTTCTGAAACTTAAGTTGTTTCAAAGACTCATCTCCCCACTGTCACATGTGGTAAGTGTTTGTCACCACCCCACAAACCACTTCTGTCACGCAATGAATAAGCAGAATTAAAATCGAGCTATTCTAATGAGGATGGAACCAAAGGCCTTGTGAATGTAGTTCTTTAAGTGCATGTCTATGGTTCATCATACTTAACTTTTTGACCATTTTGTTCCTTAAAGAATATACCAGTGAAGTTTTTTGTGGTACCAGAATAGCAATTCCAATGAATAGACGTGTCACGGAAGCGCCCAGTATTATCTGCAGAGGCACCAGGCGGGACCTCTGTCCCTGCTGTTGGTGTCTGAGTATCTTCTTGGAAGCATTTTGGCACTTTACTGACTTAACCCAAATGAGTGCTGCTTTGTACTGTAGACAGTTGTTTATTAAAAATTAGCGTGAAACTGGACTGTGACGGATCTTGCTGGCTGTATTGCCATCAGCTTACAACAGTCTGAACAAAATTCTTTCCTCTTCTGCCCTGTCATTACCCCCTTTCTGCTATTGAGTACATTCTCCTCCTTCTGGTCACTCTGGGCTGTAACCTAGGAAGCACTGAATCTTGTGCATCCCCCAGCAGGCTGTGAGCACACTGCAATAGCTTTCTACAGGAATTTTCTGTTGTGTGTAGGGCGGAATCCTCTGCTGAGTCTGGCACGTTTCCGTTCCTGTGATAGTTTGTTCAAAGTTCAATTTTAAAACTTCTTCCTTTACTCCTTAGTCAATTCTTCTTCCAAAGCACAAAGTAGATATTATTCTATGTAGGGGGTACTACTATAAACTGTGAAGAGTGCTCCTTATTCTTTTTGATTGCTCTCAGGACTGTACTTACATATCTTCTATTACCCATGTCACAAAACAGCTGGCAAACATGCATTAAAAACGTGGGTCCTGAAGTATTTTAGGAACAGATGTGTGTTAAAATCAATCTGTATTTCATTTTGAGACTTTGCCTTGGAGCTGTACTATGCTAATCCTCCTTTCTGGTCTGTTTAGCAGGTTGTAGAGTAGGGGAGGGTAGATCATGCAGGGGAGAAGGCAGTGCTGAACTCTCATAGCATCTCTTTCTGGAAAATGAGAGTCAATACTAGTCACTCAAGCCTTTTTGGCTTACAGCAGGTTCAAGTTGTACCTGTGAAAGTATTTTTTTGCATGCCTTTAAAATGGGCTAAAGCAAAAAGGATCATCTTACTCATGTGCTTTTTGATACATAACCTGACTTCCTCAAGCTTGTTCTTTCTCATGCAAAATAACTTTTGCTTCTAGTCGTGGTTTGTTGAGGTAGTTTTTCTTTAAACTTCTTTCTTACTTTTTTCTAAGCAGAGTCATGACATTTGTCCCATAAAAATAAGTAAGATGGAGAAAAAAAACTCTCTAAAACTCACAACCACGTTGAGATGTGGAACAATACACAAAATCATATCCGTGACTGTGTGTGGAAAGTATCATTGTTGCTCTTTGCTTCCCCCCCCCTTAATTGGAGGCTTATAGCGTATCTCAGCCTCACAGTTCACAGCAGATATAGCTGAATTAGGTGTATTAATTTCGCTATTTATAGACTCCTGGTTGCTTTCAGTCTAAGCACAAGTGGTATTTTTCATTTTGACACAGGAAAGGTCAGCGTTACATTGGACAGTGTCTTCTGTGTGCAGTGGTGTTCTTCATGCCGAGTTACAAACCAGGTTTCTCTGCCCATTGTGTTCACAGGTTATGATGTGAATTTGTTTTTAGTGTTGCAAAGACGAGTGTAGTTTGCATGGAGCCTTCCAGTAACTGTTTACGTGCCTTGTTAAGAATTGCATCTTCCTGTTCCTCACTGTACCAACGTTTTCAGATAATATATTTAGCACTTTGGTCACTGTGTGGTCAGAGACCTACTGCCCTGTCTCCAGATATTTACTGGTTTTACTTCACTGACTAATATTGCAAGTTTTTTAATGCTAATTCTGTTACTCTTTTTAGTGTTCAGGGATATAATCTGAGAAAAAATTTGAAAACTGTTACTAATTTATGTACCTTTTTTTTAATCTTAATTTACCTTGCCAATTGTCTTGGCCTTGTAAATACCACTTTTCTGGTTTATTAGACACGTATTTTTCAACTAAATTAGTGCCAAGTTTTATCCACATTTGCATAGATAATTTGATTTTTTTTTTACTATATCCAGATAAATTTCATGAAAATGTTTTTCTGTATGCAAGAGAAATGCTAAATTTTATGTTGTTTTTTCTTTTTCTCTTTTGCTTGATGGATTATTGGGGGACTTGAGTTGCCAAATTGTTTTTTTTTAAATTGAAGTGTGCTGTGAGTGTCCCAAGTGTTTTAATAGTTTTAGAACAATTCAAGATGAAAACTGGCTTTCCAAGCAGATGATCTTATTTACAATGCCCTTCTGCCTGTATGGTTTTGCATAGTCAGTGACAAACAAGATTTACATTTTTAACTAGCAAAAAACTTCCCCCTTCCCCAAAAGAATACAAGTCATGGATGTTTTGAGTCTTCAAGATGATAACAATGCCTTGAATATAGAGGGAGGGAATCATGAACAACCTTTATTTTTCTACTTGTGCAGAATACCATTCACTGGAGATGCTAAACTTGTTTGAAGCTGTGTTCAGTCTTCCTCTTGATAGTCTTACACACCACCACCAGGTCATTGTCAATAGAATGGCTGGTTTTGCAACCACTAGAGTTAAGTTTCTGAGTTCTTTAGTGTACCTTTTTAAATCTGGATGTCTGCACAATCTGAAGTAACAAGCACTGCTGACTATTCTTGTATTTTTTATTTTCCAAAGAGAACTTAGTCTTCTCTTCCTCCTCAGTTTTCAGGTTGCACAGGCCTAATTTGTTTGGGATGATAAAAGCTGTATTGCTCTTGTTATTTCCCAGGTTTCTGAAAGGCAGGGGCTGGTCTTTATTATTGGAGGTTTTGACTCTCTCAAATTTCTAGGATTTGAAATAGATGGAGGGGAGAAAAAAATTATATACTGTTGTGAGTACAGCAGACCTCCTGTCACTCATCTTAATTGCAAGTAACTTGTACCTGAGAGACAGGTGTAGTGACTTTTCCGAAGTTCCATGTCTCATGATGTATAGAGCTAGTTTCAGCTTGGTTATAAACTGCTGATGTGCTAAAAGTACTGGATAATTAGATTTTTAAACTTCATCACAGTGAATATTGTAAAAGAAGAGAAGAGGGTTTTTTTTCTGAGTGACCTTCTTCATCAATGAAACTAATACCTTGTGATGTTTGTTGAGACTTTAACATGAATCTTTTATTTCAGAGGTTAAGAAGATTATCAACAAAATACAGAACAGAGAAGATCTACCCAACAGCCACTGGAGAAAAAGAAGAAAATGTTAAAAAGAATAGATACAAGGATATATTGCCATGTAAGTCTGATTTACATGTTAATAGAAGACAAAGGAAAGTGCTTGTTATTCTTCATGTATTTTGAATTTTACTATTTAGTTACCACTGAAAGGCAAAATTGGAGATAATTTACTGAAAGATAACCTTCTTAAAATTTGTATTTTTAACTCGGAAGACAAAGTGAATGAACATTCTTATATTTTGAGAGAGAGGTATCACCTGAAGATAAAAGTGCTGGTTCTGAAGCCATATCAAGCCAGCACTTTCATTTCAGCTCAGAATAGTTGAGAACTTTGCAAGGTGCTTAAATGTATTTTTTCCTTAGAAGCACGTTATTCATGGTACAAAACAAACAAGTGGCAGCATAAACTCCAGATGAAATTTTACAGAGCCTTAAAGCTCTGTAAGTTTGAAGTAAAATAGATCTTTTTTCGGTTGGTCGTATCCTACAAATGGTGTTGAAGAACTTTCAATGCTGGATTAACTTTCGTTTCTATTTTGCTAGAGCCTAAATAAAATTCTGTTAATGTGTGGACATAGAAAAGTCGTAGAAAGGAGTCAGAACAGAATTTAAATTTTAAGACCACCAATGTGTGGATATAAGATTGTCTGTTGCAAGCTCACTTTGTGTAGCTCATGAGGCCGTGCATTTCCGAAGTTCTTACCATGCCCTTTGATATGAACAGCTGACAGTGAGATTAAAGGCTTCTGTGCTTCCCAGGTCAGCAACAGGTATATTTTGCTCTGCTCAGCTTTCTCTGTATTGTTAGGAGGTTTACAACTAGTTTGCAGTAGAAAATGGTTTTAAGCATCATTAGCTTTCACTTTCAAAATGTGTTCTAATAATAAACTCCAGTGAATTATTGTGTTTAAGGTTGTTGTATACCTGTGTGCTGGGTTTTTCTAGTGCTGAAATTTTTACTGTTTATTAGTGCTTGGAGCAACAATTCAAGCAGTAAACTTTAGCCTGAAGCCAAGGCCCTAGATTGTTTAGCAAATTGGGCATGGTGCTTGCTGCTGCATTGAGAAGGAAATATGGATGTGTTTAGATTTTGCTGGGGGATGGACATATAACATAGATCACATCTTGAAGAGTAGTGTGTCACTGAGCTGAACTGCAGCAAAATAATTAAATATCATTGATGTTTTTGTCTTTGTTTCGGGTTTTTTTTAGTTGGGAGGAAGTGTTTAATAGATGGAGTGAAAAGAGAGAGGAAGTGGTTATTGTCATCTTCTTAGCAGTGGTTATACTCTTTCTTCTGTCCTGGCATTTTGGTAGATCATGAACAAAACAGCAAAATCATGGTAGCACCCAGGCTGTTGGGGAGACAGTAACACTACAGCAGTGAATGGCTGCAACTAGAGCAGCAGATCTGCATATCTTTCATCTGCATGAAAATAAAACCTGAGTCATTGGGATCACAGCTCACAGTGGGGAAATGAATGAACCTCAAAGCTGACATAGAGGAAAATTGAAGGCATATTTTCAGTTCTCACTCATACAGTGAGAATGTCTTCAAACATCCAAGGTTTTCAGCAATAAATTGATGGGAGACCAGCTTGACAGAAATGAGAAGAACCAGGAGAAAGGTGATGATACTTTGCCTATCTCTCGTAAATCCAGGAAAGAATGTACATTTGTAACTTAATCGGAGATTAGGGCTATGTTTGTCAGAAATTGCTACTGTTACCAGAGAGATCGGTTCTAACTCAACACTGGCTTCAGAGTAAAAGATGCATGTTTCTGTTACAGTTTACTAAGCCATCTTAAATGATAGTTAAATGAAACATGGTGTTCACTGGTCACCTGAAGAACCAATTAGTCATCGGGAACTGAACCTTTAAGTTACATAACAGTATCCAAGCACTTAATCTTCTGAAGCTGAAACCTGCAATTATTTTTTCTTGGAGAATTCTGTTCCAGACCTAAAACTCTGTAGCAACTGAGCTGTGGCACATAAAGAGAGGCTGGAAATGTTGACATTTGAAAACTGCTGTAGAGTTCTGGATCTACTGGACTTGGAAGATAGGATCCCTCAGTAGCCTGCTACTTTAATTAGTCTGTTCTGCCACTTAAAAGCAGCTTTTAGTATAAAGCTTGTGACAGTACTGCATGCTTAGAGAGTGTTCTTGCTTTAACCTTCTATGTATCAGAGAGTAATACAGTTAATGGGTTTTAGATTTCTCTAGGCCTTTATGTGAGTGTGTTGTCTTTAGAATCTGTGATCTAAAAGTCTTGTGCTTTTTTAGGAAGCCTTTCATTGTAACGCAGATATTTTTTTGCATGTTATGAGAAGCCTGGCAGAAAAATTTTACCATCTTGCAAGCTTTTTGAAAGACCTTTTTGTATAGAAGTTACTCTTAGCATGTAGTTCTTGTAGGCATGATTCATTGTTTTATTATCAGTGGTGTTTTGACAAAACAAACCCCCCAACTTAACCATATTTGCTCTTTTGAAATATATTTGTTCGTTGTTTCTTTTTCTTGAATTTAGGTCTAATCAAATGCTTAGCAGCTGTTCTGTGGTTGAGGAGTTGACCCTGGGAGCAGCAAGTAGCCTAAATTGCTTGAGCAGATGCTGTTTCTGCAGATACTTCTATTCCCCCATTTGAAGATAATTTTTTTCTTATCTGGATTTATGACTAAAGGAGCCTCTATTGTAGAGATAGAGTGAATGATTTTTGTGTCATAGCTAGGAAGTATTGTTGTCAACAAGAGCTGGAAGGACTGGTGAACCTGCCAACCACCTACCCCTTTTTAGTAACAATCAAGTATTAAAGATGCAGGGGGTTTTTTTCAATGCCAAAAAGAATACCAAAATGTTTAGTTTATTCTGTCAACAAGTAATAAGGCTATTTTTAAGACTGCTGGGGATTTTGGTCTCCAAAGAGCTGCTGTTTTTATAAGCAGCTTTCTCTGAGTCAGTCAATAATGTTTGAGGCAGAAACTTGACATGTCAAAACCCCTTAAATGAAGGAATCTGCTGCTTTCTAGTTCAGAAGTGCCCCAGCAAAGTGCCCAACCCAGTGTTTGGGGGATAGAGGTCAGTCTGCCTGAGCAATAAACCCCAGTCAAGTTTCATGTTGTAATACCTGACAAAGTACTCCTTGGCAGAGACTTTAAGACCTGCCAGCTGCATTAACTCTGCACTGGCATTTTATTCTTTCTGCTTTCCATAAGTGTGCCTTTAATTCTGACCGTCATGATCTGTGTTAATGTTGTGTAGCAACAATTAACTACAATTTTCATGGCTTCTCATTAATTGATTTTTGACTCTTTGTAATGATGCATTCTTAGAATTCCAGGAGATGGTACACTGTGAACTTGAGCATCAGAAGCATCACATAGCAGTAGGAGCTGCTCTGCTTATCTCTACCAGAGTTGATTTATTCATAAATTAAATTAACTGACTTGCTTATGTGACTAACCTTTGGGAAATGTTCTTTAATGTACTGTATATATATTGTATTTACTGTTACATACTCATTTACCTGTGTTGTAATTCTTGTTTAAAAAAACCATTATTTTCCTTTTAGTTGATCATAGCCGAGTTAAACTGACCTTAAAAACTCCCCCACAAGATTCAGACTACATCAATGCAAACTTCATTAAGGTATGTATTACTAATTTAACAGTTCTTGAATTCTTTTTTGGCTTTTATTTTTTGTCAGTACAGTTTTAATATTAGAGTATAAAATGAGAATTTAAAGCTGTGAGGGAAGATATTCTTTTATTATGACTTGAATAAATTTGCAAACATGATGCCATTTCTAACACAATTTTTAAAGCTTTGATATAACTCTTAAGTGAAAATATAAAATACTTTATTTTAAAGTGGCAGGCAAGCAAATTGGAAATTTATACCATAGGAAAATTGAGATGCAGTTGTTGTGTTCAGATGCAGTTGTTAGTGATAAAAATACCCCATTTTAACACTGTTTTTAGGGACTATAAATGAGGTGTTTGACAAAATGTGTATATTAATACACACTTCTTGCTGTTCATGGCAAAAGTGTGCCAGTGGAATTATGACTAACATTCTAAAAGAGAAGCCAGAATTTGACTAAAAGCCAGTTTTGTTTTCGAAGTATTAATGTCTTGAGCTGTCTCTGTACTTTATTCTGATGTTTTTACCCAGCATTTATTATTCAGAAACAGGTATTCCTGTAATTCTCCCTGCTTGAATATTTAGCTTGAAAGGCTGAATATTAATTTCTTCAAGATTTATATAAAACAAATTTCAAAACTTTGTATTTTTTAAATGTATTAGTGGGAGCAGGGAACTTAAGTTTGTTCAACAGGATGCTTTTTAGCAGAAAGATTTTCAAATTTTCATTACTGAATGTTTGAAGAAAAAAAAAGAGGACTTATAGGGAATCTTCAGAATCTGAACAGAACATACAGAAACTTGTTTTCTGTGACAGACTTTGGCAGTGCTGTAGCTGTTGTAATCTTGGGCCCCCTTGAGATGACCAGCAAAATTCCCACTAATGTAATTGGGACTCATGTTTGATATTCACCCTTCCTGTTGTATATCAAAAAAAGGATATTCTAATTTTACATTATTATAACAGAAAACCTCTTTCATTCAGTGCAGATAAATTTTCTTTATAAACATTAATGGTTCCTTTGTGCAATCCCAGGGAGTCCATGGGCCAAAAGCATATGTTGCTACGCAGGGACCCTTAGCCAACACAGTTATAGACTTCTGGAGGATGATATGGGAATACAATGTTGCTGTAAGTACCTACTGAAAAACTGGGTGTTACCTTATAACATAGCAGTTGTCTATTTTTTGCCCAAGTTGACTTTCATTACCAAAAAATATTGACAGTGATCTTGTTCATTTACTTCCCAAATCTTGGGTTTTGTATTTTAAATAGCATTCTATATGTAATTAATATTATTTATTCAATTTAACGATGTAAATTCAAAGTAATAATTTTATTGAATGAATGTTAAATTCTTCGTGTTTATGAATAGGTTCTTGCTTGGTTACATCTGTCCCATGGGGGACCTTACAACTCTGACTTTATGTGGACTGACAAAATCAAATACAGAAGCAGCATGTGAAGCAAAAAAACCCCACTTACTTTTCTATTTATGCTAGTTTGGGATTACTTACTGATTTGTATATTCTACAACTATTTATTTACAAACAGCTATTTTCAGGAATACTGTTAAAATTGCATATGTTCAACAAATTATTTCTGAAAATATTTTTTTGTTTTATCAAGCACATAAATCATGGCTTACTGTAACAAATAGCTTACCTGTTGGTGCATTTTTATTGTGCTATTCACAGTAATGTATCAAAAATAGCTTCACTTAAGAATTTTTTATTCTTGGTCCTTTTTTGGGTGCTTTTTTGGGGGGTTTGCTCCTATTTTTTGCCATCTGTGTCACTTTAAGCAAATATAGCTATGTTTCTTCCAGTTGGCAAATGATTCTATATTTTTATGATTAAGTTTAGAGTTTACATTCAGGCTGAATAAATAAAATTTGTACAGGATTACAGTGAATTTGAATTAAGTAGCCTTAATATGTTGTATTAGTGATGTAGATTTTGCAAAGGATGAAACTTTGTTACTTTTTTAGAAGTAACAGAGCATGCCTATGCAGGTAGGAAAATAGTATTAATTAGTCTCTTCCGTAGTAGCTAATTAAGGAGTTTCAGTATCTTCCTGATAGAAGCAAGTAGGGAAGTGTTGGTTGAAGTTACTTGATCTAAAACCAGCTGACTTGGAACATCTTTTTTTCTTTTCAGATAATTGTAATGGCCTGTCGAGAGTTTGAAATGGGAAGGGTATGTATCCTAACTGCAAAACTGAATGAATTGTGCTCGTGTGGGGCAATACTGGTGAAGCTTCATATGCTAAATCCATAACTGTAATAATATTAATATGTTAGATGGAATGAGAATGCCTATCCTTACATTTCTGTCCATAGGAAACAGTTAATGAGTCTGCATTTCTTTGCTCCATTTGTAGTGTTACTTTATTATTTAGGTGTCATCTCAGTGGAATATGTGTTTGTACACAGAACTGTACCAATGGTTTGTTTCTGGTCATGTCACTATGGAAAAAACGTGTCTTGCTCTTTGTGGGATGTGGGCCAACTGTCAAAATCCTGAGTCCTTCTGAATTTCCTGTCAATTGATACAGCTGCAAAAACAATTTTTTTAAAATCTCTCTGCTTTATTCTTATGACCTTAGAAGGAAAAAAAAAATGGTCCAGAATTGTGAATTCACAGCTTTCAGAAAAAAACTAAGCTTTCATTGCTCCCCTCTGTTTGCTGCAAGCTTGTGCATGTGTGTAGGCAGACGTGAAGTTCACGTCCTAATTTACATAGTGTCTTTTGGCTGTACTTACTGGTCAGCTGGGGTCTTGGTTTTGTTTTCCTTTTGTTATCCAAAAGAAACGTTATTTTACTATCTTAAAAGAAGTCCAGAATAAGGCATTCGGGGTTATCATTTTGTCTGCTCTGCTTCTGTTAATCATCATCCTTCAGTGCTATGCATGAATTAAATCAGAATTCTTTGCTTTAACAGAAAAAATGTGAGCGTTACTGGCCTCTGTATGGAGAAGCAGCTGTAACTTTTGGACCATTTCGTGTTTCTTGTGTAAGTATAAAGCTTTATAAATTAATTTTGTAAGGATTTAGTGCTTTTGTACCTTAAAATAAATGTTCAACAAATGGTTTATATTATAAAAGAAGTACTTTTCTGATCATTCAGTACTAAATTTTGCACAAGGATTCTCAAAGGAATGTGCACATTTAAGCTGTGTGGGTTTTTTTGAACCCCCCACGATTGTTATGTTTTCTTTTTTTAAAGTAGGGAACCTGTGTGCCTTGGTCTTATATCTTTGTAGTTATTACTTCTTCAGCTTTACATATGTAGTCTTGAATGTCTGTACCATACTCAAGAAATCAAATACTCATGCAGTTGTTTTGTCTGTTATGACTTGTGTGTTCTGAAGGTGCATGAGAAATGAAAATGTCTTCTATTGTTGCTTTTAAAATCAAAACAAAAATGAGTAGTGGGTCTGTCTTTTCCTGAAGGACTCCTAAGGGATAACTGTAAGAGAAGTCATGATGCAATTGCCATTTACAAAAGGAAATAGCAGAAACTGACTCCATTAATTGTGAGGTTCTCAGGGTATGGGTGAGAATATGGCATGTGGGACCATAGCCACCAAAATCAAAATGATCAGCATTCCTTAGGTGTGGGATAGTATCCAATTTACCTTTGTCCACACCTGTTTATGTATCTTTATTCCTTCCTGCTTTAAATGTGTTTCTAGCCTGTTTGTCCAACTTGTAGCTCTTAGGGCTGTGATCACATTCCAGGTGAAACCAAGGTCCATCCAGCCCATCTCTTGTGTTCAATGACAGCCTAATGACCTAAGGGAAGAGAACAGAGAAACCATGTATAGGATGATCCTTCTCCTTGTACTTGTCAGCTTCTAGCAACAGACAAACAGACTTCCTTAGTTGAGTGTGTCCCTGTATTGTCCATACTTTTATAAATCAGGCAGTGCATGATTAATTTGATAATTTTTTTGTTTGAGTTTTGCTTTTTGTCACCTGCTCTTTCTGACGTTGGCATCATGTTGTTGGAAGAAAACACTTCCCCGTGTCTTTATTTTTAATCTTGCCACAGAGTAGTTTAATCAATGTCTACCTTGTGCTGTTAGTTACTGTTAGGGTGGGAATGAAACATGGCACTGAAGTGATGAGCATGGCTCTCCTTAATGTGAATGATCTTACTGGGAACTTTTTACACTGGAGTTCATCATTGGCCTTAGCTGTTCATAGTCTAAAAGAGTAGAATTGATCCCTTCCAGGTTGATCTCAAAACTGTTTTTTACTTCTTAAATAAATTACGTGGGTTTGGACAGAAATTGCTGCTGTTTTCCAGTTGAAGTGTTTTAAGGTGTTCAGAGAGAGCTAACATGCCAGTTTATTGAGCTACTAATACTACTTTGAAATAGTCTACCAAGAATTAAGTACACTTCAAGTTCATCTTGTCAGGAAATATATATACTTGCAAATTTTAGTCTGTAAAAAATCTGAGTAGCCTTTTCCTACCTTAAATTGATTTAAATTTGGCTGGTTTTTTCCCTGTACCTAGTGGTATTGGAGGAAAGGGTTTGTGTGTATGGTGTAATTGCTTTCTTGACCACAGCTGAGAATGTATTACCTGTAGGTCCACAAGTGTCCATGGGCTCTGTTGCTATGCACCATCTCCTTTAAACCCACAAGGTGTTGCAATTGTTCATGGGAAATGGTAAATTCCCAGTAGGAGACAGAAATACATTAAAGCATATATGCAATCTCCTAAATTCTCTGTGGGTAGCTGTAAGGCTAAGCTTTTCAAGGCAACTTCAAATTCTGATGTTACTGATATTTTAAGTACAATAATATTGTTTGATGTCTGCAGTATAAACTTTCCTTGGTATTCCAAAGGCAGATTTGAAAATTCTGTGAACCTAGAAGCCAGGCTTTTTAGGCCACAACCAAGATAATTAATGATTCATTCAGATGCACCCTTAACTGAAAATAATGAAAAGGGGAAAAAATTAAAGGAGATATCACAGGATAGTGATAAGAAGCTGAAGTTTACACAGCAAAAGTGTTATAGAGAGATGGCTGTGGAAGGCAATCTCTAAATTAAAAGTATAGAGAAATAAACCAAAAGAGATACTTAGAAATATTCTTACAAGATTTATTGATGGTTTCAGGAGCAGACTAGACATTCATTTCAAAATTCACATTTTTAAGTAAAAGGAACTTCTTTCACACATGTTATGTAGCAAACTTAGTTGCTGGTAATTTTATGTTTTTATTGGCCCTCTTGAGGAAATCATAGATACAAAACCAGTAAATTGAAAAAGGGCATCTGAGTTAAAAGTTGGAGTTTTTAGTTATATCCTGTATGCTGCATATTGATTCCCCTCCCCCAGTTCATTACTGTTTTCTTGTGTTTAGGAAGCTGAGCAAGCAAGAACAGATTACTTCATTAGAACATTATTACTTGAATTTCAAAATGTAAGTATATGGTCACTTCTGGTCTGACCTTCAATGATTGCTCAAAGGTCTCTAAAAAGATACAATGGTGGAAACTCATAAAAATATCTTCACTTCTTTAGATGCTGACTCTGCATGTGTATAAATCATGAAGTTTAGAAGTGATGTTATAAGCTTAGTATATAAGGGAAGAGTAGTGAAACTCTTTGTCTTTTATGTATGTTCTTGTTTATCCTAAGGTGTGTTATGCTATTGAAGACCATATGGTAACAACTAAAAAGTTTCTGCCACCCTAGGAGAATTTCACTGTTTAATCCAATTGAAAATATGATGACAAACTCAGTCAAACTTGTAAAAAAAATCCTGTTTCTTCTAGTTAGCATCTTTTTGGGTAAAGTCTGTGTGCTTGTTGGAATTTGCCTTACACTTTGATTTATTATCAAGAGGAAATCAGTTTGACTGAAGCTTGATTATATTCAAGAAAGAACTTTAGTGTTTTAGCTTAAAAGTGGCAGTAAAAAAAGGACTAAGAAGATTCTTTTTAATTTTCAATTTTCATATAAAAAACAAATTCAGATATGTTTTTTTGATAGTTCTGCTAATGTGAAAAATCACTGGTCTTTTTAAAAGTAATTAAGTGAAATTTCTTGATGGACCTTAATAGGCAGCTGTAATTCTTCCTTTTTTCTGATGACCTTGGTTTTACATAATCATCTGGATTTTAAAATGTGGGTTTTCTTAGGCTGCATTGTCTCTAGTTTTTACTACCTATGGCATTTCCACAGGTCTGGGAAAAGTCAAGCATCAAAAATAGATAACTTTCCATGCTCAAGAGGCTGCTATGTTGCTTCTTAAATAACTAAATAGAAGGTAGCTTAGGTCTTGAAACTTGTAGCCTGTAACACTGATCAGAAAATTCATGCCCTCCAGTACATTACTTTGAAGGGTATACTGCAATCCAGAGGTGTGATCACAGCATGGAAAGGTGCAGTAGAACTGCCTACCAGTTCTACTGGTAGCTGGGGATATCATTATCATTGGATAATGATGAGGAAGAGGATTTTCAGGGATTCAAGTAGCTGAGTAACTAGGCTGTTCTAAAGCCTGCTTCCTACCCTGTCTTTAGTACTATTGTAGCTCATATTACTAGAACAAAAGTGTACCTATTGTTGTGATCCATACTTAAATACAGTCTTAATTATTTCTCTCATTTTCTTAATTTCCCTCTGAGCGTGAGCACATGCACACACACTGTATTTTGTAATATGACAAAACAACACCTCCCTCCCCCCTGCCTTTTCTTTCCCAATGTAAGTTACTAAATTACAATTAGAAAAAGAAATTTTCATGTGGTCTTTCCCTTTCTTTCTCCCTTTCCAAGTTTATGACTGCAAAGACGTAGAATCTTTTAACGTGGTCCAGTTTTGTGGGTCCTTTATCCCATGGGCTTCTCTGTACTGTCCCATAGTTCATCTTCTTATGCATTAGCAGCCCTCAAAATACTACTTCAGAATTCCTCTTTTGTTTTTCAAAGTAATATAAACTGTAAGTATTTTTAATACAGTAAATGACTTTGCTTGTCCACACAAAAAGTGAAGGTTCATAGAACTACTTCTTTCATACACACTCAAATGTGTGCTGTCATTAATGCCTTTCTCCCTGCCTCTCCCTTAGGAGACTCGTAGTGTCTACCAATTTCATTATGTTAACTGGCCTGACCATGATGTCCCTTCATCTTTTGATTCTATTCTGGACATGATCAGCTTGATGAGAGAATACCAGGAACATGAAGATGTACCAATTTGCATACACTGCAGGTATCAAATATATTTATTTTTTCAAATTTATGTATGTCTTTGTTTGGTTCTAAATCAGAATTTATTTGTTTACTTCAGTTTAAAAAAATTCCTTGAGTCAAAACTTAATTCAGAATCATACAGCCTTCATTTTCTTAAAGCTGATGCCACAGTAAGATTTTGCTTCTATTTCAGTTTAAGACAGAATATCAATCAGAAAGAATGAACCTTTGAAAGGGAAACCATTTTGTGGTTCTTAAGACATGTAAATCCTCATGAGGACAAAATAGACCTTGAAGATGATTGCAAATCAGTTATGGAAGTGAAAGCTCCATTCGCGATAGGAGAGACTACAGAGCAGGTGCATCACTAAGAACTCTGTCTTTTAATATGACAAAAAGCATCTTTAATGGGCAGACTGTAGTTTCCAGCTGGGAAGTCTTTGCTTCTAAGCAACTATTTCATCCTTGACCTGAAATTTGCCTGACAGAAGGACTTGAAACTGAACTGCTGTGAAGATATTTTGGTGAATTCACAGTTTCTGATAATTTATCTGGAAAATTTTTGCCTATGATACTTGATGCTTTTTAAAGCAACAAAAGTTCATGTATTATGTCAGGAAAATAATGAATTCAGATTTATAAGCCAGGAAATGTCAGTTGTTGGGGCTTATAAACTCTTTAGAGTTTAGTTATTCTCCTAAAATGCATAGAAGTGTACTGACTTTAGCTGCATTCTTTTTAAACTTGTCACTCTTAAGTAATTGAGAACTAAACCCATAAAAAACTTACTTAGCACTGAAATCTATTTCACTTTGTCCTGTTTCTCTTGAATGTCAATATAGTTGTAAATGTTGGCTCTTTACAACAGTGTAATTATAATGTAGTAGATATGCATGAATTATAACTTCATGTGTAAAATGGGGGAATTCATGCTATTAGGAAAAATAAACGTGATAGTTGATTGCCATTTTTATAACTTTGATATTTATGTTTTTTAGTTAAAAAGCAGAAAATATAGATGTAATACTAAATCAGAAAAATGCAAAAAGTCTTTAAATATATTCTGTTCTGCCATTTAACGTGTCTGTCATTAAACTTGGACAAGATCCCTACCGTTGAAGCTAACTACCATGGTATTACTGTGGTAACTGGTAATAGTGTGATGAAAGAGAGAGCAATAAAATCGTCAGCACTGAAGCATCTTTTGTGAGCACTGTTCCAAATGGTTATGAAAAACTTGCATTAAAAACTTCAATGCTCCATTTTGCGCTGCTGATTTTTTTGTTTGTTTGTTTTTGAGACACACCATAGTGTCAGGTTGAGTGAGCTTAAAATGATAGTTGAGGGATTTGGATAATTTTTTTTTAATGTGGACTCTGGAAATATAAAGCTTAGAGTGTGTTTTTAACAAACTAAAATAATTCCTAACACATAACTGTTTATGTTCATAGTGCAGGGTGTGGAAGAACGGGAGCCATCTGTGCCATAGATTATACATGGAATTTACTTAAAGCTGGGGTAAGGAATCTTAAAAGTTTTGTGGCATTCTGTAATTGCATAACTGTGATTGATTGAGCTTCCAAGTGTTCTAAAATAGTGAAATGTTTATGACATCCTGGAACTCCCTTGAGAGGTTGGATGTTTAGTTTCATTGCATTCATGCTTTAGTATGAACTTACTTTCCTTTAACAATGAGTTTTTATCTAAAAAGGTCACTATAAAATTCCAATTTTTAAAAACTATATTTCAATATAAAGTGATTTTTCAAATTCAACTTTCTTAGTCTCTCTGATTAATGTTGCAGCTCCTAAAGACTGATATTTCAAATATGAAGGGATAACTTCATTCTGGGATTTTTGGATAATGAAACATCATATTAATGACTTTGAATGTCTCATTTTGAAAATACTTGAAATGCTCTCCTCTGGTCTAAATCAAATGTCAATTTGGAGTTGCTTTTAAAAAAAAATTAATAGTTGCAGTGTGGAGAGAATAGATCAGCTTTAACTACGAAATTAGACTTGGTTTTGGATGTCTAACAGCTTTTGTATTGTTTTTCTGGCAATCAACTATGTTAATCTAATTGACTTGCTTCTGTATTTCAGAAAATACCTGAAGAATTCAATGTATTTAATTTAATACAGGAAATGAGGACACAAAGGCATTCTGCAGTGCAGACAAAGGTATAGTTTGTTTTAAAATGAATGTGATAATATATCATTATTCTTTGTTAAGGTCTTGTGCACTAATTTTTTTCTGGTAATCTATTGTAGGAGCAGTATGAACTTGTCCATCGAGCCATAGCACAACTATTTGAAAAGCAACTGCAAAAATATGAAAGTTGTGCAGACTGGAAGATTGCAGATGGAGTGGTATGTGTCTTTCCCATATGAATTTCAATCAGCTGTAGCTGTTACCTTCTGATCAAGATTTTCCTGTGAAGTCTAGTTCTTAAAGATAAGTGTTCAGTGGTGTTAAGGCACATAGAGAACTTGTTTGAACTGCAAATGGTTTTTGCTGAGCAGGGACAGCTGGTCTATACTCAATTTGCACTGAGGACTTGGTTGTAAAAGTTGAGTCAGGTTATTATAGGAACACTTACAATACACACCAAATGCATTTGCAGTGGGGGAAGAAATGGAAAGAATTATAGTCTGGATGAAATGGAGGACTCTTAACTCAATATTGAATTGTGAAATGTGCCCTTACCTTGGTGAGGTGACAGTAGTTGTCAACTGATCTGTTGCTTGAATTGTCAGTATTTAGCCCAATTCTGATATATTGACAGCAAATGAAATTTTGTGGAAAGGCTGACCTTCTGCAAATTGCTTTTTAAACAGTGTGATGAAGAGCAAGTGAAAAGTAAAACTCCAGCCTATATATACATATATTTGTATACAAATATGTGTATCCATATGTTTGCATACAAATAAAAATAAATTAACACACACAGTGTGTATATCGGTGAATTCTGTCTGATCTATGTTTAGGTTAAACTCCCTAAAGGGGAAAACCTTTACTGAAGTTTTTTCTTCCTTCCCCCCAGTGTGGTGTTGGGCCCAATTTTAAAGCAGGAAATAGGTGTTAATCGGATTCTTCACCTGAGACTTGGGTATTGAATGACATTGCTTCTGCCTTGACTTGGCCCAACAGTCTTGACAGAGTTGAGCAGGAATAGCAGTGAATGATCTTACTGAGTTCTGATGTCGTGTTGAAGTACTGTTTGCACTGGAATATATTGGGGGAAAGAAAAATAAGTTTAAAATGCCTTTTTCAGGAAGCTTCGTGCTCTATCCTTTTAATAAAGGAGAAAAGAAGTGGAAAAAATAGTGTTTTTCATTGGTAATCACAGTATTTGAGAATTTTTTCTGTTTTTCTGTACTTCAGCTTTAAATTTCACGCCCCCTTTAGTTTTTTTCCCTATTTTATGTTTAGGTATGTCTTCTTGTCTGCTACTGGGCACTATATGAAAAGTGGCTTTTTTGAATCGATATGTTCTTTCTCTCCCACAGTCCAGAACTCTGTATCATCCTTCATCCCTGACTGTGTTTTGTGTCTTCAGTGATTCTATCTGTCCCTTCAGTACCTAATTGTTGTAGATTCCTCAGGTCTCTGAAGGGAGTATGAGTAGTAACTTCAGGACCCTGTGAAATATCTGGAAGCAATTTTAAATCTGCTTTTATTAACAAGCATTGCTTTAATTTTAGGGGTTTAGCTGCTCTATACTGTGCTTTCTAGGAAGTCTGTAATGTTTTTCATTCTTGGAAAAAAGGCATACATCCTTCTCTTAACTCCTAAGAATTTATATCAGTTAATGCAACACTTCTGGAATCTTAAGTCATGATGAGAAGCCTGTGGACTAAATGAAATATCGATAGTGCATGCTGCTTTTATTAGTTACAAGTTTGATTAAGCTGATATGTGAATTTTTTTTTTCCTGAGGAATGAGTATGACAGGGTTTGGAATGTGCAGATTTATTAGCTTTGTACATAAGGGATTTCTAGTTACTTGAGTTTTGGTCATAAAATAATAGGTAGATCAGTCTACTGTATCTTCTGATTATTTGACTTTCATTTGACCTGTGTCTGTGCTCTTATATAGAATCACAAAAGGTCTTTTATTTGCCTATTACTATATATACTCTATTACTTATTTATGTATTCCAGAACATGAGTAAGGCAGTGGCACAACAAACTGATACTGTTTCTGTAACAAAGGCAAGTGCTTTCTGTAGCAGAGCTTGAGAGATTTGCTGGCTGAGTAATAAAACAAGAGCAAATAGATGATGGGTGGGTAATGTGCATGGAGGTGAGACAGGGAGAAATACCAACTCTGAATGGCAGTGATGGAGTTTGAGTTCTGAGTTTTCTTGGATATAATCTTGGTTTGTAATCAGTAAGTTGAAAAGGAAATAGAGTTTTAGCAGCTATTTGGAAACTAATAAGAGCATGGAACGTAATGTCATTGTGTGGGTACCTTGCAACTGGAATACTGTCTGCGGGTCAAGTCTGCTTATCTCAAAAGTATATTACAGAATTCAAACATTAAAAACCTGGACAAACATCAAAGGTTGTTCTTTGGATGGAGCTTTGAGTATTTCTGCAGAAAGCTTGATGGGAAAAAGGTCTCATAGGTAAAAATTTTTTGTATCTAAAAATTTGGTACTTTAATTTGCTATTGTCCATTTGTTAGGAAATTTGCCTTCAGGGAATTAACTGGTTTAGGAAAGTCTTTTACCTCACATATGCCGTTTAATGTTTTCTTGGTAGCTTTAACCAGATTCTTAAAACTCTGAGACTTACTTGAGACAGTGTTTTTGCTATTCTGAAAAAGCTCCCTTTTCTTCTCTCCAAGGGTGTTATGTAGTATCTGTTGTATATAAGGTCTGATTTTCCCTGGAAAGTTTTTAGTTTGCTTTCTCTTAAAAACGAAACAAGCGTTCTGGAATGTATCTTAGTTTAAAAGCTGATTCCGATGCAGGAATTTTTCAAATAACTTTATTAAATACAATGTAATATTCTAAGGTTCCTTCACAGATCTTACTCTGCCTGCAGATGCTACAGTAACTGTGGAATCTTGAACATGTGAAGGATTTTAATTATGTCCAGTGGAAACAATTCCAAATAAAATAATGTGCTTACTTTGGATATATTACTGTTAGTTAAATAGGAGATACTACGGGGCTGAATGGGAAGTGTTTCATTTAT
This sequence comes from Manacus candei, assembly GCF_025592945.1. Taxonomy (NCBI): domain Eukaryota; kingdom Metazoa; phylum Chordata; class Aves; order Passeriformes; family Pipridae; genus Manacus; species Manacus candei. The sequence goes on along the minus strand of NW_026138111.1, from coordinate 880,121 downwards.
TCTATTTTGATAATAACTCTGAAGAGCTGGAGTGCTCTGTAGGGTTTGGTTTCATGGTTTTGTTGTCCAATTGCTGTTCTCATTTCAAGCAGTGTTTGGAATGAATTGAGTTACCGAGGCCTTTGTAAGCAGGGCTTGCCAGTAACATCACAGTAAAAAGTTAATCTGATTGGCAGCAAGCACAGTATTCATAGGGAAGTAGCTCAGACACAATCCTGAATGTGTGTTCCTGTGAACTTGCCAGCTTTGCCCTGCTGGAAACAATAACGTAAAAAGTCAACAACAAGACATGCAGTGTTTGAAAAGAGACTTACAGGGTTAGAATTTCTGTTAGGATTTGATAGAAAGATTCGAAACCATGTAGAGAATGCATATATGATATACTATAGTAATTGTATACTCTTACCATAGAGTTATACATATTGTAATGTATAGAACTACAGATGTACTTAAAATAATACTAAGTATGAAAAGTAAATGAAATGAGAAAAGCTCTGCTCAGATACCAGTACTTTCAACAGTCCCCCCAGTAGTCAAATTTCAGAGTGAAAAATTGCTACTCAGGAGCAATTTTTCTCTGATAAGAAAATAATTCAGATGCTAAATTTGATAATTAGAACTAAACACACACCCCCTTAGTAGTACTCTTAAATTTGCAAAAAATTAAACTGGAACAGTCTTGGACTCAGCCCCTTTCACACTGGAATTTTTGATCATATTGTCATGTATTTGAAGTCAATAACTGTGCTTTTTGCCATCATTGGTTTTGTTAGTACTGCTGTGAAAATATAACACTTGGTATTGTGTTTGGAAGCTTTGAAACATATGTGAGTTGATTAGTCTTGATCATCTGATAAGATATCAGTCAGATTTGTGTCAGTAAAATATCTTACAAGTTTTTTGAGAAGTTTCTTCATGATCTGAAGCGAGCCATAGCTGTCTTGGAAAATCTGAATCAGACGGAATTCCATCAAGTTGGATGTTCTGATTGGATGTAGGAAAAGGAAAATTGATTAAAAAACAAACAACCAAGTTCACTATCACTTCAAAAATACTTATTATTAAATTTTGTCTCTTGACAGTAACAAGCATGTTACAGTACTGCAAGTCCTTGTTTTACCCTTATCCACAAGTAGAAGCTTGTGTTAATAAACACTTTCTCCAAAATCTGGCATTGCTGATACTCTCCAGTGTCTCTTGCATTTCTTGCTGTAAAAGAGACAGAGTTCTGTTGCTGTGGTTGATTGCACTTTTAGAAGTCATGGAGGAATCAGCTGCTATAAGAACAATGTTGAGATTTGAAACATTAGTGGTTTAGAAACTGTAAGTCAAAAGACCTTGCTGATCATATTCTCTTTGCTGTTTTGCAGCTTGCAAAGATACTTTTTCCATCATGGCATTCTAAAAAATCATATATGTCTTCAGTGACATTTATCTTGTTGCTTGTGCTTAGAATGTTTTATTTAATCTGAGTCACTGGAGTGTATCGTTTCAGTCTGAAATATTTCTCATTTTATCTACTGATTCTAAGTGATTCCCATGATGCTTTATTATAAGAGCAAAAGGAATGCCTCAATTCCTTTTAAGGGATTACTTCTGGAGGAGTCTTTGCAGTAAATTTGCCAGTATTTTATCAGTACAGAAAGCTTCTGAATGACATTAAATATTTCCACTGTGAGTTCCAAAAAAAAAATTATACATTGCAATTCCTGGGCAAAAGGTTTTGCATTGTAGGCAGTGTGTGTGAAATCTCAGTCTAAGACTGTGATCCTCTATTTGCTTGAAGTTAGTGACAACTGTCTTTGGTGATTCAGCCATGGGGAGAAAGACCCACCCTTGGGAGATGATAACAGTTTAGGTCACTTCAGCAAATTGAATTCAGACACTGCATCTGCCATGAGAATTCCTTGTTTCTCTGCATTACTACAGGAACATGAGTTGCTCTGTTAATGTAGTCTTTCATATGTAGTTATGCACACATTTCTATATATGTGTGATTTAATAGAATACCTATAAATTCTTAACTCTGAACATTGATCTGAGTAGCTGCTCCCTCAGCGAGGACATTCAAACTCTTGCACTGTTGAGTATTTGATGCATATATGCACAGAGGTTGGGGAAAGGTCTTTTTCTTTTGTTTACCCAGCTATTGTTGATGCTTCTGTTGTAGTGAGAAGTCTGCCAGGGTAGGATAAGTATCTTCTGTAAGAAAGCAGAGTGCTGCACTGAGCACTTATTTCACTGAATTGCACATTTGTTAATCCATTTTTAAAAAAATTATATGTGAACTACGTATGTTGTCCTGGTTTGTCTAAGCTGATACTTCTAAAAACTGTATTCTGCCCGAGAGTGCAACATCTGTCTAGAGAAGCAGGAGGGTGTTGACTGATGTCGATAAGCTGTGATTAGGAAGGCTGTGGAAGGCTTTTTCTTAATACTGCCATCTGCTCTTCTCAACAGATGTGGTCATTCCAATGAGATACCCTATATTCACTTTTAGGGTTGATCTTCCTCTTTTCTGCTCTGTGCTAGTTTTTCTGCCTGTTTGCCTTTTCACTTCTTTTGATATACGACAGGGAAATCTGTGAGTTGATATCACTCAAGGGTGCCCAAAATACCAGTTATTCCCTATTTCTTGTGGCATGGAACTGGAAACAAGTAAGAGCCTTGCATTAAGAGTTCAGCCAGCAGCATTTCTTTGGACAAAAACAAGAAGAGAGCCAGTAGTAACAGCAGCACTGATATATGAGTACTCTCTTCTTTCCTGTGTGTGTTAGTGCATTTGGCTACTGCTTTAAAGTTTTATCATCTTCAACCTTTGAAGTAAAAATCTTTCATCTGCTTATCTAAAAGTGAACAAAGTCGTCAATCCATTGAGCTAATTAAGTAAGACAAGAGTAGTGAAGTACCTCTTTTTTTGGTGACAGTAATTCCTATAACATTCTTGCTCCTCATTTAATGTGACTAAAACAGTGAATGGGTATGGAGTTTAACCTAATGCACAGATGAAAACTTCTGAACACCTATCTGCCTGAAGCTTTCCCAGTGTACAAAGTTGCAGTAACCACTGACTTTTCTGGGGTTAAATTTTAAAGTACCATTTTGTGTGTGGATTTTCTGTTGGTTTTGGTTTGTTTGGGGGTTTAAATTGGTTTTTTTCCAAGTAATTGTTTTTGTAAACTCCGTGGTTGTGTATGTGCCTTGGATATTTGAGTTCATACACATTTCTGTAAGGTGTATCTATACCTTTTATTACCAGAGGCAAAAATGGCAATGCCTCTTCAGCTGCTTCTTGCTATCTCAACTAGAAACAGCTTCTTACTGTATACATGGAGTTTTAAAAAGCTTTGACATATGTTAGCTTCCTTAATAAGCTTTTTCTTCCGCCTGTGAGAAAAGCATATCTCAGGAAACATTCTGTTCACAAACACTTCACTTTACAAACACAGGAGGACAGGGATGCAGCTGCTGGTTTGTTTTCTGGACAAGTTAGTCTGCACCACAGCCAACAGGCACACCCTTTCCCTTGCCAATACCCTTTAGAAAACTGAGTGCATAAATAAGAAATCTGTGCTGGTGGAACTGAAGTGGGAGACTTTTCTGATCGGATGTAGGATGGAGAAGTTGATGGTCAAGGGGAGGAACTCTTGTGAAGTCTCACTCTTTCTATTATCTTTCTGCCTTATGAAACTTTGATTGCTGTGGGGCTGAAGCAAGGCTATATGGAAAGAAGAAATGTTTTGTGATGAGTGTGATGAAACACTGGAACAGGTTGCCCAGGGAGGCTGTAGATGCCTCAGCCCTGGCAACAATCAGGGTCAGGTTGTAGAGGGCTCTGAGCAACTTAATCTCATCGAAGATGTCCCTACTCATTGCAGGGGGGTTGGATTACATGGCCTTTAAAGGTCCCTCCCAACACAAACCAAAGTCCTGTGATTCTGTGAAAACCAACCAACCTTGATTGACAGTAGTGGGAGCTCCAGTTGTGTTCATTTAAATGTGAGTGAGTGGCTTTTATCTGCTAATTGAATCTTACTCCAAAAAAACCTCGATAGTTACAGCTATTGGTCAGCAGGACAATGAACTCCCTGTGCAATTTCTCTGAAAGGGCTAACACAATCCATTTATTAAGGAACAATAGGGTATTTCTGCTGGAGTACTTGTGCAATATTGTATTTGACAGCAAGTTAAGGGGGGAGGTTGGTGAAAAACAGTAAGAAAGATCAAAAGATTTAATTTTTTTCTTTGCAGGTAAAGCTCCACTTAGTACATTGAGGAATAGAATTTGATAATAGACTCTTCACAGTAGCCAACAGTGGTATGGTAACTTTTAAGACTAGCAATAGAAATTAAAAACTTAAAAATAATTAATCTAAATTTAAGTGAGATTAGTTAGCTGTTGAGATAACTTACTTGTAGTTTGTCTTCCAAAGCAGAAATTGCTCACTGAATTGAAATGCAACTATCACATTTGAAGCAGAAATTAACAGGGAATTCCCTCTTGTTTTGTAAGATTGAAGAAGGTCAGTCTCTGTCACCAGTCTGAGCAGGTAGCCTGGCAGATGGCAGACCCTATTGCATGAACCTGGTATTCTGCTTTGCAATGTATTGCACTGATTTGGGATGTTTGTTGTTCTTTTTTAAAATTACTTTTTGAAAGAGAATTCCTGCAAGAAAAGCCTTTAGGTAAAATAGGCATTAAATTAAGATAACACTAAGGTCTTCTTTGGTTTTGTTGGGTCTTTGGCTGTGGCACATGTATGTCCAGGGTGGGGTGGAGAAATGAGTGTGTGAGTGGCTTTGTGGGGCTTAGCTGCCTACCAGAGCTAACCCACAACAATATTTTGTGTGTATATACATAGAAGTGTGTATGGATACATATATTTATAAATAAATACATATATAAAATATATCTTATATTTATGGTCCTCCTAAAGCAAAATTAAAATGTTCATGCTTTGCTGAGTAAATTAAACTTCATTGTACACAAACGAGAGATGATTTCAAAGTGTTTTAGATCAATGCATTAGATCTTACCCACTTGTCACTTTACAGTAGCTGAAATTCTCATTTTCGTAGTACAGTGTAGATGAGCCTTATCTCCAGTGGAGTGATTGTAAAAGCAAAACTAATTAGACTGGAAAATAAATGCTTTCAGTATGAATAATTGGGAGAGTGTAACAAAGCTTGCTCACTACTAACCTGAAAGATCAGCTTTTGAGAATTTTCTGCAGTGGATTATTCAATTACAAGCAGAACAAAATCTTTAGTCAGAAAAATCTGAAGTTGGATACACAAGATACAGAATAATATTTTGCACTTAGTAGAGTTTTGAAAGTGATCTCTATATGATAGACAAAAATAGGTTGTGTTGTTATATATTATTGTCAAGTATTATTATGAATCTCTGAACTTCACAGTTCAAATATTGTGTGTATCAGCTTTACAACCATGAGTAAAAAAAAAACCCTTTTTCTTTTAATCAGGATGAAAACAATACAGAGAATGCTGTCAGTTCTTCAGATGCTGAGAAACAGGATTCTCCTCCACCAAAGCCTCCACGGACCCGCAGGTAGTTAACTATGTTAATAGACTGTTTTAAGCTGAAAGACTGAAAGATTGACATGTTTCATTAATATAAAATAGAATAAAGCTACTGATACTAAAAAGATTTAAGAAAATACATTTTTTTCTATTTATGAATAGAAATGTACATAATGCAGATAGAAATCTTGTAATTAACTCTAAATAGAACCTTTAATTACTTTGAGAAGTCTGTTTGAATATCTCAATCTTGCAATGACTATCTATGAGTAGATAACTACTGCTTTTGACTAGAGTATGCCAGCAGAATGCTGTTCTTCTTGAGAAGAAAAATTGATCTTACCAGTCTTTTCATACAACAGAGGAAAAAGAAAATCCTTTCTAGCTCTTAAAATGCATAGACTTAACTTTAAAAAAGCCAAAAGTAAGTCTGAATCAACAGATTCATCAGCCTAAAATGGGTACCCAACCTGAGTGTTAAGAAAACTAAATAAGCAACTCTCCTGAACTAAGTGTCCAAGTCCCCTAGCTAGCTTGTGGAAGGCTATATAGGACCTTGGCAGGTGGTCTTGCCTGTGCTACATGGCCTGTCATTACATAGACATAAATAAGCACTTGGGTTTCCTAAAGTTGTAGAATGACATAAGGAATCACCAGCCAGTTAATATTCTTACTTAATAATTAGTCATAAGGAAAGTTTTATTGCTATAAAATAAAAAAAGAAAGAGACATGGAAATGAGTTGGGGCTTTTTACAACCAAATGACACAGTTTGTGCTGTGTAGGTAATATATTTTTTACGTTATTTAGATTGATGGTAATGTGATTGTATTCAGTTATGTAGATTAAGATGGTGACAGATGAGCTGTGTTCATGATGAGTTCCAAGCTCTTTTTGAAACTTAGTCACTGAAATTAGAATTATGATTCCTGTTCAATAGGTAATTTCCTTATTAATGTTTCTTGAAATAATCTTAGGTGCACATTGCTTTTTATAATTTTATATATTCATGTAATAATAATATATGCATAATTCATGTTTTAGCACACATCTGTCTTATCTGTATTGCATTGTTCTTTACTTGCTGCATTAAGTTAAAATCTTTTAATCTCTCCTTAAAATCCTGGTCTTTTTTGGACCTGTTTCCATAAATTCATACTTTTCCATCTGCCAGCACTGGCAGGCAGATTGGTTCCTTAGAGGTGAATAAATGGAAGCTTTTAGCAAAGCTGTTGTCTTTCTAAAATGGAGATTATTTTTGAAAAACAATTAATTATACCCCTCATGGAAGATGCTTCTGAGGAAAGACTTCATTTACTATTAGTCGCATCTGCTCAGAATACCCACTAGTAGAATGGTTTTTTTCTTGATGAGGGAGGTAACTTTACAAATCTGCAGCCTGATTCAGTCAGGACATAGAGCCAGGTTTTGTGTATTGTGGATGTTCTGGCATAGGTTGACATCCTTTTCCTGGGGAGGATGGGAGAGAAGAATCCATGAAAGATTCTAATGTAATCCCCGTATGGAGAAGGGAACATTTTTAGGTTGCCAGCCAAATGCGTGCTCGAGCTGTGTGTGTGCTGTCTCTAAAGAGGTTACAAGCAAGTTGCTAAAGCTACTACTTTTGAAAAGAAATAAGGCTTTTAAATTCTTTATATTCTGTGTTGTAATTGGCTCTAGAGTGTGTAATTAGTAAAGCAACTTGCATTTTTTTAAGGGAAGGCTTAGCAGTTGCTTTGTTTTCTAAAGCAAAAAGGGCTGCAGTGACTAGTAGTGCAGAGTACTGTGGGCCGGCTTGGTTCCAGGTGAACCTGCCCGAGATGATCCTGACTGAGCAGGAGGAGAGTTGGTTTATGTCTCCTGACCTCAGGGTGCTTGTCTGCCATAGTGCTACCAGACCAAGCCATGTTTGCTTACACAGTAAAGCTTATGATGCCTATCAGTTGTTTTCTGACAGCCCGAAGACTCTTTGCTGGATGAGAGGGTGACATCTCCTCTACAGCCCTTTTCTCTGGCCAACCCCTCAGTAGGGGGTAGAATTTTTCTGTGAAGGTGGCTTTCTCACCTGTCTCTTCTCTGATTTGTGACATTATTGTGACATTATTGTGACGTTGTCTCTGTATCCACTTTAAACTTGTAGATCTCTTCCTCTTAAAGTGTTTGTGCTAAGCAAGGATGAGATGTCACTAAAGACTTTTACCATGTAAGATAGGAAGCTTACTCAGAGAGGGATAATTAATCCTTTTAGTACTTCTGTTGGCCTGGCCGTGTGTTGGGGAAGGAGTGCTACAAAGTATAACTTCTAGGCTGCTTTTATGTCTGCCTCTTCTTGGAAGTTATGAGTATCTTTAGGCTACTGATAGTAAATCCATATTAAATTGATATTTTATTTACTTAGCTCACCATGAAGCATCTAGCTATATTTGTTTTGCAGGGGTTTTGGAATTGTATTGCCTTCCAATCTATTATCACCTTGTAATAGTTCCATGTAATTAATATTTGCTGTACAATATATAAGCTTAGTCGTTTAGCCTAATGTCTCTCTCCATTTGATGTCAACATAAAAAAATTCTAATATTATCCCTTGATTATTACAGAGGTAAACAAGAGCAACTCATGAGTGCACACATCAGCACCTTATTCTAGAAATTGCTTGGCTTTGCAGTTGATGATCACTTCTAGTGAAAGTCACCTTGAACTGGTGACTCCAATTTCTTTGGAGGACTTGAGGGGATGCAAAGTGTTCTTTGTTAGACATATTTAACTATTTTCAGATGAAGGCAGGAAGAGTATCTTAATATCTTTAAATATTAGTCCTTGAAATATTTGTGTATTTAGTAGTTAATTCTGAAGTATTTGGAAGAAGAGGTGGTTTATTTTAATCAGGCTTGGTTACAAAAAGTTCTTTATTTTCAAAGTTTATTTTCAAGTTCAAATGCAGTTTGAAATAAAAGCAGAAACTCAGACATAAACTCACAGAAAGCAAAGATGAGGTAACAGCTTTTTTTGTATGCAGTGTAATGAAGAGCTACATGCTACTGTCTGAAGGAGCAAAGGTGAAATATGTAGCAGTTTAACTTCTCATCAGATTAGCTGGACTTCAGTCTAATGACAGTAAACATATTTCCAGGGTTAAGTGTGATTCTGTTTCATATCAAGCCCTGCAAACTGTCTCTGCATCTTCTGCAAAGCTAAGATTGATTGGTGTTCCATCTTAGTTAGCTGTCTGTAATTTGTGTGCCACAATTAAAAAACCAAAAAGCCTTGGTAAGTAAATTTTACTAGATAAATTCACCAGTTGGTTATTTTTATTCATTTGTTATACTTTCATATAATTTTTTTAACATACAAATTATTTGTAGTACAGTTTGCGACAGCTTCGCTCACTGAGCTGCAGCTTTTCTGTCGCATGGATGGCAGTGATTTAATGCTAAAGTAGAATAATGTGGTTGTCTAGCTTCAACCTGCTTATGTTTAGATTAATTTTCCTATTTTAATTATGAGGGAGGGTGTAGAGCTTGGTATCTATTTTTGGTTGATCATAGCAGCTGCATTCCATGACCTTGGCATCACTCTCTTTTATTTGAAACACCCCATGGTATGCTGCATAGAATAACTGTGGATTACTTAAGGCTTTTTTTTCTTTTGAACACTGGCCAAGTTTCATTTAAATCTGAATCCATGGTGCCCAGTTTTAATAATATAGCTCTTTTCCTAATGGAATTTTAAAACATTCTAAAAAAGCAAAAATAATGTTACTATCACTTCATTTTAGTTTTACCTTTTTTCATGTGTACGTTTTTGGTGGAAAGCTGTGGGAGGGCTTTTCTTTTTTTTTTTTTTTTAAACAAATTGCTGTACTTTTGACAAACTGTTATTATGACAAATAATTTTAAAAAGTCATTATCACGTAAATCATGGTTTACCTGACACCTCAGAAGCCTTTGGCACCAGGGCACTGCATCAGCTGCTCAGGTTGTGTGGCAATAAAAGGGTACAAAAAAGCTGCCTTGATCACCTCAGGAAATTCCATATCCAGTTGTGTATGAGGAAGTGTGAAGGTAGTCTCATTCCAAGATGGTTAGTAGCAGTGAAGAGACACTTCAAGGCTGTGTCATGACAAAGCTTTCTATCTCTTTAGTTCACAGTGGGGCTTTACAAATGTACGTGTGAAATGCTTGCTTTTGCAATATATAAAAGCAATACAGGATTTATTTAAAGGTCTAATACAGGAGAGCTTAATTCTCTTTCTTGACTGACCAGGCTTTCTTTGATTCACTGGCTCTTTTCTATCTCAGTATCCTCTTTCATGAACTTTCTATTAGTTTCGTGGTATTTTAAGTCAAGCTGGTTTTACTGTCTCCTGTTGTTTGTAACAGTATTAGTAGTTCATCTTCAGATAATTTTCTACCTCAGGGGGAGAAGTGTCTGTGGAGCACAGCTGTTGAAGGACATGCCCAAAGAATGCATTATGCAGCAGCACAAAATGCCCAAGATTGTCTGGCAAGAGTTTTAGAAAAAGCTACTGCCAAAGAGACCTTCTGAATGTGTACATATCCTAATACTTCTGCTGTGTGGAAACAAACAAAAGCATTATTTGCAATGCAGAACATGTGAAATAATAATATTAAAATGTCAGTAAAATGGAAAAATTTTTACCTGTTGGCATCTGTTTCCTTATTTAAAGAGAAAAACTACATTAGGATGCTATTTGGGCATCTTGATTTCTGAGGACAGATATCCTTCAATATTAATAAGGGAAAGAATGATTTTGGCAAATAATTTCTCATTTGATTGCTGTAAACTCCTATTTAAGAGTGAAGGAATGACATCTAACTTTAAATATAATGGAGAACATTGTAGTAGTTCTGTTGAGCTGTGTACAGGGAAGCTGTTTAATCAACTTTTAGGTTGCTGATTTATGCAGCATTTCCCATGTCATCAGCTCTATGGATACATGTGAGGGAACAGTTTGTATGCATGTGGGTCTCTGTTTACTAATGAATCAAAGGGAGTAGAGTGATTTCATTGAACAGTAATTGGTGAAGAACTTAATGAATTTTGACTGGTATTGTGGACCTGTAGCCTTGTCATATCTACTTTAATGCTAATTTGCTCCTTTAGCTAATTGTAATGCTTAATGTTATGTCTGTACCAGATAAGAAATTAGTTTTGGTGATTGCATGTATAACTCTGGGTCAGGAAAATGAGGTCAATAAGGGAAAACCATTATTTTCAGTAGGAGGATTTAGTAGAGATTACTGATGAGCGTCACTGCTGCTAAAGGGGGCATGTAAACATTTGTGCAAGTGCACTCTCTCTCTCCCCCTCTCCATGTCCCCCTCCCCCATTCAGAACTGAGGAGAGAAATCCAAGAGGAGAGAATTCTCCTGTCCTTAGAGTGTACTAAATTGGAGCACAACTTACATCCCCCCTTTCCTTGTCTTTTCTTTACTAATTCAAGCAAACAACTTAGTCTCAAGCTTATTCATTTTTCAACAACATCTAGAGGCAAAAGTTCCCAGTTACTTCTGTTAAATTGCTTTGATGTGCTTTGTATTCCTCCTGTTTTAATGTAAAGAAAAATAGTGATATACAAGCACAGGGAGGAGAGAAGGAGAAGAAATTTGAGGCCCAACTCTTTGTGACAGGAATCAAGCAGACAATGAAAGAGGTCACTCGGGAGAACTGCAAAGGGATTTGGGATTTTTCAGATGCAAAGATACAGTAACTTTTAGAAGATAATTTGGAAGCTGTGAAGCTTGCAGTACTTCTAGGGCTTGGGATTTTCGTAAGCTGAGAATCCAAACAGTTCTCTTTAGTATGGAATCCTTTCTAAGGATTTTAGTTCTTCAACCCATACTGCTGTAGCTTGGTGCTAGTGAAGTCACAGGGATGAAACCTGTCCCAGGTCACCTGTCACCTGTCCCAGGTCAGATATGCTTTTAGTTCTGTACAAGACTCAAGTGTGAGGCAGTCCCCTGGGGTTATTTTGTTTTGTTTTTCTGAAGGTCATGGTGGTCTCAAGAATTTGCACTTGGTGAATCCATTTTAGGCCTGGTTTGGAAGTAGGGGAGCAAATCAGTTTGTATCACTTTGACTTTGTAATGTGACATGCAGACAAGTAATGAGAACCTGTCTGATGCCTTTCTCTTGTAGACAGGCAGAAATTCTTGTGCCATTGTGTGGTCCTTCATATGCTGGAGTGCCCAAAGCTAGATGGGATACTCCAAGTGGGGTCTCATGGTCGAGGGGTAGAATCACCTCCCTCAACCTGCTGCCCACGCTGCTGGGGATGCAGCCCAGGATACAATCGGCTCTCTGGGCACATTTCCAGCTCATGTCCAGCCTCTCACCCACCAGCACCCCCAAGTCCTTCTACACAGGATGCTCTCAATCCCTTCAGCCCCCAGCCTGTGTTGATACCAGGGGTTTGCTCTGGCCCAGGTGCAGCACCTTGTGCTTGGCCTTGTTGAACCTTGTGAGGTTCCCCTGGCCCCACTTCTTGAGTGTGTCCAGGTCCTTTTGTTTTTTTAAAAGCTCTGAATGAAAATTATAAAAATGCCTAATTTCCTGTGTGTAGACAAAACTTTTGTCAGTTATGCTAAATGCTTATAGTCAATTACCCTGCATCTAATCTGAAAGTAGAATGACCATATGCTTGAAGAGCTTCTCCTTTTAAGTAGCTTGAGATGAACTGCAATTGTAAGTGCTGTGGTCTCACTGATATGCACTGTATATATTTAGATCATATATATTCTACTGTGAGTGGTCTTTATACTGTATGCCCCTCATGTCAGCTAACCTTGGTCTGCATCATTAACCTTACAACTATTCACAGACTATCGAATACAGCAATATAAAAATAAAATCCTCCTGGGTATATACAGAAAAATAAAAATGAAGGAAGATATTCAGTATCAAGTGGGCTGTAAGGATCTTTTTTTTTTTTTGAAAGAAATTTTTCTTGGCTTTACTGAAATTTAAATTCCATATGTCAAGTTTCTCTGAGCTACTTCAGAAGGAAAAAAGTAGTGAAATGCTGCCACAAGAGGGCCTGTCTTACAGCATCTTTGAAAAAATGCTTCTGGGAAAGGATGTGAGCAATCTTTGAACTATCAGTGAGGATTAGCTGTGGCCTGAATGCATGTCTTTGTGATGTTCTGAAAGATGTTTTGAGTGTGTTGACTTAGTTCTTGCCTACCCCATTAGTCATATTCTATAACCATTGTCTGTATGCACTGGAAGCTCTGTGTGGAGTTTGATATTGGTATGAAAGCATTACTGCTGCAGAGGGAGATAGCTACCTAAAATCTTGTCAAAATACAGAAAACTTAGACAATCATGTTTTGTTTGTTTTGCAGTTGCCTTGTAGAAGGAGATGCTAAAGAAGAAATCTTGCAGCCTCCAGAGCCTCTGCCAGTACCACCAATCTTAACACCATCTCCCCCATCAGCTTATCCAACAGTCACTACGGTGTGGCAGGACAATGATAGATACCATCCAAAGCCAGTTTTGCACATGGTTTCATCAGAGCATTCAACAGACCTCAACGAGAATTATAATAAGTCAACAGAACATTCAGGGAAGAACGAACCCAGCGAACGTGCAGAGAAAAGGCTGGAGCGCAACTTAAGTTTTGAGATCAAGAAGGTACCTCTTCAGGAGGGACCACGAAGCTTTGATGGGAACTCCCTGTTGAACAGGGGACATGCAGTTAAAATTAAGCCTGTGTCATCCTCTGTAATTGATAAGAGCTTTAAGCCACAGGAACAGATTTCAGGGGATTCATTTGTAGATGCTTCTCAAAACTCACGTGTGGAATACAATGTGCCACAGTCTAATACAGCCTTAATACCTTCACCAGAAAGTCAGCAGGTGTCTGATACACCACCAAGACCAGACCGTCTGCCTCTGACAGAAAAGGGACATGCCACGTGGTCACTACATGGGCCTGAAAGTGCACTGTGTACGTCAGCATCTGGAGACACATCTTCAGACACCTTGTGTCACGGTGTTAAAACTCTCTCTCTAGCATCAAACACCACAGTTGAACATCCTTCCAGTGATAATGTTGATCATACCCCTATTTCTGTCCGAGCACCCCTCTGTTTTACTAATCCTCTCCATTCAGATGATTCTGACACGGAGGTGAACTTTGATGGAGCCGTGAGCAAAAGCGCATCTAACGTGTCAACCGCAAGTGCCACAGTCTCTGCTGCCACTAGTACTGAAAACATTTCTGCCAGGAAAGTATTGCCAATGTCTATTGCTAGGCAAGACTTAACAGCTGTAACGTTTTCTGAAGATGGCAAAGGTAGGTTTCATTGAGGTTCAGAATTGCTACGTTTTAACCTACCTGCATCTGTAGAGATGGACAAAATAAATTGCTTTTCAGTGCAATTTTCTAAATGTGAATTGAATCAGTGCAGTGTGGCAGCTTCAGAGAGGGCACAACACTTTTCCTACCAGCTTTCAGTTTGCATGTGAACTATTTTTGTTATAAAGTACTACAGACCTTGATTAGCTGCTTCAAAAGCTTTATTGTGAGCACTTATTTGATGCTTTATTTATAATGTGTCCTTATTTGTAGGTTTCTGTGTTATTGGTTGGCACATTTTTTTTCTCAACTCCTAGTTTCATGAAAGTGTCTATAATAATGGAGGTTTGACTAGTCAAAGTATTTTCAACGGACTTGTCCAAATACAGAACAAATTCATGCTTACTGGTTGATGTGCTGTTCCTAAAAATGTAGATGTAACCTCATTCACCGTGCTGGTCTTTGAACTTGCTCATGATTTGGATCTTGCATTTTAATAGCATTGTAAATATTTAACTGTGCTTTCCTCTTTTTCTGTACGTGGCCGGGGTAGACAAGCTAATATTGCCGTTCATCTAAAAATCCAAGTTATGCTTTCTTAGTGTTTTGAAAATTATTTAGTGGCTTTTAATCTTTTACAACTTTTTTAAATTTTTTTTTGTGAAAGGGAAGTTTGCAAGCTACAACACTGTTTGTCAAAGGCAAAAGGGTCCCAAAACATGCAGATGCAGATTTCAGTCAGGCTGGCACACTTAGATCAGATGGAGGACAGAGCTGGGAAGAACAGATTAGGCCTCGATAACTGCTTGTGCAAAGGCTGTGGAGCTGAAAGGAGAACATGAGCTTCTGGATTCAACTCAGTTCTTGTGCTTGGAGCTGCTTACAGTGATGACCTCGCCTCAGGAGTCTGTGCAGACTTCATGACTGTGAGGTGAAATGGGGCTCAGTGTATGATGTGAGGTGCAGAACCAGCTGAATTAAAGCTTTCACCAAAACTAAGCTTTGGTGAACTAAGCTTTCACCAAAAGTCATGTATTCAGTAATGTGAACTGTTTTGCAGCCTTAAAAACAATCTATTTCTATAGATTTTTGTTACATTATGTATACAGACAGAACAATACTTGCACATACATGTATGTTTTTTAGATTGTGACACATCAAAAATGCTCTGCAGAGCTTACGAAGCCCTTTGTCATTGTTATTTCAACTTTATTAAGTAGTCTTGCTTGGATTTGTTTTTAGATTTACAGGCTATAGTATTTTTCCAATACTCCTTTTAGCCAGGATTTTTTTCGTCTTTCCCAGGGCAATAATTGTTTATCACTGTTTGGAAATCATTACCTCTCCATGCATCTCATTATGTAGATGCTGTAAGAATGTGCAAATAAAATAAGTGATATGCCATAAATGATAAAGAATGGGAGGAATGTCACTCTAGAGTTTGTTTCATGTAACGGTGTGTCAGAAATGTCCTGAAATAACAGTACAGCCCTTGTGCTGCTGGTATGTTGATGATTTCACAGGAATGGATTAAAATTTTGACATTAATTTTATATCATTTATCTCTTTTTATTTAGGGTGTATCTGATCCCTTTTTGTATGATAGTGAACACTTCCCATTTTATATTCTGGTTGGAGGTCTTGTAATCCCTCTGGAACTCAAGAATATAGGTTTATATGGCTTTACACCAGTGATTCTAAGCCTTGTTTTACAGTGACTTTCTCAATTTTATACTTGCATAGGAGTCTTCTGTCTGAAACTGGGAATATGGGTGCAATCATTGGGGAAACTTGCCTGTGAACTTACCAGCAGCCTAATTGCTTAACCATAACTGCTGGTGTGCATGATCTTACCGCATGGTTAAATCCTCTTTTTAATTCAAATGAAGTGAAAAGTAGTTGTACCCTGAGCTAAAAAGAAAAAAAACAAACAGACAGAACAATAAAACAGCAACAACTCCAGAGCAGCAACAACACCCTAAACAAAACCCTAAAAACTCACTTTCTGTTAGTGCATATCTGTGTATATGGCTTTATTTTCTGGTTTTATAGAGGTCATTTCCATTAATGAAGGTTTTCTTAGGCTGTATAGTAAACTTGAGTTGGAGCAGGTCTCAGAAGTCACTTGGAACACAGTGGCTTGTGCAACTTGTTGGAGTTCTGTCCCTGCAGCAGCAGGGCATGCTGGCAGGTCAAGCTCCATGGCTTCATTAGCTGAAATGTGTCTTCATATTTTTGAATCCTGTGCAGAGTCCAGTTGTCAGATGAGATTTCTTATGGCAGCAGCTACTTAAAATTGTTTTAAACCTTTAATTACTACTTCAGATTTTCTAGCAGGTCAGAATGGGGCTTTTGCTGCCAGAAGAGCTTGTGTTAGTACCCTCCTGAGAGGTGAGAGGGAACAGACTGGGGACAGGATGTGGTACTGGCACCAACAGTAGCCATCTCCTCTGGCTCCTCTTTACCCTTCTGGTTAATAAACCTTGCACTAGACTGTTTAACTAGGTTATATCAGTGGTGTGGAAGCTGATGGACTTGAGAAGCAAAACTGGGAGCTGAAATAATGAAGAAAAAGTATTCATCAGAGTTGTTGAGGTCTTTTTCCTCCAAAATATTTAGTCTGGAAATGTGTTTTCCTTTTCTTTGTTGCATAACCCACAAACTGATCCTACTCTCTTAATGTCAACTTACTGTTGTTAGTATGAAGTTGCTCCAGGGCATTAGTTTGGTAAACCAAAATGTTTTATAATATTTAGAGCAAACTGTTCTTTTGCTATAAGTTTTTATACCAAGTTTAGGATTATCTCATGTATCAAAAGATCAACTTCTAGAAGTTTAGGAGGAAAATCTAAGTGTGTTTTTTAACTTATTTAAATATCATATTTGATTTAGATGCTGATGCTAGTGAAGAATCCTCTCCCCCGCTCCCAGAAAGAACACCAGAATCATTTGTATTAGCAAGTGAACAGAGTGAGTTTTTGATGTTTTGTGATAACTGGAGATAAAATGTGAAAAGCATTTCAGCATTGTATTTGAGTACAATACAAATACTCTCTGCTTTTGGTTAATCTGTTGGAGCAAATTATAAAATGGAATGAAATCTAGCATGTATACTAGCTTATTTTGAGGTTTAATTTTCACAAGCTCTTGAACACAGTGAAATTGTTTTTCATCTTCTGACTAAACATGCTGTTATATGATATTTAAGTAATTGGAGACTTTGATATTAATGGACCTGGTTTTCATTCTGAAGGGTATGGAAATGAGATACACTGGGGAAATGCAGTACAGTTAGGGAATTTCCCAGCTATTTTGGTTTCCTGCTGCTCCCAGGTAGGGAATGGGAATGCACATGAACAGTGCTTATCTGATTCCCCTTTCTTGGGGAAAGGAAAGATGATGATGCATCATACTGCACTGCATGTAGTGAACAAGCCCAGTTTGTTCCAAGTTGAATGCAGTTCACTCTTTGCCTGTATCAAAAGGGTAACTGAAAGAAAAAGCTGACACAAGTGATGTGCTTCTATTGTCATAGTTCATTCATCAAGCTAATAATGGCAGAATACGAGACAGATTAATTGAAATTAAGTGATAAATTAGGCTGATGCTTGGTATCTTCCAGAAAACCTAATATGATGCAGTTATTTACTGAGGCTTTTGCTTAGTGTCATTGTGAAACTCAAAAATTTTTGGCCCAAGTAGTTAATCTAGATGCTTTCAGCATAAAAACATTGAAGTTTTGTAAATGTGTCCCTTGAGCATCATAAGCATAGGTAGTTCAGAGTCAAAGTCATCCTCTGAATATTATGGACTTGCTCCTTTTCTGTGACAACACAAGAAACAAAGCTATTTCCTTTAAAAAAAAAATCTTTCTGGGACTGGAATAACTAAAAACACTTGCATTTTGTTTGTGTTTTTACATGATGTCTGTAAAGGACAGGTATGGCTGTCCTGACTTGTGTGTGAACTTAGGAGATCTGAAAAACACATACTGTTACTGCACAGCTGATGTAACAAAATTTCTGAAACATCCTTAAAAAGGAAGCCAATTCCCCTGTTGGTTAGGAACCCTCAAAGGAAGGCAATGAACATCCACGCTGCAAGCACTGCAGTTGTGTATTTTGAATTACATTGTGGCATTTTGCCTTATCTTGAACACTTTTCACATAAAGAGATTTTCATGCTTTTACAAGCATTTAATCTAAAAAAAGTTGCTTTGGAGCACATTTCTAATGCTATGTACTAATGCCTGATCATGGGGAGAGCTCGAGTATGCTGAGTTTGATTTAATTTTTCCTAGGCACACCCTTGCTGAAGCCAGTTGTGATTGCGCAGTCGGAGTGGAGCATATTGCATGATCAACATCTCCCTGAGCAAGCAGCCTCCACAGTAAGTGTAGGAGACAAGTCTATACTAATCAGTCATTTCTAGTTCGATGGGGAGACACAACAAAAAGCAAAATACACACTTGTGAGAAGGTGCAGCTGTTGGTCGTCTCCAACTGGCCGGTTTTTCCTCCGCTTGAGCTGCTGAACTGATGTATTAAGTGTGTTTTCTTTCCAAGGAAATTATCCGGTTTTCTAAGTTCAGCAATACTTTTAAGAGAAGTCATCCTTAATATACCTTAAATTATGGCCTTCAGAGTGTAAATGTGCTGCTTTTATAGAGCTTTCTGTCTGCCCTTAATCAATCTTAAGTCAATTTAAACTGAAAGAGATCTGCAGTCTCTTGTCTAACCTGCTGCATGAAGCAGGGCCTAAGCCCAGGCTGACCAGGGCTTTATCCAGTTAGGTCTTAAAAACCTCCAGAGACAGACACTTGATATCACCCATTTCACAGCCTGATAAAGGTTTTCCCTAATGTCTGTATTTATTTTAAACAAACCATTTTTTGCCCATCAGATTTCACTTTTCAGTCATCTAGCTTGAAGTCATCCAGCATGAACAGCTGGCAAAACTTCAAAAGCATGTGAATCTTTTTTACATTTGTGCCTTTTTTTAATGCAACTCCAATACCTCACTTCAAAATAACAAAAAACATAGATGTGAGTTTTCAGGGGCTATAAACATAGTATGAGAACTAACCTACCTAATTGTGCAAGTGATTTGTAGTGTCATATTTTCAAATTTTTATTAAATGCTAAGTAAGGTTCTAATAGTAAATTTTCTTATTAACTACTGTAGCATTTTTGTCAGCATTGAAGCAAGCCAAAAATGTGAAGGAAAATAGGTATTTCCACAAATGTACGTTTTTGGAGGTGTTTTCATAATCTTAAATCTTTTATTTTCTTTTAGTGTTTTGCAAGTGGTTTATATAATTATTTTATATATCTCTCATTAACAGAGTTTGAAAACAACTTCACCTCTACTACCTGGTAAGTAGTGGAAAAGCTTTTCTAATTTTTTTTTTCCAAAATATGTTTTTCCTACTGAACAAAAATTTGCTTTTGCTCTGAAGATATCTAAGTAGATTGTCAAAACACTGGCTTTTCTGAAAAGGCCTTCTATTTTTAAACTGTATCTATATGTATGTTGCATATTTATCCAAGTCTTTAGTTTTGTTCTTCTGAAAAGGCTTCGATAGGAAGTGTGGTCTACCAGCTGATGTTTAACTTTGCAGCAACCTGCTTCAGCTGTAACCTGATTGTCTGCATGTTTCTTCTGTATCTGCTTGAATGGGCTTGTACTGTCCACTTGGAGCTGCCTGATAAATACCTGGCAGTTTATTTTAAAATAAATTAGTTTAGGAAATATTACAGATTTGCTACTAGAGTGGTTATACAAGTAATGCAACACATACTTACCTATCATGTCTAAGCACCTTTAGCTTAGAAAGAACATGAACAGATGCATTTTTGTTGATGCATTAAATGGCATCTTGTGGGTTTTTGCTATAAATAGATGCTATGTGGGATTTCAAATATCCATGCAAACTGTAAGACAAAACAGTAATCCAGATTTGGCAAGCAGGAATGTGTCACCGTCATTGAACATTTGCTTCTTAAACAGTTTTGAAGTATCATTTTTAAGAAATGGGAAATCGGCTTTTAAAGCTTTATTTTTGTAAATTATATTTGATACCAGTTGTTTTCTGGACTTCAATTACAAGTGGCATTGCCACAGTGGTGACCAAGTGATTGTGGTCTGTGTGTTTTTCAGATCATCCTGAAAGAAGCAACAAAACACCAACTGACATTTTACCTCAGATTTCTTTTTCCGGTTCCACTGATACAAGAGGTCAAATTTCAGAATTTCCTGCAGAAGTAACAGATATTGGTAATTACAATTCATTCAAAACATAATCACTAGATGAATTAAACAGAGGATTCATTAACGGTACTAATTTGGATTAATGCTACTACCGTCTCCCTCCAGCTCAGTGAGATGCAGACAAATAAGCCTGCCTTGTCTCTTCAGCATTGCTGAAGGAATTTTTCCCAGAATCAACGACTGAGTAATTCCTCACTTCATTTTTTTCAGAGTGTGTAAAATATAGAATATGTCAAATGGGGTGTAATGTCTCTAGAGCACTGAAAACTTTTGGAAATAATACCTGATAACTGCTTTGGTGTGCATAGAAGGAGAAAAGAGAGATAACAAGGGCTATAATACTGTATTTACTGATAAATACTTTCCAGTGAGGTTTAAATAGTGAACTATAATGATATACAAATTCCTTGTATTTCTATTTCCTGTGACCATAGTGCCTTTAGAACGCCTCATACTACAAAGTTGTTTTCTAGCCCTGAGAATAAACCTGTTCTGTAAGAGCAGGAGCAAGTCTTAGTGGTCCTTCTGACTGCTGCCAGCATTTGTGAGCCTGTGTTGTCTGAGTGGACAGAATATTAAACACATTTCTTTCCTTAGGTTTTGGTAACCGCTGTGCAAAGCCCAGAGGACCAAGAGAGCCACCCTCAGAATGGACATGATCCAAGAACGAATGGACATACTATCATTAAGTTCTACTGGAAAACTCAAGTGCCACTGAGAACTAGAAAAATAGTATTCCACTTTTCTGGGGGGCAACTAACACAGAGCAGTGTAGATCTAACTATCCATGGTACACTCTTTGCAGTACATCCCACGCAAAACCTGACACATGGTTCACAACAGTGGATTCCAGTATTACAACTTAACTTTTTGCTGGGGCCATCTACCTGCCTTACTACACTTAGGAGAAAGTATTAATACGATTTATTTTGTAACTTCAAGTATTATTGCCTTAATGTCTTTTAACCCTGTTACACGCTGCTTGTAGACATATGTTAATATAGTAATACTTTTGACAGATTGTGTTTATGGACTACTTTTTGCTAACGTTTGAGTACCATGTATGCATTATTTTGTATATGTACAGGGCAAGTAAGTATATAATTTGATAAAGTTGCAATCATAAAATATTAACAGAAGATGTAAGAAATCTCTGCATGATCTAAATTTTTGTGTACCTTATTTGTAAATTATTTGCCCTGAAGTTTTAGAAAATAGTTTCTGGGGTTTTTTACAAAAATTGCTGGACACACACAGCCAGAATTGCAGGTTAGCAGAGATAAAGATTGTAATACATTTTGTAAATTGTAAGCAAAAGGTTATTTTTATATTATATACTGTTTAATTGTCAGACCTAATTTGTTCTGGTTTTCATCTAGTCATGGAGATTCAGTAAGTGCCTTGGAACAGTATTGAATTCTCTTAGCCTGTATATGTTACTTCAGTGTTTTGAGTTCATCTGGAACTAGATTATCAAAAATATTTGTACGTTTCTTAGTATATTTGAGCTGAGAGTAAAAGAGAAACCATTTTGCATAATCAACACTCCTTAGTTTTCATTTTAGTGTTTCATCAGTTGCAATCTTTAGAAAATTCATCTCTATCACCTTTCTGTATAGTAGGATTTTACAGGTTTAATATGGCGTGTTTCTGATTTGGGAAAACCAGAACATACTGGTAAAAGGACTGTTTCAATACCACTGTCTTCTCTTACAGATGGGGAATACCATTTTTGTTGTTCAACGACTGTGTATGTAAGAAAGCAACTTATATGAAGGTTCACCTGGAGCCCTTGCAGCTACACTGTATCTTGGCAATATATTACGTCAAGAGTTAATCCTTATAAGGATTCCTTTATTAAACTTTTCTGTAATACAATCTTTAAATTAAAGAAAGTAAAAATCTCATTATGGGTGTTTTTACTCTTAGGAAAGAAAACTGTGTTCGGAAGCGAAGTGAAACAGAGTGAAATGTGGCAGTCTGGCTTTGCTTGTAGATCTTGTACTTGAACAAAATACTGACACTCAGGACCTTAGTTTTAGTAACTGCTTTAAAAGTTCTGGCCAGCAATAATGCCAGAGAAGCAGACAAGGGTGTTTTGAGGAAAAATGTTCATTTTAGGTAGTGAAACTATTAATCTGGACTTCAGCCATGGAAACATTATGTCTAATTTACTACTTGTACCTTTAGGGCCTCTCTGATAAAAGACAGCATTAGCTGCCCAGATAGCAGCCCTGTAGTAACTTCCAAAAGGTGCATAACTTGCAATTACTGTCTCTGACTGTGGATTAATCACCATGTGCTTGGTACACGTGACAGACTGTCAAGCTGGGGAGCACTTTCAAAGAACTGTGTGCGCTATAAATGCTTCCCATGGATGGAGTTTTGCAATTATTCGTTTAAAAATAAATATTTCAATAATATATGCCATCTGGGATAACCTATATCAACCTATGTATTCCTGATTTGTAAACAGTTCAGAAATCTGGACTATCCAGCAGTTGGCAGAATAAAGTTGGCCTGAACTTTGTTTCCCTTCCCTCGTGTTGCAGATGATTAGCTTAGACTTTCACTCTTACAGAGCTGCAGTTTTGTAATGCAAAGCGGGCTGTCATCACCCCTGGACAGGCAAAATTGTTGTAACTTTTGGGGAAAAAAGAACTTAAATAAGAAAATTTCCAAATATGTTTTGGCTGTGCTTTTCAAGGATCATTTCCATATTTTTCTACCATGCAAATACAGAACTGTGCAGGTAGTAGATTTTCTGCTTTTCACATATGAATTTCACTTAGAGCAAAGGCTGACCCAAATCCTTGCACTATATACAGGCCATCTGGCAATGTTTAATTAAAGAACATGCGGGTTCATCTTTTTTTCCCTTAGATTTGCATGGATTTGGATCATATTCCAGACTGAGTTTGTCACAGAAATTTTGCAGCCTTTCTTTGCTTTAGCAGCAATTGTCCTGTATGAATTTCTGTGCCCTTTGACAGAGCTGTTTTACAACTCACTGTTGCCTGCTTACATTCATCTGAGTTTTATATTTTCACCTATTGTATTTCAGATAAGCTGACAATTTTAAGTGCAAGGTGAAACCTGCTCAATGTCATTACTTTCTGTATTCACTCTTGTGGGTGGTACGGAGATAACTGCAGGGCTGGGTGCTGTATGCTGGGGAATTTCACATCATAACTTGGAAATATTATCCAATCTTAACAACTCCATCAAAAAAACCCCAAAAACAAAACCAAGACCCTTCCTTGTGGTTTATTTGAAATGGAATCAAAAGGAGTTTAGAGTATCCTTTGCAAATTATCACTGAATACAGATCTAGATCAAGTAATTTCGTACATGTATTGAAATCAAACCTGTTTAGCTCCAGTTTTCCATGTTAATTTTTCTGAAAGCAGTCTTCAGCTTTAATCTCTGAAGTGCAGCTTTTCAGGCATACAATTGACTTGATCACTGTAGCAAAGTAATGCTACTCAACCCAGCTGTTCTTATTCATAACCACTGCATTAGCTTGTTTGTTCCTTCAGTATTTTTCTAATATTCCATTTCTTGTTTTTTCTAAATGTATTAATATTGAACAAATAATGCCGTAAGTTATCACATCAAAAGAAGGATGAGTTCTCCGTGTTTTAGAAATGTGGATTCTCAAGTCTCAGAATAAAGCTGACCTCTACTAATATCATCGCTTATCTCTATTACACAGCATATTTTAGGTTTTGCATTGATTTGGCAGGTGGAGTTCTATTTTGGTAAGTAATTAGAGCATTATGTCAGCATTTTTATTTCTTTTCTGTTAGGAGAGCCTGCTGTGTTTAGATATAAATTGCCTTAAAGAAGTTTCTAACTTGGGAGCTGGGCAGAAAAATTAAAAACTCAAAGAATTATCTCTGGGGGTTTGTGCATTGAAATTACTGGGTTGGGTTTCTTTGGAGACAGATCTCTAAAAGAAAGAACGAGATTAAGTGTGACACAGTGACTGGGCAGTGCCATCACCCCACGCTGCTCCCAGAGTAGTTGTTGTAGCTGTAGATCACACTGTTGGGAAGCACCCACCTATGAAGCTCTTGCCTGCAGCATAACCCTGGCACAGAACCCAGCAAGCCAGGATTGGACTAGGGAAAGACTAGTAATGAATATCACAAGGGGAGTTTGAGGAGGAACAAGGAGTTAAGGATTTTGGACAATGTAACTGAGCAAATACTCAAGCAGATACAATTGCACCCAACTACTTTGTGAATTTTTTCAACGCTTGAGGGAGGAGTAGCATCTCCACAGTATGAACGAACAAGTTGCAGTTACTGCAGCCCTTCGCCAAAGAAGGGTCTTTCTCATAATCTCAAAATGCTCTTCAACTCTGAGGAGTTGAAACAGCTTCTAGGAAAGGTTATCCTGTGTGGGCTAAAATGCAAAGCTGAATGCATGGAACACATGAAACTAGGACAGGGCATAGCTGGGACAAGCCAGTGCAACGCACTGACTGCCCCCCTGGAACCCTCAGTGTATTTTGAGCCTGTTGAGACAGAAAGTCTGCAAAGTGGTTATAATAGGCTTAGTAGCATCCAGTAATAGGCAGTCTCTCTCTGATGTGACTTTTTCTAACCGTTTCAGTGCATGCACTTATTAAAACACAGGTTTGTCAAATGTTGGGCTGAACAGAGGTAGAAAATACTGTTTTCTTGGCTTCAATGCTGTGGTGTCCTTGAGATCTGTATCAAATGCTTCATTTCATCACTTCTAAGACTACGCGGCAAAAGGTTAGTATTTGCAGTCTTAAAACAGTGAGTAAACAAAATGTTGTTTGCCTGTGTGCTCAAATCTCACAATCTGAACTGCTAGGGTAAATGGTCTTTCCTTGAAGAGACTTAGCTGAAAACATTTTCTGGTTTGACCTATTTGGTCACTGTTGCTGTAACAGTCGATTTCTTTAACAACTTGACTGTTGCCTCTGAAATTACATTGTATCTGCATGAAAAACTTACTGTAGTGAGGCCAAGGTAAGAAATTAGTTTTGCATTTCAGCTTAAATCCCATAAAGTTACTTACCTTGTGCGTGTAAACAGCCATAGGGAACTCAATGCAGCCATTCATCTGCAGGGTTTAGTGTGTGTGTCAGTGTTTGCAGTTCTGGGACACTCATAAGGAGAGTGGTTAGCTCGGTATTTGGCAGCATGGCTGAGCTCCATGGATTTCAGCTAGTGAGCTGGAAGTTGTCTTTCACATCTACAGTTCCCACTTTGATCTGCAGAGTTACTGTCCTTCATGTAAAAGATCACAGGCAGGTAAGGAAATTGATATTTTGGGCAGGTAGTGCCAAAATCCCATGGAGAGCTTGACTGTCAAGTCGAAGGAAGAGCTGGACTTGGATCAAAGAGGATCCCATTGTTCAAACATGGAGTATCAAAGACTGTGAGGAGCTTTTCTGTGTACTTGACTCTGCTCACTCCTCACCAGAAGATGCCTGGTGTGTGGTTCCATCCCAGTATATAATCTACTTGCTACATCTCTGGCCTAATCTTAAAAGGACAAAAAAAAGTCAGGTTAATAATCTGAGTTTTTCCAAATATTTGCTATGTTTGTTCAAATTTGTATTTTCTTTCTTGCTGTTTTCACATTAAACAGTATATTCATTGTTGAAATGAGCCTAGAGAAGCTGGCAGGATGAAGACACAAATCTTTTGAGGAAACATGCCAGGTGTCCATTTGCTTTAGCTGTTCTTTTATTTGCTGTATCTCCAATATGGATATGCTTTATGGTGAATATTTAACTTTGCAATATTGCTTACACAATTTATCAGCACTGCCCAATTCACTTCTCATTTTAGGATTTCACTCCTGAATGCACTGAACACCATTATTCTGCTGCAAGTGAAGGATTGGGTCTGATACAGTCT
This sequence comes from Manacus candei, assembly GCF_025592945.1. Taxonomy (NCBI): domain Eukaryota; kingdom Metazoa; phylum Chordata; class Aves; order Passeriformes; family Pipridae; genus Manacus; species Manacus candei. Next base: position 854,086 of record NW_026138111.1, on the reverse strand, counting down.
TAATTCCATGTGTTACTCTGGTATCTGGACACAGTTGAACCCACCAGTGAAAGGCTGGCAATTTTTTGAAAAAACAGTAATGTAGCTTCTGATCTGTTTCACTTGAGATAATTAAAAGCTAAAATAACCATCCTTGTAAACTGCAGTAGGGAATCTAGGGTTGCATTTCCCATTAATGTGAACAGCCCATACCGTCAAGCTTTTCTGAAAAAGCACTTGTATGTTGATTTTTATAACAGTTAATTAAAAAATGACTCATAGCTCAGGTTATGAGATCTGTGGGAAGTAATTTGTGAGAACTTCAAAACTGAAGCAAGTTGCCTGGATAGACAAAGTGATCCAAAACATGCTCATAAAATGTCATGGTCTCTGCTTGGTGTGCAGTAAGAAGTGAGTGTGGCAGGGTTGGGAAGAACAAGGAGCACAGTAGCCCTGGAGGAGAGAAGCAGGAAGAGCTGAACTGTAGCAAGTACAGGGAGGAAACTGCCTTTGCCTGTGGGTAATAAAAGGTTGAAGTGAACTTGTTGAGCAGGTTCCCAGTTTTGTGAGCTCCTCAGAAGGGCAGAAAGGTGTGGTTGGGTAACAGGAATGCAGCACAAGGAAACTCTTCTTTAAACAAATTGATGGGTTTGAGTTTCTGCAAAATGTGCAATTGAATACCAGCCTCTTGGGTTTGCCTGATCAGGCCCAGGGAAAGATTTCTCCTTAGGGTAGGAGAAAAATTGGTGGTGGGATTTAATAAGGATAAACTGACTCTTGAAATGTCCTGCACTGGGTGGGAGAGATGAAGAATTGTAAGTTCAGAAAGCCATCTGTTGTCACATAGATTTTGAGACCTCAAAGTGACACCTGAATGGGGGAGCTTTATGATACCATTGCCATATAATGAATGCATCTTTATCTGCCTGCTGACATGTAAATCACTGATAAGAAGGACACAATGCAAGTAATTCTTTTTATAATGTAAATCAACCTTTATTATACTTTATGACTAGCAAGACACCTAACAGCTCCTAACTAGACACCTAACAGCTCTGAAAAGTGTTGCTGAGCAGCTCTTTCCCCTTTTATGTCCTCAGACAGCAAATCAATACAAATTCAGTGATGCTGGGAAGAACACTACTCAAGTGGCCTTTTTTCACCTAAATTCACTCTTTTTGGAAATAAGTTTTCAGACCCTGCAAAAATATTTCTACAGATAAATTAGTTCTTTATAGCTTGGACACAGTATGGTGGTCAAAGCTGCTGTGAATTTACTTATCTGCCACTTCTGCCTGTCACATGTTCTATTTAGAAAAACTGAATCCTCACTCAGGCAGCTACTCCACGATAGGGAGGATGGTCTCAGACTCCTTGATTCATAAGAAAGGGGATGTCTAGTCTTGTAATTAAAATAAGAAAAGATATCAGGCCTCTTTTAGACCTCGGGTACCTGCCAACCTTCTCTGAGTGATAATTCAGAATGGCTACGTGAGCCAAAAGTCTCTCGTAGATCTTCCACATAAGTCTACAAGACTGAGCTCAATCCTTCCTCAAGGAGGGGTTTGGCTCCTAGAGAGGCAGCTCCTCTTTTGGGCCTGTCCACAGTCCCCGGATCACAGGGTAAGTATTTTGGAAGGGAGCAGTGTTTGCCACTAAACTGAATGCTTTGTGTTTTGGAGTTCAGGGCTCCTCTCCTCACCACTTCTGGAACATATGGTGTGCTCTAAGGACTTCCTCATAACTCATTAAAGGTACTCTTATAGTGCTACATCAAGCACCTATCTAAATTCATATTTAAAACCATGGAACAAATCCTCATTTTGCTAGATACTGAAGTATATGTAATAGGAAGATCCAGAGAGAGGGCACCAGGGTAAGTCACTTCTTTTACACTTGCTGCACACTTCAGTTATACGTTTCAGAAGGCTGGCTGGAGTTTTTATTGCAACTTTTATCTCAATGGTGTTATGTAGGCGTATCAAACAAGCATTTTTCAGTGTCTCTTTTTTCAGTAATTAAGATCCATTTTACATGTGAAGCATTTTTTCCATCTGCTTTTCTCTCTCCCTCCTCACTAACTCCAAGCATCAGAGGGGACCAGCATGAGGGAGCTCACTGGGAGCAGCCTCTGGGCTAGAGTCTCTGATGAGATGACAAATGTGTCCTGCACATTTACTGGAAATGGGGCTATCCATCATGTAGGCTCAGCATTCCTGCCTCTAAGCCAGGGCAAGACTGTACAAGTAACAAGGTAGGGTACAACTGGGTTTTCATGTAAACAGGCTGGGAGGAGCCAGGTTATCTCCCATTTCAAGACCATGATCTGAGGCTGATGGTGTTGTGTTAGATTTACGCTGTTATTTGTTCCATCCTGAGTGGATCCTAAAGCCCCTAACTGCCATCCAGTACATATATGTGAAGTTTTTTGGGTGACTTTATTTAATGTAAATATGTTTTAATGAGAAGTACAGTATCTTCCACTTCAACCTTGCCTGCAGTAGGGAATCTAGGGTTGAGATCACTGTGAGATCCTTTCCTAATTCCATGGTCTAGAAACTTCAGGTACAATTATCTTCCAGGTACATTGATGCATCTGAGAAAATTCAAGGACAACATGGCAAATGCGTTTTTACTTGCAACAGTTTGTCTTCAACTAACTGTTTCCAGAAATCAGCAAGGCCACTGATCTGAAAAGCTGCTGCCTCTGCTGTAGAATAAAATTTGTGAATAGACTGAAAGCTCTTTATTGTGGATTTTTCCATGTAGATGATATTTATGTGAACAAGATATTTATGTGAGGTGAGCAGTGAAAGATTAGCTGCTACCTATAAGTAACTGCTTATTTTTTTTATATATGCACTTAAAAATGTAAACTGCTACTCTACAAATGAATGCTAGTCTCTAAAAACAAGACCTGAATTTCCTAGAACTAAATGTACTCCAAAGGAAGGCCAGGTTGGATGGAGCTCTGAGTCTAGTGGTACCTGGTCTAGTGGAAGATGTCCCTGCCCATTATAGGGGGCTTGGAACTAGATGATCTTAAAGGTCCCGTCCAACCCAAACCATTCTGTGGCCATTCTATGATCTGTTAGTCATTCTATAAGCCTCTAGGGATAGGGGAACAAAAACCACCTGTAAATCCATAAGATTTCAGTTCATTGACTTGAACTGTGGTAACAATAAGGGGTATGCATACCTCCCAGAAGTACTTGTTAAGGAATAAGTATTTTGAAGTTTACTTTGGGAGAGTCTGTGGCTTTTCTTTCATAGAACCACAAAATGGTTTAGGTGGGAAGGTATCTTAAATATATATAACTGAGGCTATGCCAAAATTTAAATGAAAAAAACCCTTAATCAAAACTAAACCAGATCCACAATCACCTGAGAAGTCCTCAGAGTTTCCTTTTGGAAGGCTCCCATAGAATTTCCAAGCCAATATGAAAAAAAGGATTAGCTTTGGGGCTTTTTTCTGCCCAGGAAGGTACAGCTAAATGTAGTTGTTCCTGGAAATGCAGCTGCTGTAACTCCTTGTTATAGCAAATAGCTATTGATCCCTGTGCCTGCTGAAGCAAGGGGATGACTTGCAGGTCCTTCTATCTGTGATGTTTGGAGTGGCCTGCAGCTGGAGCATCAAGAAGTGGAAAAGATGGTGATTTCCAGGCACAACCCACAGAAAGAGCCCTTTTCCCACAGTCTCCTGTTCACCCAGGACAGGGCCAGCAGCAGCCCTGTTCTAGTGGTATTTACATTGCAAGGTTTAGGCTCTGTATTGTATTTTTAAAATTCAGCCAGGATATACAGAATGAATATGAGAGTGGACAGACTCTGAAGGAATTTAGGTGAAGGTGGCTCTAACGGTAGTGGATTCTAAGGGAAATGAAAAAATTATTACTTGTATAAGTATCTGTGTAGAGCTGTGCAGCACAGCAGGGAATTCAGGTATCTCAAATTGCAGTGAGGAGGTTGTTAATCTGTAAAGAATCCAGTCTCACAAACCAGCTGCTTCATTTGAAGAAAATTAATACCTTAATTAATAGTTACTGAAATAAGGAAATGGTTAAGACTTTTATCCTTCTCCTTCTCCCCTCCTTGTGCAAAGAAATATAGTTTTGCTTCCGTACTTGTTTTAGTCATTATGTTCCTTTTGTATTGAAAAATCCAAAAGACCTTTCAAATAGTCTAAATTTTCTTGGACGCTATGAAGACAACAGCAAAGCAAATTATCTTTTCAACTGCAAGAAGATATCACTTGAAGTGTATATATCAAGACCTTCCAAGTTTGCTCTATTGCTGTGATTGATATCACACTTCAAAAAAAAAGAAATACAGAAGCTGGGGTGTTTCATATGTTAAACATAAGTGAGAAAAATAGTTGTAAAATCTGAAGAGCTGTTAGAGCAGTAATATGTAGCTGTTTGAAAAAAAACATTAAACAAGAAATAAGTACTGTAGATCCTCCCTGAAGTGCAAACTCCCTTTTGTGGTTTTTATGGATTCTATAAAGTGTTGGCAGATGAACAGCATAATAAAAAACATGACTGTCCCCAGTTGTCTGCTCTGCCCCTCTGCCAAATGTCTAACCCACTACCCCTCAGCAGTCAGTGCAGAGACATCCACTGTTTCTGAGGAAAAAAAAAAAAGGCTTTTTAGGATAAATGCCACCTTTGTCACCTCTTTAATTAAAAGATGCCAGGCTGCACGTTCCCATTCCCATTCCTTAGGCGAGGGGATATTGTCCCTTGTGAAGGACAACAGCAGGAGGAAGCAATTCTACCCCCCTGCAGCAAGGCTTGTCACACTGTCAGCAGCTCCCAGTTATGAGCCAAGTTAGTCCCCACTCCCTCATTTAGTTCAATTGTTTGAGTGGTAATTGCAGAAGTATTTGGATATGTCATTATTTGTTATGAAAACTTTGACTATGGAAAATGAGGCTCTTTTAAAAAATAAATCACACTTTCGTATGATGAAACCGCCTTTGTTGGTACATTTCTGTGCACATAAGACTAGTTTTCACCTCCATTTCCAAAGGTGAACTAACTGACTTTTAATGAGTTGCAAGAAAATATGAATAGCATTAAGAATTACGTTTAGCTAATTTTGCAGACAAAAACCAGCATAAGGATGTCTTAAGTGTTATCAAATGTTTTCAATTTACACTTGGCACAATTATTTCCATGCTTTACTTGGGAACTGAGCAGATGCCAAACCAAGGAAGTAAGCACATAGAGAGCAAAGTCTTGGAACTACAAAGAGATTAAATAACATTTCTGAAAACGGTTTTTCTATTTGAAGACCTGAGTAAGGTTACAGAGCATCACTTTGGTAGGCAGCTGAGCATAAAGACAAAACACTGTAACTCAGCCTCTGTACAGCACTTACACTCAGCTTTTTATTTTATAGATGTCTGAAATGAGACTGGGTTTAGGTGAGCATACACACTAACTTGTTTAGCTTCCTTAGTTACTGAAACAAGATAGGTATTCAAATAAATGTTTTGATTAATAACCATTTATATCAGTATTTCATAATTATTCTAAAAAATGACAACACATTTGCAATAAGCAGGCTAATAATCTGGGAAGCTTATCTTTAATGTATGTTGGATATTGGACTGCCTTGTGCCTGGTGTTTTTACAGTTTTGCCTAGTTTAGGTTTTCATGTCTAGAAAATCTTCATGGATTTCCCTAAGTGCATGTAAAATTATAGACAAAAGCACAATGATATCGTTTCCATAGTCAGTTTTAAGGCTTCTGCAAAAATAGATAAGCTCCTTGGTCTCTGTGTTTGGGGACTCTGCACTGTGATGCCATCACTCCACCAAGGACAGATCCCCACGGAGGCTCTGCCAGTTCACACATCTCCCTGCAGTGACTGAAAGGCACTGGAGCTGTGACATGAGACACTACTGTATTTCTCTGTAGTAGTTTCTTTTGAGGGAGCAATGTTTTGACAGTGTTTCTCAGAATTGTATAATTTCATTTTAAGCATATAGGTTCCACTCTTTTCACAGAGTGAACAAACACTGTTAAACTAAGTTAACAGAACAAATCTGTGACTCTAACCTGTATTTTACACAAGGTATACTGCTTGTATTTACCCCTATTTTTCAAAGACACTCTACTCTGAAATAGTATTGGTGTTTCTCATCTTGTCTGGGTGTCATTCAGAAGTGTCTCCCTGTAGTATATGCGCCAGCGGGCAGAGGTTTAATTAAAGTAAAAAGAAGTGGTACGGAAGACGCCCTGAAATTTAATTTTAATATTTTGGAATGTGTGCACACCACAGGTGTGGTGGAGCACTTTAAGGCATCTGAGTGATTGGTGACAAAACAAGTGACAGGGACAACACCCACTCCTCTCTCCTCCAGCATGCCCTCCAGGCTGCCTGTGTGCAGCAGTCCTGCTGCTGCACACACAGAGAGGGCTCCTGGATTTCAAACACCCTGTAACTTCTCCTGGTGACAAATGGGTATGAGATAGCAGCAGCAACACCTCCAAACATTAGTCACACTGCTTTCCAACAAGCAGCAATTACATGTAATAGGTACTCTGTCATCTTGCTCCAGCTGAATTTTATAAAGAATTCGCTAATAAAAACTTGGCTTATGCTTACAAGCACACTATACCACTTCAAAAAGCAAAGGAAAACTTCAGCTTGACCTAAGTTTAGTAGCATATTGTCAGCTGTTAAAGTTTGCTGCACATTTATTAGGTTACTTGTCAGTTTTTACATCTAGTGTAGGGTTATGACTTCTCCTCCCACCAGTTTTGTCTTCGTATTTATTTTCATATTTATGTGTTGCTTTATAATTCAATGCAATTTTTATACATCCAGCAGTCTGACTAAGAAGTTCAGAAATATGAAGATTTATCTTCATTATTAACATTGATATAAGTGCACATATCAAGATATTCAACTATTTATACAGCTATCTAGCCTCATTAGCCTATTAAATCTTGCTGAGCCTGCTGCATGGAGAAAACTGGTGTTGTTCTCTTAGGTTGTTCTCTTGGCATTTCATAGAGGTTATGATTAAGTTCCTTGAACTGAAAGCAAGCGTATGGATTTAATCTAGTTAAAAATAAAAGAAATGCTGCTCTTCTGTTTTTCAAAGCCCCTGAAAGTGAGAGGTTAATATATAGTTCTGGCTTATCTGAAGTTTATTGAGTGAACTTAGTATACTGTTGATTTGAGATCAATACCAGCATAGAAGAAAGACAAACATGGTTGTTCAAGTGAAGCTGAGACAGTGCCATGAGGTGCCTCAAATTTTCACTCTAGAGTCACCACAATCCAGTGTCCATGAGGGACTGGTATATAGGGATACCACAGGCTTGTATGCATGACATGGCAGCTGTAACATCAACTGAGACAAAATCACTGATTTTGACTAAGGTGGATGGGTCACCTTTACTTAACATGGAAAAGGGACACATCTATTAAAAATGCACAGGTTTTTCTCACCTACTGATACAAATAAAACATTTCTGAGGAAGCTGACCTTCATACTCATAGGCCTATCATATTTTACCGGTCTACATAGGTAGGGACAGATTTGCACCTGGATTTCAGTCTGGGATTGGATGTGAGTTTACTCCTGCTTGAATATGTGCAGTGAAATGTTCTTCCTGTGCTTTGACACAGATGCCATTTTCCCCATCATGCCCAGAAATACAGTTTCAAGTAACACTCTCATAGTAGTGAAACTTGAATCATCTGAGGAAAAAGCAGAGCTGTTTGGATATAGAAAATTTATTCCTCACTGCTGCTGAGATGAACATTGAACAGCACTCAATCTGGTTTACAATTTCCAAAGAAAATGAAACACAGGAGGGGATAGACCAAGCACTAGGAGCTTATTCTGAGGCTGATCAGTGTCAGCTCAAATGAAAATGGATTGTGAAGAAAAAAAAATCCAATCTTGAAAGCTTGTTTGTCTGCTGATACATCACGTACACAACTGCACAGAGCAATTTGATCCGGCTGCAGTCTGCCAGGTACAGCCCAATGTGGCAGCGCCGCTGTTCTTCCCACCGCAGCGAGGAGCCCCTCGGGAGTGACTGACCAGAGCAGGAGCCCGGCAACGCCAGCGCTCCAGGAACCTTCTGCTTATTTCCGTGGCGCTTCCTACTGACACGAGGACTCGGGGGCATCTCGGTCCGCACCCGAACCGCGGCTGTGGCAGCTGTGGGTGCCAAAGGCACGGCTCGGGGGCTCCAGTTTGGGACAATAAGCTCCATCCCTTTCCCGAGGCCCTGCGGCCGGTGACCCCGCCGGTGATACATCCCGCCTATCCCGGCGGGATGGCCACGGCATCCCGCACAGCCGCTGACCTCGGCAGCAACTGCCTTCCTCCCATCGGGCCCTCGAGGGCTTCCAGGCTTTATTTGCCTCCTCCGGGGATGCAGGAGAGCGCGGACAGCTCGGGCTCAGCCAGGAACGCCGCTGGGACTCAGCGCTGGATGGAACAACCCTCCCGGCTCCGGGACATCCCGGGGGACCAGCTGCACCGCCTCCCGGGGCGCTACCATGCATCCGCCGGGAACGCCGCTAGTCCAAACCTTCCTTACATCCCAAACAAGTGCCTTTCTCAGGAGCAACCCGGGGGGCTGCCGGCATCCTAGTCAGCGGTCCCCACAGCAGGGGAAGCCCAAAACCTGAGGTATTAACGAAACGCCCGGGGTGGGCATTAATTCAAACCTTCCTTATTCCCAAACAAACGGCTTTCTCGGGAGCGCCTCCCCCCCGCCCTGCCGTCCCCTCCGCGTCCCCGTCCCCTCACCCCTCTCCCTCCCGCCCCGTCAGCCCCCCTCGCGCTCCCTGCGCACTCAGCCGAGCCCGCCGCCCCCAATCCCCTCAGGACCCGCCCCCCTCTCCGCCCTGCGATTGGTCATTCCCACTGTCACTCCGGCGCCTCCCCTGCCCATTGGTCGAGGCTGGGCAGCCGCCCCGCCCCCCCGGCGCTGTCGGTTGGGGCGAGCCGAGAGTAAATAGACGCCGGAGCCCAAGATGGCGGAGTCGCCAAGTCCCGGTCGTGGCGCGGCGCCCCCCGAGCAGGAGCCGCTCGGCGCCAGGGCGGCCCCGGACGCGAAGGGTTCCCGCGGGTCCCAGCCGGCCGCCAAGAAGGTGAAGGGAGCCGAGGAGCGGAGCCTGAAGGGCGCGAAGCGCGTCAACGGCGAAGGGGGCGGCAGTGGCGGCGGGAGCGCCAAGCAGCCGCTGCCCGCGGTCGTGCCGAGCTACGGCGGCCCCGCGCCCTGGGGTTTCGCCGCGCTGCCCTCGGGCCCCTCGGCGGGCGCGGGGGGCTTCGCCTTCCCTGCCCCGCTGCCCCGGAAGCTGCTGCCGCCCGCGGTGCTGCTGCCGCCGTCCGCCTCCCCCTCCTCGTCCCACCCGCAGCACCAGCACCGCCACCACCGGCACCGCCTGGCGCTGGCGGCAGAGCCGGGGGGCGGCGGGAGCGGCGGGAGCGCCAAGCCCAAGAGGCCCAAGGAAAAGCGGGACAAGGAGAGGAGGAAGCACGGGGCGCTGCCCGTGGTGGCGGCAGCGGCGGGAGATGGCGGCGGGGGCCTGAGCCGGGAGGAGAACGGGGAGGTGAAGCTGCTGTTCCCGAAAGGTGAGCGCGGGGCCGCGCGGGCGGCCCGGGGCGGGGAGGCAGCGCTGGAAGGGGCAGGAAGAGCCGGGGGGGCTCGGCGGAGGTGCCCGGCGGGAGCAGGAGGGGGCTGTGGTGCCGGGCTGGGGGCTGCGGGCAGTGCAGGACCCGGTCACACACCGCCGGCGTTGTGTAAGTTCGTGGGAAGGCAGCGGCGGCTCATAGTGCCGTCAATCCTGTCAAAAAAAGGGGGTGTGGAATTAGCGATGGCGTCAGCCAGAAGCTGCCAGAGGCCTTAGGTTTTCTTACCTATTAGGGAAATAAGGGTGCCGAGTAATTTATTAGAGATCTGCGAACAAAACTGAATTGAGGGAAAAACGGAGAACACGTTTCAAACCCCCCTCCCCCCCCATTTAAAATTAAACCCTGAATGATCTCGTTTATTAGTCTGTTAATTTGTACAGGGTAAGTCGTTGAGTACTAGAGAACATGCTCTTAAAATTCAGATACTTGGACTTTTGAATTCTCATTTAGTTGCTGTTTCGGGTTTACTTTATTTCCTGAAGATCACATCTTCCAAGTAATGCTCGAGGCCTTCAGGAGAAGGGGAGGAGTGTTGGGTTAGTTCATTAGTAGTGCTGGACAAAAATGGCCATATGAGGTAGGACAAGATGTTGGGCCAGATTCTTGCTTGGATTCCTGCTGACTGTGATCAACAATAAATCTTGGGAAGTAAAAGACAATGCATGAATATATGAAGACAGTGCAAGAATACATGCTTTTATTTCCAGTGTGTCCTTTCCCAGTCTCCAGTGACCTTAAACCAGATGTTGATGCTTTTGCATTTACATTGAAATATGAAGAATTTGAAACGTGTGCTCCATTACCTAGTTTAAGCAAGTTTCCTTTCTTTCAAAGGAAAGATAAATTGTAGCTGTTGTGTAGACTTAGATTATTTTGATTGTGGCCTGTGTTTGTAGGATCAGACAAGCATGTAGAGAAATCTCATTAATAGCAAATATGCCTTTTTGTCTATTGATTATATTGTCTGGGTGCCTTACTGCATTTTCCACTAATTTCCATGGGCATTTTGGTGTATGATTTACTTACCTTTTAGGTTTTGGGTTTTTTTAGAGTATTTGAATTGGTGGTATACAAGTGGTTTTTAAGTATCTCATTTCAGTGCTTTCAAGTATTCCATTTTAGTGCATTTTTCCTTGTTCCTGTTAAAAGGTGACTTGGAAAAAGTCTTAAGAAATGATGCTCAGAAATTATGTTGGTGAAGCCTTCTTGTCTTCAAGGATAGCTGCTAAGAAGCTGACCCAATATCCTTCTAGTAAAGCTGTGTAATTAATAACCATATTCAATAAGATTGCCACAGTGTCCTACCAGTGTTACACAGTCATGTTAATAAGTCTCTGGGAACCATATTACAATAACAATATGTAACAATGTATAATAATGAAGTGTTTTTTCACATTGGTAAAAGAAATTGACACTGATGGTGTCAACTGAATAATTGTTGTGATTTTTCTTTAAAGAGGAGATTCTGCACCTTGTATCTGGAAAGGATATTTTCTTCGAACTTAAATGCTGACAGACACTTTTTACTTGCTGATTGCTCAGAGCAGATCTTTTTACCTCTCGTTTATTTTGTGAAAACCTACCTAATGCAACACATAAATTTTCCACAGCAAGTGTTTGGCATCTGAGTCTCCAGATTTCTGCTTAAAGGAAGTAGTTTCTATACCTAAAATTTTGTGGCATAATTTCTCATATAAATTAAGAACTTTATGTTCATTAGACTATATTTTTGCAGAGAAGGCTGTAAGGAAGTGAAGGATCCACTGTGTCTTCTGCTGAGAGCAGCCAGCCTTTTAAAGGTGGTTCAGTATTTGACTGTAGATTAAAGAACAGGTTTGTGCTGTTAATCCTGTGAATAATTTACTTTTCGGAGAGGAAGGGAGAAATGCAGTTGTGATGGAGGGAGAAAAGAATGGCTGGGGGGCGGGCATGTAGAATCCTAAGCACAGAGGAAAACTAGGAATGACATATTACGGTGGGAGGGTAAAATATGCAGGGCTTGTGCTTAGGAGTACTGAAACTGTGGCATAGACTGGAAGGAGATACCATAGGGACTGTGGTTGCAGCATATAATGAGTGAATTTGAGAAACTGACGTGAAAGAGGGAGGAAAAGCAAAAGCTGTGTAAGAGGAAGGTGATTCTGATCTTGTTTTGGGGCAAAAAATATTATACTTTGGTGCTGTAGAAAAGGCAAGGAGGGTTAGCAAAGGGTAGGATGGAAGAAGAAGGAAAATTTTAATCAGCCTACAGTTACAACTTCAGGATGAGTTTAGAGGATTTTGTGTAATTAAAGTAGCTGAGAGGTTTGCACACACAGAAAATGTGAGGGGTGGGGGAGTAGGAAAAAATATGCCCCTTAAGGTGTACTGAGATGAGTTCATAGAAGCTGTCACCCTGCAGCTTGAAACGCACTCTAAAAATTGACCTAACACAGGCAAGTGCAGTCTGTTCTTCCTGGAGTCTGCAGTTGAATAACCTTTTTTGTCTTGGTGCAGTGGAAAATGTGCAGCAACATGGAATTAAGAGTATTGATTGTTTTTCTCTCATAGCTTTCAGAACTGATACAAGTATCAGTGTTGCACCTGTCGGAAAGGAGACAGTGCCAGTGCAGACACTAGAGGTGTAGAGGCAGAAATACCAAGAGATAAGCAGGTGGAACGAGTAGGAGTTCCGTGGTTGTTTTGAGACTTTGAAGGTGGAAAAAATCCATCCTCCTCTTTGCAGCCAAAGGGGAGGTGCCTTGCAGGTGGGCACACGGGATGGAGTGGAATTCACAATTGGCTTTGCTCCGATAAGAGTGTCAGTACCTGTGACTGGGGAGGAGGGTGCTGTGTGCCTGCTCTGCTCCATAGGGCAGTTGAGATGCCAGGAGAAAAAGCTTTACCTTGGTGAAGGCCTGCACAGATCTCAGTATTAGAGACAATGAGGAGCAGAGCTAGGGGGATCAGGGGAAAAATGGCAACATTTGTCTCATGAGGTTGCTGGGTCTGTAGCGTAGACAAGGTAATGCAGCGAATCAGGGTGTGCAGTGCTGTGGAGTGAGAGATCTGGCCTTGCAAAATCATCATCATAAGACTTGGAGTAGTAACAATTGCATTTTCCTAATTCTAGTTTATCTACTGTGATGATGATAAGGGATATTGAGGAGGACATTGTGAGAAGATTTTTCACCTAGCATTCAAAAGTGCTGATGAGAGGAGCTGATGTTAGTCCTTTGCTGGCAACAATGATTGCTAGATAAAAGAGCCTAGTTTTGAGGCACCTTTCTTTCCTAAGTGATAGGAAGATGTTAAACCTGCTAATAGCCAAGATGGATGATGTGTTTAAAGCTCTTCAAAATGGTTATATTTTCTTCCTTGAACAAGTCTTCATTTAAAGAATTCTCTGGTCTTTTAATTTATTGCAAAGACCTTTGAGTTGCAGAGTCATAACCAAGCCTTACAACTTGTGATTCCATCAAATGAATGGAGTTCAGTGAACCCTTCTGAGATGATGATCTAGCATGCACAGAACCTGAAAGAACCTTTTGCAAGATGTACGATTTATCCTCTGTATACAAGGCTTAGGCTGTTTAAAATAAGCTTAAATTTCACTTGTCAAGTACATTCTGATAGTGGAACTAGAAGTTGTGCAATATTTTTGTTTTAAAACATGGTGTGAATCTGACAAAAGTGATTGCTGTTTCAGGTTATGACTATGCTGATTCAGTTAGTCATTTAACTGATAGTCTGCTCTAGCAGTTCATAGTTGAAATTGTTTTCATAACAGTGCAAAGCTCAGCTCAGCCGCTCCCCACTTCATCAGAGGACACCTGCCCAGAGTTTTTGTTTTGGTCTGCAGGCTTGCTGTAAGATGTAGTAATCCAGTTGCATGACCCATCAGTTCTGCTTTTCTTGCCCTTTCTGTGTACAGAATTCCTTTTTTTCTTCAGTGATCCATTTGCTGATTACCTCAGTGTACAAGCAGTTGCAAAACGAGGCTGGTATCTTTAACGTGCAGATGGGGATTCCCCCATGAGCAGGAAAGCTGAATATGGTGCTGTAACTCTTGTTTTTCCTATTAGTTTGTTTTTCTCTTTGCCCCCCTCTCCCAGTTCTTTCTCCTGCTGTCTTTGAAGGATAAATTAGATTACATTTCAGGTGAGCATTTCCCACTGATTCTTCTAATAACTCTTGCATGACACTTCTGGGTTTTTGGCTTTTAAGAAGTTGCACTTTTCGGTCTGGTTAAATTTGGTTTGCATCCAGTGGAATGCTTATTTCATAGTCTGTGTTACTAAAGTAGGTTGGAGAAAGCTTTGGATCTTCTTCTTTTTCTCTTCTTTAGTACTGTGGCCATGAATCTTGCTGCTTTTGTTGTCTTTTTTTCTTGTGCTAAATGTTTCCTCCTTCTGTTAGCTTCCATTTCCTTTGCTTTTTTTTTTTTTTTTGGTACTATGTGGCTTAATTCACTTCCCTCTTCTCTCTGCTGAACTCCTTAAATTCACCAGTTGTTTTCATGCTTGTGAGGCCTCTTGATCACTCTCTTATGAATTCTTTGATATATTTCTATTTAGATACCACGCTGTAAGCAGCAATATCTAGCAAGTGTTTAGGGTTTTAAGTGTGGTATTCAACAGGAAGAGGGACTTCTCAGATTTCTTTAGATGTTTGAGATGTATATGCAGTTTAGTTTTCAGAGCTGGTAGTGACATTAACTGTAAGTGTCCGCTGTTGAGATAAATTTGGAGCAGTGTATCTTTCTCCTGAGGGACCCTGACCCTTTTTCAGTGAGATAACCGGAAGCTTTGCTAGGCAGAACAAAATCTTTCACCTTCTAAGCTGGAGAACAAAGTCCCTCCTCTACCCCAGAATCCAGCTTTATGTGTAATTTCCACAGCAGAAGCTTGCTCTGATTTTAGAATATGAAATAATTTTTCTTAGTTGACACAGGATCAGGAGGCTGAACCATCTGATCTGAAACCTCTTGTGAAGGCCTTGTTTGCAGCTGTCACGTTCTCTGTTACTGATTTCTGATGCAACTCCCCAGTGCTGGAGCTTAAACTTGGCTCGTTCAGTTCCGCATGTCGAAAGTCTCCTTAGAAGCGTGAAGCTTGGAGGAACTGGGAACTGTAAAGATTGGAATTCAGTTTCTTGGAAGTATTTTCACTCAGAAAGGGGTCTGACTTCCTTTCCATGCACTGAAGAGCTTGGGGAAATGTTCTCGCCTGATAAGAATATTTCTTTAGTCTTATCTTGGATTTTAAACCTAAATTACTGTAAGAGGTGTCAGCCAGATATTCCTCGTTATTGGAACATGAAAGTTATCATTTTTGGGGGTGGTTTTTTTTTTTTGGTCTTGGAAATACGGGTTTTTTCATGTTCATTAAGTCAGGAAACCTGCTCTGCAGTGTACCTTGTAGGACCTAATAAAAGTGCAGGTGTCAAAGCTGTTAACATAGTGGTGTTAAATGTGCTTCATGTATCTGCATAACCAGTTAAGCATGGCTTCTTGAGGTTTTATTTCTATGGGTGTTTGTTTAAAGTGAGGACAGAGTGCTGATGGAAGGAATGGTGACTGATGTTCTTGTACTCCCCTTCTTATCCCCCTTTCCTTTCAGTTACACTGCTGTTGGTGTTATCCATATTGATGATGTCCCTTAGCAGTAGTCTGTAAATATTTTGCCTCATATGCAGTGACAGCCCTTAAATCAAACAGAGGAGAGAGGCAGAATACTTTGAACATAATCTATGACTGACTACTAATGTGGATTACCATCTGGAAAACTGATGCAAAGCAGCTGCAGCTTTTGGCATCTGACAGGGTTGAACATCTCACCTCTTTCAGTGCTGAAATGGACTTGCTTGAGCTCCTGCATCGGCTTCAAGGTGTGAATTTTCCAATCTGACAGTGACCACGTTGCATGTAATCCATCCACTACAGAGCATGTACTGGGTTTACCTTTTTGTCTGTAGAAAGCTTGCCATAGAGGCAAAGATCTGATTAAATATCTGAAGTCAGATTGGTGTGTTCTGTGAATTTGGATTCCTTTATTTACTACTGCAGGAAATCACTGCAGTCATTACGAAAAGGCATCTCTGGAGTTAGAAAACAGAGGACTTTGACTATAGCCTTTAGCTGTAAATGGCTGCTTAACGTATAAATACAGAATACATCAATTTCTTTTACTTAGCCCAACATCCAGAAAAAATAAAAGCTTTTGGATTTGAGAAGGAAGTATGTATATAATTCTTAATTAATTCAGTTAATTGTGTGGAGTCATTGCAAAGCGAAAGCATTTTTCGGATGCCATTTTAGGAGATGAGGCAGAACACTTCTTCATAATAGAACTCTTCCTATCTGTATGTAGCACTCTTTTTATTTTAATATACTACTGTTGCTGCATTTCTTTCATGGGTGGGTGTACTGTTTCTGTGACATCAAAAACAAAGAACATGGACTTTGTGGTGACACTCATATTGTGAACTTGAATGAGGCATCTGGAAATCTCTTAATCACTGAGGCAGTTTGTGAAGAACTGTAGCCCTTGCGAAGGACTCACATTGGAGAAGTTTGTGTAGTACTGTCTCTTGTTGGAGGGACCCCACAGTGGAGCAGAGGTAGAGTGAGAGGAGAAGAAAGGAGCAACAGAGGCAATGTGTGAAGAACTGACCACAACCCCCATCCCCTGTCCCCTTGTGTCATTGTGGGAGAAGAATTAGAGAAAACTGGGAATGAAGTTAAGCCTGGAAAGAAGAGAGGGGTGGGGGAGAAGGTGGTTTTTACATTTAATTTTTATTTCTCATTACCCCACTCTACTTTTGATTGCTAATAAATTAATTTTTTCTCCCAAGTTGAGTCTGTTTTGCCCATGATGATAACTGGTATTATGTATGATCTCTCTGCCCTTAACTCGACCCATGAGCCTTTTGTTATATTTTCTCTCCTATGTCCAGCTGAGGAGGGAGGTCACAGCGGGGCTTTGGTGGGCACCTGGTGTCCAGCCAGGGTCAATTTGCCAGAAGAATTATAAATACTTCTGTAGTAATAAAGACTTCTCCCTCCAGCCAGGCAGTAGAGCTTGAAAACTAAGGATTGAGCCCAGCTCTTACTGGCCTTGCATAGCTGATTCCTACTGTACTTGGAATTTCTCTCTTTTTTTTTTTTTTTAACCCTGGTAAGGGCTATTTACAAATTCTGTTTAGTCTGTTACCAGTTATTTCCTGAGCAGTGTAACTCTCTGTCAAAATTATACAAAGTAAAAGTGTGTTTTGATAGGGGCAAAAATTCATGAAGATACAGATTTCTTTCCTTTTTTCCCTGGGGTACAGATTATTTCAAGCTGTTGGCTTTTAGTTTTAGTGTCTTTAGAGGTATGTAAAGGCATAGGAAGTCTGTGTATTTGGGATACATGATTTCCCTGAGGACTCATTTCATCCTGTTCCCTCACCAGCTCAAGAAGCTTTTTTTATTTTTTATTTGTTAGGAGTAGTATTGGTGAAGGCTGACTGCAGAATATTGTGTGTACATGGAAAGCTTAGCATAAACATCTGTCACTTTTTACTACTTTGTGATCCTGTTGCCCTGCAAATGAAATGGAGACCAGTTGTAGCTCCTACTGGTAAACGTCAAAAAAGCTGTACAAGAGCATTCCAGGTTTTCATAACTTCAATGGAACAAGTTTTTCTTGTTTTCCCTTGCCAACTTCACTTGTTGGTTGTTTATTCCCTGACATGTAGGTTGTACATTGCTTAATGTTGGAATACTCATTTTAAAGCAGGATTTTTGTGAAGAATTTTCATGTTTCTTGGTTGAAAAAGTGAGATTTGGCCTGAAATTATGTGTGGCTGAAGGGAATTGTTACCTTGCCTTAGTGAAGATACTCAGTGAGATACTGGTCTGTGGCATTTTGGAAAGTCTCAGAGTTCTAGGCCTGTATTGAGCTGCATTGGCTTTATTGGGCAGCATTGTGTGATGGCTGCAGTTTTGGAGACTGTGCTTGGAGAATTGCACTTGCCCTTCCTTATAAGGTGTCTGTGCTGTAGGCATGTTACCATCATGTTTGTTGACTATAATGACTGTTGGATGCTTCTAAATTTATTGACTTTGTAGAGTGGGCATAGAGAGCTTGTAGAGCTGCAGTAGATCTTGTGTTAATGAAATAATGAAATAATTTGGTTGATTTTTATCCCTGCATTCCAAGGATGCTCTGAAATGGAATATCTATCCCCGAGGAGAATAATCTGCAGAATTTTGAGAGTCGTGTTTGAGTTCTGCAAGGCAGATTAGAAAATACATATTAATACTTGTGTAAACTGAAGACATTTGGCCTGAGAATTAAGCTCAAGTGTTAATCCATGGAATTACTGATTTTGACACAGATTTTTTTTTTGTGTATGAAATTTTTTCTTTATTTCAATATTTATGTTTTTTTTTTTTTTTAAGAACTACTATCGCTAATCTGTTCTGTGAGCTTTGAGAGAGGAAATCTGAAAATTTGTACATTTAAATTGGGATTCTCAGCTGTTCTTTACTTGCCTCAGACTGTTGACTGGTTTTGTTACAGTACTGTAATTTCTAGAAGGGAAACAGTTAAGTAAACTCTACTTCAAACCTTCCTCAACTTCATTTACATTTGCAATGGCTTTAGGTGTGATATGATTGTGGCTGTTGCTAGAGGAGGTCACAGGATGCTTCCATTGTTTCTCTTGTCTGGAAGGTTTCGCCATTGACTCTGCTAATTGCTTTCTAGATGTGAAAATAAACTAGAGGCTCTTGAAAAGGTTTTGGCTTGTTCTCAGTCCTTATGTTTTGCTTCTGACAAAGCCGGAAGATTCATTGGCCTGTGATGCTATTCATGAGCTGGCAGTAAAGGATTCTTTCAGTCTTTTGTCCTCTCTCAGCAAGGCTCAGCATTTGTATATGCTCTTCAGTCTTTCTTTCGTTTGTAAATGATAGCAAAAGTCAAGTGTGCCTCTTAACCATACCAAAATGTGGAGATAAAATCTAGGTCTTCCCATGATAATTGTAATCCTGGATGAGTCAAGCATTCAGCGCAGGTTATAAGTCAAGCCTGGTGTTACTGCTTACTTGCTGAGTGTCTGCTTTCAGAGTGTTACTTAAACTCCTGTTGTACAATTTATCTCTGACTTCATTCTCTTGAGTTGCAGGGGATTTACAACTTAGGGATTCCTTTTTGGGTAGAGACAAGCTGGAGAGGAAGGTCTATGCCTGCTTAACCTATTCCTAGAAAGGTTTGTGTTGCTTAGGAAAACTTGTTTAGTTTCCGTGGTCTGCTATACACAAATCTGCTTTGTCATCCATCCCTTCTCACTGAGCTGTTAGAAGGTTTTTCTTGGCCTTGACTGTTTCAGTCACTTAGAACAAAGATATTCAGACAGCTTTAAGCACAGCTACCTGATTCCTTATTTTTGTGCCAGCATAGTTTCTCTTCTCTTCAGGATGCTTATCTTGATCTGTGGGTAGACAACAGGCATGTCTCAACTGCCATCTCTTATGGGTTTTATTTACTTTCTTAGACTCTCCCTTAAATACATTCTTCCCTTCACCCTGACAACTGCGAGGGTTTGACTTCTGTATCCTTACTACAAGACTCCTAAAAGGAAAGGTATGAATGCTGTGTAGTCATTGTTAAAGCATTCATTTATGTGCATTACTGTCAACTCCTTGCACCTTTATTAACATGTTTCATGAGTAGTTTGGTTGGGGGCCACTCTGTACAGCCTTCTGGAACTGAGGAATATTTCTGATATGTTAGTAGTGAAGATACCTGCTGCTTCTATTTTATATTGATGCTTAAGGAAGAGTAATTGGATTTCTCTTTGCTTCCACTTGGGGTTTATAATGCAAGTACCATGAATAAAACATCAGGATTGCCTCAGCTATATTACTGAGAAAGTGTTCTGAAGCATAACATTATGTAGAAGCTTGAAATCAGATTTCCTCTTTCCCTGCGGAGGTTAAAAAGCTCAGTATACTCTTGGAGCAGGTACTGGCTTCAGGCCAAGACAGGAGGCATGAAGTGCTGGCTGCAGTGCATATAAGCCTAGTAAAATCTGACTTCTCTAAATACTTGGCCTCATAAGTGAATCTAAACTCGGCTTGAAAAGATTACTTTCGAAATGATGAATTCCTACGGGTCTGGTATATTACATGCAGAGAGCATGCCTAAAGGCTCTGCTTTTGTGTGTCAGGGATTTAAAAACATGGAGTGACTTGACAAGAAAGTAAATGAATAATGAGACTACTCAGGTGAGCTGTTGCTGATTGTAGGTAAGCAGGGGAAGCACAAGAGAATTACACTGACTGTGCAAATACAGCACATTTCATGTGTTTTGATTAATTACATGTCACTGCATTAGTGCAGCCTGTGAACATAATGTAAAACATTTTTAGCTGACAAATGACGTCTCATTCCAAGATACTTGCAAAAGCCTTTAAGTTCAGAGTATGTGTAGATAGTTACGAGGTTTCCAGTGTAGATGTGCACCCAGGAAAATGCAAATTATAGTATTTTTTTCCCCTCAATTCTTATGAAATGCATGTAATTTGAATTTCAAGGAATGAGCTGACTTCAGATGCAAAATGAGAGCAGAAGGTATAGCAGTAAGCAAAAATTTTTAACTTGTTTACAGTTAATTTGCTGGGTTGTTGTGTACAGTTCTAACATAACAGAAACAAAACTTGTCTGAGTTAAAGAAGCTTATGTTGGATTATACAACAGATAAATATTAGCTTTTCATATTATAAGTACTGGGATTTTCTTGTAACTCCTCCTTTTATCCTCTTAATAGAGCTTACATAAGAGTAATGTGAAACATGTATGTGACAATTAATTTACTGTTCCTACTTAATTGTGAAATATTTACATTTCAGCTCAAATCAAAGACAAAGTTAAAGAAAGGGAAAAGAAGCAAAAAGAGAAGAAGAAGCATAAAATAATGAATGAAATCAAGAAAGAAAACGGAGAGATCAAATTATTGCAGAAAGGTATGTTCAAACAATGTAGTGTTTTTTCATTCTAAGTTTTTAAAATATTTGTGTTTAGATACTGGGTTTCAATACTGTGTTTTTCATTTAGCTTATGCCATTTTCTCTAGTTAGTTGGTATGAGGGTTGCAAGTTAAAACCTAACTGTAGATGTTACTTTTTTTGTCAAATGTATTAGGTGCTGGAGATTAAAGATAAAACTGTCACCATGGTGTTGCATATACATTAGTAGTATTAGGAAAGACCAGTACTTCAAGGAATAATATTGGTGATAACCTGCATCTTCTCTGCAGTTATTGAACAAGGTATCATTTTATTTATTGTGGAGAAGAAAAATGTGTTACATTTTATGTCTACAAAACTGAGTAACTAAGGAGTTGTAATTCAGAAACTTTGTCAAATACTAAAATGTTACATGCAACATGCAGCCTTAATTTTGGCTAATTTCTTCAACTTTGTTTTCTGTAAAGGAATGTCGTTAAGAAAATGTTTTCACATGACTTGTGCGTCCACTGATTGTTAGAATTGTACAGTAGTTGAGGCTGGAAGGGGCCTAGTCTGACACTGCTCCAAGTAGGGTCAATTAGAGCAGGTTGCCCAGGACTATCAGACTGTCTCCAAGGGTGGAGGCAACACAGTCTCTCTGGACAATTAGATTCAGTCTAGATATAAGGAAGATTTTTTTATGATGATGGTGGTGAGAGACTGGAACAGGTTGCCCAGAGGGGTGGTAGATGTCCCATCCTTAGAAATATTCAAGGTCAGATTGGATGGGGCTTTGAATAACTGGATCTAATTGAAGATGTCCCTGCTCATTGCAGGGGGGTTGGACTGGATGGCCTTCAATGGTCTATTCCTACAGAAACTATTCTATGAGTCTGTTGTATGATCTTTGCTATAAGGAGAGACAGCTGGGACTAGAAGGCTGGAGAAGAGGCTCCAGGGGGATCTCCTCAGTGTGTATAAACACCTCATGAAGAAGGTTATCAGCCTATGCTGGTTCATGAGGTTATTCCTCTCAGGTGCAGGGCTTTGCCCATCCCTCTGTCGACTTCATGAGTGCCCCAGGTTGGCTCATTTCTACACTGTCTCAAGGTCCTTCTCACAGGCAGCACAACCCTGTGGTGTGTCAAACCCTCCTTCCAGTTTTGTGTCACCTGCAACTTGCTGAGGGTGTGCTCTGTCCCATGACACAATTAATGAAGATGCTGAACAGTACTGGCACAAGATATCAAGGTCTGGATTAATCCAGTAGGGACTGTTTTCCAACTGGAAATGTAATGCTGCTGGAAATGTAATGCTGCTCACAACCCTTTGAGCACAGCAGTGAAGCCAGTTCTTGAACTACCTTAGTCTTCACTTAGGTCATGCTACATTAGATTTTTTGTGAGGGTGTTGCTTATTTGAGTTGACCAATTTTTTTTTTTAATATGTTATTTTCAGATTCTGCTTTTGAAGTTAGGAACAAATTCCTGATATGTTTTTCTGTTACCTTGTCTGCTGTAGGATTTAATTTAGAAACCAGAAACTGAAACCCTCAAATCAAAACTTGATCTTCAAAATATTCCTATGATGTCAGAGGCACAGCACCTGGTAATTACTGCATCACATATGATACTCTGCACACAAGTTAACTGTATTAGCTATGACAGCTTCAAACCTGCTTTGATCAGATCTAAAGGTATTGCCTTGAACACAGGAGTGTAAACTGATGACTTCCTGTGAGAGGGACAGGTGTGACTTGTCTTTGCTGAGCGTGGAAGGAAGTTGGTGGTTGAGATACTGGAGATACTGAGCAAAGCTTAACTCTCTCAACAGTGAGGTTCTTCAGGCTTTGTTTGAGTCACAGCCTTTTTTACACTGGGTCCTGTTTCTGTTGCCGTTCAGCAGATCAGGTGGAAGCTGCAAAGACAGGAAGTCTTCTTACACAGATCTAATAAATGATGCCTAGTGGGGCTGTTGAGCCAAAAATGGTGCTTTACTTTCAAAGTAATGTAAAAATTTATATGCCCAGGGACTGTGTTAGAACATCTCTGCCGAGTAGCAGGATGGGTTGTTCTCATGGAGAACGCTGGTAGAAGTGCATTAGATGCCTTACTCTATTTGACTTGACCTGTTGCCAGTCAAGTGTGTTTTAGGTTTTCTTTAAGGTGTTGGAAGGAAGTGTTTTTAGAGGCTATGTTTGGTTTTTCAGTATCCTGTAAAATTGACTCCTGTTTCAGGAAAAGAAGGGGATGTGTCAGGAGAGCAGATAGATTCTCTCCACTGGGTTTGTATCCCATTCAGAACAGCAGGTCAGTGTTTTCTGTGGGCCTCCAAAATCTGACTGGACATGCTTGTATGTGCTGTGACATTCATATAACATTTCCTGAGTCGTTTAGCTGATCTGGTTTTACATCCTGGGCAAGAGACAGCAAAGGCAGAAGTGCTTTGAGGTGCAGCTTCTTGTATGTATCAGTCTCTGTGACCTTCTCAAATATTAACTCTATCTAAGGGTGTCTTCTTCCTGTGTAGCAAAGGCTCCAGGCCCTATTGTTCTGAGCTCAGAATTCACTGCGTGGGCTTTGAACAAAGTTTTGGAATGAGTCTGCTTCCCTTTGCTTTGCAGTTTTGGTTTTATGGTTGGTTTTTCTTTTTTTGTTTGTGTATGTCTAGAGACTGGCACTACAGTGCCTAAAGGTATTTTATTTCCTTTTCCTAGTTATTAGATCTATATCTTGTTGTAAAATGTTGCTCTGACCATCTGTTTGTGACTGACTTTCTTTGAGGGGCTGGAGGTAACAGTCTGTGAGACTTCAGACAGCTAAAGTAGCTGGCCAAGGTGAAAAGTGACTAGTTATAGAAGAAGTCAGTAGCGAGGGACTGATGCCTTTTGAGGGAGAATTGGTGCATAAGCCTTATTTTTGGTGCTTTAAGCTGAATGTGGAAGTGTTACTTGTATGAGGAAGCTCAGGGGTGTAAGCTGTTCATCTGCCTAAACTTGTGTTGGCGTTCTGTTGAAAGCCGTGATAAAACTTGCCAGTGTTGGAGACAGACAGTTCTTGAAGAGGGTATTTTTTTTTGCAGTTCCTGAGGCTGCTAAAGGAAATGAGGCACTTTCAGAGAGGCTGATGGCTTTTGTTATGAATCTAGAATGAAAAGGTTTTTTGTCACCCTTTTGCACTTGAAGATGTATTCTCTGAAGAATAAAGCTATCTAATTGCCTCTATGTCTCAGTCTGTTATGTGGAAGAGCTCAGTTTTTGAAAAAAAAAAAGCTTCTTGGCAATGCATATTGCTAAAAATTCAGAAACTATAAGTGAATTAAACTTACTTAAAAAAAATTTGCATAGTAAACAGTTACCTTCTAGAAATGGAGAGTTTCATACAAAAAATTTGATGTGACTGAAAGTTACTGGAGGTCCTGCAAAATGGAAGATGATTAATAGGTTTATTTGTAAACAGTCCCATTTGTGTTTTTTCTTTAAGAAAAAAACAGTCAGTCTTGTTTTTCACATTATTTATATCAGAGCACAGCAATAGCTAAAAATGCAGTAGGAGAAATTCTTAGTGTTTCTGCAAGGTTAAATGCCTTGGGTTATTGAATGCCAAAATGCAGGAAAGAACTGAAAATGAATATTTTATTTTGCTGGTATAAATATATGTAAGTACAAATTGTTTTATAAAGCTTTCTTTTATTATTATTCTGGAAGAAATTACATTTAATTGCACATTCTTATGAACCTTTTAAATTTTTTATAGATGGGTTTTGCACAGAAGTAATTATAAAATTGGTATATTGAACACGAGACCTGAGTCATACTGCATGCTTTTTCCCATCCACTGTATTTTGTCTGTGTGTATCTTTAGGGAGAATGTTGAAGGATTTATTTGCACTTTAGTTGATGGGACACTGAGGGAATGGGTAAGACTGAAGTAGGAGTGTAGGGCACACAACCCATCGCACTGATTTGCCTGTAATACTGAGTTTGCTTTACAGTCCTTATGCTCCAAGTTACTAACTTTTACCAATAAAATATATGAGTTTGGGGTAAAACACAGATGTTGAATGTGATGGAGCAGGTGGCAGCTGGAGGGAGAGCTGTGCTGTAAAGCTTTGAAGTGTGTCTTGCTGGAGGTGGGGGTCTGGGACTTGAAGCAAAGGCTTCTGGTACATCAATGAAAAGTGAAAGCCTTTTTCTACAACTGCTTGCAAAATCTCTGATTTTTTTATGTGATTTTTTTAAAATGAGATCTGAAGGCTGTGGTTACAAATTATGATCGTCTGTTTAGCATATGCACGTGTATTATTTGGAATGTCTTTTTATGGAAATAATTGTGGTTTTTGAATTATTGTGTTTCAAAGATAAGACTTCTGTGAGAATTTCAGTGCTGTCACATTTATACGAGTTCTTCCTTCGAGAACAGTCTTTGTACCTCTGGGTTATTGCTAGTAAATATCTAAGTCAGTTGTTAGGCTGCGTGCACACAAAATATTTTTGTTTTACCTTCTGATTGTATTGTTTATGGGAAGTGGGTTTCAGTTCTAATTTTGATGCCACCGATGAATTAAAATACTGTGATGGTCAGTTCAGAAAAGAGGTCTGCTTCTGTGTGTGCTTCTCTGCTGTCTTTAAAGTTCTTCCATAGCAGAGTGAAAAGTGCTGGTAGAGGAGTGTGTGCGTGTTGAAGTGAAAGGCTTCATTGAAACAAGGTGATTAAATCAGCACTTTTTCACCTCATGCTGTATTTTAACATCCAGGAGTGTGGAACTGCACAAAAACTTTGTCCTGCATTGATTCCTCTTAGATTTTTCTTCTCATATGCAGACTTTTAATTTTGAACAGAAATCTTCTGTTGGACCTTTCCTCTCCACAAAGTTTTCTGTGCTTGCTTTTAGTGTAGCTGGGATTTCTGTTAATGGTTTTTATTTGGGTTGTTCCCTTATTTGGAGAACAGATATTTAGATGTATGGAAGGAAGAACAGATTGCTGCTTTTTGATATACTTCTATAAGGTACATAAAATAGTTAAATTATAATTTTATATATATGTTTAGTGTGGTAACTCAGATGACCAGACTCCAGAGGTTTGTTTGCAGACTTCATATTTTCAGTCTGTTTGTTGTAGAAAAACTAACTGGAAATATTTTAGACGTTTGTATTTTTTTATTCGTCGCTTTATAAATCTCTGCTTATTTTACAACATGTCATTGAAGTTCATTGGTGCAGTTGTTGGAAAGGATGTAGGAAGAAGCATGTTGGGATCTTCCTGTATGGCTCTGGTAGGCAAGGGATGGTTATATTAAGGAGCTGAACATGGTAGAAGTTGATGCATATCTTTGTAGCAACTTTTATCACATGTTGTGTTTGTATGCCCATAAGTGTCACTTTCTGAAAATCTTAGATAGCTGCTCGCAAGGTGGTTGTGACTATTCAACTTCCAGGAGACAACATGAAATAGGATTATTTGATGTATTTTAGGCTTGACTTTTCTGATGTTTAATAGTCAAGCTTTCAAGCCTGTAAATAGAACAAGATAGCTGTCAGTTCTCAGTTGCTCCTGCTGTTGGGTTTGTTTCCTGGGCTCTGTACTGAGGCATCTTGAAATTGTTTGTTTTCAACACATGGCCTATTAGCTTTGCAACGTGTCAGCAGCTGATCTTGCTCATTCCCCTTATTTGTGGAGTGACTGTGCATTTCATGTCTGTTTAGAATCCCATGTGCCCATTTTAAGTCAATTAGGAAGTCAGTTTTCTAATAATTTTGAGCTATTTTTAATATGTTTTTCATTAACTCACCAAATTATTACATAGAATCATATTTATTGAAAGAGATTTAAAAATAAATATATAACGTGATACGTTAGTTAACTGACAGTTTTCTAATTTTGTTATCTGGGACAAACGTGAGGGTTTTTTAATATCTAAAATGCTGCTCATGTTTTTTTCTAGTGCTGGGTAGATTTTTATTTTTTTGTTTAGAATTTTTTTCTTTTTTTTTTTTTTTGGCCACCCTAAGTGACAGTGGCTTCAAGAACGCTTATATTCTCTGTGTCTGCATATTTTATTTATTTACTGGTTCATGAACGGCATCTTGGCTGGTCCTGTTCAATTTTTTTAGTGTTTGTGGTTATGAACTTTAAACTCCCTGGAAGATCCAGGGGGACACTTCTGTGGTTTGAACTGGGATTTTTGTGTTGGCTATTTAAAGACTCAGCCTGAAGAGCTGTAGCAGAGCTGAGGCACTATATCAGTAGCTTTAGAGTGAATTGCAGTGAGAGTCGTGTCTCTGGCTGTGTGGGACTATGGGAAGAAAGTGAAGATCATTAATTGGAGGTTATTCTCACTTGTCCCTTGCTGGAGAGGGCTGCAGTGGGAGGTGGTTGGTACAGGACCAAGCCCAAGACTGGAGCCGTGTGCTGTAGCTGATGGCAGAACAGCCAGGGCCTTGCAGAGCCAGGGGTGTACAGGCAGCTGGTTGGCACTGCTGTGTCTGTTCATGTGCCATAGAGTGAGGAGGAAGCTGCTGTGTGCCAGTCCTTCTGTTCAGTTGAAAAAATCTAGGAAATGTGGTCCCTGTTTAGGCTTCTCTGGGTTGATGTTCTTTCATCTTTCTACTCCTCACCAAGTGCTCCTCAGCTCTCTTAAATTTTGGTGACTGGGCTTTCCTCAAGTGCAGAAATCAAAACTGTCTTTAATTACTGACTGCTATTAAAAATGTTTGTGTCTTCCTGCTACTAGTTGTCAACTAGAAAACTGTGGTTAATGAATAATTTAGTTATTAATTTTTGGGTTTTGTTTTGAAATGTCAAAAGTCCCTCCTTAATAATTTTGGTGGCTGTGACCTCAAAGTTGAGAAATGCTGCTCTGGTTGAAGCAACTGAATGAAGTATTTTACTTTATGGCTTCTGCTCATGTAAAATTTCATGTCAAATGTTCTAATGGACAAAACACAACATAAAGTAAACTTCAGGTAATGTCTAACTTTTCTAGGTGTAAAAACTTACTCTTGTAAAGTGTCTGTAGTTAACCAGAGTTCAGGCTGTCTAACATTAATTTAAAATACAAGCATGGGTCATCAAGTAATAACAAAGCATTGACTGATTTATATAAAATTTGAATAGTTCTGAATCTCAGTCCTATGCTGTGTCTGACAGGGATATTGTGTCACCACAAGAAATGAAATGTACTGAGTTACCCTGAAAGTTCTGCCTTTCCTGTAGATGCATGTATGGTAGGAGTAAGGCATGACTTGCCTAGATGATGGTTAAAAGTTTGTTTAGAGGTTGTTCTTATACTGCTGAGTTTGTGCATGCCTCAACAGAATGAACATACATTTCCATTCTTCTAACTTCCTTAATAATGTGCTGCAAGTTTTATAACTCCATCCTCATGCAGACATGATTAGCCAAATAAGAGCAGAAGGAGAATTAAAATTTTACTGTTCTTTTTTTTTTTTTTTTTTCCCAGTCCAGTTAAGTGTGAACTCAGTCTGCTTTTTAACTTCAGGTCAAGAGGAAAGCTTCTGTAAAAGTCTATGGGTGCTGAGAGTTTTTCTACTCACCCCCTGTCTCTGTTATTTCTCATTCTTGGGGTCCTACAGCAGTTCTCTGACTCACCTTAACTAACTTGTTTTTTAATTCAAGTGAAAATTGTTAACTTCTGTCTTGAGTTTTCAAACCATGCAGTGTAAAAAGGTTTTATGCTTATAGCTGGTTCAGTAGCTGTGTGTGTCTAAATGCATCTCAGGACACAGGGACAAAGATGCTGTGCACTTCAGAGTGGGTGCTGTCTTGGCTGCAGTTAGATTCTAGCAGTTGAATGGATATGTATGTATGTACACACCTTTATTGTGATTGCTGGTGAAGGATCTCTGAAACACCTATCTTGAAAGTTTTGGGTTGTGAGTGCCTCAGCAGTAAGTACTTGAGAGGTGAAATCCGCTTGCATCGAGCACTGAACTGCTGCTGCCAAATCTTGCTTAAAACTAAGCTGGCTTGGATATCTCAGTCTTGTGTTGGGATCTTTATTTAGCCTTTTGGATTGCTTACTTAATGTTTTCACAGAATTCTGTATGTCTGCTCTGAGGCAACTCGATTGCTGCCCTAGGGAGATGTGGAAAGCAGCTGTTCTTTTTTGGTGTCCATTAGCCAAGTGTCAAAGCAGCATTATTGGTTTTGGAAGCAGCGGCACATTTTACTTTAAAGTATTTTGATATATGCAGCAGAGGAGTGACTGGATGAGTGGGTTTCTGCTCCTCTCTACAGCTAATGCAGAAGAAGAATAAGATGAAAGTATTTATTTGGCATTGCTGATAGCAATCCCAGCATTTCAGCAAACTAACTCCTTTTGCTGTATTACAGCAAAGTTACAGTATTTGCAACTTCTGAGCAGCTTTAAATACCTACTTCAGAGTGGATCTTTGAAATTCAGTAGAGCAGAAGCCTTAGGCTAGAAATGTGCTTCCTTCTCATTCTGTCACAGTTTATTCAAGCTATGCTAAAAAATTCTGCTTACTTCTAGAAATCAGTTTTCCATTTTGTGTTTGTATTCTTCAGGAGAACTGTCTGTATGCGGATATATTTGAACATAAATATTCTAAAATTGAGGGTATGTGGATGTCAAAGCAGGATGGAGAGTGAGCACTGTACAGCACCACCCACACTCACTGTAAGAAAGGACAGAGGGCAGAAATTGTAGCCTGATCCATATTACAGTTAAATAAACTAAAATGTTACCTTTAAAAGATAAATTGTGTAACCTCTATGTTGAATCCAAGAGTTCAAGCTTTGGGGTTAGGGAGCTTTCTGTTAAGGTTTGTTAGGAAATGCATCCTGTCTCCTATATGTACTGTTGTGTGAGGTGGTGGGACTTCCTTCCCCCCCTTAAAAATTCAGCCTTGTTCAGTGCTGGAGGTGGATAGATGAAGGTGTGGGGAGCAGATCAAGTGTTTTCTGCCACTGATGAGGAGTGGGCTTTAGTACCCCCCAGTGCCTGCTCTCAATGGTCTCCATGCTTTAGTTCCTGTCAGACAGCGCTGTGAACCAGTTCTGTTCTCTGATCTAGAGCAGCAAAGTGAATAGTTTTCTGCTGAGCCACTGAGTTACTGTGCAATCAGATGAGCATCAGGCAGTAGCAGGAATGGTGCAGGAGTGTGTGCCAGGAGCAGTGGCAGAGGAGAGTAGGGGGCTGGACTCATCCGTGGCAGCAAGCTCATACATTGCTCAGCTGTGTCATGTCTCCACATTTGAAGGCTGAGCAAATAATTACACATTTCACATTTTTTCAGTCTTTCAGTATTCAATTTAATTTTATAATATAAATATTTTCTCTTTGAAATACAGTGTATGAAATGTCTAAGAATAATTTTCTGTAAGTACGTAATGTGCTGCCAGTGTGGAAATGAAGTAGAGTTCTTGACAGAATCTGTCTTGTGTGTGCAGTAGCAAAAGCCTGTGTGAATTCAAAAAAAGCTTGGAAACAACTAATCAGTTTTTGAAGTCATGTTACCTTTTAATTCCTGCTTGAATTAGTTTAGAGAACTAAGTTTTGCTCTTGTTGGTAGGTAGGTTTTTTTGAAAGTCTTTAATTCTGGAAATGTTTTGGAAAAATCCCATTTGGAATCCTTTTTATGTTCTGACTTCTGTGTTTTAAGGCTTTTTTTCTCTTCAGTGCCATCAGTAGCTCAGACTCCTGATTCATGTTTTGTCTCACAGGGATAAACACCATTTTTCTCTTTCTTTCCAGTTGCAAGTGGCATTTCAGGGGTTCCTGCTACTTTCCATCATAGATCTTCTGGTGTTTTTTTGCTGTACAGCCTGCTGTTCTTTCAGTGATTGTTGCTGTTTTGGTTTCCAAGTGTTTCAGAATTAAAAATGTTCTCAGTTCTATCCTTTTTATATATAGAGGTCCAAAAAATTCTGTGGAAGAGAGTTTTGTTCAGAGATGAGAGGCTGTTAGCAAATATTTATTTGATTCCAAATTGTGTGCCCCAGTTTTGCAACGTAGCATAATTCGGGAAAGTGTGTACTGATGAATTGTAATACTTGATATATATGTAAATGGCATAACCCTTTTATCTTGAGTTCAAAAGTAAAAACAGACTGTATAAAAATCTATTTATTTAAAACTGAACAGAAAATTTCTTATCAAGCTGGAAAGAAGACTGTTGGATACCAGAAAAAGAATTATTTTTATCCTGTGGTTGAGAGCTTTTTTCCTTTCTGAAGCTTTCACAGAGATGGTGTGAAAACAAACACAGAGACTGATAAATGTTCTTCACTTCAAGAATGTCTTAGTGTAATTCCTCCTAAGATTTTAAAGGCTTCCATAAATATATACCAACTTAACTAAAACTTATTTTTACAACTGGTATTGAGCACAAACCTTTTTGGACACGTTCATGTGAACTTTGCATAATTTGAAACTGGTTTACATTCCATCTGTCTGATTTTAATTGTTATATTGGTTTTGTTTTGTTTGCTGTTTCTGTCTTAAAAGCACCGCTGCTTTCAAGACCATGGCTGTGCTCTTTTGAGTGCTGCTTGCTCAGGGTTAGAATAGAAACGACTAATTCAGTTGGAAGGGGCCTACAGTGATCATTCAGTCCCACTGCCCCACCACTTCAGGGCTGACCAAAAGTTAGTGTGTTGTTAAGGGCATTGTCCAAATGCCTCTTAAACACTGACAGGCCTGGGGCATCCACCACCTCTCTAAGGAAGCCTGTCTTGTAGTTTAGTAGCAGACTTTTTTTTTAATATATGTATTTTATTTTTATTTTTTTATTTTATTGTACAGCTGCATCTGTGATATACAGTAAGTGATGGGTTAAAAAAGCAGCCACCATATACTACAGGAGAAGTTGAGTGAAATTGGTTGTTAGTAAAACTTCTCAGGAGATAGAATCAAAGGCAGGGCATGGGACAGATTGGAAGGGGAAATCAGATCATCTTCCTTCTTGTACTGTAGAAATGGAAGTCAATAATTTTTGAAGTAGTTTTGCACAAATACAGATTCATACCCATCTCATGTAGGTACTTCACATTTCAATTAGCAATAATGGAATGTAATTTTATAGCTGGATGTTCAACAAGAATATGTAGATGCCAATCTTCAGTTGTCTTAGGATTTTCCTTGGTCATTATAAACATGTTCAAGTACAACAGAGAAATTTGGCTCTTGCCATAGCAAATAGCTTCTTACTTTGCACTTAGTTGTTGTGTGTGTTGCCGTTTCTATTACTGCTGATTGCACCCCAGTGAATAGAAATTTCCATCCTTTCCCTACTGTGCATGAAGTCCCAGATCTGAGTGATTAGTCCCCACAGAAATCTGAGCTCCATTTTAGGACAAGTGAAGTGGGTTGGCAGATGTCTCCTACTTCCTTCTGCCTTGACATGCTCCAGCATTTGGTGCTATAAATCCATATTTTTTATATTCATACTAATATAATATCTGAAAATGTTTGACTTCTTTGCAATATCCATCAATATAGCAACAAATTTTCATGTTTAGAGGGAAACAATTTTAAAATTATTAGTTAAAGCATGTTTAAGAATTTGAAATACCTATATGTTCTTGGATGCTTTCTGGTTGTGTATTCCTGCAGTCAGGAGGGGGGGAAAAATGTCTGGTTGTGTATTCCTGCAGTCAGGAGGGGGGAAAAAATGTCTGCATTCTGTAGTCTGCATTTTGAGATTTCTAAGCCTGTATTATAGAACTTTTCACTGTCATAAACCATTTCTTTGTGTTTTTTTTCCCCCCTGAATGGAGTTGGTG
Source organism: Manacus candei (assembly GCF_025592945.1). Lineage (NCBI taxonomy): Eukaryota > Metazoa > Chordata > Aves > Passeriformes > Pipridae > Manacus > Manacus candei. The sequence continues at coordinate 821,688 of NW_026138111.1, read as the reverse complement.
CCGTAATGCCACCATTACCTTACCCCAGAATGTGAGTAGTAGGTGATTTTTGTCAGGTGGTGACATTTCACTTAAGTACCCTGCTACCCTCAATGAACTATTTTCAGTACTCCTCTAAGACTGAGGTACTTAGTTTTACACCTGTTACTCCTCTTCCTGGTCTTTTCATGCCCATTATATTTAAAGACTTGTGACAGAAGGAAGATGTTATTTAACAAAGAAGTGGGTGAATATTGCATGTACCAGATGAAACAGTCCTGTTGCAGAGGTGATGCTAGTTTTACAATAAATTTAACCTAAGAAAGGACAGATACTCTGAGGATACTCTGCCTTTTGGCAATTGAACTCGGTTAGCTAAAAGTGAAATTTTGCTCAGTGTGCCATGTTAATCTGATTTCGAGTGAAGGGAATCTTTGTAGTTATTAGATTAAGAAATCCTAGAGGCTGTGTCCTTGTTTGGGCTAAGTAAGAAATGAAGTGACCTCAGGGCACTTCTTCCCCTCCCCTCCATGAGAAAATAGAATGCAGGGACATAACTAGCTTGCCTGCCTCCACTTCAGGAATCCCAGAGGTGTGTAGCTGCTGTCACAAACCTCACAAGGCTCAGAGGCAAGTGTCTTAATTGCATGTTGTCCTTTTCAGTAGCTGCATTTTCCATGTCCAAGCCTCTTAATTATCAGCAAGAATTTGAGATTCCCTGCACCAACAGTTGTGGTCTCTTTCCTTCCTCCCTTCCTCCCTCCCTCCCTCTCTCCTTTTTTCCTTTTTTTTTTTTTCCTTTTTTTAAAGGACTCTTATGAGTTACTTGGGCCGAGGATTGCAAGCTGAAAATAGTCTCCTGCAGCATAGTAGTAGAGACTGGCTAACTTAACTCTTGTGATTTGAGATTACTTGGTCTTGCAATGAAATACTCAGTTGCTAAACTTCTAAGCTTCTCTCTTTGAACCTACTGGTCTTCAGTCACTTGTTGTGAATATAATTTTGCACTGAAATATACCCAGTAACTTCCTTTCACTATTTGCTAAATCATGTCAACTGCTAGATTTTTTTGACAGTGTAGTGCCAGAAGTTTTTTTGGCTCCCACTTCTATTACTTGCAAAAAAACCCCAAAAGCACTTGAAGGAAAACACTTTAAAACAAAGGAGAGCATTTACCTTGGAAATCACTTGAACGTGTTATCCCTAAGTGAGTGCTTTCTGCCTTTAGGCCATTACACTTTGTTTTCAGTTCAGTTTGTGTATTATGTAAACTTGAAGCTAGTCTCTGTTTTCTGAGTGTTTTCCTTAATGTGTGTTTTGTTTCATTTGAATTCTATTTATTTTCTAATATGTCACTTTTTAGATGTCCCCACATATATTTCAACACAATTTATTTAATTATGAAAGAATGACCATGTAAAGCCCATGTGACAGGGTAGGCTTTAGTAGTGTCATCTTGTGAACAGCTCACTGCTGCTGGTTGATATTATTTGGCAGTGTTGGACAGCTGTCCTGTGACATCTCTGGACTTTCTGGGACAGTAACTGCTGATGACTAGTTAAAAGGGAATGATGAAGGACTGTGACTCATCATGAAAGCAACCTTGGGAAACTTGGTTTTTTTGTGCTGTCCTTCCCTTTATTTGTCAGCTTATTTGTCAGTCAGAATGTGAACATGGCAGGTGTCTCTTACTCCACTCATTTTTGTTAAGATACACCTTGTGATCCTTGCTTTTGGTCTCTGGTCTTTTGTGCCACGGTGGGGGTTTTGGTCACTGGGAATACTGACGTTTAAGTACATGTTATGTGTATAAAGAGTCTTAAGAGATTTTTTCCTCTCAACAGGTGGGAAGGAGAAACCAAAAACCAATGCAGAAGAGCTACAGATTAAAAAAGTTAAGAAGAAAAAGAAAAAGAAACATAAAGAGAATGAGAAGAGGAAGCGTCCAAAAATGTACAGCAAATCCATTCAGACCATCTGCTCAGGATTGGTTTCTGATATTGAGGATCAGGAAACCAAAGGCATCATAGATGATCATCTTAAGGATTTCAGTGGGAAAAATATGGATCCCAAGAAGGACTGTGAGTCCAAGATACCAGAGAACAGTGAGTTTCCATTTGTCTCGTTAAAGGAGCCACGGGTTCAAAATAAACTCAAAAGGTTGGACACATTGGAGTTCAAACAGCTGATTCATATTGAGCACCAGCCTAACGGAGGTGCATCAGTTATCCATGCCTACAGTAATGAACTCTCCCACTTGTCTCCTGTGGAGATGGAGAGATTTGCAGAAGAGTTTGTGGGTCTGGTTTTTAGTGAAAATGAAAACTGTGCAGCTTACTATGTAATGGGTATTGTTCATGGGGCAGCTACTTATTTACCTGACTTTTTAGACTACTTTTCGTTTAATTTTCCCAATTCACCAGTGAAAATGGAGATTTTGGGAAAGAAAGATATAGAGACAACGACTATGTCAAATTTTCATGCTCAGGTAAGAGGTTATACATTTTACTTTCTAAAGTCATATAATGGTTTCAAACAACTGTGAATGGGGATTTTTTTTTTTAGAGTAGTTGCTATTAGCTGTGCTGTGTGGATGACACAGAAGACTAGAAACAAGGGAATTCTTTAAGTAATAAGTCAGTTCTGCAATACTGAAGATGATAAGCCTGTTAACTGAGACATAAAATTGGATTTTATGGGGGAGGGGAAGTGTTTGCATGCCTGTGTGTGTAGGTTTCTTTGGATTTGTTTCTGTAGCTGAAGCTTAATTGTGTGAGTTTTGGAGGGTTGAAATGGTTTAGCTGTGGCTGTCTTGGTGTCCAAACTGTAGTTTATCTGTGTGAACTTCATAAAACTGAAATGCTTTAATACAGTGTTATACATAAAACCTATGTAGGGAAGAATTATTTAGTTGTATTTCTAGTATGAGTCTTCAAAATTGGTTGTTAAAGGACAACTGGGTTGTTAACATGACTACTGCTTTGGTCCTTAGCCACTTGCATTTCTCTCCACTTGGTTGTATTCTGTGGAAAGCTGTTAAGTTACATGGCAAAATGTCAGCCAGCTTTTAATTAATTTATTTTTTTCTTGACTTTCTGGAGGGAAATGACTGTATACTGTCTTAACAACAGCTACTGATTGAAGATCATCTCTGCTATTTATTAACTTGTTGTAGAATATACATTTCTGTTGCATATAAATTATTCATGTTTCAGGTCTTCAGGGGGAAAAAATGTCTAGCTTTCTAAGATTTTCACCTTGATGATGAGGGTATTGTGTAAAGCCTATACAGATACTCCAAAACAACTTATGAAGAAACTCAATGCTGTTTTATTTATATCCACTTTATCTCACATTCACCCATTTAACTCCATTATTTGTGAATTTAGATGTTGTATGGATCACCTTTAAACTGTTTTAGTGTACACTTTTTACACAATTTTGAGGAGTTCAAGTGTAAGTTACACTGTCATCTTTTTGATGAAAAACGTGCTTTTTGCCTTCGGCTACATTAACATTTGTGTAGAACACTTGCATTTATTGATGAATTTCAGGTGTATGTTATCCAGAAGGATATGCAGAACTGAAATGCTGCTGCAAGAGAACATTAGCAGTGCTGGTTAAGAAAATATCTACTGCCATGGGTAATGAATATTCTGTGAACTATAGTCACTGGGGTTTTTTTAGTATGTAAACTGAATCATTAATAATAAAAATCACATGGGCAGCTCTCCAGAGCTGCTCTGTCTTTGGCCATTTTATATAAAAACAGCTGAATCTATCCTTCAGAGTATGTTCCTTAAGTCCAGCCTGTCATCTTGGGCAGCATTAATGCAAGAATAGCTGTGTGCCAGTATCTGCCCTAAAGACATGGTTAAGAAAAGCCCAAATTTTACTGTTGTGAATTATAATAGAATTATTTTCCTAAAGGGATAGATTAAATCAGTATTACAGTAGTAACATCAAGATCTGTAGTTAAAGCAGTCCAGTGTTCATTGGGGTTGTGATCATAATTCCCATTTTTGTGTAGGTGAAGCAGGAGCAGAGAGAGACCTGTAGAAGAAAGAAACCAAACTGTGTTATTATAGCATTCAACTGGTCAGCTCCATGGTCTGTCTTCTAAGCTGTGTTCTACTTGGCTAGAAATTTAGTTCTGGTATCTCCTTTTCCTTTGTGTTCTCTCAGTTTTTTTCCTTAGTTTTCATGGCATTTTATCTCTTCTTGGTTTGGTTGCTTGACAGACAATGCTTGGCTCCTTATATTTTTGCTAAATAAGGGGTGTATGGAGTATAAATCATGTGTACAAGCAAACATCAGACTTACTGTCTTCTGTGCAGCGTCCCTGTTTCTTGGAATATTTAAATTAGTATCTTGGTTACCTAGCTATTGATTCTATTTTTCCTTATAATTTCCTTATTTTTGTCTTTCTTTGGTTGCTTGTTTTGTCCTGCTCAGGTGATCTGCTACGGTTGAAATGTTTTGTTAGCTTAGTATTCTCTGTTCTGACTTGCTGTGCAGATTGAGAACATTCTCCTGTATCACTGAGTTCTTTATGAATCTTTCAAAGGAATTCTAATAGCTGTTGCAGTATATTTTTACAAAACTTTAAATGTAGTTTTCTGTTCCTACATTGCCCAAGCTCTGTGCTGTGGTCCTGAGCTGCCTGAGCAATGGCTACCAGTTGTTATATAGAGTGAATTGTTTTCTGAGGTTTAAATAGGAAGTTGGTTTTATCAAGTCTGCTTTGAGTACGTACCTTGGACTTCATTAGTCTTAAGAAACTTGGGTATTGCTCTGCGAATTTTAACTAAAACACTGAAATGAGGCTAACTGAGGTTCTTTGGTTGTTTTTGAGAACTCACTGTAGCACATGTAATCAATCTGACAAACCTAAATATTTAAAAATATCTAAAAAAGTATTAAAAAAAGAGAAAGAAGGATGAGCTAAGCCTGAAATGGAAAGTATTGTAGTGTTTTTTATCAATTTTTATTTCTGATGTTCATCATTTTAGTACTACTTGATAATCTTCCACCTCCTGTTTTGTGGCAGGTGAGGTTTTCTCATTTTAAGTAATGCTTATTTTGAAGTCGTTGGGTTCTGTGGCAAGAGGCAGATTTCACAGTGAATTCTGTTGGTGAGGTCAAAATGGTTGGAGCTCTCCTAGGTTTACCTGGAAAGTCTGCATCTTTCAAGTAGTTTACTTAGTTTTCATGATTGTAGAGTTGAAATTAAACCCCTCTCACCGCCCTTCCCAATACACCTTTGCCACGAGTAATATAGTTTTACTTGTTAGGTTAGAAGTGAACAGAAGCTTGTGAGAGTAGGTACAGCAGGCACAGGAGTGAGGAAGTTGTATTGGAACTGGTTCTGTCTAATCAGAATTAGTTTTTAAATTTCAGAGGGAGAGGAATTGGGAGTTTTTCCTCACCTAGCTTGGTGCTCGAGTACTCCTTAAAATTTTTTGAGTTACTGGAATAGCTTTTTGTGAACTGACTGAAAGGCTTAGTCAGACTGTTTCTGTAAGTGGGCAAAATGGAATTAGTCTGGATAACCTTGTAGCCAGTCAGTCAATCCTTCAGGCAGTGGAAAACTGTTCTCTGTAGCTCCATCATCCCTGGGCTCCACCATTTGCGTAGATGGCAACAGCTGCATCAGCTACCTGATAGCTGTGAATCTTGTCAGGCTCTTAGGAGGATTTTAAAGAATGTAAATAATCAGCTTTTGCCCCCTACTTGCAGCTTACATCACTTCAGTTAAGCTATTTACTTCTGTTGAGAACAAATGCCACTAATATTTTGAACACATTACTGTCCTCATGCTGTGCAAGTGTAAATTTTTATTGCCTTGCTGAAACCCCAGAGCACAAACTTGATGTTTAACTGGAACAATGCTTAGTGCATTGATTTTACTGTCTTGTCCCAGAGGCAACTTCTTAGTACAGATAAAGTAAAATGCTGAGCAATACCCAACAATTCCTGTGTTTCAAGAAAAGATTAACTGTTTTCAAGCCAGATATGACAAATCCTTGTCTGATGTCTTTTGCTGGAGATCTTTAGGTGATTTGACACTTTCCAAAGAAATCTGCTGTAAAACAATTTTTTTCTTATTTGTCCTCTTATCCTTTTATTCTGATCTTATTGGACAAGGCAAACAATTTATCCTTTTCTTTCAGTTTTCCCTATATTCCTTTCCCCTCCCACCAGATGAAGGAATTTTGAGTTATTTCAGTCTACCATTACATGTTACACCCTTATTGGTATTACTGCTCTCCCCTTACGCTCTCTTTAGTCATCCTGGTTGTGTCCTGGGCAGTGTTTGCCTGGTGTATTGATGTCAAGGACTGTGAGAAGATGGCTGTAAGTGTCTTGCAAATTATTGCTCTTAGTTATCTATTCCTTCTCTTTTTTCAGAGCAGTTTGTGATCTCCTGTAGCAGCAGCTCCTGTAAGAGTTACTTACTCTCTTTTCATGTTTATGTAGTTCATTATATATGTGTGAGTGTAGTTTTCGCTTTTGTTCAAATTGAATTACAACCTTTACATTCAGACCCCTTCTCCAGTTTCAAGATCTTGTTAGTTTTGATCCTCTCCTACAGTAGACTTGCAGCTTTGTGGTACTTGCAGGTTTCATGAGGATACACTATGTTCAAAGGAAAGATATGAAGGATATGATTGATATGATTACATGAGCACAGACAAGACTGCCCCCTCTTTGTTCTTACTAGACCATGTTTTCTGTAGCAGTTTTGAGAACATAATGCAAATGTCAAATGTTGAGATTGTACTGGTCCTATGAAAAGGCCTATCCAGTCATAGAAAAGTTAGTTTGACTTGGCTGGTTTTCTTCACGTCCATGTTTATTAGCTTTTATTATCTTCTTTTCTAGGTGGTTGATGGTTGTATGTAGCTAAGCATTTTTTCTGGAAATTGAAATTAGGCTAAATAGTCTCTAACTCTTCTGTCTTCTCTTGACACCTATTTCTTTAAGAGGGTGTGTTACTGTCTTCCAACCTTGAAGGATTGACTTTGTGGTTTTGAATTAAAATCATAGAATGACCTGCATTGGAGGGGACCTTTAAAAGTCATCTAGTTCCAACCACCCTGCCATAGGCAGGCACATCTTCCACTGGACCAGGTTGCTCAGAGCCCCATCCCGCCTGACCTTGAACACTTCCAGGGATGAGGCATCCACAACTTTTCTGGGCACTGTGTTTTGGTGCCTCACCACCCTCACAGTAAGAATTTCTTTGTAATATCTAATCTAAACCTGTCCTCTTTCAGTTTGAAGCCGTTCCTTCTTGTCCTGCCCTGTGAATTGTCCCTCTCCAGCTCTCTGGTAGCCTCCTTTAGGTACTTGAAGGTTCCTGTAAGGTGTCCCTGGAGCCTCTTCTCCAGGCTGAACAATCCTAGTCTGTCTGTGAAGGGTCTGTTTTCATAGGAGAGGTGCTTCAGTGCTCTGATCATCTTTGTTGCCCTTCTCTGGACTTGCTCCAACAAGTCCTGCCCTTCCACCACAGAGCTGGATGCAGCACTCCAGGTAGGGTCTCACCGGGGTGGAGCAGAGGGGCAGAATCCCCTTCCTCGATCTGCTGCCCATGCTGCTGGGAATGCAGCCCAGGATACGTTCGGCTTTCTGGGCATTCTGGGCATTTTGACATTACCAGATCATGCCCAGCCTCTGATCCACCAGCACCTCTCCAGGGCTGCTCCCAATCAATTCTCTGCCCTGTGTTTGTGCATGGGATTGCCCCAACCCATATGCAGGATCTTTCACTTGGCCTTGTTGAACTTCATGAGGTTCACCTTTCGAGCCTCTGGATGGCATCCCTTCCTTCCATCATGTTAACTCCACCACACAGCTTGGAGTTCTCACTGATTGATTAAAGCTTTGTTTCTTGTTACCTTGCTGCCTTTGTGCTGTAGGTATGTGAGGATACACATCATTAAGACTGTTCAACTTAGGAACAGTCACTCTTAACTGCTCAGTGTTAGACAAGTGGTCAGAGCCAATCTGGCACCTGCTGCTGCTAAAAGAGTGTCTTCATTCCTTCTTCCCTCCCAGTTGCATGTTTTTGTGCCAAGCTGGGCTGCTTCTCAAACTGGTGAGCCAGTTTGGTTCATTAATCCAGCAGAAAACTTAACTACTCTTGAGGGGTTGAGGGATCTGTTTTATTACTGAGTTAGCAAATTATACCATTTTATTATGCCAGAGGTAGCTCAAGGATGAGTGTGGGACTACACAATCAGCCCCATTCCATAACAACAGGCAATTTGCATCTTCAGAGAAATCTTTTTTTTTGGTTTTGTTTCCAGTCTGAAATAATTTCCTGTTGCCATGTTAACTGTGATGGACACTGAATATACAAATAATGAACTAGTGTTTGAAAGGAAGAACTGCAATAGTAATGACAGTTCACGTTTGTGGTGTGACTTTTCACATGAGGGATTGTTGTTGCACACAGACCTTGTAATTCCAATTCTTTTTTAGCGTATTTTAATAGTCTTCTCTTTGCTGTCCTCCTTGTTTAGCTCTTAAGTGTTTGTCTTTTGCAGAGAGGTTTTCGCTGTTTAGTCCTTTTCTAATTTGTGAAATCCTGCTTGAGAATATTAGTTTCAATATAAAAGAATTCTTTCCAGAACACAGGAACATAACATAATATAGGGGAAAATACATTGTACAAATCTTTAATGATAAGGAAATTAAACACTGACCAATTATTTGGGATTTTCTTTAAAGAAAAATATTTTCAGCAATTCCCCTCAAATACTAAAGGAACTATGTGTCTTTTGAGTTGTGCCTCAGTAATTTTCAGTAGAATTTTGTTTTCAACAGAATTTGTTGCTTGCTTTTAAGCTGTTCAAATGTTTGGTTATTTATTAAAAAGTTGTAACATTTTTAGCAACTGCTTGCTATTATGCAAGTCCTCCAAAATACAGCCTCCTCTCATTTTTTTTATTCCTTCTAGATGATGTAAATTGAATTTTAGCTCTGTTAAAGCATACATATTGTCCCATTCTCTTTTTAATCTAAAAAAATTCTTTAAAAAAACTCTTCTTTAAAAAAAAGTCTTAAAAGATTCTTTATCTAAAAAAATCTAAAAAAAGATCTGTTTTTTAAAAACTAATCTGTAAGACTACGTATAAGAGACTTTTTGATAGATGATGATGATGATGGCAACCTATTGTGTTAAAGCAAAAAAAAGTTTTCACTTATTGAATACCACTGAACAAAGAATCAGTTCTCAGGGAATGACATTGGACACATGCTCATTTGTTTTCCACTTAGAAAACAGCCATCTTTTAGATTGCTTCTTGACAGTTTCAACCAATCAATACCAGATGACAGTTGTATGTTGCTCTTTTTAGTCACATATTCTGTATTAACAAACCTCAAACCTAAATAAAGCCCTAGAGGTTTGTGCTGGTGGCTTGGACAGGATGCGAGACTGACCCTTGTTATGGATCTCCCTGAGCTACAAGGGCAGTAACAGTTACTTCACTTTCACAAGATCCTTTTCCATGAAGGTATTCAATTGATGCTATCCTTAATTTTTAATTTTTTAGAATTCTTTGTCGGCTGCTTCACTGTTTGTTTTTTTTTTTTTTTTGTCACTGGAATTCAGAATATAAGCAAGGTCATCTTCCTTTTAAAAACTTCTGTCCATCTGTGGTATTATTTGAGTATTTCAGCTGCAAGATAAAACGTGTCAGGTGATAAATGATCTACAGTGGTAAAAGTGACAATGACAATGGATCACCTTTGAGCAATGCCAGATCTGTCAAGGCACCCCATCCTGATAGCAAAACCCTGACCTAAAAAAAGAAAGAAAGGCAAAGGAAGTAGCATGACATACATGTAGTTTAGCAGTAAAAAGCAGCTAAGCAGATTTGCAAGTATTTTTAAAACCAGAGCAATTTTGATGAATATTTGTTCTGTATTGGTTCCCATTTGGAATTAAAACTATATGTTATTAATTAAGGATTTGAAAAGAGTTGGCAAGGAACAGGAAGCCTTTTGGGCACTTGATCAGAATGTATCAAATAAGCAAGAATGCTACATGGCCGTAACGTTTGAGATTATGCTGAATGTGAAATTGGGTATTTTCCATTCTGAGATACAAATGTGTAAGTGCATTGCTTGTGCACTTGTGTAGTGAAATGGAAACCCTCTATTCCTTCAATGTCCTTGCATATAGTCATGGTGATTTAATGGGTTTGGGTTTTTTGTTGGTCTTTGGTGGAACTTTCTTTGTGGGTTTCTCTGCATTCATTTGGGAGTTTTGGTGGGGTTTTTTTTGTTTTGGTTTGGTTTTTTGTTTGTTTGTTTGTTTGGTTGGTTGGTTGGTTGGTTTTGGTTTTGTTTTTTTTACTCTGAGGACTGTTTTGCCAGACCTTCCTGGTTTTAAAGGTGAAAAATTGAAATAAATTTAAACCTTTTAAAATTCTAGCAGGAAAATGATAAAATTTCAACAGAAAAAAAAAACCAACCAAATAAAAACCAAACCAGAACACCCCCAAACCCTACTATATTAAAAATAGGAATTCAGTTGTGACTTGCCCCAGTTTGTTTTTTAAATTCATCTCTTGAGATGCTTGTTTTCTCTGGATTGTTCCTTCCACTTTGTGACTTCTTCAAACAGAAAATGGAAACATCTTTAACATATAATGTCTAAAATGTTTCTTATTTGTAGGATGATAATGCCCGAATATCTTGTTTTCAGTATTATATATCCGTAGATTCACATTTAGTCTTCAGATTCTTATTAGACATCGAGACATTTCTGTCAGAATATTTGCCATTAATCAGTTGAGGCCACACTAGTCCATTGCTGTGATGCAAGAGAGCGACACGATCTCCTTTTTTTAGATGACATACCTCAAATTTAAGCTGTATGAGAAGAAAGAAGTTAGAATGTCATGTTTATTATTTGATATATTTCTATCTCTTTTACCTGTCCATGGTATTATACTTGGGGATTTTCATTTGTGACCACATGCTAGAAGAGCAGTGTGTCCTGGATTCCTTTTTTTTTATTCTGGATTTAGATTGTTTCAGCTATTTATTTGAGCAAATTTGTAACATTGTAACATAGTCACATTGTAGCCTGTGAAATGACATCCAGGAAGTTTACCTTATAAAAAGTGTATAATACTTCTCTTGTGGTCAGTGCATAATTTAATGTGTAGAATTCAATAAGTAAGTACTAGTTTTAGTACATCAGTATTGTTTTTGTGAGTTTAGAAATGCATACAGGAATCTGTTTCTGTTCCTGTGAACAAATCAACCAAAGGACACTGACAGTAAAAGAAAACATTGCTGTTATCTAATATGCCATAGATTATATTTATTTAGTGGTTGTCTTTATAGGGATTAATTTTACATTTGTCGTTGATCAAACATCAATGGGAGGTTTTTGGTGTTTTCACACTTATTATTTAGAAGCAGCTAATTTGGGAGTGAGTGAAAATTAGCTAGTTCTGCCTTCTAAGAATGACCTCACCTTTTTATATATGTTTATCTAGTTCTTTAACGTAGTCTAACTAGACTAGAGTTCAGGATGCTTCAACCCAGTCCATGCACGAGATGAAATGGGAGTTGCTTTTCTCTGCCTACAGCTGCCTCCTCTTTCAGATTCCCTCTTGTTCTTTCTGGCCAGGCATTAGTATTTATGGCCCATGTCTTTATTTAATTTTTATAATATTCTAAAGTAAATAAATTCTTTGGGTAATTCCTGGATTAAATTCAGATCACTTCCCTAAGCTTGCTCCCTGTCTGTCTTCAGAAGACCTAATGCTAGCAGGAAAGAAAAGAGAGCAAATCTCCTCCTTTGATCACCAGCATGGATTTATTTCTTGTTCATACTGGGTCTGGGTGGGGCAGAGTTTGTAGCAGCCTATCATGGGGCTGTTTTGGGTTTATGACTAAAACTGTTGATAAGACACTGGTGTTTTGGCTATTGCTGAGCATCATTTGCACAGTGTTAAGGCTTTCAGGACCCCCTAGCTGTAGGCTTGGGTGGGCAAGAAGCTGGGAGGGGGGCATGGCTGGGACAGCTGGTCCAGATTGACTGCAGGGATATTCCATGCAACATAACACCATGCTCAGCAATACAAAACTGAGGGGCTGAGGGGGGGAATATTGGCTGGAAGGTACCTATTGCCCAGGGACTGCTGGGCATCAGTCTGCTTGTGAGAGTTAGCGAGTGGTGAAAAACACCACTGGGTGTTTTTTTCCTCTTCACTTTCCTCTTTTCTTCTCTTGATAAACTGTCTTTATCTGGACCCCTGCATTTCCTTGCTCTTTCTGCTCTCTCCCATGTCTCACCATTGCAGGCAGTGTGTGAGCAGGGGACTGTAAGATCAGTATGCACTGCTTGGGGTTAAGCCACCACAGAGTTCTTGAGCGCTCAGACATTTCAGTCTGTATTTGTAATGGTACAACTCTGAACATGGTCCCAGAAGAAACCACTCATCATTTGTAACTTTGACATTATCTTAGCATTAATTTTGGTATTTCACCTCTCCTAAGGTAGGTCTTGAAAAGCAATTGGAGTGCCTGGGGAATGAAGGAAGTATAGTTGATCAGGGAGAGCTAGGAGTGAAAGGGGATGGACAAATAATCCTTAAAAAAGTTGAGTTGATCTTTCAGTTCTAACTTTCAGTGGCATGGTCTTTTTTGGGGCATAGGTAAGAAAGTTCTTAATTGATCCACCTTAAGCAAGCATGCTGGGTTTAAATACTTTGCTGACTTTATGCTTCATTGCCAACATCTAGTGGTACATAAGCCAGATTGGTGAGTTGATAGCTGGAAGCTTCACAGTTTTTCCAAATTTCACTTAAGTTAGTATTTTTTGGAGAATTTTTAGAGTTTTCACTTGGAGTAGTTTCACAACTAGTTTATCATATGCTACATGAATCGTACAATTATTTAGGTTGGAAAAGACCTTTAGGACCTTTCTAAGAGTCCAACTGTTAACCCAGCACTGCCAAATCTACCACTAAACCATGTACTTAAATGCCACATCTACACATCTTTTAAATATCTCTAAGGATGGTGACTCAACCATTTCCCTGGGCAGCCTGTTCCAGTGCTTGAGAGCCCTTTTGGTGAAGAGATTTTTCCTAATATCCAATCTAACCCCCCCCGCACAACTTCAAACCATTTCCTCTCATCTGATCACTTGTTACGTGGGAGAATGGAAGTGGTAGCAGAAGGAAGCATGGAAAAAGGCAGAAAAATGGTTCTCGTTAATCAAGGGTGTAGATGAAAACAGCAGTTTAATATCCTGGCCTGGAATGGTGGAATACTAAGCTATTTATGCCAGTGGAAGAAACATCCTTTTGCATTTAAGTTTTTTTAATCAAATGTCACAGATCTGTGACTGACTGTAGCTTCAGAAAATGGGTTTAGGGTTCTTCGGAACTGGTCTATCCCGTAAGCCAGTAATGACAAATGAGTGTCCCTTCCTTGCCCAGTACTTTGAGCTCCTGATGCTCCTGATGCTTTGTACCAGTGCAGATGTAGCTGAGGACTGAGCTGATGCAGATTCAGCAGAAATGAATGTTTTCTGATGCTTTATCACAAAATCACCAGCTGTCTGTGCAAAAAAAGCTGCAGGAATGTATGACTAAGGATTTGGGGAATACGGGAATACTGATGTCTAGCAGGACTGCTTTTTTCCATGTGTCTGTGATGGCTTGTGATGTCTGTGGTGAGCATTAGCTCAGACATTTTGTAAAATCCTACTTTTAGTACTCCTCCATTTCCTGGGTGTGTGACATGACTGAGATGATCTGAAAAGTATTTGCTTCTGCATTTCTGGGATGCATCTGCTTACATCAGTTGAGCTTCTCAGGAGAGCACAGTATTGTTCCATGTTCCATGATTTAGTCTTATTTTCAGGAACTGCTGCTGATTCTCCTTTGCACTGCTGTAACTACTAGGAATTTTAATGGTCTGTCTGGGTGAGGACCATAGCTAAACAGTATTTCATTAGCTGTTTTCTTTGCACTTTTTTTCTTTTCTTGCTTTGGATGCAGAATGTCTAGAGATGCAGTACAGGAACCTTACTTGGTGTGTGCAGTAGTCCATCCACTCTTCCCTCTGTTTTGATCTCATCATATTTCACCTCATTACACCACTGTGGCTTTCAGCCTGTTAAATAGGAGATAAGAAGCTTAGGGGGACATAATTCTCATCAATCTCATGCCTAAGTATTTTGGTGATCTAACAGAACAGATCAGATTGTTGAAAAAAACTTCACAATAATATGTGTTTCTGTTCAAATTCACAGTAGAAGATTTCTCATGAGAGGTGAATGTTACAGCCCTTAAAGTTTGAAGGGAGCACAAGATGTGTTAGCACAGCAAAAATGAGGAAATGACCATCATTGTCTCTCTTCCCATACGAACTCTTTATGAACCTTGTCTTTACTGTGATAATGAGCTCCAGTTAATGTGCTCACACAGAGGCCATACTGGAGAGCATGATTAGCAGAGGAAGTATTTAGAGTAAAATTAGTTGTAACTCAGAGTTCTACCTGTTACAACAAAAAGGTAAAAATTCAGCTAGACTTGAATAATCCAGGTAAGAATCCTTATGTATTAGTTACTGAGCAGAACATACATTGATAGCTTTTCACAGTTACTGTTTTGGAGTGTTATTTTCTTGAGAGACAATAAATAATTACTCTGGTTTATCTTCAGGTTTTAAAATAAAATACAAGATGTCGTAGATGTTTAAGGAGAATTTCTGTCTTTGAGTTCATAGTAATTGACTTCATAATAATCTTAAGTATACTGAAGACTGATGTCAGTAGAAAACAAACATAAGCATAGATATTGAAGGTGTTTATTGAATGTAGATTTGCACAGTAGTGGTATAACTTCTGTTGTCATATTCTACTTGTAGGTAAAAAGAACATACTCTCATGGTACATATAGAGCTGGCCCAATGAGACAGATCAGCCTGGTTGGAGCAGTTGATGAGGAAGTGGGGGATTACTTCCCTGAATTCCTTGATATGTTGGAAGAATCACCCTTCTTAAAAGTAAGGACAGAAGGGAATGGGTTGGGAGAAGGGGGACAATACGCTGTCTAGTGCTGTTATAAAAGTGAGACTGTGTGATACTTGCTTAGATAACTGAGTGTTCTTATAAATGTTTTCATCGTGACAGATAACGGCTGCTTTTAAAAAGTTTTTAAAGTGACTCACTTCAAAATTGTGGCTTGTATTTCCCATTAGTGTACGCTGCCATGGGGAACACTTTCTAGTTTAAAATTAGAGAGTCGTAAAGACAGTGATGATGGTCCCATTATGTGGGTACGTCCAGGAGAACAGATGATCCCTGTGGCTGACATGCCAAAGTCACCTTTCAAAAGGAAGAGGTGAGTTGAATTATCTTACTTGATAAATATATGGTTGGTATTCTTTCTCTACAAATTCATTTTATCCTAAACCTTTAACTGGTTGATACTGAATCTTAATATAAATCTCTGTAAATCTTCATCTCCAAATATACTTTGAAATTGTTTGGTTATGTAAGGATCTGGATTATTAATTTTTACTGTCTGGCCAAGTAAGGTTCTGGTCCTTTTTGGAGCTTTAGTAGAATTTTAAGCTGAAAACTTCAGGGAAATGTGAACAACCATACAATTACTGATGTATGCCTTGAGACTGGAATTGATATCCCTGTTGTTAAATGTGAGCGGATGATTTATGACCTCAAGGGACAAGGGCTTCTCTCTCACCTAAAAGGTAGTAACTCCAACATTAAGTGGCATCTTTAAGCTTTACTGTGGTATTAAGGACCACCTGAAGAGTAGGGACAACATCTGCAGAACTTGAATATTTTGTGTCATGAGGAATTGTCATGAGAGTTCTCCTGTTTGAAATTCAAACACAGTAAGAGAACTGCAAGAAGTGGAAGCAGGGCCGGGTTGCCTCAGGAGTATAGAAACACTGTCCAGCCATGAAGGGGGTGCAGTTAAAGCCAAAGACCATCTGGAGTTGAATTTGACAAGGGATATGAAGAGCAGAAAGGACTTGTACAGGCATATGGACAGTAGAAGAAAGACTAGGAAAATGTAAGGTGTTTGCTGAACAGGGTAAAGG
Source organism: Manacus candei (assembly GCF_025592945.1). NCBI lineage: Eukaryota > Metazoa > Chordata > Aves > Passeriformes > Pipridae > Manacus > Manacus candei. Next base: position 805,596 of record NW_026138111.1, on the reverse strand, counting down.
GCCTGGAGACAAAGGACGCAGAAGAGGCCAAGATACTCAAGGCTTTCTCTGCCTTTGTCTTTCCTGGGGAGATTTACTTTCAGGAATGCCAGGTCCTGGGAGACAGTAGTAATGTTTGGAGCAAGGACTACTTGCCTTCAGTGTAGGAAAATCAGGTTAAGGAACATGTTAGACATGGAGGTTAGACAGACACAAGTCCATGGGACCTGCTGGCATGTACCCACAAGTGCTGTGGGAGCTGGCCAGTGTCATTGCAAGGCCACTCTGTCTTTGAAAGGTCATGGCAATTGGCAAAGGTTCCTGAGGACTGGAGGAAAGCAAATGTCGCTCCAGTCATTCAGAAAGATAAGAAACAGAACTTGAGGAACTGCAGACCAGTCAGTCTCACCTTCATCCTGGGAAAGATGCCATTTCAAGCATGAGGTACAAGATGATAGTTGGGAATAGTTAGTATTGATTAACAAAGGGGAATTTATGCTTTATCCACCTGATCTACAACAAAATGATTGGCTCACAGGGTGAGTGCCAGGGGTGTTGTTTGTCTCAAATTTATTAAGGCTTTCCACAGCAGACACCTGACTCCCATAATGTCTTAATAGGTTAACAAAGGACAAACTAGATTGGTAGGTAAGTGAAGTTGGCCAAGAACTGGCTTCACTGCTGTCCTGAAAGGGCTGTGAGCAGCAGCACAAAGTCCAGCTGAAAAACAGTTGCTACTGGAGTAATTCAAGCCTTGATACCTTGTGCCAGTATTGTTCAGCATCTTCATTAATGGCATCATGGCAAGTTACAGGTGATAGAAAACATGAAGGAGGAGTTGATGTGCTGGGGACCTTGAGAGGGTGTAGAAATGGGCCAACTCCAGGGGACTCAGGAAGTTAAAAGGGATGGGCAAAGTCCTGCACCTGAGGGGAATAATCCCATGATCCAGCACAGGCTGGGGTCAGCTGTGGGACAGAGCAGGACTTGTGGGGCTAGTGGGGGACAGATTGACCGTAAACCATCAGTGTGCTTTGGTAACAAAGCCAAGCAGCAGCCTCCTTGACAGGATTAGGAAAGCACTGCCAGCAGGTTGAGGGAGAGGGTTCTGCCCCTCTGCTCATCACTGGTGAGACATGTCTGGAGTATTGTGCCCAGTCCTGAGCTCACCGGGCCTAGACAGCTACGGCCATACTGGAGCATATATGGTGACCTGGGAGAACTGGGATTTACTCTTGAGAAAAGAATGCTCAGTGGGGTCATATCAATGTGTATAAGCATTTCATGGGAGGTTGTAAGAAAGACATGATCCAGTAGTTCCCAGGACAGGACCAGAGAAAATCCATTTAAAATAAGGAAAAAAAAGTGTACTGTATGGATAGTTGAGCACTAGGGCAGGTTGCCTAGAGAGTTTGTGGAATCATGGTCTTGCTCAAAACCTGACTGGACAGGGCCAAGCAAATTGCTCTGTTTGAGTGGAGGAAGTTGGACTAGAGAATCTCCAACCTTTGCTATGTTACGATTATAAACAGCTCTTGGAAAAAATGTGTCACACAGTGTTGGCTCCAGGTGGCCAGGGAGATGGTCTTGTGTCTCTATTCTCACTCTGCAGTGTTTCCTTCACTTCTGTTAAACTCTGAAGAAATAATCCTTTGCTGTTTCTCATACCCAGTTCTTTAACATGGAACTAAATACACGTTTTCCAGCAGTTTGGTAGAAACATGAATGGTTAAGAAAGACCTCAGAGACAATTGAAATCTCTAATAGTCAGGCTGGCAGTTTCCTGACCATGGCCTCACAGTGCCTGAGGAAAGCAAGTGGGGTTTGGGGATGAGATTCAGCCCAGACCCCAGTGTGTCAGGCAAGTGTGTGGTGATGGGGCGGGTCTGAGATCAAGCCAGGAAGAGTCAGTCTGCCAGGGAGGATCAGGTCCAGAGATTGCCACGTAGGTACGTCATGATGAAGCTGTCCTGAGGACAAGCTGAGAAGCAAGTCTGTGGCCCAGCACACCTCTGGCTGAGATGGAGACCAGTGCTCCTGCAGCATGGCACAGACCAGGACTGAGGGTCCAAGTCTGAGCTTGTATAGAGCTCTGGGGCTCTTTGTGTTTGTGTATGGGGACTGTGAGTGAGGCTGCTCAGTCATTAAGGCCTTTTTGTCCACTTTGGGACATGACACTTTGTTGTTGTTAGTGTTGGTTGGGTTTTTTGTCCTTATTTTGATTTTTTTTTTAATTTGAAACAGGTGTTCTGATTCTTTGCATAGCTCATTACATTTTTAATTTGTCTTAACAGTTACTGTTTTTCTCATTTAACTCCTATGTTCTCACTGAAGGGAGAAAACCAATCCTGTTGGCTATGGTGGAAATAAGATGATTCAGAGAAATTTCTGTATCACTGTTACTGTTTTTTCTTACACAGAACTACCAATGAAATAAAAAACTTGCAGTACCTACCTCGAACCAGTGAACCCCGTGAAATGCTATTTGAAGACCGGACACGAGCCCATGCAGATCACATAGGACAAGGCTTTGAACGACAGACTACAGCTGCTGTGGGAGTGTTGAAGGCTGTGCACTGTGGGGAGTGGTAGGTGCTGGTTGGCTTCCCCTAGATGTTTGAAAAATGTTTGTTTACCTGAATTTCCACTTATAGTTGGTAGAAGGAGTGCAGGATGGGTTAATCTAAGATTAGAGATTTGATGAAGACTTGGTAGATACTGGTTGGGCACTAGATATGTTTGTCCTCTGCTAGATTGCATATGACTCTGGTGTGGGGTAGAAACTAGAAAGGTACCTTGCAGTGACAGTTGTGATTGAGTTGTTGTAACTGAGTTTGTGTTAGATGATGTAAAAACACTTCACTCTTGGTTTTGCTTTAAATGGTGCACATGGACTGACCTGAGCTGCTGCCTCAGAGGTGCACATGGAGACCTTCTAGCAGTTCTTTATGTTGTGTGGAGATGAGCAGAATTCTTATGCTTCTGCTTCCAAGTCATGGCTGTTATAACCCTAATTTTTTTTATGGTAGATCACCTAGGAAGAATCCTGTTGGAAGCTGTGCAAAATTCTTTGGTGTCTGTCCTGGGAATTCCCGTATAAGATTCAGGAAATGAATGTGTTTCATTTGAAACTGTTTACATGTTGGCCAAATAAAAAGCTCATAATGATATGGACTTCCTGGCCCAGATCTATGAAACATTTTTCATGATCTTCTGATCTTGCTTTGGGAGAACAACCTTAGTTTTGGATCTTACCTTTGCCTACGTAAACGCTATAAATACCTTTTGTTCTTTGTGTGTCTAGAAATTAGAAGGGTAAATTCCCTTTTGGGTGAATTTGTGTTACGGTGCAGGAGTTCACTAATGTAGAAAATAGAATAATTGCCATTGGGGAAGAATGGGTTGTTCAGTTAGTAATGTGTTTGTCTTTTGGGCTCTGAGGTTTTGCAGTTTCCTTCCTCTTCAGGTTGGTGATAGTGAGAGCCTTCAACTTCCTGCTTGCCTGGGCTGAGACACTGGGGTGAATTAAGACTAAGCAGTGGTAGCAGGGCAAGAGCTGAGATAACTATGTAGGTCTGAGTATTTTAAATTACACTTTGCACATGTGAGAGAGAGACTTTCGAAGGAAGTAAACAACCAAACAAAACCCCACTCCCTGAACTTGGATGTCTGTGGAGATTCTTCATCATCATCATCATCCTCATCATGGCTGGGCTTCGCGAACGAAGATTTGGGAAAGGCTCTATCCACATTTGTTACAAGCACGCTGGTGGCTAATAAGGCCAATACGAGATAGACATATCTGATTGTGAAAGCAGAAAGACTCCTTAGGTGGTGTATTCTGCAAGTCATGATTCTTTCTGTGTTGTCTTTTCTCCTCAAGAGTGATCCTGCGTGTGTTCTCAAAGGAAGCAGCAGTGTTATAGATGGTGTGTCTCCAGGCCTCCTGATTTGAGGCCAGAGTAGACCAGTTATGGTGATCAATATGGCCAAGGCTGAGATGTTGTTTCAGGGAGTCCTTGTATCTTTTCTTCGGGGCTCCTCTCTTGTGGCAGCCAGTGGCAAGTTCACCATAAAGCAAGATCTTAGGGAGGTGGTGGTCCTTCATCCTGGAGACGTGCCCTGCCCAACACAGCTGTGTTCTCAACAACATGGCCTCTATACTTGTGACTGCTGCTTGTTCTAGAACAGATGTATTAGTCACATAATCTGACCAGTGGATGTTTAGGATTGTACGAAGACAGCGTTGATGGAAACGTTCCAGGAGACGCAGGTGGTGGCGGTAGGTGACCCATGATTCGGAACCATACAAGAGAGTAGACAACACTATGGCTCTGTAAACACTTATCTTTGTACTTTTCCTCAAGTGTTTATTAGGCTATACTCTTTTATTATGCCATATTCTTTTCTGGAGTTTTCCAAAAGCACTGTATGCCTTTGCTAACCTGTTGTCTATCTCTCTGTCAATCTTACTGTCTGAGGAGATGAGGCTACCAAGGTAATTAAACTGCTGGACTGATTTGAGCTCTGATTGGCCAATGGTGATATGAGGATGATGGAAGACTTCCTGAGGTGCAGGTTGATGGAGAACCTCTGTCTTCTTTAAGCTGACTTCCAGCCCAAAGAGCTCAGCAGCATCTGCAAAGCAGGATGTTAAATGCTGCAGAGCTGTTTCTGTGTGGGAAACAAGGGCGGCGTCATCAGCATAAAGCAGCTCCTGGACAAGATGGTTTAAGGTCTTGGTGTGGGCCTTCAGTTGCCTTAGGTTGAATAGACTTCCATCAGTACGGTATCAAATGTAGATACCATCCTGATCATCGAAGTCTGCTGTGGCCCTTTGGAGCATCCTGCTGAAAAAGATTGTGAATAGGGTTGGTGCAAGAACACAGCCTTGTTTCACACCACTGGTAATTAGAAGGGCTCAGAAAGTGCATCACCATATCTGACTTGGCCACGCTGATCCTCATGAAGTGAGATGATCATTTTAAGGAACTTCGGGGGACATCCTAAACATTCCAAAATCTGCCATAGACCTTTTCTGCTCAACAGTATCAAAAGCCTTGGTGAGATCAACAAAGGTTACATAGAGACATTTATTCTGTTCCCTATACTTCTCTGTGGAGATTAATAAGAATTTAAATTGATAGTAATTCTTCCCATTCTCATCCTGTAGCTTCATAACATAGTTGAAAGTACTTCAGTTTGGGGAACATAAAAGAAATATCAGTATTTGATTTCAGCATAAGGACTGAAAAGACATCTTTTAATGCAGAATAAAAAATTTGGGACTGATGTCTGGAGAGGAGGAAAATATACAGCACAAGCAACACAATAAAAATTATGTATTTCAAGCTTGATTTGGCCTAAATGATAATTTCTCCTTTCCCTTTCCACTTTTCTATAATTTTGAAAAGCCACTTCAGTGTACTTACATGATGAGACCTAATCAGGGCTTATGATAATGAAGCGTCATTGATTAATGTAACACATTAAAATAATTTCAGATATTAGTTTTACCATAATTTGCAATCTGTGAGTAGATTTATTTTAAAGGAAGCAACATGAATGAAAGTTTTAAGAAATCTGGCCTGTTTGTTTTTTTGGTTGCTTGCTTTTTTTAAAATCTGTTTGAATAGTTCATTGAACCTGAAAAGCTGGAGATATTCTGGGGTGATTAAGGCACTATGGCAGTAAAAATGCACATGTTCTAATGATAACATATCTAAAATTCATGTTTTCTGTGAGGAGAAAATAAAGCAATTCCTGGACTGGCTGAACTGAGTCGACTGTTCGTATTTAGTTAGTATGAAAATGGATTGAGTGTGCCAAAAAAGCTTTATAATCAAGAAGTTGCTGTAGATTTAAAGAATAGAATTTATTTAGTAGTTGATAGGCACAAATGTTGGTGTTAGGTGGGATAATTGGTTTGTTCAGAACAGGCAGGAACAGAACTGTTGAAAGGCAAAAAGCAGGTTTTAGGGTTAGAGGACATGACTGGAAATTAAACATAGTATTTTGAATAAGAAAAAAATAATTTTTCTTTTCCCAAATATGACAGGCTCTTGATTTGAGATACTTTGTAAAATTACTGGATTACGATATTGTTTTAACTAATACTCTAATAGGGGCTTAAATGGGTTTTTCTGAAGCCATCTTACAGTTCTGTTTTGATTTAATGCCTTTTTGGATGTTAACTGAACTACTGTGGTACTGTTTTGCTTGGGGGTACGCTCTAAATTTAAGGTTCTACAAAATATCTTAAAGTTGTGCTAACGATAAAATCTACAAATGCAGAATTTAAAATTATCTGACAGTGTTTTTTTCTCAGTTGTTTGCAAAAGGAATGTTGTGCTTTGTGATACAGAATTGCAGCAGTTGGTGATGCATCCTACTGGAGACATATATAGGGACTGAGAATAGGAATAATAATACATAAACCAGAATGTGCTGGGAAAACACATTGTTTTGAATTTAAGTTCTCTTAGGACTTGAAATATTCTTTCAATCTATTTTAATTCTTAACTTCATTTACAAATAGTGGTAACTTCAAATGCAAATTAATATTTTTTACAAACAAACATATCTACATTATAAAAGGTAGATTAATGTAACTAATATTTTTAATGCCACTGATTAGAAACATTTCTGAAGCTTTTTGCTTTCAGTGCTTTAATCCTGTTCAGGGGTATATAGATCAAAATAAAGAGAACTGTTTTAATCTTTGTAAAACTGGAAGTAAAATAATGTGGTCTGAAAAGTCTCCCTGGCATACTAGTGGATTTTTTTTCTCCTGAAAATAGCCTCAGACTGGTTATTTTTTGCTTTATTGAGGTCATGACCTAAATTAAATAAACACGTCTCTGAAGTTTAAAAAGCCCAAGTGAACTGTACATCACTGCCTGCTTCCTGGAACGGTAATAACGTGACACATATATTTATATAAAAATAAATTATCATCTTGTTTTTTAAAAAAGTGCATTTGCACATCCATTAAATAGACTCTGAAATGTATCAAGCAGTTTTGCTGCATCAGCTCCTCCCCTGGGCCCCTGTAAGTCTAATTTGTGTCCCCTTTGTGGAGGGGCAGGAGTGGGGCGAGGGATGTACCCAGGGGTGTCAGGAGCTGTCCTGGCCCCGCGGGTGGGGGAGGCAGGAGGACAGTGGTAGATCCTGGTTCCGATCTGTGGTTCCAGTCCGTGGTTCTGATGGGCAGCAGCCCTGTGTGCAGCCTGTGCCAGCTGTGGGCTGAGGTGCTGCACTCCTGTGAGCCCCAGGAGGACTCTGCGGAGGAGGAAGGAAGGAAATCATCAACCAGGTTCTTTCTGGCTGAGAAATTGCACTTGCAAAACCACTCCAGTGTGAGCTTTATCCTATATAAATGAAATCTTCCTATCACCACATTTCAAAAAAAAAATCCTTTTAAAAATCAAACACTCCTCACAAACACACAGAGATTAGTTTTATGTGTTTCCAGTGAGGAACAGAGTTTGGCCTTTAGATCAGAAAGGGATAAAGATTGTAGCTGCTTTTGCCTTTTGTTGGCTAATTCTAGAAAGTGTCTCCAGAAGAATTATATAGTGTGCATTTCTTTGGGAGAGACATTTTGGGACAAGAGACGATTTCTCCTAGCAGTTTGAATACGAAGACAAAGCCTGATTCCTGTAGCTCTCTAGTGAGCACAAATAGGGATGTATTTTTAAGGGTTGTTTTGTGAAGGATGCCAGTATTGGCTGATTACTGGCATTGTGGCAGCTTAATGTAGAATCAGCTCTTACTCCGAACTCTGAGCAAGGTGTTTGAGGCTGAGGTACTGAGCTGTGGTTGCCATAGTGCCCACAGTCAGACTGCTGTGTGCTCTGAGGTACCTGATGAGAGTATCATGTTGGAGTGTTGACAGAGTAAGCCCAGCGTATCTGGGGCATCTGTGTGTTGGCATCAGGGCAGACAAGACATCAGTTAAAAATAGAAATGAAAAATTGTGTGTTTTGTTGACCTTTTATGGCTGCTTTTACTGCCACTTATAAAGAAATTCTGGTTAATTCGTTTAACCAGTTCAATGATAGAGTGTTTTAGAATTAACCATTTTGGTCAACCTTTTTTTCTTAAAAATCTAGGTTATGCTAGAATTGTTTTTTTTTTTTAATTTAAATAATTTGCTTTATCCTTGCTTGCAGATTTTTTGTTATCCTATGTGGCATGTTCGTTTCAGCTCCTGACTGTGCACTTCTTGCTCTTCTGTAGGTCTGAGCAGCCTCGTATAACCAAAGATGTAATTTGTTTTCATGCTGAGGACTTCTTGGAGGTAGTTCAGCGAATGCAGTTAGATTTGCATGAGCCTCCACTCTCACAGGTAAGCATGCTAAGAACTGATGATCAGTGTCCTCTGAGTACTAAGTCAGAGTTTTCACCTTTTTTCCCCCCACACTTTTTCCCTACAGTGTGTCCAGTGGGTTGATGATGCAAAACTTAATCAGCTGCGAAGGGAAGGCATCCGATATGCCAGAATCCAGTTATTCGATAATGACATTTATTTTATCCCAAGGAATGTTGTTCACCAGTTCAAAACAGTCTCAGCCGTGTGCAGTTTGGCTTGGCACATCCGGCTCAAGCTCTACCATTCAGAGGAAGAACTCTCTCAAAACATGAGTACTGTTGAAGCAGAGACCTCTGCAGACCCCAAGTCTTCGGTTGCTGGACTTCAGAGTGACAAGAGAGTTTGTACCATGGGCAAAGATACCTCCGAAGACACCAAACTCTCAGATGCTCTGCAGACCAAGTACCTGCAGCAGGAATTTATGCCGATAAAACACGAACCTCTCGCATCTCACCAGATAAAAGAAGAGCCCATGAATGTCGATCTTGCTGAAAAGACAGTGGCCCCTAATGACGTCGGGGGACAGAATGTTCAGTCTAGGCTGGATCACGTTGAGTTGACATCATTAAAGTTGGAAATGGATTCTAAATTTGAACCTGGCAACAAGGACTTGCAAGGCAAGTTGTGCTCTGGAGGTCACGTACATCCAGATGATACAAGACAACATAGTTCATCATATCCAAAACTGCATGGACAAAGAGAGGATGATTTTTTGTGCTAAATTTGTATATATGGTTTTAAATTCCTTTTTCAACTTAATGATGTAATAATGTAAAGATCATAAATTGTGAGGCAAGCTTGTGACTTGCCTTCGCATCTGTTACAGAAAATAGTTATGTAGCTTTGTAACATTCCTCAGTGCCTGTCCATAACTGTGAAGTATCAAAGCACTTAGGGCCAGATGCACTGTAAACACTGCAGGTTTAACATAAAGAAGTCTTTAAATAATTTTGAGTTGTAGGTTTTAGAGTAGAGCTGACATTTAACATATATATTTTTTGTAAGATGAGCCAGAATTCTTTTTGACAATTCCAGGCTTTTCCATAGAGCTTATTTATACCAATTTTTTCATTTTAAATGTGTCAGCACTGTAGTGTAAATATCTTTTTTAAAAATCTTTTTAGTGTGATTTATACTGAAATGTGAGCCGCTTAATAAAGGTTCATAATAACAGATTGGTTTTATTTTTGGGTCTGCAAAAAATAATTCAGTTAAACTGCCTCTCTTAAGTGGTTGTGTTTCTACCTGCACTACTGCATAGGATGCCCTTACACCTTGTGGGTGAGGAGCTGTAGCAAACTGAGGTAGAGCTGAGGCATCTTTGTAAATGCAGATTAGTCAGAATGCAGAATCAGTCATCCCTTCACAGGACTCCTTACAAGGCACTCCCCAAACTCCTGCTGTCAGATATGAATTGGAACAGAGACAAACTGCCCTCCTTGTTGTGGGGGCACCGCTGCCAGTACCCACCTGCATCTCTCCAAAGGAGCTGGTGCAAGGCAGCCATCTCCCTTCTGTGCCTGCCCCTTCATCATGCTCAAGGCACAGTTAAGACAGTTCCATTTCACATGGAAAAAAACCCTGGCAAAACAAACCAAAAAAGCAACCATCCCCTCAAATCAGTAATCTGACTAAAGTTAAAACACATAATATTTAAAGGGTTACTTATCAAACTACAAAGGCCTCAACTTTAGCAGTGACCTGTGATTCACAGAGACATATCTGGATTTGAATTGCTCCCTGTGCTGATAGTGCCAGGCAATAAGGATACTTGCCAATGTGTATAGTAGGAAGGTTCCTCATGAGTCACAGTTTGGAAGCAGGAGGTGTTCCAGTAAGAAAATAACAGTGGTGTCCAAGTTAACTGTTCTCCTGCCCCACCTATGGAACACTTGGATTCTCTTAAGCTGTGTTCTGAGGGAAGAGGGTTTTGAGGCTAGCTAGCATCTGATGTGGTAATGGCAAAACTCTGTCACTTAACTTATTTATTCTCTGTGTAATGTATTCCTGTGTAGTTCAAACACAGCTGAATGATGTGTCTTTTTCAGATAGCTACACATAGCAGTAAACTACCCTGAGCATGTCCTTCAGCTAAGTATGTAAAACTTAAGGTCCAAGGCCTGTTATTTTCAAAGCCCTTTGTATCTGATTTTTGTTTGGATTTTTCTGTAGAACTTTCTGGAAGTTGTACCTCCTTATGTACCCAGTTTATAACTTTCAGTGCACTTGGTGATCACTTGGCTTGATTTGTAGCAATAGAACAACATGATTTTCAGGTGATGTCTAATTCAACTACCTGAGATCCTTCTGTTGCAAATGTTTTTTGCTTATGGATTGTTAAAATTTAAAATGTACTCACACCTGGCACTAAAATCAGCTATTTAATAGATGAGTGCCCTGATTTGTTTAATCTAAAATAGGTCTGTCAAGGAATTACTAATTAAATCAATATTTGAATTGCTAAACATTACTCCTACATAGCCATAATTACATATTAGAGAAGCAATAGAAACGTGAGTCTCTTGGATGTGGCTAAAACGTCCTCAAGTCTTACTGCTGTTTTCTTTGATGCTGGCTAAGAGATTACTACCAGTTTTGCAGCCTCAGGGATCTTGCTTTCCCCTCACGCCATGAGCAAATTCATGTGTGACATGGTAAATCATTACTCTGGCAGACTCTGATTTGAAAAAAATTAATTGGTTCACGTAAGAATCTGAGCCTTCCTGATAGTAGGAATGTGGTCTCAGCTCCCTTTGTGTTTGCTGGATTATCTGGAACCTTCCACCCATAATCTCTTTGGCTGTATGAACATCTGTACACAATTACGTAGCCTTCCATTCCTGTTCTCTGTGCTGGCCGTGGGAGAACAGTGACAGAGCAGAGCTGCAGGTTGTAGTTTGCACCAAGTGTGAAGCTCTCCAGGGGGATTAGCCAAAGACTCCAGCTTTAGCAAAACCAGCCTTGCCAGATACTGCTTTTTAAAATAAAATACAGACAAAACAACCCCCCCCAAACTATTCAGTTGACTTAAAATAGAAATGTTACCAGTGTGCTGGTGATGCATGTGCTGGCCATTCCTGCTGGTTCAAGTAATGTTTTGTAACCTGTCAGATTTTAGTGAAGCGTGTACACCCTCTGGGACAGCTGATAACTTTCTGCAGCATAGGCCCTGTCCAGACTGAAATAATAAATCTGTGAAAATGGTTTAGCAAATATGACTTTACACTTAAGAGTAGAACTTTGTTTCCTTTTGAAGACCTGCTTAGTGGTCTTGGCTGACGTGGCCTCAGACTTATGTTCAGGTACCTCTTGGTTCTGAGATTTGACTTTTAAACTGTCAATCTTCAATCCATTTTTTTATCACTTTCAGAATTTTAAGAGATTCAGAAAAGTGGCAGTTTTTTCATGATTTTTATGCTTTCTTTCGGTTTTTTGAGACAGCCTAGATTCTCACTTCTGTCAGAATTCCTTGCAGACAGCATATAAACCATACTGGGATTACCAATGCCTACCAGACCTCCCTTTGCATTCACAGGTGTCAGCTTTCAAAATAAAAACAGAAGTATTGTCCTCTCCCTGTGGTGTGTCCATTTTGATGGGTTTGTTCTTTGAGGTGAGAGTAGTCCTGAAAACTTCACCTCCCAAATTCTTCATTAGTCTGACAAAGGTCTTGCTTTGACTTCAAGTGGTCCTGTGCTATAACTTTTATTCCTGTTGCATATAACTTCATCTTCAGACTTTTGCTTCAGCAATAAATCTTTCATTCCTTCTGGTGTACTGAAATTAGTCCTTGCTTGTTGATTTTGCCCCTTTTCTGGATTTTGGCAATGCATAAATCTTTGTTATTTTGGCTGAAATCTCCAGTGTTTTAGTTGTCTCTCTTGGCCCTTGTTCTTGTGCAGATTGGAGAGATCTGCCCAAGGCCTGTGGCCTGACTGTGGCACTGTTGACATGTCCGTGCACTTGCAGTGGCATCCCAGTTAATGACATGATGTGCAGAAATTTAGATGTTTTCGTAGATCCTCGTACATATTTTTGGGTAGCAAAGAACTGCATTGTTATGGTTGCTGCCAAGAGCTTTCAAGGGGGTAGCTGCCACTTCTTTTTTTTTCTTTGTATTACTGAATCTTTTACATTTCACTGGCAACTGACTTCGTGTGTTACATTCAAGTGTTACTCAGTGTTGTGTCACCCCCAGCCCTCCAAATGCCTGCAAATTGACTCTGAAAGAACATTCTCATTACAGGTACTGCTGGCATGCAGATTTTCCCTTCTTTGTTACTATAGTGAATATTTCAATACTACTTTAACTGAAATATTAATTCTATCTAGTATTAGAAATAAAGTATGATTTCAGAGGGTGATGATTTAATTACTCATCTGTGAAAGAATTCCTTGGTGATAAATAAAGTTGATTTTTAAGCAGATATACATGTGCACAGTAAATAAGTTGGAATTGCAAATTATGTAGGAAACGGAAATTTGAAGTAGTAGAATGCTGTGAAACAGATTTGAAACATTACAAATTTGGAAAAATGAATAAGTCTTCCAAGAAACACAGGACTGGTATTCATAGATCAAAAACTACTGCTTTCTGAGATCTGCATATGAATGAGGATGCTGAATTGACTGAAATAAATCCATGATTTTTTTCCTTGATCATGGGCAAAATAAACTGTTGTGAGAGTAGACTGCCATGTGACCCTGCTAGGCTGAAAACTGTACTCATTTTGATCAAGAGCTCAAAGAACTCTCAACTCTCTTGTTCTAAAGTTCAAGCTTCTCAAGTGTCATTTTACTTATTTCCTTCTAGTGGGCAGGTATGTAGAGAGTCTTGTCTTTAGTCAGCCCAGCGCCTGTACCTTGCCCTGGATGTATCCAAGCTGGAAATGGAAAGGACAAATTTTCACTGCTCTCTGCTTTGCTGTGAATGACTGTCGAGAATGTTTTCTTTGATTATGAGTCACTGTGTTCAGCTGATACTTTATTACTTTCTTAAACAGATGAAATGCACTTTAAAACTGTATAAAAGAAGATACTGATATTTTGTGCAGATCCCACTGAATTTGCAGCATATGTGGGAAAATTTGGGGAATTGATTCCCATCAGTCACTCATTTCATTTTTCTTAGAAATGCAAATTATTTTGTGTTCTGTTCAGAAGCAGTGATTAACGTCACAATATCTAGGCTGCTGTTTCTGTTAGAATCATCAGGGATACTGACTTTGCAAATTTAGTGTATTATATTCTAACCACTGTTTTTCTCTGTGCTTTGATGCTGATATTATCTCTGCTTTAGAGCCGTGCTGTACTTGAGTGCCAGCTAAACACTGATCTTCTCTTGTTCTGGTCATGCTGATAGATGAGCCTACTGATGGGGGCGTTAGTCCTAAATAGTCCTTTAATATTTGATGTACAGTTATCTGATACAAACATTGATTAAAACAGCAGTTTAAACTTCTATTTTTATCAAGTTTGGTTTTTCAGTAGCTATTTTGATACCGTGTTTTCTTTTACCATTTAATTTGCTGCCCACCAGAATGATGGTGTCATGTTGAGCTCAGGCCTGTGCTTTTTATGAAAGTCTTTTTATCTGGTTGAGACAAAATGGAGCTGAGAAGGTTATTCCCTGTGTGTGTCAAGAGGAAAATCTTGAGAATTAGATCTGTGTGTGGGAGACTAATGTAACATAAGTCAAAACTGCTAAAGCTTTATCCTAAGCACACAATGACAACACTCAGCTAGTCGCCCTTTTGACTGGTGCAGTTGGGAAAAAAAAACAGTTGAGACTAAAGAACATCTTTTAGCAGTGGTTTCTTTATGAAATTCAGAAGGAACACTGAGATAAAACTAACCCAGATGAATTAAGCTCACATTTTCCTTTCTTCTCTGTTTCTTACTCTTAAGCTGTTGTTCTACACTGTATGGAGACCTTTCTTATATTTGCCTGCTTGGGATGTTGGTTTTGTTAGGAAAGGCAGGTTGAAGGGAATGGCATTACTGAGTTGCAGATTTTCGTAGTCTTTATCCAACTTCAGTACAAATACAAGGAGAAAATGTAGAATTTATATTGAACAGTTGTAGTGATCCAGCTGCAGCAGAGATTCCTTAAATTGCCTTAGTTCTCAAAGCCTGATGTTTTTCAGCAGCAAGGTCTGTTCAGGTCTAAAAGGCTCATATAGGAGATGAACTCCATCCAAACTCTAAAACAATAAAGGTATAGTGAGAAGGTACAAACACTCTTTTCCCAACTCAGCATAGTTATTTTTGCTTCAATCTTATTTAAAAGTGATGTGTTACAGGATAGTACTATGTTTTCTGTGCTAGTAAATTCAAACAACTTATTTCTGAGGATGCAGTTGTTCAGGAGCTTTATTACTGAAAAACCATGTTATTTGTTCCCAAAATAATATTGATGTTAAGACAGGAAACACCTGACATTAAAATTCTGAGTTTCTGGGAGTCTCATAATTTTAACTTTCAGTTTCACTTTGTGTCACCCAACTTTTAAACTGGGCAAATGTGAAAATTTCCATGAGGTTACACAAAGATTTTGCTTCTGTGCTAGACACAGACATGTCAGAAAATAATACTGATAACACATATTTTAAATTGGTTATGTCCCTCAGTCCTGTGCCCACTTACTCTGATATTGTCCTTCATGCCTAGCAGAGCATTTTGTGTGTGTGTACACACGTCCTTAGAGCATTCAGGTTAAACTTCGTTATACAAGGGGATGTTTATGTCACATAACTGCATTTTGCCAGTATAAAATGAACAGAAAACTGGATACTGTCCTAAATGGTGACAAATCAAGAAAAGCAGTCTGAATTGGTAATTGAAAATAATAGTTTCATGGCCTTTCACACACGTGCATTGAGTATTTAATCAGATAAGAATAGATACTCTCCTGCAATGGATGCTGATGTGTTCAAACTTCTATAAGTGATTGGAAGAGAAATAAATTATGTGGAATATACCTCTTCATATACAATACATATTATCAGTACAGATAAATACTTCTATTTCATTTCAGCAAGCTTTTGAATTCCGGTTTAAAACAAAGCTGCTGAAGGCCAAGTTCTGTGCCCCCCATCAGCTGCCACAGGGAGCTGAGACAACGTCCTTGTGCTCCTTCCTCACAAAGCAGTGTGAGCCATCTCGGCATCAGCCTCTCCTGTTCCCTGCAAACTCCAGCAAATCTGCCTTTCGCTTGTTTTGTCCTGTTAATTTAATTGAAGATCAGTTTGGTAAATTTAAGAAAATGTGTGAGCAGCACTGGTTCCACTCCCAAGCTGTGACCAGTGCCTTTGAGAACAGTGTAATAAACAGGTGTAATTAGTTCCCACAGCAGCTTCTGGAAAGGTCACTGTGGGCTGCAGTATACTTTGTATCATAAATCCTTTTGAATGAAGTTCTGATGTCACAGAGAAGCAACACTATGTACAAAAAGTGGCACAGTTCAGGTCAGTTACATGTGGTAAAAAAAAGTCAAAAGGGGTATTCCTCTTGTCCAAGTATACCTGTAAGGACAAGGAACCTGGAGAGCTGAGCACTTCCAGCTGGCTCTGTGTGACTTCTCCATGACACCAGCAAGAAACATCTGCTTCAGCTTTCAAAATCTCTCACTTATTTCAAGGTTTGTAAACCTTAAAAAAAAAAAAAAGGCAAACCCACAACCAAAACTGAACTTGTTGATCTTTTCCTATTGAATTAGAGGCAAGAATTAAAAGGAGATTTGTAATAACTGTGTGTGATTCTAGTTAATTAGAGATGCCAAACTTTCAGATAATTGTTACATCTGAGGAAGAGAAGGGGTTTATTAAGGGGGCAGAGTCATTCATGGCCCATCTTGCTAATAATACACCAAGTTCTAATGAGGCCAGTTCTTATTCTTCCATCATTTAAGTTATAACAATCAGTTCCCATCCCCAGCTCGGCTGAGGAAAGCTGCTCTGTGCTTCCGAGCAGTGTGGGGGTGTTTGACATCCTGTTAACAGGGCTTTTTGGATTTTTATTCTGTGAGAATCATCAGATGGGGAAGGACTGTGAGCACTCAGTTTTATGCTTGGTCCCATACCATACCCGAGGTAAGTGTGTGTGTTGCCTGGTGCTCATCACCCAGGGCTGGGTCCATGGGTTTGTGTTATTTTTTAATTTGCGTACAATAAAGGGGTTATAAATATTTTGCACTTTTTTGACAATGGCTGTGGTTTAGATTTCTTTTGTATTTGTCTCTTCTTTGTTTCCCCTTCGGCAAGGTCAACCATGCTGAAGCAAAGACGACTTAAATTCTTTCTAAAGATCACTTGTTACTTGATGTTTTGAATTGAGATCCATTGCCTTAGAGTGGAACATGTTGTTTTCTTGGACACTGCTGAAAGAGCTTTATCTGCCAGTATGGTTCCCCTGTATTTTTACCCATGTCTGTGTGATTAAACAGCAAGAGTAAATCCAAACACTTCAGGAAGGATTTTTTTCCACAGAGAAGTACATTGAGTGTCCATAATTAAACTTTTATCAGTGAGACACTTTGATCTCGTCATGTCCTGTTACCCTAGACTGTTTTTCCTGGGCTCTTTTCATTCACTTGACATTCTTTTGTCTCTAGGAACTGTAAATGGATCAGTACCTTCAGTGTGCATGTTAATGATGTCCTAGACAACTGCTACATTTGAATTTGGTGTTACTGTAGCGCCTGGAAGAGCACTTTAGTCCACAAAATATGCTCATAGTTCCAGTCCTTCCCCTTTGTTCATTTGTTACCCTGAACAGTTCATTTACACATCTGAGTTTGCCATTGCTCCATAAAGCCAAGGGTTCACCCCCAAAGATTTCCTATCCTCAGGCATTGAAAACTGTCTTGTTCAAGTACCACTTTGGGCAGGTACAAATGCAGCGCTGAACTCACCCTGTGGCTCCAGTCTCTTGCAGCACTGGGGATTTCTCACTTGGAAAGGAATCACCATTGTCTCCCTCTTTTCTGGATCTTAGGACTGCTTGCACAGTTCAGCTACTAACCCTTTTCCCTAGGGTTAACATACTGGTTATTGGCTGTTTCCGTAGCTTAGGAAATAGTGCTTATTTTTAGACTGGCAGTGGAGTCTCACTGTCAAAAGTAAAACCAAACTGAGTCACTTTATTGCTTTTTTGCTCTTATTTGGCAGCGATCAACTGTTACTGATTGTTAAAGCAAATTACACTCCTTATGGAAATTACTGTTACCTGGTTATTTCTTGACTTATAGCATAAGTAGCAGAAAATGTTAGTCCTCTTTCCAAGGATTACTCAATGTGCTGAATACCCTGGGTACAACATTTGTGGTTCCTTTGAGAAGATCTTCTACCTGCATGTATCTTATTCCATGTAACAAATAATAGTAATCATACTAGAACAGCTTATGTTGAACAAATACTTTTATTTACAAGAGCATATGTGATAGTTTTAAAATAAAAAAATGGAACGAGTCTACTTCCAGTCTTCAGCCTGCTTTAGATAAAGTCTCCAGCTTGACTCATTTCTTATTTGGCTTTCTAGATCAAATTCATGGCAAAATGGTAATATTCTGGTAATTTGGTGCCAATCATTGGGCTGAAAACCACCTGGCAGAGCTCAGTCTCTTCGTACATAGAAGATATTGTATCCCAGTTCCACCATCCCGCCAATGAGCAGGGCCCACAGTGGGATGAACACGTAGGCCAGTTTCATGGTGGTGAATCGCTGCAGCTTCGCGCAGAGGGCGAGGCAGAAGGCCAATTTCAGGAGCATTGCAATGAGGTACCAGGCTTTCTTCTTCATGTTCTGGGAGCCGTTCCGAGGGTCAAAGCCAGACTTGCACCGTCCAGCCATTTTTACAATTAACATAACTAGGAGAATTGTATCGAATATCCACACTGGAATGAAAATGAGGAACCAGTTCCATGGTGCTTTCTCATCCAACTTCAGCACCAGCATGATGAGGAAGAGTAACGTGAAAAGCCATGTCAGCAGTACTCTTTGCGCCAGGGACATTCTCATTTAAACAGCTGTGAGAGGAAGGCCTTCACTGTCAGCAACAACCTGACAAAACAAAAGGGAGGAGGGAAGGCATCAAAAGATGGCACTACATCACCATTAGGCATATTCCTCAAAGGAGAGGAATTTATGGTTCTTGCTTTCCCTGCCTTCCAACCTCACCCACACACTGTTTCCTGGCACTTCTTTTGTAACTACCATGCTCAGCTAAACACTGTTTGCTCCAGTCCCCCCTTCCCTTTAAGAGCCTTAAGTCAGACATGTAACTGCCTTAATCTAAATTTGGTCTGTGAAACAAACTGTGCCTTAATCCTAAACTAGCTGTCAGACTCATTTAGGGATTTTTGAATGCTAAGAATATGTTTAGATCCATCTTCCACCAGTACTGAGGCACTCACAGCTAACACTTGAAAACAAACATAAGAAAATAACCACAGTAAAACGTAAACCAACTAAGGAGCAGAAGTAACAACCCCTCTGAGAGATCTAGATTTCATGCTACAAAGATGAATAACTAATATATACCAGTGAAATGGTGCTGAAATAGGTTTCTTAATTATTTTAAAAATTAGAGTTAAGAAATTTAATAATTCCCTTTACAACACTGACATCCTTTCACCTGAAAGAAGAAAATGAGCTTTGATTTGTTCCCGATTACAAAAATATTTGAAATACCAAAAGTGAGATGTTGTGTTTGGAAGCATCTAATCCTCAGCACCAGATGCTGAGGGAAGGACAAGAGCTGCTTCCCCTCTGTCCCCTCAGTGCCCCTGCCCACAAGCTGCTGCACCTTCCTCTCTGTTATTACCAACCCTCACAACATCACCTGATAAGCCTGTTAAACTCACCCAACAAGCAGAAATCTACTACCACCTTTTTAACTGGGTTAGTTTTTTGCCAGATTAGGAAGCTGAACAAATTCTGTGCTCACATAAGCTTTGGAACCGGTAGGAGGGAAGTAAAAGTTGCTGTTTCAGCTGGTGAGGAGGTGACTTGCCGCCTGGGAGCGAGGGGGTAACCATGTTGTACACGGATAAGATTATCCTACAATTTACATCTGTGTTTTCTGATACACGGTTCAACAGATCTACTATTTTGTTCAGTCTGTGGCTGAAGTTTGAATGGATTTGATTTAAAGGATAGCAGTAGGATTTCTTTTGAGGAAAAGATCCAATTTTGCCTAAAATTGGAGTTGCTGTGAGTGCATCCCCATTTCGTGTTGGGGTTGACACTTGTGTGACCCAAGGCAGGCCAGTTCCTTCAGCTGAACTAGCCAAAAATAAAAGGGTCTAAAATAGGATTTTTAATTTGCTTTTCACAGTCTCAGTTCTGCTCAGAACACTAAAGGGTCTCATGAAAGCCAGTTACTGGCAGGGTGGAACCAAGACCTCCACCCTCCCCTTCCTTAGGGAAGAGGTGAAGCTCAGCAGTGGCACTGAAGAGTCAATTGCTAAGGGGACAAAAAAATCAGAGGAAGTTTAGATAGCCTTGTTCTGCTCGTCACAGAAACAAACCCAAACTAGCTGGCAGGTGCAGAGGATTACAGAACAATTACTATGTCCTGCCTGAAGCTTTTCCAGTATTTTGAAAACACTTCCAGTATTCTCAAGTACAAGTCTGTGGCTGAAGTGAAGAGTCGTGATCTGTAATGAAGTTTCAACACCCATGAGAATGTTTTTTGAAAACCAGTTCTAGAAATCAATGCTACAAACACTGCAAGAAGGAGGCTCTCTCGATAGCAAACTGGAGAAAGCAGAAACCAAAGAAACAGACTGGAAACTTGGGCCTGAAAGGAAAAACGAAATTCAACACTGTTAGAGGTATCAGGTTATCAGATACTCAGAGAAGGTGCTATCACCTGTCTCTGGAGGAAATGGGAAGCTACTGAAGATGTATTACATGAGGCTACTCAATTTAAGGTTGCTCACTTGAAAATATGTGTTCAGGACCACTTTGTAACAACTGTAAAAAGCAGAGGCAGAAAACTCAGCATGGGACGTTCTGCTGCCTTTCTCTGACTTAACAGATGTTACTGCAAGATTAGACAGGACTGCAAAGCCCATCAATTTTAGAAGCTTTTTTGGATGAAAACTCAAGAAAATCCAAGTGTACTTTTGAGAGATCTTAAAGTCCAAGTAAAAAAAACTACTAAATTTTGAAGACTGACAGCTGGGTGTGCAGCTGACAATATGATGGAGGGTTTGATTACATGAAGCATCTCGTAGTGCAGGATATGATGGGCAGACTCTGCTGGAGCCCAGCTATCCCAACACCACGGGCAGCACTTGGAAAATTTAGATGCAGCTGTGGTACAGGTCTGACCTGGCTCTTCTGTGAGAACTGGGGATCTCAAAGGCAGAGAGTGACAATAGAAAGGCTCTTGACACCTTACAGGACCCACATAATTAGGAAGTGAGAATTCTCAGTGATGAGAAACATCAAGGAGCATCACTGACCTTGATGGGACGATCTGCATAATCAGGATGTTATGAGAGCTAATTCTGTCCTATTTAGAAGGAAAAAATTAAGTGGAGGGAAACTTACACATGACATTCAGTGCAGTGGTAACGATAACACAGATCTGTACATTTAGATTTAAACCTTGAACATCGCCTAAAAAAGTCCTGAAATTTACATTATGCTGAAACCAAGTTAAACAGAACTCCAACTCGATTAGCTAGCATTTTGAACCTATTCAGTAGGTACGAGTAATTTAACACCTAGAAAGAAATACCGCGGTAGGCCTGGTTTAAAATCCCATTTAAGCACAGCTTTGCTATTCACAACCTCGGCCCCTCCCTCGGCCGAGCGGCCTTGTCCCGCCAGGCCCCGCTCACCCGGCCATGCCGGAGGCTCCCTGAGATGGAAGCTCCCCGCGGCCCCCCGTCACCTACCGCACCGCAGGTCCCGGCGCAGCCCCCGGTTGGCGGGGCCCGCGCTCGGCTGAGGGGGCTGAGGGGGCTGAGGGGGCTGAGGGGCGGCCGGGCCCTCCCCGCCCGCTGCGCCTCAGGGCCCGCCCGCCTCCTGCCCCGCCCCGCGCCTACCATTGGGCAGCGCCCATAGCCATCCTGTTGCTATTGGTCTACTGCCACGTCGCTCAAGTCAATCCCCGCCTCCCGCCCCCTGAGCCGCCGGGGACGCCCCTTGAGCTCACACCGCCCCTCGAGGCCGGCCTGCCTTGAGCCACGCCCCCCCACCGCCGATTGGTGCAGAGGTCTGTCTGTCACAGGGCCTCGCCTCCGCCCCTCCAGCCGTCCGTCACCCGCCTCCCTCGCGCTCTCGTTGGGCAGCGCCGCAGCCAGTCACGTCACGGCCCCGGCCCCGCCCCCGCCAGACGGGGGAGGTGCTGTTTGGCCGCCGGCCCGCACTCGGCCCCGCCCCTCGCCCCGCCCCCCGGCGGCGCGCGAGCCGGTGGCGCGCTGTTGCTGCCGCCGCCGCCGCCGCCCGGGCGCGCGCGCCGCTCCCCCCGCCCCCCTCCCGCCAGCTGTTGCCTCGCGCGCGCCTTCCCGCCGCCGCCTCGCGCTCCCGCGGCCGTTGCGTGCGGCGCGCGCTGCCCCGCGGCACCGCCGACGGTGAGAGATGGGGGAGGGGGCACCGCGGGCGCCCCGGCCCCAGCGCGGCGAGAACCGGGGGCGCCGAGTGCCCCGCGCCGCTGGGGAAGGGGCCGACCGGGGCGGGGAGCGGGGGGACGGCCGGGGCGAGGCGACGGTGCCCGCTCGGTGCGGGGGCACAGCGAAGCGGCGGCGCGGGGCGCGCATCCCCGGCGGGGCTGCCCTGGGCGGGCGGCGGGAGCGAGGCTGCTGCCGAACGCCTTCCCCGGGGGGATCCCGGCCGGGGCAGGGGCGGGCGGCCGCGGCCTCCCCGGCGCCGCGGGTCCCTCTGGCGGGGGCCGGTGCCGGTGCCGGCGGGGCGCGGGGTCCGAGCGCGGCTGCGAACGGCCCCTGCCCGCCGGGTCCGGCCGGGGCTGCGGCCGCGCCGTCCGGGGGCCGGCGGTGCCCGGGCGCTGTGCCCGCTCCGCCGGGTTCGTCGTGGGCGGCGGAGCTGCGGTCACGGTCCGGGGCCCTGCCCCTGGCTCCTGCCGTGAGGCTCCTTCTCCCCGCGGAGCTGCTCGGACGCACCGAGCGCTGCCCCAGTGCCCGGGTCAGGTGATAGGAGTTCTCTTCTTCCCTTTAAAGGTCCTGAATTTCGGCATCTTCACAGTCGCCTCTGTCCTCATCTCCCGTGTTCTTGAGTTTTACGTGCCTTCTTCTTCTTTCAGTGTTTTCTTTCTCAATCCTTATCCCTTTTCTTTCATTTTCCATCCTAGACCTGTGACAACCTGACTACAGCTTGCCCTTGGTTTCCAAGTTGGGAATCAAAATGTTAGGTAACTTCCCATCAGGTGAAGTTCCTGCTGTCACATTCATTTCCCTGGTGTTTTATTTGCTGTCTTTTCTTTGAAAAAACAAAGAAGCTGAGGAAAATTTTTTCCGTGGTAGTAGAAATATCCAGGTGTTTGTTTCTTTTACTTTTGGTTTTCATATATAGTCTCTGAGTGGGTGTGATTTACGTGTATCAGATTCAGGGTTAGTTTTAGTCCTTAGTGTCAAGCTCTGTGCTTGGTGTTTTGCCTTTTATTGCTTTTAGATGTTACTGGTCACTTGAAATGTAGTACCACTGAGTCTTGTGTTTTGTTCCAAATTTGCCAGTGTCTTATCCCTCTGTCATATAATTAACAGGAAAAAGTAATTAATTGGAAAACCTAACTTGTTGAAAGAACTTTAATTAACGTTCTGAAATTCTTAGTGATGAAATGTTCCTACAGAAAATACAGCTGGTTTTACAGTTTGGACACACGACTTCTCTAATAGGAATGAAGCTAAATACAGTGTGTCATCAGTAATTTGTCTGCTTATATCTTCCTGTTGATGCTGTTAAACAGATGGTGGTATCTGTTTTATCAGGGAGAAGTGCATCACTTGAAATAACCTGTTAATCCTAGTAAGTGAATCCTAATATCTTTAGCTGCACTTGGAGTGGTCAGTACGTGGCAGAAGGATATATTTCTGTTATATACATTAGCACTTGGCATGAGACTTTGTTTTCCTGGGGTTAAGAGGCTAAAAGTGTTCTGTGAATAAATCTCTGGGTTATAAATAGCTGTGTGTTTTTGGCTGTTTCTGTAGCTCGGAAGGTTTTGGTGATCTTATTTGATTTGCCTCTTTATTTGTAACTCCCTGGAAAGGATAATCTTTTTCTCAGAAGTCTTATTTCTTTTCCAGTACGGTGTTTATGAACTGATGTATGCACGCACATCACCCCCACAGACTCCACTGTACAGTATTTATGAGCAATTTTCATTTCTGAAGGTGATGGCTGAGAGCAGTGCCTGGAACTGGTGCGTTTAAGATCCTGATCCATGTTTGAAGTGGAATGTTTGTGCAGTTAAATGTTGTGTTGCTATGTTTTACTGCCAATGTATGTTTTTATTTTGGATATAAATATTACAAAGGATAAAACACAAGCCTGAGTCACCTGAAAAAGAATTTTGAAACTTAATTGGTTTAATTCAATGCTTGTACTAGAATTTTTTTCCTCTTGTATTGTGTGGAATGTGACATACCAGTAAATTACCAGTAATTTTTGGGAACTCCATGGAGCACTTCGGATATTCTGGTAGAACTGGATTTCTACTAAAGCAGAGTTAGCTCAGCTTGTCTCAAAAAGTTGGTCCTAGGTGTATCCATAGCTGCTGGGCATTGGTGTGAATTCTGGAAGAACTCAAACTGGTTATTGCTGTGTATTAGAGCGGGACAGAGGTGTGTTAAAGAATTCCATCAACGTTGTTTGGGGCAGTTGACCAGGCAATGAAGAGTGATGGGGCTCTTGGAGTTGAACACTGCTGTTCCTGTCACAGCTGGCAGGGGTCACTGGAAAGCAGTGGACATAATTTCTTTCCTAATTCTCCAAAGCTACATGTGCTGTTTTCCCAGACTTTTTCTAAATATCGTATCTTCTACTGATTTATAGTAGAAATTTTGTTGAAGAAATGTTTTTCTTTTCTCATGACCCATGGGAGTGAAGGCAATGACAGGCAAAGATTGGGTTCTGTTTTGGTTTTTTTTGTCTAGGAGGGTGTTCTTTTCATAATAAACAGCTTTGTCTATGGATTCATCACCGGACAGTTTATGTGAATTTTTAGCAAGGCTTAATAAGGGCAAAAAGCTTGTACAATTACTTTCATTGTCTGTCTTCTCCCACTTGAGTCACTTCTCAGATGATGAAACCAAAGTTAATGGCAACTAAAAGACATTAAGTACACAGTTTTTATAAAATTTTTATAAAACTTTTGACAGGTAGTGAGCCAAATTAATATTCCCACCCAAAAAAGGCAGTTATAATTGAGTCCCTAACCTCTTCAAATGTGAGCAACTGCTGGGCAGTCTGTGTACTGAGCTCTGAGCCATCATGGTGCCTGCTGGTACTGGAGCAGCCAAATAGTTGGGATGGTTGTTAAGATGGGTGGGGGGCAGGAAAACAATGATGGGTGAGGTGGAGCAGGACAATAGGGAGCCACGGGACACTGGTAAAAACAGACTTAATTGCTTATGCTCACAGGGCAAGGTAGGCCTGTTTTTTCTGTAATTTTTTTGTTGTTGTTGTATGAAGGAAACAAAACAAAACTCTTGGGATACCTCTGTCGGGGTGCTACTCCCTCTGACTGGTCAAGGACGGTTGACCACCACTTACTCAAAGATAGGTGGCGGTGTGAAAAATAAGACTTTGAAAGCTTTAATTATCATGTTTTCTCCCTTGAGTTTACTGTAATGTTGAAGTCCTTTCTGAGTGCGTAGGAAATGGTAAACTGCTTGTAGAAATCATATTCAAATTTGTAAGGAGAACACAAAGAGCTTAATAAATTGCGTGTAGAGATAAAAATAGTAATTAGGGCTATAATGTATTGCTGTGTAATGTTTGGGTATGCTCTACATGTAATCATAGAATAATTTAGTTGAAAGGGGTCATTGGAAGTCATCAGTCTTGTCCAACCCTATCTCAGGGCAACTTCAAAGTTAGAGCAAACATATATAGAGATAGCCATTATATTGTCAAGAAATTTGGAAATACAGCTTGTGTATGTGGTGTGGGGTTTTTTTATAGTTGAAGGGAAGGATATCAGAGAGTTCCTAGAGCTGTACTCTTATTTCTTAATTTACATGTGTAAAGGGGATCTTTTTCCAAATTTGTTTTCCACTGGGAATACTCTTTAAGTGAAACATGTAATGTTCAGCATTTAATTCTTTGCTCATTTAAGGTGGTCTTGGTAGACATACTCCAGAGAGCCTAGATGGCTTCCTGGAATGAGTCCAAGCATTGGATTGAACTCTCATTTGCAAATAATTTGTTGCTCTGTTCTTAAAAAATAAAATGCAATTGCAAAGTGGGAGAAGAAATTAAAGCAATATCGCATCAAATATGAAATTGTGCAAGCCTTGCATTTTGGAAGTTGGCCAGCGCCAGATGCTTTTGGGGTTTAGGTGGTTGGCAGATGCTGTCTTGGCAGCTGAACACTCTTCATGTTGATCTGTCTGAGGGACAGTTTGTTCTATGTGTTGCTCACACGCTCTCCTTGGTATTGGCTTCTGGCCGTGGAGGGGTCGAGTTAAGGGGAGTGTTTGTATGGCCAAATACAGCCCAGTCATCTCTTTGGATGTTTTCTTGCATCCTGGGTCATGAAGCTTGAGATTCCCTCAGCTCTGTGTTGATTTTTTTTCCCCGCTTCTTGTTAATGTGTGTTTAAATAGCTGCTTTCTTTTCGAATGGGAGTAAAGTCTTGGCTTCAATGACTTCCTGTGGTACTGACTTTAACAGTCCAATTATGTGTTGTAATATAATATTTCTCTGTTAAAAATTTGGCTTTGCTATCCTCTCAGCTCAATTAATGAATGAAGTTCCCTGTATTATTGAAAGCTGTTGTTTTCTTGACTGGATTTTCTGTATATTTCTTAACGTCTCATTTAATCTATTATAATTCTTTTTTTTCCCTGTTCATGCTTGCCTGTTTCAACAGGAGAGTCTTTTAAGTGATTGGCAATTCATAGGCCTTCTCAGAACACCTCCCTCATTATTTTAATATTCTTCTTCCAATAAAATATGTGTGTTTCAAATCAGGTTGTGCAACCAACCAACAGAGCTGTACTGCAGTGTTTTCCTTGTCATTCCTCATTTATTCAACTGTCTCTGTGTTCTTCTGACTGTAGTATATTGGATGGAAGAGCTCCCTGATCTGCCAAAGTTCCTTTCTGGATTTGAGATACCTGTTTTTAAAGCTTTGAGTGGTATGCATATAACACATGTAACATATAACACTTATAGATAACATTGACATGGTTGATTTTTTGTTACCTGTTCATTGTAAAAGTTAGTCTGTATTCTTAAGCTTTGCCAATTTAAGATTAATTGTTATCTAGAAATGTTACTACTTCAGGTTTTCTTTTCTTCCCTTAAATGTAAAAGATAAATACAGCAAGTCAGTGGACATATTTACAGAGGCTTAAAATTTGGAATAATAGGACAGGACTCAGTTCACTCTGTTTCAGGACTTAATTTAGGCAGTACTTTATAGAAATGCTAATCTACTGGTCGAAATAGGAGGAGGAGGAGGAGGAGGGGGAAATAGTCTTAATTAGTCCAGATTAACAGTGTTAATGGTACAGTTGTCTGCTGTGTGATGGGCTCTGATGCTGGTAGAAAGAGGAGTGGGAGCTGGTGACTGAGGAGGGGTAGTGACTGTGGTGGTACTGCTTAGAGTGGTTAAAACCCTTGTGAAGCCTTACCAGACCATTCTCACCTTCACCATCAGTTGTGTGGACCTTACACATCTTTAGGGAGTGATTGCTTCTGCTGGAAGTTCCCTCTTCGGAGTTCTGGAAGCCAGAAGGAATGTGGGGCATCTCAATTTATTTGTAAGCCACCCTTAGCTGTCAGCGCCCAATGAAGCAGCAGTGTGATGAGTGTCTGTGTTTGTGTTTCTAGTAAAAGTCTGATGGTTGGCATACTTAGAGAGTTGGAATTTGTGATTTCTGGATGCTCTCATCCTTTAACATGAGACCTTGGGAAAGAGGTAGCCACTAGGGCATGTGTATGCTGGATGAGGCCCCGAGTGTCTGCCTCTGTCACTACGGAGCACTCAAGCACATGAAGGCTGGTGGAACATAGAGACCAGACTAGGAAGATTTAGTCTGAGTTTAGTTTTGGGATTAGGATGCTTCTACGTGAAGGAGAACAGGGATTTGTGTGCACTTTGCCTTGGACTGGCACTGAATGGAAGAGCTACAGGCCAGTGATGGGTGATCCAAGGAGCTCCTGGGCATCAGAACAGGTGATCACTAGGCCACTTTATGCAGTCTGGATGCTGCTGTTAATCTTCATTATCCAGTTAGCCAATGGCAGTGGAGAAGGTTGACTCCAAATTTTGTTCAGTGTTTCTGGCTGGTTTTGATCTGTGGCAATGTTTGCTTTTCATAGACATCGGTCTATTTAGAAGTCTTTGACATCTTTCCAAAGGCTCTTTGAAAGTCCACGTATGTTCTATCACTTGCTCGTGTTTATCAGTTAGTTTGACATGTTCAGAAATACTGATAGACTGAGACATGATCATCCTCTGCAGAAACTGCTGATTAGACCCTATCAGATAGTCTTTAGGGTATAATGGTGTTCCATTTTTAATGATTGTTTTGAGGATCTTGCCAGATACACTTGTAAGGCTTGTTACTCTGCAATTCCTTGCTTGGATCGCTCCAGAGACTTTTTAAAGAATAGAGATCCAGCATTTGCTACTGTGTTCCTGCAGAACAGTGACTGTTACAAGAGACAGCAGCTTTTTCTGACAGCTCAGCCACTTCATGCCTCAGCTGCTTCAAAAACTTGCTGGATAACTATTTGTAGAACATGATGCAAACTTGGTGATTTAGGAGTGGTTTTCAGCTTCCTGACTGTAGTCATTGAGAAGCCACAACTCTGCTGTGCAGTGCCTGGTGACAGATAAACAAGCCCTCCTAAACACAAGTCAGAATTTCCAGTGAGCAAGATTTATTGTGTTTAGAATCACATGAAGGAGAAAAGGAGCCTAGCATTTTATTTCAAGGTGGATACTGTATTTGTTTTGTTGTTTTTTTTCAAGTATTTGTTAAAGTGGCTGTATATATAAATTAAAAACTTGGTGTGTATAGATATTCTATTCTTTAATAAAGTTATGACAGTTGTAAGAGCAAATCCCTGCAATATTTCAAGGATTTCTCAGTACAAGTTTACAAATGTTTAGTAGGATATGTATGTATATGTATGGTATTTAGTACAAAAAACCCAGGAATTAAATAGAACAGAACTCAAGATTGACCATATACTGTGTTTAATTTAATTTTTTTAAAAGATACAGCATTTTCAGAAATGGCTTTTGGATCTATCGTGCTAGCAGAAATTACTGTATTTGGATTAATGGGAATTTTGAAACTAATGTCTCTTATAGAAGATAAGCAAAATTAGCTTGATTATAGTTTCCTTTAAGGATTTGGATTTGTCTACTTTATTAAATGGTAGAGTATGTTTAAATAGTAGAAGCTTTTTGCTAATTTATGAATACTTCAGCTGACTCAAGGGTAAATTACGAGATGTGTGGAATCCTGGATT
Organism: Manacus candei; assembly: GCF_025592945.1. Taxonomy (NCBI): domain Eukaryota; kingdom Metazoa; phylum Chordata; class Aves; order Passeriformes; family Pipridae; genus Manacus; species Manacus candei. Next base: position 776,561 of record NW_026138111.1, on the reverse strand, counting down.
TCTCTGTAGAAGAGTCCTTCCCCCCTATTTTTATGAGTAAGGTATCTATGAGATTGTGTCATGTCACTTCAAATGGAGCCATGGACCAGTTATGTAACAAAATTAGGAAACTTGCACAGACCTTAAGGCTGAGGGCATAGATTCCAGAAACGGCTGCAGCAGTTGCAGCAGCTGCATGCAATGTTCTTCTACCAGAACCTGAAATAAATCTCAGAAATCCTGATAGTCAACATTTTGTTGCTATTTCAGACAGTTGTGTAATTCTCTGGCAAAACAAGTATTCCTTGGGAGACAGTTATTTTCTGTGGTACTTTCTTGCTTCAAGTGTTGGTGTGTTTGCTGTGGAAGTGAAGATGGCTAAGCCGAGCCTACTTCCCGTCAGAATTTGAAAACTGTTTCTCGCTACAAGCTCTGTGCTACATCTGTGAGATCTTCCTGTCTGGGCTGGTAAGTGATAAAGGGCATGAGCTTATAAGGAAGAATAAATGTGCAGTGGCAGAAGTGGGATCAGATGCAGTGGTTTGTGGGCAGAATGCAGAGGCCTGAGAAAGTATCAGTTTTTCAGTCCCTGACATTTTACTGGAGGCACAGGCAGGCATGGACATGCTGCCAAGTCTCTGTATGTGTCATGGTATATGAGACATGTTTGGTACATCTCTGTTCAAAAAGTACAGGGCTTGTTACACAGCAGCCAGCATAGACACTGATTCATATTTTGTTGTTGATGCTGTTGGCCTGATAAACTCCTCAAACAAACAAAAAATTCCCCAAATATACATCTAGAGATGTTCAAATTTTTTTTTTATCTGTTGTTTGGGGGGGATTGTATTTTGGGTTTTCAGTGGTTTTGTTGGTTTTTTTGTTAGGAATGTTGGTATCCAGTTTTAGTAGAATTGTTGTTCCTTGGGGAAAGCAAGTATGTTAATTCCTCTTTATTTACAAACTATTACGACCTTGGATTGCAAGACAGCAACTTGGGGGGGCTTGGCAGGCATGGCAGCAAGAGTACTTTTCATGCTGGTTGCTGGATACAGTCCTTAAGTTAGCAGTGTCTGGTTTTTTCTTTTCTTTTTTTTTAATTTAACTTTACTTTTTCCTTCCCTTTTACCTGCTTCAGGTTTTCTTGAGGCTAGCTGAACGGAATATGGTAAAGCTTCCACTGAAAGGTGTGAACCTGGGAGTGACAAGTTTCTCATTTGGTTGTATACAATTTGCAATTCTGAAATGCTCTTTTCAGAACAGATGCATAGATAAAGTACTTAAAAAGAACACTGAGTGCATCACATAGTATTTGATGTTCCCCTTCAAATAGGAAATGTAGGTTTAATAGTTTACTTGTAATGCACATGAAAAAGAATGCTTCCTTTGGAACATTGCTTCAAGGTTTATCCCCTTCTTTGTGGCAGTGGCTGAACTCCCCTGGATTTGAGTGTGGGAAGGATGACTCGTGGTGAGTTTAGTGCTGTATCTGTGTTACACTGATACCTGCCTTGGTTTGGTACGTCATGGCAGCTTTTCAGTCAACAGCGGATGCCTAATGTGACTGTTTATTGGGCTCATTTAAAATTAACTTAAAGTATCGAATAATATTGGCAATCAGATGTTAATGTTAACTTGTATTTTGATGTTGAACCTGGAAAGTGAGTTTTTTTACATCATGGAAGTTATTTTCTAGCTGTGCAGGAGCAGGTGTAATGTTTTAAGAGAGTTTGTGTGATACAAACGTTCCTACAAAATTAGTAGTTTAGGCCATGGGCTTTACTATTCTGATTTGTTGTCTTTTCTTACTCTGCACAGGGAATCTTAGTGAAATTATGTCTGTAATTGTGAAACTGTAATATGGAGGATCTAATAATGGTAAAAAAGGTCTATCCTGGAGAGCAATTGAAACCATCTTCTAGTATTCTCGTGGCTTTATGTAGCAACCTTTTTAAACCCGCCTTTTATTTGCTGTGAATGTAAGTTCTTCTGAAGGTAATAAAAATCAGTGGTGTTTTTAAAAAACATTTGAGACAAATGCCACAGATTTGCAATTTTACCCCTGCTGATGTATAGTGAACGTGCCAAATTGATCGCTTCATCATTCCATGATCATAATGAGTAGAGAAGGACATTCAAGTCTTGACTCAACAGCTGGATGGTATCCTGACCATTCAGGTTGGGATTGTTATAGAGGAGACAGGTTCCTTGAAATACTTAGTGATTCACAGTGTTTACAGGCAAGGAAAGAACTATTTGCCTATGTGTCCTTGCTTGTTTTGTATTTTTAATTAGTAATTTAATTTTTAATTAAGTTAGTTGACACTGCTTAGATTTGTATATTCTTCAAAAAATTGTCATTTGTTTTCTTTGTCACTACAAGGAACACAATTTTATTCTGGGCTTGTGTCAGAATTCAGATTGCTTTCATTTACTGTAGACTGTCATTTAGAAATATATACATTTGTCTGACTAGGGTTACCAAAACCCTGAGGATATGAGTAAAATTTCTAAATATACTTACTTTGAATTTATTTAAATCTTTTCTTACACAATAGGCACTGCAGTGCTGCATGCATTTAGCTACCTGAACACATCTAAATATAGATTTCTGTGACCTCTGAGAAACTCCTCAATTGATTGTGGGGTGTAGTGTGTACTTAAAATGGAATATGATTATGCCCTGAAACTGGAAATAGCTAAGAAACTCCACTTCTGAATAGGGATCGCCAGAACTAGATAATCCACTTTTACCTTTAAGGAAGTAATGAAGTTTTGATTAAAAAAAATATTGCTTGTTATTCATAGCATTAACTGTGAGTTTGATGGAATTGTAATGAACAGCTCTGTTGAATGTTACAGAGATGATGTGATCAAGCTTTTATATTTGGATGCTCTGTCTAATCTCTGAAGTTGGGAGTATTTTTTGTCCTGCTATTAAGTCTCCAGCTAGTTAAGTTAATCTTGCGGTAGTTACTCTGCACAGGACATTATACGACTGAGTGCTAAAGCTGGTCCCTGTCCCAGATGCCAATATTCAACACAGAACACTGAAAAGATGGATGGGCCCAGAGAGGATGGGAGGAGAACCAGGCAGAAGAACAGGCAGTGCTCTGTAGTGCTTGTGCACGTCTGTCAGCTGCTTTGACTTGTTCACTTTTACCCGGTTGATACCGATGTGCATGGCTTGTACAGGCTGATTTCAGGATCAGTATGAACTGTCAGCTGTGAATGACAGATGAACCTGTAATAAATATGCAGAGTTCTGAAATTGCTGCGATACTTTGTCCCAATCTGAAGTGTTCGTGAGCTGTGGGCAGATGCAGGGTCAGAGCCAGGGCTGCAGCTTAAGGGCCTTGAATTGTTACCATCCATTTCTCGTCCAGAAGAGCTAGCTTCAGGCTGAGTCTATTAAACTCATAAAGTCTCACTTCACCTCCCTAAACCCCCCAAAACCAAAAGACAAACCAAAAAAATCAAACCACAGACAAATCCAAGTCTCTGCAACCAGAAACAGTGCCCAGAAATAATTAAATAAGCTTTTTCACCTTTCATTACAGTGTTGTCTCAGAAATGGTTGTGTATCTCTTGAAGAAAGCATGTGATATTTCCTTGTAGAGGTATTTTTACTTAGCACACACTGTTTTGAGACATCCATCCCATGATTTTGTCATATTTACTTTTGTAAGCATCATATTTGCATTTGTTTATGCAAATGTGTATGCAAATCTGCTTTAAATGCCACCAAAATAGACTCTACGGAGGATTTAATGTACAGAGTTTCTTGAAAATACAAAAACCATGGATAATCTAAATAAGACATTTGTTGATAGAAATCAAGTAAAACTACTTCATTATACTTGGCTTATAATTTTGTGATGTAATTGTTTCTTGAGGCAAAAGATTTTTGAGTGAGTTGGAAAACTACTGCAAACAAAGGTTACTCCCTTTAAAATGGTTTATCCAATTTTAGCCATATTTGGCACAGTTTGAAGTCTTGGGTTCATGAGTTAACCTTGGTTTCCTGAAAAATCACTGACCTTGGAGAGAGACATCAAGTTAATGTAGCTATTGAGGGAAAGGTTTCTGTGCCGGTTCAGCAGTTCTTTACTGCTAATGAGTTACTCCAACCTTTTTCTCATCCTGTGACCATGGTGGCAGGAAGCAGGGTATTTTATGTGTGAGAGGGGATGTTGGTTTAAGAGAAAGGAGAAGGAGTTATAGATCCTTCAAGACTCAAAGGAGGGGAAGGCGAGGGTGCAGGTGTGACCCTGAGCAGTGGTGATTTAGGTCATGCATGTGAAGACTTTGTGTGTGTGGGGAAGGGATTTGTGTCACTTTGAGTCTCTAGTCCAATGTAGCAAAGGATTTTAAATTTAAGTTTAATTGAACAGGTTTTCAAACAGGAAAGCAAATCCTATTGTAAGCTTTGCATGTGTGAGAAAGACGGGTGACCAGTCTATGTGATATACCAGGTTATATCAAAGTCTCTGTTGGACTTCTTGCTTTAAGCCATATAAATATTTTTATATTTATTGTGCCAATGAATTCTTAGTAATTGGTAGTTGCTTTTAGAAGAAACAGACTCTATTATCAGAAACAAATAAGGGACAATTACAGATGTTGACACAGTCATGGCTGCCAGCTTTAGCTGACTTGATGTGACTTACATGATGATATTATCAACAGTGGGAAAATTGTGGTGTTTGTTTGCTCAGTTGCACCAATCGTCAGTGTTCTGATATTTCTGAAATTTGCAGTGACAGTCTAAGCTCTCTGAGACATTTCTTTCTCTTGGGTTGTAACTTTATCTGAAGTTGTATAAAAGATGTTGGAGTCCACGTTGTTTGTGGAGGTGTTGCAGAGAACTGGGCCTAAGATGGAGCTCTGTGGAACCCCACTAGTGACCCATTGCTGGTCTGATATGAACCCATTCACTATAACTCTTTGTGCCCAACCTGTGAGCCAATTGCTCATGCCTGGCATGGTGGTTTTATCCAGCTGCATGCTGGACATTTTGCCCATTTTTCTTTCCAAAAAATGTCTTGGCAGATGGCTGTGTTGAAAGGGCTTTTGTAGAGGGAGTATTTGTGATTTTTATACTAACAGCTGGTATGATCAAGTAATCTAATATCTACTTTAAAAAGAGGAAAAACCTGAAATTTTTGGTGATGAACAACATATAATAAAGTGTCATGAGTTGCTCTAATGCTTAGGTGTTTCATAAAGACACTTATTTTAATTTATTGCACAGTTTTGATTTCCATTCCATTTCTTGGATCTTGCATTTTATTTTGCTTTTCTTATCTGTGCGAAAGCTGTAAACAAATGTCTTGAAATCAAAGAGAAAGATAAAGATCACATTTAATCTTTCACTATAAAAACTGCCTACGAGTTAATAATTCTTGTTTCCATTCAGTGAAGAAATATAGGTCATAATATTATTGACAATGTTATGAGAGTGATATTTTTATCAGAAATAAACCCAGAATTCCGTGTTTAGTTGTTTGGTGGGGTGTGTGTGTGTGTTGTTTTTTTGTTTGTTTTTCTGTGTTTTCTGAGAGGCCGATTTTGAGGCATAGTTTGGTGGTTGGTGGCTAAGCTACCCCTCCTTCTTCTTGCCATCAGTGAGGCCAACCTGGGATGCTGAGTCCATTTCTGGGCTCCCCACTATGAGAGAGTCGTGACCTGAAGGCTTTTTATGTTTATTTTCTCCTTTTTTTTTTCCTGAATTAACTCTGGCTGACTTATTGCATGAAAGAAAACTTAATTTTCAAGGTACAAATGTTTTATGTAGGCTGGAAGTTTGGCTTTTGGTTTTTTTCCACATTGAAAACTAATGACAGTGACATCAAAGATTAATTAATGCTATTGCTATTTGTTACCATTAGAGTAAAACATACTTCTCTTCCTTGGTTTTCTTCTTTTGACTTAGTTTTGTTCTATTGTTTTCATGAGGATATTAATTTTATGACTAGTGAAGTTCTAGCACTGATGTTTTTTCCCAAACATATCTAATAATCTGTATGAATTTTTCTTGTGTTTTATAACATAATTATTCCTGGACTTCAGAATACTGTGCTGGACTAATAACTATAGGTTGCTTAATTTATCAGGAAAAAAAAAGGGGCATGTAATATAATTCTCGTGAGGTTCTTGTGAGACAGTGACAGATCATCTCTTTGCAGCCTGTGTTCTACTGTGAAGGAAGGACAAAACTGAGGCTTCTGATGTCCTGTAGCAGCAGATTTGTAGTTTTTTGTTTGCTTAGAGGAGAAAACCCAAACTCTTAGTAAAAGTAAACACAGCTGTTCAGTGCTTTGCAGGTAATGGGAGTGTTTCTACATTCCCTATCTTACCCTTCACATGGAAGGTGGAAGTAAATTTCTGTCTCTTTCTGTTAACAGCCTAAAATGACTCTGTGAATTCAGTGGAATAAATGGCGTCCAAAGTAACCGATGCTATAGTTTGGTACCAGAAGAAGGTAAGATTTTTTTTTTTTTATGGTGGCTTATTGTGCTTATGTGTAAAGTATAACAAATGTAAAATACTTCTGCATTGCTTGCTAGCATTGTATGAGAGCAAGTAGCTCGAAACTCTATTTCCAAAACTCAACAAGTATTTAGTGACTGTATCTAATGAAATGAAACTGCTTTTGGTCTATGCTGAAAACTCCTTACTCCCTAGGTTACTTGTGCTATGGGAAAAAGGAAAGAAAATTTTCATTCTTAGTAGAGTGTTAATTAATGTACAGAGGTATGTGGTTTCCATAGCTCAGCAAAGAATCCTTGTATTTAAGTAGAAAGTAAGAATTGAAATGTATTTTCTGTCAGCAACAAAAAATGGTGTAATCCATAACCAACAGAGATAGGTAGGGATTTTTAGAAGTTCGTTAGGAAAAAAAATAGCGGGGGGGGGAGAGGAGAGAAAAATCTCTCATTTGGAGATACAGATAATTACAATGTTGCCTAATTACTGTATCTTCTGATTCATGCTTGCACATAGAAATGTTGATATCTCTTTCTAATTTATTATTTCCCATTGATCATATCCTCGACATTAATATGCCAGTTGGTTTATTCAGTTAAATTGCTTTTAAAAAGTTGAAAAATTTGCTAAACTTTGAGAGGTGCATCTTTACTAAGGACATAAATAAGGTGTGATGATTATTTTCTTTTCTTGGCTGTCAGTGGTTTAATAAGTTTCTGTGAGTTATTGTTCTCCTTGGGCTAAAGGATGGCAATGGTCTTCAAAACAGAAATTCTTGTTAACTTCTACACAGCAACAGTTAATTTCTAGAAATAAGACAATTCTGGTATGCTTTGCTGAGGTTTTTACAACTGTAAATTAAATGTGCAGTTGAAAAAGCAGAAAAATGAATTTTGTTGACTTAATTTATAGCAATTGTTCAACTACATATTGAAAAATGTGAAAATAATTCGCAATTTAATAAGGATTTTTTGTTTTGTTTTGTTGTTTTTTTTTTTTTTTTGTACTGTGTACTCTTTCTCTTATTTAAGCTTTACAAAGAGTATTTTTGTAAAAATATCAGTGGAAGTACACTGTGGTTTTGAACAGTTTCTTGCTTGCAGGTCCAATCCCATTTTTTAAAGGCTTGGAAGGTGACTTGTAAAAGATTTTATGTAACAAAATGAAATGCAGGATCTCATGGAAGGGGGAAACCATTCTCATTTTACCCACTTGCACTCATTCTCTCATAAATTTGATTCACTCACAGTACAGTGGTATCAGAATAATGATAGTACTTCCAAGCACCAAGCTGTGTGTGCATTTGGTCTGGCCAGGACCTCCTTTGTGCAGTGAAAGAGATGTTGGATGTCAGGTCTCTGAGGTTGTTTTCATTGGTGATGATGTCCTTGGACAGATCTTTTATGGTATTCAGCTTTATATGTATAAAAGGTCCTTTGATGCAAGAAAGAACCTCTAACTCTGTAAATCTTAAATGAAGTTCATGCTTATTACCTGGGGGGTTTTTTTGGTTTTGTTTGGTTTTTTTTTTAATACGTGTCTGTTTTCCTGTTGGTCATACAGGAAAAGAAATGCCATATGTGATATGCTCCAACTTTCCATCCTCCTGGTGTTAGAAAGGCAGGATCTTCTTCTGAAGAGTCACTGTACTGTGATCTTACAGAGGGCAGGCCTTCTGGTCTAGATATAAACAACACATTCCTCAATTTTACTTTTCCCAGGGCACTGCTCCCAACAGGATTACTCGTTATCAGTACAGATCATTCTTTTAATCATTGTTCTGTCATGTTTTCCAGTGATTTCACACACATTTCCATTTTTTTAGTTCATAACAACAACAATATTTCTGCTGCAAATCTCTGTAGGCTTCTACAGAGGTCTCGTTGATCAGAAATTTCATGGTGCCTTTATGGAAAGGAGTAGTGATGAGGTGACTTCTGTTACTTCGTGAAAAACTGAGCTATCTTCAGGAGGGATAAGATCTTGCATAAACCAGATGCCAGTATTTTCCCTGGTATGAACAAAATTTAATTGCAATCCACACGTGGACTGGTTCTGCCAAATGAGCAAGTTATACTGCTTTCAGTATGAGGAAGTGGAATGTTATGAGACAAATGGCTGTATGGCAGAAAAGTTGCATCTCATGCAAATGTTCGTGCTAATTAGATTATAATTTCTTAGGTACCACGTATTGAGGGTTCTTCTGGATCAGGCTGGCAACCCCAAGGGGTTCTCTGACTTAGTAGTGTGGTGTGATCTGCTCCTGGGAGTATCTAGACTCTTTTACCCAGGGTCTTTTTATTTATTTACTTATGTATTCATTTCTTACATGGCACAGTATTTATTTTTTGCATGGATTTGTTGTTTGCCCCAAAGATTTCAATTTGGGCAACAAAAAAAGCTGTGTTGGTGTTTAGTTGATAGCAGACTTTTTTTTTTTTCCCTTTCTGATACATTTTTTATTATAGCGTTGCTTTTGATGGCAAACTACTGAATTCTGTGAACTGGTGGTTGTTTAGAGTTTTACATTTTTATTTCAGTCTTTATTTTAGTTATCAGAGTTGTCCCACTTGCCTTGTCTTTTAGATCTCCTGATTCATCTCAACAGTAACTGGAATTGAAGTGGGGAGGGATCAAAACTTAGCACATTCTGGCAGTAGAAGTTTGTTTCTGGGGCAAGAGAACCGAGGCTGCAGTCAGTATTGATCAAATTGGTATGATTTGCCTGTGTGATAAAATGAGAATATAAATTGTTTTGGGGAGGTATTTTCAGATTGATAAATTGGTGTATGAATGCCCTAAAAAGTAACATGAAGAACTTCTGGTATTTCTAGTCATACGTGACTAAGAAGTATTTAAGTAGGTTGAGGTTGTGTAAGAAATATTGAGCTTGCTCCTTTTGTTTCTTAGTTTTCAATTTTAATGTATTTTTTGATATATTTATGTGTCTCTCTACTGAGTTTCAGAGGTCTGTCGGTTTCTCAAACAAGAGACGTTTTTATATTCCTTTAATGGAAAGAGTTAAGCAATTAAGCTCTTCCAACCCTACTTTAGGCAAGTTTTGCAAACAGCATGTTTATCCGTGACTCATGCTATTGTCTGAAATTGAGCTCCTCACACGAGGATGATTTAGTAATACTCTTAATTGTTTAAAAGGTCAGACCTTTTATTATGTAAACTTGTTTTTTGTTGTGGCAATAGACTTACTCTGCTTTTAGTGCACTGGAGCTCTTGATTACTGTCTTGTAAAAATACAGTAATCAATTCTGAGTTAAGTTGGATTGTAAGATTTCAATGTATTATAGCAGCTTCTTATTTGAGATACAAGATTGCACGGACAGAGCTTTAGTGCTTCCAGTGATTGCATTTCCCAGCTGGTACAAATACTTTTGCAAGGCATGAAATCTGCTAGATACAGGTTGGCTCTGTAGGTAAGATAAATTAAACCTCTGCTGTGTTTCTGATTGCACTACTCAGCACAGTGCTGAGATCCTTGTGTGTCACGCAGGGTTTGTCTGGCTTGTTTTCAGCCCTTGGAGCTGCCCTGGTTCTTGCAATAAAAGGGAGTGGCAGGGTTGTCTGCGTTGCTCTCTGGAAGGATTCCAGGCAGCTACCAAGCTACTACTTACATAGATGCATTTTGTTAGTTAATATCCTTAGGATTAAGTGTATTTACCAGAATACTGAATTTGCTTCAGCTTTGTAATGGATTAATTTTACAGAGAAACCACCATAATGTTTCCTCTGAAAAAATCTGACACCCCCACAAATTTTAAACAATTTGAGTATCTGGTGGTATGTCTTTTGTATGATATGGATACTTTATGCTTACTTGAATTATTGCCTCAGTAACAGTAATGGATGTTAAAAATAATACATTTCTTAATAATTTAAAATATTGCATCTATTACTTGTAACTTTTTGCATTTATTTCTTACAATACTTTCAAGTTTTACAGATAAGAGTAGACATGGAGTTGTTAGTCTTGTTTCCAGTTTGGAGGCTATATGTAATTTTACCTTAACAACCTTGCTGCTAAAATGGGGACCTTTCTCTCCTGCAATATTGTCAACAAATTTGTACAATTATGTTGTTCCTTCTCTTGGGGATGGTTGTATGGGAAGGCAAAATGGAACTTAATGAATTGAAGCTGACTCCTGCATCTGATTGCTTATCAGTTGACTTTGCCAATGCAGCTTTCTGCTGTTTTGGGTGTCCCTTGAGTACAGCTGTTAAAGGGCACCATAAAACAAATGAGATGTTTCCTCTCTCGTATTTTTAAAGGGCAAAATGAGAGTTCTAATGGCATTGCTTTAAGAGCTGTAATGCTCAGTGTTTTCCAGCTCATTAGCCCAAGATTATACTTGACAATTTATATTCTTAGAATTACAGAATGGCCTGGGCTGGAAAGGACCTTGAAGTTCATCTCATTCCAGTCCCCCCCATGGGCAGGGACACCTCCCACCAGACCAGGTTGCAACTTGGAGCACTTGGTAGTGAAGTCTGAGGCAAAAATGTTGAGGACATTGACCTTCTCCATGTGCTGGGTAACCAGGTCTTCCGTTTCCTTCCAGGGAGGGCCCATATTTTTCCTGGTATTCCCTTTATCATTAAGAAATCTGAAGAAGCTATTTTTTGTTGCCCTGGATGTCCCTGGTCAAGTTGAATTCTGTCAAGGTTTTAGCTTTCCTAACCTGATCCCTGGCTGCTCAGACAGTCTCTCTGTTAATGAAGTTAATAAAGGAGGAAATAAAACGGAAATTATGCCATTCCATGAAACCAACCATTTCCTTCCTGTCACTGAATTCATGTGATGCATTGGTGACCCTGATACCAAAGGCAGTTTTTGCCAAATGGACAGGCTGTGTGTCTATTTTACCTAAAACTTTGAAGCTGAAACTGTGTTGGTTTGAAAAGGTCCGCCCTCAAGTGCTGAAACCTGACCAGTGTGGGAGCTGGTATTTGTGAAAGCACTGAGGAAGAAAACGTATATTTAGATAGTTTCCTTCCACGTAGTGCTGGGATTCGGTACTCAAGTAGTCGCCTGACCTAATGGGGGTTTGCCTTCAGTGTCTTGTTTGGTCAGACAAAACTTCAGATTCTGAATCTTGCAGAAAAGATCACTCAAATCGGGGCTGTGGCTGAACTAAGCAGGCTTGCAGTTTGCCTGCCTGTAGGCTCCCATGCCTGCTTTGCCTTCCCACAGAGTTTGTACATTTACGTAGTGAATTTGGTCAGGGAACCAATCCAGTTAAAACTAAGACTGTGAATCTATAAGGAGCTGAACCTGCCTTATGGGGGAGCAATAAGATGAAATCTCTCTATCTTGAGAGGGGTTTTCTGATTCTTAAATTATGTCATTAGGCATTGTCAAACTATAATATAACATTTTCTTTTCTCTTCCTGACTGATTTGATTGATCTTTCAGCCACCCAGATGGATGCAGTGGCACAAGGAAAATGTGCTATGGGAAGTGGAAATGATCAGGGACGTAAGGGCAATGCTGTTTTAAAATCCTGGTTACAACACTGGTAAAATTACTGGATTTCCAGTGGTCTTCATGGAATTATACTGAATAATGAGACTGCCACAGTTACATCTTGAGACTGTTTTGTTTTGTGCGAGTACGTTATTGTGAAAAAATAAGTTACAGAGGTCTTAAATTCTTAACACTTGGAAAGCAACTGGGTGTTGTTAGCAATAGTGTGGCCAGTGGACCAAGGAAAAGGATTATTCCCTTCTGTTCAGCTCATATGAGACAGCATTTAGGATGCTGTGTCCAGCTTTGGGCTGAGTGGTACAAGAAAGGCATTGACATTCCTTGCCAAGCCCAATGGAGGGTCACCAAGGTTGTTACGAGGCTGAACTATGTGATGTGCAGAGAGTTTGAGAGATCTTGGTTAGCTCAGCCTGAACAAGAGAGGGCAAAAAGGAGCACTTAACTGCTACAACCTCTCCTGCTTTGGAGACCATGGAGAGGATGGAACTAGGCTCTTGTCAGAGCTGCACAGGGACTGCAGGGGAAACAATAAACACAAGTTGAAAAGTGGGAAATTCTGATTAGGTGTAAGGATAAAAACCTATAAGGTGAGGTTTGCCAGGCATTGAGACAGCACCCCAAAGAGGCTGTGAAATGTCCGATCTTTGGAGAGGTTTGGAACTCTACTGGTTAAGTCCTGGAGCCACTTGATGTAACTGGACCTGCTTTGTGCAGGAGGTTGGGTTACATGACCCCTGGAGGTTCCAATCTCTGCGATTCCATGAAGAATTTAGTTTGAAATTTGAAGATAGATAAACATTATCATATGAGATCGTGCTTAATTGCCATTAATTACGGAAATGGAATCACATTCAGTTTGTGCCTCTTTTTAGGTTTTGCTCTGTAGTCCGTGTAAGGCCAAAGAAATGGTACCCAAAGTTACCCCTGTTGTCCAGTTCATGACACTAGGACATGGCTTAGAGTAGGTGTTGGTTATTCCTGTATTCTCATTTAATTTAACCTGCAAATGGTTTCTTGTTTTTAGTAGGTACACTAAAATCTGTAAACCATTAGGGCAATAAATAAGCACAGCTGACAGATGTTAACAAGAATTAATCTGTAAAGAATAGTCCAGAAAAACTATTAATACATAGTTTATAAATGTTTAATTACCTATTATTGGACTCTGAAAGGGACAGTGTCTCTGAAGTAAGCCTTGGTAAAATTAGTGTTTAGTGAAATGGCTGTAAATACAGTGCTGCTGCAGTTATTACCAGAATTTAAGCGGGTCATTAGTTGGCAATTCAAATAGTTAAGAATAAATAACTCAAAGTTTGGAATTGCTTAATTTCACACTTAGTAGTAGTTGGTTTCAGCTTTCCTTCTGGGGCCAAATTCCATGATTCTCCTCCCTTCAGGAGAAGGCAGGAGAATCATGGAATTTTTTTTAATCAGAAGTAATAATTCTGCAGTTATAAATTCAAAATTCTACCCCTAATATATACAACTTTAATTCCTCCATTGTTCTTTTCTATTTGACTAAAAGTTTCTGAATGCTTTGTACAACTATTATATGATGATTTCTGTCGGTGGTTTATTAGCTAAGTTTGACTTAGCTTAGCTTGTCTGGTCCACATATCCACCACAAACAAAATTGCAAAAAATCCACCACCCTTGAAAATGAAAAACATCCTGAAAAAGCAAATCATCCTAAGAGTAGAAATCTACTTAAACAGAGATAATTATACTACTGAGCTGCTAGAGTATTGCCTTTGCTGCAGTGGGGATCAGTTAATGTAAGAAATAAATGGGTTTAAAATAACTTTTAATAATCATATTCTGGGTTTTGAGAAAATGAGGTATATTTTTAAAATTCATAATTTTACATGTATAGAAATTATTTATATATTGATATCTTAATACTAGATTTGATACATAAAATCATGTAGCTATTTTAGTAATGTTGGACTATAAAAGTTAGTAAAGCATATTAGGTAATATTTTAGCACTAAATGCTTTAATAAGGTGTCAGACTCTTAATTACATTGGTACACAGTCCAAGGAAACAACTGGTTTTTTTTTACCAAACTCTGTATCTTGTATCTTTTATCTTTTGGATTTGTAATACCATTGTGGTGTGGCTTGTAAAAGTGTTTAGAGGTTTTAAAGAGCAAAGCTTAGCACGCAGGTTTCATTATTGATAAACATTAAAGTTTTAAGATCCAACAGGAAATACTATGTATTCTTAGGATTATAATCTTTGCTAGTCTGCGTGGTCATAAATTATAAATGTCTCCTGAAATATTGATCAATTCCATTAGAATCAGAAGGCCTTGTGAGTATTGGGCTACAGGTTGATACCATCACTACATTAGCTTAAAGCCAATATCAGTGTCATTCACAAAGCTCAAATTCAATCTTGATGCACATGTGGTTTGTTATGAGAAAGGTATTGGGAAGAAATATCACACAGTGTAAAAGCCCTTTCCACTGGGCTTTGTTTGAAAACACAGCAATTTTTATTTCAATAGCTTAACTGTTTACTTAGGCTAATTGCTGTTAATGTTCTAAAACCAAACTGCACAGGTGCCAAACAAATTTTAGGTGTATAAAAAAATGTTATCAAGTGCTTTCTGATGTTTTCCATTGGGAAGGAATAAGTGCAATTATTTTAGATAATTTCAAGAGGTGCACATACCTCTTAAAAACTGGAAACATTATGAGGAGTCTGCACTTAAAAAGGGTCTGAAATTTATTTAATCTTTCAGTAAAGAGCTAGCTCTATCAGATGAGTTTAGTTTTACCAAATGTGTAATTGTATAGCTTAATATCTCATGCCAAGTCACAGACAACTTGTTAATTTTTTTGCAATTAATTACTTGTGAGAAAACTTTTTTTTTCAAGAAAACATATTGGAAAGTTTATTATGCTTAGTTAATTTAGGATACTAAACCCCTGCTTTTCCATTGCAAAAGAGTGACTGCAGTTGTCAGTCTTTGCATGTAATCTCTTATATGCCAAAAATTTTTATAGCTGCTTGAAGAATGGTTGTTAGTTCTGCAAATATGTAAAGAAACAGAATTCCTTTCATCTTCTTTCCTTGGTGTTTATTGAGGCATGGGGTCTTGAGAACTGAACTCTTTAGAGGTAACTGATTTGGATAGACTGGATAGAATCTGGGCATTGAGGAGGCCTGAGATGCACAGTTTAAACTAAGAGTATATAAAATAACATCTGCTAGTTTATCTACTTCTGCTGCAGGCAGGTTATTCCACAAGTTCTAATATCTGTAATGTATTACTGACAAGTTTCCTACAACAGGGTTGTGTTGCTGTTGATTCTTGGTGATAAAAGATATATTTAAAAATGATAAGATAGGTTTGTTATCCAACTTTTTGTTAACTTATTTTCTACCAAATCATACTAAATAAAAAAATGCTATGGAGTACAATTTTCAGATCCTTTTGGATTAGCTATTTCATGAAATAACTTAGAATAAATTTCTGTGTGAAATCAGATTAAAATTAGGATATTATGTTGTATAGTTTACTTAAAAAAAAGTCTATTGCCAATTGTAGACTGGACTGATAGACTGAATGTGTCAGTGACAAACAGTCTTGCACTGTGTTTTGAAGAGATTTAAAAAACCTTTCTTATAGTTGTATACGTAAAAATTGTACAATTTTTTTGACTCTCGTGTTTCGTACTTTAAATTTTCTCTGAAGGATACTGCAGAACTTGCAACTATAAGGAATGAGACTCCAGGCAGAGCTGGTGGGTTCAGGAGTGTGTAAGTACTGGAGTTGATCAGGGCATTAATTTTGGAACAGTTCCAGACAAGGAAACTTGAATGCCTGTGGAGGAGCCTTGGGGACAGTTGCATATTGAGGGAAACCTTGCTTTGATCAAGTTTTGTGTATATTTAAATTCTTCAAATTCCAACCTGGTCTTATCTCTGGAAGGTTATTCCTTCCTTTTCTTTGCCTTTAGACCTTAATTTCTTTGGCATTGCTAGATACTAGGCTTCTTTTCAGTGTCCTGGAGGTATGTACAATTTGAAAGAATTACATGAATAGCCAAGAGCCAGAGCCTACATTTGGTTTAGATTTACATTAGATTTAAAATGAAACAGAATTCAAATGTAAATACTTTCCAAATACTCTTCAAAGATGGAATTGACTGGTGCTCTTGATAATTTAAAACTGGGAAGGTTTGCTAATATTAATTTACATTCTTCAATTAATTCACAAATTATGTTCTTGCATTTAATTCATACAGGTGTCTAGCATTTCTAGTAATCACTATATGTTATAATTTAGTTTATTGTAAATGAAAAACACCTCTCAGTGAATTCTGCAAGAATTTCACAAATTCTAGATGTGCTTTCCTGACATAAGGGAGAGAAAACAAATTATTGGCTGTGTTTTTCACTTGTCTTGTTTCAGTAGCACTGGTTCTACCTATTTTTGTTTAATGTGGTAAATGAAGTGTGCCAGTGTCCAGTATGCTACTTTATAATGATGGCTTTGTTTTCAAGTGTTTTCCTCTGTTACACTTGGAAGAGAAGTATAGAGAGATACCTATGCAGATGGCGAGAGGGGAACTTGAGTATCACGTCTAAATCTGATGTGCTGAGGGGCATGTGTTCCTGCTCTCTGAAGTGCTTCTAAAACTTTGTTAAAACACAGAGAGGTGATACTAGGTAGATTAAAAAAGAAACCCCAAACATTGTGAGAGATTGCAATGGTACTTGCTGTCTGCAATTCTATGTAACTCCTCTTGGTTTGCAGCAGTATGCCCTTACTTAGTAATCCTGTGCTCAGATTTTAATAACTAAAATTGATCAGAGGTGATCGGACAGATCCACTCCTCCAATAAAACAGTTGTAAAAGACCATGTCCTTTAAAGTACTTTTCACGCTTTTATTTTACCTGCTGCTGGAAAAGTTGCTTTATGGGGCAACATTGAAAGAAAAATGTGAATGGCAAAATCCCTGCTTCTTGTCTTTATGTGGAGATGGAAGCTGTGCTCCCTAGGGAGGGAAAAGGAATATTTGTAGGATTTTTAATCAGTCAGCTTCCTTGCCTCAGATGTCTTCTGGGATCTGTGTTTCCCAGGCTTCCTTCAAAAAATGGTCTGTTATTTGTCTGAAAGAAGAATGCTGTTTTAAAGACTTTCAACTCTACACCAGTTTCAGCTATGAATGGAATTAGGAATAGGGTTTGCTTTGCAGCTTTATTGGTACAAAGGCTTCCTTCCGAGTTTGGTTCTTGCATAATGGAGAGGGACACAGACTTGCATCCCCTTCTCTGTCCTTGTAGAAAGAATTTATTTCTTTTTGAAGTGGGAAGGGAAGGACACAATATTATGCAGCACAAAAATTTCACTTGGGGCTCTTCTTAGCAAATTTAATGAAAACCAGGAAGGCCTGAAAATTCGTTTGAAATGTATTTAGAGAAAAAGCCAGAACAATTAGATATAAATACTGGGTGGAGTGGTTATTCAATATATTGACTTTTTAATTGCTGGCTGTTATCCAGGTGGAGTTAGCTGTTAAACTTCCTTTGGTTTAATTACTTTAATTGTAGTAAGTGCTTAATTCTGCCCAGTACAGTGCCTGACTCCCTAGTTATTTTTCACAGTCTCATTTTTTTTTTTTCCAAATGAGAGGTGTCAAGTATTTATTATTACCAAAAAGTCAGTAGATTTTTTCCCCAAAGTTTTAAAGTAGCAAACTATAGAAATTGTTTAGCTTTTGTGAGTGGGAAATATTTAAATTTGAGAAAGGACAATTCAGTAATTCAGTTTACTGTTCTCACTTCGAATTTTAGATGTACTTTGAGCTTTACTGCTCTAAATTAGAATTTTTTTTATTATTATTGGTATTTTTTCATGATTGGTGAGGTTTAGAGGTACAAAAGATGCCTTTAGATTTCTTTGTTTATGGATGTGTTTGCCTATTGGCTTCCCTGGGTATATTTTTGCATTTATGTTGGGTCCTTGGTTAAAAGATCCTTTTAACCAAGAATTATTTTTTTTTGTTTCTTTTATAACATCTAAATTAATGAAGGCTGAAATAATAAAAGAGAAATCAGAATAATGTTTTCTGGTACAAGGTGTGTGCACTCGTGCTTGGGTCTTTTGTGTCTGTTGCAGTTGTGAGCTGGAAGGAGGAGTCAAACCCTTGCAGTAAGACTGAATTTGAGCAGATTTGCTCAAATAATGGGAGTTGTTCCTCTTGCATCTGTCAGGTGTCTGACTGAGCTGCTTGTATCAGCTCTGCATGTTAGTAGAGGATCTCAGGAACTACATCTGTCTCTCCCTCATGACCTAAAAGTGATCCTGCACTTAACTGCTCAAAGTTTGTCATCTGAATTAAACCCCAGATACCAGCAGTGTGTGCACACGTGTGTGCACGTGATCTATATGTTGAGGTAGAACTTCTGGAATGGCAAGGCTTTCAAATTGCCAGAATAAAACAGATCATTACTGAATATTACCTAGAAATACTATTTGTGCAGAGTTCAAAGCACTGATGATCTTTGATAACTTCTTACAAAACTTGGATATATTGTCTCATATATTGAGTTGTTCTTGTCACTATCTTACATGGGAATTTCCTGAAGTTTAAAGTTACCCTTCTTCAAAATATCTGACAGTCATAGAGTGGCTCTCTATGTTGGATAAATAAGTGCACAGTAATTTCTTAAGTTAACCATCAATACAGGTAGCTATAGTTATTTAAAATGACAAAACCCATCGAAACTGGTCTTAGTGCTAGGATTTTAATAAGTGCTTGCAAGACCAATGTGCGCTGGTTGTGGCTGGGATAGAGTTAATTTTCTTCACAGTAGCTGCTCTGGGGCTATGTGTGAGCTGCTGTGTGGTGCCTAGTTGCTGACTGGGTTTAAAGCTCAACAGTCTGTGGTTCTGCTCTCACAAATACAGTTTTCTACAACACTGAGGTAAGGTTAGAGCCTGGGAGAAAACACTTCCTTTTTATTTCAATTTTTTAACCAAAAACTTGCTTAGGTTTAATAAAACTAAGTTATTTGGAAGAGTTTCATGAATAAATAGACTAGCAGCTAAATGAGAGTGAGCAAATTTGGGAATAGGTCTACTAGGAACAAGTTTTCTTCAGTGCTTTGGCGGGAAAAGGGCAGTTTCCTGATATTCTTTGAGTTTCCCCTGGCCTATAATCTAGTTGATTAGCAGCTTGACCATATATCTTGTTGCTGTGTGCTCTGAAGAGATAACACTAAAGACCATGTAGCTGTAAAAGTGGGTGGAACGAAATGGGAATCAGAGAGGGAGATGGTTTAAAAAAAGAATAAATTAATTGAAGGTATGGGTTCAGCTACATATGCGTGGTATTCCTGTAAAGACCGTGTCAGTGTTGCTGCCACAGTTCTGCTCTCTGTCGGTACAGAGACTGCAATCCTGACCTGAAGTGGGAGGGAGCGTGGTCTTCTCAGTCCTCTGACTTGCACGACACCCGGGATGCGGCTGGGGCTGCCTGGCTCACCTCTGCCCTGTATCACAACTCCTGTACAGATTAGGTAGATCCTGTCCAGCCAAGATGGAGCGGAGAAGATAAAGATTGCTTTGTAAACAAACCTTCCCAAGCAAATAACCTGCTGGCTTCATGCTTCTGTCATTGCAGGTTGATTGATTTTGTTTGATCAATGTCTTTTAAATCCTAATGTTGGTATTTTTTCTGTATTCTCTTTAGATTGGAGCATATGATCAACAAATATGGGAAAAGTCAGTAGAGCAAAGAGAAATAAAGGTAATAATACAGCATTTCAACATTTATTTCTTTTGGTGGTTGTGTGCGCTCATGTAATTTACATTATATGTGGTGGTATTTAATAGTGGTAAAGTAAAACTAGACTTCTGGAGTGTAACCAAATGTAACCAGTATACTATGCTCTATTTATTTTACATAATTAATAACTCTGCAGCATTTAATGTGATACACATTTTTGTATCTCAGTACATTTTTTTTTCTTTTCACTTATCTTAAACCAGGGCTTAGTTGTTTTATTACCTCTGTCTTTTCGCTTTTCTTTCTGATGAATTCTAATGTCAGTTATCTGAGCTCTCTTTGCTTTCAGTTAGTTACCTTATACCTGCAGTTTACTTTTCCTCCTTTATGATGCTGTCATTGTTTTGTACAGTTTATTAGACTGGTAAGTACCTCAGGCTTTGTTTCTCTGAACAAGCAAGTTAACAGTGTTCTGTGCATTTTGGTTTAACTAACAGTGCCATCAGTGTCTGCCACATTGCTAAATTGCTTTGGAGAAAATTGATGCTATATAAGATAGTTCTATGGGTTGTATATTATGTCATACTCTGTGGTGTTAATTCAGTTAACGTTTCCTCGCAATTAACCTTTTTTTGCTCAAACATTGCATGCAAGAAGTATGGTACTGCTGCACAAATTTCAACATGTTGCTAATACTTAACATCAGTAAAAGGTGCATTGCTTCAGTTTCCCTGGAGGTGGGTTTTTTCCTGCCACAGTCCTTAAATAGCTAAATAAAACATGCAGGGGGACATGCTTGCCTTCTGTGGAAACCTGAGCTACAGAATTCCCTGATTTCTGTACAGAAATACACACATTAAGTCAGACCCAATGGTGTTTAACCCCCATGGCTGAGCCCAAGGGTGCCTGAAGGGTCCTTCCCATGGTCATGAAAGCCAGTCACAGCTATGACAGGAGTTCTTGTAACTGCTGTGTAATAGCACATCATTCAAATAATTATTGCAAATATTGCCCTGTGCTTAATCTATATCCATCTCGTTTGGCTCAGGAGTACAATAACTAACAAACTACTGATGGTGTCTGTATCAGTTTGTATTGATTGAGTTTCATGCAATACAGATAACAGTGAGGCACACGGCCAAGTTTAGGCATTGCACATTAGTGCTTTAATCCCAAAGCTCCTACAGTACTTTGATATTTATGAATATATCTAATATATGTGTATATTATATAATCATATAATAATTTATAAACTAACTTTACTAAAAATCTGAAAACTTCTTATTTTTAGTAGAAAATCTGTTTCTCTTACTATAAACTGATAATTTAGTTAGAACTATAATAGAATCTATTAAGACTAATTTTAAAAGGACTTTTACAATAATAGCACCTACTTTTAAGTATTTTTATTTAAACTTTTTTTTTCCTATTACTTAGCTGAAATGTGTTTGGTGCTGAATAGAAATTATATGAACCAACTGGATAGGTCTGAGCATTATGAAACACTATGAATATTTTTTAAAAATAATCTTAGTTTGAAACACTGCTGTTTTCCATATATATATTACAGATATTTGTGATGCATTAAGAGAGTGGAGAAATTGCATCTGCATAAATGGAATTCTTTCACTGTATGTGGCAAAAAGTACAAGAACCAACTCAGTGTAGTCTGCGGACACTGAAAACATTTGCAGTTTGACTAATGGAATTTTTAAGGAATGAGTCACCATTTCTTTTCCCATGAAAGTTGCATCAAGTTATACACTCGACTTATTTTTTTCAGAATTCTTTCTTTAAAATGAAAACATAATTTTAGCCACAGTGGTACATTTTTCCAAGGATTATGTGTATTTTTCCAGGGGATTATTTCTTCTAAGAGGCACATCTTTATTTAGACTTCCAAGAAAGATCTTGTGGCATGTAAGCACTAATACGTTTGAAAATTATTATTCAGCATTTTCTTTTTAAGCTTCAGATCTTTTTATGAAATGGAATGGCTCACATGCAAAATTTCACAAGAATCTGTAGCTGATTCTAGATTATAATTTCCAATTCTAATTATGGGCTTCTTTTCTCATTCTGCATAAAGTTACTGCAGTTTTGGGACTGCTGTTCTGTAAAAATTTTGCATACTAAGGTCTTCGCAGTGCCTAAGTCTACAGTACAACTGGTTTCTGTATTAGTCATTCTCACAGTGCATTTTGTCTGCCCCATGTTTCAGTTCTGTGTATTAATTTTGTTTTGTTTCAAACAAACTCCCATTTTTCTAATAGACACATCAGGTAATGACTACATATCTAGCTCATTGTAAACAGTTTGATTTTTTAATTTTATCTTTATTTCAGCATGAAAATAAATCCAGTTGAATTTTGATGTGAGAAATACTTTGAGCTGCACTCAGTTGAACATTTTGCTTGATATTGTTTGTATAAAGATTAACATTTCCAGATTTCACTGATCTGTCTCTCATTGATAATAATTTCATTTTTATGCTTTCATCTATATTTAATATTTACATTTAAGTAATAAGTGTTTTTACATGTGGATGAAATAGGGCAGTGGTAAAAATGTACAGTTTACCAGTGAATGTAACTGCTTTTTGAATGAAAACAGTTAAATGACTTTCATAACATTTCCATTTGTATCCTAAATATTTTTTGAAATATTTTATTTTACTCTGCATGAATTGTACTCTGTGGTTTCCTTATTGGCTAATGTGACCAAGAGTCTAATCTAAAGGGAGCAGAATAAACTCACAACTGTCTCTGAGACTTGAGAGTACAGCATCACATTTTAGCATTAAAAGCAAACTTGAAAGCTTTGCAAGAGAGTTTGGCTCTTCAGTGATGGAAGATGCTGTTTCTAAAAGACAAAATAAACTTGCTTTTCTTCCTGCTGCTTTCCTATTGTGTGGGATTTTTTCCCCTCCTTTTAATTGGCTAATTTATATTCACTATGAAGAAAAAATTCAATACTTGTCTAGAATTTGGATTTCTGAGAGCTTGCTGATTAGTGGCTCCTGCATTGCAACGTGATTTGCTGTCTAGGTTTGGAATTAAAGAGTTGCAATGTAAGCATTTTGTGAAGTTTTGTTAGACATCTAAGGAGAAAAGAGATTCAGGAATGTAATCTGTTGCAAAAGTTCTGAAAACCTAATAGACATGTATTACTAATTCTTGCAAGTGTGTACATACTTTGTCTGCATAATGCCAAGCTATGGGAGATGAGTTCTCAGTGCGTAGCTGTGTTTGAAAAATTGCCTCATGGGTCAGTAATTGGTTGGGTTTTTTTTAGCTTGTAAAGTGTTTAAAAGGCATCTATTATGCATTGTTCCTTGGAATGTTTAATTTCTAGACTTTAAATCTATGAAGTTGACATATTTGTCTGAATTTTCAGTAGCAGTGTAGGTTAAATACAATTACTGACCACATAGATATTTTTGTCTTTTTTAATGTGTGTTATCTGCATGAATGTGTTTTGATAGTATTTGTCTTTTGCAGGGTTTGAGAAACAAACCAAAGAAAACAGGGCATGTGAAACCAGACCTCATAGATGTTGATCTTGTAAGAGGTAGGTCTGAGCTAGAAAAAGCTGCATTTCTCAGTATAATAATAACAGCCATTCTGTGTCTTATAACAAGAGTGTATTAGTAAGTTTAAAATAACCCCAAGCAAACCAAAACACAGCAACCCTATATAACCCTTCTCTGAAGTGGGTGGATAGGAAATATTGGTGAATTATGAAGTCTAGATTAAACTGAAGGCTTAAGAATTTGATCTAAATTTTACTGTATAGAGTTAGATTTTGAAAAAAAACCAAAACTTGTGCATTATCATGGATAAACATTTTAAAATTTTTAGTTCAGAAATCTCCAATTACCAGGCACTCAAACTTCTTCCAAATCTTCTGACATCTAGAGGAAAGGTTATGTTGAAGTTTCTGCAGAATAGAAATTGTACAGGCCACGACTGTTTCTTGCCTGTTTTAAATAACAAAATAGCAATAGAAGGTTAGATAATATAAGATTTTTCATCCCTTAACTGTCCTATAGTAAGTCTGGGCAATATGAGCTGCTTTTCCCCTGCATCCCTTAGTGAGTCCCACCTGCCCAGACAGCATCTCCTTCTCCTCTGAAAGGTGACTTGGAGAGCTATTCCCAGAGACTCATTGTGAGTGTTTCACACTTGGACAGTGGGGTCGATGGCTCTTCTGGTGCAACCCTGGGAGGGGCCTGGTCATGGTGTTTGTTCCATGGTTTGGATTTCCACCTGCTTTTTTGCCTCTGTCCTAATCTGGGCATGGGGATATGGACCTGAGATGAGCTGATGGTTCCAATGATGGGTCCAGAAAAACCCCAAAAGGATATTACTTGAGCTCCCCCTCCTGTCATTATCTCTTTTAACATCTGTGAGTGTGCAATATTACAATATAACCTTTTAAAAATGGGAATGTGAGAGAAAGAAACAAAATCAAATAACATTTGAACTTTAAAGTATGATGATGTAAGTGAATAACATTTAAATGACTGCTATGCGTGGATGTCTAAGTTGGCATTAAAGCAATTTCAGTGCTGGCAGTGTTTTACCTGTGGCAGCACAGAGCTCACTAATACCAGTTCTGCTGGTAAACGAGGTGGGGATGGCATAGAAGCATGCAGTAGTTGCCATTTCCAATCAATAACTTGGCATAATTTAAGTCACATCCCCATTAAGTAAATGTTACACACTTTTCTAGCTGGGAATTTGCAGGAAGAAAAAGAAATGGAGAGAAAGGACGCTTGAATGAGAGAGATGAAAAATGGTGTGGAAGGAGAGACAAAAATATTCTTTGGGTGACTTCCCTGCTCCTGAGGCTAGTCCTCAGTTGGACAGATCCACTTCAATGCTTCTCAACCTTATTCCATTTTCCCAAATGACATGACTGGAGCAATTTACAGATGTTGATATTTTAGATCCCTTTGCTGTGTTGGAAAGGGCTCTGCTGTGCATGCATGGACATGTAGTTTTCATAAGACTTCTTATTGTTTAATAACAAGTTTCTGATACCTCTATGAAAAAGCAACTTTTAGTAATTTATTTAAAAATAATTTTGACATAGTAAGAAATGCCAATGCTTTGTTATTCAAACATTCCAAAATACAGGAATTTTTGGAAATTCCTGATAATGGCAACCAAGAGGGCACCAACAATTTATGCCCATTTTGGATGGAGGAGATAGTTATTTAAAGGAGCAATTATTAAACACAATTATTTGAATAAATCTCATACTTCCACCATTTCACTATCTTAACTACTCTGCTAGAGTAGAGTTTTTGTACAACTAGATGTTTTTTATTAGCCGTAAGAATGAAATTTTTGTACAACTAGATGTTTTTTATTAGCCGTAAGAATGAAATAAATCTAAATTTCTTTTTTTCTTTTTTTTTTTTTTTAAGGATCTGCTTTTGCTAAAGCAAAACCTGAAAGTCCTTGGACATCTTTGACCCGCAAAGGAATCGTGAGAGTTGTTTTCTTTCCGTTCTTCTACAGGTGGTGGCTACAAGTGACATCACGGGTCATTTTTTTCTGGCTGCTTGTTCTTTACCTTCTCCAAGGTAGAGTTGGATTACAGCATCAGCTTCAACTGAATGCCTTATTTTAACTGTATGGAAGCTGCAGTATGCTACTTGGTTCACGTTATGCTGTTAAGGTTCATTCTAATGTTTTCTGTCTCTTCATTAACATTTCTTTTACATATATATTAGGGACAAAATGAAAAATTTAAGGATCTCCTCACAGACTGTCTTCAGCATTTAGCACACATTAGTTTGTCACCTCTGTGTATAATTTAGGTTTTCAGGCCTATCTAATTTAGTTCAGGACTGAGCAATATTGAAGAAACCTTTGGCTTAGGGAGTGTATCTTGCCTTCGATTTTTGGTGTGTCTGGTTCTTGTGCAGATCAAGAGCTCTGATCAAGAAACATGCAAGGCCAAGCCTGCCAAGGTGTGTGCAGCTTGTGCAGCCTCATAGGGTGTTCTGATGGACCAGTTTGCAGTTGTCCTTCCACATGTTATTTTGTTACATGAGAGGCAGTGACCTTCTAGCTTACTTCAGTCTGACCTCAGCTGTGCTCCTGAATGACTGGCAAATGAGGGACTTACTGTCCTCTGTGCTTCTGCTGTTTTTCCTACTGCAATGGGGAGACTGTGCATCTTAATTTTATGTTTCCTAGATTATAGAAGGGCTATTGGGAAACTGTTAACAAACAGAATGGAGTTCACAACTTTTGGGATGTTCAGTATTGTGTTCGAGCAATCTGACTTTGTGATTCTCTTAAATATATGTAATATATAAGAAGAAAACTAGAAAGGAAGAAATGTAATGGAGTGAGTCAGTATCTAAAAGGGTGAAGAATAAGTGTTTCAGAAGTATGTACAACAGAAATGGAACAGAAGGTTAATGAAAGTTGGGAGCAACTTAAGTACCCTGAGAAGCTAAATGACTGATAGATTTTCCACTGAAATCAATTAAGATACAATATTATGTTTTTAATTTTGCCATCTGTCCTTTCAGTTGTGAATCACTATATCATTTGGAAATTTTAATTAAAAAAGATAGGGACTTTAAAAAAAAAATGACAGTACCTCATGTGGTGATGTTAGCAGCTATGAAATTATTTTCATAGTGCCAGTGCCTCAAGACCTGCAATGCTGGCAAATATTCATGTGACCTCTTATCAAAAGTCCTTCTTATCCTCATTTCTGAGATAGGTTCCTAAGAAGTATTGTTGCATGCATTAGCATTTGTCTGTACTACAGTAAGAGATCTCATAGTGTTAATAATTTTAAACTCATTTGTAGTAATATAGGTAGTAAAAGACAGAAATTGTAGTTAGTTACTATGTTCATAGGTGTCTTATTCTGAGAAACAGTAATTTTTTATATTCTTATTGGGAAATTTATTTTAAAAATATATGGAGTTTTCATAAGACTCTAAAAGTAGCAAAATAGTAAGACAATGCAGATTCTGAGTGCAAGCAAGTTTTTAGGACATTAATTACAGAGCTATCTTATAATTAATGCTTTCCCCCCTCAGATTTCTTGCGATCTGGGATTTACTAAGTTATGATTGGAATGCATCAGTTCCCTAACCCATATAGCCTATAACATGATGAAGTATTTCTGATATTTCTGAGGTTGTGAATTAACAAATAAAATAATTAATTGTATTCCATATCACTCTATAAACTATTTTAAATACTTGATATCTAAACTGTGCTGAATTAGCTGCGGAGTTTTTGATAGTTTTTGAAATAAATTAAAAGAACATGGAAATGAAATTAAATTGACAGATTTACTTATTGGAAACTATTTAAAACACACTCCATCCCACCCCCCCCAAGCACTGTGCTCAGTTACTGATTTTAACAAGATTGGCAAGGCAGCACCAAAACGTCAAGAATCTATGATGGAAAAGTAAGAAAAGAAATTTCAAATTCCAGCAGCCATAATTCTACCCTGAATCTGGATTTTGTATTGTAGCTTGGACTTTCTGTCATCATGACAGATTCTCACTGACATTGTTGTAAAATGGTCTGATTTTATTTTGTTTATATGTTCAGTTAAATTATTTTCTTTAATTATGAAGTGTTTTCTATAGATTTATGAACTGCATTACTGCTTTAAAATTGATTAGGTTTAAGAGGATACTTGCTAGCATTTATGTAAGTCTGTAGAAAAAGCTCTTTCCTTGGCTGTACATTTAAACTCCAGGTTTATTTGCATTGGTTTCCTTTAGTGTAAAGTGCTTAGCACAATGTGTGATAAGAGAACTACAGACAAATGTTTTTTGTTCAAGGTCACACAACAGGCCAGTGACTTAAGGTAGAAGTAAAACCTTTTTCTTATGACTCCTTATCTATCTAATATATAATAGTACCTCATTTTTACTTTAAAAATGTTTTTATATTCTAATGGGAAAATCAAGAGTGAAAGTACAATGCATATCTCTATCATGTATTTCTTAAGTATGAAGCAAGAAACTTTAACAGTGATGTAATGGTTGTTTACTGTGGTGGTGAGATACATAAGTATGTATGCCTTTTTAAATTTGCTATTACAAGTATTTAAAAGCCTTAAATGCTCTAAAAATAAATGCTTGTTGGTCTTTGAAATGTATGATTGCTTTCTTTGAGACAACTTTTTGCTCAGTGTGATATAATTTCATTTGTGTCTGTTTCACAAAATAAACCACTGTTTTAGGAAAGTGGAAGTCGAAATACTATAAATATGTAAAGAAATAATTAAAAGTGCTGTGAGAAATCCTGTTCTGACCACTCCTACCTACCTGTTGGTAGGACCAATTCTTGGATAACCTGAAGGAGAGCATATTGACACACTGGGCACAAAGAAATTCTTGGATTTCCCTCCCCTCCCACTGAAAGATCAGGAGATTGGTAACATTTTCTTAAATCTGTGTGAAACGTTGTGGTGGGAGTCCCCAGTCTACAGATTCCTGTCTTCTGGAACATGATTTCTTCTAGACAGCTCTGCTTTGCTAAATGTCTATTAAGTAGCAGTAGTGAAGTTTAAAATTATTTTGTGTAGACCTACTCTTGCAAATCATTTCACATGGATCTCTGGAGCTCTGTGTTCTCAGAAGAATATGTTTATCCTAATTTTATGGTAGGAGTCAAAATTGACTACTTCTTTACACTTATACCTCATGAAGCTAATGTATGTGTGAGAACCTAGATAAGCTCATTTAGAAAGAGACAACATTATCTGTACCTTTTGCTATCTGTACCTTTTTTTTTTTATTTTTTAATAAGTTGGATTTCTCATAGATGCATACTGTCTTTCTGAGAAACCTCATGCAGCAAAAACTTATTCCACACGTAATAATAAAAGATACCCTGTGTGTTCTATGCAAGACTATTGTGCTTTAATTTAGGAAAAAGACTGAGGAGGAATTAGAAATAGTTTTTCCACAATCAAGAATATTTCAGTTGTTTCATATGTTCATTATGTTTTTAATACTGGTTACCTTGTGAAAGATTAGTTAATGAAAAACACATTGAATCTCTTTTTAGTGGAGAACATCACGTCCAGGTATCTGCTGTTAGGTGTGGCTTCATGTGATTTATTTTAGGTGTTTGAATGTGGCATGTAGCTTTGCATGTGGCTGCATTTTTTTCGATTAATTTCAGTAGAGAATTGGTGAAAACTATTGAACTTATACCATGTATTTCTTGAGCTAGGAGTAGGCCTAAGTTATGGGACTTTCACTTCTTAGTAGTACAAGAACAAAACCAAGTTCTCGTGGTATGTGGTAGGAACATATAATTATTTCCCAGTTCTGTTTCTGAATTGTGTCTTGGAGTTTCTGTGCTTTTTGTTTTGGGCTTTTTTTTTTTTGATAGCTTCTCTCAGCTGATTTGTAGACACAGTACTCCAAGCCAGAGAGGCAGAGTGGCAAGGACATAGAATAAGCAGAAAAAGAGAGGGGTTACCTCTCCTGCCTGCCCCACACCTGGTGAATGTGTTCAGATTGACCTGGGGCCTGTAAAAATGTTTCTAAGTGGTCGGGCTGTGGGTACAGGAGAAAGAATAGCTGGATGGGTGTTGGCTGTATGTGGAAAGTGGTTATAGGGTTACAAAATTATTAGTTAACGATGGAATTAGAAGCTCCTCCTTTTCCAACCACAAGTGCTAGTTAGAGTCCTGTCACTTCAGCTGAACTAGCTTGTAGTTTACATGCTTTGTCTCTGATCTTTCCTCACTGCTAAAAAATATACACACAAGTATATGTGAAATATATACTTGGTTGCTCTTACAAGTGGCTGTCTATCCAGATGGGCAATTTTGTCCCTTAACTGGAATATGGAGTTTAAAATACATTCTACTATACAGAGTTTCTAGTCTCAAGTCTCACTTAACTTGTTGGATTGTGCTGTGTCATTATAGGTGATCTAGAATTCCATTTGTTTAAGCTGCTTTTTGGTTTTTTCTCCTGCAAATGTTTCATTGTAATTTAAAGTTGTTTCATGACAGATATAGCTTTCCAAATGCTTTTCCCCACCTTCATTCTGCCACCTTTTTTTTTGAGCAATACCTATAATATAGTGTGAAATTAAAGATAGGTATTAAGACAGTAGGCAAGTGTTTAAACCTTTATTGCTCCTGGTTTTTAGCAATTAGGATTTCTCTCTCAGAATTACATGAGGTGATTTAAATGCAGGTAAAGGGCTAACTGACTGGTTTTGGTTTTAACAAAAGCCATATAACGAGTAGGCCATTTCAGGCATTTCAAATATTGAACTCAACTTCATTTCCCTTCTTTTCCAGTTGCTGCTGTAGTGCTATTCTATACAGCCCAAAGCCCACATAATATACCTCTGACTGAAGTCATTGGGCCGATATGGCTAATGTTGCTACTTGGGACTGTGCACTGTCAGATTGTTTCAACACGAACTCCTAAGCCACCTCCTAGCACAGGGGGTAAAAGAAGAAGGTATAGTCTGTGTTAAAGTACTTTATCATTTAGGATTGTTGAACTGCTGTAAAGAACATGCATGAAAAAAATGTAGGGGGTTATTTTGCAAGAGATGAGAAATTAGTGCTCTGTTTTTATTTGAAACTTTAAAATGGGTGCTTAACTGTGCTCTTTAACTTTTATGCATTGGCTAATTTATGCATAATTTTATTTGAATTTTAATGCATTGAATCTGAATTTTTGCCTCAAAACAGTTTCTATCTGAATAGAGTGACAATGTTTATATTACTGCAAATGTAGTTTTATAACTATGCAATACTGTCCAGTGATCTGTGGGAAGCATACATTAAAGGAGATGCTCTCTGAAGTGTAGAACCTTTCTTCCAAGTACTTCACTGACTGGTTTGCCACTGTGAGTTGTCCCATTAAAATGGGAAACCCTGCAGTAGTGAATTTTGTAGTCTAAGCCTCTGATGATGAAGTGAAATTTATTTTGTGTTTAAGTGTTATGATAATGTGCAATGTTTAGTTTTATTAAATGGAATTTATAAAATTTATACGATAAAACTTTAGCAAAATACTTTTGAAATCTTGCTTGTTTTTGCATGCTTAAACTGCTGAACACATTACAGAACTAGCAAATTGCACTTACAAAGCTACTTTCCAATTTTAATCTCTTTTGATGAAGGAAATTAAGGAAAGCAGCACATTTGGAAGTACATAGGGAAGGAGATGGCTCTAGTACCACAGATAACACACAGGAGGGAACAGTGCAGAGCTACGGTACAAGCACCTCTTGCAGTATTGGCGCTGTCTTCAGAGATATCTGGCATGCTGCTTTCTTTTTATCAGGGTTTGTATTTATTTAAGGCTACGTATGTGTTAGAGATGCACTATCCCTTTTCTAAATAAGTAAACATTGATGTAATGATTAAACTTCTATTGATCTAGTTTTTTGTTCTTAATAGCAAACTCATCTCAGTATTTGAAAATGTACTAATTGTTGTTTCTTGACTTTTGCAAATGCTGATGCAATAATTCTGAAAAAATATGGAATTATCATAGAATAATTTGTGTTGAAAGGAACCTTAAAGATCATCTGGTTCTATCCCCCCTACCATGGTCAGGGACACCTTCCACTGGACCAAGTTCAAAGCCCCATTCATCCTGGCCTTGCACACTTCCAGGGATGGGGTATCCACAGCTTTGCTGGGCAAGCTGTTCCAGTGCCTCAGCACCTCCACAGTAAATAATTTTTTCCTTATATCTAAACCTGCCCTCTTTCAGTTTGAAGCCATTACCCATTGTCCTGTCTTTACATGCCCTTTTAAAAAGTCCCTCTCCAGCTCTCTTGAAGCCCCCTTTAGGACTGGAAGGTGCTGTAAGATCTCCCCAGAACCTTCTGTTCTCTGGGCTGAACAAACCCAACTCTCCCAGCCTGTCTTCATGGGACAGGTGCTCCACCCTCTGATCATCTTCTTGTCTCTCCTCTGGACTTGCTCCAACAGATTGATGCCCCAGAGCTTAGCACAGTACTCCAGGCAGGATCTCACGAGAGCGAGGTAGAGAATTAACTTTTATTTAATTAGGAGTACTCTGTGTGGGCTATCAGGAACAAACCAGCTCAGTTTCTCAGTTCAACTCTTCAGTTTTACTTTATTACATTAGCTGCTTATTACTCGGAAAGAATGCTTATTGAACTCTGTCACTGTCATCAAATCCCACACTTTTTCTGAAGGAAAAGCTTTCAGGATTCAAATAGGCACAGTGTTTAGTTTATAAATAAATGTAGAAGATAAGTTTTGTTATAATTAGAAGAAACACCTAAACCTGTTGGGTTCCAGAGCTATCTTGGAAAGGATCAATCTGCTGATGTAGTGCCCTGGGCAATTAAAAAGTTTTTTTAAAAAAACAAACATTCTATAGCAGTATGTGTTCAAGATATGCTATACACGCAGTATTTTGAGTGCTATGTATCAGCATGTATTAACAAGTGAAAATTTGCTCATAGTGTGAAATTGAGAAAAGGGATACTGCAAAGTTATTACATTGATGTTTTGTTGTGCATGCTGCATCTTAAATATGGCAACACTAATATGTCTGTCATACCTGTGATATGTGCTCTTAACCACTGGGAAAACTTATGTTATGTTACATAAGTTATATAAGTTATATAAGATATTCTGGGAATATCTACTTGAAACCTTGAAGAGGTTTTAACAATGTTTTAAAATATTGCAAGAGGAGAGTTCACTTGACTTTTTCCTGTGTAGACTAATCTAGCTTTGATAAACTGTAGGTCACAGTAATAGGCACCATGGCTGTTCTTCGGGTCTGAATGCATTACTTTGTTGTATGTTTTGATTATAGTCTTGTAAATTTTTAAATGTTTTCCATTCATTGAAGATACTGATCTTCAATAAGAAGAGAAGTGTTGGAAGATTCATTTTTTCCTTACCTTTCCTACTGTTGGGCTCAGACTGTTTTCAGTTGAGAAGGGCTGTGTGGAACTTACTCTAAAGACTTGTTTAAACCATTTAATGAGAGGTAGTGTATATATATATAGATGTTAAGCCTCCATGATTACTACTTAGCATATACAGTATCTTCAAAGGATAAAAGAGCACAGAGTGACTGAGAATGCTGTAAATAGCCCTTAGTCCTTTGTCACCTCTTCAGTTGCAGAGGCACAGTTGTTTGTATGTCTGGAGCCATACAAACCATATGAGGAACTTGTCTAGTTGAAAAAATAACCTCTTTTTCAACCATGCAGTTCAGTTTCTTCATGTAATTTTTTTCATGGTAATGCAAACAGCTTTGTCAGCAGTGTGGGGTGGCAGAGTGGGGCTGGGAGTGAGGAAGCAAGAGCACAGTGTGGAGTACATTGACTGCTTGGTAATGTTGCTTAAAGAATATCTTAGGAAACCTCGGTGCAAGGAAGCTTCACAGTGACATCTGTCCTGTTTCCTAAGACATATCTGGGAACTCTTTAGATAAGCACATTAGACTGTCTCATTAGTGTTTATTTACAGCAGTTTTTCACATATATTAAGCTTTGGCATACATTTTCTGGAGTTTTAAATATAGGTTATAAATACATGATTTCAAAATTAACCTCAGAAATTATGTTCTCTGGTTTAGGGCAGGAGTCTGTGTACTTAGATCATTTGCCTACACTCAGGTCATTGCTAATCTGGAACTGTGTATTCAATAGATATCCTTTTGAATGGCAGAACTCAGTCTGACTGATAAAATATAATTCTGTACTTTAATCTAGCACAGTGACAGTTTAGAAAATACTGAATAGTTTCACTGGAAAAGAAGGCAATATCCAAACAGGTGATTTATTCAGAAGGTAGTACTGATTTGAGACTTTGCTCTGTGTCCTTACTCCAGTGGAAATCTTATAACTTCTCTAAAAGTTTCACAGTGGGAACAGGGAGGAGAGTTTTTGTGACCAATCCCAATGGTAATACATTGGAATAGAGTACTTGACAGTGAAAATCTAAAGTCTTCCAGAAATTTGATTTAAATCTTCCGTAGTATTTTCTCTAGCTGATGCATAAATAAGACTAAGTCATTCTTGACTTAGATGTTGCACATGTTCAAACCTTTTAAGACCTTGGATTTATTCATGGCATTGTCTGCCTTGCTCTAAATACTTTTAGTTCTAGCATAAAACTGTAAAAGTTGATTTATGATATATGTATATATAGTAATTCTAGGAAACTATACATTTCTGTCTGCTAGGGAAAAACTGTTTTGGTTTTTTGGGGGATTTTTGTTTGTTTGTGTTTTTTTATTTTTTTTTGTTTGTTTGTTTTTTAGCACAATATAGTGCATGAAAGTCTAATTTTAAGCCTAAATGTATGTCTTTCTGGCTTGAGGCTTACACTTAAACTTAGGGATTCTTACAAAAGATAACTGGCTTTTATGTTAGAAGCAAATAAAGACTTCAGACAAGCTACCTGTTTTTCAAAATGAGCCTTAATTGATATCAGATGGGTAGTATTCCTCTTGTGATTTTAGCACTTAAACATTGCTGGAGTAGTGAAATCCTGTCTGAACAAACTGTCCATATATGTCTAAGTTCTTTCTTTTATCTGTTCTTATTCAACTGTTTGAGGTTACTTCTTCCTAGTAGCTTTAAAATTTTTTATAAAATGTATAAAAACTTCTCAAGTCAAACTTGGAATAGTCATGTTAATCCACTCCTGTTGTGGAGGAAGTGTGTCTGACTGCATGTGTGTGTGCATGTGATGTGAGCTGTGTTTGCTTTTGCACTGTTAAAAAGAAATTTTTAAATAGTGCTGGAAGTATATTTAATGAATTACAAATTTGCTGCTCTGGATTCCTCCTTATTGCAGATAATTTAATATTAGTACTACTTCCTTAGTACTCACAACTGACCTTATTGAAACTTTTACAGTGAGTTGCCACTTAAAGGACAGTACTTGCTTTATTCCAAACATGGAAAAGCAAAGTTTTCCATTCAATAATAACTGGAGCTTTCCCTATCGTCAGTTGTCTTCATTAACTTGGCTAAACAGTGGCATTAAGGAATGGCACAGAAATAAAGTTCTAGTGTGTTTACTGGTGATAGCTTGACCTTTTTGTCCAAAGCCTCAGTAATGTTTTAGATTATCTTAATGGACCTAGAAAATTCAAGCTCCTTATGTGAGCTCTCACATTGGCAGTCTGCAAACAGGAGGCTCACTGACTGATCTCCAGCACACCACACATGCTGAAGCATGTGCTGGCTCTTTACTTTTGTAAGCTTGTAATAAAACTTAATCCATGCAAATATATAGTAGCTGCAGAAAGTGTTTCTGATGGTTTTGTATTCTTTTAGAAATTAAGTTGGCCAAGAATTTGGGAGTAGGTCAGAGAATACTAGGTGAGTTCCATAGCTTCATATAAGAGAAGTGGAGCAGCAGTTCCTTTGCTTTAAAAGAAATATAAATGTTAGATTTTTTCTAGTCAGGGGTGAGGAAATGAGATTAAAGATGAAAAAGGAAGATGAAACACCATGGTAACATTGTCCCTTCTCTTCATTATTTTGTCTGCATTCCGACAGAATTGGTCCTTTTTGGTTTATTTTCCATTTTATCCAGCTCTTCCTAATGAATTTTTGTGTTCAGGACTCCCCTTTATGTGTGGGATACCTTATCTTGGAAGGAATGTGAGGTGACTATCCAAATTCTCCCAATTTGTTTGATGTACATACTAAAGAGGAATTTAATCTTCTGCTGTGTAATCCAAGCCCTCACAGAATGCCTCACTCCTTAAAGAGAAAGGCAATACATATTCCCTCATAGGAGCACAAGATCAACTGGACAGATTCTTGGTAGTTCTATGATCTATGCTCAGTGTTCTGCTTGTAATAAAAGTAAAAAATTCTGGAAGCTTAATTTATAACACTCTCCTCTTCCTCTCTCCCCCCTGCTTCCCCACCAAGCATTCTGAGAAGCTAACAAGTAAAATCTAATTTACTTTGAGAATACAGAAGCTTAATCGAAGACTAAAAGTAGTCTCTGTCAGTAAGGTAGCAAGCTGTTATTCCTTTTCATTCCTTCATCCACTGCACTTTCTAGTTTGGAAGTGTAATCATCCAAATGTTTGCTTTGAGAAAGCCTTTTTCTTACATTAGTCTTGCTGCTACATCTATTGACTAGTAAAGGGCCTTGGTTCTAGAGGATGTTATGGAAGACTTTTCACCATTATAAGTAGTCTTAAGATTTTATGCTTTGAAAAAAGGTTTAATTATTGTGTTTGTAAGATATATTTAAAAATGTTACTGAGGTGTTACAGGATAATACAGGAAAAGGTAAATCCCCTTCTGTTTAGCAGAGTTGTCAATAAGCAAAGTGTATTTAAAACAACAAAAAATATCTGTGTAGAGAGTAATAAAAGGCATGTTTGCAGCTTCAGGAAATTGCATGCTTGCTTTGAATTAATAATCCTTAAAGCAACTTCTATCATACCTCTTTTCTCGTTAAGATGGAATAGAGGAGTTTCTCATTTACATTTGAGGTTTGTGGTTCTTCTATTGCCAAAGTTGCTGTGAAAGTTTTAGTTTTAAAAAATATATTTCCTTTTCTCTTCTTTCAGTAGATAATGGTGCACATTTCATTCACACACTCTGACAGTTTATACTTTCCTAAAATTGTTACAAAATAATGAGTATTATTTACAAGATTAAATAGTTACAAATACTGCATCAAGTGTTAATGTTGTTTGTTTGGGGTCATCTTAGTAGTAGAACTAAAACAGGATCTGAGAGGAATAAGTAGGACTTAGACTGGGAAATAACTGAGAGAATAATTAATTTAATACATGTATTTGTTTTAAATATAGGTCTAAGAAAGCAAAGAACTCAATAGATAAATCCACAGAGACTGATAATGGCTACGTGTCCCTTGATGGGAAAAAGACAGGTAAAGGCAG
This sequence comes from Manacus candei, assembly GCF_025592945.1. Lineage (NCBI taxonomy): Eukaryota > Metazoa > Chordata > Aves > Passeriformes > Pipridae > Manacus > Manacus candei. The sequence goes on along the minus strand of NW_026138111.1, from coordinate 739,925 downwards.
TGAGGAATGTGTGCAGGGCCACGAGCGTCGCTGTGAAGTGATCAGGCCAGAAGAGACAGGGTGGAGCACTTCGACAGCCAGAGAGGTCTTCAGCAATCACAGTCATCACAAAGTAAGTGTGCTTGTTGCTTTCGAAGGAAGGTTATTAATTTGTCAAATGATGATGAAGTCAGAATGAAAGTGATGAAGGTTCATCTCAGAGCAGGAACTTCGCTTTGTTCCTCTGCAGGAGGTGCTTTCTCAGCAGTGATAGCAAGGTTCAGTTGTCTTATCAGTTCCAAGCATTTTATGTTCTTCAGGAAATTCATCAAATCAAGGACTTTTAAGAAAAAGGATTTTAAAACAGTTTTAAATTTCTTTGATAGAATGGATGAGATGTTTCTATGCTGAACTTGCTTTGTGAGATCTACATTAAAGAGAAATTGGCAGAGACTAGAATAGGGTCCTTTCTTCTCTCCTTCTCATCTCTTCCTCTGAAGAAAATCAAAACATTTCAGTGTCAGTGCAAAACACAGTAGAGAAGACATCCCAGACTGTTCTGCCTGTCCCTATTTCTGTCTGCAACTTGGCTGTCAAAAAGGGGAAATGTCCTGCCCTTGAAGCATTTCAGAAAATGGAGTTTGTCATGGAAGAGAGAATGATGTTGCAGGGGGAGGAAGGATTTGTTGTATTCACAGAGAGCAACTTTGCTATTTTTGTCCTTTTTGTGTTTCATTGAAGACAGGAAGACTCTGAAGGAAACTTTACAAGGTCCTTTCTGGTGATCTCATAACAAATGAGAATATACAAAAAAGCTTTTCACAGTTGATCTTTTTGCTGCCCTTTTTCTTTCTGTTACTGTAAGGGATACTTTAACTATAGTTTAAAATCAGGGAAATGAGAAGTGAAATAAATAAGTGATCTCAGCATGCAATCTGTAGCACCTTATCCTTGGGAGAAGAGGTAAATGTTAGTTTTGTACTGTGTGTGTTGATAATTCTGTGTTAGAGTGTCTGCTATCACAGTTTTGTTAGGGTTTTTTTGGTGTGGGGTTTTTTGGGTTTTGTTTGTTTGTTATAATTTTTTCCCCAATGTAAATACATTTCCTCTAAGCCTTTCTTGCTAGCTTCAATTGAGACAAAATCACATCTAAAATAAGAATGTTGGAATTTTTCTTGGGTATAATATAAACTAGCCCTTCATTTGAAAAATGTTTATTTTGATATTACAATTTCTGTTTCATAATGCTAATGGTACCAATTAATTTTGACACTTGAAAATATGTTAATATCTGGTTTAACTGAGCATAGATACTAAAGGTGTAGAAAGAAGTTTGATTTCAGTAGTTGAGAACAAGGCTTAGTCTATATGACTGTCTTACTAGTACTGTGTTTCTTGCACCAGGATACTCACAGGATTGTGACAAACTTATCAGATGAAGTTTCCAGTGAAGAAGGGCCTGAAACTGGCTATTCTTTACGTCGCAATGTGGAACGCACTTCTAGTGATTGTACGCTTCGAAACAGGAAATCTCACCATTACAAGAAACATTATCCTCTGGAGGTATGTTCATTTCTGGTGCTTCTTGTCTGTAAATTGTTAAAACTTCTTGACTTCTTAATGAATAAGTATGTTTTCCTCAAACTTTTTTTTCTCCTGTACTGGATTTTAGTAGTCTGTTATTTGGGAGTCACGTTGATGGGGGACAGAGATTTTTTTGTTTTAGTTTAATGACAGTGTTTTGAAACTAAGAGGTTTTAATTTAGTTTGTTTGAGCTTCATCCTATTTTTCAATTTGTTATAAGGAGCCTAGAATATGTTCTGTACATCTTGCCTCAGGTTATGGCAACTCTGTTACTGTCTCTTGACACTGGTTATCTCCTCTAGAAATTAGCTTTGTTACAGAAACAGTAGTAATTGACAGTATACAAATTTTCATCACGGTGCTGCTCCTGTTACTCTCCATTTAGTTTGTATTTTGGATTCACTGGCTTTCTTGTGGAGAAGTCTGATTTACTCTGAGTTTTCATTCGCTCATGTTTGTTGAAACAATTTAAAATATTGTCATGAAGTCTTAACAAAATTGTTAATGCATAAAGATTCAGAAATTTTAAGAGACTTCATGACATCATGAAGAGGGGAGTTCATAGATTCCATATTACCAGAGTCCTTAACTGTAAGGACTCAGACTTTAAAAGAGAGAGGCATATCCTATTGTGGTTTTATTTGTTTATTTATTTATTTATTTATTTATTTATTTATTTATTTATGCTCTTTTTTGCTAATGGTGTGCAACTTAACAGATATACAGGACACTTTAAAGGCTGTATTGCTGTTTTTTCACTTTCTGTGACCAAAGAGTGTAAAGAATAAAATCAGCTCTGACAAAAGTCCACTGCCAGGTGGGTTTGATAGGCAGAGCCTCATGAGTAGGCTCTCTACTTGATATAAGAAATGTCTCCTTGGAAGAGTTCAGATATTACTTTCTCTGATCACAACTGCAAAGCCTTGATGCTTTGCATAGGAAACTTTACTAGATGATCTTATCTTCTTTCACTTATTTCTCACAGACTTTGGTTAAAAAGATCCAGAAGGCTTATTGATTTGAGTGCCTTTTGCATGTGTGGTTTAGGATAATTGAGCAGGTCGATACTTGGAACTGTTTGTTTCGTATTACAGAAGATGTCTCTTGACTGTATCCTTGTGCAGCTGTAGTGCTTGACAAGAGGAAGCAGAAAGACACTGTTACAGTTGATTTTTTTCTTTTCTTAGCTGAAATATATTTTCTCTTGCATAGAGTACTTCAGAGGTAGGGAAGGCTGTGTAGATACCTTTAGAAACTGAAGAGACAAAATTTGCTCCATGTGTAGGTCTGGCAGTACTTTTTCACCCTGTTCCCCATTTACTGATCTGACTGATGCCATGAAAGAGGAAGCCTTTCTTTGTTGTTCCCAACTCGCCTCCCCCACACAATTACAAAGGAAATGAAACAATAGTTTTAGATTCAGTGAAAGCTTTCTTTGTATTAAAAAAAAAAAAAAGTTAGTGAAGTCAGTGGATATACTCTCAAATTCTGTCCTGCATTTCCTTTTACCTTCATGTTTACTTGTCAACTTAATTGTTGTTTGAGCAAGCTCTTTTTAGTGTTCCTACTTTAGTAACTTCAGCCCTCAATGGTATCCCGGAGCGACTACTTTCTATAAATACTTAATTTTTAATTTTTAAGAAAAAAATAGTTCAGATTTCTTCTGCATTGATGTTATCCCTCACTTGGTAAAATGAGAGAGTTCAGACCAAATTTTTCTAAATATTTATTTACAAAATTTTTTACATAAAATATGTAGTTTTCGGAGAGATTGAAGAGCATTTCTTTAGATAGTAATGCATTAGAAATCATAAGTTGTGCCAGGGGAGGTTTAGGTTAGATATTAGAAGGAATTTGTTTACAGAGAGGGTAATCAGACATTGGAATGGGCTGCCCAGGGAAGTGGTGGATTCTCTGTCCCTGGATGTTTTTAAGAAGAGACTGGATGTGGCACTCAGTGCCATGGTCTGGCAACTGCAGCAGTGTTGGATCAAGGGTTGGACTTGATGATCTCGGAGGTCCTTCCAACCCAGCTGATTCTATGATTCTATGATAATAAGTTAGTATGTCTGTCGAAACATTGCTTAATTTTTTTTTTCAGTGTAAAAAATTGTGTATGTTCTCAAGAAAAATTAGTAGAAAGAAGTAAATTTTGTGTTGAGGGAATGGAAATTGCCAGAGGATGGTAATGAGTAGGCTGGTACTGCTTTTAATACTTCATCTCTGTGTTGTAGGAAATGGATTCTACTTATTATGGAAAGTAGTTAAAAACTCCACATTCTTGTCCTGAAGACAACTATAGATTGTTTCTTGTGTATGCACTGGGAGATTTGAATGTCCTATACTTAATATTTTTCTTTCTTTATCTAACATCTGGGTAAACTTTAAGTTTAATAAGGCATACTTGTTTCTCAAGTGCAGATTATTTAAAATAATTAAAATTTTATGTATGACTATGCAGACTATGCATATAACTGGCATTAGCTATGTGTACCCTTTCCTCTCTACCTGATGCATTACTGTCTGCAAACAAACTCACTCTGTCTTTGAGAAGATATGTAAGTAGTAACAATGTGATTTTAGGAGACTTTGAGAATCAATTCTTCAGAAGTTTGAGACAGCTGGAAGCTTGATAGTTGCTGTTAAATTCTAAACTAATGAGTTCTAAAAATCTGTAAAGTTGTTATTTCCTTTTAATAGTTAGTATGATTTGATTCTTCTTTATGTGATCCCCTCCTCAACAAAGCAGGAGTCATGGATTGTTGGTTTTTTGTACAGTGTCTTAAAATGTGCGACCTCTTAGACACATCTTCAATAAACATCTAAATCTTTCTGGTGAGAAAGATGATGGATTGGAACATAAAAAACCCAGATAAACACAGGTTAACTAATTTGAACTTTCTAACTGTTCTGCCAAGAAACGTTGTAGAATAAAAATGCTGCGTTAATTCCAATGCAAATTTCAATTTCAGGATACACCTAAATCTGGTACAAGCTGCAGTTCTCGGTGTTCAAGCTCCAGGCAGGATTCTGAGAGTGCGAGGCCGGAGTCGGAAACCGAAGATGTGCTGTGGGAGGACCTGTTGCACTGTGCAGAGTGTCACTCCTCCTGTACCAGTGAGACAGATGTGGAAAGCCCTCAAGTGAATCCATGCGTGAAGAAAGAATACAGAGATGACCCCTTTCATCAGGTTGGTATCTGCCAATTTTGATTTTTTTTTACACTACACACAAGTTCAGAATTTTCTGTTTTATCACATGTCACAGGAGGCCTGGGAGAAAGAACTTTATAACAGAAAGTAACAAAGCCAAAGTGATTTGATAGAATTAAAACAAGGAAAATTTGATTTCTCCTACTCAGTCATTAATTTGTCAAAGAAAGAGGATATGACAATATGCAAAAATTGGATAGCTTATAGAATATTTGAGCGTTTGAATCTTAGTTCTAGTTCATGGTTCTGTTTGGTTGGGGTTTTTTTCTGGTTTGGGGTTTTGTTTTGTTTCTTTGAGGTTTTTCCTTGTTTTTTCTGTTTGTTCTTTGTTGCTTTGGTCTTGGATGGGATCTCCCCCCGCCTCTTTTTTTCTCTAGTGGAATTACTTTTTTGTAAGCACTTATCAGACATCTTTCTGGTTTTTTATGTATAAATGTATATATAGAAAAATCAAATAGAAAGATGAAATACACAGTATCTAATGTTATATATATGTATTTATATGATGTCACATGTATACTATATATGCCTAATTCTATTTACTTTTTTTTTTTTTGCCTGAAAGCTAATAATTTTATTTCCCTTCTTTAATGGTATTCTGTAGCAGCATATAGACAGTAATTTCTGAAAATTTGGTGTTTGTTTGGATAGCAGTTCAGTTGTTACCTGTCTTAGGCTAATGTTGGACAGAATGCATTATTAATGCTCAATCATTAACAATCAAGTTTTAGTCTTCATTTCATGAAAACTGTTCATATGTGCCATTCAGAGCCAGTTTTATTTGTAGTACGTATCTTATCTTTAATTACGTGGCTAATTTAAACCACTTAAGTAAAGAGATGGAGAGAATGTGAAATATTCTTCTGGGTTAACAAGTCATATATATGGGTAGTGCATCATCAGAACTAAGGAATGTCATGCAAGGGACGATGTTAATGCTACTGAGGAAAAGAATTTCAAAAGACAGGTTCTTCACTCATAGCCAGAATTGAAAATGATGTATTTGTTGATTTTAAAAAGTTGGGCTCCCCAAAGCCAAACCTTCCCTCCATCCCCCCAACAAAAAAAATCCCCCCAAACCAAAAGAGATAACAGTTTGAATTTCATGCAGTCTTTGCTTTTTTTGATTTATTTTTAGTTCTTCTTGTTTGCATTGCATAAAACACAGAAGTGTAAGCCTTGAAATAGTGAGTTGAATTGCAGTATGTATATTGACTTGGGTTTTCTGCAGTTGAGGGTTCTTCTGTTTGATTGCAGATTTTGAATTTTTGAGATTCAGCTCCTGGTGTTGATACTCCCTCTAGAGGAAGACCTTGGGAATCTGTGGCTAAGAAAGTCCTGCAAAAAATATTTGCGTTGTTTAAATAATATAATTTTTTTTCATCAAATGGAAATAAAAAGGGAGATAATCGAGCACTTAGCAGAATACAAAGATTTCAGATAAACACTGATAAAGCAAACAATAAAATAAAAATAAAATAAAGGTTTACTTTTAATCAATGATAAGTTAAAATTAAAAAATAATATCATGCCCTTTTCCCAGCCAGCACCACCGCTTTCAGTAGTGTGATGCACATAGTGCCAGGTGACTAAAGCTGAGAGCAATTTTAATCACCTGAATGGGAGAGAAGTGAGACAGGGCTGAGGAAAGTCAAGAAATGGCCTGAGCAGAACTTGTCACCTCAACATTTTTCATATCCTTCAATTTTCACTTGGCTCTGTGGTTACAGAAAAAGGTCCCTCAGCAGTAAGTGCATTCAGTAGGTTGGCCTGGGATTGCTTGGCTCTTGGAGCAGTGTGTGTTGATTAGACACCTACCTCTGAGTCTGAGAGCTCTGAGTCTTGCCAAATATAGTTTGCATATGGGGGGGTCTTTATCCCTAACAAGGATTGTAAAGTACACAAATATTAATAAGAGCAAATAGAAAAAAGTGTTTTCCTTGGGCTCAACCTGAGAAGAATACTTTTCAGAATGTTAGGGGAAGAATAATAATAATTTAAAAATCCATTAAACATGGCAGAATTAAGGATGACTTATAAGTAGATCCTTGTTTTCATATTTCTCTCTTCTTTGATATGTTTGAATGAAAAAAAAGCCAATAAATCCTTAAATCACAGTAACTCATCACTGTTAGAAAATAGAGTTTGGAGGAGAGACCCCTGTACTCACAGCTGTTTCTTGGAAAAGGAGTGGATGATTTTGAGGAATGATGTTAATATATAGTAGAAAGAAATGCTATATAGCAATATTTGTCAGTCTAAAGCGTGTTTTTTTGTCATTGTGTTGCTGACAAAGGTGTATTGACATGACAATAGATTTTTCACTCTGATGGAATATTTTCCTTATCTTTCCCAGAGTCATTTACCTTGGATCCACACTTTGAATCCAGGACTAGAAAAAATAAGTGCAATTGTATGGGAGGGTAATGACTGTAAGAAAGCAGATATGTCTGTGCTTGAAATCAGTGGTATGATAATGAACAGGGTGAGTATTTGTTTAACTTTATGCAAATATTGTATTTAGATGTCTAAGCGCTACCGAAAATAAGCTTGTTTTATGGTTGGTGTTTTCTCTTTTTTTGTTGTTGGTTTGGTTTGGTTTGCTTGGTTGTGGGTTTTTTAATTTGTTTGTTTGGGTTTTTGTTTCAAAGTATCTGTTATTCTCATTATTGTTCTATGTCTTACATCATGGATTTACTTGTAACTAGCAGATTAAAGAATTACCAGATTTTGAGTGTTGGGACAATGAAATGTTTTTGCATTGTTAGGTACTTGCTAACACAGCCACCCTCTCTTATTGTTACAAAGCGATGCTGTGAATATTTGTATTCATCTCCTTGATTCTGATGATCAAATGATGTGTTGGGTTAGGAATAAACAGATCTGAGTATTTGGATGCTAAAGTTAGGACTGGAAAAGAAAGCTTTCCTCTTTAAGAAGCAAACATCTAAGAGGATCAGTGGGATATCTCACTAGTCTTCCCTCTTTTTCCTGGTACTCCTTTTCAGAAAACAGTTAGACAGGCTTTAAATTGATGTCATGCTCTTATTCAATATAGACCATATTTTGTAGGGTTGGACATAAAATCCTTGCAGAGCTTAACTCTGCCTAGTTCTGGCAAGGTGATACTTACCATCCCAAACTTGTTAAAAAGCAACGTATTCACAAACCTAGTTCTGATCTCTACCTGACTCATAAACTTCACAGGTTTGGGCACAATCCACAGCAGAAGTAAACTTAGCAAAGCCATAGCCAGCACCGCAGAACTCCAGTCATGTCTGCACTGTAAACACTTTGATTCCATTAAAAAGCATACAACTTAAAACCAGAACACAAGTAGGAGCAACATAAAGGATCTAAGCAGCACAGTCTGATTGGTGCCTTTTGCTAATTCAGTGTTCAATGAATTTTCAGTACAGGAACATGCACTAGATTTTATTTACAATGTTATGTTGTTGGGTTTTTAAACTATTTGTCTTGGTTCCTGTGCAGTAAATGCTCTTTGAGGACTTCCTTTTTTTTAAAAATAAAGTATGAAGATGCTTGGTTGAAGTTTTCATGTAACTTATCAGGTTATAGTGTTCTTTGTGCTAAGACAGAAACATTAATATTTTATTTATTGAATTAGTGCCAAATTCATTCCAAACTTAAAAATATGCCTTGTTCTCTTTTGTTTTTAGGTGAACAGCTATATACCAGGAATTGGTTATCAGATTTTTGGAAATGTCATATCTTTAATCTTGGGATTAATGCCCTTTGTCTTTCGGCTTTCCCAAGCTAAAGACTTAGAACAACTAGCTACACATTCTGCTGCTGAACTTTGCATGACTGCATTTGGATCAGATGGAGACATTCTGGTTCTCTCAATGGTTATTATAAGTTTCGTGGTCCGTGTGTCTCTAGTGTGGATTTTCTTTTTCTTGCTATGTGTAGCAGAGAGGACGTATAAACAGGTATGAACAGCAAACCAAGATGCTTCATCTGAAGCAAAACGAAGTTTGATGTTTGCATTTTTTGACTTTTTGGATATTTTAAACTTGTTTTCTTCAGCACCCTGTGATTCACAGATCAGTGATGACAAATACTTCAGTGGGCTTGCAGTTTAGGTGATTCAGTTGCAATGGACTGAAGTCTACCTAAACATATTTTTTCCTGGAGAGCATTTCTGAGGGATAACTGGCTGAATGCATTAACCCAATGCTTAGTCATGTCCCACTTTGTCTCAGTCTTCCAAAAGCAGAAGGAGCTTCAATAAAAGAACTCTATAAATTTGCCAGTTGTTCTATCAGTGTGTTTTGTTCAAAACCTTTAATTCATAGAATGGTTCGGGTTGGAAGGGACCTTAAAGACCATCTTATTCCAACCCCCCTGCCATGGGCAGGGACACCTTCCACTAGACCAGGTTACTCAAAGCCCTATCCAGTCTGGCTGAGAACACTTCCAGGGGTGGGGCATCCAAAATGGTTCCATCCAGACCCTGTCCAAGAGCCCTGACTGCTTTGTTGTTAGGTTGTTTCTGTGGCTGGAGATCGTGACAGCTGCTGTCTGAACTAATGCACCTGTTCTTCTATTGCTTGTTACTGCAATTTAAACTTTTAAGAGAGCAACGTTATTAGCTGCAGAATATAGACACTTATTGGTCTGTAAGAGAAAATTTTTTATACTTGCTGTTCTTAAATTGTGGTCAAAATATGTGATGTAATACAGTAGAATAGAATTAACCTGCTTCTAATAATTATAATTTCTGTTGAAAGTAACTCCTGTGATACAGATGCTCGCTAATGTAAATAATGGACAGGTTTGAGGGTTTTTTGCCAAAATTTTAAAAGCTTAGTGGCTCTGTTGTCTAAAATTTGAAGAAAGGAACTCCAAGTGTAGCTAAATTTTATCATTAGAATATGGAGACTTTTAAAAGGTTTAGTGTATTTCCTCATTTTAATAATATGCTGTACTTATTTCTACTTTATATTAACATATTTTAATTTACACTGGTACACTGTACATTACTTTGACATATTATGCAAAACCTTTTCTCCGTTTGTTTTTTTTAATACCCCTGAAAATCAATTAACAGTTAATTTTTTTTTCTTCTCTGCAGAGGCTACTCTTTGCCAAACTTTTTGGTCATCTAACATCTGCCAGAAGGGCAAGAAAATCAGAGGTTCCTCACTTCCGCTTGAAGAAAGTACAGAATATAAAAATGTGGCTTTCTCTCAGGTCCTATCTAAAGGTAAAATAACGTATATTTTTGCTTTAATAAAATTTTAATACGTTTAATACATCTAAAAAAATTTAAAACAATGTATTTATGCTTTAACATAAAATATCTCCTATGCTGATGATGGAAGATTGGTATTCTAGTCTGAGTTTATATCTCCTGTGCACTTACTATTGGTGCATGTCTCCCATATGTGCTTCATTTTAGTGACTCTGCACCAGCAGTGTCTGCAGATTGTGAGAAAGTAAATGTCTGGTTTTCACCTTGGAATAAAGTCTGAATGTATTCAGAGTTGGAGTCTTGTCTTACTACTGCTAGCAGAAAAGTCTCTGGGCTGAGTATGTTGGGTAAAAACTGACCACTTGTAGTATAATACTGATAATATCTTATTGTAAGGGCCTCACCAGATAGTGTCGTTAACACACTTTATTGTGTTATTAATCTTTATTAATCTGTAAAGCAAGACTGTTTATATATATATTTGTGCTGTATGTGCGCCAGGTGAAGCTACAAATTATGCCCATGTATTATCTGTAAGACCTTTTGATCCCTGAAATCTGCTATCAGTAGTTTCTAGAAGTAGGAAAAGTTTTATGAAAACATTAAGGAGAGTGGAGACTGGAGACTGTGGAAAGGGGAATTATAAGCAAGCAAAATTTTTCATGTAAAGCAAAATCTTAAATTTGAAAGATGCATCATTTAAAGAGGAATTGAGGTGATAAATTTACATCGCCCCCTTGAGTTATGGAAATATCTGTTAGAGATGTTGTAAAAAAGAGATGTCCTTTAAACTTTACATTTGAGACACATCTTTTTCTTTGTAGTCTGTAGTGTGGTGCTGGTTGGGGTGAAAGGAGGATAACATCACTTGGATAATAGAATGTAGTTTTGATGAGTATGGTAGCATTGTTGGGGAGAGAATGTCTTGCCTTCTTTCCTCACAACCACATCTACATATTCCACTTTTTCTTATGACACCAGAAACATTTGTATAATAGTGTGGCTAACAAAAAACCAGTCAGTGGTCAGAGGCAGGTGCGTAGGGAACTGACCCAACTGAGAAATAACCAGTCAAGAACAGTAATTTTGACCTCCATCTGTTGCTTTACTTGGCTCACTGGGCAGCTCTGTAATGCCTGTGCCAAGCACAGTGCGAGGAATGGAGACAAGCAGCTAAGGAGCAGGATTGTCTTCTTGCAGTGGTACTGCTGGCACATACTGACAGAGCATTTGTCCAAAACACACCTGCATATTACACTTCCTGTACATGTGTCCACCTGTGAAGATGTGAGCAGGGGTGTAGACATATTTCAAGTCTTGCGTGGGCCAAACACTCCAGCTCACTACAGAAGTACTGTGTGCATCCCTGCAGCAGGAATTTGCACTTCAATTTTTTTCAATAGTTAAGCTTCCTATCTTTTTCTCCAAGTTCCAAGGTTGTACCTTGCATGTGTACACTTCCCATTCTTCTCACTTTTATACAGTGGCATGTCTGGAGAATAAAGCTGAGAAATAAATGTATGTGATAACTTGTGCAGGTTTCAGTGCAGCACTGGATGTCTAATTCTTTAACTAGAAAAAAAAAAGAGGAAAAGCTCACTGGGTACAAACAACTCTTGTATGTCAAAAAGAGGCAAGTGGTGAAAAATACCAACCATATGAAGTCATATCTTGATATCCTGTTGTGATCTGGTGTCCAGAAACCTTTTGTTAGCACTGATTTGATACTTGGGATTGAAGCCCAGTGCTGTGTCAAATTTATGTCAGGGAATGCTGCCTAAATAAAAGTTACTACACATCACGAAGGAGCTGACTGAACAAGTGGTGAAAAATTTCTTTTCTCACAGTTATCTTTCAATGCTTACATCTGAATTCATCTCATGTGCCTTCAGGGGTATTCAATTGTATTGATATTATTGAGATCTAGTATGTTGCATAAAACTTAGATTGCCAGATTGTGAGCCATGATGAAACACAGGTTCAAGATGTGATTCTAATTAGTTATGCCATTAGGTTTTCATTAATGTATCTGCATATCCTTTGTTTTCAGCGTCGAGGTCCTCAACGCTCTGTGGATGTAATAGTTTCGTCTGCCTTCTTACTGACTATCTCAGTTGTGTTTATCTGTTGTGCACAGGTGAGGAAAATTTGCTTGTATAGACACAACCATGACTTAAATAGTTTTTAAAACAATTTTGAGTGCCTTTTGCATAGTGATTTCTAGTAAACTAGAAGACCACAGTGAAAAACTAGTAATAGCTGTTACAGCTTTTCAGAAGATTGAGCTCCATTTTGTATTGTTCATTTAATTTAATGGATTATTTTTCTGTAGTAGCTAAAGAAACTTATTTATAGCATAATTCCTAATATGACCTTGACAAATTAAGAGGCTGGGCAATCACCAATGGTGTGTTGTTTAACAAGGGCAAGTGGTGGATTCTGCACCTGGAACAGTGTGATTCTTGGGGTTGTCCTGTGCAGGACCAGGAACTGGGCTCAATGATCCCTGTGAGTCCTTGCTGACTCAGGATATTCTCTGATTCATTATTATTTTTTTAACTCTCTGTCCTCTTTCATTTTTCACCGTGATTTCTGGGACACTTTTTTCCCCCCAACATTTTACATGAAAACACACTTTTGCAGAGACAGTTGAGACTGACCTTGATGATTTTTGAGACAAACAAGCTTGTTGGCTATATTTGCCTGCCCTCTAGTGGAATATCTTTTAGTAAGCAAATCTATGTTTAAAGAAGATTTCTACTGCTTAAGATTTTTCTTGGAGCTTCTGTTTCAAACTGCAAAGGAGCTTCTGAACTGGTTTTTACAGTTTCTTCCGTAGTTAACTCTGTTGTGTTTGCTTGGTAGCTAACTGTAAGTATTTTATTAAGAATGTAATTTAGCAATAACTCTTAACATAAAATTTAGTACATTTGAGGGTGTATTTTGGTTTTTATCCCATATAGTGTCTTTGCAAGTTTGAACATGAGTTTAAAATTACCTCAGAGTGTATTTTTTTTTCTATTGCTTTAGGGACATGAAAAGAAAAGTCTTAAGTTCTGATTAAGCCTTTCAGAACATATATTGTCTCAAACCTTGTATCTTTGAATCATAATTTTAAATCGACACTGCATCAAAACTCTTACATGCCTAAAAACCTGACATATTCATTACTGGGAAATGTTTCTCAGAGTTATGAAGATATCTATTGTCTTATATTGTAATATAATTATTACTTCCAATTAAGTTTTGATTTTTTTTTCACTCTTTTGTTTGCAGCTGCTTCACATGCATGAGATCTTCCTTGATTGTCACTACAACTGGGAACTCGTAATTTGGTGCATTTCACTAACTCTTTTTCTCTTAAGATTTGTTACTCTTGGATCTGAAACTAGTAAAAAGTACAGCAATACCTCAATATTACTTACAGAGCAGGTGAGAATTTGTATAGACCTATATTTTTATATCTAAACAGGTCCTTCATCTGGTAGGTGTCAGACATTTTAGATGTATTAAAATAGTTTGGATTAGGGAGTTAATTATGATGTGGTGAAACAACACTTTACAACCTGAAGCTCATTTTCTGAAATAAGTGTGTGACTTTATTCAAAAGTTGTAAGGAATACTGAGAGATGGCTATATCCCTATTTCTGTTTAAGTGAGTAGGCTTAGAGGCACCAGTATGAGTCATTTGATGTAATTTAAGATCATTTTTTGACTGTATGATATATGCCTGTAATTTTTCAAGTCCTTCTGAAAATGTTTTTAATTGATCTTGTGCATTTGTTGAGCAAAAAACAATGTATGGTCTGATCAAAGTTGTTATCTTGCCAGTTTTGAGTCTCAAAATAGATGTGGTAGATGTCTGTGCATATACACATTTAAAGTCCTCTCCGGATTCAAGGGCCCAGTTCTATTTAATATCTTTATTGATGATGTGGATGAGGGGATTGAGTCCACCATTAGCAAATTTGCAGATGACACTGAGCTGGGGGGGAGTGTTGATCTGCTGGAAGGCAGGAGGGCTCTTCAGAGAGACCTGGATAGGTTGGAGAGTTGAGCTGATTCCAACAGGATGAGGTTCAACAAGGCCAAGTGCCGGGTCCTGCACTTTGGCCACAACAACCCCCTGCAGCGCTACAGGCTGGGGACAGAGTGGCTGGAGAGCAGCCAGGCAGAAAGGGACCTGGGAGTTTGGATTGACAGGAAGCTGAACATGAGCCCGAGTGTGCCCAGGTGGCCAAGAAGGCCAGTGGCATCCTGGCCTGGATCAGGAACAGTGTGGCCAGCAGGTCCAGGGAAGTGATTCTTCCCCTGTACTCAGCACTGGTGAGGCCACCCCTGGAGTGCTGTGTCCAGTTCTGGGCCCCTCAGTTCAGGAAGGACATTGAGGTGCTGGAGCAGGTCCAGAGAAGAGCAACAAGGTTGGTGAAGGGACTCGAGCACAAGCCCTGTGAGGAGAGGCTGAGGGAGCTGGGGTTGTTCAGCCTGGAGAGGAAGAGGCTCAGGGGAGAGAGACCTCATCACTCTTTACAACTCCCTGACAGGAGGTTGTAGCCAGGTGGGGGTTGGTCTCTTTTCCCAGGCAACCTGCAGTAGGACAAGAGGGCACGATCATAAGCTGTGCCAGGGGAGGTTTAGGTTGAATATTAGGAAAAAGTATTTTACAGAGAGAGTAATCGGACATTGGAATGGGCTGCCCAGGGAGGTGGTGGATTCACCGTCCCTGGAGGTTGATTCTATGAATCTATGAACTGTTAAAAGAGATTTGAACCTTCCTAGGGTTTTCAGAGCTGCTAATTAGAGCCTTTAGTTTAGTCCTGTTTATAAATCTTGAATTGTTGAAATTGGTAGTTTTTTGACTTTAAAATGAAACTGATAGTTCAGGAGCTTAACATACCTTGTAATATATTAGGCATATTTTTTTATTTTTTATAATCTGTAAGAATCTTACAGTGGTCTTTTAGGGAAATCTGAAAATATTCAGTTATTTCATTTAGATGTCTGTGGACCCTTATTTCGATAACCACCTTTACAACAAGGTAGTTAAATATGTCATAGCATCATATAGCATCATTTCCTTTCTGCAACTTTGCTTCCATAGCTTGGTAAGTGTTATCTGAAGAAAGACTTCAGCACATTGCTAAACTGTTCATTTTTTATTTTGTTGAAGGTTGTCATCCTTAAAGAAGAAATTAATGGCTTTAAAAGATTTTTTTTCTTTTGATTTTCTTTTGTATGCAATAGAAAAGAAAAAACTAACCGTTGTCTGGTCTAGAATATCAAACATATGTTGTTTGAAAATGAAAACTGATGTTTCAAAATTACTAGAAGGTTGAAAGAGAGCAAATTTGTACTCTTACTCAGAAACAGTGACCTGAAAAAGTCTGCATCACAGAAATATTGAAATGTTCAATATACTGTTCTTCTATAGCAATGAAGAGTTTAATAATTTTTCAAATATTTCAAGGCACTGGAAAGATTGATTTTCTGCACTCAAGGTCCTCATGAAGTACTAAATTATACTAAAATCTTTTAAAAGAAATTACACTTTAGGAGAATTGTGTTTTAGCATTTCAATCTATTCAATAACTTCTGGGGATTTTAAGCCTTGTAAAGTCTGCCTACTAGTATAGAAACCTGGGAATGAATTGACAAACCTCAGGCAATTGTTGAAGGAGGAAACAGAAGTTATGCAAACCATACATTCATGGTGGTTTTTCTTGCCTAATTTGTGGATTGGACTGAACTTTGAAGTTGTTGCTAAAATAATGTCAAGTGTATTTTGTTATATCATAAAACATTGTATTTTCATGTGGTGCTGAGCTAGTACTTGTTCTTAAACATTAGAAAGGAAACAAAAAATTTACTTGCTTGCAGAAATGTCATTGCAATTCTGTCATTTGCCTGCTAAGTAATCACTTCATTGTAATATTAAATATTTTCAAATTAATTCCTTTAAATTCTGAATAAGCGGTGATACTTGTATTTTTTTTTAAATCAGATAAACTTGTACTTGAAAATGGAGAAAAAGCCTAATAAGAAGGAGGAACTGACACTAGTGAACAATGTTTTAAAACTTGCTACTAAGTTATTGAAGGTAAGATTAAAATAGTATTCCTGTGTTATATGTAACAAGCAGAATAGGTTGGTTAAAGAACCACTTGTGTTACTTTTGCAGGCAGTACAGTATGCTTTGGTTTAAATTTGCTCTGTATCTCTTTCACAGAGATGCTACTTGTTCATAGAGTGTTGTGTTGCTATTGTTGCAGATTGCAAATTATTATTACATACAGTAAGTTTTACTCTTTAACAGCATATGAGAAGTGTGAGAGGAGGTACTTCAGGGTAGACAGGATGATGAACCCTTGGATGGGGTTGCAATTTTGTTAACTATTTTGAATGTTGAGGCAGTGGTGACTTGAGGCCTTGTGGTCTCATTCTATCACCAGTTGAATAATTCTGATCACTTAACCTGTTGATTCCTGTATGCTGAGGAGCAGTCCTTAAAATGAAGCTTAAACTCGGTTTTTAACCTAGCCAACTCTCACTTTCCATGAGAAGACTGATGGTGTCAGAAAGGACTCAAAGCTGACAAAGCAACAGCTTGAGAGTTATGCTACAGCATTAAGGAGAGCCTGGTTAATCAGTTACTGACTGTATCTCCTGATATAAGAATAAGGGACTGCAAAGCTTTTAGGACTTGGGTTTGGAGCAAACCAAAGGAAGTATTCTCTGTGAATCGGGTAACAGACTCGTGCAACTGTTGGTCAAAGGACACTGTGGATGCAGAAAATTATCTGGTTTCAAGGAGAGACTGGAAAAGTAGACTAGACAAAGCACAACAGTTTCAGGGAATCGTGTCATGAGCTGAAATGTTTGTGTGCTGTGAGGAGGTAGGTGGCTGCAGTTAGTGGCAGGATGCTGATCAACCCTTGGACTGATTTGCTCCATCTTTTTCATACTTTTCTCAGTGTTTCAAAAAAAGTGTTCATGTTTTACTCTTGCCAGAAATGTATCAACTGACATGGCCTTTTCCAGTAGGAGACTTGGCTTTTGTGCACAAATCTCAGACTCAGGCCATCACTTAGTTACTGTGAGAATGTGCCCAAAAGTGATATTTTCAAGCCCCCTGCTATGAGCTTTAAATAAATTCTTGGTAGGTCCCGATCAGCGCAATTATGTATTTCATGTCCAGTAGCTAAAGGGAATCATGAGTTTTAATTTGATTTTGGATGGTTTTGATCTTTAAGTTTTCATTAAAGACTAGATTATATTGAATATTCTGACTGTTTTCTTACTCAGAAAATTGGTAAGATGAATCCAAAATCTAAAAACTTTTTCCTTAAAGAATTTCTCTGCTGTCCTTCTCAGAATCATGTCTTTTATATCTTTTGTATTTGCAGCAGAGTTTTATACCAATGAAAAGGTTGTTCATTCTTATTTCACCTCTTTTGAAAGAAGAGTCAGAGCTTTGAAATTCTTCTTTATTAAAAAAGGGTTTATAAGGCCTTGTTCAAGGCCCAGGATGTAATGCAGTAGAGGGATGAGGATGAATTTAAAGCTAGAAAATATTAAAGGACCAAAGCAGTGGATAGTTGTTGTATTTTATATAATCCACTCTTATATCTTGAAACTTTTTTCCTTCCTTTATTTGATGTATTTCTAGGCCAGAAAAGTTTGGGTAACTATATTCACACACCAGTAATTGAAAACTGGTGAAATATCCTCTTTGTTCAAGTTTTGTTGCAGATTAATTTGGGCTATTTTTTTCTTCCAATAGAAAAAAAGTAAAATATTGGCAGTCAAATGAGTATTAGTATTTTTTTCCTTTATCATCCTTTCTGGTTATGCTGATCAGTAATTAGTCTCAAAATTAATGGAAAATGAAGGGAATTGCAATAGGAAAGATATTGTTAATTTTTCATAGTAGTGAGGTAACCTTCTGTCATTATGGAAAAGCTTTCTTATTTTTTGTTGTTCTGCTGTCTCTCACTCTTTCAATACCAATGGCGATTTCTGGAAAGTTATAAGGAATTCTAAAATGATGGCACCTAGCTCTCCATTTTGTTGGCTCCATGTGCATATTGATAAATGCTATGGATGAGTAGCCCCCAATTTTTTTGAAGGGTTATTTAGACACCATCTGTCAGCAGTCAGTTAACGTGACGATATTTTCCTGCGCATTGTTTTTTATTTCCCAAATAATATAAATGTTTTACTCCACTGGGATTTGAAAACTTCCTAAACTATCTAATATTGCTCAATATGTATGTGAGCAAAAACCCCTTTGTGTAATTTTTGCTTTTTAAATGATTCTGTTATTTTACATTATTAGGAACTGGACAGTCCCTTTAGGTTATATGGGCTTACAATGAATCCACTGCTTTATAACATCACCCAAGTTGTCATCCTGTCAGCTGTTTCTGGTGTCATCAGTGACTTGCTTGGATTTAATCTAAAGGTAAGTACTTGAGAAACATCCTTTTTTTCCACCATGGCATTCAGAATATTGTGATAGATGGATCATACGTTGTAGCCTTGTTGATTCTTAGCTGTATTAACTAGAATACTTATTTTTTGAAAATGGTTAATAAGTTAAAGCTGTATCAGAAGAATAATGATGTATTTGTCAGAGCAGCCCTTTTAACATTTTTTTTTCATTTTCATGGCTTTGTGACTTCATTTAGGACACTTACAGGAATTCTTAGACATAAACATGGAGATTTTTCTACACATGAATGCAAGACGTTCTTTAACTTTTCTTCAAATCCCAGATTTGATTTCTCTCTTTAATTCCTCACTGCTCACTATGTAGCTCTTTAAGGGATGCAGAAAGATACAGGCTATCCTTGCACTGCAGTAAAGTATTACATTAGATACAGTATTACCATGACCAATCCTACACAGTGTTATTTTGTCCTGGCTGAAGGACTGCCTCCTTAGGTCCTTCTCTCTGGCCCCATCTCAACTACAAACTGTGGAAACTATTTAAAGATTCAGGTTTAGAGGCATGTTAGTTTCCACAAGCTTGTAGTTGTCACAGAGCCCTTGATTTGCCATTGAGTTTGCTTATATCTACCTATTTTTTTTTCTATTAGAAGTAAATGAATGTAAAATGTATTTTGTGTATCCTACAATATGCAGCAAATGAAATAATAATAAAAAAAATTGTGTTGCTATTGCAATTCTGGTAAACAGAAAACTGAGATGAGAAGTAATCTTGATGTACTGCTCTAATTTTTGCAGCTCTGGAAGATCAAATCTTGACAGTATAGAAAGAAGATGAAATAACACAGTGTTATAGAAAAGCTCATTGATGGACAAAACTGCCTCAAAGCAGCCACTGAATCTGTATTTCAGATGCTACAACCTCTTCAAGGATGTCATTTGGAAAACTGAAGTGTTTACATCTGTCTTGTGCAATCTTTATATTTATTTCATCTTCTCCCTGGTTTATGTTCATTTTAGTTGACATTTATATTTTATTTTCAAACTTACTTGTTTAGTTTTGGAAAAGGTCAGATTTGTGAAGGGTCAAAAACTGTGTGTTTGAGAACTTGAAATCCTGAAAATAGATTACACTAAATTACTCTGTTATTACAGCTGAAGCCAATGCTGGACATTTTTAATTACAGTAACACTATATGGAAATCATTTGAGAGTGTGGTAAAATTGCTTAGAATGTTTCATTTGTATCAGTCGTTTATGAGGACAACATAACATCAATAGATGTTTGGTTGCAATAGAAAAATGAGACACATACAAAACACGAAGTACTGACAATACAGTATGATAGGTAGCAGAAATATTTTATATTACTATTAGAAACAAGTGGGAATTTCTAATATTTTGAGTAATTCCAGGATCTAAACTCATTTAGGCTGCAGTTTGAATATCCTGGGATATTGATAAGGTATTATTTAACAAGTCAACAAGTGTTCTTTGAAAACACTTTTATTAGAGCAATAATTGTAAATGGTTACCATGCTGTATGATATTTTGATAAAAACTAAATATTGTATTTATTTGAAATACTGGGCTGTTCTGTGCAGCTCTGACTGTGCATGTGCACTTTTTATTGTTACTTTTAATGAGAAACTTTATACATATAAATGTATATTAATTGGAATATATTATGGTGAACTATGGAGCAGTATGTATTATATGTTGAAGTTGAGTATTTAAACAAGAATTATTTACTGGTGAAAGGAATGCTATGAATGACTTAGCAAAAGATAGGTAGATGCTCTCCTCTTGTACACTATAGTATATGCCATTCTTACCACATTGAAGTTTAAGAACAGCTAAACACAGAGAACAAGTTTCTCTGGTGAGCAGCAGAGCTCATGAAGCCTGTTATTGGGCAAATCTGTGTCTTCAAATAACCTCCCATTCCTCCCCAGCAGGTGTCATTCCCTAGTTCTTTCCACTGGGGTTTCACAGCCGTGGGTGTCACACCTCTCCCTCTGCCTTCTGTTCCTGCCTCCCACATGGACCAGTCATATAGACTCCTGGTTCTTCAGTGTGACAAAAATATGTGTTCATCCCTGTAGAGTTAAGTTACTTGGAACAAACTTTCCGTCTACAAATGAACTTTGAACAAATTTTCCTTCTACAAATTCTTTTGGGAGGATTAATATCACCAGGTGCGAGTATTCTTACATTTTATGTTTTTAAAATAGTGGCTTCATATTGAAAAATTATAAGTAATTTTGTGACAAGAATCTGAACGTTGCACTGTGTTTGCTAATCTTCAGAATCTTGAAAGATTTGAAGTAATGGGTCTTAAACTTATGTGGTATAAAAATATTTTTATATATAAAGCAACACAAACAAGCATTTTGTATTTTATTTGCCTCTGTACTAATGTTTAATAATGACCAAAGTGCATTCTGGATTTTGGAAGAATGTATTACTGGAGCTTTAAGAACATACTATATTTAGTTTCTCATGTGAAAACTTCAGCTGTATCTGATCTGTTTCTCCTTTCTGTGTTGTTTGATGTTGAGATTGTTTTTAAAAATTAAGTACATTTTATACACAGTTTTTTCCAAATTATGGTACAGACCTACACAGAACTTAATTTTGCACAAAATATATTTAAAAAAAAAAGAAAGGACAGCAGGAGTTCTATGGGTGATCAAAGCTAAGGCTGTTGCTTTTTACAGCCTGTCATTATTACAAAACCATTCTTTACTCTAGAGTGGAATTATTTTTAGAAATGTGAAATAGTGAATATATGACTTTCATTACTTTTAAAAATAAAGGAGGGAGAGAAAACACTGCAGTTTTGGTTGAAGGTGAAATTAGTTTAACCATGTATACCTCAGCAACTAGCACTGTGCTGGATTGTTGCACTAACAAATGGCGGCTTGGGGAAAGTAAAAGATTTTTGAAATGAAATTAAAAATAATAAAAACCTTTATTTGCTACCCTTAGGTATATTCATTATGTTAAAAAATGAGAGAGATTTATTCTCCATCCCTCAATGTGGAAAGTCCACTATAAGAGTAGAGACAAGTAGAAATATGGCAGATCTTGCGTGTTAACTGTTATTTTTTGCCACGTGTTTTGTAACTGAAAGTGTGATCAGGCTTGGAATAAAGCTTTCTATGGCTGATGGTAAAAAAGAAAAGAAGCAATGCGGTGAGCTATATCTTTTAGTAACATCCAGCGTATTTCTGAGTCTGCTTGTTTTGATTTAAATCCATATATTCTGTTTGAATTAAAGTGTGTTTGGGAGAGAAATCTGGTCCACGGAATGCAAATGGTGGTTGTCAGAATTGCACCTTATTGCAAGAACACAAACCTTCAGACACTGTTAGTTATGCAAAGGAGTCAAATTTTATTAAGACTACTGGACATGCAGCTTCCAAATAACGGTTTCTATTTTCGAAATATTAAAAAAAAATTCAGTCCTATTTCACCAGGATTTAAGGTATCAATTTTAATCACCTTTTTGACTGTCATTATGTCACAAGGTATCCTTCCATGTACAAATCAAAATACGAACAAACTAAAGTACATACTGAAATCAAAGTGAAAATGACAGAAATAATATGTGATAACTTACATATTTTTATCTATTTACTAATTAGTGAAGTATTTTCTAACAGAAAACTTTTATTAACAGCTCTTGAACACCCATTTTAATTAGCTTCATTTTGCCTTTTCAACAGTGTAGTGTTTGGACCTCAAACTTGTCCTGCTAGTTCTATGCCCATCATGACCCCTGATAACTGGGCAGCTGGTTACACTGTTCTTTTGCTCACCTTCTAAGCTTGTTCCAAATGTAGGCTATTTACAACTTAAAATTTCTTTTGCCAATCATGAAAGACACTGCATGCATAGAGAAATTAACTTCTGAGAGCCATTCTTTTTAACATCTGTCTCTAGGTGACACTCTAGTGTGCCAGAATTCTCAGGTACTGCCTGAAAATGTTATGCATAGTGTGGGTTTCCTCAGTCCAGACCCCATCTGTGTCTAAGTACTCTCCAAAATAGTTGTGGAGCTGAAGATGATAGGACCAATGCATTGCTGATTACTGTCTTGCTTCAGATCATGTTCTATATTTATCAATTCTGTCTCCCATCCAATAGAAAATTCTACATGGAATCTAAGCAGCTGTCTGTGTTCAGGCACAAACTCAGCATATGCTGTGTTCTCTGTCTTACACTGTTGTTACAATTGGGAAATTCAGATACCTCCTAAAGAGAGAGCTGTATTTCTACAGCTCATAGCATGGAGCTAAATTTGCGTGTATCCTCCTGAGTGCCACATTTGGAATCTGAAGGGACGCAAGATCTTTCAGAAAACCGGAGAAGTGAATTTTAGGAGGTTTTATCTGTGTGCTGCCTGCTTAACATACCATTGCAAACCTATTTGTAAGTTTACTGTCTCTGGTAGGGTCCAGTGAGCCTTTCAGTGTGCAGATTACATGTTGTAAAAACCAAAAATAATTTTACAACCCTTTACAACCCCAGTCATGATGTTACCTCAGCCTGGTCTGAGCCAGAATAGAACAGCATAAGTTAAAGTACAGGCAAATGCAGAAAGATACTTTAATAATTGGATTAGTTCTTCATATTTTCTTCTGTGGATGGGGCATTTAAAACCCTTTGGTAGCTATCAAATTTAGTAACTTCCAAAAATTTCTCTGGACTGTGAGCATATTTCATTCCAGGTAATGCTTAAGGATATTACGGGTTCAAATTTCGAAGGTCCACCCTTGGCACCCAGCAGCATACAGTAGAGAGAATTATCTTTTTTACAGATGGTGATACTAGCTGGTTTTTTTACTGGATACTTCAGACTCCAAGGCATACAACTTGTCTGTTGGAGGGAAAAGGAAGGGAAAAGGCTGTTGGTACTGCTGCCTCCTTAGGTAGACTTTTGTTATCAGTTTCTCAGCATTCTTGCTGGAATGTAAGAGAGGACTTTGAAGGAGGAATACATGATTCTTTGTTCTTAATCCATAAAGCAATCTTATTCTTATTTCATGACTGCACAAAAATATATCTGTGTTGGTGCAGGAGATAGGGAAGCAAATCTTTTAGTCATAAATAGCAACTGACAAACTGTATGGGGAAAGTAGTCATCTTTTCCAGTGTAATTCTTCCAAGACAGCAGAGGAAATCATCTTGAGAAGGTGCCCAGGTTGTTTGTTTTGTTTAAAAAAAAAAAAACCAAAGCACCACAACAATCTTCCCTTGTACTGTGGCTTTCCTCCCAAGTATACTGCCTTCTTACCTTGTCAGTCTTAGGAAAACTAATCAGTCTCTGCTGGGTTTTCAGGATCCTGTTTTGCTGACACTTCCTTTTCCTGAAAATCACCAGTGTCTTGTCATTGGTGATGGATGGAGCCTGGAGATGTCCTTTGAAGTTCCTGTATGAGTTGTGTTCAGCCAGGAAGTGATTTTGGCAATTCTGCTGGGCCTTAGGGAGTGTCTCATCCTGGAGTCAAAAATATTTCTGCAAAACAGCTGGAAGATACCTGTACTTGTATGTTTGTGACTGGGCTAATAGAGATGTCTATGTCAGCTTTGCTCATTTTATCTGCTCCTTTTGCCTATTGCCTTCCTGATTGAGCAGATACACCCCCCTGGTGACAGCAACCAAACAGCCTTCTTGGGAAGGGGGAAATGTTCAAGGTTGCCATGGGCGGTTTGTGAGAGGGATAACTCAGGAAGGAAAGGGAGTCTGATACCTCTGATATCTGGAACTACTCACCCACTTCTGGTGACAATTCCACTGTCAGAGTTGAATATCTGCATTATTAAATACAACTTGTGAATGCAGCATTGCTCGGGGCTTGGTGGAAACAAGATTTCCTCCTTACTGTCTCAAGCGATCAGTCACTGCTAACCTTGAGTCTGGCATGTGCATGTTCTCTAGATATACAGGCAGCATTGAGAAGGGCCTTCATGTGAAGCCTTTTCCATAGAAAAAGGACACCAAGATCTTCCCTGTAGTGTGCTGCTGGTTCCCCTGATAAGGACTGAGAGAGGACAGAACCTGCAATGGACATTTCAGGGATAATAACAAAAAACCTACAGAAATCACTGAGGAAGCTGCAGCTGGTCAAATTGTCCTGGTCAAATTGCAGGCTGAAGGCTGTGTCAACCCATGGCTGTAGATAACTGCGGCTTACCCAATTCATCCTGCCTGATACTCTGTCAAGTTTAAGGCAGATCGAGCTTTCTGACAACAAGGTATCAAGATCTTGCTTTAGTGCCGTCATACCAAAGACATGGAGGCTTACCTATGGAGTTTTATCTATAAGCAGGTATGTAAGACCATGGATTTTAATTGTATATTAATGTGAAAGCTCAAGCCACATTCTGACTCCCAACTTGGTTTCACCACTGAAAGTTTGCACTATGGCAATAGGAATAAATATGAAAGGGCAAAGAAACCAGTTTGTTTAGTGCCATCTGCCAGTATGAGCTCGTCTTTTGAGAGTTTCCCCCAGTTACCTTTGGTACATGTAGGCCTTAATGGAATGTCTGAATTATGCAAATGTAAAAGATCTCTATAGAGTTAATTCAGATTATTTATTTTAGATTAAGCATTGGAAAGTCAATATGTACCTCAACGTATTAGAAATAACTCTCCCAAAGTGTTATTAAATAATATAATTTTTTTTTTTAATTTATATTTTTACCTTTTTCTTCCCTATTTTTTCCTCTCTTTAATCGTTTTACACTTGAGCTGACACTTGCCATCTTTAATCAAAGTTTCAGAAATCTGAAGTTGCTGCAGATTTAGTTTCATGATAAAAAGTCAATTCTCTGGGCTGTAAGCTGTGTCTCCTGCTATCAGTAATGGAATTCTCTGGAGAGAGAAGTCAAGAGAGATTTTCTTTTCCTTTCTAGATCTTGAGACATGAAGCTACAACATTGAGTATGGACATAAGCACCTCTGGTAAAATAAATAGCACAGATGGCTGGCCAGACTCAGTTTTTCCAGTACAACTTTGTATAAGTTTATGATCTGGAGTAAGAAATAACGTCATGCTGCAGAAAGATTTGTCCATTTTACTTTCTGTTTTTTTCCCCTGTGTTTGATTATTCAATTCAAGCAAAAGAAATCATATGCACTTTTGGGAGAAGCTCCCCAAAATATTCCATTTCTTACTGATTAAATTTATTACCTCAATCTCTGTTTAAAAATGACAGTACTTTGTGTTTAGGCATGCTTGCATTCTTAAACACCCCCAGCTTTTCAAATCCTGCCTTTACAAACAACTCCTGCTCCTTGAGTATGGCTTTTTTGGTAATGAAATTTTTCAGGAGGTGGCAGCCTCCTGCCCATATCACTGTCCAAGCCCAAGTCTCGAGACACATGGTTATGAATCAAGTGAAATCTTTTGCTTTTGCTCTGTATTGTGCATGTGAATAGATGGGAAGTGAATTACTTGGCTAATTGAAAAATGCAGTTAAACAAATGGCACCCAAGTGGAAGTTGGCACTAAAACAATGAATTTTGGTGAAATAGTTGTTTGCTGTGTGAAGGAGCACTCCAGTATTTCATTAAACCATCTCTGCAATAGTGCTCATTGGGATCAAAGACAACAAGCCTAGAGATAAGGATTTGATCCTGGTGAAAGGTCACTTTCCAACAACTCTGCATGCCCTGCTCACTATTGGCCATGATAATGCACTTTGTGTAGGGCTGATTGGCCTGAGCTGTCTAAAAGTTTGATGCCAAATTGACCCAGGGCTTCCTTGACAGTCTCTGGAAAGTCACATTTACCTTTAGAGGGAAATTTGTTGATTTTTGACACTAATTTTAATGATCCTCTGGGATATTTCTCCCTTGAGTGTAAAAGGAAAAGAATCTGGATAATTTAAAATCAGATGCAAAAATTTTAGCCACCTAACTCAGGGGATTTCTTGTGTATGACTTTCCTGTATTGTTTTGCAGTGAGGCCTTCAGAGTTCACAGCTGTGTCATTAGTTCAGCTGCCACTGGAAAGGAAGACATTTTTTTCCTTTTCTTTTTCTATTTTATTAGTTTTCTCTTAGAAAAGCTTTCCAAATGTGAATTCCATAGTCTTGCAGCAGCACTCAGATCTCTCCCTGCACTGTGAACCTGCAGCTGGTGAGTTGCCCACCTCTGTACAGCTACTGATCTGTAAGGCAACACTCAAAACAGGCACAGCTGGTACCTGAGTACCTGAAGAGATCTGTGTCTTTATTTCTGAAATGAGTAACTTGAAGGATGCGTAAGATCAGCTCT
This sequence comes from Manacus candei, assembly GCF_025592945.1. Lineage (NCBI taxonomy): Eukaryota > Metazoa > Chordata > Aves > Passeriformes > Pipridae > Manacus > Manacus candei. The sequence continues at coordinate 713,190 of NW_026138111.1, read as the reverse complement.
GAACTTGACTCCAGACATGGGGAAATGCAGCTCCTGTTTTGGCAAGGAATTTTAGGGGTAATGCTGCTTTCACTCTTTGCGTGTTACATTGGAAATCCCTTATGGCAACGTTGCTGCCAGATGTGAAGGTGTGATGCCGTTGATCTCTAAAACCCATCCAGAAGCAGAGCCCTCCCTGCTTGGCCAGGATCCCTGTGCAGAGCAGCCACTGTGATGTGTGTCCTCTTGGCAGCTGGAATCAAGGGTACCCTGTGCTCAAAGGGAGTAGGGGTGACAGAGACAAGGCTTTCCATATGTTTCCTGTGTTATCTTCAGGCTGTAGATTTGCAGCTGAGCCAAAGATATTTCTCAAATGCCTTTGCTGGCTGACCTAAAAGTGTTTGCAGGGCAGATGAAAACAGCAGAAAAAAATCTCCAACTCGCAGAGGGGGGAACCACTGACATTTTACCCCTGTCCTTCAGCAAGGTGTCCTAGTTCCAAGTCTTTTGTAAACCTGTGCTAAGTTAGACTGCTTCTAAGTGTATTTGGTGAGTTATTTATTAATCCACCTTATGTAGATGGCAGAAATAACTTCATAATGACCCCTGGAGACTGATGCTGGAGCCCTGTTTCTGTAACAGGCTGTGGCCCCCAGCACTCATACTGTTACTATGCAGGCAAACACAGCAGGAAGAGCAAAATATGATATTTAATCTGCATTTCTCACCTCTTCTTTGTTCATCACTTTTGAAGCAATAGCTCTTAATAGCAGATAATCTGAACTGAATATAATGAGACAAACCTATTCCTACTGATATGAATGTGGATGTTACCATGGAACAAGGCCTTTGGTCAGTCTTTTCACTCCTGTGCTGTCGAGGGGTTTGACTGTTCGCAGCTCTTGCCAGCCTGTGCTGTGACTTGTTTTCACTGCTTGTGAAGCTGGCTTAAGCAATTCCTGTCTCTCCTGAGTGCCTCTGCACATTTTTGCTGCCATGCTGCTTGCTACTCCAACCCACTTGTGGTTTTCTTTTAACACAATTTATTTCAGTGTTGTTTATACCCTGAGCATTTGGTACTGTTACAGCTGCACAAGCAATGCACTGTGGTGAGTGGGTGGAAGCTGGATTTTTGGCTGCAGAAAGCATATTGTGTGGCTACAAACAATAGGGATCATTGGCATCAACCTTGAAATAAATAGGAGCCATTGAAATGATTGAAATGGGATTAATTCCCATTGTGTATAGAGTGTAATTAATACAGTGAATGCAAATAATGTAGATGGCCAACAATTTTGGCCTTGAGGTGACATAACACTGCAGTTAGGGACTGCCATAATTTCCTATTCTTCTTTCCCACACATATGTGCACATTGTGAATTTCAATTGCACCACAAATCCTGGCTTTCTAGATAAAAATAAAGAATTAGAAATTCAAAGTACGCAAAAGAGTAATTGCAAAATAATTGTTATAACTTTGAGGAAACAACAGATGTTTCACTTGTTGCTGCAATTCTCTGAAGGAGAACTAATTTTCCAAGCATATCGAGTACATGCTAATCAGAAACATTTTTCTCTATGCAGCAGCATAATGGTGTTCCTGAAAATGTTCTTTGTGTTGGCTTAATAATGCACAGCCAAAGAGTGCACTACTGGGACTAGCATAGCAGCTTTTGCCACTACCTTTATATTTTGTTTCTTTCAAATTCTCTTAACTGGGCCAGTAAGCTTTCTTGAAATAAAAGGCAAAATAGATTATTAATGCTTGAAAATAACATTTAAAACACCCCATGAAGGTAAGGAGGGTTTCACTGAAGATTGGATTGATGCCTTGTTGAAGTTACTACTGATAATACAGATTTAACACCTGGAGCTCACAGGTGGAGAATATACTGAGAACCACAATGCTCTTTTCTCCAGATCTTGTGTTTTGAACCAGCTCCTTCTAACAGCAGCTGTGACTTCTGCTCATCAAGATACCAGCCCAGCTCTATAGAACTAATAGTTATCACTGCAGTACAGGAAAACTATGTAGATTAGATAATTTGGGTAGTGGTTGTGCTTTAAAAAAACATCTACTGACTTTAGATGCAGCTGCAAACAGGGTGAAGAGGATCCAGAATAGGACCCAGGAGATGATCAAGCCACCATCTACACCTGCCCTATGAGGAAAGACTAAAGGACTTAGGTTTCTCCTCCCTTGAGAAGAGAAGGCTCTGGAGGACCTCATCACAGTATTACAGTACTTAAGGGGTGGCTACAAAAGGGATGGAGGCTCTCTCTTCACAAGGCGCCACGTGGAGAAGACAAGGGGCAATGGGCACAAAGTGCCTATTTCAGCCTCAGATTTCCTTGTATATGCAGGTCTATGCTCCAAAAATGCAAAGGCTTTCATTTTATCAAAACACAAAACCCAAAGACAAAAACCCAACAAAGATCAACAAGCAAGACTGCAGGACTGTTAATTCCCTGTGATGCTACTCAAATACAGTTGTTATTTGAGAAAACATTACCAGAGCCTTTGGGATAGAGTTGTGAGGGTATGCACACGCAGAACACTCCTCTGCTTGGGGCTGCCGCAGGCTGAGCACGGGGCATTCTGTGTGCAGGCACTACAGAGTTATCAGCTAGAAGCACCATTTCTTCTTATTCTTTATAAGAGTATTATTCTTCTAAGAATATTCCTATTCTCAATATTTCTGTGCTGTACTAATGCACTTTTCTTAATACCAGCAGCAGGATCATCTGGTTATGCCTGTGATACTATTATTTTTAGTTGATGTTGTAGAGACAAAAATCTTAGTATCAGGTTGCAAATTTTTACTTGAAGGTACATTGAAGTCCTGCCTTTTTGGCTTAAGATGTCGGATTTAGGCAGGAGTAAATTATTGAATGTTTGAAAACTATAGTTTTGCAAATAGTTATAGCCAGCATCAATATAACCAAACCCAAAGGACCAGAGATATCCTGTGTGCAAGTGTCCCCAGCATGATTTAAACCAGGAGCTCTGAGTTTTCACAACCCTTCAGGTGAACGGTGTATCAGCAAAACAAAAGTAAGTACATGAAGTCACACAGGCTGTTTAGGCTTTACTCCACTCAATAATAACAGACTTTTTTTCAATATATTTAGAAATTTTGCACACTCCTCTTTGAATAAGCCATCGTCAGCTGACACTGTCTTTTAATATTTGCAGGAGATGCTGGCTTTATGATGGAGTGATGTCTTTGTGTGTGAATGAACTTGGCAGGGAGAGGAATCATGATGTGGTTGGGAGGAGCAGACAAATGGATTGCTGAGACACAGGAGAAGGAGAAGTGTGTGCTGGGTGCATGGGGGGAGAAGAAAGAACAAGACCATTTCCTTTTGTTCTGTCACAGGTTACCAGAGAGAGAAGATCACCACCTCCCCCTCTCCCTCTGAGGAAGCTTTAGACTGCCATGAGGTCACCCCTCAGCCTTCTGTTCTCTAGACTGAACAAGCCAAGTGACCTCAGCCACTCCTTGTGCTCAAAACATTTCCCCATGTTGGTTACCTTTCTCTGGACACTCTGGACGCTTTATATTCTTTTTATATTGAGCCTTCCAAAGCTGCACACAGTATTACAGGTGCAGTCATACCAATGCAAAGTGCAACAGGACAATCACCTCCCTCGACGGGCCAGCGATGCTGTGCCTGATGCTACCCATGACACAGTTGGCCCTTTTGGCTGCCCAGGCACACTGTTGACTCATATTCAACTTGCCATCAACCCAAAGCCCCAGATTGCTTTCTTTGTGGCCAGGACTCTGGGAGTCAGGGAAAGCTCACATGGCATGGAGAGGGAGAAGATACCATCCAGAGGGCTGGTATTGTTTTTAAAACAATCCTGGAATGCTCCACCCTCTTGTTAATGTGTCAGAGAGACATGGGTGGCACTTCTTGCTTTTTTCTATTTTCAGCATTAGCACTGGTACATCTATGGGTACTTGAGCCATGTACTAAAACATATGGCAAATTACTTGCCCATATGGGTTTGAAGAGAGATGTGTGTTCAGCAGCTGAAACCTCAGAACAATCAGAAGACGAGCTTTGCATTCCAAGCTGGAGAGCAAGGCAATCATCTCATATTGTCTAGACTTTGCTCTCTCTGTCATTTTTACATATTTTGCAGTGATTACATTCATTTCCTCTGTCTTCCTTTCTGCCAAGATCTATCTGTAACTTAGAATCAGTGAAGATAGCCTTTCATATTCATGGTATTAGTCACTGTGAGAATATTTGGAGCAAGCACTTCTGATGCCCCCATCCATTTTTGTTATGGTAAATTAATCCCATTCTGGGAAGGTGATGGAAACTGGTTTTTTTTTTTTTGATTTATCTATGCAGATATCATAAATGAAATAAAAAAAAAGCCATGAAGCCAATGTTTTAAAATAATGATTAATCTCATTTTTTCTAGAAGATATATTATCAGGCAGATATGACAGAGAAAAGCCATTACTTTGGCTGTAAAAATGTATTAATTAAAGGACTGTGTCACAACAAAAAAATGAAGACAAACTTAGTACAAAGTAATTTTCATTAGAAACTAGTGAAAGTACAGTTCTTGACTAGGTGGACTTAAGGTTTAATGTTATCCTTTTCGGTTTGGTGATGTTGATGGGATTTTAAATTGCTCTTGACAAATTTGAGTAATATTACCTATATTAGCAAGCTGTCTGTGAGCAGGCGAGGGAGAGTACTTAAACAATGGTGAAACCTCCTAAAACAAGGAAGGGCTGGAAGGTGGACTTTAATGAAAACCTCTGGATTCCTCATGCTTCCTCAGCCAAAGGGAAGAGTATCTTACCTGAAAGTGTTGATTGAGTTGTGCTTTTCTTTTGCCTTGGGCTGAAGCTCAAAACCTTGGTCTCAATCACCACTTTCCAGTGTAGGGAGTAAGGAAAGTTTCCCTACTGTCTTAGAGTTTGGGCACCAGTTTATCAAGCAGATAAAATCTTTGGTATAGCAGGAGCTTGGTGGTTATTGGTGTTTGAGGGAGCAGCGAGCCTCTGAACGGGTGCCATGGAGCTTGAGTTCAACTGCACGCACCCTTCTCCCCAAATTCATTATTAGTTGTTTCCTTGAGCTGGAAATCTGGGAATTGATCTGGATTTGCTCATGTAATTGATCCATATGTTGCTGTCTGAGCAGGTAGTTCACTTCCAGCTGTCATGAAATCCCAGTCTGGTGTGAGGCTTGGGAAGCTGCTGTTGTTTGAGGGGTGCTTTGAGTCACCAGAGCAAGGCATCAGCCTCAGCACTTGATTCACACCCCAAGTTTCTGCAGGGCCTGACTGTGAGAGAATTGCACGACAGCTGCCCCTTTACATCCATGTGAGGAGACCAGACCCTTAAAGCTCTGGCTGGTGATTAAGTGATGAAGGGTAGACTAGAATTTATCTGCAGATCTCTGCCATGATTTGCACAGAACAGCTGTTCTTCATCCTCCCCTGCAGTGCCATGGCTTTACCCCAGCTCACCTGGGGTGCTGAGCTGCCCTGCTCCATCCTGCCTGCAGATGGGGACTGAAAACTACGTTTTGGAGGCACAGATGCTCAGAGTGTTGCAGTTCACTTCCAGAAGGCAATTACTCATCCTTTGCAAGCCAGGCTCTGCCTCCTCCTGAGACCAGCATTTCATGAAGGGGGGCACACAATGTTTAAAGAGCAGCAGTCCTTCCCCTTGAGCTGGCTTCCCAGGTTCTCTGCTGAGAAACTGAAGGAACCTGAGGACCAGCGATGGATAAAATTTATTAGTGCAGACTGCTGTAAGAAATTGGCTCAAATGTGTGGGACTGCATACAAATACACACACAGATACATGCATTTAGTGTGCTCTGGTTTATATATCAATCAGAAAATGCTGGATAAACAAAACCATGGCCAAAGTGTCTTTAATGTTGCCTATTCTGGGGCACAAAGCAGCAGGGAAGGGCAACTTGGCAAGCCTGCTTTTGATTTCATGTGAAGGGGTTATTTGGACTGCAGTTGTTACACTGGTAATCAGAAATGGCTGCTGTGCATCATGCTTCTAAGCTGGGGGGTGGTACTCTGTGGGTATTCATATTCCCAGCCAGCTCAGTTTCAGAGACATCAGGGCAGAGAGGAGCTGCAGGACTCCACACACCTGCAGCCACTATTTTGGTTTTGGATGGAGCAAATCTAGGTATTTGCATTTGAGAACGTGTTGAAATCCTGTGTGATACATAAGAATTACTCCTCATTTTGGGTAGAGCCAAGCAGGGGACTTGGCATGAGATCTCTGGCTTTTGTGTTCCTCAACTTGAAGAGCTAAAGTAGCCTGGTACTCTGCTGGGGATGTTTCCCCTGCACTAGAATAAACCAGGCACCTCAGCCCATTTCTCTTCCAGGTTTATGTGAAATTCTGTCCACCTTGAAATAAAAGGTTTATGTTTGATTTCAGTGGAGCCAAGTTTTCACTTTTATTTCACAAGAGGTTTACTCTGATTTATATGATTAGGAGTTTTATAAAACTTATCATTCTTGCAAGGATTTTTTTTCCCATTTTAGAAGCTTCCCAGGTGGGGAGGGACAGACACGCCCATAAATTATGCCTCTAAGATGAGGATGTTTCTGTGACTGTAAGCAATAATACTGATAAACAGGGAGAAAACTGACAGCTTTATGCTGCCTTGCATGCCACTATCAAGATCTTAGAGAGCAAATATATGAACAAGAACATGCCCAGGAAAACGTGAACTCCTCAAATTTAACAGTACAATGTCCATGTCGGAAGGGAAGTATGCAAAGGGGGTTAATGCCACACTGAGTTTTCTTCTGTCTTGAGTTCACCCTTATGTCTTCCTTCTCCCAGATTTTCAGACTGAAGGTTTATGATATGTTGATATCAATAGGCTTATGCCTGTTGATACTTGCAGAGTTTTGGTATATAGATAATTAAAGAAAAAAATTCAGGTGCATACAGGCATTTCTTGTATTGATGTTAAAGACCATAGAATGAGCAACATTGGACCTTTGCCTCAGCTCCCACAAAGAGCTGCTGCAGGACAGCAGTGTCAGGATGCTGGTGCTGCAGCTGTCCTCTAGTTCCTTAGCAGGGCTGAAACCCCACATTTATCATTGATTCTCTCAGGTTTGTGAGTCTTGGCTTTACTGAGCACCCTGTGTGCTTGCATTGCAAGGTGCAGGTCTCTGAACTCTGGTAGTGTCAAACGTTCTTGTCCCAGGGGAATGACATCACAGAAGAGCCCTACTGGATGCAGGCTGCCACAACCCATTCCACAGTCATACTTGTGAACATTGATCTTGTGACTTGCCCCAAAGTCTCTTTGTTTTCTTCCTATCTCCTTGGTGCCTCTGAATTCCCACCTGGATCACTCATGCTGGGCTTTACAAGCTTTACAATGGCTTTGGTTAAATACTGAAATCTTTTGCAACACTTTGTTATGTTTTATGAGTTCCTGAGAGACTGAATTTCCAAAGCATTTTTTGTTGAACAGCTCAAACTTTAAGTCCCAGCTGTCTCTCCAACTTGTAGTCTCACTCCAACAGCAGTTACTGCCTTTGATCATCAAAATTTCTATTATGCTACTTGATTAAAGGTATTCAGATCTCAAGGTGAGAGCAGACAGAGATTTACATTTGAAGTGATTTATTAACCTGCTGTAATTTAAGGTCATGCTAGTTTCAGAATATTGTTAGTCCTTAATTTCTGTCTCTCTTTGTACTATCCAGTAACAGACAACTAACGTTGTTTAATTCAAAGGCTTTTTTGCTTCCTTGGAGGAAATATTAGAAGGAAACAAAAATGCTGTAGTCAGTAAAAGGGATTAGGAAAAAAATTACTTTTGAATTCCTATTTTCAAAATCCCTACATTACAAACCCAACTGATTAAGGTACCACCTAGGTAAGAAATAAAAAATTGCCTCCAGTGTGCCCCAGGTTGTATTGTACCCTTTATGTGACTTACTAAGTAGCAATGGAGTGTCTAAGTGAGCTGTGAATGGTGCAAGTAGGTTGTAACTACAGTCATTGTTAGGTAGTGCTGCAATCTCCTTTTTCTTATGATATGAAAAATCCTGGATGGGCTAATTCTGGAGTAGACAAACATAGTTCAGCTATGCATATCATGAGCATAATATCCTACTCTTCTACCAATGTCACTTTGTGGTGCAGGGGGCATAACAGGTATAATTAATTTGTCTGTTAAAACAGCTGTGTCATCCCACCCTTAAGAGGAAGGGAGCACCCAAGATTCATAAATGCTTATGGTCAAAGGAACGACAAAACTCAGAGGGTCTGCAAAAACTCATGAAGTTTTATTAGTAAATTACACACTTGGCATGGAAACTGGTATGTTAGTCCCTGATCTACTATATAAGCACGTGGCAGGGGGTTTTGGATAAAGTGGTAAGGTAAAAGGGAGTAGAAGAAAGGAAGAGATGAATTAAAGAGGGGGGAGAGAGAGATAGAGAGAGAAGGAAGTAAGTGAGGAAGGGAGAAAAAAAGAAAGAAAGTAAAAAGAAAAAGAAAGAAAGAGAGAAAAGAAAAAGAAAGAGAGAAAGAAGGAGAGAAAGAAGGAAAGAAAGAAAGAAAGAGAAGAACGAAAGAAAGAAAAGAAAGAAAAGAAAGAAAAGAAAGAAATCACCAGTCCTGGTTCCAGCATCAGTGCAGCTGATGGGATGTCCAGGATCCTGGGGGCAGTGCCTGAACTTGGTGGGGGCACCTTTTTGTAGATAATATTCTCTACCCTGAAGAGGTTTCTTAGTTTTTATGCAAATTAGTTATCACATACAGTCTGTTCTTTCAGACCTTTCTGGAAATGGGTTGGGGGCTTTGGCAGTCTTGGGTGGTCTTGTTTCCCCTCACAGTCCATTCCCACTTTTCCGTCTTGTCCCTGCACTTGTGCTGGACTGTGTTGTTCTTGTCTCCAGCAGCCAGAAAAAGGATGTTTGTCCCTGGAAAGTGCTGCCCTACCTCCATATGTTCCTGTTCTCCAGATGCGTCTTGTTCTTTCCCACAGCATGTTATTTACCAACAATCCTTGTCTGTTACAGCCAACGATCCTTGGTTGGCTCCACAACCATCTGGCTATCAGAGACCTACACATGAACCCCTTAAATTCTGGGCTTCTACACCAGCCCCTAATCATCTTTCAGAAAACCAAGGAAGTTAAAGAGAATTTTAGTATTCAGGCATGGTACAGACGGTGCTTACTAAACACGTTTACTTTGTTGTTTTCATATGAGTCACCTTTTATTTCCCTGAGAATAGAATGATCATTTGATATACATAAATACAAGGTCATGATTACCCTAAGAAAAAAAAAATAATGCAAAATTTGGGTATCATGATAAAAAGACAAAATGATCCCAGTATGACAGAACATCAGGCCTTTGTGGCGAAACTCTGAACAGAGTTGTTTGTGCCACTGTTAGGATGTGGTTTTGTGAGCATGTGTGTGTATCTATGCATGTATAGCTCCTCTTTGCTGTGCCCTTTTTAGGCAGGGAAGTTCTGTTTCCTTTTCTGTTCCTCACCAATCCTACCACATGTGCTATGAGGTAGAAAAAAATTCTGCTTCTGTGTCCCCAAACGAAGAAAGGAGTACCCAGGTATCAATTTCCTCCATATTCTGTAAGAACCTGTTGCTATTTCTCTGACCCTGAGCTGTGGTCTCTAGGCATTGAATGCACATCACGGTGAAAAGCAGAACCATCTCTTTGAAAAAGGACACAGGATCTGCAATGCAAATGTGAACTTTGGAAAGAGAGACTGTAAGTTACCAACGTGACACCTTTGGAAACACATCACTAATTACCTGCTAGTTAGATGCACTGCAAAATATTCGTTCTTTTAAACCTGTGACACCCGCAGTTATTCACTCTTGTGTTACTTTCTGAGCACTGCACGTGTGTTCTGGGGCTGCATCAGGGCAGGCAGCATGTGGAGGGCAGTAACAGGCACTGGGAATTTCGATCTCAGCAGAAGTCCCTGGGTAGGAAGGTCTCGATTCTCAGAAGGGCCCGGTCACCTTCTTGCCTCATTAGTACTGGTGACAATCCTCTAAGTTGTCCCAGATTGGCAGAGCTGCAGCTCAGCTCCCTCCCGTGTGCCTGTGGGGCTGAGCCCCTGTCCCAACCTGGGCACCTGAGTGGAGATACACAGGGGCACACAGATAACAGAACAAAGAACTCCAGCTGAACTCTTGGGGTTTACCTACTTAGCTCCTTCTTGCAGACTGATCCTATAGATGTGCTCAGGACATGTGTGAAATTGAAGGCATCTGGGAATATTTTATTAGTCAGTGGAAAGGTTTAGATTTTCCGCAGAACAATTAATTAATTCCTAAAGGTGTTGGGCAAAATCTCTTTCTAAAAGTGCCCACTGGTCTCCTTTGCAAAAAGCCTGGAATGAGTAAGAGGAATGTAAATATCTAAACTTGGACATGATGAATCCTGCTATGTACTTGTATCCCACTAGTCTCTGGAGCATGGACTGAACCTGGGACACTAACATTCATCTTTCTAACCATTGGGCTACTGGGTATTCTTGCTCTCTCTCTGTATTGTATAAATGTTTGCAGGGGGTGAGGACTTGCCTTTAATCCATAATGACTGGTTGTGCCTCTGAGTATTGCAGCATCATCGAGTCATGGAGGGAAGCTGAAACGGAGAGGACACACACACACACACATTGCTTTTAAAATCCTGATTTTCTTTACCCAATGACATAGTAAAAGGTACCCTCATAGAGGCAGCTGCTTGGGCTGCAGTGGCAGAATGTGGCAAATGGGAACCTCAAGGACAGAGCTCTTTCTCTGCTGGATATGATGGAGGAACTTCTGCAGATACACAGCAATGCTGCTCATGTTAAAAGTAACAAAGGAGGTGATACTGGAACAATTATTTTCTCTCTTTGTCCTTTGACCCTGGTCTTGAAGGGTCCACAACTGCCTTTTGTGGCCCCTTGCTTCCTTTTTTGCACTGTCATCCTATGCAGGATATTCACGTTATGTTTTCAACTGTACCTTAAAATGGGTTCTTCCCAGTTCTTGGGACTAGTGATTGGTAATTTGTGCTTAGTGTTTCTCACTTTGGGATCCTGGTGCTACCCTGTTCCTTAATACATCTTTTGAGCAGTTCCTTTGCTGTCATTCGGGACATTTGTGCTTTCAGATCTTCTGTAAGTCTAAGTATAGACTTATCCATTGATTATGATTCCCAATATTGAATAAGGCTATGTGTCCTTTGAGTTGCTGACAGTGACATGCTACACAACATTAGTCAAAAAGTTTGTTTCAAAGCGGAAAGTTACTTAAAAAGACACAATGAACTCACAGAGAAGAAATTAGTGATCTTCTTGGTGGAAAAGTCTTATTGTTGAGAAGATGACTCCAGGTGGTGCTAGTCTGACCAGACACCTGGAAGATAGCAGCCCAGGCAGAATATCTCCTCTCTGCCAAAGACTCAAAATTTGACTTTTTTTTAATGAATTGATTTTCTCATACTACTATTATAAGTTTATGTAATTCTAGTTTTCTTTACTTTTTATAGATTGAATTGATTGGGTTACCTAAGCTGTAGGTCAGTCTATGTAACTGTGTTGCTGTGACTTGAGTTCTTATGACTTGGTAGTTTCTCCTGTGCCAGTTTTGTTCTGTGTTTTCATGCCCTGATTCCATTAGACATCATAAAATATCTGGTAGTTCCCTAAGGCCACATACTTACACAGTAATTTAAATAGTGCAATATTAGCTAATGATAAGACTTCTATGATTATGTGTATTATTTATGACTTAGAGGCCAAATTTTTCCCTTTTAAAGCATTTTGTTTTTTATTATACTGATGAATGACTTTTCTACTGAAAGACCTTAGAAAACACAATGTTTGCATTTTTTTCCTGGGTTATAGATAAAACAACTCTGCCTATAAATAACTTTGTATACAGAGCAGAAGAGCTTTAGCAGGGCCATGCCTGCATGGCTGACATACCCTACATGCCAGTGGCATGGTCCCACCAGCCTGGCAGCAAGCCTGCTGGGGGCTGGAGTGGCCACGAGGATCACAGGTCCAAGTTGTCCTTTCCCAACAGTGAGGCTGCGAGGAAGAGTCAGCACCAGTGATGGAGCTGCCCATCTCTCTCTGCCTTGGACATGTGTCTGTCCATGTGCAGGCATGTGCTGCATTCCAGAGCACTGAGCAACGGCAGCAGCTGCCCACTTGGTCTGACTTTACTCCCCATTTCCCACAGGGCAGCTCCCACCACTCCCGTATCCTATAAAAGCTGGCCATGGACAGCTTTTCAACATACAAAGGCTGGCTCCAACTGCAAGAAAAGGGAATAAGGGATGCCATTAAATGAATGGGTCAATTCATACTTTGTATTTCACATGCTACAACAGCCTTTTTGCTTTTTAGTCTATTACTTCAATAGAATCTTTTATAAAAGAACATATAATAGTTCCTTACTGTCCCTCAGGTTATGCTGCCTGAGGTTTCTGTGCTTGGTAGTTTGATGTAAAAGTAATTGCTACTGTTATATAGGGACAGCTCACACTACTCCACTTTGACTCATTTATTCCACCTGAGTCTGCAATGTTTACATGGCCAGTCCTGTATCAGGGGTCCCCAATCACTTTTCTGTGTTGGCTGGGTCACCAGGAGGCAATCCGGACCTGGATGGGGAAAATCAGCATCTGATTCTGCAGAGTAGTTCGCCCCAGGCCAGCCTGATCTTGGGCTGACGGTGGCAGAGTGGGACACTGCTGTGCATGTTGTTTACTGTGTCCTCCTGGTGCGAGGGAAATGTCTGGATTGAATGGGGAAATCGAGGGGGGTGGAGTGTCATTAGCCTGGTCCATGATTTATTCCCTTTGGACTTGAACAGCTGCATGAGCAACAAGGATTGCTGGGCCCTGCAGAGCACAGCACAGATGCCTGAGTGGGAAAGGCTGAAAAAAATAGAGAGCTCTGGTGGAATCACCTCCAGTCCCATTGCTGGGGTGTTTGCTGCAGCTAATGAAGCCCAGGGATTCTGGTGCTTATAAATCAAGCTGAAATATGAATAATTTTTATGCAATTTGCAAAACACTTTAACAATCAGTTTTCAAAACGCTAGCTATCAAACCTTCTGAATTTATTCCAAAGCCACTGAGTTTGAGAAGGAGCTGCTAATCAAAAAGCATAATGGACCTACAAAACTGTGAGGTAGAGACCTGCTTGTTAACCTCAGGGGACTGAAGGTATGGAGGGGATCAATTTGGGCTGCACTTGCAATTTTTATGTCAGAATGAAAACTGTTTAATATAGAGAGAACAAGATGAAAGACAAGAGTGGGGAACTGGGCAGAGGCTGCTTGAGGAGCCTTCCCACAGGGAGTGAGGTTACTGATCCTCCAGAGATGCTCCATGAGCAGAGCCTGGGGCCAGGCTCTTTCAGTTTTAAAGCTGATGTGAAGCTGATCTTGTACTGTGATGTGAAGTCAGGGCAGAAGTATTGCTGGAGCTACCCTCTTGCAGGAAGTGTGCCTTACTATAAATTAATGTGACAAAGAAATAAATAGTCTAGTTAAGGGGGCTGTACACCTGTACACTCTGTACAAAGAGTCTCAGTATCAACTGTGGTGGTTAGGGAAAGAGCTTTTGCTCTTGGCACCAGGCTAGTTTGGAGGCTTTTGCTGCTGGTGCTAGTTGTTGGGACGTGTCACAACATAGGATTTAGTGCCACATGCCCAGGGATGCAGCCCAGAGTTTGTGCAGCCCAGAGTTGTTACCCCTTCTCAGCTGGAAACCATGGGATGGTTCTCCAGGCTCCTGGGTGCAGGGGTCATGCTGTGGTGCTGGTGTGCAAGTCAGATGGGAAGGTGCTTCCAAAAAAGCTTTGTAACCCGCAGAAGCCACCATGGCACGGTGACATCGGGGCTTCTTTCTACCAGCAACCAACCTGAAAAACTGGGCAGTACCAGGAATATAGGGGACAGGAGGGGGCATTCATCTTTGCTGGGATGATATAAAAGAGTAATCAATTTAGCATTGTTTGTGATGTTCAAGGGTTGACAGGTACTCTGAAATATTCTGTACTAACACATTCCAGTGCTCCATGTTGCCTGTTGGGCTTATTTTTTAGAAACTTTAGAGTGAGTGAAGTGCTAATTGGAATAAGTGTTTAGTACATGGTGAGCTTTCTGGACTGTGCAAGGAAAGGTCTGATTTTCTTCCTGAATTAAGTAGGTACTTAACTCTAGCTCTTTATAGTTGCTGGTTTAGTGGCAGGGTGAACAATTTTCTGGTTTATGGACTGCAATTATTAAAGTACTTTAGTTAAAGCTCTTTGCATAGTTTTTAATCACTTTTGGAAAGTACTAACACCAAAATTCATTGATTCCATACATATGTATGAAAAGAAACTTCAGAGCCATGGGCAGTCCTGCTGCCTGGTGGCGGCAGGAGAGTTTTGGACTGCTTGAGGTGCCTGTTGTTGACTGGTTTCGAGCAAAGGGCAGTCCAGGAAGTAAAATCCACATTTCTTGTAGAGTGGTAGAAAAGCAGTGAAAATAATTCAGGTGGCTTCAGTGACAGCAATGACTTCAATTTACTGAGAGAGAAAGGATAGAAAGATGCCAGTGCCCCGATCTCACTCTTGATGTACCTGGGGATCTGCAGTTGCTCAGAACCTTTCTTCCAGCTTACAGCTGCAATGGGGCTCTCACCATAGGTCTGGGTTGACTTTCATATTTTAATTACTCCTTCCACTGCTTCCACATCTACAACATCTTTGGGTGGACAACAGAGCTGTCCCTTGGTGCTATGCACCAGTCCTAGGGCACAAAGATAAAGAGAAGCATCCCAGGGATTGGATTCTCAACCTTCCTACATTCCGGGAAAGTAATTGCTGCTGCCAGCCCATCATCGCAGTCCAAGCCCACTGCTGATGCTGCTCAATATGACTGCAACCTCTGGAGAAACTGGGGGATTAGTCTGTGTCTGAGGAGCCCATCAGCGTTGCCCTTGGAGGACAGTTTCCTCTCCTCTCCTTGGCACCAGCCCAGGCCTTTTACTTAAATAAATTAATTCTTTTCAGAAGTGTAATCACCAAAGATACCCTCTTGCTGTCCCCAAGACATACAGTGCTTTGTTGCAACATTTGTCAGGTTTAATAGATCACCCTTTTCAATTTTTCATGCTTGAAGGAGTTGAAAGGTCAGCATGAAGAAGAGCAGGTCAGCATGCGACCACATCACAGAAAGTCCCATCACTCCTTTTCTTTTTCCCCACACAATTTCTTGCTTATTTTTTTTTTTCAGTTTAAATGTCTTCTACATTTACAGCAGTTGATCTGTGGATGAACAATAGCTTTCTGGATTAGTCTGCATCCATATGTGGTTTTTTCCTGAGAGGGACAGCCATCCATCTCAGACATGGTTATTTGGGCAGTTCCTGAGTGGGAGTGGAAGATGATGCTCCAGGCCCCTGTGTGTGTGAGTATGAGTGGGTATTTGTGCACTTGTGTTCCTACAGCTGTTTAAAAGAGATACATTTATACCTTGTAAGCAAAACTCTTCTTATTGATTAATTGAACGGGCAGAGTGACTTACTGCCATAAAAGCACTAAAGACAGGAATGGCAGAACATAATTGTAAGATTGGCTGTAATTCAGAGATATTGCTTATGCTACTGTGTCTTGACAAGATATTTTGAAAAAAAAATTGCTCTAAGCTCAGGTGCCAGCTATGGAGATAAATGTGTGATCACGTAACTGTTGTTAGAAATACTAAGAAAAATATTGCAGAACCCTCAAGGCTGGGCTGAGCATGTGTACCCTGAGCATGTGCCACCAGGAGGGTGGTGGCAACACAGAGACTATGGGTACTTACTTGGGTGGTGGGGAGAGGCTGTTGCTCCAAGGGAGAGGACAGTCCTGAGTGCTGAGCAGGGGACCTGTGAGGGGCTTGGGGCACTGGTGATGTGCGAGCCCTGGCTGGAGCACAGCTGTTTCTGTCCAGATAGTGCATTGGATTTCCCTTTGGGACTGACGGCTAATTAAAGTGGGTCACTGTTTGGATGACAACTGTGAAGGTAAAGGTATTGTTTGGTTCTGAGAGTCTGCTTTTCTGGGCCTCTACACAGATAGTAAAAGAGCCTTGGGAGTCCTTGAGTATGATAGAGGTGACATGACACAGCCATGACAATTCTCTCCAAGTCCTCTATTAGTCATGAGAGCAGGCAGCGTGCCATGCCTCTGTGGCCTTTTTAGCAGCAATTACAGAAAATATTCTAGGCTTCAAGAGGACAAAGTGGGAAAGGATTCTTCTGGAGACTTACAGATGTGAAGTCAATCCCTAATGGGATCAGTCATCCCTCAGCAAGTCCAAAGCCTTCTCTAGCTTTGAGCTCCATGGCAGCATGCCAAAAAACGGTTCCCCTTCACAGCAAAGCTTCCCTCCAAGCAAGGAGAAACCTGGAGGGTGACATCCTCATTTGCTGAGGTGTTTTTTACTTATGCCTCTGCAGTTCTGGCTCTAGGTTTCTGTGGCAGCAGTGAGGTACAAAAAGAGTACAAAAGGCTAAAACAGAAATGTGCCTGCAGCTTTGCCTGTTCTTGCCTTTGTAAAACAAATTTAGAGACTTCCAGTAGAGATCACGGCATGTTGCATCCACAAAACCCAGCCTGAATGCTTGAATCATTATCACAACAGACATTTAGCAATGAAGATAAAACATTATTTGCACTTGCAAAGGTAGTTACTGGCTGCATGTAGAGTTAGTATGTCTAATGAGTAACCACCGGTGGTTTCTGGAGGACAAGGCAGGGCTTGGTTTGGGCTTCAGTGCAAGGTATTAGGTGTGTCTGTATGTTTATATAACACCCAGGAGCGTGTTAATGTCTTGGTGTGTAACTGGTCGTGACATCTCTTAGGAGAGGTGCGTCACATTGAGCTGCTGAGACGTGGCAGAGAGACGTTGAGAGTGACAAATGATGTCAGATGGTGACAGAGTGCCAAAAGAAAGAGAAAAAAAGAGGAAGACGAAGTTCTGAGGGACAGAAGGAGAAAATGAAGAATGGAAGATTTGATTTACTGAAAGGCAGCAGCACTTACCTTAGAGATATGATTAAAAACAAGAGCAGTGGGGAGCTGTAGAGGAAAAGAAGAGATTCAGAATAGATCTGGTGGTGCTGAGAGCACATAGGATATGAAGGGGGCTAAGTATGAGATGTTTGTGTTCAGCAGAGATGGCACTAATCAGATGGAATCTCGTCTTTGATGAAGATAAGCAGCTCTTTGGCAATGCTGATTGGCTGCACATTCAGATGAAAAATATCGGGGAAGAAATGGGGCTATGTTTGAACTCCTGCATCAATTCCTAGCAGGCAGCTATTTAGCTGGGGCTGAATTGTTGGCAGTCTTATCACTGAGGCCATGGAGTAGGTTGTAGCCCATGGACATATGTCCCTCCTGTTTAGAAGACCACAGTGTAGTGAAACAAGTGCAACCTGTTCTCTGTTGTCACTAAATGAAGAATGCTGTCAGTCCAGCAGCTTTCTGGAAGAGAGGATGGCATCTTTCGTGAGACCTTGTGGGAGTTATTAAATTTTATGGCTTTTTTATTAAACTTGTTTGAAAACCTGCTCCTCCAGACTCTGCAGTTTGTGTGGACTTCCTAAAGCAGAGAAACACCTGGAGAAGGAATGAGCCCCAGAGCCCACATTTGCCACTGATTAAGAAAAGGGCTGCACCAGCATCTCTCTATGGGGTTTTACCAAAACTTGTCCCCAAATGTGCATTGCTGATCATAGGTTGGTAAGCCTACTTACACTGCTGCACTGGAGTTTGGAGCAGAGAGTCTGCATCAAAATAAGCATCTATTTCCTTGTATTATTGCACAGGTATGAAAAAGAGAGATTAAAAGGGGTCACAGGAATGGCACTGCAATGCAAATGCTGTATTACTACGTTTAAAAGAGAAAAGATGTTATTAACAGAAAAAGTTAGATTGGATGAGGCTATATGGCTTCAGCACATTTGCCTGCCATACCTCTGGGTCTGAATTAGGAACACACTTGGATTTCGAGCCATGGAAATATCAGCTATTTAAAGAGCAGTAAATGTTTCTTTGAGTATCAAAGATGTTTCCTAATTGCTATGTGTTTATTGTAATGCAAAATGATGTTATTAGTTCAGCTGGTTGAAATTTCCTATGTGGAACATCAATCTTCTGAAAAACAAGGCTCTGCAGAAGTTGACTCAGGTTGTATGAAGGCAAATAATTATTTTTTGAAGAAAATTATACTTTAAGGAAACAGGAAATATTTATTTTTTCAAATGTCACATTTGTGTGAAAAAATATTGCTAGTTTTCCACATCTTACAGTGTCTACAGTCTGTAAACTGATGATTTGTTTTGCCTAACTGAAGGTAAGGAGCATTTTTCTGTTCTGTTCAATGAGGAGTGTATTCAGCCCCAGAAGACTGTCTGGTTACCAATATTTTTATACCCTTGTGGTGTTTTCTAAGACATTATCTCTGCAAAGTAAACTGGAAATGCACTTATGCCCCTTTCATTCAGCTTGTCAATAAAACCTTCCTAGGGCTAGTCAGAACTGCCAGATTTCTGTGGTAAATATGGTATATGCTCAGATTATTTTTTTATATAAAGTGTATGCTCAGAAGTTGTTTCTCAGAGCTGGGAGTCTGTCTACTACCCCTATGTCTCCTGGGACTGGAAGGAGAATAAGAGTTTAGGCTTCTCCACCAAGGAATACGTTTCTCTGTGTCTGTGTAGCTCATAGGCCTTAACTTGCATTTATGGAATTTGTTTGGTCACCTACATGTATATTCATAAATTGTACCATTCTTTGGAAATAAGAAATCAAAATGGATAATTTCCTTTTTTGTAAGGCAGTAGCTAATTAACTCTGCTTATATGCATGAAAATGATTGTTTCTCAGGGTAACACTTGTTACTCAAAATTAACACAGACTATATACAATTGAAAAAAGAAAGATTTTTGGATATATATTTTATTTGACAGTGGTTTAGAATATCATACAGTAAACAAGATTTCTGTAAAAGTTAATTTATCCATAGTGGTGCGTTTCATAAAAATAGTTGCTCACTTACAGCCTTTCTGTGACTATTAATACATGGAATTATATTTATAGAGATAGAGCTGTACAGGGTAAATTCACAGCTAACACTACACAGAAATATTATTTGGAATGGGGTTTAGATGATGTGCTGTCTTCACAGGTTATCGATTACAGCCGCATAAAGCAATTACTGCACAAGGAGTAGCTGTGAACTGTGCAAATTAGAGTTTATGCAAGCATAATCTCAACTGTTTTTCAGATTTCATTGTTTGCTTTCTTTATACATAAAAATAAGATACTAGGACGTGCATCTACACTACAGAAGCATTGTCCAAAATCAGATTCAATAAATTAATGGCAAATTATATTGGATTCTAGTTCAGGAGATAAAGATTTATTTTTAAAGATTTATTTTTTTCCCATTAAATAAGAGTTTTATAAACAGCTACATGGACTTGTGCTTTTTTAGAAATTATAAATGGATTTTTCTTTCTAAAAAAAAAAGTTTGAAAGCTGCAAAATCCTTGACTTGAGGCTTTTCAAATAATTGGACAGGAAGAAACATGTCTATAAATTTCACAGTCCAGTGCAATGTTTGAGACATACAGTAATGTGCTAATTTCTTGGAACAAAGCCAATTTCAATCTAGTTTTTCAGCAGAGCATGTGAGGAACTAAGATTGCTAGTGAACAATAATTTTTAAATACGAATTTTTGACAGTACTTAGCTTTATGATTTTTTTTTTTTAAATTACCAATGTATTATTGCCCAGGATTTTGTTTTAATTTTGACAGACGAATAAGCATATGCACACTTACACAGACACACACGCATCTTTTTGAAACAAGATAATGACTGATTGACTGAACTCGGAGTTATTTCCTGTGAAGGCAGACTGGAATGTTTACCTGGCACTTAAGGCTTGAAATTCAAAACAGACAAGCAATAAAGATAAAACAAAACGACAAAAAGAAAAAAAAAATTGAGAAAGGGAAAAAATGATAAAATGGAAACCATTTTAAAAATGGAAATATATTGAATTTACTGAATGAGGACACCAACAACTGTATTTCAGAAACCAGTCTAATTATTGTTTACATGTGCCTGAAAGGCACCTGCTCTGCCAAACTGAGGGGATGAAAGGTGACAGTGTCCTAAATAAATGTGGATGAGTATGAAACAAAGCACTGTTGATAAGTGATGCTATCATCTTCTGCAGGAAGGAAAGGCCTTTCCTTAAGGAAACGGCAGCTTTTTCTCTGTAGCACTCCTCCTTTCATTACAAGGGCCTTGCAGACATCTGGGGTTTGAGCCTGACCAATTGATTTGTGTGCTACCTCACAGTACTTGGGGAACCTGTAATAAATCGCTTTTGAGAATAATTTTCAAATACAACTCCACCCTAACTCCTTTCCAATGTACAGAAACATGGTTTGTTCACAAAAATGGCAGTAGAAATGATATCACAGAAACTAATCCACTGGATTCCCCACTCCTCCCTTAACGCCCAGTGAACTATGCTACGGGGTACCACGTGGACTATCCCAAAGCGTTAACAGTGGAGACGTGTCATGGGCGTACAGTCCCGAAAGATGCTTCAAAGAAACCCTTTAACCCCTGTCTAGATATGTCGAGAACAATTTATTTACAACATTTTAGCTCCACGAAAAGATCCTCTCTCGCTTTCAGCTTGCTCCGTGCAGTTTTGTTTAAGGCGATGTTCCAGTTTGTGATTGCTCTAACTTGTTCCAGTTTCTTGATATAAAGTTTGAATGAAATCCAAGTCCTTCATGCAGTGGGAAAAAAATGCTAAAGCTACACTGCACTATCCTTCTCTGATGTACTGTCCTTCATAGTGTTTTGGTTTCTTCCATAGCTGCCAAAGTCCCTAAAATGGAACTGGGACTTTAGGGTCGATTTTAAATCTCTGTGTTGACTATATGCTTTTGAACTTATTAGATACTGTGCACATTGTCATGGAATTACACACTAATGTTTTCATTCCTCAATGCTTTGTGTATATGTGTGATAGTTAAAATAAATTAAAACAAACCAATGTGAGACAAAAACTAAGAAGAATGTTCTGCGTCAGTTTGAGACAGTTAGAGGGCAACAGTCCCTTGCTTATCTGCTCATGGCAGAAGTACCAGATTTCAGGACGCTAGGTAGCTTATCTGAGCCAGGGATTTTCCATGGCCCTGGGGAGACCGTTGCCTTTCGAACTGTGGTGTTGGTGCTGCGAGTGCTAATGGAGTGGAGATGTCCCTTCCTGGGGAACTCGCTGGGTTTCCCATCAGGCTCCCTCTGGCTGTGGTCCATATCACTTCCAGGCGAGCTGCAGCGGTTGCTACTGTACGTCTTGGTAGCACCTGTATCGATCTTGACATGGTCAGGTGCTGCAGCTGACTTCTTCTCACTGATGTTTGTGGATCTGTGATCTTCTTTTTTGCTAAGAGATCCTCCTCTCTTGCTTTCTGGCTTCCTCAGCCTCCCAAACTGTTCATCACTGCTGGTTCCAGCACACACGTGCTCTCTTGCACCAGCCTCGATCATAATGCTGTGTCCCACCGCTTTGCTTTCTGAGGTGGGCCTGCCACCATCAGTGGTCTTATTTTTGCTTTCTGAATATCCTTTCCAAGAAGCCTCTTCATGCTTTGACCTGTCTACCTTTTTAGGACTTGCTGACCTTTCTCTTTGTTCTCCTAACCTTTTCTTTTTGTGACCGTTCACCGAAAGCTCCTTTGGTTTCCTTACATCATGTTCCCTCTTGATATCCCATGTTGGCTCTAGGCTTATCTGGTGAGAAGGGTCAGAGGGTGGGGCTATGTGTGATGAAGATAATGGTGAGATTATGTCTTCGAGGGAAAGAGCTACTTCCGGCAGACCTGGGGAGGTGGCAGAGGGAGCACTCCAGGAGTTTGGTTCGTCTGTTGTAACAACAAAGAGAAGAGAGTTGAGGGTGTATTCAGCAGCACAGGGTGTGTATTGCACATGCACATGTATTCTGAGCAACACTGATAACCAAACCATACACCAGACTTAAACCCCTCTGTTTCAGGTGAGGTGAAACTCCCAGTGGAGTCAATAGGGAGGAAAACAAAAATAATGTCTCCACCAAAAAAAAAGTTCAGGAGAAGTAAGAAGCTCGTAACTGCAAATGCTGAAAACCCTGGTCTTTTTTTTTCCACACAGGTTCTGCTTTCCTCTGCCTATGTTAAATTATTCTTAAAATAATAAAGGCACGTGCTCATGAAACCAAATTGCCTCTTTTGTAGCTCTATAATGGATTTCTTAGCTGGGCAATATCAGTGCTGTCTCTGAGGACAAATGAGAAAGACTATCTGCCATCTATTAAACATGTCCCTACAAGCATATAATAGTTGACAAGAATTTGTAGCTCAGATAAGGTCATCATTGAATTCTGTCTTATATTTTTTCTAAACAGATATAATATTGCAGTGTTTATGGCCCCACAATTCTTATAGGGTACTTACAAAGCTCTGCCTTTATATCACAGTGTCAGCCGCTGAGTCTCCTGGTCGTGCATTTTGAATTTCCCCTGGTTACTTAGCCTCAACACAATATATTTGGATTGTGCAGATCCTGTTTAATTTCGATAAATAGACATCTCCTTTGCTGAATTGCAATGATTTTCCTAATCCACTGGTAAAAATCAGAATATTCTGAGATGCCTTTCTAATGCATATACATCCTAATTTCTTTTGATTAACATTCTGGCAGACAATGAATCCATCATGATTAATGACAGCATGACTCCTATTCTTACCCATCTACATAGAGGTTAGAGAAATCACTGAACTTGGCTTATGTCATTCTCTGTTTAGCACCATTGACTGTCTTTGAACGGTATGAGCAATAATCTGTCAGAGACAAAGGACTATCACAGGAATCCATGGAAACGAGGTGGAACTTCTGGCAAGAGCTGCATGTTTCATGTGGGACAAAATGTGACCACCCAGTTAAGAAAACAAGCATGGACTTCTGCAGGTCAGGACTAGTATCTCTCAGTGATATCAACTGCCCTTTGAAAGGTAATGTGTATTTTTTCTCAGTGCTACAGCTGCTTTCAAATTTTCATGAGGATGCCCATCTTGAAAAATAGAATGGGTTTTACTGCCCAGCCTGGGATCTGTGGCTTGCTTGACTAAAATGGCACTTTTAAGTTAATAGTTAGATTGAGTAATTGCTGTCTTGCAGATAAAAATAGGAGAGACAATAGTGAGGGGGGTGACGTAAAGGGAAGGAGCAGCACTGTTAGCTGAGGAGCTATTTATTTTCCCAGATGGTATCTGTCATATGCTTTTGCATAATGAGCATATGTGTGGAGAGGATTAGCATTTGAGAGGGATAGAAAGTACACGTTCTGTGTAAGACAAATAAACCTTGAGCTGGGAATCTAAATGGGCTGAGGGTCTCAACTGAATTTAAAAAAAAAAAGAAATCACACTTTCTTACCCTCCAGTTAAGGCTGAGTAATGTACCATCTGCTCCCTGCTTGGCACTTGAGCAAGAAAAAGATAAAAGGAAGGCTCATGGATGTAGAGTGATCAACTCCTAAGAGTTTGCTTACAGAAAGCATCGACTTTGATGGGCTTGTTCTTCTGCTCTTCAGCACCACTACCCTGGTACAAGACCACAGCCTGATGGGGGAGGCACAGACCCTACCCTGGCTCTTTTTCGATCTGAAATCCAGGGGATCCCATTCTGTTTAACACTTGAATCAGGGACTGTGCATGGGGCTCAAGTCACTAAAACTATCCTGGGTCTCAGCATAAAGCCGCCTGCGTTCACTAGTAAGGTACCTGAGCCAGCTCTGAAGAAGCCACCCCGAGCTTTAGAAAATTAAGTTTGTACTTTTCATGGCGTCAACACTTGTCCAGAGGGTAGAGGTGGTGCTGAGGGTCGGCCTGACCAATATATTTCTTAATTACAGTCTTATTTCCCAGTTGTCCATGAGATGTTTTTCACTGAATGGCAGTGAAGAGTAGTGGGCCATTATCCAGTCTTGTCCTAGGTTTTGAGAGCTTCTGATTACAGAAATAACTTGTTACTTTGGGTAGTATCAGCTGTACACCAGTAAAAACACCAAATGGCCTGCAGCAGCAAGATGCTTTCAGGTAACAAGATTGCCTCTGTGGAAAATGTGCCACTATGCTCAAATCAGCTGTTCCTCCTCAAGGAGGACAACCCAGAGGGCCACTATTGAGAAGAATGGTGGAAAAAACACCTCTTGTGGCTCCTCTGAGGCATGAAGGACAATATGGTACCAGTTATTTCTGGGACGCTCAGGGGAAGAGCCCTGGGGGTGAGTGGCCTGCTGTTTTATTCCCTAGAGATGAGAGAACTGATTTATTAATGGGCTGTCCCCCTAGACAAGTTTCTTTTTTTTTTTCTTATATTTTGTTTTTTTAAAGGGGGCAGAAAAACAACCAAATGTTGCAGTGAGAAATCGTAGCAGGTTACAGTGTACTTCAACAAAAGTGAAGCAGTGTATCTCTTACGTATAGTGATATATAGGCGTGAAATATATATAGTGAAATATGGGCATCTATAAACTAGAATATGCCATATTATATGCATTACTGCATTACTGGATCTTATCTCTCCCCCAGAAAACCCTAAAAAGAGGACAACTTGGCCAACTAAACAAGAAAACTGGTAGCCACATCTGTAAGGGAATTTTGGCTGTAGGAGAATCCCAGGTGGGTCACTGGCTGCAGTATGTTTAAAATAGTCTGTATTTCCAGTAGTTGGGGAAAAAAAATGAAATAAAACTATCATTTATATTCTGTGGCAATACAACACTTGCAAGTAAGAACCAAATGATGTTCTTTAAGGTTTAAGTACCATCAATCTGACAGAGCCAAACCCAACCTAACCTGCTTTTTCTTTCAAATGAAATGACATTATGTAGAAAGTCATCCTCAGCCTTAGTAGAAGTTAATGTCAATAAGCTATTGTTGCAATATGTCACTCGCTAGTGAGGAGAATACTGATGTGAGGGTATTGTAAGCGACTTCTCTCTAATGTTTGAACATTATGGGAAAATATAAAAATTACCAGAGTAGTGCAAAATGCAGTAATATGAGTAATTTGTTGCTCAAAAGAAAAACCTTTTAAAGAGCTGTGTTCAAGCCATAAGGGTTCATTTGGACTTGTTCAACCAGCACTAAAATGATTGCTTTTCCATAACTAATACAAACAGGAGAAAAATGCAAAATGTTATCCTGCAGAGCAGCTGAACTAATAATTTCTCTTTATGCTTATACTCAGGTTCTAGCTGCATTTTGGAAAGGTTATTAATGTTTCAGAATATTTTTTCTGTTGATCTAAAGTTTTTTATAAAATCTTTATGTTAATTGTGAACATAACCTACTTTTACTGTCTGTTATTTCAACATATCTCAAAGCATTTTGTAAATATTCTAAAACAGAGACAGAGTACCGATTTTATTTTTTTATCCTTTTACCTCTGGGAGGAACTGTTTAATAGAGCATGAACTACTAATGCCCAAACAACTTGCAAGCATATGAGAAGGATATCACATTCAGTTGAAACTGCTGGGGAGAGTTAGGGACAGTGTAGTTTTAAATTTGTTTCTGACTTTGTCACCATGGATAACATCCTTATTGTGAGAGAAATTGTTTTTCAAAGGTATACATCTCACTGAAGGCTAATAGATGCCTTCCTCCCTTCCTTGAAGGGATAAAATCTCCCTTGACCTACTAATTTAGACAAAACAAATGAGCTGGGAGCAGCACCATAATCTGTCACTGTGATAGCATTTCATTTGGTGTAATTTAGTAGGTGTTTTCTGGGTGGTTTTTAGGTTCCACAAGCTACTGTCATGCAGGTTGGTGGCACTTCTCCATGGGATGTGTAAGAATGACTCACCTATGACCTGGTTTGCATAACTCCCAGGCAAGGAGTAAATTACTAACTGAGTAAGAGACGCCACAGACACAAGATCTTGAGTGTGTGGGAGGACAAGTAGGAGATGAACACAGCCATTTTGGAAGAAGAGTGATGAGGGGAAAACACCAGGAGCAGCAGTTTTCCATCGAAAGGTTTTTTTGTTTGAGGTAGAACTGCCACATACACGAATTATTTCTTTTGCTATGTCAGCTTACACATGTTCAATGGAATGGAAATGAGGGCACTACTCTCATGTGTCTATTTGATACTCTCCTAACTAAAGCTCACTCTTCTACCTGGATTCAGTGCTTGCTGATGTCTTATGTCTGAATCACTAACAAAAGAAACCTGGCTTTACTGCTAATGGAGAAGAGAGCTCTGCCCATCTTAATTTCTGAGCATTGCCTAGGTACTAAGACAGAGAAAAGAGCTCAGCCTCCTGATAAGTTTATTTAACTTCCTGCATTACTTATATTTTCCTTACACATTGCCTTTCTAAGATTCTGTCAAGTCTAGTCTTGCTGTGCTTATCTACTCTGTCAGGATTTCAGGTCAAAAGAGGTTGGAGCCCTCATTTGTGGATAGGTTCTCCCCTAACATCAAAATATTTCAAATAATTGCTTGGTAGTTTATCAAGGACGTGTGATTTTTCATTTGATATAATTATCAATAAACTATTAATATTAATTTATTGAATAATTCATAGTAATGTTAAGAGTAAAAATTATATCACATTTTATTACTTATGTACAAAATCTCTGCCTTTTTAATTTTCAAATTATGTGAATAATGTACAATATATTAAAGCTTTGAATGCTTTCATTAGTCTGAATGAAATGTTTTCTGCAATGTCTAAGCAGCTGTTCTCATATCTTCCTAGAATTATTTTCCTAGGGAATCAAAGAGATTTTGATTAAATAAAAAATATGATACTTTATTCCCTCCCACCCCGCCCCATTTTTTGTCTGAAATTATGGATTGCCAGGAGGTAGCAAACAGTTCTTACAGATGCTGCTAATAACAAAAATGGGACAAATTGTCCCCTGGTGAGTATCCACTAATGTTGGCAGTGTTACATCAGGAATGCATTTGGCTCTTTCTCATTATAGCTTGACATGTCTTTGATATTCCTGATTGCATTGGTCTCCTGCAGCTTTTCTTTAACACTCTCTGAGGAGGGATATTTCAGAATATGTAAAGAATCTTTAATCTTTTATCCTGGAACTTCCACAATCTAGACATACAGCACCCTTTGTCTCATGAAATAAATGATTCTCTAAGGTTTTGATGGTTAGAAGAACCCTTGGTACTTTCTGTCCAGCTATCAGCTTTATGGAAATGTGACACTATATGCCACCCTTTCCCCCAGCCTCTCCCAGAAAGTGAGTTGGTAATGGGCTCTGCCCCCACCTTACAGGCTGCCTGTACTTCTGACTATAAACTTGCACTTCTTGTTAATTATTCAATATGCTATGCAAATGTTTTCTCACAAATTGCACTTTGCTTAGCTTAAAACTACACTTTACTTGCCTCCCCTTTCACTGAATTCATCCCCATTCAGATCCCTGAATACCAATAGCTCCAGAAGCAAACATCAATGGATTTAGGCACCTTCTGCTGTGATATGGTCCTTTGTTTGGTCAATCAGTGTGGACACATGCAAGTGGGATAGCCTTTCCATCATTAGCACTGCTCCTACGGTTTTCTAAGCTATGATGGTAGTGTGCTATGGGTGCAAAGTGATAATTCTATGTACAGAAATGACACACATTCCAAATACATTTACAAAAATAAATCCAGGTTATATTCAGTTTTTTTAGTATATGAACTACTTCTACTTTCCCTCACATGCAGTTAAGTGATCAGTTTAGTATTTTGAAGTTTTGTTTCTGATAAAATGAAAATCTAATTTAATTCATTGCTATCTCAGTGTAACCCCATTCATTATACTGCTTGCCTGTTTGTACTTAGTAGACTGGTGGCTCATGGAGACTCTGGATATTTAGAGAATTTTATAAATGTAACTTTAAATGTAGCTTTGCTCAAGAGTAGAATCTTTCTGCTTTCTAGTAATTTTGGTTTTTTTGGCTTGACACATTTGTCTTTGCAAGGTTTGAGGATGGTTGGTCAGGGTAACCAGATTTAGTTAACAAAGCCATGAAAGACTACAGGAAAACAAACATGCATCTCAGTCCCAGCATCTTTTACTTTTAAATTTTGTGCTCAGCATTTTCACAAAAATAGAATGATTCATTAAGAAAGACTGACATTTGGAGTATGAAACAATGCCAGACCTAGTCTTTCTGTCACCAAAGTCATTATGCATTTCTATTTTTGTCACTGGTCAAATACTGGAAGAGATGGGCACCACAACTACTATTGGTGGCATGGCTTCTACAGACATCCACAAGCACTGAAGAGATGTCACTGTAAATGATGTTTAATTTTACATCCAGAAAATTCAGTCACTGACCTATTCCAACATTGGGAAGCACAACTCTACATCCTGCTTGGCTCAGTTCCCAGTGCCATTGATACTCTGATGCCCTACTTCTTTTCATGTTACTGATCATTACTGATGAGCAACAATTTAGTTCCTTTGGGTTCATTATATCCATTTTCCATTGTATACTTTACCTAATTATTAAATGGAAGATGCCCTAAATATTTTTACAGCAGATATGGTCCTTACACAGAGTCCTCGCAAGGGCCATCTGATGAGGCTTTGAATGATCTCAGCTTAGGTAAAATTCACTTTTATTACCTTTTCTGTACTTGGTATAGACTTTTTTAGACAAATGCTTTCATGTTCAGAGATCTAATTTGAGAATTACTACAACAATTCAGAAAGAGCAGATTGTTAGCTATGCTTGAAAGACCAAATCTAGAGAAGCTCAAGAGATGTTGCTTGGTTTTCAAGCTAAGGCAACAGAGAGAAAGGGAAAATTTAAACTTGGGGCAGAGAAACCAAAACTGTATTCTGTAAGGAAAAAAATTTAAAAATCCTTTAGAAAAATGTGGAATGTTTTCTTGAAACAAGAAAACCACACACATTGATTTGTGTTTGCTTTAATCTGTAGCAAGCACTATGGATGAAAGCACTTTTCAATTTTTTATGTAACATATTCTTTAAATATGGTTAACAAAGAAACATGGGAAGTGATTGATCTGACTTGGAGAGTTCGTATTCTTATTCTGCACTGGCTTTGATCCTACATTATTATACCCAGGACATTCTCAGTAAATTCCTTTCCCTGAGTTAGTTCTTTAATTATGGCCCTGCTTCATCAGTATTTTACTGTCCCTACCATTTGAGATAATAATTTAATTACCTCACAGGGTCATAGAGAGGTGTCTCAAAAGACCTCTGGAAATAGATGTGGGCTCTTCTGTTGAACACGTACACAACCAGTGCTGGGGAGCTCCTTATGGGAAGCCCTTTTGGAGGCTGTGGATCGAAGCTGAGTGGATGAACACAGAGATCTATGCCCATGATCCCACATCAGGCCCTTTTTAGCAAACACAGGCCACTGCAAGTAAGTGGCCTGAGACATTTCAGCCTAATACAGGAGATGGTTAATGAATTCAGAAGCACTCAAAGTTTCTGCCCTGGAGAGCAGTGGACTGGACGTCTCCGGGACTTGGGGTGCTGCTTTAGCCCTTTCCCTGCAGCTGGGCCACAAAGCATCACCCAGGAGTTGCACTCTGGGATGGTGGAGCGAGAAGGGCAGAGGCAGCACCAATTGCAAATCCCTCTATGGACAAAGCTTGCCTTCACCTCATTAATGGTTGGAATACCAGCTTTTTTGTGTTACTCTGCCACTGTTCACCGCTTAAAAATAAATCACATCCATAAACAATTTGCTGTGATTTTGTAATAGCACCCCATCTCTACATCATTTGGATCTCTCCAACAACATCAGTTACACCTCACAACAGGGTTGAGATTTAACACTGCCCTTGCAATAGCAAGAATGGAAAAGGGTATTTTTTCTATGCAGAGAAAAGTTAGCCAAAGCACAGAATGGGAGAGGGGAAAAAATAAAGAGCCACACTTACAAACAGGTTGTGTTTCAGAAACAGGTAAATTAATTTAGTGAATCAGTTTACTAATTTACTGTAATAGTCTTCTGGCTGTGAATCTTAAGGCCAGATGATTATGAGTACACATTCTCATTCCAAGACCCAGTTTAGTTTATTCAATAGATATGGATATAGTAAACAATCCTATCCTTTAAATATTTAAATCATCACGCTCAGTTATCTGAGTGAATTTGGCAGATTTGATTTTTCCTTGAATCAAGTTAATCTATCTGCATAAATATTGCAGGATTACTCAGTAATACTGAAGAAGCTGAAAGGAAGAGCTGCAGCCTGTACAGTGCTTTTATCTCCTACTGCAAGCTCCTCACTGCAGTGGCAATGTTAAGTCTGTGAACAACTTAAGTGCTAGTCTTGAGTGATGCTGCCCTAACCACACATTATCATTCATTAGGTCCTTGTGACCACTCATATATTTATCATCTCACATATTTATAAGATCACAGCTATTCAGGTAAAAGAAACTCATCCCTTCAGTAAAGAAGGTTTTATTTTTTTCTGTGTGGTCAGCCAGTAGAGTAGAACTGCAGAAACCTCAGTGGTTCTCTTCCAGAGCCATGCTGGAGCTGGAAAATCTACACGGGAAGTTAGTGTATAATTAAAAATGATAATGACTTTAAAATTAGTTTTTATTAATAGAATTAAGCCACATTAAGTCATAAAAGGTGTTCATAAATATGTTAATAGGATGTGTGGTATTAATGAAAAACATTCTGCAGAGACTGAATAATTGAAGAGTTGGATATTACACATATAATTAAACTTAAATATTAAAATTATTAATTATCACAGCTAAAATGAGTGTTAACAGTAGGCAACACATTCTGTCAGGTCAATAAATAGCTGTCACTACTAAAAGTATGTAGATAATATATAAAATTTACTTAATAAGTGAGGAAGTCAGAGCCTTTTGACTGTATATGAAACGTCCCTAGACAGTTGTTTCTGTCAGGCACTGAGGTTCTCACTTACAAGCTCAGCAGGAACTTAAACAAAACACACAACCAAGTTTGAACTCAGGGCACAAAGCTCATGAACCAGTAGTTGTGTTCTGCTTAGGGCAGAAGCTGTAGAAGTAGTTTAGGGCCTCTAGGCAGTGAAGGTGCAGAGCTGACCCTGGGACCACACTTGCTGTCGGGGTTGTTGTGGTATCTGATATCTCTGGGACACTGAAACAAATTTATCTGAGAACCAAATAATGAGATGGAAGTGCACAAATAAATGAATGTCACGTTGCAATATTCAGCTCCTAATGAGTAAACACAAACTACATGGTGTTAGAAAACCCAGATGTTCAAAATTCTGGGTTGCATATGTGTTGCTGTTGCTCAACAAAATACAACATGCTCTATGGTCATGTTTGTTAAGCATTGGTTGGAGAATCACAGTTACCTCATACTGTCAAAGTAAAAAACACACGCATTTCATTTCCTAAGGGTTTTTTCCCAAGCTAGGAGTAACAAGCAATGAGAAATCTGATAGAGGCCACGACCTCTGCTAACCTTTCCCTGCAGATGGGCCACAAAGCATCATCCAGGAGTTGCACTCCGGGATGGTGGAACGAGAAGGGCAGAGGCAAGACCAATTGCAAATCTCCATGGACATAGCTTGCCTTCACCTCACTAATGGTTGGAATAACAGCTTTTTTGTGACACTCTCTGTGTAATCATTTATAGTCATCATATTTTTGATGCCAATGACAAGAAGTCATGAGAGGCCCTGTTAGCTTAATTTAGTCTTGGGCATCACAGCATCAGGCTACTGGCAAGGCTTTTCTGATACATCTTGATTGGATGGTACAGGAATATTCCTGCATTGTGCCTTCATATTGCTCCCTTCGATTCATAGCTTTCTGTGGCAAGGATACCACTGCAGATATGTAGGGAAGCTAACTATGTTTAAGAACAAGTTGCAGTGATGAAGTCTTATTATAAACTGGGGGCTTGAGGCAAATGCGAGGGACTGTGAAATGAGCAGCAGGAGAGGAATTTTCTGGGATATTATGCTGCAACAGAAGACTGGACTTAATCCTATGGCAAGCTGGGAAGACACAGGAAGTGTTACCGAATTCCTCTTTTCCCTATTTATCTGGATTACAGGAAGAAAGGAAAAAACTGATACTGTGGAGACAGAGGGATGGTTGTGTTCTTTCAGATCCTGTATTATCTTCTAGTATTGTCAGATGGATGGAAATACAGGAAGTCATGAAAAGAAATATTAGAAAAAGATTTGTGGGTGGGACTTTCCCCTCATTGGCTGGTAAATCTGCTTGCCACTTTATGTGAGCAAAACCAGAGATTATATTTGTTCATCTGTTTTATTCACTGGAGTTTAGCTGTAATTATCTACACTTTACACCATATTAGTAAATCTACTCCAGAATATTATATTATAATAATTAAGCCTCAGTAATAAGAGAACTTGCTCAACAGCCTTATTATTAGATCTTTGCTCAGATGTGGGGGGACACTGCCAATTTTGGTGTGGATTATAATGAGTGTGGATTAGTGAGGTTCTGCTTTAATAATAATACTGAGTAGTTGACTAGGAATTTTAATCTTTAAAGTGCTTCTCAAGCATTAAATAATTAATCCCCATAACACTCCCATGAGATAGGTAGGTAAATATTACTATCCCTGTTATATAGAGGGGGGAAGCCTGGGGTAGAGTATTCAGATAGACTGGCCAAAGCCACTGGGAGGGTAATTGCTAAAGAATGTTTAGGACTATTGAAAGGACCCAGTATTTTTGCATTTAAAAAGTAAGGAAAAGGTAGTGATTTTCTGGAGCTCAAAAACATTACCCCAAAACTGAAAATGTCTTCCCAAGTGTCCCTCTTTTTTTCAAAACTGTGTTTTCTATTTCTATATCAAGAGATACCTATGTAAGAGTTCTACTTATCTTTTAAAATAGAAATTTGCTGTAAGACAGAAATAACTATAGGCACCCACTTATACATACACATCCACTGTTATTTAATAGAAGCATGTTCTGTTTTTCTGCCAGCTGCTACGTATCTATTAAATACTAAAGACATGTTTGTTAAGCAGGTTTTAATATTCAATTTTGCCCTTGAATAGTTTTTACCCATAGCAATAAAACATTGTAGAACCTTTGGGAGCCCGTATTCAAATTGCCTGATGGTTGTAGACCAATTTTATTAACCAGTATATTGGTTCATTTAGTTATGGTGTGGTTTTTTTTTTTAAACACACCCCAGATTCCTGAAATTAGGTTGGTATTGCTAGAAATAAGAAGGTGGTATTGGAAATGCAGCCGGAATATGAATGAATGTTTGCAGTTCCACCAAGGTGGTCACAGACAAAAAGGGCACTTTTCCAAAATGGCTATTGATTTTTACACTGGCATCAGATGAATGATATACAGGGTAGTTCAAGTTTTGAATAACACCCAATCTCAGCTCTAGAGATTTATAAAACGAGCATTAAAAATAGGATGAATGGGATCATCTGATCAGTACTCTGAAAAGGCAGGAATATCTTCAAAGTACAGACCAAGATGCTTTAACCATTTATTAAACAAACATAAAAGCTTCAGACATTCTAATGGAGTGAAAGAAACAGAAAAATGCATCAGACTGCAGACTGGAGATTTCTGAAGGATATAAATATATTCAAACAATAAAACCACAATATAAGATCCCAATTTCTAATCTATTTTTTTTTTCCAGTATAAATGCAGAGGTCACTAGTAAGGGCTACCAAATCCATGGTGCAAGGAAGCATAGGCAGGTATCACTTGATCAGCAGGTACCTTCCAAACTACCTGCATCTCTCCTGTGCTATATCTAAGTTCAAGTAAGTCTGCTGATCATCTTCCAGAAGTGATTATTCATACAAAATGGAACAATTCCTTTGGGTGAAATGTGGGCTCATAACGGACTGCACTACAACGTTATGGTAGGGCCTCTCCTAAGGCATACTAGATTGGTCAATATATCTGTTCTGCATCAGGAAATTTGACTGCTTGCTCAGTGATCTCATGAATCGGCCACATTTTTGGTTGGGATAAGCCCCATCAAGATAGGCTCTTTAGGAAAATCCTTCCCCTCCAAACTCTTGCATTAAAAACACAGGAAATGGAAACATTTTATAACAAACATATTTTCATTTGACATGACATTGTTTTTTTATCAATCAAGTATTTCAGTTTTGATGTTGACCAGAACTAAAGTGCTTTTGACTTTCTGGGTACATTTTACTGAGAAAAAATTTCTGTTGTAACACTTTCTGCCAAATAAATAATGAGAACGATTCACAGCTGTGTGACTGTGCAAAATAACTTTAGCTATATTTATAGAGGATTTACATTTCTATTTATTTTAGGAAAAACACTTATTTCCTGTGTACGTTATGCTACAGGAGGACAAATAAAGATGATACCCAGAAAGCTGTGGTTATAAACACATAGAACTTGGGCTGGAACTGCAGTTCATTGAACTGACAACTGGGATTTGCAAAATGGCCCTAATGTCAGCCTGGTTATCCAACCTCACAATCTCTCTGAGCTACATTTAGTGAAGAACAAAGCAGAGGTAAGGTGAGAGTACAAGCAATGGTGCAATTCGCACTTCTACCCTTTGTGGCTAGGAGGTCTTTGATGGTGACATACACACTTGAACTACATGGGTACATTTCCAAATACCCTTATATGTGCCCAGCTCTGCAGCAGCAAAGTATAGGCAGGTGCCTGTGTTCAAAAAATTCTTATTTATAGACACAGATTAAGCTCTAACTGGAAACACATGCAAGCAATTGACTACATTATCTGGATTTGCACCCACAAGACTGAAAACTTAAAGCACAACTTCCTGCCAGGGTTCTGGGGGCAGGAATTCTGTGGGCATCACGCTGGGGGAGCTGCTTGAACCTCAAAGGCTGGAAGAACACCTTTGGGTAAAACTCCTTTTCTATTTCCAATCTGTCTAGTTCAACATGTAAAACTGTCCTTATAATTGTAGCAAATATACTACATTGTGCAAGTCAGCAGCACACAGAGCTGAATGCATCTGAACACTTCTGTGTTTTCTGTGATGACAGCAATCAATAAGAAAATAGAAAAAATGGGTTTTCCTTTTCCTTTACTTTCCAGGTATCATATCTGGGCCATGACTCTGTATTACAAATTAGATGTATCTGAACAATCTGTGCAGTTGGATCTGATTCTATGAAGAAAATGGCTTGAAATCAAGAGCAAAGTGCTTTGTGTGAATTCAGCATAACCATGGCATTTAAAAAATGAGTGTTGCCTTACAGCATGTTTCAAAAAGTCTTCACTTTTACCTTAGCTATTTCTTCAAGAGGCTGCATATAAATATTGTTTGAGATCGGCATCTAATTTCCACCTCCATATTATTAATACTTTTGCAAGCCAAGTTCCATAAAGACTGGGAAAATTATGGCTTTGATTCTCAAAAGGTTAAGATTTTCTACCTGAAAAGTCATATTCAGAGGATAAATTTTTGTCATGAGAAAAAGTGGATATATAGAAGACCTATGACAGTGTTCCTTACACTAGCAGCAGTGTAACATGAAGAACTTATTATTTAGGATATTAAAAGACACTTGTAGAATTCATAGCTGCTTTGATGACTAAGATAATCAGTTATGAAAGAAAAGCTGAATACTGTAGAAACTATTAAGTGAGCTAGCATGTCAGAAAAAGTTGGAAAATACTCAATTAACAGTTGTGAGAAACAAAAGTGTATTAGAAAGATAATATACATGCAGAGTTTACAAACCGTGTCTTTAGGGTGGCCCAATAAGTAGAAATATGGGGACCCATGCTTGTCACTTTTCATGCACATGGAGAGACTGGAAGGTACCATTCCTAAAGGAAGGGGAGGAACAGCCTAGGACCAATCATTAGAATTAACAGAACCAGTGACATAAAGACATTTTACTATTGTTAGAGCAGAGAATTCTTAGTAAGTTTAGAACGACTGAGTAAAAAGCTTATATGTAACAGGAAAGAAGTATTTCTGTAAAGCTAAGACAAATAAGCATGCTGTAAGTCTAAATATTAGTGGATTACTGAAACTACTGTACATATATATTTCAGGACATAGATTCACCTGGACTATGGATATAGAGTACATCTTGAGGTGCTTCCTGAAGGAGTCATAACAAATCAAAAGCAAAGGGTTTAAAGTGTTTAAGAACTGTGCCAATTTATTTGTATGAAAAATCCTTGTATTGGTATCAACTCTGACATTTTTTGGTTTTGTTGATGGGGTAGTGCTGAAACAGGAGCTAAGAGTTTCTTCAAGGCCCTTCAGAAATGACTTACTGCTAAATAACTTGTACCTTTTATCTGTTAACCAGCAATTTGTGTATGCTGAAACTTTACTTCTCACATACAAAACTCTTCCTGCCTTAAATAGACAAAATTTAATCTAAACTCTAGTTCTGTAAAATCACCTGAGTCTCATGAACCCATGGGGTGAGTTGTGTACATAACTTAGCATTGTGTGAAGCAACAGAGACTCCAAAAATACACAATTCAACTCCAGGACATGTCTTTTAACAAAGCCAAACAAAGCAGGGGGAGAGAGGTAAAGGGACCATTGTTGTGTAAATCCATAAAGCACCAACCATCATCACGACACAGACTCCTTGTTCACCAAACCTCAAGGATTCCAGTTCTCATGGCTCTGTGTGTTTGAGCATTACATCATGAGCTAGCACACTCAGGGCTAGATCCATACTTCAACACAGGACAATGGAAAAGTTTTCCCAAATCTCATTGTGAATGGTCTGGAGTCTCTAAAATCCTGCTTCCTGCAGGAGCTCTTAAGCAACTTAAAACAGAGTGGAACTTGAGTAGAAACCTGATATCAAACCTGATAAGATGATTTTGTAGTCCCAAATGTAGGAAGATGTTCCTCACAGGTGAAATTCAGTGTTTTTTGCTCCTTCCAGAGTGCCAGACAGAAAGCATCCGGGGCAGGGAGGAGGGATAGAGTCCATCTACAAGTGCTAACTGTGCCTCAGCCGTCACCTTTTTACCCTGTTTGCAGTAATTTGATTATAGACTCATTACTTTCAGATACTTCTAGATACTTATATATTTTAATGTAGCAGTGAGTAATGAAAATTCCAGTCAGGAAAGGCCAGGAGCAGTAAGACAGAAGAAGCAAACTGCCAGGACAGCTGGGATGGAGAATGAAACATCCCAGGCTTTTCCTCCAAAGGTATTTAGAGAAAACAGTAATTGTTCTGAGAGAAAACTGTAGTTTTCTGAGGCTGATTAGAGGTAACTTACCTCTTGCAGAACTCATTGCCGGATAAAGACTTATTTGTCAGTTTTACTTCCTTTTTAATTTTACTATTTTGGGATTTTGTGAACAGTTTTCTCTCATTTTATTTTTAGGGATGGCACTTCATCCCAGTGTTTGGCTATACAAAGTACATGTTCTTCTCATGATGTTTATACAGCAGATTTTTGGAAGTGCTGCACACCCAGTAGCTCCTGCTGAAAGTCAGTAACCTCTTAGGTAGGTGCATACTCGGGGAATTAGGCAACCATTGCAAGGAAAGTCTTGGTCTGTCATTTTATTCAAATATTTTTTAATGCCTGTCTGAGAAGTGCTCAGTGTTACAGTGATGACTGTGAGTTTTGTGTCCTGTGACATGTATGAAATCTCACATTCTCTCCAGCCAGATTTCTCAGGCATTGCATATGTTTCAGGATCAGGATTCCCAGCAGTACTCCTAGTCTTCCTTGCACAGTAATGTGATTTCTTACTACCACTTGGTTCTCTGGAGAACACAGCTGGCAGACTATTTGCTATGAAACATGATGCTGATGTTCTCTGGGTTTGGATGAGCTGCAATAATTCACCTTCATTGGAAGCACAGTTCCTCTGGCTATCCCTACCCTCAGCAAACGTTCTGAGATGCTGGGTGATAAAACAGCTGTTTTCTAAGCTTCTTTTATTGCACCCTGCAGTCAGCGATTGTTTTGGAGCATGAATCATATCTGTGCTTGTTCCCTTACATTCTGATGATACCATACATGCTACAAGGGGATTTCTACCTCTGAAGTGCTCTAGGATCTCTGACATTTGTTTTCAAGCAAAATCAGCAGTTGGAGTGGAGGTAGATTATGCATTTGCAGCACACTATTTCTTACCCTAGGTTGGAATAGTGCTTCAGCTCAGCCAGAATTTTCCAAGATGTACAGATTTCCAGGCATTATAAACTGACATAACTCATTCAGGAGACTTACACCCTCCCAGGAGCTTGTTCTTTGTTTCTTCCCTACGTGCTTTCTTCTTTTCAATATGCATTCTTTTCTTTCACAGATCACTTTCTTACAGTTGATGATTTTCCCTTAACAATGCATTTACTGATGTCAATCACTTCATCATTCAAACAGTGATATTTCTTGCACTTAAATATATACCACCATATTTTGTACTAACAGAAACATTGCACTGAAATTTAAAATTTAAAAATGGATTGTATTGTACAGGGAAAATCAAGAAGTTGGAGACTGAAAGATGATAATGTGATGGTTTGGGCTGGTTGGTTTAAGTTTCCTCTTTTTAATGCTGTGCATCTAAATGCTGCTGCTGTTGGAAATATCTTTAAGCAGCATTACTACAACTGACTTGGGAAGTCCCTGACCATTTTGCTTGTCAGATACTGAGAGAGAATATCCAGGAGAGGACCCTGCTACACTTGCACTGTTATTACATTTCTCCCTAGGCTTTTGCTACACATCACCATCGCAGTCCTGTTACCAGCTCAGTCCTCCAGCCTTGCATTTTTATGCTCAACTAAATATTATTTCCCACTGATGGTCTCCAGAGCTGGACCCTAATGAGAATAAGAAATATTTCTGACATGTTCTTGCTAAAAAAAAAAAAAAAAAAGCAGCTGATTTTTTTGGTAAAAAGAGCTCCAATTAGTTGTATTACATTTCAGCTGTGAAATTCTGACAGGAAGAGAGCTACTAAATACTGACTAGTCCATATGCTGTTCTCAGAACCATTTTATCCTCAAACTTCTTTGACATTTTATGTCACAGTGTTCTCTGCATTTGGTTTTCCATTATCTGGAAAGGATGTTCTTTCTGGAGGTCTCTAACAGATGTTCTTTGCAGCATAATGGCTTACCCTTGAAATATGACCTTCTTCAGATGTGGCCTCTCCAGTATTAATCATTTCTGCTGGTTAATTTCTGTTTCTAGCTTAAAATTAAAGCAGGATGCTGTTGGATTTTAGGGGCACCTTGTTCTTAGAGTATTTCTCATAGCTTTGGGAAATGACCAAGGGAGGACTTCAACGTCTGAAGTAACTCCTGAACACTTTTTCAGTGCAGTAGGACAAAGAACTTGCAAGTACAGCTAGTTAGTTCTCCCATTTGGAGCTGTAAGCTAGGGATGCAGCTAGGAAAATGGTCTGATTAAACAGCACTTCTTTGGAGCAACTTTTATTTTTCAGTATTCTGCATTTTTACTCAACTAATGCCAAGTATTCCAAATGCCTTTCCAAATGGCGAGCTTGGCTTTAAACAATCCTGCAAAGTCACCTTGTCTCTTTCTGTTAGCACTAAAAGCTGTGTCTGGATTTCTATATGCATTTTCTACTTGTGATCTTCTGTGG
The DNA here is from genome assembly GCF_025592945.1 of Manacus candei. Taxonomy (NCBI): domain Eukaryota; kingdom Metazoa; phylum Chordata; class Aves; order Passeriformes; family Pipridae; genus Manacus; species Manacus candei. The sequence goes on along the minus strand of NW_026138111.1, from coordinate 673,451 downwards.
TAGGGAAGGTTTGTGCACATTTACACCTTTTGGAAGATTTGTTTTCCCAAAGTAATGCTATTTACACTGAAATTTTTTTACATCTATATAAATTTTCTTATGATTCTGGAATAATATACAGATTTATAAGATTATATAAACAATGGAAATCAATTTTGGATTTGTTTAAGTGCCATTCAGAACTGGGATCTTAAGAAAGATTTGGAATGGGTCTGAACTACAGTTGATTCTTTGCTCATAGCAGCCTCATGGATCTATTAAATTGTTTGCTGAGGAACTGGAGAACTGTTGGTAAATGGTTCTGCTACTTGAAAAGGATTACTAATCACTTTATCAGTCCTGGATACTTGTTTGTTCTTTCATTAAAAATGATCCACCTCTCCCCACAAAAAAGTTTTGGAGATGATCTGAAATTCTCTTGGAGGACTCTCTGAAAGGATTATACACCGGATATTAAATGTTTTAGTACCTTTTTATCAGAACCCCTGAAAACCACTTTGGCTTTGTTTCTACTCACCAAAAGTATAATTCACTAACTTTATCACCAGATGAGTGGGTTATGGCCCACCCTTTCTGGCCTTATTCAGAAGCTCTTGAAAGCTGGAAAAAACACCTACACTGCCCTAAGTATTGGCTTAGTCACAGAATTAGTTCCAGCTTAGAGAATATAATGGTGCAATTACCATATGTACTGACAGCCAGGAACACACTGACTTTCGGTGGAGCTGACTTAATGAAGAGAAATAACGAATTTATGTTGGCAACAAAGACTGACCTGAACCTACAGTTAAGCCCAAGTATTACTCTGAATTTTCAAATGTTACTGTAATTTCTGATTCTAATGGGAAAAGATGCTGGAACTTCAAAAGTAACATAAGAAAGTTTAATAGAGTTTTGGACCTCCTAGCATAAAGAAGTAAAGGACTATTCATTAAAAAATAACCCTTTTCCTGAGAGATATAAGGCCCAGAGGTGCACATCATAGAACTTATGTAAATATATAACCTGATTTCAGAGTAAGCCCTGATTTCAGTTTTAAAAAAAGAGATTTTTGTCTTTGAAATTACCTTTGGATAATTTATTTTTACTTCCTGTCATTGCAGTTATGAAATAAGGTTTCTACATTATCTAAATGACTTACACTTTTTTAAATACTCAAAAAAGTCCCCAAAGTCCCTCTGAAGCAAAATATGAGAAGAATAGATCCTGTTTTCTCACCACAATGAGCAAAGTCCCCTTTTTAATTGAGAATTGGCTTCTACTTGATCATCAGTGTATATCGTCAGAGATTATATAATGGGTAAAGTTGTCAAAGAAAGCAGTACATTCCTGTAAATATTTTGTGTTTCAACTTGAGCCCCTCAATTTCATGGCAACAAGATTACCTGCTGTGATTGAAAATGCACAGAGAAGTACCAATAAAGGAAGAAAAGGAGAGTTTATGGACAAATCAGCAACTCCCAGCACACTCAGAGATGTCCCCTAAAAGGTTCAGAGTGCTTCCTCCAATGCACATCTTACAAGCCATTGCCTGTGTCGGGAGGGCAGCAGGCGACAGTGATGTACACACATACATGGTCTTGGCTAAGGAAACACTTAGACGTGTGAGTAAATCCACCTCTACTCAGGTAAACACTTAAGCCCATACTTAATATGCCCCAGGAAATTACACTATATAAATATCTTCAATTGCCACTTAACTCAAAAGCAATATAATTAATTTATATAGGTTCATGCACATAGAAAAATGTAAAGATAAAAACCCACCATATTCTGGGACCTGGCCTGTTCCACGTTTCAACAACAGTCGCACTCTCCTGCCACCAGACTTGATTAGCTCTATTGCTCTGGCATGTGTCATGTCCCTTGTGCTTTCTCCATTGATTTCAATTATTTGATCTCCTACCTGTCAGGTAAGAAGAATATTGAGTCAGACAGAATTGCAGTAAAATGAGCATTTCAGAAAGAGACATATTCAATGGATCACAGGTTACTTGAATGACAGACAGACACATCAAGGTAAATTTGTTCCTGTCTGTCTGAGGGATATTACTGGCAGATCAAATAACCTCCAAAGTGGATTCTGAATATGGTAAATCAAATGCTGCTTGTCTTCTGCTGAAATCAGTGTAATGCCTTTGTAACTTGCCTCACATCTTTTACATGTAAGAGGTTTTTGTTGAATTGCTTGATATGTTGGAATCACTGGAACATTATCTTTGCTACACCTTAACTTGCAGTGTTGTGTGAACCTGAGAAGAACTTTGTTTTAACTTGGTGAAAAAAGAGAGGTTCAAAGCACAAACTCCCATCATTTGAATATCCAAATCTTGGAAGTAAAGTTTCACACCAAATCAAGAGTTGTTATGAAGCACACTATTAAACAAAGAAAGGTTAGTGCTATGGCATAGGACATGCAGGTTTGCTGGAGTTCAAAGAGCATGCTTTGAACTATTTCAACCACAGAAGTATTTTGCTGGGAGTAAGCACAGCCTGTGGCTGAGCTGTCTAGTTCGAGCAGCCAACTCCAGGGCTCTAATTATGGATTTCTGCTACTCATCTCCTGGCCAGCTTTCCAGTCAGAGTTAGCTTCATTATTATTTTTCTGCCTCTATTTCTACAGCAGTAAAATGTGGCACTGATGTCTGTGCCTCTCGTGCACCACAATTTCCCTCCCAACTTTTCCTCCAACCTGCATGTTTTGGTTTTGGCTGGCTTTTGACACTAGAAACCTTCTCCCTGTGCAGGGGAGCAGTTGCTTTCTGCTGTGTCTAGTAAGCACAGCAGTCAACACCTGTAGGGAGCAGAAGCTGTACTGCTTGTTCAGTGTTGTGATACCACAGCTGCCCACTCACTTTGAGAAAGTTAAACAAGGAACATGGGGAGGTGACATGAGAGCCTTGTGTTAGCAGCACCACAGCCTTTGGAGCTCATGTTTTGCAGAAGCCTCCCAACCCCACTGGAGGGGTGACCCCGGCGAAGCCCAGAGGGAAGATGATCTCCTGGTGCTGGTAGAGGTGTGGGTCCAGGTGATGGGCAGCCAAGAGGGGGTGCATGAGGGTCTCAGTTGAGTGGGTTTAGCAAACTCCTTTATCATTGGTAGAGGAACAGATCTGTTCAGCAGGATCATACCTGCCTCAGTGTGCACCTACAGTGTTCTCACAGTGTGTTCCCACTACACTAAAACAACATATATCCTAGAGAACATCCTAGAGACAGTTCTAAGGAGATTATACAGACTTCAAGATGACGGGCACTTCCTTTTCCTCTTACAAGACTGTCTTAACAAAACCAACTCTTAGCTGGCCTTGGATACTGAACTGTTTTCTGTTCTGTATGTTTGCTTTGCTACTATGGTACTTCTGTCAGCTAAAAGCGTAATCCTTCAGATGTCTTCCTTCCTGGGTTTGAAATATAGCATTTACCAAATAAATGTGCACAATATGAAATGTCAACAAAACTCCTGGCATCAAAGATAACTGAAAGGGATGTCAAGAAGTTATCTAGTCACTACTTTTGTTCAGAGACAGAAAGAATGCTACTTAACGCAGTGTTTCTCAATAGGAATTCATACTTTGTCAATAGAAGTTGCAATTTGATTTAGGAACTCTCCCAGGATCCTGCAAGCAATCTGTGCTGGTACCTTGCTTAACCAAAAAGCCATTGATCCAAATAAAACATCATAGCCTTGCTATTACTTTGTAAACACTGCAGAATGAACAGTGAAGGAAAAAATCAGGATATTTTTGTGTGGAAACGCCTTATTTTTGCAGTGCAAATTTCTTCCTTAGTGGATTTTCTCTGTTAGGAAAAATGCATTTGGCTGTACCACACAGTGCACAACTTGAAATATTCCTGACAGCCTCCAGTACACAGTGATGTGCAGCAAAGGTGCTCCCTGGATCATGGCGAGATCTCCCCCAGGTCTGGCCATACAGGTCTCTGCATCATCCTGACTTTTTGATTGTTTGGTAGAATGTAGCCGGTGCACAAACTCAGAGCAAAAATAGAAAATCTGTGTTACCACTTTTGTAACACAGACAGAAGATGGATTGTGGCATCCCCATGAGGGTACTAGTCAGGCCAAAGGCAGACAAAATAACAACCAGTCTGGGAAAACCTGTTTCTAAATGTCATGAAACAATTAAACTCAGTAGAAATCCTGTAAACTCACAGGATTAAAGACAGCTCTTTTTGGTGTCACATTGCCTGAATAGTCCATATTTTGCAGAAGGTATTTAAAATATTCTTGTTAGCATGTTTTGAGATAAGTGCCAGATTAGAGCAAATGAAAGACATGTTTTTAACACTCCTTGATAAATAGCTTTTAAAATGAGTACTGGAAGCTGTCTAGAGAATGTACAGTCCTTCAAATAAAATTCTCTGCACTCCAGAGCAGAAAGACAGAAAGATTTTAATACAGTTTAATATGTAAAAAGGTTAAGTTAATGTTATGTTTTTTCCTTGCTGTTTGCCTTTCTTTTGTTTTCATTGGTCACTGTGCAGCAACTATCTTGTATTAATGTAACCTTTTCTGTATTTTTTGAATTAGAATTTTTTTTTCTCTGTAGACAGCATGTAGCTGTTTTGGTATTTCCTTTTATTATAAAATATTATGTGCAAGTAACTTGGGAAAGTTAGAAAAGTCCAGCATCTTGGTTATGTGACTGAAGGAGGGGAGAGAAACAAGTTTGGAAATATTAGGTGCTCTGAAATTTACATCAGAAAGCGTGAGACCAGAGGTATAATGAATAGTTGTAAGAGCAGTGGGCTAACAGTGTTCTGTGATTTTGTGTCTGGTGGCTGACTGATGTACAACTGAATTATACTGCCTTTGCAGCACAAGCCCAGCTCTGATTAGATAAGGAAAACAAGAAGGAAGAGAAAAGTTGCCAACACTCTTACCCCAAGAAAAGCTTCAATTAGACTTTACACTCATATCTGGGAAATTCACATAAAAGAGAAAATCTTGACTGAGGAGTGATTTCCCATGTGTCAGTAAGGTACAAATTCCTGTTCTTGTTTGTTTGTTTATTGTTTTGTTTTGTTTTCTTTTTTTTTATTCAGTCTCTTATGGCTGATATAGGAGGAAACCATGCTGTATGCTTTTTCTCTGTCCAGGTATTCAAATGTTCTTGCTCTCTCATCTTTTCTGTTGTAGAATTAATTTTTAGATTTATTGGGCTATTTCTGTCTTTTTTAAATCCTGTGATTGTTTAAGAGGAGTTTAGATACACCCACACACTGAAGATACACTAAGATGAGGCCAGAGGTAACGGCAAGCATAAAATCAGGTCCAAAACCAACAGTACCTGTTATATGGGATCCTCATTGCTCTTTTTAGGATCAAAAGTTGATCCTGCAGTTTACACCACACATGGGATTTCTCTATACCTCTCTTCTGGATCCTTCCAGGTCTCCAAACTGGAGATATTACAAAGGTGGGGGGTAGGCAGAATAGATCAAAATTATAACATTCTTCCCACGCAGGAGAAACACTTACTAATAAGGTTCCCAAAATGAGCCCTTTGCCTTTTTGTAATATCAGATTTGCAACTCACAGTCAGTTTGGATTCTGAGATTATGCCCAGCAGTATGGTCTAGGTTGTTATCCCCTATTTTACATTGATTTCTCTGCCCTAAACTGAGCACAGTGCACCTCAGTGAATTTTATCAGATTGACTGCTTTAGTATGAAATTTTCATTTTGAAATCTAAGTCAGTACCACAAAATGCTTTTAAACTCTTTATGAATAGTGAACATCTTGGCATCAGCAAATTTTATTTTATTATTTATCAATGGTTCTCCAATTATTAATGATATATTGAACTGAGTTGGTTTCATCCTAAACCCTCAGAACCACATTTGTAATTTCACACTCATAACTACTACTCAGGAGCAAACCATTCAAAGCAGCCTTGGAGAGGGATTATTTTCAGTAATCACTTTACAGGGATTTCACCTAGAACCTTATTCCTCATCCTTTTCCTGTGAATTTCATAGAAAGTGGCGCTGAAAAGTGAAAAGAAGATTGTGCATTTTCCTTCCCCTTTCTTCACAAAGAAATAAGAATGAAAATCAGACATAAGAAAGAGAAATTAGACAGATGTGACAAGATTTGCTTTCCATGATTCACATGTTGATGGACTTTCTCAACTTTTTTTAAAATTTGTCACAGATTATTTCTGAGAATGAAAGTTAAAGGAACTTTTCTCTATTGTTTGACTTTAAAAATAGGGAATATATTTCACTTTCTCTAGTCTGCTTCTAACTTTCTTGAACCCTCATGAATTCTTGGACATAATTATTAATAGTCTATAAATTGTTTTCCCTTAGTCATTGAGCATACACAAACATCAGCAAGTTCTAAAAACTTGAATCTATGTGTGCTTTAAAGTTTTCTCTTTATTCCAATTTATACCAATTTCTCTTTGTTTATGTTTCCTCTGAACATCTCAATGGAGACTCATAAAAAGAAAGCAATCAGTATTTTAGCCATCTGCATGTTCTCAGCAAGCAGTGGACCTCTTTTTTTCCAGTTCTTCGTGTTTCTTTAAATATATTTATGTTATGTTCTCTTGTCACCTTTTATACTTTCTTTGAAGACTGTTTGGATATAATTCTGACACATTTAATCTTCACTCTTCATCTAGTGGGACATCAGCCACCTAACAGGTGTTGCAGCATCAAGCTTTGAAAGTCTAAATCTTTTATTGGGTATGACCCAATATTTACTGGGTAGCATTATCTCCTTTTGTGGAAAGTGACACATTTGAATATCAGACCATTATTTTTAATAGGCATTTCAGCAAGCTGCCTTCTGTGGACATATAAAGCTTTTCAGATGAAACATCAGAATATTTTAAAAGATAAACTTCAACATAGCAGCATTATCGCTTTGCATGGCATTTAGGCCTTTGGTCAGATTGCACTTTTTGATTTTATTTTTGTTAAGAAATTAACAGAAAAAACAATTCCCCAGATCTGGAGAGTTAGCCATCTCTATGATAACACCTTCAGCTCTGATGCCATTTGTGTACAGTTTTTGCATAACAGCCTGAGAGGACACATGCATCCTAATCACCAAGACTTAAACCCTCAAACAGCAGGGAAAGTATTTGAGAGCACAGCCCTTGAGTTGCAGCATTTTAATCTCACAAAGCCACAGCCTACCTTCAGCTCTTTGGAATACAATTTAATTTGAAGGTGTCATAGCACAGGATCTGTGTGTGGAGCTGAGATGAGCCCTTGGCAAGGCTGGCAGCTGTTTGGTGGCCGGTCATGCAAAACAGATGGATGGTTCCCTTCCCTGCTCCCAACAGGCAGCCCTGCATTCGTGGACACTCCCCAGACTGGCATCAGCTCTGATTTGTAACCTTCCTGGCAGTATTCAGCAAAGACTACAACACAGGAGTGATCAGCCTCCACATCCTCCAGATGTTCTCGCCAGCTTAAAGTTGAAGGACATTGGCAAGACAGGCTGGAAAGCTTGCATGTCTGCTGCCTGAGTTGTATTTATTCTGAAGAAACATGCTCTTTGCAGCTATGAATCTGGAAATTTTACACACATTGATTTTACATTGTGTTTCTTTCTTCCTAAAGAATGTGACCCTTGCTGAATTTCGATGCTGTTTTGGCCTACCCAAACCCACTGGTTCTCCTCCTCACCCAATGCCCTTTCGTAAAGAGAATTCTTCTCTATTGTATTCTTACAGTGTGCAAGCACAAAGTAAACACAGAATGGTTCCCCACCTTAATGCTTTGAAATTTGAATATTAATGATTTAAATGTAATTACGAAAGCAGTTTGTGTTTATGGGAAATATTTCTTAAAAAAAATCTGTTTCAGTTCAAGTTAATTCAGACACTTCATCTGTGTGTAAGAACAACTGAGCTATAAAATTGGGCAGCATGTTTTCTGGCAATAATGAGACGATAATATTACTAAGGAATGTTTAAGTGACATCGCTATTGATAGGTTAATTAGTAAGAAAATTGCAAAGCTTCTCCAAATCATTAGAATAAAGTGCCTCTAATACACGTGAGTTTTTATGCAGAGCCTTTGTTCTGGCCATATTTTATAGTAATTATTACTGGTCTTGTTAAAAAAAGCAACCATACATACAAAGAGAGTTTCAGAAGCAAGGTAAACCAGAAAGAAACACATATAGTTTTAATGCAGTAAAGAGGTTTTTCCTTGCTTTTAAACTAAGAAGATAGCCTTGTGTATGTTTGCCTCCATCAGTGCATGAGGAACAGCCTCTAAGCAGGTGTAAAGTTCTCAGTTGCATGAAATTAAATTAATTGCACATTTTCATTCTATGTTAAATCTAATGATAAAAGCACCCTCAAATGATTTGTATGGAGGGCATTGCTAGCTGTCAATTTATTAATGCATTTTATACTTACACTTAATTCTTTTTATATGGGCATTCTATTTTTATAACATAAACATTTTTTACATATTATTTGTTGCTGTTGTTATTGTTAATGACTCCAAAAGGCTGAAAAATTGTCTGTACTTGGAGACCAAATAGCAACTCCAGAATACCTATTTTGGTGAATTTCCAAGTACTGTCAAGCTCTAATATTGTTGCCTGGAGTTAGGCATGGGCTGGATGTCTGCTGTGCAAATTTCCTCACAGTAGAGAATCTGTACTGCCTGGAAATCCCAGGTGTAATATGTAGCCTGAGCAAAGCTATGGGGTATTGTTAATCTTGGACTCCCTCCAGTGCATTTTAGGTATGTGAACTTGGATGTCTCAGTAGGAGACATGGCATTTATCTTTGGAGGAATTACAATAACGTTTCCCATGCCACTTTTGAACCAACCATCCATGAAGGTTTAGAGTGACAAACTCTTTTTTTTTCTGTGGCCAACCAGCTATTTAAGCAGCTGTGGCTTCTTACCCCTGGAAGTGTTGAGCCCTTCGTTCCTGCTGTTGCTTCCTGCCCAAAAGATGGGAAAAGAGGGGCCACAGGACATGGTGCAGAGCAAGAAATGGCCTTTGCACTGCTCCTCAGCAGGTGCTCTAGCTTTTTTCTTTTCACTTTTTTACCTTTTCCTGAGAGAGGGAGAAATGTTAGAAATGCTATTTGAGAAAGAGAGATTGGAAAGTGGAAAGTGTGCATGACTGAGTGTCTGCAGAGACTAGTGAGTGCAGGAGAGAGAAATGGAGTTTGTTGTGGTGGGTGGCTAATGAGAAAGCAAAGTGGACTTCTGGTACTACAGAAGACTTGATGCCTTCCACAACATTGCTGCAAAACAATCCATGTATATGTGAATTAAAGGTGTGAAAGATAAAAGGAAAATCCCCACTGGATTTAATTGATATACTATTAATTTTTTAAAATAGAGCTGGGATTCCTCAGTGTAACATAATGTAATATTAATAACATGTAGGTCACCACTACAATCATGGATGGGAACCAGCACAGATTGTGAAAAAGGAAGAAGAAAATTTTCTAGTGTTTTCTTGATGGTCTCAGGCAGCTCCCATCAGGGAAAAGCAAAGCCAATTCAAGATTTGAAAAGCTGATTTTATAAATCCTACATAGAAGCCTGAGCACGGAAATTGCTTCATCCAAAGTTTCATCCAAGCAGCAAAACAGAAAAGAGAAGTTAACCCTGTTAACTCTGACAAGTTAACTCTGTTAACTCTCAGAAGTTAAAGATAAAACCACAGACATTTTGAGAAGGAAAAATGCTGAAATGTTAGACCTTAGAAGATATTTTCAAGCATACCAGAGGCATGGGGCCTGTCACATCCCAAAATATAGTTTGAGCACAAGGTAGAAAAGACTGCAGAAAACAGATTACCTTTTTGCACCAATGTTCACTAAAGAGGAGATCAACAAAACTCCTGCAGAGGATCTGCTCACCACAGGGGTGAATGAGGAACTGAATCCAACGGCAGGGGCAAAGATTTTTATAACAGACTGATGAAATGGATAGTAAGAGACTTCCAGAAGTAGATTACTTTTATCCTCAATTGTAAAGGAATTTGGACATGAAGCTGCTGAACTTATGGCTATATAATATAATCTACTGCTTAAATCAGTAAATTTCTGAATTGCAGAGGAATGGGAAGTGGTAAGTGTGACACCAGTCTTTAAGAACGGTCTTGGAATGTAACCAAGTGAGTCTCTTGTTCAATTGAGCAGATGGAAGGAAGCAATAAGGATGGTGAGGGTTAGCTGGCACATGGATAATGATGATATAGTGGGGAAGAGTCAGTGTAGTGGCTATTGTAGAGGGAAGCCATTCTTCATAGATCTATTGCAGGTCACTGGAGCAATCAATGACTATAGAGATAAATGTGATCTGGTTAGTGTACTGACATTTTCAGAAAGTTTTTAATAGTAAAGCTTTCAGTAAAGGCTCTGCTGTGGAATGAAAAAGAATAGGGTCTTCTAGGTAGGAGATCAAATTCTAGGAAAAAAATGCTTTAAATAAGTGGTCAATTTTCACAATCAAAAGATTTTACCACAGTGATTATTCTGTTCAGCATACTTGTAAGTGGCATGGTGAAGAGGTTCAAGATTGGGCTGATAAGATTTGCAGGCAACACATTACCATGCAGGATTGTAAAATTTAAACTTAAAAACCCTAAGAAGATAGCACAATCCTGTGTGCTAAAGCAGCATGTGAAATTCAGCAGTGCCAAGTGCTAAGTACTAAGTACAGTACATGTGGAAAATCACATACACAATGTCTCTAAGCCAGCCATTACCCCTGAAGAGACAGATCCCACAGTCCTTGTGAGTATCTTGCTGAAAATGTCAGCACAGTCAAAAAAGCAAACAGAATATTAACTGTTAGGGGGAGAATGTAGAATAAAGAAGAAGCCACCATTGTGTCATTTAGGAGCACCAATATGTTGAAAACTGCAGATTGTTCCAGTGCTTCCACCTCCAAATGAATGTGATAGATTGAGAAATGGTTTGGAGGCTGGTCAGGCATAAAGAACAGCTCTATTGTGAGGCAAGATGAAACAGACTGATAAGCTTCAGTGGGAAAAAGGTGGATATGATATAGGTCATCAGAATAAAGAATGATATGGAGAATGATGAAGTAAGATTATTATGTTGTAACGACAAACCAAAAAAAAGGAGTTTTTTTTCCCTAACAATGAAGGCATCTAGACTTGGAATCCATTGACACAGCAGATAAGGAACGTCAGAAGCATGAGTAAATTGAAACAAATGGTTAAAAAGTAGTCCTAGACACTAACTGTGAGTTCTAGCACAGAAATTCTATAAACTGCTGATTGCCAGGGGCTTGTGTGTTATGCACAGTGAAGAATCATTTCATACTTGTCCTTCATTCCTTTCCTAAGCATCCTCTACTTGTCCTTGTTGGAGTGAGGATACTGGGCGGGTGGGCCATAGGAATGGACCTCATATCTGTACCCTTTTACCTTCAGAGGTGACCTCTCCCAGTTTCCACTTGTTGTGGGTTGGGGAAAACACAGAAGAGAAGCTGCTTCTGTCATTCCTGTTGCTGGACAAAGCATTTCAGTTATCAGAACAACATCATTTGGTGTGTTCATTTTTTTCTAACACTCTTGATTCTTAATTTTTTTAAGTTAGGGTTAATTAACTTTTTAGACCTGAAAGCCTTTATAAATATTCCATAAACTCCAGATTTAAATATGATGCTTGCCTTCCAACTAAGTAGTTTAGTCTTTAAAGTTAATACTAAACTATTTTTATCGAGATTATTAACTCGTTCTTTTTAATAGCTGGCTTGAAGGATTTTGCTACTAGACAGAGTCACAAGGATGCTTTGAATGTATCAAACTGAATACATTTTTGCAAGAATTATGTTAACTAGGTGTGTGAGAGGAATACTCCTCCTTACCTTTCTGCAAACAAATTCTGAAAGATGCACATAGCTTTTTGAATAAATGCTGAATAATAGTTCACCTACAGTTAATCCACTTTTGATTTATTAAACTTTTATACTGTCAAAATATATTCAGGATCCCTGAGGACCTCATTTTGCATTTCTTTGTTGTGCAGACAGTAGAATGTTGCTCAGCTTTATGTCTGCATGTCAATATATTCTTCCTCGAGTTCTGCCAATTACACGAACCCAGCATCAGGCTCCTCTTGCCACAGGATGGCATCCAGCTCATATGCTTGAGTATCCCAGTTGAATTCTCTGAGTTCAGATCAATCACACCTAGCCTCACTACAAGTGAGGTTGGACAGTGATGTATGTAGTAGGGAATTGGAGTGTGACTGAGATTACCCCAAAGGGACATGAGAATCGGTGGGAAAGCATAGTTAACATCTTCCTGTACTGCTCCGATGGATCACAAATCACAGAATAAGTGGATGGGACTAAGAATATCTTTGTTTTTTTGTTCCATTGTAATGACAGTGTTGACATTCACTGAAAGCTTACGATGAAGGTAAGATTTATATTCCTGCATGAAGTAAGCCAGGTATGCTGCAAGTTTTAAGAATAAGAGCTACTTATGTAAAAAAAGAGTGGCTACTTAACTGGGATGAATCACTCTGTAGGCATTTGTCTTGTAAATGTATACACAAGACCTTAGTCAAATCAAGGCTGGTGGAGCATCGTATGCTCCTGGAGTGCTCCTGGAGTATACTTCAGTCCTTTATGTGTGGGCATATCCAAGTATTAGTGATTTTTCGCTGGAGTTTCTGTCAGCCTTCTCAAGTCCTCACTCACATCAAGTATTCAGCAGCTGAATCTCCACTGTGCCCAGCACACCACCTGGAGAAGACCTTTCTGGCTCTTAGGACCTCCCACTGCTCCTTCCACCTTATTTTTTCTGTTACTAGAGTAAACTTGCAGGAGGCTTTCCAACAGAAATAACCACTTTTCTCCAATATTCTGAACATAAGACTTCACTGCCTTTTAGGACCTGGAGAATCTGGAGATTCACTCAGCAGCATATGTCAATCTTATGCTTTCTTTCCAATTCAAAATAGGATTCCAAAGTTTGCTATAGCAAATATTAACTATTAAACCAGTAAATCCTTAGTTCACTTCTGGATACTGTGACTGCCCTAAATGTTTGTAAAAAGATGATAACCGATCAAGCTATTCTTGCATTCTTCCCATTTCCTTGCTGCAGCTTTCTTGATTGGATATAGAAATGTCTGTGTCTGTCACCCACTCTCTCTACTGCGTGACAACTGTTTCTCTCCTATTTTTAATGCTTTTTGCTCTAATCACCATCAAGCTGAGCTGAGCTACTTCTTGATAACTGTACTTACTGACACCTTAGGTGTTTTCCACTTCAGACTGCAGAAAAAAATCTACATCCCAGACAGATGCTCTGTTCTTCATTAACAAGAAATCTATGAGAGGCTCTACACCAGTGAGGAGCCAGTGCAAATTGTGGGGTCTGCATGGCAATGTGCTCTTAAAGATTTGTGTTTACTGTAGAGCAAGAAACCGTTCTTTTTTCCTTTTGAGCTTTTATTTGATGGCCACTGACAGGAAACAATCAGTCCTGTTGATGATCAGTGCTTTTTCATATTTACCCATTTCTTTTAGCAACAGGGCAAAAAACAAAGACTATTTTGGAAGGATTGAATTAAAACATCAATAATGTGTGGAGAGAAGGTACATGGTGTGTGAAACTACATGAACTGAATGTGGCTTCTGGTACAAAATTGGGCCATGCAATGGGAATCTCACAAGACAGTACGTGGCATCCCAGCCATTTCTGCTTGGATTTTGTCTTCTCTGAGATGCAAGACAACATCTACTAAAAAAATACATTTAAAAAACAATAGGGATATTTTACATGTGTTGACATGGATTTCAAAGAAATGTCTATGGAAGCTGTATTATGTCCAAGCCTCAGACACAGAATGATTCCTTAATTGGTGGAAACAGAAGACAGATCTTTTAAAAACCTAGAAATCAAGGACTGCTAAAAACAGATACAGTGATAAAATGATTAGATGAATACCAAACTAAATGTGTGCAACAACAAGCAATCAAGAAAGCTGAAATGGGAAAAAAACCCATGATGAAAACAAAATAGAGAGAATTCTGTTTTGTGTTGTATAAAAGACATTGCAAACACTGTAGGGACATAATTAACTCATCTTTGACTATCTGTCCACCGAACCCAGAAGAAATTCAAGCTATTTCTGGGTGCCTGACTTAAAATGTTTGGGAGTGTCATGCTCCAGGGAGATAGGTTTATATTACCTTGTTAAACTCCACTGTTATACAGCATTTACAGAGCCCGGATGCCCATATACTACCTACTCCTTTGAGAAGCCTGAAGAACCTTAATGCTAATTAATTTATTCTGGGAGACATAGTTAGCAACAGCTAGCTGTTACATGGCACCCTACTGCTTAGAAGCCTGATCTCTAGGCTTTTCAAAGGGGATTTAAAATTACATCTCCTGTGACATGAGAGGCCTTTAATATCAGATTATGAGTTTCATAGGTGCTCTGTCCCTCTCATTGCAAACATGATTTAGGACATATACGACGACAAAAATGTCAGTTTTGAATGCTGTTGAATGCTCATACATGGATTTTGACAGCAGTTTCAAATATAATACTTATGTCCTCTGTGATTTGAAACTTAAGTTCTGTTTCATTATAAATAAGAGACAGACTCCCTCTTGTCTGCCTGCATTTTTTGAGCCTTGGCTCTCGAATTCTGAATTCTCCCTTTTTGCTAGGAATAATTCTTGGTGTAGGTGGGTGAAGGTTTCTGAATAACCACAAATAAGGAAAGTGTGAATGCTATTATTAAGGGAAATTATGAAATATACAAATTATGCTAGTTTGCAGAATGCCATGAACCTGTCCACAGCACAGGTTGGTTACTGTTGTGAGCATTACTGTGCTGTTTATTTGGCAACCTGGAACAGACCAAGCAAGGCCACACAGATTCCTATGTAACACAGAAGCTCATACTTGACACTGTAGGAGCTTCTTGTCCCTTGTGCCTGTTTTTATCTCCAGCTGTGTACAACTGAAACAAAAAGAGGGATCTGCACCACAGAAAAAGTAACAAATGGGAAAAAGGATTGAAGAGTCAAAGCAGGACTGCAAATCATGACAGATAAAAAAATTCTGCTGTGCTTGTATTTCAGATGACTGTTCCACAGATATACAAGAAAAATCTACAACAGAAAAATAATGTTGCATAAGGAGATATGAAGAAACTGGAGAAGGGCTAACTGGTGTATATGGACTGAGAAAAATGAGCTGACAAGACAATGAAACCAGAAATGTCAGAGATGAGATGTATTACTTTTGTGGAAGATGTGAAAAAAAGGATGTAACTCACAAAGTGACAAAATGACACAGATGCACACCGTGTACAAAAAAGCCCTTATTCTTCAAGAATTTTGCAGCTCTCAGCCACAGGCTGTTTGTTTGACGCTGGTTTCAATAAACATGCTGGCTGCAGGAGATATCATTCAAGGCAATAAGAGATCTCTTGATTAAATCTCACATGTCTAGCAAACTCTACAACCATGCTTAAGAATTCTCCTGTGAACAGTCAGTAGTTC
Organism: Manacus candei; assembly: GCF_025592945.1. NCBI lineage: Eukaryota > Metazoa > Chordata > Aves > Passeriformes > Pipridae > Manacus > Manacus candei. The sequence goes on along the minus strand of NW_026138111.1, from coordinate 657,922 downwards.
CCCATCTCTAAGACAGGAAGGGATAGAGATCTGCAAGCAGAGGTCTGCCAGTCATTGTCCTCACCATGAGGCAAAAATAAAATAAGAGTTATCATGAGCCTTATCTAAATTGACCTGCAAAACTGTTGCCAGTAGTGTCCAAATCTTCAGAGGCTGTGGGGATTGTGCTCCACATTGCCTGTGTTACACCCCTTGTCTCTGGTGACCGATTCAACTCAGTATGACTGTCACTGAGAGTGTGTGTGGCATATTCTTGCCCTACTCTGGGACTAGGCCTTGCAACTTCATTTTTTAATATTGCCATCATCAGCTATTTCCAATTTTTTCCCCTGATGTTACGTTTGCTTGAGAAATGGCTCAGACCTCTGTCAGTTCAAGATAAGATACCAAAGACGTCAGTAATTCTCCAAATGTTTTTTGTGGTTCTTTTAACACATCCTTGTCTTATGGAGCACAGACATAGGTAGGCTTTTCAGAATTCACCATTGTAGCTTCCTTTCTGCTCAGTTGTAAGAATTAAGAGGGATCTGTGTTTACTTCCACTGCAGTGGTGAGGTTCTCCCTTACAGCAGTCTTCTGTGAGCAATCTCTCTGTCTTATTCATGAATTGCAGTAAAATCTTGCCAAAGTTAATTGTGGTGTATGACCTGACATATGATTTTATACGAAGCTGCATAGTTATGGCTATGGCTCTCCAACACTGGTTGAGAATAGTTTACCAACAATGCAGGCAGAGGACATATGTGAAGAAACACTTTTTCCTGTAGATTTCTAGGTCCTTTGATGGGCATTTCCTTTCCATGTCTAGTGACAGATGAATCCAAGTTCAACTAGGAGGCATGCTTGGACATTCTGCAGAGTCTATGGGCCCAAATAAAGTCTCAGTGCACGTGAAGGTGCCATGACTACGAACAGTGTAATAAGCCTGTGAAAGTTTTAAAATTGTTTTTAAGGGAATAATTTGTTGAACCTGAACACTTAATGCAGTGTCTATGTAGGCTGACAAAAGGGATCCTTGTGGAAGAGCAATATACTGGTAAGACTGATGAACTCTGTATGACATCAACTCACCACTCTTCTACCTTTCCAGTTCCCAGAACAATTCCACAGAAAATCAAAGTAGAAAGCTCCATCTGTCATGAAGGGCAATTAAAGACTATTTTAGATCTTGTAATCCTAAAATGGAATGGTCCTTGGTGAATTTGTTTCCAATAAAAACACAAAGTGCCTGGTATGCCAACCCCAATGGGAAGGGAGACCAGAACTTATGATGGAAATGGTGATGCAATAACAAACTTCATGAAACCTTTTTCCCCCTTTCATCAGTTTTTACAAATCCAGACAGTTTTGGCAGGGTCAGTGGAAGACCATCACTTCCAGGGCTTATTCTATGAATCTGTTTTCTAATCTGCTCACAAGCCTCACAGGAGTTCATAAAAGCCTGAAGATCAAAGCGAAATTCTCAGAAGGATGCCCCAATTTTGATGTCACTTCCTTCATGTTGTTTCATCATTGCCTTTTTGTTCAATTTCTTTTTGCTCCTATTATTGGTATATTGTACTTATTTCATACTTACCTTGCTCAGTAATGTACCTACTCTATTTTCTTTTGCAAGAGATAGTTCCATTCTGGTTCTTTATTTACATCTGTTTTCCTATAATCATAGCTTTTACTTCTTTAAATTTATACTCTGCATCTGTAATGCCCAACACATTTACATACGTTTAGACCTCAGAACATTTTGAATGTATACTGATAGACTTTCAGATTTTTTAACATGTGTACAAGTGAAATATAGCTGATGTACAGCTATACACTGTACATCCCATTATGGTAGTTTTGCAGTGTCCACTAAGAGAGTAAACATACAGATTTTGACTTGCCTATCTGGAGCTGTCTTCAGTTAAAGATCATATTGCTTCAATTATACCATTCTATAAACCCAATAGTATAGATACAGCTCTATTACTTTAAGGTAATTTATATTATTTTATTTATTTCTGTAAAATAGGGAGTTTTATATCAATGTGAATGTGTCTTTATCAGGACTTTTGCTGGCTATAACTATATTGAAGACAAAATGTTATTTGTGAAATATGTTTACTTATTACATATAAATGCTTTACAGGTAACATGTTCATTATATGAATTTTTGTTTCAGCAATCTAGCCGGTTTTGCTTTTTTTTTCCCCTTTGCTTCATGAGTGGGAGTAGCAGTGGAGTTCTGTGCATTATTTTTCTATAAGCATGATTTGCATCTTGTGTCATCTGCTTCAATGTTTTTTCCGTAAGGTTTCAGTTAAATTAAAGAAGGCTGTTCAAGGGGGAGGAAACAGAAAGCAAAGCAATAATGGAAACAAGTAGGTCATTAGAACTATTAGCTGGAAAGTGGTCCTGATAACATCCTACCACAAAAGCATGGTTTGCTATCCCCAGTGCTGAAAGCCTAGGATCAGAGAATTTGATCTTTAATGATGTTGGTATATAAAGCAAGAAGCACTGAACTGATTTTTCCATGTTTTGCTATGGAGATGAACCTGTGAAATAGGTTCACAAAGATGCAGCAAGCAGGCTGGTGGTCTCAGCCAAGAAGTGGGAATGAACCTTCATTTTTAACAGGTGATGTAAACTTAGGAAAGGAGATACAAGTTTAGAACTCTGCTTCCTTTGTTCATCTTCCTGTGTACTTTATTGCTTTCAGCAATTATTAATTTTTAGTTTTTTTCTATTTTTGATTTGGAGAAGCTGTTTTTTGAGCTTCTGCTGTCCATCAGTTACAGGTCACTGAAGATAAAAGTCTTGCAAGTTCCAAACCCATTTGTCAGGTTAAAATGTCTGTTAAACAGGAGAATAAAAGACAAGACTTAGTGACAAGGCTGCAGGGTAAAATTGGTTCCAAAGAATGATGCTTTTAAAGGAGAGAAAAAAACCCCAGTTACAACTATCTGGCCAGAATAACACTTGGCTATGTAATGTGGCCACAACAATGAAAAAACTTTGAAGTAAGTTATTTTAGAAAGTATATTAACAATTTTCATTAAAACATACAGGAATTTTCCTAAAGTCATTGAAAAAAACCCCAACCCTATTTGTGTTATGCACTTTTTATATTTTGGCTATTCACAGTGTGGATAGTCTAATTTTATCCTTTAGTACTTTAGAAGCACAGATTTTAATAAGTTTGTTTTCTACCTAATACAGGTTGTTATTTAAAATGAACCCTCTTCAAAGGTGTTCTTCTTCTATTGTTCTGTATTCTTAGCCATATGTTTCCAAATATGTGATTCCAGAGCTTTTTAAAAGCACAATTTTTTCCCCTATCTTTAATCACATTATGCCTGCTACTGTACATCTTGTTTATGGTTTCTCATTAAGAGCAAGACACTATGATAATGCTACAGGAAAGGAAAGAATGAAAACACTCACCAGAGAAGATATTCTTAAGTTAAAGTTCTATCTGCAGCACAAATTCACCTATATTTGACACAAAAAATACTGTGGGAGTATTTCTCAGTTGCCAGTTGCCTGCCTGCCTACCCCACTGGCTTCCACAGCACAGGGGCTGCTTATGCCACCATTACCTTGTGCAAGCTCCCAGTGCCAGGGGCTTTCACTCCATGACATAACTGGGGACTAACTGAATTTTAATTCTACTAAGTTGCTAAGTTAAGACTGATTTGAAGCACAGTAAATCTCCTGAGTTATACACAGAAACACAGTGCTCTTTCAGTAAGACACCCAGTTTGATCAAATTGCTAGAACTGTGAAAGAGAATATGTGTAACAACCATGACATTTTTAAAATGTGCTATTGCCACTGTACAGAATGCAATTTTCATTGCCCATCTTTATAATTATATACTGGTTGAACATGCCTGCACTAATTAGATACATAAACAATTTTTTATGCTGACTCTTGGTAGACTTGCCTATGTTCTTTCCTTCTCCTTTTTGTGTACTCACTATTTTGCAAAGTATCAGCAAGCCTGGATGAGTTTATACCTCGTCTTTATCAAAATTGGACAGATTAAACTCATCTATTTTTGATTAGGTTATTTTTCCTGCATAGAACATGTGTTTGCGGTTTTTTTAAATCATGATCCCTACAAACAAGATCGACTAATATCAATAAACAAATTTAGCAAACACTACAAAGGCAACTTGCTTAAATTAGAAAAATAACACAGATGAGGTCTTGGGTTTCCAAGTTATCAAATATAAGTCCTATAGTTATCAATTTGCTTTTGTGATTAGAGACATAACTATTAATTATGCTATCATTATCCAAGAAACATCAAACTTTGTCAGAAATTTTTCAGTTGCTTAGATAAGAAGGAAAATACATAATGAGAAAATTTATAACAGGGTAAAAGCTATTATCAACCAGCAATAATATATTTATTCTACAAGAAAACTACACACATCTACCATATGTATCAGCTAATTTCTTGAATTTCTACAAAATGAGTTTATATTATAAAGGTATTTGGCATTAGTTCTTTAAAACTTGATCAGAGATTAAAAAATTGCTTTCTCTTTGACCCTACCAACAAACATATCTGTAAATATTGCAAAAAAAAGTTACACTGCATTTTACTCACCCTCATCCTTCCATTTCTTATTGCTGGTCCATCTTCTGCTAACCTCAACACATACAAATCCATTTTATATTCCCTTCCTCCTCGAATACTAAACCCAAACCCTTTGGCTCCTTTTTCCAAATCAACGGTGAAATAATCAAAGTCCTGTACAGACATACAAAATGAAAGATAATTAACTACATGAACATTGTGGTATACATTCAAGAAAACTTTAAAATACAACTCATCAAAAATGCATTGATCCAATTGATACAAACAAAGGGAACTTACGCACTGACAGATTTTGGCCATTTCTGAAAAGACACTGTAGCAAGATGTAAATGCCTAAGTCTAAAACACCCTGAAAGAGTATTTTACAGCAGTTGCCTGGTACCAAAAGCTCTTGAGATGGGTTCCATATTCATCCTCATGGCACCCAGGTATAAATGTTTATGTTTATGTCTATGCAGAAATGTTGATTTGGCAAGAGAGGTATAAGGCAGTTGCTGTATAAGCATCATTGCAAGTAAAAATTGATAGTAGACACCTCCTAAATTCCAAGAAGTACTTAATGTGATCGGCAGGTTTGACTGCATGGAGTCACAAAGTATAGCAATTCTCATCACTTTGGTTAAATGTGTCCCTTGAGGAGGAGGTGGGAAGGGGGAGATTTGAGTTTTGCCCTTTGCCCTTTCTGTGTCTTCAGAGACTGAGATTCACCTTTGTAGTTTTCCCTTGATTGGCCCCAACTACCACCTCTGTGCATGGGCCAGGGGGAGGGAAATTGCTATTTATCTTCTGATCCATTGTCAGTCAAGGGTGCAAGAGCTGTGGGAGCAGCAGAAAAAAAAAGAGCGAGCTAGGGTTGTGTAGTCTAGTGATTAGAGAATTGAACTGGAGATGGTAAGAAACAGCCAGTCTAAGCATCTCTCTAGATGCTAAAAAGCATCTTATAGGGTATGCATATGGGCATAAGGATTTGCTATTTAGATACTGAAATGCATAGTATTTTCCCAGGGTTCTCTGGATCCCATTTTAGAATTTCACTGTTTTTCTTGATTTGGTTTGTGTGTCTGGCTTTGAAAATATGGCCATAGAAATCATCTATACATGGTTCCAGCATATAGTGTCCAGAAGTTTACATTCTCTTGTTTAATATTTTTGACCTGTTTGTCCTACCTTTATGTAAAGAGAAAGGACGATTTGTTTGAAAGTCTGAACTGTGAGCTAAATCCTCAACCTTCACAGCTTTCAGTAAACATTTGTCATCAGTGGAGTCTTGTCCAAGGTACCATAATTCTTGATCTAAGGTATATTTGTTTGAATTTGTCAGATCATACCTGATGTCAAAGAAACTAGTTAAACAAACTAGTTTCTACTCATCCAGACTATTACCAACAGAAACATAATTTTATCAGTCGGAATTTGCATTCATTTAGTTATTTATTCCAATTAGATAAAATATTAATTTTCAAGAATGCTGTAGAAATGCAGTCTGACCTAAGTACACCCATTATTTGATGACTATGTCCCTAGGAATGAAAAAATTCCTCTGCTTATGCAATGGCAGTTTATGTTAGAATTTTTATTTTAACTCTCCAGTACCTTAAAAACAGTGTTTATTTAACATTATATTCACACAATTATAAATGTAGTGTTATTTTACAGATTACACAGTTATTCATTAATTTTAATGGTTTAGAAGTAACTTCCTCTACAGAGAAATAGCAACTCGAAGTAAAGCCAACAAATGTGTCTTTTCCTTCTCTAATGTCATCTTCCTTACCAGCATACATGACCTCTCCCCACACACCCTAATGCCTTCTGGTCAGGAGTGTTTGGGTTTGTACCTGGGGCTGCCTGTACTCTGACAGAGGGTACTGCCTGGTGTCAGGAGAATGCTGCCTGTAATCCATCAGAGGTGGCTGCCTGTAGTCCAGAGGTGGTGGCTGCTGGTAATCCATCACTGGAGGATGCCTGTAGTCCAGCGGAGGCTGTCGGTAGTCCGTCGACGATTGCCTGTAGTCCGTAAACGGAGGTTGCCGGATGTCAGGTTTCACATCTTGTCTGGCTTTTACTTCTGACCTATAACTGAGAAAAGTGAAATGGCTTGGTTTCAGAAAGTTGCAAACCATTAGGAATATGGATTGCATGCAATATTGAGGAAGGGAAACAACCTGCCTAACTGCAAAATTGCACAAAACAAATTTTCACAGAGAAGCAAACATCTCAAGGTATCCAAAAACAGTGAGCGTTTTTGAAACATGGGCATAAGCAATTTTCCTTCAGGTCATATTGTGCAATTTTCCAGTTTGTATCAGTGGGATCAGGATTAGACTCAAAGGGACAGGAACAGTAAGACATCTTGAGTCCCACTTACCTTGCCTGCTTGGAAGATGAAACTGTATGTGAAAAAGCCCACTATACTCACTACAAAATAATTCACTGACTTTATAAAATACTTTTTTCCAGAATTAACATTTTTATAGAATAAATGGAACATCAGTGTGGTTTATGCCCATTTCACTGACATAAACTATTATTATTGTGAGCTTCTTAAGGTTAAAAAAGACATTCTTTTTTAAAACATACATTCTTTGTCCTAGCTGTTATCTTTTTAATGACAGGTATTCTTTAATATAACATCTGTTAATATAGTGTGCATTATTTTTATTATTATTCTACACTTCAGATAATACTATCTGGTTAAAAGTCTGTAGTAAGTCCTAAGTAGTTATTCACAGAAATAACAAAGGGTGAAAGGAAAATAAATTTGGTTAATGAAGAATTTAATAACAAGTAAAATATTGCTCTAACTGGTAACTGGTTATAGGGAAATGGGTCCTAAAATTTCAAAGACGATGTGACTTTCTGAGGTACAGTGACTAGTTGTTTAATTTACTCAGTTAGGAATTTCCCTTACCACATGGGAATCAGTGCATAATGGTATTTCACACTTCAGGGTGAAGTAAAAAACATTTCTTATTGCAAACCTCCATACCTCAGCCATGTGGTAAGGCTAAGAAGCACAAAGGAAGTCTGGAACCTTTATAGCAAGGTAATTGTGTAATAGTAGTTTGGTTAAGATTTTAACAAAAATGTTTATATAGTGGATGTTTTTACATTCTTCCCTAGTTGCTGAAGGAAATACTTATTTCCCATACAGGTAATAGACATTTAAAACTCTGCTTTAATAATGGACTAGAAGTTTTCAGTCAACCAAGTGACCATGTATGTACATGGATACATGAAGATACAGAGACACATAAAGACTGTGGAAGGGATTTTGAAATGTACTTATTGATTAAAAGAAATTACATTCTGGAAAAAATGAGAGCATTGTTTTGATTATGTTAATTTACATATAAAAATAATCTGAATCTAAATGTTTCAAAATGTTTCAGATATGTTTCAAAATGTTGTTACTTTATTAATACAGTTACAGTAACATTATGGCAAATCTTGTTACTCAATAATTTTAATAAACTGAATGTCTAACCAGATACAAAAATATCTAAACTATTTCCCTTTGACTTCTCTGAGAAGATTAAAATAGCCTGCTGCCATGTGTTCTTTTAAAACCCATATGTGGCATCTATAATAAGACCTGCACGTGAACATGCAATCCTCTTACTTTCTTTACTCAGTATCACGATCCTGTAAAAAGAAGACAGAGAACAAACAGGCTTACCATGATACTGAGCCTTCTTAATACTGGAAGTAAAAATACTAGTTAAGATTCCTCATCATCATGGCTGGGCTTCACGAACGGAGATTTGGGGAGGGCTCTACCCATGTTTGTTGCAAGCACGTTGGTGGCTAAAAAGGCCAATATGACACAGACATGTCTGGTAATATTCCTAGGAGTTTTAAATATCTTATAGTATTTTGGTGCAGAAACAATGTATGTGGTTATATAAACAAGCTGTAATCTAACTTATAAAATCTAGTGAAAAATAATACTATATGAACTAGCAGTAATGGACCTTTTTCTGAAATAAGAGCCATCCTTAGGCAGGTTTCTAAGACACATATGACCACAGCTGTATCTTAGAAAATGAACCTTTTATGCACAGGTGGAGCCATTGCAATTTTTGTTGAATATGTAAATGGTGATATGACCAATTATAGTTTACACTTTTCAGTGGAACTTTATATAATTTTACTGGTCCCATCTGAAAATTCCCAATTTAATTCTGACTTCCAACTGAGCAGAGACATTTGTGAAAGTTTTGTATTGAAGTTTATCAGAAACATACGTCTTCTAGGAGGTGATCACTTTTGGAAAAAGTACTCAATGAAATATAAGGCAAATTAATTTTCCTAGTGTGACTAATAGAGAGAAGATAATTTTGGACAAGTGAAAGTACTACATCTGTTAAGCAAGGAGAATTAGAGGGCGTAGTGTCTAAATCACAACTGAACTCAAGTATCTTCAGAAGCAAAAAGTTACAATCCTGTAACCAGCATCATTTGGGGAGGAGGGTCTTGATTGTGTGTGTTGGTTACTGAAGATTAGCATAAAGACAGTCAGTGTAATCAGCCTCATTTAACTTGCTAAAAAATAATCCAAAAACTAAATAGTGTTGATTGGAGGTCACACGAAGTTGTACCATCCCACAGCCTAAGTGTGCTTTTTATATAGACAGCTGGTCAGAAATTTTCTATCCCCCTACCATTTAATTTCCATTACAGATAAATTTGCTAATGCATATGCATAAATTACACATGAGAATTGGCTGGCAAATGATACATCACAGATAAAACCTGCTATAAAAATATCTTCCTGACTCCAAACCTCTATTATACAAGGGAAAGAAAAAAAAAAAGACATGTAAGAAAATGAACAAACCTGTTTTCGTGTCCCTGTGGCTGGAGGGGCTGTGGAGGCGGTGGCTGGGCGACGGGGCTCTGCTGGGCAACGGGGCTCTGCTGTGCCAGGGGACTCTGCTGGGCCATGGGGCTGTGCTGCTGGGCCATGGGGCTTTGCTTCTCCGAGCTGGGGGCTGAGGCTGGGCTGTTCAGCTCTGTGTAATGGGAAGCGGGAGATTAAAGACGTGTCACAGTGCAGCATTTAATAAAGGGCAAAGGTAGACAATAATAATTTTTTTTCATATGCTACCTCTGCAAATTTATGCTTTGTTGCTTTTACTCTCTTGGGTCATAATTAGATTTTAAGACATTTGAACCTAATGGTATCCTTTTGACAGTCTGTGGAATCTAAAATGTTGGTCACTTCTATAATCCTGGTTTATACCTTCATTATTTAAAAAACCCACCTGAACAAGGCAAATTGCTTCCATGTTTCACATTTTCTTTTAAAGCATAGAAATAATGATCGTGGAATCCTAGAACCATAGAATCATAGAATAGTTTGCGTTGGAAAGGACCCTTAAAGGTCATCTAGTCCAACTGCCCTGCAAAGAACAGGGACATTTTCAAGTAGCCTAGGTTGCATAGAGCTCTCTCTCTCCAACCTGGCCTTGAATTTTGCCAGGGATGCCAGGATGGGGCATCTACCACCTCTCTGGGAAATCTGTTTCAGTGTTTCATCACCCTCATCGTAAAAAAATCTCTTTCTTATATCTGTCTGAATCTACCCTCTTTTAGTTGAAAACCTTACCCCTTGTCCTATGGCAACAGACCCTGCTAAAAAGTCTGTTCCCCTCTTTCTTACAAGCCCCCTTTAAGTACTGAAAGGCTGCAATAAGGTCTCTGTGAAACCTCCTCTTCTTCAGGCTGAACAACCCCAACTGTCTCAGCCTTTCCTCATGGGAAAGATGCTCCAGCCCTTTGACCATCTTCATGACCCTCCTTTGGACTCATTCCAACAGGTCCAGAGGACCCCAGAGCTGAATGCAGCACTCCAGGCGGAGTCTCACCAGAGTGGAGTAGAGGGGCAGAGTCACCTCCCTTAACCTTCTGGCAATTTGCATAATTTCCTGTGATGCAGCCCGGGATACAATTGGTTCTCAGGCAAGTGCACATTGCCAGCTCACATCCAGCTTTTCACCCACCAGTACCTCTGAGTCCCTCTCCAGAGGGCTGCTCTCAGTCCCTTCATCCCCCAGCCTGTACTGATACTGGGGGTTCCTCCCAACCCAGATGTTGTTAAACTGCATGAGATTCCCATGGGTCCACTTCTTAAGCTTGTCCAGGTCCCTCTGGATGGTATCTTGCTCTTCAGTTGTATCAACCAAACCACTCGGTTTGGTGTTATCTGAAACTTGCTGAGGGTGCACTTGATTCCACAGTCTATGTCATTGATGAAGATATTAAACAGTGCTGGTCCCAGTATGGATCCCTGAGGGACACCACCAATCTCCATCAGGACACTGAGCTCCAATCAATTCTTCATCCCTCGAACAGTCCACCCACCAAATTAATCTCTCCCCAATTTAGAGAGAGTGATGTTGTGGGGTACTGTGTCAAAGGTCTTACAGAAGTTCAGATAGATGAGATCCATAGCTCTTCCCTTGTCCATTGTTGTCCACTGATTTAGCCACTACACTGTAGAATGACACTAGATTGGTCAGGCAGGACTTACCCTTGGTGAAGCTGTGCTGGCTGTCTTGAATCACCTTCCTGTTCTCCAAGTGCTTTAGCACAGCTACTAGACATTTGAAATGCTTTTCATTTAGAAAAAAAACCTTTTCATTGTGAGAGAATGAACAATTTTAGTGCTTTCACCGCTGTTTGGGATGACAGACTTGTCACAAAAGGCAAAACACCTTTTGTGTTATAAACATTGTGTCCTTATGTTAGCTCCTGCTGTCTTTGAGCTCATCAAGAGTTTCCTGTCTTTTTAAATTTTTGGGGACTGCAAACAGTAAAACAGTAAAACCAATCTCAATAAATTCTGACTAACCATTTAAAGTGATTTTTATTTCACTGTACTGTGTCAAAGGACCAAGGTTTCGCACAGGAACACTGCAGAGAAAGAGAATCCTTCTTTCAAAACAGCATAAAATTCAAAAAAACAGAGAGATTGGTGTAGGGAATGTGGTCTTGTGGCCTTGTTACAAATAAAGGATGCTGATCTTCCTTCAGGCTTCCTGCTGTGCTTGGGGGAAGACACATTTGGCACTGAGCTCATAACAAACATATTTATTCCAACACACTCGTACAGTTCTGTTGTTCACCATTTACCTACTAAAAAGTGTAAATGAGAGAAACTCCAGCCACAAGAACGACAGAGCACTGCAGAAGTTCTGCATTATAAACAGCAAAGGCACACATTGTATTTTTTCATTCCTGCTTGCAACAGAATGAGGGAGGTCAGTGTGGTGTAGAGCAAAGCATCCAAAATGGACTTCTGTACGGTATGGCAGAGCCCCCCTAATGGCAATAGCTACACATGATCAGGATCTTGCCTAGTTTTACATTTCAATCTATTTTAATTATTTTATTTTTTAATTTTTAACATGTGAGTTTTTCCCTATGACTGCACATTTCTAGTGGTTCTCTACTTACCTAATTGATGCTCATAATTATTTTACAAATTTTGGTTGCTTTATTAAAAACATTTTCAGTTTAGGATTAATTATCAAAAAAGCATGTATATTTGCACTTAAAACACTCCTCATGCAGGCATAAGCAATACTTGTCTGTGTAATTACTATGCTTAAGGCTGTAATTGCCCATTTTGCATCTGTGAGTCTCTTCTGTATTGCAAGTTTCAGAGAGGAAGATTGGAAATGTTGTCCCTCGTTTCTACATTACTCTCATAACTATGGATGAAATAGTCAAATCATGAGCTGCTTCTAAAACTGCTTTGCATTTATATGGTATTTTTCACCTGAAAGTATATTACAGAGGTATTAGATTTTTTCCCAATTTTTATAAGCTGGGAATCTAATATCAGAAGGCAAATGAGGTGTCCAGTGTCAAACAGTCACACAGGGAAGCCATGCCTTGGGCACAGATCATTTCTTACCACCAGCACCCGAGAACACATTGTAGCATGACAACTCAGATGCACTTCTGCTTTCTTTCTAATTTAATGTATCTATCTCTAACACCGAACTATTAATTATGTTATTTAACCTGGATACAGAGAGGTCTAAATAAACCGCATGTACTGTATGAAGCATCACACTTATTTGTAGATGCTTGCAAAGCTGACCTTCCGTAATCATACAGTTGCTAATTGATGTGAATTCTGAATTTGTGTACGTTTGTGGTTTTCCCTCCACTGAATTCATTTAACAAAGTAGATGAGTTCCCTCAGTTGAAGTCCATGACCAGTGTCAGACTATTTCCCTGTTCTGTTGCTGGATGCAGCAGCAGAAGATGAAGGTCGTCTAACTGGACCATGGATCATTAAGTAATTCCATTACTTGCTGTGTGACATTCCCAGTTGTACTGGTATTTGTTGCTGAGATATAAAGCCATAGTCTCATTAATATGGTACAATTCATGCCGCAGTGTAGCACATTGTTAAACTAAAAAAAAACCCTGAAATCTGCCCCAAACCCCATGGAACCAACATCAAAAGATCTTCACTGATTAGCTGTGGAGTAATGATCAGAATAATGAGTCTGTCCCCTTATCCTCACCCTCCAAATGAGATAATTTAGGGTTCAGTTTTTTCCTGCCCTGTGCATTTATAGTGCTATATCACTACATGATACTGATAGAGGAAACTGCCAAATCTGAACGTTTTCTTCACATCACTCTTTGTCACAGGTAGCTGGTAGCCTGGTGAATGCCATTGCAGTCTCTTGTGAATCACTTTGCCACACTTTGGCTTGGCTTTTGGCAAGATATAAGTGAACAAAGTTAAAACTTGGCTCTCTTATAGAGTGCTTTTCCAAAACACATTAACATCATCTCTCTCTGTCTCTCAGGTTCCTCCAGGTTTGCTTTAAATGCCCTTTTCATAAGTGGGAATCTTTTAAAGAATTCAGATCCTATTTGAGATAGTTCTAAGCCCATAATTTTGGTCTGCTGCACGTTACAGCTGAGGAAGCAGAACAAAAGATGCTCTTTCAAGCAGTGACATAATTTAAGCTAATTGGAGGCTACTTAAAATTTTCTTCCTGTTTTTAAGGGCCATTGACTTACCCTCCTGAGGAATGATGCGAAGTGTTACACTGAGACCTGCATCTTTAATTAGCTTCACAATATCTGCATGAGGCATGTTAATAATAGACTGGCCATTCACAGCTAAGATCCGGTCTCCAACTTTAAGTTTTGCACAGCGATCCGCAGGACTTCCATCAATTATCCGCCCGATTTTATGGGGCACAGCTAGACAAGAAACAATAGTCACAGTTAACGTATGCTGAAAAAAATGGTGATGTTCACAGGCAAAAGGAAATGAGTTCATTTGGAAGAAAGTTCAATACGAATTAAAAAACGGCTCGTGTAAAAACGTGTAAGGATATAAATTCTAATGCGATGTCATTTGCATTAATGCTGTGCTTTTTCACTAAAAACTCAGAATCCAGCTGCGTATATATACATGGTGCATATATATATATATATCTGAAGTCCAAAATAAGTTTATAGTTCAACTATTTTGCAAACCCGGCACGTAACAAGATAATAAACAGATCAGGAGAACAATAAGGCATTACAACAGGGGAAAGGGGATAAGTTTGCACAATAAGTAGTAGTCATAAATTGCCTCCTACCTCCTAGTTCACAGAATTTCTTTATTTGTATGTTGCAATAGAGGCACTACAGACATGATTTATTTTATATACAAATAGATGTAATTACTGAAAATGCCCAGGGTTCATGAAATTGTTCTCCATTCAAATATGTTAACTGATAAATAGAAATAATACAGAAGATTTATTGAGATGTGCAGCTCTCTAACTAGATATGAATAATATATGAATAGAATTGAATTTATAGATAACTATGAGTACATAGACATGTACTACATCACATCTCAGCCCCTTCTCAAAACATTATGGAACAACTTTGTTTCTCCTTTTGTTCTTCTCTGTGGTTCTCCACCTTTCTGTTTACTTCATCCATGCTCTTGTTCTGTCTTGTCCCTCATTTTCCATTGAATTTTCTAAATTTTCTTCTTGATTTTTCACCCAGTGTTTCTTTACTATTATCCTCTGTTTTTAACTAAATGCATATGCTATGGCTGACTCTTTTCTCTAGGCTCTTTCTTTCTACTACTCATAAATATGCTTATCATAATTAAATTTGACTATGTTTTCGATTAGTATCCTAATGGTGTCTGAGCACCCTTCCCCAATCCCACACTTCAGCCTTGGCAAACTTAGCACAAAGCAATTCAGTCCCACTATCTATCTGCAACTGGTGTTTAAAAAGAGTTGTGTTTCATTTTTCAAAAATAATATATCCTTAAAATTTTATTATCTACAGAGAACTTGGAAAAGTGAAAGAAAAGATTGTTCAAACACTTTTTGGGAAATATGTAGGCTATCAATGCTCTTATAAACCAAAGCTCTAATCTAACAGGAGATGTGTTCAGAATACATTGCTGCAGAACAAATTTCTCAGCCCTCTGATAAACATTCTCTGAAGGTGACGGTGACTAACACAGATTGCACATCTCATATGAAGTCACAATACACATACCTCAAAGTGACCTTTGTTTCTAGTATGGATGCAAGTGTTTTTACAGTGTTAAAAATTAATTTTCTGAGAACTGAAAGTATAAGTGAACTCTGAAGTGCAAGGCATAATCAAACTGCATGCTTCTTTACCACTATAGTTGAGACAAGAATATGAATTAAATCTTGGCTTCAGTAATACGGACACAATTAGTGTACTTCAGAAATGTCTTGTTGTTTAGGAAATAAGCACCTAACTTATGCCACAATGTCTAAATCTTTCTATGTTTTAAAATACACTAAATATGAATAGACCCACTTTCTACAAAAATTGTGTTTATTTTGCCCTCAATGCAGATGTATAACTGCCATGCATGTACATGAGTGAGTAAACAAGTAAAAGAGTAACCTGACACTGAAACAGTTTATATTCACACAAAACCTTTTTCATCAAATCAATTCTTAAAGCATCACCAAGAGTCATTTAAACTAACACTAAAATGTACCTGATTCTGGTATATGTAAAAAAAGATCTGTCTGAAATTGTCATGTTTTTACTACATATCAGTGGAGATCTGAAAATGAGACTGTCTTATGTGAAAAAGTAGAAATTTAGAAGTAAGAAAGAACATGAAATATGTCATAGTCAAAATTTCTGTACTTGCCATTTCTACCCCTAAAGGTGTTTTTGCTAGACTAAATATTTAAGTAGAGACATCATTTCAGTGGTGAGGGGTGTGGGAGGGTGGGGGGTGGGAAATCCTATTAATTTGCCAGAACAATTTCTGTTGGACTTCTTGTACCTGACAAGTGAATAGAGCAGATGTCTGTATGTTTGAGATGTCTGCTAAAATCAAAGCTGGAGGTGGAAGAGCCACGAGAGTCTAATTCTGATTCAAATCCTGAGAAAAGGGAAGGGAGGGAGAAGAAGGAACTTTGTGTTCTTCTCTTCTTCCCCTTAAGCCTAACAGTCTTTACCTTCCCGATAAAGGTACACACTCTAAATATTCATGTTATGAAAGGATCAACAGTAGGTGAACATCAAAACAAAGCTTGTGTCTGTCAAGGTACCTTTTCTACTGCACTTGAGGATTCTACTGTATTTGAGGATTTAACGCTCCTCTTCTCAGGTTGTATTGGTGCCATGTGTTGTCATACAATCTTGCTGCAGAGTAGGGTGTAGAAAGCTTTTGCAGAAGGAATCTGAATCTCTAAATCTCTAAGGGATTCAAGGTGACACTGTAATGCTCTATCAGGGTTTTATGTGCAAATCCAGTGACTTACTAACGAAACTCATAGCCATCCAGCAGAAACTTGTTTATGTCCATTTCTAGCTAAAACGAAGAAAAACTCCTTCCCTCCCAAGTAATATCCTGAGGAGTTTCTCGTCTCTGCATCTCTTCCCAGTGGAACTCTGCCTGAGAATCCTCCTAAGCCACCATATCCTGACTGCCATAGTCCCCGCTGCTTCCTTGGGAAGGGAGGATTTATTTAAGGCTTTATTTATAAACATGAGCGCTTCTAAGGGATGCAGATTACATGATGTGCAGGTTGCTTCACCAAAAAAGACCACATTAGAATATGTTGGGAAACTTAATTTTTAAGAGCCTTTGGTGGTGAAATACTTACTTTGAAGGGATAAGAAGGAACTACTCTCATAGAAGATTAATTAGCTAAAAGCTAATAACAAAGGTAGAAATCAATTGTGAATTTTCACAATGGAGAAATTTTATCGTTCAGAATGGTCACATCTACAACAGGCATGGAAGAGCTGTAAAACCGTCAGTACTGAGTGGGTTCAGTGAAGTGGTAGACAAGATCTCATGAAAAGCAATGCAAGATGATGCACATAGGGAAAAAATAACCCTGCCTAAGCTTAAGCGGAGATGAGCCCTAAATTAATTATTATCACTCAAGAGACCTGGAAATGTATTCCTACTTCTCTATAAACACAAAATCAGTAAAACAGTCAATAGGTCTTAAAGAGTTAGAAAAACAATAACAAATGAAACAAATTATTGTTAGTTACTAGTGTACACCTAAAGTATTGCTGATAGTTTCAGTATCTTCATCTCAAAAATCATAGCAATGTATTCACAAAGGTTCAGAGAAAGGCAGCATGGCAGAAAGAAGCAGAAAAGACCCTCTGCTTGAAGGAATGAACCTGCTATGTTCATGAACTCCCTATCTACAGCTTGAGAGAGAGAAGGTGGGGCAACGTTCTGGAAGGCCAGAATGAAAGGCTTTAGAAAGGGATTAGACCAATTCACAGGGGTGGGTCCACTGCAGATTAAATCAGAAATTAATGGCTGTGAAAGCTGAGGAGATGTCTGGGGAAGGTGCTGTAGGCAATGCCCTCTCTGCCACTGGTCACAGTCAAGGGACAGTGCAGAGCTGCATGGCTATTTGGTCTCTCCCAGGATGGCAGGTCTCTTCTTGGGAAGAAACCTCCCATGCCTGGCATTTAACTAGGGTTTTGTTGACACATATTTTTTTCTTAAATAGCATCTCTGGTCCTTTATTTTATCTAAGCAGAACATTTAATAATGTAATATAAAATAATGTAATGTAATGTAATAATTAAAGGAAGTCCCAGATAACTTGACTGGTGGTAAATAATTCCACTTGTCCTTAAAAATTTTTAGAAACCTATTCATACCTCTTGTAAGAATTTGCCACAAGCTGTTCTCCAAACATGTACATTTGAACAGTGGCAGCATATGCCTGGATTAGACTTTGCAAAAAATTTGATCCACTTATTTCAAAACACTGAGTTGATTTAAAATAATCTTTGCATTCAGAAAGTGGATAAGATCTGTTTTCAGAAATTTACTGATAACTACAAATTAACATTTTTCTCTATATTTTTTCTTTGATAAAAGTCACCCACTTTTCCTCTCCGTGAGTGAAATTAATATCCTTCCCACACCTTCATGTCACAAAAAAGAAAAAGTAAATTCTGTGATGTTACATCTGAGGGTCCATATGCTTGGGTCAGCTGTACACAGACCTAGAGCTGCTTCTGAATACAGATACTGCTTCTAACACTGTGTATCACAGAATCACAGAATGGTTGGGGTTGGAAGGAGCCTCTGGAGGTCACCTATTCCAGCCTCCCTGCTGAAGCGGGTTCACCCAGAGCAGGTTGTAAAGGATTGCATCCAGGTGGGTTTTGAATAACTCTAGAGAAGGAGACTTCACAGCCGCACTGGGGAACCTCTTCCAGTGCATGGTTACCTTCAGAGGAAAGAAGATTTACAGAATGAACTTTGTTTTAGTTTGTGCCAATTGCCAATTGTCTGTTCCACCCTCTTGACACCTGCCCTTTAGATATTTGTATGCAAATATCTCCTCTCAGCCACCTCTTCTCAAGGCTGAAGAGGCCCAGCTCCCTCAGCCTTTCCTCATAAGAGAGATACACCAATTCCCTAATCATCCTACTAGCCCTCCACTGGACCTCCTCCAGTAATTGCATGACTTTTTTGTACTGATAAGCCTGGAACCGGACACAGCACTGCAGATGTGGCCTCACTAGGGCCAAGTAGAGGGGCAGGATCACGTCCATCAACCTGCTGGCAATGCTCTTCCTAACACACCCCAAGATACCATTGGCCTTCTTGCCCATGAAGGCACACTGCTGGCTCATGGGCAGATTGTTGTTCACCAGGACCCCCAGTTCCTTCTCTTCAGAGTTGCTTTCCAGCAGGTCAGCACCCAGCCTGTACTGATGCCTGGGGTTATTCCTCCCCAGATGCAGGACCCTCCATTTGCTTGTTCGAACTTCATTAAAGTTCCTCTCCACTCAACTCTCCAGACTGTCCAGGTCTGACAGAATGGCAGCACATCCTTCTAGTGGATCAGCCACTCCTCCTAATTTTGTAACATCAGCAAACTCGCTGAGGGTACACTCAGTCCCTTCATCCAGATCACTGAAAAATAGGTTAAACAAGACTGATATATCTATCAACCTCTTGTTTTTTGCAAATGAAATTAATTTCTCCTCATTTGAAAGACCTAAAAAAAAGAGAAAGCACTAGAAGTTGCTGATTCTATGATGATGTTATCAATAAATAATGCTTTTCTGATTTACATCAATAATTTTTATTAATAATTATTATTTTACATCTATTCGGTACTTTTAGACATAACTGGCGAGCCTGTATTTTGTAGAAAGCAACTTTCCTATTTTTTTCCCTCTATATAGTATCTAAATATCAAAAAGTATCAGTCAGAGGGGAAAAAATTGAACCTCTGCTTTATTTATTAAACCCTCTGGCAGATAAATTTTTGCAATCTTTTTTAATGTTAACAGATACAGATAGTAAACCAATCAAATGAACCTTCCTGAGCCAGCTGTACTTTTCAATGTTATACAGTTAATCAAATGAATATTTATTATATTCTCAACTCTCCAAACGTGCAAGAGTTTTCATTCAATCAGCAAGTTCCAGCATATCAGATTTTAATAGGATGAATATATTAAATGTAAACATCTGTAATTTCATTGCTATTGAATAATCTAAAATTTGGAAAGCTTGAGTGTGGTAGACTTTTTATCAGGGTTAAAAAATATTTTCCTGATATTGATGGGCTGTTTTATGTGGTGCTTATTTGTAAAATAGAATTCTGTGGCACACTGCAGAGTTACAGATGAAAATAATCCCTTTTGTTTATAAGGTTAATGAATCCATGAATTAAAACATCCCACTGTGTTCTAATATGGAGCATATTTGCTTGCATACCAAAGGCATAAGGATCTAGGTGGGAAGGATTGCACATATCTTAGAAAGCTGAAGATCTAAGAAAAAATTAATGTAATTTAGGTACTCTAATTCAATCTTCTCATGAAAGCAAAATGGGCCTTGTGGAATCATTAGAAAAACCCTGATTCCCTTGATGGGTTTCTGCTAAGAAAACTTGCAATGTTTGTTCTTTGAAAACACAAGAGCAGCACCTGTAGGTCCAAATGACCTATTCAGGAACATGCTGGAGGACAGAAATCATCTAGAGAAGGGAGTGAAGTGGTTAAGATCCTCCATGCTTTTTGTCCACAAAATATCAAATAGGCAATGGAGTATTTCATGCCTGCAAACTGCAGAAATGTATTTTGATGATATTAAAAATCTATTTCATTTCTTAAAGTTATTTCACTATGATTAACTGCTTATGTTGATTTGAAAAACTAAATCATGTAGCACTTTCTTTCTGGTCCAAGTTATACTACCACTTTAACATGCTTAGAAAGTATGCTTTTATAACTGAAGAGGCAGAAGAACAGCTCAAACTTGAATATCAAAGCTACATAGAAATGAGAATCCAAAAGTTGCAAATATCTTCCATGGGGGACTCACACTGTGGGTGGGTTTTCACTGCTTATGCTCCAAAGATGTCCTAGGTGAGGTAGACAGACATCTTAATTTCCAATGTTTTGTTTTCTTTAGAATTTGTAGATGGGTCACAGAAAATTATGTCCCCAGGCACCATCTTACCTGGGAAAAGTATGGGAGAAATTGCTGCACAAATAACTTAGCTCACACAGTTATTATTGATCAATAAGCTGGGTTTGATAGTTCAAAGAAACTCTAGGCTGAATGGGACTTATTTCAGAATGCTGTTTTCTGCAGTCAGCAGAGGTTTAGCTTGGATTTATGTTTTTCAGTTAAGACTGCATGTTTTCAGAAATGAAAGGAACTTTTTTCATTAGGCTCTGTTTCATCATGTTTTGAAAATCCAGCAGGCATTGGCATATGCAGTGTAGGGACAAATTAAAGCTACAATTCCTCTTTTGCTAAGCAGGAGGAAGATCATAAAAAGTATGAACAGTCATCTGCCTTTAATTTCTTGAAAATTGTTTATTGATTATACCTGTATTTTCAGTTTGTTTACACTTTCTAACTGCTAATTGACAGTACCTGCTACAGTAAAATCCTGGAAATATTGCCAATTTTCCAATTCCACTGGAAGCTGAAAGTTAACTAAATCTGTTTACAACACGGTTTCTTTCTATGGAGACTAGGATGTTAAAAGATTTACAGAGAATCACAAGTTCTTTTCCTAGATGAAGTTGCATCTCAAACACATACAGTAAAAGTGGCAGGAAGATATGAAGTAGGCATGGACAAATGTACTCCATAAAACTCTAGGACAAATTCATCTTGAAATCTCATTTTGTCTATTTCCACCACAATGCAAGTGCTTTTCCATGGGATGTAGATAGTGAATTTATCTTGATACTCTAAAAATATTCCCCTAAATGTAATGCAAAGTGTAGATTAATTAATTAAATTTTAAGTATTTTAGCTGTAATTTCTCCTATCTGGAAAAGGGACAAGAGCCATAGTACCCTTTAATGTTGGAAGGGAATGTGGGGGAAGGCACAAAAATATATTTTAGAGGCAGTGGAAGTCAATCCTTACACTAGAAATAGGTCAGGAGCCTGGACAGGTGTATTTTCTTTCTTAATCTCTTAGCACCCTAAGATCCTCTGCAGCAGGCAAAATGACTTGCTCCTGGATATACCACTCAAGGACAGTTCTTTATTTATCCACTTTATCTTCTTTTACTGATAAAAATTTGAAGCATGGCTGACCTTTTCTATGCCCCTGCTTTGCCCTGTGAAATCTCTGCATTCAATCCTTGTCGTTCATTTTCCATTCCTGATCTGCCCCACATTAGAACTGCAGTTCAGTGCAAGATAATCTCCCACGCTGGATTAGAGAACGTCCCAAGTAAAGCTTTGACAAAGGGGAAACAAAATTTCTACCACTATCGACACAGGAAAATAAATGTGCCACTTACGAAAGTACCAGTAAGTAAAAATGACATCCAGATCTAAGGGCTGGTTCCAAACTACCTAACATTTATTTATTAGAATGACAGCTACTACAGTGCTGCCTATCACAAAATGTGGAAAAATAGTCTGTTCTCTAATTATGGATGTAGTCTGTCCTCACTCTGTGTATCAATAGCAAAAAAAATTGCATTTAGTATTTTGAAAATTTCTGCAAGGCAAAGGCAGGCCTGTAAATCAACTGCAACAACAAATCCCTTGCAGAGAATGTGTGGGAGACTGAAATAGTTAATGGCTTAAATACTGTTAAAATCACTGAAGTACTTTTGTCCACCATAGCAAATTGCGTAAAGAAGCAACCGCTCACCAAAGTCCACCCCTTCCTGAATACACCTACTAATTTGGACTGTGACAGGAACTTGAGATAAGATAAAGGTGGTACTATTGTCCAATTATCCTAGGAGAAGAATGTATCCATAAGTGTGAGAAACTGGAATCCTAATGGCTCAGACAATCAAGGGGCAAGTTGACGATGTGCAAAGCAAGGAAAGAGGCAAATCCTGCGAGGCAGGGTAGTGTTTCTCTGTCCTTAAACAAATGACTCAGCTGTGATACCTCTCCTCCAGGGAACTACCGGAACAATGAACATGTACCCTGAAGATATTAATCTCTGCTGATGGGCCATAATGGACTCAACTGTGCTGATGGAACAGGCAGCTGTCTTAAAGGTGTCAAAGACTCATGAAATGTTCTGTGATCCAGTATTACATCATTCATTGTAAAACTCCCCACCTCAGGGGAGGTACTGGGGGTGTTTCTACCTAGCCTAAGCATAATAAAAATCCCTGGGATTTTCCTTAGCACCATGGACTTCTTCGCCCACCATACGGGTTTCTTCTCACATCATATGGGACTTCCTTTACCACCACGGGCTTCTTCCCTCAAGATACTCTGGGGCTTCTTCTGTCACCACACAGGCTTCTTTTCTCACCACCCAGGGCTTCCCTCAATGGATCCAGACTGCAGTCATCACTTCAACAAGACGGGGACTCTCAACACCAAGAAGACCACAAGAAGAGGACCAGCAGGATGCCATTGGAATCCATGGAATGGTGATTTTTTTCTACTTAATCTGTCTGTCACTCTCTTTCTCTCCCCCTCCTCTTTTTTCCTATTTTTGTCTCTCTCTCTCTACCTCACATTTACTGTTAAATAAAAATCCGTACTGTTGACTTTGGCATATGGTCTCATTTGCAACTTATTTTGGGCAGAGACATCTCTCTTTAATAATTTAATGAATTGGATCATAACAGCATGTCAAGAAGATGTTGACCAAGACCCTAAGCCTCTTGGAACAATAGTGACATCTTTTAATTCTGGGAGCTCCTGAGCCTTTCACGGTAAACGGAGTGTGAGCTTTTGTGTAAACCCTTGAGCTTTAGGTCAACTACAAAGCAGCAAACCAATGAACCTGCAGCTCTGTAGCTAGTAGCAACTTTGTTGTAATGACTACTTCAATTTTAACAGTCCTTGAAGCACAAGCACCTAATGACAAAAAGTGCACGCTCCTGTTCTCAGCAGGAGCTGTTGGAATTTACCGGATTGTAAAACATAGTTTGTAAGTATGATTTCAAGAACAAGAAAAATACTTTCAGTGCATGATTAAGTCCCTTCTTGAGTAAAAGTGATGATGATACTTATACTTCCAAGACCTCAAGTCTTTTGCTTCTACAAGAAAGTAGAGAAGGGAGTAGAGTAATTGAAATAAACATTCTTAAATCAAAGGAACTCTTCTCCATTCTTTGCCCTGAGGATGCTCCCAGTGAGACAACTTTTTAGGTTATGCTATTCCTAATAGTGTCTGGCACTACAAGATACTTCCTTTTCTGACCTATTTTGCCTATTTTGATTCTTTCAGAATTGCTTTGCAATTGCAACATTAACGTTTCACTCCGTATGCCTACACAGCACCATTCTGTGCCACAGGGGGACACAGGAACTGTCAACAAGTGCACTGGCTCCAAAACCAGGAACACTGGAATAATGGCTATGCTCCTCTTAATAAAGTCAAAATTACATCACCCAAATTAAGTAAAGAAAATAACCTCTCTTACTTTACAAAAACTCAATGGTTTTTAGACTGTTTTTATGACTGATGACAGATCATGTAATTTTCAGCATATTTTTTCTACTACAGTTTTGTAACAGAATTCACATAGAAAGGTTATTTTCTTCTCTGTTCTGTCACTGTCTACAGCAAATGTAATTTTTTTGTTCATTGCTGTTCTTGCAAACTTAGGATTTGGTGCTCCTTGGGATCACTGAAATTCAATGCAGCTATTATTTGAATAAATTCACTTGTCACTTCCATAGCAGACTGTCATTTTCCTTTACTATTGGAGATGTCCAACTGAGCATCAACAATGACTACCTATGTAGTTGCTTGTGCAGAAAGTACTGTAAGAACATGTTGGAGGGTAAGGGGCAAAGCTGGATCTTGAACCTGGATCTGTAGTCTTCAGGAGAATATTCCAGTCACAGAATTTTTGGTTGCTTGAGCATTTTCTCTTTCTCTTCCTCTCCTCATTCCTTCTCCATCTCCCCAACCACAAACTCTATGAAGTAATTTTCTTGAAAAATTCATGACTGACTTAACTGATTAATATGCATGTATCTCAATGTCCTCTATGGATTATTTTTTTTCCTTTCTGATCTTCTGCAAAAAACTTCCAGTTGGCTATTATATTCAATAAAGTGAAAACTCAGAGTCCCAAGAGGTTAATTATCTATGGTTTTGTTACAATATTAATTCTGGCAATCATGGAGTTTTAAAATTCAGTTGAGGTAACATGAAAAGCAACTCTCTTAATAACTGCATGATCATGAAATACTGCAAAGAAGTTTTCTGAGATAATGTGCTATTGTGAGATAGGGTTTTCCCCGTACTCTCTTAGCTGGTTTTCAGTTATGAATTTAGAAGAGTAAAGTTTGGTGATTTTGTCAGGTGCCAGCTTTGGGCTAAAGATCAGTTCCTTCAAAACATGTTTTGAATGCAGGGAAAGGACTGCATTAGGCTGCAACATGCAAAATTATAAATGTTCTTACTTCTCTTGGTTTTTCATCTGTGGTTAGCATTCACAGTTTCAGGTAGATTTGGTGGGGGATGCAGATGCCTCTCAACATGAAGCCTATTTTGCTTCCTTCTTCCAGTGGGCTCAGCATTCAGTTGGTTAAACGTTACTGGAAAGACCCAAAGGCCTCCGTGTGCCTGCAGCTGCCACTACCAAAGGATTTGAGTCTTCTGTAAGTCCTATGTCACATCTGCCTGGCCTCTCCCTAGATCTACCCAGGACATCTCAAATGGCACCAGATGCCTGTATTAAAGCAATAAAATTGACGCACAGCAAACACTACTTTTCTGAACAGAAAGCAAGTTATAATTATTAAGGGCAGACCTTGGAATCTGGATTCTACTGAGTATAGGGAGATACATCATCTCCCTGTGCACAGTTGTAATTTTTACGGTCTCTATACTCCACCCGGTTAAAAAATCAGCCTCTCTGCACCTGCATCTAACCAGTTTTCCCGTTTTCTAGTTACTTCTTTAGTCCCCTAACTGGACAACTACTTTCATAGGGTTTACTGTGATCTAAGCTTTTATTTCAACTTCCTGAACTTCATCTAGATTTAGTAAAAAAAAAAAACAACCAAAACCAAAAAACTCAGTTGCACATGGGGGAATAATTTATTCATATAATCCTACTGGTTGCCCGCAGAGTTTCTTTGTGACATAGTAACAGAGAAAATCTACTTCGTGGGTAAATCCTGTATTACTCTGACTGCCAAAGGAATGTGGGAAGCACAGTGCCCGAGAGGCCAAAATAACCTTTGGTTTTGCCCAAAATACAACAGACAAATAATGCCCCTGCAGCAACATTAAGAGTACCTTCCCTTTTAATCTCTCCAGCGATAAATTATTAGCAGGTAGGTTTAAATTAATTTATTTCTTTTTATTTGGGGCAAACTTGGAAAAGTATAAATTGAACAACATGATTTACTTACTTATTGTGGACCCAGATTCGGGCCTGTTCAGGGAGCTGATGATAACAAAGCCAAAGCCCTCGTTCTCCTTGCGGTGGATCACCACGTCGCTGGTTTGCAGGCTGTGAGACGCGAAGCCCTCGGGGGGAGTAGCGTTGCTGCTGGAGGCAGCGTGATTGCTGTTCGCGTAAGTCGTGTAGTCACTTCTTGGAGAACTGTGGTGCGTAGACACCGAGCCTGGGCTTCTGCCATTCTCTGGGCAGGGTTCTCCTACAACGTAAATCACACTAGTGTCACAGTCTGACTTGCTCAGTGGCTTTGTGACTTACAGTACATTTGCTAATGCTACATGAATACAGCTGACTGTCTACAGCCCAGACTACTGCAAGTATTAAACTAGGAGCTGTAATAGATGCAGAGAGACAGGAATCCACACAATTATGCAGAACGTTCAAGGGTAATCAGATAAAGCAAGCATGAACCCTCACTGCTAAGATAGCCAGAAGAGGGGAAAGTAAAGTGAGAAAGAGTGTCTGTCTGGATTGCAAAAACATTAGCAAGCACTATTCCCTTATCTGCTGCTTGATCTTTCATCAAGAGGAAAATGTGATTCTCTAATTCCATATAAAATTATTTGTGTTTGGATTACAGGAATTTAAGCAGGGAGCTAACATAGAGTAATTAGGATTAGCTGCATTATGTTTTTCTTACAAGCTGATTAGTATGCTCAAAAGATGTTCATGGAACAGAGTAGTTATACAATGAAAAATAATCACAAGTAGTTTTTCTGTGGGTGTCATGGCAGAAGCAGTGGTCATTTAAAGAGTTTGAGGACGTTCTTGTCTGGGAAGTTCAAAAGGGCAGAAGTGAAAATGGAGTCCATCCACACCTCGGTATTGCTTTATAGTAACAAAAACAGAGAACCAGCTAAAACTTTTGGGATTACACATTTTTTAGTGCAAGCATTTTGGCAATTGAAAACAGTAAAGTTACTTCTCCAGATGGGAAAAAAGATTTATATTCCTTGCAGATCTGAGTTGTTTACACAAATCAGCATTTATTGACAGTTTTAATACAGAACTTTCAGATAAATGTAAGTAATGTGTTTTCTGTTCTGAGCAACAAGAGTGGCAGAGTCATTTTATTGAACATGTGAGGAGCTCACGCATACACACATACAACCTAGGTAGAGTGTTTGCAAATTAGACCTTCAGTGTGTATACATTAATAAAATAAACATCATCCAAGGACAAGCTGTTTTCTCAGTCAGGTGTGTCCTTTAGCGGTCCTTCTGCAACTATGAAATAAAGTAATTAGAGAGTATAAAGAGGAAGAAAAACAAACAATTATTATACTCCTGCTTTGGAACTGAAAATCTCCAAAAGTTATTGAACCAAATCTGCAAATAAATGCCATAGTCAGTGACAAGAGAGATCTCATTTTCTGGCTGTCACATTTCAGAATGCTGAATATTGTTTATGTCAGTAGGGTTGCAACAGAAAGAAAATTATCTTACTCTGTAGAATGACCAAAGGCTGGCTTGGCCATAAAAGAATGCAACTGAATGCCATTAAATATAGGAAAAGAAAGATAAAGGAGGAAAAGTTTATATGGCTATTTGACTGTCAGCTATGCAATAGACATTCGTCAGAAAAATTACGTTTTGCTTCTGGCTGTGAAAAAATGGCATTTTAATCCACATTGTTCCAAATACCACATTTTCCTAATCAATTGTGAATTGTGATTTTCTGTTCCAGATCTGTGTAAGTGTATGTGAAAAATGGTGATTCCAGGTGAGGGCTAATATATGTATATCAACTATAGGCAAGGAAACCCCCAGGCCCCTCTGTTGTATGCATTCACGCTAGTGAGAAATTCCCATGAAATTAATTGGCTTGATGTATTAGTATAGCGTTTTGCAGTCACGCCCAACATTAGTAGTTTTAAAATTTTTTCACAAAGCTTATGTTATAACACAACACATTAAAATCTTGTTCAGCTCCTGCAATGCTTAAATATTAATGAGTTACACACCATATTCCCTCGTATGGCACTCTGAAGGCCCAAGAACAACTTCAGGTGTTTTACCAACTTGCCTCATCCTCTGTGCCAGGAGACCAGGTTGGCTAGCAGACCCTTTAATACTTAACAAGCAGCAGCAAAGGCTGGCATCCACTCTGTGCTAACCCTCTTGCTAATTTTGCCTGCATTCTGTACAGCTGGCTGACCCGGGAAAGGCGCTAAAGGCGAGGACTCGGCGGATTACCTTGGTTATTGGCCATTTTCCTCGCGCTGGGGGAGCTGCGAGGGGGCGTCGCGCTGGGTGCAGGGGGAGTTTTCTGGCTGGAGGACTCTGGAGTCAGTAACAGAAGAAAGTCAGTCCCGCGAGAGCGTGGCTGTCAGGGAGCTGCGGTGCCGCAGTGGGAGGGGGACTGAGAACACGAAGGTGAGTGGGAGGGCGGTTTTTTGGCAGGGGAGCGAAGGGGAATGGTGCAGGCAGCGACAGTGGATCTAGGGCACAGGGAGGCATAAGACAGGACAGGCTGGGAATGTGGGTTTGCTCATTTCTGGTGCCTCAGTGAAGTGTACTCACCACAAATGTTTTAAAAGTTCTTAAATAAACTTCTCTTCTCGAGTAAGCGAAGGTTGCAATGAAACGGCATTAAATTCTCCCATCAAAGCTTTACTAGATGCTGCCACACATTCCTCCAGGTTCTGATGTTTGAGACCAAGCTAGTCTAAACATCTAATTTACTACAAATACTTCATATTGTTTTAGGTTCATTTTCTGAATGTGTCTCCTCGATGGGAGAATCTGGCCCTGTTCCTAGGAGCCACTTGTGCCCTACAGAAGGTTTTCAGTCAACTTGTGTTGCAGTTCGGGGGGAAATTCCAGATGACATAAGTGAGACCAGAAATGGGCTTTTAACATACACAAGAGTGAAATGGGTTCCTGCCCTGAACAGTTAATAGTCTTTGAGCCTTTCTCTGATTGCTTATTGACACAGTCAGCTCAAACGGCTTTAACTTGGGTGAACGATTAGTCCCAAAAGTGGACAAGAGGAGACAGTACAGACCAAGACAGCATGGAACAAATCCAGAGCACTCATGATCACCACACCAGGGTTGCCAATACTGTTTCCACTTCTGAAGGAAACAACACTCAGCTGTAGTATTTTTGTCACAGAAACAAGGGACACATTTACAATTATTCTTTCCTCAAAATGACACCAACATTCACTTTTATTTCCTCTGTTTTTTAAGAACAGCACCTGTTTGTGCTGCTAGCATTGGGATCTGTTTTCCATTTCACCTTTCTCAGCCTTCACTCACCCGTGGGTAGCACCTTTCTCCTCACAGTAAGATTCACTTGCCCGTTTCGGGCAGCGTTATGCATAAGATCAATCACATATCGGTGGGTTTTGCCGGCCACTGGAATCCCATCTACATACACCAGCTCATCACCAGGATGGAGACGACCATCTCGGTCTGCTGAGCCCATGGCAATTACTGCTCCGATGAGAATCTAGGCAGCAAAGAAACAAAATCCTGTCATTTATACACTGAGCCTCCAACTTACATGAACGTTGCTTTGATTTTCCCTTTGTTCCAAAATCAGGCTGGCGATTCAGTGCAGGTGAAGAGATCTGTGTGTCTGAGAGCTCTGCTTCCTTGCCTTTGGTAAGAAGGTGTTTCCTACCTGCATAGGAGTGACACACCTGAGAATCCCAATCTAAGGAAAATCTACTTGATACCTTCAAATCAAGAAAATCTATCTCTAAGGAGTGTGGAGTTACAGACTACATTATGCAGAAGATCTAAACATTAATTCCATGTAAGGATCCTTTTGACTTAAAATTATTGAGTCTACATATTTCTTATCAAAGATTCTTCACTGCTGTGTGATTTAAACACCTGAAATTAAGCACCTGAGATCATTAGTGGCAGTGACCCCACTACACAGAGTTTGCTTTCAGACTCTTTAGGAGAAAAGAAGTGCTATATTAAAAAGTTGTTACTTAGAATGAATAATTGCTTAGGTAGTGACTGATTAACAAAATGGAAAAAAAGAGGAAAAATGTCAGCTTGCTCTGGGCAGACATTGTTTTCCCAAATCAACATTTAAATGTAATTTGTATGGGGCGTATAAACTAGTAAAAACCTGTCCAAAAACTTTTAACAATTTTCTCCACTTTATATACATATAATTTCACATAATTTATTAGAAGAAGACATATATATTTTCCCTGTGGAATAACTGGTAGAACAGTTGAGCTTGATTCAAACAAAACCTGCTTTCTTTGAAAGAATATTAAAGCATTCAGAGAGTGTTCCAAGTTTTCCTTTCTCTTTTTCACTGTGACAGTGAGCATAGAATGATGGATATGACATGCCGTGTGACAATCTACTTTAAATAAGAAAAGAAAAAAGCTATCAAGCACTGTTTTTCATGATGAACTGCAAAGGCTAGATGTGCTAGTCACACAGGTGCTCCTGTGGGTTTTTTTGTGGTCTTAGTTGCACAGTTGCAAATATCCCAGCAGAGTGTTTAAATGAAAACCTATGTGGAACCTGGAGAATTTCCCCCAATTTTTAGTCTCCCTTTGGCTTACTTTTGCTTTCAAAACTTAGCAAAAAGAGAACATGATGCAGCGTTTTCCTGATTTCTGGTGTTCCTGGGATCCTGTTAAGCAGCGCCAGGTTGAGTGGCCACAGAGAGTTTCAGATTCTCCATTCTGTTCTTCAAATAGTGAAAGAATATACCTCAAAGCCCTGGCAAATACTTTGTGCAAAATCCAACTATGAAATATGTATTTATGCTCCTTTACTGGACAGAAAAAAAGCTCTCCAAGGCTATGTTTAGCTAGATGTCCACAGAGTATTCTCAAAATCTTCCCAGTTGGGCATATGAGTAAGAATTTTTTCCTAGTTCTCTTGCGAAGAGATTGGTGATAGCCCTCTGCAGCTTGGAAGATTACAGGGAGAATCTTCTTCCTTTGGTTTTATTGAGCTCTTTAAGTTTTTTTGTGTTTGTCTGCCAAAATATTGAACAATTTGTGCATATTTAACCTTTGGAGAAACACAAATGCAAATCACAGCACGTTAGGTCACCAGTATCCACAGCAAAGTGCAAAAACTCCTTCTAATTTTGACTAATTAATTATTGCTGATATTTCACATGTCCACCTGGGAATGTGATTGTGTTACTCATTTCAGTGGTGGACTCCTAACCTAAGTAGCAGGGTCCAACTTTGAACACTTCAGGTGTGTTTGTCAAGATGAGGGCCATCATATCTGTTACTTGTATATTTAATAGCAAGAATAGCTTAATATTTCTACTTTTTCATTTTCTGTGTCTGAACTTGTTTCTTATCCAGCATCTGCTCTCATTTCATGGATGAGTAGTTGCCATAATAGTTATCAATTCTACATGCAAAACACAAATTGGAAAAATATATATCAGGATTATATTACCTCTGTAATGCAGTTTCATACTGGGATGAGATTACTTTGAATATGTGAGGAATAGGATGACGACATGTAAGCGATAAAGATTTTGTTGGAGAGAAAAAGGAAAGTTTCTCCTATCGCTTGAGATTAAACATGAGAAATTCTGGAATTAGGAAGAGTGCGGCAGAGCACAGTCTGCAATTGAAGCCCGGTTCTATTAACTGATACATGTTAATTTGTTTTGATATTGGCTTTCTTTGTGATTCCTGGTAATTACTTGATTTTGTGTTTCAGTTTCTCTGAATATGACACAGTAGCTTCACAGACATATAGTAAAATTAAGTATATACAGATAAAAGGTGTGATTCACTTAATTTTAATGTCTCTGATGTTTAAATACAAGCTATTCATCTGAACTCTGCCCAATCACTGCTAAAATAGGACTTCCCATGCATTATACCAACATTTTGCTCAATGGACATCTGTTATGTCTTAGAAGTGTCTGTATCCTGGCACTGATAATAAAAAGAATGTAAACATGCATCTTGCAGACATTTTTGAGAAGAATTGCAGTCCATCTGTGTTGAAAGGGTAAAACTCTTAGTAAAATTATGTACACGTTCCTGTGATTTTGAGTTTTGACCTGCATAAATGTATCCAAAATACATCTCCCTTTTGAGACAGCAATTTTCAACATCAGGAAAGTTCCAATTTATGTGTATTTGCAATGTTTCAGTGATACTATAATTAACTGTAACAGAGCCAGATTAAATCCTCAAGTTACTGGGAGATATGATAAATACCTATGGCGATATGAGTAGATTTGAGAGGTGATTGGAACTGGCACAACCCACACTCCTGAGATTTGAAATTTCTCAATTTAAGTATTTCCTTTCAAAAGCATCTTTATGCTTACAAATACGGAAAGTGGAATATTTCAGCAGCACTTTATTCTTCTAAGGAGCCATGTAGATGATACAACTAGAATGAAACTAAGCTACAGTCCCTCTATAGTGCCAGTATTATCCTTCTAAAAAAACTTATTTGGATTCTGCTTCTTTGAAAAAGTTATTGCCTTATGCTGAAGAACCCATATTCCTTTTCAGAAAGCAAACCACAAAGACAAAAGCTTCCTTTTGTTCTGTATTACCTGACTGCACAGCAGGAGACCTGAAACAAAAATTTCAAAGTGTCTCAGTTCTTGTTTCATAGGAAAAGCAGGGGTTTGGAGACTGCCTCTCCTTCTCTGGAGGTGAAAGAAATTGGAGGCTGCAGGCGGGCTGTCCATGGGGGAGCAGGGAAGCAGTGGAGGGGAGAAAACAGTTAAGAAGTCTTGTACTTTGAATACAAAATAGAGGGACACTAAAAAAAAGAGAAGAGTGTATCTGTGTTCTTTATTGGTGATGTATTTAATCAGTGAAAACAAATAGGTGGGCAACAACGAGGGAGTGAGAATTGAGAAATTCAGCACTGCAACACAGTTCTGAGGAGGTGCCTTTTTACCTTAGGATCCTCAGCCTCCAGTTAGGATCTTATTAACTCTTGAGGACTTTAAGACATGGTTTGTGGGGAGACATAAATCCCGTTGGACTGATAAATCTGGGAAAAAATGCTTTTGTATTTTCAAGCATTGAAATAGAGATAGCAACCTTGAGGCTAAGCACGGGCTGGGAGCAATTGTTCAATAGGACAGTGAAGTGTCTTAGAGGGTGGTTCACAGAAGGCAGCATTTTTGGTCCTACTTTCCAAAAACAGCAAGGTGCTTATCTCTGCACTTGGTATCCAGCTATGACTCTTTGATTTTGGACAGCAAAGTCAGGTCAGTCCTTTGTTGAAAAGACACTAGAAAGACCTTTTTCCTCTGTAACAGTTCAGTGCATAATGCAGGTAGCTGTGGGGCAAAGGGCTTGTTTCAAAATTCCTTTTCTACTGGACTGCTGAGCAGAGACTCAAGTATCTCACAACTCTGGCATGTATTTATAACTATCAGTATATCGGGTATTCTATATGAGTTTTTTCTCAGTTCTTTAGGTTGAAATTATTCAATTTTATATAAATAATCATCTTTTAAATAAGGCATTTGAACTGCACTTTTTCCCATGAGATTGTTATAAACCTCCAATTTGCAGAGTCAGTCAGATGCTCAGTCTGTGACTACTCAATTATCCATTTGTAATGACAAAAACACTAAAGAAGACACTAAGAGAGACTTCCCCAGAATACTGAGCAGCCTTGTAGCCAGGGACACCTTCCTGGGAGAAAGGAAATACCATTAGACACTATTGTCTGAAGCTGTTAGAGGGTCATTTCCAAATGCTCTAGAATGATAGAATGGTTTGGGTTGGAAGGGACATTAAAAGTCATCTACTTCCAACTTCCCTGCAATAGGGGAGAGAAATCCATTGGCATTGACACCTTCCACTACACTGGGCTGCTTAAAGCCCCAGCCAACCTGGTCTTGGAGGTAGTGCCTTCCACTAGTGCCATTTCTTTACAGATATAAAATGGTAAAATGGTTTCATCCAGTAGGTGAGCTTTGAGAACCATACTGGCTGGGCTATCTAGAAAGGACAGGAAAAATACTTAGTTGGAGAATGTGCAGATGATGGCCTCATTTTATATGCAGTGAGACATGCTCCATGGAAGGAAGTTTAATGTCAGAGGGGCTTCAGGCACACATCTATCACAAGTGTAGATGAAGAAGCAGTGTTGTTTTGGAGTCCTTCTGTAGAATAATAACTTATATTTGAAAATCATTCCAAAACACTCATTCTAAACTAGAATATCTGCATTTCAATCAGCATTTGAAGCATCTTTTTGAGAATAGAGTGTATTTTTTTCTTTTTTACAGGAGACATCAGTAAACTATTAATATTTATCAGTACTTTGACAGATGTTGAAAATTTTAAAATAGAAGAGCTTTATTTCTCAGAGCCATGTGCTGTTTAATGTTAATTCTTGAATGAAAACTATATTATTCTGTATGCATTTGAATGCAGAATACACAAATCCATCAACTAGGGAATATATAAATCTATTAATTAGTTATACCTTATGTCAGAAATGTGGTAACACAGGACTCAGACTGTGCATAAGGTTGTGATAATAAAACACTATTATTATTGACTTGGGATTAGTCCTCGCTGCCAAAATATGGTTACATCATCAAGTTTTTTCTGAAGGAGTACTAATTCTGTCTGTTCTTTCAAAATTATAGTATTTAGATATACCATTAATTTATCAAAATATGTAATATTTCTCATGTCTCACACATTAGCCCCGTATCCTCTGGGCTTCTACAATATTTCTTTTAAATACTGTGTATATGTTTTATGTTATATATTTATTTCAGCTGCAGTGAATCTATGTTAGTTTTGTTACCTGTTATTTGGTTACAGGGATGTCTCCCTCTGAATGGTATAAAGCTACTATTTTTTTGCCTGATGTATCATATGATGTTGACATCTAACCTGCAACATGGACCACTGTTCCCTGGTGGGGCCTTCTGTGTTTCTGGAAATAAACTGCATTGTTGACAGTATCTTTTAACCTTATGCATATATTATGCATACAGTCTGCCTACATTGGACATGCTTATAGATAGTCTTACATAATTTGATTTCTAAAACCTTCTGCTTAAACTTGGGTTTGTAAAGTCAAGATTAAAAGATACCAGGTCACACTCTGCAGTAATGGGATGAGTGATGCACTGTTTCTACCTTAATGCCTTCTGATTCCAACTTAATTTACTGTTACATCTTTCAGATGTGAACAACCTGAGAGTTCTGTCTTATTCTATGGATGAATAAAAGCCATTTTACTTATAGCCTTAACACAGTATTCATTTGGGTTCAGCTATATAGTAATATTTTTCTGACCTTTACACAGATTTTAGAATGTGGAAGGAAAAGGAAAATCAGGAAGAAATAACTCACAGGCTGTCCAGGCTCATCTCCTCCCAGGATCCTGAAGCCAAACCCAGACTCCATTCTCCGAAGGTGAACATCCAACTCCTTGTAATCGGGACCTGGTTTAAAGGGAAATCCCACTGAGCAAAGCATATTGGCTTTGTCTTGAGAATTTGCACCATCTTCCCTCCCACCTTGTGTTCATTGCACATGACTAATGGCATCCTGTTAGAGCTGGTGGAAATAGATGGGCCACAGACAAGGAAGAGAATTGAAAATGCAGGTTATCTCTTGGAGGATGATTATGTTCAGTAGAATACACTAAACCAAACTAGAATACATTCATAGAAGAACAGTACTGGAAAAGTCTGTCCAAAATAGAGGCTATAAAGTTGTCTTCTTCCTAAAACTGACTGCATAATGGACTGCTGTTCATCCACCTCTGGTATTTAATTTGTGTTTTCCTTGCAGTTCATTAAACCCTAAAAAGAATAAACTGAAATGGGAGATAGAGATACATCAGTCCAAGTTGCAAAAGATGAAAATCATTACAGGTCATTTAAGTTCCAAACACAGATATAGAACAGTATGTCTTTTTATGTAATGTAGCTTTTAAGTATTCACTTTCAGGTAATACTCTCAATAAAGAGTTTTGACGAAAGCTCTCATTATAAGCCTCTAAGTCTTAGGGTTTAAACTGAAGGCTAGCATCATTAACTTGAACTCCTTAAAGCTACCCAATTAAAGTCTCAACAGCTTTCTGAATCCTTAAGATTGTGCTTCCATATGCCCGTGTAACCTGGCTGTAAAAATATATTCTGTCCTGGAAAATATCAATTCAGGAACAAAGTGTCTTTTAAAAGACATTTTCTTATAAAAGTGTCTTTAGCTTCACTTGAAAGAACCTATTGTTCTGGGTCAAAAATAAGAATAATTGAATAAAATTTCAAATATTACGAAGTGAAACTGTAAGCATTTAAGGGACTAAGAACTTGTTTATTGTGACTATTGCTTTGTCTGCATGCTCAGAGATGCTTTAGGCTCATCACTTAAAGCAAGACAGTGATTAACAGGAATGGTCATTCCTAGGAATTGCACTCTGGTCTACATATTATGACAGCTTTGGTCAGCTTGTTGCTAACCCCCAGAGACAAAAAGAAATGAGTAGGTTTATTTCAGCAAACTGCTCATGGTGTGACCAGTTGTGCCTTGTTTCCTCAGGACATGAGGGACTACAGATGGCTGAAACACGGTACTGCAGCATCTCTCATAGATCTCCCCTCAGAGCCATCAGTGAACACCTCATAAACTGTGGAATTGAGCAGATCCCAGGTTTAGTCTGGGATTAAAGCTGAATCTATTTCAGTCAAGTCTTGCAAAGACAAATACAGAACTACATGCACTGGTCCTATACTATGACTGTGCAATTAAAAATCCTCTATAGATAGCAGCATAGTGCATTATTTCAACAATCTATATTGGTAAGAGATTGAACCACAAATATTTCAGTTGGTAAAATAAAAGTATTACCTTTCCCTACCAACTTACTTGTCATATATTGAGAATCCAAAGAGAACTGAACAGCTTATTATACTGACTTTTTCAATTTATTTGATAAGTGTCTCAACAGTATATAAAAGAACAAATAAAGTTTTTGCATGTACAATATGTTAACTTAATGCAAATTGTTTACAAGTTGTAAGAGGCAAAGGAATTTTCAGATTAAAGAAATACTTTATCTCTACCTGATTTGCTGTGCCTACAAGGATGAGGCTTATCACTAGGGAGAGAGCTTTGTAGATAGATACAGTATGATCACCATTTGTAACTCAGGTCTAACACTCAAAGGCACTGTTTCCAGCAGTCTGTCACAAACCAAGCACTACCTTTATTTGCACACATGTGAATGAATATGTACGGTTGGGAATGTACAAGAATGTCAGGTTGCGAAGAATACTTGCTTTGGCAAACTGAGATGAAAACATCCCTCAAACAGATACACTGACAAAGCTCATCCAAACTAATGTTGGCACCAGACTCCAAAATAACAGGTACTACTTCTTCTAAAAGACACTGTTTTTCTTCCTGTTTAAAATTGAGTAGGTAAGCCAGATTGGCCAGGAATAGGTTTAGGTTAAAAAATACTGTATATGGGCATACTTTTTTATGACCTCTAACACAGTTCAGAAGCCTTTGGATTAACTGACTGTGCCACCACGCTTGCTCAGAAGAGCCTTCCTTCCCAAAGGTTAGAAGTCTGTGGAGACCATTCTCTGCCAATTCTTACCAGGCCACTGAAAACTGCTTTTGAAAAATAATGTTCTTTTCTGTCCCGCTAAGGAGACAAAACATGGGACTGGAAAGGACCCTTGGGTCATCTAGTCCAGCTTCCTGTTATTGCAAACCTCTGCAAGCAAACAGCACACAGACCTTACTAGTAAAGACACAGGCAAAGAAGGTCTGAGTTTCTTTGTGGTCTTTGTTGCTAGGTCACCTGCTTCATTCAGAGTTTTCACTGACGGATTGCATCCCATAAATTTACTTACTTTTTGCAGTAATATCACAGTATCTCCAGTGACTGACTAGTACACAAGACTGCTTCCTCCGCTGGTGCTGTTGGTTATTTCAATTTCCTGCTTGGTATGGTGTGACTCTACTGGCTGCACTGACCACCTCTGCACTGGTCTGGAGACAGCTACACCATAGATTCCTCAGGTTACCTCTCTGAAGGTGGACCGGGTTTATACCCTTGTTTTTTTTGGCTTGATTCATTAATGAAAATAAGACAGAAGATTTAATGCAAGGCTCTCCAATAATATTAGCCTTTCAGTTCAGAAACTGTTCTTTTAGTAGGAATGTTTACCTGCTTTCTAGCCATAGCTCTTTACATTTCGTGATAAGCACTGTCTTCTCCAGGCTAATGTAAAAATGTTTCAATTATATCTGGCATTTTGTAAAATTTCTGGTTGAAGTATAAATGGATTAAGCTTGTTTGGTGTAAAAAATCAGTTACCAGATTAATCTGAGCAACCAACTTCTGCTAAACTCCTTTCCCATGGTTCTCAGTTTATCTCCATATTGGCAGTTCATCTTTGATAGAAAATATGTTCTAAAGCCCTGCTGCTACTGAGATCCCTTTTTTCCTCATTCTGAAAGACAGGTAAGCTGTTCATTAATATGTACCTTTCCTACAGGAGCTCATGCTTGGTAGATTTACTGGATGCCCCTACTGTTACGTGGCAGCAGTTGGTTATTCTTGAATATACACTGATCAAGTGTTCTTACCCACGTAAATGATTACATTTCATCTGATATTCCTCCAGTGCTTACTTCTCTAGGACTCTGGTACTTTTTTTTTCCTCACAAAGGATTGTTAGATAGACTAAATCTTGGGTTTTCTTGCTGGAGCAGATTTTCAATTGATCATACAGAGAAAATTACCTCTATTTACAGAAAAATTATGCTCCTGTGCCTTGCAGTGTACTGCAAACTGTTGGTTAATATAACTTCATCATGGAAAATGTGTCTTTTTGTTTTCTCTTGCTAACTTAGATTAGCACCTTGTGGTTCATGCCAAGTAAGAAGAAATGAATAGGTTGCAGACACGGGAGTCAAGCCAATACTGAATTAACATAGCTTATCCTTCCTGTCAACTTAATACACATTAATGTCCTGTCTCCTACCAGTTTCATCAAAAGGAGAGTTTCACCTTAAGTCAATATTTTTGATCATATAAAAGGGGTATCCTGTGCCAGAATGACAATGTTCCCTGTTCCTGCTTGCCTCCGTACACATTTATGTTAGAACAAGAACTTTAGCTTTGCCTGCTAGTAACTTCATTCTCTTTTTTTATAGTTATAGAATTTAGTTCCTTCCTTTCTGTGTAAATGAAAACTTTCTTAACTGATCATTTGGCCTAGAAGACAAAAAACCACACCAATTCACTTTGCTAGGTTATAAAATCACCTGGCTCCCCCATGACTTTGAGAATGGTATTGGACAAGCTGGACATTGCTGCACAGTGGGGATGGTAAAGAGCATGGGGAAATTCTGGTTCCTGGATGATGGGGAATTTACTTTAAATGTAATGGTACCAGAATAGATTGTTACTGAACAACGAGATCTCACAAGTGAAGATGTGATTATCTACTCTGAGCTAGATTTCTGTACTGTATTTACCTGAATAGGTAGGTGAATTAGACACTGATTAACGTACATGCAATTGTTTCTTAAATGTTGAGAAAATATATCCCTGAAGACAATGAATTGATTTCCTGTGTGAGTCAAGATGAACAAGTGCTATGTGATATTACAGTGTTAAATCTGATATTTGGGATGTTGATATAGAATTTTTTTATTAAATCTCTTCTATATTGCAATTAAAGCAAAGATGAAGAGCTTTGCTGTGATAATTTTACAATCTTTCTAGGTGTACTCAACTTATCTGCTAAAAAGAAAAACTAATTAGGACTCCCTTGATGAAGATGGTGAAACTTTTTTTCATATAAGTAATTAGAAATTGTGAACTGTGATTGACACAACACTACAATAACTTCATCTGAGTTTCAGATGCTCTTGAAAGATGTGAAAAGCTTGAAAACAGTAATGGGTCTGCTGGTCTACAATGAGAGTAGCCTTTTAAAAAACCATACATATTTCCTCTTGATATTTATAAAGAGGAAAGCTGGCAAATAAAGGTTTCAGTATGAAAATCATCAAAGAAAAAAAGGAAAAAAGAATTGGTGTGTTAACACAGTTATTCAATGTATAAACCCTGCTGGGGTATAAAAAACCAGGCCAATATCATATTTAATTTAGGAACTCTGTCCAAACTGTGCAGGACTTGAAAAGACTTTAATGAGATTGTCAAGATAGCCTTTTTTTGGTATGGGATGCCTGTTTTAACTGTTCATTTAACATAATCACACTGAGAAATCAAATGTTGTTGGTTTTTTAAGAAGTCCATTGCCATTTTACAAGACCAGTGTTGATTCAAACACCCCAAAAATCTCCCAATTTTGAAAGTTTTTGCTTTTACATTTTTACAGCCCAAGACATATTTAGGGGATAGAATTAAATTCAGTTTTACAAAAAGTATTGTTTAAGTTTAGATTTGGGCATGAATTATAGAGATACATTTTTATGCTAAAGATTGAACACTAATGTATGAAAGTACACATAAAACACACTAAAACATACACAAAAATTGACTGAGGAAAAAGAAATGCTTTTTCTTTCTCAAAATGCAAATCTATTATAAAAAGATTTAGACTAAGCATTCTATAACCCCACAAGAATCATACAAAATAAAATGGTGACTGGGCAGTCATGACTGGCCATTATTTGGAGAAATGATAAAGAAAGAAGAATAACTAAAACATAAAATGAAGGACAACTAATTTACAGAACAACAAAGGCTGAAGAATACTTGCCAGAGGAATCCGCTCGAAAACCACTCCTGGGCAGCACTTGTTCTGAATAGGAAAATGGGGAATTAAAGATGAAATACATTTCTCAAGTTATTTAAAGATGCAGCATCAATTTCTCTGCTGTGTTTCAAATTACTAAAGTGCAATTTCTACTTTTTTTTGCATTTTTTTTCTTCTCCCCTCCTTCTTCACTTTTTAGGTGGTATATATAATATTCCTGCTAGATGATGACCTCCCTATCTATTTCTATGCAAAGTCAAACAGATGGTAAGATGGTAATGTTTCTTTAACATAATATAGGTTCTGATGAAGGTAAAATTGTTAGTGTGTAGTGTGTTTTAAGCTGTGAAAATTAGTGACAATATTTGTCCTTATTCAAGTACAGCAATAAGAGGGAAATTTTAATGGTTGTGTTTAGATGACTTGACCACTGCCTTTATACAAGGCAATTGCAAAATGTCTTTTGTCATCAAGAAGAGCAAGAGTTTGCTAGAGGGATGTACGTTGCCAATAACAGCAACTGATTGTATGTGAAGGCAAATGCAGGCAAAACCCTTTACCACACTTTTCATGCAGGTGGTTTCAAAGTATTTGTATTTCTCTAGGCAAAATGCAGCAAATAACTGTTTTGTTTTCAGATAACACTACTTTGCCCACATTAGAGGAATTGGGAATGAGTCCCTAGCTGAATTCAGTCATGCTTCCTTTGCTGAATTTGCAACATTCTGAACAAGAATTTTTTTTTTATTATCTTGGCAGCATTCGGAGTGAATTGCAAAACATTCCAAACCAGAGGTGGCCATCCATTGGCCTACCCACAACAAAAGGGCAAATAAAGTACTAATGCATTCATGTGACTCTAAACCAGAATATCATACCATGGATATTTCATGGTATAAACAGGCTAAAGTCTTTCAATCAGCATTTGTAGAACAGTGACGAGTAAATATTATCTTTCTGAGACAGAAGGAAGACAGGTGTGGATTTAATATTCTAAGTAGGTAGTTCCAGGAAGAAAGAAGCCAGAGAATGCATTGTAGGCCAGCAATTTTAGCTAAGTCTTCTGGAAATATGTGAATGTATGTGGTGAGATACTTCTATGGAAGCTCCATAACACTTTGAAAGAATTTGGACTAAAGCTACCTGCCTTCTGGTGGACGGCTTCCTAAAGGTAGCATGGGCTGTAATGGCAGCAGCTGAGTAATTCACAGTTCACTTGAGACAACACTGAACTGATTTCTCTAGAGCAAAGACATTTTCCCAGAAATGGAAATGAAAGTCACTGAAAGTCTTACGACTCTTTTGGTAAGAATATTTATATAGCAGCCATGACCTGTCCAAATTCAGGTTCACTGGATGGGAACTTCCTCTTGGATTT
Organism: Manacus candei; assembly: GCF_025592945.1. Taxonomy (NCBI): domain Eukaryota; kingdom Metazoa; phylum Chordata; class Aves; order Passeriformes; family Pipridae; genus Manacus; species Manacus candei. The sequence goes on along the minus strand of NW_026138111.1, from coordinate 615,802 downwards.
GGTGTTCCTGTTCTATTTGTGTTCCCTCTCTGAGCTGAGTTGTGTCATGTGGGCTATGTTATTTTAGTTTATAGGTGGCTACCCATCTTTAATTTGATGGTTAAAGGAGGTAATTCCTTCACATGCTTCAGATTTTGTACAGCGATTTGGGATCCTTCAGGTGAGAGGTGCTATCTAAATGTAAAATATTCCACCAGAACAACTCCTGAAAAAAAACAACCAAACCCTTTAAAACTGATGCTGCTCCACTGCAAACTTGGAGAAATGATTTTTTTACTCACAGCCTTTCAAGATTTTAATGGAATTCTTAAAAGAGACAGAATGATTTTAATGCACAGAAAGCAATTTTATCTTGGTAGTCTCCATAAGCTTTTAGCTTTGAAAGGACATAAGCTTTTTCTCTTGGTCACTCAGCTAGAATTGCTCTTTGGAGCTGCTGTGAGATTGGTGCATTCTGTGTTTCCATTTCTGCTTGCAGTCTTCCTAATATCCCCCAGAATTGGCCTCAAGTAGCAAAGTGAAAGAAACACCATCATGCTCAAACTGTGACAAATTAGGGAACGACTTGCTCTGTCAAGACATACAACCTTATATTTTAAATAAGTTAGCAGTGACTTTTTTGTGAACTATTGTCTGTGATCAAGCAAAAGTGCCTGTCAATGAGGTAGTTTCCTTCAAAGCTAATCTGATGAAGTCTGATATGGCTTTTGTTCCTCTGCCTTGCAGAGCTTCATGTAGAGTTTCATGAAGAGAGTTAATTATCATCTTGTAATCAAGCATTCAGCATCTAGCATGTGTTCTCATTGCAGTGTAGGACTTCACACACACAAAACTTGGAACTGTGCTATGCTGAAGACATTGAATCAAACCTTAAAGCTTTTAAATGTATGATCACCAGAAAGGCAAAACTAAGTGCAGACTTGTGTTTTTGGTAAACACAAAGCAACGTTCATTTTAGGAGAATCTGCTGTCAGCAGTACGGGTCTTTGTGCAGTACAGGATAATTGTGATTATGTCACTGACATAATTATTTTACTTTGAAAAGAATATATTCTCTAGAATATAAACTCTAGAGAGCTGTGCTCACATGACAAGCCAAGCTGTTGGCAACTAGCAGAAAACTTCAAAAGAGGAAAGAACTGTGTAGAACATTTAGCATATAAGAAGGGACTGAATTAGCAAGGTCTCCACATTTCAAATGGAGATAAATATTTTTTTTTCAAAACTCATATAGTTCTGTGTTCAAAGACTCTACAGAAAAGCAAGTTCCAAGTGAAGAGGAAGGACTGCTGGTCTTGCTCCTCAGCTATCCTCGTGTCTTCTATCTGCTAAGAACAAACTGACTGAACTGGTAATTTTAACAGAACACCGAGAGACTCCAGTAAGCTTTGTTTTATAAAAATCTGTCAATCAGTATTTATAGGAAACTAACTTTTACAGAAGGCAATTTGAAACCTTCCATTTATTTGTTACTAAATTAATTTTGACATTTTCTAAACTTTTAATAGAAATTTTTCTAATATGTTAACCATCCTGCCTCCACCTCACAGGAAATGAGGCAGCAGAAGGCAATTTTGGAGAGGTCAGGAAAAAGAGATGAGACTGCCCAATGCTGCCATCATGAACAGGCATTCAAAGTGCAGAAAGTTTTAAAATGATGACATAAGATTTCTGTATTCTCCATATGAAGCCCTTCTGCTTGAACTTCTGCAGCTGCATTGCCATGAGTAGTTGTAGCCTTTCATGTGAAATAGCAATGAAATAATTATAAAGTAAGCTTGAATGAATAATAAAATACTCAGTAATTTTGCTGATTTCATTTTTTTTTTAGTTCAGCTAACCTGTCCTAGAAACAAGAATTGGGAAAGTAAAACTAAGAATTATTCTTCTTAATTGCTACTTGTGTATAACTGTAACCAAAATAAATCTCCACCATAGGGACGACTGTGTACTCTGGAGAACGAGGATGCAGCTGTGCGTTTTGAAGAATCTTGCTATACATCAAGATTTGGGGGCAGGAAGCAGATGATCTTTAAGTCCTTCCAACCCAAATAATTCTGATAACCATTCTATGATGAAAGCAAAGCCAAGATTAATTTTGCTATTAGAAGATAGCATAGTAAAAAGCTTGTACGTCTGCACGTTTAGTGTAAAATAAATTACACTCATAGTTTGAAAACTGCAAAATATTTGTGAAAAGAGATAAGCAATAGACAACATCTGGGACACAATTCTGATTTAAATGAAATCAGTGGTGAAAATAGCATGTTTCTTTGCTGTCAAGATAGAGCCACAGGAACACAATTCACTTACAACATGACACAAGGATATTCTTATTTACACCAGTGGAGCCACTGGTATTCTCTGGAGGGAGAATTATGAAAGATAGGGATGATAATATTTATTTTCCATACTCTGTTATTTTCTAGATCAGACTTTGTTGAATGCTAAACACATGGAACAAAACTAGCACTAGGGCACATTTATATTTCAGCATCTCAGTACTAGCCATGCTTTTTAGGTAAACAGGAGTTTCAAAAATGAGAAGAATGAATGTGACCATGCTGCAATGCCCTTACCAGCACTGTGCAAGCAGCAGTTTGACACAGCACACAGGCAATGCAGAACCCATTTGTATCATGCACCTGTGGCCAACTCCCAAATGCCTGCAAGTCAGTTTTCTTAAATTATTACTTTGAATTCTTAAGTACACACTGCCACTTTGCAGATCAAAATCTATTTGTATACCTTTTAGTAAAGTGTAAATTGTTCAAGAGAAAGGAATACTACATCTTTAATACTGTCATCAGCTGTAAAACTGACACTTCATATTAGCAGAGGTCACTTGGGACCTACTTTGCAATCCAGCAATCAAATCATTTTACATCCATGGTACTGTGATGATGATAAACTCATAATTCCATTTGAAAATGCTTTGGGTTTCACTGTCAGTTCTTGTAAGCAACAAATCCATTTTGTCATGGTGAGTAGCTCTTTCTTCAGTGACAAACAATACAAAACTATTTGACATTGGACTGATAAATTTCCTCTCCTTTCATTATGTATGATTTCTTATTAAAAACAAAGGATTACATTCATTTAGTAATATAAGTTCTTAGACTTTTTCTATGCTTGGGGTAGCAACAGATGCAAAGAAAATGGGCTGTTTGACAATTGCTTTGAGAAATTACCTTCTTATAACTTAGTTGCTCATACTCTAGATCAAGGAGTAGTTTGATGATAATATGTCTTAATTAGCAATTTCCAATACTTTTATTTACTAAGTGAAGGCAGGCATGACTTACTGACATAAAGGGCACTAAGTGGTGAATAGAAATATTGAAAGATATTGTAAACTGAGTTCAAGGAAGATTTGAACCTAGAACCTGATTTTCTAACTTGTAGTCTCAAACCCTTTACCCATACCCTTTATATGATACTTCAGAATACTATGTATCTCATGTCATCATAGTTCAATGTATATATACATCTGCATACATATGTATACATATATTTTTTTAAAGCACCATAAACAAAATGTGAATTTTTTTAGACTAGAAATGAGCAAAAACGGGAAAAATTGTTAAGAGGTAATATTTTTTTGGGTCAGGAAAATACTGTCTGAAAAAAAATGTAGTAAAAATTATGGGAAAAATTTCCTTCAGTTTTTAAGAATGTAACTGTGTAGCTCTTCAGCCAACAAGCACTGGCAGGAAAATTCTGTAGACTATGCCATAGAACCCTTCAGGTGATAATGCATTCAGTTCTAGACACCTAATATTTTTTTTTTTATCTTCCATGATTATAAAATTTAGGAAACCTTGATTGCCTTAGTATTTTTCTGCAAGATTGATATTTTCAAAGTTACACATTATGAGTCAGTATAATGCTGTCTGACAAACCTTTCCTACCTTAACACATACCTGTGCTGAATACCTGCAGTGACACTCCAGAGGAAAGGTAGCCTGTGAATATGAACTGGACTGCTTGTCTGTAACCCTTAGAGAAGGGTACTTATAAATCTGCATAAGAAAGCACCTTATGTTATGGAGGCTAATGATGATAATACATTTGCTATTTACATATTTCACAGCTGTTGGTGAACTTTACTTTTTGGTCCTTTTCCAGCTTGTCTAAATCTCTGGCAGCAAACAAAATTGCAGTGCATAAAACAGCTGATAGTTTTGAAAGGGACTTGGGAAATTCACAATACTGTGGTCAGAGGAGAAAATAACATGGGAGATTTTGAAGAAAGTAACCTTTGTGCTTCCAGTTAAAGGTTAAACTGTAATTGCTCAGATTTCACTTTTAATGAGAGCTTATCACCAGCTTCTCATTCTTCCTACTGGCATTTCTGTGTCACATCACCAGTCTTGGCTACCACACTAAATGAAGGACAAATGTAACCTAACCACTGTAAAAAATGTTTTATTTTACTGATTTCCTTAGAGGAATATAAAACCAAATTTCTTTTATATATTTTACAACTAGAGAAATATTATGGCATTATGATTCCCAACAGCTTTGTGTCTCCTGTCTGACTAATATCTGCCTACACGGGCCTCTGAACAAAGTTTGTTATAAACTGTAAATTTACAATAAACAGAGTTCAATATAAAATACAAGAAAGGATAAGGAGAATTTATAAAGGCAAAAATGTAAAATTCAAGAGAACGAGTTCTCCCAAAGATAACTATGGAGCTCCAGTCACAGCTGTAACAACTGCTACATATCAAGTCATAATTTTTTTTCATTAATAGGAAATTCCTGATTTGATATTCCATTTTCTAGCTTCTGTACCTAACTTCCATGGTTATCAGGAGAGTCACACTGTCACTTACAATCTCATAGTTTTCTTAAGGAGAAGGGAGTTAAAGGATTTGCCTAGAATTAATATTTGGATGGAAAAAACCAAAAAATATCCAGTTATTTGAGTAGGTTTTCTCCTCTGTTTCTGAGTTTAGCAAAACAATGTCACAGCAGAAACTTAGGTAGGTTCTCTTCACCATGAAAAAGAAATAAGAGGGGAGGGGGGAAGAGAGGAAAAAAAAAACTAAACAAGAAAACAAGAGGAAAAAAAAAGCAGAAACAGAGAGACAGGACAGAAAGCAAGCAGAAAACAATTTCCCTTCTTTAGCTTTTAAGTAGTTGTTTCAGACGATGGGGTAATCTTCCTCAGTCCTTGGAAACACCTTGTGTTCCTTTTTTGGCTACTTAGAGCTTTGAGCACAGTTCATGGGTGACAGCAGAGGCAGGTGACAGCTAAGAGGTAGGAGCTGACAGGTAACAGCTAACTCATGACAAACAATTTTTCCAGGTGCTATGACTTACAAAATTGAGTTGCACTCTGGATTTGTACTAATGCATCATTTGATTGTCTCTATAAAACTGTTTCCCCTGTAGAAGCAGTAGGTAATTCATATGTAATCATTAAAAATTGAAATCTCACTATCACACAGGGTCTTGCAGGCTCTTCATGTTCCTTAGGTGGAAAAACATTTCCTCTAGAATGAAAATCATCCTTTTTTATTGAGACTTCCTGCTTGAAGCCTATTTCTTGCTATCATTAGGTAGGGATGAGTTAGAGCAAAATCCTGTAAATCAGGCTTCTCAAGTCTAGTTCTTGCTCTGCTTTGAGTCACGTCACTTGTGCTCCCCACAGAACCACACTGTGATGCATAACTTGCTTAACTCCCTGATTGGGGAGCAGGAGGCTTTTATGAGGTCCTGGTGAGGCTTTGATGAGGTCCTGGCGAGTGCTGACTGCAGGGAGACCCTCTAATAAAAGGATCTGTAGAAATTCAGAGCCATAGCAGTACAAAAATGGACTGTTTAGTTACAGAGATTCACTGTAAGAGAAACAAAAATCTAGCACTCTCTTTCTTTCTGAATTTTCCAGGTCATGATTGTTCACTTCTTTGCACTATTTTTAGAAGATGAAGATGAAAAGAAGGTCCTGCCAGGAGATAAGATAAACTTGCTTTGAGATAAGAAGTACTTAAAAAATGAAGTAGCTGAACTTTTGCTGTGCACATTTAGGGTATCTTACCAAAGATAACCAACCTGACAGTGCCATATGGTAGGAAACTTTACTGTCTTGAAACTGTCTCTCCTATATACTCAAATTAGATGACAATTACTTGACTCAGTAATGGATTTCCTCCCTGTTGTTTCTTTCTTCAGGAAACAGTAGCACTATGTAGAGAATAAAAGCAATCAAAGGCTTGACAAATTGAATTTGCTAAGATGCATGCTTATGGTATTCATGAAAGAAAAATGACAGGGAGAATAGAGGTCTTTGGAGGCAGCTATTTATGACTAAAGGATATGAATGATAACAGACAAGATCTGGTTGGGAATCAAGGCTTTGAGAAAATGCTGAAGGGATAGAGGTGTAAGAAGAGAACAAATTTAAGTTTTCAGGATTAGCTAGATGGGACTCTGCTGGAAGTCTGGGAGGAGCGATTACTGCAGTCTTGCTTTCCATCCCTCACTTTCTTATTTTAGGCCTAGTAGCTTCATGATTTTTAATTATTCTAGATAGCTGGATGAAAAAGGCTCATTTACAATTTCCAGTTACCTCTTGGAGAGATTTCAAATGCAATTATACCATTCAAACACAGGCTTTAGCATAACTCCAACCTACAAGTTGGAAGCTCTTCCTGTGGTGCAGTATATGCTCCTGAACACAGCAGATTATATCAGTAAAAAACTAGAGTTCATATTGGTCAAAGAAGTGCTCAGAAAACTCATAGAAGGGACCCATGAACAATAATGAATCACTTAATTATTTTATTGAATACTGTAATATATCTTGTGGTGCAATATATATAACCTGGGGTGTAAGCCAATCTTTGTAGTTGACATCAGATCTATATTCCCATGGGTTTATGGAGGGCAAACATGGATCAAACCTATTTGTTTTCATTAATATTTAGGCAATTCTGTTAATATAGAACTCTTCATATGAGATTGAGATGAAAGAAGATGTTGTATAAATATGTATCTCATATATATATGTGGCATTGATGACTTTTTCTTAATTGTCTTACAAAGATGTTTGTTTCTATGGAGTTTCAATTCCAGTGTGCTTCAAGTCTGCACTCTTGGCTTGATGACTAACAACAGAAGATGGTTCTGACTCTGTCAAACGATTTTTGCTAAAGTACTTCACCTCCAGAAGCTATCCATATGGGAAGTGACTGGTTGCAAAGGGTTTTCCTTTCCCTAAAGCAGTATATGAAGCCAAGTGTATTTTCAGCAGAGGTATGAAGCAGATAAAAACTATGGAATGGTTTATTTTCCCTTTATCATATACAAAATCCTTGCACTTTGGGGAACAGCATTTCAGCTCAGGTAAATCTTTTTATTTTTTATTTTTTACTCTAGCTCTTAATGCACAAGAAAAAGTGAAAGAGGAGAGATGTCTGAAAACTATTTCCAAACTTTGTTCAAAGCTAGTACTGCTTCTTTCAAACCTGTGTGACCCATTCCACACAGCATTCTGATCCATACTTCAAAGAGTTCTAAAATTTTGAAAATTATAGCCTGTATTTGTACATTGTCTTGAGAATCCTGCCCATCAAGAATAACATCTAGATCAGAGGAACATACTGCATTAGTACATGATCTTTATTAATATACCAGCCAGCATGGGCTACGTGGAAAGCTTAGTTCCTATGTCTAATAGTTTATAATTGAAGATTAAATCCTTTTTATAGGCGTCCAAAGTATGTTCTCAAATCCATATTTAGGGTTCCTCAAAAAAGTCAACAATTTATTTAAGTACTTAGATTTAAATTTGGGATCTTAATTTCAGGTACCTATTAAATAAATAAAACCCCACAAACACCTCCCTGCCAGAACAAAAAAAAAAAAGTTTGGATTATGGAAAGTGAGTATTAGGGTGACAATCTCTACTGAAAACTGTTCCCCTAACAGGACCACGGTGGCAGAAAGTGGTGGCACGGGCCACAGTGGCAAAGAACTGGGGAATATGAGATGCAACTTAGGCACTAGATTAGAGTTCATGTAGAATTGATGTAAAATGAACCGTGGTGTTCCTCCAGCATATCCATTCTGCTGGGGACTGGAAGTAGCAAAGCTAAAGAAGAGATGCTGATGCTGTAACTAATGCATAAGGGCCAAGGCAAGTAAGAATGGCATCAACCAGTGTTTGGGACAATAATGTATCTCCTTTAGACTATCCCTTTGCATGCTGGAGAAATTTGTACATTCCAGACCTCTGGGCTCAACTCATATTAATGGGCTAGTCTGGATCAGCTGGAATATTTTATGTGTAATCTATAACATAATTTGATCTATAGGCTCAAGTACTTTATAAAATGATTTGAAAGGTGGCATGTGCAAGTAATGACTATGATGAAAAAGCTTTCAGTAAAATAATAAGCTATTTTTAAGAAATTATCTTAATAAGTAAGTACAAAAGCTCCAGACAATTTAGAACAATGTTTTTAGTTAAAATGTTCTTTAAGAAAGGAAGTAATGCCCTTGCTGTGAAAAATATGTGATATATTCCTCAAAAACATGAGAAATTAAATCAAGATGGAAATCTTGATGGCTCAGTACTGTTTTGTATAGGTCTTCAAATAGTACTTGGTGGTAGGGGTTACTTTCAAACCACCAATGATAATGTGAAAACTTGACAAAGACATTATTATAAAAACAAATACACTTGAAATTTTTTAAAAAAACTTCACTTTGAAGGGAAAGTAAGTGAAACTGTTTTTTCCTTGATAAATTCACATCTTCCTATTGGTTAACCATGAAGAAAAATAGCACAGTAAAACATGGTGGCACATATACTGTTCTTCATTAAGGATTTAACAGTCAAAATGAGGAGAGCAAAAATATAAGAAAAATACACTATGAAAGTCAAACACCAGAATCTAGGCCAGAGCTGGGAAAATATGTAAGTGTAGAGTTTTTGAATCACTTATAATGGCCTCTGTTTACTGGGTTCATAGCTTCTTTCTTTAAATTACAAAAGATAATTACAGAAAATTATGTCAACAGTGACACATTCATAGGCAAAAGCTTAAAATACTAAATGGTCAGCAGGATTTTCACTTACGCCTACTTTCATAAATAGCTCTTGATTTCTCATACAGCTCATATGGGTCAGGTTTTCTTGGATCAAAGGCCTCTGTTGAATCAGGAAATGAACTCCTGTGAAGAGCGGGCGGATAGGGAATATTCTGTGGCATAGCTGGAGCAGACACACTTGTTTGAGGGCTGCCTTGATTCTCCCATCGTTCCATCATCTGGAATAAAAACATATGGAGAATAAAGATGAAGGTTTGCAAAAACTGTGACTTCCACAATGAGACAAAGCCCTTAACAGAGAAGGGCTGGACTGGGTAGCAACTGAATAATCTTAATGCTGTATCTCCTGAGAATGCATGAAAATAGCTACCTGCCCAGGGGAAGTAGATTACTGCAACTGTGAGCAGAATTTACAGCTTCAACTGAAAATTAAAAAAAAACCAACCCAAACCAAAACAAAAGGAAATAAAAACCAAAGAGAAAATTATTACAGCAGGTACTTGAGCATCTAGTGTTCAGTGCTAAAATACAGAACACAGTGAGAAAAAGTGAGCATTAGTTTGATAGAGTCTTTTTCATTTCTTACGGTTTCTTACTGTTCCTTTTGTATATCAAAAACTAAATTGGCATCATCCAACCAAGTTTCTAAGCACAGGATAAAGCTTTCAACTCTTCCAGACCATTTACAGGAAAGAAGTACACAGCAGTGTATTGTCTGTGCATGAAAGACACCTCAATCCGTGCTTTTTCCAAGACTGTCTTCAGCAGTCTCACAAGTACATCAAGTCTGAAGATATGAAAGGCTGTGCAAAAGAAGGCTTGAGAATCTGCATTTTTATTTTTGAAGAAGTTGTCTACTAATTAAAATGCATTAGCAAACTTATTTGAAAAGGCTAAGTTAAACAAAACACAAATTTTTATCCCAGGAAATGAGTATTTGACTTCTCTTGAGGACAAGGATGGTAAAGCCTCCTGAACAGTGTGTTCTCACACATAATCCAACAATGTTAATTACACAAAAAATGCCTCTTTGAAACAAACTGAACTGTAACCAAATTCCACTGATGTCTATTGTTGTATCAGCAGAGCCTTATCAAAGATGATTGCAGGTTTATAGCAAGCTTAGTCTACAAATTCTGTGATTATTGTTAGTCTTTAGCTCCTTGGTTTCAGAAGCTGTTTGGCTCAGCAGGTAGGCTTTGCTGTCTATTCTGATGATTAACTGCATCAGAATAATTCATGTGTGGACTACAGATGTTTAACATGCTGAGTAAGTGTAATGCTGCATATCCCAGGTGAACTGACCTTCCTAGGTTCATACTTAAGAATGAACAGATTATGGATATTGGCCATTTTAAATTGCTGAGGACCTCATTCTTTTACAGAGCAGTGTTATAATTACAGCTGTGCTTCTGTCAGAGTTTCAGCAGTAAGCAGGGCTGGTTCATTTGGAACAATGAAGAAAAGAAATATCCAGGTACCTCAGTCAATCACAGGATGACTCTCACACATTAATAAGTCTTGGATGTGATATTTAAGTTGAAAAATGAAAGTATTAGTCTGTTAAGTACTAATTATGAAGATATGGAACACTGTATTCAATACTTGCTATGTTGATCAAGGAAGACACATTTATTTTCAGCGAGGTACAAAAGATGCAACTAGGATTTGATATGAGGGCACTATAGGTATGTAGATCCTGTGCAATACAGTGACATATGGAAATAACTGAGTTGCCATTGAAATAGCTTAGGTACAGGAAAGTACCTTGGGTACCTTCAGGTACCCTTTATACCAAGATAAATTTATCCTCTATTTTGTGTAAATTAGCCTCTGTGGTAAGTTACATGAATGTCAGAGTACTACTTCTGATAGCCCTCAAGAAATTATGTCTGGTATGTATAAGCATATATTCAGTATAGAATTGCATTATGGAAATGTAAATTCAAAGGTCTGCAGAAACAAAACTGATTATGACACCTATGTCTAAACAGGAAAGGAGAACTGGGCTCAATTCAAGTTCCTTATGATCACGGAAATTACTGGAGAAATATGTTTGGGGTTTACCTTCAGTTAAGAACAAAAAAACCCACAATACAAGTCACTGAAATCAAACTATCTATCTTATTGCTATGGAACAGAAAGACATGTGGAGCCCTATATAGAAGGGCCTATATAGAAGTGTATATAGAAGTAAAAGTTTCCTGATTTCTTGGACAGTGTTGGTAAAATAGATCATTTACCTCTTTCAAAATGTGAAACTGAATAAAATTAAAATATTTTAAAAAAGATTTTAAAATGAGAAAGGAAAATATAATTATCTTTGATGACCAAACTTTTCCCTGGAGAAAGGACAGGAGACTTCAGATTAGTTGGCAAAACCCTACTGGGTCCCATATGCCTAATTCTTGCTTGCTGGTTAGTTTTATATCTTCGAGTGTGAAGTTGAAAACTGAGCTAAACATTCTTAGTTGCAGGTAATACTGCTAACATAACCAGTTACACAAGCAGATAAACAAGGGGAATTATATCTCCCAAACCCATATCAACTAGTTAAATAGTCACATAGTGTTCCGTGAGTTATCATAATGTCAGCTCACAGACGAAGACACTCTTGGAAAAGAGGCATAGTATTGAGTGGAGGGCATCAAATAAAGTTGGGGTAATGGTTTGGTGACATTGCTCACATTCATTTTGTACTAATCCTATTATATATGATATACATATATAATATATGGACTCTGTACATAGGAACCACAGGAAATATCTGTCAGCCCAGGTTACTCTGCTGTTACACAGCTACAGGTCTGTGCTGTGGTGCTGGGGAGAATTTCTAAACCTCCTGTGCTGGCCTTACTGCTTCAGACTGTCTGCAGACACTCAGTGCTGCAGGGGCACTTGGTTTCAGTCTTATCTTTATGTCTTGGACACTACAAATTCATGTCAGACTATTCCTCTAGATAAAAATGGTGACAGACAGAAAAATGTACATGACCTTAACTTGGTTAATCATTTGTAAAATCTCTTGCTGACAGTGCCCTAAAATAGAGTAGTTGTGAACAGTTAGCCTTCACTCATGTACAGTACCTTCATACAATGGTGTTATATTATTATTCTGTGATCCCTGGTTTCCTCAGACCATGCAGAAAAACTGCATCACTTAGGTTGTTTCTCTAGATTCTGATGATTGGCAAGTGCTACTCAAGCATGAACTACTATACTGTTTATATAACAAAACTGTGCAATCATCAATAATATGCTGATATTTATATATCTGACATGTACATAAAGAAGCTAAGTATGGACAATAGGAGGTCTTTGAAAGTGGATCTTTAACAAGTAAGCTCCAAGTTCTCTATTTTCTCACTTTTTACCGAAGATTAAAAGTTGAATGCCCCAGTCAGACAGGAACTGTGAACTGGTGAGAACAAGTTAGCCCTCAACAGTCTGATTTACTTTCACAAATGTCCTGCTACATAGATCAATAAAGCAACTTATGCAATACTTATTCCAATGTATTGCATACATCCCCTAGGCTTTTATATCAAAAGCACCACAAGCTGAAGTAGTCTGATGGAGTTACATCAGCTGATTAATTAAGTGCTATTTGTATTTGACAGGCTACAAAAATTATTTTGGTATACATTAAGCATGCCATGATCCAATATGAGAGTATGTGAAGTTGTTCAGATTCAACATACTTCCCCTGCCTGCCCTTCAATAAGAAAGCTGTAAGTCCTTCAAAAGACATTGCTATTGTTATTCCTATCGTTCTGTTCTTAGAAGCCTTCAGGCACAGTCAGATCTCTATTCCCTCTACACACCTCTTATAAGCGTTAAGCACTCTTTAAGGTCTGTGCAATCTCAATAAAAAAGCCAAATTAAAAAAACAAACAACAAAACCAAACAAAACCCCGTAAAAATAAAACAAACCAGACAACCAAAAATAGCCTGTGATTTCTTTTTATACTGTGAATGTTGTCGCAACTTCAAAAAATTATATAATGTGGTGTCAACAGAATTTATACAATCATTGCTTGCAGTCTTACATGAGGAAAAGTATTTATACCTCGTGTTTTAATGCCAAAATCATAGAAACACAGAAAAGTTGACTAGAAGGCACCTCAGTAAGTTATCTAGTCCAAGCTCTTGACTATTTGCACCTCTAGATCTACTGTGCAAGAAAGAATAACAATAACTTTGAGGATGTTAAACTCAAGCCACTTGTAAACCATAAAAAGTGCAAGTTGTCAATTTAAAAGAATTTGCAAACTTCTGCTGCCTTCTCCTCCAGACCCCTTATTCTTAAGCCACTGCATTTCTGGCTCTTGACACTCTTCTTAACATTGAGGTGTTCCTTTCTCCAGACTGCTGCTGGCAGACTCCAAGGCAACAGACCTTCAGAGCTTACCAGTGAGGCCACCCCTGATGCTGTGTCACTGTGTCACTGCTGAGAAGCGTCTCATGAGCTGGTAACAGGAGGGTTAGACGAAAGCCTACAGAAATTTGCCTTGAATGACTGTCATCTTATGAACTGAATGCGTATAATTTTGAAAGGGAACTTACAGGCTTTGGAGTTTTCCATGGAGAAAAGAAACCTGAAATAAACAAAAAATAATGTTAGCAGCTTTTTCTGGTGCATGAAGAGTGGAGGCTAAGTGGTGTCTATGCTCCCATTCTCATTCAGGTCTGCAGATAATATTGATAGATATGAAAATTCTCTACACACAAGGGGTGAAAACACAAAACACAAGGGATAATTTCTAAGAAAAAATACATAGAAATATATATATATATATACACACACATACATATATATATATATATGCAAGTGGAGCTATTGAGATCATTGCCATACTTTACAAACAGCATGGGATTAGGTTGAAATTAAAAGAACTAAGCAAAAGGACTTCCAAATGTCTTGCTGGACATTGGATAAGACACCAAATGACCTGGTATTGATGTGTCAAATGCAGTCGCACCTTTAGGAAGAAGCATTCAGAACATCCCATCAACAAAACCTAATAATACAAGAGATTTTTTTAGAAGAAAAGCCTGGAGAAAAATAACTGTTTCATCAGTCTAGATAAAGTGGCCAAGTCTTGGGAGGATTACTTGTTTTAATGCTGTCCTGGTTTTTGGTCATAGTTAGCAAATGGTCAGACCTGGCTACCTCTTTTACACAAGTAGTTATCTCCTTTTCCTTAGTTATTGACTGACTGATAACTTGCTTCGGTGACTTCCCTGAATTTTAACTGTCGTAGCTTATAAATGTTTAAAACTCTGGATATGTCTTTTTCATAAAATGAGGTAATTTGAAATACATATTGTAAACACTGTTTTTATCTTATGCAGCATAACATTAAAAACCTTATAAGTATGAAATAAAAACAAGCATTTCAAAGGATATTGGAACACACTTTTTAAAATACCAGCTTTCAGAATATCTTTCATTAAAAAACTCATTCTCAGTTTAATAGCAGGTTAAAAAAACACCTCAGTGGATCTTCCTAGGTAAGCTTAAAAGCTAATGAGAAAGAGTTCATTTGTTTTGTCAGAAACAGAAATTGGGTTTAAACTGAGATATCTAACAGGAAGACTGCTCTTTCACTCAAAAAATGAATTCAGCTGGAAGAGTAGTACTGACTTTATTATTTATTTTTCTAAGGTGAGTTTAGAAAGAAAATTAAAATCATGAGAGCACTAGAGTAATATTTTGCTACAGACAAATCATAACAGGAATTTTATTTGTACACAGTATTTAAGGTTCCTAGAATTCTGTGGTAATGAGGTAATTTTTTCTGCCACTATACCTAATTCATTTCAACTGAAATATCTTGCACTGTAAAAGCACTTGAGCCATTTGTCGTGAAACACTGGCTGTTCAGTAATCCTGATTTATAGGCTGATAGAGCTTTTAAAAAGGAAAAAAGTATATTGGAAAAAGTAATCCTGGGGAAGTTTATGTTTACTGACTCTATGGTGCCTGGATAAAAACTGCTATATTAACAAGTAGACAGATTACTTTCCATCTGCAAATTCAAGTTGAGGTAACAGGCATCCTTGATAGACCTGGCTACATCACTTTCAGTATTAAAGATTCTGTAGCAGAAACTTATGTAATAACTTATTGGATGGCAGATGGCTACCTTTTTATTATCTGTTATATTTCTATACAGCTAATAAGAGTGAAATCTAAAAAGTACTTTTCCTTTCAGAGCTAAATATAAGACTTGAGGCTTGCCCAAATCAATTTACTACCCTGATTTGTTGTTCAGAAAATATTGGTAGATGCAAGGCTCTCTACCACTGGTACTGGTGCACTGCCCATAACTTCTTGTCAGAAAAAATTACTACCAGTTAAACAGAAAGGTCATTTTTTACCCATTTATTTACTATCTCCATCTAAAAACAGGTTATGCTGGAGTTATCAGAAAAAATTTACTATCATTTAAAAATACAATAAGTACTTATAAATCAAATAAAAATGACATATACATCAAATGAAGATTTTTTTTTTTTAAATCCTCAATTAAAAAGAATTCAATTATTCCCCTAAACAAAGAGAATGTGGACTTATATGTAGCTTGGAGGTTATGGGCACAAACTGCAACATACAAATGACAACATCTACACTCAAAACAAATAAAAAGTAATATTTATTCACACAGCATGAAATTATGTTGAAAAAACTAACATATATAGGATGCCAGAGAAGTAAAAGATCCAAAGAAAGATTTAAAAAAATTTGGAGATCCATATGTGTACAAAAGCATGTTACAGCAGCAAAAATCTCTAAAGGTAACAAACCTTGGAAAGAATATTAAAATCCATTCTTCAGATTTAAATTCAGCTGTTACACCTAGACCTCATGTAAGATGAGATAGTCTCTCACCTCTGTCAAAGACTAGGTGTTAGGTTAAACAGGTGAAGGCCTAGTTTCATACAGCAAACCATACGTTATATCTTTCATGTATTTCTTGGAGATTTTAATATTGCTTCACATAAGATCTGCATTCTCAGCTGAAATAAACATCCTTTTCCCCAGTATAAACAAAGCAGACTTTTAAAGAATATATAGCATTATCAGTTATTCAACATGAGACTGATTATGGATAATTGTTGTGTTTCAAACGTCCAGAATTACCACTGGTATTTAAGCACATGCAACCATTGCTACAAATTCATGAATTCAAGAGTATATAATGCATCTGTAGCACATTGTAAGTGTAACAGAAACTCCACACGAAGAGGCATAAAAGCAAAATGCACTTTCCTGTGTAAACTGCACGCACCCTTCTAACTTTCACTTTTAAACAGTGCTCTGCGTAAGTATGGGACCAAATCCTCTACATGAAGAAAGTTAAGGCTTAAAATTATTAAGAATGTCTCTTAATAATGTGTATTCAGCGCATACTCAACAGCATTAGCCTTCTGCAGCCACTTCTACAGCTGGCAGTGAGAAGCAGTGGACTTTCACTTAGTTTGACCCCAGTTCACAACACCCCATGTTCCCTTGACTTCCTGGTGCTCTTTACACACTGTGAGTATTTCCCACCAGAGACAGTGGGATTCCACATGAATGACAGCTGTCAGCAGATTGGCATCAGTTCATATACTGATACTGATTTACCAACGGGACTGAAATTTGTTCTCCAAAGTGCAGCTTTCAGCTGTTGAGTACTAATACAGTACTAGTGCTGCTCAGCCTTCTAATCAACTCACATCTAATTAGTTACATATACTGGATAAGGTCTGACAACCTCATCCCACTTCCACATTTCAGCTTCTCCCTCCCCAAACTCCCAAACCCCTACCATCCAACTTCCTATGCCTTCTACAGAAGAGTACAGAGTATCTATAGAGTATCTTTCAGATATTCTACCTGAAAACATTATATACATATAAACACTCCTCACCTCCATACTCACACACACTTTTAAAATCTGAAATAATAATAGTCAGCTTAGATCCACCTATAAATCCTTCATGCAGCCTGTTCTTACCATGAGTGGCTTTTGGCTCACCCATGCGCCTGACGGCCATCCCTTCTTGTAGCAGCTTCACTACATAAGCTCTAGCCCACTTTCTGAAGACTCCTGTATCTTCCTACTAGTTTAAAATAATTCTTTATTAACACTCCTTGTAAAGACAGTCAGTACAGGCCTGCATTAGTTTTGGAAAGGAGAGCAGGGTTACTGGCTTGTATTAAAGAGCAACCACCACCATTCAGCCACATGCTAGCAGGAAAACACTGTGGCAACATGTAAGCATGTGAGATAAAATACATAACCTCATCTACTTCTGCAAAATTAGTGTTTCCCCAATATAATTACTTCTTATTCAGTGTTGGCCATTTAAACTGTAATAAGGTACAGCCAACACATATTGAAATTTTAATTGTTTAATTTTAAATAGATAAGCTGAGGTACAGTAGCAATCATGTTTTTTAAAAATCAGAATTACATTTCCTCATAAACTAGAACTATAAAACTTATTTTTTACATTGCCTTGTAAGTTGTATTTACCACCTTCCAAAGTGAGCTTCCCTGGAAATCAGGGCTGTGATGGTTTCTGTGTTGTGACTTTACTAAAAATCTCTGAGAACCAAAAAAAGATTTTGGATTCAAATATATTAGAGTGAAAAAAACTTTTTTCCCCAGATCAAGGCAAATTCCAGCTTCATTTTATTGTACTTCTCCTTTTTGATGAAGATATCCTGTAACAGAAGACAAATCACATCACACTCGTATCTATTCCTTCTTATATCCAAATTTAAGTATGCTTTTGTTGTAAAATATGCTTACAGATATCATGTGCCTTACACTTTAGCCAGGATTTGTTGTTGAAAAGTTCAGTTTTCTAAAAGTAACAAATTATCAAACAGGACTTAGAGCATTTGCAAGAGAGTCTTGATTTGTTTCCCCTTTTTTTTCCTCAGTAAAAATCCTGAATTTGGCATATTCCATAATGTCAGGAATATAAAACCAGCCTTTGATTATTAGTCTGCTGCCACGTGGATGCTTTTTGCTACAGTTCCATCTTCATTATTCTCACTATTTTGTATTGATTACTGGAAAAGTTCTTCACACTTTGCAAAATCATAAGCAACTAATGTAGCTATTGCTAAATCTTAGAACTTTTAATGATGTTCACCTCTGTGGTAGATGACTATGTATAATTAAACTGAAGCCTGGGAACAGTTTGATTTCTGCAGTGACGGCATGTGGTAGTGCTGCTGGGAGGAACTCAACAGCATCAAAGATAAAGCTTTTTAATCTAAAGCATGTTCAGGGCAAGTCAACATCCCTCCAACACCACTTGTCGCGCTTTCACTTTTAATGGGTGAAAGCTCATTAGCTTTCGCTTGGCTTCTTGGTTTTTTTTTTGTTTGTTTGTTTTGTGTTTGTTTGTTTGTTTGTTTTTGGTTTTTTTTGTGCTTTAGTATCCTTGTTGCATATGTCTTCCTGAGCAAAGCTGTCCTAAGCACTGCACAGTCCCTTCTCCTTCCTAAATGCTTAGAAGTCACGGAACAGATGGCTGACGAGCACTCTCAGAGCATTAAATGACTCCACAGACACCTTATCAACATCCATGTGACAACACTTCAGCAAAAGTTTGCCTTTCTAGAAAAGTTACTCTATAAATTTACGGTAACAGTAGATTTTTCTTTTCCTGTGCTTTTTTCTTTCTCTTACTGGGATCTCTGAGATGTCTATCAGTTTTCTACACCAGGGCCTCAGTTCCAAAGGTGTCAAATATTCATTAATTTCAAAGGGATGTAACAGTGGAGAACTTCTCTGAGAGTTCAGACTCAGGTGTACTCTTCTAGGAGGATGCAGAGAACTGTTTCTTACCATTCATGTAACACCTGACTTCTCCCTCTGTATGTTTTATTGAACTATGCTAAGTGTGGTCAGGTTGGGTACACAGAACTAAAGCTAATTGGGCTAACTCAGTAAGATTCAAAACATCCAACAGCTAAAATTCCAAAAATACTTGCAGGAGAGGTAATTTTTTTGAATGTGTACGTAGAACAAATATATAACATTAACTCAATTATTCTTCTATTCTTTTATGGAAAAGAAACATGATCAATGAGAACAAGTAAATTCAATTAATTTATATACTGCAGTAAACAAAATCTAAAAGGAAACAATGAATTAAAATAAATGGAAATAATACTTATGAAAACAAGCAGGTAATAAAAAGTTTCAATTGATTGCGTCATATTTAAAATATCAGATGATATAGAGGGAATAGCAATTAGCAGTTCAATTTCTAATACAATCAATCATTATCACAGAGGTCCATCCTTTTGAAACAGCTTCAAGTATTGAGTTCTTACTCTAGCAACAACAAAAAGTTGATTTACCTTGAAATAAAGAGTAGGTGTAAGAAGACTGGGAGCTCTAGCTCTTCAAGCATAGTTAGCTAGTCCTGCTGTCAGCTGTCCTTCAGAGTGACGGTGCCATGCTGTGGAGGATCCATTTGGTCTTTAGCTGGGATGGCACCTGATGCAATGGGTCAAAAATCAACACATCCCACATCAGAGTGAGATGAATGACCCATCATCTTTGACCAGGCCCACAACATTCCATATGGTTAGACCCAGTGCCTTTTCCCCTGCAGAACGCTACACACTAGTGGCATGGCAAGTAACTGACATAGCACTGTGCTGCACTGAGATGAAGGCTGGTTACAGTCATCAGTTGTTACATCAAATGCAGGTTCAGTTTAATAAAACTGTGAAATACATCTGTCTTCTTTATGGCAATATACAGACAGATGTTACTAAAACCAGTTTTTCCCCCAAAAAAGACTCACCACGGTACAAACTGATTCTCAATAGCAGCTTGTGGTGGCATTTTGCTTTATGTTCTACTACTCCACTGCTCCTGATCTCAATCCAAGTGAAACTGCAGCAGCAGTAGTGCTCCAGTTTAAAACAGCATTGTTTTTCATTCTCTTTCGCCTACTAACCTGTGAAAAGTGATCCTGAAGAATGAATTCATTCCTGCCCACAAAATGCTCTATGAAGGTGCAAGGCAAAAAGCAGGCACAGTTCATGGGAAGTTCAGCTGGATCTTTAGACTCCATTGGGGTATCACCTTCTACAGCTTATCTCTACTCCAGTTCATTTGGGGGCATCATGAGTCATAGACTGTATTTCTTTTCAGAGTTTCAGACTTCTTGGTAAGTAGGTGCACCTCCCAGCTAGAGGAACATCTGTGCTCAGTGATAGAGCTCTGAGAGGAGGTGAGTAGGCTTAGGAGTATCAGGAAGTCTATGCACAGGAGTTAGCAGGACTCATTGAAAGAGATTTAAACTGGATTTGTGGGGAGTAAGGGATGAAAATAGGCTTGCTGAACATCAGTATTTGAGGGATGGTGCGCTAGCAAGGTCCTTTGGTCTGCTGTCTCAGCAGAGGTAGGGGATGGACATCCATGCAGAAGCAAAGACATAAGGGTTATCAACGTGCTAGAAACCACAAAAGCAGCTGACAATAGTCACATAGAAATTAGGGATTCTCCCTCAAAAAAGGTGGCAGGAACAATAGCCCAACTAAAGTGTGTCTACACCAATGCACACAGCACGGGCAACAAACAGGAGGAGTTGGAAGCCACAGCACAGCAGGAAATCTATGATATAGTTGCCATCACAGAAATGTGGTGGGATGACTCACACGACTGGAGTGCTGCAGTGGAGGCCACACCTTGAATCCTGTGTTCAGTTTTGGACCCCTCACTACAAGAAAGACATGAAGTGATGGAGCACGCCCAGAGAAGGCCAGCAGAGCTGCAGAAGGGTCTGGAGCTCAAATCTTAAAAGGAGCAGTTGAGAGAGCTGGGGTTGTTTAGCCTGGATAAACAGAGACTCAGAGGGGACCACCTTTCAGGTAGCAGGCTGTAGTAAGGTGGGGGCTGGTCTCCCAAGTAAAAAGAGATAGGACAAGAGAAAATTGCCTCAAGTTGCACAGGGGAGGTTTGGATTGGATATTGGGAAAAAATAGGCTCCCCGGGGAATTGGTTGAGTCACTATCCTTGAAAGTATTTAAAAGATGTGTAGATGTGGTACTTAGGGACATGGTTTAGTGGTGGATTTTACATTGCTGGCTTAATGGTTGGACTCGATGATCTTAAAGTATTTTCCAACCTAAACCTTTTCATGATTCTAATATTCTAAGTCTATAGAACTTAAACAAAATCTTAAACAACTGTGAGATCAGGTACTAAATCAGTATTCAGATTTTTATACATAGGAGCACTTTTTGTGCAGTCCATGAAGTTTCACTGTCCTAGTCTGCTTAAGCAACAAATTTTCAACAGTATTCCGATCTTGACAAATAATTGGAAAAAGGATAGCTATTCGAAGTCAGAAATGACAGAAGTACTTGCTGTTCAAGCTGGGACCTTCATCAGTCACTTAAATCTATGAGAATATAATCTAAAATACGCTAGAGAATCTCAAACTACTATTAAATTTCACTTTCATGAATAACAAAGAGTCTTTCTAGCAAGAATACGGCCAAGAGAAAAGGTCAGAAGCTGGCATAATAATGAGTTCATTTACATTCTAATGGATATACAGGTATTTATTTTACTTGGCTGCTACAGCTCTTATTAAACCAGTCAGAGATTCAAAATAATTTATGAAACTAGGAAAAAACCCAACAAATACCATCTCCTTCTGATTAATCTGGATGTGAAGTAGAGAATTTCTGGATCATAGCTAAAATAGTGCAGAGGTAAATGCAACAGTGTCAGTGACAGCTTTTGATGCTTATATGCTTATATGCTTTTCAACTAGAGGTTGAAAAAAAAGTCCATTTGTGGAAATGGAAAATACATTTTTGGAACAAGTAACTTTGTATGTGCTTAACAAGAGTAAATTATTTTCCAAAGACAAAGTCTGACTAAACAGCTATGGAACATCTCACTTTTACAGGAACCGTATTCTCTTTTCCGGCACCTATTACCAGATCACTGTTACTCTCTTACACATTTATTACCTTGTTGATAGCAAACCATATTATCTGAAGGACAGTCATGTCTTGGAATATAGAAAATGCTGCTACAGTATGACTCAGTAGAGATTTTACTGGGACAACCTGACTTAGAGTAAAAAAAAGATATGGAATTGAGGCAGACCCTTGCCTCTTGTCTTTTATGACAGAAGTTCCTACTAAAAGTTCAAACCCTTTGGCTCATATCCTAGTTTATGATTTGCAGCTGCAGGTAGTACTGGCTGAACTGTTGTAGTTTATGATTTGCAGCTGCAGGTAGTACTGGCTGAACTGTTGTTTTTCTCAGTGATATCTATAAAATATGTATTTTTATTTAAATACTAACCCAGTTAGCAATGCATAGGTACTAACAGATGATGAGCAAGAGATCTCAGAATTTTGCTCACAGGCTGCAGACTGTACCAACACTTTGAAAAGGTCAAAGATATTTTTCTGTATAGACAAGAAAAAGAACCTTTTGTCTGGCATAAGGAAATTTTCCCTGAAGAATCTCCAGTTTTGCTCATGTGTGTTGTCCACTGACTGCTGCTAAGTTCATGCTACCAGTTCACGTGTCCACACTAGCATTACACTCTTAACTGTGCTGCTCTAATACTGTGAGACCTAGTAATGAAAGCAATGCTCTGTCTTGGGCAAGCATATTGTTGCATGCAACTCTCCCTGAGCAGAGCAGACACAGCAAGTATGTCGTACACACTGAACCAGTAACATAATTTAGAATATAAATTGAGACTTCAGAACCCTGACAGCTTGTGACTGTTGCTTCTAGAAGGACCTGCAAGTGCTGCCATACCTATAAAGACTTTCTGTTCTTGCTAAGAACGTCTGACAACTCAACCTGGCTCTACTGAAAGCTAATTTAAGCTTCAGAAACTTTTCAGGAATACTGCATTGTATTTTCAGAGCTCTCTGACAGTCAGAAACTCTTCACTATGCCAGTGTCTCTGCTCTTTCATGTTTTTAGACACTGCTCCCATTTAGCTTTAACACTTTCTAAGCACAATAAAGAAATTTCAGTTTACATTATGGTATGTCACTTTGATGGATATCAAGGCATGTTCCCAATATTTTCTGTTAAAATGTAGATGGAGCATAAGTTGTTTAAATACAGTGTCCCAAAGTCCTTTCCTTGAAAGTATGTTCAGAAAAAGTCTCCAGCAAGTGTAGGGGACAAATATTATATAATAAATCCATTCCTTCGCCTGTATGTAAGCTTCATATCAAGATGAAAAGAAGTCACCAGATATTTAGTGTTGACAACTATGCTCTCAGTTCCCCCTCTAAATTCCTTCATTGCCACCATATTTTCTCTCAGCTACCTCCTTCTTCAGATGCCTGCTCAAACTTTCAGTCTTCTCCATCCCAGGATTTCCCTGTGTCCTGATCATTTGAAAACCAGCTAATCCTATCACTGAAACAGTAATCAGAAAAATCCCTAAAAAAAAGAACAAAAATAGTTAAACTTAGGGAAATGCCCTTGGTGTACATAACTATTTCTGAATGGGAGAACTTGCAATGCAATGGCCCCCTCTAACAAGAAACAGAAAAACAGCACATTGGAAGTAGTGGTCAACCATGCAACTGAGGTAGAACAGCAGAGAACTGAATTTAGAAAGATTTCAGCTAATCAAACAGATATGGCAAGATCATAGTGACCTGAAAAACCCTCTGGACTCTGTTGTTTGTACTGAATAATTTTCCAGATATCGTGCTTGTTGCTATCTAGACCATCTAGAGACCTTGGCTTTGAATATCATAGAATCATAGAATGGTTTGGGTTGGAAGGGACCTTAAAGATCACCTAGTTCCAACCCCCCTGCCATGGGCAGGGACACCTTCCACCATACCACGTTGCTCAGCCTCACGCACCCAGGATGTGTATCCCCCTGGCATTGCCAGCTGTGACAAAAAACCTGTAGGTGGAAAGTAAGGTGGAATACCCAAGGCCATCTCAGTTAGAATAGGATGCCAACATTTAGGCACTATCGAAGCCCTTGACACATAGATGCAAATTTAGATACTAGTATTAAGACAGTTAAATTTTCATGTCACAGTCTGTAATTTAGGAACTGAACACAGATGCACAACCACAGGTCTAGTTCCAAGGGTGCTATATACCTTATGTTATTCAGAAATCTATGCTAGATTGGCAGATATGACATGGAATCTATGGAAAAATTCAGAGCTTCAGTTGTCGTCCTTAATCTGCCATTCCAGTGGAGATTTCTTGATACCCCAGTGCATCTGCGATGGTCCTGTATGCTGTTAGTGAGCTCAGACTCTCACTCCTCCTGATTTCTCTGAGATTTGGGAGCACTGGACAAAAGTTCATCATAAAGCAACAAGTTAAGTTAGAGACCTTGCTGGCTTCCTCTGACGTCCTTTCTGTCATTATTAAATTACACTGTACTAACTTCAGAATTTTTTGTTTAATATGCATCAAGCTGTCTGCATGGTTCTGAATTTTATTGATTTGCCTTTAAAATCTCTTCAGTGAAAATGGGAACAGTCAGGAGATGGGGTGTGCTAAGCATAATTAGCTCATTTTCATACCACATAGTGGAATGACAAACACTCAGTGGCAACATAATAAAAAAGTAATCATGCCACTTGGCCACAGTGGTGAAAGCCAGAATAAGCAACAGCATGTTTATTTGATGCTTTGGATTCAGATGTTATTTAAAGTAATAATTTACTTCCAATTTCCTGCTCCTTCACACTAGCTTGACAGACAAGTTTATTTCTGGTTATAGGGATTCAGGTAGAACAGAAATATTGACAAACAGTCAGAGATTGTGAAAGGGAAGACTAAGTGGAGAAACCAAACTTATCACAAGAGCCAAGGTTTACATGGTTGAGTCGTAGCTGTGAAAGTATAACATTTAGTGTTGAAAAGCAGAAAATTTGGGAAGGGATGTTAGCAGAAGGCCCATGTACAAGGAGTAATAAAATTGTGAAGAAAACAGTGAAGTCATAAACTCACAGTTACCTGGTTGAACCTCCAGATAAGTCACTTTGCTTTGAACTGCTGAAGATTTGATACTGTCCACACAGACATGCACCTACCAGAGATAAATGTCTTTGCTTTCACATTGCCAGGCAGGAGGTAATTCTCATTATTCAACTTATCAAGGAGAACAAAACTGAATTAGTAAAAGCTTTACAGTGATCTAAATTATAATGCTTAAAATGACATAAAGTTCAAAAGGTTTAGCATAAGACCATAGGAGCCTGAAATTTAAAAATGAGAGACTAATAATGATTGATTGGCATGATGCTATTGCACTACAGAACACTGAAGAATATAAAGCATGATAAATTGACCAAGATGAGCTGGTTTGCAAAAAAACATTGAGAAATTTCACATTTGTGTGAATTCTTGAAGGTTTGGAGATGAGCAATTAACATAAAGAACGGCTGTGTCCTAAAGTCTAATGAGAGAGGAACAGTATTGATGTGAATTTTATGATGTTTAGATTGTGTGCTGGTCACATGTAGTCCTGTGTAGTACTTCAAAAAGTTAATGAACAGAACACTAAAAAATGATGCTGATAAAGGATCCTGACAAGATAGTTGGGAAGTGATGAGTATTAAATGAATGTATTACAAGGAAAAGAAAGAATTGTGAATAGGTAAATTTTTTTCCCTGTGACAGTGCTTTGTCTCTCAGAGGAACACAAATTGGTTTCAGACTTGAGATTCAGATGACATGTCTAATGTAATGGAAATAAACCCCTCAACACCGAGAAAATTGGAACAGTACATAAACATGACAAATTAAACAGAAGAGATTATAGTGCTGACAACTGTGAAGCACCTTGTGAACCTTAAAAATTAGCATTTTTAGAAAGACTTGCTAGGGTACCCAGCATGTATGTCCTTCCTTATTCAGAATTTACCGCATGAGAAAGCAAACTTGGATGTAGCCTTTGGATCTGTAAAATATCTTCTTCCTCAGTTTACCCTTATACCTCAATATCCCCCTATGATCACAAGACAGAAAGTGTGAATTTATGCCTGAAGATCATAGCTGGCTGAAGGAACCTGGATGAACAGTACAATTAAACCATGATGGTCATACTACTTTCTCCTTGGGTTTCCCCAAAGAATAGATAAGTTGAAAGGCACTAAGGGTAGATCTGTATGCTTTTTACCCAGTCACAATACAGGTTTACTAATCTGATAATCCCAATCAGATAAATTAGGAAATAGCTTGTAGACGACATTTCCCCAGTGTTGTTCTTTTTTAAAAATTTCTGGTTTTAACTCTTATAAGCTGATTAAAAAGAATAATTCATGTCTCACAGGGATCAACAAGAAAAGATTTACTTCAGGGGAAGAGAAAGGAAAAGGTTAATTCAAAGCTTGTTAGTGCTCTTCTGATAAAGGGAGTTTTCATTGGTGAATTGTGATTCTTTAAAGCCATTTTTGTGAAAAGCAGCTGCATTTCCAGAATGTATTGAATATTTAATTTGTAAAAAAAAAAAAAAAAAAATCAGATCTCATGAAATTTCTAGTTAAGTTCTAGATGAAATATCTACAGACCATCTAACATTTAGCAGGATCATCTAATATTTATCAAGCACTAAATATTAGACATTCCTGATAACATGAAGCCTGAAGTAATTCATTCTACAATAAGCAGGCCTTTGCTTCTC
This sequence comes from Manacus candei, assembly GCF_025592945.1. NCBI lineage: Eukaryota > Metazoa > Chordata > Aves > Passeriformes > Pipridae > Manacus > Manacus candei. Next base: position 589,051 of record NW_026138111.1, on the reverse strand, counting down.
ATACTGTAAATAAGTTTTTCATCTATCAGGCAACAAACAGTTCTAGACTGAGTTGCTCAGTCTAGAGTTTCTCACCGAGTTTCTCAGTGAATATTGTCTTGGTGAAATTTTTAAAAGGTCTAGGACTCTCTTGGTAGGAGGTGTTTTAAACTTAAAATATTTCATAGGATGGAGGAAACCAATTACAACCCCATTTTAGGTTAAAAGAAATTGCATGTTCATCTATTCGGAATTTAGTAATTCAGAAATTATTGCTGCAATTTGAAAATATTAACAATGTACAACTGAAAACAAACAAAATTATCTTCAGATCCTCCATTGAACAATATTTTCCCTGAAGAATGTTCTGAGTTGTGTGTTCTGCCATATAAAGAGACCTTAAATGGTAGACATGATAAATATCTATAATTCTTCTTAATCTGGTAATGTTAAGTACTTTTGGTTTTTTGGTACTGTTAAGGCAAACTGAAAAAAAACAGCGTGCAAGTAGCTATCACATATTAATGAATAAAAATGGGTAATTCTGTGTATAAACACGAAAGTCATGAAATTTCAGAGGTGTCTATTTTTCTTACTTCAGTTTGTTTGTTTTAATTTGCAATATTATTTTCAATACAGAAAATATTTATTTTCTTACTTAATATATTGCACTCTAAACCACTATTATTTATTTTTTATTTCTTTGAGGTCTGTGTATTTTTCCAAATATATTAGTTTTAAATAGCAAAAGGTAAAGTCATAGCAGTGTATTCCAATTTGTGCCTCTTTTTTTTGACTTAATTACAATAACGCATATAATTTTTGTCTTTGTAACCCCAAATTGTAAAACTGGTGTAATAGAACTTTCCCCTTTTGTAAAAATCTCTGAAATCTGCAGAATTTCTAGTGATTTTCTTTTCTTCATTACTAAGTCACATTTAAGTAGCCTTAGAAATTATGTCAGTTTGGAAGAAAAAGCATCATCTAGCATTCAAGCCTTCAATCTGCAGTGTATAGAATAAGCCAAATTGGTGAAGAAATTACTTTCTATTTTGTGGCAATATAGACAGATAGTGGTTTTGATTTGATGTTTTCTTCCCACCTGAGCTGGATCCCAGGTTGGCCAAAGATTTTATCTAGATCTGTACAGACTCCTTCTTATATATAACCAAACAAAATCGCAAACCACCAAGCTTTATCATACTATAACTAAAATACATATGTTTCAGATAGAGAAAATGTTAAGTCATAACTGGAGGATATAGAAATCAAAGGGGCTTCTGAACAGCTTGCCCCGCTCGCGATGTCCCTACATTACAGGTCCTTGTTTCCAGTGAAATCAATGAGTTCCTGAGTTATAAAAAGCCCTGTATACTCCCTGCTAGTCCCCAGAAGATTTTCATCCCATTCCCTTCGTGGCCTATGTGTCTGCTGTTTGCTCCGCTCAGCAGGTTGCTGGATTAGGCTGCAGATCTCCAGCTCTGTGCCCTGACTCTTCCTCCCCTTGCTTAGAACCCACAGCCATTACAAATGTCTCTCCATGAGGAGGACCTCAGGAAGGAGTGATCTGCCTTCACCACAGGAGGAGGACCTGACTCAGGCACTTCTCAGGATGGAAGGCAGCTTACATGCTTGGAAGAAACCAAAGAGAAGCTCTCCATCAGACTGCTATTATCTACTTGACACAGAGGATGGTTGTAGCTGTTTTATGTAAATATATACTCATGGTAACCATAAATGGCTTTCAAGCAGTTTTATATCCAACAGATTCTAATACATTGAGTATTGTAGGTCAGGGACTGTGCCTCCTATCTGCTGAAAAAAAGGATCATCCTACACCATGAGTCCTTTGAGCACTGTTTATATAACCCAAAACATCTTTTCTGAATGTCTAATTTTTCACTGCCTGGTTTCTATCCTTTCAGCTCTGTTTTAGACCACTTTCCCCAAACAAGGGCCTTTTCTTTCATTTCTACAAGCTTTTAATGAATTTGTAAGATTCCTCACAGGAAATAAATTCTGAAATTATATACCTAGTTTTTCGTAAAGGAAATGAGATGTGTTACAGGAGATAGGTATTAAGGAAACATGGACAGCTGAACCAGCCATTATTTTTGCTAATGAAGAACTGTATGGAAAATCCTCTAGAAATCCTGTATTTCAGGTCTAAAATAATAGAAACTTTAGTTAAAGAGAGCACTTCTGCAAGATGCTGGATCATCTTTGCATAGTACATGGAAGTGTCACATACTAACTTTGAAGTAAATGGGAAAAAATGGAAAAATAAAATGGAAGGACACACATGAACTTAAGAAGCAAGGAAAGACAATCTGGAACAGGATCTCATTGATTTTGTTAACATTAAGCGCAATAAAATAGTTTACCAATGGCATCTTACTAAGAAAAATATAAACAAAAAGTTTTAAAAAATTGTGATGAATTTGCATTTTTCATTTTGATGTTCTGCTCAGCTGATTATTCATGATGATTCAAAAGCACTTTGGCAAGTTTGGGCTGCATTCCTTGCTCTCTTTCAGGAATTAATTTGCAATGAGTGGACAAAAATGCTTCCTTTTTGGTGCTGTTTAATTTATTAAGTATTCCACATTGCTCTTTATCAGTAATACTCGTCTATCCAATGGCATGGACCAATCTCTCTGCCAACTGCAAACTTTATGAGTACTGATTTTGTTTCCCACTGGATTTTCATAGAAAGTGTAACACAGTCAAAAGCCAAGAGCTTTTCCTAGACAAAGGTCATTAAAAATAAATTCTCTCCCTGATTTCCTGCTTATAATTATGTTAAAAAAAAATTGATTTTACATAGAATTTTTCAATTTAATGTAAGCCATACTAATTCTATGTGTTTCCATTTTTAAATAGGGAGTGGGGTTGTTGCATGTAAAGATTTATAGAAGTTCATTATATAGAAACAATTAAATTTTGCAATAAAAGTTGTAATATTAATAAAGATATTAATATATATTAATATGAAATATTTTTTGCAAGTCTACATTTGTAACTTCACTTTTATACAGAAATTGAGGCTGCTTTCTACAGTAGCATAAATGGCATTCCAGATTTAGCCATAGTGAATGAGACAGATTTCAGCTTTTGTGATAATGCAGGGTTTTTCAAATAACTTTGATTATTCTATGCTTGCCTCTGGTGTGTGGGTAGGACTCATGCACCCTTGTCCATCTGGCTGGTCAGTTAAACTAAGGTCCTCTGCCAGACTTCTCTATAATCCATAGAGCTTGAGGGTCAAACCCAGAGAACAAGCTGCCTAGGCAATAACTAAATACAATGATGTAAGTCATCATCTTCAGGTGCCTATTTTCCACCACTGGCCATAGGGGTAACTATTTTGACTAGTGTAGACTAGAAATCTAATTTTTTTACAGTTAAGTTGGAATTCATCTGACCAAACATGAGTAGAAATTTAAATATCAAACGTTAGTAGATGAGTTTTAAAAAATCTTTAATAATCAACAGGGAAGAATAAGTTCTTTTAGAATACTAATGTCAAGCTACTTTAGGTATTTACAGTAGCTGATGGCACCTTAGAGGTGCCTATTTTCCTCATCACACAGGGATCCTTGCTTGCTGCCCAGATCAGATGAGGAAGGATTCACTGTAGCTGCCTACACAAGATCCCTGATGACAAGTGCTGAAGTGAACATGGCTGTATGTGTTGCAAGGCAAGACTGGGAAGATAAATTGAAGTATTTTGCACCTAAAAGATTTTCAGCTTATTTACTTTTAGGGACATGCCAAAAAAAAAGAGAATCACAATTAATTTCTGTGAGATGAATGCTTAAGAAAGACTATTTTGACTGAAACTGTACAATGCATCTTAATGTGCTGCTATTAGGATAAAGAACTTGATAAAGTTAAAAGTCTGCTATGCAATGATCAAGTTACAAGACAAACCTCTTGCTTATTTAACATGAACCTTAGTAGAAATAATCATTGTAGTTTGTGTTCATCTAGTGAATGTTAGCTGGATCAGACTATCTAGCTGTTTCTATTTTAGAGCCAACCCCACAAGCCATTGAGATCTCTCAGGAATGCAACACAATAAGTAAATAAATGCCGCATTGTTTTTCAATAGTGTAAGAATAATTTGTTGTGTTTGTAATCTCTGGGACCACATCTGGAAAGGTGAAATCAAAAAGCCTGTCATCATTCTTTCTGTTTGCATTAGCTCTAAAGAACTTTCATATTTAAAGAAATTCGTATGGTGTAATAAGGAGAAAAGATTAAAAGCTTCTCTTTCTCTCTGAGAAGTACTGTGGAAGAAGTTTAAAATTATCCAGATGATGATACGTTCAATCAGAGACCCTCTCTTTTAGCACCTTGGGCCCCTAAAGATAAGAAATATGGAGAACCATGGAATATTATAACTATTTAGTTTGAAAGGGGCAGTTGGAGTTCGGCTAGGCCAAACTCTTGCTCAAAGCAAGGCAAAGTTCAAAGCCTGGGCTGACATTCAAGAATGACAGCTTCTCTGAATTGCTCAAATGAGGGAAAATGGAGCCAGAATGACAAGCAATAAACAGGCAGACTGAAGAAGGACTGGCAAAACATGGAAAGAGCTAATGAAGAAGGGCAGAATTTGGATGGAGTCTTCACCACATTTGTTGGCTCTCACTGGCCACAGATCAAAGCCCTGTGGACTTTTCCCAGACTTCTCTCTGGGCTGCTCTAGGACCTTCCATTGATTCCATTCTGGATTTTGGTTACAGAGCTGAATTGCTCTTTCCATCTTTACTAACTACTTCCTGATACTTATTCCTGAGAATATCACATGTTAAACAATATGAGGCTTAAGAGCGATGTAAAAGAGAAGCCAGGTCTTCTGATACGCTATCCCCCTAGGATCCTATTTACAGTATTTCTCTACTGGTCATTCTTTTTTTCCCCTAAGGAACAGACTAAGGTGTTTTTTGCTCTACTTCAGAGATATGAAAATGTTTATACTGCAGTAGAGAGGCACTGCTTGGCTTCAGATGCCTCACATTTATTAAGAACAAGTTAACATACAGAAATTCTTTCACATGGATAGTAAAAAAAAGATGTTGACTTTGTACTGACAAGTGAATTTAGTTAAACTTAAAATATATGCAGATAATACTGTGGCATTTCTCATAATCAGCAAACCTTTTCTATGATGTCAACCAATCCCTGAAGTATTATGCAATGGATTTTTTTTAACTCTTTAAGAAAAATGGTATTGTTATTATTACTATTACTATCTTCATGATCATTTATCCCTTTAAAATATTAGCAAACTTTTTGCTAGAGAAAAAAGATAATTGTAGAAATGGAAATTAATTGATAAAATGGATGTAAAGATCATTAAAATATTTTCTCATTCAAAGGTTTTGCATTTGTGCTTTTATTCATGCATACGGAGTATTTTTCTAATTATGACAGGATCTTTAGAAGTGCTCTGTCTAGAACACATGAAATGAAATTAAAAATGCTTTCATTATAGAAAAAATACTCTAAAAAGTCCATTGCACCCAACTGAAATATACACTAAAATGAAGGTGACCCCACGAATGTGTGTACAGAAAGCTTGACTTCTTTTTGCTTATGGTTATAAAAGGTACAAAATAAATAAAAGTCAAAATTTATCTCATTTACCAAATAGGAACACTGCTCAGTGTGTTTCTTACATGCTGAAATACTGTTCCAAGTTATGACAAATCTGGTTTTGGAAAGCAATTTATTTCCTTTAGAAATCTGTTTGGACACACTTGGGAGTCAGCTTTCAGAGTTTGTGCCTGACAGCTTTGGCTTCCATGTCCTTTTTTATACTGTAATCTGAAGGTGACACAGCAAAGGTGTATGAATCCTTGTATTGGTTTTGATTGTGCTTGAATTATGAGTCATCCAGAGGCTTCCTGAGAAGGGTAGTGTTGTATTTAATAAATGTTATACTCTTGGTTTATAAAAAAATAAAAAAAGCTGAGCATTAATCATAGAGAGCAAGCGTAGCCATTGCTAAAGCCTTCCTTTCCTTTTTGAGAACGTAAATGAAAGTTGCTTAAAGAATTGTTCAGGGATTAATACCTCATTTAGAAGATTAATTTAGTTTCTACATTTTTACTGGATAGGCAGAACACAGGGGCCAAAAGAGTTTTGTGGCTCTTGTAAGTGGCTTAGGAAGTGCCTGGAAGTACACCTTCCCATCTCCCCAGTGCTGTGTCTCAAGTCTGTAGCATAATAGATAATGTACTCACTTGTTTCATAGTGTATTAGCTTACTTTATTACTATAAAATATTGCACTATATTACAAATCACCACATCACAACGTCTACACAATGTACTTTGACAACAGATTTGGAAGCCCAACAAATGTTGTTTAATAGGACATTACATTATATACTGAACCAACAAAAACATTGTTCAACACATTTAGACTAAACTTTAGGCATGCCTTGATACATAAGCACAGGTTTTATGGTACTTTTTTAGAGTCCAGCTCTGTAGTTCTCCATTCCTAGGCTGAGATTTCCTCTAAGGAAGGCTAGATTCACTCACAAGACTATGGGCAACGGGAAAAAATCCCAAGTTTCTTCATGCCTCAGTACAGCAGTAGGTTCTCCCACATGCCATGCTTGGGGAGGTATTTGGCTTCAAAAGATGTCATCTTTCACTGAGATACACAGTCCAAGATAACCCAAGGTAATATTAGTTTTCTGATAATACTGCTTGCAAGAACAAAGAAGAAACTTCTCTGGCCTAGCCAGATTCCAATGCAGGCAAGCCAAAAAGTCTGTTTTCTCAAACAAACTGTTCTTCAATTAGTATTAATTCATTCACTAACATAGGTAAGACTGAAACCAGTCTGCAGTGCTGCCAAGAGAGCTCCTGGGTTCTACCAATGATGTGGGCTGCAGTTATCAGACACAAATGGTCCCTTCACTCCTCAACAGAGACAAGTAGTTGCCTGTCCTGAAGGCAGAGTTCCTGCAGCTCTGCACAAATCCTAGGTGCATGGCAAGCCTCTTTGTAGACCCAATAATGATAAGGTCTGACTGCTCAATGTTTGTAGCCTTACCTTGGGGTATAAGAATTTAATGGTAAAATAGCCATTGGAGCAATTGTAGTTACCTCTTTATGACATGCAAGGATGAGAATATATGTCTATACACTTGTGCTTCTTTTTGCTAAAAGGTCTTCTAAAGGGACTTATTTCTCCAGTGTGCAAACTAATGCCTCTTAATGTCAACAAGTTAGGCACACACATCATTAGGAGAAGTGTCCCCAAAAGTTTTAAGAGAAGCACTGCTCAAATTTCACACAGACCATATAAGCCTACATTAGAAAACAGTTTCACCAATAATAAAAGTACTTTTGAAACAAAATGCTTTCTAATAGTCATTAAAAACCTTCTATGCAATATATGTAAAAAAGATTTATCTAATGCTCTGCAAAATTATCCACAAATGTACCACAGAGTGTACAAACATTAATAAGAAAGAAGCAACAAAACCATAGCACTACCACTTCGAAACACGATGCAATTAATATTACTTCCAGTAATACAACATAATAGCTACTAAATATTATTGATGTCTATTTTTTAAGGAATCCATATTCATCAAGGACATCTATGGTTTCTTTTTCTTTTATTCAGAAATATGGAAGCAATTGCACACTGTTTCACTGCTACTCAGAGCTATACAAAAAAGATATGAAAATTTTATTAGTGCAAATTTTAGGATAACTGGTCTCCTGCCCTAACTCTTTCTGTTCAAATTTGTCATTCCCTGTGCTACTGAAAAGTTACCATTTCTCTCACTAATGAGCTTTAGATTGAATCCCTTCATAAATGAGGCTATATATGTAACTTATTTTTTAATTTACCTGTTATAACATGTTTAATATTTATTAAAATAGATTTTGTGCCAGATAATTGCAACAAGATGCTTAAAAAGTTTTTCAAGTTTATCCAGTGTATAAACCAGTCTCAATGTGTAGGGCAAAAAGGATGTAAATAATTTGAAGGTTATTAGGACAGTACATATCTCACAGCTAAAAATATGATACTCTCTAAGGTGAGATATACCTTGTAAAATGAATTGGGAAAACGGTGCTTCAGGAGTTATGTTGATATAACAGCAGTTTTTCTTGCATGGTAACAGTGTTTTCTAAAAATCTTTCAGAGATTTTATTTCTGAAATTAATATAGGAAAGACAACTGTCCCTCTCACAAGGTTGTTAGGAAACTATTTTGCACAAAATACTGATTTCTACATAGGGAAGGTAGGAAGGCACAAGTGCCCAAGGCTGAGAGTAGGGAAAAGGGCAATATGATATCTAACAGCAAAGTCAGTGAAGTGGACAATGTAGCAGGACTTACAATATTTTTGATCATAAAATATTTCTGGCATTACTAGCTAAGAATAGAAACAAAAATGAGCACAAAAAAGGGAAACAAGTCAAAACCAGCATGAGAAGGATATGTGTACAGAGAACTCATGCTGAGGAAACTGTTGAATTTATGACATAATAAAAAAAGCTCATAATTTTGAGATGGAAAGGAAAAAGGTCAGCTATGAACCTTTGTTTTCCATCGGTTTTAAAGCAAATGGATCCAAGAATAACAGAGCACTTCTTAGAGGGATGGCAAGGCAAAATGTTGTGGCAAATTGGAAAGAGAAAACTGAAAAAGGATGTTGTCAGCAGCATGTTTGACAGAAGACATTTATGTCTTTAACTTCTAGATATCAGTGGATCATATGGTTCACTTCAAACATGTCAGTGGTTCACTACTAGGTTCATATGCAAATGTCCCTTAAACTCACAAACAAGAGATATATGTGCCATTTAAGATTACAACAGGGCTAAATATTTCTCTTAACATTAGAGTACTTTCAAGAAATGAGAGAAAAGGAATCAGTTGAAGTAAATGTCTGAGGAGGAGAAAGTATATCAGGAAGCAGGGGAGAGATCAGATTGTATCTCCCAATATCTCTTCTCAGAGACAATGAAAGAAGCATACCTTCATGAACAAGACAAGCATGAAGAGACTGCTGTTAACTTAGAGTACCCATAGGAAGCAATTAAACCAAGACTGGGTTCCTTAGAAGCAACTGAAATGAAAAAAATTGCCAATGACTCAGGGGTATAAAAGAGCAGATACAACAGGATGATAGAAAACCTCCATAAGTCCCAAATCAAAAACCTGCAACATGCTTCCAAGAACTCAGTTTCTTTAAACCCTCAGGATTGGTGACTAGAAAGTTCTGAACTGGGGGTGAGCAAGCCATGAGACACAGGCTCTCCAGTTGGCACCAGGCAGTCTGTTAATATTTTGAATGAAGAACTGCAGAATCAGAATAAAAGCTATAGAGACATCAGTGGTGGGCTGAGGTCATGGGACCAGGAGATCAGAAACTCCTGATCCAGACAAGTGTTAGCAGGGCAATGATGCTGCCTGCAGCTTGATCTTGTGCAGCCTTCCCAAGAGACAATAACTTGGAGAAATAGATGAATGAGCTGAGGACAAATAGCAAACCTAGAAAAAAAAAATCATCTCTGGGGTAGAAAGACAAATCTGAGATAAGTCCATGGAAATTGCACTGAGGGTGTAGGATTCCTTCCATTGAAATCAGTTCATTTTGAGTGGTTGGATTTATCCACTAGAATATTCAGAGATTTTTTTTGTGAAATTTCTGTCTGTTTTGAAAATTGCTGATGCTTTGTGTGATGTACTGGTATCTCTTAGTGGTTTCGAGGAGTTACACGCTTCTACTGGGGTTTATATAAAATACGAGAAAGATACTTGGCCTTTCTTTTATTCATGCAGTTTAGAACTCCATAGTTAAATTCTCCCTCCTCATCTTGACTTTGAGAATTGCATGTGGCCCACATTATCTCCCATAGAGTGCCATGATGAAACTGGCAGCTGACTTAGTCCAGTCCCAGGACAACTAAACAGTGTGGACAATGCATCACTCCTCTGGCTCCATTTCATACTAACAGTCCCAGTTTGTCAGAGCCAGCTTGGATTATACCATTCTCTGATTCCATGATTATAAAATAGCTATCTGACATAAGAACTTTGTCAGGCTCCCACTTTTTACATTTAGTTTTCATGTTTCACTCACAACACTTGTTATGAGTTGTCAATCTTTGGTTGTCTGCAGGTTTCCTTAACAACAGTATTTCTTACATAGTCTTGATGGATCTACATTTGAATCTGTCAGTTCTTTTTCAGACAGGAACACTTCTGGAGCTGGGCTGCTATCTATAAGTTCATATATTTCAAAGGTACTTCCCAAAAGAGATGGCATATGCCAGGTACATGGATAGCTCATTTAGTAGAATACGCCAAAACCAGTTTTTGATGTCCTCATTAGGGAATATTTTGCTCTACATAAATTTGGTACGTACCACTTCAACCACTAAGTGCTGTTTTTCAGTAGTAATGGACTCATGCAGAATTTATTCTCTATCTACATTCAGAAAGACTGATTTTTGAGAGCTCTTCCACGCTATTTCAGCAGTCTATACTCAATGAAGTCTGCTGCAGAAACCGAGGATGAAGTGTGAAGGTTGAAGCAAAGCTGGAAAGGAGTAAATCTCTTTGGGTATTATTTTATTTTATTTTACTTCCTTATTATTTTTTTCACTTTTTAGGAAACACTTTTCCACTACCTTTTCCAGTCTTTTTTTTTTTTTTTTCCCAGAACAAACACATCTGTCAGCTTATAGTAATCAATGGAAACAATACAGCTGTTCAGCAAAAACAGATATAAAGAAACTGAACTATTTTGGTGCATCTGTGTTTAGCAAAGAACCTGTCTAATAAACAGAAAGAAGATAGTAAGATGTCTAACTAGTGCTAGAGAGCTGCTTTCTATTTTTTTTGATAGACAATAATATTATTTCCATTTTTTTTAACAAACAGATAAATTGTTATTTCTGCTTTAGAAATTTTAAAATGAGTAGACTATGAATTCAGTGGGATTTCCTCCTATTGGATTGTACCCTATGACGTCTCTGTTTGGTGTTGGTTCAGAGAGGTTTTTTTAGTGGCCTCTTTAAATTTGAGTATTGCTATTCCCTCCACCTTTTTTAAACATGCAGACCCTTCCTTCCCCTGCATACTCTGGCTGTTTACCTTCTAAGCTTGAGGGACAATGGTTTTTTAAATGCTATAACATGCAAACTATGTCCATCCCAGAGAGTATTTTTTCCCAGTGTGAGATGCTGTGAGAATATATCTCAGTCAATGTCGATCTGTTTCTTGTCTGCAATGTAGATAAGATTGCTGGATAAGAGAGAAATTAAGTCACTTACAGAAATGGATTTGCCACTGTAAACTATGCAGTCAGGCCATATTCATATCAGAGACAGAATATATTACAAGGCAACACACAACCTTATGCAAAACATAGCCTTCCTCATCCACAGGCAGGAGCAGCACTTAGATCTTAATCTTAAAAATGAGATGTTAAAGACAGGATGCACGGGGTAATGATAGAAAAGGACGGCATTATTCAAGTGTCATTACACATCAGAAATAATAAAATAAAAATTGGATCCATGAGTAATGAGAAAGTATGCCTTGCTTTACCGGTGTCACAGATTAAATATTCTAGAATCAAAGCAGGTTTCTGTAAGTACTTGAATTTTGTTTTGTGTTCAGATTATCTCACATGACCAAATGCTATCATTTGTTTCTTATTTTTAACACATGCATCTGAAACAGTCATCTTCAATTCCCTTTATAGTCTGTCATACAGAATATATACTTTTAGGGTATACCTAGGTATACCTGACTTATATGAAACATCTACAGTGGAATTACATGAATTACACCCTAGAAAAGCTTATTTCTGCACAGGGACTATAAAAGGAGACCTGACGACTAGCACAGGTATAGTAACCTGAGTTATAGGTGTATATTTAGTCACATAAATTCCCCTTTCTTATAAATTTACAAAAAAAAAAAAAAAAAAAAAGAAACCAAAGAAACCAAACCCAAGTTGTAACCTTAAAACTGTTCTCATATTTGTGTTAAGCTATGATTTAGCCATCTCTTAGGTAGAATAGGTTTGACTCATACACTCTATTTTTTCACTTCTTTTGCATCACTCAAATAAGTGAGCTATTTTTTTTTTTTAAATTTCTGAGTGTCAGAACCTTCCATTAACGTATAGTCATTTTTTCTGATGTACAAGAATTTCTGATAGTAAACTTGCATTTGCTCTGTATCATCCCATTAAGTTAAATGACTCTGTATTATTTCCTAAGAGTTGCTTTAGTCTTGGTCATTGTTTTACCATGAACAAAACATGCTCTCTTCCTCTTCCTTGCATTCTCTAAAGCAACCAACCACTTCCTGCCCCAGTAACAGAAGGTTAAATGTTACTGCATTTGGACCTAGTATATGTGTCAGCTGTACCTCAGTGTTTGGCCTGAGAAAAGACCAGATGGTGTAGATTTACACTGCTTTTATCGAGTGTTGAGTTCATTGTAGTATCTCCTACCTGCCACAGTGATGTGTAGAAAACAACCACAGCTCAGTTAATGTACCAGAACTTGTTAAACTGTCATGTTGGTCAAGCTGTTTTGATCATGAATCAATGCTCTAAGAAGAAATACTCTTGAGAGAGAGCAATTATCCTCATGGGCTTGAGTATGTTGCTGCTACGGGGTTTTTTGCTACTGTTTTTTGCTACTGTCCTGCACCAATTGCTGAAATATCTATCTTGCTGTCTATTATTGCTCAGGCTTGTTCAGCATACTGGATTTCACACTCCATTTCTCTCTGAAGACTGGTGTTCTAAATTGTTTTCCTCTAGAGGGGGATTAGTGTGCCTTTTTCTAAATAAAATTCCACCTTTTGGGGTTACACTAACCCTTTATATTCTTTTTTGACTATGCAATTCTCCCTAATTTGTCAACTGCTTCAGAAAAAAAAAAAGTTGCTTACTCCACTGTTCCAGATTCTTAATGGATGTTAGGTAAAAACAGGTTTAATACCGACAAATACAGCACCTCTGCAACAATTAAATTTCCCCAAGTTTATATACTACAGTGACTCCAATTTACTTATCACTCTTAATTTGGTTTCATTCCAAAGAAATGTCAGATTCTGTCTCTTATAAACCATTCTTTTACATATATATATGAAAAATACTTTATTGACAATGTGCATCTATAGATATTTTAATCACCTTATGTTTATTACTTCTGTATGTGATAAAATGCTACTATATTCCTTTTCCTAAGGATTTGTAGGTTTCATAATGACAAACATTTGGCATATGCAAACACTAAGGCTTCATTTCCCAACTTCTACTCTTCAGAAGTAAAGTAGTTAGTATTTTGACATAGAATCCTTTCTTTTTTTTTTTTTCTTTTGAAGCACAGAGTCATGCACATTAAGTGACATATGAATGCTTTTAGAGAAACAAAGATCTTTAATTAAAAAAAATCCAATCATTATTCACGTGAGGTAATAATAAATTATGATGGATGCTCATCTCAAACCATAAAAGAAATTTTGTTTGGCTAAAATATTAAAAGCTATTGAAATAACTTATCTCTGTCAAGTTTTTAAAACTTCTTCTGTTGTTATTGCTTGTTTACAGATAAGTCTTGACTCTCCCCTTCCAGCGGTGAATATTCAAACTTACTTTGTCAGGCTGGTCAGAAAAACTAGGTTGCTAGAAACTAATTTTTTAAATCAGAGAAACAAACACCATGCATCTCTATTGTTAAGAAAGAAAAAAACAAAGAACTGTTGTACAAAATTTTTACAATGAAGGAAGAGGAGGCAAAATGGCGTATGAAAACCAGTAACCTTGTAAAGGGCTAATAGATTGCTCTGATTTTATCTACATTAATGAGTCAATCTATACAAGTATATTTAAAGCTTGCAGCACTGCTTTGGGACTACAAGAGTTTGCTGAAGACACCACACAAACTATTATGGAGTGAAAGAAACTGCCTAGTTTTATCCTTATACAGAGATGGGACCATTGACACTCAAAACACAAAAAGGAATGTACAACAAACTGCAAGATTTTGCCTAGGATACTTAATTGAAGACACACTTTTCCAAAACCAATGGTGTTACCTCCCACAACATGGAAATTAATTTCCAATCTAGCAAACAAGGATGTAGTGATTATATGTATGTCTTATGGTTTAGAACCTTTTACACACATTTTTGTAATTGTACAGACTTTCCAAACTTACCTCCTCTATGGATAATCAAAGAAGTTTCACTTCCAACAGGACATTCTTTAAGTATATCCACTACTTCTGCATGGCTCAGGTTCTGTACATTCTGCTGGTTGATCTCAACAATGAGGTCACCTTCACACAAACCAGGACATCCCTGAATGTCTAGAATTTGCTTCACCCTCTGTCCTGTAGGACTGTCTGCTATAGTGAAGCCAAAGCCCTGGGCCCCTTTCACAATGGTTAAGGTCATGAGTTCAGCTTGGGTGGCCCCAGAAGAAGCCATTGATACATTATCATCATGGGCAGGTGGTGGGAATGTGCTATCAAGCTGACTATCTGCTGGAATGGAGTGCAAGGAGTGTGGTGGTCGATCTGTTACGTCTGGAACAGACTGAGAAGTCCTAGAAATGTATTCCAAATAAGTTTCATAGTTATGTCTTCCATTTACCACTACCGGAGGCCTCTCCATTACTGCAAGGGGTGGCACCATGCTGTTGGCAGGATCTTCAGGATCAAAGGGCAAAGGGTATCCACGACATAGCACCAAGTTGACACTCTGACCAATAGGAACAGACTGGAAGAGTTTGACTACATCTGCGTGAGTATGTCCAAGGACACAAACTTCATTAATATAGACAATCACATCACCTAGAACGAGAAGAACAAACAGTGACAACATGAGACAACTTCAGTTACCATATACGCAGTGCAAATTTTTTTGAAATGAGATAGAAGTCTACTAAAAAAATACAGTAAATTCAATCAACATACTGACTCAATAGAGACAAAAAAGTGAAGTTTGTCTGCCAGCAAATGTAATACAAGGAGACAATGACAGTACCAGTTATTTTCTGTGGAATCGCACAGCTGGAAAATTAACCTAGGTAGAGATATGCACCTTTTCCTAACATTTCTTCCTTATTTTTCCAATTTGTTTCAGTCTAGGGCACAGATTACTTTTTTTTATAAGACATAATGGAAGATTATTTGGAGGGTGTGTTGTCAAGAAATACCATTGTTTGGTGAAGACTAAAAATAAAAATAGTAGTAAGTACTTGTGGACTTGAGAATCAAGGAATAAGGAATTGGAATGCAAGACTGCATGCATAAGCATAAAGAAACACTTTTTGCATTGATCACGATATTGACATTTTTCTGTTAAATGTCATTACTTGGATCAGACGTTCTGAACCACTACCATCATTTCCAATTCTAGGCATGAACTACCTATCTTGCATAACATTGAGATATTTAGTGGCATTTTGTTATAGCCATGATGGTTCTATGACAATGACAGGACAAATTTTTTAGGTAGCTATAATAGTTTGCTATTAGAAAAATTCAGCCAAATGTCTGAAAATCAGTTTAGTATTTCCACCTAATCTGGTCAAATAAAAACAAAATAATTCCTTTACCTCCAGATCTTGTCACATATATAGCAGAGCTACCAGTCACATCACATATGAAAGCAGAATTCTTTAAGTCAACAGGCTTTTTATGGGTCTCCATATTGCTCATGCACCAACTAGCTACTGCTACTGAAAAGTTCAGAAATAAGTTCACGTTCCTTCTTGTTGTTAGAATAGATCTCTATATTTAGAGCCATAAATATCTTTAGCTACCATTAAGGTGCATACTAAAATGAAAATGAGGGATCAGTACAAACAATATTCAGAATAGTTTGATGACCCACAATCAGTTTTCACTTTCATGAAGCAGTTTGCATCTTTATAGAAAAGGAGAGGGATGCTTGGTTAGAAAATTCTAGAAGTTAATATATTTTTCTAAGTGAAGATTTTCTTATTAACCTACCATTATCCTACCACTGTGAGATATCTGCAAAGTACACAGTTCAATAATTGACTCATCACAACACAATGCTTTTAAAACATATTTGAAAAATCATCAATAAAATGAGAATGATTAAGGGAGGATGAGGTGGTTTTCATGGAATTGCTTCAAGTGTATTTATGAAATTATGTCTTTGAAGTACTTCAATCAAAAGATCTAATCAAGCAAACTGAGGAAAAGAGCATCATCAGGATGCCAGTGCAAGGGCTGTTTCTATGAGACAGCAAAAGGCAAAGGCAAAGGCAAAGGCTGTTTCTATGTGAAAACGAAATGGTCAATTCCCACATGATCAGTCTGTCTAAGAGCCTGACAATAATTAATTGCATATGCACAAACTGTGATTCAGAGAAAGATTTCTTCAGAGGATGTCTTGGGAAAAAAATGCTAACAGAGCTTATTTAAAAGACTGTGAATATTATTCACATAAGCCTTAGGAGCTGCAAATGCTTTCTTAAATGTGCATCATAAATAGACTTCAAAACATAAGCGAAAGCAGTAAGGTCACTTCACAGGCAGTGCTGAAAGAACTCCAATGCTTTACTCCCAAGCAGCTGAAAGCAAAGCAGTTTTCAAAAGGCAAAATTTAATAGAAATTAAAAATGCACTGTGCAAATTATTGTGGTAATTGCTGCAATTCATTGTCATTTGTTCATGCCCTGGTATAGAAAGATCTTACCTGCATTCTCATCCCTGGTTTCCACATTAGCAGTGAGGCTGACATTGCTCACAATAGGACTGATTCTGTTGAACTGAGAACTCTTCAATGCATCCTCCTATTTCAGTAGCTTATGCCTTAACAGTAACCTTGCGACTTTTTAATCCATGCAGTCTTTATTTTCCCGAGTGCTGGCAACGCAGCTATGTGGTGGGAGGAGACCAATCTGTTTGTTCATCCTCTCTTACAATACATAAGCAGAGTGCAAAAGGAAAAATGCATTTTTTGTGCTGGGCAAGTAAAGCATTGCCTGTCTTCATCCCTTCACTTTATGTATTTGGACAAGCTTAGATATGATATAAAACTTAAGCCAGTATGGTTTTCATATATCAGAAAATCACACGAGCTAGTTGACATTACATAGGTCTCTGGTGAAAAGAAATTAGCTTTTGCAAAAGGAGTGCAGTCAGGAAATATACAGGCCAAGTAGCCCTATTCTCCAGTCACTGAACAGACAAAGCTGAGCATTAGAAGGTCTTGGGTGAGAACTTCAAATAATAACCTTGCATTATCCCTCACAAGACTGCAGAAAATTCCTCAGCATTTCCTGAATCAATATTTTTAAAGCTCTTTGTGGTTTCTGAGGTATAACCTGAATAGCATGTCTGGGCACACTCTGAAGCTGTAACTCACAGTTGAACCGTTTGGGACCCATATGCTGTACTGTCATATGGAGAATGTACAGCCAAAGGTTAAATTGTGATGAGCACAATGGCATGAGTTCAACTCAAAGGAAGGAGCTACAGTGGTGTTACACTGGGAAGAAAGAGAGTTTCAGATCATGAGACAGGAAGGAGAAATAAAAGGGGTTAATTTCAGAAATCCTTCAAATTAATCTCTCGACTGTAGTTTCTTCAAACCTAACTTGTTTTTCCAGGCTGTGAGTTCCTCATTGCTGACACAGAGAGAAGTACCCAGCATTTGGTAGGAAGAGAGAGATAAGTTAAGAGAATTACAGAGCTAGTGCCATGCTAATGCAAAGTTCAAAACCTCTCTTCTTTAGTAAAACTCCCTTAAAGGCTCCTGTAGCATCTTTTCTGCCTGTTCTCTGCTGCTGCTTCCAATAATAATGGGTGCATATGGACAAGCATAATAGCAATCCACTTCATAATTCCTGTCTGATTTTCTAAGCAAGCCATAGTCTGCCTCCAGAAATCACAGTTTCACAGTGAGTGGGTATCTTTGAAGTTATGCAGAACATTTATATTAAGCAACAAACTTTTCCTGACTTTTAGAATTAAACTTACTAAAATGACTGGAGTTTGCTTACAGAATGATTGAGGTTGGCAGGGATCTCTGGAGGTCATCTTGTCCAAACCCTGCTCAAACAAGATCCCCTAGAATCAGATGCTGAGAATCATGTCCAGGTGGCGCTGGAAAATCTCCAAAGAGGTAGACATGACACCCGCTCTGGGCAGCCTGTGCCAGTGCTTGGTCACCCTCACAGGACAGAAGTGTTTTCTGATGTTCAAAGGGAACCTCCTGTGTCTGAATGTGTGCCCATTGCCTCTTGTCTCTGAGCATTGCTAGAAAGAGCTTGGCTCCATCTTCTTTGCACAGCTACTTACACAGACTGGTAAAATCTCCCTGAGCCTTCTCTTCTCCAGGGTGGACATCCCTACTTCAGCGTCCTTACTATCGGGTACTCTCCCCAGTTTCGTCTTCCTCACTACCCTCTACAAACTGCACACACACCATAACAACCTTATCTTACTGTTCAGGGATAAGGGAGACCAGGAGGACCGATCTTTAGAGAAAGCATCTGAAGCAGACTCCCTAGCTGGAAGTGTCAGGTTTGATAGATACTCAGTACAGCAGACAATAGACAAACTGGCCAACATCTCGAACATCTACACTGTCACAAGAGCAGATTCTTCTGTCTGGCAGCCAATGTCCAAATTCACCATTGAGTTGAAGAATGTTAAAGAATACTGACAGCAACAAAAGTTGTCAAACCATCTCAAAGTTACCTCTGCTTTACTTAAGGCTCTTGCATTTAACTGACAAATTTAGGAACATGGGTCTGGAGGGGACTTCCTGGATGGCTGAACCTGGTCCCCTGCTGTCAGATTCAACACAAAATGCTGCACTTGATGAAATTTGATGTCTTCATCACAGAAACGACCATAAAGTCCCATAATATTTCACTTATTTACCTAGTTTGTCTTGCTTATTAAGGTTTGCTGACCATTACTTATTTTGTCATGTAATGTTAATGGACTCAGTGCCTGAATGTTTGACCACAGGTTATGTTTTGTTATCTACACATTTCAAAGCAAAAACCAGATCTATATTATCATTATCTTTTGCTGGTTTAGTGACTGGTGAAGCAATCTGTGAGCTTCAACATCTCTTAATGACAATTTCTTTTTTACATTCCTCTCTACAATAATGTTGCAGAATTAAACTTGATACCCTGGAGATTTTCCACAAGCATTAATTCTGAAAAAAAAAAACTTCTTCATACTTGAAGTGTCTGATCCAGACAGAATTTGTTTTGTTGACATAACTAATTTCATCACAAATTATCCTAAAGTTTCATGTAATGTTAACAGCTTTATTTCCCTACTTTCTGAAGAACCTATACTACTCAGTGACTCCAGTTATTGTTTCTGCTAAGTTTTTATTACTCCTAGATTTTCTGTATAGACATCTTGCATCTGTAGGTAAAATTCCTCCATTTTCCTACCCATGTTCCCACTATTTGTATACAAACACTTATTTCTTCTTCTCGTTTCTTGTGCACTTGGATTCCTGTCTGTACTTCAGTGAACTGAAGCGTCTGCTGGACTGCCCTTCGTATTATTACTTAGAATTCACTAAACTGAGAAGTCTGAATGCAGAGCAAAAAATACAGATTAGATCTTCATTGTTAATTTTTAATCACATTTGAAGCTTAGTAGAAACGTCTCATTTGTTTCTGAGGCATTTTTGATCATGCTCTTAGTACCAGGTTTATGTGCTTAAAATATGACAGAATGCTGTGATTTGGTGGGCGTCAGAGACAGCTCTGCTACCTCTCTGCAGCCAGCACAAGCCAATAGCAATGGAGCTCAAACCAGCCCATGTTTTGGCAAGTCAGCACAGGAAGCACCAGCTCTGCAGGACTCAGGCTGCATATTTTTTTGCTGCATTTATAGTCCATGTAAACTCTACTAATTTCTCCAGCATTACTTATTCCTACTGGCATTTCTCAACAATATACTCTAAATTCTGCATATGCAAGCTTTGCATGAGTTTCAGAACCAGGAATACATGATTACTTCATTGCTGAAGCTTTCCCTTCACCTGCTCACCCACACTCTGCTATCATTACTATGTATTTCTGTCACTTCTCAGCAGTGACCTTGTCTTCTCTTTCTGCAAAGTGCTGCAAGATTGCTGGCACTGGAGCTTATTAATAATAAATTCAGAGGTGTTAGCACGTTTCCAGTAGTGAGATATAAAACACGGGGGTAATTCTAATAACAACAGCACCTGATTGATGGTCAGGAAAGATGTAAAGATTTGTTAGGAATGAGCCATTTTTACATTCACACATTCATACAATTATTAGTGCATTCATACAGTTACTAGTAGCAGGACAGAGAACTAGTGTGTGAGGGATCTTTCAGTTAAACAGTAGCAGCCAAATTGTATTCTGAAATTTGGAAACCCAGCTTCCTTCCACTTGCCATACATGTTAATTCAGTGTGTGAATAAATAATTTCTCTTACAAATGGGTAGAGACATTTGTTTGGATGTAAAAGATTTCTGCATAAACAGAAATTCTCTGTTTTCTTGTACTCTGAACTGCCACAGAACCTTGTAAAGCCTATTTAGCTGTAGCTGCTAAGATCTGATGGCATAACTTATAACTTTTAGAGACAAGATAAAGCCTAGGATCCTGCAGGTCATGGTAGCCTGATTTTTTTTTTTTTTTTTTTTTTTTAAGGCCCTAATTTTGTTAATACCCATTACAAAATTAAAATAAAAATTTCTGAATTATAATAACTTCTTAAAGGAGATTGCAGTGTAAGATGACTATTGTGTATTAATACTGAAATACTTAAAGGATCTGCCAAGAAAATTCTTACTTATTTCTTCTAAAAAAGAACATTAAAATAACTGCTAAAGTGTACCAAGAATGTCACCTGGGGAGAAGAACATTCATACAATAACCACAGCTACTGATTGGAAGAACTAAATTTAAAACTGACCACTTTATTATTAACTTTATAACAACTTTCTCTGATAGATAGTACTGCAACAGCCACAGTGAAATGAAAAGAGCTGCTGGGAGACATAATGCTCAGCTGTCTCTGCACTCAGAAATAGTTTTAGGACCACTTGCTGGTATGTGAGAACAATAAAATATCACTGCTCATACTGGCACGGAAGAACCATTTCCCAGTCTTCACCACATACAGAAAGTTTTACTCATGTATGACAAACTCAGCAGAGCTGACAGGTAACCACTATACACAGATCCTCCTTTCACTCACTGGACTCTGAGGTTCAGGGGAAAAAATCAGTTCAACAAAAAGTATTATTTAAATCAGACAAAAAGTGAAGCCAAAATGTATTCCCAGGCATTCAGGCACTCAAATTGGCATTAGACAGACCTAGATTATCTTCTTGCTGAAACCTGAGCCACAGATGCAAACCATCTGTTTGTCACATTTGAGTCAGTAATTGTACAAAGCATCATTGTCGAAGTGGTTAACTTGGGCTAAAATCTGTTCCCATCATTGGAAGGACTGTGCACACTGGCTCCAATCTTGGCTTCAGGGGCCAACAGAAAGATGTGACACAGACATATATCTGCAATTTTACCCAAGAATCAGATCTGTTGAGTAAGCAGGTGCCATTTTTATACAATCAATTTTTTAAAACCCATTTTAATTCTACTGTGACCCAATGCATATGCCTAATTAAAAAGCCGTCTATTCAAAATTTTTCTGCTTAACCAGCATGTATCATGTAATTACACTCAGGCAGATGTGGATTAGTAGAAAAAACTATTTCCATTTTATTTGTATTTTGCATATACTGGTAGAAGCTGTTTAAATAGAGGCATTTAACTTTTTTGGGGAGCAAAATAAAATCCATTCCAGAAAAATCTAAAGACCTTGATTATTTGCTGATCCAGTAAACATGAAACACTGTAGATTAAAAAAAAGTAAGTAAAGCAATAGCAAGAGCATACTTAAATGAATGCTACTCATAAAGTGGTAAAGAGTAGGCAAATTCTCTTCCTAGATAGACAGTTTTTCACTTCTTCAAGCATTCAAGAGCATAGCATGGATGTTAAAACTGCCACTTTACAAAAAAAAGTAATTATTTGAAAGATGATAAGTATTTTGAAGGCAAGACCTCATAAAAAGAAAAAGGTCTAAACTTCAAGGCAGCCTTTTATTTACAAATTATGTAAGCCTGTTCTGTCTAAGTTTTGCTTGCAGGAACTACTTGTGCATCCTGAAATGCTCGGTGTGAACGAACTGCGTGACAGAACATCAGTGGATCTGAAGAGCGAGATAAAAAATGTTTGTATAGCTATTTGGGATCACTTTGAAAGGTGTCAGTGTGTGCAGAGGCTCATACAGAAATGAAGCTCTTTTTTTTTCTTTAGAAAAAGGAGGTCAAAATTTACAACACGTTTGCTTTTGTACGCACATTTTATTTCTGTATGCAGTGCATCACATTTATCTAGGTAATGGCTCCCAGGGGGAGGAAAGTAGCCCAGCCAGCCTCCCAACAGCCTAAAGGCATAAGGGTATAGCAAAGCATGATCTAAATACCAAGCAGCCCCTGTGCCCACCTGGGAATCTTGGCAATGTGCCACCTGTCCCTGGTGGAAGACATTTTCGGCAGCATTGTCAACTGCACACCACTGCCACTGCTAAATCTTGATATAAACTGTCAGGAAGGAAAGAGGGAGAAGGATGAGGTGAGGAGCTAGATGGAGCACTTACAAAGATGCTGCAGCACAGTGACAAATGCCTTTATAGATTGAAAAAAAAAATATATATGTGACTGGGAGTTTTTAGTAATAGGCAGTCATGTTGTACTTGTGAACTGAGGTGGTTAATAGAGCTTTTTTCTTTCTTTGAGTAATGGTAGCATCATGAGGACAAGAATAACTAGTCATATACTAAATTAGTACCTTGTGAAAGTAACAGAACTTTGTTGGACACTTAAAAAAAATGTGCAAAGATAGATGAGTAGGATTAGTCTCAATTTAAAATCTATGGAGGTATAACTTGAAAGTTCATTTCTGTTTTGGAGATATTATGGTTTCCAAGGAGATTCCCTGTAACTGAAGTGGGCATTGCTGCCAGAAATGCGTCAGTTTTATAACTCTGTTATCTATTTACTAAGACCGCGATTTTCATAATTGCTGGATCAATAATCCATTTTTCTTGCTGCACTTGCAAAGAGGGCTCATTCAGGAGCCTAACTTCACCAGTAGTCACTCTGAGACCGGTGTAAATCTGATTTGACTATCAGTCAGGTTATTAACTTAATTTAGAGCTAAGACTTATAGCTTTGATTCGTGGAATTTTTGTGTATTCATTGTCCAGGTCCACATTCTGCTGACTGAGATCAATGTGACCTGCCAGCACTCAGCAGCGTATTTTAGAGCCAAACCACGGATGTGGAGCTGAACGCCAGGCACCAAATCTGAAGGTGTTGCTATGATGTATTGTTTAGCAAGTTCAATTTACAATAATAATATGCATCCACATACTTCCCAAGATAAATGTTTACAATTTCTGCTGTCCCAGATGCTGCTGTTAATGCTATAAATTCACTGCCAAACTTTATGCTGAAGAATCTGACTCCGATTAAACATCTTGTGTCCTTGTTATAACAAAATGCGTGCTCATTCACTGCTTCATCCTAGTTATTGGACCTTATACTGTCATGCCAAACCAGAAATTCAGAATATCTATACGTGCACTCATAGCTGTACACATATCTAAATCCTCAAACCTTGCTGTATCTTGAAAGTAGTCAACTGGTTTTACAAGGTCAGCACCCTTTGGAGATAGATACTTCAAAAGGAGTCTGGATTACTGCAGATTAATGCTTTCATGCAAAATTAAAGACAGGAATCATTGTATTAACAAGAAATTAAATAAATCAAAACAGTGAAATAATTTCCAGCTAAATAAGTGGATTTTTACTAATAGTCTACTACATATAAATACCTCAGTGCATTTGAAATGAAGCCATTTTTGATTACCAATTCATTAACTCATGTCTCACACATATGTATGGTGTATGGCTAAAAATGTATGTACAAATGTATGGCAAAAAAAATTACCTCTACTTCAAAGAGTTTCTCACACAATTTCTATACCAAAAGATCTACTCAACAGTTTTTCAGGTATATATAAATATATTACTTGCTTTAAAATAGTATGGCAAAGAGAAATAATGGAGTTTCTTTTGGTTCTCTCAGACTTCGCTGTATTTTTCCAGGTTAATAGAGGGTAATGTATTATCAAACTGACCTTCCTTCCAAGCAAATGTTGCCTTAATATCTCTAGAGCCTCTTTTACAGCCAAGCACTCATTTTCAAGGACAATATATTTTTATTCTTTGCAAAACAATTTAACACCTTCACTACTGAATATTTATGCTTTCTTTTCCATTTCACTTTGAGTACTGAGTATAAACCACAAAATTCATCTTGCATAATATTTTTTTTGTGAGATGAAGGAGGAAAAATCAGTTACAAAATCCCACCAAGGTCCTTCTTTAAAACTGCTTTATAACACACAGAAAATTTCAGCCTTTTAATAGTTAGAAAAAGGTCACTTTTCACCCTTACAGTTTTATGGGTAAGAATCCCATTCTCCTTTAATGAGGATTATCCAATATCCCACTAGCTATTTTTCCTCCTTGCATGGCTCATCCAACCTCTCTATTTTCTGTTTCAGTTTGTAAGCTTTCTGAGAGTAGAATTTGCAGTACTCTTCTATGGTTTATAGCACTGAGGAGTCACAATTTTGTTGTGACTTCATTTCCACTGCAGTAAATATCTGACCAATAAGAACACCATTGCAGGGTAAATACTCTATCATTTTCTAGTTCAGTGTAGGGGGTTCAGCTTGGATCCTAACACTGATCACAAACTAAGCTGCATTAAGGATACATCAAATTCTGTTCAGATTTCACATATGAAGTGGTATTAATACTCTGTGGTATATGAGAAAATGCCATATCTTCTGCTTTAGAAAATAATTTTCTAGATGTCTAAATTTATTAATTTGTTAATCAGTTGATGAATAAAAGTAAATTAAAATGGGTTATTATGAATGACTCTGATCCTGTATCAGACTATTTGTTCTGACTGAAAAAGCAGTCTCACAGTATGCCTAATGTTCTCACTGTGAATCATCCCATAGGTGGCCTGTAATTAAAAAATCCTTCCCAAAATTATCATTGTATCTAATTTTTCCTTAAAAGGCTACCACTTACTGTCATTTGCTTCAATACAATATTTCTACTCTGCTTCCAACAAAGAAGGTTGGCACCATCTGTCCTGAGAGTTTTTGCTTCTATGTCCATCAAAACCTGAGAGCAAGTTGTGGTGTCCCATCCCATTGGAGATGGTAGCTGTAGCAATAGAAGGATATTAGTGGAAAAGTGGGATAGCCATTCCATAAACTTCCTTCTAAGAACTGCTGCATGAGAAGTGCATGAAGAAGGGTAAAAGTATGATGTGTGAATGGATGCAGCACATTAGAGAGAGGAGGTAACTAAAGGTGAGGAATGGATGAGCATGACTGCTGTGGGATACAGGAATGAAAGAGCAGGAAGAATGTGGTATGTGAATGCCAGCAGCAGAGTGATAGACAGCAGAAACTTATGTGCGTGTGCTCCGTGCTTTGTTCTCCCCTATCTTTAAAAACACCCTAACTGGCTGTATGTCTAAGAGCCCTGTCCTGTTTCAGGAAGGCACAAACAGACTGGAGTATATTAGTGAATCCCGCTCCAAAATTTAGTGTTTTTATAATGAGGGCAATTTGCATTAAAATGGCTTCTTTCTGCTTCTTATGGCATTTCAGACTTGTATGCAAGCAATGCTCATGTACATGCCCTACCAGAAAGTGATTTCCAGACAAAAAACATAGTCAGGTGTCAACTGCTTATACGCCAACTGGAATTTTTAGAAATACAGTGAAATGACACAGTCATTATTTCCAGTAGGGATTATAATCAGGGAAACTCAGGTATTTGGTTACCTAAGGTCAAACTAAAAAAACCTAAACAACCCTGGGTATAAAAATGAAAGTAGGGCTTCTTGTCTATTTTAGCTCTCTCTGCATTTACTATAAACTAGAAGATATAAGTTCATGAAAAGAAACCCAAAATGTCTTTGCGAATCACTCAAATCAAAGTTGGGGCTGTTGACACTAACAAAAGAGAGACGTCACCATAAATAATACTGTCCTACCAGTGAAGTTAAGCATGGCTGGGTGAATGAATTCAGTGCATTTGGATTCCATGGATTTTACGATGATATGGAAGGGAGACTTTATACCTCTTCATAGGACAATAAAACAATTCATAAAATAGAACAAGCATTTACAATAATTGATATCAATGTACTACTATATGTTACAACTACAAAATATAATTATTTTTCCTAATTTTATAGTATTAATAGTTGATACATTATGTTTCCAATTAATATTTAGAAGAATGAATCACATCGTTTTCAAACTGGTAGTCCTTAATTGTTCTCATCAAGGAATCCCAAAATTGTTTAGCCTTGACAAATTTTACATACATAAAGATGAACCAATCAATGTATTCAATGTCTAGTGAGCCTGGAATACTGTAAACTGTTACTGAAACATTGTCAAGACTGGATTTGCAGAGTTAATATATAAGTGGAATTACAGCTAAACACTGTGAAGAAACAAGTTCTGAAAGTTCTATGATTTTATTGAGAATTAAACTATCCAATCTTTTCACTGTTGCTCCAGAAATATGTGTATTATTATCTGTTATGACAGAACTATTGTAACAGCACTGCTAGGAGTCTCATGCCAAGGAGTACTCAGATTAACTGGGACAGTGGAGGAGGTTTATGAAATGAAAAATCTGATACCATGGTGTTCATTTCACTATAGTATAATTAATAACACTACTTCTGCAAATGATTTAATATGATAGGGATAACTAATGTGAATGCTTCTCAATGTCCTTATTTGTTATGTGATAGAGATCATAAAAAGAAAGGAGCATAACTTTGATGTTTGTAGTGACCACATTTTCATTCTCTGACTTCACTTTCCTCCCAAATTTATTGCAATGAGCTGCAAACTAAATGCTGAATATCACAGTTCCACCTAGTAGAACTCATCTAAAAGGTACTTTTAGAAAACAGAAATATGCATATTTTCACACTTATTCATATATCTTCAGCTAGTTTCCAAAACAGTACTGATTTAGAAGGAGAATAAGTGGTCCATCTAATCTAAAATCTGGAGAGCATGTTTTGGATTCTGAGGCAGTACAGAATTTATAGAACAGCAAGCACAGATGTTTCTCTGGTGCAGAGATTCTGATAAGCAGAGGTGGCACATGTTCTTCCACCTGTGTTTGCTTGGGCTTGAAGGCACAGGACAACCTTTACCCTGACAGAGAGGAGAGCATCTGCCTCTATGTCCGGTTTTAGGCTGCTGCTCTCAAAAAAGGCTCTGTAAAACCAAAGATCCCTTCAAGCCAGACTAGCACAAGAGGGCTGGGAACAGTGGAACTGATAATGTCATTTCAATGACATGGAAATAAAGAAAAAACAAATACTATCAGCAATAGAAGGAGAAATTTAATGGTGTGGGGAAAACATAACACGAATCCCTCATATCAGTGCCTACTGTCCCACACGCTGGCCAAGGAAGCTGAAAAGTATTTCTTTATTTGCACAGCCCTTGCCAGTCAGCAGATAATTGTACAAACAGCATGTTCTCCAAACATATTAAAGGCTCTGTCCTGGTATTCAAAAAATTATACCAACATTAAAACAAGTAATATCAAAAATGAGGTCTAGGACCTATTGCAAGCCATCTGCACACACAGGGAAGAACTTTTGCACATAACAGATGTGCTTCTGTTCCACTGGAGTCTACTCAGGTTCAACTTTGGATTATAATCAAGTATTTTCCCAACTTGGTTCTTACCCACTCTATACATTTCTTCTACAAAAAGACCATCCCCCTGCCCCCAGCGAAACTGAAAATTAGAATGAGTTCTTGTCTGCGTGGTTATTTTTGTGCAGTTAAAGGGAATGTGCTTTTGCAAGACTGTTTAAGATGACTGATAACATATTCTTCTTTTTCACTTACATAAATAGAATCCATTTGGGAAGGATGCTCTCAAGGCATAAAAAGGATTTTGAATACCTAAGACCCAGATGTTCTCAGATACCAACAAGAAGTGAAAGAGATTAAAAATGGTTGCCATTAAAAGAGAAATTAGTTACATGAGCATTCTGCAATTTCCTCATATCTCTCACTCTCCAAATTAAAAGACAGACACACTGCCTAATTCAAACAGAAAAATACGAGGTGTGCCTTCAACCAATGGCAAAATAATACAGTTGCATCAAATTGACTGAAATGCAAAGAGATGAAAGAAAAAGGAATAAAAAAAATATGAGCTTAATGTGATTTCTCTCTTTTACAGATAAAACAGAATATAAAAGAATATCTAATTCCATCACTGATAGCAATCAAATAGTAAGGTTACAGTGAACAAGACAGTTAAATTACTCTTAAGAGTAGGTTTAATATTTAGCTTGTCCCTAAAAACTGCTATTGTAGGATGCAACAGAGGTTACAAAAAAGCTAAAACTCATGTAATTTCTAATATTTGGGAGAAGAACTTGCAGCCACTCCAAAAAAGAGTAAAAATCTTGTTGCAGTCTGTTGAAGTTGATGCAATTATACTGTACAGGTATTATGCATCACTCTGCTTGTCAACTGGATGGGGCTGCTTGCATAGCCACAGAAAGGCTATCAGGTACTGACTATACACATTGACTTCCTTCCAGTCTTGACTCTGATTGTTTCAAGTGCCTTTTATGATACGTATTATATACTCCAAATTTGGGGTAATCTTTTGGAAAACAATTAAAGGTTGTCTGCATTGCACTTGGTATGTTTGCATTCTGCAAACAGATTTTGATACAGTCTTTATCAAGCGCACACTTCATATTTTATCCTTTGCTTTAGGGTCTCTGTTCTAGTCCCTCCTTTTTCTCATATTTGATCTGGCTGTTCCCCTCAGCTGCATTCCAGTTATTAGAAAAAAAGAAAGAGAGAGAGAGTTGGAATGACAGAGAGACAACCTGGTGTTGCTTGCTATAGCCACTGCAACTCCTGTACAACTTAACTGCTGGAAGATCCAAATCAGGGAAAGCCTGGCTTTTTCTGTCAACCCAAGATAAAGCATGTCCAACATGGAATTCATACTGGAAGAAAATTAGCTCCTGATTCTGACACACACATGCAAAATGAGACTGACTTCTAAATATGGATATATTTCTACATGGAAAAGTCGAAATCCCATATCCCTGGGACCAGGTTGATCCCTGTACAAGAGCACCATGGAGCCCTTTGATGATATATTGATGATACTTGATTTAATGAATTAATATTATAGTTCATCTACATCTCCTAGCCCCTAGAAAGAACTCCCTCTTTTTTTTTTTTCTGAAATGGACTTTATTGTATGTTTATTTTTTATCTATAAATTCACATATGCACATGTATATTTTTACACAGAGATACACCTTTGGCACACCTACCCACAGACATACATAGATAAAAATACTTCATCACACACATTCAACATCTGCTGTTATAATCAATAATAGCTAATATAATAATAGCTAACATCTGCTATTATAACATCTGTATTATAACGAATGTTTTTACATATGTATCACTGAGGGGCTTCATGGTGCTCTTTTACATTATCCTGCATTCAGAACTGAAAAGATTATTGAAAGATAGTATTTACAACACTGCACAGTTTAAAATAAAAATCCATCAGCTTGGCACCTTGTCTGGAGTAGAATTTTTGACATGAACAATTGCCGAAGTACAATTCTTAATATTATCCCCATTTCTCAAAACAATTCAGAACTATTTTTTCAATAAATAGGAATTGCACTAGAAACACTTGAATCTCTTATATAATAGTCAACAGCATTTCCTTTTGATGCAATCAAGTTTGGTCTAAAAAAATATACTCTTGTCTGATATGCAGAAAATAATTGGAATAAGACAGACTAAACAGATTGTCAAAAGCAATCTGCCAAAAAAAGGAAGCTTTTTTGAACTCTGAGTGATGATACTGCCATTGTGACATGCCTGGAAAATGACCAGAGATAAGATAATAGTATTGCTGACTTTTCTAATTTGTGTTAGAACAACTCTTCCTCACTAAAATAAAGCACCCTTCTAAAATGATATTAACAGTGTAAACACATAAAAGTGACCAGTATTTTGGTACCGTGTGTAGCACTGCAGTATTGCATGAATTTCATGTGGAATTTGACAGAGGAATCTACCCTCAAACCCACTTATTAAAGTTAAATACACGTGAGGTTTCTGGTGCCAGTGACAGGAGGCAGTGTCTGTGCTGTGGCTGGATGCTTGAGGACAACCTGTCTGACCCCACCAGTCTACCTTGTAGCACATGGACTTTTCTGAAGGCTTTGGTGGAAGAAGGTCAACCAGACTCCATCAAACAAGATGGGTACAGAGAGCACTGGTTGAGGCTCTGCCCAATATCAGGAGAATAATTCCAATAACATAATAGTGATGGGAATATAATTAATGCAGCCTCACATATTCCCATACAACGATGTTTATTTAAACCATGATCTGAACCTCTCCCTTACAAGACATGAAAGTACTGTCAGGTTCTCCTCACTACCTCAATTTCCTAATTTTCCAGTTTCCCACTTCTTCCTCCTGCCTGTTTTTTTTGGAATCACCCCAGAGTAGAAAACTCAATTTTTTCAGTGCTCTTTCAGCCCTTCACCATGTTACATGCACCCCCCCAGCTCAGCCCTGACATCTTCAGAGCTGATGGGTTCACAGGATTAAAAGACGTGATTTGAGGCCAGTAATCATAAACTGCTTTTTGAGACTTGTTATTTTGTATACATAAAAGTGAAACAGAAGAGATCACAAATAACAGAGCAGCAGCATAATCCAACACGTTTCATGAATCACTATTAGCTTATGAATAACTTCTCAAGGAGCAGAGCTATCAAGAGATGGTGTCCAATGTTATCTGACTTTTCCCCAGCACCACTACAGGTGATGCTCAGTATGGCAAAGAAAGTAAATACTGCGTACATTGATGTTGATTTTAATGCAGAAGAGATTAGCTTGATACAAAGAATTTTAATTTACTTCTATTTGGAGCTGAAGAAGAAAGCAATACATCAAAAGGAGTGAAACTGCCAGTGTTTAAAAGATCTGTACTCACATCACCGCTCTCAGACCTCTCTTGCAGAGCTCCTTTCTTCTTTTCCCTAGTACCTTGCCTTCCCCCTCCAGCCTCCTACACACTCACACATGCATAGAAACACCCACTCTCCAGCCATCTCTGAGCATAAAATTACTGCCTTTTCTCCCTGCCTGCCTGTAGAACAAAAACAAATTATCTCATCTTCAGCTCCAGCATATCCCAGTCCAGTCTGTTTTCTCCCAGTTCTGCACCCAGTCTCTGGAGATGAGACCCTCTTCTCCTCCTTCCAACATCTAGTCACCTCCTGAGGCAGATAACTGAGACCTGGCAAAACATCCAAGCTCCACACACCAAGAATTGCCCACCTCCTGTACACAACCCTCACTTAACTGGGCATGGCAGCAGAGCAGCATTTAGGGGACCCTGACTACACCACCATGGCACCACTTCCCTCTGGTGCCTACCAAAGGAGGGGATGAGGAGAAGCGAGTGCTGCCCAGCGATCTCCCACTGCTGCATGTGCAGAGCATATGGAAGCAGCAGAGCATCTTGAGCTCCACCTACATCCACTGACTCAGAGTCAATACCGCACTTATGTGACTGCTGGAGGGGAGAAGACTTTTGTGGGGCAGAGACAGAAAAGGCTGGAAGAATTTCTCCAGGGACTTCTCAGTTTTCATCAGGATTCACTCCATGCCTGCCTCCTGGTTCCAAAAGTGCTCCTTATGTCATTGAGAAATTTTCATTACAGGTCTTTAAGCAAGCAAGCCATTTTTTAAAATGTCAGAGTCATCAATTACAAAGAGGCAGTTGCATAAGTGCTCGAATAAACTTTGCTCTTCTTACAAAGGTTGTGTGAGAAACTAAACAGGGTCAGATAAGAGGTGCACCTTTGCTAATATCCTGATTACGGCAAGAGACAGTGAAATATGCTTTAGAAGTGAACTTACAATAAGATTGCCTGAAATGTCTCTGTAGCCCCCATTAGTTAAATGTTCATAAAGTTCCTGGAATATGATTTATATGCTTGAAAATGTTTCCTCATCTCTAATGCAACTCTGGATAATATTACATTGTGCCACACATCAAATGATAAATTCAGGGCAGTGACAAAAAAATTGATCCACATACAATTAAACACAGATTTCTGTTTCAACGTATACTGCACAACTGAACTTTCACAGTATTTGGCCTTAATATCTTAAGCTGAACTCCATTATTTAACTAATTAATTAACATTATCGAACTAACATTTTTTAGTAGTTATGATGGAAGTTGCTACCTGCAATAATTCTTGGATTTTACAAAGTTCTAAAACCACTCTTTTCAATGGGGAAATTCAGATACAGGGATGTTAACAAATTTATTCAAGTAAAACACTTGCTAACTGTCAAGAGAGATATTTCTCATTCTAATTATAGAGCAGAAATTGTATCTTAGAAGTCATTAATTAATTTATTCTTAAATTTTCAAAGGATTAAAATTTGCTTTAAATTTTAGCTCTAAAATTTGTTCTCAAAGAATAGTAAAAGGCAAACAATGAGCTGAATTTCTGAACTCTTATATTTTAATATAGATACAGATTGTATTTGGTTGCACAAATGTGGAGGCAGAGCTGAATAAGCACTCTTAATTTATTTATTTTTTAATACAAAATGAAAATAAAATTCTGAAAATCAGCTAAATGTTTCCTTTTTTTGGATAATTGAATTGTATAATAAAGCCCTATATGCCAAAACAAAAGAAAGTCAATGGTGGCATGGTTAAAGATATTGAAAAGTACAGTTCTAGATTAATTTCATTATGCAATATGAAATTCTCACTTTCCCTGTCATCTCTATATATAGTAAGAAACTCTGTCTGACCTGACAGATCATTCTTGTTGTTAAGAAATAAGACAAGATTATTAATTAAATAAAATAGTACATGAGATGATGACTTATTTTCAACGTACATTTTTTGTCTGTTCATACAAATAGCCAAATCACGTGAGATAGATTTTAATTACATTTGATAGAAGAAAAGTTATTTCTGCAACTGCAGCATTTTTGGCAGCCACTGAGTTCACTGCACACTGTTGACTCAATGGACAACTTGCAAAACTTACAAAAACTGTCCTAATAAATGTGAGGATTATGGCGACATATTTATCATCTCCTAGCCAAAGTTAAACATGCTAATAGCAGAATCTGCAGATTTCTTATGATGGAGATCAGATGAAAGAACAAATTTATGGGCTTCCTAGGCTTGTAATACACAAAACAAGTTTGTATGACAATATGAAGACTAAAATTGGATAAAGGTGTATTGGTATGTGATAGTAGATAGAATAAATCATTTAACATTTTTTCTGCCTTTATATTTTGCATACTGCAATATGTATGAGATAGTTTTAGTATCCTTGCCTATGATTTTGGCCTTTGTGGTCATTTTTCCCATGCAGTCAGATCTTGACTTAATAGGAATGTGAGACTATGCATACTTGGATACTTTGTGTCCAAATATCCTTTCTGCTTTTTCACCTTTGCTCTCTCACATTTTGCTTCACCGTAATTCTTGATTTCTGTATGATCTCATTTTCTGCTCAAGATATGGCCCCTTTGAGCACCAGAAGATCTCCATTTACTCATATTACAGAGACCCAGACTGGTAGCTCAGGTTAAACAGGGTGTGTATGTCTTATTTATATGGTTTGTGTTGCATTTGTCCATAAGAGACAGGAATTTTATATTAGCATAGATCACATCTCCATTATGTCCTTTCTGCCCATCAAATTACTTCACCTTTGGTTTCTGGGTTAAATAAAAATGTAAATGCAGTGAGAATCTGGTCAAAGGTAAAACAGTTGGATAAAAAGTAAGTGAAGTACTGGCACAGTTGGACATGTTCAGACCTCAGCCATCTCTAATCAAGTATGTTCAGCTTTCTATAGTTGGTGCTGGAAGAGTTGCTCTAATGGTTTAAACATTAGAAAAACACTTACCACATATAGGCAGACCTGCCCATATACTCTCTCCCGCAGAAGACTAATGCAACATAGTTACATAACCCAGAACGTCAACTCTTTATGTGTCCAATATTTTACTATTTCAAGTAACAAGCAAATATTATCATTCTTGGGACTGATAAACATAGATCAAAATATAGTGTAAAAAAATGTAAATTTCTTTCAAAATGAAATAAATGCCACAAACCAGGCATACTATGAGTTGCCTCCTGTGTATCAACATAGATTTTATCAAAGTAAAATAAAAGATTGCTGTTCTTATCAAATTCCTCCTACATTTTTGTGTATTATCTGGACGAAGAAAATGAGTCTTCTGAAGAAAAGTCACTACAGGAAAGAAAACATGTTACACATATAATTTAATCCTAATATTGGTATATTCTTTATGGGTGCCAGTAATATATGGAAGCAAAATATTATAAGTGCTGGAGATGAAAATGAGTTTATAATCCCCAGTCCATAGCTGAACTCAATCATCAGACTTTTTATAATGTTGTTGTTTGAATAGTTAAATGAGAGAAAATTAAGCCTATTAAGTTTAAAAGGGGTTTTGTAGTTTCTTTTAAGTATTCATAAAACAACAAACGTGAGCTTTGAATTAGGCTAGGGGAAACAAATATCCTTAAGATTGTCAAAACCCAAAAGTGTTATAGTAATTATTTAATCACTGTTTGCTGCAACAGATGATAAGGAAAAACAAAGGAGTCTATTAATGCACTCCTTGTTGAAGGAGGAAAGAGGTTGTTTAAGCAGGTGTCTGATGTAATTTACAATAGCCTTGGGCATTTGAGGTATTCACATGCAACTTGCAGGCACCATACAGGACTTAAAAGAGACTGCTGCCTGGAAGGGCAGGAGGAGGCTAGGTGGGATCCCTGGAACTTTTAATGGCACTGGACACCTATGTTTGTTTATGCAACTGAATTGCACCCAAATATTGGTAGTCTCAGTTATCTGCTGGAGGCAACCTTTTCCTCCCTATTGTCACCATACTTGGGTATCTATCTTCCTTAATGTTCTGCTTTGAAGCACCTTGAATGAAGGTACTAAGTCTAAAACTTGAGACAGAAGATTCTCAAAATTTCTATATTATGGCGAACTTTAAGGCTAAACCCCAAGATACGGAGTCAGAGACCTCTGAGTTCCTTAGTACTAATAGCGCAAACCCAGAATCATCTCATGAGACACGTGATGTGAAGACAAGAAGTTCCTAAGAATTTTTTTGTAGTTGTTCCTGTGGCTTAATGAACACACTGTCCATTTTCAGAAGCATTTTGAGATCCAACTTAGATGCTCTACTGTAATTGCTGTTTTGGTTTGCATAAATAATTTTAATTGAAGACTTCAAGGGAATAGCCAAATGACAGGGCTAAAATGAATCAGTAGCTGCCTCTGTACCTTGAGGAATGTCAATTTGTATGCACTACTTAATGAATGCTCAGTAGCTCAGATGGGCGACATAAACTCAACCTCTAACTCCATATCAGGCAGAAGAGATAGTGACACATGGATTTTCTGCAACTCAGGGAGAACACAAGAATATTGAATATCACACCAACCAACCAAAAAAAACTGACAAGGTGCACGTAAAGACCCCAGATGTAGACAGTTAAGTGTGTGGTATACAAATACAGATACTTTTTTCTTAGCCTAAGCTCATCTCTGTCCTGGTTATCATTTGGTGAATACCTAACAACATAGTGAGTATCAAAAGAACAAAAATATGAAGAAAACACTAAAATAGGAACCTCATGGAGATTTGAAATCAGTAACTTTGTGACAAAAGTAGACACATTTCCCAGTCCTTTGGTTAACATAAAGAGAAATTTACAGATGTAACTGTGACCACTGTAACAAGTTCATTTTATCTGAAAGCCATAGCAATGCAAAAAATATAATGGAAAATTAATCTTACAAAAAAGTAACACCAGTACTAAAAATTTCTAGCAACCTAAGTGCTGTCTCCTGGCTTTTCTATTTACATGCAGAGTTCAATGAATTGCCTGCTTTAGAACACAAAAGAAAGGGAGACTGAAAAATAATCTTTTTCTGCTACCAAGTTTTTAACTGCTATTAATACTTCTAAGATGCAAGTATTAGTTTAATTGTCATCATCAAACATTTAAAACCACTAGTCATATCCCTTTCCCCAGCTAAAGTGAGTCTCAATACTTGATATCAAATAAATAATGAAACTGGTATTTTTTGTTTTGTTTTATGCTTGAAACCTCTTAAATATAACATGGTCGTACTTCAGCACTTTCCTCTGCGACAGAGGAATATAAACTTTTATCCTATAAAATTGAAGCTAAGATTTACATTTAGTCCCTTTTAAACAACCAAAAAAATAATTAGGAGCTGTGCTTTAAAGAATTCTGGTTACATAGAGATTCAGGATAAAATTGTGAGGACTAGCAACACTGATAGATTCTTAAAAGAGGGTTGATTTTAACTGCACACCTCTTGAACAGTTTTGGCATTAGTTATATGACGTGAAAGTTTTATGGTGAGAAACACAGAGTGGATTAAATGAAGTGGGATGCTGTGCATTCCTTGAAAAGCCAAAATAAATTGTGAAACGAAAGAAGACTTGTACTGGAAAACCAGGCTGAGGTTTTTAAGAAATAGTTACCTCTGGTTTGGCTTACAAAAAGATAATGTAACCAGTACCACTGGTGAAAGGAACAGTGGGTTTCGGTTGTACCAGTAGCAAATACAGTGTTTCTGCCATGTTTTGCACCATTTCATCATCTTCCTGAAGGATGTTGGAATGCAAGCAGTAAATTAACACAAATCCACACCGACTGGCCTAACATGGGTGGGAGAAATCACTCTCCCTGATGCCTGAAGTAATTTTTCTAATTGTTGTTAGTTACTTTCCAAACAGTTAATTTCCCTTCTCTTAACTTCATGGGATAAATAGCAACATATGAAGACAGAGAGAGATGCTCAGTCTTAGCTAGAGTAAAACAGCTCAGATGAAACATCTTAGCTTCAAAGAAAGCAGGGGTATTAAGGGAGGCTGATAACACAAGCTGGTTTTATGTCTGCTGCTCTGCTCTCACAGACCTATCACTGGGCATCAGCTTGCAGCTGCAAGACTGACACTTGATGAGGCCTTGGAGTGTATTAAAAGAGTGTTTTAGCCTGGAGATGCATAAGTGTAATGAAAAGATAGTCCTTCCTCAGCAGTTCAACTAGGAGTACAATCTCTCATGTTCCAACACCGTGCCTTAATTTTGTGAGGCCAGTCTTCCTGGAGCCACTGGACGAGGTGGTGTCAGACAGGTGAGATAACTAAATTTCAGCCAGCTTCTGGTACTGTGGCAATGAAGCCCTACATATGTGTGTGATTAGTTCTTCATCAAGCTCCTGGTCAGTGAGGTGGTAGCTGTGGTAAACAGTTGGCTACCAAGGGAACGGAATGTTGTAAAAGAATACTGTCAGATGGATTTTGACTGATAACATGTGAGAGAGACATGACCTGTTTGAAAAAGAAGATAGGTACAATAGTGAGTGCTCATGATACATTGAGTCCTTTAGTGATATTTCAACAGTATTCACATTCCCAGATGACTACCAAAACATAGATTTTATTTTAATATATTTGCTTTTTGGATTGAAGGCATTCTTTATGCATACATAGTTCATCTTTTCTGTTGCTGAAACTGGACAGCTTGCTTCGTATCTAATCTGACATTAGGTGAGATGGTTTGTTCATATGAACTGATGATGGATAAACAGGGAGCAGGATTAAGGATCTGTTTAACTTATAAAACTGTATCCTTTCGCAGATGTCCCCAATTCCTTCTGTCTTGAGTACTCCTTATAGAGGTTGTAAGATATTAGCCTCACTGTGAAAAAAACATGCATTAATGAAACTAGATAATTATTCTCTAAGCTTAGTGACATTGTAGGGTCAATCACCTGATAATGGCTTTGGTTTTGCTCTTATTCAGCTAAATAACAACATTTATGACTTTGTAGATCAACAAATGCAGCTTCTCCAATTTGCTTACATTTAAAGTAACCTCAGCTTGTTGAAAAATTCATCATATGCACAAGATTGTTATGGGTCTTGACAGTAGGTCCAAGGATAGCAGCAAGGCCATAGATCATTCCTTCCAGCATTTTTAACAGCTGGCTTATTCCCTTTGGAGATCTCTGAGGTGCATTAGAAATTCTCAGTCGTAGATGTGGGACCAATCTCTAGATTTCTAGTCTCTAGCCTTCATCCTATTACAGTCAGGTAAAAGTGGTAGAGGTCTACTTATATGGTAGGTGTAGACATCTGCCTTGTAGACATCTGTATCTGTTAGCTGAACCTTATCTTTAATTTATGAATTTCTATCTCTAGAACAGATAACTAACATAGCAAAACTACCATTCCTGAGAGAATAATATCTAAAAAAGCCCAAGTCTGCATTGTTTACAGATGATTTAGCATCTTAAAGCTGGCCAAGTGTATGCCTGGCAGATGAAATGAAAGAACATGTTTCCCCTTTCTTGATTCACACTGTTGAGCTATGACATTTCACCACAGATATATATGTATATATGTTTCTGGAAAGTTCAACATTAAATCACCACAGCTATTCATCAGTAGAAGGGTCATCACCAGACTCCATTATTTAACCACTTGTTCACCATGTCTTTGAGTTGTTTCCTGGAAATTTCCACCAAAGGAAACAGAGCTTGCTGAAATGCAGAGTGAGAATCTTTCCCTGAGCTTGATTACATGGGAGTGTTTCAGTTTATCCAGTCCATTGAATAACCTTGAGAATTGTAGGAAAGAATTTGCCTTTACAGCTCGAGCTTTTATCTGGTTCAGCCACAGGCACAAAACTTTATTTGCCTTAGAACAGCAGTCATTCAAAATCACTCACTGTATAAAAATCTTCTCATGTAGATGCAGTCTTTCACCAGTGACGTTCACTCAGCATTTTAATGGGATGCAGGGGCCTCTTAAATACAGACAGCATTTCTATCATCTGCATGAAGCTTCAGACAAGACAAAGGAATGTAACCTCCCAGAAAAGAATGTGGTATCAGCTCCTAGGCTGTCCTGAGGTAGACATAGATGCTGTAGAGTGTAATGTTCATATCCAGCAGCTTGATTGAGCTCCAAATGCTAAAACATGTCCTAGAAAGGCATTTGCAGTGTTATTAACAGCCATTAGCTCACAGATGCTAGATTTACATGAGGGCATAAGAGCCCTTACGAATTCTGAAACATCTGGCAAATGGGATCAGGAATGCAATTTTCTTTGGTTTTGACTCATCCACTGAGATGTGGTTCCTCTGAGTCTGCTTGTGAGGTTTATTGTGGGTCTAGGACAAATATAAATATCTCTTAGTGCCCAGCACTGGGCACCAAGTGGTGCTGAGAGATTGTCAGGACCTTACATATCTCCTGTTGCATCTCAGTGCACTCTGTTTGCCTCATTGCTTTATTGTTTCATAGCATCACAGCAATGCCAAGTCACTGTCAAGCAGCTGCTTACATGTTCCCAGCGGCTTCCAAGCTTTCAGTAGTGTTCCTCGGGGGTCAGTGTTGGACAGGCACCATTTAACATCTTTGTTGGTGACTTGCACCCTGGGGTTGAGTGCTCCTTCAACAAGTTTCCAACGACACCAAGCTGTGTGGTGTGGTCAACCCCCTGGAGTTCCACCTGGTCCAGTGAAAGGTGTACCTCCTCATGGTACAGGCGGTGGTACTGGATGATCCTGAGTGTCCTTTCCAACCCAAACCATTTTGTGACTCTATGATTCTCTGTTCCAAAGGATGAAGTTCAGAATTGTTCAGTTTTGAAACCTGCAGGTCAACTCACTTTGTTATGATCACATTAGAGGGTGACAATATCTTACACAGACTCACCTTTGAATAGCATTTGTATCAGACTCCTATATTAGATTTTGGGTGGATTAGATTTTGGTAGTTTTCTAAGAGCTTGTTTCTTTGACAATTAGCTTGAAGTACAGTAATGGTGTCTTCAGCCTCTGGTCAAGATTAAGTAAGATGAAAGAGATGGTGCCTTTTCTTTCTTTTTTTCCCCAAATCTGATGCAGGTCTGAAGCACAAAGATTTTTATAACCTCTTAGTCAAAGAATAGTGTCAGCCTTGCAAGGGACAGGATCCAGAATCTTATTAGACCCAGGTGCACCAGCACCTGTGGTTATCCCTCACACTCAGGCTGCTTTACAGACCATTGTCACTGTCCCCAGACTTTCTACTATGATGTCCTACTGCCACAATATGATGTTTTGATCATTAATCACAGCTTCCTATGAATCTGATCATAGTGGGAGTGCACGTAAATTAAGAAACACACAGTTTGTATCAAAAGAATAAATAAAATCTATTTTAAAAGCTCTATTCATCATCCAGTGATGCCTACCTAACAAAAAAAAAATGGAACATATGTAATTTCAAGTAGTTTTCAAACAAAAGAGCTTTATGAACAAAAAGCAATTGATGGAACCTGGGAGGCTTTCATACCTTCAGTTGATTAGACTGTAAAAATGGCTGAAGAGGAAGAGAAATCCTACTTCAGGAAGTGTGAAAAGGATTGGATAGCAGGAAATACATGCACTTTACTGAACAGTAGTGCTTTTATAAACATTCTGACCTTAAACATACTGTTTCAGTTTACCACTATCATATTTGGAAATTACTTCAAGTGTTCATATCTATTTTAGATGCCACAAACATTAGTCTGAGATTCTCCAGCTACTTTACATTAGAACTCTGTGACTTCTAACAACGAAGACATGTGAGACCAAAATTTGTTCTGAGATGTAATTTTGTATGTTTGGGGATTATAGAGTTATTATAGAGTGATTATGTATTTGAATTTACATTTCTGTTTTGCGTTCTTAATATAGTTGAATTAGTTACCTCGGGAAAAAAAAATCAATGTTATTTCTATACATTTTAAAGCACCTTTTTCCTATTTATTCTCATCCATGTCTACAATACTCATCATCAATAGTATTATGAAATCTGTATTCAATTTCAAGGTAAAAATTTAAGTAAGTTGCAAGGATACCTGCTTTCCAGAGAAAAGAACTCCATATGAACAAGTTCACCAATTATCGGCCCAGGTTATTCAGAAGGATTAACAAGGAAGTATACTTGAGTGGTGCACCTGAGAATGCTAAACCACGACAAACAAGGAAAAGCACTCATGTCATGTATTAGGTAATATGAAAATATTAGGGATAAATGAATTTCACATTACTGAAATCTTCTGAACATCAGGAATTCTGTTGTATAAGCTTAACAAGCTAATTTAATAAATTTTGGCTTTGGGAACCAAATTGCATTAAGTTAAAATGGTAATAAGAAATGAGAATCAAAAAAAGCTGTTTTTTATAAAACCAGTGCAAACAACCTACTTCTTTCTTACATTTTACTTCATACAAATTTTCTGTTTATCTTTTTGGCATTAGAAACATCATGCCAGCTATAAAATAACATCTGAAGCAATTTTTTTTTTAATAATGCTTTTCACAACCTTCACACTTCCTACTTGCCAAGTCCTGGAAAGTCCTACAGAATAAACTAGAGTTCAGAGTGATTTATTCTGACATATGATAGTCCAGATCACCCATCTACTATGATAAAAGAAGGATGAAAGGAAATTTCCAGAAACATAACTTGAGACTATTCCATCAGCATTATTTGTGCCTATGTGTGTCTCTGTGTCTGCCTCTTGTACTGTAACATACTAAAAGGATCTTGCTCTGCTGCTGTGGTCCATCCACAGTGATTTGTTATCACAGTCTACAAAATTATCTTCACAGTAAATCTGGCGACTACTTCATTTTCTGCAGAGGCAAGAAAAATCCCAAACTAGCAGTTCTTTATTTTAAAGTATTGATGAGAAATGGAAAGATAAATTCTGCACATTTATCTCATTATCAATGTGCAGCCTGACTTATTATCTGAGGAAGAAGGATTGCTGGGGCGGATGGTACAGAGTGACAGGGCTGCACAAACACAGGACTTCAGTCACTAGTAACCAGCTGCAGCAGTTGAAAGCCCAACTGTATCTAAAGAACGAAAATCATAGAACCATAAAATGGTTTGGGTTGAAAGGGATCTTCAAGATCATCTAGTTCCTACCCCGTCACCATGGGCAGGGATGCCACCTACTAGATCAGGTTGCTCAGGGCCTCATCCAACCTAGCCTTGAACACTTCCAGGGATGGGGCATCCACAGGTTGTCTGGGAAAAAATCTTCAGCATGAGAGTGGTAAAGTAATGGGACAGGAGTCCACAGAGGCTGTGGAATCAATGTCCTATAAAATTTTCTTAAGTCTCATGAATGAAGCCCTGAGAAACGCGAACCAACA
Source organism: Manacus candei (assembly GCF_025592945.1). Taxonomy (NCBI): domain Eukaryota; kingdom Metazoa; phylum Chordata; class Aves; order Passeriformes; family Pipridae; genus Manacus; species Manacus candei. Next base: position 546,433 of record NW_026138111.1, on the reverse strand, counting down.
CAAAGTTAGCCCTGTTTTAAGAAGGAGTTTAGTCACTGGAAATCCCTTCCAACTGAAATTATTCTATTATTCTCTGATTGTCTTCTCCCCCAGAAGATGTCAGCTTGCTTGGAAACTGACTTCATCTTCCTCCAACAGTTTCACTCATACACAGACCTGACACGACCAGACAAACCTTTCAGACAGTGGTTTGCAATCTTTAGACATGAAAATATTCCCAGTGGTGGTCCAGATCTTCCGAGCAGCTTTAAATCTCTTCAGAGGTGGTTTCTTTTCTTTTGTTAGTTCTCACAGATTCTTTATTAATAGGACACAAATGCCTATGTGCCTATGTGCCATAGGCCACATTGAAAACTCTTGTTTTGGTGGCTATAATGACAACAATGTTGGATCAGACTCAACAGATTATTTTGAAACGACATCCTTTCTAAATAAATAAATTTGCACTTAGTAGTCTGTGCTCTCTCTGCCTATCTCTTTCCAGATTCCCCTTAAGTAAATAGCATATAAACCAAAGAACATCATATCCCATTTTTATGTAGGAGAATGCAGACATCTTTTCTCCCTTAAAATACTGTGAAATGAGAAAAATAAGCTACTTGGCATTTATTAGAAAGGAAAATTACAAGAAAGTTTTACTGAGAAACTTACCTTTTCTACATATTGAGACAAAAAGTTATATGGAAAAATGCATCTATTCATGGAGACAGTGAGACTCAGAAATATATTTCTCATTCTATTTCTCATACAAAAGAACAGAGGAACCTTCTTAATTACCTGTTTCCATTTTCCCATCTTGTGCTGCAGGCCCATCAGGAATAACACTCTTCACCTGGAGAAATTCATCTGGCTCGTCCCCACCAATGATGGTAAATCCAAAACCCATGTTGCTTTTCTTAAGAGTTGTGCTGAGGAAAGTCCCCTTCAGCTGTGATGCATCACGGGTGAAGAGTGGTTTTTCTACATCAGTCAACACAAACAAGAAAGACAAAAGTTCGGATCTATTCACAACACAGCAGGGACAGCAGACAACAATATTGGCTGACAGAAAGTGACAGTGTATAAAAAGCAAGAAAACAAAGGGTGCAGGCATTCCAGGAAAAATATTTGTGAGTTCTTGTATTAATACAAAACTTAAAACATATTTCTTATCTATGGCAGATCAGCCATAAATGGGGAGTTATAAATATTCTTTCATATTAGAAATACATTTAGAAGTGGATATTGTGTCACTAAAATAATTACAACAATAAAAATGATCTGTGAGGTAATTTAAAAACCTCTTTCCTAACCCATAAATTCTGCTTTGTCTACAAAGTAATACATTCTTCACAATTTCCCTTCCAACCACAATGAGGAAAATATCCCCTGTGAACATCTCATTCCATTTTTTACCAAGAAGAGCTAAACATTAGGTGAGCTTTTCTCTCCAGACATACAGGGGTTTTGGCATCCAACAAGTGACACACACAACTGCTGTGCAACCTCTGTGTCCCCTCTCCGCGTGCCTCGTGTGGTGTGGGTGGTGGGGGGCTCCCCGTGCTTCTTTCCCATGCTGCACGTGGTGAGGAAGGGTTGCAGGAAGGTGCAAAGGTTGTGACTTGAGCTGCTCTGGCTGCAGCTGCAGCGGCGGGGCTGGGCTGGTGGGCAGCGGAGCACGTACCGTACAGCCTGCGCGTCCCGGCAGGGTCGCGCCGCCACTGGGACAGGTCATTCACACTGCGAGACCTCTTGGGGGCGAGGCGCAGGCGGGCAAATTTGGGTCTAGGTAAGGTTGATGAGGAGCTTTCTACTGTTGCAAAGGAGAACAAGCCTCATTCTCTGGCTACAACCTCACGTTAAAGCTCATTCGTCTCTACCAGTACTGTTTGCTGCTTACACAGCTCATTTTAAGCACATTTATTTCTATGTTACTAAGTGGCTGTATTCTTGTAAACTCCTATAACACCATGCTTGAGGCTTTTAACTTAATTGATGCTTGCTAGATGAGCTAGCTTAGAAACATACCAAACATCAATTAAGAGTAATTTACAGAAAGTACAATTAATTATTTCAGTGTTGCCAACCTCAGGTGCTCAAGAGAGAGTACATTCCCAGGGACAGAATTTATGATTTTATTTAGAAAATTACTTTAGGGCTCTTATAATGCTTTCAGTTTCTCAGCCTTTAGGAAACACTAGAGTTGACTTTTCTCTTTCCTCTGCACCTCTGAAACTTAGGCATTTTAGGCAGCTCATGAGTCCTGCAACTATTGGAACTCAGACATTTAAGGGAGAAAATTGTTAGGATATAGGTGATAACATTGTGAGAATCGGCAACACTACTCTTCTAATCAGACTATTGTTGCTGGTGTATTTTGGTGCTGAAAAAATCTCCAGGAGCAGTTAATTAGGGGTGAGATAAGAAAGGGTTTATTCTGCCAAGGCAAGATGTTACAGGACGCGCGCCAGCCAGTTCCTGAGAGGTTACATTTTATAATACCATCCATCCAATCCCAGATGTGCCCACCCTGTGTCCTTTCCTCTGGTCCGCCCCGGGTCCACCTCCTTGAAATGGGTCTGGGGGTATCTTGGGACCCCCCCTTCCTCCCATCTTCAGCATCATCAGAGCACAAAGGGTACATAGTTACCTAATTCCTGACCTATGCTGTGGTTTAGGCCCAGATATGCTGTTCTGTCAACTGTCTAGGCCTTGCCTTGACAAAAGACTAAACATTTTCTATTAGATTTGGGGCTATGATAGGGAGGATAGAATAGGGTAAGAGGGTTAAGGAACAAGGGTGCTGGAGAAAGGGAAAGGAACAAAGGACAAGGGGGGGTGAAAGGTTGCTGCTTTTAAAACTTACTTATAAAACTTACAAGTCTTACAAATATTAGAAAAATAAAAAACCATTAGGGGCTTAAGGCATCACTATGACAAAACCATTGTCACACAACCAGAAGAGCAGGAACTTTCATCTTAACTAAGATAGCTGACACAGTACTGTACCTCGGAAACCTTGGGCCTGCATAGGCTTTGTTCCAAGTTCTGCGTTGGGCATGTTATGCTGCTGTAGCTTCCTTTTTGCTTCTAGGACAGGGTTTTCAAATTGAGTTCTTCTGTTTATGTGGCTGGAAAAAATTTGGTTTTGATTAAAAATTCGGTTCAGTCGGGGAAAATGATAAAATAATGTATGTGACTAAGGTGTGTGCAGTTAGAGTGAACTGTTATGAACCCCCAACGGGCCTGAGCATGTCCCTTCTACTCCACACAGTTTTGTAGGGGACAATCTGTGCTGCATAATGAACACCACTGAGCAGCGTCCTATCATTTCAATATGCCAAACTCTGCTACAGACAAATGGTTTTGATCAATGGGAGAACATATTTAACAGCAGCACTGCTGAAGCATGCTACAGCAACAGTTTTTCATGTCTTCAGCATGAGCACTGTTCTGTGCATGATTCAAAGGCTCTGATCCAGTTTTGTGCATTATTATCGGTCAGCTGTAAGTGAAATTACTCCATCACTTACAGCAAAGGAAAAGCCTAGAACACAGACTGCTCTTATGATAGCAACTTAGAAATAAATCTAACATAGAAAATAAACTGAAGATTATTCCTTTCTAATACTATGGTGTATGTCTGCTCAGTTGTACAGAAAAATTGGATGCAGAAACTAAGTCAGATGGTAGATTAGAAGTACATAGATCAGTATATGAAATATAAGAAAAGTTAAGGTACGTATTTTTTCTTGAAGTTTGACATTTCCTACGATAGGTCATTAACTACACCTCTGTAATTACACCACTATTTTTCTATATTTTGTTTAGAACTACTATCTTAACTACATACATCTTATCATATTCTTGATTTTAATTCTTTAAAGCAAAACATTTCATCAGTCACTGAGCAATCCTACAATCCTGTCTGGGGATATGTTTCACATGTTTTCTGAAGAAGGCAAAACAATTTAGTAGGCTGCATGGAACAAATCTGAAAGATAGGATCACGATAGTATCACAACTAAGAAAAGGGGCTTGTGTTTCCAACACTCTTATGGGGAAGTAAATACATTTGTACAGAAGGGCAGGCTTTCAAACGTGCTTATTTGTTCTCAGTGGGCTACTATCTATTGAGTTCTGAAAATCCAATCCCAATCATGGGCTTTAAGCACTTGGAAAGGTGACTGGGAACTTTTGAAATGCTAAGATCCTAAAAGGGTTGAATAGCTTCAATTTTCATTGAAATGACCTTTTGTGCCACATTAAGCACTTTTCAGGTTCCTTGGGATTCTGATCCTACCAGTGCTTCAAAGAAAGTAAGTGGAATCACCATTAGGAAGTGAGGTAGAGGAAAGGGAGTAAGTCCTATGGGAGTGCAATACACTCGCTAAATAGGATTTAGTGGCCAGGGTTAATGCAATGAAAAGACTTCCAGTCATGTAAAAGAATATTTGATTTAATGAGACAAAGTAAATGTGATAACTCCAAAAGTTGCTACTTTGTTCACACGGCTGTAAGTCATTCAAGTGGCTGCTAACTTACTTTTGTACTCTAAAATTTTAATTAATAGTTTTCTTGTAAATTTTAGCCTACGCTGCAGACAGAAAAAGTCCCTTTCATTTCTTTCCTTCGTCAAACAGGCTGTTTAAGATGGTGGGCTTTCCTTTCCTAGACTTTTGCTTGTCATTTCTATTAATTGTCAGGGTCTTCTGCATCTCAGTCTATTGCAAACCTAGAAGCTTATGATGGAAGGGAGACAAACTTTCCTAGGTAAAAATAAAGAAAGACAAGACTTACATACAATAAATAAGGTAATCCTGAACTACTAATATAAGCATGAAAAAAGTACATTTCATGCTACCACCTATCATGTGATGTATTTCCATATTGTAAAGGAAATACTACTTTTACCATTACACAAGACAGTGATAACTATCACATGAAATACTACACAAAGTTCTAACCACCATGATCAAATAAAATGAATTTATAGGAAAGGTTGTATTTACAGGAAGACCAGTGAAAGAGAGTCTTCTATGACAGAAGATCAAAGAAGTTTTAGCTTTTTATTCAAGTAGAATTAATTCTGATATATAAATGCATTCTATGAATATATTTGGAAGTAAATACTAGAATATATTAAAGATGTCAGGATTTCAGACTTGAAATCTGTAGTCTTCTTACAAGGAGAAATGGGAAGTTACTGAACAGCTCCCAGTAAGAGATACTGGGTACAATTTCTAGCTTGTTTTATGTTAGCATTTGATAACGTTAAAACCATGGTTGCTACAGCATAGGGATCATATCTTCTTTAGAGGCTTTAAAGTGTCCTGGCCTGTTCTTCACCTGCCCTCCAGAAGAGCATGGGTTTCCCATGGCTTTTGTGCCACATTCTGCAGATGTAATGAGTACCTAAGATCAGACTCCAGATCTTCACTTAGGACCTTGAACTATGCTTAGTGTCATGTTATAATTGCAGGGCACATCTCAGTGCTGCAGGAGGGCTCTCACAGACCTAAGTTCCAATTTATATGTGGTTCTGTGATATAAAAAAAGATGGGATTTTAGCAAATATATAATGTGCCCACGGCTCTTGGAACAATAGTTACTGTGGCACTGATATCACAGCTAGAATTGGTTTTCTACTGCCTATCAACAGTTTCTAGGTAGAGTTTAAGTTGTAGTTTGGTCCATTTACACAGAAATGTCTTTGATAACAGCTATCTTGAAAGTGACACTTTGTCCTATCAGATCAGATAGGAAGACTAACAGAGATACTTGAAACACCTCAAGTTGTTGGTGCAATCTTAATAATTTTTAGCTTCAATTTATTCCCATATTTTTACAGTTTTTTTGGTAGTGTACAGTTTCAAAAGCACAATGTGAAATTCAAAAAACTGCACTAAATATTGTGTCAAAGAGGAGTTAAAGAAAAGAAAATTATTCTGATAATCAGTCATTTTTATGTCAGTAATAATGGATTATGCTCCCAGACTGATGATACATGAAACATGTCCCTTTTATGCAATTTTAAGTGCTATAAAGCTTCATAGATTAATCAGAAAAATAACTCCTGATGAGTTTACCTGAGAAATAAGTTATTAAGCTAAGTAGTTCTCTTGAAAGGATATTCTAGCCTTTCATCTAACTACTTGAACATCATACAAAATAGATATTACTAACCTATGCCTTAATAAGACAAGCCAAATGTGAGTTTTAGAGATGGTTACAAATAAGTGCTTTTGTGGTTAAAACAGATTTTGGATAGTAGTCAAAAATTTATTACTCAGTGCTCATAGTATCTAATTCAGCGAACAATTCTAACTTCAATTTTCTTCCCTTACTTTATATAATGCATATTAAATCTGACAGCCTAATCCAAAGACTAATCCAGCTAATTTCTCCTAGTGCCATTGTGGCTGTACAGGAGGATCATGCAGCCTTTTGTTTGCTTTCTAGTCCTGGGAACCCTGAATTTCCCTCTGCAGACAAGAAGGGGTAGCTGGTACTGGTGTCTTCTGTTAGCTCACCATATCTTAACTGGGGACAAACCCTCAGAGGTAGGATTTACTTTTGGGCTGCATTTACTTGTGATGTCAAAATACTATCTCTGTGTTATGAGAAGGTACTATTAGCACCAGCCAGCCTATAAGACATCTCATGAGTCACTGGGGCCAGACTAAGTTGTTTTTGTGATGGAGGTTCACATTAGATGTCCTTAACTGAAACACATCCTTAGGAGATTTATGGGCAATAGTCCCTAGTTTGCAGACTTTAATTGATGGCCAAGGTGCTGAGCCCTGACAAAATGGTAGCAGGTCTAAGCATGTGCACCAGCAGAAGGAGTTTAATCTATCTCCTTTTCTTACCTGCTTTAATGTATGGGGTTTTTTTGGTAGTTTGTGACTATAGCTTTTGGAATTTTCTATAACCCAACAAAGTAATTAGAAGGATCAAGATGCCTAAAAGATGGACATTCTAATGCATAACTTGTTAGTCCCTAACTCCACTTTACATCACATTTTCCAGTTAATAATACTTTATAATGACAAAAAGACCTGAAATAACCTTTTCTATTTGAGTAGTAACACAGCATTTTCAGAAACTGAAAGTCAAGGAGGTATATTTTTCCAGAATAACTACCTGTATGGCTAATTTAGCTGTTCAATTAAGCAGCCCATGTCTGGAAATTGAGCTCTGTGTTGTAGTTAATCATCCTTAAAGAGAGAAACAATCTTTTGGCAATTAGAATACTGAAAGACCCAGTGCATTCTAATAACTACTTTCTCTCCATAGCCCTGCATAGCTAAGTGCTGCTCGTTCTTAGTTTATAAATTAGGACCAGTGTGCATGAACATTAACAAACCTATAGCAAACACTTCTCATCTATGTCAAATGTCTACACCTTACAAATGAAGTCTGGATCTGCATAATAAGGCAAATTGAAATTATAATAAGGTCTCACACCTATATTCATGCATAATTAAGAGAGGAAGTTATAATGGAGAGCCTTTTTCTTAACAGAATTTGCAAATATGTTGTGATTAGTCTTTATTAACTTTACTAGCAAGAGGTGTTCCTTTCTTTACTTAGTTTTGTTGGGGTTTTTTTAGCTTTGCCTCTGGCCTCAGAATATTTGAGCTGAGCATGGCTGCTTCTCGTAAGGCGAAACGGAGTCTGTCTCATTGCTCATCCTTACAAACTTCCCATGGGATACAAGAATCAGTGAGCAGAGTACAAGCCTTTCCTTCACTGACAGTTTTGTAGGCCTGCATGTAAACTTGGACTGGACTTGAATGTGTGGAAGTTTGTAATCTTGCTTTTCATGATTTACCCTGTTTTACAACATAATTAAGAGAATTTATTGTAATCTGATTTTATCTAGTTAAAAATCAACTCATCTGTTGAATATTGGTAATAAAAAAGGTGTGACTGTTACATTTTAGCAGGAAAAATGGAAAGCAATCTCTGTTTCAAACTTATTGAGCTCAGACAGCAATTTAAAGTGCAGCTATGTTTTACTGTCTATAAAACTCCATTTGAATTTAGCGCGGCTGCAGTTTTAATGCCATTCCATGAACATCTATTCCACTTCTAAAAACCTCTGAGACTGCAATAGGTTTGATGTATCTATCCACAAATCTTATCTGTGGTAGGATTAAATAATTTGGCACTAACAGCCCTAAAGTGGGTAATTGCATGGTAACATCTGGGCCTGGTGCCTTATGTCTGTTTACCTGTGGTTGGACATGAAATGGAAATAAACACTTGCTCCTGACTCTGCAGTGAAGTGTGAGCCTCCCCAGTGCCAGAATGCCTTGGGCCATGCTGACAACCAAGTGGGGTCTCAGTAAGTGATTAATGGACAGAAATCACACAACACCTGTTACTGACCAAAATACACTAAACCCACTGGGACAGAAGACTTACTTACACCCAGCAGCTGCATAATTGCACATGCAGAAATCTTCAGGAAGCTAAGTACAAAGAGATATGAGAACTCCAGCCCTCACCCACTTTGGGACATCATAAAATAACTTGGGCAGAACAAGAGGGAGTAATTTAATGGTATTACTTATCTTTTTGCTTGAATCTGGACTGACTAAGCTGATTTGGGCTGACCAGTCGGAGCAGGTATCACAATTCTGAATCTAGAGTCACTTTACATGAATCTCATTCACTGTGTTAAGGTAAAAAGCAGAGAAATTAATCTCTCAGATTTACTTATTCTATGCATGAACTGGCCAGGTTCTACCGTTACCTCAAACAAAAGCTTTCTGTTGCCCTTTGCACAGAGGAACTAGATTTTTTTCTTGTTTCATGACTAAAATAAAATCTGAAAAAAAATGAAAGCAAGGATTGTGCAATGAAAATAGAATTTATATTCTCTTCTTTTCAGCTGCACTTTTAAATACAAAATAAAACACAATATCCCTAAAATTTTGTATGCAGCATATAAATAACCTGTCTTCTGCTACAAACAGTATAAACACCTGATTTGCAGCAAGGAAGGACTACCCAGAAATGGATCTTAACTGAGCTAAAATGATTATGCTTTGCTCCATTTATTGATTAACAAGGTTTCTGCCTCACTGGATATCCAAAGCTCACATAGAAAATGCAACATTTCTTTAATGAATATGATCTTTGTACAAGTATCAGCTGGAATGGTACCATGAAACCAGACCCTGGAGAAAGAAAATGACTGAATGCCTGAGTCACTGATTTGAGACACATTGAATGTATTTGGACACATTAACTGCACTGAAGACTGAGAATTCCTGGTATACCCTTAGTTTAATATGTCAAGTAATTGTACCCATTCCTTGCCAGGTTAAGCATTGCAGAGGATACCACCATTGCAGAGGTTATAACATATTAATAGCAACTTAATATTGAACTTGGGAACTTACTCAACATAATAAGTGCCATAAATGGGATCATCAATTTTCTCCCAGCCATATGGAAGCTCTGAAAAACAAAGAGTTATCTCTCTCAGTAAATACAGTACAGAATGCTAAGATTTCTAATAAAAAAATTGTGGATCTTTGCTGGGTATTGAGGGAAATAACTTGATAGAGGAATTAGATACAGTGACCAAAGCAAATGCCAAATCTTGAACACACCCCATGGCAGCCACAAGTAGTAGTATCTTGAAAATTGGTATGCAAACACAGATATAAGTCTCTAGAACAGCACATTTTAGTTGAGCTCCTTTATTGTTCAAGCAGTTGTGCCAGCCAACAACTGTAGCACATCTTGTGTGACATCACTCCCAGAGAAAGTGAGGGCATTCAATTTTCCCAAATACCTACACCCACAAAAAATACTTTGCTTTTTGAGATTTTTTCCTAGGAATACTGGAAAAGTTGGTCTAGAAGGAACTAAAAGAGTTTTCCTCCAGCCATGTAAATACAGTAAGTATACTGAAATGTTCCCGAGAAGTTGGTAATATTCATCTTACTGTGACGGCAATTCCACAGCCTCCAAAGGCATCCTGTTCCAAAGCTTAGTTATATATCAGGGACATAGGAGTACATAGCAGTACATGGAAGTACAAACCAAAATAAGATATAGTGTCCTCTGGACATAAAGCTAACTATGTTTTGCAGAAACAGAGATCCCTAAAACATTCTGGTATGAACGACTAAAGCTTAAGCACTAATGTAATGATCCTGAAAATTAATCTGTGTTCATGCATAAGCAAACTGTCACATATATATTTATGTACATCCATACATATTATATTATCACTCACACTGAATGCTTAAACCATTATTATACTGCCAACAGAACTTCATCTTGTGTTTAAAAGGTACCAGACAGATGTAACAAGTATCTCAGTTGACATGAACAGAATAAAAACCTCAGTACCAGATGTGATGATTCTGTTGGAGGAGACTCACAAAAGGATGTGTATTCCCACCACGCACAGGTATTGATTTCTGTGCAGTTGAAGACTATGGCACAATGTATGGTAAATGGTATTGAGATTCTCTAAGAAAATTTGGTTCTGGAATTCTCTATCTCAGATTTTTTTTTTCTTTTTATACTCAGTTGCACTTTTAAAGTAACTGTTTGGAGACAATGACTACTGAACTAGACAGAACAGAACTGATGTAGATCATACTGAACAGTCATTAAACTGGTCATAAGGAAGTACTTCTGGATGACTTGAACATTTTTTCTTTACACTGACAATGTGAATAGACAATTATTGACATGCTCAAAGAGGCAAATGGGAAAGCAAAGACTGACTGACAAAAGGGAGATTAAAGAGTTAAAAGACAATGTCAATCTCTGCTTGTTACTTCTTCCTTAAATGCATTTGTAATAGCTGATCCTTTCTAGAGTGAACCTGCTTGGACTGCTGTGGTATTCATGCCGCATTGCCCTCAGAGGATGCTTCTGGACCCTATTCCAATCCTGCAATGAAGGATTTAACCTTCTGCCAGAGACTGGCAGATGAGGAACTCCACCTCTCTATGTCCACGTCTCTCTTGTACTGAGAGCTCTGGGAGCCAGCACTCCAGCTGTGTCTCACCAGTGCTGAGTAGAGGATCATTTCCCTTGATCTGCTGGTCCTTCTCTGCCAACTGCAGCCCAGGAGGCTGCAGTCCTGCTTTGATGCAGGGGCATGTCACTGGCTTATTGTCAAGACACTAAGCACTAGAAAGCCCTAGTGATGCTCTTCCCAGATCTGGTCAGAACTTGAGTAAAAACTATAGGTGTTCGACCGTACAATGGTTCCCACAAAGCCCTGTATATCTTGGGACAAGACTGTGTAATATAAACCATAAATATTCAAAAATAAAGAACTTGATGCTCAAATCCTGTATTGCCCCTGCAGTAAGTTTCATTGCCAATGCATGCATGATAAATAAGGTAAAAATCTGCTACCAAAAATCATGTTTTAACCAAACCCTATAATATAGGATGAATATAAAGTAACAATTTAAATACTATCAGTACATTTTATTTTCATGTAACCTTTATTTTCATGTAACCTAATTAACTTAATGTTGCTTTCATATGCCCATCTAATGTTATGTTTCCTTAGAGAGAAGTGAGGCAAGTATTGGTAAAACCTGTACATAAAAATACACACAAACAAAGATGTACTCCCCCACACACGTGTGCATAGACCCCTCTCCCAAAATGTATTAGTAGCTGTAGTTTTTTCCAATTATGAAATAAAAAACCCCATGTTTTGCCCAAATTTTAAAGTAGGTATTTTTCTGTAAATATATACACTTTAAAGTATATAGATGCAGATGAGATATTTTATTTTACATATTTATGAAAATCTGAAATAACTTGAGGATTCACTATTAACCTATTGGCCTATTTTTTCCTAAAGTAATACGTAAATGTTTTATAAACTGGCACAACTATTGAGAAGGCAAAAGAAAAATCCCATTTTCTAGTGTAAAAGCCTGTAAAAATTTAATGACTTGGACAAATTACAGAGGACCCGCTTCTGTGATTCTGTGATTGAACCACTGATTATGTAGCATCATAGATAGTCATGGGTTTAGGAGAAAAATAAGATCACCTTCATGTACCGTAATAAACCCCATGTAAGGCTATGCTCTAATTTTATTTTTCCATTTATGATGCAGTCTATAAGCAATGTTTAATTAAAATTCTGTGTTGACCAGTAAAACAGAATTGCTAGAGCACAAACCCCAGGCTGCTACCTGTCAAGCACGGAAGATAAGGTTAGTGGAGTGTAGTTTACTACAGAGGTTCTATAAGAAGAATATTCTGCTACATTAGCTTTCAGGAGCACTGTGATTATTTTTCATTATATTAAATAGTGGCATCTATTCCATTTTTTACTATTGAAGTGAAAGATTACAGGACAGAAACACTTTAGTGCTTCATAAAACAGGAAGCTAAGCGTTTGCCATATTAGGGATGAGGGCATTACAGTTTCCCTTTTTGATTTCACTGTGCCCAGGGATGATCATTAGGGATGCAAGTGAATAGTAAACATTTGTAAAAGAGAATTGTTATAAAACACTAGTGAAGGAGATTACTGATGGCCACCACGATTTAAACTGGGAAGGGAGCTATATCTTACAGCTGATACTCATTTTGTAGCACCACTAAGCTCGTTCATGTACAATTTTTGCAAGTACCGGTTTCATGAATACTGTGATATAATATGAAGTCTTCATCTTCATGAGTTCAACACTTCTACCATTCATGTATTTCAAGTCTGTTGACTCCTAGAGGCTTTCTCCATTCAGAAGGAAAAAAATTAAAAATCTACCTTCCCCAATCTTCAATAACTGTACTAGGTCCTCCTATCATCTAGTGCAGGGCCTGTTCAGGAATATTTACAATAAATATTTACAAATAATTTGTAAATATTTACAAAAGCACCATTTAAAAATCAGTAATAGTTTTTGCAGTGGTTGCAATGCTGACACCACGACTGGATGTAAAGGTGCTAGATAATCTGTATAGTATGTTTATATCCTCCAGTTTTCACATTTCATGCTTTATTCCTTAGTAGAAAAGCAGCATCCAGCCAAAGCCAAGCAATAATAATAAAAAAAAAAAAGACCGAAGAGGTTCTGCTTATACTAAGACACTTTTCTCAGTAACCATCTGGGTAAGCTTTTAATTCAGAAGGAGCTGCACTTCTAAAAGTTAAATCCCCAATGGTAATGAAAGCCTTCGTATTTTCAAGGAAAGAAAGAAAGGAAAGACAGGAAGGAAAAAAAGGGAGAAAAGAAAGAAAGGGAGAAAAAAAGAAAGAAAGGAAGAGAAAAAAAGAAAACAAAAGAAAGAAAGAAAGAAAAGGAAAGACTAATATGAGGTCACTTTAATAATCAATTGTAGTGCCTTCTCATCACAGACTGCTTATGCTAATGGCCCAGATGCTCTTATTCTGCCTTCTGAAAGCTGTTGCATTTCAGAATGATTTTTGATGGTGCCACTTAACATTCTCTGGGGACAGAGGAAGGAGTACATTTTGGATCTCAATGTGCCAAGATGAAAAAGCACATTACCAAGCCCAAAGATTAATTTTTCTGAAGTTTATCGTGTACTAACTGTGTTAAAGGGAGTCATAAAAACCTCTCAAGGTTTCAGAACAACAGCCAGCATTGTGTCCCTACCTGATTGACAGGCTGGAAAGAAAGATTAGAGCATATTTTTTGACTCAGCTGCAATCAAAATATTTGTATAGTACAAAAGAATATAGCATGAGAGAGAAAAAAAAAATATAATGCCTACTGTTACTTAAAATGTTATCAGTAAGGATGTGGAAGTTGTGGAAGTCAGCATGAGTTTGGTTCACTTGCCTTGTTAACACCCAGGCACAGGCGAGAAATCCTTTTCTAACGTGTATATTAGACTTTTCAGAAAAATACTATCTTTTCACTCAACAGCCTGTGTTTGTTTTATCTCTTGCTTTCTCCCTTATCTTTTCTGTCTCCCTGTTTCAAACTCAGCTTTGCCTTTTCAAGTCAGTTACCTACTACAGAGGGTACCAAAAGAGCTGGGTTAAAAGTTACAAAACACCATGCAGCTCCATAATACAATGCAGTGTCACACTCTTCCAGTTTCTCTAGGAGATACAGTCTTTGCAAATATTTATCTGTAGGTCTAAACTGGTGTTCCTCACTACACAGCTTACACAAAAAAACACATTGCCTGTAATACCTGAGGCATAGCACACAGATTCTCAGGGAGTGGAGGCTGCTCCTGGCATGCTGTGCTGCTCCCTCAGGAGCTGAAGGTTGGAGATGTCTGGTTTGAATACTTCTATTAGTGCATGCCTATATTGCCCAGATGACACATGAAACACATTGTAGTTGTGCTGCGACTCCTGAACACTCTCATACAGGAAAAAGAGGATAACACTGCTCACTTAAAATCAGGACTTAACCTACTACCCACATACCTGTGTGAATTCTCTCAGGTCACCTATCTGCATACCATCTGGGAGCTCCAAAAACAGCACAAAAATCGACAGCTATATACTATGGTAACATTCTTTATACTACCTCAACAGGTTCTTCAACTCAGCCCTGTTTCAAATGTCACTGCCTGAGCTGGCAAATGCAGTTACTAACATGGAGTTCTCTATGCCAGCATACAAATCCAAAACTGTGAAAGAAAAAAATTAGATAAAAAAATTGGAAGTTTAGTTGTTCACTGCCTCAGTGAAAATAACTAAATAGGCAGGATGGACAATTCCACCTCAACAGCAAGAAACAAATTCACTATTCCTATCAGAGAAAACTTAGGGAATGTACCACCTCCAATCAAGCCATATAAGCTCTATTTCAATTAAACTCATGTTCTCCAACTGCCATTCTCATACCAGCAAATTTTAGAGTCATGACTGTTTATGTTCTGTTTGTAATCACAAAGCATTCATGCACAATTTATTCTCACAAATAAAATGTCATTATGCAAAATTTCTACTTACACAATGGAAACAAATGTCTAAGTAACACTCGCATCTGATAAATACATATTCTTCCTTCTGTGCAGCTTGTTCTGACATGCTACATCCTTAATTGTGCAGAATGTAGATTACTAAATATTACTATCGATTCAATAATATTTTTCCCAGCATTGCTACCAAGTGAAATATTGCCAGTAGTAGGGATATTTTTTTAACATTAGGTGTACTTGATCCCTCTGACATGCAGAACCGTGTAACTTCTAATCAAGATTTGCATTAATATAGTAAAAAATTATCAACTGAATGACTGGGTTTTAACTATCAAAAAAGAGTCCATAAAGGGCTTGTTAGCTATTAATTAAAATAAAAATAAAAAATACTAACAATAATAAGTGGGAAAATAACTTATACAATAACTTATATAATAACTTATCTAGATTACTGTAGGCAGTGTCTGAGATGTTTTCCTTCATAAAGGTTTAATAAGGAACTTAATTTTCAACAGTTTAGTGGGCAATAGCTGAAGCTGGTTAAGAGTACTCTCCATGAACCTTTCCAAGAGAAAGCTAAGAGTTTCTGTTAAAAGATTCCAAACAAAATACAAAATCTTGTTTTTCATGTGTTTATAAAGAATAGATTTAAGGAAAGCAGAAATACTGAAAAAATATTATTAAAACTTTAATTTTTTTTTCATTAAATCTTGTTATCCTTTTGTCTTGTTCTCTGTCTTTACTCCTTCATTATTTGTGCTGGGTACTTGGTTTGTATTACAGAACTTTTGGGGAGAAGGAAGCTTAAACCAGCTCCTTGTTGATTTCCCAGTTCCCACTAAAGAGACTGGCGCTTTGCTGGGGAAGGAGAGACCACTAGGAAAGGCTGAAAAATCTCACCTTTTAGCTACAAGTTCTTGCTCAAGAGACTGGATATGAATGCAGCCAGTCTCCCCTGGAAACAGCAGTGTGCCTTAGCTTCCAAGAATAGCTTGGGGTTATTTCTGAATTCTGTGTTAAATTACACATTATCTCATTTCTAATATAACAAGAGGTACATATAAACAGAGTCACTGCAACTCTTATCCTCACAGCTCACAACTTTAAACTACCTAATGTGGGCCCTGTTAGGAATTAAGTCACTTCAGGATGAAGCTTTGTGCAGAATGTGAACTTTTTGTAGAAGCCCAACACATGCCCTGGTGGCTGCACACCCACGTGCTGAGGAGCTGTGGCAGCACTGCTGGTTGGTTCAAAGTTCATACACGCACAGAAAAGGGACCATCACCAGCACATTCATTTTACCAGCAGAAAAGGAGCCCCGAGTACATCAACTGCATCCTGTGTTATCAATTTGTATTCTTGAAGTTCAACAGATTTGCTTTGTGCCACGTACAGCTCCACCATGGAAGATTCTGCCTTTGAAACTGATTTTATCAACACAGCTGTTTTATGCTATATTCTTTCGACTTTGAAAAAAAGCAGACTGAAAAGAACCACTCTTTTTGATCTTTTGTATGTTCAAATCTTTCAGTGCTTGTATCTCATTACTGACTGTATCAATTCAGCCTTGTTACAAACCAGTGTTTTCTATCTAATAAATGCCTGATCTCATGATGTTAGTCTTTTCTTCTATTTGCTTTTCAGTCTCTTCATTTATTTATACTATTTCCTTTGCTGTTAAATGTCTAACAGCATACCCTGTGAATTTATGGAGTCACTGAATTTACTGTTATAAAATCTAAAACCTTCTATTTGGCTACTGACCTAAAAAGACCCATATAAAAGTATGTAGCTGCTAACAGTGTAGGCTAGACCTTATGGGAGGCTGCTAGGTATTCTGTTACCAGTATCTCAAATTCATATATTTGCTTCAACAACTTTAGTTAGCTGTTCACCTCTTAACCTCTTGTATAAACAATAAAAAAAGTCCATTACCCTGTAACAAACCCAAATGACACCTTTCAATGCTATTTTCAGTGCCACACTTTACTAAGGGAGAAACAGGAATACCCTCAGCCTTTCCTCACAGGGCAAGTGCCCCTGCCTCTGCCCACCTCAGTGGCCCTCTGCTGAACTCACTCCTGTGTATCACTGGGGTCTGAATATTACAGATGCAGTCTAACAAGTCAGTTCCCAGCCTGTACTGTCGCAAGACTTTTTTCCTGCCCAGGTGTAGAACTCTGCATTTGTCCTTGTTGAATTTCACACAGTTTCTGCTGGCCCAGTCCTCCAGCCTGGTGAGGTCCCAGTGGCAACTCTGCCCTTGACCACATTGACTGGTCCCTGTGGGATCATCTGCAAAGCTGACTTTGTTGCCTCCCTCTGTACACTGAGATGTCAAATAGGACATATTCATCTATAAATCACTTCAGTACTCCTCTTCCATAGGCCATCAGGTGTAGCATGGCCCATTAGCCACCCCCCTCTGAGCCTCAACACCCAACTAGGTTTTACCTGCACAGTTTTCCATCCATCTGGATTTTTAATATCTTAAATGTGATACACAAAATATTGTGTCCTTGACTTGAGTAAGTCAAGGAAAATGTCATCCACTTCTTCTATTTCTTCCACATTTTAGCATAGCAAACAAGCTGGTCTGGCATGATTTGCACTGGGTAAATCCACACTAGCTGTTCTTAGTGCATTGGATATGGCTGGGATGGAGTTACCTTTCCCCACAGCAGTGGTTGTAGTGCTGTGCTTTGCACCAGGAGCTAGAAAGGTGTTGATAACACACCAATGTTTTGACTACTGCTGAGCTATGCCGGCATCCCAACTTTCCCATCTCAGCAGTTCGCTGGGTTTGGGCAAGATCTTGAGAAGAGGCATAGCCAGGACAGCTCACCCAAGCTGACAAAAGGGATATTCCATACCATATGATGTCTGCTCAGTAATAAAAGCTAAGAGAATGAGGAGAAGAAGAGCATTAATTATTTGTGACATTTGTCTTCCAGAGCAATCGCTGTGTGTGCTGAAGCCCTGCTTTCTGGGAAGTAGCTGGACATCACTTGCTGGTGGGAGGTAGAGAAAAAAGTCTTTTCCTTTGCTTCCACACGACCACTGCTTTTGCCTCTATCTTGACCTACAATTTTTTTCCCCATCTAATTTTCTCCCCTTCATCCAGCTGAAAAGGGAAGTGGTGGGCACCTAGTATCCAACTCACCACACTCAGTCACCACCCTCTCCTTGAGATGTCTAGGAATGTGTTCTCAGAGGACTCCACGTATCATCAATGACATTGTCAGGGTTTGATGCCTGCCAATGCTCTGAGTTCCTCTGCCACAGCATCTTGAACTTCACTATTTCATGGCCACTGTAACCAAAGCTGCCATTAATTATCACATCTCCTGTTAGTTGTCCTAGTTAGAGCACCCAGGACTAGTTCATCACTGTGTGGATGTAACCCAAACTGTGTATTCTACACCCTCCATGTAATTTCCCAGGAACTGCTAACAATAGACGACTTGCAGCAGCTGCCCAGAGCACACCTGACCCCTCAGGCTATAGTTATGGGTGATGTTAACCCCCCTTCTGGGAGTCATTAGCACTTCCACACCCAGCCTGAGGGGTCATGTCTGCTAACCTATCTCATGACTCACATCACCCATTGAGGAACTCTCCACCCTGGGGGAGGTACTGGGCATTCCCATTTGAACCTGAGTGTATATAATCTTGGGATCCTGGGACTTCTGGCCCCATTCATCAGATCCAGAGGAGGACCAGAACCTCAACGGGACTGCTACCACCACTTTTGACCAGACTGTGATCACCACCCTGAGACCAGCACTCTCACCAACAGGTTTTCCCTCTCCTTTTACTTTGGACTCAGGGGGACCATGTGGGGCTCAGCACAGGGGCCAACGAACACCACTCTGTTTGTGCCCCAGGGTGCTGGGTTATACATCTGGGTTTTCTGGGTTAAAACCAATTGTTTGTCCATATAATTGTATTTATTGTATTATTTTTATTAAATTGTAACTCTGACTTATAATCTCTTTTGAGTTGGGTTGATTTGTCTTGCCAGTTTACCTTTAAAACAGCACATTAGTTCATAACAGATCCAGCTGTGCATCAGTCCTCATTGGCTCATCTGGTACCTGTAACAAGAGCTTATTCCCCAAAACTGTCAGAAATCTTGTTGCCTGCTTGTCTTCTGCCTTGCTGCCTCTCTAGCAGATGTCAGAGAGTTTAAAGTCTCCCATGAAAGGCAGAATCTGTGATCAGAGACTTCCTTCACCCTGATCAGGGGATCTGTAACAACAACTCACCATGGCCTCCTTTACTGTCCTCTCCTCTGAGCCTGCCCCACAGACTCTCCATGAGCCAGCTGTCCCTCCCACTGGAGACCTCCATACAGCCAAGCTGTTCCTCTGCACAGAGGAAAACTAATTCCTTATCTCCTCTAACCATCTTTCCTGGTCAAACAGGTTATTTTGCCGTGTTTCTGAATGATTTTTTAAATAATAACACTGAGCTTTAATTAAAATTTCAATCAACATTAGAAAGCATTTGTTTCAAGACTACCTTTTTCTCACTGGGCCTTGGGAGTTCCAAGTCAATGTTTCAAAGTAAAGCACATAGAATAATGCTTTCTGTTTTTCTTTATTTTTTTTTCCTTCCTTGTTATTACACCAAATGGTAATTACTTGATTTTATTTGACAGGTCAGTGAGGTAAATGGAGAGACATATTATAAAAAGAGAGAGAAATACATAGCATTTGTAGTGGTAATGGAAAAAAAATAACCAAGAACTACTTTGTATGCTTACAATGAATTGATTATCTGTGGGTGGTCCACAAATAAAAAGCTATCCTGCCCAGACTTTTAAATTGCAAAGGTACGTTACTTATTTGTGATGCGCTGCAATTGCCTCAGAGTCATCAGATACTGACCTTGGATGGAAATCTGAGAGCAGATTAAATTCACTAGTGCTCTGATCAAGTACAATGTATCTTACATTTCTCCATTTTATCTCCAAGTGGCCAATGAAGTTGTATACAATCAGATAGAAGAATCCTCCTCAATGTACTTTCTATCTGATCTGTTCCCATGACTACTATGCTTTTTAATAATATGTTTTTACAGTTCTGAACTTAGCTGGATATATATCTAATGCAGATACAGTAGTTGTTTAAATAGTATTTGATGAAATAGATAAATCAATACAATTGATGAGAAAGACTACATAGCACTTTGGAAAATTCATGTTAACACTGTATCTGCTGAAGCAGAATTTCTTGATTTATACTAGTGAAATAAGATTTGTGTCTGCTTTTGTCCTCAGTGGCTTCATTACCTTGTCAAGGGTGAGAACTTTAAATGTCCCATCTTTTATTACTTTTTGCTTTGTTGCACAATAGATAAAAAGTTGCTTTGGTTGCATGTAACTGCTTTCTGAAAATTCTTGTCATAACTTATTCATCATTATGCATTAGTTATATTTATGAGGACACTCCATACTTTAAACATTATGTTAAAAAATCCCTTGTCATTTGAATGACAGGGAAATATGTATGAGTTTAGAAGCTTATTTTTCTTTATTTGAATTGTAATCTCATCTGCCAAAACTCACTCTCAGTATGGTTCTGTGACAACATTAGAAAGGAACTTTGCATGAGAAACAGGTGCGTGGTCCTTTGTTAATCCACCAGACACCAGAATGTGTTTGCATTCATAAGGGCACTTTGCAATTGTGTCCGATTAATGCACTGACTTGTGACAATGACAAACTAATCAGGTTTCTAAGTAACTTTTCCTTCAAGACTTTATGTGCTGCAATGTTATAAAAAGTGACAACACATGTATTTTGCACTCCCTTTACCCTCCTCTCTTCCTTCTCAGTGTAAAAGCTTCATAAGAGTGAATAAAATATCAACCCCAACACTAAAGAGGGGATTGAGAGGGTACTCTGTTAGAGAGATGGAAATGGAAATGGGACAGAGAGATGGAAAACAACAGTTAATTGTAAGAGAGTGTCTGTTCACTTTTCTCATCAATGTGCAGCAATGGATTATTTGCATGTCAGGGACTTCCAGTCATATGGCTGCCTTTATCATAAGCATCAACCCAGAGAGATAAGGCATCTGACTTTCACAATACTGATATATGCAATTTTGGAATCAGCAACTGATCTACAACAGAAAGTAACCTTTTCCTCAGTGTATGCCCTTGCACTGGTATTATATAAATTAATTATTTAAATTAAATCGCTTAATTTTGATTGCATTTGTGGTTAATAGTTGAAGATAAGTCTCCAAATTGAAGCTGTACCAACTCAGTGGCATAATAAACAAATTTCAATTTGAATGCCTCTTCTCCTGTCAGTCTTTTAATTTCTGCTCTTTACTGTACTTCAGTCTCTTCAGCTCCTTAAATATCAAGGTCACTACAACTCCTTAAACAAAAGAGACCCTCCAAACTGCTTCCCCTACATCTTATCCCAAAAGGTGTATGGTCTACCACAAAGTTGCTACAGAATAGACCCTACAAGAACACCAAACATAACAGCTGAACAGATCTCTCAGTGCAGTATCTCATTTCAGCCTAGCTTTGCCTGACTCTGTTTTATGCCTTTCTAATTCTTCTGTAAACCAGCTTAAAAATAATCAACCAGAAGCATATAAAGACATGCCTTTTACAGACTGACCTTGTGATACTTGATTGAAATTTTTTGAGGATTTTTCCCTATAGCCCATGAGAATAATTCAGACAGAGTGATTAGTCTGGGTCACCTCAGCGTCAGCACACCCTGTTCAGAAAGCTCAGTAAGAAGGGCAGCAGCATGACCTTACTGACTAGAGCCTCAGTTATTTTAAAAAATACATGTATGAGGGCCTAAAGGAAAATATAAAAACTACTGTTCAACCAAAGCTGCTCCTAAATCAGCAGAGTGTATCAGAAAAACTGCAGAAATTGCAAGAAGAAGAAATACTTTTTAAGATTACTTTTGTTGTTGTCTGTAACTATACATAGTTGTCTAATAACCAGGGAAAAGCAAATAAGCATAGAATAGAACAACTTTTAGTTGCTGGTTATATTTCTTTTCATTCATTTGCAGTCTCCATAAAACTTAATAAACTGCACTGGTCATCTGCAGATAGAACTCAGAGGATGAAAATTTTACTGAGACTTCTATATTGGACAGGTGTAGACACTATTATCTTTAAGTCAAGCAGAGCTGGAAGAGACTTGATTTTACATCTCTCTTGATAGGCACTCTGCTATAGAAAGTTGTGCTGGGATTATTATCCACAGCTTTCAGATGCAGCAGAATGGGCTAAACTAAGTTTATTTGCAATTTACGATATATTCACTGTGTGCACTTATCAACAGCTATTTATGTTTTTCCTGCGTGAACTTTAATTATTTTGAGGAAAATGTTATATACCTATTGAACATGTGTGCTCAGTTCCTAAGATTGCCTCTTGTGATGAACTGCAGTCAGGACTTGTGGATTTAAACTAGCGTTTATTTTCTTCCTTGATATGTAATTAGGTGCTTGCATTTGACAGGCTTGGTTAACATCTGGTTCACTGGTCTATGCTCACAGAGAAAGATTATTTCTGTATCATGGGAAAAATAAGCCTCCAATCTGTTATAAGAACTCTTACAAATGCAGAGAACTGAATGCTACATGCATTTTAGGTGCATATTTTTCTCTGCTCCACTGACAAAGAAAGTTGTGCAAGTGCCATGTTTGTAAACGGGTTCGGTCGGAGCACTTCAAACACCTGTGGCAGAGGCAGGCTCTGCCAGCCTTTTAGTACACAATAAAATGATAAAAATGTATTAGCTTTCCACTTTGCAGTTGCAGTTCTAATTACACAAGGCAGCTGGTGCTGCAGGAAAATCTGTACTGTTTAACAGTAAAGGAATTAAAATGGAAGAAGTGAACATAGTGTTGCTTTACAACTGTCTCTTTTTTGTCTTTAATCTCTTTTTTTTCCTTCCACCATTTAAAAATGAGTAGGTGATAAGAAATGGCAAAGGAACAAGAAAAGTATGAAAAATGGGTGGAAAGATTGAGAGAAAGCATCAGTGTGCCAGTGAGGGGAGGAAGACATGATGCAACAATTGGCATGATGGCTGGGCAAGTCTTGCTTGACTGGCCCTGAATTGCTCATTTCCCTCTATATATTATCTTTCTCCTTGAATTGTTAATCTCTTCTCATTTGTCAGTTCTATTTCCTCCATTTTTCTCTGTCCTTTTTTTTTTTTAATTTTATTTTTAGCTTTTTTACCCATTTAAATTTTTTTGTAAGTGTTTGAGTCAGTAATAAACAGGATACCCTTTGGTTTCCTAAAAGTGATGGAAGACGATGGTATCTTCTGCAAGTTAAAATAGGAACAAATGTTCATGCAGTTTGTATCCTAAAGCCTAAAGAAGGGAGAATGTTTGTGTTTATAAATTCTGAGTTTGTAGAAGCTGAATCTGTGTATATCTGCAGAAAATCTAAAAAAATGGGGCTTGTATAATATGGTTTTAAGATAATGCGCTGGCTGCTCCTTTAAAATAAAAAAACCCCAGTGATATGAATATTTAACTCACCAGTGAGTGCTTAGCATCACAAGGATTTTATAAAATTGAAAGTCATTTAGATGCTGGTCTAAGGTTCTCCTGAGAATATCTGCATTTCCTTGTCTTCCTTTAATAAAAGTTATTAATGCCACTCAGTTGTTTTAGGACCACAGTTGTAAACAGGATAAGTATGGGCTGTATCAGGTCTGTCAATTTTACATTGTCCTGAATAGTCTGACCCTCACAACACTGAATTCTTATGTGGTGGGATGGCATTGACTGGATGCCAGGTGCCCACCAAAGCCACTCTCACTCCCCTCCTCAGCTGGACAGAACAGAGAAAATATAATGAAAGGCTTGTGGGTTGAGATAAGGATGGGGAGAGATCAGTCACCAGTTAGTTTCATGGGCAAACCAGACTTGACTTGGGGAAATTAATTTAATTTATTACCAATCAAATTCTCTACCTCCTCCCATGCAGCGGCTCAGGGGGACAGGGGTTGTGGTCTGTTTAACAAGTGTTTTGTCTGATGCTCCTTCCTCCCAGGGGGAGGACTCCTCACATTCTTCTGCTCCAGAGTAGGGTCCTCCAAGGGCTGCAGGTGGATCTCTGCTCTCCCATGGACCTCGATGGGGGGGCACACCTGTCTCACCATGGACCGCAAGGGAATCTCTTCTCTGGCACCTGGAGCACCTCCTCCCCCTCCTTCTCCACTGACCTTGGTGTCTACAGGGTTGTTTCTCTCACATATTGTCACTACTCTCCCTGGCTGCTATTGTTTTTTTTTTCTTTCTCCCTGTTCTTAACTGTGTTTTCCCAGAGGTCCTGCCACCATCACAGGTCTTGACTTTGGCCAGCAGTAGGTCCATCTTGGAGCACTGACTCTATCGGACTAGGGGGAAGCTTCTGGCAGCTTCTCACGGAAGCCACTCACCACCTTGCCATGCAAACCCAATACACGTTGTTTGCTCATATTTCTAGTATGCTGCACTCTTATGTTAGGTATGACAATACCTGCTTACCTGAAAAAAATAGGCACCTCATGAGCAACTGCAACACTACAAACATAATTTTTGTGTCCCTTCAGAACAGGGCAGTTAAAAGCAACTGGTGCCAGTGTCTCTGAGCTAAACTCTGCCCTCTGCCCACTGTTTGATTTGCAGGTCAACCTTCAGCCATTGAGATATTACCAAGGTTCTGAAATAATTTAATAAAGTGAACTGAGACACCAGCTATTCATAGCAATCAATTGCAAGCATTCTCATCCACACTTTGCTACTATATACTGAAACAGCCAATGAAATCATAAAAAATGCTGTATTAGTATCAAGGTCCCAGTAATCATCAATTCTCAGTTCTGTGTGTTCACACAGCAAAATCTGGAGTCTGGAGGCTGTTTTGACCTAAAAATGACAGGCAACAGCACCTTCCTTGCTGTAGCAGAAGTAATTCACTGCAAGCAGACAACAATTAAACCATTTCACAGATCCAATAATCCTTGAATGATGGGAGATTATATTCAACCCTCTCATGATTCTGCACTGTTCTCTTTCTTATGAAAGCTTTACCATCTGCTTTTGGGATCTTTCTCTTAACTGTTAATAGTAATAGATTTATTTATTTTTGTTCCAAGAGAAAACATTTGAAAAATCTTTAAAGGACTGGAAATTTTCCTGTGGATCTATGGATAACTATGTTATTCTGTGTAATCACACTTGTCTTTCACGAGGAAGATCTCTCAACAAAGGACTCAAATTGTGATGCAAAGCACACAACTCCACTACACATATTGTTCGTTAAGTTTTCTACGAGTCAAGGTTACACAACTAAGGCAAAGCCTTTCTTTCATGACACTGTGTAAACCTGAGACAATCTGTGTAATTCTACAGGAATGAAAAAGAAGGAATATTTAGCAGGGCAGAAAGACTGAAGAAATAGAGACACAATCTGGAAGTTGCTGCAGCAGGAACACTTCTGTGCCTGGACACGTGAATTTGCATCTCCCACTGGCAACAGCTTTCCAGTCCTGGGTGGTCCTTGCACCCACCTGCTGCCCAGCCCTCCAGCTCTGCACAGACTCTGCCTTGCAGCACAGTGGGCTTCTCTCCCAAAGAACCTGCACCAGTGTCACTATTAATGGGAAGCAGCAGAGTTTAACCCCTCGTAACTGTCCATTTCCCACTGTCTTAGAAAACAGGAACTCTCGATGGAGTTTTTTTTCTGTTGTATTTTAGCTAATCTAATGGTCAGAAGGAAATCAGTCCTTAAGAGAAACTATTGCCTCATAAGTAGGCTTACCCACTTATATTTTGATAAATTTATAAACATTTCTGATATTAAGGAAAATTAAAGACTGCAACTGTAAAAGTATAAAAAAATACAATAAAATCGAAAAAGCAAGGACATCAGCACTCAATCTTATGAGAATAGAATATTGGATTAAAGAAAGGGAAAATTAATTCAATTACTGCAATAGGAATGGTCTTGAGATGCCAAATATGAATATAAAATTCAATTTTTAATCTATCCAAAAGTGTATGTCTGCACTCTTTGATTTAAGCTCATGTCTAATGCAAATCTTATTAAGTAGAAGAAAATGTTTAGAAGAAAGGAGAGTAGAATAAAATGCATAACCTTCTCTCTTCTCTCCCAAAATAATACCTTGATCTCTTAAGGATAGCATACAAAGGCCCTTAATGTTTTCCCTAGACCAGATTTTGTCTCTGTATTGCCTTCTTTTTTTTTTTAATTTTAATGAATATTTTTGATAACCTTTGTGTTATCTAGAGTCAGAAAATGGAAATCTCTGCTAAAGGTTCTACTTATAGCATTTCACGTTCCCTTTCAAAGAGATATAAGATAATAAAATGAACAATAGAAATAAAACAAATGTGGAGAAGCAGACTTTGAAAACATCAAAGTGTAATCTTCAGTTAGGATAGTCTCTTTTCTGATGTCCATTCCAAACCATATAGTAGACTGACAACAGCCACAGACTATTTTTCACATTTGCCAACGAAAATACCTTGCAACACCATTTGTATGCAGTTGATGCAAGACGAAAAAGATCAAAATAACAAAACCAGATAGTGTTGCCATATGTTCCAGTATAGAAGCAAATTATAGCACACTAACACCCAATCACTACCATATAAAAAGGCAGCAAAGATAAATCTACTAAAAAAATCTACTAAAGAATTAAGAGCTGAGTACGGTAATAGTTTTAAATTAAATAAACCAATTTCCCTCCCTTTTTTCCTTCAATATTATTCTTCTTTTTTCCCACTCTTTCTTCCCATTATTACTAGTGTTCCAGGTTCTTTCATTATTTCCTCTTACTATCATCAGAGATCTTGATGTAATCTTTGACCAGCAACTTCACTTTTATTTTTTCTTACAATTAAATATTCCAGGAGCTACAGTTTGAATAGCTTAAGAATATGTAAGCTTCTTATGTCTGATATATCAAAAAATCCCAGACCACACATTAGTGGTCCTCACAGCATCAAATGGTAGTGTTATATATCCTGATCTGTCAAAATTCTTTTTTTCTTTTTTTTTTTATTTTTTTAATATGAATCACGTGACTTGTCTAGTTTAGTGCTTTAATGCAAGTCTAGATTTTCTCATTTCAACCCTGTTTCTTTTTCTCATCAGAATCTATTCCCCTTTGAAAGAAATTTAGGATTAAGGTAGGCTGTGCTTTGCTTTTCTATAGTTATTGCTATGCGTGGGTATTATTCTGGAATAAGGGTATCTTTTACGAGGTTAACCTTCAGAGGAATTCTGAACAATTCATGCACGCACAAGGACAGAATGTTAAAAATGAGCTAGATATATGAAAAGGATAGAAAATCCCTGTGTTCAAGGTTCTGCTTTTAAGGTATATAGATCTACTGGATTCTTCAGTTTCCCTTTTATCTTCAGAAGAAGGAGGAATAATTATGTGCTAATAATCATATTAAAAAATCCAATGGAATTGCAATCTTCAGTAGAAATGAAGGAGGTCTTTGAGCAACCTGGTCTAGTGAAAGATGACTCTGCCCATGGCAGAAGGGCTGGACTAGATGATCTTTGAAGGTCCCTTTCAATGCAAACCATTCTATGATACTAAGGATAACTGGTCATGTGAATGTCTATGGAATGTAGGAATGGGGGCAACTTGTCTCGAGGAATTACAGTTTCTCTACATATAAGTTACTTTTCTTCTTTTGTTGCTCCTCCCACTCCCTCTTTTCTCTCTACAGTTTCCAACCAGTCACTGTTAAGAAATACTTTTTCCAGATTCCCAGTTCAATTCTCATTTATCTTCTCATAAATGTGTTCCCTCTTAATAAATTTTTTAATGTGTTATCTCTAACAATATTCAACAATTCATGTTGAATCGCCCTGAATTAGCATTGGAAATGAATCAGAAATCCTAAGAAGTGCTGTGATTTCTGTAAAATTTGTCAAAAAGAGGCTTTTCTAAGGACTGTTGGTTCTTAATTATGCTGTAGGTGTGCTTCTCAGTCCAGCAAGGTGTGATTGCCACTACTTAGTTGAGGTAGACACAAGACAAATAATAATTAGCCATTTATATATAATTCTTCCCCCAAAATCATAATGTTAGAGCACCTGAAGGTCTCTGAACTGATGCAGTGCATTGTGCAAAACCTGACTGGACTGACAACAACCAATAACTCCCATTGAACAAAAGGTACTACATATTGCCCTCAGTCCGTAGTGTGTAAGCCTCCACTGCAGCACATTGATGTGAAGGAGATCTTGGATCTCAGAAACAGTCTAGCAATAGACTCGGCAGCATAAAGCTGCATGCAAACTAAATTTATCCTGCTACATCTCACGCAGAATAAGACCTTTAAGAGCTAGTCAGGCATTCCCTCAACACGTTTTGAAAGCTGATTTTTATTATGTTGGCTGCACTAGAATTGTCAAGAGATTTCTTAGATTGTAAATTCTTCTAGGCTGAGATCAGCTAATACTGGTTTGTTTGGTAACCTCTAAAAAGGCTATCTTTTATGCTCTGTGAGAGTAAATACTAATAATCATAAAGTTAAAGCAGCAACAGGTTAAGCGGTGGCAAAACATAGTATTTGCTAAAAAACACAGTAATAAAAAATTATTTATTCTGTAAAACTTCTAAGCAAACACAATAAAGACACACAGGACTGATGAAAAAGTTTTTATCTGAGATATATAACGAAAAGAGCATTATCTATGCTAAACAGCAAAACCAGAGAAGAATTCTATATTCTTATGAGCAGGCTGAGATGGAAGCAGATGGAGAAACTGATAAAATGGGATAGATGGCATTTTATCTTCTGAGCCATACTGTTGAACATTTTTGCTTTTCTGAGATTTCCAGAACATGCAGATATGTTTCTATTCAATTAAGCCTGAATTTGCCTCTAGTTACAACTCAGCATTTATTGAATTGCAAGGATCCTTATATTCCAGAGTTTATGTGCTGACTACAGGTAAATCATGGTTGTCTGCAGCATTATCCTTACTACTGAGGTATTTTATGTTTGTTCTTTAAATTACTTGCTCGAAGCAATACTTGTTTTCCAAATGTATAGTTGAATAACTAATTTCTTCAACAATCTTTGCAGAATGTTTTTCATATGAAATGCCAAACCTGGTTTCTGTGCTCAGCTTTCCTTTTTCACAAGACTACTGATATGTGATTACAGACTACTCCAAAATACCTACAAAATACAAAAACATTTTGTTAAGGAGCATTTAGATATGATAGCCTAAACTGTGCTTTTGATTCATGGTATTTAAAACAAGAGATTAACTGATTAAATCTGACAAAATAACAGCACCTGCTTCTGAACGTGGAGCTGTTGTTACTGGTGGCATGAAGTTGCTTTGAGATTGGTAGCTACAGCTTGTACTGAATTCCTTGGACCCGGGCCAATTCACATTAAAGTCAATAGAAAGGAGATTTGCTTGCACTGAAAGTAATCAGAAATGAACTCATGACATTTAGAGCTACCATAATTGTATGTATGGTCTACTTAGTTTCCTAGAAGCATAGATGTTTTACCTACAGAAGCAATGGTTATCATAAGAACTGATGGAATGCAGAAATAGGGATACTTTCAAAGGCACAAATGGCAGTTATGTCCTCGGCTCCTATTAAAATTATCTCTAAATACTCCCTTTAATAACATGGTTTGCTCATTAGGTGGGTAGCAATACTCAACTGAAAAAAATAGAATTTTTTCCTGTTTTGTTTTACAGGAAAAGCATTAGCTTTATAATGTCTTATCTTCAGAATATACCAATGTTTTTAAATCTCAGATAAACTAAGCAAATACTATTATGCTCATTTCTGCAGATAGGGATATTGAAACACAAAAAGATGTAACTTCTATAGTCACACATTAAATCCCTGGCAATGCATGACTGTCTGTGAACCACTAGACTACACTATTCTCAGCATGATTTAAAGAGCCACCTTCAGTCTCAGAAGATGGATTTGTAAAATACAATTCTGCAAAAGATTCTCAGCAGGGTTTCACATGCAGTAGTTGTAATTCCAATTTTTTCCACTCATCCTATTTCCCAGGTTTTTGACTTTGCAATATGTTTTGGGATTAACTCCTGAGAGCCTTGAGTTTGAGCCAAACATGGATTATGGATCAGATAATACTAATTACAATTAATAATGTGGACAATAGTCCTGTAAATTGAGAAATTAGCATGGAATTAATTTTTTCACTGAAACTTGGAATGACATAATAAGAACATAAAATCCATAACTAGAGACCAAAATATGATAAAGACAGAATTTAAGCTTAACAATATTTATTCTGAATAGAGTTGGATGATAAGCAAATTTGCCTAAAGATCATAAATTGGTCACTCCGTAACTACTCAGAAACTGGGAATAAGATTTGGCTGCTGATATTTTTTCTGTATGAGATTCATGAGATTCATGAGGATAATTGTTTAATTTAAACACAGTGTGCAAGTACTCCCCATCGAGATATGGCGTTCATGTTAAGAGATTTGAAGGAAATTCACTGCTTCCCAGAAGTACAGCCTTACTAGTGTGCTCAGTCAAAAAGCAGCCATTTTCATTTGCTTTCGCTTTTTCAATTCTTATGAATATTTATTTAACAGGGTAGAACCTAGAGTTCACATCTTTTCCTATAATGGGAGCATCCTTCTAACTAGACTAAAAAATTACACATATTCTATATTTTTTACTGCTTAATTTTGCACAAAAGGGCAGGGATTAAGCAGAGGAGGGATTAAGAAAGCAATGAGGTACAAGGGCCTGATGTTTAAACCTGCAACTGGGTAAACCTCTGCCCGCAACAAGACTTTGAAGATTATGATGGATGTGATTAACAAAACATCCATTTTATGTTTAGTGTCTCACACTACAGCATTTAGGATTTACTGGAACAGGTAGATACATAAATATATGTCATTTTTATGTCCACATCAGCTTTTTCTTTACTTTTCCCATTGTAGTCAATAACATCTTTATGTATGATAAGGTTGAGCTAGAATATATGAAGAAAGGTAATCATGAAAATTTAGTGATTCACTGCACTGCTTCTGATTCTTTCCAATCATAGAAAAAAAATGGAAATTGGGCAAATTTTTATGCTATGTCAAAATTTCAAAATTAACCTCTGAAATAAATGTTGGAAACAAACATTCTCACAGAAAGTGTGAGTTTCTAAGTGCTGAATCACAATATTTTAAAAAGTATTTTTTTGCATACTTAGTTTCATGAAAAATTATAAACTGCTTACAGCTATTATGCAAGCATCAAAATGTAACTTCTAAATTAGGTGTTTAATTATTTTCTCTAGTATCATTAGATATTTGCTGACTATATGGTAATAATTTCTCAGCCCTAGTTACTGTATATTATTTAAATTTATTACACTGGAATCTGTTTGTCCAAGTGAAAATTAAAAGCAAATGATGAAGCCAGAAGTGACCACAACTATATACTTTATAATAGACCTTCCAAACAGCAAGTGATATACTGTGTTGATTCTGGTGCTAAAATAGCTGAAAACTTTCAATGCTTAGAACAGATGCTTCAAAAAGCCAAATTCTGACCTGCAATTTCATTCTCCTAATTTGAAGTAGAAACCTGTAGATAAAATCATTACTGTGGAAATGTTACAATGAAGCTTTACTCCTTCTCAAATTTGACTTTCTCCCTTCATCCTTCCCCCAAACTATTATGACAATTATGTTACTTTCTGAAGTCCCTGTAAAATATAATATGATTCACATTTTATAATTTGCAGTGAAATAGTGACTTTCATATAAATCTTTTACTGATGCTCTTACATACGTACGTGAAACTATACTAGAGTGCTTGGTGGAAATAAAAAATATTACATGTATGCTGGATAAAAAAATTGTAAATTTGAGCAAGGTTAATCAGCATGTTTAATAACCTCTTGCACATCAACATCTGAAAACACCGAATGATGCAACAGACAGCAATGCCTCTGTGGCAAAATTTTTAGTTCATCTGGAATCCTTGACTACTGAAATGTTCTATTCCTGGTACACAGGCATCATCATCATACAGTGTCACAGAATGCTTCAAACCAGCAATCCTGGTGGATGCTTTGAAAGTATAGTACAAATATGGTATTTCTCTTCTTTTCAGTATCAGACTGACGTAATGAAGCACCAGTTAAAAAACTGCAGAGATCTTGGAGAATGGCAGGTGACCAAGGAAACTATGACAACAGTATTATAATAAATTCATCTTTGGAAAGGCTTCAGAAACTGTACAGGCACTTGAATTGTTAGTGTAGCATGTAAAATATGGGGAAAAAACCTAAACATTTTCAGAACAAAATTATGGTGTATTAAGCTGGGCTCACTGCCTCAGTAATGCTGTTACACAGCTCCAGGAGCAGACTGAAGAGCAGCCAGACTGGAGTCTGAGCAGAGCAGGCACCCAAATATACATGTATCCAATTCTGTGCATCTATAGGCACACAATGCTTCATAGATCTCACTCTTGAATCTTTAGACATATGAGGCCTGATTTTATAATTCAGTGGATGTCTTCACAGTATTATCTTTTTAACATTGACATTGCTTTCTCCTCTTTCAAAAAGATCAAGCTAGCAGAGAATGGCTCTAAAATAAATGGAAAACCAAACCAAAAGGAAAAAAAAATCTTAGTAAGGCAGTGACCGGAGTCTGTACTATCATCCTGTAGAATATATTAAAGTTCAAGTTACAACATTGCATTACCATCTTTACAGAACTTCAGTTTTTGCAGTCTTTTTAAAATGTAAAACCATGCTGGAAATCAACCTTATTTAAAGGGTTTTAACTCAATCATTTTAAACTTATTTTATAAAAGAACATAGAAAAATCCAACAAAAGAAATAAAACCCTGTCTGGATATCTGATGCTAACATCTTCACAATACAGTCTCTCAGAAAAGAGAAATCTACCTGATTTGTCTCTTTAAACTAAATTCATCAGGATTTCCTCAAATACATTTAAAGCCTGAAGTATGACTCACTTCAATTTAGGATCTAGAGAGAAAGAAGAAATAATTGGTCTTGCGGAAAAAAGAAAAAAGAAACTTAATTGCAGAAAATCAGCAGTCATAATGTGGGAGTTTTAGCCCATGATATTCTGGAGCAAAGGTCAGATAAGTATTGCGTGAATGAAAGCAGGGATGGTACCTTACAGCCAGGTTCCACAGGTCTCAACAGATCTAACCAGTTCCTGTGGCCTCACTCTCTGATGAAGCAACAGAAGAGAGAAACTGTCCAGGAAACTTGTCACACAAAGAAGCATATCCATTCTACCAGGGCCACATTCACCCTCAAACAGGTGGCAACTGTATTTCAAACCAACTAGCCCATGATTCCAGTGGCAAATGTGATGGTCCAGATATGTGCCCAGAACCTAGGTGTTTCTCCTGGCTGTGTTGCAGGCAAACAGGAGAACCTTCCTGGGTAGGACATCAGCCTGGAAGACAAATTCTCCACAGAATGGCTTTGTAGTGGCTTTGGAGCGGCTTTGGAGCAGGAACCTTATGTTGTAGGAAGTGTTGGTCCCTATGACTGTCTGTCACCAAGCTCCTGGAAAACTCCCCTCAAAACCTTCCTTCTACTTTCTTTGAACTTCTGATAGAAAATTGAAATTAAAGTGGTCCAGCTATTTCCTAGAAAAAGGTCAGAAAAATGTATTTGGGACAATGATAAAAAAATCAATAGATCTTGACTCTGAAATGCTTTAAGAAAGTTTCTGCTTAGGAACAGAACTTAAACCTACAAAGAGAATGTTTTTATATCAAGTGTGGCCTTTTGTAGACTCAAAAAAAATCACTACACTTTTCAAAACCTGCAATTTGCACATGACCAGGTACAATTTCTGCAGATTCTGTCCTTTCTGAGTGTGCACAAATCATATAATTAAAATTTCATAATTAAAGCTGAAAATTTAAGAAGGGGTTTCAGAGTCTTGAACTCAGCAGCCAAACAATGAACACCGCCAAACTGCAGTGTAAAGAGTGCAGGTCTTCAGAGCTACATTGAACAAGAGCAAGATAAATTAGGGTTCAAACTGCCCCACTTGACCATTTCTTCCTGCAATTCCTTGCATCAAGTGCTTCGCAAAAGAAGCAAAACCACCCCAC
The DNA here is from genome assembly GCF_025592945.1 of Manacus candei. NCBI lineage: Eukaryota > Metazoa > Chordata > Aves > Passeriformes > Pipridae > Manacus > Manacus candei. The sequence continues at coordinate 512,347 of NW_026138111.1, read as the reverse complement.
AGCCACAAGTCCGATCTACAGTGCTCTGAGCCATGCCAGACTACACAAAGGCCAGTCCTCTGTACTCAAGGAAGTGAGAGCCTAGCGGAAAATACTCATAAGCATGTAACAAAAAGACAATATCACAGTCTATATGAACAAGACACAAACTGAAATTGCACAAGAAGACTGAATTTTAATCTATTTGGATTTTCAGCAGTATGTTTCTGTTATCATAACAGCATTACTTAACAGTCTCTTTTTCTTTGTGTGATCATGTGTTGAAATATATTGTTTAGACCAAAGTTTTGTTTTGTCTCCACGTGTATAATAAGATTCAGGAAGACAATTACACCTGGTATTTTCTTCACACGTGAGTATTTCAATACCCATTTCGCACTGCTATGCTCACAGAAAAGCCAACCTACCTATAAAAATCCTAGTTTTCCTCAAAGCTCAAATGGAATGCAGAGTGAGATTAAATTTTAGTTTCTGGTTTTGAATACTTGGTGGCAGAAATATACTACTGTAAATAAATTAATAGCATCATGCGAATAATGTCACTTAGAGCAAGGACACAAGTTTTCAAAGTATCTAAAAGACCTGAGGGGTCTCTGAAGAGACTAGAATTCAGAGTCACAAAAGCAAATCAGTTGTATATTTCTGTGCACAGTGACAGAAAAGGAAACTGGACAAGTTAATCACTTGTATATTAAAATTAGCAATTGGGTTTTAAACAGACTTAAACCAATTTAAACTACCACACTACTACAGAGTAGTTGAAACAGTTAAGTAAAATGAAAAAGCAGACAGTGGATTATAGCTCTAGAAATTCCATCTGACAAACCCAGCAGCTAAATAATGTTTTACGGATTCTATTACCTGAGATCCACAAAAGGTGATCTGACCTCTGAATAGAAATACTGTTAATTAATCTCATTCAGCAATATATTTAGCAGTTACATAGTACCAAGCATCCAACAATAGAGTTAGAAAATTTAGTATATAAGTAGGTCCAGCCATTAATTATTTTAATGTTTAATACTATTCCAGCTTCTCTTCTGATACTAAAGAAATGTATAGGCTGAAATAGTGATTTCACTGTACAGTTAGCTAATAAAATTGTCTTATTGATATTGGATATTTACTTCTCAGCTGAATAGGTGTAAAAGTATACAGTTGTTACAGCAGTCTGCACAGCATTAATGAGACAGTTTCCCTGGAGCTGCAAGAGTAGTATTTGTGGTTAATTTGTTTTTAGAATTCTATAGCAATAGTTTTGGTTTATATTTTTGCAAAGGTTAGGAAAATCACTATGAAGAAAATCTTATACCAAATACTTTGGACAACAAAATGTTTTTTCTCGCCATCTTATCTAGGCACATGGAAAAGAGCTATCCCAAGTGCAGCAGAATTTGTGGTCATTGGCATATTTACTTGGTTTGGAAGTTGATCAGAATTTTAGTGAAAGCTTCTTAGGATTTTTCTGTAACAAAATTTATTAGGATATCTGTCCTACACAAAATGTAATATTCCCAAACTCACACCAGTTTTACTTACAATGTAGTGTAAGAGCATGCTTGAGGCAAGGTCTGAGACTGAATTCATCAGCCATCCATCTTTTTTGCCTTCAGAAATGCCCTAAATGACTGCTCTGAGGCAGATCAGGTGTTACTGCTCTAAGTGGGAGCTTTAGATGCATCTTGTGCTTTTGCATATCGTTGATGCTGTAACCCTTGTGAACAAGACCTATGAATAGGTTCAGGAAATCTCCAGCTGTTCAGTAGCCTCCAGCCATGCCACTGCAAAACAAGCCAATCTGGGTAGTTACACTGCACACTACCTATCCTAGGAAAGTGCTGGCATTACCTGTCACAAGAATGCATACAGTAAAGTCTTCCTCCTTTCATTCCATTATTCCTGCCTCTCTTCTATCTGAAACTGGGAGCGCAGCACCATGTCATCCACTATCACATTTCATCTGGGAATAAGCTCTCCTGGGAACCACTCACTGTCAGCTGCTGTTCAGACACTCACTTCCAACCTTTTTCCCATTAGCATGATTGCCTCCTATCTCCTCCTATGAGCATTGGAAATATTTCTAGAAATATCCTGAGAAGCTGGACTCTTGGGAAGCACCCAAGCCCATCAACAAGGGACAGAACCACTGCAAAACAGAGTTGGCCACACAGAGAGAAGAGAAAAAGCTTTCATAGCTTCCCCTTCCAACTTCTGTGAAGGGGACTAAATGGGCAAATTCTTCTGCCTACACAATACAATGGGTGTAAAAATAGCTTGAAAGACTGCCTGTGGTCCAGGGTAGTAATGCAGGCCAGGTGTAGTCAATGCCATTGTTTCTCATGCTAGGGAATTTAATTAGCATTGAATAAAAAGGTAGAGGTAAATTAATTCTATACAGAGGGAGGTTCAAAAGATAAGAACTGTTTTAAATGGGGGTTATTTTACAAATTGGTTTACAGAAAGTAAATTGAATATGGTTATTTCCCTTCTGCTCATTTAAATAGGAAACCTAAAGGCAGTGAATCTAAGTGACAGAAATAAATTCTTTCTATACAACCTGGAGAAATCAGCACCACAAAGTATCACAGAGACTTAACAGGATCTAAAACAGGTTTAGCAATTTATAAGTATAATGAATATTTGTGATAACTGAAGGAAAAATGTCCTTCAGATTGAGGTCATATTGCAAGCTAATGAAGGTTAAGAGGAAACTTCCTCTAATTCAAATTAAACTTTAATTGCCACTTCTGGGTTTCCTGTATTTTTCTCTGAAGCATCTGACATTGTTAGTGTTGATCAGCAACAGGAGAACCTATGCTCATAGTATAACATTCTGCAAAGCAAGACCAATAACCTAAACCCCCCACAGATTTCTGTAAAAATGTTGTAATTTCTATTGCAAGAAACAACCACTAAGAAAATTGTGTGTGTGTTTTTGTTAACTTTGTGATTTGGTAGCATGTTGTGGATTGTCTACATCAGTCTTTTCTGATGGACTCTCCTTCCAGGCTGCAAAAAGAATATTCACCAGTAACACTCTACAAGTCACAACAAAATGTGAAACACAGAAAGGCAGCATGAAGGGATGAAGGATAGATCCCTGCAAATAAAATGAAAGACAGAATTGTGGGCCTGAGTTTCTTTGATATGATGTTGTCAAATTGTCCCAAATGATTGTCTTTAACAGCAACAGTGCAATGAAAAACATTCTTTCATTTTTAGAATAAATTACAAACAAACCAGGACATGCAGTTTAAAGGGTTCTTTATCTGAGTATTTGTTGCATATTCAATTTTTAAATAATCACATTGAAGGTGCTCCCTGATGGCTGTCCTTTGTGAGTGACAGAAATTATGTTCCAGAATCATTTTCTTCAAACGAAGTTTATATATAATATTTCAACCAGTGGAGCTTGGCTACATGTATTCTTATGACAACGTGAGTGCGGGTTGTTGAGTGAAATTCCTACCTTGTTAAAGAGATGGCTCACTGTTACTCCAAATTTCTCCTACCATTTCAGTAGATTAGCAATATTCTTTTTACTTCCTGTTCTAAAATGTTTCTTTATTGACATTTTATTTCACTTAAATGTTCTAATTTACTGCCAGGGGAACTTTCCCTTTCAATATTAGAACAGACTGAAAATCTATTCTATTTTGTTAATTGCTGGGAAAATACAGGAGAAACTCAGATTCACAGAAAAACAGTAGAAAAAACCCTACAAAAAAAATATTATTAGTACCTATCAAACACTTCCAAAGCCACTTTATTGTTATGATAACTAACAAATTCACAGATCACTTGCATTAAAAGAGAAGTTTTGTGTGTGTTTCTATTTTCTCTATTACAATGCTTTTCCAAACCCAGAATTTTAAAGATTAAAATAATTTATCCTAAGGACAAATTAAGAATTTAGGAAATGCCAATATAAGTTGGTATTTATGTTTTTGAAACAGCTTGCTAGAAGCTGATATTCATGGTCCCAGGATGTCACAGCTAATTTTTTTTTCCTCAGTGACAGTTTTAATTCCTGATAAATACACTTTATTACTTAAATAAATGCATTTCGGTCTACTGCAAAAGAAACATCACATATTGACTCTAATCTGAAAGTTAAAAAAGAACATCCTATTCTTGGGAAAGCAGGTCTCATGCATCTTAGGGTACTTTTAGTCAAAGATTCTACAAGCAAGCCGTTCGAGTTTGATTTATTACATACCGATCTGCTTTTCAGGAGCTGGGTAGAAACTCCAGAGACAGCCACTAATCTATTAGTGTACACACACATCTTCTCCCACAAACTTTTATGCAATTAGGCCAGGCTATAAATTTAAATACAAGTGCTCATTATCTTAGCTACACAAATCTTTAGTTAATTTTCATACACTATTATGGAATATGGGTCAACCTCATTATTTCCTGTCTACTGAGGATAATTCCTCTTCCTGTTCATAAAAGCTGAATGTCATAACCTATGAATTAAAATACTTGCCTTATATTCTAGATTTTATTATTATTACTACTTATGTAACTTCCTCTAGAAACAGGACTTTTTGTTCTGTGCCTACAAGTTCAAAGCCCAAGGTGAAACTTCACACTAAAAATTATATGTGATTAAACTGGAACCTGGCAGAGACACAAACCCAACATGAAGAGTTCAACTCATTAAAAAAACATCAGGCAGGCAGGTGCTAGGCAGTTCTGGTATGACTGAGTCACACAGCAGATGGGGGTGAATACTAAGGGGCAGATCTTAGCTGGTGTATATTGTCCGAGCTCTGCTGGCTTCAACAGAGCTGTCACAGTTCACATGAGCAGAGATACGTCCTTGAATACTGAACACAAAAAACCAGATAGCCACCCATGCATGTGACTCAGAAGCAATGGTAAGAGGTACAACACTGTAACATGAGGCACTAAATTCCACCTTAACATCTTAATATTTCGTGAGGTAAACTGCTAACTCAAAACTTTTAATTTCTGCATTTTTTTTTTATTTTATGTCTAGATTTTAATTATTAACTTCTTGTTTGGATGGAAAAGTAAAGACTAGGATATAAATGCATTGAAAACAGTATAAATCCTCTGTATCACAGAGTTTTATTAATAATCAAAAGAAAATTGGTGTTTTTTAAACACGGATTAGCAAGAATGCTCTAAGCCCTGGTACTTTTCAGTGGGGTGTACAGTTGCTTGCAGACATGTACAAAACAAGCCTTTTAATTCCTTTACATAAGTAACACCTAAATTCAAAAGCTAACGTCCTCATGTTTTAGAGCCAAATATGTATTTCAGAGGATTCTCCTCCATTTCCACAGAGGTCTGTCAGCTATAACAATCCCATATACCCTCTGAGAGGACTATTGATTTTAAACTTCTGTAATCCTGGTAAGAGAATACATGCTTCATCTTCCCAAAGTCCAAACATTTGGGATGCCAAGTGCCAAATCCTGTGAATTTCCCAGGCTCCTGACATTAAATAAGGAGGCATATGGATACAAAAGTACTGGGTCTGAGAAGGGGATGTTGTGTAAATGAAACGGGATACAGTTGTAGCTCGTCAACAAGATATTGCCCAAGAGGACCAACGGCAGCACAGGGCTGTGTGTGACTATGAACCCCTGGCTGCAGTGCCTCTCCACAGCTTTTCCCTCTGCTGGGATCTTGTGTATCCCAGATCCAGCAGCTGGATGGGTTTCCCATGTGAACATGGCAGGGCTGTGCAGAAACAGTGAGAGAGAAGCCTTGGGACAAAGGGAGGTGAAGGCTAGTAAATGTGTTTCAAGAACATGTGCGACTCAGCACATCTAAAGTGGTTCACAGAGGAGAAATCCATGGTCAACCCAGGCTGTGGTATGCAAACTGGAGTTGGAAGGTGACTGACAGCCAGAGCTTCCTCCAGCTAATGGGACTTGTAGCTGAAACTTGATGATTCAACTGTAAAATTTCATCACTGAGTATGATCTTGCACCACACCGGTCCAAATGACAAACTCTGGAAAGCAAGTAAAAGTCTTGGAATATGTCAACTTTTCTTCTCAGCAGGGTAAATTGGCATTGCTCCTGGTCACAGTAAGCCAGAGTGCTCTGATCAGTATTATTTAAAAGCAGTACTGCTCACAACCACATAATGAGCCTGTGGCTGCTGTCAGATTGGACTGATCTACAGCAATTTTTATTTGTGCAATGATCCTGTCCTACAAATTCTTAATATTACAAGGATGAACACAAACCTGGATCAATTGTGAGCATGGTGTTATGCAGGATTGAACCTACTGTTTGTACTAACTGAACGTCTTCGCACTGACTTACTGTGCTGCTTAATTAACATGACCTTGTAGGTCATCATTTTGATTTAAGAAAATGCTTAATGAGCACTCTACTTAGTTGTTAAAAAATAATTGGAGCCACTTAAAAGCACAAGAGCCCTCAGAGAAGTACCTGCCCTGCCATGCCCCACAGGCCTGAGACACTAATGCCTTTCCTACAGGAGCAGGCATTTTTTTTCCTCTGACGAGCGAAAGGAAGACAGTTTGAAGCCTCAGATATTATCTGTGGGGGCTTATTCCTCCAACTCCAATGTTGTTAAGGAAACATCACTTAATCAGAGGCTGAGAGGTCCAAAGCCTCTCTGCCCACTCCCCTCCCCTTTCCAGTTACTCTTCTAGTCTGTTTAGGTTATTTTGTTGGCAAAGAACAGAATCATAATGTCACTAAGTCCAACCAAGAAAGCCTTTGGCATCCACAGGGAGTGAGTCTTATTTTCCATATCAAACCTCAGAGAAGCCCCACCAGCCATCCAGGTGTGGGATCTGTGGAGGCTGGCCTGACACCCCTTCTGACAGCCTGCAGCATCTGTAGCTTCAATGGCAACACTGCTCCTCATGCCCAGCTTGTTTTTCCCTGCCTGACTCACAGATGCCTCAACAATCCTCAGTCTACATATTTTTAGTTCCATAGAGCCTCCAGCTGCTGGACCCAACTGCTGCCCTTCCTGGGAGCTATTGGTGGTCCTGATCACAAAAGGTCCGAGAAATTAAGAGGGATGCTGTTATGCTTTTCCAACTCATTTAGTCCTCAGTATCAGGAATCCCAGGGCCTGAAGGTCAACTACCCTAAGTGATTTCTTTCTTGGGAGCTCTTCAAATCGGTGAGCAAGTCACAAATGTACCCAGCCACAAGCAATGCACACTGCAGACACAGTAAGGCCAGGTGTGGGGTGTGCCTGTGGGGAAAGGCTGGCAGCACGGTTTTACTCCGTGCAATTTCAGTAGCAGTGAGGTAAATTCATCCTTTCATTCACAGGCTCTGCTGGTTTTGTCTATACCGTGCAATTTCATATAGAAGTTCATGTCTTGTTTCTCACATTTAATCTCAGCTAGTGCCTGTGCATAGAAGCAGGAACATCCTGCATCCCCTTATCACAGCTGAGAGCAGTGAGGAGTCAGGTTAGTCCAGCTCTGACTGGGGTGGCAAGGTTGTAACACATCATTACTTCACATCTTCCCTTTTTCCTGCCCAAGTAGTTTATTCTGTCACCAAATGTATTCTGCTCTTTAAGTACCACACCGGGGTTGTTCAAATCTCTGATCCCATCTCTGCTTCTCCTGCCTCTCCTAAAATTCTCGCAGAAGAGGACAGAAAATGCAACGGGTCACAATCTTGGCTTCCTCTGAGAACAAGTGTCTTACCTGAAACTCCACCTCCCAAATGAGTAAAGGAGAGGAAAGGACTATAACTTGTCAGTCAGAGAGGAATTTCCCCCTTCCCAGAGAGATTCCTGTTCTGACAGACCAACTCAATGGCAAGATATTTAAATTTTCCAGCTTGCAACAGGGAAGCCTTTCAGCATTCATACCCTTTATGCACCCGTGTTGATCACCTCAGAATCATCTCAGCTACAAGATTCAAACAATGTGTTTTGATCCCTCTCAATTCCAACATCTTACTATGGCCAAAAGATCAAAATGTTACTTTCCATATATAATGCATTCATTCTTCACATCCCCATGAATCATAGATGATGCTGGGCTAATAGCCTCTGTTGGAACTGTAAGATTGAAATCAGGCAGTCTGTGGGAGGAAAGGTTGCAGGATCAAGTATATTACTCTCAAATGATTTCAAAATGGCTCCGCCAGGTCAATTATTGCAAGCTATTACAGTTACTTGTCTCCTGTGTTCATTTAGATCGAGTGCAAAGCCTCATTTAAATTATAGATTTGAACATCACGTTAGTTACAGACTCTATAGAGAATTAATGACATACCACAATGCTTAGGTATATGAGTTATTTTCCGTTCATGTATAAAAAGAAAAGAAATAAGGAATCATCTAAGAGTTATGCTACTCAGCATCTTTAGCAAACAGATATTCCTCTTTGGGATGCTATATTAGTGTGTACTTTTCCCATTTGAAAACCAGACAGGACACACAATTCAACACTTAAAATATATCTGAATCCCTAGTTGAAGGATATTGCAGTCAATCTGACAAAGTGAAACAAACCCGATAATTACTTCCTGATAGTCTATTAAATGGCAAACATGAGATTGTAAAGGAACTGTCTGGTATGGCATAAACAACAGTTCTGACCAATTAAAAATGTATATTACCAAGACACAGACTTTCATGTGATGGAATAACTTTAGTGGGTTTCTATCAAAGTCTGTCTCAATAGAGATCTGATCAGAGACAGAGATCTGATGAAACTAGACAGAGAAGTATCATGAGCATCCAGTGCCAAGATAGACATTGCAAACATCAAGAACAACAAATATTAATTAGATGTCCATAATGAAATTTCAGCATTTTGCAGCCTTATATAGGTTGAACTTCAATACTGTCAAATTGCATTTCTAGCATCATCTTCCTTTTCACTTGCACTCTTTTGATGATATCTCTAACTTTCAAGCATGGTGATTTTTCTCAAATGCTCTTCCAGCTAGTCAGTAGGGAAGACATCAGATCAGAGACAGAGAATTTGGATGATATATTTTAAAGTATGTATTTTAAGGTAGCAGCTGACTGTTCTGCGGCTTGGCATTTCCCATCAACTGACATATTTCTCTTAAAAAATATTATGAACTGAAAGAATAACAAAAACCCAACATGTCAAAAGAACTAATTCTGATCTTGCCTTCAGCTTGACCTTGACTTCAGTGCAAGGTACCCAAATTCTCTGGCTGCTCCATGCCCTCTGGCCTTGCTCCACTGAGCACACTGTTCTTGCTGGCAGTATCACTCTCCTCTGCATTCTTGGCAAACAGTCAGACATGATTCTGCTTCCCTTCCTCACTCAGACACACTCTCAGAGGTGACACAAACCTCCTGCAGGGTACTGGACTTCTGGATAGAGATAATTATTGATGTTTCACTGAGATCAGGGTGGGGAAGGTTACTAATGTATTAGGGGAGTGATGTGAGGCTGTCTGAAGGACAGAGAGGTGAGATCAAATTTTACTGCTATAAAGGATCACAGGTTTTGGAAGAGTTTTTCCTTTTCAGGGATAACCAGAACCACACATTCACTAGCATTACTTTTGAAGAAAACCAGTCCTCTGCTTTTGTTATAAACTAAGACAAACCTACAATTTTTAGAGCATTAATGTAACCTTACCTAAAATCTAACAGCTCCATGGGAAGGACTAGGGACTAATAGCTAATCAATACACATTTCCAAATCTGGAATACAAAATATGTGATACAGAAATACCTTGCAGTTACGTTGGATTCACTGATGCAGGTGTAAATATATCTAACCAGGAAGAGTCTAATTGATGAATTTGGAAACCATGATAGAGATTACTGAGGGACTGGGATAGGGGGATAGTGTGGGCTAGGGACTTCCAAGGGATCTGTTTCTCATAAACCTTCTTGTAACCCTTTCTGCATACATATAGCACCACAAAAAAAAAAATGGATCAAATAAGTTTCTCTGTCATTTTAGAAGTTTTGTAATGGTGATTTTTTTGGGGCTGTCTAACCTCAATAAAGGATTGCATAACTTGCTCCCTTCCTCCATTTCAATATCTGGTGTATTTTATCTTACAGTGTTCTGATGTGGCTTTGTTAATGCTGTAAATATAGAGATGGAGGCACACTTTCTCAAGCTATATTTGTGAAATCTCAACTGAGACTTTCTCAAAGGATCAAATGCCACTCAGCAGCGGGGGAGACCTGACCCTGCTAGAGCTGGAAGGCAGCAGGAAAACTTGGGAGATGGGGAAAGTCCCAGATGCACCCAATTAAAATTCATCCACTCTCTGAAGGGAAAGCTGACATAAACTTTTCTCTGAAGGGAATTATCCTCTCTTGGGATCCTGCATCCTCAATTCTAGGGCTTCCAGGCTGAAGAAATAAATGTTGCCTGCCAATATAACTGAGATTTGCTAAGCACTCTGCAAATGTTACTAATTTTGCCTTGTCAAAATCGGTACTTCAGAATAACATGAAAGTTGTCCAGCTCACATCAGTCAGCCTATCGATGAGTAATGACAGCGTGGAGGAGTAAACCCTGAAGATTAAGGACCTAGCATTGCCTGATGATTTTTCTTCTCTTACAGTTTTGAAACTGATATTGACTCCAAGAGGAATTAAAAAAAACCACCCAAACAAACCCAAACAAAATCGATTTTATTTAGTATTTACATATTAAGTTTTTGTTTCAACCACTTGCAAAAAAAAATTCTCACCTAGGATATTTAATTTGCTTCCTTATATTACCATTTTTTTCCATGCAAGACTAAAAATGGAAGCAACTGTCATATGAAGACAAAATACCAGTAAAGGTACCTCAGTTCTACAACAAACTGCAATTAGGTGTTCTGAAAAATATTGCACCTCCCAGTGGCACCAGAAAGAGGTGGGACACATGGGACCTGAGACCTCAACTGCTCCTCAACCATTTTATTTAGTGCTTTGAATCTCTGACAGGCTGACTAGAAGTTTAAAGAACTTAATATTCTCTCTCAACACAATTGCAGCTGTGTAACTCTCGTTAAATGCTAAAGAAAAACTACTTTTCTTTGACCATAATTCAGTTGTCAATTAATTCAAAGTCTATGACCTTCCTTTCAAAATACCTTCTAATATTTAGTCACTGCTCTTCACAATGAGAATTTTCCCTTGTCTTTAAAATGAGTGAAACTTGTTCCCACTTAAGAGGAAATGTTACTAGAAACTTCATTTTCTTTCTAAGAACTTGGACATGCTAAAATACACATACAAAGTTGTAAATATTTGTTTGTTGGTGTTATTTAACATGTTAAATCTCACTTTCAGTAATCAGGTTAAGCTACTTGAATTTGAAGGAAGACTATGGGTAGAGAAGTGGGTAGATGATAGCATGAAGCACAGTTACTGATGGCTTAAGATGTCCAATGCATCCTATTTTAAAATAATCTTTAATTACTTAAAGATTTTGTAAATCTTTAACCATTTATCGTAAAACTAACATGCTGGATGTTTGCCATACTAAATGAGCTGAGGAATTCTATTAAATAAAACCATGCAATTAACACGTATCTCAATTCACACAAAAAAGACTGGACTACAGTCGGTAATGCAGCCTAAATTTTGGTGTTTCCCATCTGCTTAATGTTTTTATTATTTTAATGCATTTATCTTGGACACAATTGTAAATTTAAGAGCTGTGTAAGTTTTGTAAGAGCTTTCAGGGACATATCTTCTACCTGAATCTTACAAGGAACTGAAACTAATTTGGGGATTGGTGTTGTGCAGAATCTGCACTGAGACTTTACTGCAAATGGGCAGCACAGGGCCCAGGGTGCAGAGTGGAGAACACAACAAGGCTTAGGGGCATTTTCTAATTTTGTTAAGGGGTAGAGTTCATTGAATTAAAAGAAAACTGGCTTATGGAAAGTGGCTTCTCCCCCACAGCACAGTTTCCCAAGAAGTGTGTGGGATTGCAGCAGGCACCCAAGCTCCCCAAGCGCCTGTGGACTCAGGACCATGCTGGAAGCTCCCAGTCAACACCACGACTCCTGGGACAGCCCTCAGCTCCTTAGAAATAAACAAGGTGCTCCCTCAAAGTGAAAATGAAACAGAAACTTTTTTCCTAGAAGTAGAATTATTAAAAACCTGTTAGTAGTTTTTCTGAAGACTTCTGATTTTCCTTAAAGTTGCAGTAAATAATGGAAAAAATAAATTTCTAGATTACAGGATAACACAGCACTGCAAAAAGACCCCAAACATTTGATAATTACAAGGCACTAAAAAGGTGCACAGTGATGAAACAGGAGTGGAAGGTATCTCTCTTTCTAAGCCCTGGGCATGTGCCATGAGAGACAGTTTTATTGCCCTCAAGAGGCATACAGAACCACAGAATCATAGAATTGTTTAAGCTGGAAAAGACCTTTAAAATCATCAAGTCCAACCATTAGCCCAGAACTTCCAAGTTCACCACTAAATCATGTCCCTAAGCACCACACCTACATGTCTTTTAAGCAACTTCAGTGATACCGCTCAAAATTAATATGTCAAAAAAAATATTACAAAAAGAAGAGAAGAAAGCAATGTGAGAATATTCTAAAAACACCAAGAATAATATATGGATTTTCTTGTAAATGTATAAATTTTACATTACACTCTAACACCTATAGACGGTTTTTCTGCTTTTTAATTTGATTTTACAAAAATTATTTCTTATTGTTTATATAAATAGAGTTGTACAAAAGGAACATGCATACAGTGAGGAAGATGCAGTTCATACCACACTGAACTTTGGCATACATGACTCAGTGGAAATTATGATTTTTATTTTCTCTTCTAACTGTGGTTTTAGTCTCCTAAATTACAATTTCAGGCAACATATTACCATTATCTTTTGCTGAGTGTATTAATGAAGACTGTAGGACATGATACAGCAAGTTCACCAAAGCAGAACAGTAAGTCACCTGTAATGCATTTACTTAAGTATTTTTTCTTTATTATTGACAACATGACATACCACCTAGTGTTGTTAACAATCACAGTGAAAAACTAGATAGGATTTGTTTTCCATTTCCAGTTATTTATTTCTCAGGAAGACTCTACCTCCAGCATTTTTAACAAATACACATTTTTCTTAAATACACTGAATTCTTCTCTAAGGAGTCTAGTGTGTGTGCTTTAAAATCTATTAATTCAGGCCTATCCAAAGCAAAAGTGCAGATGGAAAACTTTCCGGTTTTGATGTCTGCCTGAAACAGAGATGATTATAATGCTGAAAAAATTCTGGTTTGTTGTGATGTGTAACTAACCTAGAAGCATTGGTTATGAAACACCCCATATGTCTAAGCATGGAGAGCTAGGTCCACAAAGCAGAATTTGAGGAAACACGTAGTTCAGTGCTACAGGATCCAATACTGTGTGTACAGTGCTTGGAGCAGAATGCACAATGTGATTTAAACACCTTGTATTATCAATATATTCTTACTCAATGTTCACTGAACATTCCAAGGTGCTCTGCCCTAGAGAGAAAATCCAAACAGCAAGAACCACCCTCTGTCTGCTTTCTCTGTACAGCTCAAAACAGTAGAACTATAGCAGTGTCTCAAAAATGGAATTTTCATGCAGAATTGAACTAGCTCACAAAAAAAATAATCTATTATGCCACTTCTAATTAAACATAAAAATGTTAGAACTGCTAATTTTCAATCCCACAGTAAAAAGGTAAATTAGACATTTGGTAAAAAATCAGCATTTTTAACAGTACAATCAGGAACAAAAAATAAACTGAACAGTGTATTGCCCTGGTTTTATAAACTGAAATAACTATTTTTTAATTTTTACAACATCCTGAAAAAAACCCACAGAAATGCTCTTTTTTTGTGCTTTTTTATCCAAAAGAAAGCTTTTTCTGAACAAATGGATACATAAACATAAATGTTCTGTATCTATTAATCTGAGTATTTTTTCTTTCACTATGATAAAGGTCTTTGTGTTGCTGAATTGATAAAGAAAAAAAAAACAAACCAGAAAAACCCCAATGGATTAAAAAACCCCTATCGAATTAGCTGTTGAATTCATAGTAGTTTCTTGTGATTAGATAGGGTTTTTTTTCTACATCAAACCAACTCTGTAGATGAAAAAATATGATTAGTTTGTCAAGCTGCTAAAAAATCCTGAGCATTCATAGTTTCTATGAATTCTCCTAGTCCTTCAATACTCTGAATCACTACATTCTTGAACTGACCTACAAAAAAGTTATAGAAGTAATTTCTTCTACCTTGTAGACTCTGCAGATTTCTAATTTCAAAATCTAAAAAGAGCACTAGAAGAATCACAGTGGAAAGTTTAATTTTTTTGAACTGGAATAAGTTCTTCAACATTTTTGCTATAAATTTTCTTCTAGAAAGTATTAACAAAGAAGACAAGAGGACTTTCTCACTACTAAACTGTCCTTTATACAGTTCCTGTCCATCATCTTCCTTAGCACTACTGGATCCCGGCCTTTCCCCTAGGACTTTAGCAACTTGATTAGATTTGGGGTTCTGAGGCTGCAGAGGAAAAGGACATCTATCACCTCCAGACAGACTATGTAACATGTATTTTAATGTCACCAAAGCTAAATGTGGAGTGCAATCCATAGTTCAACAGCAGCTACACAGAGGAATGGATTAATTTTTTAGATAGAAGAAACAGAAAAAGTGGTAAACAAGAGAAAATTATTTTAAGAATAATGCTGCTTTGCTTATTTTAAAAACACTGACAGCACAAGCATTTAGAAACACTTTCTGTAATTCTTCTCTACTGTCTTTTATTACAGTCTGCATTTTGTTTCATCTAAGTGAAATTTCTAGAGGAAATTGTAAAGGGGTACCTTATACTTATCAAGGCTTCCTTGATGAAGATGAAATCTAAAGGACTGTAAGAAGTTTTGATTCTAAATACCAAAAATATTTAAAGAATCCAAGGGATTACTTAAAAGTTCTATAAAATTAACTGAAAAGACTATGAATACACTATGTATGAATATAATTTTTTCCTAAATCTAGTAGCAGGAAAGTGTATTTGCCACATGTAACTATTATGGTGATCATTTTGATCATTATTAGTTATAATTTTGGTATGAATCAGTGGCTGTATATTAGGGGTGAATGAGATACAAATCATATTCTCCTAATGCCCACGTTCCTGTCTGAAACGAGATTGTTTCAATGAAGTTTGTGTTTCCTAGATTGTCAGAAGCTAATGGAAGAAAGTTAGATCCATTGTAAGTGTTGGATGACTGTAGTATAAAGCTGGCCAAGAGGTAATTTAGAACAAGTTGATCTCAGGTCCCACTACTGTTCTCTGCTTATCTGGATTCACTTCTTTCTTTTGGACAGGCTATGTTTGTTTAGCCACCTCTCCATCCCATTTTCTTCCATCCCATTTTCCTCCATTTCATTCTCTTTAATAGGAGAGTGGAATTATGTGTCAAGGGTAAGAGGAAATATATCTTAATTTAGATTTATTAATTACCAATTATTTCAGATGTCTTACCATCAGGATTTCTTGATCTTTATTGAGGTAAGCAACAGGGAGAGAAATGCACCATATTACTGATCTCGTGATTTTCTTTGCAGTCCACATAAGGAAAGCAGGCAGGATCCACTTAGACTGCCAGAAACTGTATGGATGCTATTTCCAGTGTAAATGCAACCAGTCAATCCATGACAAATTCGAGTTCACAGAAGAGAGCAGGGAGATAGACTCATGTATATCCAGTCAGGTTAGGACAAAGAGGGAGGTTCAAAGCTGCTCTCTCTGTTGAAGGCTTAAAACTGCTGTATCAGAGATGTAGTGGGTGCCACATAATGAATGAAATGAATGTCAAGTGGTTTAGACCATTTGGGGCACATGGAAACCTTCCAAGAGGAGAACTAATAGACATATTATTTCTTATGGTGTATTAAATTTGCTGGCAATAAATACTAATTCCACCTTTTCCCACTAGGAGGAATAGAAAAACTCTAGCATTTAAAGAGAAACGTTTTTTTAATGTAGCCATAGTGAAGCTTATTTTTGTGGCTCATGAAGAAAAAAAATGAATACAAGGTGAAGGAATATTCTGTATTTGTGATAAGAAAAATCTACTCCTGACTGCACTGCAGATGAAATACAGAGGACTTCTGATGATGATTTCAGCAGGAGCATAGCAGTTCTTCATCTGGAATTCTGCCAGTCCCTAGAAAATATTTGGTATCTGAAAAAACCCAACAAGGTGAAGGGTGACAGTTTCAGGAGCACAGTTACAGAATCAGAAGTAACTGTGAACAGTCCCCATCTGTGTCAGTGAAAGGAATAATCACATTTCAACAGAAACTTCCTTGCTAGGCTTTGTTCAAAGAATAAAAGCTGTCAGCATTATGGCATACCAGTAACAAAAAGAAAAAACTGACACGAAAAGCACAAATTTGACAGAAATGGTGTGTCTATAGTTCCTGCTGACAGCACTTGCCTCTATTTTCAATGAGAAAATTGAAAAGTTTCCATTTCATTTAGAAAAAGGTCAGAATTATACAAAACAGAGGATGAGAAAGTTCTCGTAATCAATGAAACAGGTCTACCTCCCTAGCATAAGCTTCAGTCTATTGACTCTTGAATGAGATTGCAATAGAAACCTACTGCATTGGGCTTTTATGTATCATCCTGGGAATCCCTCCAAGACCCAGGAATCACTTGTGTAGGAGTCTGCATAATTAAACTCTCATTTCTGCCCCCCTCTAGCAGCTGCAGTTTGTGGGGTCTTTCCAGCCCCAGCCCATAGGGAGACTCTGGCTTTTGGGTTAATACTGTGTCCCCTGGTTGCTCATATCTGACTTTACACAAGTCTGCTGTAATCTGGGAAAGGGGAGTCACAAGACTATGGAGAGCTGTGATACAAGATTATGAATGCATTTATATATTGCATTCTGATTTCAGTTTCTGGTTCCAGATGAAGCCAAATAGTTGATTCCATATTGCACGTCACTCACTTTTTACTATCTTAAAAGACATCTAGACTCTCATAGATTATTTTTACTTCATCTTTTATAAACTGGAGTAGAAAGAATAAGGCACCATGTCTACTTTTCTGTATCTGAAGTACAGGAGTCCTGTTTGGCTTAGACTAAATCAAGAAAAAGGCCATGGCAGACACATAGGTGATTTTTGATTACCTGTGCTTGGCACAGTGCAAATGTGCATCAAGGCAATACTAATTACCACTGAGACATAAAAACTCCACTGCTTTTCTTATTGTAATCCCAAAGGCAAATTGTTCATAAATAATACTTGAGGTTAATACAACTATGCAAATGTCTATACAAATATTTAATCAACCACCAATTCAACTACCAAATAAAGGCAGCTACCACTACTTAGGCTCTATAGGAGACTTTCCCTTGAAAGTAATATTTTCATTAGACTTTAATACATAGATATAATTAATGGATAGCTATCACAGCTGCTCTATTTAGTGATTCACTAAAAGACGTCTGAAAAATAAAATGTATTGTAAAAATGCCAGCCGCAAGTGGCAAACTGGAAAAATGACACGTTAAATTATGAAATGAAAAATAATGGACCGTGCATTGCAATATGCATTCAGATGAACATTAAGTTACTGAATTAGTGTTCATTGTGATAAAGAAGCTGGTACAAAAGGTTTGGTCTTCAAAACTCTCTGTACTTCATGGTCACAAGTTTTGAGGATAGGTCTGTACTGCAAGTCTAGGTCAGAGCCGACAAAACATGTCCTGTCTGTCCACTTAATAAAACTCTTTCCCTTATGCCAGGATGCCTTTTTCAATCATCTGAGTAAGTTCTTTCTCTCAGGAAGGTGAAACCATGCCAAACTCAGGGAAAGTCTGAGTTGTATTTTAGATACTCTCCAGAGAATAAAGCAATGGGTGCTCCTGGGGAGCTAAGCAGAAACTCAAGGTGCAGTCAAATGTTTGCTTAAGCACCAGCTTTAGACACAATTCTGCTGGATAATAATTTCCTTCATACAGGTGCTAAGTTTACCAAGTTAATTATCACAATCTTTAGCAGGAAATAGGATGGATTGCACCATCAGGAACAGGTGAATAACAGCTTAGAAAGCTGCTTATCTCTGCTGTTCATCCACTGAAGTAAAATAATGTAGTAGAAACATGCAAAATGGCTGTGCAAGCACTTAAAGTCAAATTTCAGTGCTAAAATATAAAACTAACTTGTTTTTATCTTCAACTAAATTTGCAGTTCGTGTTCTCAGCTGAGAGGAGGTGATTGAAAGCTGATCATTTAATGAGTAGCCCAAAAGTAAGTGACAATCACAAGGTTGAAATTGCTGAATAGTGAATCTATTTGTAGTACTAAAAAGATTTTGGAGCTGCTTTCTACTGCTAAGTCCACCCAAAGTCTCCGTCTGACAATAGTCATGAGGTGTATTTTGGAATTGCAATCACAGAAGCATGTGTGGGCTCAGACTGCTCCTTGGGCTGTGAGGAAGTTCATGTAAGAGACTTCAGATTGCTGATACACATGAGCTTAAGGTAGGACTAGATGGTTAGAACTAGCTAGAGTTTAGGACTAGACAGCAGAGTAAATCTGCCCAGAAAAAGACTATGGTGCCTGCAGAATCAAATCAATGCAAAAAAAAAATAAAGCAAGAATATAATACAGACATAACTTCCCCATCCACCTTAGATTACATAGCAAATTTACACAAATATTACTGTATTGATTATCAGCATCATAACAGAAAATGTTTAATTTAACATTTGGTCGCGTCATTACATAATAGTCAAAGAGGTGACTGTTGCCAATTGCCAAACACTAAATTTATATTTATATTATTAATTTTATATAATAATACTGTTCTGCAGCAGATAGCTTTTATTTTTGCCTTCAGTGCCTGAACAGTAGATTCTAAAAAGATGGTGGATTTCTGAACTAATATTTAAAACTTCTAAGATGATATGTGCTTTTTAATAGTGATGATTTCAAAAAGGCATTTTAAACAAATAAAAGGAACTGATAAGGATAATCTTTATATACCAGTGCATTAATATATTTATTGATAGAACAAGAGCAAGACTAGACCATAGGTTTTCTTCTCTTGGAGGGTGATAATCCTGAAATTAGAGTATGTATCCTGATAAACAATGGTAAAGTTTTTGTTAGATTTACAAAATCTAAACCCAAAACATTTTCTTGAAATGATAGAACAGGAAGCCAGCAGAACTAAAATCACCTTTCAGGTTTTCCTTTGGTCCACTGAGTGGAAGTTGACTCGACATGTCCAACACTGTGAACATGCAGCCACCTTGCCTACAGAAGGATTTTACAGCTATCTGTGTAGTGAAGACATCCTTTGTCTGAGGAGCATGATGAGAAAAAAATCCAACCAGGATCTAGGGGGAAAAGTAATCACTGAGAGAACAGAACAATTTCCATAGAGACAAAAGCACAAAAGGCAGAGCAATGACATCTGCAATTCCCTGTACCTCACTGGTATGTGCCTGGGCAGTGGCACCTGCCTGCAGAAACACAAAGGCTGGCTACAGAATTAGGGACTTAGAGTTTGGATAAACTCCAAAGAAAGAGGGATGATGGGCAAAGGCCTAATTAAAAGACATACAGGCAGAAAGAGGAGTTTAACCAATAAAAGAAACATTAAGGAAGCAAATAGAAGTTACTAAAAAGGAAAAATGCAGGAGAAAATAGGCATGGCTTATGACACACAGCAAAAAATATATAAAGGTTAAATTGTTATAAAAAGAGGGAATTAGAGCAGAATTTAATAAATTATATATATATAAAAATCACAGTTTCTTTCTCATTCTGTCTAAGATTTTTCTAATTAGCTCAGAATTTGTGACATTCAGTTTTGTGCTTTTAGTGACATATTTATAGTGGGTTTATCTGGGATATTATGTGGTGCAAATACTAAATAAGCACGATTGTAATTGGTTAACAGCCCAAATGCCATCAAACATGGAGCTTTGGACACAATGACATGATGCAGATTAGCATATACCTGTTACATACTAATTCATCATTAGTGGTCAATCTGCAAATATTTCAGCAGTCACCACTGAGGAAGATAAAGAACATGGTGTATAGATTTTCCTTCTCTAAACAGGGGCCTGGGTAAAGTCCATGACAGATAATCTGTGATGTAGGACCGCATAGCTTACTCCTGAATTAACAACATCTTTAAAGTTTGATACAGAGAAAGTCCATATCTGCAGAGCTATCAGTCTGACATCTTTAGCATCTGCTAAGATCACTTAAAGGATGGTGAGGGAAAGAGAGGTGGAAAAGGAAGTAGGATAAATAGAAATGAGGTAAAGTAGGGTTATGAGGATGATAAACAGTTTAAGAGTTGAAGTAGCCTTCTAGTCTTAAGGAAGAAAAGTTGGGCTTTTTATACTCATTAAATTACCTCAAAAAAGACAGGTTTAAACCCCACTTCTGAAGATGTATCTAATAATACTTAAAGAGAAAAAATATCCTAATAAATCCACGACTAAGAGTATCCGTAGGCACATAAAACTGTTAAAGCTGCAAAATCCTCTTAAAACAGCCCCAAACTAGACATATTAATAGCATGATGTAGTGCCCTTGTTGTTCCTGTAACCTTGTGATTGCAGTGCCATTGCCAGAGTGTAAGCAAAGGGAGCTATAAACTTCTCCATGTTGAATAAATTTTACGTTCTCACTTACTGTGGGGATTTCCTAGTCTGAAATCTGCAGGATACAGGTGACCTGGTGTTGAGCACAGGGCGGCTGAGCCTGCTCTGTTCTGTGTGGCTGTGCTGGCAGCACTCAAACCTGGATGTTCAGAGCTGGGCACAGCATCCCGCTTCTACAGTGCAGTGAGAACTCACAATGACAGATCACTTCAGGGAAACATGAGTCCCTCTTGAGCGAGGCAGCCCACACCAACAATACCAAAAGGAGCTCTGCTTTTCCACGTCCTCAGTGTGGGAGTAGTGAAGGTTACTGAAGATGGAATCTAGAGTACATCCTTATGAAAATACCTACTGAAGGACAACTGAGAGGTGAGAGAAAAAGGACGGTTGGGATTAATCAGGAGGTACTTCTCAAAAGACAGCCAAGATGGAATGGGAGCTGCTCCCCACATCACTGAAGTGCAAACAGGGACTTACTTTTAAGTACAAATATAGCTGAGATGTGTCCTTTAGGCTTGGAGAACACAGCCAGTCTGAAACATGGGAAATCTATTGCTTTTTCCTATTTTAACTACACCTCCTCTTCAGTAGTCAGCACTTCTACCTTGGAAGAGCACCAGCACCTCTATGCCAACTTTCAATGTGGTATATATTAAACCAATGGAGATAGGCATCTCCAGGAAATTGATTTTATAATGAAAGCAGTGCAGTGCTAACTGTAGTGGAACTCCAGAATGGCATTCAAAGTGATAACAAATAACTCAATTTTAAGCCCAGTAATGACAGAGCATTTAACACTAATAATTCCAGTACTCAGTAGACTATGTTGTATCTTTGTTTTGCCTTGCCTTGCCAGGGGAGGGAGTGGGAATCAGCGAATCCTCAGAATCCAATTTACAGGCAAAAGGGGTAGTACCTGGGATACAGAGAAAAACAAAACAGGCAAAAGCTCCTCAAACAGCAACCACCACAGCAGTTCTGTGCAGAATAGACAGTGGGCTCTAACAGAGGCATTGCAAAACCACTTACAAATCTCACCTTCCACAAAATGGAAATTAGAACTGCACTTTCTGGTTCTTAAGACAGTATGTTTGAAGCTCCTGTAAAAGCATTTTCTCAAAATGTGTTATTAAGCTTTGTCCATCTATGCTAACTAGTAACTTGGCAAATCAATTTGAAGATTTCAGTGAAGGTTTTGGTGCCAGAATGTGCTACTCATGGTTAGGTGATGTAAGCTCTCTTAAAGGGTTAATGAATAAGATTCACAAGGCTAAATGAAAGCTCTGTTTTCTCATCACAGATTTAGCAATTTAACTGGAATAATTAAAAATATGACATTTTTTGAAATCACAATACTTTGGGCTTCACTACAAATATCTGTGTTCCTATAATAGTCCAAAATCTATAGGTCAAATTAGATTTTTAAAAGAGATCAGTTTTCTCTTTTTCATTTTGGCTCAGTTAACCTTTGTAACATACAAAGCAAAAAGACAGAAAATAATAAAATGCTTCATTCAGCCTGTAAATATTGTAAGTTGCTTTTATAATTTTTTTTTAGCCTTTCTTCATGAAACTGTAAACAAGCTGATGTGCTGATAAAGTACGGTTCTATACATATATGTGCAATGGACCATTTCCCATTAAGGTCAGAGAATTTACTAATATTTTTTCCTTTAGAAAGATATTAGCTAGCAAAATTCAATAAATTATAAGACCATTCCAATATGCATTTAATGTTTATATTATGTTTTTAGCAGGCTGACTTTAAATAAGATATGAGCAGGTCTTTGAATTTGGATAACTAAAGATTCCACTTTGTCATTCCTAATGTCTCACAAAGGGCACTATAATTTGAAAAGAACATTCTTATATCTTTGAAGGAAAAGAAACAAACCCATTGTCTCGATGTACATAGTTTTTTTTTCTGGTTATTTTTACAATTTAAGAGTGTCATTGGTTTATGTAATATTTGAGAATTGTTATGCAGTCCTCCACTTTCAAATTTCCATATAATAGAATAATGCTGCAATAATTCACATTTCATGTAGTATAGAAGAGTATTTTCCTTGCATTCATACACTAAAGAAATGTACCTAAATATATCAAAGAAATATGTCTGTCACTGTGAACTGTCATAGATCTTTTTTGGGGGGTTGGATCATATTTGAGTTAGTGCATTTCAAATTTGTTATTGAAAATAAAAGCCTTCTGGTTTATTTCCTTCAAACAAATCTTGATTTAAGGTCAACATCACAAGATAATGCTTTGTTTAGAGAGTTCCCCGCTGCAATGCTGAGTTTTGGTAGGATCAGACAGGCTGTGCCCTCAGCCATTTGGGAATCCCCAACTAGTAATTTGGCTTACAAGCCATTCTATTCATGCCTCAAATCAATGGTCTCTTTTTTCCCAGGCTAATGACAACCTCATGAAGCAGTATTTCTCTCATGTCTCTCAGAAAAAAACAATTAGCCATAGCTACAAAAGCCATTGACACAAATAGATTATCAAATTGGTTTTGTGACCTAAAGCTGTGGATCCAAAAGGTGTCATAAATAACTTCACTGTTAAACCATTCTGATATTAGATTTACTAGGAGACAGGATAGTAAAAGCAGTTATAATATAAAGAGCAGGGCTTGATTCTGAGAGATGCAGACCAGCTGCAGCATCCATTGACTCCGCTGAAAATTCTGCAGGTCTGTCCTTCTCTCAGTTCTGCATGTCATGTCTCTGTATTCCTAGTCAGCATCAGGAAGAGTGGGTACAAATGGCACTTTCAATACACCTACCTCATAAAAACATCAATCTAATACTTAACAGAGCTGTGTATCTTTCCTTAGCAAATCTGTTTCGTCAGCCTCTCCTGGATCTTGCGTTTGAAGCATTTACTTATACTGAGACTGTATAAAACCTTCTGGGAAACTCAACCCAAAAGCTTCTGTTGGGCATGAAATGAGTCCTTTTTAGATTCTGAGCAAATAAATACTCTATTAGTGTTTCATAAAGCTGATATAGAAAAATAAGTACATCTAGTACTCATACTTCATTTATTTTTATGTCCATATTGTATAAATAGATGTGTGTAGACATATATTTCTCTTATAACACTTGTAAACTTTGTAAATAATGAACTTTTACAGATTTCACACTAATCAAATTACTTCTTGCTAATAGGTACCCATGGAGGTTGCTCCCCAGGTTTTCTAATTTTGCTCATTATGTTCTCTAATTTTTCCAGAGAGACAACTCAAGCAACTATTTGATATACAACGGCTGTACCCAGCTGGCATTCACTTGAGCAGTTGCTTTGATACAGCATCACATGATGATACTCATTACTTCAGATAAATTATTCAGAAACTCCCAGATGCAGTGTCCTGCAGTTTACCAAGCTATAGGAGAGTTTCACTAAACTGTGATGCTTGTAAATCACAAATGAATCTGAATTTCTGAGCATTATATACTCCTAAAAAGCCAAAATAAACCACGTACTGGGTCACCAAGTTGCAATTAAACATTAGCATTATTTCTCACGAAGTTCCTTTAATGCAAAGTTTTCTTTTTATTTTTCTTTTTCCATTTCTCAGTGTTGCTTAATGTTACTTAGGAGATATTACACAGTAGCAAAATCTTATAAAGCTACAAGATTTATTTCCTGTAATTCTTAAACTGTTTAATCTTGAAGAACAATTTAACATTTTTAATATTACTACAATATTCATGCTTCACATTTCCAAATTTGGATGAAGTTAGTTTAAATTTAGCCCCAGTTTTTTATCTTTTCAATCAAGTTCTTCAGAGTTCTCAGACGAATAGATAATACCCAGGAAAACTATTTTTAAAATTAAAAATTTTGTGTGTGTATGTGTATATATAGATAAAACCACCAAAATTTCCCCTTTACTTGTAGTTCTTAATCAGACACAGTCCTGACTCAGGGCTCTGTCACAGAACAACCATACTGCCTTTAAGAACAAAACACCTAGTAGATTCTAGAAAATATACTCAAAGCAACAAAGTGAAGCCTGTAGCCTTTTGCCTAGTGAATCTGGCTGTTGTCCACCTCCTACAGAGCTCTTCAGTAGCGTAGCATCAACAGAAGTTGCAGGGCAATGGAGATAAAGGACAAGTGTGAAAGGCTTATTGTGTCTTGCGAAAGAAAAGGAAGGTGATGGCTGTTGTTGCTTTGTCAGGTCAATTTCGCCAGAGATCCCACACTAAATAAATTTCTTTGTCAATCCCCCAACCTGGTTAGATGCCTCAGGACTATAAAGGAGAAGGCTTTTCCTGGAGCTTGCCAAGACTGAAGTGGGAAGCATCTAACCTACTTCAAAGACCTCCATATCACTCTCATTCAGGGTCAATCCCCAGTGACTCCCTTTACATGCCTGGGAGGACTAGGTTGTCAGAAGGAAAATCCACCTGATTTAGCATAAAGGGTAAGGGTGAGCCGAAACATCCTTTGAAGGGTCTACAGATACAGAGAGTCCATGTCTAGCTCTGGATTTCAATATCCCACTTTTCCATTGGTAAGCTGGTCCAGCTGGTTTAATTTCTGTGGAGTAATTAAATTCGGCTATTTAAACTGAGCTGCTGTTACCATGTATTCCTAAAGCCTTCATTTCAGAAACAAGATGATTGTATTAACTCTCTTTCTGGCTTTTCTAGCATGGTTTTACTCCATTTTACGGGTGGATAAAATTATGCAAATAATTATCTTAAGGGATCAAGCAAAAAGAAGGTAAATAAAAATTGTCATACATTCCCTCTCAAGATCTTGTAATTCTGAAGTCACTTTCCTGATTCTGAGATATTGATGAAAGACTCTGAAAGCTTATTCCAGATAATCACATTAAAACTCCTTGTGAGAACTTGAAGAACAATCTCATAATACTGTGTGTTAAAATTGATGATTAATTTTAATCTCCATAAATGCAAAGAAATGCACAAAGGGAAAAATAATGCTAACTGTGCATACACACACATAGGTAATGATGGGCTCTAAAGTAATTATCACCACTTTGGGAAAAGATCTTCAAGACACCAGCTTAAGCCCAGGGGTATTCAAAAAGCAAACAGAATGTTAGCAATCTCAGGGATGCTAAAACATAAAACACCATTATGCCATCAGCAGTGCAATCATGTTCCAAGTACTGTGTGTAGTTCTGGTCATTGAACCCAAAAAGCAGGTAGCAGAACCCACAGAGGTGCAGGGGGGAACAGGAAATGTCATCAGAGATGTGAAAAACCTGGTTTGCCAGTGGGAGATTTCATGGAGTAGGATTCTCCTCCTGGAAAAACATCACATAAATGGATATGATAATGGTATATGAAACCCTTCCCAGAGGCTGGAAAAGGTTAAATGGCCCTAAAAAGGAATTAGACTCATTTATAAAGGACAGTTAGAGCACAATGATCCTTAGACCACTGCCAGCCCAGAGATTCTATAAGAAGTAGGAAGGTGCAAGACGGACAAGATTATGTCTGCTTTGTTTCTCGTAGTCTTTCCTCAGCCATTTGCTCCAAGCAGTACTTAGAAACAGGACACAGGAAGACAGAGAGCTATTCTGAACCAGTAAAACAGATCTGATGCTCTTACTACGGCATCCTCACTATGTACAAAATAGGAATTTATCTTTATTCAGCACAAGATCCAACTTTCCTTCAGCTACCGAATCACAATAAAAAGACCCAGAATTGTTTCTAATTCAATTCTATAGTGCTAATGTAAAAAAAAAAAAATAACCCTAATTCACTTAATAAGGCACTATTTTTAAAAACAACTTGGAAAGTTGCTAAAATAGAAAGAAAACCATGTTTCATTTATCCAGGAATAAAAGCCGCTTTTCAAATTATTTTTTCTGGTCAAATATCACACATAAATTTAGACCAAAAAGACTTCTACAGTTCATAACCCAGTTACATAATAAAAGTTTTTGTAGGACGATACTTTCCAAGTTCATCCAGTCCATGAAAAATACCAACATTGAATATGCTTGAAAAAACTGCAATTTATAGAGTTGCTTTTAGACAATCCTAGAGCATTGTTCTGGTGCTGAAGGTTCAAAGGAGTTGTCTTCCCTTATCTTCCGAGAAAAAAAAATTATGTCAAAGCACTTTACAAAGAAAAACACAACTTTAAGCTATGATCAAGCCCATCACAGGAACAACATTCTGTAAAACTCAAGCTGAGGTAGCCATACATGATTTTAATTTTAACAATAGCAAGAAATTTCTTATCTGTCATCAGGGACTCTCATCACAGCATGACAAAAATCCACATTGTATGAACTATGCAGCCTAGAAACACCTGAACTCAGTTATCCTTTTAGTTCAACTGCTTTGATGAGCAATTCCCAAAGGCAATGTTTAAAATTTGCGGAGAAAATACATCTTCGGCATTAAACTCAAAGATTTACAGTGTTGGGAATACATTACACAGAAGGAGAAACTCAAGAAAAAATCCACAATTCTTTCACCCAGTTTAGAGCTTATCTTGCTTTGCTTGGTGTTGCAAAATTCTGTGCGTATGAATATGTAACCAAAGCTGAACCGGCATTTGGTTCCACATGATGTTTAAAAAATATAAGCTGGGACTCAGTTTTCAGAAGGATCAAATCCACAGTGGCACTATTTCAACTTCAAATTCAAGTCTGTACAAAATCTCATCTGATGGGCATTGAGTCATGTGAAAGGCAATGTACAACAGCAGAAGCTGAAGGGCAATATTCCCAGTTCAAACATCTCCTCTCAGTTGCACATGATACTAATGAATATCAATATTCCTCTTTTCTTACATAGGTCCCTACAGCAACATCAGTGGGAGATCTGCATACATAAGGACAGCAGAAAAGCAACACACAGAACCATCGACTCAGAAGTTATGGTGATTAGAATGGTAGAAACAGCCAGATCAGGTCAATGGGACATGAGATGAGCATGCCCTCACTACTGCCCCAAGTATTAAAACAACCACACTAATAACAGTGAATGCACTCTGAAGTATGTGTAAATTCACTACCTCTGCATAACACTGCCCACGCAACAGGAACTTACAGTACAATTAACTTTTTAATGCCAGCCTTCTTTTTGACGACACAGGTTTTCGTTTGCAAAGAAGGACATTACATAAATATCAGCTCCACCTTTTCATCAGACAAACATTTAAAATTTTTTCTTATTGATTTTTCAAAGCCTTCTGCATTTGTAACAACAATGTCTAACTTAATTACTATGTCAATAATGGAGCACATTAACTATCCCAGAAAATAAATGAGAATCTGCCATTATGTCTGTTTCTTAGATTATGAACTATGTAACAAAAAAATGTGGTAGACTGATAAAAAATATTCCAAAGGGAGAAAAAGTTACTACATTTTTGTGAACCTCAAGAACAAATGAAGGAAACACAAGCAGATCAGTAACTTAGAAATGACGACTGGCAGAGAAGTTTATCCAAGGAGGGGGAGGACTGGTGGCATTGATTTTGATTTTCTAAGTGTCCCGGTAATCATGAGAAGGCCAGCACTCATACAATTTGCTTATCAGTCATTAATTGCCACTGACTGCTGCTACAGTAATTCAAAAACAATTAGAAGTGAGAGAAGGAAAATGTATCACAAAGGCATAAACAATCCAGAATAAACACTGTGTGCACACAAAATTTAAATGGGGACTGCACTGCCACCAGAATAACATTGTTCTCTCTGGAAAGAATATTCAATAAGACATAATTACAATATTTGGTGTTGCATAAACAAAATCTCAAAAAGCACACTCCTCATCTGCGTAGGGAACCCTTCAAGTCAATCAATGATGGGAGCTTACACTGATAAAAAGGCAAATCCTCCTTCTTATAGATGTCATGTCTTTCCACCTAATCCTATGCTCTTCAGTGGATTTCAACAGAAGCCATTCAGTGGGTTTTAAAGAAGTCCCCTATCACCTTTCATTAACTGAGACTTTATTTGGGCTTCTTCAAACACATAATAAATCTGTAGGGCTCTTTCAAAATTAACCTAAAAAATCAGCAACAACAGGATTAGCTAGCTGTCCCCTTCTCTTGGAGTAGTGTCACTTATAATCTTACCAATGCTTAAGTAAGAGATTATAGTGTGTTTATTGATGTTTTTTATCCATAACAATTTATTCTTTTGCCTACCTAGTGATAGTGCAGATAGAATAAATTCTTCAGTTTCTTACTAAGGCAAATGTTCCTTAACCTCACATCTATATTTCTTACAGGATTATTTGCTTTTACTCCTTGCTAGACCAAATTCTACTGGTTTTAACTGGTTAATGTTGTAGATTCCATTTCACCTACCAAAACACAATAGAATTCAAGCTGGAAGTAATAAAATTTTAATGGAATACCATTTACTGAAATAGATCTAAGACTATATTTTTCTACCCAACATTACTTGTTCGCTTTATTTATAGAAATTTACATGTTAATAGATACATTGTAGCTACAATTGGGAATTTTTTAAACAAAAAATTGCTGTGTAAATTCTAGGAATCAGTGTAGCAAGCAGCAAGTAGGCAATATTGTTCTACTTTCATGATAATTTCACTAGACCAACAAAAGTCAAAACTACCATTTAATTTCTGAAAAATTAAACTCCACATTTAATGAATAATCTAAACTACTCAGCAAATGTCCAGACCAGACATCATAGGGTAGCATGAGAACAGAAAGATGGTGAGAAACTAAAGGTGTTATAATCCTTCAAGGATTTGAAAGAAAAGAGACAAGAAGGAGATAAACCACAGAAAGTTGAAATGACTTTAAAAGTTGTGAACAGATATTATATGTCATGTCTTTAAAAGCTGGGGAGACATACAATCTAAGGTCTTTCCATACCATTTTTCAGTGCTCATCAGAGAAACACTGTACAGTCTTGTACAACTAATGTAGAACTTGCAAATAAAGGTATATTCTTCAGTTGTGAAGAGAACAAAATAAATCACACAGTGGTGGGGACTATTGCCCAAGCAGAAATATAATGGCACAGAAAGTGACCACAGAGAACTGAGAGGTAAAAAACAGGGAAATAACTGTCTCTTTGAACAAAGTGAACCACCAGAAAAAAAATAGCAGGTTCAATGAATACTAATGGAGCTACAATTTGCAATAGCCTAATGGTCTCTGCTAAACCTACTGAAAAAGCAGTGATGGGACTGAAAGGTCTACAAAATCACCTGCCCTCCCAACGACCAATGATGGGAGACCTTTCCCACTTCCACAGCTGAACCAGAGAGATACTAAATGATTCTTCCAGTCCAGTGGAGAAAACCAGGGGATCAGTTCCAGAAAGAAACCCTCAAAAGGTGAACGTCTGAGTATACAAAATGTATCAGTCCCAAAATAGCTAAATCTGACTTTGTTCACCCTGTTTGCAATGGTGAAAACCTCTGAGAAAATGGCGTAAGTTGAAGATAAATTGGTGGTTGAGCAAACTGCTTAGTATGAAAAACATGAGCTCCATCTTGCAGGAGCAGTGGCAGACACTTTCAGATTCAGCACATGACCATAATGAATGGTGTAGTATTTCTAGAAGTGTTTAATTATGAAAGTGATATACAACTATTCTGGATGCTTTTTTAAATAGAAGGAACAGGGATCTCAGATATGGATTGAATGTTTCTATTTCTGTCATAAGAAAACTGGGGTCACTGAAATTTTGTTAAAGGAGTAAAAAATGCAGAATTGTGTTCCTCTGTAAGGAAAAACCTTGCTTCCTCAAGTAAATATTCTGTTATAGAGAAGGTAAACTACAACTCTCTAAGGAAAAATTTTTCTTGCAAAAAGGAAAAATCATGGACTACTTAAGAAAAAATAGATAAGAGAAATCCAGCTGCGATTGTAAGAGGAAAAAAGGCAGATTAAAAAGATAAATCCCTCCCTTGAACTCTGTTCTCTCCTTCCAAAACAGGAAAACTTTTGGACAAAGCAACTCATGTCTTTCATGGAGGTGTCAGAGCTGAAAGACGAAATAAAAATTTCTAAAATTAAAACATTTTTCATATTTTTCAAAGTCTATTTGAGCAAAAGTACACTGAAACAAAGCCCAATGTCCAGTACATTTAACTATGCAGTCAAAAGAAGCTGTAGCTTCTCAGTTACCTCCACAGTGAAGTAGAGCCATGTTATCACTGCAGTGCCAGTACAGGAAAGGTGTAGCTTATCAATAGTGAGATGTTATCTAGACTAAATAATTTCCCAGATAAAGTTGCTAGTTCTCACTATTGTTAACAGTTTTGATACTAAGATATGACTTTTTCCCTCTCATATGACTTTTCCCCCCTCTTTCATATATCAGAAGGAAGAGGATTCAATGGAAGAACTGAGTGTTCCATCGTCATACAGGGAAGATCCCTGGGCAGCCTCCCAGTCTCAGGAGCTACAAGAATCTGGCCTGCATGGCTACAGAAATATGCACATATTGATATATGAGTAAGGCTCATTTGTGTTTGTTTATACCAAGTGACTACATTCATCTGGAATCACTCTGCATTTCTATGGCCTTTTGATTTTTACAATTGGGTAGACAACAAAAATCCAACACTTCACCAGAATGTGTAATCAGAAATTATTATTTTGACGAAACATTATACTGTATTCTGTTCAGTGTAATTACTTATAAAGGTCTGATGTTTAAAAGAAACAAATTCTAACATTTCCTGTCTGGTTTCCACAATCCTGCCTGTTTATCATACCATTCCTTTTTTCCTATCTTTATCAGGTGCAGGATTTCCTCAGATCTAGAGATATTTTTCCCTCTTCACCTTGCTATGCTGAAATAATTCTAATTTTTAAAGGCATCACAAATCCCAAACTCTTTTTATATAACCAACAACATGTTCTCCACACCTCTGCTTTTTATACTTTCCACCTTTTATAACCGCTTATCTTATTCCAAAGTCTTCTACCATGAATTCTGAAAATGCAGTTCCTCCCTTCCCAATGGTTCTGCAATAGAAATCCACATATCAAGTGCCTCTGCCTTCCTCCCACTCAGGCAGATACACTTCTCAAAATCTTTAAATGTTACCAAGACTTTTTTTTCTTTCTGTCCCACAAACAGTGATTATCTGCCACTGGGTCTGGAAGGGTATTAGTCATGAAAGACAGAGCCTTTTTAAAGTGTTGTATTATCTGTCAAATCTTAAATATAGGATACCTCTTCTCAGACAGGATTTTCCAGTTCTATTTAACAAGGACTCCAACACTCTGAAGATTTTAGGCTAAAATCAAAGCCTAGGTGTCACAAAAAGAAAACAACAGACCTTTTTAAAAGCATATTGCAAAAATAAAAAGAAAATGGAAGTAATAAGTATAAAGAATTCAGTTAATATTAAGACAAAACCCTGAGGTAACTGTGTTTGTGATGCTCAACTGCTAAAGGTACAGAAAAGTTTGGATTCATCTTCATTTCTCTGTAATTGTATTGCACTGTAAGCTAACAGTAATCTAAGGATGTTGGGAAAAAATGACAAATATTTTGCCTTTAAAGCTACCTGAAAAATAACAAGTGTTATTAGAGATTTTAGCAAGTCATCATAGTTCTTATCTGTCAGCAACTGACTTCGAGATAATTGCCAGGAAATACTCAACAGGCCTCTGCAAGAAGGCAAATTTTCCAACAAAGAGCACCAAATTGTTTTTTAACTTACAAATTTGATGAAATTGCTGACCTTCTGGATGAAATTCAAAATGAGGTGATTATGGAGAATAATTTTTTAAAGGTGAAGGTTGACATTCCTTTTTCATTAATTATCACTGTTAAAAACAACAGCTTTCATAAAAAAGTCAGAGGGAGGAGAAATAATAAAAATGAACGTAACTGGACATATTGTCATGAACATAATCCCACAAACCCCCTTAGTTAAATATATCGCATCATTGCCAAGTCAAGGGTTGAAGGATTAAAGCTAGAGAGAGAATAGGATTGAAAATCATGTGTGCTGATTTCTACCTATGATTAAACTATATTTTAAAGGAATTTCAACCTTTTGTTCTTTACTGGCGTCAAGACTTTGAGTGTGATCTTTGAAAAAGGTGGTGCTGTGAATTCTTTTCTGTGTGAAAAGGTAGGACCATTCCTTTCAATGGTCCTTGCAGGAATATTTCAGGCCACCTCTATTCTTATATTACACAATGCTTGCAGTTTAGTGGCAAAAATCAACCTTGTGCACTCAATAAGAATTTTGCTACTTGCTTCAGTGGTGAGTGGAATCCAATTTATAGCTTGTTAAAGACGTGAATTGTTAAAACTCTGGCCGTGTTTCTCCTGATGAGTTTACAAAACCTCTCTCCCTCCCTTTCTAAATTTCATTACACATTCCAGATGAAAACTACCTAAGCTTAGCCAGTTAACTTGGCAGCAAAATGAAAAAGAGATGCTATCAGAAACTGGATGTGAGGAGCTTCAGCAGCTCCAGCAGGAACTCAGCCATTCTGTAGTGGTCGTGTAGCCTTGGATGACCTTTCTTTTGCAGTGTAGTTTAAACTGTAGTGTCACGTTAGCTCCAGCTTGCTGGCTCTGTTTTGGGGTACAGCACTGGTGAATGTATTTATTTTATTCTGAAATTAAATTATAATTTGAGAAAGTTTTATAAAATAATAGTCAACCTTTATTGCTGTTTTAAAATGTATTATTCAGTATATCTTATATGACTAATGAACATGCTGCATTCATTACAGTGGGCATTTGTTATACAGGTTATAATAAAGACTTAGAGTGGAAAGGGCCATTAACCAAAAAATAGTTCCTATCTCTAAGACCTTTTTCAACTGAGAATCTCAGTGCATTTTACAAGCAAATAAGTTTCACAGACATATGAAAGGTATGTTTACATGACCCTCTTCTATAAAACTGAAACCTGAAGTGATTTGTTTTCACTATATCATGAACTAATTAGAATGGAAGCCTGTGATTTGCCTCATCGAAGACCATGGGACAAGTTAGTAATTTCCTCAGCCTGCATTTAGCAACCTTTAAAATACTCAGGTTGCTGAAAGAGTTACTATGAGCTGCCAATACCTCCAGAGGAAGGGATCCTTGCAGGCTGTGAGCTGTGACAGCAAGGAGCTGTGGGATGCCTCTGCATCCTGGGCATCTCCACCTTAAATGCAGAGTCTGGGTGAGCAGTGGGAGCAGTGAGTGCAGCAGAGCCAAATCCTAGCTGAATTATTGGGGAAATCAGAATTTTTTTCCTATACCTCTATTCATTCTTGTCCTTGCAATTACGGACTCTATTTAAGATTAAGGTTAGAGCTCTACAGGGATTTCTATGGCTGAGACTGTGAGAAACTGTAATGGTTCTGAAAGCAAAGTAATACTTATTAGTCCATTATGGTTTAAAGGACTAATCTCTTACACTGATAAGTGTGATCCAAGGAAGCACTATCTGCTAGAGTTCCCCCAGGGAGACACCAGGAGGTTGCCCAGGGCATAGACAGCAAAGGTATGTTCATGTGGACAACTATTTTGTCTAAAAACTTATTTCTTCTAAAACTTCCTCTTCTAAAATGTGTCACCGAACCAGGCTGCCCAGAGAAATGTCTTCTTCCCAGGAAGAAACTCTAATGAGGTGACCCCTTTCTTATTTTTATTATTATTATTGTGAGTTTGGCATGGAAGGTTTTTTTGGTCAATTAGTGCCCAGATGGTGTTGCCAGCATGAAATGCCCTTCCAAAGGTCACAATAGTTCAAAATATTTTGTTACAGTTTAATTAACCTGAAATTGAAAATGGAAGCTGAGAAAACTATGTTCAATATGTCAAAAAAAAACCAGAAAAAAAATTCATTGTGATCAAGTAAAGCCAGCTCCTTTACAAAACTGATTAAATACTACTTAAAATGGTGTTAATAATCTGCAAAAGGGAGTTATAAGTAAAAACTCTCTGGTTTAAAGGTGCAATATTCTTATCATCTGGAAACACCTGGATTTAAGTCAAAACTGCAAATGAATTTGGTAGTCTGTCAATCCATTTCCTAATTCCTTGTCATTTGTTCCTATCACAAAGCCACCAGGCAAAAGTGCATGATGGGCAGTCCCTACTCAGAAGTGACTCAGGCCTGGAACAGGAAGGGGTTTGATGTCTGAATTGAAAATCGCTTGCAGAGCAGTATCAAAGTTTGCAGCAAAATTATTCCTGTGTGCCTGGCACTCTCAGCTGAACTCTGTAAGCACTGCTTATTTGCCCTTGGGAAAAAACCCAAAACAACAGTCCTTGGCACAAGAACTCAAAGCATCCCAGAAGAGATGGTTTAAAATGTCAAGGGACAGTGTCATATGCTCTATGATGCTCTCTGGAGTTGCTCTCCACTTTTTCTCTCTGGATTGATTAATCTGACATTATATTCTGTACCCCACCTGGCAGAGGAACATACTCAAAACTTTTTTCTCACCTGCAGGATGGTATCTTTTCCAGGTTGTAATGCAGAACCTTTTGCTTTAAAATACAACAAATAGCCCCCCCCCATTTTTTTGAGAAACACATATAATGAGGACTGGTCTTCAACAGAGGATACAGAGGATGACAAAGTCTGGCTCTTAGGTGGATGCAATAATTCAGAGCCTCGAATATTTTGCTAAGCTCTGGAACAGATAAAAATTCAAGATGCAAGCTTGTGATTAACCTCTCCTCTTTTCTGTCTTCAGTGATCTCCCTCTTGACTGCGCAGGCTTTTTGGCTTGCTGTTTTTTACTTGATATCCTACCCATGAATAAATTCCCAACACAAGGATCTGGATTCCCTTTAAGGTACTGGGACTCCAAATATCAGCTGTTGCAGTAAGTATCTGGTTAGGTGCCCACATCAGCTGTGATGGGAAATTGTTTCCTTGTCCCTTCACAGAGACAGTCCAATTCCTCGGCCACCCTCGTGCCCATCGTGATTGTCCACGATGCTTCCCCTCCCATTTGAAATCACATAATATGTCCATATTGAGACAAAATGATTCCGTATTTTTCATGGAAAATATTAACTAAGGTTTAGAGTCAGCCTACAAATTGCCTCAGTGAAGAAGAGTTAAACCCATTTAAAGTATTTCTGAAATTTCACATTAGATGGACAGGTGGGTAGGTAGAAAGGTTTTTTTCAGTGTGGTCAGCAGCTGTTTTTTATTAACTGATGCCAACGGGAATAATGAAATATAACACAGACCAACTAAATTTTTATGAATTGCATGGTTGCCATAGGCTGGAACCTGTGTTAGAGACAGACTCTTCTGTGGTCCTTATTTATTTATGGCTTAGTCGTGTTATAAATTAGCACTAAGCTAAAATTCTCTGGGACAGCTTTCTTGAAAAAATGCACATACAAACTGCTAATAAAATAAGTAATGACCTCTTTGTATACAGGCATGTCTCAGTCTATATAAAAAGTATTATTTCATATGGTGACCTATTTAATAACCAAAAATATTCTAGCATTTGAAGAAAAGAATTAAGCTACGTGGGTACTAAGTCTAAAAAAGAGACTCTCCTCAACATATTTCCAACAGCAAATATAATTCCCTGGAAACAAGGTTTAAAATAGTAATGCTGGTAAACCCTTAACTATAGTGGAACAAATGGTACTATTTAACACACAATGTAACTCGCACATAGCATTAGATATCAGTCATGACTTGTATAATTTTAGGAGTCCTGGTTTTCATCAAGAATAAAAACCTACTTTTTTGAAGATGATATTTCTTTCTACTTTGATTTCCTGGGGAAATGAACTTCATGGGTTTGTACTGTTTGACTGTTTACCATTCTTCTCTGTGAAAATCTGAGTCTACTGTTAGTTTTTAACTAAACTTAGCTGAGATACAGGTATCTCAAAGATAAATATATTGCAAGATAAATATATCTTCAACAGATAACCTAACCTCAGCAGCTACTTTCTAGCCTGTATAGGCTAATCTGGTTTGCAGAGAGAAAAAAGAAGAAAAAGCTTTCTACAAGTCATCGAGAGAAAAAATTGTCAGAAGCAATGAGCAGAATACCATGTTGAGAGACACAGTGCTCAGGGTCACATGGCACTAGATGAAACCCAAACACTAGCCTTTTCTCCCAGTTCATATTGGGATCCTTCCTTCAACAGAGACATGGACTTGCTCTGGAGTTGTAAGATGTCTTGCTAGTGCTTTTTTCACACAGTGGAGGGCACTTGCTCTTCATTCCACTTCCTCTTCTGGCCATGTATAGAAGTGCTCTGCCCAAGTTTCACATGTAAATCTCTGATATGAATACATCCCAATAAACCAAAAAGTCCCAGACCGCCTTGTATCCTGGACTGCTGAAAGATTTGTTTTCAAACTCAAGGCTGATACAATCAAACAAAAACCTATTCACAGAAAAGTGCTCATCTGCTACAAGTTGTCATTAGCAGGCATCCGAAAACACAAATGGTATCCATATAAGATAAAAGTTCACTACTTGGTTTCCAGTGAAAATATATGTCAGGGAATCAATAAGTAATGCTTTACCCACAAAACCAGCATGCCTATGGTCATCTATAAAACAAAAATATAAATGGTTGATATGTCTTACTACAGCATAGTGAAGAATCAGATGACCAAAGACAAATTCTGAAGAACTGAAGGCAGTGAATGCATCAGAAAGTATTGCCTATGACTACAGGAAGAGGGAAAAGCATAACCTGACAAAATGTGATGGGAGGGTGGGGTTCAGTTCCAGATGAAGACACCTAAATGCAGCAGTCTGTCTACATACCGGTGTTTACATGTGAATCAGGTGTCTGTGACCTCTAATTGTCAAAGCAGAGCTGACATTCACAGTCAGTGAAGTACACAGGCAACTTGATTCACCCTACATAAACATCTATATTTTACAGTCAAGTTGGTGGGTGTAGAGGAGATGGAAAGACAGATGACAGATGAACACTAGGTGAAATCAAAGTTTTATTTATAGTTGTAGGTCTACTTGTATTTGAAAACTAGGAGATAGGAGAAAGGAGGCCAACATAAAAAAAAGGGAGGGTTAAGAGTGATGGAGACTACTGCTTGCGACAGATTAATAATGAAATTAGTAAAATCTGTGGTAAGGAAATAAGTGAAATTTGACATATCTGATCACAGGAAATTTCAACAGCTGTTTAATCTCCAAATTGGATATCGAAAAAAATTTTGAAATTTTTTCCAGGATAAAAGTTCCCTTAAATGAATTGGAGAATTTGAAAAAAATGATCGCTACATTTCTTAACAAAAAATGAACTTCCTAAAACCTGTGATATTTCATGTCATTACAGCTGAACTGCCTTTCAATATTAAACTACATTTCTTACTACCTTATGGGACTTGTCATTCTTTTCCTTATTCTCTCCCAAAGAACACACTCTGTTGGAAGACCACTCACATACTATACGCGTAATCATGCAAATCCTGTGAGCCTGCTGGGTTATATGACTTTACAGAAAATTTAGCAACCAGTGAATGTAGCTCACAGAAACAGAAGGGGCAGAACTATAACTTCTGTAGTACTCTACACAGAAAAATTGGTTAACTAATTTTGATGTGGAAAAAAAAATAATCATTTAAAAGAAGTATTTCAATTCAGAAAAAACCAAATATTTAATTCATATTTTCAGAGAAAACACAATTATTTTTATTAACATCAAGATTTTCTGGAGGAAATCAGAAATGGGTAAAAAATTGCATCTGGTTTTGAAGAATTGTCAGCTATTTCTGCTTACTATATTATGAAATTCAGATCGGCACCATACAAACGTAAGAGGCAGTTCTTGCTTCAAAGACCTGCCATTTGAGTAGATCTGACTGAGCAAAAGTCAAAGTAATTTGCTGAAAATCACACATAAGTTCCACGAGAGAGACAGAAAAAAAGATCAGCCTTAAAACCTCCTGACCTACAAAAGGATTTAGAGCAGTGGGTGTCATTAAAGGAAAAGAGAAAGAGTCCACAGCATGGAAGTAAAGAAAGCTTCACTTGGTAGAGCTTGTCAATCTCTTGGCAAAGGCATGTGAAAATTTTTCAAGAGGAGGGATGTGCTGGAAGGTTGATTCAGATTTTGCAAAGGGAAATGAGCAAGCACTGGGATTTGCAGATACAGAAGCCAGAGATAATGAAGAAATCATATTTGGCAAAGGAGCACAGAAGAGCTGAAAGTGGAAGACAGAAAATGCCTGGAGCAGAGGGGGCCCTCAACATCACTAGCTCAGAGCATCAGGACTCAGATATTGTACGTTGTGTGGACACTGTCTGGTGTGGAAGCTGCACGCTGGTGGCAGAATGAAGAAGGAGGATTTGGCAGGATTTGCATTGAAAGAAGAACACAGAAGTTGAGTTGTTCACAACGAAAACCTGATATCAGAATCTGATAGGTGATAAGGACGTCATAATGTATCTCAGAGAATTAATACAAATTTCAGATGTGACAAAATGAATGTCAATGAAAAGCACAGGTTAGTCAGACAGCGATAAAGCAGCAAGGTAAGTATCACTTCCTATCTAAACACCGATGTCTTTCTAAAATTTTGTATCTCTGAGTAATATCTGCCAGAATAAATCACAAAGTCACAAAATGTAACAGAAAAGCTATTTGGCAAAAACAACTACCAAGCCATAGTTGAAATTAATTCTTGAATGAGATTAAACAAAAATTCCAAATCCCCATGTGCTATAGGAAAGTCCCTGATGTTGGACCTCCATGGTAAGACAGTCATTTTAAAGCATATCAGTGATTTTTAAGAACTTTCTCTTCTGCAGGTATTATATTACAAAAAAAAGACAAACGACACTTTCAAACAACACAAGAACCTTAGAAAAGAGAGTATGTTACAGGAACAATTGCTGTAAGAATAGCAAATCTCTCCCTAAAGTCTTTTATGCATCATTCCAAGTACTTTGCATTAATGAGCTGAGCAATCTTAAAAGAACATGACCCAGCATACTATAGTAATTCAATAATTCAGTAGTCAAATAACTACAAAATAATACTGCTTCTTTAATGCACCAATCTTAATTTTAAATTGTTTCAGATAATTTGGTACTTTTTTTTTGACATTTCAGTGCTTGTTGTGATCTCAGTATACAACAGCTAATAGAAAAAGAAAAAAAATGAAAAAAAAGCAACACATACTCCAAGTATCTCTGATATGTTACTGCATAGATATTGGTGGATTTTTTCCCTGCCTTTCCCACTAATATTTCTTAAGGAGCAGGTTAAAATATAGCTTCATATAAGTAACATGAGAGATTTAGAAAGCAAAACTCCTGTGCCCTTGTTTTGTTTCTGTACCATACTTCTATTATATTCACTGTAGAATTTACTCTGGGAGCTAGTGTTGTCAGTGCTGGAATAAGCATCACAAAATCATTCAGACATATAATTTCTGATGTCAGAGGAGAACGTCAGAACTGCTGCTGAAATAAAGAAGGGATTTTTTGAATATAGCAATCTTTGAAAAGGAAGCTATTTATTTAAAAACCCTAGGAATATTTTTTACCAAAGCACTGACCCTGCAATTCATACAGTCAGCGACTCCTCAGTGACCTCTTTATCAGCCCTGAGTTTTCTTTCTATTAATAGTATTTACATTAACCAAACACATATATTTTGGAAAATTTCAAATAAATCAGATGCAGTACATGAAAAACTACTAATACACTTAAAATATTTTAAATGTTTTGAATTAATGCACATAGCATGCATGTATTTAATACTCTGTATCTCACAACAATAAAATAAGTAGCAGTCTTTAGAAATCATTACTTCTTAACTGACTAATTGAACTAACGTGGAACTATAAAACAATGAAAAAAAACCCTTATCAGAAAAAGACCTATTGCAACACATTTTTATTTTTACTTTATTAAATGATTTTGATTACTGATAAACTTTACCAGACAAAAATTAGAAATTATACCGAATGCAAAGATAGTTTGATATGATTTGTATTATTTCATATCTCTGAATCTGTCAACATAGTCATCTCTCCTGCACAACAGCTACAGCTCCTTTAAGCATCCTCAACAGTACATATGCTTTTAAATTTCAAAGCATTAACAATGCAGTACCCCCCAAATCCAGCCTTGAACTCTGACAGACACTGATCTCTTTTCTCCCTCCCACACCCTGTTTTATCAGACATTATTTTTTTAAATTGGCTACTAAATAGCATAGCACTGTACCTTTAAATACAAATCAAACAATATTCATATTCCCACGGTGCTGCTAGTTTCCCTTATGCATTGAATCGCCTGTAGATTAAAAGCTCAGAATCTGAAAAGGGATTCTGTTCTGCAGACCAAAGTTCTCTGTAGGAGATGAGGGAGAGGGTCAGTCCCGGAGTCACACACACAACAGGCAGAAAACACACTTGTGATCCTCAGCTTTGGATAGCATCAGAAAGGGGAATAAAAAGCAGAAACACATGGCACACTGAGAACTGGTATCACTTATGGCTTCTAACCAAAGCAGCAATTAAACACCTTTCATCATTCCCCCAAATGCCTGATTTTTGTAAGAACTGAAAGAGAGAGACACACACAAAGGCAAATCCCCTCTGAGCAGCAAGGAAAACTTAATCACCTACCATTTTCTTTGCACTCTTCTGGAGGTTTAGCCTTTTTCGCAAGTCGTGGATCCAGCCATGATGTTGTCTTTGTATTATGGCTGAAAAGAAAAGAGATCACTCTGAGCAGACACATACTGAAAGGAATCAAGTTTATTCCTTAAGAAAAAAGGGTTAGTCCAACAAAATTGCAATCGATACACTTAATTTGCTTACTGGTTCTAAGTAGCCCTGAAGGAGGTGTAAGAGTAATTGTGCAAGGCAGCTGTAAATTTGGCAACCTCAGCTCCCTGTCCTCAAAGCAGCTATTTTTATTAAAATCAACTAGAATGTTGCCAAGTTAACCTCATTGAAAATGCAGAACTCATC
Source organism: Manacus candei (assembly GCF_025592945.1). NCBI lineage: Eukaryota > Metazoa > Chordata > Aves > Passeriformes > Pipridae > Manacus > Manacus candei. The sequence continues at coordinate 470,781 of NW_026138111.1, read as the reverse complement.
CAGAGCAAAAGGAATTTATTACAAATACAGTGTTCTCCCGTTGAACGAGTGCAGGCGACAGGATTCTGTACCATTCTCACAGTTTTCGGACAGAATTATTTTCATCTTAAATCTGTCCTTTTCATAAATACAGGTTTGTTATTTCTCACCAGCAGCACTGACAAGGTATAGCAAAAGTGATGCAAATTACAGCATGCTCCTGCAAAGTCTACATTTCCGGACAGGGTGATTAATGATACTTTGTTTAACAAACCTTTATCTCTCCATATATAATCCTTCTATAGAGATAAAATAGATATGCACAAGCTGAATGAATCATGTGGTTCCTTTCTCTACTCAGAATAGATCTTTGAGAAATCAGCCATCAAACAGCGTTCAACTGGCACAAATTGTTTTCTGGGAGATTATTTTGCCAAATGAATTGATACTTAGTGCAGCTAATGAGACTTAAAACCAGATACTTTCAATTTGTACCTTGCTCATAAGCAATTAAATTTGGAGCCACATATTGTAAATATATTAAGAAAGGAAGACTATAAACCAGAAAAGGGTGTGATCATTATTCCTTGATTTTTCAAGATGCCTTTCCTACAATACCATCATTCAGAGACACTTCTAACCCAGGTTTTATTTATCTTATACATCCTAGGAGGAAGCTTGTTCCATACAGTTCTGAATTATTTAGTTTATTATTAATTTGCTGTGTCATTTTAAAGTGTGCTTACGACTTCTCTTATAAACATTAGTATAAGGTGTACAAAAACGGGACCTGGCAAAAAGTGGATTAGGATGCAATTGGCAGTTGGTGAGTTACTGATACAGTCCGTGTGATCCAAATACCACTGCTTCCTCTTGGGAAAATTAAATGCATAGAACCATTTCCTTCTCCCACCTTGCCTTCCATGGCAGATAAATTTTCCTCTGCCTCAATTTCTCTCTCTCTCTCTAAAAATAGTACCTATAGATAGTGCCTACTTCTCAACATTATTGTCATTGTGTTAAAGCTTCCTCCACATTTTGGATGGGAAAGAAGGTAGATGAGAGTTATGTGTGGATAAAGTGGCAACTAAAATGAAAATTGAGACATTTAAATTATTTTTTAAAGTATTATCTAGTATAGAACACCATTCATGACAAGCGAGGATAAACAAACCCTTTGCTTACTTTGAGAGCAGAGATATATTTACAGAGTATGAAGAATGATGAGCCAAAGGTAAGGGGAATTTGAAACGATGCCAGCAGCCCGTGCCTGATTGCAAGTGTAACTAAGACACTTTCTCTGAAGCTCTGGCTGCCCATGGTCTCCTGTAGGGTGCATTTTTATACTGCAGTCACAGCCTAACTGCAGCTTGTGCAGACATACTTGAGCTAGCTTTAAATTAACTAGGGGAGATGCTGGCAACATGCTGTCAGTGCAGCAGCGTGGAGCTCAGCGTGGGCTCATCACCCTGGCATCCACTGAGCTATTTGGGTGCATCCAGCAGCACATGCTGAGCTCTATGCCACCATGGGTACCCCATTAGCAGTGACAGAGCTCAGAGCAAGTTTGGATGTACCTGTGGAAGTTGCAGTTGCACCTCTGGAGTGTGGGCATGTCTGTACAACAGCCACTCTCTCCCAGCTATTAATTCTGACTTATTTTAGGGCCCCCCACTGATGGCAGGCACTAAATCAGAATCATAGATATTTCCTATGGCTTTAAAAGAGTAATATATATGACTACTGTTAGCAATGTTTCCTGTGGTATAGAGCAAATCTCAAAGAATTTTACAAGGAAATAATCAACCCTGTTTTAAAGGTAAGAAAATGGAGTCATGGAGTCATGAAATTACTGTACACAGCCACCAAACAAGCCAGCAGCAGCAGCAATAGTAGAAGCCAACTGTTGCAAGTCACTTGGCCAATATTTTCCTTCTAAGTCCATCCATCGGAACAGACCAATTCATCAGCCCTGAAAACCCCTATGACACTTCCAGAATAGACCTGAGAAATGAGTTTTCAAGTATCTGTAAAGATAGGTGCCAAACTGAAAACAAGCCAGATTCAGTATCAATATTTAAAAATGTGAATTAGTTGAACTGCAACCTTCAAGGCTTTCTTTGAAACTGAGAATAGCAAGCAAGTAGTTATGGTTTCCCTCAGCATAAATGTGACTTCCATAAACCCAGCAAGACTGATTCTTCCAGTTTTGTGCACTGTGGCCATACTAAACAAAACTGTAAATGAACTAAAAAATCAACAGCTCTTCCAAAAAGAAGAGCAATCCTTCAGTTTGCAGCAACATTTCAGAGAATGAAGATGATATTTCATTACATCTGCTCTTTCAGCACTGAATCTTCTAGGTGCTGTCACTCAAACCCACTCAGCTACTTAGTAAAAGCAAAACTTATCCGCAAGAACTTTTATCTATAACAAATAACTCAAGGAGGAAAGTACCTTTTGAAATGCATCCCTCTCCTCCTTACCCATATCCATGCCTTTTCCCTAGCCCTGGCTCTCCACTTTATCATGTGTACTAAACATAAATGCTGCCTCTTGCAATGGCACTTCATGTGCTTCTAGACAGGTGCTCCAGTGGATAAGAAATCTTTTCCTGATCTGAAGACAGGACTTCAAAGAAGGCAGAATCAACCCCCACCTGTTTTCTAACATCTCTACAGTACCATCAATGTCCACTTATGCTCTACATAGTGCTGTTTGCTTAGATCATCTTAGCAACCAGGTACACAACACACAAACACTCCTAGGAGGATGACAGACATGACTACATGACAACAGTGCCATGCTCACGCTATGCAGTGTTTTTCAGACTAACCTCCCGTTACTCTTCAAGCAAGGACTAGAATTGGGGTTAGCCAGCTATAGATACAGAAGAGTGGCAGATTCTTCCCCACACAGGTGGGACACACTGGGGATGTGAGGAAGTAAAAAAGCACAGTGGTGCTGGCTTACTGAATGTCCTAGGGTAGGCTGCAGGGACACCACCTCCCCTGTGTCCCAAGGCTTTGTCTATTCCCTCTTCAGCTGCAATGAACTAGAATCTGTAAAAGCTCAAGGGAGACAACATTTATCTCCTCAACAGTTTTTAATATAATTTAAAAGAAGCCTTGATAGGAAAGCTTTAACTATGGGAGAGAAGACAGAAGGAACACGAAATTGCCCAAATTAACACCAACAGCAAAAGTAACATTAACAACTACCTGCTGGATAGGCTGTGCATAGTTAATGCTTTTAAGCACTAAAAACCCTGTAGAGGCATAACCTGCCTGCCTTTCCACTAGGTCTAATCATGTGTGTCCATTTGGGAAATCTTACGGACAGACCAGAAGGAAAAGGGGTTGGGGATTTACGGATTAGTTATGAATGAATTGCAGATGAATAGCAGCAGCAGTTGTGGAGTAAATGCTCAAACAGGCATTTGGTGCATTTGTCACTGATTGAATGAGAGTGAGTGATGCAACAAAAGTGTCCTGTGAGAAATACAGCTATGGCTCCACCAGCATTTTCCACTGGCCAATGCTTCATTGCTCAGCAATAACTATACCTTATCATTAAAGACGTGTTTAGAAAGTCCATAATTATATAATTTCAATGATTTTGGTTACTTGCTAGGACAACTGAGCTAAGAGGTAAGTACTGGCAAATCAACAATTCATGTCTTAGAATCTGTCTTAAAATCAAGAGCAAATTCCAGATTTTGGAAACTTTTAAAGCAGTTAATAAAGGATCCCTTTGGTCTTGCTTCAAGCAGGTGGAGCATGGGAACAGTACAACATTTTTAAATTCATCCTAATTTGTTACCTGCTAAACACAAAATAGAAACCGTATATAGGCCTGAAGTGTATTGCAATTTTTTTTTTTAAAAGGTCACTCAGTAAGGCAGTGGAGCTTAATATTATAGGCAAAAGTCAATAAAATAATTATTGCTGAGCTAACTTGAATCCTTGCTCTTTACCAAGTACTTGCACCTAGCAGAAATAATTTATCATAATCAGAGTCCTCTGATATCAGTTACAGACAATTTTAAATGTATGTGGAAAAAATATTCTTCAACTGGTTTAAATAGAGTGAAAGAAAGCTCAGAACACTTCCCAGAAACACTGACTCAACCTCTTCTTCTTCTCCAGATTTTCTTTTAAGACTTCACAGAGACTCGTTATGCCTCTGTTCCCTGTTAATAGCACTGGAGCTAGGTACCAGCATCAGAGCCTCTCTGGAAATCTCACTGGATATTCCTCCATATCTTTAAGAAGCAAAAAACATTAGGAGTGTGGCTTTTTTATTTAACAATGTATTTTTATTGTAATTATTTGTTAGTATATTATTTTACTTAAGATTTGAATATAATGGATTTGTGTTAGCAATCTGTCAGTTTAAAGCACTTTGACAGATAAAGTTTCTTGTACTAACAGAGCCTTCAGACACTCTCTTGAAACATTTTTGAAGGAAATATAGAAAGTAGTTACTGACAGGAATAGCCTTAATGTCTTTTGAAAGCACCGCAAACCTATTCTAAATTGTGAGTCTTGTAAGGTTTGTAATTTGCATGTTATTGTGAAAGGCAATTCAAATGGGTATTTACCAATGTGCTGCTTCAGTGTCATCGGAGACCGAATACATGGCTTTGTTCGGGTTTTTATTGTGAATACATTACATTAAAGTTGGTCCTCGATATAACAACTTGAGCAAAGGGGAGTATATGAGACAGAAAACCACAATGCACTATAGACCCCTTGTCTTCTAAAATACTAACTCCTTTTCATATGTTGAAGATTTGTAGATCTGCAGAGCTTTTCAAGTAGCACAGTAATGATCTTCAAGTAATTTGTGTGTGGAGGGAAAAGGATGACAAAGCATTAAACCAGCAATTTTGCAATCCATCCGTTGTGGGATGCTACCTCTATTTTTTGCACACATGTAGGAACAGACACAAAAGGAAGTTGTCCTCTGGCTATGGTTTGCATGGTAGCAGCTATGGCTGCCAGTTTGTGTTGCATTTCATGCTGCTGGTCTGTTAGATGTGCTTGGAGTACATGGTCCTTAAGAGATCTGGGTTTGGGAGTGTCTATCCTGTGAATCTTAGATGGTTTTGGGCAGTAGATAAGCACTTATGTACTCAGCCCAAATACAGTGGTGGTGCCTCTAGGCATTCGCAGGAGCAGAAGATGCTTATACAAGATTTTTAGGGAATATATAAATGCCTAAAGTCTCCTATGGTAATTTCTGCTGTTGAAGTAATTCTCTTTGACTTAGGCAATTAATTTCTGATAAAGAATGGGCTTCACCTCATGTGACTACAGAAATTACACAGCTAAATATGTAGGATTCCTCTCTATTCAAGGGAGAGATATCTATATAGAATAATTTATCTTACCTATCTTCCAGTGGGACCCACTAACCATATGCTCTTAGTGACATAATGTGTGCTATGGCACGTCCCAAACGGCCTCCAGCTGTTACTCCAGAAGGGTGCTGGTTTTAACGAGTTCTGTCATATCTGTCATGACCATGGAGATTCTTGGGCTATTAGTATGCCTCAACAGTGGTGCTTTGGCTCAGATCAGGAGGTCACTTTCAAAGTGAATCTCTCTCAGTTATTTTCATTTTCATACTGAGAATTCTCCAAACTTGTAAGCTTTTCACTTGAACTTAAACCAGAAGACACACAGCAGGAGCTCAGTTAATGCACTACATTCACAGGCATGCAGCCTATGGCACCTGACAAGACCTAGAAGCTATGGATGCTGGGTCGTCAGCAGTAAATGTTTCACTCTGAATTCTGTTGATATTGCTAATTTAGATATGGACATAGTTTAGATCAGAAGGAATTCAGGCTGGTTTTAACTTAAATCCGGTCTCATGGACTGAGTTCATGGGTCCAGGGCTGTAGACAACTCAGTGCACTCCTAGAGATCAACTTTCTTTTCAGCTTCATCTGGAAGTAATTCAGTGTGGGTACACTGAAACGTGAACTGAATCAGTGTGTGAAGACAACCAGAAGATTTCCTTCAAAAGTGTTCTCTTGACACAAATTACATACTACTGCAAACGTAGTTTTGGATATCTGAGGACATCTCTACTGGTAGAAGCAGCTACAATTTTGCAAATTAATTCTGCCCTTGTATTTGGACAGGATGAATCAGCCTCTGGAGGTAATTATCTCTCTCCAGTGACCACAGAAGGAGTCTTGGCAACTGGTTTATACTAGATACCTAATGCTATATGGCAAGACAGGTGAGCTGAATCTTCTAGTTCAATAAATACAAAGGAGAAAAGTTATAACAACACTAAATACATCAGAGGAAATGTGCTGGAAGAAGAATTCTGCAGAGCAGAGCAGCAGAGACCTTTGGGGGAAAGACAAGAAATAATAAAGTGAGGAAAGACAAGAGGAGTTGAGCTGGCAGTTTGACCTGGACGTCAGCATAGATAAAAACAGCAAGTGAGAGCAAGGGACAACACACCACTAGCACAGACTGAGAATGTCTTTATAAAATCAAAAGGCAAAAGAAAAAGAAAGAATTCAGCATTCCACAAATTCTTTCCGGTTCTACCATCTCCCCATTCCTAATTAAGTTGCCAAGAGGCAAGGAAGTGGTCTCAGGAGAAAGAAACAAAGAGGGATCTTTTCTGTCGCCTGTCCCACTGTATGTCATATTGAAGTCCAAAAAGCATTAGAAATCTGATTTGTTATGCTGATCAAAACTGACAAATTTGATCCAACATATAAACAAGGGAAAAGAACTACAGACATCTATAATCATATCTGCAATCTTGAGCAGGCAGAAGGGTATACTTCCACCTTTAAGTAGTATCTTCTAGTACAAAACACAGTTATCGAATTCAGTGGTGTATTCAGGCTTAACTAATATATCCTGTTTTCTGATGGTGAACTGATGGAGTAGCCAGGAACAACTAAATATATCATGGTTCTTCAGGTAAGCAAGATGTTTGGATAAATGTTCCTGAAGTCAAAACACTTTCCTACCTCAAAAATTACTATGAAAAAATACTGTTCCCACTGAAGTCAGTAGCAATATTCTTAGAAACAAACTAGGTCAGGATTTTACTTTTCCAATTTGTAGCTGAACTTCTTTTCAGATATCACCTGAAATAGCACCAGCTGTATTTAAAAACTTAATTGTTGTTTTTTACAGTGAAGAGGAGAGTCCTTGGCAAAGGACTTTTTTATAGCTGTTTTTCAGTCTTTTATGGTGCTCTCATAAAAAAAAAAAAGGAAAGAAAAAGTAGGCAGCTTTAACAACTAAAAAAGATACTGCAACAGGTCCAAAAGGCAATGCTGACTGTGCTGTTTGAAGAAGTAGGTGTTCAAGTAGTAAGAGACTGAATGTCTCGAAGATGTACTGGAAAGTGGTTTGTTAAAACTCATGTGGCTATATTCTCCTAAAAATCATCACCACAAGTCAACTAATGTGATCCTTTAAAGATCATAGAATTATAGAATCATAGAATCATAGAATCATAGAATCATAGAATCAATCGTGTTGGAAAAGACCTCCAAGACCATCCAGTCTGACCCTTGATCCAACACCATCGTGATTACCAGACCATGGCACTGAGTGCCACATCCAGTCTCATCTTAAAAACCTTCAGGGACGGTGAATCCACCACCTCCCTGGGCAGCCCATTCCAATATCTGATCACTCTCTCTGTAAAAAATTTCTTCCTAATATCCAACCTAAACCTCCCCTGGCAGAGCTTAAGACCATGCCCTCTTGTCCTACTGCTGGTTGCCTGGGAGAAGAGATCGATATCCACCTGGCTACAACCTCCTTTCAGGTAGTTGTAGAGAATGATAAGGTCTCCCCTGAGCCTTCTCTTCTCCAGGCTGAACAGCCCCAGCTCCCTCAGCCTCTTCTCACAGGACTTGTGCTTGAGTCCCTTCACCAGCCTCGTTTCTCTTCTCTGGACCTGAAGATGTTCTAAAAACGTTTGACTTTACTCTAGACCTTTCTCCGCTATGAAAACAATTATTAATATGATACAAGCAAAGGAAACCATATAAGGTTTTGAACAGCATAGAGTCAAATAGCTTTAGTTATGGGCTATGTAACATCTATTGGCCCCACACTCCTTCCAGAGAGTTCTGCTGCCTATAGGTAAAGAGAGGGCTGGAGAGAGAGAGACAAAACCAATTCTGCCTTATACAAAAAAGTATTATGATGTTTAGCCAACCATACAGGACAGTCTATAATGTAATAATGTATGGGATGGAAATGGACAGTTTGGTGAGGGCCACATTTAAGGCTGACTGCACATAAAGGAAGATGCAAAGAGTATCTTGGTCCTTTTTTATTCCCTTCAACACTGCACTGGATTCACAGCAAACATCGATTGCCTGGGATCCAACACAGTCTGCATCTGCTGACTTTGTGAGGACAACATGAAGCTTGTGTCTCTAGTATGTGGTTTGAGAGTTGTTGGCAAGGTGAAGTCTGAAGGCTATGGGGAATCACAGCCTTTCCTTAGCCATAGGAGAGGGAAAAACTAAAAATCAGTGATGGTTATAATTTATTTAAGCATGCCAAAATACATCACACTCATCAGTCATATTTAAAGTAGGAAAGAAGGAGCAGATCTGGAGGTTTTTTTGATGGTATTCCAATTTATATACAGTCTGTTAATTATTTCATGTTCTCATTAGCATATGCTCTCAATAAAACTGAATGTATGAGATGGAGTCCTATTTGTGTAGTGTGTGTATTTGAAAATTGGGATTCATACGTAAGGAGGGCTGGAAACAGCCCAAGAAATGTACTTAAGTAGCTCTTCCTGAAAAACAGTGGTAAGTATTATTTTGCAAGAAGAGATGCTCTTCCTGTTCTGCCTGTGAATGCTAAAATAGGTAAACATAAGGTCAGGCACCTATGTCAGACAGGAAAAGAAAGGAAGAAACATACCAAGACATGCTCTAAAATACAACCACACTCTGAATTGTTCAGTGAATCTGGTAGATGATATTTATTTCCTTTCTGCAGTCCTTAAGGCAGAGGAAATTCCTTCCAATGTGCTTTACAAAATGCTAACTGAACCATTAATGATTAACAAACATCCTGCCTACAGATAGTTATCCTTCTTCTTATGAAGTCACTTCCTCTCTCACTGTAAATCTACCATATTATTTTGATGGTAGTTTTGATAAATGAGATCACAAACAAATTTTAGAGGTTAGTTTGAGGTGAATGAATGAAAATGCTGTCACAAAATCTAAGATCTTTGGGTATACCTGTGACAACCTGGAACTTGAGATCATTTACTGCTAGAAGTCTTTAGTGTGTAAAGGCACAATTCACATGAGCCTCAAATAAAGCAATAAAAGATGCTGCCTAGTGTGACTGTTTTTCCCAGTCATTGTGATGTACACTTTAAAAATGTTTGGTTTTCATCTATTATTTAATAATCTAGTACAATCTTTACTACTGTTCAGGGAGATGTTGTTAGACAAATAGGTTTTTGTTGTCTTTTTATCTTTCCCCCTTTTTGTGAAAGCAAATGGAGTCTCTTCATGCCATTAACCAAAGTGACTTGTAAACAAAGAGGCAATTTAACAGCATCCCCACAGCATTACATTCGTACTTAACCCCGTGAAGACTGTGCAATGTGAAAACTCAAACGATCAGAGTTGTTCCCTTGCTAGGATTCTAGTAAATAATCTGGTATTTTTCCAGATGTGTAATTGCACTTTTTTGCAACTACATTGTTCAAGAATATAATCCCAAAGGCAAGAAGCCCTTACAACAGGCTTTCTATCCAGTCTGCACCTCTGATTGATTTCTCTGCTTTACATAACATTCATTTAGTGGAAGTGAATGATGAGCATTGTCAGAACTGCACTGTAAACCAGAGCATTTCCAGGAAAGGAAGCAAGCTGTGACATCAAAGGAATTTGAGGAGTGGAATGGCTGCTCTGTAGAGTATCAGGGCTATTTGCATTCCCTGTATTTGTTACAACATATACATTTAATTTCTATTAAATCGCCTGCTGCAGTATTTACTGCTCTCACAGTTTGGTGTTTTAGTTATCTACCCATCATCCCCTCCCCCATGCCCCAAATGCATCACAGGTTTTTATTACAAGTAAAATAAAAGTGCCACATAATTCAGTCTGCTTTCTTTCAGAGCGCTCAATATGTGCAGAAAAATTAAATTTGGGAGAGAGGTAGGAAGGAAACAAGGGTTTGAGGTAGCCCTGAGGTCATCCTAGTTCTTCTCTGCTTGCTTGGGAAAAGTTACTATAATTACTCTTTTTCTAGAATAAGCATATTTTTGCCCTTTTTAGCAAAGACATTTATGTTTTAACAGTTACTGCTATTTTCAGCTTTGTATATGCCAGAAGCTGTAGTTGGTCATGCCAGTGTTCATTAAAAAGTCACATGCATAAACTTTATTCTTATCATTTGTTTACACTTCATGTGATAGTCACAACATTTTATATTAAATACAGGGCTTAAAGCAGAATTGACACCACCAAATGTTATTTTTACCTACTAATAATCAGAATAGCAGCTAATGTTCCAAATTAAGGCAGTACCTTAAAGTAAACATAAATGCTACTGCTACCTCTGTAGTAGTGTTCTGCTGATGAAGATGCTAGTTTTTCCTTTCTCTTTTTTCTTTTGTGGAACACACTATTGCATGAACTCAGATTGCTGTATTTTTATTCTGGTAACATATATTATTCACAGAATCATAGAATATGTTGAGTTGAAAGGGACCCAACAGGATCATTGAGTCCAACTCCTGGTCCTGTCCAGGACACCGCAAAAATCACACCATGTGCCTGAGAGTGTTGTCCAAATGCTTCTCAAACTGTCAGGCTTTGTGCTGTGACCACTTCTCTGGGGAGCCTGTTGCAGTGCTCAACCACCCTCTGGGTGAAAAACCTTTTCCTGATACCCAACCTAAACTTCCCCTGACACAGTTTCATGCCATTTCCTGTAGTCCTGTAGCTGGTCACAAGAGTGAAGAGATCAGTACCTGTCCCTCCACTTCCCCTCATGAGGAAGTTGTAACTTCAATGAGGTCTCCCCTCGGACTCCTCCAGGCTGAACAGACTAAGTGACCTCAGCCACTCCTCATAAGGTTTCTCCTCCAGACCCTTCACCAACCTTGTGTGACCCTTTGGAGAGTCACCCTTTGGAGAGTCACCCTTTGGACACTCTCTAATAGATTAATGAGAGCACTTAGAGAATAAAGAACTGTCATATCCATTTCTTCAATGAGTTGACTAATTAGTAACAGGTATGTATAGTCTACCAACAGGAAAAAGCTTCCACACATAATACTCCTTATAGTCCACTCGTTTCTAAACATAGCATGGTCTCCCTCTACTGTTCACTAGCTAGTTTTCAGTCCACCCATCTTTCTCTCCTTTAATTGGTAGAAAGCTCCACCCTCTCCACCTCTGTCCACATAAGGAAGGACAAATCCAGCAATTGTGTGACTTTCCCATAAGCACCAAAAAAGCAAAAAAGCCTTGCTTTCAACAGAAGAAACAACAACTTTAACTGTTGCCATCAAAGCAAGCAGATCAGTTACCTATCTTAAAAACCAGCAGGCTTCAATGTAAATCACTAATGCAGGAACTGTCACCAGGCCCCAGGAGCCTTGACAGCCAGAACATTCCTGCTGTTTTAATGAGAAGGAGTGCAATGCTCCACTTCACCACACAAACCATTTTCCTGCCCAGTTAAATACACTACAGCTATTAGAAATAGAAGAAATAAGACTTACTCAATAAAGTAGACTTCCCCCTTTTCTGTATAAGCCATTTCCCAGTTATCAGGTAGTGGGCCCAAGTCATCGTTCTCTTCAGGTTTGGTCTGCTTTGTTACATCCATATCCTCCTTTGCTTCTTCAGGCTGAGTATATCCTGGTGCAGGACAAGGCTGAGGGGAAGATACCTCACCCGAGGCAGCTGTACTCTTCTCTTCATGTTCACTTGATTCTAAAAGAGAAGAAAAATTATGGCTTTTGGATATCTAAATTAATGGTGAAGAATTTACTGGGTGCAAGACTCTATGAACTGCAAGTCTTGAAAGAAAAAAAATTCTGTTGGGTTGACACACAAGGGTCCCTCTGATCGTGTATTTTATCTGGAACACAATAAAAGAAAATAAAGCAATAAAACCAAACTGAAACAAGAAACTAATAAAGAGTTCTGGCTCATTCTGTCCCAGGAGTTCTCCCAGACTAGCAGTAAGCACTGAGCAGAAGGCAGCTTCATATCCAGCAGTGTTACTGTCTTGTGTCTTAACTTTTCAAAATATACACATATAAAACAAGTACACTGCTGTTTTACTACAGACTGGAGATCCTTTTCAAGTAAAAAAAGTATATGGACTAATTGCCTTATCTTATACCAAAAAAATCAATGACATCCATCAACTTATAGCAATATATTAACCATATAGAAAGTGGTTGTGATTTCATTGCTGATATAATCTGTGGGAAGCTTAGTTTCCCACAGCCAATGCCAAACGCTTCAACATGTCAACAATGTAGTCCACAATAAAGTTCAAGAAGATGACAATTTATTAAATGAACTAACAGTGCACCCAGAGAAAAGAACTATGCAGATACCTGTGTGAAACATGTAGGAGGTGGAGGACAAGTTGGGTGAAATGTTCTAATTAGTGATGCTTACAACATCAAGAAAGAAGAGCAACAAAAAATTAACAAAAACGATTTTAAAAAGCCCAGATTTTAATAAACCCACAGAATCAATAAATTTGATGTTATGGCTAGCAATGGTAAAAGATAAAAAGTTTAGGAGAACTGATAAAGATTAAATAAACAATAGTAAGAGTGCAAGTACAAATTGTTCTAATGAAAAACAAAAATAGTAAGTATAATCAGAGATAATTTTGAGTAAACCATGACTTTTCAATGGTGTGCTACTTGAGAAAGAATAGTACAAAAGGTGAAAACCAGATTAAATTTTTAAGGATGAACACAGAAAAACAACATGGGCATCTAACAGTAAAAAAGAACAGTCAGTCTATAAAGTGGGATACAGTCAGGGACAATAGAGGTAATATCAAAACTTTCTGTAATAATAATAATAATAATAATAACAATAGCAAAAGCAGACTCATTTTTCTATGTGGGAAGGCAGGAAAGCTAATAGTTTATGATGCATAAAAACCCCAAGGCAATTAGTGCTCTTTTTGCCTCAGTCACTACTGTGAAAAAAATCACCTGTGATTAAATGACTAATGTAATTAATGTCAGCAACAGGGCTAAAGAATGTGGTGTAGAGTGGGCAGAGAACAGGTCAGGTAAAACTTTGATGAAACAGCCATTCTCAATTGGCAGAGCTGGATGAAATGAAACCTAGGGTCCAGAGAGAACCATGGAGGCAGTCTTATGGCTAAAATAAACCTTTGATACTTCATGGGGAAAAGAAACAGAAAGGACAGACCCAGTGCTGATTTCAGCAAATCACCTATGATCTAGGTTTTCAGGTAGTTTTATATGCTTACTTTCTGAGTACCTAAGTTCCCTTTGAAATAATTTACTCAATTAGGCCATTGTGTCTTTCTGTAAAAAAGGAGGAGAAGACCTATGAAACTGCAACTTCACATCTTTCTCTTTTTAATTCCTAGAAGCGTTGCAACCAGCAATCAAATCACCTACATGTAAACTCTTCAGAGGTCATAAATATTTGTCAAGACTTTTCAGAAAGAAATTGTGTCAAACTAATCTTTTTTCTTTTCATGACAGAGTAACAGGTGCTGCTTCTTGGGGAGAAATGGTAGATATAGCTTTCATGATCCTAAAAAAAGACTTTTGACACTGACACATATAACCTGTCACAATAACATGAAAACAACCAAACAGATACAGTCCTGAAAAGGGTGATGATCTATAGCTCTACATCCACATGCAGCTCATGCTGCTAAATCGTAACTCGAACTATGTGGTATTACAATAATTTTATGCTGCTTGGAAACATGAATCTGTCTGTGGGAAGAAAAGAATTTGCAAGAGACACAAATGCAGTTTTTGCTTAATTCCATCCCACAACAGAGCAGCAGGATTCCAGAGAGCTGAAGTCCCCTTCTCCTTATCTACCACTCCCTGACTTACCTTGGCTTTCCAAAACATGGGGCACCTACCTGATGCAAAATTCCACAATCACTGTAAAAATACAGGATAGGGAGCAAATGCCTAGGCAGAATTCCTAGCGAAAATGTAATTGAGGTATGGGGATGTGTGAGGGATGTCTAACCATCATCTTTAATCAGTAATGATACTATTGCAAAGGAAAAACAAGCATCATAATAGCCAGAAACAGCAAACATATGCAATACAGGTCCTTCCACCTTTAGCTACAGGAAAGTTTAATGAGGAGTCCTGTGCCCAGTTTCAAGAATTTCATGACGAGAAAGATGGGAAACAGTTCAGATGACAGAAAAGAAAAGAAACAAAACAAAAACCAACCAGCCAACCAAAAAGATTTTGGAAACATGGTAAGATTGAAAAACAGGTGATTTTAATCTTGAGAAGAAAAGATTGATAGATAGCGAAAGCATTTTCAACTATATAAAAGTTTCCTGCAAAGCAGACACAATATATGGTCTCCACTTCCCCTGAGAACAGGACAATGTAATTGCTGAAAAATTTTTTGGGTGTTTTGTTCTTATCTCTGCAAAAGTAAGTCCTCATCTGTTTGAAGCATCATGAACAAATCTGTGAGTTATATTCCTGTGGCTGCCTGCAGTCCTGACCACATTTCTGCTACAGGAAGGGAGATGTACGGATTAAAGTGAATACAAGACATAAGACCCCATGGCAGATAAACTGCAGTAGAACAAATACATTTGGAGCACAGGTGCATCACACACAATGACTATTGATCAACCAATTGGCCTGACAGACCACAGATGTGGTGACACTGCGGTGTCTTGGGATTTTACCATGATATCTTTAATATGTGTTCTTCCTCAAGAGCTTATTTTCAACAAGTCTGAAGGGGTCAGATTCTCGATTTTCTTTCAATAACTACATAAACAAATCCCAGCCCTCATGATGACAGAAAAAAAAAAGTGAAAATTAAGCCTTGAAGATTAGAAAAAAAATATTCTGAGCTTTTCTAAGACCAGAGATTGCTATCAAAATACAGCAAGGAAAAAAAGAGAAACATGCTTATTTAACAACTTAAAATATAATTATTTTAAAGCCGATCTCATGAATAATTAATTACTGGATCATTATCTTTTAATAACTTACTTTGATAATGGAGAAGGCATCAGGATGACTAAACCCCAAGCAATTAAGATGGAATTGCCTAATGCCATTTAATAACTGTAAGCTTTACACAGTGGACATCCTAGTCACACTTATTTGGAATACAGCCCCATGGTGTCATCTTATTTTCTGTTATATGTATCTATCATGCTCCAGGAAAGGTAGATATTCTTCTTAATGTTTTTTTTTTCTGCTAATATACATTCATATGTAGCATTTGATTTGATAAAAAAAATCCCAAACAACTGAGTTCTGGTTAAAAACTATCACTGTCTTTAATGTACAAATAAAGTTTGAAATACTACAATAATGCACTGTGAGCACAAATATCTATCTTCAGACAATATACAATATAAAAAAGATCCTAAAATTGTACCATAATTTGAGTCCAGAAGTATTTTTGTCACTATAAAAAAACAATCAATGGATTTTATGTCAAGTGAAATAGTCTACTGGAGCTTCTGTCTCACTACAAAACAGATTACATGGTCCAGTTTTCAAAATCAGATTGGCACAGTTTCTTAAGAGTGAGTGTTCTGGGAAGTAACAAAATAGAGAACAAGATAATGTGTGTGCTAAAAATAAGTATTTATCATTAAATACCACAATTTCATCTCTGTAGTACCCAGCTCCAAATACCAGCAGTTAAAATATTACTGCTGATATGACATATTCTCTATACAGTTCATAGACAATATGGTGACCGTTTAAAAAAAAAATTAACTGGTAGTTATGTTGTGATAGTCTCAGCATTTGAGCCTTCATCAATGCTGTCGTGTGCACTTCAAATTGTTTCTATTATTTACGGTCTAATACTTGAAATTGCCATGTAAGAGTACCTTGTCTCTTTATTCCTCTATTTACTGCTACAGATTATTCAGGTAGTGAAGTTTGAAAACGTATTCTCTTATTCTGGAAGGACCAACTCAGATGACCTAAGTAATCTATTCTAATCTGCGTATGTTGTTTTCATGCCTCTGGCTGTCTTTGCTGTGTAATAATAAAAATATAAACTCAACCTGTTGCCTGGGACTAGTGCACCTTGCATGATGATTAATGGCATTGGGGCTCTGGTCTTCTGTTTCCTTATCATCCTATGGTCTGGAATGATAATTTTGAAACTTTATGTCATATCTTACCCCTCAATTAATTTGAGCCTCACAGAACTTTATTCTCTGGGTGCAACTTATCATTGCTCAAGTAATGTCAGAATGACGCACATACATAAGCATGCCTTCAAGGTTAGAGTGATTTTTCTGGAGTTTAGATGGCAAATACTTCATCAGTCAGAAGTGGGAAGCAAATGTGACATGACCAACATTGTGTCAAAGCATGATGCTCATTGCGAAGGAGACTGACTTAATTCTCTGCAGACACAGCAACAGCAGTAAAAACCGAATGTCTGACAAGTTGCAGGTTGCAATTTGAACAAGACTCTTTTTACCTCTTTTGTCAAAGCATCAGTTTTGCAGAAATCATTCATTTGAACACTGTCCATCAGGAAAGGCTTCTCAGGTGCAAGATGTCTCACCCAGTAGTGTGGGGAATTACGCTAAGTGTAAGAAATCTAGTGCTAACTCTAGACTTGGCCATTTTAACAACTGATCTATAGAATATGTCTCTCATATTTGCTTCCTGGCAAATAATAAGATTCTTGATTTACATTTCACCATCTAGGTTCCTCTGCATCTGTAGGATGAATTAATCATTCTAAATTGTAGAGGTGATCCCCTAAAATGGGTATCTAAAACAGCTACGTTCTCTTACTCTTTGGAATTGCCTCTTCCTCCTTACTTTATATCAGGAAAGCAGAGACAAATAGATGAAACAAAAAGGCATTTAGGCATACAGTTTACTAAAGCTGGATGAGATAAATCCCATCTCCTAAATGACACTATTTTGTCCTAAGAGAACGTGATCCAGGATGAAGGACTAAGAGTGCTCCATCCTAAATGGCCAAAAGCCCCATCCTGAAGCACTGAGAAAGACTCCAAGTGGGTTCTGGGCTGAGGACAGGTGACAAAAATTAGAAGGATTAAAAACATTTGGCAGCACAAATTACGAAGAAGACGATTATGGCAAGTTTGTCCAAATACAACTGTCTCAGGGAAATTTGATGGACATGAAGCAAGGCATGTGGAAGGTATCAATGGAAAATTGATAAAGCTCAACAGATGTAAAAATTATGTTAACAGACGCTGAAAAGTTGTCTGAAAATTCAGACCAAAAGCAGAAAGATCTCTGTAACCACAGATGTCACTTAATTGGTCCGATAAAGATGGGTTTCTTCAGAATCATCTTAAACCCGTTACTATTTTAACTTAGTAGTCCTAGGTGTTACAGTGGTCCTTTGAATTGAGAGGCTCAGATAGGCAGTTAATAAGCCATTAAGTTCCTGAGCATCTTTAAAAACGTGTCAATGTTTCAGATGTCCCAAGAGTCCTATAGTTAATAAAAGCCCCCTGTTAGAAGTGAAGTATCTAAAATAGAATACACTTTCTAAAAGAATTGGAAAAAACAAAAACTCTGCCTTTGCTGTTTCTGTATAAAAATTAGATTGCTCCCTCCGCTGAGAGTTTAAAAATAAATAAATTAATTAAAATATTCTGGTTTTCCTGATTGTTCAAAGACAGAAACTACAAATGCACTCACATTTTAGAGGTAAGTAAGCCTCTGTCAGCTCACAGAGAAAATTACTGCAGTAACAGGGTCTGTGGGAGCCACACTGCCCAACAAAGGCAACACAGCATGTATGTACAGAGCTGCTTTGCTACAATCCCCAAAGTCCTCAATCAGTGTATCTGAACAACAAAACCCTGCTTATGAAACCATGAGAGCCAACACAGGCACCGCTTGTTCTGCTGGCCACACCGACAGGAATTACTTTGGGGGGGTGAGGAAAGGGAGGAGGAGGGGCTGTCTTACACCCATGCTCATGTATTTAATTTTGTAACACAGCACAGAAGTTCCTGCTTCTTGGGTGCTGCCTAGTCATTGCTCACACAGATTTTGCCTGGGAGAAGAAAATTATAGGTGCAGAATGCAAGGAAAAAAGCAGGTAAACAGTGCCTTGATCCACTTGGAGCTGAAACATATTGTCCTGGAAATTGCTCCTCAGCAATGGTCTGTTATGTGGCACATTTTGAATAACTACTGAGAATGATCTTTCTAATGATTTCTACAATACACATCAGAGACCAAATCCTGCCTTTGCCTCTTTCACTGTGGAAGTATCCTGGCAACAGAGGCAGTGCTGATGTTTTATGTAAGGATCTCTGAGCTTCATCCTTTCCTGCTTAAATGTGCAGCAAAAGCATTAAGTGCCAGAGCAATGCCAACAGATGCAATGTCATGTGGAAGGGATGAGCAAGGCTCTTACAGCATGTGATAGCAGTGGCCAGGGAGCAATACTGTAGCCCTTTGGAGACATGAGGGGAAGAACCAGACCCACTCACCCCACCTCTCCCTGATACCCTCCTGCTAGATGGGGATGGGTTCTGTACAGGGATTTTCCCTTATGTGTAACGTTAGGCAACAGCTACAGTAAGGCATGTGGCAAATACATCCTTGATGAGAAGATATTAAATTTGCTATACTTTGTAAGGCAGTAGGAGGAAAAAAGGTATATATAGACTCTGCAGTATGAAAATCCTTTTACAGTGCTTAGAACATTAGGTAATGGATATTTTGTTTCACAGTAACCTATACAGTTAGAGAACTTGCAGTATTTCATTTTATCTTCTCACCCATATGGTTTTCACTACAGACGTCTATTTTAATAATCTGTTTCTAAATTTCTAAGTTTACCAAAAAGGATCCACAGAGTTATTTCTCAGAGGGATATAAAAGTCTGGATTCTTTAATTTTCTACTTGAACAACAACAAAATCATTTCTTAAATGCTATTTCAGAATAAAAATTAAGTACCGTAAAACATTGCCTTCCTGAAATGTTGAGTGGTAAGTTGATTACCTGCTTCAGAGAAGGTTGGAGTGTTCTCACTTGGGATACCAGTCAGTACACTGAACACCTTTTTTTTTTTCTGAATCACTATGATCCAAGGGGTAAAAGAACAGCTGTCTTTTAGGACTACACCTGAAACCCTTATCAGCTTTATGCAGGCTCTGAAACATTGCTGAGAAGGGTCTTCCTGGTAGTATTGCCAGCTAAGTTTCACTGGAACTGCCAAAAATGTGTTAATGTGATGACTTTACTATTCCACAATATTGCTAAGGTTTTGTACCAATTTACAAAAGTTCACTTCGTAATGTGATGAACAATCTAGTGAGTAATCACCATTTGAGAACAAGAAGATCTGAAACAGAGACTTCATTCATTTGACCAAATTACAGTTCTCCAGACTCCCTCTGTAGTCAACAGAGAGAAACAGGCACTTGTGACTGATTTCCTAACCTGGAAATCTAAACCACAAAATCTAATCACACAAACCACCTTCAAAGAGTAGGTATTTTTCTCTTTGGTCTATAAAGAGGGTTCAAAGGGACTCGTTAACAGACAGAAATCTTTACAGTAGCTGAGGTAAGCGAGATGACTCCCCAAAATAGAGGTTAAGAAATTTGTTTTAGACTTGAGAGAGATCCTATTATTCAGAATTCCTGGCTTTCACTCTTGCAAGAATATCCTTACCTTAACATGCATATTCTCACTGCAGAAGGAGGTAACTGAGGACTCTGTGAATAACAGAAACGCACTGCAAAGTAAGAAGGAAGAACAGACCTGGTGTTACTGTCACGTCATTTCCATTGACCACAGGTCTTTCTTCCTCTTCCTCCTCTGGTGGTTCAATGCCTGTCTTCTCCATATTGCTCACAGACTTATTCCTTTTACGTTTGCCTTCAGCCCCGGGAGTGGCACCTGGGAGGATCTGATCTGTCACATTTAACAGCAGCGGAGCTGGTTCTGCTGGAGGCTTCGGAGTGCCGTAATAGTTGTCTGGAAAGAAAAGAAAAGGAATAACACATAAGATTGCAGAAATACATATGCTGCTGCTGCTTCTTTTGTCTTGGATTAATGGATTGTGTGAGGTAGGATCTGGTTCATCAGCTAATATAAAGATTAGTAAAGAATATTTTCAGGGAAATTGAATATTTACCTTTCATGAAATGGTAATTAATTTTCTTGGTGGTACTCCTAGTGATCAAATCATGCTCACAAGCATCTATCACAATAACACTTTCTTTAACAGGCTAAATTTACATTCCTCTCATCCAAATACCTGACAAATAGCTAGCATACCAAAGCTGTTTTCTTATTTCAAATCATTAGCTAGGACAAATTAGTTTTACAACATTTATGCCATGAAACAAGAGTTTCTGAAGGATCAAAATGATGATAAAAGTATTGACTATTTGTTATGCTGTGTCATTTTCACTCCCTCAAATTATTTCACCTGCTTAGAAAGTAAATAATCATTCAATGATTCAGAGATTTGCAGTTTTCAGTAATGTTTGAACTATCTTGGTTTTCATATTTGTCAAATCTTTGCCATTCATGAGCTCAAAATTTGTAATAGTTAATGCTAATATATTTTCAAAGAAAGTTGAAACTCTATGCTTTAGGGCTTAACATTATCTCAAAGTACTATGGAATTCTGAGAAGACTTAAGGTGGCTGACAGATTACCCTCTATTTATCTCATGAAATTTCTGGCAACTTTCTCTGAGTCATCTACTTTCTGTGAGAAGGATTATTATATTAGATGGACCATGGTTTCATCTTATCTATCAATATCTATATGTTTGCATTTCTAGCACATCTGATCTCAAAATTGGTTTCTTACTGATACAGCAAAGTTGTCATCAAAAATATGATTAAAAATAAAATAGTAACATAATTAAATAAAAATACTTTAAAAAGCATGTGCTTTCTAGAAAAAACATAAATAGTAATATAAGACATAAAGATGAAAACCTGCTATTTATGCAGTTATCTTTTTTCATCTCTAAGTTGCTTTGAAGGGCAGTGAACATGACACTTTACAAGTAGATTTACAGTAGTTATTATGGGAAACTAAAAATACTGTCCATGTTTGAGAAACTTTTCCAAGGAAAAAAAGCACTGGTGTAAGGATATTAAATTGCTGAAAATATTTGTAGACTGTATGATCATTTTTTAATTTCTTATCCCACAATTTAGGGCTTCAGTATGATCAAATAGTTGTAGTAACTGACAAAAATTATTTTAACCACATATAGGCATGACAAAAATAAATGCCTATGTTATACCTTCACAGTAAACCATCATAAAAGACATTCTGCAGGTAGAATAAAAATTATTACTGGTACTTGTTTTCCTGTGTGTTTCCAATAACTTACAAGGTTCAGCTACATGACCATCTCAATACAGCTAAGTAATTAAGCAGCCTTGCAACTACTGAATACTCTGTGAATTTTTCACAGTGGTTTAGCAAAACAATATTCATAACAGACATTTCAGTAATTGTAATACACTAGAAAAATTTATTGTGTTAAATGGCCCTCACATTCACTCTGGGCTTAGGGCTGGCTGAATGAAACTTTGAGTTGCTGAAGGTTTTCTTTGGCCGAAGGTTTAACCCAGAGCCCCAGAAGGGCAGTGAGATGTGCCTCTGTGGGGCTGCCTGTGATGAGACCTCCCCCAGGCTGCAGGAGCTCTCTCTGACTGCCGGGGTTAAAGCAGGGGAGCAGGATTTGGAGTCTAAGGGGAGGAAAGGAAATCCACATTGATCCACTCACAAAACTGTACCTCCAAAATATGTCAAAAATCAGATCTGGTCTCTGATAGGGCAGGGTATTTCAGAGCACCTGAAAACCAACAGCCTTGGAGGCAGTGCTCAGTTGGAAGTATACTTTTCTATTGCTTTAGAAACATGTTACCTTTACTGGCAAGGGTGTATGTCTGAAATATTACATATTTTGAAAAAAGGATTCCTCAATTAAAAAAACCAGTCTCAGTCAGTGCCACAGATGCCTTAAACTTCACAAAACTTGTGAAGTATGCACTGATTTCCACTGATTCCATAAATATTAGTACACGTATCCTAGGAATATGGTACCAGTGTAACACAAACTGAAACTAAAAATGCAGTACCTTGGCTTTTTCCCCTTTGCTCTTAGTTTTGCCATTGTCATACAAAATCCAGTGCAGTAGTAATTAGCAGTAATGCTAATATCCTGAATAGTAGATGAGATGTTTTAAATGAAGGACACTCTCATTCTATTTTTAAATATTAAACACTTTTTCACTTTGACTGACCATATGCATTAGAGGGAGACCGAGATAAAAGTCACTAAAAAAAAAAACCTATGAATGTCACATATATAAAAATAGAAGAAAAAATATGTATGTAAGATTAGGAGCCAACGAGGATTTAACTCATTCAGTTTCAAACTGAAAATGCAATATAATTTACAACTTCCGTCCTCTAACATAACATCTTATGTGCTTTATGACCCAGTAACCATTGATTTAAAAGTCAGTTTTGAATTATTAATTGCTACCTACCTATAGATCTACCTATTAATTCAAAAACATGCATAAAAAGCAAAAATAAAAATAAGAAACTAGTCCACAGATATTCATACGATCAGTGCATCATAAAAAATTATTAAAAGAATCCATACAGTTCCAATGGAAGACTATATAGGATGAGAGACACAGCCACCCCAATGAAGGAGCACTGCTCCATTACAAAAAATTAGAATCAATATAAACTGTATGTTTTATCATGAAGAGATTCTCAGAGTCTTGAAATTCCCTACTTAAGACTTAGAACACTAGAGCTAATGGGAGATTGTCTCATAAAACCTTAACAAATGTCATATCTAGGCATAATGTAGAGACTAAATGTTTAAACACCATAACTTTTGTTACCATGATATTTGGAAAATCCCTGATAAAAACAGCTCTTTTTCACCTTGCCTGAGCAAGGCCAGGGCTGGTTCAAGAGGTTATTGTTGAAACACTAATCATAAGGTACTGAAATTCACATTCCTGTAGGTTCAAAAGGCACACCAAATAAATAATTTCAGTTGCGGTTAATTTTAAAAAAGAAATTAATTAAAAAAAAATTAAAAAGAGAAAGCCTACTAAAAGCAAACATAAATTCCATGCTCATTAGCAGTCAAAAACACCAGCAGTTAGAAGTTTTTAAAACAGTGAATGGAGCACAAACCAGACAACACCTTTGTAGCACTAGACAAAACCACATAGTACCCTCTCTTTTGTATACTGCCTGCTGTTCTGGTACTTGCCTCTCAAACATTACACGGGGGAACTAAAGAAAGGCAATTAAACCTTGGAACTGCTTAAATTGATTTTGAGTTTTCAGCTTGGAAATGGGACAACTGAAGGGGAATACGGCAGATATGTATAAAAACAGGAGAACACTGGGAAAGTGCCTAGAAAATCAATTAATGGATGCTTGGCTTCTCACTACATGAGAACAAGAGGATGCCCAAAGAAATTAGCAGGTTTAAAACAAGCAAAAGAAGTGTTGTTTTTTTTTCATACAGCATAAGAGAATAGTGACATTCATTGTCAGGTAATGCCAATATCATAATACAGTCAAAAAGCAATTATACAAAGTCATAGAAGAAAAAAAGACCATGAAAGCCTATTAAATGTAAAGGTACAAATTCCGAATCAAGAATTCCATACAATCAGATTGGTGGAGTGCAGAACGTAACTCTGCATGCCTTCCCTGTTCTTGTATTTTATGCCTTAATACCTACCAAAGGGCAGTAATAGAGGCAAAGTATGGGGCTACAGTTTCCCTTGATTTGACTAAGTGCAGCCACTCTATTACTCAGGGGCCTCCTTGTTGTACTTAAAATAATGTGTGTACTCATCTGCCACCCCAGCACAGAGTCAAGAGGTCGATTTAATCCAGCAGAGCTTTAGCTAACTTCTTTGCGCTGGACCTGAATCAAAGCCTTCATGCAGACAGGCAGTGCAGAAAAAACACCACTGCTTAATCCGTGTGGTTGCTGTTCCTGATTGCCTCAGTGCTCCCACCTGGTTCTGAGTGCAGCTGAACTCTGAAGACAGTCTACCCTAACCTATTGGACTTGGCTGCCAAAGTGGCTTGAAAGCTGTGGCACAGATACAATTACCAAGTATCCCTTGCCACCCCTAAGCTGTATGAAAAGGTCTCCCTGATAGTGCAAGGAGGAAGTCAAACAATTACTGGGGAGGTTAGCTCTGATGACAGAGACCGCATAAGGAAGTCAAAAACTTTCAAGAAGCAGGAAGAAAGGGAATATAAGGAGGACAAAACAGCCTTTTTTTTTTTTCCTGAACCTGATCTCACCTATGTCAGGAAGCAGCAAGACTTTTATTTTATTGATAAAGTGTTTGATGGTGAAGCAATACCCTAACTTGCTTTGTGGCAGAAAAAAGACAAAGTATTTGGGCACTAGCAAAGAAGCAGAAAAATCATCATACTCAAATGATAACGAAGTCTCAGACCTACTGACAGTCACTACAGTGATGTGCTTGACACCCAGTGATCCCAGTTACTGGGTACAGTTATAAATGTGTCTCCCATGATGTGCTCTACTTTGTGCTCCATTGCAGGGACTGACCTACATGCATTTCCCCTTGCCTGGCTTTCTTAGTCCCTATCCCCTTCTGTGGGAAAAGAGTCAAAATGCAGCACGGAGTGGACACCTCCACTTGCAATCCTTCTGGGCAGAGAAGGGAGAGTAAGAGCTTTGTGCCAGGTCTGCACCTCAGGCTGTGGAGGAGGATGTGCACCTTTAGCTCTTAGGACCAGCCAGCCTGAGCCATCAGGCTGTGGAGGAAGGAGGTTATTGCTGACAGTGTCCTTTGCTCCTGAACCATCCTGATCTTACCTAAGACAAGAAAAAGTCTAGTTTAAAAATGTGTTATGAAAAGTTAAACATGGTGCTGAGGAATTAGGAAATTATAGTAAGAATGAACAAGCAGACAGAAAATGAGAGCCAAAAGCTTTTAGTATGAATATTTCCAGCTATGGTGTTGCTCATATTCTGAACCCAGAACAGAAAAACATTCCTTTTCATGCTTATTTTTAGAGTGGGATGAAACAATACCCAGCTACAAATACAAACCTGCTTCTGCTTATTCAACACCCTCATTTAAATTGATCTGTCTTTACTGTCTATACAACTTTGAATTGCTGAAGTATCAGTCAAAATTGTATGAGTCAGCCAAAACTCTAGGAAATTAAAGATAAACCTTATTTTTCAGTTATGAGAACAACAACTGGCAATGAAAAACCCCATTTCCCTCAGCCTGTCATCAGGGATGTTAAAGGTCTTCATATTTGCTTTTGTGATCACTCACTATTGATAATAAAGGGGAAGGTCTGAAGTCTAATTGTTGTCTAGATTTGAGTTACATTTCATATTTTAACAGTTCACAAACAAATACATATTGAAAATTAATGGATTGCAATGATATACAGAGTTTTAGGTAGGTAGAAATTTGCTTAATTTTTAATTTACATAATAATGCAAACAAATGTAAATATTTTATTATTTGATTAAAAGAGGTTGGGTGCATTTGTTTATTACTAGAAGCCTATTGCATACAACACGAAGCATCTGTTCATAATGTATGTTGGTTTATAATCAGTGTCTAGATGAAGATTGGTGACAAGCAGTGTCCCTCAGGGGTCCACACTGGGACTGGGACTGTTTAATATCTTCATCAGTGTCATCACCAGTGAGACTGAGTGCACTCATCAGTAAGCTTGCAGATGACACCAAGCTGTGTCGTTCAGCTGACATGTGTGAGGGAAGGGATGCCATCCGGAGGGACATGGACAAGCTCAAGAAGTGGGCCAATGGGAATCTCATGAGGTTCAACAAGGCCACGTGCAAGGTGCTGCAGCTGGGTCAGGGCAAACCCCTGGTATCAACACAGGCTGGGGGATGAGCAGGTTGAGAGCAGCCCTAGGAGAAGGACTAGGGGGTGCTGGTGTTGCATCCAAAGCAGTGTGGCCAGCAGATCAAGGGAGGTGATTCTGCCCCTCTGCTCCACTTTGGTGAGACCCCACCTGGAGTTCTGTGCCCAGGTCTGGAGTCCCAGGCACAAGAAAGTAGGGACCTATTGTAGCAAGTTCAGAGGAGGGACACACAAATGATGCACCACTCCTATGAGGACAGGCTGAGGGAATTGGGGTTTTTCAGCCTGGAAAAGAGAAGCCTCCAGGGAGGCTTTTAAGTAAGTGGGCTTATAAGAAGGATGACTTTTTAGGAAGACCTGTTGCAATAGGACAAAGCGTAATGGCTTTAAACTAAAAGAGGGTAGATTCCGACTCGGTAATAAGGATGACATTTTTTACAATGAGGATGGTGAAACACTGGAACAACTTTTCCAGAGAGGTAATGGATGTCCCATCCCTGGAAACATTCAAGGTCAATGTGGACAAGGCTCTGAGGAACCTGATCTAACTGAAGATGTCCCTGCTTATTGCAAGGGGTTGGACTAGATGACCATTAAAGGTCCCTTCCAACTCAAACTATTCTATGAAAATCAATGGGCTTTTTTCCCTTAACCTGCTTTGGAGCATACAAATGAACTGTTATGGTCTATATTCACTCTACCTAGTTTTAAGCATTTAACTGATGATCACTCAAATTGTATAATGTTTTGGTATTAAGTAAAGCAATCATCTTCCAAGAATTGTCTAAATAAAATATCTCCATTTATAGTAATCCACAGTCTGCAAGCCCTGGGACATCAGGCTCAAATTTACTGCAGTCTGGAGTCCTCACCTTGCACATTCTTTGAATACAAGTTTAAGTGTAGGTTTCTGGCAACCTCCAAAACACAGCAAGAAAGCAAGCCTATGGTTTTGGTATTGTTTAGGGAATGCCCAACACACTGGCAGTATAAGCAGCAGGATAAGACCATATGTGGTTCATCCAAACTTTGTGTTCCATTTTCATGACCAACATATCCCAGGTGAATGGATTGCAGACATCTTCTATGAAGGATTTGGTATTAGAATCATGGAATCATTAGGGTTGGAAAAGACCTCTAAGATCATCAAATCCACCTGTTAAACCAGCACTGTCACGCTCACCACTAAACCATGTCCCTAAGTGCCACAACTACAAGTTTTTTGAACACTTCCAGGGATGGTGATTCCACCACTTTCTTGAGCATCATGTTCCATTGTGTGCAATGGATGTCAAAAACAGGAAGGAATTCTTAAATGCAGGGTCTGTGGACCTCCACAAGCCAACCAGGTAGTGTCACTAGGCTTTCTCTTCACTGTACTCACACATCACTTTGCCATGGATGTATGTCCATTTAATTGCCATCTTATGAAATCAGTTTACTGTAACATTTCTGATCACCTGTATGTGTAATTTAGAGCATTCTTTTGTACATCCTGAAACATGTTCTGCAGTACAAATAACACAAATATAGCATATTTAAAAACTGAAAAATTAATTTTTCAATATTCTTACAACTATATTATAAAATTCCTAAAGAGGAAAACAGTACATAGACTTTGTTAAAATATAATTAGTGATGTATTTTAACAAAATTCAAGACAATTACCACCTCCTTAAGAAGTCTAGAAAACTTCTTTTCACCCACTCACCCTGAGTAATTTGTTTTGACGGGTGACTATACTATAATTAGGGCTTCTTTAATCATTGCTGTAAGGCTGGGTGAGTAGATTTTGTTCTTGGGTTCATACATTTTCATGATGGTTTTGCAAAGCTGCATGATGGATTACAGTTGCAGAACTCTTAGTGTGACGCCAAAGAGAGTGGAATTAAAATATGAAGCCTTCTGAAGCCTTTAGATTTTAGATTTACATTGATATTATTTTCACTATGAACTTGTGTCATTAAGATGGCAAAGAACCAGGAAAGGTATTAGTTCCGATCTCAGAATTTAAAGAAAAAAGTTATTAAATATAGATTTTCATTTATGTTTTTCAACAACAGCTCTTAATTTCTATTGCATTCTCTGAAATTTTTACAAGCACGTTTATTATGATCTTTGTGGCTACTTTTAGTTTCTCTTTTTGGCTACTTTTAATTTCTTTCAGCCAAAGACTAAAGGTCCCAGATATCTTTCCTCTTCTTTTTCTAACTAAGCCCTTGAATTCAGATTCCTTAGTTCTCTGAGCCTTGATGTTACATTAATGTCTGACTTAAAAATACAAATTAAAATTTATTTACTTTGGGAGTGCTGTCTGAATGAGTTACTAATTCCATACTTGTTGGATATAGAGAACCCTAGGGCTACTTGTTACAAAGTCTGTTTTTCTCCCCTCCTTGCTATTTTCTATCTGTATTGGGCTTTACCTATAATTAAAGCTATAATTAAAGCTACTCAAAAGAAATACTTTCTGGATGTCCCTGGGTCCTGTGCATTCCCAACAAACGCTTGAGCATTTTCTGGCAGTGGCTGTCCAGCTGTTTCCCAGAGGCAGGGAGATTTTTGATGCCTTGTGTTGCTTCTGCTCTTCCCCAGGCAGAATTCTCATTTGGGTTGGTCTCTGCAGCTTCTGCTAACAGACATTAGGCAGATATGCTAACTTCTGTGTCAAGTAATGACATTTTAATAACTGGCTTCAGGATTGTCTATTCATCTACATTAAAATTAACTCACTAATTATAGCTGTGGATTTTTGCCCAAGAGTGTTCTGGCCCCCAGTGAATGCAATAGTGGAGGAAGTTTCTAAATTCACAAATACAGAGATGGAGACAGACGGGCTGTCAAACCTTCCAGCATGACAGACCTGCTGTTCTCTTACTATTGGACATCAACTGCCCCCAATAAGAATATCTCTTTTCCATACAGACTGGGAAAGACTGTATAAGTAAGGATATATGAGTTTGGTTTTATTTTTTAGTTGGTATTTTTCAAGACAAATATCAGTAGCAAATCAATTTTTGTAACCTTAAGGTGCTGATATAGTATATCAGATATGCATAGGGGGTGGCCTAAAACAATTCTGACTTTTAGAAATTTTGAAGACCCCAAAATTAAGGCATATATAAATTAATTCTCATTTTAAAAAATATATTTTTCTCAGAGATTTCACTTTATGCTTTAGTGTATTTCAGACAGTTCAGACTCCTAAGTTTTCTTCATTCCTGTTTTCAAAGTTCCATTTAGCTGCTTTTCCTTTTAACTATTCTTTTTTTTCCCATTTTTAAGTACTAGAGTGGCTTTTACCTATAAATACTCTACCTTCCTTAGATTTTGCTAATTAATCTTTTAGCTATTTGTAATAGCCCATCTACAGGTTTAAGCACATATGCAAGACTAATCCCTAAAGCTCTGTATAAGAGTACAAGAAGCAAGTAGAAAGAACAATTTCACCTTTACAAAATCCAATACTGCCTAAACTGTTTTCATCATCCCTTTAATTTCTACCAAGACCAAACCATGTGAACAGATACAATCCTCTTGAGCACTAAATCTCTCACAGTAGGGAAATAACAGTTCTCCTGTCAGATGTGGGAATCCCATGGATTGGAGGTGTAAATACATTTCAGATAAAGTAACTATAAACCACCCTGTGTTAAGGCCAGGTGGAGGTGGCTACAGACAGAGAATTGTCTTGCTTTAAGATTCTTCAAAGATTAAGGTCCTGACCTTATTTCTCCCAAATATTCTACAAGTTTGTATTTCTCTCTGAGAAGCAGAACACATCAGTTTTAGATAATGGTCTAGAAGAGAGAGGACTGCTTATCAGATGCAGCAGTGTGGGCACACACTGCACCTCATCACAGATCTCCCAACCACCAGCAAACATGAAATGACCTTTAACATTCATATTTTGATCTCATACTGAGCACAGTGTGCCAGAAGTGAAAAATCTAGATAGAGCTCTTTAAAAGGCTACTCTTACATATTTAAAGAAAATCATGGACAAAGGGACAGGATTTAATAATAAATACAAAATGGGATTTGGACTTCACAAGCAAGAATCACACAGGTATGAATGCAGGATATTGGAACAAGACTATGCAACAATACAGCTTGATAAATACATTAGTAACTATTTTATAGTATTTGGCACACTTTAAAGCAATTCTGTCATCTCACTTCGTCTTCTAAAAGGCAGTAGTACACCTCTGCTTTCCCAGAAAAGAGACATGATTCAATTCCTAAGCAATGTATTCTTTGCTACAGCTAAGCAGAGATACCAAAATGCTTCTTTCCCCCACACTTTTCTTTTTTTGTTGTGAGATGGCTGTTATTGTCTGGATACAAGCCTTGAATTGTCACTTGCCATTGTGTCTGACCACTAAACGATACAGAGTGTTTATTAACTGATTTCACATTTCCTGCTTAGAAGATAGGTGTCTAAAGTAATGAACTCTCTGTACCCATCTGTCCTGGGTAGTGATCTTAGGTGGGATGAACTGACCTCTGGAATCATACATGGGGTTTGGTTGTTGACCTTACAAGAAAGTCCAGATGCTTCTAAGATTACTAATGATAGAGGACATGATTCAGACCTTTAATCACCAACAAACTAAATCATGTTATTATTTTCTGCCCTCATCTAAAGACTTAGACTAAACAAGGTAAAGGTTTTTCTACTTCCTCTTGTATATTTTATATATTATTGCTAAGGTTCTTGTAGAAGCAAAAAATCCTTTCCCATATTAGAGAACAGCTTGCAGCAGAGTCTCTCCCTTTTGGCAGTAGTGCCTACTTGGTTTTACACCCTTACAAATTATCTAGAAAGGAAAGATGAGAAAAGAATAAGAACATTTCTAGAAAAAAAATTATCTTGTTTAGTCTGGGCAACAGGACTGGATGTTTCTGAAGCTTCAGAGGGATTTTAAAAAAAAAGCAAAAAAAATATGTCTAGGGGAAGGCATCACATTAAATGAAATTTATTATTGATTAATGCAAATCAGGGAACCATTGTGTTTTAAATGACTATCCTTTCTAGAGAGATACTGGCACTACTGTAGACATCTCACTGTACAGTGACAGCTTCCTTCTGCTAAATAATAAGCAAAGCTAGAATCACAAACCAAACTGAAGAAATAGAATAGTGTGCAATGCACATCTTCAATAATGTGTGTAAGAACTTTATTGCACACAGTGTTGGCCCAGACTTTTTTAAGGAAAAAAGAAATTATAGAAATAAAAGATGTTCTGAAAAAAAACAAGTAAAATTATGAACTTCTTATAATAAAAATCGAATATATTTCAGTGATACAAATCAAATATATTTCGGTAATAAGGTAGGATGAAGGAAGGAATATGCTAAAAGTTTTTAAGATGAAGTTTTGGGTCAAAAATGGGAATGAATTTCAAGAACATAGAGTCACTACACCAGAAGTGTTTGAGAGATTCCTCATTTGTTCAATCCACAGCTGCTACAGATCTAACTGAAAATGCCATGTGTAGGGGAGCAGGGGCCAGGTGAAGTTTACTTAGGAAAATGGTACTGCAGAGGTCTTATAGTCCTGAGAATTGTCTGATCTGTCTTTTGCCTGAGGTAAGATGCTGGATTGATGCCTCCCACCCCTGGTTTGATTGGTACTGTGTTTCCTTTTTCTTTTTTTCATAGGAATTTAGGTTTATTTTAAAAATTGTTACAGACACCTTATACAATTCCAGAGTGGTATTTTCTCTGTGTTATAGTTGGAAACCTGTCTCCAAGTGCCTTGACAGCTTCACGAAGGCACTCTAGACTGTTAATTTCATCTGACATTTTCTTCAGACTTGTTTTCTGAGGAAAAAAAAAGAGATCCCCGTAGTCAATCAGTTTTTGTATTCATTTATTCAGGCTTCTAACAGAGAAAGTTATCTTGCCAGCTGAAGAGGTACATGGGGAATCCTTGCCTTATGTGCCTAAAAAGGCATCTGCAGATTGTCCTGGATAGTAATCTTGCACAACATGAATAAATCAGATGTTCCCTACTGGTCTTCCTTTAAGGAGTTGTCAGAATAAATAAAAATACTTCTCAGAGACTCACAGTAATTTCAGGTAAAGAAAATAAACAAAGAAACTTAAAAAAAAAAACCCAGAGAAAAAAACTGTATAAATTCTGTTTTCATCAACAAATTATTATTTTGCCCCATTAATGCAAATCATCAGGTTTTCTAAGGTAATTTGACATTATAAACCATAAATACTAAGCAATAACTAGCACTTAATGGAGACTCTGTGTTTCCAGTTTCCCTTAAAGCCAGTACGATGACTCTTTCTAACATGGTATTTTTTTACTCAATTCACTGTCTACCACCTTGGCCCCAATATGACAAAGATATAGATACTTTCTCATGGGAATTTTAATCCATACCTTTACTACCAATGCATATTTGTGCTATAACAAAAAATTTTAGTTCATCCAGGGCTCAGTTACTACTGAGATTTAGGATGAGGCAACTTGCAGTCCCAAGAACATGTCCTAAACCCCCACAATCTGCCTGGGTTATAACACAACTTTCAGCCAGGAAGAAAGAGGAAGGTTTAAAAGCTAATTATTTTTTAATCATTCAGAAAATTTCAGATTAGAAACAAACTACTAGATACTGGGGAATGATGTAATTGATATTGCCTGAGGTGAGTTTTTCACATGTTAGTAGAAAAACAGGGAAAGAGGGAGTCCTGGAGTTTCTAATGAATAAACTTGGTCATGCTTGATGAGCTTTCTTTCCCCTAATTCTTGCTCCTAAACTATATAATCAAGCCACTTATGGCTTGCTTTTCTTCAGGCCTCACAGATCATAAACTTCACAATGTCATTCTTCCAAAAGCAGGAGTGGAGGGTCACCTTTGTCCAGTACCTAAGGCACTCACTGGGAGTGCAAAGTGAGACATTAAACAAACTGACCTGCCACTGATTCTTTTCTTTGGACATGAGGCTACCAAGAAAGTGGCCATGAGGTTATAAAGAAAGTATCATCACCACCATGAGAGCCTGGGCATTTTGCCATTCGTCCAACTCAAATTACACATTCTCTGAGCATGGGCAGGACTGTTGGGAAAGTGTGGGAAATGTAGGTGCTTCCCACTCATTCCTCAACTCTGACAGAATTTAGGCACAAATAGACAGTTTGGTCCCAAGGTCAAAGAGGTTTCTGCATGCACAGAATGGCAGAAATAAAGCAGCTGTCACTGCTGACTGAATTAAGTGTTATTGGAGTTGATATGGGAAATTTTGCCCTTAATTTACACAAGAAAGATATAACCGAAGTTCACAACAGCGAGAGCTGTAGATCCAGTTGATCAACAGCAGAAAGAGTGGTTGTTAAAAGATGAAGAGTTTTCACTTTGTCTCTTAAAGATGATATCTAAATAACTGTCTGAAGGCCATTAGACAAATAATTAAAACAGAGGTAAAGTAAATGATTTGCTATTCACCGGGTTGACTGTGGAAAAAAAAAAAGGGGGCAGCAGAAAAATCTGGGCTCTTTTCATTCTCTGTCAAGGACAGCCAAATGTTTTTGATGTGTGGTCTGCACCGTCATTACAGATTGAAGCCAACATACACAACTGTCCAAGTGTTTCTTATCTCTCCCTTTCTCATTGACACACTGTGTTGCCCCAGGCTACCTTTTGTTGGCTGTCCTTGTTTTGCCTGCCTGCTTCATTTCTGATCCTAAAATCCTGTTCTGGGGTAAAAGACTTTTCTACTTTGTCATGGATACCTCTTAACTTTGCCCTGTGAGCCAGTGAAAGCAAAAAAGGGAATTAAATACATCTGTCTTGATATGACTTTATTTTTTGAACACTGCAACTCATAAAAATTATCTGGTAATGCTAAGCATTGGCCTGGTCCTATGGAAAAGCTAGAGGGTTAGTCTAATCTGTAATAATACTGTGCTTTAAAGACTGTACAACTATGCATGTTCCTCCTGTGAAATAAAGATGTCAGAATCTCTAATTCTAAGTTTATCAAATGGGGCAATGTTTTAATTATAGCTACACCTTTAGAGAAGACCTGTATTTTCCAGAACCTTTATTCCACCACGAAACTACCCTCTCACAGATATCAAAGATGTGATTCTCCATTTGCATGAGCATAAATCAAATACTTGCAGTGAAGCTAATGGATTTACTGTGTTATGAAGGAAACGCAAAGTTCAAGCATTTAAAAAGTGCAATTCTGTGGAACAAAGGTGGGTTTTTTTTGTGATCCTTGAGTGATTACTTATGACAGGATTCACCATATTTACTCTTGCAAATGGCAAATAATTTCTCTTTAATTTTCATTCTGGACAGAAAATGGTTGGGAAGAGTCACAAAGTAATAACAACCTTGAGCACTTATGCAACACTTCACATTTCAAACTGCTTCAGAAATATAAACCAATTAAGCTGTCATTATGATTTATGCTAAGGGAGACAAGAAATATATAAACAAAGTCAAACAGAGATGCGAGGCTCCAAACTACAGTTCTGTGAATTAAAAATCACAGAAACAGCTTAGAGATGTAAAGCACAGGGGACTGGGCTAATCCTGGAAAATGGAAGATAAAACCATGAAGGGGACTGAGTAATAGCTAAGACGTTGTTACCTAGTTACTGGTGAACGGTCATGTCTTTCCATATGCAACACAGAACTCAAGTACACCACTTGTCTAAATAAGCATTATCAGCTTCATCTCGCAAACAACTATCGTCCATTAGCTCATCAGTGAATTTCTTGAGATATCTGATTTACAGTGCAATTACCCCTAGCAGATCTGTCTAAACTGATAACCAAAGGGCAATTAAAATCAGTACCTATGCCAGACCATTAGATGGTTTAAAGAGAAATATCTATGCTACTGGTTCCTTTTGCAAGTACATTGTTAACATTAGGAGCATAAATGTTAATTAGAGTAATGACTTCATTCAGCAATCTCTTTTCTACAAGGCCATTTGGATCAGAATCCAGCTCCTCTGTTTGAAAGGGCAAGTTCTTTTTAATTAGGACAGCTACTCCATTGGCACTAGTAATAAATGAGAGAAGAGATAAAGGTCTCACACACCAAGGATTTTTCCATTTTTTTTTGTTTCTGTGTAGCATTCAGTATTTCAGAAAAAAGCTCCAGTTTTAGTCAGAAAAAAAAAATTAAAGTTCTCATTCTTTTAATGTTAATGTATATCTTTTACAAACATTTATTTGAAGCTCAGATACTCTCATATGGTCATTTCTGAGATAAATTCTCCTCCCTGCAAGCTTCAGTAGGTAGATCAGTAGCTTTAGGTCATTGCTATTCCACTGGATCATCCCCCTAAGGCAGGAGTCTGTGCCAGAGTGAGGCTAGTTAAGAAAAAGCTTCAAAGACCATTTAATTTCAAGCCTTCTCTGCTTTTGTGCATCTCTAGCCCTTCAATCACGCTCTGACCCTGTCAAAGCACAAACATGCAACTGGGAGAGGACAGGCAGCTCTTAGCAACGGTGAAGCCCAATGCTTTGCCTAGTGCTGAGCTGAGCTTCAAAGCAAAGGGGCTTTGATTCCAACCTGGAGAAATCAGAACAGGAACAGACAAGTAGCAAAAAAAAAGTGTGGGCTGAGGAGAAAGAGTGAGGAACAGAGGACTGCACTGGAAGGGCAGGAACCCTTCTTCCTCATCATTCTTGCCTAGACTGGCAAAGCCTTATGCACTTTCAAAAGGCCACTGCCATTTTTCCCTCTTGAAAGTTAGAATACATTATTACAGAATAGGTTGGATTCTTATGAATTAATTCCTAGCAATATTTCTTCACTCTGGCCTTTTAACTGCTGGGCATCTGTATGCACTGGGCATACTTCAGAGACTCTGAAGTATCCTGTTTCTGCAGGTTTTGAGACCCACAGGTTACATTCCTGCCCCTGAAAGAGTGAAGAATAAGAAGGGCCAGACATAACTGGGACTAGATGTGGATGCCAGTCTTCAGCTAGTTGATACGGACAAGTTCTTTCAGGGCTCTAGTGCCAGTCTGTGAACATGTGGGCAAATTATGTGTGCAGAAGTATGATGTATAGTCCTCTACAGAAAGTAGTAACTAGCAGATAACATAATACTCTATGGAGCAACCTATATCTCCTCTTAGCATCTGAAAATATGGCAACTTGTGCAGCTAGAGGTGTGCACATGAATATACCTGTGTTTACACACACATACAGATGATAGTAAAGTCATGCTTAAGCAAAATTTCTCATTCACTGACATGAGGGTTTTGAAAGCATATCTTAGCTTGACCCCAACTAGGTCACCAGCAGTTG
The DNA here is from genome assembly GCF_025592945.1 of Manacus candei. NCBI lineage: Eukaryota > Metazoa > Chordata > Aves > Passeriformes > Pipridae > Manacus > Manacus candei. The sequence continues at coordinate 434,322 of NW_026138111.1, read as the reverse complement.
CCAGTGGGAATATGCAGAGGCCCTTGAAGAACAATTTATTTGGGCAATATCAACAATCCCTTTTTAAGATGAAACAGCAAGGAACTCTCTTACCTGACATAGATTTAGAATAGCATTTCTAAAATCAGTGTCTTTAATCCTATAAATGACAACCGAGCAGAGTTTCTTATTTCTAAAAATAGTATGCTCCTTGTACATACTTATAGCCAGTTAACACTTGGTCTGACTCGTTCATACTAAAACACCATTACAGCAGGCCAAATTTGCAAAATTAATAATTTTGCATGAAGTTTACCAAATTCTGTTCAGTTCTAAAGAGCTTTGATGGTATTGTGGCCAGTTGTTACAGCTGAACTTGACTCAGTATGCAAAACTTACAGAATTGCAGATTTGCCAGTTTGAAGTTACACCAGAGTAATGACAAGGTGATACAGACATTGCCCCTGCTAGGACACTACATATATTCTAACCAAAATTTATAGTAAATCAAAGGAATATGTAGCCACTACCATAAAATAAGTCAACAGTGTAAGCCCTGATGTTAATGGTTCACCGTGTCAGAAGATCAAAGGTGACCCAGGCATGGAGAATGCACAAGAATAGGATCTTCAGACAGAAGGCAAGATTAGATGATTACTGAGCAGGCTGCAAGGAAAAACTTACAGAGCTACTGTCAGTTCTGATTTTTAAGCTGGATGTTCCACATTAAAAATGTCATTCAGAATGATCCTAAAACTTGCTGTTGCATGCCATTAGTTAAAATGCTGCGTTAACATGTATTCCATCAGTGCCTCCCTACTAGAAAGTTTTTGTGTTTTCTTTGGAAATGCTGAATTTCTGTGCACATTTTATGTCCAGAAGAACTATATTTACTGCTTTTACAGATGTCATTGTCACTATATTCACTAACCTTGCTGAGCAAGACCTATTTTTTGTGTAAAGTTCCCCAAATGACTTTTGGACTGCAGCAGTGTTCAAGTTGGAATAAAACCAAGGCTAGTGAAAGTTGTGCCTGACCCCTATTGCTCATCATTGCTCCGTTACTGGACCATCATCCTTACTGATAGTTCACACAAGTGCTCTAGCTGATTTTGTCTGAAGTAGACCAGAGGGAACTATGAGAAAGAGAGGGGTGGGAGAAAGCAGCAGTGAAGAGCCAAGGTGGCTGCTTCTCCATCAGGGCAGCTGGTGCTGGGGAGGATGTCTGTCAGTGTCCCAGGAAAGGAGTGAAATCCAGCTGTCATACTGACATAATGAATCCAACTCAAACACTGCACAATAAGGGATGCAAATATGTTTTAACTCATTAACTCTTCTTTTGGCCCTAGCATTACCTTAATATCCAACTCTTTTGTATTCTGTCTCTAAATCTCCTTTAGTTTTACGCAAGCCTGGATTAAATACAGACACCTCAAGTTAGTAGTCAAAAAAACTTCCCAAATGCAGAACTCAATGTCCTTCAGATGACTGATAAACAAAGACTGCTGTACACCAAGTGCATTTGAGAACTGACTAACTGGCAATCCAGAAACCTGAATGGTAGTAAGTGTATGTAAAGTTGTACTGGGTAGATGTGAAAGCAAAACAATCAGGACTGCTTCATTCTGCTGGTATGCCTGTAACTTGGAATGAGATTTGGGACAGGTCACTTGACCACTCATATGTCAGTCTGTCTGTTCACTAAACAAGAAGACTGTTTATGGGAGAGACAGTTTTAGAAGATAATTACCTGGTGGTAAGAAACCTTTGGACAAAATCCATTCAGAGACTTTATGTGAAGAAAGTAATGTATGGATTACCATGAATATGCATGTTTTTTTCACCCAAGCAATATGTTTTATAAATTGCCATGCTGATTTTTTTTTCAATAAGAACTTTTTTCATGGAAGCTTTTGAGCTAAATGTAACTTATCTACTACCAATGTAGATATCAGTCACCAACTGAAAAGCAGGTTAACAAACTAATAGACACGTTATTTTCCTTTTTCTTATTTCTCCAGACATAGCATTTCACGAAATGCAACTGAACAGGTAACATGCAGAACTATTTACTCTGAGGAAGGTAGAAGGTATTTGTTATTCAGCTGATTACATTTTAATTTAAGTAAAAATTGTTGAACCAAAAATAATTTTTGAAGGATTAGAAAAACAGTCAAATGTGAATTGTTTTAGCAAATCTATCCCTAAAATTTCATATACTTGCATTCTGATATTTTGTCTGTCTAATTTTGACTACAGTTTCTTAGCAAACATATTATAAAAGAACACGTTTGAGATTAAGAGTCATATTTTAAAGAACCGTTTTGCCAAAGCATGCTTTGCAATTCACAGTTGTTTCCTATACACACTGTGAATCTTTAGTTTTCAAAACATTGGTATTTATTTAAGCTGACTGAAAATGATGCAATTTCCTGGCTGATGGTGCTCTCTACAGAGTGGAACAGGGCAGGAAGGGTAGGAGGAAAACCAGAGGGAGCTTTCACCGCATAAAGGGGTCAGTGCATTGCACAGCTACAATCTATGAGACACCTCTGGCACTGCTACTGTGTTGGGGAGGTGCTGCACTGACAACGTCGAATACCTCTGGCATTATAAAAGTAGAGAGAGCTCCAATGTTTTTTGAGATGTACTGTGCAGATTTTAAATGGATATTTTACATTTATAGACTAAACAGACGGTGTGTTCTTCTGGGACAGCCCTGTTATGCAGTTGCTAAGCAGCCAAAATCTCACATGCACATGGCCCGTGTACCGTGCGATGCCCAAGCAGAGTGTCTGCATCAGACCTGGGCATAAAGGCACCTGTGCAGGCTCCTGCAGTGCCCAAAAAGGCTGGCTGCGGTTCAGGGGGCCATGCCTGCACCTCACACAGAGCCTTCTGGCAATGCCCATTAACCACACAACCCCCTAATCATACTTGCAGCAGCTCTTTATGTGCCAATCTGCCAAAACCCACAGTGTCACACTGGTGGTGGCACACTGGGAATGCCAGAACTATTAGATGGCCCCATCTGCTGTGAATGCGGAGGATACCAGAAATAGATTCATCCATGATGCTATGAAACAGCACCTGCACCAGGCAATCACAACTTCTGACCTGAGCACAGACAGAAAAAGGACTCCTACCTTGGGATTACTCCAACTCTGACCTTGTCCAGCCTGTTGGCATTTGTCACTACTGGGAATGTACCAACAGAATCAAACACTCCTCGTAGCAGCGTTCTGCAGGAGCTAGTGTGATCCAAGACAAGCCATCTCTCTTCTTCCCTATAGGAATCTTATTAATTGGTAAGAGGAGATCATATCCAAGTTCTCAGATTGTAACATATCATGGTATCTTTGTGGACACATCCATCCCTGAATTACTTGCCATTTGAATTGTGCCTGTCTTTTAGGAAAAAAAATCCAATCTTAGTTCTAAAAATTTAATACATGGTAAGCCTGAGTATCTCATTATTTGCCTCCATTGCTAAAAACATCTGCTTTATGTCTAATCTGAACAGGTTCAAATTACAGCCAGGGGATCATGTTATACTTTGGCTGTGACACTGAAGAACTATCTATTACCTGTTTCTATAAACTGCAGAAATGTGCAAGATGTGACAAAGTCACCCCTTCACCTTTATAGTGCTAAACCCAACAGATTCAGGCCTGAGTATCCCACATAAATCATGTTTTCCAGTCCTTTAATATTTCTTATGAACTCCTCTCCAACTTGTCATCTTCCTGCTTGAACGGCATGCACCACAACTGGACAGAGACAGCAAGCAGCTTCATACACAAAGATGATGTAACCTCCCAGGTACTACAGCCACCTTATCTCTTTGCCCTAACACTAAAGCAGGAACTCCCACTCATTTAAGGTGGTTTGCTATGCTCTTTAACTACCACAGATTATGAGAAAAAAAATCATGACCTGTACAAATGTGCCGCAGACTAATCATTCCTTTATGAGAAAACTTTATAACTTACTATCATTTACTTAGCTCTTCTAATGCAGATATCTCTGGAATCAGTCACCTGCCATTTAGCAACCAGCTCTCCAACCACTAAAATACCTGTTTACAGATGTTTGGATTTTGGTTTCTGTGTATGTATAACCACACTAAAAGCACAGAAAGTTATGGTGCTTGTCTACTCGGAAAATGCCATTTTTATAAACAATTTTATACCTACTGATGCATAAGAAAGATGTGTGTGGGGCTGTTACACAGACAGAGCTCTGAGAATAAAATGACTTAAGCTTAACAGTGACAAGCTAACACAAACAAATACTTTTTTGAAATATTTTGCTTCCTAATAAGCCATTATGACTGAGAAACCTTCTAGAGAGATGGATGTACTCAAGTTTACATTACAAGAAGACCTGTATCAAAATCAAAGAATATAATGAAATGTGTATATATATAAAAGTATGGATTTCATTCTGTTATTGACAGCAACTGCATGACAAACTGCTGGAGCAAAAATGATACATGAGATGATATTAGTTACCTCTACAGCTTTATAACTGAAGAATAAATTATATACAATATCGTGAATGCATCACAGACCACTGAAAGACTGTAACCTTGACCAAGCAAGCACAAAGTGAAATTTCAAGTAATCTGAATTTTAACTGATGTAAATATGATTCTTCATACTCACATCAACAATCTTTTGTTCAAGTGCTCAAGCAGGAGGTATATTCTTATCAAGACTTCTATCAACATTCCACATTACAGAAACTCCCTAGATATTTTGACTCCTAGTTAGGCTACCAAAACAATAAGCTGTTCATCAGATATTATTTATTTAAATAAACTCTTTAACAAAAAGACTTAAAAATTTATATATCCATAAATTATATAATAAATTACATCCAGTTTTCACTCATCTAGTTTCACACCCATCCAGGTCATAACATACTTAGACATAGCTATAGTATGTGCTGGGGTATAAGAAAGATTGGAATCTGACTTTTAATCCTTGACCTGCTGCAAGTTACACTGATGCACAGTTTCTATCTGTTTAATGTGACTTGTTAAGGAAGACACCTTCCTAAATTATGCTTAAAACACTGTGTCAATGACACATCAATAAACATAGCTGAAAAACTACAGTTTTCACAAAATGACTGAAAAAAACCTGAACATGTAAAATTGTCTCCAGTTGTAACCTGATTCTGATACCCATCCAGGAAAAACTGGCTTCCACTTCCCACTGAGTGGGCAACAGAAAGAAGAAATTTAAGAAGGAGATAAAACCAATGTGAAGACAGTAAGCTTTAATGTTAGGAACCTATTTGATGTTATTTGGGAATAACTGCAATCCACACTTGCTCTAAAAAGTTTTGTGCTTTTTAGTGTTCCAAAGGATCACTCAAAACTTATTTATTTAGTACCATCAGTCATCTTCCAGGTGCTTTAATGACTAGAATATCACAAAATACAGGCAGAAAAAACACATAGTATTATCTAGTTCAGCCCCTACCAGCACAGAAGTATTTTTTCTTGCACTACAGTTATACTGCTTTCTTATGTTTACTTGAAATATAATTAAGGTATAAAATCAATCCTAATTAATACTTTTTTTAAATCCAATAACCTCAAAAAAAGAGAAATGCATATAGTTAAGATAAATTCTGTTGAGAAAAAAGAAATAAGAATCTAACAAATACTGTAATTTGAAAAGAGCACTTTACACATTATTTATCCAGCCACCAGCTGAATGCTCCAATTCCTCATAGTGAGAGATGAAGGGATATTGCAAGTTTATTGCTGTCAATGTTTGCTTCCCTTAAAGAATGAAGAACAAATATTACTTTTTAAATGATTTTACTGGTGCTGCTTTAAGTTCCTTTTATTTACAGTTTAATGCTCAAGAATCAAACAATCAAAATGAGACTGTCAAATGAGCATTAAATGACATAAGGTAATCCAGTGGTGAAATTTCTCATGTGTTAAATGGACTTCATAGCTTTAGACTGAATTTGCATTTGTTCCAGTTTTAATTTCTAAATTAATTATTATTGTGCTTCACAAACTATATTTAAAGGTTTTCTTACAAGAAATGTGGGCTATAAAGCTCTTTATATGATGGAATTGTTAAAGACTGTTTAGGTTAAGTCAGGAAACCCTTTTGGGCATGTGAGGGTACAAGTGAATTTATGCAGATAGCTGTGAGCAGAGGACAGTTCTGGAGAAAGTGAAATATTCCTTTTCATTCCAGCCAGATATTATCCATTCTGCTTAAATGGTGATGCATGTACAGAAAAAGGTATGTGAAATTGTCAAAGATGTGTCTGGAGAGACCCAAAAGTCTCTCCTATCTGTCATCTTTAACATTCTCTTCAAAATCCTATTCAGATTCACGAAAAACCCCAAACTCTCAGGTCATTCAGGATGCTTTCGAAACATTTTGAATAACTCTTTTGCTCTTTACAATAGAAGTTTAGGATTTCCTTAATTCTGTTTTTTATCCCTGATACCTTCTTCTGAAACTATCTTTCTGCAACTAAGACTCAAAGTGACACTAGTGTCCCATGCACTAAAATAAAAAGTGGTTTCCCTGGCAACAATATCGACACAAAAGCTCTCATGATTTTCTCTCTCACTCCTATGTCTTCTTAATGGCTTGAATAATCCAAATAGCAGAGAAAAGCAACATGCTTCTGATCTTAATGAACTGTAATAGCAAGAGACAGCATGAAAGCAAGCAAAGGTATTTGTGCTATTTATAAACTAGTGGATCAGCTGACTTAGATTCACCAGGATTTGGAATAATTTATATTATTTTCAGTGAGTCATTTAATGAAATACTTTAATGGGTCAGGCTGTGTGCAAAATATTCTTACACTTCCTTTTTATGGGCAGTTTGATCTGAAAGCTATAATACATAGGGAATTAAGAGAAGTATGGGTTATATCTTCAATACTAGCAAGAGATGGGGAAAAAACCCAGCAGTTAATTAACAGACCAGAGAATGGAGTGGCCATTTGAATCCAATGATTCAAGCCTGAAGAAGGCTTGAATCAGCTTGTGACTCATTAGCCCTCAGCTGAATCCTCCCTAGATCTGTTACCAATCACAGAATCAATTAGGTTGGAGAAGACCTCTGAAATCATCAAGTCCAACCTATGATCGACTACCACCATGTCAACTAGACCATGGCACAGTTTTGACTATTTTGGGTTTCTCTTAACACTTCAGCTCGTCCTACAAGAGTCATTCTGTCTGCAGATTGATTTCCCCCATGGCTATGAATGCTATGACAATCTAAGGGAAACAAAATGAGAAAAACTGTAATTGTTTGGAAGGAGTTGTTATCTGTCTGCTTTTGTCATTTAGCATTCACACCATCTTTTCAGCATTTACTCCTACAGAGAAGTGCCACTATTTATAAGATGGCTTATCCTGTACAGTTATTTACCTTTTTTAAATATAGGACTTTTTTCCCCCCATATTACTGTGGGAGCATGTACCATACCAGAGATGCTAATGGTGGATGTGGGCTTCATGGCTACTTTTACACCAACCTGTCTTATATCATTCTTTCTGGGAACATCTATTGGGAACAAAATGATACTATAGTTTGTATAAAGAGAGCCTTCTCAAGCTCTAACTATTGACTAACTACCAAAGTTCACTCCAGACTGTGGCTACTAGATGCTGGATAAAACAAAGACCACAAGGTTACCAACTAAGGAAACTGGAAATATTTGTCTACAGTAAAGCAGAAGACAGATCACATTCCCAAATCTTCTAGTTTAATTCTGCAGTTGCGAGCTAGAGGCATTTGATACAAAGCCAAATACTTGTCTGAGATTTTATGTGATAAGAAATGTGTAATTTACAAAATTCTTTGCTGGTTCTTCCAGGACTGAGAGAAAATCTATCATTAGCATTCACTGGATGCCAAGATCAAATGTATAAATATTACATTATTCAAACATAAATATAAGTGAAAAATGGAGTATGTGAAACTAGAGCATGAAGTGAACCTAGAAACAATTGGCAATGCCAGAAATGGGGAAAAAAAGATTCAATTGATGCAATAGAAAGTTCATTGTTAACATTAGCAGAGGCTGACACTGAATTTTGTAACTTCATTTCACTGCATGGGATTGGGCAATCAATAACAAATTCTGAACTTAGGTGTCTACCTTTAGTGTATAAACTCCCAGGACATACAGATCGCAGGAGATCAGGATTACAGTCCAGCTGACTAAGCATAAGTGCCCTCTGTAGCTTTGGAGCCGGTAAGATGCCTTAGGCATTCACACAGGACTGGAAGATTTGAAACACGACCCACGGGAGACCTGTGCCCTTCTGGAATAGCAGGTGAAAGTCCAGTGAGACACATAAGGTCTGTCTATACATTAGCACTTGAGTTTGGATCAGAAGCACATATGATCCAATCCTCCATTAATCCTATTTACCATGCATTGCTGTATTTACTCCTTTCTGATGACACTAACACAGATGATGTCCTCTGCCCCCAAAGTGTGGGCAGTCTGCAAGACTGGGATAGAGCCTAACCTGCAGGATGTACCAACTGCAGAACTGGGACCACAGCATGTGAATGATTCTCTTTAAAGAGCTGCTCCTATGTTACTGTCATACCCCCCAGTGAAAAGGCAGCCTACATTTTCCCAAGTGATTGTAAAGAACTTTGTTGAAGCAACTGAAATTCCCTGGCCTGACATTGTCTCTGGAGTGGAGGGAATAGTTTGGTCCAGCCTGAATTGATGTCTAGTGGCTGATCAGCTGAATCCCTCTCCAGGCTCCCCTTGGATAATTAACTGGATCTCATTTGCAGTGGGACAGCAGACTCCTAGACACAAGTATCTTAGCAGCGAACTGACTCCAACCATTTGTGTCAGCATCACAAAATCTTTTAGGGACAATTGTCTTTTTTGTTACCATCCCCAGTGAAGATAACTAGAAATTACAGTCTCTGTTGGCAGTAGTTGAAATGGTATGGGTGGTCTTGGGTATCTGACAGGTAAGCAGCGCTCTTTGATGTTCTTGCTCCCATCCAATATCCCTTAAAACTTCTACACTAAATATCAAAAGAAAAACTAAATGTCAAGTACTACTGAAATCTTTAATTAATAGAGAACAAATTGCAGTTAATATACAAGAGACATGGGGGCAGATTAGTGCCTGTGAAAACCAAATTTATCTTATTTGTAGCCAGATGTTAGTTTCTGCTATGAATTTTCATTTTAGCTTAAAGTAAGAATTTTAATTCATAGTACTAATCAAAAACTTCTCAAATCTTGTAAAAAATGTAAATAAACAACACTTATTCACCATGTGACACTAAGATGAGTCTTGGAAAATAAACATAAAAATTAGCATTTTTGATCAGAAGTACAGATGGGAAAGATTTATTTTGTTCTTAAAGCTGGATTCTAGGGACACTTAGGATAATAATTTCCCCAAATTACTTTCTCAGTCTGTGCTTTAGTTTACTTTTAATTTCTTAAATAAGAACTTTTCTTCTGTTTCTTTTCAAAAAACATTCTATACCCTGGAGGATTTTGCTGTCAGAAATAAACCCTGAGAGCTAGATGAGATCCTTTCTTTTTAAATTTAATCTGGCTACTTTACTAATACTGCTCACAACATCCTAAATAACCTTCTTCCCTGCTGACATTTACACATTTCAAATATTTGAGAGCGTGTTTTGCAATCACTTTTTCACTGTAGGTATATTAATCATTTAATCTTTTCATTATGCTGGTCTCTCTGGGCTCGATTAAAAATTAAATTGAATAAATACATAAATACTCTGAGTAATCAGGTAAAATTCTAAATCTACTTTATCCACACTGCTTACAGCTTACTCCTCTGTCAGGTTTTGTTTCCTAAATTCAACTCACTTCAAACATCTTCTAACTCATGTCGGCACTTCTAAGATTTTTGCCACAAGTATTTTCAATCATCTTAATCTAAATTTTTAACCTAAAGTAAATGGATTCAAAAATTAGATAAATCTTCAGAAATGGTATCATTACTTCAGTTAATGCTGAGATAATTGATAACAAAACTGCTTAACACCAGAGATGTGACTCCGAATACAGGATCCTGAGATTTTAAAGCCTCCTGTAATAATAAAAAACTCTGAGGATATGAAAGTATATGAGAAAATTTATGAGCCCCATTAAGTATTTTCTGCAGGCAGTAGAGACCTTTTCCTAAGCACTTGTGAAAAGAGTTTTTTTACTCACTATACTAATAGTCCATACTCACGTGAAGTAAAAGAAGCCAAAGACCATGACTATAAAGATGTGTCTTTCATTTCACAGTTTCTCAAATTTACCCATTCTTACTGCTTGAGCTCTGTGTGTGGGTAACTAGTTTGTGGATAGTTCATTTCAAGGATTATTAAAATTCTGAGTGATGATTAGTGATTTGATTTGAACAAAGAGTTCATATGTTTTAGGTTATTACAGGAATAATAATATGAAAAATCCTAAATAGAGAACAATCATGAAACAGCATGTTTATGGGAAATCTGCAACAAATATTCAAATTGATTGTTGATATATCTGCTGAGATTCAAATACCCAGAACAGAATAAGCTGAAAGAGAATCAGAAAAATGAGAGTACAAACAAGTAGTGTACTAGAGTGAAGGAATATTTCAAATGCATTAAGATACTTTTTGATAACTATCATGAAAACATAATTTTAACTGATAATGGAACACAAATCAGCATCTTTGGATTTCAGCTTTTCCAGGTTCATTAACTGACCTGGAGCAGTACATCATAACTTTACATTTAGATAGAATGGTGGTCTTGAAAGTGACTTTAAGATGATAAAACGAAGTCTATAATATCCAAACCCCAAACTTCTAAATCTATCATAAGTCATTTTCAGTTTAACTACTTTCTTAGCCTTATGATAGCTATTTCCTACTGGCAATAAGGTGCTTCTAGTCATATATTTTTCACATTATTTCATGCAGACTGCATTCAGGTATATTTCTCAAAACTATAAGTTATCTTATGTGTTACAAATTTTACTTTTATAGTGTCATTATATGTTCACCAAATATATACCCCATGATCTGCTTTCCAAACACTCAATTAATTTCTTTTTGAAATGTGCATCTTTAGCATAGGGTACTGTGAAAACATAAGCATTGATTTTGGAATTAATATTTTAAACACATATAGAAAAAGTTAGAACTACATCATGATTATTTTCACCTTTTTTTAATAGAATGTTTCAGCTAAATGATGTGTGACAGCTTTGTCCCAGTAATAAGATGACTAGAGAAAGACAGTTTCCATTGATGGCTGCAGCTGCTCCAGTATGAGACACAATTCAGAAGTGTTATTGTACCAGTGATGCAATCGCACCTCACGACTCAAACATTAAACTATGGATATGAATCACCTGAACGAGACTACTGTGAATCTCTTGAGAATCAAATCCCACTTGCCCACTCAGTGATCCAGTTGTGTTCACTGTCACAAACTAATTTCCTTTGCAGATTTATAAAACATGCCGTTTCAAAAAAAGGCCTTTGGTTCTTTAAGTATGGTCATTAAGTGTTAGTTGTTTAGCCAGAACTTTAACCAGATTATTGAAACTGGTGTTGATGAAATTATGAAAAGCAATACACAATTTTTTCTAGCTTTGGATGTTGTACTCTAGATGATATAACATTTAAGAACGATTCTTCTTAATTATCTGAAACATCACATATGCCTCAATACTCTCCTTAGAACAGACAGAGGAAGATCACCTAGATTTCTAATTTTCTTTTCCTTTAATTTGGAAATGACTGAGGACTAATCAGGATTTTTGTCACAGTAACTTGATTGGAAGTGTGAAAAAATATCCCTCACAGCCTCCTCAACTAACACGACTGCATTGGCAAAAGCCCCAGACTGGACATATTTATACTAGCAAAGAACGCCTTTTGTTGGGATAATTTATCTTATTCATGGAACCAGTGGGAGTTCTGTCCTTATAAAACCTCTCCTGCTAACATAAGGCACGTCTTCTCAAGAATGTTTTACTGATTTCAATATATCAGCAAATATGTCTTAGTGTAAGAAGTCTTTAATTCAATTAAAAATTAATATTATTCAAGCCTTAATGCTTTTACTGTATAAATTAATTGTAATAACTTACATAATAATTATGATTAATGATAGGAAATTTTTACCTAATATTCAACCAAAGTTTTAATCAAACTCCTGAAATTTCCAAAGGTATTGAATGTATCTCAGAATTAAGTGTTTTGTGTCCTTCAGGTACACTATTTTTTATCTTTTCTTTTTTCTAAGATGTTTTTCCTAATATTGAAAGTCCTCACTAGACCTTTTTGGAACCTTCTAGGTTATGTCTATACATTTTCCTTCTGTATGTTTCCTTTCTTTACTGCCTTGTTTTTCTTTCATACTACTGATGTAATTTTATCTGTTTAAAAAAATTACGTTGTTTGGGGGGAAAAAAGAAACATATTTCCTCCTAAGGTAAGTTTGATTTGCCTGGAACCTAATGGACACCCTTGGATACCAGGAGACAAATTGCTTATATATAGTTCCCTTTCACACACAGGTTTGAAATCTCATTTTATTGCTGTGCTTCAGAAGCAATATTATCTCAGCCTCCTTGATGTCTGTTTTACTGAACTTACTGCTATCTTAGTTCATTGCAATCCTTGCTCTCCAAGTATAGGTGAAGATACTCAGTTTCAGTTATTTACTCATGGTTCACGTGGGACCATTCAGGAATGTATCTGTTGTGTAAAAATATATCTTAAACACAGATCTTCAAAAAAGCTCATAAGTTTTCTAGAGGAAAAGATATCACTGCACAGTATACCACATAGGTAGCAGAACAGATAGAAAATTGCAGAGTCTAGAAACTACAAGTAATAACAAAAGCAAGAGATAAATATGTCTTATTAAAAAGTATGAGTAATCAATGACTTGGTGAACACTGGAATATTTGGTGAAGATGATGATGAGCTATTGATTGTATTTATTAAGAAACAGTTTCCATGAAAGCAAAAACACTAACTGTTGAGAAATAAGTTCTTTGGGGATTTAAGTTATTTATTCTTACAGTTCTTCACAAGCCACCATTGAAACCATTTATTTGGAATAAGGCTGGGGAAGCTTAAAAGTTGCAAAGGTGTACTTTGCATCAGCAAACATCATCCCAGAGGGACTAATAAAAGCTCCTCCTGGAACAATCTATATTTGCTACCATGAAAAGAAGAACAATAATGTGTCTAAGAAGGAGCCACAAATCAGTGAAGGTGTGCAGGAAAAAGATTGTATCAGTGAAGGACAAAATGAATTGATTCTAGCTAAGAGAGAAAGGACGTATTCTGTACTTGATCTGACTTGCAAATACAATATATCAGGGGAAAATTGCTGGTATAAAGCAAAGTTATTAATAAGTAATGATAGCTGGTACCCAAGCCCTGCTGGAGCTCCTAGTGCAGAGCATGAAGCTTCCAGGCTGCCTCTATGGGCAGGGAGTTCTTTTCTCAGCCTTCTTGAAGGGGAGGACTAGAAGTCTTGCTGTAAGACTCCATTCTCCTGAAGAGCAGGCCTGGGTATAGAGGCCATGGGGACCCGAGCACCATTAACTTGATCTTCCTCTGTGCTACAGAACATGAGGCTTTTCTAAGCCAATTCTAGTGTGAACTAAAGCTTAGATGGGATGGCTTCCTGTGCGTTTGTTGTCTGAAGAAAAAATAAATTACTTTCTGCTGTAATAAGGATAGTCTAGATTCACTTCCCCTCCCTTATATTATCTACTTAATTTCCTGTTATCTCGCACGAATTTGTGGTACCTCAAAGTTTTAGTTTCTTCCAGACTAAACATCCTGCAATTTCTCATTGCTATCATCAAAGGATATTTAATTTTAATACCACCTTACTCCCTCCAGTTGAATCTGTAAATACATATTTCTTTCAGCCTTTCCATTATTTTTTCAGCTTGATTCCTCTTCTCCCTCCCTATGATGCTCTGTGATGAGGTCCCAGGTTACATTACATACACCAAACCCATTCATGTGCCAATTAGGAGAGCATTAGAGCTCTCTTCAGTTAGTGAAGCTGGTGGAGAAACAACAGTGAGCACTGACTGGTGGAGTTGCAGTGAAGTGACATGTTGATAACTTACACCTTGAATCCAGAATTCAAAGCATTTCAGTGACAAAAAAACAAGTGGGGAAAAAAAAGCCTATCAGGAAAGAATAGCATAAGAGTATATGCAATGATTCTAGGAATACTTAGAAAGTATTTATGAATAGTTTAGTAATAGTAGACTGAACTAATTGCAAGTCAGAATGCTGTGTGGGAGAAATCAGGGAGGAATATGATCATTACCTCTCTCAGGAGGGTCAAACCCACAGTAAGAAGAAAAATGATTTTGAATGGCCTCGGTGGATACAAATAGGAACAGTGGATTGATGCTGTGCAAAATGAAATCTCCAGCCAAGTATCAGGAAGGATTTTCTCCCCATTAGGATGTCAGATCACAGAATTGTCTCCCAAGGGAGGTGGTGCAAGGAGCTGCACTGTATGAGTCATTTAAAATTAGACTGAAACAAAGCACCTGCATATACCTCAGGCAACATAGCTTTGTTGGCAGGCAGACAACCTCAATGACCTGACAAGACTTAACTAGCTCTCCTTTCTATCATTCCGTTTAATTTTAGTCTGTTCATATTAAGTAAAACAAGAAAAAATAGCATTTTATGAAGCACACATTTTCCCAAGTGACTGATTACAAATGAAAAATACATAAATTGTCATAAATATTCAGACATCTGATAGGTAAAACTAATTATTAACTCTGGTTTGTGTTATTATTTAGGAAGTTATTTTAAAACATTCCCCCTTTCCCCCCTACAGAAATGACAAATTTTCCTTGCCAGAAGGTGAGCCAGCCAGGGGTAATCAAATACATAAACAAGATTTAGTAATACCTGGAATGATTATGGTTAGAGCATTTATTTTTGGATTCCTAGTGCTTGAAATATCTACCTTTGCAGACACTCCTTGAGAAATGCCGAAGCAAAAATGGTAGCAGCATAAAAGAAGATAGTGCCGATAAGAAAACATTTATGTCTGAGCAGTAAGACATTCTAAATTTCCTCCCCTGAGTTTTTCAGCATGTATTTCAGAGGACTGAATACCTCATATGCTTTTTCTTTTCAGTTCCAGCCATTATGGGCTAAACAGAGAAAGGAGAAGATTTAGCATGAAGCTTTGGGGGAGTTTACAGGAAAAGAACACAGGGAACAAATTGATTAATTGATTCTTAATCTACTTCTGCTATTGAAATTCACTTCACATGACCGAAAAGGAATTAACATATCTGTAATTATACCCTGCAGAATGTGGGGGGAAAAGTAGAATGGCAAAGAAAAGTTCAGTGTTCTCAAAACAAGGATAAGAGGTAACCTTCACTGCAGAAAACCAGTACATGACCTCGTGGATTAGTAGTTAGGATATTAAATGCATTTATCAAATTTTATGTTTGAAGAAGAGCAAATACAATATCAATATTTAGGAAAGAGGAAAAAAAAATCCAAGAACACAGTGGCCTGCTATTCTGACCTTAAAACTATGCAGAGCTTTAAAACATACTTTGAAGACAAGCCACAGTAACCTGATCTCTCTTCACTGTGAGAGTTTCACATGGACCCTTGCATAGGAAGCAACTAAACCAAAATGGTTCATTCAGCTTAGCAGAACAAGGATAAGGTGGAACACAAAGATGCTACATTTGCAAGGGGTGATGTAAGAGTGAAATAAAAAATGAACTGGTAATTAAACATAATTTTTAATGCCATTTCACACATCATAGGCTATCCCACGTAGCCTCTAGAAACTATTACAGAAAAATGCAATATGTACATGTCATATGTAATATCTTCCAGTCTTGCATGGGAACTATGTTGCATATCCTTCATACTCAAGGATATATCAAAATTGCAAAGGGTAATTAAGTTTTGACACTTGATTTGCTACCAAAGCAGAGTCATGTAAAGGAAATCCAGTACTGATATAAAAGTGAATTGTGTTGACTTATAGGGAACAAAATCCAGAAGTTAGAGACCATTATCTACATAGAAGAAATGTTCTAGAGTAATATTTCCATATGAAATGAGGACAAGATATTCTATGATTGTGAGATAGAGCTTGATAAGCTTACAACAGCAGAAGGCTGGAATCCATTTCTGGATAAGAACATAATGATGCAGAATGAGGGAGGAGGTTCTTGTGGCCAAAGCATGCAACCAGAAGCATACAATGTGCGACAAGGATGGCCAAACTGAGAGCTTTAAACTAGGAATTACAGGAAGGGTGGAGATTTCTCAAAAAGCAAGTGAGCAAGTTGTGGATGAAATAGGCAAGCTAAGAGCCAGGGGAGATGGGAAGAGAAGGGACAAAGCAATCAACAAAAACAATGCTGAAGGGGAATCACTTCAAGCATAGGCCCATAAAGAAGGAAATGCCTATGAAACAATCTTGTGGGGAAATCTCTAGAGACTTCTGGTGAATGACCATACCTGCGTGCCTCCCTGAAATACGTAGACAATAATGGATACAGCATAGGAATCCAACAGGATGAATTAGAAATCCACATGCATTTACAGTCATTGAGCTAATGGAGACATGATGCAATAACTCAAACAACTAAATTTCTGCAATAGCTGGATAAAGGCTCTTTTGGAAAGAGAGGCTGGGAAGGTGAGGTGACCTTTTTGTGAGACTGCAGGTGGAATGCCTGAAGCTCTGCCCAGAGATAATGTACTGGTGCATTGTGTTACTCTTCCCAAGGTGCATTTCCTTTTGCTGAACTTCATGAGTTTCCTCTCAGCCTAATCTTCCAACCTGTCCATGTCCATCTGAATGGCAGCACAACCATCTGCTGTATCAGTCTCTCCCAGTTTTGTATCATCTGCAAACTTGCTGAGGGTACACTGTCCCATTTTCTGGATCATTAATGAAGATGTATAAAGAGCAGTATTGTCCCAGTATCAACCCCTGGGATACACCACCAGTGTCTTACCTCCAACTTATTTTGTTGTACTGATCTCAACCCTCTGGACCTGGCTGTTCAGCCAGTTTTCAATCCACCATCCTGTTCACTTATCTAATCCATATTTTGCTCGTCTATGTGAGTGTTGTTGGAAACAGTATCAAAAGTCTTATTAAAGCCCAGGTAGGAAGCATATGCTGCCCTTTCTTCAGTCACAAAGCTAGTCACTAGATGACCTGAAAAGGCTCCTTCCAACCTAAAAAATTCTGTGAGCCTGTGATCTTGAGGATGACCCTTTGTGCCAGACAAGAAGAGCAGACAGACTGTGGCAATTTGTCTGTCAGATAGTAGATAGCCACTTGAAATGTCAAAGTGGTTGGCACTGAGTAATATCAGGTTTACTGATATGAGTAAACCTGGAACCTGACCCCTACCTGTCAGGCTTCTTTTGCAATCGTAGGGAATTTTAGAGCTGACTTCCTCTGAATTTATGCTCATCAGAGCTATCAATAAAAATGTCTCTCTATCTGTACCCAGTACTCTAAAAGACTGATGCATTTTACTGTCCTCTGTTTCATCATCAGCCCTGGAATACAATCCCTGTTCTGCTAAGAGCCTCTTCTGGGATCCTAAACAGCTGTATAGCAGTGTTCACCTCATCTACTTAACTCCTTCAGCATATGCCTTGTAATTTAATGCACCCAAAGTTAAGGACTAAATTTCTCAATATAGAGAATAGTGAGAATTCAATGCCTCTACAGGATGATCAGGAGCATTAAGCCAAACACTTCATGTTACATACTGTGAATAACCAGTCAGTCACACACTGTTTTTCCTGGTGAATTCCTAAGTCATTCATACAATGAAGGTGTACAAAATGAAATGAAAGAATGGTATTCAATAATTATTTTTAGCTGAATGTTCTGTTCATAACACATATCATGCAAACTTTTGGACTTGATGAAGTAGAGGTGCTGTGAAGAATTTTTTCAATCTCTAGTAAAAACATACAGGGAAAGCATTGAAAGTAGCTGATTTGTTTTACCTTCTTTTGCCTTGATGACTTATTTGGAATGGCACTTCTGAAAGTAAATGCTATCTCACAAACTAATGTCTTACTGAGCACCTTCAGAATGAGGAGTAGAAAGAATAAGATAAAGTAGCAAAGCAGTTATTTTGTAAATTGGAGTTAGCTGCATGAAGACTACTATAAAATGTATCACTGTGCTTTGCCCAACTCCTTTTTACAAATAAAGATTATACAGACAAGTTGAAAAGTTATGACAGTTCTGAAAACAGAGGAAACTGCAACCTCTAATTAAAACAACAAAACTGCCCCCCTACCCCCCCCCATTTTTATATATATTAACAGTATTCTGTAAGACAATGCATTTCTAAGAGGAAAAAACCCGTCTCAAAAAATTTGGTCTATGTCTATTCCCAAATCTTGCTTATATAATTGGATTGCCATACTTCAAAAAAAAGGGTCTCTTGATTTCTATCAGCTGTGTCCCCATTTGAAGTCACACATAAAAATGAGGCTCTGTACAAGCCATGTGATGTGCCATTAATGTAAACACACCAAACACACTCTAAATACATATAATGGGGAGCCTATGAAATGTTCAAACACCAGAGCAATTTTCCTAAGACATCATCCTTTATTATTATGCTTGGAATGACTTTCTTCCCCCCCCCCCATGTGATGTCACTGATAAAAACCAGTAGTATCTAGGGTCAAAAATAGTTTAGGATGCAGCAAATTACTCATAACTGATAAAAACAAAAAAGCACACAGAATTTATGTAGAGACAGCTTAAAATCCAGAAAGTCACAGATGCAGGCTCTGCTCCAGCTAATTTAACCTAAGCCTCAACATAGAAGATAATACTAACTTTTCACCTCACAGTCCCTAAAAATATCTTTCTCCTTGCTTCCCTGAGTTTTCACTGAAGGTGAGGCAAAAGGGTTACTGTGCCATGGTCAGCTCAGCCTCCTCGTGACACAAAGCACCTCCTGTTAACTGTGGTCCTGTTAGTGCTTTCTACCTGACCCTTTGGGATAATCCCAGTATGGAAAAGGCAAGACCACCACCCCTCCTATGGGTGACAATACAATATTTTACTTTACCCTAATCAACCAAGCCTTCATCTCTAGGTTTCTACTTTAGCTAGAAGAGCCCACCCTGACATTGACAGTAACCTCTCAATGTGGGAGTTGCAATGAGGCAGAAAAGTCTGGGGGTTGATGCTGTAAAGGCACTGCCAGATGAGATTACGAAGGGAAATTGTTAAATAGTGTTATAGGGATAGCTCCTTCATTTCTATTATTTTGATTTCCTTCCTTTGTCTTTCCAGCTAAATCTCACCACTGAGCTTATAATCATGCACATCTTCATACCATATCTCCCTTCATATTTTTTATAGCTGAATCAGTCAGAGTTTTAATTTGAATTTTCATCGATCAAGAGATTTTTATCCTGTCTCAGACAGAGAAGTAGAGGTTTTCTGAAGATAATAACAGTTTCAGTAGCCTGTAGGAGATTTAATTTGTATTTCTTTTAGCTGCTGAGTTTTTATGCTCAGCAGACTAGTATCCAAATACAGCTGGGAAAAATATGACAACAAAATGTGTGCTGGGGATTACCAACACAAGTACCTGCAACCAAAATCTCCACAGGGAGGTTAGACAGAATTTTTCTCGAAGGACTCTCAATTATGAAGTTACAACAGCCAGTGGCTTTTGGTAAGGTCTAAATGAAAAAGCAAACTTCTGTCTGACATATCCCAAGTGTCAGTTCGGTGAGGAGGATACTCCTTCCCTTGGCACACTGTTAATCTGTAGGAAGTGAAGTGTTCCTCGAAACAGTGCTAGTGTGGGATCTACTTCACAGCCTGTATCCCTCTGCTGTGGAGCCTCTAACAGGCCTTGCACATACCGGACAAGGGGGGAGGAAAGACCTGCACCTCTTTGCAAAAGCATTTCAAAGCCTTATCATAGAAAATGGTTAATGGGATATTTTGCGATAGTAAGCAGCTTATGCAGCCTACTGTAATAAAAAATAGGTAAACTAGCTTGCTTTAGGTAAATCCTTTTGGAGTTTTTATGAACCAGACTGAATACAATTCTCTTTAAGAGAATGTGTTAAAAATGCTGACAATAATATTGTTCCATATCGGAATCTCTGGTTTAAAATTCTTTAGTTGTGAATTAACTCTCCTAATGATGCTTTAAGGGATGACATCATTCAGTTTCTTCATTTGCATGTGATTAAACAAATGTAACATCTTTAATTAAACTGGGCAAGAAAGCAACCATGAGCTACGCCATTCCCAGATCTCCCCAGTGACGGGACCTTCCACCTCCTCAGAGTGAGAGAACACTGCATTCTCAGCTGCAAGAGCCATTCAAAATCCTCACTGTAATTGCCTACTTTTTGAACTCTCATTCTGCCACTTTTGGCTAATTTACCAGCACCCTTTTATTCATCACAGCACCCACCTCTTCTTCCTTACTCATTTATTTTCCATACTGGCTTTACTACCTGCATAAGTCCTTACTCAGCTCAGCATTTGCTTTCACCTTTCCTCTTCTGGTTAGCACCAGCTCTTACAAAATCTCCTTGTATTTTCCTGTTGCTCCTGACATGCCCTCAAGAAGAACTATTTATAGCCACACTATGATGTCACAAACTTCAGGTAGCTGAAGTTGGAAGGGACCTCCAGAGGCCATTTCATCCAAACTCCCTGCTTAAGGAGGGTCACCCAGAGCAGGCTGCCCCTGGCCAGATGGCGTTTGAATATCTCTAAAGATGGATACTCCATAACCTCCTTGGGCAACCTGTGCCAGCACATGGGACACTTTCACAGTAAAAAGGGGTTTTATGATATTCAGATGTAACATGTGTTTCTGTGTGTGCCCACTGCCCCTTCAATACCTCTCTTTACCCCTTTCACACCTCTTTCGTCTCTCTCTAAGTGTTCCGATGTACAGCTGTGACAGCGATGTGATGTACAGTGTGATGTACACTGCTTGACATTCAGCTGCTTTCCCTACTGACTGCTGTCATCTATTGTCCTTCATCCCATGATGCAATCATAAATCCCCATGATGCAATCATAAAGGGAAAGGGTTTTCTCCATTTTTTCTCTGCTTCTGCAGTACCTAGGCAATGGTTTCCAGTCTACGCCTGGGGTTCTCTGACACCACGTAAATACAAATAGCAACAATTCTTTTGTTTAAAACTCCTATAACCTCTATGCTTATTAGGGAAGAGCATTCATATGCACAGAACACAAAGGACAAACAACTGTATCATTTCCCTACAATCGACCCCAATGCTTGTGGAAGACCCTGCAAATGTGTCTACCCATGGACAAAAAGAGTATTTGATTCCCCATCACCAATTTGAAAGTTCAGTATTCTTGTCATGCACATCACTATGCAATTCAGAAGGACTTAAACATTATTTTTTTAATTGAAGATTTTTCTCCTGTGGTCCTGAGTTCATTGATAGAATATGTACATAATTTGGGGGTGAACTTAGATCAAAGCAAGATTTTTGTCTTTGCATTCCTCTAATCTTCTGCAGCCTTGAGGATGCTCTAAACTATGTCAGATATCAACCCACCATGGTCATGGTTAGCTCTTATCCTATCTGTTTCTGGTGATGTCTGAAGGAGTTTAGACTTATCCTTAAGTGAGTCTGGAAATATAGATCTAAATCTTGAAGAACCACTCAGTTTGCAGATGCTGCAGCCCCTCTCTTGCACTGCTTCCAGTGCTGGTGCATTGAATATATTCCATTTTCCTTATGCTGGTATAGGTTTCTTCTGCATCAGTAGTATCTTTCACAGTTTATTCTATATTCTTAGCTATTTTTTCCTGTATGCACAAAATAAAATAATTGTAAATGTAGGTCATCATCTGGGCTATTATATTTAATTCTCTAGCAGTATATTTAACCTCAGTTGCTGATTGTTTCTCCATTATTTTTATTGGAAATACAAGGGGAGCCTTCAATTGGCCAAAAGACCCTGTAGATCTACTTATGTTTTCATTTACACAAGGTAAAACATAGAGTAATTATTTCTGAAAACTGTAAACCAAAATACAGATTTCCCTACACTTGAAAGGTTTTGTTCATTCGTTTTTAATATCTTTAGGGTTTTTTGTTTTGTTTTAACCAGAAACTTCCTTGCTTTGAAACACAAACTCTTCTTTTAGTGTTGTGTTTTTTGGTCTTTTATCTTTCTTTAATTAGCTCACTTGGGATGTAATGTAACTCTATTGCAGAACAAGCTGTATCAGTAGCTGAATCCTTCTTTTCGATTAACCATACAAATCCAGGCCTTCTTCCCACACTCATACTGCATTATTCTGCACTTGGCACAACCAGCTTCTCTCAAAGTCCTTCATTATTCCAAGTTCATCTTGACAGAAAGCCCATTCTCTTGTTTTGTGCCAGCATGCAGAAGGCTGCACACTTTTCTTCACCTGTCTGAAGTCCACCATAGCAACCAGGACCAGGGTTGTGAGCAGGACTGCAAAGTCCCACAATACCTTGCTATTGAAACAGAGTAATCAAAGCGAGATTTCAAAAAACCACATAATTCTTTGCAAGGCCATAAAATGGAATTTTTTATGTCTTACTGCAAAGCAATTTCTGCTAAAAGAATAGCAATACAGAAATTGCAATCTTTGCTAGTATAGAGAAACCTTATTCTGGTTTTATAGAACATTGTGCAAGCAAGAGAAGACCCTGAGGGTCAGTTTTGCTCTTAGGAAACTCCTCAGAACAGCTATGTCAGAAAGGCAGAAGCACGGACAGGCGAACAAGGAGAAATAGAGAATCGTGTCCTGGATACACAGGGCAGAATTAGGAAGGCCAAAAGACAGCTAGACATGAGATTGCTGAAGACATCAAGGGCAGCAGGAGAGGTTTCTACAGCCACGGCAGCAACAAAAGGAAGACTGGGGAGAATGTGGGCCTGCTGCCCAGTGTGGTAGGTGACCAAGTGATGGAGAGCATAAGAAATGGTAACCTGGTGAAGGACTCAGTGTCTTCACTCCCTCAGCCTTTACTGTCAAAGTCTGCTACTCACTCCCAGGCCCTTCAGGTGCTTGCTTAGGAGCAAAGAATGGTAGGGACAGGTACTACCCATGGTATAGAAGGATCAAATTTGGTACTAATTAGGTCAGCTGGATACATGCAAGTCCATAGGACTGGTTAGGATGCATCTGAAAATGCTGGGAAATTGGCTTGATGTTGTTTTGGGACCATTCTCTATCATGTTTGAGAAGTTACGGTGATTAAGGGAGTAAAGACTAGAGAAGGTAGTTGTTAGCCTTTGAAAAAGGCAAGGATTTAGGGAACATACTCAGAAAAATCATAATCTTTTGATTCATAGGAAGGTGTTACGGAAGCTTCAATATACCTTGTCTTTAGAATATATAACTGTTGGAAAATTCTGAGGTTGACGGAAATGGAAAGGGGATTTTTTCCACTTGTTTTCAAAAGAACTTCTGAAACACTTTTTGGACTGCAGTTTATGATATTTAGCAGAACACTATTTGATACAGGAAGGTGATAATTTTTCATCTGTAGCTTAATAATGAAGACTATCACAAATATGAATGTGTAGCATCCAAGAGGATATAAAATCCACAGGAACTTCACAAAGACATAACAGCATGATAAATGCATGTAAACTGGATATAACAAATACTGTGTTTTTCCAGTAATGCATTGAAAAATGGAGACCTCTGTAACTGAGTAATGTAGCTAAACTTTTCTTCAGAGCACATCATAATGATTTGTAATTTGAAATGTTAAATTCTTTTACATCTTTTGTAGTAAGTACAGATACATGTGTCATATCAGTGTGATAGCCTCATAACTCAGGCTGTACAGAGCTTGATCGTTTTTTCTAACACACTTTGAATTTAAACTAAAACAGCACAATCCCTCCAGCAGGCAAAGTTCAGTTAGAAACGTAACTGAAATGCAAATACAAACTGTTTGTGACCTGTTTCATGAAAAACCCTACAGTCAAAACCTAATGTGTCACACAG
Organism: Manacus candei; assembly: GCF_025592945.1. Taxonomy (NCBI): domain Eukaryota; kingdom Metazoa; phylum Chordata; class Aves; order Passeriformes; family Pipridae; genus Manacus; species Manacus candei. Next base: position 410,232 of record NW_026138111.1, on the reverse strand, counting down.
ACAGCATTAATATATAGTATACTGATGTATACAATACTATACTACAGCCTTCAATTAATCCCTCTACTAGTGCAGGAATACTTCTACTAATAACTACTTTTAAACTTTCTAAGGGTGAAACTTGGGTTCCACCTTTGGAGGTTATTGTAACATTTAAGTGACATCAGTATGAGAAAATTTTTTTCCCAATATTGAATTGAAATGTTCACCTTGTTCCAGTTTCATCACATTAGCCCTGGTTACTTATTTGCCCAACTTTGAATTATCTTTATTCATCCATTAGGTTCACACATTTTAAATTCTCTGAGCTTCTCAATCATTATTCAACAAAGCTCTATCTGATGAGTTCTCTAAATTTATTCCCTACAGCTCTCCTGGTAATTTGCATTACTTTTGCCTGGACACTTCAGTTTTTTAATATCTTTCTGGTAGTGACTGCATAGAATAGTAAAGGGCTGAGGTCCTGGGCTGAGGTGACGCATGGTCAACCCAGCTTGGAAAAAGGCAAGAAGGCACAATTTCTTTCTTGATTCCCCTGCAGTTGAGATTCTCTTGGTACTGATCTAGTTTTCATACAAAATAAAGTACACTGACAGCTGTTTCAGTGAGCCTGTTTGAGCAGACAGGGTTTCTGGAGCACTCAGACCCCAATAATTTGTGCGCTGTTGCACCTGGTCCTGTTCTTCATCCCGGGAACACACATGAGCAAAGAAGTGTTGTCTTCCTGGGGAACACACATTCTGCTGATTTTCTTGGGAAAATTACTAGCTGATAACATTTGAAGCAACTCTGAGCTGACAATTTAGTTTCTGCTTGTGGTAGCCACAGAATCTCAACAAATCACATATCAGATGAACTGAATGTCCATGCACACTTCTGCTGAGCTGCACAGCACCAGCCAGTGGAAGTACGGGTTCTACCAACCCATAGCAGGGAGGCCCTGCAGAGAGACCTTGACAAATTAGAGGACTGGGCATTCACCAACCACACGAAGCTCAACATAGGAAAGTGCCGGATTTTGCACCTGGGATGGGGCAACGCCGCATGTCTGTACGGACTGGGGAATGAGAAGCTGGAAAGCAGTGCTGTGGAAAGGGACCTGGAGGTCCTGGTCAACAGACACTTGGACATGAGCCAGCAGTGCCCTGGCAGCCAGGAGGGCCAACCATGTCCTGGGAGTCATCAGGCAAAGCATCACCAGCCGGGTGAGGGAGGGGATTGTCTCGCTCTGCTCGGCACTGGGGCAGCCTCACCTTGAATATTGTGTGCAGTTTTGGGTACCACAATATAAGAAAGATACTAAGCCATTAGAGACTGTCCAAAGGGGGGCAACGAAGATGGTGAAGGGCCTTGAAGGGAAGCTGTGTGAGGAGCAGCTGAGGTCACTTGGTCTGTTCAGTCTGGAGGAGAGGAGACTGACGGGAGACCTCGTCGTAGTCTACAACTTCCTTGTGAGAAGACAAGGAGGAGCAGACACTGATCTCTTCTCTGTGGTGACCAGTGACAGGGCCCAAGGGAGTGGCCTGAAGTTGTTTCAGGGCAGGTTTAGGCTAGACATCAGAAAAAGGTTCTTCAGCCAGAGGGTGGCTGGGCACTAGAACAGGTTTCCCAGAGAAGTGGCACCAAGCCTGACAGAGTTCAAGAGTATTGTCATTTGGGCAATACTCTGAGGCACATGGTTTTTCTGTGATTCTGTGACATATGACAGTGGCTTAGTCTCAGACCTTGTGCTTGACGCAAGTGGTTGAAAGAAGCACTGGACATTGACTCAGAAAGAGCACCAGCCATCACCCTGGGACGGTCAGAAACACTGCTCTGGCCTCCTGGCACCCTCTACCTGGGCAGCAGCAGAGACGTCTGACAGGCCAGACAGGGAGCTCAGTCCAGATGCTGACTGCACCACACCTCAGTCAAGTGCATCCCAGTCACAGTTTACTAAACACACACACAGATCAAATGTATCCATGGCCATCTGCTGGGCAGGGGATGCAGCCGTCAAATGCTCCTGGAGAGAGACAATTTCAATGACTGTTGGTTTTTTTTCAGTTGAACCCTGTTAGAAGCTGTGGGGAAGCCAGTGATCAATCCCTGATTCATCTGGAAGTGCATTGGAGGAAGGAGCCATCACATTATCACATCCTGAATCAGGATGCTGTCAGGATGTTTAAAGGCAGAATGGTCCTACTCTTCTGATTTCACACACAAAACTGTTGTCACATAAGTTTCTATTACCTGGATGCCCACGGGAGTGGGTTTGACCTATACTGACACACATGGCACAGGTGACCCCTTTAAATGGTAAATTATGATGTACATCTGGATGTCATCTTTTCTTATTAGTCACATTGTTGCAGTAGATCAAAACTGACCACATCTTCAATTTTTATGAAATAATAGTATTTGTCTGTTGACATGATCTGCAGCCTCAGGTGTCTGTAAGCTTTCCAGCAGCTTTGCTGAAGTGTCACCAGTCTGTTATGGAGAATGGCGACCTGTCATGGGACCCACACAGGGGAGAGCACCCTCTTACCATGAGCCTTATTGCAGAAAAGGGAGAAGAGCTCAAGCGGCAGGAGTGAGAGGACTACAACAGGACTGTGAGCAACTCCTCTCACCTGACAACCCTGGCAGCAGGAAGCAAGCAGCATCACTCACAAAGAGTTTTGATCTCACCTGTGTTCCTGTTCCTGTCTCTGGATGATAGTGAAGACAGAGGCCTGATTTCCTAAGACAGAAGCAACCACACACCAGGAATATCAATTATCAAAATAATGAGAATTTATACAGCTTCAGAACAGACACAAAGTATATGTTCTGCCACACTAATCCCACATTTCAGGAAGTTAAAAAAGGCATTGTAGAAGTTATGAAAGTCACCCTTTGCACTGCAATAGTGTAACTTTTAAAAGCAGCTGATTTTCATAGAGAAAGGAAAAAATATTTCTTCAATTTTGATTCCTTATCACTTCCATGAGAAAATGAGAAATTAATTAAATAAACTTTAAAAAAAGAAGGAAATGTGATATTTTATGACTTAAAATGCATTAACAAATGTAGACAGGATTCCTTACACATGTCAATAAATTCACTGGCATTACATTTTTGAGCTTCTGACCATTTACATACTGCACATTTCATATTTAATGATGAGATTCAACTCCTGTCTCTGCCCCAAGAGTAGAGGAGGAAACATAAAAGAGCCCATAAATTCTTACTAATATAGGGCAGGTAAAAGAACCCAATCAGGTCATGAAGACACTGACTGTATTTAAGATTTCTTCTCCTATTTGTTGACCTAGATGTTGAAATATCCACAGTTACATGTTCACTGAATATGGTGGTGAAAAGTGGGCATTATTATATGCGATTTACCACTTCAAGAGGCACTTTCAACAGGAATATGATCTTAACTATCAAGTATCCCATTTCATTCTTCTATGCCCTTGAAAACACTTTCTGCTGTTAAAAGACACGGCTTTTGAAGGACTACTATTTTTATCTCTATACATCTATCCCCATGATTCCTTTGTTTTCCATTTTAAATCAGAATATTTCATTAACTACTGTGTTTAGGTCATAGGAGGGTAACATTTTATTATCTTTATGTTGATTAATTTCCTTTATATCCATCTGCTGTAGAGTGCTCAGGATGTCCAGCACACAAGGGAATGCTGCATATAGTGAGTGGGTGGAATTTTGAATACCTTACAATTTTTACGAGGAAGAATGGAATCAAAATGACTGGAATCAAACACCAGTTCTTTATAAAACCATTTTTATCACAAAGCAGTAATTAAAATCTCCATTGCCTAGATGGAGTAGTTGTTTTAAATTTACAGATATTAAAATGAAATGTTAATTGAAAATGCATTAACTGAACAGAATCGTTTAGATCATTTAGGTTTTAGGCTAAATTTGGCTCGAGAGATGAAATGAAAGCCTATGTAAAACTTAATGTCTTCTTGAGGAGACAGTATAAGGACTGCTTCCAGGTGAATGGAATCAGAGCACCTCCCAGTGTTGCCTATGTGCCAGCGTGCTGGAAGAGTCTCAGGCAAAACACTGCCTTCAACCCACACTCTCCTTCCTAATGGAGCTCATCATAATGACGACTCAACTGAAAACATGTAAGCTGAGCCATTAAAACTGTGCCTAAAACAACTGGAAGCTTTGTGTCCTCAAATAAACCAGTAACACAGAACACTAAGATTTCACCCATGGGATGTATTCAACCTGTTTTTTAAAGGCTTAATAATTACAGATTCGTGGAATATTAAGGAAATTCCAGCTAACACTCAGTCTTCTGCCAAATAATACTCCATCAGTAAAAAAAATATGGGCGCAATTCTGTTTTCATTTAAGCCAGCTGGAAATTTACCATGAACTTCAGTGGGGCCAAGGAAAGTCCATGATCATGTAAGTGGTTAAATAGCTTCAGTGAGCTTTGAATTTTCACCAGTGAACGAATTTGAGACAATTCCAAACAATCAAACAAATAATAAAAAGTGGATTTTTGACAAAATGAATGGCACAATAACTAAAATAATTGCTTGTCATGGGGTAAATTAAGAACTATTATTATATTAATAGCAAACAAAATGTCTTTTACAAAACAACTGTTATGGATATCTTCTGAGGCAAACAAAAATTTGATAGCAAAAAAGAGTTAGTACATTATTCATAGGTGTACTGGTTGAATAAATTTATCTTCTTATTTTTGCCACATCTTTAACAGTTATGAACAAGCTTATTTTGTGTTTGCATTTGCTATAGAGCTCCACACTGCCAAAATCCCTATTGCTTTTGCGCGTTTGAAATACATTTATGTCCTTATGGATTACCAACAACCATATTTCTTTTTCTTACAGCACTTATACACTGAACATTTCTCATTTTTTCTAGTACTGCTACTGCATATGTTACTTTTAAAAGGCAATTCTACCCATGGCATGTGTTGCTCTTACACTGTTACATTATTAGCACTTCATAATGATGTCTTACCATAACCTTAAATCACGTACCTTAACATACCTGGGTTTTGGAAATAATAATGAAGCTGTTACATTTCTGTGTACGAGCATTGGCATTCTTAAGCAACACACAGTTCAAGTACATTTTCGGTCTACTGATATGCTGCACTGGCTAAGAAATTTTGCTGATCTAATAAGGAGATGGGAACAACACTTGATGTCAGTGACCCATGAAGTCTCCACAGAAGTTTGACATATCAGAGAGATGACAGTACGCTGAGAGAAGCCTCCTATTGGAGAAGTCGTAAAAGACAGCACACACATACACACACAATTTGTCTGTTCATCACAGCTTTTGTTCTTCTGTATTTTATAGATTGACACATTATGTCAATTTAAAGACCATCTATGATCTCCATTAGGAAAGGAAGGTGGATTATTTTGCTGGGGCATGTCTTCCTGTGTTACATGATTCTGCATGACAGTGGTTTTCATTCTGCACAGGAACACCTCCGCCTCTGCTTACAGAATCATGGTTATTTTATGTTATCCCAATATCTGTGTTGGATATTCAGCTGTGCTGGTGTTTTATCTCCAATGAAGTTATCACTTTGAACCAAACCAGGATTCCTTTAATCAGTACAGTAAATTGAAATTCTGCTAGAAAGGAAACAAAGTGATACCTTTAGGATTTGGCTGTGCTATTATACAAGGACTTCCAAATAAAGGAGTCTGGTGTGCTTTAGGCAAACACGCCCCACCCCAAATAGGAAGGTGCTGGTGTATAATAAATTTTTAATTTTACATAAATGTTTATAACAAAATTTGTAATTTTACTACAAATTCAAATCGCAATGACAATGTCACTGAAGTTAATGTGACTTGGACTGTTAATCTGAGTGAGAGTAAAACTGGTCCTTGTATTCTTTCTCTTGTTCTGCATTGAATACTGTTACCTAGGTTGACAGAGAACTTTGCCACAGGTAAGCTGCAAAACATGTAGCAACTGTTTATGTATCATTATGTATGTTTAAAATAATTCATATCTATAAAGATAGCTTTTTTCCCTAGCAGTTGCTCAAAAAGACATGAGTAGAAAAGGTCAATTAATAATGAAATAGTCCTACTGAAATGAAATGTTTTCATATTTGAAAAACGGATAAAAGTAGAAGATTTGTAGAATTTTTATCATGAACATACTATTGCTTTTTTACAGTACTTTGGAATACAACAGTCATTCACAGTTGTCACTAAAATGGTAGACAAAGAAAGCCTGAAAGTAGTAAGGAGGTCACACAGTATCCTATTTTTAATTCAGACATTTTTATAACTTAAAGATCTATTTAAAACTCAAAAAATAACGTGTGCTTAAAAAAAAAAAGAGGAACTATAGAACTATATTTTTCTAAGAATAAATACCGCTTTCACTTTTGGATTATGTCCTGTCCAGGTTGGAATCACAACTATTATTTGCTTGCATTAGAACAAAATGTTTTTGAATGTTTTCACTAGGTTTGTCATTACTATGAGAAAATAGCCCCACTCCCAACAATGCCAAGTACTACAATGAACAATACAAACACTCAGTGTCAGGTAAGTCTCCACCTGATCTCCTTCTCCTCTGGTTTACCTGGAACTTTCTAGTTTGCTTTGAAATTCACTCAGTAGAAGGTAAGTTGACTGAACAAAACCTTCTAGTCAAGAAGTGGTGAAAAACAACATATGTACACAGTCTGTCTCTTTATCTCAACTAAATGAGAAATCCCTTCTTTAAAAAAATTTGCTGGTAGAGACTAACTGGTACATAGGGATTGTAGTTAGACAATCAGCATAGATTGATTCAGCTACACTATAGAAACTTAGCTAAATACAGAATGATTTTTTTTAAGCCAAGAAAAAAAGAAATCTGAAAACCAATCTATTAACACTGAGAATCATTAAAAAGAAGGCTGATTTGTTTCAGAGATCTGATAACCAGTGTTGATAAGGAGACAAAATTCATCTCCCAGAATATGCATGCTCACATAAGTTGCTTGATCTATGGAAGAATTCAAAAATCATCTTCTCCTTATGAGGGAAATTGAAAATTTCTCTGCTCTACTTGGTTTAATTGTCACCAGTAAACTTAATCACCGCAAACTTAATGTGCTCAGGAAAACTTATGATGGGATGATTAACAAAATTCTTTCCAGAGGAACATGCTACAGTCAAGAATTAATCAGGAAACTGAGGGTACAACTTTGTAAGGTAATGTCCAAAAGTATTTGCACAGGAACGGGAGAAACAGTATCTGTAAACTATTTATATTTTTGAAGGTGTTACCTATTATTTGCCATAATGAATAGACAGACAATATATTATCTGTTTTTTGTCAGAATGCACATCTGATGATTAAGAAATGTGGGAATCAAAGACAGGCTTTAGGCAGAACTGGTCTGTTGAGTCTATTTTTTCTTTATGTTTAGTTTCTGACTTCTTGGCTTCAGTGAACTTGTCATCTGTGATAAGCAAATGATGTGACAAACATTGCACAATCACGGCTTTGGACCTCTCTTCAGCTGGGTCCTCAGCTGATTTGAGGAGTTATGCAGACTTCTGCAACTAATATTTCACCTTGTTGTCCACTCAGCTCTGGTAGCTGGTATTAAAAGACACATCTCAGTATCCCTTGAGAGACAGAAGAGCATCGTGAATTAATTAAACATAGCAGTTCAATCTCTACAACCTTGCTACAAACTAATGAAATTACATGGTCAAGCAATGACAGACTTGGTGGTTGGTACACTTAAGCTCCTCTAATGTTAGTTTCAAACACCTAAGGTAACAAAAAGACACTTCAAGAAAGACTTGTTATTTAAAGTCTGATAAAATCTCCAGGAAATGTAAAATTGTGATGTATTAATGTTTAGGTAAGTTGTACCATCACATGTCAGACAGTGGTGAAAAAAGTCAAAAGGTAAAAGATTATACACTTTCCTTTATTTGACCTTTGTTAATGTAAATCTTTGTTACAAGTTCTGTATTGATATAATTCTTAATAAAAATTTATTTAATTTGCAATGGATACTTTGTGCTGATTAGAAGGATTACCTTCTTTGCTGCTATTTATAACTCAGCTAATGATTTTTTGGGGGTGAATAGCTTCTTATTTATCTTCAGATTCTTTCCTTGACAGGGACAAAGTCAGGACAAAAAAGGTCTTAATTGCTTCTTTTTCTAGAAGGCAGAAATATGGGGCTGCTTTTCTTTCCACTCACCCAATGTATGAGTCTCATATGTGTGGGTCATATTTTTCATATAACAAGTGTTCCCTGTAATTTTGCACATTACAGTAAAAAACCATTATCCATTACTCAGCTATTTTAAATACTAGTGTGTTTCTAAAGAAACATCTGGTTTAAGATAGTGTATCACTATTCTGATTTTATTAAAATACTCTTCTATGTAACTGCACTCCTATTTACAGTAGTTTCACTTTCAGGACAGCTGTGTTTTGGAATAGTTTTAAAATCAGATGAATCATCAGTTCTCCTGGGAAGCAGTGTTCTGCAATGAGCTGCTGGCTCTTTGCCCCATAGGCAGGCATCTTCTAATACAATCATTAGGACAGTTCTTATCCCTCTGTCATATTACAAAAGTAACAAGTTCTTTTCAGTAACTTTACAAAGCCCATAAGACATGACATAGCAAATCCTTCCTCTTTCACTTTAGGCAGTGAGGTTTCAACCTCTGATATAGATAGCTATTTGTAGGGTCACACATGCAAAGGAAAAGTGTCAGCCTTACATTTGATTACTGAGTGTGAGTTGTAGAGTGTGTTTGCCCTGTCTTAAACAAGCATGTGGAAATGTCTTCGATTACTTGGTGTAAAGGACTAGTGTTCCTGTCTCTGAAACATGTATTATCATGTTTCTCTTAACAACTATAATACACTAAAATTACAATGAACCCATTTAGCTTTTACATACGAAAATATTTTCATAATGGCCATATGGCTATTCACAAATTTTTGGTAACAGTAGCAGTGACACATTTGTAACAGGATGTCCCAGTGCAATTCCAACAAATTAGAAAAACGTACAATGGAGACATGATACAAATTTAGCAGTAAAAGTCTACTTACCTTCATATGTCCCGCTTTCTAAGAGAGCACCACTTTTCTCCAATTCCATAAAATCTTCAACAGTAATGAAAATATAGTCCACACCAGGAACTTCCCCCTCCTTATGTGGCCTTGTGGTGCCTATTAATAAGATGAAAGACACACTGTCAAGCACATGGCCTAAATATGGAATGATCTTTTTGAAATATTTGGAAAATTTACAAAGTAAACCATTTACAGAATATATTATGTAGCTCTTTCAAAACAGTATAGCTACGTTTGTTGAAGCTGACAGAGGTTTATGATCATGCCAATCATTACTTGGATCCATAGCATTTATCCTCACTAATGAAAACCTGTCATACTGTTGTTCTTCTTGCATCACTAGAAAGGCCCTCAGTGACATTAGGCATTCAGAGGTAACACAAAACATAGTCTTGTCTACAATTAATCTACTTTATGATATTTTAGATGTTTATTTAGTATACAAAGTAATAATTCTATAAGTAAATCTCTAAGGGTTACATCCACATTGCTTGTTTCAGAGCCATAAGTGGACTTGGCAAATGGTTAGGGTTTAGGGCCTGTGGGATTAAAATCACCTGCTAATCATGCTGTCAAACTGCAAAAGTGTTTATATTTAGTTATTGCCTCTATTGTCATCTCTGGATGACAGAACTCTTTAAATGCTGACAGTCAATATTTCATACATGCTGAGAAGTGACTTGGCTGAGTTAGCAGAAATTATGGGATACAGAAGGGATGTTAGAAGGGAATCATCTGAAACTGACCTGATTTCCTAATGGTCTACTCTATCATTGTCAGCCTATCTCTGCTTTCATTGAAAGCACTAAATAAGTCTCAAAAGTCCATTTGGAAATGAGAGATTTTTAGGTTCTCCTCACTCTCAGAGTGTTTGAAACATCTTTGTCAATCAATTCTTTATCAATGCTGTACTGATTAAATCACACATGCAGGGTTTGGTTTAAAGACTAGGTAGTGGCTAGAAATCAGATCTTCCACTTTCTGGACAAAAGTTTAACATTATAATTGTGGAAAAGACATTGTCTCTTCCTCAGTTACTAATCCACCACCTTAAACATTGTACTATAACTCTCCCTTGCATTGCCCTAAATGCACAGAATTTTTCTTTGCACTGACCAAATGCAGCTGTCCTAATCTCATATTGAATCCCACTCTATATCTAGATCTAATGGAGACCTATGTGCCACAAACAGTACATTAGCAGTGCCAAGGTTCTCTCAGTATCAATGACAGGATTCCTGTGCTATCAGTGACTCCCACTGGCCAGCGCTCAGCTCTGCCAAAGCACTGGATGGCCTTCAGAGCTGTCCAGCCTCCTTGCTGCTAGTTGGACACACAGAGACATAAAAGTGCCTTAGGTTAACTCAAATGCTTGCCATAGAGACATTTTTCTTCTCACAGATAGCCTGAATATCTATGGTAAGGACTGAATGAGCCTGTGAAGTTAGTATTTTGGTAGCTAACATGGGAATGTATTTTGATAAGGCTATAAGACTCTTTCCCTAATTTCTCTGATTCCTACTCCCTTCTCATCTCAACATTTAAAATGAAAACTCATATGGCTGTTCATTTCTGTGAATTTTGTATTTGCAGAAATGGGTGCTTTAGGATTATTACCTGGAGTACTGTGCTCATCTGCAGTACTGTGTGCAGTTCTGGGCAGTTTTAGGTTCAAGTACCTGGGCAGTACAAGAGAGGTGTGGAGCTCCTGGAGTGAGTGCAATGGAAGATAACAAGAATGACTGGGGGACTGGAAAATCCCTCTTATGAGGGAGTTTGGTGTGTTCAGCCTTGAGAGGAGATGACTGAGAGGGGAGTTCATTATGTGTATAGATATCTGAAAGGGGGTTGCCAAGAGGGTGGCCCAGGCTCTTCTCAGTGGTACCAACCACTAGGACATGAGGCAATGGGCAGAAACTGATGCACAGGAAGTTCCACTTGAACATGAGGAAGAAGTTCTTTACTGTGTGAGTGACCACATACTGGAACAGATTGACCTTTGTCATGGAGTCTCTCTCCCTGAAAATATTCATAAACCATCTGGATGCAATCCTTTTCCATGTGCTCTAGGAGGACTCTGCCTGAGTAGGGAGGTTGGACCAGATGACCCACTGTGGTCCCTTCCAACCTGACCCATTCTGTGAATCTGTGATTCTGTGATTACTACTGTGGTTCAGAGATGGTGTGGTTAAAGCACTCAGACACTTGGATTGTCCATAAACATGCTGAATTTACTTCCTATGGATCATCTGACCCCTGGCAATGCAGCAGCATCCCCAGTGATCTCCAGCCCTTTGAGAGAACTGTGTAGAAGCACAGGAATTCTGCTGAACCCCTGAACTCCTGGGAGCTCTGCTAACAGCACAGACATCAGATGTTTGATCTGCATGCTCTCTCCTGAGAAAATTTTCACTCTCCAAGTGAAAAATTCCTATTGACAGGAACTGTATCTTACTCATAAAACACTTCAGCAAATCAAGGCTGTGCTATTCCCAGACATGGGGCAGGAAAGAAGCTGGCATATTTGATGAGTATCCCTAGTTTACTATTCTTTAAGGTAGCCAAACTAGGATCATCAGAAGTTTATTCATGAGACAAAAACACAAGTTACACAAAATGTGGAGGTAAGCCCTGCTTTGAGTGGCAAGTTAGACCAGATGATCTAGTGAGCTCCCTCACAATCTAAATTTTCAATTATTCTATGCTATTAAGTGTTACTACACTGTAAATTGTTTTAAACACATAGATATTCAGCAGTCATTCATGAGGGATGATTGCAAAATTGCAAAATTTGGTCACCTATACCTGCTGCGTCTATCCTACAATGCCAGGAGATAACAGTGTCATGGTAACATGGAAGGTTCCGCCTCTTTTCTCATAATCCTCAGGGAATCTGCTCCAAGAGCTCTGCACTGTATTGTATACTGAGGGTTGTACATCTATTAGAGGTGGAATAGTCACTTCCTTCAAAAAACAGAAAAAAGAGCAAACCATGACCAATAGTTGCCTGAGTTCAGGGTGACTCTTACCCCAGGTACAGCAGTTTGTTTCCATCCCCAGCAGAACTTTATTCCTCTAGATAAAATCTTACTGAGTCCCATTTCCCTCCTGCATCTGTTCTCATTCCCTCAGCCTGGGAGATCTGAGATTTTGGAAATGGTTAAAGCAATTCCCTGGCTAATGGAATAATCAATGGTTATTGCCTCTTTTACTCCTTTGCCCTGGAGGAACTGAGTTCTTGCTAATAATACTTCTATCATCCTTTATAGTCTTCTGTAAGCACCATAGAGTTTGTAATGTGCAGATTTACAGACTTGGACACAGTTACTAGAGCATCTTAAACACCCGTCAAGGTCTGAACATTGAGATCTATATATTGAAATCTTATAGATCATAGGCAAAATTTCTTTTTCCTTGCTTTTAACCTAATGTAGAGTTACACTTCTTAATAGATTTTGTCTTTAACTACATTCGTATAGACAGAAAAACAGACATGAAACCTACGGTGATTCAAGACTTAAAACAAAGGATTAATTCCAAGCCTCATATTTCTACAGAAACACAACACCTCTTGTTATGCAGTATCAAGGCTTAATATGACACACTTGCTACTGTGTACAATACTAAGCCTTTTATTAATGTAAAATAAAAATAGGAACACAGTTACCATTTTGTTACCATGGTAACCTATGAAAAAATAATCTTTGAATTCCATAATGAAAGAACACGATACTTTTAGATTTTTTCAGGATCAAAACCAGCAAGAGATATTTGCACTATGCGTACTTATGACAAATGCAATCTATTGTTGCTGTGGAAGATACAAAACCAGTAGCTTGCAAGTAACCATGACCAGTCCACTCAAGCAAGTGCTGTCACACAACGTGAAGGTACCTCAGAAATTAAAGGATCTTGGTCTGCAAAATCTGGACTGATCTTGACCTTTGATTTCATGACTATTACTTGCATCATTCATCAATCTGCTCTCAAAACCAATATTAAGGTCATTCAGTGAGCCACCACTTTGTTTGGATTTATAGCTTCAAGATGGATAGCTTGTACAGTTTAGAAATATTTAATCTATATTGTCTATCTTTTTTTAATTATTATTTTTTAAAAAGACCCTTTGCCTTTGCAGTTTGTTTCTTCTGTTCTATAGGGGAAATATGGTGATTCACTATACTTCAGTGCAGGCTTTCCATGCTCATTGTTGTGTTATATGATGGTACTATATTCCAGGAGAGGAACTAGGTGCTGTTTACATAAATAGTCTTTAAAAGAGTGTTTTCCTTTTAACTGAGTTTAAGGCACCTGAGGGTATATAGACACCTAAGAAATCTTTACAACGGATGAAAAAAAGTGTGTGTTAATTTCATAGCAATAAACTATTTTTGAAATACTGCTTATATGATTATGGGGAACAATAAATAACATGGAATTTTTATGTTGACTGCTAGTGCAGATTGGAGAAATGGTCAGTTCATGTAGTGTTCAGACAAGATTCCCATTATGAGTAAAGAAGTATAGAATTATTGATTCTAGAAGAGTTCTGGGGTTGGAAAGCTCCACATCACTTTGTACAGGTAGAACAACTAGGAATTTACATGTCTCTTTTTAATCACAGGATCCAATTACAGATTTACAATATTTTAGTGCTTATTTGGGAACAAGGTGCACAGTTTGACTTTGAAAATATTTCTTCTTAGAAGCACTGAGCCTTCCTAGTTTCTGTCCAGCTCTGCTACTTTCAAAAACAGGAAAGGTACTCCCTCAATATTTCTTTTGTTGCTAACTCCATGTAGTTATGAAAAAGAGAAAGAGGTAAATTATTTTATTTGTCAGCATAGGAGTTTGAATGTTAGTTAAAACTCCCAGAACTATGACAGGAAAGACTCAGAAACACGTTCTGTGCTCAGCACCATAGACACATTTTAAAGAACACTTCATCCTTGCACGGTAAATAATCAATATTTTACAGTCTTCAGAAGCATCACAAGGATAATACTGCACTAGTACTGTTCCTGAGCAGTCTATACGATGGTCAGGAAAGTAGAAGTAAAGGTCTGAGTCCCTGCATGGTCCAATACCTGCTCACAGACTGTGCTCACAGGTTTCAATGCTCCAAACTTATACACATATAATAAATATCTAAATTATTGCCCTTTTTTTGTAAGTTAATGGCAAACATGGCACGCCACTATCCAAACATTTTCATAAGTATTTACCTGATTTGTATTTGAATTCACAGATTGGTTCCTTTTGCATGAGGTAAATCCAAAAGCAAAAGTGTGTCTTTGCCACAAGGATTTACAGTGTAAATGAAAGGCATGGGAATAGCCTAGTCCTTTTTTTACATAATGACCTATTCCTAGAATCATTTTCCAAGTGTATGGAAGCAAGTAGTGTCTTATTGTGCTTATCTGTTCCAAATGCCACAAAATATAAAGAGAAAAATGTTTTTAATATATAAAGCCCTTTTATTAGACATTCTACTGAAATTTTTTTCTGTAATTCTGCTCTGTACAACAGTTTGTTGTGGAATGCCAGGCTGTCATACATTACAGTAACTGGAGGGATCCCTCCTGCAGAAACAGACTGCTAATCTTTAATAAACTTCAGCTGAGCCCTTGGTATGACCTTGTATACACTCTGCCTTGGAAAAATTCAACAATGCTTAATTAGCTCTTTTGTTTGTGTGCCAAATTACACTGGAACACTATTACTGTGAGGAACTGAAATGTATGGGAAATTATACCTATCTTGTCAAATTACTAAATGCATTAAGCAGAGAAACACCACATTTGTCTTGATCTACTGAATTCCCAGCTGAAGAGAATAATAAACATAATTTTCAAGTAAAGTGATTTTAGATCTACTACAAAGCCCGAAGCTTCAAGTGTTTATGATAATTCTCATAATAACAACATAAACCACAATGGCTTAAGTTCCTTCTTGCCAACGGTCATGTGGAAGAAAGGTTTTTTCCCCTTTCTAAGTGTGCAATACCAGCAATTTCTCTGATGCATCCCTTTAAAAAAACCCTGAAAAAGCAAAAGAATGAATTCCATATTCCTGAAAATGTTTTTTGGGGGTAATAGTTTCAAACTGCATTAATAAGCAGGTTGTTGGCAAACGTGATCCTGAAGATCTTGATGATAATCAATTCAAAGACCATTAGCAAAGATGCTAAATGCTCTACAGTGAGGCAAGAAGGCAATTGAGAGAGGATTAAGGGCAGGTGTTGAGAGGACTGGGTCAGATTCTTTTCAGTGCTGCCCAGTGACAGGACAAGGGTCAATGGGCACAAACTGAAACACAAGAAGTTTCATCTGAATGTGAGGAAAAACTACCGTGTGGGAAACAGAACACTGGAACAGGAAGACCAGAAAAGTTGTGGAGTCTCCTCTGAAGATATTCAAACCCTGTCTAGACACGATTATGTCCAACCTGGTCTAGGTAAACCTATTTTAGCAGGGGGTTGGACAAGATGATCTCCAGAGATCCCTCCCAGTGCCAATCATTCTCTGATTCTATGAAAGGCAGGCATTTACCAATTGCTGAGTTGTGAGACTGCAACATTATTTGCACAGTTACCTGTACACAGAAGGAAAAACTAGTCACTATTTGGAAGAAACACGGTGGTTTTACTATGTCCAGTATTTTCCAGCCAAGTTTTAGTAGAAAGCAAAAAGCACTTAACCGTACTTCATCATAGAAGTAATAATTTCATTTCTAGGTGTTTAATTCATGTAAACTAAAAGAAAGTTGGCAATCCTTGTGCATCATCAGTATCTACTCATAGTAGCAGAAATAACAGATTAACTACATGGTTCAACCTAGTGTCCACTGAAACTAGGTGAATTTGAGTTGTATCAAAAGAAATCCTTAAAAAAATGCCAGATCCATGTTTTTAATAGTTTCTATTATACTTTGGGATTCATGATGTTGTTTGATACCTTTTGATTTTTGCTGAAGAAGAAAAACATAAAATTGTGAAAAGCAGTCTTAAGGGAATGTACACTAGGTTGTAGTGTCCACATTCTGTAACACCACATAATTCTTAGGCCAATATATTTTATATTTATAGTGTAAAACAGAGGCAATGAATTCCTGAACTTGAGATTTACAATGCACTTAGAGATAAGAATGTCCTTTATGGAGAAAATATGCGTTCAGTCAATAATTCTTTTGATTTTGACATTTTCTAAACTTGGGACATATGCATTAGGTAAGCTAGATAAGCTCCTGCCTGGTGATTAGCAGGATTATTAGATTCCAGATGCATATATCCTGTGAAGTACCTTTTTTTTTTTTTTTTTTTAAGATTCAATATGCATTCAGGAGCTTTTGATTACACACAGACTGAATTTTCTATTTGTTCTTTTGGTTTTGTGACTGAACAGCCCAAAGATAATTCATGCATTGTAAAGATTAATTCATATTGGAGTTGAACAGAAAAGTAAAACTCAGAGATGGGAATGACAGTAGTTCTAGCTAAGGACTGCAGGTAGGAAGGATTTTTATTTGTTTATTTAGTTGGTTAATTATGAGAGGACCACTGGAACCAGCAAGAAGTACCCAGAGAAGAAATGCAGCACCAATAGCTGCAGGCTGAGACAGATACTTGAAGACTTTTCTTTAAAATAAACTGTCATATGACACATTTAAAATAAAATGTGTCATATCCAGAGCTACCTACGATGCAATGTAAGGATTTGATCATTGAACATTTGTGCTCTTATCCTGTGACAGGGACCGATATACTGGGTGTTCCCTCCACAAGGGTATGTCACTCATTGCCTGGTAATTGTGGCACAAATTGGGTCACTTTCCTGCTGTTGGTGAATTCCTTGTTAAGTCTGCAGGGTACTTTCTTTTAAGAACTTTGACCCTACATTAAGCCCCACTATATAAGTTTCATTGCCAATTAGAGCAAATAAAACACCTTTTTTTTTTCATCATCTTTGGCAAGAGTAGCTTTCAAAATGTTAACAATAGACTTCAGAGATAAAAGCTATTGACAGAGAAGTGTGAATACTTTGTGTCAAGTTAGGCATGGAAGATTGCAGAAGGCACTTGTAAAAAAAATTAGAAAAGCTGTTGCTAATGCAGATATCATAAACACTTAAATTATATTCCACATAATTCCTGGAAAATTACAAATTGTGAAATTATGGGTATTCAGGCATTTGGAAGTATAGTCCTTACAGGGGTTAGCCAAGTGCCTGAAGGAATCTGATTTTCAGTGGTCAAAAAGTGAAAAGATGAAAGGAAAATCAGTTATGTATCATTCTGGATTCCACATTACTGCCTCAAGTTTTTTGTATTTTGTTTGCTTGTTTGGTTGGTTGTTTTTTTAAGGCAAGAATTAGTCCCAGCCATAAAGCTCTAGAAGACACTGGGATTTTATTCATAAAACATGTTAATGTCTTAGCAAATACCACTGCAATATATCCCAATATCTTTCAGGCTTATAAAACTAAAAGGCCATAGTAGTTTTTGTAACAGATAGGAAAGAAAACAGCAAACTGCTATGAAGCAATGTTTGAGAATGAAAATCTGAAAATCTGACGATAAATGAGTGATAGATTGTGATGGTAGGAAGTCCAGGATTTTATTTTGGTTAATTAGGAACATGTCAAGCTAATAAATAAATAATAAAGTCTAAGGTCTTTTTTTTTGGTGCATACTTTAGAATTCAATGTTCTTTCACGTATTTCCACTCTTTCAGGTGAAGATATAAACTAAAACATGATGACAAACTTTTGCCGCTTTTGGAAGTTTAGACTTTGATTCCTATTGCACAAAGTTGTTTACATGGCCATAAATCTTTATTATAACTATAAACAACAGGTTTTACATGAAAATTAATATATGTGTACAAGAGAACTATATGAAGAATGAAGACAAGCATTAGGGCATCCCTATGAGAGAATCATGTATGCATGAACATTATTTCCGTACAGATTTATAAAAATCATCTGCTAATGAGATCCAGACAGAGACATTTGATGTTACTAAGAAAATAAAGGTACACCTAATTACATGCATAATGCTTTATGCTACTAGAGAACCTTTATTAGAACATGATTTCTTATGGTCTTCAGAGGAACAAAGTCTTTTCTGGGAAATGTCTGATTTTTGCAGCTCTTCAAAGGGATAGATTATACAGCTAGAGAACTGTAGTCTGTTGGCATGTGTAGGTCTGCTAAACAGTCAGACGTTACAGCTGAATTTTTGTCTGGCACTAGAAAATCTATTATTCCTGCTGACAGTCCAACTGATGGGAGCATCAGTGGAAATATTATTAAGATTTGGGATAGTTTGTTCAACTGTGACATCAACACATCTATTTGTACTGCACATCATTCAAACATACTTTCAGAAATCCTGGAAACACCCCACTTCTGGCATAACAGACAACATTTCTGCTATCAACAACAGAACCTGCTCTTATACCAGTTGATTTTATTAACATTATGAATAAAATTTTACGGATTACTTTCATTACACAGCTTGTACTTACTACTCTAGAGAGCTGAAGAACTCTCTTAAATCATGCACAGTGTACCTTGAAAGGTTCTTCAATGCCTGCAATAATAACTTTTCAACTGAAAAAACACTAATATTCTTATTCACTCTCTATATTTTATTCAAACTTAGAAAGCCAGCTGCTCTGTATAATGTCTGTTTAAGAGTACATTCTAAAAGGATTTGTGAAGTTGTTAGGTGTTGCTACTAAATCTTTGAAAATATTTAAAAATGGATTTTCTAAATCTACAGTCTTACTTTGAGAGGCATTAAAAGAGGGGCTGTGGAATAGACTATCATAGAAATCATCCACAGATGTATTCCTAACTAAACTCACTTCAGCTGTTTTTTTTTTTTTAATTTTGTGTCAATAATACAGAACAAATAATTAATGAATCAATAGTATGAATCAATAAAAGGATTTTCAGGGTTATATTATATGTCAGGGCACATGACATACAGAAAAATGAGGGGAGTTTATGCTTAAGATAGGGAACTACTTAATATGTATGAATGAAAAAAAAAGTCTGTATTTAAAATGGGGCAGACATTTCTTTCCTCTCTCCACAGTCTTCAGATTTGTGTTTTGCTGTACCTCTGAACGTTATCTATCCACAAAGCATGGCAGCAAGAGCCAAGCCAGAGGACATGTCTTTATCTGAATCAAAAAGTACTTTGGAAAACTACAATGTATGATGTCTGAATGGTAGAAGAAAGTTACAAGTTACTTGGGCTTTTTTTTTATCTTCCCATTCACAGTTTGTTTCGATTTTTGTTTCTCTTCGCTTTCAGCCCAAAAGTTGATATATACAGCCAAAACTCTGCACCATTCACCAGACAGTGGACAGACCTTGGTCTGGTGACAAAAAATATGCTCCTATGTAACAGCAGATACTGCTGCACTCATTTTTACTGAACAAGTTCAAGGAAATGAATGTGTGGTTGTGCAATACTGCGTGCAACACCTCCAGCAGACTCACAGCTGAAATCCCTGGTGGCCAACTGCTATCCAGACAGCAGAAGAAGTGCTGAGCTGAGACACAGGGAATGGTATTTTCCCTCAGTAGGGATCCCATCAGTGCTAGACAGGATTTCTTACTGTGGGACGCCACCACATGCCGTGGAGGGCTTTGAGCTTCTAGGGTAAGACAAACCATCTTGTTCCTTCTTTCCTCCTCTTGCTTTCCAGTACAAACAGCAAAAGTACAAATCATACACAATAAAAGATGTGAACTCCTTGGGAATTTTTTTTTCAATTTCTCTTTTTCTTCCACTGTTTCTCGTAAAGTTTTCATTGAACTATGACCTTACACAGTAAATTCCAAGAAAATACAATGTTTTATTTTTCTGTTCTACAAAGCCCATTTCAAAAGAGTGAATAGAAAATCTATTTTTCTTTCAGATCAATAAATGCATCATGGAATACTTCTACTATGGTATTCAGAAAATAAACCTATTATTTTGAAACTATCTTAGTTTATATATTAAATTATTTTCTGCATAAAAAAGCAGCTATTTGAAACAGATTTTTTTCCACCTGTTTTTAGGAAAAACCCCCTATTTTCATCTTAACTCACATTAATTAAAAAAAAAATGATTCCTCAGTAACAAGTTGAATAAATTATTTATACAGAAGTCATTATTTTATAGTATACTCACAAACTTAAAAGTGCATGATGCAGATTTACATATTATGAATATCTTCCTTTTTTAAAAACAAATTTAAAAACCTTGTTCATTCTTCTTTTGAAGGTAGACAAAAAATAAGCTTAGATTTACCTTCAAAAGAAGTCAAATACAGTGAAGATGAGGAAATAAACATCACATAATTCTGAATGTGGGGAAGCCCATTGCTATTCTTATCTCCTAGAGGAATTATTTCTGAGGTGTAACTACAGCACTGCTGAAGGTCATTTCATGAGGACTACACACTCCAACTAAGGGGCAATTTCCTTATTCCAGAAAAAAATTAAGTATTAGGTGGAAGGTTGTGTCTGAATAAAGAAGGTCTTGGAACAACCTGAAAGATTTCAGATCCCAGGTGTGACCTTGATGTTTTACTTGTAGTCTGCAGTGCGGAAGGAAAAGTTGTTGGTGTTACTCTGGTTGGCTAATTAAACTTGATGCTTTTCATGTACAGTGAGGCTTTCTTTTCTGATATGATGACTTGTGATAATCAACTTTGCAACATTCAATTCAGTAGGCACTAGAGATCAGTTATTTTAGCTCCAAACAGATAGCAAGAACTAGCATCTGTTCCTACTGATGGTAACAGAGCAAATTAAAAGTACCTATATCAAATTGAAACATATCTAATTATACTATTTTCACTTTTATGGATGCAATTAATTACTATTTAAGAATTTGTAGCTCTAATAATTAGCATCAGAAAGCTGAACTCCCTGAAGAGTGTGGGTCAATGATTCTAGCTCCCCAGCTCTCAGAAATGTGAATATTCCTTATTTTTAATGATACTCTTTCTTTCCTTTTAAGCATCTTAGCATTTCTGCCCCTTCAAAGTTCAATTCAGGAGCTCTGCATAGCTACATACAGTAACACTATTCATACTAATCATCTCTCTTGATCCAAATCCTAACACATTGTTGGTTGTTTTTTATTTATTTGGATGGGGTTTTATTTCTGGCAGCACATGCCATCAATACAGTGGTCTCTTAATCCCAGTATGTAAAAGTGCTACTGCATTCAACAGTTGTAAAATCTGAGATGACTTTATAACTTGACAATTTACTGGAAGTGGTGTACATGACATACATACATTGACTGCTACATAGCTCATTCTGTGCTTGTCAAATGTGCTTGTCATGAAGTGTGGCTCATGTTCAGACAATTTAATTCTAGAAATCTTCATGTCAGCTTAGCTTCTCCTTATTTGAGCAGTGGTCAATACCTGTAGCTGAACAGTTTCTCTTAAAAATAAAATATCTTCATGAATCCAATACAGCACAGTATTTTGTATTTTTACTGTATGCTCTTACTCCTATTATACCTAGTAGCCCTAAAAGATTTAAAACACATTTTTGGAGGTATTATCCTTTTAGTCTCATTCCTTTTCTTGTGATCTCCTGAAACAGCAGCTGCTCTGTTTCTCAGGGTAGGGGAATAACAAGCAGTTATAATAACTAGTGTATAGTAGGTGTCCACCTTTGATGAAACTGAGTTTCTGAAAACTGTTAAATATAGTCCTTAGTGCTTGGGCTAACAAAACCATGTGTTCTTACCCCCACTCATGAAAGAACTTACATTCTGATTATAAGATGAAATCATGGTATTATTATCTAACACAGTATCATGGATTTTCAGGGGATATTGTTTTGTACAGTTTGGGAAAAACTCTTTAAAATCAATAGATATATTCATGTATGACCTAACTCTACACAACTGATACAAGTGGTTCTACACCAAACACCCTGATTTTCCTCCATGAACTGTCTATAGCAACACACTGGTTTAATGTTTAGTGGTAATGTGTGCATATATATCCCACATGATACAGTGAAAATCCATATTTAGAAGCACAAAGAGGCTAGCAGAGAACCTGGGAGAAGTGCTTATTCCCTATGTTCTTGTAAAAATAGGAAGAGTTTTGTGCTTTGTTTTTGTCTTCAGATTTGTAGTGCTTTTCTTTACTAACACAATACTGTTCTGCTGCTCCATCCTAATTTTAAGCTCTAAAAGGAATGGTAAATATCCACTGATGGTTTTGGACGTGTGCTGATACAACAGGCCTGTGCTGTACAAATGAATCTCCAAGGCTTCCTGTGCATTCAGCAGAGAGTTTTTAGTCAGACTGACCCTTCTAGCTTCTCCACTGACTTCAGAAGACATTTAGTATCAGTAGCCTCCTGCTTATGAGCCTCTAATATATGCTTAAAAGTTAGGCGAGGGGAGTCCAAGCTGAAGAGTTTCAGCACGAGGCCCCAGCTAAGGGGCTTTCACCAGATAAATCCAGCCAAGACCCTTCATGTCTTTGGCATCTTTTCCCAACAGACAAGTCCACCAAGAAACTCTCAAATGATCCAAACATCACTTTTCTGGAAGGTACTCAGCTATTAGGAGGGGACAGCTCACACTTTTGGCCAATTTAGCTGTCGATGAGTTGGATTCAAACAGATCATTGTGGCAACTTGTCCACTGGCTCAAGAATGAAAACTTCAATTAATTATGATTGTTTCAAAAAGATCTCTGGAGTTACAAAGAGTGAGAAAATCTCCTTAAACTCATCTGAAAACCATACCACTGACAAACCTGCACATTTCCAGCCAGTGCCCAATCCAACAAGTAGACTCTACTATCAGTACACTCAGATGATAATAGCTCACGAGAAGTTTGTCTACGAATAGAATCTGAATCAAAACATATAAAGATAGGTAACCAACAATAAGCCACAAGAATGTAAATTAGCTTCTAAAGTCTGAAAGTAAATTCTAAGCAGGATAAGCAATGATATAATAAAACAAAATGTCCTCAGCAAACATCTCTGACTTCACCCATTAGAAAGGATGTGCAGTGCGTGTTTGGCCTTGGGTAGAACACAGCACTTTTTCTCAGTGATACCCACTGCTCACCTCAAGAGCTCTACACTGATACATCATCAATGTTATGGGATGGCTGAAAATCAGCAATGAGCATCTGAGAAGCTAAAGAGCAAGAGAACATCAGCTCCATTTGACTCCTGTAGGAGAGAGATAAAACGTCAGTTTAAACCAATTCTGAAGACTAAATTAATCAGATTAACTGCACTTCAAACTGCATTAAAAACATGGTTATAGAAAACTGAGAGATGATTTTAAGACCTGTACCCTACCACTTCTCCTCTGCTGTTTGATTTTTATCCCCTAAACTATGGTTTTGTTTCTAGATAACACAAGAGGCATTAAAGACAATATTGTACTAATGAAAATCTGATAACTAATAATTTGGAAGTGACTTCCCTAAAGTTAACAAGTAAAATAATAATAGACCTCTCCTTTCTACTCCTGTAGTCAACAGCAAAACTAAAGTTCACTAAAATGGGAACATGATTGGGCACAAACATTAAAAAAGAGAACTACATCATAATCATCAATAGAGAGTGCTGTACCCACCAAGTCATGAGCTATGTCATGAAGTCACATATGTCCCAGTCATTTACATAACAACTGAGCACTTCCATTCTTTGGTGAAACTGAAGCAGAAACTTCATTTAAGCATTATTAATGAAAGATAGTATATCATAAAGATACATCATCATCAAAACTCAGGGAGTGCTGATCCATTACTTAGAAATAATTTATAAGGTTTAACCTTGGTCTCAACTTTACTAATATCAGTGAAAATTAAAATTTACTTCAGAGAAATCAGAGAAATTAAATATGTCTCAGAGATCACTCGCCCAAAGTTTAATGAAGTTCGGACATATAGCACAAATGTAGTAGAAACATTTGCACTCAGAGCAATAATGCTGAAAATCCACATAACAAAAAAAAAAAAAAAGAAAAAAGAAGTTAAATGTTTTTAATCTTGAAGAATGTGTAGGGGAGAGTTGTCTCCTTTGGGACACTTTTCAGCATTGTAATCCTTTCTAGGAAAAGATGGTGTCCCTACACTTACACTGCAGGGCTGACTTGCTACCACTGGTATTGTGATGGAGAACTGGAAGACAGGCAGCTTATTTTGGCTCAAGCTCCTTCCTTGTGTTTTTGCAGCACACAATATTTGTCACTGAGCTGCTTAAACATGAATACTGCTGTGCTCACTCAGTCCTAGTCAGGATATACTGCTGTAAGCACAATTGCCAAACCTCAGCTAATACTGCTGTTCTCCAGGGGAGAACAACAACGAGCTCTGGAAGGACAAGGCATCGCTGCAGTATTTTATGGGAACAGCAACACATGAACACATCAACACTAACAACATCAACTCTTGTGCCACCATGCTCAGCAGAAGGAAGGAGTCATCTACACCATGGGGAGTGACTTTTCTCCTCATTTACCAACAAGCCTCAGGTTTGCCACTCAGTAGGACTTCTTTTGTGCAGCTGTTGAACCAGCTCACATGGAGTAATGTTCAAATCATGTACCTTCTCTGACGGGTTACCAGATAGAATTTCAACCTTAACTCCCACTTTGTAGTACTAGTTTACCACAAACAGGCATGGAACTCAGGAAATCCCCCAGACAAAACTATCAACCCACAGGAAACATAGGTGCACCACTGGTAGAGCATCTTTGTCAGCATATCTTCAACGACTAAGTAACTAGAGCTCACATCAAACTGTGAATTTAATGTCTAATCTCCCCAGTTTAATACTAAGTTCATTGACTTATTAACTAGTTTTCTTAGTTTTAAGAAATTTTCTTGGTTTTGTTTGGTATTTTAAAAGACTGTGTTTCAAAGACTTTAATTTGAATTCCAGTATAAAAGCCTCCCTGATTTTAAAAGAAAATTACAATAACACTTTTTGAGGTTTTGAAAACCAAGTCAAGAACTAGTTGCTGAATTAGTTGACCTTGAGGAAGAAAAATTACTAGAACCAAAGTCTTTTTTGTTTTAGCTACAGTAAACAGTTTCCTGAAAGTAGAATAAAACAATGGCAGCAACAACAGAGCTTTGTTTGCTAACTCCACAGGAAGAAAGCATAAAGAAGAGGAAGAAGAAGAAGAAGAAGAAGAGTTTTCAATACACTGTGTTTGCTTAAGGCACAAAGCTGTCAAGGGCAGCAAGCATATTTTTATTAAAGTAGTAGATGCCTGTGTATCTAAATTATACTGGTTGGCTAAATTACATCTAATAAAGATAATAATTATACATGAAGTAATGCTATAATTACTGCATAAACCTACCTCTTGCATATCCATTGAATCTAATTTTTGCACTATGCATTGCTTGCACATCAATCTGTATAAGGAACATTGAATTTTAATGACACTTTATGAAGATTTAAGGATGTAAGAATTATGAGTGAAAATTGACCTATTTATTATTTAACTCACAGTTGTGTTTTCTGTGAATTTATTTTTATCTGTATAGAGAAAATTAATTCACCACCAATATGTTCTGTGATTCACAGGAGCTTCACAGAAAATGGAACTAATGATGATGATATATGTCCAGAAGTTCTGAATTCAAGTACATCTAATGAAACATTTCAACTCCTTGTTGAAATATTATTCAAAATATGTATGCAATAAAGCCTATTGCATGCCATGTACCAACAGAACGCAAAAGATTTCTTCCAAGTTTACTAGTCATCAACACTTTTAATAAGCCCTCTTATAAATTTATGAAGAATTTGGAAATGACTTGTTCATCACTAGAGGGAGTATGTTATATTCCTATCTGAAATGATCTATTAACAATCTAAATTCTGTATCACTTTTACATTTTTCCCTGTAATTTAACAAAACTTTAAAATAAATATACACCCATCTCTTATCTTTTCAAAGCAGGTCCAAATTGTCACTACTTAAGAAGGTAAAAGCACAGTATAGTGTGTTTAATTTTTGATCAGCTACAAATAAAAAATAATCAAGTTAAATGGGCTCAGCTGATGCAAATCTCCTGCAGGAACCAATTCTACAACTCCTGACATTCTGATTTATGGCTGTGGGGCTTTTCTTCTGAAATATATGAAAGAAAGAATGGAGTTATGAAGAAACTAACAATATGTAATCATATCTGCAACTATCATAAATAACAGCATTTTTATTGATTTATACCAGCCAAGAAGTCGACCTGTGGCTTTAAAAAAATTCAAGTAATTGAAATCAAGGTTATAAATCACATAGCACAATTTCCTCATACTTTAATATTAATTTCAGTCTAAAATTTTACAATAAATAATACTCTCTATCTTACTGCTGCTTTATCTGTCTTAGAATCCAATAAAGTCAAGGAATTCACTGCAGGTGAATTAGTTCTCTAACATCACAAAGCATCACTGTATCACCTATTAAACCTTCATGGATTCTTGTGTGGAGTTTCTTGTGGGATGTCGTTTTTTTTGAAGAATAAGTAAACTGTATGAGATCCATAAATATGCCCTCTAAGTAAAATTAGTAGACAAGTTGGGCAGATGCACCAGACTTCACAGAGAAAATGCTATGAAGATAAAGCTATTAGTATTGCAAAGGGAACTGGTTTTCCATGGTGGCCATCTCAATAAGAAATACATTTTATTGAATGAAATGGAACTCATTGTTCCCAAAGCAAACATCCTTAGATAAAACATAATGGATCCTAAGCTCTTTCAAAGGTATCCTCAATAGGAAGACACAAGAATAGAGAACAAATGTACAGTAAGTTCTCTGCCATCACGCTATGCTGCACTACCCCAGAAGGCCTTGTTTTATAGCAGCATGGATCTGTCTTCATTCTTTGGTTCTCTAACCTTGAATGTTGCTGACTATGTAGATGTGTTAATTTTTGACAACAGTTTCACCTAAGTTTATACTGTTAGATATTTTAATAGTAATTATGATTGCCCTTCTAACAAAGTAAAACCTACAATGACATAAATGTCCTCTTGTTGATCTTTCTTGAAAAAGTTGAAAGTCACAATGGTACAAAAGCTGAAACATATGTCAGTCTTACTTAAGTTCACTAACTCCATAATGGTAATGACAACACAGGTACAGTAAAACCTGATGCATAGTTATATACTAGAAATAAATTTACTAGCAATTAAAAATGGAAGGAAAAATATAAGAATCACGTATATATTCTTTTTCAAATGATCCTGCAGTCCCTAAAGATTTTGTGCTATTATATGAACAGATTTAAACACACAGAAAGTAAATGAACTCATAATATGTTGACTCTGTTACAGTAAGTAGAGTATAAACAGATAACAGGAAGATGAGAGACGGAAGAGTAAAGAAATCAGTCAAATCAGATGCAGGTCCAGGGTATGTATGTTCTAGAAACTTGCAATGGAAGGATTTAGTTAATATTTTGAATTTTACATTATGGAAGAGTGACTGATGTCTCCAATCATAAAATATTTTAAAAGCAGACATTTGGTTTAATGAATAATTATGTGCTTCATAAAATTTTTAGTACCATGATCTATCTAGTAGCAAGAAGCTGGCCATTCGATTGCACTGAGACTAAAAAAAAGGTGTATGTTTATAATAAAGAGGCTAATTAACAATTTGAATTATTATCATGTAGTTGATCCTCTGTATCTTTAAGGATTTGTCTTAATTGTTAAAAATGGTTGAAGAAATCTATCCTTTATGTAAGACAGAAGGTCAGACAAGGTGAACATAATGATCCCCTCTGGCTGTAGAACTTCTGACACTATGAATTCAGCACAAAGTTAGTGACGATTTTAGCTACAGAAGTATTAGTACACTGATTTTTGTGTAGTGTACCCCTACTCTTCCTCAAGCTGCCTCTCTCAAAGGCAGGTAATTGGATGAGATGGATACAGAAGCACCAGCTTCCAGCCATTTGAACAGCATACCTCTATCCATCCAGGGATAAATTACAGTGTCTGCAAGATGTACGACACTTATCTTGCATACTTGTATTTCGTGGATTTCAAGTTCCAGAGTCTAAAGACTTCTCAGTGCTGCTCAAGAACTGGTGACCAATCAGACTGCTAACTGTCACTCTCTGGTCATTCTTTTACTTTGCTTAAAAAAAAAGTCCACTGCTTCCAACTGAAACTTGATCTGCCAATAGATATAGAAGAGTTTTTTTAAGAGACATCCAAGAATGAGTGGTGAATTAATTTTCTCAGCCTAATGCCAAATATACAGAAAGAAAAAGTAGCCAACACTATCAATGAAAATACTAAGAGGGGGAAAAAAAATTACATCAGAAGTAATCAAGCATTGGAACAGGTATCCCAGAGAGACTGTATATCATTGCAGATGTTTGAAGTCACCTTAACAATGTCTTGAGCGACACGCTCTACCATCCAAGACAGTTATAACTTAGCAGTTGTTCCTGTTGGGAGTGGAGTGCTGGCTCAAATGATCTTCAGAGATCCTTCACAGGCTAATTATTAGATGATCCTGTGATAATAAAGTTTATCAATAAAAGCAGCCACTGCATCAATTACAAATGCCCAGGACTGTGCTGCCTTCCTGCAAGCAAAGTTTGAATGCATCATCACCACCAGACTTTGCTTCAGATTTTTGTGCTTTTGTATCTATAATAAAAACTTGTATTTAGAAGAGATCATTCCTATTCCTCTCCCTATGTGGGAGATTGTCTAACACAACTCCCAAAACAGGTAGCAGATTTCTCAATAACTATGCCATGTGCACTGAAGTCTATCATGAGTGCATAATTACACCTATCCCTTCTTGTCCCCATCTGCCTGGTAAACAGGAATATTTAAGAAAATGTTACCTGATGTAAAAATGGAGCCAAGGAATATATTATAATTTGGTTACAGTAAGCCAATCAATGGGAATCAAAAATAGGAAATGAAGATTATTATATTTTAAACAATGATCTGGTTCTTTATGAGAAACAATGTTATTTGCCTTCTGCTAACAGATAAAGTGCATAATAAAAAGTGAAATATTATATAAAAGTAACCACAGTAATGTTTATTGAAAGAAGATATGCAAGATCTTCAGCACTCTGCTTTTCTAAGGCCCCGCAGGAGCCCTGAAGGAACTCATCCTTGGTAATTAGTATTAACAGAAGGCATGTTACCAACACAACAGGCTGTACACAATTGTAAAGCTATATGTTTTCCAAGGCATGCTGATGTTACATCATACTCATAATAAGGAACAGGACACAGATGAACCTAAAATCTCAACCTATAAAGCCATCTCCCTTGTGCTGTGGCATAATGATTCAGTTTTGTTGAACAGGGAACACAGAAGTAACACAAACAGGTTTATAAGTATACTATGATTTTTTTATACATAAAACTATTTTATGCTGTCAAAGAAAACTAATGACTGGATTGAAGCTTACCTCAAATGGCACCACAACACAGTAACATAAAAAGGGCCCTAGAGGGAATATGTAATTTCTCCATTTTCCTTAACCTGCACGATGGTACAGATGTGAAGGAGACTTAACATTTTCCCATCGGTAACACACTTCTTTACTTTTCTTTAATTAACAGATTTGAAATTAACTTTTCATTCTCCATGGACTTCTTGATTCTGCAGCTTATTTAACAAGATACTTTGATGATGAAATGAAGAAGGTTTGCAAAAGATCCTTACTGAGAATTCCACGTTTCTGTTAAAAAGGTTTTGAATGAGCTACCCATTATTATGTTGGTGGTTACAAATTTATAAAATGTAGCTGTTTTGCCAGAAAAACATATCCAATATATGAAGAGGTACTTTTCAAATGCACAACTTTGCTTTTTTATGAAATGCTTATACAAGGCTATTTTATTTTTGGAAGAGATAATATTTTTGCTGACATTTTGTATTGAGGTAAAATAAATATAGTGTGGCAGATCCTGTAAAACTTAACATCATGTTATATTTATTCATCGAATGATGTCTACACATTGGCTACTAGGAAAAATACTATTTCTCTTCTGATTGGGAATTAGTTTCTACTTGGAAAAAAGAGAATGTCTTGTAATTTCATCCTTCTTCCCATTTCACATCCTAGAGTTTTAATCTGCATTCCACAAGGTGCTGTTGAATGATTTTACTTCACATGCTTTGCCACAAAAACATGACCAGCAGGAAAAAAGGTAATTAATCATAGAATTAATCATACATTGATGTTTTACCAAGGCTGAGATTAAATTACATAATTCTATCATATAGGCCCTGTTTGTAACTTTTAAAGTTAAATAAAAGCAATGACCAGAGAAATAAACCAGTGCAAAGTACACAGCATAAAACTACAAGCAAAACATACTTTACAAATGACTGAAAGCAGAAAATGGCATGAAGTTGGCAAAAGAAGTCTCAGTGCACGTGACAGTTCATCTAAAATATGGACAATACAACTAATGTAACTGTTTTTAGCAATGCAATATTGAATAAAAGAATGAAGTTTTTTAAATGTGTTACCTAAAATGTTTAAACTCCAGAGTTCAGAGGAATTCAGTTAAAGTACTGGAAGCCTTTTTAGCCTTGAAAGATGAACAAGAAAATATCACCTTATGCCCGAAGTACAAACATTTTCCCCACTGTGTTTAGAGGTACCCAGTGTCTTTCCTCGATATACTAGGCTTTTTCATATCACAAGTATTTTTTCCCCCCAACATCCATTCCTTCAGAAACATAATGACAATTCATTGTATAAATTTTCTACACCAGTCGGAATATGATCTTCTAAATTTAGTTCACAGTATGAAGGGAAATAATTTCACCTTCATGCAGTAAAAGGTACTATTATACCATTTTATGTCACATAATTAGAAATATTCCAGATTTCAGATTGGTTAGCAATATGCAGAAAGAGATAAAAATTAAACCCAGCTTGTTAATTTAGTTTATTTTAAGATAACTAATGGGAAAATGAAAAAATGAAACTTTGCTTCTTATGTTTCAAAATTTTTTCTATTATTATTTTCACAATAGTTTACTACAATACAAAGCATTACCAAAAATGCTTCAGTTAAAGTGTTCAAAAAGTGTTGTCATCCCACAGTGCAGTTTGACACACAAAAACTTGGCCTAAAATAAATGCAAGGCAGGGAGCAATGCACATACTGCACCTGTTATGAAATTACTGTCTATTTTCACTCTGTTTCCTTATAAAACTCCATTCTTGTTTAATACCTGTGGATAGGTCTGCTCTGAAAACTGCAAACACAATGCTCTTCTACACATAAGAAAACAACAAAACTAAGGTTGCAGAAGGAAAAATATCTTGTGCCTTCTGCTACCATGTGCTATTGAAAGGACCAGCTTTCCAGTCTCTTCTCATTAACTTCTTGATTTTTCCCTCTAAATGTGATGTTCCGTATCAATCCAACAGGTACTGGAATGAGCTCACCCATATATATTCAATGTACATTGACTATATAGCCTGATATAGTGTACACAGACTCATTAGCCTGAACTGCTGACCCAGAGGTGACATCTTCATAAGCCATTTGCATTAGTGAAGCAGTTAGAATGTGCCACCTAGAGCCACCACTGCAGATTTCAGCTGAGTTTGAGAAACAGGATAAAAAGACTGAAACAAAATGCTCAGAAATTCTGGGGTTTGTATTTTAAAGTTTTATTTAGAAAACACCTATCATTCAGGGGTCTAATATGTAAATATAGCACAAATGCACCAAAACTTCAAACTTTACTGGGATCTTGTCCTAGACTTTGAATGTACAAACTGAATTATGTTTTCGTTTAACTTTTAGGATACAACCACTCTCACACGTGAAAAATCCTCTTAAAGTCTGTTCTGTTTTATTTTACTCTACTCTAGTTTTTTCATCATCATATTATGTCAGTAACAGTGGCAAAATTATTAGTACTTATTTCCACAGCATGAAAACGCTGGGATAGATTGAAAAGTTATTCAAGCTAAAAATTAATAATAATCCATTCTTGATATCTTTATGTTACCCTGCAGTGTTAGAGAAATAATGGGTGAGGTAGTGAATACTGGAGCTGGTGTTTCATTAGAGGGAGATCACAAAAAACACTCTTTCAACTCCAAAAGAATTTTCATATGATTATATACACTGAGATGTCCACCCTGAACCCAACATTTAAGAAATGCATCTTCTTAAGTGTCTATAGCGACTCTGCTCATGTTACATGTGACAGACCAAGCAAGTGCCACCTACTGTCTAACTGCGTAAATAAGTTGGGGATGACTAACTTTTGTTCAGATTACTTTCCCCAAAATGGGCTCAGAATCTAGTTAACCAGAAAGCAAAGACATACATTGAAGACAAATGGAATGTCCACAAGACATGCTAACAATTTTCAAAATAAAGTGCCAAGAGGTGAAAAGTGTGCAAAAATTCTTTTTGGGTAGACTTTAGCAGAACAACCAAGATATCTCAGCATTGTCTGCTCACTTCATAGTAGCTTATTAATTCCTTAAGGATAATTTAAAGTGAAAGTCTGGAAGAACATTGCTACTTCTATCACCATTTGCAAAGATGTATACAGTTTTTTTCACTCATTATCATAAAGATGAGCATCATAAGGTGAAATAGCTACATTTGCTTATTACATATTACTGCTGAGTTTTATATGACAGATTTGTCTGCAATACAGATGAATATATACTAAGTATCTATATTATAAAAATATGCCTGTAACATATAACAATCTTTCCTTATTCTAGATTTGTTTGAAAACATAAATTCTGCTGATCTTTCCTGAAATTTTTTCACTATGTAAGTGATTGTCTGCTTTCATCAGATTGGATTTTAAATATGCAATCAACTGAAACATACGTGAAACCCCCTGAAGGCAATTCCATTTAAGGACTCTGCATCAGCCATGTAAAAATATTTCTCCTGAGACTTTAAAAGACTTTGACTGCTCTGAAAATAATTCCACCTACTCAGGAAGAGAAGGAGGACTAATTTCGGATTCCATGTCTATGGCCAGCTAGAGGAGCTATAAATATGCCAATTTATGGGCACAAATAGCTCACTCCTGAGGATGGACATGTTGAGCACATTGTAAGAAGGCAGAAGTTCTCTCTCCTGTAGAGTAATTCTGCAGACATTTACTGTCATTGCTGCAATTTTTAAAGGCAGTGCTGCTTCGCCTCCTCTCTGTGACCTTCTTCTTCTGAAGGGATCATATATCTACGTGCTTGTACAATCTTTAGCTCATAGGAATGAGAAATTTAAAACACTGACGTTATCTTCTTCTGCTGAAAAGTTGCTGAGTCCAAAATCAGAAACACTTCAAGCTACAGATAGCAGACAAGCACAGGATAGTAAAAATAACAATAACAAGACTGAGACTGACTGCTTGCATTTACAGGGTTCTTATCTTTTATTATCACCTGAATCATTGACAGACTAGCTGGGATACTGCTCCAAAGGTGCGGTTTGGGCAGAACCCTGACTGATACTGCTCTCATCCTGCTTGTTTGCATAAAATGACATTTTAGAGTTTGAGATGTCTGCAAGTATCCATGGACTATTACAATTGCCTCAGTTCTAAATATTTGTGTTACATGTCTAATACATTTCACTAAAGAAATGGCAATACACAAAATTCCACTCTAAATAGTGAGGGACAATTTAGTCCCTGCAGATCATGTTGTCTGGATTAGACTCCTGTTATGTCTCTGTTCCTGCAACTCTCTGTTTCATATCACAATCCCAACTGAAAATACCCTTCACCACTACTTACCCCATTTCTTCTCAATTCCCTCTTCTCCCTCTTTATCATTTAATTCTTATGGCTTGTTATTTTAATTTGTAAAGCATCTGGGGAAATAGTGTGCACTAAAGATTATCAACAACTTTTTTTTGTCTTACACCTATACAAGTGCAGTTCTTTTTACATAAATTGCATGCTCATTTTGAAACACTCATCCTGTAACTCTAGTAGCACACAAACACTTCATAAACAGTCCTCAGGGGCTGAATAATGGAACAACATGGATGGACTACAATAGAATGACCACACAGTAAAGGTTAACATGATCCTGCTAAGAGCAATACCTAGAACATTTACAACATCAAAATTAATTAAGCAGGCACATATTCAGCTGCATCTTTTCTATCATTATCTCTTCGCCCTTAACACAACCTCTAAGAGATACAAATATCTGTAGATACAAACACTAGTTCAGATGTCTTGGTAAGCCTCCATTACATTGGCAGTCTTAGTGCCATTTTAGAGACTTCCAAAAATTCAGCTCTTCGGCTGGTTTCCTATTTTGTGATGATATTTCCACTTATTTACTGCTGACTGAGGAATTTTCAAATCTATTTAATCTGCTTGATAAAAAGAAGAAAATAACAATAATGCCATTCCCCACCAGAACCAACAGTCAGACACTTTTCTAGATATATGGAAGTACTGATTCATATGTTGGCCTTATCCTATATAGCAGACATCAGTTTTTTATTTCCTGGAGAGGCAGGAAATCAAATGCACAGTCTGGTATGGAAGAGATTACATGGTTTATGGGAACCTATTCCTCTGTAAGAAGAATCTGAGAGCTATGACAGCTTCTACATGATAACGTATAAAGGCCAAATCCACTCCTAGTGTAAATCCAATGGCTTCATAACAACAAAAACTATTTAGTCCATGAGTCTTGATTTCCTTAAATATAAATTAAATTTCACATTTCAAACAACTGCAGTAAGTCTTCTGTGGGTTCAGCTCTGTGCTTTCAGAAACATTTGCCTTTCACTGAAATTTAGGGCAGGCTAGATTTTCACAGATGGAAATATATGGTTGCAAACACCTGACAATACGATGTTACATTAATTACAGACTGTCTATAGACCTCACAGGGAGATAAGAACCTTCAAAACCACTTCTTCCCAAACAGGTACATGTGCACCTTTAGATTTTACTTTCAAGGAAGTCCAGTGTCCTTCTGCTCAGAAAACATTGTGTATAAACCACTGCAGAACAGAAGGAGACCAGTACCACAGATCTGGCCACGTGCAGGGTGCAAACTGGGTGTGAAAGAAAGGTAGAAATCCTTTGGGAAAGGCCTGATTCTCCTCCGTCTCCCATATATACATTCCTGCCCCAGCCTCTGTGGTGATCCAATCTGGGCTCTGTGACTATGTGGCCTCAAAATGTTTGGAGAACTCAAGTCCATTAGCACTTGTTTGTGCAACTTGTGGATATATAGGTTTGGGAAACTATCTCTGAAAAGGTTTCAGAAAGAGTAAGTATTTCAGTCTGAGGTGTGGGGTGACAGTCAAGGTTGGTAGTACAGTGACTTTCTTTATTAGATACTTTCACCCTCTCCACTTTATTCCTGAGAAATGTATGTTGGTATTGGTCACTGTGGGTCAGGTCCCTGAAGTGCAAAGCAGAGAGTACAGGGAACAGAATGCAGACAGGATTCTGTTCCAACACCAAACAAAGGTCCACCTCTTGGACCTCAGTACACTGAGTTATGCCCCAAGCACTGGGATTTTAAGGACATGTTAGAAATTGGGTTTTAAAAACAAGTTACGTATGATGCAATCAGCAATGGCAAATTTTGTTTTAAATTACTCTGCTGAGTATTGTGAACCATGTCTTGATCCTGAACTGCTGAAATCATGGGAACTTTATCATTGTCTTCAGTCCATATGGGATAAAGGAGAAAGAAAATCACAGAGCTCAGCAATGCAAATGTGCACAGTTTGTGCACACACCTCTTTAATTTAAGGCATAATTTACCTTTTGTCCAAAACCATATAAGACAAATTCAAATTTTGTACATAACTGATCTATTCTAAAGCAAAGACTAGGACATTTCTATTACTAATTTTTATATTTTTGGAAGTATCATACCATGCCACCTGCAAAACAGACAAGGGAAAACTACAAACCATCATGTACCAAATATTTTGATATAGGTATATTACAAAAAATCCAACACTCTTAGTCAGTCAAAATAGTACTGAAAACAGTTCTACTCAAAGTATATTATTTTAAACAGGTTATACTTATTACTGCATTTTATTTCAATGCTCAATTTATGTGCATTTTATATGCATTCTGTAGAATGCTCCACACACATGTATATATTTTTATAAATCCTGCAACAAAAAGCCCAGCCAGAGCTATGTATAGAGCTCATCAACACCAAAACTGAACTCTCTTCCTTAAAAAAGCAAGAAGAAATAAAGAGAACTGTTGCATAATCATAAACTAACCTGGCAAAACCAGACTTAACTTTTGTTTGTTTTTTAAAGTCCTCAATACAATGGATGTCCTAGGGGAGCAGACAGGACTTAACTATCCATGCATGTCTACTGATTTCAAACAAAAAGGAAATTTGAACTTAGGATGCACAAATGATGTCATCTGACCAGACAGGATGTCAGACCATGGTTCAGTCTAGATTACTCACAGATTCTGACAAATATTTGCATGTTATGTATTTCTTAATTATTGCCGCATGATTGAAATACAGTGTCACTCTCCACTCCTGAGATAATAAGACAATAAAATCCATAAAGTGTATTAATTGAGACTGCCATCAATTCTCTCTCTAGCAAGGGAATGGTTACCAGAAACTTGTACTTCAATGATTTACTCTTCACTATCCACTTTTGGAAAAAAATGTCTAGATGTTCTACTATAAATAGGAGAAGTTTGTAAAAAGCCTTTACAGAAATGCAGTGAACACCTGGTATTAATAGTAACAGATCCCTCAAAGACAGTCATACACTTTATCAGCTGGTTTCAGTCTCCATAAGATCTTGTACTGGATAAGAACATTTTCTTTGGATCAGGTTTTAATTAATTTCCCCCTATTTTTACCTGTTTATGTTTAAATCCCATTTAGACCTGATCATTATTCTTGGCAACATTAAAATAGACCTCACAATTGTTTTTAAAAGTAAATGGAAAAGAGAAACAAATTCAGACCATTCAACTGTAAATTCCAATTCCCTAGACATAATTCACCTTGATATGATTGGTGTAATGTACGTGCAGGAAGACCTAAAGTATGGGCAAGTATGCTATTCTATTACTACATATGATTATTTCTGAGTATCTGTAATATTCATTACAAATGATGCTCTTACTGCATACTTCATTCAGCAGTCTCAGAGATGGGTTAAGATTTATTCCTTCTATTCACAGAACTGCTATATAAAGACACAGACACATGAAATGAGCTGCCCAGTGTTATTCATTCTCTGAGCAGCTAGAAATAGTCTGAAGCCTGTAGCAGGAATAAAAAGAGAATTT
This sequence comes from Manacus candei, assembly GCF_025592945.1. Classification (NCBI taxonomy): domain Eukaryota; kingdom Metazoa; phylum Chordata; class Aves; order Passeriformes; family Pipridae; genus Manacus; species Manacus candei. The sequence continues at coordinate 372,775 of NW_026138111.1, read as the reverse complement.
GTGCTTTTGATGAGCGGGTTTTGCACTAGACCCAGAAGAACAGAGATTTCTCAAATATGATGAGAAGGAGAGGAAATGCAGGAGGTAATAGCTACTTTGTTGGATGGGTTGTCTCCAATATAATTTAGAAAATGCGGGCATTTTTTACAGTGGAATATTTCTGAAAGATTGAGGTGGAATGGTTGATTTTTTTACAAGAGATGCTTTCTACAGCAGCAGGACAAGGCAGGCTCTAATTCACTAGTGAACTCAGCACAACACATAAGCCAATTAAACTCACATCACATATTCCACTTACTCAAACCATGAGCATACAGCCATAATAAATCTAATTACAATGTGAGGATGTAATAGGCAAAGGCTATTGTTTATATAGGAGACCAGAGTCTCTCTTTTTTTCTTTACTATTTTTTAAATTTTCTCAGTTTCACTTAAGGAACTGTCATTTCATAGCTTTGTTAATAAAACAGAACCTGAAACTGTGGTCTCTTCTCACATTTCTTTTTGTGGAAGCATAAAAGAATTTTTTAATTTGTAAGATAGCTCATGCACCTTTCCAGTATAATCTCCTATAAACAGGGTAGTCCTTTAAAAGCCAAATGATGGTCCTTCAAATTAAACTTCTAATTATCAAATAAAAATTTCCAACAAAGGACAAAGCTAGCACTGGGACACAGCACTGCAGAAATCATCAATATTGCAGAAATCATATTTTAATCTCCTTTCTGAGGTTTTATCAGGAATACCAATAGGCAAAAAGAAAATGTTAGCATTGTCTCTTGAAGTTCCATTCAGGAAATAGAGTAAAAAATGAGTTCAACCAGTGAAGAAATATGATTTGGTCTCTTCAGTATAAGTGATATTACTGAGTTTCATCTATTTTCAATATTTCAATTTCTCTGATATAAAAAAAATATTATTAGACAAGAAACATGGATAAATTGTAAGTCAGGATATTATAGTTCACAAATTTTCACAGCTACAACAACTAGCCTGTGAATGGTAAATTGTTTTACAGCCAGATGACTGAAATAAAGTATAAAACGGATTTAAGATGATGTTTAAAATGTTCTGAAAAAAAATACAACCACAAAACAGTCACCAGTCTCAACTTTCTCATATGCTCCTAGAATATTTATAGAAGGTTGTTGATAAGGTAAGAATAGTTTGTTATATTGTGGCTTTGTTTGGTTGATTTTTTAGTGGTTTATTTGTTTTGTTTTGGTTTGGGTTTTTTTGACTAAGAAACATTAAGAAATCATCCTGATTTCATGAGAGAGTTACTTAAGTTAGATTTAACAGCGACAAACCCTTTATAAAATAACTGTTATTTCTTTTTTTTTTTCTTTGAAAAGAAACACTTTGAAAGAATAAGCAATTCTCTAGAGTACTTTGACTGAAAAACTAAGAAAATCTTAATTACTACAGTGGAAGATTCTTCAACTGGAAAGACAGCTTCATTATAATTAAAGTGCATTGTCAGAACATGTCAATTGAAGAAGTTGTAATAAATGTGTGGAAATAAACCATTAGCATTTTAATATTTCATCCCTATTCATTTTGGCTTATATATTATATTATCTTATGTAATTAATATTGTATATTTGCTATTGAAATATTCCCAAATACAACCCACAAACCCATCAACTTTGACTTCCCAGTCTAACTGCAATGAATAAAAATATCAATATCCTTAGTTTTACATAGGAAAACTTCTGTGACCAGCTGTGTAGTAGTTCTAAGAAATAATTAGCCCTCAATTTTAACGAATAAGTTTTCATCTCCGACTTATACATGATTAGGTAAAATCCAAATGATCCATTGATTTGTTTAATTCATTTAAATGAAAACTGAATCACCTGCAGATTGCTTCCACCAGATGAGATGCTGCTTCATGTTTGCACAAATTTTGTTTCAGGGCACTGCTTTGAGTCCAGTTGGACTTTGAGTGTGCTTCCTAATGCATTTCCAAGGAACCCCTGAGAAGAAAGCAATAAAATATATAGCAACCAAGTGGAAGCACCCTGTCCTAGAAGGAAGCTTTCTGTTGACCAAGTATATAAACTAATGTAAAAACTAAAGAGCCTCTGGCATAGCTTAGGCAGGAATTCTGAAATCAACCTCGCTATTTACACATGTAGCCTAAAATCCAGTTTACTAGTGCTTTTGTACCAGTTTTCTATCTTCTTTTTTTTTTCTTAATTTCAATAGTTTTAATGAGGTAAAGGGTTTCTCTATCTGTGAACTGGATTGAGAAAGAGATGTAACATCTGACAAGAACCGGTCAAAGCCACCCAGAAGCCTTGAAACCATTCCAGAGGGTATAACACTGTGTCAAAGGAGATGAGGAAGAGGAAGAGAAGATGAAGATAGTGGTCTTTGAGACCTCTGACTCAGCTTTGGGTGGTGTGTCAGGGATAGGGTGAGGGTGGTACTATGGGAGGGATGGTTTGGGAAATGGGTGTAACAGATGAGGTAATGTTCAAATACAGTAATTAGATGATAGTATGAAGTTGTAACACCTATGTTGTTCAGCATGCACACTTTGGAAAATATTCCTGTGCATCTGGCATGCTGTAATAAATGAGGGTTTTTTGCTTTCTAGTACTCAAAAAGAGTTTTAGGGAGTTATTTTCTGTCTTTTAAGGCATCATACACAATGCCTTACTTCTTCAAAACCTTGCACTGTGCCCTGATATCACCTAGTCTATAAAGCACGTAAGAATGTCTTTATGATAATAAACACTGTCTAATCTTTCTGTGTCTTCCTCTCTAGGGCTATTTTTCTACATTGTCATCCATCTTTGAAGACTTGCTTTGATATGTCTAAGATTAATGAGGCATTTATATTCAGTTTAGATGCTACGGAAGTTAACATTGTTTCTTCTGTCATGGAACAAAAATGAGCTAATTAGTGACCTTCATATTTTGGATTAAAAATGACTTTTTTTTTTTTTTTAATTGAAACATAACAGAGCACACTGAGCCTACAACAAAAAATGTTTAAAGATCAACTGATCTATAACAAAACTGTAGCACAATTCTCTGGGAGGAGGGAAAGGAAGGATGGGAAGGTGACGAAAGAAGCATGGATAGCTACAATTCTGATTACAGCTATGCAAATAATTGACTTTTTATGGTTGAATTTGAAAAATATTTGAAAAAAATCCCTTTTTACATTGTGTGGATCGAGTAACTATTGTTAATCAAAATGAGATATGTAATTTTGCTTTCCAAGCTTATAATAGGTTTAAAAAATAACACCTTGATTAACTTTTGTTTTCCTTTCAATACAAGCATAATTTCGAAACAGAATCCTACAAATACTTCAGTGAATATTTTTCCTTTTTTTTTTCCCCTTTTAGGCTGAAAGCATTCCATGTTATTTCATAAATGGTTATAGTTTCAAAGTAAAATGATTGTATCTATAATAAGCCATAGGACAGTTAAAATCAACCAACCAACCAACCAACATGGAGAGAGATAAAGAACAGAGAAAGAGAAAGAAAGAGAAAGAAAGAAAGAGATGGAAAGGAAAAGTAGGGATGAAAGAAAAAGAAGAAAAAGGGGAAAGGAGAGGAAAGAAAGGAAATCAAGGAGGAGAAAGACACGAAGAAAGGAGAAAAGGAGAAAAAGAAAAATCCATTCCAACCTCTTTTCCAATATTTGCTGCACCCTTATTCTCTGTGCCTGCTATCATGCATGAGAACTGCCAAAACAAGACCTGTAAAGTCCAAGGCAGCTTAAGAAGCAATACTAAAGAATATGTTTTGTTTTCTCTTATATACAAAATTATCTGAGTAAATTTGATGAAGAGCTGCAGATTTTAAATACACAGTTATTGTGTGGCTTTCTGAGATTCTGTAAATGTGTTAACAGCATTTCCAAGGACAGTAGTCTCTTTTTTCTTAGCATATTTAAAAATAATTTTTCTTTTTTTGCTATAATTGTTTCTAAGCAGTAAGTTGGAAAAACAATTTTAGGGTTTATAAAGTCCCATTTGAAAGAAGTTTTGAATATAAACTGATCAAAATTTACACACCTCCCTGTGCACTACAGGGATGAACCATTTCAGAATCAACAAGCCAATTCATAAATCATCATCTGGTATTACTAATTGTGTTAGCTGAGCTATCTATCTTAGGCTGTAGCACTATCTCAGTCAGGCTGAAAACCACAGGAATCATAGACTAATATCTTCAAACCACAAGAATCATAGACTGAAAACAGTGAAACTCTTTGCAAAAGGAAAATTAGAGAAGTCATGGAGAACCTCTACTGGACCTGTTCCCTTCTTACACTCCCTAGTTTTGCTTTATTTTGTGGGTTGTTGTTTCTTTCATTTGTTTGCTCTGGGTGAGACTGGAGGGGAGAAGGACCTCATCACTCTCTTCAACTACCTGAAGGGAGGTTATAGCCAGGCGGGGGTTGGTCTCTTCTCCCAGGCAGCCAACAATGGGACAAGGGGACATGGGCTCAAGCTCTGCCAGGGGAGGTTTAGGTTAGATGTTAGGAAGAAATTCTTTACAGAGAGGGTAATCAGGCATTGGAATGGCCTACCCAGAGAGGTGGTGGATTCACCATCCCTGGAGGTTTTTAAAAAGAGATTGGACGTGGTCCTTAGTGCCATGATATAGTAATTGGAGTTGGTTCAGGGGTTGGACTTGATGATCTTGGAGGTCTTTTCCAACCCAATCTATTCTATGATTCTATGATAATGACTGAAGGAGGGAAATAGCCAAATTTGGGGAGAAAATCTTTTGCTCAACCTGCAGATCTGAGTACATATGTGGTTGGGTGTTACTGCCATCTGAAACTGTCACTGTAGCACTCTCTTCTGTAGTCACTGAGCAGCCTTGGGGACAGCACGCCAGGTGAGGATGCAGTTATTCAGAGGAAAAAAAGCTCAAAAGCAAATCTTGAAAGCTCAGCCAGGTGCTAATATGCAACTGCCGAGGTAGGACCAGTTCAGCCTGCACAGAACCAGAGTACATGTCCCTCACAATCTGCAGGCTTTTGAGGTCTTCCTTTAGAGCTTCAGTTAGTAATTGAGAGCTTCAGTAAATTATTTATCACCTTTACATCAATGTCAGTTACACTTGAATGAAAATTTAAATAGCCTAGTATTACAGGAAGAGAGTCAGACAGCACCACCTTACTAATTTCTGTCTTTTCAATAGTCTCTTAACAGATTTTTTTCTTCAAGGAACAACTCTCTTCAACATTGCTTCACTAATGGCATTTTGGGGACAAATTTGCTTAGTACATCTGTTATAACCAAAGTGGGTAAAAATCAGTAAATGTGCAGCATTGGCTTAAATGTACATCAAGGATGAAGAATCAAAAATCCAGGGCAGAAAGTAAGTTTTATGTTGGAGGTTTTCCCTGATATGGAGCTTTTCAAATGAAAGTAGGGTTTAATACTCACAGAAGATGAGAGGTTCAGGTATGAACCATTTGTGGAAGTCCTGGGTTTGTGGAACACGGTCAGTCACAACCGATGATTAAAATGACATTTTTACGACATTTTAGTTTGTAGGTCAAGTGGGTCTATGAACATTTGTAGATCCAACAGAGGATCCAACAAGTATGCACGACAAGCTGGGCCACTGCCTGTCTGAAGCATCTTAAGTTTCAGATACATGTCAAATATTTAAAATCAAACCGAACCCACCCTCACCATTTTTTTATGCTTTCAAAGTATCTTTTTCCTATTCTGTGACATTGTTAAGCATTTAAGTGATTTCTCTCCAGGTTGAGGGAAACACATGAATATATCAATTAAAAGTTCCAGCAACTGATTGAACTACTTAAATTTAAAATTGATTTGATGTTACATGCTCAATTCTTCCTTATTTCCAAAATAAAATTGTTTCTCCTTGAGTAACAAGGGTACAAACATGCATTTGTGAGTAGTTTATCTGACAGTTTAAGTTTCCTGATTTCAAGCAACAGAGTTAGCTCATCTTAAGAAATTAACAGCTTTCAGATGAAAACTGCCAGGGCTGGGATGACACGCAGTAGATGAACATCTGGAGGTTCCCAGCCAGTTGCAATGAGAAGAAAAGGGGTTAACTTAAGCCATTGGTGTGCTCAGTACTGATGAGTGACTGACATTTATTTCTTCCTCACATATGAAAATTCTCAATCATACTCTTGCATCATGATTAAATTCTAATATTAATGCAGTTCATTTCCATGAATATACTTTAAACTAACTTTAATATCCCAGTTCTCTTAATTACCACAGCAAAGTACAATCTCCTCTCTAACTAGGACTGAAAATCATTTTCTGCTTAAAGGTCAACCATTCTAAGTAGTCTAAAATCTGTGCAATTATTCGACTTCACCATGGTTTGGAGAAGGCAGAAAGGGGCAGAATTAGTCATCCACATGAGGTGTCATTTGAGAAAGTAAAACTGCATCAATATACACTAAGAACCCTCATTCTTATTCCCATCTTCAGTCTGACCTTAGACATCAAAAAGAGATCTTATACAGGGAAGAAATTTTAATAGTATTATTAAAAGAAGATATAGGTTTTCTGAACTACCAAAGGAAATCCTGCCACCACCCCTAAAATATGGTACATGTATTTCCAGAAAAGCTGATTCCATTCCCATCTTCAGGGAAGAACCTTATACGTCTGCTACATCCAGTCACACACTAAGTTTGACAGCAGACCTGGAAGGCATCAGAGAAAGCCCTGAGTATATTGTTGCTATTCAGGAAGGGGAGACAGAAGATAATCGTGCTGGGAGGTATAGAATGTATAAAGGCCTATTCTATAGTCCTTAATTGAATTGGTGATTTTGGATGTCACTACAGCATCATATAATTGGGAGACTGAATACATAAGAGTGAAATTAGATATATATTTCCATATCTTGACTTTGTTTAGAAGTTTCTTTCCATATAACCAGTGCACTATGTGACTTAGCAAGCAACTGAAGTAGAAAGTATGAATCCTAACACAATATTCAGATGAATGCCTTCTCTCTCAAGAGCTATTACAAACAACCCAAACAATATGTTCAATTATACCAGCTTTATTTTCTAATTTGTCTTTATGTGCTGTAAACGGATTCTGAAGGTAAATGAAGAAAGAAACAGAGAGTAAAGAAACTGAATTGGAACAGAATTTAAAACCTCATTGTAAGGGTAATCTTCTGTTCTGAAGTGCTCACTAGTGATTCTTAGGGAAGTTTAACTCTGCAAATAAATAACACATGGTCTAAAAAACTCACTTATACCCTTGATGGCAAATATGAATTCATACTCCCATGATTCCACACTGATAGACTTGCAAAGGTATAAAGGAAAAACTTCCCCCTCTAGAAGTGTTTAAAATGCATTTTTGAGTTCTACAAAGTGACTAACTCTTATGACTTACTCTCAGGCATGGTTCTCTCTCCCAGGAAAATCAATACCCAGATGAGTCTGTAAGGTGAGGTGTTTGCTCAGAGAAATAAATAACCTCACACCATCAGACAGTACTCTGCCTCTCCTCAGGCTCCACCAATCACAACTAAAAAACCAGTTAGTTCACAAACTGTGAAAATTGTTTTTAAAAAATAACATTTTAAAATAAATCCACAGTCCTTTCACCTGCCTTTTGGACTTTAAAATTTACCAAATGTTCATTTTTCTTGCATTAGGAGAATTAGCAATCTTTACTAATAATCTATAATTATGAATAGTAATGACCAATAGGATACATTCACATTTCCCTAACTCACAGAACCTAGAATTCTGGGAAAATTCTGGCATATTCTTTGGCTTTAAAATTGGAGGAAATATATATTTGACCATGTGTCTACTCTGGAAAGAGTTATGTGAAATAACAGACTAAAATCCATTATTCAGTGCAGTTCATTAAACTAATGCTTCACCATTTTTAGAATTATCAACTTGTACATACTAATGGTTCTGTCCAGTCCATACTTTCAGAAGAACTAGAGTCTATGTTGCTTTTAATTGTTTTGCTGATGATTATACATCATTCCCCATTCTGAAATTAGCCTTTTCTATGTTTAGAACCTGAAACAGGATTCAAATTCACTTGTAGCTTAACAGAAGAATACAGCATGCGAAATTTGAAAACAGACAAACTGTTATTACTACTTAATGTTCCACTTTTACCGGATAACCACCTTTTGTTGAAATAAAGTTAGGGTAGTCTTCTAACCACCATAACCAGAAGAATATCAACTTCAAAGAACAGCTAGAATAGAAACATTGCTTCAGGAGATGCTAGCCAGGCATGGGCCAGCTTCCAAATTAATATTCTGTGGTGTAAATTTCAGGTAATCCCATTGACTTCTTCTAACTCCACTGGAGTTCCTGCTGGAGTGAAACCAGGGTGAGGTCAGAATCTGGCAGGTCATTATTGAATGTTGTCCACATCACATGCTGACTGCTTTCTAAAAGGAATCCTACTGTAAGATGGTTAGTTGTGGTTAGTACAAAATACACACTGTCTGTCCACTATAAGCTTTGTGATGGAGGCGGTTTGTAATGTCATACTTAAAATTTGGAGTGAGGCTTAAAGGTTATTTTGAACATTTGTCACCCAGAATAATAATCACAAATATGCAGTGCAACCCTCATTTTGCTCTCCAGTTCCAAAACAATTAAGAAATATGTTGCAAACCTTTTTATACTTTTCACACTATATGTGGTCTTACTTTTACTACTGTGAAGCAGCTTGCCACCTTCACCAGCCTATCTCTAGAACAAGATCAGATTATGGCAACAGGGCAAGCTGGTTCCAAAACATCTATTTGCTATAATGATTTACAAACTGATTGAAAACCAAACTGACCTTAGTGTAAAGCAATGTAGTTTAAGGAACGACTTAAGATCAATTAATGCAAAAGGACTAAAAGGATTGTTCTGCTGTTTAGGATTGCCAGCTGCTCTATTTGCCTTGTGCCAAATCCCCACAGGAGTCTTCTTTAAAATTGGTAACTGAGGGAAAGAAGTAGCAGAAGGGAAGGAAGTAGCAGAAGGGAAGGAAGCATAAAAAGATTTGCACCTGACATTTCTATGCAAAATAATATATTCCCTTTTTACTGCAAAAGTGCTATTGAGGGTGATCTCCAGGCCAGGGCCAGCCAGCATGTCCAGGAAACAAAGTCAGAGGACAACTTCAAGAACTTGGGCCATTGTTAAATGCTCAACTTTTCAGTCATACTAATAACTGAAAATGAGTGCTAAACGCTGTCTCTGCACTGTTAGAAGTCAATAATCTTCTCTTGAAAAAACACAACATAAATGATGTCTACTTTCTCCCCTGGAGCCCTCCACAGAATGACACCACACACTACTCCATGAATGAACACAATACAGTGTTTGCTTCCTACTTCATCTGATTCTCTGCCATTAAGAGTGGAGTTGCACATACATTTTATCCGTTCTTGTGATACAAAGGGTTAAGTTCAAGCCAACACCTGTTCATGCCTAATTCTTACATATTTTCTATATATGATAGAAACTGATTCAGAGGCAATAGTTGTTCATACAGCAGACATCCTAATCCACTTATTCCATTCTTCAGAATGCTTTATCAGTCTTCACTGTTTCCACTACAGGCATTTTTTCCACAGAAAAGGCAAATAAAACCCCACCAAGCCTGAATGGACTGCTGGAGAGGGACTGTGAACAAGGCTGTAGGACACAAGTCTGAAATTTAACATAAAGGCACTACCAGTCTTTGGAGAGAGATATACAGGGCTTTTTCCAACACTGAAACATTCTGATAGTTATCGTAAGATACTAATTAAGCAAGATCTGTGATAGTCATAAAGGGATGTTCAAAGTAGCCAGTTTTTCCAGTACTGCAATATTATTTGCATAGGAAGAACAGATGGATCTCTAAAGCCAGTATGATGGCTCTTTCTGCACTTCACTGCCCAGATTCTGGACAGAGCAAATCCTTCTGGCATGATTCCTACTACAAAAACTCAGCAGAGAGAGATAAAGGGAGAATAATGGACACTGACTAAACTGGAAGTCTCCAACTGATCTGTAATTATCCATAAGTTCCTTAATATTCTGTAGATGAACTATTCAGTGAATGTACTTTCATGTACACATACGTAAACAGGTAACAGAGCCTCTGAAAAGCTGCAGATATGTTGAATGTGAAATTTTGATTCCACACATCATACAAAGTTTGACATTTTCTACTGCATCTTTTTAGGAAAGGTAACATTTCCATACATATTAATTTGGAAGCATCCAAAGTATATCTATTTAGAAATTTTGATTTCAATACAAAAACTTTAACAGATTGTATTTTATGTATATATCTTTTTATGACATAAGGAACTAGATTCAAATGTGGAAAAACTCTGCTCTGGGTAATTTGCATCCTTATGTCCCATTATAGATTTTCCTATTTGGAGTTCCATCTGGTCTTCAAAATCCTTCTGAGTTTATTACTTTAATGAGATCATCTTGGGTTTACATACCTATAATTTTATTACTATTTGGAATTAGTGCTGCCTGCTTACCCATCCATAGGCTCTTTAGTGTTACCTTCTAAGCATAACAATGAACAATGCTTGGGTAATGCTGATACAGAATGAACAAAGGGACTATAAGTGAAATAATCCTGTTTTGAAGAACCCCTAATTAGGAAAAAAAAGTTCTTGCCAACCTTTTTCTTAACCATTCATACCACCTTGTTCCTGAAAAATAATCACACTGTACTTTAGGGTTTAAAACTAAAAATTGCCATCCGTGTCTGAGGGACCTTCAATTTGATTTTAGCCACTGGCTTGCAGTATAACTTTGAGCAAGGTAATGTGTTTTGGAAACCAAGAACAATATATGCCCACCTGTAGGGATATCAGAATGTCAGATGTGTTAGCAGAATGTTTTGAAAACTTAGGCTTTATATAGATACTAGGCATAAATAATTTTGGAAATAATTTAATGCTTCTCCTTTGTCAAGTTCATAGCAATTTGCAAAAAAAATCCTGGTAAGGAATACAATAAAGACACATAATATCTGTCTGCATTTATGGCTGCATATGTAAAGCAAGAGAAATGACTGAAAGAGTTACCAAATCCAGATCACTCTTCCTGAAAAGACAGGTCCTATCTTCACTTTCATAAGGCTACCAGCTTTTACTCTTACACTTCCCTCAGAAAAACTGGTCTAGCATCTTTGAGTAATAAGGTACATCTTCCATTTTTGAGCCAACATCTCTTCATGGCCAATTTATTCCCATTTATCCACACATTTTTTCTTAACATCCAGCTCTTTCTCCTTCCTTTCATAAAATAATACAACTGGTAGAATAATATCTTTCTCTGTTCCTAACACAATTCCAGTTTGTCTTCTCAAATATTCATTACCTCAACTATGCATAAAATTGCAGACATGGTCACATCAGTTTAATTAGTCCATGCTGTTTAATCCGTGCTGTTTTATCCCCATCAACATTTCATGTTGATGAGTCTCCAAATTATAGCAGAAATATTTAGTGCAAAGTTATGTGATTTTTAAATCAAATATTCTTAGTTTTCACCTTACTTGTACTCTTTTATGATATTCCATTCATTCTTTGTACTGAAAATTTATCTACATCCTGTATTTTACACCAACAAATTAAAGAAATCATTACATACAATTTGTCCTTATAATGATCCTTGTTAGTTCTATTAATAAAGTCCCTTTCAGACCAATAGTGCCCTTTTAGCAAAGCCTGCTGTTGTCAACTAGATTCCTTTATGGTCCACTATCCCACAGTTCTTTTATTAATCCTCTTTTTCTAAGGTTTACCTGATAATTTCCTATGTGACACCATATAAAATGCTTTTCTGAAATTCTGACAGATTAAATTTAGCTCTGTTTGTAGTAAGTTATTTGCTTTTGTTTTGCAGAAAAATCAGTTATTTTAGAAATAGACAACCTTAGCATGATCAACCTGAGTAAAACTATGATGCCTTTCTCATTTAATCATTATATCCCTAATTATTCTTCCTTTCAAAATTTGTTCATAGTTTTTGCATGCACTCTAGGTCAGCCTCTGCGTTCCAGGTCTTGTCTATATTAAAATCCTCTAGCTCTTCATTCCAGTTGACTTCACTAATTAGTTTTCTTAATCTCTCAGTCTTCCTTTTCAGCATTCAAGTGTTTAACTACAGACTTATTTTTGTTTATTCTTCCATTTAATTTAAACTGAATAAACTCATGAACATTCAGTCTGTTTTCTATAGCAACTTCTATAATACTTTGCTGAAAGTGGGGTAGAATATAGCTGGACATTTACGATATTCCACTGTGAACAAATTTACTGCAGTTTTCACACATCTGATTTCATGGCAAAGCTTCTGCTCTACGTCCTTGTCTGACCAGCAAAGCTTTCAAAAGAGTCATAATATCCAAACAGAACCTCTTACCATACATGCAGTGATAGATTTTAACAGAATCATATTTTCTATCCTGGTTCTTACCATTTATCTGAGAGATCATGCTATTGCACAACCTTTGTTCTTTTATGTCTACTGATCTCATTCAGTGTTGGCAATTTATTTCCATGCCCATTCCCTCATCTTCCTGCACTTCTTTATTCATTAATGATATTTCTTCTATATTACATTAAAATCAGCCCCGAGTTTACACGATTTTTTTTTCTTCAAACATATTTCCTGCTATAAAACAACAAATTTTGAGGCTTTATTTATTTCATGTGCTTATAATGTTTTCAGTATTCCTTCCCAGGAACTAGAGGAATTTAACAGACTGAAAAAAAACCCCAAACAAAACCAGTTTCCATTGCTGTTTTTTTTACTCTAGCATGGTAGTTATTTTCTTGTAGCACAATAGCACTGTTAAAATGTTTATACAGAGGTAAATGAGGTACCAAAGAAAATAGCACAATAAAACCAGAGTCACAAAACCATTTCTTATTTAAGAGTCATGGTTTTATCATCAATTTGTACCCTTTTGTATCAAAAGTATTCACTTCTTGCAGACCTACAGATGAGGTGGTCTCTAAAATAAGGAATGGTCAGTAGCAGGTACTGAAAAATGTTTAACTTAAAACTTACTCCCTAGGCACAAAGTAGAAGTTTTGTAAAAAGGAATTTCATAGGTCATGTCCACAACAGATCTTCTCCATCAATAATATAGATAAATACATAGCAGGACGTGTGGTGTTTACATCATGTATTGTCAATTATCCTCTGCATAAGATGGAGATAACTTTCTTTTTTTCCTGATTTTTGTCTCTGACTGTGCTCCTTTTGTCTCCTAAAACACAGTAGATTTTTTCTCTCCAAATATATGTATATTTCAGATCAACTACCACAAATATAATAATATTATGGTATGTGTGGACATCTTTAAACAATATTGACATAGGATGCAACAGAGAACTTCTGAAATAGAAGTATTTTTCAAAGAATGTTATAAAGAAATCAATATAAAATAACACTACAGACTTTGACTACAAAGTATCATGAGTTTCACATAAAACTTGATTTTTTCTTTCTTTTCTCAAAAAAACTGATTTCTTATTAATCTGTTGTTGAAGTCAGTGAAGGTTGCTGTTTGATGGGATAACTTATCCTTGCTGATAACTTCATTTCAACTGAATGAGTAAGCATTGGATTTAGATCTTATTTCTACTGATAGTGTAGTGTCATTTCACTAGATTCTTCCATGCAAAGTGCATTAAAATGTGGACTGTTATAACTGGACACACTAAATTACTGTTTTGAATCACAGTCTCACTCAATCATTTTGCTTTCAATGAGCATATTTTGGAAAAAATAGATAGTCACTGCAAATAAGCTGCTTTTGTTCTGCTCAGAAAGCCTGTGCCCTAAATTTTCAGCAGTCACACTGCATCCTACAGTACATCAACCTGAAAGGGAGCCATCTAGCCAACATAACTCTAAGACATCCTTGATTTAAACAAAAAGCTATCCTGACTCTCTGCAGATGTCCTTCAAATACATTTTACAAGTTACTTCCTAACAAAGAAACACTTTCCTGAATTGGATAGGACTTTATAGAGTACAGCAAAAACCAAACATGACATTGTGCTGCTGAACCTTACAACTATACAGGATGTTAAATCTTTATTGAATCTTTGGCAGGTAAATCAGCTGAGAAAGGAGTTTATGGAGGAAAGTTGCTTGTGCACCTTGTCCCTCCCAGCTGGTCTGTTTACACAGTCTATCAGCAACAGTCTCTCCCAGAATAGCTATGAACTGTTATATTTAACCTCTGTTCTCTTGAAGGGCCCTTAACATTATCCCTGTGACAATGGCCTTCTGGAAGGGCCTTCTTGGGGTGTGATGTTTCTCCCACACCTCAGTGAAAAGAGCAGATCAAGGCAGGTGCCCTGTCAGCCACATCCTCCAGCTCTGCCTGGGGAGGATCAAGGAGCTCATCCTGAAGAAAGGCAGTGGGGAACTGCAGCACTGTGCTGCCAGGAATCACGATGTCTCTTTGAAAAAATGCTTCTCTGAAGTCCAACCAGGAAGAAGTTAAAATTCAGGCTTTCTCCTGGGGCAATCTGAGGGCAGGTCTAGTGCCCTCCATGCTATGACCCCCAAGGACTGTCCTGCCTAACACTCCAGAGCCAAGGAGAATGCTCTGTTCCAAAATCTACCATTGGAAATCCTATGGCTTTACTGATCCACAATGTAGACAAGTGAAGGGGAACTTGTAAGGAAGGGAAGGGTCCTGGAAAATAATGTGTCTGAAAATGTTTATCACTTCTAAATTTTCTAGGAAGAGGTAACACTCTCATATGGGCTTTTTGCTCCAGTCCTCAACCTCCTACAAAGATCATCAGAGACAGACCATCCTTTTCCCATTTTTCCCACTTTCAATTAAAAAAAGAAAGAGACTTTGGTACAATTTTCCAGTTCACCATGCAGTGGTTTAATAAGCAAAATACAGAATTTTAAGAATGATAAGGAAATGTGAGAATGGCAGGTTTTCAGGAACATTTCTTGAAGCAGCTAAGGTTTATTCTGGGGGACTGTCACACAGGAAATATATGCAGACTGTCTTGAATTGTTTCAGACAGTGCAACTGCAGGGGGATAAAAATGAATCCAGGGGTTCACATCACTCCTCTTTGCAGTGCGAATTGCAAATAGTATGTTATTTGTTACCAGGCACAGGACTGTGTGAACTTGGCAAAGATCCTGTTTTCTAAAATAGGGATAATATCTACTTTAAACAGACTTTAGAAAGCTTTACTGGAT
The DNA here is from genome assembly GCF_025592945.1 of Manacus candei. Lineage (NCBI taxonomy): Eukaryota > Metazoa > Chordata > Aves > Passeriformes > Pipridae > Manacus > Manacus candei. The sequence continues at coordinate 357,536 of NW_026138111.1, read as the reverse complement.
AACATTTAAGAAACTAATTCAAAAATAGCTAAAACACTGCATTAGGATCACTGATTTAATTGTGTTACTAAGCTGATAGCAAATACTTAGCATGATCTATTAAAATATCTTTGAAAAGTAACCTCCTATTGTTAAAAACAAATTAAAAAAGGAATAAAAATGCAATCTATGTTACAAACAAGTAATAATTTTCTTTTTATACAAATAGGCATATTGGGCAAATGGAAGTGCCCAAATGTTTTTTCCAAAGATGTTCTCTTCTGAATACAGCTTGTCTTGGAGCAATTGTTTGGAATATTGATAAAAAGGAAATCTTGGTAAAGAGTTGAATCCTAAAATAAGGGTAAAACCATATGTAAAATAGTAACAGAAACAACAGAGTAGTGGATAGCAGCACACAGAGTCCAGTATGAAAGGTGGTAAGGGTGAGATAAACTTTTCTGTATCTAACATAATGCTGTATTTTATTTATGATAATTAGGTTGTTGAAAGGGCAAATTCTTGTTGGTAAAGTAGCTAGACAGAGAACAAATACCTCATAAAAAAAATTGTGAGAATTTCCTAAAATCCTGAAGCATCAAGGTCTGTGATACCACTTACACCAAGTAAAATATACAACTGGTATTACTTGGCATATTATAATCTTCATATTAGTACTGAATGCTACTCATCTTCATTGTACTCCTTTTCACTTTGTAAATGTCACCAACGACATGAAATTATTCTCAAGAGGAAAGACTGTAGTGATAACGAATTGATTAGGAATACAAAAATTTCATAATTGCTAGGCCATTTATCTAAGCAATCAAAACAGATCAGCAAAAAATATGCTCCCCAAATAAAGTTACTTTATTTTTCACTAAAAAAGTTTCCACTCACTTCTTACAGCAACTTTGGTTAGTCTGTTTCTTGTTGGTTTGTTTGGTTCAGTTTTTTCCTCTGCAGCAAAATTAAGAATAATAAATGGTGACTTGAAAACAACTTATAAACTCGTACTTAGGTAAATTAATTTAAGTTCTTTTCTTTAGTGACTCATTCCTTTCAGTAGAAGAAAAATAGGTCAAAAAATGAAACCTGTTGCTAATATTATTTCTCTATATCAGGAAAAAATCCTCAGAAATGTGCTCTAGCTACATCAGTGCTATATTTTATTCTAAATAATAACAACCTCTTCTACTTCCCCTCTGCCCCCAGCAAAGCACCCAAAGCACAACCAAACAAAAATTCACTATTTTGGCTGCTTAAAGAACACCATATCATTCCCTGCAGACAACTGTGTAAGAATAAGAGCCTCTCGGTAGATTTTTATCTTACTGACACCAGTATAAATGAAGTGTCCCTTTCTTGACTTCAGTAGATTTACAGATAACTGTGATCAGAATAAGATGCAAACCGCTTCTGTTTTGGACTGGGATGACCAGCCAGATGCTGCAATTCCCCTGCAGAAATGTTTGGGCACTAGCACACTTGGTCCAGGGAGGCTGTGGAGTCTCCATCTTTGGAGAGAGTCAAAGCCATCTAGGCATGGTCCTGGGCAACTCTGGTGGCCCTGCTTGGACCAGATGACCTCCAGAGGTCCCTTTCAAACTCAACCATTCTGTGAGTTTCTGTAATGTCTGCTCATGGATTTTCTGCTCAGTCAGTGCTATCCTGTCATTACAGACAGACCAAGTGATTTTACTTCCTAGCCCAAATAACTATGGAAATGCTACAAAGGGAAAGCCTCATATTGGTTTCCTGTCACCAGGAAAGGAAAGAGGGTACTGGGAGTCACAACCAGAGGAAGAACTAACAGCACTGAAAGAGTAAATGTGGACTAAGGCAGATAGGGTTGTCTGCATCTAGGGTAGACAGAGTAGGAATGCAGGATAAACATCCAGAGCAAATCAGACTTTTTATTCTCTATCTCTCAATGGAACAACTTGTTTACTTCTTATGTCCCAGGCAGCACAGATATGTACTGATCCATGCTAATTACCCAAAAAGAGCTAATATTTCCTGAAGGTTGAGCCTTGAAATGAAGGATAGCTCTTAATGGCAGACGCTGTTAGCCAATGCTGTAGTGCAGACTGCTGTATTGAACCAGCTGAAGTAAAAGGGAGATTTTAGAGATTAGTCAATTCCTTAACACTTGCTTGCCCTCACATCCTGACACTTAGCAGTTCTCCTCTTCTAATGTGCAACTCAAATGTGGCCTAGGTCACTATAGTCCTTGTTAGTATGAGAATGAAATGTTCATCCTATTTTGGGGGAGAATGGCAGGAACTAGGGAACTAAACCCCAGGATTTTAGGTGGTTATGATTTGTTCATAGGTTGGTAAAGCAAGATAATGCTGATAAATGTAAATCTAAATCCCAGAGAAAAAGACACAAGCCAGAAAAGGTTTTTAAAATGCTGTCTCCCATACTGAAAGGATGGAAAAAGAAGCAATATGTAAATATTAAAGTTCCCAAGATGGATCTCACCCTGTTCCACCTCCCCTTTCCTTGGTCCAATTCAAATAGCTGCGTAGAGGAGAGAAGAAGGGAAAAAGAAGGAAAAGAATTAATCAAAGAAACTCAAAAAGTGAGAACATTCCCATCAACTTCTGCTTTTATCCCTGGAGACACCTTCTCAACCATTCACCAATCCAAGTGTTAAAAAAATTTGCTTTAATGCTTTATTATCACAATCAGCTTTTCTGTCATATCTTGGTTTTTTCTTGTTTGTTTTCCCAGTGCGAAGCTGCAGTACCATTTATGCTTAGCTTACAATTGACCTACCCTTTTTGAACATGCCCAGACAGCAGGAAAGTGGTTTCTTTGGAAACAGGAGCTACGTGAAATCTTTTAGCACTTGTATTCATTTAAAGCTGTTCACACATATGCAACAACAAAGCACCAGACCTTCAGCACATGATTCAACTTTACCAGGCAAGGTAATTAAGGGGAACACCACCAGTGACATCCCAGGCTGGTAAAACAAATTGGTGTAATTTGAATATGAACAAAACAAAAATCCCATCATCTAAACTACTTTGTCCATGTATAAAAGCTCTTAGTGGTAATAACAATAAAGAAAGAAGCAGAAACAATCTTTGAGTCATTTGTACTGTGCAACATGGAGAAGTAATGTCATCTTTTTGATGACATAGAGCCAGCATGGTCATATATAGTGAAAGCTGATTCATGGAGAACAACACATTAGTCACTGATGGGACTAATAAAACTAGTTTAAAAATATTCCAGCCAAAATGAAGGCTTCCAAATTTCCCATTAATTCTGTTTTCCCTTTTAAAGACTGCAGCTGGAGACTGACTGACTGTTTTGGATACAGCAGACACAGGGCAAGTTGATACCAGTACTTTTAGTTCACTTTGTGCACTCATGGCTGTTAGTAGTCCCTAAATATGCATGTCAGAAGAAACACATACCAGTTTTCAAGCCACTGCCATTCACAGGGTGGTATTAACATAAACCTCAGCTTAAGCTGAGGGACAAAGTATAGGACAGCAGCAACTGAGGAATCAGCATAAGGATATTGCTCTTGCTTCCATTGCTGTTGGGACAATAACCTTTAACAAAGTTGTGTGCCGGAAGCAAAAATGGTAACATCTTAATTTATGCCTGCTAAATTTAAAAGAAGTCCACCTGCCAGAGCTCAGTTTCCTCACTTGCTCAGAATTTTTCAGCAGATAGCAAGTTTTCTGACATTTTCTATCAAATTCCACCACATTTGGATGTGCATAAATGTCATTGTTCCTGAACTGTCTTTGATCAAGAATGTACAGAGATTTTTATGGTGCCTTCACACTTAGATTAGAACAGCAGGACTGGGAGGGAACAGTGCATGGCAGGGAAAAAAAGATGTAATGAAAACATTCTTCCCCACACTTTCCCATTAAGAGATTTCAGGGGGAAGGAAAGTTAGAAATTTTGAATAGACCTGGCAGAAATAATCATATTTCCATTAGTGAAGACAAAACAAAAGCATTTAGTGATGAGAAATTTTAATTATGTTGATAGAACTGGATTTTAGGAGGAAGCAACAATTAGTTAAGTATTGACATACAAGGTGGAGAGGTTTGACAGCTATGGACAAGAGGAAAACAATCAGAAGTTATGTCCATCTTCTGATACAGAGAAACAGAAGAAAACTCTATTATTCATACACTCACATTCATAATAGAAACACATACATATACTCATTCATACGGATATTTATATATAACGTGGTACAGAAGCATGGTTCCATATTTGCATGTGAATACTGCTTAAGAAGAAAGAATTTTTTCTAATAATAATGTCTGGGTTTGTATTTCAGGGCAGGATTCTACTACAACACTCGAAAACTTCAGAAGAACGGGACCTAGTCAAGGGACACTGGAATGACAATGCCTGGCAAGGGGAAACAACCAGTCATCCCAACTTTTGCAGAATCATTAGAGAGAATGGAATCAGCTCAATTTAGCTGCATTTGCCAGTTCCTTTAAGCGTATTAACAACATCTCTTGATGAATCAGGGTGAAATCTGCTACAGACTTAAAAGTGTGTATACTTGTACTTAGTTGTTATAAGAACAAACATCAGTCTAATCAAAATACATTCAAAATGTTCTTGAGTTTTCGAGGTAAAAGTAAAGCAGCTACCTTACTTAAGCAGAAGAGATTCGAACTAGGATAACTGCTGGCAAGACTACTAGTTTAGAGTGATATTTTCTTGAGAGAAGGCCAGATTATAGACTGTTTTAGCATTGCCAGTAGGTTGCCAGCACTGAGGGAGGTGTTGACAATCACAACTGATTGGAGTCTCAGTTACTTTTCACTATTTTTTCACTAAAGAAGCCATGTAATCACTGGCAGTTTCTCTGCTGCTTTCAGGGAATATGTTTGCAAAATGTCTCAATACAGTCAAAGCATAGATACAAATCTGAGATGAGGCAGTGGCTTGGGGACCCAAAAAATCCAGTGACAGTTCTCTTCCATCCCGCAGGCAAGTAAGTCACGTCGACTTCCCAGGTGTGCCCATCGAAAGAATGCACTGCTCTGAAAAATGACCTGAGCTCTGACATGAGCTACTGTGGTGTAGCTACCACACATAACAGCTACCACAGAAGAGAGGGTTCTGACATTCTGCCTATTCTTCAAGACAGGTTGTTTGTCTGTGCAAAAATCCTTTCTTACCAGGACAAAGGCAGAGCATTAAATTCTACAGAAAAATCTCTTTGCTTGATTTCCTCCACTGCAAAAGATTTTGCTATCTCAAAGGATCATTATGAAGAACCAGGAAAGGTCTGGAGGCGTCTAAAAAGTCATGGTACCTGCTTGAGAGAGAGATAGAAAACACAGTAATTAATGGGGTTTTTTCCTGATTTGGTGAAAAAACTGTAACTCCAGAAGGGACACACAGGTTTTATACCAAAATGTGCCTATAGCCTGAGGCTTTATGTTGCCATGTGACTACAACTAGGGAGACTTTCTTAGGCAGCCACAGGAAAAGGATCCTGACAACATTGTTTTACTGGATCTTTCCTGATGCAAGGACTCCTGAGTTTGCTCAAAAGAAGAGAAATTGCTTAAGCCCTTAAATCCAGTTGCCTCCTGCTGGAGTTCATCATGCCTAATACCCCTGAACATCAAGTGATCAACCCTTCAGATGGAAGCCAGCCAGTTCTTGACCCTTATATTGGAAGCTCATTTCAGGTCCTCATTCTTTGAATAATTAAAAACTCCTTCTAATCCTTTTAATCCTCTGACTAAATTTCATTCTTCATAAGTGTCAGCAGCAACTCCTGATCAGTGCTTAGATTAGCCAAGAATTCAAGGAGCAGATGCCTCCCAACACAATCACCTGCAAAAAAATCTTGGTGAGAGCAAAGCTGAAGTATTTCCTCGGCTTTAAGGACACACTAATTAGTTGGGGATAATCTATGCCACAGATATTTACAAAATACTATGAATCTAACTCCCTGGTCCATTCTCTGTTACTTAGAAGACCTGTCGTCCCTAATTCACTCAGTCTTCTCCTTTACAGCCTGTTAATTTTATAAGCACGATTTTATTAATACACTCCTGTCAATAAACTGGAAGGTTGACTTGTCTTTGAACACTGATTAATTGACATTAATAGTAATAGGCACTTTTTTTTTCAGATGGCACCATAGTTTACCATTATGCTCCAGAAAATTCCAAGGATTATGTCCTGCACACTACAACTAATGAGATCTCACTTTTCGGAGAATTTAGGAGCTAAATCCAGGAAGATATTAACTTGAGACAAAACCCAAGAGGAGTGGAGGAAGAAAAGCTGAGAATTGCCTAAATGCTTTCATGGGGGAAACATATGGCAAAGGTGATCAGGGTCTTGAATTATGGTGAACTGTAACACACAGAGATCATTCTCATTGTCTTAGACAATGATAAGATAACAAAGGGAACGGAAAGATCTTGATTGATTTACAGTTACAAAGAAATGTAATCTAAATTTTCAACCTCTGGGTGACTTTATCCAAAGTAAATCAAATTAAAAAATCCTCAAAAACTAATGAAAAAGGAGAAATAATTAATTTTTAATAAGACTTTCAGCAGCTAAGTAGGGTGTAATGGTATTACTTTGTGTGCAAAAGTCTGTATCAGCACACAGATTCTGCTCAAACAATATGTTTTATGAATAAAACTTAAAAAAGGTCACTGCTAAATTATAGAGCTCTGAAGAAAGCAGAATATCACATTTTTTTTCTTCTTTATTGTTTATATATTTGAAATAAAAATATTCATGCATGTCCAGAGAGATATGGAACGGATTATTTAGTTCCTCTTAAAATATCATCCTTGAATTTATTCTCTAAGGAGAAAAAACAAGTTGCTGTTTTGAGTTTTCTTTGTATTCTATAGTAAACAGAATACTCTTTAATTTATCTGGTACACATTGTATCCTGAAAGCACACGGAGCATATTCTTCTATGTTATGTGGTAAATTTGAAGCATACACAAAGTCTTTGAAAATCTTTAGTGGAATGGGCATGACTAAAAAAATGTGTCCTTGAAATGTGATCAGGAGGTAGAAATGGATTATATTAAAAAAGTAATCAAAGATTCTATATCTTTGTATGACATTGCTTCTCATCAAAATTAATACTGAATTAGTTCTGCAGTACAAAGCATGCCTGATGTCTCCAGTCCTATTTGCTCTCAGCTTAATAAATTTGTGAGATTTTAATAAACCACAAGACAGACATTTCTACTGGACACCCCAAGGACTTCACATGCAAAACAAAACAACTACAAAACAAGACATTTTGAAAATGAAAAGGAAAACCAGGGCGAGATTTGCTGTATCCTCATTTTCGTGATACAGTTTTGATGAGAAGTTTGTATTTGTTCTGTGCTTTGAAACAGAAGTCTGCCACTGATGCCTGCAGTGCCCATGACAGATAAGAAACAAGCTACCTTAGAAATAAGACTGAATGTTTTAATGGCCACAGATATTTATGGCTCTGTGTATTCAGATGTGCCACAAAGCTTGTGTTGAAAGGTGAGAAGTGATCAGCGAAGAAAGCCATTATTCCTGTCCTGTCAAAAGACAGGCAGTATTTATGATAATCCCATCATTTGGCATATCCTAGGCTTGGTGTGCCGTTGCATGGCCCCCTTCCTGTTATAGGATCCCACCAGCCTGCTGATGAGCTGTGCAGGGATGTGATGCCACAGAGTCAGACAGGGCTAGAGGACAGCACTGCCAATGAAGGCTTCCCCATAGCATGACCTGCCTTCAAAACAAGCTCTTCTGAAGATCACCCCCAAAGAGTAGGTACTGCATTTTCTCCATCCTGCAACTGAGTTTATAGTGGTTTCTCAAGCAGTCAGCTCAAGAAAATGCTAGGGACTGGTGACATGTCAAAGGCTCTCATGCACTCTTCCATGCTGGATCATGACACAAATGCTTAATTCTGCAGCCTTTGTATATCCCCAGTACTTTAATGGTGTATGTAGAGTCAAGCTCATGGATGGGTCCTCGTGGGATTGAAGATTTTTGCTCTATCTATATTTCATCTGAAACATGGAAGAAGCTGATTGCCAGCTTTGCAGTTTTCCCAGGGTGGCCATACTATCAGGTTTCATATTGGAACTTGCAATGCAGCTATGGCAAAAAATATTACAGCAAACAATCCCAGCAGGGAATCAAAATTCAAGTCCTGTGCAGCAAACATTTTCCAACAGCTCTATAAATTTTAGTCTAGGTAACAAAAAAATCCTCTATTTATTAAATCTCAACAAAATGGTAGGACATTTATCCTTTCTTTCTTTTCCTCTTCCCCTTATTTGACAGTACATGTCAGAACTCCCAGCAAAACTTAAAAGAAAACAATGTGGCTTTCTTAATCAAGAGAAATGCTATAAAACAGCCATTCACAGACATAAATTTAAGTAGAAACTAATCAGATTTAAAGAACTGGCTTAATAACTATCTACAATTATAAAATCAGACATTTAAGATTCAGAATCAATTAAAATATAGTATAAATATGGCATAATAGAGAATAGATTCAAATTCTTTCTGTTATTAATAATTTCCTTTTCTATTTATCTGCCTCAGCTGGGTTTTTCTCAGAAGCCTGCATAAGCACCTTGCTGGCAATTCTACCAGAAGATTCATTAACCCTCCAGTCAAGGTCTGAGCAGGTCACTGGGAGACACTCAGTTCACCTTTAAAGTTTGAGGCATGTACAGCAAAACCACACAAAGCTCAGAGGGTACCTGGAGGCCAGAAAGCTAAATACACATGCTTCCAGGTTGATTTTCAGTGGAGAACAGAGCTGTATCGTTTTTGTAATTCTCCTCCTGACCTCGCAGTGTTGACGCTGCTGCACAGCACTGCCTCCCTGAAATGAATGAGCTCCATTCCTGGTAATTATGCAGCCCTTCAATCCACTCACTCTTAACTTTCCTTTCCACTGTGCTATATTTGACACAAAATGTTTAATCAGGTTCATTTATCATGACTGGAACAGCCTGACTCATTCCCCATTTATAATTAGAAAGGATTTCATCTAATAAATGCTGAGTGCTCTCAGCTACCAAAGTCAGTGAATGAAGAATTTGCTCACCACCATGCATGGTTGAGGGTACATAAACCTATTTTATATGGAATTACAAGATTCACAGAGTTGTTCAGAAAATTTTCAAAATTTGAGTCAGTAAAATGTTAGGTTCTGTGTAAGAGGCTCCAATCTGGAAATATAGAGGTAGCAGGGAAATGATTCAACTTTCTGCCTTGGTCACTCTATACATAAGATAGTGGCAGTGAGGGCTTTCTTCCTTTGTTAAGTACTTCCAGGGAAGCCTAATTACGCTTTCTATATCTGTAGAATATTTAATAACAAGTTATTTCCTAAAGAGCTAATATCTTGAACTTGTAAGAAGAAAACAGCAATAATAAATTTTATGAAAACTTAGTCCAAAAAGGACAAATTAAAAATACCCAACCTATGGTCCAAAGGTCAAAATAAAACAATGACAGATTTAAATGTTTGAAGGTATCAAGGTGGATGCATAGAAACTTGCCCTTCTTTATGTTTCCAATCTAAAGCCACTCTGCATTTTTTGTACTTTTTATGGTGCTGTGTTTGTCCATAATAGCTCTGAGCAGTGCAGATTGCTTTAACACAACTGAGAAAAGGTAGACCATTAACCATTGCCAATTAGTTTAAATACTGCATGGTAAGCCTTGAAAGAACTATGCTGTGATTCCCTAAAATGGAGAATCCTCATCAGTTCCTATTGTAAAATGAGAGAAAGAGAACTAGAATGGAAGAAAAGCATAAAGGAACAATGAGTGAATAATAATGAGTGAAATGTCCCCACTGCTGTATTGTCTCCACCTGAAGGACTTTACTGGGGAGGGAAAGAACTTGAAATGCATGTGTTAAATTCTGAAGTTGTGTCAATTGGAATTTGGCAGCTGAAGCTGGCTAAATGAGCTGAACATCTATGCTGGCAAGTATTTAACATAGATGGGGCCATAACTTTAGCAATAAATCTTATAAAATAGGAAACACTCTATAAGAATTCATATAATGAAAAGACAAATTTATAGAATATGAATAATTAGGAAGACAATAAAATGAAGCACATATGCTAGGAGGGAAAAATCTTCCTGCTAAGACATTCATTTCTTGGATACTTTTAAGGAGTCTAGGCACTTCCTGGAAAACGATTACTAAACACCAATTAATTACCTAACTTCGGTATTTGACCTAACTTAATGCATCAGTCAAATGCTTAAAGCTAGGTAGAGTGCATATAGGCCATACTATTTCATTTGTAGATTCCAAGAAAGGTTAAGTTAAAAAATAAATTTCTTGTTATAAAAAGACCATTGATGTTCATAGAATCATGGAATAGTTTGGGTCAGAAGGAATCTTTAAAAGTCATCTAGTCCAATCTCTCCACAATGAGCAAGGACATATTCAACTAGATCAGGTTGCTCAGAGCCCCATTCAACTTGGCCTTGAATGTTTCCAGCAATGGGACATCTACTACCTCTCAGGGCAACCTGTTCCAGTGTTTCACCACCCTCATTATAAAATAATTCTTCCTTCTCTCAAGTCTGAATCTACTTTTTTTTAGTTTAAAATCATTATCCCTTGTCCTCTTGCAACAGGTCCTGCTAAAAAGTCTACCCCCATCCTTCTTATAAGCCTCCTTGTCATGGTTTAACCCCAGCTGGTAACTAAGTACAACACAGACATATGTTCACTCCCCCCCAACCCAGGGAGTGGGATGGGGAGGAGGATCAGAAAAAAGTAAAACTCATGGGTCGAGATAAGAACAGTTTAATAATTGAAATAAAATATAGTAATAGTAACAATAATAATAATAATAATGAAAAGTAATGAAAAGGGAGATAACAAAAAGAGAGAGAGGAATAAAACCTATAAAAAACAGGGGACAAACAATAGTTTCTCACCACCCACTCACCCATGCCCAGCCTGTCCCCCAGCCCTGATTGTTCCCTTCCAGCCAGCTCCCCTCAGTTTAGTATGCTATGGTATGGTATGGTACTGTTCTATGGTATGGAATATCCCTTTGGCCAATTAGGGTCAGCTGTCCTGGTCATGCTCCCTCCCAGCTTCTTGTGCACCTGCTCGCTGGCAGAACATGAGACACTGAAAAGTCCTTGACTTAGAGAGTAAAAACTACTGAGCAACAACTAAACCATCAGTGTGTTACCAAAATGATTCTCATACTAAATGCAAAACACAACACTGCAACAGCAACTATGCAGAAAACTATCTCACCCAAAATGAAGACACCAGTACTGAAAGGCCACAATCAGGTCTCCCTGGAGCCTTCTCCAGAGAGAACACTCCCAACTGTCTGAGCCTGTCCTCATGGGAAAGGTGCTCCAGTTCCCTGATAATTTTTGTGGTCCTTCTCTGGACCCGCTCCGAAAGGTTCATGTCTTTCCTGTGTTTAAGACTCCAGAGCAGTACTCCAGGTAGGAGCAGAGTATTCCACCAGGGAGGAGCAGGGGCAGAATCACCCTGCTTGACCTGCTGGTCACGCTGCTTTTGACGCAGCCCAGGATACAACTGGCTTTCTGGACTGTGAGTGTGCATTGCCGGCTCATGTCCATCTTTTCATCCATCAGTACCCCCAAGTCTTTCTCTGCAGGGCTGCTCTCAATCCCTTCATCCCCCAGCCTGTAATGATACCAGGGGTTGCTCTGACCCAGGTGCAGCACCGTGCATTTGTCCTTGGTGAACCTCATGAGATTCCCATGGGCCCACTTCTTGAGCTTGTCCAAGTCCCTCTGAATGGTATCCCATCCTTCAGGCTTGCCTACAGTACCACTCAGCCTGGTGTCATTTGCAAACTTGCTGAGGGCGTCTCTTTCATTGATGAAGATATTAAACAGTACTGGTCCCAATACGGACTCCTGAGGGACACTACTTGTCCACGATGTCCACTGGGACATTGAGCTGTTAAACACTACCCTCTGGATGCAACCATTCAACCATTTCCACTGAACACTCCACCCATCAAGTCCATATCCCTCTCATTTAGATGATTTAGAGGATGTTGTGGGGGAATGTGTCAAAGGCCTTAGAGAAATCCAGACAGAAGAGACCCACAGCTCTTCTCTTGTCCACTGATGTAGTCAGTTTAAAGGTATAATTTAAGTATGTTATTCGATCAATTTATTTTATAAATTTAATGCAATTTTATATAGTTATTTTCACTGACTGATATTCTGACAAGGCAATTATATCCTGCTCTTAAGTCATTGCAGTCATGTCCCCTACTTTAACTGACTCTCTGACCATAATAACTTCTTCCCCACCTATGGTTTCTTACAAATTCCTGATCTTCACTTCAAAAGATCAATGTTTCATTATTGCCTGCACCCAGGACAATTATTCATCCATTTCTGACTTCATTTCTCCCACTTTATCTTGCCTTTGCTTTTTTCCAACTATTATGCATTTGAACACATTTCCTGCCCTTCCTCACTGCTCGCCCTTGTCTCACCAAAGTCTGACAAATCTCTTTCCTAAGTCTCAGTACAAATCTTTCATGCCTATTTCATTGAATTCAGGAGGTAAAGAACAGGATTAAAACCCAACAGCTAGACAGGTTACGGCATCTGCCAACCATTGTGCTACTTCCCAGCTCAATGCTGCCCTGTGTTTGAACAGAGATTTCCGTTGTCACCACCCTGAAGGGCCAGCATAATATAACTCATCACATCCTAGGGAATACACTGCAGTTTCCAGGCTCTGCAGTGCCTTACTCCCTGTCCCAGGAGAGTCAGTAAAGTTGGGTATGAAGATAGCTTCTTTCTACCATCCCTAATCTTTTAACACAGAGTAAACACAATAAAAACTTGCCTCTGTATGCTGCATACAGTTGCTGCAAAGCAAATTATTCAAAAAGAGTGTAGAACAGTTATCTAAATTTTTCATTTTAGTAGAGTAAAATAACACATGTAATTCATAATTAATATAATTATTATGAATTATATACTGTAGGTCATTCCAGTTGACAAAGAAGACTTTGAATAATTAAAGACAACAAATCTATGTATAGCCATTATAACACACAAATTAGTCCATCATTTGAATGCATTGCTCAGCCTTATAAAGTTGTACAAAACATTTGTAAAGAAATGGAAATATAAAAGCTTGCAGATTTTCCCTTGCAATGAGCACCAAACAAGGAGAGACTTGAATTATAAGTGAGAGCAGTGACATATGCTAATGGATTTGTCATCAGGAGATAATGCAATGCCATTAACTCATCTCATTTCAGATTCTAGCAGCTGCATGTCATGGTAGGTAACACAAGCTGCCTCAAGATCCCAGGAAAAGAATCCAGAAGGAGAAAAAGAATTTGCAAGACTGTGGCTCAGGGGTATATCTCACCCATGGTCAGCTATGTCTATTTAGCTTTGTTGGATATCATGTTTAATGAGCATCATAATAAAGAATGAGCCACTTGATTCACTAAGTCCTCTTAACTCTATTGAGAATGAATAGGATTAGCCGAATCCCATTATTTTTGTATAATAAATATGCACCAGGAAGAAAGAAAGCTAATTTCTAAGTGTAGAAACTAAAAGACGTAAGAATTACAACAAATTTTGAGAAAACCCCCCTGCCTTTCATTCAGCCTGCACAATCTCTCCTTTAGGATGCATCTAATAAATGCAGTTCTGACAAACATTTAAGGAAAAGAATAATTGAATTCATATATATTCTCACTAAAATCAATAGTATTAAGCACAGGTAAAGATCTACTCTTCACACAATAAAATTAAAGATAATTTCCTCTTTAGTACTTGCCTTAATGGCATTATTGTTCATTTAACACAAATAGTAGAACAGTCTAGACCATAAATACATGCATAATATTGATTATAACTCCAGCTACTATAAATGTACTCCAAAGGAATTTATAACAATTTACAGCAGCTAAAGACCTTCCTCACTGATACCTCTACTATATGTTTATCTCTGTCTCTTAAATATGTAATTATGTACTTATCCAATGGATTGGAATGACTCGCAAAAATTCTAGTCTGCTAGGTATATAGGAGTTCAGTTTAATATATGATAAATACAGCTTCTATAAATTTCTTCACTTACTGCATAAAAGTATTATTATCATCTATCAGAAAATAAATTTGGTGGCATTAGACGTGGAAAAAAGCCAGATGTCAGTGTCTTTGGGTTTTCAAACAGAAAACTCCCATGTAGATAGTCCTGTTGACTCCCAGATGAGGTTCAGTGATAAAGTAAATCCAGCTTTACAGTTCCTAGTACCAGACCAAAAATGCCATAACCATAAGACACAAAGTGCTGATCCTGGTCTAACACACATTGTCATTTCAAACATGTCAAAATATTTTTGATAACTTAATTCTAATGAAAGACTTCTTTTTTTTCCCAGGTTAGGCATTGGCAATCTAGGGATTTTTCTGCAAGTCTAACCTGTCTTAAACCCAGCATAAACTTGGTAGTGTGTGTTCTTGCTAGATCAGCATAATGCAGTTGTGTACCTCCTCTGGATCAAATATGCACTGTCAAATGAGAGAGCACAAATCTGACATCAGGGAGCAAGTGACTCTTCCTTGAAACCCCTCTTGGACAAGCTTAAACTGTGGACTTGAGCCATCCCACTCACCTCCACTCAGTTACTGACATGAAGTATCAGCAAGCTCAGGTCTCACTGCATGAACAATGGCCAACCTTAAAAGAATCCCATAAAGAAAAAGTATTTTTCAACAATTAGTTTAAGCCATCATTTTCAAAAATTGTTACTAATTCTGCATGATTGGCAAAACATGGGATTTGAAAACTTTATCAGCTAATAACAGATTTGGTCATATTTAAATATAAACATAGATTTTCAGACACCTGAACCTGTATGCAGGAATACTAGATTGAGCCCTGATTTTAGGTGTGTTTATCACAACTAAAATTCATTTTTTCCAATGTCTCAAAATTTTTGTATTAAGTGATTTTAAAACAGTAAAATGAAGTTCATTAGAATAAAGAAGTCTTGGAGTTTCCATTTCCATTTCAAATTTTACTTATTTGGTACCAATTATTAAGGAGAATATTGCTGAAGATAAACATGCATAATTACATTCATTTTTAATTAATTAATACTTGGTTAAACAAGGATATCTGAAGGCACAAATATGGATCTGCATGTTTGCTGCTAATTATTGAAATCAGTCACTTAGTGAAAGCAGATGTGCAGAAACCTTTTCAGCATATTTTTCTAATACAATTTTCCTATTTTTATTTGTAATTTTTTTTTACATTCAGTATGAAGAATAGCAATTTGATACCAATATCCAGCTCAAATAATAAGTTATTTCCTTCCTCACATGTTTTTCGCATTCAGTGCTGATCTTCCAAGAACTTCTTTGGGCTACAGAAACTATCTGTTCATCTTTGGAAGTGGTCTAGCAGGGCTGACATATAGAACAATGTTATAAAACCCAGAATTACCTAAAGCCAGGGTGTGTCTAAAGCCTGGATAAAGATATAATTCTTCTCAACTGTGCACATCAAATCAGATGCAGAAAGCTTTGGACAAATTTAGATGGCTGAAATCTGTGTAACACAAGCTCTTCAGCCACCAAGACACAACAGCCAGAGACACTCCAAATGTAAGGTCTTGGTCTTGTCTCAACAACCACTTGGTTGCTTCCTGATGAACAATGGATTTAGAGGCAGGGTGGGCTACCTTGGCTTCCTCAGTATACTGATACACTCTGTTCCAGCAGTATCAAGCACCTGCTCTCTTCATATCTGTCCTGGAGTATGCCTTGGGGTGAAGGAGGGTGGAAAATTGGTGTGCCCAATTCAAGGGAGGAGACACTCCTACGGGTCATGATTAGAGCTGCTGTGTTGGGTTTGAGTGGCAAGGTTTTGGTAGTGGGGGGCTTCTGTGAGAAGGAGAAAGAAATTGCTATACAGGAGCAACTGCAGCCAGAGAAGAGAGGAGTGAAAATATGAGAGAGAAAGAGTTTTGCAGACACCTAGTCAGTGAAGAGAGGGGGAGAAGGTGCTTCATGCACTGGAACAGAAATTTCCTTGTAGCCTGTAATGAAGACTATGGTGAGGCAGCTGTGCCCCTGCAGCCCCAACTCCATGGTGGAGCAGCCCCACACAGGAGCAGGTGGATGCCTGAAGGAGGTTGTGACCCCCTAGGAAGCCCATGCTGGAGCAGGATCCTGGCAGGACCTGTGGCCCCACGGAGAGAGGAGCCCACACTGGAGCAGGTTTGCTGACCGGACTTGTGACCCTTTTGGAGACCCACACTGGAGCAGTTCATGTAGAACTCTGGTCTGTGGGAAGGACTCAAGTTGGAGAAGTTCATGGAGGACTGTCTTCCATGGGAGTGGCCTATACTGGAGCAGGGGAAGAGTATGAGCAGTCCTCCCACTGTGGAGGAAAAAGCAGCAGACGATGTGAGATGAACTGACCACAACCCCATTCCCCATCCTGCTGTGCTTGTCCAGGTAGAAAATTCAGCAATTAAGTTTAGCCTGGGGAGAAGGGAAGGGGGGGAAGGTGGGGAGGTGGTGGTTAAGGTGTTTTTAAGATTTGGGTTTATTTCTCACTCTCCTATTCCGGTTTGATTGCCAGTAAATTAATTTTTTTCCTCCAAGTTGAGTCTGTTTTGCCCATGATGGTAATTTGTGAGTGATCTCTCCCCATCCTGGTCTTGAATCACAAGCCTTTTGCTTTATTTTCCTTTTCTTCAGCTGCTATGGTAGGTTGACCTTACCTGGATGGCAGGTGCCCACCAAAGCCATGAAAAGGAACTGTGGGCTAAAATGTAGCAAATGAGTTAAATTTCCTTTTCTGTCCAACACAGGCAGCTAACACAAGAAAGAAAACACCAAAGTCTTGTTTTATAGACACCTGAAGAAAGGGACAGTCTGAAGCATATAGCAGAGATGGGGGAAAGTGTTTCTGCTGGAAAGTTAAAAGGTAACTGGTTAGAGGGCACAGAGAAACTTTATGTCACTGGTTGGTTTGAAGCGCTTTGTCTTCTGCACAAAGTTACCTGAATCTTCCTTTAATTCTAACCCATGCACAAAAATTGCCAGTGTCCTCCAGACCCTATCTGTCTATCATTTAATGAGGTATTTTTAGTTGGAAATAATATTGATGGTAAGTGGAACCTCTTTTATACTCTTTGCATGAGGCTTTTTGAAGTCACTTAATGTGTCAAAACATGCTGCTTCAACAGACGTAGAAAAAGGAAAAAGCTGGTTTGTTTTTTTTTTTTTATAGTTGAGACCATATTACTTTCTCTGATATAAAAGTAATAACATCTCAAATATTAAGTTATGGTATAGGAGTTATGGAATTCTCTGTGTAGCCACAGGATCTGATTGCCTGCTCACATTTTAGTTGTTTCCATAATAAAAGCCCAAGTTCCCTAAATAACTCATGAGGAGCAATTAATGACTTCTCACATAGCAGTAATAAGCAGACATAAATGGTAGGTCTCCAAGTAGATCTTTAGAGTTTTTAATGGTGGCATTACTGAAGTGCTTATCTACGTTGTTAGAATTTCCATATTTTACAGGTTATGGAGGAAATGCTTCTAATGCCACAAGGACTCAATAACTACTGCAGTATCATTTTCCACTTTACCATGAAGTTGTATTTTAACAGAGCTATAAATACAAAATGTAAGTTAAAACCTATTGGAAAAATGAAAAGTAGATGGTCTTTTGAAGGTCAGGTCAGTAATAGTACTATTCTTGAAAAAACAGCTTACTAAAAATAGAGACTGTAGGGTAGACAACATACCAAGACAATTAAAAATAATAATTGCAAGCAGCAAAATAAAGACAATCTCCTTCTGTGTCTTGAACTCAGAGTGCCACAAATGCATGCAGTTAGAAAATTCTCAAATTTTTAAAGTAAATATAATATTTTATAAAGGTTCTTGGGCTTAAGTCCTTGGTTTGTTCAAAAAGGCCCTGGTTCTGTATTTGCCCAAAATGAACAGGTTTCTTGACCTGTCAGGACTTCTCAAGTCTTCAAATAGGGATCTGATTAGGTGTAAGTGTCCTTCCAAATAACCATCACTTGGAAGACTGAAGCCCGAATGGGAACAAAACATGATTACTGAAAATAGTGTGAATGTTACAATGTTATAAGATTATTCCATCAGAATTTGCATTGGTGTTAAACAAAAACACTCTTTAAAAACCAAAACACTATTTTATTACACAGCTTCTTCAATCACACGCTTATTGAGACTACTATAATTTTATGCTACATGCACCTGAGCATGATTAGACTGATAGAATACATTTTAAATAAGCAGTAGATACAGGGCATAGCAATAAACACCAAAATCAGTTTGGATTGATTAGACCTTAAGTCAACACAGAGATGTTAACTTGCCTCACACAAGATACTAAACATCTGTATGGTAATATTCCGTGTGTGATTTCATATTGTAAATGTATAATCACTTTTCATCATTAGTTTCTGCTGGCCTACTTGTGAGTTGTTGACCTAAATGGCAAATTTATTTCTCAGTTTTTCTTAATAAAAATTATCAGATTCCTTCATTAATCAGCATTTTCATTTAAATAATGCTGTGATGTAGTGAATAGATTTCCTAAATGAACCAAAAGTTATTGAAAAATAAACTGGAAATTATGAGAATGGCCAATACATCTGTGGGAATGTTTGGTGCTTCATAATATATTTTATTAATTACACATTTTCTTCAAGGAAATTAATAATAATTATTCTAAATAAAACATAGGACACCATAGAAATATAATAAGCAATTAATTGCATAAAAGGGATGAAACAATCCAGACTTGCTAATGACAGCACTGTAGAAGACCCTAATGGGTCTCACTTAATTATGAATGAGTTCAATAATGAAAGCAGACAATTGAAATAATTACATAGAAAATGAATGAAAACCTGGTTTTAAATCATACATGCACACCGGAGCAAAACAGAGCACTTCAGTGAAGAAAAAGTTGAATGAAGTCAAAGAATTTTTAATACAGCTTTTTCTTTTGCAGCTGAATTGAATGTCTTAACAAATCTTTCAAAAATTCATTCAAATGTTTTTGTCACAAATAGGAATGATAAATCACAATTCTGCTAAACATATTCTTCAGAAAGAGAAAGAAAAATGTTTCATTTATGATGGCTATGGTGGATATCTTTCTTGCCATTAGAAAGCTGTTAGCATTTCTGTGCTTTCAAAACCATTCTATTTAGAGAAAACAATATCTGAGTAATTTTCTGTATGTATCTATGCTTCTTGCCTCTTCCAGTACATTATTTGGGACATTTTTACATCTAGGAATATTTAGTGAAAAAGGTTTAATTCCAGAACAGTGTCCTTCCCTCCTGTAGAATGCCTGTAGTACATTTGGCATCTGATAATATTCTCTTTCTGAAGGTAATACTAAATCCTGTTTTATGTAATGTGTTGGTCTAAATATTGCTATGAAATTTGGTTGAGGAGGAAGATTTATTCTCAGGAACATTATCAACAGATAGGAAAACAGATATTGAGAAAGGAAGATACCCACATCCCAAAAGATAAGGAACATTTTTGTCTGTACTTAGAGAGTTTTGGCCCTACAGTGTGGGACCTGGTCCATAAAGAGACATGTAAGCTATTGCCATCAGACACATAATGCATGCAGACACTCTTTGCCCACTTTTATCTTCAAAGCACTATATATTCTGCTGTTAACAGACTCCCATGACTCTCAGGTTTGTGGACCAGACAGTATGATTTCGTTGACATGAATTCTTTTAATCCAACTCAGTCATCCCTGCTCCATGGTCTTTTGTGGTAGATGTGGCCTTAAGCACAAGGAACAGCCTTTTCACCTTTAAAAGCCTGCAATCTCATGGAGTACCATTCCCTCTTCACCCTGTCCTATCAACAGTGGATGAGTCAGAAAGAAAGATGTAACAGGCTAGCAAGTTGGAAAGTATTTTGTAAAAGGCACTTTCCAAGTTTTCCACATGGTGTCAGTGGCTCCTCTCACTTTTTTGAAAACAAGAAGTTAGATTAATGCATTTCCAAACTCATCTATGCTGTCACATTTCAATTGTACATTGATTGTGTGACTACTCAGATAATATTTTTATCACTGATGCCATACACCTTAAAAAACTGGTATGTTTGCACTCTAAATGAAGAATTTACATATTTGAATAAATGCATCTCTTTAGTTCCTCCCTCTTTACCAGGTCTCCTTATCTCCTAAGATAGGCAAACATACAAAATAACAAATATACTTTAATAATACTGGACTACAACTGAACAAACCCTACATCCAAAAGACAATCTATTGACAAAAGTGCTACCCTTTTCACACAGTCAAGAAGTCCAAAATAGATGTTTTACTTTAATTGCACTAAATCAATAGACTGTCTTGCAGAACATTCTTATTGATTTATGACTCATGACATATATCACAGCCACAGCTATTTTTAGCATCTCAGTAAAAAGGAATTATGACTTTGTTCAGAAAACAGGTAGTACAATAATATGTGCACATTATGTAATCATGTAATATGTCTGTTATCATGACATCTCTCTTGAATTTTAGATTTATTTCTTAATGAAAATAAATTGGTTTCTTTATATTAAAAAATGAAAGATGCCTATTAAAAATAGCATTTTAAGGGTCATCCAGTTAATATTTTGTGACTTTAATACTTGGACTTTCAAGAACTTGCATAAAGAGAAGGTCAAGAGGATTGCAAAGTCATTTACTGCTCCACCTGCATATGGCACTGTGCTCTGACAACACACTAAGCCACCTAAACAGTGTCCTGCTGCTACATTTTTCTCCTGGTGATTCCCAAGCACATTTTCTTTTGAGTATAATCTGTAACTCAAGGATCTACCTGGCTATCTGGATAGACAGCAAAGCCAGTCTTAAACACAGTCTTAAGATGCCCTTCGAAACATAGTTCAGGCACATGCTAATAGTCCATATCCCTCCATAATTTTTATATAGTCCTTAATACTATAAAAAGTAGTAATATTATTATAATGCTCTTTATTCCTGCCTTTAGCCATAGACAGTAGCGACTTAAGAACAATGGTTACCCGGCAGAAAAGGGAGGAGGGAGAATGCTCTTTTCCATATATAAAATCTTACCTTTAACAGACTCTAGAGAATCATGTAAAGAAAGACTACAGATATGCTTCTTAATGCTTTTATTTATCTCATTTTTCTCTCTTCTGTCTAAGCTAGCTTCCAGCGAAATCTCTGAAACCAAATATGTATTGTGACACTTACCTAGACTTACAAGGAAGACCATTTTCTTAGCCATAAAGCTCTTTGGTTTGGAATGCTCTACCCAGTCATTCATCACTACCACAGCACATTAAATACTTCTCCTCTCAGGTATCTTAAGATTTCTCATTGAAAACTGCAGAGCACAGAAAATGTAGCCAATGTATGGCAAGGTGCAGGTGTCAAACTGGCACCCCCCCAGTTGCTTCTCCTAAATCTTCAGGTTGTGCTTCCAGGAATAGTCCCACTGGCCATAAGGGATAGGCATTTGTTCTTATGTGAAATCCTCATGTCATACTGCTTCAGGTCCCTTAAGGTAACCAAACACTTCCAAAACTGACTGTCCCACACATACCAAAATCATGCATTGGCACTCCTGTCCTCTAGCACACCCCACAGTAGCACCCAGCTCAGACAACATGGCCAGCTCCTGCAGCTACAAAATACTAACAAACTACAGGCTGACACTGAACCACTGGAGAAACTTTCAGGAGATATTCCAGAAATCTGCACTACCACTAGTTTTGATTTTTAAAAGGCGAATACACTCTGACTGGTGTATTATGTGTATAATATGTTTAAATAAAATATAAACTTTTGCAGTTTCTGCAGCTGGAAATTTTAACAGGGGAATCATTAGTACTACTTTTAGTGTACAGAATGCACTATTATGAAGTATAAATATAATCTACACCTTTATTCTGTATGCAGTACATCACTTTTTAAAGTTATTTATTTTTAATAGACTATCAGTCACTTTGCAAGTACTGGGAGACATAGATTTATGAACTGATAACAGATAGACTATTTTTCTTCTAGGTTAGTGCTGGAAAATCACTTCTATTCATAGCCTGCATGAGAGGAATTAGTGACTCAATAAGTTACTGAAAAATCCATTCAGTGCTGAAAAGTGACTACTGACTACTGCATCTATTATTATAATTAGGCTTACCATTACAACACACCAACGCTGGCCCGTGAAGAGATATGTAGAGCTTGATCTAAAGTCAGTACAGAAAACAGCATTTTCAGCACCATATCTGTGACCAAATATTTATCATAGAATCATAGAATCAGCTGGGTTGGAAGGGATCTCCGAGATCAAGTCCAACCCTTGATCCAACACTGCCGTGGTTACTAGACTATGGTATTAAGTGCCACATCCAGTCTCATCTTAAAAACCTCCAAAGACGGAGAATCCACCACTTCCCTTGGCAGCCCATTCCAATGCCTGCTTACGCTTTCTGTAAAGAATTTCTTCCTAATATCTAACCTAAACCTCCCCTGGCACAGCTTAAGATCGTGCTCTCTTGTCTTGCTGATATATATATATATATATATATATATATACTTGGTGGCCTCATTTTTCAAAAGTAAGCACTTAAAGAAAGACACCTTAGCCTGTGTTCACATTTTTCTAGAATCCTGAGCATTTTGAAACTTCAGAATCTGAAGAAATCTAGTACATGTAAAAATCAGGGGTTCATTCAGGAAGGACTACTGATATTTAACTTGAAATATCTAATACTGAGTAGTCAGAATGTTTCAGTATGTGTTAGTTCAGGGTTTTTTTTAAAGAAAGGAAATGTCTGAAAATAAAAATGTGATACAGAATAAATTAACATCTCCAATAATGCCATGGAAAGTGTGCTGTACCCCACTGCTGTATTTCATTGTGGTGTCAATTATTTCGAGTCTTCAATTTGCTCAGTTTCTCAGGCCTATAGCTTGATTTACATATTCTAACAGAAAATAATTACAAAGCAAAATACAAAAGTTATAGATCTTTCCAAAGATTCTTTATGAAAGGAATAACTTTGTGAAAACTGAGTTGACATTGTAGTGCTGCAATCTTTAAATCTGTAACACAGATCAATTGGTCAGAAGGTGGATACCACTACTATTAGTACAGCTTTCCAACAAACTGCTTCATGCAATTTCAGGCATGAAATTTCCTTCAGAGAGAGAAATGCAGAATAAGTCTATAAGGATAAATTAACTGTCTAAACTAAAGTTAGTCTGTCATTACCTTTCTATACAGCTATATATATTTCACTATGCATATGATGATGATAACGTTGAAGAACTGTATCAAAGCATGATGAGACAAGAAAAGAAGTCACTGCCTTGGACTACTGTCAGTTATGAATTCTGCATGAGTACAGAGTGAGGAAAAGGTCAACTTGTAGAGGAAGACAGTGGGAGGATACTACTGCTCAGAGGAAACCACAGGCATTCAACGTGCAAGGTGAAAACTCCTGGCGCTCGTGTAGGGCCATGTCAGTGGCAGGGGGTAAAAGTTGGAGGGCATACATCACACAGAACAGAGTTACAGGAGAAACAAAGCAAAAATGTGCGGTCAACACTGTTTCCAGTTTGCTCTGTGAAGCAAGAATTGAGTAATCTGAGGAATTCCTGATTTCAGGCCATGCAATTACAGTGTACAATACACAGATCATCCCCTTTAACCTGAAATTTCAGTGTAAAGAAAAAAGAAAGTATGAAGGTTTTTATAGGCCACTGGGCTATTTCTATATTTTTCTACCTTTTCTGGGGGTGAATGTATGAAAACTCATTTAAATTAAAATAAAATAATACGTAATATCTTTTTCAGCTTATTACATGATCACTACCTAAAGTGCACTAGCATAATATAGAAGAAAGTTAAGTGATTGTAATCTCTTTTTTGTGTGTATGTGTGCAACTTTGTACACTCACTGTATACATCAGGAAAAAACATTATTCTTGAGTGTACTCTAAACCAGCAACAATTTAGAACAGCACACACAAAGAATGGATCATTTGACATTCTTCCCATGTTTGCAAATGGAAGCAAAAGAAACACAGCAAAGTAGAAAATATGATTCCCTGAAACCAGATGCCGTCTTAAAGAGCTCACAATTCACACCGTAGATCTTGCAGGCAGTGAAGGCTATAACTACATCAGGACCTTGAGAAAGGAAAAAAATCAAGGTCTCTGGAAAGAGAGTTTCACATCTTTGGAGTGTATTTTTCCACTTTTAGTAAGCATAGCTCAAATTCACTGCAGAAAATATACCAGGACAGCATAAAATGTGAAAATATGAACAAAATAGAAAAACTAGTATCCTAGTATTGTCATAGTTTGATCTGCAAGAAAAAATAGTTTCTCTGAAGCTGGGGGGGAAAAAAAGGTGTGTTTCAGTCCATTTGTGCTATAAAACAAGTACTCAGGAGCTAATAATGCAATGTGCCACTGCAGATCGTGCAGTCAGATTATGACTTCCCCTTACGCATGGCTGAGCTGTTTCTCTCACAAGTAGCTCTCCACAAACAAAGATGGATGACTTGTAAAGACACTGGGTTTTGTGTTTATCTCAGATGAGTGTAAATCATGAAACACTACATGAAAGTCAATGGGATTACTGTACAATGAAATGGATGGGAGAGCAGGACACAGCTTCCTACCTCCAGCGGACAAAGTGGCATTTTAAAGCCACACTTTTAGTTCAACAATTTCTTTTGCTAATCTGGGAACATTTAATGATTTTTTTTTCCTCCCCTCCCCCAAGTATGACTGCGTGTCACCTTACTTCCTTACTTTAAATGCCTTAAAGTCTAATTTAGCATCACTGAAGCTTGGTTAGCTCATCATCTGCCACTGAGCAAACCTTTGCCTTCCCCCAGCCTGGCCCTGGGAGCCACATGCTCCCACTGGCACTCCAGATGTGGCCTAACACGGCATCAGCAGTGCACAAAAATGTTTCTGTGTCCTGTCCTCTGCACAGCAGCAAGGCCAGAGAGTGGCAGAGGACCTTGTCATTACTGGGATGTATTCCTGTGTTATGGTGGGCTTACAGGGACTGTGGGAAGCTGTATGGGAGGAATGACAGGGGGATTTTAGTGAAGAGCATGGTGTGGCAAGAGGGCTATGACACAATTGGCATTTCAAGTGCAGTGAATAACGAAAAATTGCACTTTCATATTAATGACATTTTAGAGAAAGGAAACAGACAAGAGAGACAAAGAAAAGAGGGCATATTTCTGCTTGGTTTTGAGCTTCCAGAAGAGGCTCTTCCATTTAAAGATGTGGCACATAAGAGAAAGCACCATCTCATTTGCTGCTAGTTATCCTATATGTGCACTGTTCTGCTGCCTGCAGCACTGGGATGGACTGGCGCATCTTTAATCACCTTTAAATTGAGATGCAAATTTTTCATAAAGATCTACTCAAATTCTGTTGAGGTTCTTAGGCCTAATGATGTTTGCTAACACAGTAAGGAAAAATAATTCCCTCTGTTTTAGGTATTATCAGGTGAAATTCTGTGTTCAGAGATATGCATAAAGTTGGACTACTTGATCAGAATGGTTCTTCCTAGCTATAAATATCTATGCAGCTATCTCTCATGATCTGTTTAAATTAGATAGATCAAATAATGCATTTTCCCAATTTAAGATTAATTGATAAAACTTTTCAAACAGAAATTGTTTAGAGTCTTTGAAAAATAATATATATATTGGAAAGCATCTGTTTTTAAAATCAGTAGGACAATGGATATTGAAGATTGTTTGGTTCGACTTCTCAAAGTAGAGAAGAAAATAAAAAATATCCTGTAGCTGTATATAATACCTTTTAGAATAAATTATTTAGCTGGCATTATAAGTTATTTTCCTGTTAACATCCCATTTTAGCAGTCAAGGCACAGGCTTCTCAAGGGCCTTCCACCATAACTTTAAAGGAATTGTACCTTCCCCAGTGCTAAAGACCATGTAATGTTTATTGATAGCAAACTGTGCATTGGCATATTCAGTCATCTGAAAAGGAAGACGGTGTTGCAAATAGCATAAGGTAGGACTGGATAGGATAGGATAGGAATGGAATTGGTAAGAGATGTTCCCAATTTGTGCCCATTACTGAAACATGATTGCAGTGCACATGCAGGACATTCAGCAATATCATCATCCCAATTTAAATGGGATTCCAATTCCTTACAATTGGAACTTACTCCTAGTCAGACAGAAAATCTTGGCAATGATGAAGGCTGAGCCTAATCCTTCAAGTTCTGCACCTGGATCCCTATCATCAACAGGTTGATTTCTAGAAATACATTGTAGTGTAGATATTGTCCGTGCTAAACATAAGTTTGCATTTTGCATGAGACTTCAGAAAGCACAGTGTTTCTGTTGAGGTCTTGCAGTGCCATGGTATTATTGGCTTTTTTATAAAATGTATTTATTAAGGGGCTTTGTAAACTCTTTCTGGTCTCATGAGAAAGAACATGTGTTTCTTTGCAAATGAATGAACAATAAAACCCTAGCTGTACAAAGTAGTGGAGAGGAAAATATTGTATTTATTCACTAGGGAAGGGCTACATGCTCTCTTCTTTCTTTTCTCTTCTTTCTTTCTTTCTTTCTTTCTTTCTTTCTTTCTTTCTTTCTTTCTTTCTTTCTTTCTTTCTTTCATTCTTTCTTTCTTTCTTTCTTTCTTTCTTTCTTTCTTTCTTTCTTTCTTTCTTTCTTTCTTTCTTCCTTTCTTTCTTTTTCTTTCTCTTTCTTTTTCTTTCTTTCTTTCTTTCTCTTTCTCTGTCTCTCCCCTCTTCCTTCCCTTCCTTCCTTTACTTCCCTTTCTTTCCCTCTTTCTTTCCTCCCCTCTTCCTTTTCTTCTTTTCTTTCTTTCTTATTCTTTCTTCTTTCTCTAATTTCTACAGGTTAGTCCTATGAGTCCATACTGCTGCCCTTCTCAGCTACTGTCTTACCACTGAAGGAACCTGTGGAAGAAAGCATTAGCTGATTTGCAATGAATCCAAAACAAATTACATATGCCACTGCTTTCAGCATGTTTTTCTTCTTTTTACACCAAGAAAACAGCACTTGTCAAAAGCACTTCTTAAATGTAATTTTCCATCTGAGATTTCTGGGTTACAGGTAGCTGGTCAAAATAGTTTCTGCCTAAAGACAATTTCTTTGCACGATACACACGCTCCGTGCCTGGTTCCCAAGATTTGTCCACAGTTTACTGAACTCCCTGCACATAAAATATTAACAAAACTATCATGACATCTCTTTTATTAGCCATGTTAATAACATATGTTCCCTAAAGCTCAGCACACAGCAGAAGCAAAGCCACGTTCATGTATTGGGTTATTCTGGACTATAGGCCAGTTGGCATTTCCCCTTAACCATCATCATAACTTTATAATACTTCACATGTGACCTGCACCCTGGGGCCTCGGGATGTATGGGTGCAGGCAGTGGTCACTGACTTTAATAATCACACCTTCCTGCTTCTCCTTTCCTGTGCTATGGGCAACGGTTCATATGGCATCTCACCCAGGGAGCTGGATACTTGTGGAGGCTGCCAAGCCAAAACATGCTTGAAAGGAGGGCAGCAGAGCCAGCCAGCAGGCCAGGGGCTGCAGGCAGAGGTGGGCACAGCCAAAAGGGAAACAACCACTGGTGTGAGACTGGGCTGTGTTTTGTGAAGGAACACGTGATAGTGCAGGAGCTGTGTTATAAAAGAACGGGTTTTGTTTGTGTTAAGATAAGGACAACATATGGCTTGGTAATTGCCTTCAAATCAGCTCCTGACTTGGCAAGGTTTAGCTAAACCAAATGAGTCTTTTGGAGGTTAGGCCAAGAGCTGCTCCAATTTCACAGGCCATGTTGCATTTCATATGATATCTATTTATAAAATCCTAGCTACATTTGTAAAGTTAGTGTAGAAACAAAACTCAAGACTTTTGGAGAATAACCAACTTTACAGGAGACATCTGTGTTCCTCCCCCCACTTTAAACTCAGATCACAATTTCAGCAAGTTTCTTAGTTCAGTATGAACCATAACAAAACTCTAAAGTTGAAGGCCTCCAAACTTTTGTTGACATTTTGTCTAATGAAAGAAGACAAATGCTGAAATTTTTACCAACAATATATAGGTTTTCTGAAGTAATGCTATTTCATGCTATTCTATTGGTCCACAGAGTTGGCTCTATAATTACTTAATTCAAACTTCTTCTAGTGTACCTGCTATAAAGGCAGGAAACATTCCTCCAAACCTATTCTCATCCACAGGCTAGAAGCTGTGTGCAGAGATGAATGCTGTTATCAGAGATACTGAGTTGAAGCCATTTCTCTCAAAAGACTCGACCAAGCAGTTATGTTTTAGACTGGGGTTTATGTATGTGCCATGCTTTTCCCAGCCATATTTGTCTGCTCTTTTCATTATAGTGAGGAGCTGAAATGTTTAAGCATTCTGCTTTTGTGAGCACTTCACAGAACATGACTGTAGGATTTTTGCATATCCCATTTAGCTGTCTGCCTGAAGTAACAAAAGTACAGGGCAGTGAGGGAGGAAAACTGTTTATGTGCATTTACTTACTGTCATTCAAAAAGTTGAGCAATGGGTTTCCTGTAGTAACTAGAACTTGAAAAAACTCCCAAACCATAAATCTGCCTAAAATCAAGCTCAAGCAATTTCTGCAAACTGCTTGTTAGACCCCTGATGAACTCACTGAGCAGCTTTTGGATTTCATATACTGTGGTCCCTCTTCTAGGAAAAGGCTATCAAGGCAACTGTTTAGAACTCATCCAATGGCTGGGTAATGTTCCATTAAACAGACCAACCCAGCTTCAGGATGTCATCTCTATGAAGCCATTGGCATCTCCATCTGATCTTTTTGAAGCCTATATGAGTTCTATCACTCAAATTCTCTGCTGAAAGGGTGAGCTCTCTCAAGAACAAGAGGTTAAAAGGGGGAATAGATTGCCTTCCCCATTTGCCATCAAAAATGAACAGGAAATTCTTACCTTCTGACAGCTCTGAACAGTTCAATAACTAGGCTGATGTAGTGGGTTGACCCTGGCCAGATACCAAGTACCCACTAAAGCCACTCTCTCTCTCTGTAACTGGACAGAGGAGAGAGAAAAAAAACAGCTAAGGATTTATGAGTTGAGATAACAGCTGGGAGAGGTCACTTACTGATTACTTTCACGGGCAAAACAGACTCAAAGTGGGGATGGTACTTAAATTTATTACTGACAGGATAAGAGACAAAGAGTGAGAAATAAAACAGTCTTAAAACACCTTCCCCTCACCCCTCCTTCCTTCCATCTTCTCTCTCCTCCCCCCCAGCACTGCAGGGAGACGTGGAATGGGGGTTACGGTCAGTTGTTGTTTCTGCCACTGCTCAGGGAGAAGAGTCCTTCCCCTGCTCCCATGGGGTTCCTCCCACGGGGGACAGTCCTTGATGGACCTCTCCAGGCTGAGTCCACCTCTTGGGCAGCAGTTCTTCCCAAACTACTGTCCCGTGGGTCACTCCTCCATGGGATGCAGTCCTTCATGAATGAGCTGTAACAACGTGGGTCCCCCACAGGGACCACAAGTCCTACCCAGGAAAACCCTGCTCCAGCACAGGCTTCCCTCTCCATGGCCTGCAGGTCCCCAGCGGGACCCTGCTCCATCTTGGGCCTCCCACAGGGTCACAACCTCCTTCATGCATCCACCTGCTCCAGCATGGGCTCCTCCATGGGCTGCAGGTGGGTTTCTGCACCCTGATGGTCCTCCATGGGCTGCAGGGGCACAGCTGCTCCACCATGGTCTGCACTAAGGGCTGCAGGGCCTCAGCTCCGGCACCTGGAGCACCTCCTGCCCCTCCTTCTGCACTGACCTTGGTGTCTACCTTGTTGTTCCCATGTTCTCACTCTGCTCTTCCCTGGCTGGAATTTCTTCTGTGCAACAATCTTCTGTTCTTAAATATGTTATCACAGAGGCATTACTGTGACTCCTAATTGGCTTGGCCTTGGCCAGTGGCAGGAGGTTCGTCCTGGAGCCGACTGGCATTGGCTCCACAGGACAAGGGAAGCTTCTAACAGAAGCCACCCCTGTAGCCCTCCCACTACCAAAACCCAACCACAGAAACCCACTACAACTGATTTGTTATTACTGCTGCTATTCCTTCAAGAAAATACTCTGCCTCTTGCACCTTTTCCCTTTACTTTCTCTAGTTAAGTAAGTAACAAATGAGGAAAATAAGCCTTAAGTATGAATGCCTGATCTTCAGTGTCAATAGTACTGGTAGCACATATTTATCTACTGCACTGTGCTGGCATTTATCCATTAGAGAACATTAAGGAAGAGATCTGTGCAAGCCTGGGGAATATTAAGTCCGCAGGCAGCCAGACCTGTTCATCCACAGACTGGCAGAGGCAAGTACAGAGCTGTCTCAGGTGAAAAGTGCTCATTTAACTGAGCTCCCTGAGCCCTGTGTGCAGCTTCACACAGACCTCCAGACATCTCTTCATCAGGCCCATGCAGCTTGGCAGCTGTTAAAACAGGGATGTAATGGCCTTTCTCTCTGTGACCTTTTGTTGATCTTGTTCCATGGGTCCTCTTCCTCTTGATTATGTCTTATACCTAAAGCTAAGCTGTCCTTGGGATCTCCAAAACACCTTAGGTTGGCAGCTGATGTTCAGTGCAAGGACTGCCTCTGTATCTCCAGCAGAGAGGGGACAGATGTGTGTGCAATGGAAAGAATAACAACCCGTTTCTGAGGTTTTGCAGCCTCAGGAATGTGTCCATTACTAAACAGAATCATATCCTCAGCCACAGAGCTTACATGAATCCTCAGCCACGCTGGCCAAAGCAAATTTCCTCTAGCCCAGTGCCCTTCCGGCCCGACAGATCTCCATGCCTACGAATAGCTAATAAATTTAACAGGAGTAGCCACAGGAAGATAGATTATTTTAAACTCTAGCAAGGATTCTAAAGAAAGAAATACAGTAAACAAGACAGCAATTCACACCTCAATCTTCTATTCTCCAGCATTGCACGCTCACCCCGAGTTCACCCCATCGTCCCACAGGCGTCTTATAATGCCAGAAGGGATGGGACTTCTTTCTAACCTAGTATGAATTGTTATAACTAATTTTTTTTCCCTTTCATTTTTTCACCCCATTGCTCTAGCATAATCCGTCATATACAAATCTATATCTTGTTATTTAAAGTTTTCATTTGGGGAAAAGCGTGCAAAAATATTCACTATTTCTCAAAAATCACAATTTTTAAGTCAGTATTTCATTACAGGGTAAAAAAACAGGGTGCCTTTAAAAATCGGTTTGCATTTCCCAATCTTGCTGACTTGCTGAGTTTTCCAGCCTGAGATCTGATGAATCAATATTACATTATTATTACTAGAACCTACAAAAATATAATTAGAGTGCTAAATATTATTTCAATGCTTTAAAAATCTCATATCCGTTTCAATCAGCTGCCAGCTTATGAGAAGGAGGTGGTGACTTATCAGGAGAGCAGAAAAAGCAGCAAATTTCTCAGAGTAGCTTGGAGTGATTCACAGGAGAGTAATAGAGGGAATTTCAGGGCTCACAAATGGTAATCAATAGACAATCTTGAGAGTGAAGTCCTTTGTGCAGCCATAAGATATCTATATCAGCTGTGGGAGTGCTCTGTGTTCAAGGCCGTGAAGCAGAGTGTGAAGATTGGGTCATGGGCTGAAAATTGTGTGAAGCCTATTGGACGGTCTTGTGGACAGACTGCACCAGTAAGCAGCAAGGATGGACTGTGTAAAGCTTGCTGTGTTCATAAACTGGTTTGGAGTTGCTAGATAAGTAGGTTAGATTTGAGGCATACAAAGAAAGCCCGCTGATGGCCCAGCGTGCTTTTGCAGCCATATCTGGCCAGCCTGCAGAAACTGAACTCCCAAAGATATTAAAAAAAAAACTCTGAAAGATTTTGCAAGGGCTGCAGACCCATTTCCTCAGCCATTTGTCCCTTCTGAATGCTTGAATGCCTGTAAAAATGCTGTCAGTTAGTGCTGATTTGAGCCTCACTGCAGTCTATAGGAGCCACTGCAGCCAAAGTGTTGGAGGCAGTGTTTGCTTTGGATATCACCATCTCCAACTTGCACACATGAAACAGTGTGAGCTGTTGTGAGTTTAATTTCCCCCACTGTTTCCACATGCCTGTAGATGAGTGGGATGGTGGCCTCCTTTCCACACTGCTGGAAAGGAGATGGTAATCCTTCTTCCTCTGGCCGAATGTAAACCGACACTGCATGAAAAGCTTCCCCTCCAGCATGAAGCGTCCCTCAGTGCACTAAATGAAGAGCCTGGCCCTAAACAGACAGGGTTGACCTTTCTATGCTCTCATACTCTCCTCCCTTTCTCTACTGGAAAATCTTTATAGTTTCTCTCTAAGCAGCTTTTTACAGGTACATTGAGGTGGTGAGTGCTACTGTTTACTGCAGATGCAGCTTCTCTGAGTCAGGCACCAGAACTTCAGGCAAAAGTTCAGCCTCTTAATAAAGGAAGTATATCCTAGGATAAGCACTGAATTAGGAATTGTGGATTTTCTCTTTTCCAAAGTTGATGGTTAATACAGAAATTTTGTGGGATTTTTTTTTCCAGTTAGCTTTTGAGAGAAAATGCTGGGGAAGTTTTAGGTTTGGCTCTGAAGCCTGAATCGTCCTAAGCCTACACCACAGGTCTTCGAATATGTTGTCAGGCTTAAATATTAATTTCAGATAGTAGCAAACTGTGGCAGGGCCTCATGTGGATCCCTGAGCGTGGGACTATCTGACTTAGCAGACTTTACAGGGAGGGAAGAAGTTCCCTAATCACCAAGACCAGACCAACACGGTGGATACAGCTGCCTTGCAGACAGCTGGCTGAAGGATGGAAAGTGGTATATAAATGCTGCAAGAACAGAGTTGGGTCAAGAATTATTTACAATTTATGAAAGTTGAAGGAAATTTCTATACCAGAACATAGGAATAAGCAACTAGAGATGCCAAAGTCAGCCTGGGAGGTTTGGGGAGAATCAAGGAGGGAACGCTGAACACCTGCTTGTCTCCACTGCAGCCCTGGGTAGTGCAGCAAGTTCATCTCACCCCAGCAGCAAGGAGCCAGCAAGGACAGGTTTCACGTGCCAGCACACTCAAAATAGGCATTTTTGTGCATGTTTTGTTAGTGGCAACACTGAAGGGATACGCTGATTTATCTTCTGCAGTACAGATATATTCTAAATTACTACCTAAAATGAAGCAGCATCCCGGGAAATGAAGGGACGTTCTGGCTGCTGAACAATGCTTCAAGTGATCCCCTGCTTGCTGCAATTTTAAAATGCCTGGTCTTTGAAATGTTTGCTATCACTGCAATATTTTTATATGGGCAAAAATGTAGGATCGGCTTGTGTCTTTTTAGGAAAGTTCAGATTTCTGGTCTGTCAGCCTTGCAAAAGCCTCTTTAATAAACTCAAGACATCATTATCTAAACAATCTTTTTGCACTGGATGAGTAGAAGACAAACAAAACATTTCCAGAGTACCTCCAGAACTACCATTCTATAGGCTGTAATTGTTATTTTAATAGGTGACTACCAAGACATTCTCTTTTAAAACAAATGTTTCCCTTCTCTTAACAAACAGGCTCCTGTCAAACACCAATCCAGGCACTTTGAGATCTGACATGGTGACTGGTACTAGTGACTAGACACTTCTGACTGCATCTTAGTGCTTTACTTCTCGTAGGATCTGTTCCCAAGCTGTAAAATGTGATGCCAGATTTAGTTTCTAAAGCCAGAAGAATAACAGTAATAGACAGTAAATGGGTGTGAGTTGTCACATACACCAGCATCACAGAGTTAGTGCTATGTCTCAATTAGCAGCAGGCTTGGAAATCAGTAGGAACAGACAGTATATTTTCTGGCTTCTGTTGCAGTCCTTGAGCTGTAGAGAAATTGAAAAAAAGAGTTTGTTTACTGGTGAGGAGAGAAGTCTGTGGCTGTGGTGCAGCAATGTCCCTGACCTGCCTGCTTTGTGTTTCTGGATACTTCTACATCTCAGTTTATCCCCATGCATGTAGCTGAACACTAACATATAGGTACCTCACAAAGGCTAAGCCATGCCTGTTTCCTGGTTGGGAAAAACCAATGTAATTCTCTGGACAACAGATGTTAGGTGTGGGCAAAGTATGACTGCTCCTGGATATCCACAAGATTAATATTTTGCAGCTGATGTTGCAGCTTCTCCTGGTCCTGTTCTGCATCTGTAGGAGTATGTAAGTCCCAACTCTACAGAAATCAGCTGAAGTTTTACTACTGATTTCCAGGGGCACAGAAATATATTTTTTCTGTTGAGAACTGTTTTCCAAAATAGACAACGATCTCATTTGTCTGCTGTCTAAGACAATGCAACAACTACCAAAGGTTACAGGGAAAGTGAAACTATGTCAACACTTTGCCAGTTCACCCTTGTACAGTGCATTGGCACAGACCTTCAGATTAGGGGGATCCTCTAACTCATGGAGTGCTCTTCCTTTAATGTACCTGAAACACATTTTCATACAGCTTACCCAGGCAGACTGCTACACATTAAGATGACAGAACCTGCTCTGTAACCAAACTATCTGATGTCATTTTAATAGTGGTATAAGACTTGAATCAGTAAAGTCATCAGGTACTCAGAAAATACATACCTCATCTAAGAACAATATTTAAATATCCTTCTATTGAATCAGGATTCATAGCTATTTTTTAAACATTTTAATATTTAATTACTTTTAATCACAGCCTTCATATTTCAAAAACTTCTATAAGCCGCATTGCATTTCTGTTGACTAAATTCCAGTCATACCAGATAGGGAATTAACAATCATTCTGTATAATACATTTCACAATTTCTAAATCTCCCCTTTATTCTCTCAAGTGTTGAGTAAGGCATGGACAAAATTGCATTTCCTTTGAAATGCATGTCACAGCAAAGCTGATAAAAGGGCCTGAAAAGTTCACTTTCATCACTAAAGAACAAAAGATGAATGGTTGAAATTAACAATGGTGCAACTGAAGCTAATCCCCCAAAATATATTTAATTACATCATATTTAGATCTGCTTATATTTGTTTATTTGACCTATATGTGAGACACTGAGGATCTATTCATCAGAATGTAAGGCAATGAGTTAAAGAGGGAGTTGCTGTGTACTGTCTATACACATATATCCTCTCTTATGC
Source organism: Manacus candei (assembly GCF_025592945.1). Taxonomy (NCBI): domain Eukaryota; kingdom Metazoa; phylum Chordata; class Aves; order Passeriformes; family Pipridae; genus Manacus; species Manacus candei. The sequence continues at coordinate 322,220 of NW_026138111.1, read as the reverse complement.
ACTTTTAAAAGCACTGATATATGTAAAGGTCAGCAGAGTAAGCATTAGTGTACTTCTTTCATATCAGACATCCTAGCAATATGACCCAAAAATCAAGAAAAGCAATTATATGACTAGAAAAAAGATTTGTGGACCAGCGGTCTGTGGTTAAGTGGAACAGTCACTCTAAAGTCTAATGGTCTTGGTTTGTCCTCACTTAACCCAATTCTAATTAACACACTAGAAATAACTGTTCAAATTATTCTTAAGCTTATTCACTTTACAGCTTTGTGTAAGAACTGATACCAACACCAAGTCAAAAAATAGCATACTTCGAGTGTTTTTGGTGCTAAACCGAGAGCCAAACAGATCTCACATAAAAATAAATTCTTTTAGCAGAGCAGGCTTCATCCACAAATCAAAATGTCAAAGGAAAGATGCCCAGAGCCTTTTGCTATATCCCTCATACGCTGCCTTTGAACTACCTATATTTACAAGACCATTGTAAATACATACTGCACTGGTAGCATTGGTTGAGGAATAACATGCCGGTTTTGTCTGGTGGATATACGATGTTCATGAAGCTTGGAGGGAGATACAAAACCATCCAATTGCTTTCACATTGGCTTTCACAATTGCTTTAATTTACCAGCTCAGGCACATGAACTCATCAGCCATCCCCCAGTACAGCAATAGGAAACTCATTACTACTTCCCTGGTTTCTTCTGTTGGTGTCTGTCTTCTTAGGCCACTGAAACATAAAATTATACCTTTGCCCTTGATAAGGTGCAGCTACATTAACAACACTTCAATAATCAAACAGAAACAGAGCAAAAAGCAACAAATGCAAAAGGTAACATCCAGTTAGAGATTTTCATTTTAAAGAGGTTGGAAAGTTAGTAACAGCATTTCTCTCTTTATGCATAAATGCATTTAAAAAAAATAACCCTAAACATCATTACAGGAACATCATTATCATTATATTACTGATACACAGACAAAAAAAATGTCCAATGACTTTCCCCAAGGTCAGAAAACAAGTTAATTGGAGTCAAGAAAAGAGTGCTAGAGAATTCTGATCCACTAATTCAGCATGCGGTTTGAACTCTTCAGACAGATTGCTTTCAGACTGAAAAGCAATCAGTACATTTGCGATACTAGATTTGCTTTTTTTGATTGAAATTTTTGAGGGCAATATCTTGAAAGAAGAAAGATGCTGCAAGGAAACGAACACTTTGGTACAATGCTTTACAGACATATGTTAGGTAATTCCTCACTTTGAATATGAATTCAGATACATCAATTAGCTTTAAGTTCTCTTTTGAGTATTTTCAACACATTGAGTTTAGGTATAATTGGATTTTTTACCCCTGAAACATTTAATCAAGGCTAAATCAAAGAAAAAAATTCCTTTCAGAAAAAATCTGCAATATACAAAGAAAATACTTTTCTATTTGCAAAAGATCTGCCAGCATTATTAAGTTCCCTTCATTTAGAGACTTACTTGTTTTTCCTTTTATCCAATTAATGCATTGAATCACTTTGATGTGTTGCTTTTCAAATAAGCACTATCTGTGTTATAAAAAGTACCAGACACATCAGCACCATTCATTCTCCCAAACTGAGACAACACCGTGCTCATCTCGAGTAGAGAGATGATTTTAAGGTAAGTTGATTATGCTCCCAGTGTTTAAACAAACCTTTCATCAGTTTTAAAGCTACACAGCTGAAGTTTTTTTTCCCTACAAAGCGACAATTTCTGTTATCAAGTTAGCATGAGTCAGAGACCCTGAGTAAAAATCAATGGAGAGCAAGTCTCGTAAGATGAGCATACTTGAGAAATGTAATCCTTTTCTTCCATTTTACATATATATTCCAACAACTTCCAATGCAGAAGAAGATAACTTGTGAAATTTGAGAGCAATTTTGTTATAAGTAAGCTCTCTTCTCCTTACACTTGCACATCCAAAGGTGGATATATATATGGAACTTGCTATGCACCTGACAGAAGTGCCAACATTCTCAGGAAAGATGTGGACAAAAATAAGATGTGTATAGAATATTCAGCAATAAGCCCTTAAAAATGAGCTTATCAGTATTCATGTAAGGTAGACATCAAATCTTAGCTATAAGAAGCTGTAATTCTTATTATCGATAAGAAAATCCTTTGGAAAAATGCATAGTCATGTATTTAATCTCTCATTTTAAGCATGTTGCATAGAACAACTGGCATTGTTATCAATGTCTGTATTTCATAGTCAAAAGAGCAAAGGCATTAGAGACTTAGGTATGGATATAGACTAAACCAGTATCAAAAAGAAGCCCAAACAAACTCAGAACTTGTCTGAATCCCAGTCCAATCTCCAGTGCTCTCTTTGCCTTTAAAAAGCCAAGTCATAGTTTGTTCAGCCCAGCAAAGCTCAGCCAAATCACATCTGTGAGGGACACAACAAAAGGACTTGTGTCAAAACCTCAACTTTGCCACAGACATTAATCTGTGTTTTATTGTTATATTTTAGATCATTATAATTCCCAGATTTAGGAAGATGCACTTAGTGTAGCATAACCTACATATGGAAAGCTAGTGAGTTTTATTGCCATACAGAGCCCATGTGAACACATGCAACTCAGATTTTTACCGATACAACTAGCCAGCACACACACACATGCACAGATTCCACAACTCATCTCTACCAAATGTGGTTATAAAAACTCCAGAATCAGATGTACTGCTCAACCTGTGTTGTTGCTATCCAGTAGAGGTGGTACAGCTCGGAGAAACTGTTGTATGTCATTGCCATGGCAATATGGGATGTGGCTCCCAGGCATGACGCAATCTGAGTCCCACTGCTCTGTGAACTCCTGTTCTGCCTGGAACTAAAAGCCATGCTGAGAAGGATTAGTACTTTCATTTCTTCAACTGCATGGTTGAAGAAATGAAATGGGAAAAGCTGGGACAGCCTTAATACTTCATGAGAGGCTTTAGCTTTAAGTAAAACCTCTAGCTAAGTTTATATGAAAGGTTTGAGAAGGAATATTGGACATTTCCCAATGAATCTCAAAAAGATGTATCTATAGAGTTATAAAATTTATGTCACAGGCTATGGTTAAGTCTTTAAGGAAAAACAAATAAAATATTTATATGAGAAACAGCATCTTTTTTAGGCTAATAAAATGTATTTTGAATATTCTGTCTTTCTGAGATATGCTTTCCTCTTTTGTAAGCTTTTTTGTGCATTCTGTACTTGATGTATTGAAAAATAAACTTGCTTTATGAGAGGCTCTCAGCTTGTGTCAGCACTTTCACAGTGTAAACACAGAAAGCTTTACATTAATGTAGATTAAGTTAAAAATAAAAGTGTCTTTCTCAAACTCCCAAGTATGCCTTTTTTTCATTAACTATATGAATCTTAATGAGATCAGAATTGCTACGTAAAACAACAATAACAATGAGCTGAGCTATCCCAGTGATTCCCATTTCTTTCCAGCCTCTTTTGGGATCAAGCTTTGTTTCAGCTGGCACGGTCATATAGTGGAGCAATCCCATTAAGGGCTTGGTAATTACACAAAGTTAGCATAGCGTAAAGCACTAGCCACTACTTTCCTTCCTTGTAATTTCCAAATTACTTTTTTTTTTTTCTGATTTCAGCTTGTTTAGAAATGCCCATCAACAGCAGGAATTTTCTGCTTTTTCCTCCAGTTGCTTACCAACTTTGGATTTTGTTTTCACAACAATATTTTCTTTTCAGATTTGGTTTCTGTACTAACACCATCATCAGGTTAATGGGAAAAAATAATAATATCCTTCCTTTAGCAATTACACAGCTTCCTACTATGTCAATCTCTTTGTTATTTTCTAAACAAATGTATGACATTTTTCTTCATTATTTCTCCATTTACCACAAGCTGTGACACAGGTCCTAACGTTTTTCTTGGAGTGACTTTATATCTCTTTCGTTTCTGTTAGTTTTGAATGTAGGTGTACAATCCTTGGATGGTTATCTCTTGGTTTCTTGTAATTTTATCACATTTCTTTCCTGTGACTTGTTCTGTCAGAACCAATAGCCAATTCGTTCCTGGGATATCAATGTTTTCAGTAAGCTACATGGGATGAAAAGCATGGCACACACTCCTCCTACTTTATGTTACATGCGTGAAGAGTTTTTAAACTTCTTTTTAATTTACATTTCCAATGTCAGCTATAGAAATCTCCCAGTAATTTCTTGTGGGTGTTTACCAAAATGGCAGCTTTTACAGAGGTATACTCTGTTTTGAAATTCTTATGTGAAAATGTATTTCTCATTAAGAATTCACTGGTCACTGTGGTACTTCTTCTGTTCCTCAGTCATCTCTTTACAGGTCATACAACATTTCTCACAGAAAAAAAAAAAAACAACGAGTTTTTCAGGAAGCTAAATATCTTCTCCAACCAAAAGTTAAATAAATAGATTTTCACTTTGTCTTCAGTGATGTGGCCAATGAAAGCTTGGCAGCTGCTTTTATGTATTTCTAAGTCACTCATCTCTTTCATCAAAGGCTAGAGCACCCAGTCGTCCATATGTGGCCATTTCTTCCTTCTTTTGTACCTGATATTACCCCGCTCTCCCATCTGTCAGTCTCCTCTTGTCACTTCAAAAGCAGCATCTCAAAGCATTTTGCAACGTGGCTTTTTCTCAAGTGACATCTCAGAGTTGAGAGACACTTGTGAATATAGCTAGAAGTTACCACTTCACTACTGAGTTCAGTCTCTAATTTCTCTGCAGGCGATGCTGTCTGTAAACCAAGTGGTTTGAATTCTCATTGACAGAAGGGTCTAGAGACCCAGAGTCACAGCAGCTCTTAATGGCCAAGGTAACAGTATTTTAAAGAACCAGATAAAACAAATATTCAAGAAACAAAAGCATCCTTCCCCACAAGGAATGTAATTGTTCATGTAATACAATTTATGACACAAACTACAATTTGAAGAGCAGGAAATACTATTTTTTACCATAGGACTGTGTTAGCACAGTACCTAAACTGCCGTTTAGAAATCCAGATTTTGTTTTTTGCCTGTCTGGATCTTTAACTAGGCAAGTCCCCATTGATGTGAAACATGCTTTTGCAATTGTCTCTCTCCTTTTTTTTTTTTTTAGTAGAAGATATAAACCCTGAAAATTACCAATTAGCTTCCTATCTTGTCAGCTCCAGGGGGAGATCAAAGGATGACTATTAATATGAAGAGTTGGGTGCTCTACAGAAAAAAAAATTGTTTCTTCATTGCTGTTTTCCAGTACTCAAGAGACTATTCTAATAGTCTCATGGATCATTCATTTTAATTGTCAACTACAGATTTTTTTTTTGAGATCCCTACAACAAAACAGTGTAGAAGGAATGGTCTGTATTAATTTTCTGAGAAAATTCTTTATTCAAAGTCTGGACCAAGTAAGGTCACAGGAAGATAGACTTAAGATGATGTTAAAATGTGGAAGCACAAAAAATAAAATAAAGTGATGTGATCAAAGGAGTGTGACATTACTCCTTTAAAGTTAAAATCATGTAAGACTTAATGAAGAACACAGCAAAAATCACAGTTAAAGGGGTTAAACATAATGAAATGTCAGATATTTGAACTGAGAGTGCAGCATATACGGCAATCAAGTTTATACATGAGAGTTGTTTCACTGATCCATCTGATCCATCAGCAGCACAGATACAACCAAGAGTTCAGAGGAGGATTTGGCATAATGGAAGTCTCACCATCAAGCATTTTTAACAGCTGAATGATCTACTTTTTTCTGCAGTACATGACTTGATTGAGGCACTAAGGACAAAGCTTCTTTGCGTTAATAAATTAGGTTTGTTTGACACAAACTGGGTGTGTACTGCGGCAACAGAAGTTAAACCAATCTCTACTGTGAACACAATTTTAAAATAAATTTATTTTAAAAACAAAAATTAGAAATTATTCTCCCCTGTATTGACTGACTCATCTAAAAATCGCCCATTACTTAATATTATGACTATGACTCTAACGTAACAAATAAAAAAGAAAGGAATTCAGAAGAGAAAAAATATGATCACAATGCAGCTAGACAGGTGGAAGAGTATAAAGCAGCAAATCTGGCTGCTGCATGAGAGATTATTCTGCAAAATGTCTGTATTTGGGTCAGTGAAGGTGATATGCCTAGTTAATTGGTGAATAGAGCACAGCACTGAAATCAATGAAACACATTGATAACAGATGAGAACATAGTTGGTGCTCCACACATTTAGTGTACAAAAACTGATATGCTTATCCAGGAGAATATATGATACAGTTGCCCATGGTTATAGGGGAACTGAATTCAATGGCTCAGAGGTCTCTTTCGATTCTACACTTCTGAAAAAATGGTACAGGTATTTTAATTTAAAAGAAAAGTATGCAATCTGTGATGCAGTGTTATGACTCTGGTAATGTAAATGGCTGGTCACTGTTTTGGTTTTCATTAATGGGAAATTGTTAAATAATTTATTATTTTTGCCTCTACTACACATAAAGTCTTCAGGTTTGGTCCTTACTATGCAAAAAATGAGTGCAAAACTCTAATTTAAGAGGTATATGAACCTCTTAGTATCTCTCTTTGCATTACAGATGGGTAAGTACTTTGGAGTGCTTTAATACTGCATGGTTTACACTTTTAAAAAGTAATCCTTGTACAATCTGCTTTTATATTAAGAATGTTGAATTCCTGGAACAGTAGAATACATTTGTACAGGTACAGAGCACGTCAAATGTAGAACTGCATGTTCACGACCCTTTTAAGGTGGACAATAAATTTCTCTTCATAAATGGGTACAAATGATGCTGATCAAGACCTGAAGAAAATATTGCATCAGACATAAAAAATAATAAGTAAATAGTCATCTTAATGAGGGGAAAAAGGAATTATTTGTGAAGGACTAGTAAAGAGGGAGCAACTATCACTAAAAATAGTGCATGATATTACTGTAAAAAAATAAGGATGATGAGAGGATTAGGACTAATGGTCCTACAAATGAACTCTTGATTATTTCCTGGAATATCCTCTCAGTTTGACACTGCCACCTGGGGTGCAAAAGGAGAGTGTCTAAGCAAATAAAATTATTCACCTCTCTTGTGCACATTTACTCTTTGTCTATTGCCAAGGCTGCCTGCATCTGAGAGATGTGGTCAGGTCAGCACCTCTGCAATGTACTGGCTGAAACAGGTTCTGAGAGCTGCTCTATCAGCCCTCTGACACACGGGCCCCTTCTTACTCTTCTTGCCCTACAGTCTTACCTGCCGCTATCCTAAATATTAACTTTAATATATATTGCAACATTGACTCCTCACTAGCCATCATCTACGCCTCTTCTCTGATAAGCCCAGCAATTTTGTCATTATTACAAACATTGTGCCATCCTGAAATTTGCTGCATCTCTCATTGTGAAAACTGAAAAACATTGGTAGCAACATTACAGAGACAACTAGCTCTCCATGTTTTTACTATTCATTCATTCCCATGTTTTGGGAAACACTCCTAAGCATAGAATTCTAAAGAAAAATAAAAAAGGGTGAGTTTTAGCTAAAGTAAGCTTTCTACAGTGTAGACAGAAGGTTAAAAAGATAATGCTTTAACTAAATTTAGTATAATTGCAAAAGGAAGGTGATACTTAATTCTAATCATCCAAATGAAAGTAAGTGCCAGCACTATGTCATGAGAACTTTGCAGTGCCAACAATGTGGAACAAATTCATCCCTCTGCTTGGGAGGAAGGGGTGAACCTGTTCTCTTCCACTGCTAGGATAATACCACTGATTTTGAGTGAGTAATTGCAGATTTACACCACAGTGGTTGAGATCAGAGTATGGTTTGTAATAAAGCTTTAATGTGTTTTAGGAGTGAAGATACTTCTTCTTCGGGGACTTTAAGATAAAGCACATGTTTTAGAGCTTTATTTAGCCAGGTTTCATTCAGGCTCAGGCTCAAAGAACCTGAGTGGCAAAGTGCTAGAATGTGACTTTCTATCAAAAAGCACACTTTTATCTCTTACTCTCATGTAATAATATGCCACGAAGCAGCAGGGATTATGGACCATTTCTCTTATACTGCTTCTTCTCTCCCTTTTCACATGAGTAGGGACATCGTGTAGAGGCCACAATGATTGGGTTTCTCCATCTTCACCATCCTCCCCTCTCCTTCCTCAACAGCCTATGGTTCACCAGGATGCTGAAGACCCGCATAAAGACTTTTTGCCACAGCAAACACCCTGACACCAAGCCCTCCCCAAACAGCCCCGATGGAGAGGAGCCCAGTAGAACACACCAGGGTCCTTCTGAAGTGGGGAAATCATGATGTGAGACATTGTTTGAGATCAAGAGAGGAATGGTATGAGCATCATGAGTAAGGAGTAGAGCCTGGGGTGGAAGTGAAGGACCCTACTGCCCTGAAAGCCTCTCCCACCCGGGGAAGGAAAGTTTACTGGTTTAACTCATTGTGCAGACCAAAGGACACAATCCAGCTCAGAATTATTTTTCTTTTCAAAGAAATTTTTCTCCCCACTCCTCAGCTCCAATAAGGCAAAACCATCCACTTCTGTTAAGGTAGCATGGTGACATCTGGGTGTCAGTTTTCTGGCTTCTGAGTTAAACAGTAACCATAAAGAAGGCTTGTGAGAGACAATAACTGTTCTTGATGTCAAGTCTTTCCACAATGGGGAACTGCTTTTAAGTAACTTCTTTGAAGAATAAAATAGAATAGTTTCATGATAATTGTTTTATTTCCATGGAGAAGTTAAGGAGAAGCTGTAGGGCTTATATTCTTTACCATGACAGCTTGAGGATGTGCATAAGAATTCCTATTTCTGCCTTCAGTCATTTTAATCTTTCTTCCTAATTTCTCCTGATTTTGCTTTTTATTGCCTTTCCTGTTTCTCTATAAATTGTTGGATTTCTTTTCCTTCTTGAAGTTTTATTCCAAGCTCTCTGGTCTCAGCTGCCCTCCATGCTCTGTCTTCCTCCATGACACTCACTCACCTTGTTAAACATGTTCTCTCCCACTGACCTCTCAAGTGCAGAGGTAGCTGGTTACAAACTTTTGTTGACAATGGCCAATTCTCTCTGTCAGTGTGAGGTGTTCTAGTCAAGACTCAAGGATAACCATTTTCAGAGAGGGTCAGTAATTCTAAGAAAAAACAGATACTGTGCACTCAAAGACAAAAATGCATTTGTTCATCTACATTTATCTATTTCAATCCAATCTCCCCTCACACCTTAGGGGAAGGGCAGGAAAACCCTAAAAAGGATGAACAAATAGGCAAACCAAATTCATATGCACAACCAAGTTAATCTTATCACCGGCATTTGAAAGGCATGTCTGCAAAAAAAGAAGGAAAATGTTCCTCTAACAGAGAAAGGGTGATTTGCAGGAGAATATTATGAACTCAGAAGAGGAGGCACATTCTACGTCAAACACTTTAATAGATTTTTTTGATAGTAACTTCCCAAAAAAGAGTTCATTCTGATTCTTTTTTTTTCTTTTTTTTTTTTTCTTTTTGGATTACAGTACTTTGCTTTTGCCACGCATGACTCATATGCACAAAAATGTGTTTATCACAAATGAAACACATTTTCAGATTTACATGCTGACTTAACCAAAACTCAAAGCTTTTGACTTTTCAAGTTTTAAACTATTTCTAATGATGACAGGAAGGTCTGATGTGCTTGAAGATATGATCATCACCAAGGCAGCAGTAAGCTCAAATGAAGACATAACAAACAAGTTTTCCTCCATACTGGGTCACCCTGTACTGAGATGCAAAGCTCTGGTTCCATACCCACCACTGAGCATGTATTCATGGGACCAACACTGGAAATGACATTTCTTCTGCACTGTGTGGCCACATAAACATCTATTTGTGCTTCAAAACAAGAATGTCATATCACTTGGAAAATATCATAGTATCTTGGCAACTTAAATTGGAAAATGAGAGGTATAAAACGAAAGTATTACCCTATACTGCCTGATGCTTCTACTCTTTCCCAGTGTAAAAAAGCAGGATGCTGGGCCAAATCCCTTGCTGTTACTCCAGCTGAGGAAGCAAGTTTCATATCAAACATTTAGGATATTTTGCCAATAATTTTTGTATCTGCTGTGGAGGTAGAGTCTGGACTGTCTGATCACATATTCTTATTACAGTGGATAATTCAAATATACTAATCTTTACACACAGAAGTGATGAACAAAACATATAGTACAATAAAAAGTAATGTATGGTAGGAGGGCAAGAATGTATCCTCTACCTTCAAGATCTACCACACCTGAGTTGGTGGGTCTGGTGCACCAACACTTCTAGCGATAATCACACACAGACTCATTCACCTGATGGGAGCAGAGACAAACTGAGAACCTCAGTGCTTCTCAAAAGCCATGGTCACTTCCGTGAGAGACCATGTGGGCATGTGAGACTCCTATTAAAATGAAAGTGGGAAGAAGAATGAACAGGACAAGAAAATATTCAAGAGCTGGTCTCAGTGCAGTGTGCCTCTGCCAAGGACAGTCTGTACATTATCTTCTGGAGGTACATAGGAATAAACTTTCTCTTTGTTTTTAGGGCAGCAACAGGCAACATACCCTTTTCTGTGGACTGCTGTGGCTACTGCCAAGACTCGTGGCAAAGGAATCACACTAGTATCAAATACTGCAATTCTGAACTAGCAGATGCCAAAGCACCTACATTTTCTTGTGCTTTCTCTCCTTTTATTTCTTTCCTGCTTGTTATCACAACTATGCCATAGAGAGTTTTCTTTGAAGCATTCTTCTAAACACAATAGACAGCATACATTATTTATCCTAATGGAATAGTGCAGAAGGCACCCACTATATCTCACTTCCTCTGAATAACTTCAGGAGAGAAAAGAGCAAGATAAAACCAGGCTACATTTTTTACTCAGAAAGTGGGGAAACCTCACAGTAGGCAATTCTCATGTGGATGAGGTTGCAAAAAGTAGGAGCTGCAGGAGCTTGAAAACCCAACTTTTGTTTTCTCCTTTGCTATGGAGTCATTGAGGGAACTGACTCCAGGTACCTACAGACCGACCCACATAAACATTCAAGAGCAATGTGCAATTAAGATAACTTATTGGGAAGTGCCCTGAGATCTGAGTACCTCTACAGAAATGACTGAAAGTTACTTCTGTTTAAAAGTGGTTGTATACTTCCTCTGTGTTAGCCTCCTAGTTTCTTTTCACACTTATGAAGGAGTGAACCTCTACAAATTATTTAATAAAATGAACTACACCAATGTAAAATTTTACTTATAGGAGTGAACTCTCAGCACTGGGAATTTGACTTCCTTACATGTTAGCAACAAGGTATTTTTATACAGGTTCCACCATTTAAGGGGTAGAGAGTATTTACTACTGTAAATGAACACTATCATTATTCTGTGGTATGAAAGCAGCAGCAAACATGCTTCCTCAGTTTAGTTTTGAATTCTGAGCAGAGCTCATATTTCACACAGTAATAGTCAGTAACTTCCATGAACAGGGAACATAATTACAGTGTCCTAGCTCCCAATGGCTGAAGGTTGTAAAGGATAATATATAGCACCTGCTGAATCTGCAGAAGAAAAAAAACCCAACACAATAAAGGGCTCCCTATCGGCACACTCCTCCTTTTTCAGAAGGACTTTCCAAAAGGCAAAGAGGCAGGTGTTTTTTGATGGTTATGTTGCTGCAGTTGGTTTGACAACAGCACTTGATGGCTGAGATGACAGAATGGGAACAGACTAACCCCTCAGTTATTCCAGGTTTTAAAATCCAGGAATGCAAAAGCCAAGGAAGTTTTGAGCTACCCCTTCCTTTTATGCATCCCAGTCTTCTTAGTGCTATCTAAGGGATAGCCACCAGTCATGATATAAAGATTTCTGTGGTGCAGGAATATAAAAGCAAATGAGGCAAAGATACCCACATTTCCACAAACTGCTCACTCATGTTTCCCAGAACCTATTTCTATCACATCTTCTGAACAAGAAACACCAAAATTGCAGGGTTGTCTTCTGTCATTCAGGAGCTGCAGAGCTCTGAAGACAGATGCACACGCGCTTCCAGTTGCCTCAGTCATGCAAGACAGTGAACAACTATGATCTGACCAAGCTCCTTTATTCAGCCATCTGCAAATCCCTCTAGATGTTCTAGATTTATAGAATCTTCCAGTGGCTGGTGTAATATTTAAGCTTTGCTTTTTGATGTACTTGATCCTAACCATGTGATGGGGAACTCTAATTAATAAGACAGGCACTGTTTCTCATTCCTCTCTGGGTTACATGCTGGATTACAGCATTGTTAAATTATAAAATGCTGGATTGTATCTGATTGCATAACGTTACAGAGTTACTGAGTTACCTTTCAGAGTTTCTTGCAAGAAGCTGACTCGGAAGGTGAAAAATCCTTGGATGAAAGAGAACTCTGCCCTGAAGGTTCTGTCCCTGCTGAGGCTCTGCTCACCAGTGTTTCATTATGGATACTATCACCTCCTGGACTCATCATGGCTTCTACCATCGTGCTTCACAGAGATGAGCAGAATCACTCTAATAACTTTGGCCAACATCAATTCCTGAAGATTTTAGCCAGGACCTTGGGAGCAGAAACACATGGAGAGCACGAGCAGCACAGGAGTGCCAAGGTTCTGTGCTCCCATCAGAGCAGGTTTCTCAGCAGATGACTAAGTCTGGAATTAGGCAATCCATATCCAATTAGTGTGCTTGAATGAATCTAGAACCTAAGAGTTCCTAAACCTTTACTAACTTCCAGCAATCTTTACTTGCTGTTATCTGGGACAGATTTTTATAATTTAAGTCATCTCCGTCATCAGAAAAGCACTCTAGTGGCAATAATTCTTCACACTGTACATCACTGCAATTTATTTATTTGACTGGAAAGGAAAGGATAACTGAGAAAGAGAGCTTTTATTGTGATGTGCTCTCTATTGCAATGCTTCCCACATCCATGCCCATTTGTATTCCATCACCTCTGGGTTATGAGCATTTCTGTCAATGGGGATTGTCATGGCTGTAAAGACTTAACTCCTAATACCTTCAGATTAAAGAATTTTTCCCAGGCACTTTTTATTTTGGTTCACATTTCCATAAGGGGGGTTTAGAGGTTCAGTGATCACCCACTGTGAATCCTATTTGCTTGTTTTCTTTGCCACTAAGGTGATAAAATGTCTTTAATCTGAGCCCCTCTGCAAGATCAGCTTTTCCCTACTAAATGTTCTCTTGTCTCATCTCTAGATTGAAACTTGGCACCAGTTTCAAGAGAGGCAGAACTGAGCCCTAAACCTCACTCTCCTTTAGTACCACTCATATGAATGTATTCAGGATATAGATTCAGATCATAAATGTGTCCCAAGAAAGACACTAGCTCTCATTGCTTCCTTCAGCAGTTTGAACCATGGGAATATCGGTTAAGTTCTTTACAGTAGGTCTGGCTGATGTTGGAATGAAAAATAATTTCCTTTTTGTCATAGGGAGACTGATGAGACTATCGTGTTCTGTAGGCATTTGGATATGCACCTCTGTACAACCTACATCCCCAGCATTACATTTTTACTTCACCTGGATCAAAGAAAGGTCTGGTGGCAGAAACTGTTTCTCACTGTCCCAGAACATGGAGCTGAGTTAGGAGGGAAAAGTTGGTAAGGTCAAATCAAAGGTTTACACAAGTAAAGAAGTTTGTGGAGAGTCAGGAAAAAAAGTATGAGAGGAAAAATACAAAGAAATTAGAAGGGTGACAGGAATAAGACCATAATGTTCGAGTACCTCGCATGTTTCCAGATGAGAGTGCTTTTCTTTCTTTAGTTGACAAAGTCAACCTAATCTTCCATGTTCAGATAAAGAACAAATCCAGCCAGTGTTTAGTTTACAGTTTTCAGCTAACCCTACCACTGATGTTTAATTTTCTACAAAAACAGTGGGCAGTCACTAATACATGGGTATACTCTGTATGCAAACACCAAAGGTCACCAAAAAAATCATATTCCTCTTTATGCCACAGCATAACATAGCCAGAAAACAGTTGCAAGTGTGACAAGAGAGAGATCTGGCTGAAATTTTTATCTGGTGCTAGAAACAGAGACATATGGGTCTGGGATGTGCTATAAACATGCGGAAGCAATGACAGAGGAATAGCTGGGATGTCCTTATTAAAAAAAAAAAAAAAAGTAAATTATGCTGACCATAGTCTTTTCTTGGCCCTATGGGCTACAGTCAGCCCGTTACAGTGATATCATTCACAACAAACTTGATTTAAACTGGTTGTATTAGGGCAACCGGGAATACTATATGGCCTTTAATGTTCTTAAGCTTATTTTGCAGAGAGAGCATGATGTTTTCTGTATAGGCATTTGCTGCTGAAATGGGAAATAGGTGGGCTGTTTGCTGAGTCTGTCAGCTGGAACACTGACAATCACTACTTGGACTGCTTCAATGTAAATATAATTTTCTCAGACTTCAGCACTCTGGATTTGAGTCTTTTCACATGTTAGTATATACTAATCTATCTAATTCTTGTTATTATTTATTTTCATCACAGCCAGAAGATGATGCTGACCTTTTATGTTTATCCACAGGATGTATTTACACAGCTTGCAGAAAGACATGGTGAGAAATTTTCAAAGTGCCACCATTTTATTTCTATATTTGTTTCCCCCTCCCCCTTTACAGAGGTCCAACGTGTCAGTGCTGCACTATGAGAAAATGTGTATTTCCAAGCAAAGTCTCTGGGCAATTTTTATTTTGTAATGAGAATAAAAGTCAAAAGTCTTGCTTCATTTCTTAAATCAGACTTTCAATGTTAAAACCCACTTCAAATGATGTTGTAGTTAATAATCAAATTGATTGACAATGCTCCTAGTTGGATGTCTGCATTTCATTTGGGTTAAGCTTGCTCATTTAATTTCTTCTGGAAACTTTTCTGTCCATGGTGATCTTCAATCCAGTTTTTCTTATTGTGTCCAGTTAAGTTCCGAAATCTAATTTGTTCCTGTTCAGAATCAGACTCTCATCTTTTTTCTGATTATGTACATACACATCTCTAAAATCAGCCTGGTTTGGTTTAGCTTCTAAAACTGTAGCTGTATTCCCGTGCTTTATAACTATGGTCAGTGTGAATTAGGCATCTGGAATCTTTCTGTTACTCAAACTATTTTAACTCTATTTGAATATCTCTTGTTGACATTTCTGTTTGTCTGATGGTTTGCGAGATGTTTGTTTTCTTTTTCACAGTCCCACTGTGCAATTGTGTCACTTTCCACGAAGCAAAATGTTTACAACTGTCAAATTATCTACCTGTACAAAAGGAGCAATGGGATCTGCATGTGGCATTAAGGTTCCTTTTTCACTCTTCTCCAGCAGTAGTGGAATTTTATACCATAACTCCAAGCATTTAGGTCTATGAAAATCAATCTAAAAGACTGTAACAAGTCTGGCAAGTAACATTTGTGGGGTTTATAAGCACTGCACACAACATGCTTTTTAAGGAGCAACTAAAATTTAATGTCTCCTGCAATGGGTAAATGGCAAAATATTTATACCATTTGTTTTCTGAAGGAAGCTTCTAAAGCTTATTCTTTTCTTGCTGAAAATTGTATTTGTAATACAGAGAAACTATAACCTTAAATTGGAGAGAAAGCAGGGCAGTCCAGTAAATACAGAAATTGTTCAAAAGTCTCCATAGGCACTATTAAGCAGCCACAAAAAACACCAGCCACATCTTCTGGAGAGGATCCATACTACTCACAACTTCTCACAGCTATCCTTCTGCCTGCTACTTGCCCTACTTTTGTGCTATGGAGCCCCTTTATCTCAGGGAATATTTAAAGAAGCGGTGTCGACCGGAACAAACTTCCCCGTTGTCTCATGAATTCCCGGGCACAGATCACTCTGGAGAAACAGGGCTCCCTTCCTCACTCCCCTGCACTCACCCCACACATGCACGGACAGAGGCTTCTCCCACACCTGGGCTGCAACTCCTGCTCAGGAGCACTGAAGAAGAGCTGTGGTGTCAGACTGAATGGCCATTCCATATGAGGCTCTTCCCAATGAACACACTTGTACTACAATTAAAGGAGTGCCCCCCTCCCTCCTCCTCCTCCCTTGCTCTTGTAGTATCTGATTGTGAACTTCTCCCTTGGATAAACAAATGCTTGTACCAATACCTCCGCCTCTGGCTCTTAAGGACTTTATATTCCCGTGCCTTTTTTTAGGCTTTTCAGTTTTACCTGTCAGTTGCATTCACCACTGGCTGGCATTTCTTTATCACCTGTATCGTGGGTGGCACATTACCTAAGACACATGTTTTTCAACCCACTTACCTAATTCCAGCAGTACTGGCAGAAGCTGCATATTTGCAACATGCATTTTTTTTATTTTCTGTTTTGTGGGTTTTTTTGTTAGCAGTAGTACTGGCATGAGGTGCTGATTTCAGGTTAAACAACTGTCCACTACATCCCCTCAGCTAGTCAAACAGTCAAAGAAAGCAAAGCAAAACAAGCCAGTCAGACATCATCAGAGAGAATGGTGATTATAACAAACAACAATACAGGGGGAAAATGCATGGCCATTCAGAAACTGTCTTTTGGGGACTGAAGAAGAGATCTGGAGCTATTTTTCACTAGGTTCATGAGAAAATGTCAGCACACAGATGCCACTGTACTGTCAGATTGCATCTTAATTTGGCCAAAGGGGACCCAGGCAGTCACCCCTCACAGACATTTTTAAAGGCCCATTACAAATCTGATTTATTGGTTGCTAAGAATCTCCCTGCTATGGTCTGCAGATTTTGCATGACATGGAGCTGAAATCCAGTTACAGATAAATGTCTGCTTCTCTATATGATCTAAATCCATCTGAATTCAGTATTTCTTGGGCATCGGTCAAGCTTCCCCCTGTTTGCCCACCCCCTTTTCTCCTAATACCTTAGGGCAGTTTACTTCAGAGTGAAGCAGAGCATTAACCTGTACAAAATGCTAATTTGTATATAACTCTCTTGCTGCCACTAAAAAAAAAAAAAAGAAAAAAGCAAATGCCTTTTGTTCTAAAAAGGCAGGGAAAAAAATTCAGGAACAAAAGAAATGCATCTGCCCAGTAGGAGAAATGAGAAATTGCTGGGATATGTTTTAGATGTTTAGGCATGCTGGTGTTAACAACAACCATTAAAATAAAAATGTTAATTCACTTCTATTTTCAATATTTTAAAAAAAAATCTCCTGACTTCTTCCTCAAAAAAAAAAAAAACCCAACAAAAAACCCCCCAAACAAATTCCTTGCCTTTTGTGAAAAGCCAAAGATCACAGGAGAGAAATGCATTTGGAATTGCTGAAGAAACACCATTCAAACTTGCGCTACTCAAACTGCCCATTGTTACGATTCAGACAATGCACAACAACCACCACAGCTCAACTTCTAACCATGCCCACATCACAGGGAATTCAAAGTCAACAGCTCTTCCTATTTCCACAAACCTAACCTCCAAAGCCTTCATTTGCAGCTTCACTGGCAAAATTCTACCAGCATCGGAACAGTCATCTGACAATTTGTGACAGAAGCATGCAGCTCGTCCTAAAGCCTTGTGTTTTGTGCAGGAACTATTCTAAACAAAGACAACATCAAAAGCAGCACAAGAATCGCTCAAAGCAAGTCCAACTCAGCCCAAGTTTGGGTTCAACATCTGTCTGAACACAGTAGTGCCTCTCATTTTGATTTTGTTTTGTGGAATTAACCCCCACCTAATCTCTTTAAGTGACCTCAACTCAGGTCCCAGCTATACCGCTTTACAAATCCAAAGAGAAAGAGAAAAGGGAAAAAAAAAAAACAAGAAAGAGAGACAGCGCCTTATCCCACCTTTCCATGGCTCTCAGCCCGTCTGTCTTCGCATGATCCGCAAACCACCTGTACTGGATCCAGCCCATCCTGGGGGTAGAAAATATCTTCCCGGTTAGATGTAGTCTCAGCTGTGCTTTGATTTTTCGGCACGAATGTCTAGAATCTTCTGCTTAAGCCAGACACAGCAACACAAAACTGCAGCTGAGCTCTTTTGTTTTCCCTCTCTCCGGGGCTGAGGCAGCGGCGCTCCCGGCGCTCCCGCTCCCTCCGCCCCCGGCAGCGCCGGGCGCTCGGCTCCGCCGCCGGCCCCCGGCCCCGGCCACCACCTACCCCTGCCCGACCCAGCGCCGCCGAGATTCCTCCGAAAGGGGCAGCTTCAGGGGGCGGTCAGGTGATCTTCCGGTTAAAATCAGAGAGGATGTTCGGGGATTGAGCGCAGGGATCCGTGGTGGGTTTCAAACTAGCCATTTACATTACAAAGCAGAGAGGGAAGCAGAGCTGGGAGGAGATCATTAGGCATTCTGCTTTTCCAGCTCTCCGCTAAGCAATCCACACAAGCAGGCACAGTGCGAAGATAGTAATTAAACTTTTCAGTGGTAATAATCACACATAGTTTGGATACCATGACCCTCCTAAATATTTAACAGTAGGGGCTTATTCCTACATAAACATTTTTTATTATTATTTTTTCTTAGATGCTGGTTCTGTACCCCTTTATAGATTCTTTTCAATTGTAAATTTTTGTAATAAAATCCCTAAATATTTATGCTGAAGCCATATTTAATACGTCATCAGCAAATGGACCGTACTCAACTGAAAACAATTACTAGTCCTTTATTCACATTATTATATTGCAATTCAAAATATCTTTGGCATAAGGGCCACTACATGTAAACCTGACTTTCTGAATTGTAGCTTATCTAATGGCCCTGTTCCCATGGATTACCCTGATTAAAGCTACCATACTGTGCAGGGCTTTGGAATTTAGGTTCTAAAAGACTGAAAGAATTCAGATTCTCTGAGAGTCCTAGTTATTGCCAAGTAATCAGAAATACCCAAATATTGTTGTAGAAGTCAGAATTACTTGCAAACAATATGCTGCAAGCAAATCTTATGAGAAACAAAGACTCTTGATAAAATACTGCATTTTTAACCCCAGTTGCCATTAAAGAAATTCTATGAGGTTTAATGAGACCAGAATTTCACCCACCATATCTCCTTTGCATTGACTATGAAATGGTAGCAAAGAGGAAACATCTGCAAAACTAAGCTAAGAGTAAAGTAGGTATCCACATTTAATCAGTCTTTTTGAGAAACTTTAAATGTATAGATGTGATATATCACCTATTCCAGAAGAAATCTAAGTCCATTTTCCTGTGACCATATTCTTAAAGGTTCAGGTGACAGAAACCCTACTCATCCATCCATTATCCAGCACAGGCACTTCTAATGCTTCCCAATGTTGCCAAGAATATAATAAATAACCATTTACCCATCTCATAATAACTACAGATCTGAGCACAGACACTTCAATCCTTCTGGCACTACACACAGAATGCAAATTTCCACCTTTTAGTTTCCATACTATCACTATTATGATATAAAGTAATTCTTTAGATAAGCACACAAAGAAGCCACCTGGATTTCTTTAGGATACTGAGGGAAAAGAGTTATATGAGAGATTATGGATTATCTGCACCATATTACTAGTTGGTCTCTACTAGACTGATACTAACAACTCTGAAAGTCTCTGACTTTCAGAGACTTAAGGTTTTTAACCCTGACACATCCTCTTTAGTAATACTCTAGTAGGAATGCCTCACATCTTTCTGATCACAGCCCAGATTTCTGCCATAGTCCATGAGCTTTAGGCAGGAGCCAGTACTGAGTCCAAGGGCTTAGTGAAAATCCCATAACTATAATATATGACATTCTTTCAAACCAGTCTTCATAGTAAAAAAAAAAAAAATGGAATTTTGCTTTGCTACATTTAATTTAATTATATGTTGAAAAGAAATTGAGAAGTAGGACTCCTGTCATGCCAAAGTAAGCATATTCTTGTAGAAAGATATCTAATGACTATTGCACACTTAAGACTTGAACGTGTTTATGATGATCCCAACAATGAAGGCCATAGGAACCGACAAAAGACAGAAGAACCAAACAACTCCATCTTAATCATCTAAGTTTCTGGTTGCAAGTACAATTCTGCAATTCTGGGGGACTCTGTATATCCACATGCAGTTACTCTATTAATAGTTTTCTACTCTCACTTTCCTGAAGCAACAAGAATGAAAGAAGGGTAATGACATATATTGGCCAGAATGGGTCAAAGAGGAGAGAGTCAGCTGAGAAAGTCATCTGAAGAGCCTAGGAGGGACAGCCAAGCTACATGTCTTCAGAACTCAGAACACAGAATGACATACATATTGGTGTTTTCTAACTTGGATATTGGCAACATTTTTTTATTGCTATAAAGTCAACATAAAACTTGGTTTTAGTAAAGAAATAGGCCTAAACTGTCATTGCTGAAAAGGCAAATAGACACAAATTACACTGCCTGATACTCATAGTAGTTACAATACTGTGTAAATCATGAGGCAGCTCAACAAAATTTCCAACCTAAAATCAACTACTAGAATGCAGTTGTGTCATTCTGCACAGGACTTCCATTGAATGTGATGAATTTCTTGATGAGCAAGAGGATCACATCTTATGTATACTTATTACAGTCATCAAAAATGTCCACTTTAACAAAGCAGAGTACACTACAGAGTTTCAACAATGAAATGCTGTGGTCATCCATTTAGTGCAAACTATGGTTTATGACTCTCAAAAGAAATTAATTTAGTTTCTAAGAAACAGAGCAATTATTTTAGACTTCCAAAAAAAGCCTTTTATAATGTCTGGGCTGCCATACACATTGTCAGGGACAAGACATTCAGAATTTACATGTTTATGCGGTAGTAAGTACAGGCCTATTCCACTGGAAGAAACTGGAGGATTATCTTCCATCTAAAGGCTATGTGTATACATGCACATAGATACATAAATATATATACAGATGTATACAAATTAATTAAACCCGTCCATATAATAAATATGCATGAAAACCTGTCTCAAACATGCATATAACAGTTATGTTTTGGAAACTGTGTGCACTAATACTTAGCAAAATAAAAATCTGTAAAAACTGATACTTGCCTCAGTAAGCAAATACAGTATTTTTTAATCATTAAGTTTATAGCCTGTAATCTTTTGAGAGGAATTTGAAAGTTTCCCAGAAGAATCACTGGTTTTAAATGATACTCTTTTAAAAATTAGAGCTTTAATTTAAACAACAACACAGACATAATCAAATTATTGAGGCATGACAAAAATAAATTAATGGTCTACTTTGTGATAGAAATAGTCTCAATATTTGCAATGTTAATTTCAAAACAGTAAAAACACGCATATATCAACATAAAATAACAATAAAAATCCCTATTTTATTTATAATATATATCAGCCTTAAGGCTGGATTTATTCCTTAAAGAAGCCATAGAATTAGGTTACATCTTTTTTAGTTTATTTATATGCAAGTCAAAAAGGTATATGCTTAAAAATGAAACTATGTTCAATCAGTAAGAAAACAGATATGTCATGTATTTATGAAGTCTTTTTGAATTTGTGCAGCAAACAGGCATGAATTTTTTCTTTTTCCATTATTCCTCAGATGTAGAATTTGCAAGTCCATGTTTGAAAATTAGTGCTAAAGAAGGAAAACCACTATTGACTTCAGATCCTATACATCAATATTACTGATGAGTGAGGATATCCTAATGCCTACAAGTAACACACATAATTTATACAATGAAGAAAACCACAGTAAAAGTAGCATTGACACTATTTTAAGTATTCTGTACCCTCAGAAATACTCTAAGTTAGAATCAGTAAGTTTACCAATTTTGAGGTGGATTTGGTTGGGGTTTTGGCTGCACCTACAGTCCTTTTGTGAAGAAGCTCTTCCTCATGTTCAGGTGGAAAATTCCTGTGCATCAGTTTCTGCCCATTGCCTCTTCTCCTATTGCATGGCACCAAGAAGAGCAGAGCAGAGCCTGGCTCTATCCTCTTGACACCCTCCGTTCAGATGTTTATACACATTGATAAGGTCACCTCTCAGTTGTCTCTTCTCAAGACTGAACAGGCCCAGCTCCCTCAGCCTTTTCTTATAAGAGAGGTGCTCCAGTCCCTTAATCATCTTCGAGCCCTTCATTGGACCTGCTCCAGGAGATCCATCCAGACACAGTATTCCACATGCAGCCTCACTAGCACTGTGTAGTGGGAAGGATTGTTCCCTTGTACAAAATTTGTAGAGGGTTTAACTAAATTCCACACTATTCAATTTGTAGAAAGTTTGGGGGATGAAATGTGCAACTTTCAGCCAAATTTTTACAAAAATTCTTTGCAAACCAATTCTGGGACTTGTGTTTCAGAGAATACTGAATATCTTCATCTAACTGCTAAACTCAGTAGTCTTAATAACTTTGGCAGAAAGAGGTGGGTAGCGATGGGGGGGAAAAACCCATAAAAATGCCTGGTTATTTTTTGGAGGATATTAATTTAACTTTCTTGGGATAGTTTAACTGTTTCTCCTTGAGACTGTAATATTGCCTGTTCAGGTTCATGATGAGAAAGAGAAGATAATTATAGTCCTCTTCAGTCAGTGTGTTCATTAAGTGTGTTATTTCGGATAAGTAAGTTTTTAATTGGTTTCCAGTGCCTGTTAGTGGGATGGTCTATGGTAGCATGGCAGCGAGGATCTGGGCCCCTACTGCTTTCCCCTGTTGGAATTCGATACAGTATAATTGAATTACAATAGGGGAAGCTACAAGATGTCAATTACTGGTTTATTCACAGTGTGGACCTCTTCTTCCAATGGCACTTGATTGACTCTCTCAGCACACTTCTCTTATTACAGGACCTCTTCCCCTTCCTCCCAGAGAAACATGTCACATTTATTAAACAGCAGCCTAATCACACAACTCTTGTAGTACTGACTGCAAAAATTAAAGCTCTACTTGGTCTGAGTTTACAGCATGTGACCTACTTTATTTGAAGCTAGAGTTGGAAATGTCTTTCTGCATCTATGACTCTGCCCATCTGTTGATAGTTTCCCTCTCTGGAACTGGGAGGGCATCATGTTTTGAATTATGCAAAACTATCCTCTATCCAATAGGAAAAAATATAATTTTGCTTGTTCTTTTGAGGAAATAGATAGAATAGTTTGGAAAGAATCTCCCTAGATTTCAGCTGTTTATGGGAAAGAATTAAATAAAAACATGTCATTATCTTCCTGACTGCTTCCTAGTCCTCTTTCATCCAGTTTAAGATCTGAAACTGTAAGGACAGTAAATGTCTAAAATCACTTAGTGTGTTGCAAAAAAGATTACTTAAATCCATTAAAACTGGTCAAAGATTGTGCCAATTCTCCTTTTATGCAAATGGTAGTTTGATTAAATACAATTTTAAATAAAAGTAATATTTTTTGCAAGTTTGTTCCTTCCTCTGTTAAATAGTTAAGCACAACAAGTTTTGATTTGTAAAACTTTTTCAGGGAGAAAAATTATTTTCTGAGCTGTAAATGACAATTAAGGTGTAAATTTGAAAAATCACTGTGGTTAATTAATAATGACATGATTTTGTTTTTACTCCTGTATTATTTCTCTGTGATTTAAGAAGAACTAAATTACATTTTAGGAAACATTTTTTAATCCTTTGTGCAATGCTGATCCTACTACTAGAAGGAATGAAAGATAAAGAATAAGAAAGTTAAAATTTGCAGGAGGGATCAATGTAATATTGCAAAATAACAATGCTCTTGACTGAGCCTTCTCACACTAATATTACTGCATTGTGCTTCCAAGTTATTACTTGCTAGAGATTACTTGCTCAACTGCATGTTTGCTCAGTGTTCACGAGTCCCTATGTATGATACAACCTTTTTTTGAAACAGTTCTCAAAATTTCAATTGAAAATTTTGGATTAATATAATACTAATAACAAAATAAGAAAATCAATTTGTTAGGCATTAATTCTATTATTACATTCCCATATAATTGTAATTATGAAAATTCTATTTATTTATTTACTTAATGTCACAATAAAGTAAAGGAACTCACAAAAGAATGCAAAATAAGTTTTGGTATTCTATTTGTATATACTTTATTAACACACTTTGTTTAAAATAAGTCATGTTTATATGGGGATGCTATAATACCTTGGTAAAAGAAAATGGAAGTCCTCTACTTTTTGCAAAAATAGTCCAAGTCCACAGCTTAGTACTTACAGAATGATGTCACATTCACTATTGTATCTCCTAATGGTTACTTACAAAAGGCTGTAACTTTCCACGGAAGCCAACAGACATTTTATGGAGAAATGGCTGATTTCCCCTCCCCATCTCCTCATATTATGTGGGACGTGGAGGTAAGCATTTTTCATACTATTGCTCTTCCACTCTAAAACTCTCAATGTGGGGAACTCACTGGGACCTCTATAGGCTAGGAGTTTAAACTGAAATTCTCTATTTTTTGTTTGTTTGACTGAGTAATTCCTACTAACAACAGGAAATAATTAAATTAATCAAAATACATATAAAAGAATTGTATCTATTTGTAAGTATGAGGTATGAAAGACA
Source organism: Manacus candei (assembly GCF_025592945.1). NCBI lineage: Eukaryota > Metazoa > Chordata > Aves > Passeriformes > Pipridae > Manacus > Manacus candei. Next base: position 297,695 of record NW_026138111.1, on the reverse strand, counting down.
CATGATTGATCAGATGCTATTTCAGTTATTTTATTTCATTTTTTTCCTGTATTTTCAGCATTTTACATATGTGTGGTAATATTTTCCGGTTAATAAACGTGTGCTCTATTATTATTGTTAATAGTATCTATCTCTGTATTCATATGCTGTTTTAAAAGATGTGTCTTTGTATGTTATGTCCATTTTAAAAGTCTAACGAATTGAATCACTTATTTCCTATATGCACACATAAACCGAGAGTTCTGTATTTCAATCAATTATTGATCAGTTATGTAAGAGACTATCAGACTTTGCTGGTACCATTTTGATTTTTTCTTTCAAGAACAGTTTGCCTAAAAAAAGCACCTCATATTCATAGTGTACATAATATTCCATCTAGTCATTAATAGTCAAACACACAATGGCACATCTGACATAGGCAGATGAGTTGGGAATTGAAACCATAATAATTAACAATAGATTTCCTGATCTCACCATGACAAGTAAATGAAACACTCTGTGGTGTGCTTGCCCACTGGAAGAGGGAATTAACTCAGTATGAAAAGCAGAATGGAAGCATATCTCTGATTAGATCTAATGCACAAGGAATGCAACAATGGCAAGCTTGTGTCAGCAGAACACATCAAACTCTTTTCTAAATATTGTGCATGAGCATGCAAAAACATGCACATACACATTCCCTATAAGAACCACAGTGAAATAGCACAGGGTACAGGAAATGCAATCCCTACTTCAATAAGTAAATAAATAAATAAGTAGATAAATAAATTAATTGATAAATAAAATTACTGCATATTCTTACTTCTTATAAACCATCTAATCTAATATTTCAATTTTTTAGTAGTTTTGGTCTCATTCACTTCATATTTCCTGTTTAAATCACTCCTCTGGTCCTCTCCTGCCCAACCTGGCGGTCCTTCAGCGTTCAGCACCCTGGAGAGCAGCAGCGTCCAGAGCCCCGCTGCCAGCGGCCCTCGGACCACAGAAACACAAATTGCTCTGTTACGTACATTATCATCGTCTCTTCTAATTATATGTCTCTTAAGACTTTCCATCTTTCCCCTTCTCTTCCTTGAATTGTTTTTTTCTTTTATAGTGACATTTACTGTTGCAGGAACCTTTTGTCTGAAACAAAATGCTCTCCCTTTCGTTCTTCAAACTGCATTTTTTGTGTTTATTTTCTTAAGTTACCTTATATTTAATGTTGATAATATCATCATGGAACAGTCAATATAATTATTGTATCAAGCATTACAGTTTTGTTGTTTTAATATATACGTGGTCAGATATACTGCATTCTTTTACACTGTGTAATGTTAGAAAGCTTTATAGAAATCCTCAAATTATTGTTTGTAGTTATATAAAATAGTTCACTACAGCCATAGCAATGACGCTGTAGTTACTAATCTTCTTTCATGTATTAAACACATTTTAATATTTCATATTCTCTTCAGAGCTTGAAAGACCAGTTATAACCAAAAAACCTGATTCAGCAAAAACTTACAAGGCTGAATAATCCCAGTCAGTTCACTGGCCCTACTCACCTGTAGAAAGCCACATGATTTGGCCTTGCAGGTCTGTTCCTAAATGATCTCATTAAGGCTTAGAGTTTAATTAACTCTCAGACAGATATAAATCAAGAGTGAATCCCAAAAGTCAGTACAGACTCACTAGTGTAACTCAGTGAAATTTTTTAATCTTGGTTTCTTATGGAAAATCAGGTTTCTGTAATGGCATTATGAGAGGGAAGCAAGAAGAGAGGAAAGGAAGATCTGAGTATGACATATACCCATATATGCATTTGCAGTGTGTCCTTCAGTCTCCACTACTAAGCTTGAGCATAATGGCCAATTTCAAACTATTTTTATAATGCAATTTTCATCTTAAAGTTATCAAGTTTTTGTGAAGATACAAAGGGGTAGGGAAAATCAGGATGGTCTGAATAAAGAGCTCATTCTGGAGATCAACCACAAGGTTCATAAGAGACCAGTTTTGTGGACTTGGTAGCATGCAAGCATTTTTTTCTTTTCAAAAGTTGAGAGAGTTCTGAAAATATATTTCACATCTTTCTTTTAGTCTGTGGCTTTTGTAGGTTTACTCTGCTACATGGAATTCAAAGTGCATCCTCAGCGATGGCCTCCCCATCAGAATAAGAAGTAGTCTCTCTTTCTTCACAGCAAGCAAAACACTCATGTAATGTGCTTTGGAAGATTCAGACACAAAAAAAAGAAAAAAAAGTATCCTCAAGTGAAACAATCAAACTGTTGAAATGCTGTGAAAAACTGCTTATATTGGCTTCAAGCTACCTTCTACCAAAAATCCACTTTCAGTCAAAGCACTTATCAATACACAGTAGGAAAATCAGGCAATATAAAGTTGGAAGTCTGAAGGGTAAAATCCACATATTTTTAAGAAAAGGGACATGTATCCTTTAGACAAGAATGATTAAGTCAAAGTTGCATACAAATGCAGTCACATTCAAACACCATGAACAAATTATAGGCGTACTCTGGATCACTTGGAACTCAGTTTGGGCTAACATGCAGGTCATTACACAGCCTGGTAACTGGGGATGAAGAACAGTCTGTCTGGCACCAATCAGTTCCCAAAGACAAACTTCATAGGTCTGAGTTGAATTTTAGTCTCTACAAAGCATATTGGGTTGAAGAAGCTCTTTCTTGCAAAGATCTCACAGTGGTACAAAATCACAGGTGCTACTTCCACGTGCAATAAAAGAGGAAGGTGATGATCCTCATTACAAGGCCAGGAGCTCTTTTTATCACTGAGATACTATACCTTCAAATTCCAGAGTAGATGAAATAATGCCACACACACTGTAGACACTGAGAGTGAATGTCAAATGGAAACTGAATTCTAGTACAGTATACTCCTAATAATAGTTCATTTCTAATGGGTCTTATAATTTGCTAGCACAAATAAAAACATTTTTTCTAGAAGCATTTCTGATCATTTGACTATGATGGACATCACGACATATCCAAAATGCAAGAGAAATGTTATTTTCTGTAAGGATTCTAGAATTAAGCAGCCCCACATTTGGCAAAAGAAAATTGACAAGTCAAGATTTTAAAGGAAATCTCTGAATTCCAATGTGATCATTGTTAGCTGCAATACAAGATAAAGAGATCTTCTGGAAATAACCCCCACTACCCTTTTAAAAAAATAGCAATATGTTCTTCTACTAATCTGAGCTAAAAATTATGGCAATGGGTAGTGACTGTCAATAAGAAGACCTACTGTAGGTCTTATATCCTATGCAATAGATATTGCATAGGATATCTATGCAATAGATATCCTATGCAATAGGATATCTAGGTCTTATATCCTATGCAATAGAAACATTAGAAACAGAAAAAATACAGATGAACAATTGCAGTTGCTATATGTAAAAGTCAGAAATAATACCAGAAGCTCAATCTTCAATAATACTTTAGGTGGAAATTTTATGATTTACAATTCTTAGTTGGCATCCCAAGCACACAGTCTCTTCAGAAGGCAGGTAGCTGCAAGTATTGATTTTCCAGAGTGTCAGGAATGTATCCAGTTGTCAGACTCAACACCAAGAGCCTAATCTTACTCCTTCTTCCACTGCATTTTTCTTTATTCTGTGGAACACCTTCACACATGAAGAGAAACCCATTTTTGACATACATGTCAAGATTTCTGATATCACAGTTTACCTCACTGTTCTCCACTGACAAAAAAATTCTTATGAACAGAGGTTACATATACCAAAATTCCGTGCATATTCATTCAACCCTTCCAATTTTTTATAGGGAATTTGACAAAATAAGCACTAACTTTGAATATTGTTGTTAGAAACTTGTTATAGTGTAGCAAGCAGAAAATACAAACAGAATATTGTATTGCAAATATCTCTGGCTTGCTATTCACCTAAAATATGATACAGATGGACTTTTCATTTTAACAAAAGAGTAGAAAATGAGTAACTTATCCATGGCTACTCCTAAATGAGACTGAAACCTTGCCTTATAGATTTTTCCTGCTGGTCTCATATTCCCTACAGGATTCATATGGGGACATGTGGATTTCTCCCTTGCAAATAAGTTTCATCTGATTCCAGTGATGGTACTGGCAGCAATTTTCATATATAGAATATTAATGTTATTTTTAATGGTGAATAAAGAAGAATAGTTATTCATCAGTACTGGGATGTACTGTGGATACTACATTGAGCTTCTGGCATTCTTTTTATGCTATTCAGTTTTTCACGTCATAGTGAAATATTCCATTTTACAGGTAGTCCTAGATAAGGAAGAGTTGCTTAGTCAATAAAATGATCTTATTGCCAGTAGCATACTGAATACTATTGGTATTTCATCACAACAACAAAAACAGATGACTGAAATGTGGAGAACTCATTTCTTTCAGACCAGGCTACAGTCAGCTAAAGCATATTCTAAATTGAAAAATAGATAATGAATGGCTGGATTGCTTCTGTCCTCTCTTTCAGAAGGTCGAGCAGACTATATAAGGAGAAAATTTCTTCCTATTTAGAACATAGTTAAAACTGCCATTTATGCAGCTTATTTTATGAGTTATGTATTCCAGAGGGAAGGAAGAGAATCATCAGAGATGAGTGATGAGCTGGACCATCGCTTCAAGGAGTAGTGACAGAAAGTAGCACAATGCCTCCTCTTTGAAACTATGGATCTGAACATAGAAAATATGCAACTGTCTCATGATTCTGTGGCTAAGATTTTCAAAGAATATCTGTTTCCCACTGAAGCACAATGGAAAAATCCATGAAACGAATCATAAGAAAAAAGCTCAACTATCTACTAAGAGTATAAAATCATGTTATATAATTCTTGCTCACATTCTAGATGATTTTTTCTCACTTCCTGTCTTTGGAAACCTACTTTTACTGAAATCTGATCACCATGCATACTTCTATTATAAAATGTATTTATATTAATAATTTAATGATAGCTGAGCTACACAAGGTCATTTGTGTTTTGTGGGATAGAGGTTATTTTACTAGATTTAAAAATGAAGGAATAAAAGAATCATGACATGACTCAGTAAAAAGACCTTTTTACTTTAGGGTCTAAATATTCTAATCAATAACACTGTGGAATCGGTCTTCCCTGAGGAAACAAACAAATAAATAAATATATTTAATTGGCATAATAATTCCTTAAACTCTGTTATAATTTCTAGACAGAATTCCTTTGGCATAATTGCTCTTTCTTGTTTTCCTTTCCTGACCTAAAAGTCCAACTTTCTCTCTGGAGAATTACCAATAGATTAACAATTTTGAAAGCCAGCCAAGCTAACAGTGGTGGTGGTGACAACAGATTTTGGCACTTCCTTAGAACACTGAACTGTGCAGTTAGTTGAACTGATTTGAGAGGTGATAAGATAATCTAACGATCTGCACTCTAGTAGTTTCTCATATCAATACCCCCTCTGGAAAGCTACTAGAAATAAAAACTTATTCCTGTCAGGCTACAGGAAATAGTCTCAGGAAATGTCTCAGGAAATAGTTAAAAGTCTGTGTAAACAAAAAACCCCCATAAATCTATTGAGATGACTATATCTTTAGATACCCACAGCTCAAAGCAGAACACCTAAGCCTCAACAGCCCAGTAACTGAAGTACTTATTGCATAAAAAAAGAGGATATCCCCTACTCCCACCAAATGTACTCAGATGCTGGGATTTCAATTAATATTCCAAAATTAAACAAATATATAATGAAATAGACATTTGGACCTTGGTTAAGAATTGTACAGCAGAACAGACAACAGAATCAACTGTGCCTGGAAGTAACAAAGTTGACATAATTAAAAGAGAAAAAAATAAAGAATAAAAAACGTTCATGTACCATGAAACTTGTGCTTCAGCAAGTATGATATTGATGGATTATATGGCTTTCGAAGGCTTTCATTTACAGTTAAATCCAAACTGAAACACCAGAGCATTAAAGTCAGAAAAATCCGAAAGTCAGCATTTTTTTCAATGAACAAAGTATTAAAAGTACTCTCTAAGTGAGCACTTCTTTTGTTACATAAAACCCTGTTCAGTGAACCGATTTCCTGTTAGTAGACTGAACCATGGATTAGGTACATTTGATTTGAAGAATGTCACTAATGAAACAAATCATCAGGAAAGGACAGAGAATTTTAAAGTGTGCTTAACACACTGCAGGGTCATAGTGATGAGATTTTGTAGAGTAGGGTAGAAACTCAATGGAAAGAAATAAGGGAAAAATGTGAGTGTATAAAAAGGGATTTATCATGTGGCTTTGGAAAGCTGAACCCTTTGAAAGAGGCACTTGGAACTGAGGTAGCTGATGAAATATAAATGTCAACAACCATTATAGCTTAATGCAAGTGAAACATTTGCAATACAAAGTTATAAAGAAGCGTGGCTGTAGTTGAAGTCAGTCTGGGTTAATGGAGGCCATATGTTCTTACAATTCAGATCAAACAATTGGTAGTCATAGCCCCCGGCTTCCTCTGCTAATGTTATCATTAAACTGTTGTAATTTTAGCAAGTCATGACTGGAATGCCTCAGTTTACCTGTTTATGAAACCAGAATGGCATTTAACTGTGCTGCAGGGTTTAATTATGCTCATAAGGTACAGGGGATCACTGTAGGAAACATTATATGCATGTGAATTTTTATGAGCGTAACATCTGTATCAACAGTTCTTTGAATAATAAAAGACATGAAATCTTCAGGATTGCAGGTGTAAAGAAGGCTTCCCCCCCATCATCGTATAGTAAATTAGACATAATTAGAAAAAGCAAAACTAAGATAAAATGGGACACGTCTGTAATTGGTCCAAGAATCCAACACTCATCATCCTGCATGTAAAAAATCTGTAGCCTTAGGACATTTTTCTAATGTTTTTCTGGACGATAGTCAAGTTTACACACCAAAATCTAAAAGTCCAGTGTTCATACTGCTACAAAGTACATTGCTTATCACTGTGTGCCATGGACACAAACCATGACTGGCTCCTTGTTTCCATAACAAATGATAGCTTTAATTATGACATTTACATTACCATAAGGACAAAATAGTTCCGCAAATTATTTTGCTATTTACCATGAAACAATTTGTATATTTCAAAAACACTGCTACATATATCCTTCTCTGGAGACAGCCATGCTGAAGAGGCAGGTGCATCCTCAGCACCTTTCTAAAATGTCCTTCTTGCACTCTTCACGTAGTGAGAAATTTGTTTGTGGGGTGCCTTCGACTCATCCAACAGCCCAGTTCAATTTTAGTCTCTCCTTTTAATGTTTTCTTTTAGATTCTGTTACTTTGTGGGTGGTTTTTTTGTGGGTTTTTTTGGTTGAGCTTTATTTTTGTTTTGTTGTTTTTGTAGGAGGATTCTGTGTTTAAGTAAGGTTTTCAATCTTAAGACAATATTCCTGCATGGCAGAAATCAGGTATAATCTATACGCTCCTACATTAAGAAATCACTTTCTCTGACAAAACCCCAACTTTTTTAATGCACATTTAAGACTCTCCCTAATATCTCTTTCAGAGTATCACTTCAGGAAAATTAAACCTTCTGAAAAGCATAAAATGAAGAATTACAGTACATGACAGCTCAGTCTAACTCACTCCAATTTTACCTCTGCAAAAGCCACTGGGAATATCTGTGACAGCCCATCTCCAAAAGCGGTGCATGACAGGGCAGAGCGGTAAAATATAGAGTGAGTTAAGAGGAGGGAAAAAGTGTTTCTGTGAAGTAAGTGAAGTGATTCTTTTATATTATCTGCAAAAACAGAATACAAAATATATATAGCAGACCACCTATTAGCAAAGGCAAAGCTAAGGTTAATTTTATATTTTCTCATTTCCCAGAGTTTAAATATGACAAGTAAAAACACCGGTGGTTAGCTGTGAATCAGGCTACAGAGGGAAATTCATAAATCTGTAGGTAACTCATATATATTTCAATTAATTTGCTGGACTACTTTCCATAAACACCAATTTTGATTTTTGTGAAGTTTTGTGGGTGCTAAAATATGAGAGCAGGCCCATTTTTATAAAAGACTTGAAGTGGATTTAGGCGGATACGGCTATTGCAAAACTTGAAAGCTGAGATGCTTTTGCAATTAGGCAAAAGGAAGTTGTTTTTTTTTTTTCACTCCTGACTACATTACTACAGGAGAAGAATAATCATCATTCCCATTATTTCCATAATTCCCATCATTGGATGCTGGAGTTACTAATATACTAAGTGACATGGATTATTGGTTTCTCTTAAATCTAAATAGCATCAACCTCTGTGTGTTACACTACTTCTAAGTAAAAAAAAGAAGGTAGATGTTTTACAGATCTCTGGTTTTAAAAGAATATGTACAGGGCTAAGGCTCCTTGCAGGGGGTTCATAATGATCAGCAGAAAGCCTGTCTGGTGCAGGAGTGTGCTGAGTTCCGGGTTCTTTGTGAAAGAACATGCGTAGTCCCTGAATAGGGAAGAGTGAAACACTTAGTTTCACTCAGGTCACATCCACTGACCTGGATGTTATGGAGCAGTGTAATATATAAATGCTACTTGGCTTTTCCCCCAGCTTGTGTTTATAATTGAAATGCATAGTTTCTTTTTAGATGATTTTACATGCCTGCTCCTGACCATTCTTAAGCCATTGAACTCACCCTTTTAATTGCAGATTAAAAAAAAATAATAAAAAAATCATCACCCTTAATAAAGACAAAGGTTGGGTGAGAAAGTTCTGGACGAAATTAAAATTAATGGCCAAAATGTATAGTATTTAAATAGCAGACAATTCTTATTTGTTATGAGAGTTATGAGAGCTATCTCAAAATATTTCATCCTATAAGTTTTTTTCCTAATGACAGAGAGTGCAGAAGTACTGTATTCTTGAAAGGAGAGGAAAAAACTACAGAAAAATGTGCTGGGGGAACAGAGCACAAAATGTGTTCTCACTGTTGTCACTTTCTGCAGTCATGAAAGGACATGGGACAGACTCAGGAGGAGACAGTTTTTCTAAGAAAATTGGTTTTGTCATAATAACAACTTGTAAGTGTTAGTCTTTCAGAAAGTCAGCTCTGAGTTCATTTTTTCCCCGACTTCTGATGGATTTGGGGGAAACATTCTTTACAATAACATCATGCAAATTGAAACACAGTACCTGTGCTTTAAACTCCATACAACTTAAGATGGAAAACTGTAAATAATTGTGGGCCTCCTGAATTAAAGACAAATTACATACTCAAGAGGTAGCATACTGTTGGAAGAAGTACCTAGTCCACAGGAATTTTAGAAGAAGAAATTAAAGTATTTGATTTTATCTAAAGAGGTCTTAAATCACAGTATTTGGGTTACTATATTCAGCAAACTGTGAGTTGATTTGAAATGGAAATATATGTCTTTAGAGTAAAAGGAACGTGCAGATGGTCTTGGATGACTGAGAAACAAAATGAGTACTAGCACAAAATGAGCACAAACTGTTCATTTTATGAGTTGTCATGGAGAGAATTATGAATGGAAAATATTCTTACACACTAATGAAGGCAGGAGAGCCCTGAAAGCTGCATTAATTATACTGTAACTGCATTACTCCAGTATGGACAATTTGTTGTACAGTATTTCTTATTTCAAGTGCTGAGAAACTACTGTGTAAAACCAGATGCAGATACGTCAGTTTTCTGAAGAGCAAGACAAAACATTTAGACTTGAAGGAAGAAACTAGCTATATGGGAAAAAGTTTGCTTATTCATAGAAAATAACTTCAGCAAAAGTGAACATGCCAAACCTGAGAAAAGGTCAGAAAGGACAGCAGTGCTGCATTTAATTTTCATGTCAAGGCAGGAGACTAAAGCAGAAATCTCTGTGTTTCTTTCTGTAAAGACAGAGCTTGGATAGGTGATGCAGAGTAGGTTAACAAATGTGAGTACTGATAAGAATGACCAACTGACTGTAGTTCTGGGAGGTGATCCAGCAGTACTGATATCAGTATATTACTGAGTGATGAGAATTCAATGACTGAATAAGTTGCTAAAGTTATCATAAAGTAAATTCATTCATTTAATGGTTTATCTGATAGAAAGGAAGATTGTCAAATCAATATAATGTGTCATATTTCTGAATTTATTGCTAGAGGGCTTGCATTGCCCATGAAGGAGGAAAAGCCAATGCCATCAACATTGGGAACAGGATTTTCAAAATACCTCCAAAATGTCACAGGAAGCCAGTCTTTGAGGTGCTCTGTTACCTACCCATGGCAACAAAAAGTTCAGGAGACGCCATTTTAAATCAGACACCTTCAGGATCCATTATTATCCATAGGACTTGATGATGTAAAATCAAATGGAGCAACTTATGTTTGAGACAATGCCAAAGCTCAGGAAAATAAAAGAAAAAAAAAAATCACATTGCATTTTAGTCACCAGTTGTGAGTACCAAAATTACACTTGGTCATGTGAATTTGAACATGTTCTTCACCTTCCGTCACTGTGCTGGCAGGACAGTAGAAGCAGAGGCAAAAAGAGCCTGATTCTCATTTGAAAGATAAAATACCCCAGATGGGATGCAGCATAATGCTGGTTCTGGAGGCAGTTCCCCCATGTAATGTGGTTTTCAGATTTTGAGATCAACTCTTTTTAAAGCAAATTCCCTTCAGACTGCCACAGTCTATAGTCATGATTTGATGGATACACAAAGAAAAACTCTGTCTATTTTAATTAATGATGATCTGATATTGCCATCAAGAGTGGTGTGAAAACAGATGTGTATAGTGAGGACATGCACTTTTTCTTTAATACAATAAATTCACTGAGACGTTTTGTACTTCAAGATTAGTGTGATATATAATACAGTGTTATTTCTGAATAAAATAAATGTTTGATTTTCTTACTATTCAAGTACCTCCAGAAGCTATTTCTTTAGCTAAACTCTAATACAGTCACATATATAAAAAAATTAAAATTCATGCCAAATGCTCATCTCTTTCTGCATCATTTTCTTCAGCTGTTTTATTCAGTCTGAAGACTCCTCACCATGTGTATGAAAGGTTGTTATTTGCAGTGTCTGCATCAAGAGGTAAGAAATCTTAGGTGCCTACATGTGGTACACACACAATACAGCATAAATTTAGTCTCAATATTTGTAAAACACTTCTTGTTCAACAAAGAAATTTTTTTTTTTCTTTTGGCAGTCCGTAGTTTTCATGGCAAGTAGCCAGCCAGTAACAAGCAGTGGGTTTTACTGGTTAAATTCATTAGGATCAGGTGCCTTATTTGTGCTTATATTTGCAATAAGCCCCTGGTTTTTAATATGAAAAAATGAAAGTTACTTTTCTTTTGATTCTAGCAAATGTAAAATGTTTAAAATAATTGTATAATCAAATGTGAAAATATAATATAAATATTTGTGAAATAACTAAGGTACTGATTTTTAAAGTTCTCCTTTACTGTATTTCACACAACAACATTATTTTTGTTTTTTTCTAAATTTTTTTAGGAATTTACATAGAATTTCCAATATTTTCTTATAAAGTGCTTTAAAACCTACCTGCTTATATCTCATTGCCAGTCAGTATATATAGGCCACCTTGGATTTGTAGTTCATTGGAGGAAGGAGGCAGGAGTTTTAGTTGTAGGTTTGGTTGGTTTTTTTTAAAAATCAGGAGGTCTACTAATCAGGCTATCCTACCTACTGCCTGATCAAAGTCTCTTCAGCTGGTTTTTGAGGGGTTGAGCTACGATGCTGTGCACTGACCTTAACTGGCACTTTGGACGCTTAATTTTGGTTTGCAAATGTCCATAGCAGCTCACCACAAAATGAGTAAAACCCAACAGATTTGCATGGTTCCTTGCAAAGTTCCTATCTGGCAGGAGATGGCTGCTTGACATAAAGTGGAAGGGCACCTCAGCTTCCACGCAAAGTCTGTGAAGTTCACGCTCTCCTCATATTACCAGTCCACATGGGTGACAATGACTGGATTATCTTGCATGATTTTATTTGAAGAGAAATAACAGAATAAAGAATTAAGATTCAATTTTGCTCTCATATCTTTGTTAACAAACTGTAGAAATTGTCCCTTTAAGCAACTTCTACCAGAAAAACAAATGGACAAGGCTTACAGACATTGGCATTCTTTAAAGAAAAAGCATTGCAGTAATAATAGTACATTACAATATGATGGCCCTATTCATGTTAGGTTTCCAATTTTTTAGAGGACCTGCACTTTATTGAATAATTCCAGCTACATAACTCAAAGAAAGACAAATTTCCAGAATGGAAATGAATGCCTAAAACCACTATGCTGCTGCTTAAAATTGGGAGGAATGTTTCAGGAAGAAATGACTGCATTCCAATCTCAGCTTTCATACAGAATGTACTACATGACAATGGCAAAGGCAGGTAAATGCTGGACATTTGTTTCTGCACTAGCATGACTAATGCTTACTTTTGGTGATCATTAATCCAATTATCTGTTCCTTTTCACCTACATAACATTCCCATCAAGTCTGAGGTCCCCTCCAAAACAAAGTAATTTTTCTCCTGTGTATTCAACCAAATAAAAATCTCCTTTTTATACAAAAGTTTCTAAAGGTCATACTTTGGAATAGAAAAGCTGCAATATTGAGTTCCAAAAAAGTTAAAATGAGATATTTCCCTTCCCTCTCTATACTTCAGCTAAGAACTTAAAGCAAAGATCTCATGGAGTTTAAGCCCTGAACTGCATTTTTCAGGAAACATACTATTATTCAAAAAAAAGTCACCAATAACTAAGCTTATTACCACCACTGCCTTAACACAGCTTTGTGCTGGAGATATGCACACTTAAGTGTAAAAGAATAATAAAAAAAAAAAAGTGCTGTTACAGCACTGCTGTTATACTTAGAGATTTGAGTATTTTTCTAAACAAGACATAATTTTTTTAAAATACGTATTTTAGTACACATCTACAAATCCTAAAAATACATATTTTAAAATCAGAAACTTCTAATTATAGTATGAAGAAAACTATAAGCAAAAGTATTACCTAACTGCTCTGAATTGCTCTCTTCCATCAAAGATTTGTTTCATTTTGTTCACAAAATCCGTTGTTTCTGAGAAGTGTTCTAATTAACAGCTTAGCTACAGTTATAAAATATTTTCCATGTGACTCACTTTTCTCTGGTACAAGACAGATAAGAAATAAATAGGTTTTCCCTCCTAGAAATGCTGTTAACCCTTTTAAATCAGCTGGTTCATTCCAAAGCAATTTCCCTTGATATACTTAGTACTTCATCCAACAAAAGAAAAACAAACCAACTTCACTTGAACATTAATATAGGGTTTCCTTCTAGCTACCATTCTAATTAATCACACAATCAATAATGAAATATTTCTAACCTCATTTGTAACAAAATATAGATCTAGATACACTACTTCAAAGAGAATATTTCTCAACTCAGTAAAATTTACAACAGATATGCATAAAGTAAATCTAATGGGAACATTCTAAAGCAGTCCTGTTTCCATGTGAGAAGTATGACTTTGCCTAAACTGCTGTTCCTTTCAACATTATTATATGGTGTCAAGTGATTTATATAGTGAAAGATAATCACTCTGTAAACAACTGAAAGATAATTGGGGATATATTTGCAGCAGGAAAAAAATCTTCCTTGCAGTTGTACCTACATACTGAAATCTTGTTCTTTGAGTTATACCTACAGTCTCACTGTAGGTATAAATTGAGAGTATACCTAGAAATTGAAGTATAATTGAGAGACAGCAGTTTATGTTAGTGCAGAGCAAATTTGCCATGGTTTCATCCTCTCTGTCTTTCCTCATTCATTATGACAGTTCGAGATGTCCCAAAGGTGAGGAAAGTACTTTTACAGGAATAATCCTGTGCCACATCCACTTTCCAACCTTGCTCACAAGTCATACAATCCCCATGTCAGCATAGAGTAGGTATTTCTTAAGATATGACTACCTGGGACTAAAACGCAGTTGCATAACCAACCCCCAAAAAATGTCTATTCTGTATTGCACCAACCTGTCAATACAGTGTGGTTCAAATTTCAGACACCTGCTAAGCAGAATGCTTTTATTGCTTCGTTGTTACCCTGCATATTACAGATTTAACTCAAAGGCTGGACTCTGGGTGGCTTACCACAATGCTTCTAAACAACAGTTCAACAAGTTTTCCATCCACCTCACAGTCCATTTATTTAATCCATACTTCTTCAGTTAGTCTATGAGGATAATATTGGAGACAGTGTGGAAAGTCTTGCTAAAGTCAAGATATACATCATCTCCTGCTCTCCTCTCATTCACCAAGCTAGTTATTTCACTTCACAAAGGCATGATCAGGCATGATTTCTGCTTTATAAATCCATACTGACTATTTCCAATCACCTTTTTGTCCTTAACACATTTAGTAACGGCCTCCAAGATTTTTCACTCCATCATCTTCCCAAGGACTTAAGTGAGGCTGGCAAGCCTGTAGTTCCCTGGATCCTCCTCCTTGCTCTTCTTAGATCGAGATTAACATTTGCTTTCTGCCAGTCCTTAGGAACCCAGCTGTGGGCTTTCAAATATAACCAGTAGTGGCCTTGCAGCTACTGGCCAGCTCCCTCAGTACTAAGGGGTACATCCCATCAGGGACGTAACCATAGTTCAGTATGTCCTATCTTATCCTATCTGTTTAAATGTTCCCTTACCTGATCCTCCTTCACTGAGGGAAGGTTTTCTTTTCTCCAGACTTTTTACTGGTTTTAGGGATCTGGAATTGCTGGAGAATGGTCTTACCAGTACAGACCAAGGTAAACAAGACACAGTACCTCATCCTTTCCCACATCTTTCATCACCAGGTACTCTGCACTGTTCAGCAGCAGGAACACATTTGCCCCAGTTTTGTTTTTGCTTCTTGTTGCCTATCATGTCCCTTACCAGATTTAACTACAGGAGGGCTTTGACATTCCTAACCCTGTTCCTGCATGTTTGTACAGTGTTTCTACATTTTTTCCAGGTCACATGCTGCTGCTTTCACCAGTAAATACTATGCTTTTGATGCAAACTAAGCTTACTTGCAGAGTTACAGTTATTTTTTGTGTGTACATAAACTTTAATTCCATTTAGTAATTTGGAGTTTAGTACAATTTTCTCTCATGTTGAAAACATTGTTGTTTTGAAATCCACTCTTTTGGACATTTATGTATTTCTAAAAAATAATAATTGCAAAATCCATAACTTATTATAATTACCAAGTTAATTCTGCCTACAAAGGAAAATGTCTCATTGCCAAATCATGGTTTTCCTTCATCCAATATAATCATTTGATTAGGCATTCTGTTCCATATTTCCCTAATGATTTTAATTTTTTCTCTGGAGACTGAATTTTTAGTCTTGTTTTTCAGATGAATGTCATAGCTCATAAAGAATCAACTTACTTCTAGCTTATCCATAGATAATGATAATAAAATGGGGGAAACATCAAGGATGATTTATTATACCACATCAAGCAGTGAAGAAAAAAAATCTTGTCAACTGTACTCACTTCTTTTTATTTAAATGAATGCAAAAATGTCCTCCTTCTCCATCTTTTCAAAAGTAATGTTTATTTGCATCTGATTTCTCAACAATACTACATTGTATAAAAGAATGAAATGGTATTTCTGAATGCACAGTTGGTAGACAGCGTGCACTGGTGTTTGCAACTTAACTGTCTTAAAATCCTTGCTTGCAGTATTTCTAGATACCATTGACAGTCCTCTTTAAGTGCCTTTTAAAATGTGATGCACACTATTAGGAGAAGATAAATTATTGGGGATTGATAGGCAGTAACAGCACGTGTCAGCGGGAGAGATGTAACCCTGAAGAGAGCCGTGCACATCTGCCTCTGTCTGGTGCATCGCTTTGGGTACCAACCTCTACTGTCCATGGTTTCCAGAGCAAACGTGCTCAGGATTTCCACTGACCCCAGTGGAAAATGACTGCATCCATGCTTTATCCCCATGTTTATGCAATCCTTTACTGAACTGACCAAGGGATACTGGCTTATGGCACAAAAAGGGAATAGAATCCAATTTCCTTTCTCACATCTGTAACACCTCCGTTGGTCTTGGAATAGTTTTTAGAAAAGCCAAAACAATCCTTCAAAATGTACACTGTTTTCCTTACTATATTCAGCCAATGTGAATTAGCAGTAGTTAGAAAAATATTTTTATAATATACTTCACAAACAGAAGGTATTTATTTCTGTTCTTACACATTATAGTAAAAAAAAAGAAATAAAATACTGGGTAAATAACATTTTTTCTTTTTTTCTATTTTTTTTTCCCCAGAAAAGTAGATTTCCAGTTTCTTTAATTTTTTCCAGAAAAGTATTTTCCAGTGACATATGGAACCCCTTTCTATTTTTGATGGTTTGCAAGACACTGCAAACTAAGACCAAGGTAAATCCACTGCCTGTTTAGCAGAATCTGAAGGTTGCCCTTCCTGTACAGCCATCCAGAAATATCAGTCTTGGAAGGAAACTGTTTCTGTTAGTCCTTGAAAATTCCTTGATAATGAGCAAAAGATTAATGGTACAGAGCAGGAAAGGGAATATCTGAGAGGTGTATAGCTCTGTCCCTTGAAGTGTGGTTAGTGTGGCATTGCCAGATCAGCTGCTCCAGGGCATGGTGGTGGCTATGAATGCTGCTCATGTTTCCAGATGAGCTGCATTCCTTCTTTTCTTATGCTTCCAACATGCTTATGGTGAATGAGTGGGAAGCAGGAGAGGAGATTTCAGCCTTTGCCAAGCTTGGAAGCTCTCTGTGCCTGAATTGTCATTGGTGTAATAGAACATCAAGGCCTACAATGAAGATGACAGACTATTGTCTGTTTTTAGAGACAAAGTGGCAGAAACTGCCAAGAGTCCCGTGTGTGCCTGTGTGTATGAGGTGAGAAAAAAGGGAGCCTGGAAGAAAAGCTTTATTTAGAAGCAGCATGTAAGCTGCTTCCAGGCTCATTGCTACTGGAGTCTTTTGTACTGAGATATTTTAAAAGAAAATTTAATACCATTTTTTTGAAAAAGAAATTCTTCCGCATTCTCAAGCTTGATGTTACTTTATGAGTGGAGACAATGAATTGCAGACTTCCCTGCAGAGGGCACGTTGCTTTCTTGTGGATTAGGAGAACAACACAAACTCACAAACTGATTAATTAGATACAGGACTGAATTCTTCCTAGCAGAATTCCATAATATATTTACAGAGGGCATAGATAAATTGACATCTTTAGTATTCCTTAAGTAATAAGTTGCAAAACCTTTTCAGCTCAACTTTCACACAGAACTGGCACTGTTTATCTATCAATGACAAAGATAAATACTTCAGTGACATTGAATGTGATGAATACAATTATAGAGTGGTTAAGGCAAAGTTCTCAATACGAAACTTTAACTGTAAACAATGGGAAATCAGTAGGAAAAATGCTTGCATGATCAAGATCAATCTCTGGGCTCTAAATCAGATTAAGGAAGTTTTGGTGTTGCTTTAGGCTCTGAAAAAATAAGGATTCAGAACCTATACTTAAAGTACTCATTTTTGAATACTGGTCCTCATTTTTTAAGTTTTAAATATGATGGCAAAACTATATTGAAGAATTTCATATGAAATAGAACAGACAATTTAAAGGAATATTAAGGGGCAGATCTTACCTGTTTCACATTGAGGAATATTTTTACTTCACAGAAATTGATATGTCAATTTGCAGACTAGTGAGGGATTAATTTTGGCTAATTTTAGCAACAGAAATAATAGATGTCGACTCTAACCTAATCATGTAGACTGCCTTACAAAAAGAGACAGGAATGTCCACAGGGCAATGTTTTCTACTTACCTTTAGTACTTATCTCAGGGTAGGTGAATTAGCTTCCAGCAGCACCTATCTCTTTCTGCTGACTGTTAGGAAAGCCTAAGCAACTATCTCAGATTTATATGCTTAGCTGATTATTGCACCTTCCTTGTGAAATATTCATAATGTACCTCGGGAAAGAAAGATGTCTCCAGATAGTCCACTGAAAAATCTAAAGCCTTTTTTTTTTTAATTTATTTGTCCATGTGCTTATTTGCAGAGAATCAGAGAGAAATTTGGAATTTAGAGCTTCAGTGTACCCTCAAAATGAGCACATCACTGGACTGAAAAGGTATCTTTGTTGCTTGTGCTTACAAAAGTACAACAAATGTTCTCTCATGTGCTTGCAAAGATACACAGAGACTTTTGAAAATGCTTGGACATTTTCAGACAGGTTTCCAGACAGGAAAGCCTGTTAGGTATTTGACATTTTACTGGGTGCTCAAACACCATCTCAATTGCTTTTATACAAGTTTGAAAATCTGGACTGTTCAAAAGTCATGGATTCACATTTGTGTGTTTATACATCCTCTGGCACCAAAGTCATTGAATGATTCACAAAAGACAATAGTAAGTTCTGACATCACTGGAACTAATAAACATGATTTTTTATAGAAGTGTCTTGTGACTGATTGACCTTGATGTCCAACTGAAACATTTATAAATCTGTGCAAATCTAATTATTTAATTAATTAGAGTCCTCTAGTTCTGTCACATGCAGTTAAAATACAACAAATTCAAAAGTTTTTAAAGGGAACACAAAGACAGATACATGCAGGCAGTGGGGATCTGTGATCCTTGCCTTCTGTGCAAATGGCTGCAGAAACTTTGAGCCATTCAACCTAAAGCTCTAACTGATTATTATCATCTTGTTTTATTCAACTTGTTGCAATCTTACTCAACTTGTTTATCAGTGACCTGGACAAAGGGATAGAATGCACTCTTGAGGAATTTTGCTCATGAAATGAAGCTGTGGAGAGTGGCTGATACACACCTGAAAGCTGTGCTGCCATTCAGTGGTACCCTGATACTCTGGAGAGTTGAGACAATAAAGAGGTTCAACCAGGGCAAGTGTAGGAGAAATAACCACAAGTACCAGCACAGGGGGGCTGACCTACTAGAGGGCAGTTCTGCAGAAAAGGACCTGGGGGTCTTGGTAGATGACAAGTTGACCATGAGCTGGCAGTGTGTCCTGGAGGCCATGAGGGCCAATGGCATCCTGGAATATCAGGAAAGTGTGGTCAACAAGTTGAGGAGGTGATCCTCCCCCACTGCTGGGTCCTAGTGAGGCTGTATCTGGAGTACTGTGTTCAATTCTGGTCTCCACAGCTCAAGAAAGACAAGGAGATACTGGAGAGGGCCCAGTGGAGGGTCATAAAGATGATCAGAGTCTGGAACAACTGTCTTAGGAAGTGACGGACCTGGGTCTATTTAGCGTAGGGAAGAGAAGGCAGAGGGGATCTCATTAATGCATATGAATATCTCAATGGCAGGTATCAAGAAAATGGTGCCAGGCTTTTCAGTGGTGCCCAGCAACAGGATGAGCAGCAGTGGCCACAAACTAAACCACAAGAAGTTCCATTTCTTCTTGAGGAAGAACTTTACATTGAGGGTGGCAGAGCACTGGAGCAGGCTGCCCAGAGAGGTCATGGAGTCTCCCTCTCTGGAGACATTCCAAACCCACCTGGATGCGTTCCTGTGTAACCTGCACTGGAGGCCCCTGCCTTGGTGGGGGGAGTTGGACTTGGTGATCTCCAGAGGTCCCTTCCAGCCCTAATAATTCTATGATATTGTGATCACAATTAAAACAATGAACATACAGCAAATATATCTGATACAGGACTTTTCACCTTTCTTTGCAATCTACAGGTAAAGGTTGTAACAGAAAAGTGTAGAGCTCCAGGCAAGTGTCAGGTCATACAAATGGAAATGCGAAAGCAAAAAAAAGACCACAGCTGCAGAAGTGGCCTTCTCTGAGACTCCTACAAACAATGTCATTATTTACTCTGTCTGTAGCAGTTATGTCAACTGAAACCATAGTAAAAGAAATTCACCAGGAGGCAAAGAAATGTAAACACATGGCTCAAAAATGTATACATTTATCTTACTGGGGAAAATATTTTTCATTTTTTTCACATACAAAGTAAAAAAAAAAAGACTCTTCCAACTACAAAAACAGTTTAAATGACAAATTTCTAATGTGACCTCTTACATCTGCAGAACAACTGTGCTTGCCCATGTAAACTGACAAAAGGTGATGTCAAGGTCAAATAAATTTAGAAATGGCTAATATAAGGGATATCTAAAGAAGGCTTCAAAGCAGTGTATGGGTTACTGAGTACATCTGAAGTATCCTCACTCAGCTTCCCTGAGCAGGGCATTTCCAGGTACTGAAGCTATCTCTGAGGTACATAGCATGGTAACCATGCAACCTACTGCTCAGCTCAGTTAAAACAACAGCCAATCTTCCACCAGCAGGTCTTAAACAAATCTTTCCTCAGCATTTCTCAGGTCAAGCACTAAAACCAGTCACTGGTGAACCATGGGGTATCATTCTGTGTCTTTTTTCAAATGGGCATAACAGGTAATATCTGGCCAGAAAAATCCCCAGAGTAGAACTGTGTGAGAGAAACTGATGTGAAAGTGATGGACAGTCACCATCTGGGAATGCCCACTGTGTCCGTATCTATTGTAACTAGGGCCTATAGATCTATCTCAATTACCATCTAAGTTGTAGCAGTTGATAAGGGGTTACGCTAAGGGGTAAGATGGAATTCTGATAGAAAGAGTACAAAAAGGCAACAAACCACTAACTGAATGCAGACATAAAGAACAGACAAGGAAATCCAAGGTCTGTTAGGAACTTCACCAATAAACCAGAATAGAGAACATGAGAAAACTGTGCACCGAAAGATGTCAGAAATGAGACTGTATAAAATAAATTCTAGTCTCCTTTCTTCACCTCCCTGCCTCGCCCTCTTGTTTTTTTTGGGTTTTTTTTTTTTTTTTTTTTTTTTTTTTTTTTTAATTTGAAAAGAAAGATGTAAGAATTCATGAGATAATCCTTTGCAAAAACCAGCAAGTCTCTGTTCCGGTCTAGAAACTCTATGCACTGCTAGTGAGCCCTGATCACTTGAACATCTAACCAAGCACAGCCAGGCATTTCTGATTTGTACCAGGGCACTGACACAATCTTATCTGATACAAATGAGATTTTGTTCCATTTTCCCTTCTGTCCTTCTGACTGCCTTCTTATTTTTCCTCTCTGCCCCCTCTCTCTCAATTTCACAGTGACCCTGAGCCTCACAGCACTTCACAGCACTGGCACAACAGGCTGTGGCAGCTCCTGCAGAGAAGGAAAGCAACTTGCCTGGTGGTGCCTCAAGCCGCGAAATAATCGAAAATAAAGAGAGGTGTTGTAGAGGACAGATTGCAGTAGTTGTTGACTACAACTGTGGGTACCACATTAGGGTGCCTGTTTGTGGCTGTCATAGCCATTTATACTGAGAATATATTCTGCTCTTACTGCCATGGGTTTCTTTGACAAGATTGGAAAAATAGCCATCATTCACACTTGCCCACTCAAAACTCAGTGACAGGACTATTCTATTCAGACTTCTATTTGTGCATGGCTAAAATAGCAACTCTAACCAGTATATTCAGCCTGAAAAAGATATTTTGTATAATTTTTGCATTAAATTTTTTTGCTTATGCATTCTGATTTCAATTTCCATTTTTTTCCCTTTCATCCTATACAGCTTTGGCATGGGACTAAATTGTCTAAAGTCTCTGTATTAAAACACAGAAACTATTTAAATGTTGAATTTTGCCTGTAGTAGGGTCAAACTGCTAGCATATTGGTATATCGACATATTTATATCATCTTGGGTGGAGTTACATTATTATCACATTGTCTTTTTTTCTGTATTCAAATAAATTCATCCATCAGCAAGAAAAATGGTCAGCATTATACAGATGAAAAAATATGGCCCCTCATCTTTCAGGGGTTATTCAATGCATTGCTCTTTAAAAATAAATACAGTATGCATTTATATAGCTCCCTCAGTCTTCAGACAGGTTTTGTTTTTTAGTGATGTTCATGGAATGACTTTCACATTGGCTTGTGAGGTGTAAATGATAGCAATGTAGGATAAGAAGGGTTCAAAAAGGTGCAGAAGGTAAAGGATCAAATTGTCTGTTAGCAAATACCTACTTGGCTCAATTGACTTTGCTGCCAGACAGCTTTGCTGCATACACAGTTTGACATACAGTTTGAAATATAAGCCTGCAGGAAATGGGATCAGGATAAAATCAAATTACAGATAGATGCTAATGCATATCTCTCCTGTAATCAGGTATCATCAAAATGGGCTATTATGCCAAAAATACCAAATCACGAATACATGCCTATGAACACATTTCAGAACATTTTGTTTTTCTTCCTTTTATGATTCCAGATGGACAATGCAGAATAAATAGAAACCGGGTGAAAAAAGATGGTCTCACTATTTAATCATAAGAGTCAATTAACTGAAAGTGCCTACTGATCATCTAAATCTCCAGCTGAAAAGTCTGCACAACTACTCGTAGGAAAGAAAACCTAAATAAAAAGTTACTGCCATGTCATCTGGTCTCCTAAACTTTTAGTAGGCTTTTACACTTTTTTTTTCAAATCATATGACAGCAAGTATACTTTTGAATAAAAATTACTGTATTTCAAGATATTAATACCTATTGAACAAGGTGTCTGTCCACTACCACTGAAAGAAACCCAGGTTTAAATAAAAGGTTGAAACTAGCTGGTTTTCCCAATTTATAAAAAGCATAAGTGGAGATTAACTTTGGTAAGTGCTCACAGCCATGGTAAGATTTGTTTTGGTTGTTTAAGTAAATTAGATTTAAAATATCCTTCAGTTTTTCATTTGAAACTCGAGAATGCTAACTAAACTACCAATGAATTTTTAAAGATATTTAATTGTACTCCAAATGGTCAAATAATTAAGGACCTAGTGTTGTAATACAGTTTATTCTCAACTTAAACCATGAACTTGTTATCTGTTCACTAGAAAAGGAAATAGAACAGAGAAAAGCAATCCACCAGCTCTGCTATGTGTTAGGAACTGCAGTGTTTACATTAGTTTTGTATCTTAATTACCAAAGATATCATTAGATTTGTAAACTGGGATATTTTTCTTTTATTGCTGCTATAATTTTATTTGTCAGGCACTGGCTTTCGTTGCAGGATAAACTGCTGTATATTTTAAAATTTTGCCTTTAGTAACTTGCCCCACCGAATCTCTTTCTTTTTTATTCTTAAAAAATTAAAAGCAGTTAGAGTTCACACAAATGCATGTTGAGACTTTGAGGAGGTCAATCACAGCTGTGGCACAGGAGGTTGTGGGGCTCAAGCAGTTTCAGAGTGGTGGGTTTTAGCAAGACTGAGACATTTCCCAGGCCCAGATTTAGGATACTAACTATGGAACTCATAAAGAAACATTAAGTGAAGTGCTCCTTTCTGGCTCTGTTTGGAAGAAAACCATAGGGTCAATTATACTGGTATGCTAATTGCACACTGGAAATGAAATTGTTCAAATTATATCTGCCCTCTATAATCTACAAATATAGAAAAGAGAAACAATGAAACAACACTAGAGGAGAGCAGTAAGGAAAGATGCGAATTCACCTTTACATCCATTTTTAAAGTATCTGAAAATTCCTGAAATAGAATCCCAGGAGAAGAGAGCCTTTCGAATCAGTTGTCTTTTCCTGTAGCCAAATGACACTTGTGGACAAATCTTGTTCACAAGATTTCCTCCATGTTTCAGACAAAGACATTTTCTTTAAAATAAGAAGCCAAATCAACCTTGCCTCTATATTCATCATATGGGAAGAAGGCTTCCTATAATGAATAAATACCATCCCTCCATATAAAAAGGGTACTTTATTTCAGGATCAGATTAATTCACCTAATTTCTTTAAGCCCTCAAAAAGATTAGTTCCTGAGTTTACAGCTCCACAATGGCGCCTTAACCTTGATTGTGTGATGACGACAGCTCTAGCACTCAGTATATTCATGTTTAATATAAGAAGAGAAAACTGCAGGGAGTTTACCAACCTATCTTACTGTCTTCATTCTCCTTAAGTATATATCTAGATATATAAATCTAAATCCATATGAGTGAATACTCAAAGAAAGAAAAAGCATTATGAATCAAACAGTTCCTGAGCTCTATCTATTACATTATGGACATGGTGAAAATTCAGAGCCTGTAGATAGGACGCATGTAATATTTCAAAGCTTACACAGACTGAGGAAAATAAAGAGAAAAATAATGCCAATTGAACTCTTCCTCTACTGAAGTCTCTTTTTTTCATACTGGGTAACTGGTAACTGCAATGACATCTCCTTCAATTCCTCAGCACCACCTCCCAGACTGGGTTTCAGTCATGGATCAACTCATCCATTTACCACTTGCTCAACCTTGTCATCAGCCCACTTTGTTTCTTTTTCCATGTCTCGATGGATGCATTTGACCTCCTTCAGAGTCATTCATCTTCTCCATCTCTTTCTGCTTAGTACTTTGTAAGCCCATGATCTATCTTCTAAGCCCATGTCCAGTACTTATTTATTATTTCCAATCTTGGTTTTGCCCATTGTCTCCTTTAGCAGCCCAGGTTTCTTCATCCACCTATCACAAAACAACCTTTACTCCATTATTCACTACTATGACTCTTCTTCAACATTCAAATTATGTCTCTCACCTTTCTAAAATTAGAACTTTGCTGAAACTCTCATAATCTTGTGAAACAAGATCATAAACAAAACAAAACAATATTTTAAGCTGTTTCTTGTTACAAGTGATTGAAAAATTATGTTTGAATGCTTTGTATGCACATACTGCAGGTAAGTCTAAAAACTTGGATTATGGGGAGATATATTGGAAGTAAGTATATTCTCCAGCCTCCTTATCAGTCTATGTAGTTGTTGTCCAGCTGGGGCATTTAACATTGAGAAGGATTTTTTCTTTTAGAGAATGCCTAATAAAGCAAGAATACAAAACTGTATAGCCTAAAGGTTGTATTACTGGTAAGCCTGTGCTTGTCCAGGATTACTCATTCCTGTCTGCCACATGAGACTGTTTACTTTGTGTTTTGGTCCATAGTTTAAAGCATCATATTTGTGCAATGTGCATCAGTCAACTTTAATACCAGCATTTGTAACCAAGGGTAATGAAAAATACAGAATCTGGCATTTGTCATAATTGTGTCTTTTCCTAAAAAAGAAAGAAAGAAAGACGTTATCATAATTTGAAAAAATGGGCTATTAACCACATTGACATAAACACTTTTTTTTTCCTTTTTCATTTCTAATCATATTAGCATTCGCAAGATTAAATACAGTTCATTTGTTTAGGATGAATCTAAATCTTGTCACATTCAGACTTCATTATCTCTGTGCATTCTGGAGTGGCATCCTGTTACATGTCAAACAACTTCTAATTGCAAATACCAGATTTTTAACATTTACACATGGATCTCAACTTGAATGACTCAGACACAAAATGTAAGTATATACCTATATGTAACATAGATATCTAATTCAGTCTATGCATGAAATGTAATTTTGAGTTCCCCAACGGGTCTTATATGGTGTTTGCACCATCCCTGCACAGGTAGAGTTGTCTGTGGAACAACTAAATCTGATACATTCATTTGTCAGAAGAGCAAAGGCTCATCTGGTTGCTATATGGGGCAGTCTGTGGTACCAACCTGTGGACACATATCTTCTCTTATGCACATTTTGCATTGCAATTTTCTCTTGCATGAATACGTGCCAGGCACAGCTGGTCACCCATGCAAGCACAGCCAACCAGCTGCTTCTCACACCTGGGACCGCAAAATGAGAAAGGCTGCATTGCTGAACTATAAATGCCTAAGAAAGGACTTAATTATGGAACTATGGAAATCAGTTGTTCGCTCAGTGCTTGACATTTGAATTGCCACTTTCAACTGCACGAGCTAAGCAGGCTGCCATACCACTGTAATTCCTGGTCAGAACTTCCCAGAAAAATCCAGGCATTACATGGAAGAATGTGGGCAAATCAGCAGGAGGATTGGTTTCAATCACTAGCCCTCTAATGTCAGAAAATACTAAAAATAAAGGCACTGACAAATGATTACATTAAGCAATCCCATGTTAAGCTTAAAAAAAAAAAAAATTTGCTTTCTGGCTGAAGCACTGTCCTAATTCCAGAGAAACTACATCTTGAGCAAGGCAAAGCAAAATGCTACCATCTTCTTGTCTCGAGGACTTTTTACCATTCTGTACTTTTCAGGTACACTATCTAGCTAAAGATATAAAATAACAAACAACTAACCAAAGTTCTAGAAAAACAAAAAAGAGCAGGCATTGCATAAAAATATGAGAAGTTCAATGCATAAAATTTACTCCATCACTCATGCATACTATGTACTATTCTCAGTACAAAAAAATCCATCTAATGTGTTTCTGATTTCACTGGTCATCCAGTAGGACTGTTGCTGGTCAGCCAACCAAAGAAGAGTTGATTCAGTGGAGCCTGTCTAACAGCCTGGAAGACTTGTATGGCTTAGAAGAGGTTTAAAGATGCCCCAGGTGCCCCATGACCCCAAGAAGCCCAGGGGTTATAAGGGTCATCACACAGCTACTTATAGAAATGCACACAGGAAATTCATGACTTGCTCAAGAGCTCACTACGTGTCTGGCATTAGATATTAGGAGTTAAGTACTGCTCTAAAAGCTACTGCTGTAAATCCATGGTGGTCAAGACCATTTGACCTCATATTTTTACAGTCTTGCTCCTCTTCTTTTGTCACTTGACAAGCAGTCTATCAAGAAATGTTGTTTTTCTGTTGTTTTTTTTTTTTTTCCATAACAGGTTTTTTCTAACCAAATCATACTGGAATTTTTAGAAGTGGTCTAAAGTAGGTAATCAACTCCTATCAAAAGGTAACACTAGAGAACTACAGAACTCAAATATTAGTAATTATTGAAAATAAGATACATTGTTTTGAGAATAATGTCTTGGCATTTTCCTTTTTTATCCATATATTCTTTTTCCTCCCATAAACATTGTTTCTTTTTCCGAGCTTCATTTCATCTTGTGATCAGCATTTTGTCTTTCCAGTGATCACAGCTGCCCAAAACAGTGCAAAAACAGACACAAAAAAGCAACAGAACATGGATGAAAAACAAAATGTTCTCTATGTCCTGGTGTACTTGTTAAGCAACAGAGATTGCATAGAAGGAAATTTTGTTGTTGCATTCATTAAATATAACTCAGGGCTGTTTGTGCATACTCTCCTTGAAAGGCAAAAGCAAGCCAAAAAGGAAGGAAAGGACTCTCTTTCAAGCACCCTTCAGGATAAAAAGAACTGCTCCTGCTATTTCTCTAATGAAGAGATGACTTCATTACACGGATCTGCTAATCATGTAGATGCTGAAAAGTAGCTACATCTATTTTTATCTTGTCAATCTAATGGACCAAAAAGGCTTAAAATGTCTATAACCAGTCTAAGTGGCTGACACACTCACTGATAGACGTTTGTTCCAGAAGGATAAGTACATACAGCAGAAATGGTATTCCACACATATATATCACTGGTCAAATGCAAGCTGGCTCAGATATCAGAATGAACATCACCACACTTAATGGTGCATTTTGCCTGGGTGAACGAGGCTTGCAGCATAGCCAAGTAATTAATACAGGCAAAAGTAGTAATGCTCATACAGCTTTAAACCTTTTCCAGAACCTAAATTAGCACAAGCTATTTCTACAATGAATTGCATTTTGGTACAATCTCCAGAAATTCTCACTTCAGTATTATTTAGATGTAGCAAAAATTCTTGCAAGAATTAGCCTCCTCAAAAATACCCACTACACTAGACAGTTGCTTTCATCTTTAGATAAATGTAGAAGCTTGATTTTCTTCTCCTTTACTTTGACTTTACATAGAATTATTTGAGCTGTCATAAAGCATCAGACCAATTATCCATCTAATCTACTACCACATCTTTGACAGAGGCCACCACCCCATGCTTCAAATGAAGGTGAAAGGAACTCTGCAGTTGACAATTATGAAACAGTCGGCCCAAAGGCAAAAAAATGACATTAGTTAATGGTTTGTCCTAAACTCGGAAATCTATGAGTTTGTATCTCTTCTCAAAAGGACGTGCTTTATCTGATATGACTGTGGGTATTCTTCAGCCTCACACAACTCTTCTTGTGTTTTTTAATACTTTCAAACTCTGAGTCTTAATTTATTCACAGAGAAATTCAACATCATGCAAAGGAAAGGACAATAGAAAATTAGTAATCACGTTGTCATTCAATATTAGTGACTACCTTCAATTTTAGTGAGTAATCCCTTTGTTTGGTATTAAGATAAAAGATACAATAAGGGCTATCATTACACTGCTAGTGTCTCTAATGTATTAAATCTTACTACTACATCTTACTTGTTGATTATACAAGTTACCTTCAGATTCTCATGCTCTCTTCATGACTTTCAAAGTCTTTTGCTCCTATTTATTTTGCTCTCCAAATTCTTTCTTAAATGAAATGAATAAAATTTAGCACAGGAAATTTAAACTGATGATACTGAATGCTCTCCATATTATTTTCCATTTGATCTTTGATCACTTTAATATCATTGTCTATTTGAAAGCTCCTGTGCACTAAACAGAATTATTAAAAAAACTCTATAATGTTACTTTGTTCCTCAGTAGGAGTAATTTCAATATCTTTAGGTCCAGTGAGGTTTATGGATAATTCAAATAAATATTTCATTATTTTGCATTTGCCATCTTCAAATTTTTTCTGCTATCATGCTAACTAAGCAATGAAGGTTCATTAAGTCTCTCAGAAGCTAAGTATGCCTAACTCTTACCCATTGTGATTTAATTTGCAATCCCCTCTGCTGCTCTTTATCTTTCCTGGAGAGTGTTTGAAAAATTCTGCTCAAACAGTATGACAGATATTGTCAAATCAAACAAAATCACTGTTTCTATAACCTCCTGAGCCAGAAGCTGTGTGGTTTCAAAATAGGTCTATAACCTCAGGCTCAGCACTCTAACATAGCTCCTTGCCACCTGGACCACAGCTGATTCTGTCGACTCATGAAAAGTTACCCAAATCAGTGGGATTTTAGTGGAATTATTACTGATTTACGGTATCAGGGTAAGTGTCTAGTAGAATTTAAGCATTTGATTGTAGAGATTGAAGGTTTTGATTAAAAAATAATATATACATTTGTGTCATCAGATTTCTGCCACAAAATATCAACGAACTTCATCTGACTTGAAAGTCCTCATAGAAGGGAGAAACGTAAGGCTTGTGAAAACTGCAAGTTAAATGAAAGCAGTAACACATTTCTGGACATATATTGTCATTCCAGGAGTATGGTGCTGATCCAAAATATACTCATGCTGTGAACAGTCTCCCTTTCATTCCTGTGAGTTTTCACACTAACTTCCAGACATGGATCTTTCCAAGCTTATTAGGTTTCTCTTCTCATATCTTTTGCAACATTGAACCTACACTGCTATCTGTAGTTATTTAAAGACAGGTATGTTTACATTTGCTTAGCAGAATATAAAGATTCAGATACATTCTACTACCCTTAAAGACGGACACATTAACTTCAATAATAATCTTTCCTATTAGAAATTCACATTAAAATAACTTTAAAATGAGGAAAAAAAAAGGGAGAAATATTATCTCCGAGTTGTCAGTTCCAGTGTGACTTAGGGTTTGCAATACAGCCTCTAATGTAATTCCTATGCAATAAGTTTAACTGAAATCTAAAGGCAGAGAATTCCAACAGAAAGGTAAAGCTTTTCATTGCTTGAAAAGACAGCTGGCAGAGAAATGCTGAGAGCAGTTAGGAAAAACTGAACAAACATCACTTCCTTATAATGGTGAAAATGTATTTTCATTTCCACTTCATTTTGTATGTTTAATACAGAATGATTTTTAATCTACTGCTCATGCGTTCTAATCATGTCAGATGTGTGGGCGTCCTGTAATTCTTTATGAATAATAAGGAATGCAAATAGTGCTATCTTCACACTCACAGTTGACTGCACTCTGTTGGCTCCCCATCAGCACCTAATTTATCAGCTACTAATTTTCAGAGAGATAATGTCTAAAGCTAAAGGAATATCTTTGAGCAAACAACATTACATTGCTGAGGAAGAGTGTTAGAAGCATCTGACCAATTACATGTGCACTAAAACAGTCTTATTTGATGGAGTTAATTTTATAAAATTGCCTCATCTTATTAAGACTTTTTTTATTATAGTCAACAGGAAGTAATAATGATTTTTGCAATCTCACAAAATATCCAGTCATCTCTCAGTTTAGACAGAAATTTCTTCTTTGGAGCAATCATATATTGAAGTGTGAATGGCAACAGCCCACTGTAAATGAAGACTGAAAAAATAAATGCCTAATATATCCTGAAATTATTAGTAACCTAAGCATAAATCTCATACAAAAAGAATTTATAAGACTACTAGTAGCATCATCAAGCAATGTTCATGACTGAGATGTAATGCATTTTCCACTATTTTCCATTTCCTTTCTTCAATACATCATATAGATATTTCTGCAGAGTTAAAATGGAATTTAAGTTTAGCTTCTTTGAGTAAATTGATTTAAAACTTTTGATGCAATCAATAAATATTTATGTTTGCAGGCTTTTAGATTATAGAATAGATGAAGAGTAACCTAATTAAATATGTTTCATATTGTTAATAAGCTTTCACCTTTCTGCATAAGGATTCTGCCATCCTACTTGTTTCATATATAAAAAATATTTCCTCACAGAAAATAAATTTTGAAATAACTTAGGAATTAACACAACCTAATAATTCAGGTTGCATTAGAAAGGATCCCAGCTCACAGATGTGGGCCCTGGAGGGAAGCTGATATACAATTCATCTCTACATTTATTTATTTGGACGTCATATTCTAAGACACTACTCTAATTTTCTTTTATGCCTTATTAGAAATTAGATTTTTGGGTCAAGAAATTTCTGTGTTTTGACAGAAAACAGCAAAATAGATCTTTAAATCTTACTGAAACTTTGAAATAACTATCACTCTTCAAATGTCTGGTTATTAATATCTCTGCTGCCACTAACTGCACTACCAAAAAATAAAATCTGAAATTTGTCAATCCATGAATCATAGAAAGCCTTTTCTAATATTTGTATTCCTTTAATTTGCTGGTAGTCTATAGGCAAACTACTTTAACCTTGACCTTATAAGATCTGAGCCTTTCAATGATTCTGCAAAAATCTTAATTTCATGATTAAAAAAAATCATGAAACTTCTAGAAGGTCATAAATTGCATTGAAACTGTTTTCCCAGCTACACAGGAAATCTTTTCTGTCACAAAAAAAAAAAAAAAAAAAAAAAAAAAAAAAAAAAAAAAAAAAATAGAAAGAAAGAAAAGGGAAAATCCTATATCTAATGAAATTAAAATCAATTTCTGGTTAGTAAAGGGTCTTAAATGATGAATAAAATGTCTGGTCTATTCCTAAGTCTTTGACTAACTTTCTGCGTGACCTCAGGAAATTTATGTGACTAACTACATTTTCAGTTTCACATCTCCACAAAGAAGTCCTGATTTATATCTTTTCACAGTATTTTGATATCTGAAGAAGAAAACATTCTATAAATACTTAAAAACCCATTATTTAAGCCTTACCTGTGGAGATGAAAAAACTCCTGGGTTAAAGTAAAAACTTACTGATACTACCATTTGAATGACTTCCAGTTTTGGCTATTTTTGTTCTCATAGCAGTTTTGTGGGTTTGTTTGTTTGTTTGTTTTTTCTTTCAGTGGAATAGTAGCTTTTAGGAACTGAAACACAATGGAAGAAAACAGGACCTCAGAAATATATACCAATATGTACAGCATATTAAATGAACGTTCATTCTATCTTACTTATGGATAGATAGCAAAAGAATAATTTACAGTATTCAAGGACAACATAGAACAATATTCTGTGATGTGATATATGTTTCCTACTATTGGAAAACATTGCAGTGTTGCTTTGAACTCTAGCAAAAATTGTTGGTACTAGTTTGTTTTGACATAAGAGTCTTTTATCAAACCCAGCTTGCTCTTCATGGTGTTTTTTCTATTATGGTCAAAGAGAGGATGTATTTCCCACTCCTTCTTTGATGTCAGCACTCAATTATGCACTTGTCCAAACCCAGTCTGGATGCTGCCAATCCATGGACTGTCAGTCCTGGGGTTTTTTTAAGAATCTCATCCTGTATGAAGCCCATCCTGCATGTAACTTATCTGAAGGGAAATTATGCAATGCCTATAGTTCCTTTTTTCCCTAATCTTTCTATGAGTAGAGCATGCCATTTCTGTCTAGTCTGTAATGGTTTTGTTACATAAACTGAGTCACTGACAAAATTTGATGTCAAATCCTATTCACTTGGGATTGTTTGTAGCCAAAAGATCAGAATGACTTTCAACCAGCTTTGTCAGGACTGAGTGTCTGGCCTCCCTTACAGAGTTATCCTCGGTTCATTACCACTTTTTCATGTTATTATAATTCTAAAAGTTACTGTGGAGCTTTCTTTCCAAAAAATATGAACAGCACTGGCATTTTAATTTCATTCTTTGTACCAACATAAACATATACTTTATTATGGGAACACTAAAAAAAAATTTATATTGTTCCATACCAGGGAAGTGATTCTTCCCCTGTACTCAGCACTGGTGAGGCCACACCTGGAGTGCTGTGTCCATTTCTGGGTCCCTCAGTTCAGGAAGGATATTGAGGTGCTGGAGCAGGTCCAGAGAAGAGCAACAAGGCTGGTGAAGGGACTCAAGCACAAGTCCTATGAGGAGAGGCCGAGGGAGCTGGGGTTGTTCAGCCTGGAGAAGAGGAGGCTCAGGGGAGAGAGACCTCATCACTCTCTACAACTCCCTGAAAGAAGGTTGTAGCCAGGTGAGGGGTTGGTCTCTTCTCCCAGGCAGTTACCAGTAAGACAAGAGGGCATGGTCTTAAGCTCTGCCAGGCTAGGTTTAGGTTGGATATTAGGAAGAAATTTTTTACAGAGAGGGTAATCAGGCATTGGAATGGGCTGCCCAGGGAGGTGGTGGATTCACCGCCCCTGGAGGTTTTTAAGATGACAGTGGATGTGGCACTTAGTGCCATGGTCTCGTAACCACAGTGGTGTTGGATCAAGGGTTGGACTTGATGATCTCGAAGGTCTTTTCCAACCTGGTTGATTCTATGATTCTATATTTCAGTTGATTTCAAACTATACACTTGCAGATATTTTTAATTCTGTATTTAGTCATGATGGAAAGAAAATTAGGGCTTTTTCTGAATAACTTCAAGTTTATAGAACTGATGTTGCATTGTTTCTTGCTAATTTATAACAGCCTGGGCAGAATGTCATTAATCTTTGGGGAAAAAAAAGCTAGTGTTTACTCCTCCATGAGAAATACAGATATAACAAAATGCAATGAGTAAAAACTCTGCTGTTGCAATTAAATTATGTGAATAGATATTTTTAAAATATCATTGTCCCGGATTTCAACTCCACTTCTTTGTTTGCCTTGTTTTTCTTGAGTGGTATCTACTGAATGGATTATTCAAGCCTTAGAGACACAAATTCACCACTGAGGGATGAATAGAAATTGTAAATTTCAATAGATCAACTTAGACTTTTTTTTGAACTACAATTTGTTAGGTATTTTAAACATGTACTCAAACTTTATTAACTAAAATTCGTTTTCCTGGCAAATCTGGGGAAAACAAAGGTTTAATATAAACCAGATCTAGCACTATTTTAAGGTCCATTTGTTTCTTCTCACAGGTATGTTTTTAGAGCACCATTTTAATATGAAAGCTGCTTTTAAAAGCTTAAAAACTTTTACTTGATTTTCTAAGTGATTGATGTATATATTTGGTCATTGCATTTTATTAACCATGAGCAGCTAATTTAGCTGAAGAAGATAAACATGAATGGTGCTCACCAATGGAATTTTCACCTAAGCAAAAACTACCTGGATGAGGCTCTAACTGTACAGAGTGGAAAATTATGACCAAAAAAAAAGGCTACAAATTTAACTTTGATCTTCAAGTTATATAAAAGGCATCCCAAACTGCCATCTTTTAATGACCTTAAGAATGGATACACTAGTCTTGTTTCTTAGATTGCTAGAAGGTATGAAGTTTGGTTATGTAGAAATATAAATTAATGACAGTTTAGACAGGGCTGGAATAGTCAGGAGTTCTTTAGCAGATCTACTTCAGAAGATATTTGCATTGAGCAAGTATCAGCCACTTTCATTTTGCTTTCATTTCACGTGGGCATGGCTCCAGAGCGAACTCCTGCAGGCAAATCCCCTTGGTCACTGGTACAGGAACAGGCGTTCTTTGGCCAGTGGTTTGGCTCTCCTCCAGTTTATTTTGTTACTCAGTATGCCACAGCTAAGGGTCAGAATTTACACTGATTTCAGAGACATCTCCAAAAACCATGGCTAACATTTTCATCCAGTTCTGACGCTACATTAAGGATTGGAAGAGTAATTTCCCCCAGCTGGCTTTTTTCAGGGAGCACATGCACACACCTGCACATGCAAAGACAAATACATGGAAATATCTGCACAAACACCTGATGGAGTCTAGTCCTTCAAGGAAGATTAGAATTTTTAATACAGTTATATATAACACAGATTTGCAAGACTTACAGGAGTAAAAGTTAAACTTCATATGGACTTTTCTGGTTTTTATTGAAAAAAACCCCACTGAGTTATGAATATGCAAGAGTAATGGAATGTAGTCATCCATTTTAAAGTATTCTAAAAATTTTATTCTAAAATGTTGGAATACCTGATTAAAAACTTATGGGAAATAGATGGCTCTTTCCTGTTAGATTCCATATTAGAGTCCACACTTCTTCACTTAGTTAATTAGTAATGATAATGAGAAATTACATTTCTTATTGACTCCCAATTCAGTTACTAAATTGTCTTCAGCATTAATTTTATGCTTGGAAAATTTACTGCTTTCTGTGTAACTTGGCTAGCAGAAGACCTTGAATTTTAGCAAAGAACAGAGTTCATATCCTTTACTAATACTGAGAAATATGGAAATATATAACTGTATGCCATATAAATGGGAAATCTATCTTCTTTTCTATTCATATTGAAACTAATTTAATTCTGAGAGATAAAACTATAAGTGTTTATACTCTCCTACACTTAGAAATGTCTAAGTCAGAAAATGGAAAACATTTTCAGGTGATGTATTGCATAGCTTAAGAATGGAGAATAATTCCATTAGCACAACTATCTATGGCTGACTCTAAAGCTGCTGAAATTCAAGGGACAAGCTTCTGATGACTTCAAAAGGTTTCAAAGGTTTTTGAACAGGCCCCCTAGTGTCTCATCCACTCTAATTTCCAACACCCCGAGCTATAAAACTCCCTCTAGTCTTCTTTAATTAGTTCACACAGTAATTTTGTGAATTATTTTAAATACAGAATCCATTTTACATCCTTGCTGATTTCATAGTTACTTGTAGAGAGGTCTCCTATTAGTTCGTATTCAGAGAATTTATTTATTTTTATTTATTAAATTCAGAACGCCTTTCTTCCAATTGTAATCTCAATTTCCACAATCACAAGGATAGCTCTTTTCTAACCTAGGAAATCCTTTGATGTCTGTTTGTGTGACTGTGGTATACCAGTAGATTCCTAGACCATTAATATTTCATTTGACTTCGATATATTGTACTTTAAAGCATCCTGGAAATATTTTTTCCTTTTTTTTGCAGCAGAGCTAATGGTTTCAAGTAGATGTTTCTAGTTCTTCTATTCAAGACAAGACAAAACAAAACAAAGTGAATCCCACCTCATTTGTCAAAACACAGTTTGCTGGAGTTGTGATTACTTTTGATACACTGTTGATATATCATTGCTACTTCCTTGTAAAAAGTTCTGTAATATATTGACAATATACTGTCACTGATTTTCCAGCAATAAGAGACATTACTCAAAACTTTTATTTGGCTATTTGGTCTTCCTACACTGTAATTTGCATTGTATTTTAACTCATACTAAGAGGTACTGATTAAATCACTATATTGCCAACATCTTAACCTCTCTAGCCCTTGGCACTTTTGGCAGAGGTATCCTAACTTTCATACCAAGTCCCATAAATAAATCAAATTCTCAGAAAATAATTTATCAGTACAAAGTCAGATATGAGCAATATATTTAATTCTTTTTCTAAGTGCAATACTAAGGATGTTAACCAAAACATTGTGAAGGCATTTTATAATCCTAAACCGATAGGAGGGATAACTCTGTTATGACCATTCAATAACAATGTCTTTACTACAGTCAATCACAAATTCCACACCAACTAAACTGAACAATCTGTGCTTTAAAGATCACAGAATCACACCATGTTAAGCAGTTGGAAGGGATCTTAAAGGTCATCTAGTTCCAATCCCCCTGCTATGGGTAGGGACAGCTTCCACTAGACCAGGTTGCTCAAAACCCCATCCAACCTGGTCTTGAACTCTTCTAGGGACAGGGTATCCACAACTTCTCTTGGCAACCTCTTCCAATGTCTCCAGTCTCTCTTTCCCCACATACTGAAGAATTTCTTCCTAATATTTAATCTAAACCTACTCTCTTTCAGTTTAAAGCTATCCCCCCCTTGTTCTATCACTAAATGCCCTTGTAAAAAGTCCCCCTCTGGCTTTCTTGAAGGCTCCCTTTAGGTACTGGAAGGTGCTCTAAGGTTGCCCCAGAACTTTCTCTTCTCCAGGCTGAACATCCCCAACACTCTCAACTATGTTCATAGTGGAGGTGCTCCAGCCCTCTGATCATCTTCGTGGCCTCCTCTGAACTCATTCCAGTAGGTTTATGTCCTTATATTGTGGGCCCCAGAACGGGACACAGTACTCCAGGTGGGGTCTCACAAGAGCGGAATAGTGGGGAAGAATCACCTCCTTAGACCTGCTGCCCACGCTGCTTTTGATTCAGCCCAGGGTGCAGTTGGCTTTTGGAGCTGCAAGTGCACATTGCCAGCTCATGTTAAGCTTGTCAACCAAGACCTCAAGTCCTTCTCCTCAGGGTTGCTCGCAATCCATTCTCCACCCAGCCTGTGTTTGTGCTTGGGATTGCTCCAACTCACATGCGGGGCCTTGCACTTGGCCTTGTTCAACTTCATGAGGTTTGCTCAGGCCCACCTCTCAGGCTTGTCAAGGTCCCTCTGGATGTCATCCCTTCCCTCCAGTGTGACCATATCATGCAGCTTGGTGTTGCTGACAAAATTGCTGAGGGTGCACTCACAAAAAGATGACTAGATTCTTCCTGACTATGAATGACAAATTTTCTCACACAAGTAAGCAGTATTTCTTTAATGTCCATGTTCAAAGCTATTGTTCAGGGGGATGGGTAAAAAAATGCTAGAAAGGGTTCTGCCTCCCATAGTCTCATGCCCTTAGTGTAGGTGTTTCAAGAGTCATAATTTTCTTACTGTAATCTCTGACTATCTGAGCCACATTTGATTTGCTTAAAAAAGCATGGACATAGAATCTTCAATTGTGTCTATTCAAGGACAAAATAAGAGAAATCACAAAATAATTTTTCTAGTCCTTAAAAAAAATAGTCTGAAAATACAGGGGAAAATATTAGTATCCTTTTGGTATCTTATTTTTTAAAAACAAATATTTATTTCTTAAGAACATAATATTAAAAAAACCTCAAACCCCAAAGTTAACAACCTGTCTCAAATTTTTATTTGATTTGAACTGATCTTAATGGGTAAATCTTTCATGGCCTTGTTGGAATCTTCCTCTCAGACAGATGTAGTTCCAAAAAAGAATCCTCAACCCTCTTCTCCTTCCATATGCCTGGGATATGTCTGATGTAGCTTTTCCATCTTCCAATAGCTCTGATACTATTTACAAATCTATAAAATAAAATATATATAAAATAGTTTATCCTCAATTGGAGGTTTTTCTATCGACACTCCTTTCCACACTAATTAAAAAAGTCTCTAAGATTATTCAAACTGCCATCAAGTCTGGAGGAATCTTGTGGTGATTCAAACAGAATCCTTTAACTTCATGTAAAAAATATCACCTTTTCATTTCCCTTCACTAAAATGTCTTTGAAATACCTGGTATAAACTTACTGCTTAGAAAGAAAGAAATCACAGTTGCTTTCGCCGTTGAATATTGAAACCAAAAGACATGTTACACATAATTGATGGTAGTTTACAGAAAAAGATCCACTTTTTAGTCATCAAAAGTTCTCAAGAAACTTTTTGACTGTCATCTTTCTGACACTATTGACTTTTTTCCAGATGACTGACACATAGAGTCCGATAAGAGGGTGAGAAAATACACTCTTAATCAGCACTCTTAATGACTGCAGTAAACTGAAGTTGCTCATGTGTTCTTTATTAAGACATCTCTTACGTGAGATGCTCCATTTCCATTTCTCTTTTAAATACAGGTCAGGTTCGACTTCAGAAGAAAATACTATCTGAAATCATGTTTAAAACAAAAAAGTGAAAAACAAAACCAGCTACGGTGTCAGGGGTTTTAAACAAATTATGACTCTCCAGTGTATATGGCACAGCATTTTTCCTCATCCACCTGGTCCTCAACATGTCTCATTAAACCCTTGCTCTGTTTACACTGGGTCTGGAACAAGAGGTCAGCAAGTTTCAGGATACTTGTACATTGTGAATACTTTTGCAAGAAGACAGTTCATCTCATGGCCTAGTCTACTTTGAAAAAGGTAAGAGTCTTACCTTGTGGTGTTATCTTAATAAGGAAGAGACTGACATCTGGGCCCCCAACATAAAGATGTTTGCTTACCTAGAAGCAAACCTTTTGAGAAGCTGTGTTCTGCAAAAAAACCCACTTGTGAGGAGATAGCTAAACATTATGTGACTGTCAATCCACCGTAAGGTCTTTTACTGAAAGCCTTGTAGCTAATGAGTTACCTCTACTGACACTTGACTTGCAAACCACAATCTCAAAACTGCAGCACAGTCACTTGTACTCAGTCAAAATGTTTTGAAGCTATTTTGTGCCCTTGACAGCTTTAACATCACAATTACAGAGTAGCTCCGCTAACAGTGGCTTCTGTTTTAAAGCCCTTATAATAAACAGTAAAATAAAATTCTTAAAAAAAGAATAAAGAAGTCAGCAGTTTACTCAGTAGAAATCTGTAATTTCAAACTAGCAGAAAAAAAGAGATTGATATCATAAGAAAAACCGATCACGTGCAAATGACAAAAGCAGATCTTCAGTTTCTGCAGTGAATTACATGCAGCTGCATGTATTCAAACCACAACTGTGTATGCTCTGCACTGCATCTTGTTGGCAGTCTGTAACGAGGCCATTTGCCACATATGAAGAGATCTGCTCAGATGGAACCCCAAATATTTACTTAAAACAACAGGGCTCATTACAATCAGCATTTCAAAACAGAAAGATTCAAACATTCAAAGGAAAAAAGATAATTGTGTATATTTTATGGATATATCATATTTTCATCCATGTACAAGGATGCTTCTACATAACACTGGGAAAATGTCCAGAAGATGAGTGTGGTACTATGAGAAGTACACAACTCAGATACAGGTACAAAAGTTCAGGACAGCTTTTGGGGAACTGCTGCCAACATACTCAAAACTAGTCATCATGTGAGAGCAAAGAATAAGCAATTTCTAGTCATCTATCAAAATAAGCTGCATTCCTATGTGCTGTTCTACATTTGGTATTTTTTTCTGTTCTATTTCTATGCAGTTTTCAGAAACATCTAAAGACATTTTGTTTGTTAAAAAATTCATACTGGAAGATATTTTTAAAACTTTACTATGCTATTCAGCAGAGCATACAAAATATGGAAATATAAATCCTCCATAAAGTTTGCTTGTACCTTAAAAATAATACATCATATTCACACTCTTCATAAACATCTGTGAATTAGCCTTTGAAACACAGACCAGCAAGAGCTGTAGATAACAGTGAGAAAACAAAGGCAGAACAAAAAGCAGATGATTCTTGAATTACACCATGTCTGAATTAATAACAGACAACAACTCATATTTTGTGAAAAAAGATGAGAACACTGCTTGTTGGCAGAACAGTGTTTTACACTTTGACCTCCCTTCATGTAACAAAGGATGTAACTGATTTGCCATATTTTAGGGGTCTAAAAGTTAAATCTATTACTCTAGGCCAGTCATTGAAGGTTCTCTTCATTGTTGTCAAAGAGAAACAAGCACCTCCAAAAGATAATACATTTCATCCTAAAATAGCTTCTAAAGTAGGCCAGATTATTTATCTTTCAGCTATGCCTATTTATGCCATTTACTGCAAAGGAAGCCTGTGTGACTAGCATGAAATTAGATAACTCACTTTAACAGGACTGAAGTTACATAAAATTAAACCTGTTCAAATCATCTGTCTTTCATTTTAGGATTGGCATGGGAATACGTGCACTTAATAATGTATTTCTTTTTATATCTGTAAGGATTTTTAGACAGTAGTTAAACATTAACGTGAGCTCTATACAGTAATGCACAGATCCCTTACCTGAGCTAAATACATTGATCAAATTAATGTTAAGCCTGCAAACAAGGTCTATTAAAAGAACTTTACATTGGATCAATGTCCATTACTTTCAGTTAAACATTCATTCACCATCACATTGGTTATTTACTTAGCTTAAGTTTTCTCTCATCTTTCAGCAAGGAAAATTCTGAAGTATCTCCACTAAAAGCTTTAGGAGTGCTCTACAGACTTTATTTCTCAAGGGTCCGTGGAAAGAGAGATCAGACTCCATCTAAATAAAAAACTACAGCACACTAATTGACTCTGGGCTACCAGGTGGATATTGTCTTCATAGCTTGGCTCTGGAAAAGTTGTCATAAAACCCAACCAAATACATTGACAGAGGTACTGTAGTTTTGTGTACTATGTCAAATGGTTTATTAGACATTTTTAAGCTAACATTTCTATACTGATTTTCTGCAAGACCCAAACTATCTTCATTCCTTTTTTCCATCTGTTTTTTCCTTCTTTCTTTAATCTCTCCATAAAACTTTTCTTCTTTCTTTTGCATATAATTCTTTCTTGTTTTTTTTTTTTTTTTTTTTTTTGTTTGTTTGTTTGTTTGTTTTGTTTTGTTTTGTTTGTTTGTTTTGTTTTGTTTTCTTCCTGGAATTGTCCTCAAACTTTTTGCTTGTTTTCTTTGCCCAGTCTTTTATAAGAGTGGGTCATTCCCATAATTCTTAACATGGTATATAAACTATTCACACAAGGCAGAAACCAGCTGTATGCTAAAAGCCACAGGTTTTCAGGCTCTAAAGTTTACCTGTAAACTCTCTCCTCTCCTCTCCTCTTCTCCTCTCCCCTCCCCTCCTCTCCATCCCCTCCCCTCTCCTCCACTCGCAATTAAGCTCACACCTTATATTAATAGACTAACTCTCCTGTATCATTGAGTTTTCCACACCATAACTCTATTTAGTGACTACTTTATCTGTATTTCAAAAGTCTATTCAGGCACCTATCATCTTCAGTACAACCCAACGGCAGGGTGCAATTTCTGAAGATTTATTCTGGTGATATTTTCTGCAGGAGCTAGCAGTGTTGTAGAAGCAGAGAAACAGGCCTAGGAAGTATTTATAAGGCTTGACAGTTTCCAAAGGACAACTGAATGTGCATCTAAAGCAGCTTCCAACCCTCTGAGCTTGGCCAGTCATACAAGATTTTCATCTCTCTCCATTTCCACCCACGATTAAGTTTTTTATGGGCAGCATAATTTCTACAATGAATGGAGGTATATAAGTGATTTTCATCTGATGTTCCAGTCTTCCATCCTGATAGGGTCTCCTGCCTCTCATGTAAAAAATGATAACCCACTCACACTGGAAGAAAATGGCACAAGCACTTGGATTTCAGTTGTTCCAATTGTATGAAGCACTCTGGATATTTGTGTAGGCAAAACACTTTCTGATGCTCAAAATTATTTTCATTTATGGTCAAATAAAGAAAACTGCCCTAGGAAAGAAGTGATTTCATTCAACCTGGCTTTGAAAAGGGCAAAACCCCTTAGTTTTCTAAGTTTTTCTGCAGGAGAAAACAAGTTGCTTTTTTAAGATTCTGTTGTGCAACATTTCAAGGGGAGACGATGTTTATCATATTAGTATAATCATTTAAGGCTAATTCTACTTTTAAAATACACAGCACAAGGCTGGATTGACATCTAAATGAAAACATAGATCACTGGTCTCGCAGCAAGACAATTCCCCTGGTGAATGGGTTAAACCGTCCCTGTCAGTTTGAATACAATTAGTACAACTGATATGCAAAGAAATGCTCTGTCAGGGAATGTCACTGTCATTGAGCACTGTTCCCAGGCTGCCTTCAATTTTCTGTCTGGCTCAGAAAATTCTAATAACAGGTCAGAATTCAAATGCAAAAATTGAACCGAAGTGCATAACTCCTCCCCACCCTCTATTTCAATTTTCATTTGCTGTGTTGTGCTTGACATAATTTTTTGGTTAGCAGGAAGTTATTCTAAATTGGCCATTTTCTGGTTTACTTAACTCTTCCTCTCTAGTTATTGTTAGATGAAACTAACAGTTTTTGCTGACATTTCTTTTACAACTTTGTCTTTTGATTATTTTTTAAAATAACCACTAAGAAACCACACAGAGAACAAAAGACAAGCAGAGGCAGAAATAATTACTGTCTGTAAAACACCACTGAGAATCTCCTCACTGTAATGCCCACCCATACCTTGTGATCAAGCCTTTTCCCACTCTTTCTTTATTGCAATGCCCCAAAGGTTGCTTTTGGTGCTCATATTTTTTCCCCCCCACATTTTCCCTCTCAGTACATGATACATTTAAGGATCTTGTACCTCTGTGCTAACTCCTCCAGAGGCTTTTTTCTATTTCAAAGGACACCTTTTTACTGTCTTCCTGTTATTTTTCAACAGGTCCCAGATTCCTGCTGGCCCTATGCATGTGCAAAACCTTTGAGTGCGATTACAAACTTCTAGATCTGCAGGCTGGGGAATAGTATTCTAGGGAGCAAA
The DNA here is from genome assembly GCF_025592945.1 of Manacus candei. Taxonomy (NCBI): domain Eukaryota; kingdom Metazoa; phylum Chordata; class Aves; order Passeriformes; family Pipridae; genus Manacus; species Manacus candei. The sequence goes on along the minus strand of NW_026138111.1, from coordinate 254,665 downwards.
AGTGCCCTCAGGAAACTGGGTCAGGGATGGGTCAAAGGGAAGGTGAAGTGCCTGTTCTCAGAGTTAGGGTCTTTTATGATCCAACGAAGAAGGCATGGTGGAATGCTGCTGTGATGGTTGGTAACTAACTACTGGATTTAAGGAAATGGGTGATCAACACTCAGGTCTCTTAGCCTGACCTATCTGGGACCTGCCTTTGGGCTAGAGTGTCATTGAGTGACTAAAAGATAGCAGTGTCAGAGGACAAACCACGAGCTTTTGTGAATTCCTTTCTCCACCTTTGCTAAAAAGCATCTTTTTCTATATATGGTGCTGTCCCCCATGACCCAGAGCCCCCAGGAGGTTCAGAAAGGGGCTGACTTGCAATTTCTTCAGCACTTGTGACTCTGCTGCCCTTGCAGATGGGATGGGAACAGCAATGGCTACCTTTCCTGTCAGCCCCATGGGGGCTTTGCTGATCTACCCGGGCTGAGAGTGCAGCTCAGCTGCCTGTCAGCCAGGCTGCTGACCCTCCTGGCAGCCTTCTCTCCTCCTGCCTTGGCGCTGCCTTACATAACCATTGAGAAACCTGAACTTGTCACTTCCCATCTCCTCCCTCTTCCTACCACTGTGAGCAAAGACATTTCCTCCTATGTGACTCAAGCCCACAAGTTTACCAGGGCCTATAAATCCATCTTATGATCAGCTTGTTGCTAAATTACAGACTTTGGCCCCTTAGCCAGAATCCTGCTTCATGTATGGACTAAATTACCTCTTTTTAGGGAGTAACATCACAATGCAGTGACTGACCCCACTTTAATTCGCCTCTTGCTATGCTGAGGCAAGTCTGTGTGCAGGCATCTTTAGCTGAAGAGAAATCACCCTTCTTACTTTTAACATAACTTGTAATAATTAATGGGTTTTTTTCAATACTGACTTCTACCAAAAAATGTGATGACAACTAACTGTATTTCAGCCCATATCCCTGCATACAACCATCCTGAGGACCATTCCTTTTCTGTTTCCACTCATCAAAAATCTTCTCTCATAATTTTCATCTTCACAAATCTCTTGAATTTTCTTTGCTCTGGAAGTTTAAAGTTCACTTCGTGTTCACTGTGACCATTATCTCCTTTTTGCTTGAAAGCCCCATATGTGCAGCAAACCACACGGCAAGCGGAGGGAGCAGTTATTGTACTGTACTTGCCATCTAATTAGGAAACACTGCAGAGCACTGTCTAAAATTTCAATTAATTCACTAAAATATAGATCTTTTGGCTGTGAAGGTAACACTAAACACGTGAATACAATGTCTTCCTAAAATTACTGGCTTCTTGAAACAAGAAGACTCAGAGGTAAGTAAATTGTCCAAATCATTTCAGTGTAAATGTAGCTCAAAGCTGATACTTTCACTTAAACTATTGCTAACCATACCACATCATTTTAGTGGGATGATAGAACTGATGCTTTGTAAGTGGATGTAATGGCAGATAACAAGTCATGGTCTAGGGAAAACAGCTGCCACGAAAATCTGCAGAAGCCAGGGAATGAGATAATCCTTCTCCCCAGAATAAAGAAAATTGTTTCACCTTTCTCAAGACAGGATAGAAAATTCATCTTTTCCTCAATATTAAATTTTTCAGTAAGCTCTAGATGTGTGAAATACACATCCTCTATGCCAAAAGTCCCAGCTGTCCACTAATCACTTGCCAATATCTCCTTTTTAAATATGATGACATACTCATATGGAAAGTGCTAAAAAGTACAGTATAATATGATACACCCATATCACATATATACTTATGTGCTATATGCTAATTCTAATGAAACAATTAAGTTCTCACCTCTCTTTTCTGTCTTTCTATAACCCTTATTTCTATGTTTCACCAGATCAGTGAAATTTGAACTAAATCAGGTTACTAACCCTAAATACATATAAGCCACTCATTCCTTTATAATATTTAATCCAAATATTTTTATTCATGAGCTATTGGCAAATTTGATTACAGCAAGATGAAATTCTCAAATTCAGTTTTCTGGTTCAGATAAAGGACTCTAAACTAGTTGTCCACAGAGAAAAAAAGCACCAGAATTATTTTTTTTAATTATGTATTCTTCCTTATATTTGAGCATAGTGTTTGAGAAAGAAACCTTCTAGTTCTCCCTTATTCATCATTCACTCAGTGACAGGTAAGTAAATTAAGAGCAAAGTTATATCCATAAACTGATTTTCTCAATAAAATTATAGGTCTTGATGCCTCTTTATCAGGTGAGTCCTTCAAGTAAGTAAATGGTATAGCATGAATTAGTTTTGAAACAATTATTCTCACAAATATTAAATACTAAAAGGTGAGTTTATAGAAGTCATATCTTCATCTTTAAAATAACTTCACTAATTAACATAAGTAATTCTGCGTGTTCTGAATGTTGTCTTATTTTTGTATAATCCATTATTATATAGTAAGGGGCCAAGAGGCTTTTGCTGGTGGATTGTTATGAATCAAAATATCTTATTAACAATGTTCTTATTTTCAGGACTATCACCTAAAATCAGAAAGAAATTTTTCTTTCTTTTTAAAGAAGAATATAATTATTCCTTAAATGAATTCTCAATCTTTTTGATAGACTTTGATATGTATGCTAATTTCCTTGTAGATAATTCAAAACCTGCAGATCAATTTGTTTAAATGCAACAACCACTCCAGCCTAGGACAAAGAAAATATGATTGCTTTAAATCTCATATATGCAGCTTCCCATGGGAGTGGAATACAGATGAGCTGCAAATGAAACACTCTCATCACCACACTGCCCAGAGCAATTTTCCACTATGCCCCCTCCCCTCAGGACATATTTTACTCCACCTTTACTATGTTTATAACATGATTTACATGTTAATGAGAAGTGACAGGGACTAAGTAATTAGGAAGCAAGACTGTAGCTTGTCACGCATTTTAAATACTGTACACTGCAATTCTGAAATAAATATTCAGCTCCTTTCCTCATTTTCTTCTTAATTAGAAAACACAATCAATTTAGTCTTTATAACTCCAATATACCTTCTAAAGGTAAATAACCGAAAAGAAATGCATTGTTACAATAAGGATGACTGATCAGCCCCTGTCCTATTATATTTGGTCATTTTTCTTATTATATTCTGTTAATTAATTTTGGACAAAACAGTATGAGCAACATAAAACCTAGAGAAGAAACAGTCCTTTCTCTGAGGCTGTGACCACAACTCTGCAAAGCCACAATGGTTTGCACTGGATGGATTTACAGTATGCATGTGCAGCTCCGTGTCTTACCTGGATAATTTTGTGCGTAAGAACTTTGTGCTATGACAGCAGAAAACATCTTTACCATGGGGCTATTGAGACCCTACAATAAGGTCTGAAGATATCTGTGTTTGGACAGAATGGCTTTCTGATTATGCATAGGAAGAAAAGTGAAGAAATTCAGGACAGCTGACAAGTCTTGGGTATAAAAGGCAGGGAGTGGGAAATGCCTACCAGTACAGTCATTTCCATGATAGGCTTGTAAGTGGTGCCAATCAACCACAACCTCTTTCACCTCCTCCATCTCCTTCCACACCCCTCCTCCACATGCAGTGAGTTAGCTCTTTCCAAGTTTTTCTTACATGGTGCTCTTTGTAAGGTCAGGACCTCAGAAAATAATGCTTACCATTTCAATACTAATTGTCTATGGTGCTGAGTGAATTAAGTTTTAGAATACATTTCTGATCTATGAACATATTACCATTCTAATTATTCAGGTCAGGAAAAAAAGCAGAGCAAAAAAAGTAACTTGCTTCAAAGTATTCTAATGGAAAAAAAAAATCATTCTCCTTGCAGATCTTCACAGTTCTTTGTGCCAAATATATAACAAAGTTTAAAGACCTCTGAAGCTATATCTGTTGGGTTTACATTACCATTCTATGCATTTTGCTTTCAAATATTTAAATGCTTGAGGTATGTCATAGCAATGTAGTGCCTTTTTAGTAAGATACTGAAGGAAACAGGATGCATACTTACTAATCTGTATTTCACTGCTAAAAACATTTGTAATGAGTGCACACATAATGGAGATTTCCAGGTAAAGAAGTGACCACAGAGGAGCTGGCAACTATTAGTTATGTGATGACAGGTATAGTACCAGTTCTCTGAACAAGAAATACTTTCCATCAGCCTTTTTTACAGTTCATGGCTGCCTGATAAACTATGTTCATCCACAGAACTTTTACGTTTTCAGATGTGTGCTACTTTTGCCTGGGATACAGTTAATTTCCTTCACAGTAGCTGGTATGGGCTATGATTTGGATTTGTGCTCGAAACAGTGTTGATAATTCAGGGATATTTTAGTTATTGCTGAGCAGAGTTCACACACAGTCAAGGTCTTTCCTGCTCCACATCCCAGCCCATCAGCAATTAGACAGGGGGTGCACAAGGAGCTGACCCCAGCTGACCATACAGCATCATGCTCAGTATATAAAGCTGGGGGAAGGAGGAAAAAGCAGGGGGCTTTCAGCATGATGATGTTTGTCTTCCCAAGTCACCTCTATGCACGATAGAGCCCTGCTTTCCTGGGGATGGCTGAACACCTGCCTGCCCTTAGGAAGTGGTAAATGAATTCCTTGTCTTGCTTTGCTTGTGTGCACAGGAATTTTGCTTTACCTACTAAACTGTCTTTAACCCAACCCACGAGTTTTGTCACTTTTGGTCTGCTGATTCTCTCCCCCTCCAGGGGCGGCGAGTGAGCGGCTGTATGCAGCTCAGTTACCAGCTGGGGTTAAACCATGACAAGATGCTTACACATTACTAAGAAATCTAAGCATTCTCTAGGGGCATATTATGCTATAATTGCTATACATGCGAGGTCTTTACAACCATTACCATGAAAAGGATCTTGTTGATACAGGATTTGAGAACTAATCATGCATATGCTATAAAGATTGAAGTGTAAGTAGATTTTACCCAAATTGAAGTGCTAAGACACTACAATTATATATGCAAAAGGCCCCCCAAACTACTCTAAATAGTTTACTTTTGTGTCTCTTTCAAAAAAAAAAAAATGTTCATAACTTTTCTCTCAGTAAGACAACTTATACTCTATTTATCATCACACATTTGAATGCCCAATCATACAAATATTTAAATATGAACATAAATGTCAATCTCAGAGATACCCAAAGACAAACATAACATGGTAGTGATTAATTGCTTTTTGTTAGCAATTTTCATGGGAATACAATCTAAATATCTCAGCTTGAAGTACTTGTCTTCCTCATTTATAAAATATGCAAAATAGTTAATTAAAAAGGAACAGTCAAGCTATTTCCAGTTCCATATTACCTATACCGAATATATATGGAAATAAAGAGCCAGAACCTAACACTGAAATTAACTGGCAAGTACAGAACTTCCTTGTAATTCCCTCAGAACTCAGCTAGCCAGATAAGGATAAATTGCAGTCTGTCTAGCCATTGAATATAAAAAGATAAAAGATGAATTATTCCTTTGAACTCATTTTTGACAGGTGAAATGCTGGCAGTATTGTGAGACAGACTTTCTCTTCTTATTTAAAAAATAATTAATAAGCCAACTTGACCATCTGTTTACATATTGTATTGCTACTATGGTATCTGCAGGAGTGTAAAACATATGATAAAAAAATGGTCCTCATAATAGTCTGTTTAGTAAATTAGTTTTTTACGAATGAAGAAAGAAGAGTTTGAAATGCAGAGCTTGTAATGGGGCAAAATAAGATAGTTCTGGAAGCTGAATCAGGTATACTCAAAAAAGAAAGGTGGATTTACTCAGCATCAGTGAAGGAGCATTTCTATAAATTAACCCAAGGCCTATGTCTCATAATTCACTTGACAGTTTATCAGCCCTGAAAATGAATTCAGGCAATATAGATGAAGGATGGAAGCAGTGGCTTCAAAGCCCTGTGAGGTAGCTCAGAAATATTCCCTGAGCTTAAGCTTTTTGTGTTCTAAAGGTTAATGGTCCCCAATCATGCCTTCCACTGGGTTTTATTAGTGTAAAAACCAGCCTGCAAGATACTCTGGGTGCAGCATAAGAAAGGTAAATAGCATGAAAGATAGCTTGATTTGAAAACAACTATCTTATGTTTGGCTAAGGGAGCACAGGTTTATGAGTCTTCAAAGCTACTGTGAGGAACAACCAGGACCGTAGGAAAAATCACACTTTGCATACGAGCTTTTACCACAGTTTGCTAGGTCCTGTCACTAAGTGATTATTTTTGGAACAAGACTTTTTGAACATGCACTACATATGAATGTGTCTTTTAACCACTCCTTAGTGCTGACAAAATCTGGCATATGATAATGTACAATTAGTTAAAATTATTTTCAAATATGATGCTTAGGCCTGATCCTCTCTGCAGACATCTGCAGTTTAGGAGTCAGAGATCACAAACCTATCTTTCGTGAGTGGAATAGCTACATGCACAAAGAACAATTTTTTTGGCAATGTGGTTTTTCATGTACACAAAAAGTCCAAAAGAGGATTCTTTAATTCATGTATTTTCATCATTAAAGGGACAGATCTCATTTTTGTGAGATAAAATTCTGTCAGTAAAAGATAGGTTTACTAACTGCAAGCAAAGATGACAGAACGTTCCTATTATCTTTTTTTCTTTAGTTCCCATTAGGGTATGAGAAAGACTGTTTCAAGCAGGAAATACAGACTGTTAAGCCTCATAAACATGAGAATGATAGTAGGCAACATGACTTTGGTGGATACATAAAATTCTTAAATATTTATTCTAATGACCTGGATTTTCAACTTCTATTTTACTTTTTTTTCTGGCTCTCAGGAAGTGGTGCTCTTTTTGCATAAGTTCCTACTCTACAGCAAAATTCTGGTTAGAATTTCATATGATTAGGGCAGTCTTTATTCCTGCTCCAAATGGCTTTATAGCATTGTTATGCCCTATTAAACTGCCTTATGCCATACTGAGAGAGTGAATGAAATGATCCCTGGCTGTGGGTGAAAAGATGTAATACTGTAATCGTATTGCATCGTGAGTGTCACTGCATGGTTCTGTCATATAAAAGTTATAAAAGTTACTGCACTTAATCTGTTTAGTTATTGTTCCTGGCACAGTACTTCTCTCCAAGCTTGGGGAAAAGTTCCCTGACTTCATTGCTGTGCAAAAAACTGTACTGGAGGTAGCTGTTGTGAGAATCAAAGATGATCACTTGTTCCCTTGGTCTTCCAGCTCCACTGAAGCTTCTTTCATCAGGAAAAACTCATTCTGAGAGTCAGATTGAACTGAGACCCCAGAAGGACTGCTGGGGAAAGAGAAAACGTAAAGAAATCTCAACAAATTAGAATTATGCCTAGACTCACCACTACTCTTTTTTTACTGCACTAAAATGATTTACAGGTTCCTCACTATCTTTTACCTTTCTTTGGAAAGGCAGTAGAAGTACTGCCAATATCATAAGAAGCTCTTAGCTTTCAGTTCAGCTTCACGTGTTTTCTATTATCTAAAATGCAAAGAATGTCAAGGGAATGGCAGGCTTTCCTTGCATTTTAGATAGGTGAAAAAGTTTGTGTACCTTAACCTTTCTGAAATGTACCGAGGCTTAGTATTGCTGTAACAGGGAAAGTGTTGGATTCTTTAATTTTAATCAGGGTTTCTATTTTAAAAAAACACTCCTAGAATCTTCCTGATAACAAAATGGATGAAAAAACCCAACACTGTGAAGTAGCACTTAAAATATATATACCCATCTTCCTTCTTATAAATTTAAACTCCTGGCCTAGGTCCTAGAGCATGCACATCTCAGAGAAGGGTTGAACACTTCTTCAGCAAAGTAATAGGCCTGCCACTTCTGAATTTTTAATCCAGTTAAATTTGATCATCTGATAATCTCCATAATGTCTTATGATACGAATTTTTACTATATTTTTCAGACTTCATACCCTAAATAAATACTAGTAATTTCACAGTAGACAACAGAGGTTATAGCTTGAGGATGTTTTTCTTCCTGCTGTAAAAACATGTTATGTAAATGATTAGAGAGCATTACAATGGTTCTATTTTCTTTCAAAATGAGAACAAACATATTGAAGTAACACAAAGCTGATGAGATGATTCACTTACTCTCCTAAAACAGAATAAACAAAATTCAAAGAGATTAATACTTACAATATGTCATAAATGAAAAGAGATCTGCAATTTCTCTCTAACTTTATTGGAAATAAAAAAAAAGTGCAATACTTTTCAAGTACTAAAATAGTGTTTATCTTTTCACTTCTTTACAAATACTGCTACTAGTTATTTAGTCATAGACTTTTTGTATGGCCCAAGGGAACCATTGTGATTTGCCAGTCTGACCTCCTCTATAATCTTTTCAACAAATTTTCCATCCTAGGAAGAATGTGCACAGAATTACGCAGAACCAAATATAACAAGTTTGGTTGGGGTTTTTTTTAAGCTTCTTTAATATCCAAGATATTTCAAAGCACTTTACATAGTAATAAATCAAAAGCTGATCAAGCAAACAGTTTACAGAAAAAATTCACCACTGCTCCAGCAGACCACCAGTGGAAGTGGAAGTGATTTGGTATCTCAGAGAGAGATGATATGGAACTTTAAAAAGAAGAGAGATGAACTTCTTAACTAAATGTAAAATTAAGCATTCCTCCAACATATTTTATAGCCTTGCAGAAAACACATTCAATACATATTTGTCCCTAATTTGATTTTTATAATACTCAATACTTTTTACAGAACACTTTAAGTGACTGAAAGAGAAGAAATTTTAATTTTTTAATACCACGAAGAATATAAGTGCACACTGGAATGACCAACGAGAAATATGAGAGCAATGAATTTTGAAGTATACTGCAAACTATCTAGAAGAAAATAATATTATTCATAGAGATAGAGAAAATGGCATAGAACTGCATTAACATGTGAGAATATGCAGCATTATTTCTAAAGTAATAAAAAACATTTAGATATGTAATTCTCTGATTACTTGCCATATTGAAATCAACATTTGCATAGTGCAAAAATATATAAATGCGACGCCTTCTTTATTATTTTTTTATTTTATTACTTTTTCAACCTTTTACAAGAAAGATTTTTTTCAAGTTAAAAGAGCAGATATGAATTATAGGATATATATTTTATGCCTAAATCTCTTACAAACTCTTAATTTATCTTAATTCAGCAGTATTTTAGATGTTAACCTCTAGCACAGAACTAACCTAAGCCATTTCTAATTGGCTTACAGACTGCTGCTGTGTTTGACTTGGCCACCATCATCCAGGAATGCAAACGGAACCTCGGACCAGCATAAGCCTTCTACATAATCTCACTTGATGCACCAGTACTCAGAGTTCCAGCTAGTCCCTAAAGGTACCCTTTGCCTTCTCAGCCCTGTGCAGTACACACAAGTGCACCTCCCTCCATGCTCACTGGGAGATGTCTGAATAAAGTGCAATGTTCAATATTTATCTACAGGATAAACCATTATTTTCCTTTCTTTAACATAAGTGCAAAAATGTATGATCATTACCAAAACCATCCAGATCTGCACAGAACAACCTGAAAGCTCAGCTGATATATTGGACAAAGCATCTTGAAAATTCTTTATTATTTCCACTACTGATGTAGGTACAGCTACTGAATAAGGAAAGCTCCAGGCAGTAGGAAAATGCATGCCTTTCACAGGGCGATATGATAGATTCATCTGACCTTTTCAAAGGTGTGGCCCATACAGGATTTCACACAGTAAATCCTGTATCAATCGTGTCTCCTTGACTAGAGAATATTCCTTAGAAAAATATGAAAGGAATGATTTGCTTTAAGAAACCTGAACACAGGTGTCTACACTTAAGCCAGGTGCTTTAAGTACCATTATGTTCAATAGAAATCAATTCAACACAGTAAAAGACTATAGAAATAGAGTCTGAACAATCAAGTGAACAATCCACTGCCCTTCTTCAGAGAGAGCTGCAGTGCTATCTACTCTCCTTCGTCTTCTTTTGGATCTTGCTACATCCAGTCCCCAGCTGTAGCTTTGATTATGTCTTTGTCTTTTAAAGTAAAAAGTTTCCACTCTCAGAAACTACTTTGTCCATAGGTACCTCTTTCTTAAATACTTCCTTGCATGATCAAGTTAGCTCTTAATTTTTCTCTTTTTTTTTTTTTTTCTTGTACTATATATGTTCAGATTTGGATTCTGTGTCAGCTTTTCCAGAATTAGAATCAGTCTTATTCTACTGTTATTTTCTGAACACTTTCCAAATATGCAGGTTTTACTGAAGAGAATATATCTCTTACTTCTGTCATGAAACTTCTCTTGTACTACTGAAAGCTCAAAATTATGCTTTCCAAGTAACTCCAGCTGACAACTACTATAGGCTGTGAAAAATGCAGTGGCATAAGGAAGCATAGTTAACTCTTCTATTTTGGTTCAGGTAGGTTACAAACCTCATTAAACTCTTTTTTATTTTCATATTAAAATCATAGTCTAAGAAAGCAAAAGGACACATATATGTTTAACTTTATTTATATGGTTAATTTCAACAATCTCAAAACAGGCACTCATGCCCTAACCCCAGCAGGTACACAGACCTATGGTAAGGATATAGTTTTGAATCACAGAATCAAAACAAAACTAAATTGTATTCTCAGTATTTAATATTTAATTGCTTACATATATGTTTAGGAGTATTGAGTATAAACTAAAACCTTCTGGCACTGAATATTTAGGCTAAACAAATTCAGTTAGGCCCTTCCATAAAAGACAGAATATTTAAATTCCCAAATAATCACTAGTCAATTACAAACAGAATGGACTATTGCTCAGATTGAGTGAACTAGGTCAGATGTGCAATTGCTCTGCTGGCAGGTTTCTTTCCACTACTGAATTTTCATGAAGAAACAAAACTGAAAAGAGTAAGAAAGGAAAGAGATTTTCATTGATAGAGCTTAAGCTGTAAATTTTTGAAAGTTTCACTTCTTTGAGCTGAAGAATGAAAAAAAAAAAAACCAAACCCCCCTTTCAAATATCTAATGGAATTATTTAGTTAGTATGGAAAATAAATAATTCATGCAATCTGTTCATTTGGCTTGAACACAAACACATGAAAGGTAATAAAGTATAATACTTGAAGAGGTTACCAACAGAAAACCATGAAACAATGCTAAATCAAGTTATGTCAAAAGAGCACAAATCTTATAAAAAATCCTTTTTAAAATATGGCTAATATTTCAAGGAAAGCTCTTTTAAAGTTCTTATGGGTCAGATGATTCCTTTTTTAATTAGAGGAAGAAACGCAAAATTCAAGATAGCAAATAATGTTCGTGCTTGAATGCTATATTGCATATCACTTGCATTTCTATTTTCTTGCAATTTTCAATCCAAGACTTTGCAACTGAAAGCTAAAAGGTGAAAACAACTTGTAAATATATTTATTTCCTTTAAAGCAAAGCATGACTTAATGAAACATCTATGCTATTTCTACTTAAGATATGGTAAAGTGTTCTGCCATCAATATTATCATTTTGTAAGTGAATCCACCAAAAGCAGTAGGACAGCAGCAGCTCAGAAGACTATATGCTATGCATATTCTCATTGGCCTAGTAATAACACATGTTTGATAGCCACATGCCTCTTACTAACTACATATGAACATAGATTTTGTTTGATGACACTCTTGTGAAACAAAGTAGGTCAGTCAAAAGAGAGGTAAACATTTTGTAAAAAATTTGCTTTGACTTCATGGAATCAAAAATATTTTCTTTGAGGGTACCAATAAGACCATGCTATGTATGCTGAAAAATATGATGCTGAAAAATAATCCCCTCTAAAATGATGAAAGGAGAAAAATAGAAAACTGAGAAAGACTGAACATTCACATGAATGTCTGCTGGCTCTCAAAAAGGGTAGAATGTTGCTGCGGGTATTTTCATCCTCCTCATCCATCAAATTCAGCAAGTATGTCTAATCAGATCTCTCTGCTTTCTGATGGTAGAGTGGCTATACAACGTTTGACTAAATATATGTCATTGAGATATCCTGACTAGTCTTTTCATCTAAGTTGAACTGAGCCATTTTGCTCATGAGACTTCTATCATCTGGTCACATAAAGTACTGCTATGGTATTATCCTATCAGCTCAGTGGGCACAGGTAATTTGACAGCTTTAATGAGTTACATACACACAGTCCTGAGAATTCAGTAGAATTTCTATTCTAATTCATGCAAAGAAAAGGTCAGTTTGCATATTCAGTTTCATTGCTGTATAAAAAGTGTATAATGCATAATGACTAAAGGCCAATTCCTTCAATCATTAAACACACAGCACTCATGGCGTTAATGCCCCGGTTAAAAATATATATTTATGGATATTTTTCTATGGCATTTATTTCCCAATAACCAACTTGTCAATAGAAACATTGAACAGCTTCTTACACTTTTTCTCTAAGTGCTTATTATTTAAAGTTAATAGGCCTTGCTTTAATAAAAACAGATTTTGTGTTCAGTGGGGCAACAACATAATTCTTGGAGAGCTGAAAGTACAGAATTCTCAGGGACAGGGAATATACTCATATCGAGGAAAAAATATATTTCTCAATATATTTTCTCATGCTGTACCTCAGTAGTTTTGAAAAAGTGCAATTCTTCTCCTTTATTATATTTTTGTCATATTTTTTGTCACAAAATATGTCAGAGAGAACGCAGTGGAATGTTCTGATTTTGAAAACATGAAAAAAAAGTTGATGATGTATTCTCATTCATAAGTGGACCTTTATTCTCCAAACAGTAAATTATTCAATGGTATCATTGACAGAATCTCTGATGATTTTAGAAAGTATTGATGCATGTTACCAGACAACTGCTAATTTATTTGGTGGATTTCAAACCACTACAGAACAGAATGACAAATGGAAATGACCCAGTGGTGGAAAAAAATGTTTGCACACACAGCCCCAGCAGATGGGACCAGAAGCAAATACTGCACAACCACACAGGTATGTAGGCAGCTTTTGCAGGAGCTCTTTCAGTGTATTTGGACATAAGTTGATAATATTAACACCCTAGCCCTATGTTTTCTAAACATTCGACTCTTGTATCAAAATCCTCCAAGCTGTGAAATATTTTTAAAGTTAACAGTGTGCAAGGAAGACATTCAGAACTGAGTTCTATGAGAAGAACTTTCTAGTAAATGTTCAAAATGTTCTAGCAGCAGTTCAAAAGCAAAACAAGATTGTGAAAAGCAAGTGTTCTAAAACACAGTAAAAAAGAGACATGTTTTTAAATCCGTAATGACTTATCAACTAAACCTGTATTCATTGTCCTCTCCACAGGTTTTTGAAAAGGGAAAATGTCACTATAAACTGACCTTTTCCTGAAGCATTTGCTAAAACTTTACAAATGTCAAAACAGCAGTTCAAAATGAAGACAGCATCATCAGGAAGAAAAACTCCAAGGGTAGCTGTGCATGTAATTTAACAAAGTAACTCAAGGTATAAACTGCTTTTACTTTGACTTGTAAGATCCCCATCAAACCAGTAGTCTTCTAGATATATGTGAGAGCAAAATGTATTTTTCCAACTTGCAATGTTCAACAGCTTCCCTGGCATCAAACGCTGTTTAAAAAAAAAATAAATGAGGAAAGCAAACTAATAAGATTTAATTGTCACTGAATAATATGCAGTACCAAATAACATGATGAAATTGCAGGGCAATCAGTCAATAGTACACATTATTCAGGTCTTTTTTCTCCTTTTTCATCTTTTATTGTATCACAGTCAGTATTAATACATTTCTCTGTCACCACAGTAAATGAATCCTCATTTTGTTTTTGAATGGGTATTCACCGTGCATCAGGAACACTTGTTAGTTGAACTGGAAGACTGAGAGAAGCAAAAATGTGTAGAAGTGCTACCTAATTTTTTATCCAATCTTATTTTCTAAAAATTGCATGACCCTAGGATGATAACTGAGATGACAGGTTTCTTTTATTTAACTATCAAAATGTCAAGGGGCTAGAATGGAGAACAATATAACTGTATTTGAACCTAACAAAAATGCCATTGCCTTTGGGATTACTGGGTAACTTTGAAAAAGAACTGTCATGAGAGATTCTTACAAATGTCTGTGATTGAATGAATCAAACAAAAAGCCACAATGTTAATCCTAACCTCAATCTTCTGAATACTTGTCCATCTCCTGCCTTTCAAGTTTGCTGTCACATGCATGAGCCTCACCAGACATTACAACCGTGCATTATTCTGAGTTATTGCAGAAAATAAACCCACCTGACTTCATTTAGGAAAGCCTCTAAAATCGCTGAGGTTAATCAATTCACTTAAAATGCAGGAATAAACAGTATAAATGAAAGCCAAACAACCAGTGTCAGTGACTGAAGCTCGCAGACATGGCAGCACATTGCACAGTAGTCTCAGAGTTACTACCTCTAAGTAGAAGCACGTCTATGCAAATTATTTTGTGCAGTGAGTTTGTGGAAGGTATTTAAGAGCATTTATTCCAATATCATTCTAAAATATTGATTTACTACAAAGCTGTAACTAGTAAAGTAAAATACCCAGTACCTAGAACAACAATGAACCATATGGTTCCTTTCCAACTTGAGATGTTCTATGATATTCTACTTTATTAGTGCAGATTTTTGAGGACCATTGCAGGAAAAAGTAGGTATTCACAGGATAGCAGTGAAGATTTTGTGACTGGTGGATGCACAGGTTTGACTACTGAGATTTTTCCTGATGATTCTAAGAAAGAATATACTTTCTACAAAGCATTTGTAGATCCCATCATTTTCCTCATGAACCTTTTTACTTGGGCCTAACACTTTAGACCAAAATACTGACCTGCAGCCAAACTTCCTGAAGTTGCTGTGTTGAAAACATGTTGCAGGAAGCCAAGTTAACAGAGATCATGAAATAAAATAATTTCTTATTATGGAAATTTATAGAGAGTAGATTGATAAAATACAGACTGATGGGGACTGATAAATCCTCACAGTATAACATAAAGAAAGATATCCAAGCTGGTAAATGAATCCATTCTATTAGAAAAATCCTTATAGAAAAGTGAGGCACTGGAAATCTGCAGAGCATCAGACTGAGTTGGATAATCAAGAAACACATTGGATGTTATATCCTCTTTGAAGAATTATGCCTGCTGCTCAGCTTTATGGCTGTCTAGAAGACATTAAAGTGCATTTAGCTGGAAGTGAAACAACATTTTTCAGTGTTCAAATGTGGCAGTTTTGAGTGTGAGACAGAATACAATTTAGGAACCTCTGAAACACTCGTTGACATAATAGCAGCGATCCATCCTCCCTAAAGCAGCAGCTGATGCCTTGGTTTTCTCCTCCATTTAACCAGCAAAGTGATGAGCTCTTTTTAAGCCCTGGTTTTGCCACAACTAGCTTTTCCAGTCTTGACTCCTAAGATTTTTTGGAGACTCACCTGTTCTGCACAATGCTTCGTCTCCTTAATTCATGCGTTAAAAAGCATTTCCTCTGCCTCGTAAACAAAGTGGGAGTTTGTTTCCATAGAAACAACAAAAAACCTGGAGCTGTTTCTGTTTCCACAAGTGTGAGGCTCTGGTTTGCTTCCTTAGGAAAAGTATAAGGATCCCACAACATGCCCTCTGTGGAGGGGATACAAGACCAGCCCTTGCCCAGATCAAGTCTAATTCTCTCAACTCTTATTTGAATCATAAACTGACCTCGCTACTCTTCTGTTTATTAGGATGTAAGCAACAAATGGGATATTTTGGAACTACACTGTTACTCCCCCATCACCATAATACAGCTTTTGGTTCCAACTAAAATTTTAATATCATTGCATGCTATTCAGAACTGGACCCTTTCACATTATTTCTTTAGCCAAGTAATAAAATTATTCAACTATACTAAAATTCAGCACAAAAGCATGTCAAAACAATCAGGTTACCATATAATATAGAAGCTGACCTAAATAGAAGAAATAGTAATTTTTTTATAGAACTGTTTACTTTTCATTTTCTTTTCCCTTTTGCTGCCCATACTATACATATCAAATATTAATTTCTGTTTTCTGCAGCTTCTCTAGTAATTCAGTACAGCAAACTCTAAATACTTTAACTCCTTTGAGTCCTCAACAGTAAGCACTTATTTCACATAGTTATTTCCTAAAGACTACAAGACTCAAGTTCTTCATTTAAGTCCCTGATAGGTTTGGTATTTAGCGACTAGTAAAACCTTTTCTTTTTCCCCTTTTCTTTTTTTTTCAAATGACCATCAACTCCTTATTTTGGAACTTCTGCCTATGACCAAAGTTCTGTCTTCTTTCCTGCCCTTTCCCATATGCACTCAATATGTGTGCACCTTGTGTCATAACATAATTGTTTGTACAACTACATTATTCTGACAGTTGCATTTATTAGAAATACAGACACTCTGTGTCTTCATCAGCAAGTGACATGTGAAAAAGTAAAAAGAAAAGGGAAATCCTTAAGACTTTGAAAATAAGTATTACAGTACAGTTTGCAAAGTCCATATTTTTCTTTGATTTTCATAAAATAGCTATTTTGATAATGAGCATTATGTTTATTGTCAAAACGTGCAAGAGCATCATCGTTCCCGATCACATACCTTTCCTTGTTAACTCTTCAGTTGTTTTTAACATCATTCTCTCTTTAGTTTTTGTGTTTTCCTTACAATCAATACTCTTTCATTTGTAGTCACTGGTACTGTAACGTATCTGAGTTCATTGTAATGTCTGTCCTGTTGAGGTGTGTTTTTCTGAAAGTTTGCACTATTACTCAGTTGAGTGGTTTCACTGACTTCAGAAGGCAAAGAGAATAGGGGTGATTATTAAGTACTCAACAGAAACCCCGGTGCAGAAAATCACTCCACATCACTGCTTTCTGCCTTGTCCCCTTTCATAATTTTAGAATATTTCTTGAACTTTTATGAGCTGTCTTTGTTATGCTCTTTACAGAGGGGGGGGGGGAAGGTAGTCTGAAACAAAAAAGCAAGTCACACCTCAACATTTCTAAGCCTCAGAATTTGCACTGAGATTCAGGGATAGAAATGGGACATGCAGAGAAAGGGTTCTGCTCTTTTAGGGCTCAAATGAATAAAAAAGATACTAAAATCAAAATCTCTTAGTTGATGCACATGTACTTTGAGTCAGTGTACACAACTAGCCTTTACTAAGTTGTAAATCTTGGTAAACCAGAGGCTTCCCAGAGACATTCCTGGTCACACAATTCATCACTTTGGTTGACTTAAGGTCCCTCATGAAATACAACAAAATCTCTTGTCTCAAGACTTCATATATCATTTATTATAAAAAATAATAATAAAAAAAAGAGTTGACATCACCTTGAGCAGATTTTCTAACTAGACAGGAGCACAAAAACTAGAAAACTTACCTGCCTATCAGCATTACATAGCTTTTACTTTGAAACAACACAGCATAAAATAATCTTCTGCTCCAAAAAGTAGAAAATATTTTATGTGCTACAGATTCTAATCTTACTGGATGCAATGTATGAGAATGTAGTTTGAAAGTATATCATGATGTGCATAACATCCAGAGACAAATGCTTCCTCATAGCAACTAGTGCTCTCAGGAATAAAGAATGGGATCAAATCACAAACAGTGGCATCATCAGTAAAAAATCATGAAAAAAATCCTGGGAGGAGTTTCCTGTTCATTTTTTTTCTGAATCATGGAAATTAAATAGTTGGGTTTTTTCCCCAAATATCTGATTTCTCAGTTGCCTTCATCCAATCTGTCTAAAATGAACTCCCTATGTTTACAAAAGCTCACACTCTGTGTCAGTGAGACCATGTTAACATTCACTTTTGAGATAATCCTTTAATGTCCACTGATAGTCAATGGAATAAGGACCTCTACAATACATTTTTAATAACCAGAGCCTAAAGTGACCTAGTATTTGTGTTGGTGGCCACATCATAGGCATTGGAAATTCAGTAAGATAAATTCCACTGCATAATTTATGACTGTACTGTTACAGGTAGTAAGACCAGGAGATAAGAATGTAATCGAGGTCACAGAAGGACAGGTTGTGTGAGAGTTTAGGACACGGACCTAGGAATGGCAAAATACTACTTCAGCTTCCTGTTATGCTCTTTCATGGTCTTGACCAAGTTACCTAATTGCTTTGAGTTAGATTTAGCTTAATTAGTCATGTTCTCTGTAGATATCTCACCTACTTATTCAGATTCCCTGTGTGGTTAATAAGGCAAGATGACTCGCCTTCAACACCCATTTCCCTCTGAAGGCTACAACATGAGTTTAGCAACTAGCTCAAATGTAAAATTTTCATTATAAATGTACAAAGGTAGGTGAGAGTAATCTTGTTCTGTTTCACAGGTCTGACTAGACTAGACACACTGAAAAGTTTCAATTTTATCTGAATTTAAAAGTCACTTAAAAAAATTCCAGAAAATAGAAAAAACCACTTTGAAACATGCTAAACCCACTATTATTTCCTTAACCATTCCCTAATGGTGTGCCTAAGTTCCTAATTGAATGATGAGTCCAATTATGTTTTCTTGATTGCAAAGTGCTGTATATTTACAGAATAAAAATTGTGAAATGCCCAGATAACATAATAATGGAATCATATAAGTACCTTGGAGAGATGTATACAGCACTACCCATATATATATACCTTGTAAAGGTGATAAATGGCATCAAAATGGAATTAAATAAATCCCCAGCTGAGGTTGAACATAATAAACATTTAAGGTCAGAAATGAAAAATTTAGATCTTTTATATACATATTTTTGCTTTCTGCTGAGGCATGAGTTTGCACATACATGTGTAGAAAATTCAGTGTGTATTTATCATCTTTTGTGAAGCAAACATTTGGGAACAAGTAGACTGGCAAGCAGATAAAGTGAACGTAATCAGCTATTTTTACAAATGCCCTTCTGACTTTCACGATTCATTGATCAAATGCTGATTTTCTTCTTGCTGTTTTATATATAGGAAATTCATACACCTTTTTAGGCTGCTTGGTTGAATCAGTTAGCAGAGGTTAAGGATTACTGAATTCTTTCTCATCTGTTATTCAAAAGAGTAATCCCATTTTACATGGAAGAAAGTAATATTATGCTAATGGTTAAAGACATATATTTAAC
Organism: Manacus candei; assembly: GCF_025592945.1. Taxonomy (NCBI): domain Eukaryota; kingdom Metazoa; phylum Chordata; class Aves; order Passeriformes; family Pipridae; genus Manacus; species Manacus candei. The sequence continues at coordinate 235,504 of NW_026138111.1, read as the reverse complement.
ATCAGCTATGGATTCTGGAACATCATGCTAATGCATTCCTCATCAGTTGTAGTTGCAGAGTTCTAGACCCACTGATCCATGAGGCTATGCTGGGTCTATCAATTTTATTTCTTTAAGAGTTGTAGGGAGCAGATATACCTTCTGGGTTTTTTACTTAAGCTGGCACATTGTTCAAGGCATCATAAGCACTACAAATTTATCTTGCACTTTTAGTGCATCTTGCTGGCTCATGTTGTGTAGGGGAGCATTCACAGAAGGAAGTGAATATTAAGCATGTCTGGGAATGGATGTCAAATGCCAAGATCTGCTTCTGAGCTACTGGTTGGAACATCCAGCCTAAGCTCTCTCAGGGAGGTCAGCAAACCACAGGCCAAACTGTTACTTAATCAGGAAATTAGCTCAGTCACCTTTATGTACCACAGTTGCAAAGGTTTACATGCCATGCCAGACAAGTGCTTGGTTTCTGTCTCTTCTTGCTCTTCAGAAAGACAAGAATTGTGGACCTCTTCCTTGGTCAGCGTGTCAGTTATCTTTTGATGCAGAACATTCAATGAATATTATGTTACAAATGTAAATGTAGAAAGTAAAACTCCTTCAAGTTAGTAATGATATATTCATTATAAAACTATAATGTGGATTAATATACTGGATTTAGTTTTGGCTTCAGTGGAAAATCGAATCTGCTAATAATATCAGCTTTAAAAAGGCCTGTTGAATATTTTCCAGTAAATCAGATCCAGCCATCCTGCTGTCTGTACCATTCACATCCACTGCATATTAGGTATAGTATAATCTACTAATTAGTAACATTCCAAAAAACTCAAGATAGTAAAAATTTTTAAAACAGTTCAATGTTTTCTTCAAATATAGCATATTGATGTACTGACAAAATTCATTAAAGAAATCTATCATTCCTGAGGTTCTGTTGGCACTGTACATGACAGAAGTAAAAATAATAATAAAAAAGAAATCTATTAATTCAGTGGCTGTCCTTTTACATCCATCTTGTCACACATGTCTGCACTGGAAACCTAAACACCAACTCTCATTTCAATACACAGAATATAAAATGCTCTATATACAAGAGGGACCCTGCAAGCTTGCTGAACTGTAATCAACCATGCAAAATCTTTAATACAAATCCATAAATCAATGTACAAAGCTTCACCTGGTTGCTTATCATTAGTTCCTTACTTAAGTGGAAATGTGCTCTAAATAATTTAACAGAGATCAAATTACCTTCCTGTCTTGTATATGTGGACCTTTACACATTTTATTTAATATTGTATGATGTGTTATGCATTTACTTTAGGAAATTATTATCCTTTCCATCACTTAGAATAATGCAGTAACTATTCAGATCAATTTCTAACATGCTAAATGAGAAATATTATAGATGCCAGCAGTATCAGGAAAAGCAGAACATAAACTGGCAATCTTTTTGCACAGACTCACCTTGCATTCTATATGCAGAAAAGTGTTTATCACAAAAAAAAGCAAGGGCTTCCTATGCAATTGGTGGAAATGCCAAGGAAAGTGTTCTGAAAATGCAAGAGACACACAGGCAATTGTGCATTATTGTAGCACTCCTCTCACAAAGAACAATCAATTTATGAACAGTTAATGAAAATAAGTTCTTATACCTTTTCTGGTCTTCTTTTTCTTACCTCTGTCAATACCAATCGGAATTGACATTGCAAAACATCTTGGAGGAGGCACTGAATTCAACAAAGTCCTTTTCCTGCAGAAAAAACCTGCTTATTTGATAAAAAAGATGCTATGGAAATTTTTGGTGCTTATTAATTCCCTCTAGACATAGATCAGAAAACAAAGAGGGGAAAAAAATCAGCAAAAATTATCCTGAAACAAACAACTAAAGTAAATACACACAAGACATGGTGTGTCAAGGTTGTATAAGTACTATCATTTAGCATTTGTACTTCAGGAGCCAGAAATATCTGTCAAGACTGGTGCTTTCAGATTATTTGGGTGGATAAATATGCATTTACAGTTTTCTATTTTTGAAACTGTTTTTCTAAACAAAGCAAGCTATCCTGCTTTGCCATCCTGGATGAGCAGAGAATAGAAAACCCAACCTGAGAGTAACATATGGCACAAATATCCTGAATAAGGGTCATATTCTGACTGTCCACTTCATGCATAATTTAGACATACAATCTATAAAATGAAATATTTGGCATTAGGGTAATTATTCAGAGAACCTAAGTGATGTTCTCAAGTCTCATACCACTGCAGAACTCTGATGAAGGGCTCCAACCTCATTGAGGCACCTCTTTGTCCCTCTTGTTTTTAGACAAATTTAAAAGAAAATTTGATGCATTTAACATATTTGATTCAGGATACATTGAATAGGAGGATACTCTACTGGAAGCTAATACAAAGCACTGAACACAGGGAATTTATGAACAGGCACAGAGCCTGCAGCCTCACAGATATCTTTTTCTGTATCTGGATATCAATACATATTCAAGAGTGTCCATGAAGTAAAAGGTAAACATGTAGTTATTCCTCCTTATTTTTTGGCATCCTCAGGATATTCTGAACTGACCTCTGGAATGCATGGCTTCACTTTCTCCTAGGTTTTGTGCTACATCTTAGCATCAGCATTTTAGACTTATTCCTAGGGAAGAAGGATTCAAATCCAGTAAAAGATTTGAGTAAACAGAAGGACTACATTTCACATCTATACTTCATTTGGTTCCAATTTTCTTCAAAAGTTATACTCTATTGCAATTCCAAAATATTATTGGTAAAAATCATAACAATGCCTGCACCTTTTTGCCTCTTGGTTCTGCAGATGCTAAGGAAGCTTAATATTGACTTTAACAGTATCAAAGATCAGGCTTTTATAGCTATGTAACTGAAATAAACCCAGTTCCCTGAAACTTCCTTTATTAACCATCATTTCTAGATGACCCATAATGATTTCCTCTTAAAAAAAAGCTATTACTTAAATATAGTGGAAAGCTAAGTCGAATTTCATCTGAAAAAGATAATACAGCAGGGCACTTCATGAAGAAGGAGGATTAGTTAGCTAAATGCCTGTCCTTCTGCAACTTTGATTCTGGAAATAAGCAGAGCAGAGGCACTGTACTGTGCCTGAGCAAGCACAGCCAAGGCACTCGTCGAGTCCACAGCAGATGCTGGGTGAGACTTTTGCTCTGTTTCACAGCTGTGCACAGAGCCTGAAATGCTGCCACTGGAAATACCAACACATCATATACACAGGGATGTTCGTCTTTTCTATAAGCATAAATATTCTTTAAAACCATATGATTCAATCCCTTCTCATGTGAGATCTTAATACCGAATACCCTACCCGAGGTGCACGTTTTGAAAAATCTTTAAAAAAATTCTCTAAAAAAATTCTCAGTGATGTCAGCAGGTTTTGCATTTTTTAAACATTTTCTTATCTTTCATAGAAGACCACAGAATGTGTAGAAATAACAAAATGTCTCAATGCTCAGTGTGGTGTAGGAGAAGAACTAAGGCTATTTGGTGAAGACAGACATAGGAAGGATCTTAAGTTCAAGTTGCATCAGAGAAATGTTACATCTATTTCTGACTTTTAACAGTTTGGAAGAAACAAGAAACAATTTCCCTAGGAAACCTATTTAGTGATCAACCTTTGTGGTGACATTTTGTATCTAAGGACAACAAAAAAGAAAATAGAAAATGGTAAATGACAGAGTGATGACTGATTGAAGACATAAAGACTTAAAAACAATGAAACAGTGGAACACCAGCTGAAAGTGTATTCAGATGATAAAGGTCAAAAAACAAAAGGAAAAAAAAAAGAAAGTGAGTTAGTTCCTTTTTGGGACTTTCCATAGAAAGGTATCTTAGTACAACATTGGGTTTTCTTGGTGACTACTATGTCTTAGAGTTGCAAACTGTTTCTCTCTCCTTGAAAGGACATGTGCCAGTCATTGTAAGAGAGAGAGACTACTATCTGCCATTTTGTCACAGTTCTGACATCTTAAAAAATTCTAATAAAAAAAATCTTTTTTTTTTTTTTTATTCTGGCCAAATTTCACCTAAATGGTCAATGGTACATTCTCTGTAATATTTATAAACTAGAACTGTAATGCTGCCACTGGCAATCAATCCCTTAAATTTTGCAGACATATGAACTGCTACCACAGATATAAGTAAAATAAGGACAGAAAATAAGCCAACAGGTATAAGCTCACTAAATAGTAAATGAGACATATGAAACAGGTACTTTGCTTTACACATGATATTTAGAATAAATATATTTTACATTTTGTGTTGATGATACTACTCTGTTTTGCAGGTCACCTGCCATGTACTGTATTAGAGTTCCCTCTACTGGATGAGTGACTGAAGCTGTTCTTTAATAATTTGCAAAGTAACTTTTACTTCACTTTTACTCACTCCGTCTTCTGACTGTAAGTTCTTACACTATAAAATTAAAGTCTTCTCTTGGTGACATATTGAACCAGAAGACCAAACCACGTATAAACAGCAACAGATTTCCCTGATCAATTGTCTTACAAGGAATATACTGTTCAGTTCACTAACAAAGCAGAGCTTAATGCAAGGAGCATTGTCCAGGAAACGTATTTATTTCACAGTATAAGCTTAGGGAAATTCCATGATCTGAAAGGTTCAGGGAAGTTTGAGAATTTTAAATGGAAACAGTATTTTTAATGTCAACGATATATAGGTTGCCTATGCACAGATAATTTCTTAGTCCACAATGTAGAAAGCATTGAGGTAAAGGAAGATTCAAAATCTGATTTCCTTAAAGAAATCTGCAAGTTTAACTAGGCCTAGACCAGATGCATTATAATACAAAGAGTAATTGCTTGGCCATAGTACTTTGTTTTTTCTGTTACAAGTTTCAGATCCTCTGCTACCCCTCATCTCTTTGATCTTTGGCAGCAACTTTACACTTTCAGAACATATTGCGTGACAATTTTTACCCGTAACTCAAAGAGTGAGCCAGATGACACTCCCAAGCTTTGCAGGATTCAACACAGTTCATTATACCTGAAGACGGTGCATGAATTAATAAACTTGTTGGAATTAGAATTGGTACCTGAATGTTGACAGTGCAGAAGTATACAAAGATGCTGGTCATTTTCAAAGGCATATGAGAACCACTGCCACACCTTTCCAGATAGGAAAACCCCATTTAATAACTGTGACAAAGGAAATATCCTGCTTTGAATATTAACTGTTGGAAAACCGCAAAAAGCCAAGCAGTCATAAGGTCCTTTCTAATCTCATTCTGCTGCTAACTTACTGTTCAGCACTGAAATTAGACAATGAAGTTGAAATTAGGCTCAACTTCTATTTCATACACTAGTTGAAATCTACTGCCTTATCTTTAGGAGCTTGAATATTATTGCCTAATTTCAGAACTTTATGTACTTCCATGCTCAAATCCTCCATAGGAGGACATTCACACAGCTTGAATGCATCTGTGTGGTGGAGTGGAGGTACATTATGCTGGTACCTGCAACTGAGTGAATCTCTCCTAGCTAGTTAAGTCACAGGTGAGAATCCGGATCTTAAGAATAATTAGTGAAGATATTATGTAGAGTTTTGCATTTTTAAGATCTTAAATTCAGTCCTTGTTGATAGCATGGTGGTTGCATAACTTACACATGACCATATATTTTTTTTACAACTAACCCTCTTAAGACTTTATCCATGAAAACTATTTAAGAATATTCTATATGTACTTGTATATGGTTTCACTAATGTCAATAGGACAAGTCACAGATTCAAGCTCAATCTCCAACTGCTTCTGCTACATTAACTAGTTTTTTTTTAAGGATTGATGTATTTTGTTTGGATTTCATTCAACTTAACATTAGTATGGCACAAATTAAACAACTCAATGTTAATCTTATCTGCTGAATTCATTTTATTCAAATATGCCTATCCTTTCAGGTGGATTTAAATTCACACAGTCCTCTATGGAAGCACTCATTTTCACATTAAAACAATAATGCCTTATGCCTAATTAATCTTGATGCTTAGTTTTCTGAAATGAAACTATTGTCTAAAGCTAATGTTTGTTGTATGTGATAATGGCAAAAAAAAACACCAGAGAAAAAGCAAAGAGGCACATGTAAGCTGAGTTTTCACATATATGGGTTCAGATATGTTAGTCTAAACAATTTAAGTAGTGGAAAACTTGAAAAATTAGTGGAAAAATATGAAACTGAATGGTTGACCAGATACTCACCTTCATTGCATTTGCTGCCAACCTGCACGGGAGACAGTCATAAAACATTTGGCACCTGTGCATGCATTGTTTTTGTGGCTGTGGGAGAAGGGACTACATCTGCATTGAAATCCCTCTCTCTCCTGGCAAATCTATGTTGAATATTACCACAAAGAGTAAATATAACTCCATGGAATTTTTTGATGTGTATTAAACATGAATATTTTTGAGATTTATTCAAAACAGGTGGTGATATATGGCTTTCTGCAGTATCAGCATGAGTTTCCACCTCTTAAATTAAATACAATACTTCACAGTCCTCAAAAAGCTATTCTTTTTCAATATGCATTTCTAGAGAACCATTATGATAGTATACTGGATTTCAATTACACAAAGATGTGCTAGTAAAGTACTGTATTAACATTTCATAGAACAACCAGGTTTTGCTAATTTGTTTCACACCAAACTTCCTAGCTTTAATTAGCAAAAGGAAAGTATCCATTCAATTTGATTAAAGATCCCCAGGTACACTCATGTCCGTCTGAGGAAGTTCTTGTGAAGATTATGATAATGAGTAATTACCTTAGGCTAAAAGCTGTTTTTATTCCATTGTCTGGAATGAAGAACTTGATTCCTCTCAGGAAAGAAAAAGGAATGGAATATTAAATTATATTCTAATTTTGGTTGGATAGTGAAATTCAACTCTGCATTTTCTCTCTATGGATTTTGTGTAAAAAAACCACTTTCCCACTTGTGCTCATACCCTGTATGTGGAAGAACCTCTTTCTTTTTTAAGACTGACAGTGATGGTGTCCTTGGAAGTATTTGCACACTCTGTAGTGGTTTTCTTTTTTTTTCTTTTTTTTTTTTCTTTTACAGGTTTCACCTCTTTGATAGGTACTGACATTTTTTGACCTAGATCTAAAAAGAAAGAAAAGTACAACTGCACCCTTAACTTTTTTAGGAAACATGAATACATTTCTCAGATATTAATTTTCGTGGCTTTTAGCTCTTATGCCAAGTCAGATGCTTTATTTAAGGCTTTGTACAATTGAGAAGTACAGTCATAAAAAAGGCTCTTTCAGCTGACCTTATTTTTCTCTCAAAGACTTTTAATCCCTCATTACTTAGAACAAAAAGATGAAAGAAGCCCTCACAGAAACGAGGGTACACTGGAGGCAGGCTTGCCATCTAACACATCCCATGGAGGAGAGGACACCCTGGGCAGCACAGAGATTGCCTAGAGACAGGCTGAAATACTGATACACACCGTGGTCAGCCCTAGTGTCTCACCCAATCCACCTGGTGAAGAACAATTCCCTTCTAGCTTATGCTTTTGGCTGTCCATACAAAAATAAAAAAGTTAGAGGACAGATGTGTGCTTGCCTAGGCCTTACCCCAGTGTGGAATTTTGACAAGACTAAGTTCCCACTCAGATTTAGGAATGCCAAAACTGACACTAGTCCACTGGTCCAGACAAAATCTGAGTGCCATCCAAATCCTATTCTTACTTTTCAAAGGAAATATTCTTCATCTTCCTAGCAGTGCTGTCCAGGACGCTGGAATGAGTATGAGAGTGTGCATCTCTGTGTCTGTGTGTAACCTGAAAGAGCAGACAAAACATATTATCCAAAGTGCTCTTCCCATAGACATTCATTTGGGTGGGATGAAAAGTTACTTCCTAGCTTTAACATACTTTCACACCTTGTTTGTATTAATGTCCTAACTGGTTTCATGATTTCTTAATACCATAGTAAGATGGATCAGTTTACATCCTTAAGGAAAATATCTAACAAGTGTTTTAAGTAAAAAGAAGATCTGCAGACTATTAATTTTTAATGATTTTTGAATATCATTCCAATTGAAATTATTCTGGGATTACAGCATGTGTTAGATAGGGTAGCAGTGGGGAAAGAGTTGGATCAGAAGAAGTGGGGAGAAAGTTGCTTCTTTAAACTACTTGCTTCCAGGCACTTCAACTCTCTGAAACTGTAAAGTATACCTAAAATGATTAAGGAGCCAATAAAGACATACACCCTCCAGTGCATTGTGCAAGCAGTATATACATTAGCATATTTTTAAACAATCTCTTATCCATGGGACAGATAGAAATAAAATTCCTGTGTATAGACCCACCTTCCCTTTGTATTTTTTCTGCATTTCCTTCTGCTTTAAAGGACAAGTTGTATTTCAGTGTTATCAGGTCACTATCAGTGTCACTTAGCTTTGCATCAGGATAAAAAATGTTCATTACCGAAACTGCTGTTTCTCCAAATGAAAATACCCCCCTGTAGAGACACCCTGCTGTGCCTCGTTTTCTTGAGAGCAGAGAGGCTGCTGAAAAGGCTGCTCTATCCACAAAGGCACTTTCTGATCATCAACAGCCAAACTCTAGTTCATGGAGCTGTTTGATCACAAGTAAGTGCCCATGACAACTGTGCTGCAGGGTTCAGGATGGCTGTGAGACTCAACCAAAACCCTTCTGTGGAAGGGCATTTTTAATACCTTGTTATTACTATAGGATTTTAATTTTCCTGAGGTGGAATGCTGGTATGAATGTCAGCTTCAATGAAGTTGACATCTCTGATTATTTTGATTTACGTAGAGTAGACTCATGTCTGAGTTTGCCAGAATCCACAACTGTTTTGCCCTAAGTAAAACCTCCTGTGGAAGACTGGCATTTGCAGGTCCAGTTATTCAGTCAGGTGGAGATAGGTTTTTTCAAAGTCTTTCAGGTAGATCCCTGCGGAATCACACTTTCTACCCCAAAAAATCCCGTATTGATTGGTTTTCTTCTGATCTAAATGCCTCCCATTGTGCATTGCTATCTCTTATCAATCAGACATTCTTTCCAAATAAAAATAATCCAGTTCAAGTTCTGAACACTGAGATAAAGCCATTTCTTTGAAAGAAACAAAATTTTCCCACCTAAGCTGGTGAGGAAGAGGGAAAAGATCTTAGTAAAGGCATTATATCAAAGGCATTATATACAAAGAAATACACACTTTGTTCCCCACTTTGTTCTCTGAAGTAACCTTCATGGGCTGGTACCAGACTGTAATAAAACAGCATCTCACTTGAGAAAAAGAATTGGTGATTGCCATGGCAATAAACTCCTTACAATCAACCTGTGAGGAACTACAAGGTGCCTAGCAAGCTCCCGGCTTCCAGGAAGGGCTCCTCACCAGCAGGAGGAATCATTTGTAAACTACTGACTTCTAAGGCTCTTTTAAGAAACTTGATATCTATCTTCATTGAGTTAGAATGATTCCCTGGTCAAAGAGTGGTGGTAGTTTTGGCAAGTCATTTCCCTTCAACTCACTGGAGGTAATTAGAAATTTGTTGGGATAAACTGGGTACCTGCCAGGTAAACTGGAATGGGAACCTCATTAAAAAGCTTTTTGTAAAATAAGCAGTCTAATTATAACCACTGAATGAAGACAACAGGAAAGCACAAAAACAATGCCTCGTGTAATTACCCAGAGACTTCTCATAATCTCCCTGCACCTGTGGTTTTGTAGCTCTCAGGTTAGGGATTTTTAATGCACAGTCTATGCATATGCTCAGAAAAAAACTCCATCAAAACAGCCCAGCTTGGGCTGTTGTTCTTTTGTATCATTACCCTGACTGAATTATAGCTTTAGGAGAAAGGTGGAAGAGTTTTAGTTTGTTTTGCTTTATTTGGTTTTGGTTGTTGGGGATTTTTTGGGGGGAGGTGCATGTTTGTTTGTTTATTGGGTTGGGGGTTTTTTTGTAAGAATTGGCTTTTTTTTACAGGAGTATTAAACTGATCTTTTGGTCTTGGCAATTTTCTAAAATGGGACAGTATGTAAAGTTATTTTGGATGCCAGAGAAGAGATGGACAAGAGGAGAAAGCCTTAGCTACCCCGAATAGACCATTAGTGGTTATCAGATGGCATGTTAAACAAGTTCACATCTTTCATAAAGTTCATGGGTCAGTTAGCAAACTGCCTTTGAGTGCAGCTTGGTCTATGCAGGTCACTTTGAAGTAACGTTTCAGTGGTTCAACATTCTCAACTGGCCTCTCAAATGGCCAACATATTCCCTTCTGTAGGAAAGGAAAACACGTAGACATCACTGAGAATTTTTTAGGATATTTCATGCAATATACACAGAGCAGAAAGCAAAAAATGATGAATGTAATAAGTCCACTGAAGATGCAGTATCACATGCAATTATTTTTTCACCGAATACTTTTTCTTAACCATACTAAAAATAAATTGTTCCTTCCACTTCTGCATTAATAAAGATCAAATGGCAAACAATCTTTGTGAATGAATTACCAGAAGGTACTGCAGCAACCATGAAGTGTTCTGTAAAAACGAGTAGTTCTAAGGATGTCCAGATATAGCAGACCAATTGGGTATGCAAAAAACTTAATTAAAATTAGCAATAATTCCTTAGGCTATTTCCTCTTAAGTAAATATTCTGCATTTTTCAAATTCCTACATGATCTACTCTGACAGTTTTGGAAGAGTTGCTCTTTTTAACAGATTGCAGTCTAACCCCAAAATAAACATTTAATAAAATGTTCCATTTTTAATGGAACAGTTCATTTAATCTTCTAGTGGAGCCTATTAAAACACATTCAGCTTAAAAACAAATAAAGATGACATTATTGAAGGCTTCAGTGTAGGAATTAAGATTTTTCATTAATTTTTCTTTCAAAAAAATTCCGTAGTTATTCCATCATCTTTAATGAAGGCATTTTTGGTACAAATCTAGGTGTTTTTCCTATTGCTCATAAGTTTTATTTTTCTCTTTACTACTTTTTTTTTTTTTTTTTTTTCCCCTGCACTACTTCATGAACAGTGATTATGGTAGTATTGGGTCTGGTCTTTTCTGAAAGCTTGCATAATTTATTTTACTATTTGTGTACAAAAAGCAAGAGACCTGCAAACTCTGTGGTAGCATCAGTATTCGGTGATGTCTCATCTAGAAGGCACTCCTATTCCCTTTAATCCTTCATCTCACATCTCTCTAGCTAAGTCTGACCAGAGTAATCAAAGGAGCATTTTCACAATTTAAACACATTACCTTAAGAGACATTAAAAATGGGAAAATATAAAAAATGTTACATTCTACAATTCTGTACTCCAGAAATTTCTAGAAAACAGTAGCTTTGAACACAGTTTTCATGAAAATAATGTTGAGACAAATGCTGTTGGCATGCATTGCTTTTAGGTTTTCTTAGTGGGTTATTTAAGAATTACTGAGAAAAGATAGTTGCCACAAAAGTAATGTGTGCCCCTCTAAACAGGGTTTTTTCAGAGACAGCTGAAAGCAGAATTCAAGCTGTTAAAAGCTCTCTGGAAATGTCAGAGGCACACACCAAAAGATAAAAAGCAAGGTATTCTCTGAGGGGTACCATGTCTTTCTGTGGGGAAAAAAGCATCTAAAATTGCATGAGTACATGAGAGGACACAGACATTACAACCTCCCTTCAAGGTAGCACTGTTAGCAAACCAAAGAATGGGTCTGTGTATTTTTGGAAAGAAGCCCTACCCATAACCCCACAGAATGTCCATATCCACTGCTCCTAATTATTGTCTCCCCGATATCATTGTTTCTGTGACTCCTTTTCCCTTAAATCAAGCTTCATGCTACTTTTGATGAAGGGGAAGATTCACTTTCCTAATTAGTATACATCTTGGAGATACCTGTTAGTTGAGGAGGGAAAAAAGGACCAGGAAACCTTAAAAACATGATTAAATGCCATGCCCCACTAGTGGAAATATGAGAAATCACACATCACAGAATCAGTTACAGAATCACAGAATATGCTGAGTTGGAAGGGACCTACAAGGATCATTGAGTCCAACCCTAAGTCCTGCGCAGGACCATTCCCAAGTGTCACACCATGTGCCTGAGAGTGTCATCCAAATGCCTCTTGCACTCTGTCAGGCTTGGTGCTGTGAGCGCTGCCCTGGGGAGCCTGTTCCAGTGCCCAACCACCCTCTAGGTGAAAACCTGTTTTCTAATATCCAACCTAAACCTTCCCTGACACAAATTCAGGACATTCCCTCAGGTCTTGTCACTGGTCACCACAGAGAAGAGATCACCATATATTTTCGCTCAAGTAAGCTATAACTTCACAGAAATGCAAAACCAAAAAGTGATGTCAACGTGTCAGACAACAAGACACTTTAACATCTCAAAATCATCTATCATTTTGTTCAACATCTTCCTAAAGACAGCAACTCAAAATGATAAATGACTCAGTATAGCTGAGCTTATTTAGAGCTTATTTAAATTCTCTGAAATTATGAGAAAGCAAATAGTGCCCCCTTTCAAAACAGTGTCATTCTTTGCACAAGGATTTGTTTCTGTCCTTGCCTTTCTGACTATTTAGGAACTTGCTCACTTGTGACATTTCTACAACTGTGATTAACTAAACACTGAGTTCTCATTTCTAGTATAATTTTTAATTCTTCCCCCATTTCTTTGACATATCTATTTTTAAAAATGAGGTGACAGAAAGGAAGTTTCAACTTGTGATTCATCATAAAGACAAGTTAATTATTTTATGGATACTATTCCTCACACTCAATTATTTTTCAAGGCCTGCATTTTTATTAGGACTAAGTCAATACTAATTTTTCTTCTGATGTATTATAGAAATCTGGTGTTCTCAGTCACTTAGGGCATGACAGAGCTGCTTTTTTACAAACTAGATAACCTCTTTGTTATCCTGCACCACAATATCCTTCCTCCAATTTGGATGCAACTGAGGTACTTAGGAGAAAATATTCTTCTGATTTGGGATTTCTATACACATAAGCACAGCAACATAGGCAACCACACTAAGACATTTTATTTCTAGACAATAAAGAGCCTCTTAGCTTAGTACTGCTCTTTTCCAATTTAATTTGTTTCTGTGGTTCTCTTTGTAATTAAAAGTTATGTGACACAGACAGGTTGATTGCTACATCCATTGCAGGAATATTCATTTCATCATAATCTTCCAGTGCACCCATTTTAGCTCACCTCCTTTGCTCCGAGGCCAGGTGACATGCTAACAGAAAGCCAAGAAAAGATGTACTGTTATATCACAACGACTGGGAGAACAGTTTGACACGCAGTTATCTCAGATGATGTCCTAATCACACTCCAAGTTGCTTTCTCTCCCAAGTAGAATAACTGAATTTTGTACGTTTGCCTTTTTTTCTTCAGCATTTACCTATCTTCTCATTGCTTTTACTGGTTTTATATACATTCAATTTCAAATTGTCCTGCTGCCCATCCAGTTCATATTTATTTTTCACTTTCCTGGTGACAGGATTATCTTTCTTACACAGCTAGTAGACAAATTTCTCTGACCTGGAAAAACCACAGTTGTTGTCAAAATCCAGTTCCTCACTCAAATAATTACCAGTTGCCTCTTGTAGGAGCTCTGTTCCAATGCAACTAAGCTTCAGATTAGAAAGTAGAATACTATTTTCCTTGCAATTACTTTCGAGGTCAGTAATGGTGTCATTAGTAATTAACATCTAAAACACTTCTGACCATTTCTGTTTTTATTACAATGGGAAAATCTGTTGCTTCACAGTGGATTACATGTTCTTACATATTAAAAATCAGGAGACTAGGACACACTACTTCTAAACTATGTCTAAATCATCACCTTTTGCTTTTAGAATGGGAACTACTACATATTGCCTTCAACCCTTCAAGTTTCCTGAAAAGGACAGAATAGCACATCATTAAAGTTGAAATTTAAAAAAAAGAAACATTACTCAGCTATAATTATTTATTTTGCGAAAATTAATTAAAATAATAAAAATTGCTCTTGCTGATTCATGTTAGGCAGCTCACACTTTTGACACTTCTTAATGTTAGGCCAGAACAATTAATCTAATTGTATTAACAAACCTGTACAATGCAGCCTCAGCAAATAATTTGGTTTACAGGAAAAAAGAATTATTCTTTCCAATTATAAAATTAAAAATTGTCTTGTGCTTAAAGAAATTAATCTTTCCAGTGTCTGTGGATGGCTAGTTCAACAAGGAGAGGAACAACCCCACACACCAATATATGCTGGAGTATTCTCATGCAGAAAGCAGCTTGCCAGGAAAGGACCTGGAGGACTCCAGGTAGTGGAGTCTCAACAGTGTCCTGGGAAATTGGTTTTGGATGGCCTTGCCTGAGCGTAGGGGTTGGACAAGATGATGTCCACAGGTCACTTTCAGCCTCAACCATTCTGTGATTCTGCTACTATTGGTTCTCATTTTCTCTGATCAGTTATTCTAAGAGCAAATCTTCAGTGGCAAATTGCCCCCTTTGTTAGGAAGCAGCATTTTATTTCCAGTCTGAATATTTCAAATTTCTATTTCCAGAAGCTGGATCTTGAACTATTTTTTTCCACAGACAAAAAGATGGGTTACTCTGGTTTCTCTCCAGGAAAAAACTAATTAGTGTTATTACTGATTCTGAAACACTCATATAATAAATCTGTTCTCTAACTGTGTTCTCTGGCAGAGATGCCAGCCACCACACTGAACAGATGAATGACCAATCATATCTTTATTTTCTTCCTTATAAACAGTGAGAATTACAGGGAAAAATGAAAGCTGGTTTTTTTCCAGAGAGATTATTTTGAAAATAGTCCTAAATTGAAATCATAAGCAGAAGTAATTTGAGATTGCTCCAGTTGTGCCATAAAAGATTCCAAACAGGGATAATTTGACATCTTTCAGGTTCAGAGATCTGAAGAATGGGCCTCCCAGTGTTGTGACATTTTCCATACACTATATGAGGACTGGGGGTTACAATGGAGTGATTTCTTCCTCACTGTTATTACAATGCAACTTGTCCAGCAATTATCTCTGACAATGCACAAAGCAGAAAAATGTCCCATACTCAAAATACTGAGGTTATGGTGAAAAACAAGATCTAAAATACACAGAGACAAGACAATACCAGGTTGTAATTTACTCAGGAACATTTTCTAGCCGGCTCTAACTCACATTTTTTAAGGCCCACTGAAACATTGTTGAATTAAAAGCATTCTCAATAGACTCCTTTGTCATGACAACAGCTTGGAGGAGGTTTCAGAATGATTTTATGATACAATTTTTGTCCTGTACCATATTATTTTCATTCAACTGTGGAGTGTACAGACAGAAAAATATTACAGTGTCTGCATCTTTATGGTATAGTGCGTGGTAACAACAATCATCTTTTTTTTCATTGGTCTCTGCTGCATGCCAGAATTGACCTTGATTCTGCTCTATGGTGTTTGATTTCACATCATGGCCAGTTAGAAAACAGTAGAAAGTTCATTGCAGACCCAAATACCTAAATGCCCTCAAAATCAAATGGGTTCTTTCACAGAAAACAATGCTATATTGAATCGCAAGTTGACAAAAATTTCACAGTCACTTCTTACCTGTGAAAAGTATGAAGAATTTCCACATCTGGCAACATAGAAGCTATTAGACCACTGTATTTATTTTTAATATTTCAAATTACAAATGTTACATATATTTGTCCTATGCCTCTACAACAATACATCTCCAGAAAATTCTTGAAGAAGTCACTTAAACTTACTGACAGCAAACTCTGTGTGGGCATCCTGTCTCACACTCAGACAAAAGGAAGGGATGTTCCACACACACCAGTTAGGGAGCTATGACCCAATGACTTTGGGCATTTTGTGTGTTCAGTAATTGCATGACCCATTTCATACCAGATGCCATTTTTGATCATTGGAAATATTAGGAAAATAGTTTGTTGTTATATGAGGAATTTGAGACAGCTGTGAAAAGCTGTGTTTTCTTTTTCTGTGCTCTGAAATCTTCTGAACCAGTATATTTGATAAACAGATGCAATGTCAGATAATTTACTCCTTAGTCCAAGAAGAGTTTTGCATACTACCCAGACTCACCCAGTGATAAAGATTAATGGGAAATGACCATGTTTTACACTCAGGGAAAAGTGATGTTATAAGATTTTTTATTATGAGTATATTTCATCAATATTTTATTTGTGGTTCACAGCAAACTATTTCTGAGTTTCAGTATGTGTGCTTTTAAAATTATCAGAAATACTATGAAGCTGTTAAGCTTCAACTGCTTGCTTTCAGGGAAGCATTAAGTCACCATTTTAGCTGTGCTGTCAATTATATAGCTCTTGTTGTACATGACAAAAAAAAATCAGACTGCAAAAATTCATAACGCTAAGACAATAATACTTTAGAACTGCATGGGTACAAACAGCAGCATTCACTGTTACACACAGTGTGAAGACCTCCTATGAAAAATGTGGAAATTATATGTACATTTCTGGCTTGAATCCAAAATCAAAAAGGCGAACCACATATACCAAAAACAAAGGACTGGAAAACCGTATCAAAATCAGCTCTGGTCCTCTTCAAAATTAGAGTCCAAATGTTGAAATACCAGAGATTCTCTTGTTCACCAAGATTCGGTTTCCAAATTTGTTCAGACCACCTAGGATCTGACCCATTCCCCACATAGCACCTCTCCCCAGTTAATATAGGAGAACAAAGAGATATCTGTGGGGGGTTTTCATGGACAACCCTTAGCAAAATGGACTGGGTAACCAGGGCTGTTAAGAGTATCTAAGTAGGTGTTTTTCAAAAATTATCTTAAGGAGGAAGATGACCATTAGCTGGATTAAACAGGAACAGTGAGTTACAGAGACTTCCAAAACAAAAAAGGCATCAGCTTTAAATAGTATAAAGGAAAAGTGGAAATTTTTAACACTGGTGAGACACCTGGGAGTGGGGACAGCAGTAGCCAAAACCAGGTTTGTCATTGCCAGCAGCTGCCCCCCCCCCAGCATCAGGGACTGCCTCCTCAAGAGAAGCAGTGGAGAATCTGCACCCTACTAGAGAAGTGCCAGTGTGGGATGCAATGCTTGGGGACCAGCACCAGGTTGTGCCTGGGACCTTGTGAGGGTGCTCACTGGTTGATCCTGTACAGTTTGCCAGAAAATCACATGCTGCTAACAAATTAGTAAAACTGCTTTGATCCTGACTTGGTTTGAACTACATGAACTGACCAAGTTTTCCAGTGACAGGATGTATGGGTGACAGGATGCGTATATGGGATCCAATCTGCCCATTTCAGCCATCTCAACTCTGCCTAGATTTTAAGCACTTACAGAAGCAGTTTTCCCAAGTGTCTTAACAAGCTATGTAGTAAATAGAAATAGAAAGAGGTAAGTGCCTTTAAAGGTCTCCTTGTCTAGTTCAGGTTCAGATTCAGGTATCCAAGTGGATATGATCTTCCTCTGAGTGTCTTCAAAGACACATACAACTTACCTTTACCTGAGATACTTTTGCCTTATGTCTTGATGTAAGGTCTCCACATGACTGAGATTCAAGTTGGGTACATGTGAAACCGGACTGGGTTTTCACCTCAGGTTAGGCGAAATGAATGAAGGTCTTAATGTAGAGAACATCTAAAATAATTCTAAGCCTACAATTTTATCCATCTGGAAGCTGCCCAATGTTTTCAACAGCTACGGATTTCAGTGCAAGAGTTGGTTTCAATTTTAATGGAAGGCTTTATTTTTGAGGCATTTGCTTTCAATGAGCAACCGGGAAGACATCAAAAAAGCCATTGACAAATATAAAACCTGTGTATATAGTTTGCCAATGAGCACCTTTACAGACAAAAACAAGTGTGTTACAGATGATGCAGTACCTGCTCTCTCACCTCTTACATTTCTGTCTGCATATCACAATTTTACAAGGATGTTGTTGAGTCCTGAGACAGCACAGATCTTTCTCAGAAAACCTGACAGACTCTTAATTATATAAGTTCTGGAGGACACTAGTACAACACCAATTTAGTTTCCTTGGTTACTAACTCATGTAATCATAATGTATGTGCTTTACCACAGCATTATTATGACATGTCAAAGAAAGCATGTCATTATTCAGACTGGCAAACAATAAAAACCAGCTATATATGACTTTAGATTATTTAAATTATATCAAGCATTCCCCTTTCATTTGACTCAAATAAAATGGCAGCAGTACATCAGAGAATGCACATTCTGAATGAACTAAATTAGGATTATATTCATTATACTTTTGGCAGTGTTATCTTATAATCAGCTGTATACAGTGGCACTTCAGAAGTAGTAGTAAATATCCATGTCCTGTTATGAATACTGTATGAACACCAAAGAGAATCGGTTGTACAGAATTAGCTTGATAGATCCTTGACCTCTTCTCCAGGAAACTAAAAATGTCTCAGACTCGTAACAGAAATATTTGCAATCTCAGGCTTTCATTAGCATACAATAAGATACTTAAACTCAGCTTTTCCCCCTGTTCATTTCTATCTCATGATAAAAGGATGATAATTGCTTTTTACTTGTATATGACAAATAGATTTTGTCAATGTCTTTTCAGCTATAGGCTGTTTTCTGACATCCAAAATGGGTGTCTGCAAAGAGCATATCCCAGAAAAGCCAGACTTAAAGGAAAGTCTGCCATGGGTTTTAGAGTTTTGAAACTTTATCATATTTTTGGAGCTATGAAAAAGTGTAAAATAAGTTAAGGGGTTAAGTACACTCCCTGGAGTTTGAGCAGATGTGTGTGAGAGCAGACAAACTCAATTAGTTCCTACTGCAGGCAGAGTTTCACTTTCCATTGAACAAGAGTCAATGGAAAACAGCACCAGTGATGATAGCATTTTCCTCTTTTTACACCTCATTTGGGGCAGGGAAGTGGTGGTGAGTTGTTCACCTGCTGACAAATTAGCCACAAAATAGCTCCTTCTGCTCTCATCTGCATTTGGTAGTGCTGAATTCAGTTCAGTATTTGCTCATTTTTTAAAAATGAGCTCTGTTCATTTTCCA
Organism: Manacus candei; assembly: GCF_025592945.1. Lineage (NCBI taxonomy): Eukaryota > Metazoa > Chordata > Aves > Passeriformes > Pipridae > Manacus > Manacus candei. Next base: position 216,423 of record NW_026138111.1, on the reverse strand, counting down.
GAGCTTTCCCTCAGCCCCCTTTGGAATTAACTTAGAACGAGCTGAAGATCACTCACATAATATATACAAAAGGTTTCATGTAAAATGTTGAATGCAAAAATCATTACAAGTAAGGTACTGCTGGGACCCTGTAGCTGCAGGGTTTCTTTTGCCTGTCTAAGCTCACCTTAGAGAAAAAAGTCCTGGAGAAGAATCAATCGTAATGCAGGTTCCTTCATATATACTTCAAAGTGAATTAAATTTCCTTGATAATTTGGCATATAAAAGATTCTATACTTTTGAAAAAACTATCCTTGTCAAAAGGCCTTTTGACAGCCAAAGAATTTAAAATACCTTCTGAAGGAGAATATGCAAATTTATGACAGAAAAGTGAAATTAGTATCGTGAATGCAAGAGGTGAATTGACACAATATTGACTCGGGGGGGAACTTATCCCCTCCAACTTTATGTACCTAGACATCTGTGTTTAAGATGCTAATTTAGCCTATGTGTATAAATGGTGAAAAGAAGTGAGCATTTTTTCCCAGGGTAAATGTCAGAATAGAGCAAATGTATGGTTTGGAATACACTCAGAAATAAACCAAAGCAAAACCACAACTCTACACTGGTGCAGCCTTGTTGGCTAAAAGTGAGTCCAATACAATGTTGGTGTTCCCATCACAACTTAATGGGATGTGACCAAGAAATATTTTGGTACTCAAGGAAGCAGTGTTCACTGATAGGTTCGGATTACCAAAATGATGTTTTGACTGAAATGATTACGGTAGTAGTAGGCAAAACATAAAGAAAGAAAAGTCCTAGTAGTTTCTGATATTTAAAGCTAATGACAATAGGAAGACAGGCTGTGAACATGGTATTCATGCCAGTCTTTGTAGCTGATAATAAATAAATTCCACATATATTAACATTTACATAAATGAGAAATTCTTGTAAGGACATTTACTCATTAGATGTTTGCAACATCTTAGTTGTGTGATGCTTATACCAGGTGGAAAATACAACAGCTTTCAGCTCTGCTTATATGGAGTTGATTATACTATAGCTTAGACTGGATGCTCCTTAAAGCAATGAAGGGATGATTTGGGTCTCCTTCAGGAATGAGGAAGGATCTGTGAGGTACAGTAAGAACATAAGGAAAATGAGAAGACACTAATATGTAGGTTACAGTTTAGAAAGTGAGAAGGGAAATTACGCTTCTCATAAACATAGATCTGCAATGATAGCAGCTGTCACTGCCATTGGTGGCTGATTACAAAGCCAGCTAGTCTGGAAATTCCTGCCTAACTCCTTGAGTATCTTTCTGACTGTATATGAAAGATACACTTAGCTTAAAGACCATTAAAAGACCCCCGGGATAGGTTTTTTAGAATTTTTGAATATTTTCCTTTGAAAGACTTTCGTAAATCAAGACATTAATTTTGAGACTGCTATGTAGGAGTTGAGCAATTCTCAAATCTTAAGTCAGACAAACACCTGAAAAGCCAATCAATACAAAAGATAAAATGAGAATAAAAGCATAAATAGGTGCAACACTGCTGATTTTCTAGACTCATTTTCTTAGTAAAACTCTATGAAGCTACAAAATAGCAGAATGGTTTAATGTACACAGCTGGAATTCAGAGGCAATGCTGCCACTCTCTCATAAGAGAGAACATAAAACTTCCTGTGAATAGATTCTGCAGGCAATGCCCTTTCTTGACGTGTCTGGGTTTTTTGCACTTTGAGAGAGGGTTAGCAACCACTTCATGCCAATGTAGTCTTCTCACAAGTACTGACATCATGATTTTGATGGTACACGAATATGGTCAAAACTGTAACAAATACAGAAACTGTTTTTTAAAATAAACATAAAACCCAAGGCTTTTAATTTTCAATAACCAGAAACAGAGTTATAGAGATTGAAATGAACAAGTTTTACTACTGATCATTCCATATAGCCAAAGAACGTAATTATGTTGGGTGATGTACACCCCATGGATGATTGCTGCTCAGTGACTTAAATGGCCTTAAAATACTATGTCATCCCATGCATCAGTAACTCCTAAAGAGAATCACTACTTTAAATTCTGTTTTGAGAATCTAAAACTCTAGGAGCAAACATCTAACTCAATATTGTCAATTAAATATTCTTTATTGTTCTTGAGTTCTGGGTAAAAAGGTTTCTATTCAAAAGAACAAAAGCTTCATGCTATTATAACTATCCAGGAACTTATATCCTGTATCGTTGATACATTTTTTTTCTTTTTTTTTTGACAATGACAATCTTTGTGCAAACAACCTTTTGGAGGTGTGAACATATTTATGCCATGTATTCGATAGCTGCAGCCACATTCCTTTTACCACACATGATTTGCTCTACACAGAATATGAGTTTGAAGCTACTACTGTTTTGCAAAATGCCTCTTTCCTCCAGGTTACTCATTGCATTGGGTGAGTGACCATCTGCACTTCTGTACTGATGAGATGACATTAAATAGTAGAAGCGCTGTGTTTTATTTGCTTTGTAGATCTCATTTATCATAAAAAGTTATTTCATTAACAATTAACTTCTACAGTTATGTTCTGAGTTTATTTAGACACACACACACACAAGGGAGTGGGAGGGGAATAGGATAAGTATAATTACTCTAATAGCAGGAAAGGTTTAACATACCACTCTTTTTTTTTTTCTTGGTATAAAACTAGTGCTATACAAACTACCTGTCAGTTTTGGATTGTCAAATTTTTATCTTCTTTTCCAAAGACCCTTTTGCACTAGAAACAGTCCATGTGGGAGAGAAAAGGTGCTTGTGTTGTGAATACTCCCTCATTCTGCAACATGCCTTATAGTCCATCCACTAGATTTTTACTTATGATACTTTTAAAACAATAACTGTTTTTAAATAAGTGCTTGCATGGCATTTTGAACATGGAGATCCTTTACACAGTAATGAAATAATAACAATTAATAGACTGCAAAATAAAAAAATAAAAAAAGTCACCATGTTCTGAAATGAATTCAAAAACAGAGTGAAAGAAATAAATTAACTGCCATTATAGTATTTTTAACTTTAAGAAGCAAACACATCATTGAAGATGAATGGCTGTATCACGTACAGGATAGGAGACAACAGCTAGAAAGATATTCCTTCTGACAACAAGTCCAGCTCACAATCATAGCGAAAATACAAGGTAGCCTCATTCATATATTTAAAATTAGTCTCAATTTGCTCCATTAAAACCAAAACCCATCAGATTTTCAAAAGTGCCATTAATTTACAGGCTTAATGAATTCATATTCAGTTTTTAACCATTTCTTTAACCTCTTTTACCTTAAATATTTCTCTTTATTACTCTGGTATTCATTCCTGAATCTTTCTATAGAGGGTGACTAAAACTCCTCTTATGCATCAATCTACTACATAGCAACTTTACTCCTCATCTCTCCATACCAAACATCACAATGAATTACCGACTGATTAGTTGTATGGTGCACTTCCTCAGCTGATAAAATCGATAATTCCATCAAAGAACTATCAGATTGGTTTGACCTTTTTAACCCTTTATGAAAGTCTTGCTGTATTTTGCCCCATTTTCCATTCATCTCTCTGACTTTGGTTTTTCAACATCTCAAAATTATTTTAAAGTTTTGCTTTTTACAGAGTTGAGAAAATAAAAAAAAAAATTCCTGAAAGGTGTTTTTCTCCTAAAATGAGCTCTATATTAATATTTACACACTTTCTCAGTAGTTCTTTTCCCCCCATGTCTAGGTTCTAAACGATCCTTAGTGACCTCTTTTGTTTGGAGTATACCTAATCACCCCCTCCTAATGAACTGCTTTTCTTCTTTCCTTATTTCATTTCTATTTAGGTGGTAAAACGATCTACTTTTTTGTTTTGTTCTCCAGAAGATCTAGTTCACCTTCATTTTTTCTCAATCTTTCTTTCCAACCACTAGAACAGAGCATACTTTCTTATCTGATAACTGTCTTTCCTGTTCCTTGTAGATTCTTCACTTACTCCTAATATTTTTTTAGGGTATTTAAACATTAAATCTTTCTCTGATTTTCTCTTGCCTTTGCCTGGAAGAAAATTCTGGATGGCTTTACATATTCATCTTACAAAAGCTCCAACCCCCTGGCTATGAAATTTCCCAGGTTAAATGACTTAATATAGCTCCTTACTTCGTCCAGAAAGAACATCATCTTTGAATAAAACCTATATAATAAAAGTATACACTTTAATGTGTTAACATGCGTGTATTTGCTTTCATGCTTATTTGTAAAAGTGTCCTTCAGCCTGATTTTGCTTTTTTGTTCTTTGTTTGCTTCAAACTGTTTTTGCTTTCTTTGTGTTCAGTTGAGTCACACACTCTTACCTTCTATTATAAAAGGAGAAAACGAAACTGGAAAAAAATGAAAGGCAAACTTTCTTTGTGGAAGTGAATGGCATTTTTCTTACATCATTGATCAAAACACTATTTATACAGTGTTTACTGAATTGAAAGCTATGAGACATTATCTGAAAATGGATGTTTGGAGCTTAATTCACACATATATGTGGTACACCACTGAAATGATACTTCACATTTTTCTTAGCTGTTACTTTCTCCTAGAAAAATGTCTATGGTATAAATGTGTAATTGAAGACCTTGACATCTAAGTCACTAACTGTGTTAGCTACAATGCTTTTTGTGTCATAGCCCAACTAGAGATGTTTTTATCTACAGAATAAGCATTATTTTCCAACACAAATTATCAAAAAGAAACAAGAATGTTTTTTGTCCATATAAGTTGTGCTTGAATGTGAAAGTGACAATAACAAGATACTTCACAAAACAGTTTTCAGGGCAATGAACACAGTAGGCCATAACACTTCTAACATTTCTGTCAACCTCTGTTTACATATTTAAAATGATAAGTAAGAAATTAAATAATAATAATCAGAGATACTCTGAGTTGCAGAAGAAATCCTCTAAGACCTATAACAAGCTTACAATCAGCAAATTTCATTGCAAATCTTCAACTCAGAATTGAGTAAGAGGTAAGAACTGGACCTCAGTCAAATGTACTGCAGAAATTCCATTTAACCGAACTTCTACTAGCTAAAACTAATATTGACCTACAGATTATTAATGGATCTAGATCTGTATTTGAAGTCCCATATTTGGATAATGAGTCTAGAAAGGTTGATTTATTTTTATTTATATCTTTTTTTCACCATCTTTACATGAAAAATAATCTAAATAACTAAGTCATAGAGGTTAAAATACCTTCTCCCCCAAGACTGTCTTCATGGCATAAGGGTACCTTGAAGTTGAGGAGATAACTCATATAAGGAATGTTTTAGCATTTTTCTCAATAAATGTTCTCCCTCCTGAAAGATATGAAATCATATGTTTATTAAACATAACCATGAAAATAAAAATCATGGGTTTAGATTAAAAAAAAAAAAAAGTCCTGATCCTCCCACAATGTTATGAAATCTTAGAAATTTAGGGTTTAACAAAAATCCCCTGCTCAAGGGTTCCAGAGCATACATATTGTGACTTATACTAAAACATGCAGTGAGGAATTTTTACAGAGAGAGGGTGGAAACAAAACCTGAAATGACTGACTGTAGTAATATGTCATTATTTGAAATCTACCTGGGAATGTTTTATTTTTCTGATCTGAGTAATTTTTTAGACTGATTTTGACAATACTAACTAAATATATTTAACTAGATGGCATGTTCCATTTCACACTGCACTTGGTGATATGAAATAATTTTATGAATCTTCATTAATCTGCCTTCACAAGAAAATTTCAAAGGTTGTTATTTCTCTTGGTTTGTATATGAATAAAATGATTTTGCAGTAAAAGTTTAGTGACTTTATTAAGGCCACGCAGGAAACAAGAGACATCTAAAATGAAGCAGATACTTTTTTAACCCTAAACAATTTTCACTTCTAGCCACAGGATAACCTTAATTTCCTACAGCACATATGGCCAGATTTAGCATAAAATCTCATGAAGCTTGGTAAAATTTGTGTTTCATTCTGTGCATTTGAAAACAGCATATCTCGATTTGCTCCTGCTTTAACTATCTTTCTTGTAGTAAACTGTTGCTTGCATCTTGCCTATAACAGAAACCATCACATTCATGATCATTTATTCATGTTTAAAGTAAATTAAATTAAACAGGCTTAAGTCATTTCACTATCTGTTAATTTGCACACCCCTGGTACAGCAAAGTTATTATGTGACTAAACTGAACATAAAAATATTTTTTCAAGAATATTCTTCTTTTGGGTCTTCTGATATGTCACTAATAGGAAGCTGTTGGCAGCTCCTGGCTACAACTTGTGAAGGTGAGATTAAAAATACTTATTAAAAAAAAAAAATTAGCCAAGAAACTATTCATATGTACATTCTTACTTTGCTCAGATGCAAACATATTGAGTCAAGTAAAATAGAGACACATAGAACCAAAGGGGAATGCCAGCTAATAAATAAGATTCAAGACTGATTTTGTTGTAAATATTCAGCTAATCCAGAATGTTCTAAGTCTCCAAAGATAAAATAAACTAAACACAGAGGTTTTCTCCGTATCAGTAGTCTCCTCTACTGCAACAATTTGGTTAAAACCATCTCATCTCTCATAGGGGACACTGCCTATTTCTCACTCTTTTCCCTCCTGCAGACTTTGGAGTTATTTCTGATTCCTTGCAAGAGTTGTATGGAACCAGGGCATGTCTGAGCACCTCTGACTGTAAAACAGTCCACGGACATTTTTTGGTAAGGAACACTGTGTAGTGCTGCTGTGTGGAGAAAACTCCTTGAAATCTCAGTTCACACTATCACTTGCACAAAAACATCTCTCATTTTAACCAACATACCATTGCAATGTTTTTCTGAGCTACCCCAGCACTCAAAATGTATTTCAAGTGTTTCTGAGTTTAACAGAAACCCTGGAGAAATGTTTGAGATTAAAAGAGCATAATCCACATCAACTGACAGCAGAAAATATTAATTATTGTTCTTTTCTTTTACCATAGCTCCACTGTATTTTTCTAAAAAATGCTACTTGCTTTCCCAGCTGGTACATAAATGCCTGCTTGGCACAAAGATCATGAAGTAGTTCTCTCACATGTTATTAATTATTTCATGACTCACATAAGCTTTACACAGCTACTGTAAATAAACAACATAATCTCTGTTTTATGAACACTGGGCTAAATATGCTCTAAGCAAGCTTCTACTTTTTCAGAATCTTTATTTTTGTTTTCTGTATCACTCAAGACTTGTAGCTGCAACTGCCAACACATATTTTATTATTTTTTCTTTCCTTCAATAACATCTGAATAATTGAATAAAACTAATTAAAGATTTGAAAAAAAGTGTAAATTTATGGGCAGACAGTCTCCCTGAGAAGGCTAACTAAATTTTTTCTTCTAATATTTAAAGCAATACTTGGCTTTCTACTAAGAAATCATTTCAGTGTTCATATTTACTGAAAGCTGTAGTTACTTTACATTAAAGTGAGCTTGAAAACTTTTTTTCCAGAATACTCTTTAGTGTTGCCAGTTCTATAAGCAGGAGCAAAGGAAGATAAAAATCTAAATATTTTTTATCCCCCTTAAGATGTTATTATACCCTGGGAGGAAAAAAAAATAAAAAAATGTTGTATGACTACCTCTACACTGTAAGTTATGACAGAAGAAAATTACTGCACCTGTAAACCATAGCACTAAAAAATTAGAAAATGTCCTAGTTTAGTAGTTTTAATTCATGTCCTTTCTTATTTTTATTATAATACAATTTTTAATGGTCCTGTGACACAATATTTCCCTCACAAGTTTGCCATCTCAGTCTTGTGAAAAATATACCCTTTTTCTTTCATTTACCTTAGAGAACCTCATGCCCACAAGACTCCACAGCCTTGTCTCACACACTTGCAATTCTGTGTTAAGCAGAAAATCAGCATAAACCAGTGCAAGTGTACACCATCCCTGGAAGTGTTCAAAAATCTGTGGATACCGCACTTGAAAACATGATTTAGTGGTTAACATGGTGGTGGTGCCAGGTTGATGATTGGACTTGATGATCTTAAAGATCTTTTCCAACCTTAATGATTTTACTATTTGGTGATTCTTCACTCTTTCTGTTTTGAAGTCTTTCTCCTGTATCTGCCCTCCTCCTTCTGATTGTCTCCATGTTCCTTTCTATCCGTTTCCTTGTTGTTGCCACTTACAGGCAAGCCCTATTCAAACTCCATTAGCCAGGATTATCCTTCCTGGATTGCTCATCTCACACTCTTTTCTGTGCTCCTCAACCTATCACACCCTACTGACTGCAAAAGCCATGCTGCAACCTATTTTCTACCTCTCAACTTATTGTCCTTTTTAGTCTAAAAGGTATAATTCAACACTCCCTCTGACCAAAAGGCTGTTTACACAGCTTCTGAATCTCCAGAAAGAGATCAGATCTCAATAGTTGACTCTGCTCTTTATCGCATCATCCATCACTGACAACTCTTTCTATGTTTTTCCATTCTCTTTTTCCTCCCCTCTGTCCTTAGTTTGGTCTTCTTTACCAAGCTGTTGTCCTGGCTCACCCTCACCTGTTTCTTTTGACCCTGCTTGTGCTGTTGCGAAAATACCTGGAACAGCTTGAATATCTTTTCTACAAATGTCACTGTAGTCCAAAAATCATCACTGAAGTAATTGAATCCTGTGACTTACATTTGCTCCTTAAAATGTCTTGGTTTATCCCTGATTTCTTCAGAATGATAAGATAAAACATGATCTTGCTTCTCTTGTCTTAAAAACACATTGTCTCCCTCCAGCATATACTGTTCTTTCTTTCAAGGAAATTAATTCCTCTTGCCTATGTGAACAGTGCTAGCTCATGGTCTTCTCTGCTTCTATTCACAGAAGCACATATGGGCTGAAATAGCCCAGTCAAAATAATGTTTATGAAAATGAGACCACACAGAATCGCACTTTTTCACCCTGCCATTTTTTTCAACTGTGATTGGTGCACCTGGGTTTAACTGTGAAGACTTCATCCAATTTTGTAAAGAGAAGAATAGGTAGATCCTCAATTACAGCTGCACTCAGGCATGCTATTGCTTGTAACAGAGCTTAAGCCATAACATGACATTTATTTTTAGAGGTAAAGATTAAACAAATAAATGAGGAGAAGTGACAGAAATAACCTTGGTAAAGGTATCCCTTCCTAGGCAGCAATTACAACAATCTTTACTATACTGCAAAATTAGCCTGCAAAAGTGAATTATTTCAAAACCATAAAAATGAATGAAAACAGTTTTCTTAATTTAAACCCGAGGGTGAGGAATGGGTTTTGTTTGTTTCTTGTTTTTTAAACTATGCAAATGACAATAACAACATATTATTTAAAGAAAACAATAAAGCTCCTGGTTTTCACATTTGCAGCCTTTCACAGTCCTACAATTAAACTTTTAGTTAATATCTTTAGTAATTTGGGAGAGCAAAGTAATCTAGAAATCTCTACAGAAGAATACTACAAAACTACCAATTTAATTATTTTGATATTTCAGGAACATATTCAGCTCAACAATGAACAAAGCTTTTTGTGCCAATCTATATCATAACATCTAGAGAGTTGTTTGCATTTGGTAATCATTTGGAAAAGGAACTTGATGTTTCCTGGTTATCATAAAAGGTTAAAGCCTGAAACAGTGTTGATTTCTGAAAATTCCCAACAGTAATGAAATTATACTGACTGACATCAGCGGACAATTGGTTGCCGGTGTGCATTCAGAATAATTGAAACTCTTAAGAGTCCTAACTTAAAATTCATCGTACAGAATATGTTCCAAAAGAGGATGAGAAGAGTTCTACCTGCAGTCCTAATTCAGCTGTTATATCAGTCAGGTACAGCTTTTGACATGCTCCAAGTCCCCTGTTCCACCAACATCCTTGAGAGTCCTATGCTTTAGACCTTGATCTTACAGGATGCCGTGTGTGGCCCACCAAGGGCCAAGTATGGATCCCTTCACCTCTGCAATCCACGTAGGCATTGCAGTCACTCAACATGTATGAATGCAATAACTACAAGCGGTATGAATAGGCAGCAACATACATCATAATTTATATAACATTTACACAGATTGAAGCACCAGGGGATATTCAACCTCTTAAAAAAGAAATAGAATTGTTATGCATGCTTTAGTTGCTATGCACTGAATTTTCATTTGATCAGTACAATATAGGAGAAAAAATAAAACAGATGAAAACGAAAAGAAAATTAAGAATTAAGAAGTAGTTTATTTAGTTGTCAGCTTCTTTTCTTTGCATTCATGTAAAACAGACTGCTTCCTCAAATCACCAAACAGCTCTAAGAACAATTACTTCTACTTTCATGGCATTACTCATCTGAAATATTTTGAAGGATCCTGACCCATTGTTCAAGTGTTATGCACGAACAATACACGATAGCAGAACAACACATGACAGCAGAATTCTATCCAATCAATAGTCTTATTGCAGTGTTACTGGTACAGTGACATATAGAGAACCAAATCCTTGCCTCTGTGGATGGCAAACAAGTCCAAATTCTTACCAGAGTGATATTGGTGCTCACGTTGTCTGCAGAGAATGAATAGGTGAGTTATTCTCGTAATGCTCACGTACTTCTGGCCTTGATGAGTGAACCCCTGAAGTTAGAGCAGACTGGTTATCTATACTCATCTCTTCCCTATGCTATTGCAGAACTCATTTGTGAAGCTGGAGAGTGACAGGAAGGTGAATTCTCTTTACTGCTAGTCTCTCTCACGCTATAGGGCTTTGACTGTTTTCTTCTGCTCAAGATTTTCAGTGACACAGAAAGAGAAATATATGGCCACTATTTAACAAAGCAGCTGCCAGAATCCTGAATCTAACCAAGGATGCGGAGAAAACAACCAAAATTCTGACTCCCAATCTTTTAAATTATACTACACAGAACATGAAAAAAAAAACCACCACAGAAAAGCCCAAGAACCACCAAACAAAAAACCCCCAGAAAACTATATGTGTGCTAAGGGACATATTTTAAATTTTGCTTTGATGCAATAGCTGCAGAATAATATTTGCCAAGATGTTGCAATATTCTTCAGCTTCCTGAAGTGAAAATTGGCTATATCGTTCAGAATCAGTTTTCTCATCTCAAACTTGGAAGCACATGTCATTGGAAAATAAGGTTGGAAGTACACTGCTCTAAGAGATGGATGGAGTAGTGGAGAGAAAGCTAATGCAACATTTAACTACATCATATGTTTTTGTAAGTGAAAATGGAGGGAAAGCAATCACTTCCCACCAGTCTACAGGGTCACTATTTTCTATTCATCTCTATGAGTTTTTTCTACAACAGACACAGCCACCACTTTGAAATGGTTAGGATGGTGTTATTGATTTGGACAGCCCATATTGGCCAAGGAAATTGTGTTCCCATATTTTGTGTGGTTTCTCTATGGGATATGAAAGGAGAATTGAGATATGAAAGGAGACTACAGTACCACAGAGACTACATTTGACCACATATTTCTCTGTCTGTCACATGCTGCAGTACTGCACAGTACTGTCTGAACAGGGACAGTACACCATTCACGTGGAACAGAGCAGCTCTGCACAGTGATGATTTGAACCAAAATACAGACTAACCCATTTTAAATGTTCCTCTCTCTCTCTCTCTCAAGATCCCCCTTCTCTCCTCCTTCTGTACTTATACAGCACTAAATTAAAAGCAGTTTCTATAAACACATTTATAGCACCTCTGTTAGAGTACCTAACAGGAAGAAAATACATTTTCAACCTTGTGCCACGATCCTGCACCAGAATAAAAGTGGAATGAAAGAACACAGTGCCAGAGCACTCAGGGCCTCCTGTGTATGACTTCTGGAATAATGAGATTGAGTCTATTTCCATAATTACTCATGGATTTCTTATTTCTGTGTAGTCTTACACCTTTATTAATCCTTCTGGCCATCACTGTGATGTGCTTTGTGCTTTGAGCGTAATGGACCCAAAGACATTGATCTGTTCAAGCTTTAACTTTGAAGGATTGTTAGTGTTGTGCAGATCACATCTTTATAGGTCCTACATGGAACCACATAATGAAAGAAAATTAAGCTGCTATAAAACTCACTGTATTGTCTGGGGAAGTGGTGCATTATTTTCCATCACGCAGAAAGTTAAGGCCTGCAGTAATTTAACAAAATTCTACCAGGGACATAGAGAATGAAATTAATTCTCACTTCAACTCAATGAAAGTTTATGATGATATTTCACTCGAGCAGTAAAAAACTGTGCTCCAAGTTATGACTGTTCCTCTGTACATTTCCTATGTAATTTTGCTTATGGTTTTACCTAGTAGGTTAAAATTATCCCTCAAGTGACTTACGGTTTATTTTTACTGCTTAAACCAGATAAGGTGGTAGTTTTCTTCCTTCCTTTAAGATTGGCTGGAGCAGAAATGGGTAAATAAATAGTAATCACTTCAGAAAAGGCTTCAAGGAATGAAATAAATTCTTTTTAACTACATGGATATTTTTAACTGGATTTGAGATGATCTTCAGTCGAAAACAATTGTCTGGTTTCAGATTGAATATTAACAAAAATCAGGAAACTGTAGAAAGTTTTCAATTTATCACACAATCCTTTATAAATTTATCTTCTGAAGTTACCTTTGATGTTCCCTTCACCACCTAAATGGCTTCACAGATGACTACCACATGGTCTAATATTGCGTCATATACCCTGAGACCTGCAAGGTGTCACTCCACGGGAGGATAGGAGGCGCATTTTTTGCTCAGAGCTTATTGTCTCTCCAAACCCATCACTGTTCTCTTAAAATTCAGCTTTTGCCTAGTTTTTGGCAACTGTTTATGAGCACAGACATTTCCAAAGCAGAGTAAAAGATCAGTTATTGCACTTTGCACTGCAGTCTATGACATAACCTGTCCTTAACAATGGCAGCAATGCTGTGATCCTCAAGAAGCTCTTGCCCAAGTCAGGAAGGCTCCTGCCTTTCTACAAGAGCACGGTCTGGCCTCTGGCCATAGCGCAGTTAAACACACACCCTCAGCAACCCTTCCATGTTTCCAAACTCAGTGAAAACTACCATTAGAAGGCTGCAGTGACCAATGAGCTGTGAGGAATTTATAAGGGGAGTTTCATTTTTTTAAAATGAAAGTGATATACGTGGTACATAAATGTTTAATGTATTTTTTCTGAGCTTTACCCATGACCTTGAAAGGCAACTCTGTAAGGGTTGTTCCTTCAGTACAAAACATTGCAACCTTATTTCTAGAATTTCAGCTGGAATCTTTATATTTTTAAGTATTAATTAGGTTCACCTGACCTAAAGTTACCAAAAGAAGAAATAGTATTGCAGTGTTATGGAAATGTTGATATGTGTGCATACTGCCCACTGCATAAAATCGTAATTGAAAAATGACATTGTGAATTCCAAGGTCTGTACTGAGCTAAAGAACAAAGCCGCACTTCAGTTTTTCCCATGATGTGTCTGCGTTTCAGGCCTCTCCACTGCCTGATGGACACAAAATATCAGAAGAAAAGACACTTGTTTTTGTAACAAAGCCATCTACTTTATATTTTCAATTTTCCTTTATGTTCATCTTCTTTCAAGTTTTCTTCTTTTGTAGAAAAGAGAACTTAAATCTGTAACCTTTTTCTTTTTAAAAAACAAACCTTTAATCTTTATTCAGAATTCTCTTTTATGATGCTAATGGAGGATTATACAAGAACTAACATTTTCTCATGTTTATTATTGTTGCTCAAGTCTTCCACATTTAATAAAATAGGGACAAAGAGAGACAATATATTTGGATCTTGCAGAAGCCTTCTTTTTTCTTTCAGATTTTACTGCTTTTTCAGAATTTTAAAAGAATTTCAATAAAGTAGGAATTTCTTAACAGAAAGAAATTCTTCAAAACTTAGAGCTTGGATACTTTCCTCAACTGAGTAGGCAAAAAAGCTCTCAGGAACACAGAGCCACATCGACTGTTAATACTGTTTGAAAAACGTGGAAGCTAGGGGAAGCAAGGTCACCACCGAATTCCTTAGATATGCTGGGTTTTTTTCAACTTGCTTTCTCCAGTTCAGATTGAACAGCTATGATCCAGGCCAGAAATAATCCTGCATCTTACTCAGAAGATTTTGAAAAGTAAAAATCTTTGCAAAAGCCCACCAGACCTATCAGAGTTGAGAGATGCAAATTGAGGATAATGACAGGAAAGGAGTAATTAGATGCTCTCTTTTTGTGAAGACGATGAAAGGAAGGATTTACTCCAAAATTCATCACTCTCTTCCAGGATGTTGCATTATAAAGTACAAAACCAGAATGACAACTATTCTCTGACAGCTTTAAAATCCAGATTACTAAATTGTTTCTGGCTCCAACTGCCGTGTTTCTGAGTAAGTACAATTTTAACTGTGTATTTAAATAGTAGTGAGTTGGTGCCCAATCCGTAATACAAATACAGACACATTTGCATTATAGATAAAAGTGACTGATTATCTCATGACAAGTTTTGAAGCACCATAGGAAATTATCATTATTTTTGAAACACATAAAGATAAACTAAAGATTAGATAATATATATTATAGCTAGCCTCATTCTACATGATGTACAGGGTGGGGAATAATCTTTGACTTTGGTAATAGATGGGGAACATTACATTTCACATATTCCTTGAATGAAACCCTAAATAGTAGAATGACTCACTACTCAGCTGTACCTTTCACCATCTCCTCACAGGATGTAGAAGAGAGAAACAGAAAACATGAAACCAGCCTGACTTTTATCCCATCCGTGAGAAGGCAGCTGTACGAGCTTATCTAGAGGACATAAAACTTTAAGTATATTTGGGAAAGTGCCTTGCTTATTGTATGGACTAGAGTTCCATGCCTTAAGCATCAGCTTCAGTGAAAGCCACCTTCTGCAACCTGTGTCAAACATGCAGCCTGAAGTCACAAGCTTCCTTTCTCTGACCAGTTATTGAAGGCTTAGTGTCACAGAAACACAGAATATTCTGAGTTGGAAGGGACCTACAAGGATCATCAAGTTCAAGTGAATGGCCCATACAGGGATCAAACCCACAACTCTGGTGTTATTAGCACCACGCTCTGACCAACTGAGCTCATCTCAGGGTCAGACACCAAAATACAGTTTTCTGAGTAGGGAGTTGGCCAGGATTTAGTCATATGGAGTGGGGTGTTTCTCTTCTCCCTGTTAGCAATTTTTCCAACAAAAGCAATGAATTCTACCATGCTTTGTAAGGAACTTGATTTATTTTATGTGAACAACTGCCCAGACCAATGTTACGGGGGCTTAAGTACTTTTACTGATGAAAATTTAAGCAACTAGGAATTTTACCTCTTTGTAAGTCAGATGACAAAAGAAGGCAGATTTCAATGACCACAGATCTAGACAAACCCCAAAAGTCTACCTAAACCTGCCTGTGTCTCTGTGGTTCTAACCCTCAGGTCCTTTGGACTACTATGGAAATATAAAGTAACTGGAATATGACAAAGAATGATGGCTTTAGGCACCTATAGCAGTTTTTGACACACAAGCAGACACCTCCTATTTCATGCTGTTCAGACACAAGACAACTTGTCACTGTAAGCTGTATATACTACCAAGATGATGTTTTAGCTGCATCAATACTAGCTTCTTCACAGCAATATTCTGGTAGTATTGGTCACTAAGTGAATGCGATGTGCCAAGTCAGATGCCACTGAAGAATTTGAATGCTTTAAACCTATTTTTAATTTACTCTAGCAGCTCCCAAAATTCAGTAGTGTATTAGCATCATCTTCTTTAAATAAATATTGTCTTTTTTGCCTCTATTTCAATAATTTTTTTAATTTTCATCTGAAAAATATGATTGCAAGCCATATTATTCTAAGTTATTCTAATTAGATAACATTAAACAATGAGACTATCATACAAAGTATAATCTTATACTTTACATTTCTTAAATTATACAAAAATATTAATAATGAGAAAATAAGAATGATTAGGTACTGATATTGACAACATATAGAAACATGGATTTAATAAGCAATGATAAAATGTCCACTCCACAGATCAGATATAGTGAAATATTCCCATTAGTATGACATCAGCGCTTTCCAAAAAGCTGTAAAATAACTAGAGGAGCCTCAGTCTGCCCATAATGTTTTAGATTACCTGCATTTATACACATGGAATGATTTTTCCTTCTTTTGCAAACAAATTGTGTCTATACAGACATGAAAAATTAAAACATGCAGCCATCTGAACCTCATCAACTGTAACTAAGTAAAGCCTGGGGCAACCAGGAGAAGCTGCATGATGAAGGCACTGAGGGGCTTTGCACCAAGTTGTGTTAACTTGTGTATATTGCAACTATTAACCAAGAGTGTCAACCACTGTATAATAGCACTGCACAGGGATGCATTTCTGACATCCCCTTTTTCCCAGTCGCTCCCACTAGCAGGGCAAAAGAAGGAAAACCTTTTTATTATATGAGACTGTACAGAAGAGAAAAGTTACACAGAGGTTTATGGAGGGTTTGCATAGATTTACACCAGCAACACAAGCCCAATCAGCAAATGTAGGTAGTGCTGACAACCTTACACAAGCTTACAGAACTTGCAGAGGCTTAGAATCACTCAGCATTTTATCTAAAGTCAGTGCAGGACATTTCTAAGGGAACAAGCGAAGTTTTTTATACATGCTGCTACAATCAGGAAATTGTAAAAGTAACTTCTATTTATACATAAGAAAGGAAATCTTGCCAAATCACCATTTTGAATGCCACCACCAGTGTACATTTCCCATTGAATTAAAGGTCATTAAATGACAGACTATTCTCTGGGTTCTAAGAGCTCTTTGAGAACGAATACAGTGCAATGTGCATTTGCCAATAAAAGAAGTGTCCTGTGAAATGTGTGAATCATAGCAGTACAGGACTCTACTGCATGATTCCTCACACACCTGCAATCAAGCTTTCCAGGGAGCGCTCCACAGAATCTTCTGCAGAAAAAAAAAATTCAATTTTTGCAAGGGGTAGGTGGTTTTGATTTGAAGCTTGAAGGAAAAAAAAAAGAAATACAAAACCACATTTCTGTGTTTCTTTTATTAACAAGTGCCAAATGAAATAACTGATCAAGCATCTATTGCCACACTTTTAAAATTCAAAGAGAAGAATTTTAAAGCTGAAATTACAACATGTTCTGTGTTCAAATCCAGATCCCTGCTTTCATTAGAAATACAGTACGGAACCTCTGCATTATTATAATTATTTTTTTAACCAAAATATACTTCTCCCATCTCCAAAGTAAGAAATTTTCCCTATTCAGACTTGCTGAAATAAAATTGACAGAATTATTTGAATAATCCATATTAGATTGATAGCTAGTCAGGAGGCTGATATGTTAATAACAGTAATACATTGGAAAAAGAAAAATGCATTGGGTAGAATCAAAACCTGGAGATACAGGAGAAATACAAAGTTTTGACAAACTGTCAGGGTACAAAACCAGGACAGCAGTATCCTCAGGATACAGGAAAATAAAAAGAAAAGGACTTGCAGAAAAGGAGTTTCCTCATAACAGTTTTCCACCAATAAATTATAAATTAATCTCAACCCTACTGGTGAAACCAAAGCTTTATTCACTCTTCAGATGTTTAAAAGCACCTCTGTAATCTTAATTCTCTAATTTTTTTTCTTCTCAAAGGGATTTATTTAGCCAGGCTACTCTTGAATCAAAAACATGGTGCCACTAGAGGCACTAGCCCACTGACCCTGGCTTATTACGCACAGAAGATTTGAATTTCTTTCTTTTTTACATAAGGCACAGAAAATATGAATGGTGCCTTCTTCTCTAAATGTGTGGGTGTGAAAAAATCTTCAATCTTGAAAAAAGGTCTAAAGCAGTCTGAGTTATATAATAATATCATTAATGTAATGTAGTCGTGACCTTTTCAAAGGAGGGGATTTGGTTGCACAGTGTCCAAACAAACCAGCAAGGACCTGGGTTCCAGGTTGGTGTGAGGATACCACTGAACCTCAGGAGCACTTCAGAGTCATAAATGTGAGTTGGTTATTCAGTGAACTCGGCCAATTGCTTAACAATTCATACAAATGCTCAGTATGCACCAGATGATCTATTCCCAAGGACATCCATCATCACTTCCACTGCTTTGCTTTTGTTGTGATTGTAGATGAGAATCCCAGAAGAGAAAAACAAAAGAAGCACATCCTGCCAAAATTGATACTGGACCTTTTTATTCAACGATGCAAGTATGGATTTAGTAGCTTAATTGGTCACCCAATTCAGAATATTGATTCTTTTACACAACTCTTTTTCTTTTGTTGATATTGTTCTGAATTTCTAACAGCAGTTGTTGGTGCTCCATGTTCTCTGTTCAGTTGTTCTTCAGATGAAAATCTCCAAGTAAATATTATCCTGTATCTCTGACAGTTTATCTTCTACAGCTGAGAGAAGACAGTTTAAAGTATCTCAGCTTACCTCAAGAAAAAAATCGTATTTCTGACCTATCTAGAAGATAAATTTCTAAATCTTTTAACATCAAGAAGGTGATCAGAAAGTTCATGTACGAAATAAAAAATGGTTTAGAAATCATAGGAATGCTTACATTCAATAATGCTGCAAGTTTTGTTCATCATGTTTGTTACTCAGAATTTCTAAGATACTTCGGTTATTTAAGGAGAAAGGTCAATAATACATCTAAGGCCTTCAGGTTAAAAAAGCCTAATGTCATAGGGAGATACAGCCTCTACCCAAACTTTGAGCTGCTTGAGGCTAGTCAGGAACCATGACTTATGCTTGTGAAAGAAGTTATTTGTGGCCTCTTCTGTTATTTGCTATTCTTGTTCTGCTGAGACAAGGTACTTCATCAGATTCATGCTATTGCCCCTCTAGTTTCCTGATAGTTCTCAAGCAATCAGTAAGATTAGTGCTGTCATCAAAATTCGTGTAAAACTGCCACTATCCTTTGTCTTTTTGGTATCATGTGAATTAGAGAACCCATTTTACAACACTAGAAAGCCTCCTCAAAGTTTAAATAAAAATGGATCGATTCCTGGGGACAACCAGTACAATATAGTAACTTAACTCTCATCTGCCATTATACATATGTTATATCACAAATAAATAACCTCAGCTGCTTGCCAGAGACAAAATCATTAAATGGCAGGCTATTCCATGGATTCTAAGAGCTCTTCAAGAATTCAGAACTCTCTAAATCACAAGCCAGTTAACATCGAATAAGGAACATATGTGATATTCTTTTGTTGGAAAACTGCTTTAAAAAAATTGGGTTTGAAATTTCAGAACTTTTTCTTACCCTTTTTTCACTGCTATATATCAACTCTCCAGTGGACAAGGCATTAGGTTACTTGTTAGACAAATAATTTATATTGGCACTGCATTATTAAAAATACTTACTGCTTTTGGATTATTTGGTTTTGAAAATGGGAGAGAAAAGCATGATGTTTAAGGGAGGAGAAAGCAGTGAAAGAATGGGAGGAGAGGACAGAATTAGCAGCCTCAGCTTCTTACAGATGTGATTTGGGTGCAAGGATCTCTGAGAAACAGATACTGTTGTAACAGTACAGCCAATAAAAACAGTTTAATGTCTTCATAGAATCTTTATGGAACATTCAACCTCTAATATCAGAAGTGGTACACAACTACTGCTCTTCATTTTGTTGCATCTATTATCGCTTCATACTGCATTATACTACATCAGACACATTCCTTCCCCCCTTCATCCTGAACAGCATTTATTTTCTTTGAATACCTGTTATTTTGAGTATTTAGTCACAGAATAGATAATAGTCAATGCTCCCAATATGTAGAACTGAGAAATTTCTGAGAAAAGAAGGTATAATGTTCTTTTTCCCTCTCATAACTAACAAACAGTACAGTATTTTCCATCAGCATTGCTAGTTGTAGACATAGTTTGGCCACCTGTTTACCCTAGACTTTAACTAAAATAAAATCATAATTTACTTTGATAAATAAATCCTAAAAATTATTTTTTGCTTTTTTTCCTTTTCATCCACTGCTTCCTCCTGATGGCAATGCAGCCTAAAGATGCTCTGTACCCACTGATGGAGAGGTAGCACAGTGCTGATTGCAGCTTTTACCACCCTGCTCTGAAACAGACAAAAACTCCCAGGACAGCACATGGAAAGATGCATAAGACAAACTCATTTAACCAGACATTCCCAGCATCTTCAGAGAAACAGGTCATTGTACTGTGTGCATTTCCAGCGGGTTATTAGGAACACTGAATGTAGCAGTGGAAAAGAAAGCAAGGTCCACAGGCACCGGTTTGACCACTGCTCTACCTCAGGCAGGACAACTCAGGCACTGTCCCTGTGTTTATTTGTCAATCCATCTTTGCCTCTTCTATTTAGGCTGTCAGTTATTTGAAGCAGCAACCTTCTCCTCATCTTTTGGTACATGTGGCTGTGCTGCAGTGTAGCACAGTGGGGCCCTCAATTCACATAATTACCTGTTTTGATCTAATTTTCCTTGAGATACCAAAAAGGCTGAATATGTTTGCCAATGATTCCACTTTAATACACATTGGAGGTGTGCTTCATTAGATACACAACAAAAACATTTTCCTAGAGCTCTGCACTGCTCTATTCTGAACCATCAAAGTTGAAGCAATAGCTAACACTGTCTTGAAGAATAAAGTGGTCATTAAAGTTAGGTGCTGTTAGTTCCAGTGATGCAGACATTTCTTGGCAGTTTGGTGTGCTAAGCACAGGTTATTTTATACTAACAACAGTTTTGTATGATGCCAAACAGGCAGATCTTTAACTGACAATCTCTCCTGTAAGATACTTTCCACTGAACAACCTTGTAAGATAAATATATGAAACCATTGGCAAGTCTGTTTCACACATTCCCCTTTGAATGTTCTTGGCTATGTACTTCTTAGAAAAGGAAAAAACTATTTTTCAAAAAAATATTTGGAAGGCTTCATATTTGTCCAAACATAGATTAGTCAAATATATCTCACATCCTTATTCAGAGTAGCAGAGTTATGCAAAGAGAGCTTCTTTCTTAGGGATACCCTCAACCAATATATAGTTACTGCCCACTTGACTTCTGCAACTCTGCTCAACATGGAAATCAGAAACCTCAGAAGAAAATCTGGATATGTAATAGGGGTTTCTTTCAGAATTTACTCATTATTGTGACTAATATAAAATGTATTCGAAGGAATATAAACTATGACAACACCTATCACCAGGAGAGCAAAGTCTCCCATAGCCTCACAAGTTCTTTACTTCTGATTGCTACCCATGAAGCAGACTATGAATGACTTATGGTTTCCCAATGTAATACACTTCTCTGACAGAAGGAATGACCTTGTTTGTTTTGCTTTGGTTTGTACGTGGAGATTTCATCAGGTCTGAAAGTGTGAACTGAATTCCCTGAAGGCTTCAAGTAGAAACACATTTTATTGACTTCAGTATCACAGAAATATAAGCTAATGGTGCTACCTTTGTTGTAGATGACAAATAAAACCAACACCAGAAAAAAAAATATCACTGCATGTACTTTTGTTTCTGGGAAGCAGGCTAGACAATAAGCAGAAGTATGTTGCAATATATAGCATTTCAACAGTACACAGACAACACTTCAGCATGTAGGCTAAATTTGTATATAGATCAGATTATACTAAAACACAATAGAACAAAATTATATTTGAAAATGAGGCTCTTATTTAAATTGACTCAAAATGACCCACAAATCTAAATATTCTGAGAAGATGGGAAAAAAAAAAAGAAGTCACAGCAGAAAGGAAAAATATTATGAAGTGTTCATAGAATTAATATTTGCAGTCCAGTGTGTTAATTATATTCACCTAATGCAGAGCACCCAAAACATCAATAAGTAAACTAAGCAAAAAGGGGATTTGTTATCACAATTTGGTACATGGGGAACTGCTGTACGTAATGACTCCATTTCTTGCCTGTGGTCACTCACATATAGCATGTGGCTGAGTCACAAATTGAACCTTTTTTTCTCTTCTGCTGACGAATGTTTTAAACAAACTATCCTTCCTCCAGCTTCTGTGTTAGTAGTAATACTGCAATATCCAGTGCACTAAGCTTGAGCCACACACCCACTCCTCTCCATTCTTACATCATTAATTTTTTTCTAAATGGAAAAACTAGGAAAGAAACATACTCATCCCCATAACTTTATTACTATTATTGTTGTTATTGTTATTATTTCATATTTTCACTGTGAAGAATGCGTTTATGGGCTGCACCTTCCATCGAGGCAGCAGGATAGACTAACTCATCTGAGCTACTGTCGATTTGAGGTCATATTCCAGAGGATATCAATGAGCATCTCTTCAAATTAATAGATGAACTTTTACTTTAATGAATCAGCTTGTCATTGTTTGACTTTTTAAAGAGCTGTTTAATCAAAATGTTTTCCACTATCATTTTATATTCCCTATCTGGGAAGGAAGCGTACAGAGATTCTATTTTCAACCATAGATACACTATTTTGCCAGCTGTTAAAGAAATGGAATTTGCAAGTGCTTGAAGGACATATCAAAGGAGACAGGTCTGACCATGACTGTCACTACCAAAACTGCTTTCCTGTGATGTACTCTCCTCAAAGCTTTATTCTTGTAATGACGCAAAGTTAGAGCTCTCTCTTCTCACATTAGTGAGGACTGGAAAGCTGCTTGCCCACATGGCAACTGCAGTTTGCAAAGAGCACTACCAAGCACAAGAGGCAACATAACTAAGTTGTTGTCAGCCTGTAGCATTCAGAGTCCTACATGTATTTCATGGTCTTTCTCCAGATCCCTGGACTTGGATGGATAGTGTCAGGTACTGCTAACCTGTGTTTAACAGCTACTATTTTTATCATACCTACTTTTCTTTAGGACAACTTCAATGGTTAGTGCTTCTTAATAACTTCACAAATAAGTTTAGGAAATGAAAACTGCTAAAATCCCACAAAGCAGAAAAAGGAGAAGAAAATGCATGAGATAAACTTCAGCTAGGTCTTCTGAATTTGGAAAATTGTGAACTTTTCTTTCCCCCAGAACTGTCTTGTTAATGTCTGTATGTTGACTGCTGCAAATACAATCACGTCCTGCCCTGGGATACACGTATGTAATTCCTGTTGGCAATGCAGGGAAAATCAATTTTGTATGTCACTGAGAACTGTGACCCCTTATGGAAGGCAGCATTTGACTCTTGGGGTTACACGGTCATTTCTAATTTAGTAGAAAGGGGCACTGCATTAGTAAAAATAGAGAAATGTAAAGGATCACAAACCCAACCAATTCATCCCATCCACAGGGGCTACAAATTCCAGAGGCAGAATTGATTCATTATCCTCATGTCACGTGTTTCTGGGCCCATCCATTCTCTGGAGCACACAGGGATGTGCACTTGTATAACAGACAACTCAAATTCTTATCTAGAATCACTGAAATATGGAATGTTAAGGGGTTGGAAGTGACTTTAAAGATCATCTGGTCCCAAACCACCCACCCCCCAACATGGGCAGGAACACCTCCCACTAGACCAGGTTGCTCAAAGCCTTATCCAGCCTGGCCCTGAACATTGCCAGGCTTGAGTACAAGTTATCTAGCTTCTAGTAAATACCAGTTCAGCTGTTCTAACTCAAATTGGCTTATTCTAATGTAAAACAGGTATGGATTTAGAGCTCTGCTTCCTAGTGTCATAGAGAATACTCACTCATTTAATGTAAGTGAAAGAATGACAGTCTGACCTAGAAGGCTGAGAAACCAGTGGTCATGCCCACTGCACTGCCAGCCTGAGTAGAAAGCAATGCACAGTAAAAACTCAAGGTTGAGTACTCTCTATAAAGGTTCTTATGGTTTCACTGGCAATTAAACTTCTATAACAGAGGAAACACTGTAAATGCCTTTTTAAAGGGAAAAGGTTGCCACCTATCTTTCATTTTTTTCCCCCTCTTTGTGTTACAACTTTGTCATCGGAAATAAAGGCTATGCTGCCTGCAGTTGGCTTTCTCTCTCCATTTTTCTGCACAAGAACTTGACCAAATTGAGTGCTGCTTTTGCTGTGCTGGCAATTGTTGCAAGATTTGTAATAAGTTCATGGTTAGGCTGCACCCATTAATTGAACTTGTGGGCAATGGTATAGTCAGTTAAATATTACCACTGCATATTAAAGAAATTTCCCTACCAGTTGTAAAGTACAGTGTTAGGACAGATAACCAGTACTCTTAGACTATGTACAGACCTTAAAAAAAAATGCCCAAAGGAGAAAATCTTGAACACCTGTATCCTTGAAAAATAAGTTTTTGATTAAAAAATTAGTTAAGTTATATGAAAATAAGAAATCAGTTGAGAACTTTTCCCTCCTAAACATGAATTCTGGAGATAGAGTAAAATTGCATTAAAAAAAGCTTCATCACAATTATGGTTGAGGGGAAATCTAGGTTGCAAACTATGTGATGGTGTCCTTTTTATTTATCTGATAATGGAAAATTCTTTAGCTAATCACATTATCACCCTGTCTGCATTTGATAATTTACTTATTTTAAAATACCCACATTTCAGAAGGATTGCTTTTCTAGGATTTTCAAGAAATTTTTTTTTAAAAAATGCCAGTTAGGCACTATTTTTTTCTACCACCACTGCTGAAGAGTCCTCAACTCTCCAAGAACACGTCAGCTTACCTAGAAATTCAGCAGTTGTCATCTGCAACACTATAATATACTTCAAAATGTAGTTTTTACTTAGTTAAATATGGTCATAACATAATAAAATAATGAGCTAAGAATTTAACCACATAAAATGAACAGAAGATGGATTAATCACAGTAGACAGTTATTATTAACTTTTTAAAATTAATTATATTGTTTATAGGTTTCAAACTGTAGTCTTCATGGTTGTAGTAATATTTTTTAAATGACAAATTTGTTTCTGTGAGTACTGTGTTTTACTTGTCAAATTAGAACATTTTATCATTGCCTTGATCTAAAAAAAAACACCAAAAACTCCTCCTTGTGCCCATATTGCCAACAATATCTGTTACATGTGTGCAATAGTTGCAATACTGTTGGATTTTGTTTCTTTTTTATCCTGGATCTCTGGCACTAATGAGCATTACTGGGGTTACAATAAGTATACTCTTATGCTAATGACCCTTCCAGACATTCTTAGAAGTGGGATTTAATCTCAAAACTTATTTTTACTTGCATTTCCACTTCAGCTGTGATGTTTCTCAGCATTTTCAGACAAACTTAACTCATAATAAATCTCACATAAATATAATGTTTTTGATTTTTGATTTTCTGCATACAGATAATAATTTTTAAATGTTCTTCTCCACCTTCCTTTCTAATCAGTTGCAAATGGAACTCCTGAAATTAAGAATTTATATTTTTTTATCATCAGCTTCCGAAAAAAAAAGGAAACACTTGAACATCTTTTTTTAGGTGGATCTTTTCAAAGCTCCATTCTTTAACGTTATGAAAGAAAAAACCTACAGTAGCATTCACAACAACTCAGCTTTCAAAGAGCATCCATTCATTACCATATAAATAGCACAGACACTTACTCAGTATACCTTCCTCTGCCTATCATTCCTCTGTCAAGCCTTTAAGTTCAAAAGTGCACCCTTTTTTTTTTTTTGCCAAAACCAGAAGACCCATTTTATGTCTACTAAGCAATTATTTTATGAGGGAAGAGCAACGGAACTTCAGTCCATTTTAAATGATATACTGCCTGTCAGACAAGTAGATCTGTTCTGAGAGTCATGGCCCTGACAGTCGGACATGGCTTACGTGACTCTGCTTAATTCCATGTCTACTGTCAAAATAGGTGAATACTGTCAACAGAAAAAAACGATTCCCGAGGTTTCAGAATGTTTTGGATATAGATACCATTGACATGTGCGGCAACAGACAAACATGTATGCAAGACAGTATTTACTTTCATTTCAATGCCTGTTACACACAAACAAAATCTCCTAGTTTACATGCTTCCTCTGTTGCCCCATTGCATTCTAAATCCCATTATAGTATTATATTATCTACAATACTGTGAAATATGAGGCCGATCAAACTCCCTCTGTTGGACATCAATTTAAGCAAACTGCTTAAATTTCAAAAAAGCAAACTGCTTTTTTTTTTTCTTTAAAGTTTTGCTTTCTAGAACTGCAGAAGAAATAAGATTATTATTATTCTAGAGCCAGTGTTTATGGGAACTACAACTTTGAAACACTTCTTCAGAAATTAATTCGTCAATACACAGCTGAATTTCTCAGCAATAATGCAGAAGACATGAACCAAGCCACAAATCTATTTACAGGAAGACTGCTACAGAACCACCTCTTCACACCTTGCAAATGGCCTCAGCAGCATTAATTCAGATAGCCAGTTGCCACTAAGAAAACAGACTTGTTCATCTCCACCCTACTTACATGGCACTGTGCGGAGGTAGAGATTGTCTCTTATGATCTGCTGGAGCTCGTGGTCCACCGAGCCTTTCTGGAACCGTAAATTGAGGTAGTGACGAAGGTCCTTATCAACAATGCCTCCTGTCAGGGAAAAGACAAATGAAAGCATGATTTAAAATTATATTGCCTTGATGGAAGCAATGAATCACTTGTGAAGTCTTTGAGGCTCATTTTCCTTCATGTTTCTGTAATGATGGAGGACAGAAGCACAAAGAGCTTTCTGGTTAAGGTATGAAGTTGGTACTATATTATTAACTATTGATAACTGTAAAGTTTAAAAACAGTTAATGAAAAATAACTGGCTACATCTTTACAGTTCAGAAAATACATATAGGATTATAGACAGAGTTTCAATTTTTCCTCTGCCCAAAACTTGAACATATTGTTATTACATAATTACTTACATATGTATCTAAATAATACATTATTAGGTATAATACATTATTGGGTATTATGTTTCCCATGGCCTTGTGCCAATTTCCCACCTGCTTATTAAAGAAAAAATCCTGGTTCAAAATGCCTCTGCAATGTTCAGTGTTTTCAGTCCATGTGTAACCAGAATAAAATGTGGTTGTACTTAATGATCATATAAATGTTTCTAATAGACCTCACATCTGAAGGAGATATTATCACAAACAAGGGTTCATATTTTATTTCCACCACCAAAAAGAGACATCAGTAATACAACAACTCAGCATAGAACTGCAAATATGAAAAAAATTGAGTTAAAAAGCTGTATTTGCCACTTTTACTATAACTTTAGGACAAAACAATTCAAACTACTGTTTAGCCAATGACTGGTGTATCATGTTCCACTATGAAAGGCATATCTACAAATCTAATCCAACACAATTAATAAGCATCTCCTGATATAGTTCCTCCTCATTTCTTTTCATACTGAATATGGATCACATTTATAATTATAAAGAAAAAGTCTATACATAACTCAATTTCTTCCCTCTCTGATATTCTGACATTACAAAAATATAGAAAATCATTACTACTCTGAGTTCTGACATATAATCCCGAGATGAAAAATTGCAAGCAGATAGATCCCTAACTTGTTGCTTCACACATTCAACCTTAAAACATTTTTCAAATGGCATTTGCTATTGAACCCTCTGCCAAAAGCCTTACTAACTTAGACTATATAAAGATTTTCCTGTAAAAAGGAACATAGAACATTCCTACCTGATTATTTGAAAGTCACTGCAGAGCACAAATGGTTATAAATGAAAATACATTTCTCCTTACAGCTATTCCTATTTATCTGCCAATTACAAGTCCATAATCTTATTATTGCTGTTCTTTGTCAATAACTTCAAAACCTTTTGTTCCAGGTTTATAAAAAGCTCATAAATAATTTCTCTCATCTTTAGCTAAAGGTAAAAAACCACTGAAATTTCATAATCAAAAGGGGGAAAAAAAAGTGCACCCCAGCTCATAACAGATAAAAAGAAATACCTGCAAGCCCAGTTCCCAGAGGCTGAGAACTTCCATATGGATCTCTGTTCTTCAAGGACCCCAGCTGAGCCACTTAGTCTACTACTTTGTACCACTAACACTGTTTAGAGCAGTGGGCTCGGATTGCAGACCAGACCATCCTTACTCCTGCTAATTTCTTGAGAGATTTCAGAGGAGGCAAGGCAAGGGTTAGAGGAGGCTGCAGAGAGATGCTCCGAATCCGCTGTCCTTTCTGATTGGCTGCAGAGAGTAAAGGTCCTGCAGCTCTTGCTCTTCTTGCTCTAATATACAGAACATGCCCAGTGATGCAGATGCTTTCTGGCAGCCTCAGAAAATGCCAACTCGAGAACAACAGCTGTAGCCTGCCCACTGACACAAACCTGAATCACTCAACTTATAACGTAAGTAACTTTAGGAACCTACACAGATTTCTGACTCTCAGAGTGCATTTTTTATTTACAGCCTTTTGCTTCAAACAAAGCCATTTAGTTAATTTAGTTCACCATGTGTAATGAATGCACTAAAACCTCCTAAGCACTTCATAAAAAGTCACCTGATATTTTTGGCACATTGCATATTCCAAACTGGAGTACAAAATCATATATTTACAGCAGGAGATGCCTACAGCCCTGCATTTGTTACATGCAGATTCAAAAGCAAGTTTCTAACAGAAATAAAACCAGTAGATGGTGCAGAGAAAAAAAAAACAGCTTCCAAGCACAATGGAAAAAATGTGATTTTTTCCTAATATCTGAGTATATACTGTAAGATTAGCAAAGTCAATTTTAAAGAGCAGTCAGATGAACTACAGACAAATTTTCTTCTTCAAAAGTCATTCTGTTTTCTGAACTAACTGGTGTTTTTCAATTCTTTGGGCATAAGTTACCTTTTTTTTTTAAGTCTGGTATAACAATGACTTTTTCCTTCTGGATATTTAAAAAAAAAATAAAATAGTTCTAGAGTCTTGAACAGTAGATTTTATCTTTAGTTCATCCTTCCAACTGTCATTCTGCCTTTCTCCCCTAAAAAACTTTGTAGATTTACCTGATGCTTTTTAAAAGCACATCTGACTCCAGATGTGCTTTTGTGCTATTTATAATACTTGAGCTTTGGAGCAACCTGATCCTTTGATCCTGAAAGTACAATCAGAACAACATTTTGTATGTGCAATTATGGGACCATAAGACTTTTTGTAAGAAAACTATAGTGAATTGCAAGTACGTAAACCAGCCTTGATTCAGCATCAGTGAATTACAGCTTATGTTATAGACTGTATAAATAAAGAATGAGTAATAATAATAGGATTATGTCCTCGAAAAGGATGAAAATAAGAGACAGAAAATAGTATCATTTGGTTTACTTTGGAGGGAAAGAAGAAACTTCATGACACTGTCAGTAAGTTCATAGAAAAAGAAACAGGGAGAAAGTGTTTTTACAGACAGTGACTACCACTGAGTGGTCCCATCCAATCCAGTTGGTTTCTGACTTGGTTTCTATACAACTCAATATCCCTTTATTTTCTCTTTTTGCAGTACATTGAAAACTGTTGAGACATTGAAAAATTCCTGACATGAACCTAACCCCCTTCTTTTCTGTCATTCCCAGGCAGCCCACAGTAGAGCAGTTCAGAATGATGCTCAGGGACCACGAGTGCCCATGGCACTGTGGCACAAATGCACAGTGGTTCATGAGATGGAGCTCAGAGAGAAGGAGCCCACCAAGGCCACATCCTGCTCACCACATGTGACAGCAAAAGGAAGCACTGTAGTGTGTCAGAGGAATTATACAGCTCAAGCTTTAGAAACCCAACCCAGAGACCATAATTTAAAGGGTTCTTTGGCCACTGCCATGAGAGGAGGCTGACAATTGTGTGATGGAGCATGCACTGGCTTGCAGCCATGCAGGGCTTCTATTTTTTTTTTTTCTTTTTGCTGGATTGAGGCCTGTGCACTGTTTCAGTTTCATTTCACTCCAATGAATCCCTTTGCTTTGCTAGTTGGGAAAGATAGGACATGAATTAAATACTTTCAGTAATGATCTCTTGCATAATGTATGTCTGGTTTAGGTACAGCTACCAATCATGATGGCAAACTCATACCCATGACTGAATTTGATTCCAGATATTATAAAATTAGATATACTTGGATGAACTAAAAAATGCTCTGTTTGCATATTATACTTATGAATTTAAAGAGTAAAGTATATCTTTTTACGGTGTTTTAATGCATTTCTGTCAAGTCTCCTCCCCTTCATAAAATCTAGTATAAAATCAAAGTCCAAAAAAAAAATACAATAAAGAATACACAGATGAATACTTTGTAGCTCACTAGAGGATTCAAAACTGAAGAAGATAACTGCCATTTCCAAGAAAATAGCAGGGATAAAGGTTTATAGTTTTCTCTAGCCCTAAATACTGTAAATGTTATTTTGTAAGTTCCTATTTGGTAACCCATCGATGCTGCAGTTGGAGTCTACTCTTGTATTTTATTTTCCATGAAGGACTAACTCTAAACACAAACATTCCTCTTGTTGTTCCCTCAGTGTTAGTTCTAAGTAATCTGTCTTACTCTTAACAAATTTTTATGGTTATAACTTTTCAACAAACACTTCTGAGTATTCACCCATTAGTATTTTCTCATCTTGTATCATAACCTTTCAGTGAACTGTCTTGTTAAAATGTGGTGGGGTAAATTGTTTTTTAACAGTACAGTCAATTGCATCTCAGCCAAGAATAATTTGCCTTAGATATTTTATTTGCTGGTAATAAAATGTAAAAGATTTCAGTTCCCTGGCTCCTATAAATACTCCTGGTTAGAAATATCTATAAGCAAGCAGGACTTTTAGATCTATATTTGCATCTATACATGACCTGTGTCTGGGGAAATTAAAGGTAATATCTTGGCATTGTTACCCTGTGAAAGCAGACAAGCTCATAAACTTTCAGCATAAAATACCTCCTGTCTTCCACTGCCTGACCTGCATCAGTTTGGATCTCCCTTTGTTTTCAACAAATTTCCATTTCTGACTGTAAATATAAGCCATATATTTGGCGAAGTCAAAAGCCTTGAATGACGAGGCTTTCACTAGCTTCAACAGGACTATTCTACTGGAGAGTCTCATCTCAAGTATTTACTCAGGTGGTACCTGGAGCTTTATATCCATACTATGGTATGGCTCCATGGACATCTGACAACAGCTGAAGTTTCTTCAGAACCTCTTCAGTAGAAGATAGGCAATTTGGTGCTAGATTAACTTATCCTTCATCATTCACAGATGATCTAACTGATCTTTCAATCAGTATCCTAAATTAAGACATGGATTCCTTAAATCAGCTATCAGGAATAATTGATTTTTTAGTTCTTTTCTTCACTGAAGAGCTAAAAAAGTTTTTTACCCATGAAGGTGAGTGCAAGAATATTTTTTCTGTGATTCTTTCTGGAATATATCAAGGAAATCTTAGTCATCACAGATAAAAAGCTGTATAAGGATCTAGAATACCTGAAATTATCCTATAGAACCTCTCTTAATCATTCCAATAATTTCAGTGACACCATGTCCACTTACCTATAAGCATCTCTATGATTCTTTCATTCTTTCGTATACAATCTAACATTGTATATGAGGTGACCTGTAATTACCCTCCTCCTGTCCTGTTCTCCAAACCCACACAGCTGGTAGATGCACAAAATTCAGCAGTGCAAACTTGAGCAGCAGTGAGGGACTGGTATTACCCAGTTGTGAGAAAGCCCGTGTCAGCCAGGGCTCCAAAACTCTCCTGCCTAAAAGATTTTAAACATAAAAGAAAATTGACTGCTATATCCCCAGGTTCTTTCCTCAAATAATCCTCTTGAGAAGAGAACCAGAATTCTTTTTTCCCCTGCAAGTTCTGTGATATTTTATTGTAATAAACTTCAAAAAAAATCTTTAAGAAAGCATTCATTAAATGGAAAATGATGATTACTATTAATCATATGAATTGCTAATGTTTGTAGTACAAATGGTACTTTTTAAACAAATGAAGTATGAATTATCTTAGTATTTGATTATTAATAAAGATCTCAGGCATTTAAAACCTCTGAACCAGTATAAAATGATTTACTTTAATAGTTTCTTTAACTGGCAACAGTAACCAGAAAAATCACTTTTAAGAGAGAATATGAAAATTCCAAGTAATATCAAAACTCATAGCTGGATTTTATAAGGATTCATTATTAAAATACAGTCGGTAGCTAAACCTATTATTTAATGGAAATTATCCTCAACAAATCTATATAGTCCTCAGAGTAATATAAAGATGAATGTTGACATTTCATTAATCATAGTATAATGGACATATTCAACCTGAAGTTCCTTCAGGTTTCCATGTAAAATATGTAATCACTATAGCAGTAGTCTGAAAACAGTACAACAAAATTTAGTAAATTATAAGAGTTATGTATTGCATTCCTAGTCATCAGCTGAAGATCACACATTTAATTTTTAAAGCCTTTCTATCCCTAGACTAAACTCTGTGAATCTTTGAAATTCTGCCTGCCTTTCACCACCACCTTCAGCCAAGTCTGCCATCTGACTTATCTGCAAAGTCTCAAACCATCAGGGGTGAGCTATGATCTATGAGCTTGACTGTGGAATCTGTGGTAAGATAAAGAGTGATGGAGAACCAAGAGGGAATCATGCAAGAAAATTAGACTCCTCAGGAAGAAAATTAATTTCTTTCATACTTGGGGCTACTCCAATAAATTCCATTCCTTTATCCTTTAATGGAGATCTAAACAAATTTCAAGAGTAAATGCTTTTGAATTTGATGTCAATTTACATCTTGGAGTTCTTATATGTGTTGTCATATACGATGAAAATACGATGAAAAACATTTTAAGACCTCGTTTATTGATAGAAAATTGGTCTCTTTCATAGCCTACTATTTTGCAGTCTTTCTTTAGAAAGATTATATTATATTACTAACCTGTTTGCCTATTGATCTATTACATATCATACACATGTATTGTATTTATAACACACTTCTATCCTTAGCTATATTATTTGATTTCTTCCTCCTAGCATTTTTAATCCAAAGTTTTAAAATACAGGACTAGAGGGATTACAGGTTAAATTGCAAGGGTATGGTACTATATACACATTGTATTAAAAAAACCCACAATAAAATCTAGCCAATGAATGATTTTCTCCATGATGAACATTCATATTTGGATGGTATGTCTCTGTACAAATATGCAATTCCCTAATCTCTGTGGGTGATATATTCCACCTGCTATCCTAAAACCAGCAGACAGGCTAAGGTTTGCACACTCTATGATCTTCACAGTGGAGAAAGTTTCCACTTTCTCTGCTGCTGGGAGTGGAGGAATCCTCACTGCCTAAGGACAACTTGGGTTCAGTTGACCACTGTGTTACACCTGCCTTTGTGGTACCTTCCACTTGGGTAGTCAGAGTAAGGACCAGACAAACAGGTTACCCTGCGGCAGCCACAGGATGAGAACTGCAGCACGTGGGTAGACTGATCCTAGGGACACTGTGAAAGCATATGATGCCCTGGATTTATTTTCTTAACTTTGTGGTTAACCTTACACCTCTGTTTGAAATGTGCACTGTGCTAGAAGCAAAAAGGGAGTTTGTAATGATTCAGGGAGACTGTCAGCAGGAGAATCAACTGAGCCAAACGCATCTGCATTTTGTACCTTATCTCAGATTACTGAACTTCAGTTTTTATTACAATATAGATCCCCACTCCTCTTGGCTACAGAAGGAGTCTTCCATTGCAAAGCAAGATGCAGCACTTTCCAAAGCCTGCTGGCAGCACGCAACATGGACTTTGTTACATCAAAGTTACCTCAAGTTAACCTCAAAAAACTGACATTTAACTGGTAAAATCCATTTTGTGGCTTTGCTATTTAGAGGTACTTTGTTTTATTCTCTTCAGCTAATTTACTGCTCAGCACAGGTCTAGATTGGAATTTCTGGGAAATGTCATGATTTAATTGGTCAGTAAAAAAAAAGCACCGGCTGTCATTCATGTAACAAACAGAGAGGGCAGTTTAGGGTGCTTTGCTTTCAGAATACTTGTCTTTTATTCATTGTTCCAGTCAGTAGGTGCATAAATAAAGTGACGTTCAAATACTGCTGCTGCTTCTCTATAAAGCCTGTCTGGAAATAACTGCCTTTTACTCCAGTTTTGTAAATTCAGTAAAGCCAATTATGAAACAACTGTTTGTAGGTGACTCCAGTTTATCAATTATTTGACTGATAACTTACACACAAATGTTAATATTTGCTATTGAGATATTTAAAAGACCGTAATTGTTCCTACAAGACTTACTACAAGGCAAAAAATTATCTATACAGATGCTTTCGACAAACACAAAGTTGTAGGAGATGATACATTTGCTTACAAAGTGAGAATTTCAGAAACTACACTCATCCTGTGCAGTTATATAGAACCCAGCAACATTTGCATGGAGAGGTTTCTCTTGAAATTTGTACATATTTACAGAAGTCTTTATTAGCATCAAATACTACCTGGCATTCAGATGCTCTCACTCACAGAAATCTCCTTTCATTTGGTCAAAGGGTATCACAATATAGTTTGAAAGTTGCTAAGGCAATATTTGCTATATAACCTAAGTCCCAGATACAGTTCCCAAAGAAAGTTCTAGAAACTGACTTCAAGAAGTCAGTTGGAAAAGGGAAATAATAAATCTTATTGGTATTCTGCTAAAGACAAAGTCTCTTTGAAAACTGATGGCACATAAAGATGCAAACTCATAGAATAAGTTTAACCAGGGATTGACTGCAAGATACTAAAACCACTTGAACAGAATTACTAAGGGTGGGTTTAGCTTCAGAAAAATATTTATATTTTTATTTGAGTTGGATATATTTCCAGGAAGATGTTTAGTATTCTGGGAAAATCTACATTAGCCACAAATGTCCAATAAACAAAGTTAGCCAAGGAGATAAAAAAATGTCATAAAGATGTAAGAATTTTATTTTTAATCAAACTATAGCGAAATATTTTTTAATGCATATCCTTGGAAAACAAAAAATACCCATGCTTCTCTCTGTGTGCTGTTTAGTGCATGTTCATTAGAAAAAAACCACACAAATTGGCTTCTCTGGAAAAGCTCGGATGCAGCATTAATCTGTGATACACAATAATGGTGATAATGTGGGGCTC
The DNA here is from genome assembly GCF_025592945.1 of Manacus candei. Lineage (NCBI taxonomy): Eukaryota > Metazoa > Chordata > Aves > Passeriformes > Pipridae > Manacus > Manacus candei. Next base: position 181,238 of record NW_026138111.1, on the reverse strand, counting down.
ATTCATTCTGGTTGGGTACAAATTATGCTTCATTACGTCAGTGTAATTCTCTGTGGTTTTAAGGGTGAGTCACCTGGCACTGAAACCCCACAACTTCTCCTGGGGTCAGCAGGAGGCTGCCCAGCACACCTGCAAGAAGGGCATGCCCAGAGAGTGTTCTTCAGGAATTATCCTCGCACATCTCACTTGTACTGAAAGCCACTTCTGCTGTCCCCACCCAGAGCTTCCACAGTCCACTCTGAGCTCCCCCTGCTCCTAAAAGCCTGTGCTGAGAGATACATGGATAGAGCGTAGGTCTTCACAAACAATCTGTTACAAGCTTTATTATTCAAACAAAAGCAGAACTTACAGGAATACGCTCAAATTTCTCTTCCTGTGGACAAATATTCTCCTGTCCTTGCTTTGCAATGGGTAAAGCCAGCTCCTTGTAAAAATAGCAACATCTCCTTACCTCTAATGGAAAAATTACTGTTCTGTCTAATACTCTTTTTCTATTAATACATCTATATGACTGTTAATCTAGTAGGGACACAAATATTCTTTTTCTCTAATACTCTTTTCATTTTAATTTCTTTGCGGAAGACAACTGCGATGGAACTTTGAGGTCTGACATGTCTTTGAATAAAATATGAAAGACTGAATTGGAATAGTGGCATAATTTTACCAGACTTGAATTATTTGAAAGGTATTTTACTTAAATCATAGCTGCACAAATTTAATTGCTTGAGATAGAGTCTTATTTTCCTTACTTCTGGAAATAATATTGCCATATTAATAGGCTGTGAATTATGTACTGACATTTTGTAAAAAGAAAGATTAATCTGGGTAAAAGAATCCCAGCAACACACAATTTATGAGGGAAGCAAGCTCACAGAGGCTACCATTGTATGAGTTCTAATAATAGTTTAAAAATATGATTTAGGTGGGTATCTGAATCATGGCAGCCCAGTTCTTTAAAGCCTTAGCAGCATCTCAGTCTGAACTCATAATGTACCATGAAAATTCACTACCATAATACATTACTTCCTTGCTTTCTGATACTCATAAATAGAATAACAGCATTTTGCAAACTTTGTACTCATGAAACTCGTCAATTGGAAAGTCAGTTTTGCAATAGATAATCTGAACTCTGCAGAGTTCACAAAATAAGTGCTAAACTCCGAGACTGAATTGCATATACGTTATGAAATGGATATCCTTTCCCCAAAAAGCTATTTTCCAGAATCAATTGTCATTCACAGCATTCATATCAAGTCAAAACAAGAGTAAAACACTGAGAAAAATTAAAAGGGGAGTTGTTTTACAGCTATTTTTCAGCAATACTTAGTTCTTGTAGGACAGCATTGAAGTGGTGATACATGTTACACGCCAAGAAACCTGCATTTCAGTCAAGACAGAAGAGTACATGAAGACTGTGGGGTGTTTGAGGTTCCCTGGAAGGAAAGTTGCTCTACTAGTGGAACAGGTCATTATCAGGCTTAAAAACAAATCAAACGAGAAATAACTAGACTAGCAGTAGACTTAATACATAGAACTTTACAAAAGACTGCTGTTAATGCCATTGACAGGGTACTTCTAAGGCTATATATTATTCAGTTTTTTATTTTGCCCTGGCTTGGTAATTAGATACTCTAACTATTTTTTCCCCCTTCCTGGGGAAGCCATATTCCCTAAGGCATCCAAGGTGGTTATACAGGTGACTGTCAGAAATAAAGGTTATATAGGTAACTGTCAGAAATAAAAGAAATTCTGATAATATGTACATAAAAAGTTGGAAATAGCACATAATTTCACTAAAACGGTAATTTTTATTACCGTTTAATTTTATATGCTAGATATAGCTAGAACATAATATATAGATATAATCTATAACAAAATAAGGATTTGTTGTTTAAAATGACTGTATAACAAGGCATAAGTAATCCCCTTTTCTTTCATGAAAACATCTAAAACATAATCTTTCTTTTTTTTGTGCAGTCTTATAAAGTGATTAATAATCTTAAAATAATAGTTAAAAATTAATACTAAGAATTAAAAGACTAGCAAAAAAAATTAGTTTGCGAAATACAAGTGAAGGTACAAATAAGTAAGGTTGAAAAAACTACTAATTTGTCAGTGAAACATCTTTTATTGTGACAAACTTATAAGCTATACTAGCATAACAGCATGACAGATAGCACCCCCTACCTTAATATAAAAACCATTCAAAGGGTTTCCTGGCACCATCCATCACACTAGGCAAGTTTTGAAGATATACAGTAAAAGTACAATCAAAGCAGTGTAAATTTTGGTAAAAGACTGAGTCATACTCAAAGTGAAAAGTAAAAATTAAGTTATCGAGGCCTCAGTTGCCCGGTGCAGCATCACGCATCTGGTTTGCTACAGAATGTCTCTAAAACAACTTTAACAGTTTGCCCTACATAGGTGTTAATTAAATACGACAATATTTGTCATAAAAGCACTCAGCTACAGGTACTAGAACATTTCAGATCAGAGAACTATTACTCTGGGTCACACATTGCACTGTTTTGCTTGGTGGTCTGTCTCTGGCAAGCATTTTGTCAAGGCAAAGTGTCCACCAGAGCCTGGGTGTTTTGGCTGCTGAAATCTGGCAGGGCAGACACTCTCTCTTAATTCTGCCTCTGAATCACTCCCAATAAGGATATGGTTCCTACAGTTCCTCTTTTTTTCACATATGAAAAGAAAAATCTGCCTACTTCTTTCAGAGAGAAGCTAGCAGGATAAAATTAAGGCAAAAAAATGACTAAACACCAAATACAACAGAGAGATTTGCAGATGACAAAGCAAACAATTGCCATGTACTTACTGCTGACAGCGTTTTCTAAGCAGTGCAATACTGTTCTTCCCTTCTAGGCAAGGACACAGCCTGCACGAACCCATATCTCTGTGTCAGTCAACAACAGTAGATCCCCAGCATGAAAAGACAAGGTAGCTCCAAATTAGCTTGTTCTCAAAAAGCTACAAAAAATAGGATTGATTTTTTAAATAAAAAAAATTAAAGTCTTTGTAATGTCATTCAATAAATCCTTCAAAAATACTGTACACTGCTAAGCCCAGACAATAAAGCAATTTCTTTATGCCATCAAAGGTACCTTCTGTGTAGAATGGTACTTTAACATGAAAGGCAGCACTTGGTTCTTGGAGCACTGAACCAGCTGTTCAGTGCATTAAGAGGCTCTTATATTCTGGGACAGTCTGGTTGGTTAGTTGAGTCCCCTTGTGTTGATTTAATTAGCACTGCTGGAAAATGCAAATGACCAAAAGAGACACGGTGCACTGTGCAAAATTAGATTGTGCAAAATATGTGTGCTTACATAATATGTTTCAACAGAGAAATAAAATGCTCCTGTTCCCAGGAGCTGTAGGTAGGCAGATGGTGGGTACTCTAGCAAGATCATGCACTCTGCCGGCAGAGACGTGATGCCCTCAACCTCTAGGGAAGAGACTGCTGCTGCACTTCTCTAATACCCCAGTTTGCTGATCCACACAACAAAACACAGGATTACAGTTGGACTAAAATTGCTCACTCTGCATCCCCAGAAGCAGGAAGGTGTCACATCAGGGGACAAAACTGAGATGACAGAGCTCTAGGTTCACTTTGTTACCCTTCAGGCACATTGTCCCCATGGCTATGATCTACTGGACTGAAATCAATAGAGTCTGGAGTTCAGGAATATGTTCAGCTGTTTCGCACAGAATTTATTACATTTTCACAGTTGTTACTTAATTAAAAGAGAAAACTAGTGGGCTAAAATCATGGGGCAATAAAGAATTTGGCAAGCCACTGAGGTGTGGGTTAATAGTTACACATTTCCAGCTTTATCTGTTCATATCTGTTAAGGTCAATATCAGTCAGCATATGGTACAAAGCCATTAAAAGAGCCTCAGATACAAATATTATCAAGGAGGATGTGCCTGTCATTTTACCTGCCTTTCTCTTTTGAAATTTTGATGCATACCCCATAAAATATCTGTACTTTCCCAATGCCATTTCCTTCTTTTAGTGCTACAGGTCCAATACACTGTACATAAGGTTTATACCATATAAGAAATGCTAGCAGTCAATTTGCCTTTTTTTCTATTTTTAACAGGCTTGACAGTATTAAACTAGCATGCAGCGATAATGGAGAGATTTATGGTTTTAAATCAGGAAGCTAGTAAAAATTTCCTGTTTCCCTAAGACTGCAATAAAAAAGGAAATCAAAACAATAAAGGGCCAGATTCTTGGATACTCGTGTAGCAATGGTAAAGAAAACTTCTGCTCATCTCATGGATTCTCTTCTATGCACTTGAAGACTGAAAGGAAACAGAATAACTTCGGCACTTGGCTTTAATTATTTTACCTTTATCCATTTTGAAACACTACTGTGAGGCCTCTGGCACATATTGGTAGACTTGGGCCTCACATGCAGAACAATGCTAGTGGGCAAGTCAGATTGTTTACTCATCCTATACTAATAAGTTCAAATAATACTAATGCCAGAGTAGGTCTCCATTCAGATTTTGGGGTATGAGGTGTCAGAGCAGAGAAAACAGATGGTTACATTTAGGGACTCTGCAAATGTCTCTATTGCTTTAGGAACATAGACAAAAGTGATAGCACAGGAAGAAACAATGACTTTACTATGCATATTTCATGCAATAAATAAACCATATCATCTGCTGCACATGAAGAAGGAGATTTTTGCTTCAGACTCCCTTCAAACTGAAATGTGCTAAGGGTTCAATCTCAATGTTGAGATTACTTCTGAAGGCTCCTTGTGCTGCCAAGTGATCCCCCAGAACTCTAAGTCAGTTTACATGACAGAAGAACATGAAGATTGCATCAGGCTTACTGTACCTGAAGTTCTCAGAAACTGCATGTATAACTGAAAAAATAAAGCAGCTTGGGGATCAATATTAATAGACAGCATGTCCTACCAGCCATGGGAGTCACACTGAATCCCCAGAGGAAAGGATCATCACAGGATTAAAGCTCTTGATGTCCCAAACGAGCAAGCACTGGCTCTACACATATCTGTGAACATAATGCATCTATGTCCTCTTTCTTGCAATAGATGTCAGAGCTACAGAAACAGCTCATAAAAAAGGAAATATATATACATGTCTATATTTGTATAGTACAAACCAACCACCCTAAAGACTTTCAGCCTCTGTAATATTGAGGGGAAAAAATATTTTTGTTTGCAGTCAAAGAACATTCTATATGAAATACAATTTAGAGCCCCTGCTAAGGATCAAAATTTTTTTGCATGTATATATAAAGCAAGGTGCAATGGTGTCAGCATGTCAGTTTAACTCAGATGAAGTACTAGCTTTCTACATCAAAAGAGTGAACTCCTGAGGAAGAACACTTAGAGCTGAGGAATGCTCTTGTTTTAACTGAGACAGTGAGGGAAGTGCAAATCACATTTGTCCCAGAAAAAAAAAAAAAGGCAAAATATTTCAAGAACTTTATGAATGTGTAATGTTGGTTGAAGTTTGGAGCAGAGCATCGGAGACTGGTTGGCTGTTTCAAGACTAACTTCAGTTGAAGTTATGATCTTATTCATCAGGTGAATTCAGAAGAATTCCACAAAGACTTTTGATTTTTGGTGCTTTAATTAAACAAATGGAGGAGAGACATTCAAAGAAAATTGAGTAGAGTGGTTTGGTCCTGTACTGTAGTCTGAAGGCATCATTTAATCAGCAAAAGACCAAAGACACCAGGAAAAAAAGATCTAGGTTTTGCTCTTAAGGAGCACATAAAAGATGTACTACTTCACCAGTTGTCAAAGAAGAGCTGGCAGATGCCCTCATTCAGAAAGGGAATAGTCAGCATATGGAGATATCAACTTTACTGGTTGGAGATATTTCAACAATAAAGGGAATGCTGTACATCAAGGAAAACCAAGAGGAAAGTTAACTTCTGAGGATGCTGCCAGCACTATAGCATCTCCTAAAAATTATCAACTACTGCTGTGTGCTTTGTGAATGGCTAAAGAGAGGCTATATCTATGTTACCAAATAGTGGGGCTCAATGTCAGCAGACTGGTGAAGCGACTGGTTGAGGACTTAACACCCAGACCACGCATCCTTCAGGGGTCTCACTTAGTACTGGTCCTACTCTACTCCCATGGACTCACTGTGTGCCTCTCACAACTGGTCATTTTTCTGGTTTATCTGCAACCAAAATGAGCCCAGTCTGCATCCACACTGATATGCAGGATGAAATAAAGTGTAAAACTAATTTCTTATTGCAAGTACGTTTCTCATGTTACAAATTCTTTCTTTTCATGCTATGCTAACTTATGCTCCTGTTTTACTTCTGTTCTAGGGGCATAAAGGTTATTTGTTGCCCTAACAGGTACCTAAAAAGATACTAAATATTATTAGTGTTTTCATTATTATTACCATCATTATCATTGTCATCATCATCATCATTATTATTATTATTCCAAGTATTAACTTGTGCCTTGTGCCAGAAATAGAATACCACAAAGGAAAAAAGGATGTATTTTGGGACAGCAGACAACGACTGCATCACAAACAGGAAAAATGCTACTGGAAAATGCTACTGAAAAATGCTGGATATTCTAAATAATTTATTCAGAGTTTCAGATTCAAAATAGCCAGGTTGCCAAAGGCTACTGAAACAATGACTGGGTTAGAAAAATGTCACTGAGCAATTTGGTATGTATGTAAACATGGAACCGAGCATGAGACAGTCTTAGCATTACTTAATTTTTGTTTTAAGGTAAATTACATTTTCCGAATTTCTGCATCACAAATGTGGGGAATTTAAAAGCATAACACAGACAGGTCAGATCTGTCATTTGATGGCTGCAGATTTGGAAAGATCTAAAACTACTCCAAATATGGGCAAAGGTATGCAGTTATATTTTAAGATTATAAATACTAATGCTTGATGTTCAAGATCAGAAAAAAAAAAAAAAACATTAGATCCTTAGACATCAGATCCTGTCTGACCTCCCACATGCTGCAGGACATGTTATTTCAACCAGTGACTCCTGTATTAAGCCTAATAATTTATGTTGCTACAGCATTTTCCAGAAAGGTCTATAGGCTTGAAGGACCTCCAAACTACCACCTCTTTCTTTGGTGGTTTGGGTGGCCTTATTCTTAAAAAATTTACGCCTTAATTTTAATTTGAATGTCTCTGAATTCTCTTTCCAGTCTTTGGCTACAGTATCCCTCTTTTCCTTCATCAATGAAATATCTGCAACTGCTCTGTGGAAAAACCATCATTATACAATATTAAGTGATAAAGTGTAAACAATCATATTGAGGAATATCAGAATATACATGTGCAAAACGGACAGTTAATGCTATTCAGTAGTAAATAATGCTATATTAACTGGTATTTAACTGCTTCTGAAGGCCTAATTGTCTGACATTGACATTCTTCTTGCACTCTAAGGATGTACCTTTATACCACTGTTTTAAACAAGGCAAACGTTACAGCAGCCAGGTTGCTTGCTCTCCCTCCTGTCCCCCAAAGCACTCTGTTGATACCTTGTGAGTTGCTGCACTTTTAGAGGAAAATAGAACAAAATAATGAGAAAATGATTCTGATGAACATGAGATACCTGTTGAGATTTCCAAACTTCTCTTGGCACAGCACAGAAGACAGGACACCACTTCATTTGACAGGATTATATTTTTCATTCTACTTAACATTTGATCCTTCAAATAAAATATTATTTCCTTTCCAAATCTGTTTTTCCGCAGATATAAGTCCCGTAAAAATGGAAGATATAGCACTCAGTGTCCACAGAGCAGATCACTGATTAGCCAACATGATAATTCTTGGTTTCAAATTCTCTCACCTTACAGTAACAATAAGCTTTCTCTGTTTTTCCTGGATCATGCCCTAAACTATGGGTAAAATGATGCGTATGGTACACACCATGTTTAAACAGAGTTTCCTGGAACAGAGTCAGATTTGTTACAGACAGCAGATTTGCCTGCTGGCAAGTGCATTAGAGATAGGAGAAAGGTGGTGAAAAGTGGTGGAACTTCCCTTACCTCACAGCAGTGTGATTGACTTTTCTCTGCAAATGTGAACAGCTAACAGGTGATAAAAGGCTATAAAAAGCCCAACAGAGGCCTTTATTTGATATTTAGGCTACCTTAAAAGTGTTATATGGACCTGAAAGCTGAAGGATTCAATAAAGTACATACAGTTTTAAAAAAATTCTTGTTTTCTATTGCCTATTAGGTGGTCAAAAAATTTACTTGGATTTTATGTGTTGAAGGTCAATTAGAATAACGCTGTCCTCCTGTCCATAGAATGAACTCAGTATAAGTACACACCTCCCAGGCTGTCTAATAAGCTCCTGCTGAGGTGCTATCTGAGAAGATCATTCACCAGCCTCTGTCTTTGAATCCACCATTTAAAAGCAATTTGTAAAAACAGCATGTTTATTAAGTTGCATTCTGGACCATGCAACTGATAAGTTTACTGTGTTTGAAAATTCTAATTCTACATACCTACAGAAAATGAGTAAGATCAAATTTCACACAAAATCTGCTGCTGTGCTTCACCAGTTGTGATTTGCACATAAACATCTTTGCAGCAAAATATCTCAATGGTGTTTTCACATCAGTAGGTTTCAGTCACAGCATGCTATGCTTTAACAAAAATAAAATTGTTGCATGGCTAAAGAAAGACTTTTAAAAAATGTATTGATGAGTCTTGCAAAATGCTTTGGTATTGCTTCCAATATGATTTTTACCATAACTACAGAAACACAATATCTGGTTTTCTTTAAGGTAATCACTTTACAATCTCATAGATTCAAGTGCATAAAAGCAGAGGTTATTAAGCTGTTAGCACTTATTCTCACCAACCGATTTGCTTCTCTCCATACACTTTTCTCCCAACATCAGACAGCATTGTAGCTCTTACACTGTATAATCCTGAATAAAAATACCACACTTCTAAATAAAACAAGGGAATTACAGTGACAGAGAAAAGGTGTTATGTCACTAAGTCAAATTCTTTATATTCTACTTGTTATCCATTTGCTTCTGTCCCCACTTTCTATACTTTGCATCTTTCACTTCTATATCAATAGGATGAAGCAGAACTCGGAGTGGCTTTATTATCTGCAAAGGTTTAAATTTCAGATTCCTCTCAAAATCCCTTTAGGACAGTCGCAAAACTGAAGGCACATATTTTTTGGTGCAAAAGAAGATACCTGTGTCTAATCTTCTGAAGCTGCAAACTCCAAATAAGCCACAGAGGCAGAAAACTGGCTGATGCCTGGGTGTCCTCTGGTACCCTGGGGCACCACTTGGGCTATTCACAATTCTTACAGAAGTCCATATTCCTCATCCATTTTCACTATCATACAGTACTTGCTCTCATTCATTTTCAGATTTTAATTTCTTAAAGGCCTCTCTGATGCTGTTTTGAATTGTCAGGGAATTAATGATACAGATACTGGGACAGGAAAATCGAAGTTAAAAACATCCAGACTACTGAAGCTGAAGGATTCATGACTCTTGTAGCTCTACTCATCTTCCATCTCTTCACTATCTGGGGATAAATTAGATGATAATATAGAAAAAATGTGATTCATCTTTAGGTATCTAAGAGTCAGATATCCACTCCAAACTAGTCATTTGGTGTCTCTCTGCTGTTAATACAGAGAGATGGGTACCATCGTCCAGTACTGAAATACATGTTTGAGATGGCAGAATGACTGCTCTGGTCAGCTGGGCTGAAATCCATATGGCTCACTTTTACACGCTTAAACTGAGAGAGGATGTCTTGGAAAGCACTTCTGCAGAGCACATGGGGGCACAAGGAGACCAAAGCTCGATGCAGCTGCAGCATCACAAAGCTGTGCTCATGTTGCTAGCCCTGCTTCCTGCAAAGCTGATTTTTTGGGGGGTACAACGCAATGCTGTGGAATGATTATGACTTCCATTGCCTAGGCTAGGCTAACTGCAGCTATGTAGGTGAGTTACAATGTAGACATGCCTTTAGACAGGGTAAAAGAGAATTGGAATCATAAAAGAGAGAAAAAAAATTATCCTAGGCTGATGCAGGAAAACAAGACACTAGCATTTATAAACCATTGTCTCAAAAGACTGCTTGCAATCCACTTCCAAACTTTCTACCAACAGCCTCACCACTCCTTCTAATGCACTTTCCTCCACCTCCAACATTTTGGTATAATTTCTAATTAGATTTCATGCTGGGACATGAAACTTCCTAGCCAAACTCCCAAGAAAAATTTGCCTAAGTATCCATTAAGCTTCATTTTATACTTCTTTTTACAATACCGTATGGGAAGTGAATAAGCTGTTAAAGTTTTTCTTGTATTGTACTAAGAATATCATCTTGATTCCTTACCTGACTTAGGACAAAATAATGATGAAGTGACATAGAAACTGGGATCTTTTCATTCATTCTTTTCAAGCATCTATTGAAACGTTAAATCTGTTTCTACCACATTACATAACGGTGGAACCAAAATCAGAATTTGATCCTAAATCCATATGGATTGGTCTTCCAAAAGGTTTAACTGAAGAAATGTAAGGCAAAAAAAGTATTGCTGTCAACAGAAGCACTATTTTCCAGAGAGCAGCAGGAACATTAAATAAAGCAGACATATGGATGCACTTTATCCTATCAAAAAGTAATGTTAAAAATTGTCTCTAGAGTCTTGAGAATCCATTAGAACCTGTTTTAGAGGGGTGAAAAGTGAGGTATTAAAAGAAATAAAATATATATGAGTTTTAGGAAGTCATCTCTCCAGTTCCTTAACTTCTAACCTCTTCTTCAAAGCTTAAACCCAGTTATTTTTATACAGAAGTTTCTGGCAGAAGAAATTATTTTCAAATCAAGGTCTTCTGCAGTGCAACATTAGCTGGTAACATTTTTTAAAAATGTTTCTGTAGTGACCCATGAATGATTGAAACATTGTTCTTTTATTGCAAAACTATTTTCAGAGCTGCGTGGGGCCCTCAGCACAAGGAGGACACGAACCTGCTGAAACAAGTGCAGGGGAGGGTCACGAAGATGAGCACCTCTGCTATGAAGACGGGCTCAGAGAGTTGGGGCTGTTCAGTCTGGAGGAGAGAAGGTTCCAGAAAGAGATACAAAAGGAATTCTTTACTGTGAGGGTGGTGATGCACTGGAACAGGTTGCCCAGAGAAGCTGTGGATGCCCCATCCCTGGAAATTTTCAAGTCCAGCTTGGATGGGGCTTTGAGCAACCTTGTCTAGTGAAAAGTATCCCTGTCCACGGCAGGGGGGTTGGAATGAGATGATCTTTAAGGTTCCTTCCAATCCAAACCATTTTATGGTTCTATGATTTTTGCAGTGTGTTTCTGGCATGAGTATGCCAGTACCAACAACTTCAGTCCATGGTCTGTTGCACCAGGCAGACCTATTCAGAGTACTGTACATATCAGCACAGAGAAAACCTGCTGAATGCTTAATAAAATCCTTTCCTGATTTGCTGCTTCCTACTTTCTGAATAGTCAAACACTCACAACAGCTATATCCTTGGATTTGATCCATTTATGGCCACACAGCATGATCTGTCCAACGCTTCAACTACATTATAATCCTTTCTTACAGTAAGTACTTAACATATGAAACACTTTTAACTGAATGTCTTACAAAAAAAAAAAATCTTAATTTTTAAGCACAAGCACAAAACATTGGTAAATGGAAGCCCTTTCTTAAATTGCCAAAAAAGGAGTAACTACTTGTAAAGAATTTCCAAGTTAGACAGAAATATGTGAGACTATGCATTAATGTATAAACCACAGAGTCCTGTGAATGAAGATAAAACTATCAATTCCACATCCACTGATTCATACTTACATCACTTGACCCTTCTCCTGGAGTTTCTTTTTCTAACTGGTGTTACCAAAAGGAGAACATGTACATCTCACACTATATCTCACACTATAAAGAACTATGTTAAGCCATGTACAGGTCCTCATGCTCTTAGTAACTGCATCTGATGTGCTTTGAGCCTAATTCAAGAAAAAGCCTTAACATACCTCAGTAGGTTGTACTTTAGGTATGAAAAAAACTCAGCTGAGATTCCTGGCTTCACGGTTTGAAGATTTTTCAGGCACATACATTTGTTTAATGAGTAGTGTGGCGATGGTTGAGGAGAGGAACTTGAGATCCTACTCAAACTACATCTAGATGTAGAAATTAGATGAGAAGAAAACCCCCTTGCTCAGGTGTACCTAATACACTCCTTCATCTTTCACATTTTAGAGATTAAAATAATGACCACTTGAAGTAGCTTTCCCTTCTTATACTTTATGGAATCAATTTGGTTGCTCAACTCTGTCCTGAGATTTCCCTCTTGGGATCAGGGGCCTAAAATGTTCACAACCTGCAACTACTTAAATCCTCCAATGAATCTGGCACTAAACAAATCTAATCAAGTCTGCTCTTACAAAAGGAAGACAGACCTACTGAGTTTTTTTTCAGTAACTTCTCATGTTGCATCTGTAAGATCTTCTACTTCAACCACCTGAATGACACCGCTTCCTCACTTTGTCCCCAACACCTTATCAACAGGCTAATTTTATTCCAGGATTCTGTTTCCACAACTAATTGCCTCCCAATACAAAGCAACAGACATTCCTCACCATCATCCTGTCACTAAGAAGAAGCAGAAAGCTTTCTAGTCCTGTGGCTTGCCTAGATTTCTACCACTGATTTTTTCCCGGAAAAAAGGTCCTATTGATAGGATTCCTCACTCCTCCTAGAAGATATTCTGCTCACAATATTTTATTTTCTAAGGTTTGTGCAGAGCTGGAAAGGTTTCATCTGAATTCTGGCAAAAAGACACATGAACTCACACAATGGACTGTTTGCACCCAGGACAGCCACTTTGTCCAATCTTTATCAAAAATTATTCCACTAAAGTCAACCAAACAGCACAGATGCTGCACAAGCAGGTGATAAGAACTGGTCAATATTGGGTAATGCCTAAGGGTCTGCACCTTTCAAAAAGAAAAACTCAAGACAGGTACTGCCCAGTAACATAACTGGGTAGTACAGTATGAAGCCTTCAAGGGGAGGACTTTTTCCCAGACTTTTTCACAAGAAATTGAGTGAGGATTGACTCTCACAATTTTTTAAGATTTAAAAAACTTTCTGTGAACTTCTTGGTAGCATTATGTTGTCTTGTGCAAAAGCAGATAACTTTAAGGCTGAGATTTTCAATCATGATTTTTTATCACTAGATGAGATGTCATCTAAACATAAGAATTTGTAATTTTTTCTTCTAAATCAGGTATTTTTAATGAAAATGCCGAAATATGTAAGGAAGATTGATCTAGGCATTTTTAAAATAATTTAAAGTACATTTTGTAACTAGAAACCAAACAAAATTACCTATTTGCAAAAATGTTAAAGTAAAAATATACATTCATCTTGTGCATGAATTAAAGTGTACCTAGAGGGAGTATGTAGAAATAAAAACCAGGTGGTATTAAAATGCAATTAAGAATCCATAATTACACATTAAACAGAGACACAAAGACAAGGGATAGCTTAGTATCTCAGCTGTGGAATAGCTGTTCAGGGTAAATGAACTGAATATAGACTCCACAACACATTGAAGCTGCAGTCTTTTGTAGAGCTTTTTAATTACTTGAGATCTCAGCAGCTGATCAGAAAAGCTAAAAGCAAGTACTGGCTAAGCAGTTTACTCACAGTTCTGGATGGCAGACCTTTAGCTTTTCTCAAGAGATGGTTTCAGTTTTGTCTCCATATCTGAGCCAAAAGACTTCCAAAGTGGGTGCAGGACCCAATTCTAAAGACTTTATTAGTGCTGATAAACTGGAATCAGTCTGGATGTTGCAAAGACCAACTCATTGCTGCCCTTCTTCATCAGCCACTGGTGAGGTCCACAGCTCTCACTGAAGGGCACTGGCTGCCCCATGTACCCTGTGTGGGCACAAAGTCAATGGCAGAAAAAGAAAATTTGTGCAAGAAGAGGTCTGACCTTGAGGAACAGTTCTTTACCATCTTCCTAAAAACTACACTGGGGTCTATACTAACAGCCACATTCAAATGGTGAAGTAACAGTTATTCCCCATACCATCAAAGTTGTTGCAGTGCAAAAAGGTGTGTTTAGTCTGTTTTACTAATTCTCCACCTGTTTGTTGTTGGGGTTTGGTTTTATTTCTTTGTTTTTCTGGGGGTGGTGGTGTTTTGTTTGTTTTGTTTATTTGTTTGTTTTTGTTTTTTATTTATTGCCTGGGTTTCAGGAATCATAAGAACAGCAAAATCTGGAAGGAACATATCTTAGCTATTTTGAAATTGCAAGAAACAGTTTGGAGAGGTATACTTTCCCTGGGAAAAAGAATATACTTACAATAAAACAAATATTAAAAGAATATACTTAGAAATTTGCAAACATCAGTAGAGTTATACTTCTAGGAATCGGTCCACCCAAACTGAGAGATGTTTCTGCATTTATGTATGTAAATAAAGTCCAGTGATTCCTGATAAGAATATTTATACTTTTCACATTATACATATTCTTAAGATACTTGTTTGTCTAAGAGTCTGGTAATTTCTTCTTTATTCATGAATTTATTTAGAAAACAGTTGTGTCTCTCACCAAGACAGAAATTCAGGTAAGAACTAAAACACTACTGTGGGAACTAATGATATAACAAATTAGAATGGCAGCTTATTTTTCCTCCACTTATAAATAAAGTTTTGACATAATTCTCTAAAGTCCAATGTGAAATAATTATTTCTACTTAAGTCTGCTAACACAAATGATAAATTTGATTTGACAACCGGATATTCTCATGGCATGTTGGTGACTCATGTATCCTCTAATTTGAGTCACAGGCCAACATTTTACCATTGTTCTTTATAGAGAAAAAAAATAGCTACACACACTAAATGTTCAGGTCTTAGCTATACATACATTACCTAGAGTTAAGTTTAATCAGCTTCGCATTTTATAAATTTCTACTGGAATAAAATATGTTTAGTGTATAAACCAGTTATTTTTATTCAGTGCAGAAGAGTGAGTCTTTGCAAAGCACTTTTCCAGAAGGTAATAAAGCCTTACATAGTTCTAACTCACTGGAAAACCAATCATTTCAGTGTGGCTCAGTAAGTTATATGGTCTGCATCATAAGTACTAAGATGCTTACCCTGACAGGGCCAAAAACACATAAAAAGAATTTTATACATTTAAATGTTACAAATGACACCATAGTACATTGGTTTCTGAGAAAACCAGATGATTACAAATTAAAATGCTTCAAGACAGAGTTTATTTTCCTTTGTTTGTTTTTTTGGTTTTGTATTTGCATTGAGGCTATATAAAAACTACAGAGAAGTTCCAACAAGGCACTCTAGAGAGTGATTTTTTTTATGGTGCATATATTATTAAAGCTTATATTTAACAAAAAATAGTAATTAAAAAATAAAATAATTCTTTTCAGAAATCAAAAAATGGGGTTACTTTTGAGTCCACTTAGTCTAATGAACTCCTGGCTGTAGGTAATCTAAATGCTTCAAAGGAAAGTGTAATAAAGACAGCATAGATATTATGATATTACCTGTTTTATGTCTGCCTAAATTGCATAGTTGCATAGTATTGGCAATTGCATACTTCACACACTGAAGTATGACAGATTGTAATTCTTTTTGAAAAGACATTAAAAATTTAATTCTTAAAAAAAGAAGCTTATTAATTTAAAAAAGATATAACTTAAAATTTACATTATTCAATTACCAATGTATTTGAAAGCTTTAGCTCCATCTTCAGGGATATCCTTGATTTTACCTAAGTTCCCTTACTGTTGTTTGGTTCATTCAATTGATAAATGAAAGTATCTAATTTAACACCTGTGTGGTAACAGCATGAATGTTTTTATTATGATAAATATTAGCATCAAAAAATTCAATGGTAATGTCTGCTTATGAATGTACACTCATTCACATGGCAAACTGGCTAATCAGAAAAGCACAGTGTCAACATTCAAAACTGATGTGCTACTTCATTAGTCCATTCACTTAGATTAAATAAAGGTCAAAAATCAGCAGGAAGTAATAAATATGGAATTATTTCCAGTGTCTGGAAAAGTTCTGGTTTTGGTCAGGTGATTCCTTTCTCACTGTTCTCCTGTGTAGTGTCAATCACTGCTCATTGTCTGCTTGTTCTAAGGTGGTACATGAACTCATTGCCTCTTTACAGAGGAAATATAAATTCTTTAAAATTAAAAGTTCTATATAATTGTAAGGTCTTACTATCAAACATATTCTAGATTGAACCCAGTAAAATGACACTATTTTTTTTTTTTTTAGCTATAACATCAACACTACTGAATGGAATACAACATCCTCTCTCATTTACTTCGAGGGTAGATGAACCAGATCTCTCATAGGTAGCATACTAAGTAATGAAAAAAATATAAGGAAGGAGCAGATTTTGAGTTGTCTTTTGCTCCTTGAAAAAGTAATTTGCATATATGTATACTCTATTTCCATTTATTTTAATAACCTTCAGACTTTCAGGTGAGATTGAAATGCTTCCCTGAGCTGACAAAAGGTATGTCCAACCAAGAGGTTGGTCATATAGGAAACAGGGCTGGAATGAAACTAAGGAACACATAGATTTTTCCCTTTTCCCAGTCAGAATCCACAGTGAAGCTGTCATACCGACAGCTGAGAAAAACTGGAAGCCGCTGAAAAAAAGAGATTTGCAACAGATATGTTGCACGTGCAATTAACACAAGTAAGGAACAGGAAACCCAGCCTCAAACCCCAACCTGTACTCTGCAACATACAGGAACCTCATCCAGGCACGGTGGTACCTGGTCCAACCCGGGCAGCCATGTCCTTCAGAAGTCAGGCAGAAATGAATACTCTCCTGCAAAACACCGCTGAAGGAAATGGTGATTGTTTTTCCAGTGGTACTTCTCTGCCTTTCAGTTTTTAAGGAATGTGCTCAGAAATGTGTCAGGAGACCTGCATTCAAATCTCTCTTCTGTAGCAGATGATTCAAACCTATACAGGTTCAGCCCAACTAACAAGGCATGCCAAGCACAAGTCCATAGGGAATTTTAGGCACTGTTAAATCATTGCTCATTTCCATTTTTGCTGAGTATGAGACAGATTCAGCACAAGGTTTAGTTTTAGGGCATTTATCCGTGATGGTAGTTCTGGCTTCCAGTCCTTATACCTTTTCACTCAGCACTTCCTGAAACCAGAACTCGTGTGTTCCTTGGTGGTATGGCTAATTAACTGTAACAACCACATTCTTCTTCTTTTTTCATGTTAACACTGATTAAGGTTCTTTCTTTTTAGCTAGTGTATCTTAATTCTTTAGGCCAAGTGAAGCAGGGTTAGGAAAATAATTTAGACTAAATCCCTCATCACAGAAATGCTGATGACCTAATTATTCTCCTGCACAGCAAACTGAGACATTTACTTAAGAGGTAGTTACACAGTTTCCTTACAGTAAATGGGGAGAAATAAGCATTTTTAGACATGATTCATCTCACCCTAAAGCAGCTCCTTAGTATATGCCACATCAACCAGACTCTACAAATGCCTCCAGAGATCTAAAATTAGGTGAACATAATTACACCATAATTACTGTAAACTGCCTCTACACTCAACAAAAGAAATGGGCAACTTCATCATGGAAATCAGTAAGACCTGAATTTCCATCTGGAATTGCCCTCCTCTGTTTCCACTGACACAGTGGTGAGTTAATGCATTCAGAAACAACTGTGTGTTAAGTACCACAAATAAGCACCAAGCCTCCAAGGGTAGGAACTCTCAAAAGTCAGTTTTCTGTGCAGGCCTGTTCAGTAGATAGATGGACCTTCAGTGTTTGTCTCCTTTGCCAGTGTAGTTCCCAGCAAGGGGAAAAGTGCAACTTCAAAATGCAAAAAGTTGAGGGTTTGATTTTTCTTTTCTATTCTTTCCTAGAGAACAACAATACACTATTTCCTACTATTCTAAACATATTTCTGATACTGTGATTGTGATGAAATAACTATCAATTTCATTTATAATTTGCTTTACTTTTAAAGAAACTGCTGCTTTTTTTTAATAACAAAGTATTTCAGAGGGATAAAGAAAGCTTCATATTTTTCTATGAAAAACAGAAACTCATCACTACAGAAAAATAAGTGAAATATTTTCTTGCTGTGTTTCTTAATTAGCAAGGACATGAAATATTGCATATCATAGTTACAGTGTTCTGTCTTGCTCAATAATTTTCTTCATCAGTCTTATTTGGTATAAGTTGTCTGAACATGGTCATAAAAACTCAATACAGTTTGGAGGATTTGAACCATTTTTTTATTTGAACTGTTGTGTCACAGAAATAAAGACAAATTCAAAATGTGTCTTTTCAACAGAGGACTTTGGCTATTCCTGTAGCTCAGAGCAGCTTTATTATTTTGATATTTATATTTCCACATATATTTAAACTGGGATTTATGTATGCACTCAGAAACACTGCAGTGAAAAAGCAAAGCTGACATACCTGATATTAAAGAATACTGCAAAATCTGTAAAGAGTAACTGTACAACAAACTACCTGGGTATCATACAATTCACTTTCTGTCCATAAGAGTAACTGGCTTTAGCCTGAGGTTTGCTGGACTGGATTTGCTTTGTCAGGATAATTTTAAGTGTATTTTGCCCTTTCTCAATGCTTTGGCAAATTGGTCGGTAGCAACTCACACAGCCTCTTGAGCTGGTGCTGATAATAAGGGTTATCAGGTAACATGTGCAAAGAAAGGGGATCCATAACCCCCCCAGATATCCCCCCTGACCTTTGGGAAGCCTGCCACCTATTCCAGTTGAAAGCTTCCCAGGTGTGCAGCAATCTAACCAGCCCTTGCTGCTTTTGTCCAAAGGCTGTTGCTGCACCATCCAAGCAACATTACAATGAAGAGCAGCAGAACTATACATCCATTTCATAATCAAAGAGGTCAGGAATCAAACAGTAAAACTATTGAATTTACTTCTCAGATACAACCATTTCCCATGCGCCACAGCGCTTCCACAACTGAACAAGAAATTGCACACCCTGACCTACCTACTCTGTGTGGGTGGTGGTCCTGGTAAAGTATTGCCTCTTAAATAGATACAGGGCCTTGCAATAGCAAGAACATCAAGTATTTTAAGATTTTACACATATATATATCCAACAAAGTACAGTAATATCTCAGCAGTTTGCCTTCCTATTTACATGTCTACAGCCCTACTGTTTTACAGGTATCACTGCTGCACAACTTTCCATGGGTACCAACACAGGTTTTTGAAAGAGCTAAAGGTTTTTTCTGTTTGATTTCATTGTTTTTCAGAAGTGACTGCTTAATTTTGCTGTGGAACAAGGAAAAAAACCACTCTTTTAGACTGAAAATGAAGAAAGATGCATAACAGTTGCAAGGACTGTGAGTGTCATAACGAGTTACACAACAAACAAGCAAATTAAATATGATTTTGAAAAGAAGGAGCTGGGAGTGGCAATATTCTGCTCATGGATTTTTATGTCTTCAGCATGAACACAAAATCTTAAAAGTGTATTTATTAACATAAAACAGATTAAATGAGAAATCCTTCTATCTGTTTGAAGAGGAGTTTCTTTGCTTTATCCTGGGTGTTCTTTTGGTATGTGACTGCTGACTTACAGCCAAGTTATAATGAGCAAAATCTTTGCTATTTTTCACTCCAATAAAATACAGCTGGATTTTCCAAATTCCATTACAGCATTCTTCACCCTTCCTGCTTCAGGCATATCTCGTGTATTAACAATGTCAACCTACTTGTCAAATATCCATCAGTTTTTACACCTTCAGAGCCTCTTACACAGAGTAAGGTTGGGCTCCAAGGAGCACTAACAACCTGTAGCAAATATGTTTTGAAGTACAAAGACTATTACACGGGGGAAAGATTTTGACAGATCTATTATTTGAAGGAGTTTCTTTCATTGTTTTTGTTCAGTATATTACTGAAATCACGGGTGGCTCTTGCCTAGGTGTGAAGGCAGAAGGCACCACATCCTGCAAGCAGCTGCCAGGGCCTGTAAGCAGCACTCAGGGAGCACTCAAAGTAACACTGGGCTAACCACATCCTCAGATGAAACTGTCAGAAAGCAACATATTTCTGAGGCTCAGCAGGGCTGATTGTGAAATCCTGGCACGCTGAACTCAAGAGATTTTAACACCAGCTGAATGGATATGAGCTTTTACTTACGCTTTTTTTTGGTTATTTTTAATTATGTTTAGATAAAATATGAATTATTATATAATATACAGTTATTATATGTGAATATATTATTTTAGGCTTTAATTTTTGGTCAAACATAATAATGCTGCCTTATACATATTGAAAAACTATAAATAAAACACAGTATGCCTAAGAAATTCCTTTCATTTTTATCCATTTGAACAGCACCTTCAGTCATTTCTAATGAAAACTACAGCCTCCTTAATATAACTTTGAACTTTTGTGAAACTGGTATATAGTTTCTTAAAAGTAATTCATGTACTAATATTGAAACAGACTGTCATTCAGATAAAAAAAAATTGCAAATTTCAAAAGAGAGTCCTCAAAGAAAAAGAACACCTCACATCTGCTTTTTCATAAAGCTTCTATAAAGCATGCTTTGGAATCAGGAAAGCAATTGTACTATAAATCTAGTACCTGAGGTCTCTGGTTATATTTTGTACCAGATATCACCTCCTAAACTACTGATAATTGAAAGTTATGTCATATGCAATTTGAACGTAATTTCTTACAAATATATAACAAAGTCTAGAATTTGTCCTAAAACCTCACTGCAGTGCTCATTTAGGGATTCACAGAATACACGTTTCACAGACTGATACCTCGGCCAGTACTTACCACAGGAAATAATTGCTATGAATATATGAAAAAAAAAAGTCATTGTAAGTCATCTCCAAAAAGTGCATAAAATTTGAATTATACAGAAATACAGCTATTGCATTATAAATGAATGCAGATAAACACAAAACAAGCAATACTTTATTCAGACTTCATTATTCTATTGACTAAGAAAAAACATCTTGCTGTGGTTCAAAGGTGAAGCCATGACTTCCTTACGAAGTTTTTCCCTGCAGGAATACTTCAGCAGTCTTTACAGCTGAAGATCACAGAAGCATTGGACATGTTTTCATACTGCCAAACAGCAGCTACAACTACCTCCTCAAACAGTTTGCTGTCCAAAACACACTACTGGGTGAATAGCTATGAAACTTAAGAAACACCCTATTTCACATACCAGACACCAGTTACTTGAGGATAATTTTTGCAGTATTGCAGGAATGTGTTTTCATTTTTGTAATCTTGTTGGATGTATTGAACATCAAGTGAACTAAACAATCAGACTTTGCTGCTTTCTGAAATAATAATTCTGATATGTTTAGGTTTTGCTTGTGACCACTGTCTTAGAAGAGCTCAAAGTTCACTTGCGTATAAACCAGAATCCCCTTGTCATTTTTTATAGATCTTACTGACAACAGGAAAGTTCAAATAGCTAAGAGCAAGGCAAGAAACAGATTCCACAAGACAGCTTTAAATGTTAGTCAAGTACAAAAGATTGCTTATGTACTTTAAGAACTGATTGCTGCCCCTTCCACAAAAGCCAAACCACAGTAAAACCAGAGAAATAAGAATTTTAGGTGTATAGTTATTCTTCTAAGGTGACTGAAGACTTATTTACATAAATGTGCAGCTTTCTACATCAGTTGTGCTGGATGATCAGTAAGAAAAAATAACCTGTTTGATTAGTTTCACATTTTACACAGTTGTTTGACAAGTTGCAAAGCCATAAACTTTATTTCATTACTGTGTGCTATAATAGGCACACTGAATACTGGAGTATTGCCCTGCTGTTTTGTGTCATGAACTGGCATGTGTTAAACAGAGTCTTAATCACTCTTTTGGTTAGAATATTCACACATTTCAGTAAATGAACTTTCACATTTTCCCAAATAGCTCCCAAAGCTATTTTCCTATACAACTTCAAGGTGTAGCTGGAGAGGACTGTCCCTCCTGCCATATCAGACAGCTTTGTCTCTGCTAGTAAGTTTTTAATAATAACAATAATAAAAGTCATGCAAGAGAAGAGTCAGACATTCTTATTTCTCTGGCAACTAATATATCAGACACACTGAACATCAACAGCAAGAACATGAATAAAATTGTTCCACAGACAGACTAGTCCTTAGCAGTTAACAGTGAAGAATCCTACCCTGGGCTTTCTACACATAAAATACTACTAATTCCTCCCCACAGTCCAGGATCCTTAGGGCAAAAGACTGCTAAACTAATACAGATCCAATCTTAAAGTGTTTGAGACCTCTTCAGTGGTTTCAAAGAGAGAAACCATGTGCAAAGCTCTGGAGGAGCTTAAACTAGGGAGGGAGTAGCTATTTCTGCACTACACATGACTTTCTCATGGGAAGTAATTCCCACCTCCCTTTGGTATGGGTGAGGCCACAGCTGGAGCCCTGGAGTATGTACTGGCTTGAGTCCCCAGCATGAGACAGACATCCCCAGTCCAGCAAGGGACACCACGGCAATCTGAGAGGTGGAGCACACAACGGGTGCATCAAGAACTGTAACAAAGTAGAGTACATTTGACATTTTTCTTCTTTGCTTCCGACAGCATATAATAGGTGCTGGTTTTTATTAGCTACTCAGAAGGTGCATTTCCCTGAAACATATATGATCTTAGTGCTATTTTAACAGCATTTACTTTTAACTTATGACTAATAATGTATCTTTCCTTTGCCATACTACCTTCTCCTTGTGGATCAGGCAGCATAAGTTTTGTTTTCTGGCACCCAGTGAGATACTGAAATATTCATTATCATCCACAGTTCTCAGAGAAGAAAGCTATCATGGCTTGCTTGGGACAGTGAAGAAGCTGTTAAGAGTGAGGGACAGAGCAAAGATCTTGGTGTTTTAAGCCATAGCCAACATTCTAGTATAAAAAAATAGTGCTGTCACACTGAACCAAGACCTCATGTTAACAGGTCACTGATTTGTTTTTAAATCATAATGTACTGGTGTACAAGAACCATCCAATTCATAAAAAAGAACGGAGAGACTATTAAACTCCCACAGCAAAAATAGCATAACCACAGAAAAAACTATGTTTGTTTTAATGACTTGTCATGAAAGACCATGTAGGGCATTCCAGCTGACCTCCCTTGGTGGTAGAGAATAACACAGGAAAGATTTTTAAAGAAATGGGTCTGGTCTATTTGATCCGCTTGGAACATTTACTCCAAAGTTTCAGAGCTCACCTAACTAGATTATCCATTACTTAGAATAAAAATTTTAATTGAAATAAAGAGTTTAATGTCTGTGTACATCAGGTGTCAAACTCAAGAGTCATGAGTACAGACACTGTGAATAATCAGACACAGTCCAATAATCACAGAAAAATTCAACTTTGCCCAATGCCTGAAAGAGATGTACCCCACAACCTTTATGCACAGATGCAAAAATACAACAAAACAAAATAAAATCATACTCAAAAACTGAATTTGAGAATTCCAGTCCAAAAGGTAAGGCATTTGACTGTTATCTGTAGCAGGACCTGGAAACTGTTGTTTCGTCAGTGTAATGTTGTTCCTCTCATTTGAAACAATTTTCAGACTGTTTCCTTTCTGTGATAGTAAGAGCAGTAAGTGGTAAGGATACTCGCTTTTGGAGTCCAAGGGATCCATTAAGAAATGCTGCAATATACCACGTGACTGCAGATACTCACTGCAATTGTAATATTTAATTTTCAAGATACCTGACTTCTTTTTTTATTTTTTTTTTTATTTCCAGAGTCATTGACTACTGCCTTCACACTGTTGTGATACAGAAGAATGAGATTTAAAGGAAGCACATACAATATTCTCTGCTTTTTAAAAATTCTATCCTGTCTCTTTGTCTTATAAGCTTCAATAAATACAGCTAAAGGCAGGGGACTTCCATGAAGGATAAGAGGGTGCAAGATACCGGGAAGAGGAATAGAGATACCAAGATTCAAATATCAAAGAAAGTACAAACCACTCCAATCTGTATGTGATTGAGGACGTAGGCAAATGATCCAACAAGGTCAAGTCACAGTTCAGAGCAGCCAAGGAAGTATCACCAGTTGCAAGGACTCTCCTGCCTTTATAGTGAAGGATGAGGAAGCACATTATGATAACCTTGTGACTGAACAGGCTAAAAATCCTTGCATTGTTCTGCACCTGCTCAGCATTAATTTGTTATACAACTGTAACTCATTTGCTTTCAAACATCAATTCTCATTTTTTAGTTGTTGCCACCACCATTTTCCTGTTCTATCTATCCAGAGTGCAAGGTGTCCTGGGAAGAACTGTCTCCTACCACACATTACTGTTATGCATGGGAAAATGTGATGACTGGTTATTTTGTGGAATTTTAGCTGCTGGTGAAAAAAAAATAAATTAAAGAAAAACAAAAAGTAGAATACTGCTTCAGATTTACTAATATGTCTTCTGCCTTCATTTTTCACACATATTCAATTGTGTTTTCATGGGGTGACAAAGAAAGCTTTATCTCAAAGACAGCTTTCTTGTTTGCAAATATTACTCTTGGATTCACATTTTCTGGTTAGTCCATAAAAGCAAACATCTATTTTGCACAGGACTCATCCCTATCCATCATTCGTATAGGTCCAAGTGACAGCATTCAGACACAAAAAATAACTCTAATGCATTTGTATCTGTAGCTCTGATGAGTTCTGCATTCATGGCACATCTCTACCATAGTTCATTGCTTTGAGCTATAGTACATGAAAAGCACTAAATAATACGTAACAGAATAAAACTGAACAACCTTATATTTAAAGATTAATGTTTCTTCCAGCTGAATAACTGTCTTATGGAACTATCTGTGTTCCTGTGCGGTGGCTGTGTTTAGATTGTGTGAATTAAAAATAGGGAGAAAAGGTTAATACAACATTTTGCTTTGTAACTATTTACCTGCACTCTAGACAAGCTCAATAGGGAAATAATACATGAGTTTTAAAAGTCAATTTCACCGATTCTCTTCTAGAACTAGTATTAATTTTGATGCTGTTTTTTCTCCAGCTGCTTAACATTACTTTAGCTTGTTTATTACCATATTTTTATATGTGAATTCTCATGCCTTATTATCTGAAGAGAAGTTTTGCAAGTTTGCCAACACAATGAAAGAAACTGCAAGGTTAAAAACAAGTCTGGAATAGAATAGCCTGGGATGGACAGAGGTGAGAAGCATGTTCATTGCTGCCATGTCCATGAGAAGCTCAGGCATTGTCATGAAAATTAATAACTACATAACTAACAATTGCTGAAAGAAACACCAACCCAAATCTCTCATTGAAATTTCAGAAAATATCAGATGTAAGAAGGAAAAAAATTATCACCTTTGCCTCCAAAGTATCAACAGAGGTGAGATCATCTCCCTTGCTGTTTTACTCTCCAGTATCAAAGAAACATTAAATCCAAGCTAACAACAATCTTGTAAATTTTTACACTCCAAAATCTGCAGTCCAGTGCATTGCTATAAAAGAAAAGTTGCTGGCAGAAAGGGTTAAAAACTTCTGAGTTCTGAAACGAGGAAGTCTGAAACATTCTCCATGCAGTACAAGCATGGAATAATATTGTCAACACTCTCAGGAATACCCCAGCTCTCCCCAAGTTCATTGTCAACAGCAGAAAGAACACGTCCCGAGGTTAAAGCAAGGAGATGCACAATAAGATGCATTCTGCAAATCAGCTCCTGTTCGAGGGACACATTTAGTCCCTTGAAATCTTTCCTATTACATAAATTCCCACAAATGTGCAAAAGAATTGCTTTTCTAATCACGCAGACACAATCTGGCAACAGGAATATTAAGAACTATTTAATAAACATTGCTCAGCAGACTGAAATTATCAATGAAATCACTGAGGCAAAATGCAAGCAAACTTATTCCACACAGTTCCCAATATCAGCAGTGATTTCAGGGTTTGTTGTTAACTCAAATTAAATTGAGTATTGTCTTTCCAATTTCCAAATAACAAAACATTGTTATTTTTCTATTAAATTCCAACTATATGGAATAGGCAGATGCAACCTGCATTTTTATCCTCTACTACTGCAGTAGCAGCAAGTACCAGCAATTGAGAGCACAGCAATACGCTATGCGGTGTTGGCTGCCTGCAGCAGGAAAAGGCTCAGCTCTGAAAAGCTTAAAACCTTCACAAAAACTGCAAAAAGGACAGAAAAAAGGTGCAATGAGCAACACAGTACTTTGAGATTAAAAGAAGTATCTGGCCAAAGATGTGACCACAGGATCACATCTGATGTGTACAAGCAGTGAACTGCCTAATCAGCTTCGTCTTCTCTTACATTTTTCAATAGCATATTGCACTATCGAATATCCACGAGCAACTGTTTTCACTTTTAGTAATACAGCATTTTCACTGACAGTGACCTAGAGGGATTAAGAGAATTCTTTCCCCTTCAGACCTTTTGTTCAAATGCTGATGCTCTAAGTACCTATGAATGATTTTAATGTATCTGTGCTAGCGGAATTTAAAGCAAAGCATTTACCAAGATCTAGATTTGTCCTGTACACATTATACTACAAGTGGAAATGATGTACAGTAGTGTTCAGACTCAGAACCACAAGGCTTAACATTTTTATGTTACTGAGAACTTTGCCTTTGGCTGTCTGAGCTTAAAAATCAATTCACTACTTTAAACTTTATGCTGCTGATGTAATTTTTTATTGTTGAACTCAACAATCTGAAAACTTCAAAGAACAAGATCATGAAAAATTGCTTCCCATTTACCACAATTTAAAGCAAAAGGTGACCAGAGTTTCAAAGTCTTCAGGTTATCTTTGCACTTCTGCACTTTTGCAGTATGAAACTCTGCAGGATCACAACTTTATGATGAGTAGAACCAAATTTGAATCTCCAGCTAAAGGGCTTGGCTCTCACATGCTCTGTCCACATCCTTTTCCACCTTAACAAACTCTAATACCTCTCTCTATTTTCAGTTTTATGACTGACTTTTATTGATAAATTTCTGCTCTCAGCTGTGCTTACCACTGGTTTATAGCAATATAATCAAGATCAGATTTCACTTCAATGCCATTTTCCTAAACAAAATAGAAATTATACCCCTGTATCTATGGTTCCCAAATAATTCTTGGTGATATTTTGGTACTGGATCTGATTTTATTAATGTCTCTCTTTCCTTTGAGTCTCAGAATCAAGACAGATTGCACATACCTGCCTGAAATATTAAGCACCTAAGGAAAAGGCATTTGCATCTAGTTGGGATCCACTGCCTCCTTTTCCTCACTCCTTCAGCAGAGGGGATGACTTAGCTGCATCAGCCAGTGACATAAATAAGCAGAAAAAGGAAGTTTTCCTCTCATTATCCAGAGCTCTGGTTCATGCTGCTCCCCTCTGAGTCCAACAACCATCCCCACTTCTCCACACGTGCTTGGCCATGCCATAGCTGCAGCTTTGCTCACGAGCCCCTCCACCCATGCACAGGATGTTCTTATTTGTGCAGGCCCTTTCCCATCAGCAGGACTGCCTTCTCTCATGCTAATGCTGCCAGACAATCAAAGGGCACACTAACACTGTTTTGGTGCAAGAGGATAAAGAATGATTTTTACTAATTGACAGTATTTTCACCATTTGCTGACAATCAGCATGCTAGGTTTGGCTCGAAGCCCTCAATGCTGGCTTATACTTCTCATTCCTCATGGTACTAAGCTGAAATGACTGCACCTTATAAACAGATATTTGGAGAGAACCTCTCCATCACCCCATTTTTATTGAAGTTTTCTTCTATTGACAGGTTTTTTATTTGTTTTCTTCCATTAGCAAACTCATCTCTTTTTTTCCCCCGTACCTGTATTTACGCAACAGATGATTTTGTGTTTATCTAAATGTTTTCTGTCATTCTAAATTGATTGCCTCAATGACTGTGCCATTTGGTGGCTGAAATTAAAGCTCCGAAAATGTCAGTGTGTAAGCTACAATGTCTTAGCTTTACTTATATCAGCCCATAAAGTCTCTCCTCAGATTCTTGTTTTCTTAAATGTGTTTGAATGGAGCTATAAAACAAGTCCCCTGCAAGAACCAGTCAGTCAGCCAATGGTTATTGCCTCAGCGGGAGCAATCACACAGTATCACAGAATCTGTCAGATGGACAGTGTTAATTCTTTGGTGTTTGACTGGTAATTACAGAGCATGGGAAAATGCCTCTAAAACTAGAGGCAGAAATGGAAAGGGCAGTAACTACAACTGCTGACACACTGTTAACCAGCAACTCATTGGTGCCATGAACAAGCTGGCGGTGAGATTAGTGTTCCCAAAGTCAATACTTGCCAGCAGTTATTGAGGCGTGTGTTGTGAGATACTGTGGAAAGTTACAATAAGGAGTAGCTGATACTGCAGCTGTATTTATTGGATTGCAACTCCTCTTTCTCTTGTTCTAGAAGGCACAAAACCCTCTGCACAGGCCCTGCAGCAGGAATGGTTCTGTAACATTGGTCTTAAAGAATCCATTTGATTACTTGTAATTGGGGATTTGGATGCAAAAACAGGACTTTTTGATTGGCACATTCATAGAAGAATCACAGAATCACAGAATGGCCTGGGTTGGAAGGGACCTTAAAGATCATCTAGTTCCAATCCTCCTGCCATGGGCAGGGACACTTTTCACTAGATCAGGTTGCTCAGAGCTCCATCCAACCTATCCTTGAACATTCTCAGGGATGGGGCATCCACAACTTCCCTGGGCAACCCGTTCCAGTGCCTCACAGTAAAGAATTTCTTCCTAACATCTAATTTAAACCTACTCTTTTTCAGTTTGAAGTCATTCCTTCTTGTCCTGTCACTACATGCCCTTGTAAAAAGTTTCTCTCCATCTTTCCTGTATGCTCCTTTCAGGTCCTAGACAGCTGCAATTTGGTCACTTCAAATCCTTTTCTCCTCCAGGCTGAACAATCCCAATTCTCTCAGCCTTTTTCTTGTAGAAGAGATGCTCCATCCCTCTAATCATCTTGGTGGCCCTCCTCTGCACTTGCTCCAACAGGTTGACGTCCATCCTGTGCTGAGGATCCCAGACCTGGATGCAGCACTCCAGGTGGGGTCTCATGAGAGCAGAGCAAATGGGAAGGATCACTTCCCTCAACCTGCTGTCCTCGCTGCTTTTGATGCACGTTTGGCTTTCTGGGCTGCACATGCACATTGCTGGGTCTATCCAGCTTTTCATACACCAACACCCCCATTGCTATGGAGGACTAAGGTAGAAAAGTTATTGAGTACCTCAGCTTTCTCCTCATCTGTTACCAGTTTACCAGTACTGTTTACTGGGGGCAAGGGGGCGTACACATTCTTTGAGCTTCCTTTTCTAGTTAACATACCTGTAGAAGCCTTCTGTTTATAACACAGTTCCTAAGCTGAGGAGGAGAGGTAGATGATAAGTTATTTCCAGGAGATGTTTCAGACCCTCTCAATCAAGTTCTCTTCCCCTTCCAAGTATAAAGCTTAGGATAAGCATAATTTCTGTCTATCCAATTGCTTCAATTTACAGTAGTAAGAGACACACCTGTGGGAATGGGATCAGCAATACCAGTGCCTGGGCTGATGGGAACAGCTTTGGGGCAAGTCAAAGGCAAGAGATAGGTGGGCTCTGGTTGAGACCACAGCACACCGACAGCCAACTCAGCAGCCAGTTCTATTCTCAGTGTAAAGCTATTATGTGTATTGGAAAAACACAAGCTTTTTTTCTTATTTTTCTAGGTAATAACACTTTTCCTCCTCACTCCCAGCAATTACATCACCAGGAAGTTTAATAATGTCCTAAAGAGCTTTAAGTACAGTGATATTTGATAAGGTGCATTTAAAGCACGTCTGATTACAATCTGCAACAAAGTGAGAAGTTACTAGATATCTGTCATGTAATTGCACTGTCATGAATTAATTTGATCATAATGCTACTTTTGTGATAGTGCTGGAAAGTTTATTTTAAACTAGTATGACAGAAAATGTTTTTTGCATTACCACCAGATGTTACAGAAACTTTTGAACTGTGCTTAAAATAAAACTGGAAATTAAATATCCTTGTTTCCCCTTCTGATGTTGCTGAAATTAGTTAAATAGTAAAAGAAAAGGATGGTTGATATTGTGACTAAGAACTGGAGAAAACCACCACAAAAGACAGGAAAGAAGGAATGTCACATTCTGGCTAGCCTTGAATAGTTGGTAAGAATTCTTAGGTAAGAATCCTCAGCACGTATTAGAGTCAGTTTTTTTAAAACCCTTCCCTACATAGTAAGATTTTTTAGATAAATTCAGCACCATGGCTGCTTGATCTTCAGCCTCCCAATTGAAACATCTGGCCTAACAAAGACATAAGAAGCTTTACATCTCTAAGCCCCTGACCGAGTTAGGCAATGATCACAGACTTACCATATGGCTGATGTTAAAAAGAAATATTGAGTAGTTACTGGTTCAGTGATCATCACTTATCCCTTGCCCTGATTGAGACAAGATTTTGTGGAGAAAACATGGGTTTCAGAGGCGCTGAGGAAAAAAGGAGGCAGCTAACTGTAAGCAATTTTATGTATGAAAAAAAAGAAAAAAATTAAATTTGAAAAGAAAAATTCTTATGGTGCTATTTAGGGACATGGTTCAGACCAAGATAGCTTGCTTACAAAGAAAGAGTAGTGGTTGGCAGTAAGAAGGCACTCTTTCTATGTAGACTTACCACCCAGAGAGGAACACAGGGCCAGTTTCAGGCAGAGGCAAAATAAGTAGATATCCACATTGACAGACTGTCCTAGTAAGAGATGTTCATGCTGTCAGCTCTCCTCAGTGGCATGGTCCTGAGGCCATCACCTTGCTATTATTACTGCCATCAGCAACAGCCTATGTGCCTGGGACAGGATAGTGGAAACAGAGGGAGGTGTTCCCACTCTTGCCCCAGACCGCAACAGCCAGAGAGATGTTTTTCACTTTTACTTAGAGCAAAAAATACTCATTTTTGACTGAATTGACAAGCAGCATTGAGCTGGTTCTGATAATGAACATTTTTCATTACAAGTAGTGCTGAGAAATAACAGATCCAGGCCTTGGGAGCTCGCAGTAAGTTTTCCCTACCCACTGCACACAATTCTGCTGTATCGCCCCTGGCTTTTCTTTGCCCTCTGCATCCCTTACCCCAGGTTCATCAGTCTTCCAGTCTTACTCCAAAATCCCTTCTTCAGCACTTTGTTTTGTCTCCTGCTTTTCTTCTCCACCTCTGCTAAACCTTTCCTTTCATCACATCTTGCAGAAATTCTTTCCATTTCCATTGGGTCTTCTGCCGCACCTGCCTTCTCTGCTCTCCACCAAATCCCAAACATCATTCCCCCACAGACTCTGAACTCCCAAATGGTTTACATTTGAAAATATTATTATGGTTCAACAACTAAAAGCAGTTCTGTAATGGGTAGTACTTGGTCAAACTTCAACCCAAAGCACAGACAATATTTCACTGCTTCTTACTTATTTTCTAAGGTAACTCAAAAATATAGAGTCAAAACTTTAGTTGCCTGTAGCCTCCTCTGTCTTTATGTCAAATCATTCCTTTAGTCCTCCCAAATCCTGTTGAATAAGTATTTTTCATGCTTATTTTAACCTCTAGACATTAATCTTCTGAACTTTCATTAATAATTGCAGGATCACATAACAAATGATGTATCAATGACTTAAAATTTGTGAGAATACTTTCTTAAAAGACACTGTGAAAGGGAGACTATCAAAGGGTTTCTGTTCTTGCAAAATAATCATATATGTGGCTGCTGCCTAAAAGTTTCTTATTATTTTAATAATTTAATTTACAATTCTGCTTCTTTTAAAATAAAAGCTAAATGTCAAAAGCTGCAGCTCAAATCATGAATGTAACAGACATAATGCTCCAAAATATAGTGCCAAAACTATCTGACTCTCTGAGATATAATGTGAACAAACCTAATGTGTAGACATTTTTCTTGTAGACAAAGATTAGATGTTATTACAAAAGAAAAAAAAATTTGTTCAAACTAATAGTTAACTTTTCTCCTTACTGTTAACTCATAAATTCGATTAATGCTAATGAGCTGCATGCATTTATTAAAAAGGGAATATATCTACCTCTATGAATAGATTTACATAATGGGACTATGCTTTGGCTTTAAGTACTTTGTTGGTATAGAGCCCAAGTCATAAATCCCATCACCTTCTCTAGCACAGTATGAAGTTCCAGGTTATCATTCTCACCTTAAAGACCTCACTGAACACTACAACTCCTTATATATTTGTTCCCAGTGTTACACCATTGATTTCTAAGCAGAAAACCAGAGCATACCCAAAAACATGTTGCTCCTGCACCAAGCTTATTTGGTTTAACTATTTGGGGACCATCACACAGCAGAAAGGACTCAGAGATGAGCAGGATATTCATAAAAAATATTAGATGCAGGTCATGGTGACATTTAGAAAAAACTTGCATGGTTCTGATCTTTAAATAGCAGGTTAACACCTTGAGAACAAAGTGGATTACAAAGTAAACCAGAATGAAAATTTAACTGAAAATTCTCACAGGGAATTGTATAAATTGCTCTTAAAGCTGCATGCAAACATACTTAAGAAGGTGTAGATTACTGACTTGAAAATCTTTTCAAGCCCCCAAATAAGGATTAAATTTATGAAAAACATATCTACAGTGAAGAAATTTTTCACTGGATAAAGTGTAAGGGAGAGGATAATCAAGTTTCCTTCAGTATGGCTACTGCCACTGTCTCTGACTGGAAAACAGAATAGCAATAGGGATGGGAGCCAGACTATGCCAACTGCTTCAGAAGCCACAGAACTGACTTCACTTTATGCTATTATGTAGAAGTAGTCTTTGAACTTCATTCATTACGTAGAACTTCTTCAACTCATAATCAATTTATCAATTGGAATTATTTCTACTCTACTGAAAAGAATATGGTCCAATGCTATTAGCAAAGTGGTTTTACCAAAGATCTTGATTAATACTAGAGAAGGATTCTACAGATTTACTCCTATATTTTATTTTATATATATATATATTCATAGCTGGGCTTCGCGAACGAAGATTTGGGAAGGCTCTATCCACATTTGTAACAGGCACGTTGGTGATTTATGAGGTAAATACGAGACAGACATGTCCGATTGCAAAAGGCACAGCAGAAAGACTCCTTAGATGGTATATTCTGCACGACATGGTTCTTTCTGCGTTGCCTTTTCTCCTCGAGAGTGATCCTGCGTGTGTTCTCAAAGGAGACAGCTGCGTTATAGATGGTGTGTCTCTCCGACTGGAGGCCAGAGTAGACCAGTTATGGTGATCAATATGACCAAGGCTGAGGTTTTGTTTCAGGGAGTCCTTGTATCTTTTCTTCGGGGCTCCTCTCATGCAGCAGCCAGTGGCAAGTTCACCATAGAGCAAGATCTTAGGGAGGGGGTGGTCCTTCATCCTGGAGACGTGCCCTGCCCATCGCAGCTGTGTTCTCAGCAACATGGCCTCTATACTTGTGACAGCTGCTTGCTCTAGAACAGGTGTATTGGTCACATAATCTGACCAGCGGATGTTTAAGATTGAACGGAGGCAGCGTTGATGGAAGCGTTCTAGGAGACACAGGTGGTGGCGGTAGATGACCCATGACTCGGAACCATACAAGATTTATATGCCATTCAAATATGCCCCACAAACTCAATAATTTACTCTCAATTTAGGATGCATGTAGATGTCACATGTATTGTACTTAATACTAGCATTTTCCTTTTGATCCTCACAGCTCAGCAACATCAGATAATTTTTTATAAAGCTGTACAAGTATTTAAAGGATGTTCTCTCAGGGCAACCAAATCACCTGATGTTTCTCATTCTTTTATTTCGGTCTCAAGTCAGCAGTAAACTGATTTGCTTTTTCAACAAGATTTTGCACAATACAAAATATGTGCAAAACACATACAAAGACAAGGTAAAGAAACATAACATCTCACTTAGACCCAACGACACTATCTGATCTAACAAAAAATATGAACAGTTAACGTAAAATTACTGATTTTATTAGATAATGAGATACCTTTTACCAACAGGAAAGATGACTGATCCCAAGATTTCTGTGGAGCCTACACATCACCAGTATCAGATTAGAGCAGATTACAGAACTCACAAAAGAACAGAAGTTGGTGCCTTACTCACTTCTAAAAATTATTCAGTACTGGAACAGCTTCTAAGTCTTAGCAGGAGAGATGAAATTGTGGTGTGTGCTTCTGTTGTGCTGAATAACTGCAGTGAAATACAATCTCTGATTATGAATGGGTTTTATGTGGTTCATCTTTTCTAATTCTGAAGTTTAAATTGAAATGACCAAGAGGTAGGAAGGCTACAAATTCCAGAATATCCTTTCTCACTGCCAATAGCAACCCAAGATCAAAAAAATCTAATGAACTCTCACCTTTCACTTCAATAGTGGATAATATCCTAAACAGAACAGAAAAGATATTGTCAGAATTAACAGAGGCACTGACTTGTCAATAGAATGTAATCACAGGTCTGAAATATGTGTATGTTGTATTTGAAAGCATTAAGATTGTGTCTTCAAAAAACCAAAACAATTTCTGTTTAATATAGTTTTAGTTTTGTCACACATGTAATAAATGTGATTGTCATGTCACACTGTGACTAAATTCAGCATAGTCATAAAAAAGACCCGTTATGGAAGGTAAAATTAAGCTCCTAAAAAGGGAAGGAACATGTTGTACGTTTGTATTCAGAGGAAATATGGTTGGTCTTCTGTTTCCTAAAGCAATTATTTCATTAATTTTAAAGCATTACAAAATTATGTCACATACTATTCTAAACAATGCCACCTTCATCCTGAAAATTAATCCATCAGGAACAATCTTGATGAGCACAAATCTTTTCCTAGCACATCAATAATACATTGATTTTCTCATTCAAAGATAATATATTCACCCAATAAAAAACATTAAGGGGTTTTATTTTAGTCTAATGCTTCTATATTTCTCTACTTAAACAGAAAATAAACTTGTAAACAAATTTGCTTTTTTCTTTTTTTAAGTTTGCAACTTTATTGTTTGATCCACTTTTTCCCCAAATTTCCCTCTAAACATATCCATTATCTCTACCTCTGCCTTCATAAGCCCCATGTTGCAGGTCTAGAAAAAGTTAAGATAAAACAAACAATCAATCTTGACCCATGCATCCTGATTCTGTTCCTTTAGTCATTCTTCTTGCAGACATTTTTGACTTGTATTCAGTCTCTGAATTTGTTTGTTCGGCACCCACAGTGTCTAAAATTCCTAATTTCTTAACTTTTTATCACCATTTTTGTTTAAAGAAAAATATAAAATATATATTACATACAATAGTTGCCTAAATCAATCTGCTTACCTGAAGATTGGAACAATGGGAAAGCAGGAATTATTTTTATGAGAAGATATTATATAATTTTTCATCATTTGTTTCATCCCTATTTACAAAGACTCTCCAAGGGAACAGGGACAAAAGAAAGTTGTAAGAAAGTGGAGTGGTAGATTCATAATAAAAATGTCTTCTTCAATTAAGCAATTTCTTTTTTTTTTTTTTGAATTTCATGAAGCCAACTTGATCAAATAAAAGAGTGCCGTTTATGACTCAGTTGAGGAATTACAACCATTAGATCTACTAAAGATGTACAGAAACTGGTTTAGTGAAAAAGATGTCAGGCATAGTTTTACAATTAAAAACTATTTTTGTACAGAATTCTCAGAAGTATTTTCTAACCACCAACTACCCATGTGATTTTTTTTTCCCCTCCATGAGTATTTGAGCACTAATGGTCACATCACGTCATCTTTGTCCTTCAGGTTTCCAGGTAGCAGTAGCAAATCCTACTAAAGTAATCAGCAGCTTCCCTCTTTTGTTGATTGGGAAGCTTTTCTACAGTAGAAGTGCTAAGCTCTCAGGAAGTCAGAGCGGCATCAATTCATGTTTGGAAGATTATCTTTATAGCAATAAATATGTAGCAATTTATTTCTGAAGCATCAAATCCCTCAGAGCAACCTTTACACTTGAAAGTGCAAACAACTCCTAAGCCCCAGCAATTTGAATAGGGCATAAAAAATGCTGAATAATGATATTCTGTGAGCTTCAGTAATGAAATTAATCTCAAGACCTTTTAAATACAAGGCTTTAATTTAATGTATTTCAACAGAGTTTTTTTGTCTATTTCTGACAGAAGCAAAAGAGAAAAAAACAAAAAGGGCAATTGAAGATCTTTGTTTTGTTTTGTTTTCTTATGGAAAGGTCTTTGCCCTCCAAAGGTAGAAGAACATTCCATTATTATTTTTAGGAAAGGATACTCTTCCTGATTATGAAGGCAATGGTGGTGCTTGTTCCACTGGCACGGGACTGGGACTCAGCACTGAGCTGGATCACTGCACTGCCAGACCTAACAGTCCTTGGGCATTTGCCACCTTTACACAGCTCTGCTACACTGGTGTCAAGGCTCTCCCCACTCCCACATCAAGATTTTTACAGATAAATCAATTAATTAACTCGTGGCAGAAGTTTTTTAATTTACTACATTAATTCAGTCACGTCTGATTTATTTTCTAACTCCAAACACTTCACTTTTGAACCAAGGTCAAAAGATGGAGCCTACACTGCTGAGGGCTCTGAAAGCACTTGCATGTGTGTGCATGTGGTCCAAACAGCACCGCCTATAAACAGGAAGATGGAAGAGCAGGTGACACCACATAGGACATTTAGGTGTTAAAACAACCCCCTAACATTTTTACACAAGTCTGATTGACCCAAGAAGAAGTTTGATAGTAAAATAACAATGAAGCAAATCTCAAGACAGGCACATAATATTAAAAGAAATTTCCCTGTTCTCTGATTCAGGTGTGTGCTGTGCTGTCACAAAGCACTAATATGCATTTTCCATTTTCCCTGCAGTTGGCAGGTGGCTGCAATACCTGCAGGCGTGCAGACCTGTGTTTTACAACCTTGCAGAGCTCTCTGGTTACAGAGTACTATAAGATATCTTTATTATTATAAAAATACACTCTACTCTCTGGACATTCATAACATACTGACTCCATATTCCAGATCTTTTAAACAAACTGCAGTGATCTCCCCTCCAGGGAAGTGCTGTGAGATTCCAAGAGGATGCATGCACTCACAAACACAGTCTTTCTCTAATTGAAAAGAAAAATATGAATATAGTACCTCTACCACTAAAAATCTGCAGTAAAAACCAGACTTGTTTCTAGAACAACTTCCAATCTGCCCTGACCTGCTGTTTGAACAAATCTCTGTCACTGTGATTTTATTTCAGCACATAAATGGAATCAATTACGCTTCACTGATCTCCATTTTTTCTCCCTTTTTTTTTTTTAGACAATGGAACTGTCTCAAATTAATAGGTGGGTTTCAGTAGCTCATGAATTCTGACAACCTTTTAAATACAGAACTATATTCTTAGCAGTTTAAATTGGTTTGCTCCTGGTGTATACACGCTTTCAAAAACTCATATCCAAATAGAAATGGCACACTTCTATTCCAAACAGCACTTAATGGCCTTTTGCTACTGTATCCTTTTACAATGTCAAATGTAATACTACCAATCTGATTAACAATGTGTGCTTCCAGCATGCCACCTGGATGTCCAATATAACTTTCATTCTTATTAAACCTAGCAGCATTTGCTCTTCATTCCCATTCATTCAAAGTCAATGCAAATGAAAGAAAAAGTTATATTTTAATTAAGAAGATGTGATTTAGGTTTGCTTAGGGATGACAAGAGATCGTGATGGTCCATCTGTTTTGTACATTTCTGATGGCTACAGACTTAAACATGCATGATTCAGTATCATAATGTAAAAGCATCCTCATTTAACAAGACAATGGTGAAACTTTATCACAAGTTACATGAAAAAATGTTAATGAGTCTGGTCCAAGCATAAAATTGTACAAAAACGTTGGCACCAGGCTGGATGCCAGGTGCCAACCAAAGATGTTGTATCCCTCCTCTCCTCAGGTGGACAGGGGAAAAAAATATAATGAAAGGCTCTTGGGTGGAGATAAGGACAAGGAGAGGTCACTAACCAGCTATTGCCATGGGTAAAACAAATCTGACTCAGGGAAATTAGCTGAATTTATTATCAATCAAATCCAAGTAGGATAATGAGAAATAAAACTAACTCTTAGAAACACTCTCTCCCCATGCCTGGAGTTCTTCCTGGTTTGAAACTCTGAATTCTCTGCCTCCTCCCCTCAGTGGCACAGGTCCCTCCCACAGGTGACAGTCCTCCACGAGCTTCTGCAATGTGAGTCCTTCCCACAGGCTACAGTTCTTCATGAACTGCTTGAGTGTGGGTCCCTTCCACAGGGTGCAGGGGTCACAAGCTGTGCCAGAAAAGCTGCTCCAGCATGGGCTCCTCTCTCCATGGATACACAAGTCCTGCCAGGAGCCTGCTCCAGCATGGGTTTCCCACAGGGTCACAACCTCCTTCAGGCATCCACCTGCTCTGATGTGGGGTCCTCCACAGGCTGTAGGTGGACCCATAAGACACCTGTTGACATCAGTTTCCCTCTCTAGGTACATATACAGGTTTCATACATAAAAGTGTGACTAAGCATGAGCAGAATGCAATGTTGTAATTAATTCAAATCAGCTATCACACTTAGATAAAAAGCACTGTGACAATATAAGCCAGAATCCTAGCCTCACTCGTGAAATGGAAAGAACAAGAAAGCAGGACAAATCAGCAGGGCCCTACACATCATATGAAACGGTGGCACAAGGAGCTGGTGGGTGACTGCTTGCAGCATGTCTTTTAAAATTATCTACATAAAGAAAAACATGCGTAAAAAAAATCCCTGGTTATTGGAGCATTACAGAAAGCATTAAATTGCTTTAATGGTTCTTTCAAGTGCCTAGCATACTTTCGTGGGCCATAAAAGTAATTAATAATAATAATGTCAAGAGCAGGTGAAATACTTCTCATTTCTCACTGCCACTTACCTCCCCACTAAACACATCCGTGTTTACAAGACAGAAACACACTATCTAATGACACAATGACCTACAATGTAATCACTGGATAAAATAAGGGAGAAAAAAGATTCATGTGTGCCTTAAGTAAAAAATTATTTGCTGTATATACTGCATTGCCAAAGGTCAGCAAGTGCTATAAATCTACAGTTCACAGTTCATTAAAGAAATGTAAATTCTGGTGAAACATACAACCTTCATGTTAGAACTGTACAGGGTCTGTATAATTTAAATCACATATTCCAGATATAGTAGGTTGTCTATATATATTTTGTGCAACTAGGAATATCTTGTTCATACGCCTGTCTATCTCCTACAGTTCCCATGAATCAGGAACCCAAATGATCCTACACCTTCAAATGCAGTGGCTTATGAAATCTCATTTACCCTGCACACCTTCTCTTTCATCTATAGCAACCACACCTACCTAATAGTTGCAACCACAAGTGAAACAAAAAACAGAATAAAAAGCATTATTTTGCTAGCAACCAGATGTCAACCTTTGTGGAAAACAGGTGCAACCATTAGATTTGTTGGGTTTTTTCCCTCCATTTTTATTTTTAATTTAGTTACTGAAAAAAAAAAGTACAAACTGTAATTTTGTGGTTTTTGAAGTCCTGCAAATTGTAGCAACTATAGTGGAACATGGATTATAATAGGAGCATTTCACATCATTTGCTGAAATGTCAGCAACGGATGCCTATGTCATTTGCTAAAAAGTGAAAACATTACATTGCTTCAATTACTAGTCCCAAGGGTAGGAACCAAGTAAACAGCTTTGTTTACTCTCTTTAACTGAACATGAAAATCTCGTGGATAGCTACCAAAGCCTTATACCAGCTATGAATGTCCATCCACATATTTGCAACTGAGACAAAAGGGGTATAATTTAGTCTCAAATATGCATCCCTGTGGTGGGAGAAAAAAAAGTTTTCCCCCTGGAGTTAAAAAAGATGGTAACCCCCGAGGGGGTGGTGTCACTTGATGTGGACCCAATCAGCGCTCCTGCAAAATATAAATATTATCACAACCAGACCGGAAAAGAGGGTTGATCTTGTAGTTGTTGCAGAGAGTAGCCATGTTCTAAAGCCACGAGGAGAAGGGGCAGGAGCCCCCCTGGGGGGTCACGGCCCCCCCAACCCCCCAGATGGGGCTGCAGGAACTTGGAACAGTATTAAACTGGGCCAGGTATCTGTAGCTAAGAGTTGGGGAAGTTTTTCCACTGTGAGTGGGCAGCAGAGGACTGAAAAGTAGCGGCAGAAACAGCATTGACCAGAGAACAGTGGCAAAGAGCCAAAAGAGAGAAGAAGCAGCAGCAAAGCCGGCATTGCAGCCAAGGAGGAGAGACACAGAGAGACGTCTGATGGAGACAGAGCAGGACTAAGCTCTACAGAGAGAGAGAGTTTGGGGTAAGAACTGAAACAAACTCCCCAAACCCCTCTGAGACCTCCTAGAGAGGAGGAGGAGATGGACTCCTATTTGAGAGGAGTCTTGGAGTGCAGCACGCACCAGAGAGGGAGAGGAGCTGAGAAGCTCAGAAGTCCTGGAGCTGGACCGGGACAGCCAGACGGAATGTGGGGGGGTGACCTTGGCCCCCTCTGCTGCTGCTGCCAAGCTGGCAACAGCCTGAGACAGAGCACAGGAGCTCTGATAGAACGGCTGAGGCAAAGGCTTTCAACTGAAAGCTGCCCGAGACGTTCTGACTCAAGGGAGCTTGAATCCCCTGAGGATGGGACCTTCATGGGGGTCTTACAGCCCATGATATGACGTGGTGAAGCGATTTCTGTCCCTGCTACGCAGCCCATGGAAGAGAGAGAGAGACCTTCGACTGGAGCTGAAGAGCCGAGAGGGGTAGAGACCCCCGTTGTGTGTATTGGAAAGAGATCCAGCTACAACAATCCAGTTACAGCTGCTGCATGGAAGAAGGGAGGCTGCTGCTCTGAGAGTGGAAAGGATCTCCCTTCTGGACTTTTATTGGAGGGAGAAGAAAATGATCCATTGTAAATACTGATTTATCATAGAAGAGATAGTTAAGATTATGTATATGATGTATTGTAATATTTATTTGTACAGTGATTGTAATATAATTCCCTTTCCCCCCATATTGAGTCTTGTGTAGTGTTCTGGAAAACCCATCTCACACTGGGTTGAGATGTGGGAGGGGGGCTTGGACTCAGGAATTGGATTCTAGGAGTCTCAAACCAGGACAATCCCATAGCATAAACTTAACTATTTCAGCTCCCAACAGCTCATAGAGATGCTACAGGAACAAGGCCTGCTGAGAAATCTCTGAGATGTCATGCTGAAGCACTGGCATGATACACACTCAGTTTATTTGAACACTAAAATTTTCATGGCTTTCTCTTGAGATTTCTGTTACTAATGCAGTAATAAAAGATCTCTTGTGCCTCATTTAGGTATAGAAGGTAATTATGAAGTAATAAAAGCATGATGTCTTGTGTGGGCTACCTTTGCATGTGATCAGTAGATCTGCTGTCTCCAAAGCTGACCAGAGGACTGGCACAATGTTCAACTGAAGTAAAAACAGATCCCTGGTGTGTGTATCAGAAGGCAGATGTTCAACTCCTGTCTTGCCCCATAAACTATGCATTTGTATGCACCCTGCATTAATGTCTATTTGAAAGCAGCCTGAAGGAAACTAACAGTACCTTAGACAGGTGATGCATTAAAGCACATGAAACATAAAGGTATGCATCAGCATTTTTTGAGATAAACACACTTGTAATAGACTCTATTGACTGAAAATGCAATTATGGGTTCAAACAATTTCAGACAGACATTGTCTATGACCAATCTTTAATAGCTATAAGCCATTTGCTTTGTTACCACTTTGAAAAGACATTCAAATTTGGAATGAATAATGCTAGAAATTTTCTGACCTTAGGAAAAACACAGCAAAATATGTAATTAATTATGTCCTTCAGAGCTCAAGACACTGTAGGTGTAACAGAACATATATAATTCAAAAAGCATAGTCTGAGGGACCTTTTTTTTTAAGTCCTGAGAAAAGGCTTTAGGGATAGCTATTGCAGCCTGCCAATAAACATCAAAAGAGTGACCAAGAAGATAGACCTCAGCTTTCTACTGAAGTGCAGAAGAAAGAGAGGTGATGGGCATGACTTGAAACAGAGGGATCCTACTGGGTACAAGAAAAAAATAAAATCACTGTGAGAATAATTAAGCACTAAAACAGGATTCCCAGAGGCTGCATGTTCTCCATTCTTGGAGTTTCCAAGATCCACTTTGACAAAGCCCCGAGCAACCCGCTCTGAATTCAGTGTTGCTTCTGCTTTGAGCAGATGGACTCTTGAGACCTTGCCCACCTGGGTGAATATATGCTGCCATAATTACACGATGAAGTTAAAGTTTTCAGTTAAGAACTGTTCAAGGTCTAAACTTACATGAGAAAAAGGCAGGTATGTGTTTTTTTTTCTCTCATGCCTTTAAAAAAAGCAAAATAAGGTAACATGTATATTATTTTCTATATAAAAAAAGGTCGTATAAGGACTTTTTCCTTCCCAAGACATTAAAAATTCTTTAATGAAGCAAGGATTTGGACAAATGACTGAAAAAAGAGACATGCAACAACTGTAATTCAGAATAAGGGTTGGCATTCAGTCCCTGGGAGCTTTTGTTCATCAGGATCAAATTACAGAAAGACAGCTGTCAGGAACATGGACTTCCTATTGTCACATAACACATCTGAGATCTGTGTACAAGATCTAGTGAAATAACAGCTTTCAAATTTTATTTATGATAAATATATTTCAAGCTCAGTGCAGAGTTAAAGCTAAAGCTATGGTACAGACTAGAAACACTTGCTTGTATATAACCTGATCTGAAAAATACAACATCCAAGGCATGCCTGGTGAAATTGAGTTTTTTCAGTTTGCTTTTCTAGTGACAGGATGTTTTTGTATTGGACTCAGGTCTGCTTCCATTTAAGTCACTCACAAAAGTTTTGTTGACTTAATGGAAGCAGATTGGGCCCTCATAACGGAACTATTTTTCGTGAATCTTAAAACATGTGGAAAGGAGAGACACCTGCTAGTCTAAATGTACGATTCCAGAGCTGTAGTTCTGGAATCTCCAAACATTTCATGAAGAAGCTGTTCTGCTCAGCCCACTATCTGTTTGTTGACTCATCTTTA
Source organism: Manacus candei (assembly GCF_025592945.1). Taxonomy (NCBI): domain Eukaryota; kingdom Metazoa; phylum Chordata; class Aves; order Passeriformes; family Pipridae; genus Manacus; species Manacus candei. The sequence goes on along the minus strand of NW_026138111.1, from coordinate 137,897 downwards.
GGTCTTAAATTCAGGGACATATACATTGGACAGAAGTTGCTGGAGGTCTACCTCTGATTGCAAGGTCTGAGATCACAACACAGTTGGCTAAACGTGACATAAAATCAGTCCTCCATGTGCTACCAATCCACGTCTACAGTTTTAAACTCCTAGTACTCCAGTGTACACCCATGTGCTTTTCTGGATAAAATAATGCCCATGACTGCAATGGACTGGGACAGAGAACGTGTGCTTATGGCTCAATTCATGCACTTGGATGCTGATGTATTTGCCTGCCCAGACCTGAAGAGCTGGTTCAAAAGTGAGGATATGATTTTCAGGTAATTACTGTGGAAGATTTCATATGCTTTGAGCCTTTCTGACAATTTTCTACACAATTATGGATTGTTTTGTGTCACATAACTATTCTCATGTCTTTCACTGGGTCAGAGAGTGTGAGAAAATGAATCACTTCAGATATTTACAGTAAAGCACAACTGCTTAATGATATCATATTTTTGGCATAATACATCATGATTTTTTTCCTTATTGACCACTTGGTGACCAGGGTTGTAGCTATAGCACTAACACAGGAGTTTTTGTTCACTTCAGTCCTAGTCTGATAAAGTTTTGTATCCATTCCCTGAGAAAAGGAGCTGCAACCTCACTTCTGCTCTGGGTTTGAACGAGGAATTCATATGTTCAACTGCTGAACTCTTGTCTACTTAACTAGAGACTGAATCAGAAAGACCTAAATCTTTCCACAGTTCCTTACTTTTCAAAACTCCTTTAATAATAGAAGACACTTGCCAGGGGGAGGGATATGCCTTAGGAGGCCAGAGATTATAAAGAAAAATGAACAGAGTAGTTTCCAAGCCCAATGTAATTTGGAACTAGTATTGATTTAGGAAAATTGTGCAAAACTACTCTTGCTGCAAACCCCACTGGTGTTCCTTCTCAGTGTTTTTTTTGTTTTGTTTTGTTTTTTTGAAATGAGTAGCCCAATTCAGATCCAAACCAGTTCAAATTTAAGTGTCATCACACCATTGTTTCAAAGTTTTACAGATAATGTTAACAATGTATGTATTATGGACCTGGATTTGTTCAAAATTGCAAAGGTTATAGACAGCATTGGTTCATATCTACCCTGCAAATACTTTTAATGAAAATATTATCCTTTCTGTTCTTCCCCCGCCTCAAAATTTTAAAGATTCCTATTCCTATGATATTCTCCTTTTATCTTTCCATAAAGGTAATAACATACTTACTGCTTGAGATGGCTTTTGTAGCTCCAGCTGCACTTTAGCATTTAATCAACTACAAAAGCCATTTATTGTTTCATGGACTCAATCTCCAGGATCATTATCACTTAACTATATGATTGCCCAAAGCAACAAAAGGAACACTATCAGTATAGCACATACACGCCCCATTCCTTTTTTTTTTTTTTTTGGTAGTTCTAGTATACAAGAGCTAATTATGGCTATTTTGTACCAATAGTAATGTACCTTTACAAAATTAGTGAAAGAAAAGGCACATACTGTGCTCACACTAAAACTATTTTTAGGGAAAATCACCAGCTGGTAACTTCAGTGCTCAAATTATCAAAAATAGAAAAAAAAAAAGGGAAAGCAACGTGGATGTTTTACAAGGCATGGAAACCAGAATGGTGCTTTCCCAGTGCTCACTGCTGACCCAAAAGTAGGAAATGTTTCTCTCTCATTTGCATAATTCTTCATTTTTCAATACTGAACATCCTGTCCTCTGCCTTTGGATTTCTCAGTTAGTCAGTGTAGCTTTTCAAGTTGGCATTTGTCTTTTCCATACAGAATAATTTACTCTCATCAGCAAGTTTTACTATCATTTTCCAGATGATTCATGACCAGGTTAAAAAAACCAAATTCCTTTTAAACTCTACCAATGAATACCCTCCAATATGAAAATCATATTCCTGTCCCGTTTTCCTGATTGTTTTTAACCAATGCAAGCATGATCTCTCACATCTTGTCCTTTTCTTATCTTATTCTTCTATAACCTTGTCTACTGTCACCTCAGCTCGAGGAAGAGACTCTATTTCTGTAAAGAAAGTTCCAGCATAACAACCTCCTTAAGCTCCTTCCAAGTGAAGGAGGCTATAAAAAAACCCAGCAAACAAACCACCACTTAATTACCTCATTAGTCTTATCATCCTTGCATACTGCTTTAACTCCTACAAAATAAGGCCTCTAGAATACAAAGGCTGTTTCCCTTCCCCATTCACGTCTTCTCTGAGGACTTTGCAAGTTCATTCTTACAGCATATTCCAAACATCATACACTTCTGCAAGGAACAAGCATAGCCTTTGCTTCTCTTCCCTGTGTACTTTTCTTCCTCATGTATACTATGAGTCATAAGCCTTTTCATACTAATGAAACAACCTGATTTGTACTAAATAATTAACTACTTAATCCTTTTGGGACCTCTACATCTTAATGAAAAATTTAATTTCTCTTGAGTGTTAAAAAAAAGGAAATTTTCTCTCTAAAGAAATCAGAAGGAAGTCCTTTAGCACACTAACTCAGTTTTGGCTTACCCAAATCTGATCATATTTCTGTTAAATTTTCAGAATATGTTGGGTAAAAATTTCACTAATTGCCCACTGGATCTTGGTGATAAAAAAAAAAAAAGCTTTTCAGCTTTTGACGAAAGAGTGAAGGAGATCTAAACCATCCACTTGACATGTGGCATCTTCATGTCATGTTTGGTCTTTTCTCCACAAAATTCTCATTTCCTTTCAAAAGTTGATTAAATGCAATGCAGTCTTGACCATCTGTGAAAAGTGGTGAATAGTCTTGTAAATCAAAATATTTATTTTTATCATTTAGAATTCCATAAATCTTAAGATTTCGAATAATATTTTCTTCTGAAGAACCACCCCTCAGGTCAAAATGATCAAAAGAAGAAACACAAATTCAACACATTCCACCTGTTGTTACACACAGCAGTAGTATGGTTTGATTGGTTGGTTGGAGTGTGAGGTTTTTTTCTGGTTTTGGTGTGTTTTTTTTTTTCTTAACAGTATTTGTATAGCTTTTTATTCCTGCTCCTTCTACAACTGCACTAAAAATTATATATAAACTGAAAGGAATCACTCTGCCTATTGCTGAAATTCACTGTGATAAAAGGCAACAGATGTTGAACAACACAAATCAGTTGCTGAGGACAGGAAAAAAAGTTAAAAAAAAAAAAAGAAAAATTCATTTACAAAAGCATCCTAGGACACAGGATATTTGTATGTCTACATCAGTAAAGCCTCTGAATTCAATGGACGGGAGGGGAGGCAGGAAAGGGGAGGGGTGAGGCAGGAAAGAACACACATTTCAGCTACTTGCTCCCCTTTTACCTGCTCCTGACTGCCAGAACATGGGACAGAATCCAGTCCCACCTGAAAGCTCAGTGGCTTTCCTATGTTAATTTATTTCAGAATAAGTCGAAATTTGATAAACGCAGCATACCTGTCCTCACCCAAGGCGAGGTGCTCTCTGTACCAACTGACCATTTCAGTTCAATTTCGTCTTTCTTTCCCCTAAGTTACGTAGTTTTAGCACACTCCCCCCAGAATAATTCAGCTTCAAAGCTGGAGAAGGACAGACTCGACATATTTAGTACAGTAAATCAAGAAATCCGCAAAAAGCCTAGGACACACATCAGAGTGTTAAATAGTCACTTATATCGATGAACTAATGGAGGGCAAGATACAACAACTACTTCAGTACCAGGTAAAGTCACCTTTCCAAGCCATGGAAGAAGGTTAGGAGATCCTTGGTTGGAGCTCTTGCTGTGGCCAATTCACATAAACCTGCAACTACAGTTGCTGCACATAACAAAAAATATAACTCCTAGTATTGACAGTGAGATTTTTCAGGCTACTTACCTCATTAACCCAGAAGATCTATTTTCTTTTGAACTTTCACAGTCTACAGCTAGTTAATGAAGGCAACAATGCTCCTGTTATAAAAATAACGGGACTTTTTCAAAGGTTTTAGGGACCAGAATTTGAAACAGGACTGATACTGATACACATTTCTTGCAGCAAACATTATATTCAGTCTTTCTTCAGCTTTCTGCAATGATTCACAGAGTACTGGTCATCAAATAGGAAGTGACAAAAAAGGGATTTTTACATCGTACTCACTAGTTGTTCAAACTTCCCTGGTCATTCTATACCAAAGTGGGGCAGAAACAGTTGTAGCAGAGAAAATGCAATCTGTCATATACATAGGGCTGGGCAACTGAAAGCCATTTGCATCATCAAAGCAAGGGGGAGATTGGAGCATGAGCAAGGTTAGTGTATGTTCTGAATCCAGGATAAGGAGATTTGAGAGGGAATAGATAAGGGGATGCGGGGAGATAAACACATGTGCATGAAAGCAGGAAAGATTATAAAGAACACAAAGCTGACTGGGCACAGGAAAAAATAGAGAGCTGGAATGTGAAAATCAGGACTGTGAAATGTTTCGGGGGATTAAAGAGCCAAGGGAGGTGCAATATAATGATAAAAATAATGACAGGGAAAGGGAAAGGAAGGGGGAAACTAAGACTTTTGGACACTTTTTTTCCACATGTAATTAATGTGGAATTAATTTTGAGGTAAGCAAGCAAGAATTTTGCTGTTTCCTGTATCCCTTGTTGACATCCAGGAACACTGATATTTGACTATCTTATGTATAGTTGTGGGGCGAATGGTTTGTTATGTGATTATTATGATTCTTTTTATTATATTTTATTGTGCCATTCATTTTCACTACTTTTTTTTATATTTTAAAAGTTTGCAAATATGTGTTTTAAATTTACAAAATACATCAGTTGAATTACTTGATATTTAAAGATAGCAGATTAACCATGAAAATAACAAATCAGCCACACTAATGTTTGCACAATCTTAATGCATAAGAACAAATTTTTCATAGGAGCTAGAGATAACAATATTTCTAATATCAATCTTGTTGCACCTATACAAGCTATGCCAAGTGCTGATTTTTTTCTAGAATTCCCATTTCCCTTAAAATTTAAATGCAAATGAGAGCAAATGTAGAGATCCCTTTTTAAGACACATGTTGGGAACACAATTCTATCTTGATGAATCATGGGCTTCTCCTGACATGTAATTCAGAGCAGGTTAACTAGGCAGGTCTACATCTTCTGCATTAGATTAGGTAATGGGATGAGTAATGGAAGTCCAGGTTAGGTAATTTTCAATGAGAATTAATAATTTTAAAGACCAGAACTTCAGTAAAGGCATACTTCTGTGTTTAACTTTTGCACTAGAACATTTATATTCTATTATTACAACAGGGGTATGTTTGAGCTCAAATTACGTGCTTTAATTTGAATAAATTTCTGTGAATATTTGCTTTGCATTTTTCTCAGAACTTTTATGAATAGAAGGAAACTTGTAGATGGCTGTAGATAAAAACCTGTGGATAGATGCCAATTTTCTACCACTACAATTTCAGTCAGTAATGAAAAAAATAAAATCCTAGCTACGGTAAATGCTTAATACTACTTTCTCATCCAAATAGAAATAATGAAATGGTAGACTTTTAAAAAGGTGTTGACTAAAGTAGTGAATGAAGCTAGTCTAAGATGGAATACAAAAGATAAAGCTGTCAGTATTAGTAGACACCTGCTTTTTGCATGAAGCTGCCTTTATATTTCTAACCTGTTATGTGAAAAATGCCTCTGAAAAAAACAAGGTTTTCAACAGCTATGCCTTCTGGGAAGAAAACTGTGAAAATGTCTTCACAGAAAATACAATTGTATCACAGGAACAAACTCCAGAACATATGGCCTAATTTAATCTAACTCACAGATGAGAAAATATTTCTTTGCATAATTCCCAGTTCTCAATAGTTGGGCAGCACTGAGTAGTTCATGCAAGTAGATTTAATCACACTATATATGAGACTAAAAGGGAAGAAAATTTAAAGAATAATAAAAACAGACTTTAAGACAGCATTATCAGTTTTATTAGAGAATGTATTTTGATTTCCACTACATTTCTCTGAGTTTACTGCAAGACCTTTGAGTTGTAGACTTCATCAAGAACACACCCCGGCATTTCCATTGCAAATGTTGAAAACTGAAATCTTTATATTAAAGCTTTTAAGGATTTTTCAGATTGTGAAGACTTCAGGCTCTCCCACAAGCTTTCTCAGCTCCCCAAACAGACAAGGGGGATGGCAGTCCTATTTATCTCTCCAGGCTGAAACCCCACCATCTAGTTACTGAGATTAACCAAGATACTGTCTGTCAGCTCAAACCACCACACACGTATTTATAGCCAACAGTGAACAGGAGATTTCACTCAAGTTTAAACTAACACACTGTATCTTCCTTTACCCATGAAAGTAGATCAGTTCATGTGTCTCACTACTTTTTCCCAAGTGACAAGAGGAGTACATGCAGTAACAATTTCTCTGATAAGGGGTTCTCAGATGAGGGAGAAGCTACCTTGATCATTTGTCATTTTATGAACACACCTTTATAATACGTATACAGAGCCTGAAATAACAGATTCTTCTCATTTGTTCCTCTGAATAATAATATTTTTGTCTTTCTGCCATTCTGTTCCTTTATAAAATGAGAATTGCCTTCTCTCAAGGGGATTAGAGCTGACACTCACTAAAATGGCTGCAATGATGAGTTCGATAGTTCCACCTAGGAATAATGAAATATAAGTGGTACATGACATTTTCAACCTTCCTTGAACTTCCTGCAATTAAACACATTAACATTTTAAATTCTAATATTTTAACAGCTGCTAGGGATCTCCTTTACACTGTGAGAATACCCTGGTGCTCTGCAAGGAGTGAGTGCCAATATTTGCTATGTACCCATCCTGAATCCCCAGGACCTTGCAAACCAGTTCAAAAGGTTGAAATAATTCTGCATATCTGTCTCCTCTGGGTTTGCAATCTCTCCGCATCCACTCCAAACTGCTCTGCTACCCAGATGTTACACACTATTTGTGGGCACCAGACGGGTCACGAGCATTTCCATGCCTTCTTTCTTGTGCAAAAGGCAGGAATTTGACACTGCACAGTGTGGTTTCATGACATTCCTTCCTCATCAAGACCCTGAGAATAAGTTCTGAATAATTTTTGGTTGCTGTTGACACAAAACATTTCAAATGTACATACTTAAGCCTGGTTGAGAAGAACATTTCATCTGACAGAGATTTGAATGAAATAACGGCATAGCTCCTTTAGATGCTAAATACAGCTTATGCCACAGTAATCCTCTGAATTCAATGAGCTTGAGATGAGTTTGGCTCTCCCAATATCTCAGCACCCACATATGCCACAGTGCACTGTTGCATTCAATGTGCTGAACTTCCCTGCATCACCTCTGCAGAAAGGGTGTGGGCATGAGATTCAAGATGTGGGTTGAGTCCATATCTAGGTTCCTAAAACTTAATATAATCTATCTATATAAACATATACATAAAACTAGCCTCAGTTTCAAATGGTCTGAAAATATTCCCTTACAAATGGTTTCCAGACCATCAGTACTTCTGTGTGGGGAAAAAAGCCCCAAACAAACAAAACCCCACCAACCAAACAAAACCCATAAAGGGGAAATATGCAGGGAGAATGCGGTGACATAAAGACAGCAAAACATCTGGGATCCACCTCTCACTGCTAGACTGTTGTGCTGTTTTAGAGTGCAGGCTCAGTTTTTAATTGCTTACCAAAACAGAAGACATCTGGGGCTACTTTAGATGGTTCTTGGACACTTCACCACCAAGCTGCACATCCAGAACAACACAGGTCTTCATTAGCTCCTATGCCATACCAATTTACCCTCTGCAAATTCCACAAATATTCCAGGACATCTAAAATTACATTAGCTGTCCACAGTCAAGCAATGGAGTCCTACTCCAGATGTAACATCCTGGCTATTTACTGGTCTCTGAGTTTGAGGAATTATTCAGGTTGTTTCAACTACTCTCCCCAAATATCAACCTGTTTTAACATAAGCTACTCCTGTGTGTCATTATTTCCTTCAAACAAATAGAATAAACTCCTTTTATATTTTCAGCAATCTGTCTCAATTCTGTAACAGAAAAAATAAGCAGCATCTTAGTGCACATCTACTTCTGAAAAGTAGTGACACTGAGTCAGACTGAATAGTAGGGGTTTATAAAACAGAACAGAGCTATTGTAGTGGAGGGTAAGAAAAGACTACATACTGTATGCAAGACAATACAATAAGATATGCATTGTGTAAGTTATTTATTCCCATTCAGCTCATTCAATATCATTTCCATATGTGTAACCCCTCTGAAAACCCAAGGAACAAAACACGAACAAATCTGTACAGGAAAAAGTCCTAAGATCTTTTTGAGTCCAATGCTGATTTGAATATAATGAGACACTTCTCATAAGAAAAAGAAGTTCAAGTTAAGAAAAATACTAAGTAAAGGAGGGAATAGATCAATGAGAGTAACACGTCTGATAGACCAGAATTATGATTTCCTAACTATGGTCAAAACCATAACAAAACAATAAAAGGAAGACTATAGTTAATTTGAGAAATGTACAGCTGAGTTACAACTCCACAGGGATCTACCCTAGCATTAAATTCCACTGCAGCTCTAGATTACATTTCTGCTGCTTGAGAACAAGAAAGGTAGAATAAACTCAGACACACTATCTGCATTGCAACTCGCTCCAAGTCAAGCCCTTTGTTCTGCTCAAGCGAGCAATGGACAGGCTATCACTGCTCTCTGACAGCAGTTCCCCAGGTTGGCCTAATAATTAAAAATAAATCCAACTGTACCATGACAGTATTTACACAACATTAGTCACTGGGGAAGCTTTGGTGACTGTTTTCTTTCTTTTTAATAGTACATTTTAAAATGCATGCTTGCAGCTTTGTGGAATCCCATCAAGAAAGAAAAAAAATGTAATTAAGGCATTGCAGGAAACATACACTTGAGAATCACCCAGAATACATTGCTGGCAAATCAGTGGTACTGGAGATGTATTTGAAAGCCAAGAAAACATAGCTGGCTCCAAATTTGTAGGTACTAAATTTAAGGACTAGTGGTTTCTTTTGGTTATGTCCTTAAGGCATAGTCTCTCCTCTGAACTTTTCTACAACATTCCTTTTCACCAGTTCTTGACTACCCACCAATGCCTGAGATCCAACACCTACAAAGTAGGACTCATAAAGCCTGGAGGGAGATTTAATGGTACTTAATGCAACATTAAACAAGGAAGCTAAAAAAAAAAAAGTTGATCTGAGAGTGAAGCAATCTGTATTTAATAATGTCTGTTCCTCTGTGGTTCCTTAACGGTTTCTTGGTCATAACAAGGGTCAAAACAATTTTTTGAGAGAGTCTAGAGCTTACATGAAAAATAGTCCTCATTCAAAACACAAAGTTATCTTTTTCTAAGGCCTCTGAGTTTCTTCTGGGATCCTTTATTTTCAATTCATTCTTATTCCGCAGGGCAAGAAGAATCACACAGGAAGATTTGGATTGGTTTTCTTAATACAGTGTTTCACTCTGTTATGATTTCCTTTAGGCATATTTCAGGTATTCTAATTCATTAAAATTGAGTTATTTTCAAACAAACCAAAGCAAACACAGAACTATGAATAGCTAAAATTTAAACATCACTTTCAACACAAACAAACCCACTGCTATTATCAAACCTAACCCACTCATTTCTTGACTTGTCTTCTATTTGCTAATTAAGAAGATAACAATATATAGCTTGATTTTTGCTCCCAGGACTGGTCTTTAAACAAGGTTTACTTTTAAGATTTATTATCCTTAACCTTCTTCTCTATCTACTATCCAGTTTCTTTACTTTTCTATCTCAGGACTGGAGCTAATGAGATCATGCTAACCTGGGTGCCCAGGGAGGCAGCAGATTTGCCCCTTGGCTTACACTCTTGCCCTGTAGAAACATGTCACACCATTTCAGGGACCCAGGGGGTCACTCACTGGCAACTCTGTTCTGATTTCTCTTCTTCTAGCAAGCTACAATACAGGCACGTCTGTGGCTCTACAGATCAAGAAGACACAGAGAAAAACTTTCATATCATATAATGGTGGATCTACCCACCACCTTTCAAAATAGAAATTTCCACAACTAGTAATATATTTTTACATAAATAAGACACTCACAGTCATATTATCTGGGTATTTAAGACAGACATGGATGATGAAGAAAGGACAGTTACACAGAAAGTAACGGTTTCCATCTTTATATTCTCTCCACGCATGGAAAACTATGGACTGGTGTATACTCTTCAGTCAACATTACTCCTTTTCCTTTCCTAAAAATAACAATCACCATAAGCCACAAGGACCTCTGTAATAGAACAGAAAGTAAATTTTCAGCAAAGCTGGAAGGAATTGCCAGTACCTTGAAGAGCATCACTAAATCTTAACAAACTGAAAATAATACACTTTAAAAAAAATGCTGTTACTCAAGTTGATCATGGGGAACACGGACAGGCAATTTGAAGCAGGAAAATGAAGTGTAACAAGGAAGACAGTTCCTTATGCATTTTCTTTAGGATAAGAAATAACCAAATTGCTAGTACAAAAGGACCCATGTGTTTCCATGGGTTCCACCATCCACTAGTGAAATATGTCAGACATCTCAGGCTATTGTAGAGGAGGCACACATTTTACTAGGAGGACATCAGCAGCCATATCTCACTTCAATCTATTCAGTCCAGGTAAATTGTCACGATTGGACAGCTGTGACCAGCATTAATCAGTCTCATACAGTACATTAACTCCTTAGGGACACAAAAGAGTAGCTTATCCTCTCTACCAAATAAGCACCTCAAGAGCTTATTTCCAGCTTCAAGACCTGAAAAGCTTCCAAGATAAGAAGGCTTGGATAGGGAGCAACTCTCATAAAAGCCCTGCTTTGACAGAAATTGCATCTACTTGAAAACCACAACTCTAAATCGTTGTAGCAGTCCCTGCTGGCTGGCAGACAGGATGACTGGTGCATGACCACACACCAAGAGAGATGTTAACCACTGGACAGAGTCCACATGGCAGCAATAAGAATAAACAGAAGCATAGAGGGAACCCCAAACCAACAATCAATCATGACAGTTTAGTCTAAAAATGGGATGACTAATGAAGAGACAGAACATGAAAACAGTATTCAATTACTCAAAATGCTGATACCAACAGTAAGAAAGTAATGTCTGGTAGAGATTACTAGCAACTGATAGAACCAACATCTAAGAATGATTAATAAGAGATGAGATTACTAAAGAGTTCACTTGAAAATTCCCTCTGATGCAAGCCAAGCAGCATGTTGTAGCTGTTTCTGAATTGGTTTTGTTTCTTTCTGCCAGAAGGTTCAGTACAGCTTCAGGGGTTTCTGGTTTTTTGGTTGGTTGGTTGGTTGGTTTTTTGTTTGTTTGTTTTGATTTTTGTTGTTGGTTTTGTTTTTGTTGTTTTCGTTTGTTTGTTTTTGTTTTGGTTTTTGTTTTGTTTTTGGTTTTTTGTTTTTGTTTTGTTTTTTGTTGTTTGGTTTTTGTTTTGTTTTTGTTTTGGTTTTTGGTTTTTTTGGGGTTTTTTGTTTTGGTTTTGGTTTGGTTTTGTTTGTTTGGTTTTTGTTTGTTTTTTTGTTTTTGCTTTTTGTTTTCTTTAAATAATTATTATTTTTAGCATTGTTTCATGACTAGGAAAGTTCTCACACTACAGCAGTGAGGATGTAAGAGTGGTGTAAGAAATTTATGCATTGACTTTCAGGAATGCCCAGTTAAGACTACCAAAAAATCAGTATTGTTTTTCCCCCATAGTTCTGTAAAAGCTGTATTTTATTTCTTAGTCAATATGTCACAACATTTATAAAACAAAGAAAATAAGAAAAAGCATGCCCATTTCCTTTACACCTTTTACAGATTTCCACCATAATTCGTATTTTATTTGTGCTCAGGACTTTCAAATGACATTTGAAGTCCAAAAAATAATCCTTTATGATGGAAGGAAGATTATCAAATGGAATATTTAAAGGGAATTTATGCAGTCTTGCAGACATTAGAAAAAAAAAATCTCCCTTATGGAAATCAGGCAGCGGGATAAGGAGATAATTTTCTAAACAGATACATGTTTTAAAAATAATGTATAAATTTGTTGAGACTATCAGGGAAAAGAATCAAACTAATTTAAAATCAGTAATAATTTCTGTATTTAAATAAACATTTCATGCAACTTTTACTGGATTTGCTGTTTTCAAGCAGGTCAAGAAGATCTGGGTGGGAACTTAAGGAATGCTTGAGGTTGGCAGGGACCTCCAGATATCCTCTCACCCAACCCCTCTCCTCAAAGCAGAGTCACCTACAGCAGGTTGCTCTGGGTCGTGTCCAACTTTCGGGTATCTCTATGAGTTGTGATTCCACAAGCTCTCTGAGCAGCCTGTGTCAAGTTTTCATCCACCCCAACAGTTTAAACAATAACAGCAAAATTTATTTCTTATGTATGAATGTATTTTCCTACATTTTCTTTTGGGTCTGTTGCCTCTTGCCGTGTCATTGAGCAGTCTGACTCCACCTTCTTTACCTCCCCCATCTCATATTTGATAACAATATCCCTCTGACCCCTTCTCTCAGGTAATTTCCACTTAAAGATGATATAAATTCCTACTTTCAAGAGGGATGTTATGGAAAACAATTCTAGTCAGTGCATGAGGTCGGGGCCAGCTCTTAGCATGTTCTAAAGAAACAAAGTACATGAGCGGCACACTACAGTAAAAACAGAGACCTTTTAGATCCCAGAATATGAGAAAATTACAACTGGTATAAATCCACAGTTTGTTCAGGTTGGCAGGCATAGTTGCACACCACAAAATGTACAGGCTGGTAATCAGGGGTGGCTGTGAACATGATAGATTGCAACTGTGCTGCAGATGAGCACAGGGGAAAACACAGGATATTCAGTAAGGACACTTCTGCTAACCTCAAACACCAGTCTCACTGCAGATTGTGGTAAAATTCCCAGTAACATCACTTGGGATAAAAATTTCTACTTAAGCCAGGAAGCTGGGAATAATGAACAGTATGAGGGAAAGTTCAGAGGTTGTAAGAGTCTGGACTTCAGAGTAATATCCCACTGTTCTTACATCTCTGCTCCAAAGCAGTCATCTCGGTTGAATCCACTGGAAAGTGGACTGGTACCCATCTCCTTTTCTTTAATGATGTGACGTTCACGGATTTGCCCTCCAAATATCCAATAGCCCAACCTCCTTCCTTCCCTTTCAAAAGACTTGTCCCCTCTGTCAGTAGAACATCTGCTCCTGCAGTGTTTGTGTGTGAGGGAGTAGAACTGAAGAGCAATGAAACCAGTTTAATGTCTGCTAAGTCTGGTTGGGATACACATCCAGCCTTCTCTTTCAGGGCAACGCATTTAACAATGAATAGGTTTCCAGAGGTTTAATAAAAATTCTGCTTCTAATATCCTAAATTACCTGGAGGCACTGAGACTGATAAACCGAGCTTAGGTTTTGATTATGAGACTGTCTCGATTTGCCAATATCCTTTGCCTGTGGTCAAGTTGTTAATTCTGACCATTCTGTCTCATAACTTAGAGCTACCACCAAAAAATGTGTCATTGTACTTGGAGTCAGAAAACTGGAAAACACTTTGAAAATACTTTGATGATGAGTTATTTTAAGGCTGTTATCAAAGAAAAAGCAGAAAGGGCAGGTTACCTGCTGCAGAGGTTTCAAACTGCAGCTCTTTGCTGCCCTCTCTAGGTACAAGCAAAAACTGAAATTTTGGAACACTGACAATGGAATTGCAATTCCTTTCTAACTTTTACACCCTGACTTATTCACTGAAGGACATGCAGTATTACATTGTTTTCAGTACATTAAATAATCTCAAGCACTAGATTTCCCTCTTGCCTCCCCAAAAGCCACATTTTCCTCAGTCTGGTTGTTTAAGACTGACACCGAGGTTGAACAGAAAAGTGTTAAATCTCTGTGTACAATGAGCTGTGGAAGGTGAGAGTCCATTAACAAATCCAAACTTGAAATCTTCTCCCTTAGTTTTTTTCAACTCCTCTCAGCCCTTCAGTATTAAAATGCGTATTTTGGAACAGGCAAAGAAAAAAGAGGAGTTCACAGGAAATAAAAAATTGTTGTAAAGTTTTCCTGAAAATATTTCTCTCCATACACATTATTTTCCTTTTCACTTTAATCCTAGTGCTGACAGCAACTCTCTTCATTGCCTTGGGCAAATGAAATACTTACTGTATAATTGTGGTGTTGTGAAATTATAACTTGTAAAGGATTTTGAAACTGAAAAGTGGTGTTATTATTACTATTACAGATGAAAGGCCTGACGAAACAAATATGCAAAACTGCTCTTATCCTAAAACTTAAAACAATAGTCTGAAATCCTGCAGGAATAAGTGCTTTACAGCCAGCCTTTCATTGCAACTCATCTTTGTGAAAACTGCCAAGGAAACAGTCACTTTTCTACAGCTCAAACTGGATGCGAATAACTATTGAGGGAATCAAATGGTGACTTAAAACACTTTTTCCTTCTTTTTTCCTGAATTACACACAGTTCCTAGACAGAAAAAAACCAAAACCCAAACATCTCCCATACTTCTAAGTACACTCGCCATAGCAAGTACTACCATAGTGAGTATTAGTGAGCATTTAACTGCATCACAGAGAATTTACTGACATGTAGGAATACCAACCAAATGGACATAGAAGGACTATGGCAACTTTCTGTTGGTCTACTTGCTCAACCAAATCCTCTGGTTGAGAACTGGTATTACATGAGGGACAGAACATGATCTGATTTCTGTTCCTAACTCAGGTACAATTGTCTTTGGCAGCCTTGACCGTGATACCTCAGGATCTGCAATTCTGCCTCCGACTGCTAATGTGAGACAATGATAGCAGAATACTTTTAGGGATGTTACACAGTGCCCAGCAGAAGAATGGGATGCATCTCTTTAGATCAGCTGATAGAGGTGGGGGGTGAGGGTAACAGGCACAAAAGCATTACTTTGCTGTGCTTAAAAGTACTGTTGTTACTTGTAGATTCTGTGATTTAATTCACAGCTTATTTTCTTCTTTAGTTGGAGAGTTTTGGATACTTTGCAAACAGTTTTAACTGATTACATTGGAAATGAGAGTAACACTATCCTTAATGGTCAGGTTTGACTTCATGCATGGGAGTACTTTCACAATGCAAACATAAACATCCAATAGCGCTACTGGCATTTCCCAAGTGAGAAATTCCAGAAATACTGAAGTCTGTTCAGTATACTGAACACTGATTCAGAAGAGGACCTAAAATCCCTAAGAATATTAGGAAGCAGGAAGGTAATTTTCCATTAACACAATACTACAACATTGTCATAGGAGTGAAAGTTTTATTTGAAAATACAAAAAGGTTTTTCTGAGGATGTATTTTTCAATAAGGTTCAAGAGACGGTTTATGTTCTCTAGTGCAGATAAACTTATTATAAAATAGTGTGACACAACTATTATTTTTGTCATAATAAAACCTTTCAATCTTACTCAAAGTTCATTTGACTTTTTTTTCCCATGATAAAATATTTCAACCTCAACAAGCAATGATGCTTCATTAGTTCTTTAAATATCAAACATACTCATACAAAATACTCAATTTTCTCAAAACAGAATTTTTCAGTACAGAATACTTCCAACAGAACTTCTCACGAAATATAACAATACTATGAAGAATGAAAATGTGTCACAATAAAAAATTAAGAATTGCTTTTAACAGAGTAAAAGCTGCTGCTAATAGAGCTTTCAGTATTGTTACCCTAACACATCTACTTAAGCAGTAAGTAACTAGTAACTTCATTTGTATTAAACAAGCAAAGACTTTTAAAGAACAGTATATCCAATATGTTTGCCACTCTCACATGAATCAGCAACATGGCTTATCTCCATCTGGTTTTGTGAAAACATGGTCTCCTGCAGTCACAATCTTGTTTTTTTATTTTCTTTTTTAATAAATCTGTGGAAGAATATGTTCTTCAATGTTTATTAATACAAGGGAATGTGGAAGAGAAAAACATGACTAGAATAAATGCTCAGGTAGAATATTCAGTATCATATCCAGTATTCTTCTCCTACCCGTGGAAGGTGACACCCAAATATGCTGTTTTCCAGTAGCTTTTTGTTTAGTTGTAGATTTTGAGTTTAATTTCACACAAGAATTTATTCTGGATTTACAGCTTTTACAAGTCATGGCCAAGTCTTATCACCAACAGTCAAAATTGTGACTCTTTGGGATTATGTATGGTTTGACTGACAAAATCTTAATGATTACAATTGTACTGATTCACCTACATTAAGTTGATGGTCTAGAAGGAATACACAAGTAAACAAGATGGTATTAGGCATTAAGCAATATTTGAGTTTTCCTATTTTTAGACTAGAAAAAGATAGGGGGACCATCTCCACGTTGCTCCCACCTCTGCTGCCCTCATCTGACTACATTTCCAGGGCTGTCAAACCTAATAAAATCCCCAAAGGAGGGATTATTTTGCAAATGATTCGGTAAAAAGTTTCATCCTTTTCTTAGTATCTCAAACATTAAAACCTTCCTCCTCCTACTGCTATATGAAGAAGGCAAAGAATCCTGTGGTCAATGAGCATAAGCAAGTGTTCTCAGGGAGTTTATTTCATGTGACAGCAAAACTGCCTGTGGCTCTTAATGTCTTTTATTTTACGCTGAAACTACTGCTAATAGAGCAAAGTTTAAGTCATAGGAAACGTAGCTTTCCTAATATAAGGAAGCGCATTGGTCTAAATATTACCCATCAACAATTTTACTTGTACAGATTCAGATTGATGGCACTGACAAATAAAACAGAGTTTGGACATGCACTTACCCAGTCAGATGATGTTTTTCTGGCAACAGTGCTTTTAATGCTAATTAACTGCATTCTGCATGTGTCACCCACTGCTCCTCAGTCACCACTTAATAACCCATGATCAGATGAAGTAGAAAGAAGAAGGAACTGTTTGAATGTGGGGCATGTGGACTGTGAAGGTGGTGAAGACAAATGGCCATTAAATCTATTTCTGGAACAATAGGGCTTTTTCAAGAACACTTGTAGCTCTCTGCACAGCACCAGGAAAACAGCCCCTACAGCCACAAAGTGAAGCAAACACATGGAGCACTGCAACTTTTCATAGGGCTCGAGTGCCCTTGGTGCAATGGGTAATGCTGGCAGAAACCTCTGAGGGCAAGTGCATTTGAAGAAGAAAACATAGAATTACACATCTCTTGTCACACAGGTGTTAGACTTGTTTAGTGCTATGCTGAACGACAGGGATGATCTTGGGAAAGGGTGACTTCTATTATTTGATACTTAAATTTTTCCTTGGTGTCTGAGGGACATATATTCTAAATTCTTAACTTCATGCAAGTTTATTGCTATGATACGTCCTCTTAAAGCTTAATCCAATACAAAAGACCAAATCCTACAGAATGCAGAAGACTTTTCCTCAGACTGCCTTTGCTGTGAACTATGTTGCTCTGGCAGTTGTACAGGGAAACACAAAGAGCTTTCTGCCCCTCTCACCACTGGTCCAATTACCCACTGCACATAACACATGGCTCTGTCCTCTTTACAAACCTATCTCAGAGTAGTTACACAATCCCACTATTATAAATATTTTAAGAGGATAAATTTACACATTAAATGTACAAAAGACACCTTACAAAAGACATTTTTCTTAAGAAACATTCTTGCTACCCCTGAGACAGGGGAGCTGTAGTGCTAATTAGCACAATTCACTCACTGCTGTCTACAAGACTAAAATATCAAGCACTCCTGCCAAAGGCTTAACAGAGACTTGGTGCACAATAGTTATTCTAAACTTTTGGAATACCACTAAACAAAAATGTAAGCTTGAAAGACAACTACAATTAGACCTTTCTAAAACTGTATCTTAACAGCATCATACTGTTGTATGATGCCTCATGCTTATTGCCTCTCCACAAAAAACCACTGTAGGAAATCGGTAGAGCCTTGTAAAGCAGACTTCTTCCCACCTGCAAGCTGAGCTGTACCAGCCTATCAGATGCTTTTCGGTACTGGGTTTAAACTTATTCTGAAACCAATGCAGAGGCACTTATCATTATGAAACTGCATAGTCGCAGAGACACACAGAGAAATCTAATTTATAAAATTCTTGTGGGAATCAGATAAACCACTCTGAGTTGAAAATACAGTCTTTCAGACTTTCATTTTCTATTAATTTCAAGCTTTTCAAGGATGATTGCTCGAACAAGAAAAGGAAATAGAAGAGTCATTTTTCTTGCTTTAATTTAATAATGTTTTCAGGGGTAAATAGTAAATTTCTCCTGCAATTCTTTAATACTTTTTTTTTAGAAAATAATATTGATATTAATATAAAGCTCCCTCTGGGGGAAAAGACAAAACAAAACAAACAAACTCAGAAAAGACAGTTTTTAGATTATTAGCATATTCCTAGCACAGTCATGGAATCCCTTATGAGGTGAGATTAAACAAGACACTTTGAAAGTCCTTATCATAATGATAAAATATGGTTACCTGCATCCATAGTGATCTGGCGAATAAAGACTACTAGCTATTAATGCAAAGTTTAATAGAGCTCTTGAAATACCTGGAAATTTTAGTTAACAGCTAGTCACAGATGCAGCCCCATGAAAAAAGAATGCCAGATTCACCTGTCTGGTGGCATTTCTCCATTCACTGTAATGCAGCCACACCACACTGTGCTCACAGAGGCTGTTACTCTACAATCTCTCCTGCTCTGGAGTAATTCTTATTTCAAACTTATTTCCAGAAAGCTCCAGAAAGGCAGACACTATACAGTGCCCACAGCCATTGCTGGACATGTAAGTACCACCCCTCACTGGGGGCCAAAGCGGAGGCAGCCAGCCCATCTGAACCTGAGTTCTGGGTCAGTGTTTCAGTGTTGTTCTCTGCCTTGTTCAAAGCTCTTCCTGCCTGACTCCACTTGTTGCATACATGCTTTGTTTGCCTGATCCCTGGTTGTGCCTTACCTCACCTTCAGCGAATCTTTCTGATCCCTGCTACTCATTATCCTGCTATGTGCCCAAAGCCTAAACTTTAGTTTTGACTGTAAGTAGCCCCATCATTAGACTTTCACTGGCTTAGAGTACTTGGTTGGAAAATTCTTCAGTATATATCAAGAGTACTAATAATCATGGTCTATAAAGAATTTTGATACAGTTAAATCCAGCTTGATGCAATGAGATATTTTTGACTTAGCAAGCACTAACAAAGTTTTGATTGCTAGCAAAGCCAAGAAATATGAAATATGTCTCTAGAAATGGAAATGACCTTTCAAATGTTCTTCCTAACAGAACTTTGAGTAGAGAATGGCCAGAACAGCAGTTTCCTCTATTTTTCAAAAAGAATGCCCTGCTTCTTTTAGGACTACATGACAATGGGCTAGCTTTAGATCTGAAGGAATCCCCAGTGGTTTAGAAATGTCCTGGTCTTTCTCTGGTAGCTCTAAGACAGAGTAAGAAAAATTATTTCCTATTTGTACATGTGTCATATAACTCACCCAGAGGGATATAGCATTCCCTAAGCACTTCCTAAGCCTTTTTATTCATCCTCTCAGTGCTACTTCCTATGTTTCCCTGGAGAGAATCAAATAAGAAAATCCCAAACAATTTTGGACTTGATTCTCTGAAATTCTGAGCCTAATGTAGCCATTGAAGCCTGTTTCTTACATCTGATCCCACTGATGGGAGTGATTACAGAAGGTTCACATGGAGAATCATCATGCTCTTACAGGCTGCCATGATGTAAAACCTATTTCTTAGACATTTATTTCCTTGAACTGTCCTCTCCAGACAGTGAAGTCATTAAGATCTGAAAATCCAGTTCAGTAGTCCAGGTAGAAAAACCCCACAGATGCTTTTACAAATTAATTTTTAAAGCAACTATTCCTTTAAAAAAATAATTCCAAACCAAGGTTTCTTCTAAAAAGTGCACACTGAGGATCACTTTACATATTGAGTACACTCCACAGAGTTATGTTCATTGTTATAGAGCTAACTATAGGCCCTCTTTCTGATAAAAGTAAACTTGGAAAATAGATCTCCATTATAGTCTCCACTTCTCAAAGATCAAAAGAATGGCCTCATCAAAATCTTAGTTTTTTTGGGGGGAGGCTGTTCGACATGAGTTCGATGCCTTAATGACTTTCATTTGTCAGGTGAAGGTGACTTTAGGTTATGAATGGATCCAAGATATTACAGGTATTACAAAAGCAAATAAAATTAGACATCTGTGTACAAATACCAGAAAGAAGATGTGAAGTGTGTGAATCATAGAATCACAGAACAGTTTGGTTAGGAAGGAACCCCCTGCCATGGACAGGGACACCTTCCACTAGACCAGTTGCTCAAAGCCCCATCCAGTCTGGCCTTGAACACTTCCAGGGATGGGGCAGCCACAGCTTCTCTGGGTAACCTGTGCCAGGGCCTCACCACCCTCACAGGGAAGAATTTCTCCCTAATATCTAAGATAATCCTAGACCTGCTGGCCATGCTTCTTTTCACACAGCCCAGGCACGATTGGCTTTCTGGGCTGCCAGTGCAAATTGCCAGGTCGTGTTGAGTTTCTCATCAAACAGAAATAGACTTAAAAAGTGATTAGAGCAAATGTTCAGAAAATAACATTATGGCATTGACTTCTATGAGGGAATGAATGGAATATTTTACACAGTTAAATATCTTCTCCAATTTAAATTTTATGTTGTGACTTCAAAACCAATTAGACTATGTTACAGTCTGATGATTTGCCAAATTATCCTTTCAAAAACAAAAGTAGTTTTTGACTAACAGAGGCAAAAGAAAACTGCATCTATGGCATTTATTTTCATTTTTATAGTGTAGTATATCTAGGGTTGCACCTCAGTAAAACCACTTAAACATATTTGTAAATTCATAGACATGAGCAGCTCCTAACAAATCACTATTTCAAGATAATGGCTTTCCCATTGACTTACCTGAGACTGAAAAGTAACTTAATGGGTGTACTTGTGCGTGACAAGAAATATGAATATATGCTCAAATGTTTGTCATCCTGCTACAAAACTACCTAAATTAAATCAAATATAAGCTCATAATTCCCAGGGGAGGAAAACAACAGTGCCAAAACATCAGCATATAGTGGGAATAAGCCAATAGAGGTCAGCAGTACATAACAGAAATATCTTTTTAACAGCAGCCCACCAACTACACTTATCTACAGTAGTAAAAAATTCTTAACTGAGATTTGGTGGAGATTTTTCTGTCAAAAATGGAACTTCTTTCATAATGAAAAGTATTTTCCTATTTTGAAAACCATCAGTATTTCCTCACTTACAATATACATCACACAGCTTCAAAGTTTGGCTCATGCTCCTTTGCTAAGCTCTTATACTGTGTCATTCCTTGGATGTTAGACATATAACGGTTAAATTTGTAGTTACATATCTGAGAATTTCACTGTAACATGGCTTAGTCTGGAATAAACAGATAGTAACTCAGACTCCCCAGACTTTGTTTCCTTTACTTTAGCAAATAGTGTTTTTTGATCAGAGAAATTTGGCTTTTCCTTTTTTGGTAAATGTATATATTGATCTATATTTCTAATTATACCTGTGTCACACACTAGACTAATTTTTAACTAAGATTAAACACATCTTCAGTCTTCATCTTGATTGTCATTGTATGTGCCTGCTTCTTGTGGATAAGTTTTTGGATACACAGCTGAACTCTGACAACACAGGTTTAGAGGGTTTTTTTTTTTTATTTTATTTTAAATAACTTTTTGGAAAAATAAAATTTTAAAATATTCAGAGATTGTTATGAACAACAAGAATTCTTCTTTAACTCAACTGTAATGTTTATTTATATCATATAAATAACAAAATTGGGAGAGAAATGCCTTTTAATGGATACCCACTTGAAAAATACTACATTCTATTTGTCCAAACAAGTGGCTGTCTGCAGTCTGACAATCACAGATTACAGTTAACAAAAGGAGTTTGGAAAATAACAAATGCAGCATGAAAAGCAATAGCATAAAACAAAACCCTTAAAAAAGGCACAGAAATAATTACTTTTTTCAGTGGGCAAGATTGTTAAAAACTAATTTGCCACCTGCTATCACAGAACAAGTCTTGATCATCTTAATAAGGAGGTAGTCAGATATGTGACTGTACAAGTTAGAACACATCTAATTTTGATGAGGGATAAGACTACACAGCTAAGCAACTGCAGAATGAAACTGCTTCCTAATGTATTGTATACATGTTCCTGTTAATGTTTCGGAAATAAAGCAGGATATGTTTATTTAAAAGGCAGCATCCAAGAGGTATTGTAAGACTTTTGCACAGGTTTTTTTCCTTTTAAACAATGAATTTTGTTAGCCTTTCATCTGTATATAAGCGTATATATAACTTAGTAGAATAATAAAATCCTACAGGTTTCAGCATGTGTCCTTACATGCATTGCACCCACTGGTCTCCCAAATGAACACCAGCTTCCACAGAAACAATGGCTGATGTTGCCGAGGTGTCTCAGGGATTTAATGGAATTTCTTCCATCAGCCTTTGGTTCACAGGCTCTAGGGTGGCTTTGAAATTCAAACATTTCTCTAACTTTCAGAGTGCAAAGACATAGCTGGAAAGATTATCATCACACTGTGTGTATGTTTCTCTCATCTCCAAGGATTTAACACATGAACAAAACAGCTCTGCAGCCTGTGGCCTAAGGTAAACTACAGAGTTGAGAGGTGACAGCAAATCAAGATCAAAGTGACATCAGGCCCTGACCATTACTGCTTTCTTTCTATTTTACCTAAAATACACAGCTGCAACACAGTTGTGAGAAGGACCATTTCTAGGTTGATTCTCCCCACCTCAGAAATGACAGAACAGGCTTTATTCCTGTATTTTATGCACCTGTAACTTCACTGACCTCTTGCCTAATTTACCCTACCCTTCAGATTACAATCAGAGCCATGGAGTGAGGTCTTTCCATAATGGAGCTAAAATGACATTTTGGAATACATTAATAATTATGAACTGAAACGGGCAGCCCCCGTACAGATGAAAACTAAAACTAAGTTTGGTGACTGATCTCACTTGTAGTTCTAGCAAAGATTGCAAGTTTGGGTGTACAGTACAAAACTTTCCATTTTTTAAATTGTATATAGGCAAAAGAGTTCAGCTGTACATAAAAATATCCATAATTTTTCATAAACAAACATCCTTTGCTTATTAGTAGGACTCCTAGCTCTCTGTGTTTACAGTGTAAGTACCACAACCATTTAATCTAGGCTATATTCATAAAATAGCTGCTAACAATAATTACATTCAGTTCTAGAATTGAATTTGAACTAGCCAGCTATTCTCTAATGTTTCAAGTATATTATCCTTCATTTCTTTCAGACTTGGAGAGTGACTTAATTTGCTGGGGAGAAAAATAATAATAAAAAAAAATTAAAGCTTATAACTTTCCCTAGTAGTCAGCACAGTAAAGTTTTGGGGCTCTTGTGGATTGTTTGGTTTGTTTTTTTCCAGAAAATCTTTCACTGACTACTGTTACGTTTTGTCAGCCTAACAGCAGGGCTAATTGTTTTATTAAATATTAAAACATTATTGAGGTATTGACTTTATTATGTACAGTGTCCTCTCAAAAGGTATTACATGTCTAAACTGTCTCTAGATGAAATTAATTTCTGACAACTCAAAAATGGAAGTTATTCTGGCAGAAAAGCAGCAGTTACACTGTTGAAGCTTAGTATGTGATTATTAAAAGATTATGCATCAGTATTTATATACAAGATGCAGTAATATTTACTGGATTTTGACATTTCAGTTCAGCTTCCCAGATGATTTTGCATCATGAAGTATATATGTATATCTATCTATCTATCTATCTCTACACATCATTATGTCTTTGTAATAAATTCTCAAATTCACTGACTAATCACAGGAAAGAAACTCTGATTTAGCTTTGCCAAAAAATAGATTTCTTCAGCACACTGTGACCTACTTCAAAAGTGCTTTAAATGCTTATTTTGGAAGTTTCATAGAAGAAATCTCCAGCAATCTATACAGGTCCCCTTCCATTTCAACACATTCAGTGAAAGACAGTGATTTCCAAAGAACCCAAAAAGCTAGGCTTTTCAGTATGAACAGATATCCAGACTGTCCAAATAGGTGACTTAATTTTCCAAGCTGCCAGGAGCTCATCCTTTCAAGAAAAAAAAAATTAAAAATTATTTTAGAATCTGTCTTACTCTGCTGTGTTTTTCAATGGTCTAATTTAAGCACCTTAATTACATTAAAATTTATGCCAAGACAGTCTATAAACTGGAGTTACACACATACACAAAAAGTGAATGCAAAGATATCTGTACAATCAGAAAAAAATTTTTAAAAAGTTAAAATGAGAAAACAACCTTGGTGTGCCTTCCAGAGTCTAGCAACCCACTACCTAGGGACTCTATAAAGGGGAAATTGAATTTGAGAGATAGTAATAGGTCTCTTTTGCTTTCTTTCAATGAACCTGTCCAATCACACTGTGGTTCATTTCTCCTCTTGATAGGTATGATGTCCCATGGCAACAAGTTCTGCAATTTAATTCTACAGAACTTAATTTTGAATTTCTACATAAAGCCGTGCATGAAGTGCTTAATTGTTTTCTTTTACTAAATGCCAGATAATTTTAAATTGAGACTCTGTCCCAGTTTTTTTGAGTAAGTCGCTTTCCTTTCTGTCCATTCATTCTTTTGTAAACCTCTACTGCACCTTGCCTTAATCAATTCTTTGTTAAACTGCAGGCAAAAAAACCCCACCACAAATCAGGAGATACAATAGCAGTATGGCTTTCAAAGATCTTTATGTTCTGCCTGAGAATCTTTTTTGCTCAGGTCGCAGTTATTGCTTCCTTCAAGAAGAACCTCTGTCATCACTGACTGTTTTTTCTGTTCAGTTTAGACCACAGAATCAGTGGACAATTTCAGGCTATTCAAGATGAATTCCTCAAATAAGTATCAGAGCCTGATATGAGGGACTCTGTATTACTACTCTGGAAAACCTATTCTGGAATGCACATTTTTTTTTAATTGCATTATCTAGAATATATGAACTGTTTTCATATCTCTCAAATGCATTTCTGGTTAATTTTAATTTCACTTCTAAATATAAATGGAATCTGTAGTTTGCACTCTTCATTTACACTGACACTTAGGAGCACCCTCTTCACACTGATTCTGTTTTCCATATTAAAAGGAAGGTATAAACATGAAGCTCTAAAATCTTCTGTACACAATGCCCTCTGATGTACATCCATTCAATTCAACAAGACTAAGAATTATTTTTTTTACACTTTTTTTAAAAGTACAGACTCCTGGTTGCTATCTACTGAAAGACGTCAAATTTATGTTAAGAGGTAGGAATTGAACAATTTCTTTCCCAAAGCTTCACATTTCCGTTTGTCAGACTTTCATTCTGTTTTGAGAAGAGGGAGGTATTTCCAATGCCTTGGTTTACAATAAAGTGCTCTCTGAGACCTCTGTGGTTTCTCTCTGCAAGCGCAGACATCCCTCTAGAGCACAGGGAGCCAGCCGTCAGCATGGTGACAAGCAAAGGAAGTGGAGAAAAATGTGGTATAGAAAACAGGATGAAAATACTAAACTCAGAAAGATGAAATTAAGGTTTTTTGAGGAAAGTTTGCAGAGGATCAGAGCCAGGTTTTTGTACACATAAATATGCAGATATAGTCATATGCATCAAACGGTTGTATTAAAGATAGTATCTTGAGACCACCTCCACTACCTTTTACCTCAATTTGTGCTCAAAAGCACAAATATTACCTCTAACTATATAAGTTGTCCTTGGTTCACAGAGTGCTCCCAGATGAACACAACCCCCATGTTGGGAAGTCCCTCCTGCATGTTCAGAGCCACAGGGATGTTGTGGCAGTGACTTTCATTCTCTTCTCACAATCCCAGGTTCTTTCCAGCCATGGCTGTTCACACTTCAAGTTCTTCTAGCCTGATGCCATTTGTCCTCAAACTCTTTTCCAACAGCAAATAGTCAGCCTGCCAGATATTTTCTCCATTTACTCAGTTTCCTCAGAAGGGTGTTTTTACTGTGGATTCCCTGTATCTGACAGCTCTTCCTGCTGCACTGCACACTGACCACAGAGAACAAGTAGGAAAACCAGTGTGGAAATGCAAGCCAAGAAAAGTTTAGCAGGAACATTAAAAATTATGCAAACCAGATTTTCCTGGAGATGAGATATTTTTGTCTACAGTCACAATTCTGACAGAACTTTGTTTAAATACTTTTATGGATCCCCCATAAATCAGGAGTCCTAGTCTTTAAATACCAGACCTTTTTGACCCAAAACTTTAACGAAGGTAATAATCTTTGGGTAGAATGAACTGCAAGAACCCTAAACTCCTGAAAACATTCAAGGCCAGGTTGGATGAAGCTCTGACAACCTGATCGAGTTGAAGATGTCCCTGCTCATGGCAGGGGAGTTGGACTAGATGACCTTTATACGTCCCTTCTAACCCAAACCATTCTGTGATTCTACAAACACTATTCAGAAAACACATAAGTTACAAATTTGCTAAATTTGGCAAAGCCCTGCAATGTGAGCCCATGTCATGAGCTGAGCCACTGGGGGCTTGCTGGACCCGAGAACCTACTATCACCTTACAGAGCTAAGTGCTGGGTTTTATTTGCTCAGAGCAAATGCTCTTATACGGCTTGGGCCTCTACAAAACATTCACAGAGCATAGTAAATGCAATGCTTGAGAAACAGCATTTATCTCCTCTTCCTCCTTCTCCTTTGCAAATAAACTGCAAGTAATAAAAATCAATATTATTTTGGTTAGATTTCTTCCTCTCCCCCCTAAACTGCCACAGAGTTGTTTTTCAGAGACCTACAGGAGGGTATATTTGCATTCAGATTGTAGGGAATCCCATAATCTCACAGGTGAATGCGTCCTAATGAAGTAGAAAGATCTACATAATCCTTGCTTGCAGAGCAGTATCATTTATAACACAGAAAATTCGTATTGTAATTTTCTTCTTGACATGCTACAGTCTCACTTCAAATTTCTTGAATTTGAAGAGGGTTTTTGTTTTGTTTTTTGCCATAACTACTTATTTTAACTTTGACTAATTTTTTTCTTAACATCTACTCCAGTCTGTCATGCTCTGTTTGAGAGGAGTAATTGGTTCTTCCTTCAGGGGAAAAGCAAAACACAAGCAAATACAGTTTTTGCACACATATTTTGCTTTTAAAGTAAAAATAAATACTCTTTACATCCTCTAAATATTAAAACCACAAAGTCTTTGCCTGAGTGAGAATAACGTTAATTGGTTTAGATTTATGGTAATCTTATACCATTGTTTAATAGTGTTTCTTACCAACCAAGGGAGAAAGCTTAGCTACACTAAGTAAATAACATTAACTACTGCAAGAAAAGAAAATGCTTTTCTGGTTAAGGCAGTGGACTAAGATTAATAAAGTCTTAAATTCCAGATTCTGTCACAGTCTTCCCATGTGACATTAAAAAAGATATATCTTCATGCCCTGCCTTTAGCTTCCCTCTATAAAACAGAAAAGTAAGAACTGTAAAACTATTGGACAGAACAACATTCTGGTTTTGTGCTGGCTGACTGCCTGGTATAGCAGGGCCATAATTGTGGTTAGGGCTTATCTTCCATACTATAATAATCAATAAATGATAGTAATCTATGCCTTCACGAATAAAAAAATCTGCACAAAGACCAAACTGCTCCACTGCATTATTTAAGAAACTGAATTAAAAGAGTGCCACATTAATACCAAGATATGCAAGAAGCATGAGTAGCAGCCCAAGGAGGAGGGGAGGCAGTGCAGAGGAACACCAACCACAAATGCTGGGAATTTCGGTCAGGTCACTACAACATCTGTATCCCTTGCCACTGCTGCTGCTGGTTGGGAGGGAGGACTTTGCCATGCAATGAAGGAGTGACTGCACTGCCCAGGAGCACGTGCACACAGGCACACCCTCGGTTACCCATCACCCTGACTCCATCAAACCCCACAGCCACACCGACACCGCTGGGGCAGCAGCAGCAACTCAGCTGGGCCCTTCTCCACAGGCTGGTGGCCAGCCCTGACCTGCAAGCCACACCATTGCTTCGTGTTTCCATTGTGCACCATCTCTAAGTGGTTTCTGCTAAAACTGTACCTTCATTCCTCAGAGGTGTACTTGAAAAGTAGGAAACATTATTTTCAAATGTACTGATCTCTTGTACATGCAGTCTACAGGCACTGTGTAAAATCAGTGTGTGGTGCGGTTGGTTGTGGTTTCAAAGCAAAGGGGGAAATGCTAATCAATTAAAATTAGCCTTGTACAAAATCCTGGGCATGTTTTGCACCTGC
Source organism: Manacus candei (assembly GCF_025592945.1). NCBI lineage: Eukaryota > Metazoa > Chordata > Aves > Passeriformes > Pipridae > Manacus > Manacus candei. Next base: position 109,418 of record NW_026138111.1, on the reverse strand, counting down.
TTTACTCTCCATAAAGTGGTAGATAAATCACTGTACATGCTTTCTATATTAATGTTTGTTTATGGATTTACATTTCCAGCTAAAATTGCACTCAACTGCTGCCACATATAAGATACCACATCTTCTGTGGAGGGAAAAGACCAATAGCCATTTTATTTTATTTACAGCATGATTAGTAATCTCACACAATCTGGGGGGAGAAAAGACTGTAATGGATTTCTGTGCCACAGATTATATTAGTTTAAATGCCCACAAGAGTTCATAAAAGCTTCAGAAAAGATAATACTCCAAGAGAAGCAAGAGAACTAGCAGTGGAACATATACAGAGCAATTAATGAATTGCTTTGCACTCTTTCTCTCTGTTCCTTCTAGCAAAATCTCCAGCAACAGTCAGGGTGAGTAGAGTAATTAATCTTTTTTATCATCTGAGATCAGCGTGATTAGTGGGCACATCTTCTAAGTGGAAATCTAGTCTGACATCCTGATCCTAATTATTCGCAGTCATGTTTAATGTTGATGATAAAAACAGAAAAAAAGAATAATTGCACAACACAGATTTGAAAAACTTCACTCAGTAAAAGGATTTAATCCAAAGATCATCACCAATACTTTAGTCACAACATCCTCTCTGTAAAGTCAGCCAAAATCAGGAAGGAACTAAAAGTTAGACCTGAAAGTATTCAAGGCAAAACTGAAGAAACAAGTCTTAGTGGATGTTGCTTCCCGCCATGTGGAAGGTAGCAAACATCTGTCTTACACGTCATAGAAACTGAGAGACTAAAAGGAAAATATTTAGGAATGCAGATCACTGAGATGCATTTCATCTACGCTTTAATGAGTCATTTTTAAAGTCAGGTGACTTGACAGGCCATCACACAATTAAATGAACGAATCATAAGCAAATTACTTTTTTGAATCACTCACTAGGAAACATAGTCAAACTTTAACTTATTAGTTGTATTATTTATTTGGATAGTTGTATCATTTATTTTGACAACTGTAAATCAATTTTCAATATGAATGTAGAGAGAGCTATCACACAGAATGCTTGATGGCCTATGTCAGCTGTGTCACAGAAGTCTTGGTATTCTTTGTGCTGGTGCTTAAAGGAGTGGAATTAGACAAAATTTCAAATTACTTCAACTTAAAACCAGGAACTTGTGAAAAGCCACTCACTATTCAACTACTGTGAAGTGCGTCCCCCAGTCCTCTCTAAGCTTCCTTCTAGGAACATAAACATTATTTTATGCTGAATAAGAAGGAAACAAGCCAGGTTTATGTAAATCAACCAAAATATAAGCAGCTTAAGACAACCCTAAGAGGTGTTGCCTTAAATTTTCTGATCTCCCTGTAACAGCATACAGCTTATAATTCAAAGCAAGAAGTGAAACGGAAAACTGAGAGCTTGATCCTGCAATGTATTCATGTAAATTTAAATGGAATAACTTGCAAGAATCAGAATGTGGAAAAGATTTCCAAGCTCACTTGGTAAATACTCAATTTTATGATAACACATACAGATTGCTCAATGGTAAAACTGTACACATGTTCATTGAATTTAATTCTCAACAGAAACTGATAGTCAGGTGACTAAGTTTCAATAAATTCACTTTTAAATTATGACTTAGTAATATGGGTCTGAATTTGAATGTACCACTGCTTGCCCACCCTGGAGTGAGAGTTCTTGACTCTTGAACAGCTGTCTTCATTTTTAAAATTTAAATATAATTACCAAAAAAAATGCTATCGTGTCCCAACCATTACAGTGTTCTCCACAATCCACAATACCCTAAGGAAATTAAAAAACAAAAAGCATGGCAAATCGAGACACAAACCATTACCCTAGCTCTCTCATTTTTCTCCCTAAAAATGTGGCAACAAGAATTAATGAAAACTACACTTCATGCATACTAAACAAAAATTGGAACTTAGCATTCTGAGCAAGAAGTAACACAAAATTAGATTTCCAGACAAGTTCAGATGATTTGTACGATACTAGACAGAGTAAGTAAGATCAGAAAATAGGTGGGTTTTGTTAAAAGCCACAAACAGAAAATTATACCTCTGGCTTCTCATAACACCATCTTTTGAACAGGTATTAATAACAATATCAGACACTATACCATAGAAGTTCTAGTAAAAAAGTTTGGAATGTGGGTGAAGGTAAGGGTAAGGAATGGATCTTTATAGCTATTAGGAAACATTTTCAGGAAGCCATTTTTAACAATGCTATTAAGGGGTGTTCTGGTATGGTACAGTGATACACTTTTCCAATCACCTAGAATATGTATGGAAGCATTTGTACTTCAGCTTAGAATTGAAATCCCACTGCGTTATGTAATAGGTGTTCAAAGTGAAAAATATTAGGCTGGTAAAATGCGCACTTTGTTCCAAATCAGCTCTTTAACCCCACATTAAAAGACAAGAGAGAAGGAAAAGCAGAGGAAAACTACAAATGATGCTACAGTTCTGCAGTTCACCCTTCTACCGTGCATTTGTATTCCAAATACAAGTAGATTTGAAACAAATGAGGGCTCCACAATCCTATACTTTAAGTTGGAAGGCATGAATATGTCAGCAATGGAACTGGTAACATACAGATTGATAGAGCAAAGAAATAAATGTCAAAGCCCACATGAAAAACAAAAACATACATGAGAGTACAAATTCACCTCATCTTGATTGTCTGTTGTTTCTGTGACAGCATAAGGACAAGGACAACTCTGCCTGTCTCTGAAATCATCAGCCATTTTCCCTTGCTCTCTGATGGTCACTTGGCCTGTAGTTCATGGTCTTTGGTTTAAGTCAAACAGCTGGCTTTACAGAATTGATAGAATAAATCAGACTGCACATTCATCCATCTACAAGGACAGTTTACTCTGCTTTCTTTGCTAGGAACAGTGTTTAGATGACTGTATAAGGAAAGTAAGTGAATTGTTTATGACAGCACTGGGAGCATGCAGCCTATACTGGTTTGTAATGGGGTTAGATCTAATAAGCTGAGGCTGTGACAGATGTGTCTCCCCAGAACACTTAAGAGAGTTCGCTGTTGCTCTTTCTAGTTGCTCAGGCAGTTGCTGTAAGTACACTACTCCTTGGGAAGGTGAGTTTCTTACATTTTTTGATATAATATCATGAAAAAAAAAGAAAGTTAAAAATTAAATAACTTATTTAAGCAGCATTTAGGTTAAATTCTTTTAAATTTAACCACTCTTTTGAAAAATTCTCATATCTATCCACACAGGTATGTGGATTTCCTTATTTTAAAAGTTGTCACTTTTCCAAAGGTTTTCCAAAGTATTTCCAAGTATTTTATCTTAATTATTTGTTTAGCTCAGGTTAAACTCATGCATGATTTCTATTTCCACAAAAATCAATTTAGGAAAAAACTCCCGTTTTCCAAACAAGAAGAAAAAAACCCAGACTTTCAAATGGCATTTTCTCATCTCTCAGAACTGTGTTAGGATTCATTGCTGGAAGTTTATCCACTATGTGTTATTAGAATCTTACAAAACTAAGATGCAAGATTGGTTTAGCTGTGTAATCCTTAAATTTGCTTTTCTTTTGACTGATTTATTATTTCTAAGCATCAGTCCTTACCATCAGAACCTGAGGCAATGTCTTCTGTTTTCATTACTGAGGTATCAAAGGTTTGATATGAAATACCAAAGCCTAAATCTGCTAATAGAAATCTCAGTGAAAACTTGGAAGGAGTATTCAGGCCTGAATTTGTGCTATGTATTTTCTTATCCATCTGTTAGAAAAATTGAAAGGCCAGATGCTTCTTTGAGACTTTATCCTGCATTCGTACAGTTTAGTGAATCAAGTGTCATAGCTGAATTTCTGCAGATTCAGTAACACTTCGACATAATTTTGTTTCCTGAAATAAAAAGACATATACCTATTATGTTATTGAGTTTTATGTGAAACCAATTATTTATTTTCTACTTAGGGCAGTTTATGTTTTGAGCATGGAGAAGCAGTTCAGCAGCTCAGCATCAAGGTGTTTCCTCCTGCCTGCCAGGCCCTGGCTGGGGAAGAAGCTGCTGCCAGCCACAAAAGTGGTGGGCCTTCAGACACCCAAAAGATTGTCCTCAGTTTTCCTGAGACTTTCTCTACAGTAAACTACTGCTCTATCTTTCCCTTTCTCTGTTCCCCCCGTGGCTTCATCTCCTTCCCCTGGATTGTCCTGTTTGCCCAGCGCGATGTGGGGAAGGGCAAATGCCAAGTAGCGCCATCTCCAGCCACAGCAAACTCCATCCCTGCCAAATCCACATTCAATATTTCCACTCGGTTATGAGCCTGAGAACTGAGCCATGTAGCTCAGTCCGTGCCAACAAAAGGTTTCATTGAAGTGAAGACGTGGAAAAAGGTGAGGATTTGGACTATTGGGTTCTAGAAGGAAAAAGGGAAAGACAAAGAAGAGAGGCAGGGAATGACTATTAAATTAGTGTTTTGGCCTTCTATGAGTACTGCTTTCATGCAATAATCATGCAAATGAGAGGATATTTTATCTATGTAGCCAAACACGACCACACAAGGCTATAAACATGTCTGGGCTAAGATATTCTCCTGATTAGTCAATGTAATAAAAAAGACTAATCTATGCAAATTAAAACATGCAGCAGTGTCTTTGTAATATCCAAAGCTGCTTAGTCAGGCTTCAGAAAGACAACACACATTTTATGGTTGACACACAAAGCAGCACAGTTGGGAATTGCCTGCTGGGAGCTAAATGCTACCTGTAGGATTTGGTACCTTTACTGTCTGTCACGTGGTGCAAAGTCTTATCAGCGTGTTCTAGGAACACCCTGGGCTGCTACCAGCAGTCCTAGCAGACACAAGTTAAGAGTCTTTGTTAGGAAAACTGAGTGTTTGTTCTCTTCTGGTTCTAGAAGTCACAGATGCAAAAAGGATTTTTACGCTTAAAAACCGAAGATACAATTAGTACAGTTGAATTTACTAATTTTAAAGGCATTGTTGAGTAATATAAATACACCTAATTTTTAAGAATTACTAAATACTGGAAAATCTACAATAACATCAAGCAAATGTTATTAAATAGTCTACTTTGGATGCTAAACTACTGACCTGGTTAAGAAGCTCAAATGCTCCTACATCTATTCGGGCACATAAGATTAATTAACAGGTTTTATTCTACAAGCTTTACTGAAGTTTTCATAGATTATTAACTTGTGTAATAAATCTTATCATAATATTCTTTTTTTTCATGTTCTTTGGATTATTGGTAATGGTAAAAAAGTAACTGTCACTGTTTGGGGAATTTGGATTGTCCAGATTCTAACAGAAAAAAGCAACAATGTAAGCCAAACCACCCGGATTTGACAGAAAAAGATTATCAGAATAGTTTGAGCAACAAGGGATCGTGACCTGCTAAACCCTAAGGCTTTGTAACACGAGTATAGGATGTATTCACCAAAATGAAAACCTGATAATTTTCTTAAACTTACTAAGCGTTCTTTTCCAGAATGAATTGTTTTGAGTAGTTTAGGGGAAACAAAAAACAAACAAACAAACAAAAAACAAAACAGAGAAAGAAAGAAACCAACCCACAAAACACTTAAGTTTACAGAAAGAATAGGCCTTGAATGGAAAAGTAATACATTCTACATTGTTCATTGTTTTCGCATGATAACAATATTTTCAAATATATGTATAGTACAGCTGCTGTACTTGATGACAGACCCTTTTTAGATCGTCAGCTAAGTCAATCCACTACACTTTGCGTATTCCACGTTCACACAGTGTTTGGCTTCCTTTGGGATAAAATGATAGGGCTCTTCACCAATTTAGAAATAATCTTTTTTTATTTAGCCAAATATGACCTAAGTTTTTCAAAACTGTATATATAAGGAGAGGTTACACAGTTAATAACAGTCATTAAAGGAAATTACATATTAATGGTTATTTTGGGAAGCAAAAGGACTTGAACCCCCCATGGAAGGGGTCTTGGTAATAGACAATCTTTAAGGTCCCTTCCAACCCAAACCATTCCATTATGTTTCTATGATGTTTCCTGAGCTGACCCTGAAAGCTCAATGATTAATCAGTTAATTCGCTGTTAAACCAAACACTGCTTTAGATGTTTATTTTACTTCAGCAAAAATAATTTCTGCTTGTCCATTAGAAAAGTAAACTACATAAATAATATCTAGACTAGAAGTATTCAGTTGTTCTTTGTGAATGGGAAACAGGCATATGCAAATTTCTGATTCTTATGAATAGGATTGTTTCCATTCCTCCCAGAACACAATGTCCATTTGGTAAGCAAACTGGAAACAGCAGAGCTCCTTGCAATATTTCTTTGAAAAACACATTTGTGGTTACTTTTTTAATTGACAAAACTAATCCTGTAGGGTATGAGCACTAGTTTAATACCAGGGAGATGCATCTTGAACGACAAAATATTCAGGAGATGTATGGCCACAGGTGTGCTTAATGAGATATACCTGGAATCTGGAAGTGGAAAAAAAGTCATGCCATAAAAAGTTAAGGGAATGCATTAGTCATATCTTTCAAGTGGTTTTAAATGATCAAACTTAACTGTTTACCACAACCTTAATAATTTTGTCTAAAAATATCAGGGACTGGGCAATGAATTTACAGACACTAATCTATAAACTATCTGTTCATCTGAAGTACCTTGTTAGAAACACTTGCTATTCCTTGTAGTGTAACTATCACTACCACAGTTCAGCAAAAAGCTGCTGCACCTGCAGCCTCCGAGTTCCTCAAACAAAACCTTGCAAAGACATATTGCAAAAACTGAGATCACTGTCAGCTCAGCGAGAGGTGCAGGAAAAACCAGGGTTGACTGATCTGCTGTTATCCAGGCTGCCTTTTCCTCATTCCTCTCTACCTCTGCCTATAAGTTCGCAGCATCTGCCTCTCCTGTGCTTTCTGATGTGAATACCTCTTCTGCTAAATGCCTTTGCAGTACCTCCTCTTGGCTTGGCTGTGCCTCCTTTAGGCAGAGAATTTATCTTCGGTGGGCAGGTGGAACAGCCTGTCAGTGATAGGAGGAGGTGGTGTATCTCTAGAGCTGTTAAGTTTAGCCAGAGGCTTGAGTCAAATTTGCATGAGGCTTTAGGAAACCTCTTCAAGACTGAGAGATGTATCAATTTTATTTTCTCTTGCATATTTAAAGCTGGACCAGCAAAAAACAAAAGAAAAAAAAAAGTCAGGAAAGGGGCAAGTTCTATCTGGATGAGGAAATGAACAGTGCAGTAACAAATGTGGGGGACAATATAAACTATTCCACGGAGTAAAGACAAAGGCCAACTCGGTATGTTGTAGAAGAGCTTCAAGGTACTGAGTGGTAAGAAAGACAAAATGAAATATAAATTAAAATGAAGCGATATGTGTGAGCAAAAAATTTCATATTGCATTTGGCTCTGAAATAGTTATCACCACAAAGGAATGAGATTTCAAAGTTAGAAACCAAATGACCATATCTATTGTTATGAATTACTGTTATGAATTGCAACTATTAACATAGCTGTTAAGCTATGTTATTCCTTCCGAGAGGACTTGCAATGCTTACCTCGGTTCACAAAATGGCTGGGCAAGTTTATGGAATAAAAATCCACTGACAACTATTGAATAGCAAGTTGTCTCCTAAAATTTATGAAATCTGTGACTGTCATGTGCTGGAAGCCAGCAAAGTATTCTAGAGCAGTATCACAACCTGATTATGTGGTCTTCAGAGGCCTTCTTAAGTACCTGTGGCAGTCACTGCTGAGGACAGGGATAGATCTTAGGTCTGGGCTTAGTACAACCAAAATCAAGTTACTCAGGTAGGAATGACCTACTTGTGTTCCTTATTCAACACATGTGGTAATTTAGACCACAAGAAGACTAGAGCAGAACTTGCACTTAAAGAACAAGGAGCATTTCTGCAACTGGAATACTGAAGATGTGGAACTGGAATTAGAGAATCATACAAACTAAATCCAAAATCCCCATGGAAAACCATGTAACACTGTCCAGTGCAGGACTCTAGACAAAATTCAAAACTTCTAGCAAACAAATTATTTGTAGGCCTGCAGTAACTCATGTTTACTGTTACTGCGCTGTTGTCTTACTGGAATATTTAATTGCTGTTCACAAATTAGAATTCCAACAATCCCTGTTTATTTATGCTGAATATCTTCAAGTACCTACCAACTTATTTTCCACGGAAGCAGCATCTTACTTGGATACACATGCCTGTAATTAAATGGTAACAGTTCAGCATAGCAAACTACATCCAGCTTGGGGCATGGAAGGTATGTCAGACCTTTAACTGTATGGATTGCAGTTCATGAAAAAAAAGTAGTTAAAATAGTAATTTACTTAACTAAGCTCCTGATTGATGGGTCAAGTTTGCCTTCTGCCCCATTTCTACCTCCTTGGGTCCTCCCTGACCACGTGCTCTAGCCTGGAAGAAGAGGGCTGAGGAGCTGCCAGTTCCTGGGGGACCAGGCTCTGGGACCCACACGCCCTCTCTCCCTCTGAAGTCTGGTGCTGTCACCCCAGGGCTTGGTGACACTGTTGCCCAAGTATCTTCCATGTGTGGATGTTTAAAGTCAGGCTGCAAACACTGCTCACATCCATGCTAGAGGAGGCACTGCAGCAGCACAGGGCTTGCTCTGAGAGCCTACCAGCTCATCCTTGGCTGCAAGCACTGGAGGCCTATGGCAACAAATCTGGGGGCTATGGACTCCATTTCAGCAGTGCTACCACATGACATGTTTGTTTGTTGTTCTGAGGGGTTTTCTGGGGGGGAGCAGTGGTGGGGAAATGCTTCCACTGTGCCAGAGACTGAGAAAAAAAAAAGAAAAAAAACCTAACCAAAACATCACAAACAGAAAAACAAACAAACAAACCACACAGATCTGATCACACCTGGATTATCTGTGCTTAATTCTGATCTTCATATTAAATGTTACAAGTTAGAGACAATGCAGATAAAGATATGACAGTTATTGTACCACCCCATGGTATCCATGTAAAATCAAGACTCTCAATTTTGCATAGTGTAGGGGAAAAAGGAAAAAACTGCAGAGTCTAGAAAAGAACCACAGGAGAGTTACAAAATGACCTGGGAAATGAAAGAAATAGCTAAGAAAGTAGTTTCAAATACATATGCAATTCAGCTAAACAACAACTCATGAAGGGACTTGGAAACAGTTTTGCAAGGGACAAAAGCTAATACTGAATGAGTTGCTTCTCATTAGTCCATGGATGTGCAATTAACTGAGTAAAAGACAAAGACTGCAGCCGAGCTCAGAAGATATCTTCACAGCTTTCTTAAATTGTGAAATAATTGCTTGAGGGGAGTAGTGGGAACTCTACCAGTTCTGGGATATTTAAAAAACTACAGGGGGCATAATCCTAGAAACAGCATTTCAAGAGGGATTTTTACCAGCAAGTACTTAACAGAGCAGTTCCATTAATTGCTTGTAGTCTTTTATTTATTAACACTCAAAATTGCTAGGGTTGTCCAGGAAATTATTTTGTGGCAAGTGTTCCCTGAAAGCAACATTTTTTACAAGGTTAGAGGATATCAGTGCCACCAGATTAACACTGTATCTGAAAAAACTTACATACAACGTTCAAAGTTTCCTAAGAATCAACTGCCAAAGACAGTAGTTTACCCCAACTCTGGATTTTGTTTCTTTATTGCTTTAATTCCCCATTTAGCCTCTTAAAGGTCAATTTCATCTTATTTCAAATATTTTGTCTTTTTTTTAATTCATCTTTCTGTTGCTCTTTTATTCCAGTTTTTCTCTTGTTCCCTTAAACTCTATTACTTTCACTTTTCTTGCCCTCTCCTGCACATGCAGCTTCATTCTGTATTTTTCCATCATTGATGTCACACATTCAAACCAGAATCCACCTTTTAGATCCTCAACTGGATTTTACCCCATGTGACCTTTATTTATTTTGGTTTTTTTTTTCAGTAATTCTCCAATCTTTGTGGCTCCCTTTAGCAGTTTTCTCTCAATGCAATATTTACATTTGGTTATGCAATGCAAAACAATATCATAGCTCAAACCATGCTCCTCCTTATGGCTCTCCTTTCTTGTAGCTTCTGTTCAGACAATATACACACTTTGTTCTGTTTTATTTAAGTGCCACAAGGACAGGTCTAGGAATAGTCATTTTAAGACTTCAGAAAGCAAATTGAAAGGAAATAAAACGTTTCAGTACATAGTAAGATGGTTTTTTAACTGTCATCTGTTAGAAAACAAAAATGGGGGAAAAAAGGTCTAAAAGTATGCTTAGAGGTCAGCTACCAAGGACTTTTTTGAAGAAATGGTTATTTTTTCACTTCTAGCAGATAAGTTATGATCAGAAGATACTTCCCTTCACCCATTCCATCTTTCCACTAGACACATTTTTTATTTTTATCTAGACCTAAATACAACCCATGCTTCTTCAAAGAGTAGTTTCTCTCTCTAAACATTTTGGTCATTAATCACTCATAAACAGAGAACTCAGAGGCATCAAACATTTTCCCCATTACTCGGCTGTTCAACACTGTCCCTTAACCCATCAGATCTTTTCTTGTCATTGCAACTACTCGAGAATTCAATACAGATGACAAGCAAAAAACACTGTCCCCTTTTGTGAGTTTTGTTTGGGATTTTCTTTCTGTTTGGTTGGAGGTTTTCTTGTTTTGGTTTGGTTGTGGTTTATTTCCCTCAGAATGGGATCACCCCATTTCTGGCTTTGTTTGAGCACCAAAAAAAAAAATTAAAAATGCCTTTAACAGCAGCAGGCTAGAACATCAACAGAATACAAAGTAATTTAATCTCTCCCCGGCACATGGAGCAACTCTTGCTATTTAAATGGCCCTAGTTGTATCTGCACAGAGAGCTCCTGAGAGAAGCTTGGGTGGCCCTGGCTGGGTACAAGAGGCACCTGAGAGCTGGACTGACTGTGCCACAGTGTTGTCCCTCAGCTGCTGCTCCCTCTGCTCCTGTCACATTTGCACACTCAGGTACTACTTCAGCCTTTTCATTTGATTTCCCTGCTCAGGATAAAGATGTGGATATAAGAGGCTGCTGGTTCCTGTTTCTCTCAAATGCTCAACCAGGATTACTTAACAGTCCATCTCTGATCAGCCAGAATAGCACAAGTGGTGCCACTTTTAAAATCATAGCACAGTACAAATACTTGACATTTTTAATGCATATGGGAATAGCTAAAATAATAGCATCCTAGAAAAAAAAGGAGATATACAATAAAAGTAAAAGGAGGAAAAAGTAAATACTAATTAGTTCCTCTTCAAAAGAAAACAGAGAAGAATCCCATATTAACGCTGATTTTCACACGTTGATTTTCAGTCTCATTTCTATGCCATTCTCTGATTAGTAACAGAGACAGGCATAATATTTCAAACACACCCAGGTACATTTACTTAGCTGCTGTGCTTTAGAGAGCTCTTCATTTAAATAAGAAACTAGCCTGAGGCAAGTGCCTCACAAGAAATACTTGCTAATAGATGCTCAGCCCTATATCTTAGCTAGCAAAATTAAGTAGATGTCAAATCAGATTAATCAGCTGTCATGCAGAAAAGAAATACATACACGGTGGCACTCTGAAGACAAATTACTAAACAAATTTGATGCCTAGATAACTCTACATTTTTAATTCAATTATTTATTCAGTTCAATGCCTTTATTTAAATGGCAAATACCAGTTTCTACTTTTTTAACATGAGCTGCAAATAAGAAATGAAAAACACTTGGTGTAAAACCCATCTTCTCCAGCAAAGACTAAGGGAGAAGATACAGATAGATATGTTGCAAAAAGCCTTACCATAAGCATTTTTTATAATGTCTAGAATAAACACAGACAACTACTACTACCTATTACTTAAAAGCACTTAAAACAGACCTGAATTTTTACTGTTGTCCTTGTTGGTTGCATTTAACAAGCAGCAGAAATTATAGCATGGCAAACAGCAAAGCATTTTCCTGCTATAAGCCCAGGAGCTGAATGGTCCTGAGTGGTGATCTGTGTGTACGTGAAGGGAGTTTTTCAGTCGGTACTTTCTGTGCGTGACAGTGTGGTGGGATAACCACATCTTCCACCATTCTTGATGGATTTGCAGGCTGCCACTGAATTAGGCCTGTTTGCTGTAACTGGAACAGCAAACTGGAAGCTGTTGCTCATGTTCAATGAAGCTAGGGACTTAGTATGTAACATTTTTCCAGGCATAATTACATCAAAGCAGAGTAAAATTAAGAACTAAAGTCTTTAAATAGAGCTTCTAAGTCCCGTTAATGGTATGTCTGGGTTTTTTAAAACAGGCTCTTCAAAAAATACAGATAAAGTGTTCAGCAAAATCTGAGGACAGGATGTGTTTTCACAAAGTAATAGAATTCTTTTCAATGATTATTTAGTTTGAAATTCAGACTAATGTGACCTATGTCATAAGGCAACATACATCTGGGATCATAAGAAATAAACCACCACCACCACCACCACTCCCTGCCCAAAAAAAAACTTTATGAAATTTTAATTTTTTTCCTCCAAATCTGTGCCCAAAATAACACATTTCTGTCTTTTATGCAAGGACGAGTCATTGATTCATCTTATGTCCAGCAGTTTTCACAACCTTTTCTTCTAAATTTCTTGTAATTTTGAAGTGATCAGATGATGCTGGATCTCAAAGTGAAAGAGAAGCTAGTGGAGACTCTGCTGCTTTTTGCATGAACTTAAGTAGGCTCAGATTTCACCAAGAAAATATATGCTGCAAAAATTTCTGGTTTTAGTGTCTTTAATATGATTAGCATGAGTATTGAGATGGATTCTGAAAACATTTTCCAGGTTGAGGTCAACAGAAATCCCAGAAGATTATATATATTTTTTTTGTTGCCCACTGCAGTGGGGCAACAGCCTAATGACTGATTTCCCAAATTCCCAAATGATAGGCTGGCTCTGTGCTTATTTGCCTATACATTTGAGCACTTTCTACATTTAAAGTACAAAGACAGAACTGGTAAAGGCTTTTTTCTTTTTTTGTTTTGCTGAACTAGTGAAATCATTCAAGGTTAATACAATTAGGTGACAGATAAAGTTCCTGATGGATGGGACTGCAGTGACACTGAAAAATGTGGTGCTCACTCTATTAAGAGATATTTCTGCATCCAATGCAATTAAGGGGGGTACAGATGTGAATATGGTAGTAGCTGGAAGAAGAAATAGAAATGGCTTCATACATTTGTAAACCTCTATAAAAGACATTTGAATTGAGATAAATACCGGTAGGGAGACCATCTTTCTTCTTATGATGAAGAAGGTCAACTCAAGGGACAGCACTCATAGACTATGTCAGTAAGCTGTGAAATCCAGGAATGTTCCTGACATGGGATTTGTCTGGAGTTTCCCTGTCTTCTCTATTGCAGAAACTGAGAGTTATGGAAGATAGGGCAGTGCACACTGTGGAATGAACCTATTCTCAGGCTGGAACAAGACTCAACATGCTGTGGACAAAATTTTTTAAAAACTTTTAGGGACAATATAGAGGTAGAAGGTTCCTCTTAGCTTGAATTTATCATATGAGCCTTAAGTCTAATTAGCATTTTTTAAAATGAGCTTTTAGTTTTTTCCTAAAAAAATCTACAAACAATAGGAGTAATATTTACAAACATCAGAAGCAATGTTAGAAAAGAAGTTATGTTCTGAAAGAAACTAAGCAGAACATGATGCTGCATTGCAGCTCTATTACTGGCTCCCTGTGCAAGTGTGAATCTTCCTAGATCTAGATCAGACACAAGAACAAAACAGAAGTCGATGAGGTTGTTCTGATCTACATTTGATAACCTTTTATTTACAAGCATCACAATAAGAAAAGTATTGGTAAATGCATCAGTCCAGCATGGGCCATTTTCACCAGCTCTTTCCCATGTGAATTCTCCAATGTCTAACGTACCTGTGCTCAAACAACTGTATTTGACTCTCCTTTTCCCAGAGCCTGCAGTATCATAATCACTGGAATTTCAACTTTCTGTCAAGCCTGGCTTAAGTTGGACAACTGATTTGGAAGTTATCACCTCCATCCCACTACCTGCATTCAGAGATTGCAGGACTACAAAAGTCTAGTTTCCCCAGAGGAGATGAATGGAAATGAGATAGCAATGCTCACTAATGTTTTAGCACCAAAAAAGTGCCAAATTATCAGAAAACCTCTGAATGGTTTTTTTTCCTTGAGGGAAAAACATGGGGTTTTTTCTCTTGCAAATAACATTGGCAAATCCACAGTACTACATACTTTCTGACTGGAAGTCTTTGTCAGTAGTCAAAGCTTCACAAAGTAACAGGCTAAACACTGCCACAACTGTAAACTACATATATTTTTACAGTTTGCTTCTCTTTCTATGCTCTTTAATAATGTGTGCAGATCCATTAAAATGGATGGCAGCTTTCCATCACAACAAGAATTGTCACATTCTTCTACTAATATGAACCACCTCTGGAAATTAATCTGCTGATACAATTTTTATAACCATTACTTTCCTCTGCTTTCCCCAGTTACAGAAAAGTTATGCCTACCTGGTGTTTTTCCTTAGTGTCTCTTATCACAGATCACAGGCACACCAGGTCTCCAATTTAATATAATGAAAACTTCTGATAGAAAATTACATTATAATCCTGAAAAATATTCTCTGTTTTGATCAAGGAAACATATCTTGCTGGATAAAGGAAAGGAAAAGGAAAGGAAGGGAAGGATAATTTCAAGTAAACAGAATTTGCCTATTCTTTATTAATGATTCTATGATTATGTGAGAATTATCATAAGAGGATTTTTGCTGCATCATCAACTCCAGTGTACAAAAATTAATTACTCTTTAAATATGGACAGCTCAGAATTAAGAATTATGTGTCCTTATTTATCTCTGGCCACTGAAAAAGACATCTGCTCAAATCTGACACCAAGTGTCCATTATAAATAACTAATGCCCATATTAATGTTTTCAGTACACCATGGCATTTTAACAAGCAGATGCTATTACAGAACACATTATTTCCCCACCTGCATTCTGTAACAGCAATAGTGTTCTTAACGTTTATTTATTGAGGAAAGTTGTGGTTACAGCTATTAGGAACACTTTTCCAAAGTACAAGTGTCATTCTGGGTCTCATCCAAGAAGGCTTCCAACTCAACAAATGACCATAATAATCAATTTTTTACTTTAGTACCAAAGAGAATGTATGTTTCATCTATATATCCACATAGGTAACATTGCCAGAAGGATTTCCATTGGGATGTATTAACATTTTAAGCAAATTCTCTTCCCTTAGTAGGCTAAACATAGGCCTATTTAAAGTGATTGTTTTAATGAATATAAGAAAAAGTGCATCTGAGGCAGCAATAGAACCAAGACATGAAAGTACTAATATATTAGAGACATTAAATTCACAGTAATGCTTTTACTTCAAGAGAAGAATAAGCCAGGTTTGTTAGCTTTGCTATAAAGTTCAGGAAAGTTACCACCACTTCATGCAGGCATCTATTTTGAGGTGCTATAAACAGAGAGCTAAATCTGATAGCCTGAAATGTCCTAATGAAGAAAGAATTATGTTTAAAATCCTGCTCTTATGCTAGTCAGCACTACAATTTAGAGCCTTCTCGCCAAAAAGGCACGAATATTACTTCTGCTGCTTCCTTCCCGTATTTTATCTGGCTCTGGAGAGCCATGAGAAGATATATAGCAGCAACCTTTCCAATCTGTGAGACACCATTTATCACCCACTCAGATGAGTTCTGACACTTGAAGAGACCACAAGGTGTTTTATTACTGGTACCAAGTACAAGAAAACCCCAACAAAAACATCAGGTTGACTTACAATGCATGAGAATATTCCAGGGACAGGTTTTTCTCCATGCTATTGACCCTGTAAGCCTTGGGGTAAGTTTTCTCCTTGGTACTGCTACCTAGTCCACAAAAGATGTTGATTTTTAAAACTGCAAGGTGCTATTATATATCTTCCAATTTCTCCATGCAAAGACTGCCAGGCCCCTTGGCTATCCTAGCAGGAACAAAGCAGTTATTCATAAGAGAGGACAATGGTCTTCTGAGATTCAGGGGATATTACTTCTCTATTATATATCCTGCCCCCAAATTATTTCACTTCACTATTCCAAATAACACATGGTTAAAAACCATTCGTCAGCTAAGCAGGTGAATTCCTTATAAATGAACAAATTTAGGGTCTTGACTTCTGTCAATAGGGTGATATGATGCAGTATGGAGAAATTACTGGAGAGGACTGACATGAGCACCAAGTCACTGAAGCACACTTGCAAATGAAATCGCAATTGCCAGATGATTTCCCTAGTAGCTATAGTTTTGTTTCTGACACAGACATGTCTTTAATGACTGTCCTTCCAAGATCAGCTAACATCCCTCCAAGACCAGCTTCTACTAAAAAAGGTTGCATATTCCATCCAGGCTTTCCTATTTACTACACAAGGCCTGTTTTTTATCACAAATCTTGATATTGCAGAAAAGAGGATATAGGGTTTTTTCTGTCTCTGGAGTGAATGATAATCAGCAGAATGCTTTTCCATATTCTCTTTTTCTAAACACTTTTAATCTCTATCACCTAGGAGGCTTTTCACAATTTATAAATATTTTTAATAGCAAATGAAAAGTATTTATATTTATACTGGGCAAAGAAAAGCTAATGCCCTAAATTAATAAATTCACCTGTGTACTGCAGGAGATGTGGATAGTGAGTGAGGATCTAACAACGGCACCTCCTTTGGAGGAACTTATAGATGAAATCCTGGTTTGCTTTTCACGGCTTTATTCAAAGATGCTCTAAGATGCTACATGTTATGATCCCACATCCATGTTTCATGGCTTCTACTCCACTGGTAACTTTACAGCAAGATGCTTGTACAGCTCCACAAGTTTCCCCCTCTGGACAATGCCTATTTCCCTTCTTTTGTCTGAAGCTATAGTTGGCTGTCTGTTCACAGACTGAAAGTTCCTGACTATTGGCAAGGACCAACTCCAGGAAGGGTGGGTTAGGAGCCATACAGTTTGCTCTAACATCTGGAGTTATTCCAGAAACTGCTTGCAAAGTGATACTCCCTCTTGTTTTGCTTTGGGGACTGCCTTGGACTTGCCACTCAACACAAATTCCCTTCTGTGGATTCTGATATAAAGGAAAAAAAGAAGAAAAAAAAAAGGGTCACAAAAAACTATGATGGATTCTGGTCAGTCTCAAGCTTTCTGCACAATTTTCTCCTCTAGCACTGAGAGGTGGGATTTGCCAAAGCATCTAATTTTAGTGCCTATGTATCACTTTCAGAGATAAAGATCTGCAATGGAAGAGTAGTTGCAGAGGACTTTGCATGACACGCCAACACAGCTGTGTCTCACTCCTATTAAAGTGGTTTGGCCTTTTATTTAAAGAGAGCAGAAATCATACACTGAGCACCAGTGCTAGCTCACTTGTGAAAGTGAGGGCACAGTATCACATGAACTTTCAGGTTTTTATCTTTATTGGTATTAAATGCCAAAAGTTTGGATTTGAAGCTTTTTTCAACGTACAGCCATGGAAGCTGAAGTTACATCTTTGATTTGCAGTCTGGAAAGGGTTAAAATTAAAAAGGACAAACATCTCCAAGTTAAAAACAAGGAAGAAACCCTTTTCAGACAGTCATGTATATCATAAGTACAGTTACTACGAATGATAAATTGCATAGCCTCACAAAACATAGGGAAGAATGTGTCTCTGGGAGATGGAGCAGAGTAGGCCAGTAAATGTGTTGTAAGCAAGAGGGCACTTCTTCCCCTGTATCAGGTCTTTTCCCTTTAGTTATGGGAAGAGAGGAGCAGGAATAAAACATGGTAATCTGCAGCAGTGGCAGCTGTGCTGCTGATCCAGGCATAAGGGCACAGAAATTCACAGTGGTACTGGTACTTTGTGGAGACAGACAGATATGCTTTTGGATTTCCATGAGTGGTAAGTCTTTTTCCTTAAGTTCCAGCTTCCAAAGCAACACGAAACACAGAAGTGGCTATTGCTTTTCTGGGGCAGCTATAATCACCTTAAGTATATATTCACACTACTTGAAATTCCACCCAGAGGAATGACTACTTATGAATGAATGTTTCCACTTAATCTCCCAGTTCAGATAGGTGCCTTTTCTCCCTGAAGAAGGGGGAAAAATATCCAACCCAAAACCAAACCAACAAAACCAAAAAACAAACTCCAAAAAAACAACTTTGAGTACATGCCTCTTGGGAAATCAGCTTAGACCTAGGCCTTGTTCTTTCTTCTTTAGCCTCCATCATTCATGGGGAGGGCAGAAGGGGAACTGAAGGCCAAAAGATAAGCCCTCCCCATTGAAAAAGTCAGAAAAAATGGTGCCAACAGATTATCTTTTAGACCACAACGTCTTTATATACTTTGTGAAATCTGTCCCAATGATGCTTTTGTGGAAAAATTAGCAAAACTGAACTCAGACATTTCCAGGTATCTACAGATGTCTCAGTATTCCAGTGAATGGGAATTAATTTTCCTCTGATCAACCCTTGATGCACTTGAAGGTCAGGAAATGATCCAAAATCAAGACCCAAAACCTCTGATGAGCCTTGTCCCTGAAGGACTGAGATACCAGGAGAGACCTCCTGGTATGAAGGCTGGCATGGAGAAGGAAGGCAGCCCTAAACTCTGTGACTGTATGTTCAAGCCTGAGTACAGAAACTCATGTTCTTAAGCCAAATGAATGACTACCAGGACAGCTGTCAGGACACACTGTCTGTAAACCTTTTAGGGAAAGGAAGCAGGGAACCTTTCACACCTGGGCCAACAGCCACAATGTGGTGTGCTTTCTCTCCTGGCCAAAGCAACTCTGTGTGCTATGAAAAGCTACTCAGCAACACAAGTAAGAGTGACTGAAGTAGGTCTCTTTGCTTTTTCTTATGGCTCTGTCCGCCATTTGAAACCAGTGCTGTCAGTATCAAGCGGGAAAGACTCAGTAAAAAGCAAGAGCTAGACTTGGATGACTAATCTAAATTAGTGGCCAAACTGTTAAAAGAGAAGCTTTGGAACCAATCCACTGGGTGTTTATAAAGCACAGAGAGCCTTCATCAACACTTCCCTCGTGGCAGTGATTGGTAGTTCTGATCCATCTTTCTCTTTGCTGTCAATGCTCACACTGCATCTCTCCAACCATGAAGTACGCCAGATTGTTCCTTTTAAACAGACTGTAAACCTTCATGCACCAAAGAACAGCATGTGTAACTTAAGATTACAGGTTTTATAAAAATATTAAGCAAAATATGCCGTATATGCATCAAACTGTGATGAAAGGAAACAGTGCAGTTCAATCACAGTAATTACCTCCCCAATGGCTCTGAGGCCAAAAGGTCCCCTGCTCTTATATTACTTGAACACTCTCTAATCTTCCACAAAAGCTATACTATTCATCTTTTATGAATTCAAATATGATAGGAAAGAGTGCCTGCTTCACTGTGAGATGATTTGATAGAAAACTTTGTTAACATATTCAGAATTGAGATGTCATTTTGTCCATTGTATATCTCCACCCTGAATATCATAAGAACATAACATAAAAAGGTCTCTGGCTCAGTACAGACATTCTTACAAAGCTCCACCTTGCCTGAGATCCTGACTCCAACAGGCACCAAAACCAGATTTAGAAATAACAATGTGAAAGAAGTGTAACACTGTACTTGTCTAGCATACTCTGTATTTCAAAAGAGTTTGCAGCTGAGGGAATTCCTGACCCACAGCTCATATCCCTTTTAACCCTTGTAAATGAATACGTACAACATCCTGTGAAAAGAATGCTATCTCTTAGCAAATATGCACTGTGAAAAGCAACTTAAAAAAACCCAAACCCAAAACCTAGGTCTGCCACCAGCTAATATGTGGAATCAATGCACAGAACACTTCTATCAGGCTTTCTGGAGCACCATAAATGCTTTATGAATGTGTTCCTCGGTGGTCCTTCCCTCTGTAAGGTGAAAGACAGGAACACCACACTAACACCAAGCACAATTATTTCAACATGTTAAATTTTTAAAGACATCTTGTACATACCACGTTTCCAGAGCCAAAACAAAAATAGGTAAGAAGAGTGATGCAATTTTATCTACTAACTCATAAATGGAAAATTAGAATAATAAATTACATTTCCCAAGCTTGGAAGAAATAACTTCTCTCTTTCTCAGGAGCTGCCTTGTGTTACAACAATGAGGGTGACAAGCCACAGTGATAAAAATCCAAATGAGAGTTCTTTGTACAAAGTAAGATCCAGTTGATTGAGAATAAATAAAGAGGAGACATTGTAGTGTTATATTTACAATAATTTGGAGAACACTGAATGAAGATGCAGATATCTCTAATGATGAGAAGGATTTCGATAACAGAGTAACAATAACAAAATTATTCTCTTTGCAACTCAAACTAGTGACAAGGTATATCTGGAATGCACTCAGAACTGGAAAGGTCTGTTTTGGTATCTTTTTAAAGCAGCTGTTGATGTTACTACATTAGAAACATTAGACTACATAATTGATTATTTTTTTAATTTAATTGATTTATTTTCACTGCTTTTGTTTTATGTTTTGCACAGTAATGTAATTTAGGGACTGTTGCCTTTGTTAGACAACCTGAGAGACATAAAGTAGATTCCATCAAGAACACTGGGATGCCACTGCTCTTCAGGGCACAGATTTTCTTCTCAGATCAAATTCTTCCAGCCAGTTTCTGCCTTGTAGTCCAGCGAAGCCAGTCAACTCTTCCCTTATCCAGGATTTCAGACACTGTTGGTTTGTTTTCCTGTTACTCAGGAAGAAGCATAGACTGTGTCTGATGTCCTATTCTGTGCAATAACCACTGGATAAGACACCATTATTCTCAAGCACAGCAATATTAAGGAAGAGACTAACCATGGGGTTTTCTTAAAGCAAGCTCTTTGAGACTTTGAGATGAATCTCGGAGCTCAATAAAACAATATAGAACATTTCCAATAATTCCATATTTTAGATTTCAGAAGACACTATGGAGTTCATAATAGGAACAGTTAGTAATTAAAAATGGCTAATTAAGGGGTTTTTCTTCCCGTTATTTTAGCCAGCATTTCTGTGTTTAGAAATCAGCTATGTACACAGACTAAAATGATGCTATTTAAACAAATGCACACTTTAAGCAGCTAGTAAAAATTATCAAAAGGCTGCAATATAAACTTTCTGAAATAAACATTCAAACCTAAAAAGGCACCATAACACGTTCTTCAACTTGTGATATAAATTGAAGTGAATAGAGTTAGCACTCAACTCTTCTGAGAGAGCAAGAGTACATAAACCTCTTCTATCAAACTCAGCACAGCTGGAACCCAACTGTGCACTCCCTGAGCAGCAAAAGGAAAATCTCCAGTCCACGTACAGCACAGTCACTGCCAGAACTACCGAAGGGACCACAGCCTTCATTCAGGTCCTCTAAACCCTACTCTTCTCTGTGACATTACTGCACAACGTTATGAGTCTATAATTGCTTCAGAGAAAAGAGACAGCTGCAAGACTCTGCACATTTGTGAGCCAGTGGGCACATTTACTGTCAATAATTTCTATAAGAGATAAAATGATGTTGCACAGAGTTGGCCTCAGTTCCTAAAACTCAAGCTTTTGTGGTGCACCATTTGCAAGTGTTGGCTAATGGCTCTGTGTTTGCCAGTTAATACTGCCCATTATGTTATATTTCATATGGCAGAAACTAAGATGTCAGTTTGCAAATTCACACCACCAAGCCAAGCACCCCTTTCCTGGCCCACCCCTGTCCCCACAGCCTTGCCCATCCACCCTTGGCTGGGTCTGACCACTGCTCCCCTCACTGGGTCTGATCCTGTTCCCCACCCACAGCTCCCTGACCACTGGCCCCAGGAACCCTCTGACAGCAAATGCTGCAGTTTTACTATACACTACATTTTGAAAGTGTGTAAGTAATCCACACATGAAAAACATCATGTTTGAACATGGGAGCCCAGAACCACAAGTCCACATGTAAAACTGAGCCAATCTGATTTGTTTTTCCTTTGGAAAAAGAATTGGCAACATCAGTAGCTGATTATTTTTCATCAATACTTTTAAAAAATAAATCTTGCAATATATACTAAACAGAACATTCACGAGAGCTTGCCAGCAAGGCAGATACTGCATAGACTCTTTACTAAAATGACTCCAGAAACAGAAGACTTTTAAGAAGGTAGTTAACATCACAGAATAACAAGTCTTACTCAGTTCTTTAATCCTAAAGGCATTTTAATTACATTTGAATAAATAATTTTCCAGACCAACATAATTACTTGCAATATCACCTCCTTCCTTCACACACCATGCAGACAGCTATGGTGGGAACGGCTCCGCTATTATTCTGGCAGAGAAGAGTGAAGAAATCTTGAGTCTAAGAAAAGACTCATGCTTAAATGCTTAAATTCAGTCTTTGCATTTAAAGTAATATTTTTTAAATGAGGTGTTCAAAATATATCTCTTCTATCTACTTGCTTCACTTACATCTTCCCTTTTAAAAATGCAGCATTAAGCTCCCGAAAGGAAAAAATAAAATCAAATCACTAACCTTAGCACGATCGCAGAGAGGGAAGATCTGAACAGTGCTCAAACACTGCTAAAGAAATATCCCTGCACTGGCAAGGTCATTGCTGTTTCATGGCCGGGACTCTGCTGACTGGACATTGCTAAAACAACCCAGTAGCAGGCTGGTCTTCTGAGGAAAACGAACACTTAGAAAATACCAAGTTTACTGAGCATATTTTCTCTTTGCATATGTTTGAAATTTTAGCTCAAGTTCTCATAAATGAAATGTAATGCAGTCTTCTCTGCTTTCTCTCTCTTCCCTCCCCAATTTTTTTCCAGTGAAAATCAATGCCCATGAAAGCTGCAGGATGGGAACTTCAGAGACTAAAGGCCTCTAATTATCTAGAAAAGCACAAAAATCTATCCTTCCCCATTTAATCCCAGGAATGCCTCAACCCCTCTTTGTAAGGATCACCTCCCTAGGAGAGGAAAAAAGAAATCAGTTCAAGGAAACAGTTTGACCTTGAGCTTTCTGATAAGCCTCCAGTGATGCTAATTATTGCCAAATCTGACAAATCTCCTCATGGCAGTGTCACCTTGCTGTTAGAAAATATGCTGAGAGCCAAGTCACTGGAAAGTGGTCACTGCAAGGAATAGCTCGTTCACCGGGGGTCTGGGTGCCACATTGTCTAAAATCACTTTGCCCTGAACTAAAATATTGTAAAGCTTAGATTGATCTTTTCCTCCCCCACCCCACCAGCAGAAATGATTTCTATTGATTGAGAAAGAAAAATTGCTCAACAAAATGCAAAGCAGCATTCTGCAACAAAAGACTCCCTGAACCAGAAGTCCAGAAATGTAATCAAGTTTTTCTTCTGATGGGATCTGAAACTCAAATGTAGAGCCTTAAAAAAAATATTGAATATACTAAAATGAAACACCAAACCTAGGCATTTTGATTTTAAATTGTTTCACTCAAGTTAGACCAGAATAGAAATCATTTGAGAAAGCTACACTGAAAAAAACACTGGCTGCTGCTATCTCAATTCCATAGTTTTAAATATGCATATCTACCATAATAACTTAAAACTGACAGTTTCCAGAAGTTTCTCACACTTCAAAGTAATGATAGCTATTTAAATGTGTAGCCAGATGCAGTCACCAGGACTGCTAAGAAACCTTCTCAGGACAGGAAGAGAAGGGAGGTAAATTTACATTATTGATACATAGATGAGCTGAATCTAGAATTTCTACCAGTGTTATAATATAATAAAGCTGTAATTTAGATTCACAAACTGATGCAAACCCCTACATTATTGTGATATGCCTGGTTAGTGTACCTGTTGGCAAAGTACCTTTAACATAATGAGGGTAAAAATTACTTAAGTTTCCAATTCTAACCATCTGGCTTAGATGACATTATGAAGTTTATATGGAAACATCTCGAAAGGAAAGTCTGGTAATATAGGATGTTTGAAACTTTAATTACCAACAAAGAGTGGTTAAATCCTAAACCACTAAACAATTCACAATGTTTTTTAAAAAAAGGGTAAACCTGAACTTTGCCCAGAGGCAATGCAGTGTTATTAGAGTAGCAGCTGATGATGCATTAAGTGCTCATTTAAGGGTATCTGCTGAAGACTTTAACCTGGATTCACGCCAAAGTTTTAACCTTCACACAGACTTCTCCCCCTGACCCATTCAGGTTTAGAGATGCTATCAAATCATTGAGTCATATGCTAGAAATCACTTTTCACTTCAATCAAGGCTGGGAGCCATCTACTTTGAAGGGAAGATACTGGCACAAATCACTAGTATTCAGAGTCTGTACGGTACCCTTCTGAAAATTCCTCTCATCTCCCCAAGGACAAACAAGTACTTCTGCAGCAGACAATAGATTGACTAATCCTAAAGCACTAACACATACACACACACACACACAAGCAAAGCAAAACAAAACAACCAGAAAAAAAAAAAAACACAAAAAAAAAAACCCCACCAAAAAAACCCTACCCCAAAATAGAAAAAAAAACTCAACAAAAAAAAGCACTCATAAAAAAATCACACACCAAAAAAGCAATCAAAGAGGAAGCTTTTCTCTGCCTATACACACAGATCAGTGCTGTGCCTTTGCACCACCACAGCTTTACAGCAGTGCTGCAGCATTAATCTAATACTAACAAAAACTGAACAATAGCTAATGCTAACAACATTCAAACAAAGACCATACACATCCAGCACAGAAAAGCTTTTGATGCAACATATACTAAAACTAAAGCATGCACATCGAAAAGATTAATCCTGTTGTTTTATCTGCATTACTGAAGTCCTGTATAGGAGTTAATCAGTCTGTGGAAAAGCCTTGAAAAGTAGCAGAAAGACACAATGCCACTATTCAGACTTTACACACAGGTGAAAATATATTTAATACTCAATACTTTAACTAGTGTAGACCTTGGATAGTCTGAGCAATTTCACAGTTGAGAGACATCTATGCAGTGATTTGCACTCCTGGCACAGACTTAAAATATCTCTGATCATCAATTATCTGGGCAAGGAAAACATGTTTAGTGTAGATTTTTATTATTTTCCCCCTAGGTTTGGCTTTAGTCATTTTAAGGCACAATTTCACAGTCTATATACATTAATATGTACTGATTCACTCTTGAATCATCAGTTTAAAAGAGAACAGTGTTTGCAAAGAAGCTGCAACATAGAACATATACAAACTAAATGGGGCTGTAAAAGCAAGAAGGCGGAATATATTAAAAAACCACAGCAACTTCAGCTACATCCTAACAAACATTCAAAAAACTTACAGAATGCCATAATTAAGGGATAGCCTTCCATGTATCTGCTCTATGATGTAATTCTTAACTGTACAACCATATCCAAACTCTTCTGCAAGACCTTTGCCCATTTTAATGTAAAAGATGGATTGCAACATTCATTCAATGAAAAGATACTCAAAATCTGGCTTTCTCTTCAGTGTTCAGTGTGTGACCATATGCTTTAGTTTAGTGTGGTCCATTCAAATATGGTCTGTAAACAGGACAATTAATTTGTGTGTAAAATTTTTCCAGTATTCCTTCATATAGTATCAGACAACATCACAAATATTAGTTTATTTTCACCAGACTCCTTCTAGGAAGGGAATTATCTGCAATTTTCAGATCAAGAAGTGGAAGGGAATCATATTATCTGCAATTTTCAGATGAAGAAATGTAAGACAGAAAAAAAAGTAGCACATATTTAGTGATTTGGAGCCCACTTAGCAAGGAATACAATCTGTTATTTTCTAGAACTCTTCATATTACTTGGGCTTTACATATCCAAAGCACTCAAACTCTGTCAACTTTGAGGGTTCAGCATGCCTGTAACTTGAGATCTTCGATTCTCTTTTCTGTGAAAATTCAGATTTAAACAAGTTGATTAACACAATACAGGAGTTCAGTGGTACAGGCATTGTTATAATTCAGTCCTTCAAGGCAGCACTGAACTACTTCAGAGACATGACAGTCCTTTCTCTTCCTCCCCTTCAGCTTGATTCACCCAATACCTTCCGTTTTCTGCATGAAATGAAGCAAGGTTGTAAAAATCATTCATGGTGAATCACAGGAACCCTAAATCTCACTGTTTTCTATGTACAGAAAGCAATTTTGGAATTCCCTGTCAGTAACTGCTGAAGCCCCCAATTTCCTTCTCTCCCTATATGCAGGAACGCTTCTGCCTTCCAGCCTGCCCACTGATGCTTCCAGTGCCATCATAGCAAATAAGCAAGTGGACAAACCCATCTGTTTGGCATTTCAGGCAGGAGGAGAGGATTAACTCTGCACTGTATACGTTAAAAGTAAGATGACTGTGAAGGTGTTATTGCAAGCGTACAAATACCCAGGCTCCTGCTGGCAGCCAAAAGCACAGCTTGCTGTGTCACCAACCAAGCCTTGACACTGAGCCATCAGACAACAGCAGCACTGTCAGGGCTATACTCGGTGCTCCAGAGCAGGGGTGGTGTTGGTAACCAAATGGTTGTATGATGGGAATTGCATAAACAGTCTAGGGACTTCAGGACAGCTGTCCCTGTCCTGATCCAAACACCCTGACCTCACACCCTGAGCTGCACAGCAGCCAACTTCAGCAGACAGCTGGAGAAACAAGAGAATGATGCTCCTCACCCTGACAAAGTAATCCACAGCTTTGGGGTCTGAAACACTGGCTTGAATCCCTTTATGTGGGAAGGGAGTTTCTAACCATGTTGACCGCTATGCCTTTAGTCAGTTCAGAGCATTTCCAACATTCTCTCAGGCCTGGGAGCCAGAAAACATCCAGTGGTTCCTTACCTCCAGACACAGATTCCCAGATAAACAACTAGAGATGCTTCATTCTCACCCAGAATCTCCAAGGCAGACTGGGAAACAGTACACGCTTGGGATTCTGCTTTGTTGGGGAGCTGTCCTGAATTTAAGTCATGTATGAACCATGAGAGTCCAAGTTTACATTTTGGTTTTTTGCACTTTTTTCCCCTTCTGTAATCAAATGAAGTCTTTAAGGTTTTCCTAAAATAAACGCGATGCGTTATCTCTGTGTTTCTGTGTGGTATCTCTGTTTCACCAGTGAAGTTTAAAGTCCTACTGAGTTTACCAGACAAGCTCCCAGCAGTACAAAGAAACAAAACTGGACCTTTGAGTTTTATATGTCAATATGACTACTGACAGAGTGGTCACCTCCTTGGCCTTGAACTTTAAATTAAATCTTAGTCATCTCAAAGGTTACAAAAGTACGCTGGAAGAGAACAACAGCTTACTTTCCAGAGCACGGTTCTGTCCAAGAGATGGAGAAGTTTCATATTTCAGGGTCACTTGGGGGTGAAACTCTACCTTGGCTAAAGAAATCGAGACCTTTGGTGTTGAGTTCAATGAAAGCAGGGTGTAGTTTTAAAAGGAAAAAAATGACCCAGACCATAATGAAAGAGATTAAATCTCCAACAGGAGAGCCCTGGAAGTACTCTGCACACAAGCAGACAGAAACATCTTGTGCTTGCCTCTGTCACTGCTTCAAGTTCACTTGAAAAGCACAAGCAGTTGAATTTCTTAAATTCCTAATGGGTTTTCTTATGTTGAGAAACTTGTCCTTTAGTTTTTTTTTTTTCTTAAGAACTTGAAATATTTCTATTGCAGTTGTCCTTTTGATCTCTGCGCTATTTTTGCTGATACTTTTCAAACTACTCCAACATTTATCTGCCTTCTTAGAAGCCAAAGAAGGAAATTCGTTCCTGCCAAACAGGGGGAAAAAAAAAAAGTGCATTCCTGCCTGTCACGTTTTAGTATGACATTTCAACACTAACATTAATTAAACAACACCTGCTTGTACAAGCTAAAGAACTGATCCCATTAGATTTAAAAGCTAAAGAAAAACAGGATAAAGTTATCAAGATAAACTCCAATCCCAAAATAGTTGTATTGCACATATCCGGTCCTGGCTTTCCTCTGTGAACAATCACAGAGTTTGAGGGTTTAAAAAAAGCCGAAAGTTCCCAATTACAGTCTCAATTATTTCCATTTTTTTCTTTTTTCTTTTTGGTTGGTAAGAACTCAGAAACACGATAAACTAATTTCACCTTCCCATCACATTTTTCTTCAGTTTGATATTAAAGAGTGGAATTATTCAACCTCTCTTTTCTCCTGCTCATTTCCACCACTTGGCTTACTTCTTTCTGTCATCTCTATTTTACCAACAGTAGATGGCACCAGTAATTTCTGTATTCATTACAATACCAAGGGGGTTTGTTGTTGTTTTTAAATTCCACGGTTATATTTTCCTGACTATATTCTATGGGTTTCTTTTATTACTTACCATTACAAAATTCTACTTGTGAAAGTCTCTGAATTTATTGGCATGTGCTTCATTTAATTATGTGCTGATTATTCATGTGTGTGCTGATTATTCACGTTTGGGATAATACCTCAAAAATATAGCTTGATACAATGCCAAAACAGTAATTTTCTGTCTTAACTTTAATTACTTCACTAAAATTGCATTAATTTGATAACTGAAACTTGGATTTTTAATTACTTTCTTGAAATTGCACTAATTTAATAATGACAACTTGAATTTCTACTAGCAACATTCTTGTTTTCAAAAAGGAATTTATTTTTGCCACATAATTTAAAATGTTCCACAACCACCTTAGCTCAAGATATACATTTAAAATGCAGAACCTAGGCAGCAACTCCGCTAGTGTTTAGGACAATGCTTTGTTTTAGCCTTATACTTATCTACAGGTTCACTTTTTTGTGCTATTCAGGTCTAAGCTTAGTCATACAAACACAGTTGCATGAGATTTTTTTAGATATATCTATTAAAAATTTATTTATGCGTGAAAATACATACATATATATATATACACACCCTCTCCTACACAAGAAAATAATTACACCAAGAATTCATCACTGTTTGCCAGATGTAGAAAACATTCTTTTGTTTCTTAAACTCACTACTACTATTCCCCCCAAAATACCCCAAAGCAAGCCAACCCTAAAATCTCCATTGCAGATAGATATATTTAGTTGATCACTACAACTTCCTTTCATACTCTGTGGGGATATGCATTTAGGATGTATTTTAGCTTAATATATTTGGTCAGATGAATTCCATCTTTAATATCACACTATTTGAAAGAAATTTATTAATGATTTAGCAAATCTATGATAAATTTTGCAAATACTTTCATTTTACTGGAATTCATATTTTAATTTGGTTCACTACATACATTCATATACATATATGCCAACATAAATGGCAAGGAATCCCAGGATAAAGGCCACAAATAGAAAAAGTTGAAAGGACATGATTCTTTGGAATCATCGTTTCAAAATTCACCATGAAAAAACATTCCAGTGCACTGGGTAAAAGCATCACAAATCTAAAAGGAAGACCATCCCTTTGACCTACTATAATGGATTGCTGACCTATTGAGTTCAGAGATCAATTGGCTTCCTGCATCTCAAGAACACGTTCAGCAGGCGCTCACGGCGCTCAGATCAATGGGTTTCCTTTCTCTAAGACCCGCTACATCCGATATCTGTACAGAGTCAATGCTCATCCCCACTCCCACCCTAAACTAATGATCCCCAAGTTCCTGTTGGTGTCAGAATGACTTGTGTTCAGGTCTTCATGTGAAGAATCTGCCGCCTCCACAGAGAAAAGAAAGGTATGTTTGCAAACAGTCATAGTCATTGAGATACCGCAAAATGACAATGAATTAGATAAAAGGCAGCTGAATGCCACAGCTGTGAAGCTCAGGAGGTTTTCCAAAGCTTGCATAGACCAGAAGTAAAGTAGATGTTTTTCTGTTTGTTATTGGCCTATGCTTTCTGGGGAAAGGAAGCAGAAGAAAAAAAAATAGGTATTATATTTTAAAACATTAAGAATAAGAGCACAGAGACAGTGCGTAACAAGTTATCGGACCTTACTGAGGGAGTAACTCTGAACTTCTGTTTCAGTCCACTGCAGCATGCTGACCTCAAAGTGAGGAGAACTCACTGAAGTTGCTTTTGGCTGAACTGTTCTTACAACCAAATTAACAGAAATCCATCTGACATCTAGAAAAAGACTGCTTTAAACACTGAGTGATTTGCAGAGAAACTAAAAAATAATCAGAGGTATTAGTGTATGGTCTAAACCCAACTGGTGTTTTAGGTGTTGACTGGGCAGGAGGGATGGACAGTGATGAGCTGCAGTCGGGTTGTGGGTCCAGGCTGAGCATGTCCTTCAGGGTACACTGGAGGGTGGCAGGAGCAGCCCCCTTCCCCCTTATCCCCTCTTTCCTGTTCAGATCATGGTTATCCCTAGCCCTGCATTTGGCAGATAACAAATGTGTTTGCAATTTTATATCTCTCATTTGGAATAGGCTAGGGTTCTGGGTTTTTTGTTTGCTGTTCTGGTTTGGTTTGGTTTAATTTTTTTATATAAATGAAATTTCAAGCTGATCAAGTCTCCATTGTTAAAACCCTTCCTGGGATACTCTGCAAAACAGCATTGTTAGAGATCTTTCTGCTTCTGTCTTGAACTCTATTTGTGGTCCCTCATTTCAATAATATAATTTTTTAGGATCATTCTACCTTTATTCATAGATGAAAACAAAAAGAAAACAAAACCAATCAAGAAGCCAAGCACAAATGCAAATCTGATGCATTCAAAATAATTCAGTATATCTACCTTCAACCTGCAATTTCCCCCGCATTAAAAAAAAAAAAAAAAGGGGGGGGGAAATGAAATGTTCTGGCTTTTAGAATTGCAACATTACTAAAAGAAATGAAATCAAGATCAGCTAGAGCTGGAAAAGTCTGCTGCAATCTTTTAGCTGAAACCTCTTCAACCTCTTAACAGGTTCCTTATAATTCTACATGTAAACAAAAAGATAATTTCCCATAACTCATATTGTTTCTGTAACAAAATTGCCCAAATTGATGTAAATTTGGACATTACAATCTCTACTTTGTTTCAATATTATGCACAGAACTTGCAACGAAAATGCAATATGTACTTGAGAGTAGGACAGAAATGACCCATTAATAAAATAGTACAATCACAACCAAAATCAAGAGGTTAAAAGCTCTTGATACACACTTTCTATTTTTCCCATTCTGACATGACAATCATTGGGTGATATCGCAGGTATCTGCTAGAATAAGCAGGTATAATTAAGAGTTATAATTAAAAGTGCTCCAAATTAATCTCACTCTAAGTGAAGTTATATCTCCTACACTACTCTAGATTTCAGTATAATCCTGGGATAAATGTTAAGTGAAGAATTAATACTCTTTAACTTACAGGAGACTTGTGTGGATCATAATAACTCTTTAAATAAATATATGGAAGTTGCTACAAATAAAAGAATCTCTTCTCTGCTTCTATAAAATAACCTTGAACTGCAGTAATGCAGATTTAGGTTAGAGAGTTGAAAGAAAAACCTCTTCTAGTATAAGAGAGGCACCAGAACAAACTGCCTGGCTACAAAGAATATGGAATTTCCATTACCGAAAATCTTTAAGAAAGAGTCAGATAAACATCTGTCAGGAAGTACATAGGTATAGTTGATCCTGCCTCCAGATAAGAGAGGAGCTAGATGAGCTCTCACGTTCCCAGGCAACCGCCTCCTTATTGTATTTCTAAGTAACAGAGATACCATTTTTATGTGTTTAGCAAACACTGTAATGATAAAGTAACTCTGTTTCTCATTTCTAAATTATTTTAGAAGAAACTTTTGGTATGGTCTCACTGAAGAATTCAAAAGTAACCAAATTTTCTTTCATTCCCTCTCAAAATAAAAAAACCCACAAACCTCAAAACCCCAATAAACTCTTATAAATAATTTTTTACAACAGTTTTTGTCAGTTAACATTTTAAGTCATAAATACTATTTTTAGAATATATCTACTGTGCTACAAGGCAAAAAGTAGATTATAAATAAAATGTGATTGATTTGGTCTTTGATCTTAATGTAACAGTTTTCCTGACAAAAAGCTAGTGAGAGATCCCATTTTACAGGTAATTTTACCTAACAGACCGGAATCTTATAGCTTGAATGATCTAATAATATCTGTCAAAATTGAGAACTTGTTTTCCTATTTCTTTGCCAAACAACATATACACATGCACATGCACTCATACAACTACCTGGCTTAGACTATGTCTTGTAACTGAGACACTGCTATTTACTAAATTAGTCCTTGCACTGAACTTTATGGGGGTACACACATTGCTGGTTTCTCCCCAGTGCTATTTACCTTATCACCTTTTTGAGTGAAAATAGAGCATCTGCTTTTTAATCTTACAGTGTGTCAATAAGTTTAAGCATGTGAGAAATCTCATTAGCTAAACACTACTTGTGTTTGCATAATTTAGGCACACACCCTCAGTCCTTGTGAATCACAGCCTCTGAGAGGTACCTGTGAGAGTGTATCAAGTACCTTCTTACTTTTGTCTGTAGCACAAATACAGGACTAAGAAGTGAAAACCTTCAATTATTTACACATTTAAAATATTTATTTTTGGTCACCTGGTATTATACTAGACCTTTATCATCCTCTGTCAACATCATCACTATTTACACACTTACTTTTTATCATGAAGACATCTTTTACATTTATGTGGAAAATCTGCCATTTCTATCCCCAGTATATAATTTAGAGCATTGTCAAAAATAAAAAGCATTTGCTGATGTGGAATGTCTATGGGGTTTGTGGATTTGGACTCTTCCCAACATTCCTTTTCTTTTTCTCTTTTTTTTTTTCCTCCTCTCGTTTCACTGATTTCAAGCTGTTGCACTTTTTTAGACCAAAGATTACACCCTTTATTTCCCAAACTATATGTTCCTGACATCATTGAAATCTTTATGTCCCTTCCCCTCTTACAAAAAGGGGAAAGCAAGCCACAGCCATACCAAATTTCAGAGAAATTTCGAGGCTTCTTAAAATTTATTTTCACAGAAATTTGCCTAAATTCATTTGTCCAAGGAGGTGCAGATTGGAGCCAATCACCAGAATTGCTTAGACACAGTCAGACTTCCATTCCACAATAAAAATCTTTTATTTAATTAGAGGGGGGGAAGAACTCTCATCACCAGCTAATCCTTTAACTTCCCCTTAACCTCAGGGGACCTGGTTACTTGTTTCTGTTCAATAACACATGGCAGTAAGTCTGTGAAGTGCACTCTTCTGAAAAACTTAATTTGGCATGGAAGCTCTGTAGCAGTGAGTTACCTTAGAGTTGGAGAAGCACTTTTGCTTCCAACTTACTCCTCTCCAAGACATGAGACCTTGTAAGCATCGTTCTTCTAGACCAGTCTCTTTCAGCAAAGGTTTTACTGTGACTACGTGACCCCAACTAACTCTTCCCTGCTCTCAGCCACAGTTGAATTTATACAAGCAGGATGAAGCTTTTTTCCTGCCTGACACAAATAACCTACAGAAACCCTCTGAAACTGAGGGTAACAAGAGCAGCAGCAGTTCTTGTCATCTTTTTCTAACACATATTAAATGCAGCATTAGTCCTGACACTGAGTTATTTCTTCAGGGAAATAATTAAATCTTAAAGCACATAGAAATTAAAGAAACAACATCCATTATGCATCATATCAACTACCATAGCTCCAAAATCAAGATTCTCAAATGACTTTATTTACTACAACACCTTTGCTCACAATATAACAGTTTACCTTAGTCAGAGTTACTCTGATTGAGGAATCCATTTCAGGCCCTTGCTATGTACTACATTTAAAAGAAATTTCTTTCAGTGATCATCTAAATGACAAGCTTGTGCTCTTATTTAAGCAAATATTTATGAACACTTTAAAAGATTTACCTAAGGATTTTAATGAGGTTTTAGTGATTTTTCTATTGAAGTATAGTTAATGCAACCATGATATATCCTAAATTATTATCATATTTCTGCCAAATTTCAAGGGTATTCACCCATTGAGAAGCTGTAACTGTATTTGATCTCACCAAAGATGTTCATTTGATTGTTCTCAGCAATTCTCATTGAATTCAGCAGCCTTTCGTTCATTTATTTCATTTCTGCAGGCTTGTGGAAAGGAATAAGCCAGTTTATGAACTTCCTGCTTGCGCATAAGTCCTTTTTAATTTCCAGATCAAGACATGAGATCTCAGTTGTGACTTTGCATTCAAGAGTATTACACATTTTGACTAATCTGTGCCTGCCAGCTCAGCCAGACGAACCTCCCACTGTGTGACAGGTTCCAAGCTCGCTGCAGTCCGTGCACTCAGGACAGTCTACTGCTGTGTCTTCCCACGAGCCACATAAACTGCTTGGCTTGCCAGATATACTTCCCTGGCTCCAGCCTGTTTTCCTCGGGACCAGGAAACCCAAAACTAAATGACAAAGAAAAATAAGGGATGTCTACATGAAGGATTTGGGAAATGAGGAGAAAAACCTAAAAGAGCTCAACTTCAGTTTTCACAGTCCCACCCACAGGGTTTTTTGTGCAACTACAAAGGAAGTAAAACTGGAGCGAAAACTTGAAGAGATGTTGCTGCTTAACTGAGAGACTGATAATGTCTTCCTCTGCAGTTCTGATATGAAAGTCAATAATACTGCTTTTGCTTCCCTGGAGCAAAACAAGTTCAGCTAGTTCAGTCCTACAACTCTTGGGAATGATTTCCCATTGAGTCAGTGGGACCCATGTCTGATTTGGACTCCAGGATTTTAACCAAACAATACATTTGTATTCAATGTGCAGAGGGACTCTGGAGTCAATTAAATCAATCTGTAAAACAAAAATGGACCAACACTGAGGAAGATCCAACTGTTTAGTCATGCTTGGCAGTCTTCCCCTCCAGAAGCATGTGACTAAATTACAATTCTAATAAAATGAAGCATGAATATTTAATTACAAAGCACTTAAAAATAATTCTAAAAAATTCAACCCCCCCAAAAAACCACCTAAAAAATAGCATACATATTCTTGCTGAAAGCAGTTGTGCTCCTCCAGCCTGCCTTAGTTTATAATTAACTTTTCCCAACCCAACTTACTTGAGAAAGGGCAAGATCAGAATTGTAAAGACTCTGGTAACACTCTCAGACTAACACCTTCATTTCATTACAAA
The DNA here is from genome assembly GCF_025592945.1 of Manacus candei. Classification (NCBI taxonomy): domain Eukaryota; kingdom Metazoa; phylum Chordata; class Aves; order Passeriformes; family Pipridae; genus Manacus; species Manacus candei. The sequence goes on along the minus strand of NW_026138111.1, from coordinate 74,197 downwards.
GGTCATGTGCAGATTTTCTTTCTAGAAAGCAATTTGGGCCTTTTGAAACTAATTATGAGCAAATATATAATTATCAGAATCAAAATTTCAAAGAAAGTAAACACTTTAAGTGAAAACCATTTGCTGAATTCCTAGACAATCAAATAATGAACTATTTCACTAACTTTAAAGTGTTAACACTTTAGGGAACAAACACTGTAGGGAAAAAACCCTCAAACCATAAACGTGCTTATTTTTGCTTTTCTCGGTGACCAAAATGCAAAGAGTTAACTAACATCATTACTGTTTAGGTATCCCCACAAAAGTGCTTCATTCTTCATTGTTTCCTGTTAGATGTGGTGAGTATAAAGCAACCCCTCATTCAGAAAGGAGCACTTTCAAATTTCCCATGAAGAAGTATTTTTAAAAGAAAATTTATTCTGCACTTATATGCTGACTTCTTCAAGACCACTTATGGTTATATATGGGTAGACCATAAAACATCAGAAGAGAAGAGCTCAGCAACATCTCTGCAGCCTTTGGTTAAGCAGAAAGATGGTTGAGAGGAGGAAGGAGCCTGAGAAATGTTCACGCTGCAGAGAATAGAGGACTGGAACAACAACATCAGAGATGTTCACTGCTTCACGTGCACCCATAGCATCTTGTACATGTGTTTCAGTGGAAACAGCTGAGCACACATCCACTGGATCAGGGCCCATGCTGGCAGTCAGCAAGCAGACAGGCGTGGGAAGCAGAAGAAACAGCGGCTCTCTTTGCCTGACTGGGGCACCTGGAAATGTCAGATGGAGACCTCTGTCAACACACGGCACTCCTGTGCTCTTGTCAGCCAAGAGGGAGGATGAGACAAGGGCAAAGCAGTACAATCCAGACAGATCTGACAGAACAGAGCAGCAGGTATTCTGATACGCACACCCCAATGTGTTCCGACAGCACGGGTCAGGGGAAGCTCCCCACAAAGCCAATGCAAATGTCAGAGAAAGATCAACAGCTCCACTCACAAGTTCAAAGAGCATTTTGCAAAAGCCAAAAGTACAGGCTCAATCCAGGCATGGCACAGAAGAGGCTGAGGTACACAGTGACAGACTGTGGGAGTTCAGTGCAGTTTGTTACTCATTCACTAAGATGTTACCCAAAACAGAGGAATAAAAAAAGTGTCTGAAGAGCAATGTTTTGGTTTAGAGCTATGCAAGCGTGGGGGACTTTTCCTCTTATATTTCAGAATTCATAAATATACTAGAAGTCCTATAAATATATTTCCCTAACTAGATTTTATTAAAAGCAAAGAAATACAATTTTGATGAAGTATTAAAAAGCTTTTGCCACTCCCCTCTGCTTGTCTGATGTGTGAGTCTATTAAAGCTTCAGTGACAACTATTCCAACCCAACAACCAGAATGTACAGAAATAGGCCTAGTAATAAATCCGGCCTTTGCAGATAAGGATGCACTGAAATGACAAGTTCCTACAAATCTGACATTTTCCCATTGTTATTGTCAGTTGGGTATTGTCAGGTGGGTAGGTAGCTTACACCCACCATACACAGATAGACATTCCAATGATTCCAAAGTCCTCTACCATGATGTATTAGTCAGCAAGTATGTAAAAAAAAAAAAATATAAAGTTAATAAAATTTGCTTGTCCTTTTGGAAAAAGGTAAAAAGCAGATAGATATTACACAACAAAGTTGCACTTCTGAGAATTATAGAGTTTAAAATCAAATCCATTACCTTCAGGACCATCCCAGAAAGTATTCATTACCATAGAGTTGGGTTTGGGTTTCTTATCTTTTCTCTCCTTCTATGCATTTAATGTCTTACTGTTCCCTGCATTTATTTTGTCAAAAGAAACATCTTTAAACTAAGTATACTAGAATTGCATCCATACCGCATATATGTGCACATATGCGTGTGAAGATATGTGTGTGCCAAAATAAGGCTTTTTCCATATGATATGAACTAGAAAATGCCCTATTCCTGACACTTCAGCAGGACAACATACTTCAGTAGCCCAAGTTCTGCAGCAGGCCTCTGCTGTGAGGATGGGAGAACTGGCATGCAGAACCAAATGCTGTGCATGTCTGCAAAAGTCTGCCTCAAATGTAATTCAGTGACTTCTGAAAATTTATACATTTTTTGAGGTGAGAGTAAAATGATACGACAATGATCTGGTCTCATTTCGTGGTTGTTCTTTCTGCATCCTGAAATTTGTTTGCATGAATATGGTGTCACATCTTTTCGTGGAAACAAATTGGCTTTTTCCTGAAAAATAAACACACTCACACACACATACACACACAAATAGCTTCTCCTCAGGTAATGATTTATTTGCTGTTGGCTCGAAATGTATTCTGTGGACAAGTCTTAATATTTTTGTCCTGGCAAAGCCCATCTTAACAAGAATAAAAATAACAAGAGAGGACATATGAGGTCCACTTTCCCTTTCCTCATTCTTAAAATAATTTTTCTTCTAGATTAAAAATCCACAATATGTTAAGCCTCCTATAGGGCACATGCAAACCTCAGTCACTAAGTAGTACTATCCAGCTATAAATTTCGCATAGCAAGCCCAGTAGATGCACTTAAAATAGCCCTGATTATTGTCCATATCCTAAATAACACTATTTGTAACTTCTCTGTTGTGCATCATGCAGCCAAATGAAATTGCAGATGACTTATTTCTGTTTCTGTGGTAGTTCTCTGAAATCCTAGTCCTGTTCGAGGGTTGTCTTTAAACTAATTTATCATCATTTGCTATTATAAGAGTCTACAAATCCACAAAGTTTCATCACATTCCAGTGTACCTTAGGAAGGGAAAGACACTACTTGATCTCTTGATCTCATGTTACACCTAGTTTAAACAACTCACTGGAATCAGGTAAACATTGCCACAGGCAATCAGCACACAGTAAAGCCCCCAAAAGCCCTAAAGGACCAAGACTCTGATGCGCTTTTATTTTAATCCACTCTTTGGTAGCAGAGGATGGTAAAATACCTCCAAGTCTCCCATTATCTACATCACGAAGAAAATGGCAGCAAAGACATATTTTGCACCTTCAAACTTGGTGACTTGTCCTCTCCTCATTGACCTTAGTGTATCCTAGTCAAGTTATTGTATGCAGATGTAGGATCTCCCCTGCCTTTGCTTTCTCTCTTGTATTTTCCTCTCTTCAACTTTAATGATCTACTAATGGTAACAAAAGGCATCACCACTCTCCCCACTGAAGTCTTTAAATGGTCTTAAAATGCTGGACTCTAAACTTCTTGTGTCAGAAAAGCTGGAGTCTTGTAGTTTTTTGGCTTTGTCCCTGGTGTAAATGCTCATGGTAGTCACCATAGAGTAAAATTTCCAAAAAGCATCCACTACACACTGCTACCTATAGATAAATGAAAGTGACTGTCATAGTCCAAAATTTAAGCCCCTGGAAAGGACATCTCAGAGGCAAGGATAAATACATGCTGTTTAAAAACAAACAAGCAAACAAAACTCCCAAATCTAACTCCCCAGGGAAGTGGCCACAGCACCAAATCTGTCAGAGTCCAAGAAGCGTTTGGACAACGTTCTCAGGCACATGGTGTGATTCTTGGGGTGTCCTGCACAGGGGCAGGAGTTGGACTCAGTGATCCTGATGAGTCCTTTTCAACTGAGCATTTCATTCTATGAAAAAAAAGTGGAGAGCCCAAAAGGTCTATTAGACAGTCTTATTTAAAAATTTCAAAAATTTTTCTAATTCTAGCTACCTCAGGTTTGCTGAGAAGAAACTAAAAATCTCATTGACCCCTTCAAGATTTGTGTATGTTTGTGGCACATCCCTTTAATCTCACCATGTTTTTCTTCTTCTATAAGAAACAAAAAAACCAGGGAGGAAAAACCAACCAACACCAGGAAAGCACAGAGAACTCCTAATCCATTCCTTGAGCATATGTAAACTTCAAATCTATAGCTGGGACTCAATGATCTTAAAAGTCTTTTCCAACCTATGATTCTATGTACTTAATATATGCTAAAAAAAGCCATTTCTAATATTGCCAACATTAAATTAACACATTAGTGTTAGTCCCTGGAATAGAAAAGTGGGTCAAGCGTTCCACTACCCACCCTCTCACAGATGCTTTATACATTTCTTGAAGTGAGAGTAAAATGATACCACAATGATCTTGTCTCATTTCATGGCTGTAAATGACTCCACAAGGTTCAAGATAGACAGACGTGCCAGTTAGTTTTACTTTGAGATCAAAACATTCACAAACACAGATGCTATAAGGTCACCTACAAAGTTTTTTCTCTCTCAGATGATTTTAGTTGAATGACAGCAGACTCAATCAGGACAAATGCCTCCAAAATACAGGCAAGCTGAAAATGCTAAATCCATGGGTAATTCACAAATGCCAAATCTCTCTTTTCAATTCACTGTCATGAAGCTGCAAAACTGGATAAGGAAATGAATTTATATTTCTTCTTGTCTTCTCCCTCCCTTGTCTTTTTTGATAACTACATTGTGACGTAAGACTTCATAGGACAGGAATAGGAAAACTGGTAGAAATTACTCATTTTTCTGTTTGCCTCAGTGTGTTTATTGCCTGGGATTAACTGCAATGGTTTTCTCCTTGAATTTACTACCAAGGATGTGGGAAAAATCTAAGATGAAAAGGAGTAGTGGAAAAAGAGACTCATTAGAATGCCTTAATTATGGAAATATAGAGTATATTAGTTATTAACTGGGTTCAACACTGGACATTACAACTTTCACAGTCCTCCACAGACACCTCTACCAGAGGAACAGGAGCCACAGACTATAACATGTTCCATGCATTGAGTGTCTTCTCACCCAGTTGGCTGACCTCAAAAGCCACAGAGTAAGAGTTTTAATGAGGAAAACCTCTACTGACATCAGTGCACATTCCTAGGATTCCCTGTTATTTTTCAGAACCCATCCAGAGCCCATTCCCTAAAACAGTACAGGTGACAGCAACATCTTAGAAGAGGGGTCATACAACCTTCACCGTCCCCCAAAACTTTTAACTGGTCCAGGCACTTGTATGGTCTCCCTGGAAATATCACATATCAAACCATTCCCCCTATAAAGGAAGTTGTTCCAGCATTGAGGAACATAAGGGTTTGAATTCAAATTAAAAATAAAAATAAAATTAAAAAACCAAACAAACAAACAAAAAAACACCAAAAAAAACCAAAAAAAAAACCAAAAAAACCCAAAAAACAACAACAACAACAAAAAAAACCAACCAAAAATATTTCAAACATAGCTGTTTCTTTTGGTTGAGCTCTCAATAGTATGAAAAATATCCCACTCACATTGTAATATTCAGATGACAGCCTGGACAATCACATCATTATCATTTTCTGGAATGGAATAGAATTGATAAATAGTTCAGGGGGAAAAAAATAATAATTTCAGTCTTGCATGTAATTCGATTTATTTTCCCAGACAGATTTACATAGGCATTACCCACAGTGCTGAAGTAAAAATTCACATCCCAGAGGAGTTTCATAAAAATGTCAGCAGTGAACTACTGAAATCGAACTTTCATGGCAGTTTTCAGGATTACAATGACTGTAGAAGAATATGAGTGAACATAAGTTTTGCCCTTAACAGGTCATGTAAACAAAGTGAAGAGTTGTTAAAGTGTACTGGCTGTAAATACTGTGTTTAAACCACAAATTCCTGGAGAGCTGATAGTTTTTTCATAAATGAGTGAAAGACCTGGTCGTGCAGTGCTCTGAATTCCTGATTGCTTTGAAGTGTGTTTTAACATCTATCACTCTGGAAGAACAGAAAAAAATTCACTCCTCAGCTGAAGATCATCTTAGCTGCAATGCCTTACAGACTAAAAAATCTGCAAGTAAAAATTAAAAAAAAAAAAAAGGTCTAAAACAAAAGAGAGGGGGGAAAAAACTCAAAACAAAATTAAGCCTCCAAAAAATCTGCAGAACCATCTGAATCCATGTGGAGACTGGCCCATCATCTTTAAAACAAGACATTTGGTGGAGTTTGGCAGGCGAACAAAACAAACACAAGTCTGGCAGAAGAAGCCCACTAGGGAGAATAAGGAATAAAATATGATTGCTCATTCTGGTAGAGGTGGGGAGAGGAATGGTTGTAGCATGTGAATTTTGGAACTGACCCACAGAGTTGGGTAAAAATAAAAACATTTGGAGACATGAAATGGAACGCATTAAAATAAATGAGAAATATATGCTCCAGTCAAACTTGGGTTCAGTGAAGTGAGAAAGCTACTCCCACCTGAACCAATGATGGAAAGATGTCTATGTGTTTATTTAAAATTCATAGTTCAAAATAATTAAGAAAGATTCAAATGATTTAGCTATGCATCAAATCAAGTCCCTTCCTACAATTTAATGTTTGAAAGGAAATACAGGAAAGCATTCTCCCAGAAGTACATAGCATATATCTATGCATATTTTGAGTCCTGAGAAAGGTCAAAATAAACCTAAAATTTTAAAACATCTGAATTTGATAAAGACCAATATTATTATTCTAAAATCTATATCCCATAATTACTGAATTATAGAATACTCCATCACATTGTTTCAAGAAAAAAAAATAAGCAGAGAAGAAAAAAAATCCATTTCAGCAAGGTGCTTGAGCACATCACTAAGCAAAATTCACAATTTTTCTTTTGCTGGAAGATACAATTACTGTAGCTACAATTAGAGAAGATACAATTACTGTAACCTAGATGTATCCAAACTCCTCAGAATTTCCCCCGTAGTTTCCTATTAGCCTAATCAGTGTTTATTTCTCCCCACTATCAGCACCTGAATAAATGACTGTGGGTAGTATGAACTACAAAACTTGTGAACTTTCTCTCTGTTATTATTGGCCCTAATTCTGCAAAGACTGAAAGATGTGTATTCTCCAGGTTCAAATGGAGTTTATGAAGATGCTATTGATCACTCTATTATATATGAATCTAAAGACAAAAGGGTGCTTAATTTTGAAAAAACTCCACATTTCAGTACTAATGTAATAATGAGAAGGGGTTACATCAAAAAAAATATAATACAGGCACATTTACAGCTATGACCTGTACTAAATTCTACAGCACATACTAGAACTTTGATCTTCACTAGAAAGTGCCTGTTCAACAACCTACATTTTTCACTTAAATAATGTTTTATTTTTTTGTTTAATAAATGAAAGCAATAATCCAAATTTAAAATGAGCTGTAAAAGAATAATAACTATTTTTAAGCAACTAGGGATGTAAAGAATTTTGGTAAGTATAAGCCTATTTAAATAATTTATTTTTTTTTTTTTAAGAAAAGCTGTCTTTAATCATACTTCTAATGGAATAAGAATGTAACTAAATTTCTTTACAAGCAAAAATTCACAGTTTTGGATACCGTCTCTCAAGAGATTTACACCTTTACTATGTAGGTATTCTCAACTTTAAATATGCTGGGTATTTTATTCTGCTTACACTTATTTTTTGAATTCAGGGTACCGTAAATGAAACAACAGGAAACAAAGAAAAGCCTTGCATATATAGCCTTGAAATCCAGTACCAAAGTAAAAAATATTAAAAACAGCAACAAATTTTTAATTCTACAGGGAACAGAGTAGTAAGTGAAATATTTCAGCAGTAGAAAAGGGTTATTTTTACTTGAAATAAATTATGAACCAATGGGCAAGAAACAAAACAGTGTCAGAAAAGCCAGTCAAAGGAGGTACATTAAAGGGGACTGACCAAAGTGCTACAAAGCCATGCAGTGTTGCTGTGTGGCCAAACAAATAATCCTGAATATTTGGCATACATAACCACAAAAAGTGCCAACCTGGACAGACGAAGCTAATAACATGATGAAAGAAAAGGCTGATTACCTCCCCCTGTCTCCTGTGGTCTTGTTTTGTCACAGAAGTGGCAGGGGTATTATAAGGGACATTGATTCAGTTCCTATATTTAAAAAAAAACAACCCAAAATTGTAGTGTTCCTTCTACACCACCAAGGCCTGGAAGAAAACAGGTCTCCAGATATTTGAAGGATTGGGCTTTTTTAGCCCTAAGTCTCTTTCTTAGAAGTGTTTTGCTGTTACTGACATGCCAGTCACTAGCTCATTTCAGGAAAAAGAAAAGGGGGCATGTACATGACTCTGCTTGTTTTTCTTAATATTTTCTATTTTTTTTTAATTACTTCATGTCCACAGCAGTTAGTAGAAATACAACTAATAATAATGCTGTTTGCTGTGATTAGAGTGAAATGTAATTGTACTAATTTAATGTTGCTTCCTACAGAGAGTTTTCATATTTTTTATTTAACAGAAACATCAATGCTAAACTACTTTAGCCCTTTTTATACTGCAGAAAAATCACTGCATGTGAACATCAGTTCTCCGTTCTAAAAACACTAGATACAAACCCTTGCAAGGGAAACAAAGGCAGAAATTTAGTCTAGACTATGTTCTGTGATTATCTGGAAGATAGAGTAATGTACATTTTGGCTTGAAATAATAAACTGATTGGAAATGAAGGACTAGAACAGCTGATGATAAGGAGGGTCATTGGCATGACTGTCAAATAACTTGTGTTCTGCATAAGCATTAAGGGCACTTTAGCTAATGCACATTGTTACAGTGAGTAAATGAAATCAGAAATTAAACATCTCCGAAGTAAAATTTGGAGTCAGACAATACTCACATGACTAATTTGTACATATATATATGTAAGTATTTAAACTGTTATGAAAATTACGGACACAAAACATTTGGTGACAGGGCCAAGCAATGCTCACTTTCACCCTGCCAATGGATGCACCAGTAAATGCTCAGCACTAAAAAGCAGCAGCTGCCTCCTCTTGTGACAATGCACTGGCAGATCCTCTGCTGGTTTGGGCTGATGCTAAACCAGCAATTTTGCAGTCTGCATCTCTTATCCCTTCATGCCCAACATCCAAGTTCTTTTTGGGGTATCAAACAAGATCCTTATGTGGCATCAATCGAGATCTGAACCGAGCTGATTAAGCTCCAACAATGTAAGACCTTGATAAAGACAGAAGAGTAGAAATAGAGCTGGGAATGGTCACAATTAAAAAAAAAATTAGTCACAAGCACTGATGAAACACTGGAAGAGGAAGCACAGCCCACTTCCACCTCCTTACTTAGAGACTACCTTCCTTTCGGAACTTTGCGTAAAGGAAGATGGGTCAACTGCTTTGAAGAAAAGTCAGTATATGTGAACCACATCCTTCAAGAAACCTGCCTATACAGTGATATTAACACAGGTTCCCGACAGATTTATGGGACCATATTTAAAACTAATGTCTTTGTGAAATTACCTGTTTTCCTAAATGTTTAGAAGATGATACTTAGACAAGCTTAAGAAACTTGTGTTCTCCTATCACGCTTCAGGTGCACCTCATACAGCCTTGAAATTGGGACAGAAATGCAAATTTTAGTTTTTATCATTTTAGGACTTCAAAATGCTATGCCTTTATATTCTAAAATATGAGGGAAGTGACAGAAGTAGTAAATTTTAAGTAGATTTTAGATTTCTTTCGTTAAAAAAATATTTTCTGATTTTGTAATCAATGCTGTACTTCCATTTCTATGTATATGATAATGAAATGATCAGAATACTATCTGGAAATGATTTACTTAACTTTCTAATGTATTTGCTGATTTATTTCAGTACATAAATGTAAAACACTGCCTTTAAAAAAAAATAAAAAATAAAAAATAAAGCAATCCAGAAATATACCAATCATCAAACAGCCAAAAAACAAGCAAGCTTCAGAAAGGCCTTACTTAGAATTAGCAAAACAGCATCATCCAGATACATATAATCTGGTTCCCAACAAGCCAGCTCTAAGTTTGAAAGATAGAAGCCACTCAAGTGAGAGCTAGAGCCTACATGCACATATACTGGAGAATGTGAAATACACATCTGGAGTTCAGAACTGCTACCAATTTATTCCAGCATGTGAGGAGGAAAGCTGGGCAGAGTCGACCAAGGGTCTCTTTCTTTCCCAGGATGGACGAAGGGGCAAAATGCGATGCCAAGCCCTGCAAAAGTTTGTTGGGAACATATTTGCTGTCCCACTGGATGTCCTGCCCAGCAGCATAAACTGGCTCTGCCACAGCCCAGCATGGACACCACTGCCTTGTCTCCAGCTTTGGAGCTACTGTCTCTGGGCTGCACTGCCAATGAATCAGCTAGTTCATGACATGTTTTCCATACCCACACATATTTCCCCCTTATTCCTGTTTTTCTGGAACACAGCAGTGTGCATTAAAACTAAGGAATGCAACTCTTCTTTGAACATTTGTGTTTCTAGCTCTTCATCTACAAAAAAACTCAAGCAGGCAATAAACTTTTCTCCCTCAGTGCCATTATTCGTAATGGTAATCTTTTAAAGAAATTGTCTGCTGCTGCTGAAGTCGCAATAACGGTCTCATTTGCAGCAAGGCAGTCATATTCAAACATAAAATGCAGTAGAATGCAACCTCTTGAGACAGTACTATATAAAGTTACTAATAAAACCCCCAACTCTTTTTCCGTTAAAAGTACAGTGACTTTCCACTCAATTCAATGCAATTTGGATTTGGTCTAACTTATTCATGTGCCCTGGGAGAAGCCTTGTAATTCTACCCTGGGTCTTCTTTCTGTTGGGCATTAACTGGTTTTGCACTCTATTCATCTCAAAAGACAATATAATCAGGATGAGAATAAGTAACTATAGAAAGCTGTATAGTTTTGAATCTTTACTTGATTTACTTGTCTTGGCCAGGATAAAATAAATGAAAACATCTACGTAAGTTTGGCAGTTGATGGCTTATAGAGGATACCAAAGGGCAAGAAAGCACCAAGCAACTGAGGCAGTGTTCCAAACAAAACTGAAGATACTGAAGGTTCCCACACCTTGGACTTCATGCAAAAGAATAAAGGCAGGCATGTGGTATCTACTTAGAGCAGACACAATGCACAACCTCCTAAAAGAACTAAATCAGTAGGTAACTTTTTTTTTTAAACCTTGGAAACTCATAAATTCTCCTGCGTGAAGCTTCTCTGCTGACACCAGGGACAACCTGCTGGATCCTCTCTGACTGCAGATGGTAAATTTATTCACAAGTTAGAGAAAAAAAGTTTCAGGATCTTTGTCAACCAACACAAGGATTTTCCACAATGCAAAACAAAAGGGAAGATGGTCTAGCCAAAAAACATGGGGCACAGAGTTACCACAAAAATCTTGGCTATAAGGGGTAGCCAACAACTGAATAACTAAGAAACTCTGCATCAGCACACACGAATATTGCCAGGGGACACCGGATGCATCTATATTAGCAATTTATTGCACTGAAGGCATTCATTTTATAATACAAAGTTTGTGTTGCAACTATATTTGGTGTCACGCAATTTGTTCTCCTGGTAAAACTCATTTTGAAGCCACACAGATTTCATCCAGCACACTCCTTTATCATACCAAGGCCATCCCACTCAGCCTCTCTACCCTCTCATGTTGTTCTCCAGCTGTAGCATATTCTCTTCATGCAATCCAGCAATCCCTCGAGGCCACCAGATCAGCCCCTGTCCCTTGCTCAGCCAGAGCTCCCTTCCATGATTCTCATCCTATCTCAGTCCTGTCCCCCCCTCTGGTTTAGCCATGCAGAAAAATAACCTTTTTTTTCACTTACCACTTAACTAATAAAGCCTCTCACCCACCTGCCCAATTCCTATCCATTCTGAAGTTTAATCCTCAATGTTTAATTCATAGTGATGTGCTAACTGATTGTAACAGGATGCTCACTAGAAAACATGACAGGCAAATTCCTTGATCTCAGTTGTACTCTGGTTTGACCTGTTCAACTCAGAGTAGCAATTTCAAGGAAGGTCCCTTCTTTAGGGAGGCAAACATCCAGTACATACGTAATCTTTTGGAAATGTAGCTGCTAAAAAAATCTAATAAAACTTGACCAAGAATGTGTGAAATGCAATTTTTCAAATGTTTATAACTTTGCCAAATGTGGGTGGACTTTTACAGGCATAGTAAAAACGCGTATCCATGCTATAAACTTTAAATCCCTCCACTACACAAAGAAAACCTAGATGTTCAGAGAGAAAATGTACCAAGACTTTTAATGTCAGCAAATCAAACTAATACTGCAAGATGTTCACAGAAAGCTTGGCAGTTCCATCCAAACAGTAAACTTACAACCTAAGAGTTTCAAGTACTAATACAAAAATAAGCCCAAGCCCCATAGAATAAAAAACTTTTGCAATTCTCAGCCATAAACTTGAAAATTCTCTCTTCAAGGAACTGCAAAAGGCTTTGAATTATTTTTACACTCGAAGAAGTAAAATTAAAATGCATTTTAATGACAGACCTCATTAGCTTCACCACACCATCTGGTTGGTACCTTGCAAATTATATGACTGACTTAAAGAAAGGCCTGGGAATTTATCTTCTCTTTTTCACCTGTTAGTGCACACTACTTTCACATTGTCAAGTTCTTTCCCACCATCATGGGAACTTGCATCTTACCACTTTTACATTACACTTGAAGTTTCCCAGTAGATATTTCCTTCATAAAGCTGAGGCTTTAATTAAGCAACACATATTCATAACAACTGACACAAAACATAAAAGCAGTTGGCTTCATACTGTTTTATGACGATGCTCTGGTGGGCCAAAAACTATGTAACTTGAAGGCACTTATTTACCCCCAGATGCTAAAATGTGGAGACTGAATGAAAACCGTAGAACAATTACAAAATAATAAAGCCCTTAGGATAGACTACAATACTTTCATGTTTTACAATGCATTGGACATTGAAGAAAGGTGCTTAAAGTTATCTATGCCATGGATCATGTGGGGAATCTTAGTTCAGCGGAACAAAGGAAACTTAAGAAAGAGTGCAGCCAGAGCACCGCATGGATACTGTGGCATCAAGTAACTACAAAATTATACAGTACCTAATAAAAACTAAAGAAGAAGAAATTAAAGAAGAGTCACAGATATTTCATGAGATAGGCAAGACCGCCACACTGAGGTATAACTTCAGCATTTCTTTCTTAAATACAAGTATTTCATACAAGTCCTACAATGAGAGCACAAATGGGTTTTCTGCAAGTCCTCTGATCTCTCCTTTGGACAACACACAAAGGCTCTGTGCCCTCCTTGTCAGGATAACCCCATAGACAACTACTATGCTAATATTTCTTTAAGTTGTCCCTGTTGTAAAGCCTATTGCTACTTATTGATGAATCCCATTGCAGGTCATCGTTTCAAGAGCAAACAGGCTCTAGAATAGGAGTGGAGTCCTTTAAAACACCAAGACTTGGTGTAGAAGTAAAAAAGTCATTGCTACTTAATAGTCCCATTAATAAAAAAGTGTCTACAATAAAGGATGACTCCTTATATGAAATCCATCTCTCCAGCATAAGTGGTGCTGTGCAGCACAATCCCTGGACCAAAAGAACAAGTCCAAGCCCAATAACAGAAGGAGCTGCCATTTGAACAATATTGCAGATACACCGTGTGAAAAATGGGCCCAATGTGTAAATAAGATTGACTGTCTTGTTGGTTTTGTTTTCCAATTAGGTAATCCCAATTATTTATACTTTTCTATTAATTTCAAGATATATTACTGAGCAAACTGCTTGCACAGATGCAAAGCAAGCCTGTAACTTCGCAAGCAACAGGCATCCTTCCTGAGCCTCACTCCTCACTTCCTATAAGAGGAACCACCAAAATCCAAATCATTCCATTTCTCATATATGCAGCTCCTATAAAAGCCCATAGGCCATTTGATTGCAATTTTTTTTACTATTGAGAGTATAAATTCTATCTTGGTCATTACTGTACTTCCAAAGGACCCCCTGGGTTGAAATCTCATTTTTTCCTTAAAAAAAACCAAAACCAAACCAAACAAAAAAGGTGGAGTTTATTCCAAGCTTGTAAAATATATTTATGTGATCTTCAGTACTGCCAGGTCTTAAAAATGCTTCAGGGGAAAAAAAAAAGACATGCAAGATTTATGGAAATAACCTGGACCAGCTCAGGCCTTGAGAAAATGCAGACTAACATTAAGTTAAATATATGCCAATCTTAGGAAAGAGACCAGTGAGAATAATTGTTAGTAACCCGAACTGAAAAGGTTTAACTGAGTTTTGACGGCAAAAGATTTGTTATGATCAATTATAGTGAAAATTGGAGGTATTTATGTTGAGGTTTATAATTTTAACAGCAGCAGCTAGAAGGGAGCAATTAGTTAAGTAGGGGTAAAGTCATGGCAAATGCTCTCTCTAGTGCTGTCTTTTGTACAGTGTTGTACAATAACAATTTTAATGCACAAATCCAACTTCTCTGTTTATGAATTAAAGTCCTGTCTTTGCCAGTCTTGCACTCCATGTGCTGCTAATCTTATATTCACTGCTACTGAGCACAGTCTGCATTAGACGATATCTGGCTGCATTCCTAGTACATTGTACCAATAAATATTAACTCCTCCACTCCTCTAACTCCCACAAAATAACTCTGCATGAATTGTTTATATATGTTTATGGCTAGCATTTATGAGAAATTAGGCTTTATTCTATAAAGTTCTGATATCAGACTAGAAAACTAAGACAAAGTAGCATTCTGCCAGTTAGCGCAACCAGTTAATTTGATTTAGAGAGAATTCTTGGCATATTTTTTTCGTCAAAAGCTACAAGATTACTGTTTTGAGTAAGTATATTTTCTGGCATTAACTGTTTTGTCATATCATAGAATTACAGAATGGGTTAGGTTGGAAATGACCTGAAAGACCATGTAGTTCCAACACCTCTGCCACTGGCAAGGACATCTTCCACTAGACCAGGTTGCTCCAAGCCCCATTAAACCTGTCCTTGAACACTTCCAGGGGCATCAACAACTTCTCTGGGCAACCTGCTCCAGCACCTCACCACCCTCACAGTAAAGAATTTCTTCCTAACATTTAATCTAAACCTACCCCCTTTCAGTTCAAAGCCATTACCCCATGTTCTATGGCTCCATGCCCTTGTAAAAAGTTCTCTCCAGCTCTCTTGTAGGTCTCCTTAAGTACTGTATGGCTGCTGTAAGGTCTCTCCGGAGCCTTCTCTTCTCCAGGATTAACAACTCCAACTCTCTCAGCCTGTCCTCACAGGACGAGTGCTCCAATCCTCTGATCATCTTCATGGACTCTTCTGGACTCGCTCCGACAGGTTCATGTCCTTCTTACGTTGGGGTTCCCAGCACTGGATGCAGCACTCCAGGTGGGGACTCACCAGAGGGGAGCAGAGGGACAGAACCACCTCCCTCAGCCTTCTTTCTGATCACAGTGCTTTTGATGCAGCCCAGGTGGCTTTCTGGGCTGCAAGTGCCAACAAAAATGTTAACACCAGTCCCATTCCCAATGCCTGAGGGACACCACTCAACGTGCTTGATTACCTCTAGTTACAGAGCTATACTGTTAGATAACAAAATAAGCAAACCTTAACCTTCCACTGTCTACAAGATGACCTTTTCTCCCTTTAACAGTTTGGGGTTTCTTTGTAGGCTAGATTTCCCTCAGAGAACTTCTATACAGGTTGTCACTTGAAGTAAATCCTTTGTCTGATCTGAAACAGATTTCAAACAATTTAAAAAATTACAAAGCCTTTTAGTGGCAGTCCCAGTGGGGCAAAGCAAGAAGTTTCACCTGAGAAATCAAATGCCAGTCAAGCCTACAAGAACAGCAACTGGTACTTTGTAAGGACACAAAGACAATGAGATCATAATTCCAAGGGAATTTTATTGATCAAACCATTCTAAGAGAACCACTTGCCACGATTAGCAGGGTCATCCATCAGAAAGGGACTGTTTGGCTAACTCTTTATCCCTATTCTCTACTTAAACTACTTAGAGTAAGATGTACAACAGCTATTCAGATCAGGTAATAATAAAAAGACGAAGGTACAAAAAAGAGAAAAATCCACAAAAGCATCAACAAAAAAATTATGTGGCCTAAAGCATATTCACAATCATGCTATTTAACAGCACCATTAGACAGCAGTTGATAATTCTGGGCAACTGTGCCCTGAAGAAGCAAAAGTTAATAGTGTAATTAATTTTACTTAAACTAGCATACTGTAAGGTTCATCCATGGTCTTGAAAACAGTAAAAATACTATGAATTGCATTGATAAGTAAAAAAGAAATGCCATTCACTTACTGTGAGTCATTTAAGCAACTTGGTTTCCTTTTAGCAGCAAAAGATTAATCTTTTTCAGCTCTAGAAAGCTAAAATTCAGGTATCTAAATCAAAGCTGGTCTCTCTGAGTTCATCTACTCATTGGTGGAGAGAATTAGGCACTTCTAAAAGGTTATCTATCAGATTTATCTTAACTTCTCACATTAGCATCTCCGGGGGTGAAAGGTGGAAAAAAGACAGCCAAAACAGGTTGAACAGGGAGGGATCTATTTCAGTTAGTACAGAGAGAGATAGAGGTGCACCTTTAACATTAATTAGAAAGTCTCAGGCATTCTTTTCTATACTCAGGTTTCATATATCAGCACCAGATATTCAACAGTCTCCATTCAAGGAAGTCCAGGAATCATCAATTTGTTTTGAACCTGTAGCTAGTTGCCCCAGTTTTATCCAACAATTTCTCAGAGCATTATACCACAGCTAACTTCAAACATAATAATTTCCTCATTTCAAAGGACCCAAATCCCTCTTTTACAGGCATTGACTAAATGCTGTGGTATAGAGAAGTCTGGTCCAGGAACTCCCTCAGTTGCAAGTGCTCCTACAGAGCAGGCATACTTTGTGAACTGCTGGCCCAAGAAGGCAGCAAGCCTTGAGTCTGTGGTCATCTGCATAGGAGACTTGGGTGAAAACAGGAAGGCTGGGTTTGCAGCCTCCTCAAGGACTGTTTCACACACTGGTAAGCAAAAATCAGAAGTTGGAAATATAACTGGACTCTAAGACTCCCCAGTCACAGGTGAACAACCTGTGTGCTATCTTAACTGCTCCTTTTCTGATTCACTTTGATTTTTTCACAATTTTATGACAAATTAATCCTGTCAAACAAGACATGGTAGAAGTGTTCCTACACCTTTCTTCCTTCTTAACCCACTCTCTACTTTACAAACAATCAAGCACGTATTTGAATCTCTTCCACCTGAAACATGAGTACTGAAAAAGTGTTCAAATCCCTGATTGTGGAAAGGAGAGGTAAGAGGATCACCTATTCCTTCAGCTCTAAAACAAACTGGTAGTCTCTAAATAACCTTCAGGGGAAACCAACCTAATGGAGATTTCTAAGAGCCTTTGTTGGACAAAGCCTGTCAGATGAGTTCCTCAGGACTCATGACCAGTTCTAATGGAAAATGTGAATAGCAATTCACCTGTGAATAGCAACGAAAGAAGCCTGGAAAGTAAGAATTTCGTAGTTATGTTTCTGTAACTGTCACATCCCCACATAAGTATCTTAACATATTATTCATGTAGCCATAAAGATATTTACCATAAAAATATAACAAAAATTATATTTACAAATAAAAACTGAACTCCAGTTGATAGTGCTGCAGAACATTTTTGCAAAACAAAAAAGTTATGGCAAGACTTTTTATTATTTTAATAAAAAATGGCCTGTTTTCCTTGAAAATAACTGTAGACTGTTCTTCACTGAATCAGATAGGCAAGACTTAGAAAATTTGTGCCAGAGAGTAAAGTTCAGGACACTAGTTGTGAAGACACCAAGCTCATAGGTATCTCAGTACTTTCCAGCATCTCAGAAATCAAATACCTGGTAAGCACGAGGCTGCAAGGTTACATCAAAATTTTGGGTGCTGAGCCAGTCAATTCAAAAAAAATCTTTACCAAGCCAGGACTAGAAGAGTGTTCCTCTTCCTTTCCTTAGTTCACAGATTTCAATAGTGATCCATCTACAGTGAGATTTCACATGAAGAAAGGCTCCCAGAAGCACAGCACAAAAGTTTTCCAGGTTGATTTAGAACTCAGAGTAGATTAACACTGAGCCAAGGAGTTCCTTCCCTTTCCTCTATCACCTCCTGCTGTACCTGTGTACTCCATTTCACAGTACCAGTGATTCACACCAACATCTAGGACTGAGTATTGTGCCATTATCAAGAAGAGGAAATAATGTGACCTAAGTTAGATTTGTATGCATGTGTAGCTCCCAGTACCTTATAGGTTAGCCAACAAATGCAAAATTCAGAATTTATTTTGTGCTAATTTTTTTGAATTAACAAATGTCACAGATGCACCATGTGCCACAAGCCTTTAAGAAGGCCTGCACCATGAGTGACTAATGCCAAAAGGACATGACACTAAATATCAGGTCTCTGGAATATTATGAAGATAAATTTTAGAAGAACAAAGCAAATCAAATGCCCATTTAAAAAGAGGTAAATTTCAATTAACGTGTTTCCATATTCTTCTGTTTGCTTCCATCATAACAATTACTTTTTAAGCATTTTGAAGGCTCAGTGACAGCCCCAGCTTTACTACCATGTCAGTTTGGGACTTGATCCAAAGGCAGCTTTGAGGAGAATCCTTTCCAAGTGCATTGGAAGCATTTGTCTTGGTGAAACAGGCTTTCTTCTCCACAGACTCCCAAAGAATCACACTTTTGATCATGAAAATTCTCTTACTAAAAAAGTACTATGATACTTGTAAGATGACAGACATATACATACCAATCCTCCATGAAATGTTGACTGGCTACAAATCCTCCTAGGCTTTCCAGAACTTCAGAATCACATAAATTCCAACTCACAGATTCTAGTTTTGTGCATTACCATTGGGTGGCTAAGAAAGCAATAAGTGAAAGCAACAGCAGAAGTGAAAGGGAATACGACTCCAAAATAAAAAGAAGGAAAAAAAACCCAACACCCAAAACCATTGGCTCAAAAAATCTGTTCAACCAGCATGAGCAGAGACAACCTTGGAGAGCTGACAGGTTGCAAAGCAGATTGCTGGCACTGTGTTTTGACTTGCCAGAGGACAGAAATGACAACTAGAACACAACAGTCGCCCTGCAAATATTGCAAGCAAGGGTAAGTGACTTGAAAACAGACTTTAACAAGTCTCAAGGTGTAGTCGAGTCAGGCAGCAAGGCAGGGATATGTTCAATATATTTTGAAGCCTCAATCCTGTCAAAATAACTTTATTTTACTTTAAAAAGGCATAAAGAAAGCCTCCCCCAGATACTCACAGAAAGGTGGGCTTGTCTGTAAGAAGATGGTTGTCTACATGTCAGTCTGACAGAGTAGTAATTTGAAAGTTTCAGTCATAATGGACTTAATTTCACTCTCTCTATTCCACTTCATGAACAGTGCTTCCTCTTTACCTTTATTTACCAAAAGGGCACAATGTTTAAAATTAAAAAATCACCCGACACTTTAGCCAGTCACGACAACAAAATAAAGCAGCTGGAATTAAGCTGTTGCAGAATGCACACATCATCTTAATAACATGTTCTTAACATGTTAGGATCTCATTTAAAAACCATTTTAATGAACAGAAGTAAAAAATTCATTATGTCCACTTAACAAACCCACACATGTACATCAGCTGTGAGAGTGTCCAAGCTGTCATGTTACTGCACTTTGAACTGGGGAAGTGCAATGGTTTCAAAGCACGTTTATTCATTAAAGTACATATGTGGTAAGTACATGGAATGGGAAGAGAACTGGGGAACTCTGTACTTCCAAAGGGAGCTTTATGACAGTAAAAGCTACAATGACTTCATCATCCATAGGCTCTCTTACCACAGTGAATCTAAAGCCATAGTCTGGGCTCCTAAGTCTGCTCCCAGTTTGCTCTTCAAGCCTCAAGTTCTAGTCTTTGTGCTGCTCAGACAACTACTTTAGCTGCAGTAGAACTACCAAAGGGATATTATCATCTTGAAGAGGATTCCCTCCATCCTATTACAGTCTAAAATATTCATATATTTAGATAAGCTTTTTAATCGGGATTTCTTATACTCATGCCAAAACCACAAAGTAAAAGCTTGTATGTCATCTCATTGCAGTGTTAAGTGTTTAAGGTTGTTCCCAGGATGAAATGAAAGACAAATTTTACTACTATTCTATAATATTTTAATTTTCCAATGGTGAATAAAGCCAAATTTATAAAGGGTGGGGAAAAAAATCCAGTGGATAGATAGTGAAAGACATAAGTAAATGACATTAATGAAAATTCTACAAGGCCTTAAACTCATACACAAGTGTGTGGCAATAATATATTTTATTATTCTAGTTTATGCACATACATTTATGTACTCCTTATCACCTGAATCTGTGAAATATTTACCTCCAAGTTAAAGTCGCAGGACTACAGTGTTTTCACAAAAGAATCAAACACCACTTTACAATATTCCCCTCCCAGGTAAATCAAATAGTTGAAGTTCAGTGAACACATTTTTGAGAGCTCTCAAATAAAAGCAGATCTTCTGTCAAATACTCAAAGGCAACATGGAAAGCAAATCAGGATAGGATATAAGTACAGACAGATACAATAAAAGCAACAACAGATAATGCTATCTCTACCAATTGCCAACAATGATAAAGCACAAGTTAGGTGGGAATCCTTTGCCAGACCCAAATATTAAGACTCATAAAAGGAACAGTAATGTCTCAGGGGGAAAATCATGATTACACATGCATATTTCAGGAAATAAAAAAAAAAAAAAAAGGAAAGAGAAAAACAAGCAACACAAAGTGTCCTCAGAAAAGAAGCAGCATCCCCAGTAACAAACAAATTGTCTCTCAGTGGACACAATGTACTAATACTAAGTAATACTAATAGTAGCAATATCACAGCTGATCTTATCAAAGTGCTGACAAGGGAACACAGTCCCAAATTTCTACTGTAGAAAAGATCTACTTGAGTATTGTGAACATTGTGACTCTCCTGACCTCAGAGGGAAATCTGTGGCCAACTAAAGGAGAAAAAAAATCTGGTTTTTCTATTCACACCTTGTCTGGCAAGGTAAATGCTTCCAATAATGGTGAAGACTGCATTAAAAGTGGAACAAACTTGATGTGAAAGGACAGTTTTGTAAGAGAAGTATTAATGAGAGAGACTGATGTGGGGTACAGCACATCCTAGAGCAGTGATGACAGCACCATGGAAGGCAATGCTTAGCCACACTACACAGAGAATATTTCCTTAAACATAAAAAGTCCTCGGAGAAATAAAAGAACCAACTGGCTTCTCAAACAGAGACACTTATTATTTTTTGGACAATAATGCATAAAAATATTACAGAGAGCTAAGTATAATTTCTATTATTAAAGTATATCTATGGAGAACAGCTGAAGCACTTTACATGGGATAGGGCAGCTCCACACATGAAAGCAAGTCCAACCAAGAAATGTGACAATTTAAGTCTAAAGACAGTGGATGACAAGTATAAATCATGTCTAGATTATTTTGAGTAAAGATAAGAGAGACTGATTTGATAATATGATCTGTGAAAGCTTTCTATATTAGAGTCTACTACTGATCAGTTTTAGAGATTTCCTCTGAGTGTGCATTACAGGTCTGATGAGTCTATCTGTTTTTTTCCGAGGGTTAATCTGTCATTTACATAGATAATTAAGGGATTTTAAATGGTAATTTTATTGACCTAATTACTAATAAAAGTCTTAGTGCTGCAGATATACGTGGCACTTTATAAACAACAAAAGATGTTTTCCAGTCTAATGGTACTGAAAGAGATAAATATATTTAGAAGACGTTTTAAAAGTTGAATTATTTGTTAGATATGTAGCAATGCTTGTGCAGAAGACTCAGTCAGTCGTTCCCAGTTATTAGATCATTGCTTCAGTACAAAATCTGCAAAGACTGAAAAGCCTCTAGCAGCCATTTTATGTTGAATACATGTAGTCTATTTTCTTAATATTTTTATAAACTTTCTGTTGTGGGGAAAAATAGTTTAAAGAATTTATTTGAACTGATTTGTGTGCAGAATAACCTAATTACTTCTGTAGCATGAATTCCATGCCTATTTCATTTATTGTTTGCATCTCTCTTTTCCAGTTCTTTATTTAAATTATCATGAACAAGTTTGTTATTCCTAAAGGACTGGAGTAAATTCAGTTTGACGTATTCTACAGAAGCTTTTTATTTATCCTTAAAGTTTTATTTGCTGTAGTGTTATGAGCACTACACAATAGTGTTGTTTGTCATTTGGCAGAACTTAAAACAGAATAATAAGATGTTATATTGCTGCTAAGGAACACTATTATTTACTTTTTCATAATTACAATAATATATGATAGGCATAGTCAATGAATACAAAAAAACTGAAACATAACAACAAGATGAATTACAGTGACATAGCAGAAATTTAATTAAAAATTGTTACCCCTAACCAGCACATTCTATATAAAAGTAAAAATAAATTAAATTAAAAATAGTGAGTTTGACCTGGTTACTGAAGTTTTCAGATTCACAAGAATCTGCAGTTATCCTGAAAATACACAATGTAAGAAAGTCCATGAGATTATTCCAATTTACTTATGTCTCCAGGGAAAATATGTTTCTAGAATAGAATAGCTTCATTTTAAATCAATATTTCAGAGTCAACAACTAGACTATGTTACACATTCATACATAAGCACTGAGATGCAAGAAAGTTTTGTACTTCCTTGAAAATTTTAAATGGCACTTTCTGGCTTATAAACTATTCACAGTAGAAATATCCCAGTTGAATGCTCAGTGATCAAACATTCAATTTCTGTATGTCAGATGCATACACCAATTCACGTTATATACAGCAGCAATTCCTGGGAGTCATTTAGTTCCTGGAAGAGGATAGTTCTGGCATAGGAGGACTTACAAGCCTATTTGATTCAAGGACTGCAGAGACAGCACAGGAAGAAGACAGGTTTAAGGAAGAAGACCAGGAACTAGTTAATATTTGCCTCCTTCTGAATGTATGTTTTGCTTTGTATCGAAAAATAATTAACAATCAAGAGTCAAGGTTAAAAATAAAGTGCTTACAAAACATTTTAAAAATTTTCATCATTTTTCATATCTGTTTAAGAAGCTTACATCATTGATTTGGAGCTCTATTTCCAATTTAAAAACCTTATCAAGCACTGCATATCAAAAGATGAAGAATGAAGAAGCAGTAAAGCAGTACCAAGAGATGCAACTGTGGCTTGAGAAAAACTAAAAGCTCCAATTGTGGCAAAACAAAGTTTCAAACATTAGAGTTTGCCACATGATATTTGAGATGCTGGAGTTTATCCTACTCTTCAAGTACTGATGTATTTTGGGGAGAAAATAAATCGTATTTCTTACCATAAGTTTCTCAGCCAAGGAGTATTATATACTCAACAAGAACACCAATAATTTATGAGATATGCCCAAGAATACACTCTATTCTTTATGAGATGTTACACAACCACAGATTTAAGGGTGAACAGGTACTTTACTGAACAGGTTTTGCAAGAAGACCAGTGCAATTAAGATATTTTCTTCTTGTTGCATACTAATGTCCTTAGGCCTCAGGAGTATCAGGAGACTTTCAGTACAGCTCCTGCTCTGCAAAACTTTTAGTCCATCTGAACTAAGATGGGTAAGAACATTTAAGGACAGTGAATAGAGAAAAAACTTCACTGTTCCTCAAGCACAACAGATTTTTTAGCACACATTACACAAAAATGCCATGAAAAAGAGATGGATTTCACCCAGTCTGTTATGTACCACAATAACACAACTGGCTTTGCCATCTGTAAGCAAAAATTGCATGTAATTAAAAGTGCAGTGCCTCAAAGAATGAAAAAGAGAAAAAGGTGAAAAAAAGGAAAGAAAAATCTGTGCCACTGACACTAGGTCTCAGCAAAAAGGGAACTACTACAGTCTAGAATCATTCCAGGAGCCTGATTCCCCCAGCCTTCTCCTCAGTGAGGAGAATCCCTTTTGACTCAGAGTTCTAGTATGGAGAGATGGGTATATGAATGGGTGAAGGAGTCTGTGTACAGTAAATCAAGCTGTCAGGCAGTATCAAAGCACATACTTAAGAATTCATGGACTTTTCATGATTGGCATTATATAACACAGTCTACAGTTCAACTCCTCAAGTGGCTCAAATCTGACTTGAGTTTTAAATACCTGTAGTTTTCTAGCCCATCCTTCAACACACAAAATAACGACTTAAGGTCTTTTTTTTTCACATTAAAAGGTCTATTACAAAAATGAGTAGCAGTAGGCTTATACAAAAGAAAGTGTAAGAAGACACCAT
Source organism: Manacus candei (assembly GCF_025592945.1). Classification (NCBI taxonomy): domain Eukaryota; kingdom Metazoa; phylum Chordata; class Aves; order Passeriformes; family Pipridae; genus Manacus; species Manacus candei. The sequence continues at coordinate 49,957 of NW_026138111.1, read as the reverse complement.
GCTTTGTGTCTTTGAAGTGCTTTTCATTGTATTCCAGTTCTTCCAATACAGGCTGAACACATGGAAAGTACCTTAAAGTCATGACACCTATTTAAACTTTTCTTAGGAACCCGAGTTAGGGGCAGGGTTTGAACATTATGAATTCATAATCACATTTGTCTCCAAGCCGATGGTAGCACTTCCACACGAGCACAGTACCAAAAGGTACTTATACCTTCTGCTGCTTCCCCACCACAGACCAGACCACATACCAAAGCCCTCTCTGAATGTTCTCCTGCCACTAAGAGCACCTCCAAGATGCACACACTTTACATGATTAAGAATCCAATTTACTTATTGGAGGAGCGGCAGAGATTGGTCTATTTCTCTTTCCTGTCCTATGACAACTGCTGCAACTCAACAGAGAGAGAGGCATTTCCCTGGCTGTGATCCATCAAGGAATGATGAGGGGGATCAGGACCACTCCCACAGAGTTATCTGGTGAAGAAGAGTCCAAACAGTTACGAGTTGACAGGATGAGCACGATGATCTCAGATAAATAATTAAAAAGCAGCTCATGGCAGGTAGGGACAAGAGGAATAGAAGTAGAAACCCTCAGAACAGATTTGTGCCTAAGTGTACCATTCCTGAATGATATCTAATTATAATACATGTAACCTATAAATAAAAGTTATGGTCCTTCAACAAAATTAGTCCTTTACTTGCTTCTGTGACTAGTATCTATAAACATAGTTTCCAGAATGGGATACTCAACAAAGAATTTGATGAACTGCCCCTCTACCCAGGGATCAGGTTCAGTAGAGCCTGCAATATTAATACACACATCTACAGATCAAAATTTCTCATCACTTTTTTTTATTAGGGGAGAAAGTTTCTGCCTCTATTAAAAAAAATTATACCTCAATTATACCTCAATATTAATTTTGTATGCTTTGTTAAAACCAGAAGATTTTACATACTTGTAAGCACATCCTTAAAATAATTAAACTTAGATGTATTCATAATGTGACTAGGAATAATTGACTAATGAACTATTCAAGACTTACTTTCTTCTTATGTTGCTTTGGAGACATATGCAATATAAAAGTCTCCTGACTGCCATGGAAAAAAGAACAAAGCTTTCTCTTCAACAGCGACAGTAAAATAGAAGAGGATATTCACTTCTTGGCTAAACTTTTAAGACGTTTCTGGGGGTTTTTTTGTTTGTTTCAATATTTAGGCTGTTTTTAACTCAGCATCAAAGGCAACTCTTATTACCTTACCCATTTCAGTTAATACTTTCCTAAAGAGCAATGCTGAAACACTCTTGGCAAATTTTTACACACATTTCGACAAATATATATGGGTAACTACTACAGCATTTGATGCTGCACCAGGAGCAACAAGAACATAATTGTGCTGCACTAAGTGCCAGCAATCTCAGTGAATCACAGAATGGCTGGGGTTGGAAGGGGCCTCTGGAGATCACCCAGTCCAACCCCTAGCTAAAGCAGGTTCACCTACAGCAGGTTCCACAGGATTGCAGCTGTGAGTATCTCCAGAGAAGGAAACTCCACAACCACTCTGGGCTGCTTGTTCCACTGCTCTGTCTCCCTCACAGTAAAGAAGTTTTTCCTCATATTTAGATTGAATTTCCTGTGTTTCAGTTGATGCCCATTGACCCTTGTCCTGCCACTGGGCAGCACCGAAAAGAATCTGGCCCCACCCTCTAGACACTCACCCTTAAGATATTTGTATGCATTGATCAGATCCCCTCTCAGCTGTATCTTCTCCAGATTAAAGAGGCCCAGCTCACTCAGCCTTTCCTCATAAGAGAGATGCTCCAGTCCCCTAAACATCTTTGTAGCCCTCCGCTGGACCCTCTCCATCTGGCAGTAGACTAAAACAATAAATAACATTTTTCAATTTGCATGAAATTACATACCTTTCCAAAATATCATGCCTCCTGGCACAAGTTACGCATCTCTTCTCTCCATCCACCCAAAAATACAAGGTAATTGATTCCACATCCTCCAGCCCTGAGTTCTTTGCAGAGCTCCACTGCTCACAAATTAACTCCACCAACAACAGCCCCACAAAACCCACTCCACAGCCTCAGCTCTTTCACAGACATCCCATGAGACTCTTCCCCATATCTGCCCCAGGATGCTCCCTCTTTACCTGGCAAGATTTGGGAGTGCTTTACCTCCCCCAGCTTCAACACAGGGTTCTAGGAGAGATGGAGGGTGAGAAAGACCAGACAGTGATAAAGCTGACAAAGGAATTAGCTGTTTAGCCAAATCCACTAACACTACCTATATCTTTGTGTATACTGACTGAGAGAGGATACCACCTCTGAACCAAAGCTGGAATCCTGATAACCTTCTGCCAGGAAGTGTGATAACAAAAAAGGTCAATCATCAGCCAAGGTGTGGGCTTTACACTCTAATTAAGGTGTTAAGGAAGGTGCAAACTATGTCAATGTTAGCTTTCAGCTATCTCCTGACCTTCCTAGATGTCAAGTTCAGAAGGCCAGCTTAAAATTGGCAATGCCATTTGCACAAATCTGTTTCTATTAATGGGCAAACCAAGGGGAAGTCTCTATTTGAGCATGGAGGTGAACCCATACAGCCCACTTAAATTTCTATATGTTGGTCCACTGTCTGCTTTCCAGAAAAATTTGTTAGGTACTTCCACAGTTAGTCTGCCTGCTAAAATTTAATCAACCAAATAATTTGCAAATTGGTATAGTATTTTATGCTGCCAGACATTTCCCTAGCATCCACTCCTGGAATATCCTGAGCATGCCATCCATGAGCAGTAAAGCTACCCCAAGCACCAGAACTGAGTGATGCACTCTTAAGGGAAAGCATACTGGAGAAGTATGGCTTTAGTCTCTTACTTTAGGCACATAACATCATTGAAAAGGTGGAAATTTAGGTTTTGCTTCTTAGGCTAACTTGAAGTTTTTATACAACAATAATATAATATAAAACACAAAAGTTCCAGGGAATAATAACTATAACCTTAATTCATACAGAAGTGCAAGGCTCTGCATAGTGATTTTAAGATTACTGGCAATTAGCTGTCTTGTCCTTAAAAGCCCCTAGATCCCCATGGTTTGAAAAGCATCCTTATCAAAATGCATAAGGTGGTTGCTGGCATACTACTACCCACTGCCAAAAAAGGTTGGGCAGACTGGGTGTCTAACATTTGTACTGTTTCCCTCTACTTCTAGTGAAGGTGGTTGGCATTAAATCTGAATAAGTCACTCAAGGTGCTGAAAAGCCCCATGCAGTCAAAGGAGAGTAATGAGTATTTAAATGAGGCAGGCTGGATCCTGTACATCTTCTGAAGTTCCTCTGTGGAATACATAGGAGCAAAAACAGGATTATGGTAGACAGACTGAACTGCTCAATGTGGAAGTGGGCACTGACACACCTTGTGAAGTAGCTGGTTATTCAGAATAGCAGACTGGATTCTGAATCACAGTAGGGAATTAACAGGTTTACCAGTGACTCATTTAAAAGAATGAAACTTCAAAATGAAAATAAAGTATAATTATTTTGAATTATCTCTTAAGGTAATCAAGTATCAAAATGTAAAAAATCTGAATACAATGTAACTTACTGTAGTAAAAAATAGCATTCATATCAGATTTGTCAGGCTTTTTTGGCAAGTGAGATATCTAAGATGAAATGATTATACAGAAAAATCAAATCATTGTATCTGCTAACTGATGAAAATCATTCAAACATTGCATAAATTAATCATTATTTTACTGCTGAAGGCGGTTTTTTTTTTATGCATCACTGGAATAGGGTTTTACTGATTAATTGCCAGAGAAGATAGAAAATATTTCTTCCCTGAGATGATCTGGAATAAAATAAAAGTCATTTTATCATGACCTTTACATTAATGAAACTGGAAAAGGTATGCATGTGACAAATAAAAATATTCTTCTGGCCTGGAGAAAAAAATGTCTACAGGAAAAGTTAGATGCTATGATGCCTGAGGTTCAAAAGAAATTTCTCCTCCAAGGCTTGTAGTTGTAAAATTTGCATACTGAGGGAGAGTAACATGTTTTTGAGAAGCATTTGGAAGTGATTGCTGCAAGATATTGTAGGAGATGAATGGTTGAACTGATGCACTGTGGCAGGGGTTGGCAATCTTGGGAGTTGTGAATGAGTGTCAGACAGTTTCAGCCACTGTCCTGTCTCCAAAATACTAAATAGGAGGGAGGTCTGGCTACCAAAAGGTTATGTGTGCCAAGAGAGAGGGGCAGATGAAGAGGACATATTCTGATAGGTAACTGGTGGAAAATCTAATATACTAATGATAAATAAATCAGATTCTTTTTAAGCTACCCAGGTTCTGCCCAGTTACCTGGATATTTTGTCATTCCTGACAGTTTCATTTCCCTCAGGCATTCCAAGACAGATCCAGCTGAGAAAGGAGCAGAACACGGACATGTGTTCCAGTGTCCCTGCAGGTCTGCAGGGGAGACATCCCATGTGCTGGTATGAGAATGGGAACCTGTACAAGGTAGAGAAGGCAAAGTGCCTGTGAAGTCTGACCTCACTAGCAGCATGGACAAGGTGGGTGGGTGGATGAGTCAGACTAACAGGGAACTCTGTGTAAGCTTAACGTAGTAGCTTTCCATCTGCTCTCACATTCACAAGTTTTCCAGGCACCTCACAGAAGACGATGCACTCAGGAGTCTGTGTGCTATAAAATGAATTTTATAAGCATACAAAGCAAGCTATCAGTTTATTCATGAGAATTTCTGTTCCTCCTCTCCCCTTAATTTATGGTTCTGTGCTTTTTTTGGTCCTTTGGGCACAGTTGTTTGGTTCCCTCTGTAGTCAGTTCCTTCAGTTGCTCACCGTTTCTCTGAGGGCACACGCATATCAAACCAGCCTGCCCTGAGCTTTGCTCTGCCACCTGCAGACTGAGCTAGCTGATTTAAAGATAATGCCAAAATCTCTACTGAGAGCAGCCTCCGTAGTACTGATATGAGACTGCTGATGTGTGAGGGGTGGCCTCAAAGCAGCTTCAGGAAGTCCATCATGCGACAGCTGCAGCTCCGCAGATCCCCACAGCACACCGAGCCTTGCAGCCACCTCTAGAGCTTCGAAATCTGCACCCAAAGTCAGTGGCAATTTCACAGCAGTGAGTGAAAGATCACACCCTGGCACAGTGAATGAAAAGTAGGGGAAAAAAGTCTTAAAAAGAAATAGGGAAACTGGCAGGGAGGTTATTAGCAGGTGTAATTTATCCTCCTTTTAACTCTGCTTTTAAAATGGATTAGATTCCCAACTGATGACGTTCCGTTAATCCAAACTGGCAAAATAGACCGCCAGCTGTGGGAAAAGAACTTACAAGTAGAAAACATCTAAAATATTTATAATGATATTTTTGTATTTAAGGACCAACAAAATAGTACGAATAAAATGTAAACAGTATGTGAATCCATTAACATAACACATTCAGCTTTTGCCTAATGCTGCACTAAAATAAGGGTAGTGTATTGCTTTTCTGTCTAAAATTTATAAACCACCATTTTCCTATCATTAAATGAATGAATTTACTCACAGAAGCTACTAAATAATTTTAGCATTTTATTCAGGAATGAGTCAGATCCAGAAAGGGCTTTTCCAAGTCCCTCGTGGGTTGTTCCCTGCCCATGCTGAGAGCTGCCCATTTGACCAGGTAGATGCTCTCTCCCCTGCACTGCACTGGGACCTCGGCTGAACTGGCATTCTCTAGTTCTCTGTAAGACCTGAGCAAGAAAGCTCTTCAGTGTTGGATTTAGTCAATATGAAACATTTCCCATATCACACAGCATCACAAGCTCCTGACGTGAACAAAAGCCACATTGCCAATAGTGCATGAACCAGCAGGCTGCAGGCCAGCGTAGGAGGAGGAGGAATACTCTTGTCCTGTTGTGTAGACAGGGAATCAAGAATTGTGGAGACACAGGAAGCCAAGGCACGGATGAACAGGCTCTACCTGAGAACAGGCTCTACTTGAATATGTGGGGAAATCACCTAGAAGGGGTGGTCTTGATCCATGGTGTCTGGTGTCTGGATAGTTTCTACATTTTCACCAGAGACTAATGTGAACTGCCTGTGGATGCAGAGCTCACCAGTGGAGCCAGGGTTGCAGGGTCAGGCTGCAGGGTCAGTTCAGCCACATTCCAATGTATGCTAGGCTGGGCAGAGAGTGCGTGGGAGTGGGTGCCCACCTGCATCAGCCTGGCATGGGGTAGTTGAAGTTCTCACCTTGGAGACACATGAGTGGAAGCTGCAGAAGGCAGCTCTTCTGCTTCCTGGGAGGTGTTCACCCACTTACAGTAGCCTATGAAAGTCAGGTGCTGTCATGCTACTACTATTTCTTTACAATGACAGCAGTAGGTTCTGATCACTTGTTCCATTAAAAAAAGTATCTGGAAGCGGCTAGACTTAAAACTCCTCTCTCCATGGATGGAGGCATCTCACTTCTGGATCAAATGACAGACACTAGCTCTTGCCATGGGATAGGAGTTCAGATACCATTCTTGTACACCAACAGTTAATTTGTGGTAACTTCTCACTCAGCCTCAGGTTTTCCAGTTGCCTCTTTGAGCTTCCAGTTCTACTCCTTCAGTTTTCTGGACCTTGGACACTCTACTGCAGCATTTTCAGTAGGTCATTACTCTTACAGCTACCACTGACATACCAGCTTGTAGATGTGTCTTTTATAAGCCCTAGTCCTAACGCTATTCAGTAACAACTTTCTGAAATATATAATGTGTTCATCGAACTGTTTTAATGTGGTTATGTCCTTCATGTAAATAAAACACTTTTCTGTTCCTTTTCTCTGTGGAACAAATTAGATTTTTTATCATCTCATTACAACATCTGTTCAACAGAGTCAAGTCCAATACAGTTCTCAGGTCAGTTCCTGCAGCCTGACAAAACAGAAAATGTTATTATCCTAATTTAGCTCTGATATAGTGCTGAGGCCAGCAGTTCATGTTCAGAATTCCCTGATGTGCTCAAAATTCTTTGATTTTGGATAGTTCCAGAGCCACGGAACAATGTCATTCTGTACTGGGAGACTCAAACAGGGTGGAAATAATTTGGTTTTGGAGGACTCATGCTAGCATGAAGACAACTGAGAGGCTCAGGGCCGGATCAGTTTCACCTACAACCTTATGACATCATTTAGGCTCTTACCTTGCAAACAATTATGTATGTGCTGAACTTTAATTATGTAACTGTTAAAAGAGCCACATAAACAATATGCTGGAAGCCTGGTAACATTCAATACCAAAAAACTGCTAATTATGTGAGAAAAAAGCTATACATTCATGAGCACCGGCTACTGGCAGTCATAATGTGTTTATAAGCAAACATCACACAGTCACAGAAGGTTGAGGTTGGAAGGGACCTCTGGAGGTCATCTTGTCCAACCCCCCTGCTCAAGCAGGACCACTACAGCAGATTTCACAGGGCTATGTCCAGAAGGCTTTTGAGTATCTCAAAGGATGAGAGATACCATGTGCATGCCAAGATCAATGCATGAGGTGGGATTATTCATTCGTTTGCAGTTAAAAGATAGATAGATAAATGCATGATATATCGATCTCCAGAATAAGAATCTAGATTTAGGTATCTACATATAACCTAGGCCCTGAGTTTAATTGCCTAAAAGCCTTCCAGCAATACTTGAGATGTTTTTGGAAATCCTTCCTGTGCTCCCAGGAGCTCCTTCCTGTGCTCCTTCTCTTGTCCTATGTTCTACCACCCTTCTCTCAGAGATGTTCTGTACAGACCACACTATATCTGGCATGGCACTGGAGATATACGTGTAGGCAAATTTTTGAGTACTCAAGACAGAACTTCAATACATGGAGAACAATTTCTCCTTAATAAGACTAGAAATTGCAGAAGCACAAATTTTAACTTTCAAAAATATCTCCATAGGCCAAAACCTACCTGGCCTGCCTCAGGAAAAAAAAGGAATAACCAATACTAAAAACAAGTTTGCAAGGTTAAACCAATTTACAGCAAAAAAATTGGATTCACTGAAGCCAGTGGCAAAATTTTATTTGACTTAAACAATGCTAGGGATTTTTTTGTCCAAGTATTTAAAGACCCATGCTATAAACACACATTGAGATTTTATGACATATCGAGACATATGTCCTATGTAACTGGCTTAAGTCTGCACAGAAGACATCACTTTGAAGTCCTAACACTCTTAAGATAATGCAGTTCTTTGTGTTTGAATCTTGAAGGGTATTAGTGCAAACAATCATACCTCTGACTGACCATTCAGCAGTAGCTTAGGCAGGCTGCTGTGCTTTAGACCAGTGCTACCTTCCCTCACTAAGTTTCACATTGTTTTACAGGGAATCTTATTAAGCCATTAAAAAAGTTGTGTTAATTCATCTTTTTATTAATCCTTTAGTCAAATAACTTTATATTTCACAATAAATCATACCACTGCAATCTATTTTCTCATCAAAATTCTTTACAATGTACAAATAAAAAATTCTGCCAAAGTGATTACAAGTTATAAGCATCTTGTGGAAAGCCATTTATGTATTTCTCAAGTCCTCAGTTTTGTAGAATTTTTTTATGAACTATATTTTCAGTGCTTTACGTTCTACTGTAATAAATTACAAAGAAAGCTAAGGACGAACAACAAAAAAAGTTGAGAACAATCTAAAAGTGAATGCAGAGTTTGTTCTATGTTTAAAAACTCTTTATGCAAAGGCAAATTATCCTTTTCTGGAAACCTGCTATGAGTTTGCCCAAAAGCAGAATTTTAATTTAAAATAATATCCTGCCAAGAAGAAAACACCTCTCATTAAAAACAGACTTGCAAGTTTAATTAATGCATGATTATACTGGCTTCATAAAAATCAAGATTAAACATATATCTGAGGCTTTTTGCACAATTAGAATTTAGACTCTAATAATAACTATTTTTTTATACATATGCAAACAGCCTTCAACAAAGGTTTTGCCTTACTGTTTCACTGTGGCAAACCACGAAGAGTTTTGTTTGTTTCTTTGTTTGTTTTAAATCTGAAACTGCAGCTGTATTATTTCCAAGTTCATCACCTCACAACTGGACAAAGCATCATTTTTCCCATGAGACCATAAGCACCACAGTGGATGTGACACTGCATGAGCAAGTCTGGAAAAACCTGATGGCTCTTCTTATTTGAATGTCAAAAACTGAGCAAAGATCAAGTTTCCAAGGAGAAGGGCCCTTCATCATTTTCAGCCAACTTTAAGCTTTGATCCCTCTATTTATATAGTTCATTACTTTTTCACAAGAAGCAAAATGTTCACGTCCCATAGCTGAATCAAGCTATGCATGAGAATTTAGCAGCATATATATTAATCATTGCATTCTCTTCATTTTTTTAAAGAGAATATGTAACACAAAGGAAGACAACAAGTTTTTATTCTCCAAGAAAAAGCAACAGCTCAGCTTCACAACATTAACTTTGACAAATATTCATGAAACCGTAACTTAACAGGTCCGAAAAAGGAAATAGCTCATACTTAAATGAATTCATTTTCACAACTATTCTCATTAATCTCTTCTTATGTAGACTCATATTTTAAACATAAAAGAATTCCTTGGTTCCATTTCTTATGCTATTTTAGCTTCATGCTTTCTTAGAACAGCTGTGCCCAACTTCATATTTATGCAAACATTTTCTTCACACTATTTTCCAGTGGTTCTGTTAGTTTACAGAAATGTGTGTTGTTAGACCTAGAAAGTACACTTTTTGAAAGCACTTGTGAGTCTCTGGACCTTGAGTTTTGCTGAATTTCACTTGCAGCTGTGATTTCACCTTTGTGGGTCCCTCAACAACCATTGTTTCACTGAACAAGAACATATCTGTTCTTCTCCACAATGCCACTTAATCTGAAAGTTATTATTTTAACTTCTGATGGATTTAATATAATCATAATGTCATTATTACAAAAGTTATTGTATAACACACTGTAATTTTCAATTAATGCAATGGAATCTTATATCAGGGTCTAGAAATTACATCTCCTAGATAGGTTTCTGTTTCTGTGTATGCCACTGTGTTGCTGTGCTGTTTCTTTATATTCCCTGTTGCTCAATTTGCTCATTTGTAAAATAACTGTAAAAAATATATTTATTTAATGTACAAATTTTGAGCACCCTAAAAGAATAATACAGACTATCATTCTTCAGAGGTTTAACCTGAACTAATGTTACAGAGCCTTTCAAGAACACCTCTCTTTTTCAAAATTAACTCTTGGTGTTTTCCACCCTTGGAAAAGTATTTTCTTCTTTGCATATATTTTATGATCCTTCAGACTCACTTATCCTAGAGAAGAACAACAACATCTTTCTTTGTAAAAATCTATGTATATGATCATTAAAAAGGTGTTTCTCCTAGCAGTTTATGCAAATCTGAAAAAAAAATCTATAAAATTAATCTTGCTGTGCAGAAGCTGGAGAAAATCTGTGCTCCTAGAAAACTTCTTATCACAATCAGAAAACTACCCAGTGTGACAGAATTGCATAATCAGAACATGGATGAGTTTGGCACAGATCTCTGGAGACCATCTTGTCAAGCCCCCTGCTCAGAGAAGAGTTAGAGCTGGTTGCTCGGGGCTGTGTCCAGGTAAGTTTTGCATTATCTCCAGGGATGGATACTCCACAACCTCCCTGGGAAATCTGTCCTTGTTTTTGTCCACCCTAACAGTAAAAGTGTTTTTTCTGATGTTTAAATGGAATTTCTCATGTTTCTGTCTGCGCCCGTGTCACTGGGCAGCCCTGGGAAGAGCCTGGCTCTGTCTTTTCCATAACCATTCTTCACACATTCCTAAGATCCACCTGAGCTTTCTCTGCTTCCAGCTTTCTCAGACTCTCCTCATAAAGGAGATTCTCCAAATCCTGTGTTTCAATGGCCCTTCCCTGGACTTGCTGCAGTCAGTCCGTGTCCTTTGTGTACTGGGCAGCCCAGCTCTGGACATGACATGTGCCAATATAACCTACTTGTTCCCAAAAAGCAGATCTTAGGTGGCTTGAAATAATATGATTATACCTTCATTTATCTTCTTCAAATGAATTTTTATTAAAATCTTTATCTGTTACCACCCTTTACAGATGAAAGACCTTGTAAAAATCAATGAGTGTTTAAGGTGTGGATCAATGGTATAATAAGGCATTTAGTCTTTATGTGAGAACAAACTGCTTTAATTGGCTACTCATTTAGTTTTAGGATCTCTTCCTAGTGGGCTTTGTTAATGCAGACTCTCTGTCCTTCATCTTTGTACATCATATTCTTTGACTTTGGGAACAGTTTTTTTCTCTTCTGCCTGCTCAGCTTTGCTCATTGCATTTAATTCAACAACACTTCAAACCAATAATGAAAAATAATATTATGGGTTTAATATTTAACACCTTATCTTATATTTGCTCTATATGGAAAATTCAGATGGTGTCAATTGGTACTGTAGGATCAGATTGAAAGCAGGCTATTTAAGATTGTGGCAAGGAAAATATTGATAGGAAAGTATTTAGATAAGAAAGAAATTGCAAGCTAAAAAATACTTAACTTGAAATGTAAAAAAAACCCCGCACAATAACAACAGAAGACCCCCTAAAAGTCCCTGACCACATTCACAGCAATGGTAGTTAACCTAGCAGAGAAAGGAACAAAGTTTCAATTTGTTTAGACAGAATTTCTTACACTAACTTTCATTGTCCTCAATGCTCCTCATATATAATACCCCACTGGTCCCACAGATAATTAGATGGTAAATATTTTTTCTGTATGGAAAAATTCCTCTTTCTAAATAAAAGAGGAATTTCACCAATTAAGTGTTGAAAACACCACTATTAAGAATAATTTTCATTTCTTTGAAGAATCTTAGGAAAATCACACACATTTATAAAAATAATTCCAAATGACTGCTAACTGAAAATCAAAGGTCAGATTGTTTTATTTCTGACTGGTACAGAAAGGGTAATGAGGCCATAAGACTAGCAGAAGATCATAGATAAAACTAACGAGACAGCAAGTCCCACTTCCACAAGTCCATGGGAATTATTCAGGTTAAAATCTGTGTGTCATCTCAAGGTAGAGAAAAATCTTGAGTTTATTTGCACAGAGGCTGCTCTTTTATCTAAAGTATATCTTCTGCATAGCCTGAGGGGATGGATAGGTAAATGTTTCCTGTGAATGAAACCAACAGCTCTTGACAGATTAAATCCTCTTGCAGGAAGATGGAAATTTATTAGAAGTTATTTACTCCGGTTACGTACACACCTATACATACTAAATACTGTGAAATCATATAGGAAAACAGATTAAAACCAATTATACTACAATCATATTAACTATGTAAAAGGAAATAATTAAAGGAAACAAGAAATCCTTGTGAAAGGAGTACAGCAGGAGAAAGTTATGATTAGCTTCATAAGCAGCTAATAGATGCTGGCAGCTGCTTAACTCCGTGAATGCCCAACAGCATGTTGGGAAATCCTGAGGAAGGATTTCAGCGAGTACAAAGTAGCAGCCAGACAGAAATTTTTAAATGGAATGGTGCTTTCAGCCAGTCTGATTCAGTTCATTTCTTTCCTTCCCTCAGGCAGTGGAATTTTGGGTGTGAAGCAAAGGAATCCTTAATCGGCCTCTGACTGAATCAGCAACATTTTCCTTAACTACAAACAGGTGCCACATGTTGCCTCCTATGTGTGAAGTGTGCCAGAGTACTGGACAAACACGGGGCATATGTTTCATAAATAAGCAACAGGCAAATAGCAAATATATTTGCAGTGTGCTGTAGTCACCAGGTACAAAGGATATCATGAGATTTCATGACAACAGTGTTTTAACAGGACAGGAAAATATAATTATTAAAATTTTAAGCCTGAATAGAAAATGAAGTCAGATATGACATAACAGAAAATTTTATACAGTTTGGGAATTGATGTAACACACAGTAGGTATTTCTGTAAAAAAATCCCTGTAAATCTGAGGATACCAAACGATGCAGGTATAAACAATAGCAAGTTTGTTTGAATTTGCGTTTCAAACACTACCAGATACCTAGCACCACTATCAGGGCAGAAAAATCAAAATAATTATGAGCACCCTAGAGCTGGGCTGTTTAAATTTGTTTACATTAAAAGTCTTCCTGTATTATCAGTATCTATCAGAAAGAGAGCTACAGCAAGCTACAGAACAGTTGGAGAGATTCTTCTTTAGCTCAGACTAGCTGGAAGTTGCAGTTAAGAGAGACATAAAATCATACACTATTTTGAAGTCTACTTTTTAAAGTAGGATTAAGAGAAGAAAAGTTATAAAAAAATACAATTGGCTTGTAAGGTACAGCAGGTCATATAACATGATCAAATGGGCCACATTAGTTCTAAACTTCTTATCACTGTTAGCATAAATATCAATCCTGACTTGTCTCAGCTATTTTCCCTAAGACTTAAAACATCCATTTGAGCAATGTGACTTCTCTTAAATCTCCCAGTGACATTATCTATGGAGCAGGAATGAAAAATAACCAAACAGGATCAGCAGACAACCAGACTGGGCAATCAGATAGGGTCAAAGGATCAGGACTGAGTAAGGTAAGCTGACTCAATCAGCAGGTCTGACCCAGGAGAGTCAGAAGGATGTGAAAGAACAGCACAGAGGTTTCTGTGGGTGTCCACTCAAACAAATGAAAGATGCATTTGGCAGAAGCAAAAAGCAGCATGGCCACCAAGGACTATTAAGCCACCAGCCTGAAAGGAGAGATGAGAACATCATCCTTAGAGCAGGCTGTGGTCACACAGAATCAGCTTATTTTCACGAACAGCACAATAAGCAAAATGACTGCTAACAGGGAAGTAGTAGTAGCCTGTGTGAAAGCCAACAGAGGAAAATCAGGCTAAGAAATCAGAAGACCTATGAAAAGGCACTACAAAGTCCCAGTCTTTCACCAAATGAACACAATGTTAGTGGAATCTGCTGTCTCTCTGTAAGTAGCATCACTTTTAACTAAACAGTTTGCCCTTGCAGACACAGAAAGTGCTCATTTTCACCCAGCACACTAACAGAGAACATCTTACATAGCCAAACTACAACTTCTTTGAGTTTAAAAACAACATAAACAAGTAAAATTCCATCAACAGCAATTTTTCCCCACATGATAAATGGTGTATAGAAAAGCAAACTCAGTGTAGCAGTGATGTCAAAGAATACACTGTACTTTCTGACAATATCCTTATTTGTGAGTTTAGGTTGAAATAAAACCTTCCATTAAAATGATTAAAACCTCAAATCAGGGTTGTGGTGCTACATAAATGAACATCATGATTACAATTATTGGAGAGTTGCCCATATTTAAAAGTACCAAAGTCCAACAATCTTTTTTTTCCTTGAGAGAGAATTAGTCTACTATACTGCACACAGTTGAAACCCAAAGCACTCAGAGAGAAGCACAGCCTTAAAAATTCTTACAACAGAGCTCAATATTTAAAATATCACTTGCAGTGTTGAGCAATTAAAACTGCCAAGTATTTCTGTTTCAGCTGCCTGTGAGTCAAAAGAGCACAGTCATATGCATACTGCAACTGCCAAAATAAATGCAAATGTTTATCATGCTGGGTGTGTCTCCAGCAGATGTCAATGGAGGAGGATTTTCTCACCTGTACCTTTCTGCTGTGCTCGAGTCCTCTGAGTATTTTTCAGATACTTTCTCTTTACCCAATACTTTTTCATTACCCAATACAGAGTTATATCAAGACCACTGCAGTCTCACTGCAGTTCTCTCCCATATATTTGTATAGACAGATATTAGCTTTGCACCTGGATTGCAGGGGAATCAATGAGATCCTGGCATCAGCGTTGTTTAGAGAACACCAAATGACTCAGCTGAAGGCAGGTTTTTAACCAAGGTCTCAAAATGGCTCCCAGTGTATGAAGTTCTTATAGTTAAGAAAATCATCTGCATTAAGTGAATCATATATCCTCAAATAAGTCACTGAGAAAAATCCTGTTTATTATTTACAAAGGAACCATTAAGAGCTGCAATAGCTGCTCAAGAGCAGCACAAACTAATTAATACTCCCTATGCCTTTGTAAGGGAGATCATTACCCCCATTCATTTCAGCACTGAAAACAAGAAATACAAACTAAGTGATAGCTAGTAACGGTGAAGAATGACTCAAAGAAAATGTTGTGGACAGGCATGTCTAGAAATACAGATTTATACACCATTCCTTATTTTTTGTCTTTTAGAAACAATGGCAAGGTCAGGGGAAAACCCCTTCTTTTGCACATAAGTTTCCGATGGTATCTCTGACGTACAAATACAAAATCAAAGAGTATTATTGTCCTCTGGAGAACCACACTGGTGGTTATTAAGCTGCACATGAAGAGAATTTGCACACATCAGACAGGGACCTCATTCTCTCATTCACATCCACAACTTCATGTAAACACTCAACAGAATACTGAAACCTTCTCAGTGAAGTGGTTAAGGTTTATAGTATTCTTGGGATCTCAGAGAAATTCAAAAAGCCAAATGAAAAATTTGGCATTTACTACCAAAATATATAAGGATAGTCTGCACACTTCTGGGGGAAAAAAATCTGCAGCCTAATGTTTATAGTATACCTTTGATAAAGTTTGTAAACCATATGAGGAAAAATTAGTTGAAGTTATGCTATGGAAGTGGGGCATTCAGCTCCTCAGCCTGTTGCTGTCTGTGATCAAGGCAGTTTGTGCTGACTATCTCACCTGTGATAGAGATGCCCTTTCATCCACTGAACAGCAGACACTCATCCTCAATGAAGAGCAGGTATAAATATTCTCAGTCATAGTTACTTTTAGAGAAAATATTTCTAGCAGAACAGCTAACATTATTCACAGTTATTCAAATGCCTTTTAAGAAAAAATGCAACATAAAATAAATGGTATTTAAAAAAAAAAGTTCTCTGTTTTAGTGAGATGCACCATAAGGACTGCATTCAGTTCACAGATTAACACATCTAAATTTAGAAATTTACATGTGAACTAAGGCCTGTATGTGTCTTGTGTCACATACATGTGCTACACTATGTCCACCTGGTCTTCAGCCCACTCTGGAAGGTGGGGGTCCTCTCTGTGAGCCCACACAGGTTTCTCAGATGTCTCAGATTTCCCAAGGAGACTCGATGGCTCTAGCTACCTATGTGTGGTCAGCTGAATCAAGTTCTATGCGTTTACAGTCCCATTACAGTCAAGTGATCTAATCAAAATAGTCAATTGAGAGCCTAGGTGGACTCTTCCTAGTGAGCTTAATAGTCTGTACCTCATGTCATCTTCCTGGATAGTCTCCCTACTTTCAGCTTTTAGCCCACACAAGAGTCATGTAGGCCTTGGGTGATCTGCCAGCCATACATGGATACCCCAGAGCATCTCTAATAACATTGGGCCCTTATGGCTAGGCATATGGAACACTCACTACAGAAATGAAGACATACATTTTATTTAATGACTCTAATTTTCAAGTTCCACTTCTAAGATCTGAGTGGGAAAAGAATTATCCTTAATGATATTATCAATTAGTATCAGAAGCATATTTTGCCAACTTTGGTAATGCACCAACTCGCTACGAAGTAACTTATTTGTCTGTAAGAAATCATACGTTGCACTGTAGGGTTGGTAAATGCATTCTTTGTTATGATTAAAGTCTTGCTCCACAGGCAGGTTTCCATAGACTTAATGCAGAATTTGTGGTTCCAAACTCCTGCCTGAGGTAAAGCACACTGATTAGCACGACAATGGTGGTAAGCTCCTAAGAGGGCACATTCTGCCTCTTCCAACCACCAACAGCCCTCAATTCTGTGACAACCAGACTAAAACTGTGTAACTGAACTGTGTAACTCTATTGCCTGTGTAATGCTAAGAATACAGTTGGCTAAATTAAGAGGGTTGTCAGTAGTCTGCAAGCCCCAAAATTTGCAGAGTCATCAATCATGTCAGAAATCCCACAGAACCACTCTGCATTAACAAGGCTACCACTTTGTTTACTGGCCATTTCTGTGATATCCAAAACAGCAGAAGTAATAATGGGGTAAGTTCTTTGCCTGTGGTGTAATTCCATTAAAATAATGGTAATAGATAATTTGGCCCAAAATACTATTTTAGCATTTGTCATAATAATTTCTGAGATCTAGTGAAATAATTTTTTCATTTCCTAACACCTTCTGAAAAATCAGCAGTGTGCAACAGAAGGTATAAAATTCTGATATTAGTAAATGAAAATATATTATTTTAATATATAGTGGATTTACAGTAAATTTTCCATAGTGGAAAAGAAATGGGAGCTGTCAAAACCATGTCTGTAAGGTACTAAAGTGCCATGAAACAAACAAAACAAGCCCCAGACATGTCTTCCTCAGACATCGCTCTTTTTGTTGCTTTTGCATCTCATGCTCTTCATGAAACCTTGTTACTATAAAGAAATTTAGAGGGGAGTCATGTGGTTTGTTTTAGCAGGATTTTAAAGAATTGCTCCCAACCCCTCAGTTACAGAATATCATTCAGTCAGGAGATTGTTCTCATCCATCTAGGCTCTGGTTCACCTCTGACAAGACAATCAAGCTTTATTTTTTTTTTACTTTTATTTTCTATAGCTCTTAAGAAAGAAAAAGTAAAGAAAGGAAGAAGATAAAAAATAACAGCACAGTGCATGATGCAACACAACAACAGCGTTAAATGTCATTAGCATTCTGGAAATATTTGTGGTCTTTCATACTCAGAAAAGAATGAATCTACATAAGCAGTATTTCCTCTCAAGAACAATACAAACAGCCTTTGATTTAGCAGGGGAATGGTCATAAATGTGACATTAAAGTGGAATTAACTTTTTTTGGATCAAGATTCATGTTCAAGATTCATGAACTTGTAGTTCAATATCACAATCATATTCCTCCCTTACACAACAAACAGTGTAATTTTCTGATGATTCCAGTGAAAACTGTTGATCATCCAGAATGTTTACTCCCCAATTTCGAAGCAAGTCTGAAGGTCATACAGTTGTTCACTGCCATAGATTTAAATAAATCAGCTCAAATATAATTAACAGAAAGCCAGGCACAGAGTCAGAGCAACAGATGCTCTATAAATTCTCAGAGAACCAATACAAAAGGAATTTACAATGCAAAGGAAAAGCAAAGAACAGGATTACCCAGGAGACAATAAGAATCTAATAAACAAAGGAATAAATAGGGTTTACTGCCAAAGGTGTAAGTCTGAAGATCTTAAGCAAAAAGCAATGATTCAGAAAGAACTGAGAAAAAAGGAGATTGTGTAAATCTTTCACAAATAGGGGAGTTTATTTTGTGGCAGGAGATGTAAAAATACAGTGAGATAAGTGTTTGGGGCAGCCAGAGGAGATGACAAATGAACTGAAAGAAAGAATATGATAAGGGAATGTGAGGGTCATAAAGTGGCACAGTTGGCATGAGGAGAAATGGGAAAGAAGTGAGTGGAAATAGAAGCAAGAGAAACAAATAAATGTTTTAATAAAACTCACAAAGTTTATTAGAATTTGTTTTGCCCTGCAGATCTTTCCACAGAATACAAGCTTTCATTTTCATTAGATTTTTCAGTGAAAAATATTGACTCTTCGTCACAGAAAACAGAGATTTTCCTTAGACAACATTTTCCCACCATTTGCTGATGGTCCTTATGGAAAACTCCTGTCAGCCTCAGGATACATCTATTCTACTATCTTTCCCAAAAAGATGTATACATAAACTTTGAGTCAGCTCAGGTACCGGTAACAGTAGTGGGATTGTATGATTAAGTGTAGACTATCAAACCTATGTGAAGCACTGTGTGCCATGATGGCTTCACACATCAAGGTCTGCATTGCCAGAAATATCCATGTTAATTAAGGATTTACTTGGGTAGGACAGGTCAGGCTCTACATTGGGGTTTGCAGTTTGATTGGAGTGATTTGCTCCAGATTTCTAAGAGCCTGAAATGCCACATTTCTCTGCCTCCTGCTGACTGCCCCAAACTCCTTAGTAGGCTTCATCAGGAGGACTTGAGCCATCAGGACCAGTAGGACAATGGGGCAAGAGGTACTAGTGAAGCAGGAAAAGTTGGAGCTATAAGATTTTGCAGATATTAAGAAATCAAAAGGACAACACAGTGGATGAGAGTCCATTGAAGTGACATCAAGGACCTGGAGGATCTAAGGCTGGGACAGTGGCTCTAGGGAAACAAAGCTACAGAGCAGGGATGGAGGGAATGGAAGGCTCTTTCCAGATCTTGCAAGTATTACCTTTAAAAAAGATGTTCCAGAGAAATCCTTTATAAAAGGATAAAAATATTCCAATCAACTAGGATTTTATTGAAAATGTTGAACTCATTTTATTCAAAACATATAATCAGTAGATTGGAACGGAATTCCACCAACATCTCTACTGGAACAGCTAATGAATAATCTACTGTGTTGCAAATCTCTCATCCTCCACAATGTTTTACATCAGGAATCACTGCTAATAAAGCCAGAAGAAACAACATCTATTTTCAGAGAAGTTATTATTAGAGTAGAATTACTCAGTATAATTTAAATGTTAAAGGAAAAAAGAAAACCAGAAAAGAACTTTAAAGTAAAGGAATTTGAGCCAAATGTCTCCAACCTGAAAAACAATTACTCTCAAGAGAATATATACAATCAGCCTCTTGAATTCTTCCCCAGTCTGCTTTTACTCTACACTGAGTAGTATAAAAAGAAAGAAATCGAAACCTCTGCCTTCTGGGATTAATAGATCCAGACAAAATACACTGCGTTCTAAAGCATTAAGTAACTTCAACATTCAATAAGCACATCAGCAAAATAATACAAATGAAAAAGCCCAACCAATTACTCAGTAGGATGAGGACTAAGTCTCCAGGCTTGGCTCTGGCAGCTTTTAGTCAACACAGTAATATAAATACGAAACTCCCCCAATAATCCCATGATGATCCTCCAGACCCCATAAATCATTAGCAATTACCATTATTATTGTTTGATTGGTATTTTGGGATAGCAACTAAATTAAGGCCTCTGTGCTAGACATAGAGTAAGATACTAATGAAAAAGTCACCTGCTCCCTTGTTCTCTATAAGAAGGGTTTTTCAACTCAGTATACCTGTACATAAGGTTTCAGAGGTTCCATGTGGGAAGATGGAAGTCTTGTGGAGACTGTGCAATGATACTTCAACACCAAAGAAACCCATCAACTATAGCTAATTTGGAACAGTCAGTAATTTCAATGCCTTGCTAGTATAGGATCAAAAACATGGAGAATGGAAGATTAAGTCCAGAACTATGGAACAAGCCCAGAACTGCAGTTTGAGCCCCAAAAAATCAAGTCCTGCTACTGCGACTTTTCTGGATCCAAAGAAATTCCCAAAATAAGCCTGCATTGTAATATTGACTACACTACTAAATCTGGAGAACATTTTCAGGTACGAGCAATACTGCCCGAGGTCATTCATATGATCTAGAGGACTCCTTTGGAATTAGAAATTGAGCAGCCAGGCTTGTTTAGCAATTCAAACAGTGTGAAATAGCCAGAAGGTGTGATTTCTTTAGATTAATAAAGAATAACCCAAAGGACTCTGAAGTCAAAGCACAACTAAAGAACCAGTCAAAGCATCAGCACTTCATTTCATCAGACTTTTGACAGTACTTCCTGAGAGAGACTATTTTATCTTCAAAGTGACACAGACTCTTAGGTTTTGTTCACTGAACCAGGAATCTGGTGCAGAACCAACTTCAGTCACATATACCAATACTCAAATCCATTTTAAATACTGACAAGATTGTACTGCCCCTCAAAGGTACAGTATCTTTCAAGTTTTTTGGTTTTGTTTTTTTTTTTTTTTGCTTTCCATCAGAGGAGACATTTCTGACTAACTGAACTTCTACGTGCCAAAGCTCTGTTTTAACTCCCCTGACTTAAATAAGCTCTGACTAGTTACAGGCCTGACCCTAGAGGGTAACTTCACTCCCATACACCGTTTATTTACAATTACAGATAAAATGATGTCAAGAGACTTTTTTGTCTAAAAACAAACAACCCGCCCAGAAAACAAAACAAACAAACAAAACAAACCAAAAAACCCAAGAAAATCATGTCATATCCCACTTCCACAACTGTCTTTTCTTCCCCTATCAGTCTGTGAATGCTTTCCCCCTCATTTTATAGCCTAATCTCCCTCTTTCAACATCACAGCTGTGGGACAGGGTCGCGTCCTGGTGACAGAGGAAAACACTGCCACAGGAAAATGCCTCAAATCTTCATTTCCTCCTTAGCTGCTACACAGTGGAATCATTGCAAAGCAAAGCGTGTCCCCCCTCTGGTACAGAGACTTTTATATTGTGTTTGTCAGGAAACAAAGTACAAATTAATAACGGGTAATGACTGATGCCATACTAAGTGATTTACAAATTTTAATTGAATGTTATAGCATCCCAAAGAACTGAACTCAAGACATTTTTTTTAACAACTCTGGCTTTAATTCAGTAATGCAATTAACAAATTAAACCCTTAAAGATTAAAAGTTTAAGCTAAAGTCAATGACTATCCATACATTAAATTATGCACAAATAACTTGTTGAACTATGGTCTTTGCATGGGAGAAATTAAAACATTTGCAAAAAGTTATAGATGCCCTATACTTCAGAAAACGAGATCTAAATTATTCAAAATTCGGTAGAACCATTCACTGCTTACAGAGCACAAGCTTTAAATATTTATATTAAAATTATGCATTTGCCACTCTTAATTGAGGTATCTGACTAATCAAAAAACAGTATCTTGCCTTCTTAAATTTTGGCCAGTGCTGACTCACACCACTTATTACATTTGTTTGTCTGAGAGATGCTTAGTACGAGAGAAGGAATGTTCTTCTCTAGCTCTTTCCTAAAGTATCTGTTATAGGGATATTCAAGCACAAAACAGAGACATCAGAATAACTTCAGTACCTGTATAAAATATATCTTCATCTCTTTCACTTTATCATTTCATCTGCCTTTAATAATTTATTAGCATTTTTTCCCACTACTAATTCTTTTCACATCACAATATTCATCATCATCATCATCACAAATAATCCAGTTTATTTTATCAGGAGATTTGTCCAACAGACATGTCCTCTGTCCTTGTCCATTCAGAGTCTTGTTTTTTTTCTCCTGGGGAATCAAGCATCACCTTTTGGGGCTCTGCCCAGCATGCCAGGGCAATGAGAAAAGCATTCCAGGACCACTGACTTGATAATGAGGTGAAGCAAGTAGCAGCAAGTAAACATCTGCACACTGGCTCCTGGCTTGAGTTCTGTCACTTAAGCTCATTCTATATATCACTAACATCTCATTGTAAAACAAGGCCTTTTTTTTTTTTTTTTTTTAAGTCATATTCTTGCCTTTTGTTTTAATCAAGCTGTCCTGGTATCCCAGAAAACTCAGTCTCTGTTTCTAATCAGCAGACAAGAGAACAAGGAATGAGAAAGAAAGCAGCACGTCATACTAGACTACCTAAAAACCCTGTACAGATTGTCTCCTTTAATGAATAATGAATCACAAGCACAAGCCTATTTGGAAATTCTCCAGCAGGTCATTCCTGTACCCTCAATGACAATACTACCGGGATAAGAAGTTACAGCCAACAATGTCACGGAGATCAAAACAGCCTTAACTAATGTTGACTTCTGTATTTTCGGCTCATACATCAGCTTCTGGATACAATGAACTGGCACTGAGCAAGAAATAGACCTGTTACAGGATACCACATCACTCTGTGGGCAAACGACTTCTTCAATAAAAAACCTGAAATAACACCACTCTAGCCAAATTCTGAATTAAATACATCAAAACTATGAGACCATAATAAAAATCTTAACCCTTTAAATGAACAGTCCTAGTACTTACCATGTGTGAAACAGCAATGAATATAACTCATACAAGATGCTTCCTGCAGGACAACCAAACAAATCTGAGAAGTCAGCAACAATTTTAGGGAAGCATGAAAAATTTATGTAATCATGCCAAATGTTATAATATGTGGCTGACCTGACTATTTGCCTGCTTGTATAACTCTTCCAAACGAATCTTAAAAAAAAATTGCATCTCTTCTAGCCTTCAGTAAACAACATCCCCCTGCAACTCTGCTTTTCCCCACCTGACATCCAAAGAGTTTCTTGCCCTGTGCCAAACAACTTGAATCATTGGTACACCTTTTTCTGAAACAACTTAAGCAGCTGAGTTATGTCTCATGTAGATAAGATTATCAGTGTATCACTTTGGCAATGAGAAGCTGTGAACACTTTGAGAAACCGGATGCCCTGTCTATCAAACACAAGGTGTTTGTACAATGTCCACTCAGACCCTCTCCACCACAGTGCCCAGTGTGTGCTGGGAAGTCTGAGCTCTCAAGGTCTGCAGGAAGACTTCTGATGTTGCAGCCCCAGGAATGGATAAACACTGAATCACTGATCCTTTGGTGTTACTGTGACATCCACTAAACAACTGCTGGACTGCCTTTTTTTTTAAAAACACTTGGACTGCTTTTTTAAAAAAAAAAAAGGCTTTCCTTAGGATATATAACATCACCTTTTTCTGTCTAGATCCCTATATTTGACTTGCTGGTATTTCTGAAGCACCTATTAGTCTACTGTGAAGTAAAGAAGACAGGAATTTATAAGAAGTAGGTTGAAAATGTTGCTGGTAAAATAATAACAGTGGGTAAGAATTTAAATTACAAAGTTGTTCCCTTTATATATCATCTCAACATCCCATGACCAATGGAAGACTTCTAAGCTTTAAATTAATGGTTTTAAATATCTTCCTTTAGCATAAAAAACCTTTAAAGTCTGTGGGCTTTTCCTCCCCTCACTTTCAGAGATCAGATAATAAGTAGAGCTCTAAATAAGGCCATCTCTGTCTTTTAGCCAGATAATGCCTTTTAAAGCTTGTGTGGCATAAAGAACACTGGTAATGGAGCTGCATTATATTAAATCATCCATTGACAACACACAGAGAATACATTTGAAGATAATTAAAGCTATCTTAGGATACTACAGAGTAGTTGTGCTTTCACATCCTTTTCTATTTCGACAATATTGTTCTATGCCATCAAAATAAATAAATTTACTCACATACATGAATTATGTATTAAACTTCTTAGACTGATTTGCACATAAAGAAAGAAAATTATGGTTGAAGCCCACAGTATAAATTGCCTCTTCTGAGGTTTTATGCTAAGCTTTAGAGATTTATCACTTGAAAACTGGCTCTTTTGGTTATATTTATTGACCCTAAATTAGAAAAAATAACTTTTTAAAGATTTTTTGCTGTTAGTAATTTGAGCAGCCACATAAAATGGCAAAGTTCCTTCTCTTTATCCTCATTTTGTGTTATGTTGGCTATCTTTGCCCTGTGCTGCAGTGAGGTAAGGAAGTATTTATCTGTTCTGATTATCCACTGTTGAAAAAGTTCAAATCTGGTGCTGGAAATTTACTAGAGTGCTTATGAATGATCTGCATATTTTACAGTCTATACAGCTGATGTAAGCATGCTTAGAAGGGAGAAGGAACAATTTCCATCTGTATTTAAAGGATTCTCCAAGGATTCCACAGTGCCACTACACAGAAAAAAGGCAGTTGTCTCTGTGGTTCTGTGCTCCTTTCCCACAGCCCCTATAGACAGACCACACCAAGGTCACAGAACTGGTAAATAAGATGGAAACATGGACTTGAAGGTAATTTTTTTCTTGTTTAGGACTTCCCGAAAACCTCGCCAAAAATTTTGCAGTTATATGTGCAAATCTTTTCGTGTTCCTAGAGTCACAGCTCCTAGATTTTAAATGGTATAAGTATAGAAATAAATTAAAGACCATTGCTGACTACATGGCACAAGCAGCTGTGATGCATGATACGTAGTGAAACACTTCTGGATCTTGAATAATTTTCTAATCTGCAGAGGCAAGAGCATGCCAGCCTCTTAGGAACAACTGGAAGAAAATCTACTGACAAGAACCTCTTCTTCCCTTGCTCCATCATCATTTCCACTCCTTTGCATCTTTCTTGTCTTTTTGCTGCTATTTAATCACACAAAGCCAACTCTGGCTATATTGTACTAAGATTTTATTATTATACTTAAATTCTCAGCAGTATGCCTTCTGGTGCTATCATCTGACATTGCATTGTCCCGACTAATTAGTCATCTTTTATACGTCATTATTGTCAGTACATTAAGTTCCTCATTATCGCCTGTACATTAAGTTCCTCAGTCATACCAAGGTGATGTGGACGACCAAACCACAGCTGAAATCCATGTTCTTCTTTCAGAATCTTAACAGGTCTTGGCCTGGATTTGTATAAATCTTGTGTTTCACAATTTCTCCCAGTCATCGGATAAACTCTTGCGTTAAAGATTTTTGAGTCACAATAAAAAAGGACAATGTCTTCACAATGTGTTCATAAAACAGAAAGTTCTGCTTTCCATCCAGTTATCCTTACTAAGATGCAGTTCTTGGGAACAATTTATTGACTTCTTTTTGGACACTGGCCTAGGTCTCTGGCAGTTTCTTCATCCCTTTATGCAGACCCTGTTGCAGAGATGTAACTCAGCCATCAGAACATTTAATTCTTTCCATCTATGTGGTATATTATTTTTAAAAATACTCGACAGTTGCAATTTATGAACTCTGGAGGTTTTCTGGAGTCCCAACGGGTTACAAAAAGGTAATTAAGAGAAACTGCAAGGTGCTAAACATTGAAATCCAATAAAAAGGATAGAAAAGCTTATTCCATGAATCTTCTATCCTTCAGGCCTGAATATTATGCATTAGCTTTTCAAAACACAGACACACTAATAATTTACACAGGTTTATCACTGTTAGTATTTCTGCCTTTTTTTTGTTCTTACTTTAACACTAAACCAAGAGGAGTGTGAAAATCCTCCACTCTGCTCTAAATAGAGGTCACCAAGCTGAAAAGGTTGAGACATAGAGTACAAGATGAGACAGATACGATCTAGTAGGCCACACTCCACTGCAACATTCCAATGATGCTGTATTTCTTCACACAGTTTTAAATTATGTGTAAAATTTCTAATGGCAATGATTTCATAAGGTGTTCAATCAAAATTCCTTCAAGTCAACAAAGGTCTTTTAGATTACAAATCAAAATATCTATTATCAAATTAGAAAATAATGTCCATATTGAGTCAGCCTTTAAAAGTAATAGTTTTAATTCTTGAGTTTCATAAAGTAAATATTGAAAGCAAACACAATTTAAAGTCTTTTAATGATAGGCAATTTCTCTCTTTCACAAACAAGCCATGCTCCTGTTATCAGTTCATGCAAAGCGAACTGGGTTTAACTGTATATGTCAGTAACAAGATAATACATCAGGTCAAGTTAAATCTAATAATGTAAAGAAAGTATCAAAATAAAAAATATAGTAGGAAAGTGTCAGAAATGCAACTGGATATTTCATGGGGCTTTGAGTCTGAGAGATCAAAGTGTCAAAAATAACTATGACGAGGATTTTGTATACCTTAAGTACACAGGAACAAATCTGTTCCTTAATGTAAACTCATGAGTGCAGCAACAGAGAATCTCATAGAAATTGAAAATAAGAACAATTAATTCTAGATTGTTGCAGAAAACAACTGTTGAAGCTAAATTAAACAAGAAGTCAATGAGGGGGTAAATTTTGCTGTTAATGAGGGCAGATCTGGAAGAGGCATTTTTGGAATTTTATTTTTTTTTACATAGTAGCGAATTGAAAGTAGGAAAATGCCATGAAGAACATAAAGCACACCTTCTATGTTTTTTTGGATTGAAAGAAAATTCTGTGCATTGTGTATTCTTCCCAATGCTGTGTATGGTGCTGTATCACGACCACTAATTTTCTTTAGTCTAGAGAGGCTTACATACCATACTTGTAAGGCTCTGTGGTTTGTGAAGTGCTTTGAGCTGAAATGTATTACAGTAATGCAATCACCATTCTTACAATGATGGAATTCTCAAAACACTTCCTTTTATGTAGATGAAAATAGTATAACAGCCAAAATGAGTTCAGTAATTATAGAAATATAACTTTTTTTTTTGCATTTTTTACGCATCACCTGATGCCAGTGTGAAATATTGAACTACAGTAGGCATTGATAAAACTTTCACTCCTCTTTCTTTAGAGTCCCCTCCTTCAACACCTTTGGGAAGGCTGTGCAAGCCTCTGGAATACAGAGCACAGCAAGTTGCAGATTTTCAGCATACGGACAGTGGTAGTAAGATAACTTCTTCCTGTTCTTTCACATTTCGGTAGTTTTGGCAAAAGCTTAAAGACAAATATAAGATCCTTTTCCTTTCCATAAAGTCTCAAAACCAGGGGAACCACAAGTCCATGATCCTGAGCCTTACACTATTATTAAATTCCATGGAGTGGTGGAATGATGTAGTGGAACTGGTTAATCCCCATCCATTGTGAAAACAGCTCCATCAGCTTCCATTTCCTGCTGTGCTTCTATCTGAGGGAAAAGGATGACCAAGAAACTTCATACTGCTCAAAATTTTCATTAAAAATTGACAATGCATGTTTTCCAAATTTAGAGTAGATTCTACTGAGCACTGCAAGAATGAACTCTTCACTCTCATATATCTGATTAAACAAATGAAGCCTAAGCAACCATGTTGCTTGTCCAACAAGCCTTTTTAAATACTGTTAAGCCTATCAGTTAATTTTAATCAAATCTGAAGGAGGGGGATGGTCTTTGAGATTTATTTCTGAAAGGCTTGGCCACATGGGATAGAAAACATAATCCATATTAATGCCAAGCTTGAAAGGCTGCTCAACTACCTTCTCTGACAACAACAAAAATACAAGGCAGAAAGCCATTATGAACACCTGAACTACTCTCAAGAAAAGTTTTAATTAAAAATGCCATTTTATTAAAGATGCAATAATGGAAACACTAGAGAAAATTGTGTGGTACAACAGGCAGAGGTCTCCCACTCTTTCAAAGACTGTTCTTTTGTTGTTTTCTGGCCTCATTCAGATAAGCCTGAACTGTCCTATCAAATGAGCATTTAGAAGAACAAGGAGGATGACGAAAAGAGAAGAAAAATTTCCATATATAGAGTGGGTTCAACCTTTAAATGTTGACCTATGGCCACTGACTGAGGAGGGAGCAATTGGCCACCAGTCTCCCCCACTCGGCAGCTGCTAGATAAAGACAGGCAAGAAGGACAAGGATCTTAGGATCTGTGAGTGTACTGAGGTTAGAAAAAATAAGATAATGGTATTTCTGACACCAAACCGAGTCCAGATCTGGCTTACAAACCTGTTGAACCACTCTGTTCTTATGAATTGCGGATGAGATTCAATCAATAACTAATAAGAAAATTAAAATAGGAGACAAACTATGCTACAGTTGGGGAAGACAGAAATATATATAAAAGCTTATATGAAAATAATGCTTTTAATTTGAAATTAATGGGGTTTAGACTAATTGTATAAAATTGAGACGCTTTACTTACATAGAAGCAGAAAACTACCACAGGGATGTATGACAATTAACACTTGCCTATGTACACTTCATAACCTGAAAACTCAAGGCTGAAACATCAGATATTGCTACTAGAAATTTTGAAAATTTTGAAAAGAAAAATTAAAAACTCACAGAGCCTCTCAGCCTTAAAAAATAAAATTAAAAAGACAAGCCAAGAAAAAGCCTTGAAAGAGAACCTGATATGTGATGGCTGTAAAGCCAATTCCAGACTGCCAGTTCCTAATCCCAAAACAGGAGGAGCTTTGTAAGCACTGGTAAACTAACTCAAGAGCTGTTATTGTTAAACTGTTCCATGGTACAACACAGGGAACAATTCCTGCAGGCTGTGTGTGAAGAAGTGAGTGCCCTGATACCTGGAGGGCTTTTGTCAGATCTTAATGAATTGTAAATGTAGAAGAAAAGAGAAAAAAATAATTCCCTTCTTTGTGTTCCAATTCCTATCACTTTCACTGTTAAACTCTTCAAATTTTATTTTCTTGAGGAATTGGACCATGTTTTCTATCTCAACTATTTTCTTCATTTATTCAGTTTCTTCTAGCATTTACAGAAAGGCTCTGTTGAGGGCCCAGGTTCAAAGGAGAATATCACTCTATGTGCCTTCTTATCCTGGTCCAGGCTAGTTGTCTTCACCCATCATTCCCCTGAGCATATACAATGTCAGAAAAAAAAAAAAAGGTGAAAATGGGGAAAAGAGCAAAGTTCTGAGACAGCTTCCTCTATTTGTATCCAATAATTGAGTTTTAGCTCATCTGTCTTATCGCCTCTCAGATCCATGATCTGTTTTCAGGTCTTACAAGTGGGATATATGTTTACTGGCAACAGCTGAACTTCATAAGGATAGTGAGGACACAGAGCACACTTTGCATATGTGTGTTTACTGTAGGTCCTGCTGTTTCCTTTTGAGTTTTCCAGAGGAATTTCCCAGGAGAAAAGAAAAATGCAACTAAACCCTGCCCTTTTCGGTACTCTTTTCCGCTATGTCTGTGTCTCTCTGTTGAGCCTAGGAAGAAGGGGTGATGAATGAAGAATGGGAGCTGAGGCCAGACACGTAACACCACAGCTGAGTTCTGCAAAGGATGGTGGGAATGGGATGAGACACTGTTCAGGCACCGCACGTGCTGCTTTGGAGATAAGCCATCAATGACAGATGACTGCACTGGGAAGATCCACAGCATCTTTGTGTCTGTGTGGTACCTTTGTTCTGCACTGCTGCTGCAGTGACACCGTGACTACTGTGGACACTGCTGTGGCAACAGTGGGCGACAGAATCCCAGGTCAGAAAAAAAAGTCATTAAACTACTTCTGGAATTTTTGTAGCTAGTGGGTTTGTAGTAATAGGTTTGCATTATAAAGCAAATTGTGAACTGCAATGATGCACAACTGCATAGTGCTCATAGCAAAATGCTGTCTTGTAGACAAAGCTCCAGAAGCAAGGAGTCATGATCATCATACAGACCAGACGCCAGAAAAGCAGCAAAGAGTCTCTGCCAGTCTGAGGAGTTGTGGGGAAGGGCGTAAAAATTAAGGAGCCAGAACCCACTGAGTCTTGGGGGTGCAAAAGAATTCATAGGTTTCATGTTCCCTGAGAAAATTTTGATGAAACTAAAGCACAGTATTCAGAGCAATGGCCTGAATTGAAGCTGCTATTCCAAAGACTTTGCTTCTAATCCTGGTATTTAAAAGACGTGTAGATGTGGCATTAAGGCACTTGTTCTAGCAGTGGACTTGGCAGTGCTGAGTTAATGGTTGGACTCAATCTTAAAGGTCTTTTCCAACCTAAATGATCCCATGATTCTATAAAGTAAACTGAAAAGTTTTCAATAGCCTTAGAGGAAGAGAAACTTATTTCTGAATCAAGGCTGGTTGCTTTTTTATTCTTGTTGTTTTTCTCTGATTTTTTCTTTTTCCTTTGCCACTGCAGAACTCCCAAAGGCACACAAACTCCCAGGAGACTCAGCTGCAAGATTAGGCTAATTTTAATACCTGGTGAAAGCATGGCTGGTGCAGACGACAAGAAATGTCAAGAACTTCTACTGCTTGTGATGCAAAGAGCTAAGTCCCTGTCACTAATTTTTTATAGCTAGCATGACTTCTGCCAGAGGGTCTCTAACAACAAAACCAGAAAGCATGTGAGGAAATACTACCAGTGGTTTCTGCTCTCCTTCCTAGTGTTTGAAAAGGCATTAGACTCAATGTTAGTCTCAGAAGTGGCCTTCCTCAGTATGTAAAATGCATCTCTTTCTAGTCTTGCCAACATTAGAAGCAATAGGTGCCATGCATCTCCTCCTGACATATTTTATGATGAATTCAAACAAATTATGGAAGTGACCATTATCTGAAAATTTTCCAGCTCACTCACAGATATACTTGTCTCATAGGAGACTACAGTGAATAAATATATCAACCACCCTATATCCCCTTGCTTTTCTTTAAAAATACATTCTTTTTTTAATGAGTTTTGCACTCCAGTTTCTATTTGCTTTCATTAATTTGTAGAACCTACTAATTGTAGGCAACCTCTTGAAATACTGCTTCACTGAACTTCTCATATATTAAATGGTCTAATTTATCACTGTCAAGCATGCAGAATTTTAGACATACTATCTCCAATGTTATCTCCATTTGTACATGATTCTTCTTTTAATAGGAATTTAAAGTGTCTTTGTCCATTAAAAAAACACAGCTCAACAAAATTATGTCAGAGATTATTCTGTTATGTGGTTCAGCAAAGCTTCCGAAGAGACAAATTGCTTTACTTTTTGCAGGTACAGTTCTAACTCCTTAGGAACTGATGGAAAATTCAGGAACTGATCCAAAACCCAAGCATTTCCTCTCAAAGTCCCTGACTATGCCTATGCAGCTGCGAAGGAGAAGTCATGAAGTGCAGCTCCTGCCTATTAACTCCTGGATGTCTTAGGACCATTAGCCATTTTTATGTTCCAAGCACATCTGGCCACATGTTCTGAATGTAACTGGCAGGTTGGTCAGCTGGAAGGAAGTCCTGGCTAGATCCAGAACCATGAATAATGCTTCAAGAGCTGCTGGCTAAACCCAAGAACACACAAAAGTGCAGGAATATGGGGGGAGCCAATGTGAATCTGAGATATTCTGACACAGAGTCTGCGCAGGCTTTAGCATACGCCTGTATTTACACCTAAGTAAAAAGTTGTACCATCCAAATTCTAACCTGCATTTTTAGTGATGAAGCAGGTACATAAATGACAAACAAAATTATAAAGCAATATATTTCCACAAAACAAAAAAAAAAAACCCTATTCCTTTGGGTTGTACATTAGGATGCATATGTACTATCAAACACATACAGGAATATAATTCTGTTAAAAATGTTTATTCTGTTCCTAAATTCAGATGGGCTTTGGGACTTCTTCTGGGATGGAGTTTCAAAGTCCAAGATCTATTGCAGAAGATGTCCTAGCCCTTCTCCCACCCTGTCTGGACCGATTCAATCCCACTATAACATAATTTCCTTTCAAGTACTTGCAGAATGTTGGTGTGACTGAAGGTGTGGGCATATGTAATTCATCTGACTTTTTTATTATAGGGCTGACTGTACCTTAAAGTGTAGCATCTATTTGCTACGTAAGCATGAGTCAGCGCTCATTGACTCAATGAGTACAGATAATAATTTTCTCAGAACTTCAACAGCTGCAGAATCCTTACAGCAGTTTCTGACCCAAAATGGTGTATTTGTCTCCATCTTCCTATGCTAGAATGCACATGGCAATGATGAATGGGATATATTTCTTTCCAATGCACTTTTTGAACTACCGTAATTAGTGTCCATAAAAAGGACTAAAGTAGCAATTAGCTAAATAATGCATGTTGCTCATCAAAAAAATATAAGTTTTAGAAAGCAAGATGAATTAAAGCCTTTTTCACCAGTTGTTTTATCATCCCACAGGTTACTCATCCATCAAGCAAAAAATCATGTGGTCCCTCAGATACATAACTTTCCTGTTGACAGCTGGAGCACTATCTTATACAATGATATCTGACCACTCAAACATTGCTCAGCTTTACTCTGCTGCATGGTTGATGGGCTGTCTTGATTAATTCATGCCAGGTCAACCTAGCTAATTCAGTGCTTTCAATTTCATTAAAGTTCCTGGAAGATAATGGTGCTTAGCACGTTGAGAACATTGCTCAGCTGGACCAAACCTTTCTGATTTTCTACTAAAGTAACAATAAGGGTCTGATCCACAGCTGGTTTTGTTAACATTATATACATGTGCCACCAGACTTAAAAGTGAAGTCACTAAGTTTTATTAGGAACATTTGGAAGCAGACTGATGAAAGCAAGCTCTTCTTCTCCATCTTTTGTAGGAGAGATGTATCTGACAACATTTCTGATGTTAAATATAAATTAAAAGGCATTATGTTGCTAATTTGCAGATGGGATATTTCGAATTAATATGGGCACTGCAGATGAAGTGCAATTCCTGGTATCAAATTGCTGAAGCACCATAGCCTATTTCAGTCACTTCAGGAACCATTTTGATGCTTATAGTCAGGCCAACAATTGCACACTCATACCAGAGGAGATGAAGTATTAGGAAAATAAAAAATTCAGCTGAATTATGAGGGGATTGTGGTACGTTGTACACAGGGGCTAATCATCAATGACAATACTAGCAACAAGAAAAAGGATAAGAAGCTTGGCACAGAGCTCTTCTTGAAGCTTTATCACATGATCACATATACCATGGGTGTGGTACATCACTGGTTGGGAGTTACAGGGAATGAGTATTTGAGTTCACGGATCTGTTCACACTTGGATTTTTCACAGGTTCTAAGGGATACTGCTAAATAACAGGAGAAAGGCAAAAATGTCTCTGTTCCATGTTGCCCCCTCTCCCAACAGGACAATTCAAACCCAAAGGATCAGCACCCATGTCTGAAATGTTCATTCAGAGTCTGACAACACTATCTGTCCTCATTTCACATCTGGTGAAAGCTCCTCCATGAACAGCAGCACAGAGAGCAAGGGATTCCCTTCCTGGCTAATATCATTCCATCAAGAGCTATATTTAGGGATGTACTAAAAGAAATGCTAATCTATTGTGGCATCAGCCTTCATATAGTGCTCACCCTCACACGTCACGGGAGCTGAGCATTTTGGGTGCTGATTAGAGAGCACGGAAAGATGGACAAGAATTCAGCCTGAAACAGTAATTTAAATTCTGGACTGTCGGGGCTTCTCAAGGGACCCAGTTGAGGTATAAATTATTCCCTCCTTAAATCCAATTGCAAATACAGTCTAAGCAGGAGGTAAGTGCTTATCTCCTCATAACAGGAATCCTGAAAGCTTTCAGGCTAGGAAAGGAGATGTTTACTAGGTTATGCAGTCCTGGAAAGTAAATTTGCTGGACTGCTGTCTGGCTTGGTGGGTTTTCAGCCTCCAAGGATTTTAGTGCACTGGATTTTACTTGGGGTCCTAGCATCTGAATACCAGCCAGTTTTTGAAGGTTGAGGAAATCAATTCCCCAACAAAGACAAGGGGTGACCTTAGTCAAATTAAGATTCAGTAAACCTGAGATGAGTTTTTCAATTTAACCTTACAGTTCAGACAACTCCATTTATGTTTATCAATTCTAATTTAACTTCTAGACCAGAAAAGGTCTAGCTAATCACACACAGCACACAAAAAATTATTTCTGATAGTATTACTGTTTCATACTCTGCAACTCTTATACCATACAAATCTATAATTCTATATTATTATCCTAAGTACAGAAATAGGCCTTCCAGAAAATCTTTCCAATTTCATATAGCAACCTGTTCTCTTCTTATAAAATAATTATATTTGCAACTTCTCCCACCAAACACAAAAAGTTCCAGCATTATAAATACATCAAGTTTCATACAGTTTAATTTTTTTCCTTTATAAAAAAGAATAAAGGAACACAGACCATAAGGTAAGAAATTTCATGACTGAAATCAAACACCATGTGCACAACAAGGCACTACCTCCATATGGAAAGGCACTAAGGCTTCCTGAAAGGCTGTCTTTTCCATTTAATTCTGAAAGGCCATGAAATGCATGCACTAATGCAAGTAACATTCTTGTCTGAGTTCAAGGCACATGAAAACATTGCAAATAGGCATCCACACTTAACCAATAAAACTACAATCATGCTAGTTACAGTCCAGGTGTACTTCTCGTTTCCAGTAACACAATTTGTGATGGGTTAAAAAAAAAACAAACAAACAACCTCAAAGCTTAACAAAAGTACATTTAGTACTGGCTCTGTGATTATATAAATGCACAGGTATACTCAGCAAAGAAAATACCAAAGGGGAAAAAAACCTCTGCCATTTATCTTTTTCAGTACACTCTCCCTTGAGAAAAGCATTGGTTGTTGCCTAGGATTTGTTTAAAGTCACTGAATTAGTAATAGGAATTGCCACACTTACTGATCAGCCTTTTGAAGAGGAAAATACATTAGAACAGAAATCTCGAGCAGATTAGTGCAGAGAACATTGACTGCATACAGTGATCACCTCCTCTAGTCCTGTTATTGAGCACTGGTACCCTGGGCAAGCTGCAGAGGCCCATGGAGGGAGAGGCCAGTGGGGTTTGATGGCTGGGGCAGGGAACATGAGACCTGAGGGGTCTGGGGGAGTGGGGCACTGACAGGAGCCTGGGGATCACAGCACCTGGGGAGGCTATGAAGTGTCTTTGAGAAAAGAGACAGGGGGAGGTGTCTCCAGTCTCCAAGAGATAATCAGCACCAGTAACTCAGCTGAAAGCTAGAAAATGTTAAGCACAGAAAAAAAAATAGAAACCCATAAATATTAGCATGAAATCTCAAGAGGAAATACCAGAGAAGCTTTAAAGCTTTTCTTACTCTGTAAGCAAAGTAAATGCTCCTTCAGCTTCTATCAATATTTCCAGGACACCTGCAGTGTCAGTCTTTGGGTGTCAGTGTAAGCATCCATCCCATTGCACACACAGCGACAGCATGAGTGTGCAAATACTGCAGACCAAAGGCCTGATCTTGAGGTGTGTAGGTCTTTTCCCACCAACAGCAAAGGAACCTGAAGGTACTCAGCACCTGATAGCATCAGGGTCACTGAGCAGTGAGATGGAAGTTTTGTGTCTGTGTGCCCTAGGTAAGATCTCCTACAGAGCATTAACTTCGGACAGCACACAGGATCTACTATAGTGCTCTTTATGGAAGTGTTTTAAAAGTAAATATAACTCAGTACCTGAGGCAGATCCCATTTCATGCTGTGCCGTGAGGCTGCCTAAGGTGGATTTAGTAGGGGCATCTCAAAAGAAGAGAAAATATTTTGCACTTTTAAGCATTCCTATTTATAGATTCTGATTAAGATTGTATTATAGTTCATAAACTTCCACAACTGCACATATGAACTTGCTATCTAATTCCTCATGGTTGCAGCTAAACTACCTTGTATGGAAATTTCCAGATACAGAATATTTACCCAGAAAATTATCAGAACTGTTGCAGTAACTTATCTGAACCATATTTAAGTACTTTCCAAAGGGCATTTACAAGGGAAACACAGTAAATCCACACTATTGTATTACTGAGCGTAATGACATTGTAGGAATTTTAATCTACAAGTTAGTTTTTGGTTTGCATGTACCAGCATCCAGGACTAGGTTTGGTCCCTTTTTTCCCCTTCTGAGTCTAGATTTTTATTAGAAAAATTAGTCATAAAGAACAGTTATTAGCTCTTTAAAATATCACTGTCTCTGTATTTAGGACCAAGATTTTTTTTTTCTGTTTTCATGGTAATTACCTTGTACAAATTTGGCCAATTTTTTTCCTTCTCTTTGAAAAAAAAATACTGATCTAACACTACAGCCATACTAAACGAAGATGTCAGAGTTGGCCCCACGCCCCAATGTTTTCCTTTACTAAATTTTAATAATAGTTGATAAACCCCAAGAATTTGGATGCTCTCACATTTTAGAAGACAATAATAACGAAGGCTCTATACAAACACTGAACAGTTATTATTAGTCTGTCCTCAAAACTCCCTTTGTCAAGTACAGATGTCCTGCTACCCACTTGCTACAGAAAGGCAATTTAATAAATCCATGTGAAAAAGCCATGGAAACCTTATTTGACTGCACAGCTTTCTGACATGTCACAGGCATCTTACTTTACACAAGGAAATCAAAACAGCATCTAGAGGTCTCCAGACTGCACACACCTAAAGGTGCCACCATGCTGCCCTAGCAGAATTAACTAGTGTCAATGCTGGCAATAACTGCTTACATCCCCATAGGTGTGTAATTTGTTAGCTTGCTCTAATGTCACCTACTATGCCTCAAAATTACCATGTTCAGCACAGTTGAAAAGACAGAGCCACTTTCTTTCAAAGGAAGAAAAGATTTGGCCATTACCCATCTTTAATATACAGGTAAGTGTTAAATATTTAACATAAAGCAATGTTTAAGCCATTCAATCAGAAACTGGAAGATTTGGCTCTAACTGAACACCTTGAGAACATTAAGCTGTCACCTCCCTCCCATGCCAGATGAAATTCTTAGGCTATCTTTTGGCTCTATGTACCTCATGATTATTCTCAAAACTTAAAGACACATGACTGTAAATTCTCACTTTGCCTTAAGAAATCTGAAGCAAAAAGGTACGGAAACCTACTACTTCCCTAATTCTCTAAAATTTCTACCACCCTCACTAAATATTAAAGAGTCCAATAAAACACCAGGGGTGAACTGCCTGGACCTGCACTGCACTGGTATGTACAGCCTTAGGGGAGAGCTGTGGGTTACCACTGCCCACTCATGTCTCCATTACTGACCTTGTGTTCAGCATCTCAGTACTACATCAAAGAAGGGAGACTTTCCAGATCCCCAGATACTCCACAATTCAGTGTGCTCCTCCCAGCTGTCTTAGCTTCTGCCTGTTTCACAGGTAATCACATTATCCACCTAAAAGGGCTCAGTTTGTCAGTGCCCTCCTGCCTTCACACTGATCATGCTGCATTACTCTGCTATGACAGGTTGCAAGGTTCAGTAAAAGCAGGAAGGAGCTAAAGATTCCAAGAAGACCCAGACAAATGGAAAAGTGCAATCATCAGTGCTGCAGTGCTAGGCAGTGGGTTTATTTTAAGGGCTTCTTAAGTCTTACACTGTCAGCAGATCTGTCAGGCTTGCAAGGCCATTGCTGTACCGATTGTAATTCCCCACCGAAGATGTGCAAAGCTAAGAGATGCAGTAACAAGCAAGGGTCCAAATGTGATATATTTTCCCCCTTGAACTCTACAGGAGGAAATACATGATCATTATGATGATAAGGAATATAAACCATCACACGCTCAGGTTTCAAAAAACTCTGTGGTGATGTACAAACTCCACAAGTAAAACCAGGTACTCCTCACACACGAGCAGAGCTCCAGCATGTACATCCTGGGACATGCTGGTGCCTTACTTCTGCCAAAGAACAGAAACCCCATTATGTGAAAGTGGAAGTACTAGCCTTCATTACTGGCAAAGCTAACCATTTTCTAGTGCCTCAAGCAGCATCTACGATCCCTTCCAATGACCACAGTGCCCAGGAGTTTCAAACAGTCATCAGCTTCTGCTCAATGGCACTGCCAGTGAGATGGTATTGAAATATGTGCAAAGACAAGCTCATCCAAAACACATTTTTTTAATGTAGGAAAATTCTTGTTTGAACTCTGTAGCCACAACTTAGGGAAGCTGCATCCATCACCAGGGTCATGGGCAGCTACAGGGTTACTAAGCACTCAACATAAGGAGCAGCAGCAAATATCCCAGATGCCCACCAAGTCCACAGGTTTGCCCAGAAAATACCAGTCACGCATTTGCCAACATTCAGTCTTTCCTCAGCACA
The DNA here is from genome assembly GCF_025592945.1 of Manacus candei. Classification (NCBI taxonomy): domain Eukaryota; kingdom Metazoa; phylum Chordata; class Aves; order Passeriformes; family Pipridae; genus Manacus; species Manacus candei. Next base: position 11,496 of record NW_026138111.1, on the reverse strand, counting down.
GCAGCTTTCCTGCAGAGTAAGGCCCTCCCAGACCATGCCAAATTCCATTCCTGGGACAAGTGGCAATTAAACTCCATAGGATGGCTGAGGCAGTCATAAAGTTCAGAGTCCTCCAAAAGGACGCTGAGTACTCATACTGTACAGTGCAAAACAAGCTTTAATTGTTATCACATTTGTTTTCCATTTTGACAAGTGCAAGGCAACTGTATTAACCTTATATAGAAGAGCTGCTGGCAAGGAGCAGACCTGAAAGGGAACCAATATTAAACTCCATGGATTAACTACCACAATAGGACACTAATAAGCAAATAGAGATGACATTTCAAAATGGGACAGCTGTTCTTGTTGCAGCCAGGCACACTCAGAGACCACCAGCTGAATTGCCCCATACATGTTTTCATACAGGCCACCCTTGTTCACTAGAACCAGATAAGATCAGGCACGGTCCTGCCACACACGACTGAGAAACTGGCCATTCTTAGTGACTGAGACCTGAACAGAAAAATTACATGCATCAAGGGGCAGTCTTTGGGCTTCATCCCTCTTGCTGATGACAGAGAGAAAGAGAATTAAAATATTCTCTGTTCTTAAGGGCAACCTGACAAAAAAGTATCTACAGCACCAGCATATGTCTGTTGACATGCACTAAAAATATGAAGATTTCTAGTCTTTTCTGCCCTATTATAATGGTCCATCAGCCTGCCCACTTCCTCATTAAATTAGAATTTATTCAACTTTAATTGGAATTACCATTCTGTGACCGGGCATCTCCAAATGCCAAAGTGAAAGCCACCACCACCACCATTTTAAAAAACAAATACTGTGACTGACCAAAGGCTATGGACGTTCCATTATTGGTATCCAAGGGTTTGCAGGTGCCCCCTCCAAAGCCTCCTTGATTCCCTGAGCCAGCAGACTAGGCACCGTAAACAGTTTCTGGGCTTGGAAGTAGTGTGAGATGCCTGGCTGTCTCCACACAACAGGTGATTAAGGAGTTTCCCAGGAAAATTGGCAGTCAAACTGTCATGTCTGGAGTGAGAAGTGCCAGGAACTCCTTATGTGCCACCAGGTTCTTCCACCTTAGCAGCTCACAGCTGCACTAGACCCCCATCCTACACGGTCCTGCTGCAGCTCTGCTACCTGCTCATACACCCTCTTGGTAATCTTCGTTATGGCTTAGTGGCAACTGTACAAGTCTACTGGAGCCAGGAGTTCGGGATATTACACAGTTGGTGTGGCCTCTGCAGCCTGGATTTCTGCTGGAGAAGTAGTGGGACACAGGAGAATCCATCACACTGAGCCACTCTGCCTGATGATTCTGTGAAGAAAGTGAGGGTCAAGGCTGTCACTCCTAACTGACTGTCTTGACCACAGGTGGGTCAGACTCACACAAGCAGTAGCTGAGCAGATACATTTCCTTCTAGACAGTCTGAACAACCTGCTCTTTCTCTGAGCAAAAAAACTTCTAAGGTGTTAGGTCCAGTTCATGCAAAAGACCCTGTTCTCCGAGCCCAGCTTGTCCTCGCCCCTGCCTTCATGTGACTACAAACTCAGAGCTGCTCCCTTTAAAATTGCCTAAAGGTAATTGAACTTACCCTCCATCTCCCAAACACAAGACCCAAAACCAGACTCACCAATGTCCTAATCCTGTGTGCTGTCCAGTAGGAGTGAGGAAGAACTTTCTCCTGCATGATCTGGGCTGGAACAAGCCCTCCTCCATGTCAGCTGGCAAATGTGTATGGTTCAGTCAGAGGGCTCTCAGAAAACTATCAGGTGGTGATGGCCTGAAGATGAATAGTTGAGTCATGTCTGTGAGCTGCAGCCTGCTGGCAGAAGAAGGAAGAGGAGGACTGGCTGTCCCAATGCAAAGATTACAGACTGAAGTGTTTCAGGCATACGGGGTGTCTGTTGCAGTATGAGGACCATGACAAGAAAGATCTGACAACATTTCCAGAGAGAAGCTGGCCCCTCATACTGCTGACACGATCTTGACTAGCACACACTTGTGTGCACTGCAAGCCTACCAAAGGTGAAGCCTGAACCTACATGGACACACCGGGTGTTTCACTTGTGTCCTCTCCAGAGAGATGGGAATTGTCCCACAGACAGCCTGACCTAAGAATATGAACTGAATGGCAAAACCAGCGAGTTCTATAAAACCTTCTATTCAGTGCAGAAGCAGGTATCATCCATGAGCAAGGGCAGCTGTCCTCAACCATGCAACCTCTTCCAGCTTTTCTGCCCTAATGTAGCACTGGTGACCCATTTGCTGGAAAATTCCCAGGTGATGAGTTCAATACACAAGTGAGGCTTTGGCAAAGTTGTAGTGCCAGCTGCACTTTTCCCACGTGAAGAATAGATATAGGTGTCCTCTGGGACCAGTCATCTGTGCCAAATGAGGTCTTGGAAAAGACTAGTAAGAGAGTGTAAAGTCACAGGGGGAAGGGTGATGGCATTAGCCTTTCAGCCTCAGAAATTAGGCTCTTCTTGGCAATTGTAGTTGTTCAAACCTCCTGCTTGGTCCTCATTACTCTATACCTCCATGGTACTCTGGCTGGGACTCGAATGGCTCAGAGAATTTGGATATTCAGAGGTTTGTGGTCTCAAAGACATGCTAGATTTCTGGCAGAACAGGGTAGCCAGAGCCATTGCTCTGTCTTCTGTACAAAGTTACACCAGTGGCATTTCCCATCCCTGCACTGCTTGTGCACCTTCTAAATTCCTGTATACAAGAGCCAGAATCCAAGACTCTTTTCATTAACTTCTGCTTCTATTTCTAAATTTTTTAAAGGGCTAATCGCAGCTGTCATTGTTGCCGAATGAACATTTACCGCCTCGTTGTAGCCTTTAGAAATAGATTTATCATGCAAATGCTGGTGGAATTTTAAGTATAGCTGAAATAATGGGTAGTACTGTAATAGCCTTCCCTAAGAGGTATTGTGCCATAGCTGGCCACAACAGTCCAAAAATAGAATGATTGTTCTCAAAATCAGCAGCACACCCAATATGTGTTGCTCATCTCTCATCACAAGGGACACTTCTGTTTTGTACAGCTGGACTCTTTCATGCCTAGATTTGACTGGTCACACGCCATGCTAAATTAGTGTGGGGTTTGGATCTTTTTGAGTTTAGTTATTTGTATCATTCCTTTTGTCATATTTTTTTCACTATTTACATTTACCTAAGAGTAGGACACCTCTTATACCAAATTATATCAATTGACTCTACCACCTGGAATCCTGCTTTCAGGAGGGACCAAAGGAGATTTTTAGAGAAAAGTAATTAAAAACTAGATACTACTGCAATGCAGGTGCAGAGGGAGCAGTGGGAATTCTCTCCAGACACTCTCCTCGTGGTCAGTTTACACAGCAACTCCTTGGCTACTCTTTCAATCCCTTGAATTGCTAAATATTTTCTTCATATTTTTCAGGATATAAAACCCTGTCTCTTGCAGTGTAAACATGGTGCCTCTTTGAATGACTTCTTAACTGCAACAAGTTCCACTGTAAGAGACTGAAAGCTGCCTACCCTTATACAGCTCTGAGAAACTGAGAACTCTCAGGACCCTCTGCCATGTGAATTTTAGAGAGAAAGGGGTGGGCATTTTTCTTCACACACTGGCTTGCTTTCCTTTTAGTGTGTATGAGGTTCTCATTTTGCAAGATGAAGAAAAGAAGTGAAAAGTCAGACTTCATATTTTTGCTTTTCAAGCTAAAAAAAATTGTGATGTATAAAAAGAAACCTGAAGAAGAAGCTGTGTGCCCAAAGCATGGCTAACACTCTGTGGGGTTTTTTTTGTTGGTATAATAGTTGTCTGACAATCTCTCCATAAAAATCCTTTATCTTGTATAACTTTGGAGAATCACAAACTACAATTCTGCTACTACAAAGGGAATTTTCTTCCTTTCACAGACAAAGTGAATGCCAATTCTTTCACCATTAGTGAATCTTTTCCCTCAGAGGCACCAATACAATGGTACAGACACTGCCCATTAATTTTTTGGTAATCTGAAGTCTTTCTTGACACACCAGATTTATCCATTAGGTCTAACAGTGTATTTGAACGTTTTAACCTGGCAGATGGAAATACATAACTAATTCTCAGGAAAAAAAAAAAAAAACAAACACAAAAACCCCCAAACTGTGTTTTGTTGCTGTTGTTTGTGGGGGTTTTTGTTTGTTTGGTGTTGTTTTTTGTTCGATTTTTGATTACTGTTTCTAAAGTTTGTTTGCTCCTCTCCAAAATAAAAAAAACACAATGAGGAACTAAAAGCTACAAACAGCCAAACACACTCTGCCTGAAGTTGAGTGAGTGACTCCTCTTCCCTTTGATGGGAGCAGGAAAGGTCCCTACAGATAAGAAATGTGAGAACAAGGTGTTAACTGTATCAAATCTCCCAAAACTAGGTACCACTTGCCAATGACCCAGGGGTGAGATGCCTCCTGTAAAGCAGAAAGTTAACACAACTTTTTAGTCCATATAGGTGCTGAACTATGCATCTATGATTGTTTAAACATGGATTACACAATGTAAGGTTTATTGACTGAAGAGAAACCACAGAGGTGCCTAAGTAGAAGTAAATTAATTTCTTCTGCCTCATTATTTTTATATCTAAATAAACATCAGCAGATTTAAAAGAAACTATAAAATCCTTATTTTTAAATTACATTTGATATATTACAGTAAAATACAGATTGTATATTAACAAATCGCCATGTGTTAAAAAACAAATACATCAGCTAAATTTCACAGAAGCCAAATCTATCCCAAAACAAAACTTTGGATATAGGAACATCCAATTAAAGACCAGTTTTCAAATATTATTATGAACCCTTAACTCCATAACTCTCATAAAATGCTGGGTGTTCAGATTAGGAGCACATTCTTTTGATTCACTGACATATCAACTTTAAATTCGATAGGGGTTTTTGGCTGGAGACAGACTTCATGAGTAGATTTACTTTTTCCTTCAAGAAGAATGCTTTGATGTGCTGCTAAAAATTTAGCCATTTAGAAAACTCATTTTAGAAACAGTGTAGATAATTAGCCATCCCTTTTAGCATCCTACCGCTCTTATCATCTATGTAACTTCTGGTAGATAGTCAAGAATCAACTACTGAATTACAAACTGTAATTAAATGGTTATAGTAAGTTTCCAAAATAAATCTGTGCTACAAAACAAAAGATTTAGCCATAGGAAAAAATTCCTAAACCAACCATGGCTAAACCAACCAGGTGCATTCCAGGTGAAAAGAAAATAAATGAGGACACTTCACACCCACACAGGGCAATTTCTGAGCTCATTTTTAAACACTTCACAGTTCTATATATAGTAGACTTCCAGCAAAAGTACTTTATGGTGTCATGGAAGGAAGGAGTTTCACTAAGTAGCCTGGCTATTCAGGCATCATTACAGACTGTACTATACACTGCCTGCACAAAATACCCCCGAGATCAAGGCCCCACAACAATTGCTGCTGTGTGAAGAAAAAGCCTATATCTTAAGGAGCTTATCGTCTAAGTAGACAGACTACAATCAGTATGGTGTAAACCCAGTCTGTACGGCAGTTAAGATAGTAATTTTTATTATAAGCTATTCTTCCCATAAAAGAGATGTGGGCATGAAACTGAACCTCAATCTCAGCCTCCAGACAATTCTTCATGTGCTGTCTTTCAGTTTGCAGTAGCAGCGTAAAACGTAACTTTGCCCTATAAGCCTCAATTTTCCCAAAACTGTAAGTTCCTTCTATGCTGCTTATTTCCCACAGTGAAAGATACTATATTCCAAAATCTGACCTAATATAAGCCTGTGCACTAAGCAGTACATGGCAGAGTCATAAAAGAATTCACAGTTGCTGAAAATGAAGAAAATTCAGAACTGCACATATCTATAATTCTTTGTGCCACTTGGGAATAGTTTGGTGCTTAAACAGTAATCATAACTTTGGAGTAAGAACTTAATTACTTGCTACAATCTTATTATTTACATAAAAATGTCATGCCTGGTAAACTGTGCAACTGGGTTTTGAAATATGGCAGTGATTTTTCCACCCCAAATGCTCACCAAGCAGCTGTACAGTGGTTGTCCCACTATGGATGGTGGCTTTTGTGCCACTTCTAGAGATTTGTTTACACAAACCCCCAACTATAGCAAATGTACAGCATGCTCAATGTGCTTACTGTAAGCCTTAATCCATGTATGGAATGCTAATAGGAGTCATGTGCTATCCCCAGGCTGATTATTGACCCCATATTCAGGAGATATCAGCCATAGATCAAGACTAATTCACCACTCTGGCGTTCCCCAGTTCCCCAGCGTTCCTGCCAGACCACATCAAATGTGAGCAGATGATTCATCATAGCTTCATTCAGTGACGACTCTCCATATAAGACCAGAGGGATGTGAAAGACTGTTAATACACCTGGCCACCAATGGCCAAGGTTCTGAGTAACTCTTCATCTGATCTTAAACTCAGAGAGCGAGTCACCACAGTGAATGATGGCATGACCTCAGTTCACATGGAACTCACAGAATGAGAGGAATGGAGCTGACTGTAATTCTGACATCACTCAGAGGAAAAAGGATTGTTGAATGTTCTAACTTCAATTGTCTAAGGCAAAAGATTCTGATTCACTAATAAGAACTAAATTTTGCAATCCTTGCTAACACCAAAAAAAGCTTAATCTTAAACATATACTTCTGATGCTTCTTTAGTGATATGCTAAAAAAATGATAATAAAAGATAAGAAGTATAGTTTAGATTTCCCACAGATATTGTGTTAATTCTCTCCATGACAAATTAGGTTTAGCAAATTCTGACCTATTCCCAAATCTCAGAAGAGTAACCACCTACCACACACAGTTTAGTAAGACACTCTTCTTATGTTGATTTATATATAGAACAGTGGGTTGGATGGTCTTAAACATTTAACTTTAGGCTTTTGATAAGTTCATATACCAAGCAAATTATTTAACTGCCTCAAAAAATGATTCAGAATGAAAAGATCTCAGCTGAGATGACACCCCCATTGTATGTGATAAACAACTGTAGGAGACAATTTTATCTCAATGACTTCACCCTTTAAGGGCAAAATTAAAGAAAATTAAACAATGAGAAAGCAGACCAGCCTGCATTCACTTCTTCACATTTATATCATTTCAAAAGTACTGTGTAGAGTGTTTTGACATCATATAAGTGAATCTGGCATCTAGAGTGAGGATATCTACTTAGAAGGTAGCAAATGACATTTGAGATCTCATTACGGAGAAGAGAATTTGCAACTTGGGCCTCCCACTTCCTGGCAAGGGATCTAGTCATTAGGCTATTATATATAAGTAATATAGGCTAATGTATGTACATACAAATACACACATATATATCTAAATGCCACCTCTGTTTAGGTATCTTGTGAAAGGACTGGAGTTCCTAAGTCACCCTTCACAATGCAGATGGCAACTTTAGGGTAGCAAACTTCATTCTCAAGGACTGGTAGACCCAAGACAATAAAACAGACTATTGCCAAACTGAAGGAGAAAGCAGGGAAATAAAAACAATCAGACACGTTCCAGCAGGGCCCCGCTGCGGCAGTTTCGTATCTTATCTGAAAAGTCAGAGTTAAAAAACCCCACACTATCTGAGACCCTAGTTATTTATGTTTACTCTTTGCTCAGAATAAATGTGCAGAGTACTACTGTGATAAGACATAAAAACATTACTTGTCATACTGACACGTGCTCTAGTAAAGCATTTACAAATGGAAATAATGCTGCTAAATTTCTCTTGTTTATATTTCTAAGCCACTGTATTCCTATCTGCCATATCATACTTCATGCCTTAAGCACCTTCTTGATAGTCTGCTTCTTAAATTGCTTTTTGTAGATGAAATAACTTTCCCTAGCAAATCACATCCTTTTGGTACGTAAGCCATGCAAATGAAGCCCCAGGGGTTAGTGTGCCAATCAGATGAAGGAGTCGGCATTTAGTGATTCCAGTTTAGCAACACTGAGGCTCACATTCCCATCTTCTGTCACTACACGCTGTGTCTGACCAACCCCCTTCACATCTCTCTGTCCACATATCCTTTTTGCCCTCTGCAAATCCTAATATTCTTCAAATCTCTCTCCCTATTACCACCTGCCTCTCCCTATATTCTTCCAAGTACTCTTCTCCTTTGACCACATTTTCTCTTCTTCATCTCTTCAGTCCTATCCATTCTTACTCCCCATGAGTGGCAGACTCACCTACTTATCCCCTGAACTACTATCTTCCCTTATATCTCCTTCTGTGTTATTCGATCTTGATGTGCTTAGTCATGGGAAGGTAACCAAGACCTACTCTCTGCATGCTGACCACCGAGGTGTCCAGCCAGAAGGTGCATCCACACAAGCTATCAGATCAGTATCACACACTATCTCCCAGGATAGCTGAAACCTGCTGTATGTTTGTATGTTGTACAAAGCTGTCCAAGATGACTGGATACATCTAAGAGAAAAGGGCAGCTCAAAGAATCCTACATTGTCCAGCTAATGCTAAGCTCAACCTGCTGAGGCTGAAGTCCAAGATATCCCCAACCTAATCCAAAAATTACAGTATGGATTTCCTAAGTGGTCTGACAGCTCTATTCCCTTCACTTGGATGAGTGGTTGCTGCCAGATACATTCAGTCCTTTTGGGAACAGCATGGACTTTGTCTTTCCTTTTTTTCCCTTTACCAGCTGTGGCATTTGACTGCAAACTAACTGCTTCACTACCCTCTCAAAATTGTGACAGAGAAACCACGATTAAGAGCCCTACCTAATCTTGTTGACTCAATTATTTAATCCCCTATCATAATTTTTTCTTCCTTTCCTAACATACCTCACAGAATTGCCTGTGCTTAAGAGCGGCTTAAGTCACTGCTAATGTCTGGGTTACTAATAAAGGGCATCACTTCACAATGACAATATTCTGTTTTCTGATAGACACCTGTTAATACAGAATTATTTTTTTTCCACTGCAAAAAAAATGTTAGGCATTTGACTTCTGCCTTTTTTCCCACTGCAGTTATCAAAATGGTTATTCTCACAAGTCATACTTATGACTTTGAAAGTAACTGTGCATGATACACACATTCTGGAGCATGCAAGTTAAGGAGACAAGGTCTAGTTTCACAATTCATAGCTCTGTGAACACAGATTTATTGCCTAATTTGGCATAAATTCTATCACTCTTTGTGTCTCAGAATAAGAAACTATACAGTTATACTAAGTGGTGGATAAGAAAAAGTGATCCGATGTGAAAATGATCACTTACGTGGATCACGATGCATGGATCAGGAGAGCATTCAAACAGTGCTCAGAATTGGTAGCAGCATCACATTCTGGCTTCATAAAATCATTAGTGGAATACTGGGCTCAGCTTTGGCGTCTGTATTTTGAGCAGATATTGATAAATTAGGGTTCAAAAGAAGCTACAGAAACAACTGGAGAGCTGGAAAACGGATATTACTGAATAAAGTTCAGGTGTGTAGTTTACACATAGAAGGTTAAGAAGCAATTTAGTCTTCCTCTCCAGATACAAGTATTAAGGTATTTTTTACACTAGAGAGTTCTTTAATTTTCATTCAAATGCCTAACAAAGTTCAACAACTGGAAACTGAAGCTAGAAACTTGTATTAGAAATAATTAAGGTTTTTTAAGAATTTGAATAATTAGCTATGGAACACTTCACCTATCATGAATTTCTCATCCCTTAAGGACATTAAATCAAGAGGGTGTATATTTCTAAAAGGTATGCTTGAGCTAAAAAAACAACAGACAAAACTTCCAAAACTTGTGGCCTTCCTGAAGAAAACCCATCTATTAAAGTGACATGGTAAGTATGAGGTGGAGTCAATTGTGTGATGGTAATGGTCTTGCTAGACTAAAAAACTGTGAATCCTAAGATGAAACACACTACATGATGTAATCCAAGAAAGGCCAGACTCAGCTGAACCTTCCCTGATAAATCCACATGTCCAGAATCGATGCCTCTGTGACTCCAGGCGTGAGGTTGCACAGTCACCTAGAATGTTACTGAGTAAAAGTAACCTTCACACAGAAATTAGTGTTGTTACAGGACATCCTATAAAGTCCTGAGAAAACAGGCAAAGGAAATGAGACAATCTTTTAAACGTGGCTCTGAAATCATGTAATTGGTCAGAAAAATTGAAGCTGTTTCTGTTAACGGTGGACCATGTATTTTCTGTACACTTTTTAAAAGGAGATGGAAGAATTGCCCACTCCAGTAGTTTCTTCATCCCGGACTCAAGCAACCATTTTCACATCTTCCAAGGCAATCAAGAGTTGTTGGCTAGAACTAAACAAGCAGGGCTTGCAGCCAGCTGCCTTGAGAGCATCAGAAGTCCCTTGCAATGATCCCTCTCTGCCCATTAATGTGAATTTGCAGACTTAGGCTCCTACCAAATCAGTCAGTGTAGCAGAGCCATCCAGACAACTCTGATTCCAAGAGTATTTGTCTTGATCTACTGCCTGAGATAATGTCATACTCAGTAAGCAGAACCCTTTCCTTGCCTAGATATTCCCATAAAACATTCCACCACCACAGTGAAGGCTGGTACTGCAACACAGTGCTCAGGATGCCTGATGGTACCTGCAGACTGTGTCTGCTTGTCACTTGTGAGGGGGGAGGGCCAAGAGATGTCCAAGAGATGAAGTATCACAGAAGCTGGAAGTGGATCACAAACACAAATCAGGACAGCTGCTGTCTCTATCACATGCTGAACCAAAGGCAAAACCAAGTCCTCTGTTTTAACTTTCCCACAAATATCTCACAGTGTGCCTCAAAAAGCCCCACAAAAATATCAGCAGGTTTTGACAAGAGGCTGAGTATTGCCACCCTTTCCCTCATTTATGGGGGAGACATTCACCTCCTTCTCCTTCCAGTACAAAAGATTCTCTTTTAAACCATCCTGCTCCAACATAAAGTTGCAGCAGCATCTATATAGCTTAAAAAAACAAAACAAAAAAAATAGCAACAACAAAGGTCTTAAAAAATACAGCACTGCAAGCATGATTCTTCCCTGAGGAGAAGATGAAAGAGCAACATGTGACAGATGTTTGTCATGTCATTTTATACAGTATTTAAATGCACTCAGAAACAATAGTGATGAGAATGGTATAAAAACCTAAACAGACCAGACTTTAAAAAAGTGTGACAAAAATAACACTTGAATAAGAACAAAAGAAATTAAATATAGAAAGACCAAAAAAGTGGTTTTAGGAAGCTTTGTTTATTTTTACGTCAATTTAAAGAAAAGAATAAAGTCTCTTTTAAGGACTCTCTCAAATCCCAAATTTGTCTCCATTATCTGCTGACTCAGAAACTTCACAAGACACTCTGGCTGGGAAACTGCAGGGGTTGCTTCCGACATAATATAGTATTGATGTACCACTGAAGGATGTAACAACACCATGAAACAGAGAATCCTCTTAGCCTGCAGGGTTTCTAGCTATTC